>NC_092480.1:0-5102710 GCF_047495875.1 Pithys albifrons albifrons | reverse complement strand
TGATGAGGCTTCTGCTCCATCCTCCCACTAATAACCTTCAGCTCCCCAAGGTGTGGCAAGGAGGGGAAAAGCCTCAAAAATGAGCTTTTTACCCCCAGAAAAGATGGGGAAAAAAGCATTTCCCCACCTCCTCACCCACCAACCCCGGGAAGGGAAGGGAAGGGAAGGGAAGGGAAGGGAAGGGAAGGGAAGGGAAGGGAAGGGAAGGGAAGGGAAGGAAGGAAGGGAAGGGAAGGGAAGGGAAGGGAAGGGAAGGGAAGGGAAGGGAAGGGAGGGAAGGGGAAGGGAAGGGAAGGGAAGGGAAGGGAAGGGAAGGGAAGGGAAGGGAAGGGAAGGGAAGGGAAGGAGAAGGGAAGGGAAGGAGGAAGGGAAGGGAAGGGAAGGGAAGGGAAGGGAAGGGAAGGAAGGGAAGGGAAGGGAAGGGAAGGAGAGGGAAGGGAAGGGAAGGGAGAGGGAAGGGAAGGGAAGGAAGGGAGGAGAGGAGAGGAGAGGAGAGGAGAGGAGAGGAGAAGAGAAGAGAAGAGAAGAGAAGAGAAGAGAAGAGAAGAGAAGAGAAAGAGAAAGAGAAGAGAAGAGAAGAGAAGAGAAGAGAAGAGAAGAGAAGAGAAGAGAAGAGAAGAGAAGAGAAGAAGAGAGAGAAGAGAAGAGGAGGAGAAGAGAAGAGGAGGAGAAGAAGAGAAGAAGAGGAGAAGAGAAGAAGAGGCTGCAGCTTCCTCATGAGGTGCAGCACCAACCTCTGCTCTGTGGGAACCAGGGACAGCACCCAGGGAATGGCTGGAGCTGTGCCAGGGCAGGGACAGCACCCAGGAACAGCTGGAGCTGTGCCAGGGCAGGGACAGCACCCAGGGAACAGCTGGAGCTGTGCCAGGGCAGGGACAGCACCCAGGGAATGGCTGGAGCTGTGCCAGGACAGGGACAGCACCCAGGGAAGGGCTGGAGCTGTGCCAGGGCAGGGACAGCACCCAGGGAATGGCTGGAGCTGTGCCAGGGCAGGGTCAGGTTGGATCTCAGGCAAAGGCTCTTCCCCCAGAGGGTGGTGGGCACTGACCAGGCTCCCCAGGGCAGTGGGCACAGCCCCAAGGCTGCCAGAGCTCCAGGAGGGTTTGGATGATGCTCTGGGGCACAGGGTGGGATTGCTGGGGTGTCAGTGCCAGCACTTGGACTCTGATCCTTGTGGGTCCCTTCCAGCTCAGGATATTCTGTGATTCTATAAAAACAGTGACTTATCCTTGCTGAGTTCATAAAAGGCAGATCATCAGCTTCATGGGGCAGCCTGGAGGGTGCAGTGAAGCTGCTGCTCTTTGGCTTTCCTGTGTTTTCATAATTTCCTGGGAGCTCCTCATGGGAGTAAAACCAGATCTGTGTTTTGGTGCACTGAGGTTTAAAGCAACACCCATAAGAAACAGAAAGGTTCTATTGTTTAGTCTTTAAATCTCAGCCCTCAGTGATGCTCAGGATTCTTGTTAATATTCTCTTGGAAGGCTCTTCCTGATGATTCTTCACTTTTCACATTGCATTTAGAAATTCTTCTTTAATGGCCATCGCTTAAAATCTTTGTGATTATGGTTGTTGGAAAAAAAAACACCACAACTTAAAATCCCCCAAGGTCAAAGCAGTCTCTTCTTTATATGGCTCACAATAAATTACTTCAAGTCTATTCATAGCAGAGGGGAGACCTTTTTATGTAGAAAGGATCATTATAGAGTTGCCAGGTCGTTAATTACATTGGGTTCTTCTCCTTGCTATGTGAGTAATTCCCATGAAGCAGTGAAGATCCTGGGGAGAGATAATGGAGTAAAAAGTGCATTAAAATGCTCCAAATGTCCTTTTGCTCATATCTGTACATCACTCAGAGCGACAACGGATTCCAAAAGGGCACAGCCAATTTAAATCAATAATTTTTTACTGCTGTGCCTGACCTGTGGAGATGTTTGGAGCTGAGGGGGTTGGGAGCATCACTTGTTGATGCTCAGAGATATTCAGGTTTAAGAGATGCTCCAGACAGCCCCATCCTGGCTGGGTGGTGCCATTCCAGGGTCATTCCGCAGCTGCCAAGGGAGGGATGGAGGTGCAGGAGAAGGATCTGGCCCCTGGTGCTTTATTTCCCAGCCCAACCACCTGTTTGAGGAGATAAAGCAGCTGCTGCTCGTGCAGCCTGAGCTCTGACATTCAGCCAGGGATGGACCTCCTGCCCTCAGCACTTGTTGGTTTGTCTTAAATGTCACCAGAGATTTTATGCTTGATTGGAGCTTCAGGTCTCTTCCACAAGGTCCTCTCAGGGTGTGGTTGTCTCTTCTGGGGGGAAATTAGTCCTTTTTACCTTCAGGGAGAGGTTTTTGCTGGGATTTGCCTCCCTCACCTCTCTCCCTTTCCCCAGACATTGCTGTGGGTTTGGGCTGTGCTCACCCTGGTCTATCCCATCCTGGCCAGAGCTGACCAATAAGTGCAACGTGACTTTTTCTAAGGATCTTTTGCTTAGAATTGTGGCCAAAATAAATGTTTCTCAAGGGGAAACTCAACCCCTTTTCTCCACATTTTTCTCCCTAAGCTCCACTGGAGAAATTCCAATGTATTCCCTTCCAAGTTGAGGTGTGGTCCTCGTCCTCCACTCACCTTGGGGACGGTGGTAGCACTTGGTGGGGATGACACCAGGAGGAAGAGGAGGTTTCACCTTCCAATCTTGCTTTCAGAGGGATCCCTCTTGGTGTTTATGGGGAGAAAGAGCCAAGGAAAAGCTCTTGGGAACTGTCAGCTCTGTCCCTGCCTGCTCTCCAGTCAGGTGGGAGTCCCTGGGAGCTGGGCAGGACCACAGGCTGCCAGGAGGACACCAATTCTGACTGGAATAAGAAAGAGGTGGCAGCTCATCCAAGGAGATCCAAAAGGCACTGTCAGTCCATAAAGCCATGAGGAGAATCCATCCTGGATTTGGCTGCCATGAGAAGGGCTGTAAAAGGTGGGTTTGGGTAGAACCAGGCAGGTCTCCCCCGGCCTCCGTGAGGTCTGAGCAAGGTGGTTTGTGGCTGTGGAGGCAACTCATGCTCTCCCAAGGTCTCCAAGTCCCAGTGGTTTGCCAGACCCTCATCAGTAGGTGTGTGAACCTGGAGGAGAAACATGGTCTGCATGGAAAGGACCATTGTCCTCATCAATGTGGCTCTCCAGGAGAGCTGATGCTTCAGATTATTGAGGTCTTGGAAATGTGGAGATGACCAGCTGCTCAAAATCAGCTTTGCTCTGTAGCCTTAAAGCTTCTACCTCTCCTCAAACCTGGAAATGGAAATCATCTCAGGCTGGAAAATGTGGGTTTTTTAAAGCTGTGGAGACAGAGCAGGTTGGATGGGGCTTGGAGAAACCTGGTCTAGTGGAAGGTGTCCCTGCCCATGGCAGGTGGAATGAGATGGGCTTTAAGATCCATTCCAACCCAACCCACCCCAAGATTCTTTGACATGTGGGTTGTGAGGAAAGGGAGGAGGAAGAAGCACAATGTGCAGCCACAGCATCCTGAGCACTGCAGGAGCATCTCCAGCAGCTCCAGGAACTCTGTTCCCCCTTTTCCATCTCCAGCAGCTCCAAGAGCCTGCCAGGAACTCTGTTCCCCCTTTTCCATCTCCAGCAGCTCCAGGAACTCTGTTCCCCCTTTTCCATCTCCAGCAGCTCCAGAAGCCTGACAGGAACTCTGTTCCCCCCTTTTCCATCTCCAGCAGCTCCAAGAGCCTGCCAGGAACTCTGTTCCCCCTTTTCCATCTCCAGCAGTTCCAGGAGCTCTGTTGCCCCCTTTTCCATCTCCAGAAGCTCCAAGAGCCTGCCAGGAACTCTGTTCCCCCTTTTCCATCTCCAGCAGCTCCAGGAACTCTGTTCCCTCCTTTTCCATCTCCAGCAGTTCCAGGAACTCTGTTCCCCCCTTTTCCATCTCCAGCAGTTCCAGGAGCTCTGTTCCCCCTTTTCCAAGGGGCAGGGTGGTTGTGGGGCAGCACAAATGTGCTGTGTCTGATCAGGAGCTCAAAGCCTTTGCCATCAAACCCTGAGCTCCCAAATTCCACCTCTCCACAAGGAGCAATGAAGATGTTCCCACTGCTCCTCTTTGTCCTCTCTGGAGGAGAAACAATCCCTCCCTCCCAGCCCAGCCAATTCCAGGGCTCTGCTGTGTCCCCACCACTCCCAACCTCTGCAGAATCTCCAGGAAAAGCAGCCTATTTCCTGCAAGAAGCCCGTGAAATTGGGGAAGATCATCTTTTCCGAGTTGCTGGGACCCTGATTGCGTGTTTGTTTGAGATGACAGCTCGTGTTGTGTCTCTCTTTCATTAGGGAGGTTCGGCGCTCCCGAGGTTATTAACTAACAACAGCACTCACTGCATATAAACATCATTCCACAGAGACACTCCAAGGAGCACTTGAAGGCAGAGGGGAGGGAGATGCACAAGGAAGAGAGATGTGAGATTTCTTCCTTTTTTTTTAACAACCTTTTTATTCCTTTCCAGAGATTTTTAACTAGATTAGAAGCTTGGAAGAATCAGAGAATCATAGAATGGATTGGGTTGGAAGAGCCCTTTGAGATCATCAAGTCCAACCCTTGATCCAACCCCACTGTGATCGCCAGCCCAGGGCACAGAGTGCCAGGGCACAGAGTGCCCTGGGCTGGCGATCACAGTGGGGTTGGATCAAGACATGGTGGATTCTCCCTCAGTGCCACATCCATAGAATGACAGAATCATAGAACTGATTGGGTTGGAAAAGCCCTTCTGAGATCATCAAGTCCAACCCTTGGTCCAACTCCAGTCCCTTTACCAGATCATGGCACTCAGTGCCACGGCCAAGCTCAGCTGAAAAACCTCCAGGGACGGGGAATCCACCCCCTCTCTGGGCAGCCCATTCCAATCCCTGAGCACTCTCTCTGCAAAGAATTTCTTTCTGCTCTCCAACTTCAATTTCCCCTGGCAGAGCTTGAGCCCATCGTGCCCCCTTGTCCTATTGCTGAGTGCCTGGGAGAAGAGACCAACCCCCACCTGGCCACAACTTCCCTTCACTCAGGGGGTGGCCAAGCAAGGCCTGTCACATGCAGAGTTCTGGAGACATCCACACCCTCATTTGCACCTCAGCACTGCAGAGGAGCCCAGGTAGTGCCCTCTGAAGGTGCTTCAGTGGCCTGTGTGTCCAACAGCCAGGGAAAACAGGACAGAAAGCTGTGCTGAAGGGATCACAGAATCAGCTGGGTTGGAAGAGACCTCTGAGATCACCAATCCAACCCTACTGTGATCACTCCGTGCCCTGGGCTGGTGATCACAGTGGGGTTGGATAAAGACATGGTGGATTCTCACTCAGTGCCACATCCATAGAATCATAGAATGGATTGGGTTGGAAAAGCCGTCCGAGATCATCAAGTCCAACACTTGGTCCAACCCCACTGTGATCACCAGCCCAGGGCATGGAGTGATCACAGTGGGGTTGGATCAAGGGTTGGGTTTGATAATCTGAGGTCTCTTCCAACCCAACTGAGAAGAGCAACGAGGCTGGAGAAGGGACTGGAGCACAAGTGCTGTGGGGAGAGGCTGAGGGAGCTGGGGGTGTTCAGCCTGGAGAAGAGGAGGCTCAGAGGTGACCTCAGCACTGTCTGGAACTCCCTGAAGGGAAGTTGTGGCCAGGTGGGGGTTGGTCTCTTCTCCCAGGCACTCAGCAATAGGACAAGGGGGCACGATGGGCTCAAGCTCTGCCAGGGGAAATTGAAGTTGGAGAGCAGAAAAAACTTCTTTGCAGAGAGAGTGCTCAGGGATTGGAATGGGCTGCCCAGAGAGGGGGTGGATTCCCCATCCCTGGAGGTTTTTCAGCTGAGCTTGGCCGTGGCACTGAGTGCCATGATCTGGTAAAGGGACTGGAGTTGGACCAAGGGTTGGACTTGATGATCTGAAAGGTCTTTTCCAACCCAATCCATTCTATGATTCTATGAATTTGCCCTTGGAAATCGCAGAGAGGCACCTCCCTGTTGCATCCCTTGGTGGGATTGCTGGGAAAGTCAGAGCTGGTTCTCCTGGGAGGGCTCTGTGTGGGCCATTGACTGAAGAGTTGGACTCGATGATCCTTGTGGGTCCCTTCCAACTCAGAATAGTCTGTGATTCTGTGACTCTGGAGGGTTCTGCCCTTCAGTCTGTGCTGATGGAGGAAGGAGGTGATGGGTTTGGTGTGTTCATCAGCACCAAGCCCCGTGCTGGCTGTTCTGCCAATCTCCCACTCTGCTGCTGCTGCCTCTTATTAAACATAAATAGCTGTGAAATGGGCTGTGGGGAAGGGGGGTGGGTGGGGATTCATCCCGAGGTGTGGAACTTGCTTTAAATGAAGCCAACTCGAGTTGTTCATAGCCAGCACTGCCCATTAGAAGATCCTGTTTGCAGCAACTGAACTCTCTGCCAAGCAATAATTGTTCAGGCTAAAAATTTCCACGCTGAAAGTCCGCCCGGGGCTACGTGAAATTGGGGGAGAGCTGGGTGGGTTTTATCAGGTTTAAAAAAAAATAAATTGGCTTTGCAGAGCTGAAGAGATGCAGTCTGTCCATGAGATGGAGGCAGAGACTTAGAGTTTGGCAGGGGATGGATGCAGAGCCTGCAGGAGCAGGGACTGAGCAGTGGGAAGAGCAGGGGGAGGTGGGTCTGCTGAGAAATAACTGTCTATTTTCATTCCTACCACTCGTAAACAGGAGGGTTTGTGTCTCTAAGAGGTGCTGGCATGTTTAGCTGCTGGTTCTGGGCTGGTTGGTTAATGTGGATCTCCTGGCTAGGGAGAGAAAAGGTTCAGGGAGATTGTTAAAGAGGTTGGATGAAAGGTGGAACAATTTAGGAGATGGTAGAAGGCTCCTTTTCTGCCTTAATTTGGCCATTTGTGTGGGTTTGTTCACTGCCATTGTTGGGAATGGTGTAATTGAGTGTTATTTCCTCTGCAGGAGGAGTAGGAGCTGGCAGTGCCAACACCTCCCTGGGCTCTGTCTGCCCATCCTGCCAGCAGGAATAACATGGGCAACAAAAGGGCAGCAGAGGGATCCAAAGTCACAGAATCATAGAATGGATTGGGTTGGAAAAGACCTCCGAGATCATCAAGTCCAACCCTTGGTCCAACTCCAGTCCCTTTACCAGATCATGGCACTCAGTGCCACGGCCAAGCTCAGCTGAAAAACCTCCAGGGATGGGGAATCCACCCCCTCTCTGGGCAGCCCATTCCAATCCCTGAGCACTCTCTCTGCAAAGAATTTCTTTCTGCTCTCCAACTTCAATTTCCCCTGGCAGAGCTTGAGCCCATCGTGCCCCCTTGTCCTATTGCTGAGTGCCTGGGAGAAGAGACCAACCCCCACCTGGCCACAACTTCCCTTCAGGGAGTTCCAGACAGTGCTGAGGTCACCTCTGAGCCTCCTCTTCTCCAGGCTGAACACCCCCAGCTCCCTCAGCCTCTCCCCACAGCACTTGTGCTCCAGTCCCTTCTCCAGCCTCGTTGCTCTTCTCACTTGGGTTGGAAGAGACCTCAGATTATCAAACCCAACCCTTGATCCAACCCCACTGTGATCACTCTGGCACTCAGTGCCCTGGGCTGGTAATCACAGTGGGGTTGGATCAAGACATGGTGGATTCTCCATCCCTGGAGGTGTTTCAGAGGACACTCAGTGCCACATCCAGTCCCCTCTCCAGCCTCGTTGCTCTTCTCTGGCCCCGCTCCAGCCCCTCAATCTCTTTCCTCAGCTGAGGGGCCCAGAACTGAACACAACACTCAAGGTGTGGCCTCACCAGTGCTGAGTCCAGGGGAAGGGTCACTGCCCTGGGCCTGCTGGCCACGCTATGTTTGATCCAGGCCAGGATCCCATTGGCCTTCTTGGCCATCTGGGCAAACCTGGGCACACCTGGGCACACCTGGGCACACTGTTGGCTCATTCTGAGCTTCCTCTCAATTAGTACCCCCAGGTCCCTCTGGATTAGGTGTGGCTGCACCAAGTTTGAGTTAATTTTGTGTGTGTGCTCAAAGAAACTCTTCAGCTTTAGACCAAACTTCAGAGCTCCCTGGCACTGGTGGAGGAAGGCAGGGAGCTGCATCCCTTCCCTCTGCCAGGGAGCAATTCTGGGCTGTGGAGGCACCCCAGCCCCTCCCTGAAGGCTGGCACTGCTGTCTGCAGCCCTCCCTGCATGTGCCAGCTGATTAGAAAGCAGAAGAATGGCAAGAGAAAATGAAAATGGGAAGGAGCTTGACAGCCCATGGAGAGGTATTTCAGCTGCAACACAAAACATTTGGTGGTAATTATAGAATAACCTTCATTTAAATGCAAATAAGCCTGTAATTAAGATAAGGGCTCTGTCATTTGCCAGTATTCCTCCTTCCCTCCCTTGCCAGCCATGGCTTTGGAGATGTTCCCCATCTCAGTGTGGTGCTGCCTGTTTGTCCAGGGGCTGCTGTGCTGAGGGATGAGGGATAAAGGAACCCAATCCTGCTGCTCTTGGAGCCCATCCCAGGCAAGCAAAGGAGTCTGGGGTGGGCTGTGTCCTGCTTGGACCTTGTGATGACAACTTCAGCTCAAACCCTCTCTCTGAACTCCTCCCAGCACTGAGTCTTGAAAGCTGGATTTGGGCTGTGCTTGGATGATGTTGAGGTGAAGTTCTCTCAGGTCATGCTGAGGTTGTGATGCTCAGCAGAGTCTGCTGCATCTGGGAAGAGCTTGGGGAACACTTTTGGAGCTCAGTTCACTCAAGGTCAGGGTGGTCCACAGCTCCCATTGCAATGGTGAGGTGTGAGCAGCGTTGTGGGGGGTGTTTACAGCCTTCTGGTGGCAAGGACTGGGAGAATAAGCCACTAAAGACCAGGTAAAGATGACTTGGTAGGTTGAGTTGGAGTGAAGTGCAAAGATGTGTCCACACAGGGTTGGGAATGATGTAACAACAGAATGGCAACACTTCCCATCCCATCCTGGAAGCATCAGTGTCACAGCTCTGACAAAACACCCCATAACCCTTGGGGAGAAGGGGATGAGGAGGCAACATCTGCCATGGCTTCCTGGGAGCAGCAGCTGGGCCTCCACAGGTTCTTCAGCTGGGGAGGGGAACCTGAGCAGTGGAAACAGCCATTGCTGCAAAGGTTAACCAGCAACCTTTGCTTAAACTGTCTCAATCTGCAGGAAATGTTATCTCTCTGCCTGACTAAAGATATGGGAGCCGAGGGAGCCGAGATGCTCCCAGATTGTATTTATCTGGGCCTTTGAAAGGGCGTTTGAGGAATTAACTCGGCAGCTTAGGAGGACTTTAATGTTCTGATAAGTGGCTGCAGCTCCGCCTGCCATGAGCACATCCCTGGCCTGGGCAGGAGGAGGAAAACTCCCCATCCCAGCTGTACAAGAGACCTCATTTCTTCCTGGGCTGTTCCACTCCCATCCCACTGGGAGCAGGATGGGATGCACTGGACCCATCACTGGGAGTTGGGTGATCTCAGGCTGAAATGGCCTCCCAGGATGTGGGTTGGTGCACCCTGGAGGATTTTAACCTGAGCTTGGCCGTGGCACTGAGTGCCATGATCTGGTAAAGGGACTGGAGTTGGACCAAGGGTTGGACTTGATGATCTCGGAGCTCTTTTCCAACCCAATCCATTCTGTGATTCTGTGATTACTTGGGATGTGATCCCACGTCCATGTCCCATCCCAAAGCTCCCCCTGGAGCACAGCAGAGGGCAGCAATGCCCTGCTGAGCAGGTCCCTCCTGCTCCCCCCGCGCTGCCCCTGCAGCCACAATAGTTCATGTGCTACAAACAGCCCCAATTACAGTATTGATCTCCTCCTCCTCGCCGGGAGCTGCTGGTTGGTCCCTCCCCATCCCCATCCCCAGCTCTCCATCAGCAGGAGCTCCGGGAATGGCACGGAGCAGCTTCCTCCTCATCCCCAGCAGGCTGGATGGAAAGGATGGAGGAGCAGGAAGGATTTGGATCCTTCCATAGCCACAGCTTCCTCCTCCTCATCCCCAGCAGGCTGGATGGAAAGGATGGAGGAGCAGGAAGGATTTGGATCCTTCCATAGCCACAGCTTCCTCCTCATCCCCAGCAGGCTGGAAGGAAAGGATGGAGGAACAGGAAGGATTTGGGTCCTTGATGGCCACAGCTTCCTCCTCATCCACAGGAGGCTGGAAGGAAAGGATGGAGGAGCAGGAAGGATTTTGGATCCTTCCATAGCCACAGCTTCCTCCTCATCCCCAGCAGGATGAAGGAAAGGATGGAGGAGCAGGAAGGATTTTGGATCCTTCCATAGCCACAGCTTCTCCCTCATCCCCAGCAGGATGAAGGAAAGGATGGAGGAGCAGGAAGGATTTGGGTCCTTCAGAAGCCACAGCTTCCTCCTCATCCCCAGTATTTCAAGCAGTTCATGGAATCTTGGAATGGTTTGGGTTGGAAGGGACCTTGAAGCTCTTCCAGTCTCAAGTCCCTGCCATGGCCAGGGACACCTCCCACTGGACCAGGTTGCTCCAAGCCCTTTCCAACCATGCCTGGTGGAATGAGGTGTGGGCAGGGGAAGGAGCTGTTGGTAAGGCTGAAATCTGTTAGTGAAGTTATAAGAAGTGTCTCTTTGCAGCAGAAAACAACCCCGTGGTGATTTAAGTCAGGATTAGCAGGGAAGTCCCTTCACAGACACTGGGATAGAAATTCTTGGTTGTTAATTTTTTTTTTTGGGGGGGAGAGGGAATTATTTCCAGTCTTGTCCCAGTTCTGCAAAGGGAATTCTGGCAATAAACCCACATGTAATATGGAGAAAGATAATTAATTCCACCACCAGTGTTGTCCTGGTTCCTGCCCTCTTACCCCTTCCCATGCTCATTTCTGAGGATGCTGCTCTCATGTACACAGGGGCAAGAGCAAGGCAGAAAAAAAAATACCCATGGAACACCTCACAGACAATATAGAACAAAAAAAATATATATAAAAATTCTTATAATATGTCTGGAATACAATAGAAGCAAAATCTCCTGGCAGCAAACATTCATGCACTTGACTGCCAAGAAAAAAGGACTTTACAGAAGATGAGACATGAAAGGGATCCCTGCACAAAAACTAAAAGTCGGAACACAATAGTGTGTATTTCAGGCATATGAAAAGGAAGTGCCACAGAAATACTAAGGAGACAAGATACTCCAACAGAAGCAGGAGGTGAGAGGGAAGAAACTCAATCAACAGTGACACAGGAGGGCTGGAGGAGGCAGCTCTTTGAATGGATCCAAGCCCTTTATTTTTTTTTTTTTAAAGGCAGCAATCCTGCTTGTTTTTTTTTTTATTATTTTTTTTCCCCTGGGAATTAATCTTTCCCCATTTTTCTCAGCTTGTAAAGGAAGAAGGGAGTGCATGAATAATGCATTGCTGAGACCTAAAAGATACAAGGGGGCTGTGTGTGCACAGGGACATCCAGAAAATGTTGTGGCTGCAGGGAGGGAGTTGCTGGATTTTGGGTGGGTGGAGGGATGGAGGGAAGTGGGGAGATGAAGGGACTGGAGCACAAGTGCTGTGGGGAGAGGCTGAGGGAGCTGGGGGTGTTCAGCCTGGAGAAGAGGAGGCTCAGAGGTGACCTCAGCACTGTCTGGAACTGCCTGAGAGGGGGTGGTGAGGTTGGACGTGGCACTGAGTGAGAATCCACCATGGCTTGATCCAACCACGTCTTGATCCAACCCTACTGTGATCACCAGCCCATGGCACTCCGTGCCCTGGGCTGGTGATCACAGTGGGGTTGGATCAAGGGTTGGATTGGTGATCTCGGAGGTCTCTTCCAACCCAACTGAGTCTGTGATTCTGTGATCTCTGGCTGTTGGACACACAGGCCACTGAAGCACCTTCAGAGGGCACTACCTGGGCTCCTCTGCAGTGCTGAGGTGCAAAGGAGGGTGTGGATGTCTCCAGAACTCTGCATGTGACAGGCCTTGCTTGGCCACCCCCTGAGTGAAGGGAAGTTGTGGCCAGCTGGGGGTTGGTCTCTTCTCCCAGGCACTCAGCAATAGGACAAGGGGGCACGATGGGCTCAAGCTCTGCCAGGGGAAATTGAAGTTGGAGATCAGAAAGAAATTCTTTGCAGAGAGAGTGCTCAGGGATTGGAATGGGCTGCCCAGAGAGGGGGTGGATTCCCCATCCCTGGAGGTTTTTCAGCTGAGCTTGGCCGTGGCACTGAGTGCCATGATCTGGTAAAGGGACTGGAGTTGGACCAAGGGTTGGACTTGATGATCTCAGAGGGCTTTTCCAACCCAACCCATTCTGTGATTCTATGATATGATGAGGAAGGGGCTGGGTGGGCTGCTCAGAGGAGACTGGGAGATGTGGACAAGGATCTGGGGTGGTTCAGAAGCTTGTAGTGCCCATCAAAAATAATGGAATGAGACTTGGTTGGGTTGGGAGGGACCTCAAAGCCCACCCAGTGCCTCCCCTGCCATGGGGAGGGACACCTCCCACCATCCCAGGCTGCTCCATCCAACCTGGCCTTGGACACCCCCAGGGGTGAAGCAGCCACAGCTTCTTTGGGCTATTAAATGGGCTTATTCCTGCCAATAAAATCTTACTGAGTCCCCAAGGATTTGGGATCTCAGTGGGACCTGCAGGAACCTTTAGGGTACAACAGGAGCTGGTGCTGCTCCTGTTGGTGCTGCAAGGGAGGGAAGCTGAGGGAGAAATCCCTGAGCTGTCATCCCTGTGACAGGGAGGGAATTCCCAGCTGGGGCACCTCCCACATCTCCCTCCTGTCAAACCTCAGCAAGACGTTCAGCCTTAGAAGTTTTTTTTTTTTATATTTAACAAAAGGATTATTTTTTTCCCCACTGGGGTGACTTGAGCTGGTGCTTCAAGGGGAGGAAACTCCCACAGCTCAAACTGCAGGAGCTGTCAATGCCCTGACTCTGCTGATCAAATGAGTTGGTGCCAAAGCAGTAAAAAAAAGGTAAAAAATTAAATATTCAAATACAGTTGAAGGGCTTAAACCTGGAGTTTTGCTGTCCTTGAAAGGTCCAAGTGCCCCGAGGCAGAGAGCAGGGTCTTCCAGGAGTTCGATGGCTCTATGTGAGAAGCTGAATTCCTTTTTAATTGGTTGTTCTCTCTTTCCAAGATCAGAGGAGTCGCCTTTCCCCTCCCTGGCACGGCCCCACCGACTGCACTTCAAGCACAGACTTTATTTTTAAGGATGTCCTGGAACCAGGAGCCTCCTGCAATCCCCCTGTTTAGATCTGGAGCCTCTGAAGGATGGGCTGAAAAACCTGAAGGGCTGAAGCACCTTGGGAAGAAATAAAACCCCTTTGCTGGGCATTTCTGTGCAGTCCTGATGCCACAGCTGGAGGCTGGAAGGGGAAACCAATTCCAAAACCTGTGATTTTTCCCCACTGAGCAGCATTTGGGAGCTCACGGGGCAGCCAGGGAGGTTTCTGGGCTGGTGCTGCTTGCCCTAAAGCAGAGTTTGGCTGCAGTTTCGTGGCCTGACTGATCTCAGAAACCAAACCTTCAGTTTAGGGGAGAATTTTATCACTTTTTTGCCTGTTTAGCAAGGAGAGACTTTTCAAAAAGAAAACCATGGTTACATTTTAGGCAAACCTACCCCAAGGGGGTAGGTAAGGATGAAAGTATCCAATTCCCAGGCTGGGAATTCCAATATCCAGAGATAACACCCTGTGGCTGCCCCAGCCCTGGGAGTGTCCCAGGCCAGCTTGGACAGGGCTTGGAGCACCCTGGGACAGTGGGAGGTGTCCCTGCCCATGGCAGGGGTGGGATGGGATGAGCTTTGAGGTCCTTCCAACCCAAACCATCCTGGGGTTCCAAATTCACTCTGTCTCTTACAAGGGGCTGACTTGGGGTTTATTGTGAACAATCCTGTGCCTGATTCTGCAGGAATGGGAGGGCCTGGCAAAGGCAGGAGCAGCTTGGAGGAGCTCAGGACCTCGCTGGTTGGCCTGGCTGTTCCTTTGTTTACCTGTCCTAATGCTCTTTATGGGGCTGCCATAAAAAAAACACAACACTCATTAGTGTTGATTTTCATTAACGTTGATTCACCAAAAGCTTAATCAATCTTGTGTGACCAACGACCCCCCATTCCCGAGGGGGAACAAAGCTGTGGAACAAATTAGCCTTTCCAGATTGGAGGCAGAGCTTGCAGATGCTCCAGCCTGGGTACCCAAGCGGGGGGTGTGGGGATTCCTGAAACATTCCATGGAAAAATGACACTCAAAGGCCCTTTCCCTTCCCCCTTTTTTTTGCAATTTGCACCAGGGGGATGGAGCAAGGAGGAGAGTTGTTCATGGGTTGGGGTGAAATGGGGATGCTCTTTGCTTGCCACCCAGTTCTGTGGTGGCTCTGAAGTCCCTCAACTCTTGGTGCTGTGGCCTCTTGCCCTTAATGATGAATTTAAAGCTTTTCCACTTCCAGGGAGGACACAACCACATTAATTGAAGAGGGGTTGGTTGTGCAGAGAGAAGCTGTTCAAAACAGCAGCATCAAAGCCTGTCCTTCATCTCTGCCAGCCCAAAGTGCTGCAGCATCTTCCCTGGGGGAGCAGTGAAACTGCTTCCAGGATTTCCCAGATCCAAGAGGGAATATCCTCAAACTGGGGATGAGGAAGGGGTGAGATGATGCTGAGCAGTGAAAACACTTCCAGGATTTCCCACATCCAGGAGGGAATCTCCTCAAACTGTAGCAAGGAAGGGGTGAGATGATGCTGAGCAGTGAAAATGCTTCCAGGATTTCCCAGATCCAGGAGGGAATATCCTCAAACTGGGGATGAGGAAGGGGTGAGATGATGCTGAGCAGTGAAAACACTTCCAGGATTTCCCAGATCCAGGAGGGAATATCCCCAAGCTGGGGCCAATGAAGGAGTGAGATGCTGCTGAACTCATCCCAGAGGCTGCTCTGGACTCCATGCCATGGGAAGGAGGGTCTGCATCTCCCTCCTGATGGAAAATCCTGGGAGCTGAGGGGATCTCTGTCCTGGTTCCACTGGATTTGTCACATCAAACTGGTGTTGCTCAGAGGGTCTCCATCCCATTCCCCGCTTTCCTCGGGATCTGCAGACCCCCTGCCTGGCCCAGCCTGGTCTCAGGTGGGTAATGGCTTTGCTGCGAGTGGCTGTGCTGGAGGTGAAAGGGCCTCCATTCCCATTACTGATCCAATTTCCTTGGATTTTCCCGGCTAGATGGGAATTGCCAGAGCGGAACAGGCTGATGGGCCATCGAGCCCAGTGTCTCCTCTCTGACAGCAGCTTGTGTTTGGTGTGTAATTAAAAGCCTTTGTGCTGTTTGACTTGTAATTTAATATCACGCTGCCACATCCATATCTCATTCAGGAAAGAACAAGCCCTGACATTTGGAAAGGCAGAGACGAGCCCTGAGCCACTCTGAGCAGCTCCCTGTGCCCCCAGCACATGTTGGGGGTGAAGCTCAGGGATGTTTCCCTCTGGCACAGGGGGGAAAACCTGGGAAAAGTGGAATTTGCAGCGTTGTGGCTGCAGGTGGGGGAGTCGTGCTGTGATTTATTGGGTTCTGCTGCAGCCACTGAGATTAAGGGAAGTGCCTTAAGTGGTGCTTAAAAGCTGGTTTTGGGAGCAGAGATGAGCCCGTGTGATTCCACCCTCTCTGCCTCTGCAGGGGCTCCCCTGAGCCCCTCGGGGCTCTCAGCCCTGCCTGCTTTGGAGCAGGAGCAGACAAGGAAGGTGCCCACCCCATCCATCCATGCTTTGGTGGGGGTGAAGGGGCAGGGTGGCACCAACCCACGCCCAGAGGGTTTGCTGGCAGTTGTGTGCCTGTCCCCTGAGCCCTGGCAGAGGGGCTGGGCTGCTCTGCCTGCAGGGACAGCCACCGGGAGGTGGCAATCTGCTGTCCCTGCACTCCCTGCTCATGCCCTGGGCAGGGGTGATGCTGGTCCTGATCCTGGGCAGGGGTGATGCTGGTCCTGATCCTGGGCAGAGGTGATGCTGGTCCTGATCCTGGGCTGGAGTGATGCTGGTTCTGATCCTGGGCTGGAGTGATGCTGGTCCTGATCCTGGGCAGGAGTGATGCTGGTCCTGATCCTGGGCAGGGGTGATGTTGGTCCTAATCCTGGGCAGGGGTGATGCTGGTCCTGATCCTGGGCAGGGGTGATGCTGGTCCTGATCCTGGGCAGGAGTGATGCTGGTCCTGATCTTGGGCAGGGGTGATGCTGGTCCTGATCCTGGACAGGGGTGAGGCTGGTCCTGATCTTGGGCAGGAGTGATGCTGGTCCTGATCCTGGACAGGAGTGAGGCTGGTCCTGATCCTGGGCAGGAGTGAGGCTGGTCCTGATCCTGGGTAGGTATGGTGCTGGTCCTGATCCTGGGCAGGGGTGATGCTGGTCCTGATCCTGGGCAGGGGTGATGCTGGTCCTGATCCTGGGTAGGTATGGTGCTGGTCCTGATCCTGGGCAGAGGTGATGCTGGTCCCGATCCTGGGCTGGAGTGATGCTGGTCCTGATCCTGGGCAGAAGTGATGCTGGTCCTGATCCTGGGCAGGAGTGATGCTGGTTCTGATCCTGGGCAGGGGTGATGCTGATCCTGATCCTGGGTAGTTGTGACGCTGGTCCTGCCCTGGGCAAGGGTGATGCTGGTCCATGTGGATGGTTCCTTCCCTAAAATTTACCCCCTGTTCCGCTGGTGGGTGGTGGGTCTGTCCATCACAGGAGTTGTGTGTCCAAAAAGACAGAGCTGAGGAACCCCCCCTGCTCTGAAGCCAGGCTGGGAGAGCTGGGGGGGTTCACTTGGAGGCTCCAGGGCGACCTGAGAGCCCCTTCCAGCACCCAAAGGGGCTCCAGGAGAGCTGAAGAGGGACTGGAGACAAGGGATGGAGGACCAGGACACAGGGAATGGCTTTCCACTGCCAGAGGGCAGGGATAGATGGATATTGGGAAGGAATTGTTGGCTGTGAGGGTGGGCAGGCCCTGGCACAGGTTGGGCAGAGAAGCTGTGGCTGCCCCATCCCTGGAAGTGTCCAAGGCCAGGTTGGACAGGGCTTGGAGCAACCTGGGATAGTGGGAGGTGTCCCTGCCCATGGCAGGGGCTGGGACTGGATGAGCTTTGGGGTTCCTTCCAACCCAAACCGTTCTGGGATCCTGAGAAGAGACAAGTCGAGCTCAGAGGGCTGAATGCAGAGCTTGGCAGGTTTGAATCACTCTGCTGATGATGGGGAGCAGAACAAACTTTGGAATGGGAATTTCCTTGGGAATGAGGTGCTGCTGAACACCTTTCCTGGCTGTTTGCAAGGACAGGTCTCACCTCAGTGGAGCTGCTCAGGGAGGTTTTGCATCAGCCCCAGGCTTGGTCCAGCCTCTCTCCTTGGGAGGGCTCTGCTTAAGGCTGATTAATTTACCCACCTGAGTGCGACTCCCTCTAATTGACTGAATCTACAAGAAAACAAACCTGGGCTGATCAATAGAGAAATAATTTGGCAAATTGTGGCCATAAATCATTCCTGATCGACGTGTTAATGAATAAACCAAACAAAATCAATTTGCTTTATTAAAACACATTCCTCTCACCCAGTATTGCTTTGGGCAGGAGGTGTGAGGAGGGGCACGGGGCTGTTTGCCCACCACAGGCTGGTTGTGGTGACTGGTGGGCAGAGCTCACACCAGAGCCAGAAGTTCCCTGTGGTCCGTATGGGTGTCCCAAACAGGCATGTGGAGTGGGAAGCATCTTTTGAGGTGTTAATTAGCCTCATTACTGCAATATTTCTGTTTGCAAGGAGGGGATAAAGCAGCCAAGTGACTGTGTTGGTGTTTTGTGTCACTGTTGTCACTCACTGCTCACACTTTGGCGTGGGAGTCCTGCAGGATCTTCCACCTCTGGTATTTATCCCACTGCTCCCTTTCCCTCTGAGAGTTCTCCATCCTTGGTGTGTGTGATCTCCATCCTTGGTGTGTGTGATCTCCATCCTTGGTGTGTGTGATCTCCATCCTTGGTGTGTGTGATCTCCATCCTTGGTCTGTGCGATCTCCATCCTTGGTCTGTGTGATCTCCATCCTTGGTCTGTGTGATCTCCATCCTTGATTTATGTAATCTCCATCCTTGCTGTGTGTGATCTCCATCCTTGGTCTGTGTGATCTCCATCCTTGGTCTGTGTGATCTCCATCCTTGGTCTGTGTGATCTCCATCCCTGGTGTGTGTGATCTCCATCCTTGGTCTGTGTGATCTCCATCCCTGGTGTGTGTGATCTCCATCCTTGGTCTGTGTGATCTCCATCCTTGGTGTGTGTGATCTCCATCCTTGGTCTGTGTGATCTCCATCCCTGGTCTGTGTGTTTTGCTGCTGTCAGAGCTGGAATTGATGTCTTGGTCCACCCTTGGTTCTTTCCCATGACCATCAGTGGTGATTTTTTCCCCCCATGAGACACTTCCAGATCCTGAGGGGTTCTGATCTGCATCTTGGCATCCAAACCCCTCCTTCAAGGTGGAAAGCAATTTTCCAGTCCCCCAATGATATCAGAGCTAGAATTGATGTCTTGGTCCACCCTTGGTTCTCTCCCATGACCATCAGTGGTGATTTTTTCCCCCCATGAGACACTTCCAGATCCTGAGGGGTTCTGATCTGCATCTTGGCATCCAAATCCCTCCTTCAAGGTGGAAAGCAATTTTCCAGTCCCCCAACAATACCAGAAGGATCAAGGCTGGTTGATGTCCTGCTTTACAGCCTTCCTGGCCAGGGGAGCTGCTCCAGGTCAGTTACCCCTTGCCAAGTGTGACACCCACCTTGGAGAGCCCCAGAGTCTGTTTAAAGATCCCCATCTTTTTTTTTCTGATTTTTGAATAGTACAAATGAACAAATAACAGGACAACAATAAAAAGGGAGAGGGGATAAATAATCAGGTGCTTGGCACACTCAGCCAAGTGAAATGTGACACAGACGTTCACTTGGAGAAGGTCAAGTTTTCAAATCGAAACCGGAGTTAAGTAAAATATTGTCGAACTAACTGGATTCCAAAGCTCATAAAACGTTGCCAGTGCTGGATGTCAGCTGGAATATATCTCCTCATCTTTTAGACAGAGAGCTGGTGCTTCCCTTGCTCCTCCTTTGCTGGGGAAACGCTGCTGTGGAGCAGGGGGGAGCCTGTCAAGTGGCTTGTTTTGCTGTGTGTTGGCGGGGCAGGGCTGGAAGGGTCGCTGGGGTTGAGAGCAGCGGTGAAGGCAGAGCTGGAAGCAGCACTTGGAGTGGATGTGCTTTGGTTTTCTGAGCTGAGCAGCAGGTTGGGGGATGTGTGGGGAGCAGCTCAGGGCTCAGACCCCTCCTGAGCATCTCCCTGCTGGGGTTGAGTCAAGGAGGGAGGGTTGGGGTGCAGGCACAGGAAGGGGGGGGTGTCCTTAGTGTGACCACGGTGTCCTCCTGCAGTGCAGGGCAGCACCTTGGGGTTCTCTTCTTGGAACTTGCCATAGACTTCTGTCCCAGCTCAGCAGGTGTGCCCAGTTTGTCCCTGTGTGGGTGTGCCCAAAGCTGGGCATTCTAAACCCTCTGGACCATTGCCCAGCAACTGTTCCCAATGGCCCATTGGCAGCAGCTGCCCAGGGCACAGCTGAGCCCTCAGGCTGGGAGCTGGCTGGGAAAGAAGCCTGGCAGAGGAGCTGGGAGAACTGCCCTGCAGGGACTCCTTGGCACCTCCACACCCACCTGAGGGCTCAGCTCTGCCCATGGGCCAGCAACCATTCCAAAATCCCCCCTGACTGCCAGAGTCAGATCCCCCAGGGTGGAACTCCCTGCCCTGGGGGAGGCACTGGGGGCTCCCACCCAAACCTCAGGGGACACAGTCTGGGGCTTTGGGGACTTCTGGGACCACTCCTTGGATGCAGAGGAGGAGCAGCCCCTGGCCAGGAGGAGCCACCACTCTGGCCCAGACTGTGCCATCATCTGCACCAACAGCTTTGTCCCTTCCTTTGCGTTTGGCCTCGAGGGAACCACGTGGGGCTCAGCACAGGGGCCACCAAACCCCCCTGTGTTTGTGCCCCAGGGGGCTGGGTTAGACTGCTGGGCTTTGGGGGTTAAACCCAATTTCTCTTTGTGCCATTGCATTGATTGGAATATTGTTATTAAATTGTAACTCTGATTTATAATCTCTTTGTGTTGGGTTTGTTTCTCCTGCAGGTTCACCTTTAAACCAGCACAGGGTCCCTGCCCACAGCAGAGGGTGGAACAAGATGAGCTTTAAGGTCCCTCCCAACCCAAACCACTCTGGGATGGTGCTGGTTTTGGGGACCATAAAAGCTCCCAGACAAATTGGAGCAAATGTGCAGCTTGACTATATAATACACAGAAGAAAAGATACCTCCCACTTTTATCAAATATTGATGGAAACATCCAGGGTTTTCCTTGCAGCCAGAGCTCCTGTGTGTTTATGCCCCGATCCTGGGGAAGTCTTGAGTTAACACTCAGGCTCAGCATTAAGAGCTCTTGAACTAAAAGCTTTACTGAGCACGTGCAGCTAAAGCTGAAGCTTTGCCCCAAACTAACCCAAACACATCCTTGCCCTGCAGGCACCGGGCTGGGAGGCCCTTTGTGACCCCTCCCAGCCCAGGGCTGAGCTCAGCCCATCATCCCACCCCTGTGGGAAGGCTCTGTGGCTCCTGCTCCTTGATCCTTCCTTCCCAAATCCACCAGGGGTTAATTGCAGAGCTTGGCCAGCTCAGCAAACCCTCTGCAGGTTCCTCCTGCTCCAGCATTCCAGGGAGACAATTAGAGCTCTCTAATCAGCAGTGCCGGGGGCAGGGCTTTCATGTGCAGGCTCTGGGGACTCTCAGCAGGGGTTATTCCCATCCCTGGCCCCTCCTGCAGCCCCAAACCAGGAGCAAATCCAAGTGGGATGTGCAGGGAGAGCCACAAAAGTGCTGGAAAGGCAGAACTTCACTTTGCCTTTTGCTGCCTTTTCATTCCTTTTGATGTTTCGCTTCCCTTCCCTTCTGCCTTTTATTTATTCTTTTATATTTCTTTTATAGGGCAGTTTTTGGTGCATCTTACAACCCTCCAGCTTTGTGTCCATGCACATCCCCCTCTTTGGGATGCTTGGAAAGCATCTCTGATGCAGAAAGGGGGAGACAAACCCCATCCCATGGGCACAGAGGGGAAAATGAGGATGAAATCCAAACAAAGCCAGGTTGGATGGGGCTTGGAGCAACCTGGGATAGCAAAAGGTGTCCCTGTCCATGGCAGGGGTTGGACTGGATGGTCTTCACGGTCCCTCCCAACCCACCCAAGCCCTGTAGGAAACATCTCCATGTCCTCAGCCAGCAGGGATTTGGAAACCAGCACATACATCTTGGAGGAATCAAAGATTTCCAATGTGTTTTCTTTCCCAAAACGCTTCCTGGGCTCTGTGGTGACTCCCTCATTTCGTGCTCTGCTCCCTCCATCCTGGATGAACATCAGAAAACCAGGAGAGCCCAAAATAAACCCAAGGAATTCAACTGTGTCTCAACTGCACCAGTTATTTCCAGCAAGAACAGCAACTTTATTTTGCAACATTATCCGAATCAAATAGTGTGGGATCAAAAATAAATGTATCAAACTTTCTCCCAGAAATCCCTCTCTCAGCAGCCCCAAAAGGAGACAATATTTATTTATATAAAAGGAGATTGGAACCATCTCATGCAACATCCCCCCCTTGGGAGCTCATTTCAATAATCAGGAAGTTTTGAGTGGAAAAGGGGATTAAAAGCATCACGTTCAAGAAATGGTTCAGAGATGCAAAACTCAAAGGGATCTTTGCCACACTAAGTACAAACACCCCCCAAACCCCCAAATAATTGGCATTTAGGGTCATAATTATGAGCAGTGGAAAGATGAGGCAGCAACTGGACAGGTTGGGCTTAATGAGAAGGATCTAGAAAAAAAAGCCATTTTTTTTTTACCCCTTCAGCAATTCAGCATTTTAATGCCTTGAACTTTTCCTCCCCAATCTCCCTTTCGCCAGGTGTGCAGAAAGTTACCAAAAAAACATCAATTGGGAGATGTCAGAATGAAAAATCTCAGCATTTCACTTCAAAGCAGAACGTTCTGCTTCCAAATGTCGCTGCTTTATAATTCAATGAGCCGATTGGAGGCCCCTTATCTGGCAGCCCTCTGTCAAAAAATGGGAAAATCGACTTTTCCTCCCAACACTTGGGGTAAAAAAAGTGTTTCTTCGGCACATTTTCAGTCCCACTCAATCACCTTTTGTTTTCTTGTTATCTCTGCTGAGGCTCCTCGGAGAAAAATCTTTCCCTGCTTAGGAAAAACAGGAGGTTTTTCCAGTTGAATCCTACAATGATCTGACCTAAACCACTAAATAAAGAAAATTCCTGGGGAAAAACCCCCAGCAGAGGGATCTCACTTATTACAGGATGGATCAGCCACGTTTTCAGTCTTTATGTCTTGAGGAAAACAATTGGATTCTTGGTCACCTCCAAAGCACTGAAAGGGATTAAAGACAACCAGTAAAACCAGTTTCGTGTTCCCCAACAACACCAGACCAGTTCCCCTTGGGGAAAAAACAAACAAACAAAAAAAAAAACCCCAAAAAAAACCCCACCAAAAACAAAACAAAAAAAAACCCAAACCAAACAAAACAAAACACAAAAACCCCAACACTTAGAAATATAAACTTGCAGCAGGATTTAATGAATTCAATGAATTTTATGAAACTCGTGGAGGGAAATGTGTTTAAAAAGCCTTTAAAAAATTCCTGGCCTTGCAATCCAGCAGCCAAAACTCTTCCCTGGACAGGATAAGAAATATAAAAAGACTGGAATTAAAGCAAGTGGGATTTAGATCCCAATGCCAGGGAATCTCTGTCCCCACATTAATAGAGATCACCTAAAAAAAAAAAAAAGAGCAAAATGACCAAAACTGGATAATTTTTTGCAGCTGCAGATCATTATTCCATATTTTTTTCCCAGCCAAAGGAAGATAATCATCTTAAAAGGGTCTTTCTTCATATGCAGACAGGCAGAGACATGAGGAAAATATGGGAAAATATTTGAGAAGCTCACGGAGATTCTGATCTCCCAACAAATAAACCGTGGCCTGGGGATGGAAAGTATTACAGGAAAATCAATATTGATTATTAGGAGCAAAGATGCAGGAGAGAACTGACAGTTCCAAATCCTATTAAGGTCTTGGGAGAAAAATGACACTTCACCACCACAAATGGTGATTCAACAGCTTCATCAGCCCAGGGATCAATGGGGCAAAGTTTGCAGGAGCTTCAGCCTGGAGGGCACAGGGAGGGAAGGGGGGACACCATCCAATCATTAGGAATGGGAAACCCTGTGAGTCCAACCATTGTCCCAAAGTATCCACACAGCTTTGCAGACCCTCCAGGGGTGGTGGGTCAGCTGTGCCAGGGCTGGACAAACCTTTCCATGCAGTTTTCTGCCAATCTCCAGCCCAAACCTCTCCTGGTGCAACTTGAGGCCGTTTCCTCTCATCCTGTCCCTTGATCCCTGGGAGCAGAGCCCGTCCCTTCCCTGGCTCAACTTTCCTATCAGGGGGTTCCAGAGTGAGAAGGTCCTCCCAGAGCCTCCTTTTCTCCAGGCTGACCCCCCTCAAGCTCCCTCAGCTGCTGCTCCAAAGGGGATTTGGGAATATCTGCTCCGTGGATCACCTGGTGGAGCCCAAAGCCAAGTGCAGCAGGTTGAGGGGAAAACTGGTGGGAGAAATATCAGGCTGGAAAGGGGCAGGAGGAGTCACTGGTGCTCACACCCAGTGTCAGTCCATAAATATCCTTAGGGAATACACTGGGGGTAAGACCTGTGCAGTGAACTCCAGGGATTTGCACTTCTGGGGGAACAAAATGAGTTTCTCTGCCTGTTGCACAGAGAGCAGGGACTGCACAAGTCCCATGGGCAGAGGCTGAGGGAGCTGGGGGTGTTCAGCCTGGAGAAGAGGAGGCTCAGAGGTGACCTCAGCACTGTCTGGAACTGCCTGAAGGGAAGTTCTGGCCAGGTGGGGGTTGGTCTCTTCTCCCAGGCACTCAGCAATAGGACAAGGGGGCACGATGGGCTCAAGCTCTGCCAGGGGAAATTGAAGTTGGAGAGCAGAAAGAAATTCTTTGCAGAGAGAGTGCTCAGGGATTGGAATGGGCTGCCCAGAGAGGGGGTGGATTCCCCATCCCTGGAGGTTTTTCAGCTGAGCTTGGCCGTGGCACTGAGTGCCATGATCTGGTAAAGGGACTGGAGTTGGCCCAAGGGTTGGACTTGATGATCTCGGAGGTCTTTTCCAACCCAATCCATTCTATGATTCTCCTCCCTTTCCAGGTGCCTGTTTTCCTTTCTGGGCACAGAGACAATCCCAAACTCCAGGACTGCAGGAAGCATTTCACATCCTCAGTTCCTGAGCCTGAGGAATTCAAACTGCCACATCCTGGGGAAGAAGAAGAAGAGTTTTCCTGCCTATTGCACAGCGAGCAGGGAGGGAGTTCTTTTACCAGCTCCTGTTTTCCTTTCTGGGCACGGAGACAATCCCAAACTCCGGGATTGCAGGAAGCATTTCACATCCTCAATTAGAGAGCCTAAGGAATTGGAGCTGCCACATCCCCCTCCTGCCTCGCTCCGCATTCCCGCAGCACATTCCCATACGCGCAAACATCATCACACCCTGCTCGTCCTCTCGCTAATTTTGATGCTTAATTCCTTCTGGCATCCCTCGCAGCTGCATCCCACCCCTCCAGCAGCGGCGGGGGGAGCCCTCCAGCCGGGAATGCCGCATATTCCAGCGGAATTCCCATCCCGCCGCATTCCACGATGCTCCGGAGGCTTCGAGCGCGGGCTCTGTCAGCGCCGCGCGTGTCGCGGGAGGACACGCGATGTGTTGTGGCAGCCGCTCGGCTCTGACACGATAATGAATGTTTAACATCGAGCGCAGCCCCTGCCAGCAGAGGGGAAAGTCATGTTAGATTAGAGCGGAACGCGGCGCCTCCTCCTCCCTCCCTCCTCTCCAGCCTCGCTGTTCGCTCCCTCCTCGCTGCGGCATCTTCGCGTTGCGCTGCCCAGGAACGGCACAGAATCCCAGAATCCCAGACTGTTCCGAGCTGGAAGGGACCCACAGGGATCATCGAGTCCAGCTCTTCAGTCAGTGGCCCACACAGGGGATTGAACCCATGACCTTGGTGTTATTACAGCCAAGGTTTAACCAGCAAGCCCCAAAGCCACGGGACTCCATCCAAAGGGATGCACTCCAAGGCAAACAGGGAGGCTGCTCAGCAAAAGGAGCCGTTTAGGGGTCCCAAAAAAGGGAAAAGAAAAAGGATGGAATAGCTTGGTTTGGAAGGGACATTAAAAACCATCCAGTCCCACCCCCTTCCATGGGCAGGGACACCTTTCACCAGCCCAGGTTGCTCCAAGTCCTTTCCAATCTGACCTTGGACACTCCCAGGGCTGGGGCAGCCACAGCTGCTCTGCCCACCCTGTGCCAGGGCCTGCCCACCCTCACAGGGAACAACTCCTTCCCAATATCCCAGCTAACCCTGCCCTCCTTCAGCTTAAGGCCATTCCCCCTTGTCCTGTCCCTCCATCCCTTGTCCCCAGTCCCTCTCCAGCTCTCCTGGAGCTCCTTCAGGCACTGGAAGGGGCTCTGAGGTCTCCCTGGAGCCTTCTCTTCTCCAGGTTGAACAGTCCCAGACCACAGAAAGGCTTCTCTTTACCCATTTTGCATTCTCATCCCATCTTCAGCAAGGAGACAATTTAAAGTCTCTAAAAAGAAAAGAAAAAGCCCAGAAAGGCCTTTCTTTAGCCCAGTTTGCTCTGCCCTCCCCTTGTGGTGTCACTCAGGACCAAACAGCACCGAGGCTGCACTTGAGGCTCTTCAGGGCTTGTTCCTCTGAAGAAAAAGGCACCAAAACAGCAGCAAAGAGCCCCATGGTGAGCCAGAATGGGGAAATCAGGACATTCAGTGCTTTTGGTCATACACTGTGTCCCAGTGGGAGCCAATTCTGTCCTGGGGAGCTCCAGAGGCTGCCAAATTCCCAAACTCTTTGCAGAAACAGCTCCCTATTAAAGATGTTATTTTTCAAGCAATAAAGGAACAACTTAAGGGGAGTTTCTCTGGCTCTGAGTTCTACAGCAGAGACTCACCTTGCTCAGAACACTTGATCCCACCTGATCCAGCACCACCTTGATCCCAGCTCCCAGAACTACACTGAGGGTAAGGCAGCAGCTGAGGTGGGAAAAAATAGGGATCAAGTGGCTCTAAGACAAACAGTGTTCAGGGCACTGAGCTGAATAAGCTCCTCAGTTCATCATTAATTGGGATGGATGTTTGAAATTAAACTAAGCTGCCTGATCACCTTGAGATCCTTCCAGGCATGGCCATGGCATCCTCTGGGAGACTGGGACCTTCAAAGGCTCTTTAAGGGAAGCAGCACCAGCATCATCCTCTACCTGTGGAGTGTTTGGGCTTTTTAGCTGATTATTCAAAGGCTGAACACCTTCCCTGCAGACACACAGGTCACTGTAACCACTGGTTTATCTGGGATTGCTGGGTTGAAATGATGCTCCCCGAGGCTGCAGCTTCACTCCCTGCTGAGGCCCTGGAATGTTTGGGAGCCCTGGCTGAAGGGACACAGGGATGTCACACCCCACCTTGGGACAGGAGCTGGAGAGATCCCAGCTGACCCTCAGAGGATGCTTTGCCCTCTGAACTTTGAGGAAAGACCAAAGAGCTTCCTGTGGTATCAGAGATAAGGACCAAATGACAGCCATGGGGAGCAGGAATCCCTCAGGAGGGGATCTGTGACAGGGAGAACTTTGCAGTTTGGGCACCTCCTTGTTGCCCCCACCATGATCCTGCCTACCCTTCCAGCCATCCCAGTGCCTCAACAGCCCCAGGGCTTGAATGATACTCTGGGGCACAGGGTGTGACTCTCGGGGTTGGTCCTGTGCAAGGCCAGGAGCTGGACTCGATGATCCTTGTTGGTCCTTTCCAACTCAAGCATATCCTGGGATTCTGTGGAAACTCCACACCACAGGTGCCCTCCAGCAGCTAAAATTCCCATCCCATCCCCTTAAAATACATCCCAGCAAGGCACAACTGAAATCTTAACCTTATCCTAAGGAAACCCTGTCCCAAAGCACACCCTCTCCAGCACACTCCATCCCTCAGGGAGAGTGGGAACTTCAGAGTTGAGTCACGAGGTTCTGAAAGGACCTTCTTGCTTTCTGAACTCCTTCTCAGAGAGAAGCCTAAACATGAGACTGAACTTCCATTACAATCCCTTCCAAAGTGACTTGTGTCATGTGTCTTCAGGTCAGCCTGGCACCTCATCTGCCAAATCTCTGCCTCATTATCCAGGATGTTAATTTGGGGTTGATATGTCAGATTGATTTTAGCACAATTCAACAATCCACCACTGACAGTCTCCCAGAACGGTTTGGGACAGGGTTTCCTAAGGATAAGGTTAAGACTGAGGTTGTGCCTTGCTGGAAATCCAGCTGGGATGTTTCCTGGGAATCCTGGCAGCTGGAGGGCACCTGTGCTGTGGAGCTGGGATGTGTTTCCAGGGCTGGGCTTGGAATCCTGGCAGCTGGAGGGCACCTGTGGCATGGAGTTGGGATGTGTTTCCAGGGCTGGGCTGGGAATCCTGGCAGCTGGAGGGCACCTGTGCTGTGGAGCTGGGATGTGTTTCCTAGGCTGGGGTGGAAATCCTGGCAGCTGGAGGGCACCTGTGCTGTGGAGTTGATGTGTTGGGACTGGCATGACTGGAAAGGTGGTTAAAGATCAGTGTCAGAGCTGCTTGCCCACACTCCAGGGCAGACCATCCTGCTGCACTGGGCATCCTCCATCCCTAATCCCCTCTCCCACAGCCAGCCCTGCTGAAAGCAGCACCAAGAATGAAGTTGCAGCCAAGGTTTCAGGAGCTGAGGCAGAGGCAGGTGCCCCCCATGCCACCAGCACGATCCACCCGTGGCTGCGGCTCAGTGGGCACGGAGGGGCCCTGCAGAATACCAATGGGCCCTTTCACTTAGCAGGAGGCAGGTAATTTCTTTTGTCCTCACTGATGCATTATTGATTGTGATGAATGTCAGAGCAGGAGCCTGTTCCAAAAGCCATTAAACAATAATTCCATCTCCGGAGGGTAATTGATTGTCAGAGGGAGCAGCTCTGCCAGTCGCAGGGTGGTGGTGACGGGAGTGTTTGTGTTTGGGTGGGGACTGAGGGAGTCTTGGGCAAACTGCATGATTTATTAATCAGACGTGCAGAAAAGGGTTGGGAGTGCACTGAAAAGGAGCAGCCAACTTCTCTGAGCTGCTGAGAGCAGCCTGACCCCAGCCTGGCTCCATCACGCTCTGAGAACATCCTTGTGGCACTTTTCTGGGCACCCTTTGGCTCCAGTGGCACCTCCCAGCACTGCCCTGGCACTGCCCTGTTGTTCCACACAATAAAGTGCTTTTCTAACTCACCTCAGCTCCTTCCCTGCCCCTCCATTAATGCATTGCCAGCACAGCCAGAGCAGTGAGTGACCCCCAGCCCAAACCCCCCACCTCCTAAACCACTCTGATCCCGGTTCATCTCCCCAGCACGGGCCTTTCTGTGATTTCAGAGAGAATTTAAGGTGGAATCACAGCCCAGTGGAGAGAGCACGGGAAGAAACAGGAGTAGCAGGATGTGGGTTTGGGAGCTGGGTTTGGATTTGCAGTTTGGGGCATCAGGTGGAGAAGAAGCTTCAGCCACTGTGCAGCAAGGGAGGAGGGGGAAGGACCTCCCATCCCAGAGAGAGAGAGACAAGAGCCCTCTGGCCCCCAAATTAATCACAGGGGCTCAGCAGTCATGGAGCAGCACTGCAGGGACATATCCCTGACATATCCTGTGAAGGGACACATCCTATGAAGGGACACATCCTATGAAGGGACACATCCCTATGAAGGGACACATCCTATGAAGGGACACATCCTATGAAGGGACACATCCCTATGAAGGGACACATCCTATGAAGGGACACATCCCTGACACATCCTATGAAGGGACACAACCTATGAAGGGACATATCCCTGACACATCCTATGAAGGGACACATCCTATGAAGGGACACATCCCTATGAAGGGACACATCCTATGAAGGGACATATCCCTACGAAGGGACACATCCTATGAAGGGACACATCCCTGACACATCCTATGAAGGGACACATCCTATGAAGGGACACATCCTATGAAGGGACACATCCCTGACACATCCCTATGAAGGGACACATCCTATGAAGGGACACATCCTATGAAGGGACACATCCCTGACACATCCTATGAAGGGACACATCCCTATGATGGGACACCTCCCTATGAAGGGACACATCCTATGAAGGGACACATCCCTGACACATCCTATGAAGGGACACATCCTATGAAGGGTCATATCCTATGAAGGGACACATCCTATGAAGGGACATGGGGACACTTCTGCCCCAGACATTCCTGGCTTTCCAGGAGGAACAATCCAATATGGGTGATGATGCACAGCCCTGTGTCTGTCTGTCTGTCTGTCTGTCTGTCTGTCTGTCTGTCTCCCAGGGCTGGATGGGCCAGGGCTGGAGCAGCATCCTCACCACATCTCCTGTGACAGTCACAGCAGAGAAAAATCCCTCTGTCAGGAGCAGGGAGGGAGTTTATCCGTCTCCTCCACGGCACATGAGAGGTGGATTTATCATGGATTTCCCTTTCTCCCCTGCTTTATTTAGCAGTTCATTATCTTGTCAGCTGGAGCTGGCCAGCTCCCATGGCACACTCCATCACTCCCAACCCCCTGCAGGAGCCACTCAAGGTAACAGCCTCACCTGGACTCTGTCAAGGCCACATCCAACCCTGGAGAAGACACTTCCCAGCACTGGGAGCAGCTTGGAATGCAGAATGAGAAAGGAATTCCCATCCTTTGGGTGTGAAGAAATAGTATTGCTGAAGCACCTCACCTTTAAACATCCTCTCCAGGCTGGACTAGTTAAAATGAAACCCCACAAACCAGTAAAAGACCAAAACCACAAACAGGTTTATTTTTGAAGTCTTTACAAGTGTTTCAGACAATGCCTTTTGCCTTCATCTCAATCACAAGGCCTGGAAATACTTCTAACAGAAAAAGGAGAGTCTGTTCTCATCTCAAAACCACAAAGGAGCAAGAAACAGCAGTGAAATGTCTGTCCTAGAGAGGAGAGAGCAATGCAACAGTCCATGGCCTTTCCATGGGCTCAGCTGGGGCAATAGCCCATTTTCCAGGCAGATTTTCCAGGTCTTTTTGTAACAGGGGATTGTGATCAGTATTTACAGGCAGGTGCCAGCCCAGCCATAGAAACATGGAGTGGGTTGGGCTGGAAGGGACCTTAAAGCTCATTCCACCCCCTGCCATGGGCAGGGACACCTTCCACTATTCCAGGGAGCTCCAAGCCCTGTCCAACCTGGCCTTGGACACTCCCAGGAATGGGGCAGCCACAGCTTCTCTGCCCAACCTGTGCCAGGGCCTGCCCACCCTCCCAGCCAAGAATTTCTTCCCAATATCCCGTCTATCCCTGCCCTGTGGCAGTGGGAAGCCATTCCCCTTGTCCTGTCCCTCCATCCCTTGTCCCCAGTCCCTTTCCAGCTCTTCTGGACCCCCTTCAGGTACTGGAATCTGGTAAAAATAAATGACTAAATCTAAATTTTAATATTTATGAAGAAACTACTTGTGCTTCCCTTTTCCAGCCTGGCAGAGCCCACCCAGGGAAGGGCAGGATGGCACCCAGGGCACCCACTGCTCATTCCCCTGCTGAAGCAGCATTGGCTGCACCACCTTCAAACTGCAGAGCCCACAAAGCTTTGGGCTGAGGCTGCTGCAGCACAGAAAACATGAGTGTTCCCACAAAGGGGTGTGGGCAGGACAAGCCAGTTAATGTTCCTGCAATGCTTTGAAACAGGGAGGCTTTTGAAGTGGGGATTTGGTTCTCTGCTTGCCTTTCTTCTTTGTTCCCGCGGCTCAGCACGTGCTGCTCTCGGGCTCTGATGGCCTCTTGCTCCCCAGGAGAATTGTTCTCCCCCTCCATGGCTTCACTTCAAGGCAGAGTGTGCAATTGGTATTCTCTGTGTGGCATTTGGTGCTGTAGATAGTGCATTTTTATTCAAATGATGATATCGATCGCGGAGGGAGGGACAGAGGAAAGAAATGAAAACAAACACTGAAGGTTTGCACTCAACTTCTTCAAGGGCTGGTCCTGAGAGCCAAGGGAGTGGCTGTGTCCTCTGCAGGAGCAGTGATGGTACCTCCTCTGGTGAGGTGGAGCTGTGAGATGCTTCTGGTTGAACTGTGCAGATGGTTCTTCCCTGGGAGGGTGGGCAGGCCCTGGCACGGGTTGCCCACGGAAACTGTGTCTTCTCCATGCCTGGAAGTGTCCAAGGCCAGGGCTTGGAGCCACCTGGGATAGTGGAAAGTGTGTCTGTCCATGGCAGGGAGAGGATTAGGGTTAGGCTTAGATTTCCAACCCAAATCATTGTGGGATTACAGATCTGGTGGGAGGTTTCATGTGGTACAACATCCATCCTCATGGGAACTGTGCTGGTTTAAAGGTGAACCTGCAGGAGAAACAAACCCAACCCAAAGAGATTATAAATCAGAGTTACAATTTAATAACAATATCACAATCAATGCAATGGCACAAAGAGAAATTGGGTTTAACCCCCAAGCCCAGCAGTCTAACCCAGCCCCCTGGGGCACAAACACAGGGGGGTTTGGTGGCCCCTGTGCTGAGCCCCACGTGGTTCCCTCGAGTCCAAAGGCAAAGGAAGGGACAAAGCTGTTGGTGCAGATGATGGCACAGTCTGGGCCAGAGTGGTGGCTCCTCCTGGCCAGGGGCTGCTCCTCCTCTGCATCCAAGGAGTGGTCCCAGAAGTGCCCAAAGCCCCAGATTGTGTCCCCTGAGGTTTGGGTGGGAGCCCCCAGTGCCTCCCCCAGGGCAGGGAGTTCCACCCTGGGGGATCTGACTCTGGCAGTCAGGGGGGATTTTGGAATGGTTGCTGGCCCATGGGCAGAGCTGAGCCCTCAGGTGGGTGTGGAGGTGCCAAGGAGTCCCTGCAGGGCAGTTCTCCCAGCTCCTCTGCCAGGCTTCTTTCCCAGCCAGCTCCCAGCCTGAGGGCTCAGCTGTGCCCTGGGCAGCTGCTGCCAATGGGCCACTGGGAACAGTTGCTGGGCAATGGCCCAGAGGGTTTGGAATGCCCAGCTTTGGGCACACCCACACAGGGACAAACTGGGCACACCTGCTCAGCTGGGACAGGGCTCCTTCCACTAGCCCAGGATGCTCCAGGCTGTGATGAGGAGGGAGATATCCCATGGAATCTCTTTGCAAGCACTCCAGCTCTCCATGAGAAATAACTCAGGCAAAGTGTTGCTCTCACGTCCTTTGCATTTGCAAAGGAGCAATTTATCAGAGTGATTTTTATTCTCATTAAGGCAAATTAAGGCCACAAAGCTGGCAATGGATGGAGAGAGAGGGGGAAAAAAATGGAAAAAAATTGGTGTTCATGAAATATTTATTAAAAACAGCCATTGCAATAAATATTTGAAACCTGGTTATTAATGTTAAATCATATCAACGTCAAGCGTGTGTTTCACATGGGCTGCTCTGCTAATTGGGGGCAGGGGGTGGCACAGTCGTGGTGCCACAGGGGTCAGCTGGCACTGGGGCTGATGGAAAAGCCTAAAATGCAGGAGGTGGTGGGAATAAGTGGGAAAAGAGCAAGGCCAAGGGTGTGCCACGAGGGACGTGGCTCTGCTGGACCAGTGTCCCCCCTGGTCATGACCTAAACACCTCTCCCTAAAAGCTGATGATCATTTTCCAATATGGAATTAGCCCCTTGGCTCGTCAGGGGGGACAGATAATTATCCCGAGGAGGAGGAAAAATTCAGGGCTTGTGCTATAAACCACCACGTGCTGCGAAACCAGGAGATAAATCTTTTCACTGGGATAAGAACAGAGGCAGGAAAATCAATATTGATTATTAGAAGAGGGGGGCAGGAGGCTGTAAAACCACCTGCGAGGCAAAGGGAAGGGTTTTGTGGAGAGCAGATCAACGAGGGAGGGCTGAGGGCTTTGCCTGGGGGGAAAACAGGGTTTGACTCTTCCTTGGGATCTTTGCCTTGGTGCAGGAACCTGTAAAGGATGAAGGGGAGGAGGAGGAGGAGGAGGAGGAGGAGGAGGGTGAGGAGGGAGGAGGAGGAGGAGGAGAAGGAGGAGGAGGAAGAGGAGGAGAAGGGGGAGGAGGAGGAGGAGGAGGAGGAGGAGGAGGAGGAGGAGGAGGAGGAGAAGAAAGAGGAGGAGGAAGAGGAGGAGGAAGAGGAGGAGGAGGAGGAGGAGGAGGAGAAAGAGGAGGAGGAAGAGGAGGAGGAGGAGAAGGAGGAGGAGGAGGAGGAGGAGGAGGAGGAGAAGGAGGAGGAGCAGGAGGAAGAAGAGGAGGAGGAGGAGGAGGAGGAAGAGGAGAAGGAGGAGGAGGAGGAGGAGGAGGAGGAGGAGGAGGAGGAGGAGGAGGAGGAGGAGGAGGAGGAGGAGAAGAAGGAAGAGGAGGAGGAGAAGAAGGAGGAGGAGGAGGAGGATGGGGCTGTGCTTGATCCAGGAGCTCCACAGTGGGTTGGGGATATCCCACTTCTACTGTGCTAACCCCGGGATTGGAGGCAGGAACCAGGGGAGGCTTTTCATAAAGAAACCTCAAACACTTGGCCATTTTCTGTGGTTTGTCTGGGAAAAGAAAATCAGTTTAAAAATGCATAACAGTCTCAATTATTAATGGAAGCAGCACTTGGTTCCACTGACCTCCTGTTTGAAATGTTGCTTTTCCCTTTTCCAACAAATAGAAAGGATAAAAGCCTGAAAGGGAGGCAAAACATTTGGTTAAATCCCAACCCTGATTCCCTTTATCTTGCAATAACTGCTCCTGGGTGTGAAGGTGCTGCCTCAGAGGGTGGGGGGGAGACAAGAGCAAACCTCCTGCTCGTCTACTACGAGGATTTTGGGAAGTAAAACCCACTCTGTGCCTCAGTTTATGGAAGTTGTGGAACTCAGGGATATTCAGGGGGTGCTGGGAATTATTTATTGTGTAATTATTCAGAGAGCAGTGGGAGCTTAGACCCTCAGGAGCTGCAGGATGAGGCTCCTGACTCTCCATCAGCTCCATCCTGCCCATCCCTCCCTGGCATCCTATGGATGGATCAGCTCAGAGGTGCCACCTCTGCTCTGCCCATCCCTCCCTGGCATCCCATGGATGGATCAGCTCAGAGGTGCCACCTCTGCCCATCCCTCCCTGGCATCCCATGGATGGATCAGCTCAGAGGTGCCACCTCTGCTCTGCCCCTTCCTGGCATCCCATGGGTGGATCACCTCAGCTTGACCTAGAGGTGCCACCTCTGCTCTGCCCCTCCCTGGCATCCCATGGATGGATCAGCTCAGAGGTGCCACCTCTGCCCAGTCCCTCCCTGGCATCCCATGGATGGATCAGCTCAGAGGTGGCACCTCTGCTCTGTCCAGTCCCTCCCTGGCATCCCATGGATGGATCAGCTCAGAGGTGCCACCTCTGCCCATCCCTCCCTGGCATCCCATGGATGGATCAGCTCAGAGGTGGCACCTCTGCTCTGCCCAGTCCCTCCCTGGCGTCCCATGGATGGATCAGCTCAGAGGTGGCACCTCTGCTCTGCCCATCCCTCCCAAAGCACATTCAGGGATTCCAGCCCTCCCCTCCGAGCAGAAATGGTGTTTTATAAAAACATTTGGAGGCAGCAAACAAATAAATGGTAATTTAGTCCTGGGCCCGGCCCAGCTCCCATAAAAGCTGGTGCGGGGCAGATTTACGGCCCCGTGCTGAGATGCTTTTATGTGAACCAGCTTCGGAGGAGAAACCATCTATCTACCCCAGCCAAGGAGATTTAAAAGGCAGCTTCCTTTTGTTCCCTAATAGCTGGGACACCCGGCTGTGAAAGCGGAGGGGGCGGGAAGGGGGAAATCAGGAGGTGTTGAGGCTCCTGTTCACGATGGCAACACCGCGCCCTGTTTGGGGAATCGCTTTAAACACCTCGCAGGTGAATCCTCTCATTGCCGGCGGTTATTTGCTCTGTCGCTGTAAATGTATCAGTCGGGGTCGGCTCTGCCACAAGCCGTGAGAGGAGCCTGGTGGGAAACGGGAGACCCCGGGCCCCTGTTAGTGCAGGGAACCTGCAATTTCCCAGGTTTCAAACCTCCTGGGTTAATTTGAGTTTGCTTTTTAAACTTAGTCATCGCTGCCTGGTGACCATGGCAGCTCTGCTGCTCCCTGGCACCGTTGTTCTGTCCTCTCCCTGGCATCCCTGCTCTCTCCCTCCCTGGCATCCCTGTTCTCTCCCCTCCCTGCCATCCCTGTTCTCTGCCCTCCCTGCCATCCCTGCTCTCTCCCCTCCCTGGCATCCCTGCTCTCTCCCCTCCCTGGCATCCCTGCTCTCTCCCCTCCCTGCCATCCCTGCTCTCTCCCCTCCCTGGCATCTCTGCTCTCTCCCCTCCCTGGCATCCCTGTTCTCTGCTTCTCCCTGGAATCCCTCTCCTCTCCTCTCCTCTCCTCTCCTCTCCTCTCCTCTCCTCTCCTCTCCTCTCCTCTCCTCTCCTCTCCTCTCCTCTCCTCTCCTCTCCTCTCTCTCTCCTCTCCTCTCCTCTCCTCTCCTCTCCTCTCCTCTCCTCTCCTCTCCTCTCCTCTCCTCTCCTCTCCTCTCCTCTCCCTCTCCTCTCCTCTCCTCTCCTCTCCTCTCCTCTCCTCTCCTCTCCTCTCCTCTCCTCTCCTCTCCTCTCCTCTCCTCTCCCTATCCCAGTTCTCTCCCCAATATTCCAACCAGCTCTCACACACATCCAAGGCATGTTTGGAATGTGCTCAGATGCTCCAGTGAAAAGCACCTTCCAAAGGTCTCTCCTGAGGGAAAGGTGCACAAGATCTGCTGGGAAATGTTATCCCTCCAAAGAGAGACCTGGAGATGCAGATTGACACCAATCAGCTCCCTGAAGGAGGACAAAACTCCCCTAAAAACCCAAATGCTTTGGCTTTAGAGCTCAGCTTTGAGTGGCTCAGCACTGCAGGTGCCTCCTTTCCCCATGCTGGAGAACAGATCCAAAGGGAACACAAAAAAAAGAGTGAAAATCCAACATTTTGGGGCGAGCAGAGGCCAGTCCTGACTTCCCTTTGGTTTTCCATTTCACCTCACTTAGACATAGGCCAGAAACACATTATTTCTGGAAATTTGGGGTGTCTGTGCCCTGGAATTGGAGTCTCTGAGTGGGAAGCAATTCCCAGTTCAGCTGGAGCAATGTCTGGAGCTGACTGAACATTTACAGGATATGATTTCAGTTATTATCATAACTATCCTGGATTGCATAGCCTAATAAAGACATCAATTTAAGCCCCTTACAAGTGGCAATTACCTAATAAAATGCAGTAAGGATCTTCCAGCTTGGCAGTAAAATTAGTGTTACTGGGTTTTAATTAATAGCCCAAGCCTGAATGGCTCTTCTGCATCCTCTGCAAGAGGAATGGCCGTGCCTGAGGATGGAGAAGAGTTGGGAAAAGGAGTCAATGAGCCCCCAGAGGGCTCCATGCCTGGGACACAGAAGGTGCTGGAGGGGTTGTGGGTGAAGGAGAGGTGTGGGTCCAGTTTGTGCTGGTGGGAGTGGTGGGGCTTTTGTGATGTTCCAGAATCCCAGAATGGTTTGGGTTGAGAAGGGACCTTAAAGCTCATCCTGTCCCGGCCCCTGCCACAGGCAGGAACAGCTTCCACTATCCCAGGTGGCTCCAAGCCCCATCCAGCCTGGCCTTGAGCTTGTGCCAGGCCCTCACCACCCTCACAGGGAAGGATTTCTCCTGACCATCTAACCCTCTTTTAGTTTAAAGCCACTCCTGATGCCACTTCTCCATGGAGATTGAGCAGCAGCCCCTTCAGCATCACAGTCCCCAGGCACGAGGAATCCACTTGAGAGCCCCAAACTCCTTGTGCCTGACCCAGGAGCTCAGGGCTCTCTGCAGAACACTCCTTGGAAGAGCTGCATGGCTCTGCCATCCTCCCTCCTCCCCTCTGAAAGGGCTGATGTCCCCTCCCAGTTCTTTTCCCAGGATTTATTCAATATGCTGAGGCCAGCAGAGCCCTGAGCTCTGTGAGGACACTGCCCTGGGCACTCAGGGGACACCTCCCTCCTGTTAGAGCTGCACTCACTGACATGGGCTGGGGCAAAGTCAACGTGCCTGAAACCACTGAGCAAATGTGTGATGGCACAGGGACTCTATTCTTTGATGGCACAGTGACTTTATTCCTGATGGCACAGTGACTTTATTCCTGATGGCACAGTGACTTTATTCCTTGATGGCACAGGGACTTTATTGCTCAATGGCACAGGGACTTTATTCCTTGATGGCACAGGGACTTTATTGCTCAATGGCACAGGGACTTTATTCCTTGATGGCACAGGGACTTTATTGCTCAATGGCACAGGGACTTTATTCTTTGATGGCACAGGGACTTTATTGCTCAATGGCACAGGGACTTTACTCCTGATGGCACAGGGACTTTATTCCTTGATGGCACAGGGACTTTATTCCTGATGGCACAGGGACTTTATTCCTGATGGCACAGGGACCTTAATGCTCAATGGCACAGGGACTTTATTCCTTCATGGCACAATGACTTTAGTATTTGATGATACAGGAACTTTATTCCTCAATGGTACATTGGCTTTATTCCTTCAGGGCACAGTGTTTTTATTCCTTGATGGCACAATGACTTTATTCCTCAATGGCACTGTGGCTTTATTCCATGATGGCACGATGTCTTCATTCCTTGATGGCACAGTGACTTTATTCCATGGCACAATGAGTTTACTCCTCAAGGGCACAGTGGTTTTATTCCTTGATGGCACAGTGACTTTATTCCTTCATGGCACAGTGACTTTATTCCTCAAGGGCACAGTGGTTTTATTCCTTGATGGCACAGTGACTTTATTCATTGATGGCACAGTGGCTTTATTCCTCCATGGCACAGTGGCTTTATTCCTTCATGGCAGACTGATTTTATTCCTTCATGGCACAGTGAATTTATTCCTCCATGGCACAGGGACTTTATTCCTTCATGGCACAGTGACTTTATTCCTTCATGGCACACTGATTTTATTCCTCCATGGCACACTGATTTTATTCCTCCATGGCACAGTGGTTTTATTCCTTCATGGCAGACTGATTTTATTCCTCCATGGCACAGGGACTTTATTCCTTCATGGCACAGTGATTTTATTCCTCTATGCCACAGTGACTTCATTCCTCCATGGCACGGTGACTTCATTCCTTGCTGGTGCTTTGTATCACGTAACCACAGCATTTTTGATGTGCTCCAAGAAGACCTGGAGCTGGGCTGGCTTGTGCTGTCACCCCCAGTCCTCTCCAGCCTTTTTCCTTGCTCCCCATCCCGTTTTCCTGGGCTTGCTGGTGAGCTGCCTGGTGGAAGGGGATGTGCTGATGGAGGGAAGGACACTCTGGAGCTTCCCAGGCTGTGGCTCCATCAGCCAGGGAAATCTCAATGCTCCAGCAAGATTTCTTGTCCAGGGAAAGCAGGGAGAGCCCAATCTGCCTGCAGATGTGGCTGTTGGAGAAGGGAAAATCAAACCCCTGCATTCAGCAAAGCCAATTTCTTCCCAGAATGGTGAGAGGAAAGCAGAGGGTTGGTGCTTCCCGAGTTAATTGTTTTGGCAAAATAATGGCAGTGTTTGTGTGTGTTTGTTTTTGTGTATAAACTGCAGCCGACAGAAAGCAGGAGGAATCTTTTTTATTTATTGCCGTTCTCAGGCAGTTCAGAGCTGGGAAATGGTGGGAATTCACTGCTCTGGCAGGTCAGGGTGACATCATCTCCCATCCTGCTCCTGCCCTCGGTGCCCAGGGATGGAGGAGGGGGTTCAGTCCCATCACACACCATCTGCTGTCTCTTGGGATGTTCCTTAATTTAAAGGGTGATTTTGGATTAAGGAGCAGGAGCTGGGTGGATGTGTTGGCTCCCAGACTGTCCCAGAGGAGCAGGGAATGGCTCTCTGTGAGCAGAGGGCTGGTTTCTGTCAGAGCTGAAGGAAAAGCCATCCCCAAACACAGGGCTCTCCTCAGCAGCAGAGCTCCTTCCCTCTGTCAGAAAACAGGGAATATGCTCAGTGGGGACCACAGTGGGATTTTGGGGTGGTTTTTCCTCTTTTTGGCAAACCTGCCTTAGCCCATTTCCAGTCCAAATGGGAATCACAGAATCCCAGAATGGTTTGGGTTGGAGGAGACCTTAAAGCTCATCTTGCTCCAGCTCCACCTTCCACTAGACCAGGTTGTTCCAGCTTAGCCTTGAACACTTCCAAGGATGGGGCAGCCACAGCTTTTCTGGAGTCCCTTCCCTTCATCTTCCCGTGTTTTATGGAGTGGTTTGTCACAGGTTTGTGTGTGAGTGGTGCTGTGTGAAGAGTAATTGCTTAATGTGCTGGCTGCTCCCAGATGTGGGATCAAGCTGCCAATATTCCAGCAGTTTGGAGCTGGGGGTTGATCCTGTGTGTATTTATGATCAGCTCAGGGCTCTACATCACTTGCTGAGTGTTACTGAGCTGCAGGTGTGGCTTTGTGAGGTGCATCTTGGTGTCTTCACTGGGGATTGTGGAGCCAGACTGGAGATTCCTGGCTGCAGGATGAGGGGAGGGCTCAGCTCTGGGAGCAGAGAACAGGAGGGTCACTGTGAAAGCCTGTCCCAGTTGAGCAGGTGGGCCCAGTTTGTCCCTGTGTGGGTGTGCCCAAAGCTGGGCATTCTAAACCCTCTGGGCCATTGCCCAGCAACTGTTCCCAATGGCCCATTGGCAGCAGCTGCCCAGGGCACAGCTGAGCCCTCAGGCTGGGAGCTGGCTGGGAAAGAAGCCTGGCAGAGGAGCTGGGAGAACTGCCCTGCAGGGACTCCTTGGCACCTCCACACCCACCTGAGGGCTCAGCTCTGCCCATGGGCCAGCAACCATTCCAAAATCCCCCCTGACTGCCACAGTCAGATCCCCCAGGGTGGAACTCCCTGCCCTGGGGGAGGCACTGGGGGCTCCCACCCAAACCTCAGGGAACACAATCTGGGGCTTTGGGCACTTCTGGGACCACTCACTGGATGCAGAGGAGGAGCAGCCCCTGGCCAGGAGGAGCCACCACTCTGGCCCAGACTGTGCCATCATCTGCACCAACAGCTTTGTCCCTTCCTTTGCCTTTGGACTAAAGGGAACCACGTGGGGCTCAGCACAGGGGCCACCAAACCCCCATGTGTTTGTGCCCCAGGGGGCTGGGTTAGACTGCTGGGCTTTGGGGGTTAAACCCAATTTCTCTTTGTGCCATTGCATTGATTGGAATATTGTTATTAAATTATAACTCTGATTTATAATCTCTTTGTGTTGGGCTCGTTTCTTCTGTCAGTTTACCTTTAAACCAGCAGAAAGCCCCACAAAGTTTTGTGGATAGAAGGATAGAGAGGAGGAGGTCAATGACCTGTGCTGCTGCTTTCCAGTCACTTTTGGGTGTTTTTTGCCCAATTCTCAGCTCACTCCCCCCTGCCAGGCTGCCCAGGAGGGAGCTCAGCTGCTGAACAGCCCTCCAGGCATCTCCAGCCACCCAGGGCAGGGCTGGCAGAGCAGGGACCCACAACTCTGCAGACAGTACAGCAAAGCCAGGAGGCCTTCATGAAGTGTCACTGATGTGGAAATACAGGATCAAATGAGTAGCAATTCGTGTGTCACCGCATGACAGAACAAAACCCTCTACCGAGGAATTAAAGCCATAAATATCCTACAGGGCCCCTTCCTGCTAACATGTTCCTGACATCTGGAGTGGCAGCCCACTGGAACCTATCTGCTGTCAAAGAGCTGTTGCAATTAAGTCGTGAATGCAGAGGGGAGAAGGGGGAAAACAATTTTTTAAATGACTTGGCAGGTGATGGAAAACCAAAACACCCTTTTCCATTAACGCCGGCAAATTTACCTTAAAAGGAATCGGGTTGGAGACTAAGGGAGTTAATTGCCAGAGTCATTCAGTCACTTCTCGGTCTCCTTGGGGCTGGAGAGGGAGAGATGGAGGGTCTCTGGTTGGGTTGCCACCTGGCTCTGTGCTGCTGAAATGTTTAACACTTTCCTGGGTTTCTGTGCTTGGTGGGCACGTTGTGGGATCGCAGCCATGGCCAGAGATGGGCAGGGGGTTGGAGAGGTGGGGATGGGGTTGCTGTGCCAGGAAGAGGCTCTTGGGGTTTGGGTTGTGGGGGCTGCCCAGTGCTCCTGCTGTGTGGCAAGGGATGGGGGGACTAAGGAGGTGACAGAGTCATTAAGGTTGAAGAAGACCTCTAAGATGAAGACCAACCACTAACCCAGCACTGTGTTCACCACTAAACCATGTCCCCAAGTGCTGGAAATCTGCTGGGTCTGAGTGTTGCTACCTGGGACTAGAGGGAAAATGGTGTCAGGGTGGTTTGTGGAGGCTGCAGAAACACATCCCTGTGCATTGGGCTGTCTGGGGGCTTTGTGTGTGCAAGAAGCCAAGTCCAGGGATTCCCCTCTGGGTGAGAATTCCCTTTGCTCCAGTGGGAAGCTGAGGCTTGGAGATGGGAAGGGACCTGTGGAGTTCACCCTGCTGGAGCATCTGCTGCTGAACTGCTGTTCTGAAAATCAGTGGGTTTTTTCTCTGCCAGCCTAAGGGAGGGGACAGGCAGCCCCTGGCAGGTGTCCTCACCCTGCTGTCCTCCTGCAGGATTTTGGGTGCCTCAACCATCCTTCACCCCCCACAGGGTACCATGACCACAGAATCGGAATCCCAGAATGTGCTGAGCTGGAAGGGACCCACAGGGATCATGGAGTCCAACCCTCAGCTCTGCACAGGCCCATCCCCAGAGTCACCCCCTGTGCCCCAGAGCATCATCCAAACCCTCCTGCAGCTCTGGCAGCCTTGGGGCTGTGCCCACTGCTCTGGGGAGCCTGGTCAGTGCCTACCACCCTCTGGGGGAAGAGCCTTTGCCTGAGATCCAACCTGACCCTGCCCTGGCACAGCTCCAGCCATTCCCTGGGTGCTGTCCCTGCCCTGACACAGCTCCAGCCATTCCCTGGGTGCTGTCCCTGCCCTGACACAGCTCCAGCCATTCTCTGGGTGCTGTCCCTGCCCTGGCACAGCTCCAGCCATTCCCTGGGGGCTGTCCCTGCCCTGGCACAGTTCCAGCCATTCCCTGGGGGCTGTCCCTGCCCTGGCACAGCTCCAGCCCTTCCCTGGGTGCTCTCCCTGCCCTGGCACAGCTCCAGCCCTTCCCTGGGTGCTCTCCCTGCCCTGGCACAGCTCCAGCCCTTCCCCGGGTGCTGTCCCTGCCCTGACACAGCTCCAGCCCTTCCCTGTCCCCACAGGGCAGAGCTCAGTGCCTGCCCCTCCTCTGCCCCTCCTGAGGAAGTTGTCCCTGCACTGAGGTCTCCCCTCAGTCTCCTCCTCTCCAGCTGAACACACCAAGTGCCCGCAGTGCCCTCACACTCCTCCCCTCCAGGCCCTTCACCTTCAATTTTTGCCCTCCTTTAGATACTCTCTAATGGCTTAGAGTCTTTCTTACATTTTAGTGCCCAAACCTACCCAAAACACTCAAGGTGAGCACTCAAAGCTGGCAGCGCTTTGCCTGATGCCCCCCAGGGCAGGGATGTCCCTCCTGGCTGCGAGGGCACCCCGCTGTCCTGTGCAAGCCACCCCTTTGTGCCCACCCCCAGCAGGGGCTGCGGGAATGGTGCCCGTGCAGCCTCATTGGCATTCTGGGTGGCTGCCTGGTGCCATCCTGCTTGTCGCCTTTCGGTGTCGCCGCAGAGGTGGGGACGCGATTTGCATTCCCGGAGTTCGCAGGAGGTGTCACAAAGCAGATACTCTGGCAAGCTGCGTCTCGCAGGGAATTCATTTTCGGGGGGGTTTCGCCCCCTCCTTCCCAATCTGCCTGGTTTGGTCTCGATTAAACCATCCAGTTCCTGCACCTCATTATGAGACACCAAACCCAACGTGTGTTGGGCTGATTTTCCCTCCAAACCCACCCTGTGTTGGGCTCATTTTCCCTCCAAACCCCATGTGTGTTGGGCTCATTTTCCCCTCCAAACCCACCCTGTGTTGGGCTCATTTTCCCCTCCAAACCCACCCTGTGTTGGGCTCATTTTCCCTCCAAACCCCATGTGTGTTGGGCTCATTTTCCCCACAAACCCACCCTGTGTTGGGCCCATTTTCCCTCCAAACCCAACCTGTGTTTGGCTCATTTCCCCTCCAAACCCCATGTGTGTTGGGCCCATTTTCCCTCCAAACCCACCCTGTGTTGGGCCCATTTTCCCTCCAAACCCACCCTGTGTTGGGCCCATTTTCCCCACAAACCCACCCTGTGTTGGGCTCATTTTCCCTCCAAACCCACCCTGTGTTGGGCTCATTTTCCCTCCAAACCCACCCTGTGTTGGGCCCATTTTCCCTCCAAACCCACCCTGTGTTGGGCCCATTTTCCCCACAAACCCACCCTGTGTTGGGCTCATTTTCCCTCCAAACCCACCCTGTGTTGGGCTCATTTTCCCTCCAAACCCACCCTGTGTTGGGCCCATTTTCCCCACAAACCCACCCTGTGTTGGGCTCATTTTCCCTCCAAACCCACCCTGTGTTGGGCTCATTTTCCCTCCAAACCCACCCTGTGTTGGGCTCATTTTACCCTCCAAACCCACCCTGTGTTGGGCTCATTTTCCCTCCAAACCCCATGTGTGTTGGGCTCATTTTCCCTCCAAACCCACCCTGTGTTGGGCTGATTTTCCCTCCAAACCCACCCTGTGTTGGGCTCATTTTCCCTCCAAACCCACCCTGTGTTGGGCTCATTTTCCCTCCAAACCCACCCTGTGTTGGGCTCATTTTCCCTCCAAACCCACCCTGTGCTGGGCTCATTTTCCCCTCCAAACCCAACATGTGTTGGGCTCATTTTCCCTCCAAACCCACCCTGTGTTGGGCTCATTTTCCCTCCAAACCCACCCTGTGTTGGGCTCATTTTCCCTCCAAACCCCATGTGTGTTGGGCTCATTTTCCCTCCAAACCCACCCTGTGTTGGGCTCATTTTCCCTCCAAACCCCATGTGTGTTGGGCTCATTTTCCCCTCCAAACCCACCCTGTGTTGGGCTCATTTTCCCTCCAAACCCACCCTGTGTTGGGCTCATTTTCCCTCCAAACCCACCCTGTGTTGGGCTCATTTTCCCTCCAAACTCAACGTGTGTTGGGCTCATTTTCCCTCCAAACCCACCCTGTGTTGGGCTCATTTTCCCTCCAAACCCACCCTGTGTTGGGCTCATTTTCCCTCCAAACCCACCCTGTGTTGGGCTCATTTTCCCTCCAAACCCACCCTGTGTTGGGCTCATTTTTCCTCCAAACCCACCCTGTGTTGGGCTCATTTTCCCTCCAAACCCACCCTGTGTTGGGCTCATTTTCCCTCCAAACCCACCCTGTGTTGGGCTCATTTTCCCTCCAAACCCCATGTGTGTTGGGCTCATTTTCCCCTCCAAACCCACCCTGTGTTGGGCTCATTTTCCCCTCCAAACTCAACGTGTGTTGGGCTCATTTTCCCTCCAAACCCACCCTGTGTTGGGCTCATTTTCCCTCCAAACCAACCCTGTGTTGGGCTCATTTTCCCCACAAACCCACCCTGTGTTGGGCTCATTTTCCCTCCAAACCCCATGTGTGTTGGGCCCATTTTCCCCTCCAAACCCACCCTGTGTTGGGCTCATTTTCCCCTCCAAACCCACCCTGTGTTGGGCTCATTTTCCCCTCCAAACCCAATGTGTGTTGGGCTCATTTTCCCCACAAACCCACCCTGTGTTGGGCCCATTTTCCCTCCAAACCCAACCTGTGTTTGGCTCATTTCCCCTCCAAACCCCATGTGTGTTGGGCTCATTTTCCCCTCCAAACCTACCCTGTGTTGGGCTCATTTTCCCCACAAACCCACCCTGTGTTGGGCTCATTTTCCCTCCAAACCCACCCTGTGTTGGGCTCATTTTTCCCTCCTTCTTGTCCCACTTTTGGCTCCTCTCCAAAGGACAAGTCACTGGAAAATGTTTCTCACTGACCAGCTGAAAATCAGGAAGCAGAATCGATCCTGACTGGCCCTGGATGCCCACGCTGAGCTCAGGAATAATGAACTGGGATTAATCAGGGGCTGAGAAACTCAGAAGTGCTTTGGTGACTTTTTCCAGTTGATCTTATTTAAGGTGCCTGTGAGTGGACCCAGTTTGCAGAAGGGAAGTGCCTGAGAATTTCCCATCACTTTTGGCTGCAGGTTTGCTAAACAGTCAATTATTCCACTGGCAGATTAATCTTGAGTAAATTCTCTCCTGTAATAACTTTTTTCCCTTCATAATTTGCATGAACCGAGGGAAAAAGGTGCAAACTGAACAACCTGTGGTGAGTGATCTGAGCTGTGCTTGTGTCCCCTCCTTTTTGCTTTAAAAATGATAATATTTTTGATTCAGTGCATCCTCTCAAGGGCTGTTTGGGTTTCTTATCTCTGAAAGAAAGGCTGAGCATCACCTGGAGAGGAGGGTGGTCCTTGTTCTGCTCCTGGCTTTGGGTCCACCTCTTGAAGCAGAGGAGAAGCCCATCATTTCTCCTTGAAGGATTCCTTTCCCCTCCATCCCTGGTGCCCTGTGGGCAGCTGTGAGGTTTGATGCACTTTGAACACTTTATTTGCTCTAAAAAAGGGCAAATTGTGGCCTCCAAGGAGTTTCTCTGTGGTTTTGTAGGAGCAAAGGGGCTGCAGTGGGTCCCTCTGAGTGCTGGGTGCTCATGGCATGGAGAGGTTGGGTGGGGAGAAGAGAAGAAGCTTCAAGGGTGATGTTCCCATTACACACTACCCAAACTCCTCCTCACCACACCCCCCTGGCCATGGGGTCCATCTCTGACCTCCAAAACCCACCAAACTCAGGCAGGACTTTCCCTCCTTTCAACCCTCACCTTGCAGAGCCTTTGATGGAGCATCAACCAGGTTGTCTGGGCTGCACAACCATCCCCTTGGATTATTCCTGGTAAATAATATTTAGTTTTTTCCCTCACAGAGAATGGCCTGGAAGTCCATGGAGTAATTTTGGGCCAGGCCTGCAGTGGTGATGGGCAAAATTGCTCACAGCAACTATTTTATTCATCCCTCAACGTGGTTTTGTGCTGACCCAGGTGGTTCACTCAGCACTTGTTTTCAACCAGAAAAAAAAAAGAAATTAAAAAAAAAAGAGGCAAATTGTTTCCCAGTGGTTTGTGTTTTCTACAAAACCAGCTACAGAGGGGATTTTTGAAAGGGTGGTGCAAGAAAAAAGCCATTTTAAAGGGAGGGATTCCAGCTGGTTCAACTGTTCTGCTCATGTTTTCAGCCCCAGAAACACAGGCACTTGTTCTTAACTGACCTCTCGTGTTGGTGGCTTGTTCTTTGGAGGTTTCTCAGGAGGCCAAACATCCTGAATGCCTTCCCTGTGTGGGAAAATGGAGAGGAAGATGTTAAGATAGGAACAATCTTATTTTGCACACACTGTCAGAGAACCCTTTACACCAAGTTTAGATTTAGATCCAGGTGATTCAGGTCCCTCAGGCATCACCTGGATGCTTTTTTCCCATGTGAAGACACACTGACTACTAAGGAACAGCCCAACCCTTTCCCTCAGCTGCACAGATTGAGGTTCATCCCTGCTCCAGCTGTTTTCCAGCTGTTTTCCAGGTGAGAACCAGCCTTGAGCCTCTCGAGGTCAGTGCAGGGGTGGCACTGAACACTTGGCTTCTCCAGGGACCACCTTTGGGTGGCTGTTCTGCCACCTAAAGCTGAAGGACATCTCAGTGTGTCCCCCAGAGTCCTCCAGGCTCATGTCACACTCCCACTGGGCTGTTTGGGGCATTGGGAACTGGCACTTCCTTTGAGGAAAGGCCCTGGAAACCTGGAGTGTGGGGGCTGTGGTGTCTTGGCAGGGTCTGGGCACGGGTTTGTGCCCACCCTCATTACTTCCAGGAGCTCTGTAAGGTTTTTGCTGTGTCTTACTCAGCAGACCTGATGTTTCCTCCAAGAAGGGCTGCCCAGAGCTGTGCCCCATGCCATGGCACAGATCCTGGCAGGAAGGGTTGGAGAGGGATGGAGCTCCAGGTGCCAGGTGTTCCATGCAATTGGCCCATCTGCAGAATGGTCTCATTTCTCCTTCTTTCCTCCCCTAGAAACCCCTCAGACACCAACCCACCACCCCTCCCACACAGCAGGACCCTCCCCCAGCCCTGCTGTCCAACCCCAGCCCCTTTGCACCACTGGGCTCACTGATTGGGGTCTGGATTTCTCCCAGTTCAACCCAGTTCACCCCTGGCTGCTTCTCACAGCGACTTCCAAGCACAGATGGAACGTGGCAGCACAAGGAGCCCATTAGTGGATCCAAACTCCCTGCCAGGAATCCCTTTCCATGCCAAGGGCTCTGATCCCACTCCTGGAAGCTGCTCGTGTCACCTCAGTGGATGCTCCATGAATTTCCCTCTTCAGTTGATGCTCCATGAATTTCCCAGTGGGAATCTGAACTCTGGGAGATGCCCCTTAGCACAGAGTGGGTGTCTGAGCAGTGTCTGCAGCCACTCCTGGAATTTTATGGCTCCTACAGCAAACAGACACCCTGGGAAGATGCACCTTGATGCCAAAGGGGTTTTTGATTTCTGATTTTCACATTTTGTAGATTTTAGGAACACAGCAGTTGTAGATTTTTAGAGGGTTAATATTTCTAACAGTTTAAGTTTAATGCCTTTCTATCACTACCCCTGTCCCAGAACACGGAGCTCAAATTCCTTTAGTTAATTAATCCTGTTTAAACTCCTTTCCAAGGTAGAGCTGAAGGATATCAGAAGGCCTTTAAAAGAAACATAAACACAGGTCAGAGTGACCCAAAAGCCAGAATTGGATGAACTCCAAGAGACCTTTGTGTGCCCGAGGAAGAAGAGCTGATGAAGACAGAGGGTCTTGATGACCCCAGACCCAATTCCAGGGGTTGGACAAGGGTGGGACTGGGGCTGGACTGAGAAATGTGTAAAGCAATGATTGGAGGGATCTTATTATAAAAGCCATGGAAACAAGAACTGGGACACATGGATGTCATCCTGTATTCCTGTGGGCTGTGGGCCTGTGTTAGTAAAGGACCTTTGCTTTTTATCTTACCCCACACTAACGTGGCTCAGAGTCCTGTTTTTGGGGGGAAGGGTCACTCACAGCATCAACCTGCAGAGATGAGGCCCTTTGAGGGGGGGGAAACCCAGAGACAGAGATTCTGATTAAAAAAGGAGAGCGTGGCTGATGGTTTTGTCTTATTTAATGCTGACAACCTGAGGTCAAACTGTTCCTCTCCGAGGAAAGCTCAGCCCCATTAGTCAAACACAGCCATCTCTTGCTTTGTAGTTTTGTTGCATGATTTATAAGGTGTGGGGGTGAAAAAGAAGTTTTGCTCTGAAAATACCAGGGAATGTTTCAATCCTTCCCTTTCCTCTTTGTGTTGCCTCGCTCGTTTTAACTCCAGTTTTGCAACATCAAAGCTGGAGTTGAGCTCTCCTGGAGTTGAGCTCTCCTGGAGTTGAGCTTGCAGGATTTGGAATCCCACCATGGCTGGCTGCTGGTTCCCACCAGTTGCAGAGCACTGATACATCCCCCATCCCTCTGGAATTCTGTGAATGAGCATCTCCTGCTCAAAAGAGATGGGAAAATATTAGTAATGTGTATAAAGTGTTGTGTCACCTGGCACAGGAGCAGCAAATCCACCTTCAAGCTGCTTGGCATGAGCTTTGTCAGGCAGCTGAAATCCAGGTCTCCACTAGCCTTGGGACAGAGGATTAATTTTTGGGGAAATGTCAGGTCATCCCTTCCTGAGACCTTAAAATGTGTGTTTAAGGGACATAATACAAAGTGGTCCTTGTATTTCTGCTCTGTGTGAACTGTTGATCAGGCCAAGAAGTGAAATTCACTTTTAGGAAAGATTTTAAGCTGCTGGAGGGCTTTGTTTCATCCTGCATTTGCAACTCTAATGTATTCATCCCACCCACTCCTCTCACTCAGCCCCAGCCTCTCTACTCACATGGCTATCAGTGTCACTGCTCCAACATGCCTTTCCCTGGAAATCCAGCTTTTCATCAATTAAACATTTTTGACAGCTTTTTTGAAACAATTTTGAAAGAAAAAGTAAAAAAAAAAAAAATCCCTTCGCCATTCAGACTTTGCTTTCCTGCAAACTTTTGGTGGTTTCACCTTCAAAGACTCTGAGAGCCCTACAGGGAAAGGGATCCCAGCAGGATTTTGGGGCAGCTCTGGGCTGCTCCCATGGGTGCTGTGGGGCACAGCACTGCTCTTGTCAATCAAATTGTCCTCAGTGCTTGTGCAGGATGGGCTGGAGAAGGTTGGGCTGGAGGTTCTTGTGCCAAGTGTTCCACCAGCTCCTCCGTGTCCCTCTGGTTCATTTGTAGGATGTTTTAGTTCTTCTTTCCTCCCCTAAAACTCACCCAGGTAACAACCCACCATCCCTCCCACATTCCTGCATCCCACCTCTCAGTCCCTTTGCACCACTGGGCTGACTGGTTGGGGTCTGACCCTCTCCCAGTCCAGCCCTGGTCACCACTGGCCTCTTCTTGGAGGGATTTCCAAGCACAGACAGATAAAAAAGTGGCTGCTTTGTTTGTAACAAGGGGCACAAACTCCTGTGGCATCAGCCTCGGGCAGGTGGGAGCCTTGCCCAGGGTTCTGATGGGCTGGTGAGCTGTTTTTCCTGGGAAAACTGGGAAATCTCTGCTTCCTTCATCCCCTTTATCCTCTTGTGTTGCCACATTTGAGTCCTTCAGTGTGACAGAAGACTTTGAGCTGAAATCAGTGTCTTGTGTGTCCCTTTTGTGGGTCCCTCCCTGTGTTTGGGGAGCAGGGACTGAGCATCACATCCCAAACACACCAAGTGCTTTATAAACCATAAACAGAGGGCAAAACTCCTTGGTAAAAAGCAGAAAATCTGTAAACACTTGAAAATACAACTTCTATGGCCAACTTTGCCCTTTTTGCCTCAGGATGTGCCACATGTTGTGTCTTCTGTAAACCAGCCCGTTCCCTTTCCCTTTGCTGCAAATCCTTGTCTTTGTCATCCATCCTTCTCCTCCCATCTGAAGCAGATTTAATTTTCTTGCCTGGTGGAGTTTAGAAGCCTCTAATGAACAGAAGGTCCCATCCCTTAGTGCCAATCATGCCAAATTGGTTTGGTGGGCACACAAATGCCTCAGTGCTGAGGCTGAGCTGGCAGGACACGATGGCTTTGCAATGACTTGCAGACTCCTTTAATTAAGGTGAACATGTTTAGCTGGGACAAAAAAAGAGAAAACCCCACAGCCCATGAAAGTATGCTAAGCATGTTGATTTAATTGGCAATTAAATAATTTAAAGTGAGCATTCAAGTGTAGCCAAACCCCTTGTAAGGCAAAAAAATCCAGGCCCAAAGTCAAAGCACCAGGAAAAAAAGGTGGAGAAAGATTCGATGCTCTGCCCAAGGTCATGTGGGAGGATGTGCCAGGGCTGGGTGTTCCTCTGGCTGTTCTTCCTCCTGTCCAGGGACAGCAGGAATGGCCATAAGCTGAAGGAGGGCAGGGATAGATGGGATAGGGGAAGGAATTCTTGGCTGTGAGGGTGGTGAGACCCTGGCACAGGTGCCCAGAGAAGCTGTGGCTGCCCCATCTCTGGGAGGGTCCAAGGCCAGCTTGGAGCAACCTGGAATAGTGGAAGGTGTCCCTGCCCATGGAACTGGATGATCTTTAAGGTCTTTTCCAACCCAAACCATTCTGGGATTCTCCCCATCAAACTCTGATGCTCAGAAAAGCTTTTTTATCATAATCTCCTGTATATTGACTCAAATGCCTTGTGATTTTAGGTCCCTGTGAGAATACAGAGTTCAAATAACCACTGAGGGAGGTCCTGAAATGAATAAATCAGGTCCTGCTCGGTGAGCCCCTGGGCATCAGTGGGAAGGGAAGCTGCTCCTTCCCTCCAAAACCCCTAAAGGCAGCACCTCCCATGAGCAGGAGTTAAAGGCACACGGACATCACTACTAAATGATTACTACAAAACCAGCACCACTATTAGATGCCAGCTAAGGTGGCACCTTCACGCATCTGGCACTTCTGTTCTCCAAGCTCCCTGTGCACACACAGGGAGGGGTCTGTGCACACACAGGGAGGGGTCTGTGCACACACAGGGAGGGGTCTGTGCACACACAGGGAGGGGTCTGTGTACACACAGGGGGTGTCTGTGCACACACAGGGAGGGGTCTGTGCACACACAGGGAGTGTCTGTGCACACACAGGGAGGGATCTGTGCACACACAGGGGGGTTCTGTGCACACACAGGGAGGTGTCTGTGCACACACAGGGAGGGGTCTGTGCACACATAGGGAGTGTCTGTGCACACACAGGGAGTGTCTGTGCACACATAGGGAGTGTCTGTGCACACACAGGGAGGGGTCTATCTGTGCACACACAGGGGGTGTCTGTCTGTGCACACACAGGGGGTGTCTGTGCACACACAGGGAGGGGTCTATCTGTGCACACACAGGGGGTGTCTGTCTGTGCACACAGAGGGAGTGTCTGTCTGTGCACACACAGGGGGTGTCTGTGCACACACAGGGAGTGTCTGTCTGTGCACACATAGGGAGTGTCTGTGCACACACAGGGGGTGTCTGTCTGTGCACACAGAGGGAGTGTCTGTCTGTGCACACACAGGGGGTGTCTGTGCACACACAGGGAGTGTCTGTCTGTGCACACAGAGGGAGTGTCTGTCTGTGCACACACAGGGAGTGTCTGTGCACACACAGGGAGTGTCTGTCTGTGCACACACAGGGAGTGTCTGTGCACACACAGGGGGGTGTCTGTGCACACACAGGGAGTGTCTGTGCACACTCAGGGAGGTGTCTGTACACACACAGGGAGTGTCTGTGCACACTCAGGGAGGTGTCAGTGGTGCCTTGAGCTGCCAGAGAGGGAAGCAGGGGCAGAGGGGGTTCTTGGGGGCAGGATGCTGATGGCAGGAGTCTCTTCTTTTTACAGAAAGCGAAAAATCAATCCTTGACCTTTAGAGGAGTTTATGAATTCCTGGCTTAGGGATCGATGGGCATTGATTTCTGTGTCTGCCTGGGCTGCTGTGTGCACCCTCCAGGGATGGGAGCCCAGTTTTGCTGAGTCTGGAGCAGCAGAAGCAGGTGTTGTCTCTGCTGAGGTGCCAGCAGTGAAAACATTATTTTTCCTCCTCTTTTTTTCCCCTGCCTTTTTCTATGTGGCAGCTGGAGGTCGAGGTCACTCGGTGATACTTTGTTTGGTGTTTTGGTGACAGCACCTCCCTCCCTCCTGCCTTTCTGCTCTCCATCACCACATGGAGCATCTCTGTGTGTCCCAGCACTGCCCAGGGATATTCCAAAATGTCTCACCTTGTTTAAAGGTTCTGGAGCATCTCTGCAAGTCCCAGCCCTACCCAGGAATGTTCCAAACTGTCTCACCTCATTTAAAGGCTCTGGAGCAGAATCCCAGGATCTCCCAGCCCTTCCCAGGGATGTTCCAAACTCTCTTACCTCATTTAAAGGTTCTGGAGCATCTCTGTGTGTCCCAGCCCTGCCCAGGGATGTTCCAAACTGTCTTATCTCATTTAAAGGTTCTGGAGCATCCCTGGGTGTCCCAGCCCTGCCCAGGGATATTCCAAACTGTCTTATCTCATTTAAAGGATCTGGACCATCCCTGTGTATCCCAGCCCTGCCCAGGGATGTTCCAGCCTGGCTCACCTCATCTGAAGGTTCTGTAAGAGATGGAAGCTGCTGGTTTGTTTTGGGGGGCAGCACCACCATCCACCCACCTGAATCCCTCGGGATGGGGCTGTTCCTGCAGGTTCAAGGGGTGATTTCTGGCAGGGGACACAGAGCTGGTGCTGTGGACACATTGACATTGCTGGGGTGAAGTTCCCAAGCCCAGACTGGCAGAGGAGGTGCTGGTGGGAACCCAAATTCCAGTGGCTCTGTAGCAGCAAGTAAATCTTTCCCATTTCCACCCCAATAAAACAGCAATTTCCTGCAGGCTGCAGACTCAGCCAGCACAAAAGTTGCCTTAATGAATTTAACCCCAACTTGGCCTGACCCTGGAGATGTGACATTGCTCTTGTGAAGGAGGATTTGAGGGAGGGGCCTCCCATTCCCGACCTGCTCCCACGAGGCAGGAGCAAAACCCTCCTGAGCACATTTCTCTCTCTCTCTCTGGTGTATATTCATGTCCTCCTACTGATCTCCTGAGATGGAGCCTGTGAGCTGACAGCTGCAGAGGAGCAGGGAGGTGCTGGGGGTGGCACGGGAACAGAAGGCTCTGCAGCCTGTTCAGCTGCCACGGGCTGGGGAGGGGGGCAAGGAGGCAGAGAGAGGCTGACGTGTTCCAACTCACAAATGCTGGCACAGGCATGGCATGGAATAGCAGCTCCCAACAGTCAGGCCTGAGTGGAGTCTCCCCAGCAGTGTTGGGAGAAATGACTATTTTCTGCAGCTGAAAGCACCAGGTGATGCCACAGAGTGTGGGTTTGGAAGGGACCACAGAGGGTTATCTGGTCTGACAGGGTCATCCCAGAGCTCATGGCACAGAATTGTGTGCAGACAGTTCTGGGGTGTCTCCTCTCTGGGCAACCTGTTACACACATCATAAAGAAGCTTTTCCTCCTGTCCAGGTGGAACTTCCTGAGCATCAGTTCCTGCCCATTCCTCTTGTGCCATGGCTGGGCAACCCCAGCAGAGCCTGGTCTGTGCTCTGCCCCCTCCCTGCAGGCAATGCCAGCCATGGGGAGGTGCCCTTTGAACAGCCCCAGCTCCCTCAGCCTGTCCTGCTCATAGAGACACTCCAGGCCCTTCAGCATCTTTGTTTCCCTCTCTGGATCCTCTCCTGGAGCTCCATGTCCTGAGGAGCCCAGAGCTGGACCCAGCCCTGCAGATGTGCCACCCAGGGCTGGGCAGAGGGGCAGGATGCCCTCCCTGACCTGCTGGGAATGCTCTTCCTGATGGCCCCCAGGAACCCATTCACCTTCTTGGAACCCAGGACACACTTCTGGTCAGGGACAGCTTGTTGCCCACCAGGACCCCCAGGTCCTTCTCCAGAGAGCTGATTTCCAGCAGGTCACTCCCTGCCTGGACTGGTTCATTGGGGTTGTTCCTCTCCAGGTCCATTTGCTCTTGCTGAACTTCCAACAGTTCCTGTCTGCTCATCTCTCCAACCTATCAAGGTCCTGGAGGGCTGCACAGCCCTCTGGATTATTGTCCACTCCTCCCAGCTTTGGACAACTCCATCTCCATCCCAGGAAGGGGATTGGATATTAGGAGGAATTTCCTCACTGAAAGGGCTCTCAAGCCCAAGGAAGTGACGGAATCACCATCCCTGGGGCTGTTCAAAAGCCATGGGGATGTGGCCCTTGGTTTAGTGGTGGATGGTTGGAATGACTGACCTTAGAGGGCTTTTCCAACCTCTATGATTCCATAATTCTATGTCTGGGAAAACAGAGTTATGAGACTTGCTCTTGAAATGGGGAAACTGAGGCTCAGAGGCAGAATGAACCCATGGAATCTGCAGCAGAGCCAGGAACCAAATGAAGGCCCATCTCAAGGCATTTCCCCCTTCATCATCATCTACCTCAGGGTGTTCTCCAAATCTTTGCTCTATAGTGAAATCTGATAGGAAATACACTCCCTTTCCCTCTCAGGAATCAGGAGATGGGATGTGGGTCCTGCTGGCACCAGGGGCTTTATTCCCCAGCTTTATTCCCTGCTGATGGCCCTGTGGCCAGTGGTGCCTGGTCAGGAGGGAAAACATCCCTCCTGGTCACCAGGGATTCTGTTCCACTTTATTTAATCCAACAGTTTCTCCAGCCTCTCCTACTGTCTCTTCTAATGAATTCCTATTTGATCACCTACAAACTTCCCCTCTCTGATCTTCTGATGAAATAATAAATCTGGGGCCCTCGAAGACACTTCACGGCAGGAGCCTCTAAACGAAACCCCTTTTAAGCATTTAGAGGGTTTTGAATGTGACAATCCCCTCCTGCAAAGGGACTGTAGATCTTGGGCTGCTCCTGGGCAACACAGGGCCATAAAACCCCTGTCTGGGGGGACACGAGGATGGGGAATATCCTCCTGCCATGTGGCTGAGCAGCTGAGGAGCAGATGCAGAGGATATTTGTACCTTTGGGGAGATGTATCCAGGCTGCATGGGGAGGAAAGAGGAGCTGGAGGGAGGGTGTTGATATTTTCACTCCTTAAACTGCTTTAAAATATAAAAAACCACCCCACTAAAATGGGCAGGAATGGTTTTTGGGATGCCTGTTTGGTGAGTGGAAGGAATAGGGGTAATTATGGGCAGCTGTACTGATTATAAATAATGATATCAGCCTCTGCTCTGATCTGTTTGCAATCCTTGCTGCTCCAAATTGTAAGGCAGGAATTAATTAAAACCAACAGCCTGGGCACTGCAGGCAAGCTGGGTCCATGTCCTGAGTTTTACCAGGAGCTCCTTTATGGCATAAAACTCTTGGAGGACCCACAATTGAGACCAAAATCTCCTTTTATTCCGTTTGAGATATTAGAAAATGCTACTGTAATTATGCAAAGTGCTTGATTAGCCACTGGCACAGGTTGGGCAGAGAAGCTGCGGCTGCCCCAGCCCTGGGAGGGTCCAAGGCCAGGCTGGACAGGGCTTGGAGCAACCTGGGATAGGGGGAGGTGTAGCAGGGGGTGGGATGGGATGGGATGGGATGGGATGGGATGGGATGGGATGGGATGGGACGGGACGGGACGGGACGGGATGGGATGGGATGGGATGGGATGGGATGGGAGGGGATGGGACGGAACGGGATGGGATGGGACGGGACGGGACGGGATGGGATGGGATGCGATGGAATGGGATGGGATGGGATGGGGTGGGGTGGAATGGGATGGGGTGGGATGGTTTGGGATGGGATAGGATGGGATGGGGTGGGGTGGGATGGGATGGGATGGGATGGGATGGGATGGGACGGGACGGGACGGGATGGGATGGGATGGGAAGGGATGGAATGGGGTGGGATGGGATGGGATGGGATAGGATGGGATGGGATGGGATGGGATGGGATGGGATGGGATGGGATGGGATGGGATGGGATGGGATGGGGTGGGGTGGGATGGGATGGGATGGGGTGGGATAGGATGGGGTGGGGTGGGGTGGGATGGGATGGGATGGGATGGGATGGGATGGGGTGAGCTGTAAGATCCCTTCCAATCCAAACCAGTCTGTGTTTCTGTGATCGTGTCCTGCCCAGGGTGTGACACCTCTGCCCTGGGCTGAGTGGCATTGCAATGATGCTGTTAGACAGCAGTTTTGCACAGGGAATCATAAAATTACAGAATGGATTGGGTTGGAAAAGACCTCCAAGATCATCAAGTCCAACCCTTGGTCCAACTCCAGTCCCTTTACCAGATCATGGCACTCAGTGCCACGGCCAAGCTCAGCTGAAAAACCTCCAGGGATGGGGAATCCACCCCCTCTCTGGGCAGCCCATTCCAATCCCTGAGCACTCTCTCTGCAAAGAATTTCTTTCTGCTCTCCAACTTCAATTTCCCCTGCAGAGCTTGAGCCCATCGTGCCCCCTTGTCCTATTGCTGAGTGCCTGGGAAATGCTGCACTGGCACTGCTGCCAACCTGCCAAGGTCAGAGGGCTCTGATAAAGGCAGTGCCATCATGTGGCTTTGTCCTGGTCCCTCTCCTGTGGTGGTGTCCCCAGGCAGCTCTGCAGAGCTGCCCCTGCAGGCATTTCCCTGTCTCTTATTTCTTTATGGTGTGTAATGATGTTTGTCTGCTTTGTGCTTTTTGCTGCTGCTGCTGCTTCTCATTGCCTTGGATGCCTCAATCTGATCACATCAGGGTCCTGCAGCCCCTAATCGAGTTTGCTGGTGTTGAGATTTGGAGGAAGAGGAGAGAGAGGGGCAGGTTTGGGGGATCTGGCAGGGGAAAAGCATCTGGTGCTGGGAAATGAAGCGTCTCTGCTCGGGGTTTGGGTTTTCACAGGGCAGAGGCCCATTCTCCAGAGAAGAGCAACGAGGCTGGAGAAGGGACTGGAGCACAAGTGCTGTGGGGAGAGGCTGAGGGAGCTGGGGGTGTTCAGCCTGGAGAAGAGGAGGCTCAGAGGTGACCTCAGCACTGTCTGGAACTGCCTGAAGGGAAGTTCTGGCCAGCTGGGGGTTGGTCTCTTCTCCCAGGCACTCAGCAATAGGACAAGGGGGCACGATGGGCTCAAGCTCTGCCAGGGGAAATTGAAGTTGGAGAGCAGAAAGAAATTCTTTGCAGAGAGAGTGCTCAGGGATTGGAATGGGCTGCCCAGAGAGGGGGTGGATTCCCCATCCCTGGAGGTTTTTCAGCTGAGCTTGGCTGTGGCACTGAGTGCCATGATCTGGTAGAGGGACTGGAGTTGGACCGAGGGTTGGACTTGATGATCTCAGAGGCCTTTTCCAGCCCAATCCATTCTATGATTTGATGATTTAGGGAGTCTGGAGTGTGAGTCATGGAATCGGTGGGGTTGGAAAAGACTTTCAAGGTCATTGAGCCCAACTGTTAACCCAGCACTGCCAACCCACCCCGACCCTAAACCGTGTCTCCAAGTGCCACATCCACAGGGATTTTAAATCCCTGCAGGGCTGGGCAGGCTGTGCCAGGGCTTTGCCATCCTTTCCATCAAGAAATAGCCAACCTAAACCTCCCCTGGAGCAACTTGAGGCCATTTCCTCTTATCCTGTCCCTTGTTCCCCGGGAGGAGATCCTGACCCTTCCCTGGCTCCCCTCTTTTGTCAGGGAGTACCAGAGTGAGAAGGTCCCCCCTGAGCCTGCTTTTCTCCAGGCTGTCCCCTCGGTCACTCCTGGTGCTCCAGCCCCTTCCCCAGCTCCGTTTTCCCTTCTCTGGATATGCTCCAGCCTGTCCAGATCCCTCTGTAGATCCCCCCACCCCCTTTCACCGGAGGATGACACAGCCCAAAAGAGCATAAAAATTACCAATCTTTCGTTTCTAGCGCAGGGGGAGGTTCCTTTCCCTCCTCCTGCCTTGGGCTGGAGATGCTAATTCCCTTTCCCGTGCTAATGGATGTCACTAAGTGCTTTCCAAAGGCGTGCGTGGCTGCAGCGCTGCCAAAGCTGTCACTCTTCCCATCCCTTTGGATTTGGGAAACTTGGGTGAAGAGCAGGAAGAATCCTTCGTGCCAGAGAGAAAGGGGAGGCAATGAAAAAAAAAATTCTCTTCCCAAGGTCACTGAAGGAGAGAACAACCCAGGTGTTTGATTCCCAAATCCAACAGTCTTTCCTTGTGCTTCATCCCAGTTCCCTTTTCCCCCCCTTTTCCAGTGCTGGCACTTGAAGTTTCGATCCCATCCACGGTGAACATTCGCTCAGTCAAACACCCAGATTGGCTAAACATCCTTAAGTGATTTTAAAACGAGGGGAAAAACATGAGCTGGGAAGAAAATAATGAAGTTTGTGGCTCTGAATCCTAAACAGTCGCTCGGGTCGGGGCTGTGCAGGGCTGAACTCACCCCGTGCCAGCCAATTGCAGGTTCCCTCAAGCCAAGCTGCTTTATAATTAAGTGATAATTGTTTTTGCTGGGGAGCACACAGGAAAGATAAACAGCTTGAGGAATCAATAAGCATCAAGGTCATAGGCTGAGTTATTTACTGAATCATCTGCAATTTATCTCCCAACTTTTCTGTACAAAAGGAAACACAGTGGTTGTGTTCCATAAAATGCCAGGGTGAGCATCGTTACTTGAAAACGAAACCAAACCTTGTAAATTCGGTGCTTTCATGTGAAAAAACCCATCCGGAATTAAGCAAGGAAGGGCTGGGGGCAAAGTGCCAGGGGGCACTGGAGCAATCCACACACCCACAGCTGCACTTGCTCTCTTACATTGGTTTAACCAAATCGATGCAAAGCCCTGCCTGGACACTTATTCTCATTAACTTAAATTTATCCTTAATTGACGTGGCCCAAAAGGCACATTGAGCTGGGAGCATCCCCTCCCATCCCTGGATCTGAGGGGCTTTGAGGCTGGACTGGTGCTCTGGCAGCACTGGGTGGTCGATAAGGGTGGAGGGGACAGGAGGACCTGCAGTGAGAGAAATTGTGGGTAGTGGCAGCTGGAAGCAGCTTCTCCGTGTTGTGGTGGTCCCAGCTTAGCTCTTGGCTTGGTCCTGATGCAAAGGACAAGGGGGAGTGGCTTCAAACTGGGAGAGAGAGGGTTCAGAATGGATATTAGGAAAAAATTCCTCCCTGTGAGGGTGGGCAGGCCCTGGCACAGGTTGGGCAGAGAAACTGTGGCTGCCCCATCCTTGGGAGTGTCCAAGGCCAGGTTGGACTAGGAGATCCCTGGAATAGTGGAAGGTGTCCCTGTCCATGACAAGGGGTTGGAATGAGATGGGATTTAAGGTCCCTTCCAACCCAAACTATTCTATGACTCTACCCTAAGCTGAGACTGCTCCTGCAGTGCAGCTGATTCACTGATGCCTGTAGGTTCCAGGTTTGTTGTCTTTTTTTTTTGTGGGGTCTCAGACTTTGCTGCAGATCCCTCTGTGTGTTCCTCAATCCCTAAAATAACCATTATGGAATGCTTTCCACTGGGAGACCTCAATTCTGTTTAACACCACTCCTTTACTTGGGATGCTTGCAGGTGGAATGTCAGGAGATGATGGGACAGCAGGGACTGCACAGTCCACAGTGTGTCCCTCCCTACTGCCCCATCATCTGCATCCAGCCTGGACAGCAGAGCAGATTCCTGGCACAGGTTTTTACATCCCTACAGCTGCCTGAAAGCATTTCAGGCAAGATCTGTGCTCCCCCTGTACTTAGGGGTGTGATATTTCATTTTTCCCATGGTCTTCCTGGTTGGTGGTTTGAGATGTTTCCCACGTGAGGGTGTTCAGGGGATCAACCCTGAGATCAGCTCAGTTGGTTAAAACTTGGCTGTAATAACACCAAGGTCATGGGTTCAATCCCCTGTGTGGGCCACTGACTGAAGAGTTGGACTCGATGGTCCTTGTGGGTCCCTTCCAGCTCAGAATAGTCTGAGATTCTGTGATCAGTGCTGGAATGACATTTCATGGCCATCCCAGGGTGGGAAAAGGAGGAGGGCTTGACCCAGAAGTCCCTCCCAGCCCCCTGTCCAACTCCCCTTTGTTCAGTGGAGCTGTGACCCCTTTCCCTGCAGTGCCACCAGACGCTTTCCGAGCTCCATGTCCGTGATCTGGGCTTGCTTTATCTCATGGATTTATCATCTCCAGGAAGCAACCCACACCCCTCCTCCCCTCTGCAAAGGCCAACCATGCTGCCATCCCAAATTGCAGCTTGCCAGAGATCAGGCCTGGCTCTTGAAATCCATTGAAATGGCTGGAGCCACCTCAGTTGGTTAAAACTTGGCTGTGACAATGCCAAGGTCATGGGTTCAATCCCCTGTGTGGGCCATTGACTGAAGAGTTGGACTCGATGGTCCTTGTGGGTCCCTTCCAGCTCAGAATGGTCAGGGATTCTGTGACCAGTGTTGGAATGACATTAGGTGGCCATTCCAGGGTGGGATAAGGAGGAGTGCTTGAAGTCCCTCCCAGCCCCCTGTCCAACTCCCCTTTGTTCAGTGGAGCTGTGACCCCTTTCCCTGCAGTGCCACCAGACGCTTTCCGAGCTCCATGCCCGTGATCTGGGCTTCTTTATCTCATGGATTTATCATCTCCAGGAAGCAACTCACACCCCTCCTCCTCTCTGCAAAGGCCAACCATGCTGCCATCCCAAATTACAGCTTGGCAGAGATCAGGCCTGGCTTTGCAATCCATTGAAATGGCTGGAGGGAAGGGATGCTGTCAATCCCTGATGGAACAAGAACGAGCCCTGGAGGGAGAGACGAGAGCGGGTGAATGGGGCCCTTGTTGGAATGAGCATTTCCCGTGATGTTCTCACTCCCTTTCCAGTTTTCCCTCTGGTTTTTTCCTCCCCCCTTTCTGTGCCTTTTCCCCTTTGGAAATGCTCTCTGTAAGGATCCTGTCACTGGAGTTTGCACGAACAGAAGTGAGTTCTTTTATTTCATTTGCTCACGACCCAAGAGAGACTTTAAATGGAGATGGTGGTGGTGAAAAGCAAGTTGTAAGCGTGGAGATGACAACCTTATATTACATTTATAAAGTCTGCCTTCAGATGACTTGGAAAATACTTTCTGTACTTCGGGAAAGAAACTTTTGAAATTACTCTCCCACATTACCCTTAATTGAATTTCTTAAAGTTGAAGTGTTTGCAAAGTCAGGAAGTGCTTCCATTCGCTGTGTCTCTGTGTCATAAACTTGGCTGCTTTATAACACAAATTAAATTGTTTTGAAGCTCAGACTGAAATTTTCAGAAATGCCTAAAGCACTTTGATTAGAGCTGGTTGGGAAAAAAAACTTCCTAATGAATCAGTTTTCAAAATGAAAACACAGATTCACCAAAATCAAATTATTTCGTGGGGGCCATCACCATTTTCTCATTTAAAATTCCATCAGAATGTTTTATTTCACTGAAATAGAATCCCCTTGGTCCAGCTGCTGGTTTTGCTTGGAGATTCTCCTGCAGTTTGTGGTAGGGGGTGGTGTTAGGAGGGGAAAACAAAGCCCTGCATGAGGCTGTTGTGCCACTGCTGAGGTCGACTCTTGGTTAAAAAAAACTGAGTGGAAGAAAGAAACTTGGTTTTGAAACTTGTTTTTGGAGATAAAGGAAGAAAACAAGACAGTGGGAGATTCCCAAGGGCAAAGAGGGGGTGGTTGCCCCAGCTGTGGTTTGGGGACCTGTTTCTGGGGAGGTTCCTCCTGGCACTGATCTCATCCCCCCAACACTTCCCCTCTGCCCTGTCAGAGCAGCTCAGCTGCCACCACGACTCATAAATCAAACCTGAGCTGTGGCTGGGCCCGGATTGCTTGGAAGATTAATTCCTTTGAAAGATTAGGGCTGAGGGCAGGGGGGGGCCCTTTGTCACCCCCTGAAATGGAGCTGTCTGGGTCTGAAGGAAAAGTCAGGGCTGGGTGTTGTGGTTGGATCTGGGGAGGGGTTCTGAGGAGCAGGGGGTGTGTTGTGTGCTGGGGTCACCACAGGCTGTGCATCTCCAGCTTTCTGGGCTCCATCTGCTCTTGAGGATTGTGTTTCCATTGGAAATTTGGGAATTTGTGCTCCTTGTACTGAGCCATGGAGACCTGCTTTTAACACAGTCATGTACATCCCTGTGGTGCTTCTCCAAGTCCTCTGAAGCTCATCCTTGTGGTTCCATCAGTTGGGCACCACTCTCCATGTGCAACAGCAATGGCTAATTCTCTTTACCCATGGAATGTTCTCTCCTGGAGTATGGTCTGGGTGGTGGGGCTCCATCTGAAGCCAAACCCTCCTGTATTTGTTGTTGAGAAAATGAAAGAACCACCCATGTCTTGAGGAGTTTCTTGTCCAGCAGGTGACCAAAGCATGGAGGGAGGAGTGGAGGGTCCTGCAGCCCTTGTCATATCCTGTGGAACAGCTCTGAGCCAGCTCAGCCACGTGCCACAATCCAAGTAAAAGGCATTCCCAGCTCCTTCCAAGCTCAGCCTTGCCCCCACCTGCTGCACACCCAATTCTGGGGCATTCTGTGTCAAGAATAGGGTGGCAGCAGGCCCAGGGCAGTGACCCTTCCCCTGGACTCAGCACTGGGGAGGCCACACCTTGAGTGTTGTGTTCAGTTCTGGGCCCCTCAGTTGAGGAAAGAGATTGAGGGGCTGGAGCGGGGCCAGAGAAGAGCAACGAGGCTGGAGAAGGGACTGGATGTGGCACTGAGTGTCCTCTGAAACACCTCCAGGGATGGAGAATCCACCCTGTCTTGATCCAACCCCACTGTGATTACCAGCCCAGGGCACTCAGTGCTGGGCTGGTAATCACAGTGGGGTTGGATCAAGGGTTGGGTTTGATAATCTGAGGTCTCTTCCAACCCAAGTGAGAAGAGCAACGAGGCTGGAGAAGGGACTGGAGCACAAGTGCTGTGGGGAGAGGCTGAGGGAGCTGGGGGTGTTCAGCCTGGAGAAGAGGAGGCTCAGAGGTGACCTCAGCACTGTCTGGAACTGCCTGAAGGAAAGTTCTGGCCAGGTGGGGGTTGGTCTCTTCTCCCAGGCACTCAGCAATGGGACAAGGGGGCACGATGGGCTCAAGCTCTGCCAGGGGAAATTGAAGTTGGAGAGCAGAAAGAAATTCTTTGCAGAGAGAGTGCTCAGGGATTGGAATGGGCTGCCCAGAGAGGGGGTGGATTCCCCATCCCTGGAGGTTTTTCAGCTGAGCTTGGCCGTGGCACTGAGTGCCATGATCTGGTAAAGGGACTGGAGTTGGACCAAGGGTTGGACTTGATGATCTCGGAGGTCTTTTCCAACCCAATCCATTCTATGATTCCTCATGGCTATGCCATTCTTGCTTGGCAGTTTGCCCTGTTTTCACCTGAGAAGAGTTGAAATGAAAGTCCCAGCCCCAAAATCTTGTCCTGCTGCAGCTTCCAGAGGATCTTGACCCTCTTGTGCTCCAAAATCTGACCAACACCAGGCTGGCCACCAATGGCTTTTCCATTCCTGGTGCTGGCAGGGTGGAATTTAGGGCTTGGCCCAGCCATTCCTCCTGCCTGTTTGCCAATTAATCCCCTGCTGAGTAAATATATTCCCTGTGCTTTATCACCCTGCAAAGAGCCTTAAAGACAAACAGGAAAAACAAGAAAGAAACAAACCCAACAAATTAAACACGCCAAGGAAAACACAGAAAAGACTCAGCAAACCCCGAGCAGCCCCTTCCTCTGAGTTAATTAATTGGAGGCCTGTTTGAGAACAAGCACCCTCTTAAATCCCCCATTGCTGAATGCAATTTTCTCTGCACAATCTCTCCGTGTGCTGATGGACAGGAGCCCAATCGCTCCTCGACAGAAGCTGCAGCGCCTGAGTGAAAAGAATAGATTTTTAACACCACTGCAAGGCTTGGAAAGAGCCAACAAGAAACAATTCCAACCCTCTGTGACTGCCTTGGTCCCTCTGAGAAGCCTTGGATGACAAGAGGTGGTGTTGGGCTTCAGCTGGTGTTTCCCACAACAGGAGACACAGTGGGGGTTGATGGGGGTTGGAGTGAGATGATCTGTAAGGTCCCTTCCATCCCATTCCATGATTCTGTGAATGTTTCTATTCCCACCAGTGCTTGCAATGGCTGCAGGAACCTGTAAAGTTTTGGGATGTGGGATGTAGAGGGTGATTTCTAGAGGAGGCAAAGACCTGGAAGGATGTGGAGCTGCTGGAGCAAACCCAGAGGAGGCCACAGAGATGCTCTGAGGGCTGGAGTCCCTCTGCTCTGGAACCAGGCTGGGAGAGCTGGGGGGCTCACCTGGAGAAGAGAAGGCTCTGGGAGACCTCAGAGCTCCTTCCAGTGCCTGAAGGGCCTCCAGAAGAGCTGGAGAGAGACTTGGGACAAGGGATGGAGGGACAGGACAAGGTGAATGGCTTCCCACTGACAGAGGGCAGGGATACATGGGATATTGGGAAGGAATTCTTGGCTGTGAGGGTGGTGAGGCCCTGCCACAGGTTGGGCAGAGCAGCTGTGGCTGCCCCATCCCTGGGAGTGTCCAAGGCCAGGTTGGAACAACCTGGGCTAGTGGGAGGTGTCCCTGCCCATGGGAGGAACGAGATGAGCTTTAATGTCTCTTCCAACCCAAACTAGTCCATAATTCTATGCTACCACCCCCTGCCCATCCCTGAGGTGGGATTGCAACACCTTGGGAGATGCAACCACCATGGACAAAGCCTGGGAAGGAGATTGACTGGATGGGAATCCCACCTGGGTGAGCAAATATCTGGGATATAACTCGGGATGAGATCTTCTTTTCTCCAAGCAGCTTTCAGCTGTTACATTCCTGGCTGAGTCCTTGAGCATGACCCAGCACTGAAGATTTTGGAGGCTGCCTGTGCTGGGCAGCTGGCACAGGGCACAGGGGTCAGGCTATTAAAGGCCTCATTCCTGGGCACTCTGCTAACGACTCACCGTGTTTGTAACATCAGCGAGAGCCCATGTCAGAGCCATCGGTGCATGATGTGACCAAACCCATTAGTGCACACATGGAAATCAATTACTGCACATTAGGGAACATTTAACACTTGAGCCTTTTCCGCTGCCTTGTTTGCACGAGGAATCGTTATCTGCCACTCTGCCAGTGGATTGGCTCCTCAGTTTTTGTAACCTCTGGAATAAAAGCTCACAGGTACGGAGGGAAACACAGAGCCCTTGGTTGGGGGTGAGGATCTCTTGATCTCTTCTCTTGGTCTCTTCTCTTGGTCTCTTCTCCCAGGCACTCAGCAACAGGACAAGGGGGCACGATGGGCTCAAGCTCTGCCAGGGGAAATTGAAGTTGGAGATCAGAAAGAAATTCTTTGCAGAGAGAGTGCTCAGGGATTGGAATGGGCTGCCCAGAGAGGGAGTGGATTCCCCATCCCTGGAGGTTTTCAAGCTGAGCTTGGCCGTGGCACTGAGTGCCATGATCTGGTAAAGGGACTGGGGTTGGCCCAAGGGTTGGACTTGATGATCTCGGAGGTCTTTTCCAACCCAATCCATTCTATGATTCTGTGGATGTGGCACTGAGTGAGAATCCACCACGTCTTGATCCAACCCTACTGTGATCACCAGCCCAGGGCACGGAGTGCCCTGGGCTGGTGATCACAGTGGGGTTGGATCAAGGGTTGGACTTACTGATCTTGGAGGTCTTTTCCAACCCAACTGATTTTGTGATTCTATGATTCTTATCACTCTCTACAACTCCCTGACAGGAGGCTGTAGCCAGGTGGGGGTTGGTCTCTTCTCTCAGGCAACCGACAATAGGACAAGGGGGGCTCAAGCTCTGCCAGGGGAAATTGAAGTTGGAGAGCAGAAAGAAATTCTTTGCAGAGAGAGTGCTCAGGGATTGGAATGGGCTGCCCAGAGAGGGGGTGGATTCCCCATCCCTGGAGGTTTTTCAGCTGAGCTTGGCCGTGGCACTGAGTGCCATGATCTGGTAAAGGGACTGGGGTTGGACCAAGGGTTGGACTTGATGATCTCAGAGGGCTTTTCCAACCCAATCCATTCTGTGATTCTGGGAGGGGTTGGAGCAGCGCTGGGTGGTGCACGAGCCAGAGTTGCCACCACCACTTTGGATCCCAAATGTGTGGGCTGAATGTTTTCCTCTGTCGTGTTCACACTACTCCTCTCTCTGCCGCTTCTCTCCCACGCAGGCAGAGCTCCTTGGCCCACCCTGCTGCTTTGCCTCTCTATTTTCTGTGTATTTAAGCTAAAATACCCTTTTGGTAAATATATAACCTGCATGTTTAAGCTGCTTTTTCAGAGGATGGAGCAGGAAAAGGTGTGTTGGGATGTGCTTTGGTGGCAGGAAGGGGGAACAGCCCCTGCTTCACCTTCCTTCGCTCTCCCCCCCCCCCCGATGTTTTCGTGGGATTTGAATGCAGGGATAGACAAAATCAACGTGTAATGGCTGCAAAGGAGCATCCCCCTCCTGCTTAATGGGATTGAGCAGAGATTCTTCCCCTCCCTGGAGCCTCCCTTCCCATTTGGGGGTGGGCTGATGCGTCGCTCCTTTTGCAGCAGCCTCTGCACCCCAATCCTTGCACCCTCTCCCAAATATTCCACTTTTCCCTCTCTGTACCTGCTTGCAAATCCCACTTTCCCCTCAGCCCTCTGCCCTCACCAGGCAGGTGCTCCCCACCTTCCTTCTCCCTGGCACAAGCACCGGGAGGAAGGGAATGGATGAAGGTTAATTTTTTCGGTCCCTCTCATAATGACTCATCCATAACGATTTCCATTGGTTATATTTCCTTGTGTGACAGAAACAATTTACTGCATTCCTGCAAAGCCTATTTTCTCTGCATGATCTGCTTGTGTGGAGGTTTGGGGAAGTAATTTACAGATATTTTGCCTCAAAATAGCTTACAAAGACAAAAGAGTCCTGTTGACACCAAGGTGCACTCCCCGTGAGCTTCGGAGACGGGATAAAACAGCCTCAAAATGAACACGCTCTGTGATCGTCACTCAAAGTCAAATTCTACACCACACACTGCGGTCAAAGGCTCTCTGTGCTGGTGGGGAGGTGCAGGGCTTCCCCCAGGAATGCTTTGAGTCAGGATGGGGTTGGAGGAGGGTCCTGGGTGACATAAAGCAGCAGGAGTTTCCCCGCAGGGGGTTGGGATGCTGCGTTTTCTGGGATGGGGGAAGGCAGCGCTGGGGCTGCTGGGGTGGGGTGGGGAGGGGAGGGAATCACATTTCTGAGCCTCTGCCAGGTGGGATTTTGGGGTTTTGCTGATGAATCAGGGCCAGAAGTCCTGGGAGGCAGCAGGGAGGTTAAGAAATGAGGTATTTTCATGGAATCATAGAATGGATTGGGTTGGAAAAGCCCTCTGAGATCATCAAGTCCAACCCCTGGGCCAACTCCAGTCCCTTTACCAGATCATGGCACTCAGTGCCACGGCCAAGCTCAGCTGAAAAACCTCCAGGGATGGGGAATCCACCCCCTCTCTGGGCAGCCCATTCCAATCCCTGAGCACTCTCTCTGCAAAGAATTTCTTTCTGCTCTCCAACTTCAATTTTCCCTGGCAGAGCTTGAGCCCATCGTGCCCCCTTGTCCTATTGCTGAGTGTCTGGGAGAAGAGACCAACCCCCACCTGGCTACAGCCTCCTGTCAGGGAGTTGTAGAGAGTGATAAGAATCATGGAATCACAAAATCAATTGGGTTGGAAAAGACCTCCAAGATCAGTAAGTCCAACCCTTGATCCAACCCCACTGTGACCACCAGCCCAGGGCACAGAGTGCCCTGGGCTGGTGGTCACAGTAGGGTTGGATCAAGATGTGGTGGATTCTCACTCAGTGCCACAAACACAGAATCATAGAATGGGTTGGGTTGGAAAAGCCCTCTGAGATCATCAAGTCCAACCCTTGGGCCAACTCCAGTCCCTTTACCAGATCATGGCACTCAGTGCCACGGCCAAGCTCAGCTGAAAAACCTCCAGGGATGGGGAATCCACCCCCTCTCTGGGCAGCCCATGTGTAGCTATTGAAAACTCCTCTTTTGAAAATACAAAGTGAATTCCCTGGAAGCTGAACACGTTTGTTGCTGTTGTGGTTTGAGCCTGGTTCTTGTCAGGGCCCTTTTCAAAACAAATTGCACCCAAATCTGGAGGATCTCTCCCTCCTGGAGCCATCCCCACCCACTCTGAGCAGGCAGAAACTCCAGCCCTGTGCAGAGCTCTGTGCTCATCCCTTTGAAGCCTCCAGGAGAGGGTTTATGGGATGCACTCACCTTTTGCAGGTTTGTGGGAAAAGCCTGAATTTCTCCCTCATTTCATAGTCATGGAATGGTTTGGGTCAGAAGGGACCATGAAGCTCATCTCTCATTGTTCCCTGGGAGGGTGGTGAGAGCCTGGCACAGGTGCCCAGAGAAGCTGTGGCTGCCCCACCCCTGGAAGTGTCCAAGGAGCAACCTGGTCTAGTGAAAGGTGTCCCTGCCATGGTAGGAGTGGAATTAGAGGAGCTTTAAGGTCCCTTCCAACCCAACCCATGGTGGCATTCTCAGTTCCCTGTTCTCACATCCCCTGCCAGTCCCTGTGGCTCAACCATGGAGGGAAATTTCTGTGTGTGCTACAGAGGCAGCTCTTTTTTTTTAATTTGGGGTTCCTCTGGAGCAATAACAGGATCTTGCAGCCCCAAGGGCTCTTTGTGATGGATCCCTGGATGTTGCTGTGAGGGGAGCTCTGAATAAGGGTGGAACAAGATGAGCTTCCAACCCAAACCATTCTGGCATTCTGTGGTTCTTGGCTCTGGTTCAAACTCTCCTGCCATGGGGACCTTCCACTGGACCAGGTTGCTCCAAGCCCCATCATTGAACCCCTCAGGCAGCTTTGATCCCATGTGAGGCCCTGAATTCAGTGTCCAGAGCTTCCCTACCCCTGCTGCAGCAGGATAACCTCCCCCCCAGCCAGGTGTTGTGTAACAGCCCCAAAAGAGCCCCGAGGCTCCTCTCGGTGCTAATTTGGAACGAGGTGAGCGACGGCAAATTGAGTTTCAAGGGCAGCAGAGACAACTTGTCAATTCAGTCTCAGCTCCTCTCTGCCTGTGCCATCCTTGGAGCTGGAGCTGCTGCTTGTTTATAGCTCTGCATGTAAGAGCTGCAATCCCCCAGGTAGATTAAGCAATTTCTTCATTTAGGACTCTCAAAACTCTGATATATTGTGGGATTTTTCTTGACCTTGTGAAAGGCAAGGGTTGAATTCAGACCTGCTGCCCTCAAGGCTTTTTTCTTCTGACTCCAGGGGGGGAATTCAGCTTCTCAGGATGGGGATTGCCATAGGGTGGGGTTTGTTGGGGTCTGAGCTGTGCTGGAGTGCAGGGAAGTCTTCCCACCACCTCCTCCATTGGGTTTTAGTGGTTACATTCCCAGGTGGGGATGTGGCTTTTGGTGGAGTGATGGGTGAGCAGGTCCTGACCTCTTTCCATGATTTACTTTCCTTGTCTTAACCCACTTTAGTGAAAGATTTCCCTGCCCGTGGCAGGGGTTGGAATAAGATGAGCTTTGTAGTCCCTTCCAGACTTCTGCAATTATTTAAAAAAAAAACAAAAAAACAAACACCAAAACCCCCAACAAACCACAAAATAAAATCCATGTAGAGATTTACTGTCAAACAGTGCTGGGCAAAAGGAAGGAAAGATGAATTTCCCCCAGTGGTACCACCCAAAATCAAACAGGAATGCGGTGGTGCCACCCCTGCCTCCCTCCCTGCCTGATCACAGAATCATAGAATGGATTGGGTTGGAAAAGACCTCTGAGATCATCAAGTCCAACCCTTGGTCCAACTCCAGTCTCTTTACCAGATCATGGCACTCAGTGCCACGGCCAAGCTCAGCTGAAAAACCTCCAGGGATGGGGAATCCACCCCCTCTCTGGGCAGCCCATTCCAATCCCTGAGCACTCTCTCTGTAAAGAATTTCTTCCTGCTCTCCAACTTCAATTTCCCCTGGCAGAGCTTGAGCCCATCGTGCCCCCTTGTCCTATTGCTGAGTGCCTGGGAGAAGAGACCAACCCCCACCTGGCCACAACTTCCCTTCAGGCAGTTCCAGACAGTGCTGAGGTCACCTCTGAGCCTCCTCTTCTCCAGGCTGAACACCCCCAGCTCCCTCAGCCTCTCCCCACACCACTTGTGCTCCAGTCCCTTCTCCAGCCTCGTTGCTCTTCTCTGGCCCCGCTCCAGCCCCTCAATCTCTTTCCTCAACTGAGGGGCCCAGAACTGAACACAACACTCAAGGTGTGGCCTCACCAGGGCTGGGTACAGGGGAAGGGTCACTGCCCTGGGCCTGCTGGCCACGCTAGTTTTGATCCAGGCCAGGATCCCATTGGCCTTCTTGGCCACCTGGGCACACCTGGGCACACCTGGGCACTGCTGGCTCATGTTCAGTCTCCTGTCAATCCAACCCCCAGGTTCCTTTCCCCTTGTCCCTCTCCAGCCACTCTGTGCCCACCCTGAGCTGCTGCAGGGGGTTGTTGTCACCAAAGTGCAGGACCTGCACTTGGCCTTGTTGAACTTCATCCCACTCGAATCAGCCCATCTCTCCAGTCTACTGGGGTGTCTGTGACACCAGGATTGCAGTGGTGCCACCCCTGCCAGCTGGGCTCTCTGTGACACCAGGAATGCAGTGGTGCCACCCCTGCCAGCTGGGCTGTCTGTGGCACCAGGAATGCAGTGGTGCCACCCCTGCCAGCTGGGCTGTCTGTGGCACCAGGATTGCAGTGGTGCCACCCCTGCCAGCTGGGCTCTCTGTGACACCAGGAATGCAGTGGTGCCACCCCTGCCAGCTGGGCTGTCTGTGACACCAGGAATGCAGTGGTGCCACCCCTGCCAGCTGGGCTGTCTGTGACACCAGGAATGCAGTGGTGCCACCCCTGCCTGCTGGGCTGTCTGTGGCTCCAGGAATGCAATGGTGCCACCCCTGCCTGCTGGGCTCTCTGTGACACCAGGAATGCAGTGGTGCCACCCCTGCCTGCTGGGCTGTCTGTGGCTCCAGGAATGCAGTGGTGCCACCCCTGCCTGCTGGGCTGTCTGTGGCTCCAGGAATGCTCAGAGGCACGTGGAGGACACGGGAAGTGCCCTCTGACTGCTGGAGCTGGCAGCATTCCTAAGCAGGGATGGCATGTGCCTGCTCTGGAAGGGATTTCGGGGCTGACAGGCTGTGAAAAGTGATAGAGGAGGGAAATGTGGAGAGTGGGGAATTAAACACACACAGGGATTAAATGAACTCGGGACTGACAAGCAGGGCTGGTATTGCCTGAGCCTGGCTTGAGGTCACAGGGGGAGCAGCGTTTTTGGAGTGCACAGGTGGGAAATATGGGAGGAGGGAGCCCTGGGTCAGCCATTTGATGCTTCCTGCAGTTTTTTGGATGTTCCAGAGGTTTCCACATGGAGCAGAGACCCACCTGTTGCAGGTGCCAAGGGTATGTAGGGTGGGAAGATGCAGGATCCATCCCCCCAACCTTTGGACTCGGGGTTATCCTGCCATCCAAACCCTTGTTTGGGAGAATTGTGCCTTATAAATCCCCTCCCCAGCCCTCCCTCCCTTCCACACACACATCCTCTCCCCAGGTTTTCATTATGATAATTAGGGAATCAAAGTAATTTCCAATATTTTATAAAGCAAATGATGAACTCTCGGGCTGCTTTTCCTCCTGCCATATTGCCAAGTGCCTTAATAGTCCTGTTTCCTATTCCAATACACTCCATAAGTCACTGCTCAGATGGTCAATGAGCAAGAGCCACTATAACCATCCCTGATTTTGCAGTGGGGGTGAGTGATCAGGTTGTGGAATCCCAATAAGAGGAATTATCAGCAGTTTGGAATGGATGAAAACACCTGGCAAGGGCTGTGTGGTTCAGAAGGACATTATGGACTTGAGATGATATTTTTGCAAACAAAATTGGGCTCCTCCAGGCTGTGTGTCCTTGGACCACTTGTTTTTATTCCTGTTGGGTGAGCCTGGCAGGAAACAGCTCAAGAGATCTAAAGATATGACCATAAATTCATATTTTGGGGCAGGATGGGCTCTTGGGTTTGATCCTCAACGTTGGAAAAACTCATACTGGGTTCAGCAATCAAGAGCTGGGTTTGCTCCATGATTTCTGGGTGCTCCAAAAGGTGAATGGGAGCTCAGCCTGGTTTTTAACCTGCAGGGAAGGGGCTTGGGTAGGTTTGCTCTCAGCTGGAACACTCCTTTTCCATCCCTCTGGGGCTGTCAGGGTGGGGATAAAGCAAATTGTATCAATGGTGCAAAGAAAAAGAAAACCAGACCCCAAAAGAAGTCAAAGGCATCGTAATAAAACACAAAGTAAAAGTAAATAAATAAATAAATATTATTATTGCAATAAATACTATTACAGGATCTTCGACAGAAATAAAAAGATTAATTTGCCATCAGGAAGGAAAAAAAATTAACACCCAACGATGTGTTTATGCTACAAATTGCTGCAAAGGACTGAATTTCAGCTGGTTTGCTCTGTTTGACTGGGTTTGCCTCCCCCCTCCCCTTTGCCCTCCCTCCCTGAGCTGCAGGTGGTGGTGAAGGTCTGAGCTACCTGTAGGATATCACTCAAACAGTTCCCACACAGCTCCCCAGGGCTTTACAACTCCTGATCTTACTTTATTTCCCTGCCTTTTTTTTTCCTTTCCTAAGTTGTTTTTTTATCCCCCTGAAGAAGCTGCTTTGCCAGAGGCTGCTCTAAGAGGGTTTTTTTTTTTCCATACCAGACTGGCAACATCTGATGGATGGTCACATTTGGAGCCACAGACGACACCAGCCTTAATAACATTCCTCTTTCCAAAGTGCTTGCTGTTAAATATTTATGAGACAACGCAAGCACAGCCACTGCCATCGTGAGCATCCCTTCTCCCCGTGGCTTAATGGGGCTGGTTTTGGAAAGGCAGGTGGGCAACCTTCCCATTATTATTCCTAAATAGCTCCGGGCTCGCCAAGCCTCGCCCTGCCCTCACTGATTGTGTTTTCAGTGGATGAATATTGGGCATTACGGATTTGCTCGGGGTGAGGGACCATGTGTGGAGTCAGAGGACTGTGTTTTTTGAGTCCTTTTAACTGCTCCAGACTGGCTGTGCTCCAGGGATATGATTTTTGTGGATGGAGACTCGTGGCGAGGGCTGAGCAGGGAGAGTTGGATCGACACAAACTCCTGTGCTGAGATGCTTTCTCTGCCTTTTAATAAATTCTCAATTTAGGGTCAAACTCCTCCTGTTATTTTCACCCCATGGGAGGTCTCCGAGGCTTTTCCCACCTCCAGTTTGACTCCGGTTCCACCCTTAAGTCTTTCAAAGTCTCCAAATATCACTCAGGTGCTGCCAAAGAGTGGCTGAAGGGACCGAGGTGACTTTTCCCCGCCCGCGGGGAGGATGAAAGCGCCTCTGCCTCTGGCTAACGATGCTTTCCCTTTGCTTTGCGAGGGTTTATTCCCACAATCCCAGCTCCTGGCTCTGTTCTCCGCGCTGGGAATGTATCCCTGTCGGTGATTTCAGCGTTACTTACACGCGGCATCATTAAAGCCCAGATTATATCCCAGGGGGAGACGGTCTAAACTCAACATTTCCAATTGTTTTAAAGTTCTCTGATTTTATTCGAGCGATAACGATCTACAAATTGCGCTCCGAAAGCGGCTCTTCCCGGAACGTCCTCTCTGCCGGGGAATTGTTCTAATTAGCATAAGTAGCTCTGATTAGCATTTCCACCCCAAGGTTTGGAGGGGGTTTTTAGGGAGAAGGTGGCTCCACCCGCACCAAGAGGATGGAGGTGCAGCTGGTGAAGCCTGTGGGATGCTGCTGGAACACCGGGATGCTGCTGGTACACCGGGATGCTGCTGGAAGACTGGGATGCTGCTGGAGCATCAGAATGATTCCAATGGGATGAAGTTCAACAAGACCAAGTGCAGGTCCTGCCCTTTGGCCACAACAACCCCCTGCAGCAGCTCAGGGTGGGCACAGAGTGGCTGGAGAGGGACAGGGGGAAAGGGACCTGGGGGTTGGATTGACAGGAGGCTGAACATGAGCCAGCAGTGCCCAGGTGTGCCCAGGTGTGCCCAGGTGTGCCCAGGTGACCAAGAAGGCCAATGGGATCCTGGCCTGGATCACGAATAGCGTGGCCAGCAGGCCCAGGGCAGTGACCCTTCCCCTGGACTCAGCCCTGGTGAGGCCACACCTTGAGTGTTGTGTTCAGTTCTGGGCCCCTCAGTTGAGGAAAGAGATTGAGGGGCTGGAGCGGGGCCAGAGAAGAGCAACGAGGCTGGAGAAGGGACTGGAGCACAAGTGCTGTGGGGAGAGGCTGAGGGAGCTGGGGGTGTTCAGCCTGGAGAAGAGGAGGCTCAGAGGTGACCTCAGCACTGTCTGGAACTGCCTGAAGGGAAGTTCTGGCCAGCTGGGGGTTGGTCTCTTCTCCCAGGCACTCAGCAATAGGACAAGGGGGCACGATGGGCTCAAGCTCTGCCAGGGGATATTGAAGTTGGAGAGCAGGAAAAACTTCTTTGCAGAGAGAGTGCTCAGGGATTGGAATGGGCTGCCCAGAGAGGGGGTGGATTCCCCATCCCTGGAGGTTTCTCAGCTGAGCTTGGCCGTGGCACTGAGTGCCATGATCTGGTAAAGGGACTGGAGTTGGACCAAGGGTTGGACTTGATGATCTTGGAGGTCTTTTCCAACCCAATCCATTCTGTGATTCTGTGGTTCTGTGATGCTCCTGGAGTGCCAGGCTCCCTGGGATGTCGCCTTGAGGTGCTTCCCTTGCAGGTGCCAGTCAAAAACCCACACAAGCGTGTGAAAACTCCCAGAGCAGCTTTAACTCCTTCCTGTATGACCTTTGGAACTTTTAACCTCAGGAAAGCATTTTTGGCTGAATTTCCAGTCGGTGCTGCCTCATTTCTATTTTATTCTCGGAGCACTGAGTGGATGTGAACACGTTTGTAGCCTCCAATTCAGCACAAAGTGATAACACCTGGAATGCTCTTTACTCCAGTAACTTCCACTCAGCGATAGGGAAAGAGCTGCAAACCTGGTCAGGGAGGCAGAGCAGTGTTTCTGCACAGCTCCAGCGAGCCAAGGAGCCTTGAATAAAGAAATGAGATTACACCGAGGAGGCTTTTAGGGGAGACAAATTGGGGTGATTCTCCAGCTTGCTGCTCACTCGCTCTTTATTCGAGCAATTGGATGGGTCATAACAATTTACAGTCCCTGCTGGAGGTGGGGTTGTGTTGCCACCCCGTTATCTCTCCCCTGAGGGCAGCAGGAGTGCTCCCTTAGGGCTGCCTGTGCTCGGAGCAGATGCACAAACCCAGTCAGGGCTGTGCAGCCTCAGCTTGTGGAGTATTTAATGGGAAATCCTGGCTTGAATCTCCTCTGAGGAAGTTTTTAACCCTTATAAGAGCAAACAAGGCAGCTGCTGGCAAAGGGCAAAGAAAGGGAGTGTGTTTTTATGTACTCTCAAGGTTTTTATGGTTATCTGAGGGCGTTTGGGGTGTGGAAGTCTTGGAGTCTATTTATTTATTTATTTATTTGAGGTGGTGTAAGGGCAATGGATTCAGTGGGAGTGATGGGAAGGCAACTCAGTGCCCTGGGGCTGGATGTGCTCAAAGCTTCCTTCACTTCTCAGAATTTCCATTGCCGTGCCAGGGGCACAGTGAGGGACATCTGGGTGCGTGAGGAGGGAGAGAGCGATGAAGGACCAAGCCCTGAGGGTGAATGATCTGGCAGGACATCGGTGCTGGAAATGTCACTTGGCTTGAAACCATCCTTGCTGCCGGGTGAGCCCCCAGGATGTGCATGTTGAGCTGGAAATGGGACACATAATATTCCTAATAATTTCCCAGGCAGCTCTGCTCGTTTCTGAAGTGAGAGGAGACACTTGTGCTATTCTGCCTGGCTCTCTTTATGCTCTAATCTCCCATTGAGATTCAAGGCACAGCTCCACTAATTAAAATGATGAATGCCGGAGGAAGGTTTTGGGTTTGGGGTTGGATTTTTTATTTTTTTTTTTCTATTTTATCCTTCTTCTCCAAGGTCTCGCTGGTATCTGCACACACAGAGGCTGCTCCAGGCAGGGGATATTTGCTTGCTGGATTAGTACCCAGGCTAGATAGAGACGCTCCCGTGCCCACACACAAACAGTGGCTCCGAGATCCCTGGGAATTGTGTCAGCTCACTCAGCCTCTCCCCCTGCGCCCTCTGGAGTCACCCATTAACATCCATCCCACCTCCAGGGAAGGTGCTGAGCTTTGGGATGAGGTGCCTTCACCGACTGAGTGAGCTGAAGTTCCCTGGACTTGTTGGATGTGGAGGGATTTTTAGGGATCCTGCTGAGCGGGAGGAGCTCTAAGGCTGGATATCCCGAGGATCCAGGGGGGATCCAGGATCCAGAGGAGCACCTCTCCACTGCTGTCCCATGCTCCCAACAGTGTTTTAAAGAGCTGCCGTGCTGCTCCCTACTGGCAGCCACATATTGGTGACACAATTGAACTGGAGCCACAACTTTCCTCATCCCAAACCCCGGGGCAGAATTCGAGGAGCAGAGACATCCCTTACCTTCCCCAAACACCCCCCGGGGGCTCCTTTTAGCTGCCCACCCCCACTTTTCTACTTTAAATGCCTTGTGGTTTAATTAATAAGAAGCCAGGCTAAATTAAGAGATCTGATGGGCTCTCTTATCCTGTAATTAAAGCCTTTTTTTGGAGTACAGGCACTCGAGAGCAGTGTTGCCATGCAGTGGCAAGATCAGGGAGCAGATGTGTGCTCCGGTGGGATGAGAGGGAAGGGAATGAATGAGCAGAAACACATCAGGGTGGCTCGTGGGGGGGATTGAAATGTCTGTGTCATGTGCTGTCATCAAAGCAGAGCTTTAAACAGCAGCTCTCTCCGAGGTGCATGATCCGTGTGCTGGCAGGAGCTCCATGCAGGAGGCTCAGGGAGGTTTCCTGGGGAAAAGGGACTGATGGGGAGGAAGTAGGATTATTTTCCTTGGGGTTTCTCATTTTTCATAGACTCATCAAGTCATAGAATCGATTGGGTTGGAAAAGCCCTCTGAGATCATCAAGTCCAACCCTTGGTCCAACTCCAGTCCCTTTACCAGATCATGGCACTCAGTGCCACGGCCAAGCTCAGCTGAAAAACCTCCAGGGATGGGGAATCCAGCCCCTCTCTGGGCAGCCCATTCCAATCCCTGAGCACTCTCTCTGCAAAGAATTTCTTTCTGCTCTCCAACTTCAATTTCCCCTGGCAGAGCTTGAGCCCATCGTGCCCCCTTGTCCTATTGCTGAGTGCCTGGGAGAAGAGACCAACCCCCAGCTGGCCACAACTTCCCTTCAGGCAGTTCCAGACAGTGCTGAGGTCACCTCTGAGCCTCCTCTTCTCCAGGCTGAACACCCCCAGCTCCCTCAGCCTCTCCCCACAGCCCTTGTGCTCCAGTCCCTTCTCCAGCCTCGTTGCTCTTCTCTGGCCCTGCTCCAGCCCCTCAGGATCGATATCAATATTTTTCTTTCCCTCCTTACATCCCTGTTGCCCTCCCCATGTTTGTGAAGCAGAGGATGGAAATGATGGGCGTGTTGGACACAGCCCTGAGGGTCACACATGGAGGAGGCTGCCACATTCCCATGTTCCTGCTGGGATGTGGAGCTTGCTGAGACAGCCCCGCGGTGCCTCCACATGGACCTGGCTGTCACTCTTGTTCCTCCTGCCAACAAGGTGATTCTTGTCTGAGCTCTGGCTCTCAACTGGAGCATCCCAAATCCCCCATCAGAGCCATCCCAAATCCCCCATCAGAGCCATCCCATATCCCCCATCGGAGCCATCCCATATCCCCCACCAGAGCCATCCCATATCTCCCACCAGAGCCATCCCAAATCCCCCATCAGAGCCATCCCAAATCCCCCACCAGAGCCATCCAATATCCCCCATCAGAGCCATCCCATATCCCCCATCAGAGCCATCCCAAATCCCCCACCAGAGCCATCCCATATCCCCCATCTGAGCCATCCCATATTCCCCATCAGAGCCATCCCATATCCCCCATCAGAGCCATCCCATATCTCCCATCAGAGCCATCCCATATCCCCCATCAGAGCCATCCCAACAGTGGACACACCTGCCTTGGCCTTCCTGGGTGGCTTTGCCCACCCTGGGTAAGGTTTGCATTCAGCTCCTCCTTTTCCCAGGATGGCAAGGGCTGGAAGTGTTTGCTGATTTGAAAGTGAAGTGAGGAAAAACTCTGTCCCTGAGTGAGAAAATATCCCAATTGATTTGGAAAAGATCCCAATTGATTTGATCAATGCCTGCTTGCCAAAACATCCTCTGAGCATGCAGGGAACAAGTGACAACCTTGGGAAAGGGGTGACAAAACTGCCTTGGGGTTCCATTCCAGGCTGCAGAGGGAGTGAGTCCACTGTCCTGCTGAATTTGGCTTTCCAGCTCTGCAATATCTTCTGCACATCTCCTAAATGCCATCTGAGTGGGTAGTGACACCTCCCTCAACCCCCACATGCTGAATTCCTGCTTGGAGTCTGCAGAAGCCTGGAGATGGGGAAAATCTGGTCCTCTGTGTGCTCTCATGGAATCATCAAGGTTGGAAAATCCCTCTAAGATCACCAAGTCCAACTGTTCCCCCAGCAGTGCCAAACCACAGTCCCCAAGTGCCACTGTCACATGCCTTTTGAACACTTCCAGGGATGATGATTCCACCCCTTCCCTGGACAAAAGGTGACTTCCCTGCCACCCCAGTGTCCCCTTGGGGCACAGCTCAGTGTGGTGCCATCTCACCCCCATCTCACTGGCAACCTGCAAGGTGCTGATTTCCAGCTCAGGTCTGATTTCCATCAGTCTTTGTTGCTTCTGTGGCTCCCTCCTCCACCCCTGGTGCAAACAGCTGTGCTCGTGGGGCCATGGGAAGGCACAGAAATCTTGAGGCAGATGCTCTGACTTCAGCTGCTCTTTAATTCCGATGATTTAAATGGAAATCAGGAGCTCTTACTGCGGGACGAGTCCAGGCAGCCGTTGAGCGCCGTGCGTTTTACGATGGGAAGCTTTTTTATTTTTCAGGCCTGGATTAGTTTGTTTTCATTTCTCCTCCTGCCTGCTGATCTTCCAACTGTCTCATTGTTTGGGTGAGACGCAGAGATGCTTAGAAATACCAATAATAATTAAAAATAACAGGCAGTAGAAACCAGACCGGCAGCTTGGCTGGTGGCCACTGGAAACAGCTCAGTCCTGAGGCAGAGATAGGACCTGCAGGAAAACCCCATGTCCTGGACACCAGGAGGATTTCCATGGATTTCACCCTGATTCCTGCCTTAAATCTCCCTGGAGTGTGTGTTTTAAGATGTATTTCCCATCTCCATCAAGTCACTCAACTCCAGCATCCTACCCTCCGAAACCATCTGGCTTTCTGCCCACCAGATTATGTTATATAAACCACCCCTAAATGCAGTGTCTGGGAAAGAGCCTTTATGTTTTAATTCCCAAATAGGCAGGGAAAATTGAGTGCTCTGATTGGCATGTGCAATCAGAGCCCCATTCAGCGGGTGCTGAGAAGGGGCTGATTGCAGCGAGCGCCGCTCTGACCTTCGGGGGCCTCTGCTGCTGCCTCGGCTTCATTAACAGGATAAATATTTTTCCAGAAACAACATTTCCGAGCTGCCAGAAGTCATGACAGGCATGGGGACTATTCTGGGGAGTGGTTTACATCGAGGCAGCTCTTTCATGTGCTCCACACCTGAGGATTTGGCTGATGGATGGGTAGTTTTTGCAGGTTGGGAACACCAGGGCTCCTTTCCCTCAGTGCCACCGAGTGGTACAGTGTCCTCCTCCCTCCTTCCATGCCTTGCCTTTCCTCAGCAGGTTTTCTGCCTCCTTTTTCCATTGAATTAGTGAGTGATGCAGAGCAAGGACAACACTTTTTGGGATGTTTTGGCTAATGGAGCCAGTGCTTTGGGATAACATCAGTGGTAGTGAGATCACAGAATCACAGAATCTGCTGAGTTGGAAGGGACCCACAAGGTGTTCAACTCTCAGCCCTGCACAAACCCATCCCCAAGAGTCACACCCTGTGCCCCAGAGCATCATCCAAACCCTCCTGGAGCTCTGGTAGCCTTGCGGCGGTGCCCACTGCCCTGGGGAGCCTGGTCAGTGCCCACCACCCTCTGGGGGAAGAGCCTTTCCCTGAGATCCAACCCAACCCTGCCCTGACACAGCTCCAGCCATTCCCTGGGTGCTGTCCCTGCCCTGGCACAGCTCCAGCCATTCCCTGGGTGCTGTTCCTGCCCTGGCACAGCTCCAGCCATTCCCTGGGTGCTGTCCCTGCCCTGGCACAGCTCCAGCCATTCCCTGGGTGCTGTCCCTGCCCTGACACAGCTCCAGCCATTCCCTGGGTGCTGTCCCTGCCCTGGCACAGCTCCAGCCATTCCCTGGGTGCTGTCCCTGCCCTGGCACAGCTCCAGCCATTCCCTAGGTGCTGTCCCTGCCCTGGCACAGCTCCAGCCATTCCCTGGGTGCTGTCCCTGCCCTGGCACAGCTCCAGCCATTCCCTGGGTGCTGTCCCTGCCCTGGCACAGCTCCAGCCCTTCCCTGGGTGCTGTCCCTGCCCTGGCACAGCGATTCCCTGAGGGCTGTCCCTGCCCTGACACAGCTCCAGCCATTCCCTGGGTGCTGTCCCTGCCCTGGCACAGCTCCAGCCATTCCCTGGGTGCTGTCCCTGCCCTGGCACAGCCATTCCCTGGGTGCTGTCCCTGCTCCCCACAGAGCAGAGCTCAGTGCCTGCCCCTCCTCTGCCCCTCCTGAGGAGGTTGTATTCTGTAGTGAGGTCTCCTCTCAGTCTCCTCTAGGCTGGATTTGTGGTGTCCCTGGAGCACCTCAGGGACTGATAACCCTCCATGCTGTGCTGTGATCCTGCTGCAGTGCCCACACATTGGTATTGAGTCAAACCCCCCGAGTGCCAGGGCCTGGCACTCAGATAACATCAGATAACATCATCTGCAGCATCAGCTGAGCCCCTGCAGTGAGTTACAACCTGATCTCTGCTCCAGGGGCCTCTTTGCATCCTGCAGCCGGTAATAGATGTTTTTAATTCTTGGGGAATTATTGAACAAACATCAGGGAAATATGTTTTACAGTCCAGAGGCAGCTCTGAGCATCATTAACATTGTTATTGGAGGCGAGGTGGATGATTTAAGCAGGGACCTCTGACAAAGACACACACCTGTCCATGAATAAGAGGCTGCAATTTAATGCCTGCACTGGTAATTAGGAGGATGAGGGTCAAGTGCAGTGCCCGTTTCAGAGGTCTCCAAGCCTGGCAGATGCACTAATGCCTCCTTTGCTACTCCTTGGAATGCCAGGTGGGCATCAGCTATGAGGAGGGGGCTTGGAAGGGCAGGTGAGTGTTGGGCAGCTCACATAGAACAGCAATGGAAAGGAGCAGATGCTGCCAGCCCCAAGAGCAGGAGTGTGTCTGTCTCCTATCAGGGCAGAGCAAACCACCCTCCTGGCCAGGCTCTTGACAGCTGTCAGCATGCAGGGCTGGAGCAAGGAAGGGCTGGCACATCCCTTGGCAGTGCCAGCTCCCCCCTGACCTGATGCCACAGGTTGGGTCGTTTGGTTTGCTTTGCATTGAGCCAAAGACATCCCCTTGTTCTGCAGTGTGAGCTCCTGTGCCTGGAGGCAACTCAAGGCATCTCACCAGGGCTTTGTCATCACACAGTCCCAGGATGGTTTGGGATGTTGCTGCCCCATCCCTGGAACTGTTCAGAGACACGCTGGATGGAGCTTGGAGCAGCCTGGGACAATGGAAGGTGTCCCTGCCCATGGCAGGGAGTGGAACTGAGTGATCTTTGATGCCCCTTCCAAATCAAGCCATTCTGGGATTCCTTAAGTGGTGCCAGAGCAACATCCCTGTGAGTTGGGTTGGGAGGGAATGGCGGAGCAGGGAATTTCATCTTCATGCTGCCTCGAGCACTTCTCACTCCTGCAACAGCCCCGGCTCTGTGGCTGGGAAAGAGCTCCATTTCCACTCCCTTTATGTCCCCTCCTGGTCTGCTGAGGTTATTCCTGTGGTGTGAGGGCTTGCAAAGGCTCTGTCTGAACCCATCAGCCTTGGGCACAGCGGGCACAGAGCAAGGCACAGTGTGTGCTGCCCTGCTCGGTCCCACCTGTCCCTGCCATCTTTGCCAGTGACTGGAAAGGCTGATTAAAAAGCCAGCCCTAGAAACACGATGGTCCTGGGAGGGCCTCAGCAGCTGAAATCTTGTATTTTGGCTGTCAGCAAGCTCTGGAAATGCTGGTAAACAGTGATCCTGCTTCATTTGGATGCAGAGCTGAGCCTATGGGAGGGTTTGGAGGAGCAGAGCTTGTTTGCATGCATGTTTGGGCACACAGGCGTAGTCGTACACATGTTGGTGCACAGTTGGGTTCACCTCCCTTGCATCCTGCGTGGGCAGCCTGGCACGGGAATTACTTCTGCATCAGGCACATCCTCTGCTCTAATAAAGGACCAGAAGCTGCTGAGCTCCTGCTGCTCCTTGTTTGCCTCCCCTCGGACCAAATAGCAGGTCTTCCCCACCCACACACCCGAAACCTGTTCTGGTTTCCCACTCTCCTGCTTTCCCTCTGCCTGGGGTGCTCAGGAGAGAAGGGGATGATGTTTGTGAATATTGAGTTCAGTTCTGGCCCCCTCAGTTCAGGAAAGATCTTGAGGGGCTGGAGCGGGGCCAGAGAAGAGCAACGAGGCTGGAGAAGGGACTGGATGTGGCACTGAGTGTCCTCTTAAACACCTCCAGGGATGGAGAATCCACCATGTCTTGATCCAACCCTACTGTGATTACCAGCCCAGGGCACTCAGTGCCCTGGGCTGGTAATCACAGTGGGGTTGGATCAAGGGTTGGGTTTGATAATCTGAGGTCTCTTCCAACCCAAGTGAGAAGAGCAACGAGGCTGGAGAAGGGACTGGAGCACAAGTGCTGTGGGGAGAGGCTGAGGGAGCTGGGGGTGTTCAGCCTGGAGAAGAGAAGGCTCAGAGGTGACCTCAGCACTGTCTGGAACTGCCTGAAGGGAAGTTGTGGCCAGGTGGGGGTTGGTCTCTTCTCCCAGGCACTCAGCAATAGGACAAGGGGGCACGATGGGCTCAAGCTCTGCCAGGGGAAATTGAAGTTGGAGAGCAGAAAGAAATTCTTTGCAGAGAGAGTGCTCAGGGATTGGAATGGACTGCCCAGAGAGGGGGTGGATTCCCCATCCCTGGAGGTTTTTCAGCTGAGCTTGGCCATGGCACTGAGTGCCATGATCTGGTAAAGGGACTGGAGTTGGCCCAAGGGTTGGACTCGATGATCTCAGAGGGCTTTTCCAACCCAATCCATTCTATGATTCTATGAAATGCTGCATCCGTGGTGGTGACATGCTGGGGTTTGATTGGAAGGGCTCTGTGCTGCTGCTGTGACAGAACCATGGAATGGTTTGAGTTGGAAGGGACATCTCGTTCCACCCTCCTGTCATGGACAGGGACACCTCCCACCAGCCCAGGTTGCTCCAAGCTCCATCCAGCCTGGCCTTGAACATTTCCAGGGATGGGGCAGCCACAGCTTCTGTGGGCAGCACCATCACAGGTAAAAATTCCTTCCTAATATCCAATCTAAATCTCTGTTTTTAGTTTTGAATCATTCCCCTTTGTCCTACCACTATTTTCACAAAATGTTCCCCTCTTGTGTGAACACTTCAAGCTCCCACCTTGCAGCATCCCAGGTTGGGAAGTGTCTGGCCAGCTCTTCACAGGTGGATTTTTGGGGAAGCAGCTCCCCTGGGGCTCTGTGTGAGCAAGTCTGTGATATTTCTGACTCTTCTCAACCAAATTGCACCCAAAGGTTTGGTGTGGGCAGCTTGATGGGGAAGGAGGAACCACCCAGCAAGAGGGTTGTGGGAGGAGAGGCAGTGACAGCAGCTCCAGCTCATCCTGGAGAGCCTCAGAGGATGAGCACATCCCCTCATGAGTGCATTGTTAGGAATTCCCCAACGGTGGGGGAAAACTTTGATCAGAGCTTGCACCTCATTAGACATCAGAGAATTGAGCCGTGAGACAGCGATCCATAGGCAGCTAGGCTTCATTAGCAGGGCTGCTCCTGGGACTGCCTGTTTGAGAAACACAGAGATGCTACAAAATTGACTTTTGTTTTTAATTATTTTCATGAGGACTGGGTGTTCCCCTCCCTCCTTCTGGGTTATTTTGCTCCAAGGGCTCAAGCGAGAGCGGCTTTGGGTGGCTGAACTTGGTACGTTTTGTTTCATCAGAGCAAGTCCAAAGGTTTCTTTTAGTTGAATATTAAAGTGTGTTTCCATCTGCTGTGCCCAAGGGATCATATTTGGGATCATGGGCCCCCTGGGCCAGGTTTCCATTTGGGCTCCTGATCCCCCACCATTTGTCCATGTTTCTCCTGCACTGCAGGAACTGAATCCAGACCTGCTGCTTTGATCCAGCCCCAAAAAGCCCAAATTAAATCCTGCAGTTCAGGAATGTCAGGCAGCAGAAATGTCAGAAATAAGTATTTCAACATTTCCCAACCAAACCTTTTCAGAACTCTCTGAAAGCAGAGGTGGAAAAGGCAGTGGGATGTGGTTTGGGGTCAAAGCAGGTTTCAGAGCAGCAGGATGGACATCAAGGATGGATTTAGAACCTTTGCAGTCTCAGGCTGGGCTTGGAGAGCTCTCTGTGAGCTGAGCTGGTTTTCTCCCTCTGCCCTGCCCTTGGTTTTTTGGAGCATCCCCTCTCCCTGAGCTTTCAGGCACTGCAGCACATCCTCAGGCACAATTCCTGTGGAACTCCTGGTTTGAAAGACACAGAGGAGCATAAATGGGGCTGTGAAAAGCCTGATTTGCACCATTCTCCTGCTCAGCTGTGCTCTGAGAAGAGACAAGCCAGAACACAGAAGCCCCACGTGCTCCAGACAGACCCCACAGCTGAGAGGATGGAATTACTCACTCATGGACAGTGCTCCAGTCGGGATCACAGCTCAGAGAGAAAATAGGAGCAGGCAGGGTAGTCCTGCTATTGCCTCCAACCTGCTTGATCCAGGAATGAAAAGGAAAAGGCAAGTGCAGAGCAGATGAGAGAGACATTTGCCTCCTTGTGTGCAGGCTGACAAGGAGCAGGGCTGGAGGAATTCGTGGCAGGTTCTCTGTGCAGTGGAGGGGGATAGGAAGCCATCCAAGCTGATTAGTGAGAGGTCTCTCAAAGAGACAGGCTGGCTGGATTTAATTCCCTAGTCAGCATTCCCAGTCCATTGATCTCCTCCGAAGTAGGAGGGAGGGGGAGCAGAGAGAGGGATGGCAAAGAGTGAGGAGAGGAGAGAAAAATAGGTTAAGAGGTGGTGAGAGAAGGAAGGCAGAGGGAGAAAAATGAGCAGTGCAACTGGAAAGCAGGAAAATGGCAGGGATGAGGAGGTGGCAGGGCTACAGAACCAGCCTTGGTGGTGCTCCAGCTGTGCCAGGAGCCAGCACCAGAGCTGCCACATGTTGGTTGTCCTCTCCTAGATGCTCCTCATCCATGCCAGGGATGCAGCAGCCCTCAGTCCCAGTTCTGGCTGTGTCCAAGGAAAGGCAGGGCATTCAGGAGCAGCTGGATGCATCCCTGAGCTGTCTGGAGGGGAAGGAGGATGATCAGCTGCCTCCACATGTGCTCCAGAACATGGAGCAAAGGCAGGAAGTTTCTCATGCAGCACCTCCTGCAGCACCAGGGATGGAGATGAGAAAGTCTTTGCAAGCAGACAGGATCCCCCACTTGCCACAGGCAGGAAGCTTTCATTCCCAGCCCCAGCTGGCTGTGAGATATTGGGCATTAAAAGCACATTATTCCGATTGCTGTCTTACTTCTTTTTCCACTTTTATTCCTCACTTGGATTCCAGCTTGATTTTAGTGTGTAGTCCCTCCAGATCCACAAGTGCCAGCAGCCAGTGCCATATACCAGCCCCAGCTCAGCCTCCCAGCCTTCAGATGGGATAATTAAAGCATTAATCTCTTCCTCCAGCAGCCTGGGAGACAGCAGCTGCTGAAACAACACAGCAAGGACTGCTACAAAAAGGTGCTCTGCTTCCAAGAGAGCTGCAAGGACAACTTGTAGGGACAGCAGAACTGCTCTGGTGCTGGGGAGGGTCCAGGGCCAAGCACAGTACTGGCCTTTGAAACTAGAGGCTGCTCTTGAGTCTCAAATCTGCTCGTTCCTGAGCACTTGAAACCTGATCTAAGGCAAAACGTTTGAATTTCTTTGTGTTCTGTTGAGCTTGGGTTGGGCTGGTTGGCTCCTTGTGCCCAAGGAGTTGAGAGGCCTTTGGGAGATGCAGCCTTGAGCTGAGACATAAGGATCCATCTGCTTGTTTACTTCTTGCTGTGGGAATATTGATTATTTTAATTTTTTTAAATCCGCTTCCTGAGAGTTGTTTTTCTTTTTTTTTTTTAATTTTTATATTTCGGGTTTGTTTTGTTGTTGTCTTGTTTTCTGGAGATGCTCTTGCAAGTACCTGGACTTAATATCCGTAAAAAAATGTTAATTTCTGGGGCAATTTGGAGAGAGAGGGATCTGATATCCTGTGTGGGAGCTGTGCAATAAGGGATGTTCCTTTAGCAGGGCCAAAGTGGAGGTTCTGGAGTGTGACTTTATGGAGGTCACAGCTCACCTGGGAGCTTGGGGATGTGGCTGCCACTGTCAGGAGAGGGACAGGGAGGGTTTAGCCTGGATTCAATCTGGAATGTTGGCTCCCAAGGCTCCACACAGAGCCCCCAGTGAGCTTAGAATCAGAATCATAGAATTGATTGGGTTGGAAAAGCCCTCTGAGATCATCAAGTCCAACCCTTGGTCCAACTCCAGTCCCTTTACCAGATCATGGCACTCAGTGCCACGGCCAAGCTCAGCTGAAAAACCTCCAGGGATGGGGAATCCACCCCCTCTCTGGGCAGCCCATTCCAATCCCTGAGCACTCTCTCTGCAAAGAATTTGTTTCTGATCTCCAACTTCAATTTCCCCTGGCAGAGCTTGAGCCCATCGTGCCCCCTTGTCCTATTGCTGAGTGCCTGGGAGAAGAGACCAACCCCCACCTGGCCACAACTTCCCTTCACTCAGGGGGTGGCCAAGCAAGGCCTGTCACACGCAGAGTTCTGGAGACATCCACACCCTCATTTGCACCTCAGCACTGCAGAGGAGCCCAGGTAGTGCCCTCTGAAGGTGCTTCAGTGGCCTGTGTGTCCAACAGCCAGAGATCACAGAATCACGGAATCAGTTGGGTTGGAAGAGACCTCCGAGATCACCAATTCAATCCTTGATCAAACCCCACTGTGGTCACCAGCCCAGGGCACTCTGTGCCATGGGCTGGTGATCACAGTGGGGTTGGATCAAGATGTGGTTGGATCAAGACATGGTGGATTCTCACTCAGTGCCATGTTCAACCTCAGTTTAAAACCTCCAGGGATGGGGAATCCACCCCCTCTCTGGGCAGCCCATTCCAATCCCTGAGCACTCTCTCTGCAAAGAATTTTTTTCTGCTCTCCAACTTCAATTTCCCCTGGCAGAGCTTGAGCCCATCGTGCCCCCTTGTCCTATTGCTGAGTGCCTGGAAATCCCTTCTGCTTTCCCTTTCCCAGGTAGAAGGGAAGATTTGGGATCTGGTGGGTTCTCCCTTCTTAAATCTGTTATTGCAGAGGAACTGATGGAGCCTCCTGGCACTGGCTCCATGGATACAGATGAAACTTCTGGCATCTTCTGTGTCCTAGCCACCACCACAACCTTCCCCCAGGGTTTCTCTTCACCCCCAGGGTTTTCCTTCATGAGCTGCCAATGATTTTCACAGCTTGATTAACATCCCTCAGCCCCACTTCCATAGGCTGCTGGAGCAGCAGGAGAAGATGGATGTTTCCCATTACTTGATGTAATGACTCTGAGGCAGCCTAATGAAGCCTTTACAACCCAAGTTTATGGAGAGCCCCCAAAAAGAGATCAATAGCCAAGCTGGAGCTCTGCTGGGCAGAGCAGTGGGGACCACGGGGGTGGAGACCAGTGTGAGAGACAGGGGATGAAACTGGGAGTGTTGGAACAGGGAAAGGACAGAGGAGGAGTGATGGAATGAGTGTGAAATGGGATATGCAAAGAGAAGGGATGAGTTTTGTTGGTTCTGCTTTGTTCAACTCTCCAGTGCATTGAGTTTTGCTTTTCCATCCCCTCTGGGAGTAAATCACTGCATCTCCAGGCTCCAAATGGCCTGCAGAGCTCCCTGCCTGCCTTCCCTCAGCTGCAGTGCTCTCAAGGTGGAAGGAACAAACATAAAATCCTTGGGAATTGGTAAAAATTTCTCCCAGAAGAACGAGTCTCCACTGAAAAACAGCAAAATAACCCTCTTAGCCTCATCCAAGAGCTACTTTAAACATCCAGCCCAGGGGAACCGTGGCCAAAAGGAAGCCCTGCCCCAGCTGCCCTGGGTGAGCCTCCAACTGCACTGGCTTAGCAAGTGCTGCTGAGGGAAAAATTAACTTTTAATTGAGTAGCCTGTGGGTGGATGGACAAAAAAAAAAGCCCGGGCAGGGCATCTAAAGGGACATTTAGGCTGGGAACTTGCTTTCTGGACCTGGGGTTCATTACCCTGAGAGCAGGGAAGTGCATTCCCAGCTGGAGAGAGGTTAGTCTGCAATTTCCAGCTGAGTGAACAGGTCGGGCAGGGTGGCAGCAGCAGCATCTGCGTTAGGCAGGAGATGTCCTGACTTTGCTTGTTGTAGAAGACACCTCCTCCATGTTCCCACAGCCCCCCTTTCAGCTGGAGGTTCCCACCTGAGCCTGGGGTTGGGGGACAGGGATGAGGTGCTGCCAGAAATGGGATCCACCTGCACCAGCACAAAGCTGGAGGAATAAAAACTGCTCCATTGTGCCTCTGGAATAGCTGCAATTAACAAAATCTGAATAGCCAAGGGCTGGATTTGTCTCAGGGAAGCGATGGGAGACAGCTTGAAATGTGCCCACAGGCATGGATGGGGGTTTGGAGCATAATGAGGCCCTGGAGGGCATCCAGTTGGGATGCAGGGTGGAGGCAGCGTGGGCTGCAGGGGGTCTGTGCCACACAGGAGCGTGGGGAGCCACTGCAGGGAAGGGCTGGGAGCTGTCCTTGGGGTGTGGGCCCCTCAGCTGGAGCAGAGAGGGCACAGGAGCAGCGCCAGAGCCTCTGCTGTGCCAGGCAAAGCCATTGGCATCCTGCCTGCTGCTGGAGTCAGAGAATTCCAGATTGGTTGGGCTTGGAAGGGACATTAAAGTTCATCCTATTCCACCCCCTGCCATGGGCAGGGCCACCTTCCACTGTCCCAAATTGCTCCAATGCCTTGGACACTCCCAGGGATGGGGCAGCCACAACTTCTCTGCCCAGCCTGTGCCAGGGCCTGCCCACTCTCACAGCCAAGAATTCCTTCCCAATATCCCATCTCTCCCTGCCCCCTGGCAGTGGGAAGCCATTCCCCTTGTCCTGTCCCTCCATCCCTTGTCCCAGGTCCATTTTCATCTCTCCTGGAGCCCCTTCAGGCCCTGGAAGGAGCTCTGAGGTCTCCCAGAGCCTTCTCTTCTCCATGTGAACACCCCCAGCTCTCCCAGCCTGTCCCAGAGCAGGGGGGCTCCAGCCCTTGGAGCATCTCCGTGGCCTCCTCTGGACTCATCTCCAGCAGCTCCACAGAGCTCCAGAGCTGGACACAGCACTGCAGGTGGGGTCTCACCAGAGCAGAGGGGGAGAATCCCCACCCCAGGGTGCTGCCCACCCTGCTGGGGATCAGCCCAGGACACCACCATGGACAGAGCAGTGGGTTAAGGCTCCTGACCTGGGTTTTATTCATGACTCAGCCATTTCCCCATCTCCAAGATGAGGATAATGATCTGTTCTTCCTTTAGAAAGAGCTTGTCATCTCCAAGTGTGTTACAAACCCTGGTACAGTGCACCTTAATCAACCATTTGCACTTTTTATAGTTCCAAGAGAAAGTTTGCAGAGAGAATAGTTCTTATTTTATCTGTATTTAATAGTGTGAGTGTGTGGCAGATATAGATGGTCACATCCGAGGTGGGAAGAGGACAAAGAACCCTTTGGGTCCCCTCTCTGTTGTGACATTGGGACCCAACGTGCTGAGCAAGCACTTGTAAATCAAGCCAGCAAAAATTAAAGGCCCCAGTAATGAGTTGGATTAATTTGCTCTGACTTGAATGTCTAAAAGTTGGATGTCGACGCTCAGGGTTTGTTGCCTGAGGCTCCCTCCTACTCAGAGGAGAGAAATGGGCATCTCCAGAGGCCATTGATCTCCTCCCAGACAGGTTGGGTGGATGAATTGCCCTCTGGAGGTGCTGCTCTCTCTCTCCATTGATAAAGGGAGCCCTGGGTACCTCCTATATATTAAAAATATATGGGGAGGATGAAGGTGAAACCTGCAGGTTGAGATGAGGAGACAGGTCTGCAGCTGCTCTTGAGAGGATGCTCTTGGTACCTGGTGTGAGGTACCAATTTCAGGAGCTGCATCCCAAGGAGTGTTTCCCCATGGAATCTCCTGCCTGAAACTGGAGGGGTTTGGGGTGTTACAGTCACAGCCATCATGGTTTGGTATAAAACTGGGCATGCCCTGCAGAGCTGCATCTCCCACGTGCAGGCACAGGACACAAACTGCTGGTCTTGATCAATCCCAGCGAGCAAAGATTTTCATGGAGGCACCAGAGTGATGGTAAAACCACAAAGCAGAGGAAATGCAAGTGCTGGGCTCCCAACTACCAAACCCCTGAGCTCTGTGCGTTTTGTCTTCCTAAAAACTATTCCAGAGGTGTCAGAAACAAACTACAGTCCCTTGTGTCCTCCTTCTGTATTTCAAATGAATAATAGATAGAGGAATCATTTTATTTAAAGAGAATGAGTTGAACAGAGTTTGCTTTAAAAAAAAAAAAAAACAAAAAAAAAATCCTCACAAAAAGCACCGTGGCACTTAGCCCTGATTTCTGTTCTAAAGGGAAACTTCCCTTTTTCATTTATTATTGAAGTAAATTAAGCTGATTGTCAGAAATGTGTGTGTTGGGTGAAAACGTTGCCATTGTGAGTTGGGATGAGATGAATGAATTTAATTTACCCCTTCGGTATGTTTTCAGCAGGCTCCAGCTCTCAGCTCCCTCCCTCCTCCTGGGAAAGCCCTGCCAAGTCTCCTGGGGGATTTTCCATGCTGGGATTTTGTTTCTTTGCAGGGGCATCTTGTCCCCTTGTCCTGGGGCTGGATAGGGAAAAAGAGGACAAGGAAACATGTGGGTTTCTCCCCTCCTGCCTGGGCTGGAGAAGCCAAGTCCTTGCTGGCTTTTCCAAGAGCCAGAAAACTCCTTGGAAGCTGCTCCAAGCAGGCAGAGTCAGGTGCTGTTTCCAGATTGCCTTGGCCTGTGGATTTCTCCGTTGGATCTGCTGCCCATGGAGAAGCAAAGCTGCATCCCCGGGCAAAGGATGAATCGGCAGCCGGAGGGGGAGGGAGGCTGGAGTTTGGAACTCAGTGGGTACCATGGGTGTGTACCAGGCTCCCATCAGAGAGACAAAAGTGTTTCAGGGCTGCCCAGGGTATCCTGTGACTTTGTTGGAAGTCAGGCTGTGGATAAACAATGGGACAAGGTCCCACAGATCTGTTGGTCGCTCTCCAAAAGCGCCGTTTCGGATCTTGCTTGGATCAGAGGGATGCTGCCAACTGCAGGTCCCCAGCCAGCTCTGCCACGGGGAAATGCAGCCCCTCCCAGCCTGGGGTGGACAAGACATCACTCCTGTCTTCCTCCAGTGCCACGGGGAAATGCAGCCTCTCCCAGCCTGGGGTGGACAAGACACCACTCCTGTCTTCCTCCAGTGCCACGGGGAAATGCAGCCCCTCCCAGCCTGGGGTGGACAAGACACCACTCCTGTCTTCCTCCAGTGCCACGGGGAAATGCAGCCCCTCCCAGCCTGGGGTGGACAAGACATCACTCCTGTCTTCCTCCAGTGCCATGGGGAAATGCCAACTCTGCCACAGGGAAATGCAGCCCCTCCCAGCCTGGGGTGGACAAGACACCACTCCTGTCTTCCTCCAGTGCCACGGGGAAATGCCAACTCTGCCATGGGGAAATGCAGCCCCTCCCAGCCTGGGGTGGACAAGACATCACTCCTGTCTTCCTCCAGTGCCACGGGGAAAGTGGATGCTGATTGAGACCAGAAGTGAAGGGAGCCCTGAGGAGGAGGAGGAGGAGGAGGAGGAGGAGGAGGAGGAGGAGGAGGAGGAGGAGGAGGAGGAGGAGGAGGAGGAGGAGGAGGAGGAGGAGAAGGAGGATGGGCTGGGCTGTGCAATCTGCAGGTGTCAGTTTGAAGTGCAGGTGAAACCCAAAGGCCGTTCCTGCAAGTTTGTGCCAAATTTGGGTGTTTGAAACTCGCCTCACCCAACACTGTGACCACGGACATGTCCTGGGCACCATCCCCCCCACTCCAGCCTCTCATTTTCAGGCTGTGCAGGAGCCCAGGGGGATTTTTGGATGGTGCACAGCACAGTAACCACGAGGTGAGCTCCAAACTGCTCCAGTGAGTGCTGGGAATCGCCGAGTGTGAGAGCTCAGGGCAAGAGCAAATCAAGGGCATCATCTTGGAGAGGAAAGGCAGAGGGAAGGGGCCACAGCAGAGCTTGGCACTCGGAGTGGTTGCTGCTCTAACATTGGCTGGGAGTGTGAGTTTTCCCTCTGCCAGTAGGTCTGTGTACACAAACCTTCCACTGCTGTGGCAATTACACTGCCCTAAAGTGGGTTTGCTGTCTTTGCTTGTTCTGCCCAAGGAGCAGCACAACCTGTCCTGGTGCCTGCCCACACTGAGGGCACAGAGCCACCCATTGTCACAGTATTTGGGTGCCGGCAAAGCCAGGGCAGCTGCTTGGGTTGACTTATTTCTTGTCTGGAGTTGCAAAATTGGACCTAGAACATGATTATTATCATTTATTATTATTATTATTATTATTAGTAGTAGTAGTAGTAGTATTTATTATTATTTATTATTATTACTATTTATTATTATTACATTACTATTATTTATTATTATTACTAGTTATTCTTATTATTTTTACTATTATTTATTATTATTACTATTTATTCTTCTTATTATTATTAAATTACTATTGTTTTTATTATTACTATTTATTTTTATTATTATTGTTATGATGATGATGTTATTACTATTATTTATTATCATTACTATTTATTATTATTATTATTATTATTATTATTGTTGTTGTTGTTATTATTATTATTATTATTATTTCATCATCATCATCATCGTCATCCTTATTGCCATTATTGTTATTGTTGTTATTATTGTTGTTGTTATTATTATTATTATTTCATCATCGTGGTCGTCATCATCATCATCATTATTGCCATTATTGTTATTGTTGTTATTATTATTATTATTTCATCATCGTCATCACCATCATTATTGTCATTATTGTTATTGTTGTTATTATTGTTATTATTAATGATATTATTATTATTATTATTATTATTATTATTATTATTATTATTATTATTATTATTATTATTATTATTTCATCATCGTAATCACCATCATTATTGTCATTATTGTTATTGTTGTTATTATTATTGTTATTATTAATGATATTATTATTATTATTATTATTATTATTATTATTATTATTATTATTATTATTATTATTATTATTATTATTTCATCATCATCATCGTCCTCGTCATCACCATATTTATTGTCATTATTGTCATTATTGTTATTATTATTGTTGTTATCATTTTCATCATCATAGTTATCATCACAATCATAAATTTATTATTATTAGTAATATTATTACTGATATTTACATTCACAATAAATTCAATGTATTCCCAATTATTCCCAAGAATAATCTCTCCAGCCCCCCTTCTGTGCTTTACTCTCCCCAAAAATCACCTCCAGCTGGGCAGGAGGACACAGCAAAGAGGGAGAAATTCCACTGAGCCTTTCTCCCATTTCCTTGTGGTTTAGCTGGAATTTCAGGAGATGGTGGGAACTTCAACAACCAACTTTGAGTCTTGGTTTGAGGCTTGGCCTTGCAGGTTTTTGCTTCCCAAGATCAACGAGCAGCAGCACGATGAATTTCGGGCCAGAAGGGACTTGTAGATCACACAAACAGGCCCTGGAAGGTCATTAGATGCCTCTTTCCTGAGCTTGGGATTTGGTGTTTGTCCAACATAAATCTCCTGGAAAGGTGTTCGGGGTTGATTTAAGGATCTCAGGAGATGCTGAATCCAGGACTGCCATTGGTGGGGGGTTTTAAAGGTTAATCACCTTTGCTGCTAAACGTTTGTGCTGAATTTAATTTGTCTGTCTTTAACTTTGGAGTTGGTTATTGCAGTTTCTTGCCCTGCTGGGAGGAACCACCTGGCATTTTCTTTGATCAAACTGCTCCTCCCTCCTCTCTCCCCACAAGGCTAAAGAGTTTCTTGGTGTCCTTCAGCCCAGCTGTGTTTTATCACCCAATCCATCCTTATAGACAGGGGTGATGTATCCTCTTTATCCTCTCAGGTTTCTCCAACTCCCCCTTTTTAGTTATTTTGTAATAACTATTCAAAGGGCTTTGCCAAACCCAGGGAAGGTTTTTCAAGCCAGCAGGAATCAAGGAATGGGAGAGGGGAGGGCTTGGGTCGTGCTGCTCCACTGCAGAAACAGCACAGGAGAGCCCTGGGCTTGGGCCAGGAACGGGTGGGACAAATCAAAAGCTTTGTGTTTTAAAGAATGTAATAGGTTTGAAATTGCATTTCCCTTAATGAATGACTCACCCAATTACCAGAGCCTGAACACCTGTGCCCGAGATTCCCAAATCCAGAGGGACTTTGGCTTGGAATAACCTTTATTGTGCTGAGTGTTACCACCTTAGAGGAAGGAGGAGGCTGAGCTCGTGGGCACAGCAGGACAGCCCTGGGTTATCCTCCCCCTGCTGCTCCATCCATGTGTGTGCCATGAATTTCCAAGTGTGCATCTCCCAGGGGTGTCCCCACAGCGCTCTGTCCCTTTCCATCGGGATAATCTGGATGAGATGAGGATGCTTTGCCTGAAACTGCGTGTTGGGAATGGGCTGATTGCCCAGGAGGAGAGGAATGGCTTCAAACTGCCAGGGGTTGGTTAAATGGGTTAATTGGGAAGGAATTCTCTGCTGTGAAGGTGGTGAGACACCCAGAGAGGTGCCCAGGTGGGTGCCCATCCCTGGAAGTGTCCAAAGTCATGTTGGACTGGGCTTGGAGCACCCTGGGATGTTGGAAGGTGTCCCTGCCCATGGCAGGGGGTGGAGTGGGATGAAAGTCTGTATCTTGTATCCATGGGGGCTGGATAACTCCACCTTGATCCCTCTTTCAAACCAGAGGGTGGTTTGGGAAGGGAATTCAGAATCATCTTGCCCAGGAATTTCTCATCCAGGATGGTTTGAGAAGGGAATTCAGAATCATCTTGCCCAGGAATTTCTCATCCAGGATGGTCTGGGAAGGGAATTTGGTATCATCTTGCCCAGGAATTTCTCATCCAGGATGATTTGAGAAGGGAATTTGGTATCAGTTTGCCCAGGAATTTCTCATCCAGGATGGTCTGGGAAGGGAATTCAGTATCAGTTTGCCCAGGAATTTCTCATCCAGGATGGTTTGAGAAGGGAATTCAGAATCATCTTGCCCAGGAATTTCTCATCCAGGTTTGAGGAGGGAATTCAGAATCATCTTGCCCAGGAATTTCTCATCCAGGATGGTTTGGGAAGGGAATTTGGTATCATCTTGCCCAGGAATTTCTCATCCAGGATGGTTTGGGAAGGGAATTCAGAATCATCTTGCCCAGGAATTTCTCATCCAGGATGGTTTGAGAAGGGAATTCAGAATCATCTTGTCCAGGAATTTCTCATCCAGGATGATTTGAGAAGGGAATTTGGTATCAGTTTGCCCAGGAATTTCTCATCCAGGATGGTTTGGGAAGGGAATTCGGTATCATCTTGCCCAGGAATTTCTCATCTCTCCCACTCCAGAAGAGTTCAGGGCTGGACTCCCCTTGTGTGGGGCTGCCGTGGGTTTGCTCCCTGTATGGTCTCCACAATCCTGTGCATTCCTTCAAACTCAGAATATTCTGTGCTTCATGAGCTGCTCCAGAGCAGATCCCAGGCTGGGCTGTGGCTGTGCAGAGACAGAGGGATAATTATCCCAGCTCCCAGCACTCCCTGTGCTCTGCCAATGCTCCTGCAGGGCCAGAGGGCTGAGCTGATGTATTTATGCACCTTCCCCTGTCTGTGTTTAAACAGCACCTTGGAAAATGCAGTAAAAGGAGCCACAACTCTCCTCAGTGTCCTCTAGGGGTTTTAATTTATTTTTATTGTGTTGGATCTTTGCTTCATTGTTGTTTTTTAAGGGGTTTTATTTTTTCTCCTGATGCTGGAAGTCAGTTTTGCTGCAGAGCAGAGGTGGTGCAGGGAAACAGAGGCCAGTGAACTGCAGAGTGTGAATAGAAACTGTGAGTTAGGATGGAGGGGTGAGGCAGAGCTGTCAAGAATCAGGAGTGTTATTTTATCTCCACATTTAATAGCGTGGTTCTGGTCACTTGGGGCTCCTGTTTTCATGGGGCACAGCCAGAATTCCCTGCTCTGTTCATCTACCAAGCCAAGCACTTCTCCTGCATCCTTGTATAGAGATCCTGGAGGATGCTCCGTGTTATCCCTCCAAAAAAACTAACCCCAAAAATAGCATTTTCCAGCTCCAGATTCTGTGCAACAGGGAAGTTTCTTTGCAACTCCTTGGGCCACTTTGTTGTGCTCATATAAAATTGCCCAAACCAGTTTTCTTTGTGCCCCCAGTGACTGAAACAGCAAGAAACAGTAACATTGTCCTCACCTTGTGTAGAATGAGCATCTTCTTCTCTCTGCAGGCAGGGCCGGGCTGGTTTGAAGCCACATCAACTCTCCTGGCCATGCTGGATGTTGTTCCACCTTGAGACAAAGACATCCCTGAGGTACCTTAGTTTTGCTTTTGGTTTTCTCCAAGGTTTAGGGTTTTCTCATTATAACCTGATGTGGACCTGAAGGGCACAGATCCCTTTTTCAAAGCACAGAGGGTGGTTTATCCCGTGTCTGGGAGGTGCCAAGTGTTTGGGGAGTGTGGTTTCATCTGCCTGGCATTAGGGAAGTCTGTTCCATCCAGAACTGGAAGATTTTAAGTGTGATTTAAAAAACCTGGAGATATTTCAAAGCTTATGAAGCTTTTGACCTGTCTCATTTACTCTCACCTCCTGCATTGCAAGGGGAGAGGTTTAGAAATGTAAATGATGTGAAATACAGTGGGAAATCTTTGGAGAGGTCTAAATCATGTGCATATACACACAGGCACTTCCACCTCCTTAAAGCTTCATCTCTCCTTCCTCAGTCAATCCATTTTCCAGGCTGCTGGGAGGAAGCTCCTGGGGAAGAGTTGGTAGGAGGAGGTGAATGATGCAGACTTAATGCTCCCCCTCTTCCTTCCCTGGTGGCTCCTGCCCTTCTTTCTGTGCTTTTTGCTCTTCATTGGGATCCAAATGCAACATCCTCATTCAAATCCCCTCTTGGATGTGGGGACAGCAGAAACAGTCCCAAGCAGCTCGTGGGGTCTGCATTTCTGAGGCTTCCATGACTTTTTGATCTTTATTTTCTACTTCACAAAACTGTGCCAGAAAACATCATTTAGGCTGAGAAATTAATACAAGTTCTCAGAATCCACCTGGTTTTCCTTCATGGGTTGTGTGTGCTCTTCCTGCTGGTTTTCCCAGTGGGTTTTTCCAACCTGGGGGTCGTGCTCTGGCTCTCCCCTGTGCTGCAGAGCCTTTTGGAGATGCTCTTGGTAAAGAAAAAGTAAGTTAACCAGGTTGGAAGAATCCCCTTGAAAAAGCAGCAGGAAGAGCACACAATGCAGTTCCAGGCGGTGCTGGAGGTGTGAGGGCTCAGGTGGGATGTGTGTCATCTTTCCAAGGATGTTGGTGAGGAAAGAAAAACAACCAAACTTCAAAGCTTTGGAAAACTGCAGCTGTTTGAGGGTGTCCCTCTGGTTTCTGGCTCTCCCAGTGCCATCCCACATCACTGGCTCTGATTCCTGCTGGCTGCTCCGGTCCAGCACTGGCATCCCGTGGTGCCTGCGCTGAAATCCGAGGGCAGGGACAGCCTTTCTTCCTCCTGTGGCATCAGAGCTGCCTGACAGCCCCTTCCAGAGGCTGAGAGGGAAGGGAAAGAGGGAGGAAACCACAAGGAAAGGCAGAAAGAGGGACAGAAAGGAGGGAATGAGCAGAGCACCCTGAGCATTCATGATGCCAGATTGTTGCAGTCATTCAGTGATGCTGCATGTTCGTCACCTAATTCCATCCCTAAACTGGAAATAAAGCCCTGTTTAATAAACAGCACTCGGCATTTCATTTCCCTGAATATTCTGGGAGCAACTGCTCATTATTCTGATGATTTCCCCCCACTGTAATTACTGGAAAGTGACTATTCACAGATCCCTCCGTTGACTTTTATATCCGTGCACTCTCCGCCTGAAATATGGATATATTTTGGTGTCCTATTGAAAATTCAATAGGATCCAATTTCAATTGCTGTTGCCTCTCCCCCCCTCCGTGCCTCCCCTCTCCAATTCTCCAGTGCTCCAGCTGCACAGCAGAGAAAAAAAGGATGTGGAGGACACAAACAGCAATGTCCAACTGAAATGGGGAGAGAAAAATTACTTCCTTGTACTACCACTCTCCTGACAAGAGCTGGCTCCTTCTTTTCCCCCTTTCTTTTTTGTCCTTTTTCCTTTTTTTTTTTTCCCCTTTCTTTTTCCACCATGTTCAATTTTCTGACTCAGCCAGGCAGGTTGCAGAGCTAATCTTGAACGTGCTTTGTACTGAATAACACCAGGAGCCTCCCAAGATTGGGATGGGGGAGAAGGAAGGGAGGATGGAGGGAATGCAATTAGTTTGGGGTGGCAGGATGAGCTGGAGAAGCTAAAATTGCAAATGTGGGTTATTTTGGGGAAAATTAATCTCATTCCTTCCAGCACTGCCTTACCTGGGTTTCTCTTTTGGCAGATGGAGAGTGGGAGATGTGAATTAGATGGAAAAAAAAAATCCCTAGACAGACTCTCAGGGTCTTTCCATCACAGAAAGTGTTTATTTTCCCTTCATCTGGAGTGCAAAGGATGTTTGAGACCTGCCAAGGGTCAGCTGGTGATGAGAGGCTGGGCTGGTGTCTCACTGGAAGCAAAACTGGGTGGCCTGGAGCTCTGCTGCACCTTCCAGATCTGAGAATATTCACCAATAAACAGCATCTGGTGGCTTTCTGTGTGTTCCCAGCTCCTGGTGAGCTGTGCCTTGGTGGGATCACCTGGGACATCGAGGTGGCTGCAGGTTTCTGTATTGCCACAAGCCCAACTGGTGTGGTGGCTCACAGAGACCCTGAGCTTCAGAGGGGCTGACAAAGAGCTGTGCAAGTGTTTCCCCCCTCAAAATTTAACAGCCCATTATCAGTTTAGAAGTGATGGTTAGAAATATTAAAATCTGAGGGTAGGTATCCTGGACAGAGCCAGGCAGGTGGCTGAGTATTTGTCTTCACTCTCAAAGCCCTGCAGAGGCTGTTTGGGAGCTCGAGGAGGGGAAAAGGACAAAGGAAAGTCAGGAAGGTCAAGCCCAGCAGCAGGAACAAGGCAGGAAACATCCTCTGTCTCCTTGAGCCATCTGTTGGCAGAGTCTTTGCCCATCCAGCGGTGCCTCTGCCCCATGTGGACCTGTTGCCTTCTCCTAATCCGTTGGCAAACACACATCCAGTCAACTGGAAAGCAGCGAGAGGAGGAGGAGAGCCGAGATAAGAGTCGTGGTGGGATGGGGACTGCACGTGCTGGGGAGGGTGGGGGCTGGAAAACATCCCTGCAGTATCTTTGGAATAAGGAGGAAACCAGTTGGATTAATTGAGGGAATGGTGGGACCAAGCAGGGAGTGGCCATTGAGCACCTCTCCAGAGGCTCTCACCTCCTTGGATTGTGTCTGTGGTGCTTGAAACTGGAAAATCCACTTAGAAAATAAAATCCCTGGAGAAATGTTACCTGCAGAATAAAGTTTTCTAGAGAATAAGATTTCCTAGAGAAGAAAATTTCCCCAGGTAAAACCAGTGGCAGACCCTTGTGCACTGGGTGAGGACAGCCTGAGATCAGTTCAGTTGGTTAAAACTTGGCTGTAATAACACCAAGGTCATGGGTTCAATCCCCTGTGTGGGCCATTGACTGAAGAGTTGGACTCGATGATCCTTGGGGGTCCCTTCCAGCTCAGAATAGTCTGGGATTCTGTGACATGGATTGCAGTCCCTGCTCCCCCTGGCCTTGCGGCTTTGAGAAGTTTGGGAATCAACCCAAACAACCCAATAAGTCCTTCCTGGCTTCCATCACCTCCGTGGTATTTTAGACTAACTGGAGGTGAGAGTTGATGTTTTCATGAAGATTTCCTTTAATGGGGTGAAATTTCTCATTTCCATCCTGAATAATTCAGGGTCAGCTCATTCCAACTAGTTCTTGGCTTGTTATCTTAATGATTTTCTTCTCCTGATGTTATTCCTTATTTACTTACAAACAGCTGTTGTATCCTCTCACAACTTGCTACTTCTTTCATTATTATTATTATTATTGAGCTAAATACACCTTTGAAGGTGTATCCCAGACCTAGGTGGGCTCCTTCAGGATTCTGTCTTGTCCCTGGCTGATCCAGACCCTTCTCCATCCACCACTTCTTTCTGCTCCTGCTGTGAAAATCATGTTGTCCCACCCATCTCCCAGGCACTCAGCAACAGGACAAGGGGGCACGATGGGCTCAAGCTCTGCCAGGGGAAATTGAAGTTGGAGAGCAGAAAGAAATTCTTTGCAGAGAGAGTGCTCAGGGATTGGAATGGGCTGCCCAGAGAGGGGGTGGATTCCCCATCCCTGGAGGTTTTTAACCTGAGATTGGACGTGGCACTGAGTGAGAATCCACCACATCTTGATCCAACCACGTCTTGATCCAACCCCACTGTGGTCACCAGCCCATGGCACTCCGTGCCATGGGCTGGTGACCACAGTGGGGTTGGATCAAGGGTTGGATTGATGATCTCAGAGGTCTCTTCCAACCCAGCTGATTCTGTGAGTCTGTGATCTCTGGCTGTTGGACACACAGGCCACTGAAGCACCTTCAGAGGGCACTACCTGGGCTCCTCTGCAGTGCTGAGGTGCAAATGAGGGTGTGGATGTCTCCAGAACTCTGCATGTGACAGGCCTTGCTTGGCCACCCCCTGAGTGAAGGGAAGTTGTGGCCAGGTGGGGGTTGGTCTCTTCTCCCAGGCACTCAGCAATAGGACAAGGGGGCACGATGGGCTCAAGCTCTGCCAGGGGAAATTGAAGTTGGAGAGCAGAAAGAAATTCTTTGCAGAGAGAGTGCTCAGGGATTGGAATGGGCTGCCCAGAGAGGGGGTGGATTCCCCATTCCTGGAGATTTTTCAGCTGAGCTTGGCCGTGGCACTGAGTGCCATGATCTGGTAAAGGGACTGGAGTTGGACCAAGGGTTGGACTTGATGATCTCGAAGGGCTTTTCCAACCCAATCAATTCTATGATTCTATGATCATAAAGCAGTCATAAAATATCTCCACTTGGATGGGATGATCCCATCAAGCCCAACTCCAGGTTAAATTTTAATGGGAAATAAGGTGTGGGTGTTCTCTCCGAAGGGTTCCTTGAAGGTTTTGGAATGTAAGGGTTGGACTCGATGATCTTGGAGGTCTTTTCCAACCCAATCGATTCTATGATTCTGTGATTCTAAGAGGCATTGCAGGTGAAGCTAAAAGCAAGCTCAGCCAAAGGCAGGGGATTTGGGAAGGTGTTTGGAGCCGGGGTGGTGACCCAGTGCCCTCCAGTCCGTGGCATTACCGTGTTTAATGTACTCAGCGCTAATCTTTCTCTAAACACGGCCGATCTTGCTGAGTTCAGCACTGAAAGAGCAATAACCAATGAAGGAGATGAGATTAAGAAAACTCACAAGAATCAAATGTGCTCAAAAGGGCTGGGGAAGTGCCAGGGGCACTGCAGTAAATGACCTCCCTGGGAATCGAGGACAAATAAAATCCATGCCCCGTCTCTCTCTCTCCTCTCAGGCGCCTTGTGCCGATGCCGGAGCCCTCCCCTCCCTGGGGTGCCCACTGAAGATGCTTTCAGGGTTATTTTTGCACTGGAACACAACAAATCCTCTGTGCTGTGGGGCTGAGATGAGGATCCGTGTTGCTGCATTCAGAAAAAGTAACCTCTCGAGCTCAAGGAGAGCTGCTTGAGTTGGCAGGAGCATTATTCTGTCTGGAACAGCCTTGAGAGGGCAAACAAAACCTCTGAGCTGTGGCTCTTCTTTCCAAAGGCTCTCTGCAGGCAGGGATGCTGGTGAGCGTGGATTTTCTCATTGCAAGACAGAAACAGAACCCAAAATTTGTCCAAAAGTCACCAGAATGGGATGAAAATAGGGAGCAGCATCCCAAGAGCACCAGTGTCCCAGTCTGAGCTCTGCTGGGCCCCATGTGGCAAAGTCTCATGTACAATGTGCCTCGTGGAGCTGTTTGCAGGTGCTCAGTGGGAATTGTGAGGGGTTTATCCCAAATAATTTCATGGTGGGAGGTGATGGGAGGGGTAGGGTTTGAATTTTGATACCTAAAAGCATTGGGGGTGATGAACACCCTGGGGCTGGGCTGGACGGGGGTGCTTTGCTCCCCAGGGCAGCCTGAGGATGTCCTTCATGCATCCCAGACATCCCAAATCTGCTGCCTTGGATCCTACTCCTGGAGCCTCCGAGGCTCCGAGGATGACTTGGCAGTGATATATTTACTACAATTACCATCTCTCTTCCCAAAGGAGGAAAAAAAAAAGACCAGATGAATAATATGTTTTGAAGGTGTCATGGAGTGAAAGCAAGAGAAGAGCTCGAGCCTGAACTTATGAATAACTTATGGGCTTCCTCCCTTGGTGCAGCCGCTCCATTTGGGCTTATCTTTCTCGCCCGTAGGAGGTGTAATTAAAGGAGGGAAGCTGGGCATCCGTGGGCACACGTCTGTCTGGCTCTGTGTGTCCTGGGCACAGGGCACGGGGCTGCTGGAACTCCTTGGCATGGAAACGTGGGCTGGGGAAGGGATCGAGGTTTTAAATCGCCCCCATCCTCATCAAGAAAAAGGGGATTTTGCACAGGATTATCTCAGATATTTTAATATAGTGGTGGGATTTTTCCCTTAACTCTGCCCTTGTGCTGGTGAACCAGGAGAAGGATTTTGGATGGGAAGCAGCTGAGCCCTCCAGCACTTAAAATTTGGGAGATTTTTGTTCAGTTCTTGAACTGGAAATTCCCTTCCTGGCCTCACGAGGTGACTTAGCCTTCCCAAGCTTTATTTTTCCTGCCCTAAAACAAGAAGTAATTTGCTCCTGTCTCAATACCTTGCTCTGCTTTCTCTATTTTGACTCGAAGAGCTCAGGGGAGGGACTGTTTTTACCAGGTGTACACACAGAGTGGAACATAATGGGAGCAGGATCTTATCAAAGGCTTGCCAATGCTCTTGTAATGCATACAGTAATTATAGGGATGTATATGGAAAAAACCCAATGAAACATGGCATTTCCCTCTGGAAAAAAAAATGTTAGTGGAGTAAAACCACGCCTGGGAGTATGTCAGTTCCAGCAAAAAATGTCTATTAAAAATTATGCAGTGCTGCTCAGCAAGGTCACAGTGCTCCTTTTAGAGCCAGTCAGAGGTTCCCTTGCAAAGCAGCACGTCACTTTTTTTTTCCCCCTGGAGACTTTTTAGCCAAGGTGTTGTGTTTGGGGCTTTTATGGAGATTTAGGGACAGAAAAAAAAATTAATTTCGTATTAATTTTGCAGGAATTTCTACCAAAAGGCGCCTTTTGCAGCTCGATATGCACAGAGGGATGATGGCCCTGGTTCACACCAGACATAAATATATATATATATATATGATTTCCAATGAATAACTTGTTCCCCCCATCCCTATCTCAGGAGTGCAGCCCTGCTATCTGCATGTTCCCATCAGCCCAGCACACAGATATGGACGAGTGTAATGGATATATTAGGTGTTTATTGCAGGGCATTCTGTTGAACATCACCTGCTGTTCAACATGAAAAGTTGATGTTCCACAAAGCCACAAGCCGAAGGCTCCTTAAGAGCCGTTCTGGTGCAGCAGGTAAATATCTGTGCTCAGAACTGTGTGGATTAATAATGCATTGAGGAAATCTGTAGGAAGAGCAGAGACTGCAGAGGGCCAGTCTGAAACTGCTCTCCCTGCTTAGGCAAATAAGCAGGGAAGTTGTGCTTTGTAAAGCCTAATGAGGAGGCAATAAACCAAACTGACCTCATCGACCACTTGCAGCTGCTCCAAGCACAGGCTGGCTCAGCAAAGGGGGCCAAAGGCAGGAGTGTTGCCAAAGGTGGCAACAATTGTTGTGTGGCTTCTCATTGGGGGTGATTTGTGCTGAGGGAATAGTGGGAATGGGATGGAGTTGGAATCCTCACCCCTTATGAAGGGTTTCCATGTTGGCTGGAGGTTGCTGGGGCAGTGGGTTTGTGTTGGAGGAACTCCCCCAGGCATTGACATCATGAGGTGGGTAAGAACAACGGTAAACACCCCATATCTGTGTTTGCTTTCAGAGAAATGTCCTGCTGAACTGCATGTGCTGCCCTGGACGGGGTCATTAGTGCCAATGTGGTCATTAGTTCTTCCCATCCTAATGAGCTGGGAGGTGGTGGAGGCTCTGGCAGGGTGGAGGCTGCTCCTGGTTGAGGAACTCCCCCAAGTGTTGGAGGAACTCCCCCAAGCATTGACATCATGAGGTGGTAGGACTAACATTAAATACCCCATATCTGTATTTCCTTCCAGAGAAATGTCCTGCTGAACTCCACGTGCTGCCCTGGATGGGGTCATTAGTGCCACTGTGGTCATTAGTTCTTCCCATCCTAATGAGCTGGGAGGTGGTGGAGGCTCTGGGACCAGGAAGTGGTGGTGAAGAGCTTGGGATCCGTGGGACCTCCTTGAGGTCTATGGATTCAGCCAAGCCTTGGAAGGGGAAAAGGAAGGAGGGCTGGAAGCTCTCTGTGTCAGGTCACAGCTTTACACCACCTTCTGTTTTGGCAAAATCCCCCATGGAAACTCATGGGAAACAGCCCTGGAGGTGTTGAGGAACACCCAAGGATGGGTGAAATGCATCTTCATGGGTGGGGACAGTGGGACCCTTTGGCTGGATGGTGGCAGGGACATGCAGCCATCAAACAGGGCTGGTGGGAACACCCAACCAGAGCTGCCAATCCCTCCTGGCTGCCAGTTTGTGATGAGAAGATTGTTATTGTCAGACCTGCTGATGGGACTTGAGCAGAGGGACCTGCCCCTGTGGTTTGTCACCTCCCCTGAGCGGAACAAGTGGCCTGGAATTGACTCAGTGAGTCTCTCTGGGCAGCAGAGAGAGAAACACATCTGGATTTCCAAGAGTTTGCAGCCAAGTCTTCTTCTGAGTTGCAAAGTGAACAGCCCAGAGTTTTGGAAGCCTCTGAGGAGGAATAAATATAAGAAGCCAAGATATCTTTTAATTCTTTTTTTCCTCTTTGTCATTTTCCTGGCTGTGATGTTGTTTGAAGGGGCTGTGAGTCACCTCCGGCAACGAAACAAGACACCCTCATCACTCATGAAAATAATATTTAATGTGATATTTTTTATTTAGGTTGTGCTCAAGAAGAGTCTTGGGGTTCAGAACGTCAAATGTTCTTTGCATTGGACAAAGGGTGAAAATAACTTGAAGTTTTGGTCTCGAGAACCTTTTCTTTGTAGGTATGTGGGTGTTGAGTTGTTGTGAGGACAGATGTGGAGGTTTGGGGAACCCTGAGTTGAAGAAAAGTCTATTTTGTTTCTGTTGTTGTGAAATTTGGACCAGAAGTTGGCACATGCAAAGAGTTTCAGTAACAGGAGTGTGTTCAATCCTACACTGGGTCCAAGTGTCCCAGATGCTGCTTGATGTGAGAAATTGGATGAACATGGAAAAAAAAACCCCTTGATCTGGACTAAAAGTAGATTTCTGCTACAAACTGAAGAGTTATTCCCTTTCTGAGCAATTTCCACATGGGATTAGGGGTATAAGGGGAAAAGGCTTCTTGGGGCTCTCCCTGGAGGTATCAACCCCACAAAAGCAGGTGCACCTTTTCCTTTGGGGACAGGCAGGTGGGACAAGGGGGATGTGGCTGTTTTTCCCTCCCACCATCACCCAGGTGGGGAAACTGAGTCATGGCATTGCTGCAGTTACTGCAGGAGGGGCTCACCCCCCTTTCCCAGCTGGGGAAAAGCCATGGGGGGTGTGGATACTGGGGGAGTTCAGGGAGGTGCTTGTGCCAGGGGAAGGAGAGTTTAGGCGCATGCAGATTCTGGAGGGTTGAGGGATGCCAGGGAGTTTGTTGGGGTGCCAGGCTTGAGAAGTTGGTGATGCCAGGGTGGGGTATAGGGTGATGCAGGTCCTGGATAGAAGTTTGGGGACTCCAGGGGCCAAGGGATGGTGGGGGGTGGGTACTGGGGGGTTCAGAAGCCGGTGGGAATAGAGGTGAGGATGGCAGGGTGGAGAGGGGAGGGTGGAGACTGTGGGTGCCAGGGGGTGCAGTACCAGTGGGGCAGGGGGGTGTGGGTACCGGGAGGCAGTTTGGGGGCTGCAGATGCCAGCGGTGAGGGGGTGTGGGGAGTTGCCCAGGAGTGCAGATGCCAAGAGGGAGTTCGTGGGTTTGAAGGTGCCAGAGGGTGCAGATCCTGGGGAGGAATTTGCGGGGTCCGGGTGCTGCGGGGTGCAGATGCCAGGGAAGAATTTGTAGGGTGTGGCTGCCGGGGGATTGTGAGTGTTGGCAGGTGCGGGTGCCGAGGGGCACTTTACGGGGTGCGGGTGCCGGGGGGTCGAGGGTGCCAGGGGGGTCCCGGTGCTGAAGGGTTGTGGGTGCCGGGAAGTGAAGATGCCATGGGGCAGTTTGTGGGGTGCGGGTGCCGGGGGGTTGTGGGTGGTGGGAGATGCAGAAGCCGGAGGGCACTTTGCGGGGTGCGAGTGCCAGGCGGTTGCGGGTGCCGGGGGTGCAGATGCCAGGGGGCAGTTTGCGGGGTGCGGGTGCCGAAGGGTCGCAGGTGCCGAGAGGTGCAGATGCCAGGGGGTAATTTGCGGGATGTGGGTGCCGGGGGTTGCAGGTGCCGAGAGGTGCAGATGCCAGGGGGCAATTTGCGGGATGTGGGTGCCGGGGGTTGCAGGTGCCGAGAGGTGCAGATGCCAGGGGGCAATTTGCGGGATGTGGGTGCCGGGGGTTGCAGGTGCCGAGAGGTGCAGATGCCGGGGTGCAGCTTGTGGGGTGCGGGTGCCGAAGGGTTGCAGGTGCTGGGAGGTTGCGGGTGCCGGGGGGATGCAGATGCCAGGGGGGCACTTTGCGGGGTGCAGGTGCCGGGGGGATGCGGGTGCCGGGGGGCACTTTGCGGGGTGCGGGTGCCGGTGGGTTGCGGGTGCCGGTGGGTTGCGGTGCCGGCGCGGGGGGGCCCCGCAGCCAATGAGTGCGGCGCGGGGGCGGCTGCGTGCGCGGCCGGCGGCGTGTTGCAGCCGGGCGGCGTGTGCGGGCCGGAGCGGCGGGCACGCAGCGCCTGTCCTCGCACCTGCAACCCCTTCCGACCCCCTTCCCCCCCCTTTTTTTTCTTTTTGATTTTTTTTTCCTCCTCCCCCACCCTTCGGTGCTTTTCCCCCCGTTTTTGGTTTTTTTTTCCCCCCTTCCTTTTTCCTCCTCCCCCCCACCCCACCATCATCACCCTCCACCTTCCTGCGCTTTGCTCCGGGAAACGCTGGATTTTAAACCTCTCCCCGCCCGGCAGTGAGTGGGGAAGGAGGAGAAAGACATGGCCCAGGCCAGAATGCACCACCCCGTCTCTTGGGTGATCTTCGCCGGGATGGCCGCGCTCCTCCTCTCCCAAGGTAGGGAATGCCGCGGGGATGCAGCCCGGGCGGGCGGAGGATGCGCCGTCCCACAGCAGCACCTCTGGGGGGCTGAAAAGGGGAGAACCCCCCAGAGCGGGGACGAGGATCCCCCCCAGAGCGGGGACAGAGCCGGGAGAGGGTCCCCAGCCCGCTGTGAAGTTGCAGGGGGTGAGGATGCGGGTACGGCGGAGGAATTCCCGGTGCATCGGGCTCGGGGGATGGGGGCTTGGACACTTCTCCTATGGCATCCTGATTATTTCTGGAGGTGCAGAACGACTCTGCCATCCCAGTGTAATTCCTGCAGGATCAATGCATCCAACAGGCTGAGGGTCCGGGGGGTTCGCTGTTCCTCTGTGCGTCCCCCTCGCCTTTGCTTTTCCAGCAAGGTCGTCCCAAAAACTCGGTGCAGCCCCGCTCCCGCCGGGCTGGGAGTTGGGAAGTCCTGGTCCAGCCTGTCCCGGATGAGCGTGGCTGCCCAACCCCAGGCGGGGGATGGTGATGGAAGGGAGGGGGATGCTGTGCGAGGGGAAAAAAAAAGAGCAAAAAGCGATGGGAAAAGACGCGAGGGGAAGCGGCGGCAGGAGCCAGCCCCATCTGGCCGGGAGCGCCGAGCCTGTCAGTTCGCGTTAGGCTCCTCGCAGCCATCTGGAGGGGCTGTGGAAGCGGGGTTTCCTCCGTGGGAGGAGAGCATGGAGCCGTATCTTGCCCCGGGATGCGCGGGGGGATGCGCGGGGGGATGCGCCGGGGGGGATCCTGTGCCGTGCGAGGCGGGCGGCTGGTACCCGGGGCTCTGGTGCGGGTTGCAGGCAATCCTCGGGGGATGGATGCACCCCTGGGTGGGATGCAAACACTCCTCGGGGGGATGGATGCACCCCTGGTGGGATCACGGGGGGATGGATGCAACCCCGGGTGGGATGCAGACACTCCTCGGGGGGATGGATGCACCCCTGGAGGGTATGGTGCACCCCCGGGTGGGATGCAGGCACCCCTGGGGGGAATGGTGCACCTCTGGGTGGGATCTCGGGGGGACTGATGCACCCCCAGGTGGGATGCAAATATTCCACAGGGAGATGGATGTACCCCCGGGGGGATGCAGGCACTCCTGGAGGGAATGCTGCACCCCTGGGTGGGATGCAGGTACTCCTGGAGGGAATGGTGCAGCCCTGGGTGGGATCTCAGGGGGATTGATGCACCCCCAGGAGGGATGCAAATATTCCACAGGGAGATGGATGTACCCCCGGGAAGATGCAGGCACCCTAGAGGGAATGCTGCACCCCTGGGTGGGATGCAGGTACTCCTGGAGGGAATGGTGCACCTCTGGGTGGGATCTCGGGGGGACTGATGCACCCCCGGGAGGGATGCAAATATTCCACAGGGAGATGGATGCACCCCCGGGGGGATTCAGGCACTTCTGGAGGGAATGGTGCACCCCCGAGGGGTGAGGATGTGGCTTCTCCTGAGGATGGGTGCACCCCGTGGGGTTGGATCTCCCTCTCCACAGCCGATTCCAGACCCCTTTGCGCTGCTCCGAGGTGCCCACCGAGGGCTGGGAACAGGGGCTGGGCACCCCCGTGCCCAAACCAGCCGTGCCTGATCCATCAGCTGGGCTGCTCTGCAGCGGGACTCGGCTGTGCTGTGGGGCTGGGGTGTGAGCTGGGACAGCCCCTGGAGATCTCCCAGCACAAACTTCTCCCTGCTGGGCAGACTGGGCCCACTCCCGAGAGCCACCCGCGCGTGTGGCATCGCCCGGCGCGGCTGTTTGGCATGCACGGCACACACAGAGGCACCGCTCCGCTTCGCCCTCCTCCCGCGCTCCCTCCTCTCCTTCTCCCAGCGTTGCTGCTTCCTGCCTGGCATTCCCTGCATGCCAGGGGCTTCCCTGGGCATGGCAGCCCTGGCCCCCTTGGCTGCCACCTCTGCGGGGAGCCCAGGTGGGGTGGTGAGAGGCTGGGGCACCCCAGGAGCTGCCCCTGTCCCTGCTCTCTCCTCCTGCTCAGGATTTGCGCTTCATTTATTTTATTATTTCAATATTTTATTCTTTTATTCTTTCATTATTTTTAATGCTTGCTTTGGGGCTCCTGACTTGGCTTCCTTGCAGCCTTATTCCCTGCCTCTGGTCATCTCTTCTGCTTCTTCTCCCTGCTCACTTGGAAGCTTACAGATCAGAAAGCAGTTAGTTCTTTATTTATTTCTTTTTCTTTTCTTTTTTTTTTTTAAATTCTCCTGGGCAGCAAAAGAGTGTGGAGGAATGTGCTGCCCCCCCAAGCCTAAAATCCCCCCATTCCCTGCCTTGCAGGAGTCTGATGTGAGTGCCAGAAGTCCCTGAGTCACTGCTGGGATGAGGGAAAACAGGAATCCACGTTGTTCCATGGTCTGGAGGGCACCCAGGGCAGAGTCACGGGGTGATGGGTGAAATATTGCACAGAGCAGCCTTTGGCAGCAGAAGATTTGGGTCTTTTTTAGGCTGGGAGACGTTGGGTTGGTGGAGGGAAGGAGACACCCTGGGAGGTTTTCTTGCATAATTGTGTTTAGGAGTCAGTAAATACTAAAAAAAAAAACCCACCCAGCAAAAATAATTTTGCATTTTAGCACAAACCTTTTAAGGGAGTTTTGAGGAATTTGGGATCATTCACCTGAAAGTGAATATAAAAATATCAGCATTAATGTGCTGCTGTGACATTAATTCTTCTGATATTCACAGTATTTTTTTGAATTTTTAACTTTTCTCCTTCATTTGGATGTGGAGCTGGTTTGTGTTTGAAAATGTGAAAATTATTGTGTTTTGCACAAGTCTCCTCCAAATAGTTTCAGACTTGTCCTTCCCTCTCCTTCAGCCCATCCATCCCCCAGGTCATTTCCCTATTTACAGCCATACAAACAATTGGGAAAGTGGTTTCTGAGTGTTCTTGAAAGGAAAGTGGAGCGTGAAGTGGGATAATTCAGAATTGTTTGGCCACCTGCATTTGTGCAAACATCTGTAGGTCCTCCAGGGTTTTGCTGTTGGTTTTGAGGAATTGTGGCCCTAAAATGGGACCTCCTGAGTGTTGTGCCCGTTGGGAAGGAGCTCTCTGGGCCCTGGAATGTCCAGAGTGGTGGGACATCAAGGGAGCTGTTGGTGTTGATGGTGCAGGGCAAGGCCAGGGAGCTTCCTTGGATTCTCCAACCCTTGGGAATGAGGTGGAGTTGTCTATTGACTCATGGGAATGACAGAGCCAGCTGGGAAAAGGAGATGGAAAGAGTGGAATCTGCAAGGGCTGGGATAGCCCTGGGCATTGGGAAGTGAGTGGCTGGTTGGCAACACAGCCCTCATTGTGTTTGCTCTGTGCCTTCTGTGTGCTTTTGAAATAGCAACAAAAATCCTGAATATCCTTAAATAGAGACCCAGCAGCAGCATCTCCCCTTCCCTCTTGCACTGTCTGAAAGAAGAGGGCTTGTCTTGTGTGTTCCTGGTGTCCCTGACTCCCACCCTACCCCTGAATTCCTTGAGGGAGAGGCAAAAAAAATCCCAGCCCAGCACTCAGGGGTGGAAGAGCTGAGGAAACTCTTCCCTCAGCCTCACGTAAAAGGATTAACCAGGCTAAAAGGTCAGAGAAGATTTAGCTGGGCCTTTAACATCAGTAAGCCAAGAATTATGGGAATTTGATTTACAAATTAGCATAAAGACTTTATTCTAATAAGCATAGAAGCTGAAATAGGTGTGTAAAATAATAGCATGTGTCAACATCCTACACGGAGAATTCCTCATGTGAAAGATGTAGATGGGGCTGGGATGCAAATAATTCCCAAACTGAGATTCAGGCTGTGCTGGGGTGGGATGGAAAGGCTGGATCTGGCCTGGAGACACCTCCATAGGGAGGAGACACTGGGTGCTTCTCCTCAGGAAGGGCAGGATTTGGGATCACCACCTGGATCCTAAGAGGACTTTCCCTCGGTGAAGAAGGGAGAGGAAACCTTCTGGCAGTTCCTGCAGAAGTTAATTGCACTAATGAATGTGTATAAGAAAAATTAGGTGTATCGACATCTTTTTGTGAATCCCTGGATTTATTGTTTCTCGGGAAAAAAATATTAGATGTGGTTAATAGTTACTCTGCGGGTCAATAAAATGTGATATTCACCCCAACAGCAGAAAATAGCTATTTAATAGGTAATAACAGTAATAATCAATACCTCCATGATTAGATAACCAGTTCCATGCAGTACATAAAAGCAGGGAATGCACTCCATGGCTGGATTTGGAGCGTGGCTGAACATCCGTCATTCCTGGTGATTCCAAGCACGTACCAGCACCTCTGGAAATCAGGCCAGCACGTGGGATTAATTGGCACATTTTTAAGACTCAGTGGAGCAAACAGGGACCTGAGGAGACCTTTTGCTGTGCAAAACTCTGGGATGGCCCCCCAGATGTTGGGAATTTTGGGCTGGGTTGGTGGATTGCAGGTGGGAGCAGCCCTGCCCTGAGCTGGTTGCACAGCAGTGGATTGGCAGGATGGAGAGAGGAGTAAAGTTGTTGTAGTGGTTCTACACATGGAGGGATCTCCATCCAAATTGCTGTCATGTAATGAGTGTAATGAGTGTGTAATGAGTAACCTCAGGGCTTTGGGGCACAGGGGCTGGAGTTGGTTTGTGTTGAAGCTACACCAGGTTTAGGAGCTCCAGTTGTGGGCTGGAGATGTGTGAGGTGCCATAAATGCTGACACACATCTCAAGACAATGAGTTGCTTCCTGTCCATCAATCATAGAATCATAGAATGGATTGGGTTGGAAAAGACCTCTGAGATCATCAAGTCCAACTCTTGGTCCAACTCCAGTCCCTTTACCAGATCATGGCACTCAGTGCCATGGCCAAGCTCAGCTGAAAAACCTCCAGGGATGGGGAATCCACCCCCTCTCTGGGCAGCCCATTCCAATGCCTGAGCACTCTCTCTGCAAAGAATTTCTTTCTGCTCTCCAACTTCAATTTCCCCTGGCACAGCTTGAGCCCATCGTGCCCCCTTGTCCTATTGCTGAGTGCCTGGGAGAAGAGACCAACCCCCACCTGGCCAGAACCTCCCTTCAGGCAGTTCCAGACAGTGCTGAGGTCACCTCTGAGCCTCCTCTTCTCCAGGCTGAACACCCCCAGCTCCCTCAGCCTCTCCCCACAGCACTTGTGCTCCAGTCCCTTCTCCAGCCTCATTGTTCTTCTCTGAAATCCAGGGGTGGACAAGGTGCCTGTGGTTGTCTACAGTGGGAACATGAGGAGGCAAAAAAGAATCACCTCAGCTGTTCCCAGCAAAGGTTTGAAGCTGAAACTTTGTCATGGAGTTGAGCTCTTGGCTTCAAACAGGGTCCAAAATGAGCCAAGTGCCAGATTTTGGGATTCTGTAGTGGAAGTCTGAGGTGGTGTGGGACTGCTCTGCCATTCCTGCACTTGGGATGGGCCTCCCTGACTGATCAAGGGGAAGTAAATACCAGTTTGATAAGCAGAGGGGATCAGGTTGGAGCTGTGAGCTCAGAAAAAAAACCCCACTTGGCCAAACTAAACTTCATAAGCATCACAGGTCCCATTCCTCTGTCCAAGACTGTGCTGCTGGATGCTCTGGAGGCTGCACCCAGTTTGGGGACATCCTTCTCCTTAGCAAAAGCTGCTTTTTCTTTTCCATCTGTACATTTTGACCAGCATAATAAATAACCCTGACTCGTGGTATTTCTGCCTTCCTCTGACTGAGACAAGTGCATTGAATATTGGAAGTGTCTGCTTCATGTATTTTTCTTACAGTTTTCACTTAAAAATACCCATATTGTGATTTCTTCCCCCATTTTATTTTTTCCCCTGTGGGGAAAAATTGATCAGTTGACAGATCTGGGCCAGGTTAGTGAGCAGGGCTTGCTGTTTCCTGTGATAAAGTGGGATGGAGGTGGCTGGAGAGAGCTCTGATTCCCAGGCAGCTCCAGCCAGGCAGGGGAGGTGAATTCCAGCTTTCTCCCAGCCTGAGAAACATCATGTGAGGAATAACTATTTGACCATGGAGATCAGGAAAAACCCTCTAGTGGAATCTATGAGCTTTTGTAGGCAAAAACCAGGCTGAGAGAGCTGGGGTTGGTCAGCCTGGAGAAGAGAAGGGTCTGGGTAGACCTAAGAGTCCCTTCCAGTGCCTAAAGGGGCTCTAAGAGAGCTGGAGAGGGCCCTGGGACAAGGGATGAAGGCACAGGACACAGGGAATGGCTTCCCATGGACACAGACTTAGATGGGATATTGGGAAGGAATTCTTGGCTGGGAGGGTGGGCAGGCCCTGGCACAGGTTGGGCAGAGAAGCCGTGGCTGCCCCATCCCTGGGAGTGTCCAAGGCCAGGTTGGACAGGGCTTGGAGCAACCTGGGCTGGTGGGAGGTGTCCCTGCCCATGGCAGGAGGTGGAACAGGATGAACTTTAATGTTATTTCAACCCAAACCATTCTGGGATTCTATAAAAAAAAAGATGACAAGGAATGATCTCTGGCACTGCATCCCCTGGGGCACTCCACACCTTCCAGCCTTCTGAGGGCTCTGGTGCACCCTCCAGCTATCCCACCTCCAGAGCTCCTGGAATATTTGGAGCCATGGCTGCCAGCTGGGAGGAGCCAGCCCCTCTCTCCCTGCTCCTTCCTGGACCAGCCCCTTGCTCCTGGTTAATAATCAATCCGAGGTGCTGCCTTTGCTGGGCTCTGCTGCCAGGAAGGATATCGTGGAATTCTGATGTGCTCAACACTTAATATGTCTAATGCTGGAAGCTCTTGTAAATTAATTGACCCCTTGACCCCCTTGTCCTGTTGGCTGTTCCCACTAAAGACAGTGTGCAGTTCTTGGCATCCTCACCTCCTCCCCCTTTTCCCTTCCTCCAGCTCCCACATGCTTTGTTTGCTAATCAGGGGCAGCCCAAAAAGGAGCACTGAGGCCCCAAAATGCTTCAAAGCAGCTTTGTGGGGAATCCAGGATCCCAGGATTCCTGCTGCTTGGAGTCTTTCCCTTAAAGCACTGGTGGAAGAGGGCACAGCATCCGCATGGGGAAGGTGGGCACAGAGGGATGAAGGTGGAGCAGCACTGAGGACACGCTGGAGATGGGTGGGATGTGAAAGGTTGTTCAGCACCTCATGTGAGGCACCTCCATCCACCTCCTGAGCTGTGGCTCGTGCCAAGTTCTCACTGTTGGGACTGTGGTGGGACTGGCATGGAGGAAGGGTGGGAGCAGGTGGTCAGCAGGAGTCACAGAATCACAGAACCATAGAATGGATTGGGTTGGAAAAGACCTCCAAGATCAGTAAGTCCAAACCTTGATCCAACCCCACTGTGATCACCAGCCCAGGGCACAGAGTGATCACAGTGGGGTGATCACAGTGGGGTTGGATCAAGATGTGGTGGATTCTCACTCAGTGCCACATCCACAGAATCACAGAATGGATTGGGTGGGAAAAGACCTCTGAGATCATCAAGTCCAAGCCTTGGTCCAACTCCAGTCCCTTTACCAGATCATGGCACTCAGTGCCACGGCCAAGCTCAGCTGAAAAACCTCCAGGGATGGGGAATCCACCCCCTTTCTGGGCAGCCCATTCCAATGCCTGAGCACTCTCTCTGCAAAGAATTTCTTTCTGCTCTCCAACTTCAATTTTCCCTGGCAGAGCTTGAGCCCATCGTGCCCCCTTGTCCTATTGCTGAGTGCCTGGGAGAAGAGACCAACCCCCATCTGGCTACAGCCTCCTATCAGGGAGTTGTAGAGAGTGATAAGAATCATAGAATCACAAAATCAATTGGGTTGGAAAAGATCTCCAAGATCAGTAAGTTCAAATCTTGATCCAACCCCACTGTGACCACCAGCCCAGGGCACTCTGTGCCCTGGGCTGGTGATCACAGTGGGGTTGGATCAAGACGTGGTGGATTCTCACCCAGTGCCACATCCACAGAATCACAGAATGGATTGGGTGGGAAAAGACCTCCGAGATCATCAAGTCCAACCCTTGGGCCAACTCCAGTCCCTTTACCAGATCATGGCACTCAGTGCCACGGCCAAGCTCAGCTGAAAAACCTCCAGGGATGGGGAATCCACCCCCTCTCTGGGCAGCCCATTCCAATCCCTGAGCACTCTCTCTGCAAAGAATTTCTTTCTGCTCTCCAACTTCAATTTCCCCTGGCAGAGCTTGAGCCCATCGTGCCCCCTTGTCCTATTGCTGAGTGCCTGGGAGAATTTTATGGGAAATAACAGGAAAATATCCCAGAATGGTTTGAGTTGGAAAGGAGCATAAAGATCATCAGTTATGACCCCCTGCCTTGGGGAGGGACACCCTCCACTAGTCCAGGTTGCTCCAAGCCCTGACCAGTCTGTCTTTGGACACTTCCAGGGATGGAGTCTTTTCTTGGATATTGCTGAGCTTGGGGAAACTCTGATTTAAGTTGGGAAAGAGCTCAGAAAACCCCAAACACTCAACCCATGGGGCCGGTTCTCCTCCTCCCATGACTCACAGTGGAGGCAGCAGCTGCCGAGGAGTGGGAAATGCCACAGGAAAAACTGTGCAATACAGAAATAAAGCAGAATGGTTTAGTTTTTTTTCTGATTCAAGTGAAAAAGAACAGCCACAAATTCCCGGTGAAAGTAAATTCTGGGAAAAATAAGGATTGATTTTTGAAACGGTTTTTTTTTCTTTTTTTGGTTCAGATTCGGAGCTTTATGTACAAAGTTGTGAAGTGATTTCAAACCAAACAGAAAGAGCTCTGAAGGCCGTATTGCAGTGGTATCAAAGAGCCTGGAGTCTCCAGCCTTGTTCCATTTTGTATTGTTATTTCTTCAAAACACATCCTCTGCTAATGTTTCCATTTCACCAGGAACGGAATTCTTGATTCAAAGAGCTGGTTTGAAAGCCAAAGCTGACCTGCCTCACTGGAAGTGTGACAAGCCCTGAAAGCAAAGCAAGGCTCATTAATACCATAATATTCTCGCTCTTTTTAAGTGTTTTGGGCTTCTTTTCCCCCCCTCTTGCAGGAGTTATCTGGAGAACAGCACTAAGTTCCTGGGTTGGCCTGGGTGTTTTTTGCTTTTATTCCCTTTCTGCAGGACAGATGGTATTTAGAGATCAGAGGGTGCCTCTGTCAGACTCTTAGTTTTCCAAAGTCAATTCCCAAAGCCAGCACTGGGGTTTTGATAGTGGGCCAAAGCACAGGAGAGCAGCAGGGCTGGCTGGCACGAGGTGAATTCGGATTTAGGATAAATGACATCTCTCTTAATGAAGCCCTTTTAGGAACAAAGCTGGCGAGGAGCAGGATCCATGATCCATTAGAGGCCGGGATAGCGGCGGAGCCAAAACCTCCTTGGCATTGAAGACAACACGAAAAAAAAAAAGGGTGTATTATTTATTGTTTACTTTTTGTGCTGCTTTTCTGCACGTCAGCTCTTCCCATTGTCTGGTCTGGGCTTCAGAAGCTGACATCACATCAGACACTGTCTCCAAAGCCCCCAAATAATGCATAAACTATGATTATTCCTTCTGATCCACTTGTGTTTATGTAAATGGCTGGAAAAGCGGTTTTCAGCTTATTTCTGGAGCTTAAGGGATTCGTACCAAGCCTATTATTGAAAAATCAGAAAGTGAAAAGCAACTTCTGAGACAAGGAATTAGCAACTCAATGACAGAGCGTGTTCCGCGGGATCCGGCGGCGCCGCGGATGGGAATTCCCTCGGGATTCAGAAATCCAGCACTGGCAACAGGTGGATGGGCTTTGGAGGGAGCAGGGAGAGGAGGTCAGGGGTTAATGCAGAGGGATGAGGGGCTGGAGAGGGAGTTGGTGGTGGTGGGATTGGTGGTCATGTGTTTGGGGGTGGTGTGTGGGGAGCATCACTGGCTTCAAAGTCCACCTGGCACCGTGTCCTTCATGGATGCTGGGAAGGGGCTCTCTATCCCTCTATATCCCCAGTGTGGCCATCCCTGCTCCATCCAAGCCTTTTCCCTCTGTCTCAGGAGAGGTGGGATGAGTTGCACATCCTCCTCTTTGGGCTCCAGCCCCTTCCAGCCGGCCCTGCAGCAGCTCATCCCTCCTCTCCTGCTGCTGCTTTTTTCCCCGGTTCGGTCCCTTTCCCCCTTCCTTATGTTAATTTCCCACCTGAGCACCAAGTACTTTATAAATAGCAAATCTGAAATGAATTTCCTAGCAGCAATCATTATCTCCCTCGACAGCCATTAAACATTCACACAAGCAGAGCAAAATGACAAAGGGGATTGATTTTTACAGTATGTTGGGGGGGGGGGGGAGGCAGGAGAAAGGAAATATGTTGACAAGGCTCTTTTTTTTGCTCTTTTTTTGCTCTTTTTTCCCCCTTCTTTGCCCCCCTCCCTCTCCATTCCACATTCCCTTCCTCATCCTCTGCCTTGTGGAATTTTAAATCCCCTCTTTTGGAGTGCAGGTTGGGAGGGGATCGGAGAGAGCGAAGTTGGAAATAAATAACAATAAATTAAGAAAATAAGGGGAGAAAAAAGAAGCAGCAAGGTCTGTTCCCTTCTTCCTCGAGCAGCAAGTTCTATTCCCTGCTCCTGCAGCCTCTGGAAGCCTCGCTCCAATCCGTGGGCTGTGTACAACTGGTAAACATGAAGTTGGTTTCGTGGCCCTGGCTGTTGAGATGAATATGTCAGAGTTAATGCCTGTGAAGATGGAGGGGTGGGCTGCAGGGGAAGGGGGGGCCCAATCTCAGAGCCTGCTCAGCAGAATAAATGTGTTGATGCAATCGCTGGGAGCCGCTGCCGAATGAGGCACTGTAGCTGAAAATTTAACTTTGATTTCAATTTTCATATTTGTCAGCAATAATTAGATTCAAGAAATGTTTTTGCCGCTGTTCTAAAATACTAATAAGTAGGAGCCTTTGTAGTCTGGCTAATGGAGCCTTTTTTTTCCTAGTGGGCTAGAAAAATTCCATTAAAGGGGAAAGTCATACTATATTACCGTGCCTCAACATGCATTGACTTTGCTGCCACAGGAATATCTGCACTGGGAAACAGCATCCCTGCTTCCAGCTGCGAGGATGATCCTGGCCAACGGGCTTGGGATTGGCTGGGGCTTCCCAGGATGTGGGGAAGGCTGGAGGAGACCCCCTTCCTCAAACTGGTTGGGGAGTGATGCTCTTTGGGGCATCAGAGTGCCCCTGGGATGATATTCCAGTGGTGCCGTGGCTTTCATTGGCAGGGTTTTTGGTGTTGCCATTTCTCCTTGGGTTTAAAACCTTGGATCAATCAGGAATCTCCCCTTGTTGGCTCTGCCAAAGGCAGAAAGCCCCTTGGCCTCTCCCCAGCCCTGTGGGTTGGATTTCCTTGGCAGCACGTGCCAGGTTTTATCCCAGAGTGACCCCGGTGAGGGAAGGGATATTAAATTTGCTGGTGATATGCACAGCAAATGGGGGAGGCTCTAAGTTGTGTCATTCTCAAGTTACTTCAGCCTATTAAGCAAACAAAAGCACTTGTGGAGTGAGAAATGGAAATGGCCAACACAGCCCGATTAATCCTGGGTGTACAATTCCATTAATATCCAGCTTTTAATAGGTGGCTCTTTCCAGGAGCTGCTGGGACGAAGAATTGATGTATTCACTGTAATTGTATTGCAACTAATGGGATGGGGAGAAAATTGTATGGAGAACTTGTGCCTTTGCCACCATTTTCCAATCAGTTGAAATAATGCAGGAGAGCCCAGCGAGGTAATGAGACTTAAATCTAAACAGGAGTATTTTTAATTTCCATAGAGGGGATTTTGGCTTGTGCTTTTGCTTCTTCATAGAGTGGGCAGAAACCAACAGTGGGTGGGAGAAGTGCTGGAGGAAATGGGGATCTCAATCCCAGTGGAATTTTCAGCTGGTGGATGCTGGGCTGCTGTCTCTGCTGGGTGATGGGATGTGGTTGATGGTGTTGAGCTGTGCCAGGTCTGGGAGCCTCCAGCCTCCCTCCTGAATGCTAAGAGGGGGTGTCTGGATGCCCAGGAATGGGACTGCCCCTCTGGCATCTCCCCCAGAGCCTTTTGTTCCTGCCTTTGGCAGCGAGAGGAGCCTCCCCCTGCACAGTCGATGTGGTTCAATGGCAGAGCTCATTAACGAGCCCCAGCTCCTCTCTCCATTCATCCCACGGTGATTCAGACCCTCCATGCCAGGGCTCTGGCACTTTGCTGACCCTCTCTGTCCAGTGAACTCCTGCAACCCCCCACCTCCTGCTTTGGGGAGCAAAAATCCCTTTGTGGCTGTGCCTCTGGATCCCTGTGAGATGCAGAGAGGGATTTGGGCTTTAATCCATGAGCATCTCTCCAAGGGCTCTTGGAATAGTGATCCCCTTGGTACAGCACTGCAAATCCCAGGCAGTCTGGGTGGCTCAGCACATCCAAGGTAATGCACAGCAGTGCCTTGGGATGCAGCTCTCCATAATATCACAGCAATTGTGGAATAATGCACATTAAAGCAAAGAAAATATTAACAGAGGAGCTGCCAAAATCCACGTGGTCCCTGGTTATTGCAGTCGTGGCTTTGCCAGGAGAAGTTTGCAGGCACTTTTGGTCTGTTCATCACTGGTTCAAGGCTGTTTGTGTTTCACTCCTCCTCCCTATTTGTATGCAAGCTCTGACCCTGCTTTGGTAACAGGCTAGAGAGTAAATAGAAAGGGGAGGGGGAAAAAAAAAGCAAGAAAAAAACCCCGAAGGCACAGTTCAGCTCAAATCCCCAGAGAAACAGAAGTGATTGCCTTCCAGAAATGGCTCCAATAAGGCCAGAAAGGAATATTGCTTTGATAGCTTTGGAGATATAAAACATTTAGAAAATGTGATTGAGTGGCGGCGCCTAATTTATCATTTACCCATTTCTCTATCCACCCAAACCCAGGAGTATCCTCAGACAGGCTCATTGCCACTTCTTTTGGCTCTTTGCCACCTTCCTGTGTGTGACACTCGTGCAAACCCCTGTTCCCTTGCACACCCAGCCATGTGTGTGCACAGCCAGGCACGTGTTTCCCCACGCTCCTGCCTCCTTGTCCCTGTGCCTGTGTCACGGATTTATCATCGTTCTGCTAAGCACTCCAACTCCTGTGGCTATTTATAATTAATGCTCAGAAACCTGCCAATCCATTTAATGACACTGGGAGGTCACGGCCTCCCTTATAGCTTCCCATTAATCATCATTAGAACAGTTCTGGGTTTTTTACGTTCCTTTTAAATGTTAATTCACCTTTATAATGCTCCTTTCAGCTCTGACTGTAAAGGGATACTCTGTAGTCACTCCAGACTGTCTTGCAAGTGTGTGCAGGTGAAAGGCGCAGTGGGACAATTGCACTTGATAAAGTCTCTTGGATGTCTCCCGCTGGAATGAATTACACTCACAAACTCTGCCAGATGGGATTTCTCCACTGCCCTCTGCTGCCGGCTCCTCGCAGTGATGCTGGCACAGCTCCCTCCCTCCTGGCTCCATCCTCAGCCCCCTGCCATCCCTGCTCACCTGCAGAGACACCTGGGAGCTGGAGAACTTGAGAATCTTGGAGTGGTTTGGGTTGGAAGGGAGCTTAAAAATCAACTAGTTTCATGTGCACATGGCTCCTCAGTGGAGTAAGACCATTGATGCTGGCACAGCTCCCTCCCTCCTGGCTCCATCCTCAGCCCCCTGCCATCCCTGCTCACCTGCAGAGAACCCTGGGAGCTGGAGAATCAGAGACTCTTGGAGTGGTTTGGGTTGGAAAGGAGCTTCAAAACAACCAGTTCTGTGAGCATGTGGTTCCTGAATGGAGTAAGATCATTGATGCTGGCACAGCTCCTTCCCTCCTGGCTCCATCCTCAGCCCTTTACTGTCCCTGCACCTGCAGAGACCCCTGGGAGCTGGAGAACTTGAGAATCTTGGAGTGGTTTGGGTTGGAAGGGAGCATGAAAATCATCCAGTTCCATGTGCACGTGGTTCCTGAGTGGAGTAAGATCATTGATGCTGGCACAGCTCCTTCCCTCCTGGCTCCATCCTCAGCCCTTTGCCACCCCTGCTCACCTGCAGAGACCCCTGTGCTGCTGGGATCTCAAGAATCAGAGACTCTTGGAATGGTTTGGGTTGGAAAGGAGATCAAAAGCATCCAGTTCTGTGAGCACGTGGTTCCTGAGTGGAGTAAGATCATTGATGCTGGCATACCTCCCTCCATCCTGGCTCCATCCTCAGCCTCTTGCCATCCCTGCTCACCTGCAGAGACCCCTGGGAGCTTGAGAATCAGAGAATCTTGGAATGGTTTGGATTGGAAGGGGGCTTAAAAATCATCCAGTTCTATGTGCACGTGGTTCCTGAGTGGAGTAAGATCATTGATGCTGGCACAGCTCCTTCCCTCCTGGCTCCATCCTCAGCCCTTTGCCATCCCTGCTCACCTGCAGAGACCCCTGTGCTGCTGGGAGCTCAAGAATCAGAGACTCTTGGAGTGGTTTGGGTTGGAAAGGAGCATGAAAATCATCCAGTTCCATGTGCACGTGGTTCCTGAGTGGAGTAAGCTCCTCGATGCTGGCGCAGAGCTTGGTGAGGCCATGTCTGCTCTGCCTTGAGCAGGTCTTAACAGGGCACATTTTGGTGGAATAAGGTGGGCTTGTGTGTGGTTTTACAGGTTGTGGTTGCTGTGTCTTGGTTTGGGTGGAGCATCAAACTCATCCCTCGGGAAAGCTCACAAAAATCCCAGCTCCCAGAGGGCAGGGCTGATCCCAGAGGGCAGGGCTGATCCCAGCAGTGAGTCCATCTCCTCTGCCAAGGGAAGCAGGAGCCTCTCAGTGCTGTCCCTGCATCCCAAAGCACCCACTGTCATCATCACAGCCCCTGGGAACTGATGCCCTGGCACAGCACAGGGATCAGCAGGGATGTCAGGAGGCAGCTTGGAGGGAGGAAAGCTCTGGGTATGATGTGATACCTTTGGCAAGCAGCAGTTGCTCTTCAGTAGCCCTCTCCTGGCTTGTGGTTGGGAGCAATCAGCCCTCTCCAAAGTCAGGCTGTGCTTGCCATTAACAGGAACGGTTCCAAAGCGGTGTCTGATCCCAACTGGGGTGTTGATCCTTTTGGGAATGGTCCTACAGCGTGGTGGTGTAAGACACAGTGCTGTGTGAGCTGCTCCTCTCACAGAGCTCCTGGAGACTTGTCAGAGCCCTGGGTGACAAACCTGCCAGCACATCCTGTGTCTCTTGCTCCGTGTTCATCCAAGGGGGGATGAGTCAGCACTGACACCCAGCCCCTTCTGTGGGGAGCACACACAGCCCCACGTGGGCTGAGGGTGGGTGAAGGTTCATGCTGACCTTCCTTTCTGGGTGAAATAGCATCACTCCTGCTCCTTTGGGGCCTTCTGGTCTGGGTGAGAGCCGAGCCCAGCCCCGTTTCTCTGAGTAAATACGCCAGCAGCATTTGGCTTAATGAACTGTGGCTTTTAATAAATGGCTCTTATCTTGCTGAAGTGCTGCTAAATTGTCAGGATTTAAAATTAGCCTAATAGATTTGTGGGCGATGTTTTATTCACTGGGTAGTTGGAAGGAGACGGAGAGAGGGGGAGAGAAGGCTCCACCCAGTCCTTCCTGAATTATACACGAGTTATTTATTTGTTTGGGCCGAAGGGGAAATGTTCTGGATTAATGTGTGATGCCTCAGCACCTGACTTAATGAGAATTTAGAGACCTATCCCAAAGTGATAGTCTCCAATTAATCACTCGGTGGCCCCTCTGCTTTGCTGTCCCTGGGATACATTTTTCATGGTGGTGGTTGGGTTGTGGTACCCACTGTTGCTTGCTGGGAAAAGGGGGTGGGCATGGACTAGGGAGGGGTTTGGGTGCTGTGGTGGCTGCCAGGAGTGCTTTTTGCAGCTTTGCTCCATGTTGATGTGGAAGTAGAGCCCTCATATTTCTGTCTGTGCCATCTATACCTGTGCAACTTGTGTTCTTGAGCATAAAGTTGAACTTGCTCAGCTTCTGATACCTCCTGTGAACTTCCATGAGCCACTTTGCCTTAATTTCTTTTGGCACCACGGAGCTGGTTGTGATCCTGTTGACAGTTTGGAGACATATGGAGGATCAAGGCAGAAGAGTGTTTTATAATGGAGTGATAGGGGATCTGGTTGGGATGAAAGATGCCAGGGAAATGTCAATCACTATCATTATCCTAACAAACTGCTGTACCTGCAGAGATAATAATAATATTTAGCAATTATATGGCACCTAACAAGCTCAAACAGCACAGATTGGAGCTAATTAAATCTCCCAAGACTTCCTTTGGGTGGATGTTTTCCCAAGAGTGTGGATCAGCTTCTCCTCAGAGCCTTTTGTGTGACACTAAAGGCACTTCTTTCCCATTCCACAGGTAGGGAGAGGCGGTTCTGCTGGAAATCCCCAGTAAGGGCTCACAGTGAGGGTGCTGGGATCAATCTTGGCACTGGATTGGGCTGTTGGTTCCATTTGGGAAAGTGTTGGGTGGTCTTGACTTGATGGCCCAGATGGCCAAAGGTGTTTAGATGCATTGATGTGCTTGTTGCTCATTCCTTATGGCACCAGGGAGACTTTGGAAGCTGAACACCCAAACGAGGACCCCCCCAGGAACCCTTGGTGAGGCAGAGTTGATGGTACAGATGGTTTGCAGGGCTGGATGGTCAGAGGGGTGTTTTCTCCTGTGTCCTTCTGACTTACTGGGCTTCTGGTGTTTCCCTCTTGGTTCATCAGTCCTCCATCCCTCTTGACTGACCTGCGTCCAGAGAAAGGCAACCAGCGGTGGAACAAGAGGGCAGGGGCTTAAACTCTGCCAGGGGAGGTTGAGGTTGGATATCAGAAAGAAATTCTTTGCAGAGAGAGTGCTCAGGCATTGGAATGGGCTGCCCAGAGAGGGGGTGGATTCCCCAACCCTGGAGGTTTTTAAGATGAGACTGAATGTGACACTGAGTGCCTAGATCATGTGGGGTTGGATCAGGGGTTGGATCAAGGGTTGGACTTGGATCTTAGAGGTCTCTTCCAACCCAGCTGATTCTGTGATTCTATGAAAGCTCTCTGGAGGGTGTTACATCCACCAACATCCCAGGTTTGACTGGGTCATCCAAGATCACAGCAAGACTTCCAACATTCCCACATTGGTGGTGTTCTCACCTTGCCCTTTCCAAAAGCAGCAGAAGAAACCCTTCATGTCTGCTTGGATCCATCCCAGCTCCTTGACCCCTGCCCAGCAGCTGCTGCTCCAGCCCTGGGAACCAGCAGTGTCCCTGTGACTTTGTGAAGGTCAGGTCGGTGTGTGAGGCAGGGCTGGTAGGAGCATTGCATGATGCACAGTGTCAGCCAGAAAGGAAATATTGTATATAAAAGATAAGGGTTTTTTTCCCCTTTCTTGTGGCAGAGGAACAAGGCGCCGGGTTCATTTTGCATTCATAAAGTCTTGCTTTGGAAACGCCTTTAAGTACTGCTGAGGGAGACTTGAAGGAGCGTGTTTGAGAGTCAAATGCACATCTCCTTGGGCTCTCCTTTCATCTGCTTTAAAAAAACACAATCTTTTTTTTAATCTTTCTTTTTTTTTTATCCCCCCTCTCTGTAAAAATACTAATCTTCTCCACCAGCAGCAGACACCCAGGGTGCAGGAGCTCGGCAATTAGTTCAGTGAACAGAACAAGCGAGGAGCAGAGGGAAGGGGGGACTCAGCCAAGGACTGGAGGATGCAAAATCCTGCCTGCTAATTAGGAGGCAGCACAGGATGGAGCCTGCTTAATTCAGGTGCTAAGTCGCCATGTGTGTCGTCCACCCAGGTGGCAACACGTTCCTCTGTCATCCTCTGGGCTGACCTTTGGCTGAGAGGAGGACCTAGCAGGGAATTCGGGGCTTGGTGTGGATCTGAAACCAGGTGGTGGAAGAGCCCAGGGAGGATGAGGTGAGGATCACAGTCACAGCATTGTTAAGGTTGGAAAAGACCTTTAAGGCCTTCCCTTTACCTGAAGGGAAGTTCTGGCCAGGTGGGGGTTGGTCTCTTCTCCCAGGCACTCAGCAATAGGACAAGGGGGCACAATGGGCTCAAGCTCTGCCAGGGGAAATTGAAGTTGGAGAGCAGAAAGAAATTCTTTGCAGAGAGAGTGCTCAGGGATTGGAATGGGCTGCCCAGAGAGGGGGTGGATTCCCCATCCTTGGAGGTTTTTCAGCTGAGCTTGGCCGTGGCACTGTGTGCCATGATCTGGTAAAAGGACTGGAGTTGGACCAAGGGTTGGACTTGATGATCTCGGAGGGCTTTTCCAACCCAATCCATTCTATGATTCTGTGATTCTATGGATGTGGCACTGAGCGAGAATCTACCATGTCTTGATCCAACCCCACTGTGATCACCAGCCCAGGGCACTCTGTGCCCTGGGCTGGTGATCACAGTAGGGTTGGATCAAGGGTTGGATCAAGGGTTGGATCAAGGATTGGACCAAGGGTTGGACTTGATGATCTTGGAGGTCTTTTCCAACCCAATCCATTCTATGATTCTGTGATCATTGAGTCCAGCCATCAGCCCAGAACTACCAGTAACCACCTCCCCAAGTGCCACATCCACACATTCATTGAACGTTCCCAGGGATGGGAACTGCACCACTGCCCTGGGCAGCCCTTTTTCGTGAAGAAATTTTCCCAATATCCAGCCTAAACCTGGCACAGCTTGAGGCTGTTTGCCCTTATCCTGTCACTTGTTCCCTGAGAGCAGAGCCCAAGCCCCACACATGGCTCCAACCTCCTGTCCCGGAGTTCCAGGGAATGAGGAGAGATCTGTGGCACTACCAACAACAGCTTTGGGAAGCAGAGAGGATTTAGGGACAAATGGTGACCCCCAGAACCTACCTGGGCACCCCCACCCCACCAACAACCCAAAGTGCCCCCAATTTCACAGGTACAAGTTCTCTCACAGACTTACTTTTCAATCCAGGATGGGCAATGCCTGGAGACACCATGCAAGGAGAACCCTCTCCACGGAGTTTCATCTCAATTATGTCACACAGGGAATGTAATTTAATTACAGTTACATTCTTGATGGGCATAACAGGCCCTGTGAGCTGAGTGGTCATTCTGAGTCCCTCTGCAGAGCTGTCTCCAGTTTGGCTGAATTTCCAACCTAACAAGAGTATTCCCAGCTCCAGGCTGGTCACGAGTTGCTCCTGGGAGAAACATGTGGAGGTTTTGGCTCAAGACCTCCTTGGATTCTTGGCTGATGTGTGGAGAGAAGTGTCCATCCTCCAGGGGCTGGGCTTTCCCTGCTAACTCATCTTGCTGGACGTCGTGTCCATGTGGAAATTCAACGGATGGTTCCTGTTCTCCTCACAGGAGCTGAGACAGAAGGAGAGAGATGAAAGCAGCAGGAGTTGTCATCATCCAGCCCCCTTCTGATTGTGAAGTGTCACACGGGCAGAAGTTCAGCTCAGCCTTCTCTTTTGGCTGAAATTTTTTCTCGTCCTTGAAACCTCTTTCTTTCACTCCTCGCTTGAGGGAAGGGAATTTACTGCAATGAAAAGTGTTGTCTTGTGGCTTTTTATGAAAACAGCACATGTCACTGCCCCTGCTTCCTGGAGCCAAAGGATGTGGCTGGATTTCAAAAAGAAAAGGACTGGATGATTTCATTCTTGCTAACAACTGTTCCCACCAAGATAAGGATGGTCTGATCACATTCCCTGTGCAGGAGTACCAAGGGAACCAAAAGGGAACACTTCCACTTGATTTTCCACGGTGTCTTCTGTGGTTTTGGTCCTCTTTGGTGCTGTGCAGTGCCAGGAACAGGCTGTGAGACCGAGGATTTGGGGGGCAGCAACAGTGGTGGGGTGTCAGGGTTATCAGGGGTGTCCAGGTCTGCCAGCAGCTGCCTTGATTCGTGGATTTCTTTCACTTCCTGCAACCATCATTTCCACATCCCAAACTCCTGGAGTGGAGTCTGGAGTGATACTGGAAGCTGAGCACTGAGCAGAGTGGGAGTTTCCAGCATTTTTTTCTTTTTTTGTGATTTGCAAGTCGCCCAGAAGAAAAGTGCCACCTCCCTCATAAAAAAAAAAAAAAAAAAAAAAAAAAAACCCAAAAACCTCAGAGCTCAGGGCTAATAAATTTGCTTCTCTTAATTACGTTTTGCAGACTCCTGATGCAGATCCCCCAGAGAACTGATCCATAGCTGAAAATTCCCTCTGCATGAGCATGCTCTGGGTTATAACGCCAGGAGGTGACGCTGCCCCAGGTGGAGGGGGAGAGCAGAGCCAAGAGGGGCAGTTTTTGGCTGTGCCCTCGAACAGGCTCAGCTTCTGCCTGCACGGAGTGAGCTGCCACACGTCCCCACTGCAGCGACTCCTGTCGCAGGGAAGCAACTCTCAAGCCTTTGGTTTGCCTCGTGGCAAGAGATAACATTATCATCTCATCCTTTAGTGACTGGAGGATGGAGTATTTCCACATCAATTTATCCATCTCGGTAGCCCTGACTCTGCTCTCGTGCTGCCACGGGTGGGTAATGTGCAAATCAGTGAGAGCAAAGGGATGAAGTAACTCCATCCTCCTCCTCACTCTCTCCTTATTTGCATGCCCTCAGGAGCTTGGGAAAGGCGCTAATTGATGGATCCCATCAGCGCAGTGGGCGAGGAGGCGGAATGTGGTGAGCCAGGCGGGGTGTTCCCCTCTGGAGCAGAGGGTCACTGCTTCAGGTCCCAGCAGCGACCACCCAAAGAGAAAAGATGACTTATAATTACATTCGTAATTGAAAGTGATTAATGGCAGCAAAAGAACTTCGAGCTGTTTCTCGTAATTAAATACTAATTTTAATTCCTTTGCAGCGCTGAGCACCATATTTGCTTTGCTGGGGATATTTATGGCTGTGCCTGAGCACGGTTTGATATCTTAAAAATACATGTTAAGTCGTTAACATTTTTTTGGTGACTGAGTAAACAAGTAAATATCCGTTAATTTGTTTACTTTGTGTCTGTAATTAGTGCTTATTATTCCAGATTTTTGAGGACTACTCTTTTAGGGGATTTGTGGCTTGGAGCAGAGCAGAGGAACCTTTGATTGCTCCCAAACCCAAGAGGTCCTGATCTTTGCTCCAGGCTGGTCTAACCACCAAAAAACTCCCCCCAAAAAGCAGGAGAAGGAGGAAGGGATCACATCTGTGCTGGTTTGGGCTCAGGACATCATGGCCAAGTGTTGAGCCTGCTGGCAGTGGAGCCTCTGGGTGGTTTGGAACAGGGGAAGGAGCTGTCTGTGCATGGCAGATGCTCCCTGGCTGTTGCTTGGTCTTGAAGAACAGAAGTGTCACAAAATCAGCTGCTTCTGCCAGGTTTTGGCTGTCTGGAAGTGACACCTTTCAAATTCAGCTGCTGCTTGTGATGCTGCCTGTCAAGGGCTGCTCAGGGTTGGTCTCCCTCTCCCCTTGCTCCAGCTGCTGGTTTCATCTCCTCCCCACACCTCTTTAGGGAAGGCTTTTCCCCTGGATCCAGCCTTGACTGGATTTTCAGGGATATATTTGGAGAATTTAATGTGTCTTCCTTAATATTATCATTGTATTGGTTTGATTTTGAGTCATAGAATCAAAATCATAGAATGGATTGGGTTGGAAAAGCCTCCGAGATCATCAAGTCCAACCCTTGGTCCAACTCCAGTCCCTTTACCAGATCATGGCACTCAGTGCCACGGCCAAGCTCAGCTGAAAAACCTCCAGGGATGGGGAATCCACCCCCTCTCTGGGCAGCCCATTCCAATCCCTGAGCACTCTCTCTGCAAAGAATTTCTTTCTGCTCTCCAACTTCCATTTCCCCTGGCAGAGCTTGAGCCCATCGTGCCCCCTTGTCCTATTGCTGAGTGCTGACATGTCAGAGAGCCAACACATGTAAAAACATTTCTCATGGGGCTGGTTTGGGGTTTGGCCATGGCCAAGGAGCTGTTTGGTGCTGGTTTATGTGGCTGGAGTAGCATTGCAGGCACAGCAAACTGGGCAGAATCCCCATTTTGGGGAGGATGGGGGGTTTAGAAGCCAGGGAGAGCCACAGGTAGAGAATCACAGGATCTGTTGAGTTGGAAGGAACCCATCAGGGTTATGGAGTCCCCAAGGACTCCCCAAGAATCCCACCATGTGCCTGAGAGTGTCAGGGACCTGCTCTGACTGAAAATATCTTCAAGCCTGGCTTTATTCAGCCCTTTTTCAAGCTCTGCAGAATGCCCAGATGTGCTCATGTCCTTCCTGCACCTTGACAAAGTTGTTTGGGGAATCTGTTTCCTGAAAACTTGGTGCTGCTCACATAGCAACACACTGGGCCAGAAAGCACTTGATGGAAATCATGTCTCTTCCTCACCAGTTCCTTGATTCCTTGCTAATGCTTTTCATTCCCTCTCGCTGCTTGAGAGAGCCGATCGTCTGATTAAATTAAGACAGACACAAAAGCAGCTGGCCTGCCAAAGACTGGGATTTTATTAAAAATAATATTGTTTACAGAGTCCTCTCCTTTTATGGTGCATATAAAGCAGCGTGTTCCACCCGAGCAGGCGGCAGCCTCGCTGCAATTTCCCCGGGAAGAGATGGAAAGACATTAAACCTTGGCTTGATGGGGAGTGGGGAGGGTTGGGGATAAGGGACAGCGAGGCTGGGACAGGAGAGGAGAGGAGAGGAGAGGAGAGGAGAGGAGAGGAGAGGAGAGGAGAGGAGAGGAGAGGAGAGGAGAGGAGAGGAGAGGAGAGGAGAGGAGAGGAGAGGAGAGGAGAGGAGAGGAGAGGAGAGGAGAGGAGAGGAGAGGAGAGGAGAGGAGAGGAGAGGAGAGGAGAGGAGAGGAGAGGAGAGGAAAAGAAATGCAAGGGAAGACAGAAGGGAAAACGAGGGATGCTTCTCTGCTCCCCACCTCCCCTTCTCTCCTCGCACACCTGAGCTGAATGGAGCTTTCAGAAAGGAGAGAGATCATGGAAAAGAGGAGATAAACTAGGGCAGAGAGCTTCAGCTGGGACACAGCCTCCACTGGAGAGGGAGAAGAGCTGCTTGCCCTCCTTGCAATATTCAGGAGTCCTTCCCAGGCATCCAGGTGGAAAGGCTCCTCCAGACTATTCTCAGCTTGTTCCAAGTCTTGCAGATGTTTTGGGGGGGTTAAGTCAGTGCTGGGAGTGCTTTCTGCTGCATAGTTTGTAAATCATTTAGTTGTGGTTTATTCACACTCCAGGGCTCTGCCAAGGGCAAAGGAGGGTGTGCAGGGCATGGCACAGCAGTGGGTCGTGGCATGAGGGGCTGGCAGTACAGCAAGGAGAGACAAAGAGGTTTTTCCAAGGGCACAGAAGGAGCTTGAGATAACACCAAACTCAAATGAGGGTCCCCACCTCCAGCACAGCCTTGCCTGGCTCCAAGGAGTTCCTGCCTTGCTTTGGGAGACATGGAGGAGCCTCCCTGCTGCAGGAGTGCCCTGTCTCTGCTTTGCTTTCTCTCTTCGTTCTGTGTCTTCTGTTTGTTTGTTTGTTTGATTTGGTTCCAAATAATTAATTGTAAAACCCCATGGCTAATGGTTTGATTGAAGGATGGATGGGTGCTTTAATTAACTCCTGGAAGGATTATACACTTATGTTTTCAATCTCCCTGACCCCAGCTGAAGGGACAAGGCTTGGACACCCCATGTTTTTAGGGAGCTGAGCACCCCATGAACCTGGGATGTGCTGGGGGGGAGGATCAGCCTGGAAAAAACACTTGGATCGTGCTGGGAAGATGAGACAGGAATCCTGATTATCACAGAGCTGTAGAATATCCTGAGCTTGAAGGCACCAACAAGGGCATGGGGGTTACTCATCAACCCTTCCTGGGTCCTATGGGAGAAACACTTCCCATCCCATTTTCTTGGACCACAAAGCCTCAGCCCTGTCACGATAAGCACCTTTTGATGCTCCTCAGAGTTTTGACACTTTAGAGGGCTTTGGTGGGGTGAGGGAGGGGTCCCATGAGTTGTACAAACACTTTAGAGATTTAACAGACCACGTTTTGGACTAACACAGGTGAAATTTGGGCTTCAATGAGCCACCTTCCCCTCCTCTATGAGATGGTTACTGTACAAACTTCCAAGATCTCATGTATGAGATGCCATCTGTGTCCAATCTAAACCAGACAAATTCCAGCTGCTGTATCTGGTTGGGAATAAGCTCAGCAGAGCCCTCTCAGGGAACTGCAACTGCCAAGCTCTCCTGTGCAGGAGGATTTCTGCAATGCCAGGAGCTGTGGAGACCATGAGGTGGAAGAGGGTCTTGGTGGAGGTGGCCCTGGGTCACCCCTTGCTGAGCTGTAGCCACATGGAAGCTTGATGGGTCTCAGAACCCACTGATGCTTCTCTCTGAAGGCAGTGAGAGGTTTGGAGCTGTAGCAACAGGCACTGCAGGCTCTGCAGCTCAACATGTCACTGTCTCTGTAGTTACTCATGTCTCGAGAATCGTTGGGAAAGATGCTGAGAAAATCTTTGGGGGAAAGCACTGAGTTGTCCCCATCCTCCCCATCCTTCCCCACACCCTCCCCCAGCCCAATCCCAAAGCTGACTCCTCCCCAGAAGTTGACTACTCAACGTTTTAGGGCAGTGCTGAGACAAAAGGTGTCTCCTGCATGACTTTTCATGAGCAAATACACTCCAAGACCCGATTCCAGGAGGATTCGTGAAGCTGCAAGACTTTTGCAGCTCCTCCACTTCACACTTCAGAAAGTTGGGATCAGGTTGGGTCAAGTGATTGCCTGAATGAGTGAAAAGTGCTTTGAATACCTTCAGGAGGGGTGAGGCCATGGTGTGCATCGTGCTCTGAGTCACTGGGCAATTCCCAGCCCTCCCAGGGCAGAACCCTCCGGGTGGGAGCTTCGGCACTGCTGCTTAAAACAAGGCTGATTGGGCTTGTTCTCTCATGGAAAATGCATGAGAAAAAATGAATTTCCACGCTGGCTTTTGCATCAAAAGTCGCTTTTTACGCTAAACAAGGCTGGTTTTTTGGGCTTCTTTTAGTAGAGGTCTGTGCCTTTGGAACCCTCCCCACTTATCAGTCCCCCAGCAAGCTGCTCGGTTTGATTGCTAATCTGCCTTATTATGTTTTTAAATGCACTCTAATATTTTAGTTTTAGTGGCGGGTTTTTTTTTTTTTTTGAGGCCAAATTCCAGCTTCTGAAGTGCCTCCCTCTCTTTTGCTTCAATGGCAGCCCTTCACATTTATCCCAAGGCACAACATGGTCCTTGCAGTGTTTGAAATTAGATGCACTGATTAGAGCATCTCTCAGACATCGATGCTGTGCTGAACCTCAAAGGACGACTCGGAGAAGAGGCTGGAAGTTGGAGCTGGGAGTATTTATGCACTCAGATGTCATTTCTTAGGAGTTTATGCTTGTTGTAGCTCTCTACAAAGTGACTTGGAAACAGATGTCTGCTTGTGGGTGATGAGATGGAGGGGGTGATGTGGTGGTAGGAGGTCAGTGATGACCACGGGAGGATGTCTGTGATTAAGCCAGAGAGGAGGGATGACCACACAGGGTCAGTTACAGTTCTTGCTTTTGCCCCGGATTTTTTAAAAAGAATAGTGAAATACTGTGCAAGTCACTAAAAATCACTGCAGCTGATATTCTGAGTTGAGAGGGTTTCTGGCTCAGTCATGGGGATGCTCCAAGGGCTGGATCTCTCTGCTCTGGAGCCAGGCTGGGAGAGCTGGGCATGTTCACCTGGAAAAGAGAAGGCTCTGGGAGACCTCAGAGCCCCTTCCAGTGCCTGAAGGAGCTCCAGGAGAGCTGGAGAGGGACTGGGGACAACGGATGGAATGCCAGGACAAGGGAAATGGCTTCCCACTGCCAGAGGGCAGGGTTAGGTGGGATATTGGCAAAGAATTCTTCCCTCTGAGTGTGGTGAGGCCCTGGCATAGGTTGCCCAGTGAGTTTGTGGCAGCATCATCTCTGTAAATGTCCAAGACCTTGGAGCAAGCTGGGCTGGTGGGAGGTGTCCCTGCCCATGGTAGGGGTGGAACAGGATGAGCTTTAATGTCCCTTCCAACAGATTCATTCTGTGACTCCATTCAGGGTTTTCTGAAGCAGCAGCCTCAGCTCTGCTGCTCCTCTGGGGTGCCCAGAACCCACTGCAGTGAGTGCAGACCTGGCAGAGCTGTGTCTGGCAGGCAGGGCTGTGTGTCTGGAGGTCTGTCTGTCCTTCATGGCTGCTCTGACTGCAGCTGCTCCTCAGAGGAACCTCCCTCCTTTTCCCAACAGTTCAGTGTTTTGTTGGGGAATTCAGTCACTTGTTCTGAGGGGGTTTTATTCCTCCCACCTCAGTGTTTTCCTGGGGAAGTTGTTTGTGCCACGGGGAGGGGTGGGGGAGAGGGCAGATGTTGCAGATGTGGGTTTGAGCTGATGCTGATGGTACCTGGAGGCGTGGGATCCACATGGGGCTTGCCAGAGAAGCATCACAATTTCTGACTGTTGTGTGTGTTTGCCCTTAGAAATACTTTTCCTTTTCTAAATGCTCTCTCACCAGGGGTGCACATTTAATGTCAGCACTGCAGAGGGGATCTGAGCCCTGCAGGGGAAGCAGGATGTGTTTCATGGGCTGGATGGGTTTAGGAGCCACCAATCCCACTCAGCTTGGCTGAAGGGACCTGTCTGGGAGGAAGAGTTGTGCCCAGAGGTCTGACCTGGGAGGAAGTGGTGTGATCTGAGCTTGGAGACAGGCACTTACCCACCACGATAACCTTTCAGCCTCCAAATCTTTGCAGAGAGAATAAAGGTCCGTGTGCCCTCTGAGGTGCAGCCTTGAAATGAGGGTGATATGTGGAAATACATTGGATAGCTCTATTTAATCCAAGGCAGCAGCCACTCTGCTCTTAATGACCAACCCTCGCTGTCCCTCCAGGATGGAGTGATACTTGTCTGAATTGGTTTAGCTTTTAACCATGGCCAGAAAACCTGGTCTGATTGAGTTGCCTCGGGAAACGTTCAGCGCTTCTGTCAGTCACTGTGTGAGGCTTAGCTGTCATTTTGGGCTGAGCTTTCTCAATCCTTCCCTTGTCAGAACCCTTGAGTGGTGTGAGAGAGACCCTGTGATGGGCTGGGATGGAGGAGATGATTCTCTAGTTAAAGGCAATGCCATTACAAGAGCAGTGGTGGCACCGTGTCCAAATAGCACATAAAGTGGGACAGGAGCTGGGGGATGGAGAAACAATGATCTCTCTATCCAGTGAAGTGAGTTGTCCCTGGAAATGGAACATGAATAAGTAATCTGGATAAATAATGGAGCTGTCTGAACTGTAACAATAAAGAATAAAAGTGCTGAGTGTGGCTTGCTGTGATTTGTGGGGTCACACTGTCTGGGACGGTGGAGCTCTTGCTCCCACTGGTGAGCAGGAACTTGGAGACAGATCTCATGGATGTCACAGAGATTTTGTACTTTCCAGTGGGAGGAAACAGCCCCTGGTCCAGTTTATGCTGCTGCAACACATCCATGGAGCCTGAGAGGCTGCAGTGTCACAGCCTGAGGGTGAATGACCTCTGTAGGAATAGCAGGGCTGGGTGGGATCCCGGCTCATGTCACCCTGCACTGAAGTTGGGCTCATGTGGGACCTCCTTGATGGGTGACTGAGATACCACTCTGCAGTGCTTTCACAAGCCTTAAAATTATTCCAAGTTCCCAAATAAAGTCTTCTCTGCTGCAAATTAGGCTGTTTTCTTCTGCCTCTTTGAAGGGATGTGGCAATTAATTATTCGCCTCCTGCATATGATATTTATGGAAGGGAAGAGGGTTGTCAATTCTTCCTCAATCTTCTCATTTAGTGACAGAGCAAACCCCAGTGCCTTTCATCTTTCCCTGGAGTTGTCTGCATGTCTTCCCCCCTTCATTGCTATTCCATGGATTCTCCTCCCCAGCTCGGCCGTGGCTGGAACGTGCGAGATCGATGGCGGTGCATCGATTAGAGCTGCGTGTCTTGCACTGTGGCAAAGGCACTTTAATTGTTCTGAGAAGAGAGGGAACCTCCATCCAGCTGCAGAGTTCAGGGCGGGCAAAGAACGTGACCCTCAGCACAGGTCAGTGGGTAGGTGAGAAGGTGGTCAGTGGCAGTGACTTAACCTTTAGCTTTCTGAAAGCCTGGTGGCCAGGTCGGGATGAAGTCCTTGCAGCTGTGCCCTTGCCTTAAACCAGGTGGAGCAAAACGACTCTCCTTTGTCCTTTCTACAACACTCACATTAAGATTTGCCATTTTTGTAGCCTGGTTGATGCCTCTGTAGTTCCTGGTCCCCTTTTTTTTTTTTTTTGATTTTTCCTCCCTGACTGTATCACATCACCCTTGGCCATCTTGAATTTCCTAACACTCCTTCCTGGAGGAGATTTGAGATTCTGGTCCTACCCTTGGAGCCCTTCCAGCCCCTCCTCTCCTCCTGGCTGGGCATCATGTCCAAATTTTAATCAACCTGCTCCTGGCTCAGGAATACAAACAGTTAAATGCAAATATTGGAGGGAGCAGACTCGGGACAGACCCTGGAGGAATCCTGCTGTAGGTTGCCCTCCTGGCACGGTTGTAAATAATAGATAAGAGCTCTTTGAGAGTGTTTTGTCAACAGGCTGTTCTCCCTCCTCCCTGTGCCCCCAGCCTCAGCGATTCCATCCACGCTGTGCTGCCTCACTTTCCTCGGCGCTGCCACGTGGGACCGGCATCAGAAGCCTTATTAAAGTCAAGGTATATCATGTCTACAGCTTTCCTCTTATCCACCAAGTCTAGTTATCCTGTCAAGGCAGAAATTAGGTTGGTTTGACATGATCTGTTCTTGACAAACTCGTGTTGGTGGTGGATGTGTTGGGGTTTTTTTCCCTCACTTTATTAAATTCCTGGGCCTTACAAGCTATGATGGTTCCATCGTTTGTTTTAGTATCTTCCTGGTGATTGAAGCCGAGCTCATTGCCTCCAGCTCCTGCGTTTTTTTACTTAAAGATATGAAGATTTCTTGCCCTTGCTGTTGGCCTCCACAGGCTCCCAAAGAGCAGTGCTGGTGGCTCGGTGACAGTTCTGCCTGATTTTTCATCACTCTCCAGAGACCTTTCTCAATCTCTGCCAGCTTAATTTTTTTAACCCCTTTTTCCCTCCCTGCTCCAGGGAAATCCATCTCCCTGTTCATGTCTGCTCACCACACACCTCCCTTTGCACAGAGACAATCAAACAGGGCAGCAAAGATCTCTGCCATGTGCTTTCCTTCCCTGCCTGGTGACAGACCCAACAGTCCTTTTCCCTTTCCTTTGAACAAATCCAAGAACCTTTTTGTTCTCCTCTCATATCCCTTGCTAATTGAAACTTGTTTTGCATGTCAGTGCTGCTGACTTTATCCCTCCATGCCACTGTGATTCTCTTATACCCATCCCTAATTATCAGCCCCTGTTTCCATATTTTTTTCATGATTCCTTTTTTATTCCCAGGCCTTTTAAAGCCTCCAGATTCAGCCACAGCAGCCTCTTCCTGTGCTTCCCACCTTCCCTTTGCACGGGGATTGTGTGCTATTGTGTGTGTAGTAGTCTCTTCTAGGAACTGCAGGCTCTCCCCTTCTTTGTGGTGATTTTCCCAGGAGAACCCATGTACCAGCTTCCTGAATTTTTTGAAATCTTCCTTTTGAAGTCCATTATTCATATTCAGTGTTTTTCCACTGGGTTGTGAACTTGATGGTTTCATTGCTGCCCTCACTCAAAATACCTGTCCCCTCAAAGCCTTCAGTCCCTCCTTTCTAGGCAGGAACCTGAGGCTTTTCCCAAATGTTTCCCTTGGACATGGGCTTGAGGGACTGTGCCCTGCCACATTGTGTTTTCTGTCCTTCTGTCCCTTGGTTCCTGGTTGGATAAAGGCTTCCCAAGGATGGAATCCCATTCCCTTGGCTCTCAGCCTCTTCATGCTCTCCTTGCCTCACTCTGAGCTGGGAGCTCTCCTGGTTGTGTCCTGCTCCAGATGAGGATGTTGGGCAGTTTGTTGGCATCCTGGTTACCTCAGCTGGTTACCTAAACCATGTGGCACATCCCTCATGTGTCCAGCTCCTTGTGGGAAGGACTGGATGACTTTCCAAGCCAATGAACAGAAGGTTTTGGTGGCTATGACAAACCCCATGGGCTGTGACATGACCTGGACATGCTGTTTGTCACCAAGCCAGTGGCTGTCAGAGCTGAGAAGGCAAAATTATCTTCCACTTGACTCTGAACTTTAAGGCAGCAGGTTTGGGTAAGTGAATCCCATCCTCCCTAACAAAGATGTGTGGGGCCACATTGTCCAAGACCTTTAAATGTCAACAAAGGGATTCTGCAGAGCCCAGAAATATTGGTGGGGAGCTGACAGGGACTGCAGTGCTGGGGGAACTGTCTGACCCTGGAGCTGCTGCTGTCTCAGAACAGAGACAAGACCTGTGGAGGAGCTGCAGTCACGAGCTGAGGGGTCTCAGCAGAGTGTGAGGGTTGCTGGGGCAGATCCATCTGTGTCAGTGAAGCAGGGGAGCTTTGGATGGGATATTGGAAAGGAATTCTTGGCTATGAAGGTGGGCAGGCCCTGGCACAGGTTGGGCAGAGGAGCTGTGGTTGCCCCATCCCTGGAAGTATCCAAGGGCAGGTTGGAAAAGGCTTGGAGCAACCTGGGCTGGTGGAAGGCATTCCTGCCCATGGCAAAGGGTGGAATAAGATCAACTTTAAGGTCCTTCCAACCCAAACCATTATGGAATTTTATGAGTGAGTGGTTTCTGTGAGGTCATGTGTGAGATACCCCTTTCCCTTGGGATTTGGGTTAGCTTTCTGAAAACAGGAAAGCCCAGGCTGTGACAGCTCAAATGTGGTTCTTGCAAGGCCTGGGTGCACACGTGGAGATGCTGCAGAGTGGTTGGATGGCACCAAGAGACCCTCAGTGAAGGCTGAGACTGCAACAACAGAGCCAGTCTGAAATATCTCAGGAAAACAACCCTATTCCCTTCAAGTCTGGTATGAAAATAAGGGATTTACCCCTCCCTGAGAAAGCACCACTGATGTGCTTTGCTTGTGCTGCCACCAGCCATGGTGGAGCTAAACCCTGGCTGGCTCCTGTGTTGGGTTGGTGTTAAACACAGGGATCTGGGGGCTGAGCCTCCCCCCAGCTCTTTGGAGCATGGAAAGCTGATGCCTGGATAGCCACCCACAGAGGGTGCAATTTGGCACCTCCATGGGGGTGATGGAGCTGCAGCTGGTGGCAGCAGGGCTGAGAGTGCCACAGGGGTGTCCCCACCTGCCAGCAGGGTGGCAGGAACCACATGGGCTCAGAGGGTGCAATTTGGCACCTCCATGGGGGTGATGGAGCTGCAGCTGGTGGCAGCAGGGCTGAGAGTGCCACAGGGGTGTCTCCACCTGCCAGCAGGGTGGCAGGAACCACATGGGCTCAGAGGGTGCAATTTGGCACCTTCATGGGGGTGATGGAGCTGCAGCTGGTGGCAGCGGGGCTGAGAGTGCCACAGGGGTGTCCCCACCTGCCAGCAGGGTGGCAGGGAGCACATGGGCTCACTGACAGATGCCTGTCGTGTGCTTGGGGACATGGCCCCGGTGCCCAGCTGTGCCAGCTGGCTGTGCTGCATGGCCCCGGTGCCCAGCTGTGCCAGCTGGCTGTGCTGCTGCAGGGGAGGCAAAGACACCACCCTGGAGCTGTGCTGAGATGGAAAACAAATCACAGAGCAGCTCAGGCAGATGTGCTGACCCTGCTGGGTCCTGCAGAGCCCTCCAGGACCTCTCCTTGCTGCCATGGAGCTGCAGTGCCTCTCAGTAGCCCATGAGGATATTAAATTTAATGGATGTCCAGAAATTATCGTGTCTGGGAAACAGTCATTAATCTCTGTCTGCCTCCCTGGGATTTATTGTCTTCCCCTCTTGTGAGTGCTCCTCTGCCATGGTCCTTTCTCTCAATTCATGTCATCTTCTTTCCACCCAAGTTTTGTCTCCCACCCCTTTTGGCTCCCTCTGCTCCTCTGCCCCCAGGGAAGTTGTTTGCAGACTCTGTGACCCAGAGCCCCTCGACTGCAAACTGAGACAGGGTTGGAGCTTTTAAAATATATCTAGATTTTATCAGTGGTTATTTTTATTGCTTTTTAGGGCTCTGGGAGCAGAGAGGGAGTTGATTCAGAGCTGTTTGGTTCTGGCTGTGGGCAGGTGATGAGCTGGGGGCTGATGACCAGCTCTCCACCTCAGCCGGATCCCTGGCATCACCTGCTGGATTTGGCATGGGAATGTTCTTCCACACCACCAGATGGGCTTCACTGATGGCACCTTGTCCCCAGTATAGACCACTGATGTCACCTTGTCCCCAGTATAGACCACTGATGGCACCTTGTCCCCAGTATAGACCACTGATGACACCTTGTCCCCAGCATAGACCACTGATGGCACCTTGTCCCCAGTATAGACCACTGATGTCACCTTGTCCCCAGCATAGACCACTGATGGCACCTTGTCCCCAGCATAGACCACAAGGTACATCTGCTGTGCTCCCCTACATCCAGTGAGCCTGGATTTCTTGCTATCCCTTCATAACTGGTTTGGGTTGGAAGGAACCTTAAAGCCCACCTTGTTCCACCCTCCTGCCATGGACAGGGGCACCTTCCACTAGCCCAGGTTGCTCCAAGCCCCATCCAGCCTGGCCTGGAACACTCCCACAGACCTCAGAGGCTGTTTGCAATGAGTTATTTGAGGCATTTAGGTATTTATTTTGAGAATTCAGCCGATACAGCAGCACATTCAGGCTGGCAGTGGTCTGTAAGGACAGGCTCTGGCTGACTGAGGAACAGCTTTGCATAAGGAGATCTGAGCTCCATCCATCCCCTCCAGTCACACCAGTGGGGGACAAGCGGCTCCAAGCCCCATCCAGCCTAACCTTAAATGTTTCCAGAGATGTCTCCAAGGCATCCACCACATCTCTGTGTGGTTTCCCCACCCTTATCATAAAGACTTTCTTCCCAGTATCACACACACAGTGAATTATCCCTGCTCTGATGGCCACTGAAGGCAAGATGGTTTACTCTCACACAGGGGCTCCTGTTGGTTTGCAGCAATCCTTCCCTGGAAGTTTCCTGGCTGCTCAACATGCTGATTTGTAGAAGCTGAGCAAAACAGGCTTCTTAACTTAATGAGTAAACTAATTTGCCAGGCGGGGCCGTTGTGCTTCCCTCCGCAGTGCGGGTCCTCTCTGCCAGCACCGCACAGCTCGGTGATGGCACGGCTGGGAATAGCCCAGCCCCATCAGCAGGGCTGTCATTTGGCACCAAGGCTCTTTCCACACAAAGATTTTTGGGTTTAATAAAGCATAAGACTGAACAGTTTGCTCCCACTCGGAGGTTTTGAAATACGCATTTAATTTTGGCTTAATGAGGAAATTGTTGTGGATAAAATGAAATGCTTTGTCGTGGCTCTCCAGGACGGAGCAGCTGTGGGATGAGAGGTGTGGGATAAGTGAAGCTGGAAGACCTTGGGGAATGCTGAGGGCTACACCTGGAATGATGAGGATGGACTGCAAAGCAGGGGGGAACTATAACAGAATCACAGAATAGTTGTGATTGGAAAAGAACTTTCAGATCATTGAGTCCATCTGTTCCCCCAGACCTACCAAACCCCACCACTAAACTGTGCCCCCAAATGCCATGTCCATATATTTAAATCCCTCCAGGGATGGGAAGTCCTTCATTCCCCTGGGCAGCTTGTGCCAGGGTAAAACAGCACTTTCCATAAAGCAATTCTTCTAATATCAAACTTAAATCTCCTCTGGAGCAACTTGAGGCCCTTCCCTCTTATCCTTGGGAAACCCAACAATGGGAATGGCTCTATAGATGAATGACTCGAATTTTCCCAGTGTTTTTATTTAAAAGGAAGTTTCCCTACATGAGCCTCACCAACACCAACAGAGCCATTGCATGGCTGGTCTCCCCAAGCTGGGGGTGGCAGAGGAGGAGGTCTGGACTAGGCTGCCCCAGAGATGCTCTGAAGGTTCTTGTTGGATATGCTGGGATAGGGAGTCCAGGCAGTGTGTGCTGTGGAAAGTAAATGCCTGTTTTCAGGAATGCACGGCAGGAATAGCAAGCAGAGGATTTGGAGACCTTTATCTTAAGGTGAGCACTAAAACCAGGTGTGTTGTTCCCAGTCCCTTGACTTGGAGCACATCATACCCATGGAAAGGCACAAAAGGTCACAGAATCCCAGAACAGTTTGTGTTGGAAGGGACCTTAAAGCCCATCTCATTCCATCCCCTTCCAAGGGCAGGAAGACCTCCCACTAGACCAGCTTGCTCTAAATCCTGTCCAGCCTGGCCTGGAACATTTCCACAGATTATTTCAAATATTTAGGTCTCTATTTTGGCAATTCAGCCAACACAGCAACACATGCAGGGTTACAGTGGTGTGTAAGGCTCTGGTTAGCTGAGGATGAAAGGTCCTAAAGATCCCAACTCCATCCATCCATCCCCTCCAGTGGAGCAGTGGGGACGAGTTCAAAGCCACTGCACAAATAAACTCTAATAGCTTTCCTCTTGCATTTATGTTATTAGGGGGTTCGTTTGACTGGCATTATGATGATAAATGAAAAATGCTGTGCACCATTACATTGGGCGCTAATGCGTAGTGGGAAGAATTTTCTACTCATTAAAAAAAAAAGGAAGGAAAAGAAGAAAAAAGCAGAGGGGAAAGTGATGGGTTTGTTCAGCAGCACTGAGCTCTTTGCATGAAGCACAAACCTTCCCCATTTTCCCCCCCTTGTCCCTCTGCTCTTGCTGGGTTGGGGCAGGAGGGTCGTGGAGTGAGGAAAGTAATTTTAATGTATAAATACACATCTCCACAGCTCTGTGTTGCTCCCCTTCTGTGGGTTTTGCTCCCATCCTCTGGGTTTTGCTCCCATACTCTGGGTTTTGCTCCCATCCTCTGGGTTTTGCTCCCATCCTGTGGGTTTTGCTCCCATCCTGTGGGATTTGCTCCCATCCTTTGGGTTTTGCTCCCAACCTGTGGGTTTTGCTCCCCTTCTGTGGGTTTTGCTCCCATCCTCTGGGTTTTGCTCCCATACTCTGGGTTTTGCTTCCATCCTCTGGGTTTTGCTCCCATCCTGTGGGCTTTGCTCCCATCCTCTGGGTTTTGCTCCCCTTCTGTGGGTTTTGCTTCCATCCTCTGGGTTTTGCTCCCATCCTCTGGGTTTTGCTCCCATCCTCTGGGTCTTGCTCCCATCCTGTGGGATTTGCTCCCATCCTTTGGGTTTTGCTCCCAACCTGTGGGTTTTGCTCCCCTTCTGTGGGTTTTGCTCCCATCCTCTGGGTTTTGCTCCCATCCTCTGGGTCTTGCTCCCATCCTCTGGGTTTTACTCCCTTTGGCACCTCATCCCACATCCCTGCAGTGTTTGGGATGCCACCTCCCGACCCAGGTATGAACCAAGAGCAGTAGCTGTGGGGTAAGGGGCACACTGAGCCTCCAAAAGCTCATCCAAAGTCTGCAGCCACCCTTGGAGGCCAAAGGAGGAGTTTGACAGTCCAAAGGCTTTCCTTAGTTTTCAAGCCGTGGAGCAAATTGAGTTCAGAGGGTCACTGTTACTCCCAGCTGCCTCCACAGAAATCCCTAATGCGCCGTGTGCCAGCTCTCTCCAAAGCCTTGCTGCTTTTTTATGAGGCATTGTCACTCTATTATCTGCCTCTGAGTTGGTCTTTAGCTCTTTAACCTCATGAGAAGGGAGGGAAAAGGAATCTTGAAAAGAGGGGGGAAATAAAGAGAAAACAGGATGCTCCGAGAGCAGCTTTTCATCCTTGGCCACGGAGCCGTAATTGGGTGCTTGGTGAGAGCTTCTCTTGAAAGGGGCAGGTTTGAAGTGTTCTGGGTGGGGGGAGAAAGGGGTCGCTGTGCCCTTTTGGGGGGTGGAAGGTGGATGTGGGCAGCTGGAGCTGATCAGAGGCACTGGCATCAAGCAGGGACGGGCTACCCTTGGTGCTGGTGTGCTGTCCCCTGCTTTGGTCCCTCCCTGGTGTGACCACAGAGGCAGGTGAGAAAGGGGCAAGGTGGGGATGCCAGTGGCAGGTAAGGCTTGGAGGGATGAGCCCCAGCCTGCAGCAGAGGGGGAGAGCTCGGCCTGGGGCTGTGGCATGGGGTGGGTGCTGGCCTGGGTGCGACACCCATGGGTGCCTGGGTTGGGGCTCCTTGGTGTGAGCTGGCAGGGAGGAAAGGATGGAGCAAAGAGGTGCCGCTCCTGGAGCAGAGAGATGAGTTCCTTGACGCTCCTGGAGCAGAGAGATGAGCTCCTTGATGGTCCTGAAGCAGAGAGATGAGCTCCTTGACACTCCTGGAGCAGAGAGATGAGCTCCTCGATGCTCCTGGAGCAGAGAGATGAGTTCCTTGATGCTCCTGGAGCAGAGAGATGAACTCCTTGACGCTCCTGGAGCAGACAGATGAGCTCCTTGATGCTCCTGGAGCAGAGAGATGAGCTCCTTGACGCTCCTGGAGCAGAGAGATGAGTTCCTTGATGCTCCTGGACCAGAGAGATGAGCTCCTTGACGCTCCTGGAACAGAGAGATGAGCTCCTTGATGTTCCCGGAGCAGAGAGATGAGCTCCTTGACGCTCCTGGAGCAGAGAGATGAGCTCCTTGACGCTCTCACCTGGGATTCTCTCACAGAACAGAGGGAAACTGAGGCAAAGAGATGAAGCATCAAACCCCATCCCCACTTTGCAACCGTGAGCTAAATGGGAAGAGCTGCTCCGGCTCCAACACCCACCCCCCCTCCCGGCTCCTTCCAGCCGCGATGTGCCGCTCCGGGGCGGCTGCACCGAGGCACGAGCGGGGCTTTGCTCGGCACTGTCTCCTGCATGCTAAACACGGCGGCTCCTGCAGGAGCCTGCAGTTCTGCACTGCTCTGCTCTGCTGCAGAGCCGGGGGGGGGAGGCGGCTCTCGCCTCCAGCGCAGCGCCAGGCGATGGCAGCGAGGTGGGGAGCGGCAGGACAGAGCCCCCTTCCCTTGGGCACATTCCTGTGGGTCTGTTTTCCACTCAGACCATCCCAGCAACAGGACAGAGCCCCCTTCCCTTGCGCACATTCCTGTGGGTCTCTTTGCCGCCCAAACCATCCCAGCAACAGGACAGAGCCCCCTTCCCTTGCGCACATTCCTATGGGTCTGTTTTCCACCCAGACCATCCCAGCAACAGGACAGAGCCCTTCTCACTTGGGCACATTCCTATGGGGCTGTTTTCCACCCAGACCATCCCAGCAACAGGACAGAGCCCTTCTCACTTGGGCACATTCCTATGGGTCTGTTTTCCACCCAGACCATCCCAGCAGCAGCACAGAGCCCTTCTCACTTGGGCACATTCCTATGGGTCTGTTTTCCACCCAGATCATCCCAGCAGCAGCACAGAGCCCTTCTCACTTGGGCACATTTCTATGGGTCTGTTTTCCACCCAGACCATCCCAGCAGCAGCACAGAGCCCTCCTCCCTTGGGCACGTTCCTGTGGGTCTGTTTGCCACCCAGACCATCCCAGCAGCAGGACAGAGCCCTCCAGAGTGCCATGATCTGGTAAAGGGACTGGAGTTGGACCAAGGGTTGGACTTGATGATCTTGGAGGTCTTTTCCAACCCAATCCATTCTATGATTCCTCCCTTGAGCATGTTCCTATGGGTCTGTTTTCCACCCAGACTGTCCCAGCAGCAGGACTGAGCCCTCCTCCCTTGGGCATGTTCCTGTGGGTCTGTTTTCCACCCAGACCATCCCAGCTCATGCCTGGTGTGTCTGACCCACCTTGCTGCAGGTCCATGTGCTGCTGCAACATAACACACTCATCCTGAAGGGATCTGCAACCCCGAGTGTTGTGTTGCTGCCTGTCCCATGGGTCTGTCTGTCTTTATTTCTGCTCCCCAGTGGGTGAAACTGTCCCAGGGTGGAGTTTGTGGGTGCTGGTTTGTGGTTTGGCTTCCAAAAGCAGTTTCTGGGGAGGTGGGATAAAGGGGGTGCCATATCCTGACCAGGGTGCTGAGGCCAACCTTGGCACCTCTCCATGGGTACACAGGGTGTCCTCTGCATGTCAGTCCCTCCTGTGTCCATGCTGAGACTTTGTAGGACAAGTTTTGAAGGAAACAAAGCAGTTCTTGCTTTCTTTAAGGGGCACATTTGCATTCCTTCAGTTAAGGGAGGTTTTCCTGTTGGGAATCCGTTGGGTTTCATGTCATATCTGGGAGCACATTCCCCTTTTATTTCCCTGTGCTCACATCAATCTCTTTCAAAATATGAAACCAGTTTCATGGACTGCTCTTCTTTGCTCCAACTCCTCCTCCAAACTGAGGTTTGGAGATGGTTTTCCTCAGCACTGAGAGCTGCTCACTGAGGACCAGGTGTGGTCCAGGCTGAGCTTTGGGAGTGTGGTGGTCTCTGCTCTGCAGGGAAGTTCGAGGGAAATGAGCTGCTGAATGGATGTATGGATAGGGAGGAAAAGCCCTGCAGGCTTTTATCTTGTGAGAATCCTTCAGGAGAACAAACTGTGGAAGTGTGGAGAGGTTTGGGAAGGAGGGGATTGATGGGGTGGTGCGTTTGGGAGGAGGTTCAGGCTCCTGGTGGATTTGTAGGGTGGAAAACAGGCAGTTGCAGGAGGAACAGCTGGAGGAAGGTGCTTGGGAGAGGTCTGGAGGCCAGCAGGGACCCTTGAGCATGGGACACACTGGTTGATGTCCCTCAGGGCTGGATCTTCACATCCCTAAATAAACCCCCAAAGCTCCAGCCTCTGTTTGGGTTTGCTGGAGCAGCAGATTCCAGGGCAGGAGCACATGAGGTGGCTTGTGGTCTTTGAAACACGTCCCTGCCCTTTCCAAAGTGCTCCATATTTTTAAGCAAGTACCAGGAAACATCCAGTAGTGCTTTTTCCTCCTTTCTAATAATTTCTTCTTTTCAGAGTTAAAGAATAGAGAGCGAGAGGACACCAAAAATAAAAATGGGATGGTTTTTTTAAAGAAGTTTTTATTCATGTCTAACAAAGAAACCGCCAAGGAAACATGTCTGGGTTTTTTGGGGAAAAAAAGGCAATTTGAATGGGGTGAGGGTAGAGAAGGAAGGAGAGATCACATTAAAAACTTCCACCATCTCCAATAATGAGATTAAGGAAGCTGCCAGATGAAACCATCTGCCTAATCTTTTACCCAGAGCCACTCTGTTCCCAACTCCCATCCAAGGATGGGACCAAAGCCACTTTCTGCCATGGACTGGCCTGACAGGAGATGTTCAGGTGCCTGCCAGGGAAGGACTGTTCACTCCAGACACCGAGATCCTTGTTGAGCATCTGAGGAGAAGGGGGAAGGAAAAGGAAGGGGAAAAAAAAAGGAAAAAAAAAAAAGCAAAAGAAAAGCACTCATAAAAAAGACAGTTTGACATTTTCTTGACTGTTTTGAAATTTTCCTAGCACAACAAGCTGTTTATCCGCCACTCCAGCTCTTATTGAATTAAAGTGTGGAGGGGGTGTTAGGAAGAAATCAATTCGTGCTCCATATGCTGCTCTGCCGAGGAACGTGGCTCTCTGCACACTATGGAATATGTAGGGAAGGGTGGGGGAAGGAGAGATAAATCCATCAGCTAACAAGATAAGTGCCTTGTTCCTCCATCTGTTACTGCTGTGTCCTTATCTGGGATTGCAGCATGGCAGCAGTGATACATCTTGTGTCAGGTATTATATTCCAAATTCATATGAATGAATTTTCATGCCGGGAGCGATCCGTGGTGCGGCCCCGCCGCGGGCGCCGGATTTGCCGCGGAGCTGCCGGGGCTTTGCCCGGCTCCTCTGGCGCAATTTGTGACTCCAGAGGGAGCAAACAGGGACAACACCAGCTTGGTGAGGGGCTGGTAGAGCCAGGAGAAGGACCTGGAATGTGGCCAGCCTCGGGATGCCCACAGAGTGGACATGTGCTGTACAGGCAGGACAATCAGCTTGGGAATAAAGCGCTTCTTTGGAGGGGGCAGGAGGGACAAGGACTTGTCAGGTCTTTGCTTTCCTACTGAGTCTCTTTAGGTGGAACAGTGAATGGGTTTAAAGTGGAGGAAGATAGGTATAAATTGGATATTAGGGAGAAATTAATGGTGTCACACTGACAGAGAGTGGAGTTCGATTGGATATTGAAAAGAAATTCTTGGCTGGGAGGGTGGGCAGGCCCTGGCACAGGTGCCCAGAGAAGCTGTGGCTGCCCCATCCCTGGAAGTGCCCAAGGCCAGGCTGGATGAGTCTCTGAGCAATCTGGTCTAGTGGGAGGTGTCCTTGCCCATGGCAGGGGGTGGAATGAGGTGATTTTTGAGGTCTCTCCCAACCCAAGCCGTTCTGGGCTTCTCTGTGTTGCAGCACCCTCGGGGTGTGCAGGCTGTGCTCCAGCCCCGTGTCCAGTGGTGAGCAGGGAGAGCCCAAGCACCTTCCCATCATCCTTAAACAGGGCTTTTTTAGAGGCACCAACCTCCACTCCTGCTGGAGGAGCCAGATTGCTGCCAGCTAGCCAAGTTTGTGGGAGCAGGAGCTGGATGGGATGAATCCTCACCCTGCTGTGTGACCACAGGGAGCTCATTTAGCTGTCCGTGCCCAGCTCCTGAGGGGCTGCTCCAGCTGTGGAACACCGAGTTTCTCCATGGTGCTTGTGTTTAAAATCAATTTATGCCTGGACCAGGCTCAAGACCTGTGCTGGATTCAGTGGCTCAGTGTGGGATGAGCCAGGCTTTTCCAGTCTGGGAGCTGCTCTCAGAGTCGAGACTTATGGCTAATCCTGGTGTGCTCGTAATTGAATGTGCAAACTAAAGCTGCTGAGGAGGTTTTGGGTGGTCTTCAAAACCCTGGTGTGTGTATAACCAATCACTGGCTGAAATGTTGGTCATTACAGCCCTCCAGTGAGCTTGGTGTCCACAGAGCAGCCTGGAGGTATAAATCAAAGGCTGGCTGGGATGCAGGGAGGGTTGTAAAACCCACAGCATCATCCTGGGGTGAGGAGCAGCAGCAGCAGGAGTTGTTCCTCTGTGGTTTTGGACACTCTTGTGTTTGCTGTCCTGCCAGCTTTGCCTGGAGAGGACACTGTGGAGAATTACAAAGTTTAACCAGAGAATGGGAATGCATCTAAGTCATCTCTAACTGGCCATACTCCACTGAGTCTCTCCTGACCTGCAAGCCCTTGGGTTGCCCTCAAGGACCTGCTGCCACTGAGGAGATGAATTAAGTCTGCACAGCTCACAGGCAGCTTTGCAGAGGGTTTTCTCTCTGTCTCTTGGTTCTGGAAATGAGATTTTGCTGCCTGGGAAAAAAAAATCACCAAAGTTTTTTGCTGTGGAGGCTGAAGTGAGACTGGTGAAGGTCAGAGCCAAATCCCAACCTTTGCTGGGAATAGGAGGGTTTAGAGCTGGGTGTTTATTTTGGGCCAATTTTCAGTCTGGGTTTGTGTTTTCTGGTGGAAGGCACAGACTGTGGCATCCTTCTCAAACCAAGAATTTACAAACCTGTTTTTAGACATAAGATCTAACTTGGAAATACAGCACAGGAATTGCTAACATGCTCATGGGAATAATCTGTGCCTGCTTCTTCTCTGAGTAACATCCATGGAGAGGGAACACTCAGGGTGATGTGTAGGGCTGGGAGAGAGACAGTAAGAGGAGTCAGTTGTCACCAAAACCTTTGGAAAGAGAGAAAGTGAGATGCTGCCATTAAGCATCCAGCTCTTGAGCATCCCTCTTGCCTGGGCCTGGAATTTGGGAAGAAATCAGGTCTCTGTGTAAATGGGAGATGTTCAAATGGGCTTGGTAGGATGAGGCAGCAGGAGGTGAAGTTGCTTTTCTGCTGCTGAGGATATCGGTCCAGGTGGCCCTGGCAAACAGAAGGATGTGGGAGATGAAGCAGCAATAAAAGCAGGACTTGTGCCTTTTTTCTAGTGGTCTTTTCCACTCCTTTTATGCCTGTGAATAAAGGGAATGAAAGCCAGAGTGCTTCTCTTTGCTGGCGTGAGCATCAGGGGAGAGAGCACGTTTCACTTGCAGAGCACTAAAAAGTTTCAGGAAAGAGTCGGGAACAGGACCCCGAGCTCAGCTTGCCCTGGGTTCCCTCAGAGCATGGGAGGCACAGTTTGATCTTGAAATATCCTTTCTGAACCTGCTCTTGAGCTGCAAAGGCAGAAAGATGCCTGCGGGAGAAGTGGGAGCATCGTCTGTGCCCTGCCTGCGGGAATCGGCGCGGGGACAAAGTGCAGCTCCAAAGCCAGGGCTGAGCAAACCAGGTGTGCCCAAGCCAGAGAGGATCTTTTTTTTCCTTCTCATTCCCACCTTCTTGTTCTCGAATAAAGATGCTATTTTTATTTTGCCTTCTGTTTAGCCCCGATGGGCTTAACCCATCTCTGCAGAGGCACCCAAATCCCAGCTCTAATTTCAATTAAGAGCGCTCCTTTTGATTGCGGCCCAGGCTGGGGTTTGGGATCTATTCCTAATCCCTATATTAGCACTGATTCATCTCTTCCATGAGTATTATCATCAGTGGCCCTCAGGGAAGGGAGGGGAGGGATCTTTGGGGAGGATAAATACCATTTGTTTGTGTTTGTATTAGCCTCCACGCTGCATCCTGATTACATCCCGCATTTTGACACAACAATTATTATTAATTTCCCGGCGTCTGCGTTTGGATTCTCGCCGACACAAAGGGAAGATGACGGATAATGTCAGGCTCGGTAATTGGGTGGGGGAGGGATGGAGAAGGATGGAGTGGGGGGGGAGGAGAGATGGGATATTATTAGCTTGCAGTTCTCAGTGTGGATGGGGAAAGGTGTTTCTCAGCAGATGTCGGCACCGGCTCTTTATTCGCACGGTGGAGCGATTGTCTGAGACACGCTCTGCTCCCTCGTCCTGCCCCTCTCTGCCCTCTTCCACAGAGAAATCCCACCAGCTCTTTATTGTGGCAATTGGATTTTCCAGAGCACCCTGACTGTTGCTTTCTGCTCCAGTGTTCCATCTTTGCCATTAACTTTGCCGAGGGGAGCCCCGGCCAGGAACAGTGAGAGGGCTCTGCAATGTGGGACAGGTTTGTGGGAAAGCCCAGGTGGGTCTGGATCCCTCCCATTGTGGGGTGTGAGGAGCTGGTGCCCATTGCAGAAGGTCCTGGGGGCTGCCCAGTGTCACTGTGAGCAGAGCCAAGATGAATCACAGAATCACAGAATGGATTGGGTTGGAAAAGACCTCTGAGATCATCAAGTCCAACCCTTGGTCCAACTCCAGTCCCTTTACCAGATCATGGCACTCAGTGCCACGGCCAAGCTCAGTTGAAAAACCTCCAGGGATGGGGAATCCACCCCCTCTCTGGGCAGCCCATTCCAATCCCTGAGCACTCTCTCTGGAATTTTTTTCTGATATCCAACTTCAATTTCTCTGGCAGAGCTTGAGCCCGTGAGAACCCGCCGGTCCTGCCTCCCTGTTTCAAAGATGTTGCCCATGACCCTTGACATCCAGCCTTGACCCCAAATGTTGGATGCTTGTCTGGGGCAAAGGTGGAACATAATCAGCAGAAAGGTGATGGAGAGACATTTCTGGGGAAGAAATCAAAGCAGGGCACGTGCCCTGGTGCCCCATTGTCCTTGCTGCTGGGGAGTTTTCATAACTGCCTGCCTTTCTCCTTCATCCCACCTTCCCAGGGGAACTACAGCAGGGAATTGCAGCAGGAATGGTGTGTTGGGCACATCTCAGGTGATGCAAAATCCAGGAAAAATACTCAGAAAATCCCTTTTTCAACAGCAAGTGTGCAGAGACCCCCTTCTTCTCTCAGATCTTTCATCTGTCACCTGGTCACTGACTTGTGTTGGGTCACTCCTCTCTGGCACAGCTTGTCCAGAGAAGCTGTGGCTGCCCCACCCCTGGAAGTGTCCAAGGGCAGGTTGGACAGTGCTAGGAGCAACCTGGGACAGTGGGAGCTGTCCCTGCCCATGGCAAGGGGTGGAATGAGATGATCTTTAAGATCCCTCCCAGCCAAACCACTCTGGACTTTGGATTCCTGGAGATATCTGAAGGAATGTGATGGAAGGGGAGGTCTCCTGCCCTTCCTGTGTCTCAGTGTTGCCTCATCCCTCCTGCAGAGTTTGTGTGTGTGAAACTCTGCGTGGTTCATCCCCAGCTCTCACCACGTGGAAGGAGGTTTGAGTTCAAGCTGGGAAAATAATAAATAAACCAAAGGATCTAACTGTGACTCAGTGAGCATTGATTTCTGAGGCTGCTCCTGAAACACAGAGAGATGCTTCTGATGGAGAGGAGGCTGGAGGAGAGGAGGGACAGACAGGCCTCTGAACCTTTGGGGACTTCCTTCCTTTTCTTTATAAATCTGTGCAGGGCAGGTGATGTTCTGGAATATCTTTTCTGCCCCAGCACAGGTAGGAAAATGCTCCTGGAGTGGCCAGTGCATGGGGTTGGCAGGGGAGGAGGGAACTTGCAGCCCTGGGGCCTTTAGAAATGAGATCCCCTGGCTCCAGCTGGAGCCCAACAGGGATCTGGGAGATGAGCAGGAATGTTACTGGTGCCTGACCCCTGCTGGGGTCAGAAAGTGCCTTTGCAGCCCTGCTTAGAGCAGCAGCACAAGGTCAAACTGCGTCTCTGCCCGAGAGAGGAGCGAGCACATTGACCTTGTAACTTGTGAAATCATTCAGAAGGGGGGAGAGGTGGGGTTTGTTGTTTAACATTTGAGCTTTGGCCGTGCCTGGAATCCACAGTCAGTGTTGGATCCCATCCCTCTGTGCTGACTCCTTGACTGGATGTGCTGTGAGCATCCTTCAGTCAGGGACAGGAGGAATGTTCTGTTTCTTGGATTTGTGGTTCTTTTGCTACCATGCCCTGCTCTGACACAGCCCTAAATCCCCCTGCTCATGCTCCCTCCCTCTTCACAAGGTTCTGTCCATGCCAAGCCCCCTCCCTCAGCCTCCCTCAGGCTGAGCCCTGGCTCTCCTTCCTCTCTCCCATGCAGGTTTTCCCTGTAGGGAGGGTGACAGGATCATGGGGACCTCCAAATCACCTTACTGATGAGCTGGACCTTCCTAGTTATCCTGCAAAGTGTTGAACCCTTGAGGACCTGCTTCCAGGGCTGGCAGCTTCCACAGAGAGGGACATCTGGTCCATCCCAGTGGTATCAAGTCAGCTGGATGCCAAGAGCTGTGTTGCTTGGAGGTTGCACCTGACCACTGGAAGGGTTATGTGGATACCAGCCCAGGAAGTGTTCAAGGCCAGGTTGGACCTGGTCTAGTGGAAGATGTCCCTGCCCACAGCAGGAGGTAGAATGAGATGAGCTTTAAGGTCTTTCCAACCCAAACTGTTCTGGGATTGTGTGATCTATACATTGAGATGTCACACTGTGAGCAGTGACTCACTCAGAGCTCCAGCCTTGGAGGGGCAGAGCTGGGATGGCAGGGGGAGCCCCCCATCCTGGCTCTGTGTCCTGCCCATGGACAGGAGCAGAGGGTGCTTTTGAAAGCTTTTGAATGAAGTGGGGCTGCTTTCCTGCTGCCCAGCAGCTGCTCTGGCCCACACACAAAGCTGGGCTTGCTGGAGCAGCCAACTTTGTCTCCTCCAGCCATGCAGAAGGGGCTTTGGGATGAGCCAAACAGCTGGGCTGGGCTTGCAAAGGCAGGGGGAAACTGCACCAGGGATGGGATCCTGGTCTGGAAAGAGAATTAAGGGATTTTGTTTGGGTTTGGCTCATTCTGACAGCTTGTTGTGGGGCTGGAAGCACCACCTGGGTGAACCACCTATGGGTTGGAATGGACTTAGTTTGATGAAAGGAATGGATCTGATGCTTTGCTCTGAAATTGGGCCAAATCACAATCTCTGGAGCCAGTTGTTGAAATTAAAGAACATTTATTCATCATGATATTTATTCTTTTTTGTTGCCAGATCAGCTGGAAGGGCAAGAAAGGCTGAGTTAGGCAGGAGTGATGTGGTCCCTGTGTGTGCTGGGACCTGGGGGATGAGGAACAGCTTGGTCCCAGCCACGTGATCCTGGCCAAGTCCCTTCTCCATATTTCCCCCTCTCTAACTTTGATCTTTTCTGTTCAGTCTTTAAGCACTTCCAGCTGCGGATTTGTGTGTTCAATATCCAGCCCAATTCCTGTGGTGTTGCTAAGGGTCAGCATAATGGCAATAGGAAGGCAGGGAATTATCAGAGACCTTATCAGAACAGGCAAACCTGAACTGCTTTCCATTTTTCCCTTTCACCCCAAAAGCAGGACAGGCTCTCTGTGCACTGTGACCTGTAGGTGCTGGAGCCAGGCCGTGGGGTCACCTCATCTAATAGCAAATCCTTTGTCCTTAGAACAATAAATCCAGCGTTTCATTCCCCCTCTTGCATCTTTTTATGTCCATTTGCACATTGAAATCTCTTCAGCTGACTCCTGCCAGTCTTTACAAAAAGCTTTCGCTGCTTCAGATGTTTCAAAGATTGCAGAGTTGCCCGTCAACCCGAGAGCTTTCCTCGTAAGCAGCTCCAGCCCTGCAGAAGGCAGTGGGAGGGAGGGGAATGTATTGGGAAGGAATGGGGAATGGAGGCAAAAAGAGAAGGGGTTTTGTACCCTCTTCTCCCGGGGAAAGCATTTTTTAATCTCTAAATCTGTGTAATTGATGCTCAGATACTCTGGTGGTGAGTGCCTTAGAAATGCATCTGCTGTAATAATCTAATATCCGTTTGTTAGGGCTCCAAGGAAATCTAATAATACTGATGCTTTGCCTAATAGAGCTCCTTTCATCCCAGGATAAAATGCAAGGAGTTTGTGATGGAAAAGACCCATTTTAGGTCGTGCAGTTCATCTCCCTTCCAATGCAAAGTCTCGAGGTGTTATAGAGACATTAAATAATTAAGGAGCAGTTATGGCCAGGGAGGCAACTAGGTAGAGAAAGCAGCAGCTGGTGAGCTCCTGGGTGTGCTGCCAGCATGGGAGCTGGGAGCCTGCTGGGATGGCACATTCCCATCCTGCTCCCACAGAGAAGGGAGCCAGGAGCAGTGGGTTTTACTGGGACCTTGTTGGTAGTTTGATGATCTGTACTCTGGGTGTAGCTGATGCCCAACTCATGGGATCGTGCCCAGCCCAGCTTGGGCACTGCTGCACTGGGTAATGGTGATGAGTGTTCTGGGTCATCATTCCTCATGGATTGGGATTTATCACTGGCATCAGGATTCAAGGCTGGGTGTACCAGCAGGGGCAGAACAGCAGCTTGGTGGCTGCAGGCACGACTTCATCTCTTCACTGCCTGTTCCTGTGAGAAGTGGAAGGCAGTGACAGGTGATGGAACTCACCTGAGCTGGAAGCCAAGGTGTGTCTACTGCAGGAGCAGCTCCAAAGAGAAGCTGTGCCATGATTTTCCAGTTAACCAGCAGCTCCTGGTGGAATCATAGCAGAAGAATCTCCTTCAGTTCCTGCTGGTTGCAGTCACTTCATATCAGTTGGTTGTTTTTGAAAGAAACCATGTTAAGGACTGGGTTTAGTTTTGCCAGGGATGCTCTTTGGCTTCACCTCCCCCCATAGGAGTCACACCAGCCTTGGATTCTGGTCTTTCCACTGCTTGGGATGACCCTAGCAATTTTGACATGGGAAGCATGTCCTAATTGCTCCCTCCTAATTGCTCTAGTTGCCCATGGACCAGGCAGGATCCAGCCTGTGGGACTCTCCTTCCCCCTGGGGCTTTGTGGGAAGAGCAGCCAGAACAGCAGCGGGTCCTGCAGGGCTCTGGCTGCTGTCAGCTTTCTCCTGTTGTGTCTCCACAGTGCCCAGGATGAGGGTGGCAGGAGGGTGGGCTTTGGGGATTTGCAGAATTAACGATATCTGCAGTGAGGTGTCTGGCCCCTGCGGAGCGGAGCCGGCAGCGAGAGGAAATCACCTGTGACCGCTCCCTCGGATCTGCCCTCCTGTAAATAACCAGAGATGAAAATGTCAAGCCTGGAGCTCCTAATGCCAGGCTGGAGGAGGGGAGGAGCAGAGGGAAATGTGTGTGTTGGTGTGGGAGGGCGAGATATGGAGAGAGTGATGGAGGGAGACAGTTGGTGCATGACGGAGTTGCAAAGCCTGGGCAGGGAGGGCTGGAGCTGAACTCCTGCATGGGGAGATCTCAGGAAGATGCCTGGAGGACTCTGTGTGTGCTGGGTTGTGCAGTGCCCCTGTGCCTTAGGATGCCCTCCCTGTGTGCTGGGTTGTGCAGTGCCCCTGTGCCTCAGGATGCCCTCCCTGTGTGTGTGTGTGTTGGGTTGTGCAGTGCCCCTGTGCCTCAGGATGCCCTCCCTGTGTGTGTGTTGGGTTGTGCAGTGCCTGCCCCTGTGCCTCAGGGTGCCCTCCCTGTGTGTGTGTGCTGGGTTGTGCAGTGCCCCTGTGCCTCAGGATGCCCTCCCTGTGTGCTGGGTTGTGCAGTGTCTCTGTGCCTCAGGATGCCCTCCCTGTGTGTGTGTTGGGTTGTGCAGTGCCTGCCCCTGTGCCTCAGGGTGCCCTCCCTGTGTGTGTGCTGGGTTGTGTAGTGTCCCTGTGCCTCAGGATGCCCTCCCTGTGTGTGTGCTGGGCTGTGCAGTGTCTCTGTGCCTCAGGATGCCCTCCCTGTGTGTGTGTGCTGGGTTGTGCAGTGTCTCTGTGCCTCAGGATGCCCTCCCTGTGTGTGTGTGTTGGGTTGTGCAGTGTCTCTGTGCCTCAGGATGCCCTCCCTGTGTGTGTGCTGGGTTGTGTAGTGTCCCTGTGCCTCAGGATGCCCTCCCTGTGTGTGTGCTGGGCTGTGCAGTGCCCCTGTGCCTCAGGATGCCCTCCCTGTGTGTGTGCTGGGCTGTGCAGTGCCTGCCCCTGTGCCTTAGGATGCCCTCCCTGTGTGTGTGTGCTGGGTTGTGCAGTGCCCCTGTGCCTCAGGATGCCCTCCCTGTGTGTGTGTGCTGGGCTGTGCAGTGCCCCTGTGCCTCAGGATGCCCTCCCTGTGTGTGTGTGCTGGGTTGTGCAGTGTCTCTGTGCCTCAGGATGCCCTCCCTGTGTGTGTGCTGGGTTGTGTAGTGTCCCTGTGCCTCAGGATGCCCTCCCTGTGTGTGTGCTGGGTTGTGCAGTGCCCCTGTGCCTCAGGATGCCCTCCCTGTGTGTGTGCTGGGTTGTGTAGTGTCCCTGTGCCTCAGGATGCCCTCCCTGTGTGTGTGCTGGGCTGTGCAGTGCCCCTGTGCCTCAGGATGCCCTCCCTGTGTGTGTGTGCTGGGTTGTGCAGTGTCCCTGTGCCTCAGGATGCCCTCCCTGTGTGTGTGTGTTGGGTTGTGCAGTGTCTCTGTGCCTCAGGATGCCCTCCCTGTGTGTGTGTGCTGGGTTGTGCAGTGCCTGCCCCTGTGCCTCAGGATGCCCTCCCTGTGTGCTGGGTTGTGCAGTGCCCCTGTGCCTCAGGATGCCCTCCCTGTGTGTGTGTGCTGGGTTGTGCAGTGTCTCTGTGCCTTAGGACGCCCTCCCTGTGCCTGTGGTCCCAGGATGAGCCTCAGGGAAGGGATTTTCCAAGGTACACACAGAGATGTGTCTTTTCATCCACACAGAAATGCACAGCATGGAGGGATGGCTGCTCCTCTTCCCCTGGCCACCTCCTCTGGAAAGAGTTTCCTCCTGTTCCTTTGCCTCTGCTGGGAGTGCTAATTAGAGTTAGCCAATTACTGCTCAAGGTCAATTGGGTTTGCAGACTCGCTGCTGCAGGAATTGGAGGGAGCCCATCTCCTCATTTGGGGAGGTGAGAGGATGCTCCCTCTTCATCACCCACCAGCAGCCTGGCAATGCCCTGGGCACATCTGAACTGCTGCTGTGCACATCTGTGCAGCCCTCACAGGGATGATGGGAAGCTGCAGGTACCAGCATGGGAAGAGGGGAGAGGGCAGGACCTCTGCCATGGTGCCTCTGGGGTTTGCTAATGGAGAGTGAACTCAGAAACACTCAAATAGGAGGGAAAAATAAACCCAACCAGATTTGAGAGGTGATAGGGAAATGAAGGGTTTGGAATTGTTTAATTTGTGTTTCAGCAGCAGAGCTGGTGGTGGTTTTGCTGCATGGACAGCGGTAGGTTGAGGAGAGGGCAAGTGCCAAACAGCCCATGCACACATTCCTCAGCTGGGGTCATCCTCCTCATCCTCAGTGCCCGCTGAATGCTGCTCCAGCCCCTCCAGCAATCCAGACAGGATCCCTTGGCCAGCTCTGGGGTCTGTGATGGCAGTCAGGGGATGCAATATCCTCCCCTGGAACTGGTGTGTGCAGGGGTAGGACTGGCAACTCAGGTGCAGCATGGCTGGATGTTGCACCATCCCAGCTGGCCTGAAAATGTGGCTTTTTGGGGTCTGGGACAGGAGCAGAGCCAGCTTTCCGTGGCTGCCTCAAGTGCAAAGGCACAAAGAAACAATCTTTATGTGGTTCTCCCCCCCAGCCCTGAGTTTCCTGTCAGGTGGGCTGTGCTCTGGGACCTGTGTCCATGCATGGAAAAGATTTTATTCCCAAGGTGGGGGTCAGGCAGAATTCCCACCATGCTGTCAGAATTTTGGGTGCAAAACAAGGAGCAGACAGAGCATGAACTCATCAGCAGCTGATGTGGCACACGAGTTCCCTGTATTCCCCCCACCCTAAAACCCCCTGTGGATGCAGAAATATCCTTCCAGCAGTGTGCACATGCCCTGGGAGACACAGGCACGTCCACCATGCCCTCCACCAGTGCCAGCCTTGCCCACAGCCAAAGCTGCCTGTGTGAAATCTGTGCTGGGGGCATTGCTTGCTACCAGCTCCAGCCCAAAGCCGGTGAGGAATGCACAGACTGGCAGTGCTGGACTGCATACTAATGGGGTGAGAGCTCGCAGGGAGCAGGGAAGAGAAAGGGAAGGAGCCAGACTGCAGCTCCTGGCTACCCGCGATTGATTTATTACCAGGTTTGCTGATGAATGTGTGAGAAACGCTATTGGTGATAAAGCAGAAAGGCCGTAATTAAAGTAACAGCTTTCAGTTTTTAAGCACCGCTTGGGTGTTTTCTTCTCCCTGGCAAATTTTGTAGCTCGGTGCCACTGGGCAGAGTCCTCCCCCCACCAGCCTGAGCCTAAGCTGCCTTTTGGCTGCAGTCTGGAGGTGCTGAGCCCAGCCTGGCAGTGGGAGAGGGGCAGGTTACCGTGTGATTTGGTCAGTGGCTGATTTGGAGAGGGAATATGGGATTTTTGGAGCCCTGGCATCTGTGCAAGGAAAATTCCTCTCCTCTTGCACTTGGCAGAGGGGCTGGGCAGGATCTGGGCAGGTACAGGGCACTGATGTTCATCCCTAGTGTGGGGATCAGGATTTTCTTTAAATCCTTGCTGCACCTTGCAGAAGGTGCTCAGCACCTTCCTTGTACATGGTTGTCTGGGTTTTATACATTCTCATGGTTTGCTCCTGCCCAGACCAGGAGCTTTGTCCTTCCTCCTCCCTGTGCAGGTCCAGCCCAGCCCAGCTCAGCTCTCCATCTGCTCCACGACTGGCTAAGACCACCTTTACCAGCACCAACCCACTCCAGGGCTGCCAGGGGGTGGAAGGGAACCTGAGTGTGGGAGAAGGGAACCTGCTGCTTGCTGGGGTGTGAGTCCAGTGATCCATGGAAATACCTGGTGCCCTCGGGTAGTAAAAGGAGCAAGACAGTCACCCCATGCCCTGGCAGTGAGTGGTGGTGATGGATGGGCTGGCAGATCAAAGGAAACGTGCGGTGAGGGATGGGGGAGAGGAGGTGAGAGCTCTGCTGATGACAGATGGACAGACAAAGGGGGGTGTGTATGGATATATGTGTGGATATACACACAGGTGGGCAGGGAAAGGGTCTCTCTGATGAGAGATAGATTGGGAGAGATGGATGGATGGGATATTTATAGTGATGGCGAGGTAGATAGAGCTGGATGTGTGTTGATGAATAGGTGGATGATGGATGGAGGGCAGGGATTGTGGGAGCTGGCGAGCTAAAGGGTATATATGGTGCTAGATAGATTAGATAGAAGGATATATGTGATGATAGAGAGATAGGATAAGCAGCAGCCTCTGAGTCCCCAGCAAACTGCTGCTTTTAGCTACTCTGATCTCCGGTGTAATCTCATTTTGCCCTGGTAAATTCCTTATCAAGGCAGCTTCTTTTTTTTTTTTAAATGAAATCTCCTTAAAAGAAACGAAATAAAAAAAAAGAAAGGAAGAAGCCGAGATCACCCCCAGCAGCACTTGCCGACTCCTCCGCCCGCAGCCGCTGCCCCGGGCTGGCCGTTTCCATGATGACAAATGAACTGATGCTCTGCAGCAGCTCCGAGTTTTCCTCGGCAGCTGCGGTCGGGTCTGCCCGGCAGTGGGAAGGGAGATGCCAGCCCTCGGCTCCCACCTCTGGGGGAACCCACGTGCCCCATGGCACGGGAGTGCGGGGGGTCTGCGGCGCTGCGAGGTGTCTCTCCGTGCTCAGCGCGTTTTGGCAAGACCCGGCGCCTTCACCAAGAGAAGGGCTGGGAGATGAGCGCTGGCTCCTTTCCCTGTCCCTGCCTCCTCCTGCAAACAGCTGAGGAGCCCCAGGGACAGATTGTGCACGGAGGAGCCCGAACTTCCAGCCTGAAGGATCGGGACTGCGCGCCGATGGTTTTCCCTTCTCCCCGAGCAGGCAGACAGACTCCAGACGTGCAAAAGTCTGGCGTTCCTCTGTGCCGATAGCAATTAAGATGTGCTAATGGGTTCAGACGAGCACCTAAAAAATGTGGATGTTTCACTTGAGCCTTCTGGAAGCTCTGGTTCATGTGCAAACATTCCTGCTGGTGGGAAACGGGAGCGTTCCGTGGCTCAGGCGCCTTCTGTGGTGGCATCTGGAGTGACCCCTTCATCCCACACAGGCCATGGAAGGGCAGGAGGCCCTTGAGATGTTTTCAGAGCATCCTCAAGGAGTTGTGACCTCAACCTGCCTTTGGGAGCCACGGGATGTTGTGTATCCATCGTTCTGCCTGTGCTGGGCTTTCTGTTGGGCAGGACTTGGGGATGGAGACAGAAGTCCTGGACCTGCCACAGGCTTTGGCTCCACACTGGTGCACTGAGTTATTCCCACAGCAGCCGGGCACCGGTTTGAAAGGATTTGGTGGAAAACAAAGCTCAGACCTGTTGGCTTGGCTGTCTCAGGTTGCTGATGAGGATGAGGGTAATTAGGCTCTCCCTGACTCGTAGATTCACCCAAGAGCTGGTTGGAGGGATGGTTTCCTCAGGTGATGCTCAGCACAGCAGCTGAGGTGTCCTGGTGGATGGTTCAGCACCTGGAGCCACGAGTGTCCTTCAGCTTTGCAGGGAAAGGCTGTAGTTGATGTTTCCTGGCTGGATGCAGGCTCTGCATTTCACAGAACCCCAGAATGGTTTGGGATTGGAAGGGACCATAAAGATCATCCCATTCCACCCCCTGCCATGGGCAGGGACACCTTCCAGTAGACCAGATTGCCCCAAGCCCTGTCCAGCCTGGCCTTGGTTACTTCCAGGGATGGGGCAGCCACAGCTTCTCTGGGCAACCTGTGCCAGGGCTTCACCACCCACCCAGGGCAGAATTTATTCTCATTATCCCATCTAACTCTCCCCTCTGGCAGTGGGAAGCCATTTGCCCAGTCTCTGTCTACTTCTCATCCCCCTTTGGACAACACATCCCGTAGTCACTGCTCCAAATACCCCAAAGTTCAGGAATAAATAATAGTCCATATGATGCTGGTTGACTTCTCTCTCCATCTGGCCCTTTGAAAACCAGGATAGACCCACTTGTAGTGAATCCGCTTTCCCCTTTCCTAAAGTGGCAATAAATCCACGCAATAATCAAGTATTTCCAGCAGACTGACAGTCCCCTGGCTATCGAGGGAGATCCTCTCCCATGCAGGGAGACATGGGGGGAGGCATCTCCATGCAAATCTCTCTCCCCTCCTGTGGCAACTTCATCTCTTGATCAGTTTTGACAGCCCAAGTTTTGTCAGCCTGACACATTTAAGGAAAAAAAAAAAAGAAGAGAAAAAGAGGAAAAACAGAGCAAGTCAAAGCAAGTTGGAGATGTGACTGGGGGAAGGGAGAGGGAATAAGAAGTAGGAGGAAAGGGAAGGTCCCTGGAGACAGCAGTGAATATGTAAACTTTCTCGATTTCCTCTGCCTACTCATACCTCTGTGTGTTAACAACTAGACAGACATCTTGTATATATTTGATAAATAAGCCTCTCCATTTATTCAGAGGAGTGAATTTGTAGCTATTATGATTCAAATGGCATGACAGGTTCTGGATTGTTGTATTTTTTTGCTATTGAGTTTACAAAAAGGGGAAAAAAAAACCCCACATGAAAATTGCAAAATTCAAAGCAATTTTCTTTGGCTATGGATGCTCACAATGCACAGATAGAGAGATACAGTTTTATATATATATATATATGTACAGAAATAATACAAAAGTCAGTCCAAGTGCCTCTTCCCTCGAGACAGGAGGATGAGGGGCGCAATAAATAATTTAGAAATTGCTCCCACCACTTGATTCAGAGTGATGGATCTGGCATGTGTTCCAACAAGGCACATGCTGTATTCATTACCCATTGAGCTACATTTTAATTTCTCCCTCATTAACCTTATCTGTGACTGGGGTTGTGCATCAAGTCAAATCCTTCGGATGTCAATCAATTCATTAGATGGTTGTTTAGTTTGTCATATGTGCTGTTATCGCTTATTAGGCTGCCACGCCGATCAATCAATCAAAAGGCAGCGAGGAGCTGGCTGGAAGGGACAAGGGCAGGCAGAATTCCATGGATGGGGCTGCCTGGAGCAGAGCCCGTGCCAGGAATGGTTTGTAAAGTGGGAGGGGAAAAATTCAGAGGCGTTCAAATGGCTCCCATTGAAAGGCACGGCTTTGTTTCAGGTCACTGAAGCACGTTATAGGCACACAATAATAATAATAATAAGGTTGGGTGAGTGTTTGCCAGCAGGACTGAAAACTCAGCAGAAAGGATGTTGTATCACCTGCCTGCTGACTTGGAAAGTCTCCCCTCCTGAGTGATCCTTCCTCTGTTTCCACCTGATATTTGCTTTCCTGTTGGGTTTATTTCCACCGGTGGCACTACAGGGGGAAGCACAAGAGCACTTGTGTGAATGCTGGAGATGAGGCAGAGTGTGCCCAGGTGGCCAAGAAAGACAAAGCCATCCTGGTTTGGATTAGAAATAGGAAAGATTTCTTCATCCAAAAGGCTGTCCAGCCCTGCCAAAGGCTGCCCATGACAGTGCTGGAGTCACCATCCCTGGAGTGATGTAAACCATGTGAATGTGGCACTTGGGGACATGGTTTAGTGGTGGCATTGGTAGTGCTGGTTGCTTTGATGATCTTAGAGAGCTTTTCCAACCTTAATGATTCTGTGATTCTTAGGCAAGGCAAGTTTTGATTCTTTTCCTTGGCTACCAGCAAATCCTTGTGCAGAAACTCCTGTGCCAGCCCCAAACCCCTCCATGGAGCACCCAGGACCACGTGACAGCCCAGCAAAGGGCTGCAGGTGATGCTACACCCCAGCTCACTATCAGCATCCCTGGTTATGTGTGTGCTGGCCCCAGGGCTGGGGGTGCTGGGCAGCTGAGCTTCTCCACCAAAGTGAAATAGGGGCATCCAGAGAAGCTGTGGCTGCCCCATCCCTGGAAGTGTTCAAGGCCAGGTTGGACAGGGCTTGGAGCAACCTGGCTGGTGGGAGGTGTCCCTGCCCATGGCAGGAGGTGGAAGAAGATGAACTCTAAGGTCCCTTCCAACCCAAACCATTCTATGATTCTATGAAATACTGGTTCAGGCTTGTGTTTGCTTTCTACATCAGTGGCACTGGATGTTGCACACCTGGGAAATTATCCCTCTGTGCCTTGCTCTGGGCAAGCTGTGAAATCCTTGGCACCGAGCTGAGCTCTTCCCACAAACCTGGTGAATCCCATCCTGCTCTGGGAGGGAAAGCCACTTCCCCTCCCTCTTTTTGCCCCCAGCACCACCTAATGAGCTCCTTTTTGCCCCGGGCATCCTTTCCCTAATGGCGAGGCAGGGGCAGACAGGACTCAGGTAGCACAACATCCTCACAGGTGGAGCAGTGAGAGGGCAGAAAGAAATATTCATCCCTCTGCTTACAAAGTGCAGCTGGGTCTGAAGCCATTCAGATTAAATGGCTGTGGATCCCCCCTGTGCCATTCTTGAAAACCAGAGCCATTCTGCTCCAAGCACTCTTCCAGGATTCATTTGAAACCCTCCATTGTAGCTGTTGGGTTTGGAGCGCAGGAGTTGGCGCCTATTAAGAGGTTCTGCTCCTGCCACAGGTGTCCTTTGGAGGCAGTGCCTCTCTATTATGGTACAGCAGGTAGATGCCACCACTCAGCATCAGGGAGGCCTGGAGAAGCAATCCTAGCAAGGCGCCAGCGTTTCAATTAACTGGCAAGACAGCCAACATTTCAGCACCTGTACATCTCTCTCCGTAGCAGCCAGGATGTATTGTATTATAAATAACAATAAGCAGGCCCAGTCAAAGGCTGTAATTGAATCTCTTCATTTTGCTGACTCGGGTGAAAAAGCCCCTTTGAGTGAATTATGCTGCGGGTCTGGGTAATTTGGGCGACACATAAAGGTAACACGCTCACTGTAATTAGAGCAAACATCCATTCCTGTCGGTGCCACTGCCCCCAGGGCACCCAGGGCTGCTTGGATGGCTTTGCATAGGGAGATCCTGCTGGGAATGTGGGAAGCATCACTCAGCTCTCCAAAATATCCCTTCACTTGAAGGGTGGTCACTGGTGAGGGAGTTGTTGGTGCTTGTTGAAGAGGGAGAGCAAATTCCCTCCCCTTGGCATGAGGGCATGGAACAGAGCAGGCAGGGAATGGGGACTCACTGCCCCTCCATCCTCATGGGTTTTCCTACAGTCTCCTTCCTGTGTTGCCCAGCAGTTCCCAGCCTCCAAAATCCTCCTTTTTGTGCTCACAGAGACCTCTTTCTTGCCGATGATCTTCTGGGAGGTGTCCTTTATGCACCCCAGCTGCAAGTCCAGTGTTAAGGAAGTTCTATGGATTTAAGGACAAACTCTGTTGCTTTTGTGGCTGAAACTGAGTCCTACCAACAGGAATGAGCTGCTGAGTCAACCTTCCCTTGGAGTGGCAGCCTGGGATGTCTTTTGGCAAATGGAGAAAGGCAAAGGTTGATGCTTTCCCAGTTTCTTCCCTTCCCTTGAGTGTGGCTGCTCTGGGCACACTCCCTCCTCATCCCTCCTCTCCAGTCCAATCCAGACATCTCCCCAAGGCCAGCACATTTTTCAGCCCAAATCTTGCACTGACAGAATATATTACATCTCCACTGAGGCAGAATGCAAAGTGAGGAGGAGCTGAGAGGGGAGCACAGGGAAATGAGGTTTTCTCCACCACAGGAGCATGGGGTTAAATCAGCAGCTGCAGCCAGAGCCTCTTGGTCCCTCTGTGCTGCTTCAGGTTTTCCTGGAGATTTTTGTTGAGAATATGCTCCACCTTTTTTCTTTTCCCCTCTAGAAACCACTTTGTATGTCACTTGCTTTCTCTTTTTATTTTTTTTTTGTTATTATCTTAAACATCCATTATTTAGAAACTGCTGGAGCCTGGAAACCAATTTCCGTGCTTATTTCAAAGAGTTTGCAGCGTTTAGGTGGTTATGTACAGGCTATTACATGGGCTGACCATGGGAAAACAGAGCCTGGCAGGGCTGGGGGCCCTGCAGGGAGGGACCCCTGGTAGGCAGGCAGGGAGGCAAATGTGGGATAACTCCTGTCTGATGGACATCTGTGCTTCAGGATGACTAGAGGATGAAAATCATGGAGGATGGAAAGCAGGATTGCCTTTAGCACAGGGTCCTGTGCTGGAGGAGGGGTGGGAGCCCATATTCTCCTCCTCAAAATGGGGTTTGTGGTGGGCAGTGCTGCCTCACTCCTGGAAATCCTCAGTCATGGGATGCTGAGCTGCATCCCCAGATGGGAACAGGGCTGTGTCCTTCGCTGTTCTTGGCTTCGCAGGGCTCAGCATGTAAAGCAGCAGATCCCTGTGGATGCTTTAAGCTACTCAAGGGATTAGGCAGGGTTAGGAGCAATCCCAGGACAGAAGAGAAGTGGTGACAGTTTGCAGCCAACCTCCTCCTCCTCTCCTCTCTCTAAGTAAAGGAGTGGAAGCATCTTTTCATCTTGGTTTTGCCATTTTTGGGTGGTGGTTGAGTCTGCCTCCTGTGCAAGAGGACTCCATCTTCACAACAGACCTACTGATCATATTTAGTGCTGGGAAGGAGGTGGCAGGAGGGAAATCCAGGATTGAGGGATTGAGTTCATCCTTCTTGTAAGCCCGTCAAAGTCAGCGGAGTGGCAGCAGGAGCGGGGCTGGCCGGGCACATCCCCGGCCTGAGAGCAATCCCTAAATGCTCTTGACTCAGTGTAACCCTCAGCTGAGCTGCCTGTCAGTCACACCAAGCCCTGCGTGGGCATCTGAGTCACAAGGATCCCTCCTGGTGCCACTTTGGTGGCTGGGGAGCACCACAGAAGTCACCACGGCAAGGGCGTGTGGACAAAGGAATGAGCTGTCCCAGCAGGACATGCTCCTTTTGGCCGTGTTAAGCCCAGAGTCTTTTATCCTGTGATTTCAAAAGAGCTGCAAAAAGATCAGTCGGTGGCATTATTGCTGCTTTTTGCACACTGAGCCAAGGCAGCAGAGCTGAGCTGGGGTGGAACCAGGCCCTGTCCTCCCTGGGTGCTCCTACCCCTCTCAAAACTGCCCACATGTGTAACTGGGGGTCTGCAAGGGGTGCCATCCATGGGGCACCTCCCATCCTGCTGCCCTTTAGTAAGCAAAGATAGAATCAGAGATCCCAGGATGGTTTGGGTTGGAAGGGACCTTAAGGATCATCCAGTCCCACTCTCCATGAGCAGGGACACCTCCCACCAGTCCAGGTTGCTCCAAGCCCTTTCCAACATGGCCTTGGACACTTCCAGGGATGGGGCAGCCACAGCTTCTCTGGGAAACCTGTGTCAGAGCCTCACCACCCTCACAGGGAAGGATTCCTTCCTAATATCCTGTCTAACCTTGCCCTCTGGCAGTGGAAAGCCATTCCTCCTTCTCCAGTCATTCCAGGCCCTTTTCCAAAGTCCCTCGCCAGCTCTCCTGGAGCCTCTTTAGGCACTGGAGGTCTCCCTGGAACCTTCTCTTCTCCAGGTGAACACCCCCAGCTCTCCCAGCCTGTCCCCAGAGTGAGGAGCTCTGGAACATCTTCATGGTGTCCTCTGGACTCACTCCAGTAGCTCCATGTCCTCCCTGCGCAGGGACCCCAATGCAAGTGGGCTGTCACCAGAACGGAACCCACTCCCTCTCCCTGCTGCCCACACTGCTTTGGATGTAGCCAAGATGAATATTTTGGGACGACTGCGTTGGCTTGGTTTGCTTTTCCAGGATACAGCCCAAACCTGGAGGCTCTACAAGCATCCAAACACCAACTCCATGCACATCAGAACTCCCAGAGCCACAGCAGGACCCCCTTTTACAGGCAGAAAGACTGAGCCCTGCTCAGTGCCCTCCCCAAGCTCCTGCCATCCTCTCCCCCACGTTCAGGCTGGAACTGGAGCAGTGCTGTCCATGGTGGTGTTGGAATTTTCTCCGCGTTACCGCGAGTTAATTCATTCCAGTAAATCATCCAAAATAATTTGCGGCGCATATCAATTTTCTGTGTGAACTTCTGGCTGGCTGCACAGAAGTATCTCCTCCTGCCGTCACGGCTCCCTTATTCTGCTGATCTGAGACAACAAAGCAGCTGGGGAATAAACAGGAGGCGAGTTGGAGTCCCCAGGGCTGCCGGCACGGGGGAGGCACCGGGGCTGCAACTCGCTGGCAGATAAAACCCAGCGAAGGCAGGCGATGATTAAAGGCTAATTTGCTGTCTGTGTAGTGTTAAGTGCCCCCCTTTCCTAACGAGCAGAAGGCACTGCCAACCACATTCTGCTGCCACGGCTCTCTTTTATTTACCTTTTCAATTATTTTAAGGCTTTTCCCATCTTTGATAACAGCTCTGCGAGGCCCCTCCGTGCAGAGTTGGTGGCACAGGGTGGGATTTGGTACCAGGCAAGACTTTTACGGGCAGGAAATGTCTCAAAAACAAAACAAAAAGCCAACCCCAGCCTGCTCCACCTGTCTGGTGATGGATTTCAGACCGTGAGCGGTGCTGGCTGTCACTTGGTCGACCTTTCTCCCCACCAGCTGGTGGAGCAGAGTTGTCCCAGAGCCAAAGGCACCCCGGGATGGTGGCGGCAGGGCGAGGAAGACTCAGTGGTAGCATCTGAACCACCGTCTGCCCTCCAAAAAAAACCAGCTTAGGGAAGAGTTGTGGGTTGGTTTGGTTTTTTTTAGGGATGGTCTTTCATTATATCCTTTTTTATGGTGTTTCATAGGATTCTGTTGTGGATTAGTCCCCAATAATTAGCTGTGGCTGAGTTCACACTGGGGTTTGGAAAACCCATTGTGGTGTTTTAGCTTGTGTTCCCATTGGGATGGGAAAAGCCTTGTGGAAAGTTGTGACAAGGAACACCCTTTATCATGGAATCCCAGGATGGTTTGGGTTGGAAGGGACCTCAAAAACCATCTCACTCCAAACCCCCGCCATGGGCAGGGACATCTTCCACCAGAACAGGTTGTTCAAAGCTCCATCCAATCCAGCCCTTCTCCCACCTTTTATCATGGATAGAATTTGCCAGGAGGGAGTTTTCCAAGGGAGTTTTCCAAAGGAAAGAAAGGAGGAGCTGGTCCCCCACTCACAGGGTCTAGATGCAGCTTATCTCTATGGTACATATTGCAAAAGTCTCCAGCATCCCTTCTCAGTGGTTCTGGATCCCAGGATTACCTGGATACAGGGATACAGGGACCTTCAGCCCCTCACCTGCAGGAACCAGCAGCTCAGCAGTTTCCTTCCTGAGGGAAGGGGATGCTCCCTGTGGATCAGGCAGCTCCAGCACCTTCTCCCACCCTGAGCAATGTGCCTGGTGATGGGAACCTGCCAGAGGCACAGCCCCAGGGGCTCCCTGGCCCAGCCCAAAATAGATCTGGGGCACCCATTTGCAACCAGTGCCAGGATTGCACATCAGCTCCCAGTGGGAGAAGTGGCCCTGATTAAAAGAACTATTTTTAAAGAGCCTGGATGCAGAGAGGGAGAGGTGATAATTAACTGCTGGTGGTGTCTGTGCTGCATGATGGGGCTTGGATGGATCCCTGCACTAACAGAGAGGTCCATACTCCAAAAAAAAAACCCTACTGGGACTTAGAACAGGCTGAGTCCCTCTCCTTGCTTCTCCAAGAATGCTGATTAATGTTATTTTATTACCACTGTTTTATCTTCATAGATGTAGGACCCACTCTTGGCTCCCACAGTAGGAGCAATAAGGGCGTTGAGGGCTGGTTGGAAATTGTGTCTGTGTGGTGAAGATCATCAGTGATGATTTGGGTGATGTGTTCCACCAAGAATTTATTTGTTTGCTTATTTGCTTTTTAGATGGCTGTGAGACAGGATGAATTTTTTCATGCAGAAGAAAAAAAAAAAGAAGTGTTTTATTGTTTGAAAAATTGGCTTTAAGTACATGTGTGTATATGTGCAGCCAGGAAAAAAACGGAGCTCTTCAGTCATCTGAATTTCTTTATTTATTTATTCGTGTGATGCATCGTGCAGATTTGTTTAATTGATGGCAGCACCTGGAGTGTGTTTGGCACTTCCTAAGCTCTCCCATAGGCTGGGCTTTGGGTTTGCTTAGGCTGTGCTCAGCCTAAGGACAGACAGGTGGAGGTCAGGAGAAGGGGAAGAGCCGCAGACAATTCATGTACAAGCTAAACCTCTTCCCTCTGAGCTGCCCAGAGCCAATACCTGCAGCCTCTGGAGGGCTGGATTAGCTCCCTGTCACCTCCCCAGAGTGGATTCCGTTTATATATTTTTAAATATATATAGAGTGATAGATATATGTGTGTGTATTTCTCTTTCATTTGGCTGGGATAAAAATTGCTGAGTCAAAGATTCATTTCCTTCCCGAGCCCCTTGGAAGGCAGATAAAGGGGCTGGCAGCTCGGCAGGGCTATAAATAATGCATAGAGCACAGGAGCAGCCAGCCCAGCCCTCTGCTTACCCAGGGAAGATTCCTCAGTAACGTATCCCCCTGTCTGCCGTCCCCAGGGCGGGGCTGCTTCGCTCACCTTAGGCTGACACCCACTGCTTGGCGAGAGAAATACATAAATGAGCCTCATAAAGGTTTGATTATCACCAGCCCTGCCCACTCCTGTCACTGCAGTCCTGCTGCCAGTAGTGTCCTGGGCCTGATGCTTCCCCAAGTCAAGGTGCTTAAGGTGGTGTGAGGACAAGGGGGAAAAATGTGCCTGATGATCCTTCTGCTGACCCCCCAAGGCTTGAGACTCTGCCATCCCACCATCCCCCTTCGTCTTTGGGATGAGCTGATTGTCCCTTTAAATACCAAGCTGGAATGCCAGTCCGAGGCAGTTGAGAGTGTGGAGGAGCTTCAGATGCACGAAAATGCATCTTAGAATGGGCTCTTGCTCAGTATCATTGATCAAATTGCTTCCAAATGCCCACAAAAGTCTTCCCCTTGTCCCAGTTCAACTACTGGTGGCCTGAGCCCCTCTGGAGTTGGAAGCTGACTTGGAAAGGTGTGTTGGTGGGAGGGTGACGGCCCAAGGCTTCCTGTTGGCTCAGCAGCCCAGCTGAGGTGGGGTTAGTCCTCTCTGCTCCACACAAAGCCTGCTTGGGGCTCTACCAACCCTGTGGAGCAACAAGGACTTGTGTGGGCTCAGTCCTGAGTTCTCAGTGATGCTCCATGAAGGCACAAGTGAGCCCTGGCACAAAGGGAAGGAGGGTGTTGCCAAGTCAGTGAGGTCTCAGGGGGCTTTTTCATGCAGTCCCACACCACAGGGGGCTTCAAAGGCCCTTTCCCTTCCCTTTGAGCTGCTTGTTCAAACGAGCCTCAGCCCTCAAAGCGAAACGCTGAGCAAATCCGTCGTAGTTCATCCAATCCCCGTGGAGTCTGGAGGCAATAAATTGGTCCCAGGTGGGCACAGGGGATTCAGGTGAATAAATGGAGAGGGTGGCCCCTGTGCCTCGTGGTGCATGGACAGGAGATGCTGCTGAGAGAAACCAACACGCAACAAATGTCAAATCGATGAAAGAACATCTTTCTTCTCCCTTTTTTTCTGCCTTCTCACAGAACACACTGTCAGTCCTCAAGTTTCTCATCCTTTTTTTCCTTGGTCTTCAGCCTCAAATCCCTTGTCAGGAGCTAACTTTGAAACTAAAAATGGGAGGGTGGGTGGGAAGAACCCATTTCCCAGCCAGCCTGGTCAAGCTTGGAGGAACTGTGGATCATCTCAGTTCAGGGTGTTGGGCACCCTCTGGTTGGGGAGAGCCGGGAAGGGAGATTGGCTTGGGAAGGGTAGCCCAGGAGTGCCATCTTCAGGACTGCTGTTACCTTTCCTTCCTGAAGTTCTAACCTGCAGGTTGGGTGCTGCTACTGCAGTTTGAACATGCTGAAAATCCAAGTTTTCCGTGTTTTACCCCAATTCTTCTCCCTGTCTCCTGCTGTGGCCACAGATGCTCTGGGCACTGCCTCTTCAGTGATGGTTCTTTGGGTGTCATCGAGCTGAGTTGCCTGATTCCACATTTTCAAGGGTATTTGGAGGAAATGTGGATGGTTCATTGCCTGGTATTTGAAGGAAGCGGCAAATTTAATTAAAAAACATGAGGGAAAATTAGTAGTAAAGGAGACTGATTGCAAGGCTGGATATGGGGAGGATTTAGGCAGAGGAGCACTGGGAAGGGCTGGCTCCCTGCTCCATCCCAGCCCTCTGCCCTTGGGAAAAATGATAACAAGGAGAAGCAGAGGGGAGGAAAAAAAAAAAAAAGGCTGGTTTTTATTGTTGTTTGTGATTTTTACATAAATTTTTCAGATTGCACAGCCTGTCCTTTCTTTTTTTCCCTCTGTCTGCTCTGTTTAATGCAAACGGCACCTTCCTGCTGATTGCAATCACACACTGATTGAGAGCAGCTCCTCTGCCTGGGCTGGGAGGGAAGGAGGGAGCCTTAACCCTTTCCCTCACCTCCCTCTTTTCTCACTCCTTCCTTGCTTTCTCCCCTTGCTTGGGGACTCCAAACCCACTCCCCAAAACCTCCCTGCTTAAACATGCACAAGATGCTCCGCAGCTCTAATAGTAAATTTATTTTAATATGTGAAAGCTTTGAAATGGATACCAACCTGCTGCTGCTGCAGGGCACGGGCCCAGCTCGAGCTAATATGATTAGGAAGGAACTTTCCTTGCAGAGAAATCATCTCCTATCTTCCTGCTGCAGCCTGGAGCCCCGGGATGCGGGAGCAGCGGGAGCAGCGGGAGCAGCGGTCACCGGGGGAGGCGGATGCCTCGGCTCGATGGATCATTGTCTGCTCTATCCCAATTCTTGTATCCTGCTCATCAGTTCAGCAGCTCAGCTCCTTCCTGTGGTGCCCTGAACAACACCCAGCTCACATGGCCCCCTTGTTCCTTCTGGGTGGATTGGTGGGCGCTGTGGGAAGCCACCACGCTGCCCTTGGAATGCTTTGAGTTGGAAGAGACCTTAAAATCATCTTGTTCCACCCCCTGCCATGGGCAGGGACACCTTCCACCAGCCCAGGTTGCTCCAAGCCCAGATTCCACCAGCCCAGGTTGCTCCAAGCCCTGTCCAACCTGCCCTTGGATATGTCCAGTGATGGGACAGCCACAGCTTCTCACCACCCTCACAACCAAGGATTCCTTCCCAATATCCCATCTAACCCTTTCCTTTGGCAGTGGGAAGCCATTTGGCCAGTCCCTGTCTACTCCTCATCCACCTTCAGGACAACACATTCCCTAATTTCCAAAACCAACACAATGCACTTGGTGTGCTCTCCTGAGGATCAGAATCCAAAATCCAGGGTTTCCTCTATGAAGAGCATCACAGAGAGTTATCATTTAAGCAGAGGTTCAGCACAAGAGCTGCTGGAGCCATCCACTCTTTCTGCTAATTCCCATCCTGTGAAAACTCATAAAAGCTCTTAAACCTCCATAATCCTTAAGCCAGTGGACACACACCTTTTCCCAGTGGAGATGCACAGGCTGTGGGAACAGTCCTGGAGTTTGAGGAGTATAAATCTGGATCCCACATGTCGCCTTAGGCCTTGTGTCACCTCGTCCTGAAATCTGGCAGAACAGGCTGTGCAATGAAAACCCTCCAAAAAAATCCCTCCCCCAGGGAATGGGGGTGCAGGTTGGCAGGTTGGAGCTGAGGATGTGCTGCACGAGGCTGATAAGTGCCACTCTTCAGGGATGCCACCTTGATGTACCATGAAAAACCAGGAGCAAAAGTGGTTCTGGTCTCCTTTTGCAGTGGGAGCTCAGGCCAGGCAGGTCCATCCTAAAATTTGGCTCTGGTTGTTTCCCCCCCACCCAACCCCTTCCCTTTCTCTGTGATAAAGGTGCTTTGAGAGACAGGGAGTGGAGCAGTTTGCAGGCACAGCAGTGCCTGCACAGAGGTCAGGAGGGAATGTGGTCTGTGGGTAGATAAGTTACCTGTGAAGGGAATGACTTCAGGGATTGGATTGCACTTGCCCAACTTGGTTACGTCAAGATAACATCGTGGTTTGAGACATCGATCACTTCAAAGGAACCTGCAGAGGGATTTTAATGCCTCGCAAATTGCTTTTCCTTCTATTCAATTTACATTCAGGATTGCACAGAGCATATTTAGGAGCTTTCCAAACTGCCACAAACAATGACAAATCTCTCCTGAAACGTTCTCCTGTTGCAGTAAATTTGACCTGACAAAAGAAAAGGAGAAACTTCAGCCTCCTTCAGCTCCATAAGGGTCTCTCAACCCCGTGGAGAGCCGGGGTTTGTGCTCACCAGCTCTTAAGTGAGCACAGGGAAATGCTTTGCTGCGATGCTGCAGCATCCAAGGGGTGGGTTGGGATGGAAAGGTCACTAATCCTGAACTCACATCCCTGTGGAAAGCCTTGCTGATGGAGCTGGAGCCTCTCAGAGGGCTGCTGGTGTAGATGAAATTGTGTAGATTCCTGGCACTGGGATACAGAGAGACTGGAGCCAGGGGAAGGAAAGACAGGGATCACTTCTGCAGGAGGAAAACCCCTTCCTGCTTTAGCTGAGGTTGAGCCCTGGCCCCAGTGCCCCAGGGAAGGACTGGCTGCCATCCTGCCTGGCACAAAAATGAGTGGATTGGGAAGGGTGAAAGCAGCTGGGAAAATAGGAATATGCAGCAGGGCTGGGATTCGTGGAAAAGGGGCTCTAACAGTGAGACTTCAGGCAGGTTTTCCCAGGAATTCTGAATGGCAAGGGGCACAGCATTGTGTTTCTCTCTGTAAGGCAGGATCAGCAGCTCCACCAGCCCTGTCATGGCCTCTCTGGTCCTGCCCAGCCCACCATCCCATGGAATCTGTGCTAATTGAAATGTAATCAACATGGCAGTGATTGGTTTAATGCTGAGAGAGGATCCCTTTATCCCATCAGAGGGACACACTGCCCTGGTATCTGAGGGAATATGAGCCTACAGCCTCACCTGGGGGTCTCAGCCATGCTATTTTGGGATTCCCAAGCTGCCCCAGCATGGCTGGGTCTGATCCTCATGGTTTGGGAGATACAACACACCCTCAACATGGGCATTATGCTCCCAGTGGCCTCTTTGCCCCCATACCCATAGGTTTGGCACAGGTGTCTTTCCTGTGGTTCCTGATGGGCACAGGGCTGGAAGACGAGTGCAAATGCCAGGAGGATGGAAGAATATTTTTGCCAAGCATTGTCCAAGACTCACTCCTCTCCAGCACAGCTTTTTTCCTGTGCTTGCCAGCCACCAAGCCATGGGCAGGCAAAGAACCCTCTCACCTGTGTTATTGTTTCATTAAAGATGTTAATTCAGGCTCTGTCTCTGCATATTCATGAGCCTGTGGTGTCCTCCTGCTGCCATGGCCAGCTAAGATGAGCTGGCATTAGGGCCCACAGCAGGTGCCCATCCCAAAAACAGGAGGATGTCGTGCTCAGCTCAGCCTCATTTCCCTCCAGCTCATACCTGCTGCTTCCTGGAGGCTTTAAAAGCTGGTGCAGAGATGAAATGAGTTTGCTCTGAAGCTCCCATTGGGTTTTTCCAGCAGCATTTGTTGTCCCAAATGACTTCAGCAAACCCACGTGGCTCCTGCTTGCTCAGATGCACCCGGGTGACCCCCCAAAGCACCCCAAGCTCCTGCCATTAGTTTCCCAAATGGAAATCTGAGCCTGCAGAGGCCAGCTGAGCTCCTTGGCATGGCCAAGGCATCACAGTGAAGCATTCAGTGTGTCCATGTCCTCTGATTTGCCAGCTGGTACCTACCAGAGCATCTCCTGCTCTGACAGAGACAGAGATTTCAGCTGGGAAATGTCAGCCTTGGATGGATTAAGGAGTTTTGGCATCATTCCTGGCACCTTTTTATCTCTTCCCTCCATGAAGCTCTGATCCCAGGGATGGCCATGCTTGAGGGGAAAGCAGCAATCAAATGTGGCAAGGAGTAGAGATCCTACAACAGAGCAAACCTATTTCCAAGGCCCCCAGTGTGGACAGGCTTCCCAAATCCTTTTGTGCTTCTGTTTGGGGATGGCATGGTCAGCTTTTCCCATGATTTTCCTGTGCTTTGGGGGCCTGAGATAAAGCCTTGCAGTATTTCTCATCTGCCCCAGGTCTCTGGGAAGGCTCTGAGGAGCTGGAGGCTGTGGTGGGTGCCATGGGCAGACTCTCCTCATGGGGCTCCCAAGCTGGGATCTGGCATTGTCAGGTGATCCACATCCCAGCTCTCTGCCCCTCATCCCTTCCTTTTGGGAGCCATGCAATGGCAAAGCACAAAGCTGCTCTGTCCCACAGGCCCTCTTGCCCTTAGATGGCTCCAGAAGGCTGCCAGCCCCAGGATGGGGCTTGATTTAATCCTGGCTTTTGTGTTTCAGCCTGAAAAACCCTCAGGGCCCTCGGGGCATTAGGGATCTACTGACACGTGTTCAAGCCTTGTTCTGGGCTCCTGCTGAAATGCTCCCCTGGCTGTCACAACCATGGCCATGTGCTGGGATGCACAGGCAGCAGGAGAGGACTTCCACCTGCTCTAGCAGAAGGTGTCTCTGCCCATGGCAGGACTAGATAACCTATGATTCTATGATTCTATTCTATAGCCTATGATTCTATTCATATAACCTATGGCTCTGTGATTCTATTCTATAGCCTATGATTCTATTCATATCACCTATGGTTCTGTGATTCTATTCTATGGTTTCCCAGATGTTTGGGACACTCAGAGAAAGCAAACTGGTTTCATGCTGGCATTTTCTCCCATGTGCTGCAGTTGGTCTGGGAGGTGAATTTGAGGCTCCAAAGATGAAGGAAGGTGACCCCTGGGTGTGGCAAGGCTGGGCCTCTCTCCTGTCCAAGCAGTTTATTTCCTTCAGAGCATCTTTAATCTGCTCTGGAAGTTTTCACCTTTTGGGTGTTCAACCCCTTTCTCTTGGATAGCCTTAAAAAGGCAAAGAGGAATTCTGATTTTCCAGTCTTCACTGGCCTGTTTACTGCTTTTTCCATTCCAATCCAAGTTGGCACTGTGGAAAATATCCCAATTATATTCCCTTCCCGTGCCTTGCCCCTTCAGAGCCAGCCCTCTTATCGAGCACACCACAGCTGATCATTAATCTTCCAAGGCTCTTGAGCACTGCTGGTAAATCTGCTGGGGTGAAGCTGAGGAATCTTCTCTGCAAAGGGCTTGAGAGGGTCCCTGAGGTGTCACCCAGCTGGTGGTGGCCCTGGCACAGTGTCACTGTGCTGGCTGACAGGGACAGCAAGTGCTGGGCTCTCCCACCTCTCTCCCTTCCTCTCCTGGCTGGGCCTTGCCAGTTTGCATTGCACAGGAAGGGATGGGAAAGTCATAAATCAATCTGGAGTGTTTCTCTTCTCTTTAGGGGAAAAATAATAACCCCAAACAAAACAAGGTCGGGAGAAAGGAATTCCTAATGACAAACTTACTTCAGCTAAGACACCAGGGGCTTCAGCAATATGAGATTAAACCTGCTGTGCTGAGACTCTATTACTCCATATATTACTCTGTGCTGCTGGACTGATGGTTCTCACAGGCGGAAATATAACCCTTGGAAATGTCAAGGCACATAATAAAGAGACCTAGCAGGGGAGGCTGGATGGCTCCAGGGATTGATAAAGCCTTTCTAGCACTGGCTCTGCTGTGAGGAGGGGGTGGGTGCCCGCTGGAGCTCACACGCTTTGCTGGTCCCTTTGTTAGATGGTTCCAAGGGAGAGGTGGCATGGGAGAAATTCTGGTGGAACAACTCAGTCTGGCTGAGTTTGCTTTGGAAATAAAGCAGGATCTGCAAATGAAAGCTGGGATGAATAGTCAGCTCCTTTTGCAGCCCTCAGCTCTAAGTGTTTGTCCCTGGGGTGGCTGCCACGCTTATACCTCTTCATTAGCCCTTAATGCTTCCTGTGTCCTCTTGGCATTGCAAATCCCTTGGGACAAACAGTTTCCCTGGGAGCCTGACTGGGCCTCTGGGGTTTCTGTGAGACCCCACTGTAAATCTCTTGGGAAGGGTCTTCCCAATGGCTCATGGATAGAGCCATCTCAAGGGCAAGGCAGCACAAGGGATCATTGCCAAGCACCTCTAAACAAACCCACGAGGGTTAGGAAAAGCATTTACTCTGACACGTGGATCTGTAATTCCTATTTTTGGGAATGGGCTGCTGGATGAGCCAGTGCTGGTGGGGCTGTGGTGCTGCTCCCAGAATCACAGCTCTGTGCAGCACAGGACTCCCTGATCCCCCCAAAAAACGCTGGTTGGGGCTGCAAAGTGTGACCCTTCCCATCTCTCCATGGCAGCGTCGGGCTCGTTAAGGCGAGAAGTAGGAAATAAATCTCCTGGAACTCATGAACTATTTACAGCAGTGCTGAGCAAGCAGTCCACAATTATTTATTTATTCTCCCCAGCTGGGCTGTGCTGGTGAACCTGGAGAGAGGGGGATGCTGGCAGGGCTGCCAGGTCCAGCCCCACGCTGTCTCCTCTGTGTGAGGCTTCCCATGGGCAGGCAAGTCCCTGGAGATCCCAAAAGGCAACAACACACGTGCCCTGGCAGCACCTCTGTGCTGTTTTGACTTTGGAGGGAGTAGAATCCAGCCTGTCTTTGTGCTGAGGTATTTTCAGCCCTGCTCTGGCTGTGCATCCTTGTGCCCAAGGCCACAAAAAGAAGGAAAGTCATACTTGAGGAGTGGGGAATATTTTTCATGACAAGGAGATGTGTTGGAGGAGACTGTGAGGTTTCTCTGCAGGTGGTTTGAGGTGTAAGGAGGGTGTTGGTGTGAGTGGCCAGAACCACAGAATGCTTTGAGTTGGAAGGGACCTTAAAACATCCCATGGGCAGGGGCACCTCCCACTAACCCAGGTTGCTCCAAGTCCCATCCAACACTTCCAGAAATAGGGTAAAATTTTATGAAATGGCCATTTTTCCCTGCAGTATTCCCAGACAATCACTAGATGTTTATGAGTGGTCATTCTGCTAATTACACAATCCCTGTGTTTTGTGAAAACAGGTCCTTTTAACAGCCAGGAGATGACACAGGGTTTGTTGGGTCATGCCAGCAGCACCCAACCTTGCATGGGGATGGGTGTGGGAGACATTGCCTTTTTGCCCTTGCTACTCTGTCCCTGTGCATCTTCCACCCTGAAATGAGTGTTGATGAAGAGGATGCTGCGAGGAAGAAGGAATGGCCCCTTTCCTTTTCCTGGCAGTGCTGGCACCTGCTTACTGGCACTTGTGCTGCTTCAAAGGCATTTTCTCATCGTGGGGCTTATAGGCCAAGGACACTTCTTGCCTGCAGCTTTATATCTGTCAGTTTGATCAGCAAATGGGAGAGAGGGCCATAAAACTGCAGAGGCAGAGTCCTGGTCCCTTTAATCCCGCCAGGAGGGCCGGCGTTATCCCTCCGCCGGGAGCGCTAATAGGATTCTAATACTCTGGCAAATGGGATTTTTTACAACTGCCATTCTGCAGTTACGGAGCTGCTGTGTCACCAGGACAGCCCTATAAATTCTGCTGCAGATGGAGGGGACTGGGGGCTTGGGGTGGGAGGGTTGCCCTCACTGATGATGCTCCAGAGGGGGATCTGTTGGATTACCCACTGCTGCTTTCCCAGGTTTTGGGTCATCATCGTGGTTTGACTGGGTGGAATTGCTGGGCTGGCAGTGCTGGGGGTTGGGCTGTTGGGGTGGTTTGGCTGTTTCCACAGGCTTCTAGGTTGGTGTCTGCATTTTGGGCTCACCCTCCGTGCTCCCTCCATGCCCTCCCTGCACACGTGTGTGCTGAGATGGAGCAGTTCTGTGACTGATCTCAGGTGGGTCCCCAGTGGGTCTTCATGTTGCTTTAAAGGCATTGCTAAGCCCCAATAAACCCAGGAAGGCTCCAGAAGGACCTATTTGTTCCCCCCTTCCATTGCTACCCCCTGGGTGTGTCTCCTCTGTCACCAGCCTTGGCTGGGGTGGCTGGAAGATTCCAGTTTGAAGGTCACATCCCAGCTGCCTTTTCCACCCAGGACAGTGGCACCAGTAAGTCTGTGGCATGGCAGGACAGCGTTTTCTTGGCAGTGCCCACTGCAGGGTTTCTGTGCATGGAACACCTGCCCTGGGCAGGGAAATCCTCTGGAATGGCAGGAAAACCCCCTGGAACAGCAGGGAAGCCCACTGGAACAGCAGGGAAACCCCCTGGAAAGGCAGGGAAACCCCCTGGAACAGCAGGGAAGCCCACTGGAACAGCAGGGAAACCCCCTGGAACAGCAGGGAAACCCCCTGGAACAGCAGGGAAGCCCACTGGAACAGCAGGGAAACCCCCTGGAACAGCAGGGAAGCCCCCTGGAACAGCAGGGAAGCTCAGGGTGTGTTATATCTTTAGGACCCTATTCCTTGCCTGGTGTTCATGCAAATGGAAATGCTGATGAAATTATAGGATGGTGATGCATTTTTGGCCTTGGACTAAATCCCTTGGGTGGCACAGGGCCAGCAGAGTGGGCACATCCCGTGGGTGCAAATGGATCCCACTCCATTGGAGCATCACTCTGACACCCACGGGGCACACCAGCACCCCCTCCTCAGCGGGCAGTGCCCACCTGGAGTGCCAGCACCACAAATATTGTATCACTGTATCCAATCTCAGCTCCAGATTGATTTTTCTCCAGCCTTGATCGCGGGAACACGGAGACAGGATTATTTTCCTGGGCAATCACAGGTTGATGGCTCCTTGCAGCTGCTTCCACACTTTGTGCCATCAGTTAAATCAGCAGCTCCCCACGCTCTGCTCAGAGTAGCACCAATTTCCCTGGGACATTCTCGGGGCTTTCGTGGTGCTTTGCTGCAAATTGGTACAGGAGACTGGCCCGACCCTTCTTGTTTTACAGCAGCCTTGGCATGTTGGCTTTATCTTATCTATTATCACCTCTGCCCAGAGCTAACAAGATCTCATCTACCTCTCTCCCCAATCTTATTTGTCATCACATTCCTACAGCTGCCCAGAAGTCCCCACCCTGACATGAGGAATCCTCTTGCCAAGCTCTGCGTGGGTTGATTGTGAGAGACAGACCTGCCCCACTGGTAATAGAGGAGCTCTCCTTTATTCCCACTTTACAGGCAGCTGAGCCGAGGGGAAACGTGTGGTCCAAGTTAATAAAAACCCCTGGAATAATCCCCCTGTGATTTTTCCAAGGTTATAAAGGAGGACTGAGGTTTGAAGAGGGATGTGGAGAGCACTAAACAGAATTTTGGCTGCCTCTAAACAGCTCGCCCCAGGGTTTTAAATCATCAGAATGCAACCAAAGCAAAGGAGTTTCTTTCCCCAATTAAAAAATAAAGCAAACCTGAAAAGTTCTGCAAGTGAATTGGCACTGGAGAACGAGCTGGGGTTGTGCAATAAATGGGTGAAGGCAGGAAAATGTCACATTTTATTGAGGGAAAATTTGTGACAGGAGAAAATATCTTCTCTTAGACCAAGCGATGTGTTTGGGGAAAATAAAATAGCAGCAAAGTGGCTTTTGCACAGAGCTGTGGCTGTAAAAGGAGGTGGAGAGGGAGGAGGTGGAGGAGGTGGGTGCCCCTGGTAGGGACACCCTTTGCAGCCAGGACATGGGAACACCATGGAAAAAAGCTCCTGAGCTGCTGCTGGTTACAGCAAAATTGGGACCATCTGCTGCACTTCAGGATTGACTTCCCCTGCTGTTCCATCCTGCCTGAACACATCTGGGCAAGGAGGGCTGAGGGAGACACTTACCAGGCAGTGTTTTACTCAGGGTGATCCAAATTCCCCACATTCTGGAATTCCCAAGTTTTTCTCCACTCACACTGGTGGCTGCAGCTCTCCATGTTCCCAGAGTGTTGGAGCAGGGCTGGAATTGATGTGATGTCTCACAAACCTTGATGGGAATGAGTGGAATGTCCTCTCCTGTACCAAGGGGCTCTCCAAACCATAGAAACCTGGAATCAATAAGATTGAAAAAGACCTCCAAGATCATCGAGTCCAACCTGTGACTCATCACCACCTTTTGAACTAAACCAGAGCACTGAGTGCCACTTCCTGGGCTGCATCTCCCCCTGCTCCCTTTTTCCCACCAAAGCCAGTGGGAATAAATCCCTTGAACAAATGAATCCTGTCCTGTCACCTTGTTTTTTTAGTCTTAGAGTGAGACTTTCTGAAAATCATCCCATGTTTTGGCCCTGTGTTGCAAACTGTGTAGCTGTTTTTTTGTAGGTCCTACTCTCTCCATGCCCTTTAACCCTCAGGATATCTCCATCCCCCTGCCCAAATCTGCCAGGCTTTGCTGCACACCAAGATGAAAAGCAGGAGAAGGAGCTGGCAGTGGCCAAATCCATTTGCTCACCAATAAGTGAGGAAATAAAGGATTTGGGCTTTGAAGAGGGAAAAAAAAGCCTCTCCCAGTGCAGTAGATGGGCCCTGGAATGGATTTTCCAGCTCCTGAAGCATCTGGCACTGGGCACTGCTGGCAACATATCCCAAACTGATGGGATTTCAACAGAAACATCCATTTCTGCAGGGGGGAAACAAATACAACAAACATCTCAGCGGTGAGGACAAGCAAGGCAGGAGAAAGATGAATATTTGGCTTGGAGAGGAGTGTTTGATATTGTCCCTACCAAAAGGGATGCTCCTGCTTTTTATCCAGAGGGAAAATTTGATTGTAGTGATGATCTGTGGGGTTTATTTGTAGAAAGGATTGTATGGAAGAGAAGGAAGGAGGGGAGGGAAAAGAGAATCAGAGAATGGTTTGGGTTGGAAAAGCCCTCTAAGGTCATCGAGTCCAACCAAGGCCACCACTGTCCACGTCCCCAAGTGCCACATCTGTACATCTCTTAAATCCTTCCAGGGGTAGCAACTCCACCACTTCCCTGACCAACCTAATCCAGCCTTTTCCATGAAGAAATTTTCCCTGGTATCCAACTTAAAGCTCCCCTGGCACAACTTGAGGCCGTTTGCTCTTGACCTTCCTAAGCTCTCATTGAACCTTAACATGATTTTCCATTGAATAATTTTATATTAAGTATTTTTAACTGACTTTTTTATGATAGTTGAGCTTGGAAGAGTCTGAAGCATCCTGTAGCAAGGAGATGATGGATATGGAAGCTGTGCATGGCCAAGCCTTGTTAGGAGCTGCAAACTCTCTGCTTGACGGGAAATGGAAAATAAGACAAATAGATCAATTTTCATTGCAGCAAAAGCTTAGCAGTCCTGGCCTTCAAATTTCCTCTGGGGTCTAATGTTGTTTAACTTACCTCTTAATGGTCTGAAACACGGGGTGACCAGGGCTGTGGCCTTTGACTGCAAGAGAAATATAAAGTTGCCCTAATAATGGAGCGTTGGGAGTTATGAAAAGGGTCTGGATAAATTAGATTGTGGCTTTGTGTGTGGCAGTGGTTGTGTCCTCCTGGAGAGAGAACTCCAATTATTAACTCAGGGGAAGGAAAAACAGTGCAAATTGTTGTGTATGAGGATTTATTCTTGGGAAAGAACCAGTGGGATGGGTGATGGGGTATCCATGCAAGTTTGGGGGCTCAGCAGAGATGGGAGGAAATGAAAAGGCTGAGGAGGACGTGGATTCTTTGTGTGATTTTACAGCAAGGAAAAGCTCGTGGTGAGGCAGCAGGTGCCTCCTGGTGTCCTCAGTCATGCTGGTTGGAAGTGACCTGGTGCAAAGTGGAGTTATGGATTTCCTGTGCTGCTGACACGTGGTGAGAGGGGGATTTAAAGCTGCTCGTGTAGCTTGGCTGGAACTGAAGGAATCACTAATGCAAAGATGTTTCTGGGGACTCTTCATCATTTCCAAGAAAATAAAAATCAAAATAACCATTTTTGCAGTGCAGCATTTTAGAAGGAGCACTAAACTGATTTGAAGTAGTTGAAAAAGTTAAATTTTTGACTTAAAGGTGACTTTTTTCCTCGCTACACTGTTTTATGAAGGCTCAGCCAGACCCAGTGGGGCATTTCTTGGTGCCCAAGGCTTGTCCAAACCTGGTGCTCCCATAGTTTAGGTCCCATCTGTTGTCTCCAGGGCTGCCTTGTCACCTTCCACACTGCTTGGTGGCCCCTGGGGGAGCCAAGACCATCAGTCAACCTTCCCAACCCTGTTTAAATTCTCCTTGCTCCAAAGGATCTGTAGGGGAAGGTGATTTATGTTCCTTGCAGCAAGAATTTGGGATGGAGCCCTCCTTGATCCAGGTGATTTGTGACATTCCACCCGTCACTTAAACTTCTGGACAAACTTCAATGATTAAACAGTGAAGAAAAAGGGATTAATTTTATATATGTAATGTATGTATTTAATATATAAACACACTCTGATGTTTTCTTTCCCTCTCTACACCTTGTTGAATATTCCCCTTCCTCGTCCAGAAGTGGGAATAAAGTTCACGTTGCCAGGACCATAACTGAGCAAATGGCCTTTGCACTTATCAAGTGTCTCTGCTCTGCTTGGGCATTTAATCACCCGAAAAAGCCATTTATTGCCTCGTATACTCCTCCTCTATGAACATTAGCCCTTAAATACTTGGCATAATTAAAGGTGAAGCCGGCGCCGCGCTCCGTCTCCTGCCCGTGGAAGGGTAACAGATGAGGAGGGAGTTCTGGTGGAGTTCAAGGTTAGAGCCATAAAGCCCATTTTCTGCATGTGTCAGGGACATTATTTTAGGAATGTCTAATTCTGCTGCTGAAAATTGAGGCCGGCTCAAATAATAATTCACGCTTAATGAACTTAAGAGTTCCAGCCCCGGCGCTGCCGTTCCCTCCGTGCCCGGCGCGCTCGATTGGCCTTGTCAGATGTTTAAAGGATGGGGAAGGAATGACAGAGAGGATTTGATGGAATTAGGTGGGATTCCCCCCAAAAAACCTATTTCTTTGTGTTTAGATCCACTGCAGCGCTCCAGGCTGGGCACAGAGTGGCTGGAGAGCAGCCAGGCAGAAAGGGACCTTGGGGTACTAATTGACAGGAGGCTCAACATGAGCCAACAGTGTGCCCAGGGGGCCAAGAAGGCCAATGGGATCCTGGCCTGTATCAAAAATAGCGTGACCAGCAGGCCCAGGGCAGTGACCCTTCCCCTGGACTCTGCCTTGGGGAGGCCACACCTTGAGTGTTGTGCTCAGTTCTGGGCCCCTCAGTTCAGAAAGGATATTGAGGTGCTGGAGCGGGGCCAGAGAAGAGCAATGAGGCTGGAGAAGGGACTGGAGCACAAGTGTTGTGGGGAGAGGCTGAGGGAGCTGGGGGTGTTCAGCCTGGAGAAGAGGAGGCTCAGAGGTGACCTCAGCACTGTCTGGAACTGCCTGAAGGGAAGTTGTGGCCAGGTGGGGGTTGGTCTCTTCTCCCAGGCACTCAGCAATAGGACAAGGGGGCACGATGGGCTCAAGCTCTGCCAGGGGAAATTGAAGTTGGAGATCAGAAAGAAATTCTTTGCAGAGAGAGTGCTCAGGCATTGGAATGGGCTGCCCAGAGAGGGGGTGGATTCCCCATCCCTGCAGGTTTTTCAGCTGAGCTTGGCCGTGGCACTGAGTGCCATGATCTGGTAAAGGGACTGGAGTTGGACCAAGGGTTGGACTCGATGATCTTGGAGGTCTTTTCCAACCCAATCCATTCTATGATTCCGTGATTCTAAATTTGCCGCAGCTTTGGCTGTAATCCAGGCGGCTCCTTGATCGGGACTTCTCAGGGCTTTAACCTTGTGTGTTCTTACAGCTCAGCTCTTCAAAGGGCTCGTGCCTTTCTTTTATGCAAGGAAAAACAAACATCAAGCCTTGATGAAGGGTTAATACCCAGCACTGCGTGGAGGGAGCACATTTAAGTACTTGGAGCATCCTCGGCTGCCCAAGGAGGAGACTGTTCAAAGGCTCCGTCATTAACACCCTTCCCCTTGTAACACCCCTTTGATAGGGAATTAATGGGCTGTGGGATGTAGAACATCACCCTGGTGCTGCTGCTGGGTTTATGCACTGCCAGGATGTGCTGCAGGGAAATGTTCCCCTGCTGGGTGAGGGTTGGTCTCTTCTCCTCACAGGACAAGAGGAAACGGCCCCAAGTTGTATCAGGGGTGGCTTAAGTTGGATATTAGGGAAAAATTCATCATTGAAAGGGCTGTCCAACCCTGGCACAGGCTGCCCAGGGCAGTGGAGGAGTCACCAGCCCTGGAGGGATGGAAAGGCCATGTAGATGTGGTGCTTGTGGACGTGGTTTGGTGGTAGCCTTGGAAGTGCTGGGAGTAGGATGGGACTCAGTGGTCTTGGAGGGCTTTTCCAACCTAAATGAGTCCATGATTCTGTGTTTCAATTCTTACATCATGTGAGGCCAAGCTGGGATGAAGGAGGGGTTAAGGTGAGGCTGGGGAGAGTGGGGATCACCAAGACCCCCCAGATCAGCCCCATTGTCCACCCCCTTCTCCCCAGTCCCACCTCTAGCACAGGATTGCCGAGCCCTGTGTGGCTTCCTCGAAAGACAAGGACTTTCCTGGCTGTTGGAAACACGAGGCATCTGTATAAACAATTGCATTAAGCTGCTGTTGTAGTAATTGTGTTTGTACAGTGAAGCAAAAAGGCTCAGTTTGCCCCTGTGCTGTCTGGAAATGATTCCTCTAGGTTATGTGTGAAGTATTTTTTTCAGTGTGCTGATTTCATTCAGGGGAAGGAAAAAAGCAGAGATACCATTACAATGACATATCCTTCCCCAATGGTAACTTTATCCCTGCTTCTGGCTCAGTGCAGAACCATAATTCATTTTGTCACAAGGATAGCAAATAAATAATAAGAATAAATTGAGCAGATTATCTCATCTTTAAGCCATGCCCAGCGTTCATCAAATCCATGCCAAGGAGTGAGACTTATCTGCAGCCAAACTGATCCTACACGAACCCCTCCCTCAAGCCCCATCAGGGCCCCTCAGAGGCTCCCACCCATCTCCTGCTCCTTGGGGGCTTAAAATGACGAGTCATTAAAGTGACACAATCCCAAAGTGCCTTTTTTTCTCCTTATTTTCCCCCTCTTCTTCTTGTTCTAAAAGGGCTTGTGAAAACCTCAGATGCTGCTATTTTTCCCCCATTGATTTTTCCTGAAAGGACCAAAGGATACAAAGGCTAAATCCGACTCGGGAGAAGTTTTGCTGCTCACGCTGCAGATGCAAAAAAAAAAAAAATCCATTTCTTCTCTGGCTTCAATGAAGTTTTAATAACAGCTGCTGCATCAAATCCATGCCAAGGAGTGAGACTTATCTGCAGCCAAACTGATCCTACACGAACCCCTCCCTCAAGCCCCATCAGGGCCCCTCAGAGTCTCCCACCCATCTCCTGCTCCTTGGGGGCTTAAAATGACGAGTCATTAAAGTGACACAATCCCAAAGTGCCTTTTTTTTTTCCTCTTTTCCCCCTCTTCTTCTTGTTCTAAAAGGACTTGTGAAAACCTCAGATGCTGCTATTTTTCCCCCATTGATTTTTCCTGAAAGGACCAAAGGATGCAAAGGCTAAATCCGACTCGGGAGAAGTTTTGCTGCTCACGCTGCAGATGCAAAAAAAAAAACCCATCCATTCCTTCTCTGGCTTCAATGAAGTTTTAATAACAGCTGCTGCAGGGACTTTGCACAGGACTAAGGTCTCATTATTTTTAAAGGAGATGCTACTGTACATTTACTAGTAGGACTGCAAAGTGTTATAAATAATTAACGTGGAACTACACTGACTAAACCCACTGCAGTCCTCCTAATTGGTAAACAGCCCTTATTTCACTCGGAGTGCATGAGAGGTATTACCACTTTCAGGGGGATGATTCACTTGTATAAATTTAAGCTTATGAATAATGGCTTAAAGGACTGAGGTTTGCTTTTATTTATCTCACAGTGCTCCAAAACCTCAGATGAAGAAAGGTGAGGTTTGTTGCCCCAGAAAACATTGATTCTAAAGCCTCATCTGAACTAAAACTGGGACTGAAGGAACTGACTTTGGTAGCAAATAACTGTTTCAGTGGGTGTTCAGTTGAAATAATACACCCTGAACCCTCTTGAAGCCCATTCCAAGTTATCACAAAGCAGCACATCCTGAATGCAGAATAAGGGGAACACTTTGCAGTCCTGCTCTCAAGGTGTGGGTGATGAAGGTCGTGCCAACTGCACAAGAGTTGTCTCCCTGTTTGGTTTTATATGAATTAAACCTGATATGTTTAAGCTGGAAAACACCTGAGGGTGAATGACTCCAACTTGATCTGGAATATATTTAAGATTAGGCTGGAACAGGCCCTTTTAAAGCTGAAGTAGTTCATGCTCTATAGAGTGTTTGTCCCCATTTGGGTGTGTTGGTTTAATAAGTGGGTCTTGTTAAGCACCTCAGGCTCTTGCTCAGCTCCAGGCCCTCTGTTATTCCCTAGCTGTGAATTCCACATATTTGCATTATCCATTTGCAAAGGGAGTGGAAACTGGGCATGAAACCATTTCCAGGGCAGAGAAGGAAGGTGCTGGTGTGTGTTTCATGCAGGAGAAGGGCCAGCAGAGGGTGAAAGCCACCATGGCAGCAGTGCCAAAGTGGGGAACATTTGGAAGCTGCACTTGCAAAGCCCTCAGGTTTGCAGCAGGCACGGCAAGAAGTGATGCTGTGCCCCAAAAAGGCGAAGTGCCAGCGTGGTGGCACACAACATTTCAAGACTATATATAAATATCTGACCTATTTCTTATGGATAGCACAATAAGGACTCGATCAAAACCCCATTGAATTCTGCAGGAGTCTTTCCATTGACTTCAGTGCCTTTTGGATTGGCCCCTATAAATGGCTCTTGAGGAGAAGGTAGTGGTGCATTTGCCTGACTATTTTTATGAAGTGTTTGATCACTCCCTGGGTGATTTTTCAAACTTCAGCCACTCGCAATGGGGAGCCAGAGCAAATTACAACGTTCCATGTCCAAAGAAATGTCTCTTGGAACTGAATGGAGAGGCATAAAACAGAGAGATGTGTTGGCATCCCATGGCCACCGAGATGAAGGGCGAGCATTAACACTCATTAAAAGGGACAGGCAGTGCCACATTCCATGACCCTGTCACGGGAGCACGAGGGGCTTGTCATGTTGGTTCTCAGTTCTCTCAGCTTTTGGACTAACGTGGGGCTTGCAGGATCAGTGGGCCAGCTCATCCCTTGTCCTCTTTCTGTAAAATGTGAGTCTGGGAATGGTCCAAGAAGCTTCACAGAATCATTGAGGCTGGAAAAGACCTCTGAGATCACTGAGTCCAGCCATTAAACCAGCACTGCCAACACATCCCACTTGGAGAAGTTTCTTTCTGACTCTGAAAGCACAAGGGCTTGTTTTATTCTGCTGTGGAGCTTTGCAGGTTCTCATGGCTTGTATAAGTCCTCCAGCATTTTGGTTCTCTTTTAAGTTCTCCTATTTAATGATCCTCAGTGCCAAAGGTTAATTATGCCTTGTGGAAAGAGGGGTCTAATCTCCTGTCTTTGCATGATGCTGCCTGCTGAGTTTCATGGAAAGGCTCCTCTGCTTCTCCTCTTTGAGAACCTGAGAAGTTCTGGGCAGCAAATTTATGGTGGAAGGCTTTTCCATCACCAGTGACAGTGGAATAAAAATACCTGATAAGGTCTTTTCCCCTGGAGTTTTTGCAGAGTGTCAGCAATGGTGTAATTTCCACAGGCTGGGATATCACAGAATCCCAGATTGGTTTAGATTGAAGATCATCTTGCTGCACCCCCTGCCATGGGCAGGGACACCTCCCACCAGCCCAGGCTGCTCCAAACCCCACCCAACCTGGCCTTGGACACTTCCAGGGATGGGGCAGCCACAGCTTCTCTGCCCAACCTGTGCCAGGGCTTGCCCACCCTCATGGGGCAGAATTTCTTCCCAATATCCCACCTATCCCTGCCCTGTGGCAATGGGAAACCATTCCTCCTTCTCCTGTCCCTCCATCCCTTGTCCAAAGTCCCTCTTCAGCTCTGCTGGAGGCCCTTTAGGCACTGGAAGGTTCTCCCAGTCTTGTCTCTTTGTCTTATTTTCTATATTAAAACCCACTGAAACCAAAATTAAACCATTCAGTGATTTCAAAAGATTGTTCCTGGGAATATTCTGCGAAATGAAGGAAATTCAGTTTCAGAGTTTTGCCCCAGGTTTTGCCCCAGATTTCAGTGTCTGAGAATTTCATATGGAAGAGAATTTACATGTTTGACTTTCCCCCCCAGGGAATAAATCTCTCTGCTTTTCCTCCCACTGTATCCCTCTCACCAAGGCAGGAACACTCAATCTTTGTCACACCTAGAAATTTCCAACTGAAGCATTTGAGGAATATTATGTTCATAGATGGCTTTATATGATAATAATGGAGTTGTGTTTGCTATTTTTAAAGCCTTTTGTGGATGCCTTGGAAGCAGTGAGAGGATTAGGGATGGAAAGCTGGCTTGAGGTTTGCTCACCCTGCCTCAGCCAAATTTCTGGGCTTTATAAGGATGCCAATCTCTGTCCTTGATGTTTTGGGTTGGATACAGCCCTTGCTGGCCTTTGTTTTCAAGGAAGAAATGATAATTTTTTCTTGGCTAAAAGGATCTGAGGCTCCACCACAACCTGTAGCTGGAATTCACCTTCTCAATGTCACCCATCCCAGGGCTTGTCATTAATTCTTTGCTTCCCTCTCTGATCCCAAGGATCCCCCTTCCTATGCAGCAGGAATGAGGCTGGCACAGCCGTGCCCCCCATGCCCACCGTGGGGGACACAACCACGGAATTCATTTCATTTCTCCTCCCTGTCCTTCCTCCCTAATTGCTCCCCAGCAGAGCAGCACAGTTGGAAGGATTCCTGCTGTTCCTGCTCAGGGATTCAGCTCAGGACCTGCTTTGGGGAGCCTGTGGATGGGAAGGGAAGATCTGAGGTTGTTCTCTCTGCTCTGACTTAACTCACTGCCCTCCAAGGAGACCTCCTGGCTATTTTTCCTGGGTCACAGTGTCCTTCTCTGCTATTTACTGAGCTTTAAACCCTCGATTTTCTCAGCAAATCCAGCCCTTTGTGGCACTTAAGACAAAACTTCTCCACAAGAATGAGTTTTGTGTCCGTGTTTGTCGTCCAAAAATCAAACCAATGGACCCAAAAAGCAAAGCCTGACCCAGGGAACGTGCCTGAATTCCCCCATTTTTAGCCTGCTTTAGGCAAAGGCCTTCAGGTGATGTTTCTTTGGGGAGATCAGGCTTAATTTCACCATGAGAAATTTCAGGGAGTGTTTCTTCCAGTGCCTGGATGCTCTTTGGAGAGAGTTTCCCATTGAATTCCATCCTGGGGTTTTACAGGAATCTCTGCTTGCTCTGTCCTTGCTTTTTTTGAGGTGGAACAGCATTGCCTGGTGGTCCCAGCCTTTGGTTTCAAGGGAGAGGTGATCACTTTGTGTTGAAATAAAGGAATTTGAGGATCCTCCACAATCCAGGGCAGGAGTTCACCTTCTCAGAGTAACTTCCAGTCCCCAGTATGAATATTGATATTCCCAATATCCCTTTCCACAGTATTCAATATTGATGTTTTGCTACTTGATACTGGAATGGGCAGTTAGAACAAACTGACCAAACACTTGGGAATTTTTTTTAAATAATTAAATAATCAGGAATAATATAATAGTGATTTAAGTCAGGTTGGTGGATGGAGAGCAGCTTGTCAAGGCTCTGATCCATACACCTGACTGGGGGAATTAAACTGATTTTATTCCTTGTTGAAAGCAGATGGGAGAATTACATCCCGTGCTTGACTTTATGTCCCACTCAGGTGCAGAATCCCATATTTTTCCATGACGGATTTTTATCCATCAGTGCTGTCCCAGAGGGCCATAAGATGCTGCTGATCCTGGTCCTTGTGTATCCTCAGAAACATTCCCCTGGTCTGATCCAGAGCCTCCTCCTTCAGCCACAGCAGGACCTTCTCCTGACTGAAACACACCAGTTTGTGCCTGAAGGCGAACTGAAAATTAAGTGAACTGATCTGTTTAAACCTTTATAAATACATGTTTAATATCTGCTTAATGTGAGAAGGAATTTATGAGCTGCTAAGTGATGCTGGATCATTTCTATAAGAATAGAGAAGTCTAGTGGGAAAACTTCCTCCTGGGACATAATCTCATATTATTATTTTTTTAAGAGAGAGAGAGAGGTTTAATATGTTAGAGTTGACGTTTGCAGTGACATTGGAATATTTCCTATGCAGGAGCTTTCACAAGTGCTTTATGAATCTTTAAGGCTTTAACTTAATGAAATCCTTCTGCCAGTGGAGAGGATTCCACCCCCTGTGCCTGTGGGGAAACTGAGGCAGATACAGGGATGGGCAGGGCCAGGAATGGGATCCCCGAGGCCCAGGTGCTTTAGGCCACTCCAGACACTTCAGGGCATTTTGCCCTCCTCGGGTTTGGGAGTTTTTTTTGCCTTTCCTTTGGTTTTTCAGGCACTGGTGGAAGCAGAGGCTGCACCGTGTGTCCTCCTGGGAGCCCCCCATGGCAGCTCCTGGGCTCTGTCCTCTGTCCCCACTTCCTTCCCAGGAATGTTTTCATTTTTTTCCGATTTTCCTCCTCATCTTTTCCTTTTTTTTTTTCTTTTTCCTTTTTTTACTTTTCTCATTTTTTCTTTTCCCTTTTTTCCTCCTTTTTTCCTTTTCTTCCTTTTTATTTTTCCTTTTTTCCTTTTTATTTTTCCTTTTTTCCTTTTTTCTCCTTTTCTTTTTCTCTTCCCTTTTTTCTTTTTTCCTTGCATTTTCCCTTTTTCCTTTTTATTTTTCCTTTTATTTCCTTTTTAACCTTTTCTTTTTCCTCTTCCTATTTTTCTTATTAGTCTCTTTCCCTTTTCCCTTTTTATTTTTTCTTCTTTTCTCGTTTTTCATTTTTCTTTTTTCTCTTTGCCTGTTTGTTTTTATTCTCTTCCCCTTTTCCCTTTTAACTTTTTATTTCTTTCTTCTTTTCTCATTTTTCCTTTTTCTTTTTTCTCTTCCCCTTTTTCTTTTTGTCTTCACCTTTTCCCTTTTTTCCCCTTCTTTTCTCCTTTTCCCTTTTTTCCCTTCTTTTCTCCTTTTCCCTTTTTTCCCTTCTTTTCTCCTTTTCCCTTTTTCTTTTTTTTCCTTTTTTCTTTTCTCCTTTTCCCTTTTTCTTTTTTTTCCTTTTTTCTTTTCTCCTTTTCCCTTTTTCTTTTTTTTTCCTTTTTTCTGTTCCCTTTTTTCTTTGCTTCTCTTTTTTCCCCTTTCTCCCACCTCCTTTTTTTTTTTATTGCACACCTAAGCAGAGCCCTCCATCCCTCCCCTCCCACCTCCCCCTCCCTTTGCTGGGGACCATCCAGATGTTCTCCTGACCTTCCCACCCTGCCATTCCCACGAATCCATTCTTGCTCCAAGGGCAGGGAATCACTGCCTTGGGGGAACAAGAGGTTTTGGGGGTCCATCCCATCCCAGGGAACGTCTCACTCATTGTCCCTGACATGGAGATTTCCCACTTGGTGACTTTGGAGGTGGCACTTCTGCCTGCAGCAATAAAGAGCTTCTGCTTCCTGCAGCTGAGGCTGAAATGAGACTTTTTTTCCTCTTCAGTATGAAAACCATCAGTGAAATCCCTCTGTGGCTGTTGCAGTTTGCTTCTAACACTTGGAGTATTTCCGAAAAAATCCCCCATCCATTTGTGATATGAAACTTTAATATTTTCTGGTGGCTTTTTTTTCTTTCCTTTTTTTTTTTATCTCCCTAAACCTGCATTTGAGGAGGATCCTGATTGCTGTGTTCTCCTCACTGGGGCTGGTGGATGGACTGGGGAGATGCCACAGTTTCACCTCATACAGTCACTCCCTACCAGCAGAACTAACTGGATGCTGAGCTGTTTCCAACCAGTTTCTCCCAGTGCCAGGAAAGCCTTGGGGACTGGGAGCTGAGTGATGCAGGGAAGGAGATCCCAGTGCAGGCATTGCATTCCCACAGTGTGGATGCAGCTCCAGGTACTGCTGACAAAGCCTGTGCAGTGCCAGCAGTGTCCCTGTCCCTGTCCCTGTCCCTGTCCCTGTCCCTGTCTCTGTCCCTGTCGCCATCCCTGTCCTTGTCCCTGCCCCATCCCTGTCCCTGTCCCTGTCCCTGTCCCTGTCCCTGTCCCTGTCTCTGTCCCTGTCGCCATCCCTGTCCTTGTCCCTGCCCCATCCCTATCCCTATCCCTGTCCCTGTCCCTGTCCCTGTCCCTGTCCCATCCCTATCCCTGTCCCTGTCCCTGTCCCTGCCCCATCCCTATCCCTATCCCTGTCCCCGTCCCTGTCCCTGTCCCTATCCGTGCCCCTGTCCCGTCCCTGACCATGTCCCTGTCCCTGTCCCTATCACTGCCCCTGTCCCTGTCCCTGTCCCTGTCCCTGTCCCTGTCCCTGTCCCTGTCCCTGTCCCTGTCTCTGTCCCTGTCCTGTCCCTGTCCCTGTCCCTGTCCCATCCCTGTCCCTGTCCCTGTCCCTGTCCCTGTCCCTGTCCCTGTCCCTGTCCCTGTCCCTGTCGCTGTCCCTGTCCCTGTCCTGTCCCTGTCCCTGTCCTGTCCCTGTCCCTGTCCCTGTCCCTGTCCCTGTCCCATCCCTGTCCCTGTTCCTGTCCCTGTCCCTGTCCCTTTCCCTGTCCCTGTCCTGTCCCTGTCCCTGTCCCTGTCCCTGTCCCTGTCCCTGTCCCTGTCCCTGTCCCATCCCTGTCCCTGTCCCTGTCCCTGTCCCTGTCCCTGTCCCTGTCCCTGTCCCCACCTGTGTTTAGCATTCCAGCCCTGTGCTGGGTTCAGATGTGCTCACTGGCCTCCATCCCACCTCCCAGCCCAGTTCCTCCTGCCTACAGCTAATTAGGCTGAGCAGAGCCTCATTAGGATCAGATCCAGACCAGGGTTTTGACCCTTTCCCTGCAGCTCTTGGATGGGAAGTCAGGATGTGGCTCACAGGGATTGAGTTTTGAATCGTGAGGACTCTCTGCCTCCTTCCCACTTTTTTTGGGAGCTCAGTATCCCACTGGATGGTCCTGAGATCAGCCCCATGGAGCAGCAGGGCTGTATCACACCATCAGCACCAGTTTGTCAGCTTTCTTATGAATAATTATTAAAAAAAAAAAAAGAAGAGAGGCAGAGAGAGCTGAGGAAATAATCTTTTTACATTTTAATCTGAGCAGTTTTCAAGCAGTTTGATAAGGCAAGTTGTAGAAATGTCAGCTCTCCCTTATCTCTAATTGACTTAAAGTAGGAACCAGCTTTAATCCTGGAATGCAGAGGAGCTTCTGATGGGAAGATGAGGGCAATTGATTTCTGCCTTTTTAATTAACAGTCTGACTGCTTTTAAAAACAATAGGAAGGAGGGATAGGGGAAGGAAAAGCACGTGATGGCATCTGGAGCTGGTGGGGTGGGGATGGATGGGCTCAAGGTGCTGATCCAGAATGTTGGATGGGTCCCAGTTTAAGAATCAGAGAACCACAGAACATGCTGAGTTGGAAGGGACTCACAAGGATCATCCAGTCCAACACAGGCCCATCCCCAAGAGTCATACCCTGTGCCCCAAAGCATCATCCAAACCCTCTTGGAGCTCTGGCAGCCTTGGAGCTGTGCCCACTGCCCTGGGGAGCCTGGTCAGTGCCCACCACCCTCTGGGGGAAGAGCCTTTTGCTGAGATCCAACCTGACCCTGCCCTGACACAGCTCCAGCCCTTCCCTGGGGTCCTCTCACTGGTCACCACAGAGAAGAAGGGAGTTTCTTCCTGGAACCTCTGAGCAGAGGAGGCAGAGAGAGGGGCTGTGAGGATTCCCTGCATTAAGCAGCCTGTAAAGAGGATTAGGATTATCAGCCTGGCTGTGCTGGTACCAGCCATGGAGAGATGGAGGGTGTCCTGGGACATCACCCTCACCCGCCCAGAGGTGCCTCCTCCAATGTCCTGGAGCTGCTGTGGGAAGCAGGACCATGGTTTTGGTAGGGAAAGCAGAATGGATATTCTGGATGCCAGGCTTTCCTCTTGTGGCTCTGCTCACCCCCAGCCCATGGCACAGGCATTTATGGTGCAGGGATATATGGAAAGTGCTTTCCACATAGACAAGGAATTAGGGATTTACTTGGAGTCCTCTCATACACGAGATCTATGGAACCACATGGGTGATCTCCACAGAGTTCCCAATCTCCTGCAAACCCCAAATTCCACTTGACCCCACCAGGCAGCACATCAGCAGTGGGCAAGGTGGGAGTTTTCCACTGAGGTGGCTTTTCCAGGGGATTCCAGTGTGGGAAAGCAGCCCAGATGTGCCAGTGATGTGGCTCTCACAGTGGGGGCAGCTCCTGCTGCCACTGCTCCGGCTCCACTCGCTGTCCTGCTGCATGCAGTTCCCTTCCACTTGTCCTCTTAAGTGTCAGCCACGCAGCAGAGGGTTGTTTATGCAGCACTTAGTCACATCTAGAGGGTAATGGGCTGTGCAGAAGACCCTGGGATAATTGGGAAAATGTCTGGAAGTGGATTAGCCGTGTCTGCATGGTGGAGTTTGGAAATGTGTACACACATTCAATTTTTAAATACACATTAGGCTAAAGTCGTGTTTCCTCCAGGGACTGGGGAGGAGGTTAATGTTGGGGAGTGCAGTGGGTTCAGATCTGTCAGGCAGGGCTGGTAGAGCTGATGTGGACACCAGGATGGGCACCAGGAGGGGCTGTGTGCCCATGGGGTGTCTGTGCACGGTGGGATGCGGGAAGGGAGTGCACTGACCACTCCCAGTTCCACCATGGCAGTTCCACAGAGCTGCTGAGTCCCAAAATTCCAGAATGATTTAGGCTGGAAAAGACCTCCAAGGTCATTGACTCCAATCTGTGTCTGATCCCCAGCATGGCACTGGAGTGCCACATCCAACCTTCCTTGAGCACCTCCAGGGATGGTGGTTCCACCATAGGGAAGGTGATTTGGGGGTTGGGGCTGAAGGAGAGCAGAGAGGTGAAGCCTGACAGAGTTCAAGAAGCATTTGGACAACACTCTTGGGCACATGGGGAGACTCCTGGGGATGGGCCTGTTCAGGGCCAGGAGTTGGACTCGAAGATCCTTGTGGGTCCCTTCCAACTTCCACATTCTGTGATTCTGTGATGCGGGAACATCCTGGGAATGGCAGCTCTGTATTTTCCCTTTGCTCAGGAGTTCAGGCTGTTCTCCCTCTGCAGTTCCCAAGCTCCCCTGGGCTTCATCCTGCTCTCTTACATTCCTCAACCTTCTTTTTATGGATTTACTTCCAAACAACCTGCTCTCTGCCAGCAGGAGGGAGAGGAATAACTAAACTCACCTACCCAGGGATTTGAACCACTTCATCCCACCTGGAGCAGGGAATGGCCACTTCCAGAGGTGGGGTTTGGTCCATGCCAAGCCTCCTGGGGCTGCAGAGCCCTTTCTGCCACTGGCACAGCCCTCCCAGTGCTCCCATTGCTCATTATATTCCAGACACTTCCCATGCATTGTTTAACGAGCTTTCTGCGAGGCTGAGCAGATGAGAGGAGAGCAGAGCTTGGAAAGGAGAAGAATAAATTGGGAATGCTTTTGATTTGTGAAGAGCTGTGATGAGCAGGAGGGAAATCAGAGCTGGAGCATCCCTATTGAGGCCTTGGCATGGAAACAGGGCTTAAAAAGGGAGATTGGCCCCGTTTTCTGGTATTTTTAGCCCAGATAAGGATTGCAGGACCTGTGTTTTATCCCTGTGCCATGTGAATTCCAAAGGGTTTGGCATCTACTCAGGGCAATGGTTTATAGGTAGCAATTTTTTGGCTTTTAAAGCTCTCTAATAGTTTGTAATTTCTTAATACCATGTGCTGTCTCTCTCCTCCTGACAAATCAATCTGTTCTGGGTTATATTTGCTGCTGAACTGTGATGGGGAGGAGAAGAAAGAACAGTTGTTTTCTCTCTGCTTTTCACATTCCCTGTCATATCCTAAGGGTTATCAAGTCAGGCACCAAAATGCCACAAGTTACTGTGGCAGGTATTTAAAGAATAAAACAATCCCAAAACCAAAGTAATCCAACAGCAGAAGCAGAAACCACATCAGAAGGAGATGCAAGTTCTGCTTCCCCAAGTCCCCAAGATGTAATGGGAAACTGTTATCCTTGTGTAACCAACTAACATAATGAGATCACAGAATCATGGAATGGTTTGAGTTGGAGGAGACCTTAAAGCTCATCTCATTCCACACCCCTGACATGGGCAGGGATCTCCCAGTAGATCGACGTGTCCTCGTGGAAGGAACCTGAAATTCATTTTAGATCATTTAATTCTAAATAAATATGAAAATTATCCCAAATTTGCTCAGTTAAATCATTGCTGGCTCCAGCACTCTCATCACCTGCAAGGAAAAAGGAATTGGGGGTCAACCAAGGATGGGGGTCAACTTGGTGTGGACACCAAGGACACAACAGCTTTGATGTGTTGGAGGTTTCCCTCCAAATTCTGGGATAGATTTGTCAAGCCACAAATTTTCATTGAAAATTAGTGGAGCTTAGACTGGGAATTGTATGGAACAATGGGAATTAGACCTCTAAAATGATCAAGATCCTTTGGAAAGTGTTGTCCTTGTTGTGCTGTAGATAAGGACGTGGTTCCCATTCCCAAAACTTGGCATGGATGTAAATGATCCACCTCTGGTGGTGGCATCGATTTCCCGTCAGGATCTGCCCGGAGGGGCTTTTCCTTCAGCCAGCCTGAGAGTTTTGCAGCTTTGTGTTTCAGCATAATTAACATCTGGGAGGAATTAAAGGGGTCTTAGGGGAGGAAAGCAAGATCTGAAGTTTAAATAACAATTTAGTTTCAGTACAATTAAAAATAAGCTGCTTTGTGATTACTTGGGGCGGCTCCTACACGGGGAGGAGGGAACATGGTTGGGGTGGTTGGAATGGGAGCTCTGGGAGGAGGAGGTAAAGGTAGGGATGACCATGGAAAGGGCAGGAGGCTGAGGAAGGACTAAACCTGATCCTTAGGCTACAGGGAATAAATCCAAGTTTCATGAATAGGAAAAGTGCTGGAGCTCAGTTGCTACTTTGGGTATCCCACTCTTTATATACCAATATGGGCAGATCCAAGCTCCAACTCCACTTCCCAAACAACAAAACCCACCCAAAACCCACTCTAGGAAATCAAATATTGTGTAGTTTGAGTGCCAAGACCCTCTGGAACCTGATTTATATCTGTGGCTGTCTGGGAATTCCACACAATTCCTTTAATTGCTTTATTTTCCCTCGGATTGCATCTCATGCTACAGAACTGGGAAGCAGAAAACTGGAGCAAACAGGAATTATTGTTGTGTGCAAATGAAATGCTCCACTTGCCCAACAGCAAAACATTTGGAGGAAACTTCAGCTTCGGGTCTGATTTGAAATACAGCCAAGTTTTTACCAACTTGCAGCAAAATAAGGGTTTAATTCTGCTTTGGGTGGGATGGGGCTTGTGGTTGGATCAATGAGGAACAGCCCTAAAAAAGCTTTTCTGGGGGTTTTGACCAGGCAGGAGGGGACAAGAGAGTTCTTGGGGAAATGATAAAATGAGAAATACAGGAGTGATCAAAGAAAATGGAATTTTAAGCAGGTTTTAGCTGGGCTGTGCAAGTCATTGTGGGCAAAGACATTTTGCAGTTGGAGATTCAGAGGGTTTGGAGATGTCTGTGCTCCTCCTGCCCCTTTGGAGTGTTGGCACCATTTGTTGCTGGGTAATTAAATAGGATCTGTTAAGGTGGGGCTTTAGTGCTTTTGTTTGTGGTTATGTTTTCTCCAGGGTTTTATGTGATGGCTTTATTTAGATCCTGGGCATAAAACCCTGAAGCCCAAATGTTCAGTTTTGAGGGGGGAGAAATGATTATGGGAATAGAGTGGTTTGGAATTGTTTATGCTCCTTGCATTTGGAAGGGTGATGGAAGGCATCAATAGGAGAGGAATTTTGGAGAAGAGGAGAAGCAAAAATGACCCTTCACTGCCTGAAGAAACTTCCAAAGAGTGCTCATAAATACAAGGAAATGCTTGTCAGGCTGGGAGCAGGTCTGTGACACACTCCCTGCCTCAGTCCCCACGTGGATGGGGAGTTTGGTGTGCCATAAACATGCTGGATTTATGGGAAGCTTGAAAATTAGAGTTTGAAAGCCCAAAAGGCAAGTGGAGAATGAGGCAGGAGAGATCTCCGGGTCAGAGCATACAGGAAACTGGAAATCTGATTTTTTTTTTTCCAAGTGGCAGCTCTGGGAATGTTTCACATCCCTTCAAGCCTCTTAGAAATTATCAGTGATACCAGCACAGGTCAGAAATGGCAATTATTCTTTTTCTGAAAGACATGTGGGTTTGGTTTAATGTCCCTGCCATCTTCCCTCACCTCTTTTTTTGACTGTAAGATTTAGGCAAACGAAGAAAGGAGAGCAAACAACCCACAACTCCTGGAACTGATTTGGGTGGAAATTACAAAGGATTTTAATCCCTTTCTCTCTGAATGTTTTGGGGTTTTTTTCCCTCTCTAAGGCAAATTTGATCCAATAATCTCCATAGAAGCAGCAATTTTGCACAGAAACCCGATTTGCATTTCCAAAACACACCTCAAAAAAGCATCCCCATCTTCCCCCAGTTCCTGCTGAGTTGTGTTTCCTCTGGGAACGAGTCTCTCATTTGTCTTTTCATTTCTCCCAGCTCACTCAGGGGTTGGTTTTGGACACAGATTTATTGCAGTGATCATTTCCACAGCAGTTTGGATCCATTTCTGGATGATACAGTTGGTGCTTTGCCTTGCGAGTGGTTTGGGCAACTCTGGGAGTTTGTTCCTTGTACAGGAACAGCGTTCAGAGCTGAGATTGAGTCTTTGGGGCGTTGTAGTTGCCTGAATAATAAATAATATTAGGAAAAGTCAGGATAATTGGGTAGTGAAATACCTTGTGCCTGAAGTTCTGCTGCTGCAATGGACTTGTTCCTTGCGTTTATTGCCCCTTGATTAAATTTTTGTAGCAATTACAGACCAATAATAGGCAGCTATTGATTTTTGGGGAGGTGAATATCAAGATTTACTGCCAGGAGAGTGGAAGTTATTGACTGTGAGGAGAAGGATGGCATTGAGCTGGGGGGCTGCTCATCGAGGCAGGTTGTTTTGCATGTCCAGTCTGGCTGGTTTGTGTCTCATAGAATGGATTGGGTTGGAAAAGACCTCTGAGATCATCAAGTCCAACCCTTGGTCCAACTCCAGTCCCTTTACCAGATCATGGCACTCAGTGCCACGGCCAAGCTCAGCTGAAAAACCTCCAGGGATGGGGAATCCACCCCCTCTCTGGGCAGCCCATTCCAATCCCTGAGCACTCTCTCTGCAAAGAAGTTTTTTCTGCTCTCCAACTTCAATTTCCCCTGGCAGAGCTTGAGCCCCCCTTGTCCTATTGCTGAGTGCCTGGGAGAAGAGACCAACCCCCACCTGGCTACAGCCTCCTATCAGGGAGTTGTAGAGAGTGATAAGAATCATAGAATCACAAAATCAATTGGGTTGGAAAAGACCTCCAAGATCAGTAAGTCCAACCCTTGATCCAACCCCACTGTGATCACTCTGTGCCCTGGGCTGGTGATCACAGTGGGGTTGGATCAAGACATGGTGGATTCTCACTCAGTGCCACATCCACAGAATCACAGAATGGATTGGGTTGAAAAAGACCTCCGAGATCATCAAGTCCAACCCTTGGTCCAACTCCAGTCCCTTTACCAGATCATGGCACTCAGTGCCACGGCCAAGCTCAGCTGAAAAACCTCCAGGGATGGGGAATCCACCCCCTCTCTGGGCAGCCCATTCCAATCCCTGAGCACTCTCTCTGCAAAGAATTTCTTTCTGCTCTCCCACTTCAATTTCCCCTGGCAGAGCTTGAGCCCATCGTGCCCCCTTGTCCTATTGCTGAGTGCCTTGGGATGGACAGGCCATGGAATTGCAGTGCCCTGGTGTGTGGATCTGCCCAGTGACAGCAATTTCCCCATGGATTGTCATCAAATGCAGTTGAGACTGGAAATCTGATGAATCTCTACATTATCCCAGAATCCCAGACTGGTCTGGGTTGGGAAGGATCTTAGGGATCATCTCATTCCAACCCCTGCCATGGGAAGGGACAACTTCCACTAGATCAGGTTTCTTTAGAACCACCCATGTCAAAATCCAACAATTTCTGTGTAAAATCCATTTTTGCAGAGTTCCCACATAGATGGAGAAGTTGAGACTTGCCCCAGATTCCTTAAATTACTCCTTGTGGCTTTTTTTCAACTCACTTCTTGGCATTGTGATCAGTTTTTCTCTTTTGGGATGAGGTTTGTGCTTTTCTTCAAGATCTTTCCCTTTCTGTTGTGCTTGGGATGAAAAAAAGGTGCTCACGAGCTGGTTTTTCATCTCAGAAACTCTCCTAAGATCCCCCTCTTGTGCTTATCACCTTTGCCAGTTGAGGCTGGTGTGTGTTATCCCGGGCACTTGAAATTAAAAGGCGCTTTGAAATTGTGTTTTTAGTGGCATCGGGAGGATAAAGGGCAACTTGAAACCTGCTCCTCCATCTCCAGAGTGCCACGAACCTGCTGCTGTGGATCTGGGGATGGTGCTGCTTCCCCCACCGTCCCCATGGATGTGCCAATAGGTGGCAATCTCTCCCCATGGACGTGGCATGTGGCACCTTCTCCTGGCACGGATTTGCAGGGGCTGATGTGGGGATGGGACGTGGGAAAGAGGAGGAAAAGGGGATTTCATCCCTTTTATGACGCTGCTTAGAATGGCCTCTAAAGTTTGAGGGCTTTGTGGGATGGACAAACCAACTTCCATGTCCCTTTAAGAGCCTTTGTTGGCGTAATGGGAGCCTTGATCTTGCGACTGCATAAATCACAGGCAGCCCGTTCAAGTCAATTCATATTTTTGCAGTTCGTTAGCAGCTCGGGAGGAAATTGCATTTACTATAATTGCCTCTAATTGCACCAGATTAGTGATTACAATTATTGATGGTGGCTGATTATTCATTAGGCTTCAAATCAATTCTCCTGCTTCATCATTACCCAAAACAGTAACTCTGATGAGGAGAGAAAGAGGTCTGGAGGAGTCCAGGGCCAGGGAGCCTGCCTGCCTCCAGAAGTCATTGGAAATCAGCACTCCAAGCTGATTAATGCCTCGACAGGATGGGAAAGGTCATTAGCCAGGCCTTGGGATGCTTTTGGTGGCCAGGATATGAGTTAAGTCCATCCTCTCTGCGTGGCTTGCCCTGTCTCAGGTGGCTCCCTTAGAGGGGCTGCTCTCTGCTGAAACTTGGTGGAGCTTCGTGGAGTGGAGTCTCAGTGAGCCATGAAGGATTTTGAGGGGATTTGAGGTCCTGAGTCAATGGAAAAAAGCACATCGAGGGTTGCAGCTCTCCCAGAGCAGCCCTGGATTCCCAGCACACGTTCCCAGGTGCAGGCAGCCACCTGTGCTGCCTCTGAGAGATGTGGGATTGTCACCAGAGCTGCCTGACTCGCATAATAACCATCACTCCAGGTCACACACAGCCCCCAGCCTGCTTGGAGATCCAGCTGGGATGTTTCCTGGTGCAGGAATCCTGTTTGCTATCCCTGCTGGGCTGTCCCTTCCCTCAGCCCTGTCCTCACTGGGTGCTGCAGGTGGGTGGGTGCTTCTCCTGGGGGGCTGTGCTGCCTCCCCACCTGGATCAGAACAGCTCTGAGGCTCTGGGGCTGCTCAGGATAAGGCTGAGGAGCTTGTGCAGGGCTTGTGCTGGTTTTTTTTGACTGCTGTGGGCTCTGAGTGAAGATGATGATGCTCATAGGTCTGACCCATCAGGCTGTGCTCTCCTCCCTGTCTTCATCATTGAACCTTCCCAGAATGGTTTGGGTTGGAAGGGACCTTAAAGCTCCTCTTGATCCAACCCCCTTCATGGGCAGGGACACCTTCCACTAGACCAGGTTGCTCCAAGTCCCATCCAATCCACACTCCAAGAACGAGGCAGTCACAGCTTCTCTGGGCAACCTCTGACAGAGCCTCATCGCCCTCCTATCCCATCTCACCCTGCCCTTTGGCAGTGGGGAGCCATTCCTCCTTGTCCTATCCCTCCAGGCCCTTGTCCAAAATCCTTCTCCAACCATTCCTGGTCTGCAGGTGCCTCAAAATCCCAAGCTGTCCCAGTGGCTCCTTTGCAAACCTGAGTTATATTTATCTTACACTGACTGGTGGGTACTGATAGTGGATGGAGTGTTGAAGAGCTTGAAAGGATGGATGGATCAGAAGCCTTCTGTATTCTGGGGTCTGATTCCAACCATCCTTCTGTATTCTGGGGGTCTGATTCCAACCATCCTTCTGTATTCTGGGGGTCTGATTCCAACCATCCTTCTGTATTCTGGGGGTCTGATTCCAACCATCCTTCTGTATTCTGGGAGTCTCATTCCAACCATCCTTCTGTATTCTGGGGTCTGATTCCAACCATCCTTCTGTATTCTGGGGTCTGATTCCAACTATCCTTCTCTATTCTGGGGGTCTGATTCCAACCATCCTTCTGTATTGTGGGGTCTGATTCCAACCATCCTTCTGTATTCTGGGGTCTGATTCCAACCATCCTTCTCTATTCTGGGGGTCTGATTCCAACCATCCTTCTGTATTGTGGGGTCTGATTCCAACCATCCTTCTGTATTCTGGGGTCTGATTCCAACCATCCTTCTGTATTCTGGGGTCTGATTCCAACCATCCTTCTGTATTCTGGGGGTCTGATTCCAACCATCCTTCTGTATTGTGGGGTCTGATTCCAACCATCCTTCTGTATTCTGGGGTCTGATTCCAGCCATCCTTCTGTATTCTGAGGGTGTGATTACAACCATCCTTCTGTATTCTGGGGGTCTGATTCCAACCATCCTTCTGTATTGTGGGGTCTGATTCCAACCATCCTTCTGTATTCTGGGGTCTGATTCCAACCATCCTTCCTGCAGCTCCATGAAACTGAGGTCCTGCACCCCTTCCTTATGTGGGGGCCAAGAGAGGAACTGAGTCCTTGGAGCATCTCTGGCTGTTGGCCTCTCTCCAGTGACCTCCCTCGAGAGGACTGTGTGCCAAAGTCATGCCTGTCAGGCAGGACTGGGATTTGTAGTCGAGCTGGACATGCAGGTCCCAGCTGTCTTCTTAAAGGCCAGTTATTACCCACATTCCCCACCTATTGATCCTGGGTCTAGTGCTGTGCTCAGACATCGCTGGGAAAAAAGAACCATAAAAAGAAGGACAAGGATGGTTCTGTTGATTAATCTCCCCTGCTCCTGTTCCTGGGAGGAGCAGGGCCTGAAGGCTCAATTTAGCCTTGCTGGCTGCAGCTCATGACACGTGGAGCTTCCATCACCTCCCTTATGGAGATTTTCCCTCTCTATGTCCTTCTCCAGCTGTTTATCCCTCACAATATCAAACCTTGGTGGGGGAAAAAGGAGGTGGGGGGCACTGGGGCACCCTGGGCATTGCCTGCAGCTACCAGGTGGGTGAGGATGGGGCATGGGGGGAAGTGATGGGCAGGAGTTGGCTCAGATGGGACAGAAAGTCAGGGGTGTCTGTCTCCTTCACTTGCAGGATTTGGAACTGCTGTGAGATCTCTAGGGATGATTGTTTTTGAGATCTGAGGGTTTTTTCTGGAAGTGGAAGGATTGGGATTCCTGAGTGTCCATTCCTAAGACAGCATGGCGAGAGCTGTCACCATCTCAGGTGTATCTGTCACCTGCCAGAGCAGGGAGGGAATTACATGGGTGAGAAGGACATCTTGCCTCTCACTCTAAACATCTCAGCTGGAGAGATGTAAATCTGGGTCCTCTGGACCTCCTGCAGTGCCAGGAATTGCATTTGTCCTGAGGGAGATGGAATTGAGATTGTGCTGCTAATGCAGCTGATATTTCCTGCCCGGGTGGAGGCAGAGCTGGTGAGGTCTGTGCATGTCCCAGCAGAGTTTGCAAAATGTGTGAGCGTGCCAGAAACAGACTCGTGGCATCACAGAATAATGGAATGGGTTGGATTGGAAGGGACCTTGAAGATCATCTCATTCTACCCCCTGCCATGGGCAGGGACACCTCCCACCAGCCCAGGTTGCTCCAAGCCCTGTCCAACCTGGCCTTGGGCACTCCCAGGGCTGGGGCAGCCACAGCTTCTCTGCCCAACCTGTGCCAGGGCCTGCCCACCCTCACAGAGAACAATTTCTTCCCAATATCCCATCTGGCAGTGGGAAGTCATTCCCTCTTGTTCTGGTACTACAAAATCCCTCTCCAGCTCTTCTGGAGCCCCTTCAGGCACTGCAAGGAGCTCTCAGGTGTCCCTGGAGCCTTCTCTTCTCCAGGTGACCCCCCCAGCTCTCCCAGCCTGTCCCAGAGCAGAGGGACTCCAACCCCTCTGGTTCCTCTGGTCCTACTCTGGCAGCTCCACATCCTTTTTAGGGTTAAGGTCCCACCCCACAAGGCTCGTGACTGTGTCCCCAAAAGCCCTCTGAGTCCCACCTTCCCCATCCCTCTCTGCCCCTCTCCTGGGCTCAGGATGAGCAGCTTTGATTCATTTGGGAGGTTCCCACCTCTTGCACTGTGTATGTCACGACTGGCCTGTTGGGGCATCTCTGTTTTTCCTTCTAACTTGTCTGAGCAAATGCTCAGGAATGATTTGTTTGGGGGATTATTCCTAGAAAAGAGTTATTTCTTCACTCTGAAAAGCCACGAGCACCTCGAGTCCCCAATTATTTTGCAGTTTGCATTCAGCAGGTATTGCCACAGCACTTGAATTTCTCTCCCATTCTCTCTAAGTGTCCAGCCTTTGCAATCATATAGAGGATTTTAGAATGGCAGGGAGAAATCTTCTCTTCCCTTGGGGCAAGAAAACAACTCCAAAGCACAGACCAAAAGCAGCTTCTAGGTTAGAAAGGTGAAAAAACCACCCCAGTATTTTCCAATCTGATTTTTTTTTAAGGACTAAACTCCTGCTGAAGGTTTGGGATCAACAATACTGGGAGCACCTTCCACAGGTTTGCATGGAATTAGTTAATATGGATTTACAGAAGGCGAGTTTTGAGCAGATCTCTTTGAAAACTTTAACTTCCAAAAGTTAAAGGGAAAAATAAGGTACCAGTAGGGAATAAAACCAGCCTCATCAGACCCTTTCTAGTGGAGCAACACAGCTTGAACTGGACTAATGAGCCTGAGAGTTTAAAAAAAAATAAAATATATATATATATATCTTGCCTTTGTGACTTTGAAGTGTTGGCAGTTGGAGATCTCTGGGCTTTGGCTCGACTGCACACCCAGGGGATGGATGTTCACTGTTTACTCTGAGTTTACTCCATCGTTGCAAGGTGACATTTGTGACACTGTCCAGTGCTCAGGAGTGACATTAAAGAGCTGCAAAGTTTTTCCATGACCTCGGGAGTGGGAGAGAGGTTTCCTGCTCGCTGTAATGCTGAGTCAGCTCTTTGCAGGAGGCTGAATAAGGAATTGGAAAACTGGGATTCTCGTTTTGGGGTGGAAAGATCTTTGCCTGCAGATAAAAGAAATTAGGAAGTGAACTAGCAGGTTGAAATCATGGTATCCAAGCTGGGTAATTCCAGGCACTGGCCTTGCAGGGTGAGAGCAGCACAATTCCCTGGCTCATTCCTCTCTTGCCCAAGTGCTCCAAGGAGCTGACTTAGGAGATCATGGCAGGTGGGAGGGAACTCACTTTGGGGGGTTTGAAGCAAACACACTTAAATCTTCTTTTCCCAGCTGAGCTGGTTGTCTTGGAATGACAAGAGGGTGGATGGCTGGGAGCTTTTTCCTGCTTCTGTTGTGAGGGATTCCCAGGAATGTTCCTTCCCTGCTCCTGACTCTCCAAACTGTGCGTGGCTTCACTGAGGGGGGCAGGTGCTGTGGAGACCTGGCATGGGAAGGGGTCCAGGCTCTTCACCACGAGGGTGACACAAAATGCAGTGATTTATCCAGTAGAGCTGAGAGAATCACAGAATGGATTGGGCTGGAAAAGACCTCCAAGATCATCAAGTCCAACCCTTGCACCAACTCCAGTCCCTTTACCAGATCATGGCACTCAGTGCCACGGCCAAGCTCAGCTGAAAAACCTCCAGGGATGGGGAATCCACCCCCTCTCTGGGCAGCCCATTCCAATCCCTGAGCACTCTCTCTGCAAAGAATTTCTTTCTGCTCTCCAACTTCAATTTCCCCTGGCAGAGCTTGAGCCCATCGTGCCCCCTTGTCCTATTGCTGAGTGCCTGGGAGAAGAGACCAACCCCCAGCTGGCCAGAACTTCCCTTCAGGCAGTTCCAGACAGTGCTGAGGTCACCTCTGAGCCTCCTCTTCTCCAGGCTGAACACCCCCAGCTCCCTCAGCCTCTCCCCACAGCACTTGTGCTCCAGTCCCTTCTCCAGCCTCGTTGCCCACGGGGGTCCAGTCCCAACAACGGGGCTGTCACTTCTCCACCTCTCTTGGACAGCTTTCCTTGCCTTTCTTTTCATGACTTGAAATTACCTGCAATTGTCATGGAAACAAGCTTGGATGCAGGACCAGGTGGCAGCAGGCAGCACAGAGCCATCTGCCCCTCTCCTGCCTGTGGTTTCCCCCTGTTGTCCCTGCCATCCTCACTCCAACCCCTGCCAGTGCCTCTCCAGACTCCCACAAAACTGCCTTTCCCAGGAAGGATGCTCAGCATGAAGTGAAAGCAGTGGGTTGCTCCTAAAGTCAGCAGGAGTTTCCAGCTTTCTGATGGGCTTTGTGTTGCCTGAATTCAGAGTAGGTGAGTTCACCACTCCAAATTCCCTCTGTCCCAGAACTGAGAGGAATTTCTGAGCAAGTGGAAGTTGCCAGAAAAAATATCCTTTATCAAATAGTACCTAAGGCAGAAATTCTCTGCTCTGATTGATGTTACAGGAGGAAAATTGAAGTGAAACACTTGCAGTTTATTGGAGAGGTGAGAATTGGCAACTTTACCTTTTATTCCTTTGGTTTTGATGCCATTGCTCAGGTTTGGGGTTTTCTTATTGACAAGTGGGATAAAAAGGCAGGATCTGTGGACAGCTATTCCTGGCTCACAGTCAGACCTCGTGGGAGTGATAAAGGTGCTCCATCCCTCAGTGTTTCCCTTTCCAGCTCCTCCTTCCAGGGCTCCTCCTTGCCATTAACACCACCTGAACCACTCAGGATGTAACTGGAGCAATTTGGAGGCTGGAAAAGCTCCGGAATAACTTTTTCTCCGTGCCCAAATTCCCGACACAAGAGAAAGCCCTTCGGAAAGGTCCCAGCTGCTGGCAGGGAACTGGTTGCTCAGCCAAGCGGGACGGAGAGGCTCATGATACAACGATGCAGCAGCAGAGAACGACAGCCTTGTCACGCTGACTTATGATGGATGAGGAAAAAACTCATTTCTCATGGGTGGGGGGAGGATGTGAAGTGTAAAGAAGGATGCACCAGGAGTCTCCGGGCGATTCATCTTGTGTCGGGCGTGCTCCTGGAGTCGGCGGAGTTGAGAGGGAGAGGGTGTTGGCAAAGCCAAAAGGCACCAAAAAAAAAAAAAAGAAAGAAAAAAAAAAAGGAAGGGTTGGGGAGAAAATTCATTATGTGAAGGATAATCTCAGAGGGAAATATCAAAATGTCAGTGGCACCCCAGATAGGGGAAAGGAGAAAATGAATTGAGGGCATTTGTCAGCTGCTTAACCAGGCGTGGATCCAGCAGAGTGGTTGGGATGGGAAGCAGGAGGAGGAGGGAGTGGGGCAGAAAGAAGGGGAGCTGGATCCTCTGGAGTGCAGGAGTTTTGCCTTGCAGAAAGTGTCTGCTCAGAGCCATGGTTGCCACTTTGCTGTTTTTTTCATGCAGGTTAAAGAAATTGCCACATCTTTGCTCCCCAGGAGCTGCTCATCCCCTCTCAGAAATTTAAAATCTCAGGGACAGTTTTTAATCTCAACAGTTGGTGCCTCTGGCAGAGCAAGGGCTGGTGAACTCCCAGCTTGGCCACTAGTTCTGGTCCCATTAAAGTGCTGTAGAGGCCCAGTAGCCACAGCAGGGAGTGGAGGGGGCAGATATTTGCCCATCTGGAATCAGCCTGGCCACGTCCTGCAGTTCATCCCTGTCACAAAGAGGAGCAGTTTCCAGCCCAGGAGCTGAGCTCCCATCTGGGCTTCAGTCTGAAAGAAAGTCGAGACCAAGCCCTGCCAGGAGAGAAAACCTTGATCTTCTCCCTGGCCAGGGTTTTTAGGGAGGGAATCCTAGAGGGAATTTACATGTCCTGCAGGAGCTGGGGAAGGGTCTGCACTCCAGGAGGGCTCCCAGTGCCTTGTTTTCCATTGGGTAAATCTACAAAGCAGTTTTGCTTCCAGAAATCTCTTGGGTCAGGTGGCAGCAGTAAATAGCTGGGGTGTTTAGAAATGATTGAGCCATTTATTTCTGAGTGTCACCAAACCCTCTGCCCCAGCAGCACTTTGGGCTCCGTATCCAGGGAGAAGTTTCAATAGCTGGAGTCCCAAGGTTTGGGGTAACAGCTGGGGCTTGACACCAAATAAAAATCCCCTATTAAAGACATCAGGTTAATTTACTGTATGAAATGAAGCAACTTCAACTGCTCCCAAACAGACAATACATTGCACATTTTTAGTAGGAGTGGGAAAATTATCAGAAGCCTCAGCAGTTGGTTTCCTGCCCGTGCTGCTCCCGGGGTTCTGATGGATGCTCCAAGCCTTTCTTCCCCACTGAAAAAGCCTTCCTAGTCCAGGTGATGCAGAAACCCCTCAGATGGGAGTGCTCAGCATCTCAGAGCTGCTCTCCAATGGGCTCTGCAGCATCCAGGGAGCTGCTGGGTCCATTCTGGGGGCTTTTGGAGATGCTTCTGCCTGTCCCTGAAACCACATCCCTGCTGAGGGGTGGGAGGAGGTTGCAGACCTGTACCAGAGTCCCTGTGTGATGTGTTGTGGTGATCAGGGAGGAGATCTCTGCCCTGAGCTGCTTCAAACCCAGCAGGGACCCAGCAAGATCTTAAAGGTCTCCTCCAAACCTAATTCCATGATTTTATGTAGCAAAGGAGTGCTGGTGAAAGCTTTGGGTGAGAGGCATCAGCTGTAAAACACCAGTGTAACACTTCAGGCCCCACTCTGCTCTCCAAAACTGCTGTGTCTGGATCTGCACCTCCTTTCTCCCATTCTCCCAATGCCTTTTCCACCTGATTTGGCTGCAACTCCTCCACCTCGTGTCCTTCAGCAGAGATAAGCCCCAAATGACTTTCCCTATCGATCCTCACCGCGAGCATTGCGGGGAGCCAGAGGTGTAAGTGCCACCTTCTTTCTCTGCTGCTCTGCTAAGTGAGACTTTTCTTAGCAAACCTTGAAAGGAAAAGAACCAACTCTCCTGCACAGCCAGAGACCCCCTTCTCCCTCCCGCCCCAGGAAACCTGGTACAACTTGAAACCCATTAATAATACACAAAGGGATGATGTGGTTGGGCAAAGTGTGGCCGTTTCCTCGCCTGCCTCGTGTTACGCTTTTATTAAGCTGCGATCTAAGGAGAAGGAGAGGGAGTGATTTTATAGCCTGCAGCGTCTTGTTTGCAGATTATTTTCCAAAGATGCTTGGTAGAATATCAATTGCCTGCAATGAGGTATCCAGGCAGGTGTTGCCTTTCACGGGGGAAGCTGCACATGTTGGCACAGCCCCTCCTGGCATCCGTGTGCTGATCCCACGCTGGCTCTGTGGAATAGGGGATGGGGATGGATCCCAGGGCTGGGGAGAGGAGTTTGGGTCAGGCAGAGGGCTGGAGGCACAGAGGGACTGAAGCAAAGCCCTGCTGCCTGTGCTGTTCCCTTCTCCACCCCCTAAATCCAGAGGGTTTCTTGGTTTTCACTCCCTAAATCCAGAGGTTTTCCTGGAAGCACAGATGTTCAGCCCTGCATGCCCTGGTTTCGGTGGCATCGCTCATCAGCATTTGCAGGGAGGCAGCTGGAGTTTGGATGGGGGACAAGGAACCAGCCTGTGTGTCAGATGGCAGAGAAGGGCAGAAAGGGGGGAAAAATGGGAGGGGAACCAGGGCAGTGCTGTGACTTTCCCCCAAAAATGCCACCTGGCTGCTCGCTCAGCCCACTGACCTGGCTGCTGGATTGTGCTCCCCCAAATAAAAGCATCTTTTCTCTCCCTCCTGCAGATGGATTGAGGACAGCTCAGAGTGATTGGCATCTTTCCTCATCACTGTGGCAAAAGCAGCTGAATTCCTGAATGTACAGCACGAAAAAAGATAGAGGGGGAAAAGAAGCTAAGCAGGGGTTTGGCTTTAGGAGAGAAATACTTTCTGGTTCTTTGTGATGTTCTGAACCCTCCAGCAGGCCTTGGAGCCCCCTCAAGTGCAGGCAGTGGAGGGTGCAGGCAGATTCCTGCCATCAGGCAGAAGCTTCCCAAGAGCCACAAAGCCCAATCAGCAGGAGAGGAACAATCGAGGCGCCGGCGGTCTCGGGGCTCTTCAGCTGATGAAGAAGAGCAGGGTCTGGACAAATTTGGAATAAGAAATGAGCCTCTAAGGAGGAACACCTAGTGACCTAGCTGGGGAAAGGAGGGAAAAAGTTCTCCTCTATTACTTGTGTGTCTTTTCAGAGCATCTTTAATCATATCCCACGTCATCTTCATCAGAGGGAAGGTGGTAATCAAGGCAGCTGCCTGGGGATGACGCTGGAGTCTTTGTGCTGCCGAGGCTGCTCTTTTTGTGGTAGTCAGGAGAGCAGCTCTGGAGTGTGGGAATGCATTTGAGAGGTATTTGGCTTTTCATTTTTTTTGTTGTAGCCATTAGGAGTTGGCTCACATTGTGCTAAGGACAAGGATTGAGATGCTCTTGCCCAGGGAGGTAGCGAAAGACAAATGCAATGTAGTCTCTTATTTATTCTTTCTCCTCCTGCCTTCTCTCTTTGTAGTGGTAAAATGATAGAATTTCATGCAGTCAATTGAGGCTATTGAGTTGTTTTGCCACTAAAGTTCTGGAGCATTGACTGTATAGATTCACTGTGTCCCCTCACAATAACATCCCTTTTAACAACGTGCTATCAAGGGAGAGCTGTGCAGGCTTTAAAAGGTTTTCCAGGATTGTATTTCTCTCTCTCTCTACTCGATGCACTGAAGGCAAACCTGAGACAGGTTTTAAGGGAGGCAGGAGGGCCATGAGGGACTTGGTTGTGCCTTTGTCCTGCTTTATGGCAAGGCACCAAATCCCAGATTTTCTTGGGGTTGGGGACACGTGGGAAGCTCCTTTCCTCTCTGCTGGGTCCATCAATTCAGCTCTGGGCTCCTCCAGGAGTTACTGGGAGATAGGTAATGCTTTGTGCTTACAATAAAGGAATAGATAAAAGGAAAGCAAACCCGAGGTTGAGAGGGAAAGCAAACAGCTGAAAACCCCTATTTTCTCTGAATTCCTGTGATTTCCCCTGCTCTGTGTGTACTCACCCTCATTTTCTCTTAGCTCTGGTCTGCTGCCCAAAGGAGAGACCTTTGCTTGAATTGAGCAGCAGAGGGAGGTGGCAGGTCCTGAGTTCTGGGTGGAATCCCATCGTGGTCCCTCTCAGCTGGGAGTCAGTGCTGCTGCTGGTCTTTGCTCTCCCCAGGCAGTAAAACTGAGATTTTCCTCCCAAAGAAGAGAGTAGCTTTGCTGGTGTGATCCCCGTGGCTGTCACTGCTCTGGGGGATGTGTGGGCAGCTGGAGGGTTCCAGGTGGGGCTGGCACCGCTGGGCACATCCTGCCAAGTGAGATGAGTTGCAGCTCCAAAAAGGCTTAGGAAGTGCCATCCAGGGTGAGGCTCAGCCCCCTGGGCTGCCTGTGGGGTGAATCAGAGAGTCATATAATGGTTTGGTGTGAAAGGGACCTGAAAGCCACCTCATTCCACTGTGGGCAGGGACACCTTCCACTAGACCAGAGCTCCAGATCTCCAGAGACCTTCGGGGAACCTCCGTGACCGTGTCCGCTCTGGGAGCATCTCAGAAACTGAAGTTGGAGAGCAGAAAAAACTTCTTTGCAGAGAGAGTGCTCAGGCATTGGAATGGGCTGCCCAGAGAGGGGGTGGATTCCCCATCCCTGGAGGTTTTTCAGCTGAGCTTGGCCGTGGCACTGAGTGCCATGATCTGGTAAAGGGACGGGAGTTGGACCAAGGGTTGGACTTGATGATCTTGCAGGTCTTTTCCCACCCAATCCATTCTCTGATTCTGTGATTCCAGCCTCCCACCAGCCCATCCATAATGCAGATCTCCCCAGGTGTCCTTGCTGCAATATCCCTGCTGCTGCTGGGGCTGGGATTTATGAAACTCAGCTTGCCAAATTCCAGCCTTTTTTAACCTTCATTCCTTACTTTCCTGGCTCTTCGGTGTGTGCTCTTTTAATAACTGTAACCCATCTGATAATGTTGTTATAAATTAATGATCTGTTTACAACCTTAACTCTGTTTTAATGAAGACTTTTTTTGTTGAGGAAAATAAAAGCTGCTGTAATTATACCTTGTAACTGCAGGGTTTTATAGCCGGTGAACTCATCCAACAAGCAATTTCGATTAGTTTATCCAGGCAAATATTCTGGTGTTGATTTCATACATATAAAAAACACACACAGAGCTATTTCCATGAGCAGCAGAAATAATTATTCCTGGATCCCTGTGCCTGTGTCTCGAGAGCAAACCCGTCCTCAATTTTCTGATGCTTAAAAGAAGTTGAATTCACAGTCCTGCCTTTCTCTGGGTAAAAGCATTAATAGTATCTTTCATCTGACTAGTTCCCTATTTTCCCCAAACTTGTATCTTGGTGATAAATGTGTCCTTCCATCAGATTTTATTGAAATGGGTTCTAAGGTTTAGAAAGCAGTGGAGGATGTGGGAAGGAAATGGCTGGGCAGGCACTGCCGGTGTGAGGGGCTCATTTCCTCAGGAAACCAGGCTGAAAACACTCCGGGTGCCATTAAAAAGTTGGAGCTGTCGTTTCAGGGGAAAGCTTCAGAGGGACTGGGAAACTGTTTTCCAAGTGGTTAATTCAGTCTGTGTTTCCCAAAGTGCTCAGCGTGGATTGCTGGACAAATTCCTGCATTTCTGAGGAACTCAACAACCAACTTGTTGAGCACATTGGAATATTTTTCCATTTCTTTTACACATGGAGCCAGATCCACAAGATCTTTTTGGAGATGTTGGCCACTATAACATGTTTGGTACCTTCATTTCATTTTACTGGAGGCTCCCACTTGTCCTGAGATTCACCAACAACTCTTTGCTTTCCCCCAGCTCAGGTTGGACCCAGTTGGCAGAAACTTTAAGGCAAGGAAAAAGATGGAGAGCAAAGGGGTTGGGAGCAAATGGACTGGGATTTGGGACACCTCAATTTTGGGTGGCCTTCAGCTGTGTGTAATTCAGGTAGAATTACAGAGGGAATTGCACCTGGGACCATCTGGTTTTAGGTGTCCAGAAATGCTTGTGGGATTGGGAAAATCAGGTCAGCTTTCCATGCTGGTGCCTGAGGGTTGTGACCCCACCATCTCAGGAGGTTCCTCCTCTTGTCTCCAAGCCACTCCTTGTTCTGTCCACCTGAAAATGCCTCCTTAAGGAATCACTTCCTCCTCCCAACCCCGCTGATCACAGACCATACAATCACAGGATGGGTTGGGTTGGAAAGGACTTTAAAGCTCATCCAGTCCCACCCCCTGCCATGGTCAGGGACACCTTCCACTAGCCCAGGTTGCTCCAAGCCCCATCCAACCTGTTTGGACACTTCCAGTGCCACAGCTTCTCTGGGCAACCTGTGCCAGGGCCTGCCCACCCTCACAGTGGTGGGAATCTGCCAGATTCCTGGATATCTTAGTACAGTTCCAGTGCTCACCATCCACACTGAACGCTGGGATTACTGTGCCCATCCTTTCTTATGGCATCACGTCCCAGCCCTCCTTGCTCTCTCCTCTCCTGTTCCTTCACCCTTTCCTTGCTGCTGTTTTCCATGGATCTTCCTTCTCCCTGGCCTGGCTGGAGCCTCCCATCTTCTGAGCTTTCTGCTTGGGTTGGATGTGAAGGTTTAAAAATAACCAGTGCTGGGCATGAAATAGGAATGAAATCAGAATTCTGGCTAACGAGGGCACTGGGAACTGGTGCCACTCTGTGCCCATAGTCACTTCAGTTCACACTGCAGGGTTTGTGCCTCAGAAACAGCCCTTGCCATCCTGAGGATCTGGTGTTTCTCTGTGGGTCTCCTCATCATATTGATGGTATGGAAAAAAATGGATTTCCCAGAGGTTTTCCTGATTTTCCTTGAGCTTTTTTCTTGCAGTTGGATGCTGCCTCTGCCTGTGGATTTCCCACATTGCCATGATATCATTAACAGTATTAGGATGATTTTTTTTCCCTTGGGGCTGCCCAGCAAGGACCCTGGAGCAGGGACATGCTCTCCCTGCTGGCACACCGGGCTTGGCATGCTGAGCTGCATCCCTGCCCTGCAATCAATTCCTCTATTTCCAGCCACTGTTGCAACAACAAAAAGTTGTACCAAAAGCCTTTCCCGCCCCAGAAAATCCATTACAGTCCCTGTCACCAACCTTTTCTCTCTGTTGCTTTTAAAAAATCTGTTCTTTTTTATTTTTTTTTCTTTCTGGGTTCAGTGGGGATGTTTTCCCATCCTGATTACAAGGAGTTATCAGAGAAAGCCTTTGCCAAGTGTCAGCCCACAGGCACCTGAGGCAGGTGGAGCAGGAGTTATCAGTATTTGAACAGGTATGAAACAGGCTCCTGGCCACGGACTGAGGTGATGTCCTTCCTTGTGTCCTTGTGACAGGCAGGAGGGATCATCTGATTAAAGATGCTGAGGAATTGGGGCTTGGATCTGAGTCTGGCCAGCCCCAGGAACTCCAGTTCTCCGTGTGTGGGATGAGGTCCCCAGATGCCAGACCAGGGTTGTGCCTGGGGATGCTCCCCCTGCTTTCAGCTGCCAAAGCTGCTTGTAGATCGAGCATCACATTTTAAAATTCCTTCTTCCTCTTTCTTAAGTGCAGAGCTGCAGGCAGTGTTTGTCCATCATCTTATTTGACTTATTTATTTATTATTTTTTCAATTCCCCAGCAATGCCGGGATCTGAACCTCGGGGACAGGAAGGGGGACACCATGAGAAATCTATTTTCTATATATCTTTTCTTTCTCCACCAAGAATCTGCATAAAGCTCCTCCATGTATCATTTATTCATCCTATTTCAGCACTGCCTTGTGATGGAGATGTCATTTGCAAAATAATAAGGTCCCTCTTGCCGCAAGAAGAGCACCCCCCACTCTACCCCCACGAGGTCATTGCCTCCAAATTATAAATCTTTTGAACCATTACCTCGTGGGTATCCATGAGCACAGCTCTCAGATTATTTCCAGGTCTGCTTCCTTGTCTGCTCTGCTGGTTTTTTTTTTTTCTGCTGTGCACATAAACCACCCAGCTCTGGAGTGTCGGATCTTTATTCCTAATTGGGCCGCATCAGAGGATCTTTGCCTTCAGCTGCTGAGGTTCCTGCCTTGTGCAGAGACGTAAGGCACAGATATCATCAGATAATTAAGCTGGTATTAGGTGTTGGAAGTGGTGTCTCCCTGTTTGATCCCTCCCCGTGCTGCACATGGTGTGCACCCACCTGGCAAAGCTGCAGCGTGGATGGTCTGCTGAGGTGGGGGAGGATCAGTGAAAAAAAGGACTTCCCTGCCTGAAGGGAAGTTCTGGCCAGCTGGGGGTTGGTCTCTTCTCCCAGGCACTCAGCAATAGGACAAGGGGGCACGATGGGCTCAAGCTCTGCCAGGGGAAATTGAAGTTGGAGAGCAGAAAGAAATTCTTTGCAGAGAGAGTGCTCAGGGATTGGAATGGGCTGCCCAGAGAGGGGGTGGATTCCCCATCCCTGGAGGTTTTTAAGCTGAGCTTGGCCGTGGCACTGAGTGCCATGATCTGGTAAAGGGACTGGAGTTGGACCAAGGGTTGGACTTGATGATCTCAGAGGGCTTTTCCAACCCAATCCATTCTATGATTCTGTGGATGTGGCACTGAGTGAGAATCCACCATGTCTTGATCCAACCCCACTGTGATCACCAGCCCAGGGCACTCCATGCCCTGGGCTGGTGATCACAGTGGGGTTGGATCAAGGGTTGGACTTGATGATCTTGGAGGGCTTTTCCAACCCAATCCATTCTATGACTCTATGATTCTATGATTCCCTAAACTTTGCATTTTATCCTCTTCATCTGCCCCAAACCCACCTGGGGCTGAACCAGGAGCTGCTCACGTGGCCACTCTGTTGGGAGGTGGAATTATTAATGCCCAAGGTGTAATTATGTGTCCTAAGCCTTGCTCAACCTCTGACAACATCTTTCCAGAGGAGGAAGGAGGGGTTTCAGGGAGACACCTTGCTGTTTAATAAATAAAAGAAGAGATTCATAAAGTGTCTGGCAAGCACATTCCTCACATAGAAATGTTACGGAATAACACGGGATGAATAATAGAAAAGGTTATTGAAAAATTCATAATTTCCAAGCGCCAGTGAAGGCCAGGCTTCCATGCCGTTTATTTGCCTGTAGAAAAGTGATTAAAATATATATTATTGTCCTGTCTATAGGAAAATGTATTATTAAGTGGATACTAGCATGACATTTGAAAAATCCATTTCATTCCATTTAGTGGGAGGGGAAGGGGGGTCTTTCTCCTGCTTTTGTGGTGGAAGCTTTTTCAGGGCATTTTAGTCAGGCCTTCAGAACAACAGGGAAAACATAAAGAGGGGGAGGGTTTAATTACAGCCCCTGTTGCCTCCCAGCAGTGCTGTTCACTCTCCATTTTCGTGCCTTTTGCCTTAAAAATGAAATGAGATTCCTGCACCTTTATTTATTGCTTTAATTGGCGAGAAGGGAAAGGGAGGATGGATGGTGGGTTTGCTCAGGGTGGGGAACGGGGGGTTTCCTCCATGAACCACACGGGTTGTGGTGGGTGGGGAGGTTCTGCTGTGGGTTTGGGTGGTTTTCAGGGGTTCTCATTAGGTGAAGGTCTCGTGATGTTGACCTGGACATCAGCTCAACCTCGATGGCCTGGATGCAGAGGGACTGTCCTGTCTCCAGGTTGTGTTGGTGGGGCTGGTGACAGCCAGGTCATCACACTTGGGTGCTTTGCAGTCATTTTATAAACCTGAGTCCATGCACAGGCCGTGCTGGCAGATCTGTCACAGAATCCCAGACTATTCTGAGCTGGAAGGGACCCACAAGGACCATCAAGTCCAACTCTTCAGTCAATGGCCCACACAGGGGATTGAACCCATGACCTTGGTGTTATTACAGCCAAGTTTTAACCAACTGAGCTGATCTCAGGGTCCTGCAGGTTGGCTTGGGAAGGTGGAGCATTTGGAGGTATTTGGGGGATGCCGAGTGCATTTCTTGGGCTTGACTCTTCTCCTAATCCCCCCAGGCCCATTGATGCAGAGAGGGGTGAGAAATTGTGCCAAGAAGTTTTTCTTGACAAAATGCCAGGATTTTGATCAATAGAATTGAATATAGCTCTGAGTTATCCTCTTGGATAAGTTGGTGAGTGGGTTTTTTGTGGATTGGTGGGATGCAGAGGTCTCTGGGCAGACCATGTCAAACCAGAGGGTGAACTTGTGTTGCATCCTACAGAACTCCATGGAAAAAAACCCCCACTTTTCCACATGCAAAAGATATTGCCTATCCAGTTTGGGATATTTGGGTTTTTTCTCCAAGAGATGGGCATTTTGTGTAGGAAAGTTGTGTCGTGCATAGCCAGGAGCATTTTCTAAACCTGCTGATTTTATCTGGGGGCTAAAAGGCAAGAAGTCTCCCCTCTGCTCTGCTTGTGTCGACAGGGATGTGTCATTCCACATTAGCCTGGATCCCTCCTCCAGAGGAGAGGTGGAAGCTTCTCTCCCCCTCCCTCCATGCCTGAGATCTTGAGCACAGTCTATATTTGCTGCGTTAATGACTCGGAGCCAATCTCCAGCTCCTCTTCAGTTTTATTCATAGATCCCATCTGGGACTGTCGGAAATAGAAAGGCAAAACCTGCACAGAAGCCATGTGGCAAGAGAGGACAGGAGGCAAGAGCTGCTTCTAAAAACAAAACAAGGGTTGGGATTGACTTAAAACTATTCCTCAGTCTGGAAGGGTTTGCCATGGATCTTCAATTACAGCAATTTCAAAGACAAAGCTGCTGGTTTTATGGTTTTAATGAAACGTTTTGATTTTGGGGGAGTGTTCAAAATTGAGCAGGGCCTCCAGCATCTCCAAAAAGGAGCTCTGATCGTGCCTGGAGATACCTTCATCCATCCTTCCCTTGTGTGGAAAGGCTCAGACCCTGCCTCTGAAATTACATAACTTAAAATACATAAACCGAAGCGTGTCTGAGATGCAGAGGTGTTCATTGTGTAAAGCTCTTTAAATCTGCATGAAAAATCAGGCTGGGACGACAGGAATATTGAGATCTCGCTGCAGAGGAGAACTTAATGTACCCAGAAGCCGTTGATAGACTGTCTGATATCCGGAGTCACAGTCGGATGGGCAGCCGCTCCCTCTCCTGCCTGGAAAGGAGATCCCTGAGTTGGAATGGAGGCTGTGCCCAGGAGAAATGGCAATGTTTGGTTGGGGTGGGGGGCTGCAGGTCAGTGTTCCCCTTGGAATTGTGAAGGGTCAGGGGGGAAGGAGTGTGGGCAGGAGGAGGGATGGCGACGTGGTCGGTGTGGGAAGTGACTGGAAGCAACTTTTGCAATCAGCAATCTCCCCTTGCTTATTTATTTTCCTTTTCTCCCCCACCCTGCCCTCCAATGTCCCCCCCTTTCCTCCTCTACCTCTCCCTGCCCAGCCCCAATACCCATCTTGGAGGATCTAAATTAAAATCTGTTATCATTTCCCGGATAATCCCCTTTGATGCCCTGAATGCAGCAGAATCTGTCCTGCTTCAACCTTGCATGTAAGTGCTGATAGCTTTTGAACAGCTAAATGGCTTTGTGTATCTCACACAAATGTCTGTCTCATCCAGGAGCTGGCAGGCCCCGCGCAGTCGGCTGGGGAAGCTTTATGAGTTACAAGTGGAATTACTTTGGAGAGATGTTAAGGAGGCCAAACCTTTCAGAGCACGTTCCCTTGGCATCTTCTGTCTGGCAGGGACGGGGCTTGCATTGTCTTAACCTCTCAGAGCAGCTAATTGGTGTCGTGGTGCTGATGCTGTTTGTCATCGGGGGTTTCCTGCATCCAGCTCACTCTGCCAGCCTGGATCTGCCCCTTGGAGCTTGGCTGGGGATATCAGTCTGCTCCAATCCGAGCTCCTGGTGAGCTCTGGGTTGAGGAGAGCTTGTGCACGGAGTTTATTCACGTGTTTTGTGCAGAGCTGAGGGTGAAGTGAGTGTTTCACAGAATCCCAGAGTGGTTTGGGTTGGAAGTGACATCAAAAATCATCTCATTCCAACCACCCTGTCAGGACAGGGACACCTTGCACTAGACCAGGTTGCACAGAGTTGGTTTGTGCATCTGTACCCAGCCTGGCTCCCAGTGCAGTCCATGTCCCTGGTGCAGAATGTGATGTTTGATGTGTGATGTTTGACCACTTGTCCCTTTCCATCCTGACTTTTCCCATTAGTGATGGGATCATGGAAGCTCTGCCAGAGGCTCACTCCTCTGCCTCCTCTGGGCATCTGTGCTGTGCCCAGGTATCAGGTGAGGGATGTCCCAGCCCCTCTCCTCATGCTGCCAGCCCTGAAGGAGGACACAGAGCCTTGCAGAGAGGAGCTTTCCCCAGTGGAATGGATTCCAAACCAGCAGAGCAGGGCTGGTTTGGGAGGTGAGGATGTTGCTGGTACATCCCACATCCATCACATGCTTGTTGTGACTTAACCCCAGCTGGCAACTGTCCCCAGGCCCAAACCAGCACCGTGCTGCAAAATGCAGAGTGCAGCACAAAGCTAATTGCCTGTCAAAAATAAAAGCCTTTCCACCCCGGAGAGCAACCAGGAATTGCTGTAGCTGATGATGTCTTCATGCCCCTTCTGAGCATCCAGAGAGATCTATGGGTGTCTGGGGAATACAGGGGGAAAAAAATCTTCAGGATGCTCATCATAGTTTGGTAATGGCCCAATGACATGAGCTGATGTGAAAGGACACAGCTGTGACTGGGAAGCGCCTTCCCAGCTTCTCCAGGATATCAAACCACAACCCCCTTCTTGGGGAGCAAAAAGCCCTGAGGAGAGAGGATTAAAGGGAAGCAGCTGAAGGGAAATGGAGGCGGGGCTTTAATTTTAAAAGAAAAAATATAGAATCAATCTTCTTTAGTTGCAATCACTTCCCTCTCATCACTGCCTTGCTGCTCCTCTCTGGTGCAGAGCTGGATAACGGTGGGTTCACATCCCTTGGATGGATTGTGGGAGCATCAGTGGTGGGTGGGGAGCTGCAGGAAAGGGATGCTGTGTTTCTGCACATCCCCAGCCTTGTGTTGAGCTCGGGGGAGAGGACAGAGCCCAGCCAGCAGCAGCTGCATTCATCCCTCAATGCTGCCTGTTGTGCAGGAATTCATCTGCCAAATAGGCCGGGGAGCCAGCAAAGAGCAGCAGAGTGGACTTAACCTCCCACCTCTGCTTGTGCTTCCTCGACAAAAAAAGCCCAAACAAACTGCTCCTGCTGAGCAGGGACTTTATCTGAAGGAAGGGGAAAGCTGCTGGCTCAGGGCAGGCAGCCCTGGCTCCTCCAAGTGTCCCCCTGGACAGGGGGTTTGATCCCTGCTCGCTCCTTCTTTCTCTCCAAAGGCTCTGAAATCTCCCAGCTGTGCCAGAGGGATCTTTCCCTGGGTAGGAAACTCCAAATTCAAGGTGCTGTGGCCAGTGGGAAGCTCCTGGAACTGGGGGAGGATACAGGAGCTGACCTTGCAGTGTCAGATGGAGCTATTCCCTGAGCCGTGGCACAGATCTGGCACAGGATCTGGGTCTGGATGGCACTGCTCTGCCTTCCTTCTAAAGGATGATGCTGATTTTCCCCTTTGGACAGATGCTCATGGCTGGGGACAGCAGCTGGTGCTCGGAGTGCCTGTGGGCAGAGCAGGGCTGGATGCAGCCCATGCCCTCTGGGATGGCAGAGCCGTGGGCACAGTGCCCACCTCGCCCCTCTGCCGAGGGCCAGATGTGTGTTCCTGCAGCTGGTGACTCTGCTCCAACAGTGCCTTCTGCCAGTGATGCTCCAGGTGCCCGCGGGCAAGGGCAGCTCTTCCCAGGGCTCTGCTTTGGTTTCTCCCCTCTCCAGAGCTGGGAGCTTGCCAGGGAACACGGTGGTTGATTATTTTCAGGCTTTGGGATCAAAGCTGGTAACTGTTGGGATGATGGAGGGTCTAAAGGGGAGTAATTCTTCCCTTTGGTGTGTGAGGATGCTGAGGGCAGAGATCTGCATCTTGAGGCCTACAATAAGCAGCATTTCGGGGACTGATGCTGTTGGGCACTGCTGTGCTGAGCTGCTCCCATCCTCTGCACCCTCAGGGGCAGCAGCTCCTTCCCACCGATCCCTGTGCCTTCCCTGCTGTGTTTTGCCTGTGCTGAATCCAGTGGAGAAGCAAAAAGGACTCCCCCCCCCCTTAATGAACTCAGCATTAATCGCTTGTGTCAAATCCTTGTGCTAACAAGCTGAGGAAATCAAACAGGCCTCCCCGGGGAGAGCCAGGGAGTCAACACTCATCCATTAAAATGGTAATTTTGTATTTTTCACCGAGGCATTTGTCGCCTCTTGCCCTTGTGCTCTCGTTAGCGCTTTGGCCTTTAAATTATAGTGATTTTTTTTTTCTTTTTTAAACCCAACTAAACCACAAAACCAGCTCTCTTCAGCCTTCTTCCCTTCCTCCTCCTCCTCATCCTGGGAATGCTGAGCTGCGTTCAGGGCACCTTGGTCATTATTTTGGCTTCGGTAATGACAAGAAAGCACCTGTTGCTTCCGAAACAACTCCCTTTCTCTTGGGAATTCAAAAAATTGACTCTACCCTCTCCAAAAATAATGACTTTTGAGCATTTTGCTTGAATCCAAGTAGGGATTTCAGGTCACCCTGTTGTTGGAGGGCTGGTAATGGTTTCTTGCTTGTGAGGTTTCTGGGAAATCATGGACTTATTTGCAAATCCCAAGGGGTTTTGTGGCTGTTTGCTCACAGGAGGTGGGGGCTGAGAGCTCTTTGCTTCTTGCTTGGTTTTGAAAAGTTAGTGGGAGTGAGGTTTTATTAGGCCAGAGAAGGTGGACAAAAGCAGCTTCCCTTCATCACAGCTCGCTCAGATCTGGATTTCCAGCAAAAAAAGCTGCTTTTCCACCTGCCTCAGGTGCTCCCATGACAGATGTCACCTCTCCCCACAAACCTTGTGCTTCATCCCTGCCAGGGTGCTAAAAATTACTGGGCATGCAGCAGAAAAACAAGGAGTTATTGGGATGCAGCATCTCCAGAGCATCTCGGGAGAGGAGGAGCAGGCAGGAATCACAGGGCACAGGGAAGGGCAGTTTCCTGCCTCAGTTTCCCCATCAGCGAAGTAACAACAGGAAAATATCCTTCCTGGTGGGATCACTCACTCCCTTCTGAGCACCCTGGGCTGGTGGAAGGTGTCCCTGCCTGTGGCAGGGGGTGGAATGAGATGAGCTTTAAGGTCCCTTCCAACCCAAACCATTCCATAGTCCCATGATTGTCCATGCATAAGGAAAATGGAGCGAGTCCAGAGAAGAGCAATGAGACTGGAGAAGGGACTGGAGCACAAGTGCTGTGGGGAGAGGCTGAGGGAGCTGGGGGTGTTCAGCCTGGAGAAGAGGAGGCTCAGAGGTGACCTCAGCACTGTCTGGAACTGCCTGAAGGGAAGTTGTGGCCAGGTGGGGGTTGGTCTCTTCTCCCAGGCACTCAGCAATAGGACAAGGGGCACGATGGGCTCAAGCTCTGCCAGGGGAAATTGAAGTTGGAGAGCAGAAAGAAATTCTTTGCAGAGAGAGTGCTCAGGGATTGGAATGGGCTGCCCAGAGAGGGGGTGGATTCCCCATCCCTGGAGGTTTTTCAGCTGAGCTTGGCCGTGGCACTGAGTGCCATGATCTGGTAAAGGGACTGGAGTTGGACCGAGGGTTGGACTCGATGAGCTCAGAGGGCTTTTCCAATCCAATCCATTCTATGATTCTAAAATGCCATGGGAGGCACAGATTGCTGGTGTGCCAGTGATGCTGAAAACAGACCTGATTTTAAATGAAGCCAACACTTGCTTGCTGTGGAACAGGCAGGAGCACAAGGGTTTGGGTTGGGATTTGTTGGCCTTTTCCAGCCTGGATAACTCAGCATTTGAGGGACTGCTTCCTGCAACTGGACTCACTCATTCCTTGCCTTTGCTGGAGCAGGAAGGTGTTGTGTTGAAGTCACAGCTCTCTGAGACAGGGGCTCTCTCTCATCTCTCACCCTCCAGCATAATTAATACACGCTAACGACGTGTCAGCGCGACGGCGGCGTCTCCCTGCGGATCCACCAGTGTGGAATCCAATGAATAATCATGCCCGTCCTCCTCTCCCCACGCGGAAATATCCCAATAAATAAATAAAAGAAATGACATTTTTTCATTTCACTGTTTTTTTTTTTCTTCCCATCCCTTTCTATTTTTCATCAAAGCTCTCCCTCTGGTGAGCAATTTCCAGGCAGCGTGGCAGGAGCGGCTCAGAGGAGAGAGGATCTGCTGGAGTTGATGTTTTTCATCCTCTCATTGTCCCATTTTTGGGGATGAAGGGGACTGGTGTTCCCCTCCCCGTGGTGGTTTCTGCTTGCCACGATCCAGCTGCTCCCCATGTTCTCCTGGAGCTGGAACCACAAAGTTCTGCCTGGATAACTGGAAGCCACGAGTGGTCAGGAGGGGCTTGATTTTATTAATTTGGTGTTAAATTAATGAGTATCAATGTAGAAGGAGCCAAGGAGGGCTGTGTGTGAGCACAGTAGCAATGCCATGGATGTTCCACGGGGCTGTGGAATCAGGATTAATGGCCCCAGCATCCTTCAAGCAAACTGTATCTCCGAGCGCTTTGTGGAGTTAAATGACACAGGAGGGTGGGTAATATATGGTGTAAAGTGCTGGAAAACAGCAGCACAAAGAGATGGCAGGGGGAATAAATTAAAGCCTTCCGTCAGAAAGCCAATAATGGGGAAAGGGGGAGTGGAGAGGTGGAAACAAGGGACAGGATATTTATTTGCAGCTGAGGTATGAAAGCAGTGGAGGATCAATGACTAGAACATACAGCACTTCATGCGTAGCACCAATATATATACACAGCCCTGGTCACGTTTTGGGGGTGTCCAGTTCCTTCAGCCACTGTTACAAGGGATGAACTGTGTGCCTGGCTCATGGCATGAGTTCCTGTGCTGAGGTTTTTCCCCTTGCACATGGATTTTTGTTTGATTTGATTTTTTTCCAGAGGTGCTGAGAGTGTCAAAATAGGTCTCATTGTTTCAAGCTTCCCACATCTTCAGTGTTCATCTTGCCTGGTCTCATCCAGCAGCTGCCATGAACCTCATGGAGAAAACTGGATTTAGCCTCACTCCATCCCCAAACCTCCTGAAGGAGGGGGATCTCATCCATCAAGCTGGGAATGGGATGTTAAATGGGAATTTTTCCTCCATAACTGAGACAGCAGCGTAGTTGCATTGACTCCTCAGAGCCCAATTCACTTGAGAAGGCAAGGAATGAGCACTCCATTCCCTGCAAGGATGTTGTCAGTTTTCATTTATGATTTATTCAAGGTCATACAGTGGAGTGGGACGATGCAGCATCTTTTCCAAGCCTATTCCAGGCAGAGGAAGGGGGATGTGAGGAGGGGATGAGGATCCCTCGAGTGCCTTGTCTGACAAGTTTGCAAACCAGGGAGGGGGTTTTCAGGCATCCTCACGTCCCTGGCTGTGCCAGGGAATGTGTCTCGTGCTCCCTGGCTCCCCTCAGCCCCTCTGATAAGGTAATGAGATGCAAGTCTTTGGTGTGTTTGACAAGCTGGTGTCCTACAGCGCTGGAGCTGGGAGTGCTCAGAGGCTGGGAGAGGAGATTAATTAATGCTAAAAGACACAGTTTGATGTGGCAATGAAATTTCGATTATAATAATCTCTAATTATCTTGTAGCACAAGTGCCTCGGCTCTCCCAGGTGTCTTCCCCAGTTTGAAATTGTTATTTGTCAGCATCAAAGAGAGAGGGGAGCTGGTGCAGGGGGTGCACGTGTGCTCCCTTGGGATTGGGATCCCCTGCCAGGGATGTCCCTTGGTGGGAATGTCTGTCTGCTTCCATGGATCCCATCAGTGCCTGCTGTCCCAAATCAGGGCAAAACAAGGAGGTTTTGGGATCTTCAGTGCATTTTCCATAGGGTAGAACAGCCCAGGGAGGCAATTTGAGGTCTGTGCAGATGTTTTGTGGTGCTTCCACTTTGCCTTTCCAAAGTGTGTCTTTCAAACACCTGGTCCCTCATGCCCTTTATTTCCTTCCTGATGGTTCTGACTCAAAATCAACTCCTTCCCAGGGACAACTTTGGTCTTGACAAAATGGTGCTTCACACAGGAAAGTCATTTCCTTCAGCTGCTTTACTGCCTCTCCTCCAGGCTGAGTGAGCTTTAAAATCCTCCTCCTCCTCTCCCATCAGCCTGAGCCCTTCTAGTCCCAACATCTTCAATTGTGACCTGTCCATTCCCAGAGGGACCTGATGGCCTTTTGAGAGGTCCCTGTGAGCGGGACTGGACAGTCACTCTCCGTGCACTGAATAGCAGATGGACACATTGGCACCTCTGAGAGCAGGAATAATTGGCTGCTCTGCTCCTGAGGGTTTTAGGGGGGTCTGTGCTTCTCTGAATCACATTTATCTACTTAAAACAGCCTCAGGAGAGGAAACATCTTGGGTTTGAAGTTGCTGCCCCTGGGGCGTGCTCGCCATACAGAGGCTCGATTTATCCGGTGCTTGTTGGGGCTGCAGGCAGGAGACATCCTTTAGCCACCAGCAGCCTGTAAATCCTGGGAGAGCTTCCCCCCTTCCCAGGAACTGCAGCAGGAGAGGGGAACATGGGGGTTCATCACTGAGCCCAGGGTGAGGAGAGGTCCAGAGTGTTGCTGGCTGTGACCGGTTGCGTGTTGGTCGGAACGTCACTGTAAGATGCAAAAGGGTGGGGGAAAAGCACTTTTTTTTCAAAGCCTTCACCATTCTTTCATTCTTATGGGTGATGGAAACCCCCCCTTCAGCCCCTCACTGCCCTCCCAAGCAGCTGCAAACAGCATCCTGCACACCACACTTGCACTTCAGCATCTCGGGAGAGGGAGGAAAAGCGACACAAACCACAGAAAAAAAATCATCCCCATGTGGGTTGTTTTGAGTCACAGATCTGTTTGCAAATGAGCTTGGGGGCTCGCTGGGTAAGGAAAGGGCACGCTTGGTGAATCCCATTTCACTTCCCCAGTGAGCTGAAAAACTCTTGGATAATGGGTTATGAGTTGTAGATCTGTTTGATTGCATTGTTGCAAAGTGGGAATTGTTTTGCAACATAGATTCTTAATCACTGAGGCATCTGTGATTGAATGCGTCGAAAATTGGTTGAAATTGAAAGTTAACTATACTGCAGACAGCTTATTCTTGTGTATAATTGAAAATAAATTCTAATACTCTTCTTGAAAGGGGCTGCCAGGAGGAAATTTCCAACCTTGTCCTCTCCTCAGCCCCCTTCTCTGAATTCACAAATCCTCTCCACTCTGCTCTCAGCCTTTTCCTCTCCATCCTGTAGAGCTGGGGAAGAAAAGCCAATCTCTGCACTTCACTCTCTGCATCATCAGCTGTAAATCAGAGGACTTGGAATTAGTTCTCACTGGGGATGGGAGAGGTAGAAGGAATTAGAGGATCAGGACACTGGGATCAGGGTCTCGTTTGCCAAATAGTTCAGTTCTTCCCTGGAGTGTTTCACAGTGTTCATGGAATCATGGACTGCTTTGGAATGGAAGGAACCTTAAAGCTCAGCTTATTCCACTCACTGCCATGGGCAGGGACACCTCCCACTATCTCAGGTTGCTCCAAGCCCCATCCAACCTGGCCTTGGACACTTCCAGGGATGGGGCACTCACAGCTTCTCTGGGCAACAGGACACCCCTTCTCTCCTGGGAGGGTCAGTGATGGCGGGGAGGTCACCTGGGGCTCCTCCTCACTCTCTCTTAGTTCAGCATCCAAGGGATGTCCCATGGAATTGAAAATAAACCAAATTAAGCTTGATACAGGGGAATTTTATATCCACAGTAAAATTTTATTAGTGTTGCAATCACCCCACGAGACCTCCTGCCCCAAGTCATTACAGAGGCTGAGAGTTTAGCAAACCTCAGGAAGAATTAACTGCTCCAGGGAATCACGTCATCTGGCTCAGAGTCATGCAGGGCAGAAACCTTGGCAAGGTCTTGCAGTTCCCAAGGGATAGGGATGGGTAACCCAGATCTCAGTGCACCAAGGAGTCTTTGGGGGTGAGATTAGACCTCCCCTACCCCAATTCCAGCTAACTCCTCCATCCTCATCCCACCAGAGCACATCCTTAGGACTGCAGTGCAACCCCTTCCCTTGCCATGTCCCTCCCAGCCACTTCCATGGCTCCTCACACTCCGGGAATTTTTGGGTTAGGGATGATGATGCACACAAAAGGTCCTTCCTCAACATTTTATGCAGCCCAGAGGTGAAAATCAAATGGTTCCCTGTGTCTTCCAAGCTTTTGGGAGTCTGCTGGGGGTTATTCTTCGTGGGATGAGAGGTCGGTTTTGTTCGACAAAGAGAAGGGACTTTGGTGGGTTTTTTTCCTCCCACTGATCTCGAGCTATTTTTATTCCTCTTTCTACCCTGGTGATGGGACAAGGCTGTCAATAGGGTGCTTTGATGGCCTCCTTTCAGAGAGGGCTTTGCAGATACTGAAGACATGGGTTATTATTAAGTCCTCATCATGCTAAAGATGCTTTGAATTTGATGCCACACCTGGACCTGCTCACAATCACGACCACCAAAGACCAGAGGGCAGGGCAGTAACCCAGGATGGGGAACAAAGAAATGAAAAGCTTTTTTTTTGTGTATTGACTCTCCTTTAGTTCCTTGGGAAAAGCAGGTTGGAGCTTTCTGTGCTTCCCAGAAAACTTTGGGCAATGCTTTGGAAGAGCCCCATGACTTTTTTACTCTGTTTAAAGCTGGGTTGACTATGGAGTCTTTATTATTACTTAAAATTATCATCCAAATTTGATATTTGACATCATTTGGGAAAGGCAAGCAACGACCAAAATTCAACCTGAGCTTAACAACATCTTTGCTTGTATTAGAAAAGTTGCACAAAATCAAGTAAATTGATTTTAAATCAATTTATTTAAAATGGTGCAGACTCCTAATACAGACAGAACTAGTTTAACCTTTGCTTAAATTGATTTTGCTTGCAACAGTAAATTACCAAGTGAGACTGAAGTGATTTAATGGAGGGTTAAGCCTGTTTAAGTGTGTCCATTTTCAGGGCTTTCATTGGTTTGGAGAGTGAGGGTGGCCCATTCACTGGGAGACCTCAGGAAACCTGATTTTCCTTTCTTTCTCTGCCACAGATGTTGTCAAATTCCCCTCTCTGGGGCTCAGCTCCCTGCGTGGGATGGGGGATTAGAAGTTTTTCCTGGTTTGTAGGAGCGTTGTTGTGGTGAGAAGCACCTTGGGGGGTGTCTGTCCTGAAAAAAAAGAGCTGCTCCTTTATCGACTTAACTCAAAATAATAGTAAAGTACCTGCTGACAGTTTTAATTTATTTGGCAAAGCTAAACCAGGGACACGTTTTGGGATGCAGGATGGTAAAAACAGACACTGTTAAAGGTCTAAACCCCAACCCTGCACTGCCAGTGTCTGTCTTCCATCCATCACCCTCTGGAGCTGAGGATGCCTTGGGGTATCTCCTCCAGGATGGAGAGGGCTGCACATTCCTCAGTCCTGCATCTCTTTTGTTGTGGCATTTGTTTTCTAGGCTTGTTTGAAGAGGTTGGTGGAGCTGCTGGGGATGCTCTGGCTTAGGCTGGCTCCCCCAGAGCTCACCAAGGCTGAGTTGAAGCTTAAGGTGGTGTTTCTGTATTCTGGAGCAGCTCAAACCTGGATCTTTGGACACGGAGCAGCCTCAGCCCACTTGTACAACTGTTTTCCAGTGGATAGTAAATCTGTGTGACTTGTCTGGGAGTGATGTGATTTGAATTAATCAAAATGCTCAACTGCAGGAGGAGGGAAAAAAAAATCAAGTCTAAATTGACAGAAGCAATGGAGTGGTGATAACTGGATTTTAATCCAGTGGCTGAGGACTTCGAGCAGCCACCTGGGAATCAATCCTCCTTCTTCCTTTTTTTTTTTTTTCCTGGGAATTTGAACCCCCAGCTCTCCAGGAAGTGCTGAAGGACATTGGCAAATGGGAGGTGCTGGGCTGGCCTCCTGCTCACAGCTCTCTGCTTTGTATACCAATAGGTATTTATTAATTAGGAATCTGAGTGGCTCCCTCGTTCAGGGGTTAGGAGACTCACTAGGGAAGCTCTGGTCCCTGTTCTCATTAAGGTTTAATTATACAAAGTAAAATATCATCAACAGAAGGGAGCAAGCCCCCCTGAATGCTGGATGAGGGGGTGGCAGGCAATATGTTGGCACGTGGGAGATGGACGTGGCTTTGGGTCCCTGTGGATGTGGGGAGATGAATGGCTCCCATCTGGAGTGGAGGGGCTTGGGGGCTTTTCCCTTGTCCCCTCTGGAGAGCTGTGGTGCCACTTTGGGATGTCCATCCTGCAGTGGAGGTTGCTACAAGGCCACTGAGGTCAGTCACCCACCAGGTGTTGCTGTGGGATGATTGGCAGACGTTCTGAGGCTGCTGTTAAGCTCGATATCCATCTGTGTGCATCCCAGGAGCCCGGAAATTCACGGGATAATTAGTGGCTGCCACACAGAAAGCAGCAGGGCACTCACCATTGGTGCTCAAGGATCGGAGCATCTTCTGCCCAGGCAGAGGAGTGATGGGGAGGGAGAGTGAGGAGGTTCCTCCTGCTTGGGCCAGGTCAGTCATCCCAGAGGATGGGAGGGCCCAGGGAATGGTGTGTACATGGATGGCTTCATTTTGAATTGCAGAAATGGTGCTCAGTGAGGGAGGAGTCACCCCAAGCTGGTGCTGTCTGCAACCTTTGTCTGTGCCTCATCTCCAGGTCTTCTACCACCACGGGCATCTTGATCTGAGACTGGACGTGGCACTGAGTGCCATGATCTGGTAAAGAAACTGGAGTTGGACCAAGGGTTGGACTTGATGATCTCGGAGGTCTTTTCCAACCCAATCCATTCTATGATTCTGTGGTTCTGGGTTTTACAGTAAGGAAACTGAGGCAAGGTGCTAAGCAGTGGTTTTACTGCCAAGATATGGACAAGTTTCCTCGTTTTCCTGCTGCTCCAGTCACCAGGGTGCAGGTTTCACTCCCGGGGTGGCTGTGGACAGGGGTGGAGGGAGCTGGGAGTCGAGGCTGGGAGGAGCCAGGTGTTAATGGGTTCCCTTTTTGGAACTGCTCTCCACCCTTCAGGTGAAAGTTGCTCTCCAGGAGAAGTGCAAAGAGCGCTGATTTGCATTCTTATTGCAGGCAATATCCATAGGGAGAGAATGTCAGAACAGCTGTTATGTCAAATTACCTTCCTCCAGTAACAGGGGATTTTATCTGTCATCTCGTGGAGGGCAGAGGCACTTGCACCCCTTGGGGGACGTCTGGTTTTGCATATTTTTTGCATCTAGTGCTTTGTGGAATGATTTAGGCGAGCCCAGCACGGAGCAGGGCGAGGGATGGAGACGGGATGGAGCAGAGCAAAGAGCACAGGCCAAGAGCTGGGGCCAGTCCAGGTGCTCCTTTCCCCCATCCCTTCCCCAGGATGATGTCCAGCTCCTTCTCCATCCTGCCTGTGGCAGCATCTCGGTGTGTCCTGTATCGTCAGAGCTTTTATTGCAGCCTCGCCGTATAATCACTTCTTAATTAACTCAAGCGACGACTTTATTTCTTGGAGCTCATTTCCAAAGGCTTAATTTTATTTCGATGCAGAATTAATATTTTACGTTTTCCTGCGCGGAAGAAGCACCCACATCCCCACGAAGGGGGAGAGGAGGAAGCTGAGCCAGCACAGCTCCCTGCACCGAAAGGTTTCTGCTGCCGTCTGTGTTTTCCCAAGCAGCCATCAAGTTCCAGTGATCATTTGCAGGGAGGAAAAAATAAAAATAAAACCAAGTGTGCATCAGGACCGTTAAAAGGCTCCATCTGGATGGTGCTAAGGATGGGTGATGGCAGCAGGACTTGGCCCAGCCTGGCCTCAGCTGTCCCCAGTGCAATCAGGGGACACACAACAGATTATTTTTATATATAAGCAGGATCTGGGAGCTCACAAGAGCATCCAAATGTCCTTTGTGCTTCTTGGCTGTGAAGTGAAGCCCTTCAGTGGGGGGATGCTGGGCATGGGTTTGGTGCATCCGGATTCTGCATGTGGAAGCCTGGATTCGGGCAGGGATCCCCCTTTGGGTTCATGCTCGTACGGGCTGGGATCCAGGGCAGGGCTGATGTTCTCTCCACTCTCCTTATCCAACCAGGAGACCCCCAGACAGCCCTCCCCTCCCACAAAACCAGTTCAGGCTCAGCTCAGGCTGGTTTTGTGCATGGGCATCCCATCCTCCAGCTCCAAGCTGACAGTGGATTTCATTCCCAGCAACACATTGGACCTCAATTTTCCCTCCCACAAAGTCATGCTGGTGGCTTTTCTCGAGGTGCTTTGAAGCCTACTGAGGTCCTTAGGAGAGCAAGGGGCTTGTGCTGGTGCCCACGTGGATGGCTCCAGCCTGGCCATGCCGTTTGCTCAGGGCAGCCCAGAGCAGGTCCAAGCCCAGGGCGTCCCTTCTCCAGCTGCTAATCCTGAGTGCACAGTCCAGCCCTAAGCTGCTCAGGGGCTTTAGGCTTCTAAATAAGCTTCAGATGGGACAGGGCACTCCAGGGAGAGGGCCAAGAGTAGAACTGGGTGTCCCCAGCCAGGTGAGCCAGGGAGCCCTGAAATAGCCACAGGCTGGGTCAGATGGGTGGTGTGTCCACAGCCTGTGTTTAACCACCTTGGGATTAATGACATCCCCCAAATCCCAGCCTGGAATCTGTGACTCACTCCTGCAAGGGCCAGGACATCCCCTGACAGGCATCACCTGCATCCCTGCTGGTGGTACCCCAGGGATGTGACTGTGCCCTGCACCCCTGGGGGACAAAATGTTAAATGTCCCGTGTTATTAATTGTAATGGCTGGATCCCACTGATGAGCTTTGATACACAATTCCTTTACTGTGCTATCATTGCCGTGCTCTAAACAGAAAGAAGTGAGGCAGAGGGAAGCTGGGAGAGATATTAAATCTCTGTAGCCTTTCAGAGGCTCCATAATTCATAATCCTGAAATGCACAGGCTGATAATTGCCCTAATCACTGGAGAAACATGGCCAAAATGTACTGAAATAAGCCATAAAACTCATTACAAGATAACAAGATTCTATCTATTCTCGGAGGTCGCGTTAAAGCTCGGCAGGTCAGGGAGTTAATCACCTCCTCCAGCAGCAGCAGCCCCGATAAGAGGCAGAACACAGCCCGTCTCTACCCCATCCCAGGACACCCACCCTGCCTCCCAGAGGGATGGGAAAGGCATGGGCTGCAGGAGAGTTGGGGAAGATGGTGTGTGGTCACTGGTGTTTAGCTCAGCTCTTTCCTTGGGAAGAGAAGAGTCAGGACTGGAGGGGATGAGTTTTCCCTTTTCATCAGAAGGGTGATGCTTCCCACACTGTCTGCCACAGCCCAACATTCCTGTGTCCTAGAATTGTGGAATCCCACAATCCTAGAAAGGTTTGGGTTGGAAAGAATCTCAAAAACCACCTCATTCCACCCCCTTGCCATGGGCAAAGCACCTCCCACTAAACAAGGTTGCTCCAAGCCCCATCCAACCTGGCCTTGAACACTTCCAGGGGTGGAAAGACCCACCTTGTGGTTTTGGTGGTTTTTTTCTGCTTTGAACAAACAACCCAGCCTTGGCAAAACACACTTTCAGGGAGGGATTCCTCTACAAAATGTTTGCAGGATGTGATGCTGTGTGCCCTGTTTTTCAGGGATTGGTAATTAGGATGCTTTCCTGCCCTCCATCCCTCCTGCTGAGTATCCACTTTGCTCACTCCCAGCTCCGTGCTGAGCCTTATCTTGGGGAGAGCTTTAAATGTCTGGGATCATTGGTTGGGGTCACCTTTTGGCTTCTATTTTGGACATTCTGGAAATGTCCCTGATAGGGCTCTGTGTGACAGGACCCCTCAGAGGGGCTGTGGAAGTGGCTGCAGATGCTCCCCCATCATGGAATAGCCACATTCCAGCCCTTCCAGCAGCCACATCCCTGCTGGATTTGTGGTGATGGATACTGGGCACGCAGCTAATCCATAATCCTTGGTAAATGCTGCTGATGAGTCAGTGCTCATTTAACATGAAATAGCCCTCCTGTGAAATCCATCTCCTTGGATTTAGCACAGCTACTTGTTGACTAAATATTAATTGGTTATTAAATTATCGGTGAGGGGGAAGAAATTAGAAGTTTCCTCAGGGCTGTGGGTGGTTCTGTCTCCCATGAATGTGCCTTTTCCTGGTCTCTGTACACAGGGATCCTCCTTCCTCCAGTGCCTGAGCCCTCCATGCCCAAATTTGTTATCCTGCTTTTATTTATCACCCTCAGCCCTGAAGAAACTGCAGAGAAAGGAACCAAAGTCCCTGGTACTGATTGTAGCTACAGCTCAGCACATCCCTCCTTCTCTGACTTAATCCTACTTCCTTTCCCCCTCTTTTTCCTATTAATTTTAAAAAAATGTTTAGTTTTTCCCTCTCTCCTGCCTTAGAGGATTAAATGCAACAAGAGGCAACAAAGACAGGGGTTGATACCTGGGATATTGGGGAGGAAGAGGGGCTGGGAGGAGGGAGAGAGTTGGGATAGTCAGGGGTCTTCTGGTGTCTTCCAAACCCCACCAAATCCTGCTGGGGCTGCAGCTGGGACTGCTGGAGGGAAGCTGTGAGGAGCCAGGAGAGCTGTGCCTTCCCCTCCATCCCTCTGGAATTGTAGGACTGTGGGAGATTTCCAAGCCTAGAAGGGGACAAGGACCAGAAATCTCCTGTCCCGATGGAATAGGGGAGGTCAAAGGGGCAGCTCAGACCCTGGATTTACTTACAGATGTTGGAAAAGGGGGTTGGTGCTTGAAGATCAGCAATGATACTCTCTAAGGGATGCAACATCCTCCGTGTTGTTCCTTGGGAAGGATCCCTTCCCTTTGCTGTGGCTGGAAATGGGGTGTTTTAAACAAAGAATTGGGAGAAACATGTTCATTCAGTTGTCCATAGGGAGGGTGGTCAGTGGCTCTGCCCTTGGTGCTGGGCTGAGCAGACCCTCCACAGCATCCCAGGGTCATTTGCAGTGATTTCATCATGGACAAGCTGCAGGGCAGGATTTTAACCAGGAAATTATGTCAGAAGGAAAAACACATCCCTTTTTTTCAGTACAAAATGAAAAAGAGGAATCCTTTTCATGTGCTTGCCGTGGACCTGCGTCCTGCTGGGTGACAGGAGCAACACTTTAAAGCTGTCATGGATTTTCTGTCCCTGAATCCTCCTCCCTGTTCCAGGAGGGATGGCAGGGAGCCCTGTGGGTCCTGCAAATGAAGATCCCTACAAGTGCAGAACGTGTTGCGTTGCCCAGTGTGAAAAATCAATAAATATGCTCTCTGAAAATAAAAAAAAAGGAAAGAAAAAAAGGAAAAAAAAAAACACAACACCAACCCAAGCCCCACAATAAACATGAAAACTTGCCACAAAGCAGGGAGGAGGGAGAACAAGAGCTCCTCTCAAAGGAATAGTTGCTGGAGAGGGAGATCTTCGGAAGCTGCTAACAAAGCAAAGCACTTTGCTGGGGAAGCAGAGGAGGATCAGAGTGGGGATGCTGCGGGCACCCGGTGGGGGGACACATTCCTGCTGAAAAGGTTTTTCCTCTCACCTTGTTTTTTTTATTCCAGAGGGTTTTTATCACATTCCTACTCAGGCTTTGCAGTGGTGAGTGGAGCAGGACAGTGGGAAGGGGCTGTGATCCCTCCCCGCGGTGCTGGAGCATCCCAGTGCCCGCACTGGGGAATGCTGGGCACCTTCCCGGCGTCAGTGGGACTCTGTCCCCATCTAGCGATGGCTCTGCTGTGCCTGGCACTGCTGCAGCTCCATGGATTTTACTTGATTTCCATGGCAAGAAGCTGAACTTGACCCCTGCCTTCACCTCCCTGCACCAAACCCTTAACCAGGGAGAAGAGGGAAACCACCACAGCCTCTTCTGCCCCTAAAGCTCCAAGTGGGGAGACCCTGGGAGTTGAAGGAGAACAGGAGCAGCCAGGCTGTCACCACTCCTGATTTCAGGATGGTGTTAGAACAAGTAATTCATTAGAGTGGGGTTCATTTGTCAACTCTGGAATGGAGTTGTGAAGTATCTTCTGAGCAGGGATCAACCTCAGGTCCTTGGTTGTAACAATGCCAAGGTCATGGGTTCAATCCCCTGTGTGGGCCATTGACTGAAGAGTTGGACTCGATGGTCCTTGTGGGTCCCTTCCAGCTCAGAATAGTCTGGGATAATTAGGTCTGTGATAAAGGGTTTATATCTCATGTCCTCACACAAGGGGGGTGCAGGGCCAGCAGGTGGGGCTGGGATGACCCAGTTTGTGGATCCATCAAGGTGGGGAGGAGGAGGAGGGGGGTGAGGATGGAGCACTGGCAGCCAACTGTGACATTGGAACACAGGGCTGGAGGTGCTGGAGGTGATGGAATGCTCGTCAGGAACAGGGAATGTTGGGCCGTCTCAGTCTGGTGCTCTGCAATAAAACCCTGTCGCCCACCACAAGGACAGTGGGCTGGGCCAGTCTGGAGCAGGAAGGATTTTTCTGTGTGTGCCACTCAGTATCAACCATGAACCTGCAAATCTCCCATGATCCTGCAATTCCAGAGGGATGGAGGGGAAGGCACAACTCTCCTGGCTCCTCACAGCTTCCCTCCAGCAGTCCCAGCTACAGCCCCAGCAGGATTTGTGGGGTTTGGAAGACACCAGAAGACCCCTGACTATCCCAAACCCCTTCTCCCTCCTCCCAGCCCCTCTTCCTCCCCAATATCCCAGGTATCAACCCTTGTCCTGGTTGGCTCTTGTTGCATTGAATCCTCTAAGGTAGGAGAGAGGGAAAAACTAAGCATTTTTAAAAAAATTAATAGGAAAAAGAAGGGAAAAGGAAGTAGGATTAAGTCAGAGAAGGAGGGATGGAGTGTTGCAGAGCCCAGGACACAGCAGGACGTGCTCTCCTCCCTCCAGAGCATCCGTGCTGCTGCATTCAGGCTGTCCCTGTCACCACTGCCCCATCCCAGCATATGGGAGAGGCATATGGATGGATGCAAAGGTCCTACAGCTGTTCCACCTGCTCCCAGTGGGAATTAAGGCACTGCTCAGCCTGAATGAATAACCCCCACGTCCTAAACACACCCTTGGTTTTCCCCTTCAGGCAGCACACGGCGCTGCAGATGCTTTGCAGAGACATCAGGAAGGATGAGAGGAAATTCCTCCCCTTCCCATTGGGAAGTGAGGCTGTGCATTCCCACATGTTTGAGGTGCTCCATAGGGAGCTCATCCATGTGCTGTAAAGCTGGGCAGGTGGATGGATGGGGGAGATAAAGCTGCTCTTTAATAACAAATATCTCTTTTTGGCACTCAGCTTTCTGCAGGGATAGGGCCTGTTGGGCTGCTGGTAGCACTGGAAAGGATGGGGTTTGGAGATTTTGGATTAAATTATTCAGGAATGAGCTGTAGAAAGCCCTTCATTAAGTCCTGAGTTGCAGGAGGAGCAGCAAGACTTCCAGGGCTCCCCCTGGGCTTGGATTTCCCATCACTTAAGTGGGATGTGAGGCCACCAAAGTGCTCAGCTTAGTAACACTGAGGTGAATCCCTCCATGGCACAGGTTGGGCAGAGAAGCTGTAGCTGCCCCATCCCTGGAAGTGCCCAAGGCCACTTGGACAGAGCTTGGAGCAACCTGGGATAGTGAAAGGTGTCCCTGCCCATGGCAGGGGAGTGGAACCAGATGATCTTTAAGGTCCCTTCCAACCCAAACCATTGTGGGATTCTCTGATTTCCTCTCCTTTATTTATTATTTTGTATTTCTCCATCTCTTTCCTTCTCTCTCTCCAAGGGGAAGCAGCCATGTGCACAGTGTGGCATTGCCTCAGCAGGGAGAAAAAAAAACACCATACCAGAGTGAAAACTGGACTCAAGGAAGCCTTTGAAAGTAGAGAGTCCTTTAAAAGAGTTGGGGAAAAAAAGAGGAAGGGAAGTGGGAGGAAAATATCTTTCAATTTTTGCCATTTCAAAGCTCTAAGCTGACCTGATTTCAAAGAATACGAGTGTAATACTTTCCCTCTTTCTTCTCTCTTTTTTTTCTCCCCCTAATAGGGAAGTGACATTTTATTCTACTTATCCTTAAGGCAAAGTTGGATTATTTTTTTCTTTAAGTGAAGGGGGGGATAAGACGTGCAGGGAAGGAGCCACACAGGCACAGCTGCTGGTGGCACCAGGAGAGAGGGATCCAAAAGCTGTCCAGGTATGTGACTCCAGGTGGGGCTGCCACCACTCCAGGAAAGGGATACACCCCTTGGGGGACACTCAGCCATCCCAAATCCTCTGTTGTGTCCAGTTTTGAGAAATCCATAGGGAAAATCTTTAGGAAGGGCCTTCCTGGTAGTCATTGGGAAGCAGAGGGGGATGCTGGTGGGCAGGAGAAGCACATGCCAGGGGGCAGGATTGTGGGCATGGGATTTGCTCCTGGGTTTTGGGTGCTGCTGTGGGTTTTGGGTGGGCTGGATGTGCCAAGGATCAAGGGTATGGATGTGGTGGATTGCTGGCATTTTTGAAGCCTTTTATTAGTGTTATTGGCATTTTTGAAGCCTTTTATTAATGTTTTAGTGCTTTGGCATGGGGGAAAAAACATGATGGATTTGGAAATATGTCCAGTTAGCACATGGAAATGCTGTCTCAGCTTCTGGGATATGAGTTGCAATGACACTGAACATCTTCTTGTGCATCCCTCTCATCCCTGAAAGCTCCTTGTGATGGGGCCCACCTTACTCTTGTATTTCTGGGCTATTGCATGTGGGAACCACATCATGGGAATATCTGGGATAATTTATTTTTGCTGATGATCTGCAGGAGGAATGAGGTAATTTCTTGGGGGCCTTTCCAGGCTGATCTTCCATGAGTGTGCTGACTTCTCCTGGAAACTTGGCCTGGCAAGACAAACCTGAATTACAGCCCCAAATGCCCTGGGCACCGTCCAGGAAGGGCCAGGGAAGAATTATTATTTCCTGCCCCATTTTGCTCTGCAGCAAGATGTCTTTACAGCCACATGAACATGGGCAGGACACGGTATTGCTGAGCAGGAATGTGGCTGCAAGGCTGAGCTGGGAGTCTGGAAGGGGCAAAATCACCTGTGATCAACAGCAAAAATCCTTTCCTAAGCAAAGAGCAGCACATCCTTTCTCCCAGAATCCCTGTGGAGCCCGGATGAGTGTGGGGCAGTAGCCCTTGTTGTCAGCTCTTCCTTTATTTTTCCTCTCCAGTTCTGCTCCTTGTAATCCTCATTGACCACAGGGTCACAGTCCCACCCTCCCTGCTCAGCTGTGATGATGCTCAGAGGGTTATCCCAGAGCCTGGCTCTGGCTGAGCTGGGGAAACACGTGGAAATGTGCAAATTTTTTATTCAAATGGAAGGCAGAACTGGGAAAAGAGGCTGGGAGACAATAAATATGGGCCATGGAAACCACAGGTCTATATGAAGTTGTTTTACCCATGACATCCTACCCAAGTTTTGCTCCCTGGGGCTCTCAGAGATCGTTGTTGTTCCTTGTAAGGGAGGTGGTTTTTAAGCCTTGTTTCCCAGCTGTTTATTACCAAAAAGGAAGTGTCAAACCCTTTTCCAAGCACGTTTTGCTGCTCCAGTGTGGAGGTTTTGGAGAAGCAGGGATGGAGACAAGGAGCTGAAGCACATTCCTGCAAACACTTAATTAGTTGTATTAACAGTATAATTTGAATCTTTTTCTGGAGGAGCTGAGAGGAAAAGGAAGGTTTGAAAAAAAGTCAGCGGTCTGATTTCCATGTTGAACTTTGGGTGTTCTTTTTTCCTCCCGCCCGGATTTGCGGAATAAAAAGGGAAAGTAAATGACTAAAAACCCACTTTGCTCCAAGAAGATAATTTTTCCTTCGCTTTGATGTTTTGTTTCGGGGCGAGGGAGGGAGTCAATGAGTAGGCTCGAGGTTCGCTGCGTTATCTGGTGATGCTTGAGATGCCATCCCTGCGCTCCCGGCGGCAGCGGGACCCGGGCTGGATGGGGAAAGCAGAGCGGAACACCCCCGAGGGGAGCAGAGCTGAGAGGCAACACACCAAGTGTGTTTGAGGCAAATATTTGGACAATCTCAAGGCTTTGTTTAAACGAAACGTCAACTGTTAATAGCCGATCCCGCAGGGAGAAGCGGATCCTCCTGCCGAGCGCAGATTAGAGCATCGCTGATGGGGGGACCGCAAAGTCAAAGCAGTCCCGAGCTCGAGAGTTTTGGTTGGAAAAACAATAAATTTGGGCAGTTTCTTCCCCAAAAGGATGAGCTCGGTGTGGTTTGGCTCAGTGTGGTGTGAGCTCAGTGTGGTCGGGATATGAGAAGTGCCCCGTGGTGCTGCGGCACGGATGGATGGCGAGGGCTGGGTTTGGGGCGGTGCTGGATGGAGGTTTCTATGTACGATTTAATAAAAAATGTGGAATTATATGGGCTGAGAGATGAACGCGGCGCCGAGGCCGTTCCCTCACCCCTCCAGCCCCGCTGTCAGACTTCACAGGAATTAGAAATCAGCACTATATAGATTTTAATAATTTTTCCTTTGATCTTGCTTGTCCTCGCCCCTCTCCCATTCACACCCTTCTTTTTGATCTCTCCTGTAAAGTGTTTACACTCCACAATTATTGTAATTACCTGTAGGAAAACCACGAACGTGCTGCCACACCTGTGTAAATCCAAGGGCTTTTAACCCTTTCCCTGCTGACAGCCCTGGCACTGGATGCCTTGGAGCCTGTGCCCATCGTGGTGCCCTGCTGGGTCCTGGCTTTGCTGTATCAAACGTGTTAAATACTGCAGGTGTTGTGCGAATTGCTCAGATTTTAGCTCATATAGGAGGGGATTAAATAGCTTTTGCTCCTTCTTCTCTAATTTCCCATGTCTGTCCCTGCAGCTCCCCCTTATACTGTGGAAGAATAACCTTAGAGTGGTTCTTCCTCAGCCCCAGCTGGTGACTGTTTTCCTTTCCCATTTGGGATCTATTTCCCCCTTTTCTTGGCTGTCTATTTATTTGTTTGCTGCCCATGACCAGATCCCTCGGACACTGGAACAGGTTCCCCAGGAAAATGGTTAAAGAATCACAGAATCACAGAATCCTAGAATGGATTGGGTTGGAAAAGACCTCCGAGATCATCGAGTCCAACCCTTGGTCCAACTCCAGTCCCTTTACCAGATCATGGCACTCAGTGCCACGGCCAAGCTCAGCTGAAAAGCCTCCAGGGATGGGGAATCCACCCCCTCTCTGGGCAGCCCATTCCAATCCCTGAGCACTCTCTCTGCAAAGAATTTCTTTCTGCTCTCCAACTTCAATTTCCCCTGGCAGAGCTTGAGCCCATCGTGCCCCCTTGTCCTATTGCTGAGTGCCTGGGAGAAGAGACCAACCCCCACCTGGCCACAACTTCCCTTATGGCCCAAAAAGCTGCCAGAGATCAAGGAACTTTTAATCAACAATCTCCTTATAGGTCCTTTCAACCTCAGAATATTCTGTAATTCTATGATTCTTTTGGCTTTTTGGGGATGCTGAGCTGGAAGTGCCACTGGGAGCAAGGCAGTGAGAGGAAACAGAAAAGGGGAATCATGAAATATGGAGCTGGAATTCCATCACATCGAGGTGGGGAATCCCCAAGGGGAACTCTATTATAGGGATGGGTGGAAAGGGGGTGGGTTCAGCAGGATCTGGTGGGGGTTGCTTTGCTTCAGCTCCAGCCAAGTCGGGGGTAGTTGGTTCTCTGCATCCCTCGAGTGTGGCTGATGGGAGAAATTCAACAGCAATCCAGCATTTCCCAGGCCTTGGAAAAGCTTTGAGGCTCAAACCCTGGGAGATGAGCCATCCCTGCATGTGTCTGTTACTGCAGGGAAATGATGAACTCAGGAGTGCTTTGCCTCGCTGAGTGAGATGGGAAAACACAGGGGAAGCACCGAGAACCACAACAGGTCATATTTCCTCCCTCTCCTTTTAATCCCTGATTTTGGACAAACACCGACCCAGAAAGGGAGAGAAGAGGAATTAAATTAACGAACACAATTTCTCCCTGTCATTGCACTCTGACTAATGAGTCTATTTCTGGGTAATAAGAAGGAGCAGGAAGTGACAAGGCACTGTAATGAATTAGTGGCCCAGAACCTCGTTAGTCAGAATAATCTTTCCATGAAAGATAAACGATGCAAACATTAATTATGAAGCCGCTTCGGAAATGCATTTTGTTATTTGGCATCCCAAGACATCCCTCCAAGTTATTACTGAAGTGAGGTGCTTTAGCAAACAAAATAAAAGGGATTATAAAAAGAAATGGTGATAACATGTCGAGCTCCAAGCAGGATCACCTTTGTGAGGTGACACATGAGGGGAACAGCCAAGTGATTTCCAGGGAACAGCACAGATTTCCAGGGGTATCCCTGTCTGCTTGAGTTAATCCCCCATCTTTCAGTGCCTCCCAGCCCAGATCTCCATGCCAGGAGAAATGTCAATCCAAAAAATTGCATCCTAAGGGGGTTTAAAAAAAAAAAAAAGGAGGATTGGGAAGTAGGATTTGGATTATTCATCTCTGTCACTCTGCAAATGGGGGTTGCAGGGGTTTGGCTGTGAGGATTTTGGCGACCAAGGTCTAACTGTAGCTTGGTCATTGTTGCTTTGTGGTTTAAAATTGGATAGGTCCATCCCTGTGAGATGTGATCATGCCTCGGATTCCACTGGTGTTAGTGGCACAGCAGCATTGGAAACCAGGCTGGAATTCAAGGGGGAAAAAAAGCAGGAACATCTCTTTAAAAAACCAAAATTATATAGATATTATATGTATGTCTATATATCTCATGAGGGAATAAGGAGAATCATTCCACCCCCACACTCCACCTACTCCCTGCTCCCACCTCCACTGTATTAGTGCGGCTTGTCCCAATTTTCCTCTTTGTTGTTTTTATTCCCAATGTATTCCGGAGCATTTCTTGCAGATTTCAAAGCGGCAGCGCCCGGTGTTTGGGCGCAGAGGCAGCTCTGCCTTCCAGGTGCAATTACTTTGCAACACAACTTTGTCTGGAGCCGTGTCTTTCATGGCAGGAGCTGGGGAAAAAGGATGGTGGAGTTGGGAAGGGAGAGGAATCCGGGAAGGGTTGGAAGGAGAAGGCAAAGAAGGGCTACACGGGGAGGGATGGAAGAAGGGGGGGAATGGAAGAAGGAAGGGAGAATTACCCAGGGAGGGATGGAAGGAGAAGGGGAGGGATGGAAGGAGAAGGCAAGAAAGTGGTACCCAGGGAGAGATGAAAGGAGAAGGGAAGGGAATGGTACCCAGTGAGGGATTGAAGGAGAAAGGGAGGGATGGAAGGAGAAGACAAGGAAGGGGTACACGGGGAGCAATGGAAGGAGACGGGGAGGAATGGAAGGAGAAGGGAAGGGAATGGTACCCAGCGAGGGATTGAAGGAGAAAGAGAGGGATGGAAGGAGAAGGCAAGGAAGGGCTACATGGGGAGGGATGGAAGAAGGGGAGGAATGGAAGAAGGAAGGGAGAATTACCCAGGGAGGGATGGAAGGAGAAGGCAAGAAAGTGGTACCCAGGGAGAGATGGAAGGAGAAGGCAAGGGAAGTGGTACCCAGGCAGAGACGGAAGGAGAATGGAAGGGAGTGGTACCCAGCGAGGGATTGAAGGAGAAAGGGAGGGATGGAAGGAGAAGACAAGGAAGGGGTACACGGGGAGCAATGGAAGAAGACGGGGAGGAATGGAAGGAGAAGGCAAGGGAGTGGTACTCAGAGAGGGATGGAAGGAGAAAGGGAGGGATGGAAGGAGAAGGGAAGGGAATGGTACCCAGCGAGGGATTGAATGAGAACGGGAGGGATGGAAGGAGAAGGCAAGGGAGAGTGATGTGGAGAGGGATGAAACGAGAAGGGAGAGGAGGGGTATCTAGGGAGGAATGGAAGGAGAAGTGTCTGCACCACGTTTTAAACCAGCAGCACTACCCATGACTCCTCCCAGTGCAGCTGCCAGGGCAGGTGGGATGGATCTGGTGGACGTGATGCTTCTGCCTGATGCTTTTCTTAGAGGATTTTAAGTCAGTGCCACGGGTGACCAGGTTTAGTTGTGATGCCTTGGGCGGGTTTTATCCAAGGAGCAGAACGAGTCAGGTACCCACACTGATGTTTTTGTAAATCTTGCTGAGCACTTGCAGCATTGTATAAGTGTTATTCTGTCTCTTTGCCTCCCCGGATCGGAGATCATTGGCTGTTAATGGGAAGCAATAGTGGTACATTGCCTTCGCAGAGGGTTGCGAGGATTACAGGCATCTGTAATTATGAGATGCTCAGAAAGTGCTGTAATGGGGCCAACCATGTATTATGGCAATGCAAATACTCCATAATAATATCTCTGCTGCTTCTAAGGGTCTGTCTCTGAGAACGAGCTGCTTGCTCTGAGATGGGTCTGGTTAACACAACACAAATAAAAATAAATCGAATAGCCCCTGTATAGCTGTGCCTCAGGCTCAGCCACATCAGTTCAAGCTGTGTTAATGCTGGTGCCCATCTGGGGGATCCATGTCCAACCTGCATAATTCCTGAGGGAGGGAATATGATGGGTATGGAGAGCTAAAAACCCTCTGTGGTTAAGGAGCTCGCTGGTGGTCCTGCTTAGATGGCCCTGTCTGAGCATGCAAATCCATAACCATCTCTTTTTAGAGGCAGAAACAGGCTGCATCACCATATTTCTCATCCAATTTCTTATGTCAACATAGAATCTTATAATAAAATCCCAGAATGGTTTGGGTTGGAAGGGACTCTAAAGGTCATCTCGTTCCATTCCCAGCCATGGGTAGGGACACCTTCCACTAGCCAAGTTTGCTCCAAGGCCTGTCCAACCTGGCCTTAGACACTTCCAGGGATGTGGCTGCCACAAATTCCCTGGATAACCTGTGTCACAGCCCCACCACACTCACAGGGAAGAAATTTTTTTTGTATATTGAACCTAAATTTCACCCTCTTTAGTTTGAACGCAGTCAGTGAATGATCCGTGCTCATTGTAGACCCTCAATCACAGCGTGAAATTCCCAGTAATCACCACCAGTGTCCTTGCTGTTGTCTTATGGAGAATCATCAAATCATAGAATGGATTGGGTTGGAAAAGACCTCCGAGATTATCAAGTCCAACCCTTGGTCCAACTCCAGTCCCTTTACCAGATCATGGCACTCAGTGCCATGGCCAAGCTCAGCTGAAAAACCTCCAGGGATGGGGAATCCACCCCCTCTCTGGGCAGCCCATTCCAATCCCTGAGCACTCTCTCTGCAAAGAATTTCTTTCTGCTCTCCAACTTCAATTTCCCCTGGCAGAGCTTGAGCCCATCGTGCCCCCTTGTCCTATTGCTGAGTGCCTGGGAGAAGAGACCAACCCCCACCTGGCCACAACTTCCCTTCAGGGAGTTCCAGACAGTGCTGAGGTCACCTCTGAGCCTCCTCTTCTCCAGCCTGAACACCCCCAGCTCCCTCAGCCTCTCCCCACAGCCCTTGTGCTCCAGTCCCTTCTCCAGCCTCGTTGCTCTTCTCTGGACTCCCTCCAGCAAAGAAATAACACCAACCTTGCCTGTTAAAAACATTATTGTTTTTCATGAATTCTTGGCTCGTTATATCAGTGTTTCAGTCAAAGGGAAAGAGAAGGAGGCTGGAAATAAGCTGAGGAATAGCCGTGTCAAAGCGCTCCAGCCGGAGCTAAAGGACTCCGGGACGGGTAATTAAGGAGCGCAGCACCTCCCGCACCCGGGCCCGTGTTCTGCCTCAGGTGCTCCTCTGCATGTTCAAAGTGCACAGGAATGGATCAAACAGGATTTACTCCTTTCTGCAAGGGCTGCCTCACAAGCTGGGATTATGTGCTGGGAAAGCATCTGATGAGGGATGAAATGAGACGCGGCAAAAAAAGTGCTCCATAGAAATACAGGGAAGTGAAGGGGGAAGGAAAAGGGGAAGGAAGAGAAGGAGAAAGGAGAAAGGGAAGGGCAGAATGAGAACGTTGTCCTGGTTTCATGGATGAGATATCAGTTTGATTGATTGTGAGAGGGGACTTGAACCTGAAATTCCCTGAAGGGGTCCTGGCCAGCCAAGTGGGGTGGTGTCCTCCTCTAATATTCCTGCCATGACTCTGCTTCTCTTAGCTCTTCTCCAGAGCTCTCTGAGTCCAATAAAGCAATCTGTGGTTTCAGTGGATTGAGGATGGAGCCCATAGGAAAAGCAGAGCCCTTATCCTGGTAAAATGTGCTGAATCCCCAGGAAGGAGGCCACAGGGAGAAGGGGGGAATCTGCAAGAACTATCGGGCAAAGAGCTCTGCCCTAAAGAAGAGAACAGCCACACACCCTTGGGATGCTTGTGTCACATTTCCCCTCCTTCTACTGTGACAATTTAACCTCTGGATACAGCTGGAGGTGGGATGCAGTGTGGGAGCAAGACCTGGAAGACACATCCAACCCTCCCAGCTGGGCTTCCCCTGCCAGTGGCTCTCAAAGCACTCACGTGCTGCCGGTTGTCTTTTGCAAAGAATTGTCATTTTGGAGGCTTCAGATGCCCATCAGAGGGTTGTGTTTTCCTGCTTCCCATCAATCCTTCATTCCCCAGCCCGGTTTCTGTGCCCCTGGTGTGGCTGATAAGCCAGAGCCGAGCAGGGAGCGCAGCCTCCGGGAGATAATTGACTTCGGAAGCGCTTCGTGGGAGATCTGGGAAGAAAACAAGGGAAAATACGTTATTTTAAAACCTTGATACTCCTGACCTCATTGGAAATAAATACACACCTAACAGCCTGGAGAAATGGGCTGCTGCATTTGGGAGAGAGGCAGGGATGGCAGCGCGGGGCTGTGGTGGCCTCACACGGCTCCGGTGGGTACTACAAGGTGTAAAATGCTTGGGAGGATGCGCGGGCTGCTGGAGCATCCAGTGCCTGGGAGGATGCGCGGGGTGCTGGAGCAGCCAGTGCCTGGGAGGATGCGTGGGATGCTGGAGCAGCCAGTGCCTGGGAGGATGCGCGGGGTGCTGGAGCATCCAGTGCTTGGGAGGATGCGCGGGCTGCTGGAGCATCCAGTGCTTGGGAGGATGCGCGGGCTGCTGGAGCATCCAGTGCTTGGGAGGATGCGCGGGCTGCTGGAGCATCCAGTGCCTGGGAGGATGCGCGGGGTGCTGGAGCATCCAGTGCTTGGGAGGATGCGCGGGGTGCTGGAGCATCCAGTGCTTGGGAGGATGCGCGGGCTGCTGGAGCAGCCAGTGCTTGGGAGGATGCGCGGGGTGTTGGAGCATCCAGTGCTTGGGAGGATGCGCGGGATGCTGGAGCAGCCAGTGCCTGGGAGGATGCGCGGGGTGCTGGAGCATCCAGTGCTTGGGAGGATGCGCGGGATGCTGGAGCATCCAAAGGCACAGAGGGAGCAGCCCCGTTTTCCTCATCTCCCACTCGGGGCTCTGTGCGGCGCCAGATGCGCGATACTGGTGGCGCTGGTGTGAAGGGGCAGTGGTTTGCTGTGCTCTGGGGGTGGTTCAGAAGGAGCTCAGCCCCCAGTGGGATGTAAGACCTGAGGCAAACCCCCCTCCATATGCCACAGTCCAGCTGTGGCGCCCTCAGAACGTGAAGCTTTGGCACTGACACCCTCCTGTGCCCAAATTCCCTGGTGTTGTGGGTGCTGGGGGTGCTGCGGTGACCGCCCAGCACCGCCCAGAGCCCACCGGGGGTCCAGGGCACCTTGGCTGCCCCTGCCTTCCCCCGTCCCTCTCTGCCATCTGTGCCAGGGTCGTTAAAGGTGTGAATTAGTGCTTGTCGTGGGCGCTACTTAAAGGTAATGAAGTTTACTTGGCTGAGTAAATTACCAGCTCTCTTTAAATGGCCCTTTTTTCCCTTCATTACTATGCAGATATATGCTAATGCGCTGGTCTCCAAACACAACTTTGATGACCTTCTAATTTTTATTTATTTATTTACTTGACGAGGCAGTTTTTGGCTGGCAGTGTAATTTAATTAGCATCTCCATTTCGGAGCCTGCCTGGCCCGCGGGGGGGGGGGGGGGGGGGGGGGGGGGCAGAGCTGGGGCTGCAGGGGGGGCTTCCCAAGAGGAGATGGGGGGCTCCCCCTCCCCAAGTGGGGGTCGTAGAATCATAGAATCCCAGAAGTGTTAGAGTTGGGTTGGGAGGGGCCTTAAAGCCATCTAGTTCCACCCCCTACCATGGACAGGGACACCTTCCACTCTCCCAGGTTGCTCCAAGCCCTGTCCAGCCTGGCCTGGGACACTTCCAGGGATGGGGCAGCCACAGTTTCTCTGCCCAGCCTGTGCCAGGGCCTGCCCACCCTCACAGGCAAGAATTCCTTCCCAATATCTCATCTAAATCTCTCCTCTTTTTGATTAAAACCATTCCCCCTTGTCCTATCACTCCAGGCCCTTGTAAATAGTCTCTCTGCCTGTTTAGGATCTGGCAGGTCTGGACCACCCAGGGGTGAGTTTAGGGAGTGATCATGCACTGATGGGATTAATTACATTGAGTTTCTGGGGTGGTACAAAAGAAAAGTGCTAAAAATAATCTGAATAAGAGGAAATCTTTGCAACTGGGTTGAAGGAGGGCACTGCAGGGAGCATCTCCTGCAGGCAGAGCCATCCTGTGCCACTCTGCCAACTGTCCCCTGCCTGGGTGGTCGCTGCCAATTCAATATCTGGGTGTGGGGAGCAGCTCAGGGCACAGACCAGCCCCAGTCCTGGGGACAGGGACCTCGAATGAAGCGTTGTCACCTCCTCTTGTAAAGCATCTGCCTTCTGTAATGAATCACAGCTCAGGAGGAGCCTCCGACAGCTCCTGTGATAGATCTGGAATTTCTCTCCTGCAAGGGAACGTGTGGCACAGCAATAATCAGGGGCTGGCATGGGAAATCAGGTGCTTGGACATGCAGGCAGTGACTGAGTGTCCATGGATAACCTTAAGAAGGGGTGACTTCCCAAATCCCTTCACTCCTGCTGGACATCCTCCCATTTCCCCCCATTCTCTCCAGTGCTGCTTTTGCCCCTCTCCATGCCCAACCCTGCAGCAGTTCTGTCCCATCCTTCCTCCTCCCCTGCATCCCTGTGCCGTGAGTGCCCTGGGGTGCCCAGACACGGCAGCTCCAGCTGCTGCTGTTTAGGTAGAAGTGCTTACATTTGTTTATCACAAAGACGCCCCTGAGATTTCCCGGCTCATCCATGAGCAGGGCGGGAGAGCTGAGCGAGGAAATCTGTGCAAGGAATTTGCCAACAAAAACACCCCCAGAACCAGCAACCGGCTGTGACCTCGGCTTGGAGGTGCAGGGGGTAGGGCTGGGTGTCTGGGTGGGGGCTGTGGGATGATGCTGGGGTCAGGCAGGACCTTTCCATAGTTTTGGGTGCCTTTGTCATGGAATCAGCCACTGCCACCCCGGTGGTTCACTTGAGGTGCTCATGTTCCAATTCTCACTCCCTGAGCCCACCATAGGGAGAATCATAATAATAATGTTAATATTAATAACAAGAATCAGGCACTGGCAGAGGGATTGCAGCATCTCCTGCCCATTTGTTCCACCTGGTTAGAGGCTGATGTGAACCCTGGGGGAGGAGAGCACAGCCCTGAAGGACCTGGTGGCAGGAGGCTCCCACAGCATCCTTCATCCTCTTGGATCCAGGGCAGGGATCTGAGCAGCTCTGCACACGCAGGGAAGAGCCTTGAAACATCAGTGCTGTCCTCCAGTGGGTGCAAAGTGTGATGCCCACAGAGTGTAGGGTCACAGGGCTGGGTCTGAGGGGTCCCTCAACGTCCCTCTGGATTTCTTGGAGCTGTCCAGCTCCAAAGAGGATGAACTACCCAAGCCCTTCTCTTAGATGCTGTTCCTGCCCTCCATCCTCTGCACAGTAAAAGCAGCCAACCCCGTGCCAGGTGGGCAGAGAGCAGACAGCACACTCTTCCCAGCCTCTCATGCCCCTGTTTTGTCCCGGACCAGCAGCTGGGAAGCACAAAGGCTTTTTGGGGAGCCCCTGGTCCCCCTCCAGCCCTGTGCTGGGCCTGGCCGAGGGATGCTTGGCAGCAAGGAGGCAGTTCAAACTTTTATTGGCGTATTCATGTCCTCCGATTGACTGATAAACTGGCTCCTCATTATGTTTTTGTGTTCTACTCGTCTTTTTAATTAGCCTAAGGGCCTCATTAGCAGCAGCAGCAGCAATGACTCTGTGATCAGCCTTGCCTGGCATCCAACCTGCATAATGTCACACAGGCTGGCACAGAGGAGTTACCTGTGAAGGGGGCAGAACTGCCTCCCTCCTCGTCCCCAGGTCCTGTCCCCAAAGGAGGGGACATGGGGACAGTCCTGGAGTGGGATGGGGAGTGGTGGTGTTGGCTTCATGATGGAATGCTGCAAAAAAAGAGGATGCAAGTGTCAAAATGCTGCTCAGATCTTGAGTCCTCTGCTTTGCTCCTCTCCTAATTTATGTGCAGTTGTGGTTTCTCCCTCAGTTTCCCTGCCCTCACTCTGACCCCTTCCCTTCCTCCTGCCCTCAGGGCAGTGGAGGGTGAGGATCTCTGTGGCAAGAAAGACTGGAAGTTGTTCCCGTGCTGGAAATTGGGGACTTCAACTTCTGCACCGGACTTTGCTGGAGAAAGCCAAACCCTCCAGTGCCGTGGAGCAGCCAGGGAAGGCACTGCCTCAGCAGCCAGCTGGTGCCCCCTTGCTCTGCCTGTGCCATCAGGCAGCCAATTAGCAAGAAATTAATATTGTGATTAGCAAATATTATGATTTTCTATCTGAATCTGTAATAAGCTGATTATTCACTCGTAAGTAGAAGCTGCTGCTGGTACTTGGGGCTGCCTCTCCCACACTGGGATGGTCCTGGGCAGCGTCCTGGACCAGGGGCATCACCCTGCCTGGAGTGCTGGATGCCACCCCTGGGGCTTGCTGGGCTCCATCCCCAGTGGGAGCAGTGCCAGGAGGGAAGCAGGAAGCCCCTGCCAGCCCAGCAGCAGGAGCAGGCAGGGCTTGCTGCAGGAGCATGCAGGGCTGTGACTTGTCAGCAGATGGCAATGCCCTCCTGTGGCACAGCAAAGCAGCCTGGTGGCACTTTGGGGACATCAGGGGCTGCTGGAGACCACCCTCTGCAGCCAGCACTGCCTTGCCTGGAGCAGCTGAGCATCCTGCAGGGACAAACAGGCTCAGCGTGGGGAGCTGAGCTCTGGTTCAGCATTTTCTGCTGTTCTTGGTTCCTGCTGCAGCTCCACACTGGGATGGGGCTGTTCTTCCTGCTCAGTTTTGGAGCCTGTGCTCCTTCTCAGAGGGCATCACAGAATCATAAATTTGAGTTTGGAGTGACTTTTAAAGGTTATCCAGTCCAACTCCCTGCCATGGACAGGGACACCTTCCACTAGACCAGGATGCTCCAAGTCCCATCCAACCTGGCCTTGGACACTTCCCGGGATGGGAAGTCCACCAGCTCTCTGGGCCACCTGCTCCAGTGTTTTACCCCTGGGTTTCAGGAAGGACTTGCTGTGTTTTCCCTATCAATGAGTTAGCAAATATCTGTGCTGATGTGGGACACGCTGGTGGACATCAAAATCTGATTTTCCGTTGCATGGATCTTATGGAAAACATTCAATCAGGCATTTATCTTTCAAGAAGATATTGGCAGACTTCCCTCCCTTACAATTCCCAGCAAACTGATGAGGTGGGACCAGAGACAGTTTTCTGAGTTGTTAAAGAGAGAAGTTTTTCTCTGCTTGGGGAAACTGAGGCACTTTCAGAGATTTCTCAAAGCCAAGGAAAAGGGGTATGGGAAGCAGGAGAAGAAAACAAGATTTCATGGACTGAAAACTGTGTGCCCTCCCTGGATGTTTTCTGTCCCAACAAGGGATTGCTCAGTTGTGGTTTTGTGCAAAAAATGCTCCTTAAAAATAGTTAAAATATGAGTATTTATGACCATCTGCTTCTCTGGGCTTCAGGTGCACAAGGGCCAGGTCTGAATTGCGTTGGAAAAATAGAGGGTTTTTTTCTGGGCAGCTTTATGCTTGTGAAATATTTCGGCTGGTTTTCCATGGAAGGAATGGGATCGCTTTGACGGGATCGTGGCCCGAGAGCTGAGCACTAGATGGCGGAAACGAGCCGTGGAAGAGGCTCGTGGTCCTCACCTTGCATCCTCCCGGCTCTCACCCCGTCATCTCGGCTGAGAATTTGGGGATAAAAAAAGAAGAGATAAGTTGGGGGAACGTGATTTCTCCGAGCGTGGCTGCGACAACTCTTCCCTGACCTTGACCATCCTCAGTCTGGGATGCGCTGCCTGTGCAGGTGGTTTGGCTTGGCCCTCCTGCTCTTCTCCTCCCTCCTTTGGTCTGTCGTCCCCCCTGGATGGCAGTGCAGCCCCTCCATCCCCTCTTGCAGGGCTCAGATTCTGGACACAGGGAAGCGCTGATGGGGCGGGAAGTGGGAGCTGGTCAGAGAAGGGGTGAGGGGATGTTCTCAAATGCTGCCAGGCATGGCCTTATCCTGGGCTTCTTAACCCCTTGTGTGGGAAATCACTGCACCTCTAACGGGCATCGTGCCATCCCAGCCCATCCCAGGGTGTCTCCACTGTGTCCTGGATCCTCAGGCATTTTCTTTATAGGTGTGGGTTCTTCTCCTGCCAATGCCACGTTGTCCTTGCCTGTGTGCAACCATGCTGAGCATCCAACAAGGCAGCATCATCTCCTCTCCCTCCTTCCTCCTTCCTCCTTCTCCTTCTCCTCCTTCCTCCTTCTCCTCCTTCCTCCTTCTCCTTCTCCTTCTCCTTCTCCTTCTCCTTCCTTCTCCTTCTCCTTCTCCTTCTCCTTTTCCTTCTCTTTCTCCTTCTCCTTCTCCTTCTCCTTCTCCTTCTCCTTCTCCTTCTCCTTCTCCTTCTCCTCCTCCTCCTCCTCTTCCTCCTCCTCCTCTCCCACCCAGTGCTGCTCTCACAGGGATCCCTGGGGCCTCTCCCCTCCGTTTTGGGAAGCAGCTGCCTGGCTGTTCTGGCCAAAGCCCTTCCTATCTCCCACACACCATGGGCAGAGCAGCTCCTGCTGGTCAGCCATTTGTTTGCTTTCCTGCCATCAGGCTCTGCCGAGCTGGAATTTCTCCTCGTCCTCGGAGCAGCCTCTCTGCACGTGTGTTTATGACCTGTGCCTCAGGCGTGTTTCCTCCTGCCGAGACTTGGCCAGGGCTCTTGCAGCTGCTTTTCCTCCTGATGCCAAGTCTGGAAGGAGTTTGTTGCATGCTAAAGCACAGCAGTCCATCCCAGCAGGAAGCAGAGGCAGAGGCACTGGCTCAGGGTTTGTTCCACAACCTCTTCCTACCTGCATGAAGGCCATGAAAGTCCTGGTTGGATGGAGCTCTGAGCATCCTGGTCTCCTGGAAGGTGTCCCTGCCATGGGTAGGGTGAGGGAATTAGATGATTTCTGAGGTCTCCTCCAAGCTAAACCATTCTGTGATAAGCCAGAGGGATCTGTGGCTTTTCAGAGTGAGATCAGGAATGCTGACATCACCTCTGGAGCAAGAAGTGGGGTGTCTGCACTGCAGCAGGGATTTTAGGGAGGATGAAATGTGGGTGGATGCAGTGAGAGGTCCTGGGGTACGTGGAACTGGAATGGGAGAGATGTTGAGGTCCATCTTCAAAGCACACACTTATCCAGGGAATTTATTTTCTGCTATGGGTTTGCCACAATCTGGAATTTAACATCGAGAATTTCAACCTTCTTCCCTTTTGTGGGTTTAAATTACAATTTTATTGTCAGCTGCTTTTCCTGAAAATCTTGGAATTATGGATCCAACCCACCCTGAAGGCTCAGCAGTTTGTCAGTGCATCAAACCCCTCTGCCAGACCACACCAGGGGAGGTGACCGCGGGCTCGGTGATGCTGCAGGAGCAACACCAAGCAGCCAAGGGAACAAAAGGCAACTCCACGGGGACATGGGGACTCTGATCCAGGCTGAGGTAGAGACACCAGCCCTGTAATGACTGGCAAAAAGGGGATTAAGAAGGGGCTTCATCGAGGGCTTACACAGTTCTGAAGGGAATTGAGCGGATTGATGCCACGAGGCTCTTTGAGCTCGTGTCAGATTAGAGGCACAACTGGGCATCAGTTTAAGCCAAGATGCTGCAAAGCAGGACATTAAAGGAATTTAGGTGAATATACATATATTTAAAATATTTTTCTGTCTGCTGTGCTTAGTTAATCTAAGTCATTGACTACCCAAGGCAGCAGTCAGAGTAATCAGTGCAAATGACTTTAAAATGAAGCCAAGCTGGTAATTAGGGATAACAAATGTCATGTCAGGAAAGTGGTGATTTGGTTCAACAGCGCTGGAGCTTTGCAAAGGTTGTCTGGACCCTGTGTCCACCCAGTGAGTGAGAAGGAAAAGCAGGAGAAGCTGATGATGCAGAGGATGTTGGGCCAGGCTTATAGTGCCCTACCCTGTGTGAGTTAATTCTTGAGGTTGGTGCCATCTGATCACTTTTTTTGGATTGGTTTCTGGGTGCTAAAGGACCTTAACTTGGAGAGGAAGCAGAAGGCCAAGGAAGGCTGTTCCTACAGCCGAAGAACAGCTGAACATGTTGACCAAAACACCACAATGACTTTTAGGTTGCCATCAGCAGGCTTCAGAGTTAACATCTCTTGGTGTGAATGCCTGATAAGACATCTGACATTCTGCTTAGCACCCACTCTCCTCTGTGCTGTAATTCAGAGCAAACACAGCCCTTTTCTGGAGGCAGGGCTGGTTTTTGCATGTTTGTGAAGTGCACAGCAGGGCCCTGATTTCAGCCCTTATCTCTGGGCTATCTGCAACAATAACAACATCTGAAAGCCTCGACTTTTGTAATGACCATTTTCACAAAGTCTCCTCTAGTTGGGTTTGAATTTTTAATTTTTTTTTTTTTTTTTAAAGTTGCTCTGTGCATAAATTGAAGGCACACACAGCCCACAGCCAGGCCCCCTGGAAAGTGTCACCTTCACAGTGACGCCGAGCGTGGCGCTGACAAAATGGGCTGTCGGGGTGACGCGCTGGCAGATGGCACCGTCCGCTGGGATGGAGCAAAAGGGAGTGTGAAATCCTGCAAAGAACGGCCAGAATAACCCCTGCCCACCAGCAATGTGTGTCTGCTGGGACAAAGAGGAGCAGGACAGCTGCTGGAGGAGCAGGGGGGGGGTGTAACAGCCTGCCCTGAGCCCTCCTTGCTGGTGTTTGCCAAATCCATGAATCCAGATAGAGACAGGACAAGGGGAAGTGGCTGTAAATTGAGAGAGAGGAGAGTTAGGTGAGATATTGGGAAGGAATTCTTTCCTGAGAGTGTGATGATGCCCTGGCACAGGTTGCCCAGAGAAGCTGTGGCTGTCTCAGCCCTGGAAATGCCCATGTTGGATGGGACTTGGAGCAACCTGGACTATGGAAGGTGTCCCTGCCCATGGTAGGGAGTGGAATGAGATGATCTTTAAGATCCCTCCCAGTCCAAACCATTCAGAGATTGTCTGATCCCTCCTTGATGTCCATTCCCTCTGTGGACAGCAAAAAGAAAGGAGGAGCCATTTCCCAGAGCTGTCAGAGCTACAGTCATGTTGGCATTTAATTTTTTTCCCCAATAAGCCTTGAACTCCCTGGCTAATTAAATAGCAAGTGGCTATTAAGCTCATGCCTAGGACTAAGGTTTAATAAGGCAGTAATAGGCACTGTGTATTTGTACTTGTGTGCCCAGCCTGAGGTGGGAAACCTCAACCCAGGTGCTCTTTAAATAGTCAATAGTTATTTATTAAACATGGGGCTGCTATCCTGTTAAATTTAAATTACAGGCCTGGCTGAGAGATGAGCTTGGATTTAAAGTATTAAAGGGTTAGCAGCCTAGCACTGGAATCCTAAGCCAGGCTCCCTAAAACTGGAATGGCAGAAGGAAGCAACACATTGCCATTTAATTTGCGTGAGTTCCCTGTTTGCTCTGCAAATACCAGCGAAGGTTAATGTTTTTAAAAGTTTTGAGCTGGCTTCTTTCCCTCTGGTGACAGTTTGGGTGTAAAAAAGCCCAAATGAGAGTGGTCCTGATGGTGCTCTGAGGCCCTTGAGCTCCTCTGGCTTCCTCAGCATGGGGCTTGTGGGAGAATCATGGAATCCCAGGATGGTTTGGGTTGGAAGGGGCATTAAACTCATCCAGTGCCACCCCCTGCCATGGGCAGGGGCACCTTCCACCAGCCCAGATTGCTCCAAGTCTCACCCATCATCCTGGCCTTGGCTTTTCCTTCCCCTTTTCTTTCCCCTTTTCTTTCCCCTTTCCTTTCCTTTCCTTTCCTTTCCTTTCCTTTCCTTTCCTTTCCTTTCCTTTCCCCTTTCCTCTTTTCTTTCCCCTTTCCTTTCCTTTCCCCTTTCCCCTTTCCTCTTTTCTTTCCCCTTTCCTTTCCTTTCCCTTTTCCTCTTTCCTTTGCTCTTTCCTTTCCCCTTTCCTTTCCTTTCCTTTCCCCTTTCCTTTCCCCTTTCCTTTCCTTTCCTTTCCTTTCCTTTCCTTTCCCCTTTCCTTTCCCCTTTCCTTTCCTTTCCTTTCCTTTCCCCTTTCCTTTCCCCTTTCCTTTCCTTTCCTTTCCCCTTTCCTTTCCCCTTTCCTTTCCCCTTTCCTTTCCCCTTTCCTTTCCCCTTTCCTTTCCCCTTTCCTTTCCCCTTTCCTTTCCTTTCCCCTTTCCTTTCCCCTTTCCTTTCCTTTCCTTTCCCCTTTCCTTTCCCCTTTCCTTTCCCCTTTCCTTTCCCCTTTCCTTTCCTTTCCTTTCCTTTCCTTTCCCTTCCTGCCATGGAATATTCACTTCCTTTTAATTCCATCTTTCTCCAGAGGGGGATGGACTGGCTCTGTCCTGCTCACACTTGATCCAGATGCTTTCTGACATCTGGGGACTGGCAGACCTGCCCTGTGGAGCCACATTTCCTCGGGGTTTGCCTTCCCTTCTTTGGCACCAGCAGGGTGCTGGTTCCCAGCGACTCAGCTGTGCCTGGGAGCCCCTCACTGTGTGTCAAGAACTTTGCTACAGTTGGTTCAGCATTCCTCCAGGAAAAAAGACAAGGGAGGGGGGAGTGTGGGAGTGTGGAAAAGAGCCTTAACTGCTGCTGTTTATCCCTCTTATTTTCAGTTCGTTTTATGCAGCTTCAGACGCAGCCGACACTCACCCGGGTCCATTAACGGAAAATAAAGGTCAGGGCTGGAGGCACCAGCGCTGCTGTCCCCGCATCCCACGTGGGGTGTGGTGTGAGTGTCACAGCTGCAGGATTTTCAATTTTATTCTCAGCTGGTGGAAGACATCGGGGCTGAACTGGCCCCAAGCACCAGCAGCTGCAGCTCCCACCAGGCTGGCCCAGGGATGGGGACAGGAGGAGTCCTGGTCACTCCTCAGTCCAGCTGGATGTTTTGTGGTGTGTAAGCCATAATATGGTTGAATTCAAGAGGAAGTTCCAGCTCATGGTTGTGTTTCAGGGATTTGCTGGGCAAACTGTGCCCTAAAACCTCACTTGTCCCAAAACAACATTGTTACCTTTCTCTCAAGGTGGATTTATTGGTGTTAAGGGCTTGACAAGCTGCAGGTTCTTTGCTGGTGTGTTGATGGTTTCAAGGTAGGTCCCTCCTCTTCCCCAGAGTGTACCAGGAGCTGTGGTTGGTGGGGATATTGCTGGTGAGAACCTTGGGCATAAGTTTGGGGACTGAGACTCCTGGACTCCATCCCTGTGGGAAGCATGTGTGACAAACATCCTGAGGATTTGTCAAGGTGATCTGTAGGGCTTTGTCTGAGTGTTTTCCAAGGTGTCCAGAGTCCCAACTGTCTCCTCCTCCAGGAGTCATCCCATAGCGATGAGTTATTATTCAGAATAGACTTCTATCCCTTCACACTTTGGTGTGTGGGTCTCATCCCCTTACACAAAATTAGGGAACCCTTTGGGATTTGCCATCTTTTTTTCTTCTTTTCCCTAAAATTTGCTACTGGGCTTTTCACAGGGCAGGAGGAAATGCTGGAGAAATGGCTGAAATGATCCCAGGGCTGTGTGTGGTGCCTGGGGCTCCAGCATCCACCTCACCTCACTGTGCCTCTCACACCTCCCTGAGCTCTTTGCTTTATTGCCTTTGCTGTGTAAACCTGTCCAAACATATCTTGAATAAAAAATTCCAATAGCAACAGGCTGATAGGAGCTGGGTGACAGCAGCTGGAGCAAACCTAATGGGCAGCAGACCCTTCCAGAGCAGAGATTAGCCCCTCCTGCCTCCCACTGATGCTGGGTAACTTACTCAAAAGGCTGTTTTTCCATCTTGCCTTTGTATTTTGCCTTTATTTGTGGCTTTTCCTCCTGGTTTTAGCACTGTGAGGCAGCTCTTGCCTCTCTCCCTTGTGCACAGTCACTCTGGGATGTCTCTATCAGGCAGTGGCTTTGCTGAGCATCCTTCCCTGGCGTGGCACTGCTCCCTCCCTTCCCAACTCTCTCAGCCACCTCCTGATGTTGCTACATGACAGAGTCCTCCTGCACTGCCCTCGGGCTCTGACACAGGGATGGGGACAGGGGAGCTTCATTGCCAGGTCAGAAACAAAATCCATGATTTTTTTGGTGCTTTATTTCTTCCAAGGCACTCACCCATTGGGGCTTCCCTGAGGACAGGATGCTCCTGCTTTCTCACATCTCCCTCTTGCCTTCTCTCCCAGCTTTTCCTTGCACAGGCTGTGATGACCATTCCAAGGAAGCTCCAAGGAGCATTTCCAGGACCTTCCCATGGGCAGTGAGCCCCAGGGCAGTGGCAATTGCTCTTTAGGACCAGCAGATCCTCGTGTTTGTATTTCAAAGCACCAGTGAAGTGGGACTGGGATTTTTGCCAGAGTCTTGCTAGAGGGAAAGTTTTCTCTGGCTCAGTTCACACAACGAAGGCTTCTCTTTTTTTTTCTCCCCTCTGCTTTATTCTGATACCTTTTTAATAGGATCAGCTAAATAAGCACATAGAGTGTACCAGTTCACAGGCCCCTGGAGGTGAGAAGCCACTGCAGATTAAAGTATTTTTTGTGATCTCCAGAGCAGCTGTATTTTATATGCTGGCCCTGTTTTGCTGATCCTGTTAAAGGGTATCATGAAACACAGCACCTCATGGCTATATGTGTTTGGCTTTCTTTGGGTTTGGTCCTGTGGTGGGTCTTCTGCCTTGCCCCAGTCCCTGACTATCCAGACCCCCACACATAAGGTCTCTCCTCGGGCTGGAAGGACATTTCTATTTACTTGGGACGGAATTCCTTAAGGTCCTTTAGGAAAACTCATCCCTCACATCACCCTCTGCTCTCCTGGAGCTGCTCATGGCCTGTTGGGATGGAGGGAGCTGGGACAGTTCAGAGGTCAGGCTGGAAATTCCTTAATCCCTGTATGGGTTGCAGTGGGCATGGGTGGGGATGTGTCTTCTCCCCTTGACCAACTCCCCCATTTTCTGGGGGTGTAGACCCCTCCAGTGATCCCCAGGTGCATTTTTGCTCTTCCATGCCCATCCCTCTCCTTGATTCCATTGCAGCTCTTGGCCCAGGGACTGTGCAGTGACCTGGGGAGTCAGCGTGACCCAAGGGTGGGAGTCATGGATTTCCTTCCTCCCCATGCAGTGCTGAAAACCCCAGCATTGACCCAAACTCTTCAAACCAGCTGTCCTGCCAAGCCCTGCACCCACAGCCCCCTGAGCCACCTGTCAGCTCCAGAGGAGCCTGCCCGGAGCCCTCTGTGCTAATGAATAAGGACAGTAATTAATGATCATTGCTGTTTGTGTTGAGGACTGTGAGTGCTGTCACTGCTGACTGCACTGACAATTACCAGGGCTGCTCCTGCATCGCTCTGGCCAGTGGGAGACAAGGAAGAGGAGGAGGAGGAGGAGGAGGACGAGGACAAGGACGAGGACGAGGACGAGGAGGAGGAAGAGGAGTGACCTCAGTGCTCAGGGCTGGCAAGCCCAAAATCAGCCCTTGGCCTCCCCTTCCTGAGCATGGGAATGACCAGCAGCAGGTCCCCACGGTGCTCCAGCCACCTCACCCTCCTCCTCCTCCTCCTCCTGGTATCAATCAGCCTGTTGGAGCTTCCCCAGATGGGTCTCACTTTCTGTTCCATCTCATTTGACACTTCATCAGCTGAAGACGGCAGAGAGACATGTCAGCTCCTGAGATCCATCCCCGACCTGCCAAAAGGCTTGTGCTCCTTGGCAAGAAATGTGATTATTCTGGTTTGCAGCAGAGATTTCTCTCGGTGTTATCTTGGGGGAGGAAATAACCCCCATCCCGTTTCCTTCCCCTTTCCCAGCCTGGCAAAGGCTCGGTGCTTATTCTGGCCCCATGCAGAGGTGATTGTGCTCCTTCCTCACTGAGTTAAGCACAAACTGATAACTGCTGTGTGAAAATCCCAGCAGCACAGGTGAACTCGTGGTCAAAATAGGGGAAAAACTCTCTATGGAAGTACCTTGAGCATGGAGATCTCTCCTGGAATTTCTGATACCTGCTTGGTGTGGAGGGAGAGGTTGGGCAGTGCCAGCTGCCAGCAGGTACAGCTTTACTGCTCCAGCAGCCTTGTACCTTCACAGGTGAACTCGTGGACAAAATAGGGGAAAAACTCTCTATGGAAGCACCCTGAGCATGGAGATCTCTCCTGGAATCTCTGATACCTGCTTGGTGTGGAGGGAGACGTTGGGCAGTGCCAGCTGCCAGCAGGTACAGCTTTACTGCTCCAGCAGCCTTGTACCTTCCCATTCCATCCTTCCAAAGTCAGCCAGGAAGATGTTGAACCACACCCCAAATTCCCCCAAGATCCAGCTGCTCATCCCTCTCATCACCTGGTTCTCACCCACATGTTCCTGCTGCTGCCTGGGTGACATGGCTGGTAGGAAGAACCCACTGTATTTTTCCATATTTCCAAGGTTTTCTCTGTGTGTGTCAGAGTCCCATAAACAGTAACAACAGTTTTGAGGCTTTTGAAGGGAGAACATAAAATCTAATAGGTAAAAATAAGCCTTTCCATGCAAATTCCTTAGGAAATTAACCCCAGCCCAGCTCTGAGCAGGTTTTGGGAGGCTCCTTTCCATGGGACTGGTGCTCCCAGGGGCTCAGCAGGGATGCCATGCCTGGGTTATGCTGCAGTCAGCTCAGACCAGGGGGAAAGATGCCTTAGGAATTGTTGGCAGGTGGAGGAGCTAAAGGAGGTGAGGATTTAAGAGCCTGGATTCCTCCCATGGCGTGCTGGGGCTGTGACTTGTGATAACGCCCCAAGGCACCGACTGAAATGCACGTCATAAATTAGAACCAAAAATGTGATTACTTTGTCGCTTGGAAGACAAATGCCTGTGCCTGGGGAGTAACAAAGCAGGTTTGATTTGTTGTTGTTTTTACTATGTTTACTATTATTATAACTTATTCCAAATTATTCCAGTCTGAGATGGAGAGGAGACTGAGGCTGGCAAAGCTCCTTGGAGGGGGTGGATTCAGGGAAGGAGGCAAATCCTGGGAAGCTCAGTGTGGTGGCATGGAATGGTCTTGGTTATCTGGCTGCTGGTGGGGGAATTGGGAAGGTCTGGAGAAGGTCTGGAGAAGAGAGGGTGTGAAATGGAGCTGATACACATCAGCTGGAATTCAGGATCCAGGGATGCAATCCAAGTGCTGTGAGGGTGGGCAGGCCCTGGCACAGGTTGCCCAGAGAAGCTGTGGCTGCCCCATCCCTGGGAGTGTCCAAGGCCAAGATGGACAGGGCTTGGAACAACCTGGGCTAGTGGAAGGTGTTCCTGACTGTGGCAGGTGGTGGAACAAGCTGAGCTTTAAGGTCCCTTTTAACTCAAACCAGTCTGTGATTCTATGATAAAATAAATCAGCGAAGAGTTGTGACCTTCCTTTTTGGGACAGAAAGCTGAGGTGGAGCCTTGCTGGATAACTTGCCCACCCTGGATAACCTTCAGTCCCTGATTTTGGATCCAGCTTGCTGCTCCATCCCTCCCTCTGAGCAGCATCACCCGGGGATCAAGGCACAACCGAGGCCCTCCAAGGCACCTGCCGCGATGACTGATGGAGGATCCGCTCTTATTTTCTCCCCCACAGGACAGAAATCTCCAAAGAATGCTCCATCTCCCATCATTCCTGACTAGGGAAAAAAGAAATGGAGCTTCTAATACCCGTCTCCACAGGAATCTCTAATGCTAAAGAGCTTAGAGGGAGCACTCCTGACTTTGAGAAGAGTAAAAGCCTCCCTTGTCCCCTAAGCAGTGTCCGGCTCACTGAGCCAGCACGCTCTGATAACGTGGCAGATGGGTATTTCTAGCATTTGTTTTGATGATGAAAGTGTACATTGTGCTCAAAGATGCCCCCAGGACACATTGTTCTCTGGATAAAGAGAGGAAAATTAAAACTAAGTTTCCTAGGTCAAAAGGACGCTCGTTAAACCATTCGGGCCTGAGAGGAAAAAGAGGGGGAAGAAAAAAAAGACCCAGCTCCAAAACCAAGTCCTTCCCTTAAAGGAAAGGGGCTCTGGAGGGGCTGTGTGGGATCAGTTTGTTGTTTGAGTGGGCTGGAAAAGCTCATTTTGGATGATGATCTTGGTGCTGTGCATGTTGTTCCCTGTTAGGGAGCAGCTTTGGGGCTGGAATGTCAGAGGGGCAGAAACCCCCAGGGTAACTCTTATTTTAGGGTTGTATCCAGTGTTGGGTTGGGATCCAGGGCTGTGCCAGGCAGGAAAAGGCAAAGTCATGAAGTTCAATCCAAGGAGAAAACATCAGGATTTGGTTCCCTGCATCAGTGAGGTGGTGGGAAATTCGGGATGAGCTGAGGGTGGGAGAAGAATTGCAGGAATGGGATCACCCACCGTGATGCCCCAAGGTACATGTTGCTCTGGGCTTGGGGAAAAAGGGAGAAAGTGGAGGAAAATGCAGATTTCCTGGAGGTTTGGGTGCAAACAGGGGCTATGTCTGCTCCCTCCAGCACTGCTGGGCTTTGCCCTCTGATTTCCAGCCCCCTCTCTGTTGAAGAACAAACCAGGAGCCCCTAAAGAGCCACATTTCCCTGGGAGAATGGAAAAACACCACATGGCTGAGATGGAAATGCCAATCAGCAGGAGCAAGGGGAAGAGAGGAACAGCGTGTGGCCTCTGCAAATTGCAGGAAAAGTGACACAGTTATTCAGAGCCTCTCGAGGAGGGAGGGAGCTTTAGTGCTTACCCAGGAAAAGTGGTCTCAAATTCCTTTTATAGTCACATTATTGAGCCAGCACGGACAAATTGTTTCCCATTTTTGTTGCCCCAGTTTCCCCAGCTGTTCAAAATGGGACTGATTTTTACCTGCTGCCTGCCAGGGGTGTGAGAGAAACTTGGGTTGTTCTTGTGAAGCACTTGGGTGTCCCTGGAAAAGTGATGGGGGGCAGAGTATCAGCCACTCAACTGTCATATTTAGACTCTAAACTGTTGTTGTCCCATTGGAAAATATTCAAATGCCCCTCAGGCCATCCAGCAACTAATCAGAGCTTGTTATTCACATTTAATAGGTGAATTAATGAAAAAAAATCATCTTTTGGAAGCAACCTCTCCCCTCCCTCCCTCCCTCCCTTCCTTCCTGTCTCCCTCCCTCCCTCTCTCCCTCCCTCCCTGTTTCCCTCCCTGTCTCCCTCCCACCCTCCCTCCCTCTCTCCCTCCCTCCCTCCCTCCCTCCCTCCCTCCCTCCCTCCCTCCCTCCCTCCCTCCCTGTCTCCCTCCCTTCCTCCCTCCCTTCCTCCCTCCCTCCCTGTCTCCCTCCATCCCTCCCTATCTCCCTCCCTCCCTCCCTCCCTCCCTCCCTCCCTCCCTGTCTCCCTCCATCCCTCCCTATCTCCCTCCCTCCCTCCCTCCCTCCCTATCTCCCACCCTATCTCCCTCCCTATCTCCCTCCCTCCCTCCCAGAAACAACCCTAAACCAGCAATCCTATTTATTTTCCATTGTCTCTTTTGGAGCTGTATCTCTGTGCCTGCTGCTCCCCTCATGTGGGATTTGATTTGCCCTCCAGAGATCAGCAAAGAGCATCAAACATTGTTTTATCTCTCCTCTCTTGATCAAGGGAGAAGATTAATAGATTTGGGCCTTTATTGTGTTTTGGGGTGTGGAGCTCTCACTTCTCCTGGAATCAAATCTGGGACTCTCTGCCCCAGAGTTACCACTAAATTCCTCCTTTCTCCTCCCTAAAATCCCCATCAGAATTAGGAATCCCCTCCAGAGCAAGAAATACCCCAGGACTGTGGGGGTTTTTCATCCTTTTCTCCATCCTCCACCATCTCCCATTTGTATTCTGTCACTACAGAGCCTCCTTTTGATCTGGAAATTAATTTCCAGATAAACTCAGCAGGTGGTTTGGTGGATCAATCCTGAATTCTGTGACATCTCTGAACCCCAACAGCACCAAATGCAACAAGTGTTTGTAGGATTAAACTGGTTTATGGAAAAAAATATATATATAGGGATGTGAATCTATATATATTTTGGTTTTAATTTCAATTTCCCCCCATTTTTCCAAGCCTTTCCCTTTGGGGGTGGGAGGGCTTTTATTTAGGGCACACCCTTATCCACAGAGTATTTTCCCACCTTCCAAAGCCAAGCCAGCTTTCCTGATGTTCTGGCTGATAGTCCTGCTGTAATCCCAATTTTCCTTTTCCCTTTGAAGTAAGTTTCTATTCAGGGTGGGTGAGCACAAAAGCTCCAAAGGCAGATGCTGAGTCCTTAAAAACCAGGAGAGAAGAGGCATAAAATAGCAAAAAGCTGCGAGTGTATCTTTTTTTTTTATCCTTTTGTATTTTTTAAGGGCTGTATTCACCTAATGAGGAGTTCCTGGGGAACAGAGATCCCTTCAGAGCAGCAGGGTGATGGGAAGGTGTGGGAGTCACAGACTGGTTTGGCTTGGAAGGGACTTTAAAGCTCAGCTTGTTCCATCCCTGCCATGGACAGGGACACCTTCCAATGGACCAGGTTGCTCCAAGTCCAGCCTGGCTTGGGACACTCCCAGAGATGGAGCATCCACAGCTTCTCTGATGAATCCATTAATAAACTTCCTTAGTGACACCTCCTGCCTCAGTTTCCCTTTCCCTGCTGTCCCCTGGGCTTGGGGACATCTCTGGGAAGGTCCATGGACCAAGCACAGCCTTGGACGATGCTGAGAACCTTAATCCAGGCCTAAAAGGTGCTTAAAAAAATCCTCCCTGCCTGACTTTAAAGTGGATTTATTCGTAATTCACTCTGCATGTCTGTGCTATTGAGGATTTGGGCTCTCAGAGGGTGGTTTTATTTTTTTTTTTAAGACATATTACTCTTTTATTCTTTAAAGGCAGCACGTGAGGGGGGAAAAAAAAAGCAGCAAAGTTCACCTTTAAGGATTTATTATTGTTTCTCTAGAGCAGGTATTTCTCTGAGGAAATGACTGTCGATTATAAAAAATAAAATAAAATAATAATAATAAAAAAATCCCCTCTCTCCTGAAGCCAGTAACCTTGTGGAGTGATGGATTGTCGTGCTGAAAGTGGAGTGAGGGAGAAATGGAGACGGAGAGGAAGAAATGTAGATACTGTAACATACTCCAGGGGGTCGGGAAAGGGATATGAATTATTAAGTAAAATTAATAATTGAAATAATTAACAGCTGCAAGAGATTTTTTTGTCCGTCCTCCACATAATAGGGGAGCAATGTTTAGTATCAAGCTGGAGTAACCACCAGTAATTTGATGTTAATTAATTCGTTGGCTCAGCATTCCAAGCATTTATGGGTGTTTTCTTTCCTTATAAATATATTAAGAGGTTTTAAGTCATTCTACAAAAGCAATTTCCAAAATAATAATAAGAAGAATAAAAAAAGTCCTGACAGATGCAAGTCATTTGTTTTTGATCAGTAATTAAAATGGCTTTTCTCCCCCTCCTCCATGTACATCAGAGGAAAATGGCTTTGTTCCGACCAGTTTCTAATTCCTATTCTTCTTCCTCTGATGGGAATCGATAATATTTGCTGTTTGGGGCCAGATTTATGGATTACTTTTCATTGTGGGCTCTTGGAATTTGTTGCTGAGTCTTCTGGAGGTCAGAGGTTTTCCTTCCCCAGCCCCATCTCTCTGAACTCCTTGGATAATTCAGGAGAGACCGGACAGGGCTCTAAAAGGTGGAGTTAATGATGTATTTGGGGCAGACAGATCTGGGGGGCTGGATAAAGGGGGGATGGCTTGGATGGGAGGAGCTGAACCCCCCTGGAAGCCCTTCCTGGAGGGAGATCCATCTAGAGGTAGATCCAAGGCAGATAAATGGGATTTATTGCAATACCCAATGCCCCACAACAGGGTTGGAGGTGGAGGGTGCAGAGGGATACAGGAGTGCTCAAAGATGTGTGTCTCTGGAGCTGCTCTGCTGACCTTCAGCGATGTCTTTCGGGTGGAAAGGACCCCAAATGTCTCTGTTTTGAACAGCAAAGGTGCCTGACCCCTGTCCCAGGTTTTCCTCCCTCTTCTCACCTTCATCTCACAGTGAAATACCCCCATTTGGTGGTGTCATCACTCTTTGCTGATGGCTCAGGGAAGGGTTGGTCTGGATGAAGTCCTTGGGGCTTTCCAAGGGTTGACAGCCCCAGACTGAATCCCAAGCCATGCTGTTGGATGCAAGTTCCCTTTCAGAGCTGAGGAGGCAGAGATGAGGCCCTCTGTGCTGTGCTTTGCTTTTCACCTGGGGAAGCTGAGGCCACACCAAGGAGAACAGGCCCTGGGGCTCCAGGAGGTCTTATTTCATCCCTGGATTGGTGTCTGGGGCTTAGTGGGGCGGGATGCTCAGTGTGTGGGATGCAGAGTGTTCAGGATGCCTGGCATTTGGGATGTTTGGTGTTTGGGATGCTTGAGGTTCAGGATGCTCAGTGTTTGGATGCTCAGGGTTTGGGATGCTCAGCAGTGGTTGGGATGCTCAGCAGTGTTTGGTGATGATCAGCATTTGGAATGCTCAGCAGGGTTTGGGATGCTCAGCAGGGTTTGGGACACTCAGGGTTTGGGATGCTCAGCAGGGTTTGGGATGCTCAGCAGGGTTTGGGACACTCAGGGTTTGGGATGCTCAGCAGAGTTTGGGATGCTCAGGGTATGGAATGCTCAGCATTTGGGATGCTCAGGGTATGGAATGCTCAGCATTTGGGATGCTCAGGGTTTGGGATGCTCAGCAGGGTTTGGGATGCTCAGCAGGGTTTGGGATGCTCAGCAGGGTTTGGAACACTCAGGGTTTGGGATGCTCAGCAGAGTTTGGGATGCTCAGGGTATGGAATGCTCAGCATTTGGGATGCTCAGGGTTTGGGATGCTCAGAGTTTGGGATGCTCAGGATTTGGGATGCTCAGGGTTTGGAATGCTCAGTGTTTGGGATGCTCAGCAGGGTTTGGGATGCTGAGGGTTTGGGATGTTCAGCAGGGTTTGGGATGCTCAGGGTTTGGGATACTGAGTGTTTGAGGATGCTCAGCAGGGTTTGGGATGCTCAAGGTTTGGAATGCTCAGTGTTTGGAATGCTTAGTGTTTGTGATGCTCAGTGTTTGAGGATGCCCAGCATATGGAATGCTCAGTGTTTGGGATGCACACGGTATGGAATGCTCAGTGTTTGGGATGCTCAGGGTATGGAATGCTCAGTGTTTGAGGATGATCAGCATATGGAATGCTCAGTGTTTGGAATGCTCAGTGTTTGGGATGCTCAGTGTTTGAGGATGATCAGGGTATGGAATGCTCAGTGTTTGGGATGCACAGGGTATGGAATGCTCAGTGTTTGAGGATGCCCAGCATATGGAATGCTCAGTGTTTGGGATGCACAGGGTATGGAATGCTCAGTGTTTGGGATGCTCAGGGTATGGAATGCTCAGTGTTTGGGATGCTCAGTGTTTGGGATGCTCAGGGTATGGAATGCTCAGTGTTTGGGATGCTCAGGGTATGGAATGCTCAGTGTTTGGGATGCTCAGTGTTTGGGATGCTCAGTGTTTGAGGATGATCAGGTTATGGAATGCTCAGTGTTTGGGATGCACAGGGTATGGAATGCTCAGTGTTTGGGATGCTCAGGGTATGGAATGCTCAGTGTTTGGAATGCTCAGGGTTTGGGATGCTCAGTGTTTGGAATGCTCAGTGTTTGGAATGCTCAGGGTTTGGGATGCTCAGTGTTTGGAATGCTCAGTGTTTGGAATGCTCAGGGTTTGGGATGCTCAGTGTTTGGGATGCACACTGGCTGTGGCAGCAGATGGAGTCTGCTGGATGGCAAATGGCACTGCTGTCCTCGGGGAGCAGAGGGATGTTATCTGCAGGCAGCAGCAGCCTCGGCGCAGCCCTTTGCACAGCTCAGCACAAAATAGTGGAGCAGGGAAGGAACTAATTCCCATCCTCGCTGGCAGATGGGAGTGAGACCTATTTCTGGCCTGGCTGGTGGGAGAGGAGATTGCAGGGAGTTTACAATAACCAGGCTGCTTTGGGCTTGGGTAGAAGGAGCAGTTTAGGTGCTGAGCTGGAGGGATCATAGAACAGAATCATAGAATAGAATCATCAAATGGAATCATAGAATCAACCAGATTGGAAAAGACCTCTGAGGTCACCAAGTCCAGCCTTTGACCCAACACCACCCTGCCTACCAGACCATGGCACTAAGTCTCTTCTTAAATAAAATCCTTTTTTCCCCTCACTCCAAGTGCTGTAGGAGGTGTGAGGTGCCTGGCAGCAGGAACTGCCTGCTCCTGCCCCAGGGAGGGAAGGAGCATTAAAAGTTGGAAGTTAAAATGATGGAGCTGAGCTGTAGCTGCAGAATTCTGCGCATTTCTCCCACTCAGGGATTTGCCCTATATTTAATTTTTTTCCCTGACTGCTTTAGTGACTCTGTAAATGTTGCGGAGTTTTTGTGTATTTTTTTTTTCCCCTTCCTGCCAGATGAAGTGGGTTTGGTTTTTATTGAATCAGTTCCCTCCGAGGATAGAGGTTGCGAGTGGATAAAACCTCTTTCAATCCCATAAAAATGCCGTCAGGGGATTCACTTAAATTTATTTAATCCTGTGCACTTTATCGTGGTCACTTCATCATGGCAGGTAAGTGGATGCTAATGGATCCCTTCTTTTTATGGCCTGCAGCCTCCTGGAATTAGATCCCCCAGCTGCAAATCTCTCGTTTGTGGTTGGCATTTTATCTTCTTTCTTTCATTTGATTAGCAGGGGGGAGCGAGAGGCAGGACGCCCATTTTAGGGTATTAAAGCCAGGACAGCTCGTTGATTTAATCTCCTCTGCTCTTCTGAGCAGCCCCAGCCAAAATTTCACCTGGAGGAGACTCTCTGAGGATGTCAGGACATGAAATCCTCCCATTCAGTGAGCCGAGTTCTCTCAGTCTGGAGTTGTATTGATAAAAACATGCAAAGCTTTTGCTCTTCTCTGCCTTGGTGATGAGTCAGAGTTGATGTGAATTTGCCTCTTCTGATGGCCTGATTCACTCTGCTCCAAACCTGACAGGCCCTTTTCATTGAAACGCTGAAGTTCATTGTCACTGAACCATTTTCTTTTATAAAGTCGAAGTGTTTGGGTGCTCTGGGGTGCAAGTTGTTGAATTGCCTGCTCCATTAATGCTTTTAAAACAGAGATATTTTTTCCAGTGCTGTCACTGTTCTGATTTTTTTTTTCCCCCTGTGAACTTGCTTTAGGATTTAGTTTTGCTGCTAAATCTGAAGGGGTGTCCTGTCTGACCTCCCACCTTCAGCCTGTGTGGTGGTCGGGCTCAAGGATGAGGGATCAGCACCTGCAGCCCCACCTTGGAGCTCCAGCACCTGTGATGCTCTGGAATCCTTTCCCACCAGGAAAATTTATGTATCCAGGCTTAGCATCATGGAAATTCAGACCATCTCAGGCTTTGGGGAACATAAAGGCTGAAGGGTTTGTGCATTGGGACATCACCATGTTGTCCCCAAGGGTGGCAGGAGGGACATCTGCAAATCTGCTCCAGAGCACTGAAAGGCTCCTCAGGCAGTCCTGGAATGTGTTGCAGGTCTTATCTCTAAGAAAACCTTACCTGGGGGATAAAATGGAGAGTTTTCTGGTGGCAAAACCTTCTTTTACAGAACCAGCCACCAAAATCAGTCCCAACTCCCTGAAGGGAAGTTCTGGCCAGCTGGGGGTTGGTCTCTTCTCCCAGGCACTCAGCAATAGGACAAGGGGGCACGATGGGCTCAAGCTCTGCCAGGGAAAATTGAAGTTGGAGATCAGAAAGAAATTCTTTGCAGAGAGAGTGCTCAGGGATTGGAATGGGCTGCCCAGAGAGGGGGTGGATTCCCCATCCCTGGAGGTTTTTCAGCTGAGCTTGGCCGTGGCACTGAGTGCCATGATCTGGTAAAGGGACTGGAGTTGGCCCAAGGGCTGGACTTGATGATCTCAGAGGTCTTTTCCAATCCAATCCATTCTGTGATTCTGTGATTCAATGAACTCCAGAATAATCTGCAGGGTCTGGTGTGGGAACAATTAATCTGGTGGTTGGTACCATGGGAGGAGCTGTTTGTTGATTCCCAAAGGGATTTATTGCCTCTTGGAAAGGATCCCCCCCAAGTCAGAGCATCCCTCATCCCACACTGCTCTCCTGGTGTCTCCCAGGCAAGGAAAGGCTGGTGTTGGAGTGTTAATGAAAAAACTAAATAACGCTGGAAATGCAAAACCATCGGGTGAAAAAACAGAGGGTTTGAGTTATTAAGGAGCCACTCTCAGCAGAGAGAGGGGGGGAAAGGGAGGGGATATTGGTGTTTGGGAAGTCCAATTATTTCTCAACTGCAGACAGTCTTATTAACTTGGGCAGAAAATTAATTACTCTAATTAGAAATGCTCATTGGAGTTTGGTGAGGAGTTAGTGGGGGAGATGATAGTGGTGGGGAGGAGTTGGGGAGACACAAGAGCCGTGGGAGGGAGGGAGGGGAGAGAGGGAAACACGAGCCATGGGGGAGCTGCTCAGATTAATGGGAGCAAAGGAAGGGGTAGGAGACAGGAAGGAAGACTCTTTTAGTCATAATGGTTTAAATTTAGCAATTTTAGTCTTGAAAAAGACTATTTCTATATGTGCACTATTTCTATATGTGCACACTCACATGAGTAAAAAATGTATATATGCACAGACTTATATACAAAATATATATAGAATGCAATGCAGGGATTCATCCGGGGGTTTCTGTGGGTGGTTGTATTTATCTCTGATGTGCCAGTCCATCAGCAGGGGGGGTTGTTAGAAAGTGCTGGGTGGGTGTTTTTTTTTATCTTCATGGTTTTATGAAGTCCTTAAAACATCTGTTCCCTCTTGATTCCACAGTCCTGGGGAGAGGGAGAGATGTTGTGGCAGAGCTGTCTGGCTGGGCATGGTTTGGGTGGAGACACTTCTGCTGAGTGTTAATAGTGGTGGTGAGGAAGGGGAGCAGGATCCTTCCTTGGAAAGGATGGGGTGAAGGGAATTCATCCATGCTTGGTGCTGGTGGGGCAAAATGGTGTGTCACGGGAGGGGAAAATCGGGATTTGGGGGTTTTGGAGGAGTCTGTAGGAGTTCAGTTGGAAGGCAGCTTTTTCCTCCTTTCCCCCTCTGAGCTTTGTTACAAAGGGGGTGTGTCTATTCATGCCCCATGTAGGTGAAAACCTGATTCTTGGTCATGTGGTGGGATCCTTGGGATGGTCCTGTGCAGAGCCCAGGAGCTGGACTTCAATGATCCTCATGGGTCCCTTCCAACTCAGGATATTCTACATTTTCCTGACCTTCTCAGCCCAAGAATGCCAAGGCCAGAGATGGGCAAGGACCAGGATCTGGTGGTAGCCATCCTCCTCATCACAAAACCCAGCAGCCAACCTTGCAATGTTAAAAAATCTCCAAAAACTGAGGTAAAGCCCAGATCTGGATGAAGCTGATCCATGTTTGGGATCTTGGAGTCATCTGGGAGTTGCCACTTTTCCAAGCTGAAACCTGTGCACTGGGACAGCATCCAACCTATGGATAGCATGGATTGTGCTCTCTCTCTCTCTATATATATATATTTACAGCTCTACTGCACCACTACATGGGCCACTCTGTCCCCCATCCCATGGATCAAAGGAGGTGCCTGTAGGTGACATTGTGGCACCCTCAGTGGCTGAGCTGAGCTCCAGCCCCGCCGGCTGCACAGCCCTGGGTGTTCCCCAGTGCCTTTGCTCTGATGCCTTTGCTGCCTGTTACTGAAATAACCTGTCAAGTTCCTGCTAATAATGAGCCATAAGTCAGATTCTCTCTGGTAGGTTGCCCTGGGTGTCTATCACAGTCTTTAGGGGTGACCCAATTATGGTAATTGGCCAATTCTGCTACCCGTGTTCAAAAAGAATTGGCAAACAAAGGAGGAGAAATAAAAGCTCCCTGAAAATGAGCAGAACCCCCCAATACAGCTATTTTTTCAGACCCCCTTTTTAGCATGAGGTGCCTTTAATATTAACCTCTTCATCTGATACCTGCAGAGAACAGCGAAATAAAACCCCAAAAGCAGCTGCTCACATCAGTGATGCTCCACTCAGGTACCACATCGTGTACTCCATCCCCAGGACTGCTCACAACCCAGACACACAGGCATTTATTCAGCTTCATGCCCCAAACTCTGTATTTAGAGCAGTAGTTTCCCTCCCACTCAGTCATAAGACCTTGATTTTGCAAGTACATCTCAGATTACTCAGAGATGGACTCAAAGGGGGAGGTAGAGGAGTGATTTCTTTTACACCCAGCTGTGTATGACATGCACCTTCAGTTAGTCAGGGCCAGATAAAGGGAATAAAGAACAATTTTAGCCCCATCCTCACTCCTTTGCACATGCCACCACCCACCTTCTGTGTCCCCACACACCAGCCTTGTGCAGAGCACTGCTATTATTTCTGCATCGGAATAATAATAATACAGAGAGAACACACTGTTACCACTGCTGTGACCTCCTGCCCAGCCTGCTCCGCTGAAACGCTGCTGGAATTGCAACTTGGCACTGAGCTTTGTAGTGAAGGATTGCTCCTGGCTAATCTATAATTTACAAAACACACTCAGATTCATTTTTTTATGGGCTGTTTTGATATGATGCCATTTAAAAAAGCGGAAAGAAACAACGCACCTTTTTTAAAGGTTGCTCCTGGTTCTTCTTGCTCTTTTTTTTTTCCCCCATTCTTTTGAGAGGGAAAGGTTTTTGTTTTTATTTCGCTGCTGCCATCTGACCACAAGAAGGGAATTTCTTCCTCCTGCAGCTTTCTGGACAATTCCCTGCAGTGCTGGGGCAGAGACTCATGTCACAACCTGCACCTTCAACATCCAAGCTGGTTGTGCTCTGCCAGTTCCTGTTGCCTTTTCCTCCATCTCTTGGCTTAGGATACATGTTTAGAAGCAGGAAAATGATGTGTTTAGTCCACCCTTTTGCTCAGGAAGGCTGGGCAGGAAGGGAGAGGGAGAACCCCCTGGGTGATGCTTGGACTTTCCACCTCTGTCATCATCCAGTACCTTCTGCAGCCTTTTTGGTGTGGAGAACTTAAAAAGGGATGTAAAATTCCTGATACACCAAGAGGAAGAGAGTTTCTGCTGGCAGTGGGGTGGCTCAGCATGGAGGACAGAGCCTTTTGGGGGGGACCAAGGTTTGTTTCTTATCTGGCAGTGCTTCTCCCAGGTGTTTTATTGCCTGCAGGCTCCTCTCCTCCTCCCTATGCCGTTTTATGGTGCCCCTTTCTGACTAATGCAAATCCCATCTGGCATATATTAGTGGGAAGGGCATCGTTAGCAGGAAGAGCAGCACTGTGAGAAACCAGCCATGAATCTTCTCAGGCTCACAGGGCTCTCTGAATAGCACAGGAGGGATTAGACACGTTCATCTTTACAAGCCAAAGGGAAGGGAAGAGGTTTCTCAGCAGACCTTTGCTGCAGCATGTCCATGGTGGGATGATGGAGCTGTAATTAACCTCCTCCCTGATGGAGACTGAGCTCCCTTTCAATCCCCCACGAGTTGCCTGGTGGGGGAAGAGGTTTCTTGAGCAGGAAAAGCTTCATATCTGTTGATAAATAGAGGCTATGATCTCCAGCAAACAGGTTTTTGGATGCAGGAGCACCATCAGACCTCGTGTTCATTTGTATCCCTGTGCAGGCCAGAGCTGGGGTGTTTTATGCCTCTGTTAATCCATGGAAATGGGAATGCCAGGCCACTGGTGAGGAGACCTCTGCTCCTCCAGACATGGATATTTCCTCTCCTGATATTTCCATCCAATCCCAAAGGTGTTCAGCCATTATTTTAGTGAAGCCTTGAGGATAGAGAGACACAAACCACCTTCTGTGCCACTCAAATCATCGGGGTGGATGATCCATCTGGTGGCATGACCAGGGACAAGAGCTGAGGGAATGGCCTGAAGTTGTGTCAGGGGAGGTTTTGGTTGGATCTCAGGAAAAGGCCCTTCCCCCAGAGGGTGGCCCTGGACCTGGAGAGACAGGAGAGGCGGGAATGGCTTTCCACTTCCAGAGGGCAGGGTTAGATGGGATATTGGGAAGGAATTCTTGGCTGTGAGGGTGGGCAGGCCGTGGCACAGGCTGCCCAGAGAAGCTGTGGCTGCCCCATCCCTGGGAGTGTCCAAGGCCGGGTTGGACAGGGCTTGGAGCACCCTGGGACAGTGGAAGGTGTCCCTGCCCATGGCAAAGGGGTGGGACTGGATGATCTTCCAGGTCCTTTCCCACCCAAACCGTTGCATGGATCTGTGACACTGATGGGGGTGGCAGATGGGGATGCTGTGACAGTCCCTGGGGTAAGAGGCACCAAACTCAGAGCAGTGTCTGAGGAGGAGTAAACCAGGCTCTGGGGAGGAGCACGTGGGTGAGGAGCATTCACCAGAACCAAACTGGTAACGGATGCTGCTGCTCCAGCACCTGTCACAGCTGCTCAGGAGTTTAATACTGTGCAATTTCAGACGAGAGCAACAACTTTGGGTGATGATTGCTCCTGTTTTTCTTTAAAGGAGAAAAATATTCCATGCTCTCAATGCTTCCATTTACCCTTTTTTATCCCTTTTGTGAAGGTGAGGAAAGAGGCAGCGTGTTACACAGGCAGATCTGGGGTGGATTCCTGTCCCATCACTCCATTTCCCACCCCATGCTTCTGGAAATCCTTGGGAAAGAACTCCCCAGTGTTCTTTGTGGAAGTCCACATAGCCAGACTTGCTGCACAGTTAATATTTAGGTCAGCAGAATCTAATTCCTCTTAAAATCATAATATTATCATTGTAATTGCAAATGTTTTCATTAGGCACCAGCACTTGGGAGCTTGGCTCAGGCCTGCAAAGAGGGTTTGTTTCTTGCTTGGCTGTCCTGGCTCCACAGCCATAGCAGGAATACTTTTCCTCTCTTTTTATCCCACCTCCAAACCCCAACTGAGTGGCTGATACAGGGATTTGCATCCGAGAATGGACAGGGAGAGACACGAGAGGTGTTGCCAGGCTGTAGTTTGAGTGTTGCCTTTTCCAACGTGCTTCCAACTCCCCAGCAGAGAGAATCAGCTTTCCTTAAGTGAGCTATTGTGTCTCCAAGTCAGGGAGGATAAAACAAAACTCTCCAGGGATCTGCTCTTAATACCACCTGTATGGAGGTCCTGATAGGGGACTTAATGCTGAAATGAATATTCATCCCTTGTGGTGGGAGTTACAATCCTGTTCCCCATCTCAGGGGGGATTACAGCCCTTTCCAGGAGAGATGGCAAGGGGATGGTTTGCTTTGGGATGGGGAGCAGAGAGGGGGCTGTCTGTTCCCAGATATCCCTGTCCCAAGACTGAAATGCAGGAGGAGCAGAGAAGGATCTGTCTGTTCCCAAATATCCCTGTCCCAGTGCTGTGATGCAGGAAGAGCAGAGAAGGATCTGTCTGTTCCCAAATATCCCTGTCCCAAGGCTGGAATGCAGGAAGAGCAGAGAAGGATCTGTCTGTTCCCAGATATTCCTGTCCCAGTGCTGTGATGCAGGAGGAGCAGAGAAGGATCTGTTTGTTCCCAGATATCCCTGTCCCAAGACTGGAATGCAGGAGGAGTAGAGGAGGGGCTCTTTGTTCCCAAAAATCCCTGTCCCAAGGCTGTAATGCAGGAAGAGCAGAGAAGGATCTGTCTGTTCCCAGATATCCCTGTCCCAAGACTGGAATGCAGGAGGAGCAGAGAAGGATCTGCCTGTTCCCATATCCATGTCCCAGTGCTGTGATGCAGAAGAAGCAGAGGAGAAGCATCTGTTTCCAAATATCCATGTCCTGGGGCTGTAATGCAGGAGGAGTAGAGGAGGGGCTTTCTGTTCCCAGATATCCCTGTCCCAGGGCTGTGATGCAGGAGGAGCAGAGAAGGATCTGCCTGTTCCCATATCCATGTCCCAGTGCTGTGATGCAGGAAGAGCAGAGAAGGATCTGTCTGTTCCCAGATATTCCTGTCCCGAGGCTGTAATGCAGGAGGAGCAGAGGAAGGGCCATCTGTTCCCAAAAATCCCTGTCCCAAGGCTCTAGTGGAACAAGCTGGAGTCCTGATTTTTATGCCTTTTCCATGCACTTCCTTCCTTCCAGTCCAAAGGTCCCAGGACTTTAAACTCCAGGAAGATCCATCAGTCTGTCTGCAATACCTCCATGAGCATCCTGGATAAGCAGCACCTTCCCACCAGCCCTGAATATTCTGGGATATTTGTTGTGCAGGAATTGATCCTCTGCCTGGAAATACTAGGGAGAAAACTGCAGGAATGATGTCCTGGATAGCAGCTTGGTTGTCCTGAGCTGGGGCTGGAAGGAGCTCTGCCAATCCCCCTGGGCATGGCTGGACTTCTTGATTAAATAACATTTTTGTTTTCACAGTGATTAATCCATCCCATTCCCTTGGCACGTTGCTGCTCAGTGATATCCACCTGGGATAATTGGGATGGTGCCAGGATTAGGGCCATCTCCTCCCTTTTCCCAGGACCAGAGGATTTTGAGGGCAATTTTTTCTCCCAGTTTTCCTGGCCAAAATCACAACCTGTGCAAACTCAGCCCTGATCAGATCTATCAAGCCCCAATTTCGGAGCTGTCTGTTGATCAGGGAAATTGGCCCCTTTAATGGGAATGTGGCTCCCACAGAAGTGTGGGAATTAATGGCAGTGCCCTGCTGCGAGCTGGCAAGTTGGGCATTGATTCCAGTTACAGGAAATTGCCCTGATTTCTCCTCCACACTCCTCTCAAGTGACACTCAGCACCTCTCTTTATTTCTAAACCCTTATTTATTTATTTTGGGAGAAGGGGATGGTATGTGGGTGCTTTTCCCCACCTGAAGGGTTGTCTTGTTTTCATGGCAATCCCTCCTTAGCAGCAGAACTTTTGGGCAGTGAAAAATGATGGAGAATGGAGGTCTGGAGAAAGAGAAGGATGGCTGGGATGGAGAATGGAGGTCTGGAGAAAGAGAAGGATGGTTGGGATGGAGAATGGAGGTCTGGAGAAAGAGAAGGATGGCTGGGATGGAGAATGGAGGTCTGGAGAAAGAGAAGGATGGCTGGGATGGAGAATGGAGGTCTGGAGACAGAGAAGGGTGGATGGGAGGGAGAAGAGGCTGGAAATTAGATCCCAAGGGCTGGTTTCATAAATGGTGTGTGGATGTTCTTCTGTGGAATAATCAAGGACTGAGTTGGACTTCCAAGGAGCACTGGGGTCCTCAGGGTGCCATTCCCACTGAGCTTTCTATTCCTGGTCCATCAGGGCCATCCTGCAGAACATCAGGACTGACTTCTCCTGGCAGAGCCCCTTATCCCACAGCAAGCAGGCGTGTCCTTGGGTGACCTCCTGGAAAAGCAGCTCTCTGGCAACACATCTTTGCTGAGGGAGACTGACTTCTTAATTTAGATGCTGGAATCCAAGTGTGTAAATATCCCAACCCTCCACTTCAGATGCTGTGGGTCTGAACTGTTTACCTTATCCCTGCCTGAAGGTCGTCCTCATCCCCCTGGATGCTCCTTTGGATTCAGGATTCTTATTTTCTCCTTTGCTGCTGGCAAAGTTTTCCTGTGGAGACTGAAATACCAAAGGTCCAGGGGCTTTGCTCCCTGTTGTGAACCAGGGAAAATAGAGAAGTGGAGGAAGGGCTGCAAAGATGATGTGTGGGGTCTCTGTGGAGCTTTTAACACTGTCATGGAAAACTCAGAGAAAGAGGTGAATAATTTTGCCTTTGGAGCAGCTTTGAGCAGTGCCAAGTCAATAAGATCTGGAGCCACCTGAGCAATGAGGACCTGCATTTTGGGATGGGGATATTCCATGAGTTGGAATCAATGCCTGGACCTGATATTCAAGCCCTTGACTCCTCAACCCTTGTGCTGGTTGCTCAGCACATCCTGGGGTTTTTCCATAATGCAAAGCCAAAGGATGAACTGAAATCCCTGGGCACAGGATGTGCCTTTGGGTGTTGAACACCAGCAATGCTGGAGGATGGAAGGGATCCCACATCTCCTGGCATGGTGGCAAAGGAACTGGTGTTTTTTTTCACTGGGGACAAACTATCTAAAACCCAAACAAGACAAGTGAGTTTCTTTCTCCACCTTTTTACAATTATTTATCTTGCTGTTGTTTTCCTTGGGCTCGGTGAGGTGAAGGATGACTTATATCTGCTCGAGTTAGGATCCTTTTATTTTTACCCAGACCTGGCCCTAAGTCATCCAGCTCTCCTCAACAGAGCTGTAAATTTTCTGAGGCAGCCTGGCAGCCAGTGGACAGGGTGAGGACATCAGGAGAAATGAGTTTCTGGGGGTATGGAGGGAATGAGAAGCTCTTGGCATCCTCTTCCAAGGTCAAGGTGCAAAGACCCCCAAGCAAACCCTGTTTGTGTAGGGAAATTGGATGAGGTGCTTCTCTTGTCTCCCTGGAGGAATATTATCTTAAGAAATGGTGGCAGGATGGCAGTGTGGGACAGGAAAATGCAAAGGAGACCACACGAGTGTGTGTGGAGAAATTTGTAAATAAGCTTAAAAATACAGAAACCCAACATGATAAGCACCTGTGAAGATCTCAAACTGATGAAGGTGGTGCAATTTGCTGGGGCAGCCACAGCTTCTCTGCCCAACCTGTGCCAGGGCCTCACCACCCTCACGGGAAGAATTCCCTCCTAATGTCCCATCTAACCCTGCCCTCTGGCAGTGGGAAGCCATTCCCTGTGTCCTGTCCCTCCATCCCTTGTCCCAGGTCCCTCTCCAGCTCTCCTGGAGCCCCTTTAGGTGCTGAAGGGGCTCTCAGGTCTCTCTGGAGTCTTTTCTCCTCCAGGTGAACAGCCCCAGCTCTCCCAGCCTGGCTCCAGAGCAGAGGAGCTTCAGCCCTTGAAGCATCTCCGTGCTTTCCTCTGGACTTGCTCCAGCAGCTCCATGTCCTTGTGTTTGGGGCTCCAGCCCTGTTTTTCCACCACTACACCCCACGCTGAAGCCACACTGAACGTTGCTGTGAACTGGGGAGGAGAAATCCAAGGCTATCACAGCTTCCTGGGCATCCAGTGCCAGCTGAGCCTAATTCCAGCCGTGCTCCCCAAAGGGAGGTGACAGCTCTCTCTTTCTGACCCCCCTTTCCCAGCCACCTCCATCCTATGATCCCGCCTGACCTTCTTAAAAGGGATCAACCGCATCAAATGAAGAGATGAAGAGTGAAGGGAGGAGCTGAGAGGGGGAGGAGGAGGAATGAAATTAGGAGCAGATATTAATAACCATGTTAAATATTTATCTGACCTCCTTTCACATGATCCTTTTTAATGGTGACCCAAAAAGCTGATGTGCTGATATTCACTCTCCCTCTCTGCCTCTCTGTCAAAGCTTTGAGTCTGAGCAGGGAAAAACCACTTCTCTCTCACCTTCTTGCGTTGGGCTGTGGGAGAAATGGGGCTATGGAAGGAGCCTCAAGGAATGAAGTGACACTGATGATGACGGGGGGTTGTGTTCACAGACTTCTCCTGCCTTAGTGTCGCTCCTTCACATCTGACTGAAGGATTTGTTGGGGTTTTAAAATTTTCCCTTAGTTGTTTTTCAGACTGTCCTGTTCTGAATGGCCCCGGGCACTTTGAGCTGCAGTGGGGAAGCGTCGCTCCCTTTGCTGGGAGCTCAAGGCTGGGGGAGCGTTACCAGCTCGCTGATTACGGTGATGTTCGAGTCATTAGTGAAAGTTGCTGAATTCCTGACCGGTTTTACTTCTCCACACCTCAAAGCTGGTTTTGTTCGAGTGCAGAAATGTCTGCTGTGGTTTGACCTGCTCAGATGAAGATGAGAGTGGGGAAATGTGTGAGAGCAGTGGGGTTTTGGTCGCGGCTGTTCCAAGGCAGGTCCGAGCTGGGGCACAAGGGAAAAGCAGCAATAATTCAGTGTAATTTTAATTCAGGGAGCTCCATGGTGTGTTTCTGTTCATATTTTTGCTGGTTTTTTCACCTACCCCTTCATTTTGCTTCTCCCATCATCTCCTGAATTGCAGGAGCATCAACTGTGCATCCAAACTGCTCCGTGTTTTCCATCACCTCATCAGCTTGCCTTTTGCTGCCGAAGTGCCTGCTGTGCTTTCTCTCTTGTTTTGGTGGCTCAAAGCCTGTAAAAAGCCCTTGAGAAACAATGTGAAATATCCTCTCTTATTATAGTATTTGTCTTTTGAAAGGAACCTGAATTCATTAGAAGCAAGAATGAATACAGGAGTGGGATTTTTCTAATCTCGCCAACATCAGCCCCCTGGGATGAGACACTTTTAGTTGGCTTGACTGGATCCTCTGGGAATTAATTTGTGTTTCAGTTTAAGCATCAATTAAGCCACAGCATCAACCCCCTTGGCCTTATTTTCCCCTTTAGAGGGTGGAGCTGAGGCTCTTACCCAGCTCCAGGATCCAAACCGGATGAGTCTTTCCCTTGTTCCAACATCCTGCAGAACCAACAAACATTTTAGTGGGGCAGCACTTGCTTTTTGGGCTTAAATTAGTGGAGTTAGGAATAAAAAGTAGCATTTGAATCTACTGTCAGAGCACAGAAACACTGGAACAAGTTGTCCAGAGAGGTTGTGGACCTCCATCCCTGGAAGTGTCCAAGGCCAGGTTGGCCAGGGCTTGGAACAACCTGGGATAGTGGAAGGTGTCCCTGCCCATGGCAAGGGATGGAACTGGACGAGCTTTAAGGTCCCTCCCAACCCAACCCATTCCATGAGTCTATGATTTTTCCAGAGGGATGGCTGTTTCCAGGACCTGCTACAGGACTGTACCTTTAACAATTAACTGCTTTTATTTTAGGGGAAAAAGAAAAACCGTGGGTTTTGCATTCCTGAGCTTCTCCTGGATGGGGATTTGCTGCTGAGAGTCTTTCACCAAGTCCCCGTCCCCACCGCCTCGAGCGAAACAGAAACACGTTTAATCTTCCTAAATGTAATCCTGTTGTAGAACAGGAAATTCTCGGCTGGTCAGAGAGGATATTAAGATGCCTGCTCTGAAAAGTGTTTGAAATTATCATCATTAATCTGGAAATGATTATTGCTTAGTTCAAGCTGAGTAACGTGAAAAATAAAGTTAACCTGAAGTGTATACGGGGGGAAAAGTAAATTGGATTTTTTAAAAAGCTCTCGTTTGCCTAATGGAAGATAAGATTAATAGCACAGCTCGGGAATTTGGAAAAAAGAGCTGATTTCCAAAACTTAAAGCAACTGGTGTTTGAGATGTTTGGAAACCTCCAGGCTGGGGAGATTTCTGTCTGGTGCTCTCCCTTCCAACCCCAGCAATCCCATGAGTCTCATTCCATCAGCTGGAGGTGTTGTGGCTGGCAGGGGGCTCAGGGAAGGGGTGGGGGTGCAGATGTGTGAGATGGGCTGCAGGCTCCTGATTTCATCTCCAATCAGTGGCAGAGGAGGTCTTGGCCTCTCCAAGGAGCAAAGCCAAGTTGTCCAAGTCTGACCTCCAACAGCACAGAGTAGCTGGAAATCCCTACTGGGGACCTGGGGCTTCCACTAGAACTCTCCCTGAAGGATTTTGACTTTAATGGAGCCTCCCTGGGGACCTGAGGCTTCCTCTGGAACCTCTCCCTGAGGGCTTTTGACTTTAATAGAGTCCTCCTTGTCACTGCCTTTGACCAGATTTGGGTTAGTTTGGGCTGGTTTCCATTTCCGAGCTGAGCCAGAGCTTGGCAGATGGAGAGAGCCCCATGATGGAAAGGAGGCCTTTGGGAGGAAACTCTTTTCCCTGTGTTTCAAGCAGAGATCTGAGATAATCTCTGCTCTTCCCCTCTTGCTGTCAGTCCTGTCTCAAGTTTGTTGCTGTGAACTCTGCCTGGTTTATTTTTTCTGGTTTTTCTCTCCGATTTGGATCTGAGAGGCATCTCCTCCTGACACCTGTTGATCTCTGATAGCAGCACAGTAATAAATCCTGGGCTTCTCCTGCCTCCTGGATCCCTGTTGATGTTCCTGATATCCAGGTCCAGCAAACTCTTGTCCCCACCCCTGTCCCAGAGCCCGTGTTTACATTGACAGAAGGTTAATGCCGATGGGATTTCACAACTTTTTGATTTATTGTCTTTCAGCATTCATCACTCTTTTCTTTAAATTAAAACTCCCTCCAGATGGGGTCTGTGACACAGATTTATTGATCTGCAATAAAACCTCCCTCATAACCTGTACAGCTGCCCATTCATCTTTCAGTGAAGGAGGGATCATTTCTCTGTGCATGTCCCAGGAATGAGAGCAAGCTGTAAACTTTCTCCCTCTTCTGCCGGTCTGGTTTCTTCCATGATTTCCAAGCCTCATCTCATGATCTCCATGATTTCCATGCCTCATTTACAAGGCACTGGATGGGAAGAACATCAGCTCTGAGCTCCTTCTGTCTTCATGTGGGATTCTTGGGGGTTGTCCTATGTGGGGTCAGGAGCTGGACTTCCATGATTCCTGTGGGTCCCTTCCATCTCAGGATATTTTGGGATTCAGGTGCCCAGAAGGTGATGTGGTGGCAGAAAGACCACTTGGAAAAGTCCCAAAGGATGGTACAAGACATAAGAGTTTATTTTGCTCAAGTTTGGGTATTTAGTTGTGTGATCACATTTTCTTTAGTGGTTTCAATCATGGACCAGAGTTATTAGCAAGGTTGGTTGTTTTGAGAAGTATGTCCAGAAAAGGAAGTGGGATACAAAATGTCACAGAATCATGGACTGGTTTGGGTTGGAAGGGATCTTAAAGATCCTCTCATTCCATCCCCTGCCATGGGCAGGGACACCTTACACTATCCCAGGTTGCTCCAAGCCCTGTCCAACCTGGCCTTGGATCCCAATTCCAGGGATGGGGCAGCCTCAGCTTTTCTGGGCAACCTATGCCAGGGCCTCACCACCCTCACAAGGGAGAATTCCTTCCCAATATCCCACCTAACCCGGCCCTCTGGCAGTGGGAAGCCATTCCCCCTTGTCCTGCCACTACATGCTCCTGTAAATTTTGTCTCCCTGCGATGTTGAAGTGTTGATTTGCTGCAGTTTCAGGCAGATTGACAAAAAACCCATCCGCAGAACAGGTACAAAAGTCTAGACTTGCCCAACTAAATTCTTCTTCCTGAGTTTCCAAGCAGAGAAAGACTAAAATGAAGTAGAAGGCAGAATTTCAGTGGCCTGAAGCCAACCCCTCCAACTTGCATTAGTGTGTGGAATCTGGTTCCTGCCTTGATAGACCTGATGTTTAACAGCCTCAGGAATCAGGCAGAGTCGCTCATTCTTCAGGGAGCAAATGGGATTAGGGAAGGATCAGTCGCCCTGACAATCGGAACAGGGTTTTTCAGGTGCCTCAAAGCACAATGTTGCGTGAAGGAGGATTATGGTGTGTCTGCCCAAAGTCACTTGGCACTCTGAGCGTAAATGGAGACCTGTGGAAGGCTCTCAGGTGTTGGCTGTGCACATGGAGGATGATTTTGGGTAACTGTTGACTCACCTACATCCATCCAGGTCACAGAATCCCAGAATATCAGCTCAGTTGGATAAAACTTGGCTGTAACAATGCCAAGGTCATGGGTTCAATCCCCTGTGTGGGGCATTGACTGAAGAGTTGGACTCGATGATCCTTGTGGGTCCTTTCCAGCTCAGAACAGTCTGGGATTCTGTGAGTCTGTGAATGGTTTGGGTTGGAAGGGACCTTAAAGATCATCTAATTCCAGCCCCCTGCCATGGGCAGGGATTCCACCCTATTCCACCCTCTGGATCAGGTTGCTCAGGTCACAGTCATTCCAAAAAATGTCCCTTCTGATGCTTCACCAAAACTCTAGAGGTGGTCAAAGCTGCAATTTTGAAGGACATGGGGACAGAGGGAACTGCAGGAGAAACAAATGTGCTGGCAGAGAGGTAGATGGGAAAGACTCAAGAGCCAGACAGGGAGTGAGCAGTGCCCACGGATAACCTGGGATGAGCTGGCCTGGCTAGGGGTGGTCAGGGAAGGGTGGGTGAGTGTTGAGTCAGAAGGGAAGGTGCTGCCATTTATCACCATAATCAGGAAGCCTGGCTGAGAAGGTTTTAATCACTGTGCACAGAGCTGGAATGCAGAGCAAGTTCCTGGTTTACAGTGAGCAGCCTGACATAGCTGATTGATGTCAAATATGTCATGATGTATATTGTAAAGCCAGGAGATTTAATGGTGTAACTCCATGGTAGTGTTGGAAGTGAGGCACTGCAGAGCAGGGAGTGATGGATGGGCTCATTTCCATGGAAAATTGCCGATGGCATTGACAGCACTGGTATGCAGGGGGAAGATAAGAGGGAGACAGTGAGATTCACCCTGACCCTGATATTGAAATACTAAAATACAGCTGTAGGATCATGTGGATTCTGCAAACCAAGTGTGTTTCTGGGTGTGTTTGAGCACACACACACACATATATATACACACATATTAGTGCTTGTGGTTATAATTAATGTGCCCAGAGACCTCTGGGAGGCAGAACAGCTCCAGGTGGTGTTACCAACAGGCAAGAATAGTTTGTGCTGCTCCTACACCCTCAGGAAGATGAATCCTGTTATTTCTTATCTCTGGAGGAGCTGCTCCTGGTGTTCTTTGGGGCAGCCTTGCAGGGCAGAGGCAGAGGGAGGTGGATTCATCCTGCAGCCAGGCTGGGAACAGCTCTGCTATCCCGGGGCTCAGCGTGTCCCATGGCACAAACCTGCTTTTCCAGCTCCAGTGCTCCATTAACCCAGACTCCTGTTGTCACTTGAGCATGTCAGGAGCAGAACAGATGCAGGAGTTCCCTTTGTAGCTCAGGATACCCCTTCTAATTTTGGTTGACTTAAGCAAGGAGGAGAAGAAAAGAAGAAGGGAAACATAGGGCTGGGAGATGATACAAACTGGATGTGGCAGAGCAGAGAGCTCGGCCTAAATAAACTGTCAGAGGATGTTTTGTTTTCATTCCTCCTGCTGCAAGCCCTTAGAAATCCAGGCTGTGCTCTGTAACACCATCCTAGACTTAATTTTTTAGGATAATGCCATTGGGATTTGGTGAGCTGCTGGTAGGGAGCCTGGGAAAGGTCAGGAGAAGCAAAGCTTTGGCTTCTGGGGTCAAATGGGAAGCCTGGAAGGGTTGCAGGAGACCAAGAGGTTACAGACCCATTTTGGGATGGTTTTATCAGGATTTAACTCCCCTTTGACCCTCTCTAGCTAAAAGCTGTTGTGCTGTCACACACACCAGCAGTGGACCTGTCCCTGGTGAAAATACCTCCAGGGAAGCTGATGGGCCCACCCCTGGATAAGTCATCCCAGTTATCTCATGGAGAAACTTTGAGGGATGAGCAAGGGAAGAGAAAAGCTGGTTTGGTGGAAGAATGTGGGAGCAGCCAAGGGAGGGGATGGATGTGAAAGAGAAGGTTATACAAGGCCTTTGCTCCCTAATGGGTTTTACTGAAGGAATTTACCTTCATCTTCTTGGTCCTTGTTGCCTTTGATCCCATCCCTCTTTTCAGCCTTCCAGACAGTCCTCAGAAGGGCCTAAATTGTGGTGTTTTTAGAGGCAGGTTGATCAAGCACCAAGTGAGCTGACTCTGATCTAAACACTTAAGGGGCTTTGCAGGGGATTAAGTGACTGTATTTTAATCTTGTATTTTAAGTTGTTGTGGAGTTGTGTTGTGGGTCTGTCTGGGGCTGTGGCTTCACTCTCCATCCTGAGGCAGATGGACCAAGAGGAGCAGGCAAAGCTCAGTAATTCCAGGAATTAATTTGAGTTGCTCTTTCCTTAAATGAAAAGCCTGATATTAAAATTATCCTTGAAAAGGACTATTTTTTTTCTTAAATTTATGAACTGCTCTGTCATCTTTGGTGACAATTATAAATTATAAAGTGGTCACAGATCTGAGCCAGAGTTGGAGGCAAAGGAGCTCTGTTAGGTAGAGCAGCCATGGGGGTGAAGGCAAAAGGATTTAGGCTTTTTTAGACTTTTTTGGCTTCCTGAGTTCCTTTTGGTTCTGATCTTAAATCCTTGGAAGATGGTGTGTATCCCATTTCCCATTAACTCTCCCAGACTCCAGAGAACCTTTTTCTGAGCAGAAATGGGGATTGCAAGACCAGATCAGTGCAGTGTCCAATCTCCAAAAGCTGCCAGCAGCAGATGCTCAGGAAAAAAAAATAAAGAGTTATGCTGGAGCAATAAATTTTATCTGGGAAGCTGGATGAGGGCTGCACAAACAATTATGCTTAACCTGTCCTTGCCCAGATGGGTTCCTGAGATAAAATAGAGGGTCACAGGATTTGAAACGTTGCTGGATGTGGGAGAACTGAACATCTCTGTCCCTCTGTAGCCCCAAGCACTAAGAAATGACAAGGAAATAAAGAAGAGTTGATGCTGGTTTATTTTCTTGCACTTCCCCTCTGTAGCTCCTTGAATTTGTCTCCAGGGAAAGAGCATTGGTGGAATCACTGGAAGTGCCTCATAGAACATCATTCCTGAAAAATGGAGGGGTTTTTTTTTGGATTTGGGGTTTGCAGGGTGGAGTTTCACCTGGGGACACTTTCAGGAGCACTGTAGCCATCCCCTCACCTGTCCTGTGTCTTCTCAAGGGGGACCCTGCAGTCCAAAACTTGGTTGCACTCAGGGTTGCTCTGGTTCTAATGGATACACTGGCTTCAATTTGCCTGTTTTTAGAGGGTCAAAGCCACTTTGGGTCTAACTACCCCATGAGGGAAACATGGATTAATAACTTGGCTGAGGTTTGTGCCACCAGGGCAGACTCAGGGGGTTTAATTATGATTTGGTTCAAGCCAGCAATCCTGCCTTGATTTATCATGGAATGCCAGGATGGCTTGGCTTGGAAGGGACCGTAAAGATCATCTCATTCCACCCCCTGCCATGGGCAGGGACACTTTCCATGAGACCAAGTTTCTCCAAGCCCTATCCAAGCTGACCTTGGGACACTTCCAGGGATGGGACATGCCAGTAGAAAACAGTGAGAGATGGAGTTTAAAGTTTTTCAGTGGATCAACTGAAAGAGCAGAGAAACTGTGGGGAGACCTGGCACAGCTGGTGATGCCTGGGTGTGTTCCAGGGTACTGGCCCAGCATCTCTGCTGCTGCAGAGCAGGATGAAAAGGGTGCTGTGGGGAGCAGCAGTGCATCCTGAGGGCATCCTCATCCCTCCTGGGGGTTTGCTCCAGCCTTAGGATGCTGCCTTTTGGCAGGTCTTATGAAAGATGGGATGGTTTAACCATCTGCTGCCCTTCCCAGCATCCAGTGACCGGGAAGTGTGGCTTCTACAGGATATGCTGAGTTGGAAGGGACCTACAAGGATCATCCAGTCCAACTCTTAGCCCTGCACAGGCCCATCCCCAAGAGTCCCACCCTGTGCCACAGAGCATCATCCAAACCCTCCTGGAGCTCTGGCAGCCTTGGGGCTGTGCCCACTGCCTGGAGAGCCTGGTCAGTGCCCACCACCCTCTGTGGGAAGAGCCTTTCCCTGAGATCCAACCTGACCCTCAGGGTCTTGATTCCCCCAGCTCCCCCTCTTGCCCTCAGCCATGCCCTGGTGTCATCCATCCATCCATCCATCCATCCATCCATCCATCCATCCATCCATCCGTCCATCCGTTTGTCCGTCCATCCATCCATCCATCCATCCATCCATCCATCCATCCATCCATCCATCCCACCATCCATCCCACCATCCATCCATCCATCCATCCATCCATCCATCCATCCATCCATCCATCCATCCCACCATCCATCCATCCATCCATCCATCCATCCCACCATCCATCCATCCATCCATCCCTCCATCCATCCATCCCTCCATCCATCCATTCCACCATCCATCCATCCCACCATCCATCCATTCCACCATCCATCCATCCATTTGTCCATCCATCCGTCCATCCATCCATCCATCCATCCATCCATCCATCCATCCATCCATCCATCCATCCATTTGTCCATCCATCCATCCCACCATCCATCCATCCATCCATCCATCCATCCATCCATCCATCCATCCATCCATCCATCCATCCCACCATCCCTTCCCCCCGAGGCTGAGGCTACTTCTCGTTTGTTGCTTTTATTTCTCCTCCCTCTCCGTGTCTCGGTGCTCCCGCGAGGGAGACCCAGCCGTGTTAATGGGATTATTCCTGCTGTTTGCTGATGTGGACGTGTTTGCCACTTCCTCTGCCTTTGAATTTCACCCGGATAATTGATTTCTGTCTCTTCCTTGGCACTTGCTTTTGCAGTGCAGGGTGTTATTAGTCCCCTTTTGTTTCATTGCTGAGAGATGGAGCCGTTACAAGGCAGCCCAAGCAAAAACAATTGTTGCATCTCTCGTTTTCTTTATTAACTAACTGGGGATTCCAGGCAGCTCGAAACCATCAGAGAGACTTAATAACATCAGGGATGGGTTGGGAGCAAAGCAGCTCCTTCCCACTGCCAAGAGGTTGGGGGGATTATCCAGATTTCTGTCGCTGGTCACCCCCCTGGGGGACTCTGGCTATCTCCTCTCCATCCATTTATCCATGTATCCCAAGATGCTGGGAGCTGAGGGACCAGATCCTTCCCTGTTTTGCAAGAGGGGAGTTGAGGATGGGCTGAGATTCATGGAGCTGGCCTGGAATTCCCTTCTGCCATGGTTGCTCAGGAGTTGAGAGGAAAAAAGAATGGGTTGGGTTGGAAGGAACCTTGAAAATTACACCTTCCACCAGCCCAGGTTGCTCCAAGCCCTGTCCAGCCTGGCCTTGGACACTTCCAGGGATGGGGCAGCCACAGCTTCTCTGCCCAACCTGTGCCAGGGCCTCACCAGCCTCATAGGGAAAAAAATTCTTCCCAATATCCAATCTAAACCTTCCCTCCCTCAGCTTAAGGCCATTCCCTCTTGTCCTGTAACTAAAAGTGGGAATGGCCATAATATGAGATGGAAAGTGGCTTGTTCTTCTTAATGTGGGACCTGCTGGCAGAGGAAAATCAGCTTTTCAGGAGAACAGGCCAGTTTCAAAGGAGTGTTTGAGTAAAACTAACAAATACCAGGAAAATAAAACCATTTTGCAAGATTTTAAAATTATTTTTTCCTTAAGAAAAACAAGTGATTTTCTGGCTCAAAATAAAAAATTGAAGCATAGCTGAATTTTTGTTTCAGATAATAAGCAAAAAAAAAAAGTTAAAATTTAAAGTTCATGTTGACGTTGGCCCAACTTTTGCTTGAGTTGAAGTAATTTGAGAATTTTGGTTTAGGGCTTCTTTCCCCCTCCTTCTCTACATGGGAAAGGGCAAAATTTTTATAGAGCAGGAACAGTTATTTTCTTCCCAGATTTTTTCAAACTGTGGAGATTTCCAGAAGAGCATCATGTCTAATGTCACAAACACTGTCAGTGTGGAGATGACATTGAGCTTTCAGTTAAAGAGGACTCAAATCCGTGGAAAATAAATAGAAATGAGTCTTCACTAGTTAGATTGTCCTTTGCTCCAGTCTCTGGGCAGAAGTAGGTTGTTCTCTCCCAAAATCCATGGAACTTTCTGCCCTTCTGGCTCTTGGCTTTATTTTCTTTGATTTGCATAATTTCTCAGTTTCTTTTCCCTTCCTATTGTTTTTTAACTCCTTTCCCTTCTTTGCATTTATTCTCTGTTCTCTCACTGCCCGTTTTCTGTTTGATTTCTGCTTTTTCCCTTCCCTCCCTAGCCCAGAATGTGGGCAGCATGAACGAGCCATTTCTAGAAGGAATAAAATTGTTTAAGGAGGCAAAAAAAGCAGCAACATTTCCTGTGCATCCCTGTGTAAAATGTACAATAATCAAGCAGAACCACACTAAATGAATTATGGCAAGAAAGGGCAGATTACCAACATGTCAAACACCATTAGCACTCAGATCTGTAGGAGGAATGTCTGCACAGAGGGAGTTTTTTGTATTTTAGTTTATTTTACCCCTGTTCCCTTTGTAAAGTGAACTCCAACCACTCCTAAGAGCTCATTTTGGTGCTTTGAATGAATTACTGATCAAAGAAAAAGACTAAAACTGTTCCCCAAATCATTTTTCATGATGACAGAGCACCAAGGTAAGGTGTTACTTTTTGCAGGAGCTTCAGATGTGTTCCTGTATGTGAGCAAAAGTCCCATTTCCTTGGATGGGATTAATGATCCCATATTCCCCTGGAGGAGGGAGGTGGAAGGGAATCCAAACTAAAGTGGGATTCTCTCTAGGAATTTGATTTGCTGACATGGACCAGCAAACTGAGGAAGGGCAGATTTAATAAGAGTGATTCCTAAAGGGTGTTTTGTAGCATCCTGAAGGACTGGTGGAGTTTACAAAGAGTTGGGTGGCTCTGATGATCATTGGAAGAGGCCACCATGGCAATTCATGTTAAATAGTCATGGAATCATAGAACTTCCTGAGCTGGAAGGGTCCTACAAGGATTACCCAAGTCCAGCTCTGCATGGGACAACACCAGGAATCCCACCATGTGTTCCAGCACAGCTCTCCAAATAGCTGAGTTTGAGCACCTCAGATGGGGAATATTTTCCTCAGTGAATTGTATTAATATTTAATAATAATAATATTTCTCCCTGAGGGAGACACCTCATCACAATCTTCAGCTTCCTCATGAAGGGAAACAAAGGGTCAGGCACTGATTTCTTCTCTCTGGTAACCAGGAAATGGCTGGAGCTGTGCCAGGGCAGGGACAGCACCCAGGGAATGGCTGCAGCTGTGCCAGGGCAGGGACAGCACCCAGGGAATGGCTGGAGCTGTGTCAGGGCAGGGACAGCACCCAGGGAATGGCTGTGCCAGGGCAGGGGCAGCACCCAGGGAATGGCTGGAGCTGTGCCAGGGCAGGGGCAGCACCCATGGAAGGGCTGGAGCTGTGCCAGGGCAGGGACAGCCCCCAGGGAATGGCTGGAGCTGTGCCAGGACAGGGACAGCGCCCAGGGAATGGCTGGAGCTGTGCCAGGACAGGGACAGCACCCAGGGAATGGCTGGAGCTGTGTCAGGGCAGGGACAGCACCCAGGGAATGGCTGGAGCTGTGCCAGGGCAGGGACAGCCCCCAGGGAATGGCTGGAGCTGTGCCAGGGCAGGGACAGCACCCAGGGAATGGCTGGAGCTGTGTCAGGGCAGGGACAGCACCCAGGGAATGGCTGGAGCTGTGCCAGGGCAGGGACAGCACCCAGGGAATGGCTGGAGCTGTGCCAGGGCAGGGTCAGGTGGGATCTCAGCAAAAGGCTCTTCCCCCAGAGGGTGGTGGGCACTGACCAGGCTCCCCAGGGCAGTGGGCACAGCCCCAAGGCTGCCAGAGCTCCAGGAGGGTTTGGATGATGCTCTGGGGCACAGGGTGTGACCCTCAGGGATGGGTTTGTGCAGGGCTGAGGGTTGGACTCCATGATCCCTGTGGGTCCCTTCCAGCTCAGCACATCCTGTGATTCTGTGACTCTGTGATTATAAGAATTGCTCTTGGATCATCACAGTCATTTCTCCTTGTATGGTTGAGTTTGGAATGACCTGTTCAGCCAAGAGATGAAAACATTCTGAGTTTGGCCAACAAAGCCACATCTCCACCTCGTCAGTGTTTGCTCCTGGGGGAGTTCTGTGAAGAGCACAAGGACAGAGCATGGCTCTGACTCTCTTTCATCGAAGCTGCTCCATTTTGCATGAATAAATGTTTGTTGGGCCAGCAGGGAGTTTATAGCCCATCAGCTCAGCCACTCAGCCGGGATGGAGGAGACGTGTGTTCAGGTCCCCGTTCCAATGAGTGTTTAATTATTTATCTGCAGCAGGATGGCTCTGAGAGGAGTCTGAGACAAAGAGCCAGAGGCCAAGTCTGCAGCTTCATCACTGGGTATTTGGTTGCCAAGAGAGGCCATGGATTTTATTACTGCAGATAACTGGCTTTTTTAGGGTTCAAGTGGCTTTTCTGCACTGGGTTTGAGCAGGAAGGTTAGACTGGGATTTAGGGGTTGCTCCTGATAAACTGGGCTGGTCTGGAGGAGTGGCAGGGATTTGTATTTCCCTAGATGGAAATTTCCCAAGGTCTAGGAAAGGTGGTGGCTCTTTGAAATGTTCAGCTTTTTCCAGGGTGGGTGAACTCTTTCCCTTCATGTGTTTTCTGTTGGACCTCTATGCTCTCTTCCTTCTCACATACATTCCACCAGTTTCCTTTCTCAAAGGACAACTTGTCCAGACTGGATTTTGCCTGTCCATGCTCACATACACCCATTTTCCAGCCTGTTTAGTGTAGGAATCCTGGGACATCTCCTGGAAGAGCTCAGTGTTCATCTGAGGTGCTGTCAAGCCATGCATGTCCTGGAACAAAGGTCTACAAAGAGGTCACTTTACTCAAGATAGAGGCATTTAGCTTAAAGGAAGTTAATTGGAAGCTCAATTAAAGTGGAAGAAGTTAAAGTCTAATAGACTTGCAGTGGTTTCTTCCATCTGTGCTTTTCCAGAAGGGCTTGTAATGAAGACACTCTCTGAAGTCTGAGTGTGTCCAGCAGTCAGACTCTCCTCCTTTGCTATTGACTGGGAAGAAAAGGTCACCTTTCTTGACCTTCTCCTGGGCAGATCTTAGGCCACAGCAAAGCTGAAGCTCCTTGACAGAAGGGCTGTGAAGCAAACTAAGCAATACAAAGTATTCATCATCCCTTTGAGGCTCATTCATTACCAATTTGCAAAATTATGCTGCTCCTCCTCCCCAAAAATATCTGGGATACTTTTCAATAATTACCCAGTTCCAAACAATTGGCTCAAATAGGAAACATGCTGTAGGAAACATGTTACTTTAGGCATCTTCTTATTAGTCAGTGATTAATAAGAAATCATGCATGAATTGTGCAGTTGGTAACTGGAGTTTCCAACCTTCCCACAACTTTGGGTTTGGTGTGTAAATGGAAAGAGCTTCAAGGTGTAGGTTTAATCTAAATCCAGAGGAAGTTTAGGCTCAACTTCTGACTGAAATCTACCTGTGCTTTGAGTGGGGGACTAGATCAGGGGTGTCCAGAGGGCTCTTCTGACCTAGATGATTCCCCTGTGAGAGATATTCTTCGTGTCCTTGTCATGTTGCTTGAATTTTTTCTTCTGAGTCAGTGGACTAAAGTCCCTGAGCAGTAAATCTTTATTATCACCACGATTTTGTTTCCTGTAAGCAAAGGAGACTCCTGAGGAGTGTCAGGATAACAGCACTGAGATGCTCAGTGAGAAGCATCCCAGCCATTATACGGGTACCACTTCCCAGTGTCCTTGTCCTTGATGGCTGGGCAAGCCCCAGAGGTGACAGGGACTTCACCCAGTGCCACTTGTCTTGTTGCAGCAGAGCTCCCCAGTGTATGAACTCATGTTCTTGCCAAGGTGCAGCTTGAGGAGGGCCATGTGTGTTGTGCCACGTTTTATATTAAACAAAAATAAATTCCCTCCAACGTGAGTTTTTCAGACAGGTTGTCCTAATATATTAACTTCTGTCTGTGTTTAGAATACTCAATTTCACGGTGAAATGAGTTCTTAATAATATATTTACCACCTGGGAGAAATCTCCCAGCCATCTGGAAAGGAGTGGGAATTTAGTGCCTCCAAATGGAGATTGGGTTCTTATTTATTTATTTTGCCTGTGGTTTATTCCCTGCCCCAGACTGGACCCAGATGCTTTGGGTCTGACTTGCTCATTGCAGCAGGTTTGGGGGCCTTTTGCTCCATTTCTAGTCTAGTGGAAGGTGTCCTTGACCATGGTAGGGTGATGGAACTAAATGGGCTTTAAGGTCTTTTCCAACCCAAACCATTCTGGGATTCTGTGATTTCTTAATGGCTTGGAGGTGTCAAGAAGCACATGGAGATTCTCCACAGCTTCCCAAGGTGGAGATTGGTGTTAAGACAACGTGGGGACATGTCCCCTTCACTAATCCTAGGCTAGGATGGCTTCTGTCCCAGCACTGAGAGAGGCTGGTTTGGAGGAAGAGGAGTTTTTCTTGTAGCTGCTGGCACAGCCTTATCCTTGGGATGGAGATGTCAGTGATACATGACCTAAACCCAGGCTGGTTTGTGTAATACATCTTTTGAACTCCAGTGAAACAGAAGCCAGATGCAAACCAAGCTAGCCCTTGATTATGTGGGGGAAATGGTGAATTCATCATCACCTGAAGTGTTTTAAGCAAGACTGATTGTCCCACTAAACCCCATCCGTCGCATCAGCAGGAAGTTACTGGCTTTGATAATGTTTGCTGAGCACAAGGGAATAGTCCCTCTGTTTGCTCCAGGGCTCTCAGGGTGAAACTGTGTGACTTGGTATCTCCAGGCTGTCAGGTTTGATTCTGTCTCCTGGCCTCTGACATTGTGGATTGATGGCAACTCATCACGGCCTTTCTCTTGTGTCCTCACGTAGCTCCCCATGTGCTAAATATCATCTCTTATATCACTGGAGTATGAAATTCCCACGTGGCTTGACAGAACTTGGTGCTCACCCAACATGAGCCCCTGGGGAAGAGGAATCTGATGATTCCAGGCCTTGAAAATCATTCATTTTGTTTGCAAAAGTGATAGCATTAGACAATCCTGAGCTCCTGTTTCATACTCAGCACAGGGCGCTCCTGTGACATGAAATGAAACTTTTTGCTGGGAGGTTTTGCAGGAGCCACGTGGGATGTCATTGAATTCCCAAAACTGCTCAGAACATGTTTGCACATGTCAGTGCAGCGGGAAAGCTCCTCAGCCCTGCGCTCCAAATGTCTCTGTGCCATGGAAATGTGTGGAATCTGGTGAGTTTTAGCTGCCAAAACCTTGATGGGAATGGTGGGAAAGCCTGGAATAAAAGGCTCAGGGCAGCAGTGTCAGGACATGGTCACATAGTCCTGCTCATGTAGTGTCCAACACCTTTGTGCAAGCAAATTAAAGGTCATAGAATCCTAGAGTGGTTTAGGTTGGAAGGACCTTAAAGAACATCTAATTCCATGCCCCTTCCACGGGCAGGGACACCTTCCACTAGCCCAGGTTGCTCCAAGTCCTGTCTGACCTGGCCTTGGACACTTCCATGGATGGGGCAGCCACAGCTTGTCCAGGCAACAAGACTGTCTTCCCCAAACACATCATGAATCTCTTTTGTCTTTTTCCTGAGTTAAATCAGTATAGGTAGGAAGCCAAGCTATTTTCTACTGTCCCACTTGCCCCTGGAAAAGGTTTGGGGAAGGTTGAAGCTCCCTTTGACTGGGGTTGAAAGCAATAAGGTTCTGTTTGTCCACACCATTTATGCCTCTGTGATGCCTCCAGCCATGCACACCTTTGAACTCCACGGTCTCTAATCCAGTTCAGCTCCCAAAATATGTATGAGAGAGGGGAGAAAAAAAAAATGAAAGCCCTTTTTGAGCTGCATTTTACAACAGGTTGCACCACACCCCTGGATTTAGCTCTCCTTGAACTGGAAGTTGGCAATAATTGAAGGCCAGATTTTGCAGCTGCTGTTCTGACATGATATTGCTGCTGGGTGTTATGAAAACCACTAGAGCTGGAAACCTTTGCTGTATCCTCTTCTTGGAGTTTGAGCTTTCAGACATGTGAAGCATCAATCTCTGGCTGGCGGCTCCTGAGCTATCAGCTCCTACAATCAAGTGGAAAAGAGTATTTCAAAAGTGCTTAGTTACTGGAACAGCACAAATGTTTTCTGGACCAGTAAATGTTTCCATGTATTGGTCCTGGACCATGATTAGGATGATAAAAATCTGGTGCCTGAGCAAATCCACTGCCTGGATGTTCCTATTGCTGAAATGTCAAAATAAACAGGAGGATGAGGAAAGATGTGGGGCCTCCAGGATCAGTTATCTCACCCTGTGGAGCTGCTTCCAGCTGTGTTGTTGCTTTTATTTTCACTCTCCTTAGTGGCAAGTGAGTAATTTTCCCTCTTGATCTTTTAATATGAAATCTTTGTTCTTGAATCTATGATTAGGTTGATTCCATAGTCCTCACCATATGATCTAGTAATCAAGGTGGGGTTGGATCGAGGGCTGGACTTGATGATCTCAGAGGTCTCTTCCAACCCAACTGATTCTATGATTTGTTTTCAAGGTTCAGTGTGATTTAAGCTACACCTGAAATTTTTAGAGACATGGATGATCTTTGGGGCAGGTGGAGGGTCAGTCATACTCTTGGAACTAACTAGAAAGTGTAGAAAGTTCATTAATCCCTATTTGATGTTGGCAGCACCATAACTGGACTATTTAATTAATTGACTGCACATGATCCATGTGCTTGAGTGCAAGGACAGGGTTGATGTGGCTCGAGCTCTAGCCCAGCTCTGCCTTCCCAACCTCCACAAATCCACCATCCAGCCCTCCATAATTGCAGCCTTTGGATAATCCTTGCTACAAGCAGCAGGTTAAGGCACTAAATCTCATCTCAAACCCTTTGTTTGGGATGTTGCCATTGAAACTACCAGTTGCACTGGGCAACTGCTGTGATTTTATCTATGATATTGGGATTTGTGGGCTTGGACCCCCCCAGGATGATGCTTTGCAGAGGGTGAGGATTGTTGCTCTCAACTGGAACAAGAGCGAGGTGGTGCATCTGCTGTTGAGCATTTTATTCTCTGTGTTGGGTGAAGAACCACATTGTACTGGTTGCTGTGCAATTTCCTTGCATTTCTTTGGTGTTCAAAGGGAAAATAAGCTTGAAACCTTTTGCTTTTAGAAATGTTGTGGCTGGTGAGGGATGGTGTGGGGCCACATTCAGTGGAAGGAGCAAACAAACTCCTCTAGGAACCCGTTTCCCATCAGCAATTTGGGATCCAGGAGAAAACTGTCTCAGCCTTTCCCCTAAAATAACAACTGAGGTTAAATTTCCACATGTGACATCATCGAGCCTGTGCTTGATTTATCTTGAAATGATGTAAAAGGTCGGGATGTTTTCAATTGAAACCATCTCCATTCACAGTCCATTTTCCAGGAGCCGTTTTTCTGGTGCTGTGACATGATATCAATAACAATGAGGTTTCTCACTGCCTGCTTTGGTTGTTTATGGAAAGGAGTTTCAGAAAACATATTATTATAGAGAATAATGGATGGGCTGTAGGGAGACAAGGAAATAATTGCATTGAGGGGGCTTGAAAACATCATAAAGCCAAGAATGGAGTTTGGTTGGACTCTCAAGTCACAAGGTCCCTGGGACTAAACTAATTCTCCATAAATCTGTGCAGCCCACTTAGGCTTAGGGGATTTCTTTTCTTCTCTTCTCTACCAGACTTTCCCCCCCTCTCTTTTCTTTTGAAGGAACACCTCAGAGGAGATGGAAGTGAATAAAAGCCACCCAATCCACAATTATGGTGATTAATTATCCGTTTGTATTTTGTTAGCACCTATAGATTCTCTGTCAGGGGGCTGAGAGTCATCCAAGCACAGACTGGAAAAACACACAGCCTTTTTCGAAGGAATTTGAAGCTGGTTTTGAAAAGGAATAAATAAATATTATAAAATAGAAACAGCTAAATAATTAAAAAGAGAAAGAAAGGAGCTACTGCAGAGTTGACACTCAGATCAGAAGTGTTGCCAGCACTCTGGCTGCTAAAACCTCTGCTCTGGTTTGAGTTTAGACTGAAAGAGGTCAGGTTTAGGTGGGATACTGGGAAGGAATCCTTCCCTGGAAGGGTGGGCAGGCCCTGGCACAGGTTGCCCAGAGAAGCTGTGGCTGCCCCATCCCTGGAAGTGTCCAGGGCCAGGTTGGACAGGGCTTGGAGCACCCTGGGCTGGTGGGAAGTGTCCCTGCCCATGGCAGGGGGTGGACTGAGATGAGAGTTAAAGTCCCTTCTAATCCAAACCATTGTGGGATTCTGGAATTCTATGAATTTTGGGCACTTTTGGGAAGATGCCAACTCGTTGGAGCAGTGAATTTAGAAGCAGGACTTTTTTGAAGCAGGTTGTGAAAACAAGTCTCTTCCTCTCAGGTGCTGTGGTAGGAGGTGCTGAGAGGACACCTCAGGGTGCTGGTGCTGCTCTGGGGGGGAATTTGGGATCCAACTGTGCAGGAAGTTGGAAGGAGTTGGGAATCTCAGTCCTTCCCCTGGGGGGAACCACATTCCCAGCCCTGAGAGCTGCAGGGGAGAGCAAACATCTTCCCAAAGCTGGGCTGAATATTCCCCCTCCAGTGATCCTCCTGCTGCAAATCTCAGATTGATAGATCACAAAAGACCCATTGACCAGCCATTCCACAGAGAAATTTTCCCTCTATTTTCCAGTCAATCATTCCCCCCTGGCCCTGTAATTTTTATTTGCATTACATCAGTGTAGGGGAAAATTCAGAAAATCAAGACTTTGACCAGTTCTTTTCTTTCAGAGAGTGGATGAAAAGGCCTTTTCTGCCTCAGGGAAGGGGTTGTTTGTCCAGATTTCCATGGTCTGGGACTAAAAAACCAGCCTGGAATCATGATATTATAATTATCATGGGATTAAATCACAGGATTAAATTGTGGGAGCTGGTCCTTGTTCTTCCATGGTCTTCCTGGGATCTGGGGTCAAGGTCAGGATGAATGGGACAATTTCTATTCCACGGAAGTGTCATGATTCAGCCCCATTTTTCCCACATTTCTGGGATTTAAGATTCTCCATCAAGGATTCATGCTGGTTTATCTCCCTGATAGCTGCTGAAACCTGGGATGGCTTTCCAGGTGCTCTGCACACATCCCACTCCAGAGGATTCCCCCTGGTGGGAATCTCTTCATGAGCTCTCCCAACCTCATGTTGGGTGAAGAATGGCTTTTTTAATTCTTTTTCATGACTAATCTTGGGTGAAAAATGGCTTTTTTTAATTCTTTTTCACAGCTTGGTTGGTGGCCAGAGCAAAGAAACGTTGGCTTGGGGTCACCTCGGAGAAAAGTTGGGAGCTGTTTTCTTTTTTTCAGTGGATTAAAACCTGTGTTTCTGTCAAATCCTAATGAAACAGTTTATGCAAACCTGAAATCCAGCCCATATGCTTCCCTTAGCGTAGCCTTTTTTTAACCTTTTAGATAAATGTCAATTTTTTGGAATGACAATGACATTTCAAGGGAGAGATTGAAATGTAACACACAAGAAACCTCATCCCCGAGATGTTTTGACTTCTCTGCAGCTCCCTCCTCTCCCCGTTCTATTTATTTTTCTGCGAAAACTGTTCGCTAAACCTGACTTGAATCCACAGATAGTTTCGGTTCCTGAAAATGACATTTTCTGGCAAACACGCCGTCAATCGAAAACAAAAAAAAAAAAAAAAAAAAAATCAATCTTCCAGGCTTTGCTCACCCATGACTCCAGCCCCAGCCCTGGGGTTTGCAGCACATCTCACGGCTCAGAAGCTTCTGCACTGGGAAAATCCTCCCTGAGGCACATGAGGGTCTTCTGACCCCTCCCTTACAGGCAGAGTTTTTGCTTTTCCATCTTTGCAGCCCCATAAGTTTTCCCTTTCAGGTCAAATGTGGTGCTTTGGTGGCTCTCTGCAAGATCTGGGGGAGACTTCTGAGATCTTCAATCTCTACAAGATTAAGGAGTATTTTGGGGCTCACTGATGGAATGGGTTGACTGAGCTCCTCTGCAGTTGAAGGCAAGAATAGAATCCCAGGATGGTTTGGAATGGAAGGAACCTTAAAGATCATCCAATTCCATGGCCCTGCACTGATCAGGGACACCTTCCACTATCCCAGGTTGCTCCAAGCCCTGTCCAGCCTCGCCTTGGACACTTCCAGGGATGGGGCAGCCACAGCTGCTCTGCCAACCTGTGCCAGGGCCTGCCCACCCTCCCAGGAAGAATTCCTCCCCAATATCCCACCTAAACCTGCCCTCTGGCAGTGGGAAGCCATTCCCATTGTCCTGTCCCTCCATCCCTTATCCCAAGTCCCTCTGCTGCTCTCCTGAAGCCTCTTTAGGCACTGGAAGGGGCTCTGAGTTTTCCCTGGAGCCTTCTCTTCTCCAGATGGACACCCTCAGTTCTCCCAGCCTGGTTCCAGAGCAGAGCTGCTCCAGCCTTTGGAGCATCATCATGGCCTCCTCTGGACTCACACAACCTTCTGATGTTGAGGACTCCAGAGTTGGACACAGAGCCCCGGGAGGTTCTCTCCAAAGTGGATCGGGGAGGGAGAATCTCCTGCCCACACTGCTGGGGATGAACCCAACTCATAGTTTGAATTCTGGGTTAAACACCACACATTCCTGGGTCATGTCAGATCCAAAGCCAAGCAGACCCTGCAGCAGCATCTTTAGTGCCCCTTTCCCCATGGGAGACGTGGATCAGGCACAGCCTCACGCGGGATGAGCCGGTATCAAGAGCAAGATGCCTCTGAGTCAGGAGAGGACTGAAGTGCAAACCTCAAGTGCTTCATCACTCAGGCTGTTGCTTGACTGCTGACTTACAAACCATCCCTGAGTCACCGTCTGGGAAGGGCTAAACGCTCCTTCTCGGCGTCGCATCCGAGTTGTCCTCCTTCACCCCCTTCATTTTTGTCTGTCGATGGTGTGAAAGAAAAGCTTCACTTCGGTGAGAGGAGATAAATCAAATCCTTGTGGCATTTCACAAATGCCAAATAGTGTGTGGTTTTCATAGAATCACAGAATGGTTTGGGTTGGAAGGGACCTTAAACCTCATCCAGTTCCACCTCCTTCCATGGGCACTAGAACAGGTTGCTCCAGCCTGGCCTGGAACACTTCAAGGGATGTGGCAGCCACAGCTTCTCTGAGCAATGACCTGAGGAACTGCTGTGGGAGGGTCCCAGGGTGTGAGATGCCCCTGGCCCCACTCCTGCTGCATTTGTGACACACAGCTGGGTGCAGGTGCATCCACATTGCTCGTTGTGTCCGGTGTGAGCCCTCAACCTTCTTTACAGCCAGGGAAAATTAATGGCAGGCAGGTTTGGAAGGTAGATTATTTCATTATCATCGTAATTGGTGCTTATAATTAGTTGTTACTCTGGTGTGTGATGTGCCCTGAGTGCTGCGGCTGCAAAGTGCAGGAGCAGAAAGGAAAGGCTATTTTTATTTTATTATTAATTATGGCTGTTGTTTATTTTATTGGATATTTATGCACTTGCTGTTTCAATCAAGTAACCTCAGCTTGTTTGGGTTTGCAGTAGGCAGATGGTAGGGCTCTGCCTGGCCTGGCTCTGGCTCAAATTGAGCTCTGCCTCTTGCTCTTTGGTCAGCCATGCCTTGATTTGCCCACAAGAAATTGGGAATTTTCTGCCTTGCTCTGTGCTTCAACAGGAATGGCAAATCCCAGCACCATTGGAATGCCCTCGGTGGGGCTCTGAAGAAGCATTGAGGGGACCACTGCCAGTCCCGAGGGGACCACTGACAGCCCCGAGGGGACCACTGTCAATCCCGAGGGGACCACTGTCAGCCCCGAGGGGACCACTGTCAATCCCGAGGGGACCACTGACAGCCCCGAGGGGACCACTGACAGCCCCGAGGGGACCACTGCCAGCCTCGAGGGGACCACTGTCAGCCCCGAGGGGACCACTGCCAGCCTCGAGGGGACCACTGTCAGCCCCGAGGGGACCACTGACAGCCCCGAGGGGACCACTGCCAGCCCCGAGGGGACCACTGTGTCTTGCTGGAGGACAGAAGCCTCTTGTCAAAGGCAATTCACCCTGGAAAACCCCCAGATATTTGCTGTGAGTCAGGCAAAGGGCCTTCTTTGTGGTGGGTCAGCCTTTCCCCGCTGAAACAATAAATGGCCTTATCCTCGTTAGCTGACGCAACCCAACAAAGCTCCATTGATTTCGGGAGGTGCTCGGGCACTGACAGGGAGGCAGGGATGGGGTTTCTGACCCCACAGGCTTTTCCAGGCGCCTGTGGACATGTGGTCGGGTTTTAATGAGAGCTTTGGGCCACAAAGTGGGTCAGTGCTTTCATCTGCTCTGCCTTTCCCCCCTCCCTGAGTCCCTCCTGCTGGAGGGACCCGATGAACTCACCGCAGGGTGGCCTGAGGAGCTGCACCCTGGGATGGTCCTGGCGGTGGATGGAGGGGGTGGTGGAGCAGGGAGAGGGTCCTGCTGAGACACGGGGTTGGAGCCTCCTGATGTGGCTCCCCACGGATCCCTGAGCTTTGTGTGAGTGGCCAGCATGGAGCCCTTTGAAGCCTGAAACCTTGAGCACTTCAAACAGGCCAAGGACAGGCGGATGATGGCTGGGAAATTAATATCTAACGGGGCTAAAAATTGTTCTCAACATCGCCCAAACTCCCCTGCCCAGCTGAGCTCTATTTACTTTCATCCCATCCAGAGCATTTAGCACAAAGAGACTCCTTACACCCTTAATTTCCAAAACCACAAAGCCTTCCATTTCACTGCATCCAGCTGAAACCTTCCCCTTTTCTCTCTCATTTTCCGGCTGCCTTTTGAAACCCTTCTCTCCCTCCCTGCAGCCTCCCAGGGGATGAACCAGCAAAGTTTGGAAAGGAGAGCAGGTTGGTAACCCTTTTATGGCTGGTTTGGTGCAGGGAGGGCATCCAGAGGCTTCCCACATCCCAGCTGGTGCATCAGCCTTTGCAGGAGTAAAGCCCTGCCGGCGCCACAGGCACATTTAGCACCGGTCAGTGCACGGTGGAGGATTTGTAACTGGAAATTGGGATGTTGGAATCTCATTTATGTCACAGCAGGGGGAAAGTAAGTGAGAGCTGCCTCTCTGGCGCAGAGCAGAGCATCCTGGTGGAGCTGTTTTGGCTGTAGGGCTTAGAAGGGAGGATGGTTTCAACATCAGGGCACCAGCCTGAGCACAAGGGTAGCCAGGTTGAGCCCTGGGCTCTCAGTGTCACATTGCTCACCCATCCCTGGGAATTGCACCCCATCTCCTCAGCTCTGGGAATGAGCTCAGCGAGTGGGAATGGTGTGGGCTGGAGTCAGCCTGGCATTTCATACCCCACCCCTGCATGGACAAGGAGTGCCTGAGATAATCAGGGCTGGGTGGGGAAAAGACTCAGAAAACAAGTGATATTTCAAAATACAACCCAGAGATTTTCCCAGGCTGATTTGCCAGCCCTTGTTTATAGACTGGTGCAAAAACACCAAAGGAGAAATAGTTCTATAGCAGTGACAGGTTAGAGGTGGGAATTCCTGGATGACCTCACCGGGAGCCTCGAGGAGTGAGCAGGTGTAAATGGGATGAGTCCAGCAGGCCTGGGAATCAGAGCCCTTTCTGGGATGTCAGGCAATCCCAGGGGTTCCTTCAGGCTGGGATTTCAATTTACCTGTAAACACAACCTGAGATTGGCATTCTGGCATTGTGAAACAGGGAAGGGTGGGATCCTCCCTGCCCTGCCAGCTTCCTGGCACCCACCCTTGCCCTGAGGCCTTTGATTGCTGCAATTTTATTAATGTAAATCCAAGAGGTCTGTGAGTGTCCAGAGCAGAGGTGCTGTTCCCCCTCCCTGGTGCACCAGACAGGGCTTGGACTGGGAGTGCTGCCCTTGAGTAGGGACCTCCTCTGCACAGCTGCTAGAAGGAGGCAGGAATTGCACCCAGACCATGCAAAATTGTTGCTGGCATAAGGGATGGGTGTTTTTTAACAACTGCTGGTCAAATATATATATATATATATGTCTGTGTGTATATGTATATACATCAGAGAGGTTGTTGACTGCCCATTCCCAGAAATGCCCAAGGCTAGGTTGGATGGGGCTTGGAGGTACCCACTCTAGTGTAAAGTGTCCCTGCCTATGGTAGGAGGGTGGAACTGGATGAGTTAAGATCCCTTCCAATCCAAACCATTGTGGAATTCTATGTCTTCGTGACTCTATTTGGGGCTGTTGGGGTGCTTGGAGCCTCAGTGTGCCATATGGAGTCACACCACAGGACATTTGGGTCCCAAATGTGCCCTGAGAGCACAAGACCAGAGTCTCAGGGGTGTGCAGGACATGGATTTGTAGAGTGGTGCCTTCTTGCTGTGCTGTTTCTCCACACGGGAGTAAAATTCCGTGGTTTTCACCTTCTGCTGCTTCTCAGCAGCCCCTGGAGAGCCCCTGTTAGCAATAGTGGAGGTCTGACATATCCTCCTGGATGTGAGCCAGGATGTGGCACTGCCCTGCCTGCCCCAGGCTCTGCAGGGACAGTTTAATGTGCCCCCGGGGATGTCTGTGAGCAGCTCACGGGCGAGTGGCCCTGGCTGTGGCATCCAGAGCGAGGCAGCTCCGAGCCCGACATCTGTCAGCGGTGCTGGATCTGCATTCCTGTGTTTCCTGCAAAGCTGGGACATCTTCCATCGCCAGAGGGCCTGATCCTCAGCTGGTGCAAGCTGGCACAGTGTCACCCAGCAAATGGACCAGCTGCTCCATCGGTGGCCCGGCCCCCAGCAGCCAAACCCGCCGCAGCCCAGGGCCAGTTGGAGCTGCTCCCCTCTCTCTGCCTCCTACTCTTCTCCTCACTTCTCCTTTTTAATTCTCTCCCCGTCTGTTCATTGCTCTCCCCTTCTGTTCATCCCTCTCTATTCTCCAGCCATCCTTCTTTTCCTCTGTGAGGAAAGCTAAGGAGAGGGAGGGAGGGAGGGAAGGAGTCCAACTCCACCGTTTTTTTCCAATAACCTTCCCTAAAATCTCACCAGGTTACATTATGCTCTAATAGACTTTAAGCCAATCTGCCTAATGCCACTGCAAAGGTCAATTAAATTCACCCTAAAAAATTTACTCCTGGCTCATTATACATTTGGAAAATGAGTTAGAAGCACAAGCTGCCCCAGAGGTTTCTGATATTTTCCTAATGAACATGTCTCCTAATGGAAGAAAAAGAAAGAAAACCAACACCAAGAAAAAATCCCAGCAATTTGAAAGGAATATTTTGCTGTGCCATTGGAGACAGTAGAGTAGGGCTGAGTGTGTGATAGCAAAGATGAGGAGGAGGGACATGGGATTTGATGTCTCAACCAGGTCATTACACCCAGCAGAGGAATTTTTTAAGGAATTTGTTTGCCCAAGCATGTGGGCAAGAGCTTTGACCTTGTGTCCATGCCCAGCCCAGCTTGCAGGGTGCTGTGGGTGGCTTGGCTTTGTGCTCCCATCAAGGCACCGTTGACTGGGAATGCTCCAGCCCATCCCTGGAATCACCACCCCAGAAATGTGCTGTGCCTGCAGGGACTCACAGGCAAAAGGAGGCAAAATTAATCAAGTGAATAACTAATTGGAAACTGTGACCCAGGTTGCCGTGAGTGACAAGTTTGGAGGGATTTTCAGGCTGAAGATGTTCAATGTTAAATGCCTTTGTGGACCCTGAGAGGAGGTTTTTGGTTTGTTTTTTTTCTTGGAAGAGTGATGAGAGGGCTGTTGAGACCTTTGAGCACATGGAGTCACTTAGTGCTCCTCACATTTTCATGCTCATTTCCAATGTGTAGATCCAGCCAGGTGCAGGACAGAAATAAATTCAAAGATGTGCACTGGTCCTTTGAGCACCTGGCTGTGGGGGGTCTCTCCAGTGCCCAGGATTGGGCTGGTTTTGAGTCACTGACAATATTGCCAAGGTTTTGTTAGGTTTGAATTGGGGTTTGAATTTTGAATTTCATTTCCTGCTCTGAAAGTGGAGTTTCTCAATGGGGAGAAGGAAAGGAAGCACCTTCCCAAAAGGTTGGGTAGATGGGAATATAAACCAGCAAAGGTGCTTGGAATTAAAATGAGAGGAATCAAGGCAACAAAAGCACAAAGGTGACTTTGTCAAAATCAACATGTTCCCCTGGGTAGTTTTAAATTCCAATAGAACAGCATTTCTGACCAAACAGCCCAAATCCTTCCCATTTGTGCAGGGAATAAATGGCCTGGAATGGTTTGTTGAACATCTTTCAGGACTGAACACGCAGCTTCCATTGGTGAAGAGATGCCAGCACTGATAAATGTGTGTGTTGGGGGTCACCACACCCAGGCTTAGTCACTTAAATTGTAGGTGTTCGGTCTAACCTGGTCATCTGCCAACCAAGGGAGACCTTCTAGCTCTTTCTGGTACCTAAAGTGGCTCAAAGGGAGCTGCAAAAGAGCCTGGAGTGACTAGTCAAGGAGAATGGGCTTCCACTGCCAGAGGACAGGGTTAGATGGGACATTGGGAAGAAATTCTTCCCTGTGAAGCTGAGCAGGCCCTGGCACAGATTGCTCAGACAAGCTGTGGCTGTTCCATCTATGGAAGTGTTCAAAGCCAGGTCGGACAGGGCTTGGAGCAACCTGGAATAGTGGAAGGTGTCCATGACTGGGTAGTGGAACGAGATGATCCTTAAGATCTCTTCCAACCCAACCCATTCCATGGTCTTTGTCCTCACAGAGAGGACAGTTCATTCCCTCCTGAAACAGGTGGCTGAAGCATGTGGGATACCTGGACATCACCCCTCTCCTCATGGCTGGATGGCAAGTCCAGCCTAACCACCATAATCTGAAACAGGTTGCACCTCCAGGCTGAGCTGCTGCCTTTTTCCAAGAAGCTGCTGGGAGTTTTCTTGCAGAACTGTTTTTCTGGCATGGGGAAAAGCTTCAGGGAAACTGAGAGCCTGGGCATAACTCCCTTCAGTTTGTCTTTAATTACGGCTAGGGAAGAGGTGGTAATTACAACACACCTTTCCCTCGCACAGATCCTCAGGTGGAATCAGCACTCGGAAATATGCATACTAATGAGCAGCCTGGGTTTTGCCAGGGTTGCTGTTGTGTTGGTTGGGCTTGAGCAGAGCGAGGCTGCCCAGATGGCATCCAGGCTCTGGCTGGCAGAGGAGGCTTTGCAGAGCTGCTAGGACAGGGAAAGCTGTTTTCTCCCTCTTGCTACGGATGTTAGGCAGGAGCTGGGGACAGCGGGATGGTGCTTGCAATGTCAATTATTAGCGTGTTTAGTAAATTACCTAGTAAATTGGCCCTTAAAATTTCCAACTGCGTGTCCTCTCTTGCACTCCAAGCCTGCAGCTGAGTTGTTTACACTCTTTCAGCAGGGAAGATGGATCAGCTCTGCCTCAGCTTCTGGATGTCTTGCAGAGAGGAGCCGGAGCTGATCCTGCATGCGGTGCCGGGCTGGGAGGTGGAAGGAGGGTCATGCCTATGAGTGCAGGAACCCTCACCTTGGCCCAGCTTAGAGCTGAGAGAGCCATGTCGGGGAAGGATGAGCCCCAGGAGGCTGTGTCCTTGCCATCCCAGCAGGTTTGCTGCTGTCTGTGTGTGACAGCAGCTCCCGCCGTTCTCCTGATTGCCTTCCCCCTGTGCGCTGTTTCTTGGCGAGGGCTGTGCCTGGTGTGGTGCAGAACTGCTGGGGCTGGGGGAGTGAGCTTGTCCTCCTTTTCTCACAGCAGCAGTTTAAGGGAGGGAGTGCTGGGAGAGAAAGGCGGGTCTCTGTGTGATGGGGAGGGAGAAAGATGCTCTGCCCACTGCATGAGGTGGGTGAGACAGAGCTGGAGAGACTTGGCCCGTGGTCTACTGGCCATGGGCTGCTCCATAAGCCAACTCAGGGGATTTATCTCTCTCAGTATCTCCACTTGTGATTAAATAGCTGAGAGATCACTGTGGATTAGCTCTAGGGATGCAAATCCACTGATGGGCTTCATGCTTTGCCCCTCACTAGACTGGTCTTTTGGGTCCATGGCAGAGGGTTGGAACTGAATGATCTTTAAGGTCCCTTCCAGCCCACACCATTCTATGATTCAAAGCTCTGGGGGAGCACAGGGAAGGTGACTGCAGGTCTGCTCAGCAGAAAACTCATCCCATGTGCATTTGGGTTACAGCTGCTCAGGGTCTGACCTTGGGATTTGACCTGTAGGTTTGGGAGAACATTGACATGAAGATCTGGCTTTGGTTGGGACTGATCCCAGGCCAGAACTCCTTTCCCCTCCATCTGCCCTCTTCTGCTAGTTGGGATGTGCACAGTCTGTTTTCCATTGCAAGGCACATTTTCCCTTCTGTGTATTTCCAGCTCTCCTTTTGCCTTTTCATGTGTCCTGGAAAGGTCAGCCCATATCTGGAACATGCTTTAAATTTGCACAGAGAGCCAGGGGCAGGAAGAGAGGGGAGGGTCGTGCTGCAGCAGCCTCAGACCTTGCAGAGGGAGGTTTGCTGCTTATTTTGCTACTTTTATGGATGGCTGTCATGCAGGACTGCATGAAAACCCACCTGGAGCCTGAGGAAATAGCCTTTTTTTAGCAGAAATCCCCCAAAGCACAGAGTGATTGTGTTGTAACCCCATCGGCTGTCACAAACCGCTGTCTCCCCATCAACTGTTGGGTTATATCAGCCTTGTCCTTCCTCTGTCCCTGAGAGATCCTCCCTCCACCAGCCTCAGCTCTTGGGGTCCATCATCCTCATCCTTCCTCTCTCCCTGAGAGATCCTTCCTCCACCAGCTTCAGTTCTTGGGGTGCATCAACCTTGTCCTTCCTCTCTCCCTGAGAGATGCTCCCTCCACCAGTCTCAGCTCTTGGGATGCATCATCCTCATCCTCTCTCACTGGGAAGATCCTCCCTCCTAAACCTCAGCTCTTGGGGTGCATCATCCTCATCCTTCCTCTCTCCCTGAGAGATCTCCCCTCCACCAGCCTCAGCTCTTGAGGTGCATCATCCTCATCCTTCCTCTCTCCCTGAGAGATGCTCCTTCAACCAGCCTCAGATCTTGAGGTGCATCAACCTTGTCGTTTCTCTCTCCCTGAGAGATCCTCCCTCCACCAGCCTCAGCTCTTGGGGTGCATCATCCTTGTCCTTCCTCTCTCCCAGGGAGTTCCTCACCTCCATCCTCCCTCTGCTGTCAGCCAAACCTCACTCCCCTCCTCCTCCATGCCCCGCTGTGCCTGGCAGCGCGTCCCACCCGCTCCCCCTTCCCGCTGCCGCATCCTGCATCCCTTGCACTTTTCCCGGGAGCGCCGTGGCCGAGCACTGTGCCCCCTCTTGTCTGCACGTCAGGCCCTTACCTTGCCTGTCAGCCGCTGCCTCCTCTCGCCAGGACCTGATGCTGCTTCATTTCTGTTTTAATTTTGCTGCGGTTCCGCGACAGCCACGGCGGGGTCAGGAGTTACAGGAAGGTTATTGGTGAGTGATGGGTATTGACATCCTTAACAGCGCCCTGACCCCATCAGTCTCGCTCTGTTCTTCTTTTTCCTTACACTTGCCCTGGTTTTTTTTCTTTTAAATTGGCCTCTCTCATGCATAAAGCTGCTTCATCACATTTTACCCAAAGCTGCAGCCAGTGACTCGGGGAGGGAAGCTCTGGATTGCCCTGACTGGCATTGAGGGAGGTTTCCATCCTCCTATTTCCCTACCCCAGAACCCTCATGTGCTGCTTTCCCCCTCATTTTTTCCCCCTGACCTGCCAGTTCATCTTCCAAAAGCCCACCTGGATTGTCTGCCTGTGCCTGAGGCTGTTGGGAGGGCTCTCACAAGCAACCAGCTCACCTTGTGGGGGGGGCAGGCTGCACTTAGGAGGCTCAGCATCAGGAATAAGCTCATCCCTGTGCTTTTCCCACAGCCTGGTTCCTTGTCTTGTGGATTCCACCTGCAAACAGCTGGAAGAGCTTGCCCAGGGATGTACACCAGGCTGTAAAGCCCCAACACAGTGTTTCAGGTGCAGCCTGCGATGCTTGGGAGGAGTTTGGCAGAAAAGGCAGCATTTCTACTCAGAAATTAAAATAATAAAATAATCATAAATGCTTTTTTAATGGGTTTTGATGAAAGAAAGTGAGTTTCGATTAGATTTTAGGAAGGAATTCCTCCCTTTGAGAGTAGACAGGCCCTGGAACAGGTTGCCCAGGAAAGCTGTGGCTGCCCCATCCTTGGAAGTGTCCAAGGCCAGGTTTGACAGGGCTTGGAGCAACCTGGGACAGTGGCAGGTGTCCCTTCGACCCAAGGCATTTGGGGATTCTAGGACTTTATATTATCCCAGTGTTTTCCTCCAGCTGAGGCTCAGTGGGGTCCCCTCCATTCTGCCCCTCATAAACCCCAGCCTGGCAGCCCATCACTGCTTCATCTGGCCAGACATAAACCTTCACACAGGCTATTCGGAAATACAGCAAAGCTCATTTTAAACGTGTCTTATCTCCCCATTGAGAAGCTGTTAAGGCTTAGCAAGGCTGGGTTTGCCTCCCTCCTGCAGCTCATCCACATCTCCCCTCCCATCCCAGTGCTCTCCTTCCCTCCATCCCACAACAAGCTGCCATGACGTTATCAGATGCTTCGGCACTAAAACTCCTGGCACTCAAACTCCTTTTTTATTTTTTTTTATTTGGCTTTATTGTTGTAGCCATAAAACTGGCTGGGAAAACTGCTGAAGCAGGAACCCTGCTTGGTTTTAAAGGCAGCTGCAAATCAGCCCCACTCCCCAGTGCAGCACTGAGCTGGTTTTACGAGCCCTAATTAAACAGGATCTGCCCTGTGGTCCAGCTTCCACCCAGCCTATCTGAAGGATGGGATTTAATGGCTGAGGTTATGGATCTGTGTCCGTGGGCTTTGGTTCCCCTGGAAATGAACTGCAATAGGATGGGGATGGATTAAGGTGAACGGAAACAGCCCGTGCAAAGCTGTACATCAGGTGTGTGCTTTGTCGTAGCTGAAAAATGCAGGTTGGGGACCGAGTCAACCCATTTTAGGGTTGGAGAAGGAGCAGTTTGTGCTGCTTTGTGATGCTGAAAAATGGGAATGGGCATTAAATATAGGAAATACTCATTTTTGAGGGAGCACAAGGGCTGTCAAGGCTCCTGGGTACTGCTGCTTGTAGAATACCAGGACAGAGTGGGATTTTTGGTAGCTTCAGGCTGCCTTTGAGCCAAGGTCTTCCTCAAAATAGTCCCTTTCCTTGCTTTCCTATGGAAAACTTTAGAGGGTTCGTATCTCCTGATGTTTCTTCATGGTGGCACCTCTGCAAGAGAAGCCTCACTGTCTTGCTGTGGCATCACCCAACGCTTGATGATTTATTTGAACCCTTGAGTCCTTCCAAGAAAGCAATTCCTTTGATATTTCTCTTGGCATTTGAAAGGGGGAAAGTATTTCCCACATACACTCATCGTTTTCAGCCTTCCCTTCCCTTCCCTGAAATGAGGTTGATTTCTCTCTCTCTGTGAAAGTCAGAGCTGTGTCTTGCAGCCCATAAACAGGGTGGGGAGGGAGGTGGGGAGTATCTGCAGTGGTGTCCATAAGGACATTGGGAATTTTCCTGGCATGTCAGGATGGGAGGATCCTTCCAGACAACCCAGTGCACCCAACATTGGGCTCCCGCAACTGTGACATCCCCAAGCAACAGTGAAATATCAGCATCATCATGGCTGAGCTTAAATCTTTACTGAATCTCCATTTTTCTTTCTTTAAACGCTTACAGAATAAATGGAATTTATAATCAGAAACCATAAAATCTCTGATTTATGGCTCATCTTGATGACAATATTTAATAACTCGTGTATATTTTATTACATCTTTTTAATGCCCTGTTGTGGAATTTTACTTAGGCATTTCACCCTCTATATCAACCTGTCGCAGCACAGATGGCCTGACTTTTTTGCTCTGGGCTGATGATGGAGCCAAACACATCCTGGGTTGGGCTCTTCCCAGGGCTGCCATCAGTCTGTCCAAGTGGGCACTGAAAGCGGAGCTGCGTGTCCAGCCCTGGTCTGGCTTCTTCCAAGAGTTGCTCCCCACATTGCAGATCTGATGCTTTCCCCTGCCCAGGAAGCTCTTTTCCAACATTCCCAGCCAAGTTTTGGTGCAGGTGGGGTAGATGGCAAGTTGAACATGAGCCAGCAGTGCCCTGGCAGCCAGGAGTGCCAGCCATGTTCTGGGGAACATCGCCGGTTGGGCAAGGGAGGGGATTGTCCCACTCTGCTCTGCACTGAGACAGCCTCACCTGCAGTGTTGGGACAGTGTGGGGTGACACAATGTAAAAAAGGCATTAAACCCATTAGAGAGTGTCCAAAGAAGGGCAAGAAAGATGGGGAAGTGCCTGGAGGGGAAGCATGTGAGGACACTGAGGGCACTTGGTGTGTTCAGCTGGAGAAGGGGAGGCTGAGGGGAGACCTCAGTGTAGGTACAACTTTCTTCTCCTCTCTGTGGGAACCAGTGACAGCACCCAGGGAACAGCTGGAGCTGTGCCAGGACAGGGACAGCACCCAGGGAATGGCTGGAGCTGTGCCAGGGTAGGGACAGCACCCAGGGAACAGCTGGAGCTGTGCCAGGGCAGGGACAGCACCCAGGGAATGGCTGGAGCTGTGCCAGGGTAGGGACAGCACCCAGGGAATGGCTGGAGCTGTGCCAGGACAGGGACAGCACCCAGGGAACAGCTGGAGCTGTGCCAGGGCAGGGTCAGGTTGGATCTCAGAAAAAGGCTCTTCCCCCAGAGGGTGGTGGGCACTGACCAGGCTCCCCAGGGCAGTGGGCACAGCCCCAAGGCTGCCAGAGCTCCAGGAGTGTTTGGATGATCCTCTCAGGCACTGGGTGTGACTCTTGGTCCTGTGTAGAGCCAGGAGCTGGACTCAGTTATCCTTGTGGGTCCCTTCTAACCCAGCATATTCTGTGATTCAACTGTAGGGCCTCTTTTCCCTCCTCAAGGACTTTGTGCTTGGAAACACGGAGCTATTTAGGTTATTGCTCAAGTGTGTTCTCCTCTGGAGAGCACTCCCTGCCTTTCTGGGACCATTAGTGCAAATTAGCTGCTGCATCCCATCAACCCCCAGCCTGCTGCACCCGGGGTACCAAACCTCCCCCAGCGCTTGCACGGGGAGGGGATGCTCATAAACACTAGAGCTGCATTCTGGATTTGTCAGAAAACAGCAGCTCCCTCCACCCCTCCCTCCCAGCTGGCTTTTATGAACTGGAATGCAGAGAAAGGAGAGGGAGGCTGGAGGGATGGGCAGCAGCTTGGGATGGATATCTCTGGAGGTTCGGATGTGTGAGTGGGTCCTGTGCTTCTTCAGACTCCTGCAGAGTGTTTTGGATGTAAAGCCCCTGCTGGGATATGTCCAGAGCAAGTCCTAGGAGGGACTTCAGACTTGGGTCCTCAGCCTGGTTTCAGTCAGGTCGAGCCTGGCAAGTGCTTTGGTACCATCCATATTCCTCCTGCAGAGCGTGGTCTGGTGGTTTGGGTTTGTTCCTCCTCAAGAATGATGATTCTGCAGGAGAAAGGTGGGGTGAGGGGCTGGGAGAGGAGGAATGGCTGGGACCACACCAGCTCTGGAGCTGGCAGACACCCTGGAGCTGGTTGGGAGTGTCTGTGCAGCGCTGGCTGTGCTGGCAGTCGCTGCCCATCCATCCGGCACCGCCGCCCGCTCCCCTCACCTCGCTGCTCTTGGCAAGGGCTGGGCACAGGAGCAGCCAGGTGGAGAGGAGGAAACGGGGCAAGACAGCCACAGCCTCCCCTCCCCGAGCTCCTGGCATCAATCCACGTGGATGGGCAGTGCCAGAGGGGCCCCGGCTGGCCAGGAGGGGTGTGGGGACCAGGGGCACCTGGGGACAGCAGGAGAGGCTGCAGGAGGGAAAGGGAGAGGGTGGAGAGGGGATCAGGGGGACCTGGGGAAAGCAGGAGAGGCTGCAGGAGGGAAAGGGAGAGGGTGGAGAGGGTATCAGGGAGACCTGGGGACAGCAGGAGAGGCTGCAGGAGGGAAAGGGAGAGGGTGGAGAGGGGATCAGAGGGACCTGGGGACAGCAGGAGAGGCTGCAGGAGGGAAAAGGAGAAGGTGGAGAGGGGATCAGGGGGACCTGGGGACAGCAGCGGAGGCTGCAGGAGGGAAAGGAAGAGGGTGGAGAGAAGCCTGGCAGGGAGAGAAAAGCAGCATGGCATCAAGATCACCTTAAAATTTTGGCCCTCAACATCAGAAGGATGTGGAGCTGCTGGAGTGAGTCCAGAAGAGGCTCTGAGAGCTGGAGCTCCTCTGCTCTGGAGAAAGGCTGGGAGAGCTGGGGGTTCAGTCTGGACAAGAGGAGGCTCTGGAAGATTTCAGAGCCCCTTCCAGTGCCTAAAGGGGCTCCAGGAGATCTGGAGAGGGCCTTGGGACAAGGGCCTGGAGGAACAGGACAAGGGGGAATGACATCCCAGTGCCAGAGGGCAGGGACAGATGGGATATTGGGAAGAAATTCTTCCTTTTGAGGGTGGTGAGACCCTGGCACAGGTTGTCCAGAGAAGCTGTGGCTGCCCCTTGAAAGTGTCCCAGGCCAGATTGGACATGGCTTGAAGCAGCCTGGGATAGTGGAAGGTGTCCCTGCCCATGGCAAGGGGTGGAATGAGATGAACTTTAAGGTCCCTTCCAACCCAACCCATTCCATGATTCTGTGATATTTTGGGTTCAGCTCTTTTTTGGGTTTCACTTTTTGCATGCAACGGGGTTTTGGGGGGCTTTGGGTGAGGTGACCCTGTGCTGTCCCTCCAACAAGCAGCACTACAACCACTTGGCTTTGGCACAGAGAAGGCAGAAACACCAACTACCTGATTCACAGGTACTTTTATGCACTCACCAGTCTGCTGGGCTGAGGTGCTGATGGTTCTTTTTGAAACAAATATTAAAACTCAACCTCCTTCACAGTGTTTTGACAGTTTTTGGGTTTCTTTGGTGGCTGTTGGGGTTTTTTTGTGGGGCTTAAACTGTTTTGCAAAGAGCTTGCAGGGCTGGATGAGATGTTTGTGCTGGGAAATCAGCCATCTTCAAAAGGGCTCCTGCTCTCTTGCAAAACATTTGCAGAGTTTTCATCTGCTCATTTTGGCTCCTCTGATATGAGGCAGGAATCATCCTGGGAATTGTCTTCCCGATGGTTTTTCTGCTGTCTCTGTTAGGAAATAGAAAAAGGCAGGAATGAGAATAACTGCAACCAACCAACAGCAAGAAAACATCCTCTGTGCTGCAGGTTGCTGGGCTTGGATGGTTCTGGACTAAACAAGGTCATTGATCCTGAACAAAAACCTGCCTAAAATGAGTTGAATGGAGGAGTTCTCAGATCACAGGGCTTGGGGGGATTTCTGCCAGTCCTGACTGCCCCAAATTTCCCTTAGTGCATGTCATTGTTTAAAACTGTTTTATTTACTTATTGAAGACCATGATCAAGGAGGATTTCATACAGTCATATATTCATGGAATGGTTTGGGTTGGAAGGTACCTCAAAGCTCGTCTCATTCCACCCCCTGCCATGGGCAGGGACACCTTCCACCAGCCCAGGTTGCTCCAAGCCCTGTCCAGCCTGGCCTTGGGCACTTCCAGGGATGGGGCAGCCACAGCTTCTCTGGGCAACAGAGACTTTTAACCTGTGCCACTGGCTGGGAGGAACAGGCTGATTCCTGCAGGGATTTACACCAAGAGTCATTGACAGGATAAAACTCCCTCCTTGGCAGTTTCCAGGTGGATGTGGCTTCCCTGAGCAGTCTCATCCCAAGGCTGGATTTCCCAGTTCTAATCCTAAATTACAGTCTAGGAAAGGAGAAGCCTCCTGAGGAGGTGGGAAGAGATCACAACCTCTAAATATCTTCCAGGCAATGTTGGAAATGAAGAGAATTATTCATGGTCTCCAAAGGTGGGAGGACAAGGAGCAGTGGCCTGGAGCTAAGGAAGGGGAAGTTTTTGTGCTTGGCCATTAAGAAAGTTCCCCCCAGTCAGGCAAGAGTGGGGAGAGTCCCCAGGGAGGGAATCCAGGCGCCAGCCACAGTGCAGAGACAGGATGTTAATGGAGATGATGAAGGGAAGGATCTTTAGACAGCACAGGAGGTCACCCTGTTGACCCAAACCACCTCTCTCCCGTCCCTACAATCTGTATGGTGCCATGATAAATTCCACTTCCCTGACTTTACTGCGGGCGCTTTATCGCTCGACTTAATGGCTGGGAAATGTCTTCACTTGACTGCTCCGTTAAGACGAGCCTGTCTGTGATCCTCGGGTTGGAGCAACAATTCACTGACTGTGAAGGGATGATGCCTTTTTATTATCTTCCCTCTCAGAGCATCGGCCTGAGGTCCTGGCTCCACTTTGCCACCAATTTTTCCCTTTATGACCCCGTTGCGTCCCTGCTGCTGTGCAGATTTGCACAAGCCGCCTTCGGGAGCGTGTTTTTGGAGTTTCCATCCTCTGAGTCCTGATTTGGCAATGGTTCTGTTAAATCTGAGATGGGTGGGTGTCATGGGGCTCCCTGACAGTGCCATGACCCCTTTGGATACAGCCTGGAGAGCAGGAATCAGGTGTGGAGGATGCTGCTGGCAGCAGATGTGTGCAGTGCTACCAACCCTCCTGTTTTTACTGCAGGTCTCCAAGGTCTCATCACTGTTGATGCTTTTCTTAATGTTACTGGCACCGTGTGATTGCAGAGGAATCCAGGCTTTGGTGGAGCAGCAGCTTGGAGATATTGGGATTGCAGGAAAAAACATGGAAATACGTTTGGAATCTGTCAGCTAATAAAACCAGCCCATCTTAATTATGACTGTTTTTATTTTAGATGTCAAAATGAAGGTTTGGGGGGGTTCTGGGTATATGGAGGAATTCTGAAGGGATGCAATGCTGTGGTTGTGGTGGTGGAGGGGTGATCCGTGTTGCAGCTGCAAAGCATGAGGAGCTGCCACTCATCCCTAGAGGAGGCCAGACATGCTGGAGGCTTTTATTTAAGGAAATAAGGGAGAGGTGGTGTTTGAAGCAGAGCCAGGGCTGCAGGGCTGTGTCCCTGGGCTGGGACATCAGCGTGGCCGGCAGCGCTGCCGCAGGGTGGGAGCCAGTGGGTGCTGGCAGCGTCCTTCCAGCTGCCTCCAGGCTGAGCTCCCCACAGATCCTCCACCTTTCCTTAGTCTGAGCAGTCCACAAACACTGAAGGAACGTGTGTCCCTTTCCAGGGGCTGTGACAGCGAATTGTGAGCAGGCACCAGGAGCAGCAGAGCAACTGTCGCCATCAGCGGCTTTTTGCTAATCTGATCCGAAGGTTCCTGTTGGGAATGTGGCTGGAGCTGTCCCTGCTCTCCCTGAGAATGCAAATGGCAACGTGCAAGCTCCTGATGTTTCTGTCACGTTGGAGAGAGACAAAGGATGCTGATGCACAAGGGATTTTCCTGTTTCCATCCCTGTTTCATGCTTGTACATCCACATCTTTTGCTTTGCTCCATTTGCCCATTCCCAAACCCACACCAGGGAATGGCATGCAAGGATTTAAAAGCCACCTCTGAAACCCTGAATGGTTCTCATTGGAAGGGACTTTAAAACTCATCTAATCCAACCCACTGTGGTGATCAGGGACATCTTCAACTAGCCCAGGTTGCTCAGAGTCCATCTTCCATCAGTGCACATTTTCCCCCAACAGGTGCCCATTGCAAAATTACTGAGATATTTTCTGTTGTTTTTGTTTGGTTGGTTGGTTGTTTGTTGGGGTTTTCTTGTTTTGTTTCTGTTTGGTTTTGTTTTGGTTTGGGTTTGGTTTTGGTTTTGTTTTTTTCCCCCAGAGAAATTGATTTTCAGTTGGGAATATCCACATCCAGGTGATGGCTGCTTGCCTGGAAGGAGCTCAGTGGTTTGTCTAAGCCAGGATTTGTCCTTGCTGGCCAGAGAGACGTGCTGGGAAGCAGCAGGAAGCCCCTCCACACCCCCAGTCACCCCTGCAAGACAACTTACCATGTTGTGTCCCATCTACAGGGAGTTTGTAAACCCAGATAACTCTTTCAGGAGCTGGGAATAGCTGGAATGTCCTTGCATTAGCTGAACAAGGGGGGAAAAAAATCCATTCCATGGAAAATTTGCATTTTGGGGATTTCTGCTGAGAGGGGAAGTTAGAGGAGGTTTTTTTTTTCATTTAAACATATATATATATATATATATATATATATATATATATATATTTGAGTTCCAGTGGCTTTCCATTTCCTCGTCAGTTCTGTGTGAGATGCCATTTCTGCAGGCAGAGTATGACTTTTTTTTCCCCTCAGGAAATGTTCTAATATCAATTTAATTTTGACTCTCACAACTGCATCTATTCCGTGGGGAACCTGCTCTGCGGCCTCGCCAAGAAAGTGTTTCCTCTTAGCTGCGAGTTCATTTTCCAGTTTTAAAACATCATTCGGTCATTCCTAATGAAAGATATAATCAACTTTCAGGCTTCATGGCTTAGCTGAGCCCTTAATGGAGGTGGGGAAGCCATTCCAGCAATGGCTCAGCCCTTATTTCCCATGGCAGGAGTGCTGGCACTTCGAAAAGGATGGATTTCACTGAGTGAAACTGCTCCCAGAGGGATTGCAGCCAGTCCACGTGGATACAACTCTATGAGTTTCTCCCTTGGGATGTGTTCTGGCATCCCACAGGGATTTGCTCCTGCTCTGTTGTTGTGGCTCCACAAATCCTGCGCGGCTTCTGCAGAAGCAGATGATGAAGAATTTGGTCCAGCTTGACTTAAAACAAAGAAAAAGAAGGAAAAACTAAACCCAAACAACAAAAAGAACCTGGCAAAAACACAGTTTGTGTCCCATCTGATTGGATTTTCATGCCCACATGTCTGCTCTGCTTAAATGTTGTGGGAGTGCCGAGGGAATAGTATTTATTTTCCATGCTGTGCCAAAGAAAGGGATGGGGTTGTTCCAGACTTTGCTGAATTCCACCACAGATATGGTTCTACACATTCCCTGCTGTGTCCACATCTTCCCACCCTCTGTGGAAATAAGAATGCAAATAATACCAGGAAAACAGGATCAGGTGGAAGGAGGGAGCAGCAGGAGACCTGGGAGGCACATCAGGGCTGGCCTGGAAATGGGATAGGGTTAATTAAGGTCATGGAGCACTCAAGATCCAAATGGGACCCCACAGAGCTGGGTGGATGTTAATCCAAGGAATGTTTACCCAGTCTGCTGGAAGAGAAGCCCTGTGCTGGTGTGGGTGGAGGCAAGCCCTGGAAATCCTGGAATAGGGTGGGATGGGATGGGATGGGATGGGATGGGATGGGATGGGATGGGATGGGATGGGATGGGATGGGATGGGATGGGGTAGGGTAGGGTAGGGTAGGGTAGGGTAGGGTAGGGTAGGGTAGGATAGGATAATGTAGGCTGGAAAAGCCCTCTAAGATCACTGAGTCCAACCATTCACCAGAACTGTCACATCCACCACTGAACCATCTCCACAGGTGCCACAACTCCATAGCTTTTGAATTCTTCCAGGGATGGGGATTCCACCTGAAAACAATGCCCTAAGGACCATGGCACACTCAGGGGGAAGAGGCCCTGGGGATGAGCTCATCCCTCAGCCAGGGCTGGATGCTCTCTCTGCAATGAACTTTCAGGTTTCCCTCCTCCCTGTTCAACCATGAAGTAGCCTGTGAAGCACCAAAATTACAGAAATTGGGAAATAAGCAAAAACTCCAAATCCTCCAGCCCTCCTCCTAAGACCCCCCCCCCCCCCAAACAGATGAGCCAACAGAAATTTTTAATTGAAACGTGTGGGAACAAATTACCTGCCAATCCCAACAGAGGCGTTTGGAACCGGCGCTCGAGCTGCTCCGTCAGGAAATATTGAAGCGTCGCGACCTGACACTTTCAGAACTCACCCATAAAGCTTCTGAAGTGAAAAATTAATCCGAAGTAACCTCTTTTTCTGCTTTCCAGAAGCAGATTGGCTTTTGATAAATGTTTATACTTCCTCAATAGATCCCACTCAACCGAACTCAGCCCTTCTCCACTGCCTGGTGTGACTCCGTGGAGCATCGAGGGGTCGGAATGTCCGTGGGGCTGGTCTGGGTGTTAGTGATGGTTCTGGACACCTGGAGCACTTCCATTCCTGCTTGCTCTCCTTTTGCTGTCCCTGTCAATCCACATCCAGTGTTGCTGCCTTTTATCCTTCTGAATGTACCTCATGGGATTAGGCATGAAACAGAGGGTTGGAACATATAATAGCAGGGCTGTAATTACCTGATGAATACAGTGTGATTACACTGTGGTTGAGCTTTTGGATAACCTCACCACCTCCCACTAGCCCCTAGAACTGGAATTGTTCTCCATTTCAGCTCTAAGGTTACCTGCATCCCCACAATTGTGGCTTTGGATTCCTGGTCACTGTGGAAGGATATTTTTAACATTCAGTGGCACCACTGATTTTGCACTTACACTCTAATTAATTTGCAGCTATGAAGCCCTGGAGTTGTATGAGTGGAGTGGAAATTACGGGTGTGGGAAGCGTAGCTGGGGTGAAATCACACTGTGATTGCTGGGCAATCACATCCCTCGTGCTCTCAGCACAGAGCCATGTTAAATTTTGGTGAGACCTCCCTGGGATCTCTTGGCATGGGTTTGGTTGGGCAGAGGGATCCAAGATGTCACAGATCCCTCTGTGAGAAGGTTGGACCTTCTCACTTTCTACACTCCCTGACAGGAGGTTGGAGCCAGGTGGAGGTTGAGCTCTGCTCTCAGGTAACAAGTGACAGGGAAAGAGGACACAGCCTCAAATGGTGCCAGGGTATGTTCAGGTGGGACATCAGAAGGAATTTCTGCATGGAAAAGGTTGTCAGGCATTGGAAGGGGCTGCCCAGAGGGGTGGTGGAGTCCTCATCCCTGGAAGTATTCAAGGAATGACTGGATGTGGCGCTCAGTGCTCTGGGCCAGGTAACAAGGTGGTGTCTGGTCAAAGGTTGGACTTGGTGACCTTGGAGGTCTTTTCCAACCATAATGATTCTATGACTCTGTGAAAACTTATCCAGTTCAAGTCTGTGAAGAAGCATTTTGCCTGACCCACCCTGCCTGCAGCTTCGAGCCCATCAACCCAGCCTGGACGTGGCTTAGTGACATCACTCAGCAAACTTCAGGTTCCTCTTGACGAGTGACCCAAAGCTAATTACCATCCTTCTTGCCCACCTTCATCCCCTTCCCAACATTAAAACCAGCCCAGTCATTTCCCTGCCTTTTAGAGCTGCTAGTTGGGATACACAGACAACAAGCTCTGTAACATAATGGATTTTTATTATTATTAAGCTCCCAGTGCCTGTTTGCCTGCCAGTGTAAGAGGGCTAATGAAATGTCCCCACTGCTCATGGGCCTTGGGAGGACAATTTGGGCTGGTTCTCTGCTGCATTTGGAAGAGGTGAAATGCTGGTTGTTGCTATTTATTACAGATCTGGTTTACTTAGCACTGGGTTTATTGAGTCTGTCTCCCACTCACAAATGCCTCCCACAGTTCCCAGTGCCGCTCCCGGTGCCAGGGATCCTTCCTGTTGCTGCTGAGTTGCCAGCTGGACTTGCTGTGGTCTCCAGCTCGGGACAGTGGGCCAGGTTCATCCCTGGTGTAACATCATTGACTTTAATTAAGCTACGCCAGGGAGGAATTTGGCCCGTTCCCTTTGCTCGCTCTGCGCCGGTGCCAGGAGAAAGGCAGGGCGGGTGCCAGGCTGTGACAGCCCCATCTCAGCATGGGACAAGTCCCTGCATCTCTGTCTGGTGTGGGGCACCAGAGTCCCTGATGGGGACAGAAGGAGGAATACAACAGCAAGCTTGTTATTATAGAGCGTCTCATCTCATGAGGTTCCAGATTCCGTCTCCCTGTCCTCTTCCCTGACTGCCTGGAGGGAAAATAAGCAAAGGGGGAAAATGGGCAGCAGACACTTAAATAATACAAAGTCTGACTCAAAGCTGAAAAGCTGCTGCTCTCAGACCCTCTAAATCAGACCAACTTTACTTCTTACATGCCTGGAATTGGCACCAGAACACGTGCTTAGAACAAAACCTCATTTCCTGATGGTAATTTATCTGGTTTACTCACATCCCTATGCAGGGCAATTTTGGGAGACTCCCTCAATCCTTGTCCCATCCCTTGCAGGGCCGTGGGTACCACAGCCTTTAGCATCACCTGGGTGGGTGACAGTCACTGCCACAGCATCAGCTCAGTCACCCCCCAGGCAGGCACTGGACCCCTCCTAAATCCCAGATCCGCTTCCCATCACCTGTCTCATGCTGCCCAGAGGCAGCTGCTTCCTGGGGACAGAATTCAGTTGTCTGGTTCAAAGCAGAGGGAAAGTTTCTGTGCTGGCAGATCTGGGGCAGGGTTTTCAGAGTGCCTGGATTTTCTCCTGCTCTGTGTGAAGTGAGGCACATCCAAGGATGCAGCCCCTGCCTTTCATCCTCCTCACCGCAGGCGTTGGGAGCCGCTCGCCTCGGGAGTGACTCTGGCTTGCTAAATGCAGGAGCATTTTAAAACATAGATATAGAAATAATTGTCTAAATGCAACAAAACTGTGGGGTTTGGGGCATCCCTCACCCCTCAGTCTGCTGGGATGAGGTGGGTGCTCTGATGGGATGAGGTGGTGCTGGGATGGGATAAGATGGTGCTGAGAGGGAATGAGGTGGGTGCTGGGATGGAATGAGGTGGGTGCTGGGATGGAATGAGGTGGGTGCTGGGATGGGATGAGATGGATGCTGGGATGGGATGAGATGGATGCTAGGATGAGTTGGATGGGTGCTGTGGTGAGATTAGTTGGGTCCTGTGATGGGGAGAGACGGTGTCGTGATGGGGTGAGATGGTGCTGTGACGGGATGAGATGGTGTCGTGATGGGATGAGGTGGATGCCGTGGTGGAATGAGATGAGTGATGGGATGGGATGAGGTAGGAGCTGTTGGGTGCAGAGGGTGAGTGATAAGATGGGCGCTGTGATGGCATGAGGTGGGCGATGTGATGGAAGGAGGTGGGTGCTGTGGTGAGATGGGTGCTCTGATGGGATGAGGTGGATTCTCTGATGGGATGAAGTGGTGCTGGGATGGGATGAGTTGATGATTTGGGTGCAGAGGGATCAGAAACGCTCAGGTTTGCATTTCCCACCATCCCCTCTGCAGAGCTGCCACACTGTTCCTTCCCATCCACTCTCCTCTGAGGGCTGTGAGGTCCTTTTGTCCCCATGTCAGCACATCCTGGGTTATCTGAGGACACGGGGTGCAGGGAGCAGCAGGTTTGATGACAGCAGGGACATGCATGGAAAAGCTGTGGTGCAAACAGTTGGAAAATGATAACTAGCAGTGATGCCATTGCCAGGAGGGGGAAAAAAAGACTGTAAATTCATTTTGTTTTGATATTCAAATACTCCTTTCCGTGTATGTGCTAATGGGTACACTGGTGTTATGGCATTATTAGAACAAAATATTCAGATGATTCCTAACAGAATTTGTGTTTCACAAGCTACATGGAAATGTTGGCTTGGAAACAGGAGCAGTGTCAGGAGACTGTTTCTCCCAGGGGGTAATAATTGGCCCAGGCAGCTCTGCAGGGCTGGAGTTTGGAGTGTGGGATCCAGATAACTTCTCTCAGGCAGGGCTCCAGAAATCCCTGACAGACAAAATCCCCCTCCCCAGCATGGAAGGAACTCCATGAATAAAGACTAAGAGGAGCCTCCAGCCCCTCCTGCCCTTAATCCCTCTTCCCCACCTGCTTCCCAGCTCTGTGGAATGTGCAAGTCTGTTTGGAAAGGACAGCTCTGCACATGGCATGGCTGAGCCTGGCTCAGCATTCCCACAGCTCTGCTCTCGGCACTGCCGGCTCCACGCCGGGATTCCTTGGCTGAGACCAGCTCGGGGCTCTTAGCTCTGCATTCCCACCGAAATGAGCAGCAAATCAATGCAGGCCTAATAAAAGATGATTGGGAATTGCTAATAGGAGCTTGGGAGGGCAGCCCTGCCTCACAGAGCCAAGATGAGTATGGATTTTCTCAAGCCAGGGACTGTAAATGCTTTTGAATTCCCCAGGGAGCCCCAGATGCTCACCCTCTCCCTTCACCCTCATCGTTCTCCTGCAGCCTTAAAAAAGAGCTTGGTAAAGGCAATTAGTCAGGTTAATTACCTGGTTGTGGCAGGGAGGGCTCAGCCTCTTCCTGCTGGGTGGGCAGGAGTGAGCTGGGACCGGATTCTGGGAGCAAGGAGGCCCTCGGTGTAGGCCAAGGTTAGATGGGATATTACAAGGAAATTCCTTATTGTGAGGGTGGGCAGGCCCTGGCACAGGTTGCCCAGAGAAACTGTGGCTGCCCCATCCCCAGAAGTGTCCAAGGCCAGGTTGGATGTGGCTTGGTGGAAAGTGTCCCTGCCCATGGCAGGGGAGTGGAACAAGATGATCCTTATGATCCCTTCCAACACAAGCCAGTCTGTGCTTCTATGATAAGATCATCTGTGCTGCTCCTGCCCTGGACAGAGTTTGGTCCCCATCCCACAGCATGTGTGGAGGGGCAGGAAGGGATAAATGAGGTCAGGGAATGGGAGCACAGTCTGGGAAGACTCTCACTGCCTTGGTGCTGCACTTCAGTTCTGCCTCCTGATGCTCACTCCAGACTTGCCTTATTTATAAACTCACATCTCCCCCACTCTTCTCCCTCGAGCAGCCACGGGCCCAGCACCCCATCACTGACAGATCACCGTCGATAAACACACTCCTCTGCTCTGCATTCAACAGCCAAACCCCTCCTGCCCTTCATGTTGGTGCTGCTGGGGGATGATGAATGAAATCCAAGTCGCTTTGATTCATACGAGTTGTGTTCACCTTGCAGAACAGGCTGTCACCAAAAATAATAAACCTCCTTGTTTTAATGCCCGGAGAGGCTGTTGGACCAGCAGCAGGATGGGTTTAGATCCTCTTCCAAGGAAAAGGATGCTTTTGAGAAAGATGGATTGCAAGCCACGGGATGGCTGCACAATTGGTAAATAATAATTAGAGCCGTGTCTGGAGGCTGCGTGGGGAGCAGGGACCTGTCAGGCTCCGTGTGGCACTGATGCTCTGGACAGGGCAGTTCCTGACCCAGGAGGTCTAAATGATGTTGCCAAGAGCAGGGGGTTGGCAGCGAGAGGTGAAGTGACCTGTCCCTTGTCACCCAGGAGGAAAAGTGGCACAGCCCTGGGTGCTGTGGCTTTCTGGTGCCTGCAAGGATGGTGACCAAAGGGACTTTACCCAGGAGAGGAAAAGCCCTGCTGGGCAAGTGTTTGTCCCTTGATTTATATAGTTCATCACTTGAATTTCTGTCTCAGCACAGCCTTTCCTTGGGTTCATGCCAGCTTCCAGGAGGTTTTCCCTTTGGATAAAAGCTCCAGCACAGTATCCAGCGAGGCTGTATCCTCATCTCTCTCTCCTTTTTGGGCAGCAAATCAGTTCATGATGCCTGTCTCTGTCTGTCTCTACCCCCTCTGTGGCCTCTTGGTCCTTCTCTCTTGGGATGCTCTGCCATCTCCTGCCTCGGGATGTGATTCCCAGAGCCCCATTCTCATCCATGTCCGTGGCATTGAGGCAAAAAAGTATTAATGGGGGGAAAAGTTAACCACGTTTATTGAACTGCAAAAAAGGTTGTTTTTATATCCCTTTATTGGAATATAAAGACAGCTTTTATAACCTTTTAAAGGGGCATAAAAGCAGCTTAGAGACTAGAAAGCTCTCTCCAGAGGAAGGCAGGGAAAGGGAAGGGAGTGGGAAGAACATTTGCCATGTTCTGAGGTTGGAAGTAGCCAGGGCAGTAGATGGGGCTGCTGGGACCCCAGGTTTGTGGTGTCATCTCTCTCAAGGAGTTTGGAGCCCTTGCTGCTGTTAACAGCCCTGGCTTTGGGCTCTGACACGTGTTTCTCCTCTCCATAACTGCAAGTGAGTTTCTCAGAGCCCTCCCAGGAGGGGCAAGTGTTGGACTTAATGAGCAACCTCTTTTATTTCATTTTACTCTCTGGTCTTCTGTGAATAAATACTGCTTTGGCTCCGTTCCTCCTGGAATGAGGGAGGAGGGAGGATGGAAAGGTCTGGCTTTGAGGCTGGAGGGAAAGTTTGCTCTGTAACTGCTCCAGCCTCTCCTGTGACACCCAACCTCTCTGATGGGACTGTGGGACCCCGGGGTGGACCAGCTCCCAACCTCAGAGGCCCAGGGAGTATTGGTTAATTTGGGATCTGGAGCTGGCACACTCATGGATAGGGTATCCTCATCCCTGCAGCATTTTGGGGCAAGCACAAGGGTGTGCTGCAATCCCCCATGGCACGAGATTCGCTGCATCCTTCCCCATTCCAACCGGCTGCTGGTTGGGATGTGGATAGAAGCAACACCTTGAAATCCAGGAGGAATCTCCTTCCACCTTTTCCATTGCTCCTGGACAGTGTTCTGAAAGCATTTGACGGTGCAGGTTGTTAAAGTCCAACCACCTCCTGCTGGCCCCCTCCTTCCAGAACGGAGCTGGATATCCTCCATCCAGCAGGGGAGATGTGGCTTTTTCCTTCCCTCCTTCCCACAGCGGTCGCTCTGACGCGACATTAAAAGAGGAGAGTGACCTTTCCACCAGTCTCCAGCTCTGAGGAGGGGAGAGCTGAGCCCTTGTGTGCAGCAAGGCACAGCTGGAATGTGGATAGGTCACGAGGCTGGCTCATCCCCACGCCATCTCCCAAAGAATCAGCTTCCCGAGGTAACGTTGTGGGGCTGGAAAGAGGATGAGAGAAGGAGCAGCTGCTTCTAATTTCTCTTCATGGGGAGGGAGGCGATGCTGAGAGCACCCCGCATTCTCAGCACATATTTTTCATCATTATAGGCAGAAATGCCAGAGTGGTGACAGATATTAATGCAGTTCACACCGGGAGAAAATCTTCTTTCCATCAGACTCCATGTGCAGCAAGAGGGCAGTGCCATTTGCAGCCCTAGGGAGGATGTGTTTGAAAGGTGATGTGTTTTTTACCTGGGAAGTTTTATTCCAAGACAAAGTTCTGTTTGGAGCAAGGGCACCTGAAACCATCCCAGTGAGGGTCATTGGATCACTCCATGCCCACCACAGACCTGGATGAAAGTGCCTGTGCAGCAGTGCTGGGAATTAATCTAGATTTTGGTGTAACTCACAGTCCCCTCCCCTGGCTCTGCCATGACTTCATGTCACCACAGGGGTGTCATTGCCTCGTGTGCCATTTTTGGTGGCCTGGCCTCCCATCCTGCCCCAACCCACGATGATTCTGTGAGATTTTCAGCCTCATCCCACAGAAAACTGCACCTCCTTGCACCCCTCATCCTCCTTTTATTTGCTTATCCCACTAAATATTCATCAGTAACATTTAAGACAAAGGAAAGAGATAATTACAAGGGGAGAGTTTTTTTGCAGTATTAAAGGTTAACAGAATTCTTGGCATTTGTGCCTTGTCGATCTCCATGTAATTATGCTCATTTCCCAGAATTCAGAGGCGACTGCGCCTGTTAACGCTCCAAGATGGTACCCCGGGAATTAAATTTATGAGATCATTCCTCAAAATCTCCACATTCAAACCAAGCATCTTGCTTAATGGCATGACTATTATTAATATTATTCTTGGAATGCAGAGAGCCGTGAGGGTCAGAAGACCAGTGACAAAACTCAAATTGATCCAGGCAGACAGCGGAGAGCCTGGATTTTTTTTTTTCCTCGAGCAATTTTGTGACTTCAGAGAATCAGGTTGGCAAAACAATGAGTGCTGCAAAGGTGCTGTTTGAGGTGAAAAAGCTCCTTTTTGGCTGCGGCTGGTGGGGAGTCAGAAAGGAAAGATTGGATTTCACCCCCTGGTTTTGAGAGGTATAAACTGAACTATCTGCACCTCTCTGGGTGCCTGTTTTGTGGGGACTGAGCAGCTTTCTGGTAGTGAAAGGTTCGTTCCGGTGGGTGGAGTGGGGTGGATGTGATGGTGGGCCAGGAACATTTATCTTTTTATTTCTCCTTGCAGTTTGGGTTGTGTGTGTGATATTCAGATGACCTGGAGAAGGCTTGGGACCATCTCAGAAGGCACAACAATTCTTGGAGCTGCTTCTCCAAAGGGTTATCCAGGGCAGAGCCTCAGTGGGGTAGAGTCTTGTGTTTTCACATTTGAGGGAGCTGTGCTGGAGCTCCCAATTATCCATGGTGAGACCTGAGCAGTGTCTGGCTTTGCTTTTCAGCCTATTCAGCTCTTTAAAGCCTTTTCACTTCCTGCTGGATTGAATTGTAGATCTCTGGGCTAATGTCACACTTCTATAAAGTGCTGTTAGATGGTTAATGACATGGTTTAATCCCACGTCATCAGCTGTCCCTGGCACCTGATCCGTGCTGATCAAACTCTGCTGTGGGTGCAGAGAGAGTGTATAGGGTATTTTTTTGCATGTTAATACAGTGCCATAACCTCCCAACAAAGCCCCAAGAAAGAGATTTATGTAAAACCAATATTGATTTGTATCAAGGATCAATCCCAGTTCATAATTCTCACTGTGCCAGCGTTGCCTGGTAGCTCCTCCATCATTTTTTAACCCTCTGCATAGATGTTTGTTGGATGCACAGAGGTGTTGATTCTTAAACTGTGTTGTCTGGGCTGTTGTAAAAGGCCCAGACCCTGAGGACTGTGGGAGAAAGGAGTAATCCCAAGGGAAAAGCCAGGCCTTGAGGGCTGCTGTGAATCCTCCTGATATTATGTCCAAGCTGCAGCCCTGCCTGGTCCATCTGGAATGTACAAAGGATCACAGGATGGTTTGGGTTAGGAGGGACCTCAAAGTTCATCTTGTTCTACTCCCTGTCATGGGCAGGGACACCTTTCACCAGCCCAGGTTGCTCCAAGCCCTATCCAGGATGTTCAGCATCCTTGAGGGTGTTGCTGCATGTCTCTATTTTAGGGCTGGCAATGCCCTATGGGGTGTTTTGCCTTTCCTTGTCCTCTGGTGGTGCATTCTCAGCTACCTATTGAGATGTTGCAGGGAGGTTAATCCTCTGCTGTGTTTGCAATACCAGTTTGGGACAGATTTGCAACCTTTTTCAGGGCTCCTGGTTCTGCAGCCCCTTGGCAGCTCAGCCAGGGGCGCCCTGGAATGAGTTAACTCATGCTTGAAAATTCCAAAGTCCCTGAGCACGATGAGAGCAAGCGACAAACCCAAGCCCAGCAGTTTTTTAAAGGGCAAACAAAATGTTCCTTTTTTACTGCGAGGCTCTTGGTGCAAAGTGCAGGCAGAGCAGGGCAGCAGATCCCAGCGTGGCTGTAGGGGAAGGCTCCCAAAAGCACATTTTATTGAAATTTAATAGGATGGTTACTGCAAGTTTATCTAAACTGCAGTTAAATATTAACAGCATCTCTAGCAGGGATTAATGGGGTCTCCTGCACTGTTTTTAAACACTGTGAAGTGCCGGGAGTCACTGCTGGGATTGAGGGCTGAGCACCCCTGAGGATGCCGCTTGCATTCCAAAAACTGCCCTAGAAACAGCCCTGAACAGGCAATTTCTCCAGCTCGGAGCAGGAAATGCCTTTGGGGCGAGAAGGGCTCAAAATGGCTCCAGCCAAGTAAGGCTCTTAATCATTGTTTCTTAATTGGGGCCACCGTTAACGAGAGGATAAATGAGTCAGTGAGCGGAGCTGGAACCCACGTCCTTTGCAGCTTTGAATGGTTGTACACATGGAGGGCTCAGTTATTTAGGAAAAGCTCCCTCGGACTCGTGTGTCATTCACCTGACTAATGCCAAGAAAATTAAGCACTTTTTGTGCAACTTGGAGCTTATTGGAGAATAATGTGGGTCTGCAATAGCACGGCTGGGGTTATAAAATCATGTTTTCATTTGGAAGGAACGAGGATGTCTCGAGCATAAATTATGTTTCTGATCATATTTGGCCATTTCAGATTAAAAATAAATTTCCACTTTGGGGTTATAGATTGCCATCTATCAGCTTCCTGAAAAGGGAAAAAAAGGAATTAAAAGAGGAATCTGGCTGTAGAAATTGCCTTGCTGTGACCTACTTACTGGAAGGAGGTTTTTTTGTTCTCCAGGAATGAAATCTGTTGGTGTGGGGAGGTGGAGGATTGTATGGATATAGGTTTGAAGGGAGGGATATGAATGGGAGGATCTTTGACTTAACTTGCAAACAAGTGAAATAGATGGCAGAATTGTGTTAGCTATTTCTGAGAAAACAGAAAAAAGTGCAGCATCAAATGACAGAAGAACTTTAACTGCAAATTTGCACCTGGGTATTGGCCTTTGGGGCCACTCAGATCTGTAGATTAGTTGCTTAAGGCTTGGGTTTGCAGAAAAACGTCTGAGACTGGGGCAGTGTTTGCTGAAGGGTCCTTGCAGCAAGCCAAAATCCATAGTTCTTCCTTGTGGGGCACTTTTGGGACTGACCTGCTCTCTGCTCTGCCTGCAAGCCTCCCCCTCCCCGAAATGCTCCTTTGGGAAGCAAACCCTGCTAACCCCTTCTCCATTCATGCTTTTAACATCATCCCTGCCACCACCCGAGGGGAAAATCCTTCCCTCGGCTCCATCCTCGCCGCTGCATCCCTTCCCATCCATCCATCCAGCCAGCCAGCCAGCCAGCCAGCCCTTGCTGCTCTGCTGCCCTGTTTGTGGTCTCTGCCAGGAGAGGGGGGTCTTTAGCCTTGCTGGGAAGGAGGAGGTTGAGGAGACGGATACGGAGATAAATATACACCTCGAGTGCCTGTGCTCGTTCTGTCCGTCTCCTGCCTGTTGCTAGCAGTGAAAAAAAAAAAAAAAAGAGAGAGACTTTTACCTAAGTAGGAAGAAAGGGAAGGAGCTGAAAGTGAGAGGCTGTTTGGTGCTCAGATGGGCTCAGCCCGTGTGCGGCAAACTCTGCTGCTGCTGTGGTCAAAACCCAGCGAAGGAAAAAAGACTCTCTCATCCCCAGAGGAGGCTACAAAGCTCTCTTTCTCTCGCTGCTGAACCTTCACAGCTGGACTCAGTTGCTGGCTCCTCTGCTGCTGGAGCAACTGAATTATTTAAAGGAACCTTGATTTGGTTTTCTCTTTGCTGTTTTCCCGCGTTGTGTTTATTGTCTATAGATATTTTTATAGTCCGAAGCAATTACAGCTGTCAGGAAAGAGACGAGCTGTGACAGGCTGATTTATATGTACATTGTATGTATGCAAGAGAGGGAGGGAGGCAAGGGATTCTGCTGGGCTTTAGTATGCAGGAGCATATTGGATGTAAATTCCTTGGGATCTTCAAACAATGCTGCTGATGATCTAACAGTGGGCCAAATTCAGCCCTGGCAAAGGCTGAAACAGCTCAGCAGGTCACATTCTGCCCCAACCTCACTCGTTTTTAGTGCAGGGAGGTGTTTTTTCTCATGATTTAAGATGTTCCTGACGATCCAGGCCTGAATTCTGTGTTAAAAGGTTAACTGGCTGTGGTTATTGGAATCCCTCTGGTTTTGCTGACACAGGAGATGGTCTCTGCCCATCCAAAGGAACAGCCTCACAAAGAGCAAGTTCTTGTGTGATGGTCCTGTAGGTATCACAGCAGGGTCCTGATCCTTCCAGAGGTCTGGGATGCTGCAGCAACCAGCAGGAGAGGTGTGTTGTATTCTTTGCTGACTTGTACACCCTGGTGCAATCCCACAACCCTGCACAAAGACTTCCACCCTGCCTCTGCTGGTCTCTCTTTATACAGTGAGGTTTCAGAGACCCCTCCTGTGTAATTTGTGGCCCTGAAGGATCTGCTGAATGCAGCGTTCACCCTTCCCCTGCCAGATCAGCCGGTGGAGTTCATTGCAGGGATTAAAGTCCTGCCAAGTGCTGGGGAAAGCTGCTGTTTCCTCTGGGAAAACACAGGACTCGAGGCAGCACGTCCCACCAGCGCTAAATTCAAGGAGCAGAGAACCTCTAGACAAGGAAAAAGTAGAGACTTGCAGAGCAATCCCCTTCTCGTATGACCCGTCAGCACGCACAATAGTAATAAAGCTTTATTTGATGGAGTGTTTCCTCTGCCCGGCACAGCTCATAATGTTTTAGAGATTAAATAGCACAGTTAGTGAATTAAGCAGTAGTTTACAGGGGATTCGGAGACTCCAGGGATTAGTAACAGGCTATGGATCCTTTCACATCTAGGTCACCGGTTTGAATCCAGCTCAGGTTGGCAGCGAACTCAAAAACGACAAAAACCCCCACACTGGTATCGTGTAAAAGCTGCCGAGCACTTGGTGGGGAATGGAGGGAGGATTTTTGGATAAGGCAAAGCAGGGAAGTCACTGGGGACAGCAAGTGGGAGAGGCCTTTTGTCCCCCAGGGCTGGGCTGCTGCAGCTGAGGGTGTTTGAGGGGTGCAGCTGCCCAAAACCTGCGATTTGATTGCTGGCTTCAGGACTCTCTGCTCTGAGGATGCTCCCCAGCACCTTTTCCCCAGCACGGAACTGTGCCTGGAAATATTAATGTGTTTAGCCACTAGTGGAGAGAAGGAGGAATTACTCGGCATAAGCAAATGTGATATTTGTTAAATTATGAGCTGATAAAAAGTACACGGGGACCGTGCTTGCAGCTGGGGAGGAATTTGCCACTTAAGCTCACGCTGTGCTCAGGAGGTGCAGGGGACCAGCAGGACACGCACCTGCCTCTCATCATCATCACCTGGGCTGGGGGGAAGGGGGGATATTATCCCGTGCCTCAGTTTCCCCTCCTGCACAGCGGCGCTGCCGCCTGGGATGGGAAAGGCGCAGAGGTGGTCGAGGGCAAATAGGAAAGCACTGCGGGGTGCAGGTAAGCGCGGGAGCAGCCAGGGGGAAAGAAGGGGGTCTTGAAATCCCCCTGCCAAGAGCGTGGCGCGCCGGGGGTTAATGTGTGTCCTCGGCGCGCATCCCGCCCCGCTGCCTCCCGCCCGCCCGTGTGCGGGGCTCGGGGCGTGCGGGAGCCGAGGCGCCGGGCAGCGCTGGAGCCGCTGCCATGACAACCCCGGGGATGCTGCCGGCCGGGGCCGGGGTGCTGCCGCCGCCCCGCGCCCCTCCCGCCCGCCGCTGAGCCCAGTCAGGGGCTCCGGCAGCCTGACAGACCCGCGTTCTGCATCCCGCCGTCCTCCCATCCCCAGCCTGCATCCTGCATCCCGCCTGGATCAGCCCTTCGACAGCGGGGCGAGAGGAGAGGAGCTGCAGGGCATCCCGGAGGCTTTTGCCCGCTGTGCCTTCTTGCGCCTGGACACCTTTGCTAGCTCGCCTCGGGGGTGGTTTTTTTGGTTTTGACTGGTTTTTGGACTGCCTCGGGACAAGCGTGCGGGAGTGGGGTACAGCCAGGCCCCCCCGGCGCCTCCTCGCCCAAGTGAGCCTCGGACTGTTGCCCGAAGAGCCGGCTCGCCCAGCACCTTTGCCACTTCTCCTCCTCCTCTTCCTCCTCCTCCCCTCGGCCCTCCCGTCCTCCTCCCTCGCCCGAGGACAGCGGGACTCCCTCCGATGCCGCTCGGCAGGCTCAGCGCTCGCAGCCAGCCTTGCCGGGGGCTCTCCTGATCTCCGTGGAGCTCCGCAGCGCTCGCCCCGGTGGTTTTGCTCCCCCCCATCCCTCCTCTCCACCCGCCCCTTTCCCCTTTTCGCCTTGTCGGGTGTGTTTTTTGCCTGTTGGAAAAGTCCCCGCTGCCCAGGATGGGGGTCGGTGGGTGCTTAGCCCTGCCCTGGAGGTGCCTGGTCGTCCTCTGTCTCAGGCTGCTCTTCCTTGTGCCCGCAGGAGTGCCCGTGCGCAGCGGAGATGCCACCTTCCCCAAAGCCATGGACAACGTGACAGTGCGGCAAGGGGAGAGCGCCACGCTCAGGTAGGAGCAGCTGGACGGGGGGCTTTGGGGGGTTTTGGGGGGGTCTTGGTCGCATGGTGGCTTTGGGAACGTGACTCAGTTTCCCCACGGGGGATGCGCCGTGTCGGTTGGAGGTACAAGACGGCAGCGAGCCCAGAGATTGGAGTGCCAGCGCACTGGGCTTGGGCTCAGCCCCCACAGTTCTCTCCGGAAAAGTTACTGGGGGGTGAAAAACAGGAGAGTGTGATTCCCTTTTGGTCCCCTGCCCCACAGCGGTGCGAGGCAGGGGCGCAATTCCTGCTGTCGGTATCGTGGCTCGGGCACTTTGGCCGCGTTCGGTGCGGATAAATCCTGCTCTGCTCTAGGGGTGCAGCACCGAGAGAATCTTCATGCGTGTCAGACCACCCCAGCCTGGGGAAAGAGGGAGTTGTTGACCCCCGGTGTGGTTTTGTTCCTTTTCCTCATGTTCAGACCAGCTGGGACAGCGAAACGCAGGATGGGGCAGGTGGATGCTCCACTCCTTAAACATCCCCTTGCTCCAGAGGCAGAGGTTGATGCTCCCTGCCAGCCTTAACTCCCTGGGGAGGGGGATTTCGGGCTGGGCGTTGCACCGGGTTCTGTCACCTGCAGCAGCAACCTGGGGGATGCAGGGACTGCCAAGGAATCTGTGATTTTGACCAGCGTAACTTCTGGGACATCTTATGCCCAGACACTCGTCCCCGTCCTCGCAGCAGATGGGCGCAGTCATCCCAGAGGATGTGTGATAGGGACATTAAAAATCAAAAGGCAGGTTTTAATTGCAGCGCTGGGAAGCGGCGCTTGCAACTCCGGCGTGCTCAGGAGCGACTTCCCTTCTCCGGGGCGTTGCATGGGTGACACCAACATCTGCGGGGCCAGCTGGGTGGGTGCGGTGGCACCGCACTCCTGCTTTACGCCAGCCTGTGGAGCAGGGCCAAGCCAGGGCAGGGGAACAGCCTCCGGGGGTATTTCAGCAGGAATTTTCCTGCAACTCAGTTGTTTGCAGCCAGTTCTCTCGTCCCCCCCGCAGCCCTTGCGTGCTCCCAGGAGGGAGGGAGCTGTGTTGTGGCCATTGCTCTGGATCTGCCTTGCGTCATGGCACGACTGGGCAAAGAGGCTGGAAATTGGGTGGTCGAGGGTGAAGGAGGGAGTGTCTCGCTTAGGAATTTGCCTCACTGAGCTCAGCTAAAAAAAGTGGTGGCCCCTTTTCTTTCCTGAATCACTTCATTCTCCCAAGTGCTGAAAATCCTACAGATGCTGCCATGGGGGTGCCAGAGGGGGAGGGGGTTGGGTTACTGAGGGTCTGGGAAGCAAAATGCGTAGTAGGGGGTGGCAGCAGCAGGGTGGGTGCTTGGCAAACTTACTGCAAGAGGCTCTGGTGGGGGTCTGCACAGGGCTTCAGGCACAGATTGAGGGTCTGGATCAAGGTCCTCTGCCCTGGCATTGAGTGGTCACCCAGTGTCAGTGGAGAACAAAGGGAAGCTGGGGTGAGTCAGCAGGAGGGATTCTTGCCTTCTGTCTGGGAGGTTTGGTGGGAAGGGGGACAAATCCTGTCCCTGGGAGGTGGCTCTGAGGAGGGAGGGCAGTGATGTGCCATCATCCCAGACCCACCATAGGCACATCCCAGTTGAGATGGGAAGACATTCTGGTGGCAGGGGATACCCATGTCCCTTGGCAGGTGCCTCATCCATACAAACCCCAGGAGACAGGACTGGGATACACAGACTGAGCTGATGCCCTTCCCACTGTGCAGATGATACTCCTGCTGTCCTGCCCTAGAGCAGGCATTGCTCTTGGAAATTAATGGCTTTCTGCTGCCACCAGCTCGGCACTGCTTTGGTGACAGAGAGGTGGAGGAGTGTGTTTTGCCTTGGAATTTTTGGGATGTTTTCCTGCTGGTTTGAGGTGGGAGCAGTCAGCCTGGCAGGCAGTGGGATGTTGCTGCATCCCCTGGTTGGTCCCAGTCATGCTGTGCTGTGGCAGGAGCTGGGAGAAGATAAGCATGTGAAAACCAGAGGAAATCAAGGAGGAATGAATCTTCCTGCCTGTTCCCCTCCCAGCCCAGCACACCCATCGATCTGTTGTGGAGGAGTTAACTTGTGCAGAATAGCAATGCTGCTACAAAGGCTTCAGCACACCCCAACGATGCTTCTGGCCACCTCCTGCCCAGCCCTGCATGGGTGGCAGTCAGGGAAGGAAAAAAAAATCAGGTGTAATCCAATCCTACTCATTTCCATGCAAGGTGGGAGGCTGGAGAGTTGCAGCCAAGAATTTGGAAGGAGAGAGATATTTCTAGAGGTCCCTTCTTGTTTTGTCACAGATGACAAAAGGGACAGCAACTGAAAACTCAGCAGCAGAAGTTGCTGTTCCTCTGAAGCACTTGGGAAGTCCTGGCCCACCTTTTTCCCAAGGGAAAGGGCTTGAGTGTTGGAAATAGGTTATTTTATGGGGGTGGCAGGTGCTGAGGAGCCCAAGCTGCTGTCAAGAAGTGGTGCCCTGCCAAGAACCTCTTTTCAGCTCTTTCCCTCCCAGCAGAGTGAATTCAGTGCTGGAAAAGAAGCTGGATTTAAGGCTGCAAGGACACTTCTCCTTTGAAAAGGGCACGGGCTTTGCTCCGTGCAATCCACTGCAGGGGATCAGTTTAGGACCAGAGTCACTGGAGACATTCAGATGTTTCCTTCTGTCTCATGATGTGTCTGCTGGAGGGTACAGACATGTCTTTGGTACCAGCACTTTAGATGACTGTATTAAATTCAAATCTGGGCTTAGATGTTGGGTTAAAACTACTATCTAGGATAAGAGGGGTAGGATTTGCTCCTGGGTGCAGCAAAATCGTTCAATAGGGGAAAAGTTTGAGGGTGTTGGGTCCAACAGCTCAGTGATTTTATTGATGGATGTGTTGGTACCTGATCTTGGGGTTACACCGAGGGCTCGTGTGCCTGTGAAGGTCAGAGCTGTCTGTCCTGCTCGATCTCACAAGGCCACACTGTGAGGATGAGGCTGATCTTCATCCCTTCCCACCATGTCCAGACAGCATCTGCCTGTCAATAACAAGCAGCTCATGCTGGATAAGACCCATTCTGAGCTTCCAACCAGTGCTTGAACTGAGTCCAGGCATTGCTGAGACCTTTGGAGCAGCTCTCTCGGCACTAAAACAAATGGCTTGATTATGATTTCCCTTTAATTGGCATCAGTCAGCGCTTTGCACGGCGAGGCTCTGACATTCCCATCAGCAGCACAGACACCCGTTGGTGCCCTCCTGAATTCATTGGGGTCCCCCAAATTCACTAGTCCCCCCGACTTCACTGGTGCCTCAGGCAGATGATGAACAGATCTGGCTGTAGGGTGGGGGCCACTTTCACAGGCTGCTCTGTCCATCTCTGGCTTTCTTGGCAGGGTGATGTGACGCCTTCATTTGTTCCCCCCTTTGATTCCAACACTAAAAGTCAAATCTGAGTTAAACATGAGTCAAAGCTTTTTTAACCCTGATGTTTCCCATGGTTTCCACTCAGGCTTTGAAAAGGGCTATGTGCTTCACCACTGAGCTCTGCCATGGTTTACCTAAGCCTGCTTTGCAAATTTATTTGGCCCCTGTTGTGAGCTTGAAATAATTTTGGAGAAATGATAACTTGGCTGCGAAACAAAACAAAATCAAGCGTGTTTGTTTGATGGGTGCAAACAGAAAGTGCTTGTTTGCTAAGCAGAAAAGAGTATTTTTCAGAGATGGGTCTGTTTTCTGTGACTCTTTGCTGCCCCATCTTTTCCCCTTTACTCACAGGAGTTTGCATTTTTTTGTGTTTTTATTGTGTAATATGAGAAATATGGATGGTCTCCAGGGGATGTGTGGTGTGTTCCAGCACACAGGCCCTGGGAGAGCTCCTGTGTCTCCCTCCATGCCGAGGCAATGCTGCTCCTGCCAGGGCTTGAGTGAGGGTGATTCTCTGCTGAGGTTTTGGGCAGTTGTCTTTGTGGTTTGCAGTCAATGAGAGCAGCAATCCTGCTGGGAGTCAGGGAAACCCACTCCAGGCTCTCTATTCCTGGGAAAGCCATGTTTGCCATCCCTGTAGCCTCAGAACTGAGTCATGAGGGGCTCACAGGGCGCTGTCCAGTGCAGGGCTGGGCTCCTGGAGTGAGTAAGAAAAGCCAGACAGGGCATAGGCTGTTCATAAAAGGGTCCAACCCTGATTGCTAAACCTCCTTTGGTGTCTGCACAGCTCTGTGTCCATTTATCTCCTGGCTCCCACTCCCACTTTAAGCTGCAATAACCCCACAAGGGAGTGTTGTTTGTCCACCCTGTCCCACCCACCAGCACCCCAGAGAACACTCCAAGTTTTGTATTCCCATCCCCTGCCCTCCCTGGCCAACTCCCCTATCCTTGCACAACCACCAAATTCCTTATTGCTGGATCAATGCCCAGATCCCTCCCCAGGGCTCACACCTGCTCCCAGGAAAAAGTCATCCCATTCCAATCGTCTCCCAGCCCAGTATCTGGTAGTTTTTATTCTGCTACAGTTATTTATTTCACACACTGAAACACCTGGTTGCTTCACTGCTCACTTCCCAATTCCCTGCCTGCTTCCCAAGTCCACACTGGGGGGATAGAGCTCAGGCTTGCAGGCTGCAGAGGCCAAGGTATAATACCTTTGCTTTCCTTGGTTCCTGAGTAGGGAAGGAATTCTGAGTGCTTGGGCTGGGCTGGGAGCAGCCCCCAGCAGTCCTGTGAGGATGGAGCTAAGCTGCTGGTTCATGTCTGACCAACCAAAGTTTATCCCCCTAACTCCTGCAGTATCCAGAACATTTACACTTCTCCTCCAAACCTCTACTTTTTGTCCTGAGGGTGAAGGAATAAATTCAGGGCTGTGCTGACTCCTCCTGTGTTAGGGTGGAGAAGGGGCAGAGCATGTTCTCCTGCACCTGTGCCTGCACGGTGCTGCTTCACCCCTGCCTCTCTCCTCTTCCCATTGTTGCTGGGTCTTCCTTTCCGGTCAGGGTTTTCCTCCCACACTCCTGGAATGCTGTGCAGGAAGGGCTGCAGGAGCCCCACGTGCGGCGCTCGCGGCGGTTTGTGGCTCACGAGACGGTTGCTTTGCTGGCGATGGCATGTTTTTGAAAGAGGAGTTTATTACTAAAGTGGCATGTCAGCAAATCTCTGCCACCTCTCTCCCATCTCGGAGATGGAATCAGCTTAAAGTGGGGGGAAAAAAATGTCATATGCATGGATTATTCCTTTTTTTTTTTTTTTATCCTGAGTGCAATTTCCATCTGAGATGAGACAAGCTCCTGATTGCTGTGCCAGAGGAGGGTTTCCCTTTATAGCTCTCTTGGTAGAGCTGCTGCCTCTGGTTCACTGGAGATGTCTGGGTTGGGGTCTCCTAAGGGACAAACATGCTTTTCTGGAGCTGTCACCTCCATCCTGTGTTGAGCACCTCCAGTCTATCAGCTCTGAGAAGGTTTAATTCAAACAGACTTTCATGCTGCTCCTCTGGGATGGGAAGGGATGAGGAGAAAGGGAGGTCAGCAGCCTCACAGGTGACAGCTGGCCAGTGGTGGTTTGCTGGGGTGGTGCTTCTGATGGTTCAGGCAGGGTTAGGAAATGGATGTTCACAGTTCTTAGCACTGTGTCGCCTCCTTGTGTGACGTTGGGTGCCCTCCCAGGTCCTATAAATGTCTTGATTCGTGCATGGCAATTGCAACACTTCCTTTCTCTGGCTCTGTGAGTCATCTGCTTGCGTTGCAATCTTTTTGTGGCAGAATGCATCCCTCTGGAAGGAAAATGCTTCGAGTGTCCACCCATGTCCTGCCCTTGCCTGGGGCTTGAAGAGGCTGCTGGGAGCTTTTTATCAGTTGAATGTGCCAGGGAATTGTCATTTCAGGGGTACGTGGTGTATGGTTGGGGTGCTGCATAGCCGCTTGGTGGGTGAACGGTTAGGTAGGAGCTGAAGCAAAATCAGGGGTATTGGGACCAGCAAAAGCAGTGCCACTGTGAGGCTGCTGAGAAGCTGCCTCAACATAACCATGAGCCAATCAAAGCACTTGTGGGTGCCAGTCCAAGGGACCTCCCGTCTGCTCCTTGGCCATCCTGATGTGCTGTCCCTGTTCCACCCTGGCAGAGTCCTTTGGGCCACTAGCACAGTGCTGCTGGCATTGCATGTCATGAACTGGCAGCTCCATGTGTGTGTTAACCAGAGCTGACCTGGGGATGTGGGTCATCTACTTACCCAAGTCATTGTCACTTCTGTTGGCTTCACTGGAGTTACTCCAATTTATGCTGTTGGAAAAATCCTTCTCTTAATCAAACAGAATTGTTTTTCATCTCCCCAGACTCACCAAATCCTGCCAGTCTGAGCTCAGACACCCTTATTTTCCTTCAGAAGGAAAGAGGAAAAAGTCAGGAAGGACCTAATCTACAACCACATCAGTGGGAGCCTGGACTAATAGAAATTGTAATGAGAATCCAGAGCCAAACAAACAGGCAAATGGGGAAAATGCAATCCCATCGATGCAATAGAGATTTATACCAGCAAAGGGGCTGATCCAGCCCTCATTAATGTCTCCACAAGTCTTTATCCCAACTGTAATGGACTGTGGATCAGGTTGGAAGGCAGCATTTCAGTGTTGTTGCAAAGTACAAACTGTGAACGGGTTGTGTGTGGAATAGCAATGTGGAATTCCTTCTCCTAAGGGTTTGCTCGTTGTTTCATGCGGCACTTTTGCAAAGCAAACGGGAAATACCTTCTGCTCTCCTTGGGTTTGGTTTTCCGAGGTGCAAAGCTGTGAAGGAGCCAAGTCTGAGGCTTGGGCTTGGCTGTCTGGGTGCTGCAGCGTCTGCTGAACCTCCAAGCGCGTCTTAATCATGTGTGTATTAAAAAATCATGGTTAAAATAAGGATTCTTCATCTGGTGGGGAGCAGTGTTGGCTGTCACCACCTCAGTCATGCTGGGAAACAGTCCTTAGTTTATATGCAAAGTGAGGAGGCAGATGGGTGGGTATGGAAAAGCTGAAGGCAGACTTGACTTTGCAGCTGGGTTTTCCCCTGGGAAAACCAGTGGCAGGGAGATGGAGAGGAGGTTTGGGAGCTGAGTCTGGCCTGGAGGTGGGGACACCTTTGGGGAGAGTGTTGGGTAGGAAAGGACACCAAGGGTCAAACAGGAGACGAGCGAGCCCAGCTCTGCATGTCAATGAGGACAGAGTAAATAAGGGATAAAACCACCTTCCAACAGGAGCAGCTGATGAAATATCACAGGGTTTTTTCCCAGAGATGGGAGATTTTGACCGGCTCTGTGCCTGCAACCATAAATGGCTCTGACACCTGTGTCTGTTTTATCAGACACATGCAGAGCCCCGGCCATGATCCAAACATTCATTACTTGGGATTTTTTGAGTCTTTTATTATTTTTTTTCGTGGTGGGATCATTATTTTCCCAGCTTCACATCCTCAGTTCAGCAAAACCAGCGTGGTTTTCAGCCTCGTGGTTTTTGCACATCTCTAAAAAGAAGCATGAGAGGAAACTGTTGAGAAAAGCAAATTCTCAAAGGTATGAAAGGAAAGCAGGGCAGCTCCAGGCTCAGAGCCACTTCCAAGTCTCAGGATACTTTGGGCCTACAGACAGGCACAGCAGTGACATTTGAAGGTATATTTGGGTTCTTACCCCTAAGTCTTCCAAATTCTGTGTAAGACTTTATTCCTTAAAAGAACCTTAAAAAATGAGGATAACCTTAATCATCTGGCATTCGTTTTCCTCTCTTAACGTCCAGTAGAAAGGTCTTGATGAGCTCAAAAGAAGGGTGACCTACGTGGAAATTCAAGAAAATGTTTTCCAAGTTCCTTTTCTTCTATTGCAATCCAGCAGGAGCTGGGAGAGCACCTTTTTCTACTTTTATTCAACAATTTCAGACTTCTATAATTTGTTACACACGAAAACACTTTTTTTTTTTATTTCAAACCCAGATATTTTTATCAAACAATCCATTTTTTACTTGTGTACCTTGACTGGAAAGGATTTGGCTTAGAATTCCTTTGGGAAAGGTGCAGGTTTGGGTTTGCATGGAAAAATAGTATTTCTTCCCTTTTATCTGAGTTCATGTGTTCAATGAAGCATCTTTTCAAATGTTACAGGAAGTTCCCTGACTAAGCTAAAGCAAGATTTTGGATTTAAAAGTGTCTTTTAGGAAATACTGAGATTTTGATTTCACTCAGTCTCAAAGGGAAGGATTTCTGGACACACACAGTTTCTCTTTAGCTGAAAATAAATCTTTCCCTGCTCACCTCTGAACTGCTTTACGTTTTGGGGTCAATTTTTCCATCATACCTCATCCCTCCTATTGCTTTCTACTACTTGAAGGAGCTGTTCTGCTTTGAATCAGACAAAGTTCATGCTGAATGATGTTTTCCACAGCCAAATTTCCAACTGGCACGTCGTGCCCCTGTTTGCTCAGCAAACTTGCACAGTGTGGGAGTCAGGGCAGAACGTGGCAGCACTGGAGGGAGCAGTTTGGAGGTGCCCTGATGGTGTGTGTGTGTAAGTGATGTGATTTAGTCCTTTGCAAACACGAGGAGACAAAGGTGTCTGTTGGCCTTGACTTGTGTACTTTTGGAATTAAAGCCTCTTCCCTCTCTTGTATTCCATGTCAGGGTAGGACATGGGGGTCGATTTCTTCTCCCAAGTTTAGGTTGGATATCAGGAAGAAATTCTTTGCAGAGAGAGTGCTCAGGCATTGGAATGGGCTGCCCAGAGAGGGGGTGGATTCTCCTACCCTGGACATCTTTAAGGTGAGACTGGAGAAGAGGAGGCTCAGAGGTGACCTCAGCACTGTCTGGAACTCCCTGAAGGGAAGTTGTGGCCAGGTGGGGGTTGGTCTCTTCTCCCAGGCACTCAGCAATAGGACAAGGGGGCACGATGGGCTCAAGCTCTGCCAGGGGAAATTGAAGTTGGAGAGCAGAAAGAAATTCTTTGCAGAGAGAGTGCTCAGGGATTGGAATGGGCTGCCCAGAGAGGGGGTGGATTCCCCATCCCTGGAGGTTTTTCAGCTGAGCTTGGCCGTGGCACTGAGTGCCATGGTCTGGTAAAGGGACTGGAGTTGGACCAAGGGTTGGACTTGATGATCTCGGAGGTCCTTTCCAATCCAACTGATTCTGTGATTCTACGATTCTAAGTAACAAGCATTAGGACAACAGGAAACAGCCTCAAGTTGGACCAGTGGAGGTTTCGGTTGGATACTGGGAAACATTTCTACACCAAAAAGGTTGTCAAGGCCTGGCTCAGGCTGCCCAGGGCAGTGGTGGATTCACCATCCCCGGAGGGATCTAAAAGTCATGTAGATGTGGGACTTGGGGACACCTTGGCAGTGCTGGGGGCATAGTTGGGCTTGATGACCTTGGAGGCCTTTTCCAACCTAAGCAGTTCTGTGGTCAGCAGGTCAAAATCCCTTCTTGGGTTGTTATTGCTTCGTCATGGAGTGGTTGGTCGAAGGAGATGCCTTCACTGGTGCGTGTCAGATGGGCTCCTAAATTTTTTTGTTGTCCTTGTCTCCCAGAAGGTGGCAGCTGCAATTTCCTCACTGGTTCCAAGCCAGCAGCGTGCAGACTGTTGACATTGTTTAGCAGACGTGGGGCCTTCACCTCAGACACCTCTGTGAGTCTGAAAACAGCACACCAGACATTTTTGGCCATCCTGGCGACCTCCCTCCATTCAAATGGCACTGCCCAAAGTCATCTAAACTACTGAAGTTGTTCAGTCAAGGGCTGAAGAGATCCCAGGGTGATAAAGATCCTCTTGGTCCTTCAAAAAAAAAGTCAGGGCTTGGTGACAGTGCATCCATCACCTGGAGAAACTTCACCCCTCCCCCTTGATGGGATTGACCCTCTGGGATCGCTGGGAAGTGCAGCATGACCCTGTGCAGGTTTGGTGGGAAGGGAAGGAGAGAAGGTGCAGGTGGTGCACAAGCCTTTGCCACCCAGAGTGGGAAGGGAGGCTGTGATCCTGCTGAGAGGCACCACGGGGCTGCAGGAGATGGGGAGATGTCAACTCTTCCTCTCAGCTTCCCTTCGCAGCGCCAACTGTCAGTAATTTAACTAACGTTTTGTAAATAAATGTGGCACTCGGACAGCTGTCACCGCGCCTGTTATAAACACTCCCTTTGTCACTAAGAGCTGGCAGCACTGCTCCCTTTCCCCTGCAAATGCAGCTCCCACTGCCAGTCAGCGCCCAAAGCCAGGGCTGTCAAGGAATCACATGCCGGGCGGTGGCCGTGAGACGGCGGCGTCGCGCAGGGGGCTCGGCGAGGCAGTGCCAGGGCCTGGTGTGAAGGCAGCTTTTGCTTCTCAACGCTAAATAAATGGCCTGAGCAGGGAGCAGGAAAAGCCATCTGAGTGTGGCCATAGGGCTGGTGGGTTCCCAGCCAGGAGCCCGGGCGGTCCAGCTGCAGTGCCGCTGGTGGCACTGGTTGCGCTGCCATCTCATCCCAGCTCCGTGGGAAGCACAGAGAGGATGGGCTGGGGAGCTCAGCCAGACCCAGCATTTGATGTGCCAAGGGAGCAATTTGGCACTGGCACTGTGAATGCTTTTCATTTTGAGCAACCTGGTGTAGTGGAAGATGTCTCTGCCCATGGCAGGGAGTGGAATGAGATGAGCTTTAAGGTCTCTTCCAACCCAATCCATTCTATGATTCTATAAAGAAAGGGCTCCTTGCTCATCAGGCTTTGGATTCAGTAAATTTAGCGTCTCTGGAACTGGTTGGATCTGAATGGTGAGATCTGCCATTTGAGAACTGCCCTCTGCCCATCAGCCTTGCTCAGCACAGTTGTCTCATTAGGAGCATATTCCACACCTTCACACAGTCTGGATGCTTCTCCTCCTAATGAACAGGACTGGCACAGGTTGCCCAGAGAGGCTGTGGCTGCTCTATCGCCCTGGAAGTGTTCCAGGCCAGGTTGGATGGGGCTTGGAGCAATCTGGTCTAGTGGAAGGTGTCCCTGCCTCTGGCAGTGGGGAGGAATGAGATCAGCTTTAAGGTCCCTTCCAACCCAAACCAGTCTGTGATTCCATGAACCCACTGGAGAAGGGATGCTGTTTCCTTTCTCCTTGCTGGAAACTCTTGATCCTATTCTGCTTTTCCCTCTCATCTTTCAGGGACCCCTGCAGCTCCAATTCCCCTTTCCCTGTTTTTTCTCTCCCAGTGATGGGTGGTTTAACTCCCAGCACCAGTAGCCTGGCCGTGCTGCAGCGGTGTGTGATGCAGGCACTGTGGAAATCAGCACATGACATCTCTCTCTCTCTAAGCTGCTGTAAAATTAGCTTCATCTCAAGTGGCAGAAAATGATCATATCCTCGCTTGAGGGCGATGGAGAATATTCCTGAGTCACTGCTAGTGATGAAACAGGCAGAAAATCCAGAGTGATCCACAGCTGCCCACTCAGTTCTAATCGCTGAGGCCATTTGCTGCTGCAGAGCCTCAAGACGCAGCTTCCTCCTCCTCTCCCTCCCTTTCATCCATCACTCCCCACAGTGGCTGGGGCTGCAGATCCCAGCAGGAGCAGAGCAATTTCCCATCCCTCTGGTGAGGCTGCAGGCTGTGAGCATCTCATCCTCCTTCCCTGTTCCCCTGAGAGGAGAGGAGTGGGGTCAAAACTTCCTTTTTTCTTCAAGGAACCAGAGGAAAGACGGAGTTTATCCTCCTCAGGTCTCCTCCTTCCACACTGTGATCCTGCAGCCTTGGGAAAAGCTTTTCTCTGGGCTCATTCTTCTCTCCACAAATTTTCCCTGCTGCCTCCAAAACAGCTGCTGTGCCCACAGAGATATTTCCTTTTTGTCTTTTTCCCTCATCAGCTTTAGTTCAAAGCCATCTCCCTGGATTTTTATGTCTTGGATAAAGCCACCCTCTTCCCTACAACTGCCAGCTCAGTGCTTGGGAAACCTCTTGCCAAATTTGCTGGTGACTAAGGCCAAGAAAACCCTCCAAACCAGGGATGATCAGAAGCAAAGTGCTGTAATCCTTCCCTTCCTTGCATATGCTCCCTGGTAGTGTGTTAATGCCAAGGACTCCTTGAAGGATGTTTCCTGCAAACCCTGCCCTGCCAGCTCCCCCAGATTCAGGTGGAAGCCCCCCACACTCAGGCCAGGTTGAAGGCACTGTGTAAAACCCTGGCAATGTTCCCATGAGTCCTTCAGCCTGGGAATCACATCCTTCTTGTGCTCTTCCATGTGGCTCAATCATCTGGTTCAGCAGCATTTAGAGGGAAGACAGTAGCAATCCTCCAGTTTATGCAGGTGTTTGAAGGAACACTCTTTTCTCCAGTCAGGGCTTGTCAGTATTTATCCCTTAACCTGGTTTTCAGATGTTCTCTATCCTGCAGATTTGCTGGGATATGCTATTCACACAAAACTCTCCTGGTGTCAGACTTTTCCTAGGATGGTTTCCTCTCTCCCACAGCCTGTGAGAGGAACAGGCAGCTCTGGCAGCACAACAGGGACAAAGGTGTCAGAGCAGGGTCTTTGCCAGTGTAAAATGAAAACATTACCCAAGCCCACCCCCCACGATGGGAATTGCTGAACCAGCACAAGTTTTCCTCACCAGTCGACCAAATCCAGGCAAGTTTCCGGGAATTTTGTCCATAATCCCAGGCAGCTTTGCACATTGGGCAGTTATTTCTCAGCACAAGCAGGTGCAGAGCTGCAGGACATGGGCTGAGCATCTCTGAGCTGAGCTTTGGTGGTTATTCCAGCGTGCAGCCACTTGATCCCCCCGTCAGGCAGCACCAGCAGCACTTCTCAGCTTAATTTCCTGTTTTCCTCATTGTTTTCCCCCAAAACCAGAGCCTGGATGGCACTTTGGGGTAAGTTCAGCAGCAAGGCAGGAGAGCAGTGTCAAAATGAATATAGGGGTGGGAATTTGGGGGGTTGAGGGTTATAAGAAACCACTCCCTGAGCACAATTCATTCTGCACAGGTTGGTTATTGTCACACACACAGAGCAAATCTGTGTGTGGGTATCACAGAATCACAGAAAGGCCAGGGTTGGAAGGGACCTTAAAGACAGTCTAGTTTCAACCCCTTATGTATATAAATATAAATATTAATATTAAAAGAAAGTATATATGAAGATATTTTGGGTTGCAAGGGACCTAAAAGATAAGTTTAAAAACATACATATACATGTAAATATATTTTTATATAAATACATATTTGTGTACCTTGTGAACAAAGATACAGCTGGGGAGGAGTAATTCCTGCAGGTACCTGTGGAGAGAGGCAGGACACAGGGATAAATCTGAGAGAGATGGAGCAGATGGCAAACTCGGATGCCGCAGCTGTACCCTGGAAAAGCATTTCATTGGAAAAGCAGCACTGGGGGCTCCTTTTGGGAGAGGTGAGGGGACAAGCCCGTTGGTAAATGCTCTAATCTTTTCTCCTGGTGGTGCCAACTGCTGCTTGTTTCTCCTGCTGTGAGTCCCAAACCACCCTGCTAACCTCTGGCAAAATCAGGGATAATGAGGATGGAAGGCTGACTTTGTTTGTGGTATGTAGTTATTTAGTTTTTCCTGGCTTGAGAAGGAAGAAATAAAGTTCGATTTCAAGTGGGGTTGTTGCAGTAATGGAGGGAAATGAGAAATGCTCTTCAGCTGCCTCTCCTTCCTCATGTCCCCATAAATAACCCTCCTTGCTCAGAGATGGCTCAGCCCTTACATAGAGGAGAGAGATGGGCTGGGCTGTTGTTTTTTTGCAGTGGCTGGAGGGCTCTGCTTCCCTTTCCTGCCTGCAGTTCTCCTCCTCAGAGCCTGATCCTTCCCAGATCTGCTCTCTGGGAAAGCAGTTTCCCTTGTCTCATGGCTTTATACTGAAAGAGAGCAGGGTTAGATGGGATATTGGGAAGAAATTCCTCCCTGTGAGGGTGGTGAGACCCTGGAATGGGTTCCCTGGAGCAACTGTAGCTGCCTCATCCTTGGAAGTGTCCAAGACCAGGTTGGACAGGTGTTGGAGCAACCTGGGCTAGTGGAAGGGTTGTTGGATTAGATAACCTTTAAAATTCCCTTCTAACCCAAACAATTCAGAGATTTGATGATTCTAAGGAATTGTGGTGAGGTTTTCCATGCAGTTTTGCCACCCTCTTTCTGCAGCTCGCTTGCCTAGAAGGCATTCCCACCTTTTAGTGAATTCATGGAAGCAAGGTACAGGTCATCTCTCTCTTCCTCCACAGAGTGTCCCTTTTCCCTTCACCTTCCTGCTGACTTCTGTGAGTCAGCTGGCTGATTTCAGTCAGGTTTTATAGGTTACACTCCTACAACTTCCATGAAAACACGCAGGTAGAGGTCGAGACCTCGCTAGTCATGTGAAATAATGACAGAACAAGCTCAACTCTTGTACAAGACACCTGAGAATCCATGTGAGCATTGGTTGTATGCAGGACTCAAGGGAAGAGGGAGCTCCAGACTCGAGCTTGCATCATTTAAGGTTTAAAATGTGTAGGAAACCACATGTCTTGCATGGTATGTGTGGAACTACTCATTAAATGCAGCAAGGAGTGCAGGTGGGGAGGGTTGAGAGCTCCAGACTGTGTGTAAGGAAAACTGCAGTGATGTTGTGTTGGTGGAGAGAAGCTGCCAGTGCTGGTGTCAAGGAGAAGAGACAAAAGCTCAGGATTTTGTGCTTAATTCTCCTGCTCTCAAATGGGGGATGCTGCACTGAGCTTGCCTGAATGGGAAGACTGCAACAGCTGGTGGCTGTGGCATTGCTGGAAAGGGCTGGCTCACCCTTCCCTTTGCTTAGAAAAAAAAATAGAGGCAAAAAAAAGCACAAGAGCAATGACAAAAAAAATAATAAAGCCACTAACTCGCTTTCCAGAAGTTCCTAATGCTGCAACAGGCAAAGCACAGGAGATAAAAGAAATAAAAAAGCGAGGGAAAGAGGGGAAAAAATGCATTTATGAGCTCTCAAACTAACAGCATGCAACTCTCATATTATTTTTCCTCCTTAGCCTTTGAAACAGAACAACGGCCTGGAGCCTTCTCGGCAGATGGACAATGTGCGTGCCTTAACCACTTAACAGCCATTAGCCTAATTCCACGTACTGGAGCCAAATTAAATAATAAGTAAGAGGCTATGAAAAGCTGGTTTGGAGGCTGCGTTACTGCCTTTCACTTGATAACCTTCTCCTAAACAGATGCTCTCTCTCTACCCTATTAACCTTGTCTGAGAGCAGGGAGGGGGCTTGGGGGAAGCAAACAAGCCAGACCTTGGTGGGGAGGGGGGGCACGAGCTGGAGGGGCCAGATGTGGGGTCCTCCCTGTTTCGGAGGCTCCTCTTGTTTTCTCCCCCTGTGCCCCAACCCTGGAGGAGTCCCTGAGCAAAGAGCCCGTTCTGTGGTTGCATCCAGGTCATTTTAATGTGCCAAATGATTCATCTTGATCAGCGAGCCCATCTGTACCTGCTGGGCGAGGCTGCGCCACCCGGAGCTGATTTTGTGGACAAATCTGCTTTACTTGGAGGAGAGGGGAGATGGTGCTGATAGACAAGAAAGGGGAGGTGGCCACAGGGCTCAGTGCCTGATCCCTCCCTGGTTTTGGCTCAGGCAGGGCACGGGGGGGCTCTGCATTCTCCATCCTCACTGTGCCACCCGCTCACTGTTTGCAATGAAGTCATTTTGCTGCTCTTTGCCTCTCTCCACCCGCTGGGTTGAAATAGGAACAATAGTACTTGCCTAAGCTTTGGGAATTTGGGAATATTAGTTTGCAAAATGCTTTTGATGTTATTTTGGTGCTGGGAAGGTGAGGCATTTGCAGGTGTGTGCAGAAAAGGTGTTGTGTATTTTTTTTTTTTGGCTGTGAAAGATTTGGGAGTGGCTGCCCTGTTTCATCACCCCCTCATTAACTATTGCTCTGGGCTTTGTGTCTCAACTTTAGACCTTTATAAGTTTTCAGGGGATTATAGATGACCCTGCAGCTATTTTTAGTGAAAGCTTTTATTTATTAAAAAGCCATCTTCCCTCATTAAAAAGCTACATTGATGGGAAATAGATGAGCAGCTCCATCACTGGCGTCTGCCGTGCGAGTGCGGTGTCGCCAAGATCATGTGTTTTGTGCCCTGCCTTGGTGCAAGACATGTCTTTCCAAGGAGCCAAGCAAAATTTGGTGCAGGAACCACCCAAAACTTGGTGCATGAGCCATCCTTCACCCTGTCTGCAGCATCTGAGGCCTTTGGATAGATGTGGGTGCAGGATTTCCAGCAGTTCCTTGGTGCCAACAGCGACTTGACTTTCCTTCGCTGCTGATTTCCCTCCTTTGTCTGAGTTGTCACACAGGCTCTGATTCCATATGCAAAATCCATCCTCTGACTGGCACAGAGACCAATAAAGCCAGGATTCTTATAAACTTGCTTCATTTAGGTCCAAGTAGGAGTCAATGATTTGCCGCCCGCGGTGAGGACGTTTGGAAAGTCTTTGTGCTGAGTGGATTCTCTGAGGTTCAGATGAGGATGAATCTCATTTTCCTGCAGCCTTTTCCTCCGTGGGGGCACTCACAGAGTCCCTCTCATGTACCTGGCTGCCTATCTGCACTAGACTTGCAGGTACTTAATGTCTTTGAGCCATCTGTTCCTCTGTCAGATTTAGTTAAAATTGGCCAAAGGCTTCAGGAATTATTGGGGAAGATTGTTAGACAGAGGTGTGCAGGCAAAGAGCACGATTGAATAAGCCCATCCCAGTAGGACTCAAGGCTAAAAATGTATCAGGGTATGTTATTTGGATACAAGGCAGCTTGGAAAACAGAATCCATATGCAACCTTTCCCCAGCACAAGAGTTATTGGACATGAGTCTATTTCTTGGTACTGTAGGAAGCTCCTCAATGGAGATGGACATGGCTTTAGGTAGGATGTGATGCCTTGTCTTTCCTTTCTAGCAACATGTGTCTTTCTGTCCAAAATGAGCCCCATCCATACTTTCCCAAGGCACTGATCCTTACAGTGAGATGCTGCAGCTGTATTTTCGGGCAGCTGTTTGCTGAAGGACTCCCCCAGCAAGGACTGGGAGGTACCTCACAGGCTGAATAAGGTGTTACCTTTGGGAGAGCAACATGCCCACATCACCAGCCACTTCCCCTAGGAGTATGTTTAAACCAAGATGCTTTGATTTCATTCATGGACGTCACGATTCCATATTTAGGATGTCATGGATGTTGCAATTCTGTGGTCAGGATGTCATGATTCTATGATTCTCTGTCATGGATGTCATGATTCTGTGATTCTGTGTCATGATTCTGTGTTCCCAGTTAGATCCATCTTGGCTTTGGGCATCCAGAAATTAATGCCTGATTTAAGCAGGTCTTGGAAAGAGAGGGATGAGTTCACCTCCCAGAGTCTTGTCATTGACTACAGAAGGATCTGAGCTAAGGCAGCATGAAATGCATCTGTCAGAAGAGAGGAAAAGCAAAGGAACTGGCAAAAGTCATGTCAAAGGCTGGTGGCTCTGGATCCATTGGCATTTCCATAGGAGTCCAGAAAAGCAGGAGCAATCTGGGATACTTGCTCCTGAAACTGCAGGAGTCTGAGATGATGGATGTCTGAGCATGGTTGTCCAGTCCCCCTTTGTAGTTTCTGGACAGCAATGGGCCTTTTGAGGGTGCAATTCATCCCAGTCCAAGGCAGATGTTTAAAGTAGGGCAGACAGATTGTGTCCTGGTAGTGCCTTTTTCTCTCCATTTGCTATAAAATGGGGTCCCAATGGCTAAGCTTGAATAGCAAGGTGATAAATCCCAACCCAGGCATTGAGAGGAAGCCACAGGATCAAAATAGGAAATGCCTAACATGGATCAGGTGTATTAGAGCCAAGAGAGGGTGTTGAGCAGCAGGAATGCCAGGTTATACCTCTATTTTTGTGGGTTAGAACCAGTTTTTCTCTGTATCATTGTATTTATTGTAATCTTTTTAGTAGATTGTAACTCTGCCTTGTAACATCTCTTGAGCTGGGTTCATTTCTCCCACCAGTTTACCTTTAAACAGCACGTAGTGGGATTTTTGGTGATTCTTTTTTTTTTTGCATCCATTTATGTCTCATCCCTCTAACTTCCAGGAGACTCAGCAGAGCAATTCTGCATGTGGCTTGTCATTAGGTGCCTCACCCAGCAACCTGCAAGTTCATTAGTATTCGTTTTAGTGCTAACGAAATGTCTGAGCTGCATCTTTTCTGCATGAGAGGCTGAAACTGAGGCAGTAAAGGGAAAAATCCAACTCCAGCTCTACAGAGACCACCCAGAGCGGGTCCCTTCTGCCAGCAAAGCACTGCTTGTGTCAGTGTGGCAAAACCACAGGGGTACAATAAAAAAATCAACCTCAGAAGTGGTTGGAAGGAGAATTTTTGCTTTATAATTGCATCTGCAGTGGGGTGTCTGCCAGTGTAGCAGTTTGAGCTGAGGATCTTCCCACCCCAGAAATCCATAGGAGTGAACAACTGCAGGTGGAGGGTGATGATCCTATTTCTCCTGCCCTATAGGAACCCAGAGGGCTGCTTGGCTCTGCTTTAGGTGTTGCACAGTGTGGATCTAAAGCCTGTTTCAGGCTGGGGTGGTGAGTGGGAAGAAGGGCCCTGGGTGTGCCCTGCCTGCCTAAGAGGCTTTCATTGATTTTCCTTTTCTTCAATGGAAACAGAACTGACATCCATTAAACAGCCCCCCGGCCTCTCCAGAGCCAGGCATGGAGGCAGCAAAGGTTTTATTGCTATTGTTTTCTTCTTTTCTCTTAGGCTTGTGTGTTTCTCTCCCATCTCCCTTTGCTAAAGCTCAGCAGCTCTGGCTGGGAGATGCACAGAAATGGGTCCAGATAATGGGGAATAGGATTAGGAGGGGTTTGAAATAGGTGCATTAAAATGTTTAGTTGAAATATTCCTAATGCTTCAGGAAGGTAGAATGGAGTAAAGGAACAAATGGGTGTACAGACTCTGTCATAGAAATTTTGGCAGGAAAGGTATGGAAAGAAATATTTAAAAAAAATTAAACGGGAAAAGTGATGGAATTTTTGGTTCAAAATCCCAAATGTTGTTAAGAAAAATAGAGGAAAGGTAATAGTGGATAATTTGCCCAGCAAACATTCATCAAATAACAACATAGTTAAAGGTTAGTGGATACACCATAACCAAATGTTAGAAAGGGCATCAGTGTTGAGGGGAATCCCCAGTGTCTGAGAAATATGAGGTGGAAACAAAGCTCCCCTAATCTGACTTATCCCCAGTGTGTTATCCCAGAGTTTTGGGAGCCTCCCTATTTGCTTAATCAGCTTAGACACCCACAGATAACTCTGAAATATCCAGGGGGGAGATGGATGGGAGAAACCATCTCCTCTGGCTTTATTTGGCTGCTCTTCTGCTTTTGCTCCCTTAGGGATGGAGCATGGCCAGGCTGTGAGTAGTGGGATCCAGGGTGAGGTTTTGGGATGTCAGCAGGCTCTGGGAAATGGGATCCTGCTCCTGTCAAAATGGTTTCATTCCTCTCCATGGGTTTTGTTTAAGAGAGGCTGGAGGGATAAGGGATTTGAGGCAGCAAGTGCCAGGATTTCACTGCAAAGGTGCCTGAGATGCTGGTGGCTCCATCACCAGCTTTCTCTGTATCCTTCCCACCCCTTGGGAATTATCCCAAAGCTCTGTGCAGTTGTTCAGGAAAAAAAAATCCACATTTTCCTTCCTCTGAACCTGTGGCAGGTGAAGAGATCAAACCCCATTTATGGATGAAAAGAGACTTTTTAATTTCAAGTTTTGCAAAATAACCAATGTTTACTTAGCATTGTATCTCTCTATATGGTACAGATTTATGAACCTTATGTATATTTTATCCTTACACATTTGACCTCAGACAATTCATGTCTCCTGAGTTCTGAGCAGGGTTTTTTTTCTCAGCATTTTCTTTATTTACTTCCTTTCCCCTTTACTTTTCTGTTTCTCATGGCTGTCACTGCACAGCTCTTCAATAACCATGTTTTGTATTCAGTTGCAGAGTTTTCTTTGGGGGGTTGGTTTTTAATATACTGTTTATGAACAAGGCTGATTTTTGGGAGCGATGTGTGTTTGCAGCAGAATGTTTCTGCTGTGAAACGGAAGGCATTGGAAAAAACCAAAGAAAGAAGGAGAAAAAAGGAGATTATTGGGTCTTTTTGGCCAGTGAACATTACAGAAATACCTCTGACATTTTCCCAGACTTATTAGACAGGTCTTGAGCTGACTCAGGTACTCAGTTTCCAAATGTCTCTGCCTGGACTAGACCTCAGCTGCTGATTTAATGGCAAACCTCTTGTTGCTCACTTGGCTGTGCTGCACCATTCCCTGCTGGAAAACCAGCCAAGGCTCTGGTTTTTAATGAAGGAGTTGTTAATGCTGTGGTGGATGGAAAGCTTCCTGTTTTATTAAGCAAAGACAGGAGCTTCCTCACTCCCTCACCCATCCTCATGTTCTTGGGAAGTGCTCACAGTCCCCGTGCTCATCGATTCCGCTCCAATTCGGGATGCTGGTGCAGGAAAGTTAATTAATTCCATCAGAGAATCTCTCCTGTAGATCAGGATCCTGTCAGGTTGTGCTGTCCTTGGCTTTCTGGGTGTTTTTTTGGTGTTCATCTCACCCTTGCAGCTACTCCAGCAACTTGGTGGGACACGCTGTTGTAGCCACTGTGGGGCCAATGGGAGCACTTGGAATGAGCTGGGAGAAATTCAGATGCTGGAAATGGAGGCACTGGGAGCTGTGTGTTTCGTGCTTGATTGCTTCCCTGATTGGTGCTGTTTTAAAAAAAATGCATTAGAGAAAGAATGTTTGATTTCCAGAGTGCCTGGGTGCCGACACCAGCTCTGTTTGTTTTCCTCCCTTTAGCAGAAACCTTGTAAAAAATTTATGAAGCATTAATGGAAAGGAGATTTCTTTTTCCTCAAGCAGATTTCCCGAGGTGAAGGCAACCCCCACAAGTCCAGCCCAGTTCCATACTCTTGAGAAATAGGACAAGGAGTGCTTTGGGGTCATTCCCAGAGCATCCCTGATGCAGGTACTTCCAAAGGGGAAGGATGCAGGGGATTAGGAAGAGAAGGAAGGGTCTATTCTCATCCTGGTGGGTGTGGTGATGTGGTGGTTGGCCCTGGAAGGGGACAAGCTGCTGGGAAGGATGAGTTGAAGAAGTGGAGGGATGCAAATGTGGATGTTCAGCTCTGCATCATAAACTACCCCTAAACTTGAGATTCACCTCTCAGTTCGTAGGGAAGGGCATTTGAAGGTTAGTGAAAGGAGATCAAAAATGAGATGTAACATCCCAGCCATCCCCACCTGGCTGTCCCTGCCACATGCTGGGAATGTGCTTGCAGGCAGTAACTTAGCCAGAAGTGATGGATAAGAGGTTTCTTCCACTTCTTTTATTATTTTCTCAAATCTTCTGTGTTGAATGCTTTGGAGGAGGAAGGCTAAGCTGGAATCAGAGCAAAAACTCAGAGTCTGTGGTTTCTCTGTCCAGCTCTGCCAAGGATTTCCAGCAGGACTGGTGGTGGAGAGCTCATTTTACAACAGTGCCTCAAGCCATATTCCTTCAAGAGTTAGCTGGGTAAGGAGAGCAAACAAGCCCTGGCAGCAGCCCTGAAGAAAACCATGGAAAACATCCAGCTCTGAGGAGCTTAATGGGAAGTTATTAGCCAGAATATCCTCCTTATTGTGGAGGCTGGGCTGCCTTATCATCCTGACAGCCCCGAGTAATTGATGTCCCTTCAGAAGGAAGGTGAGCAGAGGATTTGTGGTTTGGTGGGAGCCTTTGGTCTGCTTGACCTTCCCATTGAGGGGAGGTTGTAAGACCATAGGAGCAGCTCCAGGAGGTGGGCACAAGGCACTGGGTGGGGATAGTGGAGGAGGAGCAGAGGGCAGCTGAGGACACTGATGGCTTATGGTGGCATTTAGAGCTGTTTGGTCCTGTGTTGAAGCCCAGGCTCAGGTCCTGTGGCAGAGCAGGGGAAATATTTAGGCAGCCCTAGTGTTGCTTAGATTTGGGGAGGAAGTCCTTGGGATTTGCTTACTTTATTTTCCTCCCATGGAGCTCATCACCCTGGGAAATTTAAAGCCTGGTCACGGATGAGTTAATTACAGGTTAGAAAGTATTTGCAGTTATAGTAGTTAATGGGATATAAACCTGCTGATAGCACCGTGACGCCAAGAACACCTGGAGAGGCCTGGCAGGGGCTGCTTCATCTGCCTCTTGGGACTTATTTCCAAAGAAAGTTTCACCAGGTGTGGCACTGGAAGGACTTTCCCATCCACAGGGCTTATTTTGGTGGAAGGAATTGGAAATAAATGCCTCAAGTGTTAACTCTTCCTGTGCTGCTCCCCATAAGGCTCATTGTTAAACTTCCCTGTGTGGTACATTTTTTTTTTTCTGAACTTTCTTGAAATATGCAGTAGCAATCAAGGCAATTAACTATAATTGCAGAGAGACTACCTTGTGAAGGCGGGACGCAGAAATAGGCAGGTAATTACAACGAGTTATAAATGGATGGTTATTTACATCAGGAGTGATGCACAGGGATTTAGGTATCGGAAGTGGGAGCTGGTGGTTGCAGCAAAGGACACTTGTCAGGGGTCATTCCTGTGAGATCCTTGTATGCCCAGGCAGCTCTTCAGTGCTCATCCTCTTCCTCTAACACGAGGAATGTGTACCCAGCACCTCGGGATTATTACCAAGCTGTTGGGGTCTTTAAGAGCATTCCAATGTCTTCAAATAAAATGAAAAGATTATTTAATGAGGCAAATCTCAAGAGATGTGGACTTTGAGAGCGAGCTGTTAGGTCTGATTTTGGAGCTGAGTGATGCCTTTCTGGCATCCTGTTGCTGAGTGACTCGAGGTGGGCTGATGGTGAGTAGCTACACCCTCCAGAGTGAGCAGCACCCCGAGTTGTCCCCTTGCTCCTCTGACCGGTACCTTGCTCCTGGTTGTAATGTCCTGACCCCTCACAGTTACAGTTTCCATCCTCATATGGAAAGAAAATATTCCTTTTAGGTCTTCTTTCCCTTGGGGAAGAAAATCTGAGCTAGCTCTCCATGCTGCTCATGCTTCAGGAGTGTGATGTAGTTGCTACAAGGGTCAGCCACGTTCGTGTAGCTCCGTGCTGTGCTTTTCTGGGGCTGACGGGAGCCTCGTGTCACCCCTGCTGCCACTTCTCTCTGGAGGAGCACTTTGTAGGCATCATGCTCGATGCTGGAATGAGTTTTTAAACTAGATTTGAAAAGGCTGTTAGGAATCAAGGAGGATGCCTTTCCTGGAGTAGGAACAAGCACCCTGGGAGAGCAGCCGTTGAGCGGCTCCGGGAGCGGCGCAGTCAGGCTCATTTCAGGAGACAAGGTACTTTGGTGGCAGGACATCTTGTGAGTTGTGTAGATTTCCTGGCCCTGGTCTCCCAAGGGAGGTTTAAAACTTTTAGTGCCCTCTTGCTTGGATGTACTTAGCAACAAAGAGATTTCAATTATTTAAAGGTACAGGAAGACATGAAAGCCATTAGGAAGGGACCTGGTGCCCCCCGGAGATGTTGCTGGCTTCTCCTCCAGCTGCAAAGCCCAGCACTGACACAGGGGATGAAATGAAGAACAGATGAAAACCACCTTGGCATAAAGGCAGAGTTTGCTTTGGGTTGGAATTGGTTGGCTGGGGCAATGAGGGGCTGCTTGGTGTGGACCCCAAAATAAGGAGAACAGCAAAGCCCATGCAGGGTGGGGTGATACAAAGAGGTGACCAGGAAACAGGGTGTAGAAGGTGAAGGTATCACTTGTGTTTGTTGCTTCTTGAGCAGAGATAAGACTTAATGCCTTGAGGACAGTAGGTCCAGCACCTTTAGTGATGCAATGTACAATGAGGAAGAGCTTGGGTGAGATGGACTCCTTGCCAGCCCTGGTCTACCATGTGGGTCTAAGGATGACCAGAGCATGAGAAAAGGCTCCCTGTGATGGCCAGGGGAGTTTGGGGCACACTGCCTTCTATCCCACCCTCAGGAAGGGCTGACTGCCACGGCAGAACTTGCTGCCTTTCATGCCAAAGCTGTAATTAGCTCAATCCCAGAGCTGTGATTTAACCTGGGCATTAACACATCTTAATGTGTTCTTCACAGAGCACGTTGGGTTTGTTCTCCTCACAACAGGCCACCCTGCTGCAATGAGCTGAACCCAAAGTTCATGTTCCGTGTTCATGACCATATTCCAGAGAGTTGGGGTTTATTTCTTCTGGCAGAGGTGGTACCTGTAGTGCCTTCCAGACTTCACCGTTGCTGTTTTCTAAATTCTTCCTGTGTGGCTTTCTGTGCCTGTCCTAAATTGCCATTCAGTGACATCAGGTTGTTAAACTCTGAGACTTTCACCCCAGAGGTGGCTGTGTTGTACTGCTGGGTACAGCAACTCATTTATCACCTTGTGTTGTTGGATCCATCATGATAGAAGGCAATGCACAAATAGCAAATGGATTTAATTACAGTTTTAACCAAAATTAAGCTATTGTGAGCACAGATACAGAGCAGGGATCTCCCTAACTGGGCTGAAGACACATGAAGTGGGTACAGAGGTGACCAGCAGGTCTTCTTCAACTGCAGAGTCTCTTCTTCACACAGAGCAAGTACATTTGATTTATTACAACTGCGAGTGAAAGTGGTACTGGAGCAGTAGGAGAATTAAAAACATGCGTGGCATGTATATGATGCAGAATAACTAATCTTTCCTGACATTTGCTGTCAATCATGGATAAGGAGAAGATAACTAACTCTGCCTCTCATGTTCTGAGGTCTGCAGTCTTCAGTCATGAAGATAAATGTCGGCCATCAGCTGTCCTTACATACAGCCATATCCTGGTAGGCAGCAACGCTTCAACAAATTCTTGTGCTCGAAGGTGAATCTTTGTGGAGCCCACATAACACATCCAAAACCCTGGAGGCTTTGTGTGGAAAGGGTTTGGTCCCTAAAGACAGACCCAAAGTGTCCCCTGCACTGAGAACTGCAATAGTGGCCTTGGTGGTGATGCCCCCATGAGTCAGATGGAGCTTGGAGGGAGGTTTTGCTGCTCTAATTTCCCTGAAGTGTTTATGTCTTACATGGATCTGCCTTTATAGCCAATTGGACATGGGATCCATTTTCCTGTGGCAGCCAGACCAAATTCCATACATATTTTTCCTGAAGAAGTGATAATGCCTTTTTAGGCCATCTCAAATCATTTTCCCATTCATACCAGAGCTCTCAAGTTGTTCAGGGGAAAGGGAAGGCATGGAAAAATAAGCCAAAAATGGCTTTTTCTTTTCGAGTGTGTCATTTGAAATGATGGGGGACAAACACACAGCTCTTGTTTTAATTTGAACTGCTCAACTCAGGGTTATTTTGGAAGGAGCGTGAAGTGGAGGAGGTTCAAGTTCAGTCACAAGGTGGGAAAATGTATTTTGGGGCTCATCTGAAGAGACTGAGTTTCGTGTGGGGGTGAAGGAATCATCTACCCAGATATATCCTCCCTGGAAAAAGCTGGAGAAGGGGCATGAACAGCAGAGGGGAAAAACAGGGATGTCCTCTTGTTAATGGCACAGGGAAGGAGAGGTTCACAGATTCACAGACTATTCTGAGTTGGAAGGGACCCCCAAGGGTCATCGAGTCCAACTCTTCAGTCAGTGGCCCACACATGGGATTGAACCCATGACCTTGGCATTGTTACAGCCAAGTTTTAACCAACTGAGCTAATCTCAGGGAGCATGGCTGGGAATCTGTTTATGGGTATTTACAAACTCTATTTCCCTCACAGAGGTGCCTACAAGGGCAGAGTTAGCAGTATTTTATTAATAATAAATAACAGTAGGATGGTGAAATGTGTACTTAAATATCCTGTGCCATTCAGTGCATCTCCTCATGCTTTACAGAGGAAAACTTGTGTGAGAAGGGTAAATACGAGACAGGGAGGAATTGGTAGGGAGATGAGATGGAGATCAGAAGGTTCATCTTTTTCCTCTTCTTGTCCTTTTTTTTCTTCTTGCCTTATATATTAAAATTCCCAGTTAACCACGTGCTATTTAGGACTGGCCGAGGTTGGTAATTTCTGAATTCGGAATGAGTCCAGGCCAGGTGAAAAAGTGAAAGGAAAGGGCATGTAACATTCCTGTCATACAAAATGTGCTGGAAAGGGGGGAGGGAGCGGGACTATCTCCTTGTGAGCCGCAAATAGAGCTGTTAGTGCCATCAGATAGGGCCGGACAGCGATAGCGCTGTATCAATGGGATAAAGATAAATGGGAAGATAAGAGAGTCGGCTTTGCCTTGAAATCCACTTGTGGTTACCAAAAGGCTTTGTCTTCCCGTTGATTTCTTCATCCTGCTCCTGTGGTAAATGCCAAGGCTTGAAATCTTATTTATGGTGACGCTAATGAAAAAGTGTCCAGCAGAGCCAGCGCTTCACCCAAAGGATATGAAGATCTTCTGTGCTGTCTCAATTAAGTGAGGTAACGGGGAGGCTTCTGAAGCCACCCGGCAGTGGTTGAATGGCTAATTCTCTCCAGCATTGAATTAAAAATTAGGAACATTTAATAAGCGGGGTTAGGTGCCCCCTGAGTTACGGTTTCAGCAAGATGCAGTTAAGCTCAGTCTTTCTGCCTGTTTTTTGAAAGTCTGACTCATCTTTCCCAGCACTTCTCTGGCAGCTGTGAGGGCATGAAACTTTTTTAGATCGGAGATAAGATTCATGCCGTAATCACATGATTTGGGGAGCTGGAGCTTTAAGGGAAAGAGTGCTAAAAATAACCAGAATTGGTGACAAGATAGTAGCAATTTTGGCTTTTTCTACCGTGAAGGGCTTGTTGCCAGCTCTGGGGAAAGGAGTCAAGGGCTTCACTCTGCAGTGGGGCTCCAAAATGTCATCGCTCCCGTGATAATTTGGGATAATAAAAGGGGGGGAAAAAAGGAAAAGATAGGAAGGAGCAAAGATAGAATGGAAGTAAGAGCAAGAAGTGAGAAGATTAGAAAGGGGTAAATATTGCAAAATAAAAAGAAAACTGGTGGGGAAAGGGAAGCAGGGCTCATATTGGACTAATGCCTCATGGGCTTGGATGGTGTTGGAGGAAGACAAAAGGAGCGAGACAGAGTGAGAAGCACAATGACTTTAATTTGTAGGCAGAGACTGTTAAGAGAGAGAGAAAAAAAAGGTGATTTGAGTTCTTTTATTCATTACTAACCATAAAAGGCCCAGACTGTGTTGTCAGTGGCTTTAAAATCCAGGATCCTATTAAACCTTCCTTGATAGTAACTCAGCACTTGGAAACGTAGGTAAAGAAGGAGGAGGGATGGGGGAGCTGGATGAATCCAGGGGAGACTAAGGGCAAAGATCTCACCTTTGTTCTGGCTGTGGTTTGGGGGGGATCAAGTGGCCTGTTTGCCTGGAGAAGCCCAGTGGGAATGGGAGCATCCCCATGCCCCTTGCAAAGGGATCACCCCGGCTGCTGCTCCCTAGAAAAGGGCACTGCTCCCCATTCCCAGGTATTAAGTCAGGCTTTATTCCTGCTGCTTGCAAACCAGCTGCAGCTCAGGGGAGGCTGCACGGAATGCGAGATGAGATGGGAGAGATGAGCAGATAAATTCGATGGATAAAGCCGGCAGCAAAAGTTCCTTGGATTAATTCCCTGTATGATAAAAAGGAGGCGAGTTGGTGTCTAGGCAGGGGGTGGCACCAGGGTGAGGTGAGGCAGGGGTTGCATCAGATCTGGACAGTCCTGAGGCAGGACTGGGAGTGCACTGGGAGAAATGGTTAATTCCCCCATTTGCCTCCACCATCCCCAGTGGTCCCTGTACACCCCCAGGGACTGTCCCTCCCTGGTTTGCACTGCAGGTACCCACTGCCAGCCTCAAACCCTGTGCCCAGCACAGGGCAAAGCTGTAATTAAAAGAGCTGTTCCCCGAGACCCAACAACTTATCGATTTTGTGTGAGTGCGGTGTGTGCTCGCTCCTCTCTCTCAGGGAAATAGAAGAAGCCATTCTTTCCAAGGGAGACTCAGAGCTGACATGCAGGTCTGTGCCACACCACGTCCTCAGCTCCCTGAGACACGTGTGGAGCAGAACAGCCAGACAAGGAATAGCTCCCACAGGAGATGCTCGAGGGCACCTCAATTCCTCAAGGATTTTCCTTTCCTGCTGGAGTTCTGGCAGCATTTGAAAGACAGACATTGTTCCACATCTTGTGCTGAGAAACTCCAGGCAGGGAGCAACAGGTTTGGGGGACCTCCACAGCTCTGATGGAGATGTCACTTGGCTGGGAAAGAGGGATAGGGAAACAGGGCTAAGCATCCCTTCTCTGAGCTGGCACGGAGAACAGGGAGGGCTCAGGGAGCCACCGTGCTTTGCTTCGCTTCGTGGAGTGGGTAATCAGCCCTTTTTATGAAGTCAGACTCCAACCTCTTTGAATTTCACCCTGTGTTCTCCCTCTTATGGAATAGAGTCAGCTGATAAAGGTCTTATCTGGTCACTGTGCTCCAGAAAATCGGTGCCGCTGGAGGAGCGTGGCTGTGACCGGAGCCTCGTTGGGATTGCAACCTGTGGAGCGTGGCTGGGGGATGGAGGGTGACAGCTCCCTGATTGACAACAACATGGGATGGCAAACCATGCTGGAGTAGCCCAGAGGGACAGTGAAAGGCAGTGTGGTTTGGGGTGAACCCCTTTCCCTGTGGAATTCGGGAATTGCCTGTGTAGATGCACCTTTGCCTTTCCCAGAGGGATGTGGTGCGTGTGCAGATTGTTTGCTTTATAAGAGAAGTGACAAATTGCAAGATTAAGCAGAAATACGGGTTTCTGTCATCGCCTTCCCTCCTAATGGAAATCCAGAGGATCCTGCGTAGTAACTAATCAGTCAAGCGGAGGAGTGAGATGGTTAATGGAGGAAAAATACTCCTCTCGCTGCCTCGTCTGGGAGAGACTCGACAGCTTCATGCTCAGCTATCAATTTGAGAAGTGGAAGGAGACACTGGCAGCTTTGCCTGTCTGTGGTGAGGAAAACATCAGGGTGGGTGGATTTGGGCATTTGAATACCTGGAATAAACCCTGTAACAGAATAAAAAGATCCTCAGGATGTTTTCCCTCCTTAGAATTATAAGGAGAACCAAAAAAAATCCTCTAGTCCACAAGGTCTCACCCTAAATCAGGCGTTTCTGAAGGGGCTGAAAGGAGAAGAAGGAATCTCATTAGCCACCCTTTGGAAGCTTAATTCCAGGCAAGCCTGCCAAGGCACCATTGCTCCTTGGATAGGAAGTGCTGGAGAGCTCCAACAGCAGCTTTCCATGTTCAGCCCAGCCTCAGAGAATATCCTTAAGTATTATTTGAGGATTTGGCCTGCTGGAACTGGGCAAGCTACAAAATCCAGATATTGTTGTACTTGGCAAGAGCATCATGCCCTTGCAGGGGGAGAAGACTTTGCCCTTTGCTAAAGCTTGAACAAACTTCCATTAGGAATTAAGCAGAGTCCTGTGCATTTCAGCACTGCCCTCCAGCAATCTGGGATGGCTTCCTTTGTGTTTGCCCTGCTTAGCTCATGGAATTCTGCAGAGCATCCATGTTCCTAGAAAGCTTTGTGTCCATCTGCTCGACCGACTTTGGTAATGGAGTTAAGACCCCTCTGCTTCCTGAGCCAGGAGAGGAGATTATCCCTCTAATATCGTTCAAGGAAACCCCTCAGCTCCCAGCTGGCTCAGGGCGTTGCTGGGTGAGAACATTCACTCCAGAACCAAAAAACCTGGTCAGTCTGGCTCGAGATGCCTCACCTGCAGTTGGAGATGATGATGGAACAGGGGTTTAAACAGCTCCACCAAAGATTTTTTCTCATTTTCTCTCAATTTTGAGGTTGGATTAGCTTTTTTTGCTGAGGATGCTGGTCTGTTGGGGTGAGATTTTGGGAGATGAAATGTCTTTTTTTAAGCTGGTGGAGTTGGTCCTCCAACTGGACCAACAGTTAGGGCCTTTATGCTTCTCTTAGGCACCAAACCTCTGCTTTTCCATCACCTTCCTTGTGGGTTAAGACATTGTGAGAGTGGGATTTGGGGAAAACTCCAGGTATTGAGTGTTGAGGAGGTGGGGGACCAATTGACAACATCCCCTTTCCAAAGGGTGTCCTGCAGCTCCAAGCAATGCAGACCAAGAGCTTCCCATCACATGTTTGCCATAGAAAATACTACATGAGGAATTCTCCTCTGTAAAAAACACCTTCCTAACAACAAAACAGAACAAAACAAGAAATAAAAACCAGAGTGACAAAGGAAAAATATATTGATTTTTAGTTTGGATCCTTCCAGAGAGGAGTCTGTGCAATCACACAGCCCCTGTCTGGCTGCCTTCCCCACTCCCACCCCTCTGTAGTTTTTGAGCCCTTTGGCCAATTCCTGGACAATTTCCACCCAATTTGAGAGAAGGAAAGAGGTCTCAGAGATATTAAATTTCTATAAATTTCATTAAAAGAGGTGGCTGGGTAGGAGAGAGCAACTGTTACAGCAGCCCCGTGAGACTGGGGCTCCGGCACATGCACAGCCTTTGTTAGACATCACACAGTGGCTGAGGAGAAAGACTTTTCCCTACAAGCAATTCCAAGGGAAAAAAACCCAAACAAACACATCTTTGACCAGCCCTTGCACCCTCCCAGCCGCTGGGGAACGTGGCTGGAGAGCCCTTGGAGAGCTTGTTCCATTTGTTCCACTGCCTGTCGATGGCTTGTTCCTTCAGAAATGAACTTGTAAGTCCTGCAAATAGGTCACGAGCGGGATGGAGGAAACATTCCGACCTCCTTCGGTCGTCTCCACACCAGAATAAATTCCAGCCATGGAGATCTGCCTGATTTCTTCCCCCACCCCAGCACTCCCTGCTCTTTTTTTTCTCGCCTAAAAAACGCTGAGCTCCAAATTGGGAATTGGTTCCGAGCGCCCGGCGGGGAGAGGGATGTGAAGGGCTGGGAGGAGGCAGCTGGGAAGGCCAACCAAAAGCTCGGCATTATTAAGATTTTTAAGATATACAGTTTTGATAAAAGCTTGCAAGTAGCAAATTTGCTATCAAGCCTAATGTAGCATGGCAGATTTTGTCTGAGCTAGCAAAGGATCACATTTGCAGCTCCTCTGAGGCGGGGAAGTGGGCTCAATAGGCTATTTTCCACATCCATGCTCTGTTCCTAAAAAAAAAAAAAACCCAGGAGGGGGAAGCAGGGAGATGGAAAGGCAAATAAAGACAGTTTCTCTGTTTCCATCTTACTCTGATTTTCCATGTGTTTGCCCTGACTGTTAATAACCAATAACCTGCGTCCTCAACCCAGGTTTTACCGTGGGATTTGTGTTTTAGAATCACAGAATCATAGAATTGATTGGGTTGGAAAAGACCTCCGAGATCATAGAGTCCAACCCTTGGTCCAACTCCAGTCCCTTTACCAGATCATGGCACTCAGTGCCATGGCCAAGCTCAGCTGAAAAACCTCCAGGGATGGGGAATCCACGCCCTCTCTGGGCAGCCCATTCCAATCCCTGAGCACTCTCTCTGCAAAGAAGTTTTTTCTGCTCTCCAACTTCAATTTCCCCTGGCAGAGCTTGAGCCCATCGTGCCCCCTTGTCCTATTGCTGAGTGCCTGGGAGAAGAGACCAACCCCCACCTGGCCACAACTTCCCTTCAGGCAGTTCCAGACAGTGCTGAGGTCACCTCTGAGCCTCCTCTTCTCCAGGCTGAATAACCCCTGGTTTTGCTGGGTGTGCAAAGTTGCTCAGGAACACTTCCAGATGGATTGTGGGATTTTGGCAAGTCTGGCATGTTCCCCGATCCGCTGGCATTTCCCTTTTGACCCTTTTTTCATGGAATTAATTCTTCTCTGCATCTTCCTGTGCCACGCTGAAGCTGCAAGGCTGCCCAAGGGATGGAGGGAAGTGGAGGCAACATGAAATAGCCATCAAAAGTTGGGTCTGTTTGATAGTGATATTAATCAGGGCCATCACAGCTTGGGTTGAGGATTATATTAAAAAATAAGAGTTTGGGGGGAGAGATGTTAGTTTGGCAGTCCCAGCATCACCCAGGGGAGAGGCTGATAGAGAATGAGAGTATTTACAAGCATGTGGAATGACAGGATAAAGGGGAATGGCTTCAAACTGGCAGAGAGTAGGGTTAGATTGGATATTGGGAAGAAATTCTTGAGTAGGACTGTGGGGAGACCCCGGCAGAGGTTGCCCAGAGAAGCTGTGGTTGCTTCATCCCTGGAAGTGTCCAAGGACAGGTTGGATGGGGCTTGGAGCAACCTGGGATAGTGGAAGGTGTCCCTGCCATGGCAGAGGAGTGGAACAGGATGGTCTTTAATGTCCCTTTCCACCCAAATCAGCCTGTGATGATCTGTGGTTGTTACTGAAGTCCCATGAAAAAATTCCCACTGAGTTACAAAGTCCCCCAGTTTCAGCTCTGAATTTGGGCAGGTTGTTGCTGGTCATGGTTCTGTCCTGTCCTTTTTGGATTCAATCAGTCTTGCCAGCTCATAATATTTGGTTTGTAGTTCACCAAGAAATGCTGCAAAGCCACTGCCTGGGCATGAGCTTGGTCTGTCCATCACTGAATGAGACCCAGCTGGGGTTGTGATTCTTCACTTGCCTTCTCAGAGCAATAAAACACATATTTAGACATGGCCTGGAGGAGACTGGATGTTTTCCTGTGCTGATATACTCACATTTTTCTCATGCATGAAGCAACTCTTCTTATTTTAAGAGTCTGTGGTGTATTTTCCTGCTCAGGAGAGCATGGGGAGATGGCTTATTTTTTTATGGGATCAGGCATGTGTTTTGCTAATGCTCTCTGTGATGTGCTACTGGTTTTATTTGCATCATTTACTGTCATTCTGTGGCTTAGTGACCCAATGTGCTTCTGCTTTGGCTCCCAGCACCAAATCCAAGCATCTTGCAACCTCTGGATCTTGTATTGTCCTTTTTGCTCTTCTTTCTCCCGTTTCTTTATGGCATTTGGTACCTTGTGCAGTTTATTAATGCTTCTTTGTCACTGCCTGCCTGATGGGTTTTCTTTCTGCTTCCCTGCTGCATCCCTAATCTTGCAGTCTTGGCTTCATTTAAGGGGGGGAATCAAAACCCTGCTGCTTCTGCTAAATCAAGTGGTGTTTGTGTTGGGAAATGAGAGAGTGTGATGCCATCAAACTCACTTATTCTGAAGCTCAGCTAGGTTTGCAAATCGTGTTATGTGGAGCCAGGGAGCTCGTGCCTTGGCAGAACATCTCCCATGGCCTGTGACAGGAGGCAAACTGCTTATTTCCCCCCATATTTTAGGAAAAATACGGGGTTTGTCTTTCTGAGGGAGATGCTGAGGCTCTGTGGTGGTGCTGCCCCTCATCCTCCCCAGCAGCAGAGCTGAGCCAGGGTGACGTCCCCCAGGGCTTCCCTGAATTCACCCACCAGATCTTGTAAATGTACAGGACCATTTAGGCTTTTAAGACATCTGAGGTCACTTTTCATCGCAGGCTGGGCCGCTGCACAGTTTTACAGGGTCATAAAAGCCCTGACAGGAGTCATAAAAGCCTCCAATTGCACTGCACAAACCCGCGGAGTATATTTTAAGGGCCCCTGAGTTTTCATTTTGCTGCTTTTATGGGAACTCATAAAAGCCTCGATGAGCACAAACCCTGATTGGCTCCTCAGCACGGAGGTAGTTAAAATTACAGCCGACGACAAATTGTTCCAGTCTAAATAAATCAGGGCTTTGCATGTGACAGGAGAGAGGGGCTGTGCCCCCCTTTCTGTGTGCAGGGACATGTGTGTGCTCCGTGTGCAGTTGGTCTGGTGTCCGTGTGGGACCACTCACCATCCAGCTCCTGTCAGACACATCTTGGCTGTCCTGTTACAGGACACCCTGCTGAGTGTTGTGCTGCTCTGGCTTCCCCTGGGCATGGTTTTCTGCTCCATCACTCATCCTGCATAATGCACACACGGCCTCCATCCCTGTTCCCACCTTCCCTGATCCCACCAAACCCTTCCAACCCAAACTAGTCCAGAATTCCATGATCATTCCCATCTCAGTGGCATTACAGGGCTGTCCCTGCTTTCTGTGCACAAACAGATGCTCGACTGGTTGTCACAAGGCAGGGACAGACCAGTGTATGGTGGTGGTTGTGATCAGAGTTGCTGGGGCTTGGCAGGGTTTGAGGGCTGAAATATATTCAATTGAGCAATGTCAGTGTGTCAAAAGGGAAATGTTTCATAGAAATGGCTTGTTGTGGGTTTGTTTTTCTTTTTGACTTTACCTGGCTAGACTGAAATAAATAAGAGCGGTTCAAATTCAAATGTGGTGTTTGGTAAGTATAGAATGACACCTCAGGGAGTGCTGTGACCTGAGGACAGGAATGCTTGGGATGAGTCCTGCCTTTCCTCGATACCTGGGGCAGGAAGAGGTTTCTTGGTGGGAGTCTCCCCTCCCCAGCTGCTGCAATGAGAGGGATGTGGTGAAGGTCAGCGTCACGGGAGGAGGCAAAGCATGTGTAGCTGGGGTCATGGAGTGGTTGAAGCAGTGAGTTGAGTGTTTGGATCTGTAATGGAAATTTCCTTGACTGTTTTCCTCCTCTCTCCATAGTTCAGGAGATGGTGAGATCAGGTTTTGGTTTCTGGTTGTAAATTGTGCTGCTCTCCCTGAGCCCTTCCCTGCCTCTCATCCCGTGGGCTTTTCAACAGCCACAGTTTTCCTCTGGGATGTTTCTACCTTTCCTCTGAAGTGGTTCTCACCAGAAGGAGGAAAACCCCATACCAGTGGCCTCCTCCATTGCTATGACCATCTCCTTTTCCCCAGCTACGTGCCCAGGGCATTGCCCATCGCCCAGGCTGTTGCTTGGCATGATCTGTCAGAACTCTGCTGGCTCCCAGGGGACAGATGAGCAAAGCCAAGCCCAAGGGACCAATCTCAGGTCCCACGGACCAGGCTTAGGTCTCATGTCCCCTCAGAAAGGGACCAGCCAAATCTCAGCTGTGTGACCTTCCAGCCTGGACCTGCTTGTCACAGCTTGGCAAGGAGAGGAAACGATCAGAAAGGTTCTCTTTGCTCTCTGAAGATAAATGTGTCTTATTTCTGTCTTGCTGTAGCTTTATATAGTAATTATATCAACTACAGCTGATCAAAGCATTTGTTAAAGAGAAAACTATCTCTCCTTTGCTTTTGTTACTGTTTGCAGCCAATTTGACAGGCTTTATATCTCCAACTACATTTTCTCTTATTTTCCACGCTTGATTTCTCTTTTTCTCTTCCTTCCCCCTTGTTGGCACCTGGCACATAGATGGATCTCCCTCCCCCCCTCTTCTTTCCCTTCCCCCTCTCTCCATCTGGCTTAATAAAAATGTTTTTTAAGCCATCTCAGGGACTCAGGAGCAAACAGCAGCAGCAGTGTGAGTGATCAATCTACCTGTGCCTCCTGTTTTGGCTGAGGTGTGAGCGGGGCAGCTCAGCCAGGCAGGAGAGGGCATGGAGCAACTCCCCTCACTCCTCACCTCCTCTGCTTTTCTATTTTCCACTGTTATTGTTTCTCCAGGTGTTTATGAGGGTTTAACCTCTCATCTCAGAGTTTTTCATGAGACTGACACAAATGGGCTGCCCTTTTGTCTGAGCCATATCCACAAATCCCAGAAAGGCACATCCTTGCTGTTTCTGTAATATTTTTTTTTTCAGGATTCCTTCTTTTCCTGTTGATTTCCATTTTTCTTTAATCTCGTTTAAAACCTCTCTCTCCTCCAATGTTTGTGCTTCTTTCTCTCTCTCTCTCTCTCTCTCTATTACTGGCTTTATGGCCAAATGCTTTAATTTATTTGCCATACAATATCTCTTTACCAGCGTTCTGGGGATACAAATTGTTTGAAAGACGTTACAATAATATCCAGGCTTGGCACATCTGTTTGTCAGCGCGCAGCATTTCCAGCTCAGCCGCTCAGGGACGTGCAGGACAAGGGTGTCTCCCTCTGCTTGAGCAGCTGGGGAGGTGAGCTGTAATTACCTGAGCTAAAACTGATTGAGGGTTCCTAAGACAAAATGTACTGGGAAGCTCCTCCTTTCCCAATGTTAGTGCTGTGGGGTTGGCATCAGCCCAGATGATTTGCACCCTCGTGCTGGTTAGTGATGAATTCACTCCTGGCACAGGAAAAGGCTTGGATTGACATTTGGATGAAGAGTTCTGGGTCACAATATGAGTCAAAATGGGGGGATTTGGGGTCAGACCGTTGGGGATGGTTGTGAATTCATTTGTTGGGGTGGTGATCTGGATCTGTGCCCTTTGACAAAGGTGCTGGGGTTTTGGGTGCTCTGTTTGAGTCACAGAATCATAGAATGGATTGGGCTGGAAAAGACCTCCGAGACCATCAAGTCCAACCCTTGGTCCAACTCCAGTCCCTTTACCAGATCATGGCACTCAGTGCCACGTCCAGTCTCACCTTAAAAACCTCCAGGGATGGGGAATCCACCCCTTCTCTGGGCAGCCCATTCCAATGCCTGAGCACTCTCTCTGCAAAGAATTTCTTTCTGCTCTCCAACTTCAATTTCCCCTGGCAGAGCTTGAGCCCATCGTGCCCCCTTGTCCTATTGCTGAGTGCCTGGGAGAAGAGACCAACCCCCAGCTGGCCAGAACTTCCCTTCAGGGAGTTACAGACAGTGCTGAGGTCATGCTTTGCATGAAGGGCACACCAACCATAGGGGTGGGAACTATCCTTGTACCCACTGCTCTGAAAGGAGCTGCAGAGGAGTGGAATGTCCTGGTTGGAATTGCAGAGAGTGTCCTGCAGTCTCAGAGGTGATTCATTCCTGATGATGCCCTTTAGCAGAGAGAAACCAGCTGCCTTGGGAGAGGCTGGGGATGAGGGACTGGTTGCCTTGGGCTAGGCTGGGTTTAGTGCTGTTAAACCACCCCCTCCGTGGCTCTGCCAGGCAGCAATTGCCTCCCCCGTGGTGTTTTTAGCTTCCCTTATCAATGCACTTCATAACTTCTAATGCACATTGATTGCTGTCTATTTCTTCTTTTATTTTTGTGTTATGCTTGATTGCTGCTTTAGCAATAAGAATAGGGCTTTTAGCCAAAATTGTCTTTTTTGGATTGCGGAGTCCTGACTTTTTGGCTCTCTAATAAGTTTTGTGTTACGAGCCCACATTTCTCTGTTGACATTTTTCCTTCCAGCCAATTTCTCCCATAATTTTCCCCCGCATTGGAAATGAGTCCTTTTGAAGCCCTGAGTATATATATTACTGATTGGGGCAAGCCTTTATTATCCATTGTGAATGTAATCAGGTCCTCATCACTAGTTTCTTGATAATCACTGAGCACCAGTTCAGTCATTAATTTCGTCTTTATCCATCATGTCTTCTTTCCACGTTATTTGCTAAATAGCTCGGACGTGATTGCCACACTCGGCATCTGAGCTTGTAACTCTTTGCTTCCTTAATGTGTTTACATTGTCAGGGTAATGCTGTCCCTGGTACTCAGGTCTGTGGGATTTTATTTTAAAGGATGCTCAGCCAACCTCAGGGAGCCTGCACGGAGGAGATGAATATTCCTTTGTTGGATGATCAGCGTTGATGGTCTTTAGACCCTGATGTTTCAATTCCTCCTGCCCGGGAGCTCTAATTTATTATCTCCCCAAATCAAGCTCCTCAGGACTGAGCTGCTTATCTTTCCCCTGTTTGCAGCATGGTGTAGAAATTCATCCTGGTGTGTGGTTTCCCTCCTGTGCCTGCTTGGGTTGGTAGAAATCCATATGTATCCAATAGGTCGAAGAGATCAAAACTCTAAAAGCAGAAAAATAAATGGATTATAGCAAAGACTTAGCTGGGCCAGTCGTTCTGATCACTCAGTAATGCCAATAATATCACCTTGTTTCTTGTCAAAGACATTTCCCAGTTCCTGATCCCTTTGGGGAAATTCTATGGCACGGAAGGGTGAAGGGAGGGATGAGTGGAGGGAGAAGCAAAGGGTAAATGGCTCCTTTGGGTGGTATTTCATAGAGTCACAGAGGGGTTTAGGTTGGAAGGGACCCTAAAGCTCATCCAGTTCCACCCCCTGCCATGGACAGGGACACCTTCCACCAGTTCAGGTTGCTCCAAGCCCCATCCAGCCTGTCCTTGGACACTTCCAGGGACGGAGCAGCCACAGCTTTACCAAGAAGGATTGGTTTGCTCACTGACCAGCCCTGGAGTTTGTGCTCTGTTTGCCTTTCTTGGGGTATTGGCACCAAACTAACACACTCCATTAATTTCAGGGGTTAATTAGCGAGGACAGGGCTTAGTCCTGCCACCCTCAGAACTTCTGGTGCCCAAACCAGCTTTCTTACACCTTCCCTGAGCCTCCCTCTGCTCCTGCTGCCAATTAGGGAGACCTTCAGAGCCTTCAAGAAGGGCTTTCAGAGCTCCTCAGAGTTCTGCCAGGTGAAAGCTGAGGCTGCAGGCATTAAAAATCCAGCCTTCCCACTGCTGCTGATCCTTGAACTGGTGTAAAATGAGCTGAGGGATGACAGGGGCCTCAGGGGGGAAGCCACAGTGACTTGCAGGGTTGAGCTGAGTCCTGGAGACACCTCTGCTGTCCTCCTCCTCCTCCTGCTCCTTCTCCTCCTCCCCCAGGGATGTGCTCTGCTAACTTTCTTTCCCTTGACAAGCTGCTGTGCTCCCTCCTGGCTGCTTCTGTCTCATGGCTGGACTTGGTCTGCAGGGATTGAGCACTCAGCATAGGGACTGAGTCTCTCCATGATTATATTAGGCTGATAAAAATTAAAAAAACCCCAACAAATAAACAGATGCAAAAGGGCCATGAAATCTATTTCAAGCAACAAACTGATTTTTTTTTTTAGCAATGGGATTTTGCAACAGATATCCCCAAAAGTGGGTTATTTTGGTACTTCTTGCTGTGTCCTGGCAGTGGCTGTCCAGAGGCACAGGTCATGATAATCACCCTGCTTTGGGGTGGCTAATTTTGTGCCCCTCCATCCTTGTTTGGGGTGTTGGAATTTGGCCTCAATGAGGAGGTAGCTGAGGGTGTTGTGGTTGTGTAGCACCAGCTCTGGTTTTGCTGATTTCTGAGCCTGGCTGCTGCAGGAGTTCAAAAAGAGTTCACTGGGAATTTTCATAGAATCCCAGAATGGTTTGGGTTGGAATAATCCTACAGACTGAGCTCCAACCCCCTGTCATGGGCAGGGGTGTCATCCACCAGATCAGGTTTCCCACGGCCTGCCCAACCCAGACTGGAGTTTTGGAAAATGTTGTTTTGTTGCTACTTGGACCAGTTGTGGGCTCAGGACAAAATCTCTTTGACCAAGAGCTGCAAGTGGGTTTTTGGTGGGTGCAAAGGTCCTGAGCCTCATCAGGGATCAACAGGGAGCATCTCCAAGGGAAACTCATCCCAGCCAGTGCCAGATGTTCAAGAGAATTAGGAGGACTCGTGCTACAGGACAACCTTAGACAGCTGCCATTGATACGAGCAACATGGTAATAGAAATCCCACTGGAAGGGTAAATCCCACCTTTCCAGAGGCAATGCCACTGGCTGGTGGCTGCAGCAAAAGGAAAAATCCCAGTGCCCTGCCTGCTAAAACAGCAGCCTGGGGTGCTGTCAGTCCATCCAAAACCAAGCAGCAAATCTCCAGGTGGATTTTAAAATTCTTGATCATGTCCTTTTTGATTGTGTCCTTCTCCCTTCTAAAACACATCTTGTCTGGTGGTCACCTCTCCTTGTTCTCACTCATAGTTTCAACTTTCCTTCCTCCAGAGGCATCAGCCCCTCTGGATAATGTGCCCTGACAGCTCCTCTTAGCAGAGCTTTCAGCATCGGTGCCCAGGGCTCTGTGGAAATGGAAGAAAATCCACCTGGAAAGTGCTTTTATGGGCTGAAAACAAACTGCATTGAACACCCAGCCCAGGCACCTCCTGCCATCCCCAAAGCCAAGCAAAACCTCAAGAGGCTTAAAAACATACTGTGGCTGAGCTTTGGGATTTTTCTCCTCTTTTCCTCCACAGCTGTGCAAAATGAAGGGATGTGGGAGATATTTTACCAATTAGGTAGTAGGGGATTGCAATAGATTCCACTGTGTCTCGTTTCCCAATCCACCCCGAGGTCCCTCAGCCTTCCCAGGGCAGAGAAAAGGGCTGGAGAGCTGGAGCTCCTCTTGGCACAGTCACAGATGCTGTGCCAGGACAAGGCACCTGGGTTAAATTCAGGCTGTGCCTCCAGGATGTCTGATGTGCATCTTTGCTCTACCAAAGCCCCATCATTTCTGAAAAGATTAAAGCTGCACTTTCAAAAATCCTATTTTTTGGTAGTTTGTTTTCTTTTTTTCCCCCTTCTCATTTCCACCTCCCTGCTCCTCCAACACTCCTCACCCCACGGAGAGGGTCCTTCCTCTTATCCAAGCCTTGAGAGCTTCTTTTTGTTTTAATTAAGAATGACTGAAGACCCCAAAGTGATTTGTAAGGGGCAGCATCCAGTGGTGGGATGCTGGTGCAGGGATGCAGAGCTGAGTCCTTCCTGTGCTGCTGGAGAAAAACCTGGATATGTTCCATTTCTTTATATGCTTTATAATTTCATCTATTGTTTTAGGATCATATAATTTACTTTGTTTTAAATACAAGGGCTGCATAAACCGCCATCTGTATTATTTTGTGGACCCTGACATAAATTTCCATTATGGTGCTTATTAAAATGTCTCTTTAATGCCCTGAACATCGACAGCACTTTGCAAATGTGTGGTTTTCTCCCCACTGCCTTGTGAATTCACTGGATTTATCCCTGCCAGGAGTCTTTGGGAGGGTGATGCTGGGAGGAAGGGAGTGTTTTTGTTATCTCAACCTGTTCAGTGAAGCCTTTGCCCCTCATAGGGGCTCTCAGGCCACCTCAGTGTGAGTAAGAAGAGGGCAGCAGGTCCTGCTGGGACAACACAGCCATGAAATACATCAGGATTAAGAACTGGAAAAGCTTTTATAAAATATGTGTCACTTTTTTTTTACCCTGCCCCCCAGAATCCCCCAACATTTCCTGCAAGTGCTGCTGTTTCATCAGAGCAGGGCTTTTCCTAGAAGAGATCTTTTTATTCTGCTCAGTGTTAGTGCAGTGTCTAGCCAGGCAAAGATCCCGTTCTCCATGTGTTCTTAGGCATCCTTCTAATAACCGTGGTTAATAATGAATGACAAGCATTAAATCACTTTAAATATGTACGAGCAGCACGATGGAGACCCCTCATTCCCGGCACTGGTAATGCTGCTCAGGTGTGGATAAGCACGTTGCTCTCTTGTGCCACGGCCACAAAAGGGGGGACCCTGCAGAGAACGGGGGTAATTTGCCTGGTTGTTGCTTTATTTAGCAGCAATGCCTGGAAATGGAATGAGGAGAGAGATTCCCACGTTGGCTCTGTGGGTTTGGGGGGCATTAGTTCATCGTGGCGCCGGTGGAGATTATGGGAGGCGGCAGCTGCTCTTCTTTGCAGGGCTTGGGAGGGTAAAGCTCGTTTTGTGGCAGCTTTATTTCTGCAGGCAGAAATAATCCAGATTACAGGGGCCTGCTGTGCATGTGGAAGGTGGTGAACAGCCTTCCAGGAAGGCCTCAGTGCCCATAAAATTGGCGTCTGTGCTACATCTATCTATAGATATCCCAGAATATGCTGAGTTGGAAGGGACTCACAAGGATGATTGAGTCCTCAGCCTCCCCTCACAGGGAGAGGTGCTCCATCCCTCTGCTCAGCTTGGTGGCCTCCTTTGGACCTGCACCAACAGATCAATGTCCTTCCTGTGCCGGGAATGGCAGAGCTGGATGCGCCACTGCAGAGAGACAGACATAGATAGAGAATATGTCCCTTCCACAGTCCCCGTCTCCTGCCCTGACCATGGACCATCCCTCTCTGGCAGGATCCAAGGGATGCTTTAGCCCTGTCTGGTTGAGTCTGTGTCACCTCTGCCTCTGCTCCAGCAAAACTGGTCCTGCTTTCTACTTTTATCCCATAAATCTGCCTGCGTTGATGGCAACAGGATGAAGGACAGACTTTGGCAGAGCTGTTAGGGCCCCTCAAAGGCTCAAGCACCCAAGGGGACACTTGTCCTGTTTCTTCTCACCCAGGGTGGTGAGGCTGCCACTCCCTTGAGATGGGATGAGGTGCCTCCAAACCCTCTCCAAGGCCCCAGCACCTCTCACAGAAGCCAGAATTAAGCAAACACTCCCCTATTTTACCCACACGACCCCTGCACTAGAAAAGCGCAAAGAGGAGCAGAATTTGTTCCTCTGATGCTGCTCATGGGATTTTCCACTGCCCTGCACCTTGTCTTTCCCACTCCTGTCCTCCCAGCATCCTGCTGAAGCTCAAAGGAGCCTTTGGAAGGTGAAGCATGAATGATGCCCAGATGCTTTAACCCGTGGTCACTTCCAGAGGTGTCTCCATGCCACGTGTGCCCTGGGGAATAGCAGAATGACTGTGTGGGATGGGAGATGGCAAAACTAGGCTTTTGTTTCTGGCTGCTCAGTGGAGCAGAATGACACGAAAAGCCTGTCCTGCTGTGACAAATTCTCCTGGTTGTCATTCCTGACCAGCTGAAGTGGCACAGAAGGAAGAATGCTGAAATATCCTTAGGTAATGGCAAGGAAAGGAAGGGAGTAAGGATGGTGGGTGGATAAATTATTTAAGGTACAATCATTACAGCAATGGGAAAGGAGAGGAAAAGGTAATTTTTTTTTTGTTTTCTTGCAGTAATGAAAATGGGGGAAAAAATCATTTGGGATCAAGCTGGAATGCAACCTTAGTATCTGCAGCTGAAGGGAAGTAAGGGGATTGATGCTGGGTTGCCTGTTACTTATTCAATGAGAGTTGAGAAAAGCTTTTCTCAAGTCTTTTCACAGGGAGACAGGCCAGAAGGCCAAGAGAGCAGCAAAATCCCCTGGGATTGTGCCTGTAGAGGTCTGTTCCTGCTGCTCTCCTTGATCTGGAAAACCAGGGAGAAGAGCAAACTCCTACTGCCTCTCCTCTGGGTGGCACTTCAGGCTTCGGATGGTTAAATCCCACAGGTTTGGGGCAGCATCCCAAGGCAGCCCCACACCCCTGGGAAGGCACTGCTTTCATCCCTGCTCCGTTGGTGGTGGCCTTCCCTCCCTTGTGTTCCAGCTGGACTGGATGCACCTGGCGTTGTCCTTCCTTCTCCCATGCCATGGTGGGAATTTCCTAGTGATACCTGTCCATTTTTTCTGGGATAAACCTGCTACAGTCTCCTGAATAGGACGTGATGCTTCTTCCCAAGCCTTGGCAAAGATGATGCTGCAGGCCCTGGACAAGTGCTTTGATAGTCTTTTAAGATTTCCAGAGCCACTCTTGGAGGGCCGTTAAGACCTTCGGCTGGTGATAATTGGATTTGTAAGACAGTGCAACATGTGATAAAGTGCTCTTGTTGGACAGGATCCCAGTTTTCTTCTATCATTCCTATTAATGTGATAAATGTCGCTGTCTCAGCTGATAGGACCGTGTTGGATAATAAGATTGGAATCAGCTTTGATTTCTCCAGCTCAGTTCTGCATCGTGGCTCGGCAAGAACAGGCAGGGAGAGACCTGGCCAAGGTGCCCACACTGGGCTGGGGGTCTGTGTGCCTTCATTCCTTGCCTTTTCCCAGCTGGAAGGGCAGGAATTGAGGAGATGGATCCAAGGCAGTGGCTTCAAGATTTCAAACATCTCAGCATGGAGTGGGAGAGGAAGGTGGCCTTGGAGAAGCTGGAGCAGAGGGTTGGATGTGCCAAGCAATGAAACCTCTCCTAATTAAAGCTGATGGCAAACAAATACAGGAATGGGAGTACAGCTGGGAAGCACAAGTCCAATTTGGAACTGAGCAGCTGTGAAATTGGACCCACTGACCACAGCTGGGGTTGGAGGATGAGGGAAATCAGGACTGGGAGAAAATCATTCTGGCTACGGGTGGTGTTACTGCTCCCTGTATGTCTTAGAATCATGGAATCAGTTGGGTTGGAAGAGACCTCTGAGATCATCAAGTCCAACCCTTGATCCAACCCCACTGTGGTCACCAGATCATGGCACTCAGTGCCATGTCCAGTCTCACCTTAAAAACCTCCAGGGTAGGAGAACCCAACCCCTCTCTGGGCAGCCCATTCCAATGCCTGAGCAGTCTCTCTGCAAAGAATTTCTTCCTGATATCCAACCTAAACTTCCCCTGGCAGAGCTTAAGCCCATGTCCTCTTGTCCTGATGTTGGTTGCCTGAGAGAAGAGACCAACCCCCACCTGGCTACAACACCCCTTCAGGCAGTTGTACAGAGTGGTAAGGTCTTCCCCGGGCCTCCTCTTCTCCAGGCTGAACACCCCCAGCTCCCTCAGCCTCTCTCCACAGGACTTGTGCTCCAGTCCCTTCTCCAGCCTCGTTGCTCTTCTCTGGAAGTACCATAGTCTGTAGGACATCCTACTTGTTCTGCTCCTTGGGAGTTATGTAACTATCCAGATTCTGGGCTCTGGATGAGTAGAGGGAGAGGTGGCACTTTGGTAGCCCAGTTTGACCCATCTGTTCTGCTATGGTGATGGTAGGTAGAATAGGCAAAATCTTTCCTTCCCTCCAGGGCCTTGTGCTGAGGTAGAAAAAAGTGGACAGGTTGAGATTTTTCCATGTCACACCTCCAGTCTGTTGGAGAATAATGGTTACTCTCTGTGTGGATAGATGAGAGAGTTCATTTACAATCAAATAGTGTTCTAGCTGGAGATGTTTTCCCTCTTGTCCTTCCCTGTGTCTCTCCCCTGGAGATGTGTCGTGCTTGGCTGATTCCTTGGGAATGGGATGTGTGTGCTGGGGAGGAAAATGCTGCAGCAGCAATCCCGTGTGGGTGAGCAGTAAATAGTTATGACATCCTGCTCATGGGTTTTTTGTAGGACTCATGCTTTTTCTTGCTAAACAAATGCCAAATGAAGCCTCCTTCCTCTGCAAGGGTGGTTTGAAGAGGCAGCTGGAGGCACCAGCCTTTGAAATTAGGTGGCAAACTGAGCCACTGCCTATTTCTGCTTAATATTTTGTGCAAAATGAGGGCAGCAGGAGGAAAGTGCTGTGTCCAGCCTCCTGCCTGCCCCTGGCAGAGCTGCCAGCCTTGGCTGGGGACAGATTGCTGCTCAGGGACTTTAAAACATCCCTGGAGTTTGGCGTGGTGGACAGAGACAAGTCATTAAGACACCCCCTGTGTATAAATTCAGCTGCATGGACTTTGCAAGCAGAAATCACACCAAAGCACCATGAGGCTGCTCCAGTGATCATCCCAGAGTTATTATCCTCAGGTTCCCTTACTCAGAGACCAGCTGCTCACTGCACTCAAAGGGAAGGAGGAGCACACACTGTTCAAACAGCCAGGCAAAGTACCCTGGGCTTGCTGAGCCCCAGGCAGGTAAATGTTATTTCCCATCTTCATTGACCTCCTGGCATGTCCTTTCCACTGGCTCTGATTGCCTGCCTTTCCCACTCTGGGAAGCTGGAATTTTGTCCTTTTCAGTGATTGCTTTGATTTATTAAAAAAAAAAAAAAAAAAGGGAAGGCCAGCAGGCAGCAATGAAGAAAATCAAAATTAAAGAACAAAAATAAAAAATTTCCACGCCTTAAATGAGGTGCCCTGTTTGCCATCCACAACTTGGAAGTGATGTAGCTGAGCACTCAATTCAAAGCTGAGCAGGGTTGGGCAGGGTGCAGAGCCAGGAATTGCAGCAAACTGCTCCTGTTCTGGGATTTGGGACGTGAACTGTGCCTGGAGGGTTTGTTTTAGTGCTGGGAGAGACCTGGTGAGTTTTGGAAAGCCCACAAGAGCTGCTGGGGCAAACAGAGATGTTTGGGTTTGGGCAGCCTGGCCTGATGTGCATTGGGGTAGGAGATGGAAGACTGAGAGGTGGAAACTTTGCCTCTTCCTCCTTAAGTTGTAAAAGGTGGAGATCGATCTATCTATCTATCTATCTATCTATCTATCTATCTATCTATCTATCTATCTATCTATCTATCTATCTATCTATCCAAAACTTAGATATCCATCTGCTTCCCATGGTAGAGGTCCTGGGCAACCAAAAGGGTTTAGAGTTTGGATGTGCATTGGGTTTTACTTGGTTATGGTTTTGTTGAGTCAGAGGATACTCAGGTTGGATCTCAGGAAAAGGTTCTTCCCCCAGAGGGTGGTGGGCACTGAAAAGGCTCCCGAGGGCAGTGGTCACTGCCCCAAGCCTGACAGAGCTCAAGGAACATGGTGGGATTGTTGGGGTGTCCTGTACAGGGTCAGGAGTTGGACTGGATGATCCTCGTGGGTCTCTTCCAGCTCAGGATATTCCATGATTTTGTGTTTGGATGGGGACTGTCCCATTCTGTGGCCGAGCAGAACCCACCTCATGTCTCTTGTCATTCCAGGGTCCTGTCTCTGCTGTGCCTACTCATGGCTGTCACCTGTGGCAGCTTTTACTTGGGCAAGAAGTGTCAAATAACCCCCAAAATTGTGCTCTGCAAGGACGAGAGATCCCAGAGCAGAGTGGAAAAGCAGCTGCTGCCTTATTACACTTGGCCTTGTACCCGGCGAGTCCATCATCGCATTGTCAGGACTCTGACACCTCGTGTAGCACAGAAATCCTGCTGGGTATAATCAGTGTTAGACAAGCAGAGAGATGGTGCCCTGCTTTGCCTGAGAGATGGGATGTGCAGAGATGGCACGAGGAAGCATTTTCCACTTGGTAGATAAAGGACCAGGCAGAGGAGATGCTCAGGGGCTGCAAACCCCCTGCACCAGATGTTTGCCAGTGGTTGCTCCCACCCATCAGTATTTGCACTGAATTCCCTGCATCCTCTTGCTGTGTTTCCAAGGCTGCAAATGCCCAGTTGCATGTCCAGCACCTGCTTGATGGCCTGACCACTAAGCACCAACCCTCGGTCATCCTCTGTTTCAGCTTTGCTGGGGTCTGCTGTGTTTTATTGCAGCCCTGGAGCAGAGGAGTGCTCCTTCATGTAGCACTTTATGTGCCACAGTGCAGTCTTTTTTATTATTATTATTATTAAACGCTGGAGTTTTTTTTTTAATCTGGAGAGAACGGATATTTATAATTTACCACCTAGGGCTTGGTAATTAATATTTGTGTAGAGCTCTCAGCGATGTCTTGGATGTGAAATGTGTTATATAAATAAAGACCGTCTTGCAAGCGGCAGGGGAAGGGGAGAATTAAATAAAAAAGCAGCTTTTTTGCAATGTTCATGGGAAGAGGTGAAGCTGTGAAGGGATTCCGAGTCTCCAGCACCCGAAAGGGCTGTGGGAAGATCCGCCTGGGAATGTTGTGTGCGTAGGTCAGGGGCTCCCAGCGCTCCAGGCTCTGCAATCCGGAGGCTGCTCACGGCTCGTGAAATGAATTTGTGCTCTTACACCAGTTCTTAGCAGAGCAGAAAATATGATGCACTCGCAGAGTCTTTGACTGCTTGGATGGAAAGGCCAGTGGTGAAATGGGCCGTGGAGATTGAGCTGTGGTGGAGGTGCCACCAGGAGGGGATTGGCACCACCAGGATGCTCCTGTGATTAACAGGTCCCTTCTCCCCATCCCTTGGAGCTGCAGAGGGGATGCAGAGGGGCTATGGAGGAGCCACCATCTCTTAGATACATCACACTGTCCTTAGGAAGTCTGTTTATCCCAGGTCCAATTGTCCTGTTGAGTGAGAATGAAGGAGAAAGTCCAACCACCCCTTGTGGAGTCACCAGCTCTGGACAGCTTTTCCTGTTAGAATCCCAGAGTGCTGCTGGTCCTGATCTCCCCATTCCACTGATGTTGGGGTGGGCTATACCCCTCACCCTCAGATTTCCTTCTCATACAGTCCTAGAGGGGTTTGGGTTAGAAGGGACCTTGAAGATCATCTCATTCCACCCAACATGGACAGGGACACCTCCCACTAGACAAGGTTCCTTCAAGCCCTTTCCAACCTGGCCTTAACTGACTCCTTTTGGGGAGCATTAGGGATCACTGATGTCTTACATGTGGTTAAAATACTTCCCAGCAAACTCTGCCTATCCAGAGTTTGGCTTTAAAAGAAACCCACCCAAAAAACCTGAAAAAATGTGGAAAATCGTTGCAAACCCCTCCCCAATACCCTCCATGTCTTTGCATGCTCTGGTTGTACCTTAAGAATTCCATCTACCCCATCACAGATTTTCATGGTAATATTAATTTCCCTGGAAAAGGGAGGTCTGGGCCAACTGGAATTACTGAACTGAGCTCAGGCTACCCATTTTTGGTCAGGGAAAGGAAAAAAAAACCAGAAAATCCAGAAAAAAATTTGGATTTTGTTTCAATTACTGTGGTTTTTTTGCTAAATGTAACAAACTGTGGTTACTGAGGTTAAAGAAATCCACTACCTGAAACAGAGAACACCTGACAATGAAACAAAACCTTTATTTTCTGGTTGAACAAAATATTTAATTTGACTCAAACAATTTTTCACCTGATTTTTCACTTTTGTCATAAAATCAATTTCCTGCATAGCTCTGTTCTCCCACACTGCTGGCATTGTGGAGTCAGGGAATCCTTTTCCTTTGCTTTCTTTGTCTTAGTTTGTCTTTTCCCTTCCTTTTTTACTTATCTATTCGTTTTCCTTTTCCATCCTTTTTTTTGTTTTCCACCTTTTTCTTTACTAGTTTTCCTTTTTGTTGAATTTTTCTCTTTTCCTTCTGTCAGATTTTTTTCATTCCTCCATCTTTTTCTTTTCGCCATTTCTTTCTCTTTCCCCCCCTTTCTTGCCCTTTCCCTCTTTCCTTCCCCCCTTTATCTTTCCTCTTCTTTCCTTTCCCTCACCCCCTGCCTTCCCTTGTCTCCTTTTTTCCCTTTTCCCCTCCTTTTCCTTCCCCCTTCTTTCCTTTTCTCCTCTTTTTTCCATTTTCCTGTCTTTCTTCCCTTTCCCCCTCTTCCCCTTTCCCCGCTCATTCCCCTTTTTCCCCTTCCCTTCCTCCTGGCTTTCCTTCCCCCCTCTTTCCCTTCCCACCTCTCTCCTTCCCCCCTTTCTTTCCTCTTCCCCCTTCTTTACTTTTTCCCCAATTTTCCCTTCCTCCTTCTTTACCTTTTCCTCATCTTCTTTCCCTCTCCACCTTCTTTCCTTTCCCCCTTCTTTCCTCTTCCCTCCTTCCTTTTCCTGCCTTCTTTTCCTTCTCCCCCTTCCTTTCCCTTCCCCCCTTTCCCCTTTTGTCCCACTTCCTTTTCCTGCCTTCTTCCCCCCTTCTTTTCCTTTACTCTCTTTCTTTCCCTTTCCCCCCTTTCTTTCCCTTTCCCCCCTTGCCCCCTTTCCCCTCTCTTCCCTTTCCTTTTCCTGCCTTCTTTCCCCCTTTTTTTCCTTTTCCCCCTTTTTTCCCTTCTCCCCCTTTCCCCTTTTGCCCCCCTTCCTTTTCCTGCCTTCTTCCCCCCTTCTTTTCCTTTACTCTCTTTCTTTCCCTTTCATCCCTTTCTTTCCCTTTCCCCCCTTTCTTTCCCTTTCCCCCCTTTCCCCTTTTGCCCCCCTTCCTTTTCCTGCCTTCTTCCCCCCTTCTTTTCCTTTACTCTCTTTCTTTTCCTTTCCCCCCTTTCTTTTCCTTTCCCCCCATTCTTTCCCTTTCCCCCCTTTCCCCTTTCCCCCCCCTTCCTTTTCCTGTCTTCTTCCCCCCTTCTTTTCCTTTACTCTCTTTCTTTCCCTTTCCCCCCTTTCACCTTTTTCCCCCCTTCCTTTTTCCTGCCTTCTTTCCCCCTTCTTTTCCTTTTCCCCCTTTCTTTCCCTTTCCCCCCTTTCCCCTTTTTCCCCCCTTCCTTTTCCTGCCTTCTTTTTCCCCTTCTTTTCCTTTACTCTCTTTCTTTTCCTTTCCCTCCTTTCTTTCCCTTTCCCCCCTTTCTTTCCCTTTCCCCCCTTTCTTTCCCTTTCCCCCCATTCTTTCCCTTTCCCCCCTTTCCCCTTTTGCCCCCCTTCCTTTTCCTGCCTTCTTCCCCCCTTCTTTTCCTTTACTCTCTTTCTTTCCCTTTCCCCCCTTTCTTTCCCTTTCCCCCCTTTCTTTCCCTTTCCCCCCTTTCTTTCCCTTTCCCCCCTTTCTTTCCCTTTCCCCCCTTTCCCCTTTTGTCCCCCTTCCTTTTCCTGTCTTCTTTTTCCCCTTCTTTTCCTTTACTCTCTTTCTTTTCCTTTCCCCCCTTTCTTTCCCTTTCCCCCCTTTCCCCTTTTGCCCCCCTTCCTTTTCCTGCCTTCTTCCCCCCTTCTTTTCCTTTCCTCTCTTTCTTTCCCTTTCCCCCCTTTCTTTTCCTTTCCCCCCATTCTTTCCCTTTCCCCCCTTTCCCCTTTTCCCCCCTTCCTTTTCCTGCCTTCTTCCCCCTTCTTTTCCTTTACTCTCTTTCTTTCCCTTTCCCCCCTTTCTTTCCCTTTTCCCCCTTTCTTTTCCTTTCCCCCCTTTCTTTCCCTTTCCCCCCTTTCTTTCCCTTTCCCCCCTTTCTTTCCCTTCCCCCTTTCCCCCCCCTTCCCCCCTTGCCCCCCTTCCTTTCCCTTTGAACCTCTTTGAACTGCACTAATTCCATGGCAGCCCTTATGTAACTAATCTGCAGGTAATATTGTGATTATATATCGGGAGCCATATGGTCCTGTGCAGTCACTTCCCGCGTTGTTAAACCACTGAAGCGGATAAACTCCATGTCCATGCACAAAGTAATTGCACAAAACTAATTTGTGTTTGCAAACAGAACTGAAATTAAGTATGTAAATAAGCAGAGCTGCAGACTAAATATTATAGTAGGGAAGGAGGGAGGGGGGGGGAGGAGAAAGTGGAAACAACTTCATAACTGCAAAGTACAATCCGTGCAGGAGATGGGAATGGGAAGTGTTTATAATGTGCAGGGAGCTGATGCTGTGAACAACTGTTGGAGGGTTTGGGGCTATAAATCCTCCCTGTGTCTCCATCCCTGGCCCTGCCTCCAGCTGCAGCACCAGCGCAGTCATTCAGGGGGGAATAGAGATATTTTATAATTTAATAGGGTTTTTTGCTGGGAAATAGATCTAGTTTAACCCTGTGTCATTTGTTTAGAGGCTCTATTTTATTTGAAAACTTTTAAAGAGGAATGTTTTATAGCCTGGGGTGAGCAGCAGGAATAATGGATGTGGGATTCACTTCTGGGAGGCATCAATTTGGGGTTCAGGCAGCAGCTCCCTCTCCCCCAAAGGGCAGAGACCCTCTGCCCGGGGGTACAAAGTTTTTATGCTTCCCCTGACCTGGGGAAGAGGCTGCTTTTGATTTTGGGGGCTGCTGGGGGGTCTTGGTAGCAGTTCCTGTGTTGAGAATAGGTGGGATCTGCAGGGACGTGTCCCAGGGAGATGCAAATGGTTTTTGCAATGACGAGATTTAGGCACGGGGCTGGATTTGTTACCTGTGCACACTCCCGAAAATGGAATATTTCCATCTGGCAGGCACTTTGCCCCTACTCAGAATCTATTGGAGTGTCTCGGAAAGTCCCGAGAGGTCCTTGGATGTGTCACGATCCCAAAGCCGAGCGAAGGGAAACAACATTGGCTGCTGCAGAGAAGCTCTGGAGGGTCCCTCCGCCTCCCAGCCGGCAATGGGAAGGTTCCCTCTGCTGGCAAACGCCGGGCTCGGCCCTGCAAAAGCTCTCGGTGATTATACAGAGAAAGGGTTTAATTGCGAGATGCTTGGGAAAATGTCACTGCGAGCACACACACGTGATATCCTGTATTTACCGGGAGGAAAGGTGCTGGCATTGCTGCCTCCTATTTATAACCCTGCTAAAGGCTTGTCTTGGGACTGGAGGAAGAGCTCGGCTTCTCTCTACAAGTTTTTACTCCCTAAAATTAGCACCTTGTTTGGCTTTTCAGATGGGTGGCTGTGAAATGAGTTGAAATCCGCTGGAGTGTTTGTCATTATTCCTGCTATCATCATTAACGGTGATGTCCTTGTCATGGAATTGGTGGATTTCAGCTCTGTTAGAGACTGAAAAGCTTTTAAAAAAAAAAAGAAAAGCGACCAGGAAAATAAAGCAGAATGGCTGTTTACCAGATGGATAAGGGGCAGAATTGCTTGAGGGATATTACGACTCCTTGTTTTCAAGATGGTGCAAAAGCACAAGGTAGAATAGATACATTAATTGATAAATAAATAAATACTCCTCGAAAACAGATGGGTCCCCTTGAGCCCAAAGCCATCTCTCTTTGTTTCTTTTCCAAGCTCCTGCTTCAGAGCAGGGGATGAGTGTGCCCAGCTCTCCTCTGCCGCAGTGTGTTCTCAGGGCATGATCTGCACCGGGTGCTTTTGCCACAGGTAATCCATCTGAACTGGCTTCAAGTCTCCTGATTTCTCTTTGTCTTACAGGGAAAATCCCCCCTGCAGGAGCTTGAATGCCTGTTCTGCTTGGGGTTCCTTGCCCCGCAGCCAAACTCTGCTCTTCTCCACAAAGAGGATGCCTAAATTAGGAAATTGGCTTTTTTTTGGCAGCTTGGAGGGGCCCATGGTGCTGGTCCCCAAAGCTCTGTGGGTGTAATGGGCTTTTGCAGTGTGAACCAGCCTGTTTGAGGGATTATTTCCAGGATGGATGGCTCTCAACCTCCTGTCTCCTTGTGGTGAATCAGCGGGAAGAGCTGGAATGGCATCCAGGGCACCCATAGAGACTTTCATCTCCCTCTCATCTCATGGGATGTTTCCCAGCAGGAAGTACCAGGGATAAACCCAACCCTGTGCGTGCTTTGGCTTGGGAAGGTTTATCCTTCATCGACTTTGAGCTTGGGTGGCTGAAACCAGAGGAGGGTTTGATCCTGTAGAAACTCAGGGAGCATCCTCAGGTTTAGCCACTGGGAAAGGTGTTCCCTCTTGTTTGTGCAAGAGCCACAAAGTTACCAACTGCCCTTTGCTGTCACTCTGAATCTCTGCACATCACTCAGGTTAAAATTTGGCTGAATTCAGGGATCCTGTTGCACATTTCCAGCTCTAGGACAGGGATCAGGCTCTTTGCCTTGACCTAAGCTCAACCTCAACCTGCAGCAGGCAGAGCTTTGGGTTGGGGAAATGGGAAGGGAAAATTTCCAGCGCTGGGAGAGGCTGCTGTGAGGCTGATTTGTACCCTTAGCTGCGATCACTCAGTTCTGTTGTTGTGCAAATGTTTTAAAAATAACTAGGGAGAAAAAAAAAATGCAAGTGCAGGGGGAAAGCACTGATAAACACCGCCTGAAATGCTGTTACAGGCAGACTTTAGAGCCTGAAATCACCTCAAATGTATTCTGAATTACCTTGAGCATATTTAGACAGATCTATTTTTCATTGCAGGACATTAATGTACTGACTTGGGGGGATTTTTTTTCTCTGCACAAACATTTCTGTCGCATGCTGGGAGGAAGGAGTAATCACCCTCCTTAGCACCAGGACAAGAAGAAAGACTTTGGGAGGGAATGGCTGGGGAGACAGCTGAGGACATGGCTGTAAGTCTGGACTCTGGGGAGTTGTTTTCTTGCAGTGCAATCCAAGGAAAACTGGAGCTTCAGAGCTCACTTGGGCTCTGGAGCCTTCTCTGATGAGGCTGAGAGTCGATTTTCTTACCTATCATGTAGAGTTTGCAAGGCTGTCGTGCTCTGTGCAGTATTTGTATCCCTAAAGGTTTGTGAATTCCTGAGGTATCCTTTGCACGGGTTAGGATTTGAGGCACAGATTGTATGAATTAATATAAATAGTAGCAAATTAGCTTTTTCTCCCAGGATCTGTGATATTAGGGCACCGTCCCCCTGTCAGGCAGGGGCTTTGGGCTGATCTCTGGATGAATTAAATAAGGGTTGAACATCGTGTCTCCCAAATCCTGGTTCTGTAGCTGAATCAGAGGGTTGGGATTGAGGCATCTGCAGCTCTCGCTGTGTCCAGCAGTGGGAGGATGTGGGAATGGGCATGCTCTGCAGGAGGATGTGGGAATGGGGATGCTCTGCAGGAGGATGTGAGAATGGGAATGCTCTCCAGGGTTGGATGGAGGAGGAGGAGGAGGCTGCTGGAAAAATCCAGTGCAGCTGCTGGTGTGGAGACGGGTGGGAAGGTCTGTGTGAACAGCAGGTGAGGGGCAGGAGGAGCAGCACAGCAGATGTTGAGGGGCTGGCCCGGGGAAGGTTTGAGGAGAGGAAGATGCAAAGGCACAGGTGAGATGGGCCCTCCCTGTGCAGCTCCTGCCACTGTGGATCGGGAGGAGCTTTGCAGGGAGGAGGAAAGGAGGAGGATTTGGGTTTGGGACCGGCAGCTCCTGGGCTGTGCTGGAGTGGCTCAAGCCAGGGATAGAGCCAAAGGCTCCTCCTGTCTTCTGGCATTTCTAGAAGTAGCCCTGAAGGCAAAAAGGGTCTCTGATCTCCCTCCTCCTCCTCTATGACTGGCTCTCTGCCTGTTTGGAGCAACTGTGAACATTCCCTGTGTCCTCATGATTAATGGCTCAGGCACAGACCCCACGGCTGCCACTCAGCTCCCGTGGTCAGCAGCCTCCCACTCCAGCTGTGCCTGGCCCTGGGAAGAGCAGCCTCTCCTTGGATACAGGACCTGGGCTTATATAACATCCTTGGGAACCCAGAGGCATCCCTTGGGATAGCTGGGAATTAGATGCTGCCCTTTCCAGCAAGGATTTAAGTGTGAAATGAAGGCAGGCCCTGCAGGGCAAAGGCTGTAGCTGGGGGTGAATTCCATGGAAAATGACTTGGAGCATCCATACTGTCCCCAACACTGGGCAGGTGTCCAAGCAGAGGACTTTACAGCAGGGATGGGCTGGTACCTGGAAGAAATGGGGCAGAAATAAGGTGAAATCTCTCATCCTTTTCCCATTCCACTGTTGTTGCTCCACCTCCTGTTCCTACTGTATTTCCATATTCCCTGCCTTTGGCAAGGCTGTGTCCCACAGCCCTTCATATAAATGCTTGGTTGCTGCTTGTGGAGAGTTAAGAGAAACAATACTAATAGCAAAAATGTAGTGTTTTCCTTTCACCTTGATACTTTTCCTATTAGAAAGGCAGATGGAGATGCAGAGCAATAGGTGGGTTTAGTATTCTCCTAATAAAACTCTTAAATGCTGAGTCTTCCTGCAAATATAATTTAAAGAAAAGATTCTAAGAGGATTTCTCATCTTCTAATCAGTTGTACTGTTCATGTTCAAGTCCAAACCAGGAAGTTTTGTCCTCTCATTGCCCTTATCTCCAGCATTTCCATGCATGACCTTCCAAGGCTGCTGTCATTGTGCTCATTCCACTTGTCATTTCCTCCATGGAGCTCCATCCATGGCAGGGCGTCCTCTGAACATGACAGTGACCAGCTAACAAAGCTGCTGGATGGGGATCCACCTTCCTGGCTTTGGGACCCCTGATTTGAAACAGGCCAGTAAATAATTTTGGATAAACTAAAAAATTAAAAAAATATAAATATCTTTGTTTTTAAATCAAGTCAATAAGGTTTTGGTTGTCAGAGAGGAATGTGCTCTTAAAACAATGACCTTGGTGTTATCAGTGCTGTTGGAGATCTTTGTTGCTTCCATCACTCTTGCCAGGGATGGAGTTTTCCTTGTGTCGGGTGGTGTTACTGCTGGAGATGTGACTCATCTGAGCCCAGGGGGGAATTAGCCACCAAGCAGGGTTTGGGGAGTGAGCTTTGGAGCTCTTCCACACACCCTGGTGCTTCAGTTGCATCCCTGCTGCATCCCTCAGGCATCCCTGGGGATAACTCCGTGCTTTGCAGACCCTCCTTCCTTCATGTGTGATGGAACGGGAAAAAAGGAGATCAACTGGACTCTTAAGGATTGAACAGTCCAGCTTGTCTGGGGTGGAAGGATGGAGAATTTGGTGGATGGAGACTGATAGCAAAGGAATGTGTCTCAATCCCCCATTTTCTGCAGCCCCCCCACTTTTCCTTGTGGGAACTGGCCCCTGGTTGTTCCTGCCTGAAGAAGGCAACGATGGTGAAGAAAGTGCCGGTGACAGGAAGATAAAAGGGAACATTAAAAACCACCCAACTCGTCAGAAAAAAGCAGTGTGGGCTGAAGAAGGATCCTTGAGAAATATAAGCCATGAGTCCGAAGGAAGGGAGAGGGGAGCATGCCAAATTCCCCTCTAATCCCCCTGACAACAGCCAGCTATAATGGGTTGCCAGAGTTTCCCCTGAGCTTATTTTGCTTTGGGCTGGAGATTTTTGCAAACACTGGCATGTTGGGAATTCTAATCAGAGCCAGGGCCTTGTTCGTGGTGGTGTTTTTAAATGTGAGCAGAGGAGAAAGTCCAGATTTTGCCCTTAAAAAAAAAACAAACCAAAAAACAAAACAACCAACCAAAGGAAAAAAAAACCCAACAAAAAAAAAAAAGAAAACAGGAAAAAAAAAAAGGAAAAAAAAGAGGGAAGCTTACAAGCTGTTCCCATCCTCATTCTGTCCTGGCTGATGGAAAATCACCAGCGCTTGCCTCATGTAAATGGCACTTTATCCACTGGAAATGTGAATGCTGTCACCAGTGCCCAGGTCTGTCAAGCTTATCAGCTGAGCTACTGAGACGGAGAGATGCACCCAGTCCTGTTCACGCCAGCAGAGTGATGGATAATAACATTTGGAGGGGAGAACAGGCAGCGAGGCTGACGGGCAGGAATTAAGGCACCCTGTGGAAGTCCATCTCTTATTCACTCCTAGTTTCATATTCAGGGGAAATGGGGTTTGCTTTCCTGATAGTTTTCTTGTTTCCTTTCATGCTTTTGAAGAGTCAACCCAGCAGAATTAATTCCTTTCTCCCCTCGCTTCCATCTCTGTGTGTGTCATTCCTCATTTGCACCTGTGATAGGCTCTGGCAGATTCACTTTGGGGGCTTTGGGTGCTGAGGAAAAGAGGGATTTGAGGGTTTAGGTGTGGGAGTCCAGGATGCCCAAGGAGGAATCTGCCATAAGGGCTGGAATCCTCCTCCAGAAACACTGCCCAGGTGGAGATGTTGGTGTATGAAGGTATCAGGGAATGAGGGATTCCAGCCAGGAATCTGGTGATGGAAATGCCACCAAGGGCTGTGAAGGTGGCACCACGGAAGAGAAATGGGAAGATGCTCCAGGAATGACTTTGGAGATGTTCTGGTTTAAGGAGATGTTTTGCCAGCCCTAAAAGAGGGAAGGAAAGAAGCTTGGAGGTGGCTCCTTATAAAATAAAGATAGCTGGGCTATGAAGCCCAAAATAAAAGAGGTGCAAAAGTTGATTTTATGGGAACTATTCAGCAACTTGGCATCACTGCATAGGTAGAAAAGTTTCTACTCTCCTGGGAAAAGAACAACCACGAGGAAGGGTCTGTTCCCACCCAGTGGGAGCTTTTCTTAACTGGCCCCAGCCCTTGGAGGGATTATTAATGCAGATCAGAGCTGTGTTCCATATGTATGATCCTGAAATATCTGCTTCCAGAGGGGACCTCAGGCACGAGTGCTATAATGTAATGAGTTAAACTGCTTGTTCGCAGTTCCACTAAAAGCAAATGGACTGGGAATTTGTTTTAAAAAACTGGACAGAGCTTTATCGGCCAATTAATCAGGATGTATAATGGATAAATTAAAGGGCAGAGTCAAGCGAGGCTGCCAAATAAAAACCAATAAAGTGCAATCTGCAAATGGACATGACATTATGGGATGCTGCACAACAGCAGCAGAGGGGGGGAACAGCACATGGCCTTGGGCTGCCCAGGCCCCTTTGGCTTCCCAGTCCACATCTTGGAGGAAAACCCATCTTGTGGCTTAAAGAAGAAGTGTTGCTGCTTGAGGGGTATCACCATTCCCATTGTAAATTGGAAGTTGAAGGAGCCACTGGCTGGATCCAGAGGGGATGGAGGATTGGGAGCTGCAGAAATTGAGATTAATTGCAGGCAGCCCCAAGGGGTGAATTTTGCAGCGCTCAGAGGATCATCTTTTTGCCTTTTTTTTATTGACATTTCTGGAAATAGCAACATTTGAGGTCCCTGGATGTCACAATCACTGCTCCACTGCTTTTATGGGGAAAGGTCTTCCAAGAAGCACAGGCAGGGGGCTAAAAGGAAAAGCTGGCAACTGCAAGAATGAGTTGGAAGAGGTAATTTCCTCCCAAGCTGTGCAAACTCTCCACAGTTGGGCAGACACTGGAAGAGCAACATGGAGCTCCTGTGGCTCCCTCAGCACAGGGACCCCTCTGGGCCTGGGGAGGCATCAGGAGCAGCAGTTTGGCAGATTTATGATCCTCCTCCCCACATGACTTCATGGGTGGAGAATTTTCTCTCCAACAAATAAAGCCAAGCAGTAAATTGACGTTGCAGGTAGGGTTGGGGGGCTCTGCTGCAGGATGGAGGGTGTTTTCCTTCCAGGCTGAGCTCCTGCTGTGCTCAGGCTCCACTGCCAAGTTGTATCTGTCCTTTAGGTTTAAAAAATAAATAGACTTTGCTTGCTGCCTGCCATGATCATCCTGCTTCCTTGGGCTGTGCATTGTGCCAGTCATAAAACTGGGACTCCTCCCCTCCAGGTGATTGGGGCTCCATTGGGTTTCCTGGGAGAATGGGGTGGCATCTGCTTCTCCAGCACTGGGTATCATCTCACAGCTTCAGCTGGAGCCTCATCCAGGTCACTTGGCACATCACAAGTGTTTGATGCATCCTCTGAAGGGACATCAGAGGTGTGAACCTGTCAGGAAGCAAAGGCACAAATAACCAGAAATAGATTTTTAGTTGATTTTTTAATTTTTTTTTGAAAGTGAAAGTGAAAAAAAAAATAAAACCATGCAAGAACTTCTGTTAGGCCTTTGCTAGAACAAAACCAGCAGGGGAACAGCACCACCAGGGCACTGCAGGCAAGGAGGGAAAGATATTTTAATTATTTAGGGCAATATTTAGCTTATTGAAAGACAGATTGATGGAAAGGAGGTGTCTGGAGCACTGGCCATGCCTTTTCCTTGGGAGCTTTGGCTGCCAGACTGATCCTGCCGTGCGTGTTCTGTAGCGTTGCTCCCCGTGGAGAAACTTCCATAAGGAAATCTTCTAGTTGAGAGACGAGGCCAAATCCTGATGAGCATATTGTTTGTGAGCAAACACCGACAGCTCGTTCCTCAGCTGCTCAAACGGCACAGCCATGTGTGACTCCCACCCGGCTCCATCAGAGCCTCGCTCCTCGCTCTGTTCATCAGCCGTTCATGTGTTGCTCCTGATGATGCTGGTGTGGATTGAGGGGCTGGTGAAGCTCAGGGTCAGCTCCAGAAAGGTTTTCCCACTCTCATGTCTTCTTTGAGAATCCCTCTGGGTGCCTGCTTGCTTTTTCCAGGGCCTTAAATACTTGTGCAAACCATCATTTCCATGTCTTGCCCCTGAAAGTGCAGGAAATCTGAGGTGAGCGGGGATTTCAACATGTGTGTGTAGGATCCAGGCTTCCCATCCCAGACATGGATAAACACTCCTGGTTTCCCTAACTGGGGATCAGGGACTGAGTGTTATTTCATTAAGGAGATTGGGATTAAGTCTGGTGGGTGTTTTGTCCTTTGGGGAGGGTCTTGGAGCAACCATGTGCCAGCCATTTCTATGGTCCTTTTGAGGCTGTGGTGTCACGGCTTTGGGGGAGTGGGGAATTGCAGTGTGAGGAGAGCTCTGGGCTCCCTGGGATTCTGGCATTGCAGTGGGAAAGGGAGCAGCTGGCATCCCTGTCTTACAGAATCATGGAATGTTCTTCCCCTCCTGCCTGCACAGGGGCTGAGTGGCAGCTCTTTGTCTCCCTTTTCCTGCAAAAAGGTTCCTAAATGCCCTTAGAAAACATCTCCCTGCTCTCCTGGAGATCAGGGCATGCTGGTGGGATGTATCCCCATGGGTGCTGAGCACCTGCATCTCCTGAGCATCCCTCCCCCTGACAGCCTCAGTGCTGAGCTTGCTGAATAGGAGCTCTTGGGATTAGTCCCCAGAACTGGCTCTGCTTCCAGAGGCTCAGACTCAAAGAGGATTTGCCCAGCGATAGAGAAAAATCTTAACCAGCACATTTGTTTACTTGCAAATCACAACCATTTCTGTGCACCCAGGCCAAGCTTTGGATCATGTTTGTGAGCAGCAGAGACCAGGAGAACTTGCTCAGCAAGGAAACAGCCCTGTGGGTGCAAATATTCCCTCATTCCCACAGGAAGGTAATGGCAGGGAGGTGTTGGGTGTTGCTGTGTCATTCACTCCTCATGGCAGAAGATGCTCCTTGTAAGGGATGGTCCTTGCAGGGCATTCTCTTTGCCAGGGATGCTCTTTGTCCATCTGCATCCCTCTCCTGATGAAAGAATCACTCCTCACCTCTCCTGAGGAGCCTTCCTCCATGCACTCCTCATCCCATGGGGAGTGTGAGCCAAGGGCTGCAGTGGCAGGGAGAGCAGCGTGGGAGAGGGTTGGAGCCTGGAAAATCTGGGCATGTTTTCTTCGTTTGGACAAATAGCTTATTCTCTGAAAAATTCAGTTGTGGGTCGGCCAGCGCCATCTGTGAAGCCCTGCCAAATGTGGTGAAGAGTTCCAGCCAAGACAGAAAGAAAAGGAAAAATTAAAAAGCCTGGAAAATGTCCATTTCCAAAACCACTTTGCAAAACAAACATTTCAGGTCTTTCTTTCCAAATTACATTCCCTGTTGACATGTGCCTGTTTAATAATATATATTTTTTAAAAGGTTTGGAGAAGCTGACCTCAAGTACTCAGGTTGTTTGATTTGTGGCTTCTGTGTGGGAAATATTTTTGCTCCCTGGACACAAAGATACAGGAAGAACAGATCCAGCCTGCTCAAGGACCTGTTCAGTGCTTGGACAGTGCCTGTTGCAACCTGACCCCATCCATGGCAGAGTCTGCAAGTCTGTGTGGGAGGATTGGCTTCTCTGGGGAAGGGAGACGGTTTTGGGGTGCAAATAGTCCAACATCTGCCTCGACTCTTAAACTGAAAATTGAAATTGGGAGCCATGGTGTGCAAAAAGTGACTGGGTTTGCTATTTCAAAGGGTTTTCTGGAAGAGCTGAGCTGTATTTGCTTCTATTCCCTCTTCTCCTTTAATATCTCTCTTTCCTGGTATCTCCTCCTCCTCAACAGCCTCAGTTTCCCATCTGTGTTTCTCCAACAGCTTTGAGTCCCAGAACAGTGTCACCAACCCTTTCTCATTCTTAGATTTTCATGGGGAAGTAGGAATAATTGGGGGTGGATCCCAACATGGACTGAACAATGGAGCAATTTAAGTTTGAGGTTCTACTAATGTGGAAACCATTCCAAAAAACCAACGTTATCACAGAATCCCAAAGTGCTTTGAGTTGGAAGGGACATTAAAGCTTATCTCATTGCAGGGACACCTTCCACTAGCCCAGGTTGCTTCAAGTCCTGTCCAACCTGGTCTTGGACACTTCCAGGGGTGGGACAGCCACAGCTTCTCTGGGCAACCTGTGACAAACCCCACCACCCTCACAGGGAAGATTTTTTTCCCTGATATCCAATCCAAACCTGCACTCTTTCAGTGTGAAGCCATTTCCCCTTTGTCCTGTCACTGCATTAATTTGCCTGATGCTTTTAACACTGCTCAGCCTACAAACCACTGGGCATTCCACTTAATGTGCCTCCAGACCAGTGAATACAAGGAGGTCTTGGAGTCATCAGCTTGCTAGAGCAGTTTATTTGGCTAAATATGCCATTGATTTGTTTGGGTTGCATTCCAACTGTGTGGGCTTTGTAAGTCAATACAGCTCCAGTCCTCCTCTTACAGTCAGTAATTGCAAGGTAGTAGGTCATGTTTAGAAAGTGCAGTGCTCTGTGTGTGTGCTCGAACTGCAGGTGGTGGGATGGTCATCACCAGCAGAGGAGCAGGGTCAGGGGTTGCTGGGATGTTGCACAGGTTGGAGAGCAGAGGAAGAAGGAGGGAAGAGAGACCACCATGTTTCCAAGTTGCTTGAGGAAGATAAGAGATGTAGTTGTGTTTACTTTGCTCGTACTGGTCATGTCTGTGAGTCTCTGCTTTCTGAATGTCACAGAATCACAGAATGGGTCACGTTGGAAGGGACCACATCTGGTCCATCCTCCCTGCTCGAGCAGAGTCATCCCGGAGCACATGGCACAGAATTGCATCCAGACTCCACACCCTCTGAGATTCATCTGTTCCAGTGCACTGTCACCTGCAGAATAAATAAGTTCCTCTATTACAAGTTTCCATCAGCTCCAGGTCTGTCACCCCTTGTTGTGCCCATGACCTGTCCCTCCACTAATTTCAGGTGCTGGTTGGAGGGGCATGAAGGTATCTGATGGAGGAGGCTCTGCCTGGGAATGAGGAGATCCAGGCTCTGTCTTGGCTTGCTGTCCCTTCCCTCCATCGTGCTGTGCTGGGTTCAGTCCCTGATCTGATGCTGTCCTGCTTCCCAGAGCAAACCCATCCCAGCATAGTTGTTACCAGCTCTACAGTCATGGTGATACGTGACTGTAACACTTATTAGTGACCACAACACTTAAAATTGACTCTACTAAGCCCAGAGTAAAACACTGTGAGTGGGATTAAATAGCAGTCTGCTGAATCCAGGGGCATGGTCAAGTGGGACTGGTTTTTCTTTTCCCTTTCTCTTAAGAAAATCTCTTAAAACAGACAACATAAATACTCAATTTGTCCCCCTAGAGACACAGGGTTTTCATCAGACACCTGCGAGCTCTCATCCCCAACATCAGGCTCCCCAAACCTGTTCAAAACTGAGGCAGAAGGATTTAAGAGGTGCATTTCTCAGCGAGAAATCAAATATTGCTTCAAAGAATCACTTTACATAACTGCAGAACAGGCACACAGGCAGGTTCTAAGTGCCCCCCTCCCTAAGGGGATGTTTTTCTGAGCTAATCACAAGCACAACCTCAGTGTCCCTGATTGCAGGCAAGGTCTGTGCTGATTTCACAGGGAGCCTCCCTGCACTTTAATCCCCAGCCTGATGCTGCCCCCAAAGCCAGCCCAGCTTCCCATCAGCAAACACACCACAGCTTGTTAGGACACAGCACAGCAGAGCCTGCGAGGCCAATCAAGGCGCATTCATGAGGCCGGGCAGGGTCTTCTTGCTCTCTCCAGTGATGTGTAATTAGTATATATTTAGACTAACAAATTCTTGGCTTGCAGGAGGGATGTATTCAAGGCTAATTCTGCCCCTTGCAGGAAGGAGTGGGTTGCATGGATGTGGTTTTCTGGGGGGAAAAGGACACCTGAGCAGGGAGGTTATCCCTTCAGTGCTCATTCAACTGGATTTCCAAGTTGAACTGTTGCTCTGGGAGCTTTACCTGTGTCCTCAACACACATGGGCTTGTAAAAGCAATGGGAATATTTGGATTTTAAGTGCCTTCCCTGTTCTATTAACACTGTACATGGAGGGTTTTCCCAAGGGATGTTGTCCAATGAGGTTCTTGTGCTGCACAGATGCTGATTTACAGCACCTGCACCCACACATGGGTTGGTTTTTAATGCTGGTATTTATGAGCTGCCTCCTATTCAGTGTCACTGTCACTTCCATGTCCATCACCGATTGCCAGGGAATAAATACAAATAAAAAGTGAATCCAATCAGCATGTCTTTTGGATGGAGAGAAGGAAAAAACAATGTGTGCTGTTTTCTCCCCGTCTCGCTTGCCTTGCTGCATCCCTTCACCATCCCAGCAGCTTTTAGTGTGTCTTTGCTGGTGCTGGAGCACAAATAAAGTGTGGAACAAGAGTAATCCAGATCCCTTAGAAAGACAGGGAGAAGGAGGTGATGGTAGCCAAAGGATGGAACTATCAGACTTGAAGAAAAGCCATTTCCAGGCAGGGAGGAGGTGCTATATTAAATTAAATTTGAGATTTCTGCCGCACACTCCTCAGCAAATCTTAAAAAAAAATATCACTTTAAAAATAACATAATTAAAAAACAAAACAAAAGAACAACAAAAAAATTCCAACAAAACAAAACCACTAAAAGAAGATCAAAACCCCCAGTTGGGGAGGGGGTTGCTGACTGCAGGGTTTCCACCTGGTGCCTCTCTCCGAGCGTGTGCGGCGCTGCCAGAGCCCTTTGGAGCTCCTTCCCTTTGATGCTGTGATTGATTTCCCCCGAGGGATGGGAGAACACTACCTGGGGAAGCAATTTAGGAGTATTTTTAGCTTTGTGAGCGCCAAGGAGGATTCCACAGCAAGGCTGAGCTCTGTGTGCCTGAACCTCTCACAGCCCAAACCGCAGTGCTGTGAGTTTGATGGGAGGATGTCAAAGGTAGGAAATCAGGATCATTGCTATGAAAATACAGAATTCTTATGGTTCAGCCTCCTCATGCACTGGTTGCCCAGAAAAATTGTGGATGCCCCATCCCTGGAAGTGTTCAAGGCCAGGTTGGACTGGGATAGTGGAGGGTCTCACTCCCCATGGCAAGGGGTGGAACAAGATGAGCCTTGAGGTTGTTCAAACCAAACCCATTCTGGGATTCTGTGATTTAATGCTGATCCATGAGAGATCCACCCTGAAAGAGCACTTGGAGGCAGCAATTTAGAACAGGAGGAGGGATGGAAAACTTTGCTTTTGTAGAGGGCAGGGCAAACAGCTTGGAAAAAGCAGGTCAGGTTGGAGATGGTGCTTGGATTGGTGGTATCCTAAAAAATAAAAAAAAAAATCATTTGCGTTGAGCTCACAAGCGAAATGTTTCAAAATGTCAGTGGATTTAAAATCTGGGAAAATATTCTGACTGGATTTTACTGTCTTGCCTCAGTAAAACCAAAGCAGTCTGCTGTTTGCTTTTGAGCTTTCGGGTTTGTGGCTGGTATAAAGCAAATGTAAAGGAAAGGTTGTGGGGAAAGACTGTTTTAAACAGAGTTTGGAGTTAAACTCCAGACCAAAGAGCTGAGGAATTGGTGTGTTCATGGTGCTTCTCCCTTTGCAAACCCAGGACTGAGTAACAAAAATAGCACTTTCTGCAGAGCATCTCATCCATCCCTAATGATGAGATGGGGAGAGAGGGAGCCGGAGCTCCTGGGGGCTTCTCCACACTCTGGGAAAAGCTTGGGCTGGGAATTTGGGTTGGGCTTTTGAGCTCTGGGCAGCCAGTGGAGATGATTCCCAGTGCCTGGTGTGATGCAGAAGCACAGGGAGGGGAGATGCCCAGCTCCACTCCTCCTGGCACAGCTCTGTCTTCATTCCAGATGGATTTTCCCATCTTCTGGGACTGGCCTTTGTGGAGCTGAGCCTGCTGACGAGAGCCAGGGTGCTCTAATTGGCGAGGAACCAGTCCTGAAATGTCACCAGGATTTATATCTCAGCACAGCCTCTCCAGGTGCTAATTGTGCTGCAGGCCTTGGGTAATGGCTCCAGGAGACAATAATCCCAGGCTCCTCCGTGCTCCATCCTCTTTTTTTCCCTTTTTATTCACTTGGTGGATCTGGAGGGCTGGGAGGGGTGAGTTCTAGCAATGCCCCCCACCTGCCCTGCTGGGAAAGGTAATTCTGTCCACAGCAAAAAGTGGGAGCAGGTTTAGTCAGAGTGGGGAATCATAGAAAATATCACCGTGGATGTGACTTAGAGTGGGATGCAGATTTTCTGTGTTGCTGACACAGGAAAATTTCTGGATGGATTAGAAGTAGATTCTGGGAGACATCCCAGCCAGTGCCCTGTTGTAGGACATGGAGCTTTCAAGGGAAAACCCCAGATTTTCTCCCTCAAAGAAAGGAAAAAACCTCAGGTTTTTATTCTCCAGGTTACTGGGAGATGCCATCTCTGGTGGTCTGGGTTAGCCAGTCCCACCTGATTTGGTTAGTCCTGAGCAAGGTGCAGGTTGCTGTAGGTGAGTAATGATGTGTTTTTGTCAGACAGGACGAGTTTTTTCCTTCCCCCAGTGAAACAACAATATTGATCTCACGCCTTGGTCAGTCCCATAAAGACCATCTGCATTAATCTGATTTAATGGGGATTTAGCTGGCATGGGAGTGAACCTGTTACTGTTCTAATCTCATTTCAGCAACACACCACTGCTTTTTTTAATACTGTTTTGCTTTCCCCCTTCTCTGCTGTTCCAGTCTATTTGGATCAGACTTTTCCTGGCTGGTTCTTGACTTGGTTTTGCAGCTTTTCCATGTTTTTTTTTTCCATGCTATGTGTGGCCCTTGATGGCTCAGTCATCCCAGCCACCTGCAGTGCTTCCAGCAGCCTCAACCCTTTTTGCTTTTGAGTTTGCATCCCAAAATTTGGACTGTGTTGATTTATTTCTCCCTTATTTACACAAGGGTTGGTGGTTCCCTGGGTGTTCCTGCACAAAGAGGAGATGCTGGTGATTTCTGTGGCCATGTGAGCTTTCAGCTGCCATCATCTCCTTCTCCCAGTCCTTTCCCAGAACCTACTGGGCCACATGTTGAGGTCCACAAATTCAGCTCCAGAAATGAGGGTGAGCTTGGGTTTGCATCACCAGGTTTCCTGATTATCAGAGCCAGGAGGCCTGGTGGGTTTTCCCACCTCCAGATGGTGAATGGGATGAGAAATACATGAGTATCAGGGGAGGAAAGACCAAAAATCATTTTTTGGTGCTTCTGCTGGAGGCTGGGGAGTTGCTGGGACCAAGCAGTGAGAGGCAAATTAAAACCTTGCATTAATTCCATTAACTATGATCATCTTCTCACCAGGGATGAATTTAACTGCTCACCACTAGTATTATAATAGACAAAAAGTTTCATCAAGATGCCCATGCACCATTAACTTGACCCCACAGCTGGTTGTGTGTGATCCATCCTGTGTGTGTGTTCCCTCTGGAGCTTCCCCGAGTGCTGATGATCCCACAGAACCTCCATCCCTTCTCCCTCTGCCTCCTCGGGTGGGAGAGCAAGGAAGGTGTTAAAAGACAGTGCCAGGAACTGATTTAATTTGCCAAGTGACTGGCTCAGTCCAGCTGTGCCATCAGTACCAGCACAGCTGGACTGCTATGCCAGTGACAGCCAGGATGTCACTGTAGAACCAAGTGCAGATACATCATTAATGCACAGTTGCTTTTTGTAGCTCAGGTTTCTGTCTCAAGCTGGTGGTGAGTGGGGAATTTCAGGGGTTTGGGTCTTTGCTGAGCTCAGGTTTTGTGCTGGGATGGCCAATGATTTCTGCCGTGGTCTGAGCTCTTCATTCAGCTCTTTTCTTCTAGAGGGGTGGTCAGGACTGCTGATTATTTCAAAATTCACCTTTAGGAAGGGCCAGGCTGTTCCCACCTTGCCAAGACACTAAGGAGGTGGCCCAGAGGGTGCACCCACCCCATGGCTGAAGAGCAGCAGGAGAGCAGAGGGATGGGGCTGGTGGCACAAAGATCAGCAGCTTTTTTTGCTCTGTGCCCCATGGCTTGGGGTGAGAGGGAGCTCTCTGCAGTGTGAACATAACTTGTCAGGGAGCACTGGCGAGTTCATTGGCAGCGGGTGATTTTTCCTCCTCTTTTGCATGGATTACACTTGTTCTGTGCTTGGCCTTTTCAGCAGGGAGAGCAGTTTGGATACACATTACCTACAAGGCAAAGTGTGCTCTAATTGGCCAAGAATTGGTCCTAAAATGTCAGGAAAAGATTTATTTCCCAGTGCAGCCTCTCCAGGTACTAATTTTTCTATGGGCCGCCAGATAATGGCTCCAGTGCACAATAGCTCAGTCCCTAATCAGGATACAGAGCTGTAATTGGGTTGAAGGGATTTAAAGTCATTAAAGCCACATTCAAGGGGAATAAAAAAGGAACACCCCCACCTTCCCCCCCCCCCCCAAGACAGAGTGACTGTGTTTAATGAGCAGCTCCTGGCATGTCACTGGTAATAGGCAGCGATGAAGTTGCAGCAAGAAGTCCAAGGACAATCAAGAGAGACTCCATGGCCTTGGGATGTCTGGTTAAGGAATCAGGAGCTCTTCTGAATCCTGCCAGTTGGAGAGAATACTGAGGGAAGAAGTAAGAAGGGCCAGCAGATCAATTCCTGGCTGTCACTGGCAAAATTTGGGGTCTTTGTGATCACGGATCTGTGATGGGGTACCCCTGTCTCAAAGGATCTTTGCGCAGGAATTAGAGGTTTAAACTTGATTTGATGGGGTAAAGGAGTAAAACCAGGCTCACAGGATACAAGTCTGGAGGCAGGATGTCAGTGTTGGCAACAAAGCTGCCCAAGAGGAGGTTACTGAGCATCCAGAAGTAAAGAAGTCTCAGGTCCTGCCATTTTTGGTGATTTTTGTGGTCCAGCATTCAGCAGCACCTTGGTGGCAGGAGCCAGGAGTCCAGCTCTGTGCGTGTCCAGGACCCCCCTTGCTGCTGCTGTCCAGCCTTGGGTGCAGAGTGAGGCCAAGGTGGTTGTGCCTATTTTATGGTTCTGGGCCCATGGTGGTGTTTTGGTGACTCCCTGTTGCTGAAACCAGTGAAAACTGGTAAAAATCAGTGGTTCTGCAGTGGGTGGCAGGAAGGGTGCTGAGCAAAGGCCATTCACACTGAGCAGAGCAAAATTGTTTGCTCTGTTTCAACTTGCTCAGATTTTTTCCCTTCTTCAGCATCCTGCTTCTTCCTTTTACTTATTTAATTCCCTCCTTTTCACACCAGACTGTTTCTCCAGTGTTGTGGGATCTTCCAAATTCCAGCTCCATCCCTCCAAAGCACTTTCAAATCCACTGGCTCAGTGTCACCCATCCACCAAACCCCATTATCATACAAGTCTACTGGAAGTGCAGTTGTTTCTGTCCTTCAAGCCATGCCCTGTGTTGAATTAACACCTTATCTGACCCACTGCAACTTCAGGTATTAATTTCCCCTAAGCTGCTGCACCCTTGACTCCTCTGCAAGGATCCTGGGGAAGGTGACGTCAGGAGACTCACTGATGGTGGGGAAAATACGATGTCCAGCTTTAATTGGCAATGATTGTTTTGTCTCCTGTACAAAAGCAGCAAATCCCCAGAAGCTGGTGAGGAGCACAGCTGTTTATGGTGAACAGAAGCTGCTCCTTATCTCCTTGTAGCAACCTGTCTCCAGGAGATCACGGCTTAATTAACTCGCCCGTTATCGAGAGAGAAATTGTACAGACATTGTTAAAAAAAATAATATTAAAAAGTAAAAAACAGGACAAGATAAAGCGGGAAGGGAGGAGGTGACCTGGGAGCCAAGTAGAGTGAACTCTACAGAGAGCCAAGGCATGTAGCTGATGGTGGTGCTGGAGGCAATGGGTGGATTTGTCTGTGATGGATGAGCCAGGCTGCTGGAGAGGGGAGAGCAGTTCCCTGGCCCCAGGTGTGGTTTGAGGGTGCAGGACAGTGATGGGCTTGCCCAAAAGTGCACACTAGAGTTTCCACTGAAAGAGATTTGCCTGTGCTTGTTGGTAAGGGACCACCACACACAGCTGGAACTGGATCTTCCTGGGCAGCTTGGAGTTGTCCTACCTCATCCAGACTGTTTGATGGATAAGTGCACGGTGCTGCTGATCCTGATCTCTCCAGCCCATTGACTTGAGTATGGGCAACACTCCTCAGCCTCAGATTTCTGCATCCCTGAATGGTTTGGGTTGGGAGGGACCTTAACACTCGCCTCATTGCACCCCTCTGCCCATGGGACACCTTCCCTGAGACCAGGTTCCTCCAAGCCCTGTTCAACCTGGCCTTGGACACTTCCAGGGATGGGGCAGCCACAGCTCCTCTGGGCACCTGTGCCAGGGTCTGCCCACCCTCCCAGGGAAGGATTTCTCCCTAATATCCAGTATAAACCTACTCTCCTTCAGTTTAAAACCTATGGACAAGATAGACCCCAAGTGACTGTATAAGTCGGTTATTTTCTTTCAGACTGGTGTCCTTAGACCAGGTGGTCACTTGAAATCAGCAGGAGGGAAGAGCCAAGTTCTTTCCCAAAGGTGCTTTTCCCTGGGCAAACCTCTTTGATCCCAGACTTGTTTAAAACACTGGTCATTGGCCTTTTCCCTGGCTTTGGCAAGCTTGCCATCCATCCCAAGCATTGGCCAACTGCCCCATCTGGGTGCTGGTGCTTCCTTTCCAAAGCCTCACTCCAGAACACAGGGAATGGCCATGGCAGTGCAGATCTTCCTGGGGATGTGAGGGAAGGTATTGCTGAAGGAAATTCTAAAGCAGCATCTCAGTAAGGGATGTGGAGTCACTGAGAGAGCAGAGCAGAGGGAGATTTGACAACCTCTCCCATTCATTGCTCAAAGTGCTCCACAGATCAAAGCCAGAGAGACAATAATACATTTTGAACTAAGAACATTAATTTGTATCCAGAGCATTTTAATAAATAATTTTTTAAAATCCAGTTCAGCCCTGTCATCTCAAGCCAATTCCATTTAATATCCAGCCCTTCGACTGACAGCTTTTTAACACCATAATTATCATGTGTGGCTCTTAAAAGCCTTCACTGGTATCTCAGGCCTTCTCTGCATTACAGCATCTCCTCTCCACTCCTCCCAGCCCCCTGTTCTGATACTGTTATTCCATTTGTAGTTGTTTATTGTGCCTGCTGAGACAGATTAAAGACAGGAAGGAGCCCAAGAATTGTTCTTAGGGGCTCCTGTGCAGTGTGGAGTAAGGATGGCAGAGCTCACAGATTCCAAATCCAGAGCCTTGCTTCTAAAACCGTGTGTCTGACGAGTGGAAGTGGTTTCTGAAGCATTTCATTGTTGCTTTGTTGGGCCTTTTTGTTTGATTTGGGGTTTTCTGGTGGGTTTTTTGAAGGAGAAGAGTGAGGAGCGCCAAGGGTTTATTTTTCCTTAATAAAAGCCGAGGCTCTTGTATAACCACATATGAGACAGAGCAGGGGCTTAAAAGGACAATAAGAGAGGTTATGGAGTACTTGGTCATATTGTAAAGTTTGGCAGTGCTGGGAATTATCCTCATGTGTTATGGGGTAGAACAAAGCTCCTCATGCTCCATCCAGGGAGGAAAACAGGTCCAGCAGAAGTCAAACACAGCCCAGTGCCCTTATTCCCTCTTAAGTCTTTGAGTGGGAAGTAAATTGCATATAGCACAGACACACTTAGATCTGAGTCTCCTCCCTCCAGCAGAAATTGCTGGTGAGTGCTGGAGCCTTTTGGCAGTTCCCATTTGTGTGTGGGATCTGATTCACAGAAGGAGCAGGATTTTGTTTTCCTGAGCCACCGGAGTGTGCAGGGGGGAACCAGACCTTGTCCAGAGAAACGGAGACACCAAATGCTTTCTTGTAGTGATTTTGTTCCACTTCACTCTTGGCTGAGGATGGGTCCAAAGCAAAATCCCAGCTCTGAGCAAAAGCCTGAAAAGTGAACCGTTCCCAGCCTGCAGTTGCTGCTTATCTGTGATAGGTATCAAACTGGAAACCCGTGTCTCTTCTGTGCAGCTGCACCAGCCCTTTGGAGCGTGATTGTCGTGTCCTGCAGAGGTGTAAGCCCTGAGGGCATCCGTCTGTCTCTAAATCTGAGCATTTCTGGGCTGGAAGACCTGATGCTTTGCAGCAAGCACTGTATAACTCCCAGTCTCTCCAATTACCTGGGAGCAAGGCAGGCCTTATCCTTTCAGTTTTGCCACGGGATGAAAATCAAAGCAAGGCTTTGAGGCAAAGCAACGCCAAGCCCTGTTTTGCCATTCAAGACATGCTCATGTTATCCACATGATGTGAGAAGTCGGTGGGGAGGGCACTGAGGCCAGCATGGATCTGGGATGCTCCCCAGTACATGGATGTTGGGGTGTCAGCCTCCCAAACCCCCTGGTAGACACCCCACCCTGCAGAGTGTGGGTCAATACATTAAAGCACAGCGGAGCCAATTTGGCCTGCAAAGCCCCATCCCTTTACTCAGCTCTGGGATGCCCAGAGCTTATGCAATGCAAATCTGCAGAAAGCAGGAGCAAAGCCCCTGCTCTGCCTTGTTATTCTGACCACAGCACCTCGGCAGCAGATGCTTTGCAGAGGGACACTGCCCGTCCCCGGTCACAGCTGATGGCTATGACAGGATGATGAGCTTTGGCACCTTCTCTTCTCCAGCTTGGAGCTGGCCAGGTCCATGAATCCTTGCAATAAAGTTTAGGGCTTGTGCCTGGCTTATTGTTGGCACCTGATGCTTCTTCTCGCTGCTCTGGTGGTATTTCTTGTCCCTGGCTCCTGCCTGGTTTGCAGCTGCAGCCTGTTTGCCCTCACTGATGGGAGCAATTATCCTGCAAGCCTCAAAACTTGGTGTGGAGTTAAATCCTGGCTGCAGTTTGCTAAAATCCCTCCTCCTCCTCTCTGCTTTCCCTGTTAAAGGTTGTGTAGAGTCACTGGTTTGGTTCCTGCTGCAGTTCCTTGTAGCCTTTTGTTTTCAGATGGCCTTTTTAGAGAGGAAGATGAAAATTCACCCAGGAATGATGGGTAAGCCCTACTTTGTAAAGCCTCTCCTTTCTTTCTGGAGCCCCTGCAAAATGTCAAGCACTCTTTTCCTGCACTGTAAGTGCACACACTTACCCAGGTTCCTGGTATTTTGGGAACAAATTCATTTGCTCTTGCTGAATAGAAGGTACTGGCAAAGGTTGTGCAGAAAATTTGTGTTTGCCCCATGGCTGAAACTGTTGGGATGAGCCTGGTCTGGTGGAAGGTGTCCCTGCGCCTGGCAGGGAGTGGAACAAGGTGGGCTTTAAGGTCCCTTCCAATCCAAACCATTTGGAGTTTGTATCATTTCTGTGTATGATTCTCACAGTGCTGGTCTGGAGCCCTTTGAAAACTGGAGCCTTAGATACAGAAATTGCAAAAATGAGGTTTTTTGGTGCAGTGGCCAAGACAAGCCAGTGTGATTGTGTCCGTTTCCCCTGTTTTTTACCCACCATACTGAGAGCTCCTAGAGGAGATCTGGGCCCAAGACATTGTGTTTCACAAACAGGTTGTTGTCTGGTGCACAGGAACTTCATCCAGTCTCCCACCCCTGGCCTCACTCTTGGCTGGTGTTCTTTGAAAAATGAGCCACACAGGGTGAAGGTGACACTTTCCCTTAATCCCCTGCCCCAGAGGTTGAGTTTGACATGGGTCAGCTTTTGTATGAAACAAGGGAAAAAACAAACAACCAGCTGAAAGTTGAGCAGGACAAGGAAAGTTCAGGCTGCTTTGTAATGTCAAGGTGAGCAAGGCGATGGCATTTGCGTTGGAGATATCCGGGACTCAGGATCTGGGATTAGTGTCAGCTCTTCTGTGGCAAACTAAATTAGGAATGCAGAGGCTGTCTCTGTTTATGATACTGGGTTGTTAGGTGCTTCAGGTACTGTCATTCTTATTTAAGGATATATTTAAGGATTAACAGTAAGAAGTCCAGCATTAGCAGGAGAGAAATGAATGTTAGTGAGCTTAGGCTTGGAGGGCTTATTTTTGATCATCATCATGTGAGCTGCTTTAGGAGAGATGAGCTTCAAGATGGGGAGGGTGGAGGGGAGATTCTTGTATTTTTGCAGGAAAAGAAAACGTTTTCCAAGTTTGAATAGAGATCAGAACTCAGCAACAATGACGGCTGCGTGAGTAAAGCTGCATAACTGCCCGAAGCCGGTGCCTTCCCTGGGCTGAGGATCTGGCTCGCAGCATCCAGCCTATTTTTAGCCTCCTTTTTTGTGCCATTTCTTTCTTCTCATGCAGAATATGCACGATCAAACAATGTCCTCAGATTTGTTTGTTGTTCAAAATCATTCCGTGTTTTTAATTGGCAATCTTTGAGTTTTGCCTTGATCGTAGCTGCCTGCAAGTAGGTTACATTTGCTCTGTGTTGTCTCAGGCACTTGGGTGGGCTTGGAGAAGTTCCCTCCTGATCCTGCTCCTTCCAACAGGGTGCAACACAAAGATTTTCTTGCTGCCAAACATTTTCTTACGTGTAAACTCCATGTTTCACTTTCCCGGGCTTTGGCTTTGATATTTGCTGCCCACAAGCACCTGGCACTGGGAAAAAGCTGCTGAGGATCCACAGCTCTTGACATCCCAAGATTTTCTTATTTTCAAGGCTTCTCTTAAAGCAGAAATGGACACAAAGATTGGTTCATTTGTGCAGTGAGTTAAGTCAGCTCTGATGGCTGGGAGGAAGGAGGGAGGTTTCACCATCCTTCCAGCTCTGTTTTAAGGAGCAGCATAACATGTATATCCCTGGTTTTGAAGTCTCCATGATTCTTGTCTTTTCTAAAAATCAAAAATAATATTTATAATATTGCCCCTATCGCTTCCAGCTTGTTCTTTGAGGTGAGTGTGGGATGTGCTTCAACCCTCTGCATTGAGCCCTTGCAAACCCTTGCTGGATTCTGTAGTGGGGTCCCCAGCACTGATCCAGCACTCCTTGGGTGCCAGAGAAGAGGGTGACCAAGCAGAAGACAGGGGATAAAGGTCAAAAAATGTCCAATTTTGTGTTAAAAGTGCTTAACCAAGCTGGACAACTAGGGAGTCTCCATTACTTATGTGCTTCCTGAAGCTGAAACAATTGCTATTATCCCCCATCACTTTGCATGACCTACATTTGACTTGAAAGCCTCCTGCTAATGATTAGTTTGAGTTTCAGTTTAAAAATAAACACATTCGTATTCTAGGTTTTAAACCAGGAGGAGAAATAAAGCCCCTGGATAGATGAAATCCCCACCTTTCCCTGCTGGTCTCCCCCTCTTTTCCTCTGATTTTTGGATGCAAAGAGAAGGAGTGGATTTTCTGGGCTATGGTACAGGAGGAGGGTTTGGATGTAATGAGACCACTGGGTATTTTCCTGGAAAACTGCAGGAGCCTCAGTGCTTGGAAGGTTTGGGCCATCTGGATAAAGAGGGTCAAGCTCAGCGTTGGCAGGGATGAGGCAGCGCGGTGTGTTGGGACAGCTCGGCCTCGCCGGAGGGGCTGCAGAGAGCAATGCTCAAAGCCTCTGGCAGAAGGCTCCTTGCTTCCCTTTCCTGCTTCTCCAGCATTGTGCTGCTCCTCCTCCTCCTCCTCCTTGCTGTCCATCTGCCTGCCCGGAGCATCCCAAGGCGTGGGAGGCAGCGTTGGGTCAATGCCTGGGATGTGGCAGGGGGTCGTTAGGCAGCGAACAGGTTGGGTGTTAATTAGCAGTCATGGGGAAGAGAGGATGTGGCTTGTGGAGATGGGATCTCTCTCAGAGAGGAGAGGTGCAGCTGGGCTGCATCCTGCTGTCAGCTCCAGGAGATGGATCCGTGTTCCTGGCAGGGCTCGGATCTCATCCAATGGGATGCAGCCGGTGGGAACATTCCCATAAGCTCTGCAGTGGTTGTGGTGCTGGAAACACCTCATCATCTGCCTTTCTCCACACTCCTCAGGGCTTCCTGCTGCTGGAGGTGGAAAATGCAGAAAGCTGTCATGGTCATAATGCTTATCCAAAATCCCAGTGTCCTCATTCAGTCATTCCATGTCCAGGCTTTCCCTTCTATTTCTTGGCCTCTGGTCTCCTTTTTTCATGGTGTGATACTGTGTGCACATGTCTGATGGGGGGGTTGGGTGCTTTTTGTGCTTTTAAGAGAAAAAGTTAAAGGTAGAAGTGCCAGAGGATGTGTCCCTGGGAGATGCATCCTTGCCTGGACCAGGTGGTCCCTTCCCACCAGGTACTTACCCACCCCCATGCCTCTTGCTCTTGCATTCAGCAGCAGCATCCCAGTGGGTTGGATTTTTGGAGTGTATTTTTACAGGCAAATCTCATAACACAAGTGGCTGCACCTGGGAAAAAAAAAAAAAAAGCCTGGCTCTGTTAATCCAGAAATCCCCTAAAACCCCTCACCGTGCCGGATGGCACCACGGGGGTCATTGTTCTGCTCCGAGCTGATGATGTGCGTGTGTGCCTTGAAACAAGACAACTCCTGCTTGTTGTAATTCCTTTATGGCAAATAAATTCCAATGAAACTTCACAGGGACAAGACCAAGAGAGTTCTGTGGAAATTGGTGTGAAATCCTATAGAACAGTGGAGACAATGAGGTGTCCCTGGTGGGAACCCACAGGCGACTTTTGCCACCCATGAGAAGGGTTTTGTTCTCTGGTTGCTTCAGCAGCATTTGCCCATAAGGTGAAATCCTAAGTGATGCCACTTCAGGTGCTATTTTTATTCAGAAAAATGTCAAATCCTTTCTCAGAACTTAGTGACTTGTTGTCTTGGTAATTTCTTGCAGAAAGGGGATCTATAAAAATCCCCTATTTTCTTGGCACTAGACTTTTCTCGTCTATTTTGGATGTAAATATTTTTTAGAATCAGGAAAAAAAAAAGGGAGCTGCTTTAATTCCACAGGTGGTGTCATTTCCCCCTAGAATGTCTCTTGTTGGGCTGTGCACTCAGATTTCTGATCCTGACCCAGTGTCCTTTGAAGAGGAGACCTTGTGCACCCAGGTTATGTCTGCCCCATTCTCTTTCCATACACTGGTTCCTAATCTGAATCCTGGCTCTTGGAAAGCTGGAAATCCAGTGCTGGGCAGGGTTATATCCATTTTGAATTGAGTGTGGCACCACAGAGGGGAAATGATGCTGTTTAGTGGTTTGGTTTTTTTTTTTTAATTTCCAGCAAAGTTGACATTTTCAACAACAAATAATTGCTTTGGGAATAATTAATTTCCAAATTTGAGCCATTGTGAGTCCTGTGCAAAAAAAAAATTGTTTCTGATAACACTGAGATGTTCTGCTCCTGCTTCTGTGCTCGGGGGAGGTTTGGGATTGGTTCTGAAATAGTTCAGTCATAAGTCTCCTCTCCAAAGAGGAGGTTTCTGGTCCTGCTTTCTGGTGAGGGTGGCTGGCTCTGTCCTGTCCTGATGGGGTTAGAAGCCCCAGGCTGTCATGGTGGCCACTTCCATAGAATCACAGAGGTTGGAAAAGGCCTCTAAGATTGTTGGGTCCAAGGATTAGCCCAGTACTAAACCATGTCCCCAAGGCAGTTATGGAGGAGGAAGAGTCTCCTCTCCTCTCCTTTGCTCTCTCACCATGATCAGTGGTATGTCAGAGTCCACACGCTGAGGCTCCCTGCAGGATGCAAGAAGATGCTCTGAGGAAGTCAGGGTGTCTTTTTGGGATGCTCCTGCCATCATTCAGACTGCTGGGCTCTAATACACTTCAAGTGAGATGGGAGGGAAAAGCAAGGCAGGAGCTGCACGACCCTTCTTGGGAGTGAGGGAGATGATGAGCACTGTCTTTCCAATCACAACAAGATCCCCAGAGTCCAAAAGGAGCAAGGCTTGGGTATAAAAGCCAGAGCTGCCCTAATAAAACATTTACTGGGGTTTGGAGACCTGTGTGCTCTGACACGGTGCATACATATTAAATGATCAAAGTTTCCATGCCTTCGGAGGAGCCGCCTGCTAATCTAATGCAACCCTTGGGCTTTGCTCACCACTGGCTCTGCAGGAAAGCAAATGCTGCCTCTGTTTTCCTATTTAAAAGATTTCCAAGCTAAGCTGGGTGGGTCACAGTTCAGGAAGCAATAGGAGCTGCCCTCTTAAAAGGCTTTGGCAAAGTGGGAGCTTGGGAAGGCAGGTTAGAGTTGAGGATGGATTTGGCTCCATCTCTCAAGTCCTGTCCACCTCTGACCCTACTGCAGGCTGTTGGTGCCACCCTGGTTTTGCCCTCTCCTCCTTCTCTTATCCTTGCTTTTCCCCTCCCTAAATCACTCTCCCCACATCGCACTGCCCAGCCCAAGGGCTCTGCAAACTTTTCAGCTCCCAACCTGAGCTGCAAAGTGCTGCCAGTGGATTAAACCCAAAGCAAAGGGGAAAAAAACCCAAGGCAAACAATCCCACTCTCTTCAGATTTATAAACCGAGCGCACTCAAGCTGGAAGGTGCCAGGGAGGAAAAAGAAAACACAGAGGCCCTGGGGTGCTGTTTTTCAAAGTGATGCAGCCCTTTATTTGGCTGCCTACACTTGTTTTAGCTGTGCAGGGAGGAGAGCAGGGAAGAACCTCTCAGGGTGCTGGTTCAGAGGGGCTGGACTCCCTCCGGCAGCCGCTTGTTCTGAGTCAGCTCAGCACCTCTGCAAACCTCCAGCTCTCCCATCATCTGCTGCTGGTGCACAGCAAATACTTCACCTCCTGCTTCTTGCTGCTTCAGTGGTTTGGGACTGATGCGTTTGACTTTCCACATGGTTACAGCATCTTTTCTGCTTCTCAAGCATCTCCCATGTCTTTCATGTAATTCCTTAACTAGTTTCCATTTGCTGGCAGTTGCTTTCTTTTAAGGTACTTGAATCTGTTTGATCATCAACAAATTTTTCATTCTGTTCCTCTGATAAAAAATTAAATCTGGGCACTTTTTGAAGGCTTCCTCCCCACCCCCCTTTCTTTCTCCATCCAGGCTCAGTGGGAAATCAGCCCTTTTCTAGGAAAAGAAAATAAATAAAAATTAGAGTTCAAAGTGTGATATCTCCTCTTAAAAAGAAGAGGATGAGGAGAGGGAAAAAAGCCCCACCATATATTCTTACAGATGTGACATCAAAATGGGAAACTATAAAGGACACGTTTTCAAAGGCTCATACAGGGACTGAGTTGGATCAGTAGGAAACAGGCAAAGTCTCTTCTGGTGCTTTGAAAGCCTGTTCCCAAACCACCATAGACATGTTGCTTTAGGTGGAGTGCTGGTGCTTCTCCATCTGCTGAACAAGGAGGCAGCTGGATGGGGAGCGGGGGGTCCTGCAGTCCCTGTGTACCCATAGAGGGGTGGGGATGGCCTTGGGGCAAGAGGATGACACAGCGGTTGGGTGCTGGTGTCACCAGCATCCCATGTCCTTGTGTCACCTTGGCATCTGTGCCTGCCAGCAGAGGCATCTGCTTCCTTGCTTGCTACAGAGGGTGTGGTGGGAGATGGAGTAGGCAAAAACATGGCTAGTCCATTAGGAAGGATGGTACCCAGGGCAGGAGAGCTGAGCTGTTGGATGTCATCTCAGTGATGGCCTCTGTCATTCGGGCTGTGGGGATGGACTGCCAAGAGCTACCCATGTTTTGGGGTTGCATCAGGGCAGGGCTCAGGTGTGGGGTCACCTCTGTTTTTCCACCCAGCCTGGAAGAGCACTGGGAAAAGCACTCATGTGTTTGTCCCCGTGATGCTGTGGAGCTGCAGCCTGGGCTGTGGGTTCACAGCTGGGAAGCAGCCGGGCACTCCTGCGGGGTGGCAGATGTATTAGCAGCACACTGTTACCCAGGTAACTGCCTTTCCTCCCCTGAATCCTGATTATTTGGTTTCTCACCATACCCTGAGGAGCCCTGCGACTCATTCCATCCTCGTTCCATTCCAAACCATTCCACAAGAGTGGTGGCAGATCAGCTCGCTCCCTTCCCAAAGGGCTTTTTACCCCCTGGGCACAGTTGAGGCTGAACCATCATATCTGTGGGGAGTTAGAGGGAGGTGGAGATCTCACCCTCCACTGGGACCTGCTGAACAAGCTCCTGTGGGGCTTGGAGCAGCCAGGATGTTCCCTGGGGGTCTTGTCCAGCCCAGCAAGTGCTCATAAAGGGTCTGCTGTGCCAGTGGTGGTTTCTTGCAGTCAGAAGCTGCTGGGCTCAAGCAGCAGCAGTTTTATTGCAGTAATTGAAATCAAAGGAGTTTCCAATTGTGTGTGAACCTCTTGGCTGCCCCAGGACAAAGGGAGCAGTGTCAGGGTGAGGCAGTCGGGTGCAAACCAAACTCACCTCCATCTTTGTGTGTGTTCAAGGTCAGCAGAGCATCTCTGCTGCAGGAAAAATATCTGTGGCACAAGGACCAGCCCTGCACTGTCCAAGCCTGGATTGTGCATCTCTGTTTTCTAGAGAAGCTCAGAACAGCCAGGGGAACAGTCCCACAGCTCCCAGCAAGCAAAAGCCACCCCTCCAGCATGAGGCACAGGAGGATTTGGGAGATTGAGTGATGTTTGTTTCAGACAATAATTTTTTTCTCTGTCACTTCATCCCCTCCTGCACCTTTCCTGAGCTACCCTCAGTGCAGACTCCTTCCCCAAAGGGTTTCTCCTATCTCACTCCATCACATCCCTCAGGGCCCCTGGAGCATCCTGGCTGTCCCATGTGGGATGCAAATGTCTAGAGCCCAGGGCTGTGACATCAGAGTGCTCTCAGCGACAGCACAGACACCTGCCTGATGCAATCGATTATTTATTCTGGGGAGGAGGAGCTGCAATTAATCTCTGCTTGTCTTTAGTGCTTTTTGTTGTCTCTCTGACTGTTAAACTGCTCGTGTGCAGGGAAGGGTGTCTGCCTAATGGTGCGGAGCCTTGCCTGGGGAGGAGGCACCAGGAAACCTTTGGCTTTCAGGATGTCCCTGTTGTCCAGCATGTCTCTGGTCATCCAGCACTCAGTGGGAAGAATGAAGAGGGAGATTTCTTGGTTTGCAGCCAATGGTTTGGGCCATGGGGTGGGCTTGAGCTCTGCGATGTGCTGAAGTTTTGGGGCTGGTTGTCTTGCCATGAATCCCTTGCTCTGGCTCCGTCACCTTGGATTAATTACAGTACAATGCAATATACATTTATATGGTGTCTGCACAAGTGTCTCAGGGCCCTTTGCAATCTGAAAAATCTAATTAAGGTGCAGCCTCCAACATGAATGCTTATCACCAGAATGTGTGCAGCGAGAGGAGGCCACGTGCCTCCATGGCTCAACCCCGAGCTGAATCCACACTCTCCTGGCATTATTAATTACTCACAGCTTGGTGTCCGAGACACCAATCGATACCACAGGCGTGGATAGATAGAAGACTTGGAGTGAGCATGAGGGAGCTGAAGATAACCATCAGCAAGAAACATGGTGGAGGCTGTTCTTGGCCTGAGAGGAGGAGAAGTCACTTTGCTGAGACATGTGCAGTAGCAACAAGTGTTTTCCAGAGACTTTGGTGCTGGAAGGTTATTTAGTGATGGAGAAATGCATGATTAATACTGCATTTGGGCCTGGGGAAGGTCCTGCCTTGGGGGTTGGGCTGGTGATGGACAGAGCATCATTACACAGGGCTTGCAGCAAAACTTATTTGGCATTTTCACTTGGTCTCATGAGTGGCACCAGCTGTTAGGAACACCCAGAAGGGAGGGAGGGAGTGCTACAAGTGTGACAAGAGCATAAATAACCAGGGGAAAAGGGTAAAGAAATGTGAAGTGGCCCTTTAAATATGAGCCTCCAGAGCCCAGAGCCCAACTAGCGTTCCCTCAAGTATTCAAATGAGATTGCAGCATCAGATTGGTATGCATTAGGCTGGTCTCAATGAAAATTAACATGTAATTGCTTCAAATGAAGTAAGTGAGGAGGTAATCTGTTCTTAAATTGGATTCGCAGGATTTTGTGGTACCATAATGCAGCTGTGAAATGAAATATATTTTAAGGATGATGTCCTCAAGGGTAGAGGGAAGGAAAGGGGGGTCTTTTCTGGGAAGGGTCCTTTCCCTCCCTCACTCTTTTGTTTCTGGCCTCATTAGTGCTGTTTTATAAATGAGGATTGGGTATTGAGGCCATGGCATGGCTGGGGAAGATCCCATTGCTTTTGGTTCCATCATGTTTCCTTCCTTGATATCCTTCTTGTCCTTCCCTTCTCTGCCTCTGGTTCTCCACTTGCCTTACTGTGCCAGTGCTTCTCCAGCCCCTTCTCTCAGGGACAAGTCCCCATCCCATCCTGATGGGAGCCATGAGATGAGCACTTGAACTTTGTGCATGTGGCAAACAACCTTCTGGTTTTCTGGTGGGTGAAATTCTGGCTCTGTGGTTCTGAGTGTCTGTAAGATGGGTAGGTTCTTGATAGAGGGCTGGTGTCCATGAGAAGAAAGAGCAAGAGGCACAGTTTACCTTCTTCTCTTGGCTACTCATGGTCTTCTGCCAAAAGGAAAGGTTCTTTCCCCATCACCTTGTGCATGGCACTGCAAGGCTTGGGAATTCATCCCCAGAGGTTTGGGATGCCTTGCTCCTCCCACACAGCCTTGCATTGCTGTGACCACTTATCTACTCTAATTTTATGGCTTTGCTGGTTGTCCTCATTCTGTCTGTCCCTCCCCATCTACCAGCACAATGAGCTTGAGTGTCGTGGTGAAATTACAATTAGGAGCGTGAGGAAGAGCTGGCGTGGGAAGGGGGTGTTGTAACCTGCAATTACTCCCAGGCTAGAATTATAGAGATGGTATAGTATATATAGAGATAGTATAGATAGATAGAGAATATATAGATGAATATGGTATATTTATAGGTAGTAAAACAGTATAGATTTGCTACATGAGGTTGTGGCTGCCCCGACACAGGAGGTGTTCAATGCCAGGTTGGACAGGACTTGGAGCAACCTAGGCCAGTGGAAGGTGTCTCTGCCCAAGGCAGGGGGTTGGAAAAAGATGAGATGTAAGTTCCCTTCCATCCCAAACCATTCCATGACTCCATGTAGACTCAGCTAGTCAGGACTAGTGCAAGCTTCCCCCATCCCCACATCACAGCCCTGTGTTTAGTGTCCTGGGCAGCCCTGCCAGTGCCTTCAAAACCTGATTCCTGATCTTGTGCCCTTCCCTGGGTTAATTTCCCCATGTTGTCCCCATCAGTGCTCTTCTCCCCTCTGTTTGCAGCACTTCTCCCTCCCGCTTGCCCCCTGCTCCTCCCCTCAGAGCACCCCTCAGCAGCCCCCAGCTCCCTCCTCCTGCTCTCTCCACAGCCCTGGCAGAAAGTGCTCACCCCTCGCCGTTCCTGTTTTGTGCCTCAACTTCTAAGGAAAAGCCACTTCAGTGATAATTTCCCACTTGTGATAAGTTAAGTGCATCGCTTCCTTTGGAATACATTTTCAGTGCAGTTGAGCTCAGCAGTGCCTTGCCTGTGTGCGCAGTTAAACGCGCTCCTCTGCCTCCCGTTGGGGTGGATGGCATCGCTTTATTCCGGGGCCATTAGTGTCACTTGGCAAAGCAGAACCAGGATTTATTCTGGGGGCACGGCTCGTAATGGAGCGAGTTCAGCGCCGGGGATCGGCGGTAACTGCTGGGAGTGCAGCCGGGAGGAGCAGAGCGGGAGCTGCCAGAGGGGCTGAAGGATGGCGATGTTGGGGTGGCTTGAGTGGCTCAGCCCAGGGCTTGGAGGAGCATTTTTCTAGAGGAAAGTCCCAAGCAGGGAGAAAGACCAGCAGTTTTTTGGAGATGACTTCTCCACGCCCCTTCAGATGAGGGCACCTTGTTTTCCAGGGTTTAAACTGCTCTGTAATGCTTGTGGGGAGAGGATGAGATCATTACAGAGTTATTTTCTTCCCGTGGCATTTTCCACACCTCTTTGAAGCTGCCAGAGCCTGGCCTGGGCTGCTGCCCTACCAGCAGGAGTGAGGATCTTTCTGTAAGCAACCCTGGAAGACTGCCGGGGCTTTCACCCTCATATGTTTTCCTCCTGGCTTCCAGGAGCCGCCTAAGCTTTACTTGGGCTTTGGGAACATGAGAAAGGAGAAAACCATGAGGAATAAATGTCCTGCAGCTCAGTGCAGCATCCTGATGCTGCAGGAGCTCCCTGGAGGAGTCCATATCATTAGCAAACCATCCATGTCCCTGCACAGCTGCCCACAGGCACTTTGGTGCTGGATCACCCCTGTTCCCTGGTACCATTGGCGCTTTTGGAGGGCACCCAAGCAGATGTCAGGAGCATGCTCCAGTGGTGCCCCACGGGGTCAGCCACAGGGGTGGGATTTGGGATGAGGGTCATGCTTTCCTCACTGTGCGGCCTGGGAGCCACTGCCCTCATTGATGTTTTGTGGCACGCGCCGAGATGCTGAGATGGAAGATGCTATAGATGTGCAGAGCCCTGTTGTTAGCAGAGACAATAGGAGGATAAATAGAAAGGCTGGATGAGCCGAGCACGGGACTTGGAAAGGTGCTGGTGCACTGCTGCATTGCAGAGAGATAAAGACTTTTCCAGACAAGCCATCCCTGCCTGCTGCATCACGACCTGCCTGCTCTGCACCAGCCCTCGGTGCCGGCACAGGAGTCTCCCAGGATCATCAGGGTGCACACAGAGGGGCTCATGGGATCTGTGGCTGCTCCATCAGCAGGAGCTCCAGCTCTTTTTGCAGCTCTTCCTTCCTTCCCAGTCCGGTTTCCTCCTGTTTCCTTGGCATTTGCCAATAACCGTGGCTAAGGCAGCGCACTGGGAGTTGTTTGCAGCTCTGAGAATCCCGGGCAGTGAACCAAGGCGGATCTTTTCGAGCCCAGTATTATTATTAATGTAATTAGTGTGAATCATTTGCATGTATAAACTTTCAATTGAGGAGATCAGGTACTTTATAAACATGAGTTAACTCACACTCCCTGGCAGGGAGGTGCCAGATATCTTTAAAGCCTTGCAGAGGGCAGGAATGAAGGGCAGGAATGTGCAGGTGGGAAAGGCAGAACCTCCCAGTCCAGAGCCCTGACTCCCTCTGCAACAATCAGCATAAAACTGTCTGGGCTGGGAAGAGGGGGAAGCACAAAGGGGTTTTATTTTTCATGTCTGAGCACTGCTTTTGAGCAGCTCAGTGTGATTTTGAAGAGGCAGTGGGGTGGCAGCTGATCTGAGGGCACCTCCTCACCCCATAGCCTTTGGAGATGCTCCAGCTGCTGTCAGAGGGAACAGGAGGAAGGCGCCAGCCCCAGCAGGGCCCCCCCTTTCCTGCTGGACCCTGCTGCTGAGTTAATCATTGGGTCAGCTCCTGCCTGACAGGCACCAGGCTCCCTGTGTGAGGAAGAGGTTTTTCAGACCTGTGAGCCACCCTGTGCTGTGAAAATCTCCTCTGGCTGTATTTTTGGTGGCATCGCGTCAACGTGAGCTCAAGGGATGCCCTCCAGCTGATCCTGCAGTGCAGGCAGGATGGCTGAGGTGGTACTGGGGTGCAGGTGAGAAAGGGAATGCCAAGAACCCAAATACGGCCATTGGGCTGAGCCTCCTGCCCCTTGGTGACCACTCAAGGCTTTCAGCAGGACAAGCATACAGAGCCCTTTAATCCAGCAGGGATGTTGAGGTGTGTGAGCAGACGGTGCTGCAGTGAGTGTGTGCGAGTGAACCAGTCGGGATGTGCATGAAAAGGGAGCAGATGCTGTAAATCCTGCTGAAGAAGGGCTGGACTGGTAGAAATTGCTGGTGCATGACTTAACCCAATACAGCAAACACAGGGAAACCAGGCTGTGTTATGAAAATAAGAGGTTTGGCTTGATATTTAATAGTAAAAAAGCTTCCAGAGCACGTTCTATGTGATAGCCACACCTCAGGCTGTCCATGGTGTTTATCCCAGTGTTATGGGATCATGAGCCGTGCCTATTCCGCAACAGTCTGACTCCAATTTTCCCTTTGCTCAGGAATTGGTGGCCAGAGTTCTATTCTAGACATCATAGGAAAGTCTGTGAGAGTGAGAAAGCTGTGCCTGACTGGGATTGAGTTGTTCACAGCCCAGCCTTTAATTAATCCTAATAAATAACAATAAAATGTGATAATCACAGAAATAAATCTGAGATATGGAGCTCCTGCCTCCGGCACTGGCTGGTTTAGTCAGTCATTTATAGCTTGGCTGGTGAAGCAGAGGCTGAAAGGTGATGCCTGGAACATGAGATGCTGGAGACAAGGCAGGGCCAGAACACCTTGTCTCCTTGCCCAGTCTGAGTGGGAGGATTTGCACCCAGTTTTAATCTGAACCCCAAGCTTATTCCTGATTTCCAGCCTGGTTTAGCAGAGACATAACACTGCTGGTGTGGAAGGGATTGATTCAAAATTCAGAGATGTCTGGGAATTGCTGAGTTAGACTGGGAAGGAAAAGAGAAGACATCTAAGGATGGTAGCTTGATGGATCTTGATAGTAGATGTGGCACTTGAGGACATGGTTTAGGGGTGGCCTTGGCAGTGCTGAGTTATTGGCTGGACTTGATCGTCTTAAAGGTCTTTTAAACATGAAGAATTCTGTGGTGGGCCAGTGCCATTGTGAACCTCCACTAAGTGGCTTGGATTTGGGAAAGTGGTTTCTCTATGGTGGGCATGCTGTGAAAATTTGGTGGTGGTGGAAGAAGTGAGCTCAGGGAGGGCCAGGTTGGTCACAGCCCAGGTTGGGCCACCACACTGGCTGGGGTAAGACAGGCTTAGCCCTGTCCTTGCCTCCCTGTGATGGAGCTTGTACCCTTATAATTGCAATGAAAGCAGCAATCAGGTTGGTAATTTTGCTGAGCTCTTTTCAGTTCTAATTAACATTATTCATTTCTTGTGTGTCCTGCTGGGTTGAGACAATCTGTGCTCTCCAGCCCAGCCCTCTGGAACACCAGCAATCTGCATAAGAGGCAACAAAAAAAGTGTTGTGTGCCAATTACTGCACTTCAGTAATTAAAAACCTCCTTCCCCCCACCATCAACCCACCTCTTCTCCCGTCATTTGCTGTGTGCAAACTCGTGAAAGCAAAGAGAGGAATTCAGGAGGGCATGTCACTTCTGGCATGTGCCATCTGTGTCTGTGCTGGCATTGCAGGGAGGTACCAGGGGCTGGCTGAGGCACGGGTGGGATCAGTGGTCAGGGCACTCATCTTCAGCACCCTGTTGCTTATCTGTTCCTGCTACTTGTTTGTGGGGCTGTTTTGTCCCCACCAAGGGCTTCGTTGGTATTTTCATCCCTGCTTATTTTTGTGCTTGTGTCACCTGAGGTGGCAGAATCCTTATGGCACTGCTTTTCCAGTTCTGAGTTGTCTTTGAGTGGTGTCCCTGCAGCAAGGACTGTTGGCTGTACCCATGGGACCCTTTAGTTCCACAATCTCAGCCCCTCAGGCTGTGGGGATGATGGTTTGGAGGAGCACAGCCAGTCCCTAAAGGATCAGCTTGGTAAAAGAAGGTGGATAACAAAGTCAAGAAGTTTTGGCTGCAGGAGATGTTGATGGATCTGGAAAGGGCAGCACCAGCCTGTATCCCATGTGCACCCATCACATGCCATTTAGCTGGGACTGTGGGGAAAAGGAAGGAACAAGCAGGTTGGGAGAGGTAGGGAGGATGTAGACATGCAGCTCTTGCCCTTTGGAAATGCATTTAACTTCTAAAATGCCCAAACTTGTGGTCATTTGGAGTCATTTGGCAGCAGGGGGTGTGTTGTGGCATGAGGAGCTGCATCTCTCTGCAGACCAGCCCTGCCTGCCCCCAGGATGATGCAGCAGTGGTGAGTTAGCAGTGCTCCCATCTCCCAGGGGAGAAACCCTGAGGCTTGGGACTCTGGGTTTACTGGGAAAGAAACAACAGAGAGAGGGAGCAGTATCCAGAGCAGCACCATCTCCTCCTTGTGCTGGCTGACAGCAGTTTTTCATCTTCCTGGAGGAAAAGTCCTTGCCATCGCAGGAATGAAACAAGAATTAAGGATCTTGAGAGAGAAATTTACCTCATCTGTGCTTAATTGTTTTTAGATCATCTTTTTGGAGGCAAGCACTGTTTTCCAGCACCCCAAGGACCTCTCCCTTCCCTCTCTCCCTGGCCCATTGTGGGGCAAGAGGGAAAGTGAGAACTTCCAGTGAGGTGGAGGAGGCATCCCAGAGCTTTGCCCCTTGCCAGGAGTGAGGTGGGAAGGGGGGCTTGGCAGTGTCTTTGCTCCCTACCTGTGCCTGGAGCGTGGCTTCCTGGCCAAAGCCAAAGGCTTTCCACTTGGCTGCCTGTGTGTGTGGGAGAGCAGGGCTTCCCATCCCCGTGCTGGGCTGCTGGAGAGAGAATCTGCAGGAGGAGGGAAAAGGGAGCAGATGGAGGGGCTGGAAGAGCACTGGGTTGCTGTGACCAGCCTTGGCCATGGGGACGCCGACTGGAGCCTGTGCAAGGAGGAGCAGGTTGAACACAGTGCTTGGAAGGAGCTCAGGCAGGAGCACAACCTGCCGTCCCCCAAATAGCCCAGCACTTCCAGAGGTCAAAGCACCCCTTTCCCAGGACCTGTTTCAGTGCTTTATTATTTTATATATATATATTGGCTCAGGAGCTTTCAGAGGCAGAGAAGAATATCAAATAGCAGCTTGAAGCTTGCCGATCCCAGGGACAGGGAAGCGTGTCTGGGTGATAAGAAGAGATTGTGCCTGGGTGCTGTGAAGGGCAAAAGCACTTATTTCACTGTTGCTTCATGCGTTACCTGAGCCCCATTGCTTTTCAAAAGCACTTAAATGCCCATGTGATAGGGGGAATGCTTGGATTGCACACTGGCTGGCTCCATTATTATCCCAGGATCTCCAAGCTGGTGCATTTCATGGAGGAGGAGAGAGGAAATATATATTTTTAGTTCAGCCTGCTTACAGGTCCCCAAGGGTAATATCTGCAGAAGGGACTGGCCTCAGAAATTCAAGCCACGTCTGGTTTCTCATCACCCAGCCCTGGACACCCCTGTGTTTGTGTAGAAGAACCACCACAGGAGCCTATTTCATGGAACTAAAGCCAAACACCAAATATCCAATTCATTTTCTTCGTGCCCCATAGGTCTGAGCTACCAGCAGATCTGAGGTTTGGAGTTCAATAGACTAAACCCATCCTCTGGGAAGAAATTTCCAGTTTAATTCAACTTGAGCAACTAAACTCTCAGGTTTTTTAGTCAAGTTGTAATGCAGCTCAGAGCAAGAGCCAAGTTCTTGGTGTTCAGCCCAGGCTGAATCTATTGCTTTTTTTAATGTAGATCATAAAAATCTGCTCACATTTAATTTATTATTATCGTAATATCATTATGGAACAGCAGTAAAATAGTTTAATTTATCAGATGTTTTTCACACCAGAGTGGGAGGATGGTACAGGAATTGGGTACTGGCAAATCAGGGGTGTTCTGGGCTGTAGACAACCCTTCTCACATTGTCTTTTCATGGGAATCCATGACCCCTAAGCTCCAAATGTTGTGTGTTGAGGCTGACTGGGTTAATTTGGCTTCTGCTGTAATCACTGGGGCCAGAGATACCTCCAAAAAGAGGCTGAATGAGATGAGACAACTTGTCCCCAGGAAGGTACCAGTGTCTTCCTTGACATTCTTGCTCCAAAACATCCCTCAACAAGTGAAATGCTCAGCTGGGTTGAGGTGCAGTGAGGGAGGTGCAGCAATGCTGTTGATGGGTAGGGAAGGAAGGGCTGACAGAGAGGACAAATGGTTGGATGCTCAAGGTTTCTCTTTAGAGGTGTGTGTCAGAGCTGGCTTTCTCCAGAGATAAATTTTCCTTGTTCCTTTCTAAAACAGCACAAGCTGCTTTCCCAGTGCTGCTTTGCATTTCTTTGTCTGGCTGCAGGGATGTGAAGGTCTACAGAGAGAATGGCAAGTGATGGGCTTGGGCAGGAGGTAATAACCTTCATTGCCTCCCAAAAATGAGTGGTTTGGACTCAGGGTGGAGGGTTTGGCTCCATTCTGGTTATGTCTGTGTTTGAAAAGGAGTAAATGGGAACAGAGGAGTGAAAGGTGCTTTGTTGGCTGGTACTGCAAGGCTCTGACCTCCCTGTGTCTGAAAACAGTGTGAAGCTCTTGGGCAAAACTCTGGAGCCACCGGTTTAGATGGATATTTGTGCCCTGAGCACCGCACGTAAAGTGCTGACCTTGTCCTCTTTGGACACTGAAAGCACTTGGTCTCTGAAACTGCTGCTGACAGCAAAGCTAAAATTAGTTCCCAGAGGACCAGGAGGGGGGCTGGGGAAGGGAGGGAGAGCACCCAAGAGCAGCACACTGATGGGTCACCTCTCTGCCTCTCCCCAGGTGCTCCGTGGACAACCGAGTCACCCGAGTGGCCTGGCTGAACCGCAGCAGCATCCTCTATGCTGGCAATGACAAGTGGTGCTTGGACCCTCGGGTGGTGCTCCTGGCCAACACCAAAACCCAGTACAGCATCCAGATCCAGGATGTGGACGTGTACGATGAGGGGCCCTACACCTGCTCTGTGCAGACAGACAATCACCCCAAGACATCACGTGTCCATCTCATTGTGCAAGGTAAGAAGAAAGGAATTCACGGGAGGGTTGGACTTGGGGCTTTGCTTTCTGTTACTTTTGTCCAGGTGTCTCCTCCCATTGCTCCTACACAACTTGGTGCAAACATAGTCTGATCAAGAGGCTTGGAGTGTCGCAGTGAAGCTTGGGCAGTGCATTTATCCAAAATTCCTGGCATAATCCCAGGGCTCTGATACAGGCAGCTCTGCCTCCCGACACAGTCACTGGCAAACCCATGTTGCTGTTTTTGTTGTTGTATTTTGATGGGTTTTTGTTTTCCACGCTGGAGGCATCACTTGAAGTAAAACTTGTGTTTGGGGAAAAGACAGAACTGGCAGATTTGTGAGCTTTGCGGGGGTTTGTATGCCTAGCAACAATTTGTGTTTGTGTGTTGAAATTCCATACTTTTGGGAGCAGGAGGAGGAGGAGGAAGGCCAGCATGGGGTTCTGGAGCACTTTTGGTGGCTAAGTGGGTGCAGACATGTGCTCTTCAGCAAGTGTGTGAGCACATGTGGGCTCTTGAGTGCAGGCAGACAAGCGTGGTGATGGTCAAGCAGATGGATGTTCATGGAATATAGTTCTTGTCTCCATGTGGCAGGATGTGTGCTGGACAACAGGGAGCCTGGTGGTGGGATGTAGGGGGCCTGGTGAGCTCTTAGCCTCAGGGAAGATTAATGGAAAATTTCTAATCCCTTGCTAGCAACCTTTTTTTCCTGCTGCTTCTTCTGTGATTTGGCCAGGAGCCCTCTTAACATGACAGACCAGCCTGTGTATTGGAATCTCGTCTTGGGCTAATTTTCGAATGCTGATGGGGGTATTGATTTGGAAACAAGCTGGGTTAAAAAGGCATTGGTCTTGTACACAGAGTCGGGTTGAGCTAATCCGCCGTCGATATGCCAGGCCTGAGCATTATTGACAGCCTAATGAATAGAAAGGGGGAAAAACCCAAACCCAGGGCCTTTCTTTCCCTCTTCCCTCTCTTTTCATTTTCCCTTTGCTCTTTGGGCAATCAAGCCAGTTAAACAGAGCTGGACTTTCTCCATCTCCATTAACCGTGGAGGGGAAGCGGATGCATTCCCAGCCCAAGTTCTGGCTGTTTATCTTGCAATCTCTTATTACCTGCCTGAATTTCTTAAGCCAAAGTCGATCACCTGCAAGTTCTGAAGTCGCTATCAGTTGCTGGGGTGATGCAGGACAATTTCTATCTGTTCTCTTCTGATTCCCGTTTCCTGACCTAAATTTCCTGTATCACCAGACATCCAGGTCCATCCCTGCCGTGTCTCGCTTTATCATTAGGAAGAGATATTTGGGGGCTGGCAGAAAAGGTCAGAGCTTAACTCCTTGCAGTGGTACAGTTAAGTACAGGAGGATTCAGTGATGGGCTCAGTCCTATAATATGCTGAATATCCTCATTGCTGCCGGCAGAAATTCTGGCTCTGGAGAGCGAGCCCCCTAATTTGAAGAGCTATTGCTTCACTCACCCAGCCCTTTCTCAGAGCAGGACATGAAAGTGAATATAATTTCCAATTAAAGGGAAACCTGCCTTAATGACCTTGATGAAGATTTGACTGGGGTGCCCGGATTACCTTTCCTGCCTTGGAAAATGGGGTCTATAAATATGCATTCTGGAATAATCCTGTCCAGTGTGACACTCAGATTGTGGGAAGTGGTGCTTGTCCCTGTCCTGGGAAAGCACCGAATTCCAGGGATGTGCCCACTTTAGCACATGGCTCTGGGAGCTTCTGCCCCTCCCTGCAGTCTTACAGGAAAGGAGAAGCAGTGAGAGGAAGTGGGAAAGGGGGTGTTGCCTTTTAAACAGGCTTAGTCCAGGTGCAGCCAGAAAAAGGGAGGTGTTCAGGTTGCTCTAAGCAGGTCCTGACTTTGCTGCACCAGGAAAGGGCCTGGGGGCACAGCTCTGGAGGCAGGAGCACTCCAGCCTCTCAGGATGCAATTAAATCGTGCCCTGGGGCACTCTGCTCTCCAAAGAGACTGGCTCCAGGGGCCAAGGAGCTCTTCCTCTTCCAGCCAGGATTTCAGCACCCTGCTGCTCCCCCAGGCAAGCAGGATGGGTGCGTATCAGCCAGAGTCCTGACACCCTCAGGCCATGTTGAGCATCCCTTCTTGTCCCCCGGTTTAGGGGATATCCCTGGGAAACAAGCTTTGGACAGAGGGAATGAGGAGCTGTGGGGCATTAAGTTGGCTGAGGACTGCTGGAGGAAAGCAGCGATATGGGGGAAAGAGCAAAAAATAGGAGAGGGGTAGGAGTGGAAGAAGTTTTCTTTAGGGAAAGAGGGTTGGGAATTATCCCCTAAAAGGCAGTGGGAGAGAATCAGCTGGAAACACCCAGACCCCAAGATAACCACTCTGCTGCACATTCATTTCTAGGTTGGCTCTATTGATGGCCAAGATCCCAAAATAGGTGGGTAGAAGGCACCTCAAGAGCTAATTTAACCCATCCCCCTGCGACCAGGCAGAGGCATCTCTGCCAAACACTTGTGAAAGCTATTCTTGATAACCTTTAACAAAGCAGGTTCTTCAGTGTCCCCAGACGATCTATTCTACCGCTTTGCTACCTTTATAATTAGAAAATGTATAGCTAATATCTAACTTAAAGCTTCATTGTTGCAAATGAAGTGGAGTTTTTCTCCGCCTATTCCCAGAGGAAGTAGGGAACAATTGATCAGTGTCCTCTGTAATAACCTTTTGCTTTTGGGAAGGTTGTTATCCTGTAGCCAAGTTCTTTCTGAAACCATCCAAGTTCTCTTTCTGCCACTTTTCCTCATCGGTCAGGCTTTCAGTAGCACTTGTCAGTCTTGAAATCCTGGTACAAAAGGGAAAAGGTGATTGCCACTGATCCAGGAATAGCAGGTCGGTGCCTCTGTGCTAATGTGGGACAAATGAGTCCAGAAATGAGACAACAGACCCTTGGCACTGAATGCATCAAAGTTCAGACTTGCTATTTTGGGGACTGCTCTAAATGGGGTCAGGCTGGTGATGCCAAGTTGATGTGAGCCAACAACAGAGCTGCCAGAAGGACAAGGAGGTTCTTAGCACCTGGATCTCCTCTCCCAGATTCCAGGACCTCAAATGATCAGCTCAGGGAGCATCCATGTCATCAGCAGGGTCTGGAAGGTGGTCCCACTCCTTCAGCACTCGTTCCTTCTTAGGAGGAGTTGCCTTAAGACCAGACAGAGCACCAGGAAGCAGCAGTGCCTGTGTTTGCAGGAGTCTGCCTTGGACCCTGGAGAGGGTGAGGTGTTTGTGGGTGTAAATCCCAAAGAGACAAAATCCAGGAAAGCCCCACTTGCAATAGACAAGCTCTGAACTTGAAAGGAGGTGGAAACCCAAAGTGAGAAAGAGGATTTAAGCCCCGTTGTCCTCCGAGGAGCGATGCTTTCCCTTCCTCTCCTCTCCTGCATCCCACTCTGGTTTCCTTAGCAAGTCCCACTTCTTGCAGCAGCTCAGGCACAGCCTTCCCCTTCTCCCTGCAGGACACTTCAGCTATTTAAGCTGTTTTCTGGGCTTCTGGATTTAAAAGAGAGAGGGGAGGGGGCAGGAGAAGGCCGATATCTGGAAAGCTCTTATTTGTATTGATAATAAGCCGTCTCCAATGTGTGTCTGCGAAACACTCCCACTGCCTTGTAAGATGCATTAAGGGAAGTTGGCCTTATCTCAGCGTGGGAAATGGACTTGGGGAAGGAGGCACAGCGCCTGCCAGAGTTTAATCTCACTTAGGCACACGAATTTGCATGATAGAAAATGGTGGAATTTTAGTGCTTAAAAAGAAAGAAAGGAGGAGGAAAAAAAAAGGCAAAAAGCAGGCAACTGGGGGATATTAGCTCTTTCTCGCTTCTTTATCAGTTTCCCTGGCCCTATCTGGCTCTTGCTGTTGTCACTGGAGCAACTAATCACCCCTCCCCTTTTGTTTGGTGTAAATGAGTTTTCCCACTCTTTCCCGAGCCCAGGTTAATCTCCAAATCCCTGCCTTTGTCTGGGAGTTAATTACCTGCTCGGTGGAGTAGTGGGGGGGCCTCTGGGCACAGGTGGCAGGGGGTGACAGGGGCAGAGGTGGCATTGCCGGTGTCACCTCTCCCTGTGCTGGAAGCAGCACTGCCAAGGTGTGTGTGGGCAAGATAAAGCCAACAGTGGGGCTGCAGCACCCCAGCCGGCTTTGTTTCAGCCACCAAACTGCCCAATTAATTTTCCTTTGATGCCACGAGCCCCTTTCACTCGTGGGACAACAAGGAGAACTTTTTGTGGCCATTTTCCTGCCTTGGTGCAGGGCAAGCACCTTTGCTGTGAGCAGAGGGGCTGGGAGGAAGGCTCAGTCCCTGCAGTCATCATCACCTTACTGTGGGTCCGGGTCTGTCCCCCGTGCCACCAAAGACACCAGTTCTGGCAGCAAAGGGATTTGCCCAGGGCTGTTGGGTAGCTCAGTCCCAGAGGATGTGTAGATTTTGGTCACATCTGAGACCATGAGCTGGAGTTTCACATGGGACATGATGTTTCCCCTGCTTCTGGCATGGGTTTTACTGGTGTGTCCACACCTTTAGCCCCGTGGGAGCAACAGTTCCTTCCAGAAGGAAAAGCAGGTTTAGATAATACCTTCTAAAAGACATGTGGGGAGCTGGGAGAGCCCCCCCAACCGGCGGAGGGGAGGAAACCAATGGCACGAAATCGAAATCCTCCCTCGCTTTGCTGGCACTCTCGGCTCCTTTGACTGATGTGTTCCTTTCCCGGCTCTCTTTTGTTGCTAATCACCATCCCTCTGTCACAGCATCTTTTCCTTTTGTATCAGGGCTGTTGTGGAGGACTGAAGGTCTCCCACACGCTCTCACGCACTGTCCTAGTTTTGGCTCTTTATCCCCATTTTGCTCTGCCCCCGGGAGCATCTCTGATGTCCCACATCCCTGACTACCCCTGGATCTCCCTGTCTCCCCCCTCAAGGTTACCAGTCCTTGCTTCTCCATGCTGTGCTTGTCCATGGTCCCTTGTGGAGTGGCCTCGTACTCGGTCAGGCTCCCTTCAGCCTCCCCCAAGTCACTTGACCTCTTTGCAAATCAGTTTAACATCTGTGAGGCAGAGATAATAATTGTCACCTACTTCACAGGGGGGTTGATGAGGATTAATTCATTAATGTCGACAGAGGTCTTTGAAGATGGAATGCGCTATCTGAGAGCTAAACGTTATTATTAATTAGCAATTATATCGTGGGGTGGAAGCAGGGGGGAAAAGAGACTCCAGAGTCTCTACTGGAAGAGTGTTTGCTCTGGGCTCACATTCTGCCCTTGCTGCAGCTTCAGGCTGCCCCAGTTTCATGTCCATGCTGCTGCTGGAGGGAGCCAGGCATGCTGGATCTAACCAGGGATATGTCCCACCAATGCTGCTCCTTCCCAGGGCATGTGGGTGAGCCCACTGGTGCAAAGAGAAGGAGAAGGTGGGGAGGTGAACAGTGCTTGAGTACATTAACCTTGTTACAAAGAGAGCAAGTTGGTCACGGAGAGTAAGGATGAAGGGAAGACATAGAATTCCAGACTGGTTTGGGTTGGAAGGGACCTTAAAGGTCATCTAATTCCATCCCCTACCATGGAAAGGGACACCTTCCACTATCCAAGGTTCCTCCAAGTCTTGTCCAGTTTGGCCTTGGACACTTGCAGGATGTGGCAGCCACAGCTTCTCTGGGAAACCTGTGCTAGGGCCTCACCACCCTCACTATAAAAAACTTCTTCCTTGTATCTAATCTAAATCAACCTCTGCTTTCACTTTAAACCCATTTCCCCAAGGCACCCTCCGGGCTTGCCTGGCACCCCAGCAATGTGAGCAGGCCATGCACTGCCAAATCCATAGGAGGATGTATCCTCTCCCCAAGGAGAAATAATTGGCAGGAGAGTGAAGTGAGGAGAGAGAAGATCCAGTGATTCATAGGACACACAAACCAATTCTATTTCCTTCCTGGTTTTATTTTTCATGTACACCAGGCTGTGGCCAATTTCTGTTTGCCTGCCCCGATGAACCACTAAATAGTTCCGTGTCACTGGGTTCCCTTGAGCAGCACTGACATGAACCCTTTGTGATCCCACCCAGCTGCCCTGTGCCTTGATGCTGGGGCATTCCCACCTCCAACACCCTCATGGCTCCACTATTTCCATCCTCCCCTCAGCCGTGTGTGCTTTTGAGGTGAGTTCAGTGAAACTCACTGTGTTACTCCCTCAGAGCCATGGAGGTCACCCTCTAATCACCCCCTTTCTAGAAAACAAGACTCTGCTGCTCTTTGAGCCTTTCTGAGCACACAAGCTCCTGTTATCCCGGTTCACCTGTCCTCTCCAAAGGCTTTCAGGGAGAGGTCACCCTCCTAACCCAGAGCCATTCAACACTGACTGTGTTCATCCCTTCTCCAGAACAAGTGAATCCAGCAGGTCAGTGGCTCTGTGCCAGCAGCTCTCCAAGCAGGGAGGACTGGAGTTATCTGTGGGTCTCCTGCTACATGATGAGTCCCCCTCTTTCCCCATGGGTTTGCCAACCAAAGGGGTGGCACAGCAGCACCCAGGATGCACATCGGGCACCTCCCGCTGCCACGTGTGGTTTCCAGAGGAGTGTTGTTCAGGCTGATAAAGCCAGTGGGGGTTTAATGAGGTCACTGCAGTTTAATGTTACTGCAGTAATCTCTTTTGTTTTACTACATTAAAATATTTGTGGTGGAACGGTTGGACCACTGTAATGTGATAGCTCTACCTTAATGTTATTGTTGCCATGGCAACGCTAATGGTGGCTCAATAACATTATTGCAATTTAATCTTACGACAATAAAATTAAGGGTAGAACAGTGAGACCTCGACTCTGTAATGTTACTACAGTAACAGCATTGTTATCGTAACCACGGGAGCAGAGTCAACTCATTGTAGTGTAACACTGGTACCAGCGCTTTGTTGTTACTACAGGAACACGGAGCATCCACCGAAAATCACAGCAGGGGATGAATGGGAGGAGACGTCAGCAGCGTGCCGGTGCTGCTGCTACCCTGGGGCTGGCAGCACGGGGAGGTCACGCTGTAATCCCATCCTTTATTCACCTAATTCCACAATTGTGGTGTTTTTATCGGGGTCTTTCCTCTTCTCCCCCCGTTGCTGGAGCTCTTTGGAGCAGATCTGTTGTTTTAGCGGCAGTAACTCTGCAGGGAAGGATTTAAAGCACTGTCTCCATCTAGTTCCAGATCCTTCTGCCTGGCGTTTTATAGCATGTGGCTGTTATGGAGTGATAACATTTTATATTTATATGTCATCTTTCAATGTGAAGGATCCCGGCGCAAGCTACAAATTATTGCTGTGCTGCAGGGCCAGGCAAGAACCCGGCACACGTGGGGAGTGAGAGGAGGGGGTTTCATCCAAGGGCACCTATTCCTGTGCAAGTGAGAGTCTCCTTTGCTTACAGGATTTATCCAGAGTCCCCAAACTTTGTGAGGTGGGACAGAGGTCTTTGTGCACCCCAGGTTGTGAGCCCCAGGCAGCACCTGCCATGCTGGGGTGGGCATGGGGAAAATTCTCGCCTTTCCCAGCTAACAGGATGAATTGTAGCAGGGATGGACAGGCTTAGTGCAGGCAGTGGGGTGACGAGGCTCAGGTGACATCTCTGTGCCATGCAGGGGCTCGCTGCAGTTTTCTCCAGCCTCCAGGGGAGGGAGGCAGAGCTGCTGATCTGTCCCCGACAGCGCGGAGCTTCCCTCATCCTGCCCATGCCCGGCACCCCCAGAGATGTGTGCTTGCCCTGGCCAGGGCTGAGTGCTTCCTGTGCCCAGGGATGCAGACCTGCCGTGCCCAGGGATGCACGTTTACTTGCTCAGGGATGTGTGCTTCCTATTCCCAGGGGTGTACTCTTGTGATGCCCAGGGATTTATGCCTGTCGTGCCCTCTTGCCATGCTCAGGGAAGTGCATTTTCTGCCCAGGGCTGCACACTTGCCATGTCCAGGGATGCACAGTTGTTGCCTGGGGATGCAGATTTGCTGTGCCCAGGAATGTGTGCTTGCCATGCCCAGGGTTACATCCCTATCATGCCCAGGGATGGGTTCTTGCTGTGCCACCATACCTGCCAGCCAGGCTTGATGCCCCACTTGCCCACTGGAACTACCCACACCTCCTCTCCTGACCTGCAGGTGGGGATTTTTCCTCTGCTTTGAGCCCCTGTGCTTCCTCCTGGCTTTTTAGGAGACCCCCATCCCTTGACAGCTCTTCCTGCTGCTGGAACCCGAATTTGGGTGCTTTGCTGCTCCCTGCCCATGTTCCACCAGCCCAGCCCCAGTCTGGGCCTGTTCAGTGCAGCAGCTGCTCAGCTCCCCTCATGCCTCAGGTTTGATCTCTCTCCATGGGTATTTGGACTCTGACCACTGCAGTAATTCCTTGTTTGTCCTTTAATAAAAGACTCGTGAGCCCCCGTGGGCACCAGAGCTGGAATCAGTGGGACTTGAGGCATCCTCTGTGCCAGTTCTTTGTGCCAATCTGGTTCCACATCCATCCTGCCAAGCCGGCTCCTCCGGGGGTTACATGTTTGAAAACACGAGCAGCGGCTCATCTCCCATTCACTGTTTTTCTCCATCATTTGCTTTATTAAATATTGATTTTCTGTTGCATTATTAAACCTTAAGTCCTGAGCATAAATTCAGAGTTGATACTTTAATCTGGCTCTTCTTTTTGGCCTTTAGAACTGATTTTTCCAGCCAGTCTCTCTAGAGGCAAGTCCAGATGCCAAAACCTGTTGCAGAGGCTTGAGGAGTCAAAGGACAGAAGCAAAGGGCTCTTCCCAAGGGATTTTTGTCTGTTTGATGTAGCCTTTGCCATGAAGGTGCCATCCATGGGGATCCTGGCTTGCAATCCTGCACAGAAGATGAGTGAAAGGAGGTTGGGAAGGCATCAGCCAAGCTTTTGCAGGGAATTTTGTATGTTCCTGCCTGCAGGAATGATATTGCCCTCTCTTCTTTTGGTATCATGGGGAGTTTGCAATCTGGAATGGGAATTTTGCCTGGATCCACTGTGTGGGCAGCGTGGGAGTGACCAGCTCTGCTCCCCGGGGCTTTTGCTGCATTGTTCTGCCAAAATTGCCACGCTCAGGAGCAGAACTCTGCCGAGGGAGGGAGCCACAGATGGCAGTGCTTTGTCCTAAATGTGTCTCCAGCTCCTGGGTGATGCTGCACAAGTCTGTGCTTTTCTACTTCAAAAAACCAGAAATGGCCTTGGCCAAAACTGCAGGCAAAGCCAGAGGGATGTGGATGGTGTGATTGCCACCAGCACCAGGAAAGCCACCAACAAGCCAGGAGTGGTGCAAGTAGCCACCAGCACATTCCTGATAGCCAAGGTGGGTCCTGCTGACCCCCACTCGCCTCCCCTTCCCTATCAGAGAGCTGCATGAGCCAACCTCTGCCAAACCCCATGCTGCCAGCAACCAGGTGTCTGAACATGTTTCCAGAGCCAAGAGAACTCTGCAGCCAAAAGGGAGGAGGGGAAAGCAGTGTGGCAGTGCTGGCAGGTTCAGGAGGATTAAAAAAAAATAAGAAAATTAAAAAAAAAAAAAAAGAAAAAAAGGCAGAGAGAGTTTTGCAAATGGCTTTTGGATCCTCCATCCAAATGGGGCATGGAACCTGTGCCTGGCAGCTGGTGTGCTGAGCAGTGATTTAAAAGCAGGCTCCCAGCAGCAGGGAAAGAGGCAGAGGGGGAAACAGATGTGAACACAATGCTGGAGATAAAGGAGAGGCCAAGGGAACAGCTGCTGAAGAGCCACCCAGCCCTGCCACCTCCGAGGGCTAGAAAACCTCCACTAAACATCCCCAGGCTTGAGGACAGGCTGGTGGGGGTCATTCAGAGAATGAAGGGGGGAACTGGATGGAAAATGTGCTTTTTTCCTCAGTGTTCTGCTTGGATTTTGAAGGAGAGGTTGAAGCTGGGAAGAGGGGAAATGCATGGAAACATCAGGAGAGTTGTGATCTCATTTTCCTTTCTGTTCTGGTGCTGCAATGGAGAAGGAAGAGATTTAGAAAGGAGAAAGGGGAGGAGAAGTGGAAAGTGGAGAACAAAAAGGCAGAGGTCTTTGGAAAAATGTGGAAATGTGGTCCTTCAGATGAGACATGGAAAAATGGTCTTGAAATATTTCTGGTTTGGATTTTCTGCATCTGGTGTGAGACAGAAGTGAAATCCCTTCACCTCATCCCTCAGAAAGGAGGTGGTTTTGTTCCTTAGTTCATGACTGGATCCCTGGAAGGGCTCAGCACAGACACACTGGGTACAGGGGAGAGGATGGAAGGTCGTCTTGCTCTAGGTGAACCCACACACTCATGCAGGAGGAATTCATCCCTGTGAGTGTGGGCAGGCCCTGGCACAGGTTGCCCAGAGTAGCTGTGGCTGCCCCATCCCTGGAAATGTTCAAGGCCACGTTGGATGGATCTTGGAGCAACCTGGTCGAGTGGAAGGGGTCCCTGCCCACGGCAGGGGGTAGAACAAAATGAGCTTTAAGATCCTGTTCAACCCAAACCATTCCATGATTCTGTGATGTTTCATTCTAGGATACGGGTCCCATCACACCATCTGTACAGTTGCCCAAAAGATTTCACTTCTCCTTTCCTTGGTAGCACCTTGTGTGAACATCTGGGCAGGATTTGGGATGAGGCAGTAGAGGTTGCAGAGCCTGTGTTGGTTTGCTGTCCTACATGAGGTGAGATGAGCTGGTCTCAGTCCACTCTCCTTTCTGCCAAAGCCCCCCCATCACTGAGCCCCCAAAGCCAAAAGACTCCCCAGGTTGTGCCCAGGGCTCTCCATGCCTGGACCAGCCTTGAGACAAGGCATCAACAGAGATGTCTTCACTATGGTTTGCCCTCCTTGTAATCCCTCTTCCTTGCAGGCAGCCCGAGAGCTTCAGCCTTTGATCCTCCTCCTCTTTTGCAAACACTTCTCTCTGCTAGTGGAATTAAATCTCTCTCACAGTGATTTCCTTCCCTATCTTTTCTTTTTGGCCAAGTCTGTCTGAAATATTCCCTTTTTTCACTCCTTCAGCAGCAGGGCTATATAATTGATGGCCTCGCCAAGCTTTCTGTGCTGAACATTAAACCCTTCCTGCCTTGGCTCCAACCAGAGTTCATTACTTTCTGAAAAGCTCCGTTGTCTGTTTGTGCTCAGATGATTGTTGTTGTGGAGGGGAGGATGTTGTCGGCAGAGAGAGAGGAGGAGGAGGGGCTGGATTTGGCCAGGGCTGCTTTGTAATCAAATCCTGCTCTCTTTAGCAAATTTTCAAGTGGAAAAGGCCTCTTTTAGTAAAATTGAAATACAGCACTCTCCTGAAGCAGGAGCACAAAACTCAGGGCCTGAATTAGTGCAGCAAATGGTTGTGTCGCTCCTGGTGATGGTGGGAAAATGCTCTTTTGCAATATAGTGAGGGATGCTCAGCCCTGGGCTGGCAGGAACAAGGGCTGCTCCCATTGCCATGGGCTGAATTCCTGGGAAAGGCATCTATTACTGCAGCACCTTTTCCAGTGAGCCTGTTGTGGCCATTCCTCCCAAGCCTCTGCATCCCTGGAGCTGACCTGGGAAGGGTGAGCCCCGTGCAGTGCTGGTCGGGTCCCTCCGTGGTACACAGAGGTGCATGTGGATAAGGACACTGTGCTGTCCTTGTCCTGGTGCTGGGGATCACTCTTTGTATATATTTAGACCTGATGCAAATTCTTACTGCACCTTTTGGCCTCCTCTGGCACCAAGTGGTGCTTTCTCTGCTTTGCCCTGCGCTGATGATGCCTCTGGCTCCCTGTGTCCCTCCGTGGGTTTTCCTGCACTTAAAACACAGCAAGGCTGAGGTGATTACAAGGATTGGAGATGCAGTGACACTTCCCTGCCAACAAGTAATTGATTTATTAAAGACATTACAATACATTCATGGTTGAGCGTAAGAGTTTCCTTTGAACTCGCTGAAAAATCCGGAGGGATTGTGCCTGTTTGCAAGTACCAGGGGCAGAATAAATCTCTGCTCCCCCAACGCCTCCCCCCTGCACAGCCACAATTTCATTTCCCTTTGACTGGCGCGAGTAAATATCACAGCTCGACAACTCCAGTCCAGTGACTGGTGTGATCCAATTTAATAGCATTTAAAAATTCAAAGTGATTGTAAGCCAAATGGAAATGTAAGATTTCATACCCAGCCTGCCTTGGGGAGGAAAAGAAGAATGAGGGAGGGTGAGGGGGATGGAGACAAATGGACTAGATAAAAAATAATGGAAAGTAACTTAATTAAGAGGCTCGAGTCAAGTTAAAAACAGTAATGATTTTGAATCGGAGAACCACAGGTTTTAAAAATGAAAGGGGAAGGGGAAAGAAAGGAAAGGAAAGTGTGGATAAAAAGCCTCCAAATGATTAAATGGGAGGAAAAAGGCATAGGAAGAATGGGGTAAAAATAGTCCTTCCATGAAAAGCAGGAGCACATAGGGAATAGGCAGTGCCAATGGGGAGGTTGGATGTTAGGAAGACAAATAGGGAAATTAAGGATGCTCTAGGGGGGATAACTCCCTGTGGCTTTTCTGGTGTTCTCATAGGCATCAGTGTGGCCAAGAAGAAGGCTCGAGGGCTTTGTTTAGGAGAAATGGGAAAAGAAGGAGCAGTCCTCATGGAAAAGAACAGCCCCCACGTTCTCCAGGCGCATCAATATCCCTCCTTGTGGGACCATCACTCCCTCCTTTTCCTTTGCCTTTCACTCTGACAGACATTGCTTTCTTTGGGTTGAAATTTGGTATTGAAATTTTACCAGTCCCTCTGTGTACGTGGATATCCTGCTGTGTCTCTGTGATGGTTAATTCTTAACCATGGTCCTCTCTCCCCATGCAGACCATTGGAAATGCCTGCCCTGGCACCGTCCTTTTCCATGGTTTTCTGAGCTCCACAGAGCCTGAAAAGCAGGTGCTGCAGAGCATTGATCCAAACAGGCACTGCTGTGCCATTTGGTCTCATTTCTCCATCCATAAAGTGGCAATAATAATGCTCCCTTATCTCACCAGGGTGTTTTGACAATGGGGATAATCCACATTTAAAAGCATGGGAAGGATAGTGAGCATCATCACATGGACCTTGGCCTGTTGATATTTTCCCTCCTGGTTGTTCCTGGCAGCTTTGGAAAGGTGGACCTGCCTCTGCTGGAGTGCTGGATGGGTCACAAGGGATGTGTTCCCACAGGGAGAGGAGGAATGGCAGCATGTGGAGGCATGGATCAGCTCACCTGTGGTTCATTGTGAACTCCTGTACCTTAATGACCTCCCACTTCATAAGCTTTGTTCTCCCACTCTGTTCTCCCAGACAAACAAAGGGCCTGGTCATAAGTAGCAGCCTTCAGATCACCTAATGAGAGAAGAACAGGGCTGTGCTCTCTGCCTGATCCATTAATTTTTCACTGGAATCAAAGGCAAAGATGGGAAGAAGGCCAAGCAGAGGTAAAGTCTCTGGCTAGAGCACAAAGAGGTAACTGAAAGAGATGGAGCTTGGGAAGGACAGGAGGAGAGGGGCTGTCTGGGCACGGGCAGTGATGGCATTGGAGGGATGTAAATAGATAAATGAGGCAAAAAGAGCATGGGTAAACTCTGAAGATCCAAGTAGACTTGCAATTCAATCAAAACTTGGGGCTTTCACTCAGTTTCACATTAACAGCGTGAATCTCACTGGTTTTTGAAGTAAAGCCCTCATGTCCAGTGTGGCATTCCGGAAATTGCAGCTCATCCTCCTGCGAGGGTGGCAGAGCCACCACGCTCCTCCTGGGCACAGGCTGGTGGCTCCTTGAATTAGCTGAGTGTTAGTGTGGAAAGTGTAATCATAAACACTTACTTTGTGCTCGAGCCGAGGGAGAGGGAACACGAGTGCGAGAGCGCCGAGATAAGAACAAATATGCAAGAGCATAGTGTGTTTTTAATGGAAGGGAGATTTATTTCTCTCTGTGTCTTTTTAAGCCTCTAGATAGATCATAAAAAAAAAACCCAGCCCAACCCACACACAACCTGTCTGCCTGAAATAGCCGAAATGTAATTTAAAGAGCATCATTTTAACTAATACTTCACTTCAGAGACACCTGCCCTACATTCATTGGCGATGCAGGCTGCATTAGAGCATCTGATTTATCTTTGGAAAGGATGTTTGAGCTTCTTTGTTCCTGCCAGGTCCCTTTTCAGGAGTAAAGTGGCACAGGAGCTGTTCAGAGAGCTCAGTCCTCAGCATGATGCCCGTTCTCATGGACAGAGAGCTGGGGGGAGGGAGCACAAGGAGAGCCCCCCCATTCTCCAGGGGCTGAGTGGAGAGCAGGAGGATGGGACATGGCCATTCTGGCTGGTTGAGGGGAGAGGAGCTGAGGTTTTGTGCAGAATTTTAGCAGGACAGCATGTGCTGATGAACCAAATGAGCCATGTCATGGATACTTGGTGTTGATTGGTATGGAAGACTCCAGGTTGACTGGGAAGGGCTATTTATAGGCACATCCTCACTTGAGATAACATGTCCTAAATGAGGTCTGTGCACCTCACCTTGGGTAAGTTCTACCTACACATAGACCATGGCTGGCAGGACTGTCCCCATGCAGAAATGTCCCCACCTCCAGTCCCTGTGGCTATAGGCTCTGAGTATTTTACAATTTTATACATTGATGTCTTTTTAATGAGCATGCAAGGATGAGAAATCCTTGTCATTGGGTTGATGGAGAGATGAGACCCAGTGAGACCGAGGGTTTTGCCCAGGAGCACTGTGGCAGAGCAGGCATCAATCCATCCTTCTCTGCAGCCTATTGACCCACAGCAAGGAGGCTTTTCTATCATGGAAAAAAAAGGAAATTCCACAAACCATGATTTTCTCTCAGGATGTGACACACTGGAGGAAAGATCCACGGTTGCCCTGCATCCCTCAGGTCCCAACCAACCCTGAGTTTCTGCTGGGGGACAGCTCTTGAGGACGAGGGAGTGTGAGGATGAGCGTGAGGAAAGATGGGGAGAGGAGAGCAGCTGTCAGACCCCTCTCTTGCCCTTTCTGATCTGAAGCTCACTTGTAATATTTTCCTCCACTCGGGTTGCTAATGCGTTTTGTTCTCCAGAGTGTGCATGGCCCGACTTCCTGCGCAGCCTTTAATTAGTTTCTGGATGATGACATCTCCTCCGAGAATCATCTCGGCGTGTCCCTCCAATCTCGGGGGGAGATAAAGGAATCTAATAAAGACATTCAGCAGTTTGAGGTGACGAGTTTGACAAGCTTTGTATTAACCACAAGTCGCGTTCAAACTTTCTGGGGTGCTGTCGGCACAACGTGGCTTGTTCTCACGCAGGGGCTTTTCCCCAGGGGTCTTCACTGGCACCCAGTGACGTGGTGGAATGAGAGGAGCTGAGAACCCTCTGTCCCCTGAGTAGGGTGTGACAGAGTCACTGTCATTTTGATGGTCACCATGGAGGCAGTTGTGAGAGAGGCTGTCGTGCCTCGAGGAGAGGTGTCAATAACACTGGAAAAATGATGCAGGTGTCTTAAGGATTCAAGATCCTTCAATTTTCTGCCTTTCATAAGGCGTTGCTTGGCTTGCAGGGGGAATCCCAGGTGGCTTGGGGTGCAAAAACTGGAAACTAGATCCGTGCGGCGTGTGTGGAGTTGAAAATGAGATCTGTCTAGACAGGGAGCTGAACTGCCAAACACTCCTTGTTTGGCTGCATTTCTTCATGGATAATAAAACAAAAACTTTACTTTTACATCTTTCTTCTTATTTCCTTTTCATTCAACATCATTGGACTCATTTTGGAGGAGACAATGAAGCCCAGAGCAGTGCCATGACTTCCTTTGGGCTTTGTAACATGAATGCAGAACTCTGCCAAACCTGAGCAAGAGTTTCTGCCTCCTCCTAAAGCTGCTTATTAAGAGTCATGTAAGCAAATTCTAGTTTGGGTCCCCACAGGTGTGGGGCTTCGTGTCAGGGGTTTTCTTCCTTTTTGTGGTAGGAAAAAGGATGCAGATCCTCTCAGAGTCTTGAAAGCAGGGGAGTGAATCAAGCAAGGCAGCACCCTGACTCCTTAGGGAGCCACTCTTCATCCAGGCTGGAGACCTGGACCCATCCAAAAGTCAGGAAAAAAATCCTTGCTCTGAAGACCTGCCTCTCGTATCGTGCCATGTTTATTCTGGTGTATCCCTCGTTGACTGCAGCAGTATTGCTGATTTATGCTGTCGTAAGTGGAATCAGATTGGGCTCCCTTTTGGCACTTAGCTATAAAGTTTGTCTGCAGAAACCCTGCTGTTTATGTGGTGAATTATACCCACATTCACAAATACTTTACTAATGAATGATTGGGAACGTCTTGTTTCCCCCCTCCTCCCCTGAATTATTGTGATGCTGTGCCGTATAACCTGCTGCAGAGACGGGTGTAAAAAAATCTCGTGTCCTCCAAGCTTTGCTGCAACAGGAGCTGTTAACCTGCTTGGGAAATCATTTAGACACATCTCGGTGCCGTATGACACATCTCATTACGCCTCGCTTTAAAACGAGCAATTGTCATTAGTTATTTATTAATTGCTTATTAAGGTCGTTATGTATGTCCTCTTCGTTTCCAGCCTCCTTTCTTCATGGCTTTGCCTGCTGCAAGGGTTGTGAAGAGGGGGATCAATCGCTGTGCCCAGCCTGGGAAGAGGGTGATGGTGCCAACCCAGGGTCCAGGCAGCTCCAGGGGGCAGGATTGGAACCCACAAGGGGTTTGTGTACAAATCTACATGACCAAACAGGCTCTAAGGCTGTGTTTGCCCTTCCTCATACCCTGTGGACATCCTCAAAACGGCTCCCAAGCTGGGCTGATACCATGGAAGGATGACGTGATGGAAGGATGATGTTATGGAAGATGATGTGATGGAAGGAGGATATGATGGAAGGACAAGGCCTTCTCCATTTTCCCCTTAATTATAATTGTGTTAGAGGAGCACAAACTGATTTAAAAGCCCATTATAACACACCTTTAATTGAAGGTGCAGGACTCTAAATTTGCTCCCTAAAAGCAGAAAGCGTTGGAACACAGAGGGAGAAGGCACAATGGAAGTGCCTGACACTGCAGCAGCCAGGGCACTGTACCTTCTCCCAGCCTGGATCTGGTTACAACCTGGAGCCCGATTTTGGGGTCCCTGCCTTGTTCCTGGTCCCAACGGGCTTTGGCAGACCCCTCCAATCTTGGAGTGTGGGCTTGGATTGACTTGTAGCATTGCTGGAAAGATACCCAGGACACCCAGGACTCGCCCTTGCTGAATGCCAGAGGCAGGACCTGTGGTAGCAGACTCTGTAAAACACAGGGAAGTCAGCACTGACAGCAGTAAGAAGCTGTTATTAAAGCAGCAGCAGCGTCAGGCTGATGCTCAGGAAGCTGCCACTGCACATCACAGATCGCCTGCAGAACACAAGTCTGACTCTCCCTCTCTTTCTTCCAGACACTTTTATAGTTGTTCTTTGTTGTTCCCTTTGATCTGGAGCAGATGTTGCTCGTGCTGGAAGATGGAGGTTTGCATGTTTTATGAAGGGGAGGCAGGCACTGCGAGATTTACCAGGAAAGCCACTCGCTCCCGGGCTGTGCTGAGGGCTGAGTCCCCTTCGCTGGGGTGAGCACCTGCTCTGCCTCAGCCCCACATTTGCAGATCTGCAAAGGTCACAGGTGTGTTTCTGCATAACTTCCTTGGCTCCCAGAAGTGGGTAGAAAGGAGATAGTTAAGGCCAGAAAATGCAATTACTCCTCAAAAGGCAACCAGCTTGGTGAGGCTGATCTGAGGTTGCCCTTCCAGTTTCTGGAGGAGAGATTGTTCCACATTCACACTCCCCTCATAATCAGGGGATTCTGTGTCTGAAGCATGACTGAAATTTGGGGTGCCAGGTGTGTCAGGGAGAGGAAAGCCCAGGCAAGCAGCAGGGTCAGTGTATGCAAGGAGGGTGGGAGGTAATTACAATGGAGATGGCAGGGCCTGAGTGAGGAGGCAAAGCTGTGGATGTTTATGTAATTTGGGATAAGCTATAAAAGGCAGCTGGAGGAGTTATCAGGGATCAGCTGGATCAAGCAGAGGCAGCAGAGGAGGTGGTGTGGTGCTATGGGAGCCCTGCAGCATTCCCAGGATGTGAAGATCTGTGTGCAGTAATGCTGTGAGGTATGTGAGCTTTTGCACCTGTTCTGGCTCCAGAGCGGGTGTTTGGAGGTGAAAGCAAGGCAGGGATATTGTCTGTGCCAGTGGCAGAAGGGTGTCTGTGCACCAGGGAATGGATCTGTGGAGGCAAGCACATATGCTTGTATCCGTAAGGACATATATCACCTGACTGAACACCCTCCAACGTGGAACGCGCCATATGGTTTGGTTAAATATTTAAGCAAGCTGCTTTCTGTCCTGGAGACTCCATGTGTGTGAGGAGTCAAAGCAGGGGCACACCCTGGGCACCTGTGGAGGGCTGATACCAGTCCAGAGACCTCCCCCAGCACCATGGTGAGGATGGGGAGGGAAGGGAAAAAGAAGTTGGATCAATAAACCACCATCCTGCCTCTGGGGAAATCTGTGCTGTGTCACTGGAGTAGCTTGGCCAACACTGCCATGTTTAATCACTTCTGAGCAAGAGAGATGCTGAACACAAAAGGACTGCCCGCAAGGAGAGGGTTCCCGCCTGGGAAGCCTGCATTTACTTAGCTTTATTTATTTATTCATTCCCAAAGGGGCACAGCTCCATCTGCGTCCTGCTTTCGGCATAGGAAATGTCTCCTCTGCCCCAGCACTGCAGAAATGCCAGCTGATGGTGAAAGCCCTTTAATGAGGAGGGAATGGAAGCAGTGGTGATTGTTAAATAATATTAAATATGTTCTTGGATTACATTGTTAAGATTTCCCTCCCCAGTGTAGTAAAAGCCTTACAACACACCTGTTCCGTCTCCAGAAAGATGTTTGGAGTAGTTCGTGTGGTTAAATATTCAAACATTTAATTAGCATACCATAACCACTGTGTTAAATCCTACCACTGCACAGTTCATTCCAGGGTTAGTTAACAGCTTTGATGATGTTGTTGCTCTGGTTTGCTTCCTAGCCAGTCCTGCCTCTTCTCATTCCAGATGGGACACAGTAAATTGCGTCTCCCTGAGAGTGTCCCAGAGTTGCTGGAGTTTTTTCCCTGGTTTATGAGCAGCTTGAGTTGCTTTTCATAGAACCCTGCAATGATTTGGGTTGGAAGGGACCTTAAGACCAACTCATTCCACCTTCCTGTCATGGACAGGGACATCTTCCACTATCCCAGGTTGCTCCAAGCCCCATCCAGCCTGGCCTTGAACACTCCAGGGATGGGGCAGCCGCAGCCTGTGCCAAGGCCTGCCCACCCTCACTGTAAAAAACTTTGTATATCTGTTCTAAATCAACCCTCTTAAGGTTAAAGCCATTCCCCCTTGTCCCATCAATGAAACCCACATTTATTTTGCTTTAATTATGTTTTGTAATCTGGTCAGTTGATTTTTGTCTTTCACCTGGGTGGGAGCAAACCCATCTGTGCAGTCCCAGCATAGTGGCTCAAAGTCTGACTTAATTTTTTTTTTAAAGTCTTTGCAAAACAAGCTGAATTGGGTCGATGTGGATTCAGCAGTTAAAAACATCAGAAAGGTTCCTCTGTGCTGCAGCAAACAGCACATTAAAGATGATGGATGCTGCTCTAGTTTGTTGGAACTTAGAGCTGGAAGCTATTGCTGCTTCCCAGGCAATGGTGGGTGATCCACTTGTTTCTGCTTGTCTCTTCCACCTCTCCAAAATGACAGTGGTAATACCCCCTTGGCCTATTTTTGTTGTCCAGCCCATAAGCTCTGTGTTTTTGAAGCACACGTGGATTTCTTGGCTGGCAGTCCCAGCAGGAACACGGCAGGGCAATCACAGCACTATTGTAATTAATTGCTTCTCCTCAATGGAATACCTGGCCATAGGCAGAGCTTCTTCCAGCTCTGGGTGCTCCCAGGAGAACTGTGCTGTCCCCTTAATGACACTGGTGCACATTAATGCTTCCTTTGGTGTTGTCTTTCTGCCCTCCACTGTCCTGTCCCAGAGGCCCCATTGCTTGGGAGCATCTGATCCATAGTTTTCCTCCAGTGCATGATTAGCAGATTAGCCATCATGCCCAGAGCAGCAAAAAAATGAACTCCCAGAAGCCCTTCAAAACAGAGAATAATTCATTACCCACCTTGATTTCCACTTAAAATGTACTTTAACTACACTTCCAACTACAAACCCTAAATCACCATCATGTTCACAAAAAATCCATCATTTTTTATTTTATTGCACGGCGCTGGCATGACATAATCCCTTCCAGAGCATCTTGGAGTGCTTTACGGATCAATAAATTACTTACCTGCACAGCAGAGGCATTGCGTGCAAGGCCATTGCAGTCATTCTGGCTCAGCACAACCCAGGAAGGTGTGGGAGGTGGGGAGAGGCAGGGAAGGGATGCTCAGGAGTGGGGTCCAAGTCAGGAATAGGGGCATTGCAGTGGTCTGGGCTGCAGCTCCGAGTGGGGTGATGAATGGGGCTCACCCAGGAAGGGTGGAAGGAGCGGGATGCTTTGCGAGTGATTTGTGGCTCTCCTGCAAAGCGCCGCAGCGGGTGCCAATGCACTGCCAGGCTCCTGAGAAAGCCTGGAAATAAACCCAGGGAGGTGATGGTCTTTATTATGTTCTGCAGGTGCAGGCTGATAACAGCAGCCGATCGTTTTTCCTCATACAACCTCACCACGGAGCTCTTGGAAATCCCAGCCCTCCCCAGCAGCCACATTGTGTCCTCTGCTCACACAGCTGCAGGAGCTGAGCACTCCCTGCTTGCTTCTCATCCCTCTCCAGTCCCTTCCTCATCTCCCCACATCCTGCACGTGTCCTCTCCTTAGCTCTGGACCCCTTGTATCTGACCCTCTCCCGAGTGTTCATGACGGCAATGCCAATGCAGTGGGATGGTTTTCATCCCCACGGAATTGCCCTTGCTTTGCATGGTGGTAGAACTTCGAGGCTCCTTGGTAGGCTCATTGTCTTCGTGCCCAGCCCCTCTTGGTGCTTCTCTGGTTGCAAGGGCCTGTCAGAGATCCTGCATGGCTGCAGGAGTTTGAAGGGGTGGATGGTGTTTTCTCAGGATGCAGCTGTGCTGGGAAGGGTTTGTCATGGCTGAGAGGACACAAGGAGTGCTGGAAGCAGGGTAGGAAGCAGCACTGTCTCACATACTGTGGAGATGCTGAGGAGTTGCTTCTCAAGCCTCCCTGAAATGACTGAATCCCCTCTGGCTACAATTTTTTCCCACTTCAGTCCTATCTTCTCTGCCCCCTCTTTTCCCTGTGAGTTCCTGCCAAGACAGATGAGACTGATGGGCTACTGCATAGCTTGTTGAGGTGGAAGTAGGATGGAAATACAGTCTCCTTCACCCACAGTTTGAGATTTAAGTTGGGGCAGAACCGGTTTCAATTTCCTTTTCCTCTTTGTGTCATTGCAGTGTCTCCGAAAATCATTGATATCTCTCCTGACATCTCCATCAATGAGGGCGGCAACGTCAGCCTCAGCTGCATAGCCACGGGCAGACCAGATCCAACAATCACCTGGAGACATATCTCACCCAAAGGTAAGAACCAAATGTTCCCAGAAATCTTTTGGGAAGGGCACAGCACCTTTTGTGACAGAGGAGACATTGTTGGCTGATTCAGTTGCATAGAGAAGGTGAAGTGAACAAAAAGATGTGACTTAACCCAGGAGTTGTTGACTTTGGTGGAGGAACATCCATCTTGGTGGTCTGGAAGGACAGTTTATGGTTTTGGTCAGGTGGAGGAGTGGTTGTAGGTGGCAGGGTTGGGGTTGTCGTGCTCAGAGACTCTATAGAATCAGGGAACATCCTGAGCTGGAAGGGACCCACAAGGATTATGGAGTTACTGCACAGGGCAGTTCCACTGCACGTTGAATGTGCTTGTCTGGCCCTGTTTTGAAAAGTTTTCAGGCAATTCTTACATGTTCCTTCAAAGGAAGATTGTAAATAGTGCAAATGAGCAGGAAAACACATGAAGCATTAATTGGTGGCCTTGTTAATTGGTAAGCAAAGCCTCAGCAGAACTGTGTGGGTGTGACTGCTGGGAAGCAAATTCCCATGCGTTCGGGACCGTGTCATTTCAAACCCTTTTCCCAGCTGCTTTTTGGCATTTGCTTTGCATTTTGCTGCCCTGTTATTCCCCAGTGTCTGTGAGGGTCTTGTGGGTGAGCTGGGGGTGAGATCCGGGGGCTCTGGGTGGGATGAGCTGTGTGGCCAAGCGGCACTGCCTGGCTCTGATCCTGTCTAAGCGCTTCAGTTCCACCTCAGAGTCGTGTTTCCCCTGAGGTTTTTCCAACGTGGGCTGTTGTTCCAGACAACTGCCTCAAGCTCTCCTCGGGGACACCGGGCCAGGCTGTCCGGCAGCCGGAGGAGGCGGCGCAGGGGCAGCAGTGACGGATGGCGCCGTGTCTGCTCTCCCTGTTCGCTGCCTGGCGATGGCTGCAGTGTCTCGCTGCAGCTCCATTGATTTTTTGCTATTTGTCTGCGCTGTAGGGAATGGCTGGGCCTGATCCATCACTCTCCAAAGCCCAGGCACAGAGAGAGCTGAGTCAGTGGCAGCACAGCCTCTTCCCTTGACAGGAGACTCTGTACAAACCGTTCCCCCAGTGCACGTGTTGGCTTATCCACTGTAGGTGGTCTTGCCTCCAAGCTGGTGGCTTCCTTCAAGTTCTGTGCATGGATAACTGACGAAATCCAAGGTGCAAATCTGCTCCTCCCCATCCCTGAATGTCTCTCTATGGAATCAAAGTTGTCAGTGTATGTCACCACCAGGCAGCATTTAGGGTCGAGGCAGTCCATGTGCTCCCACCTTGAAGCCTTTTCTTCCTCCACTTCCCCTTGTCTACCCTGACAAGATGTTTTTGTTTTGCTCAGCCTCCTCACCGCCTGTTTTTCACATGCATCTTGTTTTCCCCACAGTTCCACTCTCCTTCCCACATTCCCTCCTGCTCCCCCCGGACCATCCTCTCCCACTCCCATGCCCCTTGTTGCCTTCTCCCACACACCATCCATCCTCTTCTAACCAGGCTCCCGGCTCCTGGTGCCTCTGTCTTACACAAGGGCTATTTTCTATGTTTGCTGCCATCCAGCAGGTTTTTTTCCCCAGGGAATCTTTACCTGTGCTTGAACCAGATGTTTCCATTTTACTTAGGACTTAGCTGCTATGGAAACTGAGGATGCACCAGGAGAGGAAGAGTGAGCTAATCAGAAATTACCTGTGGCGCTGAGTAATTTGCAGCAGCAGCTCTTTCCTGATTTTGGCCATGATTAGGCATTCTGCTTTCAAAACTCAAAGGGAACAAATGATCACAGAGATTTACTTGAGCCTAGTCTCCTGCTGATGGAGGTGCTGAGCCCAGAGGTGGCCCAGGACAACTTCCATGGCTGCCTGTCTCCATGGGGAGCTCCTCTGTTTGTGGGTCTGCCAAGCCACCAAGGGGAACCTCTACTTCTCCATTTGGCATTCACCACACACAGCAAAGATGAGGATGGGAAGCATGAGGACTGAAATGAGGGCAAGGGAAGAAGCATAGAGATGCTATAGCAGATGCTGGGATGGTATCCCTCTTCCTAGTAGGATATACTCTAATTTGGAGAGCCAGGAGCAGACAAAACCCAAAGCTTGCTGCTGGCCCCTCTCTCAGTTGTTGGTCTGCTACTCATCCCATGGGAAGTCTTGAGTGAGCTGCATCCTGTTCCTTCTCACCGTCTTCCTCCGTCTCGCTTGGAGTGGTGCAGAAAAGGGATGAGGGGAAATTGGTTCAGGGAATGCTGGTGCATAATTTAAGGGTTTCTGCAGTGGATGGGGACAGGCTGTGCCAGCACTGTCTTTGCCAGGCACGGACACACCAGGAGCTGAAGGACCGTCCCCATGCCAGCGAATGCTGCTCTGTGCAGAGGCACTTCACGGACTTTATTATTTCCTTGGCAGCCATGAGCCCATGGCATGGCTCTTGGTGGGAAATGGAGCAAATAAGAGTGTTTGCTCACCATGGCAGTGCATGGTTGGGTCTTTCAGAGGATTTACACCAAGAGCAGCCCAGCTCCTCAGGGACTGATCTCACTGAGGATCCTTTTCCGGCCACTCCAGGCTCCCCTGACTGCTTGGCTTTTCCCTCTCTGCTCCAGTGAATATGTTGAGTGGCTTGGGCTGGTAAGCTCTGATGAATTTTCCTGTCTGCAGTGGTTGCCATGTTCTGGGAGATGTTAGGCTGGTTTTTGAGGCTCCAGTTTGGAGGCTGGAAGAGTTTCTGCAGCTGGGATAAGGGCAGCATTTTCATGGTATAACTGAAGGGCTCAGTGAACCTGAGCAAGAGGGTTTTCTGCTAGTGAATCACACAAGTGCTGGTCCCATCAGTGCCTCCATCACCAGAGCCTTGTGTGGTGCCTGGCCCTACCTGTGCCCATCTCCTGCCAAGAGCTAAAACAGAATTCTGGCTCTGGAGAAAGGTCTTGTGAGCCCATGACCAGTCCAACCAAACTGTGGTACAGCCTATCTTCTGTCCCTCTGCCTCAAACTCTGTTCTATTTTATTTCCTCTTCCAGTAATGCTGTACTGATCATGCTGTCCTGTTAATGCAGCTGAAGAGTCTGAGGTTGGAAGAAGAAGAGGAGCTGGTGGAGTTAGTTTCTTCTGCCTCTCCAGAGGAGGCTTGACTGCATTGAGGCTCTGTCCTAGGCTTGAACGCTCCCACTGGCAGCACAAGTGCCAGCAGAGCTGCCAGTCACTGGGGCTTCAAAATGCAGTTCACCAAAACCATATTGGGATGCCAAGCTCTGGCATGGGATGGGGTAGCTTCATCCTTTCTTGGCAACCTTGTGAGGCCAAAATTATTGAGATGGCAATCATGAGATGCATCCACTGCAGGGTAGAGAGGGATCTGCATAACCACAGTCTGGATATAACATCCAGCAGGAAAGCAGCAGCATCTTTCCAGTGGAAGTTGTGCAGAGGACTTGGATTCAGGGTTTTGAAAGGCAGCACTGTGTGTGCCCATGAACATTCATTTTGTACCCTTCGGTGCTGAGCATCTCTGTGTTTTCAGGTTTTGGATGCATTACAGCCTTCAGCCTCATGGTACTGATGCCATCTGTAAACTGCAGTGAGGTCTTCTAGTTACTAGCCTGGTTTTGGTCACTCAGGTGTTTCCATAGTTACTGGGCTTTTTATTTGGTTTTTTGGGGGGGTAACTCTGATGTTGTCATGGCAATTGTCGTATTGTCAGGCCGGTTTTTGTTTCTTGGTAGATGAAGCCTGGGCTTTCTTGGCATCCCAGGCTGCCGGGCTCAGGGTGACGCCAAAGCCCTGGCAGAGAGAGTGGCACCATGTTGAGCTGTCCAGGGGATATTTATCTGTGCTGCAGACACGAGACTCGTCATGCCTCCCATTAAGCTCAGGAAATGTGCCAAGGAATTGAAGTGAGGGATCTTCCAGGAGGGATGAAGGCTCAGCAGCCTCTCTACCAGGAGAAGCGGGCATGGCTCAGCAGTCATGAGGGGGAGGGCTCTGTGGGCAGACAAGTGTGGTTATCCTGCCATGCCAGGGGCACAAGGAAAGGGTGTTAAACTTGGTGAGTGCATGTGGGTTCCTCCAATGGTTCATCTGCCTGGCCACACACAGACATCCTGAGCCAGAGGATGCATCCAAGTCGTCATCCTTAACAGCCCTTGATGGACTTTTCTGCCATGGTTTTGTCTAATTGGTTTTTGATTATTGCTGTACTATGATGGATTTTGGTGTGAGGCTTAAGACAGCGGCTGCCAGGGTAGGAAAACATTATGGTTTGGCTTGATGGTGTATTTACTTGTGAGAGGTTTGATGGAGAGGTCTCTGTAGTGGGAATCCCTCATTAATCTCAGGATTAGGCTGGGTGCTGAAGGCTAGATCCTGTGCAGAGTCCTGGGCTAAGTCCAAGCTGTCATTTGAGGGGCAGATGCCACCTTGTTACTTCAAAGCAGAGACAAGGGAGATCCTCAGAGGATCCTGACACTGCTATGTCCCGGATATCCCCTGTGATCAGTCTGTTTAACCTCTGTGGCTTCCCTGGAAGAGGTACAATGGCAGTCCCTTGTCTTTTGGAAGCGATGGGAGGATAAATACATTCCAGACGTGAGGCTCTTGGACGCAGCAGTAATCACAGCTCGTATATGCACTTAAGATAGATGAGACACACTGGCCTGATGTGGCAGAGGTCTCATGAGATCATCTGTCTATACATCAGCAGTAAAGCAGCACAGGGACTCTGGGAGAAGTCTGGTATATTTGGATATATTGATTTTCTCTGGCTCTTGGCGGGGCTTAAAACAAGAGGACAAACAACTGCAAAAAATATCCAGCTCAAAGATCTGCTTGTCCCTAGAAAAGGGACACCTTCTCAGAGAGTTGTCCATTAAGCACTTGGCTTGCTGTCTTAATTTTTCCAGAATCCTCCCAAGATATGGAATATTTGTAGGCTGGACATAAGATCTGGAGCTTGGCTCCAGAGAGAAGAGGGAACCACTTGGGTGGGAAAATCTCCATCTGCTTCTGTGCTGCCTTGTCCCTCACTGTGATCAGCTCTGTGTCACATGAGATCTCTGCTTTTAACCCTGCCTCAAGTCACCTAATTAACTGAAGCCCAGAGCACCGTGTTCTCTGATGGCCCTTTTATCAGGGAAATACCTCTAGGAGGGAGCAGATGGTTTGTGTAAGGCTGCTTCTGTGTTCTTCCCAGGTCTTGTGTCTCTGCACTGCCTCTTGTCTCTTTTGGAGATGTTGTGTGAGCCAACAACACAAGTGGTGTGTCAAAAGAGGAATGTGAGTCCTGCTGTGGCTGTAGGATGGAACACAGATCTGTGAGCTCTGCTGATGGGTTGGGTTGGGTTGGTTTGGGCTGGGATGGCCACCATGCTGTCCCACCCCACCTTGTTGCATGTGTCCCTCCTGTCTTTTTTGATGGCCAGGTGACTCAGTAGAGATTCAACCAACTCTCTCAGTGGCCAAGCACCTTGTCCTCCTTCCAAGAGGCAGTTGCAGGCCTGGCCTCCAGCTCTATTAACTGAAGCATTTCAACCGGCTCCAATCCTGTCGGCAGCTCAACCGTCCCCTTGTTTACTGTTGAAATAATTACTGCTTTGCCATAATATTAGCTCTGAGCCGTGACTCCATTACCATTATCGCCGGAATATTACCCATTTATTATCTCCCAGCAACCCTGGAAGATGAACACTAGGCTTCAGAGACCAATTGTTTTACAACAGACAGGATCTTGGTGTGCATTGTTTAATGAGGTAAACTACATTATAGCTGGCATTAATTTGGCTGCGGCGCTCTCCACTAAATCACCGTTAACCTGTAAATCTGCCACCGGTTTTGATACTGCTTTAATCAGTCTGTGCTGGACAGATCAGCCAGGCCAGGTCAGAGGTGGTCCAGTTCTGTTTGTATCATGTAGGGTGTTTAAAGAGGTGAAATAAATAGGTTGAAGTGGTCGTGGAGAAGCAGGACTTTGGGATGGACACTACTTTGTGTGTGGTTGTGGTGAAGGAGGCAATGGGCATTGCCAGGGTTGTTTGAGAAGGGTGTGGAGATGTGCTATGACCAGCAACAAGACCCTGACAGGAGCAGGGTGAATATTTAGCCCATGGAGTGCCAGCAGCTTCCCCATCTGCTCCCCTGGGAGTGGGATCTGGCCCAGTAGGAGCCAGAATCTGGTGGCATCACGTCATGGGCTCCAGCTTTTGCTTTCCCCAAGGAGTGACTAAAACTCAGTGTGCCATATGAGTAGCTCCTTTTAGCATTTCCCTTTCTGATGCTTTTTCAAAGCAATGGGAGATCATGTACTTTTATGTGTGTAAAAGTAATATTTTTGATTCCCCGCATGGTGGAAATGAACTCTTGGAGTTGATTTGTTCACATATTTGGCATAACCACCTTTAAAATATGCAGCTTGGTATGAAAATAACAAGACCCCTTCCAGCTACAAATGAGGCGATGCCTTTCCCTTCAGAAAAGGGGGGAAAAAAACCTCCTTGGCTTCAGAATATTCCCTAAATGCAGCTTTGCAATGTCACTTTCCCTCCTTGCCGGAGGCAGAGCAGGATTTCACTCCTCATGGCACCATGGAGAAGCAGCCAGTTACTGCCCAGCTGGGGGGAAAAAGCAGAAATCTCTGTGTGCATCTCCAAATTTAAACCCTTTTCTTACCCCACTGCTCACTGACTACCTTTCCCACAAAGGTGAGACCCTCTGTGGTGTTGCAAATGCTGTGCTCTGCATCCCTTCTGCATTCCCACCATCACCCCACGGGAAGATTGGAATGTCTTACTATTTCTTTGGTGTGGTGGGACGAGGCAGACAAAGCCCAACATACCACCACTGTCAGATTGTTGGATTTTCCATCTATTCTTTTATGCTGAACACAACTCCCTCCTTCCCTGATAAATGTGTGTCTTTGTGTCACTCCCTGCCTGGGACTCTCCTTTCATTCAGCTGGCCTGGAGAAGAGCAAGGGAAGAGAGTGCCTGAGATTCCAGAGATCTCCACACAAATTAAAACCTTTTATCAGCCCCTAATAGCTGTGCAAACTAATTATATTTGGGCCAAACTTTGCCAGCGACTCCCTTGAGGTATTATTATAAAAATCTGAGCTGTGGAAATGCGTCCCCATTCTGTCAACACCAGGTCGCTCCAGCTATAGAAAACTCTGCTCTGGCTCCTTTTAGCTCCCATGATGTGCTTTGCATAAGCTGCTGCAGTTGTTTTTGGGGAGGAGAGAGCCCAGCTGGGCTGTCTGACATGTGGCCCAGGTTTGCTGAGCCAAGGGCAGGGCTGTGTGTGGGGGGAATAGCACTGCAATATTTCACAGAATCGCAGACTCATCAAGGTTGGAACAGACTTTTAAGATCACCCAGTCCAATTGGCCACCCAGCGCTGCCACTGTAGTCTCTGTAATAGGAATAGGGACCTAAAAAAGGCCTGGGACCCCTAAACTGGTGAAAAGGGTCCCCAAGAACATCTAAGGACCCTTGAACTGGTGATGAAAAGAGTCTCCAAATATGGGTTGTAAAAGTTCCTCAAAAGTACATGGGATTCCTAAATTGTGAGTGAAAGGGGTCCATAATCCCTTGGGACCCTTTATTTGCACAAGCCCTTCTTGTCTGGCTCATTCTGCACTGCTCTCCCATGGCCATCAGCATGGCCTTGGGGCTGTGAGTGCCCAAATAGGGTGGGCACCTCCATCTCCAGAGAGATGGGATATGGTGACAAGGAGTGGGAAGGATGCTGGGGAAGTGGGAATGCTCAAAACTCAGCAGGCAGGAGATGGGAATGAGCAGCACAGGGAGAAAGTGCATGAGGCTGCATGTGGATGGTTTTCCCAGTGCTGGACCTTGCTGAAGGGCTCCTGGTGGTGTTGGAGCTGATTTCCACCCAAATTTGTTCTTTTTCCTGGCATCACCATTTGCTCTATTCCTTGCCTTGTAACCTTGTTCCCAGGCTTGCCCGGGGCAGCGTGCTGAGGCCAAAGATATCCCCCTTGCTCACCCACCTGCACTGTCAATAGTTGGAAGCAGCACAGGGAGATGCTTGGAGGCAAACTTCCCAGTGGGAAGGAGGTTTTTGCCCCTCTGCCACCATTCCTGCACTGTCCTTGTGCTCCTCCTGGGGCACAGATTGCCGGCTAATGGGGCGGAGCCAGTGCAAGCACTCTCCATTAATGGAGCAGAATATAAACAGAATAAAGCCTTCATTTCCTGGGCTGTGATTTCATTATTAATATACTTTACAGTTCACAGGTTGTTCATTTGCTTCCATGTTTTCTCAGCTGGTGTAATCTGCAGTGCGGAGTGAGAAGAGTCATAAAATTTCCATTTCCAGTTGAATGTGCGTCCAATTCGCCGTGAAATGTTTCTCTCTGTCGTGAATATTAAGTGCCCCAGGAGTCAGTAGCCATGGGATTAGGCAGGGCAGGTTTCCAGCCCCTGTTTGTCCCAGAGGTGCAGGAGAGAAGTGGGTGTAGAGAGGAAAGGGTGACAGGGTGACATGTAAGGACTGAGGGAAGGACTATGTGGCAGAGGGAGGAAGAGGGAAAAGGAGAAAACTGGGAGAGTGGCAGAGACTGGCTCCAGGGTGGATGTGGTGGGCAAAGGGTACTTCAACAGAGCAGACCTCTGCTCCACCTCCTTATTTCCCTGTCTCATGACCTTGATACTCGTCAGGGAAGATGTTGTGCCAGTGTTTGCTCCAGTTTGTAAATCAGTTGTTGATAACTGTGCTTGGTCACTGCCGTGGGCTTTGGGGTTGTGCCCTTCCCTTGGCCTGAACACGAGTAGAAAGAGAGTTTCCTTGTCTCTGGTGAAGCTGAGAAATGCTGCTGTGCTTGTAAGGGCAAGGAGCTGAAATGTGCTGGTGAGCCGAAGCAACTCGACTGCCCCACAGCTGAGGAACAGCAGTGAGCAGCCACAGAGTTGCAACACTATCACAGACACAGTAAATGGGCTTTTCAGATGATTTTTTTGGGGGGGGGAATCATGTTCTGCTCTTGTTACACACCCAGCATGAAATTCATTGTGTGTTTATTGTATTCTTTTACTGCTTGTAGCAAAGCAAAGGGTCTCTGGGGCAGGGCAGCAGGAATTTGGGTAGTTGGGGCAGGTGGTCATGCCCTGCAGCTGGGCAGGTGGTGGGACCAGTGGTGGTGCCACAGCTGCAGTGCCACTGGCAGTGGGCACATCTGGCAGCACAGCTGGCACATTGGTGCAGCTGGAGGCAGTGGGGGATGAGGGCCCTGGTACCCCCTTGTCCTTGCAATAGTGGTGTAGGATGTGATGTCACTGCCAGGGGAATGGGGCAAAGAAAGCCAAATTGTGGTGCTGTACCCAGGCCATGGTGATGATTCGGGCACTGCCCAGAGCTGATGGCACCGTTTCCTTACGACTCTTTGCTGAAATTACTTCAGCCACAGCATTCCTCACTGCAAGGGAAAAAAATGCCTCTTCCTTTCCCATCTTCTCTTGGTCGAGTCAAGATAATAATAGTCTTTTTCTGATCCCCTGAACTTTCCCATCTGCTTGGTAAAACAATGGCAATTCTTTTTCCTCCTGGCCTCTCTCTCTGTCTTCCTCTCTTTTATTTTTATTCTCCTACAGTATAATTTAAAGCCAGAGCAATGCTGTAGCCCATGGGTTTTTCCCCTTCCTGTGACACACTGCTGTTATTTAAAATGGCTTTTCCCTTGCAAAGCAATGCCTCTCGCTGCCCTCCCAGCTCCTGTAGCAGGGCTAATACCTTCACAGAGGCCTGAGGAGAGGATGATGGGCTCTAGTGAGGTGGCTCAGTCCAGTCTCACTCCTCCTGTCTTCTAGTCACCTTAGCATCACCCATCCCTGCAATTCCTGGCGTGACCTCCCACTCTCCATCTTCCCTCACCACGCTCAAGACATCCTCACCAGCCCTCTACAGCCCCACATCCATCCCTCCCATCACCCCTGCATTTTCCTGGCTTCTCTCAATAAGCCACAATATTGCCAGTGATCCTGCAGAAATGGAGACATCAGTGCCATAAAACACAAGGGACAGAGCAAGGCCACTGGGCTGGAAAATAGCGTGTCTGGAAAAATAAAGATGGGATAAAGATGATGGAGAGGCGACAGCAAGTCTCACCCTGCCATGATTCAGACATCTCCAGGGGGTGAAGTGGGGTCAGAGGGTCCCAGGGGAAAAAAAGAGGGATGGAAAATATCCCACATTTGCAGAAAGCCATGGCAGGGACGGCCTCTGGGCTTTCTGTGAGCTGCCTGCAGGGATATGTGTGGAGAGGGGAAAGTTTCCCAGATCCCCATGACTTCTTGCTAGTGCTGGGGATGGATTTAGTCAGCACTTGATGCTTATTTTTTAACTCTAATGCCATTATGCCACTTGCTTCCCATCCAAGGGATATTTCCCTAATGCGGCTGAAATGCAGCTTAACTGAAGTTACAGCCATTTAACGCTCTGGATTGCAATTGCTTCTTAAGAGCTTGTCCTACGGAGAAAGCCTGAGGGTTTAAATTTCCAGCCAGAGGGACCCTCCAGTCCAGAGCCAGCAGCTCTTTTTCACACAAATCCAGAGGAAAGCAGGGTGCCTCGAGTTTGGCTGGGTTTGGGAATGCTTTCTCCTGCAGAGCAATGCTGGTTGCACAGAGGGGCCTGTGCTTGGGAAGGGATGTGGTGGATCTCCTGTGGAAATTTTTCGGGTTCTTTACAAGCCACCTGCAGATACCAAGCAGGAGCAACCTCATTTCTTGGTGCCTCTGTCCTTGCCAAGCCTTGCGCTCCACAGCTTCTCCTACAGCCAGCGAGAAAGCTGCCAGAAATGGGATGAGCTCCAGGAAAGCCAAGTTGCGACAGGATTTAATGGAGGAGCAGCGCTCCCACAAACAGGATGCGTGCGCTTGTCTGAGCCATTTTCTCCGGCAGCATCTGTCACTCTCCAACATCTTGGTATCGTTGCAGCAAATTATTTAACCACTACCCACTGCACCCCATCTGTCAGGCAGCCCCTCCACACGGATGGAGCCTTACCTTCCTGCCTTTCCAAAGGAACTCACCGGCAAAGGCTGAGCGCCAAACAACAGGACAAATTAAATCAGAAGCGCAGCTTCGGCACCCAGGGGGAAAATGCACATCAGCTTTGACTTATTGCACGGCGCACGCTTACAAGAGAGAAGCAGCGGCTTTTGTCACTGCAAGGGGCCATGAAAAATGAATTAAGGCCGCTGCTGGGAGAGGGCACGCAGGAGAATCTTTCATTCCAGCAACGCTGTCCTTTCTCACCTTGGAAGCAGCTACGGGGGAAAAAATTGCGGGGAGGAAGTAGGAGGAAGGAAAGAAAGGAGAGAGGATTTGTGTTGGGCGTCTCATTTGGACTGAGCATGGGAGGAAGTGTGTCAGTGCTCAAGCAGGAGCACAGAGCTGCTGGGAGGTGTTGTCTCCTCAGGAACTCTCAGGAGAGGGCTTGGCTCTGTGGGAGCCTCAGGATTTGGGTTTCATGTACCTTTTGCAGATATTCCTGCAAGGATGCAGAAAAACTGCATGGGAAGTGGCTCCCTGCTGGTTATAACCTTTGCTGAGCATCAGCCTCTCCTGGTGTCACCACAAGGGCAACCCCCTCAACCTCCATGGGCTGAGGAGGAAGGTGTCCAGGTCATGCTTGGGATAACGGGTGGGTATCATTAAGAACAGCAGCTTTTTAATGATTTCTACACCCATCTGTGCTGCAGCTCTGACACCACTTAAGTGCTTTGTGAACTGTAACCATTTCTTATTTGCTCTAATAGGGTGGCACGTGTCCTCTGGACCTTTTCTTGGGGTTCAGTGTCCTTACCAGCACCCCAGGAGGAGGTAGGGGCTGAGAACAATTGCTGTCTCCAGTTTGCCGAGCTTTGAGCTGCCTCCGAGCTCTCCCACACGCTGAAATAAAAGGGCTCATTCTTTATTCGACTCATTTACTCCTGAGTTAGAGCCTCGTTCAAGGGTGGTTGGTCCCCGAGTTGTTTTGTTTTGTTTCTTTAAATATTAATTTCCATAATCCATTTATTTCCCAAGGAACTACTTCTCACAAACAAAAGGTTTAATGCTCCTCTTTTATTCCCGGTAACAAATAAGTTGTCTGAGACGTGCAAACATCCCGGCAGCAGCGAGCCGAGCGTGTGCAGCAGCCGTCTGACGGCAAAGAACCGTGCTTAAGGATGTGCAGGGATGGGGGAGAAGCATCCCTGAGGGATCACAGGGACCACAGCAGCATCTCCCTGGAGATACTCGCCCGGAGAGGGAGGGCAGCAGGCACAGCTGACACCGGGGAGCCCCCACAGCCTGGGATTCCAATCCTTTGCATGGAGGTGTCTCCAACGTGCCTTTTTGAGATGGAAGATTTGAGAGCCGAAGGCCGGGAAGCACAATAGAAGATAGACTGCTTGTACCTCATTGTCTGGAGAATAGATGGGCTGCAGGCTCCCAGAGAATAGGAGCTGCCACTCAGGTGGCTTTAATAGAACAGGCGGCAGATAGATTTCAATAAAAGAAATGAGTATAAATATTGTTAGCGGAGAATAGAGGGAAAGTGAAAAAGATCTTGTTTAACGAGTCACAGTGGGAAACTTTCAAGGACTTTTAAGCTAAAAACTCTTCACAATGGGGCTATAATGGACAGCTCAGCAGACTTGGCTGAGCTGTGTAGCATTGGTGAGGGGACCAGGCTGGGCAGGTGTCCCCAGAATACCGCAGAGAAGGGCTTGGCAGAGAATCACAGAATGGTTTAGGTTGGAAGGGACCCTAAGGACTGTCTTGTTCTAAACCCCTGCCATGGGCAGGGACACCTCCCACCAGCCCAAGTTGCTCCCAGCCCTGTCCAACCTGGCCTTGGACACTTCCAGGGATGGGCCAGCTTCTCTGGGCAATCTGTGCCAGGGCCTCCCCAACCTCACAGCTAAGAATTTTTTCTCAATCTCCCATCTAACCTTACCCCTCTGGTAGTCTCTTTGCCTTGCTTTGGCTGTCTGTGGAGTCGATGGCAATGTGAGTTCTAGGCTGGAACCATGAGCTGGGTGACCAGGAGATGTGGTGGCATCTGGAGGGTCTCTGCAAGTCACAGGTCCCAGTGTCTTAGTCACTGATTGTTGCATGTGTGCACTTAAAAGTTAATTATTAGAGTTGTTGTATGAGATACCAGCCCCAAGTGTGGTCTCAGGGATTCACTGAACAAGTGTACCAACAAATGTAGGCCCTGTCTCAGTTCCAGCTCTGAGATGAGCAGGAAGCTGAAGAAAATGTCTTTCCTGGCAGCAAAGATGGAGGTTTGGCTGCAGAGCCATTGCCTTTGTGATGGCTCCAGGTTGGAGGGTGTGTTTGCAGGGTGCCTGTATCTTGACCCTCTCATCACAGGAAGCCAGAGTTGGGACCCTCAGAAATAGCCAGCTCTGCTAATGTCAGCAGAATATTGTGCCTGGGAGGGTCATCCATTGTATCTCGAGCCAAAACAAGGCACCATTGAATCTCTGAGCCCAAAGTAGTTGGAAGGAGAAGAGAAGCCACAGCACTGCATGTTCATGTGCAAGGAGGGTCACAAATATCAGTGTAGAAGAAAGACTTTATGGGAAGGACTTTATGACCACCACTCTCCCTCACAGCCTGTGCTGCCACGCACAAGGGCAAGGAGCAAAGCTGGCTGTGAGAGTGCCCCCAAATCCAATTAATTAAAAGGTCCAAGGAAGGAAAACATTTGCCCTCTTCTTAGTGACACTGGGCACAATTGGTGATGGTCTCTACCCCTGGGGCATGAGGATGAGGAGGGACCCCAGACTGCAGCAGTGGAGGGAGCTACTGCCAAGCTCCCACATCCCTGAGCGCTGTGCAGTGCCAGGCAGCACCATCCCCTGGGGCCTCGCACAACATCAGGCCATGGAAACACGCTAATTAACATGGAAAAGCATGTCAGAGGAGAGATTTCTTTCCTTGTCATCGGGAAACTTCAAAAAGAGAGAGGCTTGGCCCCGTGTGAGCACGACGCAGACTCTGATATGCCGTGTGCCCGTTTCTGGGGTTACGGTCCCTCTTCTGAAGGCTTGTGAACATGAAGAAGGGGAGGTTCATGCCCTGTATCTCATGTAGGTGTGTTTCCTAAAGGGATTGCTCCTCTAACAGGGGACACAGATGGAAATGGGCTGGAGCCTGTGGCACAGGGATGCAATATTCACAGGAGGAGGAGAGGAGCCTGCCTGGGTCGATAGAGTAATCTTAAAAAAAAAATCATTTTTTTAATGATTGCACTAGATGGTTTCCAGCAGGTTAATTACCCCCAGTCTCTGTCCACCAGAGCGTGGCATACTTAATTCAGCACAGGGGAGATGGAAAGAGGGGGTGCATGGAGGGGAAGCTGCCCTAGCTGAGGTCACTCACCTGATCAAACAAAAACGGGAAAGGGGATTTTAGAAATGCCTGAACTTTGTTCCTTATGTGTTAATTGAGCCATCAGAAGTGAGTAATAGTGGTTAATAAGAGGTGAAACAGATGTATCCCCCAGTTTGGCAGAAAGCAGCCTTAGCTCTTGTTTGCCCACCTGCCTGGGGCTGTGCCTTGTGTGCTTTGAGTGGGATTTGGGAGTGATTTGGGGTGATTCCTTCCCCCGCCTCCTTCCCCATCTGCTCTGATGCTACTAAACCTCCTGCTGCTGCACGAAGCAGAGGTGAAGCAGGTCTCGGGTGCCAGCAATTGGCTCTTATTACCTTTGTGCATTTTATTTATTTACTATAAACTGTTATAGGATGGCCATCAGCAGCACATCGGGGTGACGTGTGAAATAGATGGCTCTTGGGTTTAGTGCGTCACTTGGAGCTGGGAGTCTGCGCGATGTTAATTTTTATTGCCAGAAGTAGCCATAAATTGATAGTTGAGAATTGCTGTAGGGACTGTAATTAACTAGTTACTATTTCACCTCCAAAAGGAGCAATGTTTCACGCTCTTACTTTTACTTATCTGGAATCAGCTGCTGTCAACATCCGCTGAAGCCCGTATAAAGATTTATAGACCTTGGAGGTAAATATTGACTAATGGGCAGCTTGGCTTAATGTTCACCTTGAAGGACAATAAATTGTGCTATTGATTGAAGCCAGATGTCAATATCTGCATTGTTGTAAACATTTTAATAAAATTATCTCCATAAAATATTCTCTTTCTTCGGCTGGTCCTGGCTCGTGGGATCGGTGCCTGGAAAATGCAGCAGCAGGTGTAGCACGCAGGGGAGCACTTCAGGATTGGTGGTGGGTCTTTGGGCATCCAGAGAGCACCCCATTGTGGGACCAGTGTTGAGGTTGTGCCTTTGGGCTTTAGAAGCAGAAATGTTGCAGCTCTGTAGGGCTTTGCTTGATCTCAGGTGCCAGGAGTTGATATGGACATAAGAAAGAAGTTCAGGAAAGCTTTTTGAATGGCACCACGGGCAGCCTTCAGCCAGGGAAAGGTGTGAGCAGTGTCCTAGAGACCTGAACATGGCTGCAACAGCAAGCCAAGGGACAGTGGCATGTAATTAATTTGGGAACATGTGTTCCCTTTCAGGTGAGTTATTATCTTGTCAGAGGCTCAATGGAAGCAAACAGGTAGGAGGAGTCAGAAGGGAGATGAGGCAGGAGGGGAAAACAAGAAGTGAGGGAAGGAATATGGATGCACAAGGCATCTGCCTGCACCTCATCTCATCCAAGCTTTGTGGGACCCCAGACCATCTGCTGGGTCAGCCTTGGTGCTCTGTGCCAGACCAGGATCTCACATCTATGACTTTCCACTGCCATGATGGCCAGGCTTCCCCTTCCCTGAGGTTTTTTATGGAGATCTGCAGAGCAAGTCCTAAATAGTCCATGCTGGTCTGTGTGCAGGTTCCTGCTCGCTGAGCACAAGGATTCAGGCTCTGGTTTTCCATCTCCCCGGCTCACACTGGGTTAGTTCATCATCCTTGGCTGATGAGCAAGGATTATGCTTGTGCCTTGTCCGTGGCTGTTCCATTTCTGGCCTGTATTATATTATTAGTATTAATAATAATAATGATGGGTGCTGGCTGTGCTGGTTTTTTAGCTCCTGAGGAGATGAGAGAGCTCTCCATTAATTCCTGCAATATTTCACCTCCTAATTGTGCTCAAGCAGAGACAGCCTTGAAAGTTCCCACCATCAGTTCAGGCAGAGCAGGACTGGCACCTCTGGGAGAGCTCCTGGAGCAGCCCTGCCCTGAACATCCCCAAGGTCCAGGTGCTCCCAGGGTGTGATTCCACAGAGAAGCAGCTTTTCAGATCCAGTTTCCCTGCAAAGCCCCTTGTCCAGGAGGGGGGCACAGATGGTGTCCTGATCCCCTGGTGTCACCTGCTCCACAGATGGGCAGGGATCCTTTGTGTCAGCTCAATCTTTGGGATGCTGTAGCTGGGACTAAGGAAGAAGGATCTGGCGAGAGCCTCTGGGTGGTATTCCTAATGCTATTGTCATCTGAGTGTGAGTTATACCAGGTCATGCACAGGGCAAAAACATGTGTCAGCTCTGGCTCAGAGCATTCTGTTTCAGTCCAGGGTGTGTTGTGTGCCAGTTTTGATGGGCTGCAGCTGAAATCCTGTGGATTCCAGACCATGAACTCTGTGCTCTGCCTCTCCATTGACTGATTACCTTGCACTTATCTCACACTTCAGCGTGACACAGGCACAGAGGAAACCTTCATCCCCCAATTTCCTGAGCTTTTTCAGGGGGAAAGCTGACCCTCACAGTTACTTTAATGAAGTCCTTTTGCTGGGGAATGAAACACACTCGAGCTGCTTTGCTCCCACATCAAACTGGGGATGCACATTATGGCTCGACTATGGCAAGAGCTAATTCCCAAGCTCTGGAACTTGGGAAGGGCCTTTGGTTAGTTGGGAAGCAGTGTTATCTGAGCCTTTGCACAACCCAGAGTCAGATTTGTTCACGGAGCATCTGAAGGCCACCGGCTGTGTCGTTGCTTTATCAGCAGGCAGCGCTGTGCTACAGAGAAGCCGATTCTAGGTCAGCCACAAAAGGGACTTTTTTTTTCCCCCCCTTTCTCCTTTTTTTTGCAGTGCCACAAGGCTGCTGAACGTAATGCTGTAATTTGTGTGTCTCCAAAGGATATTGATTTTGGGGTAACGCCTTCATATCTCACCTTTAAGTTGCCCTAAGTACTGATGAGCTCAGCGATTTGGACCGTGAGCCATTCGGGTGGGAATTTCAGCACAGGGCTGAGGGTGTGGGTGGATGTCAACAATTCATCAATGGGAAAACTCACTTGACCTCTTTCTGAAGCTCACAGGGCTGCTTTCCCAGTTAAGACAGCCTGGGATAGTGGGATGCACACACTTATGTGCACAGGGTCACTGTTTTCACCTCTGAGTGTACAAGGGAGCAGTGGATGTGTGAAGTCCCAGGAATGCCGTGTGGAGACAGAAGCTCTGAGATCTGGTGTAGGGAGAGAGAGCCAAGGTGGGATTTCATCGTGGCTGAGCATATTTGCACTAGTTTGAGTTGACAGTAGTGGCACCTGGGATTGCAGCAGCAGGATCCCAGAGGGTATCTGGGGTGGTCACTGTGTGGAGCCAGGAATGCCATCAGTGCTGGCTCAGGTCCCTGTGTGATTTCCATGGTGAGCAGTGGAGTCTGACCAGGATATTCCTGTGCCACAGGAAGAGATGCTCTTAAAGCATCAGCCTGTGGGATGCAGGCAGTGTGTGCCCTTCCAGGAGCCTCCCACGTGTGTATTTTGCATGCATTTGTAGGAGCAAGATGCACATGGTTGACTGGTCAAGCACAGCGAGTTGTGGCCCATCAGGTCACTCCAGGAGCCGGGTGGGAAGCGAGGGCTGGCCGAGCTCACAGCATCCCCCAAGGACCAGGGACCTGTGCTTGGCCTCTCTGCCATTGGCACTCACTCCCAGAAACAGCTGTCCAGAGCTAATTTATTTCCTAATGCTGCAGCAATGTTAATTTATAAATTACACTGGTAATTCGAGCTATTATTAATTTCAGATGGTGTAGGGCAAGCCTAATTAAAATATGACACCAATTGCCACACATATGTACCAAGGACTACCGTTTAAAATTTATAGGAATATTAAGTGTGACACTGGGCTCAGAGATGCTCCGTGCAGCAATTACAGCATCCTGGCTGTGGGAGATCCAGTGAGGAGATGTAAACAAAAGGAAAGGAGAAGTTGTTCCTGTTGGGGGTTGCAAAAAGTTGCTTGTGCCATTCATTTGGGGGACCAGGGAATCCTGCACCCCAACACCTGTGTCTGGCCAGCTCAGTGCTGTGGGTTTCCAGGGCTGGTTCAAAATGAAGAGGTTTCCTGCAAGGAATGGGGGCTGAATGGTGCCACACTGAAGGAAATGCTGTTGATTGCATCTTTCTGGCTTTGAGTGAAACCAGGAGCTGCACTGCAGCTCAAAAGGGGAAAAGGGGGACAAGTGCAACCCCCACAGAAATGAGCCTGGAGTGGCACAGGGATGAAAGGTTGCAGGTGAAGGGAGATGTTGGCATCACAACTAATCAGAGTAAACTTGCTGTGAAATAACTGAGCCTGAAAAATAGAGAGGGATGTTTGTGTAGAGCCAGGTGGGCCCAGTGGTACCTCCCTGCAGGAGGGATGTGCTAATGCCAAGCAGAGGTGAGCTCAGATTGTTCAGGGTGCAGGTTTGGCAAGGACTACTTTGCCCACCATGCCCACACTATGGACATTATCTCCAGCAAGTGATGCTCTCAGTAGTACTGGGGCTGCCACACAGGTCCAGTGGTTTCAGACACCTTCCTAGGAGTTTCCTTGGGATGCATATGGGCATGCCAGACTGGGATGCGCAGGATTGATGTCCTAGTGTAGAGTGACATGGTGGCAGATGGTGACTGACTGGTGGGCACAGGTTTGCTGTGCCTCCCCATCACTCACCCCTCTGTCTCTGCAGCTGTGGGCTTCATCAGCGAGGACGAGTACCTGGAGATCACGGGCATCACACGGGAGCAGTCGGGCGAGTACGAGTGCAGCGCCTCCAACGATGTCTCAGCGCCCGTTGTCCAGCGAGTCAAAGTCACCGTCAACTGTGAGTAGCTGGGGGTCATCAGGGGACAGGGCTGAGGCTGGAGGGGGTCACTGTGCTGCCCCCACGATGGGGCACACACAGGCTTTGGGCCCCAGAGCAAGACAGGCAGCAGCAGTTTTGCTGAGCAGGTGGTGTTTTGCCCTATTTTCCTATTCTTTTTGAGCTCCTTTTTTTCCCACCACCTCCTCCTCAGCTGTCTCCATCAACCTGAGTTTTCTGCCCATGGTGAGATGCTGTGCTGATAACCTCCAGGGAGAGGAGAGAAGTGAGCAGTAAATAGAATTTTTTTTCCTTTAGAAAAAATGAGAGAGAGGATGAAAGCAGCATATTTCATGCTCAGACAGAGGTGAAGACCCTCCTAAACCCCTCTCTGGTCACCCCATTAGTGCACATGTGGTGCCCAAGAGCTGAGGAGCTCCAGTTTCTGGAGAAGACCCCCCATAAGCCCAAAACCCCCTGAAGAGCAGCACCAGAGTGGTAGGAGCTGAGCATGGGCTCAGAGATGATTTGGGCTCCTTCCCACATGCAGGGAAAGAAAGGAGAACTTGAGGAGCAAGGGGGAGGGATAGGATGCCTCAAGGCTCCTGGGTGTTGACCCCAGGTTTCCCACCTTCCCACAGACCCACCGTACATCTCGGATGCGAAGAGCACTGGGGTGCCTGTGGGGCAGAAGGGGATCCTGCTGTGTGAAGCCTCTGCTGTCCCCTCCGCCAACTTCCAGTGGTACAAAGATGACAAGCGGTAAGAGTTTGGGGGGTCAAGGGGCACACACTGTCCCTGTGGGAGCTGCACCCATTGCCAGCAGCTTCAGCTCATAACCCTTGGCACAAGTCTGGTTTGGGTAGCAAGGCAGGTCCCCCCAACAGCAGCAGGTTGTGCTTGTCTGGGGCAAATTCAAGTATCCACAGCCAGTACCTATTCCAGGGCTTTATATTTAACACTGTGGAAAATACATGAGGGATATTTGGGGAGGGGGCTTTTCCAGGAGCCTCTTTCAGCCTCCATCATGGCAGCACCACTGCTGCCCCTGCCTCTGTTTGAAGGTGGTGTGGTAAATCCCAGCTTGGGTGAAACATAACAGGAGAGAGGGATATTGGCAGCGCAAATCCAAGCACTTAAGAGTGGATGAAACCTCTGTCATCTCTTTAAATACTTTGGCCAGAAGGCAGCTCTTAGAAAGGCAAAAGAAATGTGGTGTTGGTCAAGAGACAGATTTGCTAGGCCCCAGAGACAGCCTGCTCTGCTTTGGGGTGAAAACCACCCTTTTAGGTCAACCAGCAGCTCCTGTTCTCTGCCAAAGCAACAGCACAGGTACGTGGCTGGGGAATGAGAAGTGGAGCAGCACAGCCCAGGGCAGCAACTCATTCCGGAGCAAATGCCTCTCTCTGACCCCAGGCAAAGTGTTTTTAACCAATTTTTGTGTTACTTCTTCCTGGAAAGCCCAGAGGGACTGTGGTGTGGCCGAACACAGGCCGAGCCACACTGGTCACTGATAAAGAGGGGTGTTTTAGCCAAAAAAGATGCTCCAAAAGCTGGAGGGAGGCTGAGGCCTCCTGCCTTCCCTGGTTTGGGAGGAAAGAAGCAGCAGAGTGTACAAAGAGGAGGATGTTTGTGTGGCAGATGAAAGGCTCTGCTGGGAAGTAGGTCAGATCACGAGGGCTCGTGGAGCAGTGGTAGGAGCAGGCTCAGCACCTGATCAGTGTTCAGCAGGGACCATAATGGGGATCTGGAACCTCCCATGAGGAATTAGCAAGTAAAAGAGCCACTGGAGCAGAGCAGGATGGGGACACCCCTTCAGGGAAGTCCAAACATTTGGTTAATGCATTTGTGCTGGCTGAGAAGCCTCCCTGCTGTGGTGGGTGCCCATTCTGTCACCCATCAGGGACACGCAGGGAAAAGGGAAGAGGAGGATGCAAGAAGGCATCCTGCAGAGCAGGGAAGACTGAGAACAGGAGAAGGAATTCAGGCTCTTCTGTAGGGTGGGAATGAGCCTTTCCTGGATTCTCTTGCTAGCCTGTGAGCATCCCTCCCTGTGCACAGCATTTCCAAGCCTCAGCACCATCTGGAGACTCTGCAACTCTGACGATGCCTCTAGTCAGCATGGGGATGGTGTGGGTTGGCAGCTGGAGGCTCAGCAGAACAGCATCCATCTCCACATCTTTCCTAATACCTTCCCTTCTCCCTCTTCTCCCAAGATCAGTGTCCCCTCTTGCAAGCACAACCAGGGCCATGGAAAATCTCAGGCACCTCTCCTCCTAACACCATTCCAATGACCTTCTTCCATTCTGCTTTTCTCCCAGGCTGGCTGAAGGACAGAAAGGGCTGAAAGTGGAGAACAAAGCCTTCTTCTCCAGACTGACTTTCTTCAACGTCTCTGAGCAGGACTATGGCAACTACACCTGTGTAGCCTCCAACCAGTTAGGGAACACCAATGCCAGCATGATCCTCTATGGTGAGTAGGGCTGAGGGAGCCAGACAGGGAGGGGGAATGGCTTAACTGTGAGACCACTGATGGGAGAGGTGTGGAGAGGGTCTCCCATGTCATTTGGGGGAGATGTGCATTTGCTGCTAAACTTTGCTGCCCTAGAGCAAGGGTTGGAGGTCATGGTAAGTTCAGGAAATTGGAGAGCTTCCAAACTTACCTTCAGATTCATGTACCATGTCAGTCACTGTTCATACGTGTTTGGGATCCACCATCAATGCAAGGTTAGGATTTGGCTGCAGGTTTCTATTTTATTGCTCTGATGAGTACTTAGGAGAACATCTGTGTGAAGGCATCCTCTGGTGTTGTTGCTGGGTTGGAGGAGGTGGCTTTCAGAGTCCTTGCTGCCTCATTCCCATCTGAGAAAGAATAGGTCCCCCAGGTTTGTACTTTTGTACCAGCACTGTATTCCCTGCATGCCAGAGCTGGGATGAGAGCAATCCCTGTGACACTGCTCGTGCCAGGAAGGGCTGTGATTGATCAACATTTGTGAAGACTCCTCAGGCAGCAGCAGAGCCAGTGCAGGGTTTATGCTCTCCAGATCCCTCTCATGGTCACTGAGAGCCAGAAATGGATGACACATCTCATCCCTGAGCACTGCAGGGGATATTTCCTTGCTGGAGATATGGGGGTTTGTGGTTCTCACAGCTGAACCATGTGGAAGAAGTGGGAACTGAGGACCTCCATCCTCTCCTGATGTCACTCCAACATTGTCCTCTTCCATCCCACCTGGTTGCTCAGCCTTGTCATCTCCTTGCCTCTTGTTGTACGGTTGGAGGGGAGTAGAGCAGATGACCTGACCTGTTTTCCTCATCCCCAGGCCCCTTGGTGGTGACTGAGGGCAGGCAGTCCATGCAGAGCACACTGGGAGTGTTAATACCACAATACATGTTGGGATGCTGAGTGTGCTGGAGCAGCAGATCATGTGAGGCATGTGGATGCCCTGGGAAGTGATGTCTGTGTCTCACCATCCTTGGGGAGGGGCTGTATGTGGTCCAGGATAGCAGTTTGTTTAAGGAGAGTAGAGGATGTTGGGCTTTGCCAGGGGCCACACCCCACACATGTGGGGTCAGGGTGGCATCACAGAAGAGGCTTATCCTCCCCTGCCACAGTATGGGCATCTGTGTCAGGTTCCCTTGAGTTATGACAGAGGAGTCCATCCCATCTTGGATGCTCAGCTCTGTGCCTGCAGCCCCAGTATAGAGCTAACCTTGGATGTTATTGATTCTAACACCCATTTGGTCCCCCAAAAAACTCTGTGCTGTACGTGATAAACATTTACCTGTGCTAAGCCATCATTAGCGTTGCTTAGGAACTATCTCTGTTCTCCTCCCCCTCCAGCCTTCCTGGTGGTCCAATAACCCCATGTTTTAGGGATACCAACACCTCTGGCACTGCAGACCACCCAGGCCTGGCTCAGTCTGTGCTGAAGGCAGAGGGTGGCCATGCTGGGTGCCCAGTGTAACCTGAGCCACATGTACATCCTGAGCTGTGATGCTGTAGGCTTCCTTTGGGTTTATGAGGTTAAAATCTTAATTAGCAGGGGCTCTTCTTTGACATCTGCAGATCCAGGCTGGATGAATAGCCCAAAAGTAAAGATGACATCTCCCTGCTGATGAGTTCTTAGTTCAGGTTTCTAAGCTGTGAGCAATTTGTGAGACTCATGCTGTGATGGCAGTGCCAGGTGGGAGGCAGGGAAGAATCCCACAGAAGGCTAAGCTTATTTTATTACCCCCTTAGCTTTGTTGGTTTGACCATGAGTCCCATCAGAGAATGAAATTGCAGTCCTTTGGCCACCCTTAATTTCCATAAGCCACATTAACTGAGTGATCTGTTCAGTCTTTACTAATTAAGTTCCCTTGGAGGTGAGAGCTCACTTAGAGGACTGTGACATGCAGGGTTCCCCCATCTCCTGGTGCAGGGACCCACAACACCCCCAGGAACAATCCCCTCTAATTACCAGCAATGTGGTGGCCCCATGTGTCACCTGTCCCTAAGCAACCAATGCCTCCAGTCTGGGGATTAATGTCTTTATTTATCATGATGAAAGATGAGAAGGAAGTGGGTGCAAGGGCTGCACTACCTGTGGCACATGAAATGTCTCTTCTGTGAGGTTTTGGGGGGACAATTGTGTATGTGTTCCCTTTTCCCTGAGGCTGAGTGAGTGTTTTGAAGTTTTTTCTCCCCCAAATGGAGTTTTAATCCGTGCAGGTACCATGAAAGGAGCCTTTTTGGGGCTGTGCAAGAGGCTAATGTAGCGTTCATCTTTTAATCCTTTTTTTAATCTAATTTTTCAGGGAGGTCAACTAGTGCTTTATTTAACATGTAGCACTCGTTATTACAGACCTGCCGTCTCATTCAGCGGCTCATTTGGTGCTGTCTGGGATGTGATGGAGTGTTCAGGGAAACTGCCTCGTTCTGTGGAGCTGGGGAGAAAACCAAGCCCTCTGCTTCACCCTGTCACTCCCAGAGGCTGCTGCCAGGCAATATATCTATTTTGGATGTTGCAGGGTTATCTAGAGGGATGGGCCCCAAACCCAGAGGGGAGAGCTGAACCCCCCACATCCCTCAAATCCCAGCCCCTGTGCTTTGCTTTTTGCTAAGGGTGCAACCCGACTTTGACAGGTCTGGGAGCCCATATTTGGCTCATCTCAACTTCCCCTCCACATGGGGGGACCGTGGCCCCAAAACATGGGGGTATGATTTGGGTAGCACATCCCACTTGCTACCCCATCCACTTGTTTTCCTGGCCCCAGGTCAAGGGCAGGCTGAGGGAGGCGTCTCGAGCCTACACTTTCCATTGCCCTTTTGCCTTAACTTTCACTTGTTCTTTAATTTTTAGAAGAGAAAACTACCGCTCTGACACCCTGGAAAGGTCAGTAATTTGGGGTCCCCTGCAATGCCAGTGCTTCCCCCACTGTTTCCCCTGGGCCCCTCTGGTTCCCACCCCAGCTTATCTCGGCAAAAGCTGCAACATCAGCCACCTGGACCTCCTGCCCCACAACCCCACTGCTTTCACTGGTTTAGGGATGAATTAGGGCTCTCTTAGCTGCCCCTCCATCCTGCCTCCTCCCCACCAGCCTACTATGCCTGTCTGGTGGTGCTCTGTGCCCTCTGCATGCCTGCCCCCATCCTGTGGTCTCCTGCTCCCTCTCCATCATGAGGGCAAAAGCAGGGATGTCTCTGTGCTCAGCTTTCCCTGTGTTGCTGCCTCAGTGGGTCTTCTGGCAGGTCCTTCCTCCTCTGGGATGCTTCTAGTGCCTCTTTGCTGGGTTGTGGTATGGATAGACAGGCATTTGGTCCCCTTCCTGGTGTCACTCCTGGCCATGCAATCTTACTGTCCGGCCAACTGGCTTGATGTCATCTTGATTTTGGGGTGGCTTCATTTGTGATGCACTGAGTGGACACCCCATGGGATGAATTGTAGACATCGGGAGGGCTGTGGAGGTAGCACATGAGATCTGGATTTGGTGCTTGGATTTGTGAGGTGTCTGAGTGTGCTGGAGAGTGTTACTGGTGCGAGACCAGATGGGTAGTGGTGCTCAGTGCCCTAGCTGGGTTTTGAAGTGAGGGAACATGTCCTGGGATTTCAAGAGCATGTGTGGATCAGACCTTGTGGGCACCCCTGCTCAGGCAGGACACCAGCCTGGATGCCTTCCTGAGGTCTTTTCCCCACCTAGTCTTCCCCTTGGCCAACTGTCTGGGGTCTTTTGGTGAAAGCCACTGGATCAGACACTCTCCACATCCTTTCCCTTGCTGATCTATGAACTCCTCACCTTCTGTGATCCCCAAAGGCGTGGAAAGGCTTGCCTCTTCTTGACCACCCTCTTCATCCTATCTCATTCTTCTTGAGATAGTCCGGGCCCATGATGAGCCCCACAGAGACCCTGGAGAGGCACAAAACACCAAGTCCTCAATGTGGTGCTGCTGGTGGTGCCTCTGCTGGGTGGGCAGGTGGTTATTGTACCCTCCCAAAGGACACAAGTGGGGTGGTTGTCCCAGGGTGGGCAGAGTATGTTGGGCAAAAGCTGTCATCTCCCTTATAAGAGTGACTGGAAACTCGGGACAAATTTGGAGGAGGGTGAAGGGGGCTGAGGGATGTTGGATGGTGGTGATGCGCAGAGAGTGATCTTGGGATGAAGACTTAGGGATGAGGAGTGACCACAGTGGGTCTTGTCCCAAAAACTGGGGTCAATGAGGATGGACATAGTTGCTGCCACGCTCTTGAGCGCAGCACAGGTGGAGAGGGATGTCTGGAGAGCAATCCCACCATGCGCAACACCGCCCAAATAGTGTGATTTGGTTGGTTTTATGCTTTATTTAAGATTTTATGGGGGTTTTACTGACTTTGTGAGTAACCACATGGGTGTTTCTCTCCCTTCCTCAGGCCCTGGTGCAGTGCACGACGGGAACAACGGCGCGTGGCGACGAGGAGGCTGCGTGTGGCTCCTGGTCCTCCCACTCGCCCAACTCGCCCGCCAGTTTTGACCCGAGAGCCGGCCCGCGGAGTAGCGGCGGCGACGACCACGGCCAGCGAGCGCAAGCAGAAAGGAGAGGAAGAAGAAAAAGAAGAAGATGATGTGTTCACCGTTTCTGAAAATAATCATAAGAATTGAGAGAGTATCCGGCCAGGCCACCTAGGGGAAGGGGAGAGAAGAAAAACATGCAAAAAAACCCACCCCACAACAGGAATTTGGAAAGGAGAGAAAAAGGGAAAAAATAATAATCCAAGGCTTCCTGCTGAAGACGCAACACGACTAAGTCTTTTTTCTTTTCAACATATTTCTTTTTTTGGGGTGTCTCCCACCCCTTTTTCCCCCTGTTTTTGCTGTTCTCTGCCGCGGGCCAGAGCAGAGGATGGACAGGGCTTTTGGAATGGGGTACTTCCCCCCTGCTCCATCCTTGTCACCGCTCCTGCCCGCCTGCTCCCTCCCACGGGACCCTCCATCCGGTTTTCTCATTGGCTGAGATTTCCCCTCTTCTCATGGACTGTGCCGCCACTTGTGTTTCAGAATATATATATATATGTATATGTATATACCCATGTATACATATATGTGTATGTATAGATATATAGATCTTCAAGAGTTACCACCACGCCGCCACGAAGGGAAAGGGAGGAAGGAGACCGGCGTCGAGCCACGCTTTCATCATACCATCCGCGGACATCGTGAATGATAAGGGATTCTGAGTCATGGTTAATTTTATTAATTGTATTTTCTGATACGAGCCTAGAACTCTTAGTTCCTAAAAAACAGAAATGCAAAAAAAAAAAAAAAAAGGAGGGGGAAAAAAGAAAAAAAAAAAGAGTGGAAAAAAACCAATCCAGGAGAGGGGGAGCAAGCAGAGAGAAGAAGTTTGTTTGCTGAGGAGGCAACCAGCCAAGGAGGTTTGTGAGCCCGGCGAGGAGGAGGAGGAGTCCTGTGCTGAAAACCCCCCAAAACCGGCCCAAAAAGGGGTCATCCGGACAGTTTCTGCCGAGGGCACAGGCAACACTTACCACGCGTTGAGGCGGAGGGAGACACTGAATCTTTTTATGGGATATATATATACAGTATATATAAATATACATATATATATATATATAATTTTTTTTTGTTAGAGTTCTAGCCACGGTTCCCAGCAGGGTCCTTCCGCTGCCATTACTGCATGCTGTATATGGAGTTAGGTGTGTATCAGTCCTCAACGAGACCAGACAAGCGTCTTGGTCCACACATCCCCAAACCCTCTCGTCTTTCTGCCCTCGGGGACAAAGGGTGGTGGGGGGACACCAGGGCCCTCTCCATCGCTTTGTGCTGCGTGGCCACGGCCCCTTTGTGGCAGAATAAAGCGAACCAAGGGACAGAGGGAGATCTATATAGCTCAGTTTTCTATTTTTTTATATATATATATATATATATATGTGTATGTATATGTGTGTGTGTGCGCGTGCGTGTGTGTGTATATATATATATATATAAAAAAACCCCAACACAAATAAGGAAAATAAGGTGAATCAACCGGCTCCTGGCCGAGCTCTCTGCTGAGATGTGGGACTGGTTGACTCGCGGTCCGTTTCGGTGGGGGTCTCTCCTGCGGTCGGTTTTCCTCCTTTGATTTCCTTTCCTTCCCTGCGGCCGGCGGCAGGGGCACGCGGGGGGCCCGGGCGTGGGCAGGCGGGCGGCGAGGGGGCTCTCTCTGCCTATCCATTAAAACGATTGTTCCATGTGGCCGCTCCGTCTGGTTGTGGTGCTCATTGCCGTGGTGGCCAGGGCCGCCCCCTGTTCCCCCCTCGCGCCGCTGGGAGCAGGGAAGGGTGTGGGAATGGGTGCTGGAGGGGGGATGACAGGTGGGCGCACCGAGTCATTGCAACGGGCCAGGAGAGCAGTGGAAAGTGGCACCTGGACCTCACCAGTGAGCCCAGCAGGAATGCCATCACAGGTAAGGCTTTGGTGAGTAGATGGAGAGGATGTGAGGCACAGCTGTGCCCTATTCCCCTGCTCAGGACCCCACTTGATATCTCAAAAACTCAGTGTGTGGCTCTCTGCCCCAGCAGCACAGCGTTGTAGGGGATGCTCATGGAGCAGCTGAAGCAAATCCCACGTGGGAAGGAGAGAGTGATGTGAGATGGATGTGGGAAACCAGGTCCTCCATGAAACACTGTACAGGTAAAGCATGGCAAGATGGACTTTGGGTGTAGGTGAAACTTGCTGTCTGTGGAGCCTTGTCTTGGTAGGTGTCTTGGGTTTTTGGTGATGGGCAGCTTGCTTAGCGTGTTGGATCCTCAGCCTCGGGGTGTCAGCTTCTTCAAGCCATCTCACACATTTGTAGGATCAGAAGCTGATTGTTAGTGATGGCGGGACAGTTCTGTGTGGTTTTTTTATTGATAAGTATGTGTCACCAAAGAGATGAGCTCAGAGAAGAGGGAGAGAGCAAAAGGGATGGCAAGGAACTGCCTCAAGGCATGACAGGCAGTGTCCGAGTGATACCAGTGCAGGGAAGGGGAAGAACTGTGCTCAGGCTTTGTGGCACATCCCAAAGGACCATGGGTGTGGGGACAGGACTGCTGGGCATAGGCAGCAGTGGCAGAATGGCAGAGAAGATGGTGTTGGTCTTTGTGCAGGTCTTGGGACTCCCAGGTTGCGCCAGCCAGCCACAGTAGAGCAAGCCTGGTAGGACTGGCAGTGCCCCAGTGCTTGGGGGATGCAGGGAGAGATCCAGGGATAAGTATGGAGGCAAAGGGGCTCTCTCCCTCACCTTCTCTCTGTAATTGTAACAACTTTTTTGGTGTTGTAGGTGACAAAGAGGATGTTAAGAGAGGTGGGGCCCAATGGGTGCATTTATGTATCAATTTATTGACATAGCTAAGGGTGTCTCTTGGTGGTGGGGAGGGATGGAGGTCATGCCCTGAAATATGCCCTTCATCCCTCTGGATGTGGCAGCTGAGGTCCTTGTCCTCAGGCACAGGTTGAGCATTGCTGAGGGCCATGGAGAAAAATCCCACTCAACCTGGGAAAGGGAAATGGAGAGGTGTCCCAGGGCTGGGCTTGCAGTGGAAAGGAGCTGCACTGCCTTCTTGGTACTCTGTAAAGGCATTGGGATATGCCATGAGTGAGTCAGAGTATTTGTGCATGTGTAGGAAATTCCCTCTAGTGAAGGCAGGTCCAGCACTGGGTATCCAGCAGAACCAGCATTTTAAGATGGGAAACAGTAAGTATTTTTCAAAGAGGCTCAAAGCAGAGTTTCCCATGGTAATCACCCATACTGGACTCAGTGCAGATTACATTGAGGAAAGCAGGCAGGGTTGTTTGCCCCTCCCAGATCCCTTTTCTGGGGAGGCCATTGGGTTTTGGAAAGCACTTACCTTTCTGCAGGGGTCACTTGAGGGGACAGCAGAAATGTCCCTGATGTGCAACTTGCAGTGATGCTAGGATGGAGCTGTTTGCTCAGCAGGGTGGCTTCTTGTGCAGTTTGAGGATAAACTCTTGGGACTGGACTTTTCATTTCCAGTTGGGGAAGGTGAAGGGAGGTCTCAAAGCGAGTGATACTCTGATGGGTCTGACACATTCCTACAGCCCCCAGTCTCCTGGCAGCAGGTCCCACAGCTTCTTCCCAGCCCTGTGGTTTCAGGGTGAGATTACAGCCATGTCAGGAAGATGCTGAGGGGCACAGCAGATCTGGTCCTGGTCTCGTAGTCTTTGTCCTTTGACGAAGATAATTTGTCTGTCATGCACTGTCATATCACAACAGTAGCAAACCAGCCTTGGGAGTGCATCATCCAGAGAGGTGTCTATTCAAAGGGGTGGGTTTAGCTGTCAGGACAAGCATTGTTGCGAGATGATGGAGAAGACGCTGCAAATGGTTCACTCATGGACAAGAGGCCCCTGATCAAGCTGCTTCTGCTGGACATAGGTGAGCAATGAGAGCAAAGACAGTCCTTTCCCTACAGCAGCTCTGCAACAGGTACGTTGTCATTGGCAGATGGAGGATGGGAGTGGGTGGAATTCCCATGGGAGATGCATGGAAGGGCTGAGGGATGGCCCAAACAGCAGCGTGCCCCCAGCTGTGGGGCTCAAAGTGTCACCATCATAGAGGATGATCAAAAGAGGGTCCAACCAAGCACTGGGTGATACTACAGGTGCCAGGCATTTTAGAGCCCTCCTGGCTCAGCACAGAGGGTGCCAAGCACCACATCCCTCTCTGGGGTGTGTGAGGTCCGTGAAGCAAAGCCCCGAAGGTACAAAGTTCGTCAAACTTTATTGATACACTGCACAATCACAACCATCTCTTATTCTTGCCGAATTAGAAAAGGTTACAACTACAATGTAACATGCACAAATCTCAGGTAGTATAGCCACCCTTGGAATACAATGATCGACAGAAACTCAAGACTGGCCGTTGTGGCCGTCAGCAGGAGAGACCCAGGAGCCACACTGCCCCCACCCTGGGTGCCCAGCCACCCCCTAGGCATCCAATCATGGAGAGCAGTGGTCACAAGAGGGTGTGACACCCAGTGGGGTCAGCCTCAGACAGCCAACACGTTCCTCACAATGGCACGTTACATGGCACGACAAAGTCGAACGCCGTCTTGGCAGAGGACAGGGGAGCCCACCTGACCTGGGGAGGAGAAGGATGGGAGCAGCCCTGGTGCCAGGTCTGCCAGCCTCGGTGTGCGTTGTGGTGTCTCATCATCGCCGCCACTCTCTGATATGCCACGGCCTCTGACCCTGTGATTCTGCAGAATTTCTGCTGCAGGGACAGAGAATTCGGGGGCTGACCAAGGAAGGGGCATGGGGAGGCAGCAGGGGGCTGTTGTGGGGCAAAACAGACCAGTGAAGGCATCAGGGCAAGGTGTCTCCTGCATCCAAGGGTACTGTTGGAGCGGGCACCTGGGGAAGGATGTGCGTGTTGCTGGCTGAAGATGGTGCCATCCCCGCTCAGTAAACATGCCCAGGGCCATGGAGTAGGACCCAGATCACTGCCAGTGCCATCTTCCCAGGATGCCAGTGGAGATGCAGAGCAGCACCGCAGGGACCGCAGGACGCGGACTCACCCAGTCAGTGCCGGATCCCCATCCATCAGGTAACCCAGCGTGTCAGGCCAGCACCAGGGCAGCCCCCACCTCAGGGCAGGGGGCTTTTGCCCATCAGCCATGGTACATGTTGAACATCCAGGATGGGGTGTGGGAACATCCATTGAGAGTTTTGTAGCAGGTCCCGGGAAGCCCACTAAGAGCAGGGATGAAGACTGGCAAAGCTGCATAGAGGACGGAGTGGTGGCCCATCATGGCCTCTGGCTTGGGGTGTTGTTTTCCATTTTTTGTGCTAAGGACTGTCACCCCACCTTCCTCATAGCCACACAAAGCAGGAGGATTGGCAGTAGCAGAGTTTGCATGGGGAGGACGGCGTGTGCGTGGCCACTGCTCTTAAGTCATCTCACTTATGGAGGGAGAAGGAAGGGACAAGGCACGGGGAGGTGGAGGGTCGGGAAAGGGGATGCTCTGTGTGCTTGCTCAGTGCCTTGCTGTAATTGAGTCTCCCTGTCACAGGAATAGGGTCTGGTGTGATGTGACTTTTCAGGAGCAGGATGAGAATGTTCATATCCAGGCAGTGGCCCCAAAGCATTTCTGGGTGGCCATGGAGCTTTGGGAAGGCTTGGGACTGCCACAATGTACCAGCTGAGGGGGTCCATGCTGCATGGTGCCATCAGGAGCACAATTCCATATGCAGGGAGGTGGCACAGTCACCAGCAGCTCACAGAGTGGCTGGAAGAAGCAGAGGGCAGAGTCTGGCTGCAAACTGTTTTGGTGTCACAGGCATGTCACAGCAGGGAGGATCAGAGCCACTCCTGTCCCTGCTGTGCCAGTACAGCAAATTATCAGCCTGAGCTGCCTCCACAGGGTCAAACACATCAGACTTTCCTCAGGCAGGGGCACATGATGGGCATGAGAGAAGGCAGAGTGAGGACATTGCAGCTCAGGGGTCTCAGAGAGGCAGAGATGCAGATGGTCACTGGTGTGAGAGCTGCAGCAGAAGGGCTTTGTCAGCTGGTGTTTCATTGTGTTGTTTGGAGCCTCTGCCCCGTGTTGGTGGTGCTGTGCTTTTGATGTGCAGGTTGGAAAGTGCTTGGAAAACGAGCCCAGAGGAGCCTCTGCAGAAAGTGCTGGCAGCGCATCAGGGTGAGAGCCACAGGGCAGCCCCTGCCATCAGGGGGGCAGCAGCAGAGCAGGAGGGATCCAGACCAAGAAGGGGTGATGACCTGGCTGTCCAATGCAGCGAGAAGGCTCTAGTCCTCATGAGGGCTGGCAGCATCCCCAGGACTCACATTTCTGGGAGAGCAGCCTTGTGCCCTCAGGAAGGTGAGGGGGTTTATCAGGAAGCAGAGGGGTCCAATGTTAGCTGGGAGAAAGAGTAGTGGGAAGTGCATGACCCTTGAAGGACAACTGCTTGTGTCAGGTAACCCTCTCCAAAAGGGCCAGCAAGCGGTGTGTCAGGAGCAGAGGCAGATGGTGGGAGGCCAGTGACATTGGGAGTGCTTAGGGAGGAGCTTTGGCGACAAGAACTGACATTCAGGACAGAGAGGGCTGAAGGCAGAGCCAGGGGGCTTCAACCTTGGGGTCTTTTTGGGCATAGGTGGCTTAGTGAGACGATGAGACGGACATCCCCGGTGAAGGCTCTGGGCAGCACCCACCCCGACGGCTCCATGTGCCCCGTGTTGGAGATGAGGAGCACCATCCATGCCAGGCCACATCCCTGGGGGTGGCAGTGGCAGGTGACAGTCTGGTGGCACGTGGTGGGGTCTGTACAGCGTAACTGGCGGCGAGAACGATCCCGGCACGTGGGAGACGGGGCCATCCTCGGACGCTCGGCACCGCCGCCCGTCCTCCGGCGCATCGCCCGGCCCACGGAGAGGAGTCCCCGGGCGGCGCGGCAGGCAGAGCCCACGGCGGGGGAGAGGCGCGGTGGGGCCTCCCGGGACCCTCCGCTCCCTTATCAAAAGTCGAGGAGGAGGCGAGCGAGGAGGGTGGCCCAGAGGCAGAGGCCGGCGGCCACCCGGGATGCTGCATTGCCACCGTCGTGCACCGCTCCGGGCCCTGGACAGGGGAGAAAAGAAAGAACAGCATTAAGGTCAGTGGTGAGACAATGGGAGAACATGAAGGAGAACCCAACTCCCCACTATCCCTGCAATTCCCTGTCCCCTTCACATCCCAACCCCTTAGCTCACACAGGGTGTTGTGCTCCCTCTTTGAGGGGTGGTGGGTTTGTCAGTCGGTATTGAGGAGGAGTGGAGGAGGCAGGCAAAGAGCTTGAGGAACACTTTGGGGTGGCAAGTCCTTCTTTGAGGAAGAGGATGCCCTGGGTAGGAGCCAGTCCATCCCACCATGCTTGGAGGTTGCCCTCCTTGGAGAGTTCTGATGCAAACAGCCATGTGAGAGCCACTGAGATCAGAGACCCCAGTGCTCAGAAGTGGCACAACTTGTGACCGGCAATAAAGGGTCATTGGCCCAGGAGATGGCACTGTCCAGATGTGGAGTCTCAGGTACGCAGGTGCGCTTTGGGGTCACTTCACTGGGGGCTTCTTGGCAGTCAGGCAAGAAGGAGGCTGATCATACGGGTTCGTGGGCTGGAGCAGACGTTTGTTGATTGTTGTTGGATGAGGGTGGTTATTTCAGAACGATTTGGGCTGCAGAGCACACAAGGGGCCAGTCAGGATGAAATGAGACAGCCAAGCAGAGTGAGTGAAGTGGAGCAGACACAGATCTGCCTGCACTCCCTATGCCTGGGGAGAGGCACTTTGGGAAGTTACAGGTCTGAGTACACAAACGGCAGTTCTGAAGATACAGAGAAATAAGTGCTGAGCTGTCTTAGCATCAAAGCTCAGGGCATAGATGAAGTGTGAAGTAAATGGGATTTTTCTCCAATTATGAGTATGCTCTCAAGACTTTGAAACCCATCTCATTCCACCCCTTGCCATGGGCAGGGACACCTTCCACTATCCCAGGTTGCTTCAAGCCCTGTCCAGCCTGGCCTTGGACACTTCCAGGGATGGGGCAGCCACAGCTTCTCTGGGCAACCTGTGCCAGGGTCTCAACACCCTCAAAGTGAAGAATTTCTTTTCAGTATCCAATCTAGACCCAACCTCTTTCAGTTTAAATCCATTCCCCCTTGTCTTATCACTTCATGCCCTTGTCAGAAGTCCCTCCCCAGTGCTTCTGCAGCCTCTTCCACCTGAAATCATTCTGTGATTCTCTGAAATTATATGCGGTTACACTAAATTCTGCAGGCTGGTGTCATTCCTTGTCTTTTTATCTACTGAATTTTTTGTGAACATTTATCTTATTTCAGGAAGAGGCAAAGGAGAGCCCAAGACGTTAAATCCAAGCCCTGCCAGAAGGTAAAGAAAATGATGGGAAGATTGAGTGATGAGCAAGAAGTTGTGTCATGCCCATGCTCATATAAAATTGATTGTAAGAGCACATGATAATACAAGAGGGGTAGAACTGCTCTGCCATAATCAGACATTTCTTTGCTGAATAGACCTCGTGATATTAAAGGTGGAACCCCCCAGCTATTTGTTAGAGGCAGGTAGAGCCTTACAGGGAGAATGGAAAAGGGCTTTTGAGCTTGGTTTTCCCTCAGATCTGTTGCTACTCCCTCTTCTTTCTTTTTGTCCCCTCTAACTATGGCAGTGCATCAACCAAATCTACAAAAACAGTGAAGATTTATGAAGATTTAATATTAAATACTGCTTAGACTTAACCTTTTATGTATTTACACCTGCTGAAATCCTGCTAAATGTGTACTTTTCTCTAACAGTTTATCTATACCTTTATCTATAGAAGTGGATTTTTCATGTGTGACTAATTCTCATTACTGTTTTCTGGTTCACAGTTCTGTGCTGGTTATTGGCTTTGATTTAATGATGCTTTTTAGATATCTCATAATCTATCCTAAAGCAATCACATTCTGGTTGAGTTGGAAAGTTCCCAAATAGATAAGTCAGAGAGGAAATAAACTGAAATACTGGGTCATAACTGGAAAAAAAAATCCAAATATTTTCTCTTAACTGTATTCTTTGGTTAGAAAGAATTTATCCTGGTGTCAGACAGCTTGGCCTTATAACGATTGTAAAGATCCTCTACAGAAGATACAAGAATGAAGACACCGGGACAAAATAAAGGAGTAATTAGAGATGATTGTGAAATTTAGGCAGATGTTTCACTTCATCATGTGCCTCCTGTGTGTCCTGTGAAGTGCCACATTAGATTGGAGGAGGATGGCTCCCACCAGGACAGAGAGAGGAACTCAGCAACTCAGCTGAGCTTCCCAGAAAGTATTTTGGCTCTGCTTTACTAAAGCCCCTGTACCTGGGCATTGAGGTGTGAGTGCACGTGGATTCTGGCTGCCCCTGTTCAGCTTATTTATTATTGCAGTTGTTTATTGTTGCTTGCTTTCATTTTTCCTCTTCTTATTTGGTGTCCTTTTTCCTCCCCATTTCCTTCCTTTCCCGTAAGGCAACCTTAGATTCTGAGACCTGGACTCAAGCAAACATGGCAAGACTGGGATTTATTCTCTCATGAGCTCTTGAATACAATGATAAGATGGAATCTGTGGGTCTAATAATGATAAGAAGGAATCAGTGGGTGTAATAATGACTGGGGTTCTTTAGCCTGTGTTGGAGACAGTCCCAGCTCCAGTGGGAGCCATAGGAATGGCTCAAATGTTTACAGAGCTAAGCAGTCCTTTCCTTTCACATGCACCAAAAAATAGCTTTTCTTGCTTTTCTTCCCTCCTTTCCATCCCAGGAAATAATTCCCATGCCTTCCACTTCCATACTCCCAATTCCAGACAACATTCACCTTTCTCCAGGAGAGACAAAGACACATGGACATGAAGAACTTAGAACCTCTCTCTCTCTGCTTTTCAATTTCAGGACTCATGACAAATGGGAATGTGCCCACACCCACGGTGCTGCTGAAGCCCCTCTTTCCAGGAGGGCTCAGGAAAAGACAACAGCTGCTCTTCACTTCTCATGGTCCACAACAGCAATTAGTGAGGGAAAGTCTGTCCAATTCTTCACGTCTGAAGACATAAGGAAGTCTTGGGGACCGGCTGGGGGGAAGCCTATCCAGTGACTCATGTCTGAGGGTATATATGTCTAGAATAAGTCTTGGCACCATCCCCAGGATGAGATTTTTCCTGACATTTTCCATCAGGTAAACATATGGTCCTTCAAGAAGGACTGTCCCTACTCATTGCAGAGGGGTTGGACTAGGTGACCTTTAAAAGGTCTCTTTTCCTATTTCAGCTCCAACATTCAACAGCACAAAGTGAAAGAAGCTCTTGCCTCTCACTTCAACAGCTCACAAACCACAGCCCCACAGCACAACTGCTGCCCCCTCCTACCAGCACTCCCCTATTTGAGACTTCTGGCTGATTTAGAACAAGTTTATTGAAGACTAATCATTTACGTGTGTGTTGAGGATGATTAAGGCCTAACCCTGGGTGATCTGTGCTGTTACTGATTGTCAGTCTAGTAAAGACTTGTTTAAAGTTTGAAACAGTGTTGGTGTCTTTTTGGTATTTCCTCAAATCTTCACGTGCTAGAGGTGAAGGTAAAGGTGGGAATGGACAGAGGGACACAGAAATTCAGGAGCCAGAAGAGACAGAGCTGGAGAACTTTGTTCAGCTCCAGGTGGTCAGTATCTACATCTTCTCCTACTAAAGCTGGATGCAGGAGGAGCTCCTGTGCAGAAAGCAAAGAAGGACATGGGCATGGCAGAGTCAGGGGGCACAGCCAGGAGAGGGCAGTGGAGAGAGGGGAGGGTCAGGGAGCTCATCATGAGCAACTCATGGTGCCAAAGAACTCAAAGGCACCAGGCAAGATGGGGTGAGGGTGGGACTCACATGACAGCCACCATGGGACCCCAGAGTGACAGAGCAACAGAACATGGGGGCTCCGTGGTAGGAAACATAAGAGGAGGAGGCTTGACAGGGACACAGCCTCAGGGTCAAGTCTGGACACAACACTGGAGTAAGTGACACAAACTAACCCCAAATTCAAACTGGCTGAACTCAGCAAAGCCCAGCACGGTCCCTAAAGATGGAAATGGACCAAAAGTAACCCCAATGACGTACAGGAACCCCAAAAGGCTAGTTCTTTGACCCAAAGTAACCCCAAAGTGCTCTGCAGAGATCAAGTTTGACCTCAAGTAACCCGAGTGACCTATAATAACCCCAAAATTCTGATTCTTTGACCTCAAGTAACCCCAATGACCTATAGTAACCCCAAAAGGCAGATTCTTTGACCTAAAGTAACCCCAAAGTTCTCTGTAGAAAGTGAGTTTGACCTCAAGTAACCCCAATGACCTATAGTAACCTCAATATGCTGATTTTTTGACCTCAAGTAACCCAAATGACCTATAGTAACCCCAAAAGGCTGATTCTTTGACCTAAAGTAACCCCAAAGTGCTCTGCAGAAAGTGAGTTTGACCTCAAGTAACCCCAATGACCTATAGTAACCCCAAAAGGCTGATTCTTTGACCTAAAGTAACCCCAAAGTGCTCTGCAGAAAGTGAGTTTGACCTCAAGTAACCCCAATGACCTATAGTAACCCCAAAAGACTGATTCTTTGACCTCAAGTAACCCCAGTGACCTACAATAACCCCAAAATGCTAAATCTTTGACCTAAAGTAACCCCAAAATGCTCTGCAGAGATCGAGTTTGACCTCAAGTAACCCCAATGACCTATAATAACCCCAAAAGGCTGATTCTTTGACCTAAAGTAACCCCAATGACCTATAGTAACCCAAAAATGCTGATTTTTTGACCTAAAGTAACCCCAAAGTTCTCTGCAGAAAGTGAGTTTGACCTCAAGTAACCCCAATGACCTATAGTAACCTCAATATGCTGATTTTTTGACCTCAAGTAACCCCAATGACCTATAGTAACCCCAAAAGGCTGATTTTTTGACCTAAAGTAACCCCAAAGTGCTCTGCAGAAAGTGAGTTTGACCTCAAGTAACCCCAATGACCTATAGTAACCTCAATATGCTGATTTTTTGACCTCAAGTAACCCCAATGACCTATAGTAACCCCAAAAGGCTGATTCTTTGACCTAAAGTAACCCCAAAGTGCTCTGCAGAAAGTGAGTTTGACCTCAAGTAACCCCAATGACCTATAGTAACCCCAAAAGGCTGATTCTTTGACCTAAAGTAACCCCAAAGTGCTCTGCAGAAAGTGAGTTTGACCTCAAGTAACCCCAATGACCTATAGTAACCCCAAAAGACTGATTCTTTGACCTCAAGTAACCCCAGTGACCTACAATAACCCCAAAATGCTAAATCTTTGACCTAAAGTAACCCCAAAATGCTCTGCAGAGATCGAGTTTGACCTCAAGTAACCCCAATGACCTATAATAACCCCAAAAGGCTGATTCTTTGACCTAAAGTAACCCCAATGACCTATAGTAACCCAAAAATGCTGATTTTTTGACCTAAAGTAACCCCAAAGTTCTCTGCAGAAAGTGAGTTTGACCTCAAGTAACCCCAATGACCTATAGTAACCTCAATATGCTGATTTTTTGACCTCAAGTAACCCCAATGACCTATAGTAACCCCAAAAGGCAGATTCTTTGACCTAAAGTAACCCCAAAGTTCTCTGTAGAAAGTGAGTTTGACCTCAAGTAACCCCAATGACCTATAGTAACCTCAATATGCTGATTTTTTGACCTCAAGTAACCCAAATGACCTATAGTAACCCCAAAAGGCTGATTTTTTTGACCTAAAGTAACCCCAAAGTTCTCTGCAGAAAGTGAGTTTGACCTCAAGTAACCCCAATGACCTATAGTAACTCCAAAAGGCTGATTCTTTGACCTCAAGTAACCCCAATGACCTATAGTAACCCCAAAAGGCTGATTCTTTGACCTCAAGTAACCCCAATGACCTATAGTAACCCCAAAAGGCAGATTCTTTGACCTAAAGTAACCTCCAAAGTGCTCTGTAGAGACTGAGTTTGACCTCAGGTATCCCCAACCAACTAGAATTTTGGGTTACTATTGGTCATTTGGGTTAGTCAGGGTGAAACTCTTTGGGGACCACACTGATGTTACCTGACATCAACCACTTAGGCCAAGTAATGTGTACAATTTTCCATAGTTTCACACTTGAATCCCATGCCTCCCACTCTGGTCTGTTCCCTGATGCCTTCTCTTTCAGAATGCTCTTATGATGAATACTAGATTATTTTTTTTCAAGCTTTAATATTCACATCTTTTTTAATTCAAGGAGAGGTGGCTGCTTCTCCTCATGGAATGTCCATCCAGCCTTTCCACTCTCTGGTGTGGATTTCTGACATACTCTGTTTGACTTGGACTCTCCCCTTTGGAACTACATTGTTGACCATGCTAAGCATCATCCCACAAAAGAAACATTTATTTGGTGGAAAACATCCCAGTGTAAGGAAAACTAAAAATTTCTGTGTACTAGTAAGAAGCAGAAGATCCAGGTTTAAAATAATATTTAAAGAGCTGTGAATTTTGTGACCATTTTTCCCTGTGAAATTGAGTTTTAATTTTTACTTAAGTTTCCCCCCAGCTGAACCCAAGGATGTTTTATTATTTTATTCTTTTTTTTATTTCATTTTGTTTCATTTTATATTCATTTTATTGGATAAAGATAGCTGTATCCAGAGAAGAATGATGGGTCTGGCTCTCTGCATGGCTGACTTCTAAATGGTTCCTCTGACACTATGACTGGAGATAATCAGGACTTCCTTGGTGGACAATTATGGATTTTTCTTTTGCCACCTTTCCATAGCAAGATCCTGTGCCTGACCAGACAGCTCAAAAATATGAATCAAAAGTATGGAATATCCAGATTTGAGGCCCCCATACAGGAAGGAATCAGAGCTGCTGCAGCACCTGCTGAGAGGCCAAGAAGATGCTCCAAGGGCTGGAACAGCTCTGGTCTGGAGACAAGCTGGGATTGCTGGGGGTGTTTTCAGCCTCTAGAAGATTCCCAGGAGACCTTTTGGGACCTTCTACTACCTCAAGAGGCTACCAGAGAGGTGGGTAGAGTTACCAATCTCCACCTCTCTTGGAGCCCCTTTAGACCCTGGAAGAGGCTCTAAGGTCTGCCCAGAGTCTTCGCTTCTCCAGGTGAACACTCCCAGCCCTCCCAGGCTGTGTCCAGAGCAGAGTTTCTATTTCCTGAGGAGTGCCTGGAGCAGAAGATGCTGCAGAGAGGGATGGCCCAGCCCAGGGAGCCACCGAGCACCAACTCTGCTCAGCCATTCCCCCAAGGTACCTCTGCCCTGCTCCCCCCAAAGCATTCACACAGTGTATTACACTTAATTAACAGGAAAAGATAATTTTATTGTTGACCAGAAAGCATGGAAGCCTTTGAAATTCCCCACCCAACAGCTTCTGTGCCCTCCACCAATCCCAGCCTGGCTGGCTGCAGCTGTGTGTCACCACCGACCTCGGAGATGTCAGCCAGATTCCAGAAGCAAAATAACCCTGGGGATCCTGATTCCCAGGCTCTGTGGAAGCACTTTGGAGCTTACACATTTCAGACTTCTTGTGGGGTATTAATAATGGCAGATGGCAACTTGCAGAATGATGAAATGAGGTGTGAGCTGCTCTCTTGACCTGAAAAGCAGTGCTGGTGGCAGACACAAAAGAGCTTTTGCTCGTGCCCTTCCAAGTTGCTGTAATGCACAGAAATAGATGTGGGGTAATTACTTTCTCTCCTGTACAAAGATCTGGTTCAGACTTACACTCCCTGAAAACAGCACTGCCCCCTTCTCCTCTCCTCACTGATTTCTACTTGTAATATCTCATATTCCACTTGCAATATCTCATGGGCTTGTCCATTTACTGGTTTGTGCGCTCCAAAAAAATACACAAAAACATTCAAACCACAAAGACTGCACAGCAATGGGTGAACAAGACAAAGATGCTATTTCTTTTTTTTTTTTTTGCATAAATTTTGCACTAATTCTAGTTTTTTGCAAAACTGTAATCATTTGTAGTGAGGTCCTGGCACAGGGTGGCTGCCCCATCCCTGGAAGTGTCCAAGGCCAGGTTGGACAGGGCTTGGAGCAACCTGGGATAGTGGAAGGTGTCCCTGCCCATGGCAGGGGGTGGAATAGGATGAGCTTTAAGAACTCTTCCAACCCAAGCCATTCTGGGATTGTATCACTAGTGTTTTAAGTGTTTTAAGTCAAGCAGTCCCTTAAATATTGAATCAGAGCACTTATTCTTAAAGACATAATTGCTTTCCCTTGCTTTTATGTATTTAGTCTGAAGCTGCTGATTCTTAAGAGAGTGCACAATAAAGCATGGAAGATTTTATCTATTCCATAAAATAATTGGTTTAAATCACATCTAACACTTAACTTATATACAGCTAACTCATCTAAATCATCAGGCACATATATATTACAGAACAGAAATGAAACCACAAACACTGGAAAAATGCAGATGGCATCTTTTATAAAACATTTACACCTCTCTTTATTCCAATATACCTTCAATGGAAAGGACCAATAAAAGGTCCAAGAGCTCCCATTTTGGAATGGGGGATTTCACCTAAGAAATATAAAGGGCCAGGTTTGGGTAGTTTTTCTCCCCCCTATCTCTAGATATAGATAGCAAGTAAAAAATGCTGTGTGCTCACCAAAAAGTGAAGCCAGACACTAAAATTTTAACAAAAAAATTAGCAGACTTCCAACCATTTGTCCTCCCGTCCCCTTTGGCAAAGGCTGGTAGAGACTGTCCAAGAAACACCACGCACATACCCAAAGAGAACTCCCCACACAGCTCATCTTTTCCACTCTCCCCTGTGTTTCCAAGAAGCTGCAGTTTGACTGACAAGCTGTTGAATTTCTCAACATGTTCACAAAATGAAAAAAGCGCAATCCTAGAGGAGGGATAGAATCCCACCTGCTTCAATTCCTCCCTGAGCCCACTCCATGGCCTGCTCCTCACTGCTCCAGTGTTTCACTCAATATACACATGGAAGATGGGGGGAAAATCAAATGAGAATGTTTTCCTTTTTCTCCATTAAAAGTTATGAAACTAAAACAGCTTTAGGTATGCTGGGTGTTCACACAGCAACATCCAGAGGATGTGCCAATATCCTTTGAAAAACAAATACAAGCTTCAGTCTTGGTGCAGGTAAATAACCATGTGAAAACTAATGGGATATTTTCAGTTTTAACTTTTGCTTTCTAGATTTCTTGCTGTCTTACTAATAAATATTTTCATAGAATCACAGAATCGATTGGATTGGAAAAGACCTCTGAGATCATCGAGTCCAACCCTTGGTCCAACTCCAGTCCCTTTACCAGATCATGGCACTCAGTGCCACGGCCAAGCTCAGCTGAAAAACCTCCAGGGATGGGGAATCCACCCCCTCTCTGGGCAGCCCATTCCAATCCCTGAGCACTCTCTCTGCAAAGAAGTTTTTTCTGATCTCCAACTTCAGTTTCCCCTGGCAGAGCTTGAGCCCATCGTGCCCCCTTGTCCTATTGCTGAGTGCCTGGGAGAAGAGACCAGCCCCCACCTGGCCACAACTTCCCTTCAGGCAGTTCCAGACAGTGCTGAGGTCACCTCTGAGCCTCCTCTTCTCCAGGCTGAACACCCCCAGCTCCCTCAGCCTCTCCCCACAGCACTTGTGCTCCAGTCCCTTCTCCAGCCTCGTTGCTCTTCTCTGGCCCCGCTCCAGCACCTCAATGTCCTTTCTGAACTGAGGGGCCCAGAACTGAACACAACACTCAAGGTGTGGCCTCCCCAAGGCAGAGTCCAGGGGAAGGGTCACTGCCCTGGTCCTGCTGGTCACGCTATTTTTGATACAGGACAGGATCCCATTGGCCTTCTTGGCCACCTGGGCACACTGTTGGCTCATGTTGAGCTTCCTGTCAATTAGTACCCCCAGGTCCCTCTGCCTGGCTGCTCTCCAGCCACTCTGTGCCCAGCCTGGAGCGCTGCAGGGGGTTGTTGTGGCCAAAGTGCAGGACCCGGCACTTCCTACTCTTCCTTATATAAAACAAGGAGTAAAGGAGTATTAGTATTTCAAGGAATATACCATTACTAACAGGAGTTGCTACAAGGCAGGGAGAGTTGGTTAAACTCACTTTTTATGGATTTTTTTTTAATATCTTTGCTTTGTCAGCTATGGAATCACCTCTAATGTACTTCACTTCAGCTTGTTGGACCTATTTTGGGGATTAATTTATTAAAACAAGGTGAAATTTTGTTTTCTTTGCATGTTAGTATCAATTAATAATCTGCATGAGAGGATTGCTGTGCTGTAAAAAGCAACATTAAATGCTGAGAGAAGGAAAAATTCCTGAAAACAGATTATGTCAAATATTTTACTACCCATATAAATAATACCTAGTAGATATACTGTAATTTAAATAATATATAAATTACATGGGTATATAGAATATATAATAATTATACACTGATATATAATAACATATACCAACATTATTATTAAACTGTAATTATTAGTCATATAGAGAATCTATTACTATATCTATGTAATATATATGCTTGTATTATGAATAATCTGTATGATATTACATTACATTATATTAATTGAATATTAGGAGAAATTTTCTTCATTGGAAGTGTTCGAAAACATGTGGCATTTGGGGACATGGGTTAGTGGTGGCCTTGGCAGTGCTGGGGGTTGGACTCTCAGAGGGCTTTTCCAGTCCAAACCATTCAGTGATACTACAGAGGGAGAAGCTGCCAGATACAAACTCCAGGGCCTTGAGACCACTGGTGTCACCTGCAGGAGCTCTGCCATGCAGGACCACCCTCCTGCCCCCACACCACCCTTTGCTGCCCAAAGGCCACTGCACACACCAGATCGGGATGGAAGACAAACCCACAGCAGGTCCCATCCCAACAGAGCTCAACTGGCCCATTCAGCAGGATAGAACACAACAGACCAGGACATGCCAGAAATCACCTCATTGATTAAAACATGAGAGAACAGAGCAGAACAGGAGAGGAAATACACCCCAGAGCCTTGTCCCAAAGAGTACAAATCAGGGCAGTGGAGAGGAGAATTTATTAGAAGAGAAAGGATAGAACCAGCCCCTAACCCAACACCACAGATTACCACACACCACACCTAAACACAACTGTATAGAACACAACAGAACAGACTGGAGCCAAAACCCCTACAGCCATGTGGGTGTTGCCAAAGCCCCGCAACCAAAGCCACATCACCAAACACTCCCCAGGCCCCCACCACAGTGCAAAGCTTTGCTCCCACTGTGCACCTGATGCTGCCAAAGTCCATCTGGCATAGACACTCTCCTCCCTCTCCACACCTCCCTGAATCTGCTGCCTGACTCCACCTTCTCTCTAATGCCAGAGCCCTGCTGGGAAGGCAGGCTCCTGATGTCTACCTTTGCATCATGACAGCCCCATCCCAGCTTGAGAGAATGCCACAGGGACATGCCACAGGTACACATCACCTTCCTCAGTGACAACTGTCCAGTCCACCACTCCTCAAATATCTTCCTGCCCTCATCACAAGGGCATGACATGAACACCCACCGTGGCCAGTGTCACCTGTCCTACTACCAGTACAACATAATTACTGATTTTCCCTGCCAGTAGAAAACATGGGAAAAATCCCACCCCACACACCCAGAGTGTGTGCTCACCTGGGCAGGGCCCCCTCCTCACAGCTCTGCTTCAGCAATGTCATGGCTCAGCCAACTGCTGGCCAACTCTGCTGTGCACCCTGCATCGGACTGACACAGATCTCATCTTCTGAAGTGTCCTCTTGGTAGAACCTCACTGCCCGGGGCTTTTGCACCTCAGTGGACCAGGAACACCAAATACAGGCAGAGCTCTGCTCCATCACTCCATTACTGGCCATCCACCAGCCTTCTTCTCCTCTTCATCTTCCTCTTCAAACTCTTCCTTTTCATCCTCCTCTTCCTCTTCTTCATCCTCCTCCTCTCCATCCTCCTTCTCTTATTCCTCCTCCTCCTCATCTCACCTTACTGCAAAAAACCAAGCACCTACCATACAGGATGATGCTGGCGTTGGTGTTGCCCAGCTTGTTCGTGGCCACGCACGTGTAGTTGCCGTAGTCCTTCTCCGAGACGTTGAAGAAGGTCAGCGTGGACAGGCGGCCCTTGCTCTCGATCCGCACACCCTCCAGGCCGTTTGGTAACCTGCAGGGAAATGTGGGTGATGGTGCTGAGAGCACAGGGCTGGGGCTCTGGGACAGATCCATCCCCTCCCCAGGCACCCATTTGCTTCCCACCAGCAATATAATATAATCACAGAATGTTCTGGGTGGGAAGGGACCCATAGGGTCACTGAGTCCAACTCTCAGCCCTGCACAGGACCATCCCCAAGAGTCACACCATGTGCCTCAGAGTATCATCCAAATGCTCCTTGAGCTCTGTCAAGCTTGGTGGTGTGACTACTGCCCTGGGGAGCCTGTTCCAGTGCCCAACCACCTTCTGAGTGAAGAACATTTTTCTAATATCCAACCTAAACCTTCTCTGACACAGCTCCAGGCCATTCCCTCAGGTCCTGTCACTGGTCACACCCACATGTTCCCTCTCTGAATTTGCACATCCCATCAAGACAAATGCACTATCATACTTTCCATCCCTTAACCCATATCAACCTGACTCAAGTTCAACAGCCACCACCCGCGGAAGAAACAACCCTGAGCACTCCCTCAGCCCTTAGACCCACCAAAATGAGTTGATCCCAGCCTTCTTCTCCATGATGCCCTCAGGCATCATCACCTCCCTCTGTCTCTCCATTCGTCATCCTCTGGCCCCAAGGCTGTGGTTGCCCCTCATCTTCCTCCACCTCTGCAGTCCCTCACCTGGTGTCCTCCTTGAACCACTGAAACTCCGCCACGGGGACAGCTGAGGCCTCACACTGCAGGATGCCCTTCTGGCCCACCGAGGCGCCCGTGTTCTTGGCATTCGAGATGTAGGGTGGGTCTGTGGAGACAGAGTGCTGTGTGTCACACTGGGCCATGTGCACCCACCCCACCACAATCCCCCCATCCCCTGCACTCACAGTTGACGGTGACTTTGACTTTCCGCACGTCCGGGACAGCCACGTCATTGACGGCGCTGCACTCGTATTCCCCGGACTGGTCCCGCGTGATGCCCGTGATCTCCAGGTACTCGTCTTCACTCACAAAGCCCTGCCCTGGGAGATTTATTGAACACATGGCACCATCACCCACAACACCAGGACCTCCCCTGCATCCATGCCCTCCCCAACACCCCCTACCTGGGCATCTGTCATCCCCTTTGCAAGAAAGCTTGGGACAACACTTGACCTCAGTGCCACCCCAGCCGCCTCTATGGGGACATCCATCCACCCCATACAGGCCAGCAAGACCCCTCCTCAGAGCCAGGAGGCTCAAGCATGGTCTCACCTTTCCCAGAGAGGTGCCGCCACGTGACGGTGGGCTCCGGTCTCCCGAAGGCCAGGCACATGAGGGTCACGCTGCTGCCCTCGTTCACGGTGATGTCCGATGAGATGTTCACAATCTGGGGGGGCACTGCAAGACACAAAGACCACCAAAGACACCATCAACACACCACCTCACCAGGCTCTGCTAGGAGGATCCAGCCATGAGACCTGTTCCATAGCAGGCCATAGGTGTCCACCCTGTCACCCTGTCCAGTCGCCAACTCCACATCTTCAAATTGGTATCCTGGACTGGAGCTGAGCACAAATCCAAGGCAAGGAGGGGTCCACTCACTGTGCCAGCCCCACCGTTGCACGGCCCAGACCCTGATAACCAGCTCTCATTATGGTCTGCAACAAGGCTCATATTTTAGCATATTTATTAAAGCTGTTTAAATTACTGAGCGTCTGCTCCATTCAATACCGGCCACGGTGATTTATATTCCTCTATCCCCAGATACTCCATTTAATAAATAACTTGGCAATCTCTGCTCCTATAAATATCCCCAGCCATGGCAAAAAGCAATTAAAGCCTGTTCACCGATGCTGCTTCCTGGTGCTCTGGGCTGTTGGACACAGCCCCCAAAAGGGTCTGCACCCCAGGGAGGGAGTGATGCCATACAAAACAACCCTCCCCAAACTAAACACCATACCTACAATGCCAGAAATTATGCCCTGTGCCCCCTCCCCAAGCACATGACATGCCAGGAGCCCCAGCTGAAGTGACATCACACGCCCAACCCTTGCACCCAGGGCTCTCCCACAGCACTGGGATTCCAGCATGATCACCTGAAACCCACCATGGCTGACACCAGCACAGACTGGAAGGGGATGTAAGGGCTGCCCAGCTCTCCTCACACCCCTAGGGAGGCTTTCCTCACACCCCTGGGGAGGTTCTCCTCTCTCCCAGAGCAGGAGAGGCGGCACAGTGGGACAAGTCACGGCAAAGATGCGGCACAGTCTCTGCAGCCCTATGGCTTCTGCAAAGCAGTAAATTTCCCAGCAACTTGACACATTAATATAGAAGTACAGTCTGTTATAGCAGAGGGAGATTGTCTGAGTCCTTCAGGGGAAAGCAGCAATCCAAAAATGAAAAGTGTGTGCCGGCGACTGCTGGAAAATGTAGTTAACGCTCGGAGCAGAGCCGGCCAACTCCAACAGCGCAGACACTACGAGCTCTGGGAAGGCTGCAAATGGCCCTTCCTCACTCAGACAAGGAGAGGACATTACCCCTTATTACCACCAGCCTTGTACCTCTCCCCTCCCGTAACAGCATCTCAAATTGGTACCAGGAACATCTGAAACCACAAGAACATTTAGGACAAGCCTTCCCACAACTGGACATTTTTCAGCTGTTCATGAGCCCGCAAACCAGCCCTCCTCGTGAGCAGTTTTGGTTAAAGACAGCAGCACTATTAGTGGACCCTGTTCCATATGGCAGCCTGTCTCTCCCCTGTGTGCTCCTGCCTAGACATGCCATGGAGCTGGACTAAAGTGATGGTAAGTGATGCAGAGCACTAGCAAAATCATGGTCATCATTCTCTCCTTGCCCTCCCAACCCTCTCCAGTTCATGGCTGACATCCCTTTCCCTGATTCCCAAACCACAAGTACACACAGAAACAGGTGCTCTGGACAGAGCTGTGAGCCTGCCCCCCTTCCCAGGCACAGAAATACTTTCATTCTTGTGGAAAAAAATTACCACTACTTATAACCACTATGGTCCCAGTGCTCCCATTCGGAAAACCCCAAGCCACACACATGCACACATCAGCCTGAAAGCCCATCCCTTAGCAAAGGATGCTGACACAGACATGCCAGTAGGTGCCACACTGGGGAACAGCACTTCCCAACCCCCCCAGTGTCACTGCCTGCCCTAATCCAATCAGGAATGCCCTGAAGAGTTGCAGGGATGTACAGTGGAGGGACACTCACGGACAGCGTGGAGACCCCACCCGCTCGATAACCTGCTGCGACAAGCAATCGTTGCCTATGAGGTTACCAGGACTTGGAGAAGGACATCTGAGGACCTTGATTACATTTTTATAGATCCCACCAACTGGGCTGTCAAGGACGGCATCTCAAGGATGCACTGCCTTTGCTTTGGGAGGACTTAATCTTAAGGGAGAAGCAGATGGGAGCTGGGACCATGCAGGGATGCAGGCAGGGTGAGTTTAGTGGCAAACACGACTGTGTGGATTAACCCAAACTGCAGTCATGCCATGTAAATACCATGAGGCAGGTATAGCCAAGGCACAGGCAAGGTTGCCCTGACATGCACATCCCACCAGAGCTGCCTTGACTCAAGGTGGAGACAGCTTGAAAACGGTGCTGGGCACAGAGTTCAAATGCTCTCCATCCTCTATAAACCCTCTTGTTCCCCTTCTGGGTCAGGCAGCCCTGATAATACCTCACAGCCCTCCAGCATGACTGTGGACACTGTTCCTAGCCTTTTACCTGCTGACAGCCTCCTTTCCCTGAATTACCTTTGGTTCTCTGTATTTCTCTCCCTCTGCCCCTACAGCTGCTGGGGGAAAAGCAATAGGGCAGAACACCATCTCCACCCCTCCCCTCATCCCTAGTCCCACCTTCCTTGTAAAAGTCTAAAACTACAAGCAAATTGAATACAGAATAAATCCAGAGGAAGCGAGGAGCGACACGGCCTCGTGGGAGCGACGAGCAGCCCGCGGAGGATTTCGGCAACCCCGTGTAATATTAATCACGGGGAAGTTAATGCAGAAGGTTTGGTAAGCCAAAAAATACATTTGCACTGTAATTTCTTGTTTGTTTGGAAAGCCGGTGAGAGAAATTGAATGTGAAAGCGATGCCACTAAATTCAATAACAATAAGCCTGTGATTTATCTCCTTCCTTTACCACTCGAGACCTGAACCGCGCGATGCACCGATTCGTGCTCTCCATCGGGGCCCAGGCGTGTGCCAGTGCCTGCCACCATTTGTGGGGACTGTGAGGTGCCATCTCTCTCCTCAGGTCCCAGATAGGGCTGCAATTGCCCTGTGGGGCTGGACTTGGCATCACACGCTGAGGCTGCTGTGTCCTAATGGTATGTGCCATACTCAGGATATCTCTGGGACTCTCCCAAACACTGTCAGTCCCACTGTCTGCTTTGGGCACCAGTGACGGGTTTGCATTGATTGCCCCATCTGGGGACAAAAGCAGTGGGACAGCTCAGAACTCGTGAGCCACTCCTGGACACCCAAGCATGAGGAGGGATGGTTGATGCCGGCAGGGACACCTCTTCCCTGCCACACTGTGCGGGAAGTGAACGCACATGGGTGAGCGTTGCGTGATGGGTGACTACACATGACGCTGACGCACATGGCCTCGTGCTGGCTGACTCATCCCCGGACGCTCCGGAGCGCCGATCCCTACCAGAGGCACTCGCCGCTGCGGCCCTGCACTATTTTTAGCTGCCAGATCATTACTGCTGCACGCCTGGGAGCGGAGAGCCTGCATGAGCACGGCGGCTGACACATGCAACTGATGGCCCTCCTCCACATCATTAGCTCCTAATCCATTAAAAGAGACCTCTTCCCACAATGCTGATAAGGGGACATAAAAAATGGATACCCATGGGCTCTTTAAACTGCCACCTGCCCACCTCTACTCAGGGGACAGGTCCCCTTAGGGACGGCAGAGGAGAACATCTCATCTCCATGCTCTGCAGGGTGGTGACAGCCTCCATGGTCACTGTCCCACCTATGACATGCTGTGCTCCTGCCCTGGCACCTCACTTACCACCCTCTCTCAGACACCTATTCTGGGGAGACACAGCATTCACGCTGCTCCTCCAGCTCTCCAGCTGCAGTGTCCAGCTGTGCCCTCTGACAGGTGATGCTGTCACAGCCAGGGAGAGGGACTGTCACCCTAGCAGGGGTCGGGTGCCTGCTGGAGCTCTTTCCTCAGCACCCCAGCTGCCCATAGCCCCAGGCACCTCCAGCTCTGCATGAGCCTTCCTGGCATAGGCAGGATGGAGCTGTCAGAGGTGTCACTGTGCAAGGTCTCATTAGCGTACAGAAAGTAAGTACAAAGAAGGCAAATATGCTGAAAGCTCACATTTTGCCTGTGCTTTCCATCTCTTTCACTGATGAGAAGCACAGCAGGACAGCACTGGGGCCTCCCCCAGTCCCTGTGTCTGCTGAAGGCACCAGCAATATGAGACCTTCCCAGGAACAGCTCCTGTTCAGGGCTGATGCCCTTAAATGGAGCACCTGCGAGACAGCTTCAGGCTGAAGCCAGAAATGGATGTGTTTCCCTGTCCCAACTCATCTTTGGGTTCAGGGTGCAGGAGACACCTGTAAGGACACACAGAGTAACCCTGCACAAACACTTCATGTCCCATGTGGTCTTTGGGGGAAGCAGCTGGCACAAGGAGGTGACATCAAGAGTCTTAATAACATGTTGCTTCTTGGCAGCAAAGATTATTACCTCTGATCGAACCCATTCTGTTGACAGCCCAGTCTGAGAGGCTCATCAGAGCTGATTTTATTGAGATAATGGATTAAGCACATTGAAAGCTGCAGTTTGGTCAACAGAGTGATTTTTGTCAAATTTCCCTGCCAAGCAAGTGACGTGCCACAGCCTCATGTGTTCTCCATTTCACTTACATCTTCCCTTTCCATTCTCTGGGTCTTGAGTGCTCCCTTTTCACAAACTTCCCCCACTAAAATACTCCTTGTGTGATACGCTTAAGGGAAGGGAAATCACAGAAATTAAACACAGCCATCGAGCACCCTTTCCCAGGCGGAGTCACCCGACTGCTCGCTGTGCATCCTTTTTCTCCAGGTTTTCACGTTGAGACAGGGAAAGCCATAAAACCGAAACTCACAGTGTTATACCTACTGTGTAACCACCTGTCAGTAAATTTATGAACAATTAGGAAGTGAGAGTGCTTCCCAGGGAGCTATTTGTGTGCGCGCTAAAACGTTCTTTCTGTTCGGAAATATAATGGGGAAACAACTTCTGCAGTTCTCCCTCCTCTACCCCATTTTCGGTTTTTGCAGTAATTAATCATCTGCTGCTGTGCTTTTGTTCCAGTGGCTCCAGGTCCCTGTGACACATCCTGATGGCTCCTTTTCACCAGCTTCAAGAAGCCTTGAGAAAGGGAGCCTGAGGACACCTGCTGGGTCCTTTCCATCCTGACCCTTCTCCATCTCCTCATCTGGATTTTGGGTTACCATGTCATGCCACCCACTTTGAGGTCAGTGATTGTTTCTGCCTGGACGCTGAGGGCTGTTTTCTTCCTGCTAGTTGGACTCTTCCTCTCTCCAGACCTCTCAGTGCCCTCACTCCTTCATTACACTTTCATTTCTCCCCTTTGCTGCCTTCTCTTCTTTTGATTCTCAGTTCTGTGTGTGCACATTTCCTTCCCTCTTCCCTTTGTTCTACAAGTCTGGGCTTTTCTCCTTCTCATCCTTTTTTTTTTTTTTTTTTTTTGTGTTGTTTTGGTTTTATTTCCCCACACACCAGTTGCTTCTTTCTTAAATTTTTGCTATTCCTTCCAGATTTTCTCTGGGCTCTTTGCCTCTAAATTCGCTGCCACATCCCTACTGCATCTCCTTCATTTGGCCATTTTCACTCCCTTGCCCATCCTCTGCTTCTTCAAAGAGGAAGGAAGGTTGAGGTAAGAGTCTGGTTACGCCTTCCCAGCCTTTTCCCATTGAAGAAAAAGATCTCAACAGGGCTGGCATGGGGTAGGGGTGGCCCTTTCAGAGACTTCAGGAGCCAGTTGTTATCAGAAGTTAAAATAAAAGACTCAGTTTGGTTTTGAAACACTTACTGAAAGGCTATGGCTGTTTTGGTGCTGCTTTGAGAGGTGGCAGATGAGACACAGGACTGGCTCCAGGAGAGCATCTGGAAAAACACCACACAACCATAACCTTACTACTGTAAATGAAGGTCATGGTCCTCCAAAACCTGTCCTGGTCCCCAGGGCGAGGAAAGCAGCAAACATCAAGATGGGAAAATGGATTGTGCCAACCAGAAACTAACAGTAATAAGTCTGGCAGCTGGAAGAGGCTTTAATGAAAAATCCATGGCGAGTAGGATTAAAGCAGTGCAGAGAAGGTTCTCTAAATAAATCAGAACCAGAGGACATCTGAGGAATAACAAAGACCAGTATTAGGTAGGGATGGCAAATATCAATGTTTACTGCCAAAATCTCCACCTGACAGGTTCCAAAAGTCACAGCCTCCACCTAAACAGTGATTCTGAGCTCCTCATTTCAGACTGAAGTACACCCTGAAACGGCCCATGCCAAGAAGGCACAGCTGTGACGTGCCTATGGTCTCCTACACTCCAAAACCATTTTGTGGCACTTTGAGGTAAGTTCTCCTGACTACTCATTGCAAGTCTGCACCTTCCAGGAGCAGAGATGGGCTTTGCAGGGCTCATCCCAGAGGCAGGAGTGCTCACCAAGGTCCACCTCCATGACACCCTCCACTCAAGCTGTTTATGACTAGGGCAAGATCAGGTGCCTCATCTTATAGGAGATTAAATGCGTGTTCTCTCTTGTATTCCAAGCCCTCCCCAGGACACACTGACATGCCACAAGCCCCGTGCATGTTCGTGAAATCATCCATCGCCTCATCATGAGGCAGTGCCTGCAAATAAAGAGGAAAAGGGAGACAAAAAAAAGCCTTCTGGCTTCCTGCCATCTACGCTCTTATAAACCCTGTTAACGGCTGTTGCAATGAACCAATGCAAGAGACATATTAATAGTGCTACTAAGAGACACATTTAGTGTTGACGGCGATTCCCTGGCAGATTTATTGCTGGGTTGCTGGGAAGGAAGGCCAAGCCCCACAGTAGCACAATTAAAACCCAATTGAATACAGGGACAAAGAATCAATACTCTCTCCGGCCAACTTATAGTTTTGCAAAATACAAATAGAAATTAATTGACCTGAATACAGTTGCTAACTGGTCATTACTGCCTGTTTGTCAGCTCACTGGCACAGTGAGGCCAGCAAACAGAGGGCAGACCTAAACCACATTTTTGAGGCCAGAAAGAGCTTTGCTCCCATCCCTGTAAAGTGTGTGCTCTGCTTGCAGTAACAGCCAAGGACCAAATGCACCTTTGGAAAACTGCATCCTTCCTCCCAGTGTCAAGCAAATATGTTATTCACCCTCACAGAAAACCTCCAGAAAGCACATTTTAGCCAACAAGAAACTGCAGTAAAACTGAATCTTAGAATGATTTGGGTTGGAAACGACCTAAAAGATCATCTCATTCCACTCCCTGCCATGGGCAGGGACACCTTCCACTAGACCAGGTTGCTCCAAGACCCACCCAGCCTGGCTTTGAACATTTCCAGGGATGGGGCAGCCACAGCTTCCGTGGGCAACCTGTGCCAGGGCCTCCCCATCCTCGCAGGGAAGAATTTCTTCCTTATAACTAACCTAAATTTCCCCTCTTTCAGTTTGAACCCATCACTCATTGTAACTACAGTTCCTGATGAAGTGTCCCTCTCCAGCCTCCTTGTAGGCTCCTTCAGATACTGGAAGTCTGCTGTGAGTTCTCCACGTAACTCTCTGTTCTGCAGGCTGAACCAGGGACAGAGCACAAAAGGATCTGCCTCTCTGGCCACCACCATGAAAGGGACATCACTGTGCCACCTACAGATGGATTTTCTCACAGACAAACTGTGTGGCTTAACACATTGAAAGGGAAATAGAGACACTGCTCAGCATGGGCCACTTGACCTGTGCCTGTATCCAAGCTCCTCTCTGGCTGTGGATGAGTAACACTGCTGAGAATCACAGCCATCAGTGCAGCAGGAGGAATTCAACAGGACTTGCTCACACCAGGAAAAAAATTTCCCAGCACAGTTAGGAATGCTTCACCACTGGACACTGGCTCTGGATGCAAACCATCTCTTACCTCCATTTGCCCAAGTCTGGCAAGTGCCTACATCACCCTGAAAGAGCAGTGAGGAGATCAGAGGCTGAGCATCACTGCCAGTTCACCTGATTTCATTAGGTGCAAAGCACTCAGATACTCCACTGGTGTTGACAGGATGGATTAGCATGATTAGAGAGCAGACAGGACAAACAGATTAAACTCCACAGTTGGACAGCTCGTAGGCAGCTCAAAAAGGGGGAGCAGCAGAGCTCCAGTCAAGGGGATGTAGTGTTGCTCCCAGCAGAGCTCTGCTCCCCTCTTCCTCAGGCAAGCTCTCCCCTCTCCACCATAGCTTGGTGGACATAATCCAGCATTTCCCAACACACTCTCACTGACACTGGGCAGGAAAACCTCTTGGATAGTGGCCACAATCAACCCCTGACTCCTCCCAGTGAGAAGGATACATAAATACATACATAACTCTGTTGGGGGCTTTTCAGAGACATGTTGAGGCTGAGAAAGTTTTCAGATTTGCTCATTGCAAAATCAATACCCATCAGCTGTTTGAAATTAAAGGAAAGATTAGGTCCTGGTTTTATACACGCTTTATTGTATTCCGAGAGCTTTCTACTCAGCCAAATAAATCTTCTTTAAGAGGATTAGGAAACTTTCATTATCTTTATCTAACCTGAACTAACACTAACTCTGAAAAATTAATCTAGAGACCGGACAAAAGCCAGTAGCTGGTGCAAAGCCACAAGGATCCGGAGGCAGCATCCATCGGAGTGCTATGGGCACCCAGATTCCCCCATCAGAACAGCCTCAGGATGTCTCTTTGCAACCCAACAGCATCTGCTACATTGACACAGTTTTCTATGAAGCCCTGTGCCAAAAGCCCTTCATGATGTCTTCAACATACACACAGTCCAGCCTCTCCCAAAATCACAGAGCCTCGTGCTGTTGGGATCTGCTCCTCCTCCATGCCTGGCAATGCTTTGCCTCCAGCTCTCCTGAAACATCGTCAGACATGGGCCCAAGCACCTTACTAACAAGATCCTGATGGAGTGAGCTGAGCAACACAGTCTCAAGCAGCAGAGGTAGGTCAAATTCACAGCAGGGACGTGGAAAAGGGGAGAGGAAGAGCACACCAGCCCATCTCAGTCCTCTGCCCCATGTGACAATGCTGCAACATAGTAGGCTGACACAATGCCCATCCATCTACCCCTTGGCACAGTGGGCACTTGTTGACACCACTGTTCCCGTGTTTAATAGGGAAAGGAAAAGCTGCACACATAAGCAAAGAGAAACAAAGAATTAATCCTCTGCTTCCCATGGGCAGGGAGGTGCTCAGCCATCTCCAGGAGAGCAGGGCCCCATCATACACAATGGTGACTTGGAAAGACAAATGTCATCCCTCCAAACATCCCCCCTTCCTTCTCCTTCCCCCCAGCTTTATATACTGAGCACAATGTCATATGGTCTGGAGTATCTCTTGGGTCAGTTTAGGTCACTTGTTCAGGCTGTGACTCCTCCCAGCTCCCCATGCACTCCCACATTCCTTGCCAGAGTGGCAGTACAAAAAGCAGAAAAGGCTTTGGCTCTGTGTAAACACTCCTCAGCAATAACAAAAACAGCTCTATATCATCAACCCTGTGTTTAGAATAATCCAAAACACAGCCCTATACTAGCCCCTAGGAAGATAATTAATCCTATACCAGCCAAAACCAGCACACCACGCAATTCCTGAAGCAACTGATTATATCTGCAATTGGTTCCATCTCCACCATCACCATCAGGGCCTCCAAACCCTTCACAAGTCCAGACAGCTATGCAGATCAAGCTATCCAGGAAGTGCACGAGGCATGTTCAGACCTACCTTGCACGATGAGATGGACACGAGAAGTCTTGGGGTGATTGTCTGTCTGCACAGAGCAGGTGTAGGGGCCCTCATCGTACACATCCACGTTGTGGATCTTGATGCTGTACTGGGTCTTGGTGTTGGAGACGATGACCACGCGGTTGTCTATAGACCACTTGTCATTGCCGGCATACAGGATGGTGCTGCGGTTCAACCACGCCACCCGTGTGACCCGGTCATCCACAGTACACCTGCGGCGGGAGAGACAGAGCGTCACACACCTGGTGTGCAGTGAGAGCCACAGAATCATAGAATCAGCTGGGTTGGAAGAGACCGCTGAGATCATCAAGTCCAACCCTTGATCCAACCCCACTTTGATCACTAGATCATGGCACTCAGTGCCACGTCCAGTCTCATCTTAGAAACCTCCAGGGATGGTGAGTCCACCCCCTCTCTGGGCAGCCCATTCCAGTGCCTGAACACTCTCTCTGTAAAGAACACACACTGGGCACCCCTGACCCCAAAAGGAGGTGGGAGCAGGATGGGAGCTGCAGTGCTGGCTCCCAACCACTGCCAGATGAAGATGACACATGCCACAGCCACACAACCCTGCCCCACATCCTCCCATCACCTGGATTTCATACAAACAGTGGGTTCACCAGAAATAAACTCCCTTTTTCTTTTACGCACAACTGGGGAACCGCAGACAAAATTCTTGTTGCACTTGACCTCCATGAGCCACACAGACTATCCATACACCCCCCTCACCTCCACCACCCCCTCCTCAGTCTTGCTCTGCACTGAGAATTTCAGATGAAGCTGTAAAACTTGTTGACAGCTGAGCTCGTTGGCACGGCCCTCGAGCCATCCCTGGGGTGATATACACGGGGACAGGGGCCGCGGCACACGCGCGGGGAGAGCGGAAGAAGAGAAACAGCCAGAGACAGCCCAGGCAGCACGCAGGCAAGGGAAGGGAACATTTGGATAAGCAGCTGTAAATCCTACAAGTGCCTTGAAAACACAACGCGGTCGTTTCCATTATTTATTTCCTGCCTGGCTCTCACCCTCCCCGCTCCGAGGCACGCGGGAGCTCGGCAGCTCCGGTCCACAGCGCTGACTTACACTTGGCAAAGAATAGGATGGGGGGTGGGGAAAGGAATTAAAATGTTCCTGGAAAACATGGCTTTTCTGTTCTGTTTGATAGATTTTTCTCCATCTCTTTACTTGTGGCCTTCTCTGCTGCTTCCATGGCACTTGCAGCAAAAACATCGAGCATTTAGCTAAATCAGGAGCCTGGCATCCCTCAGGAGCTTCGCCTTCCCCACCTGAGGACCACAGTAGGGAAGCTGTTTATTGGCATGAAAGAAAAACAGGAAAACCAAGCTAGGTGTGTGCTACTGCCTGTGGTGGCAGCGCTGCCGCAGCTTTGTGCAGCGGAGATTGTAGGGAAAGGCACCTACAGTCAATCAAGGAACTCATGCGAGTCCCTCTCTGCGTGCCTGTAAATTCAGACAAGGGCTGGAAGGCTGTTCCTGTCCTCGTCCCCACCATAGCACCTCTCCTGCCCAGACTTTGGAGGTGTTATATGCCTCCCTGGCCGAGATTGCAGAACGTCACCTCGATCGAGATTATTAATCGGGCGGAGGGAAGGGAGATACTTGGCATGTTTGAGGGTCCCCCCGGGCGCTCAGTTCAGAGGAATAAGCCATATATCCTCCCACAAACAAGTCACTTTCCCTGTGCAGGAGCTGTACGTCTCTGCCAGCCACGTCACGTACGGACGCTGGGAAAGACGGATGGCCCTCCACACCCGCCGGAATGCCGGGAGCCTGCCTGGGTGTCAGACATGCCCTGGCACCGGCTCTGCTCTGCCAGACCACGGGCAGACAGGCATTGTCCTTGTAGGGAAGCTGAGCCCTCACTCCGTTCAAATTAACTGGGGGAGAGCTAAGCACAGCCAAGTTAAGTTCGGCCCTGGGGGATTCCAGTCTAGTGGACTATTACTGCTGTCTCACTTCATTATAATGAATAATAAAGAGATACTTACACACGGCTTCTGTAAATTATTCATTGCGTGCACTGAAAAATCAGGGCAGCAATATGTAAAACAGACAACTTGCATGTCTGTGCTCATATAAATATCCAGACTACAGCCCTGCGAGGTGCTCTTGGGTCCCCTCATTAGGGGTGAAGCACAAGGACTAGGGTTTGAAGTGACAGGGATATGAGAAGCTCGTGCCAGCGCTGAGCACGTTCCACTGACGCTGCCCTGCTTTGGCTGGTGCATAAGGGATGTGCTTCCCAGGGAAATCTGAGGCCAGATTGGGACACCTGGGAACTGGGGTAGCTCATTCTGTGTTTACAGCTCGTATTTACATCTCAGAGCCACACCTGCATAAGCACACAAGGAGACACAGTCACATGAGGGAGGGCAAGGACAACAATGCCCTCCCTGGTTCGTGCCTGGTGTCTAAAAATCACTTGGAGCAGAAGCAACTTGGAGGCCCCTCTAATGAATTCATGCCAAGAACAAGGTGGCAAAGGCTCCTTCTCCCCATTCCTTGAGCTCACTTTTCCATTGCTGCAGCAACTCAATAGCAATTTAGGACCAAGTCCCTTTAGCTCTGATTGTGCAGCATCGTGCTCCTCTCCGTGGAAGCCCAAGCTGTCCCATGCAGTTAGAGGTGATCAGACAAACTACATTCTTTCAAAAAACCAGCCCTCCTGCACCTCCTGGAAATGTGTCAGAACCACCATCAGCAGAAAAGCCACCATCCAGCAGCTGGCACAGAGCACACAGCATACCTGGAGGCACCTACTAAGCTGACCTTGCTTTCCCTCTGACAGATTTCCCGTGCCCAGGCAATTGGCACTACAAAGGAAATACTGATGGACACCCTGGCACAAGGAGCACCTCATCAGCTTCTTTGCCTGTCTGGGAAAGCGATCTCCATTAGCTGCTAAGCTAAGCTCCCTTGTCTGCTGAGCCGTCTCTGCTACCCATTTCCAATTGACCAGGATTATGATAATGTCTCCAGTAAGCAAACAGGTAAAGAGACTTCTGCAAAGTGTTTAGATAAAGCAGACAAGCTCTGACAAAGCTGGATAATAAAGCAGGCCAGGAGGTTTTGCCTTGAAGGGATCTAATTAAAAACAAAGACAAACCCCCATTAACAGTCTCCTGAGGGTGCCGTATCCATCTCTAGAAACTCTACCTTACGAGTCCAGAAGGGACAAAAGACAATAAAGGGCCTGTCAGATGGGAGGAAAAGAAACACATCCTGGCTCTGCAGTCCACCTGCAGAAAACACATCAGCAAACCAAGGGAAATATCTTGGGAATGGTATCATCAGCCCAAACCTTAGCCCCTGGCACATGCTGCGTCCCGGCTCCCCCACGCAGCCCTTCTTCATGCTCCACCATCTCTGCATCCCACTCAGACCCTCACTGCCTTTGAGCAGAGACTTTTCACAATCTGTAACCCTTCAGCTGCCTCCAGCAATGACTGCTGTCCTCCAGAGCAGCTCACTGGGGAGCTTTGGATGCTGGGTCTTGCCCGAGCATCAGCCCCCACAGCGCTCACAATGATACACGTGGCCTCTCGAAGGCTTCATCTCCTGAGACCCAAATTAATCCCCTCTCTCTGTGGGAGGGCGAGAGCTGCCGTAGGGATCCCAGTGCTCCACCACAGATGAGGGCGATGAACCCGAACGTGGCAGCGTGAGAAGATGCATGAGGGTGGGAGCTGGGGGCACCGGCGCTGTGCCGCTTCCCCTCTAATTGCCCCTATTCCTCATCCTTAAATGCTAATTCTGAAGTTTGCCATGGAATTATTTCACTTAGTGTCAACAATACAGATAACTCCGCTGACGTGCTCTTTGTGTTCAGCAGTACAAAGTGACCGTCTCCCTCCTCCTGCACCTATTAGGAGAGACCTCTGTGTCGCTCCCACAGCAGGCTCTTGCCCAGCCCCATCAATGACACTGACAGGGCTTCTCCTACATGTGGGATGAGCCATAAAACCCTCCACCTTCATCCCTTGCCTTTCCCAGCCACGTCACGGACCTTTCCTGCACTGCTGACTCGTCCAAGCACGAGGGTGAAGTCTGGGGTTGCCCTTGACACCTGCCCTGTGGTGAGGGAAATATTTTGTCCAGGGTTGGTACAAATTTTCTGAAATTGATTTGGAGGGATAAATGACACACAAAGAGTTGGAAGCATAAAACAAGTCCCCATGGGTAAAAAATATCCTCAGGTATGGGTTGGATGGGACCCTAAAATGTAGATGTGCATCCTGAGAAATCCAGGAGAGATGTTTGTACCTGCAGAGCTGAGACCATCGGTCCTCTGGCCATGCCAAGAGGCTGGAGGAAGATGTTCATCTACAGATCAACTTAAATATGTTGCCCAAACCTGTTTGGACACATGGGGGGATTTTGTGGGTTTTCCTGGAGTTGGACTCGACGCTCCTTGCTGGTCCTTTCCAACTGAGGATATTTGATGATTCTATCATTCAGCCCCCTTCTGTTTTCTTATTTAAACCAACAATGCTCCACTTTTAAACTTCTCTATGGCCCTTCAACCCTAAACTGCTTTTTCCTCCTGTAGGTAGCGTGTCTCGTCAGGATGACAAATGGAGATGCCAAAACCAGGTGCAAACTTGCTGGCTGACCCAGTTTTCAGTGGCTAAAATAGCTCACCCGGATCGGGAGCGAAGCCCCTCGACAGCGACTGGGTGATACTTCACCCTGGGAAGCTTCCAACCAAAAATACCTGTCACAGGGGCAGAGCAAACACCCTTGTCTTTGAGAAGAAATTGTTAATTACATTTGCTGGGGACTCCTAATGGGATTTCTCCTTTGCTTCCAATATTCATCCTGGTTACACAGTTAACAGGCTCCAAATGCTCTTTATTCTGGGCGGCTGGAGCAAAGGCAGAGAAGATTTATTTGTAATCATCGGAAATAAACACACTTCCTCAGAAGTAAACACAAAAGAACAGAACCTGGCTGGGCTCCCACTTCGTTAAAGATGCAAATGAGAAGCAGGCCATCAAAACGCAGCGGCTCCTCTAATCCTCTCCCAACAATGTATCCTGCCACATTATCCATAGGGACACTGGTATCCATGGCTTGTGATCCATAGCTCCTGAGGGCAGGATTGCACCACCTGGGCTCCCATCATTGCTATTCGTGATATTTATTCTTGGCATGGAGGGTGGCAGGCACTTTGTCTTTATTCCTGATCCCTACTGCTGGCACCCTGTCTCCTCTACGAGGCACCCACAAGTGTCCCTTCTCCCCTCTCTTCCAACCACTCTGGTGCCTGGATGTTGGGTGCACAGCTCCACACCATCCTCATGCCATCCCAGAGCCCTGAGGATGGAGGGGACCTGGGATTTGCCATTTGGCATCACCCAGCATGACCACCTCCCATCCAGTCTTGGCAAGTCCCAATCCATCACCACACCTGTCTTCTGTGGGAAAACCAGGAGCATGGGACACACGAGAGCTTGGACAGCCAAAACTCTTCTCCTTTCCTCCATAACATCCCTCCCTCCCCACCACACACCAGTCAACCACCGCCTCCCACAAAGCCGCCAGCTCTTGCTCTCTGCAAGTTTAATTGCCTGGCCCCACCACAACTGCTCCAATTCCATGAGCACTCCCAGTGGTGTTCAAACACACTCCAGACCACTTACAGACCTCTTCCCTGACAACAACCCCCTCCCTAGATCCCTGTGAGGGCTGCAGGACCCTCCTGCCTTCTCCAGAAGCCAGGGACTTGCCAGGGAGGGTTTCTCCCCACCAGTTCCCCTGTGGTGGCAGTTTGTCCACCACCGAGCACCAGAATAGAAGCTGCTCCCCGTGAAAAATCAAAGCCCAAATTGATACATTAGAGGTTGCTAAATATAAAATATCCATCTGCAAAGATAATAAGCCTGCGAGGGCAGAGGCTGTCGAGTTGCTCCATTTCAGATAGTTTAATGGTGTTTTGGTCCATGACTGCAGCTCCCAGACATTAGAATGATAACAAGATGATGAGGAGGGCGGGAGTCGTCTGTGCGAGGCATCAGAAGTCAAGACAATGCTCACAGTGCGGTCCCTGAGGGGGCCATGCCACACAAAACACTGCCTGGCCTGCACTCAGCATTTACAGAGCTTTGGGTGGCCTCTGTGACAAGCCAGGGGATGCAAAGGCTGAGCCTGAGGCCAGGTCATTGCCAAGCTTGAGCTGATGTTAATCTGGGGAGCAGGGGTCTGAGCCTGCCTTTGGTCTCAGCGGTGGACCCAGGTACCACAGCACAGTGCTAAGCCTGATCCAGGCAGAGCCATGCTGCAGGTGGCTTAGAAACCAACCTTAGTTTGAACAAGGAAAGGACACCCAGTGAGGTGGAGCTGCTGCACGGTGCCCCCACTAACTGATCCCATCTCCTCCCCAAAGCCATTCACAAGATTCTCTGAATTAATGCTCCACATCGAGCAAATCCAGAAACAGTCAGCTCTGCTAATGTGAGCCAGGCTTTGCCTTTGGTTCCTAAAGCCCTTCTTTCACTCCTCATTGCTTTCACTTCCAGCTTGTAGGGACACACATCACCCTGACAACATCATTGGCAAGGGGAAGGGGGGCCTGACAGGGTCAGGTGCTCCCAGATACCACCTGATCTTCCCAGCATGAGTCCTTTGCTCTGACACAACAATGGATCCATATCCACTTCCAAGTGCTGGGATGCTCCCCCACATGCAGTAGGGAAGGTCAGAAGGCATCAGTCTAAGCCCCAACAGTTGATAGCAGTTATCAGCTTAAGAGAAATCTTCATAAGGAAATATGAGGCAGCAGCAAAAGAAATAAAGTGGGAGGTCTTTGGATAGAGCAAATCAATGGGAATGTTTATAGAGCAGGTGGCACGTAAATGTGAACATCAGAGTCAGTCGATGCTGGCGGCCACATCTGATCTCCCAAAGAGAGAAGGGAAAATGAAGGCACTAAGAAGGGGCAGCCAGGCCAGGAAAACCACAGAAATTGGAAAAAAATGCAGTAATGCATCTTTCCTTGCCCAAAATGGTACCCTAGTGATTGCACTCTCTCCTTGACAAAGTCAGGCACTAATTTCCAGCTTGCTTGTGGCCACCAGACCATCCTATAAAGTTGAAAAAGACTGGGATATCTTCCCAGCTTGTCTCCAAACAACCACCATTCAACAGCATTTACCACCAAAACAACACAATCTCACAGGCTCACAATGTGATGAGTTGTAAGGGACCCATCAGCAACATCAATTCCAACTCCTGGCCCTGTGCAGGACACCCCAAGAATCCCACCACATGTCTGAGAGCATTGTCTTCTTGAACTCTGTCAGGCTTGTGCTGCAACCACTCGTGGGCAGCCTGTACCAGTGCTCAACCACCCTCTGGGGCTGAAAAACATTTTCCTGATATGCTAAACGTCCCCTGAGTCAGCTTCATGTAATTTCCTTGAGTCCTGTCGCTGGTCACAAGGGAGAAGAGATTGATACCCACACCTCTGCCGCCCCTCATGAGGATGTTCAAGACTGCACTGAGCTCTCCCCTCAGTCTCCTCTATCCTGGGTCACTGTCCTAGGAAACACCAGCAGAGAGCTGTCCTCTCACCAGGGAAGCCAATTTGCCCCTCTACCCCACACCAAGCTCTGCTCTGCCTCCCAGCAGAGAAAAAACCCAACGAGAGACACCCACCAACAGAATCAGCACCCTTCGAGGGTGCTGATTAAGGGACACAATCCAGTGAACCGCCCTGCTCTCAGCAGAGCCCTGAGCCTCAATCAGTGCCCGATTCAATCAGTGATAATCTAACACAATGCAGCACCTGCACCCCGGCTGATTTCTAGTGTTCTCCAATCAAAAGAAGAGAAGAAACACCAGGTTTATCACTAGCAGAGGTGAACAGTTGAGAACCCGGAGTCCTCCATGCCTGCACCAGGGTTTAGAGGCTGGGGTTTTTCCCTTGACTTTTTACCTAGATTTTTCCAGCCACTTTCCTGGGCAAGGAGAGGGAGGAATAACTTTTGCTGTCAGACATGCAGGTAAGTACCCGTAATTAACACATGGAAATACGAGGCTCTGACTGCTATGAATCAGCCATCCTGATGGGACTGGTGACCATCTCCACCTCAGTTGGATAAGGGGACACTTTCACCCCAGGAGGATGTGGCCATGGCTCCAGCAGCATCCCAGAATTCCAAAAGAAGAAAGGATGACAGCAGGCTGACTAAAACCTGGAGCAGGGCACATTTGCAGAGAAGAAGGCGGATCAAAGCCACTGGACACACCTGATTCTGAATTGCAAGGAGGGAAAACTGGTCTGAAGCCACTCCAGTGGTGACAATACAGCAAGAGGAATGGTGTTGTCATGTGGGACGAAAAACAGCACAAAAGGCACTTTGGATGGATATCCAGCCATGTCCCCATCACACATGCTCCTCATGCTCTCCATCAGTCGAGGTGCACCACCCTCCCCAACAGAAATCAGGGGGGAAAGCAAACCTCTTCTCACATCCCACTGTTGATTCCCACCAAAAATACATTTGTCATGAGATACCCACCGCTATCTCTGCAGCTCTTAAGGGTAATGGAGAGGTTTCAGTCTTTGGAGGATAAGTCTCAGGCTCTTGGCTGCTTGCCCGGGAGGATTATTTTACATCAGGTTGAGTTCTGTAGTAATTATCTTCAAAACAGCTGGACTGCTGGATAAACTTGCTGTATCTTAATGCACAGTACGGGAGCAAATGCAGAGAATTAAACTGCATTTCCAGACAGATCGACAGAAAAACCTCTCAATGGTGTTTCAGAGGCCGAGGCTCAGAGCTCCTTGCACATTAGGGGTGGGAAAGCATTTGCTCATTTGAAATCAATTCCAGCTTCCCCAGAGACAGAGCAGAGGAGGAAGGAGATTCCAGATGAAGATGTTTCACCCTCAAGCTCTCTCTCAGTGGAGGAAAAAAAAGCACCATTACCCTGACCCTCCTGGCTGAAAAATGAAGTGGTATTTGATCCTGGCTGGACACTCTGGTGTTTCACACAGCCGTGAGAATTCCATAAAAGCTGCAAATTTCCAGGGTCTTGGCTCCATGCTGCACCCCCCACTGTAGTGCCAGTGGGCAGGGAAAGGTGAGGGGAAAATTCACTCGCTCCATTTGCACTTCTCACACCTGTAAGCTGCTCCCAGCACCTTGTGTACTTATTCCAACAGGATGGAGGGGCTGACAGATGGAAAAACCAAATCCCAAACTGGTCCAGCAGGGTGAATTAAAAGTCAAAAAAACCCAGCTTCCTTCATGATAGTACTGCCACAAGATTTAGGTGTGAAATTCTTGCAGACAGAACTAATAACCCCTAAAAAGAGGGAAATCCTGACACTGGAAGTGAAACCATATTTCATGGTGAACACCGTAAAGCACTCCTGCCAAATGCGAGATCCATAAATGACCTGGGTGAGCCATCAGCTGAGGAATGTAATTGCCAATTTGCAGGAATTTCACCAGCAATTAGGCAAAATAAAACAACCCACCAGAGGGAATCCTCTGCTCGCTGCTCCCGTGCCTCCCTGACCCATCTGATTTCCACTCACCTCTTCGTTCCTGGGATGAGGGCTGGATGCTTCAGGCACTAAGGAGCCAGGCGACAGTCTGGAGATGAAGAAGTCATCTCCAGTGCCAGATAAAGAAGTCATCATCAGCATGAGATGACAACAGACACCCTGGACTGGAGGCAGGTGAAGGCCTCTCCTGCTTACATCTCCCTTCCCCAAGCATCCCTGAGGACCACAAGCCTGATCCTGGTAACCTCGCAGGGCCGAACAGCTTCATGCAATTAGGGGGTTTATTTGTTTGAGTTGTACGTGAATATCTCAAATTACATTATCAGATCATAGTCCTGCTTCTGATTTATTCCTTCTTTGTTCTTCAAGTCTTCGTACATCTAAGCAATTAACCTCTCAAAGAGCTGGAGAACACATAATTATCCTCATTTGTCTAAACGTCACCAAGATGGCTGCCTTTCAATTAACCTTCTGGGAATGTAGGGAAGTTGGAGTGATACAGTGATCATTTCCAACTTCAGCCTAGGCTGCTTTTTTTTTTTTCCTTTCCTCCTTAAAGTAATTTAATTGAAATATTCAGTTGATAAAATATAGCCAGATAACTGTTACTGCAGGTAACGGGATCAAGAGGGGGCTTGCAATCGAAAAAGAAGTCAAATGAGGTACAGTAATATTATATCAATACGTGGCACTTCCACCTAAAAATATCAAAGCACTTTGTGCTTATTAATGAAAGGAGAGTTTCACACTCTGCCAGGCTGAGACTTACGTCACTTCTATATGTCACTATTATTGATGGAGAAACTGAGGCAGGGGATGAGCTGCAGCACCTGGAGCTCACAGAGCTGGAGTCTGCACAGCTGGCAGCTTCCCAGGGAGCATCTCCTCCATGGTCACCTCTCCCATCCCAGGAAAAGTTGGCTCCGGTGTGAAGTCAGCACGGGAGATACCGAGATGGCCAAGTGGCTTTCGCTTTTATTTATTTTAATAATAACCCTCATTTTGCTGAGGCAGCGTCTGCCAGGCCAGTGAGCACGGGATCCATCCCCACCCATTGCCTGGCTAATAAATATGCATCTCTTCCGTCGGGAAGTGCCAGGTCAAACTCTGCACCCGCTGGAAGCACGACACCGGTGTCGTCTGGTGCAGGCAGAGCAGTATTTATACACACCCCAGCTCATAAATACAAAGGGAAAATAAACAAGTTCAGTGCATCTCCTCCCTGACAAGCGTGGCTTCTCAATTCCCTGTGGTGCCACAGCTTCGCTCCCAGTGTGAAATCGAGCTCTTCAAAAAACAATTTGGGTTCCAGCACCACACCAAGCCCTGCTCTCTGCCTCCCAAACCAATTGCACCAAGGTGGCTGTGGCGTGGCAAGGCAAGGACTCACCCTCTGTGCAGACTCAACGGGTTGGAAGAGGCAGAGATGGAGCTCCCACACAAAGGGAAACCGAGGCACTGAGAGGTGGAGATGCACAGGACATTCTCCTCACATCCTTCCCTCCCAACCTTATGTGCAGATCATCATTTCAGGATGAGGAAGCCTCTCTGCTGATCCCCACAGGCAAGCAGACAGGAAAGGATGTGGGAATGCAAGAGGGTCCCCACTGGGGACACCACAAACCCACGTCTCTCACGGAGCATTCAATGGGAGAGATGCAGCGAGGATAACACAATAGCCGTTGAGTTTATTCTCAGCACAGGGTGGTGGCGACATAATTAAAATGCAAGTCGGAGTCAGGGAACCTTTCGATAAATCTTTGCTTTTGGCTCTTGGGCTTGACAGGAAGCCTATACCTGGCGCGGGGAGTTCACACTGAGGGAGAGGCACGGATAAAGGCTCTGCTTTATGGACGGCCATTTTAATGTTTCCTTTGAGTAATGGGCCTTGCAAATTAGCACCCCAGTGGTCTGAAATACATATTTTTCCAAGGACATGCAGGCTCCGACAGGTGATGTGGGCAAACACGCCCCGAGGGCAGCTGCATCTCGGCTCTTTGTGGCTGCAGTCATATCCTATCCCAGCCGGGATGATGAAGAAGAAAGCAGAGAGCTTGGAGGGGGATCCAGAAGCTGGAGGAGGAAATGGAGCAGAAAACGACACTGCCTGAGACCAGCGAGGGGCTGATGAGCAGCAGCAGTGGCAGGGAGTGCCCGGCAGCCCCCGAAGGGAACCGGTGCTGCTCCGGCACCGCACGGCACATCTCAGCCTCTGCCCCTTGAGGGAGCCCTGCAAGACACACCGGGCATGTCTGCAGCACGATCAAAACTATGGATTTCTGGCTCTTGCCAGAGCTTGTTGAGCATCTGGCTATGGCCTGAATATTCAGAAAGGCTGGAGGTGCTGCAATTACACTGCAGAGAAAGGGGGAAACCTCGGCTGTGGGGAGAAGTAAGCCAGGAGCCAGCGGGCTGCCCGGTGGGGATCTGATCTGCCTTCTCTGGCGCAAACATGGCAGGAAAAATGGAACATCCCTGCAATAACTCACAGAGGAGAGTCAGGAGAGCAGTGGAGAAATATGTGTGGCTGAACACGAGGGGGAGCTCAGGCCAGAGCGTGCCAGGGAGTGCAGAGCCCACCTGCTCATCCTCTCTCTCCATCCCTCCCTTTCTGCCTCCACCTGTCTCCCTCCCTCCCTTCCTTCCCCACAGGCACACCTGGTCATCACCTTCCTGCACTAGCACGGGATGTGCTGCAGCTCCGTCAAATAGGAGGAAGACTGTGGTACAGCACCCAGAAAATGCACTTAAGCTGCCCTTAGATGCACTTAACTCTGCACAGCATCTTCCTTCCTCACACAAAGCTGGACATGTATTCAGTCAGAGCTGAACATGTGTCTGCAAATTGTTCTTAACCTCAAATGATGAGCTGATGAGCTAGATGGCCCTAATTCTCTTCTTGTTTTTCTCAGAGTCTCCTGCAAGAGGCACAGGGTGACATCTCCCTGCCAAAACACACCCCTCTGCCTCTGGATTTTGCTGAAAGGACCACGAGGGACAGGTGGGCAGGTTGAAAGCAAGCTCAGAGCCAGGAACAGAAGTTTGCACCCTCACTGCCAGCTCACAGGGTCATCAGCTCAGATCCAAAGTGTCCACACAGGATTTGGAAGCAGCCTGAGCTGGTGGGACCTCACTGAGACACAAGCTCTGCCAAGGCTCCCCATGTGGCATCACACTGTGTCTCAGAATCAGGAGACTGACTCCTGCTTGTGAAACAGCCCTGACTGTCTCCATGCCTGCAGCACAACTTGCTGCATCTCCCGGATGACTTCAGCGCAGGGAAGTTGTAGTTTGGGAGCGGGCAGCTCTGCCTGCTGCTCCTGCTCACTCTGCCAAGTTTCAGTCATCCAGGCTGTGATTCGGAGAGACAGTTATGAACTCGCTGGGAGAGGCAGGAGTTTGGGGGCAGTACATACAGCACTCCTGAGGCACTCCAGAGCCACGGCACAGAGCCTGCGTGCCAGCCACCAGTGCGTGCTGTTCCACTGGGTGAGACACTCCAGGGCAAAGGGGAAGGAACGGCCTTTCGGAGGCACCACGTTTCAAGAGCTGCTACTTTATGCACCAGCATCTCCCTCCAGGAGGTTTGACTGCAGCTCACTGGGGTGAATGTAACAACTACCACCTTTCTCTGGAGGTGCAGGGCTGAGCTCTCAGGAATTCCAGCCACCCAGGGCCACTCCATTTCATTTATAACCACGAAGAGTGGCCAAAGCCACCCTGTCAGTAAATCCACGGTCCTGTCGTCACCCTAAGGACATGAATAAGGGACTCTGAGAGCTGTTCCGAGAAATTCCTACAGCTTTTATACCCATAATGCCAAAAATGGGGGATGCTGATGCCAACTATTTCTGCCATCCCCTCATGTGCACCTACAGAGTGGGGAGACAGAGGACTGGGCCAAGGCACATGGAAATCATTTTCTGCTGGCAAAGCTGCCGACTCAAGGAGAAACATAAAACCCTCGATGAAGGGCTTGTCTGGTTTATTATAACATCGGCTTTAATTTATGCGCCTGCCTTTTATGATTGTTCTCTATCGCTGTTCCTGGGGCTTATTTATAGAGGGCCATTAGCACAGAGAGCAGGCTCTGATGAGGGAGCATTTCCAGTCTGCCGGGGGACCGGGATATAAACTGAGATGAGGGGGAGGAGGAGTGAGCTCTCACATGGGGCTGCTGCGAGTCCTCTCCCCGAAAGCCGAGAAGGATAATTTGATCTCAGAGAGTGATACAACTTCATTTCATGTGGCTCTCTCTGGGCAGGCTGCAGCCTCCTTCACATGCACTTTGCTGAATTCCCTAGCTCCAAACAAACTCAGCAGTGAGCATGGGGAGATACACAGCTCCAAATCTGACTGTCCACACCAAGCACAAAGACAGGGAAAACCTCTCAAGGGTATGAGAGAGCTACCACAGTGAGGAAGGGGAAATTACAGAATAGTTTCAGTTGGAAGGGACCTTAAAGATCATAAAATTCCAACTCCTCTCACAGGGCAACAGGGGCATCTTCAACTAAACCAGGTTGCTCAAACCCTGTCCAATCTGGGCTTGAAAACTTCCTGGATGCAGCAGCCACAGCTTCTCTGGGCAACCTGTGCCAGGGCCTCCCTACCCTCACAGAGCAGAATTTCTTCTGAATATCCAATCAAACCTTGCCCTCTGTTAGTTTAAATCCATCCCCCCTTGTTCTATCACTACAGACCGTCCAGCAACAGGGGAGACAACCCCAACTGCAGCATCCACACAGTGCATCCCAGGATGCCAACACTGGTACTCATCCCTGCCTGGGCATTCCAGCCCCATGCCCATCTCTTCTCCTTCCACCTAGAAGCAAAACACCTTGAGGGCTGCGCAGACACCCCCGGATACACAGGAAAACTTCTCAAATTACTCCTATTTAAAAACATCACTCTCCACTTTCCAGCACAACCCAGACAGGCAATTCTATGCCAGTAATTAAAACCACAGCCAGCAAAATGATGGGTCCAACCCACCCCCAAAACACACCAATGTGCAGGGAAAAACACACTGGTTCAAACCCCAGCGAAGCAGGTAGGTGGGTCTGCTGGCAGAGAGAGCCGATGCAAAATGACTTTGTGTGATCAAAACCTTCCCGTACAGTTCGCAGGTAATTTGCTACGAGAACAAAAGCTTTAAATTCATCCACTAAATTATTCACTACAAATCGTCCTCTCGGCTCCTGCGCTTGTGTCCTTCAAGCTGTTCTAGGTGGTGATTACGTCCCCTCGGTGCACGGGGAGGCCTCGGGGAAGCGGCTGCGGGAAAGACGGAGCTGCCGATCCGACACTGGCAGTTTGATTTACAGAGAGAACTGGGGAGAGGAGACAGCAGCCCTCAGGAAAAGAGAAACTTCAAGCTCTAACCATCCCATCAAGGGGGTTTCTGGCTTCTTTATGTGGTGGATTTTTTTGCTCTCTTTTCCTTTTCCGCAACAAGCTCCTGCTGCAGGCACAATAGATGATGCTAAATTATTTTGGAATATGCTGAGAATGCCCTGCTTGGCCAAGCAAAGCCTCATAAATCATTCCTCTTTTCCCACCCCCTTTCCCATTGTTGATCTCTCTTTCAAGCAGTATAATACCAGCTCGCTGGGGAGCCCATTGCCCTGGCACTGCTGAGACACATTGCCAGAGCCATTCCTGCTGCCGAGGGGATGAGACCAGGCAAATGGGAGAGACTGGAGTCCCTCGATCTGCTCCCAAGGTCACTACCTCCCAAGCAACCAGTTCTAGAGCCCAGGTGGGTGTAAGTCTGCCTGTAGTAGTGTCAGTTCCATGTACTGCTCGGAAGGGATGGGAAAAGTGGTGGCATTCAGGTGCCAGATGCTCAAACATCCCTCCTAACAGAGCTGGTGACTAAGGGTGAGTTCCTCTCTTCTCACTAGCACAGGTTCCCTCCAAAGCAGGGGGAGATGCTGGTGAAGGACCTGGCAGGGCAGAGTGTGCCAGTAGTGGTCTGGAGCACAGGGAATAGTGCAGACTGGAGAGAGGAAAGCCCTGAACAATGAGGTCCAGAGCTCATTCAACATTTGTGCCATGGCTGGAGTGGCTGCGTGTCTCAGGGCTGCCAGCCTGGCTCCTTCCATCATGACTAAAATCACACTTTTCCCTAAAAACCCCACACTGAGACACCCTAGTTGAATGCAGAGACACTTCCAACTGGGACTAATGGGTGGAAGAGCACTTTGGACCAAGAACCACAGCGTGGCAAAGGCACAGACATTTTCTAATGCCTGAAGTGACATTTTTCCAGTCCCTCATGCTCAGCTGTGACACCAACAATGTCATAATAGGGATATGAGTGCTGTGCATCTCTGTGCTGGCCTGGTACCCATCACTCAGGAATGATGGAGAGGCAGCAGGCTTGGGAAGCTGCTGACAAGAAGGAGCAGTGAGTAACTCCATTTGTAGCCCTGGGCAAGGACTAAATCCTGCTGCCTCCCTGGCTCAGAAAAGAGCATATTCCCGTCTTCCATGACCTGGCTGTGAGCTGGCCTGAGAGGACTCAGCCAGGAGTTTTGGATGGGGTAGCAAGATGAGGGAAATGTTCCCTGAGTTCACCCCAGGTAGGAGGGAACCCCATTATCCATCACCTTGGATGCAATAGATGCACCAAAGCTGCAGGATGAGGCTCAGGGTACTGGGGGCTGAGCTGGAGGCCCTGACCCTCTGCATCACACCATCACTCCTTCCACCTTCACACCCACAAGTGAGGTTTAGCTTGTTGTTTTTTTTTAATCAATACCCTTCTGCCCTCCCCCCAGGAAAACCCTACAGAAGCTAAATGCAATAAAAGCCTCAGCAGCCACCCTTGCCTCTCCAGAGCCTGAGCTTTACGACACGGCAGCTATTTGTCGCTCGCTGTGTCTCGCACAGCCCAGATGTGACGCTCATCCTGAACAGCCGAGTTTCAGGCCCCTTGGTTATTCCGTAGACAGAGCTGCTATTTTAGACAAGACAGACGCAAAACAAAAACAAAACCTCCAGCGGAAGAAGGGGAAAAAAGCCCTCAGAGCGCTGGAACAGCAACAAAAATCCATAGTGAGGCATTTATCTTTGGGTTTTTAACCTGGAGGAACGTGAAAAAGCCAAGTGGAACTTCAAACACCACAAGGACGATGGGTCCCAGCAACCCTGTGGGACTGATTAGGAGCTGCCAGTGGGCAAGGAGATGCCAAGAGCTCTGCCAACACCCCACAGGGTTGGGGATGACCAAGTGGGTAAGGGAATGCACTTACTGGACTTGTGCATCACCACCTTTCCCATGCCAGCCCCTTGCTGGGAGAAGCAGCCAGCCAAACACACACAGATCCCTCCAGTGCTTTTCCCAGCATGTCTGGATCATCCAGCTGCAATTCCCACCTTTTCCAGCGGGACTTCTGCTGGCATCAAACTCCCTTCAAGACAGACCACCCATACCAACGGGGCCCAAGTATCCCAATATTTCATCCCCAGTATCCCAGAAGGGCTAAGGAACATGTGGGCACGCTCCATAAAGCCACCATTAGAGATCCCCTGATGGAGATGGATTATAATTTGCAAATGATTAAAACACAATTAACAGGGGTAGGGAGGTACTCCAGGCTCTGCAAAGGAGCCGTGCAAATGAGGAGTTATCAGGACCTTCGGTGTCCTAAGCACCTGCCAATTCTTGGTTGAAACAAGTGCATTAGCCTCGTCCAATATCCATCTAACCTTTCCACTCTCCCTTGCTCTGTTTCCCTGGCAACCAGTTAAAAGTGCTGGAAAAAGGCACAGCTGCTTTCAGAAAAAAAGAAAAGGAAAGGGGAAAAAAAGGCAATATGTTCTTTTAAAGCGTGTGTGCTCGTCACTCTTTCCCCCCCTTCTCTCTGTCTCTCCTTTAGGTGTCTGCGTTTTCCCTGCCCAGCTCAGCTCCAACTCCAAGACCTCTGTATGACCTGCCTTGCTCAGAGTGCAATGAGCAGGGTGGGGATGGCTGTGCCACCCTGCTCTCCCTGGGGATAGGCAGATGAACCACAAGCCACGGCAGAAAACCACTTGGAATTGCAGCAAAGTAGAGGACAGCAAGTCCAGGAGCTGGCTCAAGTATAGGAAGCTGCTGAAAGGGGAGTTGCTGCCCCAAAACAGGCTGTTCCTGAGGCAGGGGAGCTCAGTGTGCCCTGTGCTTCCTGCCTGGAATGTCACAGCAGAGCCAGGCTCGACCTGCACAGCTCTCCAGAGCAGTACAAGCAGAACACTCCACATTTCATGGTGCTCCCTGTCAGTCTCTGAGCAAAACAGCAGTTAACAAAGATCAAAACTTGAGGCTGTCACTAAACCCTGCTCTGCCGCCTGCTAAACAGGGTTATTATTCCCCCTCTTGCCTTTTCTCTCTGCTCCTGCCTGCCTGGGCATCATCTCCCAGCACATCCACGCTGATACGAGTGGCATTTGTCCTGACACCTTTGGGAGCTCAGCTCCAAAGGTTAGAAGGAAAATAGCGGTGAGAGCAGCTGTCATGAAAGCCAGAGTGGGAAGGATGGCTCTCAAAACCTGTCACTGCCACACTGTCCCGTCTACACAAACAAATGCCAGAGAGGGGCTGGAAATGCAACCTCTTCCCCAGTGGTGACCCACCACCCTCACTTTGGGTGAGGGGCATGGGGTGGAGGAGGGAAAGGTGGTTTTTCCAGGTGCTTCAGGAGCTGGCAGGAGGAATGGGGATGTAGCCATGAGGGAGAGCACCAAAGGTAGGATGGGGTCACTCAGCACCCTCCAATGAACACTTTGGTGCTTTGTGGCACTGTCCCAGCAGGGAAGGTGCAACATCAGAACAGCCCTGGAAAGTGCTGGGAAATGAGGGAAAGGAGCCTTGTGGTGCAGAATTTGAGGGACTGAGCCCAAACCTTCCTCCACACCAGAGAGGCCCCAGAGGAAAAAAGCCCCCAGGGATGGCTCCATAGACAATCAAACCTTGTTAGCTTTGCTGCTAATTGGGCAGCTCTGTCTACATATGGACTCAATGCTTCATGTACCAGCCCAGCTACCATCACAGACAAGAATTGCTAATAACCCTGTATCCCTTATCCTATCCCTCCCCAGCATCTGCAGGACCAGGGCCTGAGGACCATCCCCACAGCAGCATCCCACTTACATGGGGGTGAGGAGCAGAAGTGGAGTGGGGAAGAGCTTGATTGCATTAATTAATTGCCTGGTTTGAAGAGCCACTGCCACTTTGCACTCAGCATCTTAGACAGAGGGAGGGGGAAAGAAACAACCCATTAAACAACACACATGGGGGTGGGGGGGAAACAAAAACAAAGGAAAAAAAAATCACCCTAATCTAATGTTTCACAAACACTGGGCACCCAAACAGCTGATCTTTGTCAGGAACTTTAGTTCCAAGAACCACTTAGAGGCTTTCATCAACACATTATAATATTAATCAAGACTCATAATGCAAAGTGATTTGCATGCCAACAAATATATTTACACTGTAAATTGTTTGTTGAGAAGCCTCAGAGAAATATGCAATTCACTGCTATTGAACTTGGGTAGCAGGGAAAAAAAAAAAGTACCAACTCCCTGTAGAGTTGGTTCCTTCTGGTTTTGGCAACACAACTCATTAGTATGCACTCTCATTTCCACGTGGGTTTTTGCTCGCAGCCATTTAGCTGGATCACAGCAGTCAGAGCTGGAAATGCTTAGCAAGGTCCTCACAGCTAAATTCGGGCCACTGTGTTCTCCACAGAGGAGACACAACCTCTGGTAAACGTGTCCAATATGAACCAAAGAGTCAAAGCACAATTGCCACCTATGGGTGACTGTCTGACCCTCAGAGTGACCCTGGGCTGTTTATGCAGCCTGAGGTGCATCTAAGCCAAGTGACCCCAGAAAAGGCTTGCTCCCAAAGAGGGGAGCATGGCCACAGCACAGGATGTCAAGAATCTGGGAACGCAACAGCAGAGCTTCAAGTGCCCACAGCCCCCTGATGAAGTCAGCGGACAGCTGGACTCAATCTTAGAGGCCTTTTCCAATCTAGTGACTCCATGATTCCATGGGGTTCTGCTAGAGGTCCACGTCAGAATGTGGGAGGTCACTGCACATTCCTTGGTCCTCCCACATCTCCCTGCCAACAGGGAAAACCTCTCAGAGAGATAGCTTGGTTCAGATCCCAGGATTTGGGGATTTAACCCACACTAACAAGCCCTCACAGTCTCCAGGGCAGTGCATAGACCAGCCAAGAGGAACATTTATCACTATACCTGCACTGTTTCACAACACAACCTGTATCTCCAGCATGGACGGAAAGGACAAGATAGGAAGCAACACCAGCGGGAAGCAGCAAGAAGTCTTTTCCAACCTAAATGATTCCATGATTCCAAGAGCATTCAAACAGCTGGCAGACTGATTCCATGTTTCTCATCCCAAGGGATCTTCCCCTTGTTTCTGTCCCACTGCCTTGCCCCCTTCCAGCCCTGCTCTTCCCACCACACCGTGTGTGTCCTGCCAGGTCTCCGTGCCGGGTGTAAATGAGCTCCTGCTGCACATCCTGACTGGACTCTCCCCTCACCACCTGCTTGGGGCTCTGGGGCTGGAAAGGATGATTAGCAAAGGTGTTAGAGGAGAATTAAACAGAGTATTCTGTGGTGCCTCTCTAAGCTGCTGAAGAGCGGATTAGCAGGAGGCATTGATCTCCTGGTTCAGAGACCTTCTAAAGAGCGAGGCGGAAAAATAATGGGAGGGAGGAGGGGGGGGAAAGCCAATTAACACTTCCAGGGTAGCAAGCTCTCCATGTGGAGTTGGTATTAATAAATAGAAGATGTCCTGGTCAGCAGAGTAAGAGGTGTTTGTTTACCCAGTGGGTGTCCTTGTGTGGTGAGTGGGAAGGAGCTGGGAGACAGGATCAGCACAGAGAGGAGATCACACAATCACAGAAATCATAGAATTCCAAAAGGGTTTGGGTTGGAAGGATCCTTAAAGATCACCTAGTTACATCCCCTCTGCCATGGGCAGGGACACCTTCCACTAGATCAAGTTGCTCAAATAATCCAAAAATTAAATCAACTAATCAAAACACAAGATGTTTGTTCACCACCTCATGGTCAGGGCTTTGACCCTTCCCTTCTGAGTAGTTAATCATTACTATTACTAGCAGGGAAATGCTGTTTCCCCCTAACCACGAGGAAGGAGAAACATCAGTCCCATCCAGCCTGGCCTTGAACACTTCCAGGGATGAGGCATCCACAAGTTCTCTGGGCAATCTTGAGCAGAGCACCTTGTCACAGGTCACTGCTGTTCCCACTGTGTCGGGACTGGAATTCACAGGTACCTCTGGCCACAGCTGCAGCCTTTGCTCTGCCTTTATACAGTGAGTAAGAAGCTGAAGATGCATTCCTGCATCCTGTCTAGTTACCCCTGCCCCCTCATCAGCAGCTACTTTGGGCTGCCACAACAATGCTCCTTCCAAATCCTCCCAGTAACCAGCATTTCATCCCTGTGACAGGCAGGGAACTGATCTGAAAGCCCAGGAAGCATTTCGGTGGAGCAGTGAAAAATCACAGGAATAAACTTTCAGGGTCCATCAGGTAGTTTGATCTGTTTGCATTTAATACTCTGTTTCTCTATGTGTGTGCAGTGCAGTCCCTAATCCCTGCTCAGTAATTACCAACATTAGAGGCCCAGAGCTCAGTCCTATCCCTCCACTCTCACTAATGCCTGCACAACCATTTCCATAACCCTCTCCGTGCCACAACATTAAGGACAAGCAGAAACCTTTGTGCATTCTGTTCCACAATGATTGCCCTGCAAAAACATCAGGGAAGGAGGAGGTGGTTGGTTGGGGGCAAAGGGGCATTTTATTTGATAAAATCATAAAGAGCAGTGTATCCTGCAGAGGAAGAATCTCCGAGACATAAATGTCAGGTTTATGAACAATTGAGCTGCTCTGTGCTTGCCCGAAATTGCTCTTTAAGGTCAGTGCTGTAAGTGTTCCCTTGGGCAAATGGACTGAGGGACAAGTGCTGAGCAGGGAGCAGCAGCTCCAAAGTGGGACAGAGACATGGAGGTGGGGCAAGAAGACACAGCCCCAAGGTGTGGCTGCCAAAATGATCCCAGACACCCACACATGCCTTTTGGGGAAAAGCCTTGGGAACAGGAGCATCGATGCTGCCAAGCTGCTGACACTCCAAGAAAGCATCAACTCCCCTCTCAGAAACACAGATTTATCTGTGCTGCCACAGCACTCAGATTGGTTATGCCAAGATGCTTCACTTCACCTTGGGCTCGGAGGGATGGGATGCACATGGACCCTTCTCCCAACTGAGGGCTGGGGTCCCTCCTGCCCTGAGAGCAAAATGAGTGTTACTTTGGCAGCTGATTGTACCAGAATTTGGTACAGGAAGACTGGGAGGCCACAGGGGAGCCCCAGACTATTTGAAGAAGTCAACAAGCTGAGCACACTCCAGATGCACCTAAATCTCAAGAAAAGACCATCCAGCTGCAGCTTATCCAACTTAGCATTTGGGCTGGCTGAGGGCAGAGGGGGCTGAAGACAGCAGAGGGCTGAGCCATCAAATAACACCAATAGGCCACTTCAGACTAATCTGAGGATGAGAAATCTCAGCAGCAGCAGGAAATGCTCCAGCACACCTTTGGGTGCTGAAAGGGCTCCCACACCACACCTAGTTTCACAGCTGCACACACCAGGTCTACCGACTTTCCCTAAACCAGGAATGGTGACACAAGGACTGAACCCATAGCCACAGACCTCACGATGCTTTTGTTCCTCCTACCTGCCCTTCAGGGAGGACACACCATGAGAGGACCCACAGGGCACTGGAAAGCAGCTCATGGCATAAATCAGAACAAGATGGAGCCAGGGAACTGCTCTCACAAAGGTTACAGCAAACAGCCTTGAGAGGAAGCAGGAAGGGTGATCACTAACACAAGTTGTTTTATATTCCTTCGGGTTGTTACGACAGGACCTTGATGGGCCATATGGTCTTGTCTTGACCCTTAAATCATCTTATGCCCTTCTAACAGCAGCAATCGCTGTTGCTGGCTCCCATTCCTTGTTATTCTTGGCACTGGGAGGCCGGGAATGCAAGGCAGCTCAAGCCCGTAATGAGATGCATCAGATGGAGACCATCTGGAAGGAGCATCCAACTTTAACCTTGAGGGCTTCTTGGAAAAGGACCTTCAGCCAGCAAAAGTCGCCTTCCCACTGGCAAACAGCCCTCTCCTGAATGCTCCCTACAACGTGCCGGGGTCCTGGGAGCCGTCAGCCTCCAAAGAGCTCAGCACTAAGTCTCCTGCACTTGATGTCTACAAGATGGGTTGTCCATCTGCTCCCTGCCAAGCCACCGTGTCCTTGCATGGTGGGAAAGCAGTGGAGCAGGGGCAGGAAAGAGACTTGCAGGCACGTGGGGGAAGCAGGGCAGCACAAAGCCAGGTGGGTCACGGCCGGAATAAATCAATTATCCACCGTTTATCATCCGGAAAGGCAGGAGGGAACTTGGAGGAAGATCCAGCTCCGATCGGGAAGCTGCAGGGGACGGCTCTGTCTGCTGGCGTTTTGGAGTTTCCTTGCCATTCCCCTCACACCTTGCTCCCAATTTCCATTCACTAACAGCCAATCCTTTACATTTCCATATTCCCATCTACTTAAGTGCTCTCCATGCATCTGACAGGCAATGCTGACAAATCTTGCCTGGCTGCCCTGATGGAGATCAACTTTGCCATTAGCAGAAAACTCATTTTCCAAACAACTCCAAGGCTTTTGTCTTTGTTTCCATCCCAATTAGGAAAGAAATCCATTAAAACAGGGGAAAACCCGTTCATACCTCAAGTTTTTGAGATGAGAACCTGCTCTGTGTGGATCAAAACATTTCCCATCAATGTGGTCTGGCTTCTGGGGGTGAAAAAGCTGGAGGGATTTGCATCACTAGCCTTAGGACCCCAATTTCACAGAGCAAAGTCCTGAAACACCCTAAGCCTGCACTGAAAGCCCAGGAAAATCTGTTACTTTAACCATTTGCTGAAGTGCTTTGCTCAATTGTGCCTTTGTTCTTTCCATTTTTTTAATTAAGATTGAAAGGCCAAGGCTGTAAAAAGAGGCATCAGGAAGCTGCACACAGGGGAAGAGGGAAAGTTCATTTGAATGGAAATTGAGAAGGCAAATCCTCAGAAAGGCTTTCAAAAGCCACCTTAAATGATTTTCTCTGTTGTCTGGCAGGTTAAACACCTCACTGGAACTGGGATATCTGTCTTGAAATGCCTCTGCAGATCTCCCCAAAGGCTGTTCTTCATAGTGTGGCCACACATAGATGGGCTTTTTCATGAAAGATCTTGTGCCAGGGCAGAACAGGAGTGGGATATAATAGGAGAGAAGGGAAAGATATACTTTGCTGCCCCTCCCAAATCCACAGCTTCTATGACAGAAACCCTCTAACCAGCCTAAATACACCCCTACAGCCTGATCCCAATGCTGCTGGAAATTATTTGAGAAGGATCAGGCAAATCGTTTCATATAAAACACCCCCCCGAGACACACTGAGAGAAAAGATTCATTAACAAAAAAATCAAAATGAGCAGCACTTGGGCACAGAGAGGCTGGGATAGAAATAGTAACCCCAAAGGGCTCTGGGAGGGTGAGCTTTTCTTCACACCGAGGGTGACCGGAGGGGACAGTGTGAGCTGTCCCAGCTGCGCAGACAGCTCTGCTGATGGCAAACGTCATCGGCTCCAGGTTGAAGGATTTATTCCCAGCCACAGACTCCTGCTGTCCAGGCGGGCTGGCTGGCATGAATCATCCACACACCCCATCTTCATTTAACATCCATCTCATCAAATGCCAATGGATAGAGAGGCCCCAGAGCATGATCGGGCTCATCAGCTGTACAACATCTCCCAGCGGAGAAGATCCCGAGAGGCAACACGGCCTGGATGCTTCTCACTACATCCAAGGATGGACAGCAAACAAGACAAGGGTGCTCTCAGATGACTCTGCTCCCACCCCTGGGGCTCACACAATTCTCATTGTCTATTTTTCCCTATATAAATCTCTTGGACGTTGCTCCCAATGACCTGAGTTGGCTTCTTGGAGAAGCAAAAGCCTCTCTCTGTACAACAATCCATCTCATATTTGTCCACTAAAGATGATTTAAACCTTTCTCCAATGTTGGTCAAGACCTAAAAGGACAGCACTGCACCCTCCACCATGTACATGTGAGGGAAAAGCAGTTTTAGCAAGACAGGCTGACACCACCTGTTAAGAGAAGGGCAAATTGGTGGAGTGGGGGGACAAGATAGGGACAAAAGCCACAACTTCATAGCAAACCCCAACTCCTGATCCAGAGTCTCTGTTGCACAGAGTCACCTCTTGATGCTCTTCAGGCCAAAACCAGGTCGAAAATGGCTGACAAGCTCTTCACACCCCACTCTGTCATCAGAAGTCTCCCAGGGCAACGGAGATTCTTCAACCTTTGCTATTTGTCTTTCCCTTCTTACTGCCAGCATCCTCATCCTCACACGGGATGAAGGTGCCTCGGATGAACACGGGATGCAGTGCTGATACCAGGGAGCCACCCAGGGAGCGTGCGAGCCACCCCGCTGTGTTATTAATACATGAACTTTGCCACTGCCCTCCCACGCTGCCTGCTGATTTTTATACCATATTGCATAATTAATCTGTCAACATTCTGTGACGAGGTATAAATATTAATAATACGATCACACAGTTGGCTGTTCCTTTTAAAATTCAAACTTGGCGAAGATAAATCGCGCACTTAATCTTAGCAAGCTTTGAAGAGTGTATTAAAAAGGGAGGAAAAAATAATAAGGGGGGAAAAAAAAAAAGAGGATACATTTGACTTTGCAACAGGATTGCCTGATTTTACCTGGGTTTGCCTTCCCTTTATCTCTACCAGATGTGAGGGTCATAGTAGTATTTGCTCAAATGTTTGGTGCATTGACCAGAGTGAGGCCCAAAATATGGGGCACTAGTTGTGCCCACAGTCCTTTCCTAGCTCAGGTCCCAGCAGCCCTGCACAGATTCAACCAGGGAAAAAAGCTATAAAGGCTTTAAAAACCCCATCAAGCACTGTTTGAAGGGTAAAGAATATAGGGAAGAGTCCATGCCCAGAGAGTTTTGAGCTGCTTTTTGTGCCATCCCAAAGAGTTGGACATTAAAGCTTTGGTTACCAGCTGAGCCAATGGGAAGCTTAAAGCACCACCAACTTCACAAATGCCTTTAAAAACTGAACTGCCCCAGCACTTCTCAAAGTGACTCTTGTGCAAACCATGAGTTGTCCAAGGTAGCACACAGTTTTTGAGCACTTTGCTACTCATCCATCCTCACAGACCCTTCCTGGACAGCAGGATGCTCAGTTCCCTGCCTGAACAAAGCCTGTGGCACAGTTTGGAGCTTGGATCTCTGAGCATCTACCACCCCCTCTGTGACTCCCCAGCTCTGCCTCTGACTAATAAGCTCCTTCAGCCTTTGCAGGAGCAACTCTCTGTTTGTTCTGGGCTCCAAGACCTCAGTAATGCTCAGTGGATTCCCCACCATCCCAAGCCTTTGACACTCCACACTTCCCACATATTACTCATCTCCAGCTGAGATTTTGCCTCTTCCTGTGCTTGTTCTACTCCTCAAGATAAACAAACACTCTCTGCCCACGACATACTAACACCTCAGGATCCTTGGGAACTCCATCCTTTCCCATGCCCACTTTGTCCCAGCTCAGGTGCTCTTTCCAATTCCACTTTTGTTTCTAAATGAGGAAGACAGGGAGGAAAAAATCATAGCACCACCTGCCTCCCTAATACAAATAAGGCACAGTGATGGCAAATTCTTCCCTCAATACTCCAGTCACTTTGTTTTACACAGTACTGAAATGAAAGGGATACTTTAGATTAAAAGATCTGTTTAATGGTCTGATTAATTCATTCCAAACAGACAGAGACTGTTCTGAGGATCTCTGTTAGCTCTTAACCTTTCCAGCTTGGGCTTTTTTTTGTGTATAAGTGAGGATGTGTTTTAATTTAATATTCAGTGCCTGCTGCGCTCTCTCTGGGTTGGATCACATGCTTCTTCTTCTTCACATGGAGAAGGGACCAAATGCTTCTTAAAATAAACAGAGATGAGCTGGTAAACAAGGAGGGCAAAAGCAGGAGGGCTCACCTGACAGTCCACACGCGCCACGGGCAATTACCCCATTCACCCTGGTTCAGTTCACAAAATTAATTAGCACTGAACGCTGCTGGTCCATATTATTTATGAGCTAATGAGCAGGACAAGCTGCAACTCCAAAGGCAAGCACGCCAGGTGGCCAGAGGCAAGTTTCCAGCCCTTGGGAAGGAAGAGAATCCCAACCCCACAACCCCAACAAGAAGCCTTGCAGTGCCAGGAATGGAGCTCTGAGTTTGGAGGTTTCAGGGAGAACTCACCCAGGGGGATGGGAAGACATGAGGGGAAACTGAAATTGTTCCTTGTATTTTTGGAGACCTGGATCCAGTAGCAAGGGAGCCAGGCAGGGCCCTGTGCCCCACCTTCACAGGCTCTGTATGGCAGCAACACCAGCACCCTGCAGGACATGTGGTCCTTGGGCCACCATGGTGCCCTTGGAAGATGCAGGCCAGCACACCCAGAGCATCATCAGTCACACAGGCGCAAGGGTCCTGTGGCCCTCTAATGCCCCTGGTGCCTCCTTCTGCTCCTCCAAGGAGACCTGAGGAAGGACCATCATCAGGCACGGGCACACACAGTGACAAGATGGATGGTTTCCAGGATTACCAGACTGGACAGACATGACCGAGGTTCAGCTCCCAGTTGGCAAAGGCCATCCCTCTAATGGCTGTCACTGTCATGCTGAAATTCAGGGAGGGCTATCACATCATACCTGCCTCCTGCAGGCTTTGAGCTGTTTCCCTTCCCTCTTTCCTCTCAAGCTATGAAGACTGATTTCTTCTCTGCCTGAAACACAGGATCACTTTGTCAGGAGGAGAAGGGACAGTGACAAACAGGTGCATTAGCACAGCAGGTGAGTGGGAAGCGCTTCCACCAAACCCTGGACCAAACACAATGCCTTCTCCTCAGTGCTATCACCACCACTCCTGTCCCTGTCTGGGCACACACAGCATGGCATCACCCAGGGAAAGACAAGCTCAACAAAACGAAGGGCAGATGATCCCCAGGCGCTGCTCAAGCAGCAGCCTGGGAGAAGTTGAAGCAGCATTTAATTTCCGCCTGATGTGCTATCACTTACGCGAGATCACAGCTCCTGCTCTTGCCTTCACTCAACCCCCTCCTCTAAGACTGCAGAGAAATAACACTGCTCGCTTCAAGTGAGGCAGAAAGTTCAGCTGTGGCATCTGCTAAGAGTACTCCACGTGTAGTGCTCCTCTCTCACGCGAGCCTTGAACCACGGGCTGCTCCACGCTCACCATCTCCCTGCTGGAGAGGCAGCTCTGCTCCACTGTGAGGCACCAGGAAGGGTTCACACCCAGGGGAGGGCAAGCAGGGGGTAATTCACAGAATCCCATCATATGTTGAGTTGGAAGAGACCCACAAGAGTCCAAGTCTTAGCCCACAGCACATCCCCAGAATTCACACTATGTGTGGCTCCATTAATGAAAAGCAGGCTGATTTCAGGCTAAATGGACAACTTCTGATGAGGCAGGTGGGAAGTGCCACCCCTCTTTCAACCCAAAGTCAAGAGTTCCCAGTGCTATTTTCATGTCCAGCCTGTGTGTCACAACTAATTTCACCTAACTGATCTCTCTTTGTCTGTTTTACTGACAGTACATGGTCCAGACACATTATCCCCTCCCTACACCAATTAGAAAATCCACAAATGAAACAAAATCCAAAAAAATAGCTGCCCAGCCAGAACATCATTTTACTTTATTTGCCTGCTTATTATTTTTCACCCCATATGCTCACAATTATTCTTTTGTTTCCATTTTGCTAGTTAACAAGTAGGGGGAGGGGGAAATGATATTCTGGAGTTTTTCCCTCTCTCCGCCTTTTCCCCTTTTTTTAGCACAGAACAGATGTTTCCCACGTCAGAGTCTCTCTTGACAAAGGCAGACTTTTTCTGTTGGGGAAAAGATGCTCTGAAAGAAATTTTCCTCCAAGCTCTAGTCCTGAATTTCCTCAGCTATCCCACTGCTCTTCCTGTGCCTCCAGCTACAGCGTGTCCTCTGGGCTATCCCAAGACACTGCTCTGCCTGGAATGGTCACCTGGTCTCAACCATGACCTTCAGGACAGTTTATACAAAAATGGCACAATAATGGAAATTGCCATTAATTGGAGCAAACAACTTTCATTACCTTCAACTGTAACTGTTCCATAAGGTGAATGGAGTCCAGAATTAAAGATATTCAATACATAAAGACATTTCAGTTTTTCAAACCAAAAGAGGGGAAATTTAGGTTTGATAGATAGAAAAAATTCTTTACATTGAGGGTGGGGAGGCTCTGGCACAGAGTGCCCAGAGAAGCTGTGGATGATCCACAGTATCCAAGGCCTGGCTGGACAGGGCTTGGAGCAACTGGGACAGTGGAAGGTGGAACTGAATGGGCTTTAAGGTCTAACCCAAACCATCCTATGATTCCGTAATGTAGTGTTAGACCTGTAGGACAACCCAACTCCTCTAAAATCCTATTGATAAACCACATCTAGACCTCAGAGGTGCACAAAGTGGCACCAACAGCCTTGACAAGGACAAGGAAAAGGGAGATCCCACAGTCAAAACAGTTCAATCCCAGGACTCGATGCCAGGACATCTGGATATTTGTTGGCTCACTTATCTATGTGCTTGTTTTCTCCTCATGCCTCAATTGACTCATATGAAAAATGGGGGTGATAATAGGTAGCTAACAGTGGCAATCTTTGAAATATTGGCCCTGCTAAAACAGGTGAGCTGCCTCAGCTTGCAGCAGCACCCCTGCAAGCACTGTCAGACACAGAGTTCTCTTTCTCTGGCCTTAACAATAAATCACCAGCTCATCTCTGCTCTGTGAGACTCAGGGAACTGGGGCAGTGGCCGACTAGATGTGCTTTGGAAAATCCCCCACAAGCATCAATTAGTGAATACTGCAGCACTGGGAGGGGAGGAGAGGACTGGGGCTCACTCTGCCTCTTCCTCCAGCTTTCCTATATAAGGAGGACCATGTGCTGAAGTGAAAAGCAAATAAACCTCTTGCTACAGAAAAAGACCAAAGGAGCACAACCTGTCTGTAGGAGGGGCTTCAAAACTCCAGTTTGTTCTTGCTTGAGCAAGTGGCACAAACTGGTTTCATAAGTGTGGAAGTATGGCCAGGACTAAAGGGTGTCTACAAGAAAGGAGAGGGACTTCTGCAAGAGTATAGAACAGCAGGACAAGGGGGAATGGCTTCAAACTGACAAAGAGTAGGTTTAGATTAGTTATTAGGAAAACATCCTTTACTGTGAGGATGGTGAGGCCCAGAGTTCTCGATGCCCCATCCCCAGAAGTGTCCAAGGCTGGGTTGGAGAGGGCTTGGAACAACTTGGTTCACTGGAAAGTGTCCCTCTCCATGGCAGAGGTTTGGAATGAGAGGAGCTCTAAGGTCCCTTCCAGTACAGGCCATTCTACGATCCTATGAATCATTGGCCAAGAGTCTCATACGTGAAACCCCTGGAGCTTTTTCATGCCATGCAGCAAACCCCATCTTCCCATTCCCCAGCACATTCCCATCCCAGTGCTTTGAAGCTGCATCTCCTCCAGAGCCGCCACAATCGCTGCTGGCACCAACCCCTTTCCACAGGACGAGATAATGTGCATTATTTGCTAAAATAAGTTTGACATTAATTAGCAGGAATCTCGCTGGCAAAGCCTCACACTGCGCAGCAGATGTGATGCGGGCTCACAGCTCCTTCCCTCCCTGCTGGGTGGAGGGGGAAGAGCTGGAGTCACAGAGTTTGTGTAACGCGTCCAAGAAGAGAACTGCGTCAAGAGGGACTGTCACCACCAGTGCCAAGCCCAGACACCCTCCCAGCAGCAGGCTGGATGCCTTTTAGAAGATCCAGGCTAGGAAAGAGACGGGTGTCACCCATGACAGACCAGGCAGAGGCAGGGCATGGCTGGTGCCGGGGTTCTCCACTCCCCCAGGAAATGCTGGCATGGGACAGAGTCATTTGACTTCCTCCAAAAAGTGGGCTGTGAGTGATCGAAGCACTCGCCTGAAAGCACTTGTTCCTTCCAGAACATCAGCATCAGATCTGAGCCAGGCAGCTCAATTCCTCATCCTCTGTGCTCAATAAACCCTGGTCCATAAAATTTATTGCCTGCTTCTAGATGACAACTGCAGGAAAAAAACCTTCCGATGCTGGAGTCACGTCTTGTGTAGACAGCCCTTACAGATGGCATCGCCACGGCTGATTTACAGGAGACAAGAGGCAGGCCAGACCTGAGTGCCAGGAAAAATCCCATACCTGGGCAGGAAGAAATCCCTTCTTTGTGGCCCCACTGGTTTGTGATCAGGGCTCTACTCTACAGGTCAACCACAACATCCTGGGGGAAGCTACAGCATATCCAGGGACTTGGGAGAACTGGAGCTCCCTCGCAGCCACCTGCACCAGGTTGTACATCACTGTGTAACCCAGATCCTCCTGCCTGTACATGGGAATTGTACAGAAAAGACATGACACAAGGCAGACAGAGGACAGTGATGGCAGGATGGCAGGAAACCTCTCCCTGAGCCCAGGAATGCTGCAGTACGACCTGCTGCTCCTGTTCCTACAGTGAGCTCAGTCCTCCTGTGTCACATACTTACAGAGCTGAAAGAGTGGCCAGTCAGCCCTGGGGAAGTGCATGATCTCTCCATGGCTGAGGAAGGGCAGGTAAGAGAGATGATGCTGATGGCACGAGACAATAAAACTGAGCATCCACTGACCCTGACAAAAGGGCAAGGGCTCGAGATAACCAGGGTATCTGCAGCAGAGGACAAGGCACGGACAGGTCTAGAGTGCCTGCAGGAGCAAAACCATAATGGTTGGGGAAGGTCAGCACTGAAGGATGTACTTGGGAGAGACAGTCCCTTCGCTTTCATCTGCACCAAACTCACTTGGCCACAGAAGCGAGGGTTGTGTGAGCCAAGCAATGTCTCTGCCATGAAAGCTTAACTAAAAACAGGGGAGAAATGCTCAACATCAAAGTGCAAAGCAGATGAGGACCCAGATCACACAGCTCTCTACATGAACACAACGCAGCCCTCAGCTGAATCACCCTTCCCTTCTCCATGGCAGAGGGGCTGGGAGACTGGGTAGGCAGAAGGAGGGAAAAAAAACCTGCAGAAGAAGCCACACCATGGTGAACAGAGTGGAAAGATTTCCAAAGGAGCCACGTTTGTCACATTAAAGTGAGTGAAAGGCAGCACCGATGCTTCCTTGCCTGTCAAGTGTGTTTGTCTCTGGTCCTGGGAATTTTCATTATTCATTATTCACCTGGCATGGACAGCAAGAGAAGTACGAGGTTCTGTCTAATCCCCACCTGATAATGTATTTCTGATAAGCGTGACGGAGCCAACGCTACTGACCAGAATCACATTTCCAGCAGATACAGTGCCATTTACAGGAGGCAGGCGCCGAAAATTCAGACTGGGGAGATAAAAGGAGGTGGGGGCCAAGTGTCCCAAGGGCATGAGGGCCTGGGGACAGAGGTGACATCCACATCACTGCCTTGCCATCCATGACACAGAGGAATGCAAGAAAGTAACATTATAGGTGACCCAAGTGAGGACAAATCACCACAGGGAGAATTTTTGGGTTGACTCGTCTCATCCTCTCTGTCTCCCCTCTATGATACAGAGTTCAAAACAGCAGAGGCCAAACTAAAACCCCTCAAGACAATTCAGAGCTCCAGAAGTGCACTGTGCTTGGAGAAACAGCTAATTTAGTGGCTGCCTGGGGTCCATGTCCACCAGCAATTACTGTGCCTCAGATCAACCTCATTGACTCCAACACTACCACAGCACAAAACTACAGCAATGGGCCATTAATATTTATCAGGCTTCATACGAGGAAAAGTGACTTGTATGGTGTGTTTTGTGTAATTTGTGTCATGTATTTTAACAGTGGGTCATGGCAGAAGCCAGATAACAATAACCTTGTCAACTAGCAGGATTTATAGCCTGGTTAAAATACATATAAAGGTACCTATATTATTGCAACTATAAGTATTTCAAGTGTGAAAACTCTAAAGAAGAGGTATAGGTGCCAGAGGGCAAAACCTGGCTATTTGAGAGAGAGAGATTATTTAGGTCAAGTATAAATATGGAAAAAGTTCTTGATGCCAAGATCTACAGGGCTGTGCAACCATCTCCCAGGAGGAAGGAGAAGATGCTCCATTGTTTTCAACATTTCAGACTAGACTGGATGGAGAGCTAAATATTACATACGGTAGAGAAGAGCTTACACATTAATGAGGGGATAGACTAAAATATAACCTGCCATGGAAAGCAGCAACAGGAAGATGGTACGGCCTTTCCATCCTATTTCACAGAGCTCCCCCCACATATTCAGAGCTGGATTTGCTGATTTGGGGTGACACAGACAAGTTTGTAATGCTTTCTGCTCCTGTCAGCTCTGTGGAGTCAATGCTGCCGGGAAAGAGAGAGCCAGAGCCTCCCCTGACTGTGTGATGAACTGTGTTATTGTCCCCCCAGTATTGGCTTTGAAACCCCACAAGAGACAAGGTGGCTGCGTGGATACGACCACGGACAGTATTTCACCTGGAAAAGTCCAGCTTAAATTTAGACCCTAGCACAGGCTGGGAGAATGTGTTTTATTCCTCATCAGGAGCCAAAAAGCAAACATAAGGCTCCAGGAAGATGGTGCACAATCACTGGACTTGCTGTCCCTGGCACATGGGGAACACACCTAAAGAGCCCCAGATTCAGTTGCTGATGTTGGTCACCACACTAAGGCTTGTCAGAATGTGGTGCCTCAGCCTGAAGCCAAGAAATGCACATGGATTCACCCATGCCAAGGCTCTGGCCTTTCTGTGCCTATTACCTAATGACCCTTTAGGATCCAGGGTCAAATGCCAAGGACCTAATCCTCCAGGAAAAGGGGATATGAAGACCAGCTGGCCCCAGAAGACAAGAGCATCCCTGCAGTCTCAGCAGCTGGAGGGCAGCGGGAGAGGCACAACGTAACTCCCTCCACACAGAGATCGTAACTTTGCAAGAACAGCTCTTTAACAGCTTCCCTCACTAACAAGCTGCTCTTGTTTTCATGTTTTGGAATGGCTTAATCCTGTATATGATAACATCCTCAACAAGCAAGTGCATTAAACTGTGACAGCTTTTCACTGACCTAAGCAATTGCATTGTGAAAACGCCATTAGCGTCTCTCTCTTCTTCATCTAATCCCCACTCCCCTCCCTCCACCTCCTCCCTGGCCAGCAAGAGCTATGCTCAACACCACTATTAAATTACCCTTAGAAATACGCTCCTCAAAGAAAATCAATGCACATGTGTTTTAACACTTGTCACAAATAGATCAACCGGGCAATCAAACATAGATCGTTCCCCCCAAGGTTTAAATAAATATGAGGACCACGTGTTGACGGTGTGTTCCCACGACTCCAGCACCTCTGGGCTGCTGCCGTGCTCTGCTCCACAACAGATGCTGGGTGCACAGTGCCCCTATGGATCAAACCCCACTGCACCAAAGCTCATCGCCCCCGGTTTCCCAGCAGTCCTAATGCACCCCCAGTGAAGTTTAGGAGAGTAAAACTGGCACAGGCAGCACTCCCATGGCAGCATCAGGCTGTGCACAGGCTCACTCGGCTTGTTTTTCAAACCCTTCTCCTCATTCCCTTCCTGCCACTATTATTTACTACTCCAGGTGCCAGTGGGATGATTCTCCCCACGTCTCTCTATAAAGAGCCACGGCTGATGGTTTGTATGGGGAACATGCACACAGGTCTAAAGTGCCTGATAAATAGATCGTGAGCCTTGAAATCTATTCCTACTGTGAAGACATTTGCAGCAACTATTTTTACTTCAACATCATTTTCTCTCTTCTTTCTTTTTTTTACCCATCCTTCCTCTTTCTTCCTTGGTCAAATCGGGACAGAGAGGGATTTCTTGCCGACTAATTAAAGCCCCACATGTTAATGAACTCCCAACACTTTACTGCCTCAGAGTGTCTGCAGCCCCACAGGAAATTAATAAGAGCTTTAATCACGAAGAGACTTGAAAGGTCAGTGCCTGCTATGGGTCTCCAAACACAGAAGGCAACGGAATCATATCATATTTTTAAAACACCCTGCTGAGAAGCCACAGGGCTGAGGCCAGAGACAAAATAACAGGCAGAAAATGAGAGGTACAGCTGCAGTCACAGGGTGAGGGAAAAGCAGGACAGGAGGGGCTGTAATCACACGCTCAGCCTTTGTCTTCTATTTAATCTGTCCTACCTTTGTTATTTCTTTTTCTCTCAGAGCAAGGCCAAATTACACGTGATCGATCTGCTGGAGAGTAACCCTTTACCAACCTACCTGAGGGCTCATCTCCTGACCTTCCTCCTCTCCATCCTCTTGCTAAATTAGCTCTCCCCAGTTTTCCCTTCCTGGTTATTCGTGTGCATCTTCCTAAAGCTCCTTTCAAGATATTAGGAGCTACATAGAAAAATTGATATTGTAAGTAGATGCTCCAGATGGACCAATTACTGAATTAATCCATAATACCCACCTGGCTCCAGGAGCCAGTTATTTACAGCAGGCACCAAAGCACACATATAATCTATTCACTCCTCAGCGTGGTATCAAAGCACAGCATTACGAGCACCAGCTCCACGAGCTATTTTTAGTCCAGCTCCAGTGAAATTCCAGTGCTTGAAGGACTCCAGCTACAGGAGCATTTCCAAGCAGAGGCACAAACTCTGAAGGATCACTTGGAGTGTTTCTGGGGCCAGAGACACCAGCAGCAAATGGACTGGTGTGATGTTTCCATGTGCTTATTCCTGGGACAAACCTCAGCCCACCATGAGGCTTTAATATCCACTTCAGAAGCAGCACCTCTAGGACCAACAGGAGAAACCACTTCCAGGTCATAGCGGTGACTCCAGACCTGCTTTGGACACCACAAGTTGCCCACAGCACAGAAGACACCAGACCAATATTCAATTCACAAGTCAGGAAAGCCTCAACTGTCCCAACCTGAGCAGCCAAGCCAAGCTGAAGACCCTTGGATGTTTTCAGAGTGCTCAAAGCTTTGCATCCACACCCAGCATCTCCTCACCTTCCCAAGCCCCTCTGAGAGGCTCCAACAGCTCTTCCCTCTCCTGTCGCTCTCCCCAATTTCTGTTACCTCTGAACCCACAGTGATGTAATTTCCTACCTCACTGAGTATAAAAGCTTCAGCTACTCTAATCACAGATCAATGGCCTGTTCCATGGAGAGAAAATCATCCTTGGTGGTGTTTATCATCCCTGCAAACTTCTGCTGTCCTCCCCTCACTCCTCTCTCACTTTAACCCCTTGCTGCCCACAGTCTCCAGTTGTTCTTGCACTGGGCACTCCCTGGGACAGTCTGAGGAGTGAAATAATTCCCTCAGGATGTACAAGCCACTGCTCCCAGCACCCTCACCAGCACACTCTCTTCATAAACCTCTGGTCCTGCCTTGAACAGAAGCTTTTTACCCCTTTTATCCCCCAGTCTCCACAATATGGTTATAACTGCAACAGTAAGAAGGAACGAGGCCAGAAATGAGTCCAGGCAGACACAAACTTTCCTGCAAGCTGGAAGGAGGTTCCATAAGAGCAGGAAATTTGGCCACCCAAGGTGAACACCCAGACCTAAGAACCAAGTCTGGCTCAGCCACAGCCCAAAGTGAGCTCCTGCAAGGCTCACACCAAAAGCAAGGGATCAGACCTAACACATCGCCGCTCCAGCCCATCTCCAGAGTGCATTCAAACAGTTTCACGCTCCAGAGGCCTTTCCATTTTTAGGTTTACAAGCTAAATCCCAAGCAGGAAGGAGCCCCCAGCACTAATGCTGAGGCTAAAAAAAAAAAAAAGACTTGGCAATGCATAGCCCAGGAGAAAACCCAGCGATTCAACAGCATCAGAGACACTTCAGACACCCTCCCGCTTGCAAGCTCACAGCAAGTGTTTCTTCCCTCAAGTTCAAAGCCTCTCCCCTTCAGGCAGGTTATAATTGAGCACCATGACGTTCCCCACACAGCCGCTCCCGGACGAGACCCATCAGCGCTCCCGTTTCTCTCCGGCAATTCCTCGATCTCATTTTGACTCCCGGTTCCTCATCCCCTCTAGGGATTCAGCCCCATCTACAGAAATAATTGGAAACACACCCTCCACGTCCTCCTCCTGTCAGGAGCCAGCTGTCTTGAGGCTTTAAAGGCAATCTCCCTTGCTTTCCTCCCCCCTGCTCCCCACAAAAGCTTCTGCTGAGATCCTGGGGAGCAGGAGGAGACATCCCTGCTCTCCCTCCCCAAATATATCATCCTCTGCAGGCCAGACACAGCTTCTCCCTTAATGTCCAGTCAGATTTCATCTGACAGCACTTTAGGAAGTGATAGGAGAAATCACCATCAGAGCAATAACATGGTTAGAGTCCCTCAACAGCCATAGCTGAAGCTGCAATAACAGTATGAGGGTCTGGCCTCACCTCAACTCATCCTTCTCAGAGCACCCTCATCCCAACACTGTCTGTTCCCCCTGATACCAAATCCTGCTTTTTTATTATATTTGATTACATGCTGGCTGCACCAGAGGGGAAAAGCACATAAACCCACAGGAGAAGCAAACTTTGCCAGTGAGAGGTGGTCCTTCTACCACATCCCTCCCTCCCTCCCTTGCAACAGGGAATATCTTCCCTTTCCCGCCGCTGGCACCAACATTGGCCTCCTGAACAACTGGGATATATATACACACACACACAGATACACACACATATATATATATATAAAGAGAAGAACAACCCACTTAATGAGCTCTGATACCCTTCTTGTAAAGAGTGGGAAATTATCTGCGAGTCTAGGAATATCTTCATTAAAAATGCATTTAGCTGTGGAGCGCTCAGAAAGAGAGACCTGTAATACATGAAAGATTAGCCCCAGATTGCTGATTGGGCTCTTTCACATCGTTATGGTAATTAGACTCGCACAGCCTGTTGTGCTGACTCTGACACTTTGCCGGGTGTGCCTTTGTCTGGGATTTAAGGTGGATTTTCCCCTGTTCTTCACCCTTTCTCACTCCTCTCTGATTCCTGTCTCAGCCCCTGGCCAAGGAGGGGGCTCTTCCTCTGCTCATCAACATGCCAAGTGCTGGGATCTGACTCGCCTGCACTGCCGACTGCCTCTGCCAACCCTGTCCCTGCCTTGCATGGAGAAGAGAGAAATTAATGGTAATTACGAGGTGTGAGTGGATATTACAGCTCTCAATCTGATTGCCACTGAAACCAAATAAAAATGCAACTTAATCAGTCGATTATTAAAGCAGGGGATAAACAAACAGTGATGAGCCCTCATCCTTCCCAACACCCTTCCCTGCCTGGGGGCCAGGGGGGGTCTTGCTCCAGTCTGGCTGGGGTTTTCTTTGCCTTTCTATATCATTTGAAAAGGAAATCCAGCTCAGCCCACCCAGCCTGTGGAGCTGGAAAGAAAAGCTGTGCATCAGAGGAGGAATGAGACAGAGGAAATGCTCAGAAGGTTTCCAAGGAGGAGCACATCTAATGATTGTGGTTTTCAACAAGTATCCTGGCTCACCCCTTGTTGTGAAGTACTGCTTGTCTTTCCTGAGCTGCTGAACACCCTTTGAGGAGCACACAGCTGCAGACCTCCTCTGAAACCACAATGGCAAGGCATGGAGCTGCTGGCAAGCAACTTGTTTAACCTCAACAAGGAGAAAGGGTCATTCCATGGCATGTAACCTGTGGGGAAATGAAGCTGAGAATGTGCCATATCACTGCTTTGGCATCACTGCAGCTTATTCCCCTGAGCTACAACAAACAACAAAATAACCTCTCCCTGTGGGTTTAGCTTTGGATCCACACACCACAGAGTCCTTCAACACTCCCCAATTCCTGAAACTCAGCCAAGACCTACAAAAATCCAAAGGAGGGCCAGCAGCAGGACTGCAGAGGTTTCTGAACACCCTACTTGCCACCAACTGCTGAAGCACCTCATGAACAGAGAGGGATTTTAGATGCAGTGGCCAAATCCAGCCAGCCCAGGAGGCAGGGAGTACAACCAACCAACCAACAGCCCACCTTATCCCATCACACAAACAACAATGCTCTGCTTTCTCCCTCCTAAAGTAAGTCCACTGCTACCACTCCAGATGATAATGCTGCTCTGATGACCCCAAGCTGGTGCCAGCCTGTATCATCACTCACTAATCCCAGCCAAGAAGGCCTCATCTTATCTCTCACTGCCCTATCTGCCCACCTCAGGTTTCAGCCAAGGTTTGCCTAATCCGGCTCCGAGCCCAGGGGATCTCAGTGGAGACACTGGCCCTGTATTAACCTCATGGCACTGGGGCAGGTTTGGAGACTTTCCAAATGTGATCCGAGTGTCTGACTCAGAATAATAATAGACAGCAATGATCATAAATTAATCTCCTCACCCATCTCTCCCTTCCTCATACATGTATTAATGTGTTTCTATAGCCCCTCCACATCCTCCCTCTGCTCTATTCATTCATCTATCCCTGGCACGTCCTTTAATTACCTACCCATTAGGTCTCCTCCCTCCACATTTTATCCCCTCTCTGATTGCAGTGGGGAGTATGTTTTAACCCTGCAACGGACCACAGGAGAAGATTTTAGGCAAGTATCCAGGCACATGGGGGATGCTGAGTTCTCTGCTGCCCAAGGAGGTCTCAAGAAATTCCTTCTTAGAGGCAGGAAGGCTTGTGATTAAGTGATGGAGATGCTGTCACAGCTGGACAGCTACCCTAGGGGACACTGTAGGGCTGACCATCAGCTCCAACCTACCACCGGGCAAAGGAGAAAGCCAAGCCACAGCTCCCATAAGGACTGAAGCTTTGGAAAGCCCTCCTGTCCCCTCTTCATGCAATCCTTCTGCCAAGTTCCCATCTTCTCCAAATCCCTGCAGAAAAGTGAGTAAGGAAGAGGCAAAGGAAGTTGTTGCCCTTGCTAGAGAGCAGGGGCTTGCATAGAAGGGCCAAGGTAACACCAGGGGAGTTAGACTGGATATTAGGCAAGATTTCCTCACCAAAAGAGCTGTCAAGCCCTGGCAGAGGCTGCTCAAGTGGAGAGACCATCCCTGGAGGGATTTAAAACCCATGTGGATGTGGCACATTGTGACATGGTTTAGTTGTAGCTTTGGCAATGCCGAGGTAACAGTTGGACTCAATGATCTGAGAGGTCTTTTCAAAACCTAAAACAGTCTATGATTCCCTCCCTGCATGGTTTCAGGAAACTCTGGTGGGTGCAGACAGAGCCTTTGCCTTTGGATCAAGCAGATGAAACTTTTCCCAGCTCCCAGCCCCCGGAGTCAGTGTTCATGTCCAAAAAGCACAGCAGAGGCTCTCTGTGAACAACACCACGGCCACAAATAAACCCAAGCACCAGCAGGATGACAGCTGTAATGAACCAGTGCATACGTCCCACTCGGAGGTTTCGCAGAGGCTGTTCAGCTGCTGATGACTGATGACATTTGGATTTCAGCGAGACAGTTTGCACAGGAAATCTGCACAGCAGCCACTTTGAAGACACCCTCTCAGCTTCCCCCAGCAATTGCTTAATAAGCACTGTATCACAGCCCCCTCCTCTGCTGTGCCCATGTCTGGGGTGTGGAACAACGTCACACTGGGAAGCCACCACTTACAGACTGTCCCAGACTCCGCCATGGAGCAGCACCAGCTGGACCCATCCCATCCACCCCACTGATTTGCCCCTAAAGCCCCCAGTCATGAGACACACTGATCTATCTTCCTATCCTTTCCCAGCACTTTCCAATCCTTGGAGCAGAGACTGCTATTCCCAAATATCTAACCTTGATCTTCCCTCCTGCAAATTAATCCAATTCCTTCCTGTTCTGTCTAGCAGTGGACACAGAGAGCAATCGATTGGTCTCTTTTCTATAACAATTTCTGACATATTGGAAAAATGAGATCACATCTCCCTCTCTTGCCTTTGGGTCCCACAGGCAGCACTTGGGAGGTTTTCCAGGAGCTCTGATCAGCTCCACACAAACACCCAGCCCTGCTCCACAGGGTGAGGAACTAATCTGCAGATCTGCTCCTTCTCTCTCCAGCTGCTCTGAAAGTTCTATCAGGGAGCTGAAACCCCAAGCCTGAAGGATGTGGGGTGGGGAAGGATACAGGAACTAATGGCTTTAAACTGAAAGAGGGCAGGTTTAGACTAGTTATTAGGAAGAAATTCTTCTCTCTAATGGTTGGTGAGGCCCAGGTTGCCCAGAGAAGCCATGGTTCCCTCATCCTTGGAAGTGTTCAAGGCCAGGTGGGACAGGGCTTGGAGCTACCTGGTCTAGTGGATAGTGGGGTGAGAACAAGATGGTCTTTAAGGCCCCTTGCAATCCAAACCGTTCTACAATTCAAGAATATCCAACACACCAGACATCCATTTCTAGCTCAGGCCATAGAAAGACCCCAAAAAGCAGCATCAAGCCCTGCTCCCTGCCCTGCATCTCCTTCCACCCCTGCATTTCTCCCACTGAACACCCCATGAGTGAGTGCTCAAGGCCCACTCTCCCAGTAGGAATTGTGCCACAGCTGGTTCCCTGGTTGGGTGCCATTCCAGTGCCATCACACTCAGCACCACCAGAGCACTTGGGACATCAAAAAAAAGAGTGAGTGGCTCTATCAGGAGTGCTGCTATTTATACCCGAGGGACTGATGAGCACCAGCAGCAAGGGAGACACAAAGGCGAGCGGCAGGAGCTTGATTACTGACAGGTATTTTTAGAGCATGCAGGGGGGCACATGAGAATCCTCTACTCCCAATGCCAAGGGTTTTCACTCCCCCCTTCAGTCCCAAACAGCAGTGCCACTACTGCTCTGTGCCTCATGCAAACAGACAAGATCAGACCCCTGCCTGCCAACTCACTTGTGCTCCCAACAGCAAATGGGTAAATCACTGCAATTACACTCAAAAAGTCACATCCCCATCCCTCCCTCTTCCCGCTCCTCTGCACACGTGCCCAGATCCTGCAAAACAAAGTAATGGGTAGCAATTGAAATGCTTACACAGTTAATGGAGCCCACGGAAAGCCCTGGTGGGTGCTGCTCCTTTGGCTGGCAGCGGGAGCTGGGTGAGTGCGTGGGAACCCAGAGAGGAACCATCTCCAGTCAATTGGGAGACAACAGCTTTTATACCCCCCAGGTGACAGGTCCCCACCGGGGCTGACTCAGAGGCAGGCAGGCAGGAGCTGGTGTTTGCAGCACATTAACACAGCTGTGTCAGCTTCCAGGTGAATCAGCTTTGCTTCATCAGACACATCAACAGACTCAGCACTGCCATCTCCTCTCCTGCTCAGATTTATTTTAATTGCAAGATGCAAATAGTATTTTCCTACCCACATCCATCTGGAAATATCTCTCAGATCTTCTACTCTTGTGTTCATGACTTTTTTTAGCACTTCCCTTTCCTCTTTCTTTTTTCCCACCTTGTCCTGATCCAGATCAAGATAGAAGGGACCAGAAGGTCAGAAACAGGAAGGGTCTGGTTAGTGGAGCCACTTTTTCAAAGACCAGAATACCTCAAAGCTGAGCTCTCTGACCAAGTCCTTAAAAATTGCTTCTCCAAAGATGCCAGCAACTGATCTTCATCCTGCCCACTGTCTCTGTAGAACCCACAGGATGGGTGCCAACATACCTGGAGTTTCAGAGGCGACATTGAACATCTCATTTCCACATTAAAGGTGCTGGACGCCAATAGTTTCTATCTGCATGGAAAAATACCAGCACAGCACCTCTGAAAACCAGGCTGTGTCTCCAGGGACCTAAGGTGGGTACAGGCACAGAGGAGCAAAGGAGACAGTAACTCTCCAGCGACTGAGCAGTCACATCAAACCCTTCCCAAAGGGGTTTGTGTTTCCCAGCCACTCTAAGAAGGGTGTCTGCCAGCACACAGCTCCCCTCAAAGCCGACAGCTCTCTCTGACTCCCCTCGGATACGCAAGAGCCATTTCAGCCTTGTCCTTGGACACCTCTTACACGCAGCAAATTAATACCAGCAATCAATCATTAATCAGAGCTTCTTCCAGCTACCAGGGAAGGGAGCTGAAGCAGGCCAGGCTCTGCTCCCATTTATGTCAGACAAATGCAAGCCCGTGGAGCGACTCCAGATCAACACGGTGCAACAGACAGGAGAACAGGGCTGGGCACTCAATCACGCGGCACCCGAAGCCAAGCACAGCCGACAGCAGCCCGGCAGCTGGGCCAGGCTCCACCGGCTCCAGCAAGGCTATTAGCAAAGAGAAAAGGGAAGAAAAAGTACCCCAGTGGTTACTCACCCGCCCAGCCTCGCAAAGAGAATGTAATCATTAGATATGGCTTTTCCCATTATAGTTCCTTAATGACTTGCCATTGTCCTCGGAACATGTGAGGAGGGAAGGATGGAGGGCAGAATCCCTCTGCCTGATTGCTGAGGTGTCCTGGACTCACCACACAAACGCCTCAAATGTAATTAAAAGCTGCTATTACCCATTTCTTACAAAGGCAGGTTGGCAATTAAATCTGCTCTGTCAAGAATTGCATTTTCCCTTATACATGCACACATACATATAGAGATATAGGTGGATTTTAAATGCAATTATTTGCAAAATAAGAAATGGCTTCATTCTGCAGGCATTTCAAGAGGATTCCCATCATTCCAGACTGTATAAATATTTTTAATGTCCTCAGCAGGGCCATCCAGCCTGTCCAGCAGCTGCAGGGTTATTTCTTCCATGCTCTAAGCCACCCATGCCCACCCTGAAATATGGGAGCTGTAATCCACACACCCAGCTGAGGCTCCTAACCCGCTTATTTTAATTATCTGTGACACCAGCCATAGATATGTACTGTGAAACTCATGATCTTGTGATTTCCAGCAGGTTCTTTCTGGGATCACATGACACATTCCTGCCACAGACAACAGACCTGCTCATAAACTGCTCTGCCTGTGCTGAGGGGAGAGTTGGCTTTTATGGGCTGCACTGCCTCCAACTATTTGTAGCCACTGTAAAAACCATGCGGCAACCACCTGGAAATGGCCAGAAGAGCAGTTTGGGGTAGACTGGACAGCCAACTGATATCCCAGAAGGATGGAAATTGCTGGGAAAAGCAGGAGGAATGACCAGCAAGGCTCTGTTGCAGCTGCAGAGCAAACACCAGGCAGGTGGTGCTTCCTAACCCTCCCCTGATCCCACCTCCAGAGAGTCAACAGGGTTCCTCCTGTTTTGCCATGGCATGGAGAGCTCCAGCAGCACCAATACTGTGGTGCCCCCCTGCCTTGGGTCCCTGCAGACTCCTGGAAGCAGCCTGCCATGGCTGCCTTTAATAACTTTGCAATCAGGTTTAAATTGCCACTGCAAAAGGTTTATAAAAGTTTGTGTTGCCTGCTAATTAAATCCATACAAATGCCGGCTTGGCATTAATTTACTGTAAAATTAGTGTGAGGCTACAGTGGGTTATTTGCAAGAAACTTGTCCACGCTGAACTACCAGCGAGGAGCAGCTGACCTTGGGAATTATCTCCCCAAAGCCTCCCTGCCACAGATCAGACACAGCTTTTCTTCCAGGCGCCACATGCAAATATTGTTGCTTTTCAATTATTTGTCGACTGATCCAGTGGCTGGGAGACAGGAGCTAATTAAAATCTAATTGAAATAAAATAATTTCCAATTCTGCTGCCTTTCATCGCCTCTTGGAGCAAAGGCTCCTTGTCTCACAGACTGGCTGTCCTCGGTCCCATTTTTCTCTTAGCTCTGACAACAGCCTATGTGTCATCCCTCTCCCTGCCAAGGTGTTTGAGGATGTGGGGCCAGGATATGCCCCCGTGGGGCAAAGCAGGAACACAGGGGGACAAGGGAAGTCTTGTGGCAGGGAAATAAGCAGGGAGCAAATTGAGGAAAAGGAAGAGGATGGGAAAGGAAGATATGGAGAAGGCAGGGGAGGGAGAAGAGAGGTCACAACACTGGGAAGAAGGGAGCAAGTCCCAGCCATATAGATGTTCCAGGTCAGTCTGAATGGGGCTTGTAGCAATCTGGTCTAATGGAAGGTGTCCTTCCCATGGCAGGGGATGGAACAAGATGAGCTTTAAGGTTCCCTCCAACCTGAACCAATCTGGGATTCTGTGATCAATCAGGCACCTCTTCTCCTAGAACAGCCTCCCAGCCTGCACCTGGACCAAGCAATATCTGAGCACAGAGGGCAAATACACCCTTGAGTCCACTCTGGACGCTTAATCCCACTGGTTGCACTTGATCTGCTTCCATGGGGAGGTATCCCAGTGCCAGCAGGGATGGAGCACAAGCAATGCCAGCACAGCTTCATCCTACAAGGCTGAGCGGAGGTCTCCCCTCCAGCCACAGAGCACGGGGGACAAGGACAAACTGACTTCACAACTGCCTCTATTTCACCCTTAGAAGTGAGGAAAAAAACCATCTGCATAATTCAAGCAGAGGTGGCAGAAATGGCTTCCTGATATAGCTGCGCCTCAGCCACCGAATATAGAACTGGACACACTGTATAAAACCCAATTACTACTGTGAAAACCTCTCTCAGACATACACACTTGAGACTGTATTAACTCCAGCAACACACTATATCTTGTCATGCCAATAAAGTTCTTGACACTGAAATTGAGAGGAGGGAGAGCATCTATATGTACATGGGGACTATGGAGAGAGAGCCATGGAAAGCCAAGGATACAGCAGCAGCAGTTGATTATAACAAGCCAGTTCAATTTGCCTGATACGGTTGCCCTAGTATTTTTTTCTTTTTTGCTCACTGACTTTACAGCTCAGCAGGAGCAATCATAATAATAATTAAAAAAATCCAACCAGAGTTATAAATAAAACGAGAGACAAAGGAAGGAAGAAAGAAAGAAAGAAAGAAAGAAAGAAGCGCATGCAGTGTTTAGAGGCAGCTAAGCCACCATGCTGAGGGCTTTGGAGAGAAGTCTTCCTATGTGCCCTCCCAGCCATCCTGCATTTATCCCTTTGTGGCCAGATTGGATGCTCTGTCTCGAGCTGGTCACTCAGCACCACAGCCACATGTGACCAGCAGCACAAGAGCGTCCCATGGAGATGCCTGAAAGCAGAGAGATGGGGAGGTGCCATGGTCAATCCCCCTTTTGAAGTGATGGGGAAGCTCCAGTGGAAGGAAAGCTGCCAGCCTTCCACTTCTCTCCCTTGTATCGCTGCATTTGCTGCATCCTGCCCCTCCTTGGGCAGCATTTCAGGAGCTCAGATCCCAAGAAAACACCCACCACAAGTCACTTTCCCTGGAAGTCCTCCCTGCAGCCAGCTCCCACATGAAGAGCTCAACTAACCAAGTCTGTTGCTCCTCAGGTTTCACTCCAGCAAAACATTCTTCATTATTAATCCTCAGAAGAGGTTGCAGAGGATCACGCTGATCAAATGACATCTGCATTAGCAGGAACAGAGCAGAGCTGTCACTACATTACACAGCTCTTTCTCCCTCTCAAGACTCACAGGAGCTTAAGGGCTAAACAAACTTGGTTAGAGAAAGGAAAGGAGAGTGGAAACCTTTTGCCTCCACCATGTGGATAGCAGTGGGCTGTGGCAAACATCAGTGATGTCTGGCAGCTTGAGTATGGGAAAGCCATCCAGGTTGGGGATGCCTGGGAGGCAGAGATACCAGCCAGCTCCATCCAGCTCTAGCAGGCTCATGACGGATCTGCTCACACTCCTGGTGGGCTCAAATCCACAGCAGCAACCTGCCCTCCTTCCTATTGCAGAGACCAGAGGAAGCTACTAGAAAACAAATTTCCCTTTTCAGGCTCCCCATGGGAGAGATGCTGCAGGAGAGGATGAGGACTATGGATATCACCTCTGCTGTGCTTCTGCAAGGGATGCACAGCTGCCTCCAGATGTTGGAAGACTCAAATTGCTGAATATATGGCCGGGGGGTGGGGGAGGGAGGATGATCAACTCAGTTTTGGTCTCATTCATGCCCACACAGTCTTTTTTCTAGCACCCAACCACTGCATATCCATGTACTGTGAGAAGCTGGAGGTAAGGTCCTCTTGGATTGCTAAGGTGGCATTTGGGATAGATCTGTATGGGCTTTTCAATGTTAAACCAGTTCATGGTCAAGTGGGGAGCTCAGGGCAGGGAGAGAGCACAGCACCCAGATGCACACCTTGCACAGAAACTTCTGTAGCAGGTTTAATTAAAACAAAAGAGAAGAAAAATCACAGAAGGGACACGAAGATTTGCTCCAGGACAGGAAGAGGCCCTTCTCTGTTCCTCACAGCACTGGCAAAATCCTTCCCACCCCCTCAAGCTCTTGGGGGAAGATGATGGTTCTTCATATTAATGGTAAGTGTCAGCGTATCAATTTCAGCCTCTCTGCGAGTTGAGATGAAACATGTGCCAAGGTCAGGGCTAGAAGGCTTAAGTGTATCTATTGTCATCCGCATAATAGCGCACGGATTCATTTCTATCATTTTTATCTCCCTTCTTTTTTAATAATCCTATAGCGAGGATATAATTCTCTATTAATACATTATAGAAGAAGCTTAATGGAAAAAAGCAGGGTGCTGCCTTTTTTTCCCCGACTTACAAGCGGCGCATACAGACAAGCGGGGTCTGAGGTTGCCTGTTCTCTTATTTTTTGAACTGAAAAAATGTTTTCACTACTTGACTTGCCTCTTCTTTTTTCACATTACCTCAGACAAAACAGAGCTCAGCCTCCTGGGGCGGCTCATTAGAGGTTCCCCCAAATTGGAGGTTTTCTGAGCCATTATTTCACGGTGCAGGGTTTAACAAGGACATCTCTCTCACGAGCTTTTCTCCAAAATAAGCATTTGAAAAGGAGGTGACAACACAATCCGCCCCCAATAGTGGGGTTTCAAACAGCCAGAGCTACCCCTCAGCCTCCTAAGAAATCGTGTCTCAAACAACAAAATCCTAACAAGTTCTCCAGATGTCCTCCGAGCCTCCCAGAAAATAGAAGACAGACATATCTTGAATTTTTAATGTGAAAACACTCGGGAAAGTAAGAAAGCAAACAAAGAGGAACAAAACCAAACAAAAATAAAGCTTTTTAGCCCTTCTATATATGTAAATCTCATCTCACTGATTCCAACATCTGTTTTTTTCCTATTTTTTTTACATCTCAGCGTGGCTACATAGGAGAAACTACAGCAAACAACTCTGGAGCTGGAGTTAGGTGGTTTTGGGGAGAAGAAAAGCTTGTCCCTCATCCATCACACACAGCTGCCAGCATGCAAGTAACTCCCTATGAGCCCAGTCCTTGGAAGGTTTGAGCCTGGGCTTTGTCTGGAAAAGTCACCTGCTGTTGGCCAATGTGACATGCTAAGGCCAACGATGCCCTCCTGGTGTCAACTCAGCTGGTTCACTGTAGTCAAAAAGGAGCTTCCAACCATCACCTTGCCAAGGCAGATCGATCTTGTGGCATCTGGAGAAGCAAGTGTAGCACCACAGAACAGCAAACAACTGCTGGACAACTAAAAAGCACTTTCCAAGGCTGGCAATGCTGTTTGTTCCTCCCAGCATGGCTGAGGAGCAGCCCACACGCATGGCATCGTGTCAGCTGGACCTGTCATCTCCAACTGGGAGCCTGGATTTCTGTCAGTCACTGCCATCGATCTGCCTGTCACCTGCCAGTCACATCACATGCAGCCCTAAAACACCACGTTGTTCTAACCAAGTGCTGGCAAGCCAGAAATTCCTCCACGAGGAGGTTGGGAAGGGGAGAACAAGACAACGACTGCAACATCCTTGTGCTGATGTCAAGCCTGATGTGAGGGAATGTTTTCCCACATCACCATGACCAGGCCACACAGCATTTCTTACAGACTTGTAGAAGGCAGCAGGGACACCCACCTCATATCCATGAAAACCCCCTTCCACAAGTGATTCTCCTACAACTTATCCCACTGCAGTGGAAAAGCCTTGTAGTTATATTCCCACCAGCACAGTCCTGGCTCCAGGTTTAAAATACAATGATCAGGGTAAACAGCTTCCACTTCACTGACATCCAAAGCCCAGAGCAAAGAGATAAATGTTAACACTTCCAGAAAGCTGTAGGGATGGAGAAATTACAGCTGGCTCCTCTGTGGCTCCGAAGACCTGGCTGAACTCCTTCTGGGGCCTCCAGCTATTCCCAGCAGAGATCAGCATAAGAGCTGGATGAGGCCCAGAGGTCCATGCTCTCAGCTCATTTATTAAGAAGCCAAGGATATCCAGAAAGTCAGGATTTTTAGCATAGTTTAAAAAAAAAAAAAAGGAAGCAAAGCCACCCTTCTATTCATAGTATGGCTCTGGAGGATACAAGTTGTAATGCTGAGTGAAGGCATCCTTGGATGACAGCCCTGGATCCCTGCTGTGCACAGCAGGGATAAGGCTCAGGGAAGCCACTGCACAGAAACAGGATTCAACCTCTACCCAAACCACAGGCTGAATCCAAATGCCAAATCATCCTGGGGTTCACAAGCAGGAATATGGCAAACACAGCCTCATCTAAAATGCTTTTAATCTTTGCTCCCCAAAGAGCAGCTTTCTCCCATGGGATTTCTGTGGGAAAGGAAAGAGCTGCAGGTATACAAGGAGAGAAAGAAACAAGAAGAGAAGGATAAAAAAGTTTTAATTTCCCATCCTTGGAAACAAAGTTTTGGGCTGAAGCTGCTCTGGAGCTGCTGCTTGGCTGTGGCTGGAGGGGGTAACGTGCACTCCCCTCCCTTGAAAGGGACATGGATCTCATCGTTGCATTAAACAGCAAACCAGTGCTCACCATGTTGAATTAGTGCCAGTAGATTTCTCTGACTGGAACATGTTGGAAATCACAGTTGGCTTACAAGAATCAATTAGGGCCAGATGGGGGTGCGAAGAAGTCAAACAATTTGCCTTATTGCAAGATTCGGGACTCGGCAAAGGGTTCTTCACATTTTCATTTAGATTTAAAAATCACTCGAGTGCACCCTCTGTGTAATTCAATCGAGGAACAGAAAGGGAAGTACCAGGCGGGTAGGAGATATATTGTTCTTCTCCAGAAGATAAAAGTAGGGGGGAGGAAAAGAGAGAGGATTAGAGCACAGATCCTCAGCAGGGGGAATTCTGTGTAGGGATCCTGAAGGTGGAGCAACATCACCATAATCCAGAGGAGGTAGGAGCATGTTCTTTCCCATCATCCCTGACTCCATTTGGTCATTGGTGAGAATTCAAGCTGGGCATTTTGGTTACTGAATCACAGAACAGCTTGAGTTGGAAGGGACCTTAAAGATCATCTCATTCCAACCTGCTACCATGGGCAGGGACAACTTTCACTATCCCAGGTTGCTCTGAGCTCCATCCAACCTGGCCTTGGACACTTCCAGGGATGGGGCAGCCACAGCTTCTCTGGGCAATCTGTGCCAGGGCCTCACCAGCTTCCCAGGGCAGAATGTTTTCCTAATAGCCAATCTAAACCCACTCTCTTTCAGTGTGAAGCCATTCCCCCTTGTCCTGTCATTCCAGGCACTTGTAAATGGTCTCTCTCTCTGTTTTTTGTTGGCCTCGTTCAGGTACTGGAAGGCCACAATTAGGTCACCTCGAAGCCTTCTCTTCTCCAGGCTGAACATCTCAATTCTCTCAGCCTTTCAAACTCAATGATTTTAGAGGACTTTTCCAACCTAAATGATTCTATGATTTTGCAGGATAACGTTTATGGAGACTGACGTGAAGTTACCAGCCCATCCCCAGCCAGGATGGAAACCCACGTTGATGGACCTCCCAGCAGAGCCAGGAACTGGTAATGAAACCTGGCCAAGGTTAGTCAGGGGAAAAAACTGCTCTCTAATATGCAGCACACCTCCACCACTGCAATAAAGATGAGATTGAATTGCAGAACGTGGCTGCGGGTCTTGTTTCTATACATTTCAATGTTGTGCTCCAACAGGTCGGAATATTGTTAGCAATTCCGTCTGCAGAGGAGACATTGCTGAGCTGGGTAAAACATGTGGCAAATTTCTTTCTGGGCTCATCCTGGATCAGGTGAAGGCGTTTGATTATATAGGCTCAGGGGTTATTTGCATTATGGGATTCCCAACACTCCTCCCGAAATGGTTGGGAGCTTTATGTAAATCAGCCAGAGGGGAACCTTCCGAGAACGTCTCAGCTGATGGAACAACTTTAATCTCAAACCTGGCTACGTTTCCAATTACCTCGTAGTTCTTTTGCCACCAACTGCTTCATAAGGGAAACCCAGCCTTTCCGGGGGATCCCTGAGTCGTTACGTTAGAAGAAGGGAAAGGGCAAAGGTCCTCTTCAATTTTCCATCTGTGTGCATGGGCTAATGTGATGTGCTCTCTTCAGACAAGAGGAAAGGTTAAACGGAGCCCTCGTTGGAGAGCAAAGCTGCGAGGCTTAAAGCCGAGATCTGCAAAGGAGTCTGAGCCAAAACCCACTGAAAGTCAAAGGACGATGAACATCTAAGCCCACAAGGCTGTTCTGAACTATCTAAATGGAAATAAGTCCAGGTGCTTTCATGCCTGGGCTTCTGTGCTCCAAAGAAGTACCAAACGCAGAGGGAGATGTGATGGGATCTGTCCTGCTTCTCTCCCCTTCCCCCTCCTCATGATGTGAGGTTGGCAGAGATCAGCAGGAGAAACAGCAGCACTGGAGGGAAGGAAAGGGATGAAAATGGAGGGCAGAGAAAGGAAGCTCTGTGCCTCAGACAGCTGCCCTTTCCCAGAGCCCAGCCTGAACTTGCACGTGTTCGGCGCCACTCAAGATACTCAACTCCATTACATTTCAATTTTTACCTTTCCTCACCTTTTCTATCCACCAGAAATGACTGGGACTGTGAAGCACCATGACTTCTCCAAGAGAAGTCTCTTTCTTGGTCATGGACAACTCTTGCTGAGCAGCAGTGAATCCGGTAACGAAATCTCAGAACAAATGACACTGTTTAAAGGAAGAGGAACAACATCTAGAGATTCCTCTCTGGTGGATTTAGGAACAACTTCATTTCTGTTACACATTAACAGTTCCTGAGCTGCTCCCGAGCTCCCTGCATTGGAACATCCACACCTCTCCCTTCGGATACACCTTGATTAATTTTGCTTCCTTTATTATTTAAGCCCAGTATCTTCATGTAAAATATTGAAGACCTGACTCATTCTTTATTATTATCCCTGCCACGCACCCTTAGGAGGCCCTGCGATCTCCATAGCCTTCGATCCGCTAGAAGAGAACAAACTCATCTCAATCCCTGAGTAAATATGAGGGATTGCTGGAGGGATGCTGTCAGCATCCTGCTCCCTCTTCCTTCGGCTGCCGTGCTGCCTCGCCATGGAAAACACTCTTAAAGGCTAATTCACTTCCCAACATCTGCACGGCTCATTTCCTGCTCTCCCCTCTCTCTCTCTGTGTTCCTCTGCAGCTGCCATTGGAGGCAGTTGGCTCCCAGTAATCCCCACTCTTGGATATAAATGGAGCGAGTCGGGAAGCTGCGACTACGGCCAATTAGCCGCTGGCTGAGGGCGGCTCTGCCGGCGAGACCACGAGGAAATCCCACTTGCCCAAAGACAACGTAGGGGATGCAATGGAGGCAAAGCATTTCAGGTGCTTTCAGGGTGATGATGGGCATCATGTGGATTTTTTCCCCACCAGAATCACAGTTGCCTCCCATCATTTCCTAACCTTGACTGCTCGTTTTAGAGGCAGAGGTAGGAACAACCTTTTAAAGCCCAACCTTGGGAAGCTGGAGATGGAAAGACTGTGGCTTCACACCAATCCCAATCCCACCTTGTTTCTGGATGCAGAGGGACCACAGTCAGTGGTCGCTCCTATCTCCAAGGAAGGCAATCCCAGTATTTCCATCCCGACTATCCGTGCTCAGCAGCTTAAAAGCCACGCGATCAAACTGTGCCTGGTGGTGGCTTAGGAGGAATTTACATCTGAATTTCACAGCTTGGTTCCAACTCTGTAATAGGCTGAATGGAAAAAGAAAATGCAGTGAATGCTTCCCTCCTCTGAGCATGGATCCACACCTCGAGATGAAACTCCATTGCTAAAATTCATCCCTACTTCAAAGGCACCAGCAAAACTCAAAGGCAATAAACCCAGGAAAGGGAAAGAATAAAAATATTTCAATGGCAAAAGACAAGGCCTCGCATTTCTACAGCTCTCAGAGTACTTTGAAACATAGCAGAGCACACAGTCAACTGCAGGTCAGAAGAGAAGTCAAGTTCACATCTTGAAATCAATCCCAGCTGATGGAAAGGGAATTTTGGAGTGATAAAAGACTACTAGTTGTGCAAACCCCCAGGTGAGCCCCTTGCATTGAGCACTCAGGGTAGCACTGAGTTCAGGTAAGTGCAGCTGTTGGGAAGTCCAGTACCTTGGGCAAGTTCATGTTCAAAGTTGCCACCAAGGCTGATGAAGAATGATGACCTACCCCAATCAGAGAACCCGGGGAGGTTGGAAAAAGCTTCTAAAATCGTCAAACCTAATCATTAACCATAGAAAGGTTTGGGTTAGAACAACTGTTAAAACACCCTTGTGTGACAGGACAAGAGGACATGGCCTCAAGCTGTGCCAGGGGAGGTCCAGGCGGGATATTAGGAAGAATTTCTTCACTGAAAGGGCTGTCAAGCATTGGAAGGGGCTGCCCAGGGAGGTGATGGAGTCCCCATCCCTGGAGGTGTTCCTTGATGTGGCACTCAGTGCTCTGGGCTGGGTGACAAGGTGAGGATCAGGCACAGGGTGGACTCGGTCTTGGAGGTCTTTTCCAACCTACATTCTGTGATTCTTTAAATTATCACCCTTCAGATAACTTTTTAGGGTGCAATGCATCACCCTCTTGACAGAACCAACAACCAGCAAGACATTCAACAGTTCCCACCAGATTTCCAGCCAACAAACAGAAGCTGAAACACAGCAGGGCCTTTGGCTCCCCATGCCCACACGCAGCTCTGCTGACGAGTTCACACCAAATCCGACAAGGAGCAAATTACACATCTGTAAATATCAAAGGCAGGTTGTTTTCTGAGAAGTTCAGCATGTTGGGTTTGGGTTTCTTTTTTTCTTCCATCCTCCCCCCACCCCTTTTTAAGCTTTGTCAATACCAACTGTGTTTTTCTTCCCAGAAACTGTATAATGATGAGAGAAGCTGTTTATTTTTCTCTTTAAAGGGATGAAGTATTTTTCACCGATATTTTACATGTCTGTAAAAACGATTTACAGGATTGAGTGGATGGGTTACATGATGCCCTTTGCCTGCTCAGGGGAAGGGGAAAAAAGGTCACTCTGGGGTGAGATTTCAAGGGCTTCCTTGCTTTTCACAGGCTTTTATGTGAACACCATTCCCCTGCATTTTTGGCAGGGGAAGGGAGAATGGAACTGTAAGTCAGCATGGGCTCATCTTGAGGAAAAAGGTGGTGCACAAGAAATATAATTGCATTTGTTAAGGGACTAAGGCAGAGTGACAGAAGGAAAACAGTGGATGTGGTTTGCTTTGGTGTCAGCTAATCCTCTGGAATGAAGGGGGAGTGCACAGGCAGGGCAGCCCCAGCAAGGAGAAGGGGACAGCAACAAATCCCCATTATGTGGTTACAACTTAAAACTAATGGACATAATAAGACACACTCACTCCCAGAAAAGATCAGATCTCACAAGTGCAGTGTTTTCTCCACCCTGTGACAGAAATGCAGCCAAGCTCTACAGAGCATCCAAAGGAAGCAACAAACATCGTGATGGCAGAAAGAGAAAGGTTCTTTGCTGGATAATGAGCAGGAAGGATGGAAGACACTCATGGCAGGGTCCACAGCTGACCCCTGTGACTGAGGAGCATCCATGCACCACTCTTTACCACCTCTGCTTCTCCTCCTGCCCATTTCAAATGAAACCAACATATCTGCTCGGCCACATAAGCAAGAGACAGCTGGAAGGAATAGATTTCCTCCCTTCTTTCTCTCTCCTGGCTTTTTTTTTTTTTTTTGGATTTATGACAGAGAGCTGAAAAGCAAGAGCCTCTATTCCTGGAAGAGCAGTGCTGGCTGGGAAGCCCTGCGGCTGGCAGATGCACGAGGCAATTAACCCCCGTGCACACAGAACGGGATGGAGAGGGACTGCCTGCAGAACACACGGCAAAGGACAGCAGAGGGAGGTCTCTGCACCCCCTGCTCACTGCCAGGGGGCACAACCAGGGGACTGAGGATGGCACCTTCCCCAGGAGACAGCACTGCATGCTGCAGGAGATGCCATGTGAGCTGGGGCTTGGACCACCCAAGGTATTTAGGCAGGCAAATATCTTGCAGGTCCTGAGCCCCTTGGAGCCTTCTCGTGCCTGAATCCCATACCAGGATGCAAACCAAGCCCCACAGCACCTAGCAAGATCAGCTGCTAATTAAATCGTTCCCACGACAGCTTGCAAGTTAGTTATGGCTCATTATCCTCACTTAACCGACTGGAGAAACTGAGGAAGGAGTGAGATTAAAGGATTTGCTAAATCTCCGGCAGCAGTCAGTGGCAGAGGCAAACCCAGAGCTCATAAACATTATAAATCCCCCACCTCAGGGCTCCCAACCCCCCACATCCCTCCACAGAACGTTTTTACTACTAACTATTGCTTATTAAGTGCTGAGTGTATGCAAGAAGCTAAGCCTGGAGAGCACCTTGCTCCAGAGCTCACGTGTGGAGGGCAGGTACGGAAGGGAGAGGATGCTGAAAGCCAAAAGACCCTAAAACCTCTCCAAACATATGGTCCAAACTACAGCACTTGATCACTATCCTTAAAACATACCCAGTGCCCTTTCAGTGCCTCCCCAGCTGCTGGCAGCATCTTGGAGGAACCAAATCCAGCCCAAATTTTCTCCAAGTGAGCCAATAAATCAGTTGTGGGAAGAGCTGGAGGAGCAAAGGGCCCTCAGGAGAGGCTGCAAAGCCTGGCGGCAACAGAGAGGATGCTGAGAGAGGAGGAGGGCTTGGGAGAGGGAAGCAGCAATGAATTTAAAGGGAATAAAGGAGATGGGAGAGCGGAGGAAGGAAAAGGAGCTTTAGAATAAAGGAAGAGATTGACAGAGCAAAACAAAGATGGAGGAAAGGCACAGGAGAGGAGAAAGAGGGAGACAAAAATAAAGGAGAAAAGCAGAAGGAGGAGGTGGTGGGGGAAGAGGGGAGGTGGCGAGACAGGGAGAATTAAAACAGTGACAGCAATTTAGCAGCCGAGTTTTATCTTTAAGTTTCATGGGAGAAACCAATTCCATGCAAGTAAGGTGGGTTCTGTCTCTGGCTGTAGCTGCAGCACAGCCACTGAGGAAGGAAACAGCAGAACTGTGTCCTTCCCCTCTTACCAGCAGCATTGCTGTTCATTAAAGATGGGATATTGCCTGGTCCCCTGCTCCTGCTCCTCTGCTGCACTGGATTATCTCCTCATTATCCCCTCAATGTCAGTTTGCCAATCATAATTTATTTGTTATTATTCTTGATGACAAACTCTGGCAGCTCCTGCTCCCTTGACAGAAAATCCCTGCTCCCATATCCTGCCCCACTGCACGAAGAATCTTTTTATCCAAGTAGAAAAAAACCCACCATTTCAAGTGCAGTTTTTCTGTTTGTTTTTTTTTCCTTTGTTTGTTTGTTTTTAAACTCTGCTTATCTGTTTCCTTGTGTTCTGTTTATTATTTCACTGCATATGGGCTTGCTTTAGAAACAAACAGGATTTGCTGTGACGGCAGTAACTTCCACCTCCCAAAGAAAAAGAGAAACCTGGCAGAGCAGGTGGGGATTTGGGATGTGGGGCTGTCCAGCCCTTGTCTGCAGAGCAGCTCTGCACCTCCATCCCTCCACACATCACACCTTGAGGGTCTGCAACTTGGGCAGCTGGAAAAGCAAAGCGGAAAGAATGGATTAGACCTTGGGTCTGAGTCTCACTTTGCTCCTGTGGTTTTATCCAGGAAGAGAAACCATTCCTCAGATTGCCATGGAGAGCCCATCTGCTGAAAAACAGGGGGGTCCTGAAAAACCTATTTGATGGACCCCACAGAGTGAAAATCCATGAAGATGCCATGAAAGAGAGTGGGATGGTGACTCACATGGATTTGGGGTGGCAGTGGGATGCTGACCCACATAGCTTTGGGTTGGCAGTGGGATGCTGACCCCCATGGATTTGGGGTGGCAGTGGGATGCTGACCCACATAGCTTTGGGTTGGCAGTGGGATGCTGACCCACATGGCTTTGGGTTGGCAGTGGGATGCTGACCCCCATGGATTTGGGTTGGCAGTGGGATGCTGACCCACATGGCTTTGGGTTGGCAGTGGGATGCTGACCCCCATGGATTTGGGGTGGCAGTGGGATGCTGACCCCCATGGATTTGGGGTGACAGTGGGATGCTGACCCACATGGCTTTGGGTTGGCAGTGGGATGCTGACCCACATGGATTTGGGGAGGCAGTGGGATGCTGACCCACATGGATTTGGGGTGGCAGTGGGATGCTGACCCCCATGGATTTGGGGTGGCAGTGGGATGCTGACCCACATGGCTTTGGGTTGGCAGTGGGATGCTGACCCACATGGCTTTGGGTTGGCAGTGGGATGCTGACCCCCATGGATTTGGGGTGGCAGTGGGATGCTGACCCACATAGCTTTGGGTTGGCAGTGGGATGCTGACCCACATGGCTTTGGGTTGGCAGTGGGATGCTGACCCCCATGGATTTGGGGGGCTGGTGCTAAGTTGCTCACCCACATAGCTTTGGGGCTCATGGTGGATGCTGACCCACGTTGCTTTGGGGCTGAGAGTAGGATGCTGACCCATGTAGATTTGGGGTTCACAGTGGGATGCTGACCCACATGGCTTTGGGGCTGACAGTGGGACTGACCCACACAGAGACCCAGCAGACAAATTTTGTGGCGGGGGTTCAACCCTGGACGCAGCAGCACCCAGCCATGAGCTCTGTCCAGGCTGAAACCAGGCGTGTATTTATGGTTGCACAAGCATTGTCAGGATCACAGACAGCCCAACTGCCAGAGAGCTCCCCTGGACAGAGATAGGGAGCCACAGAAAGACACGGGAGCACCAAGAAAAACAACCCAAACAGGATCAATATGTCCCGATAAGGGCTTCCTTCCTACAAGCCCCCAGCTCTCCCTCCCTAAGGCAGCATCTCACCACAGGCACAGAGCAGCGATTTGAGGGCAGACATTGCATCTTTCACTTGTCCTCCCCAGTATCTCAACGAGGCTGACGAGCAAAACCGCAATGCAAAAACATCCCTCTGGAGATGGGAAATCAGGAGCATCCAGTTTGTCTCCGTAACGGTATCAGGCAGGGCGGGAAGCGCCGCTCCTCAGAGCCTCACCTTGCAAATAAATAGCTCTGAATCACAGCCAGAAGCAACAGGATCTTTCAAAGACATTATCTGGGAGCAGTCAGTGGAATGCACCTAAAGTCTCATTAATCATCCTGCCGCTTACAGTACTTCTTAATGGCTTTTATGGTTTATCCTTTGAACGCCAACAAAGGGTGTGATTTCTCCTGGCTTATTCTATTAAACAGAAATCAATACCTAACACAAATGTGCCGACAGTGGGATATTTGGAAAGGCCGAGGAGGCACCTGTTGGGCCTTTACTCCTCTCCTCTTTGATGTGGGCAGTGGGCTCTCTGAGGGACAGGGATCTGCTAATCTCGGCTCCTCGCTTTGCAAAGCCAGCCCTAAGCGGGAGAGGGGTTGGGAGCTCACACAGAGGCTCTGAAATCACATCTGGTGACAACAACTTTTTCCCAGTGCTCAAAACTACGGAGGCAATTGCTGTGAGCAAGCAGGAGAGAGAAAATATAAAAGAAAGAGAGGCAGGAGCGGGATAGGGTGGTTTTCATCTCTCCTTTCTATAAGGGCTCTTGTGAATTTGAGCGATGGATGTGAGGGAGCTGAATCAACACTAAGCAGAGGTATAAATAAGCTTCTAGGAAGATGGTCAGGGGAGCTGAAGCTTGTTATTGTATTCTGCAGCATGAGAGGCAGGCAGGGAGAAGAGGCTACAGGTCTTTCACTGCCTCTTGGACCCTTGGAAATGGGACTAGACGGTGGAAAAGGAAAGGGACAAGAGAGTATTTTCTGTTCTGAATAGCTGAGAAATGCATGGAGTTTTAGGATAGGGATGATCCCTCACCAGTGAGGCTTTTTAGCCCCCTTCATGCCTAACTGGGACCCCAACACATTACCCCAAGGGCCAGGAGACCAAAAGCAGCCACCAAACCGAACCTGGTTTTGGAGTTCAATCTGCATTACACAGGGCCAGCTCCCACACTTGCAGAAACAGGACCTAAAACAACTACAAAGAGCAGCTTCAACCACCTCAGAAACCAATTCCAAATTCCTAATGGAAAATGAAATTTGTATTTGTTAAAAACCACTTAGAAGCTTTGGAGCCCTCTCTTTATACTTCTCTCGGAAACATGCTGTTAAGTAATTAGCAATTTACCAGGTTTAAACAGTTACAAAAATCCTTCCTGAAAACACCAGAGGCAAATCACATCACTCCAAAAATGAGCTCCTTCTTCCAGAGCCCTCAGTGGTACCATCCACCTCATTCCTGAGAAGAAACTGGGCTCAGCCCACTCCAGTTCTGCTTTAATGCACACCCAGCATCCCAGAGGATGTGAGAATAACAGAGAGGGGTGGGTGGAGGTCTCTTTGGTGCCACTGACACCTGGATCTCTCCAGCCCTGCACATCCCATCCATGCTCCAGCATGACCAGAGGCAAGGGAACTCAGCCCAGAAGTATCTCAGAGGCACCAAGTGCACTTGCCTCCTTCCTGAGAGTTCACCAACACTCAGCTCCAAACACTTCCCTACTCCAAAGATGCCAGCAAAATGATCCAAAGGAGATGAGACAGTGAAATTGGGGAAAGAGCCAGCCCAGGCAGCACATCAGCCCCCACACATCAGTGCTGGTGGCACCTCCTGCAGCACCCGACGGGATTATTTAGCACGGCTCACTGAGCTCGCTTCCCTCTTCAGAAAGTTTCTCTTCATGGAGAAAAAAAAAAACCTGAAGGAGCCGAATAGTTAGGGATGCTCGAGGCACTTAGCTACACTTAGCAACCCCGAGCCTGCCAGAAACATCCTTGTGCAAGTGACGCTTCCAGAATTAACTCCCAGCTCTCGGTGTGCTTCGGGAAAAAAAAAAAAAAAAAGAAGGAAATAAGCCGGCTGAGCCCCTTCAATGGCAGCACTTGATTCAGCTTCAGCACCAGTTCACACTCAGCTGTTATGGCACCAAAAGCTGATTGGATGGGGCACAGCATTCAATCTGCCTCTCCACCTGCCAAAAGCAGACGGAATTTCAGGGGTTGGGGTGAGAATCCTGGCCTGGGCTTGAGGCTGCAGCTGCTGGCTGGGCTTGGGGTCCCTGATTCAAAGGGAATCACAGAGCCGTGCACAGATGCAGGTAAAGAGCATCAGCAGATTAAACACGTGTGGGAACATCCCTGGCTGTTGTGTTGCATCCCTGGATTGGGCTGGGAAGGGGCTGCCGCACACCAGCTCCCTGGAAAGGAGAGAGAATTTCCTTGTCCTTTGCCTTCCAAAGAATTAAGTGAGGCAATGAAAGAAAATGCAACACAAGGCCATTATTTTTTTTCCTCTTTCCCAGGGAAGGCCACCTCCAGTTTATATAATTAAAGCTTTTGGGATTGTTCTTACACCTATCTGTATCTTTTTAATTATTTATTTCACTGGCTTCTGCTCTTCCAGCCTGCACATCAGTGCAAGCCTGTGAAAACCTTTCCAGAGCCACTCCTGCCACCCCAATTCCGAGGCAGAGCCCCCAGCCAAAGCAAGTAACTCCAACATCTCTCCTCTGAACTGAACTCTGTGTTAATAATTTAAAGCTTTACGGGTCCTTTTGGTTGCGTGGTAAATTATTCACAGATTTCCCCATGCTAACAGCACACCCACCCACGACACACAGGGAGCAGGTGCACCTACACAAAGAGAGATGCTCTTTACAACTTTGGAGATGCTCTATCATGTCAAAGAGAAGGGATGAAAGGCAGAGGGAGGACGCCAGCCTCAAAAATCACATCCTCCGCTATCGCTCTCGAAAGATAAACGCTCCGGGAGAGTTTCGCAGGGCATGCGATGATAGGAGACAGTTTTGTGATACACAGGTGTGAAAAAGGGAGACAGGAGGGAGAATAAAACCTGATAACACTTCACTCAGGCAGCAGCAGCAAAGGCAGGTGCTTTTTATTCCCCAGCTGCAGGAACCAAGAGGAGCAGAAGGGAATCGTGGAGCAGCCGAGGCGGCTCAGATCCCAACCAGGATCTCACCCTGCATGTGAGAAAGCCTCCTGCAGTGAGCCAGCTCTGTTCTCCCACCAGACAGGTATTGCATTGCCATCAGCTCAGCTCTTGGGTTTCAAAACTTTGGTGTGCAATGCCTGGCTGCTCCTGACAGCCTCCAAAGTGGCTCACTGGAAGCAGACACGTTCATTTGCATCACCAAACATGTATTTATGCTTTTTTTTTTTGCAGAGAAACTGAAAGCAGGACACGGTCAGAGCACTGAAGAGATATGTTTGCTGTAGGAAACAGGAAAAAAAGCCATCTGCTAAAGAAGGTGCTGCCTGATAAACTGAGGACAACCCCTGTCCCTTAAGCCGAACCTAAACTATACAAGAGCAGTGCAGTCCATAGGGAGGAAATACCAAAGGACATGAAAATTAGAGGGAATTATTATTTTAAACTTCAAAATCAAGAGCAACAGATTCGAGGCTTATCTTGGAACCCCCTATCTGTGCACACACCTACACACACAGGTGTATTTGTAGGAACCACCTCCCAGGACACCTGCACCTTGTCTTCATATCCCACTGAGCACCCTTAATTTCTCCACATCCAAGACCTGCTCAAAAATCTGCAGCTTCTGCCATGATTTTGAACCCCTCAAAAGTGCATTTCATCTCATGGAGCCTGTCTGAAGGAGGACTCCTCCAGTGAACACTCAACAGGGAGTCTGGGTGCTTATTTTGTTGGTTATATCCCTCTGGGAGATACTTGGAATGCCCTGGAAAAGGGAAAACAGCAATAACAGCACAACACCAGGGTCTCATGGGGCTTTCCACACATCCCTGGGGTACAGTGCATTGATCCACTCCTCACGTTCCCAGGAAAAGTGGGGAAAAGTGATGCTCACAGAGGAGGTGACAGAATGGGGGATTTATCACCCGACACGTTGGGAAGAAAAGCCAGTCCAAACTCAGCTGAGCAAAGAGGTTTTGTCTCTGCCTGGGCTTGTGAGAGACACGACCTTTCTGAAAACTCTGGTTATTTGTTTTGATAATCCTTTTGTTGGGATAAACGCTTTGCTCTTGCCACAGCCCCAAGGTCATGGGAGTTAATGAGGAGAGGAGAAAGGCCAAGTGAATGGGATCTGTCCTTTGCAACCAAATGCATTAGTGGAAGAGAGGTGAAATAAGAGGGCTGGATTCTCTCCTTTGCTTTTCACACGAAAAAAATCCAACAACAGTAACAGACAGCTGCAAAATAAGTGTCTCTTTCTATTCCCTCCCTATTCTTTTATTTTAGTCATTGCTCTTCCCTAACTGCCACCACCATCTCCATATTTCAACCTGTTCTTCACAATCCACACCCTCATGGGAAGAGAAGAGGTTCATATCCACCCACTGGATCCTCATGCAAAACACCCCCAAGGTAGCACCATCCTGCCCCCTCCAAGGACCCCCCACCCTTTAGCAGACCCTAACACCAAGTCTCACAACTGCCCTTAGAACAGAACAAAGGGTGGAGGGGAATCCACCAACCCCTCCCTGCTGGGATACAGCCATTTTGGTGCAGAGATCTGCAAGAAGAATATTAAGCTTGGTCGGAATGCAGCAGCCTCGCTCAAGATTTATGAAGGATGAAGGAAGGAAGATTCTGAGGCAAAGCATCATCTCAAAAATAACTGCCGAGTCCTAGCGGGTATAAAAGATCTGTCCATAAACCAGTTTGTCATCACCAGTCAATAAAAATTGAAGCAATGGGAGGAGGAGGAAAGAACTGGGGTCCCTCACCTGCCACACTGCCCTGCAGTGATCCCACCTGGATCACCTGCACACAAGGGTGTGCAAAGGCAAGTGCATCTTCAGCCTGGCTCTGAATGCACATCCCCTGCCCCCAAGTCTCAAGGTGCCCAAGGCATGGGAAGAGCCTTTGATGAGGTGCACTAAGCTGAAGGCAGCTGAGAAGCAGAGCAGTAGGTTGCTGTGATATAGGCTGACTTTAAAGGAGGTTGGTGGCTTTTCTTCATTTCTGTGGGTTTTCTCAAGGCTGCCTGATACAAAGGAAAACACCCCAGTTGGTAAAAGATGAAGGAAACTTCTCTCATCACTTTTCCCATCATAGGCAGCCCAGACACTTCTATCTGCCTGCCCTGGGAACCTTCACATCTGATTTCCCCATACAGCACGTTCAAAGGCAGGACATCCCCAGGAGCCGATGCCAAGGGCTGACAGCAGCAGAAAGGGAAGCACCAAAGGATCTGTCAGAGTTCTCCAGGCTCTCACCCAGCTGGGGCAACCCTGTTTCTTTGCTCTACTCTCCGGTGCTCTACCAAGTCACGTTTTAAATAGTTCAGATGATGGAGTGGACTGTGGAGGCTTCAAGTTCTCTCCAACAGGAGGATTTCTTCCTCTGCAAAATCATTTATTCCCCAAGGGAACACCTCATCCGAGCTTTTGCCCACCTCAGCCTCTTCTCAGCTTCCAACTTGATGGATCATGTTCCTCTGCCCCATCCTGTAGCACCCCTTGGCAAACTCCTTTGCCCACCAAGGCATGGGGACAACCCCCAGTGCTACCAAGTCAGAGCCAGGACACCCAGGGAGGCAGGAGCAGCAGTGACATGGGGAGACAAACCCCTTTCCTCCCAGTTCCCAGCCATAAAATCAATTATTTAGGTACCTTCTCTGCTATTAAAAAAAAAAAAAAAGAAAAGAGGAACATGCTGAAATATTACTCAGGTTGATTTAGAGCCACCAAGAACTGTGTCTGACCAAGCACATCAGCCGTGTCTGCGCTTGCTTGGTCTCTCTCTCATCATGTTTTTCATTCCCTCAACCTTCTGCCTGGAAATAAAAAAAAAAAGCCTCGCCATCCCTTCTCATTACTAATCATTCCTATCAGGCTCCCAGGAAGCACTCTGGGGCCACTTGACCATTAACAGGGCACTAAAGGCAAGGCGGGGGAGGATGTATTAATATCTAATAAGAGTGATAGATGATGTGAACCACTCAGGCACTCCAGCTCAGGTACTCCTGGCAGGTACTGGAGCTAATTTAAAATAATAATAATAACAACAATAATAACAACAGCAGCAGCTGCTGCCTTCATTTTCCAAGTCAATTGATTCCTCAGCAGGAATGCCATCTTGACAGATTTATTTTGATCAAATTGTCTAATTGAATACAGTTCTTGTTTCCCTTCACTTTGTGACCTTTCACGTCTGTGAAATAAATGCAATTTGGAGAAATTTTTCCTCAGCTGCAAACTCAGCTCCTCCAGGGCTGGGGTGCCTGCTTTGTGTTCCCAATTTTCCAACAAAATGCTATCAAAGGATGCCAATGCAACAGAGGTGCTGCTGTGCAAGTATTTCTTCTCCACTTCTACATTAAAAAAATATTAAATAATATAAAAATAAAGGAGGTTTGCAAAAAGCACAAGAAAATGCACTTGCTGTTTTGGGCAGATTTTCTGTCTATTCAGGTCCCCAGCATTTGTTTCACCTTCCATTAAACCTCCAGTTGTTTCCATCAAACTTTCCAGTTTAAAGAAGATTTTCTCACCGTTCTATGATGCTGCTGGAATAAGATACCAACCCTTCCCCTTCATCCAGCAGAGACAGAGACTCCAACCCCCCACCAGCCACTCATCCAGCTTCACCTACTCCCCAGGCCCTCCCAGCTCCTGCCTGGGATGCTCTGATGTGCCAGACACGAGACGGCGCTTCCCATAAATTTCACAAGAACGAGTATCAAAGATTAAAAATAACTAAGCCCCGTCCCTCGCAGACAAACGCGCTGTCTATGAGCCAAGAGAGGTCCTGGTGAGAAGAGTTGCAGCTGAATCTTTTATAATAATATCAATCAATATTAAAAATGAATAGCCTGCTCAATTTTTAAAGCATCTTAAATTAATCTTTAAACACAACTATTTTGCTTAAACCAAAGGATTTTGGTAGCCTGAGAATGGCATTTCCATCTGCTCCCTCGGGCTCATGCCAGGTAGTGAGGAGAAGTCTAATAAGTAAGTAAATAATATACATCCAGCACAATTCCCTTGTACCACAAAATGGGGGGAAAAGTAGAATTTACTATTAAATTCATTATTGACTTAGCAGCAAAAAATATCTTTATCTGTGCATTATGATAGGCCCTACTGAGACTATTAAAACTGCTAAATCTGCTGGGTTTAGGCTGGATAACAAATAAACCTCCTACCCCTGGAGATCAGGATGGTGCAGGATCATGGAATCATTAAGGCTGGAAAAGACCTTCAAGATCATGAAGTCCAACCTCTGACCAACCTCCACCTTGTTCCCCAGCCCAGAGCACTGAGGGCCAAGTCCAGTCATTCCCTGGACACCTCCTCCAGGGATGGGGAGCCAACCACCTCCCTAGGCAGCTCATTCCAATGCCTGACAGCCCCTTCTGTGGAAAAATTTTCCTGATGTCCAACCTGAACCTCCCCTGGCACAGCTTGAAGCTGAAGAAGAGAGGGATGGAGGCCACAGGGCTGGAGTAAAATGGGATTGAACCCACCTGATTCTCTCCAACACATGTCTGTGCCTAAACCAACCAAAATTTGGATGACATCCCCATGCTCCACAGGCTGCCCCATCTCAAGAGCTTCCCCAGCATGGGAAATACCACTCAGCCAAGCAGGGAGCCTCCCAGTGACAGTGTCTCTAATACATTCAGAGGGATGTGGCATTTCTGATGACAAGACTTCTGCCTCACTTGCCATTTAATGTTAAGAGGCTTGTACAGTCAGCAGCGTTTAAAGAGTAATGACTATTTTCATGGTAAATGCTCTGTTAAATAACCCAGGATTATTGTGTTGTGTTATTGCATATATAAAATGGCATTTCAAAAAAATAATAATTGTTTTAGAGCTAATCGATGTTTTCAACTGGCTCCGTGTGTGGAATTTTCATTTGGCAGAGGGACGGGCGGCTGTCAGGAAAATGGCAATAAAGGCAGGGAGGCTCCGACCTGGCAAACTCACTCTGCCTGGTTTTTGTCTGGTTCAGGTGCTGCTTGTGGCTGACAAATGGAGAAGGTTCAAGACCTCTGGTCTGAAATGTAAAATCCCAGTGCAGCTGCTGACAAACACCTCTACACCCAAACCGGAGAGTCCACCCACTGCTGGAGCATCCCTTGGACACGCATGGTCAGTGAGACACTACCCTGCAAATCTCCACCTCTGGACCCCCAGCTTTGGTTGGTTATCCCAGTGGTGGCACTTCAGAGCCACCCAAATCTCCCTGGGGGGTGACACATCCCCCTCCCATTTCCAGAGTGTTATTTCTGCAGACAGCAAAGGAGAACCGCCCTATCACTAAGGCTCATGAATCACTGGTGAGCAATCCTGCCAGGGGAGTTTAACTGTGATCATTCCAGAAGGGATTTGGATGGCTCAGCTCCTCCCCCTCCCGCAGGGCCACCCTCCTCACCACACCCTCAGCGAAGGCAGCACCATCATCTCCCATCACACCGTGATTTTGGCACCTACCACTATCCCACCACAGCCCTGCCTTGCTCTGCTCCAGCACAAATATTCAGCCACCACGTGGCTGCTGAATTCCCAAACCTCCTGTTTACCCCCCCTGAAGTCTGCAGGCACTTCAGACCACAATCAAAGAGCAGAGAAGTGCTCTTGGTTTTCCAACCCAGAGCCTTCGTGCTCCTCTGGCAGCAGCCGCCTCACTGACCCCTGTCTGGAGGCTTGCAGGGCACTCGAGCAGTCAGCAGCACTGGCAGGGCCCCGAAGCTTCACAGAGGCAGTGACTTTTGGGATGTGAAGTTAATCACACAAATGAGTGAGTTGCCAGAAGGGAGAGCAAGGCCATCAAAGACCACAGTAAAAAGTCTCCATCATCTCCTAAGATCTCTATGTCCAGACACAAGCCTGGTGCCAGCACACTCAGCTCACAGGGTGAGAGCAGAGGGTGTTACACACCTCCCAGAGGGAACCTGAGGGGTCACTGAGTCTCATCCTTTGCAGTCAGGAAGTTCATTAACCCAAAAGAATCCACAGCATCTCTCTTCTGCATACCTGAGCACCACAAACCACCTCACAACAGCTTATAACAAACCAGAGACCCGGAGTGCAGAGGCCAAAAGCCACAAGTTCTGAATCATCACAAGGAAGGAGGGATGAAAGGCACTGCCATGCCCCAGACCCTTGAAGCAGCAGGGAATGGGTAAAAGGAAAATGTTTAAGTGAAGCGCACGATGAGGTTTGTAGGGGCAGGGAGGAAAAGCTCCGAACTGCTCCAGCACAGGGAGGATGGCACAAAAGTAATTGGACTGTGAAGAGTTCAAGACCATGAGCCTGCTGGTTTGAAGTTGCTCTTCATCCTTACAAGTCATTCACGTGCCTGTCCCTGCTGAGACTTCTACTTAATATCACAGTCAGGGTGGCCCTTACGGACTGTCCCAGACCTGCCATCTTCAGGTTGGCCAAACTCACCCATTGCTGCTTTGTAATATGAGTTGCCACCTTCTGCTACAGCCTTTCCCAGCCCCTTAAAGACAGGCTTGATCTGATAGTCTGGGAAACCACATTGTACTTGAGGATTCACAGAGAGGTGACAGGAGTCATCTCCTTCCTTAGCATCACCCCATGCCCCACACTCATCTCATGTTGCTGGAGCACCTGCACAGCCCACAAGGTGCTGGTTAAACCCAGCTCCATGTACTTTAACAGTGTGAAAATACTGCTGGCTGCACACAGACACTCTATAAAACAAGATACAGAAGTGAAAACCTGAGGCCAAAACAGTCTCGCTCTCATTTTTTCCCAACCCCACTCCCTGAGAAAGCCAGAGCACTCTCTCCCCCAGACAGGATAACTCCTCAGTTCACTGTTTTCCTCTTCAGACAGAGCCTCTTCCAGGTCCTGGGGCTCTGTCTGAACCCTCTCCCTCCCTTGGAGGCACCTGGATCCTAGAAGGACACTGCCCTAATGGGTTACATCTCATTACCACGACTGCAATGTCAAGCCACGTCTCTCTCTCCCTTCAGCATCTGTCTCCACGGTATCCAAGTGCCTCAGATGACTAGAAAAGTCCCTTTGTGTGTTTTCCCAACCCTTGGCTGTACAAGTACCATTTAATCAAGCTCAGTAATGAAGCCAGAACAGGCTGTGCAGCCACAGGCAGGATCAGCACAGACTTTGAACCAGAGGTGGGGGCTGACCCTCCTTCCTGCAGGTGACAAAGGGGACAGAAGCAGCAATGGGGAAGGGCACCTCTGCCATTCTCCAAAGGGTCCAAGCAGCCTCAAAGCTCCAAACAGCCCATGGGCACTTCAGCTATAACTTAAGTACATGTGGCAAATCCCAAAGCTGTCCTTACACATTAACACCATGGGATAATTAATTCTCCAGGTTTCCCAGGCTTGAGTTTTTACCCTCAATGAAAACAACACTCACCTCAGGACCCCTAAAAGAGATTTAGGGCACAAAGTCCCCATTTGGAGTGTACCCCTACCCGGCACCACAAGCCCAGACGCTGCTGCCAGCTTCCAATCTCACTTCTGAACATGACGCCTGCTCTCCGGGGTCGGCTTCCTCCCTGTCTCCAGAATCTTCCTCACATGGATGCTGTTGCCATGTGCTTTAATTAGCACCTTCCCCTCAAGCCTGGCCAACTTCTCATGCTTACAGCACTTGTGAGATGACTACCCCACTCTGTAAATCACACAGCAGGAGACATCTCTCCCTCCCACGCCATCCTGACAAGGGTCCTGCCCTGCCAAGCATCCACTTGATGCTTTGAGGGGCTTATCACATTCAGTGCAAGGTGCTTGGGACACACAGCTTTCCTAAAATCACCTCCTCTGGTCAGAGCTCTCTCTGTGTCTGATGTGACACCACCAGCTCCCACCCACAGCTTTAAACACTTGTGGCTTTTCCCTCTTCTATCAAATCTACAAGTCCTGGAAATGGGATTATATGAAGATCTCACCTCGTACAGAGCCAAAAGAACATTGGTAGAGCTGTAGGAGCACTGTTAAAAGTTTGCAACCATGACCTGGGATCACCTCAGAAAAGCCATAAAGCAAATAAAGGCACCTCAAATTGTGGAATCCAAGACTGGTTTGGGTTGAAAGGGATCTTAAAGCTCATCCCATTCCAACGCCTGTTGTGGTCAGGGACACCTTTCACTAGACCAGGTTGCTCTAATAATCCAAAACTTGAGTTAACTAACCAAAACACATGATCTGCGTTCACCACCTCATGGTCTGGGCTTTGACCCTCCTCTTCCAAGTGATTAACCATTACTATTACTAGTATGGAATTACTTTTTCCTTAATCACAAGGCAGGAGAAACACATTTGCATCCAAGTCACTGCCTGAAGCCTGTGCTGCACTGGGAGAAAAGACTCCAACCAACCTTTATTTCCTGGAAGCACGTTCAGGATCCTGCTGCTGCCATAAAACTCAAAACAAGCTGTTCTGGGCAGGGACTATCTCTGTGCTAGACTCTTGCACAGTGCCTGTCCCAGCCCCCAGGCCCTACTACAATATAAATAAAGATAATCCCTCACTCAGCAATACAATGAAACGCTTGCAAGGTATTAAAAATTATTTAAAATTCATACCTACATTGGGAAATTATTCAGTAAACTCTAATTACTTATCAAAAGCAATGACGATAGTTTTAAGGAGAGGGAGTGCCCATAAATACAGAGCCATAAATAAGCTTCTTCTCGGTAGCACAAATTAATTTGTATTTAATTGCTAGAAATTGCTATCAATTACTAGACATTCCTTGCAGAATAGGCAAATTCTTTTAAGAACAATTTCAATTGCTAATTGGAAGTCTTTTTTTTTTTTTCATTTTTCCTCTTTGTCATCCCACCTCCTGCCAAGTGCAGAACACATCCCAGACAGTGGGGTTCTGCATTTTGGGGGGCAGAGAAAGGAAACAAGGAGCTGCTCATGCTCCAGGAGGTTTCACCACCTGTAAAACCCTGAAGGCACAGAAAACTGGTGTTGAGAAACATCACTGACACAGCAAGGATTCCTTGCAGAAGATTGAAAGGAGGGGACTAAGAGCTGGAAGTTACACATCCATCATGCATCAGGGAGAAAAACACATCCCAGGGACCATGTATCTCCCCTGAATGCTACAGCAAAGCCATGCCAGACCCTGAGGGAGGTTCCCTGTGTCCCACTGCTTCTTTCCAGAGCTGGCCCCTGCCCTTCACTGGAGGCAGGGAGGCTGCAGGGAGGATGCTCCCACACATGCCGTGTGGCAGGAGAGCAGGAGAGCTGCATTTCTGGCTGCCATTCCCATGTCTCCATGCTGAACAGCCCTGGTATCACTCCTGACTCATTTTCCGGTGTTTTCTGCTTTGCTGTTGGCATAACATCCCATCAGCACAGTTAATTACATCCACGCTGAGTGTGAAGGACAGGCTGAGTCTCGCAAGGAGCCGGCGGCTGTGAATCCATCCCGCTGCTCTCGCAAAACAGCTCCCATGGATGCTGACAAAGTGCAGGGAGGTGCTTCCATGTGCGAGACACCAGCCCCAGAGGGGGTTTTCCATGCAAAGCCAGGCTCTGAGGATGCTCCCACTCCCACATCCCTCCAATCTTCCCCCAGCATCCCTGATCCAAGCTCAGACTTATGGACTCAAACGCCTTGCGTTGTGGCTGCCCATCCATGCGAGTGTTCAGGACAGGTTGGATGGGGCTTGGAGCAACCTGGTCCAACAGAAGGTGCCCCTGTCCATGGCAGGAGGTTGGAACTAGCTGAGCTTTAAGGTTCTTTCCAGCCATTCTATGATCTGTATGATCCTCGCTGCCCAAACAGAGCCTACACAGTCTCCCAGACAAGTTTGGTGGTAGCACAAAAGACAAAAGAAACACCTGCCCATGACAGATGATCAGCCCTTTGCCTGCAGAGAAAGCCCCAGGTGCAGAAAGCCCCTGCTCTACCCTCAGACCCACCCTCCTGGGTAGAGGCACATGTATATCCGTGGGTGAGAGTAAATCAGAACCTGGGGAGGTGCTGGGAAGGAACCAAGGAGCTGCTCAAGCTTCAGGAGGTTTCACCACCTGTAAAATCCTGAAGGTGCAGGAAAAGGGGTGCTGAGAAACATCCCTGACACAGCAAGGATAGTGATTCCTTGCAGAGGAGGGAACTAAGAGCTGGTTTCTACAGCTTCAGTAAAGAGACCTGGGGTCTCTGGGACTGTCAATCCAACATCCAGGCATCGCTCCATCACTGGTCCCCCCAGGACCAGGCTGACAGTCAGAGGGAGGCAAGTGCCAGCCATGACAAGCAAAGCAAATGACACGCACATCTCCTGCTTACAATAACAGCCCTTCCGTGTCTAATCCATCATATTCGATGCAGATCTCTTACCCTGAAGTGTTGTCAATGAGGATTTAATTTAGTGCTAATTAGACAAATATTGCATGTTGAACACCCATTGATTATTAGGAGACAGGGAGCACAGTTTAGCTCGGGAGAGTGCATGGACACGCTGGATTATATCCGGGATGAGGCTGGTAAATGTCTTGCTGTTTCTAATCATCAGATAGTAATTAACGTCCAATAACTTGTAACTTGGTTTATCATTATAGATTTAGGAAGGCAGTAATAGTACTGTATGCTAATTAAATATCAATTGATTATTTAAGGCATATAAAGATTTAGCAGCAAGGTAATAGATACACACAGTTGTTAAACTTTAATATCCATCACACAACATTCTCCTGTACTATTAAGTTAGTGTTTAATGAAAAAGAGTTGCACCTCAAGGAAACTTTTAGATGGGAGTTTCCATAAGTGTGCAAGTGACCCAAGGCTCAGAGTCCCTCAAAGGAACACAAAGTCAGGAAATCTGGAGCCTCAAGTTAAGTGAGGTCCCCAAGATTATTGTGAGAGGTGGTGGCAAATCCCAAGGTGTTTCTGAAGTTCTCATCTGACATTTTGCATTTCAGCTTCCCTCTCACTCTACGCAAAACCACCAAAAAGAAACACAAACTGTTCATTCCTTACTGAAATAAAGCTTTCAAATCCCAGCTCTGCACCTTCTGGCATCCCACCCACCCGTATAGCAAACTCATCTAAACACAATTGGAAAAGACCAGCACAAGGAGCTGAAGTCTGGCGCAAACTTCCCTAAATATTAAGTGGAAAAGAACCAGTGGAGCCCTCCCACCCCCTTGCCCATAGTGCTCACCCTCCACAGCTGCCTCTCCCCTCCAGGATGGGGTCTGACCCCATGCCCAGCACCAGTAATTTGTGAGGGTTGGGAAGACTGAGCTCCTTCCCACGTGGGAGGAAAAACCAGAGATGAGAGGCAGAAGCCCAGCGTCTGAAAGGGAAAAGATAAATGGCTTCTGAAAGGAAATAACCTGCTGGACTCCGTGGGTTTGGCAGCACCCTGCTAAGTGCAGCATCAGTCTTGAAAACCGGCTGCAAGCTCAGCAATTGCAGGACAAAGCACAGGAGTGGGAGAGCAATGCCAATGTCAGGGATTCCTCCCAAAGGAGGCCACCTTGGATAGCTCCTGGCTTGGGGCTGTGGGCCAGGAGAGGGACAGTGGAAGGAAAGCACCTCTCAGTAAATGGAGCTGCTTCCTGCAGATGAGCTGGCCCCAGACCTGATTTACCGGGCAATAAAAGCAAAATCAAGGAAAATGCTTCAACTGCACCTCTGAGAGTCCACAGCCTCGGTTATAGAGTCTGGGCAGGCCCCAGCTGCCTCTTAAAAGCTTCTCTTGTGCACAATGGGTCTGATGGGTGACTGGGGAAGGGGTACACAGGGCTGCCTGGCCCTGTGATGGTGCTGGAGCACGGGCCCCTCAGCAAGGAGGGGAGGAGAAGCACTGCTGCTTTGGACCACCACCCAAAACAGCAGCAGAAGGCAGCAGGATGAAGCCAGCAGCCATCCTGCAGCACCTGGCAATCCCCATTGCCTGGCAGGAAAACCAATATGCTCCACCGTGGACCTTCTCACATGGGGCACCTCTGGATGGGGGTCCAGAATGAGACATCAGCAATGGCACATTGCTGTTTCAGAAGCCTCCAAAGTCCTTGATGGCACAATGATGCTATGGACAGACACTCTTGCACAAGGTCACTCAGGACACAGAGACAGTTCCCCAAGCCTCTGTGCCATCCAGCAGGATGTTACCAGTCTGCTGCAGCCTGAAACTACTGCAAAGATGGCTTTTCCTACCAATTGGGAACAGAGTTTATGTTCAACTGCATCTCAGCAGCAGGGAAACACCTTACAGAGACCAGCCTGTTTCCCCCCAGCACCTCCAGGCAGTGGTTCCCACCTCAGGTTTCCCACCAGCTCCCAGGGCAGCAGCTACAGCCTTGCCTGGGTCACTGTTTGAGGCATCTCTTGCTTCTTCCCTGCCCACGAGGCTCGTTACACCCTCACACAGAGGAGATTAGACTCCTCTGACACAATTTCTCCTTGACAAATCTCTGCTGGCTGTGGCACAACTTCTTGTCCTATCCCAGCTGATCACAAATGATTTTGCTAGTTTGCCCCAGAGCTTTCCCAGGATGGAAGGTGAGTGATCTCTCAGGATGGTTTCTCTTCCCTTTCCCACTCCAGACACTACTTGACCTTGCCCTGTAGTCTGGAGCACCCCTTGCCCTCTGGGATGAGTAGCCACAATCCTGACATTGCTGCAACCAGTTCCCTGCACAGCCAAGCAGGAACAGCACCAGCCCAGACAATTTATATGGGAACTCCTGCAAGAGCAAAGCAGAGACTGAGAGAAACCCTTCTTAAATAGTTTTGCAGCGGAGTTTACCCAAGCTGCAGCAGGCACCAAAGAGAAACGTCAAGAGCAATGAGATGAGGCAGGGCAGGCATCGCAGCAGATAAAGGATCCTTCAGGTATGAGACAAAACCAGCTTTGGAAACCTCGCAGAAGTGAGTTTAAAGTCTCCAGAGGATATCAATTGAGAGTCTGTCACTTGGTGTCAGGATAACTTTCTGGACAGCTCTCGGAGCTTGTTAAGCTCTTGCCTGGGCTGCATTTGAGCTCTGGTGGCAGTGCTGTCTGCAAGCATGAGCACTGAAACCTGAGATGAAAAAAGACCCACCGAGTCCATTCAGCTTCTCTGTTATCACTCCAAAATCCCCCACCATGACCTGCATCACCCCAGTGGTGATGGGCACATGGAAGTCAAACACATGCTCCCTTCAGGGAAGGGCAACATCCCAAAACTGGGCTCCTCTCACTCCAAAACAAGGGCTGGGATGTCCAGGAGGGGTTTGTGTGCACAGGATGGGAAATGCAGGATGAGCTGCAGTGGCCTGTGGAAAGCAGGTGGTCAAACCAGACGGTCGTAACACTGTCTCAGCATCACAATCTATGGCTCTGGAAGGAAAACAGGCGCTTCCCCCACAGCAATCATTTCATCAAAACCCTGCAAGACTCCCGCTGTTCCTGCTAGCCCTGGATCCCTAACTTTAATTAAGTCCAAAGAGCCTTCCTGCAAGAACAAGGGAGGAGAGGGTGACTCAGACAGCGATGGGACCAGTCGGTGCAATTATCATACAGTTAAGAATATTAATTAAAAACAGCCCTACCCCCAGTAAAATAAAAAAAAAAAAAGGAGAGCCAGACTAATCAATTCTACTTAAAGTCATATATGGGGATAAGAAGCAGGAGCAGGGAGGGTGACAGAGAGAGAGATGGGATGCAATGTGAATGCTAACAGCTTCCCACCGTGGCCGCTGCCGCACTAAGCCCCAGGCCTGGCTGCTTCCAACAGTTACTTGGAGTCTCCTTGGAAATGGGCTCACTCTTCCCTTCTACCTGCAGCCGCATCGGAACAACTCCTGTGATCACACAAAGGACTTTAAATCTCGGCTTTAACTGCCTTGATTGAATTAAATGCAACACCATGGTAAAGCAGCTCTTCATTTCAGGTGCAAGCATGGAGCCCTGCCCTCCTGCTAACGGCACTCTCCCTCTCTCGGAAATGATGAGTTGCTCATGGGTTATGCTCTTTAAGAAAGGAAAAAAAAAAAAGTCATCTGATAAAGTGGGTTATAAAACCAGTGGTGGTAATAAAGGGAGAGCCAGGAGCCTGATGCAAAGCCTGCAGAGAAGGCAGAACCCGCCGTAGGGATGGAATATCTGAACTGTGATTAATACGTGACCACAGGTGATGGTGGAGGAACAGTGTGGATGCCACCCGTGACACAGGGGACTGCAAAAGCACCAAGGAACCTCACCCTGGCACCACAGGGAGTGTCTCAGTGGAGGATGATGAGTGACTGGCTCCAGAGTGTTTAAGCTGAGGGAGAAAGGTGGCTGACAGCACAACACCCTCATGACTGCAGTCACCATGGGACAGAAACAAAGCCAAGCAAAGGCACAGTATGATGGGAAAAGCCTCACAGTGACTGCTCATCCTCCAACAAAGCTACTGTCCCCTGACTGAGAGCTGCAGGTTCATGCAGGTTCACCTCGTGCTCAGGTTCATGCAAGGGAAGGAAAAGAGTTGGGGAATACTCAGCATACAGAGGCACTGCAGGAAAGGGTTCAGAGTGGAGGAAAAAAATGATGAGAGCACAACTCTGGTACTCCCAACTCCTACCCAAAACACTCCAGGCCTTGTCACTCCAATGCAGATCTGCAGGGTCCAAAATCACCCCAGACTCATCACAGAGGGTGAAGAGCTTCCCACCTCTCCTTCCAAAAAAATTCCACACACATCCTGCCTTCTTGGGACTCATTTCCCTCTCCACAAAATGGGGAAACACCAACAACTCCCACAGCTCCAGCAAGCCCTGACACAGAGTAGGATCTGTCACGAGAAGGTGCCCTGGGACATAAACCATTTCTCTTTATCAGCTCCATTATTACCACCACATTAATGTCTCCTGCAGTGGCAGGATGCATGCTCAGGTGGCCAGGAAGCACTCCTGGCTCTTCCCTGCCTCTCCACGGGAGCAGGACAACCTGCTGACAGATACCCACAGGAATTACAGCGGGTTCCTGGGTGCAGACACGACTATCGGTTCCTTTTTATGAGCCTTCATTGTTATTACCACCTATTTCTTTTTACATTCCTGCCAAAATACCAAACATTAATCTCCCTCGCTCCCTGCAGGCAAAACATGGGTAATTGGATTTATATGGGTTAGAAATTTGTTAGATTTTTATATATATATATATATATATATATATTTATATATATGCACACACACACACACATACATGCACACACACAGGGAAAATATAAAAACAGGAGATGGGGTAATGCACCGTCCCATTGGGACTGGTCTTGGGACTTGGGTACCAGCTGGCTGAAGTCAAAGCTCCCCACATCTCAGTCCAGCCAGCTGGACACACAATGGGAGTTACCAGTCATAGATTTTATCTTGCATCATCCTTTCAAAGGCTTTGGTTTCTCCTTTACCCATTTGCTTCTTGTACCTGACATTTTTCTTTCCCCCCTCCCACCTTTTCTTTCTGTTCTTCCACTTTCCCCTTCCTGGCCTCCCATTCCTCTTCTTTCCAAGTCCATCCTAGTAGTGACACCACACACAGGCCTTGGTACTCCAAGAGAAGAAAAAGTAAAATGCTTTGGTGTGACATTTCCTTGAGTGTCCCCAGTCTGAACCCCCCAGCACTGGAGATGGCACAAAGTGCCTCATCAACATGGGCACAATTTACTGATCTTTAAGAGGATTAGAAAAAAAAAATCTTAAGTTTACAATTTGCACCACAACAGTTGTTCTCATTATCCTCCCCCTCCAAACAGAAACAGACTTGAGACCCATTTGTATCCTGAGGAACAAGTCCATCAAGTGAATATAGTCATGGAAACAACTCGTTTTAAGGAAATCTTGGGAAACAGTCACAGAAAAACAGAAGTATAAAATGTGAGTATTTTGCACTAAAGATCTGACCTTCAAGGGTTCTGTCTGTCAGGGAAGACAAGACCTACACATCAAATCAAACCTGCAGTAAACAACCCATTACAGGCTAAAAATTGCTGGCAGGGGCTGTGGGGAAATTATTTTTCTCATTAAAAAAAAAAAAGGAAGAAAAACCAGCACATCCTAACCCTCAAAGGCTGCTCACAAGGACAGAAGGAGAAGTGATAGTCACCGAATCAGATATTTCTTATGAACTGCCTGCTCGGCTGCAGTATCTAAAGATTATCACTTAAAACAATATGTCCAGCTGTTGTAAAAAGCATCCATAGTTTAGGGCTGAGCAATGCAAGGAGGAGGCAAACTGTGAAAGCAGTAGAAGGAACAGAGAAACTCCTCGGAAGCCGGGAATGTGAAAGACAGACACTGTGCCCCCGTTTTGTTTTGCAGCATTAACACCTAATCCTGTTCCAGAAACAAAGACCTGAGCTCCTGGAGCACCGTGCGTGATCCAGGGAAGGACAGCTATTACCAGGGAGTTTATTATCCTTGCAAAATGATCTCGTGTACCCTATAGTGAAAGGATTACCAACAGTTCCGTCTCATCCCCTGGAGGTAAATATCACTACTTGGAACTATTTCTGGCTAGGAGAGCTTAAAAACTTCACGTGGGGGTCGGTTTTTTTGCTAGGGAAGAGGACCTTCTCAGAGCTGGCATCCTGTCCCTTGGAGAGGTGACAGTGAGGGTCTCCTCCTTCTTCTGCACACCCCACCAGCTCACTGTGCTCTCAAGAACAGGATTTTCTGAAGCAAAGCCCCAGAGTTCTGGTTACAAACCTGTGTCAGCAAGGCTCGAGCTCAAGTCCAGTCCTACAAACACACCAAAACCTGCCTGGCTCAGCAGGAGAGGTGTTGGCACAGGCAGCAGCCAAAGCCTTGAGGGCTGAAGGTGAATCCCCCAAGAGCCAGTTCTGAATCTCCTCCAAGTCACCCCCAAATCTCCACCTTGCACAGCTGGACTGCACTCTTGGAGCAAGGACAACCAGTCTCAGGGACCACCAATCTCAGAGACAATAAACCAGTCTCAGGGATAACCAGTACAGGAACAACAAGTCTCAGGGACAATGAACCACAGAGATCACCAACCTCAAAGACAACCAACATCAGGGACGACCAACACTGGGGACAACCAATACTGGGGACAACCAGCCTCTCCCTGCACAACCCAAGCAGTCACCTCAAATAAACCAGCAAGCCCTGACACGAGATGGACACCAAGATTCACATCACATCAAGGACATCAGGACTTAAACTCCCTCCAGCATGTCCTTCCCTGATGCCAGCAAGGACAACGCTGTGGCAGGGGCTGCAAGGCTGCTCCAGTCCCACCAAAGAGGGAAGGGGGCACAACCAGAAGGTTGGGTACCAGCTCCAGGATCTCAGCATATGCATTTTGGCAGCATCACATGCCTTGGTGCAGCAGGCAGGGGAGGAGGGAGCCCTCCTGCAACCCCCCGACCTTACTCCAACCACCCTTCCAGCGGCTGCAATATTACAGTGAAATTAGCGGGCACTGTAATTACAACTATCAGGAGCAGATAAGACAAGTTAAATACCAGCTACCTAGGGACAAATTATTATGCCAGCCAGGAGGATCCAAATGCCAGAATCCTTGGCTGTAATTTCACTGAGTCGCCAATTACAGCTCCACCACGCAGCGAGCTCTACCTTGGAAACGGCAGGTATATATTTAGCTGCTCCAGAAAACTTTTTGGGCAAGAGAGGGGGGGAAAGAAAGGGGCAGCGATGGAGCAAGTCCTCGCTAATCTGCTCTTCGCTAATCCCCAGGCTTTTAGCATTTGCACACAAAAAGCGGTGACTCTCTTCCCGCTTCCCAGCAAGGATTTAACAGCAGAGACGTGGCTGCATTAACACTTCTTTTCTCTGCCAGGGACGAGGCTGCACGTTGCAGGTCGGCAGGTGAGTGTCACAACCCCCATTAACAGGTAGGTACACGAAGCGCCGGCGGTTTGACCAAAAAAGAGGCAAAACCCCCTGATTTCCTGACTTTCCAGACCTATGTCTGCAGACTGTGGTCCTGCCACCTGCTCCTGCTGGTTGTACTTTACTGAGGTCTCATCGTGTGCTGGAGAATAGACTGCGGTAGGTTATTACACAAAAAGAAAAAAAAAAGAACTAAAGCAGCACTGTCAGAAATAATTAAAACGATAATTGCAAAAATAAATGGAAGAACAGCATCTCGTGATGTTTTATTCGGGCTTTTTATTTTTAATTGGAATTGTTCTCATACTCGCTAATTGGCAGAATGTAGCCAGTGCAGAAGCTTATGAGAATGAGCAAAGCTATCCTGGCTTTTTGCTCTCCTTCATGGACAAGCAATGGGGGAGGCCACGGGTTCACCAAAACCAGACAAGCACAGGGGATTTGACTTGAAAATTTGCCTTTAAATACACACATAAAGCATCTCTGTATTATTTAATTTGGAGAAAAGCCGAGTTGTACATGCCAAATGTTTTTTGTACCACCTCAGCACTACCTATGAACACTCATTTTTCTAACCATCCCTGACAAACCACTGCTATTGGGTCCATTTTACAGACAGGGAAACTGAGGCTGAGGGCAATAGAGGAGCCTTCCCAAATCCTGGTGTCCCTGTGGCAACAGTCAAGGAAACAACCCAGCACATTCCACCTCCCAGCTACTCCCTCCTACTACTGAAACACACTCTTTCCCTTAAAATAAAACCCCACAATATTTCTTAAATACAGAGAAAACCATAAAGCCTTGAAATTTTGAGCAGCTGTTGGTTTATGTCTTTATGAACTTCACTGATGCCTGTTATAAAAGGTCGGTTTGCCGGCGGCACAGCAGGATGATCCCGTTTACATCCCCATTTTAACACTGTTTGAATATTTGCCTGTTGGTGAAGATCCACCACTGTGATGCACCTGGGTTAAAACCCAACCAAGCTTTCCAGCCAGGCTCAACCCATCAGGATTGCCAACCATGACCTGCCAGCGATGCCCCCACAGCAACCCCAGGGCACGCGTCCAACAAGCAGAGAAAGCTGAGACTCAATGGCACTCTTCCCAAAAACAGGAACTTAATCCTTGTTTCCACATCAAATCCCAGTTGAGAAGTTAGAAAGTGACCTTCTTCAACCTCCCTGCTGGTTACCAGTTGCTCCTTGTTCTGTTTCATGTTCCAGACTGGCGGGGAACACAAGTTACTGCTGCCATCTCCACACCTGCCCCACTTCATGGCAAAATAACAAAAGAGGCAGTTTGATTTTATTTATAATAGCACACAGAGAATTTGCAAAGTGCCTTGAGTTCCCCAGAGAGGAAAGGTGCATGACTATTAAGGGAATTGTTTGCTCTTAAAATAAAAAGTAGTGAATTATCAACAATCTCTGCTTAAAACAGCAAAATTATTTGCTGCTGATCTAAGATGACCTATGAGTTGCCTGTAGATGGAGCCTGAGTTTCTGCAAGGATTATGCTGAGCCTCCCACAGAAAAAGGGTGGAGAGCTGGAAATGGAAGTGCCCATAATCCAATACAGGAAAACCACAACCAGCCTGAAAAGCCCCCAGGCTTCCTCCACCACTTGCACACAGTTGTGCTCTCTCTTACATCTCCCTTCTGCAATGCAACGGGTGGTAAAAGAGCTGATTTGGGGAAGCAAAAAGCTCCACCAGCCCTGCAGGGAAATGTGCAAGCTCAACCTGTCTCGTGACCAGGATGGAGAAGGATGAGAGAGGACCTTGCCACTCCAGACATAACAGGATTGGGGATAATTATGCAAGAGAGACACACTGGAATTACAGACCTTAGATTTTCCAAACCCAACTCCTTCATTTGAGCACCAAATGTCATTTGCAGGGAGGACAGCAAAGGACACCACATTGCTCGTACTGTGATGCATAGACTATTCACCAGGAGAAAACACCATCTACCACAAACAGCACCCACGTGGAAAGACTCCCCAGGTGGCTTCCCCTTCCTGGCTCTCCATAGGGTACCACAGCCTGCAAATAAACACCAACTCCACCCTTGAGACTCTCCACTTCTGGGCTCCTGCCTTCAACCCACGGCTGATGCTCCTCTTTGGCTTGCTGTGTGCAATTCCCTGCCCACCTTCAGATCCCAAGGAAAGATGGAAAGCTGCTTGCTACCCAGAGGCTCCAGGGAAATAAAAGGAGTGGGACCACTGGGAAACAGCAACACCAGAAGAGATGGGGCAGACTGGGAGCAAATTGGATCTGGAAGCCAGAAAACTGACTGCAGCAGGCAAAAGATGGACTTGAGGAGGAAAAGGGAGGGGTGAGATCATGGAAAAGATGCACCAGAGAGCCTGGGCAGGAGCAGATGCCAAGAGGGGAAATAGGTAAAGAGCAGGTGTTTTGGGGGTAGGGGCTTCTTCTAAGTGCCAGCACATGGGGGATGCAGAGTTTCTTATGAAAATACCCCATCACTCTAGGGCTGGCTGCTTCACAGACATCCCCTCCTGCAAACAGCACAGAAAAGAGGACAGAAGCTTAAAAAGAAAAAAAAAAGAAAAAAGGAGATCCAAGTCAGCCCTCTGCTGGCAGCAGACTTGGCTGGAGTTGCGGGGGCTCCCTGGGGAAGGGGCTCAGCCTCCCACCAGCACGTACCCATCGTGCTCTGACCTCCACCAGCATTGCCTTAGAAAGCCTCAAACCCCACACTTCATCAGGGAGACAAATTCCAACAGTAAGACAGAGCACCAAGGCCAAAGGCACCTCTCTGGGGGATTGTCCTTCTTTAAACTGCCTTGCTTGCTGAAGCTCAGGTTAATCATCATTGCAGTCCAATTAGGAAGAGCACAAGGAAACAGAGCCCTCTGCTCTCCAGCTGTGCCACGGCCCCCAGTTACATGGGGCGATGACAAATGTGTCCCAGTGGGTCCCTGGCAGGACTGAGGCACAGGAATGTGCCTGGCACTGGCAGCATCCCAAAGTCTGGCAGTCACCGTGGCAGGAGGCAGACAGGAGACCAACGCCTCTCTCAGCAGCACGGAACTCACAGAGCCTCCAGCCAGAGTCTGATTCCCACCACCACATTATGCACCAAACATTTCCCCCTACCAAGCCCCCCTCAGCCACGGAAAGCCTGCCTGACCACCCAGACAAGCAGAGTCCCCTCTGCTCAATCCAGCATCAGCTCCTCATCCCTGGCTCAGCTGCTGTCGGAGAGCATGACACGCTCTGCTTGTGCCATCCCCGTGCCTGGCTCTGGGAAGAGCAGCTGCTCTCTGCTGCAGCCCTGTCAGTCCAGGTCTGAGTGAGGGAGGAACCAGCCCACTATGGGGGGCACACTCTGCTTGCTGTTGCAGAGAAACCAGCAGACTAACTCCAGGCTCGCTTGCTCCACGCTCACATCCCACCATCCCCGTACTCCTTCCCCAAGTCCCAGAGCTCCCAGATTAACCAGCTCAGGTCCTCCTGAGGCTGCCTGAGGCATGCACAGCATGCCCCAAAGCCCAGCCACAAGCTGAGCCCCCACTGCCCCCCAGAAAAGGCTGGGCTGCTCTCTGCTTATCTGGACATGCTGCTGTGATGCTTATGGAGAGCTGCTCTGCTACCTGGGCACTGCACCATGTACACCTGTAACTCATCCAGGGAATGCAAAGGGATGCTCGGCTGTATTGTGCAGCACAGAAGTGGCCCATCTGCATATAAGCTGCCTGTGTTTCTCCTACAGCAAACAACGTAAGGGAAAGCATCCATCAGAATTCATAAGATGCACCCCTGGAGTAAAAGATTGATTTGATATTAATGGATTCGTGCGGAGACTATAAAGTGATCAAGGCAAAACACTGACACCTCGGAGGCATCACAGCCCTGGAAACCCACTGGCAGTGCAGGCTGGACCCCTCTCCCCTCCCACACAGGCACAACTTTGGGAGTGTCAGGCAGTGCTCTCTCAGTGTCTGCCACCTAAGCAAGCCCCTGTGGCAGCTCCTCGTCTGGCACCCGCAGCCCCCGAGGGAGGTTGCCAGCCCTGCCCTGCAGCCCGCACAGCACCGGTGTGCCCATCCCCACAAAACCGCTCCACCAGGGTGTCCCCCACCACAATGGGGACGACCTGCCACCCGAGGTGTCCCCTGCCACAACAGGGACAAGCCCTTGGGACACGTGCAAAGTCTCCAGCTGGTCCCAGGACCCTCTGGTGGTCCCGCTGGGCGCAGAGCATCCCCCAACGAGCCTCGCCCAACACCCCCCAAAGCCCCCCGTCCAGCTGCTCCTACCTGAGCGTGGCGCTCTCCCCTTGCCGCACTGTCACGTTGTCCATGGCTTTGGGGAAGGTGGCATCTCCGCTGCGCACGGGCACTCCTGCGGGCACAAGGAAGAGCAGCCTGAGACAGAGGACGACCAGGCACCTCCAGGGCAGGGCTAAGCACCCACCGACCCCCATCCTGGGCAGCGGGGACTTTTCCAACAGGCAAAAAACACACCCGACAAGGCGAAAAGGGGGAAGGGGCGGGTGGAGAGGAGGGATGGGGGGGAGCAAAACCACCGGGGCGAGCGCTGCGGAGCTCCACGGAGATCAGGAGAGCCCCCGGCAAGGCTGGCTGCGAGCGCTGAGCCTGCCGAGCGGCATCGGAGGGAGTCCCGCTGTCCTCGGGCGAGGGAGGAGGACGGGAGGGCCGGGGGGAGGAGGAGGAAGAGGAGGAGAGAAGGTGCGGAGCACGAGATGAAGGTCACAGATGTGTGGCTGCTGGAGACGCTACTTTCAGCTGCAGCTGGGCAGGCGCTGCGGAGATCTGGCATCAAAAGTTTATAACCCACGGAGGAAACGTGAGTGCCTGTGGCAGGAGGGGGAGGGCGGCATCGACACCGGGGCGGGGGCGCAGCGGGCCGGGGCTGGGCTGTTCGCCGGCTCTTGCGCTTTTGTTTAAATCATAGAGGGAAACGGAGAATTTGAAAATAATAACAATAAACAATAAAGCTCCCCAAAATGCCGATTCTGGCGCAAGATCGAAACTTCCCCGCGGAGCTGCAGGTGATGTCCCCGATGCTCCGCTGAGAGGCTCGCGGGGCCCCCCCGCGGGACCGGCGGCCGCCCCCGGCTGGGCTCAGTGCGGGGCGCGGGGGGCGCAGGGGGGTGGCAGCACCCCGGCCCCGGCCGGCAGCATCCCCGGGGTTGTCATGGCAGCGGCTCCAGCGCTGCCCGGCGCCTCGGCTCCCGCACGCCCCGAGCCCCGCACACGGGCGGGCAGGAGGCAGCGGGGCGGGATGCGCACCGAGGACACACATTAACCCCTGGCGCGCCGCGCTCCCGCAGAGGGACAGGGGCTCCCACCAGCCGAGAGACATCCCCATCCCGCACCCTTTAACCGCTTCAGCCTCGCTGCAAAGGGGGTTTTCCTCAGACTACCCCGATGCTCGCCACAAGGGCAGCAGGATGTCTGCACCCTCACACACCCCAACGTCTATCCCTGCATCCACCTGTTGATGTGTTGATGCGAGGGCTGGGACCAGTTTCACAGTTGGTGCATCTTTCGTGTGGGTCTGGGACCACTTTTCTCACCCTGTGAGAAACAGAGTCCTGCCACCACATCTTTGTCCCACAGGATGGTGTAGGCAGCTCCAGAGGATCTCCCTGCCCTGTTCCTGCTGTTCCAACTCCTTGACACAAGAACCTTGCAGTAGGAAAGCCCAAGGGCTTTCCACCCCACCTTAAAGAGCAACTGAGGGCACCAAGATCTTGATAACCATCCAGACACATCTGTGTGTGCCTATAAAAGAAAACCAGCCCCACACAGTGTTCCTCACACAGTTCCTCATGCTCAAGCCAGGCTGGACCTCGGCTAGGTGCCTTCCTCCAAAGGGCATCTTGCCTCTTCTATTGATGTATCACAAGGAACCTGCTCCTTCCTGGAGCTAAAGAAGGAAAATAACCATCAACGAAAGCATTTTAGCTATTTCAGGGCCCCAAATTCATCCAGAGCCCCAAACACAGCTGTTAAAACTGATGACGAGGTTTTGCAAGGGTTTTTCAGTGATCCCAACCCCAATTACCAGCACAGCAGATGGTCTGTACATGGCAGTGGGATGCAGTGACCCTGAACACCCAACTAGCCACGGGCTAGCACTGCAGAGCTGTGTGCTGGCTCCTGGCACCAGCTATGGCTGCAGGCACCAGAGGGCTGCTCGCTGCAGCCTGGATAAATAGGACAGCCTAGGAGCCAAGGGAAGCATGGAGAAAAGCAGGGCTGAGTTTTCCATCAGAAAGCTCATGGAAAGTTGGCTTAACCCTAAACTGGCTGGATGCTTCAATACCAGGGATACTTTGGGGGGAAGGACAGAGAGGAAGGACACGCCATCTCCTTCCTGATCTGCTCCCATGCTGGCATAGAGGAACTGTGTCTGCTGGAAGGGAGGGAGCAACAGCAGAAGGAGCCACACAGCCCTCAGCAGCAAGACAGCCTGACCCCAGGTACTGCTGAGCCTCATCCAGCAGCAGGATGAGCACCAGGGGGAAGGATGCTGCAGGGACCACAAGCTCTGCTGGGTAAAATGGTGTTTACCCCTTGGGATAGGAAGCTGCAGACACAGACCTTGTGTAGCAGAAAGCCTGCCAGAGCCAGTGCAATTCAGGCAAGAGAAGATTTATAGGGGCAAAAAAAGCCTGCCTGCCTCAGAAATAGCTTCTGAGGAGGCTGGGGAGCCATGAATCCATGAACAGATGTAAAGGCAGGGCATAAACAGACAGACAGATAACTAAACTGGCTGCTACAGACAGATGGGCACAGGTAAGAGTATATGGGGCATCAAGAATGGGAAAGAGAGGGCTGGAAAATTAATGTTATCCACATTTACCTAACTGGGTAGGGACCCAACAGCCTAGAACGGCTATGCAGGAGACTGCAGGAGCTATGTCTCAACCACACTCATTCCAGAGGCCACTCTGGGCATCCAACAGTGGTGCAGGCAAGTCAGAGAAGCCTCTCCTGCCCCCTTCTTCTGGGCCTCCCCATCACAAATATGTCCCAGTCCCACTGCTGTGGTTAACGTTACCTCCTGAATGAGCACACTGCCAGAAAATGAAGGGAGAGAGCCAGGACATGAGGGAGGAAAGGGCAAGGGGAAAAGGAACTTGAAATCCAGGAGGCTACAAAATCTGCATGAAACACAAAGTCAGCAGACACGAAAGCAGAGGCACTTTTGCACCGAGACAGTCTGCAGACCTGAGGTTGCAGAGGGTGGCTTCAGTTCAGGTCCATGTCTAAAAATATCGCCTAACTGAGAGGGACTCAAGGCTGGCACAGGCCCTGGGGGCACCAGGCATATGGCAGTGGCGGATCCTGCTCCTCACAGTGACGTTAACAAGCCCTGACCTTCTCTCATCATCCCAGAGGCTCAGAAAGAAACCGAGCCGGCAAGGACGAGCCCCTCCACCTCCCCGGCTCTCGCCTCCCAGCCGATTGTCAATCTCGGCTTTTATTAGTGGTGCAGTTTGGCCTCCCTCTCCCTCCGAGATTTCTCCCTCGTTGCTCTAATCAGGAGCTTGCAAATGTCAAGAGTACAGGCCTGGAAGTAATTAGTGAGGGACAGGAGCCTGGGGGCCATGAGGCAGCTCAGCCACAGCACTGCTCCAGCACCAAACTGGGGAGCAGCCGGCAGCCACTGGGATCGCCTTGGATTTCATTCTCCAGCCTCACTCCTTCTCCCAGATTATTTTCCCCCTCTCCACACAGCTCAGGGAATGCTGAGATGCTCACTGTGCAGCAGGGAGTGAGTCCAGCTCCCTTGGGATTAGCGCAGTGAGGGATGGAGAGACTGCAACACCATCAGGACACTGTGCACTTGGACAGCAAGTGCCACCTCCTGCTCATGAGCTTCCTCTTCCAAAAGAGATCCAAGGAGTATTTCTAACTCCTTTTCAGCTTGTTTGGGTAGGAGAATTCTAAGAAGCATGAACACAGCTGTGTCAGCAAGGTGGGCTTCACCCCAGGACAGCAGCTTCTCCTTATCACAGTCCTCAGCAGGTGAAGAAAACTAAATCTTAAGCAAACATAATGGGAAAGAGCATTCTTTTCCTTTTTTTTTCCCTTTCCCTGAGATGAACTTTGCTGTCCCTAAGCCATTCAGCCTTGTTCATAGCTGAAGGGGTTAATGCTGCACCCAGGAAAGCAAAACCCCAACAGAGCTGTAGGAAGACAAGTCCTTGGAGGCCCTGGGCTTGTTTAATCAAAGAGCTAATCCTTGCTCCCAGGGATTCACCCTGGAGCACCAGTGGAAGTGGAAGTTCTCCAGATCTCCCTCTGGAAACCCCCAACAAGCTTTTTCAAAGACAACAGCTCCTCTCTGGTCCCCAGCTGGCAGACAGCTGCTGGCACTTTCTTTCCCAAAACTGGGCTCTTTTAAGGCATCTCTCTCCTGGGGAAATTTCTAATCCTGAACATCTTGGCCATCCTACCTGGCCAAGACATATGTAACACCTCCATGGTGAATGCAGCGCTGAGTCTTGTTGGTATCCTGCACCTTCCAGATGGTGTCTGGGCTCGGGGCTATAAGATTTTTAACTAATTTCTTTCCATACTATTATCCCCTCCTCCCTTTTCTCCCACCTCCTCGTTCTCTCCCTCCTTCTCTCCATCTGTCCCTACCCCTTTTCTTCTCCACCTTTTCTCTTGCACACTTGCAGCTGCTAATTTTTCCCTGGCATATTTGGCAAACCATCCTGACACCTCTTCCCCCACACCCCATCGCCCCATTTTTTGCTTTTCCCATTTGCTGCTGAACACTCTTGTTGCTTCACCCAAAAGGGAGAGCACCAAACATAGACAGGAGGAACATACACACCCCATGCAAGCCAGCAGGGCGGGGAGAACCACATCTCACAGTCCTGGGATAAAGCTGAGCATCCTCTGGCACGTGGGAGGGAGGTACAGCAAAGCATCACCCCTTTCCCAGTAGGAAAGCCTTAGGAATGTCATCCACAGCTGCCCTGACCACTGTCAGGTCAATGGCACACGCACAGCTCTCCCTCCCTCTCACACCTCTGCCTCTCCCCAGCAGAATTTATTTATCCCACTTAATTTTTCCAGTTGTTTTATCTTGTTTTATCTTCACACTAAATCAGGCTCTCTCTGCAAACTGAACTTTTATTTTCCGTGCTGTTACATTTAATGCATTTTATCGCATGAATTTAGCAAAAGAAAAAAAACCCGCTGAGGTAATTGCGAAAAAAAAGCGCAGCCTGTTCTTCACATTGATCGTGGTGCTTGAGCTCTGCTGGGTACAAAATGAAAACTGGAGGCTCAAGCTTCTCACTAATACCCAAATCAGGGCTGGTTTAGCTGCCAGTGCCCAGGTAGCCCCTCCAACACCATCCTCATGCCCTCAATGCACACACAAATCCTTCCCTTTTCCATAAAATCCTTCCAGGACAACACAAACCCAGCGTGGAGTCATGATGACAGCATGGCAAAGGCAGGTCATGGTTCAGGAGGACCCACAACGTGGTGATCCCTGTGGATTTTAATGGGATTACTTTACACTTAATGCTCAGCTACAATCCCCAGCTGAACCCCAGGGATATGGCACATTTAACTGCCTGCAAACCTGACAAGTGAACTACGAAAAGGAGGCAGCTCCAAAGACACCCACCTTGCACAGCTAAAAGCAGCCTCCCTCATTACACCAAATATTAAAAGAATTAAAAAAATGCTAATTCTGAAACACCCAGTGCTGCTCAAGCAAAGCTCAGGGGGGCTGGGACACCCGGGAGCAGCAGAACCGTCACAACATCTACCAAAGAGCTTGAAAACGAGGATTTAATTTTCCAGCAGTAATTCTGACAACCATTCAGAATGGGGGTTTTTTGTTGTTTTTTTATTTTTGTCTAAGGAAAGCAAAATGTTAAGATTTTATTCACAGTGCCAAGATATTTTGTTGCCATTTCTGATGGTATTTACATTTAGCACATTTGGGCAAATTTTCAAGTCCCATGTGGGTTCTTTCCCTGAAAACCCAACTCTGGAGGGAAGGGGCAGGGGGGCCATCACAGACATGTGACATTTTGCTTCATTGCCAAAACATTTCCATATCAAAACATGCCAAAGTTCAGCTGCTTCACCAAGGACATTGTCTTGGAAAAAACAAAACAAAACAGCACAACAAAAACCTCACTGCATTGCATATTCTCTGCCAAAGAGATGCTTCCAGGAGCTCAACCCCAGATCTCCCATATCCCTGGGAAGCAGAAGGTGACAGGACAAGGAGAAACAGCTTCAGAGTGACAGAGGGCAGGGTTAAATGGGATATTAGGAAGAAATTCCTCATTGTGATGGTGAGAGTCACTGACAAATGACATCCCCTGCAATGGACAGGGGCACCTTCCACTGGGCCAGGCTGCTCCAAGCCCTGTCCAACCTGGCCTTGAACACTTCCAGTGATGGGACAGCCACAGCTTCTTGGGGCAAGTTGGCTTTGACAGGTTTCCAGGTTTCCTATTTAGTATCATGTTCATGTTCCACCTAATGACCTCTCACTGGGACAAGGAGTGGAGGCACAATCACATTCCCAAATCAGTGCAGGAGCAGGAGAAACACCAGAAAAAGGGGGTCTTGGCCACAGATGGCTCAGCACTGCGATGTGCATTTGAGTCCTACCAGTCATTACAGACTGGAAATGGAAAACAGGATCTGGGATTTACTCCTGTATCAACCTTGGTCTCACCCTGGCCATGGATAAGGCAGTGAGACTTTCAGAGCCCTCAGCTTCCCCCACTCACCAAGTGGAGCAGGAATGTTTCTTCCCTCTCCTGGGAACATTACAAGGCTCATTTCATACACGCTTGCAAAGTGTTTTGTGAGCACTGCACTGAACTAATAAAAGAACAAATAAATAGATATCACATCGCCCTGTTTATCCTGTTTCTAAACACGAAGCCATCACGTTGCCTCTGGGCTTATTTACAAAATACAGAGGCACAGGAATGATCAGAGAGCAGCTGTGCCACCTGAATTCCATGCTGGGAGAGGGAAACACCATGCTCGAGGCTGTACTGGGAGGCTTCAAAACAGTGTCTCAAGCACACATTTAAAAGGTGAGAGAAAGGAAAATAGTATCTGCCCGTCCTCCTCAGTGTGCAATGTTATTTTTCACACCTGGATGACACAAGGGCCACCCATCACGGAGCTGGCTGGGCTTACACAACCTACTGCCATGGTCCTCTCAGCAAATCCATCCCCATGTGATGTAAAGATGAGTGACTGCACACTCTGGTGCCCTGCATGGCCCTGCTCCTGCCCAGACCAAACCTTAGACCTTTTTTGGTATCAGTAGAATAGCCGAGACAGCAAGATTTAAAGATAAAGGGAGAGGGAGGAAGAGAAAAACATGCCTAATTACATAGAGATAAATGGGGGCTTGAAAACTTGTATTCCCCAGCAATCAATGGCTTGTGTCCTGCAGCACAAGGGCTGAAGTGCTGCTCTTGTTCCACCTGCTCACAATCTACTCTTACTCCACCCCCAACGTGGGCAAGATGATCCCAAATGGCCCATGGCTCTCACCCTGCCCAGCAGCCTGTCCTGCCTCTGCCCTGACACACTCATTTCTGAGGTTGCTCCAAAAAGCTGTGGCTGCCTTGTCCCTGGAAATGTTCAAGGCCACACTGGACAAGACTTCAGCCAACCTGGGATAGTGGAAGGTGTCCCTGTCTGTAGGAGGGGGGGTGGAACAAGATGAGCTTTATGATCTCTTCCAACACAAACCATTCTGATTTTCATACCTACACATCCACTCGCTCTCTCAAATCCACCACCCAACACAAACCAACCTTCAGAACATCTCACTGATGGGGCAGCTTGTGGGAGCTCTCAGATCCTGCCTGTGCTGCTGCTGGAAGAGGCAGAAGGGTTGGGAGCAGAAGGGAGCCAAATGGGATCTCTGCAGAACTGGGGAGGAAATCACCCTGTTCCCCCTCTCCACACCTCCTCCCATGCCCACCTCACCTCCGTGGCACTGCCAGGCAGGTTTGGCAGTCATGTTAAACAGGCCAAGGTCTAAACACTTGTTCTCAGCCTGTCTGAACTACCCAGGCTTCTCAGGCTGCAGGTCCCAGGAGAAATAAAAATTCTCAGTATTTTCAGTCTTTCCCTTCTGTGGCCAGTGCAGATGATGTTCTTTTCACCTTTGAAATTCTTGCTTCTAAGTGCTGAAGTGAGAGGGAGAAAAAACATCAGGTGAGGGAAGGTTCTGGGGTTGGAAAACTTCCCTGTGAGTTTGATTGGAGCTGTGGGGTAGTGCAGGTGCAGGTCCCTGCTCTCAGAGCCCGTGGATCTGCTCCCTGCATGTCTCACTGCTGATTTATTCCCAGCGGTATCAGGCACAAGGAGATAAATATGCAAGTTGCACAGCCAGGGTGTGGATGGGAACATCTCCATCTTCCTAGGTCAGTTTTAATCCATCTCTCAGAGTCAGCCTGGCCTGAGCCATTCGCTTCTGAGTCCAACCCAATTCTCTTCAAAGCTTGGCTCTGCCTGGATCCTAGGATTAAACTCTAGGCTTGCAGCAAACAAAACTAAGCGTGTTTTATGAGGAAGAGTAACCTTGGGGGAGGGTTTGACTGCGGTTTCAAAGGCTGAGCAAGGTTTCTGTACACAGCACTGCCTCAGTTCTGCCTGCTGTCAGCACTCCCTGCTATCTCCAGGTTGCTGACAACCCGACAATCCCCGATACCGCAGTAGGGAAACAACCTGCAAGCTGCAAAGCCCATTATCCCATTTTGCAGAGAGAATAATGAGGTAGGAAAAGACAAAGGAACCCAAATACCTTTGGAGAAATAAGAGACCTGCCCATGGCTATCCTGGAAGCCCAGGGTCCCTCCAAAGCACTGCTTCATGCACCATTCCCCATGGACACATGGCTTGGAGCAACCACGCTGGCTCCTTCACCAACAAACAGCCCTGAGGCTCTTCTTCCACACTCAGGGCAAACCCCCTTTTACCCCATCAATTCAAACAAGGACATATTGCTTCAAAACCACCTCAAAACAGCCAGCGCAGGGTCCAAAATGCTCTTCCCAGGCTGCACAAGGTGGGTGCAGGACACCAGGGTGACCCTGCCCAGGGTTATTCATCCCCAGGGCAAAGCATTAGAGAAAATGATGAGCCAGAGAGCTCCATCCCTGCATCTCCTTCCGCTCCTTGTTATTAAAGCTGGTGTTTGTCATGTTAAGCAGCTGTTCTAACATAAAGCAAAATTGTCAAGAAAAATATGAGCGTTGCAGATGGGTGGCATTTTCTTCCTAACTGCTTTATTTTTATTTATTTGTGGTGGGTTTTTTTTTCCTCTCTCATCTCCTTCACCCTTTACAACTACACCTGCTATTGCTGCTGGCTCTGCAAGCCACCACCCTGATAAGCAGCCGCTCGCTCGCTTCTTCTGGTCCTCGCAGGCTCTTCTATTCATTGTTGTTTCTCTGTCGCTACAAATTGGCACTTCTAAAGAGATTTCCAGGCCAAGTATTAACCCCCTCCGGAGCCCAGCCACATAAACACACACGTTATTTGTCAAACCAGAGGAAGGCAGTGGAGCTGTAGGGAAATTTAAGTGACTTGTCTGAAAGAGCAGCAAGAAGCAAAGGCGGAGGAGCCAAGACAGACATTTCTTACAGCCACAAGATCTTCTACCTTCCATCCAGCACTGTCTGCAGCCAAAACCCTGAAATCCTCCGTCTGCCCCATAAATCAGCAAATTCAGCTCCCTCTCTGAGCTGGAAACAGCACCCAGGAGTCTTGACATCACACGGCCAGATTTCAGCACAAAACAAGGTTCCCTCTCATTGCAAATTCCGGTCGAAACTCCTTTTAGCGAAAAAGTTTTATAGAGGTTTTTATTTATTGTCAACTCCTGGATGATAAAATGAGGCCACTACGAGCCCTATTTATTTCCCACCCTCGCAGGAATCGGAATGGCTGAGATGTGAAACAAATGCAGGGCTCCAGCACTGACCCTGGGCTCGTGCTGGTTCGCAGACCGCTGGGTGATTATTTTATAATAGCTGATAGCATCTGTGATTTAATGCAGCTGTTAGAAATTAGCAAGGACTCCATCGAAAGCATCCCAGTCACTCACCATAACAGGCTAATAAATCATTCCCCCAGTGCTCCGTGGCATTTATGGTTCTATTTTAGAGATGCAAAGCATAGATCCGGCTGCTCTCCTGGATTTATTTTTATTTATACTTTTAATAATGCAATTAAATAAATAAATTTAGGATGTTGTGACTCTGTTGCCAAAAACAGCACCGATGAGAACTTCCCCTGCATGACTTCCCTTCGTTATTTTCTCCCCACTAGCCAATTAAATGGAAAACAAATGGCTCCAAAGCTCCTCCGAGATATTGTTTCCAAGGCACGGGGTGAAAAATCTCACACCACGGAAATCCAGGGGAGGCAGGAAGGGAGATGAGGGAGGAAAAGGAAAAGTTGGTGTGGCTGTCAGTCTCCTCTCCATCCAAATTTCCTCCCACCACACCACAATCCTGAATAACTAGAGGTCACATTTCATGGATACATACAGGAATGCACTCACAGTTGCCCAGTCTTCAATCAGCCACCAAACCCAGCTTTATTAATTCCTTATGGGGGAGAATTTGCAGCATTCCCTACATTCCTAAGAAAGCAGAAAAGCGGCACTTTCCCCTGGATGTCCCTACAGTGGCTGCAACCTGAGTGCTTGAAATCCTCCCCTGGAATAGGATTCCTGATCCAAGAGCAGGAGGGTCTCCTGAGGCCAGCTGGCCAACCTGGCATGTCGTTCTCCACTGAACCACATCACAACATATCAGGAGCACACCCTGCCCTGTGTCTATCTCTCCAAACAAACCCAAAGGAATTACATTTGCTGCCTGGAATGACGTGGATGTTTTAGACCTCCTGCTTCCAAGAGAATGGCCAAGAGAGGTGGGAGCTTTGCCATGCAGAGGGAGCTCCAAAACCTTCCTTCTCCCTTTGCTTGTGCCCTGGAGCAACACACTCAGGGACACAATTGTGTCCCAAATGGCTCCACAAACCTCCCAAGGGATGCACCGATGAGCAAAACACCCTTAACCCTGCCCACTACCCCTTCAGGGAGCCCAGTTCCCATCACTTGGAGACCTGATCCATCCTGAGTTCTGTGTGGAGCCCACCTGCACCCTGGATTGAGGTGGGGAGTGTCTCACCTCAACACTACCAACATCTTCCCTCTCATGCCTTGAAACCCACCAAAATACTAAAAAAGAAAACTATTCCTTCTCCTTCATCTAAGAGTATTTTGAGTTAACAAGCAGAAGGAACAAATTTATTTCTCAGTCACGTGCTAAACTCTGGTCGAAGCAAGTTTAGGGTAAACCAACACCCAATAAAGTCTGCCCAGACTTCACTGGAACTGAATCAGGTCTCTGCTGTGTCCATTTAAAATGCTCTGAGCATCTCCATCATATCCTTACTTTTAAGCAGAGTTACAGTCAGAAAAATTACTTTGCATACATGACCCCAGAGGTTTCATATTTCTTCTCCTGCAGTGACAGTTCCCAACTAGATCCGCTTAATTTACAAGTTGGGAGATAGGGTTGCTTTCCCCCCCTCCTTAAAACTGCCAGCCCTGCAAATTCCTCTGGAATGGAAATCATTGCCTCCCCTCTCCAGCTCCAGCACAGTGCAGGATATATGGCACTGGGCATGGCTCCAGGGTGGATGGGAGAGGGAATCCCATCCGACTCCCAACCTGGCTCTCGATGCACATCAATAAGATGCTGAAGATGGAGATCTTTGGAGATGTAGGAAACCTCCATGCCTGGCTGGGAGGTCTCCTTTTAATTATAGAAACTGATTTTTTGCAATTACCGTTTAATATAATGGAATCTCTCATTAAAGAGAAGGGTTCAACTGCTCTGATCTTTTCCCATTTAAATAAAGAAGGAGGTAGAAGGCTCTGGGAATTGGCACCACCCACCAGACTGGCATCTCTAACTCGGGAGCGCCAGCACAATCAGGTCAGCCAGGAGAGAGCTGTTCCTGGCAAATTCCCAGCTCCCTGTGGAGTGAAAACAAACTGAGCTGCTCCCCTGTGCCCCAAGCAGGGAGATGTGAGGTGTTCCATGGAGGAAAGGGCAGGGAGCACACAGCTTGGGAGCTCCATGGGTCTCTGAGCTCCTTTCCTTTTCTCCCCCTGTAAGCTTTTTGGGTGCACACAACTGCCATGGATGGAGGAGCTGCAAATCCAACAGCTCATTGGGATCTTTCCTGCCCTTGCCACCATCCTCAGGGGACAGCACAGTCCCCAGCCCAGCACTGAACTTCTCCAGAGGTCCCTCTGGGCCAACAAAGTGTTTTGATACTGCAAAACCTCATTACTGCCTTCCTAACAGAATCAAATCTAGGCAGGCATTCCCATGGGCACAGCCAGGCCTCATCCTGCACATAAAATCCAAAAGGAAAGCCCTCCTGCTTTCTTCAGAAGCCACTTGATAGCAATTATTCTCTTTCTAACCCCAAATTCTCCTCTTAGCATGCAAGATAATGAAGCAGCCTTGATCTCCATAGAAAGCAGAGGGCTTCAGAAAGCACTTGTAGTGGTACTTTAATAACAAAAATTCTAATTAAATTTTTATAAGTTTAAATACATTTGTCATGTATTTTCGTTAATAACATTCTGTGCCATCTTTAATTTGATAATCTCCTCACCCTCTGCAAATAACCTCCTCCAAAAACTCTGGCACATCTGGCACAGAGAGCTGAACAACATTCCTGAGGTTACACAGCAAATTGGGGGCAGAGGTTCATGGTCCTCTGCTGTGATCACCACGAGAGGGAATGGAAAACACAACTGAAGGAGCAACCTGGAAATGGGTTTTCATGACAGATCCAGGAACCCAAGTTACACCAAGTCTGTGTGAGAATACTTTTCCTCCTAGGACCACTATAAAGCAAGAAGCAAGAGGACAACAGGCAGTAGAGGCAGCTCTCAGAAAACATCCTATTTTCAAGACCAATGACACATTAAAGACAAGTCACTCAACTTCCCAAAGCCTTAAGGATCTGCTGAGCTTTAGCTTTTCTATCTAATGTGGAAGATAAAAGTGGGAAGCAAGAAATTACCCCAAATATGCCTCCACCCATTCTAAGACACCAACTTTAGTGAGAGCAAAAAAACCTGAAGACTAATTCCAGCTGCTGGTTGATCACTGCCTGGAGCAGCCTGGTGTTCAGTAGCTGGGCAGAGCTCTTCTGCAGTTATGTATTTATTTTATGAATATTATTAGTATTATTATTATTTTTAACCATGGAATCATTTTATTAATATTAATAAACCCGCAGAAAGTGCTAATTTCCTCCATCATTCTCCTAATTACATCTATTGAATTGTGAGGATCATCTGCATGAGTAATGATTCCCCATGCATTTGCTTCGCTGTTCAGCAAAGGAATCGGCAAGAGCCGGATCCTGCACCCACAGATGGGAAAGAAGGATCTTTGGAATCACCAGCAGATGCCTCCTACAGTTACTCCAGACTCAAAAGCATCACAGGGCTCACTGATTCAATCTGCATGAACACAAGGGGTGGGACAGGTCAGCCAGCGGGAAGGCAACTGCTCTTGTGCTCTTTCTCAGGGCACAAAGTGGCTCTCTGCTCCCCTGGAGCTCCAACTCTCAAGCATCTTCCAGTAAAGACTTCATGGGCAGCCAGTGACATGGTGTCCAAACCTCCTGGTCACCCCAGAGCCAATGGCAGTTTTGCTACAGGTTCTGGATGAGGCAGAAGCTCACCCTGGGTTTTGGTCCCAGGAGCAGGGAGCAGCACCACCGAGGGACAGCTGTGGCTGCCCCATCCCTGGAAGTGTCCAAGGTCAGGTTGGATGGCACATGGAGCAACTTGGGCTAGTGGAACGTGTCCCTGCCCTTGGCAGGGGGTGGAAGTGGATGAGCTTTAAAGTCCCTTGAACCCAAACCATTCTGTGATATATCCCTGAGCCACACACAGTGACTGGGACCAGCAGGTCCTAGATCAGATGGTAGAGGCCATGCCACAGTGACAGCTATTCCCAAAGCAGGGTGTGCAAGACAGTCTTCCCAGGAAAGACGGAAAAACCTCTTATTTATTTCCTTTCTTGTTGCTGATGACAAGATGTTTTTCCTTTACAAGCCATCTATAAGCTCCTGAAACTACACACAGCATGGGAATGTTTTCCAGGTCCAGAAACACCCCAGGCACTGGTGTTCAGCACAAACCCAAGGAGGATGCACCAGTGTCACCTCCACAGCTCCTTCAAGGAGTCCCTGCTGTGCTGGCTCTGCAAGGTGAGCCGGGAGGAAAAGGGACACCAGCACATCTCTGCAGTGTGTGACTCCAGCCCAGGCTGGCAGTGACAGCTGCACAACCCCCTCGGGCCTGCGAGGCGACCATAAGTCTTTAAAAGATGTATGAAGTTCTTGGATGGGATCCATTCCCCTGCAGCTCCCACATGCCAGCAGGCCGGCAGGATGCAGAGGGTTGGCAGCACATGGCACTGTGACACTGTCACTGAGATGGACCCTGGGCAGGACCTGGCATCCTCTGCCACCACTGCTGCCTGCTGCAGGACATCTGGCTATGGAGAAAATTCCGAGCACGGAGGAGATCTCCATAACCATCACTGCTTTTTTTATGGAAAAGCAGTTCCAACCAGCTGCTGGCTCAGGCAGAGGGGAAAGATGGGATATTTCTGATTCCCCCACCCTGTTCCACTTGCTGTGAGCACACTCAGCTGACATGACACCCTTCAGTCTCATCCCTAAGCTGCAAGGTGGCCATAGGCCGCCTTTCTGCCTCCAAAATTTCCCTTTGGCAAAGGGATAGGACACACATCTGTGCTTTCCTGGTGGGAAGAAGGAGGGTAGGTTAGCGAGGCTCTCATTTCACAGGAGAGGCTGCCTGGATCATATTTGTATTCATTTTCATGAAATCCCCATAAAAGTCACTAATAGAACACAATCTGCTAATTAAATTTCACGCAGGAAGGCACTTTCACCTTAGATTAGCAGTGTCCTTGCACATTTTTTGCTACTAATGTACTAATAACATCTTATTTATCTTAGAAATGAATTCCGTTAGACTTATCATTAAATTTGAGATATTAACGTGCTCAAATGAACTCAACGTGAAAAGGGGGGGAATAATTCCAAAGGGATGGAAACCATGAATCCATTTTCCTTCCTTTTTTATTGCTATGAAGAAAGGCTGGCAGCTCCAGGGAGCAATGTCCTGCCTTTAACTGCTGCAGAAGCACAAGGGAGGGCAGGGAGCCCCCACCATCCCACAGATCCTGTTCCCAGGGATGTTTTATCCACAGGAAGGACACACAGAGCTTCTGTAACCCCACATTTTCTTTGTGGGAATGTCTATATTGAGTGGTTTCACGTCACACAGGACAGGACTGAGGTGGGTCTCACCATACAAGGTCATACCTACAGACCTGCATCCCAACTCAGGGCTCCCACTTCCCAAGGAATCTTGCTCTCCCCACAGATGTCCCATCTGGCTGTGCAGATAGGCACCTGCTTCCCAACCTGGGGCCTGGCTTTAAAATATTTGTGGAAAGGAGGGAGGAGGTGGGGGAGAGGCGTTCTTGGTCATGAATCTTGGCAGGATGCAGCTGCTTCCCTGTGACTGGCTGGAAGATGGATAACAGGGAGGAGGCCAAGCTGCAATGTTTAAATCCAGATCTGCTTTCTGAGAGCCCTCCCCTTCCAGAGCTGGATTTTCTGACTACATGTCCTCAAACCCCCTTGCACCCAGCTCCAAGGAACACATCTCTGTCCTCCTGAACACCCTGTAAGGGCGTGATGCCAACCACCAACTGCTCAGCTGTGCCTCAAAGAAGGGGATACATTTTTATATCCAGCTTTTCATCCTGCTGAGGCTTTTTGTCCCAAATCAGGGTTTAGTCCTTACACAGACAGGACCAAATCCCACCCTGACTGAGCAAAACAAGAGCAAGAACTGATTCCTCCTCAGTACCTTCGTACGAGGCTCTATGGTGTTTAATAACCAACTTCACCGAAGAAAACAACATCCAACCTGTGCTATTCTGACAACAGAATTTCTCCCCCTCTCTGAAGATCCACTTTCTCACTTGTAATTGAACGAGGCAACATTGACATCCAGTGGCCGATGAGATTAATCGCAGCAGAGCCGGAGTGAATCCCCTGGGGATGGAGTGAGTGCTCAGCAGGTGCTGGGCAGTGCTGTCTGAGCTGCTACAGACAGACACCACCAGCATCCCTCTGCTGCCACCACACCAAAACAGGTGAATGTGTATTCCAGGCTGTGTTATTCCCAAATCCTCCTCCATGCTGGTACTACGGGTATAGCAGCATAAATCAATATCTCTGCTCCAAATAGAGATGAATGAATTTATGCTGGTGGCCCTCTAATTTCATGTCCCAGCCTTTGCCTACTTCCACACAGAGCCAAAACCTTCCAGTTGAGCATCAGGCCCTGCCCAGGAGCCTCTCTGCTGCCTCAGGATCAGCCTGTATCCCTGCATCTACCTGGATGTGTCTGCAGTACAGAGCTCTGCCCATCACCCAACCCCACCAGCTCTCAGTGTCTTTTACCCCTACAGCACCGTGGCACAGGGCTGACTCTGGAATCACAGATTGGTTTGGAAGGGACCTTAAAGATCATCTAGTCCAACCCCCTGCCATGAGCAGGGAAATTTCCATTATCCCAGGTTGCTCCAAGCCCTGTCCAGCCTGGCCTTGGACACTCCCAGGGATGGGGCAGCCACAGCTTCTCTGCCCAACCTGTGCCAGGGCCTGCCCACCCTCACAGGGAAGAATTTATTTCTAATATTCCATCTAAATCTGCCCTCCTTCAGCTTAAGGCCATTCCCCCTTGTTCTATCACTGCATGCCTTACGAAATTCTATGGATATCCATTATTAAGAATAACTTGATGACTTCTCACTCTCAGAACACATTAGAGATGCAAACTACACCTGCGAGCTTTGGGGGGATTTCTGTATTCTCCATTTACAGACAATGAAACTGAGACACCAGAAAGGGAGGAGGACTGTGATGGATGGAGGAAAGCTGTAAATCCATGTGTCAAAGCCTGAATTCAGACCATTTTGCCAGCCATGGAACAATTTCCATGCCTATGGGGGTAGTTAGATGTTGTTGCCTCCCCTGACAGCCGTAAAAACAGAGAGACTCCCCCTACTCAAATCTGCTTTAAAGGTTCTCCAGTTACTGCAGGGCTTTAATTTTATTTTAAAAAATACTAAGGCAGATTACATGCTACACAATTAAATATTGATTGGGAATTCTCCCCAAGTATGTTTCCCCTCCATCTCTCTGCCTCCATCGGGAGATGTCAAGTTCTGTTTCCTAAGCTGTCCCCATCCAGTGATTACGTTCATTAGGACACCAGTGTTGTGGTTAAAAGTACTTTCTCTGCTGCTGTACGTTTAATTAGACAACTCTTTCCCAGAAATTATTTATAGCCAAGCTTGGGAGCTATAGTTAGTCCGAATGTAAATAAGATTCAAAAGGGAAATCCCAGGGCACCCCTGTGGCTGGTGAGCCGCTCGCTTCAATCCATTAGCACTGGTCCCAGTGCCCCTGCTTAGCACAGGCTTCCAGGGGCTTTATGGCTGCAACTTGTGCTATTTAGCAAAATAATAAAGCAAACTAGCCTAGGCACAGGTTTCCAATCCAACTTTTGTTGGACAAAGAATATTTTCCCTTCCAACAGGGCAGGGAGTTGGGAAACTCCCCAGCTCGCAGATGGAGAGGGATGTGGCTGGAGGAGGGCAGCAAACAGCCTTTCCCTTCAATGGGAAAAACATCAAATTAATTAGAGCAACATAAAGCTTTACAAAACCACCTGAGAACACACAAATGAGGTTATATGTTTGTTTGGAAAGTCTGGGTTTGGAAATGTGCTCAGAAAGGAAAGACACAGACTGAGCCTAGTGGTCTCCAAACCTTCTGCAGCCAGTCCATGGGAAGTCACAACACTGCAATTTCTGCAGGAAAAGCAAGGACCAAAATAACCACAGAATTCTAGCTTAGAGTCACTGAGACTGGAAAAGATCTCAAAATAGTCAAGTCCAACTCCCAACCAGAGCAGCTCATAAATACAACCACCACCTCCAGGTGAGATGTTCTTCCAAGCCCCAGCCTTCTCCTGAGCCCCTTTACAAGCAACATCACGAGAAGAGCAAATATAATGGAATCCTAGAATGGTTTGGGTTGGAAGCAACCTTAAAGGTCATCTTGTTCCACCTCCCAGCCATGGACAGGGACACCTTCCTCTAGCCCAGGTTGCTCCAAGCCCCATCCAACCTGGCCTTGGACACTTCCAGGGATGGGGCAGCCACAGCTTCTCTGGGCAGTATCTCTGTTTTCAACCCAAATTTAGTATTGGGCTGGACAGGCACACTCATCCCACCACCCTGCAAGAGCCCTGCTGGGAATATTTACCATCCATCACATCCAACCTGTACAAACAGGGAAATCCAGTTGGATGCCTCCCCCTCCTGCCAGCCCAGCACTCAGAAAACAAACCGTGCATCACTTGATGGGTGATTCACAGGGTTAATCTTGCATTTTCACACCTTCTCCTGTCCTCCTGGCATTTGAGGGAGAGGAAAAACACACTCAAGCGGTGTTATTTAGCAGAACAGCACTCAGAAGCTCGGAAATAGCTGCTCCATGCAGGGAGCAGCAGCAAGGCCACATGTGAAGTGGCCGATAATGCAGGAAAAATGGTAAGTCTCTAAAAACTACAAATAAAGATGAGCAATGAGTTGGAGGTCACTGCACCAGGCATGGCATGATCCCCACTGCATCCACACAAGACACGTGGCTCTGCTGGGACCAGAATTTAATGCCAAAATCTTAGCTGCCAGGTTTGATTTCAGCTGTCACCACACCGAGCTCTCCAGTGCCACAAAGCTGCCTGTGCAAGGTGTCCCAGCCCTGATGGTGACAGTGCCAGCAAGTGCCATCACTGCTGCCAAGCCCAGGCAGGAGCCATCACTGTTCTGGAGGGGAACACCATGGGGAGGTCTATTATTTTAAACATATAATTGATTCTAATTCATCACTTATCGCACAGTGACAGATTTTTATATAGTTTATTATCTCACTCACAGCACGAGGGCCCAGGGGGGGCTGGCTCCTATTGTTTGGTGGTTCCTGCTCCTGCCTCATCTCTAGCTGCTCCTGTTATCTGTCTGATTAAGTGAGGGATTTTGGTATCTGCGGGTCCCCAGGTAACTGTCAGCACTCATATCCTCCCCTTGCAGGATTACAGCAGCCTTTATGCACCTCTCCTCCTTGACCCGGCTGTCTTTGTGCTGAGATGATGATCTGGGCACCACAGAGGTGGCCGTCACCTCACCTGCTCCCAGATACACAACAGCAACACCCAAGGACCCAGGAACCACAGCAACAAGCCCTTTGGACAATGCAGAGAGGAAACCTGCACCCTGTTGCCTCCATCCCTCCCAGCGTCTTCACTGGGAAATTGCAAAAGCAGCAAAAAAGCAAAGTTACCCCAAACCACCTGGCTTGGCACAGGGATGCACAAACACATCACTTCCCAACTCTATCCAAGACCAGTCCAGCCCTGATCCACACGGCCTGGGTGCTGCCACAGCCCAAAGAGCCCCACTCCTCCTCCTCCCCAGTGCTTCCCTCACTCCAGAGCAGAACAGGATCACAGCCAAAATGGGTCGATTTGGAGAATTTCCATTTCACAAGGTGCTTTCAACTTCTCCACGCTCTGTTTTTGTTCAGATTCCAAATGAAAAAAAAAAACCCTGCACACTTTCTTCCGACAAGCTCAGCAACTCTAAAACTGCCAGAAACCGGAATCCTTTTCCCGATGCTTTAAGGAGTCACTTTGCAATTTCGCTATTTCATTTCAGCATTTTAGATTATTTTGAATTATTTCTACAACATTTCCCGATACTAAATGCAACGCTGAGCATCACACAGCGCAGCTACGGGGATGTCATTATGTGACATAACATAATGATTGAAACATTTGATCCTATTTTAAAATCATTAAGAGCTGCTGCTTTTCCATTCCAATTGAAACATCTTGGGTGGTTTTTTTCCTAGATCAAAGCAAGTCTTGTTCAAAATGTAAGGAAACAGTTTGACATTGCTCAAAAATGGCGTCAAACCCAGTTTTTACAACACAAACAGCAGAGACTTTCATCTCTGTGTCAAACTACTTCATTACAACAACAAACACCAGACACTTTTATCTAAAACTGGGATGTTTTAGTTGACTTTAAGTAGCAGCTGCCCTTAATTATTTTAAAAACAAAAGGAAACACTTTGAGGATTAATCTGCTTTGGTGCGGGTGCTGTCTGGTAGAAATTTATGAATAATAAAAACAAGCCTCCAAACACAGTCACGTGCAAGGGAAACTTTAAAACAATGGAAGTCTTTGTGATTTTTCACAAAGCTGAGCAGAGTGGTGTGAGGGAGGTCTGTTCATCCATGGGGATGCTGGCAGTGCTGTCTCTGCTCTGTGAACCCTTTATCAGCCATCACCAAGGGATGTAAGACCAGGTCTGGCATAAAAACCAATAGCCCTGACCCCACAGCTGGTCTTTCCCACAAAACACACCTGGGAGGCTCGGGAAGAGCTTTTGTTTAGGGGAGGAAAGGAAAGTTCACTTCTGGCTTGGACTGGATGTCCCAGCAATGCCATCCCTTCACTGCAAGGGATGCTCTGTACAGCCAGGAATTAGTGACATCACCTACACAGACCCTGATAGGCTCATATTCGATAAGAAATACGGGCAAAATTCCTTCCAGTATCTGAAAGGGCCTACAAGGACGCTATAGAGTGGCTCTTTATCAAGAACTGCAGTGACAGGATAAGGGGGAATGGCTTCAAACAGAGAAAGAGCAGGTTTGGATTGGATATTAGGAAGAAATCCTTGTCTGGGAGGGTGGGCAGGCCCTGGCACAGGTTGTCCAGAGAAGCTGTGGCTGCCCCATCCCTGGAGTGTCCAAGGCCAGGTTGGACAGGGCTCGGAACAACTTGGGATAGTGGAAGGTGTCCCCTCCCTGAGACATATCCATTGCATGTCCATAGCAGGGGACTGGAAAGAGATGAGCTTTAAGGTCCCTTTCAACCCCAAACCATTTTGGGATTCCATGATTCTAAACTCTGGTTTAAGCTCAGCTTGGCAAAGCTTTGCTTAGGGCAACACTGCTCTCTGGGCTAGGCACCCCACCATCCTCCTACTAAAAGGAGGGTAAAGGAGCTATAAGTGGTATTTCCTCCTGCCAGGCTCTGTCTGGAGGGGACAGATGACATTTCAGCACCAAGAGGCAACAGTGGCCCACAGGTGCAGGACCCTCCCACTTCTTTTCACACAGAACCAAGTGCCAGGGGAGCAGAACTGTCCAACCCCTTCAAACTGTAGGAAGTAAAAAAAAAAAAAAAAGCAACAATAAACTACATATACTACTTAGACTAAACAAAGTGATATTTTCCAAACACAGCCTGACACTTCCACATGGAGAGGGGATGCTCCAGTCTGCCTGGGCTGCACTGTTGATTCAGGTGGGATCAGAGAGGACCACTTCAAAACAGAGCGAGTTAAACACACTGCCTGACCAGATAAATTCCCATTAGCAGCCCCAGCTTGGGAAAACAGGACTTTTTCCCCTCCTCTGGGTGCCCACTTGTGGGACCCTGACACCACAGTGGCAGGCGAGCAGCAGCAGCTCAGGCACGATGCTGGTGCTCCCCCAAGCCCTGCATCCATGCTGAATCCTTGGAAACCAAACCCCTGCGCTCTTAAGAGCATAGAAGAGGCCCTTGAGGTCCTCCCAGAGAGGCTGAATATTCCAGAGGTGGGCTGGGCTCTCGGTTGCAAGGAGAGCACTCGTTTCCCCGCCAGCTATTGCCTTTGCTGCTGACATTTTGCTCGGTGCATGATGAGCTTCCTCCCCCACTTCCCCTAGGAATGACACCGCTGTTATCTCCGCTGCATCTAAAGCACACACAGACTCAGTTTAGGGACAGTTAATTTCCAATTCTTTCCAGATGGGTTGGAATAATATCCCCAGGTGGTAAATACATTATTAAGAAGGCAGTTTGGTGTGAAATTGGCTATTAAAATATAGATAAAGTTTAATATATTGAGCTCCTTGTCAGAAAAATCACTTTAGAGGGAGCTTATTATTTGTTTGATATTAAAAGAGTCACAGCTCCGCTCCAAGTGACAAATGGGGAGGGGGAGGAAATGCCACCAGTAATGAACAAAAGCTTTTTAACATTTAAATTTAGGTTTCCACTCAAGGCCCCATGCTGTTGTGGGCACGCCTGCCCAGTGGATCCATCCGCAGCAGCCGGGAATGTCGGTATTCCGTGTCTGTCCTGATCCCTCCTCTCCATGCCAGAGGGAGGATCTTTGAGGAACACACTTTTTCTTCCCCTGTGGATAAGTTCAAAGCCAAGTGGCTTCGCTTCCTCTCCTTGTTTCCTTACCCTCTGAAGAGTTTAGGAGTAAAAATCAAAATAGGAATAATTTAGAGGGAAAACCCACTTTATAACCAATCCACTGGGATCACAAACCCCATGGGATGGTGTGGGATGCTCTAATAAGGGTGAGCCTCCCCTCTCCCTGCAACTCTGTCCCATCACTACAGCTCCAAAAGGAAAAAGTTTTACAGCAAACCCAAGATTTGGGATCCACTTCCCAAACACCCAGAGCAGCAGCAGCTCCACCTGGGTGGGATCCCTAAAGGATAATCCTGCACAACATCCCTGGTCCTACATGGAATTACCAGAAGGTGAGAGACAAGCTGCATCTTCCCACTGCTCCGTGCAGGGCTCGAGTGAGGTCTCCTATTACTAAGACTTCATTAGTTTTACAAAATATCCTACAGAACATTTACGAGCAGGCTATGAAGAATCATAAATAATTAAAATTAAATTACACTTGTCAAGGAAATGAACGAACTGCTTCTCCACGATGCATTATCCCCCCGTGCTTATCCCTTCATTTTTAAATATCTTCCTAAGGAATTCCAGAGGTTTTTCCTGACAAGGGTTAGAACAATGTGCTCCTTTGGTCAAAAAAATGCCACCGACCTCATTTTTACCCCACTTAGCCACAAAGCAGAAGAAATGACCATTTTAATCAATGGTGCTGTAGCACATGTACCCACATTTGAAATCAGCAGTGCTGTTAAAAGCATTATTAATCAGCATTATTATTAGTTGGCAATTAGCAAACTTCAATAATTGGCACTTATTAGATCTTCCACTTGATGAGAATTTACTGTCAGAAGCCTTTGAGGGGAGGCACAATGTGGAAAACATCTTAACTAATTAATTAAGCTTCCCAACAGCCCCAGAACCCTTATAAATTGGGGAAAAAAGAAAAAAAAAAGAGACAGTTTGTCACTGCCAGAGTTAGTGTCAAGGCTCCTCACCCCCAAATTAAGAGACTGCTCTGGGCTATCAGATGGCACCTCCACACCACTGCCCCATGCAGAAACTGGGCTCTTTTCCTACCTCCTTGTGCCTTTTATTGTACTTATTTATTCCTTTTTTCCCCTCTTGCAAGAACTTCATAAAAGTCCCCTCCAGAAGTTCACACGCCCCTGGGGTGCATGGATCCCTCCAGGGATGGAGTCAAGGCATGGGATGGCCTTTTATTGCTCATTTCTGTTTGCTCTTTAGATTTTAATAGTTTTGATGGGTTTTTTAACAGACCTGCTCAGTTGGAGACCTCCAGCCCTTTGGGATGGACAGTGGAAAAAGGAGGAGAAGAAGGAGAAGGCAGAGCTCTGCTGAGCTTGGACTGTACCTCAGTTTACCCCTTCACCAGGCAAATCACCCTGTGTTCATGCCTCATTAACGACTGTAATGGGATTGGAGTTTCTGGGATGAAAGGTGGGATAGCAGTGCACAGTATTAACTAGTTAATCAATACTTAATTCCTTCAATATTTGCAAAGACAATACACAATCCCCGAAAACAGTTTACCCAGGAAGGTTTCCACCCACAGATTCCATCCCAGGGTTGCACACACTGGTCCTGACACGCCATTGACCAGAATTTACTTTTCTTGGGGGCTGCTTTTGGCTTTTCCTTATAATACAAGGGAATGGCCCAACAAGAAGCACATCAAGTAACATCAACCCTTCCTCCTGGTGTTGGAAAAGATGGCAAACATGGCAGTGTGCTGTGGATATGTAGGGGGAGAGCCAGGCACGCAGAGTGTTGTGCCATGGAGAGAGGCAGGATGGCAGGGAAACCCCAGGGAGACCAAATCACTCAAGGACAGAGGCTGAGAGAGGACATGCTGGTGGTGATGGCAGACTGTGGTTCAGCATTCCTGTCCATCCAAAGGATGCTGGAAGGGAGGAGATTCCTTTGAAGTGGTGCCTAAGGCTTTTAATATGTATTTTATAGATTTTCATAGAGTTATATAAGTTGAATAAGTTTTCCTAAGTCTCTCACATTTTAAGCAGCATTTAGAAGTCAGTAAACATTTTCTCACACAATTCTGACATTCTGGCAGACGTACATTACCAAGGACACGCTGTTTGTAGGACACCTGCAGGAACTCCTACTGAAACCATCAGGTAGCTTGTAGTCTAAACAATAGAGTAGGTTCAGAGACCTTGGAGGGGCTCCAAGGGGCAATTCTGAGGAGTTCTGAGCATGGGCACCAGGGGAAAATGGTACCATGGGTTGGGCATAGTCATCAAATATGGTAATTACTGAAAGTTATAAAAACTGTCACATTTGGCTGGTGCACACACAGACTTTTATTGTGCACCTAGAAACTTCTAATAAAGGGGTTACTTTATCTATCTCTCTCCGCTAATACTGTTTTGAAGGCCTTTTCCAGCATAAGACATCAGGAGGATGCCCATAAGCTTTTAGAGAGAGGAAGATCCAGGTTGTATTTACAGCCTCTTCCTCACTGCGCTGATTAGCCAAGCACCAGCCCTGAGCTGCAGCTGCTTCTCCAAGGAAAACTCCCACTCCTCTGTGCCACCCCCTCCTCGTTTCTCTTCCCCAGCAGCCAGACACAGGCAATTATCCCCCAAGCCCGGCTCCCCGGCCCTCCCACCCCCGGCTCCCTGCGCCAGAGGAGTTTGCAGCGAGCATGGAAAGTGTCTCCGCTAGTGGAGGAGGAGGAGGATCAAGGTTGCTGATGCTCCTTTCAAAGAAGCCCTGGAGAAGTTTGATGGAGAGGCGGGGCTGCCCGCAGACTTCCCCAGAACATCTTATTAGAGTCACTTTCACACATCACTTGAAAGCTGGCTGACAACGTCCTTTCTTTAACAAAGCAAATATTGTAAAAATTAATAGTCCTTCAGGGAAAGACAGAGCCAAGCATTTCCCAGCACAGCCCTTTTGTGGCCTCTTCCACAACCTGCTCTTGGGGAGGTGATACCAGGACAAACCCTCCACCCTTGGCATGACATAGCAGCAGAGGTGTCTGGGTGCCAGATGTACCCCAAAACCTTCACGAGGAGGCTGAAGAAAGCAGAACGAGCCCCGAATACTGACTGCTCCCCACCACTGCATTCCTGAGGCAGGCCCAGGGATGTCTCTCATAATGCCATCAATGTTTCAGCACACGTCTGTAATTTATGAAGGGAAAATGATGCTCCTGCGAAAGCCATCGTTTTGTGCAGCTCTGCCACTTGCAAACCTGAGGGCTGCTCCCACTTGCTGCAAGTCGCAGGTGCAGGAGGTCTGTGGAGAGGAGATAGGCTGTGGGTTTTGTTCAAAAACCCCTTGATTTGAAAGGAATAGGAAGCATTACCCAACCTGGCTGACTTTAGCTGCCACTCACTCCTGCTGTGTTTGGCCCCTGGGGTGCAACAAGGAGGATGCTGGGCTGGAATGCCAGGTAAGAGCTAAGCATAGCCTGGGATAGTTTGGTGTTAAGATGGAGCTTAAAATTCTCATAGCAAGGCTCACACCTGGCTCTGCATGGACCTTCAGTGGTGGGGCCATTGACCATGAAGCACCTTGGCTTTGCTGTGCCAGTAGGAGAACCTGCCCATTCCACCTTTTCCCTGCTGGACCCCTAAGAAACACACCCCACACTGTCACCAGCTCCTTATCATAGAGAGAAGGTGCTGGCAACCACTTTCAAAGAATCACAGAGTCAGAGAATGATTTGGGTTGGAAGGGACCTTAAAGATTATCTCATTCCATCCCCCTGCCATCGGCACCTTCCACTAGACCAGGTTCCTCTCAAAGCTCCATCCAATCTGGCTATAAACATTTCCAGAGATGGGGCAGCCACAGCTTCTCTGGAGAACTTGTTCATTGTACAAACCCCCACGGAAAGGCCTGAGAGCAGAAGGAGCCCCCAACACCCCAACCATCAACTTCTCCACTGTATCAGCCTCCCAGAGGCACAGCCCTTATGGACTTCATACAGTGCTCCTAAAAGTACTCACAGGGCTGGCACCTGGTTCTCTCCCTTCCCTTTACTTCCCTAACTTTGCTGCTATTCCCTTTCATCCTGTTTAAAACCCCTGAGCTTCCTCTTCCATCCATCCCCGCCAAGCAGCTCCCTCTGCGTGCCCCTCGCCAGCGCCCGCAGTTGATTTAACCTCTGTTATCTCTGTGATTAGACCCGCCATGGAGCAGATAGTTGGCTCTTATCAGTCCATTAAAGAGCCAAAGAACGCTGTTACCAGTTTTTTATCTACAAAACGCACACAAAGCCCCGCTGATTATTCTATTAATTTGTTAATGAACCTGTCTTGCCAGACAGACTCTCAGAGCCTTTGCGAAGTAGGGGTAGGGAATTTTAATCTTTCTAGGGGTTAAGGCCCTGGGCTCACAAGGTTTTTCAGCTCGAAACTTCTATGGGATCTGAAACAAAAAGTTCAGCCCCGTTATCAGCTGACAAACACATTTGTGAGGGTTCAGAAAGTGCTTTTGAGCGATGCTGCTGCTAAATACGGGCCAGGAGCAGCTCTGAAAGCAAAAACCAAGGCAGGTCTTGCTGCCCACGGCAGCACCAGGTCCAAGCTGTGCATCACCCACTGCATGGCTGAGCTGAACCCACCTGGAGATGATGGTGGGTAGCAGCACCTTGAGCACGACTTTGAGGAGTGCCAAGCACCCAGACTATCTCAAAATCCTCAGTCTCCCAGTCAAGAGATAAAGTAAACAATATTACGTGGAGGAAATGGACTTCACACAACAAGCCATCATGGTTTATGGTGAAAGACCTTGATTACACACTGCACACGGTTTATATAGGGATAAGTCTACGTTCTATTGGCTAAATTGAATCTCACACCATCAAACTACAAATCCTAATTGGTTATCATCCGTATCTCACAAGTGCCCAGTGTTTTGATGAAATCATCCTGACTGTTTTCAGGTACATCTCCAGAGTCCTGTGGGAAACCTGAAGAGTTCTCATGAGAAACTTACAGGAAGTTGCTGAGAACTCCCAGGGAGTAATTTCTCATTTACCAGTCAACAGCAGCTCTGGCCTTGTTGATTCTTCGCTGGTAGCTGCTTCAGTCTCACAGGGTCTATATAGATCTGAATTGCTCATGTTTCATTTCTTTGTACCAACAAAGAAAGCCAGAGAGAGCCTGCACTACCAACACCAGGGGTACAGGATCCACCTTGGGCTTGAGATACCACTACAGACCTGCTTCTAATGAAAGACAGAGCCAACAGCACGAATGGAGCAAACTCAAAACCGCTGCTTTGGACCTCAGGTTGGACATCAGGAAGAATTTCTTCACTGAAGGGGTTGTCAAGCATTGGAAGGGACTGCCCAGGGAGGTAGTGGAGTCCCCATCCCTGGAGGTGTTCAAGGAACGACTGGACATGGCACTCAGTGCTCTGGTCTGGTTGACAAGGTGGTGATGGGTCACAGGTTGGACTCAATGGTCTTGGAGGTCTTTTCCAACCTGAAAGATTCTATGATTCTCTAACCTGACAAGGCACGTCTCTCTCCCTGACAAGAACGATTCAAAATCTTCCAGCTGACTCAGACATAATGAGATATTAAAAATAATATATTTGAGGCTGCTTTTGTCGACCTTCTGAGCCGCTGAGATTTGCCAGTGCTCGCTTTCTTGCTATGCAGGAGCCTTCCCATAGCGCCTTAATGCCTCCCAATCTTTAATATATTTACTCTTGCAACCCTCTTGTGCAGAAGTGGTGATATTATGACTGCAGAGAGACTGGGATGACACAGAAAGACAGCAACAAAACGAGAGATTCGGCCTAAATCACCTAAATCCTGCACTGGTGGTTTAACCACCAGTCTACTCTTCCTCCCTTACAACTGCTTGTGGCCAGAGATGCTTTTAACTGGGGAATGGATGAAGAAAAGACCCAAATAACCATAAAAGCATGGTGGACCTGTCAGGATTGTGCTGCATTCCTGGCTTGCAAAACACATTTGTCTCCTTGGCCCACCTCGTCCTGAACACAAAAAACAACCCACTTGCTTTTCAGTTATTTTTAGGCAAGGAGAGCTGGATGCTTAAGTACTTCTAAAGCTGCCAATTGCACAACAAATTAAATGCATAACCCCAGAGCACTCAGAGGATGAATACATTATGGACAAAAGAAACATGTCATCACACCCACACACAGCTTTGTTTACTCTGCATTCATACATGACTCTGTTGTCACCTCCATCCCTGACTCCTAATGATAAAAGACAAAAGGCAGAGAATTCCTGCTCGAACTCCCAAAGCCTCCATCTGATATGCACAAATGCAATTTGTCTCCAAGCCTCACGAGGCCCCTGGTCGAAGGGAGATGAATACAGAAAGAGCTGAAGGTAGGACCCAGCTGAAGTCCTGTCACAGAGGCTGGAGTAGGAGCCAAACCCAGGCATCGCTGCCCTATCGAAAAATTTGGGACCAAGCTTCCTGGATGCTCAGGCATTTACATATCTGGAAGCAAACCATTTCCCATGGACACTCAAGAGCTGCCACTGTTCCTACAGGAACCTTTTCTATTATTGTGCCATATATTTTGTATTCAGGATTCTGGATTTCAGCTGTACTCTCCAAATTTGCTCTCCTGAACCAGAGCTTGATGTAGAAACCAGAACTGACGCTACACGAGAGTTTCAAAGCCACGTCACCTTCGTTAGATCAACCACTCGGAGCCTCCTCATCCTTCATCCTTGTCTCTGCTGAAATGAATAACCTCATTTATATTACACTTTTTGATGCCTCGCCCCAAGTTTCCTCTGATACATCCCCAATTTCAGGGAAGACCTGAAGTTTCTTTAAACCAAAGCCTTTAAAAACCAAAGCATCCACAGCACCTGGCAGGGCATGGACCAGCTGGGCCTGCAGGTCTGCTCCATCTGCTGCTGGCAACAGCTTTCCAGGTCAAAGCACGTTTGCATTGCACAAAGAGGAGACAACTCCTGCTGTAAGGAGGCCAGAGGAGCTCTGCATTAATGATCATCAGCATAAAAGCACAAGGTCCGCAGATGAAAGGAAAGGGGGACGTGTGGGAGACAAGAAGGTCTTCAAAGAGACAAAAATACCCATTCTGCACCCAAACTCACTCTTCCACAGATCCTCAGGGAAGGTCTGCTGAGGAGGTAATGCTGTTGGAGGATCAAGCTCCACACAGCCCCAGTGGCAGGATATTTATCCTTGGCTGCCTCAGATTCTCATACCAAACAATATACTTTGAACCCCTCCCTAAGAGCAAGGCCACAGGAATTGCAGCTCAACACCTTTTTGGTTCAGTTCTGGAGAGTGATTTAACAGGACACACACTGGGTAAGAAATCACCCTTCAACTAAGCTTTTTACTAGCAGAGAGTCCATTTATAGCACTCATTGCCAGACATTTTGTATTTTTTAGCCCCACCTCTACGAGGTAACACTCATCACACAGAGACAAACAAGCCACTGGTGCAGTTTTCAGCCCAATGGTTTCCTACAGCTGAGCACAACTTGGTGTCAGCTCCTGATTATGGTCCTAAGCAATAAATATCAGTAACAGCACATGAAATATAGGCTAGCTGGAACATACTGGGGGAAAAAAGAAGATCTGGGAAGGGGTTATTCTGCCTTCTGCAGTCTGGTAAAGGGAACTAAACCTCCAAATCCAAGTCTTGTGTTATCTCACAGCCTGCTTTTACCCAGAGCATCATCCAGGCATCTTCACCCCAAAGGACTTGTCACAGCCCTGGATCCTCCCAATAGGCACTGTCGTCCTCCTCCCTGCCTGCACCTTTCTGTCTAACCAGTGCTTGGTATTTGAGTCTAAAGGTTAATTAAGTGTGGCTGCAAGAATGAAAGGCCACAATCAATTACCGGGCCTGCTTGTCCATTTGAGTCAATTTTTAATCATGGTGATTTGGTATTTTGGGAGGCGTGGGGTAAGGAGAAGGGCGAAATTCTCTGCCTTTCCTCTCTTTTTGAAAGGTATTTATTCAAGCTGGATAATTCCCCTGTCTCCAGGCAGACAAAACACCTTCCCCTGGCACTCACCACCTTCTCTCGCCTTCCTTTTGTTTCTGTGCAGTGCTCCAGATGAAGGGAGCCAGCAGAGATGGGGGAATGCATGAAAAACTGGATTCAGGATGTTCCCACTGCAGCTTTCCAAGGCTGTTCCTCTGGGTTTTCCCTGCCCTGAGGATGGAGAGACTGGAAATGGACCCTGCACACTCAGGTGGGACAGCACATACACATGTGCCCACGGACCTTCATCTCCAGCAGGTCTTTGAACTCTGCCCAAAACTTCCTTGTTCCAAGATATACAGCCCCAAAATGCTGCCCACCTACCTCCTCATCTGGATCAAAGCCCCTTCCAGAACTCTCCAGGCAGCATTCCAGGTGTACCCTGCTCACACTCACACCATATGAACACAAGACTTTTGAGCATGACCCCCCCAGCCCTCCAAAACCACTCAATGCCATCACACCAACACTTAACCTTTCATGTACCTCTGCCACCCCAAACACAACACGCTCCCCCACAGCCCAAAAAGCTCATTTTGCCTGTTGAAATAATTAACTATTTAAAATTCAACCAGTGCTAATCGCAGCAGCCCGGGCTGTGTTCTCATTACCCAGGATCAATTCCTGTTTAATATTCACCTCCAGGGGCGGATGTGGCTGGAACGAGTTGCCGATTTCTCTCGTGCTACGCCCAAGCTAATGAGTGGCTCCTGCTATTGTAGTACAGTCACTCTCCTGTAATCAGTCAAAATAACAAGCAACAGCACCTTCCAGGGATGCAAAGTCTTCTACATAAATATACACAGACAGTCAGCCACGCCATTGGACTTCAAATCTCAATAAGCTATGGCCAAGGCACAGCCCTGCCCCAGCTCATGGCTCAGGAATCAGCTTCTTCCTTAACAGGGCATCACAGCTTGTCCACACTTGGAAGATCCTCTGGATTCAGGGCATGGACAGCTATCCCTGCTTCCATGCTCACACACCTGGCACAGACGTGCTCCTTGGCCCTCACTATCTTCAACAAATGAATTTGTCCACCTTGAGAATGATCTGCAAAGTCATTCACAAAGAATTCCATGTGTGTTGTACACACGTGGTAACTCACAGCCCTGAGAGACAACTGTCCTTCAAACCTTTCTCTGTGGAAGAACACAGAGCTCTTTAAAGATATTATCAGGGAAAATCAACCTGACCTGCTCTATCACAGGCTTGCACTAACAGATCTTGCATGGGATGTGACTAACTTCCATCTCCTCTCCCAGCTGAGTGGAAAATGGATCTGTCTGCTATTCCTATGGCTTTTGTAAGCACTGGAGAAAAACCAACCTCATTCCACTTGGAAAAGCAGCCTAATGTATCGAGCTGGTGGGACCACCATCAAATAATGGAACAAAGCAGGAGAACTGGGCTCACTCCATGGAGCTGTGGATTAGCACAGAAAAAAGTCTCAAAGGCTGGCCCTGATTAGAAGGATAAAATAGTGAGGTGTGGAGAGCCCAGAGGAAGAGAGTGGATCATCTCAGCAGGGCTGTAAACATGTCACACACACGTTGGCTGGCTCATCCATGTGGAGATGCTGGTGCCACATCATCCAGGGGTGTGTGAGGAGAAGTGAGTGTCGCTTCTCATCAACCTTCCTTTGCATAGACAGGTCACAGGACAGCAGGAAAATGGGAGCTGGCAGAAATCTTCATCAAACGTCCAAACAAGCCTTTATTTGTTCCTTACCAGCAATTAAAGGCAGGAAATTAAACTAGAACGTTTACAGCAAGAAGTTGTCACCTTGGTGGGTGACAGGGAGCTGTTCCCAGTGAGCACCACTGGACAGGAGTGACCTTGGCCTTGGGGAAGCTTCAAAGAGGGAGAAATGCCCACCAGTTCTGCCCATCTTTAGCCATGGCATTACTGATGGAGCAAAGGGAAATTGTCTCCCTGGTGCATGTCCATCACCTCCCAATAGCTCACAGGGGAGGAGGAAAACCACCAATGCCTCAAGGCAGTTTCCTTGCTACAAATCAATAACTAGTATTAAAAAATGGATCCTGTTCCCATTGGAACAGACTGCTCAGGGCTCTGCCATAATTCTGCAGAACAGTCAATATTTACTGTAAGTGTCTCAAATAAAGACTGAGCTTCGATTTAGTGAGATCGTTATTGTGCGTTAATAACATGCCAATTGATTATTAAACATATTTACCCCGTGTATGAAAAACAGGCTACGAGAGGAAAGGGCATCTGATGCAGGAACATGATGTTAACTGAACCTAATTGTGCAGAGCTGCATTAGCCAAATTATCTCCCTGTCGTCAGGAAACGTTTTATAAAGGCATTAAAATGCTACAGATAGAGGAACGATACATGAACATTCCAAGAAACTGAGCAGGAGGACAAACTGCATCCCATCGATGCATTGCTTGTCTCCACTTCTCCCTCTGCACACTGGAGGATTCACTGATGCTAAGGGCTGTCCTTGCCCCAAAAACAGAGCTAAAAGGCTGGGAGCAGTTCACAAAGCACCCAGCCTTTATGGACAACCTCAACACCATCTACTCCAACTACCTGGATCCCATGTTTCTGTCAGAGCATTCTCAAGAGCTTTGTGGGGTTCAAAGTTATGCATGGCTGGGTGCTGAACAAGGCTTTCTGCTGCCTGAGGGTATTCACAATGCGCCCACAAATGTCACTTCAAGTAACACTTGCGGCTCAGCAGTCAATTCTCACTTTGAAAATACAGGGAAAAGTCAATTTCTGAGTGTTTTCCTCCTGAATTATACTCCTCTTGCTGAAAACCCAGCATAACCGACAGGGTCTAGTTTTTTTCCTTGTCCTTTTTCCACAAGTTCTTGATGAAATGTAAATTATTTTCAACTTTGATCTTGATGTTTCCTGGCTCTTTCTGATTATGTTTCTTCCTTAACAGCCTGACTCGAGCTCTCTCCCACAGTAAAGGCCCTGTGCTCCCATCTGCACCGCTCAAATTACTGAGCAGCCCAGTGCAATAGCTCAGAACAGGCCACTCTCTTCCCTAGCAATAGAAATTATTTCCATTTGGAGCAATATATCCTCCTGCTCGATGGATTGCTGCTCACCAGGCATTCAAATTTTGTTCATCTTATGCTGCAGGGGGATTTTGAATGTACCAAGCCCAGGCTGCTCGGCCACGTGATGCTGATCAGATTGGTGTTAGGGACCTCCTGAGCTAAGGAAGATTGGGATGTACAATCTCCCACCTCTCCTGAAGCCTGTGGAGGTTCAGGTGGAAGGACTTTGTTTGGAGCTACCAAGAAGTCTAGTGCAGCACTGGGAACCTGCAGACCTGGACTTTGCACTCACTGCACATTCACTTCTTTGGCTCCATGCTGAGTACACTCATTATGTTTGGGCTACTGGGCACATTTTACATACAGCTTATAGTTAAAAAAAAAGTAGAAGTGCAGAGATCTAAAGCCTGATAAAAAAAAAAAAAAGGTAAGAAAAGGGGGAATTAAATTCAGACCCAAAGCACACAGTGCTCTCCAAGAGGGAGCTCTGGTTTCATGCCTGCATTTCCCACACCTTGCCAGCTGCACCCCCATGTCTGCCCAGCCTCGGCACAAACACCAGAACTCTCCATAGCTGGGTTTGATCCTGGTCTCCAGGTGGTGAAGGAAGGCTGGATAATTCATGTGTTCTCAGAGGCAGACAGAGAAGAAAGGTATAACTTGCCTTCAGGCTTCCCACTGCTCCTCCAGAGACACTCCTGGCTGGCGCAGCCGCAAGACTTTCTACTTTCTGCTCTAAAAAATGTGATTCTCAGTGTCCTTTGTATGGGGGCATCTCACAGGGATCCCACTGCTGGTTCCCCCTGGCACACCAAGCCCCACCAAGCTGACAACACCTCCTCCTCAGCCGCCCCCTGCTTTCCACCTCTCTATTTACCTAAAACCGTGAATCCTGGAAATCCTCAGTGCTCTGTCAGCACCTTTCATCAGAGGATTTCAGAGCATTTTCCAGACATGAACAGAACAAGCCTCCCTACTCCCCTAGGGGGAGGGTAAGTAAGATTAAGATTAATCCCAGTTCAGGAAACTAAGGCCTGGGAGGTGAGGAGAGGAAAATAAAATAAAAGCAATGCAAGAAATCACAGTGGTCTCCAGTGCCTTCGATTTACCTTCTGTTGGTTGAACTACAATGGTCATACCTTGAAACACAGCCACAAGTCCCAGCACTGCCCTGGGCTGAACAGAGACCTCAACCCTGGGTTGAACAGAGATTTCAAACCTGACTCCTGCTCCCCTGAGACTCCAGCACTTTCCCATCCCCACTTCCCTGCCCTCCAGGGAGGCTCAAGAGAGACACAGCTGTGACAAGCTCTGCAGAGATGTATGGACACGTTTGCACAATATGACTTTTTGTTGCGGTGTTTGATGGAGAGGAAAAGTTTCCCTGGGAAGAGACAGCTCCGCGGCAGCGCCCGCCACTGCCGGAGGGAAGGTGACGGATAGGGTGGCGGATACCTCTCCGTTTACCTCTCCTGTCTGCCTGACTGCTGCTGGAATGAAGATAATCTATGAGCAGCAGCGTGCATCAGCACCGCTCTCTCCCCCGTATAAATCAGGAGGGCGAAGCCGTATTGAAGGCAACGCTCCCCGAGCCTTCCTCCTGCCTGCCCGCAGCACTATCCATCTGGTGCTGAAGGTCAAAGAAGCCTCCAAGAACAGGATAATCACTACAGAGAAGAGGGTTACACTCCATCACTTGCAGGGTGGGGACAACACGAACATGGAAAGGGTACAGGTGTCCCCCACTTGGCTACTCTTCCTTTTTCCAAGCCTACTTCCACCTGGGCTGAGCTTGGCCATTAGTGATCCCAGTGGGAGCATCAAGACAGACCTTGGCAGTGCTGCCTGCACAGGTTGGGTGGGCTTGCCAGTATTCCTGCTGTCCACTGGGCCCTGTCTTGATGTGCTGCTCTTGACCTGGAGGAGCAGAAATGGTTTTGCACCTCCTTTCCAGAGAAAGGAGTGGGAGAACTCAGGGAATACAGCCAGCTGCCATGTGGGAAACACAGCTACTCCAGCAAGAAGGGAGGAGGAATGATGAAAATAGGAAACACTTCTGAGACCCTAAGGAACAGCTCTGATAGCAGGAAGCATCACTACTGATGTCTCTCTAAGACCACTGTCTCCACACCCATGGAGGGACACTTGGACCTGGGCAGAGAATGAAACTCAACCCAAACAGATCTAGGGTATCCTGCACCACCAGGCTGGGAGGCTGTGATATATCAGCCCTGTGGACATAGTCAAAAACCTCATTCTTCTTTTTGACATGGCTGTGATGAAAGAGGAGGTTGGAGGGTGTTCAACAGGCCATGAGGTGTGACTGATGGTCAGGAAGATCCAGACTCCCCCCAACTCCCCGCCCCAGTGTGAGCCTGGCCCTTATTCCTCCAAGGAACTTGGCAATGACCTTAATTCATCTGTTGAACAACTTAAAGTCAGTGCCAGAAACGAGCTGATCGAATCATCAAATCAGCCCTGGAACCTTCTCTCCTCCCCTTCCAGCACAGCCACTGCCCAAAGCACCACCCTGGTCTCAGGGTTTCCTTTGATTCATGGTTTCCCTAGACAAGAGACACTACACTTATTCCTTGCTCATTTTCCTCTGTGCCATTTTGCAAGTCATGGTGCAGAACTGCTCCTGCCCAACTGGCAGAGGAGTGTGTACAAAACCCAGCCTTGTCCCCCTTTTTTGGGACACATTTCTCTCTCCCAGCCAGTACAAGGTGCTCATTTTAGCACAGTGGGTGTTTACAACCCTCCCATAAGGAGCAACAGGATGGCATGAGGAAATCCAGGCGTGGTACTTCTGGCATTTGTCTCTGCCACTCAACAGCCATAATTGGTCCCTGCTTTAGGGAGGGAAAAGAAATAACCTACCTCCAAAAACACCTCTCTAATCAATAAGAATTTGTCCTTTGCATCTGTGGCACGGTGGCTGGGAGCTCCCTGGGGCTGCTGCCAGCCTATTTTTCTTTCCTTTCCCTGGCCCATCGTTTAAGTGAGGTGCTGAGCTTCACCTCTGGACCCCCTCTCCCCCAAGTCGATCAATAACTAACCCTCAGCTAATGACCTTTCCATCCCTCTGGAGGAGCAGATCCGTCAGAGAGCAGGGATGAGCCAGGAGCTTGCTCATCCCTTCTTGGACAGTGACTAATTGCTGCCATTAGATGCAGAATTACAGACAAAGAATGAAGGCAGGGAAATGACTGACCCCATGTTTAATGCAACCAGTGTCCGAGTGTCCATCGCTACTGCAATGCTGAGGGAATTATAATGCAGCAGGGAGGCCAAAGTCCTCTCAGGGCCAGCTGAGCTGCCCAACTGCACATCTAAGCTGGGCCAGTGATTCCTTACTGGAGGGAAAGATGGTGCTGGCATCAGCAAAGTTTTCCCCTGGCAAAACACGACCTGTCCCACTCAGATTGAGTATCTAAGACTAGTTAAAAATCTCCTGCAGAGCAACACTGGGCATTTCTCTTCTCAGACTCTTTTTGAAGATCTCCAGCACAACTCAGAACATGGGCAATATTTTTCCCTTGTAGCTGAGCTGCTCATTTAATCACCACGTGAATGAGGAAAAATTCTTCCCTGTGAGGGTGGTGAGGCCCTGGCTCAGGGTGCCCAGAGAAGCTGTGGCTGCCCCATCCCTGGGAATGTCCAAGGCCAGGTTGGACAGGGCTTGGAGCAACTTGGGCTCATGGAAGGTGTCCCTGCCCATGGGAGGGGATGGAACAAGATGATCTTTAAGGTCCCTCCCAATCCAAATCAGTCTAGGATTCTATTAAAATGCATAAAATTATCATGCCATGTAAAAACCCAGAATTAAACAAATATCCACAACTGCTTCAACTAGTCCCTTTCTACAAAAGAAATACTCTCCAGGCATCTCTGAGCTTCAACACATCTCACACTGGCAATGGGCTGGGATAGACACACCATTCCACTGGCACCAGTGACACTGCTGGAGCCTGGGACATACCAAGGGCAAAGGGGCAGATGCTTTTGACTTATACATGGAGAAACTGGCTTGGAAAGTCACAGGAAGAGCATAAATAAGCAATTCCCACCAGTGTGGAAAGCAGGGAGAGCTTTTTATTGCTGCTGTCGTCACCACTGCTGTTTTCCTCCCTGCAAACCCCAGGCCAGACTATCCCTTTTTGTAAAGCAAGTCTCTGATATGGAAAATTTCAGCAGCTTTCAGTGCACAGCTGAAGCAACATATTCCCATCTCAGCTTGCCCTGCCTGTCTTTATGCATCTGATTGAGCCTGAAGATCTGCACTTCTGCCAGTTGCAGCTTTGCTTTGGACTCTAAGTCAAGTTTCTATATGCTGGGCTCTTTTGTGGGGGATTTCTAAGCCCTGAACTGCCAAGCTCAGAGTGAAACAGTCAATGCAATTATTCTGTGCTGGATCAAGCCCAGCCAAAAAGCAGCAGGCACCTTTCTGCCCACTCCTGGCGGGTTTAGTCTGTGAATTTACAGAGGAATCAGTGCACATTGTGTAGCTGAGCATCAGGATTCTATTCAGATCAAAGTAGGCTGGTAAAATACTGCTGGCAGTGGCCTTGCCTGGTCTCTCTATACTTTGGTTAAGCAGGAATGGAGGTGGCTGGACTGAGGCCTTGCATGACCTCTCACTCCAGGAAAACCCCTCTGGGCTTGTCAGGCTCAGATCCCGTGGGTCCTTGACTCCCTGGACCCGTCACCACGATGTCCCAACACTGGCTCCACCTTGAGGCTGGCAGGTCCAAGGCAGTTTGGGTCCATGATGGACCAGAAGAGGCACTTCCTTTGAGATTTGCTTTGCAGTCAGAGGCAAATGCCTCTCATGTCTTTGTTAGGATAAGAAATGACTGGTCATTGGAGTCAAAGCAATTAAGAAGAGTGATTACCATAACATGCTGCATCCTTCTTCCCTGTCTGCTGTCTAGTCTAATTTCCCAATTCCACACCTTTCCTGGGAAAGCTCTCATGGAGCTTCTCATGGGGAGCTTTTAACCCATAATGGAGGTTTATTCTCAATTTCCTACACAGCTGCCACCTCTCACTTCTCTCCCTGTTTCCTGCACCCCTGTACCAGCCACACTGAAACACTGCAAAGGATGATTTACCAAATTTAAAAGAAAGTAAGTCCTTGGCACTGAATTTTTTCTCCGAGTGAAGTAAATATTCCTCAGTGCATCACCTCCTGCACTGCCAGCACTGCCACCACACGTGGCCCCTTGGCGTCACTCCTGCCTCAGGCCCTGTTCTAACAAGGCAGAAGCAAGACAGTGAAGGGCCATATTTTTGGGCTTTTCTTTTTTTTTTCCAAAGCCATTTCAAGTGTCCCTTGTGGGAGATGAATGCAGGAGACATTTTCTAAATATACACACCCGTATCCTTCTCAGGAGCGATACCATTGGCTGCAGACAGAGACAGGAGGTACAACTGCTGAGACAAAGAGAGATTAGACAGACAGACAGTCCAAGAGCAGGAGAAAAATGTGAATTTAGAGTGTGATTCATCTAGAAAGTCTTCCAAGTGCCTTGAGAATAGAGTAAAACTTTGCAGCATTGTCCTCTAATGTGCACTCACTCCACGCTCACATTTATCAGCCACACTCAGCAGAATATTAAACCTGGCTAAAAATCCAACCTAAAATTCCCTCAGGTAGAAGGAAGCAAAGCACCAGACCTCCTTGCAGCCACTTGCCTTGCACCAGCAACTCAACAGCCAGGAAAGCAGGATTCATTCCCTGCACCTAACATAAACCTACATGCATCAGCACCACAATGAGCATCCACATCCTCCATCCTCTGTGATACATCACTCAGCTCAGGAGCGGTTTGCGCAGAGACACAACAAATATGCCCATCAAACACAACTCCCAGAGACTCCAGGAGCTCTGCAGAGTCACAGCTACACATCTATAAAACAGCAATTTAATCTCAAAGACAGATATAGCCTTGGCTGGGGGCTATTTTGGCACAAATCAGAGGACAGTGTGGCACAGGTGGATGGAATGTGCCCATCAGTAGTGCCAGTCTCTGCCCTGCATCTCCTACCAGGAGCTGATCCCAGTGCTGACTGATCCAAAGATCCAGAAGCCAGTGAAGGATGCTGAAGTGAAACAGTTGGTATCTACCCCGGGAAGCCCGAGCTGCTTCCCTCCCACTACCCAATTGCTATTCACCGACGGCTCGCACAGAGTGAGGTTTATTCTCTTCTTGATTGGCACGCACTTAATTAACGCTAATGGAGCACTCGCATCATGATCAAGGAGAGACTCTGAACCCCAAAGTATACTAAATCTAAAGAATTACAGCAGAATTCATAGCCTAATTACAGTGTATTGTTGAAACACTACTTAAATACAGTGATTATTAAAAGCATATTATTGATTGGGGTTTAACTGCTATGTAAATAAATCCAGTCGAGGCAAACTGAGCTACAAATTCATTACTCAGCCGTAAATCCTCAATAAATATTTTTTCATAGAATCAGTTGTTGTTTATTATACAATAAATGTCTTATTAAGTCAAAATTAATTGCGTATTTGGGGAAACTTCATTGAAGGCTCCCTCCCTCCTTTGCCATGTTGGCACTTTGCCAGATGTCCTTTTAATATCCCCCTTCAGAGTTACCTGTGCCCTCTGGGACTGGTGAGGAGCAGGGGCTGTGTCTGCCTTATGCCAAAGCAAATCCACTGGCACAATATCCAGAAAGAGGTGGTCCAGCCATCTGCAAACCTTGGCAATTAGCAAAGCTCATCAGCCACCTCCTCCTCTCCCAACCCAAGCACCCTGGATCCTACAGGGTCTCCCCTTTTCCCACGCTCCCTCCTGCAACATGCCATAAGCACAAACAAAGTGGCCAGTCCTGGCAAAGTGAAGTCCACCAGAGCTGGTCAAAAAAGCCAACAATTTAAGCCAGAAACAATGAAACTTTAATGAGTTTCCCATTTCTTCTACAACTACAAGCAGCCAGGCCTGGGTGGTTTTCACAGGTCCCAGTAGATAAGAAAGAAAGAATATGAATTCCTCTTTGGGCATGAACTATCATGATGAATAATAAATAAAATAAAAAGCAGCAATATTTTGCATCTACCATGAGCTTTTCATCTGCAGAGCTCAAAATGATTTACAACAAAAAGTGTTAGAGGTGTTAGGAAAGCAGAATTTCCTTCCTCTGGGAAATCTCAGTAGTTCAACATTTGTTTTCATCTTGAGATAGGGTGAGAAGTTGAAAGGTTTTTTCTGGAATCACGAGTTCCACAACGCTGAAATTCAGAAATGGAGAATTTTTTCCTTTGTTTCATCAAACTGGTGCGTTGTACCAAAATGCATTTGCAATGTTTTGATGTACCAATTTCAAACAAAAATGTTTGAGTTTGGATATTCTCCAGGAAAGAAAAAAAAACCCTGCTGCATAATAGATGCTCCTGTTTCCGCCCTCTTCCTACCACCATAGATGCAAATATCAGCGAAACCCACCAGATTGTTTATAGAAAATAAAAATTCATTAAAATTCACCCAGCTTCAGGATTCCTGAAGTTCATTTTACAGATGAGGAAACTGGAGAGTCACAGAGGATGGACTGAACTTCCACGGAGCAATAGTACATTAAATAACATAGAATCATAGAATATTCCTAAGCTGGAATCATCCAGTCCAACTCCTGACTCTGCATAGACACCCCAACAATCTCACCCTACCCCTGAGAGTGTCATCCAAACCCTCCTGGAGCTCTGGCAGCCTTGGGGCTCTGCCCACTGCCCTGGGGAGCCTGGTCAGTGCCCACCACCCTCTGGGGGAAGAGCCTTTCCCTGAGATCCAACCTGACCCTCCCCTGGCACAGCTCCAGCTGTTCCCTTGGGTCCTGTCACTGGTCTCACAGAGCAGAGATTGGTGCTGCCCCTCCTGAGGAAGCTCCAGACTGCTGTGAGCTCTCCCTCAGTTCCCATTCCCATTTAAGAGTTCTCATCCTCCTCTGGCCTGTCTAGCCCAGAAGGCAAGAGGAGGAATCACTGCCTGGGCTGTGTTTTGTCCTGAGCAAAGGCAGGTAAAAAAATGACTTCAGTTTATACACAACAATACCAGGAAGCGAAAGGCTGAATCCATCCACTGGAGAAAAACTAATGCTCTCATTAGAAAGCTTAATTATTAACATCAGCCTCCGGTTATTTTCCCTGACACTCGTTTCATTTCTGCCTTCAGAGCAATTGCTCTTTGCAGACCCATGGCACACACTCCTTGTCTTCAGCCTCACCAGTGACTGCTGCATGAATTTCCTTTTCCACCAATCCTCCTATCCCCGGGGAATCGATATCCCCTCATTGCTAATGCCTCAAACAAACAATGAGCCCCAGTTTCTGCCTCCTGGAGAAGTTTGCAGAGGGTGGGTGTGATGCAGAAGGAAACGAGACAGGGACAGGACAGGATCATATATATTTTCCTTGAGGTTCCATTTATTGGAAACACATCAGTAGCTTTTCCAGAGCTCCTGATGGAGAATTGATCGCTGGGTCATAAAACTAAATCGTGGTGCTCATAAGAAGAGTAAACACAGGAGTTGGTGGAGGGAGATGGCAGTGAGGGCAGAGCTGCAGAACCAGCTGCCTCAGTATCTGCTTAAGGTCTCCAGGGATTTGGGTGTCAGTGGGATAAATTCGATCAATGCTGAGCTTTCCCTGAGAGCCCATAAATCCCTGAGTAACCAAGTGCAGAGCCCTTTTTGGACACCACTAAAGTGGAAAGGACTGAGATGTCTACCAAAGGTACCCGTTGCATGAGGGCAGGACCCATCCAGGTGTCCCCACCACCCTCCCCAGCACTGGCAACATGTCCAAGGCAGCACATATGGATGTGAAAACATGAAAGGCAAGGAGGAAAACTGCTTTTTGCCTCCACTTCCCTGGTTGCCCGAGGGGTTGTGCACAATTTGCCCTCTCCTCCACTAGACGCGTGGCCCAATTACACAGCAATCAATTTTGGGAGCACTGAGGAGATAATGGAGTGATAAGGAACAGCCACTGTGGATTTGTCAATAGCAAATCATGTCAAACCAACTTAATTTCCTTTTTTGACGGTGTAATTGGTCTCATGGATCGGAGGGGAGGAGGCAGCAGATGTGATATACCTTGACTTCATTAAAGTGCTTGACATCGTCCTATGTGACATCCGCTATGAGTGAAGTTGGGAAGAAAGCTCAGGCAGCACCAGGGGTGGAAGTGTCATCGCCTGAACCAACACAAGGAACAGCTGCCAAGCACTTCCCCATCACCAAGGAGGGCATTTCAAATGGCTTCTCCTTGCCTGCCATGGGTCAGAGTCTATTTGCTTTATATTTCAGCAGTGATGAGGATAATAAAGAACAAAGTGTTTGAGATCTTGGAGAGAGGAGCCTGGAACGCTCCAGAAGTGAGGAGCAGAATTGAAAATACTCATGATAAATTAGACAAACAGACAAAAAAGGAAAAAAAAAAAAGAAAGAAAGAAAATCAGTGAGATGAAATTCGATAAAGACAACTGCAAAGTAATACACTCAGGATGAAGAAATCAAAGGCTGGGTAGACAGTAGGGCCAGGTGTGCAAATACACAGTCAATTCCAGGTAAATACAAGCTGACCATCACATGGCTGTGAGGAGCAGCAGCAAAGGTCCAGTTTGGGATGCCAGTTCCCAAGAAAGACCACATCCCTAGCAGGAATGAGTTAACTTGGGAGAATGTGAGTTATTCTCCTCTTGGCAATTTTGAGAATAAATTAAAGATCCGCCCGAGATACTCCTGACCCTCTATTAGCTGATGTCTTGATCATCAGAAACAACAAGAGGTGTTCTCTCTGCTGCCTTCAGCAGGTCTGAACCACAAAAAAGCTGTGTTTTCCCTCTAACAAGGTCTCTATAAATCCATCCCAGCAGCTGCTTAGGAAGCAACTGCATGTTTAAAAGCTGCTTTTACTGCAAAATGCCATCAAAGCATTGTTATGAGACAGCAACAGGTGGAGAAAGAACTAAGGGTTAGACAAAGTTTGGGCTGGTATTTTCAAAGTCAGCTACGAGACAGATGTCCTCTTCTGATTAAAATTAATGGCAACTGAGCATCCCAATCTCCCAGGTGACTTTGAAAATCTCAGACTTGCATCCCGTTTGCTGCCCAGCACCTACACTGCCGCCTCCTTCCTTCCACCCCGGGGGCTGCTGAGAGAAACAGGGTTACCAAAACCAACATGTGCATCAGAATAAATTATTATTTGGGTTTTTTTTAGTATCTCCCACTCACCTCCCTTGCCCCTGCTCGCTCCGTAATTTACATACGTACAACTAATTGCACATCAGGAAACAAAGAAGGGGAGGAGAGAGGAGAGCTCAGTTCTTGTGCAATCGGAGAAAATCCAGGTCCAATGGGACACCCATCCCAGGGCATCCTCTCCTGCCCAACCATTCACAGAGCCAGTAGCACTGCTGAGGGCATTCATCCTCTGCCTGCAAAGCAAATAACAGTTGCCAGCCCCGACAGCGACAGCCCCAGCCCTGGGGAATCGCATCCACTGAAAGCCCAGGAAATGTGCACAGATTACAGCCAACATTATTCAAGAGCAAGTTAGATCCCAAACACCGCCCTGACCGCCTAATAGACTGGTAAAAAATGCACTAGGCAGGAGGGAGTTCTGACACAGCTCTTCATAACCAGGAGGAAAATGCACTGAGAAAAAGAAGAGTAAACAAAATGATAGACTTCTCTGCGCCATGTGCCCTGGAGGCACTACAATATTCTCCACCTTGAATAAGCCGGACACCAAGAGACTCACGGCCCAGATGTGCTGCTGTAGATGCTCAGGGCTTCACATACAGCTGTGGGGTGATGCCAGGCATCCCACACAGCCAGGATGCCCCCTGTCACCTCAGCTGCATGGTGAAGAGGAAATACTCAGGCAAGCCCCCTAGAATCCTCTGCCCAAAGATACCTGTCACCCAGTACCATAAAAGCTATTTTGCCAATAAAAGCTACTTTGTGCACCCACTGCTAATAAAATCGTATTATGTGCACCTAGCAGGACTGCAGACCTTTAGATGTACTGCAGCTTGAGCAGAAGAGGCAGGTCTTTTGGGGTCACCTACTGAGAACAGTGCCCTTCCCAGCCCCATCGCTCAGGGCTCTGGGAGGATGCTGAGCCTTGCACACCTTTCTCTTCCCTTCACATTGTGCAATATCAGGATACCTTGAGACAAGCAAACAGTCCATTGGTGACCTGCTCCAGGCTCAGCAGAGGTGTGTGGAGCTCCTGAGAGTGCTGGGAGTTGGAATAAGTCCCTCCCATACTTTAATCAGGGCTATACTTGGTTTGGAACCAGCAGGACAGAGAGAAGGGACCTAAGGATCATCTCTCCACGTCACCACAGGTTTCCTCCCTCATCTCCTAACACAACTCTCCCATCCTGGGGTCAAGACATCCCAAGCTGACAGAAGCCCAAGGACTCTCAGAAACAGCACATTGCCCAAAAGCTGATGAGATCCTCCCTTTCCCTTTTCAACCATCCTGAAATTGCAGCAAAAGGGAGAGGATGAATCAGGCAGGGGGAACAGCAGCACCCAGGTACAGAGAGCAGGAGGAGATGGGGAGTGAGCCTGTGTTTCACCTGCTGAAGAAACATCCTTCTGGGACTAAATTGGATTCAATATAATAAACTATCATCCTGAAACGAGTGCTCCAATTGAGTTTTGATGTAAACACTAATATTTTCTCCACTCCGCTATTCTCTTCCAGGGAGATCTCATGTATATTTCACTATGTGTCCTACCTACTATTGCTCTCATACATCAAAGGGTTCGAGGACAAGGAGCCTGATTTTGAAAACATTATTCTTTTAAAGATTTATTTGCTCATCTTGACCACCTCCCCTGCCGAAAGGGAGAAGCTCTCCATAAATTATTTCAGCGCTCTATGTAAAACATGCACGTGCTCGCCGCCCTTAGCTCAGTAACTTTGTGAGGAGACCCTCCAGCCCTTCTCCCTCCTGGTTCACACTCTTCTGAGACCCTTCCCTGCTCTTTCCATGCTGGATTACTCCAGTTACCACCCTAATTCCATCTCATCATGGTTCCAAGCAGGGAGAAGGTGAGGGACAGGTATGCTAAACAATACAGCCAAGGCCATATGAGGAAGGTGTGGCAGAGAAGGGCTCCTTGATGTGCCACCTTGCACTTCTGCCCAGGTAAAACCAGTCCTGGGTCTCAGTTTAAGACCCTTAAACCCTGCTCAGAGCTCTGCCTGACAGCGGCATCCACCAGAACCATCACTGAAAAGCATCGGCTCTAACCAGACCAGACAGACACATGTCGGGAGAGATGAAGTATTCATAGCTTCATTTTGTAGCCACAGAGCCTGACTCGCTCAGGGTCACCAAGGACAGCTGCAAGAAACATGAGAAACTTTCCAAAGGCCGGGAAACACGCGGGTCTTTAAGGAACGGCACATGCAAAATTAACCGCGCGCTCCCTCTGCCCCTTCCGCGGCAGATGCCGGGAGGCACTCACAGGACGCTCCGTTTGTTTAAAATTAAATAAAAGAAGCTAATTCTGGCATGCAAGAGCGAATGCACCTGGGGGACTCCTTGCTTCAGGGCACTGCCAACACAACAGGAGTAACGAAGTTAAGAAAGCAATTAAGAAACTGCTGCAGACACTCAGTGGGAGGTTGGCTGCTCCTGAGTGAAGTGCAGCATACACAGTGATGGGAAGAGATTTCACCCCCTGATTCTGCCACCCCAGAACTGTCTCCAAGCTCACCCAAAGTCTGCAGCACATAAACAGTCCTCGGGCTGTGTCCTGCATGGATGTGCCCTTTCAGCCTTGGCTTCTGACTTGAAAATGAGAGGAAACACACCTTGTCCAGCCTGACCCCACAGCCAGGAGCAACAGGAGCAGGGAATCGTCCAGGGTCTCCATACCCTGACACAATCAGGGAGCTGAAGCTACAGCCTAAATATCCAACTAAGCAGCTCTTTCTCTGTGTCCATGGAGTTGTCTTACTCCTGCTTCGGAGGGGAACAACTGTGGGGTGGGTGGGCATTGCCAGCCTTTTGCCACCAGTGGGATGGGGGAACTACAAGCTCTAAGAGGGATGGCAGGACAACACGGGCCTGTGGAGTGAGAATCCAGAGGCTTCTGTGTCTGTTGTGGGGTTTTGTCAGCACCATGTGGAAGAGCTGCAGCACTGCACCACTCCCAGCTCCTCACCACGCAGCCCACCCACATGGATCCACACGTATCCACAGCCTTCGTGGGTCTGGATCTGGGTACACCCTGCCTAGTGCAAAGCACACTTGGCAAAGCACACTTGGCATCCTCATGGGATGCCTCACACATGCCAGTATGCATGGAGGATGCACAAGGATGCACTGCAGCCTGCAAAGCACAGAGGTGAAGTCAGGGCACATCAGAGGGGCTGTGCAGGGGCCACACAAGCAAATCAAGGGCTGGGAACACTGGACAGCCCTCAAGGCTACTCTCTGTCTAAAATAACCCACCACAGGCTGCACACTGGGTTCTGCTCTGCAGCCCTTTGCTCCTTGGTGACTCATCGATATTTTGAGGCTGGTTCTGACTATTTCAGTCTGGCCTTGGAAAAAATGGCAAACAGTGACTGAGAGAGAACTGGCTATGCAGTGACCACCCCTCTGCCTGTCCATGCAGGGACACCATGGAGAGGAGGAGGAGCAGGGCTGCAGAGCATTCCCCAGTCCCTTTCAGAAGTCTCTGCCCTCAACCCAGGTGGTTTCTCGGAAGCCAGAATGCAAATGGAAGCAAAGAAAAATTGTTCAAAGGCTTTAAAAACCTCTGTGGTATGTTTGGGGAGGCCTGGAGGCTCTCCTGCTTCTCTCTGCACTCACACACTCGCTCCAGGCCTCATCCCAGAGCAGTCTCTCCAGTCCCTCGTGCTATTTTAACATGGGCACATGCTCTGACTCCAGACTGGAGCAAACCCAGGGAAGGAAATCCATCATCCATGAGGAATGCACAGCCTTAGGCACACACAGCGTGTTTGCAACGGGCTGGTGAGATCCAGCTCAGCTCCCGTTCCCCAAATAACCACCCCATGAGCCAGAGGCAGAGAGTATCTCCCCAAAAGCCAATTTTTATGCATCACCAATTTGTCCATACTGATGGAAAGGACAAGGAGAGCCACAGACACTCCCAAGTTTTGGGGCTGTCTCTTCTGCAGCACAGTTAAAGAAAATGACAACAGAGCTCAGAGCAAGCAGAAAGCCAAGACTAGTAAGATCAGAGCCCACACTGGGCTTAAACCCATGAGGACACAACTCTCCTGTCCCATTCCCTCTGTTCAGCGAGCGGAGAGCGATAGCCTAAAACAGTCCCTGCTCCTCTGGCAGCTCACAGAGCAATGTGGGGATGGCTTTGCTTTTCATTGCCTGTCAGATGGCCTCAAATCAGGATTTTCTGAGCACGGTTTCATGGCTGCAGAAAGAAACCTGCACTTACATTTGTGCTACACGGGACACTGAGTAACAGAAGGGTATTTGTGGCTCAGCAGGGGTCCAACAGTAGCTGAAACGTCAAGCACAGCTGACTTGCATGATTATCCATTGATTAAGATGACAAAGTTGGGCCAAAACCTTACAGAGACAGATTACAGGGGCCTGATGCCATCTAATCTAAGCCTCAGTTCACTAGCTTTAGGCCTAAATCCTAGCTTAGTCTGGAAATGATCCGTGCTTCCTTGGTTATCTCTACCAACTCAGGGAATAAGCAGTCATGTAAATCCACACACCGAGAGATGCTAAGGAATTAATGAATAAAAAAAGAACATGTGCTTTCCCCACTATGGAGCTGTTCCTTGGGAGAAAAAAATTAAACAGAGGAAATGGAGCAAATACCTCAGAGCACTGTGACAGGTAAAACCACACCTTGAGCCCCCTGGCACCACAGCAGTGCCAGCAGGAGCTGTTTAGCTGAGGGTCTCACCCCTCTATCAACAATAAATACATCTGCAATAAATATGCAAAGTTGTAACAGATTTGCATTGACATTTGGACTGGGGGGAGAGCCAAGGGGAGAAAGAAATAAAGTCCATTACAGCACGGAGTAATTTAGGATATTACCACCGGCATCTGAATTACAAATCTACCTCTCATTACTGGTATGTTAACCGGGAAAGGCAGCTTCTCCACAACATACAAGGCAGAGTTTATTAGCATGAATTTGCATAATAATTAGCTCTGCAGCAAGCATAGGCTGCTGTGCCTTTCAAAAAGCCAACTTTCAATGTCAATATCCAGCCCCAGTTTGGGCCCTCTGGCACAGCCCATCCTGCAGCCACTGCCATCTCCCTGGTGATGCGACCCAGGGAGGACCTGCCTCATCCCTCGAGCATGTCTTGGATGCTGGGAGGCACAGGAGAGCTTCCAGGGAGGGGTTCTGAGCAAACTTTCATTGAACAAAGAGTTTCTGCGTCACACAGGGAGTTTCTGCATCCCATGAAGAGTCCCTGCATTCCACAGAGTTCTTTTCCCTGGTGGATTAGTAGAGCTGGCTGCTGGATGGTTACAAAGAGCTCCTAAAATCCCAGGTCAAAGCATCCCAGGGTCATTGCTGTCTAACTGCCATGATGAAGAAAAGAGTGTGGTCATAGAAGGAACTGGATTTATTCTCCAAGGTGATTCTGGACTGTTCTGATCCACTACAGGAATGATACTGGACTGGACTGATCCAGTCTGGCATTTTCCACACAGCCTTCTGCCAGTAACAGACTCTCTACCAGCCAGAATGGAAAACTAAAAGCAACACCATGAGGCTATTTTAGTCTTTTTGCTGAAACTACAAGTTTCACCTTCTAGAGCTCTATCTATAAATATATGTATATATGTAGGTGTGTTTCAAATGCAAATATCTCAATTTGAACGAGCCAAAGAAAACACAGTTGCTGGTGGAAGGAGGCTGCAGCATTTTGTTTCTCCAAATGTTTTCTTTGATTTTTTTTTTCACAGCTTTTCAGCCTGGAAAAACTCGCTGCCTCCAATCCCCAGTGCTGCAAGCAGCTTCCCTTACCTTGTGTGCTCCAAGCTTTCTGCTTCAAGAACTTTTTGGGGCACACCAAACACACTTTTCTTTAAAAAGGGTAGAGCTGCTGTTTTAAAGACAATGTGCCACAATTTCCCCTCAAATGACATCATTCCCAAGCAGGGAGCAAGGTGATTGTTTCCAGACAACAGCATCTCAGTGTCAGATGGAACTAGGCTGTTTCCAACACAAGAAAAAAATTATGCCAGCTCTAAAAAAAAAAACCTTATTCCAGCTCTAAAAATAAAGAAATTACCCAGTTAAGTCTCAGATCTGCCATCTCCAGGCCTTGGGCTGCAAGTCCTGCTCTTTGCAGCCTCTTCCCATCACAACACACACAGCTCCTGACCAGCAGGAGCAGTGACGCAGACTTTGCCTTTCACCATCTCACAGTGCTAGAAATAGACCACTCAGAACAACCTTTTTCGGACCTGATGCTGTCCCCAGCCCTGGTTTCATCAGGAACCTGTTTAACCCACCACCTCCAAGTGACAGCAGCTTTACAGGGGATAAAACTCCTTTAGAAGGTGTGGCAACCCCTTGTAGTTTTGTGCTGTAATGTCCTACACACTCTTGAAAACCACACCTCAAAAAGAACAGGAGTCTTAATTATATTACATGCAGTTATTATTTCAGGCAGGTATAAAATAAGGTGGTATAAAAAAGGTGTGAGCAGCAGCAAATAAACCTCAACACTTCTGCAAGGCCTGAAAGTTAGCAAAAAGAAATAAGATGCACGTTTGTACCACTCCAGAATTCCCTGCCCTTGCAAAACAGTAGAGGAATAAAAGGAGGAAAGTGTGATCCAGGTGCTGAGAGGGTGGAATAAGGCAGCTGGGAAAGGGCTGGTGCTGGAGAGTGCCGGCACTTCCCCGGGTTCTGCAGGAGGTGCGATGCACGCAGGTACCGCCTGTGCCGGCTCCGAACCGACGCGAGATGGTGCTGCTTCCCCAGGCACGGGCAGGGATGCGGGGCCGGGATAGGGATGCGGCTGCCAGGGCAGGGATGCAGAGAAGCATGGCAGGGATGCGGCCACAGGGGCAGGGATACAGGCAGCCAGCACAGGGATGCAGAGTGCCAGGGCAGGGATATGGGCGGCCAGGGCAGAGGGATGAGGCTGCCCAGGAAGGCATATAGGGTTGTGGGGCAGGGATGTGACTGGGACAGGGATGCAGGGTGGCCAGGCAGGGATATGGGCAGCTGGGACAGGGATGAAGGGTGGTGGGACAAGGATGAAGCAGACAGCTGGGGTAGGGATGTGGGGCAGCCAGGCAGGGATGCAGGGCAGGGATGTGGGGCAGCCAGGCAGGGATGCAGGGCAGGGATGTGGGGCAGCCAGGCAGGGATGTGGGGCAGCCAGGCAGGGATGTGAGGCAGCCAGGCAGGGATGTGGGGCAGCCAGGCAGGGATGCAGGGCAGGGATGTGGGGCAGCCAGGCAGGGATGCAGGGCAGGGATGTGGGGCAGCCAGGCAGGGATGCAGGGCAGGGATGTTGGGCAGCCAGGCAGGGATGCAGGGCAGGGATGTTGGGCAGCCAGGCAGGGATGCAGGGCAGGGATGTGGGGCAGCCAGGCAGGGATGCAGGGCAGGGATGTTGGGCAGCCAGGCAGGGATGCAGGGCAGGGATGTGGGGCAGCCAGGCAGGGATGCAGGGCAGGGATGTGGGGCAGCCAGGCAGGGATGTGGGGCAGCCAGGCAGGGATGCAGGGCAGGATGTGGGCAGCCAGGCAGGGATGAGAATAGTCAGGGCAGGGATGTGGCTGTCTGGGCAGGGATGCAGTCAGGACAGGGATGTGGGGCAGCCAGGACACAGATGCAGGGCAGGGATGCAGGGATCTGGGCAGGGATGAGAACAGCCAGGGCAGGGATGCCCCAAGACCACTCTCCTTGCTGCCCCTCATCCCCTCCTGCACCACACCCAGAAAGGAGCAGATGCGGGAAATGCAGATGGGCAGGGATGGCACAGCCACAGAGCTGGAAGGAGCTGGTACAAGTGCAGCTTCTGGTTTTCAGCTCATTTAAAGTCTGTTCATAGAAAGAGAGAGAGATGGGTAAATAACTCTATTCCAAAGCACTCTCCACCTCAAGAGATTTGCTGTCGAAGAAGGAAATGCTGAGGTTCAGAGAGAAAAAAAATCTGCTTAAAATGTGAACAAGTGAAAAAACATCACAAAGCAGCTAAACACTATTTTCTGTGGAAGTTAAATATTTGTTCCCAATTTGGGTTTTTAAAGAAAAGTTGGGGAAGCTCTTCCTAATTGTTTGATGAAATTCTATTACAAAAGACATTTCCATGCACTTACTATGCATGTTTTTCCTTTTGGAAAACCACAGAGCTGAGGCTCCTGCAGAGCTCCTCAGCAATCCAATACCCATGTGGGCCACCCCAGGACAACAAACCCAGGCAGGGACATGGGGGAGAAGGGGGAATAAGCATTTGGAAGAAGCTGATTCTGCAGTGAATTTAAAAAGAGTTATCAGCTGCTGCTGGGTAAATCAGCTTGGCTAAGATAAGAACCAGAACAAATATTTATTCCAAATTTACTCTGACCTAAACCTGAGCGCTTGAGGGTTGAATAATTTTGGTGAACTATATATTTTTGTCAAATCGTTTCCTGGCCTTCTTGCATGGGGTTGAAAGAGATTTAGCTAGGAAGGATAAATCCTGGCTGCTCATACACTGTTGTCAAAAGGATAGGATGGAAATACAGATATAAACACTGATAGATGGCAATAAAAATGATCTTTATAGTGTTTCACTCTGTGCTGTTTCATGATGGCAAAACTAGACCAAGATCCCTCCAAGTGATTTTTGAATGTCTCCTTGTTCAAAGGGCTCAACAAGCCAAAAAAAAAAAGGTCCCAAATTTTCAGAAAGTCCTTCATGACTGTTCATAAACAGCACCTCAAATCACCACCTCTTATCACAAGTCTCAGGTCAACTCCTAAATATGGGGTTACCCAGGAAATCTGGCTGAGTTTTGTACCACACAGGCTAAATTGGAGATGCTTAAAGACTTTCCTTGGATCTTACCAGGCTTGCCTGCATTGCTTAAAGAGAAAATCAGACTTAGTACGTGCACATCTGGCTAGATGGGTCCACATCTGTACCTGCAGCTGCAGGTTATGCTATTCAGCCTGCATTAGGTATCTCACCAAGGTTGGAGGCTGCATCCAAAGGAGAGCACCTTTCCCATCATCACACCAACTATCCCTCCCCAGGACAGGTGTGCCAGTGCAGGCAGGGCCCTCTGCCTGCCAGTACCCAGCTGCAGACACAGTCCTTGTCATCACAGACATGCAGCTGCACCAGGGACACAAACATCCAGCTCAGCTTCTGTCCTACCTGTTCTGCTGGTTCCCCTTCACAGCCCACGTGGGAGACTCCTATTCATGGGAAAATTCTACCTGCTCTCTCTACCACTCCATCCTCACAGGAATAAAAGCACAGGCACAGCCTGACAGGAACAAGCAGAAGCCAAGTTTACATAAACAGTGGAGAGCATGACATAAAGGTTATTTGTGCCTGCGGGCTGCTTGGGGAACCTGTGAAATACAGAGGCCTCGTGCTGACTCGCACTAGACTCCTGTAACAAAACACTGCAGCTTTTCAAGTCCCTGAGCAGTGCAGGGGCTCAAGGGGCTGCTGCAAACAAGAGTGAAGAGCTAGAGCTGGTGGTTCCATGTTATTCAGCATCTTCCATCCTTTCCTTGTGCCAGACAACAGCCTGATCACAACCTCAGCTCAAGAAACATCCACTCACTTGGCTGAGATCTCATCTCTCAATAAACACCGGGCAAGAGTGGATAAAGACACAAAAAATGGCATTAACACTGTATTTCACACTTAAAGCTCTTTATAAGGACTAATTCAAACTCTGTAGAGTTATGCACACCTTGTGGCTAGAGAAAATAGAGCCATGGAAGTCAGGCAACTTATCCCAAGCCAAAGACAGAGCCAGGATTAGAGCTAACAAAGTGCCAGAGTTCTCCTCCTACCCCACAGACAACAGTGGGAAACTGGCTGGTCCAAGGACCACAAAGCAGAAATTACCCAGAAACAGACAAAGCTTGCAAAGTTGTGCAGGATCTGGTTTGTGGGACAGGAGAACAAGTGGAAACCAGAGGATGAGGATCCATGAGAAGCACATGTTCAACTCCCAGCTCCAACGTGATCTCCTCTGTGTGACCTTGGGCAAGTCACCTTCATCCCTCTGCAACTGTGGGTGGGATGGATGAAGAGACACATCTCCCCTTGGCTGATTTTCCTTATTCTCTACTCTCTTATAGGCAGAAACTGCCTCTTATCACTTGCTCATGGATGACCCAGATTAATTAGACAATTCTGGAAGACACCAGAATACACTACAGCAAAGAGTCAAAAAGCACTGCCATTTCTTTACATTTTCAACCCACTTTTGGATTTTGGGGAGGAACTAATGATGTTCTTTCATTCCAGAGGTCTTGCTAAAGGGAAGGCAATTGAGAAAGAGGTGATGAATTACATCTGGGGTCACAAAGCCCAACCAGTGGATATAAATCTCTCCCTATGTGTATACACTCATATGGACTTGGGAGAAGCAGGGTGAAGGAGGAGCATGTAAACTTGGGGAGAGATAAAAATCAAATGAACCCCCACCAAAATTAACAAGGGGAGAAAGTGTTTTACCCAAACAAAGAAAGCAATTTTGCAGCCACCGATTTTCCCCCCTCTCCTTTTTTTTATTTCAGGTTTGTCTTTTTTTTCAAGGCGGTATTGTGCAGAGCAACGTTCCTTTGCAAGATTTCAGATGTTGCTGTGTTCAAATGAATCCCATTTTGTCACAATCAATGACTTTCCCTGCTCGTTATTACCCGCAGCCCTTCGGAGCAGGCAGAGCCGCTGGCAGAGCTCCAAGCCCCGGGCAGGGAGGCAGCAGAGCCCACACCTCTCCAAAATGCACAGCGAAGGTAAACTTGGAGAATGTCACCTACACCTGGGTAATTTTTAATTTTCTTGCTTTTCCCTATACTGTTAAATTACCTCCAGCTTATTTGTCTGGCTAGAGGTTAATGAAACATTAATGATGTTAATGAGCCTTTCATGCTGCAAGTTTTTTCAAGAAAGAGATAGAATGGCTGTTTTCCTTCCCTTTTAATCTTTTCCATCATTCGGGAGTTGCAGGGCCAAAGCAATTAGTGACTCAGGCAGCTCTGTCTCCCCTCTCGGTCACAGCCCAGTGGGGCAAAGAGAAAAAACCTATTAAAGCCCCTTCACATGTCCTCAGGTGAGGAGCTCCCGGGCTGATGGAGCCACGGCTGCTTTAGCCAGAAGGCAAAATGCTATTCAGGGGGGAAAACCAGGCGGAATTAACAATCTGGAGCTGTCGGGAATGGTGAAGTGTCGCCATTAGCCGTGCACTGTTTGTTAGAGAAGGTGACAAGTGATTTTCAAAAGGTTCCAGGAGGTTTGGGTAGGGCTCCACAGCCGAGGGGTGGCTTGACAGCTTCCCCATCAAACCTCGTGTCGGTTTTCAAACCAGTGAGCTCTGATTCCGGGTGCATGACATCCCTCTGGACCACAGCCAGCCAAAACCCAGCCCTTCCTTCCCAGATCATTTGGTCTAAATACAAAAAGTGGTGGTGGGAAAAAAAAAAGACACAGCAAGAGAAAAACTAAAAAATTCAGAGAAATGACTGCTCAAGAACCACTCCATACCCTGTCCATCTCCACCCTGCTGCCTCAGATACCAAGGAGGATTTCTTTCTCATTCCTGCAGAGTTGAAAAACCCACTGGTCCCAGCCCATTTTACAAATGGCTTATCCCTGACTAAGGAGGGCAGGAGATGGGGGTCCCCTCCCCATGGCTGAGCCCCCACTGCCACCACAGGTGGTGATGCTGCCTCTGCTTTCCGTGATGGATGCACCGGTGCCAAAGGGCACACAACTAAATTACGAGCTGGCACTTACAAGGAGTGAGGGCTCTGGCTTGTGCTTCCATTAGAGGGTATCTATCTGCATTTAAAGCTGTGGCGCTCTGATAAGGAGCAGGGAGGAAGCTAGAGAGACCTCAAAAAATTGCCTGGACGAACTCCGAGATAAGACTTTTCAGACAGACAAAAAAGCCTGTCCTGATTTATAGAGCTTCGTCCGTCCTTGACAGTACCTCTGGAGCTCCTGATCTTGGCTGTAAAAAAGAAAAGTTCCATCAGAAATGTGTGTTCTGCCCCCAAACTATTTATCCAGACAACCTGTCAACCTACCACAGCCAGATCCTCTCTTGACATGGACAAGGCAGCAACACAATCGGCTGCCTTTTATTTTTACCCTCTCCTCTCCCCTGTTCCTACTAATCACAGATGCTTTGTCCCCTCAATAATAAAGATCCCGGGCGCCTCAGTTTCCATTTTTTTGTTATCGTGCCTTTCAGCCGCATGTTTATTTATGACTGCTACAAAGCGCTCTCACGGAAAGATGCCATTAGGCTGGAATGATGCTCCCTTGACATTGAGATCAGAATCAGCACAGGAGCCATGCAACAACTCATCTTTATGTTTGCCTACTTGTCTTAATTCCTTTTCTTTTATTATTATTGCTATTGTTGTTGTTATTATTATTATTATTTCCATCGCAAGGGCTGCCAGGGAGGGAGAGGCAGAGGGGCACTTGCAGCACAAAGAGATGAAGCAGCTCTGACTGAGGGCACAGATGGCATGGGCTGGCTTGGATAATTCTGCCCCTTTCCAGGGCAGCTGTTGGCACACGGCACTGAACAAGCCCATTAAGAGAACAGGACCCTGCACTGACAAGGGCACAGTAATGGATTTACTCTCACTCACAACGTGGCAACGGCTCTCACGCATACCAAGGCTGGAGTTTCTGCAGCAGAGACAGAAATCTAGGGAAAGACGGAATTAGTGGGGCATGGTGGTGTTCATTGGCCCCTCATCAAACCCAGGGAGGGCAGTGCTGGGGAGCAGCACACGATAGTCAAGGGTCAAGATCTGAAATCCAGCCAAACCCACGTGGTCACTGCTCAGCCTGTGCTCATGGGTTCAGCAGGTCGCTCTGCTTACAAAGCCTGGCTTGTCACCAAAGAAGAGGAGCAGGCACACAGCGACAGTGGCTTTAACATGCTTTCCAGAGCCCCTGCGACCCCAGCAAGCCCTGCTCTACTCCCTGCCCCCAGAAACTCCTCACAGACCTCACACATGAGGACACAGCATAGCTCTCCACGGGCAAACACCCACGAGATCTTCTCAACCTGCTTAGCAGATTAAAACGGGGGGAAAACCAACTCTGCTGACCCCTCTGCTTCCCAGCCCTCATTCCTACTGGAAGGTGAGCCCCATGACAGGGGACACACTCCTTTTCTACTGCCATCCCCCGAAAGGACAACGTGCCCTGTCCACCATGCACACCTGAGACGCTGGAGCAGACAAAGGGAGGGCTTTGTGTGATCTGGCATCCCTTCCAGCCGCCAGCCAAGGCGCGTCCTTCCCGGGCCCCGGCTCTCTAATTAGTTCTATTGGTTTCAACAGTTCGGCGGGCTCGGTGAATGTAATATTTAACACCCTAGAGGGAAGCCTTTCACGCCAATGCCTCTTTCATCATCTCTGCCCATCTGGTGCTCACTTCAAGCTCGCAAAGCACCACCTGCTTGGAAAACAATGAACTCCTGTGGTTCCCTGGCTTCTGTGGACGAGGCAGACCCTCCGGGAAAGGCACGTGGGAGCAAGTCTCCTCATGGCAGCAAGCCTTGACACCCATCATGGGTGTCATGTTCACTCAAAAAGGAATTATTATTGAGTGTTTATACCACTACTCATCCAGGGTGATGAATCCAAGGGAGGAATTTGTCCCTCCACGACTTGCTCCACAAGAGGTCTTGTGCTCCCCCTTTCTCAATGGCCACAGTCTTACCATCACCACCTCTCCTGAATTAATCAAGGATACAGGATGGACAACTGGGTAAGGGATGGTAGCAAAACAAGGTATGAAAGTATGGGTGGTGAAACTCCTTAACAGCAACAGGTAGCGGGTGTTGTACTGGTGACACGGTGACACCCAGGAGTGGTGTCAGGATCCCACTGCAGTGGATAACGCAACATGGCCACGGACTTCTGCACCATTACAGCCCTTCCAACAAGTCTGAGTACAGATGGGAATTGAGCCCATAAAACCATTTGCTTTCTGCAGCCAAAGCACCACGGCTGATGTTCGGAGACATCACTGCGTCTGGAAATGATTAGATTCCTTCCAGTGACTGACACCTGCTAATAACCTGGAAGATGGGTAGAGCATACTCACATTGTCATCTCCAGCTATCTACAACTTCATTTTCCATCATCTTTGTCACTCAAGGACAGCAGCAAAGGATATTATTGCTACTGGTATTGTTATTGTTATTATTTAAGCCATGCAGCAACAAATCTGCAGGTATCTGGGCTGGGTTGGGCAGATGCATTAGACTGGTAGATTCTCCTTCAGATCAAAGGGAAAATTATGGTGAGCATTATGTATAATGTATTTTTCTATTAAATTAAAATAAGCTTCTCTCGACAAATTTCAGTGTGTTAAGCAACAGCAGGAAGGACAGTGGGTTTAACCTCATGCTCAGCCACAAAGTCAGTCACATAGTGAAGATGGATGGATGGATGGATGGATGGATGGATGGATGGATGGATGGATGGATGGATGCTCACTCCCAGGGAAATACTATAATGTTCTCTCAATAAATTGTTGAACTGTATTTCTGGGCCTCCTGCCTCTTCACATGAACCCCATTAGTCACTCATCAGTGCTAAAAAAAATAATAAATAAATCTGCCAGTGCACAACAGTGCCAAGGGCAAGGAAGTTAAAGGACATTATAACTCTTTAATTACATCAGTCTTGGAGAGAAAAGAGCTGTCGTTCCCTCCTCCTTTCCCTCTGGGGATCACTTGGTATCTACCTTGGCCAGAACCCCCTTAGGAAAGTTGTTGCAACATATGTCTTCCCTGTGATTCATGCCAGGGATGGGTTTAGTCCTGTATTAATATTCCCTATCCACTATTTACTGTGTTGCAAACTCACAGATACACACAAACATGCCTTTCATCTCCTGTCTTCACAGGAGAGGGGAAAAAACCTTAGTTAAGCTTTCAAGATAAGGCAGTTTGTCTGCAAGTGGCTGTGTTTAGCCAGCAGGGAGGATTTTCTTCTGAGAACACCTTGAGGAGGGCTGAAAGATGTGCTTGGAATGGAGGAAACAAACCCTCGAGGGGCTGAGGACCCTGCCCTGGGGACACTAAACACAATCAGTCATCACCCCCCACCTTCCCACCACACACAGCTCAGCATGTGCCACCCTGCGATGCCAAAAGCCATCAAAGAGCATCCAGAGAGCTCAGAGAGTATCTTCAAATGAGCATGTTTTTAAATATATTTCTGCCTGACAAAAACGTCCTTTGTAGAAATGAAAACGGCTGTCACAAACCCATCGCCCACCTCCTAAAAGATCCCATTATGTTTCTGTATTGAACTTCTTTTTCATCAAGAAAGTTATTGAAAGAGTGATGGAAACAGCCAATAGCGCTTCCGATTAAAAATGTATCACAGCGTTTTGTGATTTAAAAGCAAACAAACAAGAAAGGCGACATGAAATGTTAATGCACACGTGAGCAGGTTTGATTTCGGTTTGCTGTTTGTTTGTCAAACATTTTCAACTATCAATTAATTATCAAAACTGGGCCAGAAAGATGGAGCCTGATCTGTACGTCCCGTGACGCCGATTCAGGAAGGCTCAAGCATTCCCACGAGAAGGATGCACAATTCCAGCTGCAGAGCATGGCCAGGGGATGGTTTTGAGAAGGTGAGCAGTGAGTGATCATCCTTTCACCCCTGGGAACTGACACCAGAGACAGATGGGGCTGCTCCCCATCAACAGCTCCCTGGTCACCTTGGAGCCAAGGCCATCGTTCTCTGTTGTCAGAGCCACATCACGAAGCCCAGGACATCTTTTTTGGAGATCTCTGACACTGAAGGACACACCAAGAGAGATGGGAAAGAACTGGGAGTGCCTTGGTCAGTCCCACATCCTTCCTGCCTGCTGCAATTTTAAAAGGCCTTACAGCACTAAAATAGAGCAAAAAAAAAAACCCCAAAACAACCCCAAAACCGCCGCATTGGAGCTGAGGCGAATAAGGAGATATGGCAGAGTCAGGAGGCAATGGCCCAAGGGACCCATTAACAAGATTCCTCCCACACAACATCCAGGAGCCCAGACCATCAATAAAACCTGCTCTCCTCCCCAGCCAGCCTTGCGTGGCTCTGAACTTTCCAGCCACAGGCTGCAGATTGGATTCTTCCGTCATCACCATAAAAACAGATGAATTGTCCACGGCTGAGGGACCTGTGAGAAGGCAGGAGGACCCTTCAGGCAAGAAGGCAGCACATCTCATAAAAGCAGCTCTGCCTTACAGCAGGGCTGGGCCTGCACTGATGGGGAGGGCATCTGGTCCCACATGCTGCAGCAAAATCCCCTCTATGATTTTCATACCCAAAAAGGACGGGGCTGGAGATCACCTGTCCTCTTGCAACCCAGCAGTTCAGTGTGGTGATCTGCTGACACAGCACATCCTAGACCTCCCTCACACGTTGCCTCATCCCTCCCTTGCCAGCATGGGTGAGGAGCCCCTCACCCCAAACTCCTCAGGAACAGCTACAGCCCTTGCTCAGCTCTTTGCTGCAGGAACCCAAAGCACTGACCAAAGCCATTTCACCACTTTAGCAGCAGGGAACTAGTTCTGCATGGACTGGAAAGGGCACACAACCCATCCTGGTCATGGGAATCACATCTCCTGCTGTAAGATCCAGTTCCAGGAGGTGCTGGGGGCACTGCCCTGCTTAAACCCCCACTGTGAAGATGGAGCACCCTGGCTGAACTAGGGTTAGTGCCACTGAGACCTCAGATGGGACATTCCTCTCTTTCCACAGCTCTGGGTGTGAAGCAGGGATCTCAGTATTGCTGGAAAGCACAATCCCAGCCACGACAAAAGTCTTTGAAAACCAGCAAGAAGCTGGGGCAGATAGAGCCCAGACTCTGCAACAACAGCATTTCTTCCTGTTTTGTTTTGCTTTGCATTCTCATTGCCAGGTTCATTATCCGGGCCCTTATTCCTGCACACGCTTCCCATTTTTCTCCCTCCTATCTCCCTGTGTCCAACACAGCAGCCTGTATTAGTTTATGTTAACAAGCTGTGGCAGCAGTAATCCTGGCCTCTCCAGCTCCACTGCCTGTTCTGCTGACCAGGCACATTGTTTGTCTCTGCTGCCTGGTCCCCTGAGCCTTCCTCCACCTCAAATCCAAGCATCCTTGCAGGAATTACAGTGGGATATATCCTGTGACCACGCTGTCACTGGGTGGGGACGGAGTGCAAGCTGGAAAACATTTTGCTGCCCCTCTGCCACCTCTGCAGAGCACCAAAGGGATGGAAAAGCTTATTTTCTTCTCAAAGTAGAGACTTCTCTCCTCTACTGCAGAAAGAAGCATCACCCCTCTGGCCCCAGCATGACGGAGGCTTCTATGTGCTCTGCAGCACCTCCTCCAGCTGCTGGCAGGGCAGGAGGACTCACTGCCCTCTCCTTCTCACCCCACCCCTGCAATCTGACAGCCCACATTTGCCTCTTCAGCTTTGACTTCCTCCCTGGCCCAGGTTGACAGCAAACAACACTTGGAAAAAGAAGAGAAGGGAGGAAAAAACTAAAAGACTGCTGCTGTGGCAGAGGGGGCAAGGAACAAAGAGAGATTTCAATCACTGCTCCACTCCAAGGGCACGGGAGCACAGTTGAGTGTCCAGGAGGGAAAGGGAGGATGAAAGCAGGGGGGCTTGGCCACTGCCCCAATTGCTGAGCACCCAGGCTCAGCCCTTCTGCCGAGGCACCTCTTGCCCAGGGTGTGACTTTGCTGTTCATCACATCAAAGCCCTCTTCCCACGCAAGCTCAGCCAGAAGGGGTGGGTGTTGGACCCTCTTCACCTGCCTCCCTTTCCAAGCAAGAGCAATCCAACAGCCTGAGGCAGTAAAAAGAACCTCCACGCACACAGTTCGTGCCACTGCACCAACACACTCCACAGAGCCCCTGCTGGGCTAATCGTGGGTCTGGTTTTAGTGGGAGCCTTTAACCAGTGGTGTGTGTGCTGCTGATTAACAGTGTGGCTCTGCGAGGCCAAAGAAGAAAGGAAATTCAGTGTAAGACTGCAAACAATTACTCCTTTTAGATAATCACTGTTTTACAGTCCAGACACATGCATAAATATTGCATAATGCTGGGGCTCAGCACGTAATTGTCAGATATTATTCAAACCGAGTCGCTACTTTATTGGCAAGAGCTGTGAGCTTGTCACATCTCAGGGTCAGCGGCTGGATGGCTGAAGGATTTTCTGGGAAGGCTCAGGTAATACGAGCAGCAGATCAGCCATTCCCTAAACTGCTCACCACCGACCTCTGCAAAATGATCTCACATTCAGGACCCCGTGGGCAGTGTTTGTGTCTGAGAACAGAGACTCCAGGCAGAGGAGACAAGCAGCTCCCAGCCAGCTCTGCAGGGCAGTATTTGTGACCCAGGCCTTCACAGTGCAGCCATGAGGAGGTCTGCAGGGGCACAAGCACCCCCCAAGAGCCACAGAGCCTGCCTGCTCAGTCACACCCCTGCACATCCTGGGGAAGATGCTCAGCTCGCGGTGCCGGTGCCGAGCCACAGCCACACACCACTTTGGACAGGTCTCCTTCCCCTCCTGAGCCGAAGCTGTTTTGTTTGCAAACCATCTGCTCGGTGCCCCGCCGTGCCGGCAGCAGTGAGGGGGCCCAGATGGATGGGCTCTTTGATAATTCTTTAAAACGAAGCACCCAGGCACAACAGCACCATATGCCGGAGGGCCAGCGCCCGGGGCTGCTGCACGACCCTCCCTCCCTGGCTCAGCCATGCCCAGTGTGCTCCCTTCACCTGCCGAGATCTTGCAAGCATTTCCAGAGGCCACCTTGTCTGAGATGAAGGCAAAGCAGCCAGAAGGAAAGCCAAGCTCCTGGGCAGCCTCCAGCCTGCACACCTTGCACACCAGGTCCTCCCATGGCTTGGAGGGAGCAGGTATTGCACTCTCTGAATCTTTCCAAAGCAGAATATGGGATAAGAGGAGGTGGGTGGAAAATATGAGGCTGATTCTTTGCAGAGTTGCTTCTTGGTCCTGGTTCAATCCTAGTTTAAAAGAGATACCTATATGATTACTCTGCACAATAACCAAGGCTGAGCTTGGCTCAGAGCATCCCATGGACAAGCTCAGTGGCACAGGAGAAAGCAAGCTGCTTATGGGCAATAAACCCCTGCCTGGAAGCATAGCTTCCTTTCCCTAGAAAAGCTCTGCTTCACCTCCAAAGACTCCTGAGAAACTTTCTCATTAGAAGGAGAAGGCAGCTTGAGATTCCTGTGCCACCACAAGAACTGGGGCTTTAAGGAAAAAAACTGCCTTGCAAAACCCATGCCACAATCAGATGAATTTTGATCCAAGCTGCAGTGAAGGATGGCTCTGTGGGATTTCAGATAAATAAAGGCACAAAGGCCAGTGAGATTGGACTGACACCTTTCAGGCTATGTTTTCATGCCCCTACGCCTTGAATATCAAATCCTGTTGCCAGCAGCCCTGAATCCCACAGCTCTGGAGAACAGGGTGGAGGGAACTCATTCCCAATAAAACAGGAGCTCACCAAAGCCTCTGCTGTTTATAGAGTGGGATGCCAGAGCATGGGAAACCCTTCCTGAGTAATTTGCATCACTGAGGACCCTCACAGTGGTCACAGGACACTGCTCTCATCAAGCTCATGAGCACACAGGAATTGCAATCCCAAATAATAATGGGATTTCAATAACCTGACGGCCCAACTCCCTCCTGGGCTGCAGCATTGCCCCTGGAATGTATTCTCAATAAGGATCTGCTGTGATTGTCAATAAGGAAAGAGATTACATCGTCTTCCAGAGAGAGAGTGTGGAAAAATCAGTCAAAGCAAAGAAAAGCTGCTTTAGTGTACAAGCTAAGCAGGGTCTGCAGGAACACGCTGTTTCCCCAGGGATCACCGAGGTGGAGGCCAGCACAGAATGAGTAAGAAATTCAGGGGGTTCATGGCATCCTTCCTCAGCCTGGCAGGTGTGGAAGAGGCCAGAGGTAGAGCGGGGGATGATGGAGAGAGAACCTCTCATGCCAGCACCTCCTGAACTGCTCTTCTTGAGACATCAGACTCTCTTCTCATCGGTGTGTGGTAGGTGAGCACTTTTGTTAATAAAAATCACAGACATTGCCTCCAAAAACACCTGATCCAGGGCCCACAACTGCAGCAAAGTAACTGTGGATGTCGATAACTTTATCATCCAACCAGACGCACGTGAAATGCTTCCCTTGTGCTAATGATATGCTGGAGAGACACAGAGCTGAGGTGGGACAAAGCTCCCGGCCGGCTGCTAATGAAGGACAATAAATAGTGCACAAAATCAGCACTGAGTTCCTCTCAGCAGCTCTTGATCAAGCAAAATAATGAAAATCTCTCTCTATTGTATCCATGCAAATCACAGGCGCTGCTGGAAATCGCCGGCATTAACAACTTATCAGTTGGGCCAATAAGGAAAAGAAAGTATCACATTATCTTGTCCACTTAACCATTAGAGCAGCTTGGAAGTGCATTCATCCACCTCCTACAATGCTCAGGATTCCAGCTCTGCTCTCAAGTATCATACCTGCCACCATCCCTGGTGGCTGCTCTCCTGGACATATGAATGCCAGACCCATCCCAGAGTGAACAGGCACGGCACTGGCTTGGAAGCCTTTAGGGACAACCACAACTGCCTTTGGGGAGCTCTGAGCATCATAACCCCATATGTGCACCCAAAGACAGAGGGATCTGGCTGCCTGTGGTTCTTTAAGGCCAGTCAGTGAAGGATACCATTATCCAGCTGGAATTCCACAGGGGAATTCAGGTAAGCAGACTGTAATTAACCGAGCTGGCACTTTGCCACATCCAACAGATGTAGAAATGCACCTTGAAAGGAGCAAAAGGAGGAGGGAGAGAAGAGCAGAAGAGGGGCAGTGGCTACCCAGGGTCCCTTCCCACACACTCCAGGGGCATAAGGGGAGATGCAGTGGGAGCAAAGGAGCAGCCAACTGTGGCAGTGCCTTCCCCCTCCTCCCAGCTGGTGGGCAGGAGCAAAATCCCCATGGAAATACAGGCAGAGAGTCTCAAAAGCACAAAGCTGGAGTTAGATTGTCCAGAACCCTCAGGCAGAGATGGCCAACAGCTCAGACACTTGGAAATTCGTGCTCCTCAGCTTAGGAGGCTCAAGCCACAGCTTTGCTGTCAGGCACGTTGTGCTGGGCTTTCGGAGAGCAACCAGAAAGCAGGATTTGTCTGCCTGACCTGCAGCCAAGCAGCAGTAATCCCCATCCAGCCCAACTAACTCCCACATCAGCCCCACTTCTCCACAAACCACTTATAAGAAATTTGCCCAAGCAAATGCCCATGGGCACACGCCCTGGATTCGTTCTGCTCTGGCCTCACACCAGCACCCACACCTCCAAACCCTGCAGAGATGAACCTCTCCATCCCACCATGCCCCAAGGCAAGACTTTCTAACAGAAGCCTGGACAACATTGCCTGAGCATGGCAAGGGCAGAGGGGCAGCTCTGCCTCCCGTCCTGCCCTGCAGCACCCTGACCTCCATTGGCAAGGCATGACTTTTTCCCTTTCTCTTCTTGCTTTGTTGTATAATTTGACTTTTCCCTACTCTGCCTTGTAATCAGAGTGGCAATGAATTACAGCAAGGGTGGCTCCACTCCTTTCAGATGTCAGAGCCCACAGTAATTGCAGCACCCACTTAAATTTATGTCAACAAGGGAAAGCCTTTGTGTGGCAGAGATCTCACCCTGCCAGTGCCAAGCCTGAGCCTGGGACAGCCTGTGCTCCTCCTCCCTGGGGTCTTGCTCCTGCCTTTCCAGCAGGAATGGGGGCAGCAAAGCTTCCTGTTGGAGGGGACCTGGATGTTGTTCCAGGAGCCCATCTGAATTGTACAGCCACCCTGTCTGCTGCCTGTAGGGACTCTCCTGACACTCCACAACGGCTTCTCTGTACACAAGATACCCAAAATTCCCCCAATTTTGGGGGCACATACTGCCCTGCCCTCTCTTCTCCGAGAGGCAGCCTCAGCTCAGCATTTCAAGACACATGAAGGTTTGCCTCCACAAGGATGTCCCAGGAGAAGGAAGGAAGCCATCAGAGATCAGAAATTAACTCAACTGCAGGAAATTTTGCTCTCCAGGTGGGAGCTTTGCCCATCTACAGCAGGAATGGGACTAGGCAAAGAACCAGGGTGTCCTGCAGGTGGGATTTATGCTCCAGTGCTTTGCCACAGCTGCTGTGCTGAGCCCGTGGGCACCCAGCTGCTGGGTTGGCTCTGATGGAGCTGCCAGCAGCTTGTTATCCTGTGGGAGCAGGGCCTAGGCTGGGACAAAGGGGTCTGAAACAAGATGGTTCAAGAGTTTCCCAGAAGATCACCTCTCTCTCCCAGCTTCAAGCAGAGTAACACAGGAGTGCAGGAGGAGGAAAAGCTTTATTAGCACCCCGTGCCTCCTCTTGCACATAGAAAGAATGCAGACACTTAACTCCAGGTGGAAAGGTGGATGGGGAGAAGAAGAAGAAATCTCACAGGTCAGGCAGAGTTTCCAGGCACCTAAGTGTCACATTTGCTGTCACACTGCCTGCCCTTTCCCTGGCTCCTACAGAGAGCTCCCACCCACACTGCAAATGGGCAGCTGGTTATGAGGAACAGCGTAGTTTAAAAATAAAAAAAAAGAAAGAAAAAAACTAAGTCTAAACCCACAATGCCAAAAACAAACATTGCAAAAGACAGAACACATCAAATATTAAAGGAATCAAACTCCTCCTGTCAGCAAGGAGGACACAGAAACTGTTCCCAGATGCGGCAGGGCTGTCACCTTCTCTGATCAACTCGGCTTCAAACAGCTTGTCACAGGGATGTTTGTGCTTCTGGGGTCCCTAACCCTGGTACCTCTCCCACCCCCAGCTCCTGAGGAGGGCTGGATCCTTCACTGGTGTAAATTTGCCTGCAACTGCTGCCAGGAGCTTTCCTGACAGCTCACACAGGCTCATGGCTGGTTTCACTGGCAGCAGCAAGTGCCAGTCACTGAAGAGGAATCTGGTGAGAAATTCATGGAGGGGACAATCCCAGAAACACCTGGTTTGGCCAAGACAGCTCACAGGGAGGGAACAACACCCTCCACTGCAGGCAGCCTCTTTCCCAGTGTATCCATCCCAAGCCTCCCCAGCTTCTGTGGCCCCAGGCACAGCAGCAGCTCAGAGGCTGGATCCTGCTCTCCACCACCCTGGCATGGGTACACAGGGAGTGAGAGCAAAGCCCTGGGCTCTCCCTCCCTCCCACACTGTCCCTGGCACCTCCTGCCACAGCTGCAATGTCCTTGATAAGAGGTGGCCCACTCTGGCCATAAACCAGCCTTGTTCTGCAAGGGCTTGGAAACTGAGCTGGCTGGGACAGGTCCCAGTACCTGGATCACTGCTCCAAGCACCCAAACTCACCTTCCCAGGACAAATGTTAAGTATCCCTGTCTCAGCTGCCTGGAAACAGGCACTGTCACACAGTGAGAGAACTCTCAGGTCAGGCAAAGCCTGCTCCCAGCTTCCAAGGATGCCAACTCTATCCCAGGGTGATTTCCAGCAACACAATTTCATTCACAGTCTGGATTTGGCACCTCAGTATTTTGCATCACTGCCTGAGTTTTGACCTCTGATTCTGGGATTTCTGAGCCCATGAACTTCATCTTTGCTTGCGCATGATGCCAGGAATATTAAAAAACCCAACCCACAGCAGGCTTTGTAAGGTGGCCACGTGCCAAGTTCATCTGTTCCCAAACTTCCTTAAAGTTTCATGAAATCCCTCCCTCTCCATGCAGCACACAATCTGCCTCCCCTCCTTCCCAATCCCTACCAAAGCCTTCCCTGACCTTCCCCCTCTGCAGCTGCTCCCTCCATGGCACAAAAATGCCTGAGGGTGCAAAATAAAGTGAGCTTGGATGGAATCCCTGTGGCTGTGCCTTGCCTCACCCTGTGGCTTCTGCCTGTGCCACAATCTTTTATTCCAGCAGCAAATTGCTAATGGCCCTGAGGTCTGGAGCAGGGATGAGCTTGGCTTTCCAAGGAAAAGCAGCTTTGTAGCCATTCCCCCAGGTCTCATTTCTCCAGGTCTCTCCATTTAGCAGCCACACAAGGGACACCGGGGGGAACCACAGCCTGGGGGCTCCTTCCAGCACTAATTTAGGCCTATTAAATATTCAATAATCCCCAGAATAAACACATGGAAGATCTGATGGTCCTCTGGAACTGCCTGGCAATGAGATCAAGCAAAGATTTCCTCAACCCAAGGATGCAGTGCCAGGATAGGGTGAAACATGAAACATGCCAACAAGGACAAGGAGAACCAGCTTTTCCCTGCCCCAGCCCCAACTGACTGTGTAAAGGTCAAATGGACAATTTTCAAAGTGTCCAATGCCCTCACATCCCAAAACTGCTTTTCTGAGGAGATATCAGCTCCAAATGGCTGCTCTTGAAGGGTTGCCTGCCCACAGAAACAGCCCAGGATCCCCCTCCCTCCCTCCAAACCTCCTAATTTAACTTTTTCCAGAGCACAGAGTGAGCTGCTCTCCAATCAAGGGAGCTCTAATGTGGTAACGCCAGTAAATTGTAATTAATTTTCCCCTTAATTGATGCGTGGGAATATCCGGGACCCTCATTCTCCTGCTTTCCACTCCTTTATAAATATATGATTTGACAGGTTAATTTGAAAGTAAAAGTTTGGTTCTTTCCAGCAATCCAAGCAGAAGCCCCAGCACACAGCCTGCTGTCTCGCTGCGTGAGGTGGAATGAAAAGGGTTGAAGTTGGGTTACAGTCGTCATCATCATCATCTTTTTAATTTCACTAATTTAATTTCTGTCCCCCCCTCCTCGCCCCCCCTTCTCGGAAGATAATAAAAGCTTCATTTCACAGTCCAGGAAATTTGGCAGCAAAAGGTGACAGACAGCCAAGGAAAGATGGGGAAGAAGGGTGACAATTCCTTCAAAGTTAAAAGATGGTGCTCAGCAGCCCGGAGAAGGGCAGGGGAGGGCAGGCAGGACACTGAGGCATTAAAAAACATCTTTCCCAAGGTGGCAAAGTGAAATCAGGCAATACTAATGATGGAGCTGGTGCCAGAGGGTGCAAAAGCTCCCAGTGCCTGCAGGTAAACACACCTGCAGCTCCCCTCCCTGCTGGCTGCTGCAGGAGAGCTGGGTCACCTTCCAGGAGTTTTAATGAGTCTGTAGGCACTGTTTGGATGACATTAAGCTTTTCTGGTTTGAAATTCATCAAGTCCAAGGCTATTTTTTCTGTCGGGCACCCCAAGAGAGGACATGGCACTGCTCCCACCCAGCGCCCCAGGGCCCTTCCACACAAATGCAAACTGCTCCTGAGTCAGTGTGGAAACAGCTCAAAGACAATCACACAAAGGCTTCCAAATCTTCCTTGACCTGTTCCTAATTAAAAAGGAAGCATCAAACCAGACCCTTTTAATAAGAAGAAACAACCCCGGTTTGATATATTTAACCTTTTCTAATGAGAAACATCCCCTCTCCCATTTCCTGCTTGAGCTCCAGTGCTGTTCCCCATCCGACAGGCTGCTCCCTGCCATATCCATGGGCTCCAGCCTGCAGGATTGGCATTGAGTCATCTGGAAATGCCAGCCCCATCCCCTGCATCCCTCAGCACCAGAACACAGGCTCCTCACCTCCCCATTCCCATGAGGGTTACGATAAAAGCTCAAGGAGCCAGGAAAAGGAAGGACTGAAGTTGCCCCAGACATTGGCCAAGGGAATTATAAAGGATAAATAAATGCAAGTCTTAGATGAGGATGACTGGCAGAGAATTGAACTTCAGTCCCGACTGCTGAGGATATTTACTGGAAGCAGATCTGGACTAAGCAAAGCATATGGGAATACTGTTCCTCCAGAATCAACACCAGCGCTGTCTCGCGCCAAGCCGCCTTTTGAGGCTTAAGGGACTTTTTTGGTGGAAATCTGCAGGAAAATGTGATGGGGAATGTGAAAAACATGCCTGGATTTATGTCCCTATCCTGACGAAAAAATGTCCAAGTAGTACATTTTGCAAAATCTCTGCTCCTCTTTGCTGTTTTCTAACCACGTCTCTCCCTCTCGGCCACAAACTGCCCTTTTCATCCACGTAGCCAACTGCAGCAGCAAAACACCAACAAAAATCAAGCAACAACAAAGGCAGGCAGAGGGAAAGACAGACCTTTCTTGTGCTTTTTGGAGTAATCCAGCCATTTGGTGGAGTTCCAGGAAACGAGACAGAACTATCAATTTGCAGTGCCAAGGGCAGCTGATCTGATCCCTGTCCATGTCTATCCAAAAAACACTTTGCCTAAATTCAGGGTGGGGGAACTGCTCAGCCCCACTGCACCAGCGAGGAGATGGAAGTTTCCTGAGCCCTGCAGAGATCCAGCAGGGCTCAGGTTTTCCCATCACATGCATCTCCCTCTCCGTCCTGCCGTCTCTCATAAAGGGAAGAGATATCAACTGACAATTTCTCAGCGAGGAAAAAAAAAAGAAAAAGAGAAAAAGAGAGTTTGTATCTACTTGAGGTTATATTTTATTGCCAGCCATGACTGTACATTTGCTGTGATTACCAGATTAATCACCAGATTGCGAAGCCCATTAAATAAAATCAAGTCGGACAGTCGAGGTGCTCCAAGAGTGATGTCTCTCGGAGCGTGTCCCAGTCTGCTTCTCCCTGTCCTTCCTCTCCCTGACACAGCTTGAGAAAAAAGACCATTCCCCACCTAGGACAGAAGGAGAAACAACATTCCCTCTTCTCCTGAGGCCATGATCCAGCACAGCCATATCCCAGCATCCCCAGCATCCCCTCACCCCTGTCCAAGTTCTATTTCCCAGCCCTGCACATCATCAATTATGGTGATGGACAGCACAAACAGGTGAAGATGTGTTTCACAACCCTCGGCTCAGGTCTCTGCAAATGAGCGCTGTAGATCTCCCCTTCTCCTAATGTCACCTGTCAAAGCTTCCCCTCTTCCTGGGAACAGGATCCCGCATCAAAGCACAGGTAAATGGGGTGTAAATGCCTCTTTCATGCACAGAAAATGGGCTGGTTGGCAGTAATAGGGGGAACGGTAAATGCTGTCAGCGGCTACATTTTGTTTATTGATTTACACCGTGTAATGGGATGGCTCGATTTGAATCATACACACAGGTGTCATGTCCCATTCATCGCCATCGGATTTAATAACAACAATGTTGCCCTGCTGAGCTCGGCTCTCACAGGAACTCCCCAGGGTTCACGTGGATTCTAAACCCCTTGGGTCTGTCAGCACACCAGCAAACCCAGAGTTAGAAGATGGGTAGCTTAGATTAGAGCCAGCCATCCCATACAGTCACAGAATCATGGAATGCTTTGGTTTGGAAGGGACTCTAAAGATCATGTCAGGGGGGTTGGAACTAGATGGTTTTCCCATTCTGTGATTCCATGATCTAGTTCCAGCCCCACAGCCTTTGTAATGCTCACTATAGCATGGGGGCAGATTTTATGCTTGCTCTAGGGTTTTGCTTGTGTAATTCCCTTCTAGGCGTGCACAGATGAATCCATCCACCACCCTGAAACACCTTCCAAGATCACCCATCCCTGCTGGTACAGCCCAAGAGTGCAAACTGCACAGCTCTTCCAGCCCTCCACCTCTGCAGAACCTTCCCAAAGGCCAGGAGCCCACAGCACAGAGGGAAGACAGAGAGGATGAAGCTTCTCATGCCTAAACTTTACCTCACCGTGCAAATCTCAGGCTGAATTCACCCCAACATGGCAAACCCAAGGGATTTCTCCCTTCTGCATCGCCTGTCTCTCAAACAATGCAGAGGAATTAAATCCTGTTGCTTAATTTCTGCAGCATCCACCAGGCTTCCCCCCCTCCAAAAAAGATAAGGAATCCAATCAAGAGCCTCTGAGCGTGTCACCCCAGCGGTTATGATGCCAATTAGGAGAGAGTCAACCATTCAAATGGCCAAGGAAAACAAGGCAAATGACAAGTAATTTAAACCCTGCTGGGCACTCTCCGACCGAAGGCGGCTGCCGTGTCGCAGTGAGCTGCGGCACTCGCTAATTAGTAACCACTCAAAAGCCTGTAAATAGCCTTAAAACATGCTCCAAGCACAAGCAGCAATGGGGTGTTAGGTTTATCCCTGCTTCCATCACCTCAGGGTCCTAGAACAACCTACACTGCTCAGGTGGGGACATGGGGCATGGCAAGTAGACCCACACAAACATGTGGAAGGGACAAGACTGACCCATCCCATGTCCTGGGACTGCAGACACCCATTCTCATTCCCAAACCTCCGAAGCAGGACAGAGATGCCTCTGGCAGAAGAATTAGGGTTGCTCCCAGTGACACAACCCCACATCCAAGCCCCGAGATCCTTCCTTCCACTGTTCCCTTCCTCGCCAAGTGAGTGCAGACAGCCCAGGATGGCATCACCTCCATTTTTTCAGGTCACACTTCCCCTCAAAATACCATCACTCGGAGCAATGAAGCTGTCACATTTTGTATTTTTAGTTTTTCAAACCTTATATTTCATTTCACCGCCAGCTGCTGAAAAGGACGAGCAAAAGGCCGGAGCAGGGAGCAAAAAATCAATACGCTGCAGGAAGACAGAAGATCTGTTTCTGTTCTTCGTCTCTGATGCTGGGTACCCAGGGAACAGCCCTGCAAACAAGGCTGTGGGCTACTGCCCTTCTGTTGAAGCCAAGTCCTCCAGTTCCCCACCCCAGTCATCACACAGAGGGGCTGTCACTGCCAGGGAAGGGGCTGGCTCTTTGGAAAATGCTTTTCCTACATGGTAAAAGCTGAATGAATCCGATATGGATAGCAGGCAAAAAAGACAACCCTAAGGTAGGGAACACCAGGCTTGTTTCTTTCCTAATTCCTGTCCTCATCTGCTCCACAGACCCTCTACATTCTTCCTCAGGCTCCTTCTCTAACTCATCCCACACAAACTATATATTCATATTTTCCACACTGTCCAAGGGATTTCCCTTCCCTGCTCACCAGTGAGCACACACCAACTTTCTGCCAAAGCACTCAATTTTCACCAATCCCTTTATCTCCTCTTGTTCCCTCCTCTTGGGCATGAGGTCCCCAGAAATATCTGTGAAGCCACCTTGGCACCACATTCCTTCAAGCTACTCTGGCTCCCCTGTGCACGCAAAGGATGAGGAGCTGCTTGTGCTCAGCCACTTCATGCTCTGATAACCTGGTGCCTTGTACAGCATGTGAACGTATTGGACACATCCTGACAAATCATGCTCCCCTCAACAGCCATGACAAGGAAGGCAGTAGCTACAGGAGCTCTCAGAGGGAACTAGGAATGAAGGGATTTGAAGCCCGGGTAGTAGAAACATCTCTCAGAAGATAAACCAGCCTCACTCAAGCCAAGCCAGCCTGAAGGAGTTGAGAAGAAGGTTGCACAGGAAGGTGCAAGTAGGGGTTTTCTTGGTGGTGCTGAGTAGGCAGAGGAGGAACAAGATGCAGGACTTAGGCTCCGTCCTGTTCTAGGCATCACTCTTTCAAGAGCTACATGATGCATCTAAAACACCTCGAAACTGAGCTGATACAGCAGTTGAACAGGTGAAATCCTGAAGACCAGCAGGATGTGAAGGCTGGTGTTAGCCCAGCTGCTAACACCATCCATCCATCCACTCCTTCCACAGGGGCCCCTTCCCAGCAGTAGCCTCCCCATAAATCAGGGGGTGAGGAATAAGCATGGAGCATTGGAACTGCAGAAGCAGCAGCACTGCAGTCATAAATCAGGATCTAATTCAATCTTGTGAGATGCCTCGTTTGATTAATTTATGTCAGCACTTTCTGTTCCACCAGCGGCTGCTGTCCCTCCCTGCATCCCCTTTGCCTGCCTCCCTCCCTCTGCAGTCCCATGCCAGACATGCCAACAGTCTCCATGAGGGAATGACAGCCAAGCTCCAGCAGAGCACATCTCTCCATGGGACTTGACCCACCCTGACCTCCTGTCTTTGGCCAAAGCCCTTGGATATGGTGGTTGCATCCATCTGCAACCCAGAGTAGTGGATGGCAATGCCACCAAAGTCCTCAGGACATGGACCTGTTTGATGGAAGACACTTTTCCTAATATCAGCATGGCAGAGATTGCATCTGCTCCTGACCTTTTCCCACGTATCACCCTCACTGACAGCATCCAGCATCACCATAGGAAGAAAATCCTTCCAAATGTGGGGGCGATAGGAGTGGGGGTGGTTTTCCCAGATGGAAAGCCAAATGCCTGTTGCCACCTTAAAATAAAGACGGACCTCACTGAAAACCCAGATGCTGCATCTGAGCCACAGTTTCCTGAGGGAGAGAAATTACTGAACTAAATGAACATGGAGCAAGGAAATAAAATAATGCCCATGCTAGCTGTCCCTGCTGAATCTCCCAGTAATGAGAGTCTGATCAAGTGCTGCATAAATTAACTGGTATCTCAAGACAAGAAGGTGTAAGAGCAACATCCACACTGACCCCAGCAGCCTCAGCCTTGCCTGGAAATTGCACACCCTGAGAGCACATTACACACCCCAAACTTCTCCTCTGCACCACTCATTTATTTAGGAAGGAGGTAGGAGACAGCGAGAGTGGCACTTGAGCCATCTGTTTGAGCTTTCTCCCGGCACAAAAATCAGCAAGAGCCTGCAAGAAGCAACGGCACATATTTAATTCAGCCCTGCAGAGTGCTGGAGTCGTATTTTGGGCTTGGCCTCCCCCGTAATGAGAGTTTAAATAAATCACTGGGTCAGAGGTGAAGAGACACCAGACGCTGAAGCACAGGGACTGCATCCTTTTCTGGAAAGCAATGGACACTGCTCTTGCTCTCCATGAGCATTCCCTCTGCCAAAGTCCAGGGCCAGGAGTTAACACAGGCACTGTGAGAGCTTAACCTGGTGCAGCCTGGGAGGGAACTTGGATAAAGCTGCTCCTGAGATGCACTGACTTGTTTCAGAGCAGCCAAATCCTGGTGCACATCAATGCCAGATCCTGGGCTGAAGGGCTGGGCCTTACTGCTCTCCAGGGGCTGGCAGGAGTTTGCTGGGGCCCTGGAAGTTCAAGCTGCCCCGACACTACAGTGGCAGAAAACAGGCTGTTCAAAACCTGCTGAACTTGAGGAGCTCTGGGCAGCTCCATCCAAAGTGCCAGAAGGCTGCAAACCACAGGGGCTGCAGGTTGACAAGCTGCCCAAGCAGCCCCTTGTTGGCACCTCCCAGCTTGTGTGATGGAGAAGGTGGCAAAGATGGCTTGGTGGCTCAGGGACAGCTGCACCTGCTGGGTCTTTGTGTTATGGAAAAAACCCCGTGGTTTCACCCACATGTTCCATCCCTCAACAGAGCCATGAGAGGTCCAGCTAAGGACACTATGCCAGGCTGCTGTCACAGATGCCCAAAGATGCTCATGGACCTTCACTAAAGAGGCATCAATGGGATGGAGATATCGCTGTGTCTCTCCTCCTCTCCCAGAGAGCTCTCACCATGCAATGCCTGGCTAAATGTCAGCTCTATATTGGACTACCAGTCTGGAGACAAAGCTGGGTGAGCAATTGTACCATTCCATCTGTGTTCCTCAGCCTTCACCCCACTCCAGAAGATGGAGGTGAAAAGGAAAGAGATCATCTTAGAGTGAAACAATGTCCTCTTTTCACCCCCAGCCCAAGGTAAAAAACAGCTTTGCCCTTGCTGCTCTGGTCCCACACGCTCCTGCTTCAACCTCTTCAGCTTTTCTCTTGCCAGTTTTAACCCTCTCCTCCTGGCACATCATCCTGGGAGTCGACTCCCACTGGCCCCCCATGGTGAGCCAGCTCTGCTGCCTTTCTCCAGGCTCCCTGCTGGCTCCTCTTCAGATGAGACTCCACTCTCCCACTATGTATTCCCAGCAGCAGCAACTTACAAGGTTTGGAGCGATTTCAGAACATCTTCACTGACAATTTTCTCAAAGGCCAGCCTTCAAACGGCGACAAACCTGCCTTGATCTTCTCCACAGAGCAGCAGGAGACGGACTGAGCCTGTCCTCTTAATTGGTGTTACTCTCCCATTATTTCCAGACTGGTAGAAATCCTGCAGACTCCTTTTCTGGCTGGTGGGCAGAATGGGATTTCCTCGGGACTTAGCAGAGAGCAGAACTCAGAGTCAGTGATATCTCAGTACGCAACTCCCCGGGGAAGGGATGTGAAGCCAAAGGCTTACAGGAGCTGTCATTTCACGCCTGCCTTTCTGCACTCCACAGAGAGCCAAAGGACGCAGCTGTCTTCATCCAGATTGGGAATGCCACCCAGGATTCAAGCCAGAGACAGGTCTATTGCACCCAAACCGTGTCAGGGCAAGCTCTCAGACTAAGGTAATTTCTCAGCAACTCAACTGGCTTTCGTATATATTATTCAAATGTCAGTCTCACTTAAAAGCTGTCCGAGTTGCCAAGGCAGGTAACTCTGGGCGTGCTGGGAATCACAGGTGTAATGTCCCTGTCACTTCCAGGCTTGCACTTCAGTAAGCTGGATGCAGTAGGCAGAAGCCCAAGTCATGGGTCTGCCTCCACACCAGCCCACTGCAAAGAAATCCCTCCAAAACTGAGCAAAATTGCAGGTAATGACAAGCCCTTTTGTTACCAAACTATTAACATTAGGATAGAGTTATGTCCACACAGGCAGCAAGGACAAGATGGAAGTGGTTTTCCAAAGCTTGCAGTATTTATACTGAAGGCTCAGCCAAGTTAGAGACAGACCTTTTCATTTTAAATCAACACAATATTTATGATAGATCACAAAAGATTATGGGCCAGAACCTCAGCCAGTGTAAATCAGCACAGCACTTGACCCAGCTGAGTGCCCGGTTCTGGCTGTTGGCTTTTAAAACTCTATTTTTCTTCAACCCCATGGCTTCTGTCAGCCAAGTTTGGGCAAGAAAAACTCAGACATTGGGAGAAACAGAGACCTTTCACATGGTCAGGACTGTAGGACAGTCTTCATAATTGAGGAGGAGGAGCATTTGAGAGGTTCTGGCCTGGCAGGGTCTGGGGGCACAGGAACCAACAAAAAATCAAAGAGTCATTGATGCAGCAGACCAGAAAACCTTCCCTTTGTGAACTCTGCCATCCCCACTGAGTTCAAGGATGGGAAGTGGGAGTGCAGCTCCACTTGACTCCCCATTTCTGGTGGGGAATATCCCATTTAAAGCAGCCCTGATTTCTTAACCACATGCCAAGGCTGCACAGACACTGCCTACAGGCAAGGGGAAAACACGGCACCTGTTTTATTATGCTGGTTTGGAGAGTTTTTTTAGATTTCCCAGGAATGAGGAGGATTTGCAGCTCTCTGCTGTCCCACACCACCCCATCTGCCCTGATCTGCCTCCCCCCAGATTTCAGAGGCTGGATGCACAGCAGAGTGGAGCTTCTGTACTTTAGACTCAACAAGTCCCAGACTTGTTGATGCTGTTCCTGTGTCTCCTGTTGCTTCTGTGCCCTTGAGATGAGGAATTTTGATGAGGTCCACCCTATCATCCTCACGTAACCCCAAGTGCTGCTAATCAAACACGCAGTGAAGAGCAATTAGAGCAGGATGCTTCACTTCAACAGACCTGTTACTGTGCATTACCCAACAGCTCTCCATGAAAAGGCACCGTGATGGAAAACAACTCCATATTACTTATTAAACACCTAATACAGCTTTAACGGTTCTGTTTACTGAAGAGTGTTAATCTTAATGAAAACAATATTTGAGACAGACTGGCAAGGATAATTCTCTACCCTTTTACCCTGGGATCTCAGAATACAGAAACAGTAATTGATCCTCACAGCATCTCTGCGGGTATTACACCTTTTTAAAAGGGTAAACAGAGGCAGGGAGAGGTTAAATGGTTTGTACAAAGTGCATTTGCTTCTCTGAGAGTGTTGGTAATGCAGTCCCTGAGCCCTCAGGAAACCCAGAGAAGCATGTCTTTAACAAGAGAGGTCTGTGGCTTTTTATCCCACTTTGCCTCTGACAAGGCTAGTTTGAGCCATGAGATGATGGAGGAGCACAAATAGAAATTAGTGATGGAGGAGACCCACAAGGAAGCTCATCGTTATATTAGAAGAGATAAAAATGCAGTGGGGATCCAAACCCTTATGCTTTGGCACACGAGTCCATCACTAACTGACAGATCTGCAGACAAAATCCCTCCCAGGTAAGTGATCATAATAGGTTCTGTTTACCTTTCTCTGAAGTATCTGGTACTGGGAGCCATCAGGTACACCAAACTGGACCAACATCCCAGTGCTCAGGGCTGCCAGAGCACCTTAGACACTTCAGTTCCCCAGAGTATCAGCAGTTCTCCTGCTGCCCAGACCAAGGACACTGACACAGGCCGTGCTGGTGGGGACAGAGGAAGGAAGGCTGGAGCTCCCTTAGACCAGAAAAATCATTTTGCTCTCCTTCACAGTCTTTTCAGCCCTGTCAAACCAGGAGAGGGAGTAAGAGAGGAGGAGGCACAACAGTGTATAGGAAACACTGCCCTGTGGCACATTTACCAAGTAATCTTCCAGCTCTAAGATTTCATGGGCTGCCTCTAGAGTGAAAGAGATGACTAGATTCATAATATTTTCATATTCTTCAAGAGAAATACTTTTTTTACCTACCCAGAGCCTTTTCTATCTACTACTTAGGTCCATCTCATAAAATTCATAAATCTTTCCTAAAATATCCCCAGCCAGAAATGCCCAGCTTAGTCTCAATTCCAAGCAAGGCACAGACCCTTAATGATAAGCTCCCCATAACAAAGGGCACTCGGGCATCAATCTATCAATCCATGAACTGGCAAAAAGCACCTTAAGAGAAGGAAAGGAGATACACAGAGCCAGAGCTGAATCACCAATTTCATTAGGACAATCACCATCCAGACACCTTCACATTTGTGTGAGGTTATTTGATTTGCCTCAGCACTGAAAGGTCTTTTATTACACACCAACAGCACCATAACAACCACCCTGGAATGGCAAGGAAAGCCATCTGAATGAATATTGCTCTTTAGCTCCTCTCCTTGTGTCAGTGGGGACTCTTTCTATATATCTATATACCTATATGTCGATGTATGAGCATATAAGCACACATATATACATTTATGTGTGTGTAAACATCTATCTATCTATCTATCTATCTATCTATCTATCTATCTATCTATCTATCTATCTACTTCTCCAGCAGGGATTTAATGTCCCCAAGGTATTCTCCTGGCCTCTTCTCTTGGCACTTTTGCAGATGCATATTTAAAAGTCCTTTATCTGCTTTCATGAGTCTCTCCTCCCCAGGGCCACAGGCACACCCATGCAAAACAACAATAAAAACCCAAACCCAGCAGTTAAAATGGGTGCGTGGAGAGCAGGTTTGGACACTTCCAACATCAGTATCTTGCGAGATGGAGGTTGAAACAAATTGTTCTTACCCCAGAGTAATTTCACAAGATTTTATCCATACAGCAAAGTCACTTTCCACCACCGAAAACGATTTTCTGCCATGCCTGCAGATATCACCAGAGCACTCTCAGCTACTGCAAGTCTTGCAGCTTAAGAGGGGAATTGTGGACATGCAAGTCACGTCCATCTGGGTTTAGCTACCACAGCCTGGGAAACGCATCCTCTTACAGCCACAGAGCTGACAACCTGTTAGCATCACTTATTAGCCTGATCCCAGGTGGGATCTAACCTGCTGCAGCTCAGGGGTCTATCAGCTGGGAGAGACAGAGGAAGGCAGAGACAGGAGCTCAGGGATGGATACTCAGCAGGAGAACAAGCAGCAGAGTATTCATGTGTGCACAGTGAGTTAATGACCTTGCAGTTTGCACTCATCTGGTGGTCCTGAGGATATACCCACATCAGTGTTAGCTCAGCCAGCCTCACCGAAAAATGAACTCTCATCCCTTCTCTAATGCAGCAGGAAGTGTAAATAAGTGCTTTCCAGGCAGTTTGGGCTTGTTTACACGCAGTTCCTGTACAAGCTGTACTGGCTCAGCAAGAAACAGCCCAATCCGATGGATGGGGTTATTCTGCCATAAAGGTGCTACGTCAGGGGGAGCTTGTTTGCACGTGCACAGAGGAACATGCCAAGCAGCCCTGCCTGCAGGCACCACTGAGGGCTATCCATCATTAGGGAATCCAGGAATGAGCCTGGACGGGCTCCAGTGGGAAAAGGCTGAGATTCGCAGCCCCATGCGATGCCCAAAACCGGCATAGTCCCAGTGAGGAACTCTAACTTTGCTCTCCCGTCCTGGCAATGCAAAGCTCCCAGCCCCTTCCAAAGCTCCCAGCCCCTTCCAAAGCTCCCAGCCCCTTCCAAAGCTCCCAGCCCCTTCCAAAGCTCCCAGCCCCTTCCAAAGCTCCCAGCCCCTTCCAAAGCTCCCAGCCCCTTCCAAAGCTCCCAGCCCCTTCCAAAGCTCCCAGCCCCTTCCAAAGCTCCCAGCCCCTTCCAAAGCTCCCAGCCCCTTCCAAAGCTCCCAGCCCCTTCCAAAGCTCCCAGCCCCTTCCAAAGCTCCCAGCCCCTTCCAAGTACAATGCTGGCATCCACATCCCTCTCCCTACCCAGCACAGAGGCTGCAGCCCCCTCACTCCCTCCACACACACTCCCCTGTCACTCAGCCTGCAGCAGCATCGCTCCCTTGTATGTATTTTGCTGGGGAACTTGTAGGGCTTGTCTGGCTAATGAAAAGCTGCTTTGGATCCCCCTTTGGGCTTTTCAGGAAGGATTAGCAAGGTTTCTCCAAAGCAGACACAGCAAGACAGTGTGTTTCTCTGAATACATCAGGGACTTTTCTAGTGCTTGGCTTTGGCAGGGGCTAAGTGTGGTTGTCTCACACGTTGTCTCCTTGCTCAGATATACAAATAGGAAGGTGCTGTCAGGCATCGATATGGGGCTGCTCGGGCTTTACCTCTCTGGGGTGCAGCACAAACCTAACCTGGGCTAATAGCAAGTGAAAGCTGTTACCTACTGACAGCTCTGCAAAGATCTGTCCAGGCACACTCCAAACAACGTGGGCTGTAAAGAAGCTTCCCTGCAGAACATGCTGACGCTTGCACTGCTGGTACTTAGGCAGGCAGGCCTGGCAGGGAGGGCAGCAGAGCCCAAATAATCCACTGCACTCCACAGAGCCACCAGCTCATCCTCCTACATGTCCCAGTGGGCCACCCACTGCTAATTTTAGGGAATAGAAACTTTGGTTTAACTTACCAGCTCCTTGACCCTCCCAGCCAGCATCCACAGCCCTGCCACAAACCAAAGTGATTTGCTCAAACCCTGCCACAAACCAAAGGGATTTGCTCATCGTTAAGCAGCAAAGCCATGGCAGAACTGGGGTCGAGGCTGACCCCCAGCCCCACAACCTCCTCAAGACATCACGTCTTTAGGGGACCACTGCAGAGTCCTAAAACTGGTGCCAATCCCATTGATCCTCTCAGCCCCAGATAGCCCCACAGCAGACTTGGGTTTCTCATTTGGAGTAACTGGGGCAAGCAATTAGCTGTCTCAACAACCCTTGCAGGAAGCTGCTGTTGGCGGGGTAATTGAATGTTATCCCAGTAAAACAAGGGGAACAAGATGTGATAGCCATATTGTCTCAAAATAGGCTACACACAGGCCATTCATCCCTCTCTCTGGGGGCCTGGCTTTGTTTGAGCAAGATTATGAACTCCCCTTCAGAAGAGCTTCATCATTTCCTCATATTTCCCATTGGTCATGGGCAGGCAGGATCAATAAAGATATAATCCGAGAGACAGCTGCAAACACAAAAGTTCCTAATGAATTCCCGACCAGCCAGCCAGCCCAAACATGCATCCCATCAGCTGGGAATCTGTGCAAAGCCATCGCTCTGACATGCTTAAAATTTCCCCATGGAGGGCAGGACCAGAGGCAAGATGGTGTCAGGTGGCTCCCAGTCCATCTCAGAGTCCAGCGTTATCCCTGGAGTAATTACTCCTCCAGACATCACCACCTCCAACCAGGGCAGAGACAGGAGGCAGAGGAAGGTCCATTTGAAGAAGGGATGAAGGCAATGGTCTGGTAGTGTGCCTCCAGGGACAGAAAGTTGATGTTTCTATAATAAGGATGAGCCAGTAGCCCAGATCACTTGCTCCAGCCAAGCTGTATCACTGCTGCCACCTTGGCTCTCCCCTTCTTCCTTTTCTTACTCCCCTTTCTAAATGCAATTTAGCATCTCTAAAAGTACACACTGGCCCACCATCTAAACAGTTTTACTACAGATGTAGCAAGAAAAAAATTACACGGGGATTTATGCATTCTTAAATTGTACTGAACAATCTGACAACTCTACTGAAGGTGAAAGTTGCACAGAAGGGGATAACCAGAGCTTTATTTCATGATTGCATCCTCTGTTGGGCCACAACATCCCACAGCTGCTAATAAGTTAAAAGCCAGTCAATCCAAATTCACTGTTTTTTTCTGGTAACACACATTTACTGCCTGTTTTCCATGTTTTAGTAAAACCTTCTTCTGAAAAACATAACAAAACTTTCTAAGTCACCTGAGGGAACTCGGGTATTAAATTCCCATTCCAACAAAGCACCCACACTCCTGCTGGGTTTGTAAATCCCAGTTAAATGCCCTGACTTTGCAGTAAACCTGCTGCTTCCCCAGAGAACCCAGTGGATCTACTGCCACTATTAGGCAAGAAACTCCTCTAAGTGATAGAGATCTGTCACATTCAGAAGCTGAAGGAACAAGATGCTTATCCCAGCTTCCCAGAAGTAATTTTTGTGTGCATGCAGAACTGCAGATATTTCTGTCTATGAACAGCCCCACTCACTCACATCCCTCACCCATATCCACAACAGCCAAAGAGGGGGAACTCTTCCCTTGTAGGGCAGTGGTGCCACATCTGGTCAATGGAACATCCTTAATGGACTCCCAAACAGCAGCTTTAGTCAATAAATTGGTCCACTTGGTAGCACATTGATTTACAATGTATCTGCATAAATATACAGAGAGACACAGTACAATTACAGGGGTCTGCCAGGAGCAGGGGAATTTGAGCTAAGCCCTGCAGCTAAAGGTCCAAAGATCTTTCATTTTACTTATCGTGAGCACAAGAAAATCTCTCCAGACAGCATTAGTTCAAGGCAGGGCACATAAAAATGTAAGAGGTCTCTCATTTTCCCATGTAAGACAGAGGTTAAGCAGCACACTCATGGCCTCCAGCCCCTTGGCAAACCTGGGGTTATGGGCAAAGACAGAGTTTGCAGCTCTGTGTACCCATTTGCTGCTTCCTGACTCACAAGTCAGGAGTCAAGTCTTGGAGAGTAAATACTCCACTTGATAAAGGTAATTTGAATGCCTGAGCGACTGGGATCATACAGCAGGCTCTGCTACCACTCCTGCTTCCCCAAAAGTTTACAAATGATGTTACTGATGGCAATGGATCACTGGAATCAATAAGTGCTCTGCTGCAGTTTGTATTGAGCTAATAAAAACACTCAGCACCAGGCGCTGGCCCTGCTTGCAAACACTTGGCTCTGATTGACTCCGGCAGCTCCTCAGTTAAATGGGGCACGGACTGGGAGAGCAGGAGGTCACATCAGCACAGGCACCAAGGTCCTGAGGCTGCTGTGCCAGCTACAAACCAAAGGGCCAGGGAGAAGATCAATGCAAAAATAGCAGAAATCATCTGCTGTTTCTCTACACCATCCCTACCAGGCTCCCTGTGAACTTCATTAACACTTATTTGCTGAGGTAGGTGATGGATTTCCCAGCTCTGGCCTGTGGGCATCACTCCTCCCTGCAGTAAGGAAGCAGAGCTGTTCAGAGATCTGCCATGGGCCCTTTATAGGTACATGATGAGAAGGATTCAAGTGGCAGGCCGGGATGCTTTGAAATCAAACACCTTCTCTTCTATTCTAGGTGTTGCTGTGATTTTTTTGAATGGCCACAGTGTGCCTGTAGCGAGAGCTCATGTACCTTGCAGTACTCAATTTAGCTGTATGAATAGGATTAATTACTGAGCGATTAAATGACTTGCTCAAAGTCAAAATGAATCAGTGGCAGTGCCAGAAAAGCAGCCCAGCCATCCTGACTCCTGGGCCTTCACACCTGACATCAGATCACACCACTCCAGTCGCCTGCTTGGGTGATATTTAGTGACTTAATTGCATACCACCATCAGTCTCCCTGCTCAGATCCCCAAGTATCCAAGGGAAAAGGAGGCTCCTCTGGTTGAAAGGCTGCTCTGTCATCAGCTCCTCTCCAAAGTTAGCTGTCAAGAGCATCTGGGCTTTTGGCTGGATCACTCCCTGATATACGAGAAGCATGTTGAACATGTGCTGCCTGCAGTTGGTACAAGGTTCTTTGTCAACCCAAGCATTGCTTAAGTGCCCATAATAGGGAACAGGTTGCCCAACAGTTCCTCCTCCCCGATATTGATTATGGGGATATAATACTCCATAGAGCAGCAGCAGCTGTCTTTCACCGGCTGGATATTACGCATAATAAAGCACTGCAAGTTCCTTCTCTCGAGCAGTTATTACTTGATGCACCACAATGGCTCCTGAAAACAAGCTGTGCTGGCTCAGCCTCACTGCAGGCATCCCCAGCTTCAAACCAGCACACAGCAGGGACACGTAGGGTGATAGCCCTTCCCATCCACTCTCCTGGATAATCCCTGTGGAGCTGGAGGAATATTCAGGAAGCTGCATAAAGGAGTCTATGTATGCAAAGAGGCAACGGGAATGGGCAAAATTCACTCATCCTCATCTTTATGGTAACAACAGACAATGTCAACTCTGCATCAGCAGTGTCACAGCAACCAAATTGATTCCTGTGTTACATGAGACTGGCACCCCCCTCACTCCTCTATAAAATCTTAATGCCCACCACACTCTCACCTCTGTTTGACTTCAGCTCTTGATTTTAGTCCTACGAACGCAAACAGAAAAGCAAGCAGAGGTTTCAGTGTGGGTTCCCTCCTGCCTTACTCCAACACCCTCCTTCTCCTCACAAAGCACACCATAGATATTACAGCAACAGCTGAAACGAGAGGCTTTTGTGCCAAGTTCAATACACACACAGAGGAACAAAATCTTTTACCAAAGCTGCCTGCAATCAGAGGAGAAGAGTGAGCAAAATGATGTGCTGCTGAGGAAGAGAGAGGCAGCCTGTAAAGCCATTTGCTGAAGGTCACACAGTCAGGGCTGCAACTGAGCAGTGTTGAGTTCTGTGTCCCAGGTCAATTCTTCAGCCACACCACTTAATAGATGCCACATATATTTGTTTTTAAATCTTTTTGTACTTTTTCCCATGGGCTGCAAGGCAGTGCTCTGTGCCCCCAGCAGTCCTCCCAGACTTCCCTCCTGGCAGGGAATGGCTGTGCCTGCACAACACTGAGACCTTCAAGCAAATGAAACCAAGAAACTCTGAAACACTTGGGCACATTTAACCACCTCTGCTGCTCCAAGTTTTAGCAACAAACAGGTTCCACAATAAAGATAACTCCATCAGGAAGCCAAACAAAGCTGGTCAAGGAATTGGAGTCTACCAGGGGAAGGTTTCTGCATTCCCACATCTCCATCTACACGTACAGAACCTTTCCCAACTACCCCACATCCCTGTCTTTGCCCCTGGATGAAACCACAGCTCATTTTGCCAGGCTGTCACTCACCACAGTGCTCATTACAGGGAAATGAACTCTGCTCTTGAGCGTCTGGGGGACAGAGAGTAATTGGGTTCTGTGCAGCCTTTTCACTTAATTTACTCAAGTTGTATTTATTTCTTACAGAATTAGGTTTTCCCGGCTGATGGACAAGACATCAGAGAAAGACAGAGGCAAACGGATGGGATAATAAACTTGGAGAGAGAAAAATGATGTCTCTGTGTCTCTCCTTTTTTCTTTCCCTCGCTGTCTCAGTCATCTCTGCCACTCTTTCATCCTTTTATAAGGAACATGGAGGACTGCTGCTAAAAAGCTCTACTTCATCACCATGTGGCTTTGTAAAGGTAACCTTGTTATCTAAGTTCATCCCAATATGGAAAAAAGGATATTTAGTGTGGGTTAAAACATGCCAGCAGAACAATCTGCTGAGTTTAATGAAATGAAAACATTTGCAAGAACCTATTGATTGTGTTGACATTTTCAGCGAAAAATTATCAAAATGTTATTTTTGATAAGGTTGAAGTACTTCATTTCAACATATTATAATTATATCTGATATCCTTATGGAGAGAAATTCTGAATATAATATAAAAGTCAGAAGAAATTGCCTCAGCTTGCCAGAATGAATCATGCTAACTAACACCAGAAGACTTTCTCCTGCTGACACTTGGGGCAAAGCAAGACCCCAAAAGAAATCCACCCCTGCCTCCAGATTTTAAAATGTTTTCCAGCAGCACCACCCTGCTGCAGGAAGGCAAAAGGAGGGGAACGTCATGGGTGACTAATTAAACATGTTATCTCTGCCCCAGCAGGCAGGGACCAGCTTTGATAGGCTGAACATCAGCACCTCACATCTCCCATGGTCACAACACCCCTGTGTGCATCATCCTGCGTGTTAAATCCCTTCTCTGACTCAAAATGGGATCTGAAGAGCAGACACCAGCAAACCAGGTGCCACCACCTCCCTGGTTTGCTCAGAGAAAGGGCAGAGGATGGCACAGGGGGGCAAGAAACACAGGAAAAGCACATAGGGCTTCGCCTCACCCTGTGGCACCATAAATTATGCAGCTGTCTTCATCCATTATTCAGCATAATTTATTTTGAACATTTAGATCAGCAGTTTGTGTGAGGAAAAAAAATAGAAGTGGAGGGGAAAGGGGGGAAAAAATAGGGAATTAAGTGAAGGAGAGAGGGAAGCGCTGGAACGGATGGTCCGGTCATTAATCAAAGACAGGCAGGGAGATGACAGGATGAGAAGGAGCAGCTGGAAAGCCACTTAAATAATAACAGGAGCTGCAATTCCCCCGGCCTTTGAGGAGTGGAGGGTGAATGAAAAGCCCTGTGCACACACTGTTTTAAGGCTATTAACAGCTTGAGCCCCCATTCCTCCCAAACCCACAGTCCCTCACAGGTCCAGCAGAGCAGGGCGGATCAGCAAAGAGCTTCCCCATGTTTGCAGCAACACCTCCAGGCATCCTAAGGATGTTTCCCAAAAATACTCAGCACAGCCCTATGAGGGGGAGGACCCCATCCCACATCAGCCCACCTGAGCTCACCAGCTTTCTGAATTACAAATGCTTTCTAGTACAGAAGTTTCACTGTATATTGGCATATTACTCCACGACTAATAAATTGAAGGAAATAACAACTTGCCCAGCAGACACAGCCCAAAGCTTGAGACTGGTGAATTCAATGAATAAATTGCTTCCATGAATTATTCACTCAACTTTACCATGCTCAAGAGCAGCAGTCCCAAAGCCACAGTGTTATCAGCAGCTCTGGGATACTTTGGGGCAAGAGACAAAATGGTGACCAAGATAAGCTTGGCCAAGTTACCACCACAAAATATCCCTTATTGCAAACAGGACGTGCCCTTGGTCCGCAAAAGTCTCCCTCTGCCAAGAAACCAGCAAATTCCCTTGCAGGCACCTTCTTCTGACTCTCAAAGGGCTTTTCAGACACTCCTTCTAATCCTTTGGAGAGCGAGGAGTTACCATCCAATGGTGCTGCAAGATCCTCAGGCAGCAGCAAGTGGTGGAATTACCAAGAAACCTGAGGTGCTCACTAAAAACAAAAACATCCACTAATGCCTTTCCCATCACCAAATATGTTGGGAAGACATGGAAAAGCAGATGAATCACACAGTAACCACCTGTGTCCCAGGTCAACACTACAGGACCACCAGTGAGGCTCAGTGTGAGCCAGGCCAGCCCTGGGAAAGCCACCAGTGCTGTTGAACAGAAGGCAATTAATTCCATGCACACCCCTCCATTCCCGGTTTTCCAGCCCATAGCCCTGGAAAGGCAACATGCAGGATGGGGAAGGGACTGACAGGTTCCAAGAGCAAACACCGAAACGAGAAGGGGAAGGCTCCAAGCTTTGATGACTCCACAGCTGCTCTGCTGTCAGGATTGGCACCTCTGGAGCACAAGAGCAACGACCTGAGCACAGAACATTCCCATGCCAGGGCTGCAGCTCCTCTCCTGACTGCACCTCACTACCCAGCTTTGCAAAGCTGAAGAGAGACAGGAGGCAAGGTGGGAAATGAGGTCGCTGGACCACTTTGTGCACCCCACCAGGAAGGGCCATTCACAGGCCCAGGATGGGCCATTGATGGGACCCAGCTGGAGACATCGATGTCCTGGAGCCACTCATTGCAGAACCTGCCCAGGAAGGGCATTGGCCTGCAGGTTTAGCCGTTTTTCAAGTTGTCACCATTGCTGTCACAAAGAGTTACAAGGTCTCCTTTCTCCCCGAGTAACCTCAGAGGAGATGCTGCTGATGGTGTTTCCCTGGACAGGGACATTGCAGTTGGAAAACCAGTTACCTGCAGGGCAGGCACAGCACGGAGCCCCATCAGCACTCAGGGTTTAAATGCTGCACTCAAAATGACTCTCATTCCTCTCACCCTGACAGTCTGTTTGTCAGTGCTCCCTTTGCAATGAGCCATCTTTCAACCCCTCATCTCACCTACTCTTACTCCTCAGTTCCCGGGAAACTCAATACGATCTAAGCTGACTTTCAAAGTTTTAATGGGACCAGATGGTTCCATAAAATATAAATGCAGTGATAAAAATACCAACAGACCTCCTAGCGATTAACTTTGGATCTACCCTGACTGGGGAGGATTCAACTGAGCTCTGCTGAAGCGGCAAGTTTGCTGCCTTCCTCCTGCAGATGGGTCCATAAACTCTCTTTGTGCCTTTCATCTGCCTCAGGAGCAATGCCAGAGGTCCCTCCACCTCTTTATGGCCCTCCAGCCCCTTCTGAAGGTCTGCTCTGCCAATCAGCTAATGTGGCATCCAGATCATCCTCAACGAGATGTTACAAAGGGAGAAAAGCCATAACAGGTTTCTCCGAAAGGCCAAGGTACCAAATGGTTTAATTTCCTGCAGTAGACTATTTTGGGCAACACAGAACCGAGGAGATCCTTTCACATCACTTAAAAATATCAAGAAACTTCCATCGATTGAAAACTAAATTAAGACTAAAATTATCACCCAATTTCACTCAGTAATTTTTGCTGGCATGGAAATGATCACTCCTTGCTTTCCCAGTGAACAGATAATTCCAGACTTCAAAGGCTCATTTCAGCAGTAAGTAAACTTGTTAAATTAGGGGTTTGAAAGTTGCAATAAACTCTCCAGATGAACATGATGTGGCAAACAGTATGGCTTTCAGAAAATAAAGTCCTCCCTCTCTAATCTATTAGAGTCCTTTGAGGAAGGCAACAGTACTTTTGAGAAAAGCTGTTATTATTTATTAGACCTTCAAAAATGTCTTAATTAATAATAACCAGTACCCCTGAAGAAGCAGCAGGCTACGAAGATAAAAACCATCTTCCTGCAGATGCCTTGTGAAGGGATGTCATTTGAACAAGGAATTTGGAGCATAAAGTACACAAACTGAGCGGCAGCTGGAGAAGAACAGCAGCTTGTCAAAAGCCATACAAGGCAGGGATGTGGGAGAGTGAAAAATAAAAGCAACATCTTCTGAGTCATGGCTCTCCCAACCTTTTGGCAGCTCCCAAAAATGACACCGACATGACAGGGAGCACACAAGACAACACACATATCAGCTGGATTTAAGTCACCAAGGTAGAGAAAATCATGGTTTAATAACCCAAACCCATGTCCCAGAGCTCCTGGGGGGTTTACACCACCTGTGCTACACCTTCACCCTTTCACTGTCAGGAAAATGGAGCTTTCCTTACCCATCCAAGTAATCCAAGGTGTACATAACACCTCCTTCCAGGGCAAAAACACCCCGAGGCCAACGGGACAGCAGATGGACAGGGAGAGAAAGGAAAGAAAGGAATGTCTGAAAAGATGAGAAATTGATAGCAGATTAAATCAGCCAAGCCAGGGTGAAGTTTTAAATGGCAAGGGGGAAAAAAGGTGTCAAATTTGAAGCATTTGTGATACAAATGCTATTCATTTTAGTCAGGAGGAGAGGACTGTGGGAAATTCAACATTATCTAACACAGGCAATTAAGAAAACAATGACAGCTGAAATTTAATACAGACAAGTACAAGGTAATGCCTATCAAAAGCAACATTTCCAACAACTCATACACATTGATGGATTCTAACTTAATTGTAACCACTCAGGGGAAGGAAAAAACCCACACATCACTCTGGACAACTTAACAAAAACATCTGATCAACAGACAATGGTGGCCAAGAAAGCAAGACATGGAGAGAAAGGGAGAGAGAACAATAACTGGAAATATTGTGGTGCTATCATGGAAGAAAACAACATTTTCAACTTGCAACATTGTCTTCAGCATTGGACAGACAAATGTATGGAAAAGGGATGGGAAAAACAACATAAAAATCTGATCCTAAATATATTTCAATACACACTGAAATTTTTCATTTGGCATCACTCAAGAGGAGGATAAAAGAAAAAAAAAACAGATTGCAAAACAGAAAAACAAAGTTAAGTGGTGCCTTTTATTTATTCTCCCATAAGGAAAAGCACAAATTCACTGACACTGAAAACCAACAAATCTGGAAGAAGACAGGTGATGTCTGAACAGAAGTGCCCAAAGGCCCTGGGAGCCTTTGCCAGGAGCTCTAAGTGATGCTCAGGGAATATCAGATGTGTTGCAATACCATCAGATGTGAACTCAAATACTGGAGCCCAAAGAGCTGCTTGTAGGATGAAATGTATTAGGATCTGAACAGCGGCTAAAGCGAAACCCCTGGGAGTCTTTCCCATTTGTGGCTTTGGGCAGCCTTGTATTTATTTAACGACAGCTCCTCATAGAGGTCTGAGGCCAATTACCAACGGTCTGGATTTAGAAAAGGAAATTTTCCCTTCATTTTCCCTTGGGAGAGTTTTCCCCTGAGCTCATGAAGAAGCCAAGCATCCCTGTATCCCTGCAACGACTGCTGCTGGAGGCAAATCGAGGGATGCAGAGGACAGGGGTGCTTTGCATGGGGGATTTACTCAGGAACGGATGGAAATGGGAGCGAATACGGCTGTCTTTTGCAGGGAAGCAGGATCCTTGCAGGGAGGAATAGCCGTGGCAGCAATAGCCCGGCTCAGCAGCGTGAGGCACTATTGATTCAGCTTTGACCGACTGCAAAGTGCAGCGTCGCTGGCCTGATCTGACCCAGAGGGAGACACGACACAGCTGAACAGGGACTGGGTCACTCCATGTCATTTATGGGACGGCTGCACAGAGACATTCCCAAGGTCATGAGCTCAGTGTGGAGCCCAAAGAGCCAGTGGGAGGATGGGGAGAACCCACAGGAAAAGGGCATTACCCTTCATCACTAACACAGCGGGGAGAAAGCCCTTTCCTTTTCCCATAGGACTCTTCATTAATTCCTAAAGTGTTGACAAGCTCAGTGGGGAGGTGGGGAGAAGGTGTTTGTGGGGACCTGGGATTTGCAGCCACGGGCTGCCACCGCTCATAACCAGGGGTGGATGTGAAGGGCAATCCGAGCCCATTTGCAAACAGATTTAATAATAAGGGGCTGTCTGCCTCGATGTGTCAGGCTATCTGCAAGTACTGCAAAAGAATATCATCGAGTGTGACATAATGCAAAGCAGGATAAGGTCATTTGCTTTGCTTCCCTCTGTTTTAGAGCATCAGAAAAATTCTTTTCAAAATACAGCTTTCACAGGAACATGACCGGCTGCCTGAGGAACAGCTCGAGATCAAGCGTTTGATATTCAAAATTAATCCCAGGAGGACGAGGCGTGATATGTTCCCTTTCCCTTCATCCATTTCCAGGCTGGAGATATCTCTCTTCCATTAACTCAGCTCTCCCTCTCCTGCCTTATCCCCCAACCAGGTTTTCTTCACAGGCTCCAAGTTCATCTCTCTCTTTTTTTCCCCCTTCCTGAACCATTGATCTAAATGAGGGGTCTGATCCCACGCTCCTCATTCAACAGGGATTTTCACCAGAGTGAAACCTTCACGAGTGAAATCTCAGATTTCATCATCTCCACGAAGCCAAACATGACAAGTTTGCAGCCAAGAACACTCAAGGTGAAATTAAGACAACCAGCGACTCCTGCAGCTTTCACCTTCAGGAAGAAACAGAAACAAACCTGAGAAAGAGCCTTTAATGGCAACTCCAAGAAGTTATTTAACTCACATCTATTTAGGATTTAAATTGAGATCATTGCGACACAGGCAAACAAAAACATTGCATGTGGGGAATGTCTCAAAACACAATGCCTTTCTTTTTTCTTTCACATCAGAGCGGATTTCCAGGCTGTCCTTTCCCTGCAAAGCACGTGGCCTCTCTCGATCTGGGCACTGCCCATTGTGCCCAGTCCTGTCACTACAGACACACTCCCCCACAGAGCTCACCTGGGGGGAAAGCCACCAGAAAAAGGATGGGAGTTCTGTAACATGCCTCCCTCTGACACTTCCTAATTCTAAACCACCCCTCAGGTGCCCAAACAGAGCTGAGGAGCACAGCTGGATGCTCTGAGCACAGCTGGATGCTCTTAGTGCCCCACCACGGGAAGCCGCTGCTGCAATACGTGAGTACACGGCACAGCGAGGCCCCAGGGAAGAGCTGACTTCAGGGAGGGAAGTAAACTTTGCAAAATACAAGTGTTCCTCATGAAATGAGGCATAAGAAATGGAGCCCTGGCGACGACATCTCAAGACGTGTAAACATCTGGTAACAGTTATCGCCGGGGACACTCCGTAACTCACCCAGTGGTGACAGAGACACTCGGGGAAGAGTCGAGGATGGGGTCATGCACAGCCAAGAGGCAAGAACTAGTAGCAGAACAGGGCAGTGGAAGTCAGGACACATAAATCCAGGCTTTCTCACCATCACAGCGCAGCTGTGGGGAAAGTCCTGCTGGGGATATGTCAGGGGTCTCACGGCTGTACACGAGGCACGGTGCAGAAGCACAGCTTGCACACAGCTGTGGCAGCAGAACCACTGAGGAAAAGGCCACACTGCTCCCAGGTGAAGCCTCACCCAGTTTCTCTTTCCTATCTAACCCCTGGCTAGCTCCTACCACTCTCAATAACCATAGTGGGAAGCTGAGCAAAAAAGAAGGCAAGAAAAAAACAAGCAAGCTGATAATACAGGAAAAAAAGGTCCTTTCCTCTGCCCAAACATCAGCAACACTGCTGAGATTACAGCTCAAATTTAGCACCCACCAGTTTTCTCCAAATTCAGTGCCAACTGTGCCAAACCTGCAAGATGACATGGGGGCAAGGCAACCCACATGCTGTTTGTGCTCACCTGAGCTCAGTGTTCTCACACAAAGCAAAGGGTCCTGACCTCCCCTCCTCCTCTTCCACTGGCAGATACCTGCAGTCTCTCCCACATGCCTGAATCCATCCCACACTTTTGCTTCTCAAAGGTCCTCCACCATTGCAGCTGTCCCAGTTGGTGTCTAGGCCCTATTTAGCTCTGCCAAGGAGACCTCTCCTTTTCAACAAGCATGTTAACATAACCCTCCAGCTCTCAAATTTCTTGTGAGCCCCAGAGGAGTACAGGAAATTCTTCTTAATTACAATGTGTGTGTTAAATAAGGACACTGGAAAGCAGCATTTTAAAATACCTGGGAAAGGCTGTGAAGACACCACCACCACTCCTGTTTGGGTTTAAGTGTGACCAGCACCTCTCAGGGCTGTGTCATCCCCAGGGCTTCACAGGGGTTGAGGCCACCAAGACCAATCTGAGTGGACTCCACAGTGGGCAGTGTGAAGTTGGGGCTGGAGACAGACGTGATGCTGCAGAAGAAGCAGCCCCAGACACAAGGTTTTAACTAAATAATTACAAGCAAGTCACTATTTCTTTAACTAAAGACTGAGCCCTTGAAAAACTAGTTGCAATGCCACAGCACCCTCGGCTCATTTGTCATTTGGAGAGTGATCACTCGCCGTCACAGGAGTTTAACCCTGTCACAGGAGACAGAGGCTCTGTCACAGACAGCAGCAACACAGGGATGTGAGGGTGCAGATCCACACCTAATTCCTCCAAAAGTGGCTTCTTCCAGAAGGCTCAGTGCATGCCTATCCCTGTGTGCACATCCCTGCCTTGCACCCATCTGCCTGGTGGGATGCTCGCTGTGACCCGGATCGCTCCAGCCCTGCTCCTCCCCGGAGCGCTGCCACTTAGAATTTGCTAATTAAGTTCTGTTAATGAATTCCCTCCGATGCCTATTCACAGCACATTTGTGTTCCCCCTCTGCCAGCGCTCTTGCCAATCCTTTGGCTGTTGGGAACTTGTCTGAAATCTCGGGGACGGTGCCAAGAAAGGCCCATTTCGGCTTCACGGTCACGAACACTCACGCCAGGAGCACAGCTTAACGTTGCATTCATCCAAGGAGGGAGCAATCACAGCCTGCCTGGGACTCTGTCTCTGGCAGGAGAACAAGAATATGACACATCATCCATTTTTTATCAGGGCATTTTATGGCTACAAAAGTCTCTACTCTCAAGCAGATAACTGCAAACAAACTACAGACCAAGTCCCACCTATGTCCACGGGCTCTGAAGAAACCACAGTCTGTCCACTAGTGGATGAAAAAGGAGGGGAGGTGAATTATTTCTACAGACCACCCAGCCCTTCTCCTGCTCCCCACCATGTACAGCTGACACGCACACAAATAAGGGGAATTCAGATATACGCTCAGTCGACACTAAATATTCTTGTTCCTTAGACACTTCTTTTCATCCCCAGGATGTCTCAACATCTGAGCACGGTAATTCCCTAGTGATTAACTTCTTTATTTATTTAAAACAAGTAGAGAGGTTTTCACAAGCGTGACTGTCACTCTGCATGTCTCTCCGACAGCACGACGGGGATGATTTGTGACAAACGCTCTGAGTCAGGGTGGGTGTCTCCTCCAAGGGGAGGTAAACCCCCTGGTCACAGCACTGCCTGGGGGGGTCTTGCAGTCACTGTCTGCAGAAACAGCTCCCAGTTAAATTAATTGAGTGCCTGGGCTCTTCTCTTCTCTCCAAATATACACCAAAAACCACGGGAGCATCCAAGTGCCTTAGACACAGCCCACGGGCACATGGAAGGACAGGACACAAGTCAGTGATAGGCAGCAAACCCACAAAGCATCCCTCCAAAACAACCCTCCAAGGACTCCTGGGAAAGCACCCGCTGGCAGAAAACATGAGAGGCAGCTCAGCACAGAAGAGAAAATCTTTAAACACCGACAGAAACGTGGCAGAGGCGATGGTAAAGCTTTGCAGCTGGTTCCCCAGCCTTCCCAGAGGGTGGCCAGGGTTTCTCCTGGAGGGAAAGAGGAGAAATGAGAAACAGTCCTGCTTAAAATGAATAAAATATGTCACTCCTGATCTTGTAGCTATTAAATCACTGGCTATACAATTACTTAATTATGCAGCAGTAGAAAAAAAAAACGGGGGTGAGGATGGTATTTTTCGTCCTGAAAACTTCAATTTGCTACCTCAAGAAAACAATTACTCGATTCAAACATTAAATAATTGAGACATTCATTAGTAGTCCTATTGTATGATTAGCACAAGGAAGGTACCATTTAAAGACTGAGAAATTGATTCAGCAGAGAAAACGAAAGCCACTTTTAATGGGCTAAATGGGAGCGTGGCCTCGAGGGCTGGTGGCTTAGCAGAGGACAGAGGCAGGTTGTCACTTCACCCACCAAGTGAAGCACTCCCTAAACTCCCAGTGCTGGATTCAGAGAAGGTGCTGCACCCCACAGGTGCTGTTAGCAGCCCAATGCAAAGCCCAGCTGTCTTCCTTGTCTGTTCATAAATACTCTCTGTGGCACAACCAGAGTCAGGATTTCTGTGCTCACCTGCAACACCTGGGACCCTTCCCATGCACGGTACCACCACCCAGGGAGCACAGGATGCTCCAGAAAGCCCTGACTCCCTTCAGATACACCTCTTGGCATCTTCATTCCCTGCCTGGAGAAAACAAGCTGCTGGTTGCCTCAACTCAGCCCTGAGCTACACCTCTGCATGAACCTTGTGTGAATTCACCGCTGCTGCAGTAACCAGCTGCCAAATAATGTGATGCAGGAGATGGGAAGCAGGAGCCCTTTACCCCTCTAGATGCAATCGAGCCGTTTACAGTGTCTGCAACAAACCCTGCTGTAAATGTGCCCCTGCCCAGCATGAGGTGGGGAAGAAGCCACATGGGGTGGACAGGGGACAGCAGCTCCTATAAAACAGAAAGGGCAAAGGCAGCTCCAAAGGGAAAGCAATTACAAGCAATAATTGGCAGAGGCTGCCATGTGGAAACACTCTCATTGTTTAAAATTTGACCCACCGCGAATATCTTTCTTAAAATGGTTATTGCCTTATCCTCTCAGATCTAAATAGCACTCTCCACACTTGGCTGCTCTAGGGAAGACAAAACAGCAGCTGCTGAATGCAGAGGACTTTTGGTCGCTGTTCCCCATCTCATGGGGTTCCAAGGCTAATGGGAGCCACATCACTGCCTGAAAGCCAGGCAAAACATTCCTGCTTCATCCCACCCACTCCCTGAGCAGGTTCACTTTCCCACCACAAACACAGATTTCCCCCAGGCAGCACTTTTGAGGAAAAGGCCATGGGCAGGACAAACATCCCTGAGTTCTGTGCAGGAGGAGATGCGTGGGAAGGGAAGGGCACAGAGTAAGCTGAGCTGCTGCAGCAGCCCCCAGTTGTAGGACAGTCAGCTGCGATCCTTCAGCCCTGTTTAGTCCCCTTTAACAAGCAGGGAAGCCGAGGAGTGTGAAGTCCTAGACAAATTATTCATCCCCAATTTAAGCCTGGAGTTGAAAACTGCAGAGAGACAGCTTAGAACTGAGCATCTTTGTAACTTAGATCATGAGATGGCTTCTTTTATGAGCGGACACCTTGCAAATGCATTTTTTTTTCTGTTGGAAAATACCATTACATATACAAAAGAAAGGTTTTCCTGGTGAGGGAGAGGAAAGGCTTATCTTCATTCCACTTTGAGGAATTCTAAACTCCACCTTTCCCTGAAGATTCAGGTTCTTCCCAACAGTGGATAAAGCAGCTCAGAGACTCTAAGTGGGAACACGAGCTCCTGTAGCTGCCTCAGCAGCCCCCTCAAAGCTGCATCAATGTCATTGCCCTCCCCAAAGCAGCATCAATGTCACCACCAAGTGATGCCACCGGCAGGAGGGCGGGGAGATCCCAGCACAATCCGGTGCCGTATTGAACTGAAACGATCGCAGAACAAAAGTGGCCATGTTAATCTCATCTCCATTGAAAAATAATAATGGATCAAAGTTTGCCAAATAGAAAAGGACAAAATCAGCAGAGAATTACTTTAATTATTACCTTGAAGCTTCCAAAAGAAAAAAAAATATCACGCAAAAGGAAAACTATAAAGGAAGTACTTGACAGTGCCCCTTTAATTAAAACGCTCTGAATATCATTAGCAATGGACCTTTGGAATTTAAAGCCAATTACAGTCTAAATGCAAAAGTTACTTACTTGCTCGCCAAGTAGCTTACACAACATCTTTCAGAAGTGGGCTTGGTGCACAGGGAACAGCTTTTTCCCTGAAAAGTTTTTATGCAAGTCGGGCACACCAGCACAGATAGATCCAAAATAAGGGAGTGACAGGATCCGACATGAGGCTGCAGTTGTGGGTCTGAACATGTCCACTGCATCTTGTGATCCACACCGAGCTCATCAGGCAGCAGATGATGGACCTTTAACCATGGTGGAGCTTTTGACTTGCAGGGAAGTCATATGGGACTGCTGAGGAGTGAAACATTTGGGATACAGAGGCCAGCAGCTTGGTTGGTGTCACACAGACTGCTCCTGTATCCCTTGGGGCTCCCAGGGCCCAAGTGTTTCACACCAGCTCAGGAGAAACTCAAGTCCCTGGAACAAGCTTCCCATCACAGCACTTCCAAATGAGACTCTCCACTGCTCACCAGCCCAAAAAGGCACAGGAAATCCTTTCTTTTGGATGTGCAACACAAGCTGCTGAGCTTTGGCATGACCAGGGATGTGACTCCATCTACAGTGAGACCTGGGATAGTGCAAAATAGTGGGATATGCTCTGGATCCTGTGCATCCCTCCCACACCCTCTCAACAGGCACTGCCTCCTGCCCCTGAAGGACCTCTCAGTATCTCCAGGGATTAGATCAGACCCTGAATTCAGCACAAGACGACTCTGCAGTTTATCTTCTGGACAAAAGACTATGACTGCAATGCCAAGACATGGTGGCTGAGCATGGAAACAGCTCTTCCCATGCCACCACAACAGGGAAAATCCTGCTGGGCTGGTGCTTCCACTGAGGTGGGGTTTGGAGGCAAAGGGTAAAACAGATGGCACATGGAATGATGTTACACCAAAAGTTAGACCACAACAGGGCCAAAACCAAGTTGGTTTGGGTTATTCCATAGGTTTGGTGTAATTCCTGAAGTGTGTGGAGCTCATGGCAGCTCTGAAAATGACAGAGAGGATCCCAAATTCATGTGTTGTGGGTAGGAAGGGATCAGGAGGCAAGAACTTTGTTCCTTGGTGCCCAAGGCTTCTCAAAAATAATTAAGGATCTACAATCATTTTTCTTTTTCCTCACACCTTTCATCTTTATGGAAAAATCCTACTGACACTACAGACCGTGCGAGTGTTTGACTTTCAAAGCAAAGCGGGGAAACATCTCCCCGTCACAGCATTCGGTGGGACAGCAACACAAACCCAACAGAAATATTCATTGCCATATGTTCCAGGAACAACTTCCACAGACGTTCATTAGTATCATTGCCATGAAACTCTACAGGACTTTCCCGCAGGGGAAGTGGCAGTTGCTAATTAAAGTGCAGACGTCACCCCGAGCGAGGAAGGGGAGGCTCAACACCCCCAGCTGAAAGAGCAGCAAAGGGGAGAATTATGGAGAATGCTCCAGACACCACCCAGGCTCTGTCCTGTCTGCAACCCCAGCTCTTCCCACCCATTAAAAACCAAGCTTTTGAAGGAAGAATAATCATTTCTACAAGCTCCACAATATTCAGGATTTTTGGCAAACAAACCACAGCACAGAGCCACTCTCTTGACCAGATTTGCTCATGCAAAGTTACCCAAATAAAACTCAAACTAAGGAATTCATCCTATAATTAAAATAAAAGTACCCAGAGGTTTGGGAAGCCAAGGTTGATACTTTTCTCATGATATTTAATATTAACAATTCCAGCTGATTTATTACCTATTTTGGGCCAGCTGAATGTTTTGAGAGGCTTGTGTGGAAGAGAGGTGAGGAGCATTGCTCCTCTCAGTGCTTCACCTTAGCTCTGATCTCCATCAGATGAAGGTGCTGCCCACCAGGAACCAGTCCTGGGAAGTGCCAGGAAAGCAGAGGCTGGCAGGAGTGGACAACCCCATGTCTCAATACTTGAAAAACTTCTCCAGATAACCTGAGCAGGGAAATCAAGTCCAAATCTGGGAGCTGTGCTTAGGTGTGCCACAAGAGCCTTCTGAGCTGGGAAAACCAACTCCTGATGGAAAACAAAATTGTTATTCAAAAGTTGCAGGCTTAATACAAACTCTCAGAGCCTGAAACAGCAATTCAGGAGGGAATTAGACGTGGGCTGATGGCTTTTCCAGGCAATTTCTTCCATCCTTAGCTGGACTCCCAGAGGGGCAGAACAAACGAGAGAAACGCAGCAAGAGGAGGAGGATGGAGCCAGAATCACTGCTTAGACATGATGACTTTGTCATCTTGCAGCTTCCAGGTTCCCCTCAGGGCCCACAACACACCTCTTTACTGAACTCTGAAGCACATTTTGCTCTTCTCAGCCCTAGAAAGGAACATGACCCCTGGATGGAAGAACTGTTTGGTTCCATTTCCAAATTGCTCCTGACTCACTGCACAATTTCAGGCTCTGCTTTGCTTTCCCCATGTGTAAAGGAGACCTCAGCAAATTGCTCTGAGACCATCAGGAGGAAAAAAACATCACAAATGCCGCTTTTAATAAGTTAATCCGTGCAGTCCTGCAGTTATCCCACTCCAGGATCTCCCCACAGAGCAGCTGAACACGTGTGCAAGAGAGCTGCAGAACACAGTTATTTTGAGGAGATGGATAGACAGGGAAAGAGAGAGGGCTTGACAGCAAGCAGAACATTTCAAAGAATCTCAGCTCTTCAGGAGTCATCCATCATCCACAGAAACACCAGCAAGTCAGGGCTGTAGGATCACAAGGAGGCATTTTAACATCTGTGTTCACCTATGTGGGGTCCTAAATGGCATCTCGTGGGCTGGGGACCCAAATCTGGCTCACAGCCACAGGAACATCACCAGGGGCATCACCTTGAGTTTAAGATGCAGAGAGTGAAATGCTGCTGTTCTCTAATGCAGATATATCTGCCTATTGTGCATTTCTATAAGCACATTCATCTCCAGGTACAGAGCTCAGCACACAAAACAAGGTTAAATGCTGGAATGAGCACAGCAGAGTTTGATGATGGGGAAACTGAGGCAGGCTAAGAGCAAAGTGACCTGCTCAATGTTCTGAGACTGAAAAGCAGGTCTTATATCCACAGTCTGGCTACAGGCAGTAGATAACACTGCCTTTTTGACAACTCTGACCCCAGCCAAGAAAGTAATTTAATTTTTTTTATAACATTGGCTGAGCAGATACTTTTTTCGGTCCTTTCTGTGGACCCCACTGGTGGCAGTGATGAAATGCTCTTCCTTCTCAGCACTGCAGGCAGCCAGAGCAAAGCCTCACAATGCTGATGAGCAAACAAAGACCTGGGTTTTGTTCTCTCTCTCTACCTAAGGAAGTACAGAATCACTCAAGGATGTTTGTTGGTTTTAATCAATACAGAAATAAAATGGTCATGTCTGTTCCCTTCCAAGGGAGGAAAACATCCCCTGTGTGCTGAGTCAAAGGAGCGAGCTGGAGAGTGAACTACTCAACCATGTTTCCAAATTCCTGAGTCTAACTCCACTGGGGGGAAAAAACACTTCTTTTTTTTTTCTTCCTCTCCTTCTCTTACTGCAATGGCACTTACAGTCTCCCAACTTGCAATTTTCCAAGTAACATCCAGGAGAAATTACTAGTGGAAATATCCTCACTCCAGCCCTGATGGGACTCCCATATGCCAGGGGGGTCCTGACAGCTCCTGGTGGGGGCAGCTCATCATTTGTATGGATGAGGGGACATAAAGTGACTTTGGGATCCTTTGTCCCTTCATTCCCTTCCCTTTCTACCTTTCAAAGCCAGCTTGTTTCCTAAAGTTCTCCATAAAGATCACAGGCATGGTAAAAGCAAGCTCAGGGAAGGCTGCAGGCAGGAGCACTTCAAGGATAACCCTGGAAAGGCACAGCAGGAGGGAAAATCCCTGAGAGACCATGCTGGAGCAAACAGTACAGGCATTCCTGCATGAGACATTCCCTCCCAGGAGAGAGCAAAGCAAGAAGTCACCTGTAAAACCTCCCCAGTGGCTCCTGCAAAGCTCTGGCCTCTTTCTGCTGCCAAACAAATCCTCACCTACCAGAAAAGAGCTTGGTGGGACAAACAGGTGTCCTAGAGGTGACCACATCCCTGACACCCCCAATACCTGGATTCAAAGAGCTGTTTCTGCACTTTCAAACCCCCATGAAAAGAAGGGGCTGCAACATTCTCTGTAAGAAATGAACTGGAAGGGAACAGAAGGACCTGGCAGGCAGGCAAGGGTTTGGGCTCTGCAATCTGGATAATCCATCTGAAACTCAGAAAGCAATGAGGAGAATGAAGGGAGAAAAAGTAATGAATAAAATAAATGGGAGCACAAATCTGTCTGCAGCCTTTCCAAGCAGCAGTTTTACCTCTAAGTGCTCCAACAGACTCGGGAACTTCCCTAGCAACTGGTAACACTGGGAGCCAGGGGATTCTTAGGCTATCTGGGTAATCACATCCAAACACAAAACCTGCACATCAGCACAAGGAGGGGGTCAGGCCAAGGGAAACCTGCCCAGGATTTTAATCCTGCTTTGGTACTCCCTTTCAGGGAGTTTCCAGGGGACTCAACAACCCCAGCCTGTGATTACCCCATCTCCTGAACACCCCAAAAGGCCTTTGTTCAACACCAGCCCTCCCTTGCTGGCCAAAGAGGGAGGGAGGGAATGGACAGAGGGAGGGGAAGGAAATGGGCATGTCTGGAAGGAGAGATGGACAGTGAGGAGACGCAGCAGGAGACCTGCAAACAGATTTCCCACATCTCACTTAAAGAGTGGAATCTGCAGCACAGGCATGGCAGGAAAATAGAGGAAAAGCACATCAGTGCAAGAAAGCTCAAACAGATGGGACTGGGAGCCTGCAAGGAAAGGCAGGGCTGGAGGCTGGTAAGGCACGTACAGCAAAACCTGGGCTCTTGCTCTTCTTCCCAGTACAAGAAACTCGGAACAAATATTACATGCATTGCTTTTCCAAACACCTTTCCCCGGAGTTAAACACAGTGGAGGCTGACGGAATTCAGAGCAATTTCCCGCACGCATGTCACTGTCAAGGCTCCAAACAGCGCTTAAAATGGACACCCCAGCTGGAGTTTACTGTCTGCAGAGACAGCACAATTACCTGCCTTTGTCTTCCTCCTCTGCTGCAAAGAGAAGGAGGAGGAAGGAGAAGCAGACAACTCCTCAGGATGTCCGAGCACCGCCAAGGTGGGATCTCACTGAGGGCAAAGCTGGGGCAGGTAATGGACTATCCTGAGCTGGAGGGAACACCCAAGAACCATCAAAGTCCAACACCCTTTAGCTGAGACCATTCAGTTTTAAAACTGGGGCCACCTGAGCCACTGGGATAGAAGCCCAACAGCATTTGAAGCTTCCAACCACCCACACCCCGTATTTTTGAGATGCATTATTGTATTAGAAAAAGCTACTGCCTCCCTGGAGGCCTTACACTCATAGATGCTCCAGCTCAACCCCAACTTCAAAATAAAAAGCTCTTTGGTGTTTTGCAGATCAGAGGAGGTTGGCAGAGGGCTGCAAGACTCACAGATAAACTCGAGTGCAAGTTAGTTGGTCCCTGTCTCCCTTTCCCTTTAGCACAGCCACAGGATAAACCTCTCTGTCTGAGCATGCTAAAACTGTGTTGAAAGCTCTTAAGCTGCATTCATCCAAAGTCCAGGCTGGGAACAGCTCCTGGTGGCCACCCCAGGCAAGGCAAGACAAAGCCTGGGCTCTGCTGCATTGAAGAGAAGATGTCTTGAACCAGGTGACAAACTAACTCAGCCCAGGCTTAAAAGCCAGTCTGGTGGCAGAGCTGGGGCTGGAAAGGCAGAATTTCTCATCTCAGCCCACCAAGCCAGCAAGGCATGACATTCCCCCTTTGTGCCTTTAAAGGAGGAGGTGACAGCAGCGTTGAGACTTGAGAGGGGAAAGCCCTGCAGTGCAATACGGTGCTAAAAATGCAATAATTAAGTGAGCATCCTTTGAAGGTGCCAGTGAGAGGTGCTTCCCGACACACCAAGGTTAGAGAGCTATCAGAAGTGGTTTTGTTTTCCTGTGAGATGGGCCTGTTAAGCTTTTGGCACTTCCTCTACAGAAAACATTACTGATCTTCTCAGATCACAGCATATTCAGGTTCACTGTATAATTTAGATAACTCCAGACAAGCTGGTTATTAAAAATAAAATAAAATTAAGAGAAATCTGGAGATTTAGACCTATAAATCTACATGCATTAGGGAGAATTGAATTCTTTCTTATACAGATGTAAAATCAAGTCTTTTTTATATGATTCAATTATAGATTGATGGGAAGGCTCAGAAACATGGATTAATGATCTTTTCTTAAAGGAAAAATTATATAGGAAAAAATAAAAAGGGAGCCATATAAAAGAAAGAATTACTACTCCCCAAACCATGATTAAGGTTTAGTAGGTTACGTTCAGAACAGCGTAAAAGGGAATTTGTGGATTCCCAACCACATTAAGAGAGTATAAACGGAGATAAAGGAAGCAGCATGGCACTGTAAATTATTGCCCCTGAAAAGGTGGGGGAAGGAGGTCCCCCGGTGCATGGGACTGACAAGGAGCCAGTCATTTCCCATCAGGAAGGAGGACATGGTTTAAGGGACCCTGGAGTTTCCAAAAGGTCTCAGAGTTTCACAGACATGGGGTGATTGCATGAATGGCAATGGAGTGGAGCTCCATCAGCTTCGAACAGCTGGGGAGGGGATATCAGCATTTCCTAGGGAAGGGAAAATTGTTTGGATAGGGTCTGAGTGGAAGGGGCACAGCACAAAATAGTCCTGATGTTAACACCCTGCAGCATCTCACTCAGCCCAGCCACCTCCATCCTTCATCCCAGCATAACTACCTGAAAATCAATGCAATCTTACAAAAAAAAAACCCACTCCAGGCCCTGTGCCCAGAGCTTTCCTTATACTCTTGATGCTTCTGTCCCCAGCCTTTTATGAAAAAGGATAACAGCACAGGGTTAACAGGAAAATAAGCATCTTCAAAAGCCACAAGACTTCAGATCCTATGGTAATAGGGGGCATCCGAGCACCTTAGATAATCTGGTTCTGAGGGAATATTTCCCTTATGCTAAATCCAAGCCCCGCTCAGCTGGAGCAGCAGCCAAGCACATTGTTAGGGAAGCCATTGTTTATCCCTTTGTCCGAAAAGAAAGCGCTATCTGGGTCACACATTACAGGGGAGCAGGAGTGTGAGAATGCAGCCCCCGACGAGCTATGGAAATGAAGGCAATAAATGCAGGAAGAATAGCAGGGAAGGAGGTGAGATGAGCTAGAGAGCAGCTCGGGAAGGATTGCAGCGAAGGGGGAAGGTGGTGGAGCTGGAGCTCCAGCGCTACGACATCGAAATTAATTCACACCTCTCTGCTGACGACCCATTCAGCTCACAAGCACAGGGGAAAAAGTGGAGGGGATACCCAGGATTAGTTTTAAAGCTCATCTCCAAGGGTAAAAAAACACCATCCTCTGTCAAATGTGGGAATGGGCAACAAAATAAATAAATGTATAAAGTGAAGACCCGTGGCTGATTCTCACAATTGGTTCTGCACAATTAAAAGGAAAATGGATTCCACTGGAAAAAAGAACTTCCCCCTCTTCAGAAAGATGTCCTTCTGATGAGACAAAACCTTTACTTCACTCTGTACAGAGCAGAGTTAAAGGTCAAGGTAGTATTTAAGCTTGTAATTAATTTCCAGGCACTTTGGAGGGCTGTGATCAGATGGCAGCAGTTTAACACAGCACATGCCTTGAGGAGTGGGCAGGGATAGGGGTGGACAAGGACACCCAGGAAGTTAAATCCAGACTAGGATTCAAAGCTATGAAATCCATGTCACCAGGGCAGGGAGGAACTTCAGCCAGGTTTTCTATCAAGTTCTGAGGTTTGGGTTATTTCCTCCCTTCCTACACCATTATCCACAGACATTGCTAATGGCATCTGCCTTGTCTTTAATCCCAGGGAGTTTGCTCCAGCACTTTCCCCACCAGACGCCCATGCAACCCACTACTCCCCACTCCTGCCTCCATTAATTGATTTGTACAGATCCTCTCATCAAAGAAAACTGCCCGAGAAGTCCAAACTCTGAAGGCAAGTCACAAATTTTAGAACCCAAAGATTTCGTGGAATGGTAACAGCTAGTGGGAGTCAGGAAACATTAGTGAAAATTAAGGGTCTTGGGTTAAATCAAAGTTTCTCTTTCCCTCTAATAAGATGACAGCCCAGACCATTTGACTGACTGCTGAGACACCGACTCCTCGCTGGCTTTAGATTACTCAAGTGCTCAGAATTTAATCTCAAATGGCTGTTATTGAATTTTCTCTCGGACTAGCTGGCTGATGGGCACAGCAAGAGAAGCCAGCCCTGACTCACCCAGGCAGCCTCCCAGCCTCTGGAGTTGGAATACCTGCTGCTACACTACGGTTTTGCAGGAGCTTTTGCTCCAGCACCTTCTGAGATGGAACAACATGGCTCAGGAGGGAAATAAACACCGGGAATAATTTATGGAAGCTACGGCTGCTTCTCCACACACTGCTTGTTACCATGAAGGTATTAATTGTAAGCAACAGCAAGGAACTGGGATAGAAGTGATGCCTCCAGATGTGTTTAAGGCACAGGGAGTCGAGGCAACTCTCCAATGTACACATGGCTCTCTGAAGGGTAAATGTTTCCCAGCTTCTACCGGCGTCTTCCTGCCATTTACACAGCGCTGTCAATCACTGCTCTCCCAAGAAGGGGAGCAGTGTAAACTCATGTTTAATGCCAGATTTACGCACATTTCTATCCGCCAGTAAATGAGACCATTACATATGTTGTGTCAATTGATTTTTATAGTCTGCGCTGCGCAAGCCTTGGCACCAGGGAAGTGCAAAGGAATGCAGGCACTTGGAGTTGGACCTGGCTCCTGCTCTCTGTGCATCGCCCTGTTGTGAGGCACATCCTGACCTTTACCTTGTGGCATCACATTTGTCCTGGCTGTGGGCCTTCTCAATTTTATCAGCTGATCCCATCTCTGCTAAGCAAACCTTTCTCCCTGAGCTGTTTCCCATTGCAGGGAGGGATAGAGTTGTGCAGTGTTTCATGTGCTAACCAAAATCCCTGAATCTGCCCCAAAATTTTTCTAGGTGCATACTGGGTGTAAGCCTGCACCATGCCTTAGCACAGGGTGTTTGTGCTGAGGGGAGATACACACTGGCCACCACAACCATGGGACAGGACACTGTCCCTCCTGCAGTGTCCCCAACTGAGCCAACATCGAGCTGATGAGTTGTTCACCACCCTTTTAAGACACAGCGACCTTCCCTGCTGAAATTATCCCTTGCAAATACCCCCCAAGGAGTTTGCAGTTCCCTTCTCCAAGATGACTCATCCTCCTACACAATGGACCACGAAGAGAACAATCACACTGCCATGTCACCACTGCAGAAACGGCGCTCGGCTCCCTCAGCCAGCCTCCGAGGTGGTTGCAGGCACAGCACCCTCCACCCGCCGTTTCCTCCCTTGTGAGGTGGCCTCTATGCCACAGGACTCTTGTGGTGCTCAGAGATGCCACTGGATAAAGGAGATGAGCCGTAGGAAGTGTTTCTCCAGCGCTCCCATGACCTGGGTGCTTTGCCTTCATCAACATGCACAGCAACACCTTCCAAGGCTGGAGAAAAGCAGGACAATCCTTTCAGGGGTGGCTTTTTGCACCCCTGCAGCCAAGTAGCACTTTCTCTCCCTAATTAACTGCTCCAGCCCATGGCTTGGCTGAGCTCCACCAGCAACGAGGCAGAGGCAGCGACCTCCAGGAGCAAAGCCGTGGATTTCAGCAGAGCCGATGCCCCACCACCCAGGCCACGCCATAAAAAGCCAGCCTGCGGATGCAGGAGGCAGCAGAGCCATTCAAACCAGCCACGGGCAGTTTCACAGAAACAGAGCTTCAATCCAACATTAATTTGCAGCATCCTGGGCTGAACACTTTAGATAAGCAGCGCCGGAGCCAGAGAGATGACAGGGACAAGCTTGTGTCTGTGGCACATCCGTGCATGCACACAACGCCCTGCCTGGATCCGCTGAGCAGCTGCCCAAGACCTGCACAACACAATAGCAGGACGCTGAGGTGTCTTTGCTGGCAGACCCCTTCTCCAAATCCCCAGCAACATCTTTTTCTTCCCCTCCCTGCAGGGCTTAAAGCCTCATCCTGCTCCAGTTGTTCTGAAAGGGAATTTAGTGCCTCGCCATAAATTATATGAGCATTGGACATAAGCATCATTTATGCACAAATCACTGTTCCCTAGAACAAAGCGAGTATCAGCCTCCTGACAAAACACTTTTTAGTAGGATTGGCAAATGAATAAAACCTCCCAATGAATACCAACGTGCTGATGAAAAAGTCCCACTGATTTTAATAGAAAATTATCATTTTCCTATAGGATTTTTGTGAACCATCTCGTTGAATTTAATGGAGATTTTCTATTCTGGTCCGCAATTATGCAAGAGTTAAAATACCTCCAGAGACGAGGAGATTATCTATTACATTCTATAGGATTGCAGAGTAATTTCCATAGAATCCTGTTATGTTTCTATAGAGCCTGACAAATTTAATCCCTATTGAACTTTACGGGGACTTTTCCGTAAGGGACAAATAGACACTGACATCTGTTAGCTGCAAAATGAGTAATACTCAGAAAATAGAGGCCTTACACACCACTGCTGTACTTGAAATGGTCCAAAGATGTCTTGAACAAGCAGCTTAATGGGGAAAATGCATTAAATTGGTGTCACATGGCTGCATTAGCACGGCTGTGTTGCAACACTTCTTTTATACACAATGTCATTTATCCAACCAACGCTTTACAAATTGCATTTGCTACCAATGTGCACTTGATCTCATCATCCCATGCTGGGACTTTCCTGTATCAGCACAGAAAGACTGAGAGCAATCTAAATTGAGGGAAAAAAATGCCAGTTTCAAGCGTGGAGCTGGCGATGTATCTGTGCACATTCCTCTGCCCTAATGGTACTAATAAATGCATCGACTCCAAATCTCTCTTTCTCATTGAACTCTACTGCGGAGCTTGAAGGGCTGCACTTCTCTTTTATGCTCAGTACTAAAGAAAAAAACATTCAGCTGAGCTATCTGGAGACTGAAGTCTTTTAAATTTAACCATAAGGTGGTTATAACAAGGAACAAAACAAGCAGGGACAGCCTAAGGATTCCTACGCCAACACGTCAATTTGTCCTACACTGGTTCAAGGAACAAATTAAAAGATGTGACAGCCCCCACGGGTCTTTTCCCACCTTTCCTTGCGCAAACTGGCATCAAACACAATGTATCCTTGCAGTATGGCTGTATATCTATCACCCACTCATCCAGGTATTCCTCAGGAGCCCAAGACTCACTCACTCCAAGATGTCCTTCAGCAGATCCCAGTTCTGGATGCATCATCTCTGCAGAGCTGCTCTAGTTTGCCAGGGGAAATTTAAGTTGGATATCAGAAAAAAATTCTTTACAGAGAGAGTGCTCAGGCATTGGAATGGGCTGCCCAGAGAGGTGGTGGATTCACCATCCCTAGAGATTTTTAAACACAGATTGGACGTGGCGCTGGGTGCCATGATCTAGTAAATGAACTAGAGTTGGACCAAGGGTTGGACTCGATGATCTTGGAGGTCTTTTCCAACCCAATCCATTCTATGATTCTATGATTCTTGCCTGGCCGTTCCCACACACCCCAAATACTTTTCTGGAGGTTGTGGGTGCTTTAAGCTCACCCTGGATAAAGCAGGTTGAATGTCCCTAAGCGAGACTGAACCTGCTTGTGACAAAGAAGTACCTAAAGAAATATCAGTCCCTGCAGTGATTGTAGTAGCCCTTGTAACAACATCAGAGCACAGGTAATAGAATAGTAATAGTCAAATTAACCTTCAAGTTTTATAGCTGACAGGGAAAATTATCCTGAAACAGTACAAAAAGCATCTTAGAGAAGGAGGGAATCAGCAACATGGACCTATCACCCCTGGTAAGTGTCTGGCAGTGGTGGAGCTGAGGGGACCAAGCCAAAAGTGGGCACCCAGAGCCACATGTCTGAGGACACCACAGACATACCCATGGCAACAAGAAGAACAAGCACCTCCATATGTCTTCCCAACTGCATTTCCTTTCCAAAGAAAAGGACAACGTGGTAACTGAGCACAGCAGGAAAATATATGGCTTTAATATTTCTCATTTGCCAAATGCTAGCGGGGTGTGGACAGTGGGTGCAGGGAAGGCTGTGGGTTGGGTTTATTTCTTTCCTTCTTTGGAGCTTTCTGCAAAGGAATAAAGTCTGTAGTGATGACAGGAGAACCCTCTTTGACAGCTAATGCCCAGAGATCACTACAAAACGAGCCCAGACCATGCAGACAAAAATCAATATATATGTGTGTGGGTACAACTCAGACACTCATCACCCCCCTTGCCTTTTGTACATAGACTTTAATCAATCCCTGCATTTCTAGAACCCAAACTCAGCTTCAGCACAGACTAATGAAGATGCCTCATGTCCCCTTTAGGGTCTTATTAGAGGGTATGCCACCATCCACGAAGACAGAGCCTCATCAGCTCTTCAATCCTAAGTGTTTTAAGACTGCAAAGTGGGAGAAATGAGGGAGGTTTGTATTTCTAATCCTGAAAGGAAGCAGCAGGATAAAGACCTTGATGTCAGCAGACAGCTGTGGATTTTCACACACACTGCTCATGGGGACAAGGGAAACGATAGCTATGAAGAATGAAAAACAAGCCAAGCAAATACCAGACCTCAGCACTTGAGAGACTTAAAGGCAACTCTTGATATGAGCATTTAGAAGAAACAGAGCAGGGAAGGACCTTCCCAAGGGCTCCAAGGGTCTGAGCCAGCTCCCACCAACCCCATCAGTACATCCACCCAACGCCCCTGGTAAGTGTCTGGCAGCGGTGGAGCTGAGGGGGCAAAGCCAAAAGTGGGCACCCAGAGCCACATGTCTGAGGACACCACAGAAATACCCATGGCAACAAGAACAAGCACCTCCATACATCTCCCCATCTGCATAGCCCCATGATGCCATGGTCAGACACAGGTCATCAACAGGTCATCTGCCCCCAGGACTGCACTTCAAACTCGCATTACCTGGTGCAATTTTCATCCCAAGGGTTACAAAGCTACATAAAATAGAGAAGGTGCTGCCAGCAAAAGGTGGTTTTGTTAATAGTACCATGGGATAGGCTCTAGGAAGCCTAAGAAAAACCTTCCCAAAGTGATGGGATCTCCACAGAATCCACAGGTAGACTGAGAGCAGGGATGCTCCTGCAATGACCAGAGCAGTCTGCTCCGAGCTGGCTGCTCCACAACCCGCTGCTGGGGCACAACATCACTGTGAGGGAAGATCTGGACAAGTTTCAGCTGGAGAAAGCTGTGCTTTGCTTTAATTCCTCCCTCCCCCTCGGTGTGCCACAGCTCTGTCGGGGCTGTGCCGTGCAGAGGCTCAGCATCACCGGGACGGTGATTTGCAGTCTGCTCAGACACAGCCCTACATCACTTGGGAGAATGAACCTACAGTTTTATAAACTATTTATTAGCCCTGTCCTGTAGCGCTACATCAATATGGCCATCGGTGAAGCAAGGCAGGAGCTATAAAAATACCATCTATCCAAAATAAGCTTCATAAAATCAAACAGAGGCCAGTACAGCCTAGGATGGGATTGTGGCTTGACACATAAAGGGCCTCTCAATCTTTGAGATGGACCATTAAAATCCTCAAGCCCTTTTGGTTCACAGAAGTCTAAAACAAAAGGAGAAAAATAATGACACCTTTTTCTGGTGGAGGAGGAGAAGGCAGCATGGCAGGCATGCAATATCATTTGTTTCCACAGAAGTCAGATTACTCCCTTCTCCCAGCAAGAAAACTACCAGGTCCAAAAAAAAAAATTAAAAGTAAAAAAATAAATTAGTGCTTGTTTTCCTTTGCCTTCCCCACCCATCTGCTGCTTTTCTATAGGCAGAAAGTTTCTCCTCCCTGTGCCAACAGTGATGTACCCTGAAGGAGGGGCTGTGGGGGGAAGGCACAGCTGGAACACACCGATATCCTGGCTGGCACTTCCCCCTCCAGCTCCCCGAGGCAGCAGGGTAAGGCAGAAGGCAGGTCAATACATTGTCAGAGATGATGATTAACATTTCCAACCAGTGCTCCCTCAAACTACCTCTAAAACACGTCTTAATAAACTGCATTGCAAATAGCCTTGTATTTCTAGCTCGCTGCATCTGCCAGGGTGAGATAATACAGCGACCTCAGGAAAAGTGACACACAGGGAATGAGCCACGGGGAGTTATACGACACAGTGAGACCTTGCTCAGCACATCATCCCAGGTGGCTCATGCACAGCTCACCCAGGCTTTTTAGGGCTCTGCAGGAAACAAGGGGTGTGCTTCCAGCAAAGAAAATACCAGTTCACAGGAGGTTTGGGGCTGAAAGGGTTTGAGGAAGAAAATCGCTCTGAACTGCTATTGAGTGTGAAAATCACTGTACGATAGAAATATTTCAAAGTCAGGCACGTGAGGGTTTTTTGCAAAGGCAGGCAGTGTGCTTTGAAAGGTCAGAGGGAGGTGAGAGCAAGCACGAGCATCATTTTCCTGGAAACACAGCTCTGAAGCTTTCCAAAACTACACGATGGCAACAGGGCTTTGTGACAGTTTGCAGTGTTGCTGAAAAACTTGGCTGGATCAAGCACAGCACAGCTCAGCATCACCTTTCCAGGGATTCTGAACCTCACACCTTCCTGCACTGAGATGCTCAGCCCTTCAGGGAGACAGTCAGAGCTGCCAATCCAAACTGCAACTGAGCTCTTCAAAGCAGTGAACTGGAAATGAAGCTCACACACCTTCACACCCTTCCCCTCCCTCCATATCAACCTGTTTCAGTGACATCAGGAGAGAGAGAAAACAGCTTGGGTTGGACATGGGGGTAAAAGGAGAAACAAAAACATTTGGGTTTACCTGACAAGTCACCTTCAGCTAGACAAGGATGTTTTACATCCCCACTCTGGACCTTCAAGTACTTCAACATTAAGTAAATGCCACTTACCTAGGAGGAAAAAGAAGAAAAAGTTAAAGTTCACCCAGTATTTTAACACAACGCATTTTAAAAGCAATGGAATTTGTAATTCACTTGTAGGCTGGAGGAAACACAAAGGGAAAAGCTCCAGTTTTTAATACACTTTGGTAAAGGTCAGCTTGAATGGCACATGGTCACAAGGCCATTCTGTGGGCTGTTTGCTTTCTTATTTACTGCTCACAGTTTCATTCAGTTGCTTTTTCCATCCCCCTACCCAAGCCAGCAGAACAGGAGGACTCAGTTCCAAAGGCAAGAGCTGCCTCTTCCCATCCCAAAACTTAAATCAACATGGAAAGTTACTCCCTACTTTTTTTTACACTGTTTTTTTTTTTCTTCCCCAACAGTCCCCATGCTTGGCAAAGGTCTAAGCTTGTGCTTTCCATCTCTTCAGCCCCAAAAAGGCAGTGCCACCAAATATTTCCAACATCAACCCTGATGTCATACTCCATGACAAAAAAAACTGCTCAGGATTCATCCTTCCCAAGCTCTACATGCAGCAACTCATCCTCACAGATGATGATGTCCTACCTGATCTCCAGCCCACAGACATGAGACAAACACAACTGGTCATCCTTTGCTTTCAGAAAGACCAGTTTGACCAACTCTTGGACAAAGAAATTCCATGCTTGCCAATCCCAATTAAAAATATTGCCTTATGGGTACAATAAATATTAAGGTACCCCTTGGAGATACATGAGAAGCCCATACTTCTTTTTCCTCCAGGCATCTGGAAACAAGGAAAACCAAGCAAGGTGGGGGCTGTACCCACCCAGCTGTTGCTCCATAGGCTGTTGTTGGAATTAAGGATGATGTGACTGGGCATGTCTTGCTAATGCACGGCTCTGTGTACTCTAAATTACTTAAAGGGTGCCTGGGGCTATGGACAGATGCTGCTAAAACATACAATTGAATAAATAAATGGAAGGTAACAGAGAGGGGAGGGATGCATCAGGAGAGCGAGTGGCAAGGTTGTGTGCCAAGGTGTTAAAAAAACTCCCACAGAGCTGCCTAAACCTCTTCTGAGACTCCACTGCTACGTGTTTCAGATGCTGAGAAGATTGAACTAATAAAAAAGAAATGAGAGAACTGTCACTGCAGATTACATGGTATTTATTCCAAAATCTGCTCATTATAGAAATTTGCAAGACAAATGGGTTTTTAGCAGGAAATGGCAGCTTTTCCTTAAGTGTATAACGAGGAACAGAATTGGTTGGGAGCTGAATTTTCTCTCCCTTTTTGAGCTACTCCGGCTCCAAGTCTTACCAACCACCCGAGAAATACTCGCGAGGCTGAAAAAAAAGCCTTTTTTTTTAACATTCTCCACCAGCCTCTTCATAATCCTATAAGAAAGTACGATTAAGAAATATTTGAAGCAAGAAAAGCTCATTTGGCCTAGAGAGTTTCTAGGCAGCGAGAGCATCTCGTGCTCCTCAACAGCAATCGGTATTGCTAACTCTCCTTCCTTCCTCGCAGGGAAAGCCCTTCACCAAGAGGAGTATTTGTGGTCAGGCTTTAATCCCTCAGCCTTGATAAATGTTTAATTCCTGGGCCTGCCTTCGTATCTGAATATAGGCTGGAGGTGGTTCGCATTCTGCCGTATCCGAGTGCTTCTAATGACATTTTGGCTTCTTTCCCAGTTAATTCCAAGTGCCTGAAACCCAAGCATCTCCCCTCTCTCCCTCCCCATCATGGATGCACATGCGGATATTTGACTGATAATACACAAAGCCAGAATATGTGGTTTTAAAACAAGTCTCTGCAGCGGAGACTCAAGAAGGGAGAAGAAGAAGGGGGAAAATATGCCTTGAAATATTACAGAGTAGGAGCTGTCAAGTTGAAAAAGCTTCTACAAGGTTTTCAATGCCATAACTGTGTTATTTAGCTGGGGATGAGAATTTTCAGATGCATCAACAGGAAAAAAGGGGCTCCAGGAGGGGAGAGGAAAAAAAAAGAGGCGGCCTGTCTTATTTGCAGCTCTCCTTTGTTGGAAAGCAATTACAGCCTTACTCAATTTATGACCCAGAATGCACCCTAATCTACTTGTAAATGCGTCTTATTCACCACACAGCACTTTCAGATACAGCCAGGGTAAATAAACGGGAGATTGTTCCTACCTACGTTGCGGCACAACTGTTAATTGTAACGCCCCATGAAACTTAATTATGCAAAGCAGAGTGGCAACACTGCAGCCATTAATGAGATGTTTGATTCAAGAATAATTTGTTGTTTGGAGCCTCGGACTTGTTTTGCCTGTCCCTTCCACTGTGCTGCACTAATTCTCAGTTCGTGCTTATTTTAATAGTGTGGCAGCAGGGGCACAAAATGGCTCAGCTGAGGCATCAACGGGAGAGCTCCTGGTTGGAATCCCATTTCCAAAGTGTGCAGCAAGGCCACACCAGATGGGTTTCCTTCACTTCAGCAGTCCCAAGTTCAGGGAAAAGCCACTGATGGGACAGCACACAGTCAGGTAAAACGCTGGGGATTGAGTGCCTAAAAGGAGAAAGACTTGGCTTTGCTAGATCCCAGAAACTCCTGCAGCCACACTGGGATGGACACAGGTGTGGATCCTGTTCTCTACACACACAAACACCCACAGCTTTGCTTCCAGCTCCTTTGCAATGGCTGAATCTGAGCAACAGTTTGGGCTGAGCCACTGTGTTGTCTGCCTGGAAGCAGCGTTATAGAAACCACAAACAGAAGTAGGGAAGAGGATGAAGAGACAAAGAAAAAGATGCCTCGGTACGAGAACTTGTAGCACACCCACTGATAAGGTATGTGATAGATAGAGCTACAAGATGTTGCGTGGAGACTTCCCCGCTGCTCTGAGAGACTTTCTCCCTAAATGGAGAAAGGAGATTGGTAGTCAGACTAAAGTCTATTATTTAAGCCTCCAGTTATTGATAGAAACACACTATCTTTTTAAATTTACAAGCAAGCAAGCAATTCAATTTCACCCATTTACAACAGCCCAAGATGTTTGCTCATATCTGTCGTGAAGATACAAGAGCCTTTCTCCTCTCAGTCCTCTCCCAGGCTCTGACTGCAGAAATCCTTCTGGTAGCATCATCTCTGAGCTTTGCCCTCCTTTTTCTTCCTGGTGACACCCTCTCCTTCTAACTCAGGCTGACCCACTTCTCCAGTTGGCTCCATTAATACCTGTGATTAGTAGGCTTTGAAACCAATGGCCACCACCAGCCCATGAATCAACAGGATTTCCTCCCTTGCGTGGCACCAGCAGAAGGAAGGAGAAAGGGTACTTCATCTCTGATATATCTGCTGTTGATAGGAAAGACATAGCTGGTCTACTGCAACTGTCTATTTTTTCCTTATAAATGCGACTCCTAAAATAGCAAGTCACGAAGAGGGTTTCAGACATATCTGAGGCCCTTGGGAACAAGCCCATCATGACTGCACGACTGCAGAGCACGATATTGATGGCAACCAAGATAAAGGGGAGCTCACAAGCCGGCACACGGGATCCTGCCGACGCCTGTAATAAGATCAGGACAGATGACAAGGCACTCAACTGTGCCCCTACAAGGTCATTACTGAGCATTAGTAAAGGAACCTTATTATGAACATATCACCCAGTGACAGTGCATTTCCCACCTTCGCTGGTAAGAGAGGATGAAAGTCACAATCCCTCAAGACTGGAAGGGTTTGTGGTTTGCTGCTGCAGCCACCCACACTAAATATGGCCAGAGGAGTCATGTTGCCCTATGGAAAACCCCTAGAGCAAGCCTGTCTTCCTGAGAAATGCTGATCATAGGATGATTTAGGTTAGAAAAGACCTCTGAGATCACTGAGTCCAACTGTTACCCAGCACTGCCAGATCCACCACTAATCCATGTCCCAAAGTGCCACATGCACATGTCTTTTAAATTCCTCCAGGGATGGTCAGTCTACCACCTCCCTGGGCAGCCTGTGCCAATGCCTTACAGCCCTTTTGGTGAAGACACTTTCCCTAATATCCAATATAAACCTCCTCTGGTGCAACTTAAGGCCATCTATTCTTGTCCTGTCACTTGCCAGTTGAGAGAAGAGAACGAACCTCACCTGGCCCTAACCTGCTTCCAGGTAGTTGTTGAGAGTCAGGAAGTCCCCCCTGAGCCTCCTTTTCTCCAGACTGAGTCTCTCCAGCTCTCTCAGTTGCTACTCAACAGACTTGTGATCCAGACCCTTATAAGGTCCAGACCCTTTAAAAGCTACGGTGCATCAAACCAACTTCTAATATTCTCCTTCCCTTTGCCTTATCTGACCCCCTTGCAGCCCAAAGCAGCTTTTTCTGTGAAGATACTCCCACCAAAGCAGCAGCCAGCACTGCTCTCCTCTCCCACAGCATCCAGCATCTGCTCTCTCCCTTTTCATCTTACACAGAGAAGGTTGAGGTTTGTCTGATCCTCCATCCATTGCCCTTTTTCCAATGTATTTTGGAGTCCAAGCCAGCAAGAACTGGCATCACCAGAAATCTGCCCCGTGTATGCTGAAGCTCTGAGTGAATTTATGCCAACCCCACTGAATGGATTTTGGCTTCTAGAAAAACAAAGCCCATGTCTGGAGAAGGGTGTGATTTTTTTCAAAATGCTTTGGGCTTTTTTTCCCCCACTGCCTGATATTTCATTTTTGGTGTTACTTTGATTTTATAGAAAAAATCAAAACCAATCTGACCCCAATTGTTCAGAAGTGCTATAAAAGAAAAATATCTGATATTCACAGAGCCCTGGTCCTATTGCCCTAATTCTCACCTTCTCTTATTCTGTAATTTCCTCCTTCGTAACACAGTGACTGGAGCCAAGTACAGTGTCTCAGACGTGCACTCAGCGAGGGCTGAGATATTATTGTTGATTTATACAGGCTGGCTCTGCTTAGGGAGCAGTGATTTACTTTGCTGCGTTTTCACAACGCTGCCATCTCTTTGGAGACAGATATCACCCTCATCTTCCCCACTTCCAAGGCACCTGGTGCTAAGCACTCGGTCACAGATTGCCCAGACACTTCCCCATCTTTCCTCCTCTCTCAAGCTTTGTTTCTCTGAAGGTCATTAGGTTTTTGCTCTCTTAGGCTTTAACAGCCCAATTAGGGGTGACAGCAACACTTCGGTAGGTGCTGACCAGGGCACGGCTTATCCCTGGAAACCAATTCTCCTTCAGACAAATACAGACCTAGTTTTACACCCCACTTATCTTCACAGTGGAACAGGTCAGGAATCATTCTTCCCAACCTTATCCTGTATTGCTACTCTGTCTTTTGTTGGTCCTATTCTCTGGATGCTCTGAACAAGCAGACCTTGGACACGGAGGCTTCCAAAAGTATTTTTCTCTTATGGGAGGCAGGCAAGCCCCAGGCTCAGGCAAACCCTGCACCCCAAATCCAGCCAAGTGACCATGCCAGGATGAAGCACACTTCTCCCTGGGTTGTTTTTCCAAGGAGAACTCTGCCTGCAAAACACACCTCTGAGACAGGAAGAAGAATGGGAACAATGATAGAGCAGAACTTGGCCATAAATACTTGCTAAAGGGACCTGTTACAGCTTTGCCTTCTGCAGTGGTTTTATGCATGCATAGATCAGTAAATACTGTAATAGAGTGAGTTTTCTGTACAACACCTTTTGCCACCGTTTTGCAAGCGCAGATACATCAGTGTAATATCAGGCCCTTCAAAATGCTCAGGAAAAGCAGCTCACTGGTAACATTACCCAGCACCCACACACTGTAACACACAAGCACTTACCAGACTAACATTTCTGCAGCAACCCTCCAAAAGAGGGGAACCAAGACAAAATAGGGACCAAGGCTTCAATGCAACCAGTCTCACACAGCCCACTGCGATACAGGAACCAGGATCGCTGCTTTGTTTCCCATCTCCCTTTTCATCCTCCCTATGCCTCCACTTCCCCCACTGCAGGAAACCTTGAACGCTGGCTCCCTAACAGAGATACTGAGAAGCTGAACAACTGAGCAGCGTTTTAAGAGCCTTTGAAGGAGCTGTGTTCTGTCGGTACAATGGTTCACACCGAACAATAGCGTGTCCTCGCTCGTGGTGCCGGCCCCCGCGATGACTGTCCTCAGCACAACTGTCAACTCGACTCCCATTGAAGGATCTTTATTATTAGTGATGAGCTAAGAAGCAGGGTGAATGCAGCTTGATTTTGCAGCTCCAGCACTTAGGGAGAAGAATAAATTGTGTTGAAACCGTGGAGTAAGAAAGAATGTGGAATCCCATCAGGTGGCACACAACAAAGGCAAATGAAGGGTCTTGCATCTGGGGAGGAACAACCCCAGGCACAGGACAGGCTGGGAGCAGCTCTGTGAGAAGGACCTGAAGGTCCTGGTGGACAACAAGCTGTCCCTGAGCAAGCAGTGTGTCCTGGGGGCAAGAGGCCAATGGGATCCTGAGGTGCATGAGGAAGCATTGCCAGTAAGTCAAGAGGGGTGATCCTGCCCCTCTGCTCAGCCCTGGTGAGGTTCATCTGCAGTGCTGTGTCCAACTGTGGGCTCCTCAGGACAGGGGAGACATGGACCTTCTGGAGCGGGTCCACCAGACGAAAGGCTGAGGGAGCTGGGGCTGTTCAGCCTTGAGAAGACAGAGCTGAGAGGGAACATCATCCATGTCTGTCTGTCTGTCTGCAGGGAGGGGCCAGAACATGGACAAGGCTCTGCTCAGGGGGGCCCAGCAATGGGACAAGAGGTCACAGGCAGAAACTGATGCCCAGGAAGTACCACTTGAACATGAGGAAGAACTTCTTTGGTGTGCAGTGACTGAGCACTGGAACAGATGCCCACAGAGGGTGTGAGGTCTCCCTCACTGGAGATATCCCAGAAATGTCTGGACACAATCCTGTGCCACGTGCTGTGGGACGATTCTGTCACACCAGGGGATACCCTCTGTGGTCTCTTCCAACCTCACCCCTTCTGTGACCTTGCTAGAAGTCCATGTTTTCCCTTGTTAGGGGAGCACAGGCCAGACATCAACTTGTGTCTTCTCTCCCATAGCCCTTGCTCTACAGTTTCTACCCTTTACATCCCCAAACAGCTTCCTACATACCTTGCAAACTGCAATGCACTCCCTTCAGCAGTTTTAGGCAGTTTCTCCCTAATGCTCATAAGTATAAAATCTTTCAGCGACGGTTGCAAAAGGCGAAATCAAATGACAAGTTGATTTAGTGCAGCTCTTACTAAAAGCTTGCAGAAATTAGAAGTAAATAGGAGGTCAAACAGCTCGCGAGCAATTTGACATTGGCAATTGCAGCTTAGTTAGGCTTCTCTGGTAATAAAGAGCCACCGTGTCTTTCCCTCACCTGAGTGCTTGGCAGAAGTAGAAAGGTCATTACCAGCTAAAGATACTCCAAGAATAACACTTTAAAGCTTTATTATTTCTAACAAGACACGGATATTTAAAACAGTGCCTGTGCTATAAAGTGGTGGCATGCTACAGTGACTGGAAATGGCTCAAAATAATAATAAAAAACCCAAGTGAAATTGGAGACACAATACATAACCATCCACGGTTCTTAAAGCTGTGTCAGTCAGTTAAGCAAAAACTATGTCTGGGCATAAGTGAGCGTGAAACTCAATATAAACATCCTCAATGTGGCAGAGGAACAGATGAAATATATATACAAAATGCTAAAGTAAAATATACAATGAGTTTTGTATAAATAAACAATAAAGAAATGAGAAGATTAAAAAAAATATGTCTTCATGACATATAGGATTGCTGGGAATGAACCATTCTGCAATTGTCTGACTTCAGACACTTGGGGGATGTTGATTATGCTTTTTAATTCTCTTTTATCAAAAATAGAGGTAATTAGGAACAAAATAATTCCAGTAAAATGCCTAAGACTCAGGAAAACTCAAAAGAGGCAAAGTCACACACAAATGTTTTGAAGTGAATATAAATGAATTATGGGCTCTAAACAATTATTTTTTGAAATATCCCTAATGTAAACCAACCAGATGTCCTGGGTGAAAAGGGTGAGAAATTGCCTTGACAGGCCACTAATTCCTTTGCTGCAGATCCCTTCTGTGAAGTGGGGATTATAAAAATAAATAAATAAACAAATGAAAGCAAATGCAAGAGGCACAACATGGCTTAAAAAGCCAGAGAAGGCCAGTGCAGTTATTACAAACAACTGCAGTCACAAAAACATCTCTGAAAGTTCCTATTTGAACTTTGGAAAGTGTTTCAGACGGGAAAAGTACACCTCTGGATTTCCAGATCCCCACCAGCACCCCACTCAGCTCCTCATTTAGAGCTGTGTCCCCAAAACAGGGACAGCATCACTAAGTCCAGCTCAGTTCCCAAGTTCCCCACACCTCAGTTTCCCATCTGTCTAATGGGAATAATAACACCGACCCATTTCATGGAGCTGGAGCGTTGCAGAAGCACTTAGATGCCATGGAAACCGGCGACATTCCACCCACCCACGCTCCCCCACACCGGCTCCGTTATTCAGCAGAAATGCAGATGGACCTCCTCTCATGCTGGATGAAGGGTGGGCAACAGCACTTGGCAAACCTCAGTTCTGCTCCCAACTCCATCTTATGACCACTGGGCTGTCAGCAGCTGCTGGCAGGGGCTTTCACCACTGGAAACATCCCCCAGTACATGCCTTCCACCAGGATGCATCACTGCACTCTCATCGGGACCTCTTCTCTGCCCCAGAAGTCCTGCATGTAGATACAAGGGAGCACATCCCCAGGGTGCAAAGCACTCCCACAGATGCTCAAACCCCCAAGAAGTATTACCAAAATGGCTGTGAAATGAAGATGTTCCTCTCCTGGAAGCTGAGTTCAATCCCAGCACATACTCTCTCCTCCAGCACAGAGAGGGACTGACCTGTAACTCATCACACTTTCACTAAGCTGCAAGAAAACTCATCATCACACCAAACCAGCAATTTCCCATAGACTTCCCAACTGGCCACATGGCAGGTAATTAGAGCCCATGGTCACCAGTGATTGAGGAGGGTCAGCAATGAACGGCAGCAACAGGATCCAGGAGTGCCCTGGGAAATTATGGGACCATGTGGGTCACACCAGCTCATCTCCAGATGATTGACTTAATCAAAGGTAGAAATGACAGTAGAGCAGAAATTTTACCTGGAGACCAGGTCACACAGGCCAGCTTGGTAGGACACAAAATCAGAAGTGTCAGTACCAGGTCTGTAATAATTGTATAACAATTCCAGATAATTTTCCAGCAGAATTTTTCCCTTCCTTTCTACCCCGCACAAACCCCAAATTAAGGCTAAATTGAGGTGTTCAAATGCTTAAAGACCTTCCAGAAGAAAGAAGAAAAGCAGTGAGGGACACCCTTACACTGACCTCAGCTAGGATGGCAGGAGGGGGCCACCAAGAGCCAGAGGCAACAGAGAAAGGCAGAATCACCTCCTGGCTAGAGAAGGACACTGCTCCACACCACTTTTGTCATCTTTCCTCACTCAGCAGACAAGCTCCTTGGTCACTGCAGAGGACCAGGGCCGTGGAGAGCAATTCTGAGCAGTCTCTGCCAGCAACCTGTATTTGTTGCTCCCTTGAGCAGCTGCCTCAGACAGGCTTTGCTGTATTTTAGACCTGACATTACCCAGCAGGCAGTGAAAACTGGCTACTCATTAACTTCCCTGAGATGGGAGCAGCTCCTATAAAAGCTACTGAAACCATTCTAGCATTCGGGGTGTGTGCCATTTATCTGTGATGTGTCCCTCTTGCTGTTTGGCTTTTCCCTTTCCCTTCAGTTTTATTTTTACATGGTGACATTTGGAAGAGAAAGCCATTGAAAGCAGCAATATTGGATGCTCAATTCCTGGCTCCCTTGCTGTCACTTAGCAGAAAACATTCAGAAATTTAATATTTGATCTTCCTACCTCTCTTTGATCACCTTTTTGTGCCTCTATCACTCTAAGGACAGAGTTGCTTAATAAATAGGAGGTATGGGCTGAGGAGGGAGCTCCGAGCAGGATTCAAGGCAAAGGCACAAATCAAATGTACAAATTTCTTGCTAGGCAAGATTTTAGTAGAGATGTTGAAAGATTTGTGTACTTGGTGTTATTTCAGGCCAAATTTCCCAGAGAAGGACTCTGGCTGGTTAACAGGGAGTTAAATAAGGATTAATAAAGGCCAACAGTTAACAGGTAATGGATTGCTGAATCCTCCGCCAATGAGCCACTGCTCAGCTCGTGTCCGTGTCTGTAGTCACCAGCAGCAGCATCTACTGATGGATTTATCCCAATCTACCACTAATATCTGCAATATGCTTCTAACATCTGCTAACCACTTATTAACTCTATACAGACTCCTGAAGAGCTATCAATAAACCCAACTTTAATAAGAAGGGTGACCCCTTTGCCAGCATCAGGACAGAAATGTCATTCAATCAACTTTTCTAGCTGGGCTGTTTTCCTCTGCCAGAAACCTCCTGGGAGCATCAGCAGGACCAGAGCAGCACGTTCAAGGTCAGAGAGTCCTCAACCAGCCTTGTCCTTGGGACTGCAAAGCTTTGCCCCAAACTTCAAAGCAGTAACATACACCAGGTTGCATATTCCTCCTTTTAGCTCCTCTGTGGCCACTACACGGTTGATATTCACCTTTCAACCATAAAAAAAATGTTCATAATGAGATCAAACGCAGTGACCTCATTCTGCATGCACCAGCTTCACATGTTAGAGCAGATATTTTGCTCCTCACAGATGAGAGGTGAAAAGTGTGTATTTAGGGGAGGCGCCACAGTGAGAGCCATGGGGAAGGACAGCACAGAAGTCAGATTTCCTTTCCCTGAAGGAAGCCATCCTTCTCCTCAGCTTTATCATCTGCACAGAGAGCACACACAGGGAGCAGAAAACAGGGCAGAACGCTGCTGCCTTCTCCTCACTGTGGTCCCTCCCTGGCACCCTGGATGCCAGCATGTCCCCATGCCCTAACATCACACATCACACCCTGCTCACATTCCATGTGGCTCCTTGCACACTTGCAGGACACTCCCCACTGCACAGATGGGGAAACTGAGGCCACAGTGGCCTGGTTTCCACTGCTTTTGGTAGCTGTGCTGCTTCCAACTCAGCTCTCAAGGTCAGACTGTGAGCATCAGCAGCACTCACACACCCTCCAGGGATGGGGGAGCTCACAAGCCAAAGCCCAGCTCCATCCTGCAGGGATGGAGGGTCTCACAAGCCAAAGCCCAACTCCTCCACCAACTTGAGTTCCACACAATCTGCAAGCCAATGGATTTGGGTTCCAGCAGAAGTTTGAGTCCCAAATTAACACAACTGTGCCCCATCATGTCCAAAGGGGACCCTGTGCCAGCTCACGGAGCAAACACCCCATTTGCCCACCGCTACTCCTTCCAAAATAAACAGGTTTATGGTCATGCTGTTGTTCCATCAGTCCAAGATGAGCTACTCTCATGGAAAACCCAACCTGCACCATGGCCAGCACCACCACCCCACGCTCCACAGACCGGCTGCGGATCTGTCGCTGTTTCAAGAGCCACTTTTTGCATCCCAACCATCCAACACAACTCTGCCAACCTCTACCACCTGCTCTGCCTTGGCCTTCACCACTACAGCCCTCAGTGGTGAAAAAACACCCTGGCATGGTGTGGATCCTTCCAGAGAAGGACGGGGTTTGCAGCCTTCTCGGCGGCACCATCGGGCACGGCTGGCTGGGATGCAAATGCATCCCACACCGCTGCGCCGGGTAATGGCCATTGCAGCACAAAATTAACGGTGCATCTGCTCCTCGCTGCAGACGCCGCAGAGAGTGGGCTGTAATTTCGTCTCCGATCCCCCAAATAATGTTTGTTGTCGTGCTGTAATCTTGGCAATCAATGTAACAGCTGAACAGATCGTTTCGGCTGAAATATTTGCTAAACACGCTAAGACCTTGAAACCACACCTCAGCGTGTGCGCATTGTGTATGGAATTACACACTGAAACTAAATAAGATCTGGGTGGGGGGAGAATGGGGACAGTTGCCAGCCAATTAAAACACAAAAACAACAAGAAAAAAAAAAACAAACAAACCCAACCTTGTGTGTTTTTCTCCAGCACCTTTCACCAGCAACATCTTATTTCCTGTAAACCAGGTAAAACAAAGCTTCAAGCACTCTTTGGAGCACACGGCTATCCAAGCCCTATCCACTGAAATGTGTGTGCACGGCTCTCAGAAGTGGAATTTAATGGTCACAGAAATCAATTGGCCAAACCAGCTGCACGCATATTAACCTCCTGATGTCCCTCTCACTGAGTGCTGCCTTCGCTCATCCAGTTATTAGTAGGCTAAGCCACAAAATGTTTTTATTTAGGGAATTTAGTGCGAGTTGCTTTTTGATTTTTGTGTTTAACCTGCTTGAAATGCCAGCCTGGGAAATGAAAGCTGCAGATTAGTGAAGACAAAGCTGCAGGTGAGCAGGTTATACACACGGCCACGCTACCAACCACCTGCATGCCCTTCTGCAAGACATGGCACTCTGATATTTCCCTTCTTCCACTCCAAGGGTTGTGTTTAACTCAAAATAAACTTTCTGAAAGAAAGACTGTCTTCCCATACATGGATACAACTCACGTGCTGCTGGACCCTGACTCTGGTTGGGTTCCCCAGGCTTTAATGTCACATCTACCTGAAATAACACAAGGTCTTTAGGGACAAGACAATTAATCCTTTTTTTGGGCAAACTCTTGTGCTTCAAGGTTTTAATTTCTTCTAGAACTGCAAAGCATTTGTATAAATTAGTGCAGACATCTGATATATATCAAATTTGACAGGCCCAGGGCAAGTTCAAACTTCTGATCACAACATCCATCACAAGCACTGAGCTATTTATCAACAATTGATTGAAACAAAGAGGGAGAACAAAACCTTTCACTTGAGTAATTGATACCTTAGGACTGACAAGAACAGGTACACCACCTCCTCCTCCAGAGGGATCCTCAAGGTTTCACTCCATTAAAGCACCATTAAATGTGGATCTTCAGGGCACCACAAAAGGAGTAAAACTATCTCATGAAGCTGCTCAAGCTCCACCTTTATCTCCCCCAGCCATAATCCTGTAATCCTCTTGTTAAAGCCTTGACCACTTCAGTAAAAGAAGTAGATGGAAGAGGTTGGAAGACCAGAGATGTTACTGACAGAAGAGGAGTCTTGGACTATGGATAAGAGGAGTCACTCTCCTGCTCTGCCACAGCCCCCCCAGTGAGACTCCACACACATCATACAGCCTCCTTGATCTCATCCCCAGTGGGGTTGGGATCTCCTTTGGGGATGCTTTGGAGAAAGACTTGCACTTGCAAGCCTGGGGTGCCAAGATATGAGAGCAAAATAGGCAAAATCCTTTCAGTGAGACCAAGCGGCCTTTTAATCCTCCCAGCCCTGCAGATCACAGCTGCTGAATCACAGCACTGTTGACTGGGATTCAAGAAAGAGAATTTGGGGTCGCTGGGCACCTCCACAGCGACCTGTCAGGCTCAATTCCTTGGCTGTGACATCCCGTCCATTTCTAAACATCTCATTCAATGGGGTTTCAACCATCTGCACTGCACGGGGACTTGTCTCTTGCCTGGGCTGCAAATTTGGCTTGGAGAAAACCAGCAGTAGCCAAGAAGTGAAGCCAAGGGGACAACAGCCCAAAGCCAGGAGAGCCACACCAGCACAGCCACCCCCTCCACAGTGCAGTTATCCCAGAGACCACGAGCTTCCCTCCGGAAAGGAGGCAAGGGAACCACTTTGCACGTCTTTATCGTGCCGCAGCCTCTAATCTGGCAGCAGGAGCCAACCTGGCTTGCCTGGATCCCTCATGGAGACACAAGCCTGCCAACCTGCTGAGAAGCAAATGGTTGCCAGCACTCCCAGCCTTGGCAGCTCTCCCAAGGTGGAGAAGCAATGGGCTTTCCCTGGAGGCACCAGGCAGACAAAGGAAGCATCGTGCTTCCTACAAGACGTCTGTGGCCCTTGCCAGAGGACACGTGTCCCCAGCAATTCCCAGACAGGGCACACGACTCCAAGGGAGCTGGTACACAACCCAGCTGCAACAAGGCTCATGGAAGCCTTGTGTGCCAACCACAGAGAGAAAAAACATTGTTTTCTTAAAAAAAAACTTTAAAAAATTAATTATTTTCCACACATTTGCTAATTACTTATCAGCTTTCCTAATGAAGGTGCTGAGCCAGGCACTGGGAGACTGAGGGAGTTTCTGCAAAAATCAAACATTGAGTAAGTGCGTTTACCAAAGGATAGGCAGCTTCAAAGCTTTCCCTTCCACTTAGATTTTAAGCACTTCTACAAAAGAACATTGATTTTGGGTTAAATTGACTGATATTATTCATAGCTGGTTCATATGGTGTATTCAAAAGACAAATTGTATGAGATTGCAAGCTATGGATCAGCTCTGATAATTCAGAGTCCTCTTTCCTCCTTTTCCCCCTCTCCCTTTTGTTTTGTTCTAAATATTTTCCATGCTAATAATTTGCTATTATTTGGCCTCTGCCTGGACAGAAAAGGCATTTTCACAGTATGGGAGCCTCTCTTTGAAGAGAGGGTATTATATTTTAATGCCAATTACAAGAGAAATAAGAATCAGACATCCCTGCAACCCTTAAGAGCTCCTGCATCATAAATGGCCTATTTGGGGAGGGGATGTGTGTTTTGTTCGTAGACATTATATTTATGCAGAGAGTTTATTGACTCCAATTTAGCTGAAATATATAATAAACATGTGAATCAAGCACTAAACACTTGTGACAAAGATCAGCTCTAATCCCTCAGGTGCACTGCTGTAGCTGTTAAGAGAAGTGCTATGTGAATGCTCTTTAAAAATATCACATGCCAGGAATGTTTAAGGCTATTGCACCTTAGGCACACACAGCAAGCCCAGTGATGCTGCCCTGCCAGGCGTCCTTGGACATGGAGGAGGGATCGTCAGGTGCAGGACACCAGAAAGGTCACCAAAACAATTCCAGGCTGACTTCAGCACATCCCTCCCCACACACAGCTGGCCAGCTGCAAACAGCTGGATGTAACCAATGTACAGATTCAACACCTTGTCCCAACAGCCCTGGGCAGCCCAGCTGCTGTGACTCAGTTTCCCCTTGGAAAGGGTGATCCTAAAAGCCACCAGTGATAGGAATTCAAAGGGGAAATTGTTTGCAAAATGCATCTGAGGCATTAAGATATCAGCTGCTAAATTAACACCTGCATCGTCACTCACAGAATCAGTAAGGCTGGAAAAGACCACCAAGACCATCGAGTCCAACCTGTGACCCATCCCCACCTCATCAGCCAGACCAGAGCACTGAGTGCCACGTCCAGGTGTTTCTCAAACACCTTCAGGGATGGGCACTCCACCACTCCTGCAGTCCCTTCCAATGCCTGACAACTCCTTCCATGAAGAAATTCCTCCAGATGTCCAACCTGAACCTCCAGAGGCACAGCTGGGGGCCATTTCCTCTTGTCCTGGGAACAGAGCCCAATCTCCACCATCCTGTCAAGGAGCTGCAGAGGGCAAGAAGGTCCCTCCAACCCTCCGATTTTCCAGCTCCCTCAGCTGCTCCTCATTGGACTTTCTCTCTAACCCCTTCTCATTACCTTTGATTCTGTTGCACCTTTCCTTGCAGCAGCAATGCAAACAAAATGGCAAAATTCCTCCATTCCCATGTCATGAAAAGCCACAAGACCTTCTTTTTATTAACTAGGAGGAAAAGAAACATAAACTATCAAAAAGCTTTGTCTGAAAAAGCAAAGGTTTCGTGACCCCCAAACAATTCTTGCGTTGAATCCACTGGATTGTTTCAGGAAGGGGAAGAATTGAACAACTTCAAGATGCTGAAGCATGAAAACAAGCAGAGCATTCAGTTCAAAGGCCTGTCACTGAGTTTCCTTCTGTTTTATTCAAACCCTTTGGGAATATATTTAAATAAATGAAATCAAAACAGAACAGTGGGGTTTGCAGGGGGAGGGGCTGAGCTTTCCACCCCTCCTTTGTTTTTTTTAAAGGAATTTTGCCATCCAGAAAATGAGCAGAAAAATGTGTTATTCACCAAGCTCTGCTCAATGCACAAAATAATAATAACAAATAAATAAGATACAGGAAGAAAAGTACATCAATCTGAGCAGATAATGAGAGTCTGGTGGCGATGAACTAAGGGTGATGCAGGACAAACCACCCCTGAGAACTGGTGTAGGGCCCAGGACTCAGCTTTGTGCCAGTACACACGTTCCCAACAGATATTAAAGAATTAAGGATAGCTCCCACTGCGACTGGAAATCCAGATTAGCATTTCCCATGAACCTGTTCATGTCACACCCCAAACATGGAGGAAAAGAGGGGGAAGAGAGCACAGAGTGCAGAGAAATGCTGCTCCTTTAGGTGGATTTTATCCTGATCTGGTATTACAGAAGTAAATATCTTAAAGAAAACCAAACCATCCAAAATATCCCTGCATTCCACGTGTACTTGGATCCTCAGCAACCAACCACCCCAACTACCAACCACACACAACAGCTGCAACACTGGAACAGGAGATGGGATTTGGACCAACATGGGAGCAGCAACATTTTCTTTTTCCTCCCCACAAAGTCAAACTCTGGAGCATCTCCTCTTCCCCAAGAGCCTAAACCCCACAACCCCTTTTGGACACATCTGCAGTTTGCAGCCAGAGATGCCAGGCACGTCTGGAAAGCTCCTCTGTTACCATTTCAGGGCATCCGATGCCACTAATTGATACGCTGTAATACTCTCATTTACTCAGCAGCAAGCAGGAGCGTTGATAATTGATGGATTGGTTTGCCTTTGATGATCTGCAAATTAAAAGCCCCAACTCTTCAAGGTTCTGAGTATTCCACATTGAGAGCCTGCAAACTCTCAAGCCCCCACTGCAGTCAAGTACAAAGAAAAGGCACTGAGGACCGAGCAGGACTGGACCTTAATTCAACAGCCCCCATGACTTTGTGTAGCTCTATCTATTAATATGGATTTAATTGTGGGGATGTATTTTATTATTGTCAAACAAAATGAAATTAGAAGGAAGGAGATGCTGGTCCTCCAAGCAGCATCCATGTTTCCAGTCCCAGAGAGCTTTAACTTTTGGGACAGTGGGAATAGACAGGAAATTCCAACAAGACACCTCTTTTCTTCTCCTTTTCATTAAAAATTCTTGCTGCAACCCCCCACAAAGATGAGGGGACTGCAGGCATGGCATTGTACTGTGCCAGTTTCTGCAATGCCTTCCTTTCATAGCCAGTTTGACTACGCTTTTTGGAGAGGATTTGCTTTATTCCAGCCCAGCCTTCCCATGAAACATCTTGGAGAACATCAAGTGAAGTGCGCACCAGTATTTTAGTCCCAGCACATTCAACAAGCTGAATGGTTAGTTATGGAGCCAGGCAGAGTATCTGGCCATGCTGACATTAATCAAAACAGGACTTCTCTGATGATTTTTACACATTTCTGACCCACATGTCAGCAACATCACATTCATGAGGCCAAGGAGACGAACATTTGAAGGATGACAGTTGTATGGCTCCTCTCAGACGTGCAGTCAGTCAAGCCACACTTTCTCTCAATGTATTATTGCTTCCTCAGAAATAACTCCCCCATTTGCAAATGGTGATTAGCACTCTAATCTTGGCATAATTGCTCTTGCCTCTCAAATCACACAGAAAAAGAAAGAAAGAGAAAGGGGAAGAGCAATGAGGAGTCGATGTCCCACCGTCACACCACCGTTTCAGAGCCAGCTGCCTACGAGACAAGTCAGGACAGCAGCCCTGTCCACCTGCTTGGGAACAATGTCACAGGAACTGAGGAGGACACTGGCCATCTGCATATATTCACCTCATTACTGTCTCACCAGCTCAAGTCACTGTGGCTTATCAGGTTTTAAGACACATCAAGGTCATTTTGACCAAAGTTCTCCTACTCACATCCCAGAATTTGTTCTAGCTTATTCCTATCTGGATACTCGTATTATTGCTATTAAATTATGATAATTTAGGCATCCTGCATTCTGGGCAAAGCAGACAGAGATACTCAGTCAGGATTCCTGCCAGAAACACGAGCTGGCTGCACCTCCTGAGTATCTCTTAATTATCTCTTTCTCTTTCTGGTGGGGAAAGGTCTGAGCTCAGGTGAGTGCTCCCTGCTCTCTTCTATTTGATTCAATTCTACGGCTCATGAAATATGCTCCCACTTCCTTCGAAGGACAAATGAAATGAAACAGCCTCTTGGAAGGAGACAAACGACAGAGGATACAGGTGAAGACATAATTCAAGACACTTTGGGAAAGTCAGATGGTGGCTTTGAAAGGTACTTAAGGAATTAATCCAGGAATGAAAGAAACAGGGAAGTAAGTCAATTAATTCACTGCAGCACTGCATGGACCTGTGACTGAAGGAGTGCCCAGGAGAGGCTGAAAGGCACAGTGGACTCTGTATTTTCAAATAAGTGGCTGAAAGGTGGATTTTTCCATGCACAGAGTGAGGATGCAGAACTGGAATGGTACTGAGGATGTGAGAAAGAGCAAGAGCCTCCAGGATTCATTCCTTCTTGCTTTGATGAGCCCCACTCTGGGTCTGAAGGGAGATGCCTTGGGTAGTGGGAGTTGGCAGCACGACATGCACCTGGCTAACAGCAACTACAGAGGACTGTGACATGTCTACAAGGACATACAGGTAGATGAGGCAAGAAAAAGGGAATCTCTGTGAGGCAGAAAAAGACACCCAGGCACTAAGCAGCACAGGTGCAGCAAGGCTGAGAGGAGAAATCAAAAGAAATTTGGCAGAGAGGCAAGCAGACAGATGGAGTGTCTTCAGGCCAGCCATGGGCAACCATCACCCATGGAAAAGTCCTCCACAAGCATTAAAACCATCATTGTGTGGGAAGAAAAAGCAACACCTGGGGTCAACATTGGCAAATGTTTGTCCCTAAAGATCCCTGGAGATACTGGACTCTCCCCAAGGCCAGGAGTGGGTCATCCCCACCAGCACAGAGCAGCAGCCAGCCACAGAATGGTTTGGGTTGGAAGGGACCTTAAAGATCATTTTGTTCCACCCCCTGTCATGGGGCAGGGACACCTTCCACTATCCCTGGTTGCTCCAATTCCCATCCAGCCTGGCCTTGGGCACTTTCAGGGATAGGACAGCCACAGCTTCACTGGGCACATTTTAGTGGATACCACTTTAACCACCCTTTGTTTGTTCTTTAAGGTTTTCCACAGCCCCAGCAGGGGCCACAGGACATTTCTTTTAAGCACACATGAAGCCAGAGGTAATTAAATATGAGGAGCCTCCCATTGTCAGCGTTGTGCCCCTGTTTTGGCAGCCAGCTCCAGCAGAGCAGAAGAGGGGAGATTTGATTTTAATCACACAGATTTCAGGTTTTATTTTGCTCATTAAAATTTCTGATAAGGATTTAGTCTGACATTATGCAGTATTTTGGAAGAGGATGTGTGGCAGTGGGGGGGATTGAAATGAACTGCGTTTCCTTGTGATGAGAAGCTCTTTCTGCCTCCCCATGACAGGCACAAGGATATGAGCAGGTGTTATTTCAAAGGGAAAGGATTTGGGGGAAGAGGGGAACAGGAGGGGCTCATCCACACCAAATCAAGGATCTAAGCCTTGGATTATGGAGAAAAAAGGTCCAGAATCTGAGATTACAAACTCCATTTCAGAACTACTTCCCAGAAGCCACAGATCAGATACTCTCCTAATGCCTTTTCAGGCTTCATCAGAGGGAACTGAAAATTTTACATGGCTGAACAAAACCAGAGATTTCCAGAGCCTCCCAACCTTCCCACACCACTTAAGAAATCATTCCAGAAACAGGCTGGCACTCACCACATCTCCTGGTGAGGGGGAAAATGACGGAGCACAGAAAATGAAATCATCACCATTTCACTCCTTTCTGGAGCACCATCACTTTGGTGAAGAGGAAGGTAAGAGCTTGGCCAGGGGAGGGAGCAACTCAGCGCTGCCCAAGTGTCTCTTGTTTGCTTGTTGATTACGATCCAGCAACTGCAGGCAATTTGCTTCCTATTCCTCCAGCAAGCTTCACACAAATACTACTTTAACACCTACCAAGTGTTATTCATCAAGAACAAGAAGTCTGCAGGAATCCAAAATCACCTGAGCAAGAAGTAAATTGGGAGAGTGAGCTTCACCTGAGCCACCTATTGCCAAGCACTTGGATTTGTACCCAGAAACACTAAAGCATTTTGAAACAAGATGGAATTCTTTGTCCCCAGAGAATGTGTTGTTCTTTTAATAAGCCTTAAACCAACCAAGGTCTGCAGCGTGAATTGTGCAGAAGATGAGATGAGCTTTTAACTGCGGTTCCCTGTGTGCTCTCAGCCTGTGTACCCACCAGCCAGAAGCCAGGCAGGAGATCTGGGGAAGGAGCAGAAATCTGTGAAACAGATGGAAACAGAATCCATGAAATACCCAGTAATTCCCACCAAACCAAGGGCAGCCAGAATGACAACAGCAAGTACCATTCAGCCAAACATTTCAAGCATATCTGAAGAGCTCGTGCCAAAGGACCAGAGAGGTTCCTGGTGCATTGAAACCAGCCCCCAGAGCAATAAAACACCACTGAAAAAGGGGGTTTGCAGGTTCAGTACTGCCAAGCACCCCACTGAGGCAGCACTTTGGCACCAGTCCCCTGTAGAGCCTCCCCTTGACAGTGACTGTGCCACAATTGTGTTCAAGGTGCTGCAATTAGAAGACAAAGAAAATAATGCAAAGGAAACCAGTCATGTATTTTTAACAACTTCTAATGGAAATCAGTAGCTGGGAATGACCAGGAGCATACAGACAACTCTCAAGGGCCCAGAAATTCCTCCTGGGTGTCAGTAAGTGATTTGATTTCATATGCCAGCTACGATGCAGGACTGCCCAGCACTGGATCAGTCCTTCCCACCACACTTCTGGCAGTGAGTCCCAAAAGTCCTACCCCAGCAGAGACACAACAACCCCAGCAGCAGCAAAGGTTGTATGTTCATCATTCTTTGCATCCCCATCCATCAGGTGGCCCTGGGGTACTTCAAGGTCCCCTGGTAACCATTAAAGGAGTCAGTTCTGAGTGAAAAATCAGTTACAAGGCTTGGACTGAGACCTGACCTGCCCCAGCAGGACAGCACATCATGGAGAGAAGAACACAGGGGAACAAAAGCCATTTGCATCCATGGAGTGCTGAGCAGGACCCCAGAGTCACCTCCCCCAGCAGCTAAGGGACCTCTTCTCAGGTGTTGCAACTCATTTATTAGATCTCTCCTCTCTTTTCTCCTCTACCTTTCATTCTCTTTATTATCTTTTTTTTTCCCCCAACCAAAGGGAAAAGAAAGAAAAGGAAATCTCTCCACCACAATAGCGTGTCAGACTCCTATCATTTTCAAACCCTCCTCTCCCCTCCCTTTCAACTCTCCTTACTTAGCAGAGAATTTTTCTTCATTAAAATTAAGCCTCATTTCAGGCTCATCTTCTTTTCTCCTTCTCCTTTTCTCCAAATTGAATGAAACGTGATCTCCATCAACCTGGCCTCCCCTCCCTCGCCTCTCGCTTTCAGAACCAAACCTTCCTCACTACAAAAAAAAAATTACCCCCCCAGCAGAATTACCATCCTGCCCATCCATCCTCTCCCTCTTCTATTCCTCTGCCTGAAAATCAGCCCCACTGAAGGCAAGTCTTTCTCCCAAGAGCCTGCATAGTCCCCCCTTCCACTCCCCCCACACACACACACCACTTTCAGCTCATTCCCTTTAATTGGGAAGTATTTTCTCCCACATAATGGAATGAGACCTTCTCCTCTCATTTTCTCACCACCGTTTTTACCTGCCTTAATAATCCTGCTTGCTCTTCTGGAAAGCTGCAGGAATGCATTGGGGGGACCATTCCATTAATCCATACCCTGTGAGAGATGCTAAAAAGACTCGGCCCACGCAAGCCTTGGCATCCCCTTGTAGAGAAAGCAACCAGATGGCTTTAGTAGGACCTTCCCCTCCCCTGCAGGCTCCCAGTGACATGTGGCACCACTGGATGGTCAGTAGCTTCTTGCAACTGCCTTCAAAGATACCTTGGAGAAGATGCTGGATATGATTTCCATGTCCAGCCTGACCAGAGACTCCCCTTTGCTCTATGGCCAATGCTCAGCAGGGATGACCCCATCCCACCGCCCCATTTCTCCTGCCTTTGCTCTCCATCCCTCCATCCCTTTTCCCAACATCACCTTTTCCTTCTCACTCAAACTTTTTCTCCACCAAAAAACTTATTTAACATTTTCTGATGCTCAAGGCCAGCCGGCTCGTTAGCTCTGCTACACCTGGATCAGGATCTGGAGACAAATTGCTGCTTCATTATAGGAGCTGAGGCTCTAATCCATTTTTTTTCAGGCTGTTTAACTTGTAAGGACAACAGATGGATACAGGGCTGCATAATGCAGACTCCTTAAGATCCATCACACAGTCTTGGAAGTGCAAAAACACAAGGCTGAGGAATGTGAAACCAGAGCAGATCTTACAGCGGTCACCTTAAATTAGGCACGAGAAGAAAATGTGCCAAGACTGGAACTGGACCGAAACTGCCAACATGTATTGCTGAAGATTAAAGGAAAAACAAACTTTTTTCCCTCCACATCCCACAGAGTCATTTAAGTTTTGTTTACTTTTCTCTCTCCAGTAAAAAAGAACAAGGAAGAAGTTCAGTAAAAAATTAGCTAAGAAATGAACATAGTCTTGCTTTAGTTTTGAAGGGATAGTGGGCAGCAGCCATAGTTTGAAAAACCTCAGGTTCTGCTTTGGGATTTTTCACAAAGATAACTCAAAGCCTTGGCCTACCAGAAAACTTCATGCAAATATGTTCTAGCTCAGAAAACATCCGGCACAATCTTCCCTCCAGCTGAGCTCACCTGCAGAGATCACGTGTGGAGGAGGAGGTTCGCAGCTCCCTGTCCCCTGCCCAGATGTGCAGCACATCTGCTGACCCTGCCAAACCAGCTGTTTGCTTTCACTTGTGAAGAGCTCCAGAGACCTGGAGGTCACTGTCCTGGTGCTTGGATTCACCAGAAGTGCACACTGATACCTACAAGATGTGTATGGTACCTACAGGGAGCATTGCACGCTGCCCATCCTTGCCAAAATCTGCCACTCCCCAGTCTCTGCTCAGCCAGAACACAGCAGTGAACAACAGCTAAGAACACCTTTTTCTTACAAGACTGGGGAAAGATGCCCTGTAGGTTGGCTGAATTTCTGAATCATCAGCCATGGAGAGGTGTTCCCACTCCATCACTTTAACTGCTCCTTCCCTGCAGCAGCAGGTGACTGACTGACTGCTGCCGACCTGGCAGTGCCCATTTCCTCACTGAATGCCTTGTTTAGGGGACAAGGCTGTGAATGCTGCCATTTCTCAGCCCTCTGAACATATTGTCCATCTTGGAGGTGATCCTGAGCCAGGGAGGTTCATTCTCCCTTGGCACTGCTGCCTCCTCCTGAAGGAGCCTCTGCTCCAACCAAGCCCAGGAGCTGCCAAACAAAACCAGTTCCTGACCTTGGGGCAATTCCCTCCTCTCCCTGCAGCAGATCCTGGGGACATTTGCAGCCTCAGGGCTACCAGCAAGCCTCAGAAATCACACTTCTCATGCAGGGATGGACAACCATCCTTTCCAAAGCCAGCAAAGCCCCCGGGATCACTCCACCTTCTCAAAGGAAACCTTGGACAGCAGCCACAACACGCTTGCCACTGGTTTAGGGATTTGTTGGGACAATGGCAGGACAGCAGCTCCTGCCCAGAGGCAGGCAGATGAATAGGCACAAGAATCACTATTTAACATACACAATAGCACATCCCAGCTCCGGCATGTAGGTTCACTCGGCATTTGTTCACATTCCCGCTTCTTGGACTCCCTCCTGGTCCCTCTCACAGCTTGGAGGCAATAACTTGCCTTCTTATCTGACCCAGAAGGACAGCCAGCTGTCAGCACACAAACACGGCCTTTGTTTATCCTTAAATGAAAGCTCAGTTAATTAAAACCAGAAATCACTTTCTCTTATCTGCAGTCTCTGGCCCCTGCGGTGGGCACGAGGCTGAGGGACCACACTCAGCCCCCAGGCTGCGGACAACACTCCCCCCTACACTGTCCCAAACACCCTCTGGCACCTGTTGCATCCTCCTCCGGGATGGATTCCTGAGAAATGGGAATTGTAGGGCAGCCAAGAGCATCTCCACACTCCCAGGCAGGTAAACCCCACTCAGCACTCTCCCATTCCCTGACCATACTGCTGCAGAGCCCTTGTCTTACGTGCAATGAGTTTAACACCCTCAGGGCTCCAGGTTTGCAATCCTGGGGTGATCAACTGACACAAGGGCATTGTGCTGCCACAAAGGTCCCCTCACAGCCCACCACAGCAAAGGCTTCACCCTCCTCTTCCCAGCAGCCCGTCCCACACAGTCACCAGAGGGACCACCCTGGCTGGCAGCAAACAGGTCAGAGCCCCCATGGCCGAGGCAGGGGGTGCTGCCCACATCCAGCCCCCTCCCCAGCACAGCTCTGGGTGTGCTGGAAGCCCTCACCAGCAGCAATCATGGTTATGCAAGGCAACAGCTTGATAGAGTGCCAGTTCTGCATGCTGAAAATTGAAAGCGATCGACTTCCACCCTGAGAAAATCACATTCAACTCATTGAGAGGCTTCAACAGCAGAAAGATTGATCAACTTGATGAGAAGTGACTCTCTCTCTCAGCTGTCCTCAATCCCCCCACCCTCCTCTCCTGTTGATACCAGTTTCAGCACAAACAAGGCAGCTGAGGGCCAGGAAAGGGCCCATGTGCCACTGGCTGGGGCACACAGGGCATGTGGGGCTGCGATTCTGCTGGTGCCTGGGGATGGCATTTCACCCAGGCCCAATGGGAACCTCTTCCAGAGCCCACCCGAGGTCTTGGCAAAGCCTCTTCGATGTGTGGGAGGCCCTGGCACAGGTTGCCCAGAAAAGCTGTGGCTGCCCCATCCCTGTAAGCATTCAAGGCCAGATTGGACAGCGCTTGGAGCAAGCTGGTCTACCTGAAGCTGTGAATGGCAAGGGGTGGAATGAGATGAGCTTTAAGGTCCCTTCCAACCCAAACCATTCTGGGATTCTATGATTTCATCCCAGAGTCAATCCTCTGGCAAACAGGGTCAAAGTTACACTGGATGGTAAAGGGCATCTGGTGATGTACCTGGGTAGCACAGAGGATGGAGCAACAGGCTGCATCCCACAGTGGGGAGACAAGGAGGATGTCCAGGGTGAGGGACCCCCACCTCCCTCTGGCAGGGTGCCCACACAAGCTGCTCCCTCCCTTCCCTCTCACCTGGCACTCGTCGCTTTGCCATTTACACGTGTCACACCAAAATCTTTCTCATTAAGTGGAAATTGAATTTCGTTAATTAAAGCAAAAGAAATCAATTAACCTTATCAGCAAACAGGAGCCATTGGAAAGCGAATAAGGAGAAGGCATCTCTCCCTCTCACCCCAAGCCTTCCCTTGGTGTTCGGAGGTGTGCACGGGCAGCTCACCGTGGGCTGCAAACAAGCGAGATGGGACTGCATGGAAGGTGGGGAACTGCTGACGAGAGGAAAGGGATTTCAAAGCAATTAACACCCCCAAGATTTACCATCAGGTTGACAAGCTCTCAGAGTAGCCATCACTCAAACGTAAGGATTCAATTAATTTTTTTCCCTTCTTCCCCCAACTCCCCTGGCAGCTTTGCGCTGAGTAGCAGAATGACTCCAGTGAGGAAGGAAGATTTAAAATCCAAACAGAGCAGAGCGATTTTAAAGGAGATAAAAGCATAGTTGCCGTGTGTCCCCCAACAGCCAACATTTGTTTTTCCTTCCTTTGCTGTTCCTCACTGGCACAGCTCAAACGCAGCCATTTTGTACCTACCCCTGGATATTTGTACGTGCTTGTTTTCTTTTGCATCTTGCAGAACCTTAATCCCAGATTTGAGTCACACAGGGAAAGGCCAGCTAGTCTGGGATGCTTAATCCATCCTAATGGCCGGAGTGGCCCCAGGAAGGACCTGGCAGTGACTCTGCCAGAAGACCTGTCCCTAGTAAATGTGGTGGTGGTGATTTAAGGCAGGGGCATCCCAGTTTGAACATCTTTTAAACTGATTAAGACCACTTAATATATTGCATGTTTTTTTTCAGCCATGTGGGACAGGCTTTATCTACAGTTTAAGTCTGTGGGGCTCTGTGCAAAACAACACAACCCTCTGCAAAGGCAGGGAATGAGGGAAGTTCATCCCTGCTTCCCGTGGGCAAGGATGCTCCAGAGGAGAGCTGACATTCAGACTGCTGGTGAAAATCTGCAGTCTGAGCATGAGCCTCTCCTCCACCCAGGCAGATGAGCTCAGCTCTTTTTGCTGCCTCAGGTTGTCTCTTGGGGTGGATGTTTGCACCCAAATCTGCTCTGGCCAATCTACCTCTAAAAGCCTAAGGTGAAAGAGTCCTTTAATATCTCAGTCTCTCTATGCAATAAAAGCATCACAATAATAATAGCTTCTGCTGAGCACCCTTTATCTGCAGAGATCCAGGTGCTTTAGAGAGGAGCAAAGCTATTATGTTGAGGGGACAGCAGAGAAAAGAAGAGGGACATGGGAAAATACAGGGATTTGCTCATGGAAGTCAGAAACCCAGGCAGCACAACCCCCCAAACTCTCACACCAACTGTCCAAACTCTTAAAAACAGGGGTAAGGCACCCAAAAATCAGGCAGGCTGCAGGATCAGCAGTGCCTGCTGAGGGCAGATGGTGAGAGCAGGGAAAGGGAAGGGGTTTCATTAAGCTGGTGAAGGAAAATTACATAGGAAAAATGAGGCAATACAGAACTCGCTGCTTTTCTCTGTGACCCTGAGAACGGTGCTTTCAAGGGTGCATGTCCTCTTTCCCTTTCCATGAGCAAAAGGAGGTGAGCCCCTCCATCCCACAAGACAGCACAGAGCTGTCCCCCTCCACCACCTTCCAGAGCCTCTGAACTTCCCTGAACTCAACCCCCTGGCACCATCTCTCACCCCAGCTCAGAAAAACCTTTATGACCCCCAAACTGCCAGGTGGCTGCAGAGACCCTCAGGTACCCCAGAAGAGAGTTAGAAAGACCTATAACAGCAGGAACAAGGCAGAAATGTCCCCTATATTCTCCCCAAACTGTTGTACTGCAGACCTGCACAATCGGTTCTAATCTGCCCCACTAAACTACCCCTTGGGCAGCTCTCAAACCATACCCTCCTGCCTGCAAATAATCACTAAGCACATAGAGCTGGTTAATTAGGACCATACCTAGGTGGTCAGTCATTAAATGAGTAGTGGACAAATACCCTCTTGTGCTATATGTCAAAGACTAGACCCTGTTCCCTCTCCCCAGCAATTTGGACAGCAAATTCCAGAAAACCTCTCCTGTACCAGACTAATGAATCATTTCTGTTTGTGCAAACCCTGAGCCCAAGGATGAAAGGAGGAGATGGAGATCATCCTGGCTGATCCAGTTTTTCCCACAGATCAGGATGCACTTTTCTACCAGGTGAGATGCTCCTCCTGGGAGCCGGAGAACCAGCAGACCAGGAAAGCCCAGGAATTAGCAGAGATGCTTTCCTGCAGGCACCTCATCAGTATGAGGAATGCTACCTTGGGTGCAGGGCCAAACCAGCATGTGTTTTCAGCAGCCCAGACAAAAATAGGGAAGAAAAAGATGCAAATATCTCAGGAATGTGCCCGGCAGTCTTTTGTGTGAGCCCATTAGAATACAATAGAAATGTGACTAAAAAAGACTCAACAGAATAAATACTGCACTTATAATAGGCCTCAGGGAGAGAAAGAGATTTAATGGCAACATATTAAATGTAAATCAACACAAAAGGTAACTGGGAAGGGAAGAGATATACCAGCTTAGGGATTATAGCACAAAGCTGTAATATTTACTCACGAGATTAAGGCACTTATAGGAAATGAAATATTGTCCTTTGGTAATAATTCAATCCCTCGCCTTTATCCAGAAGGATTGGACGTATCAGGCTATTTGAGAGATGCAGACATAAATTCACACCTATTACTAGTGGAGGGATGGGGATCTGCATCTGTCACAGTGCTCTATGAGAACTCAGTGGTTTCCAGGGGTAACTCATCTCAGGGCAACCAAAGACTTCAGAGCCACCAGTGGCCTCTGCCAGCACGTCCCTGCTGACACCCAGAGCTGCTGTGACCAGGGATTTTGGATGGCTTGGACAACCAGAAGATGACTCTTGATCATTTTGCAGGGGGATCTTTCCTCCCCACAACTCTCATCCATCCTGGGGTCTGTTGACCTGCTGGTCCACCAGCTGTTGTCCATGACAAATGGGTCTGAAGGACAGTAAGAGCAAGACTTCCAAGTCCTTTTTGGGAAGGTGATCACCATCACCTCAATCCTCAGTACCTCATTTTCCACATCTGCAGCTTGGGAGTGTTTCCCTGCTGTGTAAGAAGCTTTGGCTAAAACACGCTTGAGGAATGAAATATATCATTACCATACTTAAGTTATCTCCCAGTTTACTGTAATTGTTTTCAGACAAAAATAGATTCTAACAACTCAATCTGATTTCCAGGTGCCAGGCAGAGCTGGCAGGCAATAAAAAAGACAATCTTCTGATTTCCCAGCCTCAAACCTGCTCCGCAGAGCATCTTAGGAACCTCACCATCTTTAATAGACTCTGCAAACACCTCGTGAGGCTGGGAAGGGCTATTATCTCCTTTAAACAGGCAGGGAACAACGGCTGGAAATAGTCCTCCTACAGCATTGTCTCACTGCATTGGAGACCTGCCCAAAAACCTTACTTTAAGCAGGGCACTGCCAGGGAGCCAGGCTGGGCTCAACTGTTCCTCACCAGCCTGCAGAGAACTTGGTGTTGACAAACCTAAGACATTCTGATGGCTGAAATGGACAGGTTAAGGTTAAAAAACCAAATAAACTAAAGAATCCAAACAAAACCCAAACAACAACAGGAAAAAACAACTTAAAAAACCAAACAAACTAAAGAATCCAAACAAAACCCAAACAACAACAGGAAAAAACAACTTAAAAAACCAAACAAACTAAAGAATCCAAACAAACCCCAAACAACAACAGGAAAAAACAACTAACCAAATAAACAAGAAAAAAAAAGGGGGAAAAAATAAAAATAAAAAAGATTGCTTAAAGTCAAGCAAGAAGTCTTCACCATCCTTTAAGCCAGACATAGGAGGCAGGAAAGCCAGACCTTCCTGCAGAGCTGTCTCCTAGATGTGCTCACAGCTCATGTCTTGGAGAAACGTCCCTTTTCCTACATTCCTTTTTTTAATAATCAGCTCCTGGTGGAGCAAAGAATATTGGCACTCAAGTGCTGTTGCTGCAGGCTCGGGGGAGCGAGCCCAGCCGGGGGAATGGAGCATTAGGAGTGTGCACTAAAATCAGCCTCTGCTTAAAAGCTCCCAGGTTAATTCCGGCTGATGAGCAACACGACACCACAACAGCCTCTTCAGCTGCCACGTCTGGGGTGTCCCCTTGAGTGCTCCTAAGCCAGAGCATCACACAGCCCTGAAGTGGTTAAATCCACTCAGAGAAGCTGATAGACACGGTCCCACTCTGCTCTTTATTTAATAATAATTATCCGGATAGTAAACGCGACCCTGCTGTTTTGCTCACTTAAATTTTTTTGTTTCCCCAGCTATGGCAGTGTCACTTCTCCCGAGGCAGCCTCCCCCACTTGGCAGAGTTAAATTGCATTCTGATTCTATTAAATGGTACTAAATGTCTTCAAAATCAAAGAGCAAATATAATTTAAGTGCCATTTGGGTCTTCCCACAGGTTCTCAGCTGCTCACTCTGCAACCAACCTGTAGAAAGCTGCCTGGTGACAGGGGTATAGTTTAAAAGGAAGCACACAGCCGGGATACACAATACAATTCCCTTCCACAACACGTCCTTTATGGAAATTCACAATGCACTGTGGTTACAGCTTAAAAAAATAGACTGCTGTAATCAGAGGAGAAGAAGGGAGAGGGAAGACAACAGAGCAGCCAGGGCAGGAGAGCTGCTGACAGCATTGTGCATCATGGCACTGGGATGGGTCCGTGCCCATGGCAGGGAAAGGGAGGCTGAAGAAAAGTAGGAACCCTACAAATCTCATCTGGATCCAGATCTTATCATGATGCCAAACTCAGCCCAAAGATCTGCCCACACCAAAGCCCCAGGAGCCCACAAACCTAAGCACACCCCACTAGCCTGAAAAAATCCCTCTAACCCTGTTCTTACAGCCAGTCTGGCAGGAGTGAGAAGTGGAAAGGTTTCAGCAGTGATGGGATGTGTGGCACCCCTTCCAGGGAGATCCCAGGGAGATCCCAGGGGGAGCAGAGGTTGGCAGGCAGGGAAGAAAGGGGGGAGAAGTGATTCCTCTAGTAAGAAAGAACCTGTAACCAAAAAGTTAAGATGATAAAGAAACCTTAAGGTGTCGGTAATGTATTGCAATTTCAAGGCTGGTTTTTAAGGGCAGGGGCTCAATAGAAGCAAAAAGCACTTAATTAAGGTTTTCAGAAACACCAATTGACTTGAGGTGCTTTCACACTCCCAGCAACTGCCAACCAGGTGCGTTTGAAGGCAAACTGCAGCACACAGAGAGGAAAATTCCTTTAAAGCACCCGAGGCTGGGTCCCAAACTGGGAACAATCTCACATTCTTGGCACAGGGCATCACTCTGCTGGCTTCAGCCGAGCCAGAGCTCACCTACAAACGAGCAAAGCTGCAGCCAGCACACCTCTGTGAGGCGAGGAGGCAGCCTGCCAGCTGACAAACCTGCTCCTTAGCTCCTGCTGAGGAGAGAAACAGTCCTGGGTGCAGAGCTGGCACAGCACCAAGGGCAGGGCTGATCCAAACCATCCCACCCCCACTAGCCAGAGGGAAGGGAAGAAATATGACTGCGTATGGCCTTTCTCCAGTCTAGTGGACAACAAAACAACAGCCCTTCTGTGCTGAGCTCTGGTAAGTGGTTTCTCTCCCCTCTTGCCCCTGCTGCCATGTTGTGGATGGACCTGGTTGGTTCCATCAATGCCCATCTTCTGCCTCCATCACCTCACCCAACACCTGGGGCACAGCTGCAAATGTAAAGGTGCTAAAAAGGTGGACACAGAGCATGGGCAGAGCATCAGTAACAAAAGCCATCATGAGGCAAAGCTCATCTGCAGTTGTCCAGACCAGGACGACTTGCTCTTCTGCTTCCTCAGCACGAAGCCACAAATAGTTCAGGCCCTTGCTCTCCCCCTTGAGCTGGTGGAAGTGACTAATTGTATTTTGAGAGAGAAGCAAATCATCACTCGAATCATCTGCACCAAGTCCAATAATAGCTGATCTTCCTGCAACGTTCTGCCACGCAGCTCTCAAGCTGCTGTCTCAGCCTCATTAGGCAGCAAATGCTGTGCAAAGGCTCTGTAAGGTCAGAGTCCAAGGTCATGCCCTGCCAGGCCACAGCTCCCTCCTCGAGCCACAGCAGTAATCCCTAAAATCACTGAACTGCCAGGAAATGGGGCCTATGTGCAGCAAGAAAGAGAAGCATTAGACAAACATCTCAGCAGCTGAAATGCCACTGGGCGCATACAGGAGCAGGCAGATAACAGCTCTACAAAAAGTACTCCTGGCTGCTGAAGAGGTAACTCTGAGTGAAGCCTTGGAGGCTGGAAAAGGAGTTTTTGGTGGTGATTGTATAAGGACACAGCATCAGTTGCCACTGTCCCACAAACAGCACAATCTGTGGGATGCAGCATGGTCAGCACCTCAAGGACAGCAATTCCTGATCCTTGGTGGTCTTTCCAAGCCTTTATAACCATGCCTGGGGATACTCAGGCCCTGCTGGCCAGTTTGAGAGCCAGGCAGGGGCTTCCTAAGGAAATCAAAGGGTCAGCAGGGATGGATTCACTCCTGATTCCTGCCCCATTGCTGGAGGGCAACCCTAAACCCCAGGGACACTGCTCTAGACTTGAGGCACTGCTCCAAGTGACAACACAGGAACAACCTCTGGGTATTACACTAACTGGCACCTGCCTCTGGCAGGTGTCCTTGTCCTCTGCCATTTCCCTACAGCTCAGCCCAGCCATAGACATGTTTTTAAGTCTGCATCATTCCCCTGTAGTGAGAGCAGCACAGGGTTTTTAAACATTCAACACTGCCTGGCCAGCCTGGGCTACACTACAGAGCTACTCAGATCAAAAGATCTTCAGCTCAGAAGATTAAAAGGCTCCAGGGATGGGTAAGAGGATGCAGAGCTCTTCACCTCGAGGTGGCTGGCCCTGTTTCTAGGTCAGGAACAAACAAAAAACCTGTTTCTGCCGCAGTGGAGGAAGCAGCTGGCTTGGCTTCAGCTCCTGGCTGTCAGCTGTCCCTTTCTGGGGGGCAACCAGGAGCTGGGCTGGCACCACTTTGGCACATAAACATCCTCAGGGACCTGAGATGGGCTGAGGCAAAGGGTCTCACAGTGTGGCTGTGAGGAGGGGATTTCTGAACAGGGGATATTTTGGAGGGGATGACTGACCTAAAGCCCACAGTGGGAGCACACAGGGATGTCCTCTGTGTGGTGCAGGAGGACCAGTCTATCAAGGGATGCTCCAGCCCTCTCCATGCAGCCCTTGGAAAAAAAGTGCCGCACGCTGAATTCACGCCTTGGCTCCCTCCCCGACAACTCGTAAGCCCAAAATTCTTGGCTGGGTTGGCAATCTGGCACTTTCTGCCTGTGCCGACTGCACGTTCAGGGAGCGGCGTTAAAAATACCCTGCGTGAGCACCCTCCCCGTCAGGCCTCCCACGGGCGCGCGCTCCGCCGTGCCCCCCTGGCTCTGCCCGCGCCGGGAGCGCTGCCGCAATGCAGGCACTCACCGTGCCACCCTCCCGTCTCGTTTGCAAGGAGAGGTGGGCAACAGATGGAAGGAGCTCTCCATCTCTTGCTTCGTTTTTAACCCCCCTGCATGCACGGCTCGGGAGATGCTGTTGAGGAAGAAGGTGGTGCTTTCAAGGAACCCACACCCAATTCGTGGTTGTGGCACTACAGGATATGTTTAACTCCAGAACAGAGGGGAAGAGCAGCAGGATTGTGTCTGTAGGCTGGATCCAACAGCCTGGGCTCAATGAGAGAGAGGACTTTTAAGAATTTCGGGGAGGTTCTCATCATCTCAGAGATGAGTCATCTGTTGCCACAAGGATGATATCATAGTTACTATGTCCTGTACCAAATGTTTTTGTTGTAGGGAGGTTAAGTCATCATCTCAATTCCCTGGAGTTTGCCAAAGATGGGACAATTGCTTTAGGAGCTGATTAAAGTCACCTTCAAAGTTGAAGGGTAGGAGCCTGAAGAGAGCTCTAAGTTGGTCTCTCTGTTCAGATGTTGCTCAAAGAGGAAGCAGATCCTCTCCTAAAACCTCACCAAGCATCACCTCAGTGAGTTCTTCCCTAGGAAAAGGTGCCCAGTCAAGCAAATCCTTCAAGTTTCCTCTACCACAAACAGAAAAATGCAAACAGTGGGCAGTAACTTTTGGATCACCCATGTCTACCTAGTGACTATGGAGAAACTTGGGCACCTACTACCACAGCTGGACTTCTAGGGAGCTGTAAGTGGGTGCTTTAAGATAACCCCGAGTCCCCTGAGAAACCATGTTTGTAAAAAGGTTCTCCAAAATGGTGCGTTTATAACTTTGACACCTGCCTGAATTTGCCAGTAACAAATGAAAGGGAAAACAGTTTGACTGGGCTAAAGCCTGCTGAGCTGCAGCAGATGGCTTGTGCAAGAGTGGAGAAGGAGGAGAGATCTCTACGCAGCTATGAAAGGTTGCCTCCTCTTCTTAGTCTGCTCCTTCCCCACCTCCTTCCCCACACTCCTCCTCTCCGAGACAGAGAACTATGCGGGAAATATCCTGGTGAAATCCCACACAAGGCGTTACTTGACTGACTTCTCCAAGTTACTTCACTCCCATCCAATTTATCCTAACTTTGCAAGAAAACCATGGCCCACTGAGAGGCAACTTGGGCAGCTCATCAGTGTTCACATCACGTAAGACTTGCCTTGCTGCACCTCGGCAAGGGCTCACCAAGTTCTTCTCGGAGACCTCACACAGCTCGGCAGCACAAGGTGAAACCACGAGGCTCCAAAGCAGCATGGATCAAACCCAACAGAAATATTTGTACCAGGCTCTGTGAAGTGAGACCGCCAAGCTTCTCACAGCTTTAATTATGACTGGCAACCTTCCATGGTGTTAATAAAACGGGTGTTTCTGTGGCACCTTTCATCCCGCAGGTCCCCAAAGTCAAAGCCCTGTGCAGACGCAGTGGGAGCTGAGGGCATCGGGATGTAGCCACCTGTGGAGTGTGATGCTCCAGCTTCTAAGGCAGAAAGCAAGGCTGGCCAGGCTCCATCCTGCCCCTGCATTGCAGGGGTACACAGTGGGGCTGGCTCTGCTATCACCAGGCTGAATACACAGCACCAAGCCTGATCTATCCAGCTCAAAGCAGGAGGTAATGGCTGGAACTGGAAAACAAGCAGCATATTCCCAATCTGATCTCCTGACTTTGGTTGTTTAGTGCCTTGTTTCTCATGCCATTTATCTTCCCATTTAAATATGTACAGCTTTCCAATTTCTCTTTTTAAAGCACTCTTTTTCTCTTTTGTAGAGAAATCAGCCCCTCCAGTGCTGGCTCACTCTCCACCCTGCCCTGCCTGCTAATGGAAGTGGTGTGTGGAGGGCAACAACCTTGGGGGTTCAATAATCTGCCCTGCCCTGAAGCTCTTCCCAGTCAAAAACACAAGGAAGCCATTCCCTCAACTCACCTCTCCATGCCTTATCTCAAGGTCACCCATGACATATTTTCTCCAGGTGACTCCCTGGCAGCCATGAAACCTCCTTTAAGCAACAGAGTAGCCTTTCCAGGAAGGAAACCATTTTCCTGGATGGCAGAGGAATAGAATTTTCCATTTGGAAAAGCGGCGTCTCGTCAAGCTTGACACTCCCAACAAAGGCAGCCATCCTCCAAGGCTGACGGAGGCACAGCAGGAGAGACGAGCAGAATCCCACAAAACAGCATTTAGAGGTATAAAATATTCACCATAAATTGCGACGCCACTCGGGACTCGGCATTCAAAGAGCCAAGAAGAAAGCAAAGCCTCAGCAATGACATTTGGCTCCCCAGCTCCACTTTCTCCCAAAGCCCTGAGGAGAGATGAGAGGCCGGACGCAACACTCCACCTCCCATCCCCATGCTTTTAATCAGCATCTCCCCCAGTATTTCACCAAGAATATTAATATATTTAACCCCATTTTACTAGGCAGAAAGAGAAATAAAAGATGCTTTAGAGCACAGCTGCCTCTCAGACATTCAAATCCAGATCTCAAGCCATTAGGCAACACTTCCAAGAGATAGGATAAAGCAGAAGATGAGGAGGCAGCAAACTTCCACAAAGTCCCAAAGGAAAGAAGGAAGGAAACACTCTGTTATAGATGGGGAAGTTGCTATGTATGTATAAGTTGCTCTAACAGGGAGATCAGACCAGTGTTTGACACCAGGGATGGAGCCAAGTACTTGCACCCCCCGAGCTGAAGGTGACCAACCACCTGGTTATCCATCAGTTACTTTTCCAGTCTGTGTTTGACCTGCACTAGCACTGCAGGGGAGCTTCATCCATCACTCAACAAATAAATTCTTCAGCTCCTTTCTGACTCCTTTCTTCGCTTCTTTGTTTCTTTCTTTGTTCTCCTACTACACGCCCAAATTTCCCACAGAAGGTGAACACTTCCCATGGAAATTTCACTTCTGATGAAAACCCAAGTTTTTGTCAAAAAAACCCTGATTCCCCAGAAAAATTTTCCACCAACTCTAATAAGTAACAATAACACTTGGATCTGAACCGCCCCTGGCTTGGTTTTGTTGTTTGCAAACGCTGCTGGAAGCTTTGCCCACCTGTAGTTATTACTTCATTGCTTTGTTCCTAGCTGTCAAACTTCATCTCTTTTTTTTAACCTTAACACCATATGCTTCCTAATGAAAAACGTCTCCATATTCACACCTGAAATTAGAGTCTTGTGTTAGTGCTCTTTCACAGAGCCCTTATGGAATTTCACTCCAAGGCTCAAGGAAAATGAAGTTGAGAGAGGAGCCTTAAAGAAGAGAGAGAAGACCCTTTTTCTTCTCATCTCCTTAGGACTGTGCAGCAGAAGACACCTTTAACTGGACGTCTGTGCTTAGGCTTTATAGGAAATTCAGATTTCAAAAGAGAGAGAAGAGTTTGGGCATCACTTGCTGGAGTCCCAAGAGCTGCCTGGGCTCTTCCCCTCTGAGCATGGGGCGGGAAGGTCAGCAGGGCTGCCTGCTCTGAGCTGAGGAAAACTCTTCAGCTGCTTAAAAAGGTGCCCAAGAGCCTCTTCATCTCTCCTCTTTTTGGAGGTGACCTTGCTGTTTGAGAAGATTCCCCTGTGATATTTGATTTACTGACTCCCCTGTGATATTTGATTTACTGATTCCCCTTGTCTTTCTGAGGGCTCAAAAGCAGGTACCACCCCACAGTCTTGGCAGGTGAACCCCAGGTAAAGCTCCTGCAGTGGGGATGATGCCCCCCCAGAGGCAGCTCTCCCTGGGATACCACACACACAGCATCCCAAAAAGCCCTGAAAGCTCTCCCTGAGCAACCCCCAGGAACAGAGAGGGCAACACCACGGCTCACCAGCCCAACCCTGCTCTGCAGCACGCCATGTCCTCAACACCACTGAGGATTCACGCCAAGGACGGGAAGTTTCAGAAGTTTCCAAGGAAACCTGACATGCTTTTGCAGGAGAACTTGAAAAAGCAGACAGCACACTGCTTGCAATCAGGGCTTAAAGAGCCTGCACGGCTGGAAAATGGATGTTTATTTTATTTCTTATCTGCAGCACCGGACAGCTGAGCGGGAGAGGCTGCGGGTGCCTCTGCATCCCTGCTCGGCTCACGCAGCGGGGAGGGAGCCCGGAATGGCATCGGAAACGCGCTCGCCATCAAGCTGTGCTTGGCCATGAGTCACCTCCTCGGCCCCTGCTCCTGCCAGCGCCGCTTCAGAGCCCGGGCTGGGGCTGTCAGCAAGGCTTTCTCTCTGCTCCCAGCAATCGCTTAATGAGCCAGCGCATGGCGTGGTTAATTACACCGTGCTTTGCATATTTGTCATTCTTGAGTCCCGGGAAACTGAGCGGAGCTGGGAAGGGGCTGGCGTGACACCTGTGGGTACCCAGAGCTCCGGCAGTCCCTGATGGCATCGGGTGCACCCGCATCAAGCATCCCAATCGCTTGCAGCACCTCAGTGTGGCCCTAAAAATACTTTACAAAGGACATGGGGGTCCAGGGTTCCCCTATCCTAAACCAACAGCAGAAGCAGTGACTGCACCTACTCTTCCCTGCTGGGAATATGCAATCCCAAGGCTTGGCAGAAAACACCATGAGGATAATCAGGATTGCATCCTCCCATTCCCCAAAGCCAGTGGGCAGTATTGAGAACGAGATGCTGGGAAGGAAGAAAAGCAGCTTGACAGCAGAGCTCCTGGATTTAAGACAGAAAACCGAGTTGCTGCAGAGGAATTTCTGGAGGCATTTAAGTCCTGGGTGAGGTCCTGAAAGAAACATTTCTGTTTTGACAAGGAGGATGTACAAGGTGGGAAGCTATTGTGGTTTTTTTCACGCTGATTTCAAAGCCTGAAGGAGAGGTCAGCGAGCAGCGCCTGGAGCGATTCCCGCAGCCCCCGCAGGGCACAGGGACCCTTCGCTTCCCACCACCACGTTTCCACCAACAGCCCACGAGGACTTCTGGCAAAAACTGCCACTGTGCTGTCAAAGATAGTGAAAGAACAGGTTGAAAATGCATTTTGTTTACGTGTGGGCAGCAAGACTAGGGAAAAAGATTTATTTAAGACGTTAGGAGACGTTTTGAGCCCCTTTTCCCCTCCTCCATCCACTTAGCAGCAACTAGACATTTTCTTTCCCAGCTTATCCCTGCCAGAAGTCAGATTGCTTCTGTGCCTCTCCCCTCAACACCTAAAATCTTGGGACCTGGGTGCAGACTCAAGTAAAAGACCAGGGCACTCTCAGTTTTAGGTGCGGGGCTCTCCAATCCTGCTGATGCTGCACCAGCCTGAGCTGCTCTAAAGTCAAATGGGAAGAAAGGATGGAGTAAGAAAAAAAAAATTTTAAAAAGAGAGAAAGACTGAAAATTGGATCCATTTATTTTACTTCAACCTTCCCCAACAGCTGCTGGTTATTTACCATTATCTGTCCTTGCAGTGCTGGTGTTGAGCTGAACTCCCCTCCACAGGCTGCTGACAGTCCATGATTACCAGGGAGAGCAGCACTTGCTGCACAACCAGCCCGAGGAAGTCCCTCCATGCCAGAAACAACCAGCCTCCCTCAAGGGGGAAGGTGGGCAAGGGGTCAAAAGAGCCATGCAACCTGCTGAGATCACGCTGGGCACACAGAGAGATGAATTCTCCTCCCAGGGACCCAGCAAGGATACCCCAAACACCTTCTGCTCCCACCTTGCACCCACAGCTATAAATTTGGAGGTGCCATGTATAAATTTTCCCCCTCAGCAGGATTCTTGCCAAGGCAGAGATGCTTCTCTGCCACACACCACAGGGATGACGACACAGTGTTCAGGTAAAGGGAATTGCAGCCCATGTCAACTGCCTCCTGTGCTTTATTTACCCTAGACAGAATTTGTCTGGCCTGAGCAGAGGGGGGTACACATAGCATCTTCTATTCTATAAGAATATATTGCCCCTTGGGAAGAGCTTTAACCAGCTTGTACCATCAAGTGTGGATGAAGGAGCACTGGGAATGACCCACTGCACTGCAATGCACAATTAACCCACATTTTCCCACTTAGCTTTCATCAGCAGGGCAAGGCACTTCAGTATTAACCCCAAGTTCCCAGAGACAGGTAGATATTTCCAAATCCATTCCCAGCAAAACACCCCTCCTGCTGAGATGTGAAGTGAGAGAAGATTGGATGGGTTCCCCTGCAGAAATGTGCCCATCACTTCCACCCATCTACACCAAAGGCAGGTGATGCTGTTCAGCACAAGTAAATCAGACTGGGAGTGACCTTTGCCCCCAGAGCTGCAACACAGGCACTGACAAAGCAAGTCTGACCAGATGAGGTCAGGGAAGCAAAGACAAGGGGCTTTTCAGGTCTGCCCCACCTTGGTCTTATTTTTCAAGCAATTCCTGGCCTCTGCCTCCAAGTCAGTGCTCCTAAAGCCAGGCTTTTCCCTTGGTAAGTGGCCAGCTGGGGATACCCTAGACCTTAAACCAGACACAAAATATAAATACTGCACCCCTTCACTACTGCACCCCCTCTGGAGTCTCCTTTGCAGCAACCTTAGAGGGTGCACTGGCTGCTCCAGCACCGACCCAGCATCCTTCCATCTGTCTGGGCAGGTCAATGTTCTGTCACCTTTTAACCCATCCCACAAAACAGAGGGCTCCAGAGGGAGCTGTGGGTGTCTTCCTAGATTTATGGCCTCTTTATTTATTTGTATTGATTTTTAAAAATGCTTTTGAAAGGAAAGAAAAAAACACAATGACTCTGCTGATCCCTGGAGGCCTGGCAGTGATTAGAGTTTAATGCATCCACCATTGCTCTGTGCACCTGGGGACACCCAAGCACTGTGCACACATCCAAAATGGGATGAAAACACTCTTGTCCAAGCAAGGTCCATCTTTCTGGAGGTGAACAGCCAGCATGAGACTGTCTCCATCCCCATGGATGTCAGGGTGCTGCAGCTGGTGGGTTCTGCACAAGCTCCCAACTTTCCCTGCAGCTCCTGAAAGCCCCTCAGAAACATCTCCCTTAAGTCTAAAGCTCACAGGTTATTGCAGCCCTGCTGTGGTTCAGAGTAAGTCGTTGCAATGATTAATTACCCTCCCTTCAAAAATTGGACACCACTTCTATTGTAAATGAGTCCAGCTTCACCTTCCAACACTGGATCCTCACACCCTCTTTGCTGCTAGATTAAAAACCTGTCTATTTTCAGTAACTTCTACCCCACAGAGAAATATACAGACCACAACCAAATCACCTCTTAACCTCCCTTTTGATAAACAACCAGGCAGATGCTTCCCTCACACTCCAAAGCCAGACTTACGTGCCTTAATTTACCCACAAATTTTGTTTTCAACTTTTTGTGTTGACTTTTTTCCCCATTCTCCTTTGAAAAATGCTCTCTGGAGCTGCACAGTCCTGCCATAAACGTCTTGTTCTTAAACATAATGCCACCTCCAAAGACATGTTCCCAGAGACACTTCCTGCCCAAAGGACTTCTTATTTACATTGAAAGAGTGACACAAGCTGAGAGGAAATAAGGGTTATTATTCCAGTTGTCTAGATGAAGGAATTAAAGCACAGAGATGAAGAGATTTGCCCAAGGACATGGGGAGTTTGAGGAGCTGCCTGGGCCTTCCAATGCCAACAGTTATTCAGCAATCAGACTATCAATAGACAGCAATGAGGAACATGGTTCAGCTCCTCGATTTGCTGCTCTGATGATCCCCCAGGCACCTCTCTGACAGGATTTCACCACTGAGGTACACAAGCTCCTCAGGATGGGAGGCTGCTTGTAGAGTTTTCCATGACAGGGAAGAAAGGAAAGGCCCTGCTCAAGCATCCAGATGGAAGAAAAAGTCAGATTTCCCACTAGTTCCAGAGCCAGCTATACCAACAGCCCTGTCAGCTGGAAACGCTCAGACCAAGATCCAACAGCCCATCAAGCCTCACTCCAAAGGTGCTCCCTGCAAACCCTTGCCCATGCCCTGTCTGACCAGAGGCAGGGGCACCTTTACACTACCACAAATCTTTGAAAAGCAGGTTGTGACTCTTCCTGTGCTCTTCAAAACAGGGACAGTCCTATTATCCCCGCTCCGGCTTTGCAAAGCTTCATGATTTTGAATGGACTGTCCCTGACCCCCCTGTCTCCAACAGAAACACCAAGTTCTGGTTTGGCATCTTCCTGGTGACTCAGGGAAATTTCAAAAAGGGATTTTTTTTTTTTTTATTCCCACGCAACTTGTGGCTTCCTGCAGAGCTTCCAGGGGCCCAACATGACGGAGCAGTGTGACAGCCAGCAGGGATGGTACTCTGTTCCAGCTGAGTGCTGGATGAGCAGTACTAATTCCACTCCTGTCACGATGCTTCCGATAGATTCAGAGATTAATGCAGCAGTTTTTTCCACACTGCCAAGTACCCATGGCCAATATGGTTCTCCTCACTTCTTTTGACACAGTCCCACTTCATCCCCTTAAGCTGCTGATTAAACAGTCAAAGGAGATGAAGAGAGATCCCAAGAAGCAGCATCCCTTTGCTTGCTCCTGTCTGGAAAGCTGGTATGAAGGGATCCCACTTGCTTAAACAGTTAAAAAGAAAATGGTCCAGCACATCCAAACTGCACTTTAATTAACTTCAGATTGTTTTCTCTCTCCGCCTCTTGCCTTTTTTTATTCCTTTTCTTCTCTGTCTCCGTGCATCAAGAACCAAATTGAGATGCAGGTGAATTCATTTTCATAAACTATCAGTTTCCATCAAATCTATCTAATCCATCTCTCTCTCCAAAATCCCTTAAGCAGAAGATCTCGCTCCCACTCTGCCTTCCACAGCTGTGTAAGCCTCGCAGAGCCGGCAGAAATACCAAGCGTGGGTGGCACTACAAGTTCCCAGCTCTCTCTAGATGTGAATATCACTGAGCTTACACGTCCTCGCCGTTCCATGGAAAACATATGGCTTTAATGTAGCACCAGTCACTTCCCATCAAGATCAAAGTTTAAATATATCTGTGGACTAGGGTGGGAACAGCAGGTGCTGCTCGTGGGTCCGGACTGAGGGGGTGAAAGGTGGAAAGGGGATGCTCCAGAGCTGGAGCACAGCTGCAGGGATGACCTAGGGATGGATAGAGAGACTGGTGTTTGGCAAAAGGGTTGAGCCAGCTGCTGCTTCAGGAACATGCATCCCTCAGTGCCCATCCCTCCACAGACATGGCACAACACCCCAAGAATTCCTACATGCAACTGCAGCATCCAGAGCAGCACACCAAGCTGATGAAGGCAACATCCCACAGCTCTGGAACAGCTAAAAACTCACAATCCACAGCACGAGAAGGGCAGGAAGCCAACCAGCCCTGCCTTGAATTTCACACTGGCTTTTCCACAAACTCCTGTTTGCACTAGTCCAACCTCTACCACCAAGGAACTCAGCGTGCCAGGCAAGGTGGTGGCAGTGAGCAGGACTGGGGCTGGGGAGGCAGGAGGAGACATTGCAGTTATTTCAGTGTCACCCAAACGTGTTTATCAGGACCACACACAAAAGTATTGGCTGCAGATTGAATGCAGTTCATGGCAAGTGTTTCCCAAAGCCACTGAGAGCTGGAGGGCTCATCAGGGAATCTTAATTGGTTTTCTCTTAAATAACTCCAAATGCATAAATTAAAGGAAAATAATAAACTCCTGCCTGGTTTTCATTATTAATAATATGAACACAGCAAGACAACACTGCAAAAGCAACTTTCTGCCAATCCTCTCCCCGAAGATGGAGCATCCAGGAGTGGGGAAAGGCTCTGGCACACCAGGGCTGGGGGACAAAGAGAGAAGTGGAGGAAGGAGGGGAGCCTAACTGCAAGGATGCCATTCAGGAAGGTAAGACTGGGGCTGCTACAACCTTCATCTTGGTGTTCATGTCCTGCTCCTGCAAGATGGGCCTCCCTTCGCTCATCTTTCATCTCCCCCTCTCCTTTTATTACCTCCTTTCCAGTGCAGGCACACACTTGATAACTCAGTTTCTCTGCACTTTGTAGAAGGCTCTGCCTTTTCATCCCAGCCTCGGGAGGTTCCAGCAAACCTCAAAGTCTCACCCTGACCCAGGCAAGGCAAAAATCAAAGCAAGGAGCTGATGCTCAGGCTGTGGTTCTGATGCCCATCAGCCTGGCAGCTCCCAGCCTGTCCCAAGGCCATGCCAGCCCAACGGGTGATGAACCTCAGTGGGACCAACCACAGGGAAAGTGAGCAATTGACTGGCAGCCAAATTTACAACAGGAAGTCCGGTTTCCTCCTTCAAGACAAAGTTTTCCCTACTCCCTGATATATTTGTTTGGGCTCAAAAACCGTGGAATCCCAGAATGATTTGGATTGCAAGTGACCTTAAAGATCATTTAGGTCCAACCCCCCTGCCACGGGCAGGGACACCTTCCACTAAACCAGGTTGCTTCAAGCCCTGTCCAACCTGGCTTTTAGAGATTTTGTCTTAGTAAAGTCTCCAGTGAATTAAATCTCCTTTTTAAGTGCTCAGCAATACTATTTCCCAAGTTACATGGCAAGAATCCAACGGGTGAACTGAGGATAGGAGCCAGTCCCCTGCATATATAGCCAGATTTAATAAAGAAAACACAAACCAAAACAGACCTTGCTCCTTTTGCTCGTTTTTTTCCCTCCCCAAAACTGGGTTATTTATATTTTAATTAAAGTGAGCACAATGTAACTCCGTAAGTGAGTTTGGCCGCGGAGCGTTGTCTCAGTTTGGGCTGGAAGACAAACAAGCTCAAATACTCTCAGTGTGGCCCTTTTCCGGGAAACACAGGGATCACACTCACAATTCATCTTAAACCTTTGCAAGATGATGCCCATTAGAGGGGAGAGAACGGGTGTTAATGAGATGAAGTGTGAGAATGGGGGGAAATGAATAAAAGCAACAGCATGAATAGCACATGAGAGGCAAATGAAATAATTACTCTGCTCACCATTGTTACAACAACACAATAAATTTAATGTAATTTCTAAAGGCCAACCAGTTTTCTTTCTTACTTGCTGCTTCTTTTTTCTCCCCCTCTTTTTTTTTTAAGTTCCTTTTTACAGTTTCAGACTTATGCTTTAATTAGCATAACATTTAAATTAGCGAATGGAATCTTAATTAGCTGAGGAAATAGACTTTTGTTGGAGTGGTTGCTAAAACAAATAAATCCTCTTCCTCTTTCAAGAGCCATTTGCTTATGGCACATTTAATAGCCTAGTGTACCATAAACAATTTGAGACAAGGATAAGTAATTAAATTAGAAAACATGCCGACAGAAGTAGCCCAGCCTGGCCTTCTCAGAGCTACGAGAGGATAACGCAAACCTTCCTTCCGCAGGGGAAGTGTCCACGCTGGGATGTTCAGTTTCTGTTTGCAGAACTTCAGTTTCTCAGTGTTTTGGTTTGGATATTGGAGCCTCAGGGGTGGTTGATCCCTGACCTGGAAGGAGGGCTCTCATGGGAACACGAGTAAAGGGTTGTACAAAGTTCAGCCAAAAAGTGATGTTTTCTGATGGAGAAGGGCCTTGCTGGAGAGAAAGTCCACAGTGAGGAAGGTCTGGCAAGAGTGAGTTGCAGTGCCAGGGCAAATTCCTACCAGAAACTCTTCCAGCTGCTGTTTGAAGGACAGCAGCTACAACATGAAGTCAGGGACCACCTTCTCAGTTTGGTCTAACTGTGCTCCTATTCTGGTTCTTCTCTCCTGGGTAGGAAACATTTCCCCAGCTTTAGCCATCCATCAGCTTCAGCACTGCTGGAGAGCGACCAGCACCTGGGCAAGGCCCTCAGCTCACATACCCTGAAAACCTATTCTGTGATGAGAAAAATGCTTTCAGAGGGAGGCTCTTCTCTCTCCCTGTGCCAAGAGAGTGCCAAGTCAGGTAGCTCAGGCTGCAGCATCCATGTTTTGCCTTTCCCACACTATAAAATGAATTTTTCCCACCCATAAAAAGGCAGGATCCTTTTGTTAAGGATCAGACAGTACCCACGTGAACCTCTCCAGTGGTTCTGGGCACCCTTTGGAGGACACACTTCCAGGTCCTCATCAGTGCAACAGGTACTTCATAAGATGAATAGTCTCAGGATGCAATGAAAATAATCGTCTTAAATCTCCTGAATTCCCAGCTTTTAAAGATGAGCAGAGATATTGTCAGTCAACAGAAGTGGGAAACAGCAAGACCCAGGGGAGAATGTACTCATACATCTTCCTCTGCCTTGCAGAGGATTGGGAAAACCATCACATCATCCAAAGCATCCTATAGCTGATGAGCAAATCCCTGGGTGGCCCTGCATGGCCTCTCCCTGGTGTCCCTTTCCTCCAACACAACCCTGGCAGCCGAAGACGGAGCGATTCCAGCAGCAGGGCTGCTCTATCCCGCTCTGGCCAGGCAACTGCAGAGAGCAATAAAAGTTTAATGGCTCCCAGTGGGTCGATTCAGAAAGAATGAAAACGCTATAAATCCAGCATAGTGCTTATGTGGAGCTTAAAAACAAACTGCTCCAATCACACTTAGCGAAGTCGTCCAGTCTTCACAGAAGACAGGGATGAAAAGGAAAGATTTAACCTTAGCCATGCCTTGGGCCAAAAAAACTGAGTTTGGGCTCACTGGGAAGATTTTCTTGGCTTTGTTTGTATTTAGAGTGATGTAAACCCATGTGTGTGCAACCCTGCCCCAGGGGCTCACACTCAAAGGCATCACCAGTGCTCAAGGTACACATGGAAAATTGGCAGAATCAGGCAAAACCCACCTTCCTGACTGCCAGACAAATCAGCCATGCTGAGAAGCCTCTTTTAAAGGCTTTACTCCATCAAGTTTCCCCATGCAAACCTATCCCACACCCACTGCCTCATTCCTCCTCTCAGTGCATTGTAACAGCCAACGATTTTCAGTAACAGCCTCTCCCAAGGAAAATGCTCTATTACAGGTCTAACTCATTTCTGGACACCACTCTCTCTCCATCTTATCTCCCTTTTTTCTCTGCTTCACTACACAGCCATGGACTCTGGTGCCAGAGGGAGGATGGCAAAAGCAACACTCCTTGTATAATCCCATCTCTCACAGCAAAAATGCCTTCAGAGCCGAGCATCTCCCAAGGAGGCAAAGGTGCACCACAGCCCTATCCATCTTGTGTCCACCTGCTAATGAAGCAAGGGATGTGGATGGCTACAAATAGCAATTAGCCTCTGCTCTCCAGTGGGGAAAAGATTCCATCAGCAAACAGGAGGCAAAGCCCAGCTTTTTCCACCCACATTCTCCTTCTCCAGCAGCAGTGGCAGTGCCGTCCTCTGGGATCACAACTTATTTCTCACTCCTTAGCAAGCTGCTCTGCCCTAAGCAGAAAGAGCTGTGAGGTCTCAGGGAGGCTGAGAAGAGCAGCATTTCACAAGTACACCAACACTCATCTTCACCCGACCTCAATGGCCTGGAAAACCCAGGCCCCAGACAACAAAACCCATCCCAAGACAATCAAAAATCATCCAGGAATTCAGACTCTTTTCCATTTGAAAATAGGTCATAGTCTAATCTCCATTTGCCATTTCTTATGCCCCCATCATCAGTAGAGTCAGGGAATCATTTAGGTTGGAAAAGACCTCCAAGATCAACGAGTCCAACCTTTGAGACCAGCCAAAACATCCTGCACAATCAACTCCCAGGAAATATTTGTTCTACCTGCAGTGGAGGGTTGATGGGATAAGTCAAGTGATCTTTGTTTTTAATCTCTGAGAGGGCACCTGAAATGCAAAGAGGGTGTTTTGATACTGTTGGGGTAAGGACATCCAGCCTAAGGACAAGGTACCCTCCAGCATTTCTCATCCACATCATCTCTGTGGGGACCCACAGACCAGCAACACTTCATTTTTAATAGAAAACCCTGTTTAGTGTTTTGACCCACCACTTCTAAAGCCCAGAAAGCTCCTGAAATACCACCCACGACTGCAATGCTGCACCACACAGACATCCCTCTGCCAGAAGACAGAGGCACTGACTTTAATTACCAAAATTACATCTACACTGCAGTCACAGAAGCTGAGATGGCTTAAAACAAGCTGTGCCCTCATCCCAAGTAACACTTTTGTTAGATGTACATGTACAAATGCACAAAAAACCCCAATGAAGCCAAACGATGCTCCAGAAAAAAAGACTCTCTTCTGGTAAAATTCCAAATGGCAGCCAAATTACATATTGCAACCACTAAACTTTTCTCCTGAGGATATTTCTAGCCCTTCTCTGCTTTGTTGAGGGCAGGGGATGCTTGAGACACAAGTCAGGATGAGGGAACTGGCTAAGATGTAGCACCAGTGCCAAGCAAGAGGAGTGGGAGGGACAAGGTATATGATGGAGACTGAGGCAAAATCCCACCCAATGCCTTCACTCCTTTCCCAGCACTAGTTATTTCTTTATTTTTAATTACATTTCAGCCCCCTGGGGCCCAGACAAACCAAAATGGCCCAGCTTCATCCTCTAAGCCATTACTTCAGCAATATTTATAGTTTTCCAAGAACAAACAAACCCATCATGCCGAAGCCGGCGTGTTAATGGCACAGCCTCGGGATAGATGACTTTGGGGAAATCACTGCAGCGAGCGCCGAGTGGTGATGGATAGAGGAGGAAAGGGGGGGAAAGGAGAGAAAAAACAGCAGTCTGCAGAAACAGGGGTACAATTTGATGACTTGAGGAGAGTCACACCTCCTTGCTCCAGTGACAAATTTGCTCCATTAGGCCTATAAACCACACTTTGCCATCACTGTGCTGCAAACTACGGCTCGCACTCAGAAATGGGCCTCTCAAGGCAAATGCAAGCCCAAAACAAACACTTTCCTAAATGCCTCATAACTTTTTTGTTCCACCTGACTGCAGTCAGACCTGAACTTGGACTTTGATGTTTCTTCCACACACTGCAAACCACCAGAAAAACAAAACAACTGATAAAAACCCTCAGCCGTGTTTCTGGTTGGCACCAACACTCCTGGGCTTCCCAGCACACGGAGCAGCCCTTTGATGCTCAGCACAGAGAATTTTCTTCCCTATACTGCATTTATTTAATGAAAAGTAAAAGGCTGGCACAGAAATGATGGGAGTCAGGACTCCTCTCCAACCACCCATCTTCAGATAAGTGATTTCAGAGAATCACAGAATATCCTGAGTTGGAAGGGACCCACAAGGATCATCCAGTCCAACTCCTGGCCCTGCACAGGACATGCCAACAATTCCACCATCTCCCTGAGAGTGTTGTCCAAACACTCCTTGAGCTTTGGCAGCCTTGGGAATGTGACCACTGCCCTGGGGAGCCTGTTTAGTGCTTGACCACCCTCTGGGGAAGAACCTTTTCCTCATATCCAATCTGTCCTAACACAGTTCCAGCCATTCCCTTGGGTCTTGTCACTGGTCACCACCAAGAAGAGATCAATGCCTGCCCCTCCACCTCCCCTCATGAGGAAATCATAGGCTGCTGTGAGGTTTCCCCTTGTGCCTGATTTCCCCCAGCCACAGCCCGAGGATGCCAACCATGCCAGGCCTTGCAGGCAAGTGTTGAGGATAAACACCTTGAGAATCACTGACAGAACGATGATGTTGCAGGTAAGGGAAAAATGCAAGTCCCTTGGACACAAACTCTGACATCCTATCTTAATCCTCAGCTGCAACAGGAGTGTTGCCTTGGGATCTCACCCTGTGTTATTAAAGCACTCCAGATGGTTTTGATGGGGAAGAGACATTCATTGCGATACCCCAGACACCAAGCTGACATCTCAGCGGCTGCAGGAACATCACAGAGAAAATCGGTTCCCCACCAGAGTGTTTGTGCAGCAAGAAGGAACTCGTGAACTGAAGCAGAAAATCCTCCACGACTGCTCTAGACTAATAATTGTCCAAACGCCGGGTGGTAGCAAAAAAAAAACAACCCACAAAGCGATGCCTGGCTTTGAAACCTGCCCTGCTCCTCGACCCGGAGGCACCGGCTCTGCTGCCGCCCCGAGGAGGCGAGTGAGCCACAGGACACGGTGACCAGCAGCAAATTAAATGCCATCAGAGCCGCCTTGCTCAGCACGGGCACCCCTGCGGGCAGGCGAGATGAGCTCGCTCCGGCTCTCCGGTGTTTGCTCCTCTCCAGTCCCTTCCCGAGCACTCATCCATTCGCACCGCCACTGCTCCCACCCCTCCCACCCTTTCCTTTGCCTCCCTTCCTCCAGGCTTTTGAATCTCGCCCTTTCCAGGGGCTCTGCCTTCCTCGCCTCCCCTTGCAGCAGTGGCACAGAGGGACAGAGCCTGTGTGTGCATCGTGGTTATTTACAGGCACTTCTCCCTCTCTCTCTACCAGCATTCTGAGGGAGCGAATCCATCCGGAGCCCACCACGGGCTAGAAAGGCAGCCACGCTGCTCATGTCACCACGATGCCTTTGCACTGGTCAGAGGCTGGGCGAGAGAGGCAAAAGGGGGGGAAAAAGCCTCTGTGGAGGTGCTGCAGGATGCTCCCTCTGCCCCACGCTGAGGCTGGATGCTGGGAATCATCCCGCTTCCTAATGCACAGCTCAGTTCGATCGTCACCCTGCGCAGACCTGGAAAAGAGATGTCACGGCGTGAGCAGAGCCACGAGAGAGCAGAGAGCCCAGCCGGGAGCCAGGGACACAGGGAAAGCTCCCAGCAGAGCCTGGGAGGGGAAAGGAAGGCACTGGCCTGGGGGAGCGGGCGGTCACAGCAGCCTAACCTTCAATCACCGCGAGGCAGCCGCGCTTGGCTGCTGGCAAAATAAAAGCGATCACTGCGGCCTTTTAAAGAGCAATATAATCTCGGGTTATTTCCATACAGAGCGGCACAGAGAGAGCCTCGGCACAGCGGGAGACTTATGAGGAGTTTGGCTGCTCCGGAAAGCGCAGGCTGGTGCTTTTTGAACCGTGCTGGCAAAGCATCCCTGCGACTCACCCACGCGTGGTATTGCTGCCCGGTGCCCGTGTCCTCACCGGGCACACGCAGCCCCTGCGATCCAGGGAAGAGTTTTCCATAGGTGCAGCTAATGAGGCTGATCATCCACTGATGTTACTTGGCAAAACGCTGCAGAGATTTTGCTAATTTACACCACCAGAGAGTCCTACCCCAGACGTTAATTATCCTTCTGGTTTTTGGGCACGCTTGCTGACTTTGGTTTCCCCTCCTCCACACGCTGGACGGTTTCCTCCTCTGCATCAACGAGGCTGGAGCTGGTCCCTCCTGCCAGCTCCTGCCAGCACAGATGATGGCACAAACTGTGCAAAGGGAGAAAAAATAATAACTGGGACCGAACCACTTGGCAGAGCAGTGCCAGAGCCATATTCTGTCTCTTTCCTTCACGTGGGAAATGAACAAGGAAATTTTAGGAGATCACTCGTGTGCGAGACAGGTGAATGCTTTGCTGATTGAGAAATCCTGGCTGGAGGGCTGCAGGTGGAGGGGGCAGGAGACAAGGACATTACTTGAAAAGGCACCTGGGCATTGGAAGGCACCATTTGGGTTAAACAAAGCTCATCTCCAGCCAAGAGCTCCTGACTGGGCCAAGCTTTCCCAAGGTATCCCCTTGCTGTGAAACCTTCTCAGCCACTTGGGTTTTGCCACACCAAAGGCCATGAGAAATAACTCTAACTTGTGATGCTTTCACAGCCACAGTAACACAAGTGCCAACACTTCTGGAAAAGTACTGCCCTTGTTCCCATGAGATACTTCCTTTAAAGATGTGGGGCTGGGAGGAATTCACACTTTACATCTCGAAACACTACAGTCCCTTGAGAGAAGGCCCTTCCCACTGCCTGGCAGTCAGGTATCCAGCACCAAACCCTCATTGTTGGGGTCCTTTCCCTTCCACTGCTGCCAGAATGAAGACTAATGATGAAGACCCCACCCCTTCACCCAATACAAGCGCATCTTCTCCTTGAAGGGCAAGGATATGAAGATGCAGGCAAGAGAGGACAACACCATTAAAAACTCTGCTTTCTCTGCAAGTTAAGGCCACGTCTGACCTGACAGTGAGAAAACAGCTCAACTGATGATAAGGAAAACAGCAGATCAGGCAAATTTAGTCAGACTGGATTATTGGAGACCAACAGTCTACAGGTTCTCCATAGAAGAAGTATAGTCAGGAGTCTGCAGTGCGCTGTTCCAATGAGAGGCAATAATTGAATTTGTTTTCATTTAATTTGAAGGACCTTTAATTAAAAGCCAAGCCTGTGTGTGCAGAGAGATAAAGCTGAGCACGTGGAGACCAGGGGTAATTTGGGTGCTGAATGCAATAATTAATTGTAAACGTGGAGGTCAGGAGCCAGGCTCTATCTCCCTGCAATCAGCACACGGCGCTGGCCGGGCGAACGGAATGGGCTCGCGAGCGCCGGAAACGCTTAAGTGATTTTTGAAGCCTTAATAGCAATTACAGAGCAGCGTGGAGGTTAATTTGCAGAGTTCATTAATCAGAGAAATAAACACGTCAGCGATCGCCACGGAGAGGGGAAGTGCAGGAGCCGGCCTTGGAGATGGAGAAGGCTGACCTCGGCACCGGTGCTCTCCAGGGACCGGGGACGGTGTTTGCATCCTCCACTCAGGGTGAACCCTGGCTTTTCACACCAAACCATGAGCTGTAAAATGCTCAGCCACTCACCCTGGGGTTCCTGCTAACCAGAGCTAAGTATTCCCCAGCTCCACAAGGTGTTAACTGGGTAACAAGACCATGTTGCTCTCCAGCTGGTAACTCCGCTCTTCTTGGTCCTGCTATTCCCCTGCAATCTCAGCTTCTCTTGAGTTATTACTTTATTATTACTATTGAAAAGCTGCTCAGCTTCTCATTAAACCTGGACACCAGTTTTGAAATGACAACTATGACCCTCAAATTAAGAACTCACCCCACTGCCAACACAGGAGTCCTAAAGCCCAGCTCACCCAGGAGCATTCCCTTCCCAAGGCGTGCAAGAGATGGAGCTTTAACACAGCACTGACAATGATACGTCAGGACACTGAGTGTCTAATTAAGGAGAAACACTCAGAAATAAAGAAAATTGCTTGAATCCTAATAGGTATTAATGAAGTTTACAGATGTGTGGCTTCCTGGACATGCATCGTGAGTCAGAGTGGTGCATCATGGAGGAAGTATCTTGGGAATGAGGTAAGGATGGCCTCAACCTGCAGCAGGACAGCAAGGGGCCAGAAGACACTCAGCTCAGACAAAATGGAGTTTTGCAATGGCAAAAGAAGCACTACGAGGAGCTAAGAGGGCTGGAAATCCCTTTGCTGAGAAGCAGGAGAGCTTTGGCAGAAGCCTGTGATAAAAGCAGAGCGCTTGCAAGCTGGGGATGGAGACATCCAACAGCTCCCTGCATTCCTTGGGCTCTCCTGACTTCCCTTTCAGCCTAAGGAGAGGTGACAGAATGGGGTAAGGTTTTAGGGAGGTTCTCCACGCTCTCAGGGGAGGTTTCTGGAGGAGCTGGGTGGCCCCTTCCCAGGCTGGTGGCTCCTCCTGTCCCTGCTGCTGTGGGACCAGCAGGAAGAGGACACACACACATGGAAAGGTGTTAGAGGGAGCACAGCACCAAGAGCTTTCTCTCTGGAGAAAGGCTGTAAATTCTACCAATTTGTTTCCCCCCCTCCCTCCTTCCATCCTAACAAATTATTTCAGGAACTGATTTATGATGCTTTTTTGGAGGTACTTGTGTGGAAGACCTGTGCTTCCAAGGAAAAAGATTCCAAACCCAGCACAGACAGGTCTTGTCTCACTGATCTTTTTGTCCTTGCACAATTACCAGTAGCCAATTAGTCCAGCCATTGCCTTGGCTCTTCTGCCTCTTCAGGCACTGTTATCTCTGGGACCTCCATATGGAAAATGATTTTTAAACACCTCAACAGACTTCAGGGATTTGTTTCTATAGGAGCAGCTGTGTTCTTCAAAATATTGAAGAGTATCTGTGACATCAAGCAGAGTGCCAAGCTCAGCACCTGGAACAGAATAATCCCACACACTGGTGCAGGTTGGAAAGGGATGAGCTGAGCAGAGGAGCTGCTGAGAAGGACCTGGGGCTTTCAGTAGAGGTTGGAAAAGATGAGCCACTGCTATGAAAAAGGCAAAGAACCAGCCTCCAACAGCAGGAAGTCCAAGGAAGCTGCCATTCCCCTCTGTCACCAGAGACAAGTGAATGACCAGCACACGTGTCCCTCTGACCATGTCCATCTCCTGTGACCTGCACACTCTGAACAGGAGTCCGTCGTGTTACTGATGGGCAGCTCAATCCATCTCCTCCATGTCCATCTCCTCCTCTCCTCCACTCCCACCAACTCCAAGTCTGGGGACTCAACCAGGATTGGTGTTAACTTTTCTGCCTGCCAGAACTGTGTTTAATTAAACATTTTAATTAAAATCTGCAAGAGTGATTGCCCCTGTCACCATCTGAAGGGAAGGCTAATCACGTCCCTTTTATCCAGTCCAATGAGTAGCCCAAGGACGTGACACTGGGCAGCAGTTTTGGGTGGCAGAAGGAGGAAGTGTCTGTAAGGAACTGGGTCCTTACCTGCACTCAAGCAGTAAAACCAGAACAGAGACAGAGCCTGGCACAGACACAAAACCTGGGCTCTTGGAAGCTCAGGTGTGGAGACAAGAGGATACAAACCACCCAGTAAGGTGGCATCACTCATTCCTTCAAAGGATTTAGACCTCAGACCTTTGGAAAGACTTTCAATAAACTTTTCCCAGCACAAACAACCTCAGTCAGCATTGGGGCTGGTGGTACACACCAAGCCCACCTTGCACCAGCTCCATCCACTCTCCCTTGTTCCTCTCCACCCTTTTCCCTGTTCCCTTCTCCCACTCTCTGGCCAAGTGCTGGAGGGGCTGTGGCAGCACAGAGGATCCTCTGAGTGCTCACCCTGATTGCAAGTGAAGTGTTTGAGCAGGGTTTCAGAAGTTTTCTCCCTCGATGCCCGTCAAGAACAAACAAAGTGTTTGTTGTTGGTGCAGTAAAAAATTCATCAAAATAAAATAAAATAAAATCAGGAGCAGAAATGCACACATCTACATTTGAGTAAGTGGGGAGAGAACACACTCGGAAACTTTTTGATCAGAGCAGAGAGTCTCAAATCCTGACAGAGAAAATGTATTCATAATTTATTAAAAAAATAATTTATAATTTATTTTAAAATTCATCAGACTCTTCTTTTTTTTTCTCTCTCTCTTTTTTAGCCTCCCCTCTGACAAGCAAGATTCCTGTAATTCCCGAGAAAGGCAACCAATGGAACAATATTGCTGAAGGTTTGTCTCTGTTTTCAGAGGTTGGGAACATGAAAAAATGCAGCATCAGTGCCACAGACACCCCCCACCAGCATCCCTGATGTCCTAACCCTCCCAGGGATACTTTTACATCTCAGACCCCCTCTCTACGGGGGCTTTACACACCTAAAATAGGACCCCTGCAAACTCCTTGGCTGTCAGTGGGTGCTGTCCCTGGCTCTGACAGGTGAAAAGAAGCAGCCAGGGCAGAATGTTGCAGCTCAGAACCCTCCTGCTGTATTCTTTATCCAGTAAGATTATGAGGTTTACTGCTGCCTCTCCATTATCCTAAATAAAGCAGCCTTTCAGAATTGCTTCAGACATATTAGATCATGTACTTTTTACACTTCCAGAGACACTGGTTATAATATCTTTTTAACAACACTGGGCAGAATCTATTTTCTTCTTCCACTGAGCTGAAAAATACTGTTTTCTCAAGGAAGAAGAAAAAGGAGGAGGGAAAAAAAAAAGCTATTGATTTTGTTTAGGGTCAGAATAAAATATCATTGGAGTGGGTGTTGAAATCCTCAGCCACAAATTATTTCCAAAGTGACAGTTTGGGCTGTGAAGATTTTTCTTGTGAAATAAAACAAAACAAATGAAACATTGTGTTCTTCTTCTCTAGGTGCACATTTGAGGTTTCCACCGGCTCCAGCTGGTTCCTGCGGGGTGTATTTTTAGCGTTTCAATCTATTCTCTCCCCATTCCCATCCCTACTGGATTGATGCCTTGCCAGCAGCAAATCCTGCTGTCCAGGAGGAGTCAGGCTATGCCAGGGGGTAAAGAGAAATGCCATGGGTGGGATCTGGAGGGACAAGTCTCAAAGCCACAAGTAGAGCAGGGGTTGTCCCTCCAATGCCCAAGGGATGCTGTTGGCACTCCCTGTGCCCCTCTGCCATGCAGGAGAGAGGATGGTATCTGGCACACCATCATTCAGCATCCCTCTGGCAAGGACTGGCTCGTCTCATGCTGCTTTTGAAGGCAAAAACACCCCCAGGAACCTCCAAACCCCAGAGCTCTCAGCCAGGTTTCACTTCTCCAAAGAGTCAGCAAATTAACCCCCATTTATATGCACAATCCACTTCCCTCTAATCTATCCATCTATCTCTGCTCTTCTGCTGGTACAAGAGATGAGTATTGGCTTTAAATACAATAATTTCTTTATAAATAAAGAACAGGCAAGACTTTTGAAAGGGAAACCAGATGTCTACCTCCTGCTTCTGTGCTTTCTGCTCCTCGGCATTGTGTGCAGGAGATAGAAACACGCCACCGGAATGAAGAGATCTGCAGGTCCCTGCCTTCCTCTCTCAAAATTTATTTTATTTATTTAGATTTATGCAAATGAAAAAAGAGGTCACCTACCCATATGCTCTCAATGCCCTTGATGTAACTTTAAAATGCATCATAAAAATGCCCTGTACACCACAGTGTAATTCAGAGCAAAGCACCAGCAGGTAACAGAGCATCCAGAACCCTCCACTACTGCAAACAGATACACTCCCAGCAAACATCTGCACCCACACATATTTTAGCTTCCATTAGTACTTTTTCCTTCCTCATCACCCTCCTTCCAGGGCAGCAACAGCTTTTTTCCCCACACATCTGCTTCTCTGCTCAACATCTGGTCATTCCATGTCCCCCACTGGTCACTCAGTGCCCCACATCTGAGGTTTTGAGCAAATCCAGGAGACACTCCTGCCACAACCTGCCATCCCATGCAGCAGCCAAAGGGACCATCCAAACCCTGCCACTGGATCAGGACCCCTGGATCTCCTCCATGCTTCTGAGCATGGTGGGCTTAGAAACCTCTTGGTAGTGGCAGAGGTAAGAAAAGTGCTGCAAAAACATAAAAAAAATCATTCCAAAGTGTGACCTTGCCAAAGTGGTGGGATGGTGCTACCCTGTTCCAAGCAGGCCAAGGTATCTCCAAGGGCATGGAGGCTGTTGTGGCACCAGGGGATGGTCTGGACCCCACTCCTGCTTGGGACCCTGCAGCCATTGGCACGGCCACACTTGAGCCACCATCCATCCTGAAGTCAAGCAGCATTTTGGGCAGGAAAGACCTGCCCGTGATTCAAGCCACCACGAGCATGTAAATTCTTATCTCCTAAACCTCACAGCCCCAACCCTTCCCACAGGAGCTGTGCTCCCCACTGCCAGCACCGGCCTTCAAGATGCCACAGAATTTCTCTGCAACGACTCTCCATAGTTCACGGCCATCCTCCCCTGGGAACATGCGCAAAGAGTGAACTAATGAGTCTATTAGACTTAATTAAGCTAATGTGAAATTATTTACTTAATCTGAGAAGATCTTACGATGGCGAGAAATCCCCATGGACAAAAGCATACAAGGGGTTTGAAAGGGCGAGCGAAAACCTGGGAAGCAACTGGTTGCTGAGATGCTCAACTGCAGTGGAGAGGGGGCTCAGCTGAGCCCCTCCTGCAGCCAGCTTCGGACCACACCACCATCTCGAGGCACCTGGCTGTTCCAACACATTTCAGCATTGCCAGAAAAACCAGCCAGGAAGCCCCAGCCATGTTTCGCCTTCATTTTCCAAATGCACATCTCTCCCCGGCCAGCAAATCCATCCAAGGCTGGCAGCTGGGAGGGAAAAGTTTTCAGAAGTGGTTGGCCCCTCTCTCCCATGGATGGAGAGCATCCCTCATCCCACAGCTCCTGCATCCAGGCTGCACCTCCTCGTGGAGTGAAGGCTGCGCAGAGCAAAGGGGATTTTGCCTCATGCATTTCCCTGGCTTTTTTTTTTCCTTAATGTAGAGAAGCTTAATGCTTGCTTTGAATTCCTAATACGACCGAGTTCTTTTTGCCACTTATTTTGTTTTGTCATGCACTACATACAATTACACATCTCTAATCCGCAAATCCTCCCCCGACACCGGAATACGTGCCAAGCCTTTCCTTTCCACAGCCGCCGCATTAAAGGCCTTTGGAGACGAGCTGACATCACAGAGCACTGGGATGCCCTGGCATCACCCACGGCTGGGATGCTCTGGCCATGGAAGCCCCACATTCCCAAGGACCAGCTCTTATAATGCCCCAACCTTGCCCTGCCTAGAGGGAGAATCTCCAGCTCTGGCATTGCATCCAGGAGTCCTCATCGGGACTAAATCCAGTGAAAGAAGCCCCCTCCATCCCAGCTGCAAGGAGCCCAGCTCAGCATCTCTGAGACAGAAATCACATTTTGTACATCTCCCACAGTGAATCAACTCCCCAGTCAGATATGAGCTCAGCAAAAACTGGCAGGCAAATGATCTCATTAATAATCAGCACTATCAGGAGTTTCTGCTTCTCTCAGGCAGCCAAACAGGCGAGAATTTATCTGGGAATGGGAGCACAGCTACCTGGAACACGATGTAATTATTGCTCCAAGGTCAGACAGGGTGAGTGGCTGTGCTGGCAGACAGTGCCCTGCTCACAAGTCACCTCCTCAGGCCACCTGCAAGGGGACACCAAAGCTTTGGTGATGCCTGAGCTGGCTCAGACACTGATTCCCCATCCACAGGCAGTTGCAGCCACTCCATCAAGTACAAGGAAAGAGGAGCTAAAAGCAACCCCAGCACATAAACCTGAGTGTGTGGGCTCTCACCTGTGAGCATCAACCAAGCCCTGGAGGTTACCAAAGTCCTCCTTGCACGCAGCTGCTGTCCCTGCTGTGACACCCAGACCAGGGAGGGTGCAAACAAGTGGGACAGTTTCCCTCCATCCAAGAAGCATCACTGCAGCCTCAGAGCCTCTCGCAAACCAGCTCAGGAAAATAAGAAGGGAATAAGAGAGACATCAATTTCCAAAGCTCAGCGCCAAAATCCGGCCTTCGCCTTTGAAAGCGTAATTTATTCAAGCTGCTTTATTATTGCAGAACCCGGCGTCGACAGGGGATTATGGAGAGGTCACAGCTGGAGCAATAACAATAATAATAAAAAATAGTTAAGTCAGAAGAGTATCTTGTCTGAGTTCATCGTGCAGCAGGGAGACACTTTTTTTTTGGAGCCAAGGTGTTTGAAAGCAAAGGAAGAACATCCCACGTTCCACCAACTTAACGCAAAAGTGGCATCGAACAAACCTCTGGGGGAGCAACAGGGACGGGGTTTTCACACCCCTTCTGTTTGTGAACCCAATTAGGCATATGTTGAGGAAAGGGTGTATGTATATTAGATTTTAATTAAGCAGTGTTAATTATAATCTATGAGATGTGCTTACTGCTTATCTGATAATTATGAGAAAGCCAATTTGGCTGCTGGCTTGTGACTAATTAAGTGGAATTAGTAATGATAATTATAGATTTAATTTTTGTTTGCCTTTATTGGCAATGGGGGGAAAGCAGCTTCCAGGGCTGGGTGGGGCAAGGATGGGAAAAGTCAGTGGAAAAGGTCACCATGCCAGGGATTTGACCCACAAAATGAGGATTTGCCTAGGACTTCCCAGCAAAAGTGGGTTTTTGATGGCCAGAAAAGAAAAAAAAAAAAAAGAGGTTACAAAAGAAAGTTTTTTTTTGAAAATGCTGCTGTGAACAAAGTTCTGCTAAAAGGCATCAATTTCCTGGAGAGGTTGGGCTGGGTTTTGGTAACCCATTGCATGGGTTGCTGGGACCTTGAAAAAAAAAACCTTGAAATTTTGGGCAATTCAGGGAGTTTGGCTTTTCCAGCCCACAGGAGGAAATTCCTTGGGGATCTCTTCCCTTCCTCCCACACCCACTACAGCCCTGACTCCCATTCACAAGAAAAAGAGGATTTTTGAGCACTTCTGTTTTTTTATCCCAGTGCAATTGATAGGCTATAAAATAAACATCAAATCCTGCAAAAACTGCCCAGTCCCTAGGAATGAGACTTGCATATTTTAAACATGCCCACAGGTTGCTATAGCTGACTCCTTGAAATACTCCTTGAAATACTCATCTTCCTCCCTCTCTGAGCATGCATCATGCTCGCAGGCTGCCAAACTGACCCAAAACATTGAAGCAAAGCTGTTGTATGAAGCAAAGAATAAAAAATACAAGGAAAAGGTAAGGAAAAGATAAATACATTGCAGCTGGATTTTTAAAAGGCCCAGCTAAACTCGCAGCTGCACGGCAGCACGTGGAGCTGTGCAAGCTCAGCTAATGATAATTAAATCTCCTGCTGCAGGGGTGAACAGCAATTTCGCGCTAGGTCTGCTGCCCGGGATGAGAGTTCTCCCGGGAAAAGCCACGGCAGCAGTGCAGGGCCAGAGGGCCGGACCGTGGAGATGCTCTGCTCACTTCCCAGGCACCACCCAGGAGCGCTGGAGTGGGGGATGCTCTGCCCAACTCCTTCCCGAAAACAGCATCTCCAGCGCTGAGCTAAATAATACATGGCAATCCCAGGGATAAATTACAGGCAGAGGTATGGGAAGACAATGCCAGCTGAATGCATTAAGGCAGCAGCCCTGGTGCAGCCTGGCTCATTTGCAAGACCCCGCTGCAGAGGGGGGTCCCCGCTGCGGCACCCCCAGGTCTCTTCGGCGAGGACGGCTCAGCGCTGGGCTGAGCTCCAGGGAAAGCACCTGACCTGACTGCAAAGTGGCTCTTTGCATCCAAAGGCAGGGCGTTCCTGGGAAGCAGCCTCGGGAAGAGGCTGCAGGACCAAAGAGCTGCTCTTTGAATGCCGGATGAGTCCCCGGTGTTGACCAAAATAGACTCTTTGCCCAGCTACTGCCTGGTTAAATTTGGTCCCCAGCCCCCTGGATACATGGAGGCAGAACAAGGCCATTAGCCAGATCTCTTATGTCACATCAGAAAAGCTTCACCGTGGCAGGCAGGGACACAGTCCTGCCAGGAGCCTGCCCTCACAGCTCCCAAGGAGGAGGATGGTGTGGAGGTGATGCTCCTCTCTCCCAGGCTGCTGGAGGAAGCAGATGTGGGACAAACCACAAGTCCCAGCCACTTGTGAGCATTAAAGATTATTTGCCAGAAAGGCTATTGCTCTGACCTTTGTGGTGGCTGGTTAGTAGGAGCAGCACAGGAGATTAAATGACTCAAAGTCACAGGTTTTAGGAGTTTTGTCCTTTTTTTCATTTCAGCAGTGACTTGAAAATAGGCCTGTCCTTACAGGGAAAAATTCCCCATGGGTCACAGAGTCCCCAGACCAAAAAAAATTGCTAGCATCAGCCTAAGTGACCAAATCACATGCACAGATGGACAAAATTTGACTTCATCCTAAGGATGCTCAGGGTTTGTGCAGCCATGCACAGCCCCACAAATTCCCTCCAGAATTTCCACCTGGGATCCAGCAGCACATTGGGACCCATTATAAGAGAGCATCACACTTAAGTGCCTCTGTTGAATCATTCATTCCAGCTCCTGTACTTAATTTCTCCATGATACTTTAAATACCTTCCCTTCCTGTCCTAAAGAGCTCTGGGATGTATTGGTAGGAGTGTAAATGGTTTTGGCTCTGACTTGATGCTCAGCTTTGCAAGGAAATTGTTCGTTTGGAATTCCCTGTTGAGCACCAAGGTAAGAGGTCAGTGCCCAGCCCTCGAGGGATAAATAATAATTTAGAGATGATCCAGCTCCACACCAGGATCTCTTGTTGAACATTTCCACCCGTGGATGGCAAAGGATGAATTGCTGAGTGCTTCCCTACCCCTCTGAAAAGAGGAGAAATGGAGTTTTAAGAGAATAATGCTTCATAACACTAGGCATGCTGTTGGATAAGGAAAAGACAAGCAGAAGCCAGGAGCTGATAAAAGCTACAGCCTGTAATTCCACTGCACCTTCTCTACTCAATAAATGGGTTTCAGTCAGAGCATCTCTTCCATCCAACCCAAAAAGGACCTGAAGGGTGAGTTGATTGCATTGATCGTGCATGCATTTTCCCGGCAGGGAAACTGGCCCAGTCCCTCGCTGCTCCTGTCCAAAGTACTCCACTTACTTATTACGGGAATATCGCCAGAGACTCCAGGGCCAGGGAGCGGGATGCTATGGGGAATTCATTGCTCTCTGCGTGCTGGGAACATTAAGTGAGAGGGCAGAGCAGGGGGGTATGGAGGCAGCTCAGCTCAGCCTGTCCCCCATCACAGCCCCTGGCAGCCCATCTCTCCTGCTACGGGTTTTACCAACCCCATGGGATCGTTCCCACAGGGATGTCATTAACCCTTACAAGAACAGCACAGGAGGTCTCCTGCAGGGAGAGCAGTGCAGATCCGCTGAGACAAACTGCCCTCACACAGCTGCAGTCCCCCACAGCCAGCATGCAGCCCTGTCACCCCTCACACCTTCCATGGGCATCCTCCTCCTCCTCCCCAAGCAAGAAACTCCTTCTCCACCCTACCTCGATCCCTACACCCAGCTGTGACATTGCTCAGGTGTCCAGCCGTGAGACAAACCACATCCTCTGCTGCTCCCGGGCTGCCTGCCACTGTAGAATCAGCTGATAAGCCCATCCCCATCCCTAAAACTCTGCCTCTCCTCCCTGAGGAAGAGTGTAAACCACTGGGAAGCAGTGCTGGACTCGGTACAAAGCCCAGTGTCTCAGTAAGTTCAGCACTGCCACAGGGATGTACTCGCTGGAGGGCATTGCTCTCCTAAACCAGCATGGGGTGAGCTGCTGAAACAAGAGGTCTGAGCCCAAATTCAGCATCAAACCCCAAAACTGGAGCAAAAGGCATTGCATGAGCTCTGTGTCCAGCTGTCATGCCCTTTGTCCTTGGCCATCTGGTTGTATCCTGCCCTAAGGGATGGCACACCAGGAGATGCGAACGGGACATGCCAGGGCAGCACCAGCCTCCCCGCTCTGCTGCAGGAATAACAGGCAGGAGGCAAGGCAGGTTGGCAGCTCACAGCAGCACTGCCCAGCCCGGGGAGATGGGTCGAGGTACCTGGGTTTGCTAATTAACCCCGAGGCAATTCCCTGCCCACACAGCAGCGCTCCTTTAACAGCGCTGCCTCCACCTCTGCTGGCAAGAGGCTGAGCCCTGCCTTGCCCGAGTGTCTTCGAAGGAGAAGGCTATCAGCTCCAAACAGCCGAGACCTTTAGCTCAAATCCATTAATCCTCTTTATTAAACCCAGGTCACCTCTGAGTCCTGGCAAATTAACCAGCATCTCCCCACTGCAAGTACATCAAGAGGAAACGCGCTGTACAGTGCCTGTAATTTTCATGGACCAGGGCTCTGGGGTCAGAGGGCTCCCCGGGCTCCAGTCTCTGCCTTTGTCAATTTAAAAGGGAACATCGGCTTGGGCTTGTATAATTTACGAGAGAGGCAGAGCAGGGGCCCAGGGCGGTCGCAGGGCACTCTGCCGGCTGCAGCCGTGCCACTGGCTCCTCTCCTGCCCGAGGATGGGAGAGGGGATGGCAGGATCACAAGCATTGGGTCCCCTGGGGGGAAAATGGGGCTGGGGACATCCTCCAAACAGCTGGGCAGCCGTGGTACCACGCTTGGCATCCTCCAAGGCTACCTTGGCCACGTGCCTTCTTGCTGCCTCTAATAAATTGTACATCCCCAGTGCCAGCCCAGCTGGGAAGCAACAGAAAGGGAGACTGGAAGGGCTTTGCTCCAGCTCAGAAGTGGGCAGAAAATTGTTCCCTTGTTGCTTGAAATTGCACCATTTGAAACATCTCCCCCTTTCTGTGCTGTCCTGTTGGAGCCACTCTACTCTGAATACTCACCAAGCCAGCACCAAAGCGAGAGCGGCTCTATTTCTGAAGAGCTGAGGACATTTAGCTGGGCTGGGGAAGACCTGGGGCCAAATCCTGTATAAAAACTAATTATATACTCAGTAGAAGAGCTGCAAAAGCAAAAGCCAGCCCAGCCTGCCCTGGGGAGGAAGGATTCTGTGTGGGCTGAGGGCAGCACAAGTACCAGAGGTTACAGCACTCTCGGGGATGAGTCTCCTCCTGCTCCTAGAAACAGTATCCTCAAGACAAACTTTCCAGAGCCAAGCCAAGAGTGCTCACACATTCTGTGAGTGAAGATGACGAAAAAGACATTTTTCAAGAGAGAAAAAAAACTGTGGGAAGATTTCCAAGCACCTCCGTAAGAGCTACAAGCATCACACCTATTCCCCTGTGACAACTCCACACATGGCACTTCCCAGCACACCCTCCATCCATGGCTCTACCACAGGGCTATAAATCCACTGGCTTTGGCTGAGGTTGCTCCTGTTTTATGCCAGCTTAAGCCAGCAGAGACTGAGCTGGGAAACTGTGATCCAAACACTGGGATGTTCATCCTTAACTCAGTCCAACGGCACCAGGGGTTTTCAACCTGGGTTTGAGTTACAGGTAGTATTAACACCCAGCATCTTAGATCTCCCAGACATCAGCTTGTATCCCAGCTTTAGTTTTTTATTAAAAACATCATTTCTTGCTCTATTTAATCACCACAAGGTCATTTCAGTGACAGTTGCCAGCATCCAAGCCAAGGAACCAGAGGAGCAGAGCCCTGTCCTGCTGACCAGATAAAAGGAGGAGATGCTGGGTTTCATTTCCTTGTTTGCAATTGAGAGGTGCCCACCTCGGTGTGCAGATTAAGGCGTGGGTGGGCCAATGTCAGCCCCCCACGGGCTGAGATGGGAAGCTGCCACTTGCTCTGCTCATCAGGAGCCCCGAGGAGAGAAATTGCATAGTTCTCCCTGTGGCCCTCTGCCCACCTCAAACCAATTTCTGCTCCTTTTAATTCAATTCAGCTCCTCCTGACCTTGGCTGGCTGGAGTTGCAGAGTTTCTCTCAACAGATAGCACCAATTACAGAGGTGTGAAAATGGAAGGCTTTCAATTCGGAGAACAAACCCAAGAAACTGGGACTTTATTGAACTGAGAAGTGGGGGGTGGGAATGGGAGAGCAAGCAGGAGCACAGGCTCAGAAATACTGCCTGTGCTCACTCTAAAAACCAAATGCTGTGGCAGATTCCTCCGTGGGGGAAGGTGAAGGCGTTCCCAGAGGCTGGGATGGCAAATGCCATGAGAGGTGCAGGTTTAGGTGTGCAGAGGCAGTGGCAGCTGGGGACGAGGGATGCAGAACCCCTCGGCTGCATCCCTGGCCTCACACCTCACTCATTAGCGGCTCCGAGCTGGCGCCTTCACGTGTATCCCCCAACAGGCTGATTTCAGACCCTCGAAATGAGATCCGACAGATCTGACACAACCTGAATTTGCTTCCCTGCAGCAGATCCAGGCTGGATTGACTCTGCAGCATCTGCAGCCTGATCTATTCGTTTGGCACAGCCACACCTCCACCCACACCACTCTTTGGAGTAACACTCCGATCTGTCCACCCACAAAGCCAGTGCCAGCCAAGGACTGGGGGTCAAGCCCCTGAAAACCTGAGTGCCAGTGAAAACCCAGTCAGATCAGGGTGGGAGGGCTCTGGAAGGATGGCAGAGCTGTCTGCCTCAGCAGAGAGATCAGCACACAGACAGACTGTAAAAACTGCACAGTACAGCCTGTGATGATCAGAGAGTCCCCAGACAAAAGCGGGAATGTTCAGTTCATGGGAAGGAGACAGAGATAAGCACTTCCCTGGGCTGAGCTCACTGAAGCTCTTTGCCCAACATGCCCTGATACTAAAAAAGAAAATAATGAAACTTAAGTCCTAGATGCCTAGGATAGAAAATGGGGTTACTCTCATGTGAAACAGCACCACCAAGTATGGCCTCCACCATCTCTGGATAATTCCAGGTACATGGGCTGGAAGAATGCAAAAAAGCCTTCTCCAGACCCAAAAACTCCCCTCTCCAGTCCTGTCCACACCCAGCTGGTCAGACCACCTTCATCAGCACAATGCTTATGTGCCAACCAAGCCCAGAGTCTTCCTTTGATCCAGACACTGCAGACTTCTCTAGACTTCCCCTCACCCCTGGAGATATTCAAAACTAAGCTCTACAGGGCTTTGAGCAACCAGGTCTAGTGGAAGTTGTCCCTGACTGAGGCAGGGGAGTGGGAAGAGATGATCTTTATGGTCCCTTCCAACACAAACCATTCTGTGATTCTATGAATCCCCTTCCCTGATGAGGAGAACCTCAGGCTGCAAAGCTCTTCCAGGCAAGAGGGTTCTCTCAGTCCAAATTTTAAGCAAGTGCCTACCTGGCTGGAACATCTGACTCAACATCCCCTCTCAGAGTCTCAGAGCTGGGGGGCCACCAGTGAAGCAGTGGCTTGCTCATGCCTCTGTCCCAAGAGCTGCCACATCCCAGCAGGGCTCTGAGCAGCTCAGAGGTGCATGGTTTCAAAGCCAGTGCAGCACCTGCTGCATCTCCAGCCAAGCTGTGACCGCGGCTCCACCAGCACTGCCCATAAATCCTCCAGCCCGGTAAACAGCCGAATTACGTCGCCACGCCATTGCTTAGCTGCTTTTGACACTAATTGCTTTGTGGAGTGTGTGCAACTGGCAACACCTTATTAAAACTGAAATATATTATACTGTCCACTTATTGCAGCTTTATAAAGATAAAGTATCCCGAGAATACGGAAAGGCTGGCAAAGGCATTGGCTCTCAGCCTCGGAGTGGCCAGAGGATGCTGCAGCACACAGACAGCACAGGGCAGGCACTGACAGGACAAATTCATGCTCTCTGTTAAATTCCAAAGAGTATTTCCATTTGGAGACCAAGGGCTGAGTGAAGAGCGTGCTTGAGAATTTCTCCTCTGTTCATCTCCTGCTTTCAGCTCAAAGATCATCACTCTCAAACCTCAGGGGAAGACAGGCAAAGATGCAGCATGAAAGGGCAGGGGGATCAATCACATGCTGCCCTCCTGCCAGCTTCGAGAGGAGCAGAGGGTGCCCCTTGACTCAAAAAGTCAGTCCAATCATGAATTCAAATTTTCCTACCTCCAGACATCTCCGCCTGAACTGTGGTACAGCCTCTCCTGCTGGTGGCACTAACTGGGGCATCTGCTGCTCTGACAGTCACACAAGTGCAAATCCAAGAGCCCCGTGATGCTCCATCTCTGTGTCAGCCCAGCAGAGCAATTTTAGCACCCAGTGTATTGATCCTGCACTTTCTCCTGCATTTCTCAAAGGAGGAAGCCAAAGCCCACTGTTTTACATGGAAAAATGTGCAGAAATCTCCACTTCAGATTTGGAGCTACAGCAAGGACACGTCTTTTAACACGTGTCTCTGCACATGCCTCAGGCAAGTCATTTTCCCTCTTTATTCCTTGACTTCCCTGTCTACAAAAAACAGGTACAATGAAATTTCTCTTCTCTGTGAAGTGTTTTAAGATCTACTGGAAACAACCACTACGCGAGAGTGAGACCTGATACCACTGAGTCTCAGTAATAAGTGTTTTGATCCAGACCCCCTGGCCTTGTCTCTCCAGGTAATTTTGGAAGAATTTTGGGTTTATTTTTAATTGATAGGCTATTTCTGATGGGGAACACAGCAGACAGGAGGAAGGCAGGTACAGGGGCTGCCATCAAAGGCATTCTGCCGCCTGCAGTGCTCACAAAGAGGTGGCAAGCAGAGAGGGCACAGAAAGCCCCCCTACATGGGGGGCAACTCAGCTTCTGGGGACTTATTTCCAGTCAAATGGAGATATTCCTCTGGTACATCACAGAACTGATTACATCTATATCCCTCACGTACTGTGGAGAGTACAGATGTTATTATTTATCACTTACTGGTCATCTCCCATGTGGCAGAGACAACAGACCCACCTCCCACCAGCCCACGTGGTGCAGAAACACTGCCTGCATCCTGCTTTGAATCCTCAAGGAAACGGCATGTCCTAAGCAACAGATTTGAAATAACCAGTCTTTGGTTCAACAAGTTCAAATCCCAGCAGGATCAATACCTTCTCACTCCTGAGGTATCAGCAGGTAATTGGGTATCGTGCAGTGATGAGTAACCTAGTTTGCTCAGAAACTGCAAACTTTAATCTTCATCCGCTCCTGGTACATAGAATAGTGAGGGAGGAACAGATCAAAGGAGAACAGATCAAATTCAGCTGTATTTGGACTCAGATTGCAGAAAAAAAGGACTCATTCTTAAGCAAAATGGCTTAGGCTTCTAAGGTTCAACATCTTCAGAGGACTCAAGTACAACAGAACAATGGGAAGTTGCCTTCTCTCCAGCACAGCCACCTGGGATCACAGTACTGCCTTCCTTGGGTTTAGGCTGCTCCTGACACCCTGAGTGGGCACCAGAGTGCTCTTCAACTTCCTACAGCAGCATCTGAGCACTTCAGCTTCTCCCAGTGTCTACATCCTCCTTTGGCCCACGCACTCCTACCCCAGCCCTCTCTCCACTGCCCCATTCCCAACCCTGCAATGCCCATGGCACCAGCCCTGCTGTCAGCTTGAGTGAGAGCAAGGAGATGCTGGTCCACACTTCACAAGCTGGAAAGCTCCACCTGGCTGTAGGAAGTTGCCACCCCAGCCACGCAAAGGAGAGGTGGCAAGGTAGAGAGAGGGCAGAGAGAGCTAGAAAAGCACGGGGGGGCAGCAGAACAACCTATTTGACAGATTTCCCACCGATCAAAGCTAACTTTGCTTAGAGGTTTTGACATCTGATTAATTACGTCGCGCTGGCTCGGCTCAAAAGCCTGAGCTTCCGGCAGCCCTCGCCTTTCATCCTCGCAGCACTTGGCCGCTGAACGCGCTCCCCCAGTGCCAGCAGAGGAGGGGATGGCAGGAGGGTGGCTTTGCCAAAAGTCCTGGCCCGTCCCTGGGAAGAAGAAGATAAGGAGGGTGAGGGACAGCCAGGGACAGACCCCCTTTGTTTGTGGTGCCTTTTGTCACCGGGAGATAGGAGGAGGTTGTGTCGTGCTGACATTTCAGTGACCAAATTAAAATGCGTCGCCACAGAGACTAAATGTCATTAGTCTCATTAGAAGTGAGCGCATTAAAATAAACAACGAAAAAATTCAAGTGGAAATTAGCCAACATCATAAAATAAAATAAATATAAATGAGAAAATCCAGCGAGGACTGCGCAGATGATGCCAATGGACTGGATTGCTGAGTCGGGAAGGGCCACGGCAGGAGCAGCCAAGGTCTCTGTGGGCTCTGCTGCCACCCAGGAATGTGATGAAACAGGTCCACTGGTGGTGTGGTCCCAAAAAAAGCTGCCTGTTCAGGACAAGCCTATGGGATCTAAGTCTGTGGGATCTTTGAGGCTCTGTTTCCAGACAGTTCCAAGACGCATAGGTTGACTTTAAGGACCTTAATGTCCATGTCCCCTGGGGCTGGCACTGTGGGCAGTGCTCAGCCAGCACCTCTGCACCCCGAGGGATGCACTCCATGTGCACTGCTCTCACAGGAAGGTGGGTTTTTTAGCAGCATCCAGGTTTCCCTTGGAGGCTTCCCACTCAATTACTGGCCAACACCAAGCACATTTGGCTTATGTGCTGTGACAGGACCGCTGAGCAAGGTGGAAGGCTTGATGAAAGAAGTGCTGCTTTGACCTTGTAAAGAGAGGAATTTTCCCTCTAACCCCTCTTGCTATGCAAACGCCATTTCCTTTGGGGCGGGAGAAGTCATCAGAAGACCCTTGCAAGATCCTGCTTATGACAGAGCAGATTTGAAAGCCCAGAGATCTCCTTCCCCCTCCTTCCCTTCTGTCAAAAATTATAATCATCATTTTCCAGCTTGCTGAACAATCAAAGTGTGGCCTATATTCGCTGGAGCTCCTTCCACATGCTGCATGCATAGCAACAAGTCCAGGAAACAAAAGCCCAAAGTAAACAGTTGAGTGAGAGGATGCAAAGAACTGGCAAGGGGGGCAGCAGAGAAACTCTGCTCAGAGAGCACGTGTGGGGCACAGGCAGGCTGGCTCAGCCCAGTCTCACCAGTTTGGAGCTGTCCTGAGGGCCAAAGCCCCATGTGAAGATCTCCTCTTCCATTCTCTGCAAAGAGCATGGAAAGAAACATGCCTGGAAAATTTGGTTAGTGGAAATGGCAGTGGGTGCTGCAGGACCAGAAGGAAGCCCAAGCCCTCCTGCTGCAGGTTCAGCCGGTCCTCATGTGGCTGAGGAGCCATGAGGAGCAATCCATGGGATGAGCCACAAAGGATGAAGCCACGTGAAGCACAGGTAACCCCAGCTGCCTTCCTGGGAAGCCCATATCCTCTGGATACCCAGCTCTGTCAACGCAATAGAAACCCCGGATGGCATTGCTGCCCAGACACTCTGAGCTGATGAGGTGCAGTCCCAGCATCCCATCCTGGAGCACAGAGCTCTCAGGGAAGCTTGCTGGGCTGCCCCCTTCCCTGTGCTTTGCATCCCGATTCAGTCTCCAGTGCTGTCAATCCAGCACTTTTCACTAGCGCTGAATTCACAGAAAAGTAAACCTAAAAATATCTCTTCTTTTTCCCCTTCCTTGCCTCATCTCACACGTGTTCTGGGTGCACATGATTCTGCCGCACAGGCAACAGGTTCAACTTCCCAAAAACAGCTCCTCCCAAGGAGGTGGCTCTCAACACTGACAGGTCCCTGCAGGTATCTGAGTGTCCCAAACCACTGCCCCTGCCACCCCACACTCTCTGAGCCTAAGCTGGGACTAGAGAGTCCAACAGCTCCCATTCAGCCAGAGTCCAGGACACCTGGGCTCACTCATCCATCAATTAACAAGGACAATGCATCCCCAGCCATTCCTACCTCTCTAGACCTAACTAGCCACCTTGCCTGGTCACCCTTAGAGGGTGATAACGCACTACCAAAGCTTTTAAAAAGCAGGCAGGAAAGTGTTTCTTTCCTCTAAGCCTGAAACGAAGAGGAGTTCCCTGGAAAAACCCACCCACGGAGCAGCAAGTGTCAAAGCCACCTCTGTTATGTGCTGTTGCGCATTGGTAATTATAAGTACCGTGCCTTCATTAGGGAGAAATGACTGGGAGGCAAGGAGCTTTGCAGCAAAGCTGTTATTATTTTTAAGTTTAAACAAAAAGGAGAAGTGTGACAGCTGAGATCATTCCCCACCCTGCACACACCAGCAGCTGAGAGCATCTCAGGAGACATTCAGGCAGGAAGGGAAAGGAAGAGAAGTGTCCGGTTTTTCCTAATGGAGGAGCATAAAGGACAGTCCTGCAAAACTGAGGATGACTGTAGGGTCATGAAGGATGTTACAGAGAAAACTTCACAAGTTTTCCTCTATCCCCACCTGACTGCAGCAGAAGGATCCTCCTGAATACTCTGCTCCTCCCCAAAATGTGCTGAGGTTCATCAACAGCCCCCCAACAGCCTCACTCAGCGACTTCAGTTTCTAACCAAGCAAAGCACAAACTTCAAATTGCACATTCAAGTGTAAAATATGAACACAGCTGTTTATGCAGCTCAAAATTCACCATAACCAAATATTCAAGCCTTTGGAGAAGATTTTCAAAGGCGCCAGTTAAGGCACACAGCTCCCATCGGTGCCTTTGAAACATTTCTCCTTTTTCAGCTTTTCACAGGGATTCGCACCAGCAAAAGCTCCTCCACCCAGCCCTTTGCAACCATGGAATGCACAAAGGAGAGGCTGTCAAAGAGAAGCTGCTGGAAAACGCAAAGCAAGGTTCAGCACTTTGGGGCACCCTGAAAGGCACTGGCCCCAAAACCCACAGCCCCCAGAGTAAACTGTTCTGGAAACTCACACCATGGGGATTTGCACGGAGCAAGAGCTGTGTGTCCCTGTTCTCCCATCACGCTCCCTCCCCATGTCATTTGGGAATGACAGCAAGTGCTGCTCCTCCCCAGCAGAATAAAACATCCTCCAAGAGATCTACTCCATCTTTCGCTGTCCCAAGTGCCAGAGGATGGAGGACACCTTCTGACAGGGAAACTATAACCCAAGCCTCTGGCACAGGAAGACTAGGCAGGGCTTTTGGGCTTATGCCCACCAGTGCAAGCTCATGATCCTGCTGGGACCTCTTTCTCGGCATCTCTGATTCATGGAGGACTGAAGGTTGCAATGCCTTGTCCACACCTATCCCCAGCCTTTGGGAGAGCATAGAAAATCCCTTTTAAGTCCCTCTTGCTCATATTGAAATGGCACTAAAGCAGAACTAATGTGCTCCAGGTACTTATTCTTGGGTTTAGTCTCAGGGATCAGCAGCCCTCCACAACCCCTGCTGGACAGGGGTGATGGCCACATGACAGGCTGTGGGGAAAGTGTGCTCCTGCAGCAGGGACCCTCTTGGGAAGGGATGGAAAGGTGTTTTTAACACCTGCAATGTCTGTTTTATAAATTTAGACAGGTTTTACAATCACCACCAAAGCCAGGCTGCCCCCACAAGGTTGAGGTTGCACAGACAGTCTCTGGGAGGATGCAGAAAGCAGATCCCAGGTGCAAGGGGTGATAGCAAAGCACTGGAGGAGTCCCCCAAGCTCTGCAAGCTTTATCTTGATCCCAGAAGCTGGGAGCAGTGAAAAACAGAATTGTCCATCTCATCCTGAACTGCCAGAATTCTGACCTCTGAAAGGAGCCGCTGCCATGACAAGTAATTTCCCCAAGCCAGAAAAAGGCAAGGATATAAATGTCTGAAGAAGCTGATGAGCATTGATTTTTGCCACCTGTAGAGCCATGATGTCACACCATAACTGCAGATTAGCCAAATATACTCCCCTCAGCCCCGAATTCACTCTCCAGTGCATCACAGCCCACCTTCACGTCAAAACAGCAGCACCCACAATGCCCAGCAGTTCAAAGCATTTGCCAACAGCTCGACAATTAAATTACCCACTCACCTCCCTATCCTGCAGTGCTGGGCTCATTAAAAATCCTCAGCATCCTTCCCATCAGAGGGCCCACCTCAGAGAGCAACCCATGCCCAGGAACCCGCCTTCCCCAAGGCCCCAGATGACAACAGCACTAAGCCTTCGAAATTATTTTAGATAGAAACTTGTCTTACAAAGAAATAAAAAGCTGCAGAGTAAGACTCTCTCTATGACCAGAGGGGTCAGGGTTTCATTATTGCATTAACCTTTTGTGTCTTTAGATTCCATGAGAGTAAATTGGTAACGAGACGACATGAGCTCCAATGGGAAAAATGCATCTTTCCTAACAAAAATAAGGGAGGGGGAAGGACAGAGGTGGGAGAAAAGAAAGGAAAAACTGGCAAATAAGCTATTACAGCTAATAATAACTTTGTGATGCTATTTTCTGCAGGAGCCTTCAAGTTGTGATGTTTCCCTTCACTCTAATTACACCTTCTAAAAGCAGGTTCCTTCTCACTTTAACCACCCCGTGTGAAACTCCCGCAGGATTCGGATAAAAACGGAAAGGGAAGGAGTTTGCACTTCACAAACAGCCTCTGCATATCCCAGGGGAGCGTCACCTGCGTAAAACACTTGGGATTATGCCTGCAAATAATAAACAGCCCAAAAAAAACCACTTCAGGAAGGTGCAGGCTCCAAGGGCCAGCAGGGAACATCTGACTTCCCTCTGCCACCCATGACTTTGCCAACATGACTTGTGTTCCAGCCCATGGCAATGAAACCACGACTGAAATCAATGCTGGGGCAGGTTGGGCAGGGAGGGAAAACATCCAGCCTCTGCCATACATGGAAAAATAGAAAGGATAGGAGGCATTCAAATCCTGGGCTTTGAGGCAGCAAACGGGCAGGGTGGGGCAGGAAGGCAAAGCACCAAGCAGCCCAGTGACTGGAAGGGAACTTCCTCTAGGGCAGACAGAAGGTTTTGGATTGATGGATTAAGGGCTGAGCCCAGCTGGGCAAAGTACTGGGCTGGTTTGGCTGAGAGGCATGCAAAGGCAAAGCAGATATTGCTGCTTAAATAGAAGTAAGAAGGGAAAGCTACAACTGCATAAGTGTGGATCAAGAAGCCTCTCCCAAGTTACTGGGGGTTTAAACGCACAGGCATTTTCCTTCCCTGACATACACAGAGGCCAAAGGCAGCCCAGGCCTTGGGCCAAGCAGGCACATCTCGAGGAAACTGCAGCAGGGCACTGGCAAACAGCTAATGCGCTGTGTCAGGACTCTGCCAGCTCCTGCAGCTTAAGGACATTTTGATGACAGCCCATCAAGTGTCACACATCCTCCCATTTGGCCCACACGCCTGCCTTCCATCCATTCCTTTGCAATTGCAACCCAGAGAACCTCATAAAAGAGCCAACACTCTACTCAGCCCAGCATTGGTGAGGCACATCTGCCCCCACACCAGGCGCACCTCCCCTATCTTTCTGCAGATCATATTTTCACTAAAAAATCCTTTGCATTTGTAATAGTCAGGCAGCTCTCGCAGCCACACCATCACCCTTGTGCTCACGTACTAAACTACAGGTGCACCATTTTGGTTTCAGGTGTTGCTGAGGAGCTCGAGGCTCTGCTGTCAAGGGTTCTCCACCACCACTCCCCAACCAGGGAACAGCGCTAACTCCAGGGCCAACCCACATCCCATCCCACTCCAATCCCACAGCCCATCAGTCCCGGGATCACTCCAGCTGCAGATTGACAGCAGGATGTGGACGGTCGCATGGCATGAGCCTCCACAAGCAAGTTTTAGCCCAAGTCCCCTCGTGTTCAGCACAGTTGTGCAAAGAGCTGTTTTCCAGCTGTGATAAGCTAACCCTTCCCCAGCCACACGCACCAACCCCGCACAGCAAAGCGCTGGAACTAAACCATGGAAAGCCGCTGAAATGCCAGCCGTGCCTTTCCCTGCCCTCCCGAGTCCAACAGAATCCTCGCTGGTAGTCATGAAAACACGTCGGGTTAAGATCAGATCCCAGCCTCGTCACCCAGTTCCCATCTGCTTGCACAGGGACAATAATCTTTTCAGCTGCTGAAAGTGCACATCATCATCAAAAACACCCCGGTGACTTCCTCCCCCGCCGCGTTCAGCTCTGCTGCCCACCCCCATCACCCTCTCGTGGATGCACCGCAGGGCTGCGCTCGCTGCCCCTCGAGCATCAGCGCGGAGCCAGCCCTGGATCCAAACGCAGCATCTCCCCCTTCATCCTACCCTGGAAAGCCATGGGGACGAGGCCAACCCACATATTGGGAGCAACCTGCTCGGTTCGTGGAGGTTGCGGCACCAACACGGTCCCCTCAGGTGCCCAGATGGGCGAGGGGAGGTCATTTTCACTTTGCAAAAGCGGGCGAGGGGCAAGCGCCCGAGTTTGCCTGGCAGGAAGAAGGAAGGCACAGGGAATAGCATGACAGCTCTCAAAGGAGAGACGGCACAGCAGGTGCCCAACTCCGAAGGGGGAAAAAACTGCGTGACCCCATCGTTTAGAGCCAGAGGTTGCCCGAGGGGATGGACCCTGCCCAGCTGTGCAATCGCAGCCAGCCCCCACTGCAGGTGCCTGCACTGCTCAGGTACGGGCGGCTCAGCGCCTCGGGGTCCAGCACGGTTCTCTGAACCCCCTCAGTGGGGGCACTGGGCAATGCCCTGCTGCAGAGCAACTCGCTGCCTGCCGGCGTGTGTGCACCCGCGCGCAGTGGGCATGAAGTCGGGGGTCCCCCGCGCACACACCGCTCGGCTTCCCCACCCTGAGAGCCCGCAGCCCCCCACCCGCTGGAGGAAAAGCTTTTCGCACTACCTGGGATGAAGAGCAGGGCAGTGGTGGCCGTGAAGACGATCCAGCAGGCAGGATGGTACATCTTGGAGCTGCGGTAGGCGAGCGGCTGATTTGCTTGCTTCTTGCTGCTGCCGCCGCTGCTTTCGTCTGCGCTGAATTCTGAGCAGGTTTAAATCCAATGTTTGCAGAGGGAGGGAGACTGAGTTAGTGAGCTGGAGAGAGAGAGATGGGAGCAGGCAGTCAGTGTCTCTGATTTTCCCTTGCACACGCACACAACACACACACGCACACAACTAGCAGAAGGAGCACCAGGCTCCGTGCGTGCACGGGGAAAGCAGACCTCCTACCAGGCACCCATTGGTTCAGGACGCTGACTGACACACGCACACTTGCTCTTCTGCGGGTTTCACTCCGCAGTCAGGGAGTTAAATGCAGGCATCGACCCCCCGAGCATCCCTCCCAGCACCAGCTGGTACCCGCGATGGAGGGAGCAGCCCTGCGCGGGGACAGGCACAGTCCCACCGACTCCTTCTGCACCAGCCGCCTGCAAAGGGGAATTATTTTGTCCCCAGACTGGCCGTGGCTGGTGGGGCAGCCCCAGGCTTCCAGCCCCTTGGCTCACTCTGCCCTCTGCTTCCCTCCCTGGGAAGGCACCAGCAGCTATGCCTGCTGCTGAGAGGCAAACCAGGGAGCAATCCAAGCTTTTTTGCATGAGTGGGTGTTTTTCGCACAAAATCTCTCAAACAGAGAAGCAATCTTGACTGTGCATCCCAACCAGAGATATTTTTTTCCCTTCAGCAGCTCACAGAGCCCCAAAACCACATCAAGTTCAGGGGATCTGCTCCTGCAGACCCCCTGCCAGACACTGTCCTGTTCGCACCAAGGCCCAGGAGTTTTCCTCAGGTTCTCCTTTCCTTCCAGGCTGCCACAGTTTGCCCCTGATCCCTCCTTTTGCCCAGACCTCCCCCTGGTACACTCCCACAGCCCTGCTGAGCCCTCAGCATCCCCAGTGCTTGGCATCAGCAGCTGCCCCTGCCATGTCCACCCCTCCCACAGCCACCCCCAGATCAAAACATTTGCCAGTTAGGGCTTGAGTTTGCTGTATTGACAAAAAAAAAAAAAAAAAAAGCTTGCAAAGCTAAGTTTCCCAAAGAAACAGCACTATTTTTTTTATATTTCTCTAAAGAAAAATAAAAAAAATGTTTTGTTATTTCACATTAATTGCAGCTTTGTTAAAAATAAACAGTAAGCATTTTTAATGCTTGAAGACAGACTAAAACGTTCAGTTTTGCTCAAAACAATCTCTTTCCCCACTAGGTCAGGGCTAAAGGTCTGGTTTTGAGTGCCAGGCCAGCCCAAGAGTACTTTCAGCCCAGTACTTTGGACTTCCAGCTAACCCACCAAAGCTTTTTGGCAGCAGTGCCCACAAACTCCTCCACATGCCACATTCCAGGGTTCCACCTGCTCCTCACCTTAATCTCTGTGCCATTTTACCTGGGCATGCTCTCACCAGCCCTGGATGCCCAGGACACACCAGTTTCCTGGATTCTTTTCCCTGAAGACTCTTTTTTGCATTAAACCATCATCTCAGGGAATGTCTGGGTAAGAGACACTCTGCATTGGACGTGCATGGCTCCTGGAGGGATGATGCATCCACAAACACCTGGCTGCAAACATTAATTCCCCCAATCTGCTACAGAGCTGGGGCCAGAGCTCTTCAGCTCCTCTCTGCCACCAAACACCTGGCATTCAAATCCAGCCACAAAACCCTGATCATTCATCCTCCCTTCTCTCTTTCTTTCCCCCACTTCTCTCACCCACTTGTTCCAGCTCAACACACACTAATCAGAGAGACTGCCACTGCATCCCTCCCCATGTACATTCTTCTCTTCTTGCATTATTTCCATTCAAAGCAGCACCAGAAGGAGCAGGAAGAGTGGTTTTGGTGCACAAAGCTACATCCATCATGCACTGGAAGAGAGTTCCTTCACCCAGCAAGGGATGGGAGCTGAGCACACATCACCAGGACAAACTTTCTCCAACTATTAGCCACTAATCTCTCTTCATTTTCTACTCTGTTTGAAGAAAACATGAGTTTTTAAAAGTTTTTAACTCAACCATATTCCCCCATTACCTGCCAAAGGCATCCCATCACCCACATCTTTAGGAATGTGCCAAGGAAAACATGACTAAGGGCTTTGTTCTTTAAAAGTTATGTTGTTTGAAGTAACCTTGACCTCTGAAAGAGCTAAATCATCTGATTTTTGCACAAGCACTGAGCAAAAACCAATGAGCCCAGTGTCTCCCTCAGCTTGGGATGAGGATGGGGATATTTCTGTCCTGAATCTCCCTTTAACTGACACCCCAACAGCTGCCATGAAGCAAATTTATCCTTTGCTTTCTAAGTATTTTGGGAAAACAGCTGCAAGAAGGCATTTGGGATTTCCCAGGGCGGCAAGGCACGTGGCTGCATCATTCCCAGCCAGCCCAGGACAGGGACATCTGTCCCCAGAGGGGACCAAGCTGTTTTGGGGCTCAGCTGAACCGTCTGGCTGCAGCTCATTCTCCAAAACCCACACAGTGAGCTCTGAATCTACCCAAGGCAAAGAGAAATAAAGTTATCCTCAAGGAACTAAAGGAAATGAACAAAGAAATCATTTCTAATTAACAGAAATGTTTGATGGTCTCAGAACAAACATGTTGCTCTGCTTTCAAAACCTGAGTTGAAAAGCTGTATTGGGTAAATTTCAAAACAACACATTTTTACTTTTTTTTCCTCCCACCACAGTTTTCCCCTATGCTTTTTTTTTCCCCCACCAGCAAATGATTATTACCCAAATGCAGCACACATTTAGCTGCAATCCTTACATCTATTTGGGCCAATTAGGCTGGCACCTGAATTGCCAAGTGCAGGTCTAAGAGTGACCTCGGACCAGACCTTTAGTACATTGATGCCTTTGCCTTCCCATCTGCAAAATGGGAACAAATGTGCTTTGATCAGGCCAACAAATCCATCACTGCTCACCAGCTTTGCAGGACTGACCAGACACTGGCCTGTTTCATTTGTTTGATTTCCAAGACACATAATAAAAAGGTGTATAAATATGTATTTAGCTGGTGGAGCTTTTCTGGGATATTTGGGGTTGTTTGCTTTTCACTATCAAGCAGGGAATCTAAAATGCATATTTAAATTTGACAGGCAGCACCCGATCTGAGAGGAGACATTATGGTCCGCTGGGCACATTTAGACATGATTTTTGTGTGTGTTTTCAGAGGGTTTTTTTCCCCAGCTGTCTCAATGCATATTCACATCTGGGACCAGACTAGTCTCTGGGGGAAATAACACATTTTCAGCAAAGCAGAGGTTTCCTCACCCTCTGTTTGCACAGCCAGGGAGAGGGGGGCAGAGCACCCCAGGAGCAGGAACAGAGGGTAAGGAGCATCCCTGCTCCCATCACAGATGCTCCATCTCAATGTCTGTCCACCCATCCCCAGGTCCCAGACACCAAAGCAGCCTCCACTGGGCTGGTCCCAGCTGCTGGAGGTGATCCCTCAACAGAGTCCTGCATGACCACATGCTCAGAGCTCTGTCTCCCTGCTCCTCCAGGTCCTGAGGCCACCACCCTTGTCCTGGCCACCTGCCTGCCCCCTTCCCAACCCTGGCATTCCACAACCTGTGCACCCACCTCCCCCTAACCCAGACCAGTCCAAGGTAACTGGATGGCACCTCTCCACAGGGCTGTGGCTTTGCAAGGAGCCCCATTGCTGCCTTGATGGGTGTCTACTCCCCTTGGACTCTGGGGGCAGCACAGTAAGAGCACTGGTGTGGGCAGGAAGGGGTGCAGGAGGGTTGTGGTGGGCAGAAAGGGGTGCAGGAGGGTTGTGGTGGGCAGAAAGGGGTGCAGGAGGGCTGGGATGGGCAGGAAGGGGTGCAGGAGGGCTGGCATGGGCAGGAAGGGTTGCAGGAGGGTTGTGGTGGGCAGGAAGGGGTACAGGAGGGCTGGGATGGGCAGGAAGGGGTTCAGGAGGGTTGTGGTGGGCAGAAAGGGATGCAGGAGGGTTGTGGTGGGCAGGAAGGGGTGCAGGAGGGCTGGGATGGGCAGAAAGGGTTGCAGGAGGGTTGTGGTGGGCAGGAAGGGGTGGAGGAGGGCTGGGATGGGCAGGAAGGGTTGCAGGAGGGTTGTGGTGGGCAGGAAGGGGTGCAGGAGGGCTGGGATGAGCAGGGTGGGTGGCAGAGGGCTCCGGAGAAAAGACACTATCCCAAACGCGCCATGCCTGTTGTTTCACTCCCTGCCCTCTCTGCAGTGCCCGCCCGGAGCAGACCCCACAACCTCCTCCCGCCCCCTTCCCTCCTTCCAGTCCCCTCCCTCGAGGGGGGTGTGTGTGTGTGTGTGTGTGTGTGTGTGTGTGTGTGTGTGTGTGTGTGTGTGTGTGTGTGCGCTCTGCTGAATGAAAGGCTACCCTTTTCTCCTTGACATCTTGTTAGAATGTGAATACAACAGCTATTGATTTGCATTTCGTGCAAGTAGAGGGGAGGGAAAAAAAGCCCTTTTTTCCTTTTTTTTTTTTTGGTTTCTTATTTTCTTTGGGTTTTTTTTTTTTCAGGAGTAAGCAGGCAGCATGGGGCTTGGAACAACCTGGTGTCGGAAGGTGTCCCTGTTCATGGCAGGGAGTTAGAATGAGATATTTAAGGCCCCTTCCAACCCAAACTGTTCAGAGATTCCGTGAATCAAACACCAGCCTCCCCAGCCTCTGCATGGAGATTACAAGGACCCTCCCGACCAACCTCCCCTGGGAGGAGATGGAGCAACCAGCATTGTTCATCTCTTGAGGTTTGTTTGCACTGCCATCAGTCAGGCTCATTCCACCCAGGTCCCCAGTCCTGGTGACACAGACACCAACTGTCCTGCTACCCCTTCCTTGGGGAGAGCATCCTGGTCCTCAAAACCAGGGCAGCAAACAGGGATGCTCCAGGGGAGGGAAACCCAGGGAGAGAAATTGGGGTGCTGGCAGGAGTGGGTGAGGGTGAACAGCTCTCCATCACCTACCACAGCAGGGTGCTGGGGGGATTAATTAGTGTTTGTAAAGCACTTTGAAGATAAAGGCGGCTGCGGGAGAGCTCGTAACTGGGAATGAGATGGAGGTGGGGATTGGGGAACCCAGGCACAGTGTGGTTTCTTATCTGGTGTACAAGCTGCAGCCCTGGCTGGGCAAACACCACGCAGGTTCACATGAAAGGGAGAATGGGAAAATTTCCGCAGTGTGGAAAAAAAAGAAAAATCAAGCTCATGCTGCTTGGAAAAAATGAGTGAGAGAGAGATGAAAAGATGGGATCTAAGTCTCTAAAAGCTGGAGAGACCTGCTATTGATTCTGGCTTGGGAAGAAGGGGCCTGAACAAGAGCTGGTGTGTTGTTAAGTGCACTTATCTCCTCTTGTTAGATGGCAGAACGGGGCCAGATGGACAGGGTACTAATTCCCGTCAAGAATCATTACCAGCCGTGTGCTGGATGAGGCACCTCCAACGACACCCCGTGAGCAGTGGCAAACGTGACAGCACCATGAGGTCGGGACCCCCCCAGCATCCCTGGGCAACCTGTTCCAGTGTTTGAAAACCACTTCCCTAAACAGCTTTTTTACATTTAAAAAGAATTTCTTGTACTTTAATTTGTGTCCATTGCCTCGTGTCCTCTGTGGGCACTCCTTAGAAAAAGCTGGCCCTCTCTACACCCCCAGGTACTCCCAGACCACAGCCCAAACACCCACGCCCAGAGCTCCCTCTCTCCTGGAGAAATCCTTGTGGGAAGGAGGATGGTGGGAAAAGCCAGCAAAGGAGTTTTCTCCCCTCCTCAGCCGTCAGGAGGATGGGCCTGTGCCAGAGAGTGATGAAACACAAGATACCCTCACACAAATCTTTGATCATAGTAATTATCCGTTGTTGTCGTGTACAAAACATTATCTCCACACAGACATCAAATTCCTTCTGTACCACCCTCAATCTCCACACATCCCGTTGCTCCAGGCTCCCCATCCCATCAGCTCTGAACACACTCCCACCAGCACCAGGGCAGGATTCCCTTCTCCCAGTCAATAGGTTGAGAATGAAGAGTTTTTCGTCTGCCTACCTTTGATCAAAATGACTGAACGTCAGGGAAAGAGCAGAGGAAAAGAAAATAAAACAGTGCAGAAATGATGCAGCCCTGATCCACAAGCAGGAGACGGTTCAAGGATAAACTCAGGCATTGCTCACTGGCTGTGTGCTGCTGGGGGCTGGGTTTTCTCTTCTTTTTATTTTTTTAAGAGTGAGAGAGAAAGAAAACATTTTTTTAAGATTTGCTTCTTTTCATTTTTCTCTGAGTTCAGTGGCTTTCCTCGTCAAGCCTCTGTAGCTCAGGTAAGAACAGAGGGCTCCAGATTAAAGAGCAACACAGCAGCAAGCAGAAGCCGTCAAGATAACAGAGGACAAAGTCAGGAAAGACAAAGGAGGGAAGTCTGCTTTCTGCAAGATTCCCACTTTCAGCTTTTATGTAGATTACTCCAGAAACAGGGACCGAGCTGCACATTTCAGACTCTAATCCCAACTCTCTCCACCTGGACATGGGGATCCAGGACAGCAAACTGCATCAGGAGCCATGGTCTCATCAGCAGGGCCTTCACAGACATTTAATACACCCTGAATTTTTATAGATCCCTGGGTGGGTGAGCAGACAGACAGCACGCTAGACTGACAGCTCTAAATACCTCTCTGCACGAGCGTGGGCAGCAACCAAGCGTGGTGGCTCCTGCCAGAGCGGCTCATGTGCCGCAAAAATCCCAGGCATGCAGCTCATCCCGGCCCTCACTCCTCTCCCAAGGCATCCAGCAAGACATGGTTTGGGAGAGGGAGTTGGTTTCATCCCTCCTGATCCCAACAAGGGCCCACCAGGTGCTTCCTGCATCATCCCACCATGGGGTGTAGTATTCCCTCTGCTCCCTTGGCTGTGAGATGTCCAACACTAATGCTTCTCCTTGGGACTAAAACCCACCTACAAGCTGGGAGAAGATGTGCCTGCACCCCACTGCAAAGCCAGGCACCCCACAGACTGAGAGATCATCAGGATCCACATATCCTTTGAAAATGACTCCTCCAGCAATAACATACTCCAAGAGTCCCAAGAGGTTCTTTGAGGAAACCTTCCCTCTGACTTGTTTATAGATCTATTCTTAGCTCAACTTGGGCTCATTGCAGAACCAGCAAGGAGCCTTTCATCCCATGACCCTGAAGCACCTTAAAGAATATGAGCTGAGCCTTGAGGAGAGAAAATATTGTCCTCTCTGGTAGACAGAGGATCAGCTCACAGATGAGGCCAGGAAGATGGGCAGCAGGCCAGCAAGAGGAGCAGGGAAAAGCAAACAGGCAGGAGAAGCTTTAGATGTGCAGAAAGCAGGAGGCAGCCCACGGACAGCTTGGGCAAGATAAGCACATGAGGTGCATCAGAAATTGGATGAATTGGGGGGGGCATAAAGGACTGAAGGCAGCATCACAAAGCCCAGATGGAGACACCCCCTACCAAGGGGATGAGGGAGGTCCTTCCCCTCAACCAGGAGCAGCTTCTGGGAGCATTCCACTGGTCTGTCTGCTCCAGGCTGCACCCACAAACCCGCTGCCTTCTGCATAAGGCACTGGGAGGTGGGAAATATGTGATCCAGACCCCCTTTTCAACCAGGAGCAGCAGAAGGGGTGCTGGGTTGTGACAAACTCTGTACAAATAGCTCCATCCTTGGGATGGAAAGGACATCCTGGAGGTTGTGAAGAACCCATCAAACCACTGTGTTCTCACTGTGCTCCTGGATGAAAACAACTTTATTTCCTTTTGGGTTTTGTTTTTTTAACTCCTGCTGGAATGATGCTACAGCTGCAGCCCTGTCCCAGATGTGTGGTGAGAACATCTCCCATTAAAGATGGGAGATGCTCATCACCCCTAATTCAGGGAGGGAGAGCAGGTGCCGGGAGAGGGGGCACTGCACCCTCGTGCAGCACAAAAAGGATTTTCCATATGCTGCCTGATCAGTTATATCAGTTTCTTAAAATGCTATTGCACAGATATTTCAGAGGCATCATGGAGTACCATCTGTTATGTTATATATTGCACAGAGCCCGGCCAATTTTCAGATCCTGTAATTTTATCTCCTCCATTTCATATGCGGCGCAGGCATTTTGCAAGGGGGAACGGGAATCTGCACGGCAGGGATGGAGCACAAGTAAATCCAAAGGCAAGGCCCAAAAATGAGTGGCAGTGGCATCTCCCACACACCCAAGACACTGGAAAGGAGTTTTGGGGCCACACCCCAACATTTTGGGTGAACCACCTCCCAGCAAGGCCTGCACTGTGCGGGGCAGGGCGCGGCTCTCTCCGTCTCTCCCGTTGCGTCCGTGCCTCCAACAGCAACTCTGCGGGGTGGAGAGACGCCTCCGGCATCTCACAGATGGCCTTTTCCCTGCCTCCCCCAGCTTTTCCAGGCAGCTCTGTGGTCCCCCCATTCCCCATGGCAGCAATGAGCTGCACCCCAGCACGTCTTGCCATGGAAACCCAAAATCTGCTTGACAAGGGAGGCTGCAGCAGGGCAGCTCCATGCCAGGGTTATCCCCTCCCTTATTCCTTTTTCCAGGGAGCAGCAGTAGCAAGAAGAGCTGTTGGTGGAGCTAACATGGGGCATGTGGACTACCCATCCCTAGAAGTGTCCAAGGCCAGGTTGGATAGGATTTGGAGCAGCCTGGTCTAGTGGAAGGTTTCCCTGTCCATGGTAGGAAGTGGAATGAGATGGGCTTTAAGATCCCTTCCAACCCCAATAATTCTGTGATGCCATGAATAACTGTGCACCCCATTTGAGAGTTCATCAGCAAAAACCATCTCTGTTTTGTGGGGTGAGCCGTGACAGGCCCTGACTTGCATCATTCAGGCAAAATTCCCGTTATCCTCATGGATAACTCCATGTTGTAAGAGCAGGGAAAAGACCAGAGACCAAAAATAACCCCTGAGGTTATTGCAAAAAGTTAACTGAAGCAGATGGGCAGAGCAGAGATTGGAAAGCTCTGTCCTCTAAGATAAAAAGTCACAAACATTTGATTTTTAAAGTGAGTGCTTCCAACTCATCAGTCAGACACTGACACCACTTTTATCAACTCCTTCTGAAATGACAGCGAAGTTCAGTGCTGCTCTGCTCAATTTATTCTGATTTCATTAGGAAAAGAGACATTAAAAAAAGCAGAAACCTTCTGATTTCCTATGTTTTGCTGGCTCCCTCCTCTGGCACTTGGAAATATTTTTATTTTGTAATGGGTTTGGCCATGAAGCAATCGGAAATATGTCCAGTGTTCTCCTTGGACCTGCTTTTCAAGACAAGCAAGTCTTGCCCTGACTCATCATGTGCTGTCAGAGAACCTGTTTTTAAAAGTTATTTGTATCTTTGCACCAATAATTGAAAGGAAAAGGAGAAGTCACCAGAAATGTTTCCCTTGCTACTGTCTAATGTTAAAAAAGTAGTCAAGCACACTTTAAGGAAAGCACAATTAGCAGCAATTAAGCACAGACATGTCACATTGCTTACAACAACCACAGAGGAAGATGCAAGAACCTCAGAGCCAACACTTCAGGTGGTTTCTACCCAGAAGGAGTTTCCCCTGACCAACCTTAACACGACATCATTTTAGGTCTGGAATGCCCAGGGCTTATTTTCCCCTGCAAAGGCACATTTTGTGGCTTTATTTGTTTTTCCATGAAGATATGACCATCTCCTATGGAGATCTGGCACCATCTTTACAAAGGTTTTGGTGCCAGGCCTAAAATTCTCCTTTCAGCTGCATTTTATTTTTCCCTAAGTTCATTAATAAGCATTAATACCTCAGGTTTGTATGCATTTATTATTATCCCCAGCCCTTCAGTTTTTCATTTGAAAGAGACTCTCAAACTGCTTTTTAAACATTATTTTGTTTTTGTTCATGAAACACTTTTGACAGAAAACAGCATTTCCATTCTGGTTTAAAACCTGTAAACAATCTTTCCCCTTTATAAAGAAATAAAATGTGTTTATCAGTCTACCAAATACCAGCAAGCAGAGAGCTATGGGGAGCTTGTTAACTCAGGGAACTTGGGGTGGGAGGTGTTAGAAAATAATAAATACTAATGCTGGTTTCTCCATCTTTCCTCTAAAGTTTTAAGGGCTCTTGGCACCACTACCCAGCTCAAGAATATAAGAACAGGTTCTGTATTAAAGCATGAGCTTAGTTTAAGGAGATGAATCCTTTTTGCATTAGTATTGAGGGTTTTCTGCTATGGGCCGTGTAATCTAAGAAAATAACTAACAGCAGAAGCAAGATTTGTTCCCAAATGGAACTGAGGGTGTCATAGCAAGCACATTACCTTCTGGTCATGGTCCTCTCCCTGCCCCAAAGGAGAATCTGAGCCTCCAGAGCAGGAGTGGATAGGAAAAAGCCAGAAGTTCAAAGCAGGAGGAGGGAAGTGTGATCAGAGCAGGGAGGAAAGTTGTCGTTCCAAGGCTTTGAAAAATCACTAAACGCCCTCAAATGCTGCTCCCTCCTTCCCCAGAACAGAACACTTCACATCTGGAGAGTTAATTCTGCCCGTCAGTCACTCCCCACGCTGATCTGCAATACCCAGCCAGCTACAGGCTACATAAATATTGACAGGTACAGTCCTAAATAAATAGTTCTGCTCAAGCATTTGTATTGACCACTTTGAGAAGGCAAAATGAGGCCTGGGGGAGAGGAAGTTTCATCCAGTCCCAAATTGGATAAGCACAGATACAGACAAGGCTCTGGGTAAAGCCCTTTGCTCATGTCCTAAACACCAGCTGGGAAATGAGGAGGGAAAGGAAAGCCCTGGAGAGACAAGGAAGCAAAATCCTTGCATAGGAATGATGCCTTGACAAGACATTCATTTTTCTGGTTCTGTTGCCTTCTGGTCAAGTAACTTGAAAATTCAATGGTGTGCACAGAGAACTGGGGCAAGGGAGGAGTGGAAAGGCAGCGTGTTCCTCTGGGGAGGATCAGTCACAGAAGAAAGGCTGCCAGATCACCCTCGAGCTGCCCAAGTGTGTTTATGGATGAGATTAGAGAGCTCCTTCTGGGGATCAAAGAAAAGCTCTCCCCCAGGAACCTGCTTCCTTCAACCCCCAAATTCCCAGAGGACTCCTTTAGCAGCATCTCCTGCAAATATTTTCTTTGGGAGGGTCTCAGTCTCCTGAGTCTCATTAAGGACCTTGAAAGAAAACAATGCTTAATTTGAGGGAACCACACTTCTTCTGGTTTTGAGTCAAAACTACATGTGGATGGCAACACTGTGTTATTTGGATGCACAGCCTTGAGTCTCAGTTTCTAACCCCAAAGGTGAGCACTGGTGCATCACCACCACCCTGTGCTGTAATTAAACTGGAAATTATCATTCAGAGGTTCAGCCCTTGTGCAGCCAATAACATCCATCTCTCTGATATCACCCCATGAAAAAAGAATAGCTACAACCAGAGCTTGCAGGAGAAAATGAGCATTGCAAGTCATCCTGTTTGGATCATCAGAGTTCAAAGCCACCAGTGGCTGGAGCCTTGCAGCTCATGGCCCCAGTAATGGGAACTCGCCTATTTCATGAACTCCAAAAGCAATCCAAAGGAGAATCATTCTTCATAATTGTTTTCCAACTTCTCCTCCAGCTGGAGGAATAATGACTGCACAATTCTCCTAACAACATGATCATAATCTATCAGTTCTATGAACTATAGAATGAACCCAAAGAGATAATTGGTGCAGGCACTGAATGATAAACATGTCAAGATTATGATTTCTTTGCTTAAAAATGAAACGAAGATATGATTGGAAATGCCATGCTTGGGGAGTATGAGCAATATTCCCATGCTCCATCATCTAAATTAGTTTATAATTTGCATACACTTGTATTTTTAGGCATTGTTCGAAGGCAGGGGAGCTGTAAAACATTAAGATCCAAACTCCATCAGACTTTGTCCTTCAATGGCACCTTCCCAGTAAAGATCTCGACGTGCGTCAGGAAGTCCCATTACCGCAGGAGCAGCTGGGGAGGTGCAGCTCTGCCAGGAGTCTCGGGGGGTTTATCACCTCCTTCCACGGGGGTTTTACAGCCCCAGAGATTTGCTCTGAGTGCGAGGTGTGCACACACGCCAGCAGCAAGCTCAGCAGGCAATGAATTTTAGTGTTGCACCTTCTCGCCTGCCAGTTCCCAATGCTCCCAGAGGGACGACAAACCCAGGCTGACATTCAGCTCATAACAAAACCCAAAGCACAGCAAAATGCAGCTGATTTCCATGGTTTTTACAAGCACTGTTGCACAGCCCTCTGAGCTTAACAAACCGCTGTGTTTCCTTGGGTTAAACAGGAGACAAAACCACCACCAACCCAAACTGCATTCACAGGCTGAAGGAGCCTCTGTCTCCCCTCCTTCAGTTGCACCCTCCTCCAGTTTTCAGCAGCAATGCAAAAGAAAAAGGGACGGGCATCTCCCAAAATCTGGAGAGAAGATATTTGTGCTCCAAGTCTGACTTACACCCTCATCCTGTCCAAAAATGCCCCACATCCCACAAAAGCCCCTGTTTTCCCTGCCCACAGCACCCTTTGCAGCCCACGGGAACTCCCTGGAGAGCACCAGGTGGAAACAGAGTCTGCTGAACCATGAAAGAGCAACTCACAGGTCCCTCTGCCTGTGACTGTTCCTGTCACTGCTTGGAAACCCCTCGGGGCTCCCTGTGGGAGCCACTGCCAGCCTGGCTGCTCATCCCATATGGCACCCATTAGCCTGTTGCTCGGATGGCACCGACAGCACGTGGCAAGAGCCAGCTGCCAGCCAGCCCTGCTTCCCCAGGACAGCTCTTGCTCCAAAGAGGGTGGGGAGGAAGGAGAAACATAGTCCTGCATCCTCCACCAGAGCCAAATACTCTGGTGGGCTTTGCTTCAGCCCCTCCAGACTGAAACTGCTGTACAGGGAGAGAAGCTTTGCCCAAAAACACAGACACAGCATCACACAAGGACAAGGGATGGGAACCACAGAAAGGGACATCTCTGCTCTGGGACAGACTCTGCAGGAGTCAGGAGGAAGGGGGGAACACCAGTAAAGGCAGCTTGAAAGATGAAAGCACCAATTCCATCCTTTCTCTGCTAAAACAGAGTCCCTTAAAGCAAGTCTACTGAATTAAAGAGGAAACCCTAGAGAGCCTCCATGCTCATGAATAAATTCAATTTGCCATCTCATTTTTGAACTTATAAAAGCCAAAGCTCTCTAAACAAGAGACAAAGTCTCACACTATGCCTCCAGGCACCTGGAGATGAGCCCTCAGACAGGGCATTAGGTTTCTTCCCAAGCCAGCTCCACGTTCCTTGTCCCATCTCAGAGCCCCAGTCCTGGTGAACAAACCCCATGTCACAGGAGTTGGTCACCAAACAAACAGCCAGGACAGGAAGGGAATTTGCATTAAATCTTCCTATGGCATCATTTTTTATTTCACTTGTATTATTATTATTATTTACTTGTATTTTCCACCTCCTTGCTTCATGCTGCCTTATCCAGCATTGCAGTGACACAGCCCCTCAGCACAGGCACTGCTCCCTCGCCCACTGCCTGCCAGCAGAACAAATCCAGCTTTTAAATAACAGCAAACTAAAATCCAGTTTGATGGAGACACAAACAGCAGCCCCTTGGCTGAAGTTACCCAGCACCTCTGCTTTCTATATGAGACACAAACCACCACCAGCATCACTCCCGTGGGATGCACCAGGCATGGATCTTTTGGCCTGGCTCCTGCTTGCAGAAGGTTGGGATCTGCACTCCAAAGGCTTCCTGCGGCCAAAGGCACCTGAGCAGGTTTTCAATGCGGCTGCAGTGCAGGGGAAAGGAGCTCCAGCACATCCCAGGCACCAGAGCCATGGGATGCTTGCGGAGACTAACCCCCCATCCCACCTGCCCTCACTCCTCCTGCTGGGTTCAGTCCACTTGGGAGGTTTGGGTTCCCACTGGGAGCAGGCCAGAAGAAAATCCAGGTGGACATTCACCGGATTTTGCAGGTGCCACCAAGCCAAGCCCTGTAAACTTTGGGGTTTGCAGCTGTGGCAGCAGACACTGAGCAGAAGGGACAATCCATGGGCTGCCAAGACTGAACTGATCTGATCACATCCCTCCCTCCTGAAACACTAGGAGTGATATTAAAGACTCCATGATTTTTCCTGTGTTTTACTGTGTGTTGGGAACACGGACAGCACAGCCCCTGCCTCAGCACTCAGGAGCCAGCACTGAAGCTCACTAGAAACTCAAGCCAATTGAATTATGTGCTGTAATGTGTTCAAGAAATACTGACATACTTGTCAAACTCTTCACAATTCCATCTTTCTCTTTCCCTTTTTATTTTTTAAATTTCTGACTAGCTCTGTAGATCATTGGATAACATTCAGAAAATCATCGGGATGATTTTCTTTTCTTTCCCCATCATTGCCATCAAATGAAGTTATTTGTGAATACATCTGCTGGAAACCAAACCAAACCAAACATGACAAGTCTATTTTCACCGTCGGCAAAGCACCGAGGTGTGCACAGCCCTGTGAGTCACGCCTGGGTGCAGCACCAGGAAGGCACTTTTAGGGAGCATGGGAAGCAGGGTGGGCAGAGCGTGACTGCAAGAGGAGCTGGGGTGGGATTTTACACCAGGGGAAGGTTGCACAATAATTCCCTGAGGACAGAAGGTTAAGAAAGCCATAATACACAGGGAAATTCAGTCCTTTCTGATAAGATACACAAGTTTTGGAGTTACAATACCCCAGTGCAACCTGTTACTGAGTCAGTACCAGCAGAGTAATATTCTAATAGTTAACAATTTGATTAATAAGCCTCTGAGGCAAAGCTAAGACAAAAGGTACTGCCTGATGCATCAATTTATCCCGATGATAAACTCCTGAATCAGAGACAACCATGTTGAGGGTTGCTGAGGCTTGGTGAGGGAATTCTCTCCTTCCAGGAAAACACAGATGCTCCTTCCATGTACCTGCTCCTCTACAGCAACAATTCACATCTGCCTTGCAAACCTGCAGAGGTTACAAAAGACAAAATTCCCAGGAACACCTTTACCACCTTCTCCCAGCTAAACTGCAAGAGTCCTTCCCCCTCCCAGCTGTAGCTGGAGATTCTTCCTGGACAGCTGGTTCAAGGGCCAGCAGAGACTTCTGGACTTCAAACTTCAGAGCCAAATCTTAAGGTTTTGCCAGGGGGACACACACAAAGCCAGCAACAAGGTGCAGAGCCCAGGAGGGAAACCAGGAGGAACGTGCTCTGGCTCAGGCACACACCATGTTAATCATGGCCCTCTCTGGATTTAAAATCTTGATGCTTGTGAAATCTCTTCCCAGGAGGATGCCTGGAATAAATTGTCATCTGATAATAGTTACCAGGTGGTGAGGGAAGAGAAAAAGCAGACATGCACAGAATGTTTTGACTTCAAACTCATGTGGATTGTCAGGGAGGGAGTGTATTTGTGTCCCTCTCTCGTTCCTGCCTCCCCCTCACCATTTTCACCCCCTTCATGGGGTTTTTAAAATTATTTTGCCTTTCTTTAAATGTTAGGCCAACTCCCTGGGGCAGTGGCTGAGGTCAGAAGCAGAGTCCAGAGCAAACCTCCAGCACTCTTCAAAGCTCAGGGGTGGTCAGGTTGGGGTCACCATGCTGGTATCTCAGCTCCCCTCTAATTAAGTGAGCAGATAAGAAAGTCCCCACAGACATCCCTGTTCCTCTCACCTTCTCCCATCCTTCCTACTCTCTGCCTTATCCATCTGCCCTTCTCACTCCAGTCCTCACTCCCCATCATACCTGTAACCTTTCCCATTAACACCTGCCCAGGCAGGGAAAACTCTTCCTGAGCTCAAAGCATCTGCTCCTAATCAATTTTCCAGGGAGCCTGTCTCAGCCTCGGGCAAGGAGCAGGCACAGAACTCCCTCCCCATCCACGATGACATTTCCAGGGCAGGGGAGCAAAGGACAATCCTCTCATCAGCTTCAGAGACCAGTAAAAGGCAATGTCAGAGCTCCCTGCTGCATTTGGGGACTGCACATCCCTTTCTTCCTATTCCAGGAACCCGATGCTTGCTCCGTGCAAGCCTGAGAACATGCACACACACAGATTACATCTTGTTCTTAGTAGGAAAGGATATTGACTTGGAAAATATCAAAACTGCCTCTGAGCCCGCAGCACCCCCTCACAAAACACACACACACAAAAAAGAGGTTGAATCAAAGACGAGGAGATATTTTACTACACAAAATATCCAAGGAAATTCTGTTCTGTAATGAAGTTGGCACAGGGAGCAAGAAGAACTTTTAAATGGCATCTTGGAATTTTAGAGGTCCCTGTCACAACACACATGACCCAGGAAGGGACTGTGGCAGCAGTGGGAGCTGCCAGGAGAGCAGAGCTGCTCAGCCACCCAATCTGTGAGGGGACATCCAGCTGAGGGTCCTGAGAAGTGATAACCAGGAAAGTACAGCCAGTCACTTGCACAAGTGGGAAGACCTGCTTAAGTCCAGAAACCACACAGGGCATTGCCTTGGCCAGGTCAGTGCTGCTGGGAAATCACAGCATCCCCAAACCAGCCTTGCCTCTGCCTCTCTGCCTCCATGGCCCAATTCCTCCTCCAGACACAACTCGAGGCAAACAAAGTGGCCAGAGGCAAGCACTAATGATGAGTGCCAATCTAATGACACACATAATACAGTCAGCTCCACTGCAAATGTAATTGCAATCATAATGCAATCAATACCAATGGAAACATCATATTTATACAGGGCCTTTCATCACTCACACATAATGCAGTCAGTGCCAGTGCAAATATGCCAGCATCTGATGTAAAATATTTGCCACACATCTCATGTACATGTAGACCAAACACTGCATTCTGGAGAGCCCTGTGTGTTCAAGGCTTTGGGAGGTTTCTGGGCATGCGACAAACTCATGAGAAACAAAATCATAGAATCATAGAATGGATTGGGTTGGAAAAGACCTCCAAGATCATCGAGTCCAACCCTTGGTCCAACTCTAGTCCATTTACCAGATCATGGCACCCAGCGCCACGTCCAATCTGTGTTTAAATCCCCAAGTCCAGCTATACTTGGAAAAATACTAAAACCTACATTCACATTGAATTCTCCTTAGCTTAAGTCACGATTTCCACATTGCTCTCCCTGTCAGTTCTCTGCCCCAGCATATTGCTGTGGTCAGGCAGTCATTAACCTTTCCTGAAGGGGAGAAAATGGGGAGAAATGCTCCTGTCTGCTGGCTGGGGCAGCATCCAAATTCTCCCCACAAGTGCTGCACCAACTGCTTCGTGTAGTGATGCCAGCAGGACCAAGCACCCGAGCCTCAGCATTACCTGCTAACATCCCTGCAGACACCTGATTGACTGGTCCCATTAAGGTGAAGCAGCTGAAGGACTGTCCTTACATTCTGGAAAGAGCAGCACTCCTGAAGCTCCTACAACTCTGGAGCCCAGCAGTACTGGGAGAGCAGAGAAATCCGTCCTGCCCTCGCTCACCATCCCATCTGCCCTCTGAATCTGATCCAGACAGTCCATCACAGGTCTTGACACATTTAATGTCTCAGTAAAGAAAAACACGATGTGTTGATGCTCCTGTAAAGCTCTGACAACTGACAGCCTAATGGCTCCTTATTTTTTCCCAGCTGCAGTTTAGAAAATGAAATAAATTTAGGTCCTTAAGCGGGCTGGCTGCTCCGTGAGTAACGTGTTTGCACCAGCACTGAGCTGCAGGAGCAGGGAGCAAGGGGGGCAAAGAGAAAGGACAGCACAACAGGTGGAAGTGGATGGAGGAGTTGTTCAGTACTAATTTATGCATCTAAATCCATCCAGAGTGCCCTTTGCTCCCATTTGCCAGTGCCCAAAACTCCGGCTTTAGGTGACGCTGCTGTCCTGCCCTGGAAGGGGTGAATGGGAAACAGGATCAGTCCTGTTAGGATGGTTTTTAGGATGATTAGGAAAAGGTTTTCCCCCAGAGGGTGGTCAAGCACTAAACAGGCTCCCCAGGGCAGTGGTCACAACCCCAAACCTGACAGAGCTCAAGAAGCATTTCAGCAATGCTAATTCCACAACTGGTACATTGTGGGATTCTTGAGGACTCCTGAGCAGGGCCAGGAGTTGGACTCAATGATCCTGTGGGACCCTTCCAACTCAGAATATTCTATGATTCTATGACACCTCCCTGTGACATCCAGCAGTTAGTACCCTCTGCCCCTCGACATGTCAGACATCTCCGGGAGCAGTAAAAGCCGGGAGATGCCGTAGAAGCCCAGAAATCCCCTCCTGCTGGCGGCTGCAGTGTATTAAGCAGTGCTGCTGTAATTAGGCTAAAGCAGTGCGTGGCCACGGGGCTGGGAAGCATGATGGAAAGCCTTTCACAGGGAGAGGGCCAGGTCCTTGTGGAGCACACCCCAGCCATTACTCACCAGCAGCTCGCCCAGACGAGTTCTCCAGCCTCGAGCCAGCAGACTGGAAACCCTTCCTCAGGAATATTTCTGAGGCTGTGAGTGATGAAAGATGGACAGGGCTGGAGCTGAAACTCTTTATCTCACCATGAAGCCTCTGGAGGGCAGGAAAGGAGGCTCAGGAATGAGGACAACACATGGGGTCCTGATGGAGGAAGACACCCCTTTCCCAGTAGCTGGGATGCAGCTCTCTCCCCAGTGAAGAGAAGGAGGAGGGATGGGGGTGGTGGGACACTGCTGCCTCTCTTTTCAGACCTGTGACAGTCAGCATGGGACAGGACATCCTCTGAAACGCATCACACAGCTGGAAACCCCAGGCAGGGAGCTGGATACCAGCCACTCAGATTTTGGGGGACCTTTGCAGTACTTGGCATCATTTAGAGGGGACCTGCAGAGGTAGGAGCCACTCTGATCTTAATAATGTGGAGCTTTCAGCTGAAAGTCTTTTTTTTTCTTCTTTCCTCAAATAATGAACTCCTCTTAGGCCATTTCCCCCCCTGCCCATGAAGTCTTGCCCCCTGTTGCAAAGCACAGCTGCTGAGCAGAGGGATAGGGTGCTGCAGGACCCCACCAGCCCATATCAGTGAGAATAAGCACCAGTGACCCCTGAAGGCTCAGGAGGCTCCTTTGTGACCCCACAGCTCCCTACAGGAGGGGAAAACTGAGCAAAGGGTTGCAAAGCCAACAGGGACGAGCTCTGCTCCATCCCCACACAGCCCAGCCAGAGTGTAGGGTTGGGAGCTGCAGCCCCTCCACACACCCCCAAAATCCTGGTGGTGATGGGAAAGGTCACACACTGCTCTGAGCAGCCTCTCTGTGCTCACACCCCAGCTGGAGCCCAGGGGGAGCCCAGTCCACCTGCACACACCACCCCCCTGGCACAGCTTCGAGCACAGACTGTTCCTTTCAGCACTTTTCTCACCCCAAATTTCCTGCTCCCTCCCTCCCTCACTGTTTTTCTCTTCATCCAGGCCAGCTTCAATACCAGGGCCACTGCAGCACCTCCTTGCAAGTCAATTTTACATCTCTCCAGAGGAGCTAAATGCATTCCCATCTGTATTTGGGATGACCCCATTTCTTTTTGGAAGCATCCAGGACTCAGAAAGGGGATGAGAAGGGAGAACATTCTGCAGGCTGCTCTAAGACAAAAGCTTTTCAAAGAGGACGTTCAAAGGAGGAGAGAAAAGTCAGTGCTAACTGCAGGAGGGCTGGTGATGGCCAAAAAAGCAAAGAGATGGGAAGCAGCAGAGTTGAAATGAGGGAAGTTCCAATGCACTGGGAACATCAGGGCAAAGACACAACCAACTTCATATCCCTGGCTCTGCTACAGAGGAGTTCATCTCAGATTGGGAAAGTTGTGTCATTTCACTGTGTCCCCCCAAACCAAGAAAGGCACATTCTGGAAAGCTTGGGAGGACAAAGAGAAGACAGAGAGGAGGAGAGAGGTAAATTGAGGCTCAAGAGCTGCCAAGAGCCAGTGAAAGGATGTGTCTCCCTCAGAGCACAGCAAGACACATGGAATGATGAAGCCGCCAAGAAGTTGTAATCAGGACTAATAGTTTGAGGTTCTTAATATTCCTGCAATCCAATAAATCAATGGTGCTAAATACAAGCGCAGGAAGGCGAGCACTGGATTGACAGGACAGATTAGGTTGGGCTGCAGGGAGAGATTTCTCAAACAGTTGGTTCTGTCTGAGCTCACAGGCAGCTCCTAAACTGAGGGTGCTGCAAGAGACACCCCTCAGGTGAGCTGTGCCCTTGTCCAGACACCCCTCCTGGCATCCTCCTGCTCTCAGGGTCCTTGCTGTGCTCAGGGCAGCAAAAGCAGCCCCAGCCCACCCCAAATGTTGCACGAACATTAACTAGTTGTTCACCTTGCTGCTCCCAGGGCACTGAGAGGATTAGCTCAGTGTTTACCCTATTTCTTTACGGGTGTGTGTAAACCACCATTCAAGTGCCAGGAATTATTATTAGAGATATACAAATGCTGGGATTTACAATAGGATTAGTACCCTAAAACAGAGCTGCTGCAATTCCTCCTCTGATCCTCCTGAGTATCCCAAGAAAGACTATTGTATTCCAGGGAAAAACAGTGATGCATAACCTTCAAATTAGGAGTAAAGGAATAAGGCAGCCCAGCTCTTCCAAATCCTCTAGAAGACACCTTGCAATTACAGGAGATCTAGATCAGATCTTAGACAAATACCACAGCTATAACCTCAGCCAAGTTATAAAACATGCCTACAGAGTAAATGGCTCAAACATTCTGCGTTTGGGACCTAAGAGGCCATTCAGACAGTTCCTATCAAATGTATCTTATTCCATACTAAATTCACACTTAACACAGCACAGAAATGTGTTAGCAGCAGAAAAGAGGGGGTGGACAGATGTGTATCCAATTACTTGTCCCTGTGTTAGCCATGGGACACCTGGAGAGAAACCAGGAAATTCAGCCCAGTCATCCCCATCTTCTCAATCCTCCAAAAATGAAAGGGCCAGATTTAACATACCAGTCTCTGTATCCCTTGTCATATGGAACTTTCCCAGGTCCCTAAATCATTCTTGTCTCCCTATGACAAGGGATTGGAAGGGCTGAGATTATTTATCTTAAAAAGGAGACAAATAGGAAGTCTTATGATAAATGTATATGAATTAATGAATGAGAGAGACAAAGTACATCTGGTATTTCTACCCTCCCTGCCTTGCAACACAAGAAGTCCCCTTTGATTCCACTGAAATAGTGACAAATTCAAAACTGATGAAAAGAAACACTTTCCCCAACCAGCCTATGAAATCCGTCAAAGCCTGGAGCTCGGGAGGTTTCAAAGACATTTATATCAATAACACGGCTATCCAGAGCTAATGGTCAATGCTAATGAAAAGGAGAGAATGAGTTTAAGGCCCTCTCTAATGACTGTGGTGGGCTGGATAGAAATCCTGGATTTAGCTACCTATTCCAGCCTGGAAAAACTCCAGTTCACGTATTTGCAGCTTAGGTACTGTGTGGATTTACTGAGGAGATGGCTCTCCCCAGCTCCTCTGCTCCTGCCTGTGATTCAGGGCCCATTTCACAATCCTGCTCTAAGCACTATCCCTGTGAATTCAAACAGAACCTCCTGGGAAACACTTGTATTCCCCTTCATACCTCCCAACCAGGGAAAGGACAACAAGGGCATCAGCAAAGCTTGTTTCATCACACACCAGCTATGAACCCACACTACAACTGCAGTCTGAAGCTCTCCAGTACTTATTATTTCTTGTTAAAACTCATCTATATTCCTTACCCCTGAATTACCAATACAGGAGAGCAGCACTGCTCTATTTTTCCTGGGAATTATTCCTTTGTCTTTGGTCTCTTGCCATCATGATTGTTCTTGATAGCAAAACCAGTGCCCAGAAACTTCAAACAAGAGGGAAACCTCGATTAAGTACACATTGTAAGAGATGCTCTCTGCCCTAGGAAGCACAGATACAGGAAGAAAAGAGAGATTTGAAAACATCTCCAAGGTCACGGGAGTCTGCAGCACATCCAGAGGAAAAAACAGTGCTGTCCACAAGCCCTGCCTGAAATTCACCCCTCCTCCTGTTTTTACATCACCTGTGGTTGAAAGTTTAGTGTGTGGGTTCTGCATGTGCTCTGACAGGAACCAAGCCCAGCCCACAACATCTCCCTTTTTAAAACTCTGGGTCTGGACATGCCTTTGGCAAGAACTTCAGCTCTCACTTCCCTATATCACCACAACATCCTCCTTCCTTTTCTTCCTATCGTGCTCTTCATGGCTGGCAAGGACCTTTGCATGTGACAGCATCTCTATCTGAGTCAGACCTTAAACTCATAATATTAAGGCCAGGTAATTAAGGGCAGATCTGCAATGAGTCCTGATTACAGACTGGGAAGGTCAATGGACCAAGTCAACAGAGGGGTGAACTGCTCCCAAGGGCATCTCACAGCTTCTCCTTCTCCACTCACACAACTGGGACTTTATTAGACAACTGAGCTCAGATGGTGTGAAAATCCCCCACACCTCCAAGCTGTAAATCACAACCCAAAAACTACTTGAGCAGAATGGCACTTCCCTACACAAATACGTTGCAAAACACTGTGCACATCTGTCCTGGCCATCAGCAGTTGCAATGAGCACTGTGAGAGGGTTGAACACGGTGGAACGATCTTTACTCTGGAGTGTAACATGCCCATTATTAAGTGCTATATAATGCTGAGCTCCTGCTGTAAAAGGGTCTTCAGAAATGACAACATAAAGAATTAACGGCCTCCAAAACAGGACTCAGGTGAAACCTGATAGTTAAAGCCAGGAGAATTTTATATCAAAATCCTGTGAGTTTCACAGGAACATAACACAAAGCCATAAATCACATTGGCTTTGCTTACAAGGTTGGTGGAACTCAGGAAATATAAAACCCCAAAACTTTTGATGAACATCCCAAGTCCTGAGCTTGTTACACGGTTCTGAGCAACTGTTTGTCAAACCCTGTTTACCAACACATCCTCAAATAATTCATGGACTTCTGCCAAGTGTAAGGTACATATTTCTCAAAATAATAAAGATATAGTCCTGGCCCAAAGAAAGTGTAACATTGTGATGACACGTAGAGGACATGTCTTGTGATGCCAAAGGGATGAGACCTCTGATTGCTGTAGGAGTCCAGCACTGCAGGCTTGATCTGGGTGAGACAATCCCACCCTCAACTCCTACACCCCAAATCCCTCTGCCCAAAGCAGGGACAGACCCCTTCTTCATCCCCACCTTCTAGGCTTTAGCATGGAAATGATGAACAAGTGCTCAAATACTAAATAAAGGCCTTAAAAAGACATAGAAAAAAGAACAAGTTCACTGCCAGCACTCGGAGAAGATGATTCTTCAACAAACCAACAGCACTTTCCAGAACATGCTCCAGCTCATGTCTCCTACCTGACCCTGAAGATCACAGCACTGCATGGCCCAGCCATCCAGGCCAACCCTTGTGAGACATTTTATGGGAACATGTGTATTAGCAAACAAAATCTGACACAAAAATAAAGTTGGAGAGGAGTTTTGGTGGTTTCATTTAGGTTGTGTTCCTTCAACTGGCCATGGGTTATCGATCTCTGCAGAGAAGAGTCGGCAGCCACCGCCGACGTGCCAGGGGTAATATACGGCGCAGTTGGGAGCCACAGTTAACTGATGAACCCATCTGGCAGGGGAGCGAGAAGTGATTGATTTACTCTCCATCCTGGTACTTAGACTTTTCACCCTCAACAGGCCACGAAGGCTCGTTCATCATCTTCATCAATCAAGTGGGCAAATATCATTAAATCTGCAGGCCACAAGCAGCATCATTTATATCTTTGGTTTTTGGGTGTTTTTTATTTTGTTTCAAAAGTTTGATGCCTCCTCTTCCCACATCCCTTACTGATAAATAGTGCTTTCACCTGTCAGGGATTCAGTGAGGTGAAATGGAGAAGCTGAATCCCGCTAAGAAGAGATGGTGCTGGGCTTTGTGTTCTCATCTCTCATCAGCCACTGGGGATGCTCAAGGGTGCAGAGCATTCCCAAATGCTCCAGAGTTATCTGGCCTTGTACAGCATCAGTGATGCCTGGTGGGGTTCAGCTCATGATAACTGTGTGTTACTGAACCCATCAAGGGAGTTCTGCTGCAATGCTGACCCAGAGCGCAGCATTAAACCCACCAAAGCACCACCACACAGGATCTGGCACAAACCAGGGTAATTCCTCAAAGTTGAGTGGAGCAGCAGTGGCCTGCCTAATGCTGTTCATGTGCCCCAGAACTTTCCAAGGACAACAGGAACTTCCACTTTATCAACACTATTTAAGCATTGACTTGTTCCTTAATGCACTTTTTCAAAGTCACTGTTTCTGAAGCACAGAGCCTTTAGCAGCCTGTACTGACCCCCCCAGGCACAGGAAGGGGACACAAAATCCATCAAAAAACAGGACAGGTTTCAGGCCATCCTACAGCAAGCTGACACTTCATCCTGGCAGGCTCCCTCCCATCCCAGAGCTGTCTGAACCCACTCTCTGCTTAGCTGAGCACTCTGACCAGCCCACAGTCAAGGATGAATGGATAGATGGACAACAACTGCCAGCAAGTTCACTGCCTCCTCTCCCAGCAAGACAGTCCATTAGAAAAGCTTTTAAAAAGTACCAATGGAAAACACTGGACAAAATAATCTGACTCAGGGAAATTTCAGGCTAGTTCAGAATACCCTGGAGTGAAAACCCATCTCTAACGTGACTGAAAGAGCCACGTGAAGGAACAGATGCAGCAGCCAGGCTGTAAATTAAATCACCGAAGGAAGGTTGGAAGAGCCAAATGAGATCTCCACCTGCCATTACTTTCGAGGCAGAGAAAGGGCCGGGCGTTCCGAAGGAGGGCGATGGATAGGCAGACAAATCATTTTATTAGCCTTAATTGCCATTTCAATACCATACCCATGTCTCCACATAAGCCTTCATTCTGTGCAAAGTTGTCAGTTCATGTCCTGAATGGGCCAGGCTTGTTATCAGCAAGGCGTTTACAGCCCCTGGGCTGTGCATTAATTAAAAAGGCTTTGTGCTGAGGCTCATTCATTAGCACACTGCTCCTTTAATCACTGCCTCTTCAGCCACCAGGACAATCTATAAATCTCCTCAAATATGAAATAATGAAGTGGAATGGTTCAATTTATTACAATGTAATAAGTACGGATAATAAGAGGGTGGACGGGGTGGCACTGGAGCTGTCTCCTTGCCCAGTCTTCCCACCTCATTACTGACAGAGGCCATGGATGAGAAGAGCAGAAGGGATGCAGGCGAGGACAGAGAAGGCATGGAACAGGGATCTTCCCATCTCCTGCCATCCCACCCATATGAAACCCAGCTTGCCACGAGTGATTAAGGATAATGCTGAAAGCCAGGCATGGTCTCTTGGCCTTGGGAGGACAGAGGTAGGTTTTGCCCTGAAGAAGTTCCAAAGATTTTTCTCTTTGATGCAGACACATTACCCACTCAACAGTAGGGTAAGTCTCTCACTCTACATCCCATTTTTCTGTCTGCACCCACATTTTCCAACCTTCTCCTTCCTTAGACCTTGTTCCATCATTCCTGGAAGGATCCAGGTTGAGATGCCAAGGAGCAAATGTTCTAGGGAACATCAACAAGCTACAAACCCCCAACTATTAACCAAGCTCCCGTTTCTCCTCTCGTGGCTCATCTCCCTGCTGGGCACTCAAGTCAAGCTGCCAAATAAAATATGACTATACACAATGGGTTAATTAACAAAGGGAGAAGGGTGAACACAAGCCTGGCTTTGCATTTCCTAAATAAATGCATCAAGGACACCTAACCAGGGAGCGGAGTCCAAACATGAATTTTTCTCTTGATGAAAATTGCAGACTAAAGATGCCAGGGAAAGAAACAAAACTTGCAGCTATTTTAGAAAAGCAGCCACAGTATCCAGAGAAAGTGCAGAATGGAAACTGCCCATACAAAAGTTAACAAAAGCTAATTACGCTCTCGCATAGAAGGAGAGTGTTTAGAGAAAAGCAGGATTTGTAAAGAGCATTGTGGTGGGGTTTGAAAAATTACTTTTTCTTGTCAAAAGATACCTGGTAAGGAACATCCAGTTCACGCTATAACAGCTCAACAATTTGCTTCTTTATTTTCAATGCTCTCCCTATTCAGTCCTAGAATTCTTATGCACTAACAGTTATATAATTAATGTGGCTATTAATATAATTAATACGACACATTGCTTTTTCCAAGTCAAAATTCATTCCCAGGAAAGTGAATTGTGATAAATTAATAATAAGGAAAAAAAATTAAATTATCAGACCATCCCATTTCAATACTTTCTTTAAAATTGAAATCTGTCTTAAAGACTTTCTTCATTTCAAAATGTGGGTTAGCATCGTTCAGGTTTTTTCCACATGGAATATGCAAGTTATAAATAAGCATCATTTTAACTGACCCAGCCTAACCCTGGGGGAGGGAGGGAGTGCTCTGGCCCAGAAAAACACTCAAGGTTTCATTTTTTCTCCCCATTCATTATCAGAAGTAGATTCAAAATACTGTTAGAGGACAGGAAAATTATTTCTTCCCCGTGTTAGAAAGGACCGACCGTACATGCTGTTCAAGCCCACAGATCTTTAATATTTGCAATCTGCTAAGTGCTAATTTGTCAACACAAAACCTTTCATCTCCAAGGTTCCCAAAACACTTCATTTGCTGGAGAGTCACTTGTCCCACCACAATAAGATCCACATCATCCATACGGCGCCGCGAGTGGAGCTTTGGGTTCCTCTTCCTCCCCAGGAAGGGCTCCTCCAGGAGACACACAACTAATTACTACTCATGTCAATGAATTAACCCTGTCCCTGACTACTCTGTGAGTTTCAAGGTGCTTTTTAGAGGGAACAGCATGATGGGGTCCTTCCCATCAGAAAACTCTATTATATGGATCTTCAAAAAAGCTCATTACTACAAAGCTGTGAGCATTCAATCCCATTAATAAAACACATCGGTATATAATTATAATATTAGGCACTTAAATTGCAGTTTTCATCTACAGCTCTCAAAGTATTTTACTATAGTAAATTAAGTCTCCCCCTAATTTGGGCTGGTCAGAGTTTTCCATTTGAAGCTTTTGCTCAAGGGGAATTTGATTTTGTGTTTGAAAAGAAAATCACAGAAAGGATTTGTTCTTCCTCAAAACCTTCATTTCCTTTTGGCAAGGAATATGCAGTGGGGAAAAGCCACCCCAAATCTATAAAATGCTATGGGGATGAAGAGTTAAAATGCTGCTAAGAGAGGAATTGCCATGAATCTTTTTTAGTGGCAGCAAAACTGTTTTACAGGCTGTGTTTGCTCACTGCTCCTCATCTCATCAGGGTTCTCCGTCTCGCCCTGTCCTACAAGGGACAAGCAAGACAAAAATTACTTATTAGGTGAACAAAACCAACCCAGGACCCATTTTTCTTCTCTGAAGGCATCTCCAAGCTTGGAACCACCAGCCTTTCCTAAGAGCTGCACCCTGGGTTTGGGCTGGAGGGAGGAAGCCACACTTAGTGTGAACTGACAGCAGCATCGCCCTTGACTAGATGGAGGATGACAGCGGCTCCTCCGGAGTCACATCTTGGCCCATGCTGGAACAAATATGCTTCCAGCAGGCAATGAAGCTGAGTAAATCAGAGATGACAATAAAAGTATCGAGGAAATTGCCCGTCTGGGAGGCAGAGCACACCCAGCACAGAGGGTTCAGCTTTAATTTGCAGGGAGACCTGTGTGCTCAAGAGGTGATCGCAGGAATACCAGTGTAAATGATATCACCATGGGCACCAAACAGGCAGCTTGCTCCCCAAACTATTAGCTGGTAACACCAATCTTCAGTAATTCCAGCTATTAAAAACAACTTAAAGAGGAATCAGATCTCATTTTGCAGGGAGTGCAGGGGTCTTGATGACTATTTTTAAAGTTTTCCTGCATTGGAGTTAACAGTCTATTGCTTTGATATGTTCAGCTGCTGTGCTGCTTCCAGGTTTATTAAATTTACAAGCAGAGAGACAGGATGGCTTGTTATTTTTCCCAAAGAATCCCCAGAAGATAGGGCAAAGCTCCTCAGGCATCAATCCAAGCTGCAAACTCAGAAACCATGGGGGTCCAGGAGACCCCTTCTCCAAGACCATGAAACAAATCAGGTAGTTGTTGTTACATGCACGTGTTTATTCAAATTTCAAGAGACTTATTATATATGTGGTGCTTCCACAAAGAGACCCACCTATAGATACACAAGTTGAACAGATTAAATAGTTAAATGTAATATTCCAGTGCAGTGGGGAAGTCTCAACCTGCATGATAGTAAGGGATAAATACCAGAGCAGCATCCACCTTTGTGTACTAGCAAGTATTATTCACCAATTGTTTATCTCCATGGTTTCCCACTGAAGAAGGGACATGGTTTTGTCATCTCAGAGACTCAGGCTGGAAAGATTGCTGAAAACACAACAGAAAATAAAATATATTTCCCCCTATTCATAACCAAAAGCTCATTTTCCCTGATACCGCTTTTCAATCAGCTCTCATTACAATTAAACCCTTTTTGTTGGGTCTAGAGAGTTTTTCCAGCCTGTTCTCACACGTGTTGGATGGCCAGGTGGCTGATGGGATGATGCATCTCCAGGGTTCACTTCGAACTTCTGTGTTCTGTGTGAAGGGACATTCTCCCTCGTCACAGGAAAGAGGATTTAATGTTGTTCATCACAGACCGGTGCAGACACTCCCTGCAATGTCTGAATAAAACCCCATTAAATCCATCCCGCTTTTTACAAACCTTGAGAAAGGAGAAGAAAGGACAAGGCCAGGCACAAACCACCACCATCTATTGTGCATCACGATGGGAAGAGTCTGGGCTCCAGGGACATTTTTCTTTTGGCACTTATTGTCTTCTAAACTCCACAATCTATACAATAGCTCTGTTTGTAATCACTCGAAAATTTTCAATTAAATGTAAAAAACCAGAAACAAGTAAATCTATTCACTCCTTTGACTGTTTTATTGATTAAAATGGATGCCTGAGCTGCGGCCACTGAACCATGAAAAGCAATCTGTCTTGGATGGGTAAGAGATCGTTAGGAAATCGTTGTGCTGAGGCAAGAATAACTGTGCATGTACACACACGTGTGGTGCTGGGCACAGATCCCCACATGCTACCACAGAGTAAGCCACCTGCAAGGAAGAAATAAAATTGTGTATATATATTTCAATATCAAGTTCAAAGCAATCTGAGGTGTTAGCCTGTCACAAGACCTCTTCTCGTTTTCTAAGTTTCATCATTTTCCTCAGAAGTAAAACTTCCTCTCTGTTGCTGCAGAGAAAAAAAAAAAAAAAAAGAAAAAGAAAAGAGTTGGGAGAAGAGAAACCTCAAGGTCTGTCATGTGTTACAAGCTCCAAGAGCAAGAAAACCAATTCTTGTGCTATTAGGAGACTTTCAAGCTGATGACAAGGAGATCTTCCAGTTGTTTCACCTTCCCCTTTCATCCCTGTCCTTTCTGGGAGAGCTGGAGGATGTTAAATGACTACTAGACATCACCAGGAACACTTAGTGTTGCAAGGCCTGGCTGGTTTGGGTGTGAGTTAACCTAAAGCAAGGCAAAGGAGGGAAAAACTTCCCACATGGAGCTTTTGCCTTCAGCACTCACCATGAGTTCCCAGACTGCAGCAGAGCCATCTAATATTGGCTCTTAACAGGCACAGGAACAGATGGAGAACACTTCAGTCTGCATTGACAATGCTCTTCCTTCTGAGCAAGGCTGTCCTGGTATCAGCTCTATTTTATCTCAGCACCTCAAGTTGAAGTTGCCATCCTACAAGCCTTGGGCAGTTCACATCAGTGAATTCTCAGCATTTGCAAAAAGAAGACCTGATTTGCTGAAGCCAATCCACTGCCTGCTCATCTCCAAGTGTCCACACACCACCCAAGGGAAGAGCCTCAGGGAGAGGTTGGGTTTGCAAGCCCTGCTACAAAGCACAGCTCTGGAAAACCAGATCATAGCCAAGCTCATCCTCCCCAACAGCAGCAGCAGGAAACTCCTTTCCAAAATCCACTTCCTAGCAGGACTGAGGCCCCAGCAGCTTTCTGCCACCAGCAGAGACAAATCCCCATGGAAAGACCAAGAGCAGCCACTCCACTGTCTGGATCTCTGGGACACACAGGGATGCTGGGCAGGAGTGCTTGGCATTGGTTGAGCCTGGAGGGCTGGGAGTGTTCATCAGAGCAGCGTTACTAATGAATTTAGCAGTGAAACAAGCTGTCATTTAGGACTGAGGGGATACCCACCTCCCCACACACTCATCCCTGGTATTTGCTAATGGGAAGAGCGAGGCACAACAGCAGATTCAGGCTGACTCATGCAGTTTGCACTTTTATCGGGTGCTGCTTTCCATCCCCCCTCTCCTGAGTGCAAACAAAACATATGAACAGCACTGAATGAGAGGGAATCTTTGGGAAATGGTGCTCCAAACCATTTCTATTCTGTTTGTGTGTGTAAACTATGAGACCATCACTGCATCTCGTGCTCCAGGCAGGCACTGCCAGGCGGTCAGACTGAGGATGCTCACAGACATTGGGCAGCAGCCAAGTGCCTCAGGAAGATCCCCCAAATATTAAAAAAAAAATTGGTTGTTGGTTTGGGGTTTTTTTTTTTAAATGTAATAGAATAAACTTTCAAATCCTCAAACTGGACAGGCCTAGGAAAGCAGCACCAGGTTTTACAGGGCAGTGAAACCAGACCTGCCATCACCACACCACACAATATCAAATAAAACACAAACTGGAGGGGATCTACAGAGCCCCAGACACGTGCAAGACCATGCAGACACGTACCCAAGAGGAGGCACTGAACAGGTCAGCATCTCTCAGATCCTTTAATATATTTTCCCTAATTAAGCTGTTCAATTTGCCAGCTTAAAGAGCTGCCGATAGCTGCTACAAATTGATTTATCTTTTGATGAAGGTAAAATTTGCTGGAAAAAAGGAGAAGCAAACAACATATGGGTTTGGGAGGGATTAAATTACTTTGTCTTGTGTTAAGATTCAAACATATTCTGCAGGCAGGATGAATCTTTTACAAGTAAATTGTTTTTATACTATATATCCATTTCTATGTAAACAGGAGGATACTCATTTACACATCCACCTACAATACCTGCTAGGTAACAGAAGTATATCCTTAAAAGCCAGATGAGATCCTGAGCTCTCTGTAGGCACACACACACACACAAATAAAAAGCAATCATCCTGCAAACAGCCCCAGGGGGAGGGAAAAAAAGCCTTCTGGAAACACAAGCAATCCAAGCATAATAGATATGGCCTAAAGCAGTCCCGATGTGGAGGGTCACAACCAGATACCAGAGTGGGGGTCAGGGCTCCAAAACTGCACTGCAATTCCCAAACCTTCCCTGCTTGTGAGCTGCAGTCCCCTTGGATGGCATGAGCTTAAAGTTTACCACCTCCACTTCGTTATTTTGTTTTACTCATCAGTAAGAAATATAAAGTGAAGAGGGATAAATATAAAATCACAGCCAGCCTGACAAGGCTGAAGAAGAGTAGCAGCCAATGCAGCATAATTTGCTTGATCTCAGATGAGGAGTTTCCCTGGTGGGATGTGGCATTATAGCCTGGGAAAGTAAGAGAAGTGAGATGAGAACTTGGCCTCTGTAGCTCCAAAATCACAACACACAGGGTTGCAAACACTGCTGTCCCCTCAGATACAGATCCTTCTCCTTCTCCTGAGAAAAGTTGTGTTGATCACACCCCTACAGCAGCAAGGAATTTGTCTGTGTGCTTCCTAACTCCAAACCAGCTTCTACACTTCAGACCATGCCCAGCACCACTGTCTCCAAAGAAGGAGTTAAAGAGAGTTCAGATGAGGGATGCAGCCATAGCCCTGGGGGGGTTGCATTTATTAACTGTTATTCCCTCCATCCACTTTATCAGCTATTTTGGACACACGCATTTCCTACACAAGCACATGCCAGACATCTGAGAGTGGATAATTTGCCCAGACAGGCAGTAACAGTAAATATATCCCATCTCATGCTTCTTCCTAGAATAATGTGCTTTCTAGTGTCACCTGTCATGTAAATCATCACCTTGCAATTTATCCTGAGCTACATTTCAACCGCTTCTGAACCTGCTGGAAAATAAAGAAAGAAACAATCAGAAGGTCCAGTAACTCCTCCTGCAAAACATGGATGCTTCTTCCCTGGCCAATATTTCAACTTTATTGAAGAAAAGACATCTACTGAATTTATGGTTTCCCAGCTGAGTTTCCAACTCTTAGATTTAGAGGAGTCCTGGATTTTCTCCGAGCTATACAGAAGACATTTACATAAGTTTCTGTGCAGCATCAAATCTCATTCCTTCACTCTATTTCTTTCTCACCACATGAGTATCCAACAACTACCCACCCCATGGTTACTGCAACGCAACAGCTTAGAGGTGGATCTGAAAAATCCCACGAGTTGCATGAGAAATTAAATGCCTGTGATTTTTTTTCCCCCCCCATCCCTGGCATTTTGTATTTAAATCATCCCGCAAAACCAGAGTTGAGTAAGAACTGGGGCTGATGGTGCTGTCTGGGCTGCAGCCTTCCAAAGGAACAGGAGAAAAATGAAATTTTCTTTCCAAAAAGTGAGCCCAGAAAAGACTCCATGGGACTTTCCACTGGGAAAAAAAAAAAAAAAACAAACAAACAAAAACAAGCAAACAAACACACACAAAGAAACAAACAAAAACCCCACCAAACAACAACAACAAGAAGTTTTCCCTGGACATTCTTTTGAAAAGTTCTAGAGGAAGGGTCTCTAGTGGAAGGGGTCCCTGGCCATGGCAGGGAGTAGGAATGAGATGAGCTTTAAGATCCCTTCCAACTCAAACCATTCCATGATTCTACAGATTTATTTCCAGCAGAAATTCCAACCAGCCGGGTTTGTTGAAAAGGTTGGATTTAAGGAGGTATTTATGCATCTTAAGCTGCCTGGGGGTGCACAGTCCTGGGGGGACCCCTTTAATCTGTGTCCTCTGGCCGCAGAGAGGAAAAGCCTCCTGCGCATCTGTGCCTTCTCAATTTTGTGTTCAAAACACTTGAGAATCTCTCTTTTGTTCCTTGACTGTCTCCCTTAATCCTTCCCTCAGTCATTATTCAATATTTGGTTTTGTGACTACATTATTTAACTTGGCGGAGCGTTTTGGGACGCAGCTTGAATAAAAGCCTCTCTATTTTTAAGCAGCGGAGGGGACCGTCGCACAGGCAGGGAGGAGACAGCACTGACAGCAAAGAGGAGACCAAAGCTTCACCCATCAAAAAAAAAACCTCTCAGGGGAAAGTAGGCTGGCAGTCACAGCATCGTCATTGGAGGGAATAAATCACCAAAGCAAACTCCAATGTCAGTAATTTTGTGACGCAGAAAATTGATTCGTGCGTTCCAATCAAGGAGCTCCTGCCTCCATAACGTGTGCTGGGTGTTTTAACATAATTATTTGCGCAACAGTTTTAATGTTTGCAGCCTCCTCTGGCTGTCAACCTGGAAGTAAGTAGGGGAAAAAAAGAAAATTTAAAATACTCTTCTTCAGAGACAGGATTAAAGAAAAAATAATCAATCTCCGAGCAACCTCCTTTGTATTTTGTTGTGACAAGCCTGAATTTAAACAGCCTGTGAAGTCAAAACAACAGGAGAAATATCAATACACATTAATTTAATCAAGGAACACAATTCTGCCATACCAGGCCAAACTTGGCTGTGTTTCCTCCACACTTTCTGTGGGAGCTGATGACACCCCACCACCTGCCCAGCCCTCCATGGGGACTGGGGGTCTCGTCAAAGGCTCTGAGCCCTCTCCATTTGGCTGCCTTCCTGTGTGGAAATCACAATTCCTGGTGATGCAGCACCCCACTAGCACATCTCCATCTCTCCTCCCCCAAAGTAGCTCATTTTGCTGGCATTCCTGCCCTGGTTGGGCATCCTGCTGCATCCCTATTGTGTGCCATGAAGCTTTCAAAGCACAGGGAGATAAAAGGGTAAACATGATAACAAAAACTATCTCCACCACACTTGACTCCGTCAAATCCTGGGCACAGCGTGGCTCTTTGAAACAAGAATCTCATTAAGGAAGGGAAAGTTGAAAGGATAAGCCCCTGCATACCAAACGCAGAAATCAGATGTACTTGACCTTTCAAATGAATGTACATTTTCTGAGTGACTGTTCATGTCAGAGTAATTCAAACAGACACCTGATAATCCTCTTAAAAGACTAAAATTTGGATACTGGATTGAGCACAATGCAGCGTGATCTGCAGGTGGTCTTGTCTCTGTGCTTGGTCCTGCCCTCACCCCCAATTTCCTGAGGTATCTTCAAGTCTTATCCCCTCCCTGAGCTTTCATGTCCCCACACACTCAGAGAAGATGTTTCAAGTCCAGAATTCATTAACAAGGAAACGTCTACTGTGCTAGCACAGCTGGAAACGAAGCACTGATACTCCTTAACACAAATTAGGTGATTAAAAACTTTGGATGGAAAAGATGTGCCCCAACAGCAAGGTTCAAGGGGGGGACCTTCCTCCAGAGAGGCTCCAGCCATGTTGACCCCATGTCCAAGACAAAGGACCACGAACCCCACTTAGGTCCTGCCTCTTGTATATCAACATATGTCATATTCCTGAGAAAGAGAAATCCTGTATTTAAGCCATGAGGATTCCCAGAAAAGCCCAATGGATTCCCAGGCAAATATTTACATGCTGAATGGCTGCAAATGGAGAGTTCAGCAAGCTAAGGATATACTAATTACAGCCCAAGGGATGTAAAAGAACAGACAGAGCAACTGCAAGCTTTCTTCATGGACAATGTTGCTGGAGAGTTTACCAGAATGAAACCCAGGGCTCTGTCTGGGTCACCTCCCCTTCACAGCTTTTGGATTGTTCTGGTCAGATCCAGTTGCCTGCCTTGATCTACCAGTCCTACCAATAAATTTTAGGCTTTGTTAAGCACATCCATATAGAGAGAGGCACAGATGCTACCAAGCCTTTGAGATCTGAGATGCTGAGGACTCAACAATGCAACAAACACTGGAAGAAAATGGGGGTTTGGTGGCAATTTGTGACCCATGTCTATGAATAACCTCCCAGAGTGACAGACCATGCAGTGCCTAATAACAAGTTTCTTTTTGTAAAACACCAAAACTCAACAGCTTGGCATTTCCAGTGGAGCCCAGGAATGTTTTCTGACTGGTAAGGAAGTACATCAGCCTCCTCCTGTGACAATAACATCATCCCCAGCCATGGCAGCACATGGACTTGCACCCATTGCCATGGAGGACAAGCACCCCATGGCTTTGTACTGTTTGGTGAGCCCTCCCCTTCCTCCTCCCCTTGAGTTCCTCAGCATCCAGTGTTAATTAGCTTTTATTTGCTTACATAATTCCTGACACTTTGCCTTTGCAGCACATCAGCAGCTCTGGCATGGAATCCTGGAGGGGCATTGCCTTTGCTGGGGGGATGGAGGATGCAGCAGCCATGGAGAGCAGGGTGGGATTGGGGGATGCACTGCTTCCAAGGCAGCATCCAAATGCACAAGAGAGGCTGAAATCTCTGGGAAAAGTCAAATGCAAGGGCATAAACCAGCTCATTGCACAAGTGATGGGCTCAAGCCCACTCCCCATGTAGTGACTCCTTGAATGAGCTGCCTCACCCTGTCCAAGCCCTTCTGTGTTCCAGAGAATGGAGCTCATTGTGGATTCCCACCAAAGCTCCAAAGAACCACCAATTCATATTCTGAACCAGGACTAGGGTCTCTCCACCAGCAGGCTGAGCCCTGCTGTCCCCAAGCCCCATCGCTGCAGCATCTGAGCTCCATCCCTGCAAAGATTTCTGTTTATCCAATGGCTCTCTGAAGGCCACCCAAGGAAAGCATGGGGCTCTGCAAACCTTCCTTCTTGTGCAGGTCAGGACACAGCAGGAGTCACCAGGAGAAGCCAGCACCTCTCCTCCTGTGGGGACTCATCCTTCTGCACCCCTGCACGAGGCTCTCACATGCCCATCCCACGCTGTGCCCAAGCCAGGACCCCACTGTCATGTGCAGCCACATCCCCACTGACTCAGTCGTGTTTTTCACTCCTCCTCTCAACACTTCCTAACAGCTCATGAATTTTGTAAACTAAACTCATTGTAACCAAACCATGAAATTGCAAATTTAACTCAGTCAACAAACAAAGCCTGGCAGGGAGCTGGTGCTGTCTGAGGCAGGGCTTGCTGTGCTGCCTGGGCACCCAGCAAGGTGGGAATCTCTTCCCAGGGACAGTGCATCCCACTCCATCCCCCTTGGCCACGGGGCAGTGGCACAGACAGGGCTGTGCAGGATGCTGGAGCATCACAGCCTACACAACATCACAACTACACCCAGCTCCTTTGGCAGTGCCAGCCCCTCCCCATCCATGGCCATTCCCACTGTGGACTCAAAAGCACAGCAAAGCCTCGGCAGCTCCAAGATCCCTGGGAAAAGCTCTCCCTGCCCAGCCACGAGGGCTCTGCAGCAGCCCCAGGTCCAGCCAAGCCTGGCTCCCACCTCTCCCTCGCCTGGCAGCACTGCACACTATATCCATGTCCAGGGTGGCTGGGAGAGCCTCGTTAAGTTAATGGAGTGTTAATTAGCTGGCAGATCGAGGGGAGGGTTTGAAGTCGCCTCATTTGGTCGGTGGAATTGCACCATTAAAATGAAGGGTGAGGAGGCTCGGGATGAGGTGGGGCAGCAGAGGCTGCCACGCAGCTTGAGGCATGGAGAGGGATCTCCTTGGGGACAGCTGGGCCTACACAAACCATTTTACCAGGGTGAAGCAGCTTTTGGCACAGAGAATGGGAACACACTGCACTGTTGCTGCCTGTACCAAGGAAGACAATGGAGCACCACCAAAGCGAGCTTCTCTCCATCACCTTCACCATCTTCAGTGCTTGGCTTTGGAGCCCCATCAGCATAGACACCCACGCCAACCCTTCTTTCCTGCACCCACAACACCCAGTGACCAAAGACACTCCCTTCAGGTGGGAAAAGTGCAGCAATACCTGCTGGAGTGCATCTTGTCCACACTGGGCTCCTGCCAACATACCAATGCCACCTCCTTCCAAGCATGGAGTGCCACAGGGTGTTTCTATGGCAACAAGCATCTCCGATACAGCCGGTACCGAGACTCCAGCACTGTTCTGCTGACACCAGAGGCCATGGTCCCATCAGCTCTCCATGCTCTGCAACTCCAGGCAGGACTCCCAGGGCAAAACTCAGCCTCTCTGACTTGTCACTCCATCATGACCTGCATGGATATCCCTCAGTCTCCAGACAGAAGCACACGCGGGAGGGACGCAACATCCCTCCTGTGGATGTCACCTGTCCTGCAGCACCAAGTCCCTGGCACCGGCAGCCCTGCAAGCTCCCACCCTCGAGAGTAGCAGCAGAGCTGGGGTCATCAGTCACGGAGTCATGCTATAGGCAGCCTTAAATCCCAGGCCTACCTTCCCATCGATCTCCTCAGCTCCGTGAAATTAAGAAAAACGCAAGGCAAACACAAGCAAACGTCCCTGAGCAGCCTGTGTGAGAGGCAACCAAACAGGACCAATTCCCCTGAGCAAGGCTTGGGGAGCTGGCAGGCAGAGCCTGGCTGGGAAAAACAGAACCCAGTTCCACAGAGAATGCCAATCTCAGCTGAAACATCAGCCCTGGGCCCCCAGGTAGGGGGGTCCACAGCACCCAGCAATGCTGGGATCCACAACCATCTCCAGCCCCCCTGGAGGCTGCAGCAGGAAAGGGGATGGGGCTGCAAATATCTCTGCCATTACTACATGGCAGTAAATTTGTCATCAAATGACATGAAGAAATTACATGGAACACCTCAAAGGGCTTCCTTCCTTCCCAAAAAATCACTTCCCAGAGCAGACCTGCACTTTAAGGATTAAATGTGGCCGGACTACTCAACACAACATTATTAATGTCTGTTTTAAACAAGCATCTCCATTCCAGTCATCCTTCTCTCTCCTTCTGTCTTTTTTAACCATCATTTTAAAGTCTATCCTGTCCAACTGTGTATTGTGGGGGAAAAAAAAAACCCAACTTGTTAAAAAAAAAGAAAAGAAGAAAAAAGTAATTTAAAAGCTTTAAATCCAGTTCTCTGGTCTCCGACCCCCTGAAGATTCCTGCACAGAAAATAAAGTGCTTAGCTGCCCTCCTTAAAAAGATTTAATCTCCCATATTTCAGAGCTTGTATGATTAAACTCTACCTCTAATTCTGCTTTCAGAGCCACAGCCAAATCTCTGCTTAAAGAAAAGTGGTGCTGGTGCCTCTCCTCCCGTTTCCCTTACAGAGCTGTGTCCATGTGGATGTGGGGGAAGAGCTGAGGAGCTGGAGGTAGCAAGGCAGCTCCAAGCATCCCTGGATCCTTCTGCTTCCTTGCCAGAGATGGAAATACTCTTTTTTATGCAGCCTTCAAGAAATTTGAGCTTTCTTATAAGGAGCACTGAAGGAACACAGAGGGAAGCAGCGTGGACATGCAGGGCAGCTGCTCGGCCGGCTCAGCTCACACTTCCAAGTATCATCAGTTCCATCTCATCCACAGCAGCAGGGAGAGAAAGAGCCTCAGACTAGCAAGGGAAAGGGATCCAAACTTCAGCTGGGAGAGTCAGGGCAGCACAGAGCCAGTCCCAGCATGAAAACCTGGCATGAGACCACCCAAACAAGAGGCCTGGGGGTCACACCACATGTCTCTGAGATGAGATACTCCCCAGGGCAATTGAGAATTCAGTGTAAGCAGGGGCCATGCTGAAAGGAAGAGATTTCTGATGAATTTCTGGTGAATTCCTGATATGCTACTCACTCATTTACCCTCAGCTAGGAATTACTAGTCATTTGTACCACGAAAGAGAACAACAACCCACCCTGCCCCAGTGACCTTCATCCCAGGTCAAGTGGAGATGCAGCATTACCAATGGGACTGCACAATAAATACCTCACTGTTGCTTCAAACATATGTCCCTGCTTTCTCTGCTTTATGACATGTAGAGAGTTTGTTAAAAACCTGAACTAACAGAGTGGAGTCTTTAGTGAGAAATCACCTTTCAAAGAGGCACAGCAACCTTCCCTGCTAAAATCTGGATGGAGCTCAAGGCCAGCTCTCCAGCACACCCAGCAAACATGTCCCAGGCTGAGATGGAGACAAATCTCCAAGGAGCAAAGCACTCTAAGAGCCAAGATGATGATTATTAACGTAAGAGTGTTGTAGCTCTCACCAGCATCAGGAGATTTGAGCTTGAGTTTGATGGAAAAATATCCCCTGACACTTCAGTTGAGGAACTTTCGCTGAAATTCCATGGGCAAACTATACAAAATCAAGTTTCACACCTTCCCCATCCCCTTGTTCAACAGAGACTTTTATGCTGCCAAAACCTATTTATTTCTTGCAAATCTCTCTGAGCTACTGCTCATGAATAGAAATGCTTTTATCAAAAACTGTTTGCATTTGCCACTGAAAATTTTAAAACAAATGTTTTCAGGGGGAGGCAGGTTTGCCTTCTGTGAGAAAACCTCATGTAACGCCCCTTCAGAGTATTTTTACTTTTAAAACAAACAAAATAAAAAAGTATTTTAGGTTTGTCAGCCTATGAGATAGGAACAAAAAGCCAATACTGCTTCTAAGCTTGGCTTCAAAAAAGACCACCCTGCACCCAGTCCTGGTGGGAAGGGGACTCCTGGTGCCACCTCCTGTAGGGCACGTTGTGATGAGTTTCCCAAACAGCACAAAGGGAATTGAGGCTGAATTTCAGCCCCAGCAGTGCCTGGTCTCCTCAAGCTGCCATAATTACCACAGCAAATCATGGCATTTGCACCAGTAACTGAGATGCTGAACATCCATCAGATTTGTGTGGTTAATTATTCTCTTCTCTTGGGGTTAAACACAACTAAGAAGTTGAGGCAACCCCACTGTCCTTTCTAAAAGCCTTAATGCACAGACACTTTGCTCTGGAAATTGCTGCATCTGAGATATTTGGATTGCTGGAAACAAAAAAAATATCCCTACAGCTCCTTAATGCCAATCACTGTATTGTCTCCTTAGCACTGGTAAACATTTCCATGCAGAAGAGAAAATGCATCTCCTGTCCCTACCAGCACACATCCAAAGGGCAGTGATATGCCTGGATAAATGAACAGGTAGCTGTACTTTCATTAAAACCACCCCATTTAAATTACTCACAGATGAGATTGAAGACATGAGGTTAAAAACTTAATTGACTAAATCAACTGAGACGCCAAGAGCTGATTATATCATTTAAAATAAATGCAATATTGGCCATCAAAACCTGCACAATATATTATTACATATCAAAAGCCATTATTCAAGAAGCACAAACAATATCCTCCCAAACCCCCAGTGGATTTAAGAACATCACCCTCCCTGCTTTTCTTGATTGTTTTTCTCCTTTCACAAACAGTGTTGGGAGAGAAAAGCAGGCACCTTCCTGCAAGTCCCTGAAATCCAGCATTGGAATGAAAACCTTCCTGGCTGGTTTCTCATCAAAGACTGCACCTCTGTTTTAAGGCTAAAAGTGGGCAGGCACAGCCACCTTGCCTGGCCTTGCATGCCATTTGGGATGTAGCCTTGTGATATCCTGGTTTTTCCTAGGAAAATCTGAACACTGGCACTCGGAGTGGTTGAAAGCCCTCTCCTCCCACCACAAATTATCTTCTTCAAAACTCTTTGAACTACCCAGGCTCCCTCCACTTCCATCTTCACACTTGAGTTTGTTTCTGCAAGTCCCCAGCAGCCCCAGCACAGGAGCAGGTGGCTGCCACCACATCTGTCCCCATGCCAAGGGACAGGAGCACAGTGCCCACCTCAGCATCTTGGTGACAAGGTACCGGGGCATGAGGTGTCCACTCCCCACTTGCTAAACCTCATCTCCACCATCTAAGCAGAGATATAAACATTCACATTTTAATAAGAGTCACAAAACCCAAAAAACCCTTCAATGAACAAGCCCATTCCATGGAAATCCAGATCAGCTTGCAAATGATTTCCTAGCCTGGACTGGGAGCTCATTACAGCCTGAGTGACATCAATTATGGATGGCTCTGGTGGGCCTCCAAGCCAGGCTGTGGTGCCACAAGGAGCTGTTTGCTCCACATCTACAATCCTTGTCCCTCTCTTCTCCTGCTCCCCAGTGGGTGGGCAGGAGGAAGGACCCAACCCAAGCCACAGCAGCATCACTAAACCCACACAAAGGTAGAGGAAAGTGGGGAATAACCCCAAAAGCTTTGATATAACATTTAGAACAAGCTAATGAGCCCCTGGACTCTCCATTACACATTATAATTATAAGCAGTGCCATCAAGGGTTTCTCAAAACTCACGTCTGTTCTTAAAAGCTCAGCCAGGGAAAGGCTCCTCTACGGTAGGAAGAGCACATTAGTATGCACATGGAAGAGACCATGGGCTCCCAGAGCTCCCAGCCTGGCTGGGAAGCAGCCTGGCAAAAAGCAAGGCTCCCTGGATGCTCACTGTGCCAGGCTGGCAGTGGTGCCACCCCTCACCACCTTTCCCACATCCCTTTGCCTGGGGAGCCAGGTGTGCAATTCAATTAGTTGTTCCCACCATTCCCAAGGGGATGGGCTGCATCAGATGGCATCTCTCCCCATGCCCCAAGGGATCATCTGTGCAACCAGGCACCTCCAAGGGCTCTCCCAGCTTCCAGGATGAGCTCTGCCCACAGACCTGTGGTGTGGAGGGAGGATGACACAGAGCAGGGTGATGTGTCCTGGCAGGTCTCACCCTAAATCCAAAACACCTCTCTATACCAGTGGCCAGGAAGAAAATTAACTCTATCCCAGCCACAACCAGGGCAGCAGGGAAGCTTCCCACAAAATCTGTGCTAAACAAAAGCCTTTTTCTGGCCCCCTGGCAGACCAAAGATGGGGTCAAGGGCCCCGATGTGGTGCAGGGAGCTCCAGCACAGCTGCAGCGCCTGACCAGCTCCCCCACAGCCATACCACTGGCTTTTAGGACATGGAGCACATATCCCACCCCATGGAGTGTGCCCTGCAGGGGGGCTGCATTACAAAGCCATTTTCTGAAAATAAAACGCCAAAAGACCCAAGCAAATGCAGTGTAATTACAGGGTTTTCAGGCATGAGGCTCTCTGAGTCCGCATACAAGTGCCATAATAAAACAGGTTTTGGGAGCCCTCGCCAAAACCAGTCCTATGTGCTGCCTGAAACACCTCCCAAACACACACACAGAGCTTCTTAAATCCTACCTGCTCCTCTCCTGCTCTGGAGGAGGGAGGCTGGTGGCAGAAGCCAACCTGCCTGGGATGCTGCACATCTGGCAGCTGCCAAACTTGGGATGGGGCTCCTCTCCCTATGCTCAGGGATAAAACAGGCATGAAGGCACCATCCAAACCAGGGTGCTGCCCCCCTGGCTGCTCCTCCCCAGCTTCACAGAGGGGTTTAAGCTGCTGGATGCTTTAGGAAGAGCAGCTGGGAGCCAGGCGTGGGCAGGGGAGGTGTTGAAATTCCCGTCACGACCCGGGAGGAGACATCCCCAGCATCCCGCTGCAGAGCGAGCTAATCCTGCCAGGTTAATTCTCATCCTCAGTTCATTCCAGTTTATTAAAGCCAGCAGGCACCCTGCAGAGGATTCATTACCTGTGTCACTCGAAGGCAAGGCTGGGCCTTAATGAGCTGAAAGATGCGGGAGCGATGTTGGGCTGGGTCCATCCTGGCTGTGGGGATGGACACCTGCAGCCCCTACCAAAAACATGAGGAAAGTGCAGGACTTCTGCAGGGTCCCAGGCTTCATCCAGAGAAATCTCACTCCCATTTCCTCCCATACATCCGCTCTCACCAAACCCCCTTGCCCAGCCACGTCATGGCCCAGCCTTGGAGCTCAACCCAGAGCTCACCAGCTTTTATTTGCAGGGAATTACTGGCAGAGGGCAAAAGGAGATGAATTTTCAGCCAGGTGAGTGAGCACATTACCAGCCAGAGAGATGGCAGCTGCTGCAGTACATCTTCATCCCTTTAAATAGTTCCCAGCCTTCCCCCCGCAGAGCCGGGCTGGCTGTGTAAAAGAGATCTCTCCTAATTAATCCAGTCCTCTCCATCGCTGCTGAAACAGAGCTGGGGCTGGGGGATAAAATATTGCAGGAGCTAACAGAGGATGGCAGGCTTGGGTTAGCGAGGTAGAAAGCGAGTGGTGGACTGCAGCTGAAGGGGCACAATTATTTTACCACCACACTATGCCTCTATTCCCAGACCTGTCTGGCATCTTCCAGCACCAGCCTGCCTTTTTCATCTGGGTTTTATCCCCCCCTGCCCATTTTTCGCTCCGATCCCTTTTTTCTCAGTGGGTGGCTATTTAATTTGTTGTATTCCATGCTTCCCTTTTCATGAGCAAAAAAAACTTGCATCTGGGCTTTCTTTTTCTCTCTCTCTCTCATTTCGTTTTCAAAAATTTTGTGTTTTATGGAAAAAAAAAAAGGAGGGAAAAAAGAATGGGATTGAAAATGCTAAAGGAAGCAGGAGATGAAAGGGGCTTTTTACATACAGTCACAAGAGGGAGGATGCAAAGAGGAGCGGAGAGAGCATTTGATACCACTCACACCACTTTTTCGGCCATACAGGAGTGAGACAAGTCAGACAGCAGCTTCCAGGAGCTTCAGCAGAGCAAAACCATGCCCAAAAGTACTGTGCCTTCCAAAAAAACTGGGAGAACAACACGCGGGATTCTTGGGAATCCCGTGCCTCCTGCATGGGGTTGATGTTATCACCTTCGCCCACCCCACGCTGCCTTCCCAGTCATCACCTTCCCTACAAGCTCTGCTCCACCTCCTCACCTCCACCCCCTGTTCCTTGTGAATCCTTTTTGCTCCCAGGAACAGAATTTTGGCCCCCCACACCCTCACCACATTGCAGCTCAGGAAAATCTGCACACATACCCCACAAAACCTCACCTATTTAAGCCCAAGCAGGACTGCTCAAGGAGGAATATTATCTGCAAGAAACAGGATGTCTAAAAAAATCATCTTTGCTGGTGATCAGAGGAAGTGAGACAACAAACAGAGCACAGGAGGGATGCCATCCCTCGTTTAAACCTGAGCAAAGAATCTGGCTGCCAGATCTGGGCCCTGCTGATGAGAGTGTTTAAAAACAAATGGGAAGGTTTGCAATTCTCACAGGGCCAAATTCACCCAAGAAAAAAGGTCCCTGGCTCCTTGTTTGGCTGTGGCAGAGGAAGGGGCACTAAGAATGTTACCAGGGCTTGCCTCAGATGCAGGGGGGAAAAAGTAACTGTAGGTCACCCAAAGCCCCCCCAGCCATCCTCACTGGTGCTGATAGCAGGGCTGGCTTTCCCAGCCTCTGAAAGGTTAAAAAATGCCATCAGGAAATAAAAGGAGATGAGAGCTGGGCGTCAGCATCTCCCACCAAGGAGCTGCCATGCCTGCCAGGATGCCCAAGGCAAACCTGCTCACTGTTAAATGGTATTTCATCCTGCCTGGCTGGCCTCATCCCTGGACTTTTAGCTTCTCTCCTCCCCCACAAGGCTTTAAAGAGCATCCTGGTGCTCCAGTGATAGCTCTCAATTGCTGCAGAGCCAGGAGATGTTTGCTTTTAATACGTTTTCCTAAAGAGCAGAGGTGTTTAAAAGGGTCGGATATCACAGCTCTGCCAGGCTGGGACCACCCAGAGGCAGCAGCATCGGCTCCCACTGCTGTGCCAGGGCCATGCACATCTCCTGGATGGCTCCGACACCTTTCCCTGCTCGTCCCTTTGCTTTCTAGCCTGGGGCTCCCTCTGCCTGTCACCGCACTGTGCTCACTGTCCACTCTCGCCTGGGCTGGGTCTCTGCAAACAGCATTGGGCTCCATTTGCTGTTGGCAAGAGCCACTTTTACTATTTGTGCCATGGCTGAAGGATGGACCTTCTGTGGAGCTGAGGTCTCTCCCTGCCTGTCCTTCTGCAGGGAAGAGCAGCAGGAGATGAGCTCTTGTGCATGAGCAGGGAAAAATTTGGGGCTGCCAATGAGGGCTTGCACCCAGACCATACCTGCAGGCATCCCCACTGCCTCCCCCTGGAGATCCCAAATCCACCACCCAAGCCCCAGAGCACAGGCCACATTACAAGAGGAGCAGAAGAAGGTTTTCCTTCAGCTCATGTCCAGCTGACCTCAGGTCTCACCTCCTCCTCCCTTCTTAACAGCAGTTGCTGAGAGAATCAGCAAAGTACCCAGCACAGATCTCCTACTCCAGAGGTTGCTACAACTATGGGAATTTTTTGCCAGCTCAAGTTTTTAAAATACTGATGGCTGTTAGACACATTGTACAAAAAAAACCTCCCAAAAGCTCCAAAAATCAGTAGTTATCTGGGCTTAAGTACAAGTTAATTACAGCCACCAAGAGCTTCCAGCAGGAGCAAAGTTCCTGTGCAGGTGACACACACAGACCTGTCAGCCCTGCCGAGTGTGGGGGAACAGCAGCATCCACGTTGCCATGGCTCTGGAGATTTTACAGGCTTTCCCACAGCAAAGGTAAAAATAAAACCTAAAAGCATTCCTAGCTTGGATTCACCTCCCTGCTAAGCATGGAGCTGGTATTGCCAAGCTGGGATGTGCTCTGTAACTGCATCTCTTCCCAGGGAGAACATGCACATCCAGCAACAGTTGGGCTTCAAGTTGCAAATATCAGAGCCCTGCAAATGTGGTGCTTGTGTTCCCTGGGCTGCCAGAGCCCAGCAGAGAGTGGGGAACCTCATCCACTGCCCTGGGAAGCACTGCTTCCATAAGGGAAGGATGACAGACCCTCTGCATGCTTAAGGGTGGGATGGAGCTTTGACTCCAGTTATGTTCACATGGGACATAGTAGGATGTAACTACTGCTGTGTGGCACAAAAATGGCACAAAAGTGACATAAGACTTTTGCAAACCTTTGGAAATGCCAGGGGAGCCCTATTGCCCCACAGCACCTCCCTGGAGTCCTACACCAAGCCACAAGAAAGGCACATTTTGCCTTCATATACATCCTGTCCTTCCCTCTCATGCAATTCAGCTGCACCTGGATCCTTCTGATCCACCTCCATTCTCCCAGAGGAGCAAACCCTTTGCCCAGGACCCCTGTTGCTCTTCCCAGCAGAAACAGAGCAGCTCTGCTGGGCTGCACCACCCCTCACACCCTGACCACAAACAGGCAGATGGGTGGAGGGAGCCCAGACTCTGCACTGAAGCCCCTGCCATGATTAGTTTGCAGATGCTGTTCAGCTCATGCCATCATTCCCCTGAGCCTGGAAGGCTGCAGTGTTATCCCTGCTCCCACCACAGCCAGCAGCTGCCTCTGCTCCACATGCTGCCCCTCTTTGGAGGATTTCACACCCCTCTGCTGCATTTTAGGCCTTATCCCTCCTCCTGCTGCAAACCTGGGGACACCACGGGCTGCAAAAGCCAGAAGCACAAGGTTTGGGATCTTGCCTCTCCCCATTCAGAGGTGGAGCATCCCCAGCCAGGCCAGTATCCAGCCCAGATGTGTCACACCTCAGCAAGGTAAAGGTGGGATGGGAGTTAAACTGCCTATCAGCAGGATGTGAAGTCTCCAAAAGGCAGTACATGATAAATTCAGCCAGAGAATCACAGGCACAGAATGCAGGGTGACGACTTATCCTTCACTATACACAGAGATTTATTAAAAATTTAAAATTGCTACATAGATCTAAAGGACCGGGTTATTTATTTTTGCAAGGCTGATCAATCATGCTTGTCCCCACAGGATACCAGACCTTTAACTACTCATCTGATTGTTCCTGGGCTACCTGCTCCAGCCCCAGTGCTTAATATTTCATCCACATGGCTCCTGGGCAAAGCTGGAGTGGAGTGTGATCTCCTGGCAGAGCAGAGACCTGCCTTAGGATTTTATCAGCTCCTGCTCAAGGGCAGAGGTGGAAGGAAAAGAATAACTTCTCTTTTACCCTCTGCCTCTCCTTTCAAGGCAACAGATTTATCTTCAGTCATCACCATACTAAAAAGACAGATTTTTTTGATCATGAATGACAGAGTTGACATAGATGACATGGTATTTCAGCCACCTGGAGAAGGGATGGCCAGAGAGGTCCAGGGTTGGCCCCACTTTGGTCCTGGGACTGATGAGTGTGCTCAGCAGCAGCACCTGCCTCTCCTTTAAACCACATTTTAACATCATAATTGAAGCTTTCTGTGGTGAAGGAGGGAAAGTGTTGGAAAGGCAGGTTTTTGTAGTCTATAAACTGCAAGGAAAATCTCACGCCGCCTCCCCACGTTGGCTCCAGCCATGTGTTTGATCTCACCCCCGTCTCAGCAGCCCACCTGTGAATGCTGCAAAGGCAGGACAAAAATACAGCTACAGGCTGGGGGCCCTTCCAACAGCATCCTCCAGGGCACATCCAAGAGCTGAGGAGATGCCAGGGCTTCTCCAGCCCCAGCACACTGGGACTGCTGCTGCAGGGGGGCTGGTCTGTCCCCCATGAGGATGAAGATGCTCCAAATGGATGGGCTCACCCTGCATCCACCCTGGATTTTGCAGCAGACACACAACCAGCAAACAAAGCAACACCAAAGCACCTGTTTGGGAGACAGCAGCACTCAACAGCTAAATCCTCACCTGTTGCATCTATTGGCATGGTCCAGCTCAACCCAACCTCCCAAACCCGGTTCCCATTGCTGTCCCAGTGGATGTGGGCAGAGGATGTGCTGAGGACCAGCACAGCTGGGAAAGCACTGATGCTCCCCATGGAGCATTCCCAGAACAGAGCCCCTTTTCTTCCCAAGGCTGTGTTATTCCAGCATGTCTCTTTTGTGTGACAGGGCTAATTGAATGGTGATAGTGGTACTAAGCAGCCCCTGTGATCCAAGACTGGAGTCAGCTGAATCTCTAAAATCATGTAATTTTTTGCATGGCTGATTGTGCAGATGTAAGAAAGGAAAAAAAGGGAAGAAAATAAAGAAGGGGGAATCAGACCCTTAAATGAATCCACAATTGACAGCCATGAATGGCTGGAGAACTGAGTGGCCAACAGGGAGTCGTCCCCCTCCTGCCACACAGGGGACAAGATCCATCCCCTGATTAAAGCCGTGGCCCCCTCAGAGCACAGGTTCTCTGTTAGACCTGCTTTGCTGAGGAGCAATAGGCTCATTAGTAGACCCAGAGCTCATTAGGGAAATGCAGAGATGGCAATTACCTCTCCAGCCATGCTGGACATAGTCTGGCTGGAGGGAAATGAGGGGAAAGCGACTGGGAGAGAGAGCTGAGATCTTCCTCCACCCATGACACAGGAAAACCCTCCAGAGCTACTGCAGAACAAGATGCCTCTTCTGACAGCTGAAGCTCCTTCTCACCTTTGCCAGTGAACAGTTCTCCACACAAATCCTTTCCAGTGCTCCCAGTAGAGTCACACCACCACACTCCACCCCAAGATGCCCAGGGCCATGCCCCTTTTCATCACACATGCCCAGTGGAGGTGACAGATCCCTGGAGCGGGGTGAAGGAAGGAATCTGTCATCCCTTGCTCTATTTCTGCATCTCAACGAATACCACGGGCAGAAAATCACCTTTGGGGCTCAGGTCAAAACTCAACCCAAACCTGCTGCTGAAGTTTCCTGTGACTGTGGGTGCAAAGCTGGGATGGCAAGGGCACATCCAGGTGAGGTGAATTCAGCCTGTGTAGGACTGACAGGAAGGAGGGCAGAGGGGAATAGCTGACTATTAATATGATTCTGTGCACACCAGGTGCCTGTATCACCCACATCAGGAGGAACAAAAAGAGTTTTCAGAAGAATCACGGTCAGTTAGCTAAAGATTCATTACTTTTATTCTTAGTGCGCTTTAATTGCACCTATAAATTAAAAATGAACTGATTCCACAGCGTGTAAAGTGACTGCATTCACCTAAAAAAATTGCACTTCAACTTTTAATTCCACTTCAATTGCGCACAGGCACCGCAGCTCCACGTGGCAGCCTCGGATCAGACCCTCTGGAAATTGCCCTGGCAATCCCATTCCACCTCGGCTGAGCACATACATTTTTTAAAAGTTACTGCTGTGCCGTACTGAGCGGCATTAATTGAGTGTTAACGAGCTGTCTGATCAGCTTCCCACTGTCCTTATTACTGGACGTCAGGGTCTCTGCAATGTCCCAATTAAACAGAATCAAAGAACACTTAATGCACGGTAAACTGGTTCCCAGCCACTCAAACTGATTAACCAGCTGTTCCGTTTATTTGGGTCCCCATTAAGCTGCACAGTCTATATTGCCCAAGCAGCTCCTGTATTCTGGGAAGGAGCAGGGTTTAAACAGAAATTTCTAGGAGAGGCTGTGGGAAGCCATCAGATCAGGACAGCAGACTCAGCACCCTGTGTTTCATCCCAAAACATGATGGTGCAGAGGGACAGGGTGAGAGGAGATGGCCTCAAGTTGCACAAGGGGAGGTTTAGATTAGATATTATGAAATTTTTTTTCATCAAAAGGGTTGTAAAGCATTGGAACAGGCTGCCCAAGGAAGTGGTGGAATAACCAGCCCAGGAAGTGTTCAAAACACCTGTGGATGTGGCACTTGAAGATATAGTTTAATGGTGAACATGGTGGTGGTTGGACTCCTAGAGGTTCTTTCATACCTTAGTGATTCTGATTCAGAATCATCATAATTCAAATTGGGCACCTGGAGTCATTTTGTAGGTCCTGTTTTATTTAAGCAGCTCCAGTGATAAAGATAGAAAGGGAAAAAATAACTTGGATCACTGAAGAAGAATCTTAATCACATCTTAATACCAACAGAAATAAAGGGCCTGCAAAAACCCAGTGGCAATAGAAGATCAGCTCAAGACATAAGGAAGAGCCAACAAAAGGTCCCTGCATATCTACTCAGGGCTGGCATGCTGCTTTGGTGTAAAATAAAGGGTTTTCTGGTTTGGCATTCACCTTAGCTTGGATGGGAAGTACAACTGCAAGAGATTCCCCAAGGAAAAGCACCCCAGGACCTTGCTGTATGTTTTATGCCCCAGATATGGAAATATCCAGGGATGCATCAGGTCTCCAAGCTTTGTCTTTCCTCTTTCCACGTGGACTCAGCACCACAAGTGGGCAGTCAGAGAGGTCATTCTGGTCAGGGGGGTGAGGAAACAGCTTGAAATGGCACCCAGATCCCCCATCATGTTGGATTTTTGGACATGAGGCTCTTGCCCCACCATCCCAAAGGCTCTCAGCATCCCTCCCACCAGCAGCATCCCTCCCACCATGGTCACACATGAGCACGAGGACAGCTGCAGAGTAGAGACACCCATGCACAACAGCCCATCACATCCTCCTTAATGCCAACACCAGTCCAGCCTGGCTGTACAACAGTCCCACATCCCATGGAAAACCCTGGGATGGGGTCAGAGCAGGGAGTCTCCACATACATTTTCCAACCGCAGGAGGAAAGACGCTACAACCGTCTGCAGGCTCGGCGGTGACACCAGTTGTGATAAAAGAGAATTTAAGGTGCAGAGGAGAACTAAGCAGATCCTTGTAGATTGGAGCCGAACAAGATAAGGGAGCAGTGATTAATACAGACGCATCACGGCGGGACAATTCCAAGCACAAGCATTTTTGGCGGATGGGAAAAGGCGATAGCGCCGTGTACTTACAGTCCCCAAGCGACGCGCATTGCTGGCGGCCAAGGCTTCCCCACGTCAGCCACAGACAGGCTCGGGCAGCCACGCTCCAGGGGGCAAAGAAAACAGACTTTTAAAGACCATCAGCATCTAATCTCGGGAGAGGAAGCCTATTTTTCACCGGCTTGGGCAAAAACATTTTTACTCGCTGCGTGTTTTACAAGACGTCAGTGCAGCGCACAGCAATTATCAAAGCCTTCAGCTCCCCCTGCTCCTAAATGGAACAGTCAAGGAAAATAGTCTAATTTGACAATTTTCAGTCGGTTGAAATGATACGTGGAAGAGACATGGAAGAAGGAAAGCGTATTATTCACTATTTGATAAATTATCCCCATTATACCAAAGGCAGATCTGAGCCCGGGAGACACGCGGGGCTGTGCTGGGGACAGCACATGGATTTTCAGCAGCCATCCAGCCCAACATCCACTGTTGTGTTGGATGGACAAACCTTCCTTGTCTGCTCAGCCCTCAACTGCAAAGCAACAAGACAAACCCAAAGCAACAGGGGGGAGGTGTTTGGCAGAGTTGAATCCAAAATTCTTCATCCCCCCTCTGCCACATCCAGGTACCCCTCTGGTCCTGGGAATGGCTTTGGCCACACTTTTTCCTTTTTAATCCTATTTCCCCATTTGTCCACTAATTCTTATCTTGGTATGTTGTAACAACCCCATGCAAGCACCAATCTGGATATGGATGCTCTGCTCCTCCCAACCCCAGATGATGCTGCAGACACACCTCAGTGGGACACCTGTGCCATCATCCTGCCAGAAAAGAGCTCTGGGAGCCACAGAAATGCAGACACCCCCTCCCCATACTCCTGCACCCCAAACCCCATCCTTATCCCTCCTGATCCACACAAATGTATTCATGAATTCGTTCAGAAAGTTCTCCCTGTGCTCAAGCGGGTGCTGCTTGTAATTGCTGGCGGCCAAAATCTGTTCTGTTTTTTCTGGCTGAGGTACCAGGCAATCATCAGCTGTAATTATTTTGAGTCTTGTTACAGATGGATCTCGGAGCTTTCAGTCTTAAACAGAATTCATTATTCAAATGCCAGCTCCAGCCTCCTGTGGTGGGGCGGGCACGGGCTCTGCCGGCCCCCCACAGCCACCACCAGCGACAAACACTCGTGGGGAAGGTGAGGATGGTGGTGGGATCTGCTTGTCAAAGCCGCCCTGCTGCAGCTCCATGACGATCCCACCCAGCACATCTTGGCTCAGGTTCAGTCCCAGGGGAAAGCGGGGGCCCAGGGGGAGCAAAGCTGGGGCGATGAGGAGAGTTGGTGTCTGGGTTCTGGGGCTGGCTGGGGTTGAGATCAGTATCATCCACACCACATCCAAAAAAACCCCTGAATTCCAGCTCTTCCTGTTTCCAAGCTCACTTTGGATAAATGACAGCAAAAAAGAGAAGCCCTGTGGACTCAGGAGTGACTCCAAGAATCTGGACAAGATGTTACTGACCAAGTCACAGGATCATGCAGGTTGGAAAAGATCTCCAAGATCATCGAGTCCAACCTTTGACCAATCACCACCTTGTCAACTAGACCAGAGCACTGAGTGCCACATCCAGTCACTAAATGGCAAAAGGGAAACTGAAAAGGAAATAGATTGGAGCTCTTTCTTAGCCAAACCATCAATTTCAGCCTTTTTTTCTGTTTTGAAACTGCAAAAGTCAAACACTCACAGGTCTTCAAAACACATCAGGCAGAAAATATTCCTCTGCCGAGGGGAAGCACCTGCAAGGATGACAGAGCTCCCTGAGATGTTACCTGGGGACCTGGGACTGAAAATCCCCGTGGTGACACTCCAGGAATCACAATTTAGGGGGGAAGACACAAAGCCCAGCAGGAGCATCAGCATTGGCTGCACAATGTCCATCCAGCTGCACACCTTGCTCCCCTCTGGCTTGGAATTCCTTGTTGTGGACCCAGGACATCCCTCTTTTCCCTCCATGGCCATATGGATACCAAGTTTAGACACATGAAGATTTGCAAGGAAAGCATCTAATTCAATTTTTGGACAGGAAAAGTGAAAAAGAAGATGTTTCCTGGCTGCCTCCCAGGCCAGAGCAGAGGCAGTGTCCAATTTAAAAAGTCAATATTTTCTGCACGAAATCTCAAATCTTTTTTTTTTCCTGATCCAAAAAGGTCTCCTTTTTTTTTGTTAAAGTTTCCCAGGAGAAGGGAGAGAGGGATGCTCATAGCAAGCAGCAAAGTGTTGCTAATCTTATGCACATACAAAATGGAAACACCACTTCCTGGTGGGATTGCTGCTATTTTGTTTTTACAAAAATTTTAATCTCTGTATCCCTCCTGCTACTGTTTGTATTTTTTGTGTGTCTATTTGAAAAGCAAACAATATTGCCTGTTCCTGCGGTGCTCTGGGTTTGGGTTTGCTTTACACTTATTTATTTTGCTCAGCAGTTTAAATTATTAGTCCCTGACCCTGCAAATATCTTGTTGCACATGGACTCTGGTGCACACAAATGAGACGTGCCTGGGTTTATTTGCAGGTGTGAGCAGAGCCCTCGGCCCAGGTGTGATAAATTAATTTTAACCCAAAAGAAACAGACCCTGTTGATACCCCTCAGCACAAAGGCCAGTTTGAGGTTTGTTTGCACCAGACCTGAAGGTTTCAGCTCGCCTTGATTTGGTGGACAGGCTGGAAATGGGATGGGAAAGGGCCAGGAGGGGGTTCAACAGCTCTGGGTGATGTTTCTGTGTCCTGGGAGCACAGGGGAAAGCACACCTGAGAAAGAAAGGAAAATCCCCTCTTGCTCCATCCCCACTTCTACCCCACCAGCCACCACTTGCCTGGGGGCCAAACACAGAGAAAACAGCAAGAAATTCCATATTATATCAGCCCAAAGCACTAAAATAGGAAAAAGTTTCATTTTCTTTTCTGAAATTAAAACCTAATTAAAACAAGCCATTCCAGGAGAGCCAGAGCTAATGAACCCTGCTTCCCTCTGGATTTGTGCCTCCTGGCTGAACAAATCAGAGGGAACAGAGCCCTTGGGACTGGCCTGAAGGGGCAGTTTGCCCCACAAAGGGTATCAACAGCTGTGCTTTTGGGATCCCCCAATCCTGGTTAAATTGGAGTTGGTCCACAAGCAACACTGAGCAGGAGACTAAACCTGGGTCAGACCACGCTGCTCCTGTTCCCCTTCAGTCCCTTTTTCCTTTCTCTAACTTTCCCCATATAAGCAAGTGAAAAATATGTTGCGGAATAAAAGCATGGAAAAATAAATAAAAGCATGGATATATCAACCCCAAACCCCAAACCACCCATTTATTAGCAAGAGGCTCCATTTTTCATACCATAATGGAATTGGGGAGCGGGTTTCAGGAATCATTTGGGTTAGGAAAGACCTCTAAGATCATTTATTCCTACCTTTCTTTTTTCCCTGCAGCAATTCCCTGCCAGGCAGCAGAAAAATGGTCTGAGCTCCCCACCCTGGGCCCAAACCTGGGGATTCAGGGTGTTGGGAGGAGGAGATCTTAAAGCCACACCTGCTGCAAAGGTGCTGTAAAATCCCAGCAGGTGCATGTGGAAGTGCAATCAGGAATTTGGCAGAGGGGAGCAAATTCACCCCCTGATTCTCCCCCAGGTCACAGCTGACTCCCGGGGGTGCTGCAGGTCCCAGGGGGCACATAAAGGACCCCCTAAAACTCACCCAAGCCCACCCCAACAGGGATATTTATTCCTGCCAGTTTACACACAGCCTTTGTGTCTTTCCAAAAAAACAAAAGCCCTGAAGAAACGCAATTAAAATATTATAATTATTGGCAGTGGAGTATTTGCTTTTATCGGCTCCTATTTAAAAAGATGCAAATAGGGGTGTTTTTAGCATTCCAGTCAGCCCAGCTCCCTCCTGCAGGGAGGGAAATATTTGCTTTAGTCAACTTTGTTGTGTTGATTTCCTAGTTTCCCTTATTTTCCCCTTTTTTCCCCTCATTATACTCAGTCTTCTAGCTTGGCACGGAGCCCGCTGTGCTGGCTTTGTCCTCTCCCTGGCTGAGCCTTGGGGTCCCCTGCACCCCTGGAGGGGCAGAGCCACCCCTGGGGATGTGATGGGGGAACCCCCCCTTGCCACCCCCAACACCCCCAAAGCTGGGGGTAAAGCAGGAGCCCACTGTGGGGTGTGCAGGGGGCAGAGGTGGGCTGGGCAGGCTGTTCTGCCCCTGGGGGTGGTGGAGGGTCTGCAGGGGAGGCAGAGTAAGGGCTGGGCAAGGGCTGGGCAGGGCAAGGACTGGGCAAGGACTGGGCAAGGGCTGGGCAGGGCAATTCCGAGGCAGGAGCGCCCTCCTCTGGTCACTGCCCAGCCCTGCTGCCCTTCCCGGGGCCCCCCAGTGCTGGGAGCCCCCCCAGCCCCATCCGCTGCCTCCCTCCCTGCATCACCCCGGGCAGTGCTGAATGAGCCTCCAGTCCTGCCTTATTTAATTTACCTCGACCATAAACCCCCCAGATCATAAAAACGCAGAAAAGGCCATTTCTGTTCCCCTCCCTCGCCCTTTGCTTTGCACCTTCGCTCACATTCCAGCACAGCTGAGGAGTTTCCCTGTTTCTAACCCGTTTTGCTGCTGGGCTCTCATGCCAGGGGGGATCTCTGTTGGACCAGCCCCGGTGGGGGAGCCCCCCAAACCCCACTTTTCTCCCCTAATCAGCCCCTGTTTTGGGGCAGATCTCTGGGCTGGGGCTGTTTCCTCCTCAAAGCAACAGGCTGATAGAAATGAGTAGACTTTCTTCTTTTTATTTCTCTACAGTTTGCCCTTGTTATGGAAAAAAAAATCTATATTTTAACCCTAATTGTCTCCCGGTGGTAATGATTAAGGCATGGCTGGGTGATTTGCATTCCAAATGCCACAAGGCTCTTGGTCCAGCCCTGGATGAATCCCAGGCTCAGTGTCCAAAGCCCATTAAAGAAAAATAAACTCATTAATGCACATGTTTTTGATATAGTTTGTGAGAGCTTCTCACACCTCCAGTGGTCACCAGATCCTGTTCTCCATCTGAGCATCAAAGAGGGGCAAGGCAGAGATTCCCAGAGTTTTATTTCTCTCCTAGGGGCAAAATGAGACATCCTGGAGCTGTTTCCCATCTCATCCTGTATGTGGAGGTTGGGATGGTTGCCCCATCCACCCTCTCCCTCAAAACCATCCCACACAGAGCTACACTTGATACAACCTCTCCAAGAGGGTGAAACCCCAAAATAGATACATTCTCTGGGGAATTTAAAAGTTATATTTGGAATTAAACACAATAGAAGCAAGATAATTGCATAGCCAAAACACCTATATATAAAAATATTTCCTATGAAATCTGCATATTAAAAGAATTCCCACGAGAAATCACACAAAGCAGCAAAAATTGGAGAGTGGAAACAAGTTTGTAAATAATGAATATGTATTAAAAAAATGAAATATATTCAAGTTAGAAAGTCGAGTAGTTGCTAGGCTGGTAAATATCAGCCTATAAAGAGCAAATTGCAGTGGAGCCAGAGTTTATTTAGTCTTATGTGAGGTTTTGTAAAGGCTCAGTCCAACCCACTCTGCAGCTCCATAAATGGAGTTTTCCATTATTGTTTTGCAGATTAAAAAACACAGGCTGCTAGTTGAGGAAGGACATTAACCTTCTTTTTTATTACTTTTTATAAAGTGATATAACTGAGTTTATTATATTTTCAGATTTCAATGAAATGAGCAGTTTGACTGGGATTTAAACATTCCCTCTGCAACTCTGGAAACTTTGCAGTATTATTACAGGGTATGAGACCCCAGCACCAAAAAAAAAGAGTCAGAACAAGTGTGGATCATATCTTTATTCTTGTCAAAAATCAGGAAAGCAGCTCCATGAAAAGCTTGGAAAACCAACACGCACATGCAAGAAAACATGCCTGGAATAAATTAAAGAGCAATGCAAATCCTCCTTGGAATCACCATTTGGAAAAGCTAAAAATGATATCTCTTGACATTAAGAGCTGAAAATACATCCCCACCCCAAATTAATTTTGGATTCACTGCCTTCCCAATAGGAATCCTATTCCCTGGAGTCCCCCTGTGTCCCTGACTATGTTTCCCACTACACAAGAGAGCAAAACTCACCTTCCACCAGAAACACTCAGTCCCATCCCATCCCCAGGAAAAAATATCTCCATTATACAACTCATCAAGACTTAAGGTTTGCTAAAAACAAGAAGGAAAAAGGAATACACATCTATATTTTACATTACATGAGTTTGGAGCTTTTTTATCAGGCCAAGCAGGAGCACAGGACACCCCACATCCCTCTTGCCTCCCCAAGAGCCCCACCTGAGCCAGGCTGTGCCCAAAGAAACACTTCCCAAAAGCTCTTTCCTTGCCAAAAGACCACAGATCTGAGCAGAATCACCACAGCAACGAGAAGCAGGACCCCCTCAGGCACAGCCATACCTGAGAGCATCCATCCAAGCGTGCCTAATAAAGCCAAGGAGGAATTTCCCTCCCTATTCCCCAACAAAACTGATTAGTGTGAACCACTAATGAACTCTGCCAGCAGCTGGATTGCACCTCTGCCTTTTGCTGCAGTGGGAATGTCGATGGTTCAGGCCCCCCCTAAATCCTAGCTGGGAAGAGGACAGTAAAAAAGCAGAGTCTTAGTCCAAAAGTGGGAGGAGAGCAGTGGATGGGGGACAGGATTTGGGGAGATTTTTCCCCTTCCATCATCTCACCACAACTCCCATATTCCAAAGTCTGCCCAAGCCCTAATCCCACTCTATTCCACCCCAAAATACAGAGCTTTGGGGACCACAGAGAATAAAGTGATGAGGTCTGGGCTATTGCCACAGTCCAGGGGTCTCATATGGGGACAGAGAAGTGCACGGGTGTCACCAGCCATGAGTGATCCCAGTGCAGGCTTTGCTCTCTCAGATCCAAGGATTTTGGGAGCATGTTTGGAGCCTGGGTACATCCTGCCAGGTCACCCCAGCTGCAGGCACAGTACCAATTCTCCCAGGGGTGATTTGGGGCTGAGAGCTGATGCCAAAATCTCCCCTCTGAGCCCAGGGCTTTGAAACAACCCAGGGCTTGGTTTAAAGAAAATGGAGGTCTGATCATGCACAGCCCTGAAACACGGAGGGGCTGAGGTGGGAAGAAGGTTTCATGGAGCCTGCACATATTTATTGATTGCATTTGAAATGAAATATTATAAATAGCATAGAAACGAATCATAGAATCAGAGAATAGCCTGGGTTGGAAGGGACCTTAACAATGACCCAGTTTCACCCCCTGGCATGGGCAGGGACACCTTCCACTGTCCCAGGTTACTCCAAGCCCTGTCCAACCTGGCACCTTGGACACTTCAAGGTATGGGGCATAATCCACAGTTTCTCTGGGAAATGTGCCAGGGCCTCACCACCCTCACAGGGAAGGATTTTTTCATAACATCTAATCTAATCCTACTCTCTGTCAGTGTGAAGTCATTCCCCCTTGTCCTGTCACTCCAAGCTCTTGTAAATACTCTCTCTGCAGGAATCTTTCTTGTAAGCTCCCTTCAGGTACTGGAAGGCCACAGTCAGGTCATTCTGAAGTATTTTCTTCTCCAAGCTTAACAATCCCAGTTCTCTCAGTCTTCCCCCATAGCAGAACTGCTCCATCCCTCTGATCATCTTGGTACCTCCTCTGGACTCGCTCCAAGAGCTCCATGTCCTTCCTGTGCTGGGGACCCAGGAGCTGGAGGCAGCTCTGCAGGTGGGATATCACCAGAGTGGAGGGGCAAAACTTCACTGCTCTCTGAGCCCATGAGGAGGAGCCAGTTCCTCCTGCCTCTGGCAGCACCAGGCAGAAGAAGAGACAGCTCTGGTGGGAACAGCACCACAAACATGGGCACATCTGGAAAGGAAACATCACCAAGCCGAGGCCTCCTCATGCCCTGGTGTGAGGGAACAGCCCGTCCTGCTCCTCGGGCCCTGCGTGCTGCTGTTGGTGAACGTAAGGGCAGGTCTGATATCCATAAATCAACATATTACTCATTTTCAAGCATTGCAGTCTGACAGCTGTTACATGAGCACATTGTTAGGAGCTGTCAGGCGCTGATACATAGTGCCTTTTACAACATATGTTGACTTTTATCTAATGTTGTTCCATAATTAGCCCCAGGGAGCAGGAATCTGGGCAGCCGGCTGGCTGTGTGATCTCAGTTAACCTTTCTTGCCCGGGGGGAGAAGGGCAGAGCTGGGAGAGCTGAGAGCAGAGGAAGCTTCAGTGGATCAGGAGAAAGCAAGTAGAGCATGGATGTGAGTGGTACTCACAGCCCATCACCTGGGACAGAGCAGGTCCTGTTCCCTTCCTGAGTTCCTGAGTGTTTGGAGCCATCATAAGAGGTAAAATAAAGCCAAAATAAAGCCCCAAGGGATTTGGGAGCTTCCCTCATGGATGGAGCCCTGAATTTCAAGCTCAGACCAGGCTGGTGGCCGTGGGGGTCTGGGTGGAGAAGGGGACCAAGCAGTACTTCTCCCATGCATGGATGGAGATGGAAGGCAGGGATGATTTACTGACCAGGATAGGAGACAAATGAAGGAGCAGATGGTGGAGTTAATGAGTGGAAAGGGTAGATGGATGGACAAAAAGACAGCGTAGACAATGTGATAATGGATGGTTGCGCTTCTACCCAGATGAGGATGAATTTTCTGACGTGTCCTCACAGCCTGGCTCATGTTTAGGAGCCTGTGATGATTCCCATGGAAGACCAGCTCTTGGTCGCCATCCCTCTCACCACGAGATTTCAGGTCACACTTCATGAGCATTGCTGTCACCAGAAATTATTCCCCACTGGTTTTGAGACATTCCCAGGTTCCTGCTCCACCAAAACAAGCAGCAGAGTACTCAGGATATGTTGGTCTCTACAAAGCAGCTCTCAGCTTTGTGGAGAAACCCAATGGGACTGATGCCTGTGGGGAGGGGACACTGTCCCACTGCAGCCCCCTGGTCGTCTGGACTGTTTTCCCTTCCTCACTGCAGCTGCTCAAGCTTGAAAAAACAGGAGAGGAAAAATAAATCAATAAGACACAAAGATAAATATGCTTTCCAGCACTCACATGTTGCAGCCGATTCCTCTGGACCTGCCGTGGTGGCTGCATAATTCATAAACTCTCCAGTAATATGCAAATGGGGCAGCTCCTGCCAGGCTGGCCCAGACAGACCCGGAGCTGTGGCTGTGCAAAGTGGTGAGCAGTGCTGAGCCCCCCTCCCATGTGCTTTTGGGGTGCAGAGCTGTGTGTTCAGCTTCAGCACCAGCGCTGTGATCCATCACTTCCTGCAACTCACAGAATTTTGGGGTGTGGGGTGGGTAAATATTCCCTCTCCCTATTGGTATCCAGCCTTGTCCCTGCTCTGACCTGCAGTGTCACCTGTGAGGCTCCTTTAGGGTTTGGGGTTTTCAAAGATGCTCCACACTCTGACATGTTGCAGGGGTGAGAACACATCCCTACCTCACGAAAGTAACTTCTATTGCTGCCTCAGAGAATAAACTCCAGCCAGAACCCAATAAACTTCTACAAAGCAATGGATAAAACCCTCTGCATGTGTCTAATGCTACATCAGCCAACTCACCCATCTCTGGGCACTCTGTTTGGGGTCAGAGCTGAGCTGCACAGACCCCCAGCTCCTCTCACTGTGGGGTTACTGCTGTTTGTCTAGAGAAATATATTTCCCCTAAATTTTTACGCTGTTCCATTCATTGTGGATCAATATGGGGATGATCCAGCAAAATATCTTCACAGGTGCTGTGGGCTCATGGAACCAGGGGCGTTGGTGCCATCACATCAGGGAGGAGACAACCCCTCTGGTCCAGGGAGTCCATCTCCTCCCCCCATACTCCCAGGATGGGTTTGACCTGAGGATCCAGGTCTTTAAAAAGGAAGATTTCAGAGGAATTTCCTTCTCATCTTTCAGACAAACACAAGGAAGGAAAAGGCCTGGAGAGGGGAATTTGTGATGGGTAAAAAGGGGTCTGGGTCTTCTGCACATGGTAGCACAGAGCTGTGGGATGGCTCTGCTCACCCAGGAGCGAAGGCTGTTCTTCCTTGTGGCTGGGAATGATGGGTGTTACATAAATCAACACCAACTTCTCAGATGGAAAATTACTTTATTAGCAATTTTAGCAGCACAGCATCATCAAAGCCTTGCTTCAGGCAGGGTACAGAAGGCATGAATCTGGCCTGGGCATCCTGGCAGGGGACCCTGTGGATGGTACCCACCTTGCTCAGCTCCCAGCTGAGAGTCCTCCCCTCCCAGGGGCTGCTGGCAGCCTTCCCTGGCTCCTGCCTTTGCTGTGTCCCTTCCTCCTTCATCCCAACAGCAGTGCTCCCCAGGAGTGGCTGCTTTTTCCAGATAAATAGCTTAATTAGCTCTCTATTGACTCAGACAAGCACACTCCGGGGGCAGTAGCTGGGAGAGGAGAGGCAAAGACCCAGGGAGCAGATCCTGCATCCCAGCAGCACAACAGACTGCCAGGGTGGAGAGACAAAAAGGTCTTTGCCCCATGGAATCATAGGTTGGATGAGAAAGGGCAGATTCAGGCCCAGGAGGGGTTTCTGGTCCCTGTATGAGCATCTACATGAGCATCCCTTGAGCGAATTCCATCCTGTATTCTCTAGGAGAAAAGAAACACACAGAGTGTGAGAATGTGGCAGGAGAACAAATCCATGAGGGGGAAATAATAATAATAATAATAATAATAATAATAATAATAATAATAATAATAATAATAATAATAATAATAATAATAATATACCTGCTGGACAACAAGGCTGGAAATCAAAGCACAAACGTCAAATATGTCTGCAAGACGCAGGGAAAATTTTTAATTTTGAAAACTGGCAAAAAGATTTGAGATAGCTGGAGAACAATCAGCGTTTGCCTTTGTGCCTGGAGGGACTGACAAACTTTGCATAAACAATTTTCCTTCCCTCTGATGTGGAAAGGCTGCCATGGAGCAGCAGGAGAGGCCAGAACCAATCCCCACTGACTTGGAGAAAGCCAAGCCCAGAAAGATTCCTTGGAAAATTACATTAATGGCCCAAGAGCAGCAGGATGGGGGTAATTCTAAGGGAGTGGGGACAGCAGCATCTCTGATTTCTGATCCAGGGACCCTCAGCTGCTTCATAATCACAAGCCCTCAATCTGGCCACCCTGATCCTGTTGGAAAAGATATTTCTCTGCCAGGTCAAATGCCAAAACAGGATGGGGGAAGATTAAAAATAATACCCTTCCCCAGGCAAAGCCCTCCCAGACTGTGCCTTCCCAAGATGTGCTCTGGCACCAGAATATTAATGTGATGGAGGACGTTGTCCACCTCAGACAGGCACCAGCTTCAGCCCAGGAGAGAGATAGCAGGAGCTCAATTTGTGTTTGCTTGAGCCAAGGAGAAAATCTAATTAAACATGGCATCAGGACTTGGAGGAGCTGGGGATGGGGCAGGAATATAAAGCACGGATGCTTCCCACAGATCAGAGGGCAATATTAATAAACCCACAGAGGGGGACTGGAGGATCAGCTGGTAATATTGATAAATGTAAAGCAAAGACAAAGCAGCCAGGGAATATTGGATGGTAAAGCTGATAAAAAGACACATGGAGACTGCCTCGACAGACAGCCCTGCTGTCCTGCCAGAGGGAGCCCCACATCCACCCTCCTGCTTCCCAGGCAGGGCATGGCACAGAGCATCCCAAAGAGAAGGGAATTTTGGCCCCCATTGCTGTGCCCCCAAACCTGCAGCCCCAGAGCATGGCTGCCCTGCACATCCCAGAGCCAGGTCACAGCAGAGAGGAGGCACAGGCGCAGTATCTCCAGCCAGGCTGGGCTGGGAGCTTGGGATGCACTGGGAATGGGGAGTAGGGACAGCAATGGCCAGGGGCTGTGTGGGAGAGCAAGTGGGGCAAGCTGGGAGCACAAAGCACTGGAGATGTTCCCCGCCTGCTCCATCAGCCACAGGGATGTGTGTGGATGCAGCAGGGATGGGGCTGAAGGTGGAGCAGGGGGCAGGAGTATGTAGGGGATGGCACAGCCTCAGCAGCTCTTCACCTTCCCTGTTACCTGCAGCCTTTCATCTCAAGCATGAGATGGAAGTTTGTTTTCTGCTCTTTCACCCTTGCTGAAGTGACCTTAAATCCCCTTTCACAGGGATCATGTTCCCATGGCCATGCACCCACTGGTCTCTTCCCTCTGACAGCAGTACATCAAGCGAGGGGATCAAAAAGAGCCACTGAGTGTGTTTTAAATAAAAGATCGCATCTTCCAGAGCTATTGGAGTGATGATTTAAACATGAAGTCAAAGCCAGTAATGGTGTTGTCAGAGCCATGGCGGTAAATCCAATCAATAATTCACTGATAGCAGTAACGGTGCCTCCTGCCTTGGAGGGCACAGAGCTTTCCCCTGGAGCAGGAGGTACATCCCCTCATCACTGTGACCTCCTGCCTCCCTGCCAGCATCACCCACCCTGGCAGCAGAGGTTTGGGATGGGAAAAAGCCAGGAGTCAGACCCAGAGTCCCACAGGAGAGGAAGGAATGTTGCCTGGTTGTGGGAAGTGGGAGGTGAAACAAATTTGTTACCTGGGCATGGATGTTCAAACCGCTGGAAACACCTTGGCTTGGTGATTGCAGCTCAAGTAGTTTTCTCAGTTCCTGCACTCTTGGAGAGAGCCCAAACTCTCACAGCCCCAGCCCTGCTTGTGAGGCTGAAAAGCACTGACAAGAGACCCTGCCTCAGGCCATCAGCACAGCTGGGTTGCCCACCTGCACTGGGAGCATGGGGGTACCTCATCCCTCTGACATCCTGCCCCTCCAGCCTGTGACCTGCACACCCCTGGGTCAGATCCTGCACCACCATACAGCTGCACAAACACCTCAGTCACAGCCCAACCACTTCCTATTTGCCCTCTAGTTTCCTCTAACGCAGTGGGGATCAGCTCTCCTGTAACACCAGATCACTCCTCCTTCCTACAGGGCTTCACCAAGGCTGGAGCGAAGCTGGGTGGCAAAGGATGTGCAAGTGGCCTTAGTGAGCAATCCTGGTCCCCCCAAGGGAGGAGGTTTATTTGGGAAGCCGTGGAACTGGTACTCAAAGATGCTACACTGCCCTGAGCTGCATCCCTGCTCACTGTGGGTTTAACTGGGAAGCCCTGGAGCTGGCACCTAAGGATGCTGCACAGCCCTGAGCTCTATCTCCCATACACCAAGGGGTGCAAGGGCAGCACAGCTTCCCGAAGCAGCCAGCCCCTAAAACCCATCCTTGCAGGGACTCGGGGCAGCTGAGGGCAAGTAGGAGGACAGACAGACAGAAGCGGCCCCTCCATCCCGGCCCTGTGAGTGGATACACAGAGGACAGAGATGCTGGAGATGTTCGAGGCAGTCTCTTCTTCCATTCTCATCACCAGCGCCGGGAACTGCCGAGCCGGCACTGCCACCTCGTGGCACGGCCACCGGCAAGGCTGGGGACAATGTGGCATCACACACAGCACAGTCCTGGACACGCTCCATCGCTGTACAGGGACTTTATTACCAGGGGAGGTGCTGCCGGATGAATCAGTGACAAAGAGGTGGCAAAAAATCCCCAAAGGCAGCAGGCAAAGGGGAGGGGAGAGCGGGTCAGCCTGGCTAGAGGAGGGGGATGAGAAAGGGAAGCTGTGGCATCAGGGGGAGTGGCTTCCCTGCACTCTGAGGGGAGAGCAGTGCACCTGGTTCACAGCCCAGCATCACCCTGTCAGATGCATTTGGGCTCTCTCACTTCCTAATCTTTTTAAAAAGCAGGATCTGAGCATGGGTGTTTGTTCTGGTACCCAACTCAGCTTGGAGCACCAGTTGGGCCATGCTGCAAATCCCAGTGGGAAAACATAATTTGGGGCGCTCCATTCCACCCCATGTGATGCTCAGAGCAAAGAACAGCCCAGCAGCCTCGCACATCCCAAGGGGAAAGCACCCCCTCCCAAACACCTGTGGGGCAGCCCACCCCACCCCACAGCCCCTCTCCCCAAATCACTGACAGCAAGAAGTCTTTTTATAGATATATTTTTTTAGCAAATGTTTATTTATATCAAAATACAAAACATTTCTGAAGCAGGGTAATGTTACATGAGGAGCAAGTTAATCGATTCCAAAACCCATCATTCTCCTACAGCATGGCTAGTTGTACGTAACATTGCAACACTGCCAGAATTTCTTATAGTGGGCACATTAAAATAATTAAAAAAAAAAAACAACCCAAAAAGTCAACCTATGAACATGCAATGTTACTGGCGATAAATTAAGTACTCAGCAGGCCTTAAAATCCCAACAGGCAGAGACCGAGGGACCAGCTACTCCCAGTAAGGCAGGGCTTCAAACTCTCACTTCTTCCAATTTTTGTTGGCTTATTAGCATTTACTCATTAACTGACAACAGTCCAAGAGCCAAAAGGACCCAACTTTCTTGGCAGAGTGGGATTATTGCTTAGAGCTATCAAAGCAGCTCCAGCTCCCAGCCGGCCCCAGGGGAACAGCAGGGAGAGGGCTCGCAGGGCAAGAGCCAGAGGTCTGCCTTGGCTAAGCACTGCAGAGGTCGGGCTGATCTGGAAGATGTAAAATCCCCCCAGATGAGGGGGCTCAGTGGGTTGTTATCCCCTTGGAGACCAGCTCGGAGCGCGCCGGCCGCTGCCTGCAGTGGGAATGCCGGGAGCAGCGGGCAGCGCTCCCGGCGAGGTCTCGGTTCCCTGCCCAGGGCAGGATAGCACCCAGTCGGAAGGAGAGTTTGGGGTGAGGGACCCCCACTTGTGCCCCTCATCACACCCCTGGGGAGAGATGCTGAGATTTGGCTTTCCCTCCCCACGGTCCGGAGCAGCTTTGGGGCTGTTCCCGGGGATGCCGATGCCTAGCACGTGGCCACCGGTCCCTCCTGCTGGCATTTACTGGCCCTGGCAAAGGCCCAGAGCAACAATACAGATACAGAGAGATTATATAGAGCGCGGAATAAGTTTCGTATAAGGCTTTGGTACAGCACCATCATGTCAGATTTATTTGTAAATCGTTTACAGAAAAAAAAAAAGCTTACTGAAAAAATAGTGTTTTGTTTCTCTTATTTTTTTGTACCTTTTTTTTTTTTTTAGTTTTATTTTCTTCTGAGGAACGTACCTGAAAGTTCAAAAATTAACCCTCTAGTTGCCGTCTGGGCTCCCATCAAACACTAGTTTTGCTGTGTGCAGTTCCAAAACGAAGCGACTCGATCCCAAATCCCACTAAGGTGTGACACAGCCCACCTGGCTCGCAGCAGCCACCACTCACTAAAATCAACACCACAGAGATTCGGCAGCTGATCGCTACTCACTGTTTAGTAAAAATTAAAAAAGAATTAAAAAAGAACCAAACCAAACCTAACAAAACTTTAAAAAAAAAAAGTCACAACAACGAACATTATGGAACCAGCGGTACTAAAGTTTCTTTTATTGTTATTGTTATTAAAAAAAGTCAGTTCCACTGGTTACCATTGAAACAGCACCAAAGAGCACCCTAACGTGTGTTATACATTGTAATACTCGACATTCAAGAGATGGAAACGAGGTTGGATGGTCTAGTCTTTATATCCAGAGGCAAGAAATTCTTCTTAAAAAGAGGAAAATGTTGTCCCACACAACCAGAGACCTGTAGGGCCTGGAAGAAAATCCTGCCTTAGGGGAAAACACTATGGAGTTAGAAGGGAATTAAATCAAGAGCTACCTATGGAGGTCTACGAGGGTTCAGAGAGTCTACAAACCTATTAAAAGGGGATTAAAAAGTCTGGGCTCCCCAGGAGAGTCAGGGATGCTCCCCAGGGTATTTGGGGATGCTCCCTGTGTGATGCAGGGATGCTCCCCTAGGAGCTGGTGTGCAGGTGTGACCTCCAAATGCCCAAAGGATGGCTTGGAAACCTTACGGCAACGTAGGCATTTCCAGGAGGGTTTCTATAGGACTTTCCTACATGGGAATGCCAAGGAATTGGAGTCTGCACAGCCATATGGAAGGTCCTGCACACCCTGGGGCCAGAGGAGCATCCCCTGCCTGCTCTCTGCCAGCCCCACAGAGGGGTAAAAAGGGAAGGTGGCCTTAAAGTGCATCTGGGAGGGCAGGGAGAGTGTGCCAGCATCTCCCACTGAGCCCAAACCTCCCCGAGCGGAGACAGGCGCTTCCCACAGCTCCCACCGTGCGAGCAGGGAGAGCCTGGGAGGGGGCAGGCAGCAAACACCCCCAGGCAAGCAAGCTCCTGCCAGATGCGCGTGGATGGAGGCGGCAGGGATGCAGGAACAACCAAACCAAACCAAATCAAAGGGCGGGAAGCAGGATGATGATGCTGTGGGCGCAGCCACCCCTTCATCCCCCCGTCGGCACACGGGGGAGAGGGAGCAGCCCTTGATGTGTCTGTTTGGCATCCAGAGGGTTAACGCTACTGTGGAAAGTGTGCTTTGTAAACATTTATATCTTTCCTTTTCCTGTTTTTTTTTCTGTAAGTGATTCCAGGGGAGATGGGGAAAGGAGAAAGCTGCCCGCCCCCCCCTGCCCACCCCCAGCAATACCCCAAAGCCCCACCAGCAGGGGGAAAACGCAGCCCCCCAGCCTGGACACCAACCAGGTGAGAAATCTCATCCCTTCTCTTTCTCCTTACATCCTTATTTTTTTTAAACATATAAAATACTCACTTATGTATTTACCGCTAATAAATGCAAGTTAGTCCCACCAAACATGCTTTGCTTCGATATCAAGAACTGGTGCTGAACAAATCTTGGCTTGATATTAGAAACATCCCCCCCAACCCTCCCCAACCCGACGAAGAAGACAGAAATATCATGGAAAATACAGGTGACACCTACGGAGGACATGGTGCCGCTGTGAGGGGGCAGCTCCCGGGATTACATTCGTGCCTCAGCCTGTCAGGACATGGCATGACCTCGGTGAGGGATCTCTGCCTGGCTCCAGAGGGGTGGAAGCACGTAGGGTCTGTGCCACCATCCCCTTGGAGACATCTGAGCCCAAAATCTGGATCCTTGCAGAGCCACGTTTTACAGGACACAGCCCAAGGAGAGCAGAAACCTTGGTCGCCATTGTCCAAAGCCCATCCCCAAATCCTGCCCCAACAAAGGCAGAAGGAATGGTTTGCCAATCCCTGGCATTGCTCAGGCCCAAAACTGGCTCCTCACCCCTCTGCCACCCATGGGGACACAGGGAAGGGGGTCCGGCGGGTCCTTGCAGGAAAAGCCCCAAGTATCCCCAGCACATTCCTCACCATGTCAGGGCTCCATGCCACTTCACCATGGGGACTGGGAGAGCCCCACATGCCACCCATCCGGGCAGGGAGAGCCCCCCATCCTGCCCCAGTGGGTACCAGCAGCCTCCACAGCACAGGTAAACCCTGATGGCCAGAGATGCTCTGTTGTAGAGGTATTGACATGCCTATAGAGAAGAATCCCTGCTCCAGCCGGGTCTGGGGACCAGGAGAATCCCAATGTGGACACCCAGGGGGCTCTGAGGGGCTACACAAACCACAGGAGGGTTTCAGAAATGCTCAAGATTTATGAGGGCACTGAGAAGGGGTGACCAACAGCACCCAGCGAGGTAATGGTGTGGGCACCCCATCCCACAGCATGTCCCCCATCCTGTGCCACTCCCCAGGTCGCAGCTGGCCTCATCCTTCCTGCTGAAAGCAGCGCCCCTGGAGCTGAGATTTGTCTTTTTTCTCTGGAAAAAAAGCCCAAGGCAGCCCTTGGTGGAAACACCACCACCTCGCCATGGCCCTGGGCAGGCTGGTAGCAGGCCCAGGCTTCCCCATCCCAAGACTTTTTCCCTTTTCAGTATTTTTCCCTATTGAAACAGCAATGTGACAGCAAACAGCAGCGACACCGGGATGGCAGCTGGACCTGGCAGATCCCTCAGAGCCCTAAAAGCCCCCCAGCCTTGCCCAGCCCTCCTCTCCCTCGCCACCATATTGCTCAAACAGCACTAGGCATGGATACAAAAATAAAACAGCTATGTGACTTAGATATATATAATTTTATATATATATATATTTGTATATATATTTTTGTCTATTTATAGGTGGATGGAGAAGCAGAGAAGCTGAAGCGCAATATAATGTAAAAATACTCGCTCTGCTCCTGCTGTTGAGACTCTCCCCACCTCTGACAGCCTCTTTCATGCTGCACAGAAGTTTCTGACACCTATTACTAAGGAATTATTTTAAATATTTATTCTCCCCCCCTTCTAAAATAGAAAGTAAATATATATTTGTTTAATTTTATGTACAATGTGGTTTTGATACACCAATATCATTTCTTTAGACAGAGATACTGGGGCTCATTTCTCAAGTCTTTTTTTTTTAATTTTATTTTAATATAAGTGCTGGGTGGGGAGTGAGTGGAAATTAGAGGAGCTTTCAGTTCTGGGAAGATGGGCAGCCCCTTTTGCAGCCCTCTTGGTCCCCTGCAACCTCAGGAGGACAAGAATAAAAGCCCCTCTTGGAGAGAAAGTGTCATTTTTATAGTAAAGCCAAAATCTGGGCAAACTCTCCTCCCTGGGGGATGCCAGTTTCCCACCCCACTGCAACCAGTACAAAAATCCTTAGCTACCACTACAGCACATGCTTTCTGCATCTGAACCCCCCAAAACCTGGACCAGCCTGTCTGCCCCCCCTTTCTCTTGCCCACCCCCTCCCCAGGTACGGTCCTTCCTCCATCCATGCACATATCAAAAATCAGCCAAAGCCCTGGGACTGGGGATGTCCTGAGGTACCACCGGGAAGTTGCCTATGCCACACAATGATGAGGAACACACAGCTCAGGCAGCACAAACCTGCCAGGTCAAAAACAAATGAATGGGGGAAACACAGCATTGGGCAGCCCCTCCTCATCCCAATGACCAGGGGAAGGGAACAGGCTCCCACCTACAGCCCCTTCCCAGCACCAGCAGCCCCTCCTCATCTCAGTGACCAGGGGAAGGGAACAGGCTCCCACCTGCAGCCCTTTCCCAGCACCAGCAGCTCTGCCCCAGTCCTTGCCACATGGGGATGTACCAACTGATGGGGATTAAGTGCAGTATTAAGTTTCTTTTGCTGGCACCAGCGCTGCCAAATCTGGTTGCTGCTTCCCAGCCCCCAGTTTCTGGATCATGCATTCCCCAATGGACTTCCAACAGGAACAACTACGCTTCCCAGCTCTCCACCCCAGCAAACATAGGGAGAGAGGAGTCAAGATCCATAGAAACAGAAAAAAAAACCCCAAAATTAAGCTGAAGTTGGGATATAGGAGTAAACATCCTGCTTTCTTTAAAGGTTACCCTGTGCCCAGACAGCGCAGGGATGGGCTCCCGGAGAGTGGTGGGAATCCAGCCTCAATTTGGCTGTCTCTGTACCTGGTACCAGTACTGGCTCTGGCATCACTGCTGACCAAATCCCCTCTCTGCCTCAGATCCTCAAAGTCCTGCTAATGAAGTCTAAAATAAAGACACTGTGAAGAACATCTTGTCCCTCCAAGGAGTCACTGCTGGGGCCGGCTGGCACAGCCAGTGCTGCATTCCTCAGCTCAGGGACAAATTTAGCTGTACCCCTCTCTCATCCTTTCTGACTCATGCTTTCCTGGGAAGAAGAGATGCAAAGCAAAATGCTTTCACATGAGTAACCAGAGAGCAGCATCTAGAGGGACTTGAAGGAAAGGTTTCTGCGTGGTGCAGCTTTTTCTTTAAACGATGGCACCAGAGATGAGACAACGTTACGTCCTCCTCCCATGTCACATCCCATGTCACGCCCCACGTGCGTCGGACACACAGAGGAGAGGATCTGTCCCTCCTGCTTCTCAATGTCACAGCCCAGGGGTGAGTCACAGACAATGAACAAAGCAAAACTAAAAGAATGGGGGGGAAGGGGGAAATAATGAGATAAAAAAAGCGATGTGTTGTGTGCAGCAGGGATGCAGCTCAGGTCACACCTGCAGTGTGCCTCTCCATTCCCAAATCCCCCTCAGGCTCTGGCTGCTCCCAGCCCCTTCCCTTCTTTGCCCATCCCAATAAACCCCACTTCAGCACAGCTCTAAACTCTCCCCTAGAGACACACATACCCCCAACATGCAAATCTACTGAATTCTGCAAACCTATCTACCTTTGTCCTACACTTCTCTACCTATTTATATCTCATATATACAGTGCATTTTCCTCCAGTTCCTTGAAAAGAATTCCTTCCACCAAAAAGCATCAACTCCGCCAGCCCAGGGCTGCAGTGAGCCCACCTGGGACATGTGGAAATCCCTGAAGGTCCAGCCTCATGGAAAAATACCCCCAGACAAGAGCTACAGCTCAAACCAACCCAAAACTCTGAGAACTCCCAAATCTACGTCACTGCCTGGAGCAAGAGGAGAAACCAAAATGCCAGGAGGGTTTTGTCCTAACACAGGCTGCAAGGTGTGAGCTGCAGTAAGTGTGGAACACATGTCATGCCCTGATGCCATGAGACATGACTAAGCCCTGCTGGGACTGTGTCTGGGCTGCTGAGCCCAAATCCAGAGACCTCAACACCCCTGGAGGTAGGTACAGCAAGTTGTTATTCCCTTTATATTCCCTTTATATTTATATATCCAAACACAGTCACCTCCAGCCTTTCTGTACAGCTGGTGGCACCGAGCCAGCTGACCAGGTGATAAACACCACATCAACAACCTGGAGCCCAGCAGTGGCCAAAATCAGTCTCCAAGTCTCAGGTGCCTGGCACAAAGCAGCCGGAATGAACATCCCCCTGGGGAAAGCATCACCTGCTCACAGACACCCCTCACCACCTTGGGAGCTCACGGAGACCCCTCTGTTTGGGGGGCAGACCACAAACCATGCTGAGGTTTGTACTGGGAAGAGACTTTGGGACCCTCCAGCTCCCCCCATCCTAGAGACCCATTGCTCCAAGTGACTCTGGATGCAGTTAGCACCAGGCACAGAAACAGGGCCCCACGAACAAGCCCTAAATGCTCCCTCTCCCCCCACTTACAGCAACTTGCATTTTCCTTCATGTCAACACTGTGAAACCGAAACACTGATGGGTTTGCATGGCAAAGTCACCTTAAAAACATGTGGATGAGAGCTCAGCAAGTCCTGCTGGAAAAGCAGGCAAAGCGCTTTCCCTGCCCTTTTTCTATACCTGCTCTGGGATGCAGAGGTTTTTTTGGAGAGGCTGCAAGGGATGACATCCCATTACCATCCTCTCTTTCCAAGGGATCTGAGCAACACCCTGTACCTACCTCTCCATGTCATCTCCCCCAGCTTGGGGTGCCCAAATCCTGTAACCCCCATAGCAGCATGAAAAGGGCACTGGAGCATCCCCACAGTGGCCACCCTGCAAGCAGAAGCACCAGCAAGGACCCCCCAAAAATGGGTTGGCTCCCCTGCACTGATGCCTCAGAGGTGCCCAGGGACAAATATCCTTTTGATTCAGAGGCATTTTTTCACCATGGTCCAGGATTTGCCAAGGTACCTAATGAAACATCGCGTTTGCAATGTGCAAAAGGAGGAATTGTACAGTTACTGGTAAAGAAAGAGCCGTCTACCTCAGACCAGCTTATAAAATAAGAGAGTTTGGCCCAGGAAGATAAAAATCAAGATATATTTTGCAGCATGAAAGAAAAAAAAATGAAGCAACAGCAGCAGCAGCAGCAGCAGCTGTGTTTGCAAACCACCAAAGCGACACGGAGTTCAAACGGGGATGAAATGGGGGAAGCATTTGGCATCGTCTGACACGGCTTCGATGTCCCAGGTCCGTGGGAGGAGAGAGGAGCGACCCCTGAAGGGCATGGAAACCAGAGGGCTGGGAGAAGCGAGGAGGTTGCCAAAGCAAGAGGTGAGCCAGTCAGCCAAAGCACGGCCCGAGTCTATTGGAAGGTAACTTGGTCTAGCAGGGAAAGGAGGTAAGGATGGTTTTAGGAAGAGCTGCTTCCACGAGGCGCCCGGGCGGGATTTCCCACTCCAGCAGCGTGGCAGGTACACGGCTGAAAGAGAGAGGGCTGCAGCTCCAGCCTCTAAAGGTCGAAGACCATGAAAAGCCCAGTGGCTCAAAACACCTGCAAAAGGAAAACAACTCTCAAAAGACGGACCCAGCAAGCCAGCATGCTCCGTCAACCTTCCCTGCACTCCAAGTCCTCTAAGCTCCTAAAGACAGGATGGGGCACAGTCCCGAGGTAGCAACCTCAAGAGCCTGAAGACAGCGCCTTGCCCATCTGAACGGGCGTCGTAAATAGTTTGGAAAGCACTCAAAAGGGAAAAGCAACCCTCTGTTAGAGAGGTTGAGGCAACGAGAGCGAAAGGAAGAGCAAGTTGGCCACAGCATGGCCAGCACAAAGACTCCACACCTCCCCCAGCCCTGATGGTCACCTGTCCGTCAGGAGCAGCCCGGCCCATCGGGAGCAGCCCAGCTGAAGTTACCGGCGAGCTGGAGTGAGCCAGGCAGAGTTTTCCCCGCTGCCGAGCGGGAGAATGGCATTAAATCAATTCAGATCCGAGAGGGTTCTAGGGAAAACCCTAAAAACACACTCAAATAAAAGAAATTCGCAGTCATACTGTTAGCAAAGTTGAATTCTCACTCTGAGAGTTGAGGTTCTTACATCAGGTCACTCGTCACGTCAATGAAAAGCCCTGGTGCAGGCTGGAAAGAGAGGGACATTTCTGCCAGACCCTCCCTCCTTCCCGAGACAAACCTGCTGACAGTTTGAAGACCACCTACATAAAGTTGTTAAAGCTTGGAAATATCTCATTATTGATTTAAAGGATTCATTGTCCAGTGGTTCAAACCTTTTTCAGGGCCTGGAGACTGGAAAAGACGCAGTGCTCTGCTTTAGGTGTCGCAGATTCCCGAGCATCCTGCTGGGAGAGGAAGCACAACCTCTAGAACCAGATATTTTGAGGCAGGGCAATAAATAGGCTCTGACCTAAGAGCTCCTGGGGAGCGTGGCGTGGCCAGAGTGCCGGATCACAACCGAGAGCTCACGTCTTTCTCCAAACATCTCAGCCCTTAGAGGTTCAACCAGCAGCAAGAGCAAAAACCAAGGCAAAGCAGAATTAAAGGCGAGATTGCAGAGAATCTCTTGGCAATTCTACCTGGGAATAAACAAAAGTTTCATATGCAAATAGAGAGCCTGGGGCAAAAACATGCCTGCAGGCTCTTCAGTTCTCCTGACACTTTTTCTACAGCCTGAATCCACTCAAAGCAAGAATATCTACATGAAACACTTGGTGTTTTATTCCCAGGCAGGCTGGAGGGTTTAGCACTTTACCGCAGAGGAAGAACTGTGCAAACCTGGATACAGAGGTTGATTTTACCACTTCAAACTAAAAAAAAAAAAACAACTCTAAATATTTTAAAGGTAGGGATTGCTTGGTATCAGCACTAAGCATTTATGTAGCACTTGCAGTCTATAGGCCACCAAGTGCTTGTCCAAAGTGCTCAAATATGACTTATCCCCATTTTACAGATGGGAGAACTGAGGCACAGAGAGGTTAAGTGACTTGCCCAAGGCCACGCAGTCAGAGAGTGGAGGCAGAGCAGGAAAGCGAGCCCAGCTGTTCTCGGAGCGGGTTCCACCTTTCCTGCTAAAAACAAACCAAAAAAAAAAGGCCTATGCAATCCAGAAAACCACCAGCCACCAAATCTACCCTAAGTATTTTGAAGAGGAAATACATTCTGGTGAAGAGTAGAACAGCATTACCAAGGGGGAGAGGGGACAAAGGGAGGGACACAACCCCGGCGGGTGTCACAGCAGGGGGAAGGAGGGGAAAATGGTAGAACCAGCAGCAACAGATTTCAAGCTGACGCGAAACGCCGGGCTTAGCTTTGCGTGGCCATCCATGTCCATCTGCAGTGCTGGCACTTCCAGCTGCTCTGGCCTGGGCTCAGCACCTGCCGACCGAGGCTTTTGGGGCCACGCAGCCAAACCCCCTCCGCTCACATGCCTGCGTCTCCCTGGTTTGCAGTTACGAGTAAAGATTAAACATCACATAGTGAGGAATCACATTGCTACACAGCACCGAAGAACATTTGCCTGTGACATACAGAGCGTCGGGAAGAATTAATCAAACCCACCCTCATCAAAGCTGGCACACACTGTACCTGGAGGGGGAAACACCCCTGTGTGAGATCAGCCCCGTACCCGCACGCTCGCACAGCACCGAGGACGCATTACCGAGGCTCGAATGCATTTACACAGACAAAGGGTGATTTCTCACATCTCAGACTGATTGGAAGGCTCGGGGTCTTTCTGGCTTTTCCCTTTCAGAGATAGGTAAGGAAAGATGTCACGCATGGTTTTGCTGTTATCTTCACGTCAAAGGAGGCTGGGAAGGGGGAGGCAGGGAGATTTTCACAATTACAGCTTTCCTGGGATTATTTTGTCATGTTTTTATCACAATCAGATTCATGGGATTACCAGTTCCCGTCTGGGTCATTAGGTTCTTGTCAATTAATTACACCCTGTGTCATTTAATTTCTTCCGGCGATTGAGGGCCAGCTGCTCAATCCCACACTTTCTCCCTAAACACGCGCTGCGGACGCAGATGTCAAAAGCTCCATCTATGCCTTTGAAGCCTAGAGATCTTTACCAAACCCGAGGTGCAACGCCCCCCTTCCCACCCCACCACTGAAGCTGTTTGGGGTGGGGGAAGAAGCAAATCTGAGGAGCACCCAGCCCAAAGCATCCTCCCCGTCTGCCCCAGGGTCCCCCCAGCTCGTCCCCGCCGCGAGCCACCGAACCCCCCGGCAGAGGCGGCAGCGTAAGGCTGTCCCCCCTTCTCTCCCACCACCTCCATCCCCAACAGCTCCCTCCACCGCTCCTGTTCAACCTCCTGGGGCCAGCACAGGCTAAAGTAGGGTGGCGTGCCCGCTGGTGTCATCGTGGTCCACGCTGTTGAGAATGGCTGTCTGGTCTTCGGGGAGCTGCCGGTGGCAGAGGTCGTCCTTCAGCGCCGAGAGCCGGGCGAAGGGGTCCTGACGAGGGTGTCTCTTCTTCTTGCGGAGGCAGACAGCTTCGTCAGGAGACAGTACCTGAGAGCTGGGAGGGTGCTGAACCTGGGAGGCAGAGCCGTCTAGGAAGGGGGAGAGAAGGCAGATGGGACCAGAGCCAGCAGCAGGGCAGAGCGCTTTGCTTGCTGTAAAACGGAGGTTACAGCAAGCCTGGCCCTGAACCCGCCGCTTGGCAAGAAGGGAGCATGTTTTAGGCATCAGGGAAAATGAAATTAACACTCCAAATCCAAAATAAATTACTAGAGAAGGGAGATGCATGGAAAAGGAACTCGGTTTGGAGGAGCAAGGGAGGGACAACCCACAGGCAAGCAGCGCCAGGAGCCATCCCTTTGGGAGGCAGGGAACAAGGGCAGCATCCAGGAATGGGCTTGGAGACCCCCAGTGCTGGAGCCAGCAGGGACCTGCCCAAGCTCTGCCCACAGTGGGACAGAAGGGATGCTGTTGGAGACCGTGGGGTCCTCACACTCACTGGGTTGTTTTCTGGATTTCGAGGAGCCCTTGGATGACTTTTTGGGCTTCTTTATCCGCTGGTATTTCAGAGCTTCGAGCCTCTCAGGTGCAGCAGCGTCCCCGGGCGGAGATGGACGTTTTCTAGGAAGGAAAAGCAGACAGGCGCCGTCAGCGGCTCTCAGCCATGCTCGGGGCTCTGGACGTCCCCGGTGGGGGATTGGTCAACCCCAGCCAGCTGTGCCATGGAAAAGGAAGAGGTGAGAAACCCAGGGCTGAGGGAGCAGGGCCAGCCAGGCGTGCTGGAGCGCGGGATGAAGGGAGCGAGGCGTCCCCGCTGTGCCCCTACGTCTTCTCCATGTTGCCGAGCATTGCCGTGACCCAGCCGGTCCCACCGGCCATGTCCAACATGGGCAGCCCAGCTCACCTGCCTGCCATGCCAACACTGCTAAACAAAAACAGGACGGGGCAGATCCTATGTCCGATAAGGTATTTCTGGGAAGTGGTAGGAAACCCCTTGGGATGGAGAGAGAGAAAGAGACAGGCAGAAGCGGCACAGCAGCATCGAGATGGGCACCACGAGCCATCCGTGGCAGACAACACCGGCGCCACAAACAGCAGGGAAGCAGGATCCTGATGGCCCTGCTCCCACAGCCAAAAAAACCAGGGGCCACATGACAGACAGGGACGTAAAGGGCAAACACCGACAGAGCCGGGAGAGGCACCTCGTTCCCAGGTCCCTGTGAGAAGCGACAACAGAAACGCCAACAGCACAGGAGCATCTGCCCCTGGAACACCGAGAGGCTGGGAGCTGGAGATGGAAACACTGACAAGGTTTCATCGCAAAGACAAGGAGGGGACTTGCAAAGGGGTGCTTCCTGCAGGAGAGCCAGCAGTTGCAAGGGATAGCTTCCCAGGTTCAGCCCCTGAGGAACTCTTCTACAGGAACCAGCTCAAGGTGAAACAGTCTCCCCTTTGCAAAAGGATTTTTTGCTCTATTTCCTTCACTGTACCTGTTTTTTCCCATCCAAGACCTGGAAAGCATGACTGCTGTAGAGAGCAGAGCATTAGAGGAAAACCTTTTCCTTAGGAGAGCAGGCAGCCCAGCTCTTATCTATAACACATCACAGCATCCCCCCCTCTTGCTGCTTTCCCATGTCTTTCCCATTCTTCATTTTAGTTCCATGACTCTCCAAGTTGCACCAAGTCCTAATGGCACAGAAGGACAAGTTTGAGGCCACAGGTCAACCTGAGTCATCACGAGCAATCTGTACACAAGGTGTCCAGAGATGGCAGGGGAACCATCCACAAAGCATCTTTTATTGCGAGAAAGCCAACGCTTGAAGCCAGGCTTCAGGGAGGAAAGGAAATTTAAACCAGTGTGCCTTCATCTTCAAAGGAGATGACTCTCTTCTGCTCTCACAGCTCGGTCACCACAGGTCAGCCACCAAACCTCCTCAAAGCAGCCACGCAGAGGACAGTGCTGACGGCAGCTCCTACATCTTCAGGTGTCCATGACTGGGGCAAGGACCAGCAAACCCTGCAAGCCATGGGCAGCAGGATGAGCAGGCAGAGGAGCTGCCTTGACCAGCTGCAAGGAGGCAACATGAGCATCTTTAGATTCCTGCTTTGGCACCAAAATTCTGTGGATGAGGTCACTGGTCTCTCAGTAAGATGTGACCCACCCAGCATTGAAAAACATTGTGGATGCTGGTGGGAGTGGCAGGGAAGGGGCAAACACATGGGCTGGAGCACAGAACCCGCACTCCCAGGCTGTGGTATAAGAGTACACCCACCCACAGGGAGTCTGGAGCATCTCATCTCCCCTGGGTTCCAGGTAGAGGCTGTGCCACCAGCACAGAGCACAGCAGGACAGCAACACTTCACATCCAGCAACCCAAGCAGCTCCAGAGCGGTGACACTTCAGCTGGAGTGCACAGGCAAGAGCTCCCAAGGGATTTTTCCCCTTGGGGAGCAGAAGTGTGCTTTGTTTTTGAAGATGCGTGTGATTGCAAAGCTCCTCAGTTCTGCTGGAAGCGTTGGAGAGCACCCAGGGAAGTGCAGTGTGAGGTGACAAAGCAGCTGAGGCACAGCAGATGCAACAGAAACCCAAACACTGGGCATAGAAAAGCTACTTTTCATATTTCCCATTGCAACAGACATGAATGTGTGGAGAGCTCCCAGAGAGTCTGTGTTCCAGCTCCCAGAGATCCCCTGTTCCAGCTCCCAGCAGAGCAGCACATCAGCCGAAGATGAAGCAACTCATTAGACATGCCGGTAGTCCCACTGGCTGGATCCAGGCAAGAGCTTTCCCTCCTCAGAAAGAAAACTTTTACACTTGCAGGGTATAAATACCTTCTTCCCAAGTGCAACCAGCCTCTCATGAGAGGGCACAACACCCACTCTAGTCACTGAGCTGCACCAACACGGACAGTCACGCACATGATGGTTCTGAGTAGGACCACAGCAACCCACAGGTCTGACAGCACAGGATTCCCTGCAGCAATTCTTGCTTGAATGGTCAATAACAGGCTTTTCCCATTTATATCCACCATTTCCATGATTTCCATGAGTTACACTCGTGCAGGTACTTGGCTAATGGTGGCCTCAGCCACTCCAGTCCATCATCATGAAGCTCACGTGTGCAAGCCGTAAACACCATCACCTCGGTGATCCTGCCTCCATCCTGCCCATCAGCACCTCATTTCTACCATCTCTTCCCATATATTTGCTGATATTATTAAAGCTCAATTCTTAGAAGTCTCTTCCTCTTCCCACTCCTTTTTCTTTCTAAGAAGATGCTACTGTGGCATGTTGACAAAATTAGACAGATTTACGCGAGGGATTATGAGGAAATTGCCTGAAGCTCATTTCCACTAGTTCTCCGTAATTGGACTCGTATTTATACACACAAACATAAACAGTGAGTGTGCTGAACCCATGTGTCACCATAAATACTGTCTGACCTCTGGCAAGGAAGAGATACAGAGGAGGACAGAACGATGCTACTCACCAGCCAAATTTTATCTGCTCTACCCACCCTTTATTTCTTCAAAGGGCTCTGATTATTTCAAATTAGTTTTCATTTTAAGCTCAGCCAGAAGCCTCTTCCTGTCCCCAGAGTTAACATTTTGGGCATCTGCCCATGGATGAGGGAGACCTTGAATACCAACAGATGAAAGGTTCAGGAGGCAGGCAAACTTCTTCTAGAAACTTCAGTGCAGAGCCATACAAAGGAACTTTGAGAAGCCCATGTGAACTCCTGACACAAGCCTTCTGCGAGGTGCCACAAACACCTGGAGCAGCAGTTTTCCTCAGGTCTTCAAAGGAAAACCCTCTTGCATGAGCCAGGGTCTGAGTTGCATGGACTGGAGAGGCTGAAAAGGTATGGAGGAACTTCTGAGAACCCCAGGACAGGAGGAAGTACCCAGGGAAGAAGTATCCAACTCAACAGACATCTCAGCTGCTCTTCATCAAATGTCCTTCCACATACCAAGCAAAGATGTAAAGGAGAAGACCCCTGAAAGCATCACTGACCTCTTTCCCCACAAAAGGGGAATCCATATAAAGGAAGAGTGCAGGAGATTAAAGGGCACAATACATATATTGTGGAGGTCTCAACACACGTTCCCTATCTCCTTCTCTCCTTGAGTAAAGACACTGACATCCAGAAATACTTTGGGCATGTTAAAGTATCCACTTGGGATGAGGTAGAGCATCCACTTGGACCAGTTAGAGCATCCACTTGGACAGGACCCCACTGTGTCTCAGCCCTTCATCCTCCTCAGATGAAGAGCTCAATCCTCCTACAAAAGGCTCCTGCAAGTCAGAATTCCCACTTTGCTCTGAAGCAGCTCTGGCTGCTGCCTCCATCCCGGAATGCTTGAGATCCTTCAGATTGGTGCCAGAGAAACACAGTGGTGACAGCCCCTGGCCCCAGAGCTGTTGCTGCCAAGGCACCACCATGATGGAGGAAGTGGCTGAGGGAAGGAACACACCAGAGAAGGGGGTCCCTTCTACAGGTCTGCAGACACCACAACTCGTCTACACAACGGACTTCACCACCATGCTGACGGAGAGGAGAGAGGGCGAGGGAAAAGGGGCCGGACTGGAGAGGAAGAGGGGGATACAGTCACAGGGAAGGGGAGGGGAGAGAGGAAGATAAATGAAAAACAGGAGTGAGAAAATAGATAAGTAAATTAAAGAGACTGAAAAGAAAAGTAAAATAATAGTAATAATAATAATAATACTTAAGAAAGAAAAGAAAAACGCACTCAGACAAGCGGACTCACAACTTCTCCAAGCGGAAGGAGGCATGAAACACATGCAGAGGACCAGCACATGGACAGTCTTTAAAGGGGAACCTGTGTTCTTTCAAGCGGGGAGCGAGAGGTGCTGCTCCTCCCGCACTCCTGGCACTGATGTCCCTTCATCACTCAACTCTACGCCACGGCCAAGCCCCCCAACTCCCAGCACTGGCAGTGCTGTCCTGGCAGGGGAGGCCAGAGGGGCCACCCAGGGCAGGCTGCAATGCCAAGGGGCAAGGGAGCTTGGTGCCTGGTCTGTGGTTTTTGGGTTTCCCTCTGCAGGGAGACAACAGCCCCCTTTTCCCTGTTAGGAGATGCACGCTGCATCCTAAGAGAAGAAGATGGGAAAATTCCTCATGCCAGCTCAGTAATGGCATTATTTATCCCTGCCCACCCATAAAAACTACCTGAGCTTCACCCAACAAAAGCCACCACGCTGCAGCCACCACCGAGCCCACACGCTGCCTCTCCCTGTCCTCCTCTCAGATTTTATTACTGCAGCACAGAAATCTGGCTGGTGTGGTATAAAATCCCTGCGCTCAGCACGCACTGACAATTTTATGACCCCAAACCATCAAGAAATTACTTGGCTGGGCTCTTTACGGGATTCCTCGCTTATTAGCTGAGATTTATTCTTCTGGCTTCTCATTTTTGGGGATAATGACTCTGGAGCTGCTCCTGCAACTCCACCTCCCAGCAGCATCTCGGAGCAGGACACATGGCTGCTCCTTAGCAAGTGTCCTGCTCCTCAAAATCCATCAGCCCACAGCACCCAGCACTGGAGATGGGAACCAGCCAGGATCTGTGCAAGAGCCACACCAAACTCAGACACGAGCCTGGACTCACCTCTGCTGTGCTAAAGCCATGTTCACTCATGTCCCTGATGCTCCCAGAGTGGGGAAGTGCCACAAAAAAAAGAATAAACAGCTGGATCCTCCTAGAAGGCTTCCCTATTTCTCAAGAAGCCTGGCACAGCCCAGCTCTCACCAAGGCTTGCTGCCAGTTTTGCTCCTCAGGGGATACCCTGCTCTGGCATCAGCAGGGGAAAACAGAAGAAAGTGGCCAAGTGTTCAAGAGCTTTGGAGGCTGCAAGGCTCAGACTGGAGGGGTTTGAGCTCCTGCACGGAGCACACAGCCTGTCCCTGCTCTCATCGCCATGACACAACACTCCTTCCTCACCTCTCCTACTCTCCCCACCCCAGGACAACCCTCCAGGTCAGCTGGAGGAATTTCCCTCTCCTGGAATCATCACGACACAAGCTGATTTCTCTAGGCATCCCATCTCTCTCTCATGAGCCTCTTTTCCAGTCCAAAACAGCTCCTCAGGCTGTTGGAGAGCACTGGGCAGGACTTTGACTCTTTCCATTCAAGGCAACAAGGCTTAAGTTTTTTAAGACCCATCCCCAGGAAGTTTGGGCATAGTCAGGCCCTAAAAATGTTCCTATCTGCAATCTCACCTCTCCTTTCATAGCCAGCCTGGCTGACAGCCAAACAGGTCAGTGTTCCCAATCCTTAAGGTCACAAACTACTATCTGGAATTAGCATTTTCAGTGACATTCTCTGCTTTTAAGGCCTGAAAACTGTCTCCAATTACTCCATCCCAGATCCAGGGATGCCCATGGCCATCTAGGAAACCAGCTTCATGAAGGCAGACCAAGAGGAATTTTCTTGGGAGAGTCTTTCAAGATCTGCTTAGGACTGTTTAATTATAGCTGGGTTAGAAGAAGTCTTAAAGATTTCTCCAACGAGAATTTCAGAGAGGGAGGGGGTTTGTCATGACTACACTTGTGAGGGGAAGGAGAAAACACACCTCTCTGGCAGCCTGAAGCCATAGTTATGCTGCTGCCAAGCATACAATCTGTCCTGGGAGAAAGACTTCTCTCATCCTCCATGGGAGGAGACTGGAGAAAAAGAAAACAGAGCCAGGTACTGCTGGAAACAAAGTTCTCCATGTGCTGGACTGCAGTTGGAGACTGATTTTTGAAGCCCCACTCTGAGCTGTCTGCAGGTGTTTGCTCCAGATATGGCTGTTTTACCTGGTTCTAGGGGGTGGCTGTGGGCTTCTCCTGGCTTGGATCATCCAGGACAACCCTACCTCAACACACACACCTTCCTAATACCTGCCAGGGCCAAAGGTGCCACGTGTCACTGTCCTCTAAGAAAGGAAGGATAGCCATGGAGAGAGAGCAGCTTGGCTCGTCCCAAACCCCAAACCCCAAAAGCAGGGGAGCAGCAACCTGTTGCTGGGAGGGGAAACCCAAAAGCCACAGAGACTGTGCGTCCAGAGGTGTTTCCTACTGTTTTCGGATTCCTTATTCCCCTTTAAAGGAAGAGATGGTATTGGAAAAGCCCCTTCCGTGTTCCCTCTCATGCCCCGCTCCCAGCCACCCTCCACAGCACCCACACCATCCTTTCGGACATGGATCACCCTTACCTATTGAGCTGAGGAGAAGCTTGTCTCGACAACACTGCCCAGATAGCTGAGATTAATCAAAAACAAAGCAGTTATCAACACCCGCAAGGAGCCGAGCTCCGCAACACATCAGCACGTCAACAACTCCAAAGGAAAAAGGAGGGAAAGAAACCAAACAAACACAAACGAAACGAGGCTGGAGAAGAAAGGGGGAAAGAAACAGAAGAGAAAGGAAAAGAAGAAACGAAAACGATAATCAACGAAGCGAATGGATACACTGCATAAAAGCACAGACAACAGTGCTGCTCTAACATGGCTCTGTCCTGGAGCTGGGTCTCCTTGGAGTGCCCTGCAGGAGACATGGACCTATGGCTACACACCTAATTGCATCACTCCATAGCTGGGTTTTCCAGAGGCACACAGAAGTCATTTCAGGCTCGCTCAGCTCCTCTCCCTCCCCATCCTCTCTCCCCTGAGCCCTCCTGCCTTCCGTGCAGTGCCGGAGGGGTTTTCTAAGGCCATAACGCTTCCAGGTACCAGAGGGAGGGAGTGAAATGCGGAGGGCACTGCGGGGTGAAACGCTGCCTCCCCCCTCCCCAAAACACACGCCTCTTCTCCATACACCTCCGACCGCACCGGCTCCACGGGGCTCGGAGCCCCGGCCCCCGACTCCTCTCTGCCACAAGCTGGAGGAGGGGGCTCGACCCCACCAGACAACAAGCCAAAATGAAGCAAGACGAAAGGATGGGACGAAAGCACGGCTACGGGGTCTAAGGTGCTGTGAAAGACGGAAGGAAAGAGGATAAATACAGAGAGAAAGAGAGAGAGGAGAGAGAGACGCTTTTGCCTGGAGCAACCCTGGTACCTGGAAAACCAGCCGCTACTCTCTAGTGCAGCCACATCCCTCTTACGTGCCGGCAGCCTCTCGATCTCCGCTGGGCTTAGTTTATTTTTATTTTTCCTCCTCTCCTGACATGCTGCTGGTGTGGCTAAGTCCTTGATCTCTCCCTGCCCGCGTCCTGGGGCTGCAGCATCCCTTTTGCAGGTGGGGCGGTGACCGTGATTAGCTGTTTCTGTCATGCATTAAAGCTCTCTAGACTCCGCGGGAAGGAAGAGGAGGAAGACAAGAGGCACGGCGGCGGCGGCCCTAACGTTCGAAGAAAGCCAAGAGCCAGCAGCTAGAAGAGGAAACAACCTCCAGTGACACCAGGACACTTACCTAAGCGAGCCGGGAGCCAGGTCTTTGCACACCTGGTAGACGGCCCATAGCCCGAGTCACAGTGCTCCCAGATTCCCAAAGGAGCAGCCAGGCTGGAGGCAAACGTGCCACCGGCACTGGGAATGTTGCCTCCCTAAAACCCAGCACTCTTGGGCAGCGGCCATGCAACCCATGCCCACGGCACCAACCTCTGCCTAGCAAAGCCCGCGGGACGCCGTCTCCAAAAGGGATGCTGCAGCGTGCCCAGAGAGACCCTACAAGTTGGGATGGTGATGGCAGGGAGGGAATCAGAGGGAACGGGTGAGGCAGGGTGGGGGAAGCCAGGAAGGGGCCAGAAGGGCACCATGGGGCTCACACACTTACCCCGTGGCGGCTACCGTGGTGGTGGATGTCGGTTCTGGTTGGAGAATCTCCTCGCCAGCCCTCCTTGGAGAGGGGATGTCTCCGAAAACATCCATGGTGTCCACGGGCAGGGAGGAGCCCTGGGAGTTGGAGAAGCCGGGGGTCACGGGGGTGAAGGCGGTGGTCGGTCGGAAGCTGGGGCTGTCCCCCCGGCTGCTCGGCGCGGGGGATCCCGTCGAGGACGGCGTGGATTTGCGGGAGAAGCTGACGGCCGCGGGGGGCTGCAGCGTGATCTCCGACACCTCCGTCTGCTGGATGAGGCCGGGCCGGGGCCGGGCGCGGGCGGTCAGCTCCGGGGAGCTGTTGCGGGAGCTGAGGGGGCTTTGGGTCAGAGGAGAAAGCCTTGAAGGTTGTAGCACCACCTGATGTAAACTGGGCTCAGCCCTCCTGACCTGCCGAGGGCTGGGCCGAGGTCGGGGTTGGGGCTCGTACCACCTGGTGTCCAGACTGAATGTGCTTGTGCCGCTGGGGCCGACGGGCTCGGACGGTTCGTGGTAAGGCAACACGGGTATGCCCATACCTTGGCTGGTATGTCTTAGCTGCCCTTGACATCCCATGGGTTGCATAGGTTTGTCCTGCCACTTGGTGGTAGCGGGCACGGAGGATTGACCCCTGCCCGGTGACTTGCCGGTCCAGCTCTTTGGTGCCTCCAGGGGCAGGATGCCCGAGTAGGACGCAGGGACCACCTGGAGGGAGGAGGGGGGCGGCCCCCGAGGAAGGCAGCCGGTGGGCTGGGAGCCCTCAGCTGCCTCGCAGGGCTGGAGCTGGTGGGGGAACGGCGCGGGGGCCAGCTCCAGGCTGCCGAAAGGGAACTCGGCCCTGCCCCAGGGCTCGGGGGACCGGCCCCCCGTGGGGGTCTGGGCCAGGGGCAGCGTGCTGTTGGAGGCGTTCTCCCCATTCTCCTCGGGGATGGTGGGGTGTCCGAAGGGCCCCTCGGGGGGCAGCGGTGGGGAGGACATGACCGAGCTCAGCGGGCTGACTTCTGGCATGTAGAAGGGTGGTGGGTCCACCTCCCCGGGGCTGCTGCTGCTGAGGTAACCGTAAAATTGGTGGTGGAAAGCCCGGGGGGCCGGCGGGCGGGCCTGGCCAGTGGCCTGCAGGGCGCCGGGACCCTCCAGCGCCCGGTGGAACCGGGGGCTGTATGCTGGTGGCTGAAGGTAGGACTCCTGGCTGGAGGACAGAGGGGTGAGCTGCGCTTTCAGGGCGGTGACCGAGGTGGGCACGACAGGGTCGTCGTTCTCCTCGTCCGACTGCCTGAACTCGGGGTACATGTCCGTCTCCTCCACGAAGGGGAAGCCCTCGATCCGCCGTGTCTTCAGGGAGGGCTCCATCTCCGCTGGGTCCATGACAAAGCGGCCGTCGGGCCCGCGGCTGATGAGCTCAATTGGGGTGGTGGCCTCAGCTTCGGCCTCCGCCTTGGAGACGCTGTACTTCTTGCTGCTGATGGCTCGTTTGGTCTTCTTGTAAAGGGAGAGCTCCTTCTCCTTGGTAGGGCTCAGCATCCGCTTGGCCTGTGGACCCTGGTCGTCAGAGGACTCCGAGGGGGGACGGAGGGTGCGGATGCTCTCGGGACTCACCTTTCCCGAAGACAACCTGGACCACAGGGGAGAAAAACCGAGAAAGGGGACGGTCACCTGAAGGGGAAAGGAGGTCTTCTTGCCCAGAAGAACCACTCTCTGTATCCGGAAAACAAAGTGCTACCAGCTGTTAAAAGAGGAACCGCTGGGAGAAATGAGCAGGGCTAACCAGGATGGCAGAGTCTTGCCAGCAGCAGCACACGACATCCCTGCTCCTTGGGTGCGAGCTTGGGACACTTGGCATCTCCCCCTGGGGTAGGTAGTTCACACCAACACCTTGCAATAACCTCCACCAACACCTTGCAACAAGCTCCACAGCCCCAGTGGGACAAAGGACAGCTGCAGAGCTCACGTCCAACTCCTTCAAAGGTTTCCTATATTCACCTGAGCTATTCATGCCCAGGAAAGGCCCTGAGAGGAGAGACATCAAGCAAATGTCCTCTCCTGCAGAACTCAGCATCTCACTTGGAGGTGCTGCAGATCATTTCAGACCAACTTTTTTTCTCTTTAACACTCAGACTTTGGGCTGAGAGCCTCGAAAGAGAGAGAGCATCAGAATAGTTCCCTCATCCCTAGCCAGAAAGCCTTAGACAAACAGGGTTGTGAGGCAAAATGTAGCAGATCCAAGAGAGACAGTGCAGGTTATTTCAGTGCAGTGGATGAACCAGCAAAAAACAAGATTCAGATCCACCAGCACCAGGACATTTTGCAATGGTCCAGAAGCCAAAGCATGAGGTGTCCACATCCCAGGATCTCACACTCCCATCAGGAAGATGTTCCCACTAATTTGCAGCCACATCTGCTTTTGATGGACTCCACAAGGAGCTGTGGCTACTGCAGCACCATGATCCACCACCTTTGGGCATAAGTGGAAAGAGGCTTCAGCTAGGTGCTCTTCATGAGAAAAGATGACTTTCCCAAGAAAAAACACAGCCAACAGAGAATGACTCAAAAACACTGAGCTGGCAGGGAGTACTCTATGCAGCAAGCTAGTCCTTCTCCTAAAGAGCAAGCTGGTGTGTCATTGAGTTCCACCAGCCAACTCCAGCTTTGGTCAGTGTTTACAGATCCAACAGGGTCATCTCTTAGCTTAGTTTGCTGCATTTGTCCCTGCTGCTTTGTGCTCCAAAGCCCATTTGTCTCTTGTGAACTGCTGTGCTCCCAAAAGTTCAGGGAACACCCAAAACAACTTGTCAGAAGCAACCAAATAACGATGAGATATTTCCATTTGAGCATTGCAATAACTTTAGGAAGGAGGCACCTTGAACACCCACAGCCTGGTGCCACATCTAAGGCAGATACTTACGGGGACTCCAAACTCTTCCTGCAGTGGGTTATCGAGAGAGGAGGGTCTGGAAGAGAATAAAAAGGGGAAAGAAGAGAGAACGCTAAGGAGGCGCAAGACGACACAGACAAGACAGACTCAACATCAAGACAACAAAAGACACTCAACAAGAGGCCAAGGTTTCATTGCTCCAGTGCTTTAATGGTTGCTGACAACAAACAGCTCCCGTCACAGGGTCCTGCCCGTCCTGCTGCCACTGCCCTGGGGGCTGGAGGAGAAGGAGCCGATTCCCTGCCCTCTCCAGCTCCCCAGCTGCCCTTTTCCCTACCGGCCGCTCCTGCATGGAGGCTGCAGTCCCAGTTTTTGGGAAGTAGAGCAGCAGGGTCTCCTTTGCGGGGTCTTCTCTAGCCCAGCGCGGCCATCGGGCACTGCCCGCTCCAGGCTGGGAGCAGCTGGAGAGCTCAGCTCCAGAGGGGAGGAACCTCGAGGAGGCGAGCGATATCCCTCATCTCTGTCCCAGAGGACAGCCCAGCCCTAAACCCCCGGCTCTAGGAGTTATCACCACGTGGGAGAGCTCCCTCGGAATTCCCAGGCTAGTTTCTCTGGCGCCTCTTCACCCACCCTGCCTCTCCCGCTCCTGACCACGGGCGCTTTCAGGCACCGCCGAGGGATCAAGTCAGGGCTTCACCTGAGGACGCGCACGGACGAAGAAGAGACAGACACAGGGAAGAAGGTTACGACCACAACACAACCAAGCGGGAGAAAGGAGGAGACGGGAAGGAGGAAGGAAGCACACTGGGAATGGACTCACCTTTCTTGCGCTTGAGCTTGCGTTTGCGTTGCTTGTTGACGAAGCAGGCGGCGAGTGTGCTGAAAAGGATGGCAGCAGCCAGGAAGCAGATGGTGGCAACGATGCCAGCCAGCACCGGGCGGGCTAGACCCTCGTCCGTCAGGTCAGGCTGAGGGAATACGTCTGGGAGACAAACACAATTGGGTGTTAGGCCTGCTGACCTCCTCAGGGACCTACCACAGTGTGTGAAGGCAATGGTATTCTCCAGGAATGATACTGTATGTCAGGATGATAATCTCTGTAAAGAGATTCCAAGCCAGCCAGCCCACCCAGGGAGAGGAGTCAGTGCTGCTTCAGGGCCAAGGGTTTTAGTGACCTCACTCCAGATCATAGAATCATAAAAGAGTTTGAAATGGAAAGGGCTTTTACAGGCCATGTAGTCCAACTCCCCTGCAATGAGCAGGAACATCTTCAACTAGACCAGGCTGCCCAAGTCAATCTGACAAAACTTTCTGCCTTAGCTGATGGGACACCCACGGAAGAAGCCTCCAAACCAAACCAAAGAAATACAGATTTATGTCTAAACACACACAAATGAAGCAAACCTGCAGCTATTTCCTGGCTAAAAATTTCCACTGCCGCAGCACAAGGTACTTGAACCTCTTTGTCAGCGCTTCATTTCAGCTTTACAATGAAAACTGGGCTCCAAACCCACGTGATACCCCTTCATTATCCAGGAGCACAACCAAACCCTCAGCAGACCTCAGCTGCAGGCCCCTGCAGATGCAAACCCTCCACACCTCAGTGCTCCTGCTGTGTGCTCGCTCATGGGATCAGCTGGAGCACCGGCTTTCAGCCTGGGACAGCACCTGCCTGGGGCCAGGGCATCTGCCAAACCCCATCAGCAAAATCGGGCATGAGGAGAAAGGGCAGCAGGCAGGGAGGCTGCAGCAAGATCACACCACACCGGCGCCACTTGGGGGCAGAGAGAGACCGCTGCATCACAGCACAGCAGAGCTGGGTTTTCCACCAGAGCCATAAAACCAGGGCTCGCCGCATCTCCATCCCCTTCTGCTGCCCCCGCCTTTCCCATCGCCACCACCACCCCTCGCCTGTGCCTCGGCTCAAGGAGCACCCCCCGAGCTGGAGCAGGCGCAGGGTACACACATGAGCTGCAGCGTGTTGCAGTCTCCCGTTGCAAAGCTCTTTTCCCTGTGGACCCTGCACTGCAGTGCTACGTTTCCCTCTCTCCACCTTTCATTCCCATTTCCAGGCTGCGCAGTGCCCGGCCCGAGCTTTGTTCTCCAGGCTCGCCGCAGAGCTGGGATGTGCCGGCAAATACTGACAGCACCGTGCTCCCTGGGAAGGGCTAAATGGGGCAGTTTGTCCTTGCCTGCTCTGGTTGCATCAGGAGGCAGCCTGAACACCCACCAGAAGCGTGTGCCCACACACCAGCCCCACAGCTGGGGAGAGAAGCAGGAGCCACCCCTCACCTGTACTGGACACCCCAGCAACATTGCTGGGTTCGCTGATGAGATCCTGCATGACCGCCAGGACGCGGAACTCATACCAGGTGTCCTGAAACACCAAACACATCTGTCAGATCCCCCACTGCAGCCTTCAGCCCCACCCAGCTCCTCAAAGACCCCAGCACAGGGATAGAGCCACCCCTAAAGCTTCCCCTTTGATTCTTATCAAAGAATCATTAAGGCTGGAAAAGAAGTCAAAGGTCACTGAGTTAGGTATGGTGTGGGCAGTCCTTGCTTACCTGGGACAAGTCCTTGGCAAAAAACTCGACCTCAGTCCCTGGGATGCCATCGTCCAAGATCTCCCACCTCTCCGCAACGCGGAATTCCATGATGTAGCGGTCGATGGGGAAGCTGTGGTTAGCGGGAGGAAGCCATGACAGGAGGACGCCTTGCTGTGTCCGGTTGGCTGTTAGGCACCTCGGTGGGGTAACCAACACCAGAGGCTCTGGAGTTGTTACAGGGAATGCTGGGGACAGAGCAGATGGGGACACCTTTGAGATGGGGCAGGGGAAGCACAGAAGACGTTCTCCCATGTGCCCCATCAGCAGCAGGACCACTGTAGCAGTTCCCACATTCCAGGAGTTTAGGGCATATCTCAGGAGTCTGGTCTCTTATCATAGAAATAGGTAAGTGGCTTTTTCAAAAAGCAGGGACTCACAATGCCGTGACTCCAGGAAAAGAGGCACAGTGCTAAAAATCCTCCTGCTTCCTCCCACCTCCACCTGAGACAGCCCCAAGGCAGGACCCAGAGTCCTTTGTGATTTCTCCTGCTCTGAGCTGTACAAGTGATTTTGTGCTCTATTAATACCTCCTGATCCCAGCTGAACTTAAGGAAGATCTGAAAGGTGACTGATACAGTACAGCCCTCCCACGCTGTCTCTCAGGACAAGCTTTCAGGAGCCTCATGCACCCAGCTTCACCCAGGACCCTTCACAAACTATCTTCTACGTGGCTGGAAACTATTGCTGATAAATGATAATCTCCATCCCCAGCAGACAGGACACATGGGGCACTTCTCCCCACAGACCTCCTGAATCCCACCCCTGCCCTCCCCTTGTGCCCACAGAGGACCTACCTAGAGTGTTCACAGTGACCACCTCACTGAAGGAGCTGGTGCCCAGCTTATTTTGAGCCAAGACACTGAACTGGTAAGCAGTCTCTGGTTCCAAGGTATCCACCAGTAGCCAACTGGAACCAGCTGGCACAGGAAGAGACAGCCAGTCGTGGGGGCCAAACTGGGCTCTCTTCATCCTGGCAAGAGAGAAGGGAGCATCCTCAGGGAAGGTGTCTTTGACAGGGGGGACAAAGAGGCAGCATTAATCTCTTGAGCAAAAATGGAGCTTTCCCGAGCGATGGTTCGGTTTGACAGCAGTGATGTGTATGGACGTGGGGCAGCCACTGCCACCCACAAGCTGGCACAGGCCACCTTCCCATCATGTCACACCAGCATCCCCCAGCTCAGAGGGACATTGCCACCAGCTCTCCCCTCTACTGTGCACTACCTGCACCCCTGAGCAGGGTCAGGGACAACAGCAGTGCCACCAGCCCTGCTCTGAGATGAACTCAGATTCCCATGGCAAAAGTGGAAGCTGAAGCGTTTTGGCTCCATGAGAGCTGCAAAGGGGACGGCTGACGCAGGAGACAGGCCCTGTTCCCATTTATACCTCGACAGCTCCTGAGTTAGAGCCAAATTTTCCCTCAGCTGTAGCCCTGTACATGTCATCCCACAAGAGACATTTAACTCAATCCCCATCTTTGCCACATTTGCACAAGTCTGGGGCTGCCAGCACTGCCTGGGGCATCACTCAGGGCTTGGCAGCGCAGCAGAGGTGCTGGCAGGGAGAGCAGGACACAGCCATTCTGCTGGGGTCTAAAACAACAAACCCAGGGTGAAAAAATCTTCCAGTGCCACCCCAGCACCCACAAGCATGCAGCCACCTCCACAAGTCATAACTTTGCTGGGAAGCATCTTGGTGGAAGAGCCCACATCCCAAAGCAGTAAGTATTGGTGCTTGTGTTAGAGAGACGCTTCAGGGAGTCTGAGCCCTCAGCTGCAGGTTTCAGTAGGAGGATTTGGGAAAGATTAGTGCAGATGGTCTATTCTGTGTAGGTAAGGGGACACATCTGCAGCCACCAGCTCACAGCCAGGGGAATCCACCGAGTAGGAGGTAAAATATGAAGTAAAGAGAAATAATGCCTCTGATGAGGGAGCAAAAGGTGAGGCGGGAGAAGAAGCAGCAGCAAGCTATGGAAAGAAGCAAGTCAGTGGGGAGCCATGAACCTGCAGTGTGCCTCCACCAAACCAAGCAGAAAGCCTCTGGATCACCAGAGCTCCAGCTGAGACTACAAATCCCAGGATCCCCTGCCACAGCAGCAGATGCAGGAGGGCAGCAGAGAAGCCCCTCAGCAGGTTTCCCTGCAGCATTTAACCCACTGCCTTTGCATCTCTCCTCCCCAGTGCTGGTGCAGGCACGTACAGAAGGGCAAGGGGCTGCGGGTGGGGAGGCTGGAGGGGAAACGCAACACTAATCCCTCCTGGGAATGGGAGACAGCCCTTGCAGAGGGACAGCACATGTGCAGGTGGGATGCTGTGGTGGCCTCAGCCAGCCCTGGGGAGAATGGTTTGCCTTTCCAGCCTCAACAACCACAGCAGCAGGAGGGGAGGATGAATCTGCAGGAAATGAAGCCATGTTTTGCTTCAGCATCCCAGAGCCACAGCAGGGAGGAAAATACATGGATGGGCAGCACTCTGGGTGGCACTGCATGATCCAGCACTGTCACAGATCCCTGGTCCCAGGGAGCAGCACAGTCCCCAGGTATCACACCCTACAGTCAGGGCAAGACAGGTCAATGCCTCCCTATCCAAAATCCCCACAGCTTCCTATAAAATCCTTAAGGCAAGCTTGGTGTAAACACCTTTCCCTGCTGGCTGCTCTCCCCAGTGTGGGGTCTGGAATTGCTTTGAGGAGGCAGGAACTCGGCAGCAGGTTGTAGAGCAAGAGCGGCAGCAGCTGCAGAAGCAGCCACATTTCCAGAGCACAGAGGTTTAACCACTCCTTCCCAAGGACATTTTCATCAAAGCAAGGTCTGCACCACTCAGCTCATTCCCTCGTTTTCCCTCTCTGCTCAATCCATTCCTCCTTTCCATTGCCAGACAGACTGCCCAGCCTCAGGCTGGAGCAGAGCAGAAATCATTACAGGCAGCGTCTCGCTCTCTCCTATCAGCATTCTCCATCGGGGCAAATTAAGGCAAGGAAGGAGAGAGCAAGCAAGAGGAAAGGCTGAAGAATGGCAGCCCACACCTGGGAAGGGAAGGGAAGGGATCACCCCCTCCACATTTCCAAGGATGACTCTTCACAGGAAAACAAGAACAGAGCCCAAAGAAAACCCCAATCTTGCTGCAGCTGCATTTTGCCCTCCCCTGCCCCAGGGGAAAGGCACAGGGCTGAGCTGCAGGAAGGTGGAATGCACCCACCAGCTTTGAGTGTCAGGTGGCACAGGGGCATTGGGAACAATGCCCCAGGGGCTCAGATCAAGCCAGCATCTCACAGTGGCTGGTCATGATCTCAGCTGGGATTTAACCACCTCCAGGGAGCCACAGAGGAAGGAGAGATGATTTCTGCTTAGTCACAGCTCTTCCAGGACACACTCTCTAAAGGTTGCATTTTCCATTCTCTCCCTGGCTGCTAAGCCCCACAAACAGTTTATCTTGAAATTAGATGCCAGAGGCAGAGTTACAGGAATGCAAAGCACCTCCCTTGCACCACAAGGAGACTAAAACCTGCTGGGGCAGACAGGTAGTGGCCAGGACAGGAGGGAGAGGAAATATGAGAACTACATGATCCCACCACCACCCAAATCTCCAAGGAACCCAATGCCCAGGGGCACAGTGCCAGGCATGCCACCCTCACCACCCTCCTCCCCCCCGGCTGCTCAAAGCTCGGGTCGGCTGGAAAGGAAAAGAAGCAGAGAGCAAAGCATGCCAGGATGACTCACAGAGGGCCGTACCAAACTGAGAAAGTCTGCTCGTATCCACCGTCGTAGCCGGGCTCCCAGGACACGTTGGCTGAGGTCATGGCGGCCACAACGTGCACGCTGGTCGGGGCGTGAGGGCTTGTGCCTGTGGGGACAAGGGGACAGGTTAAAGGGGAGCAGGATCACAAAGGCAAGGGGGCTGGAAAGGGGTCTGCTCACAAGCCATGACCCCAAAGGACTCCTCTTACACCGAAGGCCACCTGAATTTCTGCTGGAAATAGCAGCAAGACAACGGTGTCCACAAGCTGCCAAGAAAAAGGCAGCTCTGCCAGTAAGTAACATTTAAAGGAGAAATTGCTCTTAGAATCATAGAATGGTTTACATTGGAAGAAACTTTAAAGGTTATCTTCTCCAGCCCTCCTGCCATGGGAAGGGACACCTTCCACTATCCGCAGGTTGCTCCAAGCTTCATCCAACCTAGCCGTGGACATTTCCAGGGATAGGGTTGCCACAGATTCTCTGGGCAGCCTGCTCCTGGGCTTCACCCCCCTCACAGTAAGGAGTGTCTTCCCAATATCTCATCTAAACCTTTTGTCAAGATGGCACAGGCTTAAGCTCTGCCAGGGGAGGTTTAGGTTGGATATTAGAAATTCTTTCCAGAGAGAGTGCTCAGGCATTGGAATGGCCTGCCCAGAGAGGTGGTGGATTCTCCATCCCTGGAGGTTTTTAAGATCAAACTGGGTGTGGCACTCAGTGCCATGATCTGGTAATCACAGTGGTGTTGGATCAAGGGTTGGACTTAAAGATCTCAGAGGTCTCTTCCAACCGATTGATTCTATGCTTCTATGATTCAGTCTGAAGCCATTCCCCCTTGTCCTGTCACTACAGTTCTCTCCATGGGGAGCATCCCCACCTCCTGCCTTGCCAACAGGCTGCCTGGGGGGCTGTACACAGGGCCCCTTCCCCTCCCTGCCCGTACCTACGACGGTAAGGTGGGTGCTGGCAGTAATGCTTGCGACGATGTTGGTGGCGACACACTCCCACTCTCCGTGGTCGTCCTTGCCGAGGGAGCGGATCTGCAGGGTGCCGCCGGGCAGCGTGTTGTGCTTGCTCCTGCTGGGCTTCCCTACCTTGGGCAAGGAGTGGGATGGGGAGCCGGGCAAAGAGAGAAAAAACATGACTCAGAAGCAGGTTGTGGGGCAGGGCGAGGCGGCGGCGGGGTCACTAAGCTACCTGCGCGGCCCAGGGGACACCGCCGGCCACCGGCAGGGAATCTGGTCTCTCCAGTCGTGGCAAGGCAGACGGTTCCCCCGTTTCCGAGAGGACCTGAGGGGCAACGCGAGAGGCATGCGTCAGGGAGGCTGTGCCCAGCACTCACACACCAGCGGAAAACCCCACGGCACTCGCACGGACACTGAGCCCTGCGCCAGGGCTCAACCTCCAGCATCCAAAGCTGAAACGGCTGCGGGGACAAGGCACACTGGCCACCCCAGGAAACACCCTCCCAGGCTTGGAAAGGCATTGTCTGCCCCAGGAGATGCTCAAATTGCACCTCAGCTTCAGTCAGCAGCAGATGAGAGGCAGGACCCTTTGTGTCAGAGGTCTGGGCAGCAAGGGCCCCATGTGGATGTGGGAGGATGGCGTGTGGAGGTGGCTGGAGTCTCTCAAGATGAGCAGAAAGATCTTGTAACAACTTGTCTATGCCCATCAGCCACAGTTGTGCAAATCCTGAGTCCTCTTCAGCTGTTCTTCACATGGGGGTCTCTGCTGATGAACACTGGGGCCCACAGAACAATGCCTTGCAGGATGAGCTGATGGACACATGGGGTTACCATTGCTAAGCCCAGGAGTCCTTCAAGAGACTGGTCAGCACTGGTGGGCTGATGTGGAGCAAGGGAGTTTGCTTCTGCCACACTGGGAAACCAAGCCCAGTCCAAGACAGCCCTGTCTGGAGTTTGTGGCTCTGGGCTCATCCCAGCAATATGAGGAGGAACACCAGAAGGCATAAGTGGGACTGGAAAGAAACCTGAATGAGATTGATGAGTGGGGGAGAGAAAAATAAGATGGAGAAAAAGACTAAACAGCCAACAAGCTTCAGGCAGGTCATTTGCAACTTGTGCAAGTCATGGTCCATCTTGAGGTGGTAAAAGGGACTCAGAGATACAGCATCTCATGCCACCAGAATTGGGGACGGTGCCCACTGGGTGACACTGGGACCTTGCTCACTCTCAGGAGCCCTAAGAAGGGGATGGGAGACTTTGAGATAAGATCTTGATGGGGGCCAAGTAGCCCAGGAGGTCTCCTGTACAGTGACTTTCCTACGGGAGCAATAAAGGTGGGAAGTAAAGGGAAGGCTGCAGGTGGACTAGACTGTGCTGCCACACCTCGCTCTATGAAAAGTGACATCTTGCAATCATTATATCCAGTCCAGCAGCATTAAAACAGCCTCTTTCCAGGGTTTTTTCAAGTCATGGTGCAGCAAAACAGCTGCTGATTGGTTCAGGCCTTTGCCAAAACACAACCAAGAGGCCCCTGACATGCTCTGGTGTCACATCCATGAGAGATCCATGCCTGAGAACGGCATTGCTGGGGCTGCCACATCCTGCTGGTGACCAGACAAGGAGGAAGGTGCCCTGTGGGCAGTGCTGGCGAGGAAGAGGAGGGGGAGGCCGGGGTGGGAGCAGTGTTTCAGCTTTGTGGATGCTGCCGTGATGGTTTCACGGGGTTACAGTACTCGGTGGTCACAAGCCGGGCTTCCCCCACCCACCTGCGGGACAGGACGGCAGTGGCTCAGCCCAAAGCGAAGCAGCTGTACCTGCAGTTTGTTCTTACCGGGACAGAGTGTGGCTTCTCTGTCTGCAATATTCACCAAAAGCCAAAGGCACTGCAGATTTGTCTGGCAGGCCGGGGTACCTTTCTCCAGGCGATGATGGGAAAGGGGTCTCCGGCAGCAGCGCAAGGAATCAACAGCTCCCTCCCTGCCTCCTGTCTGTACTCCCAGCCTGGTAGCACCGTGAAATAGGGGGGGTCCTGCAGCCAAAGGGAAAACCAAAGAGTGTCAGCCCACCCCAACTCTCATCGTCAAAATCAGCCCTTTTCTAAATCAACCAAATCCCCACTTTGGGTTATCTTGAGGCACTGCAACAAAAGCTGCGTGGAAAATACATGCTAAGGTGCCCCTTCTTTCCAAAGACCCACTGCACTAAGGCCTAGAATCAGGGTCCCAGAATGGGTTGGGTTGGGAGGGACCTTGGAGCTCATCTTGTTCCAAACTGCTGCCATGGGCAGGGACATCTTCCACTAGATCAGGTTGCTTCAAGCACTGTTCAACCTGACCTTGGACATAGCCAGAGATAGGACAGCCACAGCTTCTCTGGGCAACCTGTGCCAGGGCCTCCCCACCCTCACAGGGAAGAATGTCTTCCATCTATCCAATCTAAATTTCCCTTCTTTCAGTTTGAACCCATTCTCCTTCTCCTAGCTCTACAATTCCTGACAAAGATTCCTTCTCCAGCTTCCTTGCAGGCCACCTTCAGATACTGGAAGCCTGCTGTGAGGCCTCCACACCCCCTCCTCTTCCCTAGGCTGAACAGCATCTGGGATTTTACCTCCTTAAAGGAGGAAAACACCCACCCACATCACATCAGACATCAACCTGGTTTCCTCGCCTCGGCAGCCGCCCCAGCGGATGTGTGTGTCTGGTACACAAGGCGTGCTTGTGTGAACCTCAGCGAGACACCATGAATCACTGCCGCTCACAGGCACAGGACTTCTTGTTCAGGGAAGGAAGAGGCAGCAGCTCCCACCCCAGCTGCACCAGGAGCTGCACTGGGAGCCCAGTGCGCCCCAGGCTCCGCACGCAGCCAGAGCACGTGGAGCTCAAATCATCCATTTATTAAAATCCTCCTGAACTCAAGCCCAGGCCAGCAGGGCTAAGTGTTTTGTTGGCAAAAAGGCCATCTCAGGGAGATGTTTCCTCAAAGCACCCTGGTCCAGCAGTACCAGAGCCTTATATTCTTACACAGCTGATAATTTATACTATCTTACACCAGCTGATCCAGCTCGTGCTGAAACCCGTGCTGCTGCTCCAGTGGGGTATTTCCAGCTACACCAGACAGGGTGCCCTCAGGGTTTGCCTGTCCTGGTGGGAAGCACATCTCCATCCACAGCACAGACACACCTTCACCCTCAAGCCTCTGCTGTTTCCCCCACAACCCCAGGAGCTGCTCTTGGCACTACTCATGGAAAACACACCAGATTTGAGCAGGTGAGTTACCTTCAGTACCAGTCGGGCAGGGGGAGACTGGCCCATCGTACCCAGGGCGTTATAAGGCACACAGGTGTAAGTGCCGAGAGCATCTTCAGTTGCCTCCTCTATCCGGATCGACCCGTCTTCCAGCAGGTTCCAGCCAGCATACTGCAGCAGTGAGAACCAGGGAGCTGACTGATCCTACACCCACCACAGCCTGTTCTCTTCCCTTCAGCCAAGCCCCCCACCTACGCCCAGGGTGGCTGTCACATCCCTGGGAGATACCCAATCCCATTCCCAGCATCCAAGCCATCTCCTCAACTGCAGAGAGAGGACACCTGGGCAAGATTAGCCCATCCAAACATACCCCTTCAGGGAAGGGTTGTCCTGCTCCATATGCACTCAACAGGTTTATCTTGAAGCCACGCTCCTCCCCACACAGAGCCAGGTTTTTCCATGCAGCCCAAAAGATTTAAGATCAGAATCTAATCCTAAATAAAACTGGTCCTGGAGTGGACAAGACAACTCCACCTTAGGGGCTGGGGGCACCAAGGACCAGGAAGCCACAATCAGCAACAGATTTAAATAGAATTAAAACTTCAAATTGTTAACATTTAAGCAAAAAAATTAAAATATTGAGTACTTTCTTTAAATATTTAATGTCTAATATCCTTGCTCAGATTACGATTAGAGGAAGGCAGAGACTTGTTAAAAGGGTCTTTTAACATCAGTTGCCATTGGAAAAATAAACCAGGGCCATCAGGAGGTGACTTTTGGGGGAAGCACACACTAGATCTGGGAAACACAGTGTTTCTACAGGTGCCCTGGGCTCCACACAAGAACCTGAATTAACTCTGCCCACAGCTGATAAGGAAAAGCAGAGTCATCCCACCAGCGGGACTTCTCTCTTGACAGACAAGCTGAACCCACAGGGTGCCTGGCGGTGCTTTCCTGAGGACACAAGGGTTTAAAGTCCCCTCTGTCTCTCCCTGGGGGCTCTGTTACCTTCTCGATTCGCAGGGGACGCCCGTCTTTGTTCCACTTGACCAGCGTGACCGGGGGCTCTGCCTCCACTGGGCAGCGGATGTATCCGTGTATCCCGATGGGAACGTAGATGATGGGGGGCATGTTCACCACACGGGCAGGATCTGGGAGAGCAGCAGCACCACGTCAGCATAGGGAAAGAGCCCATGTCTCCCCCCAGTTTGGCTTCAGAGGATTTTACACCACTTTTGTAATGAATTCCAAACCCAACACCACCTTGGCTCCCACAGGCTTTCTACACACAAATCCACTGTAATACCTGGCATTTCTGAGAAGCTTTAGTTATGCCCAGGGTGTTCCTACCTGGGGCTCATTAAAAGTTGCATTTATGAAGAAATATGAGAATATGCCTGTTCCAAATTCCACACCAACTTCTGTCCTGCTGAAGCCCAAGCTGCTCCATCATGGTGAAACACGTGCAAGGTGTGATGCTGTTGTGGATTGACACACCAGCAATCAAAACTATTTCAACTCCCAAGCCTTAAAACACACCATCAGCATCAACCAAGATGATAAAACGGACCTATGTCAGACTGCCATAAGCTCTTTACCTCCTTTATCTCCTCGTACTCATGGCTCGTGCCTCATTGAGGCTGGGTCATGTTGAACACCAACCACCTCCACCTTTTCCAAGATGCAAAAACCTTAAAACACACATTTAACCCCCCTCCCATGCTGCACCACCCACGCAGAGAGGCGTCTCGCAATCCTCCAGTCTAGAATGTGTCATTAACAGCACTTCTAAGAGCTTTTTAATTAAGTGCGAGTGGGTTGGAGAGAATCTAGACTTTCTTTAATAAGAAGCTTTTTGAAAAAAAAAAAAAGGTTACTTTTAATAAGAAGAGTGAGTATTTCTACGATCTTGTCTAGACACCAGCAGGGCAAGGTTATGGGAAAATCCTGACGGGGTTTACGCTGCGTTAAGGGATGAATGTGGGTTTTGGGGGTGCAGCATCTCTGCACTGCTGATGCAGTAACACCAAGTGGGGGGCAAAGACAAAGTGCTTAGTAGGAAAGGATGGAAGATGGGGGGGTGTCCTTTCCTTGTTGCTTTCTTGGGGCAAAAAAGACAAAGTTTGGGAACTCTGCTGCCTCCTTGCTGAAACACATTGCCCCATCCACTCGCCCAAACTGTGCACCCCCGGCAATGGCACCGTAACCCAGATTGCCAAGCACCACATATGGAGCAGGCTTTACCCCCCTCTGCTTAACTCCATCTCTTAGGAAATGTAATCAAGGACTCCAGCAGTGCGGGAGAGGGTAATGGGATCGAGCCTTTCACTACTAGGTCACTGGCCGGGGGCCAGCCCTGCTCACTAATGACCCAGAGATGTGGCCCCATCCAATTTGGTGAGTGGGAAGCTCCTTCCCAAAGCATCAGCCCCCATATGGATGAGGTTTGCTCAGGGGGAAAAGGGTTTGTGGCACCAAAAGCCAACCACTCTTCCTTGTGCGTCTGAACAGCAGATTGTCCAAACGCTGTTTTTCCTGTCATTAGAGCTATTTTTAACAGTTATCAGTCCTGACAAGCGGTCCTGGATTAGCAGCAAGGCAGATTTAATGGCCTGAGGCCACAGGCTTTCCCAAGAGCCACCCAGCCAGGCACATCCAAGCCCCAAATCACGCCTCTTCCTGCGCCCAGCACCACTCACACCACCCTCTGCTCACTCTGCCCCTTCACCCATCCCCACAGGGAAACAACGGGACCTCCCAGCCCATCTCACAGCAGCTCCCCCCTAACCAGTATCAGGTTTAGAGGCAGCAGCTCTGCCTCAGCCTGGAAAACCCGAGTCTTGAGCCCACTTTGCTCAGCCCTGTCTTTCATTATAAAATAAAAGCGCCGCAGCCTTTTACAGCAGAGCAATATTGCAATTGTGAGTGGCAGCAATTGAGGCCATTACTGTCGAATGCCACAGGACGCCGGTGGCACACTACCCATTACCGCCCGGGGATTCCGGGAGAACAGGCGTGGGAAGCAGCGCTCCTGCTACAGCCCTTTCTCCTCCGCTTGTTTAGATCAGTTACCGTCTGAAAAATGTGACACGCAAAGCTATGGAGCTCACAGAACAACCACACCACAGGAGCAAAGCCCCAGAATAAGCACCCAAATATACAAGCTGAGACCAAGAGCCCTGATCTGGTGCTTCCCAGCAGGATGACAGTGTGCTGGCAGCAACAGTCGGATGATGCTCACTGAGACAAAAACCACAAAGGTGGACACCAGTCCCAGGATGTTCAGCTCATTTGCTTTCTTGTCTCCCAAATCCACGTGGGATTCTCTCAGCTTTTTGCTGAAGGTAACTCCACGCTCATCCAAAGGCTGCTGTCACATCACCCTGATTCTCCTGGGATCATACCAGGACAACAGAGCCTCTGAGGCTGCCTCAGAGACAGGTGTTACCGATCCCAGACCCATCCCCGCACTCACACTGCACTGTCAGGTAGGCAGAGGCTGATGGTGAGCGGCCCAGGCTGTTGCTGGGGATACAGGTGTATTTTCCAGCATCCTCTGGCTTGACACGGAAAATAATGAGCGTTCCGTCAATCAGGATCCGCACCCTCAACTTCAGGTCGCTGCGAGAGAAGAGGAGAGAACCATCACTGGGAGACCCAGGGCAACGCCCAGCACAATCCCAGCTCCTGGCACAACTCCCAGCTGCCCTGACAGATGCCAACTCACTTCTTGAAGTAGACGTTCTCCTCCTCCCAGTACCACAGGTAGGTGAGGTTCCCAGGGTACGCCTCGGCCTGGCAGGTGAAGAGCGCATCCTGGGAGATGTTGACTGTGATGTTTTCCGGAGGGGAAACGATAAAGGGAGGTCCTGGAGCAGGGGGAAAGAGGAAAGTGTCATGCCCACCACTACAGGTATCTCCAAAAAGGTTGCTCTGGCTCAGCTCCTCAACAGCATTGTTGGTGGGAGCTGTTGGAGGGCTCTGGGGCAGAGCTGTACCCAATTTCCCAAGATCACAGCATGCAAGGACTGTCTGAGGGCCACAGTGCCCCTGTTATTCCCAACCTTTCCCTTATCTCTACAGCTTTGAGGAGGGGGTCCATGCCTGTGGTGCATGGCTCTGCTTCTCTCAGGGCACTCAACTACACGCCTCACTTCATCCTGAGCACTTTTCCAGGATAGCATCACCCCCAGGAAAAATCCAGGGGGAACAGAGCAAACTGCCAGGAGCCAGCAGTTCACCACCGCCACAAAAGCAGAGCAGAGGACACCCTGCTCTCCCCTCTCTGCCGGTAGCTGTTGACCTAATTAAAGATTTATTTAATAAGAGAGGGAGCGAGGAGCAGGAGGCCTGTCATGCATCACCACTGTCTGACGAGGCGCTTCATGACAGCCTCCATCTTTTCCCCGCTTCCCAACAAAACCAAGCTGCCATCAGGGTCTGGCTGCTCATCAGGACAGCCACCGCTGTGTCCCAATTAAGCGGATTCCTCCACCCCACAAACAGGATGTGGAGCCACAGGGCAGCCAAGCCAGCACGATGCCAAGCGGGCTGCCCCGGGGTGGCACTGCAGCCCTGTGGGTCCATGTGTCCCCATTCCCAGTGCTCCTGGGGTATGCTGGAGGGGCTGGAAGGTCTCACCTTGAACGAGCAGGCGCGTGGTGTGCACAGCCTCCCCCTGGATGCTGTACGCCCGGCAGGTGTAGGCACCTCTGTCCTCCCGGCTGACGGAGAGCACCGTAAGGCTCCCGTCGCTCACCTGGGAATGACAAGAGAAGACCCTGGAGCGTGGGCAGGGAGCCCCCCAGAGGGATGGGAGAAGACCCTCCCTGCCTCCCTGCTTCCCACGGCGGAGAGCTGCCGGGGCTTTTAGGGCCGGATGAGAAACGGGTTTCCCCGCTCAGCAAGGCTTCGGATATTAATAAACCAACACACGCGTTTGTGCTCGACGCCAAGGGGAAGGGAAAAAAAATAAATCATAAAATAAATAAATAACCATCGCAATGCATTTATCTCCTGGAGACGAGACTGGCAGGCAGCAGGATCCAAACGGCTCCTGCCAAGCAGCCCAGCACCTCAGGGTGCTTCACAAGGAGCAGGATGCCTCACTGGAGCATTCCCTGCTCCTCAGGGACCAGCTAGGGTAGGGAATGAGGTGGAGACCCCAGCCTGGTTACTGTCCTCCCACCAAGGGGACACCTCACAGCTGGAAGAGGACTGGACAGATTCCCCCTCAGGGACACAGCAGAGGATGGATGGACAAGGGACCATCACCCTCAGGGTTGCAGCACCCCCATGCACAAGAAGCCCTCCCAGCCAGGCTTCCCCCCCCACCTCATTCTGCCTCATCCTTCTATTTCAATTAGTAACAAATGATTCCTAATTACTCTCATTAGTGCCTGCGCTGATTCCAATGCCTGATTTACCAATTACAGCTCAGGGGGGAATCTCTGCCTAGGAGCCTCTGGGATGCAAAAAGGGTCCTGAAGGGGAGGGGAGGAGGGGAAATCCTCCCTGCTCAAACCCCTGCTGCATCCATCCCTGTTGCAGGACACACATTCCCAAATTGCAGCCCCCATCCTACCTCTGGGGTCCCAGCCCCCGGGATGAGTCTACAGGGAACAGCTTGGGTTCAGGAGCAGGGCTGTCCCAAGCACCTGGGGGGCCTCCAGCTCTCCCCCAAGGGCAGGCAGTGTCACAGACTGCTGCCCAGCAGGGATGGGGAGGCGGGAAACAGGCATCTCAGCATGGAAAAGTGCTGAGAAAGCACCTCTGGCTTTAGGCATGGCAGAACTGCCGCCACTGTGGCCCTGTCAATACTGTCCCTGCCAGTGACGAACCCAGGAGTCCCCACAGCAGCCCCCACCACAGCCTCTGTGCCCCACCTACCTGGTACTTGCCATTGGCACCCAAAAGGTCTCCCTCTCTCAGCCAGGTGACGATGGGCTTGGGGTTCCCGAACGCCATGCAGGTCAAGGTGACACTGCTGCCCTCCTTCGCCTCTACGTACTGCGGAGGTGTCTCCGTGAAGGTGGGGGGAGCTGTGGGGCACAGGAGACCACCGTGACCCCCTGGTTCACCCATAGGTCTGGGGGGGACACAGGGGGAGAGAGGAGGCTGCTGCCTGCACACCAGGGACACCCTGCACATCTCCACGGCGGGGCTGCGACCACCCCAAAGGCGAACAGAGCTGCAGGGACAGGGATGACACTGGTTGTCACAGCAGCTGCCCCTGGGGACACCGACCAAGAGCTGCCACACTGCACCCCAGCCCTGTCCCCTCTCCTCCCCACCAGCTCCAGGGCATGGCACAAAGTCCCCCCCTTGCTGCACATTAACTCGCTCTTGTCAAAACATGGGAAAACACCGCAGTGCAGATCGAAAGGCTCCTTCCTGATGAAAGAGGCTGGCAGGATTACAGCCCGCCCCTAATTACCCGCGGTTGTTAAAGCCCACTTTAGAGGAAGACAGGTTGGCAATTTAATCTGCTCGGGGAAAAAAGGAAAAATAAAGAATTATATTCTGTTTCTCCCCAAATGATTTTTATTTTCCCCCTAAGAAAATTAAGTGTTGTAATGCGCTGGGGGAAAGCCACAGCCTTCACCCTGAAAGCAATTCCTCGAGCAGGAAGGATTATGGTTATTATATTGTTATTAAGCCCCTGCACACCCTGTGCTGTATAAAACCCAAAAATTGCCCCCATTTTGCTAAGAGGAAGGACAGGGTATCTGGGGCCACTTCCAGTCTCCTGAGCTGGTGGTTTGCAGGATCTGCACATGTGGTGGAGGTGATCCATGTACTATCCTCCTCCTCCTCCTCTCATCCTCCTTCCCAAGCCCTCGGAGCTCATTAGCAGGCAGGGGGAAAGCAGGAAACGGCAGGCAGGGCAGCAGGCAGGGATGGGGCCAGTGGCCTGCACAGCCCTGCTTGCAAAGCTCCTGCTCACTAATTGGGCTCAATTAGGTGGCTCTGCTCCATGCCGTCCCCCCAAAGGTTAAATTAATTGCTCAAGGTCAAGGCAAGACCAGCTAGGAGCTGCTGGTGCCCAGATCTCCTCTCTAGCCACCCCACTGCAGCAGGAGAGACACAGCTCTGCTGCTGGGCTAAAAATAAATATCTCTCCTGATGTGGAGAATGACAATTTGCTAATTAGTTTAATATACGGCCTTAATAAAATGAAAAAGTAATTTGAGCAAATCTGAATTTCAAGAAAACAAAGATTTGATTTTCTGATCTGTTTGTTGAGAAGAGATTCGTTCCCAGCCCTGGTTCTTGATGTCTCTCCTTTAAACAAGCTTCGTGTAATTAAACCAAGGAATCCCTAATAAAACTTTGTCCCTTTTGAAGTCACACCCTGGCTGGAGCAGCCAGCCTGGATGGCTTCAGGCTTGCATGTCTACAAGGCCCAGATGACACTGAGGTACAGCATCTATCAGAAATCCTGCATCCATCAGGAATCCCACATCCATCAGAAATCCCGCATCCATCAGGAATCCCACTGTGGCACTGGGGGGATGCCACAGCCCCCTGCCCTGCTCACCGTTGACCGTGAGGTGGACCCAGCTGCCGTTGTGGAAGGTGTCGTACTGCTGGTCCAGCATGAGCACTTTGCACTCGTACCAGCCCTGGTCCTCTGAGCGCACCTGCTCAATGCGCAGGGAGGCTTTGTCGTGCAGGCTGGCCCGGCCTGTGGGAGAGCACAGCGTTGGCATGACAGTCCCCTGACAGAAGGGCAGTCCCCAGGGCATGGCCACAGGGGACACCCCATCCCATCCCACCCCATCCCGGTTTGGGGCTGGTGGAGCCTCACGGCACGCTCACGGCCAGCCGGTGACACACTCGCCCATCTGGGGACGGCAGAGCCAAGCTGCCATGGCCAGGCAAGGTGCCTCGAGCGGCGTCTGCCTGCAGTGACACCGGCCTTCTGCTCCCAGCCAGGGGCTGGCGGTGGTACAGCCGGCACGCAGGCGTGCCCCAAAGCTTTTCCCAGCCTTGGAGACTCCCAAAAGGAAGGGCAGCCCTGAGATGACCTGGTGCACAGCTCAGACTCAAAAAGTGGGTCAAGAGCAAAGCAGCCCAAACCTCCACCACTGGGCTGTCGTATCACTCATTCATGAGCTGAGTTTAGCAGGGCTCAGCCCAGGCTTGAGTGGTGCATATTTTCCCTGCTGCAGCGTTTCTCAGGGAACAATCTGGGTGGAGAGCCCTGCAAGACCCAGGGAAGAACCCCAGGACAGCTCTCCCCAGCAAATGGGATACCAAAATGGGTTTGCCCCAGAACACCAGCCTCCTTAGGGCTGGTCCCCAGCACACAGACCCCATCAGAGGACACCAGTCACGTGTCACAGCCAGCACATTGGCAAGCGGCCACATGGGCTCTGCAGCTTCAACCTGTCACCTCCACCCAGCACGTGGCCCTGGCTCCATCCCCGCAGGATCCCTCCCCAGGCTCACAGCTGCTCCGGGGCACAGCGGCAGCAGCAGCAGCCACCGCCACCACACGTCACCCTGGGTTTCTCTGCCTCGCTTGCTCCCGTCCCACGCAGCCCAGCTGGCTTCCTAACGCTGCTGCTTAATTAAAACCAACTGGGTGGAAAGCGAGCAACGAGAGGCAGAGCCCGCCTGGTTTCCGACAGAGGAACGGATGGAGCGGAGCTGCACTTCCCAGGCTGTGTCGCAGCCGGGACCCGGCACGTCCCCCTTGTCCCCCTGCACCCCCAAGACTCACCAGCATACTCTGGGTCGACATGGGGAGGGTAAAACCCAAACTTGATGAAGATGGGGATAGGGACGCCAAACTTGAACCACTCCACGACATAAGGAGGGGGCTGTCCCGTGAGCGGGTGGATCACGTCGCATCCCAGGATCACGCTCTCGCCAGCGCGAGCGGTCACGAACTCGGGCTCCTCCCTCGAGCCGAGGGCACCTGTGAGAAGGTGAAGGAACAAACTGTGGCTGATCCCACCGCTGGATCCCAGCATCAGGCTGGGACCCCCAGGAGAGCCACAGCAGAGGAGATGCCTGTCCCCAGCTGCCTGTCTCCACTGAGGGCAGCCCCTGAGTCTTCCTTGCCCCCAGACCAAGGGGGAGTCCCCAAGCCCCTTCACTCAGTTCCAGGGCCACCCTAAGCAATCAGAAGATTCATGAAAGTGGCCATCAGCACTCACTGCTCCAGGACAGCTTCTCAACATCTGTGCCAGGGCAGGGGTGCTGCCCAGAGACCCTGCAGGGGTTTTGGGGAACCCCCTGGTCTCAATAGAGGAGGCACAGAGCATGCCTAGCACTGCTCCCCATCTACCAGCACCACCAGGGCTACCCTGCATCCTTGTGGCAGGGAAAAAGCTGCTTTTAGCAGCCCTGTTTGTGCCCCCACATCCTCCAGCGAGCAGGACTGAGCACACAGGGACAACTGACCACAGCTCTGCTGTACCAGCCCAGCAACCCATCCAGCTTTCCTGCAGCTGCCAGGGTGGGCTGAGGCCCTGGAGCAGCAATGCCCCAGCCAAGTCAACATGTCCTTGGGCATCCCTGAGAGCACTGAGCCTGAAACCCGGCTGCGACCTGCACATCAGGTCTGTCACCCTGCTCCTCCCAGCTGGGTAATTACAGGGGACTTCGGTCTCAGCTCCCAGGCTGCTCCACCCCGGCTGTGCTCGCTGCAGCCTGGCGTCATCCTGCTCTGCCAGCAGCAGCAAAGCTGCATCCTCAGCACAGCGTTCAGAAAGGGAAAGAGAGGGAAACCCAGGGCTGGGGGGAAGCCAAAAGGAGGGGAGGGGGATCCCCAAAAAACTAGGTTCAGACCCACATCTCCTCTCCCATCAAGGAAGGGCCCCCCATTTTCCTGGCACACGCGGCTACCGCCTGCTCCGGGGGGATGCTCGGGGAGGGATGCTCGGGGAAGCACGTTCCCACTCCTCCGCGCTGCTCCTCGGGGCCGCCGGTGATTGGCGGCGAGTGACATCACCGCTTCCCCGCCGCGGGAGCCGAGCATCACCGGCTATTTTTGGCTCTGGCACAAGCGCGTACCGGCGAGAGGCCCGTGATGTGCCACCCCACGGGCCCCACCAGCCGAGTGTCCCCGTGGGAAGGGCAGCGGGCAGAGCTGGCCAGGCTTCACGCAGGGCACACGCAAGTGTGCCAGCGCAGAGGGTCACAGAGTGACGGTCATCCAAGTGTCCTCAGCCTCCACACCACCGGAAAACTGGGCACTGGTGGCTGTTCCACTGGGAGGGCTGGCTGGTGGCAGCGGGGCGGGTGACGCCGGGGTGCAAAGCTGCGAACCATCTGCAAGGAGCAGACGCTGCATTGCACGCCCACTGCAGGCACCCGGCCCTGCCAAGGGGGTCCTGCACAGCCACGGATCTGCCTGGACCCCCAGACCGCCCTGGGGTGGGGGGATTGCTAAGCACACACGTGCAGTGTGCATGCACACACGCACCCCACTTTGCACCACGCCGACAACACTCTCACACCTCTCCATCCCTCGTTACCGCTGCATCGCCAATGAGCTCGCATTCGCACCCTGTCAGCAGGGACGGTGTCAGCCCTCCCCTGCCGCCCCGGCACAGTGCTGTGAGAGCCCGTCCTGACCCCGCTGCGCCCATCCCGGGGGGCTGCGCTGCAGGGCTGGAACCCCCCTCCCTGCCCATGGTCCTCCTGCGCCGATCGGGGACAGCAGCTGTCACGTGCTGCTCAAGAGCATCCAAGGACGCGCTTCCCTGGCCGCCTTGCCCGAGCCAGCGGGTCCCCAGCACCTCGCAGCCTTCAGAGCCACAGCCCTCACGCCACGGACAGCAGAGGATGGAGAGGGCAGCACTGCAGCCCTTTTCCAAGTCCCCTGCCTGCTCCAGCCCACCAGCTCCTGGGGTACCAAGGCAGCTTCTTGGTTTCCAGCTCCTCAACACCAAATGGAGCCTGGGATGCTGATGTTTGCCCAGCTGGAGCAGCTCCCTGCCCAAGAGGCCACTCAGACTCCCTGGGGATGGGTGCCAAGGCATCACACGACTCCAGGATCCCCTCCCTGACTGGCTCCCCAGCAAACCAGTGGGTGACGTCCCCGGGGATGGGACGAGCCAGCCACTCCACTGGACCCACGGCTGGCCAGGGCTGCCCGGGCATAGGAAAATAGGTCAGGCCCAGCAGCTCTGAGCGCCGGTGTCTGATCGCAAGGCCGGTGGGGAATTGCACGCACGGCTGAGCATCACCTCCCCACGCACACGGCCGACTGGCAGCCACGACAGATAACCGGCCCCCGGCTCTCCCCAGCTGCCACCCGCCCCGCTACCGGCCCCGTGCCCTCCTGTCCCTGCTTCCAGAGCAGCAGGAAAGCAATGGGGAGATGTTTCCCAGACCTTCCTCGAGTGTCCAAAACTCCCCAACGCAACCCTGCGCTCACATCCCCGACCAGGTTTTCATCCCAAGTCCAGGCCAAGAAGGCACGCGAGTGACGGAAGCTGCAGCTCTAAACTCCAAGTGTTTCTCACCCCCACGTTTGTAGGGAAACGCCTGAAAACAACTCGCAGACGCCAGAAGAAACAGAGCACAAATAGACAGAGTATTTTTAAACCCACTTGGTTTTCCCAGCCAAGTTCAGAGGGGCTTCAAGTCTGGAAATAGGGTCAACATCAGGGAGCAGCAGCAGCTGCAGGGATGCAAACCCCACATCCCCCTCATTGCAGGAGCTCACGTGAAGCTGGGGGATGCCTCGTAAAGAAAAACAAGTAATCAACAGGCTTCGTCATCCAAGCAGATCCAGGAAAAATAAAAGCATGCCGCGTGCCAGGAGGCAAGAATACAAGATGCGGAGGTGGAGTTGAACAGCATCCCAAAGGGAGAGGAGGGAAGGATGCCACCACTGAGACGGTGCCACCATGGGGCTCCCCAGGATGGCAATGCCAAGGATGGGGAGACCCTCACCTGGATATCTGGGCAGCCAGTTCCTCTCATCCCAAGAGCAGAGATATATGGTGCCACAGGACATAGTGAAGTTGAAGGTATCCAGCATCTCAGGTGCACTCGCCAAAGCAGGATCCTTCCTGTAAATGCTTTGTGGCCAAGACAGAGAGGTTTCCAAAGGAAACCTGGGAAGGTTGTCTTGCCTGGCACAGGGGAAACCCATGCTCTGAGGTCAGAGAGGTGATTCTGTCCTGACCTACCATCTGCCTGCAGCCTGCTAATGGGCACAAAGGCACCACTATCTGCTTCCAATGTTGCCCCTCTACCCCAGGCACTCATCCCCATCCCTGTCCCACCATGGGGATGGCTGGGGGACCAGGCACGAGGCCCCAAGCCCGTGGACCTCTCCTTCCTGCCACGCGGAGACGAGATCTGCTCTGACACATCCCGCTCACATCGGTGGAGGCGGGCTATGGCAGGGATCTCTGAGGACAAGGCCACCAGCGTGGCATATGGAGGCCAGCAGGGAAGGAGAGCAGGCAGCCATGGCTGTGAGATGAGGAGGGGGGTGACTGCAGCCCAGGGTAGGGGACAGGACAACGCTCTGCAGGAATCCCACTGAAGAAGCAACGCATGGGGCACCTGCCCCCCACCTGAACAGCCCCCCCCAAATATTTCTGGGGGGTTCCCCCCACCACTGCAAACCTCATCCGCCCCTCCATGGCCAGGGGTACCCACAGCCCCCCAAAAGCATCTGCCTGTCCCCTGATGGGAGGCAGCCCCAGGGGCTGGGAGCACAGCCCTCGCCCCCTCCCCCAGCTGGAAAGCAGCATCTGGGCTTTCAGCGCGATTCCTGCATTTTAAACCCGATTTTCCAGATGGATGGAGGGCAGCGCGCAGGTCAAGTGACATGCCTCAAGGTCACGCGGGGCCAGCCGAGGAGAAGGATTAGCTGCTGTGAGGGGTGGCTCGGTGCCCCATTCACAGCAAGACAGTGACTCTGAACCCTGCTCCTGGGCACGAGGGGTATCCTGTGGGACCACCAATGCCATCCCTGCACAGGCTGGCAGCTACCCCAGGGGAGCATACATGCATGGCTGCTGCCCCACAGCAGCCCATGGTGGGTCCACGTTCCCTGGAATGACACAGGTGGGAGCATGCTTGGCTGGGCAGCAGCTCAGAGAGCACGTGGTAAGCACACGTTGGCAGAGAGGCACAGAGATGGGCAAGTGAGAAGATTACTTCCCTGTGGTCACCCTACTCCCACATGGGGGTCTCCTGCATTCCCTCACCCTCTAAACACCACCTGGTGTAAAGCATCCTCAAGAGCCACACGGCAGCTGCCTCGTAGGAGCCATCATCTCCCAGCAACGACCAGCAGCTACCTGTGCACTCCCTGTGAGCTCCCTCTGCGTGCCACGGGGCCGAACAAGCCTCTGCAGTGGGAGGCTGGAGTCCAAACTCATCCCAGAGGAGACCTGCTTCACCTGGAGAACACTGCCAGGGTGCTGTGCCCCCCAGCCCACTCCCACATGGCACTAAGACCCACAGGCAGGCTGCCCGTTGCCCTCCTCACAGAGCAGTATGTACCATCCTGGTGACTTCACAGCCTTCCTGGGAAACTGGGATGCAGGCAGCGCTCCGAGCTGCCCGCCAGCAGCTCCTGAATCACACTGTTCCTGGCTCAGGCAGCCCTCCCACCAACGCCAGCCTCTCCATCATGAAGCAGGAGGAAGGGAGTTGTTTTTCCAAAGGCCAGCTGGTCGCTCAGGGCTCCCAGCTCGGGAAATGCCTACCGCAGGGAAAGGAAGAGGGAAGGACTCCGCCAGTGGCACGAAACAGGGCTGGACCCGCTGCTCGCCCATGTGCAGGGCTTCTCTTCCAGCCTGACAGCATGACCTCCAAGATGAAGGACAGGAGGTGAGCAGGAGCTGTCCCACCCTGATGCAGCTCTGGAGAGGAACTTGAAGGGTTTGCCCATCACCGGTGAAGCATCTTCCAAGTCAAAAGGCAACTGAGTCGCGAAAGCATCACCACAAAACCCCTCCGGCAAGCCAAGTCATCGACCAAGGCACTCACATCCCTCCCTGCCCTGAGCGCTCCCATCCAACAGGTCCAGAGGAGCAGAAATCCTCCAGGGAAGGATGGAAAGGGAGCTGGACCAACGCCCTTGGCCATTCCCGCTGCCAAACCATCCCCTTGCCAGAAGAGAGTGGAGCCAAAGCCGCACATGCCAAATCCGGCAACTGACAGTCCAGACCCCTCCACAGCCAAAGAGGCACCATCCCTTGTGTGCAACAGCTCTGCACCGGGAGCAAGTAGGGAACGCAGCGCCGGCACCACCGCGCCGAATTACTCCAATCGGCCAAGGTCAGTGCCAGGAACGTCGCCCGCCGTGGTGTCCAGAGAACCTCTTCCACAGCAGCCCTTGCCTGGAGCTGGTGAAGCCAAATCCTCCCTCTGCAAACCCGCCTGCTGGATCCACAAGCATCCCCACTCACCGTGTGGTGCCACAGCGTCACACCCGTGGGAGAGGGAGGAAAAGCCCCTCAGTGTGACGGCACTGCTGGGAATGCCAGGAGGCCAGATCCCTCCCCTGACACCCACTCCCAGTGCGGTCACGTCCTGGCTCTCCTCCCCCATGCCATAAGAGGGGATAACGCACCCTCCTTCCTCCTCTGAGCCGATTAATGCCTGGAAAGCCCTCGGAGAGGGGCCAGGGACAGTGCTACTCCTTCTCAGCTCGGCAAGAAGGCAGTGTGGGAGGAAGGCCACAGCAGGGGCAAAAGCCCTGGAGAGGGCATCGGCACACGGTGAGCACCAGCTCTGCTCCAAAGCAATGCAGGGTACCAGCCTCCCCACGAGGGGAAGACAGCGAGAGGATTAAGGGGTTGCAGCAGCTGTGGCAAGTCCTGTGGGCTCCTCTCCCCCCACAGCCCTGCACAGGGACCACGCCGACCCACAGCACCCCCTCATCAGGCATCTACCCACGCATTACTCACAGCGCGCTCATTCATCATGCACATGCTGCTCCACACACACAGCACCCCCGTGCTGGGGGTTCCCGGCACACTCCCACCCCAGCACCAGTTCCAGAGCCCCATCCCAACGGCTCCAGGGTATTTCCAAGTTCCCAAACGCTGAACTCGCCTGCTCTGCTCCTCTCCCAGGCAGAGCATCCCTCCACAAACCGCTGCTGCAAACCACTGCCTCACCACACTGCAGCATGAATTTCAGGCAGGCAGCAGCCAGCCATGGCTCAGTAAGAGGGGATATGTACCCCCAAATGGGGCAGCCCCCATTCTGATCGCCCCCAAAAGGACAGCTCCCTCCTGACACACCCCCCACATCTCCAAGGAGCTGACTGCCAGGCAAGGATGCCAAGGGACTGTGGCAGGGTGCAGGTGTGACCCTGTGGGCTCAAGGAGTGCTGTGAACTGGGGGGGGGAGGGGACTGCAGCACCCTGGCAGTGCCCCCTCCCAGCCCACCCATGCCCGCCGAGCCAGCACTCCCCCCTGCCACAGGGAGGGGAGTGGTAGTGGCTGCCAGCCAGGCATCACTTGCTGCCGGCAGCCACTGCATCCCCATGGGCAGGGCACAGTGACACCCAGGGCACAGCTCCTGGGTCTTATCCCGAGTAGGGACCACCAGGATGCAGGGATGACCCCGTGCCCAGCGAGGAAATAGCAGCAGAGAGGGAGGACGGTGCTGCACCAGCGGCAGGCAGCTCCCCTCTACCTGCAGGGATGGCTCAAGGAGGTGGGAGGGGGCTGGCAGCTGGAGGAAAAGAAGCAGGAAAATCAGGGTTATTCCCCACCGCCGTCTCCCTCCTGACCTTGGACAACCCTGTGCCTCAGTTTACCCCAGCACAGCAGCCAGCCTGCAGTGGGGGGAAGGAGGGCAGCCTCTCCTGGACGAGGGGGGAGCAAAGTCACCCCCAAACCCGCAGCCGGGGCACTGCAGGAGAGCGCGACGAATCCCTCCTGCTTTTCTCCTTGCCCAGCCGGGCTACCCTTGCAGGGAAGGGCAAACGCCGCCCGCACCCCCGGCGCTGCCGCAAGCGCTTCCCCAGGATGAGAGAAAAAATATGGATGCGAGAAATCCTTGTCCATCTCTGATCGCGGGGGACACTCAGCCAGCCGAGCCCCGCGCCAGGACCCGCACCCGTTTGCCTTCTCCCGAAAGGAATTTCCAACCCTTGGGCAAAGGCTCAGCCGTACCGAGAGCGCGGCTTCCCGAACTTCCCCAGCTGCAGCCGCTGCCCTCGGGGAGGTCACGGCCAGCCCCGCCGAGCGCCTGCGGAAGGAGGATGCGCCGGGCGCTCCCGGCTCCCCCCGGCAGCGGGGGATGAAGGAATCGCCAGCGCCCCGCCGCAGCGGAAAGCGCTCGGTCCCCGCACCGGCAGCGGGGAGGACGCGAACCCCGCCAAGCCCCTCCGCAGCCGCATTCCCCTCCCTCCAACCCTTTCCCGGTCCCCTCTGCCCGGGACGTGATGCCCCCCGCGGTGCGCGCATCCCTCCCGGTCCATGCGCATCCCCCGGTCGATGCGCATCCCCCCGCCGCAGCCGGTGCAAGGCGCGGGGGGGGACACACACAGGCGGCCGGGGTCACCCCGGCGGAGCACACCCCGCGGCCCCACTCACCTTGGACGGGCAGCCCGCGGGCGCCGAGCACACTTGCTACCAAAGCGGCCACATACCAAATCATAGTACTACCGGCCCCCGGTGCGCAGCATCTTCCGCCCGCCGGGCGGCCCGGCCGGGGCGGGGCGGGGCCGGGCCGGGGCGGCCGTGGCCGGGCAGGGCTCTGCGGGGCTGGCGGGGTGGCTCGGGGCCGGAGGGGCGGCTCAGGGGCGGCTCAGGGCCGGCCGCCCTGCGCTGAGCCCGCGCCCATCCCCGTCCCCATCCCCATCCCCGCACCTGCGCTCCGCCGCGCGGTGCAGCCAAGCCTGCGCCCTTTAGCGGCTCGGCACCGCCCCCGCCCGCCGCCCATTGGCCGCGCCCCGGCGGAGTGGGCGGTGATTGGCCGCCGGCGCGGCCCGGGCCGGTTCAAGGTGGGTTGGCGCGCACGGGGCCCCCGCGCCGCAGTATCATGCGCACTGCCGGGAGCGGCGCGGTCACCTCCGCCGGACCGGCGGGCACCTCCACCTCGGCACAGGTGTGCCCTGCGCCGGACCGCGACACCCCGCTGCCTCCGGCTGTGCCAGGCCACCGGCTCGGTGTCACCGCCCTGCCTCCGGTGTGTCACCGCACCGGCTCGGTGTCACCGCCCTGCCTCCGGTGTGTCACCGCACCGGCTCGGTGTCACCTCCCTGTCCTCCAGTTATGTCACCGCACCGGTAGAGCATCACTTACCCGTCCTCAGATGTGTCACCACACCGGGTCAGTGTCACCTCGTCCACAGATGTGTGCCCTGTACCGGTAGAGCATCACTTACTTACCCGTCCACAGATGTGTCACCACACCGGGTCAGTGTCACCTCCCTGTCCTCCAGATATGTCACGGCATTGGTAGAGCATCACCTATCCGTCCCCGATGTGTCACCTCATCGGCTCAGTGTCACCTCCCCATGCCCTAATGTGCCCCTGCACCAGTAGGTACACTGTCACCTGCCTGTCTCCAGATGTGCTTCTGCATCAGCTCAGTGTCACCTCCCCATGCCCAAATGTGCACCTGCACCAGTACAGCATCACTGCCCTGTCTCCAGATGTGCCTCTGCATCAGCTCAGCATCACCTTCCCGTCCACAGATGTGCCACCATACGGGCAGTTTCACCTCCCTGTCTCCAGATGTGCCCCTGGACCAGTACAACACCACCTGCCTGTCTCCAGATGTGCCTCTGCATTGGCTCAGTGTCACTTCCTTATCTCCAAATGTGCCCCTGGACTGGCTCAGGGTCACCTCCCCATTCCCCAAATGTGCCCTTGTACCAGTACAATATCACCTACCTGTTTCTAGATGTGTCCTGGCACCCAGTGTAGCATCTCCTTCCTGCTCCCAGATGTGCCCCTGGACCAGCACAGCGACACTTTCCCATCCCCATATGTGCCCCTGCATTAACTCAGTGTCACCTCCAGTGCCCCCCTGAGCCATCTCAGTGTCACCTCCCTGTTTCCAGCTCTGCCACCAGCCCCTGCTGCCACACACCACCCCTCTGACACGCAGATGCCACTTTGTGTCTGTACAGGGTCACCTCCCTACCATAAGCTGAGCCACCTGCCCCCCACACCAGCTCCACGTTGCCCTGACCAACATCAGCTGTGCCATCTGTCCCTGCCACCCTGCACCATCTTGGGCTCACCTCCCTGCCACCTCCTTGGTGCCACCACAGCCTTGTACCCTCACATCAGCTCAAGGTAACATACCTGCCACCATCTGTGCCCTGGCAGAGGTCCAGGGTCATCACCACCAGCCTGGGACGGACATGACACCTGTCCCTTGCACCAGCTTGCTGTCACCTCTGCCAGGGCCTGCATCACTCAGTCACCTCCTTGACACCCCCCACAGTTTGGTGTCACATTCATCTGCCATCACACACCCAGCACTGGCTCAGTGCCACTGGCACACCTTGCACCATCTGCACCACCTGTGCCACCTCTCCTGCTCCTGCTCTACACTCACCACTTGCCCCCATCCCTGACCCCCTGTGACAGCTCTGTGTCACCCTGTCCCCTCCGCCTTTGTCCCCTACTGGTCACAGCCCATTTGAAAAGAGAATTGGAGTTGACTCCAATGGAAAATGGGTAGAAAACAGAAAGTCCCCTCATGCTCAGTCCACCTCTCCTCCCTGCAAAAACCTGGTGATGCCAGATGGGCAAACAGCCGGGCTGGCTCCCCGAGGAGCGTGCCAGCCACAGAAATGGGCCACTGAACTTCCCCGGAGATGACAGCCAGCCCAGGAGGGGACAGGCTCACACAGAGAGGGGGGACACGGTTTTGTCTCCAGCACTCACCATTTTGCCCTTGCCCACACCTTTGGGAGAGTATCTGGGGAGAGGTCTGAGTAGCTGCTGGTCTTCCCAGCTCTTCCCACGTGCGTTCTGTAAACAGGCAAAACCCCACAACCTTTGCAGAGGATAAGGGAGCTTGAGGAGCATCGCACACTTCCTGCCTGGAATTACTTTCAGTGAGGGTCAGACATTGGCATGCCCTGGGCAGGAGGCGGGAGCATTCCCCCACCCAGCCTGAGCTCACGAGAGCTCCCAGGCAGTTTGCTTCCCTAGCAAATTCCAAGACCTCATAAAAGCCTGACTCAGCTCTTAGTGCTGAGGTCTGAAGTGAAAGCTTGCAGATCTGCACGGGGGGTTGGCACAGCCAAGGCTGACCCTTGTGCTGGGGCAGTTCTGCTCTCCAAGCTGCTCTCCTGTTTCCTGAAAGTCTGGTTTGCAGCAGCCTGGGAGGGCAGAGCCCCTCAGCCAGCACCCTTCCCTTGCCAGACCTGTCACCTTCAAAGCACCCAAAAAATCCCAGCCATCCTCCAGTGACTTCAAAGGAGGAAGCTCAAGGCTGGCAGAGCTCCATCTACCCTCGCCCAGCTGGACATAGCTGATATATTCTGGGCCAGCTGGAGTCTGTGTCACCAGCCAGATCATCTCCATGCCTTTAGCTGGGTTTTGCAACAACTTCAAAGAGGAAAAAAAAACCATTAAGGGCATTGATGGCACATACAGCAGTACAGCCCAACCCAGGGGGCATCAGCAGCCCTGGTGGATGGGGGCACCCAGCTCTGGTCCCAGTGTCTTCATCCTCAAGCCAAGCCCAGCATAGGGGCCTCACCAACATCTCTCAGGAAACTGGAAATATCAGCTTGGGTTGGAGCATGGCTGTCAGTTCACACCCTTGTTTCTCCAGACTAATTTGCTGGTTTTATGAAATCCATTCCCCACTGTTTTCACACTTCTCTCCCTCTATTTATAGCTGGGTTTATTTACATGAGCAGGGCACTCCATGTACTTGCACGTCAGTCTGTGGTGGCAGAGTCAGAAGCGGGTGAAGGAATCATGGCAAGGCAAGGAGCACTCCAGTCCTTGGACATGGCCACCTCCTGCCTGCCACGTGGGAGGCAGGCAGAGAGCCCTCCATGCTGAGATGGGAGATGCCAGGGGATAAGCTGGAACTAAATCAGCCACAAACACCCGAGACTGACACATATCCCATCCTGTCTCCATCCCTGCAGTTCCCACAGGTTGCAGGTAGCCCTGGGGCTGGCACCTTCCCAAACCACAGGTGAGCCCTTCTTTTTCCAGGCTGGAACAGGTCTGGCAGCAGCATTTCACTGACCTAGGCCTTACCTGTCTGTTGTGCTACTGACCCAGGGCTGCCCCTGACCTCCACACAGCCACAGTGAGCAGAGCCTTCCACAGACAGCTGAGTCACTTCACAACTGCCCAGTGATAAATTCACCACTTTGCCTAACATGTCATTGCTTTTTGCTTTTTTTAGGAAAAAACCCCAACCCTCTGACAGATGAGGCGGGAGTTCTCAGATTAGCACAAGAGCAAGAGACTTGGGGGATGCAGCTCTCTCCATCACACACAGTCATCTGGGAGAGATGCAGCCCTGGTTGAGCCCTGCTGCCATATCTCTGGGACTTGGTTCTTGGGAACAGGGAAGAAGTACAGAGGCTTAGGTTTGAGTATCAGCACAAGAAAAGTGGGAACGAGCTGCAGCTCAGGCTGAAAATTCAGAGATATCCAGCTGTGAGGTTCTGGGTCAGACTTCACACAAGGCAGCAAAACTACTTGACACTGGAGAGGGTCTGAAAATGGGACTTCTGAGGATATGGGTTACTGCCTCTCTCCCCTTAACCCCTCACTGCCAGTGCCCCAGCCAGGAGAGCGGGAATCTGGACCCTACTGCCTCCCACCTGGCCGCGGGATGCTCCAGCCCACGCAGGGCTGAGTCTCCCTGCACAAGTACATGATTATTCACAGCCTCCAGCATTTGCATGGTGGAGTCACGAGCCTCACAACACCTGATCTCCTGGGAGAGCTGCCTCCTGTACTTTGGGAAGGAACGGCCCACATTCCAAAAGTGGGACTCGGTGTCTCACAACATCCCACATCGCCCAGCTGTCACCTCCTCCCCTCTCTGTGCTGGGACCGGGAGAAGGGAGCCCACCCTATCCCTGCCACTACAGAGAGGAAGAGCAGCAGGGCAGGGACACACATAAACTCTGAAAATTTGGGAGATGAGAATGGAAGTGCTGAGCCAGCCTGCAGTGTCGCTGTGTACACAGCGAGGCTGCTTTTTGGGAAGATCAAAAAAAGCCCCCTCCACGGAGGAGTGAAGGACAAGCAGGCAGATGGGCTCGACTCACGCCGAGCCAGGGGGTTAGGCTCGTTCCCTCCTTGCCCCTCTCCTATTGCCGGTGGCTCATCACCGCCGCGTGACTCCAGCTGGCAAGCAAGGAGGAACACCCTGCCATGCTTTCTCGGCTGTACATCCAAGTCGTGGAGTAATCCACCTGTGGTATTTCAGAAAAGACACACTAACTTCTGTGGAGAGGGGTCAGTTGAGTCACGGTAACAACTTTCTCCTCCTGTTAGCAGGTCTCCAACGTAGCTAATTACTCATCAACCCACTAATAGACTCACTCACACAGCACTCCCTGGATCAAGCAGCAGCAATTGTCTGTCTTGTCTTATTAACCTCAAAGAAGGATCCGACTGCTGTAATGTGATACCCCATCCTTATCTCATCACCTGTTTCTCCAGCCAAAATATATCTCTCTGCTGCGCAGGGCATCCCTGTCCCAGCACCAGCCAGGGAAAGCCAACACTGGGGGTGTCAGCCTTGTTGTGCTGCTCTGTGGGACTCTGGCTAAGGCAGATACAGCCCAGGTGGGGCTGGAGACCCCAGACCCACAGCAGCCACCATGAGCTGGTGTTTCCTCCCTCAGACAAGAGATCAGTCTCACCCTTCATACAAGGGAGGTTGTCCCCACACCGGGATAGTAACCCCACATCCTCCTGTCCCACAGTGGGGCACATTCATCCCCCCAGCACTCCTAGGGCTTGTGAAGTTTTCCCTTCAATCCTAAAAGGATGACAGGGTGTTCTTTGCTCAGTGCCAGTAACTGCAGCCCCCTCCAGTGCTCCCACCCCCCCACTGCAGCCCAGCACTGCCGCCCACCCTATTACTCACTGGGCCTCTCTGGCACTGGGAACACACCTCCCCGTGCAGGAGCACAGGCACAGCACGTGCTCCTGGGGGCTGGGGGACTTGTCATAGGCACTGTCATCGCCATGAGTAACCACACTTTGCCTTTGCTTCCCCTAGAACGTTCCCCAAAAAGAGTGTGTATGTCTCCTTGCTGGGGAGGGGCACAGATCCACAGCAGCTGCTCAGCTACCAACTCCCTCTGCAAAGTGGGGAAACTGAGGCACGGGGATTCTGCCATGCCACAGCACTCCCAGAGGGAGGAGGACAGGCTGTGCCACTCCAGAGGTGCCATGGCAGGCTGGGCAGGAGAGGTGACTCAGTGAAGGTCGGGCAGCAAGGCTGGCTCAGCACTGCAGGGCACAAGCTGCTGTGCCGGTGCTCCAACCTCTCGCCCTGGCATCCTTTCCAGCCCCTGCACATGCAGCGTGTCAGCAGCTGTGACACACTCTGCTGACGTCCCTGGATCATGTGGCATCAACCTCGTCCGTAATTACCAGCGCAGGAGCTCTTCCCCCTTTCCTGCTCTCTGCTGCTGCCGGCCGTGCTGGGCCCCCTGGGGCCCGTGGCCAGAATGCCCATCCCAGCCTGGTACCACCCGAATTTTGGGGTCTGGTTATCACCCCCGTACACACTGTGCATCCCCGAGCCCTGCTCCCCAAGGACAGGCAGGGAGCACTATGATGCAGGACTATGCAATCTAGAATGTCCCCTAGAATGCCACCAACAAGGACACGCAGGAAGGGACAAGCCTGTTGGGGTCCCCTCCATAGCTGGACACCACAGTAGCCCAGGAGGGGCACAGGCAGGCAGGTGCCAAGCTGGGCTGGCTGAGGGCAGTGAAGAGTGTTGCAGCCCTCCCGAGAAAGGGGGGCCTGGCTTGGAAAAGGCTTTTGGTGCTGGAGAGAAGGGCTCTCTTGTGCAGTGCCCAGAGGCAGGAGAGGCTCAGAGCCGCCTTTGTTCGAGGGGAGCAGACAGCGGCTGCGAGGGGCTGGAGCCATGCACCTCCCTGCCCAAGCTGCAGCAGCCACTGCACTTTCCTCCCTCAAAGTGGTCATCTTTGGGGCCCCTGAAGACTCAACAGCCGGAGACCAGACCCTGCAGGATCGCTTTTCCCATGGCCATGCCAAGTAAACCCCCAAATCAGGGTGCATCACGGAGGGGGAAGCAGAGTCCAACCTGCCAGGGGGACCAGCCATGGCCCTCCAGTCACAACTCCCTGCTGCTCCCTGCCCCACAGCAGGTGGGCAAATCCTCACCTCCTGCAAACCACAGCCTGACAACCTGTAACAGGATTGACAGAGGCCACAGCCCTCCAAGCTGTCTGCTCCTGCACATGAGCCCAGGAAGAGTGAAAACAGGCCACTGGTCTTCCATGGTCCCCTCCAGCCACAGCCCTGGTGCCACAATGAAGGGGTGAAGGAGACAGTATGCCCATTCCAGGATGGGTTGTGCTCCACTTAGATCCCAGCTTGGCTCCACTGGAGGCTCCCAACTCAGCAATCTGTGTCCACAAGCTCAGGGCATCACAACAACAGCCTCAAACCCTCCCTGGATCAGGTGGGATCTGGGGGCTCAGGGGACCAAGGTGCAATGAGCAGGTGACACTGCAACCAGCCACAGGGAGAAAATCCCCAGCCATTGGGAAGAAATCTCCATCCAGAAATCAGAGACCCAGGGACACCAATCTGCAGCTCCGGGGACCCCCCAGGTCACTCCTTATTACCCTGCCATGGCTTTCCCAGGGGATATGAGGCAATCAGCCATCAGAGGGAGAGGAGACAGCCCCCCAGGGCTCTGCCGGGGACACGGGGGTCCTGGACAATCGGGACGCACAGCTCTCAAAACGATCCCTTCAAGCGAGACGAGTTGGCCAGTCCTCAGCTCCCGCTGAAACCAGCCCGGCGAGCCAGCCCGGCCCGGGAGCAGCGTGGCGGCATCGTTTCCCGCAGCTGGGCTTGGCTCCCAGTCAGCTTCCCCCCTCCCCGGGCTCCCTCCCGCCAGGCAGCAATCAGCCTTGCATTCAGAGGGCTGCGGGAAGATGACTAGGCAGCGAGTCAGACCACTTTGGGGACAAATGTGCAATCAGTCCCAGGAGCAGCCTCGCTCCCCTGGAAGGGTCGGCACAGCTCCAGGGAATGCCCTGAAGAGGGATGTGAGCGTGGGTAGCACTACACTTTGCTTTGCTGATGCTCCCCCATCCCCAAAACAACCTCCTCCCTGGGATGCTTGCTTACTCCTCTAGCATCCTCCTGTCCCATGAGCTCCCAGCTCAGGCAGGAGGACCAGAAAACTTTATTTTCTTTCTTTTCTTTCTTCTATCTATCTATCTATCTATCTATCTATCTATCTATCTATCTATCTATCTATCTATCTATCAAACTATTTATTCTGAGGATGGGTTCTGGGAGCAGAGCAGCTGGAAATCCTCAGCTCCAGCCTGTTCTCCCCATCAGGCAGCAGCAAGACAACTTTCCAAGCCCTGAGAGACTTTGACAGGTGCCCCAATTCCACTCAACTACACGAGTACCACCAATAACAACCAGGGCAGCACGACAGCCATGCCTTGATCCACCAAACTCAGGCAGAGCCCCCTCCACTGTCACCCTGGCCCCGATTCCCATGGATTTGATCCCCTAGATAACAACCATTTCCCTCCCCATCCCGGGCACTGGTGTGTCTCTACTGCCGCACACTGACATTTCTTTCCCCGGATGCCACTTATTTATAGCATGCCTGACCTTTTCCCCAAGTTTACATCCTCCTCTCCCTTCCCTTCCACCCACCCAGCTTTGGGAACCAGCCCCAGGTTTCTCCCAAGCCTGGATATGTGTAGATATCCCCCCAATGCCCAGGCAGGATGTGGTTCCCCGACATCCCCACGGACAGCATGGGAGGACAAAGCTGGGGGTGTCTGTCAGGCACAAGCCCCCTCTTTTCCCTCTGCAAGGAACAGCTTCCAAATAAACCAGCTGCCCGTCTGCCTTTGAAATCCAGATGGCCCATAATTCTTGCTGGGGAAGAGGAGAAAGGCTGTTTCACCGCAGCCCCCTGCAAAGGCAGGGCTGGGGAAAGCAGCAGGCTCCATCCGTGTGGGTGGGATTTGCCAGTGAGTTGCAGGCTTGAAGGGCAAGGGAGAGCTGGGAAAGCTTCAGCACTGCAGCCCAGCTCAGGGCTCCTTAGTGGGTTTCCTTGTCTCCAAGGAAATTGTCCCCCTTTTCCCCCACCTTAAGCAAGACCTGATTCCTGAAGGGACCCCCATCACTCACTCCTTGGGGAGTGCAGTGGGTCCCCTCCCTTGCAGGTACCTCCCAGCATCACGCCTCTGCCCAAATTGAGGAAAATCACTCTGTGGGGCTGTAGTTGCTGCTCCAGCAGTAAGAGGGAGGGAAAGCACGTCAGGAAAACGCTCAGCTTCAGAATTCAGCCTTCAGTAGTGTAAACGCCGTTGTTCTTGCCAGCCTGGCAGAGGGTTTGGGTACCAAAAGATAGCCTGGCTGCTGGGGAAGCAGAAGCCGGGCCCTCGCCCTCCCTGCTGTCCCTCCTCAGGCGATGGGCTCCGGCGGCCGCCTCGACCTCGCAGCAGTCGGTCCACGCCTCCTCTGCTGCTCTAATTACTTCCCTCGCACCCGGCGCCGGGCCCTCCGACCAAATTACGATCGATCCTTTGCTCCAGCCCAATCGATGCCATTGACTGAGGCATTAGAAAGACAAATCCGGGCTCCCCTCCCCGGGAAGGCGGCGGCAGTCTCGGAGGGGGGATGCCACCACACATGGCGAGACGTGGGATGCACAGGGATGCCCTCACTTGATGCTCTCCATCCCTAGAGCCATGTGGAGAAGGTGAGCACCTTTGAGGACCTGAAAGCACCAACTCACTTGTTCTCTGAGAGCTGGATACAAGAAAACCTGGCATCAAACTTCTGGACCACCACCTTGTTCTCTGACCCCTGGATACAAGAAAATCAGGGATCAAGCTCCTGGACCATACAGCCTCAACCAGACAGAAATCCCTGGCAGCAAAGGACTTCCCTCCCACAAACTCCCTTGCTTCTGCCCAGCTCCCACTCCCAGCTGCAAGAGAAAGGATTTTCCTTTAACCTGCTGAATCAGCAAACCCAGCCTGCATCCCTGCATCCCAGTCACCTCAGTTAAGTACCAGTAATATTTAAGAACACAGATGTCTGATGAACCAGCTAACCTGGGCAGGAGAGCTTATCAGGGCAGCTCTGCCTGGGATGGGGATGCTGTGCTCCAGCCCTGCCTGGGATGGGGATGCTGTGCTCCAGCCCTGCCTGGGATGGGGATGCTGTGCTCCAGCCCTGCCTGGGATGGGGATGCTGTGCTCCAGGAGAAGGCTGCTCTCCATCACACCACACAAGGAACAAACCTCAGTGCTGCCCAGTAGCCACCAGCAAAGCTGCAGTGGGGAATAATTGAATCAGAGCCCCGATAAGGGATCACTGGCTAAAACCCTCACTGGCCCAGCGTTACACAGATGGGAAACAGAGGGGGGCCACCCTGAGCCCCCTCCTCCAGTGCCTCCCAGGAGCAGATAATAGACCCCGTGTGAGCAAATTACAAGGAATTTGCAGCCATCCCATCTAATCCACAGGGGAGACATCTGAATCCTACAAGGAGCATTTGGCTTCTGGGTACAGAGGAGCTTAGAGATATGCAGAGGCATTAAAAACACGCATGGGGATTAAGCTGGAAACCGGGAAGGGAAAGCACAGCTGGAGACTTTGGGTGGCTGTGGGAGAAGATGGTTGGGGCTACCCAAGGGCTGTGGGTAAACAGGCTTTGGCATTTAGGCAATGTCTAAGTGTCCCAGTGTCCTGATCTAGGCTTGAAGCTCAAGGCAGGTGGAGGTGGGAACCCATGGGATCCTGGTGGACAAGTGGGATTTGACCATGATGTGCAAAACTGAGGTGTCACAGAGTTTTGGGCTCCAACACCCAACCAGGCATAAAATGTTGCAGCCCATGTCCAAACCCACAGCCAGGTCAATCAACCAAGTCTTGGGGTAGAGCAAAGCAAGCCCCAAGTATCCCCCAGGATCAGCTCCATGGCAGTGGGGTCTTCCAAGGATAGACTTTGGCAACGTCCCTCATCATTTGGGATTTATTCTGATCATCTCTAATCCTCTGCCTTGATTGCTGAAGCTCCCAATCTCATTAGCTGGGCTATGCTGGATCATTATTGATGTTGGGGGGTGTTCAAAATTGATATTAATCCCATCTCAATAATCTGGCATTCATTGATTTTTATTTTTAACCTCTCATGCTATTAAGATGAGCCAAGGGAGCTCCCTGCTAGTGTGGCAGCCCCATCCCCATGCCCACAGCAGACCCTTTGAGGTGTAACACATGAGGGCGAATGCTCCCAAAAAGCTGGTTTACCCCAACCCACGGAGGAGGTGCTACCTCTGGCCTTTGCAGGCTGTGAGCATCATGACCTGCCAACATACCCAGCGGGACTGACCCCTGCTTGCTCTCCTTTAAACCTGTTATTATCATTTTTCTTAATTATCACAGAAAGAAGCGGCTTCCACTCAGCACGTTTAGGGACACCGATGCTCGCAAGTGCCTGATGAGGAAGGAGCCATCAGCACCCCGTCAAAACAGCATCTCAAAAAGGATCTTTGACAAAATTGTCACAGGAGAGGCAGGGGGAGCGAGGCAGCCTGGCGCAGTTGTACATCATTTTGACAGCTTGTATTAAGGCAACTTCAGGCACCTCTGGGAAATTACCTCCCCGTTAAACAGAGCTCACAGCAAGCACAGAGCCTGGGGGGGTGAGCTCAGCAGCTGGGGCAGACCAGGCCAGGAAGGTTCTCCAGACATACTTTGTGCACTGAAACCAAGGTCCTGTGCCTCAGTTTCCCCAGCACAACCTCCAAAGCGACAGCTGCTGCTGTTGCCACAACTTGGGTGCTCAGAGGGGGTTTCCTCGAACCCCGAGCCCCTCTCTCCAAACTCCAAGCTGCAGCTCAGAGCTAATGGCTGTTTACCCACCTCCTCTCCAGACCTTTGGCAAAAAGCAAAATGCCAACAACTTCAGGAACAGCTCGTGTTTAGCTTGGCAGGATGGCTATTGTTCCTATACTGCAAATGCATGTATCACACAGAAATGTTTTGAGTGAAAGCAAGCTGTTCCCCCAGCCCTGCTACAGCAAGCATCGTCTCAGAGCTGGAGGCATGACAAGAAGGGCTTTTTGGGGTGAAATTACCTCAAAAGGCTCCCCAAATTATGGTGGGGGATAAAACCTTCTGCAACACCCCTTCCCAGCCCCATAGGAATCAATCCCTCCATCCCAATCAGGCTGCTTTGAGCCCAAAGCCAGCCAGTTTTTAGCACAGGGTAGGAGAAGGCATGGAGGAAAGCCAAAGTCAAGCACCAGGATTACAGCAACTCCATGAGAGTGTCTCTAGAAACTCACAGGGAACAAACCAATGCAGAGGCAACAGTCCAAGGTAAAGATGTGGAGATAAGGAGTGTATCTTGGTGGCCTTGCAGTATTTTTAGTTCCTGGTTTTCAGAGCCAACAGTTTAATAAGGAGGTTGTTTTAATTGGAACTCCAGTCACTAAGAAAAACACAAGGGGAGTAAATATATAAAAATAGCCATGTTTCTAAAGATTCTGTGGTATTTGCCTAATTAAATGGAGTGTTTTAATTACAAATCAAACTTAGTGCCGTTTGAAAAAAAATAACCCACAGGCATTTGCCTTGTTTTGAAGAGCAGCTGACATTGAGTTGGAAAAACAAGTCTGGACCTGCTTGTTTGCAAAGAAGGTTTGGAGGGACACCAGGATGGACCACAAATATCTTCAGACCAAGAATGAGGAGTTGATCGATCCCAAGTGATTTGGGGTCCAAATCCACCTGCACCACCTAACACATTTTTCCTACCAGGGAAACCCATTGCTGGAGGTCCTAAACATCACATGGACCCAAAGGAGGTGACTATGCCCCAGCTCAGGGGTAAAGAAGCTGGTGGTGGTACCCATAAGATGCTCCTCAAAGCCAGACACTCATTCCCAGAATCTGGCAAGAGCTAAGGAACAGTCAGCAAACCAGTGGAGAACTACAGACATCAAACATATGTACATCAAGGTGTCAACTATCTGGGCACACATGATGAGCAAAACGTCACATCCTCACATTGTTCCAAACACCCAAGGATCAGGCATCACCTCTCTGGGCACCAGGTATGGATCCTTCTCAGGGCTAGAAACACTCAAGAGCTTTGCATCCTTCCTCCCTCCATACCTGAGCAATGCACAGCCATCACTTGCAGCTGTGCAACCCACAGCTCCCTGCCTGCCGCTCCAAAACATCTCCCCAGCAATTACCTCCACAAAAAGTTATTAAGAAACGTCTTTGTCTGGAAGGGATTAGAATGGCAGTCATTAAAAAAAAATTGGCATGAAGAACTATGTATAATGCAAAACAAAATGTGTTGCTTTTTAATATGTTTTTATAACCCAAACAAATTTGTTTCTCACACTCCCAGGCTGGAAAAAGGAGCCGTCCGACAGTTTAGGATTGCAGTTTGCAGTCAGCTTCGCCAAGGAATCTGTTGCAAAGCTGTCGCAGCAAATAAATGCCGCTTCCCTGCTGTGCTGCAGCTCCGCCGGCGCTCCGGGCACGGCTCCGCGGCTCCCGGCACCGGGGAAGGTGGGACGGAGCTCGGAGCCACAGGGGAAGCAGCTGTGGAGCAGCAGTCACACGTACCTGCGTCACCCCCGGCTGACAAGGACACGGTGGCCTTGCACGAGGCTTTGTGCAGCACAGCCTCTGCAGGGGCATCGCTCCGGTCCCGGGGGCTCCTGCTCTGTGGGCTGCACTGAGCTCCACGCACTTGGATCTCACCAGGTGATGGTTCAGAGGGCAGGAACCCTCAGCTGATGGCCCCATCCCCGTGTGCTCCTTCCTCCACTACCATTTGCTTTTCCCTCTCCCACCCAGGCCTGACTACTCATCAGCAAAAAGGGAGGAAAAACCCAAGATTTCATTTATTTATTTTAATGGAAACAAACATGCAGCCACAATTCTTTGAACCCTGTCAGAGTTGCAAAAGCATTGGAATATATGAACATCCTTTGCAGCACTGACAGGGAGATGTGGCACCAGGCACAGTCAGAGCATCCCTGCAACACAAAGCCAAGGATGCAGGAAAACACCTGTAGGGACTCCCTTTCTCACCCCCAGGATCAGTCCCACCAAAGTGTAAACCATGGCAGGGAAATGACCAACATTTGGTCAGCTGGAAAAGCCTCCCAGAACCTGAGCATCCTTTGAGAACAGGGAAGGCACAGCAATCCCCTTCCTGCAGCAGCACTGCCCTACACACCTTTCCTCCCCTAAAATACCCGTGGACTGTCACCTGCCTTTTATCATCAGAGCAATAACACAGGGCATGAAGATGCTGCTTCCAAACTCCACACAAAGCCATTAAAACTGGTGAATCTGGAGATTCCCAGCTGGTTGCCTGAGGGGGTCCAAGAGAACCAGCCATTCCTTGCAGGAAAGCTGCCTGCACCAGACAGGGAGCCACCCCAGGCAGCCCCTGGGGGGGATGCTGGAGCTCACTCTGCTTTAGAACGGCTGATTCACACTTATTCCAGGCATTCCCTGCAAAACCTTGGATGAGGACAAGACTCCAAGCTGAGCGGGTGTTTTCCACAGCACCATGCTGGGCTTCCCCTCGGGAGGGATGCTCGAGCCAAAACCATGGGGATCTTTTGTAAAAACATGAAAAAAAGCCTTATGAATTAGGGAAAACCAAGCATTCCTGGGATAAATCAGCCCAGCTCCAGACACCTGCAGCTCTGACCCTCAGACCCTGCTTAGTTTTAGGCAGCACCAAAAAATCCAATCTATTTTAACAGCATGTTTTTACACTTAAAATTAAGTCCTTAAACAATGCAAAGTACCAGACTGAGAGTGGTGCAGACTCAGAAAAGGAGCAGGAGTCCCCCATTATGAGCCCAGTTAGGTGTTAGGGGACAGGAAAAAGATTATCTTGGAGAGAGGAAAAAGTAGGGACAGTTTTCAAACCACTTTCTTCTTTAATAGTATATACTGATGAGGAATGGGCAGAGTAACTGGGCACCCACAAGCCTTGGTCTTGGCTCCACAACCCACATTTCTCCTCTCCCCATCACCCCCACAACTCCTCCCATCCCTCAGAATCTCTCTAACATTCCTAGGGTACACCTGAGGCCATGCACACACAGGCAGAGTCAAACAATAGTCTCAATGCTTTATTAATTTTCAAGCATGGAGGCAATTAACAGCACTGCGCTTCAAAAATTTCTAATTGGTTTTCTGCCAAGCCTCTGATGGACACAGGTCTGTGCTCGGGTAACTCTGCCCATGAGCAGCACCAGGAGGGGATTAGAGCAGTGGGACACGCAGCTGCCAGGGGATATTTATGACCACTGTGAGATAAATAGCGAGGTGACGCGGGCGACGCTTATCCCCCAGCAGCGCTCCATCACCGTGGCCCTGCTGCACCCAAGGCATGATAATGGCTCTGGAATGTTTGGTGTGATGGATGCTGTGAGAGAGTGGCAGTTGCTGGGGCAACCAGATGCAGAGGTACCCAGCTCTCCCCTCAGATGGGCTTCAATATGGAAGGGGTCCCCCTGCCCGGGTCAAGCAGGGACAAGCTCACTGATGAGAGAGCAACGTTACACTGCACAATTAATTTTTATGGGTAGCTGCAGTTTTAATTGCTTTGTAGGTGCTTGAGGGTGCATTTACAGGAGCAATATTAGTGATGTAGTGAGTAAGGAGACCCCCGGGGTGCTGCAGCAGAGTGGTAGGACTTGAATCCCCCAAATTCACTGCTGATTTCTGAACAAAAGCATCTCCCCAGGCACCGCTGTAACCCAGGCATCCAGACCTAGTGCCTAGCTCTGCCAGGGGGCAGCTGAGAACACGCCACCACATCCATCTCTCTGGATAATGAGGTTTTCCTCCCCAGGAGCGGGGAGCACAGCTCAGGGATGTTCGTTAGTGCCTGCAAAGCCACGTGGAGACACACACGGCTGCCAGGGCACTGCATGACCCTGCAGAGAGGCACGAGCAGGAGCTGCAATGCTGAACCAGTCAGAGGAGGTCTGGTCCAGCCCAAAATTACCCTTTGTGTCTGGTAACTGAGTAAGAAACAATTTCCCTGCATACTGAGCAACACCAGCACATTTTCCTGCCCATAACTAAAGCCATGTCAAAGTAGGACTCCTGTAACAGACTGGAGGAGCCACTCCATGCCCAGAGGTCACTGTGTCACATTCCTGGAGCTCAAGGAAGACTCCTCACCTGAAATCCAAGTCCTGCTGGGGGAAGGATCCACTCTGCCCACTCTTCCTATTCCAATGCACACACCAAGGATGGCTTCCTAGTGGAGGGAACACCGTCTTGCAGCCAGCACCCCCCAAATACAGTGAGCTCATCTCCCATCACATATCCCAGTACCTGGCCAGGAGAGCCATGGAATCACCAGAACGGACAGGACCATGTCAGAGAAGTTGGAAAGGTAGAATGGCTTCTCCTCCCCTCTTTAAAGCTTCATGCTCTGCAGCTGTGGCTCTCCTGGGTTTGGGAGGCTCCAGGTGCCTCCCATCAGGGCTGTTGTCACTCCTGCAGCCTTCCCCATCCCATATTCTCCTCCTGTTTTTGGGCATGCCTTTGGGAACACTGTCCCTCTTCATTCCCCTCATCCATGGGAATCCCTGTGCTCCCAACCCAAGGCAGAAATGTGCTCCCCCCGTTAAAATCCTCTTCCCCTCTTCAACCCATATTGATTATTTTCCTCCATTAAGAAGCAGCATCCGTGGCTGCAAATCCTCCAGCAGCTCATCCCTCTCCCCTGCCTCCCCTCTCCAGCGCTCTTCCGTTAGTGCCTCCATCCATCCTAGCATCGCCCTCACCAAGAGCTCCTGAAAAAATCCTCTAAGCCAGGAGTAAATTCCTTCTTCCCAGGAGGGGGCAATGTGAGCACCTGGCCCACCAGAAAATTCCACACTGGAATGACGCAGGCGCCTGCACGGAGCTGTGCCCAGAGCCACCAACTCTGGCAAAACTCCAGCCTCAATTGTACTCCACATCTGGGCGCTTGGGAACATCCTCTGCGAGCCACCTGGAGATAGCTGGGGGATGAGAGGAGTGCAGAAGGCCACATGAGCTTCCTACATCTCCTTCTTGTATTAATATCTCCAATTAGCCCTTACGAAGCAGCACGTGGAGAACTGGAGGCTGCAGCATCCCCTCCGGAGCTGGCACAGCCCCTTGCCCGAGCATCCCTCCGGGCTGATGTCCCTCCAGTGACACAGAGGAGAGGAGGAGGGGGCTGGAGAGGGGTGGGCAGTCATTGCTTCGTAGGAAAAATGAGTATCCCCGTCCCCTGCCCTCCTGCTTTTTGCTGGTCCCCCAGGTTGATGCACAAAGAATAGAGCCGGTTTTGGCGGGGCTGAGTAATGCTCTGAGCCGCTCCTCCCCGGCAGTGAGTAATCCCGTTTTTGTCTCCCGTGCCGGCACCACATTAGCCGGGAACAGGGTGTGTTAAACGGGAACGCAGCGTTAGCCGGGAATACGGCGCTCCCGGCACAGACCCGTGGCCCCCTCAGCTGGGGCAGCGTCCCGGGGGTGACACTCAGTGGGTTCACATCATGCGATGCCACCTCTGCCCGTGGAGTCATGGCATCGGTGCCCATCTGTGAACCCTCTGACCGGCCATCTCCTGGTTGTACACCCCGGGTTGCCGTGTCTGTGGTGGAGGGGCACCCCGGGCTCCCCTCACCTGGAGGGAACCCCGCCAATCATTAGGTCCATGGAGAAGCACCTCCCCACTGGGTGCCATGGAAACGTGGCTCCTGTTGAAAAACGGAGCCTCTGCTTCCACCTGGATTTTCCTCCTTCCCAAGGAAACACCGAGGTGTGAAGGGTTTGACCCCAGTGGTGTCGGGTTGCCCAAAGCTCCAGCCAGCAGGTGCCCATGGGATGGCAGTTTCACCCCTGGCCATCCCACCCAGGGCATGTTTTGGGGTGCCCAGGGTCAAGCCCCGCAGGACCCCAGAGCATCCTTCCCTCCCGGTGCTGAGTCACTTGGCACTGGCAGTACCCAGACTGTGGCAGCGGTGCAGGGCTGGCGGGTGGCTCCTGCTCCGGCACCCACATGGCAGATGGCAAGCCTCTTGCCTTGTGATTTGATTTGATTTTTTAATTTTTGACTCTTATTTCGGTCCATGGCCCCCGTTCCCTCTCTCCCCCTTCCCTTCCCCCTGCTGTGTCCCCTTGCCACCTCCTCCCTGGGAGGAGCAGGGACTGTGGCCGTGGTGAGCTTATTTTTGCACAAAGGAACAGAGCCCGGCTTTTAGTGACTCCCTGCAGCCCTTGGTGGCTTCCCTGTGGGACATGGCAGGCTGGTGCACTGGGAACAGCCAGCCCCCAGGTTTCTGACAGAACCAACAGCACTGCCAGACAGGGAGGATGATGTTGGTGTCTCCTGTCTGAGAGCATCCAATGGTAGCCCTGGACACAGGGACATCCTGCAGTGCCCCAGTGAGAGGACAGGTCTTGGAAGTGCTGGCAAAGGGACAAACACCAGCCCCATCACTGCCCAGCAACTCCCTGAAGGGCCACTGGCAGCATGAATTTGCTGGGTCTCAGCCCAGTTCCCAACAGGCAATTGACTGGTGTCACCAAACCGATGTGACAAGCAGCACAGCCAGCCAGAGGCATGTCCCTCCTCAGGGCCTGGTCTGTCCTTTGCAGGGGCCTCGAGATCCCTGTGCTGCAGTGAGGATGATGATGCCACTTGTGCTGACAGCACCCAAATGTGGGTCATGGCCACCAGCACTGACCTGGTGCACAACCCCCTTGGCCACCCACTGGGAGAGACCAGCGCTGACAGAGAGCACTGTAAGGAGGCTCTGGGACGCTCCTGTGGGCACCCAATTTGTTTTCCAGTCCCTCTTCCATGGCTGTGCAGCCAAGCCGAGGGAGAAGCCTTTCCTCAGCGCTACAAGATCAGCAGCTCAGCTGCGCCGGGGAGAGGAAAAGAAACAAAAAATCCCCAGCGCGAGCAAGACAGACTATAAATAAAAGCTGAAGAAGTGGGAGGCAGCAGCCACAAGGGCTTTCTGAAGCAGCAAGGAAAGCAGGTGCATGTTGGCTCCGGCTCTCGATGGCTTTGTGTTTCCCGAAGAAGCCTGGGTATCCCTAATAACCGGGCTCCGGGTGGGAGCGGGGCCGGGCTTCCCTCCCGCGAGCTGGGGAGGCACAGACATCTGAAGAGCAAATACTGTGCAGAATGGATGGGAGAGACGTCGCTGAGGAGTGGAGGAAGCCGAGGAAGAGGGAGGAAGGGAGGGAATGGAAGGCTGAGAAGGAGCTGCCGGCACCAACACAACCCCTGTGGCTCCAGGTTTAAAGGATGAGGGGGATCCTACAGACAGAATTTCCTACTGGAGTTAATAGTGGATGGTGGGAACAGCCAGAGACCAGCCTGGAGTGCACCCAAACCGGGATCCCCCCCAGAAAGTGCCCTGCAGGGATACAGGAGTGATGGAGGGAAGAGAAATGCCTGCCACCCCCCAGGGTCACCTGGAGTTGCTGGGGATGGGGACCCCGTGCTCTGCCGGCGCCTGCCAGCATGCAAGGAGCGGAGGGAAGAGAGGAAGAGAAGGAGACAGATGGGCAGCGATGGAAACATAAGTTAACTCGAAGGAAGCGGATAAACAGCAGGCAGGGAGCAGATCCCAGCACATATGCTGTGCCGCAGCCAGCCAGGAGCGCGGAGGTTCCTCGCCATCCCCGGTCCCCAGGCCTATGGAGGGGTCTGGGCCATGCAGGAGGTCGGCAGCAGGATGGGGGTGAAGGTTTGAGCCTTGGGGTGAAAATTCCAGGGAGGTTTGAAGACAGCTTGTGAGCGCAGCTCATGGTCATGATGCATTGTGGAAACCTAAAGAAAAATCTGGCCAAACCCACTGAAGAAGCATCCATGAGACGGACATGACTCCTAGCTGGGGAATCGCAGACCAGTTCCCTACAGCAGCTGGAGTGGATTTGACCAAGAAGACATTGTTCCTCCCTTGTTGGCAGGGACAGGCAGGGCAGGAGGTGGGACTGAGGCCAGGTGAGATCTCCTGCCTCAGTTTCCCCAGCCAGGACAGGGGACCAGAGCAGCATCAGCTCGTACAAAGGGCTGTCAGGATCAAACACACTCCTGGTGCCGACGCAGCAGTGACTGCAGGTCACTTCTGAGGACTCCAGCAGCTGATGGAAAGGGAATGAAGTCAATCTAAAGCCAAAGTAGGGAGGCTGAGACCCTCAAAAGTCCTTGAGCCCTGCAGCACCGTGCAGCCTGATGATTATCAGGTACCCCAGTGCCAGCACAGCATCACCGGCTGCACCAGCCACGCCACCACAGCAGGAGAGAGACCCTGACCACCCTGCATTGCCCCCCCTGCCTGCAGCAGTGCAGTGGGGTCTCTGCTGAGGGGACTCTCAGCTGCCGCAGCCCCCGACTCGCCCGGAATAACAAGCAGGCAGCGCCGCGGAGCTGCCGAGAGCATCTCTCCAGCGACATTCGGCCGGGTGCTAATGAGCCCCGGGCTCTCCGATCTGCTCAGCGAATGTCATGACCCAGATTAATTGCTCAAAAAGACACCCAAAGGCAGCTAATAAAATTAAAAAAAAAAAAGGAGAAAAAAGGACAAAAGAAAAACCAACCCCACAACAAGCTCCCTACAGTAGCCAGCAACCCCCCTGACTCGGTGCATGCCAGCGCCGGCAGCCCGGAAAGCACTGCCCGTGTCGGGAATGCGTGTCGGGGCAGTGGGCCAGGCAGTGCCGTGGGCACACACAGCCACCCTTGTTCCCTGCTCCCCGGTGGAGGGTCAGAGCTGCCCGCTGGCCTCGCTGCACAAGGGAAGCCTGTTTGGAGCACCCGCGCTCCCGGAGGGATTCTGACGCCTTCCCGACGGCTGCCAGCACAGCCGGATGCTGTGGGACCCCCACACCCCAGCACTGCCCCGGGGCTGCCACTCTGGGGCAAGAACTATCCCCCTGAGGGGAAACTGGGGCACTGGGGCCAAGAGCTTCAAGGGATTTGTCTCCATCACTGAGCGCTCTTTCAACATCACCAAGTCCTTGCTGGCACGGGGCACTGTGAGCAGGTGGCCTTTGCATCCCCACTAAAGTCCTTCCTCCTGAGAGCAGCCTTTCTGCTCGGAGCCTGAAGCCACAGCATCTCCAAGGCTTTGGTTTCCTGACCCTCTGCAGTGTGTGGCAGGCTCTGGGGAGCTCTGTAGCTGTCACTCAGCTGCTACTACCCTTGGGCTGATTCAGCATTCCCCACTCAACTCCAGCATTGTTGAAGCATTATCCCACCTGCCATGTCCGTGGCCACTGCCACCACTGTCTTTGCACCCCAGCAGTGCCCCTCCAGATCCCCACATCCATGTTTGGGTGGGGAACACCTTCAGGGATGTCTGCACCACAGGGATTCTCATACCAGGACAGGCTTCCCTCAGCCACTGTCCCAAGTGCACACCGTGGCTGCAGTTGACAGCCCTGACTGTGGGGCCATAATCCATTTACTGCCTGAAAGTGCCTTCCTGTGCAGAAAACAGACCTGGATCATCCCATGGACACGGTGGCTCTCACCCCTTCACAGCCCTGAGGAAGAGGAGGGGGCTGGAGAATCTTCCTGCCAAGAAGTCAGGAGGAAAAGGAAAGAAGGGAGTGGAAGCAGATGGGAAATGACCACCCACCAGTCTGCTGCTCTCTGGTCTCCAGGACTTCTGACCTAGTTATAAAGGCAAAGCATAAAGCAGAAAGAGATGGGAGAAGAGCCCAGGCCCAGATTTCCAGACATAAGTGGGTGATGGACAGGTTAGCCCAGGGCCAGGGCACTTCCAAAATAGTCTGCGAGACAGAGCCTGGCTCTGAGCCACCACAGCTCGTCCTGCCATCGGTCATGTTGAGCCGGCAACGAGCCACGGAGACACTTGAAGATCTGGGAGAAGACACCTTCCGACAAGAGACCTAAACTGCTGCACCCACACAACCAAGCTGAGACGTGGGGGCTGCAATCCCCCTGAAGCATCCGCTGTGGGCACTTCGGTCTGCTGGGAAAAGGCGGCACGAGGAGCGGTGGCTGGGAGAGGAAATCAGCAGAGCTCGAATTAGAATTAATAAGCCACAAATTGGTAGTGGCAAGAGGAATTAATGCTGGGAAGAGGCTGCCAAAGGGCCACGGGGAGAGAGAGGCACCTCCTCGGATTTCCACTCAGCTCAGAGCCGTATTTCCCATCCCAGCAGCAAAATGGAGCCAGCCCTGGCCTTGCTTTATCCCAGCACCTTCAGAGGCAGAACCTCTGCAGCATCCCCTGGGCTCCCTGGTGGGGACAGCCATGTCCTGCATCCACCACAGCCTGCTCATGCCAAACCCAGGATCTGGAACATGCCAGTGTGTTCTCAGCAACGCCAGCAGCTGGATCGGGACCTATTTGGGCAGCAGCGAGCAGACCAGCTCTATTTCTGGCTCCTGATCCGTGCAGGGCTTGGGAAGCAGCTTGCAGCTTTGCCAGGCATGCCAAAGCCTCAATCTCAGCCCAAAAGCATCACTGCAAGACAAGCACCATGCCAGGGATCTCACCCTGCTGGGCAGGAGCAGCCACACTCCCCCATGTCCATGTGGGCATCCAGAGGGATGCGTAGGGAAGATGCTCTGCAGCGCTGCCCACCTTTGCTACCCCCATTCCAAATCATCGGGACACCCTCGAAGACCGAGAGGTCACACACAGGAGCCCGCAGCTTCCCTCGCCTTTCGGCAGCTCCCAGCCCTGCGCGGTGCCGGCTGCGGGCGGCGGTGGCTGCAGCGGGGGTGGGAGCGATGACTCAGGAGATAATGAGGCAAATCAGAAGGAGGAGAGGAGCAGTGAGAGGACGTGGCGAGGAGGCAGCTGTGTCCTTCGGGTCTACACCCTCTCCCCCTGACGTGGCACCACAGCTGGGGCACAGGAACACGCACCCCCGGCCCCTCTGACTCATCCCGGGGGGCACCGCAACACCGGGGTGGGGGGGGAATTTTAACCCCATCCCTCCTCCTGCCGGGGATGGAGTCCCGAGGCAAGGAGGGGAGTGGGGCTGCACTTGGGTCACCATCAGGTGCTCTGGGGTCCATCCAGCCCTCCACCCACTGCCCCCCACTCGCACTCTCGCTGCCGTGCCGCCCCACAGGGAGCCCGTGGACAGGCTGCTCTGGCTTTGAGCAGTGCCTTTCATCCCTCCTGCTGCCAAACCTGCTTGTTCCCCGGCTCCTGATGGATAAACAGCCTCTCCTGCTTGGGGAAACTGAGGCAGGGAGGCACCAGACTTGCCCGAGGCTGCTGTTTGCGACCAAGCCAGTGAGGGAAACCAGGAGTCCTGGCTCCTGTGCTCATTTTCATCCCAAGCTCATTTATAATTTTCCCTGTGTGCTGGTGGCAGAGCAGTGCCAGTCACCTGTGGGGCGGCTGATGTTGCTGGATCACCCTTTGCTAGCCAGTCTGGGTGGCTTTGTCCCCACTCAGCACCAGACAAAGGAGTTTCTACACCTGAGACCCACACCAGCCTCGCTGTGTGCCCCAGGGCACAGCACATCACCTTTCCCAGCCTCAGTTTCCTTTCTTGTCCAGAGGCATCACCCACTGCAGAGGCAGACATGGCACTGCTGGGTGCCTCAGATTCCCCCCTGTCAGAGTTGAGAGCCCTGGGGACCCTCCCAGCACAGCTCAGCTCCATCTCTCTGCCCCTCATCTCTCAGCATCTTCCTTCCTCGGGAGCTGAGCCTTGGCAAGGAGAAGGAGCTGCTTATGCAGAACAAATGGAATCAATCAAAACAAAAGGCAACGGGCCTGATTCTATTTATTACCCATCCAAGGGTATAAAATGCATTTCCAGACATCCACAGCCATATGGAGAAGGGGAACCCACAGGGGCCACCCCAGTGGGCAGGGCCAGCCATGCCCATGGTGTTTGGATGAGGGCCCCCATACCACTGACCAATTATTCCCCCTGCTCGGTCCCTGGGCTGGTCCTGGGGGCACCTCCCAATCCCTCACAGCTTTTCACCTCACTGCATCACGCTCTCAGCCTGTTCCTTGGGACTGCACCAGTCCTCAGCCACCCACTGGTTATGCCAGGGCACGTGGGGTGCAGGGATGGTGAGGAGCAGGGCACTGACACGTGCCCAAAATAGTGGAAATGGATGCAGCACCATCTCCATGGGCACTTCATGCACTCAGGATCTACAGTGGAGGATCCAGCAGCAGGATCCAGCCCACGCTGCTGAGTGCACTGAATCTGTGCCTACTTTTCCAGGGCTGCCACTCATGCTAACACTCTTCCTGAGCTCCAGGTAGCTTCTCACTTCTTCCTTGGCCTTCCCAGCTGATGGAAGAGGTGATGTTGGAGGTACCTGTGTGCTCCCCTCCCAGCTAGGGCAGCACCAGCCCTCTGGCATCAAAACACAAGCTGGCATTGGTTTATTAACACTCTGGTGAGGCTGTAGTTGGTCAGTGTCATGCCAGAGCCTGTGTGCCAGAGGGACACACTGGCTCCTGACACATGTGGCCAAGAGGATCTGCAGGAGAACAGGCTTTTGTGGCTGGGGGCTACTGTGAAACAACACAGTCTCTTGTCCTGCATGGCTGGCACAGGACTGAGACCAACTCAGGGCTAACAGCAGACCTGGGCACTGCTCCCTCCTGATCCTGCCCCTCGGGCTGCCCTCCCCATGCTGGAGTCCACCTGCTCTTCCCTCCCAGCACAGGTGCTGGGATGTGCCTCAGTTTCCCCTTGCTGTCAGACATCTCCGTCCCTGCTCCTGGAGCCCGACCCACCTGCAGACCCCGGGAGGTGCTGAGCACAGCGGGAGCAGAGGGCAGGGAGCAGAGGGCAGGGAGCAGACGGCAGGCTCCTGCGGGGCTGGGCTCCAGCCCCAGGGCGTTTGGCCCCGTCCCGGCGCTCGGCCAGGGCGTGCACCGAGAGCAGTGACACGGCGCTGCCACTCGCTGCCAGCACGTGGGGAGCAGCCATGTGCTCCGAGCCATTACCCAGGCAATTAGGAGATGCCAGCTGGGCTTCGTGGCCGTCTGAGAACAAACCGGGCCACGCAGCTCCCCCACCGCCCGGGATCAGACTTGACTGAAGCTCAGCTCTTTCCAGTTCCCTGGCCTTTCCGCTGCATCCGTCCGGGGCCCCGCTGCCGGATGCTGGGAATGCAGTGAGGTCCCAGGCACTCGGGGGGCGTGGGGGGCTCTCACACCGTGCTGAGGATGCCCGGGATCAGCCGCAGCTCGGGGTCGAGGTGCGGGAGCGCGGCAGCGAGTCCCAGCCCCGGGGCGGCGGGGATGATGGTGATGATGATGATGACGATGATGACAATGATGACGATGATGATGATGCTCAGAGGTGGATGAAGCTCCCGCCGCGGCCGCGAGCTCCCCCTGGCGGCCCCGCCCCGCCCGGAGACCTTGGGCAGGGATGGCATCACACGTCAGCAGCATTCCCAGCACCAGCAACCCCATCAGCAGCATTCCCACCACCAGCATCCCCCCACCCCGCGGCAGCTTCCCCCACTGACAGCATTCCCCCCGGCAGCATTCCACACTGGCTGCTTCCCAAATTGGCTGCATCCCACACGACAGCATCACACCGGTAGCATCCCACACCAACTGCATCCCACACCAGCAGGATCCCACACCAGCAGGATCCCACACCAACAGCATCCCACACCAGCAGGATCCCACACCAACTGCATCCCACACCAGCAGGGTCCCACACCGACTGCTTCTCAAATCGGCAGTTTGGGTTGGAAGGGACCTTTAAAGGTCACTTAGTCCATGCACCCCGTGCCAGTGTGCACCCCTGCTTTAGGCTGTGAAGCCCCCACCGCCCTGAACGTCAGGACAGCCCCCTCTGTGGCAACCACACAGCTTTCATAGTCCCCAAGTTCACCAACTCCTGCAGAGAACCCCAGACCCACCCAACCCAGGCCCCCACGAGTACATAAGGATTTTTGCCTCCACAAGACTAAATCCAACAGCAATCAGTGAAGGGGGGCAGGAGGGAAAGGAAAAGAGCCACTATTTTCTTTTTCCAATTTGATCTTATTAAAACTTCATTCAAAGAAATAGACTTTTCATCTCAAATCTCATGCAAGTTTCATGGCACTGCAGATGGTGGAGCGGGAAAACGCCCGTCGGGGAATTTAATAACAGCACCCAAGCCTTAAAATCCTCACTGTGGAGAGCTGTGCCAGCTGACCACTGTCCCCACTGGGCAACCCACTTTAAGGACTATCCCCCCTCCTCCTCTAATGATTTTGCTCACATTTTTCCTGGTTAAATCTGCATCCCTCTCAGGTTAATAAATCCCCTGGATGCACCAGATGCAGGCGGCGCGCCCGCAGCACCGCTGCTCATTGGGAGATCAGCACGGCCAGGCTGTGTCCTGCTGTCACCCCTGGTCGTGCCTCAGTTTCCTCATGTCTGGAGCAGGGATCATCCCGTGGCTCTGCAGGGAGGGGAGGTGGCAGAGCCACGCGCCAGCCAGCGCGGAGCAGCACCAGGAGGCCTCTCGTGGGACCTGGATATCAGCGTGCTAAGCGGTGCCTGGGTGCCTCAGATGTCTCCCGAGGATGGTGGAGCAGCTTCCTACCCTGGGGCTGCCTCTCGGGCTCCGTGGGAGCAGTGACTAAACAGCATCCACAATACAGTCATTAATAAACATCGATGCCGCCCGGGCACTGCTCGCCTCCGCGGAGCCCTGCTCAGCATCGCAGGGAGGTGCTGATTCATCACAGGAACCGGCTCCCTTCGGCTCCAGCAAGCAGGGACGGGGCCCAGAGAGGCTGTGCAGACACCTGACCTGACACAGGGGAGCCTGCAGTGGCCCCATCTTCATTCCTGGCTGCTGTAGGAGCCACAAACATAAGCCAGCAGCTGTAAAGTATCTCACTGCCTACATTAAGAGGGAAGCCCAGGCTGTGCCCAACTTGGAGGTGGGTATGGGTGGAGGAGTCAGGGTCTTGAGTCCTGGCTGTGGCACACAGCTCTGCTGTAGGCCCCAATTACAGATGTGGATGTTGGGAGTTACCCACACTAAGCTGTGGGTAACTCATCCATCCTGCCCTGGTCTGTCCCCCAGCATCCCTGAGCCTTCCCGCAAGGATGGGATGCACAGGTGCCCAGTGCCAGGTACTCAAACTGGAGCATCACCTGCTATGAGGTGGAGGGCAAGCTGGTGGAGATGCACAGCTCGGAGCTCTGCTGAGCCCAGCCAGGCATCCCTGCGACCACAGGAACAGCCAACCCAGAGCCAGTTCTCTGCAGCCTGGCAGATGGTACCCGCACACCCATTGCCATCATCTCCTGGAAGATACCAGTCCATCCATAACCTTCTCCCGGCAGATCCCCGCACGCCCATACCCGCTACACCAGTCCGAGCCTCCTGCCACAAGGGGGAACTCCTGGGCTGGACAAGTTCGTCCCAGAGATGCTCTTTGGCTTTGCACCCTCAGCCCCTGCTTCCAGGGAGGTGTTTCGGCCGGGGAAGGATGCTCTGCTCTCCTCAGCCCGACAGCAAGGGCCTCGAACTCCTTCTCTTGCCCCAAGCTACCTGAAGGCACCTCCCATCACCCTGCCCCAGGGGAGGGTTTTGGTTCATGTGATTCCTGTCTCTGACCTCCTTTTTCCAGCTGATCCAATTCAAGGGATGAGTGCCAGGCAGGACATGGGAAACACTCACAGTGTGAACAAGGCAGTGTAGCAGGGCAACGTTTCTCAGGCATCTCTGATAGGTACCACAACAAAAAGCCACAAATTCTGTGTGGGTGGCTCAGTCAAGCAAGGACAGCCTGGACAAGCATATCATCACTGTGAAGGAAAGCCAACTGGACTTCCAGGAAAAATGTAGCTGGCCTGGCTCAAGCTACTGTCCTGTAGCATCCAGACAGGTATATTGGGAGCAGGCTATGCATCCTGGCTGAATTTGCTACGCTCTGAAGTGAGCCCAGAGTCCTTCAGTGGGGCAGAGATAAGAGTCACCAGAGCTGAGCATAGTCCCCAGTCCTGCTGCTGCCATCCAGCTTTCTATCCCCACATCCAGGTCAGGCTTTGTGGCTCCAGCCCCTGCACAGCAGAGGATGGTGTTTGGCTTGGCTACGTGGCTCTCCAAACACCAGGGCAGTTCCAGCATAAACCTGCCTGTGGTGCTGGTCACATGGACCTCACGGGAGTGTCTCTTTGGGTGGAAGTATCAGATAAACTCCAGGCTGGGCTGGCTCCAGTGCTAAGCACAGCTGGCCAAACCTCGTGGGGTCTCCCCACTTGTCTGAGCTCCCCAACCCCACATCGGTGTGATGCAGGGGCATCAGTGACATCAGAGACAGGACACCAAGCACATCTGGAAGGCACCTGGGTCATGCTGCATCACAGGGAGCAGTAGCACCAACAGGGGCAGAGAGGAAAATAGAGGGGCTGAAAGTTACAATGACATTGGGAATTTGCCTCTCCAAACCCTGTGATTTCCCTGTGGCTATAATCTGCACAGGGACACTTTCAGGAGAAGAAAAGCCATTCCTTGGAAGACAAGCTGACACTAAGGTACTGGGAGAAGGGTGAGGGTTGCTGGGAAATTTGCCCCCAAGATGCTGTACCAGGAGTGAGGGAGACAAAGGCAAAGCAGGGAAAGGGGAAGAAAGATGCCAGGAGGATGGAAAAGAGAGGCATGGACCAGTAAGATTAGCAATGATAAACTTGCAGCTAAACTGGGCTTATGTCAGCATGTATTACCCAAGAGTGACAGGAATGATGGGCTTGCTCATCCGCCATTTATAAGTGGCAAATTCTCCCTCCATCCTGTTTACTATGAATTAGCTGGCATATGTCTAATCGTCTTTGCAAGCACCACTCGACTGGCAGAGATTAAGGCCCTGCTCCTCCTCCAAAGCAAGCACTGCACTCCACTGCAAGGCAGCAGGACACTGCTCTCACCAGGCTGCCCAGGGACAGTGGGAGAGAGGGCACCAAGGATGGCACTCAGTGACACAAAGAAAGTCCCCCTTCCTCCTCTCAGCCCTCCTGAAAGACAAAGTCCTGACACAGCCAGGCCTCAGACCAAGAAATCTTTGTTCCTGTAAGCCACAACGGGAGCCTGGAAGTTCATTTCATGAGACAAGCCCTCCCCTCTCACTGCTTCAGATCCAGAGGCATGGGATGCCCATCACCTGGTTAAGTCACCGGGTAGATGGGGACAAGAAAACAGCACTAACAGGTACCTGTGAGACCAAGAATTAAATCCTTGACTCCTTTAAGAAACTACTTCACTTGAGTACAGTTACCAATCCAGAACATGACTGATTTCCATTAAGAGCCATGAAAACCAGCTTTAGCCAGGGATCCACATGGAAAAGAGCTGGGATGGTGAAACCCAAGGCACTTATTAAACAATAAAGCAGTGCAAGAGGCCTGTGGGTGTGTGGGAGGTGTTTGCATGGCCAACTGCTTGCCCCGGGGGCTTGTGATGTTTGGCGAGCAAGATGCTGCCTGGGTAGTGGGAGACCCTTGGCTGACATGTTAACTGCTAGTCAGGCATGTCAAAACAATCTTGGAGGGCTTGGAAAATTCAGCCCGGAGACAAGGCTGCTCCACCACAGCAGCATGAGCCCTCCGAGCCAGAATAAACAGTGACTCAGGAAGGGAAGGAGCAAAGGGGATTACAGGGGGATGGGTCTGCTGGGAGGCTGTGAGAGGCACTGAGAAAGGAAGGTGGATTTGGAGATCTGAATCCCCTCCTGCCATGGAAGCAGAGCAGCTCCTTCTGCCCCGGGGCATGAGCAGCCTGGGATCAGGACTGTGTGAGCCCTGGGCTTTGCAGAACATCCTCACCCTCCTTAGACAAACGTTTTTCCTTCTGTAACCCTCATTATATAACAAGAACCGAGATAAATTCAACAAAGCATTAGCTCTAACACTGATTAGTGTGTTTGTGAACCAGCACCTAGGTGGGATCAGGAGGGGAACATCCCCTTCCCTCTGACAGTACACTCGTACTCCCACACCCCAGGCAGAGGAAAAGGGAGTTGTATCCACCTCCTCCCGCAGTCCCAGGCTGGGGGAAGCAGCGCTTGCTGTTGCCAGCGACACGTCCGGCAGCGCCAAGACCTGAGCTGGGTGAGCAGCCCGAGCGCCCAACCTGCCACTGCAGGGGCCGGTGCCATGTGCCATGTCCCCGGAGAGCGCAGTGTAACGTGATAATGCCCAGCTGGCCGGGAATCTGCAGCTCGGCTTTGCTGGGGGATGGGGCAGCACAGCGAGGACTTGGCTGCGAACTGAGCTGAGGGAGATGTGCGGCACGGGGTGCTCGCTGCCGTGGGCCAGCCAGATGCTGCTGGCTTGGCAGGGAGAGAAAAGCACTGCTCGCACCAACCACGGCTGCCTCACGCCTCTGCCTGCTGGTGGCATCACAGCTTCCACCCAGGCTGCGGCTCGGGAGGATGCTGGAACCAGGTGGGCAGGATGGTGTTGGGAAGCCAAGGAGAGCAGATTCCTGGCTGGAGCACCTGGTTCAAGGCCTTTTCTGATTAGTATCGCTCTGTTCTCCATCTCTGGACCAGCACAGGGTAAATGAGCACGGCTCAGGGCCATCCCCAGGGATGTGGCTCCTCCAGGTCAGGAGCACTCCCAGTGCAGCACGGGGACAGCTGCAGGGAGCTGTGAGCAGGCTCAGCAGTGGGCTGCAGGGCGAGAAGGCAGCTGTGGCCCTGTCTCAAGGGGTTAGCTGGCTCCTCTTTATAGCTGTTACCCCCCCACGCTGCAGGCAGACCCCTGAGGAATGCCAGCCTTCCCCAGCTCCCAGTCCCTGCTGCTGGGAATGTATTTATTTAGTAGGAAGGTTTCTCTGCATGGCCAGTCCCCAGTGCTTACTGCCTGCCCTGCTGACCACAGACGTGAGAGCCCTTGTGCACAAAATACCCAGAGAAAACTACCTCTAATTAGAGGGTAGAGTTAAAAATATCCATAGTCCATAAACAGGGGAGGCAGACAGGGAAAAGGCACATGCCAGTGTGACTGACGCCCCGGGAGGGAGACGAGATTAGGAGCAACTCAGCTCACACATACAAATGATTCAAAATAGATGAGCATATGCCTGAGCAATGAACTAGGGGAAAATGATGGGACTGGTGTAGGAGTAGGGTCATGGTCTGTGACACCACGGAATCAACAGCTTGTCTAGACTCCAGCAGACAAAAAAAGAGATGCTGTCTTCAGCTAGGAGTGAGAGGCACTGTGGCATCAGGCCATCCATAAAAAGCTGCCCGAGCAGCAGGAGTGGTGTGAAAGAGGGATGGACACAGGCCAGATACCTGCATCTCTTCCCAGAGCTGCTGAGCATGATCTGGGTAAATGGCATATCTGCAAAAGGCCTTGAGATCCTGAAATCAGGAGTGATATGTATAAATACATACCTGCAGAGCCTAAAGTCACTGTAGAAACTCTTCAAGACAAGGCAGGACTTTGCTTCCAAATGTTCTACTTGGTTAGACAGAGGTCCTGTCATACAAAAGGGAACCAGTCAGGGGTGGGACACAGCTCCTGTTAATCCCATGCAGCTCTGGGGAGACTTTCCCTCTCTGACGGCTGATTCTGTCACCAATTACCTACATCACCCATGACCTTCCCTCTGTCATGCACAAAGGTGGCTCCAGAGATACTCAGGTAATCTAACAAAACTGTGTCTGCTGGCATTTCCCCCCTGGGAAAACACAGTTTCCCAGAACCATCCTTTTCTGTCCCCCACCACTGTACAACAACCAGCTCCCATCTCTGAGAGCAGCCAAATCCTCTCTCCAGTGGAGGTTTCTGCCAGGACCTCCTTCTTCCCAGCCCAGCAGACCAGCTTGCCACAATCACAGCACCAAAGCTGAAGAGTTCTGGAACAAACCTGATGGCTGGGAAAGGTCCAGATGGACAGCCCTGAGGACTCAGACAGGCTGTTCCTCCACACACAAGGTATGGCACAGCTCTCTGGCAGAGTCCTTGGAGCCCTGATGCCTCAGATAATCACATTCCTGTCTGCCATGTGGATTGCTATCGAAAACTCATCGTGACAGGCACAGCCTGTTGTTACAAGTTTGAGCAGCTTCTTCCCAGCAGGGCTTGAACCTCAGTTTGGGCCTCCAGGCACTACAAGCATCAAAAGAATCCATTTTCTCTGAGTTGCCTTCAGCTGCTTCCAGATCCCAAATACTTGGTGTACAACACACTCCATAGAACTTTTAGAAATCCTTAAGGTGTTATTTTTCCCCAGTTTAGTTCTTGGTTACCTTTCCTTTGTTCTTACAAATGCCAAGAGTGAGGTCTCACTGCATTTTCCTGCACCTCTCCATTGTCTCTGCTTGGGCCAGACCATGCAGCACTTTGTTCTCCATCCCTGCCCACCACAGGCCTTCCTGGAGCTTGGAAGGCTCCCTGGCAGGACCTGTGCTCCCTTCCTGTCACCCTGCAGAGTTTTCTGGTTTTGAGCATGGATGGGAATCTCTTCAGAGAACAAAGAAATCATAGAAGTGGTAGGTTTGTGCTGCCCCTCCTCCTGCCTGAATACACCCCTGAGCCACACAGGGCTGCTCTCAGTGTGTAATCTATTCTAGTTACTCGTTTCAACATTAAATAACGAAATGGGAGCTCCGTTTGTGTGTGAAAATCAATGTTTTACAGTGCAGAGCTTTGCCGTCCCAGTTTGATGGGCACTACAATTCTTGTATAACATTTACTGTGACTCCTTGAGCTTGTTGAGTTTCACGTTTCAAATGGCTCCTCAGTGGTGATGGCAGATTAAAAGACAGAACCTGGCTGCAATAAAACCACGGAGGCAGCACAAAGAGAAGAGCTGGCACAAGTTGTATCTGCCTGAGACAAGCAATTGGCATGTCCATCCGGTGGGGAATGGATATCCAGGATGATGCTCAAGGTTTCATGCCCTGGTGTTATCCATGAAGGTTATATCTGCTTTGCCAGTTGACTCCAAACTTGGCCTCTGTCTGCATTAATTATTCACAAACATACCCTCAACACATTCCTAGGCCAAGCTCCAGCAGCCTGGAGAGGTAAACCAAGGCTTAGAAAAGCTGCTCAGTGCAGATCCAGCTCCCTCTCGAGTGGCCCAGATGGCCTGGGGAAGCCAGCACACCACAGTACAGTCCTCCTGTGGCTTTCCCAGCATGGCTCATCCCCACTCAGAGCATCACAGAATGTTTTGGGTCAGAAGGGACCCCAAATTCAGCCAATTCCAACCCCTCTGCCATGGGCAGGGACACCTTCCACTACACCAGGTTGCTCCAAGCACCATCCAAACTGAAATAATTCTCTTCTTTCCAGTAGCACGAGAAGAATAGTCCAGCTAGAGACCTCTCATCCTTTCTCATCTTCTCTGTCACATCTCCACTCTTCCCTGATGAAGCTGCTGCTGGAAGTTAAAAAGGATCCTGACACCTCAGTGATTGCACTTTATTGCTGATTATATTCTCTGTCATCACATTTTACATCTCCTGTCAGGGCAGTCCAAAGGGACTGTGCTAAAATGATTCCTTACTCAACAGTGGCCCAGCCCAGTCAGCCCTAGAGTCAGGTTTTAATCCATATAGTCTTATTAGGCGATTCCTTCCCCTTCATCCTCAGGGAAACATCCCATCTGGCCATTAGAATTGATGAGACTCCCCGCATTAATTTCACCAGGCTCAGATCAGCCCTTTAAATCTACTCATTAGCATCTTGAGTTAGATCTGCTACGTTATCAAGTTAAATACATTTTTACATCCCTTAACTTCTGCCAGCTCTACCGAGCTGGTTTACAGACCAGAGGAGAACTCGGCTTTCATTCCAGCTGCTTGATCTTCAACAGCTTCTTAATTACATCCTCATCAGACACTACTGACAGTCAGTGATGCATGAGCCAGCATTAAGCCAGGCAGACTCGCTGAATTTGAGGCGACTGTCCCTCAATTATGCTGATAATTTTTGTTCCTTTCTGTTAATCAAAGGAAAAGGTTCTGGAACACTTTTTAGGGCTACAGGGCAGCTCCCAATGCTCTCTGTGCAAAGCCATTTTTTAGGGCAGAACCACTTGGCTATGTAAGAAAGAATTTGTTCCATCATGAGGACAGGGGGAAGGTGTTCGTGCCCATTACGGGGAGTTTGGAACTGGGAAAGGTGTCCCTGCCCTTGGCAGGGGGTCAGAACTAGATGATCTTTAAGGTCCCTTCCAACCCAAACCATCCTGTGACTCAGAAAGCTCCTCAAGAGCACCACTCTCTGCCCAGCTGTTTGTTTGTGTTTCTTGTTTACTTTAAGTTGTTAAAAGTTTATAGTAAAATTCACAGTTCAATGAGTTGGCTTTTTAGTGAAAACTATCAGAGAAATCACTCTTTTTAGGAGTTTTTGTTAACTGCATGAGGGAAACACCTTCTTTGGACAAAAGTTGGATGGATTTTAAAACCAAAACCTTGCCTTCAAGCTAACTTCCCAGCTCAAAAGCACTTTAAGTCCTCTCAGGGCCTTTTTCGGGGCGAGTTTCCTTCCCTCCACGGCGCTTAACCAGCGGTCGCGACCGGCCCCTCTTCGCACTCTCCGGGGGTCCCGCTGACGGGATCATCCCTTCTCCCGGGGGTCCCACTGCCGGGATCATCCCTTCTCTCGGGATCCCACTGCCGGGATCATCCCTTCTCCCAGGGGTCCCACTGCCGGGATCATCCTCTCTCCCGGGGGTCCCACTGACGGGATCATCCTTTCTCCCGGGGGTCCCACTGCCGGGATCATCCTTTCTCCCGGGGGTCCCACTGACGGGATCATCCTTTCTCCCGGGGGTCCCACTGCCGGGATCATCCCTTCTCCCGGGATCCCACTGCCGGGATCATCCCCTCTGCCTAGCCCTCCCTCCAGTAGCTCCGGTGGCGGGACTGGCCCCTCTCCCCACCCTGCGGCTGCCGGGGCGCGCCCCGTGCGGGGATGCGGATGGGTGCGGTGGGTGCCCCCTCCCCTCCCAGCCCGGGCCCGCCCCCCGGGCCGGTCCCTCCGCACTGCCCGGCCCGGCTCGGCTCTCCCCCCGCCCCCGGGCCGCCGCCGCCCGGGCATTGCGCAGGCTCGGCTCCGCTCCGCACACCCCATCATGGCGCTGCGGCGGCCGGAGCTGCTCCGGCTCCTGCTCCTGTCCCTGTTCGGTGAGTCCCGGCCGGCACAGACCCCCCGGCACCGCCCGGTGCCCACCCCGCCACCCGCGCCCCGCCGCACCCGCGCCCCGGCCGGGGGAATGCTCTGCCTCGGTCCCCATCCCGGAGAAACAGAGGGAGGAGGGATGCGCTGTCCCGGTCCTCATCCCGGAGAAAGAGAGGAAGGAGGGATGTCCAGTCCCGATCCCGGCGAAACAGGGAGGAGGGATGCGCTGCCCCGGTCCCCATCCCGGAGGAACAGAGGGAGGAGGGATGCGCTGCCCCGGTCCCGATCCCGGAGGAACAGAGGGAGGAGGGATGCCCGGTCCCGATCCCGGCGAAACAGGGAGGAGGGATGCCCTGCCCCGGTCCGGATCCCAGAGGAACAGAGGGAGGAGGGATGCGCTGCCCCGGTCGCGATGCCCAGGAAATGGATAGATGCGTTGCCCCAGTCAGGGTCCTGGGGAATGGAGAGAGGAGGGATGCGCTGCCCCAGTCGCGGTCCCGGAAAAAGAAAAGGGATGCCCTGCTCCGGTGGACATCCCGGGGAAAGGGGGAGATGGGTTGTCCCGGTAGCATCCCGGGGTCGGGGAGGGATGCGCTGTCCCGATGCATATCCCAGGGACAGGGGAAGATGCGTTGTCCCGGTAGCATCCCGGGAAAAGGAAGGGATGCGCTGTCCGTGTGGGTATTCCAGGGAAAGGGGGAGATGCGTTGTGCCGGTAGTATCCCGGGGAAGGGGAGGGATGCGCTGTCCCGGCTCCGTGCGAGGCTAAGTGCGGGGAAGGATTCACTGCCCCGACTCTCGCCGCGGAGAGGGGAGGGATGCCATGCCCCGACCCCGGGGGGATGCGGGGACGCGGTGGGAGCCGCCGGGATGGGAGACGGGACGGGGCTGGACGGGAGCGTGGTGCTTCAGGGAACGTGGGATACACACACGCGACATACCGGGGGAAACATCCCAAAACCCAGCTCAGCAAGGAGCGGGTCCAGGGCTGAGGGTGCCAGGAATGTGCAGGCTCGACAGGCAGGCAGGACGGACACTAGTGCCTATTCAAGACCAGGCACAGGCGCCTATTGTTCAGGGGGCCCCGCATGAATGTTTGCAGTTTTAATTGCAAAAACATTTGCTAATTCCGCTCAGGAATGAATTTGGGCTCATTTGTTGTCTGGCTATTAATAGCAGGGGGGATGAGGAGGGGGACAGCAGCCGGTGGGCTCGCATGTCCCTCCCCTCCATCCACCCAGATGGCAGGAGCAGGAGATGGGATGGAGTGGGGTTGGGCTGACAACCAGCCCCTGAGTACCAAAATACACCCATGAACGCAGTACAGACTCACCAGCAACTGTTTTGGGTCAAGTCAAGGCTGAAGTGTATTGAAATATTTCAAACAGTTTATCTAAGGACAAAAAACAATTCTCCCGTGACTCCAAACAGAGCCTTAGATAAAGTGAGGCTGGGGCACTATTTACCAAAACAGTCAGTGGAGGGGTGAGAAGATGACTCTGACACTCGTCTGCAATGAGGAGATGGTTGTCACGCGCTCCAGGGTCTGCTGCTCATTTGCTTTACTGTGGTTTGTAGCAGGAGCAGTTTCAGCAGGAGAAGTTGGGAATGCCTAATCCTGGAGCATCACCCGGGCTTCCAGGTGCTCACTCTGGATTCACTTGCTCCCTTTGAATGGGAAAAACAGACTTAGCACAACTTTTCCTCACAGTTGAAGGGTCGAAAGGTGCCCCATTTCCTTCCTCTGTTTCATGGGCAGCGCCCCAGTGTCCTGTTGAATCCAGACTAAAAGATAGGAAGACTGGAAACAAGCTACAGATATTTCTGCGTTTCTTTAGAGACTCAGTAGTTGCTAAAAACAGCCAAACACCATTAGTTTCACACCTCTGCCTGAAAACATTTATCTGATGAGCAAACCAAGTGGTAACAGGCTTCACTTTCCATTAATTTCAAAGGGTTATGACCAAATCAAACTGCCTCATCCTGTATTGATTTCCAGTAATTTTTAAATTTGGGCTCATAAACCCAGAAGTGTGGGCAGCAGTGAGGCTGAGAATAAAAGGGTTTGTTCCACTACACTCGACTGGTACTGGGGGCACCCCATGAAGTCAGGGTACACTGTCAGCAGGATGTAAAATTAAATATGTATATACTGAAGTCTGCAGGGCTGGTGCTGGATAGTGGGATGGGAGTGTGACTGGAGGGATGTGCTTGTGCCAGCTGACTACTTGGAGAAAAGAAAAAAAAAGGCGTGAAGAGAAGCAGACAAAGCTCACAAGATGTTGAGATCCCAAGCTGGCAAACTCTGACCTGCTCTAAATGATAAGGTGCTGCTTTGACTCCAAGCGCTGCGAGCTGGAGTTGCCTCTTCCTGCCTTGTTATTGCCAGAACAAACCCTGTTCTTGATCGTGGCCTTAAAACATTGCCATGAAGCAGAGCCAGTGAAGCATGGATGGAGCACTCAGAGCATTCCCAGCTCTAGGCACTAAGAGCATCTAAAGATTCTGCACATCAGGGAAATGCCATGGTCATAATTAAAGCAGTGGAAACTCTCAGTGGCAGTGATGGAAGTGGGGCTTACAACTGGTATCAGTGTTGTGTCCTACCTTCAGGTCTCTCGTGGAAACAAGTATTTGGATTTTGAGGATTTCACGAGGGCAGAGCTGTAGAGACCTTTCCCAAAACTCTCAAGTATTTCCTATTGAAAACAAAACATGCTGACACTTTATATCCCTTGATGGGGAGATACCTCAAGTCCAAGGCACATTTCAGTTGTAAAGCTCATTATATTCAAATCTCCTTTTGATTTAATTCTGAGGGTTCTGTAATATGGTGGATTTTGCAAAAGGCTTTTTAAAATCTATGGAGTAGTAGTTCTCATTTCCTTTTTTTTTTTTTTTTTTAATATATGAAGTCCATCTGTCCCAGCCACCAACAACTGTTCCGAGTCAGCTGTCAGTGCCAAGACTCACTTGCTGGAAATGTTGTTAGCTCTCTTGCAGTGATGACAAGTTGCTTGTTGGTATTTTCTGATGGGAAGTATTTGCAGTATTGCTTTCTTTTCAACAGGCAGTAAAAACTGGGACAAACCTCTTTGAGAGCCCTGCCAAAATCAGATGCTTAAAAACATCTTCAAAAAAATTCCTGGGAAGGGCTTGGTGTTCCTATTTGGGTAAGCAGGATCTGGCATGGCCACCAAAGAGTAGTTGGATGCACATCTCCTTTACAGCTGTTGATAAAGAACGTGACACCAGCACATTCCCTCTTGGCCTGAATACTTCTGGCAATTACTTGGTTGAAATGGATTCACAGAGTAAAATGTGTTTTTTTTAGGGAGGAGAAAGAGTTGTGGACTGAGATGTTGCTCTGCTGGTGAACTTGGGTTCTTTTACTGTTTATTTTCACTGTACAAGTTGAATTCTGGGCCTCCTGGCCCCACTGCAGCTGTTCTTCAATTATCTGTCCACACACTGAGGGTTTGCACCAGGGACACGTGTTGAGTTGCCAAAAAATCACCTAAACAAGTAAATACAGTGGAATGAGCTGCTGCATTTAGCTCCACAAACAAGGGCAAAAGCTGCTCTAAGTGATGGCTGTGGGTGACCAGCTGCCAGTTTGCCCCTAACTTTAGTCACCTGCAAAGGGTAAAGTGATGATTAGCCCCCACTTGCTCCTGCTTTCCTCCCGGCTTGCTTGGATTATTATTCAAGTTTCTCTTGCAAATTGGGCTGGCTGCTTTCTCATCCTCTGCCATCAGTGTTTGTGTGTTGAAGCAGAACTGGCCTCCCAGTTGTATATTTAGAGCTAATGCTTCACAGTTGATTGCATCAAGCCCCGATGATCCGGAGAAGGTTCGTGAACTCCTTGCAGAGCCAGCCTGGAGTGGTGGGAGGGAGTTACCAGAGGGAAAGATTTCCACAGGCCAACAGGATCCTGAATCCTCAAGAGTTCTTGTCTGCAAAACAGGAGAGTGTGTTGCCAACATGCCCCTCAACAAGATAAAACCACTGCTCTGGCAAAAAGCTGGTGGCCTGCTTGGAAACTGCTGTTTGTGTTTAAAAAAAGGAGATGATTTCCAGATATAAAGTTAATTAGGATAATTACATTCTCAATCTGGCTTCTGTATCGACTGGAATATGAACTGCATCATCTGTTCCCGATTGATAAGGGCTGGTTGCCATCCCTCTGAACCCCCAGGGAGTATCATGTTTTTATGAGACACAGGATCTAAACCAGATTCAACCACTAAACATCAGATCCTTGCAGTGGAGAAGTGAGGGTGTGTGCAACAAACCCCAGCCCTTTGCTGAGTCAGACATAGCCCAACAACCAGTTATTGGCTTTAATTGCACTAATGAATGTTCTGGACATAGTCTGAAATTTCACCCAAAGGGCCTGGGTTGCTGTTGGGTGCAGTTCTGTCAATAGCTGGGCTTGGGGCAGAGAAAATACTTGCTGGGTCACAGTTCTCAAACTCCCTGCTGGAAATGAGAGGTTTCAGTTTCAGAAAAATAAATAATAACATAAAGACTGGACCTTTTTTTGGCTGGAAAGCTCAGGTCTCTGTTTGCTTATGACCCTTCAGAGCACTGACACCCACAGTAATAACCTGAGGTGAGATGTGAGATGTTGTTTGGAGAGTTTAGTTCTTTTTTTTTTTTTTTTTTTTTTGTAGAGACTTCCCAAAATATATCTGTGGGCAACAAGACACTGAGGCACTCCATGGACTTCAGCAGAATGTTGGTCACAGGGATAACCAACTCCTCACAAACTTTTGTTTCTCATTTTAGAGGTCAAGCAGCTTCTTTGGGGGGATAAGCACGGAGGGAGGTGTATATTAAAGATGTTTCCTGCACAGGACTGGCCAGCTGAGGTCCTGTTATCCCTCTGACTGCCTTTGCTGCTGTCAGGGAGCTTTGTGTGACTCCTGTGCAGGAGCTCAGCTGTCCAGCACAAGGCTTGGGAGGGCAGCACCAGGACAGCTGCAGAACAGAGCTGGTGTCCTCTTCTTCAGAGCAGCATCCTAAGGCAGGCCTTAGAATCATAGAATCATAGAATGGGTTGGGTTGGAAAAGCTCTCTGAGATCATCAAGTCCAACCCTTGATCCAACCCCACTGTGATCACCAGCCCAGGGCACAGAGTGCCCTGGGCTGGTGATCACAGTGGGGTTGGATCAAGATGTGGTGGATCACAGTAAGGTTGGATCAAGATGTGGTGGATTCTCACTCAATGCCACACCCATAGAATCATAGAATGGATTGGGTTGGAAAAGCCCTCCGAGATCATCAAGTCCAACCCTTGGTCCAACTCCAGTCCCTTTACCAGATCATGGCACTCAGTGCCACGGCCAAGCTCAGCTTAAAAACCTCCAGGGATGGGGAATCCACCCCCTCTCTGGGCAGCCCATTCCAATGCCTGAGCACTCTCTCTGCAAAGAATTTTTTTCTGATCTTCAACTTAAATTTCCCCTGGCAGAGCTTTAGCCCATCGTGCCCCCTTGTCCTATTGCTGAGTGCCTGAGAGAAGAGACCAACCCCCACCTGGCCAGAACTTCCCTTCAGGGAGTTCCAGACAGTGCTGAGGTCACCTCTGAGCCTCCTCTTCTCCAGGCCAATGTCTAATTCAAATGTCCAATGTCTTCAAATGTCTTAGAAAAAAACCCCAACCTGCTAAAAGTGAGTGAATTAAGAACCAATCAAATCCAATAGAATAGAACAAAATTCTTCCTTTTATTCAGCGCTGGGAACATGGGGGATAATTCCACCAAAGACATTTTCAACGAGACTTTTGTGTTTCCAGGTTTATATACTTGCTGAATGCTCCTCCCCAAAGTTAAGCAATATATTTTGGGTGTCTCTTAACAGCTCTAATGGGCTACTCTTATCTCTGCAGCTCTATATTTCCTTTTAACTAAATAATGTTACAGCTTCAGGCCTGTAATCTAGACAGGCTTTCTGATTTACTTCTTACTGCTCAGCTTCTAATCTAAACAAGGTTTTTGGGTTGTTTCTTAAAGTTCATGTTACAGCTACAGGGTTAAATTCCTCTTTGTCTAAAGCTCTGCATGGTTAAGATCACTGACAAACTTGGCTACAAGATAAAAAATTAATATAAAATACAAAGTTGTGATTAAAAATTAGTAAAGACCATGTGATTTTATGGAGAAGGGATAAAATCCCTTTTCTTGAGGGGTCCCTGAATCATGAGGTTTAGAGAGGCTGTTCCTCTGCAGATCTTCAAGCTCCTTCTCTGCTGTGTTGGGTATTGAAGGAATTTGCTTTTGGTGCCTGTTCCAAACCAGAAAAGCAGCAGAGGAAAGAGCAGCAGAAGCCAAATTTATAAATGGGAGTTGGCAAAAAATAAAACCAAAATAAATTTTAAAAAATCATCTCTGCAATTTGCACTGAGCACAGTTGGGTCAGATTCCCAGGAACTCACCTGTAAACTGCTGAGAGCTGTCAAATGGGAGTCCAGTCAACACTGGCATGGCATTAATTAATTACAAAGAAACGAAGCCACAGACATGTTGTAACCTGACAGCCCACAGGTACTTCAGATAAGCTCCAAAAATTAGTGGGAATTGTTCTGTCATGCAAGAATCACCTGTCAGTATAAATAATACAAGGTATTGGGTCCTGTGGTGTCCTCGTGGGATGGACCACAGAGTCAGGTACAAGGGGAAATGAAGGTTTTTCAGAGCAGAAATAGGCGAAATTAAATTGTGTTCAGATAATGCTCAAGGTTTTCTTCTTTTTTTTTTTAAGTCATAAATCCGAGGGATTTCAGAGTTAAAGCCAGAACATGCTCAAAACTACTCCCTTCAATGTACCTGATTATTAAACACAAATGTAAGATCAGCGGGTTTTTAAGAGTCCTCTGAATTCATTTGGGCACAGCTGGCTCATGTGAGGACACTGAGCTTTAAAACTGCAACATGCCAGGGACTTACTGTGTCTTTGGCATGTGGGAAGAGGCAGCAGTTGACAAATGTTCAACAGTATTTTGAGATTTTTTAATCACACTATTAAAAATATATTTTGGTAGCCTAGGTAAGATTTTCTGCTGAGCTGGAGAAATCCACTGAAATCTAAGGGGATTTGTTCCAATTACTGGGCTGGGTTTCTAATGCCCATGACCTCTTCTGAAAATCCCTGTCTTAATAAACTTTGGGCAATTTCTTATGTAAGTGGCCAGTATTTTGCAGAGAGGATGTAAATTGGGACACTTTTAGGCCCTATTTTGAAGGGTGGGAGTGTCATACTTATAAAAATTCATGCCTGTTGAAAGCATCTGACTTCCCTGCTCACTCCCCCACCTGAGACCCTTAATTTCCATGCCATTTTTGGCACTCTTGTCCAGATGTACAGCCATGAAGTCCTTCAGTGGTTGCTGAAGGAGAAGCATAAAATTCCACGTATCCAAAGTAAGTCAGGAGTTGGGTTTCATTAGCAATACAGAATAAGGCTGGCAAGCAAGGTCACAGAGGAGAGATGTTTTGAGAGCCAAGCTTGCCTTTTAACAGGGAAATAGTGCTCTCCACAGCAGTCCTGCTTTTTATTCCCAGGAGAAAGTTCCTGCCACTTCTCATCTCTCCGGGGTGGCTGCGTGTTCTCTCAGACCTGGAGTGGAGCTGGTTGCACAGCAGAGGACTTAATGATTTTGTCTGCTTGTAAATGTACAAGGCTCTGCTTGATCTTTTAGCCCAAAATCACCCATGGAGACAGTATTTTTGTTTTGCTGGGATGTTATCCTTGAAAAACAAAGGTTTGATGGATGTTACCCTTGCTGCCTGCGTGGCTTCTGCTCACAGAGCTGTTCACTGGGTGCTACCAAAGAAAAGAAAGAAAAAAGCAAAAACTCTGGACCAATTTGTGCCTTCGCTCACTGTAAGCTCCCCAAAAGATTAATTCATGGTGCTGTTGGGCTGCCATAAAGATGAGGAGCATTCCTGGGGGTGTGGGATGATAATGGCTGTGTGAGCTTGAATCACAGCAGTGGAAAGAGCCCCAGTGTTCATAGCAGCTCTTCCATGGACCCGAGGGTCCATTAAGGAGATTGCTGCCTGCTAATGGACTTCCTCCCGAGGCTCTGACTGCCAACCCTCTCCTGAATGATTTCCGGGAGCTTCCACAGCAGGGAAGGTGTTGCAAAGTCCTGCAGCTCTTGCTGCTTCTGTGAAATAGCTTTTATCCCCTCAAAGGAACTTATCAACAGCTATTTTTAATGCACACTTAAATCTTTGCTTTAATCTTTTTCTCCTGTATTGATCTCTGCAAAAGCTGCAAGATAAATATTTCTTTATGACCCACCACATTGTTTGGAGTTGGTTATTTTTAGAGCCTGGAAAACATCCGCTCTGTAGTAGTGAGGGCATCTCAGAAAAGGATGTCCCAGCTCTGTGCTCTGGACCTCTGGACCAGCCCTGACTTCCACAGCCTGTGGAAGTCCTTGGTCCTTAGAAGAGTGGCTTGTTGAGATGTTTTAGCACCACAAATCAAGGTGGAAGGAGTAATAGAACCCCTTAGTAGTGTGATTCACCTCCCCATTAGTGTGATGTGGACACACATGCCACAAAACATGTTGGCTTCACCCCCCATGGATCTCCTTTTTGATGTAGAGGCTCTTACAGCAGAGGAATTGTTGCTTTCCCTCCCTCTTTGGTCTTGGCTGCTCTGCTGAGGTTGCACACAGTGTACATGGAAGGGGCTGCTCTGATTTCTCAGGGAGCAGAGAGGCAATGGCTTATCTCCTTTCTTGTGCAGGAGCAAACAACTCTTAGGTGGCTACAGCTTGGCTGGAGCTGATGGGATTGCCTTTGAACTGGCAATGTGGAGAGTGTTACAGGTGATTAGCCTGAATCATTGAGCTGAAACATTTTAGAATTTAGATTTTAGTAATTTATTAAGATAGGCTAATGAGCAAAGCAGTGTGCTGCAGACACGCTGGGCATCCGGGGGCTTTCTTACTCTGCCAGGTCCTCAAGGGTTACAAGTTCTTTGCCACCTTCTTATACACTTTTCCAGTTCCCTTTTTCAGCAGTCCCCCCACCCCGGGTTCGTTTCCCAACCCCTGCACAAAGTTGCTGATCTTGCAAGAATTGAAGAACGAAACCAGGAAGGTCCTTCCTCTTTCCCTCTTTTGGGTGGTCCTGGGTGGTCGTGGGATGAAGATGGCCAGTCTTCCTCAGGTACTTTGGGCATGTGTGGTTCATATCTCTAAGCAAGCTTTTCCCATATATGTCCACCTCCTGTTGTTATAGGTCTTCTGATGTACTCAGATGGAAAGAGCCCCACTGGTCATAAGATACAGACATGACTTTGTGGTTAAGCATTCAAATATTTTACAATTTTAACAATCGACTTAACCCTACTTAAGCATAATCTTTATTTAATTATCAAATTGATTCAAAGCTTTATTAGCAACTTAATTTGAAAAGCAAATTTTATTTCATCTTGCTCATCACAGAGATGAAGGGCAGAGTGCCTTGCAATCACCTCCTGAGCCTCATGGGTTCTCCCTCAAGCAGAACTGGCTGGTGGAGTTGGTGAGCATCCTTATGGAGCTGGTGTTTTCCCTTCATTTTGGCCAGTTTTCAACATCCCATAAATACCAGGGCAGTGCAAAGCTGCCCTGTGCGTGCTGGGGAGGAGGTTAAACCAGGTACCAACTTCGCTCCTCTCCCATCAGAAATCCCCTGGTGGGCCTGGCCAACACACAGCTGTCCTCAGCCACGGGCACCACATGCTCTCCCACACAACAGGGCAGGATAAGCCCTTTGAAGTCTGTGCTGGGACTGGCAGCAGCTTCGGAGGCACTCGGGGACCCCCCCTTTTTCAGCTGCTCCCTGAGTTCCCTGAGCCAACAGCTGAGCTATGACCAGGGCTGATCAGTCTGCAGGGCTGGAGCACTGGGGCTTTGCCAGGGGACAGAGGGACTCCAGATTCCAGTTTATTTCATAGAATCATAGAACGGATTGGCTTGGAAAAGACCTCTGAGATCATCAAGTCCAACCCTTGGGCCAACTCCAGTCCCTTTACCAGATCATGGCACTCAGTGCCACGGCCAAGCTCAGCTTAAAAACCTCCAGGGATGGGGAATCCACCCCCTCTCTGGGCAGCCCATTCCAATCCCTGAGCACTCTCTCTGCAAAGAAGTTTTTTCTGCTCTCCAACTTCAATTTCCCCTGGCAGAGCTTGAGCCCATCGTGCCCCCTTGTCCTATTGCTGAGTGCCTGGGAGGAGAGACCAACCCCCACCTGGCCAGAACTTCCCCTCAGGGAGTTCTAGACAGTGCTGAGGTCACCTCTGAGCCTCCTCTTCTCCAGGCTGAACACCCCCAGCTCCCTCAGCCTCTTGCCACAGCACTTGTGCTTCAGTTCCTTCACCAGCCTCATTGCTCTTCTTTGGTGCTCCATGAGAATTTGGAGTCTCTTCCCGATGTGGTGCCAAGGCGTGATCATCGCCCACCAGCATCCCGCTGCTGGTCCTCAATAGGGATTGTTCTCCTCGCCTGGGCAGGCTCCTGGTGTTCTGCTGCAGGCTCCTTGATCCTCCTCTTTCTGCAAATATTTGGAACAGATCCTGTTTGGCTGTTCTGACAGTTTGACTCAGCAATTCAATGACAAAGGCAAGTTGGACCCAGGTTCAATATGATTACAAGTAGCTCTACAAAGAGGGGAGATGAGGGTCACATTCAGACATGTGGGAGGGGGGCTGGCCTCAACTCTTGGAGCTGGAGCTGGGTTGGATGCAGCAGTTGTGCCTGCAGCATGCAAGGGCATCTCCTTCTTGGCCGTGGCACTGCACGGTCCCGAGGAGAGCGTGTTTTTGGAGTGACAAACATGCCACAATTCTGGCTGCTTACGTATTTCCCGAGAGCTTTTCAATTCCTGGCTCATCCTCGGTCACTTCTGAGGCACACATGGCATGTCTCACATCTGTCACTCAGCTTCGTGTTCTGGACGTCTGTCTTTGCTACAAAGGCTTCCCTCTTTCGAGTTTCCTTTTGGTGTCTGTGTCCCTCATTGAGAAGCAGTAGCTCCTTCAAAGAAATGCAAGGAAGCCCATTTGCAGAATTTACAGCTGCTTCCCCAGGCATGAGTGTCCTCCTCTTTAGGAACAAGCTGTTAAGCATGTTCTTAAGTGGGAAGATAAGTGATGTTACGATCCTTTCATCTTCTGGCTCAGAGCAGGCTGGAGATAACTGATAAGGGGATGACAGCAAGGAAGATGCATAGGCACCTTTGGATTTAATTCCTACTTTGCAAGGCAGTCTTTTAAGCACATCTCTGGTGGGAACACAGGCTGGTAAAATAAAGCTGGTCCTTCCCTTCTCAGCATATGTCTTTTCCTCATGTCTCTGAGGCAGATCCTCTGTGTGCGCCAGCAGAGCTGGTGCAGAGAGAGCTGGGTTCTCCATTTCTGAGCCCTCCTTCTGGTGCTGACATTCGAGGGACTTGGCTTGGCTTGCCTCTAGACACTGTTTCGGCTGGTGATTTCATTCCCACATTTCTTTTTTTGACAGTTTTAAGCTGTGCTTTAAACAGGGCTGCCTGTGCAGTCTGGCACGTGATGTGCCAAATGCGTTCCTGTGCGAGGGGCTGGGGACAGCACCCATCAGCTTCACGTGGGTGGGGGGCTTCAGATCACTCCTGAACAGACTGTGCATTCAGCTCCAGAATTCCTGCTTGAGTCCCTCGTCTGCTGGCTGAAACAGGTGGCAGGCACATGCCTGTGAGGGTCTGTGTTGGGGGTGGTCTTCAAGGTCAGCTGTATCCTGCCCACATTCCTGCTGGGTCCCTCTACCTCATCTTCTGGCCTAGCTGGCTCTGGGCCACCCAGCCCAGAGGTTCCTGGCCATGAACATGTGCTGATTGTTGAAAAGAAACCACTTGAAATTGGTGTTTCTGCCACCCAAGCCTGTTGTGTGTCCCCGTGAGGGAAAGGGGGGAAGTGGTTGAGGCAGAACAAGTCAAAAATTCACCAACACCTCCGTAGCACTCACACTGTGCATCCCATGTCCTTGGCAGAAGGGGCAGCCCTTGTGCAACTCCAATATGTAGCAGGAGAGGCTTTTTCCATGGTAGGACACTCCACAATCTCTGCTGGTGGCAGTGGTGGCTGTGCAGGTGGAGTTGATGAGCTCCTGTTTGTGCCAGACCTTGGAACAGAGCTGGGTTCTCCCAGGCACTCAGCAATAGGACAAGGGGGCACGATGGGCTCAAGCTCTGCCAGGGGAAATTGAAGTTGGAGAGCAGAAAAAACTTCTTTGCAGAGAGAGTGCTCAGGGATTGGAATGGGCTGCCCAGAGAGGGGGTGGATTCCCCATCCCTGGAGGTTTTTAACCTGAGATTGGCTGTGGCACTGAGTGCCATGATCTGGTAAAGGGACTGGAGTTGGCCCAAGGGTTGGACTTGATGATCTCAGAGGGCTTTTCCAACCCAATCGATTCTATGATTCTATGAAAGTTGTGCTGTTTGAGTCAGGCAGTTCTCTGGCAGGGCTTTGGCACAGTTTGCAAGCAGATCCAGAGGAGACAGTGCCTGGTGCACTGAGAAGTCCACAGGTCCACATCCCGGTGCTGCTGTTGAGTGGGCTTCAAGGGAACCCTGCCCAGAGCCAGGCTTTTCCAAGTGCCTACTCCTGTTGTGTTATCAGGGACTTCTGCTCCCAGCCCTCTGTGTGGTGCCAAGTCTTCTGCAGATGAGGGTACAGACCTTCCACCTGCAAACCCCATCTTTGTGCCCCACAAGCCTCCCCTCAGCCTTCTCTGGGATGCTGCAGCTCAGCAGGGCTGGCTTTCCCACCCCAGGGCTCTGAAGTGTGAACAGAGGCTGCAGCTCCCTCTCGCATCAGCCCCCAGAGCCTCTGCACCTCGCTGTTACTCAGCACTTTCTGTGACAGGGAATTAAGTAGGATTTCTAGGTCATTGTGGGCCTGTCAGGAGGAATCGTCTCCCGTAGACCTCATTATCAAGGCTCTTTCTGCAATGCCAGGCTTCAGAACAATTGCAGCCTGGTTCCCTAAACACTGACTAATGAGACAGAGCTGTTAGCAGCAGTTTGCTAAATAAAGGCTGTTTCTGCCTGAGACAGAATAAAGCCAGACGGGATTTTCTTAGCTGTCTCTCACACAGAAGGTATTTCAAAGGACCCTTATTAAAATAATGAGCTAGATGTTGCTCTTGTGGTGGCTGTATGGGGTCAGTGCTTGATGCTAGTGCCAGGTGCTTCCCCACAGCAGTGACTTCAAGTAACTTGGCCAAGAAACCTAAACCCCTCTCCAGCTGCCTTGGTTTTAATGTATTTGAGCATTTACCTGAGCTGACCACCTTTTATTCCTTGGGTGCCATGGGAAGATATTTTTTGATCTCCAGGTTGTAGCACAGCTTGCTCAGTGTTCATGCACATGCGTTTGGAATGGGAAGGGATCCAGCACAAGAGTAAGAGAGAGACAAGTGTGTATGAAAGGAGCTGGAGGTTTGCAGCTTGCTCAGGTGAGGTGCTGGTGCCTGGGTGCTGAGCAGGATGGATGTAGCCCCACTTGGGTAGTGTGAACTCAGGTAACTTCTGTTGATATTCCTGTAATGAGATTTTTTCATCCTACCTCTCTTCTTATCGTCAGAAGGCTCTGGATTAGAGATAAAAGCTCTGAAGCAAGATGGGATGGGTCCTTGCCTCTGGCTGGAGCAGGCACAGGATGGCTGGGGATTATTACCTGGCCAGTTTGCAGGTTTGTTTGAAGAGCTGTTTTGATGTGGCAGTGGCAGTCCATGTAAGGCAAATGGTGTCCAGACAGGTTTTTCTCACTCTCTGTTATCTCTGAAGCAGCCGAAGTGTTGCCAAACAAGCTGAATGGCTCCAGAAGCAGAGCTGTTTCTAGAAAGATGGAAGAATGTGGTTTTTCAGGAGGATCCAAACGAGCTGGACCCTTGTCGAACCTCCTGCAGGTGGAACTGCTCCTCTCTGTGCCCCTCACACTGCCTGCAGCAGTTAATTGCAGGAAGATGCTCTTAAGAGCGAGCAAGGGGAGGTCCAGGAGGTGGCTGCTGTGTTTCCAGGTGAGTTGGCACGGCAGGGAGGTCCAGGAGAGGACCATTGATCTGTCCTGTGGCCAGGGAGTTGAATATCCAGCATGACAATGGATTTTGGCAGCAGCACTGCTGAGGAAAGATGCCCTTGGTTTGGCAAGCTGGAGGCTGCCAGGTCTTGCCCAGCAGAGCTGGCCTGTGTGCCCAGTGACAACTGCAGCCAGTGGTTCAGTGGCACTGGGAGGGAAAGCAAAGGCAGGCTGGGATCTAGAGAGAGTTGTCGCTGGCTGGCAAGCCCTGCTCTCAGTGCTGTCTCAGCTCTGATCTGCCATCTCCCCCGGGCTGTTTGGGAGGGGAAGTGGAGACTGGATTCAAATGCCTATTGTCTGTCCTTCAGCTGGGAGCAGAGCCAGCAGAGAGAGCAGCACTGGCAGCATCTGATACAGGGGGCAGATGTGAGGGGGAACATACTCATCCGTGAAACGCTGGCACTGGGATTTTCAAAGGAGCCTCAAAGGTTAAGTGCCATGTGTTGGAATGTGCACATGGAGGTCAAGAGAGAAATCTGGGGCTCCTGGGATTCCTGCAGGGCTTGGAGGAGATTTTTGAAGGCAGCTCTTGCCACTGGGACAAGCCCTTGTGCAGCATCTGTCTGGGTTCCTGCTGGCCTGTGCCCTGTTTGTTCAAGCGTGGCCAGGAAAAGCCACACCGTGCCAGGTTTGTGTCACCTGGGGGCCCTCAGGGGTGCTCAGGTGAGCTCAGCCTGGCTCCCCTCTCCTGGAGCCAGCTGCCAACTCCTGCAAGCAGGAGCTGAGAGGAGACTGTTTCCTGACCCTGCCAAAGGAGGGCTCAGCCACAGGTTTCAAGCTGAGCTGGAAACTTGGCACCGAGGCACGGAGCAGCAAAGAGCCCAGCTTGCTCTTCTGTGTCAGGGTTGGCTTCTGTACTGCTGTGGGGAGTGCAAATATGTTCCCAATCTGTTTGCTTCGCTGACATGACTCCAAGACACACAGGGAACAGATACACTGACCAAGAAGGGGCCATTGTTAGAGGGACCTTCCTGACTGTGGCTCTGCTGTACCAGCGCTGCTGGACTTCATCCCCAGCATCCAGAGTGCTCAGTCCTCCCGGGTATCCCAGCCTGAACTGCACATTAGCACAGACAAGCCAGAGGTTTGTTCGTGTTTTACTCAATTTGTCCATCCGTGTGCCCTGATCTGGCTTTTTGATTTACATGCTGATCTCTGGCAGGCAGGTATTAAATCAAGCTGTAGATAAAAGCAGTTGCAAGCGTTGCTTCCCTGTGAGAACCACCCCAGACATCCACTGACACATCCCTAATTGCACCCAGGCAGACAGATAACTCCCTGTGCTGGAGGCTGAGCAGCGAGGAGCCAGGGCAGGGAGGGATGGGCTGATGGACAGGTTGGGATTTTGGCTAAGGAGGAATAAAGGCTCCAAGAAAAGCAGAGTAGAGGAAGGGAGTTTCCTCATTTGTTTCCAGCAGCCAAGGCAGGGTTGTCCTCTGAGAGGTATTTCCTTAAGCTTTATACAGTCCGAATTTAGTTGCAACTTTTATGAACAATAAAGGCTTCCATGGTTTCCCTTGGAGGAACTGGAATGAATCCAAATAGATTTTAGTGCTGAGAAGCAGATCCTGTTATTAATATCAGCCTAATCATTTCTTTCCATCTCCTTCCCACCTTTTTTGCCATTCATACTCCTAAACCCTGCAGGCAAGTTACCAAGTCTAGTGTAACCCCTAACCCCTTCTTTAGCTGTTTCTGACCCTGCAGCCCAGATTGCAGCCCCCCCTGGCTTTTTAGGGACTGTGAGGGCATTTAACATGTTTGCACCAGGCTGGGATGGGGGTGCCCCCCATTCCTCAGGAGAGACCTGGCAATGTGACACAAAAACCCCAGGGCTGGCAGGACAGTGGAGCAGAGCTGAGCTTAACCAGGGACCAGCACGTGCTGCTGGGGCTGGCTCTGGGAAAAGGGCCTCTGACCAGGACTGAACTGGGAGCGTTCAGCTGAGAAAATTCTCTGCTAAAAATAGCAGCAGATGATGTTTGAAGAGGAAAACAAGACAGGGTCTGGGAGAAGTTAGTTCCCAGATATGTGGCTAATTCAACTCCCCCAGGACAAGTATTCTTTTAACCCCTCCGTGCCAAGGCTCGTTTCTGCTCTGGTAAACGAGCTCGCCTTGGTCTGGAATCCAGGCTGGGACAAGCCAGGATGGGTTTTGTCCTCACTCTTTGCTCTGACACAGCATTGCTCTCCTCCCTCTTCCCCTGCTCATTTATGCCAGCATCTCCCTAATAGCTCTCTGTGTCATGCTTTTCATCTTTTATCTGTCTGTGACTTCATCTGGGCTCCCTTTAATTCCCCAATGCACTTCCTAAGAAAATAATCTCCACCGAACCCTGCGGCGCTTCTCCCTGTGCAGGTTTGCACAGCCTGATGTTAACAAGGTAAGTCTGCTCAGATGTGCTGCCCCTAAAATCACATTCCCCCAACTCACACATCCCCAGGCCTGCACATGGCTCACACAGCTTTCCCCTGGATGCCTTTTTCCCCTTGTAGAGCTGCATCCTTTGTTCTGACAGATTCGCTGCAAAGCTTCAAAGCTGCCTCAGAGAGGCACAGCCCCACCTCTCCAGCCTGGAATGATGGCAGTGGAATCACAGGCTCTTGGTCTCACGCTCATAGGCAGATGTGGATGTTCCCTCAGTGCCTGCAGCCAGTCCCTTGCAACGTTCATTTGTACATGTTTTGTGCGGCGCATTAGTGAGACAATTGTGGTTTAGACCCGGGGCTAGAATTACACATACACAAAAGAAGACAAAAATTATACTGTAAAATTGGAGGAAATGCTCTTAAAACGAGAGCTGCTTTCAGTCTTGTCATAAATGATTTCTCTGTGTGCTTGCTCACGCCCTCTCCTGTTCCCTTCTCCAGCCTACTCTCAGCTCATGGCTCTGATGACTGCTGCTCTCTTCCCAACTCCCATTTTCCACAGGAACATGACATGGTTGGTCTCTGATAAGCAGAACTTCAGCCCTGTTTTTTGCTGGTCAAGCTGGAGGAGACTGGAGGATCAGGAGATTAGAGTCACAGACAGAGGAATAGAGGATTAGAGGCTAAACCCCTGCAAGTCTCTGTATTGATGGTTGGGACACAGCCAGACGCTGAGGGGTAGTGCAAAGCCTGGTGCTGATAGCATATCCGCTTAGTCCCTGTCTTTGCAGTGCAGGCAGCTTTTGAGATGTGTGTCCTCATCAAAAGCCAGGGTCAGGCAGGTACCAAGCATCCCAGCTCCTGTGGAAGTCAAATACCTGCTGAGATCAAGTCTGTGCGTTGGCTGGCACGGAGCCTGGAAAACGTCACCCCGGCTTATGAGCTTCTCAGCAATCCCTGAGTCAAATTCCCACACAAGACAAAAATAAAGGAACTTGCCCCTTTTCCCTGGCAGCTCATTCTGTCTCCCTGATCCTGGCCATAGGTCCCTGCCATGTCTTGCTGACCCCACTCTGTCCTGGAGACATCCTTCAGCATCTTTGTGCTGCAAGGAGAGTCCTGCTGGGAGGAAGGGAGAGGACAGGAGCAGGACCATTGCCCCTGGCTCTTGTGACAGTTATCTGCTGGTTCCCTCCCACTTTGCACTAATTTGGTATCAGCATCTGCCACTTTGGGGAGGAAGGGGACTTGCTGAAGTGAGAAATAACGTAGGATGTGCCTGCATGGCACTTCTTGGGGCTGGGAAACAATGGAAGGCAAGTGGGAATAGGCAGGAAGGGTTGGTTTCAAATGTGCCCTTTGAAAAAATTCCCACTTCTCTTCAGTGCTCACTGTCTTTGTTCCTGGGAGTTGCTGTTGCAAGGCACTCTCATCTGGTAAACAGGTCACACAGAATGGCATATCCACTGCTGGCTGAGATAACGTGTTCCCTGCTCTTCCTGACTTTCATTCCTCAGTTTTTTCCTCCAGTGAACTGGAACTGTACAAACTTACTGAGTTATAGGGGACACTGAATGTGAAGCGATTGAGGCTCAAGTGAGAAATGTACAGCACTTGTACAGATAAAGATGATCATGGGGAAGCCCTGCATGTGAGACCCTCAGGTTCCTCAGGGCTCCAGGGGCCTATCCAGCTGTATCCCATGGGTTTTCATGCCCTAAAGCAGAGGTGGGGATGAAATGACCTCCTGGGATCCCCTCATGTCCCATTTTCTGTGACTGCACTGATTTTAATGGTCTGTATTGGTTGGGAGCCAGCCCAGTTTGAAGGTGTAAATTACACTGTCCATTTGTTAATTAAAATGGCCATACCAGTGCTCAGCACAGTGTGACTGGTTTGGTATGTTCCTGGTCAAGTAAGCTGTATTTCCCTTCTGGTTTTTGCCAAAACCTTGGTGCAGCTGTAGTTAGAAGCTCTCCTGCCTGATGGCCATCCCTCAGAGCCTCACAGCAAGGCCACCTGCCCCTGTTTGTCCCTCCTGGAGAGTCAGCCTAACATTGGAAGCCCAAAGCATCTGTGTAAGGGGCTTGACCTCAGAGGCCAGCAAGGTAAAAGAAATGAGCTGGACAGGACTTAATCCTCTGGTTAGTGGTAGAAGCCATGCCCTGTTCCCTGTTGTTTACACAAGGAAAATAAGATTTTCAATTCAGCCTCATGGCTTTTTATTGAATGGGAGAAGTAACTCAGCAATGCAAGGGCTGGTAGTAACAGCCTCTTCTATGCACAGCTTTCCTATTCATGTTTCCTTTCTGTTCCCTTTCCATTGCTCTTCATGGCAGATTTTGAGGAGCAAATTCTAACTCTTTCCATCTTCTCTTAGATCTGAAGATGGCCTGAAATATATTCCAGAAGGAGATGCAATCTGACATGCTGGAAACTCTCAAGCTCTTGCTGCTTCCATCTTAATCTCTTTTAAGTATTAGGCATTAGTCATCCACACAAATTTTGCTTCTTTCCCATCTTAACACGTACAGTCAGTCCTTTCCAGGAAAAGAGCCAGAAACCAGGGGATGAGCTTGGAAAACAGGAGGGCTAGGACCAGATATTAACAGATTAAGATGTTGGGCAAGGCTTGTACAGCCACATGTGCAAAATGTTAAGTGTCAGTCCTCATGAATGGCAGCCGTGTGTGGATCCCTCAGTGGAACTGGTCTCTTGGGACAGGTGAAAACCTGTTTTAATGAAATGGTATCAGTGTGCTAAGCCCTTCAGCCTGAGAGCTTTCTCTTCAGTTTCCAGCCACCAGCTCACCTCTGCTCTCTCCTAAAGCATCTGTGCTCCTTTAGGGAGAGAAGAGCGTGAGAATCTGCTGGAGGACGAGGTCCAAGCTCGGCAGGTCCAACCAAGAGCTCAGGCTTAGGCTAAGACCATAACTTTGAGCTCTGCCTGTTCGTACAGCTCTGCAGGATGGCTCAGGATGCCTCATCCTAACATGGGCCTAAAGATTGCTGAGTGGGTGGCGTGTGGATCTGATCCTGAGAACAGGCTGTCTCATCTCTGTGAAGGTGTAGAGGTGTAGGACCTTAATATCTCATCTCCAACCACGCTGCACTGCCACGAGCACAACAGCAAGCAGAGATTGTGAAACTCTTAGTTCCAGAAGCCCTGATCAGATGGTGATTTGAGACAGTCTGTCTGCAGCTGCATCCCAACATGATGAAACTAAGCTGGGGGAAACCATCAGAAAGCTCTGTGTGGTCTTCACAGGCAACTCCTACGCTTCCCTCCCTGCATGGGAGACAGGAGGAATGTTTGGAGGCAGAAGGAGCTGCTTTGCAGAGAGGCTTTTGTTCTGAGAGGGGTCCATATCTCCTTGATAGAAACCCTTTTCACTCCTGAGGGTGGGTGTGCTTTGCTGTCTCATTAGGAGGGAGAACAGTAAATCCTCCTGTCCAAAAAGGGGGAAAGACAAAAAGAAAAAGAAAGGAGAAAAGAAGGAGAGAGAAAAGAAAAAAGAAGAAAGGAGGGGAAAAAGACTGTGTGCATGGCCTGGGTGCTAATGAGCCTTCTCTGCAGCAGATACAGTCAGGTCTTTAAGGTCCCAGTTGAAGTCAGAAGATTTAAATCAGGAGATTTAAACAGGTTAAAATTTCATTCCAGAACTGCACACACTCTATTTGAAAGTCAGGCATCTCATCACCTTCTCTGCTGGTGAGCAGGAAGAGAGGGAATTAAGGGCAAAATCCCAAATTCTTACATCTTCAGATGAACACAAATACTCGATGGTCTTCCACACAGCTCCATCCTGTAGGGTCCTGGTCCTGCTGGGACCAGCAGGCCCTTGTGATCAGCATTTCAGAAGAGAGGGCCACCAGTGAGCTACCTAAGAGAGGAGGAAAGCAAAAGCCAGGACCATGTGGAATGCCAGAGACTGCTCTGTAATGTTGCAGTTGCCTTCTCTGGGTTAATTATGCCTCCTGCTCCCTGCCCAGGCGGGCAGATCTCCTCTGTTTGGAGCTGGCACCCTTTTAGCTGAGCAGTACAAGCCATGCATCTAAAATAAGTCCTGCTGGTTTATGATAGCTGGTAAAAATAAAGCCTTACCAGCACAAGCAGCTATAACAGCACAGAGGATTTACGACTGAGTGGGTTTTTTCCAGGGTGGGCTGGCCACAGTCTGGTGATGGCCTTTTTATAACTGTTATCAGCTCCCACACAGACCAGGTCCATCTGTTACTTAATTTGAACGGAGACACTCCTAAGCTTTTGTTCACTAATCACTCGCTGCACATCTACATTGTTCTCCAGCAGGGCAGAGAAAAGGCTTGGCTTGCAGATCTCGGGGAGACACCATGGAAAAATAGAATAAAAAAGGCATGCAGCTTCCTTAGCCCAGCATGGTCCATCCACTTGCCTGCTCCCTTCCACCAGCTTTTAACCTGCCACTTGGATGCCAAAGCAAACCCAGAACCAGCTCCTTGGGCTGGAGGCAAGGGGTGGAAGTTAAGACTGAGTCCTACAAAAGATTGAGGCACCCTTTATAAGTCCAGTCTTCACATTTCACAAGTATATTTTGAGTCCCTTGAGCTATTCCTGAAACTTCAGAGACAGACAAAAAAAAAACCAAACAAAAAACATAACCAAAAAATGCCAAACACACTCTGGTCTCTCATTCCTGTGCTGTTTTGAGTTGTCTGTCCTACACCACCTGGCACAAGTTGCATTGTGGAATCACAACGAGACACACTGAGGGTAGAGAGGAGGGGGGATAAAGAGCCTGGAGCCCTGGGAGACAAAAGGATGGATATTTCGAGGCAGATGGTCAGATGTTCCTGAAAGGGCTTATGGTGATTTCCTCAAAATAAGCTGAGGGCACAAACCCAGCCTCCCCCTTCCTTGTCTTATCCAGACCAGCTCTGCGTGGCTTCCTCTGCTCCTGCTCTGGGGTTTCCCCCCACATTTCACAGCCAGCTGCACAGACAGACCCTGGAGAGGCAGGGACAGTGCTGGGCTCTGCCCTCCACAGCTCTCCTGCCTGTGCTGATGCCCAGGCTGGCCTTGGCACCGCCGCTCCTGGGATGAAGATGGACGCTCCGGGGACACCTCCAAACTGGCAGCCACAAACGTGCTGACATGCAGAGGGTTCAGCTAACATGTTTTAACACCTAACGAGGTATCACTGACTCGGTAGCACTCCTGGTACACCGAGTAACCACCCGGAGAGCCAAGATGCTTAACAAGGCATGTGGTTTATCGCAGCATTCCCACATGGCTTAGACACGCTTTGAATTGCAAATCAAGCCAGGGCTTAGTGATGATGGACACCTCAAGCACGGCATATTTTTGTTGGTTTAGTGGGCAGGTGTTTAAATACAGCTGCGTGGTTTTGTACTGCTTGTGCCTGACAGTGCATTAACTAAAATTACCGTATCAGATAACTGCGATATCGAGCGATGCTGCAGCACAGACTGTTGGCAGCAACTTATCCCAACTGTTTCCTGGTCATCTTTTTACTTTGCCTGCAGTTCTTCAGGAACATTTCACCCCCTCTTCAAGTTTCTGCCCAGAGTTTTCAAACAGAGAGAAGGATGGAAAGAGAAGGAAGGTCAGGCTTGGCTTTGAACAGTACAGAGAGAGGAGATCTAACACATCAAGTTGTCTATAAAGCTTTTTTTTTTCCCTTCAGTATAGCATTTTAAAATGATTCAGATAACATGAGTCACAGTAACAAGCATGGGCTGGATCTCTTTAGCTGAAGAAAAAAAGTGCCATAAGAATATGCCATAGACTTCACTGCCTTGTCCTGGATTCTATTTTGGAGGACTGATGACATTTGGGATTCAACCATATGTCTGGCTGATTCTGTAGCACATATAGATCTGGTAGGTATTCAGGGGTGTAGAACATACAGATCTGGTAGGATTTGGGAGATGCAGCACACAGGGATCTGGTAGGAACTGGGAGATGCAGCACATGGAGATCTGGTAGAAATTCAGGGATGCAGAACATACAGATCCGGTTGGAATTCAGGGATGCAGAACATACAGATCTGGTAGGTGCCTCTGCTGTGGCACATGTGCTGTTCTGGAAAGGGAATACGTGGCTGTTCCTGCTGTTCTCCAAACCCTGGGTGCCTTTGAAGTGAGATTTACATAACACAAAACCTTTGCTGATTATTTACACTGGGCTGAAGGAGGCCTAAAGGAACAACTTTGGAATACTCCTTTTGAGTATTGGCTTAAGCAGTAATGATGATTTAACACACAAAACAAAGCAACCTTTAAGTGTGCTCACCAAAGAGACAACCCTTGCCAAGAGCAGGGAAGTGGGACAGGGCACAGGTTACCCCAGCACTGATGTACAAACATGTGGGGAGCACTCCAGTCTCCCTGGATCTTGCTGCAGAGTCCTGCAGCCCCAGGGAGGCTGGAGAAAAAGGAATGCTAAAAAGAGCTGGAAAGGCATTCTGCTCCTACTCCACAGTTTGTGTGGTCACTTGAGGTTTTTGTTTTGGTTTGCTGTCACCTTCTTGTAATTTAGAACATGCTACTTGCAGCATTCTGCGACAGAGAGAAGAATAAATCTGTCTTAGCAGTGATTTAAGCAGCCACATTGATCTCTGCCCACGGTCAATACACGTAATAATGTCAGAACCTCTCCCACAGTCTCCAAGGACTCAGCTTCTGTCTAAAATTTGTTGTCATCCTGCTTTGTGCCTGAGGGATAGACCTGAATCTCTTGTGTTTAGTGGGGAAGAAAAAGCTTGCTGTGAACAATTTCTGAGAGATGAGATGGGGCTGGAACTGATGGAGTCCCACTGGCTTGGAGTGAATATTTCTAGAGTCATCACTCCCTCAGAGCATCACAACATTGTGGTTTTACTGTCCCCTCCTGCAACTGAACTGGTATTGTAGCTGCAGCAGCTGTACCTCAGTAGGACTGGTACTGTGATGTCTCTTTGATGGGGCAACATTTTTCTATAAAATATCTTCTGTGAGCATAACAAAACCCAAACTGGTACAGGTTTCCTTTAAGCAATGAGGAACCCTTTCTCTTCCCTTCTTTCTCTAGTTTTCTGTAGGGTTGCACAGGCCAGGTAGGTGCTGTGGAAGCTGCTTTTTGTGGCTCTTCAGGTGCTCTCCAGATTTTGGAAGCATCCCATCATTTGGGAAGTGTCTCCATAACTCAGTTCCCTGATGGAGCAGGTGCTGTCTGTGAAGAAGGCAGAGCCCACAGCTTCCCCCTTCTTGAAAGCTGAGCCAAATCCTTTCTCAGAGCCACCTGGCCTGAGCAGGAGGCCAACCAGCATCTCCTCAGATCAGCTCAGTGCTCAGACCTGGCTCTCCATTAAATTCCTCTTGATTCCAGGAGCAGGAACCTCACAGCAGAGGCCATCAAATGCCTTATTTGTATGGAGGTCCCTGCACCATTGTTGAAAAGTCCCCAAAGTCTTCTGGGACTACTTCCAGTGCTCTGGGGGTTTGTTGGGATTGGTGAAACCTGTTTGTGCTCAGGAGGGAGCAAAGCAAGGATCACAACAGAACACCTGAGAGGATCAAAGGACTCCTTACAAGAGCATGTAGTGACAGGACAAGAGGGAATGGATTGAAACTGAGAGAGTACAGGTTTAGATTGGATATTAGGAAGAAATCCTTCCCAAGGAGGGTGGGGAGCCCCTGGCACAGGTTGGGCAGAGAAGCAGTGGCTGCCCCATCCCTGGCAGTGTCCAAGGCCAGGTTGGAGCAACCTGGGCTAGTGAAAGGTGTCCCTGCCCATGGCAGGGGTAGAACTGAATGAGCTTTAAGGTCCCTCCCAACTCAAACAATTCCATGATTCTATGATGAACAGAGACTTCTCCCAGATACACATTAAAGTCCAGACCACAGCCCAGACCAGTCATCTGAGCTCGATATCAAATTTCTCCCAAATCTGCATGACTGTCTCCAGTGCAGAAGGAGGAAGGGTGAAAAGGTCCTGCCAAGAGCAGTTTTGGCTTGGCCAACAATTAGTTTGCATCAGCCAGTGGCTTTTGTGTGAGTAACAATGATTTTGTACACAAAGGCAGCTTCTAAACCTTGCCAAACTTCAGCTGTCCCTGGTGGTCTTTGGGGTATCAGCACCAGGACTCTGAGGGAAGTGCCAGCATTTAACAAACAATGAGGGACAGGAACCAGCAGGGAACACTTCAAAATTGCTGGAAGGATTTTAGGTGTTGAAGGCCCTTGAGCTTTCAGTGAGAGTGACTTTGTAGCTCTTGGGTATTTCTTCACCAGAGGAATTTTCCCCCTGCATTGTCAGACTCTCTCTCCAAAAGCTGAAAGCCAGCACAGGAATTTCATGGAATTTGTCATGATGCTGCAAATCATTTCTTTCTCCACATTTCCCTTCAGCTGCCTTTTCTGCTTTCTACTCATGTTTGTTGTGATGTTTTACTCTGACTAAGACAGTCTTAACCTTTAGCTGTCTCCCATGTCACCAGGGCACTGGTTCCCATCATCTGTAACCTGCTGTTTGATGGATGCCCAGTGAGGTCAGTGGGCATCCATCCTCCCTTAGCTTTCCACAAGCTTCTGATGGGATTTGCCACAGCAAAGCTGCACATGGGGCCACAGCAGACCATGTAGCTGATTGTTTTGGCACTAATTACAGTCTGTGGCCTCCTCCTGTAAGACAGGGCTTTGGAGCAGCCTGTTTTGTGAACACCAGAGTCTGACTGAGAGGCTTTGGAACAACCAGAACACGCAGTTCCAAAATACCCTCTGTGATGAAGGCATGGTTTTCCTGTCTGGTTCACTTTCTTCCTCTTGTGCCATGCTGGGAATTCCCTGCTTGTTCCTTTCTCCCTGCTGGGAGCTGTTGGTGAGTTGGGTATCCAGAAGAGCGTGAGTGTTGTTGGTACCTGCTCTGGGGGAGTGAACAACAGAAGGCACATGGAAGGCAGACTTTTCAAAATAAAATAGCACATGAAGGAGGGACAATGACTGGATTAATTTGGAACATGTTGGTGCTCAGAGCAAGAAGGGAACAAGCAAGCTGGTGGTATGGGGATGTCTCACAGTGTTGCATGGCTGAGCTTTCGTGCCAGGGTGGCTCTGGCTGGGGCTCTGCTCAAAGAGCTGAACTCCTGTTTTCTCACAAATCACAGTCCTTTCATGAGTTCCCATCTCACATTTTACATTGCCATGCTTGAAATACTTGCAGATGTAATCAGCATGTGTTGGAGGCCAGGCCTGGCACTTTCCATTTCCAGGAACTGACTGGATCTCTTGGGGTTGTTCTGCTTCCTCTCTTTTCCTGACCATCAAATTAATTTGCAAAATAAGACTTTCACTTGTGTGTTATCAGAGTTCTTTTACCATTTAAGTAAACACAAGGCACAAGGAAATGGCTTGTGCTGGCACTGCCTTTGTGCCATTATGTTAATCCTCCTTTTTAATTGCTACTTCTAACAATTATATTTTCCTGTATTTACACCATAACTCCTAAATAAACTTAGTCCTGCTGGAGCAGCTTTAGGAGCCAGGAAAGGGTTTTATCTGGGGAAGTCAGTGCTCAGAGATGATTTCTCAGCAGGCAGTGTGTTTCTGGCTGGGTGACTTATGAGCTGTGCTATTTCTTATTACCTTCTGTTTGTTTTTCCAGGCTGCAGACTCTTGGCTGTGGAGCTGACATCCAGCAACACCAAGCCCGTGGTGCAGGAATTCCAAAGTGAGTGGCTGTGCTGCCTGGGGAGTTGCATCAGGCCAGACAATTGGGGGAGAATTCTCTTTATTGGCATCTGGTTTCCTGGGGGAGACAGGATTATGAGAGCCTGGGATTCAGAGAAGTACAGCCTAAGAATATGTCTGTATTTCACCCTGATTGAAGTGGTTTATTGAGGTCCCCTGTAAGCCATTGGCATTGTAAAGTGTGTGCCTAAGTGCTTTTTTGAACTGGATCCCAAAAGAAGGAAAAACAGTTGCCTTGCAATTAATATACCGAAGAGGGAGTTGGGAAATTTCTGTTTTATCTTGGCCCTCTTAGATGTGCACTGGAACATTGAGAAGCCACCTCTCAGCCCTGCTGTGATGTCCTGTTCTGTACAGATGAGATGCCAGTGCCAGCTTTAAAGGGGAGAGGGTTTGCTGGATTTGTCCCCAGGAATCATGGTCTCAGTCCATCACCAGCCACTGCCCAGGGAGATTGTGCCTCCCTGACTCACGTTGTAGCTCTGAGCAGCAGCAGGACAGTGCTGTGGGCAATCCCTGTCATGAGGGCTTGTTTGCCATAAGTCACAGCCTGCAGAGAACAGTGTGTTCATTTCTCTCCATAGCTGATAGCTGCTGGACTATTATTTTTGCTGGCCAAAATCCATCTTCCCCAATAGCTCCTGGAACCCAGCAGTGTTTCTGTTTGTCAGATGAAAGAGAAGGCTCTGCTTTGTGGGCAGAATCTCCTAATAAAACACTGAGCAAGACTGCTTAAAGCAGAGCAAAAATACAGCTGCTTCCTATTAATCTGTATCCCCATTATTTTTCCTGCTAGGTGTTGAGCTGTCCTGCATCATTAAATCCACTGTAACACCAGATCCCAGAATCGAGTGGAAGAAAATCCGAGATGGCGAAACCTCTTACGTGTTTTTTGACAACAAAATGCAGGGTATGAAGATTATTTGTTCTTAGATTTCCAAAACAGCCTCAGAAGCAATACAGTGGGGAACAAACAAGTCTGCAAAAGGCAGGAGCTCTGGCTGTCTTGCTGCTTTCTTCTGGAACAGAGTTCAGCAGTCAAAGTGCAGAATGGAGAGAGAAAGCAGGATGTTCTTTCCTCCCTGCCCTCATTACTGACAGGTCACAGTAGGGAGCCACAGAGAGCTGGAGAAGGTAAAAGACACTTCTTGGGTAGGAAAGCCAATGCTCCAGCTTCCCTTCTGCAGAGCCTGTTGGGCCCTGCATGGTCTCTGGGTGTCTGGGCTCTCAGGACCAGGCACTGACCCCTCCTGTCTTTCCACATGAGATCTGAGGGCTCCACCTGCACTTCAGAAGGGATGTGTATGTTGAGCTGTCACAGGGCTCTGCAGCATCCTGGGAGCATGAGATTAGAGGCAAACTCTTTGGCTTGATAGGAAAACTTCAATGCCAGTAGGGCTTGGCTCCACTTGGAAATACTCCAGCACTTTAGATGGGACCAACAGCCACATCCAAATCAATCTTCCAAAGGAGACAAGGCCTGAGGCTGCCTTGGAAGTTGGATTCTGCCACAGTTTTTGACATTTGGAGCGGTGCTTTCCAGTTCATCCTCTTCCATGGCTGGCAGCATTGCTTTCCTTTGTGGCTCTCAAGCATCAAGTTCCTTTTAGGTAGTTCCCTTGACTCCACAGAGAGTCCAAGAACAACTGCTTGATTTATATGCCCAAAAGGTGTGACCAGCCTGTTTTTTTCCTCTCTTTCCTCTACATCAGGAGACTTTGCGACCCGGGCAGAGATCCTGAGCCGGACATCCCTGGTGATCAAGAACACCACGAGGATGGACACGGCCACGTATCGCTGCGAAGTGGCCGCCCCCTCCGACACCAAGACCATCGACGAGATAAACATCCAGCTCACAGTCCAAGGTACTGCAGCAAACCCACACACCTCTGCAAGAGGTCACAGAAGGGTCTCTGTGGGCCCCTCCAGCATCCAAACAGTCTGGAGGCTGTTTAAAACCAGCTGCAAATAATGCAAAGTTTTGATGCCTTCCTAGTAGTTACAGAAAACGTGTCAGAAATTATTTAGTTCTGCTCAGCAGTGCTGTTAATTCACCTGGTTTGTGTCTTCCCACAGTGAAACCCATGACTCCCAGATGCACTGTGCCTAAAGCTGTACCTGTTGGCAAGTCAGCCTCTCTTCACTGCCACGAGAATGAAGGTTTCCCAAAGTCCACTTACAGCTGGTACCGCAACAGCGAACCTTTATCCCCCGACACGAAATCGAATGCCAAACCCCACAACTCCTCCTACACCCTGAACCCTGCCACAGGCACTCTGGTAATGCTCTGACAGACATAATCCAGACTTAGTTTGATGGATAGGTTATTTTTAAGGTTGATTATAATAGAAAAAAACCACTGCCAGGCTTTCAAGAAGGAATAATTTGAATAAAGTGAGCTGTTTTAGGATCTGGGTGGGTTGAGAAAGGCAAGATTTGATGGAAGGAGATCCAAGTAGTTTGGTTTTGATCACTGCTGTGATACCACATACATGATTAGAAAGAGGGAAGATGTCTCACCTTGAAGGCCAGGAGGGCTACTTTTCTATATACATGTTAATACCCTCACAGTGCCTTGTTTCTCACATCCTACTCCCTTCCCTTTGTCCTCTTCTCCTCGGCAGGTTTTCCATGCAGTGCACAAAGGGGACACAGGACGTTACTCCTGCATAGCAACAAATGATGCTGGCTTTGCCAAGTGTGAGGAGCAGGAGATGGAAGTCTGTGAGTAGCTCTGCATACAATTTTCATCAGTGCTGGTTGATGTATCACCATAAATGAAATGCCATCACCATAAGGAATGAAGGGAGACATCACAGAGCATTAAGTCTTTCCTGCATTCTTATAGCCCCAAGCACAGGAATATAAAAATAAGCTAAAAATTCAGGGAAACAGTAAAACATTGTTCAGATCATGAACAGATTTAATCTTGAAATCAGGGACTCACTAGTTCCCTATGAATTACTGGGGTTTGCTTAAAAAGTTTGAGAGATGTCATTTTAGTGTCTGTAAAGCTAGAATGTTATTGCTGCCTTAAAGAAATACTGGATGATGGCTTCTCTTTTTGCCAGATGACCTCAATATTGGTGGGATAATTGTGGGAGTCCTGGTGGTCCTGGCAGTTTTGGTGCTCATCACTCTTGGGATCTGCTGTGCCTACAGGAGGGGATACTTTGCAAATGGCAAAGAGAGCGGGGAGAGGTAAGCTGGGATTTCAGGTGTTCTTGGACAAGTCCTTGCACCCACAGCCAGCATGGAGGAGTCTGGAGGGCACCAAAATTTGGGGGCTAAGAGGTATTTAAGTGCCTGACTCAGATACCTTTCTTCCTAATTCCCTGGGCCAACCCAGTTCTTGAGACATCCAATTCCCTGCTGTAAATGCTGCACCATCCAGGTTTTATTTTATAGAATTATCACAGAGTGGTTTGGCTTGGAAGGGACCTTAAAAATCATCTAGTCCCAACACCCTGTTATGGGCAGGGGCACCTTCCACTTGACCAGGTTGCTCAGAGCTCCATCCAGCCTGGCCTTGGACACTTCCAGGGATGGATAGTATTTATCTAAGGGAGAATTTTGGTGTGGCTCCTCCCCTTGTGCTTGCTGCCAAGACCAGCCAGAGGATGAAAGCTGTGCTGTAATAGCCTCATAATTTGCATGGGAAAGAGGGGACCAGCACAATTAAAAGCCTACAGGTGTTTTTCCAATAGATCATGTGCTGTTGGCATAACGAGGTCTTCAGTTTAATGATCAAAGCACACTGGACAATTAGTTGGAAGCATCAAGACATGCACAGGGAATGTATGCAGAAGAGCAGGCTCTCCACAGGAAATCTCACTAGTTGTGAGAACCTAAATTTGGCATGAAAAACAACCATTTTAGAGCACACATTAAAATGTTAAAAACAACAGCATTAGCATCAGAGACAAGCCTCGATGTCCTTACAGAGTCTGCAGAAGAGATAACAAATGTAAACCCATATTCTCATCAGATAGATTTGTTCTGTGCTAAATGTTGCTTTTCAGCACAAGTCCTCTCTTTTTTTCCTCTCTCTGGTTTGGTTTGTTTTTCAGAAAAAGCTCCAAATATCCTATTTAAATGCAGCTGAGGGTTGGCATGCACTGGACTTGACAGTTGTATATAAATCCTGAATTCCAGTGGGATTGCAAACAAGTGGTGCTTCCTTATAACTAAGAAAAATGCTGAAGGCATCTGGCAGTGAAGGATTAAAATGAACTTTATAATTGCCACAGGAAACAGAGCAGGAGGCACAGAAAGGTAGTGATAGGGACCAGAGCAGGCAAGCCCAGGAAAGAATGAGTTAATTTCTTTGCAGAGTCTTGTGGGAACATGCAGGAATCTTTTTACCATGTGCTGAAGGGGAGATAGAAAAAATCCCAGTCATGGCAAATGATGGAATAAACCTCTCATTTGAGAAACAAACTGGGTTTCTCTCTGCTTGCTTTTCATTCAGCTGCTCCTCCTCATTTCCATCTTTCTCAGCACCTCCCCTCTAAAATCCTGCAGTCTTCCTGTCCCAGAAATGAGATTTTTTCCCCCTTTATTTCAGCTACAAGACTCCAGCAAAACCTGACTGCGTTAACTATATCCGGACAGATGATGAGGTAACAAATGATTTGCATTTACCATCTCTCTGCTGGGGAGAGGAGGAGGGTGGGCAGAGGACTCGCTTTTTTAGGGCCTACAGACTTTTTCAGAGTGGGCTCCACTCCGAAGCAAGGCTGGAGAACACAGGGAAAACAGAAGGGTGAAGGCTGAGTCATTTGCTTAGAAATGATGAACAGTTTAAGTTGCCTGGAGTGGCTGATGCCAGGAACTATCAAAGGCAGCTCTGCTCCGAGTTATCTCGTGGCCTGACCCCCTCGGGATGAGTTTCATTGGATTAAGTGGGCAGGACATGATGCTTTTACGAGAGAAGTTGTATTTTGGGATTTGAGTAGATCATTAAGCTTAAGACCAGAAAAAGCCTCTCCCATTAGCAGAGATACTGATGATGGAATGGGAAAGTCCCCTGCCTGCTGTGTGAGGGCGGGAGGAGGAGCAGCATCTCACCAGTATAACCAGTCCCGCCCTCCTCCTTCCCAGCTGGAAGATGGGGATCCCTGAGAATGCTTTTATTTAAACACCTTGGATCTACCTTTTGGGGGTCAGCAGGAACAAAGAGTTGCCTGGAAAGCTCCTCAATCCTTCCTCCCTCTCAAACTGTTTCGTTGCAGGGTGACTTCAGACACAAGTCTTCATTTGTCATATAGGACGCCAAAAGAATATTGCAAACCAGCAAAAGCAAGTGTGAAAATACCTCCTCCAGGAACTCAAAGCAAGAGCAAAAGATGAATTAAGTGCGCTTGGAAGAGTTTGGAACACACAAGAACTCGATAGCTAGCTATCTGTATATCTTTTTTTTCTTTGCCAAAGTTTCAAGTTAACTCCTCACTGCCCAACTCGCGTCTCCCCTTCCTCTGGAGATACCAACAGGATCACCTAAACCTGTCCTGGGACTGAGGAAGCATTTTAATACTTCCCAAGAGACTGGGCTGTGGAAGTTTGTGGAATTGCCTTCTATTTGTGCTGCAGGGACATAGCCACAATGTGCAAACCACCCAGGGGAACAGCATTAGGTAAATGTGTAGTAGACATTACTAGTATGAGTTACTAGTAGACAAAACAAGGTGCTGATACAGCAGTAGATGGACTTCAAAGAGTGAGATTTATCCATGCAAGGAGGGGTTTTCCTCTCAGCAGCTCATTGATGCTGATGCCCAAGGCCTGGCTGGTGACTTTTATGCATTTGTGATTGTCTTGTGCTTGACTCTGACTGCTCAGGTGCAGCTTGGGGGGGGGTGTCTCTGAACAGCCAACACCACTTATGTTCTCAGCCCTTGTGTAAACTTAATTCTTGTTATTTAACATGACCCACCAGGCCAGGATTGCTTCTGTTCCCTGCTTTGTAGAGAACTCATTGCACGCAGGTAACCCCTCCATCTAATCTGCACAAAGCAGACTTGCCTCCTGCGTCTTTCTGTGCTGAAAGAGGCTTAGAGGGGAGGCAGAGAACAAGTGCTAAGACATCCCTTTCAGGAAAATTAAAGCCAAATACTTTTCCTGGGCTAAGATTGCCATAAAAGGTACTGAGATATCTTCCAGCTTTTTTTACCTTCTCAATTTCTTTTTGTAAAACCCCACATTCTAAATTTTTTGCAAAGATCTATTTTGATTACTTCAGAAAAGGTAACATTTCTATTTAAAGTGTAAATACGTGATGCCAGCAGTGTTTAAGTAATGGAGCTATTTTTTTACTGTTGAAGCTACAGAGAGGAGCTCAAATGTTGCTCTAATATGGCACTGTCAGAGCATATCAGTATTAGTGCAAACTGTTTTAAAAAGCTGCAGGTGGAACAGCATCTCTTTCCTCTTAAACCAGCTTCAGTCATTTCCTTGTCACAAGAGGTCTTACCAGACACAGAACAGAGTCACTCAGGGATAGTTTTTGTAAATTTATGGCAGGAGCTATCAACCTTTTTTATATAGAAAACTTCTCTTGCCAGTGACCAACACTTTGTTTTTGTTGTTGCAAGAAATACCCAGGGATGGCTTTTGGATTCAGTTCCAACGAGGTGACAGAGTGACTTCAATGTTTGCTGCCCCTCTGCAAGTTCCCTAAAGCACTAACACAGTGTGACAGCTACAGCAACCTGACAGGTTTAAGCTACAGGGCCAAGGCCACTGTTTGTGGAGTTGGGAAAGCAAAAGCTCAACACCAAAGCACTTTCATAGTGTCAGCTGAAACTTTTCTCCAGGGATGGTAAAAGAAAAAAAGAAAATGAATCTGGTTCTCTTGGCTTGAGGGAAAATAGCTGGGAACACATGAAAAGATCCACGTTGATCGTGTTGAACGGCATTGGGTGATACAAGATGTGGATGCAACACTAGAACTGTGCTGTGGTTTAAGAAGTTTTTTAATGTAGCATAATTTAGTGTTCTTGTATTTCCAATATAAATTGAATTGTCTTAACTTTTCCTCTATACAGTATTTTGGATACTTGACGATTTGGACTGTCAGTGTTATTTTTTAGTGTTCTGCATTACTCTGCTTTGTTCCTAAGGCCCTCGCTGGACATGCCATTGCTGCATTTGTTTTGCCTAAGCAAAGCTTTTCCACTTGTCCTTTTGCTAATGAAAGTAAAAGTAAGGATGGGGCAGCAATAACCAGATGTTCTCTGTGTAGTTCAGACATTACCACTGCTATTTTGCAACTATATTCTGGTTACCTTCCTAAGACAAGCTCTTCAGCCAAGCCACCCAGTGCTGATTGCTGCCTCTAATCATTCTGACATTCCTTTGCACCCTCTGGATATCCACTGCTCCTTCTCTGTGCTGCTTCAAGGATACCTTTAATAAGGGAGAGAGAGGAAAGGGTTGAATCAGGGTAGCTCTGGGTACTATGGGAGCACAATCCAGTCTCACCAGAAGCCAAAGGCAGCCTTCCTGTGAAAAACCAGCAAAGCTTAGAATCAAAACTTACTTTTCTCAGTTCTAAAATGCACAGTGGCATCTCTAACGAGAGAAGGGGAGATGATCCCCCCATCCTATACAGCTCATGAGAGCTGATGGATGGAATTCATTGTATCATTGTGAATAATATTGAGGTTTGTACTAATGTATTACATTTAACTCTGCCAAGAATGTTTTACATAAATACCAAGCTATAAAGCATTCTTGTAGGGGTTTTTATTTGGTTTTGGTTGTGTTGTTTAAGCAGCCATATTATGGGAGGTTTCTGTTTTCAATTCAGTGAAATAAGGGAAGGTCTCTTCTGTCAAGAGCACTCATTTGTATTGGGATGAAGGTGACAAAGTCCAAGGTATGTTGCTGTTAATCAGTTTTTTCTTGGACATTTCTCTATTCCTGATTCTTCTCTAGAGAAGATTCATTAATACACACAGGGCTCATCTCAAATACCTGAGGACAGAACAAAAACAACAGAAGCACAAAGTAGGAAATAAACTATCACAAGTTACCATTCTGAGGGGCTTAGTAGTATTTTAAGGCAGGAGAAAAGGTACAAAATAAATGGATGGGGCCATAATTGACCATCACTTAAGCCAAAACCATTCCACAAATCCTGTGTTCACAGGTTTTGACTTTGATTTTGGGAATAAAGTTTAACCTCAGTGGAAGGTTTCTCTGATCTTCAAAACAGAATAAGGAAAGTGAGGGCAAATGATGGGATTCCAGGGTAGGAGGGACGTGCCTTTGTTTCCACTCATGCAGCAAAGTCTGCTCTGTGCCTGAGGAAGACAAACCAGCATGAATAAAACAGATTCGTGTTTCAGGTGTCAATGACATCTAGGGCATGAGCTCTGTGACAAAGTCCAAGGTATGTTGCTGTTAATCAGTTTTTTCTTGAACATTTCTCTATTTCTGATTCTTCATCATTGAAAAGTTGTCATGAATGATGGTTTGGCCCTTCCCTTAAAGCACCTCAGGAAAGACCAGGGCTGATGCAAAGCACTTTGGGCTCCTACTCACACAGAGGAGTGATGATAGCAGGACTAGTCTTGGGACATTTCTCCCCAGCATGAGCTCTGTGATGGAAGTTAACCACAGATAAACTTCAGGGAGACTCAGGAATGGTCAGATTCCAACATTTACACAGTGTATTTATGAGTTACCTGCACAAGGCACACAGCTCTGATTTACCCCCCTTCATTTGAGTCATATCCTGCTTGCAGTCAAATTAGAGTCTCTATTTAAAAGCTCCTGGGTCCAATATTAATTGAACTGAGGGCCCCAGATACCAATGATGTGGTAGAAGAGACTTAAGAGGCTGTAGAAATCTATAGAAAAAAAATCATTTCTCTGTCAGCTCAACAAGAGGGGAGACAGTGTGGGCGGAATTAATTCTGTAACCATTTATTTTCATCAAATGCTAATAGTTGGAAATAACATAGCTCAAGAATGGAAATATTCCATATAAAAAGAACATTAAGGCTGTTTCATACACACAGGAGTTTGCACAACAAATAAGAGGTGATGTAGCGTGCAATTACCAGATTTAGAGGTGTGGCAGTGACAAGCTGGTTTACCTTTTTATCAAATTAAAGCAACTCTATTATATAACCCAGAGGGACAATGAGGGATCAAGTGAATAAGGCCAGCCACTCACTGCCCTGCAAGCTGTGATAAATGCAATTATTGTGGCAACATTATGCCCTCACATTTTCAAATGGACAAATTACACATCCTGAGAGTGAAGAGCAAACTTCTCTTTGTGCTGCAGCTTTCCAGCCCTCCAGTGAGCTTTGTCAAGAGCAGCAGCTTATAATCCATATATGTGCTAATGCAGGCTTAGCCTGCCCATATTCTGGACAGTTTTGTGGAAAAGCCAACTAAGAATAGATAGCTAAGGAAGGACATGTATTCACAATTTATAATTACACAGGGAAAGGTCTCAGGCAGTGTGGGGATTCTGTGCAAGAGCTCAGTGAAAGGCTCAGTTGTCTGCTCTGAGGGGGGTTCTGCGCTGGGACCGTCGCAGAGGGACTTTCTGGCTGCTCCTTTTCCTGGCTGGGGATTCCACTTTCCACTCCTGAGGTCGGGATGGGCTGCAAGAAGGAAGCAGAGCAACCATTTGTTTCCAAGCACTCGACCAGCCTTTCTCCCTGCAATTACTGTGTTCAACTTACGGTTTCTCTGGCGATGTCAAACAGATAATATCACTTGGCTTATCCTCAGCCTCCTCATTCCCTGCAAAGAATACACATATTTTCATATTTTACAGAATGCCACAGATTTGGGGTTCTTTCCCCCCCCCCCCACCTCAAGTTAGAATGCCAGAGATGACTTGCCTGGAGCTGAACCGGGTGTGTGCATCGAGCTGATGTAACTGACCCCAGCACCAAAAGTCAAGTCAGTAATTGTCTCTGGGGAGAAAAAAAAACAACCAAAAAATACAGCACATATCAGCAGGCAGCTTGTGACACAGCCAGAGGGCAAGGCATGCTGCTGTGGGATACTCAAGTGTCACAGAGTAAGTAAATCCAGTTAATTGCAAACACACACACACATATATATTTATATATATCTTTTCCAGCCCAGCAGACCTCAGTGTCTCCCACCCAGCCCCTGTGCACATCAGCCTCACACTCCAGCCTTCCTGTGCTGAGGAAATTACTTAAAAATGGAATTGTGTGCCTCCTTATCCTGCTCTGGAGGGACAGCCAGACCTTCCACTGAAGCTTTGCCATCTTTTCACAGCAAGATTTTTGAGCCAGGCCAGTTGCTGTGCCTGGTCAGGGCAGAGTTTGGGGCCCCTGAGAGCAGCCAAAGGGCCTGAGCAGCCATTCCATGAGATGCCTGCAGCCAGACAAGAGGAATCACTTGACAAGGGAGCTGGGTAGAATTTAGCTTGCCTGAATAGGCCCTAGTTGTCAGCTGTCTCTTTCCTGTCATTTATCTCAGGAGAGATGTCAAAATATTCAGATTTTACTTAACTCAACGCTCTGTTTTATGCTCATGTTTCCCAGAACCTTTCACAAGGAATTAAGGTAGGAAGTGTTTTATAGGGCAGGAGTTGGAAGCTCAGCTAAAAGGACTTCTCTTTACAGCTTAACTGCATTTGCTGTTTAACTCCTGCCCTATCCTGGAAGGGAATCACTGAAGCTTAGAGTGGAAATCCAACTTGATCCATCTGCCTTATCTCTTCTGTGCATCGGTCAGGGCTGACCTGTGTCAGTGTCCTGACTTTGTGCAGTGTGTGCCTGAACAAGTTACCTGGGTAATGAGGGAGGGAGGAAAAGGAAGGAGGGAGGAAGGAAAAGAAAGGGTCATCAAGTAGTACAGAAAGGTGGTACCTTCACAACAGGTGTTTATGCACAATCCCCACTCACCCAGACCCACTTAAACCACTCTCAAAGTGACAAGCAGGAATTGAGGAGTCCCAAAGGGAAGAGACAGCCAGAACAGCTGAGTAAGGCTAAAAGAAGGGACAGCTGCTCCCAACTTCTGAAGTATAAAACTGTTCACAAAGAACTGCATCTCCAATAGTTTTAGAATGATATACCAGAGAATTAAACATGTTTTATTCTGACTGTCTCTCAGCCTGAGACCACCATACAGATGGCTCAACACACACCAACTGAAGTGATGATCCTGCTCTGTACAGTTTGTCTCCCTGCTGAAGGACACATGCTGCCTCCAAGCAAAGCAGGAATTCAGCACTAGTACCACTGCAGATTAACATTTTTCCTCTTTTTTTTTTTCACCATCTGGTGCTTAAGAGAAACAGCCGTGCAGGCTTCCAGAGACATGGTGCTTGAAGATTTCTGCTCTCCAAAAAACACATTCCCAATATTTTTTGCACAAAGATCACTGCTTGTTGCTCGGGCAAAGAGAAACATTGAGGCAGACAACTCAGAGCAGGATCAGGTTTTCCAGTGGGTGCACACCACTGTGCCTGCTCAGGGCTGTCAGGTATTGCCAGACTGCCTTATTGGCTCCATGTCTGCTCTGCTGTGTGTGGGCAGGGCAGTGGGGTGCAGACACAGGCAGAGACAGCTCAGACAGTTCTGTCTGGGTTTACCAGACCCTCCCCACAACAACCCCCAAAGCCTAATGAAAGCTGACCTGTCACACACCCAGTTTATGGGGAGCTCTCTGCAGAGCACGTGAGGGTGTCCATCACACAACTCACACTACAGCAGAGATGCCCTAAAATGGACAGAAAGGAAGGGAATCTCCTGCTGGAACTCAGCTCCATTTGTGTTTTACTACAACTGCCTCTTGTGTTTGCAGGGCTGTCAGAAAGCATTCCAACAAAACCTGCCTTTGGATGGTCAGGGCTTGTGAGAAGGCAGTTCAGCTGGACATAAGCACAGCAGACAATCCCAATTTGTCTATCAGAGATTCTTCTCTGTGTATTTTTACTTCAAAATCCACAGCAGTAAGAAAGCCACATCATGCCTTTTCCAAAGCTCAGTTTAGTTTAGTGTGGAACACACACACTTTATTACTGTGCAGGTTGGTAATGCCTTTGGGCAGATCTCTGTTCTCCTGCAGTTGTCTCAGCCCATTGCCAGCTCTGGAAGCAGGCTGTGGCTCACCCCAGATCCTCTCTGGAGAATAGAAATCCCCTTGAGGGATGAAAAGGGGACTGAGGATTTATTTCTCTTTGCAGTAGGTTCTGTAATTCAGTCTAAAAATGCTCAGCTCTGGTTCCAGAGCTAAGGAGAGCAAGTCTTGCACACTTTGAGCAGCGAAGGCTGGTAAGGAATAACAACATTTCTCCTCAGCACCCCAGAATGATGAAGGAAGAAAGGGCAGTGGCTGTTACTTCAGCATCCCAAAATAAATTCTCTCCTGCCCCAACTCAATGCTGTAATACCCTGTGACATGCACATGGGGACTACTGGACTGTCCTTTCCCCATGGACATCGTTCAGCTGAAACCACCAATTTCCGAATGGTTCTTCTTTACTACAACTACTTAGATAAATAATCCAAAGCTGTCACTGACTGATTCCTATCAATGACTGATTCTCTCAGCCCTGCAGAGGAGCTGTGCATTGATACCCCTCTCAGAGTGCTCAGCCCAGTCTGGGAAGGGCTCCCTGGGATTTTACTCACGCTCTGGAGTGCTGATGGCACGACCTGCCACTTCCACGTTGTCTTCAGAGGACTGTTGGTTCAGGCTCTGAAAGGACACTAAAAACAGCAAGGAAAATTGAACACAGAAATGTATTCAAGACTCAAGGCTCTAACTAGATCTGTGTGAACTAGACCCAGTCCAGTTTGCAGCAATGTTCCTACCCTGCTTGCTGCCTGCTGTGCCTGACACAGAGGATAAACTCCTTCCAACACTCTTGCTGCATTGCTTGTTCCGGTCCTCTATGGCCTTCCTGGCAGAGTTCAGGATGGCCAATGTGCTCAGGGATGCTGCCCTGAGGACAAAAAAACATGACAGAAACAGGGATTTCCTTCTGCAAGCCCAGATGAGATACCTGCAATGAAGAGACCTGATCCCTCCTGATCCCTTATCTTAAACACCAAAGGTAAAGGAGATTATGCTGCAACACTGGTGACTTTCAAACCACTCAGCAAAGCAACAGCCCTGCAGAGCATCCTCTCAGGTAACAAAGAGAAGCCCATACCTGTGACCCAGTAGCTGCTCCTTCAGAGCACCAGCACGAGGTAAAGCCAGCTCAGAAGGCACAGAGGAAGGGATGGTTCCAGGTGGTGAGGACTGTCTCCTACTTGCAGGAGACTGAGTGTTACTATTCTGGCCACCAAGAGATGCAGCTCTCTCCAAAGACTGAGATGGCTATGGAAAACAGGAGAAAAGATCATACATATATCAATGAATATAAGAGTAGAAAATCCTACAAGACACTTATACCTGCATGCTGTGTGATATAGAACTGCCCTTTGTGTGATGGATATAAAGGGGTGCAAGGGAGGAAGAATTTATTGGCCAAAATTTTAACAAGTTAACAGAAAGGTTTGCTGGGACACATATGTCCGAGTTCAGAGGTCTATATATAGCTGCTCTTCTAAAGTCTGCAGAGAAATGCACTTCCAGGCTAGAAGTTCTCATCTTAAGGTAGGTATATAAAATAGTTCAGGACAATTGACTAAAGCACACACTTATTTCTTTACACTGACTTTAAAAGAGAATCTGCATGACTAGGACAGGGGTGAATTTCCACTCTGTAGACACTTAAAAGTCAGACAAAATGAACCCTTTGACCAGTCTATCACTGTGGGAACAGAGTAATTAACCAGACCCAAATTAGTCTTAGTTTCCCCTTTAAACTAAATTCTTTCCACATTGATAATTTGCTGCTCCTCTTTGCCCAACACGTGTTGTTTGTTGATGTTCTGAGTGTATCAGTGACTCTGAAAGCAAAGCTGCTGCCAGGAAATGTGAAGAGATATGAGAACATTCCATAACCATTCTGCTGTAAGTGATGAAAGAGGGTCCACAGAGAGAGCCTGGTTGTTGTGAGCACACAAATTTGAGCAGAGCAGACCATACACTTACAGAGTTAATGGCACACCAACCTCTGCCTGTGCTGCCGGGACCTGCTCGAGGTCTGACTCCTTTGCCCTCGCCAGCTGCTCTTCATATTTCTTCATATCATACTCCAGCTCTGCTGCCAGCTGCTTGTCCACAGCAAAGAAGTCTTTGATTTCATTTCTGTAATCTTGCATCATTTCCTGGAGCAGTAAGGAATGTTTAAACCCTTTCAGAAATCTCTCCTGATTCACATCCCCATTCAGATCACAGCTGCTTAAGCGCAAAAGGAAATACCAGTTGGTGGAGCAGAGGTGTTTTTAACAGACTAAGAGTTTCAACTCCAATTTGTACTTCAGAGCATGAAAAAGCTTTTCCAGCGTTCAGGCTTCCTACCCACGTTCCACTGAGGAGGCTCACACGTAACACACAGAGATCCTTATCTAAAATCCCTCCACCTCCTACAGTATTTAACACAGTGGCAGTGGCACACCATCATATGTCTGCTAAATACCCCTCTGAGAAGGCTGTTCGTTCTGTTACTGGTTGCACATCCAACACATTAACTCCAGAGAGGATTAAAACCCCCAAACCAGCAGGAAAACACTTCTCCTTACCCGTAGGTAGTTCATCAGGTCCTTAAGAGCTGGGATCCTCTTCTGCTCCATCAAAGACTTCAATGATATGATTGTTGGGATGATGTTTTCTATGAAATTCTTCTTTTGAACCTTTTTTTTAACAAAGCACAAACAGTTACACAATGCAATAAAGGAGAAGCCACTCTGGTTAGATGAATGGCCTAAGTGAGAGGAGTTATCCCTCCACAGCAAGGGAATTACTGTAATTAAGGCTGCTCTTACTCATGTACAGAGGCTTTTAACCTAAGAGGAGTCTTTTCAGATACATCACCAAGTCCCTCAGTTCTCACACTGAAGCCAAATTACCCCAAAGAGTGCACCAAACGTTGTTGTGCTCAAATGCTTTACCAGCAAGAGAGCTGGGGGATAAATTTAGCTTAGCACAGCTTCACTGCCTTCTGAGGAAATGCACTTCTCATCACTCCACCTCAAGGACAAGCATTCTTCACGAATTTTGCCTTAATGTTTTGTTTTTACAAGACACAGAGTTCCCACAGGTGCCCATCCCTCTTCCCACACCAGACCAAGTGCCCTTTACCTGCGAGATGAGCTTTTTCTGTGCCACCTGCATGACAGCATTGGCCACGGCCATTTCATCTTCATCAGGCTGAAGGTCTTCCTCAGGTTTTGATCTCATAGTTGAGAGCTTGATTTCTTTGCAGCTGAGGACTGCAAATGTATCTGAGAGCAGCTCACTGGCTTCCATGTCCAGTGGAAGGACCTCATCCACAAAGCAAGCTGGAATACAGAGGGAAGGAATAAGAAGTATTTTATCAGAAACAGCAGTGAAGGGGCAGACAGGATAACACACCTGGATGAGTTTAAGGGTTTTTTTTTTACAGGCACTAGTTCTTTGTTTGCCAGGTTTTTAAAGACAGGCCTTACCCAGGATGTTGTGGCTGATCTTGGTTGTAATGCTGAACCTCTGCTCATCTGTGAAATGCTCCAGCAGGAACGTGTAGATTCGCATCCTCTTCTCTTTGTTATCTTTCCCCTTCAGGGAGAAGAGATTCTTGGCCCTGTGGCAGAGCAAGACATTTTACAAGGCCCCAGGCCACATTATGCCAACTCACAGGAATAATAAGACTTTAAATCAGAGAGGAATATTTGCATGTCACTTTTAAGACCCATAAACCTGTTAGGACACCACACAGCCCCACAAATTACACACAAGTCCTCCTAGAAGTGTCACAGAGAAGGCAGGACACAATTTAACACTGTTTCCCCCTGCTGCATATGTAATTGTGAAGTGACACAAATGCTTTGCTGCCACTGAAAGCTGCATGGCAAGACAGGCCATAATTTAGCAAAAAATTAGACAGAAATGTGCTCAACTGACCGTACACTCTGGGGGAACCTGTTGTACTTCCCATGTTTCTCATAGCTGTTAAAATGGAAGATGCACTCAATGAAGTGTTGGGAGAACATGACAGGGTTCCTCTTCAATAAGAGATGCACCAGGCAGAACTCTCCAAACCTGGAAAGGAGGAAAAGAAAGCTCTTATCAGGGAGTTTCTAAAAGCCACCACTGAAACATAGCACAGGGCTCTCACGGCAGGAGGATGGTTTTCCTCTGCCAAATGTCCCTCAGTACCACATTTATTTCTTGCCCAGCTCCATCTGGGCTTGAACAAGGATATCAGCCCACTGACTTTCAGCCTTTTTTCATCCAGACAGACATTTCCAGCATCCATAATCCTACTTATTTTCATGGCCGTTAAAGCAAACAGTCAGAAATAAATCTGAACCCGAATCCAGGCACAACACTCCCAATATTTAAATAACTTCAGTTCCACTGTGGCTGAGACACAGTAATTAGCAAAAAGGTAATCACCAAAGGTCCTGCAAGAGCTGCAAGTCAACCCCAGACTTGAAGAACATGGTTTTATCTGGATGCAGTCACTGAATGCAGATGCAAGGAAAAAGGCTCCCAAAGAAGCAGCACCATGTTTCTGTAGAAACATGATGCTGCAATGTCACCATCTACTGGAAAGACATTTTTAGATATTAAAAACTCACTGGAAAGAAAATGTGAATATGCACTAGTAAGTGACAGTAGGTTGATGGTCCTGAAAAAAAAAAATCCATCTTGAGACTGATTGTTCCAGGCAGAAACAAGCAGCAAGGTGTGCAGACCACCTCTGCATCCGGCATCCCTCATCCCTGCATCATCTCCCATCCTTGGAGATGCCCCACTCATTTCTCAGGTAACAGAGCAGCTGGAGACTTTGAAACCTACAGAAATTCCATAAACATGCACTCAAACCCAGGATGCATAATTCCTCTGACATGTCAAAGCATTACAAAACGTTTCAGAAGGCTGAAAAGCTAGGGCATGTCATATAAGAAAAAAAAAAGATATTTAATCCTAGTCCTAAAAGAAAATCAGCACTTGGGACAGAGCCTGTGAGAAAACCACAAGATTTCATAAAGGCTTGTTTCAAAAATTCCCTTTTTTTCTGGATAACTAAACTAAATAGAGCAGAGCTGCATGTTTTGAAGACAGCCAAGAACACACAACTTCCTACTTTGATAGAGATTCACTCCCACCCTGCAGACCCTAAAGCTTGAATGACAGAGGAAGTGAAGAGATTAACAGGATAATCTGCTCTCTCATTGGAGTTTTTCTTCACACATGTTGGTGCAGGGCTGAGACTGGTTTTGAGCACATCTGACCTTCAACTCCTCCATTATTTCCCAGGTGAGGATTTTACCTGGCAAGATCTGGGTTTGGATCCACCAAGACACTGACAAAACGGAAGAAGAGACAGTCCTTCCATTTCACAAACTCCTCCTGCCAGAAATCAGCAGAAAACAAATTATCAAGCTGAACCAGGAAAACTTAGTGTGACCTTTCAAACTGTAGTCAAGACAGTATCTGATGGAGCCTACATGTGCATCAGGCAAAGGAATCAGCTGTAAAACCTCAGACAGAGGTGCACAAAATAAACCCCAAGACAACAGTGTTTGGGAGAATGTTTTAAGCAGCATAAATGCCACAACAGCATCAGGTTAACCACAGGTTTCAAGCCAAAAATGGAAAAATTAATAATCTGTTCTCCCACCCAAAGGCAGACACTGTTTTCAGAGTCAAATGTACTCCAAGCCTGCCTTGAGTGACTTCATGTGAACATTGTGAGGATAAACATCTTGAGCCTCTCAACATTCACATCTCCAGAACAACAAGCAGAGACAGCAGGAGAAAGAGGTGCTGTGGTGCTTGTTATAGTCATTCACAGAGAAGTGAGATTGAAGGGACTTCAAAGAAACCACAACGAGAAAAGAGGTAACCACTGACTAAAAATAATCTCATTACCCAGCTGTGTTGAATGTCACTGATATGGTTTCTGCCTAGCTAGCAAAACAAGCAGCAACAACATACAGAGTTTAAAGTGTTCTGGAGTGCACATTAACCAAGGTGTGAGCAACACAGGCACTGGACAGGCTGCAGGATCCAGCACAGAGGTACCTGCAGCAGGTTGGTGAGCAGGATCAGGGTCTGCTTCCGAATGAAGGGATTTGGGTCCTTCAGACACAAGGAGATGTTGGGAATGTATCTGTCCACCATGGATGTGTAACGGATGCACAGGTCACACATCACAATGATGACATTGTTCCTGACAGCCACATCCTGTGACACCTCCAGCTCCCGAGCCAGAGCTGCAATGCATTTCTTTGCCAGATCCTCATGCTGTAAACACAATTTACCTGTGAAACACGACAAGACTGTGAATTCATGATCCATCCCAACCACCTCAGCCCAGCTTACTGCCTCCTTCCAGTCCACTGTGAGCCAAGACAGGAATCAGGAAGTAAACAGGGGAATAAACAAGAAACTCATGCTGGAACTTGATGAGCAATCTGCACGATCTCTCAAAGAGATGGTACTTCAAGTTCTTCCAAACTCCCCTTAGACCTATAGAGTGGGTCTCTATGCCAAATTCCCTCCTTCACAGCAAACTATTTCTGTGTACAGGGTATTATTCAAAGCAGCTAAAAAGAACAGCCCCAGCTGTCATAGGCATAAGCAGGGAGACACCCACCTCTGAGAGCATCACTGAACCAACTTAAAATAAAATAGCCTGTGTTCTAACATCACTTCTCCCTGTTTCTAAGCTCTGTACAAAGGTATTCAACTTTCCAAAGCAGTTAAGGAAAGAATAATGCTGTCTATCTCCAACAGAAGAAACTTGTTCCTAACTACAGAGGTATTAAAAACCAGAACTTGCACTTAGTACTCCTCATAATCCTGGGGAGACAGATTGACTAGGCTTCTCCTCACTCATGCTGAGAAGAAGTAACTATGTACAGTCATTCTGCTCTAAACTACATCAAAAGCACCAAGTTTTCTTCATCCTCAGCTGAGCATCTTATATGCAAGATGATCCTTCAGCCAGACAGGAGCCAGGTCTGAGTACAAGGACAGCACAGCTCTGAAGGACACTGCTAATTATTGATCACTATTAATGCATTAACCACCTGGAGAAGCAGTCACAGAGCTGGCAGGGTTTTTATGGCTTGCCCAACTTGTTACCATGGATATTTGCATTGCTAAAAGCTGAGAGCTGAAGTGATGCAAACAGAGCGCTGTGGTTATCTGTCACAACTGACACAGCTTTGCACAGAATTATTTAGGAAAAGACCTCTAAGATCATCTAGTCCAACCTGTGACCCATCACCACTTTTTCAACTGGTCCAGGGCACTGAGTGCCACATCCAGTCATTTCCTGAACACCTCCAAGGATGGGGACTCCACCACCTCCCTGGGAAGCCCATGCCAATGTTTAACAACCATTTCTATGAAGAAATTCTTTCTGAGTCCAACCTGAACCTGCCCTGGTACAGCTTGAGGCCATTTCCTCTCATCCTGTACTTTTTACCTGGGAGCAGAGCCTGACCACAACTCAGCTTCCAGCTCCTTCCAGGGAGTTGTAGAGTGGTAAGGTCCACCCTGAGCCTCGTTTTCTCCAGGAGTTTGGGCAGAACTTCATCAGAAAGGCTGAGACACAAGAAGACAGGGTGGCACTTACCAAGAGTAATGAATGCATGAGCTCTGACCACGGGGGGCATGGCAGAGCCTCTAAACTGGGACAGTGGCTGGGAACCTGGAACTTCCTCACTATTTCCAGAACTAGACACTGGAAAAGAACAGGTAGGAATGAAAACATGTCGTGGTGAAGGTGTCTGTAAATACAGAGCTGAAGGCAGGAAGGGGAATGCCTCACATTGGTCCTCTTTGACAGAAGCCAGGATGGACTGAACCAGAAGAAAGATGTGCTTCCCCACTTTGGCTGGGCACAGCTGGGCAGTCTCACCCAGGAGGAAGAGGTGTCTCACCTGCAGAGATAAAGCAACACTGCAGTCAAAAGGCAATGGCTGAGCTGCAAATTAAGTCAGCAGGAGTTGGTACTTCTCCAAAAACAACTTCAAATTCCCTCAGTCCTTTCAAGAAGGCAGTGGCTGGAGAACAGAAGGTGAGGCTTTGAAACAGAAATTCTGGGTGGGTGTGTTTAATATGCTCTAACCCCCCACACTTCTAATAATACTGAAATACTCCTCAAAGCATTCCATGCCTTTTACAGACTTGTTCCCCAAACAGCTCATCTAAGAAGTCTGAGTGGAAAAAGCAAAGAAAAAACATGTTATTTTATTAAAAATACATGGGGTATCATATCCTTAAAGCAACTGCTGGTGTATAAAACTGTTGTATGCTCCCAGGCCAATTAATAGAAGACTTCATTACACACACAAGGCAGGCACATTCCTATTATCCCAGTTATGGGCATGAACTCTCAGGAACACCAATTCCAAGCACACCTACATCCTTGGAATAATCTGTGAAGGGGAACCAAACTTACCAAGAGATCTTCTTGCAACTGCTCTGCTCCATCTTCTTTGAAGACTATATTCGAAATATACCTCTCACAGGTGGATACTAAATCTCCACACACCTGGTTGAGCAGCTTCTGTTCCATAATTAAACAAAATTAATTCAGCACTTTATTAATTAAACAAAAGGTAGTTGTAATATCTGTCCACACATGAATCTCTAATATCAAAGTCCTTCTATTCTTTTAATAATCTGGATCCCATTAAAGATCAATCTGACAGTGCCTTGCAGCTTTAAAATTCTTCCTGCACATCAAGGGATGTGTGCAAGTGTTAAAACACCTTGGAAAATCTGGCTTTTAATGATCCACAGGCCTAAGTTTACATCATTATAGAAATCACAGAGACTTAACCAAAAAGGATTTAGGCGACTGTTTCATGTACACCCAACACATTGGAGGTGTCTGTGTTAATTTTTAGATGTTGCTTGGAAAGTGCAGTTCCATGACAGTGAAAACATGATGTGAATTCCAAGGGATGAAAGGGAAATGGAAGAGCTGATTATCTACTAGACTGTGGTGAATATAAAGCATCATTTCTGTTTTCCCCACCATCTACAAGTGGTAACTAAGAAACCAAATACATATCACAGAATCAACTAGGCTGGAAAAGATCAAGTCCAACCTATGACCAACACCACCTTGTCTATTAGACCATGGTACCAAGTGCCACATCCAGCCTCTTCCCAAACACCTCCAGGGACAGTGACTCCAGCACCAACCTGGGCAGCCCATTCCAGTGCCCAATCACCCTTTCTATGAACAACCTCTTCCCAATGTCCAACCTAAACCTCCCCTGGTGTAGCTTAAGACTCTGCCCTCTGGTCCTACTGCTGGTTGCCTGGGAGAAGAGACCAACCTCCACCTGGATACAACCTCCTGCCAGGAGTTGTAGAGAGTGAGAAGGTCTCCCCTGAGCCTCTTCTTCAGGTTGAAGAGCTCCAGCTTGGCCTTGTTGAACCTTAACCCTTGCACTGGGCCCATCTCTCCAGCCTGTCTGGGTCCCTCTGCAGAGCCCTCCAGGACATTGACATTCCCTCCCCCAGCTTGGTGGCATCTGCAAATTTGCTGATGGTGGACTCAATCTCCTCCTCCAGATCATCAGTAAAGACATTAAACACTGGGCCCAGCACTGACCCCTGAGGGACACAGCCAGGCTGGCTGACCCTAACTAACCAAAGAGATATTCCAGACCATACGACATCAGCTCAGATATAAAAGCAAGGAAAAGGAGCAGGAAGGGAGACATTCCTTGTTTCCAAGGGCTGCCTGCTAAGAAATCATTACATGTTGCTGGACATTGCTGCTGATGGCAAGCAGGGAATACACCTTGTTATTTTCCACTTTGCTTTTGCATGCTCAAGCTTTGGCTTTTTGCTTTAGTAAACTGCTTTATCTCAACCCACAAGTTGTTTTCCATCTTATTCTCTCTTCCCTTTTCTGGCAGGGAAGAGCTGCTGGGTGGGCACTTGGTGTCCAGCCAAGGTCAACCCACTACAAAGAGAAATATAAAACATACACAGATAAACCATTAGGGACAGAGATCTGTGCTCAGTTCTACCAGCAAAATATGGCCTAACTTCCCACCATGGGAGTAGAGCAAAGGAGAGGCATAAAACAAATGGCACAGAAAAAAGCTACGTGGAAGTTAACCCGCTGCTCAGTCCCATGAAAGAGGTCTAGAAAATGTGTATGTCCAGCAGCTCTGCTGCAGAATAGTCAAGAGATTAGGGTGGAAATCTATGGCTTCAAACCAGGCCAAGACTGAGAAATAGTTGCTATGATAAAGACACAGCAACAGGTCTCCTTTAGGAGTTCTGTAAACTTGGACAGCAGGCAAATGCAAGATATTTCAGAGGTGTGTGGGGAAATACTTTTGAAGAAAGAAGATTCCTTACAAGTCCATCCCTAGCTACAGGATGTTCTCCAGCACAACTGCAGCAAAGCAAGTCAGAGCTGAGCAGAACAGGCTTGAGATGATGAAGTCAGATCCTCTTTTTTAGAACTAATCAACCCACAGACTGGAAAGAGAAGCTGTCTCCAAGACACAGCCCCCTTAGGTGGGGAACAAGCTATTTTAAAAGGCATATTTTAAGTCCCACCTGTGCCTCCTCTGGCACATCTGCACATGCATGGCAGAGCTTCTGCAGGGTCTCCACAGCAGGGCTGATCACCTCCAAGGGACACTGAGACTCCTTCAGCCAGCACTTGATATTATCTGGAAATGAGATCACACATAAAGTGAGCATCTCCTAAGTGCTTGCAGAGGAGAAATAACTGCTGGGAGGAGAGGCATGAGGCCTTTCTCTCTGCAGCTCCTCAGGGCCACTCACCAGTCAGCCTCTCACAGCTGCTTTTTGGGAGGTGCTTTGCCACGTGCCCGATGACACACAGGATGTGTCCTATGGTACCAGTGCTCATGTTCTGCTGCCTGAAAAACAGTGGAGCAGCCAAGCCAACATGAACAACAGCTGAGGAACAAATCACAGCTGAAAAATCCTTTCATCTGGGACATGCATTATTAAGGCAGAGCTGTCAAAGCCAATGAAAGCTCAAAAAGCTTAAGGGAAGAGTTGGCTACTGCACAAATCTGAGGCCATTTCTTGCCTCCCAGCTGCAGAACCCACTGCCTGAAGAAAGAGCTGTGATCTAAGCAGCTAAACAGCAATCTGCCTGTGGAAGAACACAAAGTACTCCCTTACTTTGGTCCTCTTCTTCACTCCCACCTCTTCCCTGCAGAATAAAGTTCCCCCACAAACCTGCTGACACTGTCCCAGGACTCAACAATCTTGGAATAATCCAGCTTGGGTGAAGAACCTGCCACCTTGGCAAGCAGCATCCAAGCTGCCACAGCATGCTCTGTTTCCACATGGGACATGACATCATGGATGAAAGTGGAGGTGAACTTGTTCTGCTTGGACCACACATGGAAAGCTTTGTTCAAGTAACGGCTACAGGGAAGAAAGAAAAGGAATTTAAAGGAGGAATTAACAAAACACTTGGTAAAATCCAGGAAAATCCAGCATCCCTGTCCAGGAAATGCTGGGCAACAATACAAAGCTGCTGTCCCTTGGCATTGCCACTATTCACACTCAAAATTTACACATTTGCTACATATTTTCAGTCTTCCAGTTCATAACCCTGACCCACTCCAGCCCTGGCATTTCTGCATCTCTGGGGCACTAAGAAGGTCCAACCGGTACCACAACACATCAAGAAAATATAACTGCAGCAATCTGTAACACACACTTTCCAGCAGTTATTTAATACCTAGAATCACAGAATGGCCTGGGTTAGAAGGGACCTTAAAGATCATCTCATTCCAACCCTCTACCATGGACAGGGACATCTTCCCCTAGATCAGGTTGCTCAAAGCCCCAATCAGCCTGGTCTGGAACACTTCCAGGGAAAATGGGACAGGAGAGTCATGTTAAGGCATCATACCCTGGTCATTTTTCTGTTTAATCCTAATTATCTACTTCACAGTGGAAGAGCTGTGAGATTTATCAAGCTGAGGGTACTCTAAGGTCAGGAAGAAGGTGGTGCCATGAATGTACAAATCCCGTTACAAAATAGCCCAAATTAGAGCACTGACAGTCCCCCAGATTGGCACAGCAGCACCACCAGTACCTCATTTTCTATTTCTGAGCTGTTATGCCCTGTTGACTAATAAACATACAGCTGTCTTTAATCAATGTTGTGTCCTTGTCATACTGTGTGTCATCCCATTTCTCCTGCTTCTTCCCACAGCATTCTGCAAATGGCAGAATAATTCGATTTGTCATAAGACAAGTAACATATTGTACATAAGAATTAATACAAGGTGATGTTCTTGCTTTATATATCCTCTCTCACTTCTGTCAGAGGAACACCTCCATTTGACTTAAATATTCATGTGCTATCAATGCATGCAGAACAGGCTGCAACACTTGAGTCCAGGGAGAGAGCACAGGTAACAAGAGCAGCAAGTGAAAACACTTGACACAAAGGAAAACTGAACTCTTCTCATCACCTGCCAGCCTGTCCATGCTCAACAGCAACTCTGCCCCAGGAACTGACAGAGCATCCCTAGTTTCCATCCCTAGCAGTAATGTGAACTTACACTGATTGTTTCAAGCAGGGAATTTAAATAGCTTAAAAGAAATCCCCAAGAAATTGAGTTTCTTGTCCCTGCACAACAGACAGCATGTGCATTTTAACAGTATGTCAACTGTGATACCTAATAATCTGTGGCCACACAGGGAATGAGAACACAAACTCATATTCTTATCTTAGTCCTCCAGTCAAGAGGCAATTTCTTTCTGTAAAGGAAAAGTTGTGTATTCTAGCAGGATTAAAAGTTAAACAAATGTGGATCTTATCCCTGAATGTTAACACAATAAAGGCAAAAAAAGCATCCCATATATTGGGATATTTCAGAAAAGCCAGAGCCCATCAGTGAAGGAAAAATGCACTTACTTCAGGTCCTGGCTTTCTGAAGACAAGAGTGTGAGCAGACCCCATGCCAGCTCCTGCTTCCCATCATCCCTCCTGGATTTATTGTAAGACTTTATCTGTTTTAACATGAGCTGATCAAGGCAATGCAAGGCCGTCTCTTGGACGGTGCTTTCTGCGTCCATCACAACAGGCACCACTCCATTTAACCATGCCTTCTGCACTAGAACATTGCTGTCCTGAGACTGAGAGAAACACACGTATTAGAAGCATTTTGAAATCATTAGAGGTTCCTATATGTGTGGGTTAGACCAGCAAAGGCCTTCAGACTCTGCTATTAACTCTGAAATTGAATATTAATAAACCCCAGCACTGCAATGTGACAGCAGGTGGGACAGATGAACTTGTGTCTCCTCGACATCACAAGATACTTGATCATATCTATGATAAATACCTGGTGCTTCTGCTAAAGTACTGCAATACTTTGTTTTTAGCTCTATAAAGAATTATCAACAGTATTGCAATAAGGCTCTACAGCAGATGATTTAACACTTAAAAAAAAGAGCTTTGCTTAATATAAACCCTGTGCTCCAAGCCTGAGTTACAGACCCTCTGTGAATAAATAGAAAAGAAAGAAAAATATAGCAGTGCTATCATCTACACATTACATCTGAAAGTGATTCAGGTTTTGCTTTTTTTTTTTTCAAACTTGAGAAGGCCAGCAACATAAACATTTTCTTCATGACACATAAATCAACAGCCAGAAAAAAATCAGTGCTCCCAACAGTTGGAAGCATTCTCCATAAATCACAAGTAGGTATCAGGATGAGTCATGACTTCCGAGTCAAAAGGGAATGAAGAAAATTAGAACAGAGTCATGGAATGCGATTCACTGAATGAGTAACTGGTCGCTCTGGTTCCTCCTCCTTTTAACCCACGGTTTGCCCATGTTGGTCTGCCCCAGAGTTCCAGTTTTCCCTCACCAGGAGGAGCTCTGTGAGGGATTGCAGGGCCTGTTTCCGAACGGACACCGCCGGGTCCCGGCACCGCTCCTGGAGAGTGGCCAAGTCCTCTGCAGAGCAAGGGATCACTTTGTGCTTCAGGATGTTCATAAAAACCTGCGAGTCAGACACCAGAGCTTGGTTGGGAACACAGGCCAAGGGTGCTGGGTGGCAAATCAAAAAGACAATCTACCCCCTACCAACCTTAACTAGAGATTCATCTCACCCAGAGGGAAACAGCACATTAGCAATTCATGAGCACCAGGCACAGGCAGATGTAAAAATGAAACAGAAAACATCACTTCACTCATTCCTGTTCTGTAATAGCACTTGGGTAAGGTGAATGCCACAATTTCCCCCTGAAAATAATGTGTCCCTTTGTATGAGCTACAGCTTAAAAGGAAGACGGGATTTATTTTTATTTTTAATCAAAAAGCATAAAAACAAGAATTGTAAAGCCTTGATGGGAAGCTCGAATCAGTGTGTGAACTGAGGGGGAAGAGCTGGAATGAAGAGGACTAACAGAGGAAAGCAGTCAGCAGCAGACACCTATTTTTTTAAATAGGGAAATTTCCATTGGAGCATCTCCCTTTAAAAGCTATGACTTCATTAAAAAAATGAGCAACAAGCAAAGCAACACAAAGCTCTAAAAGAGGCTGGATATAACCTAATCCCTCTGCTAACAAGGTCAAAACAAACTAAGCAGCTAATATGCTTCAGTTTATGAGGAAGTCTCTTAATTGAAATGCCTATTGACATTTGACAAGAGCCTCTCTTTGCAAATGACAAAATAACAGACTGTCAGCAAGAGCACCAGAAAAATTTCCATCATTATGCCTGCATTATTTACTTATCAGGAACCAGCAAACAAGGTCTTTAAGGCCTGGAGGAACTCTGCAGAGGGAGCAGGAAGCTACAAGTGGGTAAAGTGACAGAGGCTGCTACAAAACTGTGGCTTGATTATTTATATACGTGACATTTTGGGTAATCACTGAGAATAGGGAAGGATGCAAAGCTCACTGTACCTGGAGAGCAGATTTTCTCACACTGCTTTTCTCATCTCCAGCTCTCACTCTCAGCACAGCCATGACTTCTTTTCCTACCCAAAACCAGGAGAGAAAGAAATTAGCCACATCTTCATTTAGAAACATGGAATTCCAGAATGGTTTGGGTTGGGAACAACCACAAACACCACTCAGTTCCACCCCCTGCCATGGGCAGGGACACCTTCCATTAGACCAGGTTGCTCCAAGCCCCATCCAACCTGGCCTTGGACACTTCCAGGGATGGGACAGCCACAGACAGCTGCCCAAAACTTCCAGAGGGCAACAGAAAAAGATTGAACAAAGCACAATTAAAACCCCCCAGAATAATCCAGAACAAGGTATAAACCAGAAAGAAAAACAAACCAAATTTTCCAAGTGCTTTTTTTTTGAAAATATATCTTAATATATCACAAAAGAAAAGGATAAACTGAATTACTTCATGCACACAGCAAAAAAACCTATGAATTTGTAATTTCTGACCTCTTTATTTGCCTACATAAAAGATGTTGGGTTACCATCACAGGCTGAAAGCTCCTCAAATGATTCATGCACAGTTTTAACAAAAGCCTGTGGCACAGGTAACTCTGCTACCTGTGGGAAGGGCAGGTGGAGGGCAGAGCACAGACAAACAGATCCAGCACAGAGACAAAATGGGTTTATACAGAGCTGAGAACACCCACAACCTTCTGTGAGTTTTGCCTCAGAGCTCCACACAATACCAAGAATTCATATGTGAACTGCTGTGTTTCACAGAGGGGAAATTACTCTGTTTATGAATTCCTTGAGGCTGCAGAATGGCAGCTGCAAAGAACCACTTAAGAGCCTACAAGGAAACCAGAACACATCTCTCTCTCCTGAATGTCAAGTCAGGGCTCAAATTTTACTTTCCAAAACCATGTTCATATTTATTTCTGCATGTTGTCAGAAAAAATGCATCATCAAGGTGATAGTTTATTAAATGACACACAAGTGAATGCACAGAGCCACCATTAATTACTTCTCACCTTTTGAATCATTGGACTATTTGACTGGTCATAATGACTTAAAACATTTCACCAGTGCTTTCAAGGTTGCTATTTATTGCTATTTGTTAGATTTCTCACAGCATTAAATTTAGATTTCCCAAACATATGCCAAATCTGGAGATCTGTTAAAGAGATTCATGTGGACATCCATCTCATTGCCATTAAGAAATAGGATTAGTCACAGGGAACTAATCAAAACTAGTTTAAAAATACATTTTTATCAAAGGAAGCAAAAGGACTTTGATCTGTCTTAATGGTGCAATTCCATCCTCGTCTTGAGAGCAGCTGGACAAAAAGAGCACAGAAGGTGACCAAATCTGCTAAAATAAGCACACTTTGACATTCATTTTACTCACAGTGACTTAGAAATGAGGAGAAAAAAAACCCAAATGAAACAAACAAAAACCCAAGTTCTAAAGGGCTGAGAACTCTCAAGGGAAAAAGGGAATTCTGCAGTGCACACCTCACCTTGCAGTTTATCCCCGCCCTTCTTATCTTTGCCCTTGAGCATTTAGCACGTTCTGACTCTCCTCAGCCAAGATTTATTTCTCTTTTAAAATATGAGCTGTTTGGTCTTCAGAGAAGTGCAAAATTAGCAGAGGCATAAGCCAAGCACAGGCGTGTGCCAGACAGCTTTGCTAATGCACCTTGACTGACTCGGAGAGCCCTGAATTCCAGAATCCTCTTGAGCTCCAGACAGTCTTTTTTCATTCAAGCCTTTTCTTAATTTGTTTTGCCAAGTGCCAAGTGTATGCTCAGCTGGGTATTGGATACAAAACCAGGCATCCTCTGGCACGAGGAGTCTGCAACTAAACAGGGAATACACAATACCTTGAGTGGCCTGGAGGACTTTTCTATCTGAGAGAGCAGATTAAGGAAATTTATCAGTGGAATGTTTTCAAAAGGAGGCTTTCAATGGAGAAGATTGGAGCCTGGCTCCTGGAGATAGGGAGGGAGATCCCATGTGAAGAGCAGCGAGAGAGACGTGGAACAAAGACACAACTGCAGGATGTGAACCAAGCAGAGAATTGAATTGTCAGCAGTTCAAGGGAGGTGAACAGCATAAACAGAGAGCAGAGATACTGGCAGAGGCCTAAAGGTTAGGAAGAAAAGCTTTTACACACAAGAGGAAAAAAAAGGAAGAGATTTAAAGAAGGAACATCGTGGCCACAAAAGCCAACTTACATGCTGATTTCATGCTATCAACAAATTAGAACCAGCTTGCCAAGCTGCATCAGGACATTTAATGTGACACTTTGCTTTCAACTCCAGCCAATACCTGATGCTGCAGAGAAATGAATCCTTCCCTACAGAACGTTGCTACTCAAAGGTGCTGTGCTTTATGTAGCAAAATATATTAGTTCTTTGTGCACTGGAGCAAGAGATTTAATTACCCTGAAATTTATGGAGCTCCAAGTATTATATCCCACATCATTTACCATCCTTTTTGGAAAGAATAAATTACCTGCTTTTCAACAAGTGTTGCCACCACATTAGTACAAACGAACATCAGTATTTCAAGATTAAAATGTGTTTTTCAGACTTGAGTGGGAATAGTATTTCTTTATGGCTGGCACTTCTACCCCCTTCATCACCCATAAGTGTTTTTTAACAGCTCTACAGAAACCTCTCTCCACTTCCTTTGAGAAATGGACACGGCATACATTTCAGAAAGCCTAATTTCAATTAAGGCTTTGGATGGTTAATCTGAAGAGACTGGTTTAATTTTGACATACCATCAAGCCCAGAAGTATTGCTGCTGTCTGTCAGCTCAATAGTTCTGAAGGTAGGTAAGGTCTTCAGTGGATGGCTGGACACAGCTGAAAGGAAAGATAAAAGTTTAAGACTAATAAAGGCATATGTTGACCCAGCAAGATGGTTCAGTGTTAAAACTGAAACCTACAGCATGCATGAGGCTCTAACATATTAGGTCTAATTTTAGGAAATGGCATGGCAAAAAAGCCCTGAGACTTACTGGAAAAGAACAACTATACCTTCAGCAGTGACTGTCACACTCGCAGTGTTTGTGTTTGCTTCCAACACTGTATGGACAGAGGCTGCCAAAAAAAGAAACGGGAAAAAAAAAGGAAATCAAACCAAGTGTTTTAATTCTGGGTATTCTGTCATTCCAAATTTTTTTCAGGCAAGTAATCTAACCATAGGATGCTCTGTGCATACTTCTGAGCTGTGCCATCTGGCCTTTAGCACACCTGAGGGAGCTGCGAATGCCAGTCACGAACAGAACAACTTAGCAGAAGCAAAAGGCAACTCAAGATTTAATCAGCTGTCAGGCAAGAATGAACTGCCTTTTTTTTCTTCCCAATGAGCAATTTCAGTTGTCTGTAAACATCCTTCAAAGAGAGCTCATGAAGGAATCTCTTCAGAAGTGATACACAAGAATAAATCCCTTCCACATATAAGGCTTCACAAGTAAAAAGACTCATCTGTTGCTTCTCATTATGGCACAATACATAAGAATACTATGTGCCAGTTTTTAAGTGCCTGACAACTCCTACCTCACAGCAATTATTCCCTAGAAAGTTCAAGAATTATTTTCACTATCTGATGTGACTCTTGGGGATGGTCCTTTGCAGGGTCAGCAGTTGGACTCGCTGATCCTTGTGGGTCCCTTCCAATCTGCATGTTCTGTGATTCTGTCACTCTGTGATGCATCCCCAATACTTACAGCTCTGCAGTAAGTCCTGTGTGCTGTCCAAGGTAGCAGCAGCCTTTATTTCCAGGCAGTGGGCAAAGCTGCTCAGAGCTTTGCTCCGGACTATGGGGGCTTTGTCTGAGCACCGGCCAAACACCATGACCTGCACTAAAAACTTGTGCTTTAGGAACTTCTGCTGATCCAGGGACAAGGAGCTATCTGGGTTCCTCTCTGGCACATCCAGCAAAACTAAGGCTACATCAAGAGCAAACACTCTGTAGGAGGAAATCTGTTGGAAAAAAGGGACAGGAGTGCTCTGTTAATGTAAGCAAAGGCACAGGCACTGCCTACTCAGCTCACCTGCCTTTGGGTGCCAGCAGTAACACTGCTATTCAGTGCTGATATGGAGCCCTTCATCTTCAAAGCATCAAGGAGATGCACTTACTTTGTTAAGTGAGTATTTATAAAGCCAAGAGATGAATTCAGCGAACTCCACACAAGGCAGTTTATTCAGCAGAGTCACCAGGGCCTGGGCAGCATAGGTGCGATAATCAGCCTTGTCTGGGACCTGAAAGACAAGGGCAGGTGCATGGTGTGACATTTCAATGCTCTGCTCTGGAAGCCAGAAAGGCATTTCAGAACTTAAGCTAAGTATTTTTTTATTTAATGAGGTGATATGGTCACATTCAGCACTGGCTGGGAGAACAATCACAGCTCCCTTGGCCACTACTTCACTATCACATCTTTTCATTCCTTACAAAACATTGTGGAAACAGATTTCTGACTATTACAGATATTCCAGTGCATCCACACGAGTTCTTGAGCTCCAGAAGCAGTAAAGCCTGGCATACCTTGATACAGATATGTTGCAGCAATATCCGAAGAACAGGAAATACAGCTCCTTTCAGTTCATCTACTAGAGAACTGCACAGGAGAAAAAAAGGCAGATTTTAATAAGGCTGGTTTACAACAAAGGAGAAAAACAAAATCAAGACAAGGACATTCCATTTGGAATACATTTGTAAAGTCAGGAAAGTGGGAATTCTGGAATTACAGGGGTTAGTGCAGCAGGATATGACCAAAGAACCATATTTACAGTCCTGCTTACAATCCACATTACCCTGGCCTTGGAGGCAGAAAACATTTCTTCCAATACCTTTCTTTGAGTAGAACAACAGAAAAAAGCTACTTTGTTCTCCATCTACTTTTGTATGTTATCTGGGGATCTCTGTACGAACTACACTTTACAACCACATGGATTCTCCAACAGGGGGGATGATAATCTTAGGCAAAACATATCATTAACAGGAGAAAGCAAAGAACTAAAGAGAAATGAACTCCATGTTAAACTTTCATTTCCTTTACAGTGCTCTGTAATAAAACATAAGCCCTAAAAAACTGACACACATTAAAACACAGAAGATGGGTCTCCCCACTCACTGCCACTTTCTTGTCAAACAGCATCTTCTTCCCCCTCTGCCAACAAGTTCAGTAAATTCCCATTACAGACATGTTAATTAAACCTCATTTGCACAAACAACTTCAAAGCTGGTGCCGGTTTGTCTCATCCCTCTATCAACTCCACAGCAAAGCAGAGGCAAGAGAAGAAAAGAGCAGCCATAGCCAGGGAGGGCAGTGCCAGAGCTCTGTACATCACCTGATGAATTTTATAGCCTGATTCCTGGCACTGGTCACAGCTGAGGTGATGGGAAGGACTTCACGTCTGGATCCCCCACCACTTTCCACCATTAGAATGACATTGAGGAGTCGTTGGAAGACACACCGAAGGGTCTGGGAAGGAAAGGTAATTTTGAGGTTTGTTTCCATGGATAAGCCTTCTGAAATAATTAATGAAATACTTCTAAACCAAACAAACTTAGATCAAAACAGCAGCACATGTTAAAGTATGGTTTCTACCAGTGTAATTCCAAGAGAACCTGTTCATTAGTACACACAACATCTTTCCTGGCTGTGATGTTCTCATATAAGTTCAGTAAAGCCTAAGAAGAGCTTCTTGAAAGCATCAACAGATCCCCTCCAAAGCTGTGGACTTAATTCCCCAGAATCATGTGGAATTTGGTGAAATTCACTAGGTTTTGCACAGAAGAATCTTAAACGAAAAGCATGATTTTACCACCATGTGCACTTGAACTTTTGGAGCTCCCTTCCTGCCACACTTCTGGGAACACAGCTTTCCTCACCATCCTGACACTCTGAGCAAACAGGAGAGGCAGGGAAGGGGAGGCAGGTCTGGGAAGGGGAGAAACTACATCTTCCTGTTCCACAAATGCCAACAGTTCTGAAAAGCTCCTGCTACAGTGAGAAACCAAAGAGGGACAAGCATAGAGGCCTAAGGCTGTTGTTAAAGCTGGGCAGGCACTCAGCAATACACCACGTTAGTGTGTTCTAAGCTCAAGGCTTTCCTGACCAGACAGCTGCCAATACCCAGCCTTGCTGGCTCAGAACTGGCCCAGGTGGGTTCACACAGACACAGCAGGGTCAAACCCACACTTCCAAAGTCCTATCCACAGGAGCAGCACTCAGAGAAGTGGGACATGACCCAGACTGCTTGGAATTTAACCAAATAAAAATGTAAAGCTGCAGACACATTTGTGGTAGAACTGGCTGTTCCACGAGCACAGACTATGCCCTGAACAAAAATCAGCCCTGCTCACCATCCCTGCACATAACACAGCCCATCATGCTCCAGAGCTGCACAGCCCAACCCCACACACGCTGCCAGGCAGTGCTGGAGCTCCATCTAGCAGGGAATGCCAACATTCCAGGCGAATGTAGGAACCTGGAATTCTCTTTTTTAAGACACAGAGCTCTAACGCCACTGCAGCTATCCCCTGTTTTCGATTCATTTGCCACAGGAGTCACCAGAGCACAGAATTCACTGCACACAAATGGACCAGCAAACAAACCAAAGGGAATAAGGACTGGGGTGGAAAACCCCCCCCCAACTTTCCTGTGACCCAGCAAAGACCTGCACATGCACAAAAAGGAAAACCAATGTGAAAAGTAAAGAAACCATGCAAGCAAAAATAATATGCAGAGAAGGAAAGAAACAACTACTCCTTCTCAATACTGCTGTAAGGCTATTAAAGATGTTGTTGACTTTTACCTTATCTTCTGCACCATGGAAAGGAGAACACAGTGAGTGCAGTCCATAATAGGCCAGCTCAGGAATGTACTTGGCTTTATTAACATCCCTAAGAAAAAAGGCACATAAATGTCTTCACCTCTCATCAGAGAAACAGTTACTACAACTATTACAATTAAAATAGCTCATTGACTCGAAAATATTCTATATTCACAAGATGCTGTTTGCTCTTAGTAGGTGGAACACATTATAATTATCTTCAGAAAAAGAATTCATTGCTTTCATTGCCATAAAAATAGAACAATAACACAAGCACTGAGGGCTTTACTTGTTCAGAGCATCATATAAACATTAAGAGTTATTTGCTCACATTGCTGATGAAAACTGGAACTCGTGCACCACTGGCTCAAAGCTTGTCATTTCAACAAGGACCTGCGAAGGAACAAAGCCAAGCTGAGCTCATTCATCCCTGGAGGTGTTCAAGGCCAAGCTGGCCAGGGCTTGGAGCAACCTGGTCCAGTGGAAGCTGTCCCTGCCCAAGGCAAGGGGGTGGAACTGGATAAGCTTTAAGGTCCCTTCCAACCCACACCATTCTATGATTCTACGGACAAAACACCTGGCACCAGCCAGCAAAGGAGACAGACCCTGAGCACACATCCCATGCCACATTTCCACTGACACTCTCATCAGAAACCAGTCAGAGAAAGGCAGGGCTGCCAGCCCTCCATGTGGAGTGCTTTGCAGCCCCCAAAGTTTGTGTTAGGGGGCACAAGGTTCCTTGAGTTGAATCTTTATTACCTGCAGGCAGTTCTGCACACACTGAGGCTTTTCCTTTAGGGAGAACTTGGGCAGAAGCCTCAAGAAGTTTTTCAAAAGAAGAAAGATTGCATCGCGAACTTGAAGAAGATCTCCTGTTGATAAGTAAACATTTTCATCATCCTCTTCCTCCTCCTCTTCCAATATTTCTTCCACCTATGTAAGTAGAAAAGAGAAACATCTGGTCAACAATTTGCTAATTAATAGTGATTTATATCTGAAGAGATCAAACAAACATCTTACATTGGAGTTGTCATTCCTGGCTCGTTTTTCCTTCTTTGTATTTCTTTTTGCCTTGGTCTGAGAGCTTTGAGCATGCACCTTTTTTCTTTTCCTCAGTTCTTGAGGCCAACATTTTGTCAGGGTGTAAAGACACTTATCAAACATCACTTGATGGAACATCCAGTTAGCGATGCTGCCTGCACAGAAAAGACAACATCAGTCCTCTTCCAGACAAAACACAGAGAGAACCAAATCATGTGGGTATCGTGGCCCATCCCTGGAGGTGTCCCAGGCCAGGCTAAACACGGCATGGAACAACCTGGGCTAGTGGAAGGTGTCCCTGCCCATGGCAGCAGGGTGGGACTGGATAAGCTTTAAGGTCCCTTCCAACCCAAAGCAGTCTGTGACTCTATGATCCCTCCATAGATATTGTCCTAGAGCCTAAAAAAGTTCAAGAGAAGAATAAATAACTGCTTGAACAAAGCTCAACTGCACCAGGATGATGTGTCACCAGTGCTGACACTATCCAGTAGGATCACCAGCTGACTGACCCCTTCTAGCTGCACTATGAAGACCAGCAAAACTTCAGAGCATGTCTCAGCCTTGAATACAAAAGGATTCTGCTGTGAACTAACCTGCTGCAAAACCCCACCTGCTGATAATTTTAAACTAATATTTTTGTTTTCACAAACAAACTCATCCAAACGTGCTGCACAGTGAAATCATCTCCATTTACAGAGCAGGAACAGGAATAGGCTCCTGCCTTCACTGTGTATTATTGCCCAGCCAGAGGGATCTGTGTGGTCCCAGCTCTGAGCACTGTGCAGACTCCTCTGTCAACCTTGTCACAGGATAGACCTGGACTGAGGTCACCAAACCCCTTTGTGACAAGAGGCCAAGCTGCCATCAGACCATAATACTCAACACTCACACCACAGCTCAGCTGGGCCCCCAAGGATTTCAGTGACATCAAGCAAACAGTGCCAGCACCACCACCAGCTCCACCTGGAATTGTTATAAATGAGGGAAGCCTGATCTTGCCCAAGGGATGCTTTATTCAGCAGTAAAAAGGCACACCCTGTGGCTCACCTGGGATCTCCAGGAGCAGGAAGTACAGCCCAGCTGCGTGCAGACCATACACCCTCTGCTGTGCACCTGCTTTCTTGTGCTGCCCAGTGTGCACAAAGTGATGCAGCACAGCCACCAGAGCCTGGGGGGACAGGCTGTTCTCGGCAAACACGGTCCAGATATTCTGAGTCAAAGCAGGTAAGGAATAGTGAGAAACCCCATAACAACATAGCTGTCCAAAATTAGCCATTATTCAGATTTTAACAACTACCACTGCAACCAACCTTTTTAAGTTATATATTTTAAAATATCTCTACAACTACCTGAAAGGATGTTGTAGCCAGGTGGGGATTGGTCTCTTCTCTCAACCAACAGTAGGATAAGAGGGCAGGGGCTTAAGCTCTGCCAGGGGATGTTTGGGTTGGATATCAGGAAGAAGTTCTTTGCAGAGAGAGTGATCAGGCATTGGAATGGCCTGCCCAGGGAGGTGGTGGATTCTCCGACCCTGGAGGTTTTTAGGTGAGACTGAATGAGGTACTAAGTACCATGATCTGGTGATCACAGTGGGGTTGGATTAAGGGTTGGACTTGATGATCTCAGAGGTCTCTTCCAACCCAACTGATTCTACAATTCTATGTTGTAATAATTATAATATCTAACACCACATATATTTAATAATATGTTAAATTATCAATATATTATTAAAACTCAAGAGTAGCTTCCTTCTGAAGCCTTCCATCAAGTATGGAGGCAAAGTATTTGGGGCAGCCTTTGAATATTTTGTGAATTTCGAGGCAGGATGAAAGTGACAAATAGAAAATAAGAGGGAGCATTGGGTGGTCTCACCTCTCTGTTCTCAGGGTCCCCAGCACCAAATGGTGACAGAGCACAGTACAGGCTGGTAAAGGTGTCCAGCCCCTCAGCTGTGATCTCCTCTACTATCCAGGATTCCAGAGGCTCTGTGTCCATGAAATCCAGATCCCACACCGTGGACACCCACACTGAGGGAAAAAAATTAATAAGCACTAGGTGCAACCTTTCTCCAAAAACGTTTCAGCCAAAACAAGGCTCTGAAATAAACAGGGAATACACAGACTCCAGCGGGCAGTTTGGGATGGGAGCACATCCTGTGCCCAGGGGGAGACCCCCAGCTCAGAAGCGGGACCAAGAGACGGGACAGTGATGGGAACCGGGACTAAGAGAGAGAGACCGGGACTGAGAGATGGAAATACACACCGGGAGTCAGAGAGACTGGGAACAGAACTGGGATTGGGACAGAGACCTAGACTGGAGCCAGGACAGAGAGACCAGGACCGAGACAGGGAGACAGACCAGGAAAGAATCCAGGACCGGGACCAACAGAGAGATGGGGACAGGGACTGACACTGGGAAGGGGAGCCAGGAACAGAGTACGGGACCGGGAAACTGAGAGACCCTGTGAGACCCAGACCGGGACCGAAACCAGGAGTCACAGAGATGGAAACAGAGAGACCTGGACTGAAACAGAAACCTAGACCGGGACCGGGAGAGAGAGAGAGAGAACGAGCCCAGGAGAGTCTAGGATCGGGACCGGGAGAGAGATGGGGACAGAGACCAACACGGGGACCGGGACAGAGACCGAGGCCAGGCCAGGGACAGAGAAATAGGAACAGAGCACAAGGCCGGGAAACTGACAGACCCTGTTAGACCCAGACTGGGACCGAAACTGGGAGTCAGAGACGGAGAGATAGAAAGAGCAAGAGATCAGGATCTAAACTGGGACAGAGACCTAGACCGGAACCGGGACAGGGAGAGACACCGAGACCCGGAGGAGAGTCCAGGACCGGGAGACCGAAACCGGAAGAGAGTCCAGGACCGGGACCAGGAGAGCGACAGGAGAGTACGGGACCGGGAGACCGAGAGGAGAGTACGGGACCGGGAGACCGAGACCGGGAGAGAGTCCAGGACCAGGAGAGCGACAGGAGAGTCCAGGACCGGGAGACCGAGAGGAGAGTCCAGAACCGGGACCGGGAGACCGAGACCGGGAGAGAGTCCAGGACCGGGAGACCGAGAGAGAGATGGAGGCAGAGACCGACACTGAAAGACAGAGACAGGGAGACCGGCACAGAGCACGGGACGGGGACCGAGGGACCCTGTCAGAGACCAGGACAGAGAGCCAGACAGGCACACAGACAGATACCCCACCCGTGTCCAGGTCCCGCAGCCGCCAGGCCCGCAGCGCGGCCCGCAGCCGCTCCGCCGCCATCCCGCCGGGATTTACGAACGCGCCAATGGCGGGCCCGGCCAATGGTGGCGGGCGGAGCTGCCCCGGAAGGAGAGGGGCGGGACCGGGGCGGGAGCGGGGCGGGACCGGGCGCTGCGGGGCCGCGCCGGGCCGGGCCGGGCGTGTCGGAGCGCGGGGTTTGGGGCGGCGGTGCCGCAGTGGTCACTCCCGCAGCCCCGGTGGTCCCTCCCGCCGCCCCGGCATCGCTGCCGCACTGCGGCCCCCCGCACCTCCCTCCGCCCCGTCTCGCCCCGGTGTCATCCCCCGCCGAGCCCCGCGCCGGCCGCGATCCAACTGCGGGGCCGCGCGGTCCGGGCGCGCCCGGCCCCGGCGCCGCATCCCGGGGCCATGAGCTTCTTCGGGTTCGGGCAGAGCGCGGAGCTGGAGCTGGTGCTGAGCGACGCCGAGAGCCGGCGGCGGGTGGAGCACAAGACGGAGGAAGGCAAGAAGGAGAAATACTTCCTCTTCTACGACGGGGAGACCGTGTCCGGGCGGGTGGTGCTCACCCTCAAGAACCCCAACAAGCGGCTGGAGCATCAGGGCATCAAGGTGGAGTTCATCGGGCAGATCGGTGAGTGGGGAGGCCTGCGGGCCCGGTTGGCCCGTCACGGTGCCTCTCGTGGGTCTGGGGAGCATTGCTGTGTCCCACGGTACCGGGGTCTTTGCCAGTGACAGGGGCTCGGGGAGCATCGCTGCACCCCATGGTACTGGGATCCATCCCCCTAGTGCCAAGGGTCCAGGAATCCTTGCTGGTGCCAAGGGTCTGGGGAGCATCACTGCATCCCACAGTACCACAATACTTGATGGTGCCAAGGGTCTGGGGAGCATCACTGCACCCCATGGTACTGGGATCCCACTGGTGCCAGGAGTCTGGGGAGCATCTCTGCATCCCTCAGCACCACAATGCTTGCTGGTGCCAAGGGTCCAGGGAGCATCACTGGTGCCAGGAATCCAGGGAGCATCACTGCACCCCATAGGACTGGGATCCACTGGTTCCAAGAGTCCAGGGAGCATCACTGCTGCCAGGAATCAGGAGAGCATCACTGCTCTGGGATCCCCCTGGTACTAAGGGTCCAGGGAGCATCACTACACCCCACAGTACCACAATAGTTGGTGGTGCCAGGGATTGAGGGGTCCTTGCTGGTGCCAGGGGTCTGGGGAGCATCACTGCACCCTGTGGTACTGGGATCCTCGCTGGTGCCAAGTAGGTTACTCTCATTCCCAGGGGATGCTTTGCTGCCTGCAGCATTCCCACAGCTGCCTGACATTATTCCACCCTCCGTGCTGGGCAGCCTGGCCTGTTCTCCAGGCTGAAGCCCCAGCGGAAGGAAGGGCATTCCAGTCCTTTTCCAGGTCATTGTTCTCCTGTCCTAATTTCTCAGTTCTGCTCCGTCACCCATTTCAGCTCTGAAATGGGTGAAACTTGGTTCTGTCCTGCAGCTGCAGGGCTGAGCCTGGACCTCCTGCCAGCTCCAGCTGCCAGGCCATGTTCCCCAACCTGGCTGTGCCCTCTGCTCCATGAGCTGTCTGTCTGCATCTCTCCTGTGCCTAATGGCTCTGTTAGGGATGCAGTGGCTCTGCCAAGGGCAGTGGTGGGTGGGTTTTGTCCATGTGTCCCAAATCACCTTCCCAGCCCTGACCCCACACCACCTTTTCCCTGGAGGCATCACCTCTCCCAAGGACTATGGGCTCAGCTTGGCTGATTCCCTCTTTACTCTCAGTGGGTGCCCAAGCGCCCCTGCACGGTTAGTTGGGTGACTTCAAGTTGCTCAGAACTTGTGGTTATCTGTGCGTGTAACCAATTGAGATTAAATAGTTCCTGCTTTCGTGGAGGAAAGGCAGCTGCCACACCCACCCTCGATGGCAGCAGAGCTGTCCATGCTTGGTGGACATGCCTGAGTCCCACAAGCCAAAATAAGTTCAGGATGTTCCTGGTGGTGTGACTGCATGCAAGGCCTCACGTCTGTGGCTCTCTGTGCTTGGCTTTAACCCCCAAAATCACTGCCTGAGAGCCATGGGCCTGCAGCCTTTGCATTGCAAATTGGGTGGTGAAGGAGCGTGAGCTGGAGGTTTCCCACCCAACCCCAATATTGCTGTTTGAGAGTTTTGCTGGCTTTGCTTGTGCCTGGCTCTGCTTTTTGGAAAGAACGGGGTCCTGTAAGTGATGGAGTGTAGGTGAGGCTGTTCACGAGAACCCAGGTTATGATTTCCTAATTGATATGATTGCCAGTGGAAATTAACCACAAACTTTGTTCCTGCTCCACTGTCTCCTCTCTGCTGCCTCACCTGCTCCTCATTCCCTGTTTTGGAAAACTTTTGAGCCATACCTATGCTGTGGCTGCACATTAGTCCTTTGTTATTGCTCATCAGGCCACTTTAATAAATCACTGATTTTTGTGCCACTGATGGCACTTCTTAGTGCTTTCCATCTCACCTCCATCTCTTGCCTTGTGTTCTGACTTCTCCCTGCCATGAGCTCAGTGTCTAGGTGAGACAATTCAACAGGTAGGGAGACCGGGATTTGAAGGGATGTGTCACAGGGAAGATGCTATTCCAGAGCAGGTACCAGAGGCCAGAATGAGCTCTGGGTCCTGCACCCTGGTGAGCACAGAACCTGTCTAAGATCTCGTTTCACCTGTGGTTGCTGTGGCCTGACCATGACACTGAAATGTTGTCAGGTTATTTTCTCAATCTGGAAACATTATAGCTCTGAAAACCTGAAATTATAATTTATGCCTGTTTGACAGGCTAATGTCTGCTGAGTGTGGGTCACATCAATCCTTCCTCTGCTTAAGGCTGCAAAATGCCAAACTATGACCTTCTGAGGTAGCAGAGAGCTCAGTACACTGACTTTGCTTCCCCTTGCTCCAAGTTTGTTTTTTGCTTTCTGCATCATATGGCAAGATGATAGAGGCTGATTCCTCTTTTTCTGTGGCACGTGGCTTCTCCCTGTCACATCAGCGAGCACTTTCCTCTCAGTGGACACACGTATTCAGTGCAGAGAGGGCTGGTTATTTATGTCACCTGCCTGCCCAGCCTAAAGGGCTTGATGACATTTGCTGTTGTGCGTAAATGAGGGGACTTCCAGTGCCAACATGTCCATTAGAGAGATAAGGTGAGCAAAGGGCTGTAAGAAACAGACATCACTTAAAAGCTGAAATCTCATCGTGAATCTCAAGGAGGGAAGAGCTGCCGTTCCTGAACACCACTAACACCCCTCAGCAGCCTCCTCTGCACAGTTTAGTGCTGACACTGAACTTGTGTGTATATGATTGTCTGATGACTGAGGTTTTTGTTTCCTCATCTAACCAGAAAGGCTTCACCTTGCAGAAGGACTGTGTGGGTGTCCTGCAGGCACCAGCTCACACGCAGGGCTGGGAAGGGCAAGTTTCGTTGATGGTGATGTGTAATACCAAGCTGTGTTAATGCAAATTGCAGAGTTTTAAGGTTTTGGTGCTTTGACTTCAGGGAGAAGACTTGGTGGAAGTGTGGAGGATTGCTTTCATTAAATGAGGAAACCTGCAGTTTCCTGGTGACGCAAGAAGGTTGTGGGAAAAGCTGAGGCAATGTGACCGTGCTGGTTACTTGAGCTGGTCTGAGCAGTGCTTCCAAAGGTGAATGCTCTTCCCTCACCCTGCTCCCAGGGCCATTAATGTATTATCCAGGGCTGGTGGAGCAGTTGACTCAGCTGCCTCCCCACACACTTGGTAGTCGTGCAGCAGCAGTCGCTGTTTAGTCCCTGATGCGAATCAAGACCACTCAAACTCTTTGTTGAAAAAGGATGAGCAGGAACTGTTGGAAGCCTCCTAGTCCTTCTGTTTTGCTCTGTCACTGTCTGCTGTTCCAGCGGTGCAGAGGTGGTTTTTCCTCACAGTAGCAATGCCTTTGGACTGGAATACAGTGTAGAAAATTCTTGGAAAGGTTTGTGTGAGCTTCAGCTCCTCTTCTCAGTCAGTCCGACCATATTTAATACTGATAACAGGTGCCCTGTGTCACCAGAAGGCAAGTTCCTAATTCGTGGTAGTAGGTGAGGCTGTGTGGACCTTTTCCTTCCTGTTTCAGCAAGGAAAGTTTTGGCCTGCTCTTGTCTCTGATGGAGAGCAGGGAACAAGTGCAGTACCTTGCACCCACAGCCTTGGTAGGTTCTGTGATTGGTGATGGAGGAGTAGGGATCTGGAGAGGAGAGTTGCTCGTGGCTGTGGAACCACCTGTGTCACATGGGATTAAGCATCACTGCTTAACCTGGACTTCTGTATTCCTAGAACTCTACTATGACCGAGGAAACCACCATGAGTTCGTGTCTCTGGTGAAGGACCTGGCTCGCCCTGGTGAATTCACTCAATCACAGACATTTGACTTCGAGTTCACACATGTGGAAAAACCTTACGAGTCCTACACGGGGCAGAACGTGAAGCTCCGGTGAGTCTGCTTGCCTGGCTGGGTCTGTGCAGTGTGCAGGGGCTGGTATTCACTGGGATGGTACAGGAGTGCAGCATCCCTTCCCAGACATCCTTGCAATGGAACTCCAAATGAATTTGGGGTGGCTGAGTTGTAAAATGCTTCCTTTGAGGACTTTATTTTATAAGCATGAATCAGGTTTTATGGAACTTGTTTTGCCTCATTTGAGTGACAAGAGAAATCAGCCCCTTCTGAATCAATCAAATACTTGCTAATTTATTTGATAATTCAAAAAATCAAAATAAATTGTTTGGTTTAGTCTCCAACAAGGACATTTTTGCTGCAATCAGCCTTGTCAACTTTAATTGTGCTCTGTATGCAAACAGATGCTGAGCTTGTAACTTGTTTGTGTGGCAAACTGTATTTCCCATCAAGGCACTCAATTGACTTAAAATCCAGTCACTGGCTTCAAAGTGGGGTTTGGAAAATTCTGAGATCTGCACAGAGAGGTGTTTCTGTGGAGACTGGAGTGATCTAATCTCTTGAAAAAGGGCAGCACTTTTAACATGTGCAGGCTTTTATTCAGATCCTTAAAACTGGGCTTAGGTAACTCAGGCTCACAAGTGCATGAAAGCTGAGAGGAGTCTTAGAAGAGTCTGCTTTTCTATTTGAAAGTTCCCTTCTGTCTTTCCCAATGTGGGTTGTTGGCTGCTCCAGAAGCCAGGGGACCAGTAAGACTGCTTGGATAGTCCAGTACAACCCATTCAGCCCCTTGTCCTTCCCTGCTCATCCCTAATCTAAGGGATCTCTCCTCAAAGGTATTTCCTGCGGGCCACTGTGAGCCGCAGGCTGAACGATGTGGTGAAGGAGATGGACATCGTTGTGCACACCCTGAGCACCTACCCAGAGCTCAACTCCTCCATCAAGATGGAGGTGGGCATTGAGGATTGCCTGCACATCGAGTTCGAGTACAACAAGTCCAAGTAAGTGTCTCAAGAGCAGCTGATGGGTGTGGGGACACATCTGCTGCAGGTTTGGAACCTTCAAAGGAATTCTGTGTCCATGTGCTCCAGTGAGGCTGGGAGACAGCTCAGATCCATGGGCTCCTCTCTTGCCCCACAGCTGTGCCCTCTGGACCAAGGAATGGGAAGCAGCAGCTCTGCCTTACTGAGCTTAGAGCACAGCTTGAAGTTCTTGCAGTAACTTCCCACTCCCTGTATCCTTGGCCATATCAGTACTTCCAGGTGTCTCCAAAGTGTGTTTGCTCCTTACCAGGCAATACAGCTGAAGTGGGACCTTAACTCAGGCCCAAAATTTGGAAACAGCACTTTTCAACTACTCTTGATGCATCTGCCCCAGCTGATGCTGGCAAATCTCCCTGCAATGTATCCTTAGTTGACAAGGTGGTGATTGGTCAAAATGTAGACTCGATGATCTCAGAGGTCTTTTCCAACCTAAATTATTCTGTGATTTGGGTTAGTTTTAATTGACCTAAAAATTCACTTCAGAGCCTTTGCTGTCACAGGGGTTTTTTGCAGATATTCAGCCTGAAAATCCATTTTTCATTTATCTGAAGATGCTAAATCTTCTTATGGATTGTTGGAGGAATAGAAGATGAAAAATGAGGGGCTGTTTGCTGGTGGAAGTGATTGATGTACCATCTCCAATGTACAGCTGGGGCTCTCCAGCCCTGGACCCCTGCACAGGGTTTGATCCTGGTGCTTTCTTCCCTCCCATGGCAGGTATCACTTAAAAGATGTGATTGTGGGGAAGATCTACTTCCTGCTGGTGCGAATCAAGATCAAGCACATGGAGATTGATATCATCAAGAGGGAAACGACGGGCACTGGGCCCAACGTGTACCACGAGAATGACACAATAGCGAAGTACGAGATCATGGATGGGGCACCTGTGAGAGGTGAGAAGGCACAGGAGCCCCTCAGAACTCCTCTTCTGAAGGCTTTTGGCCTGGGAATATCTTGCAGTATCTTCTGTTTGCTCAGTTGTAGCGTCTTGTCCTGCTGGTGGGCTCAGGGCAGTTCACACATCATTGATAATATCCCCTTCCTTCTCTGGTGTTATGAGGAGGAATTGAGGCACAACGAGCTGCAGTTCTTTTGATGAAGCAGTGGTAGAATCAGATATAAATTCACTCTTGGCATGGGCCACCAGCTGGCATTGCTGCAACTCAGAGCAGAAAGGTGATGTTCTTGATCTGTGCCAATCTCCTCTGCCACCTGTTTTCCAGTTCTATTGCCCGGCAGAGTCACCTGCTAGAGAAAATGTCACCTCACTCATTTTTTCCTGCAGTGCTGTCTCAATGCAGGTTCCTGTGCTGTTAAAGTGGAGATGGACTAGCTGTCAGCAAGGGCAGGATCTGGCTGTGGACCATGCATGCTGAGTTTTGAAGGGAGTTGAGGTCTTCTAGCTCATGTTAGTCCACTTGTGGAAACGGTGACAAAGTTGTGGCCTCGTGAGTTTCTGTTCTGCTGGTGCTCTCTGGGTTTGTATCCACATCCTGTCTATGCTGATGGCTCTGTGCACTTTGCAGGGGAGTCCATCCCCATCAGACTCTTCCTGGCTGGCTATGAGCTGACTCCAACGATGAGGGACATCAATAAGAAGTTCTCTGTGCGTTATTATCTCAATCTGGTGCTGATTGATGAGGAAGAGAGACGCTACTTCAAACAGCAGGTGAGAAGCAAAGCTGTTGTTCTCCTTGGACCTCTAGACTGTTGATTGAGTACTGTTACAAGGACCTGTTGGGAATTTGGGATTCCCATGGTGGGAGAATCATGTTCTTGACTGAGTATCTGTAAGAACTAGACAAATGAGAGTGTGCAAAGATGGTCTGGAAGGGATATCCATGCAGGTCAGATGTGTGTGGTGATGGGGAGGCATGTGGAACAAATTAGAGTGTGCAAAGATGGTCTGGAAGGGCTGTCCATGCAGATGAGATGAGTGTGAAAAGGTGGTTTAGGAGGGATGTCCATGCAGGTGAGATGAATGTGCAAAGATGGTCTACAAGGGCTGTCCACACAGATCAGATGTGTGTGGTGGTGAGGAGATGTGTGGAACATGCCTACCTGGGACTTCTTTTCTGCTCTGTTGCCTTGTGGTGGAGTTTCTGGGCTTCACCTTATCAATTCAGTGACACTAGGACAGAGCTGCCCTGGATGTCCTCTGTGTGTTCAGACCCCAGGGAGGTGTGTTCTGCCCAAATTTTCAAGCAGGCTACAGTGTGAGGGCTCTACAAGTGGCCTCATGTCCACGGCGGTGGGTGGAACACGCCAGCACGGGCTGAGTTCAGCTCAGTTCAGCCTCCGGGGCTAGGTGGGGCTGGGGGAAGGTCCCACGAGCCCTGACAAGCCTTGGCTGTGTCCCTGCAGGAGGTGGTGCTGTGGAGGAAAGGAGACATCGTGCGGAAGAGCATGTCCCACCAGGCAGCCATCGCGTCGCAGCGGTTCGAGGGGACGTCCTCGCACGGCGAGGCCAAGACCCCCAGCCAGCCCGCCGAGAACAACGGGCGGCAGTGAGGCACAGGGAGGTGCTGGGCAGCCCCCGGGCACGGCAGCACCGAGCAGGACAACACTTCAGAGACTTCATGACAATAAATATCCGTTTTTTGACTTAATTCCTTTCTTCAAAGGACTCGCAGGGTGGGAAGGGGACGGGAGGGCAAGGCAAGCTGGAGCGCTGGAGGTGCCTCAGTGCTTCCCAATCAACTGCATTCCTCTGGGATCAGCTGCATGGAGTGTCCGGAGGCTGCGGAGCTGCCTGATCTCCTCTTTGCCCCGATTGCCTGATCTCCTCTTTCATTGTGGCAGTGGGGAAGGAGAGAGCAAGTGAAGGCCAAATCTGCTGCTTCTTCCCAGTGGTGTGGAGGTTGCTTTGGGGTTGTGTGGGATGGATATTTTCTTGCCTTTCTGAAATCTTCACGAGGGGAGAATGACTTGGTGATCAGCTGGATGGGAGAGGAGGGACTCAGAGACTGTGGCGTGGCTTGCTTGGAATTGTGTAGTGTTGTCCCCTTGATACCTCCCCTTCTTTCTCTTCATGCTGGTGTCGGATTCTTCGCTACAAACAGTTGGATGCTGTAGGTGACTCAGCCCTGGGACTTCCATGGGCAGCAGCTGTGCTGTGTCCCTGCTCCGTGTCACATCAGGAGCTGTGGCTGGTTAGGAGGGAGTGAGGTGTGTGGATGCAGGAGGAGATGGCACAGGGTGGGCAGAGCGGTGAAGGTCCCAATGCTGCTGGGTGGGCAAGAAGTGGGGGCAAAGGGCTTCTGGCCAAGAGCAGTGCCTTCCTAGTCTTGTCCTGGCAGCTGCCTGAGTGCCCCCAAGATCCAGTCTCTGGTTGCTGCACTCATACAGGTCCCAGTTGCTGCTGCAGAGCAGGGGCAGACCAGCCTGGAGAGGTCTAGAGAATACTTTTGGAATGCGAGACAGAAATTGGAGCTGTCTTAAGTGTGGGTTTATGCTGTCCTTGTGACAGAGGAGGCTTTATGTGTTGACAGACAGCCGTACAGAACATGTGTGTGTTGTCTCTGGGACGAGGATTCGTGAGGACCGAAGGTGGATGCAATTGTTTGGAGAAGCTCATGGCCTGTGTGTGCTGCTTGGTGAAGCCAGGCAGGAACTGGAAGGATGGCAGAGCTCTCTGATTCCAGAGGCACATTCCTGTAGTCACCAGCGAGGTCTGAGGGCGTGTTGTGAACTGAGAACCTGAATGCGGGTTTTTCTTTTCTAAAATAAGCTGCTTTTAGTCTTCAGCTAAGTAGGCTCATGAGAACATTCCCAGAAGGAAGTGGCTCCTCTATTAAAAATCAGAGGTGGCTTTGTAGGCTTGATTGACCAAATCTGGAGAACATCCATCGTGCTTAGCTACCCTTAAGCAAGCAGGTAACCGGTTGGACCTCCTACCAGAGGGAGAGACAAGCCTGCACTAAGTGCCAGGATATGAGCTCCATCAAGTGGGATTTGCCTGGGTTTCCCCTGAGTTTGTGGCTGGCCAGGGTTTTGTCCAGCCTCCTTTTGACTCTGGAATCAGGTTCCTTTGCTTCAGTCCTACAGCTGAATGTAGAACAGTTGTCTTGCAGCTGGGAAATGGAAGTTTTTGCTTTGTGTAGAGGAGTGGTGTTGGTGGAGACAATGGGGCCAGGGTGGGAAGGGGAGCTCTTTATGTAATGACAGCTACTGTATTTCAGTGATAAATGTGTGTTTCTGCTTGCCAAAGTAAGTTATCTTTTACTCACCATGTGTAAGGTTGTGGTTTTTAGTAGAGCTGGCCAGTCTTGCTCTGTTGTAGAGGACACTAATGATCTCATCTCTGCTGAATGCTTGTGTCACACCATGTTTCTGCTCTGTACCAGTGAGGACTGTGGCTTGCTTTTCTTTACACGAGGAGTCTGTGCCATGGGCTGGAGCCCTGTCTTCCTAAGACTGGAGCAAAAGCTCACTCTAGACAACTACCTTGTTATGCCAGGGCAAGGGGTGGCCACCTGCTGCATGTGTCTCATGGCAGAGGAACCTGGATGTCACTTTGGACACTCCTCCCTCTCTCCCTCCCTGGGGGCAGCAATACACAATCCTTTAGGGACAAGTGAAGCTCCACCGGGAGCCTTTGGGGATAGCAGACTATCTTTCCATGGCTGAGCTGAGCACAGCAGCACCCTAACTACCCCCCTGGCCTTCCCTCAGCTCCCACCCTGCTTATTCCTCTGAATTGCAGGCCATGTGGTGTTACAGAAACCCTGTGGAGGAAGGTATCTCCACATCCCAGGGGTGTTGTGTTTCCTGGCTGAACAGCATCAGTGCTGGGTATGAGATCATTGACAAGACAATGTACTGTAAGGAGATTGCTGTTAAACATCTGCTCATCATTTCTGGAGGGTTCTCTTGGAAAAGGTGCATGAGCCTAGATATTGGTTTGGGTTGTTGTTTTTTTTTTCCTACTTTGTGCCCCTCTCTCCCAGAATTTAGAAATTATCCCCATTTTTACTGAATCTAATGGACCATTCAACCTGTTACCCACTAGGCCCTCTGTCTGGGGTGGAGCAGATGTTCTGAGCATCCTTAGAGAGAAGTTGGAGCATAAGGTCACTCCAGGACAAGGTACTATAGAGGAGTGTTTCATTTGCATGTTAAGGGGCAGGTGCTGCTCGAGCACCCCCTGAGCTGGTGGTTCTGTGCTGTACTTGGGCCATTCCCTCTCTCCCAGGCAGAGGGGAGTGGGCAAGTACTAAACCAAGCAGTGCAACCTGTAATTAAGCCTCTGCTGTGTTTACATGTTTCTTAATTCGTTGTCTTTTCAATGGCTGTATTTTAAAACTTGGGTTTTTTGTCTCTCCAATTAAAAAGAGCCAGCCCTGGCTGTCAAATGCTGTGCATGAGTTTGTCTGATATGCTTTATATTGGGGCTGAGTTGGGTTGGGTTTTTTTTCTGGGGTATTAAGAGATTTGTCTGTAGTGCCAGAATGTGCAGCTCTCCAGATATGCTCAAGGGGTTGGTCCTTTGCTATCCTTAGAAATCCTTGGTCTTTCTTGAGTCATTTCTTAGCAGATGTGCTGGTGGATAACCCATGCTTAAAAATTAGCAAGTTGACTTTATTTTCCTCTATTTCCCTGATGTCAGAACTAAAAGAACATGGGAAAATTTGTACCTGCAGGAAGTTAACTGTGATCTGCTTTGTATACACCTCCCTAGAGAGAATATTTACAAGAGCCTGTGGTGGCAGAACAATGGGGAATGGCTTCAAACTGAAAAAGAGTAGGTTTATAGATACATGGAAGGAATTCTTCCCTATGAGGATGGGGAGATCCTGGCACAGGTTGTCCAGAGAAGCTGTGGCTGCCTCATCCCTGGAAGTGTTCAAGGCCAGGTTGGACAGGGCTTGGAGCAACCTGGGATAGTGGAAGGTGTCCCTGCTCAAGGCAGGGGGTGTGATGGGATGAGCTTTAATGTCCCTTCCAACCCAGTCCACTCCATGATTCTATTATTCTAAATTTTCTTGTTCTAGACAGAACTTAGTGATACCTTTCTGCATAAAAATGTCCCTCTGCAGTACATGGAACTGCACAAGATCCAGAACCAAACATCTCAAAGAGGATGTACCTATTCCTTCAAGAAATAAATAGCAGATTTTTCCACTATTAAAAACCAAGTTGCTGCAGTTGATTCCAAAAGGCTTTATTTATTTAAAAATAAGCAAAAATAAGTGTGTCAGAGGAAGGGACGTGTGTCAGAGAACCATGTGCAGGTGCAATTGTGGTGCTGCAACCGAGCAGGTGAACTTGAGAACTGTGCTGGTGAGGAGGAGGCATCAGCAGGCTGGGGGGAAGCTGTGCTGCTCTCAGGTCCTTAATGTGGCTTTTCCTCTTCCAGGCTCAAGACAAAATCAAATTCCTCTGCATTAAAAAGATAGAAAAAGCTGTAAGTAGAACTTCCAGGATCCCTGAGTGAGAGTTGTCCCTCACAGAGGGAATGGCATCCGGAGTCCAAGGGGGTTCTTACCTTGTGTCAGTGGTTGGATGGAAAGACGTTGTCTGGTGAAGAGCATCATGTCCTTCAGGGGCCCCCCATCTGCTTTATGTGCCAGGTGGTGAGCCTTGATCTCAGAGAGGGGGATGAAACGCTTGGTCATCCGCACAAACTGCACATCCACCTGGGCAGGGATGGGCAGCAAAGGAGCAGGGTTGGACAGGGATAAACCCTCCAGATGGCACATAACATCTTTGGAGGGGATAAAGATTTTAAACTGAAGCAAATGACTGATGTGCACCACCTTATAGCAGCCTGGAAGCTTCTCCTTGCTCAAGGCTAAAAACTTCCAGGTACCTCTGGCAGGTGATTTGTCCCACAAATCAGCACTGTGCAATAGCAGTGTGCATTCATGTTGTCTCAGACAAGATGTGGGATGTAGCCAGCCTGTGATCAATCCCTTCCCTGTAATTTAACATGCCTCGAAAGTACAGCTTTGTTTGTTGTGGACTGAGAGTGGTGCTTAAAAATGTTCATTTTCCTAACCCAGAGCTCTGCCATTCATGGAGGCCAGCTCTGCTCCCAGACAAGATCTGGAAATTCAGGGAGATATATTTTGGCAGCGTCCTGGAAGGGACAGGGGTAAAGGTAGAGAAAACAGGATTGATTTTCTCTTGGGAGAGAAAAAGGCAGCCAGGCCAGGATGGAAGCTTAAGATTTGCAATATGATGCAAAGAGGCTTCTCCCATGACTCAGCTTGCACACGGAGCTTGGAACAGCTGTATTTAGTGCAGTACATTACCATAGACCATTTGGGGTTCTCCTTTCTGCTGGTGGAATCATAGTGGGGATCCTTCTGATCAAACTGTGTGTGATCAGGGTAGGCCTCCTTTACAATCTGAAGCAGAAGAGGAGAAGAATGTGAGACAAGTCCCACCTGTTTAAAAACAACTGTCAGCAAAGGGTATGAAATGCCCTTTGAAAAAGCTGTGCCTAGACACAAGGAATAATCCTAGTGCAAAAATCAGCCATGGTTTCTCTGAACTCCATTCTAATGGTGAGATGTGTTTCCTTTACATTTCTTGGGTGGAAGCACTGCAGAACAGTATAGCTTTTGGAAATCTGTGTGGAAGGAAAATATGCAACAGAGGAAAATTGGGTACATGATGACAGTCTTTGTAAAGAGTTCTCCTCTTAGAGCTTTTCTGTGCCAGGGTTTTATACTCCTGCCTTGTGGGCTCAACTGACTAGAATTTAGTGAGTCAGATTTGAATCAGAGTGTGGAGCAACACTTGACTTGGCTGGGAGTGCCCTGAAATGTCAGCAGGAAAACAGCACTGTGGTTCCATCTCTCTGGGGACAGATGCTTGAGTCCGGCGTGTACTGTTGAGCTGAGGTGCCCTGGGCTCATTCCCTGCTCAGACTGAACAACTCCTGCACCCCTTTGGTGCTGAGACACAAGTACTGAGCTGTTTGATAACCCACCCATTATTGCTTCACCAAAAGAGAACACAGGCACACTCACCTTGACAATGGCCACGATGCCAGGCTCTTTGCAGTTACTGTGGTAGAAGAAAGCCTGCTGCCCAAGTTTCATGGCTCTCAGGAAATTCCTTGCCTGTCAGGAGTAAACAAGAGACTTGCAGCTCTTTCTATCAAGCTCTCAGGGCTTCATTAAAAGCAGCCAGGAAAGGAACGAACAGCAAGAGAGGTAGATGTGCTGCAGAGCTACTCAGATTTCCTACAGTTGTCATAGAGATGTTTTTGTGTTGGAATAAAATTAAGTGAAAACAAGGCTGAAGAGCAAGATCCTGTTGGTTACAAAGTGTGTTGGGAATTCAACAGCTCAGCCACTTTTTTTCCCAGTGACTTAATTTCCTGTAAGCAAACAGGCAGCAGAGCAGATCCTGTATAGGGAGAAGCATATATAGTACAGAGATCATATTTAGTAGGGGAAGCACATGGAATTCCTTTGGAAGAGAAAGCCCTACACTGACAGGGCATATTTGGGTAAGTACAGACTTGCTAAAAGGTGTCAAAGGTTGGTCTAAGCTAAAGAAAAACTGGGTGATTTGACTTAATACTCCCTAGCCTGAATATACCCCTGATTTAGAGGCAACTAGGCAGGAGTTTAAACTTGAGACTCCTGCCAAAATGCACCTGTATAAACAGGCAGAGTGCCTCAAAAGGAAATGCTTCAGGCAGAGGGAACCAGTTACCTGTGAGGGCAGCCACCCTTTTCCTAGTGCTGTTTCAGTGACTCTCCATGTGCTGCTTACCTGGTAGTTTCTCACTCCATCCCAACAGGTTGTCTGATTGGGCTGAGCTTTCAAGTCATCAACACTGAACTGCCAAAAGGAATGAAAATACAGGTTAATTCAGGAGGTATCTGGGCTTCACTGTGTCATTGTCTACACTGAGCCTGAATATTTGCTGCTAGTAGCTCCTTCTATTATAGTATGAACTTGACACAATTTTTTCTTCCCACAGGGGCTAAGCAGAAGCCTTTACAAAGGAGGAACACTGCAGTGGTGTAAAGGCAGAGCCTGAAATAGAGGCTGCCCCTGTGATCCACAGCCAAGCATCCTGAGGACCTGATTTCCTCTTTTATCACACATATGAAACCCCAAGGTTGTCATCCTGGGAAAACACAACATTATGTCTTTCTATTTCCAGGAAGACAAATGGGGTTTGAGATGAAAAAACAATCTGAGTTGTCTGATCCTGTCACTCAGCATCTGGGCAGGAGGGACACTGCTGCTGTCCCTTGCTGAGCAGGGAGGGGTGTCAGTGCTTACTTTCACATCCACCCCCTTCTCCAGCCTGCTCTCTGGTTCTGATTTCAGCAGCCAGTGACAATATGTGATCTTGCTTTCCTCCCCACCAGACTCAGATTCCTTTGCCTTCTTCCAGTTCTTCCATCCTGACTTGGAACTCCCAGCTGGAGGTTTTGCAGACTTCTCTTCTTCCTCATTATCTGAAGTCTCCTCCTCGGTTTTGGCAATTTTAGCATCAGGCTCTTTTTTATCTTAAAGGAAAAGAAAAACCACTCAGATAAAACACATTTTGTTTCTGAAAAATGACTGGTGCTGAAATATTTTTAGTTGTTTAAGCTGGTTTCACCTGACTGAAGCAGATGTTTGGTGCACCCCAGGTGTTAAGGGTAAGGTAGCAGCATTATGCACCAATGATTCTGAGTATTTCTAGTTTGCATCTGAAATAAGTATATTTTTTGTGTGTGTGCAGTATGCACAAATGGAATTTAACAGTCACAGTTAGTCGTTGGAGAAAAAAAAAAACAGAATAGACCACGTTGCCCACATGAAGGGTAGTTGATTTTTTTTAATTAATTGCTGAGAAATCAGCTGCAGGCTACAAAGTTGATTTAGGTGGATCTGGTGAGCAGCAGGAACATTCAGCAGCAAAGTAAGCTATTTCCATTACTGCAGTGGCTGGAAACCTTATCTTAAGCCTCCACTGAGCTACCTGTTCAGAAGGGGATTCATATCCCTTGTTTCTTCAGGATCCAGACAAAAAAGAAAAAAAACAATTATTAAGAAATTATTAAAGGGTATGAAGGTGGTTATTTATGCTAGAGTGGATCAAGCAGATGACTGGCATGGATGAGCCAACTGTACAATTTTTTCATCTTATATTTTAAACACCAAGTGCAAGGGTTTTGCCTCTTTTTTTTAATTTTTTTTTTCAGATGGTACCAAATCAGCTTCCTGGAACTGCACTGGATATTCTCCTCATAAATGGGCATGAATATTCCCAACCAGAACACATCACTGTGCTAATCATACACCTCATCTCGGCCTCGCATGGGTGCTCAGCCCCTTCTGCACAGGAAATGCTGTCTGTAAACCATGTGGCTCTGAAAGGCAGACGGTTAACACGGCTGGGCTGTAGTTTCACTGCAGCTGGAACCTCAAATGAGAGATGATGCTAAATCAGTCAGGATGGCAGCACAGACCTGCTACTGCTCCTTTGTCTCTCTTCCTGCTCGGCCAAGGCATCTCTGGTCTCTTTGGATTATCTTCACCTGACGAACGAGAGGAGGAATTACTGTTTATTCAGGCAAGCTGAGAAAAGTACAGCTGGCTGGGGCAGGGAGGTGTAGGCGCTGGAGGGCGAGTGGAAAGAGAATCAATCTTTCCTTGAGCTGCCACTTCCTCTCTCGGTGTGAGCGCTGGCAGGGGCTGGGACCGCACCCTGGGGCGCTGATGGACATCAGCAGCAGGGCTGGATTCCTGCAGCTCCAGAGCCCTGGGCAGCAGCCAGAGGGAGCAGCGCTCCCCTCCCAGCCCCGAGGGTCGGGCTCAGCCTGTTGCTCGCCGCGCATTGCTCGATACAGTCCCTTCGGGAATGTCTCCCTCTGGAGGCATTAAACCCACCGGGACGCCTTCCTGTGTCACCTGCTCCAGGTGACCCTGCCGTGGCAGGGGGGATTGGAGCGGGTGTTCCCCAGGGGTCCCTCCCCACCCGGACAACTGTGCAAAGGGCCGAGCTGGGCGGCCCATCCCATCCCATCTGTGCTCTGCTCTGAGCTGGCCTCCTCCTGCCAGGCCGGCTGGCATCAACTTTTCCACCTTCCATGCCAGGCTTTCCCGCTCCCTCCGTCCCTCCCTGCCTGCCGCCCCCCAAGCCCCGGCTCACCGGCCGCGCCGCCGCAGGTTCGGGATGAGGATGCTCGGGGTGCGGGAGGAAGAGATGTCGGAAGCGGTGCCCGCTATGCAAACGCCGGGGCAGGGCCGGCTCCCCTCGCTCCCTCCCCGCTCGGGCGGGCGGTGCCGGGGGCAGGACTACAGCTCCCAGCCTGCCCCGCCGGGAACGGGGAGCCGGGAACCGGGAGCGGCCCCGGCCATGGCCATGGCGTGGCGAGCGGCCCCGCGGCTGGCGGCGCGGCTGGCGCTGGGGCGGCGCGGGATCGCATCCTGCATCGACCGTAAGGATCCGGGGATGCCCCGAGCCCGGCCCCGGCACCGCTGGGGCAGTCGGTGTGGGGGGAGATGGAGAGCGGCTCGGTGGTCCAAGACCTCCTGTCCCCACTCCCTGTGCCCCCGCTCCCGCTCAGAGGGACCTGGGCTCGGACGCGGTGCCCGGCAATGGGGCTGTGCTTGCAGGGAAAGGTCCTTCACACTCCTTGTACCTCCCTTACCTTTTTTAGACCCTGCCCGGCAATGGGGCAGTGCCCAGCAGTGTGACAGAACCCACAGGTGAAGGTCGTTCCCCATCCCTGTATCCCTCTTAACTTTGTTAGACTATGCCTGCAAGGAAAGGTATTTTCCCCTCTTTGTATCTCTCTTAACTATTTTAGACCCTGCCTGGCAATGGGACAGTGCCCAGCAGTGGGAGAGAACCCACACGTAAAGATCTTTCGCCATCCCTGTATCCCACTTAGCTTTGTTAGACTATGTCTGCAAGGAAAGGTATTTCCCCCTCTTTGTACCTCTCTTACCTTTGTTAGACCATGCTCAGCAGTGGGACAGAACCCATAAATAAGGGTCTTCCCCCCCTGTACTTCTCTTACCTTTGTTAGACCTTCACGGTTTTTCCAGGCTTGTCAGTGAATCCAAGAATATGTCAGAGAAAGGGGGATTATAAGAAAGCCCCTCCCAAAGCCCCCTGCTCTCAGCACAGTTCATGATGTTCCTGAGAAAGAGAGAAGTGATCTCTGCAGCAGAGACCCTGAGCTGTTTGTATGAGTTAAGGGGCCCTTTGAGGTGTGGAAGAGGTGGTTGTGCTGCTTTCCCATAACTGACACGTGTTCTGATCTCTTCCTGCTTTTCCAGCATCTGTTGGACTGACTGAGGATCAGAAGGAATTCCAAAAAGTTGCCCTGGATTTTGCTGCCAAGGAGATGGCTCCTTACATGGCTGAGTGGGATGAAAAGGTATGACAGCCTTGGTTGTACTGCTCACTTTTTCCTCTCTTAGCATGTTGTGTTCCTTGGGTCTCACCAAGGGGTTCCTGCGATAGCTCCTTGGGGCTGTCATCTTCTCTGTAGAGATTTTTATTGAAGCTGCTGCTGCAGCAGGAGTGAGAAGTCATCAGAAATACCTTGAAGCTTTCCTAGCCAGGCTCTTCAGTCACCTGAACCCTGGATTACTCTGGAAGATGGAATGTATCTGTGTAGGGAGCCACCTCTTCTTTAACCCACTCAGCTAATTTAAACTCTGCAGGAATGTGGGACTGGACTTGGTATCCCAGGTGTACCAAAAGATTGAACTGATGATGGATATTCACTTGGGATCTCTATGCCTTCCCCAACAGGAAATATTCCCTGTGGAAACCATGAGGAAGGCAGCCCAGCTGGGATTTGGTGGCATCTACGTGAAACCAGATGTTGGTGGCTCTGGATTGTCACGACTTGACACCTCCATAATCTTTGAAGCTTTATCAACAGGATGTACCAGCACCACTGCTTACATGAGCATCCACAAGTGAGTGTGTCTGCAGAGGGGTGGATGGAAAACACAGCTGTTCTGTGGGCTCTAAATCCAGCTGGAGACAGTTCCCTCGGTGCTGCTTATTATGTAAATATTTAAATTGTGACCTCAAGTAGACACACCCCTGTGAGGATCCCTGGATGGCAGTAAACAAATAGGCTACAAGAACTGGGATACCACCAAGAAGTAATTTTAGCTTTGTGGCATGCAAGTTGGGATTAAGTTCTGGATTTTGTTCCCTGCCCTTCCACTTAAGCTGTCTATAGATAGTAACCTGCTTGGAAAAAGCCTTTGTGCATTGGCCATGCTGTGACAGAGCCCAGAGGCACCAGCTGATACCAGGGCCCTGTTCTGCTTGTACAGACATGTCCAGGGACAGGCTCACTTGGCACAGGAAGCTGGAATGATGATGCCTCCTCCTTCCAGGTGCAGTTTCCTAGGAGAGAGTAGGCAAAGCCTGAGGCCATTAATGCAGTTCTGTGGTGAATGGCAGGTGATGATCTTCTTCCTGGCTTCCATGACACCTCATTTTGTCCCAATACACTCTCAGGCCTCAGGGCTTGTGGTTGCACCCCATCCAGGGGTGTTCTTGTGTGACCTGCCTTCCTCCCAGGGCTGTGTTCACACCCTGTAAAGCTGCCCTTTCCCTCCACTCCAGCATGTGTGTTTGGATGATCGACACCTTTGGCAATGAGGAGCAGCGGAGCAGGTTCTGCCCATCGCTCTGTAGCATGGAAAAATTTGCCTCTTACTGCCTGACTGAGCCAGGTGAGCATCCTCAACCAGGAAACCTTCTCCCTTCCCATACTTTAAGATGGGAAACTTCCCATAGTTTAACTGGACATGAACTTTGCTTGGAGCTGGAGGTGAAAAGTTCCTTTTTGTGTTCATTTGGGAAGCTGGGGAGGGGCATATGGTGGTTGCTGAGATTCTCATGGTACAAACCCAGGTGTCAGTGGGTATCATCCTGAGGAGAATTTGTAGGCTCTGGACTCTCTGCTTCACTGTCTGCTTCCCTACCTCGCCAACAGGGAGTGGAAGTGATGCAGCTTCCCTGCTGACCTCAGCTCAGAGGAAGGGGGACACCTATGTCCTGAATGGCTCCAAGGTACCTCTTTGCTCCTCCTAAAGCTGCCTGCATGCTGGGGCCTGACTCTCACTGTCCTGCCCATCCCCTGCTTTCTCCCTCTCTGTGCATTCTCCCAAGGCAGGATGTGCTCTGCAGAGCTTTCACCAGAGCGTAGTACAGCTGTGTCCCTAAACTCATCCTGGCTGTTGGGTCTTTGCCCCTCCATCTCTGTATCCCAGCTGCAGGGTCAGGGTTAGCTTATGAAACCACCCCAAAGCCACACAAATTTTCTTTTTGTGCCCTTCTGCAGGCCTTCATCAGCGGGGGAGGTGACACTGATGTGTACGTGGTGATGTGTCGCACAGGAGGGCCAGGCCCCAAGGGCATCTCCTGCCTGGTGCTGGAGAAGGGGACACCAGGGCTCAGCTTTGGCAAGAAAGAGAGGAAGGTAAGAGGCTTGAGGGAAGTTCAGGACAGAGATCAATCACAGAAGCATTTAGGTTTTAGGTTGCATTTAGGTTAGAAAATACCTCCAGGATCATCAAGTCCCACCTTGGACCAATCATCACTTTGTCAACCAGACCAGAGCACTGAGTGCCATGTGCAGTTGTTTCTTGAACATCTTCGGGGATGGAGACTCCACCACCTCCCTGGGCAACCCTTTCCAATCCTTGACAACCCTTTCAGTGAAGAAATCCTTCCTCCTGTACAACCTGAACCTCCCCTGACACAGCCTGAGGTCATGTCCTCTTGTCCTGATGAGATTGTCTGTGCAAAGCATTTGGGATCTCTTCTTGGAGGGAACTGGAGTCCAAGCCTGGCATGGCTTTACCAAACCAAGGCCAGCTTTGATGAAGTTTGCCAAATACCCATCCCTTTGTTAAGTGAAGGATTTTAGTCTCATGAACACCAAGGTTCATTGGATCTGTGCCTCTTCTCAAACACATTCCAGTTTCCACACTGAGGACAAACCATGCAGAGGCAGCTTGGCAGTGAGAGCGAGGGGTTGGGTGCAGGCTGGATGGTCCTCTGCAGGAGCTGGAGGGGTGCTGCTCCTCAGGCAGTGTGGAAGGTGCTCTGCTTTTCCCAGGTAGGCTGGAATTCCCAGCCAACTCGTGCTGTGATCTTCGAGGACTGTGTTGTTCCTGTTGCCAACCGGCTGGGAGCTGAAGGGCAGGGCTTCAGCATCGCCATGCAGGGGCTCAATGGAGGCAGGATAAACATTGGTGAGAGGGGCAGGGGAGGAGGGCAGGATCATCTTGCTGCTCATCTGAATTAGGTTCATATTCACCCTGTGTCCTTGGCTTCTCCCACCAGCTTCTTGTTCGTTAGGAGCTGCCCATGCCTCCATCCTCCTGGCTCGGGAACACCTCACTGTCCGCAAACAGTTTGGGGAACCTCTAGCAAACAACCAGGTAACCTTCCATCCGCTCTGCACCCCAGAGCTGTGCTCTGCCTGATCCTGCTGAGCAAACAGCCAGAGGTGCCATCACTCCCTTCTCAGGGTCTTCCCTGGAGAAGTCAGGAACACGCTTTTCCTGCACAAGGAAGCGCCTCAGGGCTGAGCGCTGCCTGAAGGCGGTGGGGCTGCGGGTCAGGCCCCTCTGAGGGTGCTGACCGTGCTCCCTGTGGTGCTGGCAGTACCTGCAGTTCAGACTGGCAGAGATGGCCACGAGGCTGGTGGCAGCGCGGCTGATGGTGCGCAACGCGGCGCGGGCGCTGCAGGAGGGACGGGAGGACGCGGCCGTGCTCTGCTCCATGGCCAAGCTCTTTGCCACCGACGAGTGCTTCCTGGTAGGTCACTCCAACAGCACATGGTGGCATAACCTCTGAGACCCCTCCTGAGTGCCCAGGGTGGTAGGAAGAAGTTTGATGCTGTAGCAACCCAGACCCAAGTGTGTTCATTGAGTCAGAGTCTCATTTAGAGAGAAAGACATGGACCTGTTGGAGCAATGACCACCCTGGTCATCAGAGGGATGAGTCCCTCTCATATGAGTAAAGGCTGAAAGAATTGGGTTTGTTCAGCCTGGAAGAAAGAAGGCTTTGGGGTGACCTAATTGCAGCCCTCTGGGATCTGAGCAAGCCTACAAGAAAACTGGAAAGAGAATATTTACAAGAGCAGGTAGTGACAGGACAAGGGGGAATGGCTTCACACTGAAAGAGCAGGTTTAGATTAAATATTGGGAGGAAGTTCCTTACTGTGAGGGTGATGATGCCCTGGCATAGGTTGCCCAGAGGAGCTGTGGCTGCCCCATCCCTGGAGCGTTGATTGGATGGAGCTTGGAGCATCCTGGTCTAGTGGAAGGTGTCCCTGCTCATGGCAGGGGATTGGAACAAGATGAGCTTTAATGTCCCTTCCAACCCAAGCCATTCTATGATTTTAGTACCAGGGTGTTTTACAAGACAGAGTTCTGCACCTGTGGATGCTGCAGGATCAGTCTCTCCACAGTGCTTTCTGCACTACTTCCTAGGGGACCAAGAAGGGAGACAGGACAGGGGGCAGAACATTTCTATTTCCAAAGGACAATGTTCATGTTGCATATAGTGATCGTTCCTAGGTAGCGTGTGGTCTTTCCCAGACCACTGAAAAATATGTGATCACTTTGAAAAACACTTTATCATTTTGATACCTTATCAAAAGGTCTCTTAAAAGAGAAAGCAGGAAGCAAGAAAAAGGAAAAGGAAACCTGCCCCTTGACACTTCCTAGATCAGTGTCATTTCGAATCTACTGTATTTTCTCAGCACTCTGTGTTTTTGCTATTATTATTTTTTATATCCCAAATTGACAGATAGGAGTCGTGTTTCCATGGAAACCAGCGTCCTTCAGCTCTTCCCCTGACTGGGCGCCAGGTGGCGATCGGGTGGTTCGGGTTTGCATCCTCAAACCACAGAAATGCAGCAAAAACCGCCTTATTCCCTAAAAACACCCATTCCTGGGTATTTCTATACCCGTTCCTGGGTGTTTCCATGCAGTTCTTTTCGCACAAACGCACCCTTAATGTGAGACAGCACTTGGGTATCGTGATAGCAGCGAGAGCAGGTGGGGACTGAGCAGAGCCTTGGTGTCACATCACGCTTTTAAGAGATGAGATGGGGCAAAAAAGCAATGAGCCCAGGTTCCTGGGGTCTTACCGGGCTTCTGTCACTGCTGTGTCCTCCAGAAGTCACCTCAGCAGGGATATTCTCCTCTCAGATCTGTAACCAGGCTCTACAGATGCACGGGGGCTACGGCTACTTGAAGGACTATGCAGTGCAGCAGTTTGTGCGAGACATCAGAGTCCACCAGATCCTGGAAGGTGAGAGGCACTATCAGTGACTTGACAGTGGAGTCAGGAGAGAAAACCCCCTCTGGAGGCCCCCTCCTTGCCACATGACTCTGATTCTTGGGTTTCAGAGTCCTGTTTTGCTCTGAGCATGAGGTGCCCCTGAATGTCCTGTGTGTGAGTGCCCTGGCTGGGAGCTCTGGGTGTGTTGGAGCAGTTGCTCTCTATTTTAAGAGCCTTACAGCAGAGGAAGATATTTAGTTGTCCTGTTAGCAGTGCCTCTGTCCAGTGTCATCCCATAACTCCTTGTCACGTGATGATTCTCCCTAACAATTCCTTTCCTGTGATTGTGGTTTGTCTGCACTCTTTGACATCATGTCCCTAACAGTGTCTGGCCTTCTCTAATCTCAGTGTGGTCTCAGACATTTTGTTTCCCCTCCTTCACCTACAACCAGGGTGTCTGATAAGGGACATGTTTCCAATACTGAGTGGGTTTGCAGCCTTTGTGTGTGTTGCATGTGTAAATGGTGAAGCAGAGAGCTCAGATGTTGGTATAAATCCAGTTCTGCTCAATGCCTGGTGCTTGCACCCTCCCAGTGCCCCCAAAAAAGCAGCACCAGCATCTGAAGCCTTTCCCAAGCAATGTGCTGGTACTTGGCAGCTCTGTTTTGGCCCAGCACCTCCTAAATGCCACCTCAGCTGGTGGGAAGAGCTTTTCTGTGCTGTAAACTGCAGATCAAGCTGGATCAAGCTGGATCAGGGAAGAATGCTCTTGGCCTTTTTTGGGGGGGGAAATATTGGACCATCTCTTAACTGTCTGTCCTTTGCACCCCTGTCCTGCTGCAGGTACCAACGAGGTCATGAGGATGATTGTGGCCAGGAATCTGCTGCAGGGATGATGCCAGGATCCAGTCTCCAGCCTTAAAATTCTTTTGCCTGTTACAGCTCAGCCTGTTTCCCTCCCCTGCTCACCAACTCTGTCCCCAGGAGTGGAGAGGGGGATCCCCCAGTGGAAACAGTCTTCCTGCCTTATCCCGACGGGAGCACAGCTGGATGGCACAGCTGCACTCTGTGCCTGGCAGAGCTGCTGTCACCAGCCTGGAGACATAAATCACAGCTGTGAATACAAGTCTCTGTCTCCAAATCTTGCTCCTGGCCTGCTTGCCACCCATTCTCCTTGGAACAGAAGCACTAGACCTGCTGCTCACCTCTGCTGAGCCAGGACTAGAATGGGAGCTCAGGCAGAGGAGCAGCCTGACCCCATGGGACGAGTGAAATCTTTAGTTTGAGGGAATTAATTGCTCTGCTTACAAGCCTGGGTGCTGAGAGCAGCCCTGGGAACAGATGATGCACAGGTACTGCAGCTCCAACCACCTGCAGAGTGCAGTGGCTTTTTAACCCAGGACTGGGATGCCTCTTGCTTAGGTTGAAGCACTCCTCTCCCTCTTTTCCCAGCACACCTTTCCTGATGTCCCCACCACTGTTTCTTTTCTATATTCCCACCACATCTTGGTGCTTAATCTCAAAGAAGCCTTTGCAGCACAAAAGTGCAATTGAAAAACTAAAGTTCTGCACAGAAATATTGAACTCAGTTGCCTCAGTGCTGTCAATCATGTAAGGAGAGTAAAAGTATATGTAAATTAAACTATTTTTCCCCTCGGGTTTGGAATCAATAAAGCAATGATGGAAATGTTATTGGAGTGTCAGTTGTGATAATTTTTTTCTGTGGTATTTCAGGTGATTAAACAGAACTAACAGAGAATTTTCAATGTAGGGGTTGCAAAATAGTTCTGCTTGAGGGTTTTTTAGTTAATATCTTTATTAATCACTTTAAATCAACCAGCTCCTCTTCTCTCTCAGCAGTACCTGGCAGGGAAGGGAGAGGACTGAGCATTAGCAGCAGAATCATGAAGTGGTTTGGGTTGGAAGAGACCTTAAAGACTATCTGGGGACACCTTCCATTATAGACCAGGTCTGGACAAAGGTCTTTTTTGATCTCAGAGTTTCCACCCAGCACGAGGCTGTTGCTGGCAGGCCCTGGAGTCTCCTCCCTTGGTTTATGGCACATTGTGCAAAGGGAATTTCTCTTGCAGGGCTGTGAAGGCAGTTTAGGGTGTGAACACCTGGGCCTGAGACAGGAACTGCCCCCTGCCCACTGGGGAGAACCCCTGTCTGGGCAGGAGAGCTGCCCTGGGGCATGGGAGGGGGCTCTGACCAGGGTCTCTCTCTGGGGTCTCTGGTCAAGGTCTCTCTTGGGGGGTCTCCAGTCAAGGTCTCTCTTGGGGGTCTCCAGCTGGGGTTTCTGTCTGGAGTCTTTTTGAGGGATCTCTGTTGGGGGTCTCTGCCAGGGGTTTCTCTTTGGGGTCTCTGGTGGGGGTCTCCCTCTGGGATCTCCGGCCAGGGTCTATCCCCTGGGGGTTTGTATCCAGGGGTTTCTCTTTGGGGGTCTCTGTTGGGGGTCTCTCTCTGGGATCTCCAGCCATGGTCTCTCCCCAGTGTGTCTATTGGGGGTCTGTATCCAGGGGGTCGCTCTTTGGAGTCTCTCTTCAAGGTCTCTATTGGGGGTCTCTCCCCAGAGTTTCTCTCCAGGGTCTCTATCAAGTGTCTCTCTCCTCTGGATGCCTGTCTGGGTGTCTCTCCCTGGGCTCTGTCTCCAGAGTCTTTACCAGGGGTGTCTCCCGGGGGTCTCTCTCCCTGGGGGTCTGTGCTTGGGAGTCTCTCCCAGGGATCTCTGTCAGGGGGTCTCTCTCATGGGTCCCTCTTGAGGGTCTTTCTCCAAGGCCTCTATCGAGGGTCTTTATTGCAAGTTTCTCCAAGGTCTCTCTCTATCGTGGGTCTCTCCGGGGGTCCCTACTGGGGGTCTCTCCAAGGTCTCTCCGGGGGTCTCCCCCCGGACACCCCCCCCCCGCCGTTCCCGCGCTCCCGCCCCCTCTGCCCCGCACGCCCCGCCCCTCCCCGCGCGCGCGCGGGGCCCTCGGCCAACGGGAGGCGGTGGGCGGGGCGTGGCGGGCGGGGCGAGGCGTGCGGGACGGCCAATGGCGTGCGAGGGGCGTGCCCAGTGGGCGGGGCCGGCGCGGCGGGAGCGCGCCCGACGGGTCGCGGGTTCGGGGCCCGCGGGGGGTCCCGGCGGGTCGGGGGTTCGGGGCCCGCGGAGTCGCTGCGGGCCGGGGGTTGCTGTGCCCGGGGTGTCCCCCCGGCCATGTGGCCGTGCGGCGGGCGGCGGCAGCGCCGCCTCGGGGGCGCCGCGCTGCTCCTCTTCGTGCTGTGGCTGCTGCTGCGCAGGTGAGAGCCCGGCGGGGCGCGGGGGTCGCGGCCCGGCGGCGGAGGGCGGGAGGTCCCCGCGGGCAGCGGGGCCGGGCGGGTGGGGGGGCCCTGCTGGGCGCAGGCCCTGCCCGCCGGGAATGGGGTTGGCTACAGGAGGACTGCGCATGGATGGAGGGATGGAGGGACGGATGGGATCGGCGGAGGGGGAGACGGTTATCAACGCAATTAACGTAATTAAGGCTCCCGCTCCCCGCTGGGGGATCAGCGTGCGGGGGGCCGGACTCGGTGTGCTCGCGTCCCATGTTATCAGAGACCCCCTGCTCCCATCAGCATTCCTGCAGCCCATCGGGAGCGTGGGAAGGACCTGCGGCCGCGCAGGAATTACCCGAGGCTTTAAATAAAGGCTGCACCTGATGGCCACGGCTCCTGCCCGTCAGCAGAAGGAATGGCTGGGGGGAGACCCGCTGCCAGCGCCATAAATCAGGTTCTCTGTTGGGCAAGTGCTCTCCTGCCGACCTTGGCTCCGGAGAGGCTTTACATCATCGCAGCGCTGATGGATGATGCCCTTTGCAAATCAATCGCCGCGGCAGATCTGACTGGAGCTCTCTCTGGCGCAGCGTTGTGTCCCTCTCCTCTCTCCAGCCCATTCTGTGTCCCCATGTCGCTGGTGGCCGCACGGATGGAGCACTTGGTACCCGGGGCCGTGCCCACCTCTCCTGTCTGACCCTGTTTTCTGCCTTCTTTTGGTTATGTCTGTACATTCCAGGCCAGCAGCTGTTCCTCTGTAACCCACCTGTAATATCAAGAAGTTGTTCAAGGTTCTGTCTGAAGGGAAGTTCTGGCCAGGTGGGGGCTGGTCTCTTCTCCCAGGCACTCAGCAATAGGACACGGGGGCACGATGGGCTCAAGCTCTGCCAGGGGAGGTTTAGGTTGGATATCAGAAAGAAATCCTTTGCAGAGAGAGTGCTCAGGCATTGGAATGGGCTGCCCAGAGAGGGGGTGGATTCCCCATCCCTGGAGGTTTTTCAACTGAGCTTGGCCGTGGCACTGAGTGCCATGATCTGGTAAAGGGACTGGAGTTGGACCAAGGGTTGGACTTGATGATCTTGGAGGTCTTTTCCAACCCAGTCAACTCTATGATTCTAGCTTTGATCCCATGGGTTTTAGATCATGTTTATTCTGGGGGTGATGCTCTTTCCTAGACAAGCATGTCCCATGTCACAGCCAGAGGGGCACAGTGGCTTCCAAGGGACAGAAACTCTTCAGTCCTTGACAGTGAAATGCAGGAGATATACATGCAAATATCCATGGAAATACATGGAGGTGGAATACACAGGCAAAGGAGTGTGTAGTTATTTGTTGCCACTTGGATATTTTATAATGGGTTCTTAAATCCACAGTCAGAGGTTGCCTGCTGCTCAGACCTATTGAAAAGCCTTGATAAATTAGAAGCAGAATTGTTTTAACAGCTGGCCATGGGTTTGTGGTTTGTTCTTAGAGAGGATTATTGCAAACCAGTACCTGATAAAGGCAGTGGAGTCCTGTAAGAGCATATCCATAAAGCACTGTATCCTCTGGCACATGCTGTTTATCTCCACTGTCCAGGTCACCTGGGAATAAACAGAATGTTGTGATTATTACCCCAGGCTTGGTGACCAGCACCAGTGGGGCTTGTGTGCCCCACACGGGGCAGGACAGCCAGGTGGGAGCGAGGGCAGCTCAGAGCTTTCACTTTCCTGTGGCCACAGGAAGCCCAGGGTAAACAGCAGAGCCCTGTGAGCAGGTCCCAGTGGAGCTCAGGGATTAGCTGCAAAGTCCCTTGTTCTCTGAAGCACATCCTGTAGCATCAGCAAAGCGAGTTAATGGTCTCCAGGCTCTTTGCCCTGGTTTGACGTTTTTCTTTTGCATTAGCTTTTTCTCCCAGCTGCTCTGGGTATGTGGTGGTTTGATATCAAGCTAAGTCTCTCTTGCAGAGAGGACTTCAGCTAGGTTTGTGTTAGCTCTCTGCTTCAGAAGTTAACTGGGACTTTTCTATTCCATCTATTGTATTTTGCATTCAAACTCCATCTAATAAACACAGATAGTTTCATTGTTCCTCCCAGTTTCAGAGTCTCTGTTCTGGGGATACTTGGGAATAGAGTGCTAATTTTTTTGCAAAAAGAAAAGAGACTTCCCTGAAGCAGAGATGAAATCATAGACTCATTGAATCCCTGAATGGTTTGGATTGACATAGACCTTAAAAATAATCTTGTTCCACCCCCTGCCATGGGCAGGGTCACCTTCCAGTAGCCCAGGTTGCCCCAAGCCCTGTCCAACCTGGCCTTGGACACTTCCAGGGATGGCTACTGAGGACAAAATAGGCAAAAAAACCTTTAGCAAAGCGTAAAACGATTCTTTGCAGCCTGTGCTGTCATTATAGAAGTGAGAAAAAACCCCATCTACTGGGAGCTATAAATTGCTCTCAGGAGGAAGCACAGAGCCCAGGTAGACTTTAAACTGTGGCAATCCAGCTCAGGGTAACAGGATGAAGCTCTGCTGAGTCACAGAAGTGTTTTTTCTGAGGTTACTTGAACAGATCCTTGTAAGAGATATGGCCTTCAGGATATCTATGATAATATGTTGAAAATACTGTGAGCCTGGGAACTTCCCACCAGTCCTTCTTGGTGAGAAAAAATACTGGAGCTGGGGAGTTTTAAGGTAGGAAACTTAATGGAAATGTGCCAAGTTAGTTATGCCCAGGATTAAGAAGAGCTTAAGTGATTGGTTTATTTTTATCTGGCTGTGTGTGCTTCCTGAGCACAGCCTTCATTCTGACACCAGTCTGCAGTACTTCTGTGTGCAGAGGTAGTTTAGGGCTCCACCCAGCTCAGAAACAACTTGGAAACTGAGATCTTTTCCAATCTAATCTTCAAAAATTGGAGTTTTGCATCTCCAGACCCCTTTGAGCTTTCCACTTGAGACTTGTCAGCAAGACAGAGAAGTAGATACAGCTGCTGGTTTGGGATCTGAAGTGTAAAAGTTACAATCTGTGCAAGATGGTTCTAGCAGAACAGAAGGGCAGGTGGCCATAGGATGTCCTGTGTGTGGGTTGAGAACCTTCTCCCCTGCTCCTGAAATTCCTGGTAATTCCTTGGGAGCACTGCTGCCATTTCCCAGCCTCACATCATTATTCTCTGGCTGTACCCAGTTTCTTGTGTGGATGAGTATTTCCTATCCTGACCTTACTCAGGCAGTCACCCTTTAAATATGGCAGATTGGTATATTGTACTGATTTCTCCTGCTTTGAGCTGCACTATCTTGAGCTGTTACTATTACACCACCTTGTGAGTGGATACATCCCTGTCTTCTTGCTCAGCACTATTTCTGTGGCTGCTTTGGCAGTAAATGTGAGAGCTCATGGACTGAAGGCAGTGAATATCTAATCTGGCTTCCTTTTCCAGGTACTACCCCTGCCTGCTGCCGGTTGTTTCAGAGCCCTGTGAGAATGCTGTGCTACACAGGTACCCTCTGAGCTTGTCAGCCAGCCCATGCAGTACCCTGGAAATCTTAGATTTAGTTCCTTTGTAGTCTCCTTGTCTTGTCAGAGGACAGGTAGTCACTGCAGGCTTCTGGTTTGCAATCCCACGAGCTCTGAGCCACCCTCACCCTCTGCTAATAACTGCTTTACACATAGTGTAGCCAACAGCTGAAGGCTTAGGTGCTCCTCTCTTCTCTCAGTGTGATGTGTCTCCCAAATGTGTGGGTCACTCTTGCTTTCTCGAGCTTGGAATTCATTCCTCACATCTGGCTCTGATAACAAACAAGCTGCTATTGTCTGACTCTCTGTGTATTCAGCTGGGGGGGTCTGAGGGAGGCAGAGAAACTGCCTTGTAGCTGGACTTGGGCATGAAATGTTTTCTTGGTTCTGCCAAAATGGGCTGGGGAGCCTGTAAGGCAGTGGGGAGGAGTTTCTTGGTGCAGGGACTGACCTGAGTGGAGCTGTGACAGCACTGAGTGCTCACCCTGGTAAGTGCTGAGGAACTGGTGTCTCCTTTGCTCCAGTTCTTCTGGCAAAAAACACATTTAGGAGTTAATAGCAGCGATGTGGGCAGAGGTAAGTCTGTGGTGACAGCTGACTTAGTCCTTCCTTGGTGATGAATATAATCCAGGGTGGTTCATTAAATTGAAGGAAAGGTTCTCTGTTCACAGGGGGCAGGTGAGGGGTTTTTATTTTTCCTGTGCATTGAGTTGGAAGATATCAGAGTCCACAAGACATTCAGGATGGCAGTGTTGCTGCTGGAATAAGGATCTGGAAGTCAGCCATCATGTGCCATCCACTGAAAAACAAGGAGATCTTAAATTGCATAAGTTATGGAAGTGTTTGCAAGTATTGTGAGTGAAAACTTCCTTCATCCTGTGTTTTGTTTTCAGCAAGTGAGTTCCATGCTGTGTGCCTGAGCAGGGCTGCATTTCAGCTGTAGAGGGTGGCATTCAGGATGGAAGCTGCTAGTGAAATGAATATTAAGTCCACATCCTGGGAAGATCTTCCAGCTGCTTTATAGTCCTCTGAACAGTCTCTGTGCTCTGTGTGATAAAGAGTGGTTTACTTAAGAAGCAGGAGGGTCAGAGCTGATCCTGCTGGGTGAGGTGCAATGAGCAGCCCGTCTTAGGGCACACATTTCTTCACCAGGTGCTCACATGTGTCTCTCTCTTCCAGGTTTAACTGGAGTGAGCTGACCCCTCTGGGATTATGGGGCAGGACCCTTGGCTTGCAGACAGAGAACTCCCAGTTCCTGCTGGAAGGAATGCCCTTCCGCATATTTGGGGGTTCAATGCACTATTTCCGAGTGCCCAGGGAATACTGGGAGGATCGGATGCTCAAAATGAAAGCCTGTGGCTTAAACACCCTCACCACGTGAGTGTCCCCCTCCCCACCTCTGTCCTGTGGCCTTCACAGCCTCTCCCCTCCTCTGTGACCCTTTGTCATTAATTCCAGTGGGCCATAACATAACATTGTATTTCCATACTTCTTATTCGGAGACAAAACATAAAAAAGATTTTCTCAGGTTTTCTTTTTAAGCATCCCAGACTGCACTGCCCTTCACCTCCACTGCCCTAACTCTGCCTTTCAGGTATGTGCCGTGGAACCTTCATGAGAAAGAAAGAGGGAAGTTTGACTTCACTCAAAACCTGGATCTAGAGTATGTGGTACAGACAGCTCTGTTATTAAATACTCCTGGTTTGTGGGAGGGTGTGCCCGTGGGGTCTGGTTGAAGATGTCATTTCCAGCTTCTGAAGGAAAGCTGTACCTCCATCAGGCAATGGGGACTTTAATTCCTCCCACTGCTTTCTGGAGTCCTGGGAATTTAATGGGTATAGCACCAATCCAGCATAGGTGCTTCATGAAGCAATTCCCTTCTGGTTCTGGTGCCTGAATTTCATGGTGATTGGAGCATTAGGAGTGTGTGGAGCAGGGATTCTGCAGGCAGACAATAATGCTGCTCTCTGAATCTCTAGGGCCTTCCTTTCCCTGGCAGCCAAAAATGGGCTGTGGGTGATTCTGCGTCCTGGACCTTACATCTGCTCAGAGTGGGACCTTGGTGGTCTGCCCAGGTAAGTGTGGAAAGAATTCAGCTGAGGGGACAAACTCAACCCCCTTATCATGCAGCTGAGCCTCCTCCAAAGGAATTGTTTTGGAATGGTTGGCTGCTGGATGGGGATATTTATTTTCTATGTTCCTAAAGTGGGTGAATACTCATTATCTTACTGAGTTCCTCTATTATTTTTGTTTATCTTTAAAATAATAACTGTTATGGCATAATGCTTACAGCAAGAAAACAGAATTGGGGGAACCCATCTTCTGTTGCTGTTTCACCTTGACTATGTTATGAACAGTATTTGCAGCTTGATACAAGAATTTGCTTCATCTCAGGTCTCTTTTAAAAAAGTCCTGTTAGAACATCTGTATTACATGGGTGGAATGATAAAGACCCACAAGTTTTCCACCCTCCTGTTGTATTTCATCCTAAAGCACACACTGTGTGTCCCCCTAAAGCAAACAGGTTGCTGTAAGAGGCTCTGAGAGATGAAGTGAAAACATCAGCACTGGCACTTGTCTGGTTTCTAGATCCCAGTGGAGCCAGTGCCAGGTTATGTACCACTTGTTTTCCTTACCTGCACAGAACATAAACCTCAGTGGGAATTATTTCAGAATGCCCTGCCTTGGGCATCACAACTGCCAAGGAGTGCCAGGGACTGAGAGCAGGGCTACTTGTGACCAGAGCCAGTAGCCACCTGAGTGTTAGATTATGAGAAGTGCATCTCTTGTTAGCTGTTGTCACATCACCCATATATTTTTTTAGCAGGCAGATTAAAAATTCTGATAAGGGGCAACAGTACTATTCCTATTTTGCAAATAAAGAGCTGATGATTTTGTAAGCCCACTGAGCTGCATTTAGCAGACAGGAGTTGGGTCTTTCAGCCCTCTGGAAGGATATTAGTTAATCCCTCCTTTTGCAGAGACAAGGAAGGCACAGGCTCACTCTGCTTAATGGTTACAGCACTATATTGTGCTCTTCCACAAATTGCCCTTTTCTGTGTTAAACCCAAACAGAACTAAGTCTTGTAAGTAGAAACAATGGGAACAATGACTGGAAGCTTTGTTTTGAGCAATGTTTGGGATCTTTATGAAGGAACAGTTGGTTGTAGAGTGCCCTTGGGAATGCAGGGAATTCCAAAGTAACCTTTAGAGAGATAAGGTTAGCACTTGAAATATTTGGGTAAGTTTATGAAATAGTTTAGGCCTGAAATGCAGAACAAAAAGGAGGGAAAGAGATTGGCCACTGGAGCCTGGGCTTCTTTAAAGGTGTGAGTAGGTGATGGGCAGCCTCAGCCTCACGTGGTGTCATTCACAACCCTGCACTGTGGCCAAGTGACACAGAAACTCCACTGAATCCTGCCCAGGTGTGATGGTGGTGGTGCTGTTATCTCTGGGAGTGGACAGGACACTCTAACACATTCTGTTTGCTGCTTTCCATAGCTGGCTGCTGCAGGACCCAGAGATGCAGCTGAGGACAACGTACAAAGGCTTCACAGAAGCTGTGGATGCCTATTTTGATCACCTAATGCCTGTTGTTGTCCCTCTCCAGGCAAGTACAACCCTTTAGCCTCCCCATAAGCGTGGCCTGGCTGCACAGGTGGGTGTGAGCTGTGTGTAACAGCAGCAGGTTGAAGCAATAACAAAAATACCAGTTTTTCTGTAGGAACCAGCAAGGGCTGTGGTTGTCTGTGTTGGTTTGGGAGCGTGAGAGGGTGGAGCTGAGTCCATCTGGGACTGGTGCATCTTTCCTGCAAGCCAGTGTCACTGTGATTTTCATCCCTGGGATTAGAAATCATGGTGAACAACTTGTCCCTTTTGTTGCCCACAGTACAAGAGAGGAGGTCCCATCATTGCAGTGCAAGTGGAGAATGAATACGGTTCCTACGCCAAAGACCCGAACTACATGACCTATGTCAAAATGGTAATGGTGCCACTTTTACTTCTCCCTTTGCTCAACCTCTCCCACAAACCACCTTCCTTAGAGTGTGTTCTTTCTTCTGAATAACTTCAGTGATCCTTGAAAGCTTCAGTGCTTAATCCAGCTGCATTTCCTTGATGTTTCTGCCTGGAGTGGAAGAGAAGGCACGTGACCCTCTCAGTGCTGATAAGAACACAGGCGTATAAGGCTGTGTTCTTCTGGGGAGGAGGGTGGTAGGAAGATGGGGAGTATTTGTGGTGCTCAGCTGGTCTTGAAGAAGCTTCTCCTGGGAGTCCTGCTTTGCTCCTCTTAGATGACAATAGATAAAGTTTTCTCTTTGTTGACTCTCGTGGGAGGAAGGGTGAGGTGAACAAGCCATGAGCACACTCCTAAACTGGTGCAATCTGGAGCTCAGCATCAGGCAGGTTAATTTGCCTAATGCCTCCTTTACCCCTGTCAAAAAGAGATTAGATTGTGCCCTGGCTCCTGCCTCTGACTGGGAGATAAGGAGTTGGCCTGTGCCCACAAGGGCAGCTTATCCTGGTGGATCTCACAGCAGTCTGACCTGGTTATTTGCCCCAACTGCAGGCAGGCAGATAACAAGATCTGCAGTGTGTCTTACAGGGTTTGTTGTTTAATTTCTTCTCTCTGAATGCTTAAACGTTCTCCTGCACGTGAGGGAGGTCACCCATCTGGTGTGTACATGCTATAAAATGTATGTTCCCTGCTCCAGCATTATCAGATCCTTGTGAAACTTTTTGGATGCTCCAGCTTCACCCTGAGCACCCTGAGGCTCAGGCTGTCCTATTGCTCAAGGTGTACAGAGGCTCTTCAAGCAAATAAATCCCGTGGGAGGAGTGTTAATCTGCTTAGAGCTGTGCCTGCTCCTGAACTAACTCCATCTCATGGAGTAATTTAACTTTGCTTACAACGTTAAATATGAAGTGTGTATACAAACAAGTTAAAGAGATAATGCCAGAATGCTTTGCAGAGCCCTAAATGGGCTACAGAGACTCTGGGGGTTCTGAACAGTGCAAATTCATCCCTGTTTTTCCATGGCTCAGGGAGGAAGGAGCTTGTGCTGTTTCACAGACTTGTCAGGACACAGTCCCTCACCAGGCCTGTGGGTGTATTTTTACAGTGCTGTTTCATCATATTCTGGGCTTGTATGCAATTTGCATCTCAGGAAGTGTAGTGCAGTGGTTAGAGATGAAACTGGGAAAGCAGGATTTGCAGGGATTGCTTTTTTGTTGGAGTGGGATCTGAGGTGAGGTGGGGCTCCTATTCTTTGTTCTGGTTTGAGCCTCGGGCTTTGAATGTGGCAAGGTGATTAATTCACATTTAGCATATATGGCCAAGTTGCAATCTTCCTGGAATTAATATACTCATTAAAAAACACCCACAACTCACACAAAACCTCAAATCCCTGTCCTTATCTCACTCTTTTAGGTAACAGTCCCATGAAAGGGTGTATTGACACATCCCTCAGGCTGTTAAGACAATGGTTTTTCCCCTTTTTAACTTAGGCCCTGCTGAAGAGAGGGATTGTGGAGCTGTTGATGACCTCAGACAACAAGAATGGGCTGTCCTTTGGCCTGGTGGAAGGAGGTACGTGCTTGTAGAGACAAGGTAAGGCTGTGATGCTTGGAATGTGGCTTTTGAAGGACAACAGGACATTCATCCCCTAAGCTACACCCACCAAGTGTGTTCTGTCTGTGGCAGGGGCTGCACCCCAGAGGAGGGACCCCTTGGCTGGATGGTGCACACCAGAACAAGCCCAGTCCCTTCCCAGAAAGGCTCAGGTGGTTTTTTCCCATGGAAGGTGTAACACAGGATTGGACATCTGCACTTCCCACTGACTCAGGAGATGGCAGCACTCAGCATTTCTTGTTGTTTCACCAGGTTACAAGGCTGAAAATACACTTAGTGCTCCATTTCAATATGTATTAAACAAGGACCTCAGCAGTTACTAACAGTGATAACTTATTCCTGAAATAGCTGCTTTGCAATTAAAAAGAGAAGAAAAGAATCCATCAAAACCTTGATTCTGAAATGTACATTTTGTAAGTTTAGCAGTAGTTTGTGGGGCAGCCTTGTCTTCTCAGCAAGCTTGTTTTGGGGTGAACAGCTTTAGGGAGACAAAAGGAGGGTATTGGATGTGCACAATGCAAAAGGGTGTCCACTTTCTCTTTAAAAAATGTAATTCTAATAAAGTTTAAAAGTGCTGCTTAGCACTCTCCTCCTCCCCCTGTGAGGAAATAGGGGTGCAGATGTTTGAGTTTCACTGAGCCCTAAATCTGGCTGTTTGGGGCACAGTGTGACACTGATTCCCAGATTTCCAGGTTATTTCAGCCAAGATTTTCTCTGTCCTTGGCCTCTGATCTCCCCTGTGGTCCTGGGGAGTATTTCTTCTCTGAATGAAGTGTTTTCAGGGTGCAGATTTTGAGTGCTCCTGTCATCTCTCAGTTGTAAATAATGTTAATTTTCTAATCACAAACATGGAGATGATTAAAGGGAGAGACTTTCCCCTCCTTTTTTCCCTTCTCTTGTTTATTTATATGGCAGTATGAGAGGGACAAACTCAGTAAGTGAAGTCCATGGCCCTTCACCAGGAGGGTGATGTTCTTATTTGGATTTTTTTGGGTGTGCAGCAGTTTTCAGCTGTGACCACACAGAGTCACTCTCTCCCTGCCAGAGAGCTGGCAGGAGAAGGGCTGAGGTGGAAATCCCTGCCTAGCCCTCATCTCCTGAGGGAACATTTCCTGCCTCAGAGCACCTGCTTGCTTGGAGTTGTCTTTTCTGGCATGTTCATACTGAGGGCTCTTTGTTACCAGTTTGGCCCTTGGATGTCACAACAATCTGCTCATCAGAGTCAACATGTCAGTGATGAGATGTGTGGAATAACAGGCTCCAAGTGGGTGTTTAGGAAGGGGCTAAAGGAGAGTCAGAAACACTTCCCATCCCTGCAAGTGTCCAAGGCCAGGCTGGACAGGGCTTGAAGCAACCTGGGCTAGTGGTAGGCATCCCTGCCCATGGTTCAGGGACAAGATGAGGGTCTCATCTAACCCATTCTATGATTGCAAGCTGGGTGGCTCTGATCTGACCTGGGACAGCTCCTCTGGGGCTTATTGGTGACAAAATCCAGCCTCTGGTGTCCCTCCAGGACCACAGTGGGGAGCTGTGTGTATGTGGCAAGTTCATCCTGTGAGGAGGAGGAATAACTCTTTGACTCTCCATTTTCATGGTGTGCTGTTAATCTGCTTGAAAAGCAGAGTTGGGCTTGTTCTCCTTCAGGTTTGCCAATTAATGTGTTACATCAGTGCTAAATCCACGTTTTATTTTGTTCTGCCTTCATGTTTTCTGTGCCAGTTCCTTTAGCTCAGCACAGTACATAGGTCAGCCTATTAAAATCAAGGTATAAATAGTGAGAAGTGAGCTTTTTCTTCTGTAAATATTCTGTTTGAAGTTCTCTGTCTGACACAACTGGGGCTGGATTTGATCCCAGCTCTCTGGTAAGAAGTCAATTTTTAATACAGAATCATATCATTGCTCCTGCATTTTCAAAGTTTCTTTGGGAGAAATATCAATGTGACCACAGGCTAGAAGAGCAGGAAAATGGTTCAAATGTGTACCAGAGGCTGTGACACTGATCCCAGATTAGTGTCTTCTGTCCTGCAGACAGGTATTCCCACCCCAGGGCCTGGAGATCCTGCAGCACACACAGTTGGTTCCCCTGCTCTGCATGGTGCAGAAGCACAGAAAACTCTCTCTCTGGTTCACTTATCCTGTGGTTTCTGTCACTCACTCCCACAGACATGACAAGCTGTGGGATATTGCCTGGGTAGCAATTCCTGCAGCTAAAGCCTGAGAGATCAGTGGGGCATCCAGATAAGTTTGCCTTTATGTGGTGCCTTTTATCTGAGGATCTCCAAGTCCTTTCCAGGCTCTAATTAAAGCTGGTGACACCCCATGAGCTGCTCTGATGCTCTCTCTTTCTAGTATCTCTGAACATCAGAGCTAAATGATGGCCTGCAAGGATTCCACCGTGTTCTGTGGTCCAGTTGGATTCTGCACACCAAGCAAAGACTTTGATGGGAAATTTCTAAGGAGGTTATTTTGGTGTTCAGAAGATGTTCCAGTTCCCCCTGAGCTTGTACTGGGCTGATGCCTAAAGAGAGGGTCCTCTACCTGTTTTGTGTGAGTCTAAATTAATACATTTTTCTTTTCCCAATAGCACTGGCCACTGTTAACTTTCAGAAACTGGAACCTGGGCTACTGAAATACCTGGACACAGTACAGGTAAGATGCTGAAACACTTTGTTCATCCAGATCTTCCTTATTAAGGGCTTTTGTTCCAGAGGGTGATAAAATTCCTTCTGTGACTGGTTTACTGGGGATAGATTGGTTAAATGTGTTTTCAAGAGCTGCTCTGTACCTGGAACATTTAGGTGATTACAGGCACTTGTTTTCTCCTAATGAAACACGAGTTTCTTTAGTGCCACTTACCTTGGCCAAATCCTGTGGCATCAGATAAAGCTCCTATCAAATAAAAGGCAAAATTGCCAGGAAATGAAGACCATGAGGTTGGAGTGGCAGCACATGTTGTCCTGTCTGGGTGGAATGCTGCAGGAGCTAAGGGAGCTGGCAGGGGGTGACAAATGGGAAGCAATTGCTCTGTGTGCAGAGCCTTTAATGAAGACCTAATTCCTGCAAAGGCTAATTCTTCCCTGCCAACACCATATGCAGCATTAAAAAGGCATTAACAGCTAAGGTCTGCTGTTCTACCTTGGCAGGCACTGCCTGCCCTGCACCTGCAAACTCTCAGCTGGCAGTGGCATGGCAGATAAGCAGACATTAATAAATGTGTATTCCTAGCAGAAACTAAACAGTGACAGTTGGTTTGTGTATTTTGCTACAGCTCTACCAAATAACAGCATCCAGAATTGTTTGGTATCACCTGATTGTGTGCTGTGGTTTTTGCTTTGTGCAGAGGCACAAAGCTTTGTTTGCCTTTCTGGGCATTGGTGTCCCACAGCATCTTGTTCCTCACATGTCCAGAGCTCCTTAGCTGCCTTTTTTTTTCTGTGCCAATTGAGAACACTCTTGTAAACCATTTCACTAATGCTTCTCCAGAAAACAGGGCTGAGTGCAAGACTTCTCTGAATCCATTTTAACTCTCTTTTTCTTTTGACACAGAGAGATCAGCCAAAGATGGTGATGGAGTACTGGACTGGGTGGTTTGATAACTGGGGAGGTCCTCACTATGTCTTTGATGCAGATGGTGAGCTCCAAATTCTGTTCTTGCAGACAGGGGAACATTTTACCTTTTGTGGGAATATGGTGAATTTAAACCTCTTCCAAATGTAGCACCTTCTTGGTGGTTTAAGGGCTCATTAGGAAGACTAGTACTAAAAAAAATAAACCAACAGCTCCAGAACCTCCAGGGCATCTAAAGTGCAGTGAAAACAGAGCTTTATAAGTCTGTTTTAATGACTCTCTTATGCTCCTGCAATTGTCTTTGTAATTGGGTCATTAGTGTGTTCAGTTTAGGAGTCTGGCTGAGTAGTCCTTACAACTCCTCTGCTTAAAAGCAAAATTCCAGCTTGAGTCCATGAACCTTACCCTTTTTCACTCAGAGAGGAGGATTATGTGAATGTATTAATGTGTCCCAAAGTGTTAGTAGATGTGCAGCCCTTACTGAAGGCAAGATAGAAATCCCAACAGAAATCACTGTAATTGCACAGGCGTGACTGACTGACAGGGACCAGAACGTTTGTGTCTGCCTTGAATTCCTGGCAGTGTCCCAGCCCAGCTTTGTGGTCTGTGCCCCCCTGGCACTGCCCTTCTTTTGCAGAAATGGTGAACACTGTGGCCAGCATCCTCAAAACAGGAGCATCCATCAACCTCTACATGTTCCACGGAGGCACCAACTTCGGCTTCATGAACGGGGCTCTGGAAGCTGATGAGTACAAGTCAGATGTCACCAGTTATGGTGAGTTTGTCACTGCTTTGCCTGTTCTCCTGTGGTGGCAGTGCAGCTCTGACTACCCCGGGCTAGGGACAGTAGACAGAAACCCTGGGAAATGGTCACTAGAACCACTTTGCCATAAAGAGATGAGCTCAGAAGCAAATACCTGATTAAAAGGAGGGTTTACATTAGTGTTTCCTGTTTCCAAACCCATTCTAGGATGTGGAGGATCCCCACAGTTGTAAATAGAAGCATCACAGATGATGATTTTTCTTCTCTTTTTTCTAGGGAGAGATGGTGATCCAAGATACCATTGTTTTTTTGATTTTACCCAGTCACATTGTACCATAAATCTCTCCTCATCCCAACAGCCCTTTGTAAAAGTGGTTAATTGTTGACTTTATCCTGTGTGAAATTCTGGATTATGTGCAAATTAAGTCTCTGAAAGTATGTTGCTCCTTCATGAATGGCTCCTCTCCACATTAGTGGTTGTTTAGTGACATTCACTGAGATTAAAGTGCAAAGATTTCCATAATATAGACATTGCTTGTGTTTTGGGCTTTTACTTCTTGCACAAAGCTGTCCCAGAGCTGCTGTCTGTTGTTAAATCACATGTGCTGCTTTTCCAGACTATGATGCTGTGCTGACAGAGGCTGGAGACTACACATCCAAATTTTTCAAGCTCAGACAACTCTTCAGCATGATCATTGGTAATTATAAATCAGGAACCAAAATACTGTTCTACTTACACTGTTAAATGAGGGAATTGTGTAAACTGGTCCTTCTGCTGGAGTTGGTTGGTTGGCTGGGTGATATTTCCAGGAGATGGCAGGGAGGACTAAAGGTCTGAAGGGGCTTTAATCTGTGTTGTCTGAAATGATTGTTCCATCTTTCTCTCTCTCTTTGCCTCCCAGGCCAGCCTCTTCCTCTGCCTCCCATGATTGAGAGCAAGGCATCATATGGTGCAATCCTGTTGCATCAGTACATCTCTCTCTGGGATGTGTTGCCATCTCTTTTACAGGTAGTAACCCATGTTTTACTGCATCTCAGACCTAAAAGGCATCACCTCTTAGGTGCTAAAGGCAATTAGGGCACTGGTTTGTTATCCCCTGAGGAGAAAGTTGGGGAATGTTTTGTCAAGGATATGCAAAGGCAGCAAATCTTTTATCTCAATTTTTTTACTGCTGTTTCTATTCTCTTGGAATTCCAGTTTTGCAAGTCCTTGGCTCCCTTTTCTGGTACTTTGCTGTAGCTTTTAGAGAGCCAGGAGGGAATTGGGGTTGGACCAGATCCCAGGAGACTCCCAGGGAAATGTTCCCTGGGGCAGAGTGGAAACCTGTCTGAAAGGAGCTGCCTCTCTGTGGCCTGTCAGTGCTGAGAAACCACTCCTGACATTAAATTTGCTTCTCCTTTGCAGCCCATTAAGTCAGAATTACCTGTTAATATGGAGAATCTGCATCTAAACGACAGCACTGGGCAGTCCTATGGGTATGTGCTCTATGAGAGTGTCATTTTTGGTGGTGGCCAACTGCACACGAGGGACCACGTCCGTGACCGAGCACAGGTGAGGGGCAGAGCCAGCTGGGACTCACCTGGGGTGGGTGCAAATGCTTTGGTCTGGACAACTAGGCAGGAAATGAGGGGAAATGTGAACTTCTAGATTATTAGGAGTGTGATTCTTTCTTTCCAGTTCTCACCTAACCCCCAATCCTTATAATTAAATTTGAGTTTGCAGTTTACTAATATCTTCAAAAATCAGAATGTTGAACATTCTGAGAAATACTGAGATTTTTTTTCCCATCTGGACTAAGTCAGTGACACATTTGTGGACACTGAGTTCTGGTTTCAAGCAGAGACAATTTCCTCCCCAAATATAACATGCAACACATGGTTATAATATAATTGATGAGCAGTTGCTGTTGTGTCCTGTGCTCTGTTCTGCAGGTGTTTGTTAACACTGTGTATGTGGGTGAGCTGGACTACAACACAGTGGAGCTCTCCATTCCTGAGGGACAGGTAACTAACTGGGGTTCCTCACAGCACCAGTGTGTGGATTACAGAGCCAGGGTGACTAAAGAGGGATTTCTTTTTGGAAGGCACCTCCCATCTCACCCAGGCAGACTGATACAGCAAGGATTGGTTGTTATACCCAAATTACACACTATCTCACTGGTGAAATACAATGTGATTTCACTACCAAGGTACTATTTGTGAAGGAAAAGTGGGGTTTGAATACTTTTCCATGGAGAAAATTCAAATTATTGTAGTCTCTCTGCACAAAACTTTCCAGCCTTCCTGCCACAGCCACAAATGTTGACAATAGAGTACCTGGACATTGTGCAGAGTAAGTCCATGTAGGCACAAAGCAAGTTTTAAGGAGGGTTTAGAGACTTTTGCACTTTCTGAGTCTCAAATTAAATTAAGGGGAATGTCTCTTTGGCTCTAAGTTTAGTCTTACCAAGAGCTGACTCTAAGGCAATGTATTGACTGACCACATGTCAACAGAGCTGTGTGTGGCTCCAGGAATAGGTGAGGGGTGGATGCTCTAATTGTTCTTAAGGCTTGTGGGAGGGTTTAGGGCATGAGCCTGTCCTGTGTCAGACTCCATTTCTGTCTCTCTGGGTGATATCAAAATGGAACTTCAAAATTCAACAGAAAATCCCAGAAAACTTCTATGCAAAGTTTGAGATCTCCTCAGTTCTGTAACCGCAGTAGCAGAACTTTAATAAACTGAGAAATGGCAGCTGCCAAAGGTGTTGGTGCCACCTGCCCCCTGAAACTCCTCTGCTAAGCAGGCACTGAGGCTGAGGCAGTGCTGGTGCAGCTGATGCTCTTTCTTTTGCTTTTGCAGGGATTCAGGCAGCTGAGGCTCCTGGTGGAGAACCGTGGCCGTGTCAATTATGGCCTGGCCCTGAATGAACAGAGGAAAGGTGGGTTAAGTTCTGTGTTCTCAAACTGTCCTGGAGAGTTCTCTGAGTTTAGACACTACAGAACTGTCTGTGTGCTTTGCACAGAACCAGCTAAGGGCCCAGTACAGCTCTTGTGGTGCTGGACATGACTGGGAGTTGCTGGGGAATGGTGTGATGGAGGGAATGTGCTTAAAAATCTCATCCCCTGCTGTCTGGAGGATCACAGATGAAAAGCAGTGGCTGCTTAATGCCTTGCATTAAAGCTTCTTATTTTATAGGGGTACAGCTAAACCCAGGGCCATCAATGAATCTTACTGTGCTCTGGGTTTCCTAGGTGATGTTCAGATTCCCTTTCTCTTGTTCTGTGAGCATTTTACTTCACAGGGAGAGATGGAAAATACCTTTTTTAATCTGTTTTTTCCCCTGGGGGGTTGGTACTGGAGGATCACACTGTTTAAAAACTCACACAATATCAGGAGTGAACTGCATCCTGTTGAGCAGAATGTACTGAAATGCTCAAGTCTGTCACTGTGGAGCTGAAACCCCAGGATTCTATTTTAGTAGGAAACTATATGCAAAAGCTTTCTAAAATAGATTAATGGAGCTAAGCACATGACTGCATTGATTTTATTTAATGCAGGAGATGTACATAAAGCCTCTGTGCTGCTTAGGCAACCTCAAGTGCAGGATCCAAGCTTTGCCTGCTACAGGAAAAATAATTTTAACAGGATAGTATTAAAGGTAAATTACTAATGAAGGTGCCTTAAGATCCTTGAATGGAAAGCACTGGGTCAGCACTGGGCATCAGTGTTTGCCCATGTCATGTTTTGCTGTGCCTATTGGAGAAGTAACTGATTCACTGCTCTGAAAAAGTCTAAATAAACTAAACCCCAACAATACCAACATCCCCACCTGCTGCACGTGCCAACAGTGTTTTCTGCCTGGAGGGTGAGGAATGACTCTGTGAGTTGAAGCCAAGGGGAGAAGGGAGAGGCCAAAGTATAGGAATGTTCCCCACTCAATCTGGATGAGCAATGGGACCATATGGGCTCGAATTCCATTGTAGAGTGTGGCTGCTTTCCATCCCCTGCTGTTCCCTGCATTCAGATAGGAATATCCATCAGCTTTAGCTGTTTTCCAACTCTTCATTACCCTCATTGCTCTCACAGGCCTAATTGGGGATGTCTTCTTGAATAAAACCCCCTTGAGGAACTTCAAGATTTACAGTTTGGAGATGAAACCTGCCTTCATGAAAAGGTTTGTGGGATTTAAACATTTATGGTTTTTTTCTTTCCCCTTTGAAACCACCTGTTTACCAGCAGTGCAAAATCTAATAGGGAGCAGCTAAATGTTTGAGAAAGGCAACACGAGGTAACAGCAGGGAGGTGGATTTTTCCACTGAGAAGTTCTTTCCTGATAGATTTGCCTGAAATAGTCCAGAAAATAGTGCTAGTTTATCCATACCATTATTTGGAATGAAATGTATCCTCACTGTGCAGGATTTAAAGATTTGCTTGTACAACAGGGTTAGGTCAGGGAAGTAAAAGCAAGGCCTACCCACAGGAGTGGGTCCCCACACACCCACATGTTGGAAAAGTTGGGTCTTTCTGGAAATTGCCTATATGGGTGATATATTTAGTAATTCAGACTGCAAGGGATGGATTAATTCTGGAAAGCTACTAATAGTACATTAACAACCCAGATGGCTTCCTCTCTTTTATGTTATTGTGCTTTAATTCAAGAAAGGAAATCTTAGCAGGGGGACATCCAGGAGTTTCTGACAGCAGATACAGATAATCTTAGCACATATTTAAGCCCTGTGGACTCTGGCCACAATCCTGAGAAACTCTGCAGTGATGTTGTTAATACCAGAAATCAAATTCTGTGCATCTCCCAAAGATTCCACAGCTCCCCCATTTTGTGTAGGAAGGAGAGAGGCAACATTAAACTGAAATGGGTTTTAAAATTAAAAAACTCCATGTTTTGAAATTTCCAAGGACAGTTTCACCAGGTGCTGGTGGGCTTCCTGAAGGATTCTTATTGATGGGGTAACTCACAACCTTTGGACTGCAGGGTATTAGAGGACTATTTCCAGTGAGGAACATTTAAAGCAAGTGAGCTGCCATGGCCAAATAAAAGCAAGATTAGTCACCACTGCCCTCAGTTCCTGGCTGTTGACCAGCAGCACTGCAACACAATCAGCTTTCAGTCCCTGAGGGGGAGGAGGGAGTGGGGTGTTGTGAAAGGAACCTGTCACAGGCTTTTAGTTGAATAATTCAGTAGCAGTCAGGCTGCACTGGATCAATAACTTCCCTGAGTTGGAGAGATGCAGTTCCTAAGGGTCGGCAGGAACATGTTCTGACAGAAGCTCAAAGGCTTCTGTGGGATTCTCCACTCCTTATTTCCCCTTCTGTTTGTGCCCTCCTCCCAGATTGGTGCCACAGGTAAGAAATAATGTCAGATTCCCCCATATTACTGCAAACTTGCAAGGATGTGTTCATGTTCCAGGACAGGAGCAGGGGCAGCAATTTCTGTTTTGAATCCTGGCACTACCTGCTCTTATAAAAAGCATTTTATGTTGCTGGGAAGTATCAGAGGTGGTGGTAGCCCCAGATACCCTTCCCTTGTACCCCAGGCTGGGCTCCCAGTGCTGTGGATCATGAAGACACAGCCAGGCAGCACCAGCACAGCCCTGTCTGAAGTGGGTCCCTCTCTTTCAGCCTGCAGCACGTTGCTGGATGGAGCTCAGTCCCAGATTACTTTGTTGGCCCAGCTTTTTTCCGTGGAAGGCTGTGGATAGAGCAACAGCCACAGGACACTTTCCTCAAGCTACAGGCAAGTCCTGTTTTTTCTTGATGAAGATCTAAAAAAAGCTGGTCAGAGACACTTGTGCACTAGGTCTGACTGAACTCTGTAGTTCTCCAGTCTTTAGTCTTCCTCTGGTCTTGGAGAATTATTCTGGGGGTGTAGAAGTCTTGTCCATCTGGCAGGTAATTCTGTTCCATCTGTGCAATATTGACCCTACAGAGCCACTAAAGACCACTTAGTCTTTTTTATTGACATACAAATGCTATTTGCTATTTACTAGAGGAGTAAAGGGCACAAAAAATAAAGGAGGGACTAGTTTTATCCCTGTCTTCTTGATGTAGAAAGAGTCACTTCTTTGGAGACGTGGCACAGGAGTTAGAATTCCTGTCATCCTTCTGTGGAAGATTTCTGCTCCTGCATTGAACTTCAGATGAGATATTAAGTATTATTAAACTTTCTCCTCTGATTTCCCTCCTTTAGAGCCAAGGTTTATACCAATCATTATTGTACTGCTCACTTTCCCATTTAGGCTTTGTTGTAAATTATGCCAGTCAGCAGCAATAAAGTATTTCTGTCACCTGGGAAAGGTGAAGGGAGATATTCCATGCTTGGGAAGGAATAAAGGCCTGTCTGTTCAAAAGGATGAAGTTTCCTGTACAAGCACAAATCACGAAGTGCACATTTTTGAAAGCCTTATCCCTTTAATTAGTACATTAAGGATAACTCCTGTTCAGCAGGGCTTACTTAAATGTTCCTGGCTTCAGGGATTTGTGCAGGGAAAGCAAGCAGAAAACCTGTGGAAAGTGGCTGGAAAGAATGCAAGTGTGAAAGCAGATTTAGTTTCCTGTGGGGATGTTAACGAGGCAGCAGAGCTGCATCAGTAATTCCATGTTCTGCCTCAATTCCAGGGCTGGGAAAAAGGAGTGGTGTTTGTCAATGGGCAGAACCTGGGCCGCTACTGGAAAATTGGACCTCAGGAAACTCTGTACCTTCCTGGGCCCTGGTTACGGAGAGGAGGCAACGAGGTGAGAGGAAATGGGTTGTGTTGCTAAAGATCCTGCCCCAAAGAGACATGTCCAGGGTATTGATTATCCTTCTCTAGCTGAAAGCCAGCACAGTAAAGGGAGAAGGTTACCTCCTCAGAGCTGTAAAAATTCGGGAAGATGCTGCTCTAGAGGCAACTCTGGCTCTGACAACCCTTAAGATGTTGGCAGCTAAACTTCAAAGCGCTGCATCAAGTTCTAAACCAACACAAACCTGCTGTGATGCTGGTTTGTTTCTGCATCACGTGGTGTCCAAGGAGAATCAAAATTACTGTTCAGACTCACACTAATTGATCCCTTTAAATGATGCTTCCTTCCCCTGCTGTGTGCCTTTTCCTCCTAAAAATCCTCAGAGCAGCTCAGCCTCTGTGTGAAGGAATCTCCCTCTCCCTGTCTCGTGCAGATTGTCATCTTCGAAGAGCGCACGGCGGGACGGATAATCCAGTCTGTGGACATCCCTTATTTAGGAAGGACCCAGTATGTGGACTGAGGAGAGCTGCTTTCCCATGTTTGGTTCATCCTGAACATTCCTGGTTGCATGTCTGGGGCCATGATGGGCATGCTAATCTCCACTAGACCCAGGTAAAGGATTTGCTCTTTGGCAGTAAGTTCAGAGGAGGGAATGGGCCCCGAAGGAAGCAGGGTCCGTTTTCTCATGGATGGATGGATGGATGGATGCAGCAGCTCATCTCCCTGGACTACTGAGGACCCACAGCCTGGATGGCTGTGCATGTTTTGGACCATCTGGTGAATGTGGGGGAGTTAAAAGGTGCTGGAGGCAGGTGGGAGGGAGAGAAAGAACTGAAGCCATCTGAGTTGAAAGCTGAGCTCAGCTTTCCAGTGACTTTAAAGATGTCTTATTACTGGCCTCCTTGTTTTCATAATTAGGTAGGGAGAAGATAGTTGGTGGACATGTGGGGAATCAGGTGTGGAAAACCATTTTGTTGTGCTTCCAGGCAGATTTTAGCACCTCTCTCTGTGAAGAGGCCATTATTTGTTCAGTTGTTGGAAGCCAAGGTGGTTGTCAAATGACTTTTAATTTGAGCTTTTTTCCACTAAGTTTTACTATGGAGGTTGTCTCTCTCTCAAAAGGGAAAAAAAAAGTTTTAAAAAGTGAAACGTGTTTTGTCTTCTGTCAAATCCTTACATTTGAGGCCAGGCAGGAATGAGAGATTCCAAGGAGGAGAAAAGGATATGTGAGTCTTCCAGTCCTCTCTCCACACGTGCTCACACTGTGAAGCACTGAAAATGAAATTTCTCTTGTAAAACAAGCAGGGATCAGATTTTGGTTGGGATAGAAGCAAAGGGATTGTGTACATAGTTACAAATGGGAACACATCCATATTTTCTACTTAAACCTGCTGTGGGATCTTGGGTCCTGGTTTCTTTTTGTTCCTTCAAACAGAAACTCAGGATTTAGGTAAACATGACAAGTTCTTTTAATTCACCAGCTCCAGGTCACAGAGGAGCTACAGTCTCTCTGGGGAGAGCAAGAGATCAAACTGAAGCTGTGAATCTGTTCAGAACCTCCAGGGAGTTGCTCAGCCCCTGCTCTCTGTGCCAGGAACAGGATTCAGGCTCTGAGAGAAACACCAACAGCACTGGCTCTGTAATGGAGTTGCAGGGTGTCCTGGCTCTTAGAAACCATCATTTTATTTAACAAATTTAAATACAGTTTGTTTAAAACTGAGAACAGACAGTGCAGCTGTAACACACCCCATCCTGGCCAGGTCTGGTCCTACTGGGCATACCTATCTCTGTTCCCAGTAGCCTCTGGGAAAGCTGGAAGGGCCCAGGCTCGTGTGACCAGAGCAAATGTACAGGGCTGTGCTCAAGACTCCATCCTTTGCATTTTTCTGAAAGTTATTTCCTTCCAAGGAGGGCAGGTTGCAACCCAGCAGAGACTGGAATTAAGATCAGTGAACCAAAACGTGCAGCTCGGAGATGACATCAATTGGAAACTATTTAAATGGTATGAAAACGTGGTAGTCCTTGAAAAATGTCTCTTTCCACTGTGGGGTTTTCAGACTGAGGTGAGCTTGGAAAACCAGTACAACAACAGGATAAATCTGCTTGAGTGCAGAGAGCTACTGTTTTAATCCAGGATAACAACACCCGTTCCCAAAGAGCAGCCAGCAGCATCCAACACTTTCCATCCAAGTAGTGCTTCAGCCATTGCATCTAAAGGAACAGTTTTATAAAGGCTTCTGTGGCTGGGAACTAAAGAATGCAACTTTTCCCCAATGGTTCTGATATACAGTGGGAGAAAATAACTTACAAAAAATATTTTCCTTTGAAATATCAGGAAATACACAATGTCATTAGTCCAAGGGGAGACTTCTGCACCCTGAAGCCAACAATCAAACCCAGAGTGTTTGAATAGTTCTACCTGTTAGGGCTAAAAATAACCAAGTCTATTTCCAGGATTACATTTTCCCTCAGTTCAAAGGTAAAATTGTGCTTCAGACCTTTTTGATAGAATAGGGACAGCAGGGAGGGGGGGGATGATCAAAGGTTTGACAACAGCTATGAAGGGGGAGGGTATCTGGGGGGTTTGCAAAGGGACATGTTGTACCTCAATTTGTTCTCAGAAAGTTTGTCAGTCTCAAACAGAGTCACCCAAGGTGGTAGCACCCAAGTCCCTCTTCTGCACTGCCCAGTCTTGTGTCTCACACTGAGAAGCAAAACACAATTTCATCAGAGAACACCCTTTGTTGCCAACTCTGTCTTGGCTCCTTTGATATTACAGGACACGGAAGAGGCAACTAATGTTCTGCTTGACCCTACCTCAGGCCAGGTGCTGGAGAAACAGAGCACTAAGTACAGGATCCCCTTTCCAAGGGTGCTGCTCTGTCCATCAGAAGGTGGCTTGGGAAATTTTCATGCCAGTAGCTCTGCAGGAGCATGGCTTGGGCTGAAGGATACATTCCAGTTGAATGGGAAATGCACTAAAATCCCCTTTCAGCATTCAACCTCTAGTTTTAAGCAGGTAACCTTATTTTTTAAGAGTTGAAATTTGCCTTTTTGTAGGAGCACCCTCCAGAGAATCCCACACCTAATGCTGACATGAACCAAATCAGGGTAAACAGAACCAAGATCTGGGTGAATATTATGGTGTACATCCCTAACAATCTCATTAAACCCCATTTCCAATTATTTTGGCATGGATGAATAAAGAGCCATGTGCTGTAAACACAACTCCATCCAGGGAGGGTGGTGAATTGTAATGATCAACAGCTCAGTGATTCTGCCCACCCTGGTGAGACCCTCTCATCTCTTCAGTACTTGTGAGAAAGATGGGGACAAACTTTTCAGCAGGGATAGGAAAAGGGGTGATGGTTTTAAACTAAAAAGGATAGACTGGATATAAGGAAGAAATTTTTTTACCAGGAGGGTGGTGCAGCACTGGCACAAGTTGTCCAGAGAAGTCTGGGATACCTCATGCCTGGGAATATTCAAGACCAGGTTGGACAGAGCTCTGAGCAACCTGGTCTAGTTGAAGGTGTCCCTGCCCATGGCAGGGGGGTTTGAGCAGAAGACCTTTCCAACTCAAACACTTCTGTGATTCCATGAACACAAAGGTAAGTCAGAGTGACCTCCAAACCATTGAACTAATAAAGGAAAAGGAGAGGGAATACAAAGAGAACAGAGATACTTACTGGGTTTGTTCTAACCTGCCTTGCCTTCCCCCCCTCCCCCTGTCTTGTGCAGCGTAATAAACACTGGTTAAAGTAGGTTTAAAATTAAGGGCTAAGGTGCCATCTCAGAAGGCAGCTGTCCCCTCCACGAACAGAGAGCTGCTTAGGCTGTCGCACACAAGCTCTGTGTGTCTCAGGAAAACCAGTCACTGGGGCCAACACGCTCCTGTGGACATTCCCACCTGGCCTTCAGGTCCTGTCAGACAGCCCCTGAGTGCAGCCCCCCATTGCAGCTGGGCCAGGCTCCAGTGCAGGTGCACTTCTCCCAAACCGAGCATCCCGCGAGGCAGCTGCTCCTGGCCTGGAGCTCACGTCAGTCCTGGCTTTTCTGTGCTTTTTCTCCACCTCTGGAGCATCTGGGTTTGCTCCAAGTCCAGGAGGAAGGGCAGGGGGGTCCAGGGGGTCTATGTATGCAGTGTTGCTTGGTTTCAGTACACTAAAACTCTTGGAAGTCAGCAGAGGTCCTGGCTCCTGCCTGGCTGGCTGGTGGGATGCTGTGGAGAGGAACCTTGCAGGCTGTGCATGAAGAAATTTCCTGCAACAGAGACACAACCAGCATGAATATTGCCCTTCTGCCTCGCTGCATTTAGCTGCTACCCCTTGGAACCATCCCAAAAGCCAGCTCTGCCTGCAGATCTGTGAGTTCTGCTGCTAAGCAACTGGGCTGGGGAGCAGCAGTTGTGACAGCGCTGAAGAGCGACGGCCTCTCTGCAAAGCTGGTGTATATATAGCTCAGAGAACGTGGTGCAGGCTCTCCTGCTGCCCTGCCAAGGGCCACAAAGCAGCCCCTGCAGTGGCCAGGGCTCCATCCAGCTGCCCTCAGGGAATGGGCCAGAAGAGAGCTCATTACTCTTAAAAATACACCACTGCTGAGCAAATCTACCCCCTCCCTTTGCTGCTTTTCTCTGTACTCGAGAGCAGCAACCTCCTCTCCCCTCCAGGCCCTGTTCTGCACTCCAGTTAAAGGGAGTTGTACATTTATTTTTTTCCTCATGATAATGAAGCACAGCTCCATAGCCTGGATGCAAACACAAGTGAGTAGCCCATCCTTCACTCCTGCAAACCACTTGCAGCGTGCCCGTGGGAAATACAGAAGGCTGAATGCACCAGGGGTAACTCAGGTAATGAGGGTGAGGAGCCAGGGCAGGAACAAATGCATGTCAGCCATCAGTGTGTGTGTTCTTTCCTCCTTTCCACCGAGGAACAGACTCCATGCCCACCTTAGATAAACAAACACCTCAGGTGGGGTTTAATCCACACCTTCCCTACCTTGTCACTGACTCCAGGTGGATTTTATATGGACAAACATTAGACTCTTCCTTCAGTGAAAGCTTCTGTTTGACTTAAAAATCCTTTTCTGATATTGCTTTAGCTTTCCTCAGGTGTTAAGGGGTGGATGAATCCACACCCTTCACCCCTGTGCTTTAGCTGTGTTAGCACAGTTAATAAGGCAACCTCTTTGTTTAGACAAGGCTTTTTTTTTAACAGTGTAACTTCTATCTAAATTCCAGTCCCTGCATTCCTCTTTTTCTCAACCTCTCACCACGTATTTCCCCTTTGGCAGCTTATCTTAAAAGATAGAATAACTTAAATAAAGAGTGGTTAACTAATGGTCTTGAGAAGTTTAGCAGTAAGGGAAGGTCAAAGATGTGAAAAATGGAAACAAAAAACCACATTTAAAAAGAGCTGTTATCTTTTTTCTGCCATTGTCCAGCCTCTCATTACTGTAAAAAACACGTGTTCTTACCTGGTGTTGGTCTCCATTCAGCCACGCACAGTCAGATTTCCACATTGGGATCTGTGAATCCTTTCTTCCCCTCGTTCACCAGCACGGGCTTTTCTGTCCTTGTGTGCCAGACTAAAATCTGAAGAAGCCAGCAGGAGTCATTAGCTGCACCTCTGCACTGCACTAACAAATATTCCTGCACATTAAATCAATAGTGCAATTTAAGCAGCCACCCTGGAGCCTAATGGTGCATTCAGCGCTGAGAGGGGCTTTGCATAAACCTTCATTTAGGCAGAGCTGCTGCTCTGCAAGATGCACAGTGCACAGAAATTACCCATTTTACAGAGTGCTGTCGTGGGACATTAACCTGCTCCTTCCATGTAGTTACCAACCACCCTCCTCAACAGGCTCATCAACCTTCCAATGGTGTAAGGCACTTCCCTCACAACCAGGGAATCACATCCATGTTTCCCCACAGAGCCTTGCTTGGGTTCTTGGTTATCACGTTCACAGAATCCCAGACTATTCTGAGTTGGAAGGGGCCCACAAGGATCATCGAGTCCAACTCTTAAGTCAATGGCCCACACAGGGGATTTTGCTGCATCCTTGGCCAGTGGAGCCACTTGCTTGGCTCAGAAGGGAAATGCAAATTCCTGACACTTCAGGTCAGGTTGAGGGGGTGAATGGGAGGGAAGAGGCAGCTGTAGGGGCAGCACCAGCTGTTCCCATCACCACCACTGCCTTTGGCTGTGGGAAAAGTAAAATGAATTTTTCACTGCAAATTTTTCACTTTCCCTGGAAGTCCATTATTGGAGAGGAGACATCAGTCCACTCCCTAACCTTGCTGTCACTTCTATTTTACTTTTCAGTTCTTTCCAGACCCTAAAAAGCTATGAGAGTGTCACTGAGCTGAGGACTTACTGCTGCTGCAGTGCTGCTGCCTCAGAGCTGCACCAGGCAGGAGCTGCTTCCAGAATCATCCCTTCTTCCCATGAGCTCTGGGCTGGCACAGCCCTTTCATAACCCATTACCCTACTATATCCCCTCTAAATTGCCCCTCCAAATTCCTCTGGAATACTGCCACCCCCTATTCTGTACCAGGTGTCAAGTTAAAGACCCTCTCCAACTTGCTTAAAACATAACTGAAACTTCTCCTAAAAGCTTCCCTCAGTCTTGGCAGCAAAATTTCATAAAGATCAACATCTGTGGAGGAGAACTGGCAAAATATGAGGTGTTTGAACATTTCAGGGGGGCTATTACAGGTAAATAGTTTCTACTTGCTGTGCTATGCTGCTGGCTCAGATGGTTCTGGAAGCTGTTTAAAATACTCTCCTCCTCACTAGACTCAATTATACTTATTGCTTTGCTCCTAAAACCTGGATTGCTGGGAGCAGCTTTATCCTCTCAGAGCAGGTTTCCTGCTTCCCTTCACCTGTGCCTTGATATTTCCTGCCTTGCAGGGGTTTCCCTCTGGTTGCTATGACAATGCTCTGCACATCGAATCCAAGTGTCTGCAAACCATTCCCACCCAGTCCCTGCTTTTCTGAAAAACGAGGGCATGCTCTGTTTCTAAAGGATGAACAAAGCACTTTTCAAACCCTCCTGGTTCAAGGGGAGCACCCCCCACCTTCCCAAGAAGCTTGTTTGACCAAATTTGTCTCTGATGTGAGCACTCACCTCCTGTGCAAGGCTTAAATCTTGCCTAATGCTAAGGCAGTAGAGACCAACTGCTGGCTGGAGTGGGTCCAAAAAAGCATTTCATCGTTCCCCACAACCACTTCTGAGCCTGCTCATCAAAGTTTCCCTTTATTCCAAGCCCTGCTCACCCACCACAGCAGCGCTGCTGCAATTACTGCGCTGCTTCCCCATGAAAAGGCAAAACCAAACAGGTCTCACAAGTGGCTCTCAGGGCTCTGCAGGCATCAGTTACAGTCCTCATGCAACAACAGAATATATAAACCCTGACTCAGGCCAGGTGCTAGAGAATTCCTGGAGCCCATTCTCCCTCCCAGCAGGAGCAGGGAAGAGCTCTTTCCCCTCCTGACACATAAACCCTCATGGCCCAGTGATGGGACTCACACTTCAGCAACTCCAACCACACACCCCATAAACAAGACCACAAGGACACATTATCAGCTTTGCCTTAAAGTGGATCCCACTTTTGCAGTGTTAAAGCCAACTGCCAGGAAAGACAGATTAGATTAACTAAAATGGGCCCATTTTTTGAGTTTGAGGCTTGATACAGCAGCTTTAGCCATTTTTCATGCTGTGCACTTTCCTGGGGGAGGGAGGTCATCATTTAGCACAGAAACACCTGCTTTTCCTCTCAGCCAGTGCTTGATTTTTTCACAAGCAGCCTGTTTGATGCCTCAGGGAAGCTTTGGCTTGTACACCAAGAGAGCAAACAGTGAGGGCGACCAAGTATGTGGCTCCCCTGAGCAGTGGTTTCATACAGGTCACCTAAAGGACTCCACTTTAAAAGAGCTCTACTTCTGAGAAACTCTTCCAATTATTTACAACCCTGCCATTCAGAATCACAGGACTCAAAACAGATCTTGGAGATTACAAAGCCTCATCTCCATACAGAATAATTCATTGTCTTCCAACAGGAAATTAAAAAGCAAACAGTACGGTTGAAGTGGGAAGGGATCACAGAGTTTCAGGCACACAGACCCTCTGTGGAAAGTTTCAATGATTGTTATTTGAAAGGGAGAATGGATGAAATGTGAAGAAAAAGAGCAAGATGAAATGACAGGTTTGTTCCCTGTTCTCCAGCCTGTGCATGACAACAACCTGTCCCTCTGCCTGTGGCATTCACAGTGCCCACCAACACCTGCCTTGAGCTCACAGACCATTCCCAGCCAGAGCAGAGCTGCCAGAAAACCCCTTCCACAAGCTCCACCCAAACACTGAGCTGCCAGCCCACAGATTTCCTCTCAGATTTTACTCAGCCAAGAGACAAGGAGAGAACAGGAACAACTCCTTTTAACCACCATGTCAATCCCAGGGAATTGCTGCCCAGACCACCTGAGTGCACAGAAGGTGCCCCATCCAAGGAAACCCACCTTTGCCTGACTCCCTGGAGAAACAAGTGGCTCCAGGAGCAGCTGGAATGAGATGCCTCATTTCCAATGACCTTGTACTTTGTGGTCTGCCCTCCTGTGCCAGCCCAAGCTGAGGCTTTTTCAATAGCTGGGGCCACTCAGTGTCTCTCCTTTGATGCTGGCTGAGCACAGTGCAGATTGTTTTCTCAAGGTGTTAATAGAAAATGGGGAGCAGAATGTCCCCCAGTTACATCAGCCTGGTGGGAACACAGAATTTCAGACCTCTCTTCTGTGTCAGTGGATTGACAAGAGGATGGTTTGTTTGGGGGTGTGTGGGGGGAAATGCAGAAGCAGCAGAACACTAAAATACACTGAAAAACAAAGCCTTGTTTCATTACAACCCTTCCTTCCTGATAAGGAGCGATAACATTCTCCTCATCAACTAATACTGATGTCCTTTACTCTCTCCTTCATTTTGGGCAGTTCCCAAAGCAGGATATATGGCCTTTGGTCTAAGCTTAAGCTTTTTGCAGAAAAGTGCATTTGTGGGCTGAATTCTGATAACTAACACAAGTAGCAGCACTGCAGACTGGGAAAGGCAGCATTTTTGGAGAACAGATGTCTATGCTTATCTTCCATATTTCTCTGATCCCTCCTTAATGACTCTATATAAGCACATCATAATTTTTAATGTAAACCTCCCTGCAAACAGGTGTTTAACAGGAGCAAACCATGACAACTGACGGGAGCACAACAGCACAGCAAGAGAGAAGTCTGTGCTTCTAACCCAGGGTGAGAGGACCTCAGACTACAACTGACTTTTGTCCACTTCTGCTGCTTGTCTGGACTCTGCTCGTGCTGAAATGGGTGAGCAAAGCAGCAACTGGGAAATGGAAGCTGCTGGCACCAGCTAAGGCAGAGGCACAGCCCGACCTGCAAAGCTGCACTCAGAGCTTGCCAGGAGCACACAGCATTCAGTTCATAACAAGGACCCTTCTAAGATCTCCCCAGCCCAGCCAAGAAAAGAAACACAGTCTGCTTCAGATGCTGGGCAGCAATCCCTGCTCCCTCCCCATCCCTGGCCTGCAGCTCCTGTGTCACAGCTCGGCCACGGCCGCCTGCCTGACAGCACCATTTGTTTCCTCCTGCCTGGAAACAACCTTTTCCTTCCTCTCCTTCCTCCCTGTGTTCCTCCAGGAGCGTCATTTCCTCTCCCCAGCTTTTTAACACAGCTTCTTTCCAACAGTTACTTACAGCAGGGACAATACACCAAGGACTGCATAACAGGCCAGGGAGTAAACACCCCTAATCTTCTGTACACCGGACTAAAAGCAACCTGTCCATCTCCCATGGCCTGTTGGAAACACATTTATTTCCAGCCAGTGCTTCCCTGTTAACTAGGAGGGCACACAGTGCCCAAACCCAGAGATCTAATTTTAATCCAATCTCTTTTCCCACCCCTGGGAGACTGATTGTGTTAATTGTCCCACCATTGGATAGCCATAACCACAGACAGGTGGATTAAAAGAGGATGCACAGCAGGTATCAGATAATAAACAAATTTGCTCCTTCCCCTCAGCTCCTCTCCCTTAATCCTGGATTCCTTGCTTGAACCCTGAGATCCTTGTTTTTTTCCCTCGGCTCTGGAACAGTGCAGATGGAAAGCAGAGATAAAGAGTATTAGTCACAATTTTTTTCCTATCCCAAAAAGGGATTGAGACCAGGATCCAACAGTGGCACTGTTGGCAGGAACAACTTATTTGCAATAAAAGAATAATCCTGGGAGGATAATTAAGCAACAAGGATTCCCTAAATCAGCCTTGCTGGTGCCTATTTCAGACAAAAATGCTACATGGAGGACTGTGACCTCAGAGGGAGCCCCTGCACACCTCAGTACTCAAAGGACCCACTCACAAAGCTTCAAAAGCCCTTGACAGAGTTGATTGATGCCTGTCACACAAATCAGCATTGTCTCATTGTGCCTCACACTGTTCCCTGTTATCCCAGACGGATCTGTTGTCTCTCATCTGAGACTGGAAAGTCTTTAGGGCAAGGACCATCCTTGTGTTCTGAGTTCCTACATTTTTTAGCACAGGGGTCCTGCTCCATGACCTGGTGGCTCCTGCAGTGTGTACAGTCAAAGAACTACCAGTCAATTGACAGCAGTAAAATCCTCCCAAAATGAAGCTTCCTGAAAGCCTCCTGGAGCAATGTCCCAGTCATTAAAACATTTTTATCTCCGACACAGAAAGATCCAGGTTGTTGTGGACAACCACAGCACAGACATTGCAGAAATCTGAAAGGGCAGGCACTGATTCCTGCTCTCTGTGACCAATGACAGGACCCAGGGAATGGCTGGATCTGTGTCAGGAGGGTTAGGTTGGATGTTAGGAAAAGGTTCTTCCCCCAGAGGGTGGTTGAGCACTGGAACAGGCTCCCCAGGGCAGTGGTCACAGCACCAAGGCTGACAGGGCTCACAGAGTGATGGGACACCACAGGGTGGGATTGTTGGGGTGCCCAGTGCACAGCCAGCAGTTCAGAGAACCCCAGACTATTCTGAGTTGGAAGGGACCCACAGAGATCATCAAGTCCAACTCAAGTCAATGGCCCATACAGGGGATTGAACCCATGACCTTGGCATTATTACAACCACGTTTTAACCAACTGAGCTAATCTCAGTTGGATCAATGATCCTTCTGAATCCCCTTCAACTCAGGATATTCTTTAATTCTATGAAATGACTGAATAATGGGACTGAATGCCTTTTCCTCACCCCTGCAACCCCCAATCCACACATGGAGGAGAAGCCATACCTTAGTGCAATTGGCAGCCTTGGGCTCAAGGTCGTTGAGGGTGACCAGCTCCCGGAGCAGGCTGCTCTCCTGGTAGCCCCCCTTGACCCCTCGCAGCTTGAAGTAAGCCTGAGATCGCTGCAGGATGAGCCTGAGGTTCACAGCAAAGCCTGCCATGTCGATGGCGAAGGGCCGGTGCGGGTCGAACACGGTTTTCCAGCCGTACACCTTCCCTGCAGAGTTCACCTTGGGAGACTCGTAGCGGAGACCCCCGACAAAGGCCACCGGCCACACCGACACCTTCCTGGTGCTGCGCATCTGGGGGCAAGGGCACAGAAGGGCACGTGGGTGTACAAAGGACGGGCTGTGCGTCACATCCACCACATCTGGAAATGAACAGCTGGAGCCAAGAGCTTGGGTTACACCCCCTGGGGCTGGGACATCACCACTCACCTGTAAAAGGCTCCCTTTCCCTGGGAGGAGACCCTTTGACTCCATTGAGCAGTTGGCATTTTGCCAGGCTAAACCATAACAACGTCCCTGAGCTGGAGGAGCAAAGTGGCAGCTAAAACAGCACTGGGAATGGGTGGCCACAGAACTCAGCTCAGCACTAAGGACAAAGGTGCCATAACAAACATCTTGCAGATTTATGAGAGGTTTGTTTTTTTTGTGCGCAAAGGTCTTTAGAGCTGTGGGGCTTCACATGGGGCAGCTGGGGAAATCAAGACACAGGAGGGAAGCACCTTGGGAAGGCAGGAGTGGCATATCTAGGAAGAAAGGTGGTCTCTACTAAGTTATTTAAGCTGCAGCCTCAGCCTGTGGGCCACAGTAATGCTAAAGGCATCCTTCGAGTAAAGCTGGGACAGCTGGGAAGCACAGCTCTCCAGACACTCCCAGCATGCAGGACGGTGCTTTCTACCCACCAGAACAACACTGGATGCCTCTGCTGTCCCTGGAGTCTCCAGGAATAGGGGAGAGCCCCCAGAGGCCATTTCAGATGCCTGCCCTTGCCAAGGCAGATGCTCTGAATGCCAGTCTGCCCGCTCAGCTCACCCCCAGCACCCTGCCCTGCTCTCTGGCAGGCTCAGCCTCCCGTTCTGCTCTCAGCTCAGTCTCTTAGATCAGGGATCTCCCAGAGCTAATCTCATCACTGCTAATTACTGCAAAGGAGAGCAGAAGAGCTCTGGCACTTGCCCTTCTGCATTATACAGATGCTCACGGCAGTGCCTGTCCACAGGGAACAATAATGTGTGTCTCCTGCATTTCACAGCACATTTCCTTGGCTCCCTGTGACCTTAACTGCAGACACATATCAGAGAGGAGAAGCCTCTACGAGCAAAGCACACAAGTGAATGAAGGAACCCTTTCTGCTTTATTCATGTGTGGAGTCTGCCTCAAGATGCTGCCAGAGCAACCTCAAAGGCAACTGGGGAAGAAGGAAATTCAGTCTGAATTCACTTTCAGCTTTAAAAGCGTGTGTATTCCTGTGGCTGTCCAAGCGAAAGTGAGAGCCATTAGGGAAGGGAAAGAGGCATGTATGAGGTGGGAGATCCCTAGTGTGAAAACTGGCAACTGGTGGGGATGGGAGCAATGCCCCTTCCCTGCCTCTCTATACAATACTGTGGCCTTAGGAGAGCAAGGGAACAAGCAATTTCTGAGCTGGAAGCCAGGTGAGGAACAGTGTACCTGACACTGTAAGACTGTTCAAACCTGCAGAGAGGGAAATGCTTCATTTAAAGTCCCAGATGGAATAGAACAAACAGCAAAGGTGAGAAAGCACATGGAAACCTTCCCTTGCTCAAGCCCAACATGTCAGGACATGCTGAAACTCTCTTCTTTGTGGGCACCAGTAACAGAACCTGAGGGAATGGCCTAAAGTTGTGTCATGACAGGGTTAGGTTGGATCTCAGGAAAAGATTCTTCCCCCAGAGGGTGGTGGGCACTGACCAGGCTCCCCAGGGCAGTGGGCAGAGCCCCAAGGCTGCCAGAGCTCCAGAAACATCAGGATGACATTCTCAGGGACAGGGTGTGAATCTTGGGGAAGGTCCTGCGGAGGGACAAGAACTGACAGGAATTAAGAGACAGCCAAGTGCTGGATAAGGAAGGTGAATAACATCAGATCAGGAACCAGCTGGAAATCTCCTCCAGGGTGCAGCATGAAAGGAGGATGGCTGATGTTCCTTTGCTAGGCACGTGCTTCTGCACGGACATGTTGGACAGCAGGGGATGTTCCAGCCCTAACAAGGCTTCCCACAGGGAAGGCAGCTCCCCATTAGCTTCCTTTACAGTGGGAGCTGCCACAGGTAAACTGGGCTTCCTGTTATTTCACATTGATTCTGGGAAACACACACAGAGTAGAGAAGCCCCAGAAAAAACCTGAGGATGGGTGCAGTGGGACCACTGCCCAGACAAGACCAACCCCAAGCTGAGAAGACGATGTGCACAGCATGTCCTGAGCTCACCTGCACAGCATCTTCCACCTCCCCCCAGTGCTCACCTGCACAGCATCTTCCACCTTCCCCCAGTGCTCACCTGCACAGCATCTTCCACCTCCCCCCAGTGCTCACCTGCACAGCATCTTCCACCTTCCCACAGTGATCACTTGCACAGCATCTTCCACCTCCTCCCAATGATCACCTGCACATCTTCCACCTTCTCCCAGTGATCACCTGCACATCTTCCACCTCCCCCAAGTGCTCACCTTCCCTCAGTAGGGTCTTACCTCCTCGAAGAGCTCCAGACTGTAGGTGTTATCATCATCAGCAAAGTAAACAATGCCAGGCTGGCTGTTATTTCTGTGGAAGGTCTCTCTGAGCCACCTCAGGGCGAGGTTCCTCTGCATGGTGCCGCGGGGGATGCGGGGGTCCCTCATGTCTCCCCGCAGTTTGTAGTTGCGCGGGGTCTCCACGTTGAGGTGGGTGTAGTTGAGCCCCGTGTCGCGCAGCAGCCGCGTGATGAGCGGCGTGCGGCGCTGCGAGTCCTCCACCAGGATCCAGTGCAGGTTGGGCACGTGCAGGAGGGTGTTGGCCAGCCGGGTCAGCTCTGCCTTCTGCACGGGCCGGCTGTAGGTGGGTGTGATGACGTGGATGGTGGGCAGCGTGTCCGACCACGGCGGCGGGCGCGTGTACACGTACTCTGTCCTCACCACCTCCACAATGTCCCGGTCCGACAGGCAGTATTCCTTGGAGTCCAAGCCTGCAGCGAGATCACGCTGGGAGTCACCACCATCATCTGGGCAAGGGCATGGAGAGAAGAAAAAGCTGCATGGACTCAGGCCTGCGACACCCCCCAGCTGAGCCAGCAGGTCACCCTCGTGGGGTCAGAGGAAAGGAAACAAGCTCGGATGGAGGCTTTAATAAATAAGTACATAAATAAATAAAGGACTCAGGGACAAACACACAGGAGAGAAGAGGATTCTGCTGTTAGAAAACTGAACGATGTTGGAGAGCCCAGGACAACACTGCTGAGTGCTCACAATAAACAGCTTCAAAAAGCACCCACAAGAGACAGGATCATAGACCAGTTAGATCTAGAGAAGAACACAGCCACATGGACTGATGGTCCATCACTCCTGAAGAGCTCCAGTGCTCTGGGCACCATGGACAGTGAGACAGGACTCTGCTCTCAGGCACTGGAACACCTGGTTTGGGAGGCAGGGAACTAAGTGGTGGAAAACACCAAGTGAGTGAAGATCCCCAGCAGCAGCATCTGGGCAGGACACTGCAGAGCCCCCCTGCTCTCTGAGAGGCACAGATGTGGCACAGAGAAGTGGGGAAAGACACACTTCAAATCCAGCAACGGAGAGGAGAAATTAAAGCCTGTAATTGTGGCTTTTTCCTGCAGAGACTTTCCCTTTCCTCTGACTAAGCTCTCCTCAAAAAGATCCCACCAGCCTCTGAACAGAACAGCCCATTCAGCAGTGTGGATGTGAACAGTGAACACCACATAGATCAGATACATTGATCCACACATGTAAAATCCTTGCAAACAGACTTGTCCACCATCAGCTCAAAGGAAAATATAATGTTGTTGCACCCCTTGGTTTTCCAGGGTGCGACTTCCACAGTTTCCACTGAGAAGCAGCAGGAATGCCACAGTCTACAGAGATGAAGGGGGACCTCCATTCAGGATGTAAGCCTGCCTCTCCAGTGGGCACCAAACACTTTGAGCCATAGATTTTGCAAAACCAGCTACTACCAGGAACCTCAGATGAGAAAGAACAGGAACAGACAGCCATTAGATCTGACCCAGCAGGGTACTACCTATGGTTTTTTCCTAGCATGTTATTCTTCCACCTCCACTGACTTTGATCCTGAACCAAATGAAGGTCTCACACTCCATAGCATTGGCAAAGGGAGGTGGGTATTTGGGGGAGGGAACAGGGATGAGGTGTCCTGCACAGTCCCTATCTTAAAGCACATCAGCATCACCTAGCAGAGCTCTCTGAAAGCAGAAAGCACTGGAATGAAATCAAAAATAAATCTGCAAAATGCATTGGACACAGACACAGAAGTAATTAGCCAGGACGGTCCCTGCAAACCCCTGCAGGTCAAACGCTCAGCTGCAAACCCTGGCATGTGGCACCACTGCTGTTCTGGGCATCTCCAGATGTACATCCCTTCCAGCACTTGTTACCAAAGGATCTCAGAAATGCTTCACAGGAATAAAATGATTTCTCTCAAGAGCTTTCAGGTCAGTCTCTATCATCACTCACTTTCCACTGGAGGCTCAGAGAAGCAGAGAACTGTCTTAGCAAGGTCATCAGACTGAGTCAGAGCAGAGCAGTCTCTGCTGTAACTTCAGTGGCCACTCACAGAAAACAGCTCCCAGTTTTTAGGGCAGTAAATCAAAATGCTATACAGGCAGACAGCACATTCTTAGTAGTCTTTAAAGTCCTGTTTTAGAGCCCAGTAGCTCCCTTATCCACTAAAACACTGTCCACCTTTCAAAGGGGATATCACAGTTATTTTTCCCCACCCAAAGCCTCATGGGTGACTGTCAGGGGACAGGTAAAGCTGCCTGGGACAGACCCTGAACTTCCTACAATTCAAGCTGCACATCAGACTGTCCAGCAAAGGGACAAGCAACAAAGATGGGGACAAACATTAAAAGGAAAAGGGAAGAGAATCCACTAGAGAAAAGGGCCAGGGAGGATGAAAGGGACCTGGCAATGAGCCAGCCTTCTTCCCCTCCAAGGAGCCTTCCCCAGCTGACCCACCTGCCCTCAGCAGAAGGGCAGAACCAAGAAGGCAGAGGGCAGAAAGCAGCGTGGCTTCTTCCAGCCCCCACGAGCTCCCCAGCCCTTAGATAATGATACTGTAAATGGGATCAAAACTAAGACCCTTCTGATGTTCCCTCCGAACTTCCTTCAGTCACCTGATCTGGGCCAGGGCTCAGGTAACTGCAATGTGGGACAGGTAATGTGGAAGCCAACTTCTCATAGCATTGCAACTCCAGGCAGGTGAGATCTGGCTCTTGCCTTCTCCTTCAAGCGCAAGGACTCCAGTTTGCTGCTTTCCTTAAAAAGTGCTCTCTGCCTCCTGTCTCAAGTAGCAGCTTTGTTCCCTCTGCTCTGTTTTTTTGCAGCTTTCCTGCTGGAATAACTTGTGTGCAGAGTGCTGAAAAGGCCAGCGGGAAGGGAATCCTTTCTTAAGGGTCGTCAGGGAACAAAGAAAAGCGGTACTCTGGATTTAGGCCACAAAGAGCTCTCCAAGTGCAGTAAGCACATCCCATGACTTGGAGTTTGATATCTCTGAAGAACTGCTATGAGCTCTGGGCTTGTCCCTACAGCAGAAGTGGGGAAGCTCCTGCATGAGCATGGTCTGGGAGCTGAGATGAGCATGGCTGCCATGAAGAAATGAAATGAGAGAGGAGATGAGGGCGAGGGAGGGATGCACAGACTTGGCATGGGCTGGTTTGAGTTCTCTCACCCTTGTGCACTGTAAGCAGTGGGGCAATGGTGCTCTGGTGCCAGACGGTGATTAGTAGTGTCCAGGGCAGAACTATCAGCACGATAGCCAGGATGTCTCGTCTCTTCGGCATCTCCAAGACTGACTGGACCCACAGCTCCTCATTACCTGACAGTGAAAACCCCAGAGACAGAACAGCAGAGCACATGGAGAACAGAAATAAATGGGCAAGAAGGAACAAGGACAGAGAGAGAGAACGCGAGAGAGGGAGAGAGCAGCGAAGGCGACACGACTCATGGGTCTTACCAGTGCTTACAACCCACCCATTGCAGAAGCAGGTTTGGAGGGGCCTCGGCTGCTGAGACCAGGAGCAGGAGGGCACTTCTGCAGGGCACTGCTGGAGCTGCCAGCAGGAACCTCAGGGATTCATTTGGAAGGAAACCTGCAACACAGAGCAAAGGCGAGTAGGCAGAGGAAAGCACTGGGGAGCTGCTTCACAGAGTTCACAAAGATCCTCAAGGAGAACAAATCCAGCTGGGACACTGAGCAGCAGCAATGTGTCCCACCCCTCCAGGGAGATGCATTCTGGGTGTCCTGAGCCTTGCTTTCCTTTGCATGCACTTGTCAAGCAAGGCCCTTGCTTCAGCCAAGCCAAAGCTGATCAGTGCCACAGTGTCTGAACCATTCCCAGTGGAAAAGGAGCTTCACCAGAAGTCACACGGCCCCTGCCAGGCCCAAGCCCAAGGAAAGAGCAGAGACATCATGACCAAATCACTGGCTGACACATCAGCAAGGGCTGTGACCCTCCAGACCCTGTTCCTCAGCAGGGCAGAGCACTCGGGGTGACTGCACCTCTGCTCCTGGGAGCACAGTCATCCCACATTTTGCCCATCACTAACCCTCAGCTCAGCCCATCCCACTGGCATTTTAGCTCAGGCTTCCAAGGGCCTATTCAGGTTCATTTCTTCCATCTCAGAGGTGCTGCAGCTGGAGTATATTAAAGTGCCACAATGGCTTAGTTTGATTCCACCCGAGCACATACAAGATTTAAGCAGACTGTGTTTTATCCAAGTATCTTGGCAAGCAAAGCACAGCACTTTGCAGGGCCATGTAGGGTGGGCAGTTTGCAAACATGGGTAGCAGTTTAGTGCCACTGCTCCCATGTGGGGCAACGCATTAGTCAGCTGCTAAAAGGGCTGCAGTGCAGGCAAGGGAGAGCCCAGGAATTCTGCTGTGGGATGCAGGGAGCAGAATGCCTTGGGAAGAGCACTGATCTCCCACTGCACAGCCACTGCCTGGGCAGTCACCACCAGTGACCTGGAAATTATCAGATCCCTTCCTTGAATCACAGAGAGCTCCTGAGCTTGGGCTATAGATATGATGCTACTTGGCAAATGTTTTCCCTGAGCTTGCTTTTTCTGGGTTGCTTGGGGCAGTCATGGAGAAATCCAGGTTCAAATCCCTGATTAGCCCAAATTGGATGGATCTGAATTTCCCTTGGCCATGCCTTGGCCACTGGGCTGTACAATTAGGCTCCGGCACTGAGCCCACTGGAAGACTTGTAGTGAAATGGCTCCAAGAACTGACAGGTTGTCCTTCTAAAGGAATATTTATATTCAAGTTGCTGGATAGAACCTGGTTCTTCCAAATTAGCTCTTCAATCACAGAAGTATTAATTTACCAGGGAAAACAAGGGGTAAAGAGAACACAGGTTGGGCTTTGTCCTTAAAAAACCACCAAATGTCCCTCAAGTAAAGTTTCAGTGAATCCATTTTTCTCCCACACATACAAAAACTGAACTCAAAATATTTCCAGTCAGCTCCAGCAAACAGCCAGTTCCCCATTCAGAGGTCTCTATTTTTTTTAATTTTTTTTTCAGAATTGGTGAAAGCAGCCTCATCCAGACAAAATAAACCAGGGAGGAAGAGAAAGAATTATTCCAGCAAACAACAGCCTTCTGCTGCATCCCTGTCCAGCTCTCAGAGCTCTCAGGGCCAGAGAAATCCCACTGGCCTAGCTCTGCCAAAGTGCCCTCGGGAAAGAGCATCTGGCTTCATCACTGCTGTCCCTGCAGTGCTGTCGGTGCCTGAACAGAGGACACGGAGTGTTGGCACCCTCTGCATCCTCTAATAAAGCTGGAACACATCCCTTGGGCATCCCTGTAGGGCAGAGCTGTGAGGGGCAGCTGAAAAGCCTCAACACCTCGCCTGGTAAAGTGCCTTCCCTACAAGTGCACCAAGGAAAGGACTGTGCTGCTGGAAAAGGGGCAGGAGGAAATGGGAGGCTAAAAGAACCATTCAGAGTCCATTCCCAGCATCTGGCAAGCTGCCCCAGTGGGCTGGCACGCATCAAATGCCCTGTTTGTCAAGGGCAGCTTCCTCTAAACACAGTACTCCCACCTTAAAGATGCCTTTTGCCTGCCTCCTGCCAATCCAGACTCAGTTCAGCCTCCTCCCATGGGACAGGCTGACCCTGGGCTTGGTATGATGGAGAATGGGCACCTTAGGGCTGGGGTGCTGCTCTGATTTCCAGTCCCTCAATGCAGGGGAAAATGAGCAGGCTCCAACGATTTATGCACTGGTCTCTCCAGCATCGATTCCTTTTAATTTGCTGCGGAGCATTTAACAGCTCCCTGGTCAATCAGCTGTCACTGTGGAGCTCCAGCTGCCAAGGGCCAGCACAGCCCACTCGTGCCCCACCAGAGAGAGCTGGCAGCTCTGCCCTACAGCTCTGCTCAGGCTGGCAGCAGGGAGCTCCAGGGCACAGGGGAGGGCCCCTTCCATGCCCCCCTGGGTTTGTCTGAGCTCTGCTTGCACCATGAGCTGCAGATGTGAGTCACAGCCCCTGCGCTCCGTGGCCGTGATTAATGTCCTCTGTGCCCAAAGGGACACGATCCCAGCGTGGAGCCCAATTAGAGATGGAGATGGGGGGAACGTGGAGCCACAGCTCCCAGCCTGACCCCACATCTGACCCACACTCTGCACCCCAAGCTGCCCATTGGCATCCACGGAGCATCCACAGAGTACCACGGACTCTGCCCCGCAGCAAAGGCATTTGCTCACTGCTAATTCCTGAAGGGATTTGTTTTATTGATGACCCTGAGGAGCCTGAGTGAAGGACATGGTAAGAACTCCCCTGGGGCTGCTGGGAGCACTGTAGAACCTTCATCCAAAGTATTTCAAGCGTGTTCCCTCTCAGCACATCAGCGCCACCGAGGGCCTTGGTGCGGGGTGACACCAGTCCCCAGTGTCCCAAAGCCACATTCCCCCCTCACTGCCACCCGCTGAAGCTGCCAAAGGTGAAATCCTTTTCCTCCTGGGAACAGCACCAGTCAGGAATTACATGGTAGCCTGTGAATTCTCACTGCTGCTGACAGAAGCTGCAGCTTCACAGCCCATGGCAGAAGGATTGCCCTGCATCCCAAAAATCCCTTGTTGCTAAAGCCAAATGATGCTTTTTGTTGTTGTTTATGGCACCAGCCAAAAATTGGGCTGGGAAAAATGATGCTCCTCTTCAAGGCATTCACTCTACCCCTTCCCCAAGATAATAACACCCTCCATTTCCCATTGGAAACTTCAAAACAAAACATGCTTTGTTCAGATTGTCAGTTTTAGGCTTCTGCTATCTCCTCCTCCACAGGGAAAAGAAGGATGAGGAACACATTTAAACATCAATTTAAAAAATCAAACTGTATTTCCCACTACAGAAGTACACTTTCTTTTTTTTTTTCCCTCCACTTTCAAAAAATAAGGGTAAAGACACAAAAGTCAGTGATTTTGGGGTTAAAATACTTCTAAAACAAAGGTGTTTTGCACGGTTTGGAAAGAATCAGATGCCACACGGTGAAAGAGATCCCCATCCTCCGGCAGAGGGCAATGGTGTCGAGGCATGACGGGATGGAAAGGGCACTCATCTAATAAAACAGCTCTAATAAATCCTGGAGGCACGTGCTAGTAACATGCTGGATTATTAAATCTGAAGATTCTTTTTTTTTAAATCAACTTAATTGGCATCAGCTCTGACACTTGCCATAGGAAGCACTAATTTGATCTGCAACCTTTATAGTCAGTTTTACCTTCTTCCCTCCTTTGGGGCTGCTCAGCCCCAGTGTCATTAATCCTTGGTTTGCCCACGTTGAACAGAAGTGATTTAAAAAATGTTAAACTGGAGAACGGCTTGACTTGAATTCGGATCTATATACACGGCACTGGAGTAAAAACAATGTCTAGATGTAAGGAAAACACACGCGAAAAAAACCCAAACAAACATATCAAACAGTTGTGTTGCAAACCAGCCAGGAAATAACAAACACAGCCAAAACCTGCAACAAAAGCTTTACAAAGAAAATAAACACGTTTCAGGATACATAGTATATTCTCACCAATAGCTTTTCCCCTCGGGCAAAGTATCGCCTAAAAGTCTAACACAGGGTTCATTTCGCTTTTGTAAAAGGAAGTGGTTCTGATCCCTGCTGAAAAGTGATGCTGGAGCAGCACCAGCCAGAGCTGGTCCCTTTGCTCTGCCCACCTGAATCCACTGAGCAGCTGGAGCACAACCCCTGCGACCCAAAAACCTGCTGAATTCACATCCCGGCTCAGGCAGAGCTCAGCAGAGGGCACGGAGTGATCTCAGCCCTCCCCTGCAATCCCCCAGCACAGCACTGGGGACAGGGCTGGGTTAGGACAAGGGGACAGGGGTGGGTCAGGACACGGGGACAGGGCTGGGTCAGGACACGGGGACAGGGCTGGGTCAGGACACGGGGACAGGGCTGGGTCAGGACAAGGGGACAGGGCTGGGTCAGGACAAGAGGACAGGGCTGGGTCAGGACAAGGGGACAGGGCTGGGTTAGGGCAAGGGGACAGGGCTGGGTCAGAACAAGGGGACAGGGCTGGGTTAGGACAAGGGGACAGGGCTGGGTCAGGACAAGGGGACAGGCTGGACAGGGCTTGGAGCAACCTGGCCTGGTGGGAGGTGTCCCTGCCCATGACAGGGGGTGGGACTGGATGAGATTTAAGGTCCTTCCCAACCCACCCCACTCCACTTTGGGATTCTGTGGTTCTGTAACCAGGGCTCTGCCAGCTCCAAGGGCTCCACACACATCCCTGCTCCTTTCCACACCAGGGGATGGGCACAACAAGCCTCTGTCTAAGATTTTGGTATTTGGCAGAAAAGACTTGTAAAACACAGTCTAAAAATAAAGGTAGTAATAAAAGCCTCTTGCTCGTTAATTACTCTGTAAGCCATTACTGCCTAAAAACCCCATAACTTTAATGGGGGCTATTATAAGTATAGTAGCAAAACTGTGGAGCTAATTACTGTTTAGTTATTAAGCAGAACATAGCCAGAACTGAGTAATGAGCACACAGAATTGCTGCTTCTTCGAGGATTTAATAAGAGGTGGTGCCTTCAACCTCAAATTCTCCCAGCTGAGGGGACATGACAGGCTTTGCAGCCCAGACCAAAGGACCCTCCTTGAGCTCGAGCAACACAAAGCCTGAACTGCAAGTCAACAAAGGGAGGGAGAATGATCTAGAAATGTTTCAGACCACTCTTAGCAATCCTCCAGCTAGAGGGGACCTGGATTCATTCCTGGAATCAAAACTGTGGAGCCAGTGCAGCCCAGGGTTGTGACAGAGGGTGAGAGTTTGCATCATTTCTTCATTCAGTGTTTGTTGTCTTCTTTTAAATAAAGAAAATAATTCCTGTGGTAAGAATTAGAGAAATAATCCCTTCTTTTTTTTTTCTTTCCTCCAGAATTTTAGAAATTCAGAAATATTGGAAAAGCCTGGTAAGGAAGCTGAGTTTTAGGAGATTGTTTGTTCACTCAATACTTCTGTCCAGCTTCACCTACAAACCACATTTCTGTCACTGCACTTGCCTTGGCTACATATACAGGGTCCCTCCTCCTATTTTCCAAGCTGTTACAGAAACTGAGGCACAAAATTACCCCAACCTTGCAACAGCTGAGGCAAAACCTGTCCTGCCACCCCACTCCAGCCTGAGCCCCTGAGCCCCATTGCAACAAATGGGATCAAGAACACAGATTATTGCACAGAAAAAAATAATATTAACCAAGCTTCTCAGAACAACACTTAAATTTTAAAGCAAGCATGAGTAAAGTGGATCAAGGGAGCTCAACACAAGCACAATTAGCTTCTGGAACTTATTGCCACAGGATACTAAGAAGAACAAGAACTTAACAGGATTCGAAAAAGGATTAGTTGTGTATGTGAATAAACTGCATATCCAGAATTAGAATGAACCACCCACCACTTTGGAAAACATATAAACCCTTGAGTTGCAGAGCTTCAGCCAAATTTTAATAAGCATCAGAAACTTTCTCTTCTCCAGATTAATCTTGCCCCCATACTAGCAACAGGACAGGAGATGTGATGGTTCTGCTCCTAGGCTGCTACACTGCCTAGTCCCAAGATCTCTCTGCTTCCAAAGGCAAGGCAGATCCTCTGCTAAGGCCTTAAAAGGTCTCATTCATTGTCCTAAATGTGTTTGCTTTGCTGTACAGGTTCTTACACTGCAATCATCTCCACAGTGCCCAAGTGCTGCCAAGGGTTTCTCTGAGATCCTTGGCTGCAGGCACTGCACTTCCTTTCCTCGTTGCTCCAAAGACACACAGGGGTCTTTTCCAAGGATGGAAAAGGCAGGTACCCTTTTATTAAGTTACTTTGGAAAGGGCTTTGCAATCTTATTGTGCTAAACAAAGCAGAAGGACAAAATGTGTCAAGCACTTGGCAATAGAGGCTGATGTGGATCCTTGATGTCCGGGAGAGTACGATGGAATGCTGTCAGTCACAGGGGCTCTGCCCTTTCTGCTTCCAGAGGATGCCCTGGTCTGCCAGTCAGGATTGGCAGGACTTTCTCCAGCCAGGAAAGCTGGAGGTTGACTCAGGTCTTGGATGAGAAAGTATCTACAGCACCCAATCCTTCTTGATAAATGGCTGCACTTCACACATGGTTTTTAAAAAGCATCTCCATCAAGATGAAAAGCTGTTTGACTTACAGCCCACTTCCAAAATAGAAAGACAACTGGGAGTTGTTTTTCTTAGAGAAAAGTTAGTGGATTTTAAGGTTGCTTGGGGGTGAATGCTGAATGAGTGCTGGGAAAAGAGTGCTCCAACAATTAGCTCATCCAAGAGCTTCTCCATCAAGTCTCCTTAAGTGGTGACAAAGCGATACCTTGAGTTATCCCCTCTGCTCAGCTCACATCACATCAGCACTGTCAGCATCAGACACATTTCCAGACTCTCCATTTCCACCTCTGTGGTCTGCACTGCACTGAGTGTTTCGTGCACCGCTGACTTCCAGAGATTTTAAAAAGTGACATTAACAAAGGATGACCCAATTTCAACATGATTGGACTGAATTCCACAGCTCCATAATAGGCTTTGCATATGCTTTGTCCAAGGGGTTTGAAGACACGTGCTGCCATGTGATACTTCTTAGAAGAGGTCACAACGACCAAGCCTCACTTTTCCAAAGGACCAACCCTCACCTTTCCAAGCAGCAGGTCAAGCAAACAGCACTGGTTCAGGATCTGCAAGGCTGAGTTATTCAGGCAGACATGCCAAGCTAACACCAGGCCCCCTGTGGACTTTCCTTTCTCCCTGGATTCACGGAATGAGCCAAACAAGTATAACAGAGCAGGGTGATGAAAGAAGGGACAGGGCTGTAGAAGGCAGACTGTGATGTTCACTGTCTTACATCACCACCACTTTACAGCTTTTGGTGGTGGCTGAGAGAAGACTCAGGCTTTTTCACACTGTCTGAAATCAGGTGAAGAATTCTGTGGGTGCATCTGGAACCCTGCGCTGGTGGGATACACTGGGAGCTGCCTCCCTTCCACTGGCCCCTGGGAAAGGTCACAACCATCAAACAAGAAGAGCTGTGCCCAGCAACACAAAAGCCCTAATTTTGCCTCCCAATTCCCACTGTTCCCAATCCCAGACCTGGAGATGAGGCTGCTCTCCTCCCACACACTGTTGTCTCCTGACTCACTGGGGACACGAGGCTGGAGAAGCACAGCAGGGCAGGGCACAGACCTTTCAGCATCACCTGGGAGCAGCTCACCAGCCCCACACCTGCCATCAGCACTTACTTTAATTACTGAGTTCTTGCCTACCCCTGGAAGAAAATAAATCCTGCTCTATTTAAAAGGAGTTATTAATAACCTGATTCTAACACATAAAAGAAAGGGGAAAAAAGAAGCCTTGCAGAGCTATGAGCAAGCTTGCCCTCTCCCACCACAGCAAGCTCTCCAAACACCTTAAATAGAGATTTAGTTTTCAAAAGCACGACTTTTCTTTTTTGCAATAGCAAAAATCAAGTATCTTAAGGTATTTTCTTTGAAGGCTGAGTTAAAAACACGCAGGCATCCAAATTCTCCATTACTTCTGAAAACAACAGCTGCTGTAGGCACAAGTCCCTGAAGACTGAGCTGAAGGAGAAACTGCTTTGCAGGAGCTGCTGTCAGAGCTGCTGGACAGTGTGTACATGGGTGAGGTGCCCTGGACAGGCAGCCAGGAGCATCCCGTGCTGTGGGAGCACATTGAGGCAGCTCCTGCCTAGAGTGAATTCAATTCACACCCCTCATCTCCTCCACACTCCTCCCAACGCCACTTCCAACACGTGCTGCTCACGAGGCAGCTGAGGAACCTGAAACGAGTTGCTCTGTATTTCAGAGGCACTCAGAGCAGCCACACAGGGAATTTCAACTGAGGAGCTTCTGGGCTATAAATTCACATATAAATTCCTGCCTTATTGCAAAGCACCTTTGCACTGCACACAAGCCAGCCAGGGCCAGGGCTGGGGGTTAACTGCTGCACCCTGTTCAAGCAGCCTGAGCCAGAGCCCTTGTTTGCTGCTGCCCAGGCAACAGACCCTCCAGCATCACAGCACTCCCCAGCGCTGCAGAAAAGGATTTATGTCACAGCAGCAGTGCCATGCACAGAGCCACAGGAGTATTTCCTGCAGGTTTTGTGGCTTCACGGGACAGACCTTGCAAAGCTGCAGCATGGCACTCAGAGCTCTCAGCTCCCTGGTTATACTTGGTCCAGAAATCAGCCACAACCATTACAGAAAAAATTCCCAGCTCCCATTCCTATTAAATGGCTTTTTTAAAGGGATGAGCCTCAAATCCTGATCCCTGCTCAGTGCAGGGTGGTCAAACAGGGCATAGAGAGCCTGAGAGCCTGTGACCTCTGCAAAAGTCACTAATGGGACTGAGGAATTAACATTGATTCTTTGATGCTGTAGCGTGGAAAGGGAAGTGGGGGGATCTGGGATGATTAAGCAGATGCCCAGCTGTAATTCAGCAGTTGCAACACAATCAATTCGTGCTCACAGTTCCGCAGTCCATTAGTGCAGCCACAAACCTACACAACCTTCTTGGGAACAGGAAGGTCATTTAAAAATGATCTCCCTTTGATTTCTGGTCACTCCCAAATTCTGGCAGGGTGTCCTGACCCTGCTGTGCCTGCCCAAAGGATGCACACAGGGCTCTCATCCTTCTCCCCTCACCCCTTCTCTCCTCAGGGAACACAGATGCTTTTGCCTGCCTGGGAACCTTTGACATGACAGGATAACATGGCATGAGAGGCATTTGCCAAGGAACCATTTCTTTTCTTTTATGAGCCTAAAAATCCCATATGCCAATCCAATAAATCCAGAGCCATTCCAGCATTGCCCAAGGAAATGGGACTTGGCTCTTAGTGGGAAAGGCACTGGCTAAATGTTCCAGTTTGTCCAGCTTCCAATCCAAGCCTGGTTCTGACTCTGGCTTCCCCAGGGCTAAGTTATTTTGGCTCACCTGCACCTCAGCTCACTCTAGAGGTGAGATGGAAATAGCTGCCTGCTTTTGGCCAGGAATCACAGGGCCCAAGTAGCTCCCAGATTAAATACAGCAATGGCACAAACACTGGTGCCTGAGGTGCTGGCAAAGCACAACTCACATCCCATGGCCGGGTGTGCGTGCCTGGGGAAGGTCATTTCTCCTAATTTTAGAATCGCCCAAGGGCCAAACCCATCCCAGATCTTCTAAATAAGAAATGGAGAAGCCAAAAAACCTGGAGGCAGAATGAAGTCCAGCTGAAAAAAGCAGTGAACACGAGGTCTCATAGAAAGGCAGGCATCACTTCCCAGCCCCTGCCCTTCCCAAGAGCATCCTCAGCACCTGAAAAAGCTTGAGCTGCTTGGCCAAGCACCATCCTGCCACCAAACCAGCTGGGACACAGGGAAACATTCCCTGGGATCTGCAGGGTGTCTCAGCAACAAGGAGCTCTGATCTACATGTGAGAGCACACACATGTCATCTGACACAGACAGAGCTGCAGACGGGACTGACGGACACACAGACTCCCTTGCAAGGTTTTACTTGCAAGGTGAGGTGCAAGACAAGCCCTTGAGGAGCTCAGAAAAACTGGAGGGTTTTGTAATGGCTGCTCTAAGAATATTGTAATCATGCGGTAATTATGGCGCATCTCAAATCAACCAGGCAAATTACATCGTTATTATTATGACTGTCACCAACCTTGCATGGCAGAGAGGGAGATCAGGCCATGCCTTGCCCAAGGAGAGCATCGTTGCTACAGCACAGCCCCACCACACTCCCTTCAGGCCTGTCCAACCCACACTGGCAGACTGGCAGCTTCCTCAGGTGACTAGGACCACATCTGTACTTTCCTTGGCTGCATCTCAAGGTACAACACTTAATTAGTCAGGTTGATTTTACCCTTTTTTTTTAATTAAACAAATATCTTCAAGCACAAGAGCAGCCCTCGTGATTTGATTGGAGCTGTCAGTCTTTCAAATGTCATTCCTACAGATGACTAATCTTTAAAAACATGAGTTACTGAAGTCATTGACTCAGTTGATAACGAGCCAGAAGAGAAATGATGGTTGAGACAGAGAGCGTGGTGCCTGGACTGTGAAGGGCTCAGAGCTGCATGTGGTCCTAAAGCCCTTTTGCTGCTCGAGGGACTGGGGCTCCATGAGAAATGCAGAATGCAGGCTATGAATATGGGGGCTGTGGCACATCAGTGGGGACACCTCAGCAAACCTGTTCCTCCCAGTCACTGTCACACTGCCAAAAAAAAAAGGAGAATCCTCTCTTTCAGCCTCTCTGAACGTGCTGGTTTCTCAGTGCAGAGCAGAGACATAATTTCATTCTGCCTCCTCCACAGGTTCCCTTTTGAAGAGATATTCCTGGACCCCCATACCCTTCATTTTCCCACATCCACCCAGTGCAACACTGTTTTGGGAAACATCCCAAGATTTGCAAGCCCAGAGTTCACTGTGGAGCCAACAGCAGAGTGGGGCATGTGCTGATCCCAACTGGAATGTTGGGACTCACCTACTCCACACCCCCTTTCCCTCCAGCCTGGGCTTGCAGCCCCAAACTGCTGCACATTTCACACAATGACTCAGGCTGTCAGGGAAGTTAATAACTTCAGCAGCCTCAGCTTCTTCCCTTTAGAGAGTTCTGGAATGAGCAGCCTGGGTGAGACAAAAAGGACTTGCCAGGGAGGGCACAGCACGCACGAGGTGGCAACAAGACATAATGTTGGCAGCATTATTAACAGATAAACTGGAGGAAGAAAGGAGGTGTTTGTGTGGGGTTTGCCACAAATCCTCTGCCACCAGGGGCTTCACAGCTGTCAAATTTCCCAAAGGGCAGTGGCAGGGAAAGAGCTCAGGTCCTGCTGCTCCACAGGTCAAAGCTCCCCTTCCACAAACGTGTCCTGCTGGTGCAAAACCCCAAAAGTGTTCAGCAGCAACAGGTTTGTGGTGTGTCATGTTCCCCTGAGCCCAGCACCCAACAATAATCCCAGTATCCTCACAATGCCACAGACAGTCACTCCTCCACAAAGGGAAGAAACAGGCAGCTCGCCCCTCCTACCATCCTTTGGGCTTTATTTATAGAGAGGCACCTTTTATTGCCATTTTTCCTTCTCCCTGAGGCTGGTCTGCCAGGCTCAAGGCAGAGATGGCATCTCCACCTCCAGGATTCAGCCAGCTCCACCCTGCTGCCAAGGGATTCAGCTTAAAGTAATTTTATTCAGAGTTATGCCTGCCAGGCCCCTTCTCAATGCTCTTCTCTGAACACTGGCTGCTTGCACTAGGGAGAATAAAGTAACTAATAACTTAGAGTAACTAACTCTGAGGTAGATGAGACTTCAATCTGAGCCACCCAAGAACGAGCTGAACTCTCACCATGTTGCTTCCCAGTTTCAGGTAGAGTTGTCCTGGTCCCCACACCCATTCAGAATCTACACAATCTTTTCAAAGCTCCCCATTTTAGCACTCACAATTTTTTCCCCTGGAAAAATCATGGTGCTCCTCGAACTGACAAACAGCAACAGAGCCTTCAAAGCCTCACAGAAGGTCATTCCAGGAGCTGCACGCTCTGGGAAGATGAATATGTTGAAGTCACGCCTCGTGAATGTGCCACTATTATAAGAAAGACAGTGGAGGAATTATTCATTAGCAGTGACTTCTGTAGCTCTAATCTCCATAACCAGCTGCCGTTTATCCAAGTGGATCACAGCCTGTCTGAATAAACCTTTGGATGTCCCTACAAGCCCACATCACACAGCCAAAGCAGTCCCTCCTGGAGCGCTGCATCCCTGCAGCTTCTGCGGGAGCTGAGCATGGCAGGAGGGAATATTCCTGCAGCTCCCAGGGCTGGAGAGAGCAGGCAGACAGAGAGTGCCACAGAGTGGCTGGCAGCCCTTCAAGGGGGGCAGGCTTGTGCCAGATGATACTTCTCTCTCCCGAATTAGAAGCAAAACGTGCCAGTAGAAAGTCAGGTGAAAGCTGCCTCTCAAGGAAGCAAGATGCTGCCTCTCGGTACCTCTGTGTGAGGCAGCCTCTGAGAGCATCCTGCTCATCTGAGCACAGCCAGTGCCTCCCAGAAAAGCCACAGCTCTCAGGGGCCAGCCTCTCTGTGCTGTCCCAAAGCTGCCTGATGGCCAGGTCAGACACAGGGCATGGGTTGCTGACCCCTACCATGAACTGTGCTGGGATTTAATCAAAGTATTTTTCCCCTCTCACTGACACAGCCACAGGAAGCACCTCATGCAGGCAGAGAAATGGCATCATTACAAATATTAACCTTCCCCAGCCCTGGGGCTTGAGTTGGACATTGTTATATTACACTTATATATAATATATATAATGTACTTAATATACTGGTGCTGACCACAGGAGACAGGCAAGACCAAACAGGCACCCTCTCTGCCTCAGTCACACAGATTTACACCCAAACATCATCCCTGCATGGCCCTGCCAGTATTGCAGCACCCAGCAAGCTCCCAGTTCAGCCCAGGACTGCATTTCTCCATCTGTCTCCCTCCCTCCCTCAGAGCCCCAGCCCACTCGCAGATCTGCCTCTCAGCATCCATCATGTGCATCTATTATTCAGGAGAAATATCAAGTTATTCATGAGCCAAAATAGGCTCCAGGTACCGCACCCAGGCTCTGACAGGATTCCTCCTGCAAGTTGCTCTTTCCCCAGCCTGGACTTGGCAGAAAGGAGTGCAGATCTGCCCTGGATCCCTCTGGAGGGATTTACAGCTTTGTTCTGGTGAGGGACAGGAGTTAACAACCTTGTCAAGCCGCTCCCTCATCATCTGCTTAATGTACCTCGTTAATGGCCACGGCACAGGATCGTTCACCTCCTGCACACTCCACAAATTCCAACCTTTCCCTTGGGCTTGTGGTTACAGCTCCCCACAAGGACAGAGGGATGGCAGGGCAAGGAGGGCATGGGCACTGACATGGTGCCCACAGGAGGACAGAGACATTTAGCACATTGTCAGAGGCCCCAGCAGAGTTATCCACACACCAAGGAGACATCCAGCCCCAGCAGGGTCCCACAAACCAGGAAAGTTCTGCTTCTCTTCCATTAAGTGAATCCCAACGTGGCAGCGAGGACTGTGCAGGGCAGTAATCTCTGCTCTGTGTTGGATGGTGGCTCCTGTGCCCAATAAAACAGTGTGAATGATTTCTCTCAGCATTGCCCCTCATCTACACACAAAGAAATTCCTTCCAGAAGTGCTACTCCTGTGCTGATGACAAAGACTGGCTGGGCAGGCACGAGAGCAGGAGGCAGGAGGGAACATTCCAAGCTCAGTGCATCTCTTGTTCCACTCAGAGCATCCACAGCCCTTCCAAAAATGAGCAAAGCACATCAGAGCAGACCACAAAAAAGGCCCAAAATCCTGCATTGGAACACCTAAAACTTGTACAGTGCTCTGATTGCTTCTCCTGTGCAGGGATGGGCTGAAGGCCTCAGGACAGTGGCCCCACAGCACTGATTCCCACCACAGGACTGCAGGGTGGCCCCGTGTTTTTGTGGTTGGGTGAGGGTGACATGAGTTGAAGTTGGAAAAGACTCACTTGGATGCACCAGCAGAAGCACTGCAGGGTGATCAGTGTCCCTGCACAGCTCCAGGTTTACTCTGTGTCACAGTCTATGGGATTCAAATGGAATAATCACACAAGACCATCTAGTTTGGTCCCATGTGGCCAGAGCAATGTCACTGCCCAGCATTTTCTGGTTTTTTCTCATTCCCTGAGAATCTGGTAAGATAAATCCATTGTCACACATTTCTTCTTTAGCTATAGAGGCTGCTCAACAGGTGGAAAACACAAAGCATGAAATTTAAGGAGTTCAACCAGAATGTTTCAGCACCAAGGGGGGAGTTTACAGCCAAGTCAAGGGGGAGGTGACCCAGACACCCACCCCACTGTCACACTTGCTCAGCACCCACACACACAGCCAGACCCACTCACTCACAGCAGCACACCAGGGCATCTCAGCCCTCGCTTTGTGCCACCAGGGCATCTCAGCCCTTGCTTTGTGCCACCAGGACAAGAGTTTGGGCTGTAAAACTGCAACTCATGCAAAGGGGGATCCCTGCCCTGCTGATGGTGACAGGAGTGATGCTTTTTATTCACTGAAAGCTGAAGTGGGCCCCAAATCACGCTGGCATTATGTTATGATAATGCTGGAAGCATTATAAATGCTCTGTGTGCCAGACAAATCCTGGAGCAGGCTTCCAAATCCCCTCCAAATCCCCACTTGCATCTCTACAGCCATCCATTCATGAAATCCAGAGCAGAGCCTCAGCATCCATCCTTTTTGCTCCTGGTCTCTTTCCAGCTGAATGGAAGGTGAGGCACACTCAAGGCTTTGCTTCTGGATTAGCCTTTTTTCTGCCTTTCAGGAACCTGCAGAATGATGTCCAGCAGGGCATCTGAGATAAACCCCATGGCCCTTTTTCCTGTCAGAGAGTGAAGTGTCTCATTATCCATGAGCTCTGGCCACCCACACTGTTTCCTGCAGGGCCATAGGGGTAGGTAGATCCTCCCAGCAGAGTTTGCTTCCTACATTCTGTTTGCAATCAACAGGGAGAGTTTATTTTGCCAATTTTTTTTGAGAAATGCCTTTGGATAAGATGAGTTGTACCCTGGAAATGCCTATTTTCCTTTCCTATACAGTAACAGAACACTTAAGCAAAGAGTTTCCCATATTTTGGGGGTAAGCAGACTTCTCTCTCTGAGCTACAGCTTTCAATTCCCTATCCACTGCTCTTAAGGAACAGCACAAAAAGCCTTAGAGAGAAGCTTAGCTCTTGTCCCAGCTTTAGGAAAACAGCTCACATCCAGGCAGGAGGGGGATCTTGAGCATTTCCTATTTATTCTGCTGTCACTGGCAGGCATATCACATGGTGTTCCCCATGGATAGGAGAGCTGGAGGGATTTCTGAGGGACCACAGCAGCTGGGAAATTGCTGAAAGGCTCTGTGGTATCCAGGCAGGACAGAAACACAGAGTGAGTGTGGAACTTCACACAGGGAGAACACACAGTCCCATGGAAGTGTGGAACACACACCTCTGTGGCCAGCATGGAAAACACAGCCCTGCAAAGCTGCACAGGTACCCATAAGGTGTTCTCCTGCACAAGAATCATTTTATGAGCTTCTAAATGACCTGCCTTGGAAAGTGCCATTTGGTAAACCCAACATACCCACAGAGGGAGAGGGACAAGAACAGGGGGAGGGCTAAATTTGTGGGACAAAGCACTGTGAGAGACCAGGATCTGCTCCCTAGCACTGTGGATTGTTCTCAGTTCTTTTCCCAAGCTCTCAGTTCCCTGGAGGTCTGGAGTTCCCATTAAAACTGTAGGAGGATCTATTCCACAGTGACTAATATGCTGTATTACTTGGAGCACTTGGGGGTGGTCCATGTGTCTCAATCAGGATATGAACATTAATTATGGGCCACACCCTGTGATCTCTGCTCAGCAAAGCCCTCATTAGCTTCTGAAGGTGAATCCAGCCCTGGTGTCAACTTGCCAGAGAGAGCTGGGGATTGCAGGAGAAAAAGGGAGAATCCATCCTTCCTCTTTGGACCTCGTGTTTGGCAGAGCTCACTTCTCCTGCCACCAGAGAAACAGGAGATGGCAGGTAACTGATTCAGGATCTCCACAAGCAAAGCATAAAGAGCAACACGTTACAGAGAACAAGGACCCAGGAAACAGCCCCTGCAGAGGCCCTTGCACTGACATTGCTTCCAGAAGATGCTTTGCCTTCAGGTGGGTTGAAGCCACACCAAATGCACCTGCACCAAACAAGACTTACAGCTACAGCCCACCTAACCTTGCAAGGGCCTTGCATGCAGTGGGGGGCTGCAGGAAAAGTGAAGGGTGAGAAAGCCACATAGGGCACGACCCACAGAGACAGATGCTGAGCAAGTCCTGCTGTGTCCCCACAACTCAGGGATCCTGCTGAGAAGCAGCCCTGGAAGCCTCTGGCACTGCTTGTCCCTGTGAGACAAAATGCACAGCAATGCAAGAAAGGACCATGCCCTGTCCTCCTCTGGATTCAAATCTGCCCACTGGGTTTTGTTTGAAGGAGGAAAAACTGCTTTTGCACAACTTTTTTGAAACAGAACAAGGGCAGGAGAGAGCAAAAGCATCACAAAAGACAAGTCTGCAAAAAAACAGTGAAAAATGAATTTTGCCCTGGTGCCCCTTCAAAGACAGTTCTTTTCATCTCCCAAGGCTTCTGCTGTGGCAACAGCAGAGTGCTGGAGCAGCTAAAAAGGGCAGACACCCTGTTTTGGAATCTGAAAACATTATTTTGATGTGCAGCAGCCAGCTTTGCACAAGGGGAGAGCCTGTGCTCACACTTTGGTGCTGGGGGGTCTCCTGGTGGGCTTAGACCAGCTCTCCCAGCCACAGCAGTGGTTTGCCAGGAGGATGCAACAAGGGTCAGCATGCTGAAAACCAACCAGCCCTGCACCCTGGAGGCACCCACTGCTTTCCTTGCCTCAGAAGGTGCAGAATTGCACAGAAAAACCAGAAAGATGCAGAACAACACAACAGGTCAAGGGAGGAAAGAGCAAATCCAGCATCACTGAGGGCGGCTGGAGCTCTGTGGACACTGCCCTGATGAGGACAAACAGGGTCCTGATCCCAGTGGCACTGTGCCAGCCTGTGACACATACAAGGTGACAGTCCCCTCCAGGGTTGGGGCACCAGCCCTGCTTTGTGTCCACTCTCCACTATGGCCACCTTGAAGGGTCAGGAAACTTTGGGAAGCCAACTCACAAGTGGGAAAGCTCTGCCCCTTCTCCTCCTTGCTGGCACATGAATGTGGAGGGGAATCTCTATGGATGACCTGTCACTTTGCTGTCCTAGAAAATCAAAATACCACAAGACTTGGGTCCCTTCTTCTGCACCTTCCTCGGGCCAGCCTGGTTTGGAAGGACTGAGCTCTCCCTGAAGCTGTGACTGTGTTGCTACTGACTCAAAGTTCCCCGTCCTCCACCAGAGAATCCAACAGTGTTTCCCCAGGAATGGCTCTGGGGGGGGGGGGGGGGGTGAATGGAGGGATTTATAACTCTGCTTTATGAAAGTACTCAGAGCCAATGCCACAGATTGCACATTTTTATCTCTGTCTTTCCTACACCCAGAAATATTCCACCAGGAAACTAAAATACTGGTCAGCTACCTCCCCATTCTGGTATCTCCCACTGTCCTGCTGGCTTTGGCCATTTCCAAAGCTCTTGGTCCCTTTCACAGAATTAACTACCCTGGGAGAAATATCCTTCTTTCTCACCAATTATTCAGTTTCTGCCAGAACATCTTCTTTATTCCTCAATGCTTTGAGGCTGATACAGAAAGCAGAGTTGTGTGGCTGCTACATACAAAAAGGTATTTTACACTCTTTTCCTGAGTGCCTCCATTTTCCCCACACCTTTTTAATCCCATCTTTCTCAGGTAAGACAAGAAATCCCAACCTCTGTAACCTTCCAGGCAAGTCCTGGTCGATTCCTTCATTGAGACAGACATGCAGGGACACTAACAATTCAGGCAAGGATGTACAGACCTATGGAAAAGACTCCAGAGTCTGCCAGTCCATAAGGCTGGACCACGAGTTCCTTAAATGTTCCTACAAGCTCTTACAGCAATTGACTGCACACTGGGGCTCGTGGCTTTCTGCACTGTGTGCACACAAGTGGGGACTTCTGTGACACATTATTTAAGCAACCAAAGCAAATGCTTCCTAAGTCCATTCCAAGACCCATCAAGAAGCTGCTGAAGGCAGGGAGAGGAGGGGAGATGTGACAGGTAGCACAGGACAAATGGATATTGCAGCAGCAAGATCCTGCCAAAGATAGTAAGGGCTGGCCAGGCTTGCTGGGAATAACTGGATCTGGGCTCCACAGCTGTAAACATCAGGGTCTCCTCAGAGCTCTCCCAAACATCTGGGCTAAGCCACCTCCCAACACTATTTGAAGTTGCGCTTTCTGGTCTGACTGAGAAATTTGGACTTTCATGGTTGGAGAGCCAGGAACAGAGTCAGAGAGAGGCCCAAAAGCATCATTTGTGGACAGCTTCATTGATTACCACAGACTTTCTCTCCCATAGTCACTATTTTTCATCCCCACCCATTCCTACAATGTAACACGACACAGAGATCACTCTGGCATCGCTCAGCCATCTCCTATTCCTCCAAAAGATAGCACTTGGAAAGCCTTTCCCTTTAAGGAGCCTCAAAGTTGGCTCTCACCGCTGCTGGCAGGAATGAAAGGGATTTCAGTTCTCCCTCCTCCTGAATCCCATCCCTTTCTATTGCGAAGAAAAGGCAGAGGATGACCAAGGGAAGAGAAACGCAACTCTGAGTCGCCTCTCACCTCCCTCCCCTCCTTCTGCACGGATGCACTGTCGGGCTCGGAAGGTGCGGGGCCATTGTGGTCCTCAGGAAACCTTCCCAGAGCCCGAGGGGAGCCCCGGGGCACGGCTGGGAGGGCAGAGCTCCTGGAGGCGAGACACGGGCGTGTTTCCCCATAACCCTGCCAACCCTCCCCAGGGAAAGCAGCTTGGTGTCCTCAGGCACACAGCCCGAAAAAGGGGGGACATAGTGACCCCCAGCACTGCAGCCCTCGGGACCCATTCTGCGTTCTTTAAACACACGGGCAAGGCTGGAAATATCGCTTGGAGTCTTTCCTGCTTCCTCCCACTCCCTGCCCGCTGCATCCACACAGCCACACACCCAGCCCTGTGCATAAAGGCTCTCCGTCCTGCTCGGCTCAGCCATGCAAAGCCTGCAAGAGGCAAGAGTTACCTTATTCCCACAGCCTGAACCGCCTTCTCTCTCCATCGTGGCTGGGAAGCTGCTCCCATTCATGCTTTAATCCCTGGGAACAGAGGCACGATTCAAAGCGGCTGCTCACCCACCGGAGTGGGCTCCCCCAGCGACCTCCTCCTCCTTCTCTCCTCCCTTTTTCGTCGTTTGTTGGGTCCGGTTTTGTGGTGGGGTTTTAAAATGTATTCTTTCTTAATCCAGGCAGCATCCAAGACATTCCTTCATCGCCTTTCTGCCTGTCTGTGTCACTCGCAAAGAAACAGCCTTGGAGAGCTCCTTCCTCCTCCCCTTTTGCCTCCGTGGACCTCTGGTTCCCAGGTCTGCCTTCTGCAGCGTGGCGAGGAGGGAAAGAAAGAGAGGGAGAGAGGGAGGGAGCGGGCAAGCAGGGAGGAGGAGGAGGAGGAGGAGGCCAACGGGATGCGGGAGGAAGGAGCCAGAGCGTGTCTGGCTGCTTTGTATCCAGAGCGCTGCCGACAGCCTCCCCCTGCCAGAGGAGGACCTGCTAATGGTCTGTACCAATTTATTCCACTTAGGCAGGGGCACTTCTCCCTGCGACAGGAGGAAAAGCCAGGGAAGGCTCCGAGATGGCCCCTTAAGGAATTGGTTCCTGCTCTCGTCGCTCCGCGGCATCACCCGCCGGGTTCGCAGCCACAGGCTCGGGGAGTTGCTCTCCCAGCCCGGCAGGAGAGCAGGAAGCGGAGCATGGGAAGGGCTGGGTGCCAGGGAAAGGGTGCCTGGCGAGGAGGCTCAGCACTGACCATCTGCTGGGGGGTTGCAAGGCTCCCTCCTCCAGCTCCAGGATGGCAGGCTGAGCTCTGCTCCACTTTCAGCACACACACACTTCAGCAGAGCACCATCCACTCCTCTCTGGCCGTGCTCAGACCGGTGGCACCCAACTGAGCCCACCTGGGCTTTGGAAGCAGTGGGTAACATTCTACATCTCATTCAACTGCCCTTTTATTGAGCACCACATCTTTCCATGGCCCCACTCAGCCATCCCCACCCAAACAGCAGGGTACCCCCATATTCACCCTGGCAGCTGACCCAGGTCCCTGGCACTGGGCAAAGGGCAGCAGGAACATGATTTCCCATGGGAAGGAGGCTCTGGATGTGACCAGGACTGCCCCTAATCTGGGGGCAACTGCACCAAGTCCAGCAGGCACACAGGACACTTATGCTATGCACTAACCATGGAGCAGCACCCAAGGAATGCTCCCTTCATTTATAGGGACCAGTTGGAGGATGCAGGGCTTGAAGGGGCAGAGTCAAGGTTTTATCTCCTGATCCTACCCTTTAATAGCTAACCCAGGCAGGGCTGACTCATGCTCAGCAGCAGATTTCTCTGAGGTGGCTGAACACCACAGTACTTGCAGCTCCAAATGCCACAGTCACAGCTGGACACTTTAACATGAGCCAAAAGTCACTCCTGAGCTCAAGACCGAGTCACCTTTTACCTGTCCTGACCTGCTGCCTGTTCACCTGCTTCCAACCACGTCAACCCCCTGTGTACCACCATCTCTTCCCAGCTACATCTTCCACACTGGACATGCACAAATCCACATCTACTCCCTTGGTACTGACTCTCTGTAAGGTCACAGTGCCATGGTAACCTGTAGATATAGACAGATTTACTTATGCTTTACTAAAAGAGGAAGAATAAAGGAAAAACCACAACGTTCCAATTCCTGTGGAAAGCTTCAGTACCCAGAGACTGAGCCACAGTGTGGTGCAATCTCAGGGATCTTCACCAGGGATTCCACCTTTTTGTTTTGACTCTACAGCATTCAGACCCTGGTTTTAACTTGTGCATCTCAAGGGGCACCTGGGAGCAGAAACTTCTGCTGTGTAGTTTGGAAGTCCAAATATTACTCAAAAATTAACAGCCATTGAGGCACAGACAGATCCCAACTGCATCATCACAGGGACAGAGGTTCCCATAGTCTTTCCTCCTCAACGAGGGCAAGGTGAAGGACTCCACACCACTGTCTCAGATGGAAATGAGCTTTGCTGAGCCTGGAACCAGGGACATGATGCCTCCAGGCCAGTGCTGAAGGACTGTCCACAGTTAGGCTTGAAGGAAGGAGCTTTATAACAGCCTCTTCCCACAAGCTGCATTTCTCTGTGGATGAACAAGATGTTCCAGTCTAGAACCCTTCATGCACAGCCAGGTGAGCTTCTGCTCAGCCACCTCCTCTGCAAAACACGGCAGTTCTTGCAATCGAAGGGAACGTGGCCTTTTTTTGTCCTTGGTCTCATTTTCTGCAAGGTACCTTGGGGAGAGATCAGCTCCAAAGACTACTTGCCTGGGAATTTTGTGCCAATTCAGCTAGTACTAAGGGTTTCACTGAGCTCTTTGTCTATTAAAAATGTATAATGTCCACTTATATCAAAAGGGTAGATTCAGACCCAGCATTTTTCCAGCGTGTCCCAGCCTGGCTGCTGTTATGGCATGCAGGAGATGGATAGGAAGGAGCTGTCCCTTGAGGCCTATATCAGGAATAAGAAAAGGGCACATTCATTGACTGTTTCAGGGTTGGGTGTGGGGAAAATAAGGGAGGAAAGTCATAAAAATGCTCCTGCCACAAAGCCTAAGCACATAAATATTCAGGGAGGAGGGAAAGATGTGCTGCACCTGAGATTTATAAAAATTATGGGTGAGCAGTAACATTTCAAGCCCTGCATCTGTGTCTCCAAAGGCTCACAAAGGTGGAAGGCATTGGGATAAGTATCAGGGAAGCTCAGGAGGAAAACACACACACAGACACACACACACAGGCATTGCTGCATCCTTCCTCTGCCCCCCCGGCTCAGAATTACAGTCTGACACACTCAGAGCTGTTTTTTGTGATCAGAGCAGCAGAACAACCATGCAGGGACATTGCTCTGACATTTTCCAAGGTTGTCCCTTTGAACCTTGACATATCGACTTGTCTGGACGCTGAATAGGAGTGTGAAACATGTTCCCCAGAGCCAAATTCCAGGAGAGGGCAAGCCTGCCAGCAAGATGGGTATGGGAGGAGAGGCTCAATCCTCCCGAAGGATCTCGGGATAAAGGGGGAAGGGTGCTGTTTGCCTGGATCCACGGAGCTTCCCGGAGGATGGGAATCTGAAACAAGCAGCATCGCTGTTGACAGCAGCGTGTATAAACAGAGCAGCATTTCCCTGCTCCCTCCCTCTTCTTATTATAGCACAAAACACCCCGAGTAAAATACATACACACAACAATCCACTAGAAAAGGAAAACAAAGCCCGGAGCGTGTGCACGCACACAGAAACACAGAGATACTCTCCCGGAGAACACAGCATAGATTCAATACCTTAAATGTCATTTTTAAAATATTAACGCTGTGCTTCAGGCTGGGTTTATTTTAAGGGTTGTAACCACGGGGCTGGAGGCACGTGAAAAACCTAAACTAGATGCTCCCAGACTGGCACACTCTGCCTGCCCTGCCTGACCCCGCTCAGTCTGCTCCTCCCCGACTCCACAGCGGCAGAGCCGGGGCAGACACACTCCCACCAGGCAATTTTCCCGGGAGGAGGCAGAGCTGCAGCTCCCTTTCCCCCTCTTCCCCGTGCTTGCCATCTGGCAGGGCCAGGAGCTCCGTGCTGCAGCCCCGCACGGACAGGAGCCGATGCCTCTCTCTGGATGAACAACCACCTCATTAGCCGAGGCTGTGCGGGGCAAAGGGAGCAGCACAAGGGCAAATACTCAGCAAATAGCAGGATCCATTTCACACAAACACGGTGCTGGGCTGCTGGGAGCAGCTCCAGGGCTGGGGAGACCCACGATTCCATCTAACCTGGCTGTCACCTCTCCTGCTGCCCCAGTCACAGCTCCGCCACCTCTTCCAGCACTGCCTCGTTTTGCAGCCTCAGGCAGCCTGAACATGGGAACTGCCTCACCTCGGGCTCTCTGAGAGTTTCCTCAGCTCTAGGCTGGGCTCCACATTATTATCACCTTGTGATGCCAGACCTGAGATATGACTCCCTGCAGAAATGGGATGGGGATGAGATGGGCCAGTTATTGAAATGCCAGGCCTAAGCTCTTCACAGCAACGCTGACACTGGGAAAGGAGAACCTCATTTGATGGTCCCACTCACCTTGTCAAGCGAGTGAAAGGGACTGAAGGCTGTGGAAGGGGCTACTGAGAAGAAAAAATGTCAAAGTCTGGTCACTTTTTCAAACTAAGACCTTCTTCCTTCTTCCCACAGTAGTTGCTCATACCCATAAATCAAATTAACAAATTGTGTTAACTCTCCATTCAATCAAACCCCTCAAGCTATTGCTGGTGCTCCCTTTCAGTACCACAGTCCATCCTACTCTGTGGAACAGATCCTTGTTTCTGCTTTGGTTGACATGAGCCATACTGGGCAAAAAGATCCTCCAGCAAGCAGTACTAGCACCTGCTAGTCTGTTGTTTGCCAAGGGCCAAAGAAGTCCACAGGCTTTGCTTTTCACCTTGAAGCCAAGGCGGGGAGATACTCTCTTCCCTGTCAGCCTGTCAGGAGCTGCTCACCCCATCAAGGTGCATGGAGGGCATTTGAACACCCTGATGTGGATTCAGCATGTCCTCAGGATGCTTCACAGATTTAGGAGCAGGTCAGAGCAAGGGTTGGGCAGACCAGAAGAAGAGCTGTGGTGCTGTATCAGCAGGTGGTGCTCTCCCCTTCAAATCGGCAGACAAATGAAGCCCAAGCCTGGTGTTTTACCACTGGGATTTCCTCCAGTTAAAGATACCTCAGTCTAACAGGAAACCCTCTCTTCTCTGCCCTGCTGAGAGACAGAGCCTGCATCAGTTCAGAGCCACAGTTTGCAGGAGCTCCCCATGGACAGTGGTGCTCCTTAACGTCTTGGAAGGAACTCTTCATGGGTTAAAGACCCATCGTAGGTGAACCAAGCTCAGGGGAACATCTAAAAGGAAACGGTTTAACACATTGCTGGGAGCTGGCAGGAGTGATTCAATAACCCCCCGACTCCTCATCCAGCTCCAGCCATTCCCAGATCGTTATCCTGGCCGGGATCCAAGGCAGAGATTGTTCAGAGACCAGCACAGCCCAGACGGTGCTAAATCACAGACATCCAAAGGGTTCTCCGAGGGGTTTTAATTTATTGGGAAGCACCCTCTTAGCAAATAAACATAACCAGCGACCCAGCTCCATCCTCAGGGCTTTGTAATCAAGCTCTGTTTCCAAACCCTCTGCACACCCATCATACAGGTCAGGAACTCTTGCCTCTGCTCTGGACACCACAGCTTGAGACCAGAAGAGAGGAGAGGAAGCAAACACACTGCTGAAATTGTTGCTGGGTCTCTGGGTGTGGTGAGACAATCCCAAAATGGGGACTTCCACTTGACAAAAAGTCACAGGCCCTTTGTTTTAGGGGTCAGACTTAGCAGCCAGTCCAAGCCTGCAACTCTCTCTCCCTCAATACTTTAGTTGTGCTGTTGGCAAATGCTCTCCCCATTTCCTGCCCTGTTGAACCCACATTTGCTACCACTCCTTCTCCAGGCAGCTTTGGCTCTTTCTGAGAAAGAACCTCCTTCAAGAGCAGCTTGTGACACTCTGGGATTGCAACACAATGAACTGATAAAGCGAGACATAGAAGCGCATAAATAATCATAATATCTCACGTCCCAAGATCACACAAGCAATTTAGATTCTTTTTTCGTGTCCCATTTATAAATATTCATTTCAGAGATGTTTTAAACCAACCGAGCCTGATGCAGACTTGCTCCAAAAGCTCCAGCAGCCTGACATTCCCATGGAGTGTGCAGGCAAAATATACCTCTTTGAACCCTCACCTCGCCCTGCCAAGGGCCCTGCTGCCTCTTGCCTACAAATATCCACAGACAATGACAAAAAAAAAACAGCAGCAAATATCTCAGCAGCTTCTGCCACTCCTGTGGAAGTCGTGTCTCTGCCACATCCCCATTCCCTGCTACTAACACCCATCCCAAAACTGTTATGTGACAATTCAGGAATCGCATCACCTTGTCTGGGTTTACTCAGCTGCCACTAAACAGAACCACTTGGACCTATAAAAAACGTTTGTGTTCGTGCCTGGAAAAGAAAAATTAGTATGCAAACAGTGATAAATCCTCTGATGTGCACATTTATGTTTTTATCATGTAGTTAATCAGGAAAGAGTATGTTCAGTTTAGATACAGCTCCACACTTTGCCTCTATAATCTGAATCCCAGAAGGGCCTTATAAAACCATAATCTGCAATGCAAAGTTGCAAAGCATATGGGAGTGTCTATAGATTTTCCAAATCACCTGTGCCCTAATTTAATATGAATAACAATTAGTTTACTCTTATCAGTTAATTGTGCCCCTTGTGGATTCAGCAACACTGCATCTCGTCACCAAACGCCTTTGTCGGAGCAAACTTTAATTACACTTCCTCTCACCCAGCCCCACTTGCAGCTTTGGCAACAAAGGCGAAATTGCTGCTGAACAAAAACCCACCACCAGTGGCAACACAAAGGGAGGCAGCGCTGCTTTCTGAGAGAATCAGAGCAGTAAACAAAGCAGCCCGGGGTTAATAGCAGGGAGTGTCTCTCAGTCCCTCCAGCTCAGCGAGAGCAGCCCATACCCTGCCAGCATCGCAGATGGGCAGCACAAGGGGCTTCTCCAGCCCCAGCCAGCCCTCCATCCCCGTCTCCATTCCAAGGTGTGCCTCCCAGCCCTTGGGCACCAGCAGCAGAAGATTGGAGAGAGCTTTCATTCACCTCCAGAGCTGTGATTAGCAGAGGATTGAGAGCCAAGGCACCAGGGTCCTCTTTCCAGCTCCGCCGCTGCCTCTAAATGTGCGAGGCACTTAAATCCGAGCTGCTCCCTCACCCATTTCAACAGCCCCATTGCTGGCATTGATGAACGTGATGTGCTGTGCACACACACTCACCCAATGCTCAGGGATCAATCCTGCACTGAAAACACTCTTACTGCACCCAGAAGTGCTGCAACATTTACCTTTGGCACAGGATTCGCGGTTTCTTTTCAAGGCGCAAAGTCCCCTTGTGAATCATACAAAGGAGCAGATTGAGGACGACTGTTTCTACTCCCATTTCAAACACTGCAGGGTTTTGCACACACACAGGCCTTCAATCTCAGTTACACCATCACCTTGGCAGCAAAACGTTGCCTTTGCATAGCAGAGGATGAAGACTACAAACCCTTTGGCAGAGCTGAAGGAACGAGCCTGCAGCACGGCAGATAAAGCCTCTGGTGGGAGGAATTCTCTTCAGCCCAGGAATGGAGGGGCATCACAGTGCCACAATGAGATGGTGAAGCCACAGAGGATGTGAATCTTCCCACTAAGGATGCTGGAAGCTCCAGGACTCTGCTCCTGCTCCCCAAAAGAGAGCTGGGATTACCACCGCTGGGAATTCCCTTGTTGCACAAGGAATTCCAGCTGCTTTTTGCCTCACAGCCTTCAGAGCAGGTGGAGGGGAAGACTTCTTCATAATCTGTGTTGCTGCTGCTCCTGCACCACCCTGAGCATATACGAGAAGGACACTCACCCTGCCCAAGTCAGGGAATCCATCACCTGCCACATCAAATCTGCTCATCACCTTTCTACAGCCTGACCTCTGCTCCTCTCTGAAATGGGAGATCTCCACCCTTACAAAGGAATAAGCTGCTGTGAATACTTAATTGCTTTTATTGCTCTCTTGTAATTGTTATCATGACCTTTCCATGCACTATTTTGATGTGTCTCACCAGGTCACTATTTCTGAGCCATAGGCTCCAGTGGAACAGAAACATTAATCTGCTACAGACAGCAGATACAAAGCTCATGGTGTTTGATCTCTCCTGGCAAAAAAAAAAAGATGCCACAAGCTGGACCAGGATGAGTTCTGGCATTCTGGCCATGCCATGAAAGATTTCTGACTTTTCCCAATTTCTCCCACCTCTCTTGTTGATCACCTCATTAGCTTAGCAAGCAGCAAAGCAAAAGCAACTACAATTACAAATTACAAATATGGCCAAGAATAACTGGAACAGTGTGAGTGGGGAGTCCAGGCTGCAGTGGCCAGGATAATTCTGCAGGCAGCATTAGCTACTTTGACAGCAGAGTGAGTCACTCCCCAAACTAATTCCCAGCTAAAGAGAAAAATCAGGCTTGGATTCTCCATGGAGGTACAAGCAACAACAATTTGCAGCTCTCCTTTCTGCTCCAAGCCATCCCACACTGCCAAACACATGCAGCACCAGGCAGGAAGAGCTGGCAGGCAAGAACAGGATCTGCCTTTTGACCATGTCATTCTTTTCAGAACAAAGCTGTGGCTCAAGCAGGGCTGCTTTGGCTGAAGAAGCTGGAAATACAAACCAAACAAAAGCTTATCCTGGCAGCATTCGTGCAGGTCTGACAGCCTCACCCTGCAAATAAATTGTTTCTGGTGGAAGTGGAAGAGCCATCTCATCCATCTCAGGCACTGCAAATCCATGGCTGGTGTTTCTGAGACACTGCACTATATTAAGAGTGCTGTTCAAATGGCTAGCAGCTTACCCAAGAGCCTTTTCATACACAGAAATGTAACATTTGTTAAATTGTGTTGATGTCCCATCCCTGGAAGTGTTCAAGGCCAGGCTGGACCTGGGCTGGTGGATCCCCCACTCGGGGCTGGAACAAGATGATCTTTCAGGTGCCTTCCAACCCAAGCCATTCTGTCATTTTCTGATTATTAACACTCCTTTCTTCTTTCCTCCCCTGTCCCCCAGCTACTCATTCCTGTCTAGAAAGAGACAAATCTCCTAATTCAGACCAGCCAAAAGTGAGCTCATGTCCTGCTCCATCCGTGAACAGACCACAGTCCCTGTGAGGGACTGTCCAAGTCCTTGCAGCAAGGAAACATCCCAAAGCCTGAGAGCAACCCCGGGGACTGCAGTGCTTGCAGGAACACACAGAGCAACCTTATTCCCCCCACACACTGATGACATACACACAGGCAGGAAAAGGCTCAGCATTTGGACCCAGGCACAGACACACCTGCGTGCTCTCTTTCTGCAGGAATGCAGAGCTGAGATTTGCTTTTCTGCCGCGCTGCTCCAGCACGTAGAGAGTTTCTGTCCATGGTGCTCGTGGACGTGAGGGCTGTGCAGGCAGTCACAGCCAGCAGCTGCTCTGCCAGGGAAAGGAACACACCACCACAAAAACAACGAACATTTCACTTCTAAATAACCCCTTTGTTGCTGAATCTCAAAGCCCTTTTGCACAGCTGCTGCAGTGCTTCTCTCACAGGCAGAGGCAGGAACAGGGGCTGAACTCTTGCTCAGGCTGCGCAGAGAACGATCTCTCACTGGCCCAAAGTGTGCCCAGACCTTCCAAACACCCAGTTTAATGCTGTGTCCGATGCTGAGCCAGTTTCTCCTCCCCTCTCTGCTCCAGGAAATGCAGCTGTTCAGTGCCAGCACCAGACAGGCAATCGAACCAGAAGGGCTTGGGGGTCTGGTTGGTCCCAACACTTCCCTGCAGGTCAGGCTGCAGCGTGAGACACCACACTGTGGTGTTGCTGCTTGTGACAGCTCAGCAGCTCCTGTCTGTGCAGGTAAACAAAATATTGCCCTGATCACTTCTGATCCATGAGAGCATCCCCCACCAGCAGCTGAGAAACAGACTGACAGGACAGGAAGAACATTCTTCCCTTGCCATGAAAGGAGCAAAGTGCAGGTTCCACTGGGAAACAGCCTGGAAAAGACTATTGTTTCTCATCCTTATGATGCACAGCACCATTCCCACAAGGGAAACTACTTCCATAAATGTTCCTGGATTAACCAAAGGGCACTTCTGCCCACCCCATCCCAGGGAATTCTGCCTTTCAGTCCCTATCTGAGACCAAGCTCTGCATCCACTCTCAAAGGTGCACACACACAATGCACTGGAGGTTCACAGCCCAACTCTCACACCGTGGTGGGATTCCTGATGGATCCCCACAGGCAGCAGCTGATGGAGGGAGCAGCCACAGCCCGTCAGGAAGCATCAGGCTCAGGGCTGTCTCCTGTGCTCAGCTCCATCCACTGCTGCCTCCCTGCTCTGAACAAACACTCTTAACTCTCCCTTTCAGGGCCCGTCTGCCCCCGGGCGACACTCACGGGTTTCACATCCTAAATGCTGTGATTATTATTTTATAGGGAGCTGGCTGGATGCAAAGCTTGATGAAGAGGGCCTGCTTTTCAGGCAAGCTGCTCAATGGACGGGCACCACAATAAACCTGTGAAGGAAGGAAATACCCAAAAGCCTGGGATAGAGGATGCTCTTTCTCTCCTCTCCTTTCCTTCAGGTCCTTCATCTCTGGGGGTCGGACAGCATCTTCTCTCTCCTCTCCTTTCCTTCAGGTCCTTCATCCCTGGGGGTCAGACAGCATCTTCTCTCTCCTCTCCTTTCCTTCTGGTCCTTCATCCCTGGGGGTCAGACAGCATCTTCTCTTTTAGAACGTGGATAAAGGAAAGGCTGAGTTTTGGAGATACCAAGTCCATTCTTAGAGCAAGACACCTCCTATATGAATAATGGAAAAGTCTGTAGCAGCTCCACATTTGAGTTTGCACAGACATTTGCACTTAAAGCAGACTAAAATCCCTTTGCTTCACCCTTCCCTGATTGAATCCAGCCTCCAGACTCAGCACAGTTCTCCAAGGGCAGTGAAACATCCCATGCAAATGAAGTAAAATATTAACTTAGATTTGTAGCTGCCTTTTTTTTAAATGTCTCTGAAACACTACTCCGTTGTCCTACATCTTCTAGCTCAGTCACACATGTTACCTCAGCCCAGGCTGCATCTGAAATAGCACAAGTCAGCACAAAAGTTTATTGCCTTGATTCTAAGATGAAAAGAGCTCGCTCAAGGTCTGCACACACAACTCAGCAGCTTATACTGAAAAAAGAAGGACCAAGCTCTGCACTGTGTGCCCCTAATTGCCAAATTTTGCCCCTAAACATCCTCCTCGAGCTCCCTAAAGCCCAGCAGTGGATCTGTTCCCTCCTCTGCTGCCCTGGCAGGGCAGGGCACTCTGTCTGCAGGCTGTGCCCAGTGTCAGAGCTGCCAGTGCCCCCAGAGCTGACAGGCAGAGCTGTTCTGCTCGGCACAGTTGGGTGAGCAGCCCCTTCCAGCACAGTTTGTTATTCTCATGCTCTGCCTGCTAATTGCTTTCTGAAATGGGGAAGAAACAGATGATGAGCAGAATGCAGCTCCTGACAGATTCCCCAGCACTGTAAATACGGCTCACCTTGCTGTAAACAAGGAAATGCTAAAAAAAGAAGGGAAGGGAGAGCACACAGCATAGCAATAAATAATAATAAAAAATTCTCCAGCTTCTGTGCTGCAAGAGAGCCTTGCACAGGGGTGAGAACCCCAATCTATTTGGTGGTTCACTCTGAAGACACCTGTGAGCCCCTGGGGAGCACATGCTAATACCAGCATAGCTACAAACCATTCCACCAGGGCTGATTAATGCCCTGCAACCTCTTTGTCTTGCTGAAGATACACTGAATCAAACTCCCCCAGGCAGGGGGACTAAATCCACCGAGAAAGTGAGCAAGGAAAGGTTTAAAAACAAAGAACTTTATTTCTGCCAGGTCCTGATTACACCTCTGTATGAGCTGTGATAGTAGAGGCTTCCCAGTGCACAGCCCCACACAGAACCAAGGATCTGCTGGCTCCCTGCAGGTATTATGACTCTGCTATTTTAAGGGAAATACAGTTTGCTCTTAAAAATAATGAGATTTAAAATTAATAAGCTTGGGGCTTTAAGCTTTCTGAGTTGTGAACCCACAGGCTACACTTTAAACCCACTTCCAGATTTCATCTCTCTAGCCACAAGGCCTGGAAGCTTATTTTAAAACAAGACTTCAAGGTTCCTACATTTCCAGGAACAGAGGAACATCAAAAGCCATCAGATTCACAATCACATGGCAAAAATTGACAGCAGTGGTAGAAAAACACCCAACATTGCTGACTAAACTGTTGTACAGTGAGGGGGTTCAACAGTGTGAGTCACTCCACCCCAGAGAAAACTGCATTTCAGTAATAGATGTATTTGCAATGCCAACCCAGGATCATGCTCACAGCTCTCTTTCTTTGGAGACAGAAGGTGCTGAAAGCACTAAAATTACAGAGGGGAACAAAACTCAGGAATGACAGATCAGTAAATGGGTTCTACAGACACCCCACAACTCCTTGGAGAAACACTTAAGTGGGAGAAAACTTTCACTTGTGAGAAATGAACTCTGTTCCTGTTTGGGGCACAAGGACATCAGCTCTGATAGAAGATATCAAATAGAGTCAAGCAGATTAGGGGAAATGAGCGTGAAAATTTGAATTCATGGGATCCTTTTTCTGCAGACAGATGGTCATTTCAGCTTTCTATTCTCTAATCCCTTGTTCTGCAAAGCAAACATCCTAAATCCCAGATAATGTGGGTTTTACCATCTCATACATTTTCCCCAGCATTAAGGCTGGCCCCAGTGATAGGATACATATGCTTAAACATCTGCATGCCTAAGGAATTTACAGCCTCGAGGATTCCCTACCTGGGTTCAGCACAAAGCCCATCCCTGCATCCTGGTTTCCAGTCCCTGCTAAAGCAGTCACCTTTTCCAGCAGGCATCATGGAGACTAAAGGAAACCTTTTCTTGGGAATGGCCTTCCCATAGAAACTGCCCAAAGCCCAAAATCAGACCTGAAACTCTGCTGGGAAGAGATCAGATCATCTGACTGTCAAACTTTTGCTCCCAGACATGGGAAAAGGAGCAGAAGGAGAAGAGCAGGAGATTGAAGGAGGCTCAGACATTCATTCTCAGTTTCCCTGTTTGTCAGCTGAAATGATTCACTGAAGCAGCATCTCACAGCCCCATGGAGGGCGTTCACAATTACACAGATATTGAACTGAGTTGCATGAAATATGCATATTGTTTGCTCTCCAAAAAGCTGTTTAGATCAGACCATGAAAAGACCAGAAATTGAGAATTAGATCAACAATCACTCTCCAAGTACCCTCTGATGAGCCCTGGGTGGATGTGGAACTAAAGGATAGTCTGAAGGAGCTCTAAAAGAGGCAGGAGCACAGCACACACTCTCTGCTGGTGTTAATCACCACCGTGGGAAACAGTCCAAAACTCTCTGAACCAGCTGAAGATCCAGTTTTCCTCAAAAAATGTATTCCTGCAGCAGAGAAATCACATCTACACAATTAATACTGGTGGCATCAGCTAAGTCCCAAATGGGATGTCTCATAAGATGCACAGTGGCAATTTTTACAAGCTCCAGAGGCAGAGCAAGACTTTGGGGAGCCCAGGAGCTGTGGCAAAGCCCGTGGCTGGACAACAAGGCCACTGCAGCCACGCTTGGTGGCAGGGGTAGGACATGATCCCCCCTGTGGAGGCAGTTCCACCCAGAGCCCAGCACCAGATCACCTTCCCCTACTGCAGCAGGACTGAGAGCCCTTCTCCCACATCATCTTGGGTTGGGGAGTGGGTTCACATCCCTAATCAGGAGAAGTCACCCCCCTCACACACTCAGCACTTCATTCCTGAAGCCTTGCACACTGCAGGGTTTGGAGCACGAAACCCATGGCACAGACCTGGGCACATCCTTGGCCTGGGTACATCCTCAAACACCTGGGCACATCCTTGACCTGGGCTCATCCTTGGCCTGGGCACATCCTCAAACACCTGGGCACATCCTTGACCTGGGCACATCCTCACATACCTGGGCACATCCTCCCCGAGGTGCCAATGGCACACATGGCATCTGGGATGGCAGTTTCTGACAGGCTGTCTCCCACTCTGTGCCTAATAGCTCATTGTTTGCATTCATGCACAAGGAGTAAATTCTTCATTATTGCAGAGATCTGACATGTACAAACAATTGGAGTAAATTGATTGTATTTTCCAAATCATCACACAGACTCTAATTCTATCTGCAAGGCGCACTAATTTGCACCAGAATTGCCTCCTAAATTAGGAATTAGAGCTTTTGACAGAGAAGAGCAATGACTGTCCTTGTGTTGCAAGGCTGGTGGGGGGAAGGGTGCAGGTCCCTTCCCAGTTCTCACCAAAGAGCCCTTTTGTCTCCCCTCAGAGCGTTCTCAAGTGTGATGAAGGAAATAACTGATTAAAGGAGCTTCCAACATTTTCAAACAGGTGTTTCATTGGCTTAGATGCACATTTAAAGGAACAAAGCATTTAAATTTAATTGTTCTCTCCCCAGAGCCCACCTTTTCCCATGCAGGAAACCAGGACTCTCCTGATCCCTTGAAAACTGGACATAGAAAGCTTTGCACATCTTTTTCTTGAATGGAGATGCTCAGTACAGAGCAGCACTGAAAATCAAATCTCAGAACATCCAGAAAGTGCATTTGTTCCTGCTGTAAGCAGAGGACAGGGTGCACTGTGCTCTTCCAGACATGAGGTCATCCGTGCCAGTCCCTGAGGGTAAAATGTACCAGCTCATCTGGATCTAAGAGACTAAATCATTAAGTTAACTTGAATCATGCACCCAAAAAGCATCTCCGTCTCCAGGAAGGGAAGGGGTCAGGGTGTTCTGCACTTCCCAAAATGCCAGGCACAAGGTGTGTTTCTTGGATGTTGCCTTTGCTGTCTGTAACACAGCAAAACTCCACCTGCTTCCAGTCCTCAGATGCTCCTTTCTCAGGGAAGGGGAAAACAAATTCTGTGGTGCATGTCAGTCCTGTTGCTGGGACAGTGAACACCAGGGAAAAATGGAAGCTAAATATATAAGGCTTCACACTCAGGTCCCTCTGTGAGCAGTGGAACCAGAGAACTCTGAATTTCCTATGGAATGGGTGGAGTTTGGGGACTGTTGTCCAGTGAACTCACAAAGCAGCTTTTCCTCTTCCTGGGACAGTTCCAACGTCAACCACACAGATCCTGGTTTCTTATAAGGGTGACCTTACACTGCAACCCCAGTACTGGGATTAACACTCTTTTCTCTCCCACCTGAGTTTCCACAACCTATAGAAATACAGGATTCTGCCAGTCCTTTTGGGTAGTAAAAATAACATCAAGTTCTCTTTGAGACCAACACATGCTGGAGAAATTGGTTGAGAATTTGTAAAAAAGGTTCAAAAGCTCAGAGGGCCAGAGACAGAGGGATCTCAGGGCCTCTGTCTTGTGTGCAAACCCAAGGAAAACCATCTCAGAGGAATAAATATAATTATCACCACAGCCCAGGGAACAGCTCGCAACTTAAGCTGGACTTGCCACAAAGGAATAGATGAATAATGGAGAGGGAAGGGGGAAGCCAACACTGCATCTCTCAGATATGCAAAAACACCCAGCTAAACCCCAGGGAGGCCAGAGCTGCCTTTGTACAGGCATGATTAAAGACAAAACAAACACCACTGAGTTTCCCCCCTTTGCCTTCCAGCTCCAGCAATTATAGAGACTTAACCTGAAGCACACCCTGTCTTGAAAGCAGTTGATCTGAAGAACAATGTGTGTGCTTGATTTCAGACCGAGATGATCGTGGAGACTCAGTTCCTACATTGGATGACAGGACTGAGGATTTCTTTCTCTACTCAATAACCCAAATTTCCAGGGATGAATGACAGAACTACAGAACCAACACCTAAGGTCAGTGGTAGGACTGCCCAAGCATTACCACTCTGGCAACATCTCTCTAGGACATGCACTAAGTCACTCACACCCTAAGATGAGCCAAGACAGTAATTTAGGAAAGGATTTTCACCTCTGAAAACCAAGTTTAAGTCTGTCTTTGGTCCTGTGCCACCCACAGCCTGTCTTCAAGACCATTCTAAGTCAGCAGAGATCACCCTTAAATTTTCATACAACAGCCACACAGCTATTCCCACACTCAACTTCATGCAATAAAATGCACTCAAAAAAAAGGTATTTTCCTGGCATTTAAGTTTTTTTGGTCTTTGGAGGGTGCATTCCCAAGGTTTTCCCTCAGAAAGAAGTGATGCTCACTATGGGAGACAAGGGCTGGGGGGAGAGAAAGCAGCACACTGAGAAACAACTCACAGAATGGAAAATAATGTAATTCCAGCAACAGGAGCTTTTAATGAGAAACAAACTGCAGGGGTGACACGGATGAGAAGCCAGGATTGTGAATCACAGTCCACCAAGCTGATGCCCCAGGGAGCAGGAGGGAAGCAGAATGCATTCCCTGAACTTTTGTTAGAGCATCTCCAACCCTGTCTCTCAGTGCACAAATGCAACAAAACACCCCCAAACACCCCCATAAATGTAAAGGTGACTGACTGTTATGGGGTGAGATGTTGGTGCCCCTGCTTTGTGGGGTCCCTCATCCCATTGGTGATGCAGACACAATCTCTCCCTTTGTTCTGCAGGCTCGGTGGGAGCTGTGCTGGGGGAGCTCACACTGGGAGACACCATCTTTGCTCTCTCTGATGAGAAGGAGAATTGGCCCTTGCCAAAAGCAGCTGTTATTTGTTGTTTCCGAGGTGGTTGTTGGGTTTGGGTTCCTTATTTGGAGCTGCTGTGATGAGTTTGCCTTCTCTTCCCACTTAACCGAATTCCCCAGTGTTTGTGCCCTCTCTGGAGATGCTCTGGGCTGGCTCCTGCTGTGGGCACAGGGCCTGGCACTGCCCTCTCCTCAGGCACACCCTTGGCAGGCAGGATGAGGCTCTGGCCAAAATTGGGCACTTGTTATCACAGCAATTTCTGTGCAGCAGAAAGGGAAGAATTTCTAACTATCCTCAGTGTAACTCTACCAAAGAGAAATTTTCCACGAGGTCAGTCAGTATTTGGGCCAAAGGAACACCTTTAGAAACTACTAATACCAAACCCTTTGGGTTAAAACTGCAGAGCATTTTTGTGTGCAGACAGAGCCTAAACTGTCTCCATAGAAAACCCCAAGGATGAAAGTCTTGCCCCTGCTCTTCACAAAAGGGGATGGGGAGAAAATACAGCTTTGCCTACACTGTAGGACAAAAATATAGCCACAGTTTTCCTTCCCAAATAGTCTTTTTTAATAAAACCACCTCATCCATTCTATAAAAGCAACTCATTTTAAAATAGCACTACTTTGGCATTAAAAATGTTTCCCCTTCATAAAACACCACCGCTACATTTTTAATATAATAGCACTTCATACCATCTAGAAATATGCTGTAGCTTATATTTAAAGGGATATTAAAAATGTTTCCAAGACACTGCTGCTATTCAAAGCCATCCTTTCCCTTTTTCTCCCTGGGTAGGGAATAAAAAAGCTTTAAAGAAGCCCATCAAAAGAAGGATTCCTAAGGCACAACCCATTTTTCAACCAGGATTACACAAATCATCTGTGCCCAACCCAACAGAAGATGGAGGTGTGGAGTCCGAGCTCAGAAAGGTGGATTTCCTCTCTGTAGTTCAGTTCCTGGGAGATCCACCCTCCTTGACACTTTCACATGTCTTATATCAACAAATAAGCCCTAAATTTGAATTCCAGATCACACACAAAAAGCCAGACAAGTGAAATCTCAGGTCCTGATCCTGCAATCAGCCTCCTGCACCCAGACCCTGCCCAAACTTTAACAGGCTATGATGCTGACAGGCACTGGCACACACACACTTGGCTGGAAATCACAGTCTATTCTTTTCTTTCCTAAGAAGGAGGATGTTTCATTAACTAAAAGCAAGTCATTAAGGGGAAGGGGAAAAAATAAAAAGAGCTAAGAAATGGGAAATCCAAAATAATTTTGTTCATTTTCCAACAGTGCTGCAATCACTCAGATGCACTGCAAAACATGGAATAAATAAATGTGAAAATAAGAGACTTACCCTGTGCTGCCAGCTGACTGCAGAACTCACATCTGCTGACAGCAGTGTCAGAACCTGGTCAGATCTTTGCTCCTGGTGATGGTCCATCCACGTGTCCAAGACAATTCCTGCTATTGTCCCAGAACTGCTGCTCCATCTCAGCCTCAGGCTTCTTAATGTAATATTTCTGATACACATATTAGATGCTTCAGCTCCTCCAGACTTGTAAGAACCCTTTGGGTTCTACCTGTGAAAGCTCCTTCTCCTGGAAGTAAATCCTGTTCTTGTCCCCAGCCCACTCAGCTCCACAGGCACCTCCAGGTTTATTTCCCACCACCTGCACCAAACCTGAAACTCCATCTCTATTAACGCCATTTTAGCCATCCCACAACCTCTTGGCTCAGTTTTTTTGTTATGCAAAGTCTCTCCAAACCACGGAGCACTTTTTGGAAGGCACTGCAGGACTGAGTGCTGGATGCCCAGGGAATGGTTGGAGTCTGTAGGAAGCTCTGGGACACAAGGACAGGGAAGCATCACATGTTGTCAGCAGAACCAACTCACTGTGTCTGTAGATGGAACATGGAGAACACACAGGAACAAAGTAAATTTAACCAATTTGCACCTCTAACAGTAGCCAGACTTATCAAGGGTGAAAAATCAGCAAAGTGGCAGCTGTTTGCACCACAAATCCCTGTGCCCAGAAGGTCCCTGACCTTGCCCACATCCCTCTTTTCCACTCTGAGGAGTTGGCACAGCTCAGTCCCCTCTCACCTGCTGGGGATTCTCTCTGCAAGCTCAGGAAGGACCAGCCAGGCTTTCCCTCATCCTGCCATGGAAAACAGGGAGATAGAGATCACTGCCACGCAGCTAAACACCTAAATGCTTCTTCCCAGATCGTATCTCTTTGTTTTTTCACAGGAGTAGGACAAAGCTGGATATTCTGATATTTATTTTCCCTGTGGGTGTAACACGGAGCAGAAAGCAGTGATGTGATTTGCCTAAGGCAGCAGATCAAGTCAGCAGCAGGATGAAAACCTGTGTGTGACCCTGGATGGTTTGTTGATTCCCCACCTCACTGTGCCACCCCTCGCCTGATCTGCAGCTGGTTTATATCCCAGCACCATTAGTTTGTTGTTTTTAAATAGCCTGAATTTACAGAGCCGTGAAAAAGAAAATATTTGTAGAAAGAGACAGAGCATTTGCCAGGTGGGGATTGTGCATTAACCAGGCAGGGATGTGGAGTTTATCAGACCCAGATAAGCACTTGAGGAACTGGGAGGAGTGCTCATTAGCTGCCCAGATGCATTCCCAGGCAGCGGAAATGTTTTCCTTCCCATCAGCAAATCACACCTTTTGCAGCAGGATTAGTTGATGCCTTTAATGATAACGTAAGAAGATTATACTTTCCCTTTCTCTTCACAATTCAAAGCTCTTAAATACAGAGAGCCAGTGATATTTCTTGAAATATCACTATGGAATTACCACTCTCCTCACATCGAAAGCTGGAAAGGCCATCAGAGTGGAGCAAGAGTATTTGCCTTAAATATATTCATACAACAGCTCAGCAAGAGAAAACAGAAGCAGATGAATGTCTCAGATCACATCTCCACTGTGGCCTGATACAATGACAGTGCTCAGGAGATTACTGATGCTCTGTCTGATGGAGACCTGAGATATGGCTCCATCCAAACACTGCCTTTTTGGATGCTTCAGGGCCATGTGAGCCAAGGCTAAGGGAAAGGGCCATTGATCACGGGAATTGGCAAGCAGGGGAATCCTATTCTGCATCACCAAGTTCTGTCCCTGACAACTTCTTCTTGTGAAATCGTTTGTAGCTTTAAGCTCTGGTATCCAGGGGATATTTATATTAAGAGATGCAAATTAAGGAACATTTCTCTCTAACACAGAAAACTCTAATTAGTAAATAGTCCATCCAGGCTCAGTTAAATATTTAAATTGACTGAAAGAGCTGAGCAGGTCTTGGAAACCGAGTTACAGCTTTTTGTATTTAAAAGCAGGAGGCCTCCCCTTTCAAAATTTAGGTACAGGGAAGCTGGAAATAAGCCAAAGGGAATAAAGATAAAACCAAAGGTATGACAGAAAATTGGCAGTGGATGGGAGGGGGAAGCTTTCTATGAATTAAATGATTCAATGGAGGTCCTGTTAAACTTTTCCCAGGCTCTGAGGAACAGGAGAGCACTGCACTTTGATTAGTTTGGGCACCCATGACTGGGGATGTCTCGTCCATCCCCATTCACAATTTATCACCTGCCTTGCCAGGGAAAGGCTGGATGGCACACAGGGAGTGTTCCCTTTGGGTAGGGACCTTTAATCAAAACCTTTCTTGGGTGATAAAGGGTGGATTCAAGAAGGCTTTCCCAGGACTTCTGTCTTAAGGTGAGCCTGAGCCACAGAGTGGTGGTAGGGCTGTCTGTAGCTCTGGAAACATCCAGTCCTTCCCACCACATGGTGTAAGGACATCCAAAACACCAAGACAAGAGTTGCTTATGGGAAACTTAAGAGAAAGAGAGAAAAATTATTTTTCTCTACATTTTGAACCTACTTTTACAATCCCTTATTGTTAATTCAAGCCTGGGGGTTGAAAAGCCTTGATCTTTATAGGACTACATAGGGTTTGAGTTATTGCTAAAGAATAATTTTTAATTCCAAAGAATTCTTTTTGTTTCACCCCTCTGAAGTTCCCCAGGCCTCTCTCAAGACCACCAGTATGGATTTGGGAGGCAGACAAACAGGAGGTTTTGAAAAGCTGAGTGCTGGCCCAGGGGCTGTGCTTGTTCCCCTGTTGGGCAGCACTGATGCTGTTCATTGAACTGCTCCCCAATCCTGGAGTCCAGGAGAGGAAGATGCTTTGGGATTTGTGCTTGTTCCCCTGCTGGGCAGCACTGATGCTGTTCATTCCATTGCTCCCCAATCCTGGAGTCCAGGAGAGGAAGATGCTTTGGGATTTGTGCTTGTTCCCCTGCTGGGCAGCACTGATGCTGTTCATTGAACTGCTCCCCAATCCTGGAGTCCAGGAGAGGAAGATGCTTTGGGATTTGTGCTTGCTCCCCTGCTGGGCAGCACTGATGCTGTTTGTTCCACTGCCCTCCAGCTCTGGAGTCCAGGAGAGGAAGATGCTTTGGGGTCTGTGCTTCACAATCCAAAGGAATCCAGTCAAGGGAACCTGAGAAAAGGTTTTGCTGGATGGAAAGTGCTCAGACATGCTGGAAAACAAAAGGCTGAGGATGTTTTGATGATTCCTGTTTGCATACTGCCTACAGTGTCCAAAGACTGTGCAGACACACACAAAGGCAACCCTGCACTCCTGAAAGGCTGTGGCAAAGCAGGATGTAAAGAGACAAAGGGCTTTGTTTCCTCTTTCATGCAAACCTGTGTCAGTCTGAGGGCTTTGATTTCCTTGCCTCTCTGGACACTGGGATTTCAGAGATGTAGCTGTGAATGGAAGGAACTGCTCATTCTCTAAGTTTTCTTGTAGCACAGGCTGAGCAAACTCACAGAGGGTTGTGGATATATTGAAGAGGGAGCTACAGGTGAACAAAAAAAATGATAATATAAAAAAGAATTGTTTCTACTGGAGCATCTGGAATAAACCCAAGCTCAACAAAGGGATATGATTTCTGAGAACCAGACTGGTTTATATTTGATTTCCTATCATTCATCTTGCCTGTTGCTGTACCTTCACCCATGTGTTTCTGCTGCTCCCTGAGCCAACAGAATGAATAAAACTCCCAGGTTGAGCCTTTATTAGCGTGTGTAATGCAAGTCAAGCTGCTCTGAACATCCTCTTGTTGGGTATTAATGCAACATGCCATTTGTTACACAAGTATTTTGCTGTGGCAGACAGAAAGTGACATTTATGGGTCTATCATGAGAATGAATTTCACCATCCATTAAAATGATGTACAGGTAAACACTCCATTCATTTTAAATCCATGAGCTTTGGTTCTTTCTCTGCTCTGGTGGATGGGTCCATCAATACAGCTACTATTAGCCAAACTCTTTGCTGGGAAGTGAGAACGACTGAAAAATGTTACAGGCCTGTAATTAAAGGGATTGTAGCTTGAAGGGAGAGCACAGGAATGAAAGTTATTAGTGAACTCTCTTACAGATCTGTGATGCATCTCTAGAGCTGGAGGGCACTGTCCCATTCCATCACAAGGGGACAATTCTCATGGCTTAACCATCTACTGCAACCAACCCAGGACCAGGAGATTTGCAAAAAAAATTTACAATTTAAAGTAAAAAAAAAAAAAGGATCAATGCCTGGAAAATCCATAAACCTGACAGGACCATGGATTTATAAACCTTTCTATGGGGTGCAGCCACTAAAGGAAGACGAGAGTGTGAGATGTTGGCAGTTCAAAGTTGTCACTTTGTAGAGCAGGTTAATCAGTCATCATGTCCCACCCAGGAGATGGCCAGAGCAGAAGGAAAAGCTCTTAAGACAATGTATTACCATGTTTTCAAAGCCTGTGCTCGAGAGGATGCACAGGATGTGAGTTTTCCAGAGAACTGCCATGAGAAATGAGGCAGGTAGAAAGCGACCGTGCACTAAATGTGAGCCACGTCCCCTGGAAAATGAAGTACTGTTGTTTATCCACTGTAATTGTAGAAATTAAGGTAATAACAATTACAATTAAGTGACTCATATGTACTACTGTGCAATTAATTTAGGCTTAGAGGCAATGTTATTGTGTATTAAATAAAAGGCAAATGATGATGGATCAGGCCGGCTGGTGATTCAGGAGGTGGCATCGCTCAGCTGGCCCCACAGCAGCCCTTCTGCAGAGCCTCGTGGTGCTCCAGGGCCCTGTGCTTGGGCAGCAGGTCCACTGGCTCTGATGCCACATTAAACCTGTCTCTGGTGACCTTCAGTGCCTTTCCCAAAGTCAGGTGGTTCATGTGGCTTCCCTGGGCCAGCGCCAGCCTGGAGGAGCTGCGTGTGCTGCAGCTGAGCTTTGCTCAGGTTTGTTTGCCAGTCCTGCTTCCTAAGCTCAGCTTTGTTTCCAGCAAAATGTTGGTGCTGTGTTGGACTCCCCGTGGATGAGTCACATCTGGAGGCCTTTTGTTTGGTTTATTACACAGCATTAATTAGTCAGACTCCTTAGGGCTGAATTATCTCCCAAAGTGCATGAGCTGGGTCACTATTCAGCCCCACAGGGAGCCAGGGGAAGGTCACAGCGATGTCAAAGCTGCCTCTTCTCACAGAGAGACAGAAACTGCCCCAGACCTTCCAAAGGACAACCAGAAACTGCCCCAGACCTTCCAAAGGACAGCCAGCAACTGTGCCAGACCTTCCAAAGGACAACCAGAAACCGTCCCAGACCTTCCAAAGGACAACCAGAAACCGTCCCAGACCTTCCAAAGGACAACCAGAAACCGTCCCAGACCTTCCAAAGGACAACCAGAAACTGTCCCAGACCTTCCAAAGAACAACCAGAAACTGTCCCAGACTTTCCAAAGAACAGCCACTTCTCTCAGCTCTTTCCTGACAGCGAAGCATCACAGTGACCATCACAGGAGTTCTGCTCCTCAGATAAATTACCAGAGTTCCACACCTACTTGTTGCATTTTATGGGAAGCTTTTCTTGCAGGGAAGCCACAAAGAGGTTTTGTGAATAATTTGACCCCCTGAATCTCATCCTCTCTGCCAGCTTTTAACTATTAACTTGCTGGCACCATCACAATACAGTTGTTCACAGCAAAGTGCTTGTCCAGCCCCACAAATCAAAAGGGAATTAAATGTTCCTCTGTCTCTTTTTTAATTCTAATGGCTGCATTTGCACAGTATGAATATTTCTAACTTGAGTCTCTGATTTATTGCCTGCAGTCTCCTACTCACCCACTAGAAAGCAGAGAATTCTGAAGTTATGGCAGGAAAACTTTGAAGAAAGAAATACCTTTCTTTTCATGATAGCATTCTTTAAAATAAATGAAAAAAGAGTATAGAAAAATCAATGCAAAAAGATTATTTCTAAGCAGGATGTGTTATAAAATACTTCTGGAGGCATCAGCAGGTCTAGCATTCCCATAAATATGTTTTCCATAATCAGTCAGTATTTAATTAACACCCAGAAACTGCCTGACAGAATCTAAATGGAATCTTTAAGCCACTTAATTTAGAAAGTGTGGCTGAAATGTATTGGAAATGGTTCTCCTGGCCAGTTGTTTCTCTCTCACAGATGCAAAAGCTTTATCTCCTGGGCAGCTTGTCTGAGTTTGGGAAACCTGAAAAGCTCCAATTCAGTTTCAAAGTGGATCTATTTAATTCATCCTCCTCTTTCTTTCAATTACAGCCCCTTCCCCGAGGAAAGGAAACTGAAGAGAACCTGCTAGAGACAAGAAATCAGAAAGCAATAGTGTATTTCCCCAAGATGCTTTAGGAATAATGACTCAAACAGCTCTTGTTCTCTCAAGCAAATGAATTATTTTCGGAGTAGTCCTCACTCTCTCTGCTAATTCCTGTTCATATTCATTTTGGCATCCACGTCTTCAACTGCCTTTGTGTCAGCAAAGCATTTTCTTTGAAGTCTTTAGTGGCAGGGGTCTTTGGGAAGGTATTTTTATTAAAAAAACATGCCCTGGAAGTGTCCTATTGTGAAGTGAGAGCTGGTGTGGCAATCACTGCCTCAGAGTGCTGAGGGAGGGGTAAAGCCCCATCTCCTCTGCAGACCAGGAGGGATTTGGTAGAATTTGCACTGGAAGAAAGAGAAGAGTTCAATTTGTCTGCCAAATCCCACTAAAATTCCACCCTGTCAAAGGTACTTTCTCTCACATTGGGTAAAACCAAACAGAAGGGCGGGTTTAACTCTTCCCAACACAATCCCCCCTTTCCAGAGGGGAGGATTTCAAAGATTTTCCATTCACTGGTGGCATACTTGTTTTTTCTGGTTTCTTTCTTTCCCCCATTAATTTGTACAGGGATACCCATGTGATTTGCCATCCTCACACAGTACAAATGACCTGGAAAAATCTTGCATTCCTTCCTGGACTTTCACTATCTCCAAAAAAGTTTAGGCCCCATGAGGCACAGACAACCCAGAGCCTTTTCCAGCACTTGGTGAATTCCAACTGCTGTGAAATCCCCTCATTTCAGCTGGGGAGGGATGGGAGGAGGGAGTAGATGCAGCAGGAATTATGAACACTGAGGAACAACCCCCGTTGGAGTGTGGAGGTTCTGCAGCAGGGTCAGCACAGGGGACAGAAGTGCCAGCTGACCTGGATGCAGCACAGCCCTAAAACAATAGGATTTCAGGAGAACTCTTTCCTAAAAGACACTGCAAAACTTTGGTGAGCTGAGGTCCTTCCCTGCAGGAATCCTGGCACAGCAGAGCAGTGTGGCTGCAGTCACCCTTCCCTGCAGGAATCCTGGCACAGCAGAGCAGTGTGGCTGCAGTCACCCTTCCCTGCAGGAATCCTGGCACAGCAGAGCAGTGTGGCTGCAGTCACCCTTCCCTGCAGGAATCCTGGCACAGCAGAGCAGTGTGGCTGCAGTCACCCTTCCCTGCAGGAATCCTGGCACAGCAGAGCAGTGTGGCTGCAGTCACCCTTCCCTGCAGGAATCCTGGCACAGCAGAGCAGTGTGGCTGCAGTCACCCTTCCCTGCAGGAATCCTGGCACAGCAGAGCAGTGTGGCTGCAGTCACCCTTCCCTGCAGGAATCCTGGCACAGCAGAGCAGTGTGGCTGCAGTCACCCTTCCCTGCAGGAATCCTGGCACAACAGTGTGGCTGCAGTCACCCTTCCCTGCAGGAATCCTGGCACAGCAGTGTGGCTGGAGTCACCCTTCCCTGCAGGAATCCTGGCACAGCAGTGTGGCTGGAGTCACCCTTCCCTGCAGGAATCCTGGCACAGCAGTGTGGCTGCAGTCACCCTTCCCTGCAGGAATCCTGGCACAGCAGAGCAGTGTGGCTGCAGTCACCCTTCCCACACCATCATGGAGCTGCCACAAGGCTCAAGAGAACCAGCCTCTTCCAAGCCCCATTTCACAGAACCACAGAATCCTTAAGGCTGGAAAAGACCTCCAAGATCACCAAGCACAACCTTTGACCCATCACCACTTTGCCAACTAGACCAGACCAAGTGCCACGTTATTGGCTCATTATTTTAGCTCCATGTTAGGAGAAATTCTTGTGGCTAGAAAAAAGGGCATTTGAAATTCTGGGACCTTTTCCCACTGAAAGTTTGGCTGATTTCCCATCCCATCTGCAATTTCCAGTGCACTTACCCTGTGTGTTAAAGCTCCTCTGCAGCTCCAAGGCAGATGAGGCACCAAGAAAGTGTAAGAAACAACAAGGTGGCCCCAACAGAACCTGTTTGACTCTTTGGTGAGGGTCCAGAGAGGCTCCTTGAGGTGCTGGCTGGTAAAACACCATGTCAACAGGGAGAGTGTTCTCCTCACACACAGTACCTGTCCCAGCCCCGTCACAGGTGTGACAGATGTCACCTCTCACACAGCTGCAGCCGGGGCTGGGGCTGAGCTGACTGCAGGCAGCTGTGCCAGCCTATTGTTCCCACTGCAGACAAGGGATGTTTGCAAATGTGTTTGGGTTTCCCCAGCCACAGTGGGTCTGGCCATGCTGAGATTGCAGCTGATTGTGATGGGCACGAGATAATTTACACACTATAAAGCTCGGGTGACAATGAAGAATGATTGTTTTTGAGCCTGGGTAGGAAGGTTTTGAGAAACAGCCATTTCTTTTTTTGTGAGGCAGAGGCATTCAATGCCATTCATAAAATGGCTACAAATAAGAAGAAGGCAGCATCAGCTGAAAGGAAATTATCCTGGGGAAACTCAAACTGGCCATGTGTGCTTTTCCACCTTTTTTTTTTTCTTTTTTTTTGGCAGCAGGATATGAGACACAGAGCTCTGAGCACCTTCCTGCCTCTGGAAGCAAAGTCAAGACTAATCTCAGCCCATGGGCTCTGTTTGTCTGCAGATCTTGTTCACACCCTTAGCAAAGCACCACAGACACAGGCTCAGTGTCCAACCCAAGCTGTTCCCAACACTGCTCCAAGCTCAGAGCATTTCCCTGCCACTGGAAGCAAAGTCAAACCCAATCTCAGCCCGTGGCTCTTTGTCTGCAGAGCTTGTTCAAAGCAAAACATTAAACAGGCCAAATGTCCAGCCCAAACTATTCACAAGAAACCTTTCCTACTTAGGGAGAGAAGGGGAAAGCTCTGGCACAGCTGCAGCCAGACCAAGGTACAGAGGTGTTGTGGCAGTTCTGAATATTGGGCATTTATTTTTAATTTTGGAGGTAGGACTTCTACTCCTTCCAGTCCACTCCCTCAGCAGTCTTGAATCACCTGAACAGCAGAAACCATACCTTCCCTGGCTAGTCACAAAAAGAATACATTTACAGGCACTGAAAGAACCCAGAAAAATGGCTCAGAAGGTGCCTCCAGAAAGATTCTGCCAGGCAAGGCTCAGTACACTCCTCTGAGCTGGAGAGGTGGTGAGTCCAAGGCTGTGAAAGGTTGGTGTGTTCCTGCATCACTCAGTGGGGAGGGTACCCAGCACCTGCCAGGGCTGGGGCCAAACCCCCTGTTTCAAAGACAAACAAAAAGCTGCAGCCCCAGAAGTGCCAAGATCACACTTTGTCTGACAAAAAAATGCAACCTCACCACCAATTAATTCAGTTCTGCAGAGCATTCCAAGCCTCTTACATAAAAAGTTCCAAATAAAGCCAAAGCATTGTTAACAAAATGCTCGGTCTTTTTTACAAATTAATTAATTTGTGTTATTTCCTTAATGACAAGTATTATCTAATGAAACAAACACACCAGATCAAACAGACGTATCCTGTTCAGCAGCTAATCCAGCGAGAGGGAGTGATAGGAAAATGTCTTTAGGGTTTAGCAGGGGAATAGCAAACAAACAGGCAATCACATATGTTTCATTTCATTTAATATCTGGTATCTGTGTGTGAATAAACATTTCATATCACACCTTTTGATGGCTGCCACAACAATATTTCAAAGAGAGAGCTCCTTCTTCACAGGGAAGTGGAAGATGCTCTTCTGTGAGAAGAGAGAGATGAAAGACAGCTTTGCAGTGTAGTTCCAGCACAGCCCCAGACCCTTTGAACCGTTAGGATTTATATGTCATTAAATAATTAACTCAATGATGCATGAGAGAAAGTAATGTGACTCTCTGTAAAAGACCTCAATTAATTGCTTTCATTGCAGCAGACACTGGGTCTTCATGATGAGATATAAGTGAGGTGAACTTTGTTGCAGAGATTGCCTTTTAAATGCAGTCATAAAAAAAGTGAAAAATGACTCGTTCAGATAAGACTTTTGTTTGCTGGGGTGTTTTTTTCTGTTACAGTGTCTTTGCCTTAAATTAACTGACATAATCAGATGCCAAGCTCGGAGCCTTGCCCTTGTGCTACTCTTTGTACTGTTCTCTCTCTCTCCTCATGAATTCCAGGGACAGTAAAAGGCATAGCAAGGCATGCCTCAACTATGGATTTTTAATTAATTTATCTGCTGCCTTTTATCTTTCAGTATTCACAAGCTGGTACAGGCAATTTGGTTTAAACTGCTTGCTGCATTCTGCCACCTCTCCTGGGATTATCCTGCAGTCTAATAGGATATAATTCCTGATTGTGTCAACCTCTCTGTGCTTTATTTAATCCCTGTAGTTTTATTCAGACTTTTCTGCATTACCCTTAAGACCCTTCCTATGCTGTACCCACAGAATTCCACAGGCTGGTCCTGCAGAGACTGGAAGGAGGAACTGGAAGGCTCAAGTCTTGGACTCAGTCCCCAGGGCATCCCACTACACTAAATTAAATTGTTGGATGAGCAACTGGAATAGAAATAGAGAACAGTCCACAGCCCACACTCTGACCTGAGCTCTGACAAGCCTCAGGGCAGCTCCAAGGTCAGGATTTCAGCTAAATTTAGGGTAAGGCTCTGTCATGTTCTTCCAGCCTGTTGCAGATTCAATGAGTGGGAAAAGAACTGCTAATGGCAAAAAGTCAGCAGTGGAATATCCACGAGTTTAGGATTATGGGGAAAAGGCTTCAGCCAGAAGGATCATTCCTAATCCCAGCTTAACCACGGGGGGAAATGAAGTCACTTAAGAGAATGGCTTTGCAGCACAGTTTGTGTGCCAGTCCCTCAGCTCCTTGTGAGACAACCTGTACTTCACCCCGGGGGAAGATTAGGATTAAACAATCCAGATGGGGCTGTTTTGGACAGGTTGCTGCTTCATTATTTAAAAGGTTATCTCGGCGCTTACCAAGAAAAAAAAAGAGGAAAGCAAAGGACTAATGTGGTGCCATCTGCTCAGGATGAGGTGAGAAGAATTCTGCCAGCATCTTATGTTCAGCCCTGTCCGCTGGGCTCACGTGGGCATCGGTGCCCACTTCATTACACACTGACACATTGGAACGGGCACACAGAGGCAGGAGGGTGAGTGGCTGCAGACAAATGCTCTGCTCTGCTCTGCTCAGCAGATGGCCCTGCCTTGGCCAGCAGGACCCCGTGGTGGGGAGTGCTGGCTGGCTGCTCTCTGCCCTGTTCCCAGCAGTTCCTGTTGAGAGGAGGAGGCTTCGCAGGCTGTCGGGGACACTGGAGCTCCCACCACTGGGAAGGCTGTTCCATAGCACAACCTCGAAACAAACAGCTTCTCAGTTTGGGTGAGGAAGTACAGCAGGTTCCTGCCAGGTCTGTGCTGCTTCTGCTGGGGATGGTGCAGCAGGAAGAGAGGAGGAGAAAAGCTGAACCTGTGAGATTTTTGTGCAGACAGGGCGGAGACAGCAGTGTCAGCTTTCTGCTCCCACACTGGAGGTGGCTGCAGGACAGAGCCAGGAGGAGACACAGGGCTCGGATGAGAATGATGATTTCAGAGCTGGATGTCCCTGTGGCAGAGCATTCACCTGAGCTAGGGGGGGATACATGTGGCAGCATGAGAAGACAAATGTGTTTTGTTCTTTGGAGCTCAGAGTTTTAGCTGCTCCCACCTCCACAGATGGGAGATCCTGACTTTCCAAGAGGTGTGTATGGCCAGGCAGAGGTTATTCTCTCACCCTGGCTCTGATAGCAGGTAGGACTATCAGGTCAGGAGTAAGAAAGTCATCCTGTGACTACCAGATAGTCAATGCTCACTTCCCACAGTCTCTCTGCCTCTGCAGTAGAGCTACTTGCAAAGACAAAAATCACCTTGATCATGACAGTGGAAGAAAAGGGTGCTGCTAATGGGCTCTTAATTGGGTGGGATTGACAGGCAACTGAGTTTCTCTCTGCTCCAGGCTTTGGAAACCAAAAGAAATGGACTTCCCATGCACCAGTGACATCAGTGGTCTTCACATGGGCTGCCTGGAATGAGCTTCATTAATGTTTTCCTTGGTATAATCCATCATCCCTTCAACAATGCATTTCTGACAGTTAATTAGACTCCACAGAGTGGAATAAGTAGTGTCGTGTTTGGAATTATAATCCATTACTGAAAAACAGATCATATGAGGCATATCAGCAGCCCAAGCTCTTGGATAACTTAAGTAGTTTTTATTCCAAAAGCTTGGTAAACTGTGCTTTGGAAATCCTGCAGCATGTTTGCCAATGGCTTCATTACCAAGAGGAGACAAATCCAAGGCCACCTGTTCCTTAGCAAACCTCAAAGAAATAAATACACAAATAAATAAATAAATAAATGCAGCCCTTCTGTGTGAAGATGAACCCCAAGTGTCAGTACATACCCTGGGTGACAATCAGAACATGAGACATGGAATCCTTGTCCAGGTGAGGCCTGTGGCAAATTCCTGCTGGTTTCAGTGGGCTTGGACTTGACATGAGAAGTCAGTGACAGAGACCACAGTAGAGGACGTGAAATGCTGCAGTGACCTGTTTTATCTGGATTGCCTGTTATTTACTGGGTGTGCAGAACAAAACCAGGAGTTTGGGAGTGGCTTCTCAGCACAACTGTGGTAAAAATCAACACACTGAGTAACACTAATGATATTGAGATTGGATTCATAATGCTAGTGATAATATTAGTGATGTTAATAATATCAGTGTTGTTCATAATATCAGTGAAATAATTATTAGTGACAATATTAGTGGCTTGGCTAGACTTGACTGAGCCAGGAGAGCTCCTGTGGATGCACAGCAAGGACAGTAATGTTAAAGAAGAGGACAAAACTGGCTCTGTGATGAATAGCCTGAGGCAGGAGAGATGTTCTTCTAGAAGTGTTTGCCTGCAAGTGCTCAGGTGTCCTCTTGCTTCAGACAAGCAACAGTGCTGCTACCTTGAGGCCCCTGAGCACAAGCACTCTGGTTTCACAGCTGGCAGCCACACAAGTCTGACAGGGACAGCAGCAAGTTTAAACAGACCTAGACCACTGCTTCCCACAGCTGGCATCATTTCCCTCTGTCTTCCCGTTCTTAATTGGTTTTTAATTTACTGCTTATCTGGGCAGCAGTTGAAAGATGTCCCAGACCTCTCTGGTTGCAAATATCCCATTGAATGTGGCTGTGAATCCCTGTTTGGAAGGCTCATGCAGCCAGCTGGAAGAATCCTCATCTTCAGATGTTAAAAGCAGAGCCAGTGCCTTTACCTTCTTCCCCAGCCTGTCCCTGCCCACATATCCCTCGTGCTGAACTGAAAACCCAAGCAAGGAGCTGCCCCAGGGCACAGAGCCAGAGATGCTGCTCAGCATCCTGGCTGTCACCAACCCCCAGGCGTGGCTCTGCCAAGGACACAGAGCTGTATGGAGACTTTGGGCAAGCCACTAAGGAGAACCAAGACCAGCTGTGTGAAGATCAGATGAGCAATCCCCATGTCTGTTTGTGGGCCAAGCCTAACATGAGTTTAAGCCACGGTGGTTTTCTTCTTCAAAGCTCTCTGTTCCCCGAGGCAGTGATGCTCCACCTGTGAGCACAGCCCATACATCACAAGGAGACAATTTTCTGGGCAAAAAGCCTGCTTCTGATGTCCCTCTTCCTAAATGGTCCCTCAGGTGTCAGAGTAAATGAACTGTCATGGTGAACCACGATCTTCCCTCCTGCTGCATAACGAGCCTGTTTGTTTAGATGAGCAAACAGCAGCAGCCACCTCCTGCAGCCTCTTTCTGCAAAGTGCTCCTTGAATCCAGGGAGGAGGACAAAGGCCTTCCCAGTGCCTTCCCACTGCACTTGGGCTAGTTTGGCTGATCTGTGCACACACAGGGAGGCTGGGACTGCTGGGATGCAGCAAATCTCTGTGTGCAGGGACCATGTGTGCTGCTCATGCAGCTCTGGAGAGCTTTGGTGGACATTCCTCTTCCACTGCTAAAAGATGATCTGAGACCAGTCAGGTCCCACTGAGAAACTCTGGAGCACAGGCAGAGGGCAAAAAACCCCACAGCTTGTTAAGGGGAAGCCAAAAAAGCCAAGAAAAGGCACATTTTAATATTGTAATTGGTTTGCTGTAACAGATTCAGTGGGTAATTTCCATGTCTCCTTAATCTGAATTGTTATCACCATGATGGCATGAAAAACTTCGTTCTGCTTTTATACACATCTTATTTTTATGTATTAAAAATGTATTACAAAACCTTTTTGTAATAACAACACGGGTCTCAGAAGCTGACACCACATGTCTGCATAAACTGAGCTGTTCTGGTAACTTTAAAATGAGGCTGCACCTTGAACTTTGCATCAGATTTTTTTATATCTTATTATATTCAACTTCTAGACATTTTTATAGCAATGCAAGTTGGAGTGCAAGTGGTGAAGGGAAAAAGTGAGCAGAATTGGAGCAGAAGATTAAATACACAGCTCCCAGTGCTCCTGATGGTTATTCATTGATTATTTGGGGCATAAATTGTATTGATTATGGTAATGAGAAAGCTCAGGCACAAGTGACAAGCCCGGTGACAGACTTCCCAGGCCAGCCTGTGTGGATCTGAATGGCATTTGCAAAGCACTGCTGGAACTCCCACAACTCTGAACTGCTGCAGTTTCCAGCCCTGAACATCCCAGGACATCTGGAGCACTAATGAAGGTGCTCAATCAGAGCTGTGCCTTTCACACATGGAAAAACCAAGGCAGAGGAAAACCTGCCCTGGCCAAGAAGTGACACTGAGGAGGTCTCTGCCAGAACCAAAACTGAACCCAGATTTTACAAGGGCTCTTACAAACTGAGCCCAGATTTCCCAGCTCCCTGGCCAAGGCCTGTTGCACACAGACAGCACCTTCCATCAGTACTGAAATGCCTCCAGTCACGTTGTTTTCATGCTGGGGGAAACCAATTTTCCAGTGCAACCTTTGTCAACAGTGGATTGATGAAGGGCTGATATTGGAAAAGATATGAACTCCTTTTGCCAATCTCTATTGTGACTCCCGGGAAAATAAGTCAGCAATTTTTCATAGGGATGCTCTGAGGACAGATACATGAAGGATTATCAGATGCTCAGATACAACCCTGTAAGACAGCAAATGAAAGCCAAAGCATAATGAGAATTCCACAGCAGATATTCCCAGGCTTGTACTTCTTGTGTATTTTCCCCCTGCAACCAGAGATACCTGATATTTCTCTTGAAGGCCCAGCTCTTACATTCATGTCAGTGAGTGTGAATTCAGCTTCCAGCTCCCAACCACCAACATACCAGCGAGGAAGAGGTTTAGCATCTGCTATGATATTTTAAGCATTTGATATTTCATGCACATGGTATTTAAAAAGAAAGACCTGTAGCTTTGTCTTGACAATGCTGGTAAATACTTTGTGCCTGTTTTACTTACCAGAAGGTTACACAACATTAGTGCAGAATGGAAATGTCATGCCAGGCAGAGAGACAACTGTGGCTTCTGCACAAATTCTTTCCACGCTATAAATATAGATCTTCCCCCATAATTGCAACACAATCTCGATCTGCCTGTGGTGATATAGAAAAAAAAAAAAAGAAAGCTGTTTAATTTAATTAGAGTCCATTTGAAAACCTGGGAGCATGAAATAATTTGATATACAGAAATAACCCTCCCCAGCCTCAGACACCATTTCATTGTGTCTTATCTTGGGATAACAGTAACTGGTACATTTCAAACCTTGAACTGTGTAAACAATGTGACTGGAGATGGCCCCAAGAACATTTCAAGTGACGTCAGAATATTACCACTTACTCAGCTCCCTCCTCTCTCCCAGGCAAAGATGCTCAAAGTGCTGCTGGAGTGACAGTCACCCTGGAGGAAATTCATGACTAATTCCTGCCCATCCACTCCCCAGCAGTTTTCTCCCCCTCCTATGGAAGCAGCTCCCACTAAAAGCTCCTTTTCTTGTGGAAAGGGCCATTCCTGGCATAAGGGGCAATTCTATAAGAAAAATGCCCTCAAATAATAAAATTATTAATGTATATAACATTATTAATTCTACAGAAGGTAAATGTAGGCAAAACGAAGAGTCTATGGACTGGTTTAAAAAAATATGGTGGGGTTTTGGGGCGGTTTTTGGACAAAAAATCTTGAGGGGAAAATCCTCTCTCCATCCCCAATTTCCATTGAATATTTTTAAAATTTGTTTTCTTACTGCTTTGATTATTTTGGTCTAATTGGAGTTGAAAAACCTGAAAAGAACAAAGCAGCTGTGAAGCAAAATATTATCAGCTATTCAAAAAAAAGAGGTTTTCTTTGGTTTTTGATAACATTCTTGGCTTCCAGCACCGCTTTGCCAAGCAGAGAAACAAATACTATAACCACACATTTTTCTGTTTCTTTGACATTTTGTTTCTCCCAGAAATAAACTACAAAAGAGAACAGAATCTTTCTGTGCAGGTAAGAGGGAGCCAGGTGATTATCGAGGTGATCTCTTCTATAACACAAATGTTACATTTTCCATGATATACATGACATTTACCTCTACTAAGTGCAGTGATTTCTGCTAAATTAAGGCATTTCCGTGCCCTGGGGCTAAACTGTGCTTTGCCACAAGAAAGAGATCTTTAAATTTGACTTTACTAATGTAAATTTAGACAACCTCCTCCCACCATTCTTACCTTCCAAAGGAGTAAAACCTGCTTCTGAGTGATAGAATTAAAGATACAGGAGCATGAATATATGAGAGACTATTTATATATGTGCAATATAATAATATATACAGCTAAAGCTATAGGAACCTTCTTAGTTACAGGGCAGGTTACACAAAGTCTATAAACTTGTGTGTGCAATTCTGTATATGAGTATTTGCATGGAAAAGATACAGAACTTAAAGTTATAAAACTGCCTCTCTGTGTCAGGAAAAGACAAAGGAAAAGGGGCATTAAAAATATAAATAATGCCTCGTGGAGAAGAGAGGGATGGAGAGAATTAGAGGTAAAATCACAGCCCCTTTCTCCTGTGTGTCACAGCTGGGTATTAGCAGGCTCTGGGACAGGGGAATTGTCCCTCCTCCTTGCTTGTTGCTCCCATAATTTTACTGTGTGGATCATCTCTCCTTCTAGATGTGCTCTGAGCAAGCACAGGGACCTCCCTTTCCCAGACTGTCCCTGTGTATCAGCCAACAGTGAATCAAAGGGGCACAAACAAGGCTGAGCTGAACATCTGGACTGAGGCAGAACAAAAGCCTTCAAATGCTGTTTAGGAAGCCCTGAGCCATCTCCTGCCACTGCCTGCCAAGGGGGATGGCAGCAGGCAGGGCAGAGCTGCAGACACCTCCTCAGACATTGTTATTAATTATTGGTATTTACACTGTGATTAGCATCCGGCAGCCTCAGCCAGGGAACAGATTCCACTGTGCCATCTCCTGCTCCAGGTCTGTCAGACCAGGCTCTGAAATGCTGAGGTGGAGCCAATGTCTTGCTGGATGTGGCTGATTCCTGATTTAAAAAGATGTATTTATATATATATATATATATATATATATATATATATATATATGTGTGTGTGTGTGTGTGTGTGTGGATATAAAGCCATCAGAGTCATACAGTAGTTTCCCATGGGGAAAAAAACCAAAGAAAACCAAAACCAAACAACCACAGAGAAATTGTATTAATATCTGCAGACCACACTGGGGGGTTGGGACTGGGACAGTTCTTTTTCTAATTTTTGGTTTTCAGTTGTTCAAACCCTCTCCTGAGGAGAATGGTTTGGAAGAAGGTTCAGATCAGGACCCAGATGAGGATGCAGCCCAGAGCAGACTGGTGCTATTTATTATTTCTATTTTGGAAGAGCCCAGAGGTATTAATCAGCATCAACACAATCACATCATGACCTGGGGAGCACAAATGCTTTGCAGCAGTGATGGGCACAGCTGGCACCAGGTGGGGGGCAAGTGGCAGGTGAACAAGGGCTGAAAGTGGGCACCAGGTCCAGCTAACTGGGTGTTTATCCCCCCCTCTCCCCTGTCCTTTCCCAGGCTCCTCGGCCAGGTCCCCACACTCTGTGGACCGAGTGCAATCCCAAAGCTCCACACACGGCGTGCCCACGGGACTCATCCCTCCCCTCCTCCTGTCAGGCTGAATCTACATAAACCTGCATTGTCTGTGGCCAGAGCCCAGTTTTCTCTCTTTATTTATCTACCTGTCGACTCATTTTACAATCTCTCTCTGGACAGCCACAGAGCAGGAGACACAACCAGATGCTGTGCCATGCACTGAATGCCAACGAGCCTGGTAGGGTGTGCCAGCAGCCCCACACAGAGGAGAGGTCCTTTTGTAAACATGCCTTGTGATCAAAGGGCTGATGCTTGCTGATATTTTCAACATTAATAATCTCCCAGCTGCCTCACTCTATTCTCTGGCTCCCTATTTACCTGTCCTTCATGGTACACAGAGAGGCAGAGTTTAAAACAATCAGCTGGCTGGAGGAAAGGGAGGTTGTTTGAAACAGGAATTCACCTGAAGAATAAACCATATTGTCATTGCACAGAAAAGCATAAATATGTATAAAATCGTTGTATTGTCATATACTGTGCCTGACTGAGAGTCATCTAAAGATATGTGCACACATGCATACAAAAGTAATGTACAATCACATCCAAGCTCCTTCAAAATGCTTCTGCCACGCCTCCTTTCCTACCCACCCTGCAGAGGTAAATGGAATCAGATAATCGAAACATGAGTGTTTCATCAATAAAACAGAAAAACTACTGCCAAAAATGAATGCCCATGCAAAGTACTCCCTGGAGGAGACCTGTAGTTGGCTATTTTTGAGATGGTTTATATGTTTGTGAAAGAGGAGCAAGGAGGAAGCCAAGAGAGAAGCCAAACAGAACAGCTCCAGTAGCACAGCTCTGAATGACAGTGAAGGGAGAATATTTGGGCCAAGTGCTGGCTGAGACCGACCTGAAGATGCAAGAAAAGGAGATATTTCCTGTTGTTTGACTCCTGCTGTGCTCCATGGAGCAGGACATGGTACATCCTTTGCCAATCAACAGCCTCTGATTCCTTTGCCAGTCTCCTCTTAATAGATGTCCTTTTGCTCAAGGAGAAAGCTTCCATAAAAGCTGGATATAAACTCTGCATACACCAGGAAAATGTCATCTGTCACTGAAATACAGCCAGCAATGGCATGGCAGGCAGCAGACCTTGGAGCAGCACTGCCAGGCAGCAGCTGGAAAACACACCACATCTGTCTGGGACTGCAGGACTGGGGAGAAGGGAGTGGGAGGAACCCAGGCAGACCATGGCAGGCACTCTGAGGTGAGCCTGGTCTCCAGAGACTCCACTGGGATCTGTGCTGGATGCAGCCAGGCTGGTTCTTCAACTCCCACGCAAGAAGATGCTTCCAGCACCTGCTTGTGCTGCTGATTGGAGTGTTCTCCCACACAGGACTTGCCTGCTGAGCCCCTGGGTGTTCTGACTCCACATGCCCAAGCTTAACCTGTCCCAGCTGCCACTTTATAGAGCTGCATAACTGGGAGATGCTGACACAATCTGTACCTCTACTCCATCAGCCACTCAAGCTGAACCTGCAGCAAGGCTCTCCAAAGCACAGGGGAGTCAAAGCCATGGGAAACAAGGTCCATTTTTAATCCATTAGAGCCTGACAATGCCACAGAAATAGGACTAATAGTGAGCTGCCAGCAAGAGTGAAAATATATCACTGCAAATATTTTGCTTTCCTTCTTCGTGGTACTTAAGGGCTTTCTAAACTCAAAGGTCAGAGAGAAACTGCTGAGAGGAATCACAATCAGAGAAAATGCTTCCAAAGGGGGAGAATCTTTCTGCAGGAAACACATGCCCAGACTGACAAGAAATCATGGCTTTGTATCAGCCCAGGACTGTGCTCTGTGCTGGCTGGAAACATGCAGTCCGTTTTCACATCCCATTTCAGTAGCTGCATTTCCTGGTGTAATCCACTGAGAATTCCAGGCTATCCAAATGCCTTGTTTATCCCCACATCCCTGAGACATGCAAAGTACAGTGATGTTATCTATGCTAGAATATTGCATTGTCTTGCTGGAATGGCACTTCAGCAGCCTGCTGCTGTGGCTTGGGATTTCTCTTCCTTCCTGCCCTGCACATCAGCATTTAAGTGTAGCAGGTGCCACATGAGGACATCAGGACCAGGATTTTCATTCCTAATGCCTCAGGACAAGGGCATTTCAGAAAGGAAACAAAAAGTTTCTTCCTCTTGGCCTCTCAGTTACAAGAAGACCTCAGCTGACCGGGCACCAGGACTGACTCACACCATCAGTCCCTCAATTCTGGAGGCTGCAGAGCTGGCAAAGCTCTGCTGAGTGGTCCTCGAATTTCTCCCTCTGCTAAACACAAGGCTGGAGAAGAACTCAGAAGTATCTTGCTCAAGCAAGAAATCCCTGTAGCTCCCCAGCATCCTGCCCTCTTTGCCACCACACATCCATCAGCTGCCCCTGGCATTCACAAGACATTTTTCCTGGCTTAGCAGAGGCTGTTCATTAAGAACCCCCATTGGACTTAGGAGTGAAAAATCTCCTTCCAGGGTTGGCAGGTTGGGAGGGAAAGAGTGGGATACCCAAACATCTGCTGGCTGCTCCTCAGCCCTGCTGTGCTCCCAGGACAGGCCTCATGGAGCAGGGAAGGAGGATGCTGTTGGCAGCACTTGCTCTGGGATGTTTAAAGCTGGCTTGGGAATTCGTGTACTGGGATTTTCTTTTTTACTGGAGATGGTTTTGGAGGCAAAGGCCTCTGACTCACAGCCCGGGGTCTGAGATGTGATAAACACAGAGAAAAGGCAGAGCAGCATCTGCCTGGCCCTCAGAGCTCCCTCTGCAGATGAAAGAGCAACCAGGCTCTTTTTGCATCACATTTTTCATATATGGAAATATTTCTAGAAATACGTAAGTCCCCAGTGACCAAGTGCCCAGAGACACGTTCAGCAGGAGGGAGAAGGGCAGTGCAGCCCTGGGCATGCTCCTCTTTCACCATGGCATGTCCTCCAGCTGGGTCCAAAGAGACTCCTCCTGGCACATCCACCTCACATCACGTCTCACAGGGAGGATGTGGGAACCTGGGAAGACAAGAGACAAAGTAGTAGGGGAAGGAAGGGAGTGAATGATAAATACAGGTAGATAATTACCTTTTTTTTAAGTGCATCATTAATTGTGGAATTCACTTCTAGATAAAATAAGGACCAAGAGCATTTTAAAAGGAATAAATATAAATATTTTTAAAAATATAAATCTGAATCTGCATATAATTATAAATAAATATAAATATAAATATAAATAATATTAATATATAATTATAAATAATATAAATATATGTAGATGATATAGATACAGATATAAATACAAATACAAATATAAATATACATAACCATATAAATATATAAATATAAATATAAATAATATAATATATAATTATAAATAATATAAATATATGTAGATGATATAGATACAGATATAAATACAAATACAAATATAAATATACAAAACAATATAAATATATAAATATAAATATAGATATAGATATGAATTTAAATATAAATGTAAATGTAAATATAAATATAAATATAAATATAAATATAAATATAAATACTGAACTTGGCCTCAGCTACTGTGAAAGATAACAGAGTTAGAGGAAAGATTCCTCTTTCCAGACATTTAGACAGGATTGAGGGTTAGCTGGACCCTTGCAATGCATTTGGATACCACTCCTTATGCTTCTGTTGCTCCTGTGCCCACTCCTTCCCCAGTGCCCTGGCTGGGTGATGCTAATAAGGAACCCAATTAGCATTCAAGGACCAGTCGTGCCAATTAGGCCCTGGCACATGCCAGGGCTGGGTCCAAGTGCTGCTTCTCTGGCTGCCAAGTGCCTCCTGGTCACACTGTGGAGCACAGCCACAGTGTCACCTCCCGTCCAGGGGGTGCAGGGAGGTGACACTGTGGAGCACAGCCACAGTGTCACCTCCCGTCCAGGGGGCTCAGGGAGGTGCCCCCCAGCCAGGGCAGCACCAGCAGCAGGGCTGGGAGGCAGCTCTGCCCCTTTTTCTGGGGGCAGCATCCCTGGCAGGTGTCTGACCTGTGCACCAGAGCACCCCCAGGCTCTGCTGGGGCACCCTGTGCATCTCCATAGGGCAGAGGATGTGCTGGGGGGTGAGGCTGTGCTGGTTTGTGGCTCCTGGGGCATTGCTGGGTGATGCCCCTGGGCAGGCTCGAGGGGCACAGCCCTGCAGGAAGATCAAATCCCTTGGCAGTTCCAGGAGGTGGAAAGGTGGTACCATATTTTCTGCTGTGGCAGAGGCATCGATGACTCCTGAGAGTGAGGTGGGCACTGTGTGCTCAGGACCTGGACAGAGCTGCCATCCCTGCAGCCAGGAGGAGATGGAAGCCTTGCTGGCCTGGCAGAGAGCGCTGGCATGAGAGGAGGAGGCACACAACATGAGAGCTTTCTCTGGATCAGCTCTGAATTGCAGAGACACAAATCTTTGGTGATATGGAACAGAATTTACCATTTCCAAAGGAAGGAAAGGAGGCCCCATCCTTCCCAAATGGCTTCTTCTCTGTCCTGGCACTCTGCAACCATGGGGATGTGCCAAGGAGTGGAAAATGAGAAATATAGCCTTCAAGAGGCAGGAAAGGATAATTTTGTGTGTGCCAAGACCAGCAGACATCTCTGGGTGGACACACAGCTCCTGCCTCTCACATGGAGTGATTATCAGACAGAATGGGATGGCACAAAGCAAAGGAGAAGGTCTGTGGTGGAGCAGAGGAACAGAATAAACAACAGCTCTATTTTCTTGATATTTCATTTGGATTGCAGGAAACCAGGGGGAAAAATGTGCCACCATGATAATCAGATTATTTTTCTTTTTGTATCTTCTTTCAGCCAGCAAGCAAACAATTAGGCCTTTGCACAGAACCAGTATCAGCAAATGATATATTACTGTCCTGCTTGGGTGAGTAAAATATGTCCTGAAAGAGCTGCAGTCTCATAGCTATGGCTCATAGATATCAAGAATGCTGGTCAGGGTTAAATCTCTCTTCCTTTACAATTATTTTTTCATAAGTTAAAACCCAAATGACAATAAATCATGCTATAAAAATTAAAATGCCATTTGCTTTTATCAGAACTCAAATTAAGCTGTACACACACTGAAGATATAACAAGGGGGGAGAGGGAAAGAGCAAAAAAGAAGGATGATAATGAATTTTTCTAATATTTTGGTGCAGTTGAGATGAGTCATGTGGGCTGCTGGTGGAACTGGGTCACAGGACTTTTTCAGGCTTAATGTCTGGTCTAGACCATTAAAAAGTAGCCCAAATGGAGACTCCCTATGAGCTCCTTAAGCCCTGGAAGAAAGGCAGGACAGACTTGGCCCTTCAGCTCCCAGTTCTGGAGGGGCTGGGAAACATCACACACAGTGTTTTAGAATCTTGCATTTTAGGCCATTGATGAAATTTATTGCAACAATAAAAACTGAATTAAAAAGGCTGAAATTTTACTCCTTCCTTCCTCTCTTCAAACTGCAGTGTGTCTGCTGTCTCTGACCTTTTCACACCCTTCCCATCCTGTTTTCAAGCAAGGCTGATTTGGGTACAGCTGCAGGAGGAACGTTCACAATCAAACCACACATCTCATTCTCCATAAAATTTGGATGAGTCAGATCACAAAGACCATGAACTGGGCTCAGGCCTGGACTTACAAGAGTGTTGTCAAACCTAAAGGAACATCTGGTGTTAGTCCAGGGCCACAGCACCAACAGCAGCAGGTCTGACGTGGCAGGTTTTCTCCTTGCAGTGCAAATATTGAATATCCTCTCCAGGAGCACAAAAGCCCACAATGCCAGGCAATGTTCAGCACACTTCAGGCTGGTCAGCACTCCAGTCGTTTGATTGACTAATCTTCTCTTCTCCCACGTTCTGAAGTCTGCAAGAGAAAGAGCCATTTCAGCTCTAAAGAGAGCATGAAACGGTATTTAGGTTTTCACGAGGATTAAGCTGGAATCGTGGGGCATCCCCTTGTCTGAAGGAGGTGGAGTATTCACTGAGAGCAAAGAGGGAAAACAAATTGCATCTGCTTGCTCCAAGGCCAAGAGTGGCCAGAGATATGGCTGCTCATTACTCCTGAAGCATCCAAACAGACCTCAGCTGCTGGAATTTGCTGCCTGACTTTGCACTGTAGGGTAATATTTGGAGAAAGAATTATGAAAACATAATGGGAAAGCAATGAAATATGACCAAAGTCTTGTAATGATGAAATATAATGACTCGTAATGAAGCAGAGGCAGGAGAAAAAAAAAACCCAAACCAAACCACCTCAATTCTTGTGAAACAAAAATAAGAGGCAGGGAGAATACGAGAAGGAAGGGGGGGAGTGAAGGAGAGGAGAAAGGAAGCAGCAGCTGGAAATGACTTTTAACTTTCCCACTTAGTGTTTTAAAACCAAAAAGCAATTACTGCCAGGCTGGCATTGCCTTTCTACACATTAATTTCCTATTATGAATAAAATTAATGAGTTTAACAATCTCCTCGTCCTCATAAAGTTGTGCTCCTCATTATTGGTGTTAATAATCCACTGGGGACTCTGACTCCAAAGCTCAGCACCGTGCCCTGGTTTTTTGAGGTTTAAAAAAAGAAAACAGAGATAAGGTGGGGATGAAGATTTCAAGAAATGGAAGATGATAATGGGACTTGACCCAGTCTGAAGCACTGCAGAGTGAAGGACATTCTTTATTCAAGGACCTACATGGCGTTGGGACCCAATGAGGGGCGTAATTCCACTTTTGTCCCAGTGCAAACCAAGAACCAAGGTCAGATCATCCCAAATGGCACTTGGCAGATTTACAGGGCATGAAAGGCAGGCACACCAGCAATATCTTTCTGCCTCACCTCTGCCTTTCACTTGGAAACCAAGATATCAGAGAGGGGACACACTTCACACATATCATTTAAATGGCACACAGGTGGCAGTGGAAGGAAACCTTCAGCTCCAGAGCAGCCTACAAGGCTTGGCACAGTAGCAGATGGTGCCAACTGCTGACTGTTGTCACGTGGGATCTCTGTCTTGCAAGACAGTTGGAGCTGCTTGATCCTACAGCCTGAGACCCAGAGCTCTCCGGCCTGAGTGCAGCGTGCCCTGTCCCAGCCCTGGCACTGTGAGAAGGCACGAGGACAGAACGCTGCTCACTGAGGATGCTGTGCCACTGCAAAGCCATGGAATCCCTGCCCTAGGGCCCAGGGGGCTGCAATGTGGAAATTTCTGTGATGGCAAGCGGAAAACCCTCCCCTGTCTACCTGAACTCACCAGGGAAACCTGAGTCAGGTGGCAGGATTCACAAAACAGGACCTGGAAAGCTTGCTCTGGGATTTCTGCCTAGACCATCTGCTTCTAGAAGCTTGGCATCCCTGCCAGAACACTTTTCCCAAAAGATGCCCCTCCTGCAGAGCAGCTGGAGGGGTTTAAGACATTGTGTCCCTGCTGTTGTCCTGCTGTCCCTGCAGCTCAGCAGCCAGATTGCTCCTGGAGAGCATTCCTTGATCCACTTCCCTCCCAGTCAGCCAGCTCAGCTCAAATGGCATAAATGATATTTTTGCAGTCCCGTGGCTCAGTCTGAGCTTACAAATCATCCCTGTGAAATATTCCTGCCCCAAACAGCAACCTCTGGGAGAATACAGGTTACCCATGGCTGGGGCAGGGCTGGAGCACTCAAACCTGCAGAGCTCTGGGAACAAACATGCCCACAGGCTCTCCAGATCAGGCACCAGAGGAACAACTCACAACTGAAAAGCCCTACAGGATTTATAATTTAACTTGCTACGTCCTGCCCAACACTCAGGCAGGATGCAAATCTGAACAGTCCAAGCTGGTCTGGCTGTGTACTCTGAACACAGAGTGGGTTTTCTAAACATCCTCAGCCAAATACACAAGACTTTTAACCCAGTTTTAATGCCAACAGCATGGCACAGCCCTTAAATTTCCTGTCCTCAGCACACGGGTGTTTGGCTCTGTGGAGTGAGCAAACACAGCACGGATCCTCCACGGATCAGGGCACACAAACACATTTTCTTTACAATCCCTTCTGGGCAGAGAGCTCCCTACAGGAAAAGCCAGAGTTCACCAAGCAGTTGCAGGTTTAAGTCACCTACTTTGTCCTCTCTGCACAGTAGCATTTAAAACCTACAGTAAAAAGGCTGAAAGGGGAACTTGAATAAAAACATCTTTTACATCTGTGCGAGATGTTTGTATTGCAATTTCTGCACAGATTTAAACACCGTCGATGCCCTCGAACACTTCTTGTCTTTCAGACAAATTGTCTCCTTTCCTCAGCCCTGTCATTTCCTAATGGAATGGAAATTTCCCAGCCACTCACATGCCAAACTCCCAGCTCCCTCCTGCTCCAAGCTGGAGATAACCAGGTGCCAGTCCTGGATAATCCAGCCTGGTATTGACTGGTGGTGTTGGGGGAATGGCACGAACTGAGTTTGCTGAGGCTCAACCCAGAGTGAACAGACAGGTCTCCACACCCAGAAATGCCCCTTCAGGTGGCACTGACTCCACTCCACTGGTTTCTGCTGGAAATGGGAAATATTTCTCAGTCTGCAAAGCCCAGTGTGGGATGTTTGAGGCATCCTGATGGTACAAGCCTGGAGGGAGCATTTCCTCACTCTGTTCCCCTCCTGCAGAGGATTCCAACTGCCACACTACCACCTTTCATCAGCTCTGTCTATTTGTGGAAGTGTTTAAAGCTCACAAAGACAAAATTTCCATTTAGTGTGGACATCTCTCTGCTGGAAAATGTCTTTTCTTTCACTCTTGGCTAAGCAGAGTGCTCGAGGAGCCATCAAACAGGAGGCAAGATGAGACCTGGGTCTCATCCTCAGAAAACCACTATTCAAAATATAGTGACCAGGATTGCACTACTGTATCCAGGAAAACATTTTCCAGGTAGGAGTTACATGTCAGCTGCTGCAGAGGGTGGATCATGTCAGTGGCTGTAGCTCCTTGGTTTTTTGCTGCTTCTCACTTATCATCCCTCACTGCAGAAAACCAAGAGACAGCAAGTTATTATTGCTCCAAATGCACCAGGAATAAAGAAGCCACACATCAGCAGTGCACTCTTGTTCTTTTCCATTTCCAAAAGTCAAATGTTGCTTTTATTCTTGAAATAGCCATAAACTGCCAACTACTGGGACACAAAGAGCTTTTAGTGCATCCTGGGTGCCAGAAATGGGCTTTTCTGCTACAGAGACACTCAGCACTTAGTCCTGTGCAGCAAAAGCTTGTCCTAAATGTGCTTGTGCTCTGTGATTCTGAACTGAATTTAACTGAAGTAGGATATCCAATGCAATTTGCATGGTTGCCTTGCTTAGGTTCAGCTCAAAGTCTCTAATGATGATAAATTAATACAGAAGATTCTGCTGGGCTCATCAGGGGAGTTTTGAAACATTGCAAACCAAAGCAAAATGCAACTCTATCCCTAGAAATCTTTTCCACCCTTGGTAGCTCTCGTTTCACCCAGTCCAAGTCAGAGAAGAGAAATCCTGAGTTTCTGAGAAGAACCTGAGTTTGGCAACTGGAGATTTCAATTCCAGTGGAAGTGTTGGAGGAGGTTTGGTTGCACAGGTGCTGTTCCCAGGAATGGACCTCATGCCTTGTCCTGTCTGTTTCTTTGGAAAAGGGACCTGGTTCTCTTTCCTTCCGTAGTTCCTTTATCCTTGAGGGGGCTGAGATTTGCTCTAAGTGCAATTTGCAGCAATTTTAAACCCTATTACCCCCTCAGCATGGTGCTGTATAAATGCAATGTAGGGCCTTTAATTTTCCAGGCAAAGGTATTATTTGAGTTCCTTTCATAGCCTAATTATTACTTAGCAAATATCATGTTGTGATGAGTATTTATGGATAATTCTCAGATAATACCTAATTATATGGTTAATACTCATAATGATGGGAAAGCCTCAAATATTCAGAGTCCAGATTTTTTAGACTATCTCAGAACTCCTTATGTTTCCAAGCACTTGTAACTTGAAGATTTCTGGGCTATTTTACTATTTCTAGAATGTAAAACAGCTTTTGCTACAATATCCAAGACTGCCCAGTGGAATTTGGATTCACAGGTAGGGATGGACAGCTTTGAACTTCTGAGTGACCTGACATGGCTCTAAACCTGATTAACTCACCAGATAGCCTGAGCCTGTGGATAATTTATGTGATTGAACAGGCAGACCTTTCAGGGAAAATGTACTCTTAGGGGAAAATGGTCTGTGCTAAATGGAGAAAAAGGTTGGACTCAATTGAAAGCTCTGATTTTCAAAAGCATATGATGGAACAGGTCATGGAGAGAAGAAAGAGCTGCTGGGGAGAAGTTCTGTCTCTCCATCTTTGTGAATTTGTTCCTGCTCTTGCTCTGAGCTCTTCCCTGTTCTGCTGTGATCTGCAGCAAGACCAGCTTGTGGAATCCCCATTCTTGGAAGTGTTCCAGGACAGGCTGGACAGGGCTTGGAGTAACCTGGTGTAGTGGAAGGTGTCCCTGCCCATGGAAGGGAGGTGGAACTGGGTGAACTTTAAGGTCCTTTCCAACCCAAACTATTCTGGGATTCTGTGAACTGCTGCACACAAATCAGCACCAAACACAAATTGTGTTTCCATGTTCTGGCACAGAACTGAGCTCTGACCTTCATGGAATTAGTTCATTAAAACACCTTGGGCAGCCCCAAGTGAAGTCTGGTCTGATCAGGTAACAAACAAGCTCTGGGTCTCCTGGACTTGGGTCTGTGAGTCAAACCTGCTCCCAGCTGAGACTGGAGACAGAATGATTCATTCACTGCTGGCTGCCTGGGTAAATGGCCACATAAAAAGGGAAGAAATGGTGCCTAGAAAATCAGATGCTGCCATCTGGGAAGGCACAGAAACCCAGAGACACAGGGAGAAAGGGAGACAGACAGGCATGAGATTGTCTGGACTGCTTTGATGGGTCAGAGCCAAAGCCCTGCCAGAGACAGGTGTTCAAGGAGAACAGAATATGCTCAGAGCAGTCCTGTGCTCCCTTCAAACTCTGGCCATGTGCACCTAAATCACTGCATTTTATCATTATTAGTAAACCTGCATTTTGTGGACCACCTTGTGAAGATGAAGGAATGGACAAATGTAAAGCTTTGGCAGCTGTTTTTGTCACCTCCTGGTGCTTGTTTTGTGCCATCATCCAGCTGGAGCATTGCAGGGAAGGTGGGAGAGCCTGAGAACCTCACTTGTGAAGGGGTTGCAGCACCACCTTTGACTCAAGCAAGTGGCTTCATATCTCTCAGCCTTGATTTACCCCTGGAAAATGAGTTTAACAGACTCCTTCATGAAGTAGTCTCAATTAATTAGCATTTGTAAAACTGCTCCGAAATTCCCAGATGAAAGCCTGGCCTGGAATGGCAAATTGCTAATGATAATTAATAGTTGTTCATGGTCTCTTTACAGAATTTCAAATTATTTTCTGAGGGGAAGAAAGTAGGGATAGAGGCTCTCCAGACAGAGATCACTGAAAAACCCCATGACAGCCATACCTTCCCTCCTGCTCCACCTTCTTTCCCAGAATTAACAGGGAGAGCTGCCACCTCTTCTGAGCAGAGGAAAGGGGAGGTGATAAAGGCTCCGGGTGCTCCTGTATTCACTCCACGTCCTTCCTCTGGCACAGCAAGGGTGGGCAGGGGGAGTGAGGCAGGAGGGGATGAACAGGGGTGTTACATTTCTCTCTCAAATGGATGCAAAGGCAGCCCTAATTAAACAGATGTTCTTAATAATACTCTGACAACTGTCCCCGCTTTAATTTGCTTCCCAGTAAAGATTAGTATAACAACGCTACACTACTTTACAAGGGGAGAGAAGGGAGCTGAGCTAATAAAAGGCAGTAGCTTACATGGTATATTATTGCTTTTCTTTCTGCTTGTCTAGCGAATATTTACCTCCTCTGGGAGCAGTTTTCATATTTATTTGATCGCTCCTCCAGGCTAAAGCTGACTCTGTGCTACATTGCAGAAGGATTAATGCCAGGGCCAAGAGATGTTCTGGGGGCACAGGCGGGTTGGGGATCTCCATGGAGGTTCTCCAGCCACAGGGAAGATCCCAGGGGGGCTGGAGCCAGCAGAGATATCAACCACAGGCTGTGGGAGCAGGGAGTGAATTCCAGGCCCAGGTAATGGGAAACTTCTGAGGCGGCAGCAGCTGAGCCACAGGAGACAGGAGGCTGATTTCAGGCTGATCCTCCCACCAAAGGAGGGTTTCTCTGTGCTCAGTGTCACAGGCTGGCATGACAAGGACAGCAGGACAGAGAAGAGCATTCCCAGCTTCTGGGAAGGTGTCAGGACTTCTGTGCAGAGACTCTCATCTCACAGATCTGCACGGAACTAGTTTAAAATGAGAACAGCTGGACTTTTGCACCAATAGTCACAAGATAAGACTCATATCACCTCTTCTGATCATCCTGAGCATGAACTGGAGCCCAAGTGGTTGTGGAGTAACCAAATCTCCATCCAACATCACATCTTGAGCCACAGTGTGACACAGTCCCTGACCATGACATTAAACATACACTCCCAAGCTGCTCTTCCCCTTGATAATAACTCTAGGCAGGCTTGTTAAATAATATACCAACCCTTGGCTGAGCAACAATCACATTTGCCCAGTTTGGATTACTCAGTTTAGCAGCAAGTAGGAAACCAAGCACTTTGCAGTGGAAGAGCTCTGTCTGGGATCCACAGATGAGTCTGAATCTTTTGTTTGTTCAGGTCACTCAAAAAGGGACCTTTCCACAAACAGAAACTGATTACAGATCTTCACTTCTGAAAATGAATTCATGCCTGAACTTGATGTTTCATATCTAACAGTACAGCACCTTCTAATATTCTGTGTGACTTGCCCTAAGAAGAGAGAGGGAGAGCACCCCTGGATGAATTGTCATCCAAATCCACGACAGGTTATCATGAGGAGTGTGGTTCCAAATCCTCCTCAACACGACAGGTTATCATGAGGAGTGTGGTTCTAAATCCTCCTCAACACGACAGGTTATCACGAGGAGAGTGGTTCCCTACCCTGTGCCTGAACCAAAATAACCTGTAGGAATTCTTTGGCATCTCTGCAAGTACTGCCTGCCACTGCTGTGTGTGCTCTTCCATGTCAGCTGCTCCCTCAAGCTGTTTCCCAGCTCCTGGAGCTCTTCCTGGCAGATTTAGGCTGGGCATGGCCTGGGCTGGGCTTAGCTTGAGTTTAGCCCTAGGCTGCATCTCCCAACTCTTACACAGGCAAAAGTCTGTGTGTGTGACAGAGCTTTGCTCTTGCACTTTGTTACCTACCGTTCAGTGATGCTTTAAATACTTCCAAGCTCCATTTGTCATGCAGTTTGTGAGGCTGTTTACAGCACCAAAGCCCTGAGACAATTAGGGGGAAAGCTGAAGAAAAGAGCAGAAGTTGGCAGCTCCATGCATTGCCCTTTGTTGAAATTAATGAGGCTTGTTTACTTTCTGGCTTTTTACAGCTCTCTGAAATGTCAGATGCCCCCAGACTGCCTTGCCAAAATCACATCATCACCCTCCCCCTACATCCACCCCCTCTACCTGGCTGTCTTCAGCCCACTCCTGACTTTTCACTCCAGTCCTCTGATTGACCCTTGAATGAAGTCTCAAAGCATTTTTCACACTGGGGACTGCACTTCTCATGAATGGACTCATTATGAGGTGGAACACATCATTACACCTCCAGCATTCCTGGAATTGTTACACTTAATGGAATTAGCAGCACAAAAACATCCACCAGAACCAAAATGACTTTGTACAGGAGGAAACTCTTCAAACCTCTGCAGCTGAGAGGTTCCCTTGGTCTCTGCTCTCCAGCAGGGACAAAGCTGTGCATGCCCAGGGGAATTACTGTGATTCCAGTGATGCCATGAATGACCCTTCCCCCCAAAAACAGGACTCTGAGCCACGTTAGTGTAGGGTAAGATAAAAAGTAAAGGTCCTTTAATATCACAGGCCTACAGCCCACAGGAATACAGGATGACATGCATGTGCCCCAGTTCTTGTTTCCATGGCTTTTATAATAAGATTCCTCCAATCATTGCTTTACACATTTCTCAGTCCAGCCCCAGTCCAACCCCTGGTCCAACCCCTGGAATTGGGTCTGGGGTCGTCAAGACCCTCTGTCTTCATCAACTCTTCTTCCTCAGGCACACAAAGGTCTCTTGGAGTTCATCCAGTTTTGGCTTCTGGGTCACTCTGACCTGTGTTTATGTTTCATTCTGTGGGCCTTCTGATATCCTTCAGCTCTACCTTGGAAAGGAGTCTAAACAAGATTAATTAACTAAAGGAATTTGAGCTCCCTGTTCTGGGACAGGGATAGTGATAGAAAGGCATTAAACTTAAACTGTTAGAAATATTAACCCTCTAAAAATCTACAACTACTGTGTTCCTAAAATCTACAAAATGTGAAAATCGGAAATCAAAAACCCCTTTGGCATCACCAGGATCACCCCCAGCCTGGGCAGTGCTGTGGACTGAGGTCTCACATTAACAACCTGGCTTAGTATTCCAGCAGAGAAAAGGCAAACACAAACCTACTGTTCAGCCCTCCCTCTTCAGGGCATGGATAAGCCTCATAACTGAATGGAAACCCCTCAGAACACACAGCTATGGTGCTCCAACTCTGCTGAGGGAAAGGCAGATCTACCCCTGACCACGACTGATAATGAACAGTCCTATTTCTAACCTATTCAAGGGCCTCAAAGAGTTTTAAATGGATAAATAAATCCAATTCTTTTAATGCCAGGCAGCTCTCCCTGCACACACACTGCCACACTGGGCTGCTCCTCCTGCACTGGCTGTGCTGTCCACACACAAGTCCCTTCCAGCATCTCCAGGTATGGGATCACAGTGTAAAATTCACTCAACATTTTTAAATTATATTGAGTTACTGCAAGGGCTAACAGAGTTCTGCAAAGCACTGGTTCTAACTCAACATTATTCAATTAGTCCATTTTGCTGATTACCATCTGGGTCACTGTTGTCAGGGTTACAGCTGGCTCGGTACTCACCCACAGATCAGATTTAAAATACACCTGGGGCTATGGGGATATTAAAAAATAACAGGCCTTCACTGTAACATGATTTCAGACATTCCCACAGCTGCTTTGCTGATCCTGGAGGGAAGTTCAGCTCTTTAATTCTGATCATTTAAGTAAAGTAAAAATAAACCCATGTTTTCCTGTGATCTCTGTGCTGACAGTGGATGTGTGAAGGCTGAATAACTCCATGTGCCACACAGTTATTGCACACTGGTGTTCACACAGACCTGATGATCTCAAGGCACTGTGTCTGCTTGTGCAAGACACTGTCTGAGGCTTGTGAGACTTTGATGGAGTGTGTTTGTGCTATCACTGTGTGTAAACCTGCATGAGACAAAAGGAAGTATAAGTGTTTGCATTTTGAATGCTGCTCCTTGTGAATCTGGAACTGTGATCACAACAGCCTGGGTGTTGGAGACATTTAACACACATGACTCTGTTTGTAAGATCATAAAAAATAATGTAAGTGCAACAAGATGGGACAAGGAAGAGAGAGGGAAGTGTCTCATTTGTGTTCGGGGCTGTGTCACTGCATGTGCAGGTGACACAGGGAGGGTGTGACTGTGAATTTGTGAAGGAGCAGCTAAAGGAGGTCAGTTTGGGACAAGCCAGTTGGAAAAACAGGCTCATCAGGAGGCCAGAGCTCCAGGTGACAAGAGCACTGGCATCAGTCGTGGTTCAAGCCCAAATAATGCCACGTCACACAAGTACAAAGGGTTTGCAGCTGAACTCCCATTACCCTCCAGCCTGTGGTCACAGAGCAGTGGTGGGAGCACTGATTGTTTTACTCCAGAGACAGAGGGAACTTCCAGGCAAGCCATTTGCTTTCCAAAAAGTCTAACTGCTTCTTTCTGCAGAGATGCAGCACTGGCCTGAAGTTCCCAAGGTCTGAGCAAAGCCATCAGTCACAGTCAGCTGGCTTTGCACTGCAGGAAAGGAGCCCAAACCTTTCAGAGATGAGCAGGGACATGGGGACAAACTGCTGACCTGGTAGAAAGGGAATTGCTCTAAACAAATGCATAATGGAAAGATGAAAACTGGCCCTTATTTCACTTTCAAGGAGAGAATCAGCCATCTATTTTCTGCCCTAGGAAAGAACCTTCTTCACTGTCTGTAGGTGCCTGAGCCAAACACCATAATTGGAGATACAGCAGGAATAATAAATGTGAATTAGGTAGCATTTCCCCAAGCATTCAGTGCTGCCTGACTGTGTTTTGGAACTGATTTAGTGTGCAACTGAACTGGACTAACACAGAGCATGTGTGAACTATCCCATCAATTAATTGCTCATTTCCTTCATCCCTGGCTGGTAGGAATTTACACCCCAGACAAAACTGGTCCTGTGCATGTAAGGTAAAGAGTCAGGCAAAATTCCAGCTGATGTGAAAGTCCCACCTTTGCCTTTGACTGGTGTCACTGGGGCCCAGTCCATGGCATAAAGGACAATGACACAGAGGTGTGCCAGGAGTCAGGAATGCTTTGAGGAGGAATCTCAGGAACATGTCCCTTCAGGGCCATGGATGGGGTGATAGAGACAGCCAGGCCTTGTCCTTCTGGGAACCAGCCTGCAAAGGGATAATCCATTTCCCAATGGCTTTGTGCCACAGAGGTGGCATAAATTGCTAAGGAAAGGCCCAGAGATCAGTCAGTCTCCATGTGACCTCTCCTGTACAAAAACTGAAATCACTTTATCCGCCACTGAGATGCAGCAAATTCCACCTTGGGTGGAATGTGACAGCTCTTTAAGGATGATGCCACACAGCCCGAGATAGGAAGTGAAAGGAGCTGTAACTCGTGCAAGTCCAAGGGGAGCAGAGATAGGAGGAATATTAGCCTGCAAATGGGAAGCCATCCCAGTTGGCTGGTTCTCAGCCAGGCAGTTTTGTTCCCAACCCAGTGGCAGGGACTGATACCACCCCCCCCCCCCCCCCCCCCCCGTGCCCATCCCCCTGTGCCAAGTGATTACAAGTACTTAATCCACTGATGTTCTTATTGAGCAATAGCCTTTCAAGCAGTTTTTGTTTGAGAAGTCCTACCCTAAATACTGATCAAACTCAACCTGCTCAGCTCAATAACAGCAGCTCCATTAAAAATCTGCCTCACGCACCAGTTCTGCCTTTTCCTATCCCCCGTCACCAGCTCATCAGTAAACACCCAAGCAACAACTTGATTAAAAATGTGAAAAAAGACTTGCTCCTCTACAGGAAGATTTAATGTAGAGCTCTTTTAAGCTCCTTCCCACAACAGGTTTTCACAACTTGTTGGTTGGAATCACTCACACAGAACGCAGTCTATTCAAACACAGGCTGTGCTGCCCAGTCCAGTCTCTGTTCCTCCCACTGACACATCAACTTCTCTCACCATTCCAGCATCTTCTCCATGGTTTTAATACCTGGCAAAGATTTATGCAGAGGTGGCTCATGGTCAAATATCAATAAGCAGTTTATAAGGAATGTTTCAAAGAGATCCTTGGGAGAGGCAGGGGTTTCAGTTCATGGCAGGAGGATTTAATTTCTACCCTCTCAACATAAAGTCTTAGGGGAAAAAAAAAAAGATGATTCCCAGATGTAGAACTGGAAGTGGAATAGGAAAACCTACTGGTCACAAAAATATGTAGTAATGAAGGTTTAGGCAACTAATGCCCCTCCCTGTGTACACAAACAGCTGCTGAGGAGGGCACCTAAGGAATTTATTTTGGTGTTTTCACTGCTGCTGCCAAAGCCTCTTCACTCACTTGCTGTTCTGACCATGTGTGACTAATGTCCAGCATTATGGGGCCTTCAGCACTATCTGTCAGATCCCTATTCTAAAACACATTCTAACTGACCAGAGAATTTAATGAAACTTGCTGGAACAAAATATTTCTGAGACCAGCAATGCAAGGGCTGCCATTGCCCTGATAATGAGGAAAGAAATCATGTACACATTGGGTTTTCACTTCTCCTTTGAAATGTAATACTGGGGATGTGTGTAAAGAAGTAAATGTATTTGAAAAAGTAATTGAGAAGGACGAAGATTCCTCCCAGGGAAAAGGTGCCAGGACACAAAGGGATTGCAGCTTTTATAGTGTTAATGGAGGTACATCATTGGCACCTGAGAGCCCAAGGCTGCCACCTTTTATCTTGGTGCAAAACTCAATCGTTCCTTGGCACCTGTGGGTCTTTCTTCTAATTCCTGTTTCTTTCTCTCTACACCTTCCTCTTATCCTAAACTTCCTCTTCCAGAACATCTCTGCTTCCATTGAAAATTGTTCCTCCCTCCTTTCATCCATTCAGCCCATCACAATCCACATTTATGCCTGCCTGGACAGAATGAAATTTCATTTCTCTTGTACATAAATAATCACTTTTCACGTAATCTCAGGATTATTCTTTTCAAAGGGAAGGAAGTAAATTTAACTAATTTTTATAAATGCTGGCATTTTAAAAATAAATGAATGGGGTGCAACAGGACTTTATTAAAATACAAAGAGATTAACAAGGTCTCACTCCCTTCAATTATTAACAATGTACTTGTTCTCCAGAAAAGTACCCATGAAAATTTAAAACAGATGAAAATGGTTGTTCACTTAAAACTGCCACGTTAATCTGTGAGAGATGTTTTATTCAAAGGCATTAAATGAATCCTGCAAGGTTTGATATGCCATAATCCATCATTCATGTGGCACAAACATGGGGATCGATGAAATATTGTGTCAGGAGGAGAGGGGGAACACGACACCTCCGGAGCATTTCTGCTCAGGAGGCTTGTTCCAATTCTTGGGATGGCCAAAATCAATAGTCAGTCATAGATTTTACAAACTGGATGCCTTTTTGTTTCTCCATTTTTAACTCTGCAGGCTCAGCTCACATTCAGAGGCTGCAATGGCTTGTGCTGAAAGGACAAAACTGTGTCTCAAAAGCTTTGGTGTGAATTTCCACCAAAGCAAGGGGACAGTTTTTGGCATTGAGTTTAGGAATGGCCAAATCAGTGAGGGGGGTTGATAATCACTACAAAGTGAGCCTGCAAGGAAATTTGGATGTGTATTGGATTTCTCTCCAAAAACAAGCTCTAAGTGAGATTAAAAGCTCAAGCCCAGGTAACCTTGCAGACCACAAGTAGTATTAGCAGGAACCAGGTTGGTTTAGAGCTTGAACTCCAACTTGAACCCCCCTTGTTTTCATTGTTTTCACTGTTTGCATCACAGTGGGGTGAAAAGAGAACTGTCTGACACCGAGGCCATCAGAGCATATGGATGTTCCTTTTGTTCTGAGGAAAAAAACAAACACAAAAGAAGGCCAAAACAGGGAAAAGAAAGGAAATGCAGTGAAAAAGGAAAGTGTTTTGCTGCTGGTGCCCATTGTACTATCTCAGCTTTGAGTACAAGGGTTCTTTTACCCAGTGTGGTAATTGTTGGGTTTATTTGAACAAAAGAGTTCTTGTGAAAGACCATGTCTTTATGGTGCAGGATGGAAATGCACAACAGTCAGGACAGATGTGGGCTGGGACCAGAGCAAGCCCAGGGCCCCGGGGGTGGAACCAGAGGGATACACTCACTGGGTTTCTCATCTGCCTCTTCCCTGTTGCTGCAGTGGCTTTCCCAGGTGAGATTAGGGAAGAACAGGACTGCTGATCCAAGCACACAGATTAGTTTTATCTCTTCAGGATAAGGCTACTCAGCTCATGATAGTGTGTTATCTGTATCCCTAATGAGCAGAGATGTAAGGGAGAACCACCAGACCGCAGTGAGCAGCCAAAGTGAAATATAAGCAGGGGTTGGGACTCTCTTTAGGTTGTTTCATGCTCTGGGAGGAGCTCCCACCAGGGCAAAGACAAAGCCCCACTTTGAGCCACTGCAGCCAGGGCTCAGCCCCACCTGGGCCAGGAAAAGAAGAATGAAAGTGTGAGGAGACAGTCACTATTTAAAAATTAGTAACACTGAAATCCAGACAAGATGCAAGAAAGGACCGTTTCTCTTCCCACCTCCTGGAGCTGAAAATAAGAACTGGAGTCAAACTGACTTGAAGGCTGCTGAAGGAACAATGAAAGAAGATAATAACCCAATCTATGATTCTGTAATAAAAATAGTTTTGTGTTTTCTTGCCCTGCCCTGAGTGATTTGCTGGGTGAAACAGGGGCCTTGCCAACCTGACCTTCCACATTCTGCTAAATCCTTGCACAGCTCTTTCTGCCTCAGCTCATGGAACAATTCCTTCCTGGTGCTTAACAGCCCAGATCCATGGTTTAAATGCAAAAGCTCGGGAATTATTTCCAGGGAAGGAGCAGGATCTTTTCCCAGCCTCTCTGATTCAGTATTGAAACATCTCCCAAGGCTCAAAACTGTTCTGTGTAGAGGTTGTGAAGTGTTTGCCCTCCTACAGATCTGGGCAGAGCAGCTAAAAGTGCACAGTTTTTAAGTGTCTGCAACAGCATCTTTGCTTGATTAAAGAAGTGTTCACGTTAATCATGTCTTGGGTTTAATGAACTAACACAAATTGCATCAAGCAGTGACTCTTTTATGTAATGTGCTTATTGATGATACAAACCTCTGCAGGAAAAATTGAGCCAAAGGTCCATCGGAGGCACCCCTGTCCTTCTCTTGAGTGACAGGTCTTGGAAGGTTAAAGTTAACACAGTGGTTCAAAGCTACCACCAAATACTTATTACTGAGTTCCACACACCTTCTGATGAGGGAAAAGGCACAAATCAGAGAAAAATATAGACAGGAATAGTGTAAACACTGCAAAAATACCCATTTTCTCAGCTTTTCTTTGTTCATGCAGTGAACCCTTGCTCTTGTGAGGGGGTTACCTTGTAATGAAGCAGCTTCAACCAACTAGTGAGTCTTGGTTTTTATGCTGACCTTTCATTTCTAGTATGTTCATTGCCAGTCTATTCCTGGCTCTGTTTCTGACTCACAGCATGAATTTGGTTACATTTATTTCACTCTCTCCACACCTCAGCTTCCTTTCAGTAACGTTTAACAAGCAGAAATCAGTGATAGGAGAGCAGGACTTTGAAATTCCTGGATAAAAGTAAGAGAGCAGCTTCTGCTGTAAAAGGTGACCACATTTGTGAATGAATAAACCCAGGGCCAGATAACATATTGCAAATATATTTGTAAGAGATAATGGAGCTTTTATTTATAGAGCCATCAGAAAGCCAGACCTGGTCTTCTTGTAAATGGAAGCAACAGTCCATTTCTTTGGGCTCTGGGCCAGTTCATACAAAGGCTGACACATTATTAAAGCCAGAATAGGTCTATTTTCCATTTCTCAAGGCAGGCTTTTTCATTACCATATGTTTCTGCTTCTCCATATAGCTTTTTTTTTTGCAATGATCTGATATGGTTCTGCAATTTATTACTGAGTTCATCAGCTACAGAATCTGATCTTGAAAGGATGAGGGAATGTTTCTCATGCTTTTACCTGCCTCTACAGAGGTTTTCTTGTCATTATTTTTTTGCTCTGGCACCCTGGACATTGCTTGCAGGCCAGGTTTTTCCTTGTTTATTTTTCCTCTGGCCAGGAACCACCTGGTTCTCTGAGACCAGAGTGAAGCAGTTCAGTGGAATGGAAGGACCTGCAAGGTCTGAGCAGCTGAATTCATTACACCAAGTGAATGCTCAGTGCTCAGAGCAGCCAAGAATCCTCATTCCCCCACTCTGCTGCTGTGGATCTGCCTCCAAACAATTGCCTGAGGGGATCCTGGCTCTCATGTTTGCCTCAGGATCAAAAGCATCCAGTGGGCAAGGGTTATCAATAAACACCAAGCTGCAGTGCTTTGTTTGCTCTCTCTTTATCAATTTTTTCTGCTTTTGCTGATGAAAATGTATTGGTAAGTAGTAATAAGTCCATTAGACAAACATGACACTGTTTTCCCCAGTATCTTCTTTGCCTGGGCATGTGAGAGGTAAGAGGATACCATGAGATTTTGCTGGTTTGCCTTTGGCTGGGAGGGAGGAGGTGGAATGTTCTGCCTTGGGGAGCACTTTCCTTTCCCTGCACATCCCCAGTTTGTATTTGCTTGGGGCTGGAGCACCATCCCTGACTCCTGGGTGCAGGACAGCCCCACTGCACCACTTTGGTGCCATCTATGACATGAAAATACCACTGTCCAGGATCCAAAATCCCCCATGAAAAGAACCTTTCCTGAGGGAGCACCCAGGAATGCAACTCACAGTCAAAATGCCTCAATGGCCAAGTAGAAGTGGCCAAGGGGAAGAGCTTTTCCCTAGTTCATAGTTGCAGTGTGGAGCTGAAATCACATTCAGGGCTGGCCTATGAAGAAGGAAGGTTCCTGAATCCTCTAGCTGGGAATGGAGCACTCACAAGCCACTTGCTCCTGGAGCTTTTGCAGTTTTGCTGAAGTCCTCATAATTTTTCCAGGCACTTGTGCTGCAGTGCAGCTCTTTCAGCTGGTCAGTGGCTGAAAACCAGCCTGAGGGCAACACACCATGGCCCCTGGGTTTGCTGCAGGGAGGATTTTTTCCTTTTTACCTTCTTATAAAAAAAAAAAACCAGAGTGATACTACCCATTATTCCCAGATTTAGTGACTCTGTCTGCCAATTCAGTTCAGCCAAAGCCAATCCAACCTGCCATCCATATGCAAAGATATTCAGGAACCCACTTGAGAGCTGGAAAGTGAGCAAGTAATAATTTTCTGACCTGCAAAGATGTTGCTGTGAACAAGGTTAACTGAAAGAATTCATCTTCACTGAGCAATGTTTTACTCCCGAGGTTTTCAAGGCTGAGGACTGGGCTGGCTGGACACTGCATCATTTTTAGCATGGCACTTCTTCATTTTTCCTTTTACTGTGAGCACTTGCCTCTTTTCCCTCCCTCTCTTTTAATTTTCAACCTTTTTTGTAAGTGGTCCTGATTTATTTGGCCTCTCTCCTTCCCCTCCTCTCTGTTTAACTCTGCAAAGGAAGAGAAAATTTAAAGTCATGGAGCTGCTTCTACCCCGGACAGGAGGGTTGTGAAGGCAAAATTGGGGATTTGGAAGAGCTCAGATGCCTTGGTAACAGAGGCCACAAAGGTATTCAGAGAGATATCTCAGCTGTCATTTGATTTTCACTCCCTTTCCATGCACCTCCTTGGGAAAGTTTCATTTCAGAAAACTCCAAAAAAGAAACACTCACAAGCCTTAAATGCTTTTGTTGCTTTTTATTTGCACAGGAAGGGTATAAAAATTATTGTAAAGAAATGAAAATGACTCAGAAAGGAGAGCAGATCCTACATCAAACCATTTGTGCTGAACCCTTGGCTGATTAGAAAGTTTGAATATTTAACCCCTTCCACTTTCATTACTCCCCACCCAAAGGAGATTCTCTGCTGAGGATGAAAGGAATTACAGTATTGCCAACACTATTTCCTTTTCCTTGTCATAAAGACCAGGAGTGTTGGCAGCCTGACTGTTCCAAGTGCTCAAAGAGCATTCCAATAACAAACTGAGTTTTAAAAGTTAAATTTCAAAGAGCTTTGCAAGTAGAACAATAACTGGTTTTAAAAGTAACTTGCCTTGACTTAATTTGCCCACTCCCCAAATTTTGTGATCTTCCCTCTGTTCCCCCCAGCCTTTACCTTTGTAAAAGCTTTTCCTATCAGGTCTACAGTGTTCCTGTGGCTGATACCTGGATCCCTCTGGAAGAGGGATTTGTTTTATTGCATTTATTGCTTTAGCAGCTCCATAGCCCCTGAGCTGGAGTCCCATCCCTGCCTCCCAGTCTGGGCTGGATTACCCACACTCAGTGCAAATGCACAGCACCCTGAGGATTTACACCTTCTGTTTATTTTGGACCAGAGAGAGTTAAAACTCCAAGGCTGCAGTTCCTTGAGTGTTGCCATTGGAGCAGACTCCGTGCCTGGGATAATTCCTGGGAATGGCACAGCACTAACCCCGGGATGAACCCAGCCCACAAACCAGATGATGCCACGCTCTGTAAATCCCCCTCGTGTTCCTTGCTCTGGCTCCACAACATTTATTGCCTGATCCAGTGAAGCAAGGAGCTCTGTCACATGTTCCTGACACAAACATGCTGTCAGAAACCTCATTTCTGGCTGCAATGGGAACTCAAATATTAGCAGCTTTTGTCTGAAAGGGGAGGGAAGGCTCCATTTGCAGGACAGAAGGCATAATATTGAAATGATCCATCACAGCTGATGCACCCAGATGGCTTCATGGATGAGGGAGACAGGAAATGGATTGACCAGTTCACCACATTTAAAGGAACAAAGCTGAGAAGTAAATCCTGGTGCTATTGGGTGCTGATTCCTGACTGGGAGATGCACCTACTCTGCTGCTTGGAAGCAAAGTAAAACAAAAATTGAATTGAGGGGACTTCCTCATATCGTTTTAATAGACCTCTGAGGAACATGACAAAGACCAAGCAGAGAGGTGGACAAAGAAAGAAAGAGTTAATCTTCAATCCCTGAACTACACCAGGCACTGGGCTGACCTCAGCAGAGGGCAGGACTGGTCACGAACTCTGCTATCCAGGTGACATTTTCATGCATTCTCATTTATTTGAAGTGGCTCCAGGGAGGTGATAAAATGCTTTGAGATCCCTCTGGATGAAAGCTGCTGTGGAACCCTGGCAAAACTGTCATTATTGCCTTGTCATGCTTTATGTGCTTTTTAAGTAATTTCCTACTAAGGGCTCTGGCATTATATAAAATTATATTAAGCACCATCGCAAGGTCACTCTATATATTTAATTCTTCACATTAAAATCCTCATCTGCCATGTCTGTTGATTGGTTTGTCTCTTTCATTAGCTGCAATGGCTGTATGAGCTGGGATTCTGTTGTCTGTCAGCAGGACAAATTAGCATATCCATAATGCAAAGCCAACCTCTCCTCTTTTAGGACACCCATCACACACAAATGTTAAGTGACAGACCCCATAATTACATGGCAATTGCTGTCTCCCCACTCCTGAGTTCCTGTTCTGCATCCTTCTGTCTTGAACTATGTCAAAGAAATGTCTCCAAATTGATTTCAGGTTGAAATCTGCTCTGGCTGATACAACTACAGAACATTTTCAGCTCCCTCTCAGACTTCATTAAGGTTCAGTGCATCACAGGTCACAGCCAGGTTAGGAGTTGGGCACTGCTGCACTCCTGGAGCGTGGCTATCAGCCCAACTCTTCTTGCTGCCATTGGCCAGGGTTCAGAAGCAAATCCAGGAGAATAATAGCAGGAAATTACTGAATAACCAGTGCATGGGATAAGCATCTTCCTCAGCACTGTCATTTGGATGCTGGCTGATAACCCAGCGCTGATACGGTGACAATAAACCCTGGGAGAAGTCCTGTCCCCTCCACAGGGAGCAATGAAGTGTCTGCCAGGACTCTGGAACTGCAGGATGTGTCGATAACATCTCCAAACCACTACTGGCTCCCTCGGAGAGAGCTGCTCTCCAGTGGAGCTGGGGATTGTTAAACTCAATGTTATTGTCATCATTTATCTAGCAAGGGAAAAGAATTACTCAGTGGTGTGAGGGAGGCCTGCCACAGTGTTCCCTGCTGGCTGGGAATCACACACAGGGATTGGCTGGGAATCACACACAGGGATCAGCTGCTCCTCCTCTTGTTTTGGCACCTCGTAGTTCCATGGGGAGCTGGGAATTGTGAGGTCTGTTAAAGGGTCTGAGCTCCACCCCTGCACACCTGTGCAAAAATGAGGGCAATGCTTACCTTGGTCACAGGACCTCGATAAGGATCCTTCATTTAGGTAAATAATTAGCACTAGATCTTTCTTGTAGCACAGAGTTATACAGGTGGGTAAGTCTTAGGTTATTATTTCCATCACTGAGATCATGAGCACTGTGGGACTAACACTCATGTACTAATTGCTGTCAGGTCAGTGAGGGTACGATGCTGACACTGCCCTTGTGCTCAGCTCTGGTGCTGAGCAGCCCAAGGTCTCTCTATGCCCTGCCTGCAAACCATCCTGCTCCTCAGGTGTTCCTCTGCTCCTGTTCCTCAGGTGTTCCCCTGCTACTGATCTTCAGGTGTTCCTCTGCTCCTGCTCCTGAGGTGTTCCCCTGCTCCTGTTCCTGCTCTTGTTCCTTCTCCTGTTCCTGCTCCCCAGGTGTTTCCCTGCTCCTGCTCCTCAGGTGTTCCCCAGCTCCTGCTCCTCAGGTGTTCCCCAGGTCCTGTTCCTGCTCCTGCTTCTCAGGAGTTCCCCAGCTCCTGCTCCTCAGGAGTTCCCCAGCTCCTGCTCCTGCTCCTGCTTCTCAGGAGTTCCCCAGCTCCTTCTCCTCAGGAGTTCCCCAGCTCCTGCTCCTCAGGGGTTCCCCAGCTCCTGCTCCTCAGGGGTTCCCCAGCTCCTGCTCCTCAGGAGTTCCCCAGCTCCTGCTCCTCAGGAGTTCCCCAGCTCCTGCTCCTCAGGAGTTCCCCCCCTGCCTTCAGCACCCCTCTATTTCTGCTCACTCCTGCCTGGCCATTCCCTTTTCTCCTTTACTACAGAGGAAGCAATAAAGGAAAGAAAGAGCTCTCTGCATGTTTCCCCTTTGGCTGACTGGCTGAATTCCCCCAGCAGGGAGGGGTGTGCAGGAGCCTCTGCTCCCCAGGGTTCCCTGCAGTGACTGCTCTCAGTGCTGTTCTAGCACAGAGCCAGGGATTATTCCGGTGGAATTACAAGGACGGGGCAGCTCCGTCTCTGCAGAGAAAACAATTTCACAGAAGGCTACACCAGGTTAGGAGGGGAAGCAGGGACACAAAGGCAGTGAAGAAGCAGCTGATCACTCTTTGGCTTGCCAGGATGAAGAGCCAATTAGGGTAAAACCAGCATCCAGAGTATATATATGTGTATTTTTTTAAGGGACAGAAAGGCATGGAAGCATGGCATGATTTGATTCCACATAACTTTCTTTGCCAGCTTAATTACCATTGCATCTCCATCCATCCCCTCCCTGGGCACTTTATTCTAATGTTGCTTTTCACTGGTCCCACAGAAAGCTTATTCTGCTCAGATGATGGACAGAATGTGACCCAAAGGATGTGACTCACAGGACATGGTGCACAGGTACCTGGGGGAGCCTGTGCACCCCAGCTACTAATTCCACAGCCAATTTTGGACAAAAATACACATTCTTTGTACTTAAAGAGCCTACTGACAGAAGGGATGGGGTTTGCTGTGGTTTTGTAGCATTGAGATCAGCAGGAAACCAGACTAACACTGGTGGGAAACAAACAGCTGGACAAAAAGTGTCAGATATTTGACCAGTGCAGATATAAACCTTATGAAATATCTTGCTTTTATAGGACTGCTCGAAGCACAAGTTTGGAAAAATCTCTTCTTGATGGATTTGACACTCAAGACATGTGTGATGGATGAAGTTTAAATAGAGCTGCAAGTGCAAACCATTTCTTTTGACCTAAGGTAGCATCTGTGATTCAGAGGGACCAAGACAGAGCCTGTAGTTCTGTGCCATCATCCAAACTCCAGCTCTGAGGGGTCTCTCATTTCTGCTTTGTGAATTCAGGTTATCTGCAGGCTTCATTCATTCTCCAGAAAGTTCCTGAAGCACAGCTCAAATGCTAGACCATATCCAGCTGCACAATAAGCAGGATGTATCAGCCTGGCCAGGGACAGGCCCAGAGCACAGCCTGGTGATGCTGCAGATGGGAAATGTGTGTTTCACAAGTCTCAGCCTCCTCAAACCTGACATGGAGCAACATTTTAACTGCCTGTGCAGACTTAGCCTGATTTCTTTAAGTAGTTAATGCAGACAATGAGAAACACTCAGAGATTAAATTCTCAGCACCCACTAAAGGCTTAAAGAAACCTCCAGTGAATAAAATTCCTCAGTCTGGAAGGGGCACATGAGGAACAACTGAAGTGTGAAACACACATACAAAATAAACCAGTTACTCTGTAATTTTTTTCCTCTCTCTTCTTTCTGTCTTTCATCTTATGAAGTGAAATGCATTTGGAGAAGCACCTCACTTCCCTGGGGTTCCCACTGCTTCCCACTGCAATGATGTACAGCTGGAACACACTCCTTGAGTGTGTACAGAGCACAAATTAAAGCTTTGAGATGGAAAACCACAAGACAGCTGATGACCTACAACAACAGAGGGAGCTCAGGAAATGGAAAACGTGCAGGGACCTTTGGGAAATCTGTTTTCTTCCTGTATTCCTTGTATTCCTGTACTCTGCCCAGGGAGACTGAGCTCAGACTCACTCTGTTCTGTAAAGGGAAGGCAATGCAACCTGGGGGACACAGTGCTATTTCATAGCGTGAAGAAAAGCTCTTTTCTCACCTCTGCCTGGGCCTGCTTGACTAGTGCAACTTAAACCTCCCTCAGATTTTCCATTTGGAAAATGAACATAATGAACCTGACCTTTATGAAGATGCTCACAGTAGGTGGACAGGAGGTGCAATCTAAAAGCTTGATCTCACTGCTGTAATACAAATAATGGGAGCAACAACAAGGCATTTTGTTTTCCTCCCTCCCTGACCTTTCTCCCACACACCTTTCATGCCAGACTCCCTGTTCTCAGCTTATCAGTTCCTAGCCAGGGATGCTGACAACAAAAATAAACCATTTCCACACATGCCATCTCTCTCTGCTCTCCCCTCCCACCATCCTCTCACTGCAGGAGGGGATGATCAATATTTGGAAGGTGCATCCCCAGCTCCCTCCCTGAGCTGTGACGTTCACTGGCAAAGGGAAGGCAGTGCTGAGGCTCCAGCACACCATTGCTCAGGGTGTGATTGATGGGGACTGTGCTGGGCACTGGGACAAGATTGGTTTCTGGGGCTGATTGATAAAGTCTATCATGCAGCATGAAACAGCCGGGAAGAAAAATAATGGGCCATCTGATTCTTTCCAGCAGCGAATATTTAGTGAGAAAAGCTAAGAGGTTTTTTTTCCTGGTTAATTTGTAATTATAGAAACTTGGGTTTAGATGTGAATGTCACAAAGTCTTCCCTTCGTTAAGCAAGGTTGTCTGGCTGGTTAATTAAGGCAAAGGAACATTTATGGGGTGTCAGGAAGCCACAACCATTCCTGCTGGAGCGATGAGTGGGTTGTTCAGCCAGTCCTGCCTGGCAAGGGGAGCAGCCAGGCACAGATCCCAGAGCAGGAGTTCCCATTCCCTGGTAGCAGAGCTGAATTAATGCCTGGATGGGAGACAGATAATGCTGGGATTGAGGTTTTACAGTGTTTTCATGTATATTTCATAGACCTGTTTGCTTTTTGATGTTCAGAGCTCCTTGATTATTCTTTTTAATCCTTTTTCTAGAAGCTCCGAAGTGTCAGCTGCAGCCCTGATTTCAACCTGGGGGCTGGAACAGGTGGGCTCTTCTTCCACAGCCACACACACGAACCAGGGAACAACAGATGATCTTTAATTATTATTTAAATTTGTGACAGCAGCACAGGAGGTTCTTGGATCTGTCACTGGAGTCACCTCAAGTGTGGAGGGACTGGGAGGGACTGGTCACTTCATGGAGCTGAGGAATACAAACAACCCCAGAGGAAACCTGCCAATGTTATTCCCTATTTCAAATTTACTTTCATTACATAAAATTCTGCAGAGATTCTAACAATACAGTGCCATCAATATTCTCTGTGCAGTGTTACAAGGGATTGCTCACCTAAGAGTGCCACCTCAAAGGTCTTCAATTGCTCTACTAATCCCCACTTTACACTCAGACATGAACTTGGCATTTAGAAGTGGAGACAGAATTTCCATGCTCACCTGGACAGGGTGAACTCAGTAGCTGTGTTTCACTCAGCTTCAGAGATGCACAAGCAGGAAGAATTACCAAAATCAACAAGAAACTAATCTCTTTAATCCTGGAAATTTCTTTTTTTAAACAAGTTTAAATAATTGATACCCTGTCAGAAGCAGCTTGAATCCATGGAGGAGAGATTAATATTACATGAGAATGCTTCTCCCTCTCTGTGTGGGAAAGGATGGCAAAGTCATAAAACAAGTCCTTTGTACACTACAATTGGCCTAAGGTGGGTAAAAGGCTGGTGAAATTGTTCTGGATTTTGGACACAATGTGACCAGTGGTGTGGTGAGGAGGGAGGAGGTTTCCTGACTCTGCCAACTTCATTTTTAGAGGAGAAAGAAACCAGGAAATATTTGAAACAAAAGGAAAGAAACTGAAAATCTATTTTAGCAATCTCCCCGTGTGACCCTGAGCTTTATGGCTCTCAGGCTTGGCAGTGTCCCCTGTGCCCTCTCTCCTGCTCTGCCCCACTTCCAGCTGGCACATTTTTGCTTCCCTGCTCAGCCTTTTCCCATGTGTTGGGGTGAGACTGAAACACACACCACGGTGGCATCACCATGTCCCAAACCTGTTGGTCACAAATCTGTTGATTGGTGGCATTTCCAGCCAGGCAGGGACAGTGGGAGCCTTGTGGGAGTTCCCCAGGGCTGATCCTTCTCCAAGATGCTCCCTGAAACGAGGCAGATCTCAAGGAATGCTGTGCACTAACCTTGCCTGGGGCAAGGCTGCCAATGTGTGCAGCCCTGTGCTGGTTTGAAGGTGAACCAGCAAGGGAAAATGAACTCACCACGAGAGAGATTATAAGTCAGAGCTAAAATTTAATAATAGTATTATTATAACAACACTGACACACAAGGGAAATTGCTTTCAACTCACAATACCCCAGCAGTATAACCCAGTGTCCTGGGGCACAAACCCAAGGGGGTTTGTTTGCCCTTGTGCTGAGACCCCTGTGGCTCCCCCAAGTCCAGAGCAAAAGGAAAAGAAAAACCTGTTGGTGCAGGCGAGGGCTGTGGTCTGGGCGAGAGCGGTGATCTCCTGCTGTCGAGGTCCTGCTGCTGCTCTGGATCCGACGAGAAGTACCCGAGGTCTTCTTACCCACCACTTATGTACCCTCAGGGAGCACTCAGTCCCTCCCCCTGGGCGGGGACTCACACAATGGGTGATTGACTCTGGGAGCCAGGGGGTGTTGAGCTGTTGATGGCCCATTAGCAGCTCCGCCCCCCTCAGGCTGGGTGTGAAGTGATAATGGCTCCCTGGGCAGCTGCTGCTAATGGCCCATTGTCCTTGGGGAATGAATAGAGGGGGTAGAATACACAGCTTTGATCACCCCCACACAGGGTTAGCTGGTCCCTCCTGCTGAACTAGGACAAGCCCCTAATGCAAAATGGCATTTACAGGGAAAGGGGAGACAGAACCACAGGCAGAGTGTGTTCCACCCTGCTAACACTTCATTTTTTCACTCCTGTTAATTCCAATTAAGGAAGGCATTTATGTCCACACCTACAAAGGTATTTAGATGCTCAGATGCTGCTGAATTCAGCATCCCTTTGTCACCTTTGTGAGGTTGGGTCTGGAGCCTTTTTCCTGCAACGTAATGCAAAGTGCTTAATGCTGAGAAGGTCTCTGTTGATATCAAAGTTGCTACATTGCTCACTCTTTTATCAGTCATGGCACACCTCTGTCTTCATATATGGGCCTCATCACAGTAGTATCTGAAGCTTTACATGTCAGTTAAAAGCCAGCAGTTCTGTCTTTGCCTCACTCTTATCTCCCATTCAGAAGAGGGATCATTATCTTCAATATACCTATAAAAATAAGTACTGTGCCATTACTCAGGAAAAAAAGCAGGTTCTGTGGCAGGTAGCAATGCCAGGTCACACTAGAAGTTATAAAACTCAGCAGAAGAAAAAGAAAAGAAGTTTATTTGACTGCAGAATGCCAGGCTGACACTCAGGAGATGTGCTGGGCCAGAGCCTTGGAGCCTTGTGCCAGGAATGGGGCAATGCTCCCCTTGGTATTTAATGTAAATAGGCAGAGTTTTATTAACCTGCCCCCTGAGGTACCTAATAAGGATCATCTCAGGCAAAAGAAGCAATAAGGAAATGAGTAACAACTGACTCTGCTAGAGATGCATGGTGATGATCAAACTACTTTGCACTAAGGCAGCAGTTGGCATCCAAAAATCTCAAAAAGAAAAAAAAAAGCAGTAAGAATTCATTCATCAACAACCTCATCTTTGGAGGCACTTCAGCATTATTAAATGCTTTATTCAGCTGGGGGACCTTTTGGGCTACAGGAAGAAGACAAGAGTTGCCCAAAGCCACACAGCCCAGAGCTGCAAAGATCAGCCCAAAGTCCTGTGCTCAGTCTCAGGGTGACTGATGCCCAGGAGGCCACTCTGCTCACACCACTTAACAGGGCCATCAGCTCCCAGTCTGAGAGTCCCAGATGGAGCCCAGCGATTGTGCTGCTTCAGTGCTGCTCTTCTGAGGAACTGGAGATGAATTAGATGGCAGAACCAGCCATGTGTTAGGTCTGATGGCTGCGACCAATCACTCTGAAAAGTGTCCCTGAAACCAGATTTCTCTTGGGTTGGGAGGCACCATCAGAGAGTGCCTTTAGATGTACAGAAGGCAGGTGGCATGGAGAGGGCAATGCCAGCAGTGTGGGCAGGGCTGTTGGAGTGGTCTGGCAAACTATAATTGATACCTGAGGCAGCTGACACCACGGGCAGCCACTGTGGTACATTGGATTTGGCACATCCCTGCCTGTTGGTGGTCACCCTCTTCCACCACACCTGGAGACTGCTGGGGGTCTCTACAAACCTGTGATTCCTGCACTGCCATCACTCTTTTCCCAGGGAGGCTCTCAGTGCATGAACAAGATCCCTGTGGTGAAACCAGCTCCCAGCTCAGAGTGGACACACAGAGCCTGCTGCAGGTACCAGAGCCTGACTTCACTGGAAAGTCACTGGAATACCTTAAATTCTCCAGGAGCTGCTGAGCAACTGTGCTTTGGGTGCAGCTCTGCACATCCCTGGGGGCTCCTGAGAGCCCCCCTCACACACATCCATTAAACACACCATTCCTGCAGGGAGGCTGAGGGTACTTGGCCCTGGGTTGAGAACATTGTTGTTATTTCCTGATCATTAATACCTTGAGTGGCTTCTTACAAGCTGAAATATTGCAGAAAAATGTGAAACAGGTCAGGAACAGGGCACAAGGTCACTGTAAAAACATTTTCACCCAGGGACTGATTCCAGGCCATGTGGTTTATGGGATTTCTTAAAGATACAAGGGCCTGCAGACACGTTGTCTGCCTGACTCTCTCTCTTACACACTGACAGTGCACACTTCAGACTGAAGATCAGCCTAAGTGCTGAAATAGCTCTTCTGGGACATATTTTTGACTGCAGAGTTTCCAATGCTCACAGATGTACTGTCTCTGGCAATATTTGGTGCTTTTTGTAAAAAGCCTTCGTTCCCAGAGCCATCAGATCACCTGAGCAGCTCAGCTTTCAGGCAGCAAAGCTTACAGACACACAAAAAAAAAAAAATAGCGTGGCCAGCAGGCCCAGGGCAGTGACCCTTCCCCTGTGCTCTGCATTGGTGAGGCCACACCTTGAGTACTGTGTTCAGTTCTGGGCCCCTCAGTTCAGAAAGGATATTGAGGTGCTGCAGCGAGTCCAGAGAAGAGCAACGAGGCTGGTGAAGGGACTGGAGCACAAGTGCTGTGGGGAGAGGCTGAGGGAGCTGGGGGTGTTCAGCCTGGAGAAGAGGAGGCTCAGAGGTGACCTCAGCACTGTCTGGAACTGCCTGAAGGGAAGTTCTGGCCAGGTGGGGGTTGGTCTCTTCTCCCAGGCACTCAGCAATAGGACAAGGGGGCACGATGGGCTCAAGCTCTGCCAGGGGAAATTGAAGTTGGAGAGCAGAAAGAAATTCTTTGCAGAGAGAGTGCTGAGGGATTGGAATGGGCTGCCCAGAGAGGGGGTGGATTCCCCATCCCTGGAGGTTTTTCAACTGAGCTTGGCCGTGGCACTGAGTGCCATGATCTGGTAAAGGGACTGGAGTTGGACCAAGGGTTGGACTTGATGATCTTGGAGGTCTTTTCCAACCCAATCCATTCTATGATTCTATGACACTCGGGAGATTTAAAGCTCTGCAGGTAAACACCAAAGCCCTGGCTGTCTCTTCATCATTTCTTTTTTTTTTTTTAATTTTAGTATTAATGGCATCAGATAAAAAGCCTGACTCATGACTTTTCAACACCTGGGGTTAGCAGATGCAAAGGTCCTTCTCACATTCTGGCATGTGCTTGTTAAATGCATTGATGAATTGCAGCTCAGGGTGTCAGGCAGGGCAAGGCTTTGAAGAAATCACAGCTTCACTCATTTGCAGCCAAAAATGGGTGCCTGGCTGTCCTGAAGTAGCACTGAAGTCACACACACTGAAAATTCTGCAACTCTGATAGGAGAATAATTGCCTGCTCTCTCAGTACTAATATATTTTTGGTTTCTGGTTGGCTGCATTTGCATCTGGCTTTGCAGACTGCCTTCCCCTGAAGCGCCTTTATCGGATTTGCTTCGTCTCATGACTTACTGCATTTTTTAAACTAAGTTCTAAATAACTCAAATAAGCCTCAGGAAGGCTCAGTTTGGTGGAGCAAACCGAGGTACAGGCAGGAGCGTGGGGTAGATCCAAAGAGCCCAGGTGTGACATGAAGAACCTGGAATGCACTCCAGGCTGAGAGATCCATCACTGGAAGTGTTGGAGCTGCTCTTCCCTTCCTTGCAGAGCAGCAGGAGAGCCTTGAGCACAACCAGAGCCCACGGCACAAACACTATAAATAACAGTAATGGGGCCACTGCTGGTGACATCAGAGTGGAAATTAGTGGGACTGGCAATGGCAAAGCAGCAGCAAACTGAAATATTTTCACCCCAGTGCTTTCTGGAAATGGTCCTTTTTCTCAGAGGCTGAGTCAGAGGCAAGGAAGGGGGCAGATGAGTCGCCCCCACTCAGCCTGCTCCTGTGGGGCTGTCACTTCTGCCTCACTGTGGGATAGGAGGGGTTTCTGGGAGCCAGTTCTGACCCCCCACCTCACACTAGAGCAGCTTTCTTTTTATGATGATGTACATATTCAGCAAAAAAGTGGTTTCTGGGGGTATTTTTCAGTAGGCTGAGTCACACTGTGGGGTGTGCAGGAAGGAGACGGTGCCAGGCTTTAACAAATGCAGTGTCACGACACTCCCAAAATGACATCTTGATATGGCAGGCACTGCAATGCCTCCATCAGAGCCTCAGTTCTGCATTCCCACTGCATCTCCTGGGAAGGCACCACCCTCATTGTTCCTCTGTGCTGCTCCCAAATCAGGACATCCCATCCTGCATCTTCTTGTGGCAAGTGGAGCCGGAACAACCTGCTCAGGACTTCTCAGCAAACACTTCCAACAAAATCTTAGTGGCAAAGGCATTTTACTGCCAAGGTGTCATCCTGCTGGGATTAAAACTGCTCCCAGCCTTTGGATGGGTCCTCCTGAATGATATGGCCTGTGTAATAAAACAGTCTGTTAATTTTACAGCTGGAGTATAAGTATGAATTGTGTAAGAAAGCCCTTGGAAGCAAACCAGACTGCACTGAAGTGGCCACGAGTGCCTCCAGCACAGCCATGAAACAGCCAGAGAGCAAAGAAAGTGCAAACTGGGCAAGGAATGCTGCAATAGAGTTCACTTCTGCCCTGGCATGAGGTGACAGGGATGCAGGCTTGGTTAGCCAAGGCAGACCAAAGTGGACAGGAGCTAAGGGTGACAGCACTCGAGCCAGCAGCTCATTTTCCAGGGTCTCAGGCAGGTTTCTGCTGACTCCACTGAGGGCTGTGCTGCTGCAGCTTGGAATTTTTTTGGTGCCCAAGCTCTCCAGCACAAAGATAGCTCGAGTACATCCAGATGTGCTGCAGACACAGACCCCAGCTGCAGTATCAGCACGGCTTTTAATAGCCCTGTCAGGAAGACAGAAGTGCTGACATGTAACTCCCTCAGTCATCTGAGCTCCTCTGGGGGAGGTGATTTGCATCTCCTGAGTCTGATGCAGGTTCTTATGTCAGGCTGCCAGTCCAGGCCAAGAACTTGCACTCTCAGTCACACCACACTCGGATCAAGCACACAAAAATGTGCTGTTTGTGTATTGGCACAGCAATGGCAGAGTGGAAATCCTCATTTCCAGCCACACAGTGGCATTCCAAACAGGACAGAGTGCCCGGCCAGAGGAGGTGGCAGAAGCCACAATCATGCCCTCTGTTCCCCTTGCAAAACTGTTCTGTAATGCCTCCAAAAGGAGCAGGAAAAGAAATGGAAATCCTGCAGAACACTGGTTGTAATGATACAGTGAATCCCAAGGCACTTTGTAAAAATAAATGGCTAAGGGTTAATCAGCAGCAGGTCCATTAATTGAATCAGCCATCAATCCTTTCTCTGGGCAGTTTTCAGTGTTTTGAGAGGCAGCCTCAACCTTTGGCAAAGCCAAAGTCCCAAAATCCAAATTCTCTCCTTTCTTGGGCAGACTGACATTATTTGTGCTGCCTCTTCTCTTCCTTGGCCCTTTCTGCTGCAGATCAAGTTGCTTGGACACACCTTGGCAGAGCAGGAGAGCAAACATTCAGCAGTGGCAGAGCAGGGCTGGCTCTGACCTTTCCTCTCAGCTGCTCACAACAGCTGTCGAGCTGTTTGCTGCAGTCCCTGACAAGGCAGCTTGCCCTTTTCTCCAGCCTGGCACTGGGGCATCAGGGATGGAGCTCCTGTTTGCAGACAAAGGCCTGTTAGATCATGTCCTGAGACAGAAATGCAACATCAGCAGAGCCTGATACGCTGCTTTGAAGGCCTGGGGGGTGTCAGGGATACCTGATGGCAAAGAAACCACAGCCCAGGACTTGAGATCACAAAAAGATGGCAAGGAGGGAGAGCTGTGAGGTTACTGTGTTAGCAGGAATAAATTAGGAAGCACCAATTAAAAGTTCTCAACCTGTCATTTTATGCTTTTAATGTCCTGTCTGGTATGTTTGACAGGGTCTTCAGGAGTTACTCCAGCCTACATTTGTAAACACAATTCCTTTCATGGAGAGACTTCCATCTCACAAAACCAGGTAGGTAATGTTGGAAAAAGAGAGGGAGGCACAGGAAAATAAATGATTTTCCATCAGGTTAAGAATAAAACCTATCCCCATGGTCACTGCTGTCTCCACATTGCCTTAGAGAGTGACTCAGGGCACCAAGAACTGCAAAGGGTTATTCTTCTTTCAGATGCATTCCAACTTTTTTCAAGATTGAAGCAGAGACAGAACACACTTGTGGAAGTATGTTCTGGAACTGTGGGTGCTTTCTTCTCTGTTCACAGGCGTTTGGGCACACTCAGCTGTTCCTCTGCTCTGTCCAAACTGCAGCTCCCCACTATTAAACACTCAGCCCAGTCTCACTTTTTGCCATGTCTGATGGCAGTCTGCAGTTGCCTTTGGAGATCACTTGCCTGGCTCTGCCCCCACTGGGGCTGTTTCCCTTGCCCTGGACAGATCATAGAATCATAGAATGGAGAAGAAGAAGCTCAGAGGTGACCTGATCACTGTCTAGAACTACCTGAAGGGAAGTTCTGGCCAGGTGGGGGTTGGTCTCTTCTCCCAGGCACTCAGCAATAGAACAAGGGGGCACGATGGGCTCAAGCTCTGCCAGGGGAAATTGAAGTTGGAGAGCAGAAAAAAATTCTTTCCAGAGAGAGTGCTCAGGCATTGGAATGGGCTGCCCAGAGAGGGGGTGGATTCCCCATCCCTGGAGGTTTTTCAGCTGAGCTTGGCCGTGGCACTGAGTGCCATGATCTGGTAAAGGGACTGGAGTTGGACCAAGGGTTGGACTCGATGATCTCGGAGGTTTTTCCAACCCAATCCATTCTATGATTCTATACAGATACATTCTTATTTCCAGGCACACTCAGACATGGAATTGGATCCAAATGTTACTTACAAATGCACGTGGTCCAATGCACTCCCATTTGCATTTCTCAAGTTAGGTTCTATAGGTTCTGCAACAAGTACCAGGTCTCTGTTCACAGCTCAAACAGATTTTATTTTACCTTTTCCTCCCCCAGTTTTATCTGCCTGCTGCTGTCCTTTGTGCTGAATTAATGGCTGCGATGCTTTGTGGTCGGTTTATGTAAATTGCTGGCAGCAAACAACAGTCATAATACACTTGGTCGTGATGAAATGCAGTTTGTAGTGAAATCTATTATAGTTCAAATATAAATTAATTATAATCCCTTCTGCTGTAGTGAACCTTCATGTATAATTAACATTTACTGTAGGGGGAAAAGGGAAGGAAAAATCCCCATCTGAGTGTTTCAACGTCAGTAATAATTTCCACGTGCCTAATGTCTCTCCCAGGAAGGTGGATTATAGTTTACCTGTCCCCCTACACATGGCAAGTCACAGCTGTTTCCAGCTGGAGCCAAAAGAGATGTTGCTGCATGAAGAAAACATGAGCAGTTTCAGCCCATGCTGTGTCCTGGTCTCCAGGAAATACGGACAGCAGCTCTTTGTCTGCCACATCCTCAGGGGGAAAGGGAAAGCAGATCCATCACTGCTGATAAAGTTGTTCAGCTCAGGGATGAGTGTCCAGACCCAGCTGCTGGGATCCTGTGGCACGGAAAGTCCAAAGTATATCCCACAGTCAGACAGTGCCAGTGCAGCTCTCTGGCCCAGCAAGGAGCTCTGCACACAGCTGGACTCCAAACCCTCCAACACAACACTGCCACTGGAGTCAAGTTTGCTCAACACACCGAAATTCAGAGCTCAAGCACTGTAATAACAGTGCTGCAATTTCCAGGCACTTTCTGCAGCCTGGAGCAGGTGCTTCAAGCAGAACTGGGCACTGGCTGCTTAAGGACTTCAAAAACCAGGTGAGAACAGCTCTTGTGAGAATAGCAAAGAAATGGGGATGGCTCAGTGTCTGGATTTGTTCAGGCCACGGGTCAGTATAAACACTGGGAAGCCAAGGCTGGTAAATGAAAATTTGGAGGAACCTTCCCCCTTACAACAAAGTCTCCTGCTCCCAATCTCTAATGAGAGTCAATTGCTGCTGATAAATTTTACATAATAGCTTTTTGCTTGTTCTGCAAATTAAGCAGAAAAATTGCCTATTAGGAGGAAAACTGGGGCGATTCTTAAAACTTGGTGTAACCTATTTAGCTACTTAGGTCAGATGCAGGACGGAATCCAAAGTGTCCTTATTAATTTTCTGCAGGGAGCAGCACTTTGCACTTGCTTCAGAGGCCCAGCCAGAGCTGATTTCAGGACCACATCAAAGCCAGCTGGGAGCAGAGGGGCTGGATGAGCTCCTGTGCTGCTCTGAGGTAACTGTCCTTCAGCTCAGCACACCCTTCCAGCACCTTCTAACCATCTTCCTGCTGGCTGGTGGGTCATCCACATAAGATATATGTATTTAAACCATCAACAAAGATGGGAAATGCCAGGCTTGAGTCTTAGAGCCTTTTTTAAAAGCCAGGACCTGTCACAGCAGCTTGTTGCTTTCCAGTGCCTTCTCCTGCCCTTCAGCAGCCACCTCCACAGTGCCACAGGCTGCACCAGGCTTGCCTAACCCTGGAGCTGGGAAGATCAGCACCTGGCAAAGATAATCTTTTAGGGCATGTGGGCACCACCTCCTGACTCATTTCCATCTGGGGCACAGGATGGCACCAACTTTCACTGACTGCTGGGCTTGGCAGTGAACCAAAAGAGTTCAGGCTCAGCCCCAACACAGGCAGATATTCAGGCCTTGTTAAAATATCCCTCCCCAACCTTTCTTATAAATTATGGCTGTATATTCAGTTTCCATACACTCTCCAAATTGCAAATTTGGCCCTGAGTCCTTCTTACGTTCTCCTAACTGGCTCATTTTTCTCTCTCTGCCCAAGCACCACGAGACATGCTCAGCTCCCACGTGCTTAAGAGGCCATAAAACTCCAGCATGTCCTGGCAGTGCTGCAGTTCCTCCAGCCCAAGAGGCTGAGCAGTGAACTGGCAGCTTTACCCATCAGTGAGGGCAACAGCCAACAGCTCCCTTCTTTTCTTACTCTGGAAGTCTCTAAGGTTGGACAGGGCTTGGAGCAACCTGGGTTAGTGGAAAGTGTCCCTGCCCATGACAGAGGATGGGACGGGGTGATCTTTAAGGTCTCTTTCAACCCAAACCATTCTGGGATTCAGTTTTGGCAATAATTGTGTGCCCTGTGTGCCAGACCTAAATGTGCCCACCCCTTGTTGCACTGCATTCCTCTGTTTGCATCCACCCTGCTCCCTTCCCCATCCCCCTGTTCCTCCTCATCCATAGGAGCAACCAAACACCAGAGATGGAACTGAACTGAAAGCTGTTGTTTCCACCTACTCCCCCTGCTTCCCTTCCACGGGATTTAACAGCTCATTTACCTGCTTCTGATACAGGTCCCTCGAGGTTTATTACCTGCAAGGGATCCTCACTTACACCAGAGATGTGCTTTTCTTCCTGCTCTCTCCCTGGGTGTCTGAGTGCTGCTGGAAACAATTCCAAATGTCTCAGCTAATCAATGCTATCTCCCAGCCAATCTCATGCTCCTGACACGTGTGAGCCTTTTGCTTATCCTTCCCTGGCTGAGAAAGAATTACCCAGAAATTCCCTCAATCCACCTTGTGCTTCCAACACAGAACCAAGGCAAAAAAAACGGAGGGGAAAGGAGGAGGAGGGGACAGTGGAGGGAAAAAACCCAAGGAAAATATCAGTAAAGGTCACCAGATCTAACCTTGGTTTGCTTCAAAAGCTGCTTGTCCTTCAAGAGCAGCATCCAGAAAGCACAAAAAATGAGTGGTATCTGGACCTGCATAACAACAGAGCAGAGTTCCCTTCAGCATGAAAAACAACCCAGCAGTGTGAGCTCCAGCACCACTGGGGCTGGCAGGGGGACACACATTGTTTGTGGTTGTGATTCTGTGCCAGGGCTCTGAAACTGCCTTCCCTCTGCATAGACACAGAAATTCCCTAAATAACCTCTGCTGGCACCAAACAGATGCTGCTCCTTGGGGAAAATGTTCCTAATAGACAATGGGAGGGGGTGCTGGAAAGGGCTTTATTGACAGACATGTGCAGAGGGACTGACACACACGACAAATTTCTAAAGTCTCTCAAGCAAAGAAAACAAATTAGAAAAAAAAAGAGCCATATTTTCAAAATTTTTCTTTTTTTGCACTAATCCCTTCTCTTTTCCATCACCAAGATCTTTTATTTTATAAATATGCCAAATCATAATAGAATGGATAACCTTCTCCCCTGCTTCCTCCAAAACAAATCAATGTTTCATTCAACCTGAAACACATATTTCCTTCTTTGTTTTCCCTCCACCCCTGGGAAAGTAACAAATGCTTCTTTCCCCTAAAGTGTGCTTTCTGCTTTTCAGCACATTGCTGGCTATAAACGCTGATTATTTACACAGCTCCATTTATTACTCTTTTTTTTTTTTTCCAGGGAAATCGATGCACAGCAAGGCCAACCTGTTGCATAGGTAGGGAAAAGCTGCAGGGGAAGCTCCTGTGCCACTGTGGGATGGCAGCTCTGCCTCCCATCCCAGCTGTGCCCAGAGGAACCTCCTGTGCCCCTGTGGGATGGCAGCTCTGCCTCCCATCCCAGCTGTGCCCAGAGGAAGCTCCCGTGCCCCTGTGGGATGGCAGCTCTGCCTCCCATCCCAGCTGTGCCCAGAGGAAGCTCCTGTGCCCCTGTGGGATGGCAGCTCTGCCTCCCATCCCAGCTGTGCCCAGAGGAACCTCCTGTGCCCCTGTGGGATGGCAGCTCTGCCTCCCATCCCAGCTGTGCCCAGAGGAACCTCCTGTGCCCCTGTGGGATGGCAGCTCTGCCTCCCATCCCAGCTGTGCCCAGAGGAAGCTCCTGTGCCCCTGTGGGATGGCAGCTCTGCCTCCCATCCCAGCTGTGCCCAGAGGAAGCTCCTGTGCCCCTGTGGGATGGCAGTTCTGCCTCCCATCCCAGCTGTGCCTCTCCCACACGTCCTGTATCCACTCTCCACAAACTGCACTGGGTTTGAAGCTCATTTGTGGCTCATTTGCACAGCACAGGGAGAAAATGCCCAGCATTTTTGGGGCATGTGAGATACAAGCTGAGCTTTCACAATCAAAAGTGGGTGTCTGTGGTTTGACAAGGCTTGAGCTAAAATCTGCTTTTTTACTCTGATATTTCCACCTCTGGCTAAGCAGAGAAGGAAGACACTTCTGGGCATTCCCTCCTGCCCTATTCCCAGTTTTTCCACACCTATTGTTCAGTGTCTCTCCTGAGCCTATGGCAGAGCTCTGGCAAGGCATTCCCAATGCTCTCCAATGCTGCCTGTACAATCAGGTAATCCCACAATTCACATTATATTTCTAACTACCCCACACTTTGGCCCTAACTGGAGGCAGAAGCAGCAGAATTCCCGGCAGCCAGTTCTGCTGATCACTCAGGATGTTACCAAAAGTAGCCTCCTATTTGTATCACTCTGTGAATTAACTTTATCTGCATCAGATCCACAGACAAAAAACAATGACATTAAAGTAAGAAGAAGAGCTTTGGAACCATCTACAAGAATGAGCTGACTACTTCATCCTGAGCTTTAATTAAAATGGGCTCAGCCACTTTGTTTTATTTCTTTCTTTGACAGCCATCTTCCATTTTCTGCCTAAATACAATCTACTCCCATTTTTCAGTGCCATTTTAGGGTCAGTGACCAAAGTACAGAAATAAAAATCACATGACTGAATTACTGCAGTTCCCAAACACTTAGGGGTTTATTGCTGGCAGCTAACTGCCTTCAGAGAACATCTGCTTTCCATTCCTACTGCAATCTCCAGCCCAGGCTGGAGCTGTAACTGCTCCTAAGGAGCCCAAAGAGACAGCCCATAGCATTAAAGACTGACCTACTTCCATCAAAGCCTTATCACCTCTTTTCCCTTCCTCTCCTTCCACTCACCTTGCCTTTTGCAGCCTTCCCTTCCCAAACTGCCTTGTTTCCTTCCCCATTTACCTCTGACTGGAGAAGGAGGATAAACTGGAGGCTGAAGGGCACAGCAGGTTTGGAGTGACCTCACACAGTGAACCCACAACTTCAAACCTAAGCACCTAATCCAATTTAAATCCAATTTAGCCCTTCTGTCTTCTGAACTTGTCAAAAGGAGTAGCAGAACCCCTTGGAAGTTTCAGAGAAGTTTTAAGGGCAGAGAGTTCACTCTCCCTGCCTTCACACTGTGGACAGATTCCTGAAATCTTTGGGCATTTCACTGAAAAGAAATAAGCTGCCCAATGTATCCCGGTATTTTTAGCCAAAACTCTCCCTGGCATCATTTTCTGAGCTGACTGGATGTCTCTGTGATGAAAGCAAAACACCTCCCAGTGCTGGAAAAGCATTCCAGCCATTCCCTCTTTTCATTCTGCATTCTAAGCCCAAACACTGCCCAGCCAACTGGCAGCCACCTTCCCTGAGAACAGCAAAGGCTTTTCTTTATTTAAAGGTTGTGAATGCAGAAAACAGAATGGCATTTCAGTACAGGATTCCTGACATAATGAGTGAACAGGCAGTAAATAAAAGACACGATGAGAATCAATAGCTTCTGAAAGAGAAAAGGAACATCAAAGGAAGTGGAAGAATACAGAGAGGAAAAAGGTAAAAAACCTTACTTTTTTTTCTCACAGAAACTAAATTTGTGGGGGTTTGGGCTTAATCCAAGGCTGAAAGGAAACTGCAGCACAGCTGTCAGTGGTTTCACCACCCTTTGCATCAGGTTCTCTGTTCTTTTATTCCAACTTCCTGGCCATGCTTGTGAAATTATACACGTGGTACCTTTGAAAAGGAACCCCAGTAAATGCCCACTGTCCTCCCAAGTGATCAGCAAACCCAGGCTGGGCAGGCTCAGCTGCACCTCTGAAGAAGCCCCTAAAACAGCAGCTCCCACATCTCAGCTCTGGGTTCTCTCCTGACACCAACTACCTGTGGCACGGAGCAGTTCAGTGGTAACTGCAATTCAATGGAAGGTTTGCAATGAAAGCAAACATGGTAATGGAGTTAATTTTAGCAAACCACTAATGAGAAATACACCAGCCTCCCTTTTTACTCTTATGACCAACCTCCTAATGTGCCTTCTCTTGCTTTATTGAATTCATTAACAACTAACCTGCTGTCCTCCTTTTGGAAAACACTTTCCTTCCAGATCCTGCTCCACGGGGATCTGAAAGAGCTTTTCCAATCAACAATTCATTGAACAAAGTCTCCAGAAATCTGCAGTTGTGTTCCCATCCTGAGCTGACCTTGAGCTATTTAAACCTAGATGGATTTCAATTCCATGGTCCCACCAGATCCTCCTCCCTGCCCTCCACCTGGGATAAGGGAGGCTTTTCAGAACATGTTAGAGGAGGTTTGCTAAATGATGCATTGAAAAGAGCTGGAGGGAAAAACAACTTTATCATCTTGTGGCTTGAGCAGAAGGGGATGGGGTTCCTCAGTGCTTTAAAAGATAATGAAAAAAATAAAAAAACTCAGGCAGAGAGCAATGCAAAAGGGAGAATTAATACTTTCTGATGGAAGAATAAAACTGGTTCAACAGAGAGCAAGGTCCCAGGAGAGTCCTGGGCACTGTCTGTTCAGGTTAATGCAAATTCCATACTAGTATAACTTTTCCTTGGAAGATGAAAGGGTGAAAGGGTCCAGCTGCTGAGGGGATGTGCCATGAAGGAATATGGGAGTGAGACTGTGGAGCAGTCACTGCTCAGAATTTAGATCAGAGAGTTAAACAGCACCAGCTTCTGCGATGGTCGAGGCTGCTGTTGGTTCAGAGGTCCCTGTGCTGATTTACCATCTCTCATCTGGATTCTGGTGCAGATGTTTGCAGTGGCTGCAATGGCTCGTGGATGTGGCACATCCTCCCAGCTGCTCAGTCTCCAGGCAGCAGCAGAATCCTCAGGGGCAGGGCTGGGAGCTGGCAGAGCTCCAGGGAAGGGGCTCTGCAAATCTCTAAGTCCTCATCGTTTGGTCTGAGCAACTTTCACAGGCATTCCTCTAAACTGCTGCCCCTGCCAGAGCGCTGCTACAAGAGCAATTTATCTGCAAAGCATCACCATCAGAAGAGTTGCCAAATGCCCCTCACAAGGTCACAGTGCCAGCTGGACTGTTTCACTGCCAGAGGAGAAGGCACACAAAGCAGAAGCCAGAAAAGCTGTTCCATTTGCTTGCATTAAGGCTCATGATAACCCTGTGTGATGGATCACAGGAAGAGACAGTGCTGAAAGGAGGGAAAAAGGGGACAAACCTTCCCAGCAGCACCTCCCTGCCCTGCTCAGTCAGCAGATATTCTACCCTCCCTCAGAGACATGCAGGGACACTCCTTAAAAACAGCTGGCTCAGCATCTCTCAGTGGGACAAGTCTCCTTAGTTCAGACATTTCTCAAGTGCTCATTTGCTCAGATCTTTACCCTGTGGAAGAACAACCAGCAGAAGAACAGGTTCTGCTCCTGTCCCATCCTGTGTCTGGAGCTATTCAGTTTGCTTGAGAAATTTCAGGAATTAAATGCAACTATCCAAGGAAATCCCAAGATGATGTAGAACTCTACCTCCAGTCCTCCAGGAGATGCTGCTTTCCATTGTTCTGAGTCAGTGTGACAAATATTTATATAATAAGATATTAGAAGCCAAATAACTGTTCAAGGAATGCTGAAAGTGTTGGCTACAGCAAGCCAAGCAGTGCCATTATCAACCTGCTTCTTTACCCCCATCCTAAAAACATAAGTATTTAAAATCTTTCTTAGTGGGTGTGAAAATTAAGGGGCAAACACATTTCCAGAGCTCACACACGCAGGGGCAGAGCAAACTCCTGTCCCACAGTTCAACACGATTATAGTTCAGCAGAATGAGAGGTTATAAATCCCTGTACAGCTGTGGCAGTGCCTGTGAATCACATCCTGCCACAGCATGAATTTCCACAAAGCCTTGCCCACGTCCTACAATTTATCCTGCTGGCTCTGAAGTGCTTCCAGAGCTCTGCCTGCTCAGCCCACACCTTTGCACCAGCGTCACACCTGCCTTGGAGTTGTTCCCTTATTCCCTCCATGCCTTTTTCCTGGCTCTCTCATGTTTTTGGGGTGTCAAACTCTATTCTAGAACAAACACAAAAAAATTCCAGGCAGTGTTTTGCAGGTTCCCACAATGTTTTCTTTGGCTGTGGATCCAGGTAAGTTTTTGAGGTTTTCCTTCTATGGTATAGTCCTGAAAACCCACATATCCCTTTAGTCCCATATACCACACATTTATCTGCCCCTGGGATGCCTTATCCTGGCTTGGGGCACCTCTCCCCTGCCAGGCTGTGTGTCTGGAGTGCCCAGAAAGCACTGGGGAAGTAGGGATGCCATGAAGATGCCCCCCAGAGGTGGCATTCCAGGGCTGGGGATGGATGGAGCCATCAATCCTGGTGCTGTTTCTAATCAGCTGCACCCCGGCTGGTGAGCAAATGGCAGCTCATTTGCAAAGCTTTTGCTCAGTTCTCTCATTAGCATAAGTATTGTTTTCCACTATCCGTGGTGATTCACATTAAACTAATGGAAATTCATCTGTCATCCGAATATATCTCAGAAAAGGGCAACTGGGAATTCAATTAGTGACTATTTGCCCCTCTCCTACTTAGAGAGGTTTGGGTTGGAAGGGACCTTAAAGATCATGTTGTTCCAACCCCCTGCCATGGGCAGGGACACCTTCCACCAGACCAGTCATTTAAGGCACAGTTTCCCATGGAAGTTGCCTGTTGGGGTGGTTTGAATCCTGCCTGATCTTCCTGCAGGGGAAGCAGAACTGAACCTGTTTGCTACATCCAATTGGAACTTGTAGGTGTCAGTCTGAGAGCATCAGGAATTCTGCCTTCCAAGGAAACTAGGACTTTTACCAAGACTCCTTGGCTTATGATAAACAGTGTCTTTCATCCTTACCCTGACTTGATCATTTTAAGAGCACAGTTTGTGTGAAATTGTTTGAAATCCATGGCTGTTTGAGGCCAGCCTGGCTGATTTGAGGGAAGATAGTTCTAGGTCAGCATTGAAGAGAAGTGTCTGTGAGCTGAGGCCTCTCTTTCACAAGTTACATTAACATCCAGTTTCATGTCAGAGTTTTGTAACTACAGGAATCTAGTTCTGGAAAAACCCTCCACTGGGGGTCATGTTATTGCACAAAATTCTCCTCTCTTTTAGATTATAACCCTTTATGCTTTATACAGGACAGTTACATTTGCTGGTAGGTTGTTGTTGGGGTTCTCTCAGTACTGTTGTAGAATAGATCCTTTTTCCTTCAGAAAGAGGAATTCAAATGCTGTACTCTGTGGGATTCTGAGATCCTTCCAGACAGTATTTGCTGCTGAAACACATGAGCAGGTCAGGCTGTGCTGAAGGTGATGACAGTGGAGTTGCCTGATACTTTCCCTTCTGGATGTTCTGAACTGGATGGGGTGGGAGCTGCAGGGATAAACAGAGTCCAGCAAGTGCTTTCCTTCACCACAACCACCCAGGCTATAATTCTCCAGGGTGCAAACTCTATAAATCCCCTTTCACTGCTGGCATGTTAATGGCACTTGGGGAGATGTCACTTCAAAACTAAAATGAGCAATGACACACCGAGCAGCAGAAGGTAAATGGCTTTTAACAGGATAACTTGTCAGTTAAAGGCTAAATTATTTCCCTGCTGTCACTTCCCTTTACTCTGCTGCCTTGTGTTATTGGCTGTTCCTGACAGTGGTGGAGAGCAGCGATGCCCTTGGCCCTGGGACATGCTGATTACCTCCCCAGCTCTGTGTTTGTGGGGGGATAACAGGCAGAGGGAGCTGGAAGCAACTTCCACTCTTTTCCCTGGGATATGTGGAAATGATTTGCACAGCAAGGTATTCACTGGTTCCATGGCATGTCTGTTCACCAGCAAGGAGATGCTTCGAGTGTCTCCCAGAGAGGTTTGCCAGGAAATGAACCTTTCCTGAGTGGAGTTTGAGGTCCACAGTCTGTTTGGACCCCCTAATAAAAAAAAATCTATCTATCTATCTATCTATCTATCTATCTATCTATCTATCTATTTATCTATCTATCTATCTCTACCTCTACCTCTATCTCTATCTCTACCTCTACCTCTATCTCTATCTCTATCTCTATGTGTATATATCTACATATATCTATATCTATATCTATATCTAAATATAGGTCTGCTGCTCCTGTAGGAGTACTCTGGGGACAAGACATATCCTCAAATCTTCCTGGAGGACATCAGAATGGGAAAAGCACCTTTGATTTCTTGAGGATGGATGTTGGGGCTTACAGATGGTGAATGGAAACCCTTGTGCTTGGTGCTGTATGAATATGACTGATATTAAAGTAAATGCTGCTGCTTTAGAACTTTACTGGGAGGTTGAGGGGAAATTTATGTGTGCAAGTCTCTATGAATTATGTGGGTGAGTCCTTACATGAGGGTAAGTGGTAAAAGCAGCATTAGGTGCTATAAAACTGATGGAAACCAGAATGTTAAGGACGTTCTGAAAATTAATGTATTATTTATACAGTGGCCTTAGCATTGAGAAAGCTTTACTTTCTCAGCAGACTAATTGTTTTTAAGTAGCAGCAGAGGGGAAGAATTGTTCTCTGGGTTCTGCAAAACCAGAACTTTCTGCTTTTACTCTGTGGGTCTGATTTGAAAGCTGCCCCTGCAGAAATGGCCCTGTGGTTCCGTTTGATTTTCTCCCTTCCAGATGTCCTGAGATCTGCAAATCAAACCAGGCCTTTTCTGTGTCACCATCCTCAGTAATAAAGGTACTGCAGGGCAAAATGGGGTTTTATGTACACTTGCAAAGTTTTGTCGAGATTTAGGAGACTTCTTACTGCTCTCCTATATTGGAGCAAACTCTGAAGTGGCAGTGAGTTAAAGGTACTAAAATCAGCCAGTATTTCCTTCAAGCTTTAGTGGATTTTATTTGGAGTTAGAGGAGGTAATGATGCCTCTGTTCTTACCCAGTTTAGTACTCGAATCTTTCATCCTTTCTTTCAAATGCCTTTGTGGGAGGTGGATGAGAAAAAGCTCAGTGAATGAGTATTGTTATATAGCAAAGCCATTTCAAATGCTTTGAGCATGTTGTGTCCTCCAAGAACCAAAGACCCCTGAGCAAGAGAGTCCAGCTCAGGAACCTGAATCAAACAGGAGGCATTCAGAACTATTTCAAACACTTGGAATGTGGCTGAAGTCTTTCAAGTTCAGTGGCAAACACATGGAAAACCAGATGGTTTCTTTGCGACAGAACCTTGAGCATAACAGGAAAATAGAATATGTTCCCCTCCCTCTTTTAGCTGGAGAAAAGAATCTTTAAAATGCCTTGCATGTGTGCTAAATAAATAAATTTAAAAATGAACCTTCTGGCCAATCACAGTTTAGCTACCCTGCAATTAAACAAATCCACAAACTGGCAACACATTTACATCTCATTAAGGGGAGGCAAATGCAGCAACTGCATGAGAATTTAGAAATTAGACACAATTACCATGTTGGCTGGAGGCAGGAAGGGGGAGCGTTATGGAGGGAGGTTTTTAAGAGAAGTTTGATGGTTCCTTAATTGGCTGCTGCCTCCCCAGTCCCACCCAGCTCTGCTGGTTAAATGAATTTTTCAAGGCAGCATCGCTGATGCTCTGCCTGTCTCTGCAGTGCAGCAGCCCCAGGGAGTGATGAGCCACACACCTCAGGTCTGCTGGGCACCCAGGGGTGAGCCTGCCCTGGCACTGCCATGGGAACTGCAGAGATGGGGCTCAGGCACACTGCCCCTGGTGCTCTGCTCTGCATCCATCACATGCTCAGCTGGTTTATACTTGGGATTGTAGTGCAGCTCTTGCCAAGGGAAAGGTGTTTTCCATTCCCTTTGATGGCTGGAGCACTGGCTGACAGCAGTGCTGATGCCTGAGGTATTTATTGCCTTTGCACAGCATCTTCCCTCCTTCCTTGTCTCCAGAACTTGCCCAGTTCTGCTTTATATTTCTTCAGAGGTGCCACATTCCTTCCTCCTGAGGTGGTTCTATTTCTTGGACACTGATGTAGTGTGGGGGTGGTTCTTTGAATAGGTACAAACATTAATAACACAAATAAAAACAAATGCTAATTCCTCATGATGCACAGTAACTGGGGCAAGGATCACCTTCTGGGAGAGGACGTGGCCTCTCCTAAACCACTGGATTCAGAAGCCTTTCCACAATCACATTAATTAGTTGTGACACTATTGGTAGGAACAGCCCCTGGGGAGGTAGAAAGTCTTAGAGAATAAAACCACAATGACTTTCAAAAGGAGCAGTGAGAAGGAAGGGCTGTTCTTTGGGGAGTTTGGTGGTGGTGGGGTTTTGTTATGGGGGTATTTTTAAGCCTCTTGCAGCGAGGCAGAGCTGGGGCTGTCCATGGGTGCTGCTCCACACTGTGCCTGAAAAGCACCACGGTGGTGTCCCAAAGGAAAGGTGGCTGGGAATAAGTTCAGCCCACTCCAGGCAGTCACAAAAAGGTGAGGAATGGGAAAAACTCTGTTGCTGCCAATCACCAGGTCCACCTTGCCCATGTGTTTAATGGCCCTATTAAATATAGCAAGTGTAAATCTTAGAGATTGCCTTGAAAAGGATTTGGCTGCTTCAAAAATGGAGCTATATTTTGGATATATGGCTTGTGCTTCAGATCCATAAATAAAAAGTTAGTATATCTTGAAGTTACAGGTAAAAGCTATTTGGGTGTTTCTCTGTATTTCTGGAAGATGTGGGGTCTGTGCCTTTCCTTTCTGAAACAGCTCAGCCTTCCCCACAGTTTTCATGGCAAAGCCCAAGTTGGCACAATAGAAATAAGTTAAATAAGGAGTGAACAGGAAATCCTACACAGCATAACATGCAACCTACACTATATTTGGGGTTTTCCCCTCAGTATTTCTTTGGGCATCTTGTTGAGGGTTCCCCCCCCTTAAATCCAGGCTCTGTGGTGGCTCAGGTTTCTCTGATCCACCAGATCTGTCACTTTGCAGGGCACTGCGACACTGAGGAGAAGCTTTATCGTTAACAGAAGAATTGATGAACAGTGGTGAACTGGTGAATTGATTAGGAATTAATGACACTGTGCCCAGGGACTGCTGATGAGGGGGGTGGGAGCCTGTGGGGAGTTTCTGTGTTCTGCTGCAGATGAGGGACTGTGCTGTCAGTAATTCAGGGGACTGTAAGTGCAGCAGTGAACCAGTTCAGGGTTGCAGACAGTTCCCACAGCATTAATCATCAAACTGTCAGTGAGTTCAGTAGTATTTTACTCCTGAAATGTGCACAGCCTTGGTATGAATAACTAATGTGGGTGAAGTACATGGTTATAACTGATGTGGGTGAGGTGCATGGTGATGAGTGTGCTTTGGCTGAAATGGAGGTGTCACTTGGAGGGATATAAAAGCCCTTTGAACCCCCGTTTACTATCCCTGCTGTATTGCTCTCTGGCTCTTTGCTGCACAGCAGGAGCACTCTGGATAAAGGGAAGGTGTACAACTGGGCAGAAAACCACCCTGGCCTGATGCCACTGCTTTCTGTATCCCAGCCAAGTGCCCCAGTGCCCCTCTGCCCTCTGGGTGAAACCAGCACTCTGCCTGTCCACCGGCAGCTCTCTAGGAAGGGTTAATGCAGGGCATGCCCCAGGATGTGGCTGCTGCCCGAGGCTGGTTTGGTTTATTTGAGGTGTTCTATGAAGTTGTCCTGCTCAGACAGTGCGAAGGGGCTGCAGCTGCTCCTCTGCTGCCAATCCATCCCCCTCATCCCTGAACATGGATCACAACGTGTCGTGAGCGAGGGCTGATTTCTGAGCTCGGGAATAATTCACACAAATGTCTCCCAGCTTAGCCAAGAGAAGCAATTTCAGCTGGAACAGAATATAATCCATTTCACCCTGGCATTGAAGAAAGGGAAGGGCACCTGCTATTACTCTGATCTTTATTTTTTCTTTTTTTGCAAATACTCAGACACTACTATGATATGTGGAAAGAGGAAATCTAAAGATAGATATAAAGGGTATAAATCAAAACCTCAGGTGGAGTCACATGCAGACTCCATGGAAACTGCTTGCTGTCATCACTTCCTAATGGACAAACCAAGAGTTTTGTACAAGCAATTTGGGGCAGCTGTAAAAATGAGATCAGGTTTTAATCTTTGGTCTCAGATGTCACAGTACAACAGCATTATAAACCCTGTGCTCTTGCATGGGTATCACTGAAGATGGATTATATATCTAAACTAATTGGAATGGGAGCGTTTTCTTGGGCTTTTCTGAGCACTCCAGTGCCTTCCTTTTAGGAAGAAACAGCAATTACCTCCCTGCCACCTTAGTTTTTTGTGTAGTGAAACAAATGTTATGAAGTGGATCCAAGAAGGTGTAATTCTCTTGTGGATTCCATCTTTAACTTATTTGCAGTAATTGCCTGAACAAGCCAGAATTTATCTGGAAGGGACTGGTTTAGATAAATTCCTCCTGTGCTGGGTGCTATTTTATAAAGAGAGGGGGAGGAATTGTGAGAACAACAAATTAAAACTAATCTCATCTCCTGAAATATTTCATTGCACAAACTCAATTTATTATGCAGAGCTGCCCTTTGTAACACGTGTGAGCTGCTGAGACGAGCAGGGCTGTACAAAGGGGAGAAGAAACAGAACCAATCCACACCACAAATTCCCTCTGGAAGAAAAACAACCACCTTCTGTAATTTACTGTAATAGGAGCTTGGAGAACTGCCCTAACTTTGCTGACACTTGGCACACTCAGGGGGAGGGATTTCCTTATAAATTGGGGCCCTTGTGGTATTGTAGCCCAGGAATCTTTGGAATCCCCTCATTCCCACACCTCAGATTAAGTGGGAAGTTGCCAAAGTGTTGGGATTGGAGTTTAGATCTCGTTCTGCAGTGAAGAACCAGGAGCCTGTGGTTCTAGAGTTCCTCTTTTGCCTGTTTTGTGAGATGTCTTCATGAAGAACAGTTTCTGAAACCCAAAGCTTGTTTTTGGGAGGCAGAATAAACTGGAATTCTACAGCTCTTGGGAAGGTGTCACAGACCATTTATGTACAAGGAGTCATCTATTGCTTGTTCCCCCCAAACCCCTGGTTTGTGTGCCTGGGGATGAAAGAGCTATTTTGAAATATTTCTATTGCAAAAATACTCTTTCAATTGACCTTGGAGCTTTGCTGCCTTGGGTAGCCCAAAAGCAAAGCTCCACCAAAGCCTGGGATCCCTTTTGCTCCCAAACACTTCTTTATTCTGGGAGCAAACGAGGTTTCTCCAAAGATGCTTCCAAATGAGTAGAGGTTATTTATGCTGCCTTTTATTTCCCAGTTTGAGCAGAGGTGAGAGGTTCTGTTTAGTAAAGTGGTCTGGGAGCAGCTGGGGAACAACGGGGAAATAAATTCCATGCTGGAATCCAGCAGCCCCTCCAATCAATGTACTTTCCAATTAATTCCTCTGTATAAGCAGGACTTCTGAAAACAGTGTGCTGCTCTTAGCTCTGGCTTTAATTTATTTTGAAAAATGTGTAATTATCAAGCTGTGAGCAAATTGCCATTCCTTTCACCTGGCTCCTTTCAGAACTCATTGGCATTCTGAGGAGCCATTGATTAATGAGCAGAGCAGCAGAGGACAGGGATGATCCCAGGCAGCCCCAGGCCACAGCAGCAGAAATGCCTCAGCAGAAGGGTTGTTGGGCCCTGTGGTGCAAATGTTATTTTCTTGATGGAGAAAACCATTAAAACTCCACAGTTCTCATGGGCCAAGGTCATTCTGTGCCTTATACAATGGGAAAGGAGTAGCTCCTTCTGCACTGAAAAGGACCTGAGGCTTCTTCCTTTTAGTCTCCCTTTTTCCACACTGGTGGGACAAAGGGGAGCTGCCTGGGAACCTTCTATGCTGTTTTGTGCAATGATGTTCTGTGCCTTTCTGTGTGTTGTACCTGTGAGGCTCGTTCTGAGTTCCCACTTCCAGAGGTTTCTGTGTGGCTGTTGTGCAGCTCTCCATGCCCTGAAGTTCAGTGGAGAGGCAGCAGAGGGACACTTAGTGATGTATTTTGTTTTTGGCATGAAAATTGTGCATCTTCTAAGTTTTCAGTGAATTAATCTTTTCTTCCAGGCTCCATCCCTGCCCTTATCAGGATGACACTCTGAGTGCCACTGGGTGTCATCTGCACATCAGCTGCTGAGGGAGAACTGCAGGAGTTGGGATGCACAGGAATGTTTCTTATGGAATGCTGGTTATTGTCACTTAAACCTTGAGACGAGGCACTGATGGAGCAGAAGCTGCAGAGCTGCTGAGTCCCTTTGCCTTGTCCTCTTCACCCCTGATCATCTCAGGTGTCATTCACTGTGGTTTGTTCAGCCCTTTCCCAGCACAGAGTTCAGGTCTGTGTTTATTTGCTGGCTGTGATGGGGAGCTGATGAGATGTGATGTGTCCTCCCTGCTGCCACACACCCAGGCCTCCAAATGCTTCTTTTACAGCTCCCTGTTACTGTTACAACATTAAGCAAAGCTGGACTAAAACTATTGAGTGTGGAGGGAAAGAAAAATCCTATGTGCATCTTTTATAATTGGACTAAAACTATTTAATGTGGAGGGAAAGAAAAATCCTATGTGCATCTTTTATAATTCCCCATTCCCTATTTTTCCTTTGTTTTGGGTTTCTTGGGGTTGTTCATCTCTTTAGGGGGACAGCAAGTTTTTTGGTTATGTTATTTAAAAAAAAAACCAAACTATTTATTTGGGCTAAACTGCAGAAGGGCTGAGAGTGTCCAGCTTTCAGTAAGCCTTTGCTGGAATTCAGAGCTGGGCAGGATTGGACTCCCATCCCTCTTGCTTGTTGGGCATTTTACAGCTTCCCCTTTCTGCAAGAGTTAAGAATTCTGTGTTAATGCCATCAGGCTCTGAGATAAACCCCTCCAGGCTGAGCAGGCTGTGAGCTGATACCCTGAGAAGGAGGATATCAGCCCCAAAAGGGGACAAATACTTTGTTCTGTTGAGTTTGCAATGAAGAAGTAAAAAGAAAAGCCTGGCATGTGAGCCCAGCAGTTTCTTAAACCCTGCTACAATCCATTTAACAAATTGTTTCTCCTCTATCTTCACCCTGGTTGTTCTTATTATTATGCCTGTTATCTGATGGTTATTTAATCTATATTTTGTAATTACTTCCCTTCTGTCTTTCACTCCAACATACATTCATTTTCTTGTTGCACCAGCGCAGTGACCTACATTATCCAAGCTGTAAAAGTCAATTATGCTGCCTGTGATTTTTCAAGTGGTGTTTAGCAAATGGGATTTTGTATTATCCACCTGTTACCTGGTGCCTTTACAGAGCCAGGGTGGGGTTTCTTTAAGGCATCTCTTCAAATTTTGCCTGGAAATAACAATTCCTTTTCCAGACCTGGGTGCAAATTGCTGGGAGGGAACAAGGAATGTGCTGCCCACTCACACGGACAATATGGAGCATTGCATCATCTGTCTCTTCCTCACTGTGGTTTGGGAATATATTGTTCCAACCTCCTGTATCAAGTTCTGTGCAGTTTTCAAACCGAGGCTGTGGATTTTGCATGTCTGACATTTAATACCAGGTTTTAACTTCAAACCACGCTCGAGGTATTTGACAGCTCAGAGGTATCACTGTTACCAACTGAATGCCAGAACCATCTGTACCAGCAGAGGAGCAGCTCCCCAGGGAGGGCTGGGTGGGGAGGACTGTTTGTTTTTCAATCAAGCCTCACTCATTAAAGCCTGAAGCTTCCCTGCATATAGATCTTCACCCTTCAGCCTTTCCCTGGCTCCTTGTTAGGATATTGAGATGTGAGCACGTTGCAGATGAAGTTTGGAGCCTGTGCTAATAAGCTCTCCAGGCCTGCTAATTCTGTAGCAGAAGAAAAGGAGGTATCAGAGGGAATTTATTAGATAGAGGTGCAATCATCTCAAGCTCTGGCTCTTCCCTGGGATGAAGGCTGATTGCTTTATTACCTCCCATCAGGAGGTGCTCACAGCCCTGTGCAGCCCTTCTCACACCTGACACATCCGTGGCACACGTGTCCATGCTGCAGGTTTGGGGATGAGGTTTAGCAGGGATGCCTTTTTTATAGTAAAATGTGCAAAATTTCTTGGGAGAATTTGTCCTTCCCTCACTTTTTATCTCCTCCTTCACCTCCTTATGCATTATCTGTAGGTGGTCAACACAAAAAAAAATAAAAAATTAAAGTTGAATCAGTGGTTTCCTGAGAGCAGTAACTTTTGTGCTGTTCAACAAGTCCTCTGGTGAGATTTTCCTCTTTTAGATGCAGGAAATATGTGGCATTTTCTTCCTCAGGCCTTTGGGCATGGGTCTAGTTGTCATTGTGCCACTGTAATTTCCACCACCACATTTGAGCCCAGCCTAAGTACCAACTGATTTAGCTTCCCTTTTGTTCCCCCTCACAATTCCTTCTGTTAAAAGCAGCTGTTATTCCTTCATTTAAGGCAGAGAATTAAGGCAGAGGAAAACGAAATGACTTGCCCCAGGTCAGGAGCAGAAGTAGGAGCAGAATGGAGGTCTCCCAAGTCTGAGCTTGGTGCTTTAATTGCAAGCTGAGATCCAAAGGTGAACATTTGCATGTGGTTTTTTTTGGGGGGATGGAAGGTCTGAGGCTCTGGAGGGAACATTCCAGGTGGTGGATCATGTGCTGGGCTTGCATCTGGCTCTGTTTTCATACCTGGGTTTTTCATTAGAGCGATTTCCAGAGTGGTTTGCAAACATGATTATTTTAGGAAGTTACAAATGAATATCAGAATAACCAGAAGGCCCCTGTGAAATCATGAGTAGAGCTGGGGCCTAAAAATAAATAAGTACACTTTAGCATGGTTTTGGAGCTTATGTTCTCCCTTGTAACCCTGTCAGTGCAGGAATGTGTGCCTGGGGCTGGGGAGCTGCAGACAACAAGGAAGATTTAGTGGCTCAGCTGTAAATGTGAGAGCATCTTGTCACTGGCTTTGCACAGACGGGTTTGGAGGACTTTAAATGTCTGAATTCTAATATGTGCTCACTGGGAGGTGTTCAGCAATCAGTGTCTCAGTGCTGTAAGCCCAGCTGGGAAGACAGACCTGTACAGGAGCTAATGCTATGGAAAAAAGATCTCTATTTCAAGAAGCAGAACAGAAAATTTGATTTCCCCCAGCCCAGTGTTTATAGACTGGTGTTGTCTCCTCTCCAGGAAGCCAGTCTGAGCTTTCACAGTGGAGGAAATCCAAGGGGAAATTCTTGCAAGGATTGTGGTGGCTAAAGGGCAGGTAGCTGGTTGTGCTGTGGGAGATGAGAGAAATGAGAGGAGGGGGAGATGGCTCAGCAGGGAAGGAGGGACAAGTTGTTGGTGTCATCACTGCACTTCTGAAAACTCATGGAAAGTGCTGCTGCCTGCTCTGAGTTACCTGATGGAAACCAGGTGGTCTTTGGCTGGTGGAGAGTGGACTTTGTGGCCTGCCTGGGGAAGAGAAGGAAAAGGCAATGCCAGAGGGCTTGGAATTCCCCATTTGTCGACTCTGTTCCCACAGTCCCCAGCAGAGAGATGAGCCAACTCTAACCCAAGAAGGAGCTTTTGCCAAAGTAGTTTCATGTATGTATTTCTTTTTACTGACCTGAGGATGGGAGAAAGTTGACTCACAGTGAAAAATCTTTTTAGGCATCTTTTTTTGGGGGTGAGCTTGGCAGTGTGTCCTAAATCCACACTTGGACTGCAGGACTGGTGTCCTCTGCAATGTTCCTCCTGCTCCTGCTCTCCTTGCTTGTTCAGTGGAATTTGCTGCCAGAGGAAAGCAGAAGGATGATGGGCAGCCAAATTTGCTCTCAGCAGTGGCAGCCAGGTTGCTTTTGGAGTGTGTTCTGGAAAAGCAGGACATATGTCCATCCCCTCTGCTGTGGACAAAGCAGATATTCCCACCCTGAGCAGACTCCCAGAAAGGCAAGTCATTGTTACTGAGAGTAAAATCCTTTGATGCCCTTGAGCAGGAAATTCTCCAACAACAGGCCCTGATCATGGCCAGGGGCTTGTGCTCAGTTCTGAGGCTCTGTGCAAATGCTGCAAACCAGTTTTTGAGCACTTGTTAAATGGAGGTTTTTAACCCACACCTGAGGGAAGCATCTTTACTGCAAGATATTCAGTACTTTAGACTGAGACTCTTTCTTTGCACCTAAGATTAATTTTTCAGGGGAAAAATGCCCAGTGGCCCAGCAGAATAATTACATATTTTCTCCAAATCCTCCTGTATAAAAGAAAGGGAAAACCAGGTATGTTGCACCAGGAGAAAGATCCATGATTATGGCAGAGGAGAGTTTGTGCTTTATAGAAAATGGCCTTCTGATGATGGAAGTTGGTGAAAATAAAGGTTTTGACTGCAAACCTTCGTGCTTTTTGTTCTGAAATTGCAACCTTGGAAAACTTTAATCAAAACCTGCTTATTGGGTAAAAGGCATTCAGTGAAGGAAAACAAAAAGGAGGAAAAGAAAATAAAGGAAAGAAAATGAAGTCCTTGAGTGCTGGGGAGGGCAGGAGGGTGAATGGATTGCTGCTCCTGGAGGAGCTGCTGAATAAATAAATCATTGGGAGAACTCAGAGTGTTCCCTCCCAACTTCCAGTGCATTTTGATCCTGTGTGTTGCTGTTCCCAGAGGGAGCAGTTGGGCTTGGGCAAAGCTGTTTGCCCACAGAGTGAACGAGGCATTTTCACTCTGCTCTGGCTGTTTTTATGAACACTGTTAACACTATCATTATATATAGAGATATACATGTATATATATAACAGTTCCTGGTAACTGGGGTGTTGCAATAAGCACTGCCCAGAAAGTGCAGCAGATGTGGGATCAAGGCCCTGGAAAATTAAACATGATGCCTCTTTTTGCACTGTCACATGAAAATACAGCATTTTACCCTCTTGTCCTGAGACTGGGGCAGATGCTGAACTCGAAGACCACATTCTTCATGGAGTCTTACAGTAATATTGTATGTTCTTGTTGAATTATTCATCCATTTCTTTGACTTATACTGGTCATTTCCCTCCTCTCAGAGGCTGCTGTTCCCTGTTTTCTCATGTATTCATCTCAAAAAGCACATCCTCACATGGCACTTGTGGAACTGAAAGCCAAAAAGAAACCTCATCATGTTCTAAATTATTCTGGGTATTCCAATAATTGATTGCTCAAAAATTGATCCAGTTCAGGCAACGGTACAGTTTGAAAACTGGTGAGGTAACACAGCAGAGCAAGAGGGTGGTTTCTTTTATCAAGGTCTTCTTTGGAAGGATGAATAAATAAGACAGAGGAATGAGCTGTTATGAGACATTGAAGCTTCTTCCTCACTGCTCAAAAGAATTCCAACAACTTCCAAACCCAGTATTAATGCCATTCCCAGTTTTCTGGAGGTCAAGGTTGGCTCCTCCAGGGCACCTCCCTCCTCTTTTGTAACCACTCACTCTTCTAAAAACTGCCCCAAGCCTGGATGGTGGAAAGGTGAAAAAGAGGGGAAAAATTTGGTTCTGGATTCATATGATGTGCTGAAGTACCCACGGAGCTTGTGCTGGGTGGGGAAGGAATTTCAGGTTGCTGTCTGGGAGTTGCTCTTGTGTAGCCTGTTAAAAACAAAAGCCTCATTTCTGAGTCCTGAGACTGGCAGGAGGGACTACATTGATACAGTGACATCAAGGCATTGCCACCATTCAAAATCAGGGCAGGCCTGGGCTTGGGTTTTTAGTAATAATAATAAAAAAGAATAATTATGAGGATCTTTATTTTTAAAATATGCCAAAAACCCCCAAAAGCTTCCATTCCAAAAGCTAAATGAGACAAATAACCCTGACAGAGCAAGAAGGAGATCCCACCAAATTGAATCCAGACAATTTTAACATTCACGGCGCTGGAGGCAATTTTAGGCAGTGTAAACGGAATGGAAAAAGCATCTTCCTGATCTGACTTACAGGAGGCTGTGTTTGAGTCCTTAATGATGATAAATCAATGATCTAGAAAATAAAATGCCTTTCCTATTAACCAGATGGGCACACAAATTCTTCTCAGGCTTTGAGACGTAAGCGCCCAAAATTGTCAATTAGCGCTTCACGTCCCACTACCTTAAAATCATAACTAATTAAACTGGGACACAGAGCAGGCACAGATATAGAAACTCTCTTTCTCTTGCTTTCTCCCCCTATAAAATAATGTCTGCCTGCTGATTGATACAATCCTGTAGCTCAGCTGAGAGATTCTCTGCTAACATCCTAAGAGATGCACTGAAGCAGAACCCTGAAAATTGAATTACAACCTTTGTATTGAGCCAAAGAGCAAAGTTGTGATTATGAGGTCCTGCCTCTCTATTTCTTCCCTCTGAACTCAACTTTCCCAGGGGTTTTCTTGTGCCTTCACAAGTTTATCTCCAGTACCATCGGGTGCATGCCCTGTTATCTGCCTGGTGTCATCTGCCTTCATTTGCCTCTTGTGTGCCCAAACCAGAGCAGAAAAAGGGTCAGGGCAACTTGGGCTGAGTGGAAATTTGCACCTCAGAACAACAAAAAAACCCAACTGAGCAGCTTAATCCTGTGCAACCAGACTTGTCACTGCCATGTTAGGACAGCTGGTAAATTGAAATACTTTTTGGCCCTTAAAAATGCTGAAACTTGGCAGATAAATTGTAAAAGCACCAGGATTTCCCCAAGTGCTACACAGATGGAATGTCCTAATCTGACAGTTGCAAAGGAGTGTCCTCACCTCTAGAATGGAAAGCAATATTGTGATTTTTTGATCAATGTGATGGATTTGACCTCGTGTAGATTCACAGATTTCAGAGGTGTCTCTCCAGCTGCACCACCTAAAGGGTTTTGCTCTGCTGAAGTAGCAGATACAACCCAATTTCTATGAAAACCTGAGAGTTCTGCGGGTTCCATTTCTTTTCCACAGCACCTCGTGGTGGTTTTAAGGTGGTTTTAAGGAGGTTTTAAGGTGGTTTTCCCGTGGGTGTTTCACTGCTGTGCTCAGTGCAGGGAAAGGGTGTTTGGTCATGGAAAATGGTTCTTCTGGGCAGCCTGATCAGACACCAAAGGACATGCAAAGCAAGCCCAGCTCCAGGAATTGTGGTTCCTTACACTGGAATTCTTGAGGTCTCAGTTTAAACCCTTAAGAGGAAAATCTCAGGGGAAATTTGGACTTGAGGTGATTGAAGAACAATAAAATTCTCTTACACTGAGAGGGACAATGATGTCTCATAGACATTCTTCTCTTTCCAGCTCTGCAGCACATTTAAGCTCCCACATGTTTGATGAAGTGAATGATTAAAGCAGGGTATAAAGTCACTTTTTATAATGGTGACTGTCATAACTTCGCAGTTTCTGTGTGTAATGGCAGTGGAATTACATCCCAGTTTTGTTTTCAAATACATAAATAACGCTCATCCTTATGACTAGAAGGTTAATTTCATGACAACATAACAGCCTTGGATGTTTTTCTTAATGAAGAGCTGTTAAACTCTAGATATTTAACTACATCATATTTATGTTGTAATTATTCCTACTTGTTTGGTACATTCCCAGTTGCATAAATTGTGAGGGTTTTAAACAGGCTCAAACAAAGGCTTTGTGTACTGGAATTGTTGGCTGATTACAGGGTGATTATCTGGGTATGAATTATGATCCAGGAGAACTTTTTCTCTTGTTGTGGCCTTTTTTTATTATTATTCACTGCCCTTCAAGGCTCCTGAATAGACTTCATGCCCTTGCCTTCCACCCTTAGGGCCGTTGAATACCAGGAGTGTTGCATCATGACTTCCTATGGATTAATCCTCGTTGTTAATTGGCTTCAGCACCCAAGAGATCGCAGAGCTGATGAAGTTTTGTCCTCAGAAAAGCCTGGGGCTTTGCTGGCTTTGATTTTCTAGCACAACACTGTCATCTTCCTTCATCAGGGCACTTGCTGCATGTCTTTGCTTAAATTCACCTGTTTATGGGAATTCCTTGGGCATTTTGCTCTCTGTGTCTCCTGCCCCTCTGTCTTGCTTGACCAAGTTCTTTCAAATTTCTTTGGAGACTCAAAGAGGCAGATTAAGACATAAAACCACAGTAAAAGCTTAAGTGTTGTTTTCATGAGGAACAAGGCTTAAACTCTGCCTATTTTCAATAAAGCTGTAGGCAGAAGAGTCCATTTATAGTGACTTTTATTGCCTGTTCTAAAACTTTATTTTAATGCAACTTCAGGAAAAAAAAATGTTCTAGTCTGACTCTGCACCAATTAGGATAATAGAATTACTAATGAAGTGCAAATATTTGCTCTAGTCCTTGTGCTCAGGGGTTTGTTCACAGGTAAATGCTCATTCCCTTCCTTGGAAGTGGGATCTGTAGCTGCTTGATGGAATAGGAAATACTTTATCTCCCCCATTTCTTTTTTAACAGAGATCAACGTCCTCTGAAACCTTCACGATGCCTCTTCACACAGCCCTTCTTATCCTTCTGTTCATCTTTGGACAGAATGTTCCTGTTCTGTGCCCCGTGGTGTTCAGAGCCTGCTGGAAAACTATTTCTGGGCATCTTGCAGCCTGGAAGTGCTGTGGCTGTGGAAGGAGCTCCCTGGGTGCCTCCCAGATGCCTTCCTTAATTCTGAAACCTGCCCTTGCTGGGCCTGGGGCTCTGTTTGTGCTGCTGGTGGAGTGCAGGAGATCACACAGGGCACACCCAGCACTGGAGATGCTCCAGCAAGTGTTGCTGTGGCTGAAGCCATGAAGATAAACCTGAACTATCTCTGTGCTCTGATTGATCTGTTTAATCACGAGAACTTGCTAATGGAATATTCAACACCCCTCCCCATCCTCCCCACCCCCTCCAGATCTACCCAGGAACAGCCACAGTCACGTATTCAGAGGGCTGTCAGCCCAAGCTTTGATGTTCTAATTCTGCACATACAGAATCCTGAGGAAATAAAATACTCTTTTGGAAGCAGTCAGGCATGAAAAGCAAAGGAGTGTTGTATGGGAGCTGTTAGAAGAGACCTGACCCAGGGAGCTGATAGTTCAGGGTGTTCACTGCTGATACTGGGCACAGACACATCCTGAATATCTGTGCCCTGCAATGTTTTCACACAGGACATTTTGGAAAGCTCCTTTTCCTCTGAAGCTTCAGGATTCTTCAGATATTTGTTTCCCTGTCCTCTGACAGACATTCCTTCTGTTCCCCAAGGGAACAGGACACCTCTCTTGGTCATGGCAGCTCTGGCTCCTCCCTTACACCTGGAGAGCTCATGGGCTGCTCTGGGTTAGGAATGTTCATTCTTACTCCTGTAAAACTCTCCAACAGCAGCTTTATTGGTTTTAACAGCAGCTGAATTCTTTTTTCGTGCCAGAGAGAGAAAATTCTGCACCTTTTTTTATTTTTTATTTTAAAAACTGAACAACACGAAAGATCACAACTCATCCCCTGTTGGTTATGGAAGGAGCCTGGAGCAATTAAAATGATAATGTGGTCACCTCAGGGAACTGCTGGGACTAAGGAGTGATAAATGCCAGGCAATATCTGTAAAATAACGGATTATTTTTATTTTTTAATCACTTCAGTAAAGGCAAGTGACTGTTAGAAATCAATGGAAAAGGACAAGGAAGGGAATATGAGCATGAGGTAGTGCTGGCACATGTTATGGATGGAAAGGTCATGTCACATTCAGGGAGAAAATACTGGAGGAAGGTCCTCAATGGCCCAGGGACAATTGTGAGCAGTTTGGATTGGAAGCCTGAGAGGCCTGAGTGGTACCTGGCCCTTCCTTGGGTCTTTGCAATTGCCCTTTAGTCCTTGAATTAGAACCAACAAAAGCCCCCTTACAGATGTGCACACGCTCACTCCTTTCACCAGCATTGAAGGGAATCCTTTATGTCTTTTAATGGCTCTTTTCAAATACACCTGTGCTTCTTGACTTCCTTGGCCTCAAAAGGGTAGAACCCAGTGAGGTATTTCAGCTTCTGTGGCATGAATAAAACAGCAGTTCCTGTGGAATTCTTTTTCCAAAAGCATTTGTTTAATAATATCCTTATATGAATAAAACAACTGGACAAACTGTGTAAAGGTGGTGTGTAAATACACCTTGACTTCCATGCAAACAGTGTTTAACCCCAGAGATTTCAGCCCTCTAAAAAAACTGCTATTCCTTGCCAGTGGCACACAGGTATCAATTGAGAGAGTTTTTCCTCAATAGAGCCTTCCTGAGGGCAGCATTATTGATTGGCTTTTGGCCTGGCACAGCACTGGCACCAGGAGCAGAAAAGGCTCCTCTCAAATTGGGAACTTCTGCCTTTCCTTCAACTTCATTATCCAACCCTCACTGTTCTGAGGTCTGTAATAAAGCAGCCTATTTCTGCCAGAGATAAATTCTGTTTATGATCTGAGTTGTGTCTCTGATAATTGAGACCTGAACATCAGAAAGTGATAAAAAGTCCCCTCTGGTCATGAAGTTCCCTCTAGTTTGCTTTTCCTGCACTAATAATCCTCTCTTTCCCACTTTTTTCCTCTGTTAACCACAGCACATTGAATTATCCAGTCCCTGCAAGGAGCTTTCCCAGTCCTTCTGCATCTTATGGGTTGTTAGGGGTGCACTTCATTAAGTGTGATAAACCACCACACCGTGTTTACTGCAATAGCAGCACATTGGGCAGGCAGAGATAAGCTCCTGTCAGAAGTGTCTATAAAGCACAAGCAAGCCCAGGGTTTGTTCTTTATGTTTCTGACATTGTTGGTGGAATTTCAATCTCGTACCCTGCAAGTTCCAGCCGTGCTTGTGGTGGGTGTGTGGCACTGAGATAGCTCCAAGGGGAGCAGCATCCTGCTCTGTGCCTCCTTGTGTGGCCCTGCTGTGCCAAAGAAACCAGCTCAGAATTTAAAACACAAACCTACAGGAGGGTGTGAGTGGAATGCCAAAAACCTGGGGATAACTTGGAGAAGGGGATCCAAGAGATAAAGGGGTATCTGTGAATGGTGACACTGTGGTGAGAATAATTCATGGTCATGGAATGGTCTGGATTGGAAAGGATCTTAAGGGTCATGTCATTCCAACCCCCTGCTGTGCACAGGGACAGCTCTCACTGGACCAGGGCACTCAGAGCTTCATCCAGCCTGGCCTTGGACACTTCCAGGGATGGAGCAGCCACAGCTTCCCTTTTCCAGAGCCTCACCCTCCTCCCAGGGAACAAGTTCTGCCCAATATCTAATGCAAACCTCCTCTCTTTGAGCTTTCAACCATCCCCCTTATCCTTTTCAGTAGAGATCATCCCAAAACAAGCACAAAATCAGTCTTGAGACTCAGAAAGATGCAAACTGTTCAGTACCACCTAAATTCAGGGTGAAACATTCTCAGTGCCTGAGTATCGAGTTATTTGAAGTGAATAGAGACTTGCATGAGTTAAAAGTGTTTCTTTATGTTCCAGTCCACACTGGATGAAATGCTGCTAATCTGGAATAAATTCCACCTCAGCTGGAGGTTCTCCTTGCTCTTTCTGTAGTTTCTATTATTTGCTGTGGTAGGGTACAAGGAAGGTTTAACACTGTGTTGCTGTGCCAGTGACTGGGCAGAAAGACAATGAGAACACAGTTGTTGCCTCAAAGCACTTTCATGTCAGTTCTCTTGTCCTCTCTCAAGACACAGATATTTACACTGAGTCAAGGGACCATTTTATCACTTAACACATTTTTCAAATCTCAGAAATACCTGTTTCCAGATGAATATGTTGCTACTGCTCCTGTGGCTCAGAATATGTTACTGTCTCTTACCTTTGAGATTTGCATATTTATTAAATCTTGTATTAAATCATCCCTTTATTTGCCACAGAAACAATGGAGTGAGGCTTAAATTTTCCTGGGAAATTTTTTGAGGTTTAGGGGTTCTTCAGGGAATGACAGGGACAGATGATGCCTTTTCACCTGCTGCTGTGGGACTGAAGTTTTTGAGGTGCTTGTCCTCTCCTCCTGGTCTGTCTGGAGTGTCATATGAACCTCTGGAGAATTCCTGGTGGAAAGCACAGGTCAGATCAGAACTAGCTGATGCTTCATGTAAGACTCTTCCCTCAAGGGGATGAAAACATGGAATTTCTCTGAGATTCTCTGTTATCCTCTCCTGGCTCCCCAGGCCTTCTGCCTTTGCTCTCAGCATTAATGGGATGTTGAGGACAAACCTCCTACCACCACAGTCCAACCATGTAATCAGCTGGAGTTCTGCTTCAAAGGAGAAAAGTGCAGAAGGATCAGCTGGTTCCTTGCTGCCAGCCCTCTCTGGCAGGCTGTGTGATGCTGTTTGTCAGTGTGGGTTCTGGGCACCTGTGGCCTCAACCTTTGAAGCAGAACAGCCTCTCTGAAAATTGCTCCAGCTTCTTCTGGCATAGTTTGCATGATTTGTGCAGTGGGATTTTCCTTAAGGTGGAGAGTCACAGGTGATCCGAGTGCCAGGGGACCTCCAGGTTTAATCTGCTCTCCATCATCCTGCTGCTTGGAGGGTCCAAGAGGATCTCTATCCATCTGCTCCCCTTTGCTCTGCTCTCTGGCCCATTCCCTGGGGCCCAGAGCAGTGTGGAACAATCCATATTTTGTGTGCTAATAAGCAAAAGAGAAACAGCATAAAAGCAGCACCAACCTGTGCAATAATTTGTTGCAGCATGTGCTGGAACATTATTAGCTGATTCCTTTGGAAAATTACCACCAGGACAGCTTTGCTGACTTGCACATGTATAATGTATAAATGGAGCCATCAAAGTTTAATGCACCCTTAGCAATGTTCTTTCTTACACTGCCTGTGACACGAGTTTCTTTTTTTTTTTGTCTCAACAGTTTATCACACTCTGTGTGACACCAGTGCAATATAATGAAGTGCAACTCAGCCCTGCCATCCACAGAGGGATTTTTTATTCCCTTGTTCACTTTCCCACCACCCCATTGATGGGGTTTCTCCAGCCTTGTGCAGCCTCTCTGCATTTATCCTCAGTGCTGCTTTGCCAAGGGTAAATGGGCTTCCCAAATTTCCATAACCAAGATCCAGGAGTCTCCCCTTCCCCTGTAAGCTTTCCTAATTACACACACACACAGGGAGTGCAGCCCTTGCCCTCGGGAGGTTGGGATTGAGGCAGCCTGAACTAAGGACTGCAAAAATGCAGCTGATACACACAACAATAGATGAACAAAACCAAGCCAAGGTAGTTTATCACTGAGTCCATTAGATCATACATTGTCCACATTTTTCTTAGTGTGAAAACAAGAGAGAATAAATCTGAATTGATGATGTGTGTAGAGCAGTAAGAGTTTAACAGCAAATAGGTGAGGGAAATCCAAGACTGGACTCTATAGAAAGAAAATGTTTCTTCCAGTTCAGATCTCTGACAAGGGCACTGCAGAAACCTGAGTACCATTATTTAGTGACATGTTTGTCTGACAATTAGAAACCCGTGTGGCAGGTTAATGCTCAAAGGCACAGCCCTCCCTTTCCAGGAATCCATCCATCCATCCATCCATCCATCCATCCATCCATCCATCCATCCATCCATTCGTCCATCCATTCGTCCGTCCATTCACCCATCCATCCATCCATCCATCCATCCATCCATCCATCCATCCATCCGTCTGTCCGTCCGTCCGTCCGTCCGTCCATCCACCCATCCATCCATCCATCATCCATCCATCCATCCATCCATCCATCCATTCATCCATCCATCCATCCGTCCATTCACCCACCCACCCATCCATCCATCCACTCACCCACCCATCCATCCATCCATCATCCATCCATCCATCCATCCATCCATCCATCCATCCATCCATCCATCCGTCCGTCCGTCCATTCACCCACCCATCCATCCATCCATCCATCCATCCATCCATCCATCCATCTGTCCGTCCGTCCGTCCGTCCACCCATCCATCCATCCATCCATCCATCATCCATCCATCCATCCATCCATCCATCCATCCATCCATCCATCCATCCATCCACTCATCCATCCATCCATCCATCCATCCATCCATCCATCCATCCATCCATCCATCCATCCACTCACCCATCCATCCATCCATCCATCCATCCATCCATCCATCCATCCATCCATCCATCCATCCCTCCCTCCCTCCCTGGAGTGCACAGTTGCTTCTGTGCATGCAGTGAAAAAAAAGGAGAGATGCAAAAGGTCCAGTTTGGAGACTCCACAGCTGGAGAGTGGAAAATTGTGAGAGGATTTAGATGCAGCCTCAGGGAAATGTGGGTTTACAAGATGACTGAGAAATCTGTGGGTTTGCACCACTTTTAGCCTGGAAATCAGTGATTGGATGGTTTTACCTGTGAACTGAACCTGTAAGAGGATGAAATGCAAGGAGAAATAAAAATTAAGTGGGTGTGTGAAAGGCCATGTCTCAGCTTTGTGGCATCCAGAAGCTTGGGCTGCTCAGCTCTGTTGGATAACCAGACTGTTTGCAGAGGGAGATCACAGTTATCTGTGGGCTCTGCTGCTTTCAAAATTCTCACTTTCAGCAGAAAATCCGGGATCACCAGCAGCTGACTGCATAATTTTAGCTGTTTATCCTGTTAAATTAAGTGCATTGCATTTAGCATCTTCCTGAAACATGAGGTATGTGTTAACTCAACCCCAAAAGGAAAAATATTGACCCAAAGGTATAACATACCCAGCAGGAACTCCAGGCACTGTGATAATTATATTGAGATTTTGAGCCTTGTACTTTTGAACTAAACTAGTCATTGACTTCATAGATTTCTTTACTTTCTTCCCTCTTGCAAAGAATTATGTTCTGCTGCAACACTTTGTGGAATGCCAAGTTCCCTCATACTTTCAACCCTTGGGAGAGTTCACAGCATTACTAATTTTTATTACAGGCCAGTAGGTTTTGATTGAATAAGGACTAACAGTGTTTTCCAGTGGGGATTTCTCCCAGGATAATCCTTTTCAGAGTGGAAACACCCCATTCCCATGAGGCTGGTACAGGTGGCTGTTGTCCCTGCCCTCCTCTGCCTGGAATCCTCCTGCTTTGTGCCACTGAACTTGTGGGTTTGCCAGCTCAGAGCCAGATTTTGGAAGCAAGAAGAGCTGAACTCTCTTGCTGCTGTTGCCTTGAAGTTCTGAGCACAAGCAGGGGGGGACCTGCATTGCTGATGGGCACATTTCATGGGGCTTTTCTTAATTTTGTGTGAATTCTTACATTTTCACCGGCTCTTTTAGCTCTTTTAGGTTGCTTTAATTGTGTTTGCATCATTCCACTTGGAGGTAACAGGAGGAATCTCTGCACAGACTGTTAAGGGGTGAAGCCCCTGGGGCTGGTTTGCTCAGGGGACTTGACAACTGATCTGCTGGTGGGGAACAGCAAATCTTGGAGGCAGCAGCACAAAACTGTCCATCAAGGGCGGTTAAGAGAGGAAAACAGGAGGAGAAAATGATTCCTTTTTTAAGCAGACCCATCACTAGACCCGGATGAGGTTTGGAGGGCACCACCCAAGGGAAAACAGCTCTGTGGGCTGTGGAAACATCAACACCCTGTGCTGGGAGAGCCGAGGGAAAGGCAGGCAGGAAAAAGCTTCCCCTCTCCTCTTCCCCCACTACCCATTATTCATTTGAAACATTAACCTTTTAGGCAAGTAGTAAACAATCACACATACCAGAAAGAAAAATTGGTTTGGTCTTTTCTGTAATGGCTTTCTCAGCTCCAGGAAAACGTGAAAGTTAATTTTAAAAACAAAGGAAGGCTGGGAGTAAAAGGAATGGGAGATGGGTTTTCTTCTTTCCTTCAGCACTTACTGAGCAACAGAAGGATTGGATCAAACTCAGAAGCAAAAGGCTCTTGATTAATTTTAGAATAGTGAACTTTTCCCTGTGGGGAGAAGAGTAAACCAAACCTATATGGTGACAGAAAACAGGTATTTCATTTTCAGGTTCCTTTTTATTGGGGTGAGTAATGGGCATAATCTTTGCTCTTAGTGTTGTCAGAGCACCTCTCCAGTCACCTCTTGCATATTTAGTCGCAGAAAGGAGGAGAAAAGGGTGAAATTTAGAGAACATGCCATTAATTACTGCTCAGCCTTCTGTTTGGATGCCAGAAACTGATGTATTTCTAATAGGTGTGCACCACAGGCACGGAACAAGCCTGAAACACCCTCAGTGCTGGCACAAAAATTGTCAGCTAAAATAACCCCAGCAAACCTGTCAGGAGAAGCTTTATCAGAAGCCACATAAATTCAGTTTATGACCTTTGTTTATGTCTCTGTTCCCCTTCACTGCTGTGGTCCCAGGGCTCAGCTGAAGCAGGGGAAGCTCTGCCATCCAGGGCCTGGGAGATGCTCAGCACAAGCCATGCCTGGGAGCTTTAAATGCCATTAGAGGAGTGATCAGGGAGGGGAAGGAAAATAGAGGCAGCAGAAATCTGGGCCATGTGTCTTTCAGGAGACAGAAGATTGATTTAAAATGGGTGGCAGTCTTTGAAAAGAGATGCCGAGCACCTAATGATGCTTCTTGAGGTTATGGGGAGAAATCGTGGTGCTTGTTTGGAATTTAACTGTGGTGATTTGGGCTTGGTTTGGAAAGTCTTGGCTTTGGGGAGTTACCAGGTGCAGGGAGGAGAGGTGAGTGAGGGGTCAGAACCAGGTCAGTGCAAAGTAAACACAGAACAAGAGCATTTTTTCTCAACAAACTCTTAAATTTCTCAGGTACCTCACGCTGCCTTTTGGAAACAATTTAAGCACTTGAGTGTTAACCTCCTGTTTTTTGGAATGCTACTGGAGTGACTTACACAGCAAACCAGCAGCCCTAAAAGAAATGCTATGCTTCCATTTTGTGGTTTGCTTGTCTAGTCTGTTTCTTCTGTCCCAGCTTTGGGCTGCCCACACCCAGGTGCTCCTGCAGAGGAAAAGCAGAGCAGTTTCTTGAGAGCTGGGCTATCCTATCCTAATCCTATCCTATCCCATCCCATCCTATCCTAATCCTATCCCATCCCATCCCATTTTATCCTAATCCCATCCTATCCCATCCCATCCCATCCCATGCCATCCCATGCCATGCCATCCCATCCCATCCCATCCCATTCCATCCCATCCATCCCATCCCATCCCATCCCATCCCATCCCATCCCATCCCACCCCACCCCACCCCACCCCACCCCACCCCATCCATCCCATCCAATCCATCCCATCCCATCCCATCCCATCCCATCCCATCCCATCCCATCCCATCCCATCCCACCCCACCCCATCCATCCCATCCCATCCCATCCCATCCCATCCCATCCCATCCCATCCCATCCCATCCCATCCCATCCCATCCCATCCATGCCAGGCCTCCTTTCCTCACACATCTTAAAGGGCAGTAGGATGAGGAGTAGGTTGCAGACAGAAGTACATCCACAATTGTTTCCCTCCCCCTACAAAGAGATGCTCATTCTGGGCAGAGCTATTTCATTTGCTGATCCATGAAGTTCCCCTGGCACTCTTTTGACACCTCCTGTCATGTTTCACAGGTGCTGAGATTTCAGACACTGGGTAGGAACATCCTCCTACCAGGAAAGCTGAAAGAGTGCAAGGAGTCAACATTTGTGCCTCTTCATTCCTGAAACTTTTTACCAGACGTTTTCTGTTGCAATGAGATAAGTAGAGAGAGCCTTCCATTTAGAGTGATGAGCAGCTTTTCCTTTTGAAGCAAGTTCAGCTGCCAGAATTAGTCTGTGGGAAGGGAAGAAAGGAGTTATAAGTCACACATTCAGCCAACAGGATAATTAAGCCAAGAAGACTGAACTGAATAACTAAGTCGATGGGTATGAGTAAGTGTCAAAAGATTTTCTGTATGTGCTAGACATTACTTGCCTCATTTTACAGTGTCCTCTCCACTGCAAAAGGTGCAACTGATAACTCAGCCTCTGCTTGGAAACTGCAGATACACAGGAGGTATCTTTGCCTTCTCTCAGAGCACAAATCCTGATTTTTTGTCTGTTCTCAGATGTCAAGAGTTGCATGAACTGGAGTTGCTTATGCCAAAGAGATGTCAGCAGCCTGTGCCACACTGAGTGGCCCCAGGAGAGGGACACCTGGCTCAGGCTGGCAGCAGGATCAGGCTGAAGCCACAGGTATTGCTGCCACAACAGCAGGTGCCCAACAGAGCAGCTCTGCCCAGATTTAGTAAGTGCTGGAGAGAAATACCTGCCTTGAAGAGTCACCGACTGAAGGTCATCCCATCTCTTGTGTCAGCAGAGCTGGTGCCACTCCTGCACGGCAGCCAAGAGCCACCACACACAAAGGATGCCAGTGCCTGCCCCTGCACAGCCTGGTTTCACTGGGACCTGTTGGTGTGTCCTGCTCTGTTCACTTGTCACTGACAACTCCCTCCCTGTCTGGAGCAGCATTTCCACTGCTGCCTGCTCGTGTTTTCTGAGCCTTGTTAAGTATTTAGGAGAGATGCTGCATCCCTTTACACACATTCTGTAATTGCATTTTGACTTCAGTCCTGCACCAGGAGGTGGTGCAGTCTCATCCAGGCTGCAGTCACAGGGAAATTTAGAGCAAGACTGGTTTTAGATTAGTTCCTGTCTTCCCTCTTTTGTCCCCAGTTCCACAAGGACCTGTACCTACAAGCAGAATTTCTCCTAAAGGCAAGAGGAATCAACTAAAATATGTATTTTGAGAGTCATAAGTTGCTTATTGGTGGCTGTGAATGGCACAGAGTTTATTCACAGAGCCTGTAGTGCAGAGCACCAGAGTGCCACTTTCATTCCCAGCTTGTTCTCACATTGTATAAACTCCAGTATTAGCCCTGCCCTGCCTCAGCCCTGTTAATAAAGCCTGGCTGTGTGTGCCAAAGGTCCCTGATGGACCAGGACCTTGAGCAGAGCCAGGAAAGGACTCTGAGCACAAGCAGGTAGGTGAAATAAATGGCCTTTTGTGTCTCCCTGCAGGTTTTCTCCTTGCCAATTTGTAGCCCAATATAGTTGAGTTCCCGTGCAGAGCTGGCTGGTGTGACTCTGCAAACCTGCGTTTTGCTCCGAGCTTCAGAAACTCCACATTAGCTGTACCCTGGGATAAGCCTCACTGCTTTTTTGTGGTATAAAACCTCTCTTTTGCCTAGCAGTTGGCTTTTAGGAGACTTAATTATGTTAGTTTGCCCTGAAACCCTGGATTTGAGCCGTGTGCTGTGCCAGATATTTCTGGCAGTTGGGATCAGGCAGACCAGATTTGCTCAGGCTTTTCCCTCTTGCTTCTTGTCCCATCATTTATCACGTTCCTGGTTCTGTGCCCTCTGCAATTTGCTGCCTGTTTTACTCAGAGCACTCTTTGCACTTCGTATTTCTCAGCAACATTGATCCCTTTCTCCTTGTTAATATTTCCCCCTGTTTTGTAGTTGTCTCACAAGGGGTTCCAAGAAATCCAGGAAAATCCTGGTGCTTATTCCATCAAGTGTTAGAATATTCTGGCTAATTGAAAGGGGGAAAGAATAATCAAATACTTTGCAGTTGCACTGCAGCAGAGCTCTGTTAAATAGGTATATGATGTTCCTGACTATTAGCTTTTTGCAGTCACCACCGTGCTGGTTTTCTGCATTTCTAAAGCAGTTTAAACAGGCAGCATCAGTAATTGTGGAATTTTTTTTTTTGTGTTTCCAAGAGGTCTTTTCTCAGAGATCCCGTTCACAAAGCAACAAGATGGTTATCAGGTGCTCCAGGCTCCCACAGAAAAAAGGCACCACGCTGGCTCTTTCTTCCAGCAGAACATTTTCACAGAATTAAGCAAAAGAATTTTAGCAAGTTTAATATCTTGCTGCAGCAGTTGGGCAGGACAAATGTGAGCCAGGCAGGGAGGTTGTTCTGGCTCTGTAAAAATGCAGGTTGGGTGTTGCTAATGATGAGGGGAGGTGTCTGGTCCCAGGAATGAGTCCTGTGGAGCTGCTCCTCAGCCTCCACCAGCCTGGCATTAATGGGGCAGGGATTTTCTACAGCTTTGCTTTTCTTTCAGTGTGCCAAGGCTGAAAGTAAAATGACCACTGATAAAAAAATCAGGCAGCTTTGGGTATATTTTAATCCAAATCGTAGCAAAGAGTGTTAACACAACTGAGGGTTTTATTGTCCACATGAAGATGGGGGTCAATGCAGGAGGTTCAAATGCATCAAGAGTTGCTCACATTGTTAACTTCGGGTCATGTGAGGAGTCAAAGCACACAGAACAAATCTATTCGAGGTTATTTTTCCTTCACCAAGAGGCTAAAACGTTTCCCTCAGACCTGCCCTTGATCCAGCTTAGCCAGTTAATTGATCAAAGCTGATTTGCTGTGATTTTCCCAGGAAAAAAGCAATAAAACATTATCTTTCAATCAGCTGAAACTTGTAGCAGGTAAGAGATTTCAAATCACTTTGCCAAAGCCTCAAGTTTTGGGTTTCACTGCTGTTCCCAATTCAGTGTTTTTCCTGCTGCAGTGGAGCTCTGGCTGTGATATTCCATCTCCAGTGTTGCTTCTTTTTATAGAGAGGATAGTGAAAAACAATTTAGCAACAAATATAAACCAGAGTGCCCCTATTTATAAACCCACTTTTCCAAATGGATCTCTGCAGGAAGCACTGCAGCAAATACCTGTGTTCCAACATCCCTTCAAAATAAAAAAAAATCAACTTATATTTGAAGAACTGACAAAGAAACGAGTAACTACAAGAAATTCTTTTCTCAATAGAGGAAGAGAAGAAAAAGCAAAACCATTTTCTAACAGGGAAAGCTGTTCCTCACTCCTCAGAGTGAAAGAACACATCACACTCCAGGAAGGTAAAAATCTATCAAGGTTTTTGTCTCAAAAAAGCAAATTTAAACAAAGTTCCTTCCCTGATAACTGAGGAAATTAGAGGCCCTTGTCTGTGATCTCCTTTGCTCAGGTGTATGTTGAATATTGAGCACATTTGGAAATTTAAGAGCAGGATTCCTGCTGAGTTTTTAATGAGCTGTAATGGATGGACAAAGTGTTATCAGTCGTGCTCCAGAGACAACAGCAAAGGGAAGAGGCATGAAAGGAATCAGCTCAGGTGCTCTCCAAGCAGAATCTGCTGCTTGGCAGCAGAAAGTCCATCCCAGAAATACAACTCAATTCTTCAAACCATCCCTTTTCCTCACTCAGAAAATACAGAGATTCTGAGCTGGTTTATTTCCCTGAATCTCTATGATTTAGTGTTCTCTTCTTCAGGACCTCACTCAACCGAGGTATGAAACCTGCCTTAAAAAACAAACACACAAAACACCTCTGCCTTAAAAAAAAACAAAACAAAAAACCCCCAAAAAACCCAAAAACAATAACAAAACAAAACACAAACCCCAAAGCAATAAAAGGATCAATATATGGAACAAAAAATACAGACACCTCATTGCCTTAAAAAAAAAAACTGACTCAATAAATTGTGGCACCTGGCACACCTTGCAGGGATTGAAATAAGAAAAGATATATATATTTGATACCTACAAAAAGAAATGAATTTTGGGGGTGCATTTTTGCTTTAAAAACTTCCTGTAACTTCTGTTTGGGACCTGGAGATTCCACAAAGGGAATGTTACCCTTCCAGGTCATTAGCAACCAAGGAATTCTTTCTGCATGAGGAGAGGCAGCACAGCAGATGGTGCTTCTGAGCACATGGTGAAAAGCAGCTGCTTTCCCACTTATTTATTTCTTGGCTGGCACAGCCAACTGCTTTTGATTAAGGGAGAGGCATAGAAAGATATGCTGAAGTTGTTTTTTAGTTCTAATTGTGTTCAAGAGAAGCTCTGAGGTGCACACACCAAGTTGTGTCCCTGCTCTCCTCTGGTGAGCTGGGGATGCACCTCCAAAGATGAGGAACATCAAGGAAAACCCAACCTGTGGCTTCAGCAAGGGAGAGAGGTCAAGGAAACAACCAGAAGGGAGAAATTCCTCTTTCTGTTCTCTGTGGTCCAGCTGGGAATGGGATAAAACTTCTCACCAGTGCCCCAAAGAATTCCTTCCCCTCCTTCCCTCCTCTTTCAGCTGTAGCCAACACTTGATTTGAGGCAATGAAAGCAGCTTTTATTGACTTACAGATACCAAAATACACACAGAGCCATCACTTCCAGCAGCAAAAGCAGAGCCCCTTGTTTCCCAACCTCCCCCACAACACCCACTGTTCCCATTCTGCACTTCAAGCATCGAGGGGTTTTATAATCTGCTTATTTAGGTTGATAACTAACACCACTAACACTTATCTTGGACCATCAAGCAGAGCAAGTTATTAAAAGCAGGGGAAAGGGAGGCAAATAATGATAAGAAGCACTGGGAAGATACAAATTTGTACACTGCACTTCTGCAGAGTTTGGAAAACAGCTCTGGCAGACAAACCCCTGGTGGGAGCAGAGCAAAACAGGCCAAACAAACCTCACAAGTTGCTTGCTAAGGGAACAGAGAGACAGTTAATTCCCCTATTTACCATTTCCTCAGGGAAGATCTCCTGTGCTCCACCGGGGGCTGTGAGACAGCCAGAAATGCTCAGAAATACACAGTTTAAAGATGACAAAAAATAGTTTCCTCTTATTGGATATAAGAAACACTTTCTTCACCAGTCCTTTATTTTTTAAAGGGTATCACACTGGGCACCTGCTGGTCCTCTTTCAGCCCACAGGAAGCTTCACTCTTGATTAGTGACTGCACCAGGCTTGGCTTTAGGTTTTCCTGCTGGGGACTTGAGGTTCTTCAGCCACCTGCAGAGAGGGCTGGCCCTGCAGCCCCTGTGGCTTGGTCTCCTGTGCCTCACTGAGCTGCCCTTCCCTGGGGCCACATGTCCAGCTCCCACCTCCCCAGCAGGCAGGGCACGTGTGGTCACCTCGGTGTCTCCTGCAGCTGGAGGAGCTGCTGCAGGGCTTTCCTGAGCTGGAGCACAAGTTTGGCCATCTGGATTTATCATTTTAGGTGACTTGTTTCCAGGCTGCTCTGCCTGTTCTGCAGCAGGCTGGGCCTCACCAAGCCCTTGCAGCTCTGCCACAGGCAGAGAACAAAAGGCCATTCCGCTTTCTCTGCCCAAGTCCTTGCTCTGCAGCCCTGGAACAGCATCCTGTGGTTTCTCACTCCCAGGGTGGTTCACACTGCACCACAGCACAGCCCCCCCAGCTGTCTGGGCAATGGGCAGGTCACACACTGGGGGGGTTTGCTCAGTTTTCAGCCTTTCAAACCTCCTGGACTTTCTGCACCAGTACCCCTTGTGGCTGATTTCGTTGCCCATGATGAAAGTGTGAAACCACAATCCTGCCAACAGCCTTTTCCAGGGAGCTCTGGGGGTCTGGGATGCTCAGTGACTTTGGCACAAACAGAACCTTGACTGGGAAGCAGAACAGAGGCTCATTCCATCCTCCTTGCTGAGCTCAGAGCCCTCTCCTGTGCCAGTTGTCCCACCTGCACGACAGTAAGAAATGTATTAGAACCCACACCCCAACCCTGTGTGAGAGCTCAAAGTGCCTCCTCACAGTGAAGATCAGATTCTCATTTTATTTCAGAGTGGGTTGGCCGTAAGTTGCAGGATTTATTGCCTTTAAGCCAGTCTTAGTTGAAGGCACAGTCTTTTGATGTCACTGAGAGCACTTAGGAAGTCAGTTCCTCTCCAGGACTCTCAGCCAACGCTGCACTTTGGAGTTATTAGGTTATATTACCAAAGGAAATACTATTTAGGTCTCCTCTTGTTTCCTGGACCATTTATTAATTGCACGAAGAAGTTCACATTTAGCCAGGGAAGGCATTCATAGCCCTGGTAAGACATGGAGGGGAGGAGAAAGGAAAGGAAAAATATCCCCTTACTGAGAGATGAGAAAACACAGATTTCAGGCCCTTGGGTCATTAATTTACCAGTCATTAACTCACTCTTTAGAAACCACAGCAATGCCACTGCTTCAAACTCCAGTATTAATAAGGAGCAGTATATTCTGAATGCAGAGAAACATTTACCTCAGGTTATGTTTATAGAGTGCCTGTTTAAAACTACAGCATTGCTGGCAAACAGATTAAGCACTTTGCAGGGAAAGAGCGGAAGAAAATTGTGTGGAAAAGGGAAAGAGGGACCTGCATAAAACTCTATTAATTTCCTTTGAAATCTGTCATGCAGATTGCTAAAAAGAGGCAAACACAATTTCAACTCATAATTAAATAGCAATACAGGTGCCCAGTTTCTGGCAGGGAAACTAAAAAACAAACATTACTCAAACCATTCCCAGCATCTCAACTCCTCAGCCTCCCTCTCCTCCTCAGGGGCAGAAGGTATTGCTCCTAAGTAGGGCAGCCAGTGACAGCAAACCACTTCCCCACAAGTCCCAGATCATTAGTTCCCTTAAAGTGCTGTTCCACTCCAAATCCTGTGCCACTTTTTATGGCTAAATATCTAAAGTCAAACAGAACTGCCACACAACACGATACGATTACAGATGGTTCTGCAGAAAGCTTAACCCTGGCAGTGGAGAATAAGAGGAAGGACAGAGAAACAGATCCATAATTTAGCAATTACAATTTTTAAAGTGAAGCTAATGGATCCAGAGCAGTTTTGCTGCACGTTTTTGAGCTGCTTTTACGGGTAGAATCTGTAAAGGTGTGTGATTCCATGCTGGTCAGGCACTCACTTATAAGACTGCATCAACTTGATGCCTTAAAACAACAGTTGTAAGAAAGGAAAAAGCAGGAAAAACTAACCCAGGCCCCTCTATTGAGAGCCCCAAAATACAGTAATAGAGAGAGAAGCTGTTTGGTACAAAAGCTGGGAAGAGTTTAGAAATAAATGAATGTTTTGTCAGGTCAAGCTTTCAGAGTAAGCAGTTGCTGTATCAGCAGCAAAGGAATTGTGTAAATGGATATAGCAGGGAAATGTTTGGTGTCATTTTGGTGGAGCAGTAAAATGCTGGGGCAGGAAAAGAAAATAGCAGCTTATTTCCTGGTGTACTTACATTTGTTTGTCATCACTGCAGTAATAGCCCAAAATATGACAATTGACAGATCCTGTTGCTGTTGTCCCATGAGAATTTTGATTTAGAGATAGACATAAAGATACAGACATTCATCACCTTAAGTTCAAAGACACCAGTTACTTGTTATATGGAGGAATATTATTTCTCCTTCCTCATTTGGCCATTTCCTACCATGTTTCATTGATTCACTGTTGGACCCACATTCTAAAAACTCTGTTCAAAGCCACCTCAGACAGAAGAACTCATAGTTAAGTTTGCTGAAAGCAGAGCTCTGTCTCACTAGGTTAGTTAAACAAGACCCCCAAAAACAATGCAAATGTCCCTCCTTCCCAAAAGAAACCCCCCAAACCTGTGCCATGCAGTGCCCACACTCACTTGCAAAGGAAATGCCCCCAAGCAGCTCCCAGCAGAGCTTGGGATGGGGCAGCTGGACCTTAAATAGGGCAGGGCAAGAATTGCTTCCCACCCAAACCTAATGATTTAATTACTGTTCCCTTACACCAGCCCTGCTGCCTTAAAGTAAAAGTTCATGCTCCCTGTTTATGAGACATCATGTAATGATCTCTCATAGTTCACATCATGCTGTTCTGAGCATTTATATCTTACTTTGTCCCCAAAGTATTTACACAGAACTGAAGGGAAATGTGGGAGGGTCTGTCTTTCTGTGTATTGAGAGTAACAACCCAGGCTGGGGAACTGACAAGGACAGGGAGGGACAGGAGTGATGGAGGGCAGGTTTGGGTGGGATATTGGGAAGAAATCCTTCCCTGTGAGGGTGGGCAGATCCTGGCACAGGTGCCCAGAGAAGCTGTGGCTGCCCCATCCCTGGAAGTGTCCCAGGCCAGGCTGGATAGGGCTTGGAGCAACCTGGGCTGGTGGGAGGTGTCCCTGCCCATGGCAGGGGATGGAACTCACTGATCTTTAAGGTCTCTTCCCATCCAAACTACTCTGGGATTCTGTGATTGGAGAGAAACAGCTACACAACAGGCTGTAGGAGAACCATCTCTAGCTGAGGTGTTCCAGAACATGTTCCTCATACACAGAACAATCTCAGGTGCTTCTCCCCTCCTTGAGGTGCCTGTGGCTGGGGGGGGGGACTCTGGGGTCAGAGTTCCTCTCTCTGTGTCAGGAAGGGTGTTCTGACTGTCCTTTGTTTCAGAATTTAGTTCTAACTTTCACATGGTGCTGGTTGTGGTTGTCAGACCACTGGCAGATTTTGAGGTTTTACATCTGAGCTCCTTTGATGTCATGGAGAGGGAAATGTGGAAGGAAGCAAGAGAATTATTGTGTTTCTGAAAGCCAGGAAGGGACAGAATAACTAAAGCAATGCAAAACCGCTTTGTATTGAACAAAAATATTGATCAGCAGTTGCAGCCTTGGGTAGGGGAAGTGTTTGGGCTTTGACAAGCTGTTTTAAAAACTTTTTACTTAGTTGTGTAGGAGTTCAAACTGTTGAGGAGCAACAGTTTTACTGTGATTAAGATGGTGATGACCTTTAAGAAAGGTGATTCAAAAGAAAGAGTAACAAATTCTGAAGTCTCTGACAGCCCCAGCACAGAGCAGATGTCTGGCTCCTAAAAATTCCTGGGGCTTTAATGTCTCAAGTGTGGCCACGTTATATTTTCATTTTCTGGTGAATGACAGAAAGTCTTAAGTATAAAAGTTAAAAGCAGAAGTTCTTAGGATCAGGAGCTAAGACTTTCAGAATGCCAAAAAAATGAGATTACAATCCAAGACAGTTTCTGTGCCTTGGTAATGCTGCTTTACACTCATTTGCAGTGATTCGTCGTCAATTTACTCGTCAAAGAATTTGCTGCTTATCATCTTAAGAGGGCAGCCTGGAGCCTGGGAACAGAGCTGAGTTACCCTCACAGCACTGCATTACTAATAAATTCCCCAATTAGGACTTGCCTAAAAAGATGAGGCAAAGAGCAGTAAAAGGTGTAATTTGCCTTCACTCATTAGTGATGAAGAGTTTCGTTCTTGTGGAGTCGGGGCTGTTGGTGTGCTGTGCTTGATGGGACAAGAGTTCTGATACAGAATGGTCTTTACCCCATGAAAAGGAGTTTAAGAACATTAAGGTGCTTTCATAACTTAAGCCCTGCCCTTTTAGGAGCCACATTTGAAAGTTTAGCCCTTCATCTTTAATTTTATCAGAATCAAAATGCAGAGAGTCCAGTGAGTGTTCGAAGAGTCACAAAGAAATCACCAGGAGACAGAGCAGCTTTCCATCTGAGGCCACTGATATCAATGTCAGCATTTTATCCAAACACTTTGCCAGATGTAAAGGGCAAAATCATCAGTACTGACATCAGAAACGAGGCAGAGTCTCTTCTGACACAGGCAATTAAAGCCATTAGAATTGCCAAAGCAAAACCTCCCCCAAGTGTGGTTTGGGGTGGGTTAGACAAGGACAATGCAAAGCAGGACATTGGAGTAAAGCTTGGCTTGACAGAACGTGGGGCACACCTGAAAACTCTGAATTATTATGGTCAAGGAAAGCATCAGAACTGGAATGGATTTATTCTGAGAGGAATTGCAGCTGTTGTTCTCACGTGCCAAGGGACATCCAAACACTCAGGGCACTGCAAAAACTTTCTCAAAATTCCTGCAGTGTTGCATGTGATGGAAAATAATTCCCATGTCAGGATTTTTCTGAGAAAGGAAAGAAAAATCACTCCTTTTTCAGGGCATGAGCAGAAATGCCCATGACTCAGACTGTAGCTTTGTTTTCCACATTTGCTAATTTGATTTAAATACTAAATTTCTAACATTCTAAAAGTATTAACATTGAAGTAAAAATGAAGTGCAACACAGTGCCACATTTGTTCATGCAGGTTGGTGCTCACCTGGCACATGTTTAGGGATAATGTTTGTGAACCTGCAGTATTCTGGGGTGAAAAGTGATCCCTGTCACCCATTTGGTTCAGTGCTTTGTGTAATTATCCACTTTATTTTGACTCCAGATTAGTCCCACACCTTCAGCTGCCCCCAGTCCCAGGGAGATGAAAGTTGCTGAGTAACTCAACACGGTTCCTGATGATTGTGAGATGCATTTACTGAACCACAAGCACAAAATATAATTGTTGATCTGAATGATGCACAGTTTTTATTGCCCTCTGCCAGCACTGCTTCTTCCAGGATTTCCTCAGGCCTCCTTGCAGTGGTGAAGAGGAGCCTGCAGGCTCACTAATTATTAAATCTAAATTCTATGCAATGAGGACAATCTCCAGACTAACAGCAGCAGCTTTGCTGGAGGCAACCAAACCCAGGGCAGCTTGTCAACATAATCAACTGATGGAGGTGCCTCTGGGAGTCTGAGCAACAGCCAAGGGGAAGGAACATGCTCTGGGTTATTTAAGCCCTGGGAGATGAGACCTTGCCATGGACAAGGTCTCCAGATTGGTCATAAGGAAAAATATATTAAGTCTGGCTGAAGTCAGGAGACTTGCAGTGTGCCAGATTCAAAGAAAATCTTTTTAAGGGTACACCACCTTCCTGATGTGATTAAGCCCATAAAGACAGTAAAACCAATCATCCTTTAAATAGATGCATAGCTCTCAACATCCTCATATCCTGTTTGCCTTTAGCCATCATTTCTTGCCTCCTGTGAACAGTCAGTACAGGATGGAGCCAAGAACACCAGAGCTGGAAATGGTTTCCTTAGGGAGGATCCCACTCTCCTTCACAATGTAGTTTTCCAGCTGTGTAGTACAAATCATTAGTTCACTTTTAAACCCCCATGAGCTCTAGCAGAATAATTTGGTGTAAAAGCCTGAAAGGAAGAAATCAGGCTGTATTATTTTTCTGCTTCCCTCCAGCACCTCATCATCTCTGAATTCAGTGAGAGCTGCACCACTAGTTTGACAGGGAAACATCCCCCTCTTTAAGACCTGTATAATTAGAGATTAGCATTGGATATGCAGTTGCCTGAAATTTATTGATTATTTGCAGCAAAATGACCACTAGAAGCTTTTCTTGTTGCTTACAGTCTGGAGGCAACTCCTTCCAAAGGCCTCCTGGCTGAGCTTCTTGACCTCAATTCAACAAGCACCAACCCCAAAGCAATTGCCCATCAATAAAACAACAGTTCATAGCAGTGAGTCTTAAAATGCACCCATTTATTGATTCCAGTTGCAACACAGAGTGTTTCAAGCCCATCAGTTTCCAACAGTGACAGTGTGGGGTGTACAGACAAGTGTAATTAATAATCTGGATGTTTGGCAGAGATGACTTAACCCTGTGCAGCCACACCTGGAGAGAGCTATGAAGGGCACAGCCCCAGCCAGGGTTTAAATGTCTGGGGAGAAAAAAAGCAAATCATCTGCATAAATACACTTTTTGTACTGAGATACACTTAACTCATGCCCATGCCCCTCCCCAGGAGAGAATGAAGGAATTAGTGCCACTTGCAGAAGACAAGACACCAGCTTTAAATTTAGTCTCATTTGTCAAAGAAGGCTTTACAAAACTCTGCTTTGCAGGTTCCTGACAGCACAAGGATCCACTGGCATCTTAGTCCCTTTAGATCAAGGCAGCAGGTTCATCACTGGGCTGCAGACAAGGCATCTGTGGTTGCTGCTCCAGATTTCATGTGCTCTTTCAGTGCTCCTGTGGTTCTCCCCCACTGCTAACCTGGATTTTCTCCTTCTCCTGCACAGCAGTCGGGGTTCCTGCCTTTGAAGTCTGCCCATGGTCACAGACCTCAGCCATTTCTTCAGCTTGCTCTGCTTCAAAAGCATTTTCCTTCATACCTTCAGTAATGGAAACCTCTGTGTCTTGTCCCAGCTGGAGATCAGGTGGGGCTTCAGCATCTTCTGCAGATCCCTGCCCGTTTGTAACGCCCTCTCTGGTCTCAGCAGCCTCCAAAGGCAGCTCTGACTCCTCCACAGCACCTGGAGCAGCTGGGGAGTCACCTGCCTCCTGCATGGGCTCTTCCCACTGAGCCTTCCCAACACAAGCTTCTTCTGAAGCACAGCCAGCCCCAGCCTCTTGCTCTGCACCAGCCAGCAGCTCAGACTCTGCTGGAGCAGCCTGAACCTCGCCAGGCCCACCCTGGAGATCTGCAGACACGTGGACATCCACCTCCACTGTGGTCTGCGTGAGAGGTGGCACTTCATGGTCCTCACAGCTGCCAGCAAGACACAGAACATCTCCATGGCCACTGCTCTCTTGCAGGCTCTGTCCTGACTGGGCTTGTTGTGCCTCTTCAGAGAGCTCCTGGTGCTGCATCCCCTCTGTGGGAAGTTCAACCTCAGGCTCCTGGAACACCTCAACACCTTGTGCATCTCCAGCAGCCCCAGAGATCGTGTGTCTTGCCCTGGGAGGTGCAGTTGGCTCTGCTGTCTCCTGCTTGGATTCACTTTCCAGCACCACCTTTGCAGCAGAAGGTTCAGGGCCCCTTGGAGTCCTTCCTATTCGAGCTGAGTAAAAATGGTTCTCCTCAGTCCACGTTGAGGCATCACAGAACACACGGGGAGTCCTCGCTGGTTTTCTGCCTCTGGCCTTATAAACAACTCTGGGAAACACACAAGGCCTCTTGTTCTTCCCAAAAATCCCTCCCATTGCCAGAGATGAAAGGAGCAACCCAAGCAAGTGCTTCTGCTGGAGAGCTCAGGCTGCCTGAAGAGGAGCAGGAGCTCTGGCTCTTAATGAGGAAGGGGCCTCACACCTGCAAGACATGGATATTTATTAGCCTGTACCCATTAAATTATCCACTAAATCCAACTTTCACAAAGCAGTAGGTGCAGAGCACTGTCAGAGGTCACAAAAATGAGCTGAACAGGTGGAATTGCACATGGTGGGCTCAGGGGAGGCACAGAAACCTTTTAAGAAGTAACAGTGTGAGGAAGAAAGGAGAAAAGAGACAACCTATCAGTCAGACCAGACCACTCTGGAAAACAATTACAGTTCACTCCAGCCAAGGAAGTGTTTAGGCTACCAGGAATAGCTGGGCCAGGAGGGAAGAGAAGCAAGGCAGGCAGGAAGAGGTTCCACATAAATGTGGAATTCACAAGGCACAGCATAGTTTATTCCTTAATAAGAACATTAAGAGAAGGCTCCAAGAGGCACAAGCAAAGCAAAAAGTAAAGTAACATCTCCCAGCACAAAACTAGTTTGAGAATTGGGTAATAAGGTTTGCCTTAAACACTTAACAAAAGTTAACAACAAAATTACTTGCACTCAAAGAGGCCCAGACTCCAAAACCATGCATGAATTAAACCAAAAAATAAAAATCAAACAGCAAGACAGGCCCAGAGAGCAGCCAGACCAAAACCAGCACAGCCCCCACTGAACACCCAACACCTACAGGGCAGAGCCCCAGGCTGGGCTTAAATAGGAGCAGGTGGTCACACTCAATCCCTTCCCCCTCTGACTCCCAAAGTTGGTTCCTGAGGTGCCCTGACTTTATTTTCCACTTTCCCCAGCCATTGGAAACACTCTGTAGTTGCACTGGTATGGGCAGCTGATCCATGATTAACTTCATTGTGGCCATTTGATAATTGGCATTGAATGTTCAAAATAAAGCTATTTAATTAATACAGAGCAGTCATGGGCAAGGACAACTGACCACAATTTGTAACAAGTGGCAGAATAACAACTGCCCTGCAGGCTGTGTTGGGACAGTCCTTTGATTCACAAATGATGTTACTGACATTGTAGTCTCTTGTGTTATGTTATATTGGGCAGTTTGAGGTGAAAAAATATCCCCTTTCCCACTTCTGTGCTGTCTTCCACTGGTTGAGTCATGCAATTAGCCATTTTACAGTGGTTGCAGATGATTTGAGTGTTTCCAGCCCCAGCTGATCACCCTCTGTTGGCACTGGCATTCCTGCACTGCCCTCCTTGTGTTTGCTGACTGGAAGTGAGTTGTAACGTTCAATAGGTCACATGGGCAAAACACAAAAGCAAATATCCAGAAAAAACAAACTAATCCCAGCCAGGAGCATAAAGGCAGGTCCTAAATACCCACTGCCAACAGCAGCATTGGAGAAAAAATGCAAAAAGATCAAAATGGCTGGAGTCCAGGCTTGTTTTCTTTGCATAAACCTACAGTTTTGATGCCAGACCTGGCTCAGCATCCTCGACTTTGCAGAGCTGCTGTGATTCCCTTAAAGCAGGAAACAAAGCGGGAGCATTTAGGGAGGTAATTCCATATGTGCAGCCAGGCCTGGGACCAGAATAGGACAATATCCACCTCTTGCCTTTTAATGTGGTCCAGCATCTGTTCTGCACGATAAAAAGCAGCCTTTTGTGTCCTGGTGGCACACCAAGGGCATGTTCACACTGCTCTGAGGGCTTCACTCAGTCTCTGGTGTGGGTTTACAACAGCTTGCCCAGCTTTTTTTTTTTTGTATTCTTTGCTTAGGGCTTCAATGGAACTGAAATAGAGGATGGTCAGGATTTGGTTTTGACTCTTAGGAACTTCTCTGAAGCTAATCTGTGATTTTCACACGTGAGGTACAAAGATGCCACATGTAGAGACTGTCACAGACCAGTGGCTGGAAAACTCTGGGGCTCTAGGGATGTTGGTGCTTTGCAAAATAACATAACTGGAAAGAAATTGCATCCCCAGTGTGGGTAAATGTTGGTCATTGCATCACACAAAGCTTTGCAAGTGTCTTTCCAAATCCTGCCATTGTGGTAGGCACAGATTTCAGTATTTTGTACAATGGGAGGGTGCTCAGTCATCAGCTCATCATTAGGTAGCTGGAAAATTTCTGAGATTTAAAGTGGAAAATTTCTCACCCTTGAATTGTGGTGAAATATGGAGGCATCCTAATAACCAAGTCCAACTCTGGCCCATTTGGAACAATCCAGAAAATCTTTTGCAGGTGAAATACCACAGAAAATGGCAATATAGCACACACAAGTGAGAGAAGGAAAATTTTACTGTCAGAGCAATCATGTCTTCTTTTTCTACTAAGTTTAGTATTTGTTCCCAAAGCCTTCTCCAATCTCTGCAACTTTGATATATTTAAAAGGGCTGTTCTAAAAAAGCCATACACTTCTTTTTTTTTTTTTTGACAAATACAAAGAAATAATCACAGCCCTTAGAAGGAGCTTGGCTCAGATGTCAGCTCAGGATTGTGTTGCATGATGGAATGCTGCACAACAGGACCATTACAAACCCTTTTGGATGGCATCATTGCCCATTAGGAGCAGGCTGCAGTCAGCTCAGGACATCACTCTTCGTGTTTGGGGTTTTTTTTTTGCAGAGCTCAAGCTGCTCCCTCTTACTGGAACTGTCTCTTCCTTCCAACACACATGGCAGGGCCTCTTGGTACATTTGGAGTGGCACCTCCACCCCTGGCTGACCTGCCCAGGGGCTGCTCTCATCCAGCACAGAGCTGACAGTGCAGGGGAAGGACAGGCTGGGGTTGAAAAATCTCTTTTTCCAGGACAAGAGGGGCTCTCCCCACCGAGCCCCACAGCCTGGTGGGATGTGAGGCTTTGCTTTCCCAGATGGTGCAGAACATGCACTTTACTCTGCCCTCCCCCTGCGTCAGGGGAAGGAACCACATTCCCAGGGCTCCAAATGGTTAAGAAACATTTTTTGTGGCACGGTTACCTCTCAGAATCCTCCTTCACAGAATTAAATTCCCAGCTCATGGACAGCCATTAATGGGATTGAGGCTGGTTGCTCTCAGGGTTTCTTCCTCAAACCTCTTGCCTGCCTGAAGTTTGGGTTTGGGGGAGGCTGGGAGGAAGAGCAGCAGTTTACTCACCCAGATCCCTGCTGACATCCCTCAGACACAGGCAGGGACAGGGAGCACTGGGGGGTTTAGCAGAACAAACAAAGGGAATCAAGCAAGTTCAAGGTGAGCCTTCAGTGAGCTTCATGTGAATGTGTTTATTTAACAGCTCCCCTCCCTTGAGGCCCAAGCAGCACATGGTTTAATGTCACAGTAAACACAGCCCACCTGAACAACAAATAGAGTTTACTGGCCTAGAGAAGCCTTTGAAAACCAGAAAGTATTATGGGCACCTATTTCTTTGCAGTGAAGGAAGAGTTGTTTGGCAAGTCTTACTTACAGGATGCTTTGTCAGCCTAAGTGCAGTTGGAAGGACAGGAGTCAAGGTGTTAAAGAAGCCTATCCTTTTACCAAAGCAGTTTCCTGAAAGCATTTTCATCCCCACCATCACCTGTCACACTCAGCTCTCACCTCCTCAGCCCTCAGCTCTGCACAGGCAAGACAAATGAAGAGTCACCAACACAATACTTTGTCTTGCAGTTGTTTCTTCAGCATCTTGTTCCTCAAGCACACTCTGATGGCTTAAAGAACTCCATCCTCCCATCCTCCCTCCCACCCATCTGGGCACTTTGTACAGTCAGAGTTTGTTCTAAAGGCTCCTTTGAAAAGGAGTCAGTCACTATTTCTCCTTTGAGGTGTAAAGAAAAGCACTGAGTAGTTTCAGTTTTATTCTCTGCTCTCATTCATGCTCAACAATTAAAGTACACTCAGTCTGGGGTTTTGCCATGATCTTTAAAAGTATAATTTATTGGTAGTATAAAGTTAGGAACATTAAAAGGCAGTAGATTTCAGCTGCACACACAGGTGTGCATTCTGATCAAGACTACATTTTTAACTTCTGCACAAGCTTTACAGATTACACAAACACTTCCACTGATACAAGAGATACAAAGAACAAACCAGAATTAGTATTTCATCATCTTCCTGTGAAAGTGTTTGTTCAATATTGACAATAAAGCAGGAACTGTCAACTGTACAAGAGAATTATACAGGGAGGTACTTCAAACATTTCATTATTCTGAGGTAGCAGAGGAAGTGGCTGTTGGGCTCACAGAAAACATCTGACTGCATTAGATTAGAGGAGCATTTTCCTGCTCTGTTCCCAGACTCTTCAGACAAAGAGATGAAGCTTCACATCCCCACACCACTCTGGGGGATGCAGAGCCCAACATGAGCTCAATGAAATCACGGTTAGAGTGAACCAGTTCTCCCCCAGTAAGGTGTGACCTCCTGAAAAACAGCTACTGAAAACAGTGAGAAACAGAACTAGGACTAAACCGTAATTCAGGAGAATATCTGGGAAAGTCCATTGAACACTTCACACATCTGTTTGGCAAGATTTTCTGGAGCCCAGGACACATTCTGCAAAATCCTGAGGTCAACAGCTTGAGTGAGGGGCTTCCTGCAGCTGGAATTCCTGAAGGCAGGTACATCATCCTTGTCACTGAACAGATCTGACACCAAGCCATTTGATCCTCAGGTCTCTCAAGCTTCAGAATTTTCACCCTCTATTTCTCCACTACTCCCCAAGCACTTCAGACAGCAGGAGTGGCACATTTGGGAACTCAGCCTCTTGCTTTGCAGGCACTGGAACACAAGATCCTTGTGCTTCTGGAAGCTCTACTGTTTGCTGCACGATCCTGTGCTGTGGCTCTGCCTCCCCTGCCACAGTTCCTGCCTCCCATCCCCTGCTCCCCTCACCCTGCAGCTCCCAGAGGACCCCATGGCTGGGCTGGTCCAAGAGCTCCCTGGGCCCTGCAGGCTCTGCACAGTGCAGGCTCTCCATCCCCGGGGCAGATGGCACACTGGGCTGGCTCTCTGGCTTCAAGAAGTCAAGCAGTTGGTTTGGTGGCTCTGGAGAGCCCCTCTCTGGACACAATGGCACCCAAGACACAGCAGAGGTAGAGTACAGCCCAGACACACCACTTGCTGTGACTTCTGAAGGATTCTGCACACTCAGGACAGGCAGTGTCTCTACCAGGCAGGTAAACACAGGCTCAGCAGATTGAGGATTTGTTTCAGCAAGGTTAGCCCTGTCCATCCCCTCCACCTGCTCAGCTCCCTCTGCCACCTGCCCAGCACAGAGTGACAAGTCCCTTCCCACGAGAACCTCCCCAGTGTCTGCAGGAGGCTCCATCTCACAGCCTGGGCCAGTTTCACTTCCAATGTCTATGAGGTTGAGAATATTCCTTTGCATGAGGGTTATTCCAGCACACAGGGCACTGTCACTGCCAGGCCCTGCCTGTTCCTTGGGCTGCTCTTCACCTGCCACAAGCTCAGCACCCCGAGCTGTGTCCCCAACAGGCTGAGCCTCAGGAGCACAAGGTACAGGTTGTATTTTCTCTTCTGGGTAACCCACTTTCCCTTGCTGGTGGTCTGCTTGGGTTAAGTCTTTAACTTCTGCTTCAACCTCCTCATCTGCAGGGGCCCCAAAGAAGTCCATGGGATTCCAGACTGGCTCCCACCCCTCATCCCTTCCCATGGGATCTGCAGCAGAGCAGGTCTCCGTGTTCTCCTCCAGAGTGGGCACCGGTGCCCGTCGGGGCTGGCTCAGGGGCTGCACATCTTTGGAGCCTTGTCTGGGCACTTTCAGGGCTGGGCTTGTGGGTTGGGTGCCCATAAACATCGGGGTTTCCCCCAAGCTCTGCAGGATGGGCTTGGTCTCGCTGTTCTCCTCCTTTGCTTCCTCTGCCTCCCGTTTCCTGCACCACTCACAGAGCACACAGCACATGTGCTGGCTGACACTGCTGCCCATGGTGGCTCTGCCCAGAACCTGAAAGAAAGAATGGCACCATATCACCACTGTTTAACAGCAACCTCTCCTTGTACACCAGGGTTTGCTGGCTCAGCTCCTACAGGGGTCTGTAAACTCTCAGTGTCCTCCACTAAAGGACAGGCAGTGTCTTGCCTTCCTCCTCCTCTCAGCAGCAAACTGAGTTCCACAGATGGGAGAACATTTTCCTACCACACCTTGGGCAAGAATTGAGAAAAGCACCACTGTCCAATCTTACCAGCTCAATAACAAGAAAGTTGCAGTGCTAAGGCAGCTCAGAGCCCTAAACTCAGCACTTCCTCAAGGATTCACATCCATTATCCAGGCAGCTTTATTAATTAGTAGGGTGGCAATCAACACCAAGGCACAGTTCAGGTGCAGCACATTACAAGGGCAACTCCTGCAACTTGAAGGGGAAACTGAGTTGACATTTCCAACTGGAGTCCCTAAAAATGACAGCAAAACCACCCAAGCAAATGGTCTTTGTTAATTAGGATAAAAGACTTGAACTTCCCAGTTACTCTCTACAGAGAAAAAGATTTTCTTCTCATTGAAGCCACACAGACTTGTTTTCTTTACAGGGCTAGGACAGAAAGAGTCACTTTGAAACTGTGGCCTAATCAACAGCACCCCATAATCCATTAATTACATTGTACACCCAGGCCTGAGCAGTTTGGAACATCACATTTACCAGCTTCAAAGCAGCCATCCAGCCTCTGCACCAGGAGCACAGCATCATATTTACAAGAGCTGATAGAAACATTAAGAGCTCAAGGCATTAAGTTAAGCCATGGGCCCTTAAGCACCAAAATATTTTTGAAGCTCAAGCTTCTTTTCTGCCTTCATCTTGAATCACAACAGAACACTTGGCTTAAGAACCAGCAGTCCCAAGAGCCAGACGGTTTCTTCCAAGTTTCTACTTTTATGTTTGTATTTCCTCTAAGAGAAGGACAGAAACCCCAAAACTTAAAGGAAACCATGTCATGTTGTCTTCTCAACACTTAAGTCCACCCCCTGAACACTTGATGGAAAAATAAAACCAGTGAACATATTTTCATTAGAAAGAACATCAATTTTGAGTAACACTTCCAGCAATTGAAGAACAAACCAACCCCATACTCTTGTTTTAAGACCTAAAGTGAGCTGGCTTAAGGCTTGTAGATTAAAATGGTTACTTACCAGCCTGTAACAAAAGAAACCAATAAAACACAAACAAACCCTCCCAGGTACCTTGTGGACCTCAAACTCAACTTAAATAGTGCTGAGGGGTCACACAAAACTACTTCCCCCAGCTCCCTGAGCACCAATTCCCTGCATCTTTAGTTCCCTCCCATTCCCCTTCTGGGAACAGCTGTTATGTTTCCATCCTTTATTTTACAGCTGGAGGTGTTTTACTGGTCATTTCATGTTGCTTTTTATCAGGGGGTAAAGTAAAAATAAAACGCAGTTTGTTTATGGCCAAGGAGTGATGACCAGCAATCCCCTGTAAGAAGTCCCTGCCATAAAGCAGGACAGGCAGGGACATCCAGGGAGCTGTTCTGGGAGCCAGGCAGTTTGGGATGTTCCTTGGCTCTCTCTGCCATCCTCAGAGTCTGTGGCTTCCCTGTGTTGCTGGTTTGGCTGCAGCAGAAATGGGGTTGGACATCCCCCAAGCTGTCCTTGGGTCCCCACCTCACTCCACAGGGGTGTACAGGGATGGACAAGCACAAGGATGACACATGAATGAAGTGGAAGGGCCAAGTCTTGAGTAATTAACACAAGACACAGGAGTAGAGGCAGCCCTCGTTACACTCAAGACCTAGAGGCTGATGCAGGAGGAATAAATGAAGTTTTCCCTCTGGATGTTTGCATTTCATGAACAGGTCCCTGCATTCTGTCACTGCCCTGGCTGTGCCTGCAGACACATTTGAGGGCTTCTCTCCACCTCTGTGCTCCCAACCTTTGAAATCAGGGTTATGGCTGCATTTTCAGCCCACAGGTTTTACTGTGTCTTCTGTAACAACACAAGAAAAACAGACCCAGTCTGTGTGTTCAGCATCAGAGCTGTCCTTGGAGACCTTACCTGAACTTCTGAGTGAGGAGAGGGCACCCTCAAGGCTTTTATATAACTCTTTTTATGCATTTTCACAGTTCTTTCACTTAGTGAAGAACACAAACACTCCAAGAGCCAACCTGACCAGGCTCTGCAAAATACTGGGTGGATTTTTTCCTCTCCCCCTTCTCTCTCAGGGCAGCCTCTGTCTTTTAAAGTTTGCCTCACTGCAGCTCTTGAACCATCCTGGATTTCTTTAGGTGGGCAGAAGTTCTTTCTCTTCTCATGTAATTTTTTCCCGCCATATAATATAATTTTCCCCCCTCCACATAATGTATTTTTCCCTCCACATTATGTATTTTTCCCCTCCACATCATGTATTTTTTCTCTCCACATTATGTATTTTTTCCCTCCACATAATGTATTTTTTCTCTCCACATAATGTATTTTTTCTCTCCACATCATGTATTTTTTCCCTCCACATCATGTATTTTTTCCCTCCACATCATGTATTTTTTCCCTCCACATCATGTATTTTTTCCCTCCACAGCTGACACGGATATTTCTGAAGGAGCAGGTGTTGTCCAGGCCAAATCCAGCCCTGGGAATGAGCACCTAGTCCAGCCAAGGTCAATGCATTGATATAATAATGTGAGATGGAGACAACTTTGTGTATTCAAGGAAATAGAAAATGGAAGCAAAACACTCCTGCAAATTGTTCTTTTAATATCAGCATTGCAGTTAAAATTGAACAGCGATGCAATTATGTTGTATAATTAAAAAACCAGCATGATAAAGCCTTTCATGGCCAGATTGGAAAAAAACACCCTGTCCTTTGGGAAAGGGACACTGTGGGGATGCACAATAGACTTCTTTGCCTTCAAGGAGAAAGTACAGCTTAGAACTTCTGTCTTCAGATCAAGCTGTTCCTTGCAGAGGAATTGGTGCCCACGTTCCCCATGGGGTATCCAAACCACCCAGGAGCTGATTCCTGCCCAGAGACTTACCCAGGAGCCACCATTTAACAGAGTAGAAAATTTACTTTGTGTAAAAGTTCATGTTCTGATACACAAGAGTGGAGAGTGCAAGGATTTGAAATGGAACACAGACTTTCCCTTTATGGGGTAGGTGACAGCATGAACTCCAACACATCAAAATTGCTTCAGGAATGTATTTGGACAGGTGCTTAATTAGAACTGAATTTCAGCATTTCCCCTTCACTGTTTCTCTAGCAGGTGGCCCAGGTCTGTACAGCACATCTATCAAATACATCCCCACCACATCAGCTGTTGTTAAACACAACAGCAAAGCCATTAAGTGTTACACACCTCCTTTATTTTAGATCCAGACATGTTACAAACACAGCTCAGCCACTGCTTCTGCTGTCTCTGGACATTTTTTCCATTCAGCTTCTCCTCACACCATTTCTTCTTGTAGCACAAGAAAGAAAACACTAATGCCATTTAAAAATATTTTTCCATCTAAGTGCTTGTGGCTTCTATTTAAATAGAACTTTGGTTAATGGGCCTTGACACGTCAACACAGTAAAATAATCAAGAGAAATCTCATTTTAGTTTTAGTCTTTGCATTTACAACACTGGAGAAAGACACACTTTTACCCAGTGGTGGGGGCTGAAGGATGTGTCTTGCAAAGCTTCATCATTTGTCTCAACACTTTAGTAGATGAACATGAGATTCTGCATTTTGTAGCTCATCTCAGAGCCTGTTTCACTCCTCTCCATAATTTTATTTCAGTCTCCAGGTGTTTTGCCTCCAGGTAAACTCTTGAGAGTGTTCCAAGGACTAGCAAAGCTGGGAAGGCTTCCAGCAGTGAGGAGCCTTCCCTGTTTGGTGACACATCATCTTCTGAATGCACCACTCTGAAGGAGAATAAGCACCAATTTCCATGGCCTGCAGTGGAAACAGAGCACAGGAGTGGCTTCAAACTGAAAGAACTGAAATTTGGGTTAGATATTGGGAAGGAATCCTTCCCTGGGATGGTGGGCAGGCCCTGGCACAGGTTGGGCAGAGAAGCTGTGGCTGCCCCATCCCTGGGAGTGTCCAAGGCCAGGTTGGATGGGGCTTGAAGCAGCCTGGGCTGGTGGGAGGTGTCCCTGCCCATGGCAGGGGGTGAAACTGGATGGGCTTTGAGGTCCCTTCCAACCCAAACCTTTCTGTGATTCTATCCTGCATGTCTCAGTACACAATTAAATCTATTTTATTTCTAGATTTTTCTACTAAAACTTACCAGGACAGGGACACCCTCCCTCTCCTTCAAGGCTTAACCTGCTGTCCAGAGGTCAACATCACTGTCTCAAGATGCCTTTTATTCACAGAGAGTAGTTCTGCAACTAAGAAAGAAGGTGGACAGAAGACACCGTGGGAAAACATTCACAAGAGCACAGACATTTCATACAGTGAGACAGGTGGACAACACAAAACTGATGGCTAAGATCTGGTAACACAATAATAATTATATTGCACATAACTGACTCATTTAATACAACTGGGATGGTCCTGTAATTGCCACAGAAACTGCCTCTGGAGAGCAGTTGAAAACACCTACCAAAATCCTCCTCATGAAAGAGAATGTTTCTGGCAGCAGCACAAATCCCTCCTGCCAGTGCAGCTTCCAGATCTGTTAGGGGAGCACACATCCTGCTGCTGACAATAAAGGAGCTGCTCAGTGCACTTAGGCTTTTTATTATTTGTTTCTCCCTAATTACACTGATTTCTATACAACCCTGATGGCAGTCCATCAGCATTTGCTCATTCACTAAAGCATTTCATGATGCCAGGTCAGGCTTAAAAATAGACTCCTATGTGTTGTGGAGTTCAGTTTGGATCTGATTTCTTGTATAAAGTGTGAATGATTACATGGATGAATTTATCTTACAGCTCTCCAGCTTGCTTTGCATCTCCCAGCCCACTAAAACCTCATCTGTAATCACACAGTAGATTGCAGCAGGCCATTAGTTTAGGAAATAATCTGTTCATACAGTTGAGCATCCTGGGCCAACTTTCCTGGGCATGCAGGATGATAAATGATATATCCCAAGCAGAACTTCTGCTTAGCTCCTTTACATCCACATGTCTGAGGACACCAGCTCTGTAGTTTGAATTCTGGCCCTGCCCCTCCTGCAGGGGCAAACCTCGAGCTTTCAGCAAGGTGGAATCTTAAAATTAAACATATAAAAGCACTTTTGGAAGCTGAGAAAAGGTTAAACTGCCTACACAGGTACAGCCACTGCTAAGCAGCTCCCCCACCAGCGTGGTCACTGTGCTGTGACCTAAATTTAATTAAGAGGTACTTCCACAGGGACAAAAAGGCTTCTGAGGTAATACACTGTTAAAAGGGCACAGAGCCAGGACCTGGCAATGGTGCTCTGCCTTATTCCAAACTTCAGACTCATCTCTAAACAGCTGTCAAGTGTCACTTGTACACACAGCACAGCCAGGAGGGCTGTAAAGCAGTTCTCTCAGTAGTTTGGGAAAGACAGGTCACTTTAGGATGTCACCTCTCCCAGAACAGGCAGCAAGCAGAGAACATGTGCACCAGCTCTCACAGAGCGACAGAGCAGAAAGCCCAGGCCTGTAAAAAGGTGTTTAACATCATGCAAAGAGCCCTGGAAGAGGGATGGCTGCTCAGGGTGTGAGGTTATGCATCTCGCTCTCCAGGCCAAGGTTAAAGTTCCACCTTGGAGTGAATGTTGCTGTGTAAATCCTACAAGCTGAAAAAGTCAAGCCTGTTGCTTTCCCTGGCTCTGCTCAGTGCACTGTGCACTGTGTCACCCACCACCTTCTGGGTGCTTCCTAAAATAGCTGTGCTGTGACCAAGAATTTGCCACTTGAAAGGGAACTCCTGGAGCAGCACACCCGTCATGGATTGTTGTGACATTGTCATTCACTCAGCCTTTGTATTCCAATTTCAGATGGTAATAAAAATAAAAAAATAAGTCCTGAAAACCCCTGGATAAGCATACATGTATTCTGGGCACCAGTAATACTCCCAGGATAAACCTCACAACACCCTACTACTTGATTTTAAAATCTAACTGAGTTTAGACTAACTGTGTTGCTGAAATCCATGGAATTCAGCTGGAGCCTTGCCACTGACATGAAGTCTGAGCCTACCAGCTCTTCCTCACTTTCACCCAAGTGTCACAACATGCTAAAGTACAAGAGATTATACAGATAATTTACACCAAAATCAGGGTAGCACTTGCTTTATAAAAGCTGCATTAAGTTCTCTGGAGAACAAAGTCTGCCTTTATCTGGGCAAACAGCACTGGCAGCAATATAAACATCTTCTCAGGTAGCTCCTAATCTGACAGGGGATTACACGAGCTGCAACTACTCGTGATTTGCTTTGTTTTGCTATTCCCTGACTACAGTTATTACCTCTGAGTTACTACACAAAATGCACAGCAATTCATAAATGATTGATGGCTATGGTAAGCTTTGCAGAGCAAAACACCAAACTGAATTATGCTGCTGATTTTAAAAGAGCAAAGGAAAATCCCACGAACACTGTGATCCCTCTGAAGCATTTTAACATTGAAAATTTATTCTCAGTAGCCTGAAGAGTCACAGATATTAATGAAAAACAGGATTTGTTAAATACCTACACACCCATAACTGACTCCTGGTCATGCCTTGAGATGAAAGTTCTACTTTCATAAACATGTAACTAAATGGATCCTGTGCCTTTCGTGGACCAACAGGGAACACACAGAACTATAAGACAATTAAACAGGGCCATGAATATGCACCATATTTTCAACATACACAGCTTGGGATTCAACATCCCTGGAAGCAGCAGCTTCAAGGCAGGAGGCTGAGAAAGGGGCAGCTCCTGTCAGTGCAGTCACAGGGATGGAGGAAGTTCATTCCAGCTTTTTCCAGCCATTCATTCACTGTACAGAATAAACCCCACTGTAGCAGAGGTGAAAACATGCATGGTACCAAAGTTCTTGCTGTCAGATAGAAAGAACATTTATTATAGGAAAGGTTGGGCTGTGCTTCCACAGAATCAAAGAGCTTAAAGTTAATAAGTTACACTGACAGTTTTAAATCAAGAGGAAGTTTATTAGTTACTATGAGTAGGCTTGAATTCCATCACTAGACTATTGTAGTAGTACAATCAAATCATCAGCCAGGCTTGCAGAAACAAAGGCAAAGCCAAAAATTAAGCTGCATGTTTGCAAATGGAAGAAAGGCAGAGAATTTTGGTGGATAAAAGAAAGGTTACAGAGAATGTGGGGATGTGTGGAGGTGGCTGTGGTGAGGAGGGCAAAAAGAAGCTCCAAGGAGGGATTAGGGAGGGAACAGAGGGGAACAACAACCAGCATTTATGGGATTGGAGAGGTGATGATGATGAGGGGAGAGGGAAACAGGGAGCTCAGTCTGTTGTGGGTAATATTAAAGGCAGAGGAGGCACAGAGAGGGGCAGGAACGCTCTGTGGGCAGGCACAGAGAGGTGGCACCTGCAGAGGGAGAGCCTCCTGAGGGCAGCACCGCCACCCTCACTGCCAGTTGTCGAGTTTCACCTTTTTCTGAGGCTTCAGTTCATCTGGAAATGTGTTATTGAAATTGAATCAGAGAATAAAGAGACTAAAGCTCTAATGGAGAAGGGATCGGTGACATTTCCTGGGGCTGACAGGGCAGAAAGCATCAGAGGAACAACCCAGGAACACAAAGCCTCCCAATTAGCTGAGCACAAGAATAATTGCAAGAACAAAGCCACAGAGGAGTCTGGACTCTGCCTTTTCCCTTTCCTAGCAAGCCAAATGAGAGCTGGCTTGGAAGAAATAATGACAGAACTGTCGAGCAATTTTGAAAAGAGGTAGTAATGAATAGAACTTCAAAAGATAAAACAAAATTAATTTTAAAAAAGCCCACATCATTATAGCAGAGAGGAGAAAGACTGTTAGGTCAGTAGGAGTGCCCAGAATCGTGTGGAAGCAAAGGGAGAACACAGCCCCTGAGCTAATAAAGGCAACTCATCAAGAGCTGTTTGTTTCAAAGGGCTTCTTTCCACATAGTTGCAATCTTCAAGCCAACAAGATCACATCTGTGAGATCACTGTGAACTCCAGGCCTGGTCCATGAAGAATTCAGCTGAACAAAGTCAGTCCCACAGTGTCCAACCACTGCTGCACAGCTCAGGGTGTTCCACAGCACTGCCCTTGGCACTGTTGGCACTGCCCTTGGCACTGTTGGCACTGCTGGCACTGCATTGAGGCTTCTCCACATCTTTTAACCATCCTGCTCCAGGTGGCACAGGCAGCAGCACTGCCTGTTTGCTGCCCACCCATCTTGGGAGGCATTGAAGAAATCTCTCTTTCTTTTATTTTTTTGCCATATTCAAGTGAAAGCATCTCAGGTCCTACAATTCAGGACACCAGAGATGCACAGACACCATTTAGAGCATCAACCATACATGCAGTTCTTAATCCCATGGCTCCTCACCTTCAAATATCCTTTAGTCATCAAATCCTAATCCTTTACAATGGCAAATAACAGCCTTTATGTAAAGAACACAGTCTATATATGCAAAGTTATTTTTCTGTTTTGAAACAGGTTTTTTTAGAATATGGATTTTTTTTCTTAAGTGTTATTTTTATGTTTCAGTTCTACTTTTTGTTTGGGGGAGACGAGTTATGTAGCACAAACTGTCTTATTTAGAAGATGATCAGTTTGGGTTCAGGCCTGTCTTGGATCTGGAGAGTGAAGTGGGACTGATCTGAGCCACTCAAACTGGCAAACTCCAGGATATGAGTGGTGGGGAAAGTGTGTTCCCAGCATTTTCAGAGACAGATTCTTGCCATTCTGTGACCTTCCCATGCTTATTAAAGCCTGGCTTTGGCTTCCACTTGGGTTGAGAAGTAACATTTGCAAGACAACTTTACTTATTTTGGCTCTTCAAGTTACAGGGTCAGGGAGTCTTTTTGTGAAGGAGCTTATGAAGTGGATTTTCTCTGTGTGCTCTTAAGACATAATTAGACAGATAGTCCTGGAACTGAGATCAAAGGTTGGGCCATGACAGTAACTCTCCCTGCTCTCTCTGGAGGCCATAATTGAGGCTTATTTGGTGAAAGCTGAAAGCCCCTTTTTGTTCTGATTATAAAACATGCACTAAAATAACGTGTAGCTGTCAGAAAGTTAATAATTCCATAAGCCTCAGGTATTTGTGCTGCTCAAGCAGCCTGTGAGCAGCCTAACAGAGCACTGTGCACTGTAAGCAGTTCCTCTGGTGGGGAAGAGGCATCTGACATCTCCAAAATGGACTTTGCATTGAATTAACATAGGCTGGGCAAGCCATACATCAAGCTGCAAAATCAATACAGCTTAGAAGACAAAAAGCTTGGGCCATCACACAGTTTTAGCCAGCAAAGAAAATGGAATTTCATCTCAAGAGTGCACATAATTTGGCTAATGTGTATAAATCTGCAAAATATTGCCTGCATCTATTGGGCAGGAACTGCTTTAATTGGAAGGTGCATTTTAAGCTGTCAGGAACTGAAAAGTGAAGTTTGAGCAGATAAAGCTCTTGTGTAACCAAGAGGTGACTTTTTGCCAATAAATGAGTTCTATGCTGATTTTCCCCCTCTTTTTTGCAGCTGTCATTGCAGGGTGTGAGGTTCCTTTGGCTGGGTGTTGAAAATAACACCCTGCAGCTCCTTCACCAGCTCCTCCCTCACCTGTTCTGAGATGGTGTCCTAATTTAGCAGCTGGGACCAGTTTGTCCCTGTGTGGGTGTGACCAAAGCTGTGGATTCTCCACCCTCCTTGCCATTGCCCAGCAACTGTTCCCAATGGACCATTGGCAGCAGCTGCCCAGGGCACACCTGACCCCTCAGGCTGGGAAAGAAGGCTGGGGGAGGAGCTGGGAGAACTCCCCTCCAGGAAGTCCTTGGCACCTCCACACCCACCTGAGGGCTCAACTCTGCCCATGGGCCAGCAACAATTCCAAAATCCCCCCTGACTGCCAGAGTCAGATCCCCCAGGGTGGAACTCCCTGCACTGAGGGAGGCACTGGGGGCTCCCACCTGCACCTGAGGGGACACAATCTGGGGCTTTGGGGACTTGGGAAACCACTTGTCAGATCCAGAGGAGGAGCAGCCCCTGGCCAGGAGGAGCCACCACTCTGGCCCAGACTGTGCCATCATCTGCACCAACAGGTTTGTCCATTCCTTTGCCTTTGGACTCGAGGGAACCACGTGGGGCTCAGCACAGGGGCCACCAAACCCCCCTGTGTTTGTGCCCCAGGGGCTGGGTTAGACTGCTGGGCTTGGGGGTTAAACCCAATTTCTCTTTGTGCCACTGCATTGATTGTGATATTGTTATTAAATTGTAACTCTGACTTATAATCTATTCTGTGTTGGGTTCATTTCTCCTTCTGGTTTACCTTTAAACCAGCACAGATGGTGGGAGGGGAGGGAGTGTCAGAGGGATGTCTTTGGTCTGCACAACACTCCCTGTTGAGTGAGGTGAGATAAATAACTGCTGGGGATGGGTGTCTGCATGGGTAAGAAATGGGGCACGAGGTGCTTTATTGAAGGTTGTTTTGCCTCCATCAGCAAGGAGTTCATATTAACCAGCTGAATGCAAAGGGCATTCCATAATGTATGTAAATATATACAAGAACCCTTGGGTGTCCTCAGAAGTTTTATCTCATTGCTCACACTCAGGGAGTTGATGGAGAAGAAGGAAGCACAAAGGAATGTCCTGTTGCTAACGGAACACATCACCTCAAAGTATTTATCTCCTAACAGCACTGAGGGCTGCAGCTGAGAAGTGGTTTTATGAAGCAGTTAATTAGACTTTGCTCAGGGAAACCAGGCAGAGTGTTGGCCCGTCAAGAAGGTGGTGGTTGAAGAGCTGAGTTACTGTAGCAGTTAATAGTAAAACTGTATTTTCAGCCAAGAAACACACTGATTAAGTTGCACTGGGGGTCACAGTCAGCATAAGTGCTGTGCTATTGATGGAAAAATTAAACTAGATGTAAAGGTGTGCACTGACTGTTCTGACCCCAGAAATAAGATGAAATTCCCTGGTTTTTTACCTGAAATGGGTTAGTTTAGTGGTGATTGGAATGTAGCAGAATTTGTGGCAATCCACATGGCTTTGCATGTGTCAGGTTTCTTGAGTCTTTGGCCTCTCTTGTTGACTTAAAAGCAACTTGCTACTGAGGTTTTTTATTGCTATTTTATTTATTTAAGATCTTTTATTGCCAGCTTGCAGCTGCTTTCAGGCAGCTGCTGTGGCCTTGCCCGCCCCAGTGCAGGGGATGACACTGAGCTCTTCTTCTTACAGCTCAGGAGTTTGTGGTTGGGTTGCTCTTCCCTCTCAACTCATCCTCCCTTCCTGTAAGTCCTGAGCTGAGTGTTCCCTGTCAATCCAGCCAGAAGGAGTGAGCCTGCTCTTCCAAGCTCTCCAGGCTGTCTGCATTGTTTTTAGAAGTTATAAATTGGGAAACTTCCAAATGCTTGGCATAACAATGTATTCCTGTGTGTGTGATAAGCTTATGCCCTTGCTTTTCCATTTACAGTTTGAATACAGATTAGTCAGTTTTGCAGAGCTTTTAATGGAGCTTTAATGAAGTCCCGAGCCTTTGGAGAACTTCAGAGGTTGTGCTGCATGTAATTTTTGGCTCCCTTTGTGAGTGAAACTGCAGCAGATATGGAAAGGTCTTGGCAGACTGGAGGGAAGGTTTTGAAGAGCAGGATACAGATGTTGGATCCCAGGCAAACAGCTGTACCCCAGAATCATCTGTCACACTGGGAGCATTCAGTGTTTGGGACTCACACAACTGTGGAGACTCTTTCTGGGAAGCAAAGCCTGGAGAGGACACTTTAAAAAGGCTCAAAACAAGACTTCAGAGGGACCCTTTAATATTTTTCCTTGACATTTCAAATGGCCCTTAGGAGTCAGAATTCAAGTAGTTGATTTTAGAAACCAAATTTTGATTCAAGTCCTCGAAGCAACACGAAATAAGTGTGTTCTTATTGCAGAATAGCAGCTGTGAATGAAATGAGATGAATGTTGCATGCAAGTGTGGCATTTATTGACAGATTTTAATTGCCTTTTGAAGGACATGATTAGAGGTGTAGACCTACGTTTTCTCCTTCAAGGCAATTGATAAGAAAATGCACATAACCAGGGAGGCTCCACACCTTAAGCAGCCATAGTTTGAGTAAATGCAGTGTATACTTTGTTCATCTCTGAATAGCAATTGAGTCCTGGACTGCATTTATAGTGCTGAGAGGAACACAACTACCATGATGTATAATAATGCCTAAGAGCTCCAGGGAGGCTCATTTACATGAGAGCAAGGGAAATGATCTTGCCAGGAATACGAATTAAGAGGCTGCTATTGTGTGAGTTACAAAATGGTTTTCAGGTGGGAAAATCCAAGTGAACTCAAGTTATGGGAAAAGGGTGTAAAAAAGGCTTTTAAAGCGACTGTTAGGAAGATGGGTTGGCTTTTATTTCTCCTTTGGCTTAGAATAAGGGGAAGTCTCTTTCTCTGCAGGTACTTTGACGAGGCATTACATCAGCCTTTAGAGAACTGGGTGCTGGTTCTGTTTGCAAAGATCCTGACCATATCTACCCCTACTGAAGAGAAGCCCAGGCACACACCTGGAGTGGGAAATCCAGGCTGTTTCCAAGACTTTCAGATTCTGCAGTCAGCTGGGAAGGAGGAATTTTGTGTAATGAATTTTGCATTGCATAGGCACAATTTTGGTTTGTACTCGTTCTTCATTTGGGGGTCTGATTTCTTTTGCACTGCTTTGATAATGTTGAAGAGTTTGAGCCTTTTCCAGTTTTGATTTGGTGATAAAGAGCCTGGTGGCCTTCCCATTGATAGTTTGCAGGGCTTTTGGTCCAGGTGTCTCCACTGGTGTCAGGAAGGTTATGTCAGAAGGGCAGGTGAGAGGAATAAGATTCACAGATGCTCAGTGACTGACATGAAATCCAGCATAAAATGCACTACCTGCCCTCCTGCTGCAAGAGGGAATCACTGCCTGAATAAGCTCCTGTTTTGTGCTGGCAAAAAGCTTTCCCTGAAACTTCTTGGAGAAACTCAGTGAGCGGGACTGGCAGTGTAAGCAGCTCCTTGGAGAGGAATGATCCCTTGCAGAATAAGAGGCAGAGAGTCAGGATGGATACAGCAGTTTCTCTGGAAATGAAGGTGTTTGCTTCTTGTTATCTGATGGGTATATCAAAAAAATGAACCAGTCTGATATTCCCCACACTGTCATTTAGATACTGTACATTTATAGCCCCTTGTCACCTAAAATGTTGAATTAATGCAGAGGGTGAGAGCTGGTTTTTTACCAAGTGCTCCCAAGCTTCATTTAAAATTGGGAATCTGAGGGTGGGTATTTACAGATGCCAATTTTCCAAGTCTCCCTGTGCAGTGGAAGATGAGCTCCTTTAGGAAATGATTTGCATCAGTCCTGTCTTATCTTCAGTCTGGCTGCACGTTGCAGCAATTGGCTTCCTTAGCTGAAATTAGCCCCTGACTGCTCCCCAAGGTGCCTGGCCCATCATATTCATAAAGATCCTGGGCAGGAGATGCTGCTGGAAAGATAAGTGTCCCTCTGCCATAAAGCTGATGGTAGTGCATCTGTGTGGTTGAGCATAAAGTGACTTGGGGGTTTTCCCACCCAGGAAAGATTTCAGCTTTTATGGCTGCACTCTCCTTGTTTATAAAATATATTGATCCAGCAACATCATCATCTTGAGCTATGACTTGTCTCATTAAGCAGCAACTGGAAGGTGCTGCAGCAATGCAGACCCTCAGTGTGAGCACAGGCAGAGGCAGGAGCTGCCATCTGGCCTGGCAGGCTGATTCCAAGGCTTATGGGATGTGCCACCATGACAGAATGCCTTGTGCTCAAACCAGGGCCACTGCCCAGCTGCATTGAAACTTTCATGTGTGTTTTACCTGGAAGAACCCCCAAATTTTTCGTTACCAGCATGTATTTGCTACTGAAGAGAAGCTGAATGCTGATGGACCCTGCCTGAGCTGGTGCTGGAAGGTGAAATGATGGTGTCTTGCAGCAACTCTAAGTGTTTTGGGGGGGCAGATTTGTTGGGAGGGGGGAGATTTGTGTTTTCATTGTGCTTTAATATTGCCAAAACACAATGAAATTGTGTGTAGTTGGGTCTTGGGCTCTTCATCTTATTTTCTTATCTGGAAGAGCACTGTGCCATTCAAAGCAGGAAGGTTTCTGGGTTGAATCACCCAGGTAATGTTAAGCAGAAAAAGCTTCTTTTAGCTTGGGTTCCCACCTATGTAGAGGCCCATGTGGGGTGAAGGGGTGCTGTTCCCACAGCAGCCTGGGGCTGCTGGGAAGGTGGATGCCAGTGAAAACCTCAACTATTGCATCTTGAACATCTCCAGCAGAGACATCCACACCTTTCTTCTCAGGATTTATGGTGTGTTGGGAAATTGGCTGGGAGACCCCAGTGCTCTGTGGCAGCCAGTCCCTGAAAGGGGCTCTGATGTCAAGGCTGGCACAGTCCTTGTGCCTGTGGGAGGTGGAGGGGCTAAAATGAAAAATCTCTTCTAGCTGGCAAGTGCCTGAATAAACCAGTCCCTTAAAAAGGGAACAGTGGTCACCAGCACTGCCTTCCTACTGCACCTTAATTGGATTGCACAAACAGCCCTTAATTTGAATCTGTTTCCCTGCTTGGTTTCTTTGTCTTTCAGCTCCCTTTTATGTGTTTCCTCTGAGACTGTGGGAGTTTAGATCCCTTTTTGTGCCCTCATCTCATGATAGACAAATTCTTACAAGGGTCTGCATGAGATGAAACTAAACAGAAATTACATTCTTCTGTGTTAACACAGCCTTTCCTTAATTAACTAATTTGTGGTTAAGGCTACAAGAGAATTACAATTTTCTGAAAATAACATTGAGGTAGAGAGCTTTGTATGAACATACCCTGCAGTATTTAGGTATGAATGTCAGAGAGGGGCTAGAGAAGTGCTCTGCAGACTGTGTATGGCCTCCAGAGTTGTGCAGTGATCTTCATATGGCCTGTGGTGGAGACCTCCACATCAAAAGGGAGTAAAAAAGGTGAGGAAATGTCTATTCTCTGCTGTGCTGGAGCACACCTGACTTAAGTCAAAGTTTCTCTTTGGGATCCTGTATATACTTATTTTAGAACTAATTGATGAACTACTTCCTGGGGACAGGGACTTGGCTTGCAGAAAACAGCCAGCACTGCCCACTACATGCTGGAACACCCCCCAAGATGTATAATCTGGTGACAGTTCTTTGGAAGAACAAAAGCTGTCAGTCTCCTTGTTAGCTCAGTCAAGTGATCACAGGCAGTTTCTAGACAGAAATGAAAAACTGCAGATGCTACACCTTCATTATTATTCACACAAACCTGTCTTTCCTTCTGCTCAACATTTAATGGTCCAGTAAGCAGGACAAGCAGCATCCTAGAAAGAAGAGTCATCCCAGCCCTCCATTCTTCACGCTCTGCTGAAGTTGCTATTAATAGAAGGCCAAGGGCTCCTGTCCCAGGCTCTGGCTCTCTCATTAGCATTTGAGTTTCTCACCAGAGCTGGCTGGTGTGCTCGTTGGACCTTGAAGGGTTTCTCCCATGTCAGGTGCAAGATGTGAGGTATTAACAGAAGATACGCCTAAAGCTCACAGAAGAATTGTCACAGGGGTGGTGGAGAAAATCAGCTGAAGGTCTGTTGTGTCCCTGCCTTGCAGAGCAGAGGGATAGCCCTTCTCATGGCATTTTTGCTGGGATGAAGGACTTTCAGGTGGAATGGGTGATCCTCTATCCAGTCTTTTGGATTTAGTGGGAATGGACAGTTCTCTGTTAGAGATCAGAGCAGGGATGGCAAAGTACCACCAAAAGACTCAAGATTAAAGGTCATCTGCAGCTGTCCCTGTGGTTTATCTTTTCCTGTGAAGGGAAAGAATTGCTCAGTATTGGCATTGTGCAGAAGCATGAAAAGGAATTAACCTGAGCACTGTATTGTGCTGACCTTCATCCAGGGATCATAAAACATCCAAGGGTGAAATAGTAATGTCTGTTTATAGCCAGCTGAGGAACCAAATGGAACCTTCTGTCCCTGGGTCTGTGGGGGAAGAACTGGGGATGTTGCTGGGTTGGAAGTGAGTGTGAGCCCTACCCTGCTGGGTGAGGATAGTTTGGTCTATGTGTCTGCTATTGGTCAAAAATACTCTGGAAAAAATAGAAATCCTGCTGTAGATGAGGACTGGCAGGAGGTCTCCAGCTGTAAGGTTGGACTGGACTGAGGGTCTGGTGAAAAGGAATTCTTTCTTCTCACTCCCCAAATGATGCACAAACTCCTCACCTATGCACCAACTCATGAATTCTTTGCTGCAAATCACTATTTTATGTATCTGTTCAGTGGAGATGACTATTCTGCTCTCACACTTTCTCCTTCACTTGCCTTCTTGGGTTAAGAAGCCACTCAGAACTCGCAGCTTTTAGGCAGGAAAGGATTCACTCTGTCTCAAGTGCACAGACAGGCTGACAAATTCAGTGTTTTCCTATCAGCTTATGGACAACGTTCTGCTGTAAGGACTTGGAACCCTCTGCAGGACCATTTCTCCTTGAGCTGGTAATGATGTTTTACAGGGAGTAGCTGTCAACAGGCAAGCAGATAGCAGCAAAATAGGTTGCTGTGAGAGAGGAACTTTATTATTTACCCCCAGGATGAACCTCTGGTAAATGTGGCAATGTTTTTGCACTCCTCTGGCCTCGTTGCTCATTGTCCAGCTGCTGCACTTAGCAAATGACAAACACAACTCCTTTTCTTGCTGGGCCCTTTTGTTTGCACTCGGAAGTGAAACAGTTGGGAGGAGGCTCAGCCTGAGCTGTTCCAGAGTGTTTCTATGGAAACTCTCAGCTCTCCAGCAGATTCTCCAAAGGGCACAAGCTGTGGATGCCTCTGAGTAATTATGTTCACACGTTTCTGAACATCACCCGTGGACACCAGCAGATCTCTGCAGTGGTTGCCTTGGCGACTGCATCTTCCCTGTGCTGGACAGCAGGAGGCACCTCAGCAACACTAAGCAGTTGCTCTCTGCACCTCTGGGTGCTGTTGGTGGAGGACCTGCTGAGATCTTGAGGTCCTGTCTGAGCTGTTTCCTTCCTAAGGGAAGTTTTAATACCTGCAGAGCTCCTCTGAGGCTTGATGTGTTCAACAGTTCTCTTTCTGAGTAAGGACCTAAATATAAGGAATTACTTTGTCCTGAAAAATGAGACACTTCATAGGAAATATATTCTTGATTAATAGTTTCTTGGCTGTCTTTAAGGGGTTAAATGCTTGTCTGAGTACCAGAAAGTTTATTTTATCACTCCATGTCAAATATTGACAGATATCTGGGACTTACATTGACAAACAACAAATCTCTTCCTCTTTGATTCAATAAACTGCTTTCAGCCTGTTAGTTTTCCTCTGCTGGAGTTGATGTTGTTGTCAGAGTTTCGTGTGTTTCTGGAGCAACATAACACAAAACACCAGCAAGGCTTTTTGCTGTTTGTAGGATGTCTGATATAAACTATTCTGTGTTTGTAGATTTGTATATGAACTGTTGCATCCAGCTGGATAAAAAACCAAATGCTTGCTATGAGTGTACTGGAGTGGGAAGGGAGAAAGGGAAAAGACAACTCTTTCCACTAAAACTGTAACAATTTAGGAAAGCAGAGAGAATTTTCCAAAGTGTTTGAGCTGGCACCTTCATTTTCATTGCTGTGAGTGGTAGGTGTTTATTGACTTCTTATTTGATTTTTACAGCATGTTTGAATCCGACCCCACTTCCTCACCAGAACTCCTTTAATACTTGTTTTGTGTCTTGGTTGGGGGAAGATGTAAAGTGTGTCAGCTACTGAATCAGAAAACAGGTGCCCTGCAGGGGCTTGCCAGTAACATGCAGATGGGACTAAATGTTTTCTTTGCAGATACTCCCCCAGTCCAGAGTTCCCATGACTCCCCTAAGAGTCCACTGAGCCTTCTGAGAGAGGAGGGAGAGGAAGAGCAGCTGAGAGAGGAGGGAGAGGAAGAGCAGCTGCAATGAGAGAGAAGGAAGGTGGTGTGTCTTGTTACCTCCTGTAAGACTGTGGCATTTGTCCAGGTGGCCCCAAGGGGTCTGTATAACTCATGAGAGCCTGGAAGTGCCTGAGGGCACCATGGGCACTTTGATCAGGATCGTGTTTCCTTCCTTCTCAAGAGCACCAGAGGGTCCCAGTCTGTCACTTCTGTTTGCCAGAGCACGTTGAAACGCTGCACATGGAGGGGATGGTGCTGAACAGGAGCAGCTTCCTGGGGTGAGAGGAATCTGACAGCAAAGTAAGAATCAGTTCTAACATATGTTACAGGACTAAGCACTGTACAAACAGTGTGGGATGGAATAATTCCCCTGGTGATGCTTGGGAGGAATGGAGAAACCATGTTCCTCCTGATGATTATTTCTGCTTTATAAAAGAATTCAACCACCTGTCCTAGAGGTTTCTGAGTGGTCCTGAGTTCCACTGATGAGGTGAGAGGGCTTTGGGGTGGGAGTTGCAAGGGGTTGGAAAGGTTTTAGGCAAGTATTTATGGAAAAGCTGTGTTTTAACTGAGCTCAGTTATTAAAAATGGGGGGGGGGATACTAAAGTAGAAATGTAAGTTGATGAAATTCAGTGCATGAGCTTTAAAACGGATCACAGTTTCAATGAAAAGGTATTGCCTTGTAGCACTCAGTGAACAGTTCCATTGAATTCCATACTGGATTCCTTGCTGGGAATCTGTGGGGGCTTTTCTAGGAAAGGCTTAAGGTGGCAAATTTAAATATTCCTTGTAGCTTTGGTGTGGAGAGAGCCTGAAACTTGCTTAAAAGGTGGGAATTGGGGATATTCAGCAGCTGGTAGAAAACACTGAGAGTTTTGCCCAGACTCTTTCTAGTTATAAATGTATCTTTTAGGAGTCCCACCCTTGGTGTCTCCAGGGTGGATAAATAAGGGTGCCTACTTAAGTGAGAGCTGAAAGAGTTTTACAGCTGCTGTGGATTGGACTGAAGAAAGGGGATTTAATTTCTGTGAACTTGGAGGCTACTTGAGTGCCAAAGAGTTGCTTTTGAATGTTCTTCCACTATTAACCAATAATGGTTAAAAACAAAACAGTCTGAGGAGCATTTTTGAGGGTGCTGTGTTCAAATAAAGGTCTCTTTCCAAAACCTCTTTGGGGGACACCTCTGAAAAGAGTGGATTTAGGATAACTGGCTTCCTGGTGCTCATTGAGAGCCCAAGGAGGTGTTGAAGGGCTCCCACGCTGCATTAAGGGGTTACATAAAGTGCACAACCTCTTGTCATATCTCACCTCAAAGCTGCCTGAGAGGCACTTGCAAAATGGTTCTGTGATGAGACACTTCTCCCCTGGATTCAGCTGTTAATGGTCATCTTTGCTGACAAATGGGAAGAATCAGACCCCAACTCTGAGTTTGTTCCTGTAGAGGTGAACAAGACTTGTGTTTAATCCAGCCCTTGTATCCCTGGACTGCCTTGGGCAGTAGATGCTCCTCCTTTCTGTGGGTACATAACTAGGTGAGTGCACTGCAGAGGGAGTGGCTGTTAAACCTGGACAGGATTGGGTGTATCTGTTAGTTTTTTATAAGCAAGACTGTCCTTCTGCCTTTTACTGGCTCTGAGAAAGCTCAGTACTGGCAGGGCCCATTAATTTTTAATTTAGTCCTCTCTATGCTGCACTGCTATTGTGGTTTATGGGGACATTATGCTGAAAGGAAGGCCTGTAAAACAGGATTTTAAAGTTGGAAAAAGGCCTGGTCGTCATACATAATATGCACGCTGTAGTAGAAATGAGGGGGTATTTATAGTACAGCTAATATTAATTATTTTTATTGTGATGTCAGCCTTGCAGGTCAGCTGAGAAGTAAGATGCTGTGGAAGCCAGAAATCCCCAGACATTACACTGATATTTATATGAAATGGTGAAATGTGCTTAATTTCAAAGCACTGCTGGCTTTGTTTAAAATTGTTTCTTATATAAAGCCACATCAACAATGGGATATATTGTTGTGAGGAAGGACATCATTCAGTCCTACTACTGTGGAAGTCCATGAACTTCATCAAAGCCAGAGCTAGGAGGTCATTAAAATAAAGAACTCCTGGAAAATAACACTTTTTGCTTAACAATTTGCTAATTTTAACTGCTGACCAACTCTCCTTGTTGCTTGTACTTTGTCAAGGTTATTGGCAACAAGAAAATCTTCTTTTTGTGTTCTAACTTTCATGTAACACGAAGTCCTCCAGGGGATATTTATGATCCCCCCTGCTTTATATAAAAAACTGCCTGTGAGGGGAAGCTGAGAGCAAAATCCTCGTTGTGATTCCTTGAAGCTTTGGCAAGAAAGCTTTGTTAGCTCAGGAGAAAACCCTACAGGCCTTGGAGGAGCTGCTTTGCACCATCCTGTGATGGTTTCCCATGGGATGCATGAAATGGGGGCTTCTGAATTCCTTGGAAGATGTCAGTTAAGGCAGGTGTTCAAGAGGTAAAAATTGCTTCCCCTGAGGTCTCCTCCTGAGATGGTGATTTCCTGAAAATGGGAATTCTGGCCCCCTCAGATGCTTCACCACAGGCAGGAGGTGCTTCGGTATTAACCAGAGCTGTGCCTGAGCTGTTGCACGGGAATAGAGGATCGGGTGATTCTAAATAATTAGCTAATGATTGTGCTTTGATCTGCTGAAGAGTTAATGGATCAATGTTTTCAAAGCATCCGTGCTTTGTGTCCCTCGGAACTCCCCCAGTATCGTTCCCATCTCTTTGGAGCTGGTGAGTTTTTCAGGGCTTCAGCCTCTTGTGCAGAATGTGGAAACTGAGAAGCAGCTTCTGTTGACATGTGACATTGAGTTGCTCCACTTTCTTCATCAGAGATCCTCTGTTTGTAGGCTGGGGACAAGGCTGGGGTTTGTCCTCTCTGCTTCAAGACAGGAGAACAGTGGAATGTGGAAATAAGGAATAGTAGAAACACTTTAGACCTGGCTTAGTTGTTCTTCCTCAGCCTGCAAACAGGTAACTTGCAGCAAGACCTGGTCTGTCCTGTGCACAAGAACCAGCTGACTTAGAATCATAGAATCAATTGGGTTGGAAAAGACCTCCAAGATCATCAAGTCCAACCCTTGGTCCAACTCCAGTCCCTTTACCAGATCATGGCACTCAGTGCCACGGCCAATCTCAGGTTAAAAACCTCCAGGGATGTGGAATCCACCCCCTCTCTGGGCAGCCCATTCCAATGCCTGAGCACTCTCTCTGCAAAGAATTTTCTTCTGCTCTCCAACTTAAATTTCCCCTGGCAGAGCTTGAGCCCATCGTGCCCCCTTGTCCTATTGCTGAGTGCCTGGGAGAAGAGACCAACCCCCACCTGGCTATAACTTGTTCATGAAAAGATTGCTGACAGACAGGATGACCGATTTGAAAGGCTCATGCAGCCTGAAAATTGCAGCATCTTAAATCCCTGAAGCTTCCCTCCCTCAAAAAAAAAAAAAGAAACCCACAGAAAGATAATGAAAACTTGATGAAGCACAGGAGGAAGTTCCCCGTCAGCAGCCTGCAGTGGTGGGGAATCGGATTTCCACAGCTCACTAACCCCTTAAGTGTTTCATAAATCCGAGAGATCCGTTCCGAGGATAAGGTGGCCTCGGTATCCAACCTGACAGACTCCACCTGCTGTCACCTTTCTCAAAGCTGCCCCTGCTCAGCAGGACCAATTACGCAGCTAACAAAGTGGAGACAAGTGTCTCCTTTTGTGCCATCCCATCCCCTGAGCCGAAGGGATTGTGGTTGCCATGGCGATATTGCTTGAGAGACTGATAACGGGACTGGTTGAGATAAAGAGAATGAGGATGGAGGGGTGGATGGAGGGTTTTCTCCTCCTTTTTCTATGGATTTTCTTGGTTAATCATGTGCCCTCGCATTGACAGGTTGAGGAATGGGCTTCTCTGAGCAGCCTCCCATGCTGGGATCACTTGCAGAGGTGAATTGGCAAGTTGAAAATAGAGTAGAACTTAAAGACACGTTGGGAAATTTGCTGCTGTGCATAAAACCCTGAAGGAAAAGGCCTCCTTTGCAGGGAAAGAACCTCTCAGGCTTTCCTGTGACTTGCTTTTCAAGCTGTCATGCTTGGTCCAGGTGACACTTGTTTTATATTTCAGTGTAAGAATTCACATCTCCTGGTCCCTCAGCTGCTCCTCAAGGAATTGCTGCTGGCCATGGAGCTGTAGACCTTGGCAAATGAGGAGTTACAAAGCTGAGATTTTGCCAGGAAAGGGGAACTGGGGAGCTGATGGAACCAGGCAATTGATGTCCTAATCACTGGTGACAGGGGGCTCAGCTGGCACCTCAGAAGTGATCTGGAGGGTGAGCTGCTCATCTCTCCACCCAGGAGAATCCCTATGGAACATGGTTTGTTTTTGGAGAAGTCACCTGCTTGACCCCGTGGCTGGTGGCCAAAGTATTTCAAGTTGTGCACCATCCTTTAGCTTGGCATCTGAAAAGTATTGGACTAAAAGGCAAGTCCAAACTTCTTCCCTTTTTTTTTTTTTACAAGGCTGTCTAAATACAATTCTTTAGAGAAGACTAAACTTCTGACAAGCTGACTTGTGTATTTGAACAATTCAGCAAAATTTGAGACAAGTGGAAACAGCTTAAAGTGAGGCCTTGATGCAGCAGGTTGAGGACTGGCAGCCAGGCTGATTTATTGATACTAACTTGTTCAGGGATCTTGGGGAAATTGTGTCCCAACTTCCTGCCTGCCTTTGCTTTATTCAGTATTAAAAGTACTGACTGACCTCAAATCACTTCAGGCTGTTTGATGTCTCAACCCAGGGAGGATTGAAATGCCATGTCCTGATGTTGTTGCATATAACCAGATTGTCCTACACCAAAATTCCTTTCTGTGCCCAGAATGGGCCTGTTTTCTGCAGTTTTGTTCTTTGTTTGCCCTGTCAGCCCAGTGATTGATGACCATCTCTGTTCAAGCCTGTGTTTCCTACGGCTCAGCACTTCTAGCTGTGGTTATGGGTCAGAGCAATGTTACCTGGTGATTAAACTGGCCAAGCTCTGGCTCAATTCTGAGAACCTCAGTTCTGCAGAACTGCATTCCAAGTGATTTCTTCTTTCCCAAATTCTGTAAGAAATGGCTTCTGTGCCCTTCAGGGCTGTGAGATGCAGTTGTGTGAGGGCACAGACCTTGACTGGCAGCAGCAAAATACTGATTTGCATAGAGAAGGCAAATCCTTTACACAGTGCACATAATGCACATTGTAAAACAGTTACAATAACATTCACTGCAGCCATGAAAACAATTTTACAGCAGATTAAACACACTTAGAAAAAGGGGAAAGATGAGTGAGAAGGCAATGCTGACACTAAATTAGGCTTGAGTCAGCAGCAGCAAGAGAGCAGACGAGAAAATGAGAAAATATTCCAACTCCTCCTGTGTATTTTTTTTCCCAGGCCAACTGCATTCTGTGTTCATCTCTCTTGTTGGGGTGCTTTGAATTGAGAGGCTTTGCTGCTGTCCAAGATCATGCCTGGCAGTGGAAAATACTGGGAATGAGACAAGCATTAAATGGAATAGTGCTCAGAGGGCAAGCCAGTTACATTGTTCCTGGACAAATGGTGGTTTATTGGATTTGCTCTTCTTTCTTTGTCATGTCACATAAGCTGAGAGTGCCTGAGAGTATTGGAATGGTATTTCAGTGGATCACTTGGTTGTCACCAGTGTTGGGTGATGTATTTGAGGTGTGTTATCAAGTGTGTGGTGTTCCTGTGCATGGATTGGAATGCCTGACAGGCCAAATTGTTTGTGTCAGTGAGGCACAGAGGCTCAGGCAAATGCTGTTTTAGTCCAGGCATGGTCTTGAGTGGTTACAGGCTGGAGGAACAAATGAGTTCTGTGCTCAAAGCCCTCGTAAGCCTGTAGGGTTTTGGAAACCACAATTCTGGATGCACTAAAGGCTGGATTTGCCTCTAAAGTGTGAACCACATAGGCAGCAGGGTTGTGTAATGCAGAGGAGCTATTGCCCAGGTGATGGAGCACTGCTGAAGGCTTTGGGCAAATCCCCACTGCTGATTAAACTCAGAAGGTCAACCATATTTGCTTCAGCTGCTTGGCTGTGTCTATAGAATTTTCATTAATGAGCTGTTGCTTCTTGATTTTACATGTGTGTGATGGTTGATTATGCAGGATTATCTTCCTGCAGCACATGGACACCTGCTAAAAAGGGAGTAATCTTGTTAGGAGCAAAATCTCATCTGATCGTTAAACATGGTGTGCTTACAACCCACTTGTCAGCTCTGCTTAATTCAGCATGCAGGGCTCTGTCAGAACCTCTATTGATTCATTGGGATTGCCTGGCATCTTTGCAGATAATAATCTTGCATGTCTGATGAGCTGCTGGGCTATTTCAGAAGCAGAGTTGGTCATAACTGCTACAGGCTGTGGTGTCTGGATGGCTTTGTGTAGGTGTCCTGTGTGTGGCTGTAGCACTGCAGTGCTCCACAACAGCTGGCATAGCTTTGCTCCTTGTGGATAAACTTTAGGACAGCTCTGCTGGGCTTCTGGCTCAGTGTTGGTGACAGGCAGTGAAGATTCTTTGCTGGCTAGCATCCCAAAAGGGGATAAATTTGTGCAACAGAGGGCTGGGGTTTGTGTTACACCAAAGATCTGGCCACGGGGTGTTACAGCAAATGGACAGTCGTGTGCCTACTGATTGTCTCTCAGTTGACATGTTTTAGGTGTTTCAGAACTGTGGAGTGGTCTGGGGAGGGAGGTGTTTCCCAGGTGGAAACAGCTGAGTGAGGGAAGGTTGGATGGGGCTTGGAGCAACCTGGTCTGGTGTGAGATGTCTCTGCCCATGGCAGGGGGTGGAATGAGATGGGCTTTGAGGCTCCTTCCAACTCACACCTGGGATCCTGTGGTTCTAAGTGAGAAGATAGGGAGTCTATAAGATGGGGGAGAGCTCACCCAAAGGTGTCACTCAGGTTGTGCAGAGAGAACCATGTGATTTGTGGGATGTGTCTTGGCAGGTTGAGATGTGTCAGAGTTCATGAGCTCCCTGTGCTGGAAACCCACAGCAATGGCTTCAAAGGGAACATGCTCTGATGCAGCTCTATCAATGGTTCTGCCAGTTGAATTAACTGATTAAAGGGGCTCTTCTGCTCTGTGCAAGGTAGATGTGTAGCTCTTTTCTTTTTTTTGTTTTTGAAAGGACGTGTTTCTGCAGCTTTTGACCCTTTCCTGCCTGTTCAGAGAATGCTGCCTGTGTTCTATATGGTGCTGCTTTGTGCCAGGAGTGCTTGGGAGGTTTAGATATATGGAAGTGCTGCCAAAAGCTCCCACCTGAGGCCTGTGGAATCTTGCTTGTGAATTGAGTGACTGCTGAAGGACAGAACCCAAAAGGTTCTTTGAGGCACAGGAAGGTTCATCCCTTGTAGGTGTGGAGGAGATGTGCTCCCTGGTGGAACCATGTTGGCTGGCACCTGCACGGGGTCCAACCTGTCAGTGTTCTCCAGCAAATGAGCTCTTTTCATAGAATCATAGAATCGATTGGGTTGGAAAAGACCTCCAAGATCATCAAATCCAACCCTTGGTCCAACTCCAGTCCCTTTACCAGATCATGGCACTCAGTGCCACGGCCAAGCTCAGCTGAAAAACCTCCAGGGATGGGGAATCCACCCCCTCTCTGGGCAGCCCATTCCAGTGCCTGAGCACTCTCTCTGTAAAGAATTTATTTCTGCTCTCCAACTTCAATTTCCCCTGGCAGAGCTTGAGCCCATCGTGCCCCCTTGTCCTATTGCTGAGTGCCTGGGAGAAGAGACCAACCCCCACCTGGCCAGAACTTCCCTTCAGGGAGTTCCAGACAGTCCTGAGGTCACCTCTGAGCCTCCTCTTCTCCAGGCTGAACACCCCCAGCTCCCTCAGCCTCTCCCCACAGCACTTGTGCTCCAGTCCCTTCACCAGCCTTTTGTGACAGGGCTCTCTGTCTCTGCATTTGCATGGGTTTATTTGAGGGTGTCTGATGGAATATTGCAGAAGTTCCAACTCTTGAAGGATAAGAGGAGGTTAAATGAAAGTCGAGAAGTTGATTCTATCAAGATCATCTGGGATTTTCCAGTCTGGCAGATTCATTACTTTCAGAAATGATAACTGATTGTATCTGAAGAGGTGAAGGGAAGAGTGATTTAAATCATGTCCATTACCTGTCAGCAAATAATGCTGCATGGAGCTGTGAGGAGGGAAATGAGTGCATTTGACACTATTCTTAGCTGTCCTATTTGATTTTCAATGAGAGCCACTAGTTGTGCTTTTTTTTTTTTTTACACACTTGTGCTTCAGGAAAATTTCAATTTTCATGATTTTTCTCTTGGTCAGGAGAGGAACCTGTGGAATGTGTGCAGTGAGAGCTCATGAATAAGGAAGACCAGGAGAACAATTTGTTTTGTGTTTAATCTTACTGCAAACACCTATCCCTGCAGTCACTGGTGCAATATTGGGATTGTTAATCACATTTCTAAACGGCAAACAGGGTTCTGAAGTATTGTTTGCTCTCTGTCTCAAAGCAAATATGCATTTTTGATTTGAGAGTAATGCTGGGTTTAAGTAACTTCTGTTTCCCCGTTAACAGAAGTCGTCGCTGTTAATTAGTCATGGCAAGAGATGAAATACTGATTTGAGGGGGTAGTTTGCTCTAATTTCAGTTCTTACTGTGAGTTTATTTGGCTGCTCAGGAGCTGATGCTGGAGGAGAGGTGTGTGCTTGGAACCTCCTTCTCCTTGTCCTCAGGATGCTGAGTGTGTTGGCAAACCAGGCAAAGCCTGGCTGGAAGAGCCATCAGAAACACATGGAATTCCCAGTGGAATGGGACTGTCCATTGTCCAACAATCCCTGTGCTGGCTCTGGGGAGGCTCAGTTGTAAATGGTGGTGACAGGACATTTAGGAGTTGTTCAGCTGGGGAGTGTCCATGGTGTTGTAACAGAGGCCATTTAACTTCTCTGCAGTTCACTTTGCTGCTCTGGTGTGATCTTCCAGTCCCTGTCCAGCCTTGCACATCACCATGATTTGCCAGGTTTTAGGAACTTTGTGGGATTAGACTCTTAATCTTGCACATGCACACTGAGCTCCGTGTAAGATGTGGTGAAAACCCTTTCTGGCCTGTCTGAGGGGACTCAGGAACTTGGATTCAATCCTGAAAACTGCCCTGTCATCCTGAAGGACTGCTGGGACTTGTCTTGGAGCTGATACTTTCCATTTGTCCACATGTTCCAGCTCCTGTGCCTGGAACTTGCCTCCCTACTCTCTTAAAAGTTCATTTTCTGTGGTGCTCCTGTGGGACTCATTAAGAAGTAGGGCTTGAAGTATGTTCCAAGACTTTTATGGGAATAGCTCTCAACAGTGGAGAGAGGTCGTATTTTGGTTGATTTCCTTACGAAATGAAATGCACAGTATCTTGTGCTCAGTATTTGGAGGGTGTAAAACTTGTTTACAATGTGTGGAGCTTATGGAGAATGTGCAGTTTCACTTTAACAGCGTTTCTGGGCTGAATATTAATAGAGAAATAGCACTGAGTTGTAGATAGGATAAAATTCTGGGGGGGTGTCCATGGGACATTTCTCTTGGAGAGCCAAAAAAAGAAATCTTGGAGGGTTCTACTTTCTGCCAACCTACTAGAATGCCCAGAATTTGGGGTAGAGACTATCTTGGTGCTGTTCAGCAGAATTTTCCCCTTCAGTCATAGCATCCTCCCATGAAATGAACCCCCTGGCAAATCAGAACTTCTGCTGGGTTTGGAAATACCTGGCACTGGCATCTCTTCATTGAAATGTGATTGCTGAGAATGAGCCACTTGCACAGCAAATTAGAGATGCTTGTGCAGGGTTGCAGGTTCCAACCTATACTGTAGGACCCCTGAAAGCAGAAATACTGATGGCAGCAACAGGTAAGAGAAAGGCTGATTCTGTGAGAAAGAAGAATCCTCATACTCTGGCCACATATGGCTGGAAAATAACTTTCTCCTGAATATGGTACAGCTTTGTTGTAGTCAGTGAACCTGAGATGTCTGGCAGAGCTGAGAGGGATTTATTTACATGCAATTTTATTCCCAGCCTTCTTTTTGCTGTTTTGACACCTCTTGGCAATTTTCCTAAGTGCTTAAACTGCACATTACTGTGAAGAATGTTTTTAAGCAGCTACATGTTGAAATTGGGTAAGGCTTATTTACTGTTTGACTTCTGGCTCTGACAGCTTTTCTTTCTCTGAGCAATCCCTGCTAAATGAGTTATTTTCCAGTTAGATTGAGCAGGTTCCCACACTTGCATCTTCTTTTCGATTTGCATCTTCTTTCTTTTCTGTCATGTCCATCAAGCAGCTCCCTGGGCAAAAGGTGTTTTTAAAGTCAAATGTTGCCTGACACAGTGTGGGACAGGAGGGGCAGGAAAGCAGAGGAGGCTGAGGAGAACCTTCCAGCTGTTGATGACAGAGGAGCCGAAGGAGAACAACAACTGTATTTCATCTTACCCTTTGTTTTGTAAGGAGAATGTGTTGGTGAAGCAGAGTAAATAGACACAGGCCCAAATAATGGTATTTGCAGGGAGAGGCTTTGGGTTGCCTTCATTAATAGCTCTGAGGCTATTTGAGATCTTTAATTCACATATCGACAGAGTCCTTGAGGAAACTGGAGAGAACAGAAGCTCAGACTCCACCTGAGGGGCAGGATTGAACAGCCATGGAGAGATGCAAATACTCCAAGGATGATTCTCTGGTGTCCTCTGGGACTTTAAAAACCACCCACTTTGTCTCTGAGCTCCTCTTGCCTTTAATGCAAACTGAAGGAAGGGAGCTGGGCATGTTTAGCCTTCATTTAAATCTTTTGCTGCTTCTGGAGTTTTGAGCTAAATGCCACTTTACAAAGCAAAGCCTTCAAGTAGGAGGGGGATTGTAAAAAGGGAAGGTAATCCACAGTGGCTTTTCCTTTGTCTGTAGCATTCAGGTGTTGCCCTTGATGGAGTGAAGGAAAATAATAGTGCTAAAACCAAACCTTCAATTCTTGGGCAGCATTTCCAGGCCTCTTTCTCCCTTGACTTTGGCTGTTAGACAAGAAATCTCTTTGATTTCTCCAGGTTTTGCATTTGTCTCTCAAGTTTTTGGTGGTGAGCTGGTTTCTACCCCAGAACAGCTTTAATTAGGATCCCATTGACATGTTGATGAAGCTAAAACTGTCAACTTCGGTTGCCTTTGCCAAGAGGAGTTTGCCTTGATTTTTATTTGTGCCTGTCAGCTGAGATACAGTTGTAAAGACAGAGGATTTATGGGCTGTTTTATCCATCTGAGCTATGGCTGTGACTCTAAAAGAGTTGCTGCCTCTTTAAAATTGCTTTGCTTAGCAGAAAAATATTCAACCACAAGTTCTGAGTGAGGAAAACTCCTCTGGTAATTGGAAGTTTACTTCCAAACAATCAATAACAAATGCCATAAAGTACCAATCTATTCAGAAAATTAATTGGAGATGCTTAGGAGGAATTAATAATGAATGTTCAAGTGATAGTTCCTTTTTAACTCTGCAAGATTATCAAGACAAAGTAAACATCAGAGGAATTATAGTAAAGCAGACAAACTGTGGGGGAAATTAAGGATGCAAATGAGAGAACTGCATAAATCTGCATGTTATTAATTGAGGGAGAGTTCCTGAAATTATCATCTGGGCTGAATATTAAGTATCATAAATAAAAATGAAATGAAGGGATGCTGTGTGGGGGGAAATGGTGCAATGTATGGGAGGAACTCCTGCAGACATCCCTGCAGGCCTGGGGGTTATGAAGACACTTGGTGTGTGCAGTGCTTTAAATGTCTCCTCTTTCTTGTATTTGCCATAAGAAACCATCAAGGACTGGCATAAGCACAGCAAGGAACTTTTTACTAGAAGCCTCTCCAATTCCACAGCTATTGTGTTTTACCTCCTACCACTGAGGGGTTTTCTTGAGGAATTTGAGCTTAGAGGAAAGCAGGTGATTCACCTTTTAGGTGGTTTCTGGGCATGCTGACAACAATCTCTCCAGGACATGCTCCAGATGTTGTTCGTGGTGTCATTTTGGAATTCCTTCAGGTATTCAAAACATTCCTACCAATTCAATGGAATTTTGTGAATATAAAAAGTATTTTCCAAAGCATCTCCCTGCTTGAGATCATGTTTGACAGAGGATCTGCTCTTAGAATTCACATTGAACAAAGGTCTAGAGTAGGTTTTAACTCATTTTGGTAAGCCAGTTTAGCCCTTTATGTGTAACATCCACATCTCAGGTATCCTACATCTGAATTCTACCCTCAGCTGCAGGATTTTATTCCATAATCTTCATTTATGCCACTGTTATTTCACCTGCTGTCATTAGGCATCCTGGAAATATTTGAGAACATGGTTTAATAGCTGGTAAAAATCTTGAGATTGAGAGTTCAGCTGAATGGCTCTGAAATGAGTTGTAAAATTGCTGTCAGTTGTTACTGCACTGAAGCTCTTTGGGGTCTCTGCTCTTCATCAACCTGTCTGAGGAGTTATCTAAAAATCCACCAGTGGCAGTTTAGGAGTTGTTTCTGCACCTTCTCTTCATGTGTCTCTTTCCTTTCTTCCTCCTTAAGGCACAAAAATGTTTACTGAAATGCCCAAGGACTTGGATTTATTTCCAAGTGATAAACTTGCATTATTCATAAGGTAACATATTCCAATTTATCACTTCCAGCTAATATTCTTCAGATGCACATTGTGAGGTATCCAGTGATGCAACTGCCCTGCTCAGAATTACTTCCAGCTTTCTGTTGGTAGTGAGAGCCTGAAACTGGTCCTACCTTAATCCATGTGTGATGAAATTAGGTGAGGGTTTAGCCTTGGCTTCTGGAAATTCAACAGAACTGATCTGTCTTGTGCTTAAAATCCAAGTGAGGAGATGAGATTTTCAGGACTGGTCTGAGCTTGTATTTGCACTGCAAGAAGCAGCTGTTTTCAGTTTGATTATTGTCACCCTTCATGGCAAAGGCCTGACATCTGTGATCTCTCAGAACTGCTATTAAATCTCCACACAGTATGTGGGTTTTTTCCCAATTAAGTTTGAAGCATCACTTTCATTCTTCTCAAGAATCTATTGAAGAACTAAACTTGCCAAATGTATGGCTTGCTCAGGCTGTTTAGGGAAATCTTTCTTGCTTTATGCATCTCCCTGGGAAAAAATTGCTTTTGTGAGAAGTACTGTAATTGATTAAACAGGAAATTAATGTGTGGATATGTCATGGTAAGTGTGAAGAGATTACATTTCTGCTGCCTCACTTTTCATTATGAGCTTGAGGGATGGCAGTGTTAAGATATCAAGTGACATCAGGATTCATGAATAAGCTTCAGGGAGGGTGGGGAATAGGGAAGGGAAATAGGGATGGGAAATAGAGATGGGAAATAATCCAGGAGGGCCCCTCCTGATGGGCATCACTCAGCTGTGAGGCTGCTCTCCCTTCTCTCTCCCTGGCTGTTCCCTGCATGGTCAGTGCTGTAAAACTTGGGCACAGCCTTTTTTTCTCCAACAAGGAACAAAAAGGCAAATAACTCCAGAGGTTTCTGGCTGGATCTCCACCCTGGTTTGACAAATTCTGTCACGGCACTGTCAGATTTGTTGCTGCTTTAATATTAATAGTCCAGAAGGGAGGCCCTGCCTGTTGCTTCATCTACTCATGGAAGCCAAAGAGCTTTGGGGTGGCATTCAAATGGTTGGTTATTTATGCAAGATAAAGTTTCTAACTGGGCACCTTATTGGACAATGACTCCTCTTGTGAGAAAAGAACAGGCACTACTAATGGAAACAAGTTGGAATACCTTTAAAAAATCTCATTTGCAACAGAGCATCTCTGATAGTAACACAACAGAGAGAATTCTTGAGTGCTTCCCTTCTGGTGCAGTGGGACATCCCTGTGGAAAGGAGGTGACCTGGGAGCAACAAGATTTGGTCTCCAAATCCCTTTGCTGAGGGGCTGAAGTGTTGGCCCGTGCCGTCCATCTGGGGACTGCTTTGCAGGTGAAACAAGGAAACAAAAGGCATTTTCACTGTCCAAAGGTGTTCTCTGCTCCCCTGTAACCCTCTGCAGCACCTGATGTGTCTGTGAGGACACCGGGGCGGGTTAATTAGTCCCTGATTGCTCGGAGCTGATGCCTTGTCAGGTCTGACAGGCTGCGAAACCAGGCACCAGGAGCTGCCTTCCTAATGAACTCCTGAAACCAAGCACCAATTAAAGCATTAAGCTCCCCCCCTGAACCAGCCAGATGGTTTTTTGGTGGAGGTTATTAAATTACAGATTGCAACAAAAAGCAGAGCCATCAGCAGGGCTGTGTGTGTGGCTGTTCCTGAGAGGGTCCAGGAGGGGAGATGGGCTTGGGGAACCAGGCAGGAAGGCTGTGATTTCACACTTCATTGTGGTGCTCAGTGTTAGCTGGGCTGGGGGTTGTGATTCCTCAAAGGCAAGCTCGGTCATGGGCAGGTTTGGATGGACTTTTGAGTGCAAAATGCACTTAAAATTATGGCAGCACTTGAACTCGTTGGAAAGCTTGGAATGGGTGAACTTTACCAACTGGGCTGATGACAAGGAGAGACACCAAAAAGAGTCCATGGATGTGGGAATGAACTCAGCAGGCACAGATCAACCAGGCAGTGCCAGTGAGGAAAATTCCCTGGCTGAGCCTTTCTGCTGCTTCATTGACCCCACAGGCAGCTGGGGTTGCACTGAGGCTTCTGTACTCTGCGTTGGTGAGGCCACACCTTGAGTGTTGTGTTCAGTTCTGGGCCCCTCAGTTCAGAAAGGATATTGAGGGGCTGGAGCGAGTCCAGAGAAGAGCAACAAGGCTGGTGAAGGGACTGGAGCACAAGCCCTATGGGGAGAGGCTGAGGGAGCTGGGGGTGTTCAGCCTGGAGAAGAGGAGGCTCAGAGGTGACCTCAGCACTGTCTGGAACTGCCTGAAGGGAAGTTCTGGCCAGGTGGGGGTTGGTCTCTTCTCCCAGGCACTCAGCAATAGGACAAGGGGGCACGATGGGCTCAAGCTCTGCCAGGGGAAATTGAAGTTGGAGAGCAGAAAAAACTTCTTTACAGAGAGAGTGCTCAGGCATTGGAATGGGCTGCCCAGAGAGGGGGTGGATTCCCCATCCCTGGAGATTTTTAAACTGAGCTTGGCCGTGGCACTGAGTGCCATGATCTGGTAAAGGGACTGGAATTGGACCAAGGGTTGGACTTGATGATCTTGGAGGTCTTTTCCAACCCAATCCATTCTATGATTCTCTGATTCTCTGATGTCCCTTGGTTTAGATCATGGGCTACTCTGAGTCTTTATTTTCAGTTGGACTTCTAGTCCCTAGGAAGGGAAGAGAATCTGTTTGATGTTTCCCTCAGTTTGGTTGCAAACAGAATTCTGTGTCATGTGAAATAAAATGCTCATGTAAAAGATACACTCAGTTTTTCCAGGCACTGCACAGATCTCGGTGCATGGTCTGTGTGGCTTCTTTCTGTGCCTTTATGTGGGTGTAAATAAATACATGACTCCCCATGTTCCTGTGGTCACTTCAGAGAATGTAAAATTTTCAGGAATGCCTCATCCTGCCTTGGAAAATTAGGCAGCTGAGACAACATCAGGCACTTCTGACAGAAAATACTGGAGAAAATACACTTGTAGTGAAACCAAATTCAATAGTGGGAGTGTGAAGTTGTTCTAATGTGCAGTAATGGAGCAGGAATTCCTAATTCCAAAGAAACTCTTCATTTGTGAATGCTTGGAAAGGCTTAGCAGGGACAGGAGTTGTAATACAGGTGAACAACCTGTTTTGTTTCTTTTCCATCTGGGAAAACGTTACTTGGGTGGGATTGATTATTTCACTATTATTATTTTTTTTCCTGCAGCTGCTTTTACCACAATGTTTATTTGTGGAAAAAGAAAACAAACCCAACTTACAAATATGCACAGAGTGAGTATTTATAGATGAATAGCTGAACTGAGGCTGCTTTCCCTTTGCTGACACACTATCTCTGAAATAATGGACTGAATAAATGCTATCAGAGCAGAATGCTGAGCTCAGGCCTTTCCTGCTGAAGGAATTGATTCTTGTAATGGTTTGTTTTGGGGATTGCTCAGTAATTTGCTAATCCTGCTCCAAATGCAGCTCTGATATCTGACTGCAGCAAGGAAATATTGCATTCTGCCTCCTTTAGCCTCTCTTCACTGGTGACAGGTTCATTTGTAGTCAGTTTTGGAGGTTGTTTAAATTTAAACTTTGCTCTGGGTGGTTGTATTTTCTCACTTATCAGTTTCTGGGTTGCTGTAGGAAACCATACACTCCTCACCAAATGGCTTGGCTGGGTGTTTTCCAGCAGTGGTGAGAAGGAAGGGCCTTCTGCAGGTGTTTCTGCTGTTTCCCTTGAGCTCTGAGCCCTCTGGAAGGTCATGTCTGGAGCCTTTTCTGGAGTCATCCAGACTTGTCACACCACCATCCTGAGACAGGGTTTTATCCCACGTGTTGGGTGTGACTCTGGATTTGAGATGTGCTGGGAGCCCCCTGGGTTTGGACCCCCTGGAGAACTTGAAGGAACTGGGGGTGAAATTTTAATTATGCTCTTTTGAGGTTACATTTCCCCAAGTTTCACTGCTCTGCAAAGATCTCAGGTGTTTTGAGGGCAGCTTATTCTATACTAACTAAACTGCAGAGCACTCTCCAAAAGTAGACTTTGAAATTCCCTTTAGCCCCCTTGCTGCTGCTCTTTCCCCATCCCCTGTGCTCTTTTGATGATTAAAAATTGTTCTTATTGTCTTCAGAACAGATGGGCTCCCATACCTGCTGTGCCATCCAGAAAATAAAGCCCCTTCCTTGGAAGCTTGGATTGCTCCCAGTTTGGTGGGAGTTAGAGCTGCAATTTTCCTGTTCTGACACATTGGGTACTGAAATGGCTTTTGAGCTGGTGGCACACGCCTTGGTGTGCAAAAGTAGAGACTGGGGAAGCAAATGAAACCCCAGATTGAAGAAGGAAATGAAACCCCCTGCTTGGAAAATGATTCTCTTGTACTTCTCATGAATGCAATTCATTCTCAGGGTTCTTTCCTTGCCAACATTTCCCAGACCCAGCTCTCAAACTGGTGTTTTTCTGCTTTTTGTCTCAACATGGCACTTTCTGAGCTGACAATTAAGCTGCAGTTCAATTTTGTGAAGGGTCTCAATTCCTGACCTTCCCATGATTGCAATGTCAGAAGGAAGGCAGGAGATGAAAACAAGGGATGGAATCACCATGGCAGCCCAGGAAGCAGCAGGAAGGCTTTGCAAACCAGCACTAGAAGAAACACTTCCCACTTGTTCAAGTCCTCCAACATTTCATCTCCTTCAGTTCCACAGGCACAGTTAATGGCACAGCTGATACAGCTTTAGAGAAAGTAACAGCTGATTTCTGCAGGGACTTTACAGATCCTTGTTTTTATCTTATGCTGCCTTGACTTTTTTGGCATTTTTTCCTCCAATATCAACTGTTGACTGAGCTGTTTAATGCTCCTGCTGGGCCCCCTGTCTGTGCTTACCTGGTCAGTGTGATTTTAGGCTCTGGCAGTGCCCCTTTGGGGTTGCAGTGAGTGCCAACTGTGCTCTGCTGTGCATCTCACAGGGTTACCCAGGGTTACTTTCTCTTTCTTGCTGAGTGTCTTTTGAAGTGCTTATGAATTTAGAGTAATGGGCTTTGTATTAATTGGGAAGTGGGAAATTATTCCTTGTTATATATGCATAACTTGTGTAAGTGTGTGTTATATTGTAGTTCTCTCTTAGTTTTCTCTGTATAAATACATGTAGTTAGTTTCAGCATAAACCTGGTTTTGGAAGTTTTTTTTTCCCCTCTTCTCTTCCCTTGACTGGTTGTGGGAGGGAGGAACACTTTTTCTCTGTCCTGGACAGTTGACATTTTGCCAGCTCAACCCAGGACAGGAAAGCAAAGTTCAAAGCCAAACTGTTTTCCACAACCAAAGCCACAGTAGCTGGTGGGTTTGCAAAGCATTTTGCCTCTGGTCTGGCTTTGTAGAGCTCCACAAGCCCCACACTGGATTATTTGTGAAGGTTTTGGAAAGGCTTTAAGGCAGGAATGGTACATACCTTGTGACAGCATCACCTGATCTGCTTTGTTAACTGTGGGCATGTGTTGCTCTGTATTAAATGAGGATGGAACCTCAAGCCAAGAGGTGAAGAGGCAGATTTTTGTCCAGCAGAACAAAGCACTGCAAAGGTCTCCAGCTGCTGCTGAGCAAACCCCTCTAGTTGTGTCACACAGCCCAGCTGAGCCTGGGTTTGTGTCTTAGAATCTTATCCTTTCTGTTAAATTTGAGTTTTAGGGAATGTGAGTCCCCCATTGTGCAGGATAAACACATCAGCTGCAACCCAGGTAGCAGCAAGATCAGTCCCAGAGCTGGATTTGGGGTTTGGAACTCCTGTGGAGTGAGCTGAGATAGACCCCATGGGCTTTCTCTCTGCTCCAGCTGCTCAGCTGCCCCTGAGAGGGATGCTCTCACAAACTTCATGTGCAAAGAATAATTAAAGCAATAAATGTTCCCAGGACAAATTTTGTTTACAGCTGGCTTTGAAATGATTATTTTTTTTCAGCTCACAGGAGGATGGGAAAAGGAGAGTAATGAAAGTGAAAACCATCTTTTTCACAGGAAGTTTTCTGCAAATATCTTTGTGGCTTTAAAGGAAAACAATACAAAAATTCCCCATAAATATGAAATGCTTCATTTTGAAGTGGAATTGATGTTCATTTTCAGAGGTAAATGAAAGGGGTAAATATCAAGAGAAAACAAGTGTGTTGGTTTCAGTCCTTTTTGTCCTCCTCAGATGCTTTTTGAAATGTCACTGAGCACTCTTTCTCTTCCTTGAATTTCCAGTAAGAGAATGCAGTGTGTGACTGGAATTCTTGGAAATTGGTCAGTCTTTCCAGGTTACTTGGATGATTTGAAGTGAGTTCAGCTCTTAGAGACTGCCCCTCCTCCTCTAAGAGCTTGGCTGGCTGCAGAGTTGTAACACTCACAAGTCTTTGAGGCTTAATATTTGCAAATAGGTTGGAGTCAAGGGATATGTGGTGAGGGAGGAGTCCCAGCTAAGTTTTGGGGTTCATTTAATGAAAAGTGTCTTCATGTAGAGGGGTTTTAATAAAGTAAGGGCTCAGCTCTGTCATTCTTGCTCATGATGAAGAGTAGCTACAGGAGTAAGTAAAATTGGATTACTGGCACATAATAGAGTTGCCAAGTGTTAAAGAAAATGTTCAGCTCTGTTACCATGGCTAAAGAACAGGTCAAAGTGATCCTGGAGTGTAGGAAAGGAATTTCTTGTGCCCTTTGAGCAGCAGAAGTCATGGCCAGCAAATTGAAATTCAGCTGCATGATTTCCTAGGAGGAAGAAGTGCTTCCTGTAAAGTCTGTGCTCAGGTGGGGAATCTCTTCCCATGGTCACACAAAATCTTGGATTTTTCCAGTTGTGTCAGTTGAGTAGGAAAATAAGAACAAACTGGTGGTGGCTGGAGGAGGAAAGATCAGAGCCACAACAGAGAAGAGTGGTAAGACAGGAATGGCAATTCTGCAACAGGAAGGGGCTAAAGGAAGATAAATAAGGAGCTGAGACAAAGAGAAAACAACAAGTGTGAGGGAAATACAGAAACTGGGATTGCACTCCAAGAACAAGGCAACTAATCTTACCTGGGAGTTAAACACTGTCCCAGCACTGCAAGGTACAAAACTAAACACAGCTCTGCCCTTCTATAAAAACCTCACATTTAGCTCACTTGGTAAGAAAGATGAATTGTTCTGAAAAGGTCTGTGGTTTTGGTTTTGTAAGGAAAATGCAGCTTAAAATGCAGGATGCAGACTAGGCAGAGACAGGCACTTAGTTTGCACTTTACAGCAAACACAAAACGATAAAGAATGAAATCAAAAAGCCTTTGCAGCAAACCCTTTTTTTGTTTAATAACAGCCAGTGAGCTGACAACCCTTCCTTCATGTTAGATACTGCCCACTTTGTTTAGGAGAAGCCTCAAGCACACAGGAGCAGAGATATGCTGTGACAGGAGATGCCAAAGGGCTTGTTGGACACAGCTGTTGTGCCACTGCTGATAACAGGGGAGCTTCAGCAGAGCCTCCTCAAACACAGCAAATTACCCAGCAAGGGGAAGAGTTGCAGCAGAATTAATCACTACCTGGAAAACAATTTCATGCTAGGCTAAACAGGGATGAAAAAAAATTCCATGGGCTGGTTCCCAAGCCAAGCCTTGGTCCTAGGAAGGAACAAGGCAGTCAGTTACCTCCAGGTGTGACTACAAATCTGCTTTATAAATAAGACCTATTTGGGGATGGTCTGTCCTAAGTGAAGATCTGTGGGACAGTTGGCCACTGATTATAAATTTATTAAGTACTTGCAGTAGTTTCTTGGGGACAGATGGAGCTTGAGGGAGTGGGGAAGGAGGGATAATGGAAGGGGATCAAGAGGGAGTGAGTGGGAGGATGTGATATCAAGTCCAGATGCATCCACAAATGTTTAAAAACAGGTTAACTTGTCTACTTTCTGCCTAGAGGGCTGTTCAGTGTTTTAGCCTGTGGCTGAATGTTTCTTTATAGCATACACTGACTTAGAGGAGCACACAGAGACTCCAAAATGCAGCAGTTGTGTGGGTTAAATGTTCAGAGAGTGTCCACTTTGGGGCTGTTCTTGTGCTTGGATGGAAATGGCAAACAATCCATCCAGGGAAATGGAGGAGGGAAATGGCTTTTTGGAGGGAGTTAATGGGGTAATACATGTTGGAATCTCATGCCTTTAATCAGGTGGAGAAACAGCAGATGGAATCAGGTACTTGCAGAAAATGTTCAGGCCTTAAGTTTGGGAGTTCTGGGACTGGTTCCTGCTGTGCTGTGTGTTCTTTGTGACCTTACACAAGGCACTAAGAGGAGGGGCTGTAAAAGCTTTTAGTGGTGCATCTACAGCTCTGCAGCTTCAGGGAGGTGATTTGGCATCTGATGGGGCAGAACCACCCAACTCCAGGAGGCTTTTCTCAGTTCAAGGTAAATCCCTAAAAGCTGGAACTCCCTAAAGGAAACTTGTCTAACAACAGTATGTTGTAAATCCTTGAAGGGTTAGGAGTGTACCTTGGTTAGCACCCAAAAAAAGTTCTTCCTTCATGTATTTACATCAAATGTGCCTCAGTATTCCAGCTGTAAAATACATTTGGTGCCCTCACTCACAAGGACTTTCTTGTGGACAATACACTGGGTGACATGAGGGAGCTTTTAAGCAAATGTAACAGCTTGAAGAACGTACTAGAAACACTGTGCCCTGCTTATGGTCTTGATCTTTGCTTCTGTTTGAGCAATTCTTACTGGGTTTTTTTAGTGACAAGTTTAGAAATTGAGATTTTTTTTTCATGTCTCACTTTGCAGAATTTTCCAGACCCAGTTTCTCCACGAGAAGTGCCACCACTTAGAGACCTGTGTTCCCTGTTTAAATGTCTTCCTTTTCAAGCCTGGAAAATAGATCTTTCAGGACAACCTCAAATGAACTTTTTAGTGCTGCTTGCTGAGTGCCAGTGACTCAACAGCACAGAAAAAAACCCATTATATGGAGCATGGCCTTTGTTCCAAGGAGTAGGTTATTTTAACAAAAGCTTTAGAGCTTTCTCTAAGGCAGGGGAAGAAGCTTCATCTCCTCAGTTCCCTGGAACCAGACTGGATGTAGCCCTGGTTGCTGTGCCATATTCCCCCTGGAAATAGGGTTGGGAATCACAAAGTCAGTGGCAAAAGTGAACAGAAGCTTTTACATCTGAATTCAGATTCTTGAAGAATGGAGTCAGCACAACTGCACCAACCCTCAGGTCTCTGAGTGCTTTTTTCATAATTGCTGAAGCTTTCTGACACTCTTGGAGCAAAGAAAAGTAAGATGAAGTGGCCATTCAAGTATTTAAGCTTGGGAATGAGAAATAATGATTTTTGGGCACACTGTGGAGGGTGACTCACCAGTGTATGTCCAACTCTTATCAATTCTGGTTGATGCAAGGCACCTCTGACTCCCACTGCTCTGCCACAACGTGGAGAATGTCCAGGGATAAATAAGCAGCCAAGGACCTTTGTTCAGGCTGCAAAATGAGTCCAAGCCACAAGACCCTGCACTTGGGATCCCATGGTGGTCCATATTGGCTTAAAGAAGCCAAAGGCATTATCTCCTGACAGGAATTGAGTTTGAATAAATACCCTTTAGGTGCAGTTAGGCATTGTGTGCATATATAATATTTTTGATTTTCAAATCCATTCCTGATGGGATAAAACTGCCCTAGAGTTTTCCCTCCTGGCTGAAGGTGACTGTTTCATCTCCCCTGTCATGTCAAAGCTGTTCATGGCTTTAATCTGGATCTGAGTATTCCATGAGAAACAGCTGTTTTTCCAGTCCTTTAGGATGAAGAGAGTGAGCAATCATTAAGTGCCTGTGCTGGGTTATGTGAGGTGCCTTAATAAAACACTTGCAGCTTTTGATAAATTAGCAGCCTGATGTTTTGAAAGCCTTTTTTCCTCTTGTCCAGAGTTCCTTTCAATCATTTCCCATTCCGTTGCTGGCACTCACTTCAGTCTCTTTTCCTTTCTAGGCTCTGGCCCTTGAGCTGCCTGTTTGGCCTTGGAGGCTCCTGACACAGCCCAGTTTTGCTGCTAAAATCCTTTGCAAGGTCTTGGCACAGCTTAAAAAGAGTTCCTTCTGCTGCTTCTGGGTGATAGAATTGATCCTGATTTCGAGAGGGTGGACTGGGCTTTAAACTTTTCTGTCCTTTGCAGGAAGAGCCTTCACTTTTTGAAGGTGCAAGTGCCTTATTTAAATCTCTGCTGCCTTTGGTTTGGTACTTACTCCTATAATTTTAATTAAGAATAGAGGCAGAGCAATAATGGGGTGTTGAGGGGCACTTTAAAATACAGCTGCAGGTTTCCTGTTTGTTTGCCAGTGAAATGCATGGCAGGTTCCCTCAAGGGAAGGGCTGGGGATTGGAGGAACCTTCAAACTTGTGATCCTTTCTGCCCCCTGTGCTGCTTTATGGATCTATGGACAAGGATTGGTTGGTTATCTGGACTCCAGTCCTTGGCTGGGGGTGGTTTCAGGTGGACTTTGTGACAAGGAGTCTGGAGGGTGTTCCTCAGACTCAGGAGATGAAAGACACCAAGAATTTCAGTTGCTGATGGACACAACTGGATGTGAAGGGTTGTGTACAACAGAGATCCAGAGGGAATGAGCCTTTCCTGTCCCCTCCTCTTGAATATACAAACCCAAGAAATAGGAGGTTTTCAGCAGTGTCTCACTAGAGTGCAATTTTCACCTATTGCAGTATAACTGTGTCATCACTTGAACAGATGTTGCCTGAATCTTCTCAGGGTGCAGAAAGCACCAGCAGAAACACATCCTGTGTTGAACTGGGCTTTGTGAAATTCTGGAAGCATTGTCTGCCCTGTGACAATACCCAGGGCCAGCCCTGGGCTGTGTTGCATAAGGAAATGTTTGGCAGAGGAGAGTCAAAGGCTGTGGGAGAGCAAACCAAGGCAAGGCTCAGTCTGTTCCTGCCCACCCCCAACAGAAGCATTTCCTGCTGACCCTTGTCAGAGACAGGGCAGTGGGATAAATGCTCTGACCTCATGTGCAACAGTTAACAAAGTGTTTCAAGTTTGATTTGAGGTGGTGCAGGGGACAGAATTGATTAATCAACAGGTACAGAGCGACCCAAGTGCATCTTGTCTGTTTGAGAGAAATTAATGGCTGGTTTTGCCCCATTTTTCACTTGAGCTGTGAACACCTGTGGCTAAGGCAGCTTTTCCCAGCCATGCTTTTTGGATGAGTGCCTTTGTCTGTCTTTGCTGCCTCTGACACTCTGTGTCTGCACATGAATGCTGTGAGGTTTTGTGACACAGAGACTTGGTTTTTTTTTAATTGCACTTGGTTCCACCAGCCCCTTTCCAAGGTGGGTTTAGTGTAAGCAGGTTTTGATATTGGTTACATGCTGTGGGAAACCTTAGCCCTGTGTAAATCCAGGAGTGTTTTGCTCTTGATTTCTCTGGGCCCATGATCCCCATCTTTACTTTTTGTTTGCCTCCCTCCCCAATTCCATTGGCCTTCTCTGCTGTGTTGCTGAAGGTGACTAGAAAAGCTTTGCTGCATCTTAATCTAAATTTCTCCGCAGACCTGACTTGTCTGATTTTCTGTGCTGCACCACTCAATTTTTCTCTGTATCATTTATTGTCTTTGTAAATTTGGCATTTAGCTGTGTAAGCTTAGCAGGGATGGAGCTCAGTGTGCAAGTTAAAGCTCTGCTGTGATTTTACACTGCTGGTTTTACTGCTGCAGTTTCTTGCAGAAGGGAAAACTTTCAGCTCCCTGGAAAGTGTGGGGGGGTGTTTTGGCATCCTGGTCATGCCCCTCTCCAAGAAAGGGGGCTGGAATAGATGATCTTTAAGGTCCTTTCCAACCCAAACCATTCTGTGATTCTGTGATGGTGTTTACCTGTATTTAATGTGTCACTGAACGTGGTTGTCTTATGTTAAACCTCATATTTTTTGTTCTTTGTGCTCAAATTGCTCCAGGACTGTACAATCTGTAGGTTTTTCTGTTGGCAAGTGTTGTTATTTTGTGATGTTCAACCCCATATTTGCCTCCAAGGTCGTTGGGATGCACATAAGGGAATCCCCACAGCTGCCCCCAAACCCACTGGGAATTATTCAGGTGGTTTATGGGTGTCATTGGAAGGGACTTGCATAGTTATTTTTCAGAGGGGGCTGTTTGTATTTATAAATGCAGGAAAGATGCAGCCCTGACTTTGCAGCTTTAAAAGGGGAATTTTAATATATTAATCTAAAAGCTTCTGAGTAGCATTATCTGCATAATAATAATAACAATGAAAAAAGGAGGAAACAAGAGGGGGAAGGGGGTAGGAGGAGGCTCCACCCTCACCCCTCACTGCCATTCCTGCCAGTTTATAAGACCAAGTGGTGGCTTTAACTTGAAATGTCCTTGCTGCTTCTATGCAAGAACTTTTAGAGTCAAAGTCACAGATCCTTTCCTTTTGTATTGAAATCTCTATAAGCTGTTGGTAGCACCAGAACTTATATCTACACAAATAAATAACAATATTGTTCCCAATGTGCTTTCCAGCTGCTGCCTCTCTCCAGCTCAGAGCTGTCTGTGGCTCCTTCCCCTCTCCCCTTGTTGGAGGTGAAATGAGATGTGCAATTTTGGGGATTTGCATATTTTTCATTTAGGGAAAAAGGACATTTGATCAGGTTTGATGGCTGAGGAAAATTGCCTATGTGGGAATGGAAACCAATTTCAGGGTGGGTGATTGGAGCTTTCTGCAAAGGTCCCAGGTCATTTCCATCCCTTCCAGTGCAGTCAGCCCAGATTTTCCTGCCCTGGGGCAGGTGCTGCTGCTGCTCCCACTCCTGGGATGTTGTCACTGGTGCCACTGAGCTGAGCAGAACCTTTCGTAGGTGTTCAGATCACAAAAAATGGTGTCTCCCTGTTTTGTTAAGGACTAGGAATGCCACGGGGCTGACTGGTTTCCTTAGGACTGACCAAACAGTTGAAGAAAAATCAGAGCTTTTCAAATACAGTCAGGTCTGCTGGAGCAACAGTGGGTGCAGAGGAGATGAGTGTGCCAGTGCTGGAAGCTGAGCTATTTGTATCCCAGAGGGATGAATATGCTGATACTTGGTAGACCTCCAAGGCCAGCAATGGAGAAGAAGACAGGCCTATTTATTTCCCTTGCTGGAGCCACATTCACCCTCCTGTGAATTGATTTATAATTCAATCTGTGTCTATTTGTTTCTCGACAGAAGAGGATGAAATAATAGCAAGTTTTCTTTACAGCCAGGAATAGATGGTTGTGGCTTCCCCTCAGTGTAAACTGGAGGGAGTTTGGGATGTTTGGAATAAGTGATGCTGCTGCTTCTGTGGGAAAGCAAATCCCAGAGACCTGGAGTGAGTCCCAGGTTGTTCTGCTGTCTCACAGTGCTTTGTTCCTGAGCTTGAGGAGAACATCAGGTCAGGTCCTTGTTGCTGGTGGAAGTGGACTTGTTGAAAACTGGTGTGGATCCAGTGGCTGTCAGAACTCAGAACCTGTTTAGAGAGGGTTTGTGTTTGGAACTGGGAGCCCTCAAGGGCTTTGTGCTGTACTAGATAGGGGTGTGATGTACAGCAAGTCACCAAGCCCCTCAGAGCTCCACTTGGTTGATCAGAGGAAGGACCATCTTCAAGCACAAGGTCAGGATTTCATCCCTCAAACCAGCAAACCCTTCTCTGCCTTACTCTATTACATGTCACAGGAGGGAATTTGACCTGTGAGTTATCTCTGCATAAATCTGAGCATTCCATAGTTAATTAGGGAACTGGAAATGAGACAAAGTGAATCAAACCATTCCTCTTTTCTCCCTCCTATTGCACCTCCCATCTTTTCTCAACTTTCTGAAGTGCAGGGGACAAGCAGGTCGCAAATGGGAAAAAAACGAGAAGCACTTGGCCTGGTGCCTGCCTTTACACTGTGTTGATTAGGTTTTAATTGGCAATTCTTGTCTGTAATATAAGATAATTGCAGAGATTTCCAGGAATAGTTGTAGAATAGGAAGCAAAGACACATCTGAGTTCTACAGGAGGAGTTTAATTAAAGTCTTTATAAAGTGCAACAGATGGTGCTTTGCTAGTTAGCGAGGCAGGCATGAGGCCTCTCTGCAGACATTCCATGATGGTCAGAGCTTCTCCTGCCTGGAGATGCTCTCCATAACCTTCACTAGGACTTGGACAACTCAAGGATAACGTGCACTTCATGTTCTGGCCCAAAAGCTGAAGGTCTTTTCCAGCAAGTGAAGTCAGGCAGCCCCAGAGTGAATTACTGGTGTGTGTGGCAGGACTGCCCTTCCCACCAGGAGCTCTGCTTTCACTGACCTCTGCAATTGCCCTCAGCTCCTTTTGGAAAGCCTTCCAGAAGGGAGCAGATACACCAAGAGCTGTGCAGGTTTCTCTGTGGGCACTCCTGTGGAATGGAGGAATGAAGATCTCTCTCCTTTTCACACCGTGGTGCTACCCAGTAATTCTGTGGGACCCAACAACCAACCTTGGACTGGAATTGGGTCAGTGGGAAACTGGCCCAGGGACACTATTTACAAGGGCAGGATGAGGGGGAATGGCTTCAAACTGGCAGAGGGTAGGATTAGATTGGATATTGGGAAGAAATCCTTCCTTGTGAGGGTGGGCAGGCCCTGGCACAGGATGCCCAAGAACCTGTGGCTGCTCCATCCCTGGAAGAGTCCAAGGCCAGGCTGGAGAGGGCTTGGAGCAACCTGAGCTGGTGGGAGGTGTCCCTGCCCATGGCAGGGGATTGGAACTGATCTTTAATGTCCTTTCCAGCCCAAACCATTCCATTATTCTATGAAACTTGGAAGACAGAAGAGCTTCCCCCCCCACCCGCCACTGCCCAGCTCTGCTGTAGCTTTGACAACATTCAGCTTTTGTGCATCATCAAAGGGTTACCTTTTAAAAGGAAAAAATAATGGATAATGAACATTAAAAGGGAGAATCCTGTCTTAGAAGGAGTTTGTCTGGGGTTTCAGATTCCAGGAAATAAACTAAAATTGCAGAACAAATAGCTGGCAAACAGGGAATATTTCACCTGCTTTTTGAAGAAAAGAAGCCATTTGTGACCCTGCAGGGTCCTTTTCACGGGGAGATTTGTTGGGCAGCCAGACAGATCTGCGAGACCATGACAAGTGTGTGCTTTGGAGCCTCCTGCCTCGTGGATGCTGGAACATTACCTCGTGTTTAAATGGATTTTCTCACATTTTAGCCTCAGTGCTGCGGGAGTTTCCACGGGATTAACTCATTGTCCATCCTCTCTTTCTGAGCTCAGTATTCATTTCACCTCGGGCTGTATCGGAGGGTGATTTACCTGTGAGGGATCAGGTTCCACTGAGCTGCCACAAAGGCAGTGCCAGATGCTCAGGAAACATTTTAAACATCAGCTCTGAGCTTTTTCTTTTTTGAAGAACTGTTTCCAAGCTCCCATGGATCATGCTTGGAGGTGGCTGGTTTTGTTCTGTAGTCTCAGGATCTTCCTGAGAGGTGAGTGGGAAACTTTCTTGTACAGGCAGAATTCTTTTTAATTTGGTTTGGTTTGAATTGGGGCTGATGCTGTTCACTTCTCTGAGCTCTAAGACATTAGAGAGACCATTCAGCTCATTCTGGACATAAATTGTGGCTGCACAATCTTTTTAATGTACAATCTTTCTCTCATTCAGGAAAATAGAGAGGGTGAGGGATGCACTCACCAAGAGGTTTGAATTTTCTAAAGAGAGGGGGGAAAAAAAGAACATGTCATTGTGTTCAGATAACAGTAACACCACCAAGGTGCTCATTGGAGTATGGAACAGATGGGGAAAAAAAGCCTGGAACTCAAAAAACAAAGGGAATTCAGTAGGACAGTGGCATACTAGACTCTGAATCTGATGGTAAGAAATGCAAAAGGGGAAATAACTCCGTGTTTGTTCAGTTCTCTAAGTTCAGGTTTTGGGCATCTTGTTCTTTGTCAAGGATTTATCATCTTCCTCTCACAGGATGTCAAGAGACTCCTAAGCAGGGATGGGTAAACTTGCCTTTGCTGTGTGGTCTGAACAGCTGGAGTAGAGAGAGAAGCAGAATCTTGTTGAAATTAGGAAATTACACAACAGTACAGCACCTTCTTCACCCCTTGGCTCTTTCCATCTGTGCTGTTTGCACTTTCTTGAAAACTGAGTTTTTCAGCTTTCTGGCAAACAAATATAAGCTTTTCTAAAGCTGACAAGGACTCTCTGCTGCCTACAGAGGGTAGGTGGTTTAGTCTGAGAAAGCATCTGAAACTGGGATTTCCCCCAGAATTCTGTGCTCAGAATATTTACCTAGAAATCTTAAGGGGACAGTTTTTAATTCTGGAAGAAGAACCTTTCCTTAATTTCAGCCATCAAAACTTCAGAATGAGCATGACAATGGGCAGGGAATTAGGGACAGTCCATCCTGGTGTAATAACAACTGGCCATTTAGCTTGAAGTCTTGATGTTTGTTGATTGTACCTTGAATTCATTCCCTTTGCTTCCCTCCAGGGACCTCTTCCCTCTCAGCAGGCTGCAGCCTGGACTGCCAGAGCCAGTGCCTCATAGACTGCAGCCAGGGCCACTATTACACAGCTGGCAACTGCTTGGAGTGCCCAACAGGCTTCTAGTAAGTGGCCTTCCTTCCCTCCTGCCCAGCCCTCACACTCCTGAAATAAGGAAGTTAAGCATTTGGGACATTTGGTGTTCAGAATATCCTGAGAGTTACCTCATAATGCACATCAGGAGGTGAGGCACAAAACCCCCACATTGTGTCATTTTCTGTATGTGAATACCCAGCTGGTCAGGAAAACCACTGTCTTTGGTTTAAAATGCTGCCCAGGGCTTGAAGGAAAGTAGAAATGGTCTTTTCCAACCTCAATATTTCTGTGATTCCACAATAGCAGAGTTTTCAGGCACAGTCCCAAGGCAGGTTTTCTACAAACTGTCTTGAACCCTGAGTTCAGTTTGCCACAATTCCTATCACAAGTTCTGTCCCTCTGTGTGCAATCCTTGAGCTCTTATATGTGTGTTAGAACCCTCTGAGGTTCTGGAAAGATCTGATTTAAATCCAAAAGCATTTGTTTGAGCAGAGGGAGAAGGGGATGTTCCTGTTTCCACACAACATCAGGAGTGGCAAGGAGGGATGGAACTCCAAAGAAAGTGAAGAATTTAATTTTATAACTTCACTATCTTTGATCCAGTTGCCCTGGAGGTCAAGCAGCTCCAAGGAAATGCCCACTGGGAACTGCCAATGGACTGACTGCTCAAGCAAACATCACATCTTGCCAGGTGAGCTGAGGGACAGGGCAAGAGGGCAAGCAGGTCAGATAGTACTCCTTACACCTACTTTGAATTATCTTGTGACAGGCTCCTTCCCAGATTTTGCAGTCTGCTTTGGAAGTTTTTCAGGAAATTCCTGCCCTGTTTTTGCCTCTGGTTTGGCTCAGAATAAGCAGATTGTCCCTCCAGTACCCAGCAAGCAGCTCTGTCTCTGTGCATTAAGCATCCCTTTGACAGGAGAAGCCACGTGTGGGGAGCCCTGAGGAGCACAGGGACCACATATTGGAAATGATCCAAGATTTTTTCTTCCTCTGGAGCTGAGGGTGCCTGAAGCTGCTGTTTCACCTTATTCATGCAAAGCCCCTGTTTCTGTGGTGTTTCTGTCCCTGCAGGTGTGTCCACATGGCTACCTCAGCCTGGAGAGCAGAGCTGGCTGCCGAGCCTGTCCCGAGGGCTATTCCTGTGACCCCCACAGCGGAGTCCAGAGGAGCTGTGGGCCTGGCCAGCACTCCCCAGAGGGGCAGCTGCACTGTTGGGAGTGTCCAGAGGGATTTATCTGCCCAGATGGACGCAGCACACAGGTACATTTCCATCCTTCTGCACACGCAGAGCCTGACCATGAATGTCTGGGCACCAAAGGACAGACCCCCCTGGTTTAACAGTAGGATGTGGCTCTTGCTGCAGCAAAGACAAACATCCACAACATTTCAGTGGTGTAGCAATAAATGCTTCTCTAAATTCTGACCATGTCAGTGCTCAGCTTATCTGCCCCCACGAGCACCCTCAGCTGAGGACTCAAAGCTTGGAGTTTGAGGCACATTTTTCCTTCTAGAAATCGCCCCTGGGGAATAGAGGGGAAGCTTTGCTGGGGAGGGAGGAGCAGGAATGGGATTTTTCCTGATTCCCTGGGAGTTAGGGAGTCCCAGTCTCTCTGGGACACCCCTGGGAGCAGCAATGGCCCAAATCAGACCTTCTGGTGCTGTGAGTTTGTATTTTCCCCCCCAGCCCTGCTTGGCTGGCCAGCAGCCAAACCCAAGCCGCACTCTCTGTGTCCCCTGCACTGCTGGTCCCCTCCCAACTGGAGACTCTCTGCCTTGCCAGCCCTGCCCAGCAGGTAAGAGCACCTCACAGGCATCTTGGGGGCACTAAAACAAAGAGCTGAGACTGAAATGACCCTTTGCTCTGTTAAAACTGAAGTGACAGCGTCGGAACAGAGAGAGGCTCCCTGTGTTCCAGTAAAACTGGAGGTTCAAATTGGTTCCTGAGATAAAGCAGATGCTGTTCAGAAGAGTTCACAAAGAGAATGGAAAGGAGAGATCACCAGGAATCACAGCTGGCTTGGATAGTTCCCACCCTCTCTGGGTTTATGGGACAGGTCCAGCTGATGCAGCCCTGGGACAGAAACCAGGAAAAGTGTAAACGTTGCTGAGCAACGAGGGAAGCTCCTGCTTTCTCTTTCCACACAGAAAGGAGCTTTCTCACCCTCTGATTTTTAACTGATCACCTGTAAAATTGATTCCCACACAGTTACAGCTTTCTCCACTTCAGGCCCTTGATTCACTGGCTATCACAAGTACCCATTTCTACTGAGAGCTGTAGGCATTAGGAATCAAATAGGGGAACACTGATTTTCTTACCTAATTTCTCTTTCTACTTGACACTCTCAAAGAAATCCAAATAAGCCCATGTTTAGGAAATTGCAGTGTGTTGTTGGAGGTGTCACTGAGATGCTGAATTAGGCACCAGGGGAATAGACTAAGTGGGTTTTGTTGCAAAACCATTACATTTTGGAATTATGGCTCACTTCAGTGAGAGTGCAGGATAAGCCTTTCAGAACTCAATGGCTACTTGGTGTAGTTTCCCCACAAAGAGAGAGTTTTCTGCAGCATGAAAATCCTGGCATGTCCCTTATACATCCCAGGGAGGATTTGGCAGTCCAAGGTTAACATTTTTTCTGCTTGTTGCCCCTAATGAAGTTTGGTGCTTTGGTATCCCCACGAGCCCTCCACATAAATCATGTTCCATTCCTGGATAGTGTTTGGGAACAGAATTTTGGTGCTACAAGAAGCACAAATATTGCAAATAATTCTCTTCACATACCCTCAGACTTTCATTCACAATTCCTAACCCACCTAAACCCTTGCAAAAAGGCTTTACAGGGAGAATGGTCAGCTTGTAAAAGGCTGAGTGCTGGCACTGGAGGGGGCAGTTGGCAGTGGGAGGTCCTCCCATTGCTCTTCTCTCTCCTGAAAATCCTGTACTGCAGGAGAAGGTGGTTTCATCAGCAGCTCCAGGTGCCTCCTGCAGAGCCACTGAACTCAGTAACTTGATTCTTCCTGTAATCAGAATCCCTCTCATTAAATAATGAAGAGTTCCTGTGCTCTGGGCATCTCACCTGTTGTCCAGCAGAAGGAGAAATGAGTAGCTAAAGAGATCATGTAGACCAAGACCTGAGTAGTTCATAGTTATAACATAGGGATAAGAGAACAGAGGATTTCTGTTCTTTCCAGTGCCTGGAATTTTAGATATGAATACAGAGGATCCCATGCTGGCATTCAGTGCCTCAGTGTTGGATACAGAACCTCTTGTGTTCTTAAATCCAAGTCACCCAGCCCAGCTGCAAAGCCCCTGGATAAGGACTTTGAATCCCATCACAGGCCAGAGAGGCCTGAGATTCCCAGCATTCCTTTCCATGGTTTGACTGACTTTAATTATATTTAATCTGTGTATTTAATACTGTGTGTGAGTGAAGTGCCCTGGCTATGCTGGGACACAGCAGTGGGTTTCAACACAGCAGTGCCACTTGCAAGCCACAGCTAAATCCTCCTTTCTTTTTCTTTTTGCTCCTCAAATATCCATGTGGAGTTTAGTAAACCACTTGATTATCATGTTCTATAAAACCTAACTTGGAAAAAGTAATTAATTCTTGGTGGATGTGAGCATTTCCTCACTCAGAGTACAAGTGGCAGAAGGATTTGAAGTGAAAGATGGTGTGTTGGACTGGGGAGAGGAATGTGGCCCTTAGAGCAGTGGCAGGAACACCTCAGCTGATCTTTAATCCCCATAATCTTGGAGAGAGCAGAAGAATTGGAGTAGAAAGAGAGAACAATTAACTTTAATGATGCTAATAAAAGTAACTAATTTAGCTTGAAATTTCATTATATGTTTTGAATTTTAAAATGTCGTGGTGTGTCAAATGTTCCAATTTTCTCTGCCAGCTCAATTTTACAAAAGGAAGAAATACTTTCAGGCAGGGAGAGTCTGAGTTGTCCAGAATGTCATTTCTGAGCCACATGTTGGTTTGTTTTTTTTAATTCTCCACAGGTCACTTCTGTCCTGATGGCCTTGAAGTCCCTCCATGCCCAGCTGGGAACTTCAAACCCAAAGAGGGTCTTCACATATTCAACAGCAGCTCCTCCTTCTTGCCAGGTCTGTCTGATAAAACATCTCCATTCTGGGCAGTGAGGGGACAAACTCTCCCTGCAGATCACACTGTTCAGTGCAGCCTTTTGAAGGGTCTGGCTGTTCCATTCTCATTTACTGGGCTCTGGCTCAGGCACTCCTAAAGCTCTGGATGAAAGGAACACCCATGGAATGTCCTGTGAGCCACCAGATTGGTGGTGAAGCATTCAGGGGTTACAAAGCTGTCACATCCAGAAGGGCTCACCATCCCCTTTTTCATTGGAACTGCCTTTATGGATATTGGCTCTGGCATTTCAGGATCTCCCTATGCAGAGACTTCAAAGAAGCAGCAATGAAGGGAAAAGGTGTTTCTTGTACTTTTAGCAGAAGGCAAGAAAACCCAGGAGCAGCCTGAAATAAGTTCCCCAGCAGGTCAGAGGTGAAGCCAAAGTCACAAACTGGCCTGTTGAGGCTCATTCAGGTGTGTCAGTTTTGCATGGGACACACTTTGTGAACACTTTTAGTCAACTTTAACAGCACATCTCCTGACTCAGACTCATTTTCCAGCTCTCTCAGGAGTGGGAATGGAGGAGTAACACAAAGTGTTGACCACAGGCTTTTCCTTTGGGAAAGGGGATTTTTATTTGTGTTTGAGTCAGTCACAATGTCCTCAACCCATTCTTGCAACCAGAGGAAAGGAGGTTACACATTAGGGAAAACTTCTATATTGTAACAGTGGAAAAGCCCTGGATTTTCTGCCTTTAGAAGCTGTGGAAGCCCTGCCCTTAAGGGTTTAAAAGTGCCAGGCAGATGAAACAGCATGTAGTGTTCTGAAGAGCATGAAAGGCAGGAGGCACAGACTCCCAGCTGTGAGGTTTCCTTCTAAATATTTTTGTTTTGCTTTGGTTTCCTGAATCAGTAGAAGTTTGTTTTGTATACAGTGGGTCTGAGTCACCCTAATGACTGGGAGAAGTGTTGGAAGCAACAGATTTTGCAATTTAGGAAGGGTGAAAATAATTTTAAAGGACACAGTAATTGTGGTGTTTCAGTCTTCTCTGGTGCTGAATCTTTGCTTAGATATGGAAAGGGAGACCTGGCTTTCTGTTACAATAATCACATGTGGCTGAGACTTGCTCTGCCTGGTTTTGAGCACTTCAGAGTGTCTTAATGTCTCTCACAATTGTTTAAAAAAAAGCCTCTTTCTCCTTAACAGGGCTGTACAAATAGGAAAATAGAGGGAGATTCAGGACATGAGCTCAATTCACTAAAATAAACCTTGACCCAAGCCCAGAATGTTTTATGCAGGGTCACAAATCACCAGGTGCACTGCCAGGAGCAGAAACTTGGACTTCAGTGGCTCAGTCTCCCTTTGCATCTCTGGGTTCTTCGCCCCTCGTGTGCTGAGAAAATAATTGTCTCCTTCAAATCAATCCATACCTTTTTCTCTCTGATAATTTCTTTTCTAGCAAATGACTCAGCTGCTAAAGTGTCCTGACTGTTGAATGATTTTTTTACTCACCAGCTCAGTTTAGGAAATCATTGCCTTCCACTTACTTCAGAAATTAAACCCAGAAGTGCCTTTCCATGGTGCAGCAAGGAGCAAACCTCACATCTCATCACAACAGCAAAATCCAAGAGACAGGGCCAGTGGCATCTGAAAAAAAAACATTGCAGGAGCTGTAAAGTAAATTAGAGTTTAAAAACTCTTTGGGTTTAATAATGTAAGCTGTTCTGCTGTGCCTGCACTACTTTATATAATGATGTTGTCATCTCTCCTAAGGAACACTTGGCAAAGGTAGGATAACGCCAGCTGGAAAGAGGCAGGAGAGACAGGAATAAATTCTGGCAAGCCATAGGAGGATATTTCCAATGCACTTCCACGAGGTAGATGATGGCTTGGATGGTACCAGCCTGTGTGTTCAGTGTGATGCACTTATTTCTCAGAGAAATGATGTCTGCATCACATTTATTGCACAGCAGCTCCAGGGGCCAGCCTGGTCCCACACAACAGAGTTAGATGCTTAGGTTGGAGATAATATGCTCAGGTTGCCCAGAAAAGATGTGATTGTCCCATCCCTGAAGTGTCCAAGGCGATGCTGGACAGGGCTTGGAGCAATCTGGGCTAGTGGAAGGTGTCCCTGCCCATGGCAGGGGATGGAACAAGATGATATTTAAGGTCATTTACACTCAAACCATTCTGGGATTCTATGCTGTAAATCTGCTCCCTTACTGATGTCATATGAAGTGTCCAGGCAGCCACACTATTAATTCTCTTTTGAGCATCATCTCCAGAAAGTGGTGAGAAATGGAAAATTTCCATCCCTGTGGCCAAGTGAGATGGATTCAGGTGGTGCATAAAGGTTGTCCCCCTGGATTTTCAGGGTGTGCAGATCCCCCTCGGGAAGGTTTTGTCAGCTTAAGGCAGTTCTGAACAGGTCCCCCAGCTCCAGGAGTCTGCAGCCCCTCAGGTGTGTTGATTCAGCTGCTGTGCTCAGAGCTGGGGAATTTTACAGTTGGGAGAAATTCACATCCTGTCCTGCTGAGGTTTCTGAGCCTTGTCTTTGTCTGGACTGTGCAGTGAAAACCTAAGGGGGGAATAATGAGAGTTTTCTGAGGAGTGGGAATGATGAGTAGGTGGAAGGAGAGGGAGGCATGACACTTAAACTCACTTTGCACCCTGAGGAATCCTGATCTGAACCTGTGCCTTCCATCCTGGGGAGGGGAAAGCCCAGATTTTAATGAATCCTGGTATTTTTTGGGTGCTGTCAGGCTCTATTCCAGCCTGCAGAGGCACAGAGTAAATGCTTGAGTGTCTCCTTGACAAGCATTTGGAAGGCAGCAGGGGTCCATCCTGAAAGTTCTCCAGGGAACAGCCTCCTCAGCCAGTTCTCCCTTCCCTTGGAATTGCTCTGTTTGCTTTGTTTGCTGTTGAAAGGCCTCACTCAGGAGGAAAACAACTACTCCTGTGTTTCCTTTCCACCAATTTAAACATTTTGGGAACATTTTGTCATAAATGCCCTTCGTGAACATGGTTAACACCCACAAGGGATTGTTGTTTTATTATGTATTGATCTTGCTGATGTTGCTTCAGGTACCAACACAAGCATCTTTTGTTTAACACAAGGAGTTTTAGGGCTGATCACAGACTGTCACTCAGAGGTATCCATGTGTTGGTACTGAGAGTATCTCCAGCCTGCAAAACCCCTTCATCTCCTTATATTCAGGATGCAGACACAGAAATGGCTCAGCTTTCATGGAAACTCCCTTACAACTGAGCCCCAGGCACTGTGACTATTAAATGAGGGTGTTTTCAGGCTGATGTTTTTGTGTATTGTTTGATGTGTCTCGTTTCTTATGTGAGCGGCTCAGGACACACAGCAGATGGTTTTACAGCTTCCACGAGCCACTGACACTCAGCTGATCCAACACCACCCCCTCCTGGCTCTGCAGTAACTTTATTTCTTGTGTGAATGGACCTCCATCAAACTTTCTTGCTCTGAGCTGGGAGGGACCCACGAGGATCATCAGTGAAAGCCAATGGACCAGATTTTCTAGGACACTCTGAACTCAGCATGTCGTGATCCCTTTGTGACCTTAAACATCCTCTCTCTCTCTTTAGGAACTGGGTTGTGTTTGAAGTGCCCTGCTGGGTATTTCTGTCCTGCTGGAGCAAGTTTTCCAGTCCCGTGCCAGCCAGGGACATACAATCCCCTCCCAGGACAGGATGAGAGCTCTGACTGCAGAGCCTGCCCAGCAGGGAGGGCTTGTACCCAGGCTGGCTTAGCCCAGCCTGACTCAGAGTGCTCACCAGGGTAAGCCTGGCATGTTTTCTGTTCTCCTCTGTCTGTCTGTGCATGTGTTTCATCTCCTTTGGGAAGAGAGGTGGCTTCGTCTTCTGTGTCAAGGTTTTATTGCAGTTCCCAGTGAGACATGGACTGTTCTGGGGGGAGGCACCATGGAATAGGTGGGAAAAAGAGACAAGAATGAAGCCAGGTCACACATCCCTGGCTATGAACAGCATGACCTGGCTCAATAACTTGCTTTCCTCGAGGGAAAAGTGTCCAGTCCTTTCCCAGTGTTTCAGTATTTCTGCATTGGTGGTCAGTCGTGTTCCTGTCAGCCACAACATCCAAAGCTTCAGCTTCTCCCTGGCTACTTCCTCCCGTTCTTTTGGCAGCGCATTAAGTTTCCTGCTCCTTGCACCAAAGCCTCTGTCCCAGGTGCCCTGCTGTGTTTCCAGGTACGTGTGCCCACTGGGGTCAGCCAGCCCTCACCTTCCCAGCAATGCCTGCCCTCCAGGAACGCTTGGCAATGACTCCAACCTCTTTGCCAAGTCCCAGTGTGTCCTGTGTCCCGCAGGATTTGTCTGTGGCAGAGGTATGTGGTGAGCTCTGGATTTTGGGGGTATCCCAGAGCCCACCAGAAAGTCCTAGAGCAGGTCAGGGAGGTATCACAAGGATGGGAAATGGGGAAAAGTTGCCCTTTAGTCACTGCAGAGGTTGCTGTGCCCACTGGACAAGCTAATTTTACTTTGAAACTTTCTCTATGCCATTCATAACTTCACAACCTCAAAGTTTTAACAGTCTTTAGTTTATTTCATTTATATTCACATTACAATTTTAATATTTTAATAATTTTAATACATAATTTATATCCCATTATCTTTATTATTTTACAGTTTTTAGCTTATTGGTGGCATCTTCAATTAAATGTCTGCACCAGCTTTGGACAGGTCATGGTGTAGGATACTTGAGTTGATGAATAATTACTTTAGTAACTGGTCCTGTGGTAGAACCTCCCATCAACAGAGGAAGTAATTATTGTCATCTCATTTTAAATGAAGGGAAGAAATTATTGTCATCCCATTTTAAACAGAGGGAAGGAATTATTGTTACCCCATTTAAAATAGAGGGAAGAAATTACTGTAACCCATTTTAAATAGAGGGAAGAAATTATTGTAACCCTATTTTGAATAGAAGGAAGAAAATGATTGTCATCCTGTTTTAAATAGAGGGAAGAAATTATTGTCATCCCATTTCAAATAGAGGGAAGAAATTATTGTCATCCCATTTTAAACAGAGGGAAGAAATTATTGTCATCCCATTTCAAATAGAGGGAAGAAATTATTGTCATCCCATTTCAAACAGAGGGAAGGCACCAAATGATGGGGAGGCTCAATTCATGGTCGTGCACAGAGCTGAAAGCAGAGGGAGGGCTCTGAGCTGTGTGAAGCCCAAGGGCTGCACTGCTGGTGGTGAGTTTGTCCTGGTGTTTGCAGGCACAGGGGGCAAGCAGAAGCCCCCCAATCCGTGCCCAGCTGGTCACTACTGCCCACCTGGCACCAAGCACCCGACCCAGCACAGGTGTGCCCCGGGCACCTGGAGCAACAGGACGAGCCTGAGCTCGGCACAGGAGTGTTTCCCATGCCCTGCAGGGTGGTTTTGTGTGGGAGGAGCCCGTGTGCCCACCGGGATGTGCAGCTCCGGGCACTACTGCCCCCAAGGTAGGCAGCTCTTGGCAGCAATGAAGGAGATTGGGGTCAGTTCTGGCTTTGGAGATTTTGTGAATTCTCATAAAGTCACACACCAGCTTTATCAGTGTATTTTTTGCACTAAAGTGTTTTGGTGTGGAGTTGGATAGGAAATTGTCCCTTCTGTATAGTCAGTATTTTATACTAAAGTTTTATATTTATATGTATTTTATACTTATATATGTATTATTATATTTATGTTATGTATAAATTTAAATGTATACTTCATATATTTGTAGAAAGTGTATTATTTATATTTTTTACATTTATATTTATATTTTATTATGCATATCTATATGACTGAGCACATTTGTGTCATTATTCTTTCCCCCTTAATTTGCAAAGAATTGAAAAGCCATTTCACGTGTCTGGTACAAGCACAATCCTAATTTTGAAACTTTCTGCAATGGTGACTTTTGTTGTTCTCAGAGCTGCGTGTGACTCTTTTATACATAACTATAAATTTACAAGTCAATCATGTAAACACTTAATAGCAACAAAGAGCAGGAGGCCTTTCTGCCTTCTGTTTTCAAGGCTGTGTTGCCTCAGGATGGTTCTCTCCTGTTTTTCTCTTGGGAAGGTACCTGGAGGGGCACACAGTTCCCCTGCCCTGCAGGGACTCACAGCACCAGGCTGGGCAATGGCAGGCTGGAAGATTGTTCTGCCTGCCCTGCAGGGGCTTTCTGCCCCAGTGGCACCTCCAAGCCAGTGCTCTGCCCAGTGTAAGTGCAGCACATGTGAAGGTATAAGAGAAAATATTTCTTTATGGTGTTTTAGCTTGTAATGAATATCTCCCTGTATCAGAAATCTTAAAGATCCTTCCACTTTGTGTGTTGTGGGCAAGTTTTGTCTGAGTAGGGCAGCTTCTTGCTCCAGAAATAGCACATTTTTTCTGTCCAAAAAACCAGGAATGCAGACTAGAGGTGCCCCGTGCCTTCCACTGGTGCCCCGTGGCCTCCTCGGTGCCCCATGCCATCCTGGGTACCCCATGCTCTCGTGCCCCCCTTGGTGCCCCGTGGCCTCCTGGATACCCCGTGCCTTCCCCTGGTGCCCCGTGCCCTCCTGGGTACCCTGTGCTCTCATGCCCCCCTGGGTGCCCCGTGCCTTCCACTGTTGCCCCGTGCCTTCCACTGGTGCCCTCTGCCCCCTTGGGTGCCCCGTGCCCCCTTGGGTGCCCCGTGCCCCCTTGGGTGCCCCGTGCCCCCTTGGGTGCCCTGTGCCTTCCACTGGCGCCCTGTGCCCCCCTGGGTGCCCCGTACCTTCCACTGGTGCCCTGTGCCTTCCACTGGCGCCCCGTGCCCCCCTGGGTGCCCCGTGCCTTCCACTGGTGCCCCGTGCCCCCCTGGGTGCCCTGTGCCTTCCACTGGTGCCCCGTGCCCCCCTGGGTGCCCCATGCCCCCCTGGGTGCCCCATGCCCTCCTCGATGCCCCGGCAGCTCCCTGTGACTCCGTCTCTGTGTGCTCTCCCTGCAGAGGCTCCTATCGGATGGCACCGGGCGCGGAGGAGGCTGCAGACTGCACGCCCTGTCCTGGGGGGTACCACTGCCCCGAGCCTGGCACTGTCACCCCTCACACCTGCGGGGCTGGGAATTTCTCAGTGAGCAGCAATAACTTTATCCTGTCTCCTGCTGGGCATAAGGGCTGGATTTTGGCACAAAGGGAGCCTGAGGCTTTGGGAGGAGGTGCTGGAATGAGCCCAACTCCTCCCACAATGGGGCTGGGAATTTGCAGGGATTAAAAGCAATACTGGCCACCTGTGCTGGCCCTGCAGGGAGCTGAAGTGCTGGGGATGTTCCTACACCAGCAGGTTTGGAGCTCCTCCAGACTCGATGCTAAAAGCATCTCTCAGGTGTGAAATCCTGCTCTTGGTGGTGTTCCCACCCCAGAGGTCTGAGCTGGCAATCCCAGTCCATCTGTCCTGGGGGCAGTTGGATACTTCAGCTTTTCATGAACATTTTACCCTGGGGAAAAGCAGACAACTCTATCTCATTCCTGCTCAAAAGGAAGTATTGGAATGCAGTGGAGTTTCACCTTATCTTGGGAGGTAAAACAACAGGGTGGAGCCTCAGAAGGGACCAGTGATGGCACAACTATGCTCAGAAACAGATGCTGAGGTCTGGGTTCTATTTGTCTGCCCCCAAAGTGTAATGAGTAGCTCTAAAGATAATGGCCATGTTTCAAACAGGCTCATCCCTCCTGTCAGAGCACCCTGGTACCTCTGCCAGAGCAGTTTCTATCACTGCACAAATTTGGTGGCTGTCACTGAGACTGGAGAGGAGCTAAATGATGAATGGAGATTTATGTATGGCAAATAGGCCCAGATTATTTCTTGTTTGCACTTGGAGTTCAGTGTAACAGAGAAAAGTGAGGGACTGTGTCTGTGTTTTCCCTTCCTTCTGCTGGCAGAGGGTGTTGGATTGACTGCTCAGAGGATCAGAACCCTTTCTTTCACAGTAATGAGAGGGCCTGACTCTCATTTGTGAAGCACAGGCTTTCTTTTTGAAGGGTGAAGGCAGGGGATTGCATGCTGTTGCTCTACAGAGTTTAGGGGCAATTTTAAATGGAATTTTAGTGGTATTACTGAGCATAATGGAATGTTTTCTAAGAGCAGGGTCTGCTGTAGAGCTGTTTGCACTCATTTCCTTTGCTTTGGGCCTCAACATAACCTGCCAGATGTGCAGAAGGATTCTTTTACACTCCAAAAGGGATAAGGATTCTTTTACACTCTAAAAGGGATTCTTTTACACTCTAAAAGTGGTTCATTTGCTGTTACAGGACCAGGGCTCAGCCTCCTGCTCTCCCTGTCGAGTTGGGCACTACTGCTCCAGTGAGCACACCAGCCTGGAGGTGATGCTCCTTGTCATGGTGTGCCCAGCAGGTCTGCTGTGCCCAGGGGGACAGGCAGATGCCCCAGATCCCAGGGAAAATGCCTGTCCACAAGGATACTACTGTCCCCAGGGAGATACTGTGAGTGAATCTGCCCTTGGAACTCTCCCTTCAACACAGTCAGCACTGAGAACAGTTCTGCTGTGGAGAACCTTTCCTAATAGTTTTTTGGGTTTTTTTACTGATTTCTGTACTCATGGCATGTTCAGAGATCTTAGCAGTATTTGCCCCACAGAGAACTGTTAATAATGTCAGGATAACATCCTTTGGGGTGCTGTGTACAATTATTCTGGGTTATTTTCACAGCTTCACCTGCTGTGGGCTGCAGTAGTCAAATTAATAGGTTAAAGAGCCATTTTCCTCTTTTCTTTCAAGGGTTTGCAAGCCAGGCCTTGCCCCAATGGCACCTTTGGTGGGCAGAGGGGGCTGGGCAGTGCTGATGAATGTTCCCCCTGCCCTGCAGGCAAGTTCTGCTACACTGATGGGATGGAGCCCCCAGGAATCCCTCACCCTGTGAGTACAGCCCAGTTCTCCCAGCTTTTCACCCAAAAGGCTGCAGCTGCTAATGGAGCAAGTTTAATGCATATTCTCTGTATTTACTTTGCCTTCTGCTTGTCAATGCTGGCTCTGAAAGAGAGTTCAGAGGTCAGGAATTGATGCTGCTCCTTATGTAATGAGTGTTGGGATCTTTCATTGAGATTGTTTTGTCTCTGGAAAGGATGAACTCTTCAAATACTAATAGCTGTTAAGAAGCCTCCATTAAGAGTAAAAAATGCAGCTGGATTCTCTTCCAAGTGGATGAATCCATGGTGTTATTGAAGAGCAAGCTGAGAACTCCATCCAAGTTACAGCTCTCCTCCAAGTGTGGGAGAAGAGCATCTCCCCCTCAACTGTATAGACAAAATGTGTAAGGCCTGTCTCAAGGACAAGATTTTACCTTAAAACCATATCACTTAAAATAATCATCCTACAGGGTCAGAATTTTACTGGTGAGGCTGCAAATTCCCTTCTTTCCCTTTTCTTTCTGCCCCATTTTCTTGCAGTGAAGAAACACCATGTTACTCAAATTGCAGATGAAGTTTGGAAGGAGCTGTGTTGAACCTGCACAGATTCCTCTTCCTTAGGCAGGAGACAACAAAGCCTGACTGTGTATTTTGCTTTCCAGACAGGGGATTGCCCACCTGGATACAGCTGCCCTCAAGGGACTGGATTCCCCTTCTCCTTCCCCTGCATGCCAGGCAGCTTCTGGGATAATTCCAGCACAGAGGGGGAAGATGTTTGCAAACCAAGCCCTCCTGGGCACTACTGTGACTCCCCTGCCATGGCAGAGCCCAAACCTTGCCCAGCAGTGAGTTGTTTTGCTGATGGAAGAAGCTGCTGGGTGGGACCCGTTCCAAAGGAGAGCCTTGAATGTGTGAAGCTGGTTTTGTTTTGCAGGGCTTTTACTGTGTCCAGGGCAGCTCCAAGCCCAAGCCCTGCCCAGAGGGCACATCCAGTGCCAAGCAGGGGCTGTCTGGCCCCTCAGAGTGCAGCCCCTGTGCCCGTGGGTTCTACTGTGCTGCTCCAGGACAGACTGGGCCAACTGGTCCCTGTGAGGCTGGATTTTACTGCCAGGGCATGGCCCTGACTCCAGTAAGTCTCATTGGCAAGTTTTCTCCTCTAACTATTCTCCACTGTGGTTTGGTTTTGGGTTTTTTTCCCCCCCACTGTGTTTTTTTTATTAACCCAGTGACTTCAAAAGTCACAATTTAGTGCTGCTCACACTCAAGTTTATGGCATGAGGACACTTGTGCTGCCCTCAAAGGGGGTGTAGTGATGTCATGTTTTCCCCTCTCAACACTGGCACCCCTTAACTAGAAGGTCACCAGGTAAAGGGTTCAGTGGGTGTGAATCACAGTGGGATTGCTGCTGGAAAAACAAACACTGTCCTGTATTCTTTTGGCGTTTGCTGCGTTTCCCTGTTGTCTGTTCTCTTTAGAACAGAGTTTGTATCTCTTTTTTTTTCCTTTATTGTCCACATCAATCTGATGCCTTAAATATTTCAACCTCATTTACCCTGTTTTTGGAATGATGCCTGTTCCAACTTCAGCTGCCCACAGATGGTGTGACAGGAGATGTGTGTCCTGCTGGGTCATACTGCCCACCTGGCTGTCCCTCACCTGTCCCCTGCCCCCCAGGAACTTACAGCAACCTCAGTGGGCTGAGGAGCCTCCAGGAGTGCTTGGACTGCCCACCTGGGTGAGTGTTACCCAGAGATGACAGCTCAGATCTGTCCCATTGCAAAGGGATTGTTCAACCCTCAAATTTGGCCACAGCCACAGCCCATCCTTACCCTCAGCCTCTTACAGAGGGCTCTGTAACTTCTTTCAAACAGGAATCAGGTCTCTAAAGCTCCAGGTAGACTTCAGGGATTGTTTTTGTTTAGGACTGTGATATTCAGTGAAAAAAAAGACATTATTGCTATCCAAGGTTTTTGGTTTTCCCTCCACAGCCTGTATTGTGATGGGACAAACAGCCAGGATCCCTCAGGACCTTGTGAGCCTGGTTACTACTGCACAGGAGGTGCCAAGAGTGCTCTTCAGCAAGTGGTGATGGAGGGGCATTACTCCTTAGTGGGAGCTTTCAAGCCAGAGCCATGTCCCCTTGGCAGCTTCCAGCCTGTGAGTGTGTCAGTATTCAGTGTGTAGGAACCTGAGGGGTCATCAGAGCCTTTGGAAACTGTAAAATATGTGAAGAGAAATTCATGAGGCTTAAAAAGAGGGACTTGGGACTTCTGCTAAGTTGAGTCGTCCCCACCTCCTTTGCTCTTACCCTGCAATAGAAGAACCCTGTGCAGATAAGAACCTTTGGGTCAGGACATCAGAGCCATCAGGCCAGGCCTGTTGTCTGTAGCTCATCTGGCAGTTTGGATGAAGTTTTCTTGGATAATGCAGATTTAGAAGAGAGTTGCAGAGGCTTTGGCCCTGCAGGGGTGGGGGGGTGTGTCTCCCTGCTGAAAGGTCAGGGCTGTGCCTGCCACTGCTTTAGTGCTTCTAAGTGCTGTTCAGACACCCCAAATCTACTGCATTTGGAGTGCAAGTCATTTCCTTCAGGGGGTTTATTTTCTAGCAGGGAGTCCCTGGCAGCTGGCAGAATGTGCAAACCTTCTTTGTTCACATGGTGAGCAGTCACACCCCACACCTGCCAAGTCCTTTCCATGTTCTCTCCTCAGGGCCGTGCCCAGTCCCATTGTAGGGACTGTCCAGAGGGCACATTCTGCAATGAGCCAGGCCTGGCTGCACCCCAGGACTGTCCCAAAGGGCATTTTTGCCTTTCTGGAAGTACCTTTCCTCTCCCATGTCCAGTGGTAAGATCAGATAAGGACTTGTTCCTCAAACAGTAATTTGCAGCAGACTTCCAGTGCCTTGGCAGGGGCATTGAGTGGTTCTTTCTGTGCAGGGAACCTACACAGATGTGGTGGGGGCAGGTTCCTGCAAGCCCTGCCCAGCAGGAATGTTCTGCAGCAAGTCTGGGCTGGCAGAGCCAGAAGGACCCTGCCAGCCAGGCCATTACTGCAGCCCAGGCTCCAGCACCTCCTCACCCGTGAGTCCTGAACAGCTTGCATTGCTCAAGGCCTTTAGGCTCTACAAAAGCTTTCAGAAACCATATAAATTTTATTTTCCTTGCTTCAGGTGGGGCTTCCATTTGGAGATCTTTGCCCACAAGGGCATTATTGCCCAGCTGGCACCATGCACCCAAAAGAGATGCCATGTCCTGCTGGCACCTGGAATGGACAGAGAGGAGCCCAGGATGCCACGTGGTGCCTGCCCTGTGCCCCTGGGTTTTTCTGCAACATGTCTGGCCAAGATGCTCCTGTGGGACTTTGTGCACGAGGTGAGACAGAGCCAGAACTTCTTCAGCTGCTTAGAGGTGCAGTTGGCTTTGACAGAGAGGCAGGACTCAAATGTTTTCTGCTTTAAGGCTATTACTGCACAGGGAAGACAAAGACTGCAAGGCCAGAGGATGGTGTCACTGGAGACCTCTGTCCCCAAGGCCATTTCTGCCCTGCAGGCTCAGCAGCCCCTTCCCCCTGCCCCAGTGGAGAGTACAGCAATGCAACAGGTCAGGAGCTGGGGCTTGGCCATGCACTGTGGCATGGTGGAGGTGCTGTCTGGGCTTTAGCTGCATCCTGACAGCTTCTGCCACTGTGAAAATTCAGTATTTGGGGGGAGTGGGGTAGAGAAAGGGGTTGAGAGGGGAGTTGTTGGGGGTTTCTTCCCTCTGCTGTCACACAGGGAGTGCTCCCACCCTGCAGCAGCTGCTGTGGGAGGTTTGCAGCAGTGGCAGTGCACAGAGGGCTGGAAGCAGCTATCCAGCTTTCCCTCTGTCCCTCTGCCACCTAACGGGGAGATGTGGAGCTGACTGGAACTCAGGGCTGCTAAAATGGGAAGTTTGCTGAATCAAACACTCCTGGGAGAAAGTACAAATTTGAAAGCCAGTTACTGCAGGAGAGCTCACAAAATAACTTCATTTCCATTCCTGCTTCCCAGCCTGAGGTGAGTTGTGCACATGGTGCTCTCCTCCCATTTCCCTCCATGCTCCCTTGGAATTCCTGTCTCTCCCTCACAGGTCAAGCCCAATGCCTTCCCTGCCCTGCTGGGTTCCACTGCTCAAGAGGACTGAGGCACCGCTGCCCTCCTGGGTTCTACTGCCCTCAGAGAACTGGAATCACCTTTTATCCTTGTCCTCCTGGGACTTACAACCCCTCCTATGGCCTCAGCCAGGCTGAGAGGTGCCAGCAGTGCCCTGCAGGTCAGGATATGACTCTGGTTCTCCCTACGGGGACGTGTCTAAGAGGGTGATCTCTCTGCATCTCCCCCTTCCTAGTTTTTCTGATTTGTTTGACCTCTAGGAAATGTGAGTATAAAAATACAGTCAGAAGAGGATCTCTGTCCCATTGGTGGTGTCCCCAGTGAGCCACAGGTTTTTTGTGACTGTTCAGGGCAGTTTGGTTCACATCATGTTGGAATGTGGGTTTCTCCAAGCTGTGCTGCTGCTGCTGAGGGATTTACTCCTTCAAGAGCTTCCCCTTTGCCTCCCAGTCAATGCATGCAATCCTTCAGCTCTTCTGTTTGTTTGGGTTTTTCTCCCAGTTTGCTGATACTCTTCTACCTCTGTGGTCTTCCAGGAATGTTCTGTGGAGAATGGGGATTGTCCTCTCCCAGTGGTCCCTGCTGGCCAGGATTCTTTTGCACAGCAGGTATTGAATTTAACATTCACAGGGCAAAAGGAGTGAAAAAGTAGGAAGCTGTGGCCCTTGTGATACTTGCTGTTAGTTCTTCTATTCCACTAAAGATGTTTGGCTTTATTGTCCTTAGTTAGAAACAGCAATAAATTACATCCTCTTCTGTCACCTATGGAAGCCATTCCTTAGGCATGGAGGATTCTCCTGTGGATACCAACTCACATCATTCAGGATACCTTTGCTCTGTCTCCCTCATGCAGGAGCAAGTGTCCCAAACCCTAATGGAGCCACAAACACGAGCACTGGTGGCCCATGCCCACCTGGACACTTCTGCCCAGCTGGCACAAGTATCCCACAGAGGTGCCCTGTGGGCACTTACTCAGACAGGTGAGCTCTGGGGCTCTGCTGATGCTAATTTTTAATTTCCTTTTCTTCTTGGTTTCTCCCTTAGTCCTTTAAGCAACCAAGGGCAGCTTTGTAAGGCTCATTAGGCATGTCCTTGCACTGATCATAAAAGCTCCACAGCTGCTCTCCCTCTGCCAAGTTGAAGGTATCAGTGTTTTACCTGCTGAGTTTCCACTCTTGCCAACAGAAAACCTCCTTGTGTCCCTCTCAGGCTCCACAACTGGCAGGACTCCAGCTGCACAGAGTGTCCCTCGGGCCATTTCTGTGGTTCCACTGGCCTCACAGCCCCTTCAGGACCCTGCTTACCTGGGTACTTCTGCCTGCCTGGGGCATCCTCACCATCCCCACCCGGTGAGCTGCCCTGGGGCAACAGCCATTTGTGGGTCTGGCAACAGGTAGCTTTAAAAACTGCCACCTTTTCCCTCAGTATTCCTGCCTCTGCCTCCTCTCAGTCATCCAAAGCCCTGTACTTATTTTGTCTGAGGGATTTGTACCAGTGAACATGCTAAGGGTGAAGCAGCAGTTGGTCTGTGTTCCCAAATGAGATATTTGCATTGAGCACTGGGGGGTTATGGGTGTCTGCCTGTAATGGGCACAGCCTGATTCCCCCTTGTCACTTTGCTGTGTCACAGAAATTATAATTTCCTGGGAAGAGTTCCAGTTCCATGCCCCTTCTACTCTCTGTGCCATAGGTATGGAGGAGAAAGGAGGCCCCTGTCCTGTGAGCCACTTCTGCCCAGAAGGAAGCAGCTTTCCCTCCCCGTGCCGTGCAGGGACCTACAACAACCTCAGCAGACAAGCTGCCTGCTCCCCTTGTGCTGCAGGCTACTACTGCCCAGAGAACAGCACCAGCTACAGCACAAACCCCTGCCCAGCTGGATTTTACTGCCCCAGAGGTGAGATGGGTCCAGGGGACAGGGCAACCCACTGGGCAGGCTGAAACACCTTTCTTCTTAAAGGCAAGAAATGATCTCTGTGAACAAAACAGCAGGGACAGTCTGGTTCATCACAGAAAAAACAAAACCAATCAAACAAAACAAAACCCAAACAAAAATCCCCAATATTTTAAACCATAGATGTGGCTATTCCTTAACACCCTCACAGGCAAGTTAAACAGCACCCAGAGTCTGTCTTGGCCATGAAGGGCTGTGGGGATCAGCAATGAGATAAATTGGAAAAGATGAGATGAAGTGAATACAGCAGGATCAAGAGGCAAGGCAGTGTTTATAGTCCGTGAAAGGTTCTTGCTCTCTTTATTCCAAAGGAACCAGGTTTGCCACTGAGTTTCCCTGTCCCAGGGGCTACTACAACCCTGATGCCATGACACAGAGCCTGGACAGCTGCTTGCCCTGTCCCCCTGGGCACTACTGTGGCAAGGAGGGCTTGACGGCTGCCTCGGGCCAGTGTGATGCAGGTGAGTGTGGGGCTGCCTGGCTGTGGTGGCACAGCAGCTGGGACAATGTGTCTGGGGGGCTGGTACTTTTATCCTGCAGCTTTTAGCACAGCCCTTCCAGTCTGTTTGCTTGATTCTCTTGCCTGACTACAGTCATCCAGTGACTGAACACACCCTGGGCATCCACCTGACTTCCATCTGCTGGTTCAGATGAGCTCAGCCTTCATGTGGGATGTGTCTGGTAGCCTTGGGCAGTCTCTGCATCTGCTTCTGCACCTGCCCAGGCAGCTGAATTGAGCTCTGTGACCATAAAGGAAAAGTACTGAACTAAAGGCTGCAGGATGTCTCCCCATCTCTGCAGATGTGGAGTTCTATAAAAGCATCACTGCATGGAGAACTGTGACCATAAAGGAACAGTACTGAACTTAAGGCTGCAAGATCTTTCCCCATCTCTGCAGATGTGGTGTTCTATAAAAGCATCACTGCATGGAGAACTGTGCCATGGTGCTGTTAATTTTGGGTGGTTTGACCTGTCCCATACTCTGTGTGCTCATGGCTGTGCTGTGCAGACATTACACACAAAGCCATCCCAGCTGCTTTATTCAGGATGATTTATGGGGCTCTGTCATTTCTAGAGCTTCTCAGGCATGTTTTCTCTTCTCAGGCTGGTTTTGCATCTCAGCTGCTTGGACCTCCCAGCCCTTTGACCTGGATAACTACACCAATGCCAACTGCCTCTGTCCAGCCACTGCCACTGGAGGGAAGTGCTCGGCTGGTTTCTACTGCCCCAGAGGGAGCCCAGAGCCCCTTCCTTGTCCTCCAGGGCTTTACTGCAATGCCTCAGGTGTGTCTTTGGGGAACAGGAGGAATCTGTTTGGAGGGGAATTAAAGTAAAGGCATTGTGTGGATAGGAGAATGTTTGCTTTTTAAGGACCCTAAATCTAAGGTCTTCTGGGTGATAAACCTGAATTTTCTGTGACCTTAAGTGAGAGACAGTGTCTCTGTGGCCATGTTCCCATCTTCAGAGGACCAGCATGAACACACTTCATTAGAGGTTCACAGACATGGAAGATCAGGGGCTCCTGTCAGACTCCCCTGTATTCTCCTCTGCAGGTGCTGAAACACTGTCTGAGGTTTCATTTCCTCCCCCTCCTTTGCTGTGCTTTCACTTTGCTTTCAGTATGTCCAGTGGTGTTTGGGAGATGCCTGTGGTGCCTTCCAGAGGAAGACAGTGAGTTTTTCCTGCTCTTCTCCCTTTTTCTCAGTGCTTTGAGTGCCACCATCCTCTCTGTGTTGCAGGTCTGCCTGTGCCCAGTGGGGAATGTGCTGCTGGATTTTACTGTGAAGGGCAAGCAGCTCTGCCTAAACCCACAGATGGTGTGACTGGGAACATTTGCCCTGTGGGCACCTACTGCAGTACGTATCCAGCACAGCCAGGACCAAGGATTTCATGTCACATAATATCCAAAATACTGAATATTTCATGTTCTTTAATATCTGGAGGGCTGATGGGTGATTTTGAGTGTAGTAGCCAACTTGGGGTCTGACCATAGTGCTAAAGTCCCAAATTCTTCACATAATTGTCCTCCTGATCTGTTCACTGAAAGTGATAAGGTGACATTTTTGTCTCAATACCTGAGCTTTAGAATGTAATGGGCTTCACCTCTGTTTCCCTGGCTACAATGAAGCTCATAATGTCTGTGCCCTCCATTCTTCCACTGCTCATTTCTCTCTGTCTTGCTTCTGTTCTCTCAGCTGCAGCATCAGCAGTGCCCCAGCTGTGCCCAGCTGGCACCTTTTCCAGCCTCCCAGGGAGGAGATCACTTTCTGAGTGCCAGCCTTGCCCCTCTGGCTTCTACTGTGAGGAGCCCGGGCTCAGTGCCCCAACTGGGGAGTGCTGGGAGGGTAAGTGGTGAATAAACTGCACTGCAGACTGACAAAGTCTCTGGGAATGTGCTCAAAGGACTAAGTTTGTGTGAATTGGACAAATTCAAAATAAATTACTTTCTGTGAGTCACTATTTTAGAGTGGAAAAGCCACTTCCCTGCTGGGAGATCTGACAGGAGTCAGAGGTGCTGTAGTCCCTACAGGCACCCAGAAAATAGGAGTTATATCCAAATGTTATTCTGTTCTTCCCTCATACAAGAGGTGGTTGCTTGTTCTGGACTCCTGAGCCTTCCTATGGATCCTATAGGATCAAGGTTCAGAGACTTGCTGCCTACCTTAGTGGTTCTATTTCTTTGCTGGGGATGAACATTTTCTGTCTCTGTGTGAAAAGGCCATTAGAGGTTGAAACAACTCAGATGTGAAAGAACTGGTAACATCTGTGTGTTCTGAACCATTCAAATATTGCCAAGGGAAAACTCTGATGTTCAGTGGGGAAAGTTTATTTGAAGGGATTCAGCACCTGAAAGGAAACAGAGAGATCAATGTTATGTCCTCAAACGTTTTTTCTGTGTCACCTGTGAGCTTTGTCCTGTGTTCTGGGGATCACTGGCTGGTAAATTTTCTTCTAAAGAGTGGAAAGCTTTGATAAGTATTTGTGCCAGCAGTGCTGTGAGCCAGATCAATAGCTGATCCAGGTCAGCAGTGGGTTTATTTGTTTGAGTGGCCAGCGAGGTGCTTTGTGTGCCTGGGAGAAGCTGTTCTTTGCTAATGAGCAGCACCTCTGGAGCTTTTAAGTGGAATTTCTTCCCTTTGTCTCTCTGCAGGTTATTACTGTGACAGCCAGCAGGGGCCAGTTATTGATTTCACTCTTTTCCCCTGCCCACGAGGCTTTTACTGCCCACCAGGGACGAGCAGCAGCTCCCAGTACAGCTGCCCTGCAGGAACCTTTGGGCCAAGGCAAAAGCTGAAATCTCTCCAGGAATGTCAGAGATGCCCACCAGGAAAATATTGTGAACTCCCTGGCCTTGCTGCCCCTACAGGTAAACTGCTGTTCTGAGCATCCTTGTTCCTGCTGGAGAGTTGTGTGGGTTGGAGCTGGGACTCCAGGGTTCTGACCCCAGCTAAGGTGAACTGTCCCACTTTACTTGTCAAGAACTTGCTGAGAAAGAAAAAGATTCATTTTCCTAAGCAAGAAGTGAGAGAATGACTGAAGAAACTAGAATTCTGTGTGTGATAGTTCTTTACAAAAATCCAGTGGGCAGTTTGTCAGTGCCAAGCATGTCTGGCATTCTTTTTTTACTATTAGTCTGTTTGTACAGCCCAGTTCCCAAAGGACTAGTCCTTTCAGGTAATTGATGTGCAGGTGATTAAGTTTAGCAGAGAAGGAGAGGGCAGAACACCTAGCAAGGACCTCTGCATCCTTTTCAGGATTGTCCTTTCACATCAGTGCTGATAATTTTTTTTACTGGTCCTTGTCCTGAAAGGCTCTAATTGAGCAAAGCACTTCTAAATTCTTAATGTTTCAGGATGTAATGAATATATTATTCTAAAGAGAAAGAGATTCTAAATAGATTCTAAAGAGAAACATGTGCTTGAACACTTGATGTATGGAGGCAGTGCTCAGTCAGAGCTAAGGGAAATGCTTTTCTCTCTCTGCCAGTTCTCTCTCCTTGCCCTTCCAAGCTGTTTGCTGACCATTCCACCACTCATTTCTGCACTGGCAGTGGCTCTGCACGATGGCAAATGACTGGATGTCAGTCTGTACTCTGACACTTTTATTTATATGCCTATTATTTTCCTGTCTTCATATATTTTGTATAGATTATTCTGTTTTGTTAGGAGATTGTGCTGAGGGGTTTTGGTGTAAAGGTGGAGCCCGAGTAAGAAACCCCCAGGATGGAGACTCAGGACTTCCTTGTCCCTCTGGGCATTACTGTCCCGAAGGTGGGTGCTTTGGAGCATCACTTTTCTTCCCTTATGGAAAGCAGGAGGTGGCATTTCCTCACTCTGGGGTGATTGATTCTCCAGGTGCAGCAGCTCCATTGCAGTGCCCCCCTGGCACGTGGGCTGACAGGGAGGGCAGGAGGAGTTTGCAGGAATGCCAGCCTTGCCCCGGGGGATATTACTGCAATGGCTCTGGGCAGGAAGGGCCCTCCGGGCACTGCAGCCCAGGGTGAGTAGAACAAACACATTTCCACGCTCTGGTGTAGGCAGGAATGCTCTGCAAGGGGGGTTTGTACCCTTTGGAACACACTGTGCCCCTGTGGCTGCAGGTACTACTGTGCCACTGGTGCCCAGACCCCCGTGCCCACCGACGGCCTCTCCGGAGCTCCGTGCCCAGTCGGTCACTTCTGCCCTCCTGGCTCCAGGGCTCCAGCCCCGTGCCCCCCTGGCTCCCACCTGCCCCACACCCACGGGGAGCAGTGCCAGCCTTGCCCAGAGGGTCATTACTGTGTCTCTGGTGAGGAGCCAGAGCCCTGTCCACAGGGTGAGTTCAGATCCCACTTCAATGCCTGGTTTGCCTTTGATTTTCCAGAGACTGCTGATCCTGATCTGGCATTTCTTTCTTTCTTTCTTTCCCAGGGTATTTCTGTCCCAAGGGCACAGCTCTTCCAGTTGCTTGTCCAGCAGGATCCTATAACCCTTCTCAAAGACAAACCAGCTGCCTCCCCTGTCCTGAAGGGTAAGAGTGATTTTAGCATTATCCATATGAGTAAGGGACTACTGGAAATAACTGTGATTCCAGTCACCACGGAGCAGGGTGTGGTGGGAAAAGGAGATATTTTACCACTGAAAGGCACTTGTCTCCAGGATGAAGCAGAGCAGCTGCTGAGCTCTCTTGCACAACATTGTGTAGATGATTATGGGACCAGGAAAAGTCCTCACTCCAAATACAGCTACACTGGAAGGGAATTTAGGCTGTTCAGAGCACAGAAACCATTGGCGCCAGAAACTTTGCTCATGGCTGGAGATAATAGAAGGTTCCCCTGGCAACAGGCTGGCACAGGCCTGTTGAAGGGGAAGAGGATCTTGAAAATCACCTGATGCTGAGCCTGACTTTTCCCTGGGGGATTTATCTCCAATTACTGAGTGGATTTGACCTTGATTAACTGTTACATGTTGATGAATCACAGCCTGGATGTGTTATGACTCAAGTTAAGAAAATTGTGTCTCTGTGGCTTTTGCAATTATGCCATCAATTTGGCACATGAGGAAACAAGTAAGGATGTAGTGATGTGCAGGAGAAGGTCTCATTTCTGGTCCATACAGTGCAGCAGCCACACTAGACAAGCTGGTGCCACTACTGAGCTATTATTCAGCCATTTGTGCATAGAATATTACTAGGAAAATTTCTGTCCTTTTTTTTTTTTAAATCTCTCTTTGGACCAGGTTCTTCTGCCCCAAAAATTCCTCTTCCTTTTTGGAGAATGAATGTTCAGCTGGTCACTACTGCCCTGCAGGAACTGCTTCTGCAGCTCAGTTCCCATGTCCTAAAGGGACTTATAACCCCCAGCCTGGGAGCAGCCTGAGGTCTCACTGCACCCCCTGTGACCCAGGTAAAGCTGATCTCAGCAGGGTGACAGGAGAATGTGTGAAGATGGGTATTGAATGTGTTTGAGGTTCAGTGGGTGGATTTTGTGTGTCTCTGGAGGATCTTTGTGGGGTTTTCTGCCAGTGCTCATGGCATCACTTTGCTTCTCAGGGCACTACTGTGGCCTTGCAGGGCAGCCCCACATTACAGGACCCTGCTTGGCTGGATTCTACTGCACTGGGGGCGCCTCCAGTCCCACACCTACAGATGGTCTTCAGGGGAACACGTGCCCCAAGGGAGCTTATTGTCCTCTGGGCTCTGCCTTCCCACAGCCATGTCCTCCTGGTTCCTACAGCAGCTCCACTGGGAACACTGGGATCGAGGACTGTCTGCTGTGTGATGCAGGTACAACACTGGAAGGAAGGGTCGATGAGGTTGGAGCCATTTCTAGGGCTGTGATTCCACAGCAGGCACTCCTGAACAGCTGCTTTCTCGGAAAAGGGTGTTGGTGGAGCACAGAGAGGGTAAATCTGCCACTTTGCCACAGAAGAGGACACTCACAGTGAAGTGCAAGCTGAGAGCTTCCCTTTCCAGCCTTTCTCTAGATTCTTTCACCCTCAGAGATGACACAAGTGCTGCTTGTTCAGAAAGGGAAGCTCTGCACCTGCAGCTGTTCCCAGGGAAAGATGTGAGTGGCATCAAAAATGATGCTCCAGTGAATATTTCTTCATTACATACTTGCTGTTGTCTGTCTTGTGTGGCCAGTAGCACAGAATCACAGAATATTTTGAGTTGGAAGGGATCCACAAGGATCATCAATATCATTATGGTCTTTTTGTGGTCGTTCTTAATTTCAGGATATTTCTGTGATGGAACTGGACTTGTCTCTCCAACTGGATTATGTGAGGCTGGATTTTATTGCAGTGGAGGAACCATTTCTCCTAAACCTCCCAGGGTAAGCTGTGTTTGTGATACAAATAGTGTAAAATATCGGCTCTGGGGAACTGAAGACCATAAAGTCACCTTAGTTCTGTTGGGTCTGGATTAAACTGTCTTTTACTGCATTATCTTATCAGGTCTATCTGATTTATTGATAGTGAAAGGGGCCAGAGATGACAAAACCCACTTGGCCTTCTTTGAGCTTTACATCTAAAAGCTGGGTAAAAAGTAGTTCTACCTTTGCATGTTGATGGTGCAAAGCAGAGTGGAATGCCAAATCAGATTGAAATTACAGAGGTTGGGAGTGCCTGAGCTTGATTGGAGTGCTGATTCTGTCAGCCTTCCTCTGAGGCAAAACGCAGGCACAATTTGTAAAGATGAGAACTCAACAAACCCCTGGCTTTGTGCCACAGCCCAGGGAGATTTGTTCTGGGCAGAATTCTGATCCTTTATTTTGGACAATTTGTTCGTGCAGCCTCAGAGACTGTGGGGTGAGCACAGCATTTTATGCTCTCATTCTCTTCACCGTTAGAATGTGAGGGAGACCTCTTTGCAGGGGCAGCCCCTGAGTTTGCAGGCTGTAACTCTGGTGTTTCTCTTCAAAGACAACAGTCAGTGGAGGTCCATGTCCACCTGGCCACTACTGTGTGATGGGGAGCAGCACAGCCCAGCCCTGCCCTGCAGGGACTTACAGCCCATCCTGGAGGATGGCACAGTGTCTGCAGTGCCCTGAAGGCTTTTACTGCACTTCTGCTTCTGCAAACTACACAGACTGCCCTGCAGGTGGGTCTGGCTGCACCTCCTCAATGTCATCCTGCTCAAGCTCAGCCCTGAGCAGCTCCATTCGATGCAGCCAATGTGATGATTCTGTCACACAGTGATAAACTGCAGGGCAGACCCATGATGGAGCCTTGGGATCAGTCCTTCCCAGAAAGGGATGGAAGGAATTCCGTGTGTGCAGGCTTGGAATTCTCCCTAGGCCGTTACCAGCATGTGTTAACTGTTATGAAACCATCTTTTCTTTCCCAGGTTATTACTGTCCCAGGAATACAGGATTTGCCGCACAATATCCTTGTCCCCCTGGAACCTACAGCGAAGCTTTAAATCTCTGGGATGCTTCCAAGTGCCAGCTGTGCCCCCCTGGAAGGGTCTGTTCCAAGCCAGGCCTGGCAAGACCAGATGGACTGTGCATGCCTGGGTGGTTTTGTCCACCTGGATCCACATCAAGCAAATCAGTGTTTCCTGGGAATTACTCTGGTATGAGAAGGAATAATGAAGTGTGATGATGGCTGGTTTTGAGGAGGATATTAGAGTCACCCAAAGGACCTCATCAGGTTCAGGATGGCTTTCTCTGCCTTTTTATTTAGTTTAGTGCTCTAGTTCTGTTCTTCCCAAGTGTTCTCAATAAGAGTGTTTGCAATTCTTATGTTTTGCCTCTTTTCCATTAACAGGTATGGCAACCCCTGGATCTGTTGGGTTGTGTCAAGCTGGAACCTTTTGTCCTGCTGGGTCATTTCTTCCTCTTCCCTGCCCTCCAGGTAAGGAGCAGAGTCTTTTTTCCTATACAAGTTTGTTGTGGTGGAGTTTTTGTATCTATGTGTTCTCTCCCCTTTTGCCAAGGTCCATGGGCAATCCCAGTCATGCTGTGGCTGGTTCTGGTGTCTCTGAAATGCTGATCTTGGTTCTGTCTCCTGCTCCAGGTTGGTTCTGTGCCACCTCAGAGCTGGCAGCTCCATCAGGTCCCTGTCAGGCAGGATTTTACTGCACAGGGGGCTCCCCAGTCCCAAACCCCAGGGATGGAGCAGTGGGGAACATCTGTCCTCGAGGCCACTTTTGTCCTACAGGGAGTTCTTCTCCCTCTCCATGTCCCCCAGGTAGGTTTGGAGGCAGCTGCTCCATGCTGTCATTTCTCCTCCCAGTGCCCAGGGAGCTGCTGAGCCTGTCTGAGCCTGTTCCACTGCTCTGCAGCCCCTTGTCACATTGTGCTGGATCTTGCCTGTGTGCCCCAAGGGACAGCTGTTATCAGCATGAAAACAGCCTCTAATGCAGTGCTGTTGTATTGGAACATCAGCCCTAAATCTGCATTGACAGGAGCTGCAGAACTGCCCCTGGAGCCCACGTGCTGCTGTGGGGAGGGGAGCTCTTGGCTGAGCCCTCCTGAAGGTCACACAGCCCAACACATGTAAGGGCCTCTGCAGCCCCCCCAGCACAGGGACAGCTGTCCTTTGTCATCACCATTAAAGAGACAAAGGGTTAAGTTGAATGAGAGACCGTGGAATGGTTGGTTGTTCCCTGGATTAAATCTATCGTTGCATTAAGCAAGTGATTGCACTGCTCAGTCCAGACCAGAAATAAATCAGAATTGTAGAATTGACCCCAGTCAGCCATCAGGACCAAGCTCTCCCAGACCTCTCCTGAAGGAATCTGTCATCTAAGGGAATGCTGGGGCTGTATTCTCTCAGAATTCCTTCCTATCCAACATCCTTTTGCAGCTGGGACTATTGTAGCTGGGACTATTGTAGTCAGACCTGTGTGAGCAGCTGGTGCTTCTCTCCACCACCCCTTCCAGCAGAGTCTGGGATGATGTGACAGTGTGATTTTGGTGGGGTTTCATTTGCAGGCTCCCTCCTGCCTCACCATGGTGCCCAGTCAGCCCAGGATTGCCAGCCCTGCTTGCCAGGCTGGTTCTGTTCCCAGCATGGCCTGAGCTCCCCAGAAGGCTTGTGCAAGGAAGGATGGTTTTGCCCAGCAGGCTCAGTGTCAGAGCAGCATCCAGGTAGGAATTCTTTGGGGTCATTCTTTACCTGCAGGAGTTGCAGTGGCAAGATCTTAAAATCTGACCTTACTCACAGTTTCAAGTTAGGTTTAGAATAAAAAATGCTTTCCAAAAATTATTCCAGGTAACAGAGATTGAAGTAGTGGGTAAATATATCAGAAGAAAGAGGGGATCTTACCAAGGCAAAAAAACAAGTTGAAAAATATCCCAAAAGGAGTTTATCCTTGTGGTATTTTCACCTTTGCTAGAACTAGTGAGAGGGGTTATGTGGGATTGTCCATTCTCCCTGTTAGAAGGGTGATGGAGAGGGAAGTGTAGCTCAAATCCTGGTGTATTAGATATGGAATTCAGTGGCTCATTTGCCAGTGCAGACAAGCTGCAGCCCCTTCAGCTCTCTGGAAGCTGTTCAGGGCAGCACATCAGCCTAGTCCAGTGCTCTGTGGGCTTCAGGGTGCAGTGCCTGGACCTTCACTGCTCACATCTGTGTTTAATGCTTTAAATAAAACTGGGGGGAGGTTGTTATTTAGAAAGATTTTATCTTATTAAATCTTTCAGTTCTTGGTTAGTGGTGCTGCTTTCTCCGTGCAGCTGTTCAGGGATACCCACAGCAGTGGTGTAGAAGTGCATTTCTTTTTTTCCTTCTAGATAATTTGTGTCCTGTGGGCCACTATTGCCCCACTGGCAGCCCAGAGCCCATACCCTGTCCCCCAGGGGAATACCAGGACCAGGCTGGTAAAACCCAGTGTGAAACATGCCCAGCAGGAATGTGAGTGACAGGGACTTGCTCCTTTCTCTTGATGCTTTCTTGGGAATTAATATGTGTATTTCCCTCTCCCTTAGGCTGCTCTGGGTTTGATACACAAGATACACACTTTGATATACAAGACTGGTTTTCTTGTTTCTTTTTCCCTCTAGTGTGTCATTTTCTATACCACAATTCATGTATCACAGTAATCCATCCTAGCAGGTCTGTCTGTTGGGATGGAGAGGATGCTCCTGATAGTTTGCACCTCAGTTTTCCATTTGTTTCCTTCCAAGTAATTTGCTCTCACTGTGTGTCTTAGACTGTCACTGTTGTGCAGGACAGAGGGAAAACATGGGCTGAGGCAACACTTGGGGGGTTTTGGCAGGTTCTGTGCCCTAAAGGACCACTCAGGGGATCTCCAAGGGAACGTCTCACATGGTGTGGCCAAACCAAAGGAATGTCCAGCAGGATATTACTGCCTGCCAGGAACAAAGGCTGCCAACCAGTACCCGTGTCCAGAGGGCACCTACAGCAACCAGACTGGCCTGGGAAACCCCAGGGACTGCAAGCCCTGTCCTGGAGGCACATTCTGTGCCAGTGCAGGTGGGAATCACATGTGGCTTAAACACAGTCCTGGGCTGGTTTCTATCCAGGAGAGTCAAAAAATTCCACCAGTGAGGAAATGTTCTGTGAAGTTCATGTTTTAAGTTTTAAGTACCCTTTGTTGTTATCTCTGGGATTCCTGGAGGAGAGATCCTTTGCAATAATTTAAAATAATTTTGCGAAGTATCTTTTGTAAGTTAAATTAAAGGTAGATTAAGATGGTTTTGTACCAGCAAAAATTATGAAACTAAAGTCAAGCAGCTTGGGTTCTAGGACTCATTTGGGTTTGGCTGTCTCTCGGTGGAAAGATCTGTAAGGATCAGCCCCTTCCATGAGGGTGATCTGGGAAGCTGTTTGGGCTTTCAGCTCTCTGGTTATCAGTTGTGTGAGTAAATATTGGGAATATAGATAGAGCTTTTAGGTCCCAGAGCTATTGCCAGGCCAGCAGGCTCTGAGAGCATTGTGGGGACAAGGCTTGGATGGTTTGGTTGGTGCAGGGGCTGTGATTTCTTGGCTGATCGGACCCAATGCTCCCTCTCTGCAGGACTCTCAGCCCCGAGTGGGCCGTGTTTCCCCGGCTATTACTGCACTTCCAAGGCACGTGTGCCCACCCCTGGGAGGGATGGGACGGGCAGCCTGTGCCCAGCAGGCCATTACTGCCCACCAGGCAGCAGCAAAGCACAGCCCTGTCCTGCTGGCACAGTTCTGCCTCAGTCTGGGATGGTTTTCCGTAATTCCTGCCTGCCCTGCCCTGCAGGGAGATTCTGCCAAGGAGAAGGCCTGGCTGCAGTTTCTGGTGTGTATTGCATAAATTATAATTATTACATTAACATAATTTTATTGTTTTATATTAATTATTATATGATATTAAAAATAAAACAAAAACTGAATACGTAAAAAAAAAAAAAAACATAATTTTTGACTTCCAATTGGCTTTTTTTCTTGATTTTAAACCTAACACTGAAGCTTTTCTTCCTTGCAGGAACATGTTACGCTGGGTATTTCTGTGACCTTGGATCAACTGAGCCAGACCACAGGCACTGCCCCCCTGGCTTCTACTGCCCTGAAGGCTCTGAATTCCCAATCCCATGCAGCCCTGGAAGCTTCAACTCTGTCAGTGGGAAATGGCAATCAACAGCCTGCCAGCTCTGCCCAGCTGGGCACTCCTGCAGTGGTGAGGCCCTCTGGGGTTTTGGGGGATCACACTCAGGCACCCACCACAGCTTTAGTTCTTACAAACAGAGGAAGAAAACACTCAATGCCACACATCATCTTTGGTTAGTGATGTACACTGAGCATAAACACTCCAAATAATTTGTCTTCCCAAACTGTTGGGTTCTCAGCAGCAGCCTCAGGTCACCCACAACACTTCTTGTTTGCTCTTACACCTCCTTTATTCCTTGGCTCAGCCACTTCATCTCCATGTCTTACATGTCTTTGGCCTCTCAGGGAAACAAACCCTCCTGGCAGGCAGCTCTTGGCCTGGCCAGCAGCCAGTCTGTGCCCTGACACAGCTGCTGCTCCTCAAAGGTTCTCACCATCTGCCTCCACAAGGTGTTGATTTGCTCTCCCCAACGCTGAAATATTTGTGGTCACAAATAGTGACAAATAGTAACAAATTCACCCATCACCTTCCATGAGACAAAGAGGCTTTTCCTTCCTGGGGTGAGGAACTGAAACAACAGGGAAGAATTTATTTGACTGAGATAACACGAGTTTCAACAGAGCTGGAACCACAAGTGAGACCCTCAGAATCCCAGCTGAGCATTTTAATTGGAAACCCCAATTTTCCCCAGGGGTTTAATTTAGAACTGACTTACCTGTGCACTAAGATGTGCTTTGTCTGAGGCTGAACTTCACAGAGTTGGTACTTTCTGATGGGTCTTAGAGGTATATGATGAAGAAGATAAGGATTCCAGGAGATAAGGCTTTGCACTGTGTGTGATCTGAGCAAAACCCCTTTGGAAGGACCATATTCTGCTGCTGCTCACCTGCCACACTTCAGTTGCTCCTGTTCCCCATCACTCTCCATGAGGCTTCTCCTGCCCCATGGGATCTGCTTTTCCTGTAGCCTGTGTGTGGCTGAACTCAAATGGGAGGAAGGCTGATGTTGTCACCACTCATCATATCTCTGAGCAAGGTGCTGTGCTTTGTACCCCAGGTCCTGGAGCACACACTCCTGAGCTGTGCCCTGCTGGGTACTTCTGTCTGCCAGGGACCAACTTCAGCACAGAGCATCCCTGTCCAAAGGGCACCTTTGGCCCCAGGACTGGTGCCACTCGTGAGTCTGACTGTGAGCCCTGCCCAGCAGGTGAGTAGGGACTGGCACAGGAAACCCAGGGCATGTACCTGGGAAGAGTGAGGAAAATAGGAGTCCTCCTTCCAAGTTAGGATGTTCTGTGCAGCTCCTCACATTGAGACTGTTCTGTGCTCATTTCAGGCATGTATTGCTCAGCACCAGGTCTGTCCCAGCCATCTGGATTTTGCCATTCAGGTTATCACTGTGCCAAGGGAGCCATCAGCCCAGCCCCCTTCAAACACAGAGTGAGTGCCAGGCACAGCAAACCCAGTGACCTGGGCACAAGGACTGGGCTGTCACACTGTGGTGGCTTCTGCTGTCGTATTTTCCAAGCATTACTGCTCTGCATGGGGCTGCTCATGCCTTTGGCTCTGCCCTTGCTTGCTCCTCAGCTGCAGTGACGTGCTGCTCTTGCTGGCAGCTGGAATATGTTGGTGCCAACTGAGAAATTCTGGCCAGAGCTCTGTTTCTGTACATTTCTCTGGACTGTGTGGTCTAATGTCTCCTCTAAAAGTTGGCATCAGGGAGGGGATAACCACACCTCAGCAACCAAGGCCCTTTTTATGGTGTGTTTTTAGTTTCAGTGGCAGCAAACTTGTAGACTCAGCTCCTGTGTGCCCTTTCCAGAGCTGCCTCTGTGTACTTTGTGTTAAATCACCTTTCAAAACAATTTTTCTCTGTGTTCCTCTGATACAGGTGGAATCCTCCAGCCTTGCTTTGCCTGGCAATGACATCTGTCCCGTGGGACATTTCTGCCCCAGGGGCACAGAGTATCCTGTGCCGTGTCCTCCTGGATCCTTCTCCCCCTCAGTGGGCCTGGAGGCAGAGGAGCAGTGCCAGCCCTGCCCAGCTGGGCACTATTGCAGTGTGCCAGGGCTGTCTGAGCTGGCCCAGACCTCGCTGTGTGACCCAGGGTGGGTGCCACTTGTTAGTGCCAAAGCATGGCTGGGGTTACAGCTGAGGGACATCCAAACCAACAGATCCTGGCCTGGTTCTTAGCCCTTTGGTTGGGGTGGAGCATCTCCTTGGTGAGCTTAGCAGATGTTTCAGAGCCATTTCTTTGCCCTCACTTTGCCTGTCTTTCCATCCCAGGCTTATACATGTTTTTTCACCGTTTTCAGTGAAAAAAATAGTATTACAAATATTAGTATTACAAATAAATTACTATTGCAAATCCCTTATTTATCCTCTCATTCACACTTGCTGAGAATTTAACCTTTTTTTTCCCTTCTGAGTTCTTTTCTTCCACAAGGTGGTGCAAGAAGCAGGGACAAGGTACCATTTCCAGCCTTGCAAGGAAAGTGCCCTGAGCAATATCTGTCCATCTCAGGAGCAATTTCTCATAGCAAGAGGTTACAGCATTTATTTTATCTGTGAAAGAGACTTTGACAAGTGTTTTCAGTGTAGTGTAAGAAGATTTCCTGGGGAAAGATTTCTGGTAGCAGCTGACTCTGGAATCTAGCAGAGAAAATCACAATGAAATTTATGCAGAAGTCAAAGCTAAGCTCAGAATATGAGTGAGAGCTGCATTTGGAAGGGCTAAAAATAATTAGCCACCAAACCAGACTTCTTGAGAAGAAGAGAGATTTGCCACATTTTAAATGTTCCCCAAAATTCCTGTAGCCCTAGAAAGATGTTACAGCCTGGCTGTAACAGTAATGATTAAGGTTTCTCAGCTGGATGGTAATGAATATTACATGATTATAAATGACCCTTGACTTTCAAAATCTGAAGTCCTTGTCCCCAGCAGGCTGCACTTTGTGCTGTGCCCAGGTTGCTTTTCAACACCTCTGCCATGAAACATCCATCACTCCTTATAACCTGCTCTTCAGTCTGAAAAAGTGTTTCTTCCAGGCAAAGAAAAGCAGCTTTGCTGGGCTTTCATTCAATGCTGTTCCTTTTGCCTTAAGGTCCTGGAATTGTTTCTTCTTCAGAAATTACGTGGTTTGGATCCTACATGGGATCACAGCTCTCATTTCCTTGTTGCTCAGCTCTTGGAATCATTGTAATTTTTACAATGTAAAAATTTTTCTTTTTGTAATTTTGTAATTTTTCCTTTTCTTTACTCGAAGTGAGGGTGTGGGAGGGAAGTGGTGAAGGGAAGAGTGACTGATGGCATCAAAGCAGAGGCCTGCAAGAAGACTTGGGATAAAAACAGGCTCAGCAAAGGCAGCAGGAACTGAACACTTGGGCCCTGTGTTTTGAAGTAAAAATACTTTAGTTTTCAAAGGCTTTTCCTTCCAGAGTGAGAACACTTTCTAGGCAGCTTAGTGAAAAAAAGCCCTTTAGGAGGATTTTCAGTTGGGCACCAAATTACAGATGTGGGGGGAAGTTTTCAGCAAAACTGAAACAAACTGCATTTTCAAGGGATGTCTCTTAATGTGCCTCCCCCACTCAATGCCTCTGAGTGGGGCTGGCAGCTTGTTTCAGGTCTGAATTCTCTCCCTCCAGGTATGTCTGCTTGGAAGGAAACTCTGCTCCCTGCCCTTCTGATGGGATTCATGGATACAGATGTCCCAGAGGCTTCTACTGCCCCATGGGCACCGGGCTGGAGCTGCCATGTGAGCCTGGCACCTTCAGCCCCATGCCAGGGGCAGGAGCCTGCCTGCCCTGCCCACCTGGAATGGCCTGTGGAAGTGCTGCCACTGTGGAGCCCCTCACCTGCCCCAGAGGTGAGGCTCAGGTGGCAGCAGAGCCCCTGGCAGGCAGGTGGCAGGAGATGCCATGCTGAGCCTCACAGGGGTTCACTCGAGGAACAGGGTGTTTGCTGCTGCTTAGAGCCAGCTCAGCATTCCCACCTCTGTCTCCTGGGTCTCATTCCCTCTCTATGTGCAGGTCACTACTGCCCAAGAGGAACTGCTGCCCCCGTGCCATGCCCCGAGGGGACACTGAATGCCCTGGAGGGGGCACTGGCCCCCACTGCCTGCAGGCTGTGCCCAGTGGGGAGGTACTGCAGGGGAGAGGCCAACTGGGAACCAGATGGTGAGTTTGGTTAATAACTCACCCCAGAGCACACAGGATGCAGGGAAGTAGAAAACATCTCTGTGAAGAGAGTAAAGGAAATTGGAGGACACCATTCACTTTGTGTGTGTGCCCATCAGTCACTTCTTTTTCTCTGTTTTTATTCTTTTCCCTGAGCATTTATTTTGGATGTTATTTCCATGTTAGTGCATTGCTTTCCTTCTCTCCCTTAGTTTTTTTTCTGCTTTCTCTTTGTTTGCTTCAACACATTTATTGCTGTTCTTTCTGTCCTCCTAAACACTTCCCCTCCCATTTAAGCACAGGGTAGTTGTCACTGGGGCAAAATGCCAAGATTGGATACCTGGAAAGAAGAGCGGCAGAACTCTTCCCACAGGGAACAAATCATAGGGAACTAGTTAGAGAAATGATAAGGTAAGCAAATGCCAGGTGAGGTCTGCAAGTAAAGAAAGGAAGTGATTGAGGCCAAAGGTTAATGAGAAGAAGGAAAGGCAAACCAAAGGTGAACTGCCCAGGTTATCAGCAGTGATAAAACAGGGTAAGGATGGCATTTGGCTTCTCTTCTCTGTGTTATCTGCCTGTTTCTGAGGTTTGAGGAGGTGCCTCTGCCTGCTGGTGGTTGCCACCCTCTCTGTTCTGCCCTGGCAGGTCAGTGCTCAGCTGGGTACTTCTGTGAGGGAGGAGCCACTGATGCCATTCCACGTGGGACACCCACATTCCCACTCAGCGGGCCCTGCCCAGCCGGACACTACTGCCCAGAGGGAACCCATCTCCCCATTGCCTGCCCAGCTGGGACCCTGAATGATGCCATGGGTGAGTGTGACCTCACCCCCAGGTGAGCAGCCATGGGGAGCAGCTGCCCCTTGGCCACAGGAGGGTGTTGGCACCCTCAGCCAGGTCTGATGGTGTCCATGTGTACCGGTTCCAGCCAGTGTTGCTGATGCTGTGACTGTGTTGGGTGTTCTTCCACCTCCCCCTCTGGCTGGCCCTGAGTTTTGGTTTCCCCTCAGGTGGTGCTTCCCCAGAGAGCTGTGTGCCCTGCCATCCTGGGTCTTTCTGTGCTACTGCTGGTCTGAGTGCTCCCACAGGACCTTGCTCTGAGGGGTTTTACTGCCCAGCAAACTTCAGCTCTGCCAGCCCCACAGCGTTCCTCTGCCCCAAGGTACTGCTGAGGGGGTGAAAGACCTGGAGCTCAGCTCTGGGCAGTTTCCCACAGTGCCACAGGGTCACACACACCTCATTGAAACATTGATTACATCCACACAGAGTGTTGCCTGAGGTTTTGGTGCTTCTGACATTCACTCTTTACACAGGCTCTGAGTTTGGCATCATCTCCATAAAACCCTCTCCCCCTCTCCTTGCAGGGTCATTTCTGCCAGTCAGGGACAGCCCACCCTACGCCATGCCCTGACGGGGAGTACCAGCCAGCCACGGGCTCTGCATCCTGCATCCCATGCCAGAGAGGGTTCTACTGCCAGGAGCTGGTGACAGGAGACCCCAAGCGTTGCCCACCTCATTCTTACTGTCCCCCAGGTACGCTGGAACCTGCATGCCAAGGGTTCAGGTGTTGTGCCTCGCTGTGATCCCAGAGAGGTACAACCGTCAGCTGTGAATTCCTTAGGCCAGGTGATAAGGTGGCAGTGAGTCAGTGTGTCCTCACCGTCATTTGTCACGCCCTGATAGAGGTCAAGAGCCTTGCCAGACCACAACAGTTGTACTGAGGGTTGTTATGGTCTCTGTGGTCTCCCTTCCAGGCACACGAGTTCCTCTCATGTGTCCTGAAGGCACCTTCACTCCTGAAAACATGACTGGGCTCTGGAATGAGAAGGAATGTCTGCCCTGCTTACCTGGTCACTTCTGCAGGTTATGATTCATTTCAGTCTGGCTTTTCTTCACTTTGTCCTAAGCAGTTTGGCATCCTTGGTTCCTAAATTCCTCCCAGTTTCTCTGCTACATCTCCCTCATTCAAAGTAAAGAAATACAAGCTTAGCTTTTGGGTACAGAGGTGTTGGATCTCTGAGCTTTGGGAGGCATCTCAAAGCAGTCTGATGTCATTGTCATGGTACAAAGAAGCATCTGAACCAAACAGTACATGAAAGTAATAATGCAAACAGGTCAGCCCAGTGGAAAATCACCCACAGATTCATCTAAAGCAGTTTGCCCAAGTTCATGGAATTTGAACTGAGACATGTCTGGCTCAATTAATTGTCTACATGTATCAAAATGGGACTGTTTTATCTCTCATACCAGTGTGAGAAGTTATTTTTCATTGCAACCTTCACAGAGTTCACAGATCAACACTTGCTCTGCCTCTGCTCCCAGTCAGGAGCAGCAGGTTGTGCCTAAACTCCTGCTGTTCCCTCTGCTCCAGGCACGGGAGGCTGCAGGGAAAGTGTGCCGCTGGCTACTTCTGCCTGGCAGGGAGTGCCCAGCCTGCCCCCCAGGGCCAGCCCCAATCCTGGCGCTTCCTGGCTGGCTGTCGCTGGGGCCAGCTCTGTGCTGGGCTCTGTCCTGCAGGTTAGTGAGCATTTCAAACACAGAATATTGACTTACCTCTGTTGTCCTGCGTGATGTGTCATGATGCCTTCTTTGAAGCTGTCATTGCTCGTTAGTTTTCTCTGTTTTCACATCATTTGGACAAATCTGTGTGCATGACCAAAAAAGCCACCCAGAACTCATGGTGCTGAACTGCTACACCAGAAGAGTTTGAAAGCTTCTGGTTTGGCTTTGGCAGCTGTGTAAATGTTCATTGTGCAACAACAGGAGACTCTTGCTTGGTCATTTTTGCCATTGCAGGACTTGCATGTTTTACTTTCCTCTCTTTCCCATTCCTTTCTGTAGGTTTCTACTGCCTGGAGGGATCTGAGGTGCCCATCCCATGCCCTGCCAATACTCTTAGGGATCTTCCAGGGGCTGTGAGGAGAGAAGATTGTCTGCCTTGTCCACCAGGCCACTGGTGCAAAGCAGGTTTGAACTTGAGGATAAACACTGAGAGGAAGGGATGTGAGTTGCTATTCAAGAGAGTTGTGTGTGTCCCTGAGGCTGGATGTGAGGTCAGGAATGGCATTGTGGACCAGTCCTGGCACTAGTGACGAGTTCTTGTGTCTGCAGAGGAAAGAGGCATTTAACACTGTTAATATAACATGTTGATATAACATCTGTTCCAGCAAACACTGGAAATGTAGGAGAGCCTGAGATCACACCCAGTCTCTAAATATCCCTGTCAGAAGAGGGGCTTGGATGGGGGAGGTGGATTGTGCAGCCGTTTAGGAATGACCCAGGAGGTCACAGAACAAAGATGTTTCACTGACAATGAAAATGACTCCCTGAAGCCTTGCTCTCTGTTTGTTAGGGGACTCAGAGGCCCAGCCATGCCCACCAGGACACTATTGCTCTGGAGGCAGTGGCAGTGACCCTGTGGCACCTCGGGAATGCCCTCCCCAGACGTTCCGCGGGCAGCCAGGAGCTCGGAGCATGGCCGACTGCCAGCCCTGCCCTCCAGGGTATCACTGCCCTTTGTCAGGTCAGTGCCAGAGGAAAACCAGCCCTTTCCCAGCTCCAGAGGTGGTTACAAAACTCCCTAGGATTAAATACTCACTCATGTCTGCAATTATCTACAAAACTCCTCCTGGCTACCCAGCCTCCCTTTCTTCATTCCTTTCTCTTCCTTACAGGTCTGACCAGCTTTGAGGATTATCCATGCCCCCCTGGGTACTGGTGCCCTGGCAAAGGGGACACTTTCCTTTGTCCAGCTGGCACTTCCAGGATCCAGCCTGGTGCAAAGTCATTGGAAGAGTGTGATCCCTGCTCACCTGGATACTATTGCCCGGATCCAGCACAGACAGGGCTGCCCAACACCCAAGGGATACCTTGTAAACCTGGTTATGAATGCCCAGCAGGTGACAAGGCCTTTGTTTTCTTTATTTGCAGCAGTTTCTGAGCCCAGATGGCAGTCAGCAGGCACAGCCATGGCGTTTAGCAGTGACTTGGGTCCCATTCTTGCCATGGTCACTCTCAGCCCTCCCTTCTTGTTTGGCTGAGGTTGCCAAAGGTGGTCTGGGCGTAGAAAAGGAGCAGATATCTTTGTGCAGGGCCAAGCATTGAGGTGTTAGCAATTCCTGCCAAATAGCAAAGTGATTCCCAACAGATCTCTGCCCTTTTGTGAGCAAGAGGAAAAGCACAGTGTTTATTTATGGCCACATTCCAAAGCCTCCTTGCTCCCTGTCTCCCCCGCACTGAGTCTTCTGTTCTGGGTATGTCCCGTAATATATCCCTGTTCCCCATTTCCCTCCCCAGGTTCAGTAAGTCCCAAGCCTTGCAGGGCTGGCCTATATTGTGGTGCACTCACAGGTGAGCCTTCTGTGTGTCCTGCTGGGTACCACTGTCCTGAAGGATCCTCCACATACAATAGCCCTGAGCAGCTGTGAGTACCTGGCATGTTGGTGCAGCCAGATTTCCATTTCTAAAAACTCTGAATATTGTGAATTGTGCCTGGGCTCAAACCTAAACCAGAGTCTTTGTGCACTGTGCAAAAGCAAAGGAATCTTTGTAACACAACCACAGGTTTGGTGATGGCCAAGGCTGAATAAGGTCATTTATGATTTCTGCTATTTAGCATGAGTGTAGAACTAGATGAGAATCATTCTTCATTTTGTTTGCCCTGGTCATTGAATCCAGAAATCAAACTATTTTCTGAGAGTTTCTCCCCTCTCCCTGCCCTGTTTTGCCTTCCAGGTGTGTGTTTCCATACTACTGTCCCCCGGGCAGTGCCCACCCGGTGCCCTGTGAAGGAGGGTCCATGGCCCTGCCCCTGCCTGGCCTGAGGGGCTCCCTGGAGAAGTTCTGCAGGCTCTGTGCTGCTGGGACCTACCGCAGTGCCCCTCTGATCACAGCGCCCTGCCAGCCCTGCCCAGCTGGCTTCCTCTGCCCACCAGGTACCCAGGCCAGTGGGGCAAGAAAAGGCAGCTCAAACTGTACCCACAAAGATTTTGGTTCTGTGTGGGGAAAGCTCTCAGTCCTCTGCAGCTGCAAAACCCTGGTGTGGGCTGTCACAGGGATTTGCCACTGGATTTGTCCAGGGAAAGAGCTGGGAGAAAGAAACAGAGATTTATATCTAAATATGAATCAGATGGGAAAATGCTGAATGCTGATTAACTTTATATGTACAGACTCATGTATTTATATATATTCATACATATACACACATATATATACATATAAGTGGAATACGCAGGTGGTCTCTGCCTCTCTCTCAGCACTTGCTGGGGTCCCTAAAAAGTGCCTTTTTTCCAGGCAGTGAGAGCTACCACCAGCAGCCTTGTCCCCGAGGTCACTACTGCCCTTCCCTGGCACCTGCCCCCCTGCCCTGTCCCCCTGGGACCCACGGGAGCAGCCACTTTGGGAAGCACAGAGAGGATTGCCAGCCCTGCCCTGCTGGCACCTTCAACCACCTCCCTGCCCAGGCTGCCTGTTTCCCCTGTGGCAGCTCCTCTTCCTCTCAACCTGGTGAGTTGCTGTGTGTGAGTAAAATGTCACCTCTTTAAGAGAAAGACTGAAAAGGAAATCACTCAGAAATGTGATTCCCTCATGTGGTTTCATGCTGGACCACAAGCCCTGGCATCCTCATGGTGCTGGGTGTGCTGCCAGTGCCTGAGAGCTTTTTCTCTGTCCCACCCAGAAGGAGGATTCCATTTGCAAAGCTGTCTTTTCTTCCTCTTACACTCTGTTAGCTCAGGGGATTTGATGTCCTTAAAGGAAGGAAGAGATGAGTAGCTCTACTGATTCTTGCTCTATCATTGACTTGGAAGCAGTGGAGTTTCACCAAGAGTGCTGAATTGAGGAGCTGGTCTCAAGTGTGGGTGTGCTTTTGAGCCAAAACTGGGCACTGAGGGCATGACAAAGTGGGAAAAAGGTGGAAAACTAGAGGGTAGGGAGCTATGCCCAGTAAAGAGTGCCCATGCCTTACTCAGTGGGTGTGCAGCACTGTCCCAGTATCCCAAATCCAATGGATTTGAGACTGGGGAGGCACAAGAGAGGGGCTTGGCAGCCTTGACTGGCTGGGTCCTTACCCAGTCCAGGGGCTTCATGTGCAAATTAATGGAGGGCTCATCCAAACTGCTGCAAAGGAGCAGCTGGGCCTTTCTGCACCTCTGGGCACTGCAGGAACTGCCCTGCTGTCTGTGCTGGTGGAGCTCCTGTCAGGCTGGGTGCCCTCAGCTCTGCTGTGCCAGTGGGGCAGCACTGCAGCTGTGGCACCAAAATGAGCAGTGGGGTTTGATAGAGGGTGCTGGACACCAGAACTGCTCCTTCCCTCACCCACCCAAATCCAACCTCTCCTCTCAGGTGCCACCAGCTGCAGGTGCCATGGCCTGAACAGGGCTTTCCAGCAGTCAGATGCCTCCTGCATCTGCCAGGCAGGTTATGTTTACTATGATGAGAGAGGCAAGAAAGACCCTGACAGCAACAGCGACCAGGACTGTCGACCTCAGGTAAAATTTGGCTTCAAAACAAAATTGTTTTGTGACGTGCAGGAGAGGGAGAACAATTCAGTGCTTTAGGCTGAACACACAAAGCAATCCTTTGGATGTTTTGGTTGAGACCCTTGACCCTTCCTTGTAGGATAATGGCACTTTTCTTTACCAGAATCTTGTGAGGCTAAATTTGAATTCCTAAGGGATGGAGGCAAAGGATACTTGCACACCAGGGCAATGGGGAGCAGCACTGTCTCATGTAGATGACAAAAGCAGGAATTTAAGCCTTCTTATTGTTAATATGAAGTCCTTAATCAGACTTGCATGAGGGATTTGGATGGGAGGGGAAATTGCTGTGTTTTTTCTTCCATGCTTTCTGAGTTGTCCTTTAACCTTGTCAGAGGTTACTTTAGGAACTGCAGCCTGGGCTATGCCAGCAACTTAGCTGGTGCTTTCCACTTTTTGGCTGGATTTCTGTAGGACAGAGATAAAACTTTCCCTCTGTTAGACAGCAGAACTCCTTTGGGGGCAGTAATTAAATGAGTGGTGCTACAAAAGAAACGCAGACACCCTTTATGCTGAATGTCTGAAGCAGAGGGGAGGGAGGGATTTTGGGGGATGCTGCTGCACAGCTGCCTGGCTTCCCGTGCTATGTGGGTGCTGTTTCCCCAGGTGGACGAGCTCTGTGCCCCCGGGCAGGTCCGGCTGGCAGCGACACGGCGCTGTGTGGCCCCCGAGCGCCACGACTGCTCTGCTGCCTGTGGGAGAGCTGGGGGAGAGCTCCACGCAGAGCTGGGCATGTGAGTGCCACCCTGCCCAGCCCTTCACACCCAGCTCTGTCTGCCAGAGTCACTGAGCCCATGAGGTCATAGCAGGGCAGGGCTGTGGGAGGTGTTTTTGGGAAAGTTTCCACTGGTGGAGTTCCTCTCTGTGGAGATTTGGCCTTCAATCCACAGTCACTGGCTCCATTCCTCTGCCCATTCCCAGCATTGCCTGCTGGGTTTGTATCTTGGGTGGAGGCACCGGAATGAGCATGGACTGGCAAGGTGAGGTTGGGCAGAGCTCAGGTTTTCTGATGTGTAGAACTTCTCCCTGTGCCTCAGGTTGAGCCCCTCTGAGGAGGATGATCCCTCTCTTAAATATAGACCAGAAATGAGGAATTCAATCCTCATTCTCCCCCCACACCTTTAATCATCACATAATGGTTTGGGTTGGAAGGGACTTAAAGGTCATAAAGATCCAAACCCGCTGGCAAAGAGTGATGCTGGTTCTTGTTGCATGATTATCAGTTTTTTCTCTTTGTATATTGAAAATCTGTCCCTGACATGGACTGCACAGAAATCTAGTGTGTTAAAATTGTACTCTTTCTGTCAACCATATTCTTAAAGCTGAATTTAGGGAGGGATGTGTAATGCTGTGTTACAGGACTGAAGTTGGTTTCTACTAAACACCAACCAAGCACTGTTAGAGAGTGGGGCAGGACATTTTGGCCTTGAATAGCAGGCAAGGTGCTGATGGGATGGACAGGGAGTTTGCTCCATCTTGCTTTCCATGCACACAGAGTAGCCCCATTTGTTACAGGTTGTAAGATACTGGGTCTATCCTGACCCCCAGTGAGTTGCAGCTCAGGGATCATGACTGATCAGGGCCTTTTGTCCCCTTGGCAGATGTCACTGCAAACTGTACATCTCTGCTGAGGAGCTGTGTGACCAGCTGTGTTTGCTGAGAGCCCCACGGATCTCCCTGGCATTTGGCATCAACAGGGAACTGCTTCTGAGGATGAATGGAGGAGAAGAGAGGGTAGGTGTGGAGGAAGGGAGTGCTTTGTCAGCCTGCAGGTCTGAAGAGAGCCCTTAAAAGTCACAGTTCAGTAAAAAGGGCCTCCTGGGTCCTGAGGTTATAGGGTTGATGCCTTACAGAGAAATGACAGCTCCTAAATGAAGGGAAAAGCCTCACTAGAGGTACAGCTGGAGTTGAGACTGGTCACAAACCAGGGTGTGAGTCCAGGGCTGATTGGATCAGTGACCAATGTTTCCCTCTGCTTTCCATAGGAAGTGGCAAATGTCCTGGGCCCAGATGAACACGTGCAGAACAGCCAGAGGGTACATTTGGTCCTGTTCAGTCCCAGTGGAGTGCTGGGCTTCATTGTCTCCAGCACAGCTGTTCTGGATGCATTTCTCATGGGTAAGGCTTGAGAGCCCCGAGGGTGAACCTGAATTCCAGCCAGGCTGAGCTGTTTGTTTCCTTTCAAGTTGGCACAGAGGGAATTTATTATCAGATGCTCCAAACTATTTAGAAAGTAGGGAAATACCTTGTTCTGTCTGGGATTAAACAGTAAGGAACTGCACTGACTGCACGATCAGCTCCCTGGGAATGGGTCAAATCACAACTGTGGGATGATTTGGGATTTCCAAGGAACTAGAAGAAAACTATTTGGAGTCAAATCTGTTGGCAACTGCATGCTGGTCCCCGATTCCATTTGCTCCTCAATTATGCTGCTGTGACTGAGAGCAGAATTTGGCCTTGTGAGCTGTAATTGCCCACAAATACAAAATAAATAGTTGTTCCTTGCCAAGGCTTAGATGTCCTTCCATGCTGCTCATTTTGCAGGATTCATTCTGGTTTGTTGTGTTGCCTGGCAGGAGATTTTCCATCAAACCAGCTGCTGCAGAAAGGTCATCGACTCCAGAGGACTTTCTCCAAAGATAGCCAGGCCCTGCCCCTTGTTCCTAACCCTGTAGTGTGTCTGGAAGCAGGAGACACAATCCTTTTCCAGCTCAGCATTGATTCCCACGGTGAGTGTTGCATTCCTGTGTGTCCAGACCTGTCCAGGGCAGTGACTCCACATTTGCATGTGTGAGCACATCCCTTCACATCCCTTCTCTCCTGCCTTCAGGGGATCCCAGAACTGCAGTCTAAGCTCTGATAGGGACTTACCTCATGGGTTTCACTTTTTGACTGGATTTCTGTGCAATAAACTTTGTCTGCTGTTAGACAGCATGTCTTTGTTGGGCAGTTATGAAACTCACTTGAATGAGTTGACACTGCATGGCCCCCAAAAAGAAATGCAGTGACACAGTTCTTTGCCAGCCCAGTGCCAGCTGTGCCAGCTGAGGGGGGCCAGAGCTGCTGACACTGTGCTGACCCATCCCCAGATCGTGCATCCAGCCATTACCCCGTTTATCAGAAGCAGCATCTCTATAACAGCAACCCCAGCTGGGATTTTGGGCCCTTCCGAAGACTGCACCACCTCATCCAGGAGACCCACCTCAACCTCTCCTGGTAATGCCTGGTGTGGATCACAGTGCTTGTGTTATGGGCAGCATTTGGGAGGGAGCCTTGGACAGAATTAGTAGGTCCTTGGCAGTGAAATGTCAAATGTGTGTTCAAGTCCATGTCTTTACCCTCATAACAGGAGGAGGCCAAAGGAAAGTCGGACCAGCCAGTGCCTTCCTTACTTCTCTCTTTTAGGTTTGCCCATGTTTTCCTGGAGTCTGGCACATATGTTTTCAGGGACAGCACCATTCAGGAACACTTCCTTATTGTGACTGTGAATGAAGGCAATGTGAGCTGTGACCCCAGGACTGTGTCCTTCCAGCCCTCCTCTCTGTTCCAGCTGGCCAGACATGGGGTTTTGAAGCAACAGGATCTGAACTTGGCTCCTAACTGGGCTGCTATTGCAGGTACAGCCCAAACACTGGCACACCAACCTTCAGCCCTGAGGCTTGGCCATGACCTTTCTTGCACTTCTTTAAGTGTGTTTAAACAAGGATTTTCTTTGAAAACATCATCAAACCACTGACTTTGCCAGCTCTAATCCTTTTCTCCTGTGGAGCTCCCCTTGCCAAAGTTCACTGCACTCCAGCCAAGAACCTGCCTGTGTAGGAGCTCAGGTGGTGAGAGAGGGAAGGAGCGGTTGTGTTTCACCCCACACCCTGCCTGAAGAATTCAAGTTATTGAGGGTGTTTTGTTTTCCTTGGCTGGAAAGCAGACAGTGATGCTGCACTTCCATGATAAACTAGGCTGAAATTAAATACATCATTTAAAAGTTGACTAAAACATAAGGTCTGTTGAGTTCTTTCCTCAAAGCCAGTCCTCTGTGTGAGTGTTTTGCACATACCAGTCCATCAGTGAGAGGCCAGTAAAGGACAGAAATGAAAGTGTGGCTTGCAGTGTGATCCTTGGCTCTGCCACCTCAGCTGCCCAGTGCTGTGAACACTTTGCTCCTGGCCTGCATGTACCAATCAACAGGGGGGAAAGCAGAAGCCCATGTAATGAACATAAAAGCTGCTAAAAGTTGGGTTTGTGCAGGGTGTTTCTTGCTGCTCACCATCCCTCTCTGCTTCCCCAGCAATCCTTTTTGTTCTGGGCTCCCTCATTGTGGTGCTGACAACTCTGGCCATAGTGTTCCAGCCTGCTGGTCCCATCATTAGCCCCCTGAAGGGCTGGAAGCCACGATGGAGGAGCCTGGGGGAGCCACACATCCCACCAGAGTACATCCTCCTGAAGGACAGGTAAACCACCTTTGCATGGCAGGTGTCAGGGGCTTGTGAAAATCTAGATGAGAAATCCATCCTTCTGTTTGAACTGGGCTGGTAAATCTGCAACATCTGATCTTATTGAAGAGAGTGAGATGCTCTTCACCCTCTTCTGTCATTCCCTCTAGCCTTCAGTTTTATCAGATGCTTGGTCCTCGTGGCTCTGGAGAAGATGCTGGTTCTGGAGAGAAAGGAGCAGCACCTAATGCAGGTGAAGTGCTGGGCCCACCCCAGATATTCTCCAATTGGCTTCTTCTTGCTTAGTTCAATTTTGTTGTCCTTTGTTAACTCTGGCATGATATTTGGATACCTGCCCACCCAGTGCAGTTTGTGAGCTCACACAGGCACTATGCCTGCAGAGCAGGGACACACTTCCATTCTAGGTTCCTTTGGTCTCTTCATTTAGGCAATTAACCCCCTGTGATTGGGGTAGAGTTTTCTCCCTTAGGAGTTGGGAGAGGAAGTGGCCAGTCCTGAGAAGCCCTTTAAACCAGCAGAAAGTTTAAATGACTGGCAAAGAAAATAAAGATCTTTACAAATATTTTCCTTGGCTGCTTCTGTTGGCCATTCTGTTCTCCGAAGGCACGTGACTCCTGGGCTTTGTTTGCTTTCCGGGAATGACCTCATCTTGGGAATTTCGGGATGTTCGGAGGGAACAGCAGATGGCAGCACGAAGAGATGCTGCGAGCAGCTCTCAGAGCAGCAGCAGCAGCATCCTGAGTTTTGTGGGCGAGTTGGGAGCTGATAGTAACGCCCTGTCATCCTCCCCCTTGCTGAGGAACGAGATCTTCTCTTACCCCTCTTGCCTCATCCCTTTTCCGTGCTCTCAGCACACCAAATGCTGTTCCTCACGGACAGGCAATGGCCTGTGTGGGAAATAAAGCCCAGTAGAGCCGTGGGCAGTGTTTGGGTTTGAGCCCTGCCTTGTGTTTCAGAGGGGCACTTTGCACCGAGGCTCCTGGAGGATTTCAGTGTTCGCACCCTCTATGACAAACTGGAGGATCAGAACCTGCACGTGGCATCTCAGCTGGCACAGCACAGGAAGGACGTGCTGGGGTTTTACAACAGCATCAGCCACCGCATTCAGAGTCTTGTGGTCAGTGGGAAGAAATATGTGAGGGAAGGGAGTCTTGGAAATGTGAAATATGTAAGATAAATAATTCCCCTGAAGTGACAGTTTATTGAGGGATGTGTCTTACTCCTGTCAGTATGTTATTTGAACATAAAATAACTGGTGTAATCTCTGCAATCCACCCATTCCTCTGTTCTATAGAAACAGAGTATGACACTGCTAGCAGAGTGTAACAGAATATAACACAGAGTGTAACACTGCTGCTCTCTGTGAACAGGACATGGTGCAAGCACTGGACTCTGATGCCCTGAAAATCCTTGCCAGGCAAAGGATTTGTGGGCACAAACCTGCAGACAACAGCTGGGCAGCAGTGGGTGATGAACAGTGTGATGAACACTGTGGCAACTCCTTCCAAACAGGTGAGAGGACCAGAGTGCAGAGCAAGGGAGAAGAGGAATGTATGAGTAGCATCAGTGAACAGGTTAAAAAAAAACCTGGCTCATACAGAGATCCCACAAGATTGTGTCTTTCAGTGCTGTTCTGGAAGAGCTGAAAGTCTGTCTGAGTTCAGTGAGAGGAGAGGTCTGTCAGCTTAGCACAGAGTTACCTGGAAATGCTATACAATATGAGGGATCTTGTGCAATTTCCAAAGAAAGGTTCCTGCTGTTGGTTTTGTTCTGGGTGTAATTACAGTTCTTCATGTGGTTCTGTGGAAACCCATTTAAATTGTTTATCAGGTTCATTAGGTGCTCCGTGGCAGGAAGTGACAGAGTTAATGAAAGCTCTGGAATTGCTTCTTGGGAATGCTCCAGGCAGGAATGGAGCTGGGAAACCAGAGCTGGAGCAGAAGGTCCAAGCACAGGATGCAGAGGAAGTTGTGCCCTCACTGGGCAGCCTGGCCAGTGAAAGTAAATCAGAAGCAGTGGAAGGAAAGGTGAGTTACACGTGTCTGTTGTTGGGCCACCTCTCACCTTTCTGCTGGCTCTTCCACTTGCCCATGTCTTTAACTCTTGGGCCTTTTTTATCCCACAGGACCATGAGCTGCCTCAGCAATGTGAACTCTTCAGCAGGAAAGATGCTTTTTTCAGCTTCCCTGGACATGAAGAACATGGTAAGGGCAGTGACACGGCTGTGGGTGCTTTGGGTGCTTCCAGAGATCCCAGAGAGGGCTGATGCAGTGAAGTCTGGGGTAAGAGGGGGTGGTTATGTTTACTAACAGGGAAAACATGTAATTACTTCTTCCCATTTAAGCTATTTTTTACTTTGACATAATTTTTATTTTTTTTACCTGTGATGCCAGTTCAGGGAAGCCACTTCTGCCTCCTCTATTGCTCTGTAAGGGAGAAGTCAAGGAGATTTCACCCCTACAGACCCTTTACACCTTTATATCAAGTGCCCAACTCTAGGGAGGAGAATAGGCATCATTACACTAATTAAGTGCTGATATGGGGAGGTCAGAGAGATTCTACACCACCAGTTCTCTGACCCTCACAGCCTCTGGGTGGGCATTCTCTCTGCTCAGTGCAGTATTTCCTCTCTGCAGTCCTCCAGCCATGAACAGCCTCTTTAGGCTTAAAAGTATCCCCGTTTCTTCAAGGTTTAGATCTCCAGTTGCCTTATCTGACTGAGTTGGAGGTGGAGGGCCTGGTAGCAGCTTGCCCCCTTGCCAAGACCCTGTATGAGATCAAACAAACCTTGGTGAATCTGCAGCAACCCTCAGACCTTGGCAATCCAGGTAATAAATCTCAGTCTGACTGCAGTTTTTCCCTGTCCTGGATAGGATAGAAGATTACAAAGGTGGAGAAGTCATCCCTCACCCTTGGTGCCTGGTAAAACACACACACCAATGTCTGCTGCAGGTCATTAAAAAGAAGTCAACAGGAGGTCAATTAGCAGGCAGAATTGCTTGACTAATTCACACATGTAGATTAGTTTCCTTCCTTCTTCTGCTGAGTTAATTTATTAAAGCTTTCCTTGTCATCACAAAAGGTTTCTGGGGAAAATGTTGTCACATAGTGAAGATCTGTGATCTTGGGGACCAATTTACCAACAAGAGAGTAAGGCAGGTGGTGTCTGTGTGTGTACTGGTGCATAGCAGTAAATAAAGAGTTAAAATGAGCAGGATGTCTTCTGAACTGAACATTTTCCTTCAAGCAGTTGGTGAATTTTTAGGCTGTGACGCTCAGAGTTTGAAATTAATAATGGTGTGGGTTTGGTGTAATTATGGGTGGATCATTTGCATTATTTTGCAATTCAGATACAGTCAGTTTGCAAAGACCTGAGAATGCCCTGGATGTGCACAAACATCCTGCACTGGGCAGAGATCAGTGCTGGCTGTAGGTGCTGTCCTGGTGTGTGCCCTTTGGGTTGGTGATGGTGGCACAGCAGCCCCCTGGGGCTGTCCTGAATTTGCACTCTGCTTTCACTTTGAATTTCTCTGACAGCAACCACCAAACGAGTGTGGGGAGCTCAGCCCTCCCCTGAGCTGCTGCATTCCGGGGCTGCAAACAGGATGGAGCTGAATAAAGAGGAGCTGCCCTGCTCAGAGATTGAAGAGACACAAGCAGGAGCATTTCATCTTCTGCACATAAAATAGCCACCACCTCACTTCCTTGAGGAACCCTGATTATCCCTGGCAGTGACTGAAGGTGGACTGTGGAGGAGTGTGTGTGTCTGAGGACAGAGCTGCTGTACTTGAAGTATCAGAACAGATATGTATTTAATTAAGGATGTATTTGGTCAAATACATAATGAGTAATCCGTATTCTGTTTGCTTAACCTTGAAGTACCTTCACACTGGTCTTGGATTATCAGTAATTTGTCAGCTGGAGAAGGAAGTTGAGCTTCTTGGTGTTACTGATTTTTTAGTTTTCATTGTTAATTCAGTAAAGCACAAAACATAAGACAACAGGTGGCATCAATGTATTCTGTTCAGCTTTCATGATCTCTGATATGGAGGATATTTTTGAGTTTTCCAGTTATTATAGGGCCATACTTTTAAGCCTTGCCCAGCATCTCTGTGAGGCCTGGGCATGTTTTCAATAGACCCATGCTGATCTCAGTAAGTTCTACTGGCAGAGACCCTCAAGTTCTCTACAGATGTGATTTTTCTGAGCAAAGAGAACAATTGAACTATTCCTGTAGTGGTGACTGCAGGGATCTCTGTAGCTGCTGGAGTCCAGTGCTCTGGGAGCCTGAAATTAAACTGAAAATATCCCTCCTCCCATTGTGCTCCTCCTGAGCTGGCCATAAGAGAGCAGGAGAGCTTGGCTGTTCCTCTGTAGCTAAAGAAATACCCACACACAGATGAAGATTGAAAGATAAAGAGGGTTTGTGCTCTGGATTCCATTTTAGCCTCTGAGCATCCTCAGCCACACTCAGAGGCAATTGTTTCTGAGGAAGAGGAGCAGAATCCCCTGCTCCATCTTCCTAATATTGCTCAGCTCCAGGTGAAGTTCAGCACCACAAGATTTCCTGACTGTGAGCCAGCACAGTCCCTTGGCAACCCCCCCACAGGGAGGATCCAGCTCCAACAGCAAAGCCTGTTCTCTCCTCACTGCAATATTTACTGACTTGCTGAGGTGTGGAGAGGTCTGTGACCCCACTCCTTCCTGGTGCCCAGACACAAACCTGGGTTGGCTCCCTCTGCCTTTGCACAACCTCAGTGGGTATTCAGAGGGTGAGACTTGGTTGCCCAGGAGCCAAGACAGAAGCTCTCAGGTTTGCTTCAGGTGTGTGTGGTGAATCCAGAGGAACTGCAGGGATTTTTTGGGCCCTCATCTGCTCATTTTGGTGGTTCCACGTTTTCTGAACTTGCTCACGAAAACAAAAGGTTTGTTTCATTCCTTTGCAACTTCACCTTGTGGGAGAATTTAGGGACTTTTTGGAAGGGACTTTCAGAAAATACAAACGCTGCAAAACACCTGTAGGTCAGTGTGATTGCCTGTTGTAGAATGTAGTTGGGAAAAAGCCTGTCATTGCTCTCTTCACTGCTTTCTGTTTTAGGCTATCAGCAGATATGTTTATAACAGTCCTCCATGGAGGTAAGAGCCTGCAGTGCTTGCTGTCTCTGATACCCACAGGGAAATGTGGGACCCAGCAGGTGATAAAGCTATCTCTGGGACTTGTGGTTCCAGGTTCTATTTGTAAAAGGCAGGGTGGAAGGCAGCAGTAAATACAATTTGTCACATTTTTACTGTAGCAATTTTTCAATGAAAACTTCTTTCTGTTTTAAATCAAAATAGAGTCGCGTGTAGAGTTTTGCTCGGTCTTCTTTTTTTCCTCACTGTGTTTTTCTCAACAAATACACTTCAGTTATAAGTAAACAATTCAGCTTCAAAATGTTTGGGATCTTTCTTTTTTCACCTCAAAACTTGAGCATATCAATGAAAAGACCAGAGTTTCACAGTGTTTCCCTTCACAGTCTGTTAATATTTCCTTGGAAAGAACAAATAAAAAGAGGAGTGGTGCAACCATTGGGTTTATTCTGCCTCTGAAGTATTTACTGTTGATAGCTCATTTTTTTGTAGTGTATGGAATCTCCTGAAAGTCCAGCACTGTCTGGAGTAGCTGTGAAGTCCCCTCATATTTGAAGGGTGCTGGTTCCCTGGAACTGCTGATAAGAGTGATGGAGATCATTTGGCATTTGGAGAAGGGTCACAGGGCTGTTGGGGTTCCTTTGGTTGCCTTGACTTGTGCCTCTCTTAACAGAAAATGAAAAGGCCCTTTTCAACACTCAGTGTAAAGTTCAGACTCTCTTGGAGAGCATCAAGCGCTGCTGTGGCTGTGAGAGTGAAGGTAAGGTTGGGTTCCCTGAGGAGGAACCTCTTTGTTTTGGTTCTGTGTGGCTCTGAGGTCTGGGATGGGCTTCTGCTGATCCTGTGTTCCAGTGTGAAACTGTGGCCAAGCCTCCCAGTGGGTTCCCGGTGCCAGAGACTGTTCCTGATGGTGTTTGTTGCACTCCCAAAGGTTGCCCCTGGCTGTGCTCACCACCTGGTTAATTCTTGCCTCTGGTACACCCAGATATGGAGCTTTTACATGCTGTGGGAATAAAAGATCTAATAAAAACATCTAATGAAAACACCCATCTGAAGAAAACATCGAGGGTATCTTGAGGTGGTCCTGACCCAGAGCACTCAACCAAAATGCTCCCAGATTTGGGGTATTTTTCAGCTGTGGATCATCCCTGCATAGCTGAGAGATGTCTCCTGTTTCGCTGCCCTGGCTCTTTGCAGCTCCCTGCCCTGAGGGCTGACCCAGAGCTGTGTGTTGCAGGTGAGATCGAGCTGGCAGATGAGCATGGCCAGGTGAAGAACCTGCTGCAGAACCAGGACCTCTACGGGTCGCAGCTCCTGCGCGGGAGGGAGTTGTGTGTCCTGCTCAGAGTCACACGTGTGTAAAGCTGCAAATCTCTGCCTTGGAGATGCTTTTCTGTTCCTCTGTAGCTAAAGAAATACCCCCACACAGGTGAAGATTGAAAGATAAAGAGGGTTTGTGCTCTGGATTCCGTTTTAGCCTCTGAGCATCCTCAGCCCCACTCAGAGGCAATAGGACATAATGATGTTGAACATTTACTAAAGACAGAGCTACATACCAGAAATTGGACTCTGAAGTTAAAGCTGTTCTTGACAATGCTCTAGTGAAAGTCAAGATTGCCTTCATGTAGGACAGAGGTTTCCTGATAGTCCCAATTCTACCCCCAGGGAGAGTTCTATTGAGAATTTCTGGCTTTAATACTGAGCTTTTATCCCTCACAGGACATGAAGGCTCCCAAGAAGCTGTTTTTACTCCCCTGCTGAACAACCACAGCATTGTCACTCCAAAGTTCCTGGGTATGAGCCTGAAGTAGATGTTTTTACAGTCTTGTTCTGTAACATGAGAGGAGAGAGTAACCCATTAGTTGTGTTCCTATGGGAGGAATAAAAGCCTGAAGTAAAGAAGGTTTTTAATTTATAGTCAAAGTGGGAAATCTTTATTTCCAGAACTAAAAAACTGTAAGTAAAGGAGAAAATGCTTCTTAATCTCTTTGCATTGTGAGTGAAGCCCTGGAGTTGTGGATGATGTGGTGTGCACATGGAAGGGCAAGAACTAAATTTGATCTTCCCTTATCAGGTAATTTTTCTCTTCTCTCTGCAGCTAAACTGAAGAAGTGTGAAGACTCCAAGGTGTCAACTGCCAGAGTGAAAACCAGAAAATACACCAAAAGAGCCAACTTGCTTTTGGAAGCTCCATCCACAGAGGGTGAGCCCCTGACTGAGTGAAAAAGATGTTCACACTTCCTTGGGTCCCAGATCCTGTCCATGAGTGTGTTGTGTTTCTACCACAGGTAAAAGGAGCCATTCACCACAAGGCATCAAGACTAAAACTGGGCCTTCCACTTCCAAAGGAGCTGGGAAACACCAGTAGATGGAAGGAGTTGCCTGGTGCTGAGTTTTGGAGGCCATCAATGCTTGTTGCTTTATTCCTTGATGATACACTGAATTTATTGGGTTGTTGTCAGAAGCCTGAAATAGTAAATGCTTTGTTTCTGAGAAAAGTGTCTCACTGACCTAGTTGGGCAGTGAATCAGTTTGGAGCCAGGGAAGTGCCCCACAACTTTGATCCTCACAGACACTGGTGAATCACGACCATTGGCAGCAGCACAAGCTGCAACCCCAAGCTGGTTTATCTTTAACATAATAGTTTTATTTCTGGAAATGTTGAAGTGTTCATTTAACAAGTTCTTAGCACTTTTATCTTTCACCTCACAGCTTCCATAAATAACTTTATAACTCCTGAGATAGCTCCTATCTTCATGGGTTGGACCCTGTCCCATCTCACACAGACCTGTTGATTCATCAGTCCTGCTGATCTGCTGTGCTGAGCCCTTGTGTATGATCCACAATGGGAAACATATTAAAACTCTGCATAAAAATGCAGATCATCTTGCAAAACCTAGAGATGAACTTTTCTTCCTCGAGGTTCCTATTAAGAAATAAAAAAGGCTGTAAAACCTAATCACCAAGAACAGAACTTTTCTCTCTACAACACCCAGTGGTACATTGATCTCAGATAAATCCACAAACAGCTTTAAAGTGTCAGCACTTGGTTTTGTGCGACTCTTTCATTGCCAAAAATACTTTGAATTAAACATAAATCTCATTTTTAAATGTAAGACCCCAAATAAGCAAAGGGCTGTTGGGACTCCCCAGTGGGATTCATGTGCTGGTGGTGACACAGTGAGAATCACCTGTGCCTGTTTTTGTGAGAACTGTGTGACAATCTTGGAAGTGTTTAGTTGTTCATGGGAAAGGTGTCATATTTTCAACAAGGAACTGATGCTCAAGGGAAGAAATTAAGCAGCACAAAATCTTGTCTTTGCATAATTTGGGTGTCCAATATTAGAAGAACTGGAAGAAACTTGAACTGAGGAAGAAGAAACTTGGTTTTCCTCATTACCTTTTACTGACTGGGTGTGTTACACCCTGAAAAAGAGAGACCTGGAAATCCCATTTATATCTACTGAAAGCAACAGGCATCCATTCCCCATCTCCCCCTCATCCATCTGTCAGCCAGTGAAAGTTCTGAGAAATCAAAGCCCAAAATACCACAAAACATGCACTGTTCCCTGTGGGAAATCTGCTGCAGCCCATCACTCCCACACCTTGGAGCCACAAAGCAAACAACTCTTTTTTTTGTCCCTCCAAAACCACCCCAAGTGTACACCTGTGGTATTCCTATGGGGAGAAATAAGCCTATTCCTTGGAGCAAATCTGCCAAGGCAAACACAGATAAAGTGAAGAACGTGGCATTGAGGAAAGTTGGGGGTTTCCAGGTGCCCAGGTCTTACCAAACCCTCCTGGAGTGCCCAAGTGCGTGGGTCTGACCTCCGTGAGCGGCGCCAGGGAGGTGTGAGCTGATAACGGGGCTGTGGTCAACGGGGAAGTCAACATGGGGTGTGGGTCAAAGGCCTCTTGTAGCTCTGGGTGTTGAGGTCAGACACTTTCTGGCAGGTAAAACTGTTCTCAAAAGCCTCTTGCCTGAAGCACTGAGCTCTCCAGGATCCAGAGTCATGGAATACTCAGAGCTGGAAGGGACCCACAAGGATCATTGAGTTCAGCTCTTAAGAGTGAATGGCCTAGAAGGTTAAAGGCATGAAGGGTGAATGGCCTGGAAGGTTAAAGGCAGGAAGGGTGAATGGCCTGGAAGGTTAAAGGCATGAAGGGTGAATGGCCTGGAAGGTTAAAGGCAGGAAGGGTGAATGGCCACAGGCCTGTGTAAACCGGGCTAACAACCCTTTGGAAAAGGGCCAGGTGATGAACATGCTCACAGATGACACCAGAGTGGGGCTTGGGGGTTGGGCTCCCATCACAACTCTGCTGCACAAGTCAGACACGGGAACTATGAAAAGACATGGCTCTCCCTCATTTGTGCTGCTGGGAAGTTGGATTTACTCCACATACATGAAATTTTGATGCATTTTGCTATAAATGAGGTCAGGACCTGTGGGGCTTCCTTTGCTCTTGTCAGAGGAGCCAGTTAGTTTTTTCCCTTCTAGCAAAACAAAGATTGAACACTCAGTAAACAATCCTTGACCTCTTTCCTGAGGAGACAATTCTAAATTTAAGATGCAAATGTTATTTGATCCATAATAAGTCCACCAGCAAATGTCTCCCATCAATGATTTACCACCCTAAGGAGTTTTCCTGCAGTGTATTTACCTGTGTTTTGTAGGTCAGCAGTAACTAAGAATGAGGAAGACTTTGTAGTATTATAAATCCTTTGCTTACCTTGGCTTGTCCACCTTCTCTTAGCAAACTGCAGCTCCAAAGCCCTTAGCTATGCTCAGAAAGTGTTCACGCAGACCATCACCTCTCTTGGGTTTTATTCTTTTGTGACCTTTTTTTTTAACTTCCTGACACATTCACCTTCTGGGCTGGGAGGAAATTTGAGACTGGGTTGTGGAGATCCTGAACTCAAGGAGAAATTCACCTTGTGGAGGAGTTTAGTCTCAGCAGCAAGCTGGATCCAGCTGTGATCTGAGCAGCAGGCTGGGAAGTCAAGCATCTCCTTCCCCTCTGAGTTTTATTCCCCCTCCCTGGGTGGTGCTGGGGCAGTGGGGGGCACATCTCCTGCCCCCCAGTTGACCTGCCCTGGAAAGCTCAGTCACAGCTGGGAACTGGGAGATTTGTCTTGGGAACATTCTGACGGTTCAGCATGGAATGAACTTTCCTTCAGAGCAGCTCAGACCTGGCTATTCCAGAAATATAGAGGAATTCAAACTTAATTTAGCAGAGCTGCTTCGAGACCCTTGGGAATTTAGGGCAAAATTCCTTTCAGCCACAACAAAGAGAGTGGTTCCAGCCAGGGCTGTGCTGCTCCCAGCCTGGCAAAGGACTGGAGAGAGTTAAGGCACAAAAAGTTCTACACAGTTCCCAGAAAGTCTGTCCTGGACTCCTGCAATGAAATAGCAGGAGAAGAGCATTGTCCTTCCGACCTCACCTGGAAGTTGCTCTAAGTGGCTGCTTTCTCTGCTCATGCTGCTAAAACTGTTAATGTTTGTGGGTTTGCTGTCTCCAAGTTGCTTTCTGCAAGGTTTTATTGTGCTCTCTGGGTCCTGTTGCTGTTGTACCCCTTGGCCCAGCCTGCCACTGCTTTGGCTCTTGCCCTGTCCAGGTCTGCACAGTCTTGTCCTTTCACTTCTCCTCTTACAAACTGAAATCCTCACTGAGCAGCCTTTTCTTTCTCCTTTAAATCAGAGAAGGCTACAGGGAACTAGTGCTGCAGGCATCCTTAAAAATAGCAGTATGGGTGTTTTTCTTCCTCTTTCTGCCACATAACTAGTGCTTCTGCCTGGCTGGTTCCTCCTCCAGCCCTCCCTGCAGGCAGGGAGCAGAGCCCAGCTCAGAGCAGCTGCAAAGCACTGCTGTGAGTGCTCAGAGCTTTAACTCTGCCCCTTCCCTGAGTCTCTGGCACCACTTTTGCCTCCAGGAAAAATAAAGGTAGATTTTCCAGGTTCTCATGCCTTCTGCCTTGGGGGAATTCCCTGTGCCTTGTCTTGTGGGTCTTATCTACTCCCTTGCTCAACATATTCTGGTTTTTATTTGTGCAGAACTTCTGACACTGGTGAGCTGTTCCACACAGTCCATTTGCTCACACACCTTTGGATTCCTCTCTGCCCATCTCTGTCCCCACCCTTATTGCTCCCATGACTCTGCCAAGTGCATTTTACACTCTGTTTAGGATTCTCATATCAGGACTGTTGCTGTTTAAGTGCACGCTCTGATTTGAGCCTACTCAGAGAATTGGGACTTCAACTAAATACCTGGATAGGTATCCCTGCACCATCAGAAAGCCCAGTTTGAGACAGTGGGTGAGTCTTACAGGGCTCCAGGCCTGGCCAGAGTAGGAATTTCTGCTTAAGAAGCAAGACTTGGACAGAACAATGTGGTTTTTCCTGTAGTTTCTCAGTTGCACAGCCCCAAAAGTTGCCTGTTTTCCTGTTTTACAAGAGTGGTGGCTGGAGAAATATGGAGAATATGTAGGGCTGGAACAGAGAGACAAAGCAACTGAATGGCTTGGAAAAATAAACAATGCAATCACTCCCAATATTTTTATTGTCAAGATAGTTCCATAGTTTAGGACGTTTCTTGCCTTCTGACTGATAAAATCATTCACCTGGAGACTGGAATGAGGTTGGGCCATGGATCTCAGTGGGTTCCACTATAATGTATATAAAGGCCAGTTCCAGAGCCCGTTGGGGTGAAATTTGGAGGAACAGAGGCTTAGCAAGAGTTGAGTTGTGTGAGAAGCCAAGGCCATGCTAAAGGCCATGCTGTTCTTATCATGGTTGTTACCAAATCACTGTTTTTCATGGTGTTATAAAAGGCCCAGTTCAGCTGAGCAGATCTCAGGCACCACAACAGCACATGAGTTTGTCAACCTGCAGAGGAGAGATTGCATAGTTGTCAAACCCACTTCCTTTGGCAGAGAAATCTGTTACCATTTTCACTGGGTTTTATATTTTCTGCTCATTTTACACCTAGCTCCATGATTCTTGTCCTGAAGAATGTTTATTGCATTCCCCTTGGGAGCAGAGAAATGCTTCTCTTCTGCTTTAGGGCTGTGAGTGTTGCTGGTGCATGAACTCTGGGTTTGGGCTTCAGGGGCTTGTCTTTTTGCAGGGATTTAAACACATCCCCTGTAGGGCTGGAGGCTGAATTTGCTCATTGCCCATCTCTGCACATCTTGCTTTCTCCTTCAAGTTTCATTGTTCTGCCCCCTCATTCTGGAAAGTTCTCTGTATTTTGTATCAAAGCCTATTTTCAGTTAACCTGAATATTTTAGGAGGATAAATAGTGATAAACATAGAAATGTATCTGTTTCAAAGTGTATTTATTTAGTAAAACACATCACAGCAGTGCCAGTGTGGGGGAGTGCACAGGTGCCTCCTGGGTTGGGGTGGGGAGGGCAGGGAGGGCAGGACAGCCCACCCAAACTGGGCACAGCTGGGACCCTTTTGTATGGGAATTGGGTTATCCAGATACCTGCTCTTGTCCTGGCCAGACTGGCTGTGCTGCAGGTCCAAGCACACAAGGAATTTCTGCCTGTGCTGATGATGTGCTTTTGGGGCTGTTGCTGTGGTGAGTCCTTGGGCAGCACTTTCTGGGGTTTGAGGAGTGTCCTGCTGTGGTGAGGGGAGGGTGACCTTGGTGAGACACCATCTGTGTCTGTGCCTCCTGAGGGCCTGGATCCCTCTGCCTGTCCATGAGCATATGGAAAAACTGAGCTGTTCCCATCCTGGTGCTGGGATGTTTTCCTTGGAAGACCTCTGGCTTTTCCAGCCTCCCTGTGTTTCAGGGAGCCTCAGCTCCTGGTGGTGGGGTGTGTACTTTGCTGTTCTTAAACCTTCAGCAGTTGGACTTCCAAACTCCATTTCATAGAGGTCTTGTTAATTATCAGGATAGTTCTTGTTTTTTGAGAAAAAGAACAATTGTTTTCCCTGTTCTTTTTGGATTTTTGCTTGAAATCCTCATGAAGAACAGGACAGAAGGAATTAGTCTTTCCAACAAGACTCATGGCCTGCTGCAATTCATTTTCCAATTAAAAGGGTATTAATTAAAGAACTCAGTGGTGTTTTGGTGTAGGTTGTACAATAAAAGACACAGTTCCAGACTATTTTTGCTGCTTTGCTGTGTGAGTCTGCTAGAAAAAAGAATTGTGTGTGTCCTTAAATCCATTGCTCTGACTGGGCTGGTGAGGATTCTCCTTGAAATTCCTGGCAAAGCATTACAAGGTTTTTAGCAGCACCAAACCAGCTAAAGTTGATTCCAGTTGAGCTTTGTTTCCTAAACAGCTTGGTTAGAAATGTGAGCATTTAAATGGTGCCAAATGAGCTTTGGAGATACCATCTCACAGGTTACAGAGGGTAACTCTGCTGCTCTGGGAGTCATGGTTAGTCCAGAGAACCTGCTGGGTGGGCAAGTGCTGGGGGAAAATACTTCTGCATCTGAAATTTCTGTGTTTATTGGCTTTCCATTCACAGCCTCAAATTTTGCACCTTCAAATTAAAACTCTTCTTTCAGCTTGAAAAGAAACTTCACAATGTGGAGTTGAGGGAAGCTCAGCTGAGGTCTGAGCAAGGAATTGTCATTAGGAATGCAAACTGCCCCCTGCTCTCTGGTGCTGCTGCCTGGAATCCGATGCATGGAGTGATTAGGGCTGTGCAGTGCAGCCAGAAAAGATCTTCCCCCGGGGGGCCTTTCATGCTGGTGGGTCTGGACTAGTTTTTCAGTCATTGCATAGTAATGTTTTGGAGAAAGTTCATGAACTGACCTAGTTAAAGCAGATGGAATAAGGCAAGACTTAGGAGGAGGGTGTTTTTCCTCTGGGGAAGTCTTTGGTACCAGAAGAAATTACAGCACCCAGCTTAGCACTGGGGTGGTCAGAGGATGGGGCTGGATCAGGTCTTTGGGGTCTCAGGATTGTGTAATGCTCAAGGGGTTTCTGGGCCAAGAGTGGCAGCACAACCATGTTGTTAAGGTGCAGTGTTGTCTCTCTCTTTATGGTGTGGCCATGAATTTACTTTGCTGCATCCTGGATGCTCAGTGAGGCCTTGGGGAGTTGATTGCCCTCAGGAGATGCCATCCCAGAGCTCTGTGTGTGGTGGCACATCAGCAGTAATCCCTTGAATAACAGGAATAAATGGACTGGGTGTGACTTCCCAGCATCATTTCCCTTTTCAGGAGGTGTTGACACTGCAGTGAGAACAGCAGTTGTCTGCAAATGTTTGCATGAGAATATTAATTTCTGTGTTCTCCTTCCTCTTCTAGTGGAGACAAACGTGGGCCAGCAGTGCCATGGTGTCTGCCAAAGAGCTTCTTTGCATGAGAGGTGGTGCCTCAGAAAAGGTAATGAGGTTTTCACTGTATCATTTGGTTGCACTTTCAATTTGGAAATGTGAACCCTCCCTATGTAGCACTGAAGGCACTCTCACCTTGTAGGAACAGTCTTCACTCAAGTCTCAACATCACAAGCTCTCTCAAAAGAATTCTTCAGGTCTTAAATCATGTTCTGTGGTTAAAAATGTAATAGTGGGAATTCCTAGATAGTTATTTCGAGAGGAATGAGTGTCCTACATGAGGTCTGCAAACTGGTTTACAGGGAAGGGAAAGACTGAGAAGTCCAGTACTGCACTTCAACATTAAACATGTCCCTTCTGCTACTGCCAGAATCAGTTTGGTGTTTGAACAGAAGGGAAAATCCAGACTTGCCACACATTAGAGCTTTATCTCTCACACAGTTAGAGCAGAAGGAAGGTATTACAAGGTGTTACCATCTTGAAGCTTGACTCACTCTAAGACAAGTTGCTCAGTAACTCTGACTTGTTCAAAATGTGTGTTAGGAAGCAGGATCTAAACCCCCACTGTCTAACTCCTGTATTAAATCTTGTTATCAGTAAATTTTTGAGGGTCAAGAAACAGACCCCATGACAGAACAACCAGTGCAATTTGCCAGCCTGCACAGACTTTTCCACCCTGCATTGCACAACAGGTTTTGCCATCCTTAAATTCTCCCCTTCCTTCCCCTCTGCTGCAGAGCAACACTTTGCCTTGAGCCAGCTCTCCCTTTTCATTTCACTTGCTCTTGCCCAGATTGCAGGAACTGTCAGGAACACAGAGGTGAAAGGGGAAAGTGTTGGGATTTTTTGGAGGTGGGAGGGGGAGATGGTGAGGGCCAGTTCAAACCAGAGCCAACTGAGCAGAGAAGCTGTTGTCAAGCTAAAGGAGGTGAAGGAAAGCTGTGAAGTTCAGTGTAATCAGCAGGGACATCAGACCTGTCCAGGCTGGCTGAGGCTGGAGCAAGAAAGCAGAGTTTTGTGTTGAAGGATTTCTCAGTTTATGAGCTAAGTAAGTTAACTCTTGGCATGCTTGTAGTGGAGTTGTAGGCAAAAAGAACAAGCCTGTTTGAAAGTCTGTTAACTTACAGTCCCAAATGTGCTTCTCTCCATTGCATATCCCACTAACAAGTTTTTGAGCCTGAGAGCAGTGTTTGACCCTGCTCAGGCTGCAGAACTGACTCCAGGAGTTCACAAGTAAGAACTGAGTGGAGGAAGAGCATTTTCTTTTTGTTTTAGTATTTAGCACAGAAGTATTTCTCACGATTCTTTTGTTCCTACATGTTTTCTAACCCCTTAAATGATAATAATAATAATAATAATGGTGTTCATGGAATAGTAATAAACCTGTGCAAGGTTGGAAGCTCTGTGTGATACAGACTGTGCAAGGCTGGATGAAAAAGCCACACATTGCCATGACCACGAAAGCAAACTCTCTTCCCTCCCAGCTATAATATAAGGAGTCTGCCAGCTCAGTTTTTCAGGGTTTAGAATATTCTGCCAGATTTGGAATTTAACTGAATCCTGATAACATTTTTGATTTGGGAGCCACGAGGACATGAAGTTCCCACAGTGAACATCCTTAACCTGCTCCCAAATTGGACATAAAACAGATTAAAGGGACTAAATGATGCAGCACTAAGTGTAAGAATTGATGTGTGATGCTGCTGCTTAAAAATCCATTATGAGCTTGGAGGGAAGGTGCCTCTGTGTGGATTTGAGCTGCTGAATTTTGCACCTTCTCCTTGTGAAGAGCCCAAACCCTGCAGAGTTCTCTGAGTTTATGGGGTTAAAAGAGGCCTGTGTTTACTTCCACACTGCCTTTTGCATCAGACCCCATCTCCTCCTGCCTTGGATGTCAGCAGAGGATGGTGCCACCGGGCTGGGAGGTGCTGCCTGTGCTCCCTGCACTGCTGTCATGCAATGACCTGCCCTGTCCTGTGCACCAATTCCCAGACCTGCTGGTTCGAACCAACACAAATGCCATGAGCAAGTGCAGGATTCATTCTTGCCGTGCCTACGGCCTGTTTGTCTGTTTTGCTTTTGTAATCCTGGAAAGGCTCTGAGATTTAGAACCAGTGGCTCTGTCTCTGGGCGTTCATGGGCTTTGCCCTGGTGGAAAATTATGTCACTATTCTGATTTCTCCACTTGTCTTTTCGGTTGCTTTGCGAAACCTGAACTTTCTGCTCAGGCATTGAGATGGGAAAACAGATTGCAAAGAACATCTTGTCTCCCAAAGAAATGCTGGTGTGATGGATCAGAGGCAGAGTCTGGAGCTGACAGGGTGCACACAGACTAATCAGCCCCTGAAGGGAGCTGTGACTAAGCAATGCTGGGAACACAAAGGAGCATTTGTTGGCAATTCTTGTCAAAAGCAAAACTGACTCGACAGGTATGAGAGGAAACTATTTCAGAATCATTTGTGAGATTTGAGGTGTTTGTTCCAGATCATCAGCTGCTTTTATTTTTTAATTTTATTTTATTGTTTTGGTGTATGGGTTTAGTTTGGTTTGGTTTTTCTGTTACTGATCTCCTATATTGCTTCCCCCCTACCCCAGAATGATTATAGATGTGAGAAATGTGATACTGCCATTCCTCCCCACTCCCTCCTGCACAGAGGGCACCTTTCCTACTTTCCAGAAATGGCCATGACAGAAGAGCAGAATTCTTTTGCTCTTCTCTCACAAGCATATGTCGATGTTAAAATGGGTGGATCACATCCATCTTTTAAGTTTTCCTCTCAAAGCTTCTCTATTTTTCTCCTCTGCTGTTGAATTTTTCCAGCCTGTGTTGCTTTTTTTCTCCATATTTCTTTATTTGACTCTTCTTCAAGCCAAGAGCCACCACGTGCCCAGGTTCCCTGTGATAGTGGGGAGGCTGCAATTGTCAGGCAGAGCCTGAATGGTTTGTGATAAGGCAAAAGAATGTTCCTAGAAATACAACGTAGAAGCCAGAAGAGGTTCCAATGTTACAGCTGTAATGCTGCTACTTGGCCTTGAACTCCTGGGAAACTCCTCTGCTGACGCTCTGTGGTTTTGTCAGTATTTTCTGCTGTGCTGTGAGAGCCTCAGAGTGGGGGCACAACCCCAAGAGCATGGGTTTGGTTTGCATTAGCAGGACAGTGATATGTTGGCTATGAGTGCAGTCAGAGGTGCTGGGGTTATCCAGGGAACAACAGAGGCCAGGAACAAACTGGCAGGGCTGGGAGATAAAACTCTCCCGTTCCTCCCTTGGGATGTGTTTATGAGGTGAGTTAGAGCACTGCGAGACAAAGTTCTTTCTGTAAGAATTTCTTGTAGATTTGGTCTTCAGCCAGAACAGGCTCTTTACTCCACAGGTGCTTTTGGACTGTGCTTTCAGCCTCGCAATTTCTATACAACCTATCCAGTCATCTTGTCTGTAAATGTGTTCTGGTTTTGAATAAAACAACCACAGCTGTATTATTCCCTGGCTCTGTGCCCTCTCACACCCATCTCCCCTTTTGCTTTCCTCTTGACTCCCTTTGAGCAGAGTTTGGCATTTCCACAGGTGCTGGAAAGCAGGTCATGTTGCTCACCCGAGTAGCTGCTCCTCATATCTCACCTGTCTTTTGGACAGAAAACAAAACAAATCCCTGCTGGCTCCTGGCAGGTGCCAAGGTGTTGGAATGAGTCAGCTTGGCACCTCTCCTGCTGTCGTTCCAGGATTGCATTACCACTGATAAGCAGCACATTTATCTGGAGTTCAGACTCACCCATTGTTTACAGGCTCATTTTCTGCTGCTCTTCCTCCTTCCTTGGTAATTCCTCTTCTTCTTGTCTCCGTGTGAAAAACACGGAGGGCCAGGGCAATGGCCAGCCAGGTATTCAGGGGAGGGGTTTGGAGGAAGGAAGGTCACAAAATACAAAATAACCTATGACAGAAGGGTGAGACCTTTTGGACAGGCAGCTTTAGATTGGAAAATGCTCCTCTCTTTCCCCTCCCTCAGCTCTTCTCTTGGCTTCTCTCTCACTGCTGTTTGCTGCAGCAGGAGTTCTCTTTCTGTCCCTGTTTCTCCCCTAAAGTTTGTCTAAGATTTGGACTTAAATGTGAAATTTAACTCACACTCTTTATCCTTGGCTTTAAACTTGAGAAAGCCCTTGCCTGAACAAGATGTGAGACCTCCTGGTGCTCGCTGAAGTGACCATGATTTCAAGCAGCACTTTAACTGCCTCTGCCTTGAGCATCCCAAGGGCTATTTTACTGTGGAGATTGTCACCTTTGCACAGTGAGCATTGAATTTGGGCTCTCAAGTGTTCAAACCGACTGCTTTGTGCCTTGATTGATTTTTTTTTTTAATTTCTGGTATGTTGGGCTGTTAATGGGGGCAAATAAAAAGCAAGAGTGAACTTCTTTGTTGGCACAGGTCAGGTCCTTCCCTGTTCCACTCAGTCTTTATAAGAAAATAAGATGGAGAACAGTTTTCTGGAAAAAGTTTTATTATGAAATTATTCCTATACAGCATTTTTACCCTTGGTAAGGTAATACAGATCTATGTATGCACTCACTTGGAATTCAGTTCCACCAGAACAAAATCAGCAAACAACACCTTTAGTGCAAATTAATGCCTTAGATTATATGGAATATCTGTCTTTTTTCCCCTTTCTGTGTGTTTTCCCTCTCAGAGTGCTCTCCAACTTCAGCTTTGAATGAGGGAAAATTGTAGTTGTTACAAAAATAGGTAGCATTTCAATTTCTAGACAAGTCTTGGCTTTACAGTACAGTGGGAGGTAATTCATCAACCTCTAAAGTCCTTATTCTTCATTAAATTCATGAAATCTCTTCACCCCATCATGGGGCAAATCCCTGCTTGATATTGCACAGACAGGACTTGAAAGCAGCAGAGGCTGAGTCAGGTGGGGGAGAATCTCTCCAGGAGGAGGAGGAGGAAGACCTGTCATACAGCCCAACTCAATAATACATGTTCTTGTCCCACCAACCTGCAATAGGAGAAAAAGAAATCAGTCCTTTATTCCTCAGAAAGGAAATCATCATTGGGAACAACTGGCTCATTTTTAAGCCATCACCTGTGAGTGGGAGATCAGGTGATAAAATACACATTAAATTAAAGTACTAAACTAGAAGAATCATGTACTTACTTCCTGGGTACCTTCTGATGAGCAGCTTACGGACTTCATCATAGACCCATATCAAGATGGCAAATGGCACAGCCACAAACCAGTACTGAAACCTGGGAGAGGGGGAAGAGGGTCTCATTCAGCAGCATTTTTGGGGTCTCTGTGCTTTCTGATGTCACTAAAAGAGAATCTGACCTTTGGGATCTCTTTTTCTTCTTCCTAACTAAGCACTCAGACTATTAAAAATAAGATGATGTGCCTGTAAGGCCTCCCAGCCTTAAATAATTACTGTATTAATTTATTCCAGAACCTATTCAGAAGGAAATGTTGCCTGGTGGTATTACAGCCTCTGAAAATGGCAGGAAAATGGAACACATGACAGTGATATATTCAGAATAAATGTTAAATACTGTCTATTCTATATATCTGGCAGTGATCTATTTAGAATAAAAAATGCTGCCTGTGCTACATATCTGGCAGTGATCTATTTAGAATAGAAGTTAAATGCTCTCTATTCTCACCAAAACGTTGGAGATGCTGGGGGAAAAATATTGAAATGTTTGTTTTACACAGGCAGGTTTCCGGATCCTCAGTAGTAAATCTAGTAGAAGTTATGAAATAACGTGGAAATTATGATAATAGTGTCCTTTTTGGCTAAGAAATAGTCCAGTCTGCTCTTCATAGTGAATATTCTTAAGTATTTATCCTGTGATCCCACTGTGGAGGGCAAGGGAAGTTCAGAAGCACCAAAACTCACCTGAGAGGTGTGAAATTCAGGGCTGTAACGTGTCCAAGGCCATAAGTAAGAATCAAAGCAATTCCTATCTGGGAAAATATACCCACCCAGATGACTTTGTTCCTGCAAGGAAAGCAAAGAGGAAGAGTTAGAGCCCCGTGTCCATGGAGGAACCCTCTGGCACAGCTGGAGTGACCTGCCCGGGTGAGCTCTGCAGGCACAGCGTGGGCTCTGTGGCACTGCCTGCTGTGGCACCTGCTCCTGTCTCTCCTGGCAGCATTCCCAGGTGGAAGCAAGCTCTGGGATGCACACAGTGCATTCCTCCTGGCTCCTGCCTGCACTGGGAACATGCCCAGAGTGACTCAGGTGTTGGTGTGAGAAGGGAATAGGTGTAGGCTCCGTACCTGCAGATAAAGGATGCAGAGCAAACTGCTCTCCTATCAGAAATCCCCTGGGTGAGTGCCAGCTTTTCTCTGTGGCCTCTGGCCCAGCTGATATTTTGAATTCCATAACTCCCATGGGATTGAGGGTGGCCAGCTCCTAGGGAGTTTGTCCAGCTGGTATCTCCCCTGCTGGAGCCTGAAGTTATCTCAGAGCACTCCAAATGTGCTATCTATTGATAACTACATAAAGAAGTTAAGAAAATAATCGGAGTAGGAAACTCCCATTCTTTTTGTAGTAAACATTTTAATGAATGGAGAGTTAGTTTAAAGCTGATGCATTTTCAGAATAACCAGTGGAATGTCTGGCTTTAAAGAAAACCCCTCTCCTGAAGCAGGAAAAGGGGGAGAGGGGAGGTGTAGTAAAATGTTTGTCTGAGATTTGTGATTGCCTGAGGCCAGGCTTAGTCTTTGTGCAAAGACTGAATGTGAGTGGGTCAAATCACTGAGCAGACCTGCTTCTGACATGAGCAGTAGGATAACCTGAAGCACAGGTTTAGATTAGATATTGGGGAGAAATTCTTCCCTGTGAGGGTGGTGAGGCCCTGGCACAGGTTGGGCAGAGAAGTTGTGGCTGCCCCATCCCTGGAAGTGTCGAAGGCCAGGTTGGGCAGGGCTTGGAGCAACCTGGGCTGGTGGGAGGTGTCCCTGCCCATGACAGGGGGTGACACTGGATGAGCTTTAAGGTCCCTTCCAACTCAAACCATTAGATGACTCCATGTGTCAGGTAAGGAATGTGCAAAACTTACCTGAAAAGGCCCTGCTGGAAGATAGAATTCCTTCGTGTTTTCCTGATGATCAGATCAGCCACTTGCTGGATGGTGATGCTCACAAAGAAGGCTGTGTAGCCTGTCCACTGCAGGTAGGTCCGCTGGTACTTGGTCTGCAAAGAGAAGGAGGAATCAGGGAGTGTCTGTCAGACACTCCCACCTCCTGCAGGAGGCTGCAAACCCCCCCAGAAGGATTTATTTCAGCTCCCGAGGTGTGAATGCAGAGTTGTTCCAGATTTAGGTCTGTAATGATGAGCTTTGGGCCAGTTCTGCTCCAACATTGCTGTGCTGAGTCACGAGGCTGCAGCACGAGCTCATGTGAGGAGGTGTTTACATGTTGATTTATTAGTGGCTTCTGCCTTGTGATTTCGGCAGGATGAGCGAGGGGGAGTGAGGAGTGAAACAGGGAGGGAGAGGCTGCAAAGGACTTGACAGTGGTGCTGTTCAGAATCAGAGCTGAGAGAAGATGCTTATGGTTCATTTTGATGGGTGGAAACATGAGGTCCAGAGAAGAAGTTGCATCTCCAGAGGCTTTGAATGAGAAAGTGGAAAATTTTAGAGGAATGAATGAAAGAATGGAAGCTGAATGAAAGAGCTGGGTGGCAGGGAGCTCTGAGGAGTGTATCCTGAAGGAACATTGGATGCAAACTAATTGTATTTGCATTTCAATCTCCTTTTCCTTCCTTTATTTTGGAGGAGAGAATAGAATTTTTAAGGAGCAGGTGGGTGAGGGACAGTGCAAGGCATTTTCAGTGCTGCTTTACCCATTGCTGTCCATAGGAATCCTCAAAGTCATTGATGGCATTGCTTTCCCAGTCGACTCTCACGCCCAGCAAGGTGGAAGGGAGGAAACCTTGCTCAGCATAGACGGTAAAATAGGTCACAAAGGCTCCCACTGACTGCATGATACCTGCAAAACCAAAGGGGTAAAATGAGGGAGAACCAAATTAAGAGGCACTGGGGAACATGTTGTGAGTCTACAGGTAGTTTTAGAACACCTGGTGCTCTAAAATTCTTGCCCTCTGCAGATAAAACCCTGTTATAGTGTTGAATAATGAGCATGAGAAGGGAGTTAGTGAGTCTGCAGAGGAAGGAGTTGATTTTCAGCCCCCATTTTTTTTTAGAAAAATGGATCAACTTGGCTCTGTCTCACTTTGCTGATCCCAGGGAGTGTTTGAGAGGCCAACCCACCGATCTGCAGGTAGGAGTACACGGCCAGCTGCTCGTTCACCAGCCGGTCCCTCCTCTTGTTGCGAGGTCTCCTGTTCATGATGTCGCTCTCAGCTTTCTCATAGGCCAATGCCACAGAGGGGATCTGCAACAGAGACAACCCATCAGAGCCCTGGGGGCAGCATCGGCCTCTTTCTCAGGTGTTTGTCAGCAAAGCTGCAGTTTCCATGTGTTTCTGTTCAGTGTACACAGAGCAAAGGAGAGAGGGATCCCCGTGGTGTTCATGTATTAAGGCTTTGAGGGAAGTCTGAGACTGTTTCACAAGATCTGGTGATCATATGACAATACAAAATGCTGGAGGACACGGAAAACATTAAAGGGTCTTTCAGATCCCTTGGCTCTGGTGGAATGCCTGGTGTTCATTCCCCGCAGTAACTGCAGCAGTTTCTGTGATCTCTTGACTGAAACACTGTTATTTGCTCACTTCTTATTGTGCTTGTCAGGAGGGATCAGAAGACTTTGCTTTCTGCTCCCCCTCTGCAGGTTCTTGTTGTTTTCCACTCTTTTTTCTCTTTTTGTGGCTGCTTTTCCCTCCTCTTTCCCTGCCTTGTCATGCAGCTCCAGGGTAAGGCAATGGAACCTTCCTTTGTCCTGCACTCCCTTTGCTCCCAGCCCCGCTCACTTGACATGATATTCCACCAGAAAATCACTAAAAAGTGCCAACTTACAATGTCTGTGCCCAGGTCAATGAACAGGATGGTGATGGTGCCAATGGGCATTGGAATGCTGGCAATGATGTAGATGAGGAAAGGGCAGAGCTCAGCAATATTCTTCGTCAGGGTGTAGGCAATTGTTTTCTTCAGGTTGTCAAAGATCAGGCGACCTGAAGGAGAAGGAATCGTGGTTAAAAGTGAATTATTACCAGTGTTTTCCAGGAAAAAAAAATCAATTTTTGACTAAATTCTTTGAAAACTTTTACTGCTTATGTCTACTTTCCTCATATGTTTCCTCAAGCACTTTGTATTTTGTTTTAGGTTTTTTTAAACTACTACCCTCCCTTAGAGTCTTTGGAAAATTCAAGTGTAATAAAGACTTTCTTTCAATGAGAAAGTTTGAGGGAAAAGTCCCATTCCATCATGTGCTGTAATTTGAATGGAAACCACAAGCCTTTTATGGTGAAAGAAGAGTGGAGTGGGTGGAATAGTTAAGTGGAGGTGAAGTGTGAGCAGGTAATAAAGTGAAAATGTAGAGAAAACAATTTGCATCTTTGAGGCTCCAAACTCATAGTAACAAGCTGGGAAGTGCTTTTGTCTGGAGCTTGACCAAAAAGCAATAACAAATCAATGCTCTGTGTGAGAGAGGGGGATGATTTCCTTATTGTCTGATTGCCACGTGTAGAAGTGGAATTAATTCCCAATTTCCCCAGATATCAAAATCACATTTCCAAATGCAGAAAGGAAAAAGAGGAGGTGGGTGCAGGAGGGAAGGCTCAGGAGGACTGGCCCCTGCGGTGTGACAGTCAGCAGCTTTCAGCTCAGAAAGTGGATAGCAACATGATTTTTACCTTCCTCCACTCCTGTGACAATAGAAGCAAAGTTATCATCCAGCAGGACCATATCAGCTGCGTTTTTGGCTGCGTCAGAGCCAGCAATGCCCATAGCAATTCCAATATCTGCTTTCTTAAGAGCGGGGGAGTCATTGACTCCATCTCCAGTCACGGCAACAACTGCTCCCTGGAACACACAAAAGGATCCAGATGTGGGTTGGTGAGGAGATGGTGCTGTCTGCCCCTAAGGACAGTCTGTTCTCAGCACACTCTTTACATCTCTAGGAGAAAGGTGCTCACATGAAGTTCTGAGTCCTCTTTATATCCACAGAAAACAGCCAGGGATCAGAGGGATGGTAGGCAGGGTTAGGACAGCAACCTCAAACATTTCTGTGATAATTTCTGTATCTGAGTGGGTCATTTAAGTTTCCTTTACAGCAGAAATATGGAAAATTAAGGGTTATGATTTACTTTACCTAAAGAGTAGACATCTCAATTAGATGCTCTTCAAATGCCCTTAATCTGATTGTTTCTTTCTGTGAATAATAAGGGAGCTTAAAGATTTAGATATCCATCTTTATATATATATATTTATGTGCTCTATCCCTGTCTGAGAAGACCCAGGTTCACCTCTGGCATCTGTGGGAGATTTCATTGACCCAACATGCTCTGTCCTGTTCTGGTTTGGTTTTTTTTAAGTGCTTACAGAATCAGCCAGGTTTCATCTTAATTGTAAATTATGTAACTGTTAAGTTAGAGCCCATTCTCATCCTTATCCCAGCAGCTTCTGGCCATCGTCAGTCTGGGCCAGGATTGCTCCAGTGATGGAAAACTCTGATTATCCAACTCCGATTCTTTGTTATCTTGCTCTGAAACCACCTCCTGCAGCTACAGGTCCTGCTCTAGCTGATTCAGAAGTCCATGGTTGGCTGCAATACAGGGTGTTCCAAGTGGGAAAAAGCCTGACAAAGTGATTAATAGAAGTGCTGAGTGTCCTGTCCCTGGGGGGATTTAGCAGAGTGTCACTACCTATAAATAATGCCATGTGCAGAAGGGCTTATGAGCTCTAAGCACTAAACATAGCGTGGAGACTGAGCTGAGGGGGGAGAGTGTTCCTTTCCATCCCTTAGAGAGCCAAATCTCCCAGGAGTGTGGGTGTCTGAGCAGTGCAGAGCACATTTCCCCACCATGTGCCAACCAGAGCCCATTCAAAAAATAAAGAGATGAAATTGAAAGATTTTATCTCAGGGTTGTGTTTTGGTTTGGGTTTTTTTTTTTTAACTCTCCTGAAAGGAGTTCAGGCTTAAACCCAACGAGCTGATAAAGCTGACTGGAAAGCTCAGTGCTGGCATAACTAGAAAAATAAAATAGTATCTTATGCCACATCTCAGCAAAGTCCAGGCACAGCACAAGTGTGGCTTTAATTCACAGCATCTACCTGGAAGATGTAATTTCTGAAGGGAGACTCTTTCGCGGGCAATTTGCATTTTTTATGGAGCTCTGTACGTGCCATTCCTCTCCCTGCTGAGCTGGCTGTACTCCACACTCCTTTACATAACATTGCCCGTGGAGGGGACAAAGTGTCTTTAAATCCTGCTTTCTGGGGGTTGATTTACAGTGTTTGAGAGTGACAGAGATAAGGCTTGACTGGGCATAAATCATGCAGTGATGATTTGTGGGATTCATACCTTAGAATCATAAATCCTTTAGACCTTTCAGTTCAGGGAGTCCAACCACTGCCAAGTCCACCACTAAACCATTTCACTCCCAAACATTCCTGTGGGCAGGAGCACACAGGTCGCCACAGGGGATAAGATGAGAGGATGTGGCAGCAGGTTGCTTTTAAAGAATTCCTGGGGAAAGCTGCTTCCCAAGCAGTGGAGGCTTGATGTGCTGCACAGCTGCTGCTCAGAACTCCAGCCCAAAGCCAGCCCCTGGGTACAGCTCCAAGCCAACCAAGCTCAGGGAAAGCTCATTTTGTCAGCAGGAGCTCAGAGTGTGTAACAGGAGCCTGAGCAGCTTGGCTTCTGTCCAGGCAGTGTCAGTGGCAGGCTGTTAGATAATGTTCTTGCTCAGTGAAAAGGGTATCAACAGAGCTTAGGGAGCACTGGGAATTGGTGTCCACCCTCTCACCCCGGGATGAGACCTGGGAAGGCCCCTGAAAGGCACAGAGTCTGTGTGGAACCTTTGCCACCTCTCACTCACCTGCCTCTGGCAGCCCTCGACTATGATCAGCTTCTGTTGGGGTGATGTCCGAGCAAAGACTATCTCGGAGTGGTTGCACAGGATCTCATCCAGCTGCTCCGAGTTCATGTCCTTCAGCTCCATCCCATTAACCACAGCTGCTGTAGCTTCCCTGTGACAGCCATGGGAAAGCTGGGTGAATTTTCCAAGTAAAAGGCTCAGATAAAAATAGTGCACTCTGGGAATGTGGGGAAGCAGCAAAGGGAGTTAATTCCGGCAGCGTTCGCTGTTAATCAGCAGGTGTGGAATGAAAGGCACTGCAGAGTGCTGAGTGAATTCCAGTTACCTGGATACAGAGGAGAGCCATGGAAGCTTCCTCCTGAGCAGCAGAAAATGCATTTTAAAGAGGCCTCTCGGTGGGAGGGGGAGCAGTGGAATAGGAAGACATCTCTTCTATAAGAGCTTTTATCCCACTGTGATGCAAATCTTTTTTACATTCACTGGGTGAAAGAGGAATTTGGATTGAAGGTCCTCAGGTGCTGTGATTCTGAATTTTGCTTTTTGTGTGTGTGTTTTGTTAAAAGGGCAGTGATAGTGCATCCAACATTTGCTGGGTTTTCTTCAAGGGCCAGCCAGGATGAGAGCCAGTGAGTTGTTTGGGTGGAGAGGACACACTGGATGGGCACACCTGGGAATGTGTCATGGGACAGAAAAGCCCCAAGCAGGCAGGTGTCAAACAGGGCTGTGAAAGCCCCGTGGAGGGAGCAGGCACAGGAAAATGAGCCCACAGGGATTCCCTCAGCTCACTTTGCTCTTACCTCCTGTTGACTTGTTCAACAGGAATGTTGAGGCGCTTGGCAATGTCCTCCACAGTCTCACTGGTGGCTGAAATGATGCCGACGCTCTTGGCAATGGCCTTGGCCGTGATGGGATGGTCACCAGTGACCATGATAACCTGGGCAAGGGACAAGCGCTCAGGGTGAGTGACAAACGGACTGAGATAAGGGGAGGTATCTATTGTTGCAGGAGCAGGAAGCAGTTTAGGCTCGGAACTGGAAGGCTGTGCTATGTACATAACAAAGGGAGATTATGAGCAGTAATTACAGAGCTCTACATCGACATCTGGTCTCTGCCTCTCCTTAAAGAGGCTGTTTTATCAGCGCTGTAAAGGAGGAACTTGTCACAGGCAGCAAGGTGAGAATAATGCAGAATAAAGGAGCCTTTATATAAGAATCTATATTAGGGATGTTCAATGGTGAGAGATGGTTAGAATATTGCATCCTAAAATGGATCCTTGTGACTGAGGTGTCCTGACAGATCAGACTCAGCCTTTTCTTGTTTTTCCTGAAGAAACGTTGCCAGATCTCTGTTCAGACTACAGAAAACTTCAGCAGGGCTGGGGCTTAGGATTCATCTCGTAGAGGTCTGTAATTCCAAAGATGCTTGCCTTTATTTAGACAGGTTTCACCTCTGCTTAGAGCTGAAAGTTAATTTGTGAACCCCTTAGGAGTGCAATGAGGGGAGTTACTGCTCCAGGCAGGTTAAGGTTTGTGATTCCTGTGCATCTAAGTTAATAACAGGTGTAACCCTGTGTCTTCTTGTGTTCTCAAGGATGATTTCTGTCACATTTCTCTGTGTCTGGCATGGGTTCCCTGTTCTAGAAATGGGTCTGATGAGGCAGTGTCTGAGTTTTGCAAATTTGGGTTCCCAGTTTTTGGGTTCTGCTCAGTTCCTATAGCCTAATTCCCACTTAAACTGTTTTGCTTCTGGTAGTTTCTTTAAGCTGCAGTTATAAGATGATATTAATGAATATTTAGATTTTTGGTAGCTGCTACTAGAAAGATGCCTAATGACAATGTGGTGGAAGATCCTAAAAGTTCTATTATCATGACTCTTTCTGTAGGATCAGTGTGTTTCTCCCTGTAAAATCCCTACCTTGATGCCAGCACTGCGGCATTTGGAGACGGCGTCTGGCACTGTGGAACGAGGAGGGTCAATCATAGATAAGAGCCCAACAAAGCACAGGTTGGAGGTTGGGAAGTTCATGGAGTCTGTGTCGAATTGGTAGGTGTCTGGAAACTCATTTTCAGGCAGGTACAAGTGGCAGAAACCTGAAAAGAAAGTCAGGTTGATGTGATGCATTAGGGAATAGTGGGAGAAAGAGGAGTTTGCTGTGTAACATCAGAGTTTGCTCTTGGAGTGCATTTAACAATTTTTCCAGACTTTCTTGGCTGGAAGTGCCAAGATTTTAAATTCCATTTTACTGCAGCTCCCAGTCCCTCCAGCTGGACTCACCCAACACTCTCTCTCCCATGCCCCCCAGCTCCATGTAGGCTGTCTGGAAAGCTTCTGCCTTCTCGCTGTCCAGGGGTTCTTCCTTGCCATTGATCATGATGGTGCTGCACCTCTCCAGAATCCTCTCAGGGGCCCCTTTCATCACCAGCAGGAAGCGTCTGTCACTGGGATCATCGGTCTCGTGGATGGAGAGCTGTGTGCCACAAATGGGAAAGGGGTTGAAAGAGCATAAATGGTCCTCATTTGCTTCTGGGCTTGGTCTCTTTGCATGCAAGTATTTCTATGAGGATATCATACATTCCTTCAAGGGCATTATATTTATTGTAACTTAAATTTCCTCTATCAGTTATTGCACTAAGACTTCCAAGTCACACATAGTCATGTTAGACCCAGTGATAGAAATGGCTTAAGCTGGGAGCAAACTTCCAAAAATGAAACACACCTGGAATTTGTTGGTAGAGTTGAATGGAATTTCAGCCACTTTCTTGTTCTGTGCTCTAATATCCATGACATCTCCCAAAATTACTTCAGAAAATTTCAGCAGAGCTGTTTCAGAGGCATCTCCTACCACGACTCTCTGTGTGCACAAAAGAACAAACAGTTTGTAGCTTTTATAGAACTTTTGCACTTCCATGATTCAATAACATGTTTTATACTTAATCATCAATCAATCTACATTGCTGTGTTGGAGTTGCCCTGGAAAATTATTGCAGTAAAAATTTGGGATGTCTCTTTTGGTGTTGCAGCCAGAACTAAGCTACAACAAAGAGGAAATCTTGATTCTGTAAAGCAGATTTGTGACCCCCCTCAATCTGTGTGGTGGTTTTGTAACAGTTCCAGGGTGGCAGCAGCAGGTACAGGTGAGCTGCCTGAGCACAAATCCAAATGGTTTTGAGAAAGCCATTGACAAATAAACAGTGGAAAACAGGGATGTATTTAGCAGTCTAGTCACTGGAATTTACTACCTTCAAGCAGTCATGTGGAAAGACATTAATTAGGGCATGTTTACCTTTGCTATATTAAATTAATTGTGTAGTAATTACTAGTGTAGAGATTCTTGCTACTTGTGTTGCCTTTTTCCTGACAGGCACAATGGTGTTTGGACAATGCTTCCAGATACTTGGATTCTTGGGAATGTCCCGTGCAGGGTCAGGAGCTGCACTTCCAATTCAGAATATTCCATGACTTCATGCTCTTGGCTGTGTGGGATTTTCCCCTTGTGTTCAATGTTTTGTGAGTGTACAGCACTAATACCACTCTCAGGGGGAATTTAGAGGCTCCCAAAGCCAAGCAGAACAGATTGCCCTCTCAGAGGAAGGGCTATAATCTGGTGGGACATGGGCAGTACCTTCATGATGGGGAGGTTCTCCTGGCCTGGTCGGAATTCCGCCCGGTTGCAGAGTGTCACAATTTTGGATAACGCTGTCCATGATGGAGAGGTTTGATCAAAGGGCTGGGCTGAGAAAAGCAAAATACACATTTGCATCCATTAGCACACTGGGGGATAGAAGTGGAAGTTTCAGTGTGAAATAACAGGATTGAATTATTTGTGAAAGAAAGGGTTTTTTGGTAGAAAACATTTTGATGCAAATATTTCCATCCATCAGTTAGCTGTGGTGGGGGAAGGTGTTTTGATGATGTTTCTCTGCTTATTTCCCTACTAAATGTACTGTTGGCAAAAGGCTCTGGAGTAGAACCTCCTCCAGACTTTGTTCCTGTGACTGGAGTTCAAACATTAATTCTTATTTTCACTTCTCTACATGTCTAAGCAAGGACTTTGCTGTTGCATGTCTCTGTTGAAGGAAGACATGTCTGGTTTAGCCACAAAGGACATTCCCACTGCCCTCAGTTTGGCAGCCAGTGGGTGTGAACACCACGGGTCTGATCCAAGGAGTTGCCCCTTCCCACATCCCCCATTGCCACATTTACTTGTCTGGTCTTCGCTGGTGTCGGCAGAGTAGATCTGATTGTCAAACCAGAGGTGAGCCACAGTCATCCTGTTCTGGGTGAGGGTCCCTGTCTTGTCAGAGCAGATGATGGAGGTGGAACCCAGTGTTTCTACAGCCTCCAGGTTCTTCACCAGACAGTTCTTCTTTGCCATGCGCTTGGCTGTCAGAGACAGACTCACCTGGCAGAGGCAGAGAAGCCCAGAAGTTAGTGGGGTGTGACTAGAGAGGTGTGATGTGTTATTTTATATGTATTTATTTTTGGTTTGAAAGAGAACATTTTCATTTGTTTTGCTTTTGATTGACTACAGTGCTTTGTTTATTTTCCTCTTTATATTAAAATCTGAGGTTTGTCTGTAACCAGCACAAGCACATTTGCTGCTGAGAGGAACCTGCTTGCCTGCTGATAGAAATAAGAATTTCTTATCAGTTAAGAGGCTGTTTTAGCTGGAAGAACCTACAATGAGGGGACCTCCTTGTCACCAGCTTAATGAATCCTGAAATTTTTGTCTTCATTATTGCACTACTGCTGGTGCTTTAGAGCTACCAGTGCTTAGCAGGTGTGCTGCTTCTCAGCCAGGGATTTCAGTGATGCCATAAATGTGTCAGCAGGTGGAATTTTCATGCATCTTTTAGGGTCCAGTGTTCTCCTTTCCAAAGAGGAACACGTTGTGGGGAAATGAGTCCTGTCACTCCACTGGTCAGCAATTGAGGCAGAAATTTCAAACTGGATTGTTGGGCTGGGAGTTTTAAGATTAATGGCTCATGTGGAATTCCCAAATTAAATGTTTATCCTTTCAGTTCCATGGGGGAAAAAAACTCCTGTTTCAGACTCTACTGAGACAAGAACTCGAGTGGCAGCGAGCGCCCTGGAGCCCCAGACTCACCGTCACTGTGGCCAGCAGTCCCTCAGGCACGTTGGCCACAATGATGCCAATGAGGAAGATGATGGAATCCAGAATCTTGTACCTCATGGAAACAGATATAATGAAGAAGAGAACCCCGATAGAAATGGCCACTCCTGCCACCAGGTAGACGAAGTGCTCGATCTCGATGGCGATGGGCGTTTTCTCGTTGCCGACGCCCGAGGCGAGCGAGGCGATGCGGCCGATGATGGTGCGGTCCCCGGTGTTGATGACAATGCCAGTGGCAGTGCCTGCAGGGACAGGGAAAGCTGTCAGCTCCAGGAGGGGCAGGTCTGAGAGGCACCTGCAACTCGGCCTTCCAACATGTATTGGTGGCAAGACCCCACAAAGCCACAACTAACTGATTGTTGCACCCATAATGGAGATACCTGTTAAGATAAATGTCTTGCTGGTTGGTACTGTGACCATCCCAGTGTTTAAGGTTTTATTTTGGTGTGCTTGGGACAGTAGTTTCTTGTGGGCAGTTCAACCCCTCTGGAGCTCCTTGAAGCAGAATTGCTTCAATGATTTAGCAGGACCCTGTGCAGGTGCCCTTTCTGGGGACCCTTCTCTCTGTACCCACCTTCCACACAGGTGGTGGAGTAGAAGGCAATGTTCCTGGTCTCCAGAGGGTTCTCGTGGGTGAAGTCGCAGGAGCGGGACTGTGGTTCTGATTCCCCTGTGAGTGAAGAATTGTCCACCTTTAATGAAATGGAGACATGCCCATATTAAGGTTAGTAAGACACAGTGATGCTTAGCCCAGCAAGGTAAGGTGCCAGCACATTTCAGAATCAGTGCCAGGGCCATGCAAATCTCTCAGTGCCTTCTCTCTGAGCTGTTGTTGTCACTGACAGAATATTTCTGTGGGAATTCAGTTCAGTCAAAGCTCTGTGTGTCTGATGGGATTTTCAGTAGAAGCCTGAAAGAAAACATGATTTGAAGACCTGTCTCCAGGTCTGTGGGGACTCTTAATGATGGGTTGGTGTTTCTGGCTCTGCCCTGGCAAAGAGCATTGCTAGAATGTGGTATGGACATAATGGCTTCTTTTGATGTTCAGGGAGTGCAGATGTTAGTCTGAGATGAGCTGAGCATCACAGCACAGCTTTTGCTCTCTGATTTAATTAGATGATGTCTATTTTTGCGCTAATAGATCATATCAGGTGCAGAAATTCTTTCTCTCTAGTGAAAGCCTCTAAACCCTGTTTTCCCTGTTTCCCAATGCTCTTCCAAGTCCTGTTGGATTGTGCAGAAATTCTTTCTCTGCAGTAAAAGCCCCTGAGCCCTGTTTTCCCTGTTTCCCTGTGCCCTCCAAGCCCAGGTTACCTTGCAGCCCTGAGCAGAGATGAGGCGAATGTCTGCTGGGATCCTGTCCCCACCCTTGATCTCCACAATGTCTCCAACCACCAGCTGGTCTGCTGGCAGCTCCTTCTTCTCTGCATCTCTGATGACAAGGGCTTGCTGAGAGACATAAATGTGACAAAAATTAGCCTCGTGCCCCCTTCTAAACCCCCTGCCAAGAGGTGCATTCAAGTTGGGCTTATTGTGCCTTCTGTCATTTTGAGGAATGTTATTAGGATGAACTTTCACCTCAGTTGAAATGCATTGGTGGTTCTTACCTGTGGAATCATCTTACTGAAGCTGGCCATGATGTTTGTGCTTTTGGCTTCTTGGTAGTAAGCAAAAATTCCAGTGAGGATGACAACCAGTGCCAGGACCACTCCAAGGTAGAGCTAATCAATAGAAGACATAACCTGGTTAATTCAGGACAAGTGTTCAGCATTTCCTCTGCTTGAATAAATCATAGCTCTGTGTTGTTCCAGCAGGCCTTAAAAATGAGGTCTTGATCAGTTTAAAAGACAGTTTAAGAAAGGAGCTTTCAAGTAAAGTTTTTGAGTATAAAAAGGGCTTTTAATAGCAAGTTTTCCATGTCTCTAAAAGCCTTCTCTAAACTGTACCTGCCACAAGCCTGAACAAATTATGCTCCTAGCTGAGTGTAACTCCTAAGGGAATTAGTGGAAGAACTCTGGAGTTCTTTGTGGACTTTATTATTGCTCCTATGAGTACTCAAGTATTGCAATTATGCCCAGTGGTTATAAAACCTTTGCAGAGGCACTCTCTAGACAGGAGTGGTATGTCAGGTATTTGAGGTTTGATCAGAAGTGTTCAGTACTAGAGGGAGAGTCCTACAAGACTAAGAGGCCTCCTTGTAGTTACTCAGTAACTGTGTAGTATTTAAATTACAAAGATTGTCACAGGGTCAAATACTCACTTTGTGGTTATTCATCTACTTACATTGTCAAAGGGTGATTCAGCTCCCTGGGCAAGCTGAATGCCAAAAGAAATCCAGGAGAAGACAGCTCCTATCCAGAGGAGGATGGAAAAGCCTCCCACCATCTGCTTGAGGAACTTCACAATTTCAGGAGTGGCTTTGGGAGGAGTGAGGGCATTGGGGCCATCCCGAGCCAGAATTTCTGCTGCTCTGGCACTAGAGAGACCCTGCAAAGGGAAAGGAATATTTAACATAAAGCCACAGAAAAACAGATTTTTTACCTCTTCTCAGGACAAAATTCACGTGCTGATGTTTCTTGCAGTAACCTGCAACTTTGATTTCCAAACTTCCTGATTTCAAAGTAGCTACCATTACTTATCTGCTAAGAAAAAAAAGAGCTATTTCTTTACTGGAGCACTGATTTGGGACCATGTCCATTAGGAGTTTTCATTCTGGTGGTTATCAATCAAATATACCTGGACTAAGTGTTTGAAAAGCAAGGGAAAAACAGACATCAGTTCTTTTGCTGCTGTTTGTGCATCTCAAGACATTTGTAACTCAGGAATTTCTTGAAATGCTCATCTGTGCTCTGGACACCTGCAGTGCTTTGATATTCAAAGGTCAGGTGTCAAAGGGACTCAGGTGTGTAGTTTCTCAAATGTGATGTTTCCTTCAGAATCAAGTCATCCCACGCAGAGTTTTGCTATAAATTGTCACAGGCACTGCCAGTGAAAAATGAATTGTAGTGCAATCAAATATCAGATAAAAGGTTTAGGAAAGCTGAGGTCCTGTTGCAACCCCTGAGGTCACACTTGGTGCAGGGATTTTGATTTTCAAACAGCACATCAGCCTTTCTCAGACTTGAGAGGAACTCCACTTGAAATCCAGGTCAGTGCTGCACATGGACTTGCTGGTTTAGGCTTTCCTGGGAGCACAAATCCAGGCACCCCCACACATCCATTAAAGCTTTTCCTGCTGCTTCTGGGAAGCTTTGGGGAGCCCAGAGGGAAGGGATTCAGGCAGTGCCTTAATGATGCCCTATGGACTTACTTTGTCGATGCTTGTACCGTACTTTTTCTCCAGTTCTGAAATGCTGAGTTTGTGATCATCCTGAATTCCAAAAAGAGAGAGAAAATGGGAGTGAGCAGAAAGTCAGGCTGTTGAAATTTCAATTTTGAGATCTGGAGAATGTGCAAGGATCTGGGGCTGTGGATCCAGTTGCCCACATGACACTTCACTTTCATTAACAGACAATCTGCACATTGATAAGCAGAATATCTTCCACTGGAAGATACTTTCTTTTGATTTGCAGAGTGCTTTTGTAAATAGCTCCCTCCTCCAGCAAATCTGTCACAAGAACAGGATGGTGCTCATGGTAATGCTGCCTGCCACAAGTGTCTGTGCTTCTTTCAGCTAAATAATTCCTCTTTCTGTGCTGCAGAGCTCAGGACCACAGGCAATGGCAGAATGTGTGTGACAACAATCTCTGCCCTTGCTTGCCAAGGCAGGGGATGTGAAATTATCCACTACAGTCTTGTAGAAAGAGGTTTTAACCACAGTTGAAAAGGGTGTGGGAGAGGGAAATCTCAAGGCTCTTCTGCTTTGCCTGCAGTGACACCTCTGTGGTATCACTGGCCTAATTATAACTTGTGCTGAACTGAGATTTAGAAGCCAAGAATTTGAGAGATCTCACAGTTGTTTTCACAGAGTGATTCATGGGTACTTGGGTGAGTCAATTAACTTGTCTGTGCTTTGGTTTCTCTTTAGAAACAGGAGAGGGATGTTACAGCCTCTGGTGGCAAAGCTAAAATGGACTGGGAACTGTTTGGCTGCTACTGGGTAGATCTTGGAAAGATGATGGGTAAATTATCATTGAATCATAGAATTAATGGCCCATTTTGGAGTTTCTGTACACCTCAAACACCATCCAGCCTGTAAATAGCCTCTCCTCTCAGCTGCTCTCAGAGCAATTCCAAAAAGAGGTCAGTATAATTACCCTCATGTTTCAGATTGGGAAACTGGAATGTTTAGAGAGGAAGCAACATTTCCAAGAGCAGCCAACAGGTCAGGAGCAAGCCAGGAGGAATTGCAGGTTTCTTGGGCTTGGTGCACTGTCCTTGGAATACAGTACAGTTAGTTTGGGGGGGAAACATGTGCTTAAAGCTGGGATATGCTTTTAGATGTCCTGGAAATCTCTGTGCCCCTCCCTGGCTGCCTGTGCAAGAGGCAACAGTTGTCAGGAAACACTGATGACAACTCTTCCATCTGGGGAAGAACTTCTTTTTAGGGAGATAATGTTCTGTACCACTGGTGGCTTAATTAAACCAGAATCATTCTTTCATTTTAGGCATTAATCTTGCACAAGATTTTCCTGGCACTACTTCAGGGAGCAAATTTGAGGAACCTGTGTCAGGATTTTCAGTGCAGCACCTTAAAATGATCATTCTCTGGGTTTCATTGACAGGTGCAGTGACAGCACAGCAACACTCACCAGGTCCAGCTCTTTCTTAAGATCCTCTGTCTTCTTTTTTTTCTTGTTGCCTTTTAAGTCTTTATACTTCTCACCTTCATCTTCAATCTCTGTTTTTTGTAGATCTTTTGTCCCATAGATCTCAACCGAGTAAACATCAGACCTTTTCTGTAAAAGACCATGGAAAGGTCAGACTGACAAATCCACTTATTTTTAGACAAGCTACAAATTAATACTGTCCCTTTCTCCTGGCAGCTTCAAATGTTCCTGTCTCATACTGAGATCCATCCAGTGTGTGTTGCAGTGATCATGGGCAGGTCTCCATCAAATGTGGATTGCAGAGATTCCTTCAGGGATGTGCAACACTTGCAGCAGTTTATGGTCTGACAGAAGGGTGGGAACACTGCCCAGGGTCCCAGCACTGCCAGTGAGAACCATGAGGGCATTTTGCAGCCCCAGGAAGAGACCAGGGGGGAAGCCAAAGATTTGTAACAGGAAAGTGGAGGGGAAATTATTCATTGAGAACTTGCTTCTTCCTGGGGCTTTTTACATCCATAACTTCAAGAGTTACTTTTTAAATTCCAATTAACCCTTACATGTTTATATTTACATTCAGTCCCATAGTGAGGGATGGAGGCAAACACCAGCCAGGGAGAAGCCAGTGTGTTTCTCCTCCCAAAGAGCTCAGAGCTGACAGGGAATTAGCAGAATATTCCCTTCTTTTTGCCCATCTCGTGTCAGGCACAGGGAGATGTTGACCTGGGGCCGCTGCCAAACCTCAGAGAGTGTTTTGATTTGGTGATAACTTGGGGGTTGTGCTGTTTCCTAATTTAAGTTAACACTGTGGTCTGAAGGGCAAACTTCCCGTGCCACTGATTTAGCAGCTCCTGTAATCATAACGTTCCAGTTCCTAATTATCTTGTAAGCCACATGCCATGCCTTGGAAGGACTATTGGTGACCCCATTCCAGGGGCTTCCTGATGGGTTAAACACCAGAGGGTCAGGGAGTCAAAGCAGAGAGCTCAAGTAATGGAAATAACAAGAAAAAAAATAATAATTGGGACATATTATTACTTAATACTGTTCTGAACTCAAAATTGGCCTCTTAGCTACCCTTAAACTAGTGGAATATTCAAGTTTTTGACATTGTATCTTGAGGAAGGGAAGAGCAAAAAGCTGGTGAGCAGTTTGGGGGTTTGAAAGGCTGAAATCCCTTTCCTAAAGCACTTGAGTTTGGTGATGAATATCCCAGAAAAAGGACACATCTGTTACAAAAGTTCTATTTTTTTTCTATAATACTGAAGATTCACAATCTGGTTTATCTATTGGGAATTTTAATTCACTTTCCTTCTTCTCCTCCTCCTCTTCTTAACTATCCCACCCAAAAATCTGTTCAGCTTTTCAAATCCCTGCAAAGCAGAGACCATGAGAGAATGAAAATGGGTCTCTACCATGAGAACGTAAGAGATGGAAGAGAACAATAAAGAACCTCAATGAAGTTGTTAAAATCCACTGATCACTTGTATGCACAATCTGTGATTTACCTTTAACCTGCACATTTTCACAAAATCTCAGATTTTGACATTTGCAAGTGCTCATGAACCTGTGGATTGTCAAACAAAAGAATTCCTCCCTATCCAAACTGATCATCATGCCCAACAGTGCCTGGTATTAATTCAGTTTTTCTCTTAGCTTGTATTTATAGCATACATTGACATATTAGAACTTAAATTAATCCTTAAGAAGAAACACAAAAGCAGGAGGAGCAATTCCTTCCAGCTGTACTCACCTTTACCATCTTGGTGAGTTTATTCCTGTCCTGATGGATGAGAGAGCCAAGCTGAAGTGTCTGGATGAAAAGCAAAAGCCCAGCTGGAGATGCAGTGGCTCAGATCAGCTTGGGCTGGTGGAGTGCAGCAGGTGGAAGGTCCCTCTCAGTGCCAGCAGGTGTTAGCTGGAATCCTGCTCCCACTTTGGCATCCTCCAGGCAGGACCAGTTCCTTGTCCAGAGCCTGTGGAGAAAGAGCACTGTTTGCTGGTGCTTTATAAATCAGCATCTTGTGCTGCCACTCCACCCCTCCCCTTCCAGGTCCAGCCCATCTTCTGTTTCACCTGGAGTAGGTGGAAAAATACCACAGTAATGGGCATGTGGGTTTCAGGTCAGATAGGTTCTAATTATTCTTTCCTAGTGTTTGCTCACAAGTAGGGAACAGGTGTATTATTCATCTTGCTGGAAGCAAAGAGTTTCCTTCAGAGACTTTCCAGCTCCAGGCTCCCCTCAGGATTCCACCTGTCCTGGGGATGTGTGGAGGGGGAAAGGAAGGCTGTACACATTTTGTCTTTTCTGTTTAGGTGACACTTGAGGTCCTTCAAAGTCAGGCCCCTGCCCCATTTAGGTGCTAACAGGAGTGGTGCTCTGTCAAGTTTCTTGGCTTGGACTTCACTCTTAAGTCTTGCCTTGCATTTGTTGTGTTTTTAACCTTCATGCTTAGCTGGAAAAAACATTTCCTGGTGCCTTCTCAGCAAGAGCACTCACCTGAACAGCTCGTTTACTTTGTGTGTCTTGCAGCAATTACCAGCTCCCAGACAGGAGTGATAATGAGATTTATGACCCTTCTGGTACCTGCCTTGGCTCATCACTTAGAAGTCAAGATAACTATTTCTTCACCTCTGAAGTTTAACTGATGAAAATCTGAGATACAGTGAGAGATTTTCTGTAGCTTAACTTTATTTGGGAGAAGACTCTTTCATGTGTTTGACAGAACCAGCCCTGCTGACCAGCACAGCCTCTCAGCAGTTGGTCTTTGACACTGTACAATCCATGAAGTCCAAATTGGATCATTGGAGATGCTCTGAGGTGCCACTAGTAAGTGACTCAAACTGTGGCGAGAGACATGACGTGTTAATGGAGATAAGGAATGTTGACTTTATCAAGTCATAGATAAAAGCTGCTTCAACAGCAGCATGAATAATTTATGTTCAAATCATGGACAGGTTTCCAGGGATTAGAGTTTCAAACCTCCTTAAGCTGTTTCCACTTCTCAGTTTATGTGTGTTGGTCTTTTTCCACGGCATTCTTTAATCCTGGAACGTTTCGCAAGACACAGAAGTGCATCTGGAAAGGTTTCATGTTCAGTTTCTGCTGTTTGGTGTGTTGAGAACTGGGTTGTGTCCTGGGGCTGGAATATAAACCTTTTCATGCATGTGTGAGTGTTGGAGGTTTCACAGCTTGTGCAGGAGCAGGGATAGAATGACTATACCCAGTGAACCTGCCCGTGTTGTGTTACCAGGACCAAAATCCTCCTCTCTAGTCCAGAAAAGACACTGGAGCAGGATGATGGAGAGGTACAGTGAGGATATTTGACATCCAACCACACTGCTGAGGCTGGAACTGAGGGGATATGAGAGAAGGAAATGGATTTGGAAGCAGGGAAATGCCTTCCAGGAATGTGGTTGCATGACATCAGATCTGTGTGTAAAACCAGTGGGCTGCAAAACATGGAAACTGGGCCAGCAAAATTCATCCTGTTCTCACAGGCTTTAACTGGGAACTGAGAATTCTAGTGCAGTGCTGAGGAATAGGTGGCAGATGGAAAACAAGGATGTGTACCCTACTATTCCCAGATCCATAAAAACAACCACCCTGCACTTTTTAGAAATGGTTTGTGATTCAGGAAGTTATCTGGGTCATTTGGGCAGCTCTTGTATTTGTCTTCTAAAAATCACGACAACCTTTGCCTGGGGACAAATGTTAGAAATGCAAATTAGAAAATTTTTGGCAACAAAATGCCTCATAACCCTGGTCTGCATGGAATATTTACCCTGCCACATCTGTCTGCTGAAGGATGTGTTTTAGAAAAGGGATTGAACTGGAAAAGCCCTGCAGGCAGTACCATAATTTAGTATTTACAGAGTATTGACCTGTCTTTTCTGCTGACAAACCATCTGCATTGAGCTGTGCAAAGGGCAATATGGTGGTTCTGTGCCCAAATTTTCATTAATTTTGTCCATTGAGGGGCTTGTTTTGCTGTGGGTTACAAAGGAAGGATGAGAAGCAGCACAGAAAGGCCAATCTCTTGTCTATGAGCCAGCACAGCGAGGCTGGACAGCTGGAATCAGCCCTGTCAGCAGCAGCCACTTGGCACTGATGGGAAGGTCCCAGAAATAGAATCCAGATGTGAACTGAGGCTGCAATTCTGGACAAGGGTTTGTGAACCACTAAATCTTGCCAGGGAAGTGCTTCAGTCTTGGTTTGGCAAGACGTGGCTTGTGCAGAGAGGAATAAAGCTGGGCCTGTGCCAGAGGGTGTTTCTGGTGTCACAACACTCATAGCTGAGCCCTGTTTAGGAGGTAAAATCAATTAGTATTGAGCTGATTTCTATGTATCAATTTGGAAAAATAACGTGTCCTGTCTGAATTCTCGTGTCTCACATTTCTTCACTGGAATTATGGCATACTTGGATCAAGAGAATGTTGTGCTGTTATTTAACACAGGGAGACCACGTTGGGAATGCTGCAGTTGCAGCCCCCAGTGCTCAGCTTGTCAAACACCTTCAGGCTTTGGAGCTAAAGTGTCAATCTTTGTGAAGGATTTTGGAGTGAGAAGGCAATGCTGTTGCCTGATGAACTTTGCTGCGTTCTTTCTATGCCTCCTGTCTTGTGTGAAGCAGGACGAGACTAAACGTGGCATCAGGGAGCTTTGGAGACACCTGAGGTGCAGAGGGGTTGGTAAATCCACGCTGAAATTTGCTGAAATTTGCAGAAATTCGCTTTTCCCGGGGGTGGCGCGGGCTGGCTGCAATCCCGGGCAGCGCCGCCAGAGGGCGCAGGGGCCCCTGCCCTCAGCCATTCCCTCCCTAATTCCCGACTTTTGAACCCGAAAAATTCCTTAAATTCCGGGGTGGGTCTGCCTTGGTGTCCCAGCACAAGGCTGGCACCTCCCCTGGGGTCTGCCACCTCCCCAGGGAGGACATGGACCTGTTCTGGGAGCCCAGGGGAGGCACCAGGTTGATCAGAGGGATGGAGCATCTGTCATAAAGCCTGGAGATTTGGGATTGTCCAGCCTGGAGAAGAGAAGCTTTGGGGTGACCTAATTGTGCCCTTGCAGTGCTTGAAGGGAGGCTGCAGGAAAGGTGGAGAGGGTCTGTTTCCAAGGCCCAGGATCTTTAAGGTCCCTCCCAACCCAAACCTCGCTGGGATTCTGAAGAGAAATGGTTTTTTTCCTTGGCATTGGGGTTTTTTTCCTCCTTCAAGGCCAAGGGTAAAACAGACCCTGATCTTCAGGTGATAGTTTTGCAGTGCTGAAATCACCTTCCCAAGGTGGGATGGGGCACACACTGGCAGGTCCATACAGCAGCTGTGTAATTTTCTTGTCCTTTAGGCATCCTTTTAAGCCAGACTTTGCAGCCACCTGTCTCCAGTAGCTGGGAATGTGTTCTGGGTCATTCCATTGGGAAGTTTGGAGGACTCCTTGTTTTCTTACTGAGCAGAGAGGAGAAAATCCCCTTTCAGGAGAGGGAAAAGATGGTGCTACATCTTTTTTTCTTCTTAATTCAAGCCAACAATTTTAAACTGTAATTCATAAGTGATGAGCCAAGCACCTGCATAAAGCTCTCAGGGGCCAAATTAAAGCAAAGCTTAAGTGGTATTTGGTCACTGGTAATTTAGGCATTGGTTGTAAACCACTCCTTGTCTGAGCATTTATCTTCTGTGATTGGGGAATTGCACACTCAGTTTTATGTGGGGCTGTACAGAGTTCATGGAAAGCTGAATTTCTGGGCTTTTTTTCCTTCTGATTTTCCTTTCTTCTTAATCAAAGATTAGCAGGAAATGCTGAGGAGCAATGGGCCCAATTCCCAGCTTTTAGGATTGCATTTTAAATGACAGACTGTGGTGTGCCTCATTATCAGTGCCACACTGGCATGATGTCCCTGCAGACTTGGCACAGCCACCACAGCTGTGGGTTGTTCCAGGGCAGGTTTTTGATTTTACAAAAGGATTTGGGCTACCTTCAGCCTTTTGAAGCTGATATACTGCTGAGATGAGTTTTATCATGAGTTAAATATATAATTTCATATATATGTATTTCAATATATCCTTTATTTCTTCACATAATTTGAAGAACAGCTAATTAGGCCTGGGGAAAGTGAGTGCTCTTTTCAGCTTTAGCCCTTGTTTGCAGAGTTTCTCCTTGGATTTCTACAGCAATAGAGCCAGTTGTATCCTGCCACTGTCTGGGCAGAGCTGCTCATTCAAAACATTTTCACATGGCTCATCAAGAAGCCATGACTGCCTCTATTATATCTGAAGTAATCCTGGATTACTTGGAATTGTGAGCTGGGTGTACTTCAAACTGCTGAGCTCACTCCTGCTGCTAAAGAAGCTTCAAAAATAAGAAGTTTAAAACTTGCCCATTTCTTGTGAGAGGGGTGGGAGGGAATATAACTTAGAAAGAACCTTCTGTTGGCATTTTCTGTCTCTGAGGAGGAAAACAAGTCACAGCACCCAAGAGTATTTCACTTTTCTTAATATTTTATCTTCCTGTTTCAGTGCTACTAACATGGTCCATTCCTGAATTCATATTGGTACAGAAACAGTCAGGAAAACTGCTCTTCCTGGGGCTGTGCAAAGGTACAGGCAGGACTGGAAGTGGGTGCAGAAACACAGCATAACTTTCTCCTTTAAACATGGTTATATTTCCAGCATTTCATTTGCAATCATAAATGATTTATAGCAGTTTGTAAGTCCAAGTCTTCCTTTCAAACAGCTGCTGTCTTGATGCTTTGATCATTGTAAGACCAAAAAAAAAAAACCACATTTTTCCTTTCCAAATGTTGTCTGATGTGCTGGTTTGGTGTCTCAGGAACCTGCAGAGCCAACCTGTAGTTTGCAGTCAGAATCTGCCCCTCCAGAAAACACACCCAACCTCATTCCTGACAGATCTCACAGCCTGGAGAGTGGCAGAGGCAAGAGAAGTGTCTGGGATGGAGACAGGAAGAAATGGGGGGGTTAAAAGAGGGATGTGAGTATGGGCTGAAGCTGGACAGATGGCAGAGCAAAGGGACAGGGCTGCAGAGGTGTGTTCACCCCAGGGCACCTCTGCAAGCACAGGGCAGGAAGCAGACAGGCTGTAAAACACAAGGTATGTGTGCTATGTTGTCAGCAATCACAGCACCCCAGAATGATCTGAGTTGGAAGGGACTTTGAAGACCATCCAGTTCCACCCCCCACCATGGCCAGGGACACCTTCCATGGGGTGCTCCAAGCCCACTGTGCCCTCTGAAACAGCATCCTGTGGTTTCCATACCCAGCCTCTGGCAGGGTGGTGTCCTTTATCAGTCAAAAGTCACTTTGAGAGACCAGCTGTTACTTCTAAATTTACATGGACCCAGAGTGAGCATTATTTGGCAAAGTTTTGCTTAGCAGATTTTGAGGGTTTTTTTCATGATGAGCATCCCAGTGCCAAAGGTTCCAGCTGGAAGAGCCAAAATCCCCCAGATCCCGAAGGCACAACCTTTAGTCAAGGCTTGCTGTGCCAAGGGCGGGGACTGACCCGGGGTTGGCTCACAGGAGCTGACAGGCAGCGACCACTGCTGGCACTGCCCGACCTCTGCTTGGCATCCCCACCCTCTGAAAATAGAGATTTCCAGGCAGGAAGCAAAATTAAACAGCCTCTAGTTGAAAAGGTTATTGAAAACTGGTGGCTTCAGTGGCTTAGTGGAAGGAGAAGGTAAGACATGGTTAAAAAGGACTGGCTTAAAACTGGGTTTGCATTCCCAGAAAAGTGGGTGGGTTTTACAAAGCTACTCCCAAAGCAGGCAGAGTGGAAGGCATCTATTGAAGCGTTTAAGAAGAAGGTTGTGCCCCCTGTTCTTTCATTTTTCTTTTTTTCTTTTCATTTACATTGCAGTGGAATTCTGTTGGCTGCTTTAAAAGATGAGTAGAGAATGCTCTTCCTCTCTCCCTCCCTCCTCAACCCCTCATACCTTCTGAGACATTTCAGACAATCTGTATGCATTTTATTTTTCATTTGTATTTCCTTCTGAAATTCTATTCCCTTGAAATTCTATCCTCTATCATTACCAATGCAATGGTCACATTTGTGTCCTTGAGTAAAACTCAGAGAAGGCTTCTGGGGTCAGAGAAAACAGCCCTGAAATAGCTGAAGGTGTTACACAACTGGGCTGTTGGAGCCGTGACATGAAGTTTCAAACTGCATTTTACCTGTGGAATTTGAGTCACATGGGATTGTTGCACAGTTTGGAGCAGTGTGAAATCTTCCCTGCACTTGGCCTTGTACAGAAAATACCTTGGGTCAAGAAAAACTTGTTTCATATTTGTCAAAGCCACATGAAGGGGTTTGGCCATGTCTCCATTCCCCCTGCCAGTGCCTCTGCCTTGGTCCCACAACATCCTTTGGACTGGACCCCACTCAGGGCGCCCAGTCTGGGATGGTGCAGGTGGGACATGACCAGTTTGGAGGTTCAAATGCAGAAGTGGATGAAGCATCAATGCTGTGATGGCTTTGCAGGAGGAGCACAAGGAATTCACAGTGCCAATTCCCTTCTCTTTCTAAAAGCCAGACACTTTGGTTCTGCCCTCTGAGTTACTTGTGCTGCTGCCGTGGTGCAGAAATCAGGATGAAACAACTCCCCTGGCACTTGGAGGAAGAGGAAGTTTTATGTGCTGTAGGTCCAGGTGTGTTGAGTTGAAGGGACTTATGTTGACACTCTCCAAAGGAATGTAATTCCAGGGATGTCAGCTCCCTTCCAGCCCCTGAGAAGATGGCAGAAGTGCCAGAGCCAGGTGGTTACTGGCTCTTAAAGAGAGGAAGGAGCCTCTGCAGCCTCCTCAGAGCCTTCCACCCCTGCCAACGCTGAGCATGCCACTGTCTGTGGGCAGAGTTTCACCCCACACCTTCAGTCCTGGGGCACTTAATACTGTAGGAAAACTCAGGCTCACCCTTCACCTACTTTCCCCTTGGGAAAATGCCCCCTGACTTTGATTTACGCTGGATATTGTTCGACTGCTGCTGAGAACCAGTCCAACCACCCACTGGAATAAAGTCAGTTAAGGAAGAAGTATAGGAAGTGACAGGCTTGGGGCTTGGCTGGCAGGGATTCCACCAGTTTTCAGTCTGTCTAACTTTGGAAATCACACAGGACAGTGTGGGTAACACTTCCTAAAGCTCCTCTGTCCACAAAGAATGCAAAGTTTTGTTAGAGGCAGGATGTAATTAAGTGTTTTGTTGCTTTGTTTCAGTGGAGCATTTGTATTGAGCAGTTCTGAAGTGTTATTTTAAGCAGAAAATGTTGGCTGAGTTTACATTTTTTTCCCTTACACCTCTTGGTTTTGTAAGTTGTGTCTGTGGAACCTGTTTTTACTTTGCTCAGCTTTGGGAGGGTCACAGGACTATTTTAACTGTTATCATAGTTAAAAGTGTTTGTAAAATGCCCTTAGTGAGTAGTAACACCTGCATGTTGGGGTTTTCTTCATCAGCACATCGAATATTAATTGGCAAAGGAGGTCAAGAGCTTTATGTGCACTTCATAGATGGAGAAACTGAGTCACAGAGAGGCAGTGATGGGTACAAAACCAGCCAGAAAATCCGGGGTCCTGGCTGAGTGTTGGGTGACCAGAGTGGTGTCCCAGCTCAGTGGGTTTGGCTCTTTTGTGCCCTGATTGCCACCCCAGGGTGGGCTCACTCTGCTGAGTGCAGGGGTGCACAGAGCATCAGTGTTTGCTGCAGGGTCAGGGGGTTCATAGCTGGGGATCCCCCCAATCTGAGTGAAAAATCAACAGCAGGAAGGTCCCAGTGGAAGGATGAGGCCCAAATTTTCTACCTCCTTGGTTTGTGTGTATCCCTTGCCTGTATAATCTGCTTGAGGGCTGCAAAACGTGAGATGTCCCAGCACAAAATTGCCTGGGAGGGAACACAGCTCATCTAATTTAGCTCTGAGGCTACACGAGTCACTCAGGTTGTGTTTGCAGCCAAAAGGGAGAAAGCAGCACCTCCAGACAGCAGTTTCTCACCCCTGTTGGGTGCACAGGAGAGGGTAATTACCCCATGGAGCCTGTTCTCTGCCTGGATAAAGGAGCAGCCTAGAAGAGCACTTGAAATATCTGTTTTTAGGGCACATGACTCCTGTTCTTAGGAACAAATGCATACAGATGTGTCCAGGTGACAGGGTTTAAATATTAAAAGGAGCATTTCCCAAGCTTTGATTTGTTTTTTGTGTATGGATGGGTCTAAGCCAGATGTGAGCATGTCCCTGGGCTTTTGTAACACACTTGCCTGGGAACTGAGCTCCAGTTGGTCACACTGACTTACTGGAGAAATATTTGCTGTTCATACTGATTTTTTTACTAAAAGAGGATCTCACAAATCCCATCAATTTTTGCTTCAAGAGTCAAATATTTTGAATGCATGTGGGGTGAGGTGATTTGTGACAGAGCCAAGGATGAATGAAAGGCTGCCTGTGTCACCAAATCTGTGCTCAGTAGGCAAAGTTTTGTGATGAGTAAGTGTGTGGTGGCTGAGCTCTGTTGGGAGTCCCCTGCAGGTCAGCACAGTCTTAGTTTGAGCAGCCAAATGAGCCAGAATAGAATCCCACAATGGTTTGAGATGGAAGGGACCTTAGAAATCATCTCATGGGCAGGAACACCTTCTATTAGACCAGGTTGCTCCAAGCCCTGTCCAGCCTGGCCTTGGACACTCCCAGGCATGTGCTCCGTGCCTTTGGAAGTTAAAAGAGAACAAAGTTACAGGAGATGCTCTGAGCTTATTAAAGCAAAGGACTGTGAGGTGCTGCATGTACTCATGCAGTTGGTAACCCTGGGAAAAGATGGAAAAAACAAGGGATAACTGGGATATCCTGTCAGGTGAGCTTTATTCCCTTTTCCTGGCTGCTGGGCAGGCTGTCCCTTGCACTGGGGTCGTGCAAAGTGTTGAACCAGAACTTCATCCTCAGGGAGTCAGTTTTTATTTATATTGTGTGTCATTTGTCCCAGACACTTCCCAGGCCAGCGTGAGGAGCTGGAGGTGCCCCAGCCCAACTGCAGCCTCCAGGAGGAGGAGCAGGGCAGGGGCAGCTGGATGCTGGCAGGGGCTGAGCTCCAGAGCTGGAGCAGCACAGTCACAGCAGCTCCGGGTTAATCAGCTCTGCTGCATCACGGCACTAATTGGTGTTTGCACAGCACTTTGCAAATATGAAAGCATTGCTTAAATGCAAATGATGGATGGGTTGGCTCCCAGCCTGCCTCTGTAGCTTGCCCTCTCTGCTAATTAGGCAGTTTGGCCCTTGAGATGAATGTTGCACACAGGATTGGATCAAATATCTCTTTTATTTTGGTCCTCACTATTTTGGCTGTGAAACCACCTGGGCTTGGAAAAGGTGGTGGAGGAATGTGCAGCATTTTGGCATCCTGATTCCATGAGGTGCCCTAAAAGCCATGGGAACAACCTTGCTCCTGCTTCACTGCATGGGAGCTGCTGTGTGGGGAGGTTTATGGGGCTTAGTGGCTCAATACTGCCTTTATTTGAGCAGTTTTCATCCTTCTTGGTGGCAATATCAATTTAAATTTAGGAATGTGTGCAGTTTAGTTGCTGGCCCATGGTTTTACTGGCCACTGGTCATGAGCTTTTTAGCAACAGCAAACTACATGTTTATCTCCCTGTGTTATTGTTTTAAATTTCAGTGCAGTTTGGGCAACACAGATGACTAAAAAAGCTCCAAAATGTCTATTATTCTCTACTCTTATGAAAACTGTAATCACAGCAAATTAAAGCACATGAGTTAGTATTTCCTTCCTTGGAAGTGAAATCAGATCTTTTGATATTTCCTTATATTTGGCTCTTCTTATTTAGATTATTTTTAGCTCTTTCAGAACCCTGAAAATTTACCCTACTTGGCACTGGATTTCTGGTGTGTAGGAGTTTGGGCTACTGCATCTTTTGGAAGGGGATTACTCTTTAACATAATATATTTCAAGAGTAATAATTTCAGAAGCTTCTGGGCATCCATTCAAGAGAGCAGCTCCTTGGAATAATGTCTGGTTTTATCAGGTTATTGCACAAAATCAGCCTTGCATTCAAATATTGCTGCCCTCAACTGTGTTATTCAGCTGCTGAGGTGATACTACAAAATGAGCATAATTTTATCACGAAGTGAACATGTGTGAAACCAAACATCAGAAAGGAAGAATTAAATGCTGTTCTAGCAGGAAACAAAGCCTGAAATACAGGAGTAAAACAGTTTTGCAAAGGCCACTTGAGCTGAGAAAAGGAAAACAGCTCCATAAAGAAAACCAGTCTCAGTAAATCAGCAGTTCTGGGAGAATTGTCTTGTACTCTGAGAAGTTGTTCTGTGCTCTCCTCCTCACCAGGATGATTAATGGGCTGATTCTGCCAAAGGGAGTGTGTTTAAGCACAACGTAAGCACTAAAAATGAAAGCTTGGGCTTTCTGCAGCTGCCCATTGTGAAATTGGGTTCTCTAAGGAAGAGGCAAAAATTAGAATGTTTCCAAAGGAAGCTGGACCAGTGAAATAAAGCAGTTTAATTCTGATCCATCACAGAGGTGTATTATCCCCAGATAAATTCCTGGCTAATGCTCTTTCCCCCAGCATCATCTCAGCTACCTTAATAATCTGACTGAGGATTAGAATTGGGAGCCAGAAGCTTTTCAGTGCTCCAGGCTCCTGCAGGACTTGTGTGATGGCCTTTACACAAACCCTACTAGCCAGGAAGAACAAGCTGTAAACCAGTGCTTGATAACTATTAAATTAATGAATCCCTTCTGTGTTGCAGCAGGTGGCACATAAAGGTCTATCAGGTACACGGCTCTGGATCAACATATGAGTTGCATCTGCTTGTCTTCCTCCTGGAGATGAGTCAGAGGCTGAAGAGTTTCAGTCCAGCCTCTATTTTAAGTTGCTGCTCTTTGTTGATCCCCCTTGGGAGGGAGGTGGCAGGGACTGAATATCATAGGTGATATCACTGATATCTCAAAGGATAATCTGTGGGTTGGAGAGTGGCAGGAGAGGAAAAATCTCAAGCCTGGAGTGCAGCAAGACAAAGGGATAATCCTGAGCACTGCCCAGTCCCTGGGGGGACACAACCCCTCCTCCCCTGTGCCCATCCTTTGGGGCTGTTCTTGCGCTGTACTCCTGCCTGCCATTGCTTCTCTTTTCCAATTTCTACACTGTTAAACACTCTTCAGCTGGAGCTTTGGCTCTGAGAAGTGCTCTGGAGCTCAGCTGTGAGTGCTGTGAGCACACAAAGGCTGTTGGGAGGACAGAAATCCATTTGCAGTTGCGGCAAAGACGACCACGGATTTCCTTGTGTGTGTTTTCCCAGGATTTTTCCTGTATCAAACCCTTGGCTGTAGCACTGATAGAGTGGGCAGGAGAGGGAGTTTTCCCTTTTGGATGTCACACAACTGGTTGAGATTAATTCCTTTGGTTTTGTGAGTGTGTGGGGTGTTGCATTACAGAGCATGTTCATGGAGATTATCCACTTCTCAGGCCAGGAATACTCTCTACCAGACAACAAATTAGTTCTTTCCTTCCTGAGAGAGATAATAAGGGATATCCTTACCTGGAGGAGCAGGGGAGGGCATGGCATGAAGCTGACAGGATCAGGAACAAAAGGAGAAGCAGGAAATGAAAAATACATTTGTTGAAGAATGGCTGCAAAATATGAGGGATTTACTGCAGCAGCTCATTCATCAAGGGAATTTGGCCTTGCCTCACTCTAATCTAAATTGAATCTAATTTAGATTCCAAGCCAGGGATGGGAATCCTTTCCTGAACCAAAACAAGCCTTGCCACCTCCTACCTTTTTATTACTCATTCCTTAATTTGTTTGGGTTTGTTATGTAGGACACTCAGGAAGAATAGCTTAAAGCTGTGTGTGCCAGGGTGAAATCTGGTGTTATCATCTCTGCTTTGCTGCACACGGGGTTGGTTTTTGATTCACCTTTGATACAGGGCCCCCAGGAACTCGGGTGTGACCATCTTTTCTACTTTCCTGAGTGTTGAATTGCTTGCACTCGATCTGGGGGAATGCAATCCAGCCTTGGGCTCCAACAGTTCCTGGTTTTCCATTAAAAATTAGCTGCATACACAGAACAAAACTGCCCTGGAAGGAGGGGATGGAAGACAGTTATTTCCATTTTGGGGGTATCCTGCTTACTGACCTACTTTCTGTTCTTGCACTGTATGTTGATAAACAGCAAAAGTCACCTCCTGGTCTGTGCATGTCTGGGAATGGCATCATTCCTGCCCTGAGGCTTGGCAGGACTCCCAGCACCTCAGCCGAGGTTCAGACTGTGCTCAGGACCATGGCAGGGAATTGTCCTGTTGCTGTTTCCTTCTTAAAACGTGTGCCATGTTTTTTCTAAGCCTCTTTCCTGAGGAGTGAGAGGTACCATCTGGGCATTGACTCCAGCAGAGGTTTCTGTAACCTGGGGCATGTCAGGACTCTGCCTTGGAGCTTCTCCCACACCATCGTGCTGCCTCCTCATTTTTGAATTCTGTGCCTCATTCTTTGACTTGTGCTCTTCCATGTCTCACCTTCCTCCCTCCTGGAGGTGTTTGCTTCCCTGGGAACACTCTGCTGCCTGCAGGAGTCTCCTGTGGTCCCTTCCTGGAGGTGTTTGCTTCCCTGGGAACACTCTGCTGCCTGCAGGAGTCTCCTGTGGTCCCTCCTGGAGGTGTTTGCTTCCCTGGGAACACTCTGCTGCCTGCAGAAGTCTCCTGTGGTCCCTCCTGGAGGTGTTTGCTTCCCTGGGAACACTCTGCTGCCTGCAGAAGTCTCCTGTGGTCCCTTCCTGGAGGTGTTTGCTTCCCTGGGAACACTCTGCTGCCTGCAGAAGTCTCCTGTGGTCCCTTCCTGGAGGTGTTTGCTTCCCTGGGAACACTCTGCTGCCTGCAGGAGTCTCCCGTGGTCCCTTCCTGGAGGTGTTTGCTTCCCTGAGAACACTCTGCTGCCTGCAGTACTCTCCTGTGGTCCCTTGGGGATGTTCTCCATGGTCTGCTCACTGTCTCAAGCTCCACAAATCTTTCCACACTACATAGATTGTTCCTATACAACTAATTTGTCTCCCACTGATTCTGAACAACATGCCTAGTTCTGAACAAAACGCTGGGTTGAGCAGGTTGTTACACTCCAAGGATAAAGGGGTTTGTTGCAAATTCAAAGCTTAAAAAAACTTGCCTGCAAGAAGTGAAGGGAAAATCCAGCAGGGATGGTGAGAGTGGCTTGGGAGAACTTTCTGGGGAAGAGAATCAAATAGTGGAGTGGGAAGTTGTCAGGATGCCTCTGGGGAATTTTCTGGAAGGGAAAGCAAATTATTAAGTTCCCTGCAGAATTTAAAGTCCGAAAAGGGTTAAACATCCACACTGGACCAGAGCATGCAGTCGATTTATTTGAAGTCCTGACTGACAGTGAGTTTTCTGCCATCTCTACCCTGCTCTCATCAGGTCTCTGTGCCCTAGTTCAGTGTTGTTGCCAGTTTGGACTTGGTGCCTGCTCATGGAAAGTATTCCAAGCCACGTGAGGCAGGTGGGTGAGGAAATGCTGCCAGCTGGGAATGGCAGCAAGGATTGTGGGAATGCTCCTTCCTTCCCTCTTCCCAGCACTGCCCCAAAGCACAGGAGCCTCTGCCACACGTGAGCTGCACTCCAGACTGCTCCAGGCAAGGGCTGGGGAGCTTTGTTCTGGTTCCAGTAGGAAATTCCAGTCGAAACCAAGACTGGGTTGACCTCATTAGAGCAGGACCCAGGCAAGAAAACACCTCCTGTCCCAAGATTCCTTTGTTGTTGCCCAGGTGAGTGTTGGGGTCTGCTGTTCCTGCATCCAGACACTTCTCATGACCAGGGGCTGTGCTGCCTTTTCCCACAGCCTGCTCTGATCATGTCTGTCTTCTGCTTTTTCCCTCTGAAGTTTCCCCTCTGCTGCTGCTCAGCACTTGGGTGCAGTTCAGCACATACATCTGGGGGACACTGTCATTCTATTCCGTTTGGAGCTGAAAAGAATTTGCAGTTTGGTGTTCAGGGTGATTTTTCAGGAATGTAGAGACACCCATGAAATACCAGTTCGTAGAAGCAAAACTGAATTATGTTTTGCAGATTCTGAATAATTAGACTGAGAGGGGATCAGGATAATTTTTTTAAGGAAGTGTTCTAAAATGAGTTTTAAAACAGCTGGAAGTAAGAAATTAGTCCCTGGCAATATTATCATGCAGCTGATGAGCTTTCCTGCCTGCTCTGATTGAAGGCAGGTATTTTGCATTGCTGAGCCTGAGCTCTGCTGGGCTGGACTGGAGTCTGGGAGCTGTTGCTGTGAGCTCTTCCAAGCCAGCCAAGCTCTGTTATTTTCTGTGACAGCCTTTCCATGTGATCAGGACTTGCAGCCACTGCCACTGTGAGCAGATCTTGTTGGTGACAATTCCACCACTCGGATCAAAACCCCAGCAAGTCAAGGAGGGAACTGCTTCTCACAGCAGAGCTTTTGTCTGTGTTGTATGAACCTTCCCAGCCAGCATTTTGGCTTTGACACTAAGATATCACCCAGGAGAATCTGTCTGCTGCTGGAAATGTTCCTGGCTGCATTGGATCTTCCTTATCCACCCAAGCTGTTTTTGGGATGGTGCTGTGCATTCCCAGACTTGGGGGTTGTGTTGCTCCATTTCAAGCTTGTGTTGAGTGTGAGTGAGGCATGGAATGTCTTTCAAAGTGGCTGATGAGAGTTTTCAATGGAGAACACAGAGTAATTTTATAGAGAATTGCAGCTATTTGTATATTTAATAATTTGGAAATCATTACCTGTAAATGATTTGATGCCCCAAGAAGGAAAAATGTATGGGAAGAGGGTGGAAAAACGCAGAACATTTAATTGTGAGCTATCACCAAGAACAAAGCTGATTTTAGTATTGGATTTCAGTCAGTCAAGGACTCTCTGAAGTTAAAAAGACAAAGGCAAAGGTTTTCAGCAGTTTAAAGCACTAAAGTGCTTCCTGCTGTGTGTTGGCACCTGCATGTTCCAGGAACGAGACACGAGGTGGGGAAGAGACTGTAAAGCTTTGCCTAGAAAGGGAAATGAGGTGAGGAGGTTCTGCTGAGCAAGATGCTCGGAGAGAAGGAGAAGAGCTGCTCTTGCCACAGCAGCCCCTGTGTGGTCACAGGCCAGCAATGAAGGTATGGGGGTCACTGCTGGGGCGGAGGTGCCCTAAACTCCTCATTAAAGCAGGAAACGGGAAGTCCAGGCCCAGCACCCCAAGCCCAGGTTTAATGTGTGGCCTTGAGCAAAGCACCTCACCCTGATCCACCTCTGCTTCCACTCTTCCTGCTGGGAGGAGGGGTTGGACACCTCATGGGTTCAGGTGATAAAGGACTTTATTAGTTTATGGATGGATGTGAGTGCAGTGCCCACAGGTGCAGCATTGACCTTCCTTGTCTATAATGTCTGTATTTCAAATTCAACATTTACAGACTCCACAGTAGCTGGGAAAAGAAAATCATCCTTAATTCTCTTAATACTTAATACTCTTTATTACAGCTTAGGAGCTCTCTGGCATTTTAGAGGAAACACATTTCTTTCTAAATTGAAATAAGCCTCCAGCTTTTGTTGGCGATGTGTGAAATTTTATTTCTGCCTCAGAAATGCTTGTGCTTTCAGAATGTGCACTAATGTGCTTTATTGCTTCAGTTCTCAGAGAAACAACCAGTGTTGATGTTTATTTGGGTGTTGCTGCTGTCAGATGCTGGGAAAGGGTGGTAATGTTTGTGGTGCGTGAGAAAAAGACTATTTATAGACCAAACAACTCCTTTCTTAGGAAGTGTCATTGCTTGTCTGATGTGCATCAAGACAGGGAAGAGGAGGAAAGACTTTTCACAAGACTGGGAGTTGCCCCCTGGTGATAAATCCAAACCCCATGAAGCATCTTGGCTGTCCAGGAGCAGGAAGAAGCTGCTCGGGGGCAACAGTGAAATGCAGGAGATGGGAATGTGATCCCTGCCAGGCAAACGGAGCACATTTAAATGCAGCTGACAGGGAACGTCTGTCAGGGCTCTGCTTTGCAGTGCACAGCTTGAGATTTAATGTAGAGACATTTCTGGCATAAAGCTTAACATATTTTATAGAAAAAGCTAATTTTATCTGTCCTCAGAAAGGCTTTGTTCAAAGAGGCTTCTGACAAAAAGTGGATGCCCCATCATGGTTTGCTCACCATGCACAAGAATTCTGAGCTCTGTCCTAAAACACCCACATTCAGTCTTGATAATATAAAATATCCTGTGCTTTTAGAAGGAAAAGTGTACCTCTAGAAATGTTTGCAATCAAGGATTGTTTACTTTGCATGACAAAAGACTGAACTCCCTGCTGGAGATGTGCTGTGAGCATCCTGAGTGCATGAATGATCACAGTTTAATAACCCAGATACTGGTGGGGCTGCTGGCCATGTGTAGTGCCTTTGGAATGGAAATGGTCTGCTTAGTGGGTCACAGAAACAGCCTTTCACCTCCTTCTTACTGGGCATTTGGGAGCCTGTGGGTGCTTCCAACATAACCACTTTTATATAGAGAGCTGTGTCTGTGTATTGCTCTGAGTGCAGTATGTGAGCATTGGGGTCTCTCTGATATGATCAGTGTGGCTCCTTGTCAAAAATCAGTAGTTATCACTGGATGATTGTACCTGGAGCAGGATCTTTTGATGCTGGATCTATACAAATAGAAAAAGAGAAGAGATTATAGTTCAAGTGGTTTCCATTTTGATATTTCAAATGTATGCACTAGAATAGTAATGAGGAAAAAGTTATGAAAGGAGCAGGTAAAACTTTATTCTCTCAGGACAGCAAACTTCTCTTAAATATAAATAAAACCAAATACCCTCCTTTTTTTTTCATTTAGTAGGAAGTTGTGCTCATAATAATGTCCTTCTGGGAGCATTGTGCCAACACTGTGCATTTCTGTACCTGTGTGAGTGAGGGGGACTGTAGATAAACAATGTCCCTTGTTCTGGAACTGGAGAGAATCCCATCTCCCTCACTAGGAAACCATGTTTCCAAAGTAGCATTCCAAAAAAATTGGGTTTGGTGGTGTTTAGTTTTGGGGTGGACAGGTAATAGTGGCACCATTGGGGCCAAGAATGCTCCTGAACTTGATTCACCCTCCACACATCACTGACAGTTGGCGCTAATTTTTATCCCTTGCCAAAACACAGGCTTGAGCTGATGACCTCATTCCAGCTGACCTTGAAACAGCAACCTCTGTGACCTGCAGGCAGTGACATCACCCTGCTGTCCTGTCTGCTGGCTCTGGAGCTCTTGGTGTGCCCTGGTGAAGGGCTGCTGGTGGCATTGAGGTTATTCCCTGCCTTCCAGAAAACAAGGATTCCTGTGGGAGGACAGGAGGTGAAGCAGGAGGAGCAAGGGAGAGGACCCAGCAGGGTTGGTACTTTATGCCAGGGTTCAGGCTGGAGAGGAACTTCTGCATCCCTCTTGCTTTTATTGTGCCACACAAATCTAATCCTGAAGGTTGTACAGGGATGACACATCACTTAAGTCCTTTATGGCCAAATGCTTTTAGAATTTGTCACACACTAACAGAGCTGCTCTGCTGCAGAGGTTTCATGGGTCTTAAATCAAGAAACTCAAATCTTTGGAATGAAATGGCATTTATTTGGACTTGCACACCAAGTGTGAAGTGTTGCAGCTCATTAGTTGCCACGTGACAGTTTTGATGTAGGTTTGCACCTTGTTTTTCTTAAGACAATCGGGTATTTCTGTAGCGTTTCACGGTAACTGGGGAAAAGGTGCGAGTGATGCAAACACATCACCCATTCGCAGACAAATTAGGGAGTTTTCCTACAGAAACGACTTTATCCTGGGACAGCTGCAGAACTCTCAGCCACGAAACCACGGGGCAGAAAGGGGGCTGTAAAGCGCCTTGTGTGCGATGGGAACATAACGAGTGTCAGTGACATGAAGCAGAAAGCCGAGGAGGACGCGGGGACAGCGACGCGGTTCGTGCAGCGCGAGCTCCGTGCGGGGCTGGAGCAGCCGCGGAGCCCCGAGCGCTGGAGGCACAGCGCGACCTGCCGGGAATGCGGCAACGTGCCGGGATTTGCCAGCATCGCGCAGCTCCGGGAATGCCTTCCCTCTGCCTGCCACATGGACATGTGTGTACACACACGCGTGTGCACAGGAGTGTTCTCTCTCTCCTTCCCCCACGTTCCCCCTCCAAGGATTTCTCCAGATAATCTCTCCTTCCCTACGAGTATTTGGCCTCTGGATGGAAACCTGTGACTGCTCTAAATTTGTTTGGGGCTTTTTTTCATAGAATCGGTTGGGTTGGAAGAGACCTCTGAGATCATCAAGTCCAACCCTTGGGCCAACTCCAGTCCCTTTACCAGATCATGGCACTCAGTGCCACATCCAGTCTCATCTTAAAAACCTCCAGGGATGGGGAATCCACCCCCTCTCTGGGCAGCCCATTCCAATGCCTGACCACTCTCTCTGCAAAGAGAGTGTTTCTGGTTGTTTCTTTACTTAAAACAAACAACTTTGTTTAATAAAACAACTACTAAAAGTAGAATACCCAGCCAAGAAAATGTGCCTGCTTAGACACTGAAGTGCCAGCAAGGAATTCCCTTTGAAAAGTGGTGGTTTGGGGGAAGAAATAGATATTTTGCAGGTTCATATCTCTGTGTAGCTTTTACTGCACCTTTGAGTTTGACCAGGGAGATGTTTCTCACTGAGAGAAGACAAAAGAGCTCAGACGTGGGGTGTGGCTCTTGGGGATGTTCCTCTGCAGGGCCAAGAGTTGGATTCCACGATCCTTGTGGGTCCCTCCCAACTCAGCATATTCTGTGATTCTGTGACCCTTCAATTCTGCCATATTTAAACTGTTTCTCCTTTCTCTTGTGTGATATTTAGTGTATTACATACACATTTGTCACTTTAGATGAAAGACAATGGCACTGTGCTACTAGGAGGACAAAGGAACCCACAGATGGGAGGTGTAGGATTATAAAGGCTCAAAACTCAAAAAAATTTCTCTTTCACAGTGGGAGACTTGATTCTGCAAGAGTAACATCTCCCTTACAAAGTGTCTTGGTCTTCTGAGGGACTTTGGAATGGTGTCTGCCCATGTTTCCTGACAACTGGGAGGAGATCCAGCCTTACTCATGCTTCAGGAAAGCAGCAGCCAGCACCTCCATCCAGCCAAGGTAAGGGAGCAACATTTGCTGAACAAGCTTTTCTCTCCAAAAAGGCAATCATTACACAGAGCTGAAATACTTGATGCATTTGTGTATTTTACTAGCAGTGAGAATTCAGAAATTAAATGAGCAAATGTGAATGAATACGTGTGGCAATCTGACACTCTAATGGATTTTCATCCACTGCTAAAGTGAATGAGCTGAGGAGAGGCTTAAAAGCATATCTGTGAAAGTGCCACAGTTAGGCTGGGATTGGTAAAACAGCCCTTCAGTTCCAGCACACAAAGACTTGCCTGTGTGCAGATGCACTGCTTGATTTTATTGGCATTGAGTCCCAGAAAGCAATACCCAAAAGCACCTGGACTGATACCAGGATATCCAGGATGTACACAATAACACACCTCCAAACACAGCCTGGATTAAAGGGCTGGGGGGAAAAAATATTTATTTAATTGCTGGCCACGACATGTCAGCAACGTGCAGGAATGTAGATCCATGTGTGACTTGGAGGGAGGAATTTTCAGCCCAGCCTTGTTTGCTCTTCCAGGGAATCCAGTCCCCAGACCCTGCCAGGCCTCTGTGCATGCACAGGCTCTGCCTTATGTGAGGCTGTTCCATGTTTAAGGAGGCATTTCCCTGACAGGGAGCAGGGCTGTGGAAGGCAGCAAAGGCTCCCAACAGCTTGGGCAATACCCTTGCCAGGGCAGCCACTTCTTGTCCACAGAGGGGAGGAATCTGTAAAATCCAGTTCTTATTCTGAGTCCTGACAGGAACACAATTCTCAGAGCTGAGGGTAAATAGGGAATGTTGAGCAGCCTGGGATCTCTCTGGGAGATAAAGATGGCAAAGGGACTGTGCCTCGTGGGGCCTCAGGGGAAGCAGAAAGGGAGAGCAGTAAATCAAGAACATGCACCACCTGTAATAGTGGAAAGAGGTCCTGTAGAGTGTGTGACAGAAACCAGGGCTGTTGCTCAGGATGGAGCAGATTGTTCAGGAATCACAGGGGTATGCACACAGGGAACCCCACCTTGGAGAGAGACCTGGCAAAAACAGATGCAACACAAATGCAGGCAGGTGTTTGTGTAGGGAGAACGTGTAAGGCTGCACAGTCACTCTGAGGACCTGCATCTTAAGGCACTAATGGGGACCTACAACTGGAGTGCTGGGGATGGAGTGGGTGAGAAGTGGGGCTGGGTCCACCTGAAGGCTGCACACCTAGTCCCCAGCATTGGGAAGTGAGCATCAGCTGGAAATGCAGGTGCAAAGGTGTGTAAAGATGGAGTTGTCTGTAGTTTCAGATGTTCAGAGCATCCAGATATTGGCAGGTACATGGGGAATGCATTTCAAAACCTGGGTGTGAACAAAGAAAACTGAATGAGCCTTTATAACCCTCCAGGCACCCTGTAAAGGCAAGCAGAGAAGCCTTCCCTTGCTGTAGATTTCTGTCACATGGATTTTGGAGTGCGTGGGTAGGGTGCCTACATCCATTAAATTCAACATCTTTAATTTGGTGTTCATTATCCCGTGTGACTTCTCTGCAAACCACTGCTCGTTTCAGGCTGGGTGGAGGCCACTCTGGGGGAGCAGCAGTGAGAGGTGTCGAGGGGGTCTCTCAGTGTGCAGGCTCTGCCCTCCCTCGGGGGCTGGCACGGCTGGCACCTGATGGCCCAGAGGGCTGGGCTGGCTGTGTGGGAGCAGCTGATGCTGGGCCTGTACTGGCTCCTGGCAGCGAGGAGGGGCCGAGCTACAGCAGGGAGGACGTTGGCACCGAGACTGATGTGATTGGGATGGCAGAGGAAGCCGCCAGGGTGGCTGTGCCAGGGAGCCCAGACACACAGGGCTGTGCTCCTGCTCCCAAATCCCAGCCTCAGGGACCATGACAGTGAGGGATTAGTGGGGGCAGGGTGCTGAAATTATTTTTATCTCCTCGTCTTGTTGTGCCTGTGCACAAGTGCCAGCCTTTTCAGCCTTTTTTTTCTTTTTTTTCCTCCTGTGAAGCATTAACTGGGTGGGTTGCCATGGCAACCCCCACATGATAAGTTGGGCTGCCTCTTGCAGATATTTCCTTCTCAACAGTCAAGATTTCTCTCTCTCTCTCAGCATTCCATCCCCTTCCCCATTTCCCCTGGCATGGAAATGGCTGAGGGCTCTGTGGTGCCCTCCAGCCAGGGCACTGGGCTGTGCCAGGGCAGGAAGGAGCAGCTGTGCATCCCATGGGATGGGGCTGAAGAATCCATGCTCTCCATCTCTTGTGCAGCTCAGCAGGTCTCAAAACTGAAACGGGCTCCCAATGCAACATCCCATTTATTTGCAAGTCTTCCTGAAGAGGGCTGGGAGGTGTTTGTTCCTTGTTCTAAACAGGCCCAGGGAATGTTGGAGTTGTTCCCAGCTAAGCCCAGATTACAGCAAAAATGAAACTATCTCGTTCTTTCATTGTAAATACAAACAGTGTCTCTGAATGAGTGCAGAGAATTTTCTTTGAAAACAAAAACCAACACAGGTTGTGGCAGGTCAATAAACTTGATGAGTTACAGGTATTTATTTAAAATCACCTTTGATCTTGTCTATGGTACATGAAACATGCTCTAGGTAAAGAATAAAACATCTCCCAGAGCTGGAGAAAAGGGTGTGATCTCCTTGACCGGAGTAAAATCCACCCAAGTCCGAGGCCAGTTTCACCAGAGGTGTTTTTCACCCCAGGGCCCAATTTCCTGTCTTTAAATAGCAGCTACAACACTGGTCTAGCATGAAGTGTTTGAGTGATTCTGAGGGACAACTCATTGCTGTTTTAGGAAGTTTGCCACTGTAATCGAAATTGCTTGGAGTGTGTGGGGTTAGAGCAGCAGCAAAGCTGAGGCAGGAGCAGAAAGGTTGGAGGGGTCAGTCACTGACCAAGTGAGTGTTGTGGAGCTGCTGCTGCCTCTTAATCCTCTTGGACCCTCTCTCTCCCTGGCAGGATTCTCTGTAATAGATGTAATTAGAGCAGCAGTAGCACAAACAGTGCAGCTCTTCTGATCCCTGCTCTGTGTTTTCTGGCAGTACTTCCTGGGAATAGATGTGATTTCCATAGTACTTTATGAAACAGGTGGTTGTCAAATGAGACAGCCAGGGACATTGTCCAGTAGTTCCTGTGTCTATAAAAAGCCCCACCATCAGCACTCATCCACCACACATGGACTGGATTGTTCCAGAAGGATTGGGAGCAAATCCTTTGGCTGAACCTGCCCTTCCCATTGTGGAATTGTTGTGAATATAGGAAGGGGCAGTGGAAGAAAAGCAAATAGTTTAGTGGCTACATTAAACTACATCCTCCCATCAGCCCTGGCTGTTCTGCCTGCTGTTTTGTCTTCCAGTGGAGAAAAGTCAGATTTTAAGGTTTGGATGTCCATGATGGATGGTTTCTAAGGGGGGAAGTTGGAATTGTGTTGCTGGCATCTGCAACTTGCAAGCTATTTGTCTTCCTAGTCATACCTGGCTCCTGGAGATGCATTAAATAGGTGTTTTCTTTGAGAATTTTGCTGGTAGGAGTAAACAGGAACTCAAAGAAGCCTGGGAGCAGAGGGACAGGGAGTGAAACCTGACAGCCAGCATGTAGGGACTGTCGTGGCTTTAGTCAGTCCCTGCTGGAACATTTCAGGCTGCAAAGGTTTCAGGGATCACAGCCAGACGTGGGTGGGCACAGGGCAGAGTAACCTGTGCAGTCAGCACAACGAAGCAGAGCAAGGAACAAGGAGGATGTCCTTAGCTAGGAATTACCTGCAGTCATCACAGGAGCCTGTGAAGGGTGACGTGAGGCAGTGCCTGTGTGTGGCTATTGGCAGATGATGAATGCAGCCTGCTGGTACAAACACAATTAGGTGATGTCTAGGAAAAGTGTTGGCTTTGTTCTGTGCCTGCTTTGCTTAAGCAGTGCAGGAACCTGACTGCATGTATGTGCCCTCAACACCAGGCCCCCGTGCCCACCAGGGCTGTGACAGTGACCACCATGTGTGTGCCCTCAACACCAGGCCCCCGTGCCCACCAGGGCTGTGACAGTGACCACCATGTGTGTGCCCTCAACACCAGGCCCCCGTGCCCACCAGGGCTGTGACAGTGACCACCACGTGTGTGCCCTGCTGAGAGCCCATGCAGCTGAGGCTGGGGCTTTCTGCTGGCTGCAAATGTCCATCTGCCCTCTCAGCTTTGGCACTGCCAGTCACTCCCATGTCGTTCCCCCTTGGGGTTGGTCAGGTTTAATTGTGCTGTGTATCGAGCTGCAGATGCTTTAAAAAGAGAGCACATTTAAAAAGTGCTTCATTTCCCCCTCTCTGTCCACTGTGACCTTCAAAGTTAGAGGAACCCTTCAGGGCACGGTGGCCCCAGTCCAAGGAGAGAAAGCCCAGCCTGCTGCTGGCATTAAACTCCCAGGAATCAGACTGGAACATGAGGCAGGAGGATTTCCCAGTATTTCCAACTGTGACCTTCAGAGCTGTGCAAATGTTAGTATTAAACTTATTAGCAGCAGAGGCCTCTCTGTGACCCCGCAGGGATAACTGACCCCCCTCCTCCCCCCGGGCTTTTTTTGGAGGCAGGACAATGATGCTGAACCTCAGAGACAGGGCAAGGAGTGATGGGTACAAATTGAAATTTAGGTTGGGCATCAGAATGAAATTCTTTACCGTGTGGTGGTGTGGCAGTTTGTCACACCTTTTACTGGGAGGGTGCTGTGACACGTTGTCCAGGGAGGTTGTGGGTGCCACATCCCTGGAAGTGTTCTAAGCCTGCAACCTGGTCTGGTGGGAGGTGTCTCTGCCCATGGCAGTGGGGTGAAACTGCATGGCTTTTAAGGTCCGTTCCATTATGATTCTATGATATCCCCTCTCTAGTCAGGCAGAGAGGGAGGCGACAGAGGGCTCACCGGAGCCCCAGGCGGGATTGGGAGCGGGAGGAGCCCTGCGTGCCCAGGGGCCGGGGGAGGTGGCCGCGCATGCCTGTGCTGGCCGTGCCCCCCGCCCGGGCTCCTCCAGCATCCTCAGCATCCTCCTCCCGCCCGGGATCCGCGCCCCGCATCCCGCGGAACAAAGAGCGGCGGCCGCGCCCCGCGCGGGGCACCTGCTGCTGTTGCTGCTCCGCCACCTCCGCCCGCCCGCGCATCCTCCCGCAACCGCGGCCCCAACGCATCCTCCCGCATCCTCCGCCCCAGCGCATCCTCCAGCATCCACAGCCCCAGCGCATCCTCCGCCCCAGCGCATCCTCCAGCACCCACAGCCCCAGCGCATCCTCCGCCCCAGCGCATCCTCCCGGCCGCGCCCCGCGGAGCGCATCGGAGCTGTCCGGCCGCGGGCGGGCGGTGTCCGGCTTCGGGCTCTGTCCGTGGTGCTGCCGCCCCCGCGGCCGAGCCCAGCCCAGCCCAGCCCGCCCCTCGCCCGCCGCTCGGGGCACCGCCAACGCCTCCCGCGCATCCCGGCGCGCCCGCGGCTCCTTCTCGCCCTGCATCCTGTTGCGCCGGGTCCGCGGCGAGCAGGGGAGAAGCATCTTGCGAAGGAGCCTCTGCCCAGGCTGAACGCTCGAACAATGGCTGCGCTGCCGCCGATGCTCTGGGCGTCCTCGCTCGTGCTGGTGCTCTGGGGTAGGTGCTTCCACTCCCTGTGGTTCTCCGCCACATGCTGCTTTAAGGCTTTGCTTTTCCTAGCAGGGTTCCCTTCACGCTGCCTTTTTTTAAATTTATTTATAAGAGAAGGGAATTACGTTCATGCAGAGTTAGTGTGAATGTCACGGAGTTGATATGAGCAGAGAAAATACCTCGGTGCTAAGGAAAAAAACCTTGGGCTAAGGAGAGTTATGGCTAAGGAGACTTACAAAGCATGTGCCTGTTCTCTGCTGCTTGCTGTTGTTCTGAAATTTGCAATGTAATTTAACGTTTAGCTGCCTTCAGGGAGGATGTGCAGACCATTAAGCCGTGTGTTAGTGCTCAGTTCCCGTGCAGTCTGTAGAAACTGGAGTAAATCAGTTTATTGCAATTGCAGCTGTATTTCTGCCACAAGAAAAGGTTGGTTGTTTTTGCCACTATGGCCACATTTTGATGTGCAGGTCTCTATAGCTTTGTGTGCTGGGTGCATGTCTGTGTGTGTCTTTGCTTCTAATTTACCTGGAGTAAAGGATAATCCAGTAGCTTTTCCTTATTTCTCCATGAAAGCTGGTGCTACTCATGGAGCTGGTAGTACGGGAGAATTGGAGTCGGGCTGTTTCCAGGAATAGTTCCCGGGATGATACAGTGCTCCAGAGAGTGGGTTAATGGTGTCTCAGAGGCTGGGCAGGAGGGAGCAGCCAGCAAAGTCAGCGTCTGGGCTCTGGAGACAGGCTTGGGCACACAGAGCCGAGGATTGTTCAGCCCAGGGGACAAATGTCAGCAGGGATTTGGTCTGCAATGTCGTGCTGAAATGATCCTTTTCTGCTCAAGTATGTGCTTTCACATGCAATGATTTTTCTTTTCTTTGCAAGAGCAGTAGCTGAGAGTTGGCAGCATTAGCACAGACCCGGTTGGAAGCATTTTGAGCAGGAATGTCTGTAAAATCAATAACTCCTCCTGCTGCCAAATTTACTCATGCCCGAGCCCCTTGGTTCCCAGGACTGCCCATGTTGCCCAGAGACAGGAAGGGTGGCAAATCCTCATGGGTTTTGAATACATTGACAGATTAAAGAAAGCATCCAGACCTTTTAACTTTGCACAAAGAGTGAGCTGTTCCTCCACGCTGGAATTCTGGGCTTTCCCTCATCCCAGACTCTAATTGCTGCTGGAACAGGAGCATGCTCAGCACGCATGGGAGGGAATGAACAATGCCTTGAAAGTGGCATTAATTACTGGAGGAGACATGAAAGTTGTGGCAAAGGAGGTGCTGGAGAGGTGAATCTGTGTGAAGTGATCACCCTCTGTTAATTATTATGAATTATTAATATCTCAGAGAAGGAAGCTTTGACATTTAAGACTTAATCTGTTACAGACAGTGTTAGTAATGCATGAAACCCTTTTCCAGAGGGGACAATGTGGTCATAAATGCCAAGGTGTGGATAACTGATGCATCTCTAATTCTGTCTTAACACTTCTTCTCTGCTGCTCCTTTCCCCCAGCTGGCTTTTGTTCTGCAGTATGTGTTGAAGTCCCATCTGAGACAGAGGCTGTCCAAGGAACAGACATGAAGCTGCTCTGCATCTCCTGCATGAAGAGGGAAGAGGTCACAGCCAGCACGGTGGTGGAATGGTTCTACAGGCCTGAGGGTGGAAAGGATGAACCTGTATGTATGTTTGGTAACTGGTTTTCATAGGTCTTACTGTGAAATGCAGCCCAATGAACTCGTATGGGAGAAGCCAAAAGGTATTTATAGAGTGTAAATTTGTCCTGGGGCAGCATCCCCAAGGAAGGCTGTGCAAGGGAAGGAGAGACACCAAGATATGAGCAAAAGATATGAGCCAAAGCTTTCTGCCACATTGTAATTCCAGGTCTCTAGAAAAGCACCATGTGCTGCTTTCATATGATGAGCTTGGAGTTCAGCTCTGAGCTGCAGATCTTCACAATTTCTGCAGCATTTTCATCCAGAGGTTCCACAGCACCGATTTTGAGCAGCAACTCAAAATCTGTCTTCTCCTTGCTCAGCCTACTTCCACACTTGGGCATAGCATCAACCCATGGCAGGAATAGCTAGAGTCTGTTCTTGAGTTCAGACATTTGGGTCATGAGTGCCAATTTCCAGTTCCATTCCTTGAATTCCTCAGGTCTAAGAATACCTATTCTAAGAACATCAAGAAGGGAAGCAGAAGTATGGACTGACACTCAGGACCCTTGGCCAGGTCTGAATTCCTTCTGAATCCCAAAGGTGTTCTTTTGGAGGGTAAATTTACCTCCAGTAAAACTGCAGGACAGGCTTTACTTCTTTTTGCCTTGGAGAAATCAGTGTTATCCTCACTGTGGGAGGATCTCTGGGGGTGGTTTTGGATCCCTGTCAGGAAAAGGTAAAATTAATTTTCAGAGTGAATCAAAATAGAAATTGCACAGATGAGGGGCAGGTGGAATGCAAGGAAGAATGAGAAATGGAGAACAAGATAAAGCTGAGTGCACATTTCTTTATAGCTATTTTATCTGACTATGGAGTATTTTATCAGTGACTGCATTTCATCATGATTGAGCAAGGCCAGGCAAGATGACAAATATTCTCCTTCTGTCTGAAAACTAAAGGGATCACACTAAGGAATGAGATGAGAAGTCACTTTCAGTGATACTTTTGCCAGTGGCAACTCAAAGAATGCCAACAAAAGTGAGCTGGGATGGGCAGTGTAATGAGGGGACTGTGGTCAGCCAGAATATCCCACTGTCATATTTACCCTGCAGCACCTCATCTCAGATGAGTATCCCAGGGCTTCCCAAAAATGACTGACTTTGCAGTATATATTCTGTGGTTCTTTCTTTAGATGATCTTACGTGTAGGACTCACAGGCATGAAGACTTACAGGGTCCTCGTCCTTAGTTCCAGTTTTTTGCTGCTTTTTTGTGTCATTGTCCACATGTGCCAGTGGTTGTCTCTGCCTTAGTTTTTCTGCCTCTGTGATGGAGATACCAATTTTCTGATAATTCAATTTTCTGTCCTTTCTGAAGTTATCCGATATTTTGAGGTAAAGAATGATGGAATATGAATAGCTGCTGTTACTAAGGGGGCCCAGAACATCCATGGGTGTAGGTAGAGGGGTGCTGTGGTGTTATCCAAGACAGTGAGTAACCAGGATTCCTTTTTATATTTTCTCACAGATCTATGAGTACAGGAAAACTAACCACGAATTCCCAAGCCGCTTCAGTGGTCGGATCCAGTGGAATGGCAGCAAAGACATGCAGGATGTGTCCATCACTGTGGTAAACGTGACCTTGAACGACTCTGGGATCTACACCTGTAACATCACCCGGGAGTTCGAGTTTGAGATCCACCGGCCCCTCTTCACGAGCTCCAGGCTGATCCACCTCACCGTGGTGGAGGAGGGTAGGAAGGACTGGCAGGGGGCGTGTTGTGCTGGCACTGGCCGTGGGTGTTGTCACCCAGGGAAGGAGTTTGTCATGGCATTGCAGGAGAGGGTGACTGGGCTGCCAGATGATCGAGTCTGTCTTTGCTGGCAACGAACACTGCACAGGGTTCAGCAGGAAAGACCTGCCTCTTGTTTGCTGCCTGCGGGCTCTTTATGGGCACAAAGTGGCTGTGTGTGACGGTGGGGAGGTACAATCAGCTTGGCAGGCTGGGGCACAGCTGGGAACAGCTGGGCAGGCGCAAGCAGAGGTTTCCAGCTCCGCCTGTGGTGGCTCCGGGATGCTACAGCACCGCCCTTCCCAGGGAGCCGCAGCCTTCCTTGCTGCCGCCCCCTCCCTGCTGCAAAGACTCATTCTCCATTTTGATGCCAGCCTCTTGCCTCCACCTTCCCTCCCTCTGGAGTGCTCCTGAGTCTTTCTGTTCCTCCTGGTTTGGCTCGGCTTGTTAGAAACCAGGGGGAATCCTGTTCTCTGCAGAGAGGGATGGGAGCTTTTAGCCCTCATCCCTCCTGCTGGGTGTTCCCCTCCCTCTTCCCCATGAGCATCTCCGTGTTTTGATCTCAAGTAACACCAGCGAGTAGGACTTAGGGAAGAAACAGAGCGTGAAGAAGAGATAGGCCAAGGGTGAGCAATCCGTGGGGATGTGGGGGTGGCTCAGAACATGAGGAACACGAGAGGCTGTGTGTGTTGGTTCCCACTGGAGACACCCAGTGGGATTGCTGCTGTTGGCAGCCTTGCCTGCGCCCTCCCTTTTGCCCCCTCACAGCATAGGGGCACCTGGATGTCTCTGACCAGGTGGGTTAGGAAGGATGGCACGAGGGTGGAAAGTGTCCAGGGAGCTGCTGTGCTCCAGTGACTGCACAGAAATGATCAGGGATTATTTCCTGTTCTTAACAGCTGGAGAAGACTTCACCTCCGTCATCTCAGAAATTATGATGTATATTCTGCTGGTCTTCCTCACCCTGTGGCTGCTGATTGAAATGGTCTATTGCTACAGGAAAGTCTCCAAGGCAGAGGAGGCTGCCCAGGAAAACGCGTAAGTGTGGAACCTCTGGAGAAGTGAACTGTTCTGCCAGGGCTCTTCTGATGTCCCAGGCCAGATCAGGCTGCAGAAACACTGAACCTTGCTATTGCATGGTCTAGGTGATGTTTGCTCTGTCCAAAACCCTTTCAGTGTTCAGAAGTACTAAGGACAGCACATTTGCACTGCACACTAGGTGGGCAGCCTGGTCACAGTGTGTGGTACCCCAGGGTGGCCTGGTTTGGAATGGGTTTGAGATGCTCCCTTGGAAGGTCTGGTTTCATACTGGCCATTCTCATCTTTCTATACACTTGGCTTGATAAGGGTGCTCTTGGTATATGGTAGGAAGGTTGAATGTGTAGGATTTTCCAGTAGGGAAGACTCTGTGTTTGCTCCTGACTATTCCAAGGGGAGGTTCCTGCCAGGAACATCTTCTACAGGTGACATTTGTTACCTCAGAGATCCTTCCAGGCATTCAGTAAAGGTGAAAGGACCAAAACTGCCTTTTTCACTGTAGCACTTGAGGTTATGCTTTCCTCCTTCCCTCCAACTACAGGACAGACTATCTCGCAATTCCATCAGAAAACAAGGAAAACTGTGCTGTGCCTGTGGAGGAATAGCAGAGAGGAGTCAGTGGAACCAACGGCACCAAGGTAGGTGATGGGAAGCACTCAATCCCTGCTTGTGTCTGCCCACCTTTCAGCCTCTCTGCAGGGCTAAGGTGTGCCTAAGGCTGGAGAGAAGGGGAGTGGGAGACTCCTGGAGTCTGTGCTCCTCCTCTGGAGCTTCCCCAGTGCCCTTAGAAGCAAGACAGGTGTCTTTAGATGGTGGGTGTAGTCACGTAACTTTAAACCCCAAGTCAACACAGACATTTGCTTTCCAAGGGTATGATGTAATTACACCTCCTTTGCCCGTTGCTGTTGAGCTGGAAATTGTCACTGTCCCCTGCAGATGGGGAGCTGTGCCCATGAGGGCTGTAAGGGCCCTGTCTCCAAAGGAAACATCTGCTAGGAAGGATTAAAATCTTTTAAATTCCTGTTCATGTCCTGTCACTGTTGATCCTACCCCAAAGGTCACCTCAGTAGGGTCCAAGAGGAATTGTCTCCCTTGCAGGGGCTCTGAAGGCAGAAGGACCACGTTTCTCCAGCCAGGTTTGAGGGGGAGCTCTGCGCCGTCGGGAGGAAACATGAGGAGGTGTAAATTCTCTTCCTTTTGCCTTGGACTCTGTACAGCCTTGACTTTGGCCTCATGACTCCATCCTGAGCTGCCAGCCCGTTTGCTGGAGGACTCTTCAGCTGAAGCATGCTGAGCAGACGGCACAGGGGTGTGGGCAGCACGGCTCCTTCCCAAGTTTCAGTTCCATCATCACGTCGATGGCTTTGTAAATGTTATTGTCATTTCTTAGCTGCTGTCACCACCACCTTTATTTGCTAAATATGCTAGTTCTCCATTGCAAAGGTAAAGGGTATGGGATCTGCAGGACTGGGGATGAGGTCATTCTAGGGTGATGTCCCACCATATATTGCAGACTAGAGAGTCTTACTGGTGTCAAAACAGGAAGAATTTAATTAATTAATTGCTTGGTAAATTGGTCTGGATTTGCACAGGCAGGGTCGGGTGAGGACTGTAATGCACTAAAATAGTTGAAAATGTACAGCAGGAAGGATGGGTCCCTGTGCCATGTTCACACTTGCTTATGGAAGATATTGAGAACACAGACCCTGAGGTATCCCTGCTTGGGAGGCAGGGTGATGTAAGCATGAGAATCCCATGTATCTCTCATTTAGCAAGTGTCAGTATTCTCAGCTCCTTCCACCTGCCTTGCACAGCAGGTTTACTCTGGAGTACACAGAGATACAGTAGTAGGAATAATCTGTGGAGCCACGTTCTGCAACAGCAACCAGGCCAGCTGGACAAGGCATGGGATCCACCCCTTTCTGGGAAACCCCAGAAAACAAGGAAGCCCCATGCTGGTAGGCAAGGGAAACAAACAGCAGGCAAAGCCCTCCCAGGGGAAGGACACCTTAGTAAAATGGTTGTACATGTTACAGCTGGGATACTTCTCTCGTGCTATGGTGTAGCACCATCTAGAGGGATAGACAGAAAAACACCCATTTTTCCTGGTTAATCCTAATTCTTTTTTATGGCAATTACTCACTGGTTTGAATAGTCAGCATTCATCTTAAATGATCCCCTGCTGCCCAGGAATCACACTGTAAATTCCATCTTTCCTATGAGAACTTACCTTTTTAGAGGGTTAAACAGAGTAAAATTTGTTTTCTGGCCCCCAGTGTAGATCAGTTGAGCTCAACAACTGGGATTGGAAGGGGGAAAATAAGGCAGAAACATTGGCCAAGGTGGAATTGTACCTTCAAGTGGGGAAGGTTTGATTTTGTCCAATGGCAGATGTTGTTACATCCCTCCTGCAATGGAGCCTGTGCTGCTTTTGCACAGCTGACAAATTTTGCTACACTGATCCTTCCAAGTAGTTCCAAAGTGCTGGTGGCTCCAGGCATGCTTCCCACCTATGGAATTCCCTCTGCTTTGTTCTGCTGCTTTTTATGTGTTTGCTTAAAACCACGGAAATTACTCCATTTGTAAGTCAGGCCCAGGCCAGATTTCTAATTGGCAGTTGTTCCAAATCCTTTTTTTAGAGTGGGTGTCAACTTCAGTGAACTACTACAGTCTTCATAGTAGGACTGCACCCAAATCCAGAGCCAGGTCTGGCAACTGGAGCACATTTTCCACTTGCAGTCTGGGCACCAGTTCCCTAAAGCCTAATATCCAAAAGGGGGGAAAAACAACTCCTCTTTGAATTCAGCTGGATGTCATCCTTTTCCCTGCAATGATTTGCCTGGCATAATCCTAACTCCAAACCCACAGCAACAGAGGAGGGACTAGACTGGAACTCCAGTTTCCAGCACTGACCACGGCACTGAGCACATGGTGATTTTTTTAAGTAAGTTCACAAAACCTCTCCCCCACTTCAGTTCTGCTCCTCAGTCCCTGTGAAGTACAGGAAACCCTGTGGTCTCATGCTGTGAAGTCAAAAAAGGAGTAAACTGAGAACTACCTCAGGTGGTAAAGAAGGGCCATCCCCTTGTCCTGCACCTCCTGAATCCCACACGCATCTTCTTTGAGATGCCTTTTTTGGGGATGTGTCTTTCCCTTTTCTGGTTCCTGCAGACAGATGTGACACTGCCACGTGCTGTGGAAAGGTTTGCTCAAGAATCTCACAGGAACAAGAGTAAATTGAAAAACTGGGGGAGGTTCCAGGATGGTGGTAAAGGCCTGGAAGAGCCTGGTTGGTCTCTGCAAAGACTCTGTACTTGGAAATGACAGAGGAGACTCCAGAACAGGCAGGGTAATAAACAGAAGGAAGACTCACGTTGGTTGTTTGATAGATTTTTTAATTGATACCATACTTCCATGGACTAGCTACTTACACCGAGTTTGGCTGCAGAGCCTTTACAGTTCTAGAGGTTCTAGCAGGTCCTTTCAGTAGCGTTTTACCGCGGTTTGCGCACAGCGCAAAGTTCCTGACAGTCAGACAACTCCTAAAACAACCCCCAGCCCCCCCCCAGAGTTCACCTCAATGCTCCAGCCCACCTCTTCCCGGGCTCTGGTGGCGAATTCCAGGAGGGAAGTGTAGGACCCACTCCCATGAGAGCTGAGCCTTGTTAATCTGCAGTTACAGCAATTAAGGGGCGCAGGATCCAGGGCTGCAGGTGGGGAGAACACGCTCCAGGTTTTTAGCAGCTTTATCCAGCCCTGGAGCACGTGATGGGAGATGTTTGCCACGGGAATGGTGACGTGCCAGAGGTGCCACAGCCACGGAAGGCCACTCCTGGGTGGATGTGCTGCAACAGTTCTGCTGCTCCTCCCTCCCTCCATCCACATCCAGAGCCAGGTCAGTGCTTCCCTCCCTGCTCTGTAAGTGCTATTTCACAGGAGCTGGGCTCATGGAGCTGGGAATGATGCCCGTGGCACAGGCTCCACCTCTCTGCTGGATGAAGCTGCTGTTTTGTAACAGCCGCTCTCCCAAGTCCTAATTCCGCTGGGCCGACACGGACACACGACCACACAGCTCTGGAACTGAGCTGCACACTGGGGTTTATCCCCTAACTATTCCAGGAGTCTGGGTTGGGGAAGGTGGCCTTGAACGTTAGCAATGGAATTGGCCTAAATGAGTGAGGTAACAGAAACGGCCAGAGGAGGTACCTCCCTGAGCCATGTGCAAATATAATTCCTTCAGCAGAAGGAAGTCCTTTTCCCTACTGAAAAAAAAAAATTAAAACACATTCACTTAAAGAGCATACAGACTGCAGGAGGGAAAGGCAGGCAGGGACAGCACCAGGTCAGTCCATCTATGACACAGGGAATGATTGTCCAGCAGCAGACGTGTGAGGGGAGAGGGAAAAGCCATAGCAAGCACTGCAGAACGTGTGGGAGAGGAGGGCACGGCACAGCACAGCACACACCCATGCCAAGGGATAAGCCCATGCTGTCTGCCTAGATCAGGGAATGGCCTCAACCAGCAGTCCATCAAGACACGAGGAGATTATTTGGCCAGTGTGCACATCTAGAAAAAGAAAGGTATTATGGCACAGAGAGACTCGTGCTGTAGAGACTGCAAAGCACAGAGAGCAGAGCATGTCTGGGGGGCAGATGGGCTGGAACATCAGCACAGAAACTACACTGACACAGGTGTCCGGGGAGCCACTCACCTCGTGGGCTTTGGTTTAAGAGTCTCTGTTTGGAGTTTTGTTCTAAGCAAGCCCCTGCCAGGTGTTTTAACTAGTGCTGAGACTGGCTGAAAAGACTAAGTCAGAGTCCATGTGGCTGTGCCATGAAACGTGTCAATGGCAGCAAGCCTGGCAGAGATCCCAGTGGGAGATCTCCTGGAGCTGAGCAGGGATGTGTCAAGAGCTGTGGGATGGCAGCAGCAGCCTGGACAAACAGGACAGAATTGCCTCCTCTGAGCCAGGCACTGTTCCTTCCAACAGTGATTTTAATACTGGATTTTCTGTGCACTGTGGAAGCAGAAAGTCCCACCTCTAAATTAGGAAGTGGTTTGTTTCTATGTTGATTGGGAATAGCAGACACTGACTGGCAGTGCTCCTGGTTAGAACAGTTAGTGCAGCAAATCCAAAAGGTCTTGATCAAGTACCCAGACTAAAAGTATCTCCAGTCATTATTTGGAAAAGAAATTTCTACCTTCTTGTATAAAGGTAAGAAAACATTTATATGCAGGATACACGGACAGTGCTGAAGAGTCAAGTAGGCTGTAAAGTCTGTCCCCATCTACACCCAGGTGAATGAGGTCTGTCTGAGTGGAACAGATTAACATTCCAGGATTAGCATTCCAGGCTTTCCTAGAGGGGATATGCCAATGCAGGCATCATTATTTCAGAGGCAGTTCTGTGCCAGGGCTTCAAATCCAGCAAAGCTTCATGCTTTGAAACTTTACCCTTTTTAATACAGGGTCATATTTTACTAAGGGCATGTTGCATACCTCTAAGGTTTCCTTTATTAGAACTAAAGCAGACAAGAGGCCTCAGGTGTCCCACAGCAGACAGGTACAACCCGAGCTGGGTGTAAATGCAGACTCTCAGCAGCAGGACAGGTGTGTTAGGAGAGATCAAAGTCTTCTGACTTTTTCCTCTTCTCCCAAAGGACTTAAGGAAGCCAGAAAGTATTTATGCAGAAGTTTGTATCAGTTAATATCAATTAACATCAAAGTTTTCTGACTGAAGCGTGCCTGGGATTATCAGTTAATTGCAGAGCACCCAAAAACATGGTTATCTTGTTAATCCATAGCTCACTCCTATCCTCACACTGCAGGTACCTTTCTCTCTTCTAAGTGCAATGTGCAGCCCCAGCAATGCCCCTGTCTTGAGCATCTTATCCCCTGGACTAACCTGTCTTTTGGTCCTTCCTACACGCAGGTGCTGCACTAGATACCTCTGGTATCTACTGGGGGAATGCCTGACTGCACAGCACTTATCCAGGCCTCAAATCCACCCTGAGCTCATCCCAGATGCCATAACCCAAACAGCTCTGGCAAGGTAAGCATTAGGTGTGTGTTTATCAGAGGTGAGATTGTATCAAGCCAGGATTAGTGAATAGTCCCTTCTCCCTCCTCCCAGCAGGGAGCATCTTCCTTGGCAGGAATTAGGCTACTAGCTGTTGGCATTAGTTTGCATGCTTGGCTGGAGAAATGTCTTTTTTCAAATCCCTGTTTTCTCATCATTCACATCCTGGAAATCAAACCCCAGCTGTGCTCACCTGGCAGATGTGCAGGGTGGGAAAGGTCAGAGAGAGGACTCAGCAGGGAAATGTCTGCTGTGAAGAGAGCATGGGATTTCTGGCACAGGGGAAGCAGAGAAGCAAAATCAGACAGTGGAAGCCAAGCTATGGCTTGGCTGTGACTGCTGAGGGAAGTACCACCCCCTGAAACATAATTCAGGTTGCTGGGCCTCACTCCTAGAAAGCATTACTGATTCCTCCAGGAAATATAATCATGAACTGATAGGTCCAAAACTGCAGGAGGAATTAACTTGTCAGTTGGGACTGATCAAGAGCAGGTGATTCCTATCATAGCTCTCTAGAGGAAGGCAAAAACACTCAAGGTTTTATTAAGCCCTCACCTTTAGTGCCACTGTGGGGTTTGCCTTAAGAAAAATACCTGGGTTTCCTTTCCCCCTTTTTATTACTACTGTGATAAATTAAGAGGCAATAAAAGATCAGGAATCCTGTCCAACTCCAAGCTAGACTTGCTGCCAAGTGGGGAAAAAGAAAGTAAACAACTAGAAATCTGAGAAAAAGTACCCCAGGACCTCAACAAAGACAAACCTCCCTTGGTCTGAAGGACACTGCATGGCCAAGGTTCTGGTTGGTGACCAGAATGAAAGATTTAACATTGCTGTGTGTCAGATGCCAAACATGTTAAACCCCCAGTTTAATGTGCAGGTAGAATAAATATTAGTGCTTGGGATTGTTACAGCTGCCAGTTCTGGCCTCACATTCATTTAACAGAGCTTGTGCAATGCTGTCTCTGGGGCCCAGCCTGAGGGAGGCAGGGAGGGAGTCAGAGGCAACATCCTGAGCCTGAAGCCATAGCAAGCTGGAAGGATGCTGCAGAGGAAGGATGCACTGAGGAGTGAATGGATTTCTTGCCTCCCCACCCAACAAGAGAATGTGAGATTGGTGAGAAACCAGCTGTGATCAGCAGCATTTCTTTGTGACCCTCGTGGACAGGTGGGTTTCTCTGTCTCCTGGCTGGTGACATCCATTCAAGTACAAAACACTCCCAGCCAGGTGGAAGAGACCCCAAAAATCCAAGTTTCTCTTTCATGATGTGTCCTTTTTCTTTTCTGACATGGACAAGGTGAACCACAGGGATTCCTCCCTGTTGTCTTGCTTGGTGCTCAAAATCAAGTCTAGAAAAGGGGAAGATGGGCAGCAGGGCAATTTTCTGTGCTTTGGAATAACTGTGGGAGTGAGTACTGGGGAAACAGGACTCTGGGACAGTCTGGCAAGTCACAGTGGGGAGTCAGGGCCCTCCTGTCCCAAGATGAGCCACAGAATGCCCTTCCCAGGCACTAGCACCTCAATGTCATTGTACAGCAGCCATTCAGCAGCCTCCCTGCAAAAGTCAGGGAGCAGTACAGTAGTCAGCAGCATTAAATTAAATAAATAGTCATAAATACATGTTACTCTCTGCTTTACCCCAATTGTACCTTGCTTTCACAGTCTTAAATGTCTTTTTGAAAATCTGTCTCCATCCACATTCCTTCAAATGTGAGTCTTCTGTGGGACATCATGTGCTTAGTCATGGAAACTGCAGGCAGGTTGGGGGAAAGCAGCAGGGTGGTTACTTCTACATATATTACCTTTCCCTAATTGAAAATTGGGAGCTTGAGAGGGTTTTAGAAGCCACTTTGTCACCCAGTTATGAGGGTGAGTTTCTGGGATGGAATGATATGAGATCAACTACTCATCCTTGTGTTCCCTGCTCTTTCAGGGCCCACTGGAGACAACAGAGGAGCTACAACAGCATCATTCCCATACTTGGAATAAGCAGCTGCCCCCCTCCTGCCATTCAGAAGGTGGAAAAATCCTGCTGTTGGACAAGGTGGAGATGGAGGGCCTCACGTGCCAGCTAATCTACCTGGCTGGGCAAGATGAAAAAGTAGTGCAGCTCTGCCACCTGATTGCCCTACAGAGCAAATGCTTCACTATCCAGCTTATGAGAGAACCTTCAGCTGCCTCCCACCATGGACACCCTCCCAGCTCTGTCCTGCCACCTCTCATGGTCCCTTTTCTTTTTTGGTCCCTGTGACCCTTCCTAACCTCCCCTGGATTTTTGGAAGCCACAGTGATGGCTGTTGCTGCATAGATACAGTCATGTAAATCTCTCCCAGGGAAGGAAATCAAATTATTATTTTTCTCCCTAATGTTTTTTCACAGATTTTATAAGACAAGATAAGGGCTGGGTGTATGAGCAAAATGGTCTTGCAGACCAGGGACAGGAGAGAGATTTGCTGAGCTGGGAAGTGGCTGCAAATAAATACTAATTTTGGGTTTCTTTTTAAATTGTGCTACTCCCACCCTCGTGGGGAGTTGCCTCTTCAGCACCAATGTAGATTTTCAGCACAGGGATGGCTTAATGGCAGGGGCCAAGCACATGGAAAGCAGAGAACTACAGCAAATGTAAAGGGGACACTGTCACAGGTGTGGCTCTTCCACTCACACACCTTGTAGCCAGGTACTCCCCTCCCCACCCTCTCCTTGGCTCTTCCTGCAGCATCAACAGGAGGCAGCAGCTTGGTGCTTGCAGACAGGATTTCAGCTCCTTTCCATTCTATGCTTTGCCCTCTGAACCAGGCTGGCCAGTGGCAGCAAATTGTGTTTCTGCACCCAGAGGGTACAGCAGGTGATTGCCACCGAGGTCTGCTCTCTGCAGACCTGCATCCAGAGGCCTCCTCTCCAAACGTGCAACAGCTTTGCAAGGGAGTGACTGTGATTGCCAAACCCTCTCTGCCCTGAAGCCAGCAAGGTAGGAAAGTTGACAGTGTCCCCTTTTGTGGACAGATAAATAGAGTCAACCAGGGCCCTTCATGTGCAGGGAGGGGGCTGGGGACAGGGGGCACTCACGCTGATGCTTCCCTTTGAAACAACAGAAACAGAACAGACAGACAGACAAACAGCCAGGAATATTACAGAGGAGCAGTGCAGGGCCCAGGGAGCACACCTGGGCATGGCCCTAAGCACAGCTCAGTGCTGGGAGAGCACAGCCCTCCCACACACACACACCCCACGCTACCAGAGACGCTCCAGTTCAGCCAGTGTTGGAGGTCAAAACCCTTCCCCTCGATACGTAGGCTTTGTTTTTTTTCTCTTAAAATCTGTATATAATATATATATATTTATATTCTGTATATATATATATTTATATATATATTTATATATCCTATTTACACATATTGCACACCGTCCTCTGGCCTCCTGCATTCCTGCCTGTCAGTGGAAACGTTTCCGTTTCTCCTCTGGATCTGACCCGAAGTCCCGGGACCCGATGCCATTCTGGAGATTTATTAGGGAATCCTTCATCTGCAAGACAAGAAATTTCCCCACTGTGATGTAACCCTGGAGCTGAGAGCTTTGACATTTCCTTCTTTTCCCTATAAAGGGTCAATACCAGGATTATCTGGTTTGGGGAGCAGGGCTGGGATGTACAAATGGGGACTGAGAAGGTGAGAGACCGTGAGACAACTTCCTCCAAGAGAAGAGGTGAGGGAATGAGGGATGAGCAGCTCTCATTTTATGGACTGTTTTCTCAGGAGCCTGGTGTCCAAAAGGCTTTTTGGGAAGTGGATACCGAAACCCCTGCTTTTCTATGCAAAGTGTGTCCCCTTCATCCATGAAATCTATCTGTGAATCCAGAGCTGAGGTAAAAAGCAGTTTGTTTCTGAACTGGGATGCCAAAGACTAGATTCAAAATGTGCTAACCTAAGATTTTTTGGCCCTGTGGAATTCTCTCCTTGCCCTGCATGGATCCCTCTGATGTGACAGAGACGCTGTGGCACCCTGTGACAGCCTTTGGGACCTGCTGCCCACCACGAGGTCAGAAGGTGGATCTAAAGGAGACACTGGTGGAGGTGACACAGCTGATGGACCACAGTGGAACCAGGTAATGCTGGAGTATTGGGAGCAGGGGGTGGGAGGACACAGTGCCCTTCTGGTCACAGCTCTACCTGGCCGTGGGGTCTCACCTGGTCCAGAAGCATCACGGAGGATTTGATGATCTCTCGCCATTTCTGCAGCTCTGAGTCGTGGTACTTCTGCTGGGACTCCAGTAACTGGGCCCATTCTGTCTGAGACTGGGGCAACCTGGGCAGAACATGGGCGCGAGTCAGTCTGGGGAAACTGAACCCACAGGGGAGCAAAGTGGATTCAGGGAAGGTGTATCAGCTTCTGCCTCATTTTTTACCCCAAATAGATAGGTTTTCTTTAGCAGAAGTGCATTTAAATAGCTTGGAATTTTCATAGATTGGATGCCATGGCTGTTGCTAGGGAATAACGCAATGCCATGTAATGTTGTGGGACAGGGTAGCCCTGTACAGTTTCTGTTCTTTGTTTTCTCTGGACATGCTCTGTCAGCCTCCATTAATCTCCTCATGGAATTTGTACAGGACTTTTTCTTTATTTTGAATAGTAGCTCCACTGGCTCTCCTTTCCATGGCTCTGTTCCTTCAGGGCCAATTAACCCCCCAGAACAGGGAGGCTGCTGAGGAGAGAGGAATCAGGACAGATGGAAGCATTCAAGGTGCTTGGACCCTTAAAATGGGGTCAGATACTTCCACAAAAGTCATGGATGCATCACAAAAGTTACCTGTGTGGGCAGGTAAAGATCTACCCATATAATTCCAGAATAGGATATTCCATTACAGGATATAAGTTTTGTACTTAAATACTATATTGTAGTCTAAATAAACACCAAGACAACCAGAGAAAGATAAAATCACTTCAAGTATCCATATTCAGTTAAAGTAACTATCCATGGGAAAGTAGCAGGGCTATTATGGGTAAAATAATTAAAAAAAAAAAACTAATGAAGAGAAATGAGACAAATAAAGCCTCCACCATCCCTCAGACAAAGACAAAGCAGGTGTGACAGTACCTCTCCTGCAGCCTCAAGCCCTGCCACGCCGTGAGTGTCTGTGTAGTATATTCCAACATCCAGAGTTTGTAGAACAGCATCATATTGAGAATGACCAGCAGCACCAGACTGGAAAGAAGGAAACCAGTTTAGCAGGAGCACTTCACAGCCCATTGCTTGCCAGGCACACCTGGGAAATGCCCAAGGCTTAAGAAGGTGTCTGAGGCCCAGGTCCACGCTGGATGTGAGTGGGGATTTAATCTGAGTAAGGACCAGGTGATCAGAACCCAAAACTTCACCTCGTGGAAGAAATGTGTGAGCAAGGAGGACAGACAGACAGAAAGTCAGGAATGACAGATCAGCCAGAACAGGTTGGATGAGTGAATGTGCTGAATGCAGAGAAAGAGAGGGAAATGGGAGAGTAAAGAGGTAAAAAAAGAGAGAGACAGTACCTGAAACAGATCCTAATGGGAGCAGGGAAGAGAAAAGACGGAGCAGCTGCAGGTTAGAAACGGACTGACACAGAAGAGGAGAAACTGGGCTGAGAGGAGAAGGCTCATAGACACTGCAGGAGGTACAGGGGGCCAAGGGAGGAGAAAGGAACAGTGGGAAGAGAGGCAGGGAGGACAGACAAATATCCGTGTGCCAGGACTGCTGGTGAAACTTGCCCAGCAAAGCTGAGCTGTGACTCTGGGACAAGCCCAAAGCGTGCCCACGCAGGGCACTGTCTGACACACAAACACGAGCTGCAGCCTGCACACACCAGCCTTACCCATCCCCAGCACTCCTGGCACTGGGAACAGCACCTCAGCCAGTGCCCTGAGCAGGTCCTGCACTGCTCCTCACCCACCACCACCACACAGGGCCATTTCCTCTTCTCCTGGGGAACAGATTCCAAAATACCAGGCTTGTGCCTGTCTCTGAATAGAGCAGCTATTTTGCTGGAAGAATGGCCCACTATCACCAGCTCAGTCAGGAGGATGGCAAATGGCCAGAAGAGTATTCTGAAAACACTACCAAGGGCTCTCTGACCTCAGTGAAGCTCACAGCCTGTCAGGAGAGATTTTCACAAAGCTTTTATACCTTTCTACTCTTTTCTTATCATGACAGTACTTTACATCACCTTCCCAGCAAACTGGCAAAACTCTGCAGTCACTGGGAAAGGAAACACAGAAAGGAGCTCAATTTGAAGTGCAAATTCAGTCTATAAATTCCAGCTTCCTCCCATCTCACCAGAAGGTGGTTGGAGCTTAAGACTGAGTTCAAGTCAGGAAGAACCCTCTGGACCTGGATTTCTCCTTTAGTCTGTACTGCTTCACAGCACTTGCCCAGCAACCCCTGCAGCACTGACACATGAAGCTTACCCAAAAGGCAGAGAACCAGTAGATACACCTGAGTTTAAATATTAGACTGAGCCACAGGACACAAGAGGCCCATTCCCAGCTCACTTTGAGCACACATCTAAGTCCAAGACTAGCAACTGGGAAAGGTGTGGTAAAAAAAGAGACCCAAACCATAGCTCTTGCTGCTGAACTAGTGAAATCATGCCAATCTTTCATGCTTCATGTGTTCCTGTTTTGCAGAAATCATCTCTAAAGGGTCCAGCTTCTTTTTGAGATGGTACTTCCCATGAAAACCTCTGCCCAGGACTAGACCCAAATAGGTTTTCCTCACAGAAACTGAACCTTGTGACAGCACAATGACTCCCAGAGAGCTCTGCATGGTCATCATTCATGATAGCAGATAATTTGGGAGCAGAATACATGAAAATACTTCTTTTAAATTTAAAACACCCCACAGTTTATAGATTCACTGAAAATCTCTAAACTGAGTCCCTAAAATAAAAAAGACTCTTGCTGCTTCTTCGATTTCTTCTCTTTTAGTACTGACTCCCCTCTCCTTGCCCAGCTGCCCCTTGCCCAGCCTGCAATCACCATTGTCCCACACAGGTCCCAGACCTGCATTTAGGACTCCCAGAAACACACAGGTCTACAAAGCCCATGTTTGGTTAAAAAAGGGGTAAAACTGAGCAGAAAGAAGGGAGCACAGAACATCAGAAATGCAGACAAACCAGAGTTGTTTAAGGCTGACTGTGAAGGAAAGCAAAAACCATCACTTACACAAAACTGATGACGAGGAGCAGCTTGGAGACACTCTGCAGGTGGAAGCCACTGGGGCTCTCCTCGGGGATGTGCCGTGTCTGAGTGGAACCTGAGGAGAGGGGTGCATTTAGCACAGGAAGTGCTGTCCCAAAAGGGAGGACAACCCTTGCCCCTCTCACAAAATTAACTGGTTTGGAAAAGACCTCTGAGGTCATCAAGTCCAACCTTTGATCCAACACCACCTTTTAAACCAGACCATGGTCCTGAGTGCCACATCCAGTCTCTTCTTAAACACCTCCAGGGATGGTGAATCTACCACCTCCCTGGGCAGCCCATTCCAATGCCCAGTCACTCTCTCTGTAAAGAACTTCTTCACAATATCCAACCTAAGCTTCCCCTAGCACAGCTCAAGGCTGTGCCTTCTTGTCCTAGTGCTGGTTGCATGGGAGAAGAGTCCAACACCCACCTGGCTACATCCTCCTCTCAGGGAGCTGTGGAGAGTGAGAAAGTCCCCTCTGAGCCTCATCTTCAGGCTGAACAACCTCAACTCCCTCAGCTGCTTCTCACAGGACTTGTGCTCCAGTAACTTCCTCAGCATCACTGCCCTTCTCTGGCCACAACCCTCCCTGCCCTGGAAACCCCTGACTCCTCTTCTCGTCAACCCCCTGCGAGCCAAGCAGAGCTTCTTCCCCCAGCTGCAGCTCCTCACCTGCCACGTGCTTGATGCGATGTGCCACCTCCTCGTCCGTGGGGGTGGTGACAGGGCTCAGGACCTCCTCCAGGTGTGGCACCCGCAGGTGGGCATGGGCGCGCTTCCTCCGCCGCACCGTGGATTGTTTGCTCACCTTCTCCTTGGGGGATTGTCTGTGCACCTCCGCCAGGTATGTGCTCTCTGTCTTGGTCAGCTCACTCTCTGCAAGGAGAACAAGGGAAGGCAAGTCAGGGACGTGGCACTGGCTGTGCAGAGATGGAGGTTTAGGCCCTCTAAAGGTACAGCTGCTGGGCCAAAGAAGTTGGCACGGTCTGAGAGACACATTCCTTCCACCTGGTTCCAAACTTTGAGCCCAGACTGCCTGGCAGAGAGCAGGATTTGATGTGCTGTTGAATTCCAGCAAAGAATGCTGTGGTAGTCTCTTTTATAAGCCATTCCAAGGTCAGATCCCCAGGCTGTCATGCCCTGCCTAAACCATGGAAGGTGCCACTGTCTGTGGGTCAGTACCACAGTCGGTGTCACTCTTACCCAAGTGACGGAAATAATCCTCTAGGCCACTCCAGAAATTCTTCTCAATGAAGGATTTCACCAGCCCCCAAGGCTGTTTCCTGTAACGTAACTCCGTGGAAACCCTGTGAGAAGAAAGGACAGACTCCTAACCTTGCCTGCTGAAAGCACATCTATTCACAATCTTTGTCACAGTAAATATGAGAAATAATCGTGCACAATGTTATTTCTGGAATGGTCTCAGCCCTCCATGTTTCTCAGGGGAGAAGCACTGCATGAGAAATCCTTCCAAATGCAGGAAGAGCCTCTCCCAGAAGAACCCACTGATACTGGGCCATGAGGCAGGCAGACATTTAGGCTACTTTTTGAAGTCACAGAAAAGCCTAGATCTTTGCTTGACACCAAATTCCTCCCCCAAAATGCATCTCAGAGGCACAGTCCCTGCAAGTATGTCCTGTTGCTTACCACAGGTAGTTGAATGCATGTGACAAGAGGCCCTGAAAACCACTGCTTCCAAGAAAGGGGCAAGAAAAGTCTATAAATCCTCTCCCTGACCCAGATGTAACTCCTCTACATCAGGTCTGATGTTTCCTTGATGTCATCCCAGCAGGCATCTCCCCAACTCTTTGTGACAGGAGTGTTCCAGCACCAGGACAAAGAAATAAGGCTAAAAGTTCCCCTCAACACCTTCTAACACAACAAACAGCAAAACTCCCTCCCACAGGTGACTTTTGGTCACCAGTAAAGCTCTTTATCCCCCCAAAAAAGTTTACCTGAGTCGGCTTTTGTTTCTGGCAACACGAGTCAACGTGTAGCGGTTAATGGTGTAGAAATAATCATGGTAGGGGACGTCATGGGTTAGCACCTCTGCATCTATGACATAGCACTCGCTCTCCTGGCTGGCTTTGTACATTGTCTGCAGGAAAGACAGCATGCAAGGCAACTATGAGTGTGGTTAGAACACAGCTTGGGTGGATGGCACCTTCACCAGCACTTCACAAAACACCCACGCCCCCACCCCAGCTCTGCAGCCTGGCTGTGAACAGCTCACCCGGCAGGGAAAGCACCAGGACACCAAAGTGCCACCCAGATGTTTCCCAGGGCTGTATTTGAAAAGGGCATTCAGTTCCAGCAGCTCAACCTCCAGTATTTTGTAACAGAGATGTTACACACACTGCCATGTGAGGACCACCCTTTGTAAGTGTGACCTCTGTCCTGATGTCTGGCTTGTCAGGTTTTACCTGAGCTAAAACCAGAGGTGGTCCTGCTTTGAGCAGGGGCCTTTCTAGCATAAATTATTCTGTGATTCTAAACACCATAAAAACAGGCCTTTCTAGCATATGTTATTCTGTGATTCTAAACACCATACCCATACTGGGTAGCAAGTTAATACCAGAAAATGTGTGAGGGGAAATGGATAGGGACAATGAGAACATGCACAGCAGCCTACCCAAGGCAAGAGAATGACTCCCACCTCAGTTCCTACAAAGCATCACAGCCCTGCTCCCCTCTTACATACCTGTGTCTCTGTGACAGTGGCAGTTTTGGGGGCCAGAGGGTTGGTGAGGGTAATGGTATACAGGATCACTCTGGTCTGATTGCCATTTTCTTCCTTCTTCCAGGGATTAAAGATAATATCTGAGGGGACAAAGCAATATTCCAGTCAAGTTATCACAGAGGGATCTCTGACCAGCTCCCATGGGATCCACATAACCAAGCCTGGGGCAGTTATTTCCTTGCCCTTGCAGAGCCTGGCTGCACAAGCACTGCAGTTCAGCAGAGTGTGAAAGAAAGGGCTCCTGTGCTAAATGGAAATATTTTCCAACCCTTTGAAGTGCAGGGAAAGGGAGAGAGGCTGGGAACACATGTCCTTCAGCAAACCTCCAGTTACAGGGAAAGGAGGGCCACAACATGCCAAGGGACATTCTGCATCATCAGCTACAAGGTCCATGCCAGTGTCCAGTGCAGAGCTAGAAGAGCTTTCTCCTCACACTGTTAAGCCTTGAACACAGGACTAGGCCTCAGCTGATGCTAAAAAATAAGAGGGGCTGCTTCTTCCATAATTTTGCTGCTAGAAGAAGAAACTAGATGGGCAAGCAAGGCTGCTTCTGCCTGCTTTTGATTACTGTCAGCAGACTACACTGTCCCAAAACCTGCTCAGAATGACACCCAGTCCCTCCAGCTGGCAAAGATACACCTCCAGAGCAGAGATTTTCCCTCTGCACAGGCCCTGTGCCATGGCAGGGACAGCAGGCTCACCAGAGAAGCGGCGCTGCTCCATGAAATCCCTCTGGAACTGGGAGTCAGTGAAGAGCAGGTCATACAGCTTGTCCACGCTGAAGTTGAACACCTCGTTCACGTACTGACGCCCGTTCAGGTCCTCGTAGAAGGCTTGGACCTCCCCTGTGGGAAACAGGCCCTCAAGGTCTGCCCATGATCCTCCAGGACCTCAGCATTTCACTTTGGGAAGAAGGAACCCAAAAGAGAGACTTCTAACCCTTTTCCTCCACCGACCCCACGGCAATAGTTGGAACACCAGAAGGGGTAATGAACTCCATAGTTTATTTTAGGGACATCCTTCCAAACAGCCCATACATTCACATTCTGCAGCCCACAATGGGAATTCTTCACATCTTCTGTACTCTTAGAGTCCAGAAAAGGAGTTCAGCATTTGCCTCTCCAGTCCTTCACTGGGAAAGGTGTAAAACACACCAAGGGAATGGCCCTTCCCCACATACCTTCATCGTGGGTCTCGGAGGAGTCACTGAGCTCAGTGGGAATGTCTTCGTTGTCGTTGAAGTCCAGGGAAGGGGAGTTCACAGGGCCAATGATGTCGATCTTCTCTCCCATGATATTTGCAATGCCAAGGTCTTTTTCCACAGGACTCTCTGCCACTGCCTCCTCCTCTTCTGGGAGCACTCCATCAAACTGCAAGGACAGAGCACAGTGAGAGCAGGATCAGCACCTGGAAATGGGGGTTATTTCTGAAAACTTTACATTTGTGAACCCATTTTCTGCCTTTGAATATGTAGCCTTGACATGTCTGGAAATTAAATAATAGAGAGAGGAGAAAGGTTGCCACGTGGTGTTTGTAAAACACATGGATGTATTGGATCACCTCTTCTCACAGAGTCAATGTTCAAGCTTTGGACACCACAGGGCTTTTTTTTATCCATCCAAGCACACAAACAATATTAGTTTTGCTCCCAATCAAACCACATACAGCTAAAAACCCTGAAGTTATAACTTAGCAAGGTCTGCTCTGCCATAATAACATGAGGGCACACCCTGTTTCCCAGGGAGTAACTGAAGCCAGCAAAGAAATTATAACCCTTTTATTTCCAACGCTCTATTTCTTCTCATCTGAAGGAACAGAAAGGAAAATACACTTGCTGCTGAGAGTCCCAGGCTTTTAGGACAGGCTCACTGTTTTGGCCACACTGAGAACTGAAGTCAACAGCAGTGCAAAAGCAGCTGCAGGGCAGTTCCCTCCTACCATCAGCTGCATCCATGGGGATTCCTGCTCCCAGGGCAGGGAGGACACTCACCGAGGCTGGTGCTTCACTGCTGCCCGTGGATGTCAGAGTGCTGGCAGTGACAGATTTCTTTGGCAGCTGAGGGCTGGCTTCTGGCTTGGCCTCCATGCTGCTCTTGGAGGAGCTGTCATTGACTTCATTCTCTTCCACAGGGATTTCCTCACAATAGCTGAGACACCATAGAGAACAGAGATTGTTATATTTACCCCTCTCAGTACTGCAACAACTGGACACACACAGAGCAAGTGAGAATATTCCCATGAAGTTTCCAGTGTGGCCAAGAAGCAGAAATGGCTCAGGGCAGGGAAGCTCAAGCCCCAGTTTTTGGGGTGTTTATACACAGACTGAAAAGCAACAGCACTTTCTGACCAGGTAACACTGACTGGTCTTGTAACTGGGATGCTTTGGCATTTACAGAATTGCTCAGGAGGCATTTCAGTCCCTACCAGCCTCCAGGAGGAAATGGTAGGCTTTCAGATCTTTAGGCATTGCACGTTTAAAGGCAAACATTTGGCCAGATCCCAGAATCCCTCACCAGGGACAGTCAGCACTTTGAGGTCTGCAATGGAACCTGCTCTCCTGGGGCCAGCTTTGTGTGCTCCCAGGCACTTACTCCTCCTCACTCACCCCATTGTGTTGAAGTCATCATCAGGAGGCACATAGTCTTCATCATCACTGGTCAGACCCAGCTCGTTCCCATAACACTGGTGGACAAAGTGCCAGAGCTCCTTTGGACACAGAGGCTAAAAAAGGGAATAGAGAACAGCACACATTTGCACCCCAGAATACTGAAATATAATGAAAATATGGAATTACCTATTACATTGTGAGGAGTACATTGCTTGCCCTGAAGGAGGAGTGAGACATTCTGGCACAGCCCCTGATGGGAGGTGAGAGCCTTACAATGGACTCACCTCTGTGCAATTCCATTTTATGGAATTTGTTAGTCCAAGAAGTTGCCCCCATCAAGCTCTCTCACCAATAACCCCTCACCAGCAGCCCAGGTTCTGCCCTAAAACCTGATTTTGATTTTCTTCCATGCCACAATCTCATGTTACTCAAGATTATCAGAAAGCCAACACATGGGATGAGATTTTCCACTCTACAGTGGAATAATGCCAGCAATAAACCTGCATTTCCCTCCACAGGTGTTTTCCCACCTCTTCTGCTGTGCTTCCATTTAATGCCTGCTACTTTAGCAAGCCCCAGTGGGGGGCACTTACAAGGAAAATAACCTTACAAGGTTATTTTCCCCTTCAAGTTTGTTTAAATTAAGGCTGCCTAAAGAATCCCAGCTGCAGGAAAATTATCTAAAACAGCAACAAAGAAAAACATTTCCTGTTGCAGTTTGAAACCAACAAGAGTTTGTATCACCAGACACTACTGTGGGAATTACACATTTCAGTTAAAAAGAGAAAATGAATTATCCAAATTGTTGACAAAAGCCCAGTTTTTTAGGGATGCAGGTCAGCTGATCACATATGACTGTGACCTGAGGTTCTTAAAAATGGGGCAGAACTTGTGATTTAAATACATGGCAAAGGGATGAAAGGGGATGGACTTTTACCCATGAGAACCTTATGATCAATGACAAAGATTTCTTGGTAATGAGGGAAAACAAATCCAGTGAACTTTTTCTGAGTGGTTTGAATTTTTTCCCATAGTAACTGCATGGGATAAGGCAGGAATTTTTTAATTTGGCTCCCAAAAGTAGCAATTAAAAGCATGAGAAAAAACCTTTAATGAGTAACTTTTGTCCAGAAAGATATCTGACTGTTTCACCTTCTCCCCACACACACTCTAATTTGTATGTCTTATCAGGAAAACTGAATTAGATTCTTCCTCCCTCTCTCCTGCCAGCCATGGATCCTACATTTGGAAAAAGAGCTCTGAAAGTCTTTCCTGTCTTTATCACTCAGTCCCCATTTGCTTTGACCTTGAAGTCAAGGGCACTGAATTCTGTTAGGAACTCCAAAGGGCTCATCACATTACAATGTATGGCCCAGCACAAGCTGCCCTTTGGCATCCCAAATACTCCTCTGATTTTCGGGACAGGGTATTCCAGTGCTGGATTACTTGAACCCCCCAGCATGGCCTGAACTCAGTCCAGGACATCCTGAAATGCTGGTAGCACTGCAACATCAGTCCCTGAGGCTCAGGAGTGAGGCCACAAATACTCAACACACTGTGGCGCAGATATTTGGATCAAATGTAGGATATAAGGGGCCTCTGGCACAGCAGGAGCACATCCCAGCTTTATTTAAAACCCAACCACTGAGCCCTGAGTGCACCTGCACCCAGCCCTGCTCTCCTTTGCATTTGGGATGCCCTGAACACCCTTTTTGTGTCCTGCCTTGCACTGCACACTTCTGAAGCACAGACTTACTGAGAGCTCTGCCTGCACACTGAGCTATTTCTGTTGCCTTTTGAACTGCTTTCTTCTGGGCTGTTCCATTGCAATTACAGACTTGAAAAAAACCCCCTCCTGAGACCATGTTTGGACTTCTCAGCAAAGACAGAGTGGCACCTACAATGTGTGCACATTTGTACACTGAATTCTATGCAAAAAGAAAGAATTCTATGCACTTATGAACATGCTCTGCCTAAAAACATGTGCTTGTTTTCCCAATGTCTTTTGATGCACATGTTCCAGTCAGGTTTTTATGCTTCTGCACATATTCCTCACCTCCCTTCCAGCCCACCCAGCACTGAGGTACCTTGTCAAGGAGAGCATTCTGCCAGAGTCTGAACATCATCATGTACGTCCTGTCTCGAGCCCCAAAGGAAGTAAAAAAGTGCTGAATGGGAAGAGATGGAGAGAAAAATCAGTTCAGAAAAAGTCCAAAAAAGGAAATATGAAGAGACAAGCCTGTTTGGATCACCCTCCAGCTGCAGTTCATGGAAGAACTGAGCAAACCATACAGCACAGCTGCTCAGTTTTTGGGCACAGAGTGAAGCTCATGGAGAGGTTGAGTGCTTCTCACCCAGGGAGTGAGGCTGAGCACTGAAACAGCTCTGTTAGAGACATGCTATTGTATAATCTGGGTGTTTTGCCTGGCCCCACACCCCCCACCCAAGCTACGTGTGTTCCAGACCCAGCCCCTTTCCCTTGGTGCTTTCCCAGGTAGCAAAACCAATCAGTTTGGAAAAACCCCTCACACAAAATTCCCCTGCCATCCATGAGAAGTGAGGGCTTCAAGGATGTACCTTTTCAGTGTCAGTGCAAACTTGGATGGCATTGGGAATGAGCCGCGCTGTTTTCTCCTTGGTCATCGAGCAGATGTCCTTCAAGCGAACGGTCAGCTGTGGCCAGAGCCAGCCAGGAGGGAAAGAACACAGATGAGAAAAGACACTGATGAGAAAGACAATGGGAAGAATTGCTTCTAGAGCAGTGTCAGCAAAGCTGCTGACACAAAGCACACTGCCACACAGCCTGACAGCCTCACCAGTGTCTCCCAGCGGAAGATGTTGCTGTAGAAGCAGATCCAGTTTTCCGAGAGGTAGAGGCGGCCCTGCAGGAGGATGTCTCGTTGGAGAGCACATGAGTAATCTGTGGGTGGACAGCAGAGGGTTTAGGAGCAGCAAAACAGGACAGCAGGACAGCCTAAAGGTGAGGAAGAGCAGCAGCACAAAGAGAAGGAGCCACTCGACACAACCCTGCAGAGTCAGGGGCAGGGCCAGCAGCAGAGCCCCAGCTGCTGCTCTGCCCACTGTGTTATGTTTCCTCCCAAGGGCACATCACACACAATCTCTCTTACTGTCTGATGATCCTGCCTTATCAGCTGCCCAGTCTGCAGCATCCTATGTACTATTTCCAGATTTAATCTGTCTCCTCCTTTTTGCCTTCTAGTGTCATTGTTCATTTCTCTCCCACTTCAAGCATCCTTAACAATTTCCATCCCTCTGCTATGACATGCATCGTTCAACAGTGTGAGACAGCATGAGATCAGCAGTTACATAAGGAACAGATGCAATGCACTAGGCAGTCCCTAATCAGCTGTGAGGCCCAAGCCTCACTGGTATGGGAAGGGCAGCCATGTGTGAGCAGGGAGCAGTGGGATGTCAGGATAAAGGGAAGCTCCGTGGTGTTCGCATCAAGTCATGGAACTCCCACCAAATGAGGAGAGGGCACAAAAACAAACACCCTGGCAGGTCTGGGCAACACTGAGGAGGAAAGCACACTCCTCAAATCATGAAGGAACAGTGCCATAGCTGACACAAATCAGAGCTGCTCTCCATGAAGGAAAAGCAGTGAAACCCATCCAGAGTGGTGAGGAAGGGCTCTCTGTGCACAACAGACACAATGGGCTTGTTCCCTGGTGGCAACCTCTCTGAAGAAGAAAAAGCTGGATGGACACATGCTGGATTTGCCCCAAAAACCACAGGCCAGCACAACTGAGCACAGCACTGAGGGGCTGGACTCACCCACGATGAGACGCTCCGTGTCCGGGAGCTGCTTGAAGAGTTTCCTGAAATCCTCGTTCCGTTGTTTATACGTTGGACTCAACACCTGCAAATAACAGAGGGCCTGTTAAAGAGAGGGGCAGGCATGAGTCTGGAGAAAAGGAGTGGGAAAACAGGAACACCTTGGTGGGAAAAGGGGGATCAGATACACTTACAAAGCATGAGGCCAGGAGCTCCCATCACAGCCAACAGAGATGGGAGGGTTTGGGATTTAGTGCATTAAGTGAGAGGAAGAGGAGAGCCTGACTTGGAAGAGCAAGGACAGAGCACATATCTGCAAAAGGGAACTGCCTGGAAGCTGTGGCTGCAGGGGAAATCTCTTTCCCTGCAAACCTAGACTGTACAAGCTATAACACGTGCTGTGTTTGCAATGCATCAGTTAAATGCCAATTCCCAGGAACAGTTCAGCCACTCCAGAAAAGAGGTATTTCAGTACTGCTGCAGCCCTGCCAGAGGAACTTGAGCAATCCCTGTCATCAAGAGCTCAGGAATACTGCACTCATCCCAGCCCTGTCCCCATGGAGTGGCACTCACTGAACACACAACTACGTGCTGGTGTGGTGAGGGCACTCCTGTGGGGCTCAGAAAAGGCTCTCACAGGGACTAAACTGTGTCATGCACTGCCCTCACCTCGTGGAGGGGCTCAGAGAACACAGTGCTGTTGACTGGAGGGAGACCAAGAGCTGGCCCCTCTCTGGGGTTTGCTGAGCTATGATGTGAGTGTCCCCACCAAGCCACCTTTCCACACCATGCCCTGCTGACAGCTGCCCAAAACACTTACAACAGTTTCTGAAGCTGCCCAAAATAGAGGCAGGTGCAAATCCCCATCTCCCAGATAATCTGCCATGTTCCTTCCCACAAAAATGCACAGAAGGAGAAGCCTCCCAGGGTACAACCTCTTCCCTCCCTACCTCAATTTCTTCCCAACAACCCTCTCTACCTCTTCCAGCTACACAAATCTCCCAGAGCAGAAGGGTGGGCACATCTCAGAGCCTCCCAGCAAGAGCCCCAAAAATCAAAGGTAGCTTCTGTTTGAGAATGGTGGTGAAGGAGTCACAGGTGTAGGAAGAATGTGAAGTTTATTAAGCATTAGCTTCACAGAATTGCCAAATGCTGTCAAATCAAAGATGATTTGATTTTGGTTGTCAAATCACAGACAGTTCCTGGCCCCCAAAAGCACTCCCTGTTCCTCACACCAATCCAATTAACCAGAAACTGCATTTCAACATCAGCTCAGCACTTCCAGCACTTGCTCCAGCCCGGTGGGCCCAGAGGAAAGGATCTTACTCCTGAATAAAATCCGCCAACCAGCAGATGACAGAAATGTGAATTTTACTTACCAAACTTTTAGCCTGAACATCTGGAAAATATCTTGGTCAGAGACAGGCTCCAACAAGAGCCCAAGCCCAAGATTTCCAGGAACAAGCAGACAGGATGGGAACAGAGTGTGGAACAGAGATTCTAATCAGCTCTGAGCTTTGGGTTCAAAGCATGAGAGCAGCCCAGCTTAGCAAGACAGTGTCCACATGGAGGGGCACTCCACTCCCCTCCCTGCAGCAAGGGATGTTCCAGCCTAACTAAAACCTGTCCTGCAAGAGATGCTCTGCTCAGCACCAGCCATTCTGTCAGGGTGGCAAACAGCTCAGTTTAGAGACACTCACAGCTGGGATTTCATCAGGTCCAAGGCTCACATTTCCTTGTGGTAAGTCGACAAGTCCCTCTGGGTCCCAGCGCAGACATGGCAGTTCTTGGTCCAGCAAATGATTCCAGAGAGACCCACACTCCAGCAGGGAATCCATCGCCCTCCTTCCGCACTTGCACAGCTCCCTGTGTCCTCAAACTCTGCTTTTCCTGTTCCTGCTCCCACTGCTTCTTGTTTATGTTCAAAGTCGACAGAGATACAGCAGCTTGGCAGGAGTTTACGTGCCTTCCCCTGCTTTCCTGCTCACTTTCAGCTCGTCTGTCCCAGCAGCCCCTGAGGATCTCGGAGAGGACTTGCCCTCCAGAGGACTTTTCCCAAAGAGGCTCATCAGGGTAACTGCTCTCCTGCTCCAGGCTCAGCAGCTTCTTGCCATGGGCATCCCTTGCAGCAGCTCTGCACAAGTGCCCACAGGCTGAGCAGTCCTGGGCAGGTCAGTGCAGGGCACCTGCAGCTCCTGATGTCCAGGGAAACCAGAGCCAGGCACCAAAATATCAGCAGGACCCCCACCGGAGCAGCCGGGACTCACGGATCGAGCTGTGGCTTCCAGGGCTCAACAGGCTGGTAAACAACTCCAACTTCAGCTTTATCCCCCCCTCTTTGAAAGCAGAAAAGCGGTAATTCTTACTCCTCAGTGTGTGCCTCAGGCTCTGCTCTCTAATCCCTCCCTGCTCTCAAAGGCAGCCTCAGTCTCTGCTGGTGTTTCTCAGGGAAGGGGCGGGTGGGGAAGATCCCAAAATGACTCGCACATGCTTTGAGTTACTGGAGCCGGGTAATTCCGTGGGCCAATGCCCGGCAGTAACCCAGCCCCGGCCCTGCCTCCCAGCAGATGTTTCCTGTCATGGAAAGTTGTGGACAGAGTGTGCTGGGGAGCAGGGAGAGCCCAGTCTAAGGACATGGCTGTGAGGAATCAGCCCTCTGAGACTCAACAGACAGGAATCTGCAGGGCTGCACTGACTCCTGTGTGCACCTCTGAGCCCTCTCTCCCCTCCAAAAAAGCAGAGAATTTCTAGTTTTATTCATTCAAATGAAGAGCAAGGGCTTCCTTGCAAATTAACTTCTGGCAGATTCCAGGAAGATTGCTTGGAGAGCTGGAATTCCCTGTATCCCTCTGCCCTTGGCCCCAGCCTCTCCATCTCTCTGCTTGGGTGAATGTCCACACCATGGCATCAGTGATGCTCAGCCATGAACAAACATATTGCAGTAAAATCCTCCTTCTTCCCAACAAACTGGGCACACACATTTCCAAAAAACAAACCCAGAAAAATACCAACTAAGTAACCAACCCAGACTGTTCCACTCCAGGCCAGTGACTGCAGTTTAGACCCTCTGCCTGCTCAGCTGCTCCCCAAAATCATTGCTGCTCTCAGACAGCACAGAGGTGTCTCCACTTAGCCTTGCTGAAGGGAAGCAGTAGATCCATCTGCAGCCCAAGATGAGGAAACAGCAGAAAAAAAACATTCTGTAGCCTGGGAAGGACTAAGAATTGGGATCACAGACACCTGCAAGGACCTGCAGTGCTTTACTGAATGGCCTTCTGCTGGAAGCTGCATATGGGATTTCATCCAAAAAACCTCACCAGGATTCTTCTGCCTACACCCCCACCCACCTGCCTTTGCAGAGATGAATGACACCAGGGATGGAAAAGCTGATCTGGAGGTGGAGGCAGCAAACATTAACTCTACTGCAAACAGGGAGAGACGGGACAGGATGGCACTGCCAGGGGTGGGGAGAAGAGGCCTGGGGGAAAGCCCATGGTGAGATCTCCCTGTTATACACAAACAAATCCTCCACAGGAAGCTTAAAGCAAATGTTGCTGGGGGATGGGACAGGACAGGGAAGTTGGAAAACATAAGAACTGAGAAATGTATGGAATTGTACAGCACATGTCACAGAAAAGAGGTGAGGAGAGACAGGCAGAGCAGAGAGAGGAAAGGAAAACCTTATCCAGTCTGCATCACTGATGGATTTGCTCCTAACTATTGGGGAACATACACATTGATTCTGGAAAACTCCTGGAAAAGAACAGAACACATTCCCTGCTCGTGTGGGAGAGTTCAGACCCCACTGACAGCAGGACTGCCTTGAAAAGCCAGCAAAGAAACTGGCCACCTGTCCCACAACATTCCATTCAAGCCCATTCTGGTCACTCAGATTTTTCTTCTTTTTCCTTTTTCTCCTTTCAAAAGAGAAGGAAGAGCAGAGGAAGATGCTTCAAAGCAATCACTGGCCACCTGGGGTGGAAAATGGATTCCATAAACACATGAGCTTGCACCAACATTTCACATCTAATTTAGTGACTCTACAACCCAACTGAGCCAGGCTGGTAATCCATACACCTAAAGCCATGGAAAACCTGGCAAGATGGAAAATACCTGAAACACAGTGAGCAGCTGCTGCTCCAGTTAAACTCTGGCAAAATGGTTACTGGAACTTAAAAGATGGTTGTGCTGATGTACAGAGAAAAAGGCTGTTCAACACCTTGCTCACTCATCAGGCCTGGATGTTGGCAGTAAACCCCCTTTACATGATTGGGCAAAGGGCTTTCTATGGTTTCCCCAAAATGATGCTTAAATTCCCTTTATCTTTATAGGGAACATTTTACTCTTTCCAACAGCTCAGTTTCCCCTCCACTCTGGCATCTACAGGAAGAAAAGACAACACAGTGAGACCAGCAAGGGCTGATTCCTTGTGGTGTTCAGTCCTGTGATCACTGATGTTGCTCAGAAGCTCAAGAGCTGCCTAAAGGTCTCCACAAATGCCCTCTTGCAGCATCTCATTTCACCACAGATTCCCAGCCAGCTCCCAGCTCCTACTGCCCAGGCTTTTACTGCAGCTTTCCCAAAGGAAAGCCTTGGGCTCTCTCCTTCCCCTGCATTTGTCTGGGCGTATTTTTGGGGCTTGCACCTCCTGCCAAGCTGGAAGCTGCCCTGTGTGCACAGCATTTGTTTGCAGAGCTCCAGGGGCACTCCTGTCCCACCCTGTGCAATCCCCAGGGCAGACTTTGCTCTCCCAAAGATAACTGGGAAGAACTGGGCAGACTGTTCAGACTCACTGGGACCACAAATGTTTCTAGTGGTATTTAAGAACACCTGAAAGAGACAATTAAGTGTCTTTACACTGCTCAGGTCAGTTATAGGAAGAAGCTGTAAGAAATAAAATACAGATAAAGCAAAGGAAGGGAGTACAGAGTAGGGCAGACCTTGGAATCTAAATACTGAAGTGAAAACCTCATAGACATTTATAAATCTCACCTCTTCCCTGGTGTTAATTGTGTTTTCTTTAACCTTTCAGGATCCTTATTCTCCTGCTGCTGGTGCCACCAGCACAGGGACTACAGGAGATAATTTAAGAAGCAGGTCTTGCTAGAGAGCAGCAGAAATGCTGCAGAAAATGGGAGAAATCCTCCCTGATTCAGGAACAGGGAAGCAGAAGGATTGACAGCCCAACTGAGACAGAAATAGGCAGAAAAAACCATGGCAGACTCATCAGTGTCTCAACTGTGCTCTGAGATCAGGACACAGAAAATGAGAGTTCTCCATGCTCAGAAATGGGGCCCTTTGCCCAAAGCCCAGAGTGGAGAAGAATGAAGGAGAGAGCTTTCAGCCTTGGCAGCAAAATACCTCCAGTTTGGCTGTAATTTTAATGACATCTGCTGGGTGACAAACTTCTTCTACCACTTGTGGAGCTCCTGACACCCCCTCCACAGGATGCAATTCCTCCTTCGTGTCACCAGAAAAAGGAAACACAAGTTTCCCACCTCTCTAAGCACAGCAGGTGTACAGAGCAAGTCACATCTCTGTTTCAATACACAAATTAAAAAGTTTGGGTTTGAGGTCTACTTTTTAAAATTAATTATTATTTTAAAAATAAAAAAAAATCACAACAAAAATTCACTATGCAGACACACAAGTCCAAAGCAGACACTGATGACTAAACATAGATGGGTGGACCTAAACCACAGCTGACCAACAGAGTTTTACTCCACCAAGATCACAATTCTCCTAAACCAGAGTCTCCATGTCCACAGTTCCTCACTAAAGGCATGACCAACACCTCAGGGACTTTTTCTTTCCACTGACATTCTGCTCTTCCACCATGAGGACATGAACACAAAGCAAACCCCTCAAGGTTGAGTTGATTTATTCTCCAGCTGGGGTTCTCTTCTAAATCTCACAGTGCACCTGGACCAGTTTGCATCTGGCCTCTGGAAAGCCAAGCAGGGAAAGCAGACCCAGAGAAGGCAGGTCTGAAAACCAATCCATGACCTTGGGTCACCCCTTTTCTCCCACTCCTCAACCTGCCAGGGATGTCAATCCCAAAAAGCACTGGTAGGATCAAAAGGAGAACACATAAGGCAAAATAACAAGTAGCATCTTAAGGAAAAAATACAGAACAAGGAATCCAGGAGAGGGAAAAGGGAGGGTCCCAACTGGCAAAGAGGGATGCAGTGCTGCAAGGACAAAAAGACCAGTTAAAAGCAGCAAAAACCAAAGTCATCTTAAAAAACTGGGGATGTTTGAGGCCCATGTGCTCTTTGAGGAAAGAACTATTTTTTGGTTTGTTTGCACAGTGCCTGGCACCCAGGGCTGCTGAGCTGGCACAAAGAACAATGTGGAGGGTGTTTGCTCTGAGCAGAGTGGAATTTATGCAAAATGACAGTGGGGGGAAAGTGAGCAAAGGAAATTGTAAGGCTTCATGAAGCTCCACTGTTTCATTTCTAGGGCTGCTTTCAATGGGGAAAGGAATGGAAGAATCAGAATGGTCCAAATGTCAGAAAAATCCTGCCTGGAAGGAGCTGGCAAAGAAAGGAAACTGCTTTAGCAAATATTTAATGGTAATACTATTTCCAAGTGGGACTGATCGACTGACTTCCAAGAGTTTGTGGCTCATCCATATTTTCACATTGCTGCTTTTATCTGGCCAGAATGTCTCTGCTAACTAAAACATGGGTTTGTTTTCTTTTGTTTTCTAAAGGAAAATAATGGGAGGGGGGAAACCACAAAAAACGCAGCCAGTGCTTACTCTCCGGATGTACTGTCTCTCATGCTGAAAATATATGGAGGAAAAACAAGAGAACAGAAAGATAAGATAGAGAGGACATGAAAACACAAGAGACCCACAGAAGCAGAGCACAGCAAAGCATCATGCAGCAGGGGATGGAGCTCAGCAGCTACAGGCAGAAGCACTACTAGCACAAGTCACCCTTAGCTGTGGTGACAGGTTCACACTTAGCCAGCAGCCTGGTCAGGCTGGTCCATTTGCTCACACACTCCCTGGTCCTCTATCTGCCACTTCTCCACCAGTTTGGCCTGCCATGGCTTGTGTTTTGTTCTTTATGCCACTGCCTCTAAGCTCTTCTGCTTCTGAGATCATTTCTCTTCCTGTCTGTGCTACCACCCTGGTGCTGATCACACCCAGCAAACAACTAACTCTGCTCTCACACCTCTGCCACATCTGCCCACACTGTGGCAGCCAAAACCCCACGTTCTGATGTGCCAGGCTGCAGGGGGAACTGCTGCTGAGCGTGGCACAGCTGCTGCATTTGCCCACTGTCTGCTTTAGAGCCCTCCAGGGTGGGGTCTGACCGTGCATGGGCGTGGGACCAGCTCTGCACCCAGGACACTTGTGCTCACAGAACGAAAATTAGGTCCAGGCAGAAGCAGAAGGTGGTTTGTGTTTCTGTGAGGTCACCAGAAAATAACTCCCCTCTCGCCCCCACACCACCCTGAGAGATGCAAAGGGTTTGCACGGTGACAGCTCTGCTTGTCACCACTGCCACAACCCACCCCCTGAGGTGTGAGAGGTACAGGATGTGGGGACCACAGAAGAGGGACTGAGAAGACAAAGCTCTTGCTCTTTCTCTCTCTTGAATCCTCTCCCTCAGGATGTCAGACCTCCTTTGCCAGTGCTGAGCCATTTCCATCTCCTCTCTTTGGACAGGGTCAGTGTGCCCCAGTGCCACTGCAAAGCCCCTTTGCACCTTCCCCCCACCCAGGCCCCCAGCCCACATCCACCCAGGGACAAGAGAAACTGGAGTACTTACATTATACCAACTCTGGCTTTTCTGTAAGGACAAAATAAAAGAGAAGCATTAGTTAGCACAGAGATCTTAGGATCCAACAGAAAGAGGGACAGAGAAAAGCAGGTCCAATCTGGTTGGTGCAATTAGTGAAGTGAGAGTGGGATTAGACAGAAGATTTCAATGGGTTCCACAGTGTGGTCTAAAGACATTTCTTTCCAGTCACAGGAACAAAGAACAAATCCAGAAGCATGATTCCATGAGAGGACACAGTTCAGGCTGACACACACACACACATGCTGTCAGCTTTTCTGCAGACCAGCAGCACCTGCTACAACACAGGAGCTCATCATCATCATCACCATCATCACCATCATCACTGCCAGCTGTGTCTTTAGGGGCTTCTTCTTCTACATCTGCTGGCTGGCAAAAATCACACTGTTGAACAGCCCCTGTGCAAATAAGCCCTCAAAGCACTGCTAGAGGCAGGGACAGTTCCACTCACAAAAGCCTTCAGGGAAATTTTGCAACAGTATTTGAAAATGGAGACACACACACACAGAGCCAGAAGTGCTGAAGAAAATCACTAGAAAAGCTAAGCAAGGAAAAAAAAAAGGTTGGGATTTTTTTTTTTTCAGAATTTCAGTGCACAGTGTTTTGCATCATCTGCACATGTGATTTTTAATTTTCTTTTGTCCTTACCATGGCATTTCAGATGGTTTGAGAGAACAGGCCACATGTCACATTGGAGCACAAGAAAGAGCTCGGCTTGGAAAGTCACACTGAGCAATTTTCAGCTGGAGGTGAGATTTTTCTGCACAGGCAGAGGAAGGAATAAGCTTCCCACTCCCACTCCAGCAAGGCTGGCTTTCCAGGACACTGAGCACAGCTGACAGGATATACAGGCAGCCTCATTTTTGGGTGGATTTACCTCAGGGCAGTGCAGCCTTTTAGCACTGAGGGTGCCCAGCAACAGGGACACGTGTCAGCAGCACAAAGCTGGGCTGTCCCCTCTCCCAGCCACATCCACACCCCCTGGGGGAGCCCAGCACAACAGACAAGGACAGCAGCAACATTTCCCTGCACTCCTCTCTTTGAAGCCATCTTGCTTCTGACCTTGGGAGTATTTTGCACACTTTACACCCAGTTTGGGACATGAAGGCAAACACACAGTTCTCTGCCTTGCAGCAGAGCCTGCAGGAGTTTCACTCACAGTGAAGTTCATTCAGAACACAGAAACTCCCTGCTCTGGGGTAGCCCCAGAGGACCCAGGACACACAGGATGTTTTGCCAAAGGGAAGTACATTCAGAGTGTTAATGAGATCAGATTGGACCAGAGATTTCTGTGAAGACATGGGGTTGCTCACACTGTTTGCTCCCTGTTCTCAGTTCCCTGTGCTCCCTCTATGCCACCCCAGCACACAACCTTACTGGTATCTTGGATTTCAGTCATGGAACCAACATTTCTGAAGGATCTTTTGCAGCCTTGGGCACATCTCCCACTTTTGCTGCACTGGTCCCTAATGAAACCCCCACCCAGTTATACAGTTCATGTCACAGGCTAAAATACAACAGTTTGATGTTAAAAAGAGGGACACTCCTTTCCCCAGATCCTGTGGAAAGGATATAAACTGCAGGACTGAACACACAGCATGGCTCATCAACTACCCAGAGGAATTTCCTTTTGCTTCCTACACTTTTCCATACTTGGCCATTCCCTCCATTCATAAAGGATCTGGTTGAAGTCATCCTTCTCTGCAAGTAGGATGTGGAAAAAGGCCTTATGCAATTCAGTCTACACTAAAAAAAGAATCAGGGTAATTAACCCAAAGCATGCACACAGCACCTTGTCCTCAGGAGCACAGGGGCTAAGATGGAGTGGTTTTCCTGCAGATTTGTTTTGCCATCTGTCTGCCTTAATGAGCAAAAGGCGGAACTCAGAAAATTCCTGGGGGGAAAAAACCTCACAATCAAACTAAAATTGGCACACTCAACGCAGAGACTCTGCTGTCACTGTGCCTTCTAAATCAGGGTGCACATGCTGTGGTGTCAGCACACCACAACAGGATTTCACTCCCCTCTGCTGCATTAATTGTAGGAACTATTTTTTCCCTCCTCTCACATTTGAGTTTCCCCAAATCAAGGCTCCTCTGTAAAGGAGCTCAGCAGGTTCTTCTTTTTTAAGCTCTTCCACCCCAAAAAATTAAACTGACATCAATAATTGTACTGATGTCCATAATTATAGTGACATCCCTTATCACACTGATATCCACCCAAGCCTCATCTTTTGCCTCCACCAAACGTTCTAACACACTACAGAAAGTCCAGAAAGGAGAGACTGAGTCCTCAAATCTCTCTTCTGTTTTATTTACCCTTTTTTTAAACTCAGAGTCAGAATACAGGGGGATGAGAAGTGTGAAAACCAAGAGACAGTGAATGGAGGGGGAAAAGAAAGAAAAAGGAAAAACATATTCTTACTTTGAGCAGGTTAAGTCTGTCATACTGGAAAAAAGAAACCATAAGCATTAGAACTGAAAAGAGAAAATAAATAAGTAACAGAGGAATGGAGTTGCACACAGACATGGAAAAGATGGGACTGGTTTGCAGAGATGATGCTACAGGAGCAGAGAGCAGAGCTCATGGTTACGTGGTGGTTGTAACCAGGAAGAACTCTGGAGAACTTGAGGAACATGAAAATTGGAGCTAAGCCTTTCATTAATATAAAGTTGCCTCTAGATCTCCATGGGTTAATAACCCCACATTTGCATACACTGCTGGGGAAGATCACAGCTTTACAGTGCAGAGGGTCACACATACCAAGTTCACACTGAGAACTTGATCCAGAGGAAGCTCCCACCTTTCAGCATCACTGGCAGTGGGATCACAGCCCACCCCTACACACTGTGGCTTCCAGGGGAACAGAAAGCTCTTGCCAAGTGAATGACATGCCATGGAACTCCAGGAGTATCCCTAAATCCCTTTTACAGCTGGGGAAACAGAGGCACCAAACCAGGGCGAGCGCAGAGCTCGGAATATATTCCAGAGCCATTTCTCCTGATCTGTGCACTTCCAAAATCTGTGCTACCCACCTGGCTTCTAACCAGCCATGGTCAAATAACTCCGAGAAATCGATTCCATTTATTCTCCAAACCCTCACCCCAGCCCAAAATGACCAGAATTTTGTGACCTACTACCTACAGGGGGATTACACCACCCAGTGGGAGGGGGAATGAGAAGACACAGCCAAACTCTTCTCATCATCACACACTGGAAGGACAAGGTGCAACAGTCATAAGCTGCAGTAAAGGGAATTCTATTTGGCTAGAAGGAAAAAGCCTGTTCACAAGAGTGGTTAAGCACTGGAGCAGGGGTCTGACAAGGTTCTGGGATCTCCAGTCTTGGAGATCTGCAAAACATGGCTGGCCAAGACTTAGACTGAGCTGATCTAACCACATGAGCCCTGCTTTGAGCAGGGGCTTTGAGAGAGACCTTCTGAGATCCCCTCTGACCTAAACTGTCCTACAGTCCCCAGGGCCTACAACAAAATTCATGTTTTCCCCTAACCTGATATTAATTCTCAGCATTCCTCATTAGCTACAGGCATTGAGAACAATCTGAAGGATTTGTAATGGAGAGGAAATCACTTTTATCCCTGGGTAAGAGCAAAGCAGTTAAATATATATCTTTCCTTCTTGGCTACTAGCAAAAAAGGTGGGTTTCCCCTGAGTCTGGAAAGCTGTTCCAGAAGCAGCAGCACTACCAGCAAAAGCCTAAGGCTGGCACAGACGTATGGGTGGTTTGCTCCATGCCACACGTGGTGGACAGAGGGGAAAAGCAGGTCCAGAAGAGATTCCCTCAGGATGGAATCCAGTGCTTAAAAACTCCTGGGGAAGCGCTCCCTCTGATGGCAACGCTGCAGCACGACAGAACACGACAGACAAAAGAGGGCAAGGGACTCAAGCAGATCTGTCAGCAATTGTATAAACACAGCATCAAACTCATGGGCTCAAGCTGTTCCATTTCATTAGCCAGACAGGTTGGAAAATCAATTCCTCTTGCAGGAGATGAGTGGGGGGAGGAGAAGAGGCTGAGAAAAGAGTTTAAAATCTGTGTCCTTCTCTGTTCCTCTGTGTGTGTAAGCAGGGCAGGAGGCTCTGACAAGCTGGTGAGGGTCATGCCCAGGATTCCCTTCCCTCTGAGCATCACCTTCCTCACACTGGAACCAACCTGGGCTCCAGTTCCCTCGTGTTTCTCTAACTGTCTCACAGTGGTTGGGATTTTTCCTCCCAGACAAATAAGAGGTTGGCTGCAGGCACATCACAGAACCACTGCATGTACATTTTACACACACATTGCTCTCTACCACAGTTATTCCCACTCCTAACAAACCTCTCATAGCTTAGCCAAAGCACCTCCAGATCATCCCAGCCTAGCCACGATCTGTCCTGACCCACACACCTCTACTCACCAGCAACCCTCTCAGGACTCTCTGCTCCTCCAGACCTGCATCTTCCACAGAACTTCTGCCACACCTCACCTGAGACATGAGTCCCACAGTCCTCCTTTGGAGCCACCCAAGCTACAGTTACCAAGCACAAGACAGTCTGTCTAAAAGAAGAGACATAAGGAAGCTTCCAAGAGACACCAGCCATCATCCAAAGTCAGGCTGGCTATAAGGATTAAACCAAGGGAAAAGCCAGCACTGTTCTCTGAGGTCTTGTCTAGAATGAAACCTAAGGATCACCTGAGGAAAGGCCAAGGCATGGATTTTGTGGATCATGAAGCCATCCAAGCCAGCCTGCTTTTAACTTTCCTTGTACACAAGTGGAAATGCCAACAGCCTGGCACTTTCTCCAGTAATATCCCATCTGTCTTTCTGATTTTTTTTACACTCTTCTCAGGGCAGCACAGAGGTGTGAGATCAAATCTCAAACGATCTTATCTCCAATCCAAGCACCCACAGAGGGATCTTCTCCTTATCACCTTTCAGAGCGAGCCCATGAATTCTCACAATTCTTCTGGGACAGGTCTGTTCTAACAGGCTTAAGCTGGGCTCATTTGAAATCACTGATCTTTAATATTTACCTCACACAGGGAAGCATGCAAGGGCAGGAAGCTGAGATCACTGGCCACAAAACTGCTACTCATCATAAAAAGCAGGGAAGAACTAATGGAGGACAACTCTTGTTTCTGAAACTCAAGAAGGAAGAAGAGAGGGAAGAGAAGGGATTATGGTTCTGCTCAGCCTACCAAATCCAGTGGATTCCTCTCTGGCAAGGACAACAGCTCACTTCTAGGGAGGGGGAAAGCAAAACTAAAAGGCTAAAATTAGTTGGCAGTAATTGAAGGGTTGTGATGAACAGGCCAGTTCCCACTCTGTGTGAGCAAATATTAAGGAGATCCCAGTGATTTAAGTGAGAGCAGCTTCCAGCTATAGGCATGGGGCTGAGCTCTTGCTGACATTCTCACAGCTGCACCAGGAGAATGCCTTTTACTGGGGTCACCACTCAGTTCCTGAGTGATGAGACAGTTCCACAGTGGGGGACAGGAGAGAAAAAAGAAGGCTTACTTTGGAGAGGCGCTTGTGTGACTTAATCGGAGAGAAAGCATGCAGGAATGAAAAGAGAGAAATTAGGGAGAGAAGAAAAATTACCTCACAAATCAAGAGAAGGAAACCCCACAAACCCAACAGAGAGCATCATATCCCCCCCTTCCTTGTGGAAAGCACCAGGAATTAAAGTCAAGCTTTAGTAGTCACCGTGTTGGTAAAAATCTCACTCCCTTAATTCCCAGCACTTTGTGGGCCAGGGCAATGCAACTCAGCCCTGTAACTCCCCCTTAGCAAGGCCACCATTTCCCTGAGAGCATCCTCAGGGTGGCTACAAACACAGCATGCCCTGCATCCTGCCTGCCTCCCACCCCAGCCCATGGCTCACTTTTGGGAACACAGTGCTGGCAGCACAGTGCACGGGGTGTCATCCGGTGCTGTCGCCCTGGGATGGTGTTTGTAGGTCACTGTGTGCACAGGAAGCAAGGCTGACCTCGAGGGCAACCTCACAGCTCAAATCATTCAGCTTGAAAAACCCTTTTCCTCCTCTTTTGAACTCACATAACCCCTCCCTCAGTGGTGAGAGATCAGTTCAGCCCAGGGAATGTGGGACACTGAACCCTGTTCTTCTGCTCAGAGTGACTACAAAAGGGAGTGGATGAAGACTTCTTGTGTGTGATACAATCCAGGAATAGAAGATCTACCAACTCGTTTTGTACAAGCCATCAGTTATGCCTATGACACCAGGAATTTATTCAGGCTGAAATATTTCACTTCAGGAATCTGGAGAAACACAAGTGCTCCTGACAGACAACTTACAACACATCACTGATACCAGGGTTAGAATCAAAGGCATGTTTGGCTTCCAAGGCCCTTGTGTGTGTTCCACCTGGTCCCACTGCCCACAGAAAAACCCAGAGCTGCCAAACCCAAGACCCTCTTCCTCAGTACAGCAAAGACAAGGCTGTTTCTCATGCGGTCCAAGGACACAAAACCTTTCTAGGGGAAATATCATCTACCCTGGCCAAGGCAGTCATAACACTGCACTGATCAGAAGGAATGGGCGAGGATTAGAAAACTGATTCTGTGCAACTTGAACCTCATCTCAGAGGGCTTAGACAGGACTGAGAAATGCAGAAGCCCTTCACAGGCTGCCTGTACAGGGGAACCTTTATTTTTATCATGACACTTGATCCAGACGACAAAAAGTAATTGCAACAGCTCTTTCTCAAAATCTCCCAAGAAGCAGGGCTTTGACTACAGAAAGTTAGTCCACATAAACTTGTTATGGAGCTGCAGAACAAGCCACCAGCAACTCCTGGACTCAGGTCACTGCAAGGATGGCAAAGCTGTGCTGAAGTTTGGCCCCAGGTAGGACAACTTGACCCTAGTTAGAACTTTCAGAAATACCAGGGTGGAAGAAGGAGGAAGGTTATCCAGAGGAACAGAAGGCACAGGACAAAGCCAGTGTACCACAACAGGGGGTTCAGCACCAGAGACATGAGCACACCTTGGCCAAAGCCCTCTGCTCGCTGCTCACCTTGGAGTTCTTGGCCCCACTGCGGCCTGACTGGGAGGAACAGCTCCGCTGGACACCCTGCTCCGGCGTGGACGGGGACTTGTCTGAGGAGTGGTCCGAGCCCTTCTCCACCATGGCGTCCCCCGGGGCGTCCTGCGGCGTGGGCGAGCGGGAGCGTTTGCGCAGGATCGGGGAGCAGGCGGGCGTGCTGCGGTTGGAGTTACTGGCAGTACTGCAGGAGGGAGGCACAGAGAGAGCAGGGTTAGGGACCTCCAGCTCAGCCTGAAAGCAGCTGCACCCCAGCCCCCAGGTGTGCAGAGCACACACACTGCCCCACCAGCACAGCACACAGGTCTGCCTTCCTGGGGCGATGCATCCGGTGCTCCCAGTGCCCCCAGTGCCCCCAGTGCCCCCAGTGAATTGGGGCTGCTGGCAGTTATCCTTTACCAGGGGCAGAGGAAACTCTCACGGCCTGGCAGTGCCTTCCTCCACCCACTCTTCAACTCATCAGACCACAGACAAATGCTCATGAGAATGAACTCATTCTCCTGTGAACTCCAAGAGCTTAAACTGATGATCTGAGCTTAGAAAAACTAAACTTGCACTCAGGAGTGAGGGAGATGACTGTGTGTTCTCAGCACAGCCCCACTATGCCCCCCCTCCATTTTCTTTCAACTGTTCTCAACAGGACGTATGAAAAAGGGATCACACCTTTCAGAAAACTCCATTAAAGATCATCAAAAATACTGGGGTGCTGGAGGTGGGAGTCATGATAACAGACAACACAGTCATGAGTTCCTACACAGAATCATCCTTTCCCACACCACTCAGAGCTGGGCAGGAAAATGTTTTGCCACAACCTAAACCCCTTCATGATTAAAGAAACCCACGCAAAGTTCCCCTTTCATAATGGGAAAAGCAAGACCTTTCTGAGCTTTACAGAAATTATGAGGCGTTCAGAACGGAACTTCTCCTCCTCTATCCTCAGCAAATGCCTCAACACCTAAATCAGAAAGTCAGTAACACACACATTAATAAAGAACAGGGAAACTCAGATTTCCTCACTGTTCTTTCTCTTTTGATGCCTCTTCTTCCTGCCAGACTCTTCAAAACACCACCCGCTCCATCCACTTTTCCCAAGTCACCCATTTCCTTCAGCAGTCAGATCTATTTCTGCCCAGCACAAACATCCTTGTAGCTTTTCCAGCAGCCTGCAGGTTACAGTGGAACCTGGGCTGCTCCAAGGATGAATTTTGTTGTTTGGTACCCTGTTATCTCATGAGCAACAGCAAACAGGCCACATCTGAGTGACAGAAGAGCAGGCAGTAGAAAAAGCATGAGGGAGTTACAAGTGTAAGGGACTGAATTAAAAAGTTAGTACAATCAGACTCTTAAGGGCTATAATTTAAGCCCAATTACATGCAGCAAACTGAAGCTTCCTTCTCCCACTGATGTACACCAAGGTACTTAAAATGCATCATTTCCTTTCTGAAAATCTAGAAAATCTGAACACGTGTCTGAGGTTTCATTAACTCCGAGATAAGAATCATATCCACCCCTTACCTCTGAAGATGCCAAAAACATTTCACAAACACTGGTCAGCAGATAAGAGCAGACAATGTAACACACTCCTGCAGCAGTTATCAGGGTTGGCTTGGTTTGGTTTAGCACTGGATGAACTGGTCTCGTAAATTATGCTCTGTTTGCTCACTGCTTGTGTAAACCCACAAGTGAGGAAACTTTCCCTGAACAATCTGCAGAAAGCACACAACGACACTGCCTGTGCAAACATGGACAGCACCAGATTTCCCAGGAGCTGGCAATGGGCAAGGGCAGCAGAATGGAGCCTCACAGCAACCCTGAGAAGATGCTTTCAACGGTAGGAAGTTTGGAAGTTCAAGGGTTTGCAAACTGTTCTGTAAGCAGGAGGTTGGATTCACTTACAGGCTCTGCTCTGTTACCCCTTTCTACTTAGAGTTATAAAGATACAGAATAATAAAAACCTGCTTGTTCAAATATCACCTAAACCCCAAGTCAGCTCCAGTGCAAGGACAGGCAGAATAATCCCACCCTTGTCTTGGTTCTTCACAGCTCACAACTAGCATTGGCACACCCCATGAGTGTCATTGTCACAGCACCTTGCCCTGTGTCCTCCCTTTCCCTGGACAAGGCACAGGAACACACGCACAGCACAACTGCAGCAATATTCAAGATTTAATCCCTCCAGATCACATGTGAAACAAAAGACTAAAGAAAACATGATCTGAGCCATTCTCCCTGCAGCACTGCCTGCAACAGTTTAGGTATATCATAAAGTTAAATTACCAGGGATTTCTTAGTTATTGAAATGTTAAAAGGTATCAGGTTTCTACACAGACTCCCCACTGATCCAGTTAAATGGGTATTTCCCCTTGTCTTTCCTGCTGCAGCTACTTCTGCTCAATCTACTTTTTAATAGCCCATCAGAGCTATATTAGTGGTATTGAAACTTTACATTCATCAGCAATGGTTCCAGTGATGGAAATGGTTCTGAACTGCCATTTCTAGACTCTAGAAAATGTAGAGTTCTAGCTAAAAACGTTAAATTTTGTGGCCATGTTGGTCCTGCTTGCCCCCAGCAGCTTTCATGCAACATAAGCTGGTTTATGTGAGGTGACCAGAAACATAAGGCAAAAACTTGAAGGCAACATTCCTGACTCACATATGACTGCCCTATTTAGAATAAATGTACTAATTTTACTTCTACAGCTCTACAAAACCTGAGTTTGTCACACACAACCTCCATCTCATTTTCGGTTCATGCAAGTTCATACAGTTTCACTTTGAGTTTGAGGGCCAAGCAACTCTATAAAGACCAAGTCAAATTCAGTCAAGGTTCTGTTTGCTTTCAGGTCACACTTGTGAGATTTTACTGCTACTCAATTAAAGTACAAATCAGTTCAAAACCAGGGTACAGCTGCATCATGTGCATGGAAAACTCGGATGAAATGAGCTCTTAGGAAGTTTGTTTCTCTTTTACTCTTTCTGCTGTTTCACAAAGCTCCTCAGGTGGGTTTTTCAGTCACAGTCAAGCAACCCACAGTGGTGCAACCACACGAACAGCATCAGCACTGACTATCTTAGAGCAGGCGTGTATGTATTTGTTCACACTACCACAGCCACACATTTTGGTGCCAGCTCCACCAAGCACAATCTCAGGCAGATTCCAACTTCCAAGCTCATTTTCCAGTCATTCAGCATCTCTGGGACGCTTTAAAAACTAAATCCATCCACAAATATTCTGTTTGGTATGCATGGATTACCACCTCTGCAGAGATAACTTCAAGGGCTCTTTGGCTCACCCTGAGCTCAGTGATCAAACCCAGGTCTGAATCCCTCTCTTACTATGTGATGACTGGGAAAAGCTGAATATTTCTCACACCAGGGACTCCACACACAACTGAGAACACGAAGAGTCTGCTGATTCAGCCCTTCATCTCTAGGGCAGCGAGGATGGGCACAGAAAGCACCAAGGGGCAGCTCCATCCCCCTCTGCCCCTGGACAGTCCTGCTCGCTGCCTGGAGTTTGAATCCAGCCCAAGGCACAGCCATGACGAACGCTTTCTGCTGTTGCCATAGTGACCAAGGCCTGCAATTGAACCAGGAATCAGCGCCTGAAATGCCAAAAACGGCCTGACCCACTTTGAAAAAAAAAATAATAGTAATAAATAATGCTTTGCAGACCTAATTGCCCAGAGAGCATTCAGGGCCCCACGTCCCCCTCTGGCAGAGCCTTCAGGAGAAGCAGCAGATGAAGTGAGGCACAGGACACAAACAAGCCCACCTAAGCTGCAGCCCCTCTGCTCCGAGGTGGAACCCTGCATGGAATAGATGAAAGCACAGAAGGCTCACTATGTCTCCTTGGATTATGCCCTTGGAGCTGCAGGAAAAACACCATGAGCAAGTGTGACGTGGATAGGAAGGGGCCAAACTCTGGTCAGACGTGGAGGAAAAGCCTCAGGCTCTGAAGCAGCACAGAGAAGAACCAGCAGCTGTGGCTGTCCCATCCTTGGAAGTGTCCAAGGCCAGGCTGGATGGGGCTTGGAGCAACCTGGGCTAGAGGAAGGTGTCCCTGCCCATGGCAGGGGGCAGGACAGGATCATCTTTAAGGTCCCTTCCAACCCAAACCATTGTGGGATTCCATGAGCTTTTCTTCAGGTGGTAAAAAAGAGGAAAGATCAGACAAAGCACAGACAAGCCACCTGGTCAGACCCTGCCCTGGGACACAAGGCAAGATGCAGAAAGGCCAAACTGCCTCCTCCAACAGAGTATTTCAAGTAAACATCTGGAGCAGCTGATGAACAGATACTTCACTTTTGGGAAATGCTACAGTTTGCACTCCACAACTTAAGCTTGGTGTTCTTAGAGCTATAAAGGAACCCTCAGGACTCTTTGCAACGCCCACATGGAGAACCCTGGCTTAGTTCAAGTCTGTTAAATAAATTCTGCATGAATGCCATCCAAGCAGCCCTGAGCTGACATGAGTCTGTCCATCCTACCAGATCTGAAACAACCACCCTGCCTTCAACCCAGCCATCCCTGGCCCAAAGACCAGCACCCTGCAACAGTTCTTTCCCAAATCACAGGTGCCCAACAACCAGCAGCCACTCCCCAGACACTCCAGCTTGCAGGAGTGCATGGCCACAGCTTCACTGTATGACAGCAGCTCCTTATTCTCCTCTCAGGTAGTGCCACACACAGATTGGGAAAACACACAGCAAATCCATGTCAATCTGCCAGTTGCAGGATGTGAATTAGAATTCAGCCAGGAGTACTCACTGCTTTACCAATGGATTTGTAACAAGGGCAGCTCACCTGTAACTCCAGGGACACAACACTCCCTTCAGGAGGATCACCAGCTTCTCAGAGGGTACAAACAGCCTGATGACAACATTCCCTGCAGTGTATTTCTCAACCCCCTGGACTTCCTCTAAAAAGTCCTGATCTGGAGAACTATTTGGCCTCCAAGTCTTCAAAAGAACTTGCTTTACAAGAGTACATCTGCAGTGGCTCAGGTCTCCCTGCAGCCCACAGCACTCACCTGAGAGAAGGCTCTTCAAGGCTCAAAATTTGGGTTATCAAATTGAGCTTAATTCTAAAAGTGCTGAGCACTGAGTTCCCAAACCAGCAATGCAGCACATATTTAACTCTCAGTGTCTGAGATCTATGGGCTGTGCACACAAAGCCAAGCCTGTGCCTACACACTTTCCTAAACAAGCCCAAAAGAGATCCCTGAGCACAAAACAGAACTGCACTGATAAAGTCTTTAAAAGAACAGAGAAGGCTACAAGGTCAAAGAAGTACCTCAAGCCTGGCTGCAGTACAAGAAGAGTTAATTCTCCTCAGAAACAGCCAGCAAGGGGGTTAATTAGACGCCTACAAAGATACTTTTCTGCCATACAGTCTGACATCAGTGCAAAAAGAGGAGATTCAGAAACTCATTATGCAGTCTCCCAAACAGCAAGCAGATGGTAACAACTTTTGATCACCAACCTACACTCACTTCAAATTGATAATCCAAGAATGAAAACCTCCATATATCCTCAAGCAATTCCCTGGTCTCACCATTGCTCTACAAGCAATAACAGAATGCTGTACTTCTATTACATCTCCCAGCAAAAGAGACAAAAGAGAATGCAATAAATCAAAAAGCAATGACACCTGCAGGGCTGTACAGAAACCAAGTGTTTCATGGCAATTGCTTTGAAGAGAATCATAAAAATAGTCTGCCTTCTGCATGTTTTTCTAACAAGAGGAGTCCATCCCCGTTTCAGATTTTCTGCCTGTTTTGACGTTTCACAGAACTGTGTCCTCCTATGACATTCAATCCCATATTTACATATTCATGAAATAAAATTAATGCAATTATTATGCCTCAGAGGATTAGCAAATCACTGCAAGCATTAGGAAGGAATTTGCCTTCTGCCCACATGCAGCAGGGCAAGGTTGGTCAGATGCATTATTAACCATGTCATTGTCCCTCTCTGAATCACCCGATCATGGTTACCACGAGAGACCGACGATCAACTCCGATGGACAAATGGCCTCATCTCTTACAGATACTCCCACTGTGCTGGGTTGGAAAAATCCTCTCCACTGCTCCCTTCCCACTTGGAGTTACTGCAAAAATCCCAAGAAAACGTTGGAAAAAACATTTCAGAAATAGAACATGATTGATCTGAATAATACTGTCTAATAATGCAAGTCACAATTTGGAAAGGATCATTAATCTGCAGAGAAGCACCATGTGTTATAAATCACACATTAAACCCCTTCATCACTCACAAAATAATAAATTCCATTTGCTCCAAAGGAAGACAAACCAAATGAAACAAAGTACGATGGATAATACAAAGAAATCTGGGAGGCAATAAAGAGGAAATAGCACCAAGTAGGAATTTTACATCCCTCTGAAGCTGATGGTGTTTCAGACACAGCCCCAATGTGGTTACCTGCAGGTCACCCTGTCTACAGCTGAACCTCCAAAGGAGGAACAGATCCAGGTTTTGTTCCCTCTCCTCCCCACCTCAATGTCAGCATTGTCTTTAACAGCAAGACCTGCAACATCTGATGCTGCCCTCACAATCTCCCAGCCTGGAACTTGGGGAAGAACAGAGCTTGAGAGTCATGTTTAAAAAATAAATACAATAACCAAAGACACTGTTAAGCCATCTTTGATGTGAAGAAAGTTTTGAAAACTTGATGGCTCAAAGAATAAAACATAAAATTAAAATAAATCCAAGCATGTCTATTTTAATCCTCCTTATTTCCAAGGTAACACCAAAATCTTTCAATGCTTTGGGGACACAATGTTGCTGCCATACATCAATCCATGTGCATTGTTCCAAGGGAGAGTGAGAAAACTGCAATATAGCACTAAACTGCAAGTGATAAAGATCCAGGCTCTTTTTGGATGAAGCTCTGAGTGTGACCCAACCCCTAGATTACCTCAAGAAGAGCTCACCAACTCTTCCCTGCAGTCCATATCCTGCTACAACTTCAGCAAGGCTGCGAGATCCATGGACTTCATGCCCAGCACAGGTATTGTCCCCCTGAACACATTCAAGTCTTGTTGCAGGGGTTTTATAAACCACAGATTAAAGCACATCTTCTCAGAGACAGAGTGGGGGCGGACAGGGATATTGTGCATCTCAAGAGCAGAAGACAAAGCTACAGCTCTGCATCTTCCCACTCACTCCTACTGCTCCTCAGCATCAGCTTTCATAAATTAATGGGAGATGTTGTAATCTTCAAGGCTGAGATCAAATTGATTTCTTTTGTTCATCCCTTGATGTTGCCTCCGTTTACCATTCTGAAAATAGCAATGCAACCACTCCACATCCCTCACCCTGGTACCTCCATGCATTCTCCCTCCCTCCTTTGCTCTATCCAGGCAGCAGCACTTCCAGCTCCCAGTTAAAATTAGAGAGGGTCAGAGGCTGCAGCTGACCCTGGGGAGAGTCAGACCCCCTCAGTGCAAGAGTCACACACAGTCCTTTGTCCTGAGGGCCGGTTTCAGGCTCGTCCCCCCTCCTGACATAGCCTCACTTGCTTCATCCAGCTGGTTATCATGGCATGGGCAGCTGGGGGCTTCCCATGGCAGAATGAATGGCATCCAAAGTTGTTGCACTGCTGTAAAATATATCCCTAAGATTTGGCTACAAGTTTCCTTCCATTCTACTGAGTCAAAATCACAAGCTCCATCCTAAATCTACCACTTTCAGAAGGGGTTCTCCTGCAGATGCATGTGACTTAATGAAGGGAAGAGGAATATATTCGCTTTTCTGAATCACGATTTCCATCATGGACAGGGCAATGCTGGTCACCGGTAATCTAAGGAAAAGTGATTTTTTTTAGGCGATTCAGCAGATTCTCACTGCCTACAGTGTGCAATGAATAAAAATATAATAAAAAATTAAAATAAAAAGCCACCTGTACAGAGTCTGGAGCAGAGCCTGAAAAACAAGCCCTGCCTCTCCCCATCACTGCAAACACACAGGAACACAGGGAGGCACGGAGCGGAACCGCGGCATCCGTGTGAGTGCCCCGAGCCCTTGGCAAAGCGAGGGAGCACATGGGCAAACAAATACACCATATTCCTGCGGCAGCTCCGGCTGCTCCTGTGACGCACAGCCTGTTCATCATCCCACCGCGACCCCCTCCGGACCCAGATGTGACGGGAGGGACAACTGTCCCCTTGGGGAAGGGGGATGGGGGGCACGGCAGGGGAAAGGAGGAGGGGTGAGGGGAATGAAAGCTGGAAAAAAAAAAACAACAAAAAAAAACAAAACAAAAAAAACCAACAAACAAAACAAAAATATCTGCCCATCGGTCGTTTGAAACAATTGAAAAGGCTGTTTTAGCAATTCCGCTGCAGGAGAGGGGAAGGCACGTGCGTGGGGGGAAGGGGGGAGGACAAGGGAGGGAAAAATAGGTAAAAAAACCAAACAGGTATCAGGCCGTGGAAGGGTAAAAAGAGACAAAGTATCTCCGCAACATGATGTCACGCTGTCTGCTGCTTTCAAGTCCCCCGAAGAGAAAGGAGCAGCAGCAGCAACAACCAACATGGACTCCGGATTTAATCTGCCTCGGCAGCGCCGGGGAGGATGGGCTCGGGGCACGCCAGCAGGGCACGGCACAGGCATCACACACGTGTGTGCACACCCGGAGCCCGCGGACACGCGGGGACGGCACTGACCTGGTAGCCATTAGGAGCGAGCGGAGCGGAGCGCGGCGCGGAGCGGCTACGAATCCATTCGGGGCTCATTCATTCATGCACTCGTGCGTGGCGTGGGAGGCGAGCGAGGGTGGGCCGGCGGCGAGCTGGGAGGGCACTCACCTCCTGCGGCATCTCAGAGCCCTCGCCCGAGGGTCCCGCAGCCCCCCGGCCGCGCCGCCGGGGATGCTGCGCCCGCTCCGGCCATGGCCGAGCCTCCCCCCGCCCCGCTCTTTGTGGTGCTGCTGCTGCTGCTGCTGCTGGGGATGGTGATGCTGCTCGGTGCCTGTTCGTGTCGCTGGCAGCGCTTTCACACACTCCTGCACACGCAGACACAACACACACACACAACACACACGCGTGCGCAGCCTCTGCGCTGTCGCTTTACATAATTCATCCCCTCCGTGCCTTCCTCGCTCGGCGTCTGCCCCGGCAAAGCGGGGGAAAAGTGACTCTAACCCTAAGCCTCACCCTAGCCCTGAGCCTACCCCTGTTCCCCAGGGTCTCCTCATCACACCTGTGGCTTTTGGGTGCTGCTCGTGAAGTTTAACAAAGTTAGGAGCCTACAGGTTGGAAACGTGCTTGTCCTCGCTGTGTGGTGGGAGAAAGTTTTCAAAACCTGTCAGCGTGTCAACACAGGAACAGTCAGGAAAATTAAACCCTAATTAACTGGTAGAGTGGATTATCTAAAGGCGGTGAGGACTCATTCAGAGTTAAGGTGACCTCAACTCAATTTAGCTGGCTTCATCTGGGGAGCTAATTTGGTTTCTTTTTCCGTGCCTATCCATGTGTGAACAGGCCTGGGATTTTTAAAGAAACATTATCAAGCAAAGTTTACAACTCTGCGGCAGCATTAGCGTTTCTTGGAGGGACACACCATTGTATCCCCGCAGGGCTGCTCATGGGCATCTTTATTCCAGAATCAGAACCAGGGGGAGGGTTCCAGTCCCTCTCAAGGAGCACAGTGCAATAAAAATTATGTAGGCTGAAAGGTGACAAAGAAGGAAACAAAACAATCAACTGGCTTGCACTCTTCCTTTCAGTATATGAAATCAGACCTTGTGTGTGCAAAGGAATAGTGTAGAACTGCACTGGAACAGCTTCCTGGGCTAACCACTCTGGATTTGAGCACAGATGTCCACGTGTGGAATTAACAGAGTTATTTTACTCTGGATGCTGTGAATGGCCCCCTCAGGGACTTACTGCTCCCCACTGATAACAGAAGGAGCTGTGCCTTAAGTGATGTAAATACTCATCACTGTGCCCTTTGCTTGCCTTTGTTGCATTTTACCCCTCCCATACGCAGGGTTGGCCACTTTCCCTTCCCTTTACAATCAGTCACAGCTCTAAGTGCTAATTCCCAAAAGAGCATCTTGCCAAAAGGCTGATTATCCATCATTTTGCTCTAATCAAAATCAGTGGGAGCAGGAGGTGCTCTGCTCTCAAGCATCAGTGCTCCAGCAGGCTCAGGCCACTGTGCAATTCAAATGCTGCACAGGATTTTAAACTGGAACCACCATCCCCACACATGTTTTTATCTGGATACTACAACAGCACCATCATCTTCATATTACTCAGAGAATACACCCAGATGCACATAGGATGTACCACTGATTTAATAAATTAAATAATCCATCACCTCGATGTCAATTTTGTTGTTTCAAATGCTCACCAAAGTTTGTCAGCTGGAGAATTTACAAACATGTTTGAAGGAAATGCCATGTAACATGCAAACTCTCCCATTCCCTGTGTCCTCATATCCCAGGATGGTGTGATTCCCACTGAAGTGTATGTCTAGGATTGTATCCAGGTTCAGTGAGTGTATAATGTGATACACTGGACAGAACAACCAACACTAAAGGCACTGAATCCATTCAGCACAAACTGGAGGCCAAAACTTAAATGATCACCTGGAACACCAGTTTGATCACACTGGGTAACAGATGAAAGTGCTGAAAGCTGAAGCTTTCAGACAAATTCTGACTAGACAAGAGAGACCTATTTTTGGAAGCCAACAAAACTAACCACTGTAACTAATTCAAGGCTCAATTATCCATCTGTGGCAAACATTATTATGCAAGGGTTTGTGTTCTGCTAAATACTGTTCTGTACCTCAAACCAGAGTCAGTTCAGGCAAGTCTTACACCTTGCATTCAACAGGACTTAGAATGAGATATCTGAATGATCCCATTTTGTTTTACAGTCTATGAATCTTTCAGTGGTTTTTTCTTTCTTGTGGCTCTCAGAGAATATGAGAAAATAATTAAAACTGTGATTCTCAGCCTCTACAAATTTGTATGTTTTCTCTGAATGGCTATTAAGGTTTGAACAAGATGCTATTTTTCAATAGTCTCAAGAGTTACACTGACCCAAAAGCTGTGATGAAATTCAGATCTGGAACAACGGAAAACACACAGAGGCTCAAAGCAGGCCATGAAGAGGTAGGATAGATTCAATATATGAGATTAAGACTAACCCACTCTTCAAACTGTCAGGAGAGAAGATGAATCAAACCAAAAGCACTTAAGAGCAGTAGTAAAAGTGCAAGACTTAGAGAAAAGCTCCTTAGGCTTATCTGCCACGGCGTGCAAGGGGCAAAGTTATGGGTAATTTAAAAAATCACGTGGCACCTCAAATGCTTTACAAACTTCAGCAGATCTGCAAAATTCCACTGTGAGCTTTTGGAAGGACAAATACTCTTGTTCCATTTCTGGGTCTTTGCAGCACCATTCCAAGCACTCTGGAGACAGCTTGTGCCATGGTAATAGTTAGATGGCACTGCACTGAGAAGAGGATCTTTAAGGAAGTTCTTCTGACCATAAAGCTGCAGGTTCCTGTTTTGTTTAAGAGCTGCAGAGCACATTTCATGCCAATGGGGTTTACTTGCACATGTGTCAATCAGCCCTGCTGTTCAAGACTCAAGACAAGCACTAGGACATTCTTTCACATGTGAAGGACAGTTTTAGGAGGGTGTAACTGCTGAGCTCTTCATGGCACACACCACAGCACACACCACAGCACGACCAAGCCCTACAGAAAGTGCAAAGACATAAATGAGCATAAAGGATGCTCTAATTCAGGGCATGGCTGTGTCAGGCTCCTCAGTGCCCGTTCAGGCACCACGAGCCATCTCTCCCCTGCCTGCTGGAGCTGCTGGAGGAGTGGCAGGGCTGTTCTCTGCTCCATTGTCTGGGGCCCAGCAGTAACACAAGCACACTCATACATATTGCATCTCTGCTTCTCACAGCCAGGAAATGAGGCACTGTCCGAGTAATTAAAGCCCGGGGCTGATGATAGATACGTGTGAGACACAGCAGGGCCTGAATGTCCAGGCCATCAGGTGGGTTTGCCATCAACTCTGTATCCACCAAGAGCAATCTTACCCTCCCTGTAAACCACACCAGTGAAACAGAAACAAAAAGAAGCCTCTAAAAGTCTGTCTGCAAAACGTCGGGGGAACAATGAGCACCTGGAGTTGGAAACACATAAGGGTTTCTCATTTCCCCTTCCCCAATAATTCTTTGTTCCCTTTTAAGAAGATCTATTTTGAAAACTTAAAGCCATTGGGACAGCTATCCCTCAACATCTCTGCTTTTCAGCAGAGTTCAGAACAGAACCAGGGACTCTACACATTCCTCTCACTTCTGGGCTTGTCTTCCAAAGGCGTGTCAGATATGCCAAGAAACCATGTCCTGAGGGAAAACTCAGTGCTCCAACCTCAATATCTGCAAGTAGGATTAGCATTAATGGGTAACTGATGCATCTGAGTGGTAATTAGTCTTCTGCACATGCTTTCTTTTGGCTCACCCCACTGCTGGAGCACAGCAGCTGCTCTTCTCCCTCCATTCACTGTGGATGGATGCACTCCTGACAGGGTGAGTTCTCCCACTGGGATATGTGGTCCTGTTTGCTGCTCCTGCTCACTGAACATCCTTCCAGCCTCCAGTGGGTGTTAAGTCTCAAACCCCACAGGATTCTCACCCTCTTAAGCAATAAGGATCACTGCCAAAGCTCTTCCTTTGCCCTTGCAGATAATGGGCTCCTCCTAGACAGGTACCAGACCAAGCAAAAGTCTTTTTGGAGCAGTCTGAGCTGACAAAGGCATTTTCATGGAGTGAGACACAGTGGCTGCTCAGAGCTCATGGATTCCTACAGTAGTGGGGGATGGAGGAGGCAGGAATCATGTGCTCACAGGCATGGGGAGGAAGAGGGGGAGGAGGAGAAACAAGGAGAGAGGGAGAACAAAGTGTCAACATCTTAACTGGGACACACAAAGAGCCAGTTCTTAGTAAGAACTTAATCCAGGATTAACAAGAGGTCAGCTACCTCTGCAAGGAGACTGCACTAAAAGGAGCTAATTAGCTCTCCTTAATTGCACAAAAGGAACCACACAGAATTAAAGGCATTCACAAGTAGCAGGTCCCACCTCACCCAGGAAACACAGCCCTACCTGTTGTCCACAACACCCTCCTCAAACAACCAGCACGTGGAAAACCAAAAGCAGGGAAGGTGGAATGATGTTGGGGGAAGGCTGTGCAGGGTTTAAACTCAGCACCAAGGGCTGGAGTGGGTGCTGGAGCCTACACCACCCAGACAAGTGGTTTTAGCCTGGCCAGGATCTTTCTAGACAGTTTCTTCAGCAAGCACTGCCATCACCTGTGGAACTGCCCAAAATCCCTGCAGTAACCACGGCTATCACTTCCACAAACAGCATTTTCCATGAGGATATTTTGTGCAGTTTTACCCCTCTTTAATTCAGCATGATCTCTAAACATGAAGAGCAACCAGTCAGCTTTGCCCTGTAGGTTGAGACCAACAGAATCACATCCCAGCATGGCCTGGTCAGGATCAATGGAGAGAGCACCATCACGGACAGGTCACGGCTCCAGGCCTGGAAACCACCAGCCTGGAATGATGCAGTGGGAAAGGCTGGCTGAGCTCACCTCCCACAAATTCAGTGCCTTGAATTTCTAATCATATATTACAAAGACACTTGCATATCTTAAGTCCTCTGCCAGCTTCCACTTGATACTAAATCCATCTTTTTAGTCCTGTGGAGCCATTCCATGTTCTGTTCTACTGCACTGATGATAAACTGGTGCATATTTTACCCCAGAAGCCCTTGCACTGCACTCACAGATAATGGATACAGCAGTCAGTGCACTTGAAAATGGAGATTAACAAGGACATCAATAACACCAACAGATGTCTCTGAGATGGAGCACCGATAGAAGTAACTCCTGTATTGATTTGACAGCGTTGTGCTGAGGGCAGGGCAGGGGCCTGATGGGCAGGGTATGAAGGTGAGAGGCTGCACTGGTTTCAGACCCTGATGAAACCTGGGGTCACCTTCAAACACCAGGGTCTGAGTTCCAACAGCATCAGTGCCCAGTTTAAGAGAAGATGAAGGAAAAGCAAAACAGGTTGACAGGGGAGGTTATACTACACACAAAGAAAAATAACAACAGCAACAGGATATCACACTAATTACAGGTCCCTGTGGAATCATTACAGTACTGCCTCCATTATCTATTTATCCTTCTTTTCTTCCCTCAGGACAGAGTTAAATGTCATGCCATTGTACTCTCAGTGACATTTCGGAGGTGGCCACCAGGGGACAAGCAGCAGCAAAATTTCACCTCAAACCCAACAGGAATTACGTTCTTTGGATGCCACTCGAAATACGAGACAGCCACCTCCCCCCTGTTCCCAGGAAAGGAGCAGCCACCCTCACACACAGCAGCAACCCTCACATTTGCTGCTCCAGTGCAAGCTCAGCACAAAGAGAGAGTTCCCTGGCATCTGGATAAAGCTTCAACAGCTGCCATTGGAGAGAGCAAACTGCACATGGGCTGGGCTGTGCCAGGGGCTGGCTGGGCTGCACCAGCCCCCTGGCACAGACATGCCCCACTCCTTTGACCCACCACCACCACTCCTCCACTCCCCAGCCCACTACAGCTCAGACCTGGGAGTGGATTTATAAAAAGAAGGAAGAGGGAAAGGGGCCTGAAAGGGTCCAATCTCTCCCTTGAGCGTTGGCTGGTGCAGCCTGTGCTTCTGCATCACGTCATTGTTCCAGTCCTGCCAGCTGCTCCATTCCTCTGAACCATTCCAGTCTGTTTATCCCAACCTCCTGAAGCCTTCCCCCAAGCCACTGCCCAATCTCCACCTTCAGACTGGTCCTGAGCTGCCTCTGATCATCAATCCCCATGGATTCATCCCTGCTCCCGCTGACCTGCTTGGCCCTTTTCTCCAGGATGGTCTGAGTTGTGTAACACCCTGCTGGGCTTGCCCAGAAACCCACCAACACCACCAAAGAGCTGCCCAGCTCAGCCCTTACTCCCGTGAAGATGCTGTTGCTCCACCACAAGTGTCTCAGCCTCTCCACCATCCCTGTCACCCCGACTAGGATTTCTCCATCCAACCCTATATCCCCATCCCAGCCCTGCCTGCGTCAGGTCATCCTTTTTCCTGAGGAACTGCCGGACCTCCCGGCACACGCACAGACACAAAGGAACCTGCGTCCCCAGGAAGGAGCCCTCCCGCCTGCCTGGGGGATGAAAAACGACGAGCTAAATAAAGGACGGAACCGCCACCTGTTACCGCATCGCATTGCCCGGGGCGCGGCCGTGGGTCCTCCCTGCTCCGCTGCTCGCCGAGCCTCAAAGCACCATTGACACTGCAGGCGGTTCTGCTGGGGGGGAGATCTTTAAGCCATTCGAGGATCTCACTGCTCCGATGCATTTTGTGGCCTCGAAAGTAGTTGACAAAAAGATTCCCCGCTCTGATAACGGCCTGGCATGGCTGAAACAAAGCCGCCTTTGCAATGTGCTGCCCGGCTCTGGCATCTGAACTGGCCGCTGCCCACTGGAAAGAAAAGCTCCCACTGTCTCTTTAAGAATGTCCTGGAGCCCACATCACTGTTAACCCTGGCTGCTCCTCACTCCAGGCGCTCAGGAGACATTTCAGGGTGACTTCTCTCCTCCTGCTCTCACCCATCACTTCTACGGCCCTGGCACAGCCGGGGTTTTTTAGTTACACATCCCTGGCATCCCAAACATTCCTGCAGGGAAAATGCGTAGGGCTTTATTAAATATCCCGGTACTCCCTGCTCTACAAACCACCCGGGAGTACTTCTGTGACGACAAAGGAGCAGAGCAGTCAGCATGGACATAAACATCCCAATTACCTCCAGATTTCACTTCCTGGCTCCCACATAGCTCTCTGACTGCTCAGTCATTTCTACCAACTCGACTTTTCATCAAAAGGACAGCACACCCTCCTCTAAACCTTATCAGAAAGCACAAACCATCTTCTTCCCCAGTACAGGCAGCACAACCAGCAGCAGGAGGAATATTTGTCTTCAATACACGTATATTTCCAAACACAAACTCTTGGAAAGGCTGTCTCTGTGGAGGGGTTATACAATGCAGAAGGTAACGATGTGACCCGTGTTGAAAGTGTATCTAAACACACATGCAACAAACTGTCTCAGGAAAAATAAACAGAGATTGTGCCTGATTTCTGGGCACAGCATGAAAGCCACGTTACCACTGTCCTTGGGTTTGTACTTATTCCAAACAGTGGAAACAAAGCCATTCAAAGAATTTAGAAAGCAAGAACGCAGCACAGGTGACAGGGTATGAGCACAAAGCAACATGAGACAGGAGCAAGAAAGAGTAACGTGGCTTGGAGCTGCATGGTCTGATCAATCAACCCTCATGGAAGCTGATGAAATATTTGCTCTGTGTGATCAGTTAATCTCTACCAGGAACTTTATTCTAAGGGTGACAAACAGAAAGATTTTTCTTGCAGAAGAAAAGCAACAAAAACATCACAATATTCACAAGGCTCGGTTATGAAAAGAAACTTGAAGAGCAAACAAAGTGGAGTGGTCAACAAATATTTGAAGAATGTAAATATTAAAGAGAAAGAGAAGCCCTATTAAAAGGTTTTATATCAACAAACAATGTGATTATATTAAGTCGTGGGAAAAAATTAGGCTGAAGTCAAATCCTTGCAGCCAAGAGCAGGAGAGAAGTGCTATAAAGTCACTTGTTGTGTTTATAGACAGCATTGGGTAACCACTAACAGAGAGAAAACTGTCTCCCATTGAATCATAGACCAACAGAATGCCCTGAGTTGGAAGGGACCCACAAGGATCATCCAGGTCCAACTCCTGGCCATGCCCAGGACACCCCATTGCCAGGAGCATGATCAATGCCTCAGTAATATCACTTTTCTCTAGTTCTGCTTTCCAAGCCCAGCTTGTATCAATGAGGGCTCTTTAAAGGTTTGCATTCAGTTGCTGTTACAGCTGTTTGAGCCTCACAGTTCAAAGAATTGTTTTGACTTGCTGTGTTTTTGTTCCCAAAACCTCCAGGAGAAACATATCCATGTGCTTTTGAGTTTTGTGTGGGAAATCTTGCAAAGTGACATCTAAATCATCTCAAATTCTCAATCTGGGTTATGATCCTTGAAAGAACAGATGTCCTTAAGACAGTTATGGTATTTCCAAATATAAGCAAGACACAAGTTGCTTTGGGGACAATTATATGGATTCAGCTTGTGGCTTGGGACAAATCACCTATGAGAAGTGCAGGGGCTAAGGCTGGACAGTTTGCATTTCTGATCCAAGCTTTTACATCAATATAATTTGTTCTCTTCAAAGAACTGTTTCAAGCTATAACAATTTTTTGCTCACTAAAGTCAAGCTTCCAGTAGGGAAGCTTTCTAGTACACATCTATTAAAAACATGCAAAAAGGATGTTAATCTCCATGTGCCTCATCTGCAAACTAATGCTAACAGCACCTCTTTTCTTCTCCCCTTTGTTCATCTTTATTCAGTGTGGAAGCTCTTCAGGACCCAAACTGACTCTTGAGGTGGGCACGGAAACCTCCAGCCCAGCAAGTCCCTGTTTTAAAAGCCTCTCTCACTGTGAAACAAACAATCTTAGAAACAATTCTATTTCCAAGATAAATTGTGCTATCAGCTGTCTTTAAAACAGAAATTCAGAAGAATCCACGGGGAACCTATTCTTCCTGCTGGAAAAACAACATAACAGGTATTTGAAGCAATGATGTAGTTTTAGTGCCCCGGAGCAGCCACTGAGTATTCTCAGGTTCTCTGAGCTCCAGCCTTGGGACACATCCTTCTTTCATGGCCTACAGCTAAGCAACGGTTTGCCTCCCAAACCCCATTCCTAAAATGTGCACCAGATTGAAGGGCACCACATGAGCACGTCATTTCTCTAAGCGCTGACAGCTCTGAAAAAAACAAATGCCACTTTTGAGAGCTGCACAGCCACAAGCCAATCTCCTCGTGAGCACAGGGCACTTCTTTCACATCTCTATAGCTGCTTTATTTCTGTTCCTACAGGGTCAGAAATACACCAAAATTACAGCTCTGACTCTCCACAGCTTTCTAAAATACCTCTGTCTGCAGTGCAAACCTTTTAATTAGTGTGTCCTCACTACAGCAGAGCTGAGACCTGGCAAATGATTTCTGTGGCATCCTCAGGCCTTGCCATCTCCTCCTCCTGTCATCTAAACACAGCCTTGTTTGCTCAGTATTTCATGAAAGGAATTATTCTAGTTAGAGAGAGCTGTTCTTGCACTAAACAAGTTGTGTGTTCCCCCTCCAGCTAATTTGTTCTAATTTCATGTGCTTATATGGACATTATTTCTGTCACCAAACCTTTGCTGCTCCTGCATATGCACCTCAATATACACCTCTTTCTTCTCCCCAAGTCTTTTTCATTCCAGTAATTTTCTCCCCCATTATTCTTCTTCCAGTTCCAAGGCCTGAAATTAGGTGTGGTCAAGCCACATTCTTCCAAACTTTGTGTTCCAAGTGGTTTGAAAATGACTCCAAATATATATCTCAAATATACATCTCCCCCTCAGACCAAAATCCCACAAATTCCTCCTTCTCTGCTCCTTTGCCACATGCACAGAGTGGCTGTGACCTTGTCAAAGGAGAATGACAGCATTTTGCAGCTTTTTTTAGTTGAAAAAAAGCAGAGCATCTCCCCCCAGGTCACTTGGCTGTGACCACAGAGAGCATTCTGTCCAGGAAAAATTGGTTATGGAGAGTAAACCGCTGGAAAATGTAAAGTACAAGCAGCAGCACAGACCTAAATCTGGCCAAATGGAAAACTTGAGCCCAGGACATGCTCAGAGAACATTCCACCACCTGGTACTCAGCACATGGCTCTGCAAGGGCACACTGAAGTTATGGAAGGAAAAGAACAGCTCCTGATTTCTGTGCAGTTTTTGGCTTGTGTCTCTCCACTGGTTATTTTATACTTGGCTACTACACAGCTGTTATATCTCAATTTATAAAATTTATTTTCACCAGATCAAAATACTGGAATTAGCAGTTACCATTCCTAATAAGCATCAATTATAATAGTAATGGCATTAAGATGCACTTTCCAATTAGGACTAAACCAGGGGAAGGTTCAAGCAAAAAAAATAGCAGCTGCTTAATCAACTAAAGGAATACCATGAACTAGTTTAGAAGAGAGAGGAGTCTGGTTCCCAGGGGGAAATTCAGTTGGTTAAAAGTGATTAAGCAGATGAGATCTTGACCAGCACATGGTGATTGGGATTTGATGATCTCGGAGGTCTTTTCCAACCCAATTGATTCTATGACTCTATGATTCTATGATTCTTGCAGAAAGTGCCACAAGAGCTTTGCTGGCAGTTTTTGGCTCTTTCAGGCCTTGCCCATGCCCACGTGCTGAGCGGAAATCAAGCAGAAATTTCAAGTATGTGTTTCTGTTTAGTTTGACACAACCATTAATCACAGGCTTATAAAACATGGAATACTGTCCAACATACCCCTCTCTAGCACTTGTCCCATGTAAACCCCACACTGCTCCAGAGAGAGGGAGAAGGAAGAGAGGAATTGTGTGGGATGATAAGATAGAATTAAACTTAGAGGGGATTCAGAATTTTAGGGTAAAAAGCAGCTGCAACTCCCTGGACGGACTGAGGTCGACACGCTCCCCATACAGGGATAATCATCTGCTCAGAGGAACAGAACAGAGTGTGGAATGAAGTGGAGACTCCATGGCCTTCTCTATTCAAATCCCAGCAGAATGGGAGAACGTTGTGGTCCTGAGACTGTACAGAGCCTGTCTGCCAAGGGGGAATCCAGATGTCCTGCTGCTGAGCCAACAACCATGTCAAACCCCCTCCTCAGGTGCCATCCCCTCCCATCAGGTACACCCAACAGAAATTAAAGGTATTTATGACTAGAGCCACTTAAACTCTACTCAAACTTAAAGAAAATGTAAGTAAGCTGGGGATAGAAGGAAAGTGGGAGAAGACTCCACCAAAACTGCTGGGTCAGTGGAGGGGCTGAGCCCATCTTCTGCCCCACAGGGACGCCTCGGGTGAGAAATGTACTCTACAGGTGTTAAATGCTGCTTTTAGGACTGAAGCTTTAGCTTGTGCTCACCCCATGGCATATCAGAGCTTCATACAGAGCTTGTATTTGCTTAATATATATCAGTAGATTGCTTTAAAACATAGTTTTGCAATTAGAAACTATCACCAACAACCTTCGAACCTTACTGATCTGTCACAGTTTGTATTAATAAAAGTGTTATTCTGTGAACTGTTGAGTCCTTGCAGTTGCCAGCAGGACCTGCTGAGGGGTCTTGGCTGTGTTGAGTGCCCCCTAAAAGGGTGGTTGAGGTGCCCTCTGACCCTGTGAATCTCTTGGGGAAGGGTCTTGTTGTGAGGTGCTGACAGACTGTGGGTCTTCACTTTCCTGGGGGCACCAACAGGCAAAAATCCAAACTCCCACAAATGGTTTGCCTCATTCTGCAGGCAGGGAAACTGGGGCAGAGGCAGCATCAGGATACAACTGGTCAATGGTCAATGACAGATCCAGGCACAAACAGACCTCTCATGACTTCCAGCTCCCAAGCCAGGACTTTGCTTCCCATCTGAAGGGGCCAAGCAGTGAAACAGCTCACAGCAGTCCCAGCTCCACACTTCAGCTTTCAGAGAGAGAAACAGCACCTGATAAATTTTACCTTGCCTGAATTTGCCTTTCCATGCTTTTACTCCTGTGTACATGAGGCAGAGAATGTTTGGAGAAGCCTCACTGCTGCCTCATCCACCTCAACTCAAGGCTCTCAGCAAGCACTGGCTGCAGAATTCCAGAACAGTGCCAAGCACTTTGCCCTTCACTTGACATTTATGAGGCTGCTGAAGGACTGGAGAAGGAGAGCAAGGTGATTTCACCATCTGATAAGGAGAAAAGGCAATTTTGGAGCAAAACAAATGATTAGGATTCAATTAGCCCAAATAATGTGCAGCCCAAGGAGAGACCTGAAGGAAAGATTCGGGTGTTGGCAGCAAACTCTGCAAAGTGCAGCATCTTCATGGCTCAAGTCAAAGAACTCCTCTGTCTGGTTGTCCTCAGAGAGGTTTCAATAAGCACATCTATATTAGAAAGTAAAATTACAGATGTTTATTCAAATTTAAAGCAAAAGTTGATGTCAAAAGCCAACCACATAACAAACAAAAATCACTTAAGGGGTGTTTTTGCCAGTCTGTCATCACAGAGCTACAGCAAACCAAATCTCAGACCAAGGGCTTCATAATGGCTCAGTTTTTCTTCAAATAGTCTCCTTCCACTGTAATTTCATACTTTGCTTTTGCTAAAATAGCCACTTCAGCTGTGCTTTCCCCCATGGCAGCACTGAAGGGATGAATTCAGCGTGGCACTGTGCAGGCCAGGATAAAAACTGGGAATGAGCTGATCTTGGGGCTATTTCTGGCTCAGCTGGTGCCCACGAGGACAGTCTGGCCAAGGGAATTGCATGCAAGATTTTTTTTCCTTGACATCAGTGCACTTGGATTAGGCTCCTCTCTGCTTACTGTGGCTTCTTCCCACTACTGAAAAGCCCAGATAAATTAGCACAAAACCTGCTATTAACCCCTTAGTAACTGTGAACTGCAAAAGCATTGACAAATAAATCTCCCAGTACTGCTCAAAGTTGTTCTTCCAGTCACCTGACACATCATCTTCCTATTGAAAGGATAGAAATTGTACTTTCAGGACAGAGGTTCAGAATGTTCTGGATACAGGGAGAGATGAGCAACCCATTAATAAAGGTTTCCTCTTCCTACCACACTGACAGCGAACGGGAACATCCTGATTTTTAATATCCATTTGCAGAATTTATAAAGAGTGAAAGCCTCTTCTTTCCAAAATGCCAGAGCCATATTTATATGTATGTGGGTCATCTCTGATGGATTTTAGAGGCGAATTATCAGCACCTATTTCTTCCTTTTGAATAAAAAGCACAAAGAAAGATGTAGGCGCAGAAAAATCAATGTCAGAAAACACTAAAATGCAACATTTTAACCTGTAATGTGAAGGTCAAACAGCACAATATGCACCACAGCACAATTATGTAACTTCAGCAGAACTCTTTTATTGGGCTTCTCCAGAAACTGAGGAAAAATTGATTTGGAAATCCAATTTCATTTGGAATCACTTGCAACGCCACGGAACGAAGTCCATTGTCACTGCACACAGCAGCTCTGGGAGGCTCTGCAGCACCAACGAGAAACTGGAAGTGATTTAAACAGCTTCATCCTTTCCTCAGGTAATTAAGGAGGCAAGAATCCCAAACACCCACGTTTGTCACCTTTCTGTATCACAGCAAGTACCAGTTCTCTGGAGCTGAGGACAGAACACATCCCTCCCATCCCTTTTTCAATACCCTGTTATTTCAGACTTCAAAGAAGTCACAGGACTGGGCTGTGAGAGCAGAGCTAGGTAGGACCAGTGCTTATAAACCCCTCCCTCACCTCCTCCATGCCCTGAGACACTTCCCAACCAAAGGAAAGGGCAGGTGTTCCAGCCTGGACTGGGCACAAAGAGCCCCTGAAGCCACAACCTTACAGAAAGCAGAACTGAAGCTGCCTAAAGTTAATCTTCACTGCTCCCTGACATCAAACAACTTCTAATTTTAGCTCTGCTGTTCTGTAACCCTACCTAGTTCCCATCCCACCCCCACAACTACATAATAGATCCTTCCCTCAGATAAGTAGGGTGTTGGAACATTGAGAGGTTTTTTTCTCACCCACAGGCACTAGCAGAAAAATGAATTACAGATTTATTTTTAGGCAGAGCCTTTGGCCCTTATTTTCTCAGTGGGTTCCATATAGCAGGTTCTGTGGCTCAGAAATATTCCAATCAACAAATCAGCACAAGCAATGCAGAAGGAACCACCAAAGGAAGAACATCAGATGAGAAGGGTTTTGTTCATTTATGGGACATTCAGTTCAGCTACCAGCTTGTTTCTGTCCCTGAAATTCTCTTCTTGCATTTCACAGAATCACAGGATATTCTGAGTTGCAAGGGACCCACAGGGATCATCAAGTCCAGCTCCTAAGTGCATGGCCCATCCAGGGATCAAACCCACAGCCTTGGTGTTATTAGCACCATTTGATTCTCATTTTTCATAAAAGATCTCAATTAGTGTCTATCTGTGCTGGATTATGAGTTCCCCAAAACTCCCAATAAGGAAGAGCAGGGCAAGCAAGGGGAGGGAAAGCCTGCCCTGCTGTAGTGTCTGGCTTTCCAAAATCTAAGGGCCTGGCTGATTACAATCCCTAAGGATCTGTGAGATAACAGTGATGTCAGCCTGGAAGCAAAAGTTCTCTCTCGCAATACCATGTCACAACACACAGACGTCCGCAGTGGCATGAGAATATTCCCCTGTGCCACAAAAATGACTTATTCAACTAAGACTCCAGGCCCTGATCAAACAAATCCATGTTGTCACAGGAATTCAGGGACTGCAGCATCATTCCTGGTCCCGGGATGCTGTAGCAGCACAGTGTGATGCTGCCCTGGTCCATCGGGACATTGCATCATGCCCCAGTCCCGTTCTGATGTCATCCCCAGCCTCCTGCTGTGCTGCAGAGCCCTGTGACCACCCCGAGCCTCCCCGGCAGCAGCGACGCCGGCAGACACGACCAGATGGTGGTGAGATCACTTTGGGCAGAATTAGGTGGCGTACTGCAAAAATGCATGAGATCCTGGTAGGGATCAGCACGTTGGCTTGTGCCAAAGCAAGGCTGCACCAAGCCCAGGGGTGCCCAGAGGTTCCCTGCTCAAACACACTGTGTTATTTTGTGCAGTCTCACAGCAAGGAATGGACTAAACCAGGCAATTCCTGAGTGTCAGAGCAGGCTGCTCCTGCTGGCAGCATTCTGTCCCTGTGCTGCTGCCCTTCCTGCTGCACACTGAAATCATGTGTCTTTTTTCCATTTTTTTTCCACTGCTTTTAACCTCAGCAGTGCCACCCAGAACAGGAACAGCCACTCCTACCCCAGCCAAAGGATCTGTTTTTATCCCATGCACTGGATGTGGTTTTTTCCTTTAGATAGATACTAAACCCTGTAGAGCCATTTCACTGCAAATATTGAGGCTGCACAACCCCATTAAAGAACCCCAAGCAAGTTTGACAAGCAGCAAAGACCAGGGAGCTCTGCATTCTGTACTTGGATCTGTGCTCCTCTAGAACCACAGGAATCAGTCCAGCAGTGACACATACATATATTTGGGTGAAACAGAACCTGAAATAACACCTTTAACTCACCTTTCTGAGCCTGGATATTGCAGCACAACCAAATAAATAAAACTGCCTAGAGGGGGAACACAGTAACTACTGGAAAGATGCAAAATGCTGAATAATTAAAGGAGGGAAGAAATCAGAGTGTTTGACTTGTACCTCTTTGGGATTCTGGGGAAGATGAAGGGGGATGCTGAAGAGGCAGCCCAAGAGGGGAATGGTCAGCATCTTTCAAGTCTTTCCATGAGAGCCAGGAGAACAGATTGGGATTCTTCCTGAGAACAAACAGAGGGACCCAGGACAGCCCAGAGTCCCCCAGACCCTGCCTGGATCCCGAGAAACTCAGAGGGAAGAGCGTCACCTACTGAAGCACAGCCAGCATTTCCTCCAGCACTGGATAATCTGCTTATGTCCCCATCCAGCCCCTGAATCCACCTCCCTCCCCTGCTTAACTCTCGAGCCTGACAAAATTCCCAGCCTGGCTTCAACGTGCACCGCTAGAAACGCTGTGACAGAGCTGGGCACACAGAAGCTCCCAGTCCCACGGGTAACAAGGCAGCGGGTGGAGAGGGACGGAGAGGGGCGCAGTGGGGGCCGTGTCAGTGCAGATCCACACGCTCACAGCATCCCTGACACATGCTCTGCTCTCCCGGTACTACGCTCAGCTATTATGCAACTCCTCAGCCCCAACTGCACAGCACAGAAAGCAGCGAATCAGTGGGCTTTTTTTTTTTTTTTAAGAAAAAGAAGGGGAAAAAAATCATGTAATATTTTCAAAGCTAATAGCTGTCTCATTTGTGGGGTCTGTGTAACACACAGCCATGTACACACAGGCAAAATTCAAAGGCTGTCAGTGTAATTAAATGAAAGGCAGAATTACAGAAATTAGGAAAAGAGATGACCTATTGAGTCATCCCTGGCTCTAGTCCGTCCCCTGGGGCCCAGTACAAGATGCTTCCTAGTGCTATGCTGTAGTGCTTTTATTTTTTACACAGCAAAAAAAAAAAAATAAAAATAGCAACAATAAATAAAACAACAAATAAAAAATAACTTTCCTGGTTTCTCACACTGTACAGGCGAAGATCTCAAAGCATTACATTCATACTGATGCAAACCAGCACACTTGAGAGCGAGGCTGTTATTTCTATGATTACTTCCTTTTTCATTACACAGAAAAGGATTAAGAAAAAGAAACAGGCCTTCCCATTGCTCTTGTCCTCCACTTCAACCCAAATTACGAAGTCACATTCCACTGTTAACTACAGAACAGTTTCCCATCTGATAAAGTTCTGATTAAATCAATTTTATCATAATAATTCAGACTTTTTATTCCAACTACGTAGTTTTGGAATACTTGAGATTTAAACCAGTTTTGATATACTCAAGATTTTATATAAGTCTTTCTTGGTCAAGTTTATATTAGACAGATATAATTGCATTCATGTCTATTATATATGTATATATTTACATACCCATGTAAAATACCATCTTCACCAATAAAAATATTTACATGTGAACATTTTAGACATACACACACAGCTTTGTTAATCGACTTTCACCCACACAATGTTTTCTTTCACTGCCCACTTATCCAAACCTGGAGAGTTTCCCCCCAAAACACCCCGGAACGAGCAAAGAATTAACGAGCACTTTGGTACCTTCCTGGAAGCTCTCGGCTCCCAACTCTGACACGTCCTTACAGCAACATGCCAGGAAGGTGCGTCCCCAAAAGCAGCTATTTAAAGGACAAACCGAGCAGGAGCCATTCCACGCACGCAGCATTCAAAACAAATTTTTTTCCACTTTTCCTCGGGGAAAAAAAAAGCAACAAAAACTGCACATGCTTATTTTCTCTGCGTGCAAACATCCCCCAAGCCCCGGCGCTCAGGTGAGCACACACGGATGCCGATTCATGCCCAAGCCGGGCTGGGAGAGGAGGAGGAGGGGTGGCGGCAGCGGGGAGGAAGATGCAGCCGGAGCGGAGGGAGGATCGCGGCATCACAGCCCTGGCGCAGAGATGCCCGGACAGGAGCTGCCCATGGCTGTTCCCTCCTTCCCAGCCGCATCCCGGCGCTGCCCGCGATGTCCCCCCGGGTGATGCTGCGGCGGCCGCAGCGCCGGGAACTTGCCGGAGCGCATCCCTGTCCCCGCAGCGTGGCCCCTCTCGGGGAGAGGGATTTCGGGGAGCGGGGCGAGCTTACCAGGCGAGCTTGAACCCTTTCATTAGTACAGCCACGATAATCCGCTGCCCGTGTCCTTGTCTGCCCACTGACAGCTCCAGAGGTCCCAGGACATATTGGAGGAGCCCCGGGCGGCGAGCGGAGCGCGGGGAGCGCCGAGCCCCATGCGCTGAGTCCCCCGCGCCGGGGCACGGCCGCCCCCCGGCCCCGGAGCACCCCCAGCCCCCCGCCGACAGGCTCAGGGCTCCCCGCAGCAGCAGCGCCAGCGGCTGAGCCGCCCCGCTCTCTGCTGAGCATGTGCAGCAGCGGCGGGACCGCAGCATCCCATGGCATCCGCGCTGCCCGCCGCGACACGTCGCGACAGCGCCGGGAGACGGGGATGCGCCTGCTTCCCCTCCCCGGCAGTCACATCCCTAGCCCTGGCTCTCTCCCCTCCCTGAGGGCAGTCATGGAACCGTGGAATCGAGTTTGTATCAATCAAGGATGTGTTAAGGGGGTGGAATGGACTGTAAGGATCATCTCGTTCCACCCCCCTACCACGGGCAGGGACACCTCCCACCACACCAGGTTGATCCAACCTGGCCTTGAACACTTCCAGGGATGGGGCAGCCACAGCCTCCCCGGGCAATCCATTCCATTGCCTCGCCAGCCTCATGGTAAAGAACTTCTTTATATCGATATTATTTCTTTATATAGGTATTTTATATCTAATCTAAATTTCCTGACTCAATTTGTATCCATTACTCCTTGTCCTACCAGTTCCTAACAGAGAGTCCCTCTCCAGCTTCCCCCAAGAGAAGAGAGTTGGTCTCCCCACGGCTCACCCAAGGCGTAACCGACCTCTTCTCTGAACAAGCTGAGGAACAACTGCCACACAGAGCAAAGGGAAACCGAATTTCCTAATGGAAACTGAAATCTTCGGAGGGGCAGGGGACAAGTTCCCTCACAGGAGATGAAATAGGGGGTATCTTATCTCGTGACACCCACTGCCAGCTCTTGCACACATGGAACAAGTGAGCCGTTGTTGGCTCGTTACTTATCAGAGCAGAGCCAAGGCCCCATGGACCAGAGATCTTCTGCACCACAGCACCCACAGGGCAGGGTCTGACAGAAAGGGAGAAGTGCCAGTTATTGCATTACCACCCACATTTCCTCCAATACACTGTGCTTTTTCTGGGAATTCTTCTATTCATCTTGCAGGATCTAAACACAGCTCCAAGCACACGAGTTGTTAGGGAATGGGGCAGTATATCTCAAATAAGTATTTCTTAGTAAAGGATTGTGTAAAGTACTTCAAAAAGTGAAGCCTGGGAATGTCCAAAGATGAACATACACACTTTTACTCCATACAGAGATCTCTGAACATGTTTGGCCTTGGGAGAGGAATAGTCTTGCCTGTGAACCCTACAGGCACTTATCAGTTCCAGGGGTGGTAGAGGAAAGAGCTACGTGTAAATAAAGACTCTGCTGTCAGTGCCAGTGGAGCTGAAGTTTCAGAAACTGTGTAGGTAACACTGAAACGGGGAGCTCAGTTGCAAGGGGAAAACTGAGCTCAGTCCTAAGTCCCCCCAAAATGCTTCCCAAACACGTGTGAGTTGTTGCACTCTGCTTCACTGCTAAATGTCATTTACTGCAGGAAGAAGAAACTAGCGTGGAACTGCAGCCTGTGCAGAATCATCTTCCACTCCATTTGTGAAGGCAAGTGTGGACAACACGTGCAGGAGAGCCCCAAGGCAGGTGGGGAGATCCCAAACACCTGCTGTGACAAATGATTCCAACAGGAAGTTTGCAACACACCTTTCCATTTATTTCTGGACAAAAAGCATTAATTTAGCCATAAAGCTGGGCACACACATTTCCACATGACAAAAAAAAAACCATTCAGATCTTACTCCACATAATCCCAGACTCAGCCCTCATTAGGTCCAGCCTATACCGGCTTGGACTCGGCTTTTCTCCATGAGATGCTCTGCGTCTGTGGCCTGCAGGTTGTCAAGGAGGGAAGCAAATCACAATGCTGTAAAATGGGTCAGGAGACCTGCAAGCTTGGCAAATCTAGGACAGACTAATGCTGCAGAGTCACATGTTTGGAAATCAAAGCTCAGGCAAGAAAGGTATTAAGAGATAAGCAGTCATGCACTTTTTTTGCCTTTTCCAAATAACGTGAGGGTTGGGAAATTATCAAAGGAGACAGATCACTCAGAAGGTGTTTGTTTAAACATCTGTCTGGCAGGTGCAGCCACCTCTGCCACAATTCACCCAGGAGCTGCTCTCCAAAATCCTCACAGCAGGACCCTCCAAGTGGCTGTGGGTCACCCACCATCTCTGGTGACCCCCAAGCAGGTGTCACTGCGATTTGCAATCCCAATTCCACATTCACTTGACTGGTCCATCTGTGTCAGCTAATGCTGCATGGACAAGCCCTCCCCTTTCCTCCATCCTTTGCACGTAACTATTCCAGTGGGGGAGAAAAAAAAAGATATTAAAATTTAAATAAGGTAGCAAAAAAGCCTGTGTAGATATCAAGAGAGACAGGCTATGCAAAGCCACCCTGTCCACCTCCACAGTGCTAAGAATACTTATAAGTCGCAGGCAAGTAGAATTCCAGATAAATTATCTACCTACTCCATCCCAAGCATCCATCCCACAAAGCAGGAAAATGGGAAAAGGGAAGAAAGCAGTCAGGACTGTGGGTTGACACATCCAAACCATTTCTGGCTCTGCCTCACACCTCTGTTTTGAAAATGGGAAGCCCTGTAATCCCTGTCTTCTCACTCAGCTGGGCATCCACATGTTGTAAGGAGACATTCAGAAAGGGGTTGCAAAAAGTGTCATGGATATATTGGCTTGGTCTGTATAAATGTTGATGAGTGACAATATCTTTGATGGTCACGTTTTGCACGAAAAGAGCTTTCCCAAGCCATTGTTATTTTGGTAAAAAGTCATTTTCCATATGAATCATCAAAAATAGTAATAAAAGCATAAACAGTGGGTTTGAGTTTGTTTGCATGTTTTCTGAAAATAAACACTGCAGCTGAACTGAGCAGCAGCTGTGAAAGATGTGGAGGTGCCCTTTACCTCTGCTGAGGAAGGCTGGAGGCTCCCAAGTGCAATTGTTTCCCTAAAACACCAGGATCAGACAAGGTGAGGGCCTAAAACTTCTGTGCCCACTTCTCAAGGGCCAGTTCTTCCTCCCTCACCCACCCACATCCCTGATCACAGGATGTGCAGCTGTGGCTGCCACCTCTGAGTCCCAAAGCTGCATCTTTTGCCTCTTCCTTGCTCTTATTTCCTTCTCCTTTCCTTTCCTTCCTTATTTTATATCCCTCCTCCATCAACTAGTTCATAACATTTTTCCTCACTGCCTTCACATCTTTGAGTTGTGTCTGTTCTCATTTTTCTTCACTGCCTTCTCATCTTTGACTTGTGATTTCAGTCATCACATCACTTCCTTTCCCCCAACCAACAATTTTTCATTACTTCTTCCCATACCCATCTCTTTTATTTTTTTATTTATTTATATTTGACCTGTTTACAGAGCCAGATGAATATTTTCACCCTTCATACACTATGTTAGGTCAGAGGTCCATTTTCCCTTCTAGCCATAAACTCTGTAAATCAAATTATTTTATTGGAATATCATTCTGATTGTTTGGGGAAAAGATCCTTTTTATTATGTGCATCATTTGCTAAGCATAAACAATAAATAATAACAAGACAAGTTTATAGTGTGCTGTCCTGCCTCATCCCCTGCCCTTTCCCCCAGGCAAAATTCTCATAAACTTCAAAAAAGATTAAATGAGATAATTTGAATCCTGGCCTAATGCCAGTAATAGTTGAAGTATTTCTGGTCCAGAGCAGGAATGCCATGGACAGAGCCAGCCTCCCTTGTGGCTCCTGGTTGCTTCCAGCACCAGTCAGGACAAGGAAATCAAGCAGCACACACAGACACTAAAAACACCAACAAAGTAAAACCCATGCAGAACTTTCTCAAACTGAAGAAAGACTTGGAAATTCTAAGCCACAGGGAAAAAAAACGGTTGGAAGAAAAGACCGGATGTTTTCCTGACCTGTAAGTACAAACTGTCAAGGCCTCATGAATTTTCAAAGTTTGGGCTGGAATACACAAAACCAGAGTTACTTTTTTTTTTCCCCTGACCTCCTACTTGGATGAAAGAAATTCTAAATGGTCCTGTCCAGATAAAACAGTGCTTTACATGCCCTCTGAACAGGCAGGAACATCTGTGCAAAGTGACAGGCATGAATTAGGTCTTGGTGTTCTCTTGCCTTCTGTCAGATGGAAGAAAAAAGGGAATTTTTGTGCAGCTTTTTTGCCACCGCCCTCCTCAGGGCCTGGGTGGGAGCTGGAAGCACTGAGGCAGCTACAGAAATTAAAATTCATACAACAATATACAATATTTAGCACTGTTTTATTCACATACAGCTATTTTGCATTACCTATTGTCTTTTTCCCCTCACACACACTTCTCTCCCAGCAATCCCAGCCAGGTGCTCTCCAGTAAAATCCAAGGAAATCACCTCCAAGCAAAAGCTCTGTGGTGCAGAAACAGGCACCTTGTCTGCCTTTACTCATCATTCCTGTTACAGCTCAGAAGAGAAACATTCCCTTCAAGATGGAACAAGCAAGTCAGGTGCTTAAATACCTCCCCACACACCCTAAAAGGTCTGAGGACTTTCCATGACTGTACTTGCAGCACAGACAACAAGAACCTTTCACAGCTGGGGAGATAAAAAGCATTTCAGTGATTTATGCTCCTCACTTTCACTGGTTGATTACCTGGGAAGTGATTCATGTTTTCCCAAGAAGCATTTTGACCTGGTTTTCCCCTTCTTCTCCCACTGGTTATCTGCTTTTCCCCTTGGCACTCAGCAAGGAGCAGGGATGAAATAATCAGGGGTTTTACTTTTAGCAGAGCCCCCTGTAAGCGCAGCTGGGAGGTGACACAGCCCCATGTCACTGTCCCAGAGGTGCCCCAGCACATAAAAGGGACAGTTTTCTGAGTCCACCAGCAGGTCTGGAGAGCCCAAAGATGAGCATCAGTGATGGGTTACCTTGAGATTAAAACCACAGGCTACTAAATAGTGAAAAGTACAGTTCTGCTTTTAATGAGCTAAATATGGGACCATTCTTCGTGTCAGGAAATGCCAGTTCTTGAGACACCCTGAAAGGTGCCTCAGCAGAAGAGGAAGCAACAGAGCAACACAATGGAGAGCAGCCCTGGCAGCAACATCCTGGTGCTCCATCCCAGGGCTGCTCTTGGATCATTCCAGGCTGAGAAAACAAATCTGTTAAACCTTCTCAGAAGTTCTTCCAGACTAACCCCAGCAGAAATTAAGCAAAATTAGTATCACCCCTTGGGGGCTCCAAATCAATCGTAACTGACCCCAAGTCAGAAAAGAAAACACACTATGGAAAAACAGTTGGATTTCAACAAAGAATGGGAGACTCAACATCAGCACTTGCTATGGTTGAGTCCAAATAAACCTGTACATATTCCAGTAATATTTACATAACTAATTTCCAAGATGTATCTATTTCAGAAGGTTCACACTAGACTCAGTTTTTCACTCAGCTACATCTCCCTGAAAAGATAAATAGGTTTTAAGTACATTCACACCAAGATGATGCTTTGACACTGCAGATCATGTTTTCCTGTGATTAAAAACAAGAAAGCATAAACAACAGGTACAGACAAAAAGAATTTTCAAGTGGCTTTGTTGTTTCTGTCATTGAAATGTCTGTTTTTCATCACAGAAAAGCTCGAGATGCCCAAAATGCCACCACAGCTCTCACTGGAAAGGAGTGTCACTCAACTGGCTCCGAGGCCACAGACCCTTCAGCATCCTCAGTGGGAATTGTTTCCAAGCCCTCTAAGTGGGTTTGGAGTGACAAACAGTTGAAATTTGAGCAAACATGATAGTGAGGGTGAGTTCACCTTCATAAAGCAACATTTACCCAGAAGTACTCCATCCAATTTATTGACACTGAAAACTCAAAGTCTGCATCGACATTCAACCCAGTCCTGGGGAAAAACAGGGCATCATCCAGGCTCCTGGGATATCCCAGGTTTCTGGGATATGGGATTGAAAAGTGGATGTGGATTTTAGCAGACAACTGTGAAAGGGAAACTCTGTTTGAATTCTAGCTGAGACATAAGCCCTTCCATCTACTAACAGCACCAAGGGGGAGGTTTTAACCATGGGCTTGTAAGCCCAGGAAGAAGTTGGTTCCTGGAACACAACATGCCATGTCTCCATGTTCCTGCATCCAGCCAGGCCAAGCTCAAAAGCAGGGGGTTATAACCACTCTGCAAGCTCTGCCTCTCTTCAACCAGCCTTAACTTCAGACCCTACTGAGAAAAAAAAAGAAAAAAAGCACATTTTTCAGGCACATTCCCTGCACTTCAACCTTGCTCTGATCCCAAGGAGTCACACTGGTGCTACAAAGACCTGCTCTGTGGTCCTTGCCAAGATGTGCAACCACTCAGTGGTGACAGCCTTGTGCTTCCCAGGTCACCAAACCATCCTGAAGCCGTTTCTACCTCACAAGCCCCTCTCAATCCATCCAGGTCCATTCCCAGATTTCCAGGCTGCCAGCCCACAGGAAAAGCAGAACCCACAGCCCGGTAAAAGCAGCAGCAGAGGCAACAGAGAAGCCTCACAGAAAAGGGCGGATGCATCCACAAGCTCGAATTACTTTCTCACTCGACACTCTCCCGAGATCCTTTTCCAAAAAAAAGAAAGAGGCTGCCAGAAGGAATTTCTCGGTCCCTGGGAGTGGAAAGCTGCCCCTAAAGCACCATCTAGTGTCACTGTCTCATTCAGCAGGCTCTGCCAGCATCCCTGCTCCCACCTCAGAATGCCAGGGCAGGATCACAACCTCCCTCATTTCCCTCCCTCCCACCCCCGACCTTCACCTACGACACCAACATTCCATGATTTTCTCAAACCTTACAACAAAAGCAACACACAGAATGTGGCCACCACGTAACATCCTCCCAGAATTCAAACCCCACACTCAACCCCAGCACTCCCAGCATCAGGTAGGATGGTCAGGAGAAAGTAAAAAGGTTGGGAGACAAAGTAAGAAGTTGCCAAGCGAAACCACTTACGCACAGGGAGGACGGCAGCATTTCCATCCTACCTTTGCTGTCGCCATATCAGACGTCTCCATGTTTTCTGCTTGGCCTATCAGTAAACAAGAGCATTGGAGGAGGGAGAAGGGAGGGGAGAGAAAGGGAAAGTCAAAAGAGGATGAAGAAGAACAAGGCGAACATCTTGACAGGAGGGTGGGAACAATAAGAGTCACTTAAGCGCTAGTTCCAAGCTTTTCCTCCTGCCCCCACAGAAGGGAATCTCAAGCAGATGGTCCCAATTTAGACACTTGTTTGGAGCTTGACACAAGACCTGAGTCATTGCCATGCCCCCAACTCCTCCCCTCTGCCACCACCCAAAGGTCTGAGTGGGATGCTGAGGAGCAGAGAGGACCCTCCTCCAGCTTCCCTTTCAAGCCTGAGTTCCTCAGGCTGAGCTCTGCAGGGAGCAGGGGAACAACCCACCGTCTCCCAGAGTGCTGCTTTATCCCCCTCTCACTGTGCAGGAAGGGAGAGGGACACAACCACCCCCCGGGTGGGTATTCCAGGAGTCAGGAGAAAGGGAGAAAGCAAGTGGGTTCTGGGCAGTGCACAGGTAAGGGAGGAGTGGACTGAAGTGGGGAAGGAAGAGGCAGCTTGAGAAAGGAAAAAAGTGAAAGGGCTCAGCCAGACAGGTGGAGAAGCAACGGTGCAAAACAGGCATACCAGAGAGCATGGAAAGGGAGACTGACACGTGCAGAGAGAAACGCAAGGTGGAGGCTCCTCAGCTGCATCCTGCTGAGAACACTCACCTCAGAGCAACACTGAAATGATGGGGCCCTGACAAGTAACTCTTTGGTGCACACTCAGCTCAGGCTGCCAACATCAAATCCCAGCTAAGGTGAGGCCGGTCCCGGCATCAAGAGGCATCCGTAGCTGCGTGGCCCTGCCGGGATTGGCGGAGCACGGTGACTTCATGCCGCCCCACTCCTCACCCAGCTTCTCCCTCGCATCCTCCCAGCTCCTGCTGGCCTACTTTAGCCCAGGAAATCAGCCTGGAGCCCCTCAGCCAGCCCGGGAACGCTGCACGCAGCTCCCCGGAGCGCGCTGGCACCCGCGAACCAGACAGACGTGAGCAATCCTGGCTGGGAGGGAGGCAGCGAAAACACTGCAGAGCTCAGTCAAATTAAGAGCCTCTGAGGACTAGAAAACATCCCTGCTTGAAAGTGCTTATTCATAGCCTGGTGCAGCGCAGCAGGCAGCACACAGAGCACACAAAGAGCAGGGGCACCGGCAAGGCGCTGACGGCACACGGCACAGTTGGCACACACTGCAGGGCAGCTCAGCCCCTGCAGGACCAGGGCACTGCTGGTCCCCTGGGCACAGCCACAGGGAGCAGACCCAAGGGGTTTGATTGTCTTAAAGATTCCACAGGGCTGGCATCGATCTGCACTGCGTGGGAATAAAACAGATGTTGCCCTCATGCAGATGTGCAATGCAAGAGGGTCCAGAGTTCATAAACAGGCAACAACCCTTAGCACTCAGACTACCTCTGAAAAGGGCCATCAGTATAAAACGTGGCAAAAACTCCTGCCAAGTCCTGCCTTGGCACACAGAAAATGTGTATTTTGCTATGTTTCTGCTGTGATGCATTCATGCTTGCACAAATCAGAGCTGGCACACTGCACCTCAGTGCTCAGAATATACAAATACTCTGAAAGAGAGGAGGGTTACATTGGATATTAGGAAAAAATTCTTCTCTGTGAGGGTGGGCAGGCCCTGGCACAGGGTGCCCAGAGAAGCTGTGGCTGCCCCATCCCTGGAAGTGTCCAAGGCCAGGCTGGACAAGGCTTGGAACAGCCTGGGCTGGTGGGAGGTGTCCCTGCCCATGGCAGGGGGTTTTAACAAGACAAATTTAAGGTCCTTTCCAATCCAAACCATTCTGGGATTTCATGAAATACACCAACCTCGTGCTCTTCAGGGACATAAAGCCCATCTTCTGAACACATATTTCAATCTCCATCCCAAGCATTGCTGTGGATGTAACATAACTGTAACACACCCAACCTGATGCCACAGTGGGTAAAAAAATCACACCACCCAAGCCAGTGCCACTCACTGGGATAAGGACTGTCATCCTTGCTGCCCACTGGATGAATTCCAAATGCCTCCTATGCCATAACACTGACAACAGTAGTCTGAAAAGTAACCTTGAAACATCCAGTGCAGACACAGAGATACACAAACACACTGTGGACAATCTGCTACCCAGTCCCTTTTATGGAGCCACTGATGTCCTTTAATGACTGTCTGCAAGTGTTCACAGCATCGTGGGGAGGAAAAAAACACAACAGCTTCATGACGGACTTGCAGCAAATCCTAAGCTAAAGAACCAGAAAAGCCTTTGTAATTCAGAAAAGGCTGAATTTCCACGTCAGCCTCTTTACAGCAGAGGCTCTCTGCAGTTCCAGCAGCATGCAATAGCTCAGGAACTTAAAAGCAAACAGGAAACATCCCCCGAGGAAGTCCACTGTTGGGAAGGGAACAGCCCACTGTGCCTGAGCTCTGGGTAGGAATTCAAAGCTCTATAAATAGACACAGCAACGGTCCTGTCAGCCTGGGGTCTGAGTTAGTCATTGCCTCCAAAAACCATATTAAAAATCAGAAAATGTTGGTTTTTATAAGCATTACCTGCAAGTGTCACTGTCCCTTCCAACAGTCACACGCTGTCACACTCCGCCACTTGGGCATCCTCTGCATTGAGGTTTTACTGCTGCCCGTCATTCCACCTCTGGCTTTACACTCACCAGAGCAGACTCACCCCTCCAAGATTCAAGGCAGCTGAAATATTTATGTATTCAAGCGCCCACACAGTGCAAAGAAGGGGCTTAGAAGGCTCAGACAGATTAATTCCCTAGGAAAGGTGCATGACCTCAGGCAGAGTGTGTAACATGCCCCCTGTGAGGCACCACTTCAGCCACAGTCTGATTGTCCCATTTGGGAAAAAAGGAAAGCCTGTAGGAGCTGGGGAAGGAATAACCCCCCCTCTGTGGCTCTGTAAAACATGCACACAAAACAAAGCCTGTTAGTGACAGAACCAGTGGGAGGGAAAACTAGAAACAAATTAGGAAATGTTATGGGGAGAAAGAAAGAACTGCTACAAAGAACGCCAGAAGGAAGAGAGAGCTGAACTGGTATGCACCTTCGTGGACAGGTGTACAGATCCCCAGGAAAATGTGCCAGATGGATAAAATCCTGAATCCTTCCTGAAGTCAGCAATGTCCTGCAGCGTTACAGCCTCTGCTGCCAGAGAAAACCACATGGAATCAGCATCTGGGAGCTGAGGCACAACTCCATTTCCCTGGAAAAAACCTCACAGGGGACTCCCCCTTTGCTGCAGCAGCTGGGAAGTCACATGAGACTTCATTTCCAGAAAAAAAAATATGCATTTCACTCTTTGGGCATCATGGGAGCTGTAGTCACTGCCCAGAGCAGAAAAGCCACTGCCCAGAGCTGTGTGACTGCAGATTTGTCAGCTTGGAGTTGTGGAAGGCAGAACAAGGCAGAACAGCATCACAGCACATGGGCAGTGCCTACAGCTATTGGGAGGAAGAGATTAGAGAATCAAAAGGGGAAGAAAAATCATACAGAGGCTTGGAAATAGGAAGAACATACTTTTGTGTCAGAAGAATGAAGGTCAGTATCAGAAGGGCAGAGAAACTGGGATGATTCAGACTGTTCCTGATGCTTTCTTGAGCAATATGATAATCAAAGAGCACTGCTGCTTTCACACTGAGTCTTTTGGCTCTTTTCCCCCTTTCATTTTCTCGCCTGTTTAAACTCTTAACCTTCCATTTGCTTGAGGCTGGTGCAATAACCTCTCCCACCCCAGCACAGACTCACGCACTGTGAAAAGCTGCCTAACAGAGAACTCCATGACTCATGGCACGCCTCTGAGAAAAATTCCCCTTTCATTACAATTCATCAGAAAATGAAAAGTCTTCCTCTAATCTTTCCCTTCCTTCCCAAGGAACTTGCAGCCACCAGTAAGGCAGTAAGACATCAGTACCTTGGGCAGAAATATTATGGGTGATCATTTCCTTTTTCACTTAGGTCAAGAAATTCTGAAGTAACTCCTGGCTTGAAATAAGTCTCACCACACCACAGCCCAACACCTGAACTGAAAAAGATTTTCACTCAGCATAATGCCAAGCATCTGTTTCTCAAAGTCAGAGTACTTTTAAATGCCTGAAGCCAAGTCACTTCAGACCCTTTGTAACTTAAATCTTTCATGTACATCAACCTAAATCTTTATATATGGTGTCCAACAACCTTCAGGCTTTGGGCTGGCACTGCCTAAGGGATCATTCACAGACACACATGGGCACCACACTGGAGAAACCAAATTTCTATGGTCATCTGGACCCATGGGGTGTCTTATGCAAGATCCTATCCTGGGCAAAAACTAACCTAATGTTTCAGATAAATGGGTGAAGTCCCTGCAGCAAGAAGACATAGCACAGTATTTCGGCTTTAAGAATAAAAACCACTGGGGGAATGACTGCAGAGCTGCCAGAGGAAGAGAAAGGTCCTGCATCCTTCATTTCTGAAACCTGAGGCAGAAGAAAGCAGATAAAGCAGGGGCTCAAGACCCAGGTCTGGAACACAAGTTTCCTGTTTGAATAAAGGCACTTCAGCCCAGCAGGCAAAGCCTCCCACAGCCCAAATCACTCACTACCTCTGGCGTGTTTGAGGGCTCTTCCAGGGGCGGTGGCATCAACAACAGGGCAGAACAAAGGCTGGCAGGCTGCAAACAGGACCACAGTGCAGAGGATGCCTCTTGTCCTGCAGTGTCACACACCACAGATCCCTTGGGGAACCCAGAATCAAACTCCTGGGGTCTGAGGGCACTGATGGATGGCAGGAGCTGCACCAAGCAACAGCCTCCTCAAGCTTGTGTAAAGAAGTCTGAGCATTCATGTGTAAACCTGAAGCAAAGGATCCTTTTCCGTTGTAAAGAAATAATGAAATCTTACAACATTAGAAACTTTGTCAGACCCACATCCCTCAAACAGGCCCTTATTCACATGTTCTGTCATTTCAACAAGAGGAAGGGACTCAGGAGAGCAAGCAGGAAACAGCCAAAGATTTAGGGCAGGGCACGTACCAAGGAAAGGAGAGTAAGCAGCAGAGAAGGCTTAAGGAAAAATATTAGGCCAAACTTTTAGGAAAATAGGGGGGAAAATGCAGAGAGGCTCAAGGGTAGACCTTGAGCTGGCACCATCACAATGCCCGCCCTTGGTGCCATGGGGAGACATGCTGCCATCTCATCAGCAAAATGCACAACAAATACTCTGCAAAGGCCAAAGAGAAATGGATGGGAAGAAAAAGAAGGCAAAGGGGAGAAGGAAAAGAGGGAAGGCAGAGGTCAGCGAGCACTCACACGGTTACAGTCATCTGCAGAAATGGGGGAGTCTGTCCAAGGGCCAGCAGGCTCCCAGCAACCTGGGGGAGCGTCGCTGCAGCAGCCAGGGAGCAAACACTGCTGGATTATTCAGAGAGGAGACAATCCCAGCTGGTTTACACACGCACAGCAGCACTGGGGGCAAAGCAGCACAGAGCCGGGACCTCGGGATCCACCGTGGGAGCAGGGAATGCCGCCATGGAGTGCGTGGGGAGGATGGACTGCTGGGCTTGGAGCCACTGCAGCCTGGCCCCAGAGGGAAGCAGCACTGACTGGGCTGAGGAGAAGGCAGAGCTATGGAGAGATCTCCAAGGAGCCTGAGCTCTCCTCTCTGCTCTCAGATTTCTTCCATCACAGGCAATTCAGTTTTAAAGGAACAGCTGCCTTCAAGCCCCTGCCAGATATGCTGCTGCTGCTGGAGGATGCAAAGACCTGAGAGAATTAGGAATTTGAAACAAAGAGGATTTGAGGTTCATGATTATCAGAATGAAATTCTCAAGGCCAGTTAACTCGGGGCAATTAACCAACTACCTTGAACTGGACTGCCCATCACCTGGTGGAGAATCAGACAATTTCTCCCAAGTCTCCTGAAACAGAGGGGGAAAGTCTTGGTGAAAAGCAGGGGTGTTTAGCTCAGAAGGAAGCCAGAGGTTGGCTTGCAGAGGCCACAAATAGATGTTCCAAGCTCATTTTGAATGCTTGGTGTTCCCCCATTTTGACAGCTGACTATGAGGTGTGAAAATGCACATATTTTCCAAGGTAACCACTGCAAATATTTGACTGTGCCAAAGTTCTATAGCACTAAAAGCGTGGAATAGGCCATGAGGAAGTGTGTGTGTGCTGACTGCAGATTTAGGAAAGAGCTCGTTTGCTCAGGAACTCACATTGAGAACAATCTGTAAGACAGGGAGCAGCTATCTTGAAAGAGTAGGAGGATGTTTCAGCAAGGAAATGCAAAGTAACTTGAGTTCCCATCTCAGGCCACTGCCCTTAGATTTCAAGGGAATTTTTCTGCTCCTGCAGAGAATTAAGTAGAAATATCCTGCACTCAGCAGCTGCATTTCAGAAACAGCTGATGACTGTAAACAAAGACCTGCAAAGGTCTCTGTAAGGGCACAGCACAGGCATTCAAGCTGAAGAAAGCAATTCCCAAGTGCTCTTCCACCACTCCCAACCTGCAGAGTCCCAGGGGATGCTGAGGCAGCACCACATGGGTCAGCAGCACTTTGTGCCCCAGCAGAGGGTCAGCCTCCCTCTGTGCATCCATCCAGCTTCCCTGAGCCACCAGCCAGAAAGCCAGGGCTGGGGGCAGTGCTGCCAGCTCTGATTTAGGCATATGTTGTGGTCTGAGATTCTCAAAAACATTGAGGTGGGAGAACAAAAAATATGCTGTGAAAAAGGAACTTACCCTTCAGCACATGCCAGTCCTGTCCACCAATTTATTGGCTCAACAAATGGGTTTTAGCTTGCTTATCCCTGCACTATTTCTCCCCACCTAATACTTGAGTATTTACCTTTTTACACATGTCAAAAAAGTCACTGTATGTTAGAAGATTTTGCCCTTCTTCATGCCCAGGAATTTTAGGAGAAGCTGGAAAGCTTTGGGCTCTTTTTAACAATCAAGGCACATCAAAGCTGTAGCAACCCAAGTGGCTCCTGCCTTGAGACTCCTTTCTCACTGCACTGCTTGGAATTGCAGAGCCCTGGAATAAAGGTGGCAAGAGAGATGCCATTTACTCCTTACAGACACCACAATCAGCAGCTCCATCTGCTAATTTGAATAGTCAGTAAGACACTGTATGGTCCCCTCTTCAGCTGGGATGTCTGTTTGGCTTAACATTTCAGTCTCTTATTGGTCAGTGGATAACACAGGCCCCATTTCCCCCTCCCAGGCACTATTCTGAAATGAAAAACACCCCTTTCAAACTGGATTTTGGCTCCCAAGGCCAAGGTTCTATTACCTGCATTCTCACATACTGTTTGTCTGCTCTATCAGCTGAGTGTTGGTCAGATTTACAGTTTGAGTTCTGCACAACTAAGGTCACCCTTTGCTTCCACTTAAACAGCACATCAGGACCCAAAACATGACCTAAGAATTACTATATGCAACTAATATTACTAACAAACCAGATTTGCAACCATTCATAAGGAAAAGAGATTAGAAAAAAGGATCTTGAAGAGCTGTGCCCCATCCCACCTCATTTTATTTAAACACCTCTTGTTTTCCTGCACTGTATTAATCAGCCACAGCTCACAGAATGGGAATGAGGAACAATGTTCTTTCAGATCATTTCTTTGCAGTGGGGGCACCAGGCACATTCAAGACATGACTCACAAGCACATCTTGCTTTCTGATGACACCTCAGTGAAAATGTTCCCAGCATGAATAAAGGTGGGTTTCTCTGACAGGGAGACAAAGAGGTGTTGCCTACACGGTGCTCTTTCTGAGGGAACCCTGATCAGCAGCATCCATAAGCTCCTGTGAGTGTTATCAGGAGAGAAATTACTGGTACAGTTCAAATTCCCAAATCTTTCAAGTTTGGGCACACGCAATAAAATGTGGAGGACAGTATAGCCCCTAAATGAGTCCCAGGGCATGTCCCAACTTAAAAAGGCATCCCCATCAAATGAAATGTTTCCTACAGCTTGGGAAAGTCTGATCTGGAGATTTAAAGTCAAGTCTGCCATGCAGGTTCTATGGCTGTCACTCCCTGCAGAAACCTGGCCACACTCAACAGAATTAAGCAAAACTCTCCCTTCTCTGCATCTTTGAGCCCCCAGCTCTGGCTGTGAAACCAGTTCAGTTCTCTGAGACTCTCTGATGGCTAATTTTATAGCAGAACTGAAGTTTCAGTGCTGCAACAGAAGCCCACAATGGCCTTGTCTTTACTGATCTTGCCCTTCATTTGGCCAACAACTGGACCATTTTCAGGCAGTCCCAAGAGGGCCTAAGCCAGGCTCAGTGCCAACACACCCCCTCTCAGAATGCCCTCCTTCTCCACATTCGGTCCCAAACGGAAGGAGGTGCAAGCAGAACAAATCTAAATTAGTCTCCTGAACAACCAGCCTCGCTCCAACAGCCAGTTGGCACCTCACAGCAATGTCTGCTTGGGAAAAAAATTCCTGGGTGGAACATGTGAGCAAGGAAAACAAAAGTGAAGTGTGAAACCTTCTGCACCACAGCCACTGCTCCCCTGCAGGGCTCCTTGGCAGAGGCTTTAGCAACACCTGGGTGTTTCCAAGCAGAGAAGGTTCCCTCCCAGGAGCACAGGGTTTGATTTGCTCTCTCTCACACATTGATGGAGGTCCCAGCCCCTCTCTGCCTCTTCTCCATGCACTGCCATAACATTCCATGCCCTCTTGGGAATTTTGATCCATTACTTGAGACACCTTTATTAGATTACTCAAAGGGAAAACAAGCCCTGCAGCCCTGGAACCAGCAGAATAAGGTACTGCACAGATTAAGGAACTAATGAAGCTGCAGCCAAGATTTAGGACATATCAAACACATATCTTAAAACTAACCACACTTCCCCATTTCCTCCATTTAGATATGATCTCGAATGTGATTAACTTTGATTTACAGCAGAGTAAATGTAAACCATGTTGATTTACATTTCATTTTTTTCATGTAAATAATTTTTATATGAGCTCTTGTAAACTGCCACTCACTTCTCCCCTAGATTTGCCCACAGCCTGTTCCTTTCCAGCCTTGGCATTTCCATGCTCACCTCTCTTCACCACTTTGTCTCCTCAGGCTGAGTATGAGTCCAAGGGCTTATTTTTCCTCTGGTTCAATAGCTTAAGTTTTGATTAAAAACACTCTGCATCCTTAAACCTGATGGATGCCTCAGTGCCATGACAAAGAACAAGTCCTTGGATCAAGCAGAAACAGGATCACAAACTTGGAGTCAATCTAGGTGAAAACTCAAGGTAATTCATGCATAACCTCATCTCCTTCCAGGAATTATGGACTCTGTTGTGCCCAAATCTGTGGCTGTCTCCATCTCAGCTTTACCCACCCTCTGAATTACTTTCAATCAAGTATAATTATTTAGACACTTGGTAACTCAGCTCTGCTTGTCTTTGTATTTCCTCAGCTGTGGAACCCAGATTTAATTCACCACTTCTACTTTCCTGTAAGGTAAAAGATGAATTCTCCTTATTTCATAAATAGCAAGATGAAATGACTCACCCAAACTCACCCAGGGAATCAGAAAGCAAAGAACTGAGCCCTAAGTTCATGCACAACCTGCTTCTCTCTGTTCCACTAACTTCTTCCTTCTGAGCCTCTAAAAATACCCATAAAGCACATAATTACCCCCCAAGACAGAACAAAACCTGTGTGGGCCCCCTCAGCATAAACCAGGCATGACAGAGACAGGATCACTTACATGGCTTTGCAGAGGGAAAGCTTTTTCCTCAGGGAAGACACACAGGGATGGCAGACCTGCCTCACTGCTGTGCCACAGGACACCTTCTCAGGGTGTGAGTTCTGGACCATGGCAGCACCTCCCAACACACGAGCCAACAGCAGCACTCACCCCTCAAGAAAAAACATTGCTAGAGACCACTGAATGCATCTGAGGCTGGACAAAATGCTCACTCTTCCCTGAAAACACCTGAGGGTTGGATTGTGGTCCTTAGAAATCCATTGCTGAGTTCACAGCACCAGCAGCACCCCCAGGAACATCTTTAGTTGAGATGCTGGCTGTGCCTGCTCCAGATTCCAGCCACCCTCAGCTCTGTGTTCTTCACTTTTTTAAAATCTCAGAATCAACTTAGCAACTCAGCATCCCTTCCCTTTTGGCTGGGGTGGCTTCTTTCAGCACTTTCCCAGCTGCACTGAGGCTGGTGCAGCTTGTTCCCTGCTCCAAGTGCAGCACAGGCTCCTTCTGCCTGGGATAGCAGAGGCAGAATGCCAAGACAAGGTGCATCTTCCAGCACATAATACAGGGCTCCTGCTCCCCCCTGCACTCAGCTCTTGTCACAGGTCCCAGGGCTGCTGAAACCCTGAGTGATTTGGGCTTTATTTGTTGGGGGTTTTTTTGTTTTGTTATTTGTTTGTTTGTTTTTTAATTGATCAAGTGAAGAGAACTCTCATAGGTCTTTGTAACAGAAGCTCAGAGCTCCAAACCTGTGCCTGGAAGACCTTTTGTTAGTCATCAAAAATACCACCACCATCAGAGCAGAAAGAAAGACCATCCTCGTTCCATTTCTGAGAGTCCAACAGATTTCAAGATGCCTCAGAACAACCTTCAACTGTGTTAATAGAAATAAAACCTTCAACTGTGTTAACAGAAATAAAACCTTCAACTGTGTTAACAGAAAGAAAACCTTCAAGTAGAAATAAAACCTTCAAGAAGTACAACCTTCAACTGTGTTGATAGCAACAACAGACATCAAGCTCTCAAAGGTTCTGTCAGCCTTGTCACTAATTCATGTCCAGCTTCACACCTCATGTGAAACTCTGCCCTGGTTGCAAACACCTTTACCTGTTAGTTAGTCCAGGCTCCACAGCTCCAGGAAGTGGAGTGGAACACACGGAGGAAAAGGTGAGCTACAACCACCAAGTGCTAATTCTGAGCCAGACTCTCTTGGGATATTAATTAGTTCCTCAGCATAAGATGTTCTCTCAAGTGAGTTAATTCCTCAGGAGACGACTCAGCTGCTACTCAGCTCTTACTCAATCCATTGCCCTTTGACTCTGTGGTGGGGGTTCTGAATCCAGTAAGAACTTGCCCTACCACACAGTTAGAAACAGATCTTTGACCTCAGAGAGCTGCTGAGGGCTGAGTTGCAGACCTGAAGCAACACTAATTCAAGGGGATCACTCCCAGATAAAAGCACCCAGAGTGGAGGGTGCCACATCCAGATGCCTCTTGCGACCCACAGTGCAGCAGCATAAAGGAAGCAGCTCCCAAATCTCAGCATCTGCCCTTCTGTGGGCTCACTGTGACCCCCAGTCACAAGCTCAGCTGAGTCAAATACAGCTTAACCAGTAACAAAACAGTGGGAATCCCAGAAACCAAAGTCCAGCTGCAACCCTGAGCCCAGGGATGTTAGCAGGGAAACAGGCCTGCAGGAGCTGGACCAGGGTGGAAAGGCAGTAGTAACTCGGGACTCACAGCTCATGCCCAAAGAAGAAAATTAAAGCAGATTCAGGCTCAAAAGTTTAACCACAATGTACAGCAAAACCCTTCATCATGTGGCTCTGAGCAAAGCAACAGTGATAAATCATGCACAAAAATAAGCAGTCATTTTTCAAGTTTTTGTGCCCATGCTGCAATTTGAAGCAGTCACTAAAGCACAAGAAGTAGAAGAAACTGAAGTACAAGAAACTTCAGTTCCTTCTGGAACTTCCCAACAGCTCTGGATACCTCAGGACTGTCACAGCACACCAGAAGTGAAACAAGAGCCAAGCTCAACAGTGTCTTTGCTGAGGACAAGAACCACATCCAAATTTTGCCATGTGTATTTTTAAAGAGCAGAGCTGCTAATGACCAGCACACAGCAAGTCTGCTCTCCCCCCTCCTCCCAGAGGTGATCCACAGGTTCACTGTGGGATAACAGAAACTTTTAACTCTGTGACTCAGTTTCCCCACAGCTCTTTCAGGCAGGGTCTAATAAACCACATCCCAGCCAGCAACTAGACTGGGCTTAAGGTCCACAAGCCTAAATAAACCTCAAAAAGGATTTTCAAAGTGGTCCAACCTGACTGCAAGTTGCAGTTACAGCAGTTCTAGGTGCAGGCTACTTGAGGAGTTGGATGCATTGTCCCACAAGCTCCACTTTCAAGCTGATGAAAAACACACCTTTTTAGACATTAAGACCAACATAAATCACGTTTCTTGTTAAACAACCCTGGGAAATACAGGGAAAATAAATCAGAGCCCAGAGCAGCTCAGCACATGCAGTTGCAGTGCTGGTTCCAGCCTAGCAGGACCACCTTACCTGTCGTCACGCAGGAAGGGGCTCAGGAACCGGGCAGGGTCGTCATCGTGGCTGCTCTGCTGGCTGCTCTGCTGGCTGCTGCAAGAGGGGACAGGAACACAGCCATCAGTGGAAGCAGGAAACACTCAGGTTTAAATCCTGGATCAAGGAAAACACGAGGTTTGTACTCCAGGGATGCAAAGAGAAAAGACACTGAGTTTTGTCTGATTTACAACTGGCCATGAGTGTTTGGAGTCTCAGTCTCAGTGACACTCTCCTAAGACCTTCCCCAAAATACAGAAGTGATCTTGCACATTTGCTTAGCCAGCATTTCCTCGTGTCCCCCCGCAATTCCTGAACATTCCAACACCAAACTGCTGCATGTTTATTCACTCCCAGTTCCAGGCAGCAGCACAAATTAAAAACCAATGCCTGAAGTGCCAACGCTAAATTTCTGGTGAGACTTGCATGCTGAGCCCACAAGATGTCACTGTCCCTCTTTAAGCGGGTGTTTTGTGGGAGACTTTCTTCTTATTTCCTGCACGTTTATTCCGTGGAGCTGCCCTCACTCCCCTCTAGCAATCCCCAACTGCTCCAAGGACTCATCAGGGTTCCTGCTTCTCCTTGCTGTGGCTTCATTTCTCTGCAAGAAGAAATGTCCTTCTGAGCAGCAGGTAGAGCTGACTCTGCCTTCAGGTGCTCCTGGGCTGGAGTTAATCTGCTTTTCCTGGGTACCACTGACTCTGGAGTCATGGCAACACCATCAGCACAAACTGCACAGTCCTGCCTTGGGACACTTGTCTGAGCACACAGACTGATAAAATTCTGTGGCCTCACTGTTGGTAGGATTTAAACTGTTAAATACAACTAGTTCAGGTACAAACACACAAGGTTGTAATCACACCTTCTACTGCAGTGCACACAGACCTGCACTCCACACTGCCCAGAGACACAGAAGTGCAAAGATGGTATCAAAAAACCCACCAAATTACTTTCTTTCATTCTAAAGAGCAACAGTTCTGGGCCAGTAACATCAATTTTGGGGGGAAACATGGCACCAAAACACTGCAACAGCACATTTCCTTGAATTGTATTTGTTAATTTCTCATTTTAAAAAGAGAGAGAAGGGGAGGGACTTTGTCTTCCCCCTCGAGATCAGAGTTTTGGTTAAAGAGATTTGTGGTTTCCTGTGAAGAGAAAACAATCAGTGAGTCTCATGATGTAATATTTTCATCAACCACCTTGATTTTGAGCAGCTGCTTCTGCAAGGTCTTCAAGGGACTGATCTTATTGAACATGATCTTTCTTTAAAACACAGTAACTGTCCTGGGGACCCATTTAGCATTTGAGAGGCATCACACACCTGGCACTGCCCACTATTTCTGCTGCCTGTCCAGGGCACGAGACAGAACACTGTTCCTTGCTGCTACAACAGAAAGAAGAGCAGGCTGAAGCTTTCAGAAAAAACTAATTAGTGATCAGTATAAAATCCGCAAAAAACTAATCTAGAAATCATCCTCTGAGGTTGGAGAGAGAAAACCACAAAGTTCCTGCAATATTCATGACTTTCAGCTACAGATTTCAGGCACATGCACTGCCCAGTGTGGGCACACAGAGCACACCCTGTTTGTGCCCCCCCTGCTCAGGGTGGAGCTTTGCCATCAGAACCTGCACAGAGAAACATTTGGGCAAAAGCCTCACAGCAAGGGCACAGATTTGATTTTCCCACACCCACGTGTTTAGTCATTAAGCACCTCACTGGAGAAAGCATAAGCAGAGAATAAGAATTCTGTATTGGCTTCAAGCTATAAATCAACAGCTGTGTAAGAACAAAATACTCCCAAAGGCAAAGGAACATTTTTCTTGTGCTTCTGAGCTTAATTATGGCCCAGTAAACTGGTTTGGAAAGAGCACAGAGGAAACCAAACTAACCCTCATAGCTGAAATTATCCCCCTTTTGATACAAGAAAGCATTGCAGGGGCTGTTTCTGTTTTTTCTCCACAGAAAAACCCTCCCACCAAACTTTGCCATTTCATTCCCATCAAGCAGATCTAAACAAACTCACCCAAGGAGAATTCCCAGTGTGGCACAGCCCAGCACTGCTGGTAACACCCTGTGAAAGGTCCCTTTTGGGCAGCTGTGCAGGGTGAACCTTAGACCTTCCCATGCTCATCCTCTCATTAAAGCTCAGACTCAGAAAGTCCTTCAAATGAGGGGTTAAAATTTAACGGAATCCTCATATTGCAGCACCTGAGCTGAAGGTTGTGAGCAATGAAACAAACTCACAGAAATCAGTTTTCACCCACTTCTCCAGGAGCTGTTCACTACAGGAGTGTTTTGCATGAAGCTTGGGAAAATTTCTGAGCTTTGCCCACAAGTGAAATAATTTTGACATTCTGATTATTAGACAATAAAACTGCTAAATTCCAGAGTGGCTGAAATGCAAAGTCTATTGTTTTATTATGTTTTTCAGTCCATTTTAAGGTGAGCTGCTATTAAGGAGTGTTCCTCTGAGGTGCTACAATGACAAGTTGGTGTTGTTATATTGGAGATAATACAAGGAGATAAGAAAGGTGTGATTTGTAGCGAGGAGTAACATGGGGAGGAGCTTTCATATGTCAGTTTGGTATCTACAGAGAAGGCCAAAAGCTGGATAAAATTCCCAGGAAATCAGCAAAACAAGCTTATCTCATTCCAAGGCTCAGCAAAGATAAACTTGAATTTGGACAAGGCTTAAATCTTTGGGCACACATGCCCAGGTGCCCCTTCCATTCTTACAATTTCTAAAATACTAAAAATACTTCAAGGTTTATGCCCTGTGGTTTTTCCTTAATTCTCATGCAAACATTCAGACTCATGACTTATTACTTTAGAAACAGAAGAAAAGCCTTAAATACAGATTAACCAGGTCTTTTAACAATTAAGCCTTTGAAGGGTCTGCTTCCATCACTCTTCCACCTCACTGCTCCAAAGTCACTCACCCAGGTAACCCAAGCACAAAAGAAACATTTTTTTGCTGACTAAAAACAAATATTCTGATCACACACACAGAATTTGAATCTGGAGATTCGAATTTGCTTTTGTGCCTTAAATATTGAAATATTTCATTTTTCTCTTGCACTTGGTTTTGGGAAGTTATGAGCTATAAACTAGATTTTGTAGAATTATAATTTTTGCCTTTTTTTTAAATAAGTCTCATTTTATTCTGAGATTTCAACCTCTGAAAGATAGGGCAGAGCCAAGATCTCTTATTTTATGCATGAATAGGCTTTTAAAGCTAAGCAGGTCTCCCAGCAGAAGATATTTGTCAAGATTTCTTGAAGCTCAGACACTCCAGGTCAGTGTTTGCCCACCAAGAGCCTTCTGGGACTTCTATACCCTCCAGGTGTGGGTGACAAGTCCACTGTACTTTTATATCTGCAGGAGATTTGGGCAGAATTTTAGCCAATGTTTTTCAATGGTGATGGATTAATGAGGCAAGAAAAGAAGTGGCTGTATCCTGAAGACAGAATCAGTTAATGAGTTTAGAGGATAATTAATAAAAATCAGAAGGCTGTTTTTATCCACAGTTATTAGTGAGAATTTCAGCCTGAACCCAGATAAGTGTTTTGTATTCACTTTGCTTAATTAACCCCAGTATTCATAAGGCTTTGGGTTCAGAATTACCTGTTTTAAAAGGGGGGAATAATAAATTGACATTCAGGTTTACATACTCTTCAGCTGCTTTCAACTGTGGCAACAGTTTTTGGAGCTCAAAGTTGCCATTCATGAAATATCACCATGCACAAATATTTTCACCAGCAGATTTGGGAACAAAGATATGAAGATTAATCAACAGAACAGTCACATCAAGGTTTCTGTTCCAATTTACAAAGCATTTTGGTTATTTGAACAGCTAGAGGGATCTTTTCATTCTCACAGCTGCAGACACAAAGATTTGGCTCTACCTGCCTTAAAATACATCACAAAATAATTGGGATGTTTGAAGAAGTGTCTCCAGAAGGAGCACAAACAGCAGCAGTGTCTGGTGTGAGTTATGGTTACTTCCAAGCTGGAAAAAAGTTATTACCACGATGCCTTTTGAAGGGTATTTTTACATTGTCAAAATCCATATTATTTTAAGCCAAATCTCTCTTTTGATTGTCTAAAAGATTTGCAATAAAAATGGAACATTTTAGACAGTGAATTCCATGATGTGCAAACAGCCTTCATTTGAAAACTCTTCTGATAAGAGTTATTGCCCATCTTGCCTTGACAACATAAACAGGGTAATAAAACCAGGTCGAACTTCAAGCCTCAGGTGTGTCAGAAGCAAAGGTCCCTCCAGTGTTTTCCCACAGGGGGCTTTAGGAGCTCGTAACAGGTAAAAACAATTTTATCTTTCAATTCGCCCTCCTGCTCTGCTCTTCCTTCCCAGAATTTAGTCCCTCCCCACACCTCATATTTCTCATGGAAAGCAGAAATAGATCTCCCAGTCCCAGCAGCATTAACAGCACCTCGTTGTCCTTGGAAAATTAAATTCCTGCCATCCAAAGCACTGTGTTACTATGGTTGCAGGGCTCTGGAAATGACTGTGCCATTGCAAACCCACTGCCAGGTGGAGGAGGGAAAGCAGGATAAGGGGCATGAATGGGAAATCACCGAGCTGTGTTCCCAGGGATAACTGGCTCCTTCATCAAGAAGGGCTCTCCTTTGGCAGCTCTAAAGCTTCACTTTGCCAATTAAAAGCCAGAGCACCTTGAGAGACAGTTTTCCCACAGGAACTACAAGTTCCCACGCTCAGGGTACAGAAGGAAAGTCGTCAGGGGAAACACCTCCTCCCTGACAGCAGCAAACCAACACCAGGCTCTGCTCTGAACATCAAGGAAGATTCGTGCTCAGATGAGCTGCTGAGCTGATCCCAAGCCCTGTGGAAAACAGGGACCACAGCATTTCCAAGGATCCCAGCACTGCTCACACCACCCTGCTCCACTAGGGATGGACCCCAAAGAGACCCCTCCAAAGAAGTTTGGTTTGGGGTGGAAGGAACCTTAAAGCTCATCCTGTGTGACCCTCTGCCATGGGCAGGGACACCTCCCACCAGCCCAGGTTGCTCCCAGCCCTGTCCAGCCTGTCCTTGGACACTTCCAGGGATGGGACAGCCACAGCTTCTCTGCCCAACATGTGCCAGGGCCTGCCCACCCTTACAGGGAGGAATTCCTTCCCCATATCCCATCTAACCCTGCCCTCCTTCAGCTTAAGGTCATTCCCTCCTGTCCTATCATTCCATACCTTGTGAAATGTCCCTCTCCAGACTTCTTGAGAGCCCCCTTCAGGCACTGGAAAGTGTTTAAGGTTTTCAAGAGACCAAAGAGATTCCTGAGAACCAAAAGGACACTTCCTACTCCAAACCTTCACATCTCCCTAATAACTCAGTTTCATAGATGGGGGGAGGGTGTAAAGCAATGTTTTTAGTCTAACTCCATTAGTAATGATCAGAAAAAGGTAAGGGACAGTTATTTCTATCATAATAGATCATCTTAATTAGCACTAATTGCATCCTTTACAGTAGAGCTGGAGAGCCAGAGTGTGACTCTGTAGTTCAAGTCATCTGTCCTTGCTGAAAAGGGTTACAAGGGGCAGGATGGGCAAGTTTTCTGCTCTCACTGCACTCATTTCACAGAGGAAAACATCAGCACCAACCTTCCCAGCTGTTGAGACAAGCCCTTTCACCAACATCTTATTCAACAACAGACATTGTGAATTTCCAACCAATCCAATGGAAAACAACTGTGCAAATGAACACAAGGATTAATTGTTAAACACCATCCACGGGCCCAGCTCTGGGCAAGACGTGGAGTTCAGTCGGTCCAATGGCAAATATTTGCTGACTAGATAAGATCAATAGCATTTAAGTTCCAGGCTGTTTGTAAATCAGTCAGTTTTGATACTTTTGGGTGACTGGTCACCCTAAACCACACAAATACTGGAAGGCAAATATTTTAAAAGAAAACAACAAACTACTGCACAAAGGCAATAAGATTCAGCCAAAAAAAATAACAGCTGGTGGAATTCACAGTCACTTGGCACACATTCTCATAACCAAATGGCAAAAAAATCTGCAGTCCCAGCAAAGTGCACAGCAGCACTTCTGGGAGGAGACATGCAGGAAGCAAGGGGGGGAAACTCACTTCACTGGAAGTAAAAGTTACATTTGAAAGTTCAAAAATAAAGAAGAGTTGATACTGAGCCATCATTGGCATGCTCTCACCCTTCAGATTAGAAGAGATGCCACACAGAGGGAAGTTTGTGCTTAGGTACTTCCCAAAGCTACCAAAAGCAGACTGGCTGCTTCCCTCAGAGATCACAGCTCTGCCCATCTGATCTGTGTCTTCCCCAAACCCTCGATTAACCAGCCCCAAGTACAAGCAGAACTGTGGGGAGAAAATGCATTTGCCTCTTCCACTCTGAAACCCCTGTGGAGACATCAGTTCCTCACACAAAAGGGACTCACTCTAAGAAGAACTTCAGCAAAAGCTGAAAAAGCAAAACTGCCCCAGCCATCCCAGCACAAACCCCCTCCCACTTCCTGCAGTGCTGACACCAGAGAAGTCCCATTTCCCCCCTCTGACCTACAACTCAAACAGGGAAGTTCAGGAAAGCCTCAGGAACTGAGAGCTACAACCCAATTTGCAGCTTCTCAGAATTTTATGGCAAGAAGTGAACAAAACTTTATCCCACAGAGCCTCTCCAGTGCTCTCTGATGACCAGCAGCTTGAGCAGCTTCCTCTTCACCCAGTCCAAGCAAATACTTCCACTAATATTCCCTGAAAACAGAAATCCACTTGGGTCATGTTTCCATAATGGGAGAGGCTCAGTAATCTTGAAGCTTTTTGGGTTTTTAGTTTGTACAATTAGCAGCTATTTCGGGGAGAAAATCACATCAATCTCTGGCTTTCATGAGAGCTTTTTCCTCTAGAAATACAGTATTTTTTACAAGTTTGGAAGGAAATAAAAGTTGAATGAAGCATTCATTTATTCCCAGAAACACTGTGGATGTCAATTTTGTTAAGGAAAGCAAAAGCATTATGAACCACTTGAAATTCAAAAGCACTACTTGAAATTAAAGATTCATTTACCTCTATAAGACAATTCAAAATATTTAAACCACCTATTTGTAAATAATATTTTTAGCTCAGGTACCAACAAATCAGCAGGTCACTGTTAACTGAGGTATCATTAAAATGACCAAGAGGCTTGACAAGTGGAAGGGTTTTTAGGGAAAAAATTGGAATTTTTACCTCTTTCCACACAGAGTGGGAAGGGCAGCAGCCACAGAGCACGTTGCAAACAGTGCTATGAATCTCCTGGCATTTATTTGGTATTGCCAGATAAGCAATCCAGATTTCACCTGGAAAACCTCGACAGATGCACGTCTGGCAGCTCAAGAAACCTCCATTTCCTCAGCACATACACTTTTCTAAGAGGACATGGAATGTTTCTAATAATACACTTCATTTTTAGCACATTAGAGGCATTTTAGACTTAGGCAAGTCTTTGCTTTTGGGTGAACCCACAGTGAGTGTCAGAGTTTCCAGCAGAAAACCAACCTGAGTGCATCAACTTTAGAAATGTCAAGTATGCACAAGTATTTCCCAATAAAATCCACAAGTTCTACATTCTTTGGAGCATCAACATTTTACATTTCACTCTTAACTGGCCTGGATGTTGTGATTGACCAGACAAATGTATTTTTAGGACAACAGAAGACAAACAGGGTGATCTTGGAGAGCCCAGGGGAGCTCTGGGAAGGGATTGAGGCAGCAGAGACTGCAAGCAAGGGTGGCTTTAAGAAGTAAATAATAAATTAAGACAGATAAACTCTCTTATCCCCACATCAATAATGCATGCTCATTACATGCATAGCAAAATGCTGACAGGTTGCATCTCCAGCCTCTGAAGAGGGAAATATCATCATGTCTTAATAAAAAACTTGTGCACCTGGGTTCATACTTTATAGAGCTGTATGCAGGTAAATGACTTCATTACCTGGGTGGCAAATGATGGGTGAGGAGAACAGGTTAGAAGCTGTTTGTATCCCTTATAAAATCAGCCTATTCATCATCTCTATAGGCCCCCAGAGCACCAACCTTGTACAAGGAAAAGTTGCAGGGAGAATCCCACCCCCAAGAAACGGCACCTTCCTGCTCTTCCACCTTGAACAAAACCCTGTCAGAGGCAAGAAAGGCTCTCAAATGCCATCTCTGCTGTTTAATGGAAGGAAAGAAAGTCTCTCTCCTGCTCCATCAGCCACCCAACAGCTTTTAGAAAACCAGCAGGCAAACAAACCTCCCAATTATCCAGGCTGTTAAAAACTAACTGGTGATACAGGACGTGGAGTTCCCTGGGGGGAAAAGCAGCCTTCCTCTGACCTGGAGGATGACAGACAGCACTTGGAGTCCTAAAAGCATTTATTTATTCACTTGGGTGCTCACTGTGTGCTGATGGTCACAGAGCTCTTGCTCTTGCTCTGGGGCATGAGCACAGCAGGGCTGGAGTTACTCAGCTGGGGCACCAGATTTCCTGGGAAAGCCCTTCCACACCAACAGGCAGGTGTCTGGCCACAGAACAGGTGTGGAGCTTCCCAGACTCCAAAAATGAAATTCAAGCTGCTCCACAGCAATTTAACAAGAGCAAGGGAGCGACTGGGAGCAGTCTGGATTTCTCTGGTGGGAGCTGCAACCCTTCACCAGGTGAAATTTGGGGATCTGCACATCCTAATAGGACACCTGCACTCCTGGCACAGGATGGCACACTGGGCACACTGGCAATCCTTGTTTCCACAGTGTTACAACCAACCATCTGGGCAGGCCAAGCACCATCAACAGCTCAATCCTAAGACAGGAGTTGGTGAATAAACCCCTGGAGAAAACACTTCAGCCTTCAGGAGAGTCGTCCCTGGTGCTTTAAACAAATGAATAGCACAATAAACTGTATTTATTGCATCTATTACAAACAGGAATGGCAGCAAGAGGCAGCTCTCCTGATGACCAAGTGTTAAGCAGGGCAAGGCAAACAGGCAGCATCTGCTTTGCAGGAAACCACCATCCTGCCCTGCTATTTTAGAGAAGGGTTTCACAGGCAAAACTAAGGTTTACCCCACAGTTCTAGCTGTTAGTCTCAGATTAATGCCACAAAACCCTTTAGGGTTTATCACTTTTTCAGTGTCCAGCTCCCCCCAAATTCTGCTCCCTGAGTTGTGAGAGCCCAGTGGTGATCTCTGCACTCTGCAAGCCCAGAGGCTCAGCACAGAAACCAGCAAATGGGGGTTTTCCCTCTAGACTAAAAAGGGGAAAACTCCATTGGGAAACCCCACAGTTTCCATTGCAAAAGGTATTGATTTGGAGCCTCTTGCACATGAAGAAATGCAACAACTGCAGTTTTGGTATGCTAATGCCACATAATCCATCAAACCCTTCACCTTTTTCCAGTCACTTCTTCAAAAACATATCCAGGCAGGAATGTCTTGGAGATGAATAAGCAGAAAGCTGCCAGCATGGCCATGGAAATGTGCACCACAACAAACTAAGCTTTCTTATGTGTTTGCTCCCAAAGAAACACGTCTTGGCCTCTGTGTCAAACACATTCACCATCAATAAATCCAAATTAAACCCTCCAGCTGAAAATTCATCCTCTGTTGAACCTCAGACCTGAACTTCCAGATTCTGACACTCCAGCACGTGCCTTATGCATTATCTTTCCCATTTTTATGGTGTCACTGAAGCACTACTTGCATCAGCAGAGCTACATGAAACTCAGCAATAGTTCCCAACCAAGAGGTGTTTTTCAATGTTAACCTACTGAGAGGGTTTATCAAAGCCTCTATGGCACACATTTATTGATGAAACTTCTTTAAAAATTAATAAAATGACAGCTTGACCTTGCTAGAGGGACCTCATGCAAGGAGAGTTATCACAAATCAGAGTGGATATTAAAAGCTCTGTCTTGTAAACTCTCAAGCAACAGAGCAGTCAATCAAATGCCGGGTGCAGAAATGGCAAAAGGACTTTCTCTTTTTATGGAAGTGCAGCCCATCAGGGATAAACCCACAATCAGCTGCACAGGAGTTGCAAACAACGAAAGAAAATTTGGCCCAAGCTGGGCCAGTATAAGGATTTATAAAGCACCAATATCTTGGAGAAGCCTTTGAAGTGTCTTGTGCATTTGAGGCCTTCAGGGAAGGGAGGTTGTTCCATGTCCCTGTTAAAGGCAGAGTTAATTACACTGCATGTTGTATGCCCTGATTGCACCTGCAGAGGGTTACACAAGGTAGGGCTTTTCTCTTGGTCTGGCCACACAATAACTCCCTGGGCATTAATTTCCCTGTGTTGACAAGTTCTTGCAAGTCTTTGTGAAAGATTTGACCCCTTTTGGGCCAAAGGGCTGAGTGACTTTCAGGTCTGGAAAGCTGCCAAGAACAAAACCCAGACACCTTGATGTGCAGACCCACCTACTTGGTTTTCTCTGTCCTGCCCTCACTTCCTCCCAGTATCAGCTACTAATGGGGATGGGGAAAGGTCTCCCTGGTAGGAATGAACATCACCAACATAAACAAAGGTTTGGCATCATCACTCCCATACAGGTAATCCCAGCAGAGAGGTGACCTCCTCCTTCCTTCCCAAGGATCTCTTCAGGCCACTTTAATGAAGTCTTATCACTCATTCCTTGAGGACAGAGGCAAATTCTTTTCACTGGCTCTGTATTACCTGTAGGACCATGAGCAAGGGCAGACCCCAGCACTGCTCATGGACAGGAACAGACCCCAGCACTGCTCATGGACAAGGATAGACCCCAGCACTGCTCATGGACAGGGACAGACCCCAGCACTGCTCATGGACAGGGACAGACCCCAGCACTGCTCGTGGACAAGGACAGACCCCAGCACTGCTCATGGACAAGGATAGACCCCAGCACTGCTCATGGACAGGGACAGACCCCAGCACTGCTCATGAAGAAGGACAGACCCCAGCACTGCTCATGGACAGGGACAGACCCCAGCACTGCTCGTGGACAAGGACAGACCCCAGCACTGCTCATGGACAGGGACAGACCCCAGCACTGCTGTTCCAACACACCTGCTGTTCTCACACAAGGATCAAGCCATTTGGATCAGCAAGTCCAACCAGCACCATGAGCCACTCCAGCCAACAAAGTCCAGGGAAAAGCACATCAAGGTGTCTAGGGGAACACAGGCCCTACCTACCTATGTGGGCAGGGTCATGTTGGGAGCAGGGGAGGGGAAGTGGCCAAAAGACATACCTGCTCTCACTGTATTCCTTCTTCTCTCTCACACGCAGCCACTTCCGAAGGAGGAAGCGCTTGCGCCGCGGGGACGCGCTGGGTGTGGAGCAGTTGGACCAGGGAGTGTCCTCATCACTGGAGGGGGTGATTTCAATGGATGGGAGCTGCAGGTATTCCTTGCTGGAGGAAGGAGAATCCTGGTACCTGATGGCCTCCAGGCTCTGCTCCTGCACGTTCTTCATCCTCCTCATCTTGAAGCGCTTCCTGCGCAGGGTCGGGGTGGACGAGCTGGACCAGGCACAGCCCCCCTCCAGCACCTGCTGCTCCGGGACTTGCAGTGCTGGGAGCTGCAGGGTTTCTGTCATGTTGGCAGCTGGCATCAGACGCCCTTTTCCTCCTTCTGCTCCCACCCCCGGGCGCTCTCGCTCTGATCTCGGTGTAAACCACACCACAAAGCCACAACTCGCCTTCCTCCTCCTCCTCCTCCCTCACCCAGTCCAGCTCTGCCCTCCCTGCTCAAGCAGGAAACCTCATGTTCTTCACGTGCTCTCATTTAACAACCAGCGGGGTGGGGAGGGGATGTTCGGGACACGGACATGCCACAAGGGAAGCCAGTCTCAAGTTTCTTTTCTCCTTCTCGTCTCTACAAAACAAAGTCCCTCCCCTGCCTGGGCACCGAGGGTTTGCCAGCAAGGGCTTGGCTCGATTTCAGCTTCCCCCCTCTTCTGTCCTCTGCCTAATGTTGGCTCAGGGAAGAGAAACCTCCTGGGGCTGCTCTAGGAAAGTCAGATGAGTCTTCTCAAGAGACGAGGCAAGTGTGGAGTGGAGCGGCTGGAGCTGTGAGGAGGTCAGAGAGAAACAGAGGGAGGGGAGGAACAATACTGGGTAAAATCAGGAGAAAGAGTAGCAGGAGCAGCCTGTTCTGTTCCTGTAGCGGGGCAGACATTCGCAGGCAGCTGTTGCAAGTGTAACCGTGCTCTTAATCCCAAGAGACAGGGTTTATATTACCAAATACGCTGCAGCTACAAATCAACAGAGGGGAAAAGGGTAAGGAGGGGTAAAAGCCTTCTGGAGAAGCCAATTGGCCAGGGCTGTTCCTTGTCCCACCTTCCTGCTCAGAAATCCCACCCTGTGGAGGGAGGGAGGGAGGGAGGGAGCGAACTTGGAATTTCGGCGTTCTTTCACAACTGATTTTTTTTTTGTCCCCATTGACTTTTCACAGAGAAGGCAAAGGAGGAGAGGGGCTGAGGAACAGCTTAAAAAGCAGAAGCAGCAGGAGGCACCAGAACTGGGCAGCTGGTTGGGGTTTTAGCTGAATTTCACACCAGGGAAAGCCGATAAAAGAGTTCTGGGAGGGCAGTGATGCTGCTTCCAAAATGACAGTGGGTGATGGATGGTCTGAAGTCCAGGAACCGACAAAGACACCACATAAAGACAATTGCACATGCAGAACAGATTTTACACCAGGAGAAAGACACAGACTACATTTCTCAGGCATTAATACACTGAGGAAGCTCTACCAAGGGTCAAGCACTTGAAAGAGCAGCCACAGGACCCGGCAAAATCCTGCTCATGGAACCACATCAGGAAAAAACAAACAACATGACAGATTGTCCATCAGGATGCTCTAAATCTCCCTGAATGCTCCTAACATGAAGCTGTATTTTCAGGTGAAAAAAGGGGCATAGAATTCAAAACCTCCAAAGCAGTGATAAAATTCAGCTGTGTGCTGTCAGAAAAAAAAATAAATCTCTAAATCAGCCTGACAAAGCTTTAGTTTTCATTGTTCAACAGCCTGAACCTTTAAAAATATTAGCTTCAGGTTAGAAAATATTTGTCAACCCAAATCAAAATAGTTATTCTTGCACGAAATGCCTCAGTTTTGTTTGAAAATAAACTTCACAAGAACTCTGAACATCAGAAACTGCCATGAAACATGTCAGGGAAGGAAGATTTATAACAGCAGGAATAAGTGGGAAGGAAACATTTCACCAATATGACGTGGGACATTAAATCCTCAATTGCTGTGTTTAATTTCTGTACTGTTCTGTTTGCTCTGCTCATTCTGGAAGTCAAGAGCTCGAGCAACTCTTCAATTGGGTTTCTGGAGCTCCTGTCACCTTGGTATCTGCACCAGGTGCACACACACAGAACACCTCCTGCAAACACCCACTTAAACAAAAGTCATTTAAATGCAGAGGGTTTTTTCAAGTCAAAGAAACAAAAATCTACAGATTAGACAAAATGTCAATATTCCATATTTCAAGATGTGCATGAGTAGTTTGCATCTCCTCTGCTTTGAGGGTTGATACCTTTTCTCCCTCCCCTGGAGAAACGTGATCTCGTGCCCTTCAGATGATTTCTATCATGTCACTACTACACATCCTGTGCTTGACATTACTGGTGCCTCTCCATTCCAAAACTTCATCCTCTTCCCATGGCATCTGGGAATCAAAAGCCCACAATATCAGTCCTAATTTTAACCAAGATTCTGTGCACCTTTACACAACCCACCTCCCTCCCCTGGGGGAAGGGCTGAGTGGCCCCTTGGAGACTATCAAAGTTTTGCTCAGTTTGATCTCCTGTGGCATCTTTTATCAGCTACACAAGAGTCTCGTTTAATTGCAGAAATAAGCACAAATAAGGGTCAAAGGTTGCCCTTTGGCCATGAATTGCACAGGACATTGCAAACCCTCGGAGTTCCCATGGATGTTACCTCATTAATCAACAGGAGTCTCATACTGTGTTGCTCTGGGAGTGTTTGGAAATCACTTTTTTATGCAAGGAAAAGCTGGCCTTGTCACAAATCTGCTTTTAGCTGCCAGGGCCATGCCAGCACAAATTCCTCACCCTCATCCTCACTGCACACTGATGGAATTCACTTCAAGACAGGGATCCTTCCCCATCCCCTTCATCTGTGGAGCTGAAAGAATTCCCTCAGGCCGTGCCTCCCTCAGGGCTGGGTGCACACACACAGTGGAGATCCCTTTAACTCCAACTCCTTCAGGGATTAGTGAGCAACTTGTTTGCATTCCAACATTCTCCACACATTCTTCTCCTGGAGAAGGGATGTTGGGCACCCGCTTGATGCTCTGAGAAAGGAGAAGCCCTGGAGTGAGAGACAGCTCAAACCCCTGACCCACAGAGGACAAAATCCCAGCCATGAGCAAGCACTATTTCTGGACAAATCACTTTTCCATGAGAGCTGAGTGTTGGTAGACTTGTTTAATGACTGTTCCTGTAGTTTAATGATCCATCTGATGACGGATTTATTTGAGCAACAAACACTTGTCAATGCCTCAGGTTGAGCAACAACCTCCCTGCCTTTCTCCTACTCAAATATTCTGGGTTTCCAGTGTCGTCAGAAGGGAACTTATGACTTGAGCAATGAGGAAAGAAAAATCCTATTTAAAAAAATAAAAATCCCTTCCCTGAATGAAGAACATGAGCTAATGCCAGCCCAGATTCTTTGGCAGTCCTTTCCTGTGTGTTTAAGGGATAGCAAAATGCCATTCCTGGTAGATGAATACAGAGGAGTAGCACTGAGAGAATACAATTTTATCAATTAAAAGCAGTCATTTTAAACACAGGAAATACATCCAGCTTATGCAGAAGACTAACCCAGTCACTCAGAAGCACATCTGGATACAGAAGCTCCGCCAGGTCAGGCAGGGAAATCACTGCACTTACAGACTTGGAAGGATTCAAGGAAAATTCTCCTTTTCCTACAGTTCAACATCACATTTGTTTTCCTTCCCGTGCAAACAGCTGAAAGTGGCAGCTCCTGCATGAGAAACCTGCCCTGCCTGCAACACAGCAACCCCTGCTAGGCCAGAACTCTTATTTTCAGAATCCAAACCACATGTTTTCAATTTATTTGTGAAAATTCTAGAGTAATATTGTGATTTTCAAATGAAAACCAATCATGTTTATCTGCACTTACTTCCACATTCTAACAGCCTCTTGCAATAGTTGTGTTATCTTTGGAACTGGAACCTCCACAAGGTTTTGAGCCTTTTTTTTTTTGTCTTTGAATATTAAATTAAGTGAGTTCTATTGCAATTTGGCATCTGACAACTTGTGGGAACATCCAAGCAGCAGGTTCTGACTAACAGTTCTGACCTGGGTGCCCCAGAGCTCTGTCCCTTTAAATCCTGCCCTACCAGCAGTTGCTCTCCTTGGAGCAGCACGGCCCATTTTATTTTGGCTGTGTGACACCAGAAACCTGCATGTGTTGTTCTCTGACACCCAAGGACTGTGTTACAGGACAGATGACAAATCTCCCAGGCTGCAGGGCTCGTGATCTGCCCAATTCCTCCCTGCTCAGTGCAATATTTCAGTTAAAACTCCAGTCAGTGGGAAAAATCAACATTTGGGTAAATTTAATAAACTCCTCCCTGGCACAGGATTGAAATATGTCTGTTATTTGGTCAGTAATGGTTGGGCTCTGAATTAAAATAAGGTGTGTACATACCTGTACTGACAGTGCAAAGCACAACCCACCCAGGTGAGGAGTGAGTCACACCCATCCCAAAAACCAGGAGCAGTAACTCAGCTCCTACTGGGATCACATCACTGCCATCACCAGCCTCGTGGATAACAACGTGGGACATGTAGCCAAGCTCTGCTGTGAGATACAGGCCACAAAACTTGTGGAATAAATATTTTATCACATATCCAATATTTATAAGTTTTATCACAAATTACTTGCTCCCCATTTTAACAAGATTTTGAGAGGTGGAAAAAAGGCTGATTCCAACAGGGCTTTCTCTTAGAGGTTAATCCATATAGATATTTTGTTTCTATTTGTATAAATATATTTATGCTATTTATAGAAGGTTCTAGCTATAGATTAATGCCTCTTTGTGCCTTCCCTCTCAAAAGAAATAATTCTCATGTCAGCAATACCCATTAGAGACTTCAGCCCATGAACAGGCATCTCAGTTCTGGCCTCACACCCAGTAGCAGTCCCCAGATGCTTCAGATACCGTCCAGAATTCCAGAAATTGTCAAAAATTATTCCAATAGCACAGCACATGGTGTATCTTTTCAGCATTAGGTCAGAGCTTTCACAGTCAGTTTCTTCAGGCAGAGTTCTGTCTCCAAATTCAAGGGGACAGTCGAGCCAAAGATAGTCAGGAATACAAATTAAATCAATGTCATGGCTTGGCAATAACAATCCATCAGAAGGCAGCAACAGGGCACAGGTTCCATGGCCTGTTTCTTACTTTGAGTTCTCTTTAAAATTTAGAACTGAAGGGAATTATTTCTGCCTGTTTACACTGCTCCACACCTCTCACTTGAGCATCAGAAAGAGAAGCTCCTTCCTTCTTCTAAAAGTGGAGGAGGGGATCTGGGATCAGATAAATTCACAATACACAGGGTGATCCAGCAGAGTGAATTCCCATGGGAGCCTGGGATTTGTTTGCAGTACATCCACTGCACATGAAGGAAGCATAGGAGGGAATTCCTTGGAATTGCTCTGCCTGTGCAGCACTCACCTGGTGGGTCATGGCTCACAACACACCATTAACCACAGGAGAACAAGTCTGAAAGTACAAAAGGTCTCTGAACAATCCATTGTTCCCTCTCCACCTAAAACACCTCCTTTCCCAGCTCAGGTCAGCCAAGTTGGCTGTGCTGAACCCAACAAGAACAGCCAGGGTGTGGGATTTGCTTCCATTCAGCACCTGGACAAACCAAAACCTCTCAAAGTTAGAAGGAAGGTTTTGTTAGAGAACACTCTGCAGTCCAGGGATTGAGACTTGTCTCACTCAAGGAAGATGCAGCCAAAACCTCTCAGTTCTGCAAAGAGTGACTTCACCTGATCAGCAGTTTCAGTTCCTCCAGGACCTGCTTCCTCTAAGTAAGGATTACTCAGATCTGCTCCCCACCTGGGCCTTGGGCTTAGCTCAGAAAGGAAACACCAAGGGCTTTAACAAGTGCTGAATTGTCCTTTGGGGATGTGACCCACCTGCTGTTTGTGTGGCTGATGTAGGGAACACAGGACTCCATAAATCACACTATTACCTGTAGATGATGATTTACTACCAACAGCATGGTTGGAAGGGGAATGTTTTAAGTGTTTCTTCTTTCTCTCTTACATTTAAGAGAACTAGAAACAATTCTGAAACAATTGTTGTCATCTTTTCTCTTTTTGGAACAACAATGGAAAGAACTTTTCTTTATCCTACAAATCCTGAGGAAAGGAATGCCTGCCAGAAAAAAATTTGCAAGTTTTATTCTGCAAAAGGCCAAATGGAAACCACCAAAACTATCTCTGGACTCCCAAGAGCCACTAAAAAGACTGAAGGACTTTCTTTCCTATGATTGATAAAGTCATTTTATAATAAGCATATAAAAATTGGTTTATTAGTACCATTCCTGTCCATCACCTCAACTCTCCACAACTGCAGCAGCCAAGCTGATGGAGCCTGTTCCTTCAATTAGGCAAATGCCTGAGGACAACTGTCAGTTTTCCTCATGATCTCTCAAAGAGCCTTTTGAAAATACTTCGTGGACAACTGAAAAACATCTCCTCCAGCTGCCTTTGCCCTTCACACTTGTAATCCTGCACTTGGCTGCGATGGAAATGAAGCCAAGGGCAGTTCCCCACCCCCAGCACATACTCAACGTGCACACACAGACAAATCTCCCTCCATCTGTGTCTGTTACATCACAAAAATGTGTTTGAGCCATGAATAGGCACCGACTGTAACACTCAGCCCCGTGTAACAAAGCATGTGTAAGACAGTGCATGCACCACACCTGCAGCATCTGTCCAGAGGCAGATTGATAATCAATAGCCAGAAGTTACAGTAAGTGAGTCTGGGAGAGCTCTGTACACTGAGAACACCAAGCACTGTCCCAGCAACACCACAGAGCAGGTGCCACATGATGTGTGTGATCAGAATGCACTGAGTGTGCCCCTCAGGCTGCGGTTTTCACCTGAGTGTGCACCTGCAGGTGTGAAACAATGGACACACTCCTCTGCAATGCCCTGGGGAATGCGGCAGGTCCTGTATATCTTGGGAACAATCACAGCTGTTGCCCAAACTCGACAAACTCCACCCTCCTGGCTACATCTTCCCAGCAGCAATTTGTCACTTCCTTTATTCACCTTACTTTATTTGTCACTTCCTTTATTCACCTTACTTTATTTGTTGCTTCCTTTATTCACCTTACTTTACTTGTTGCTTCCTTTATTCACCTTACTTTATTTGTCACTTCTTTTATTCACCTTACTTTATTTGTTGCTTCCTTTATTCACCTTACTTTATTTGTCACTTCTTTTATTCACCTTACTTTATTTGTTGCTTCCTTTATTCACCTTACTTTATTTGTCACTTCTTTTATTCACCTTACTTTTTTTGTTGCTTCATTTTGGTTTGCTGAGGCTGCTGATGCCTCTGCTGCAGCAGGGTGGGTTGCACTGCTAATACAGGCTGTAAATAAGGTAAATATTCCCACAATTTCCAGTGCCAGTCTCTCAGTGAGATCCAAACAGTCTCTGAGGACAATCAGACTAATGGTCATTGTCTAATGAGACACCTCAGAACTGTCAGGGTGTGTTGCAGCCACCAGAAATCTGCTTTCCATCTTTTCCCTGCAAATTATCCTTGTTATCTTCTGCTGAGGCTCTTGGGGAAAACAAGGTCAGACTCTGCAAGGCCCCCAAGCAAGGGCAGAGCCCAGAGCTCTGGGGGGAGCTCACACTGGCAGTGCCCAGCAGGGCTCTATTTCATGTGACCCCAGAGCTACAAACACCACTAATGACCATAAAATAAAAGACTTTTTCCCCCTGTTTGCTTCCTTTTTAATATACAAGTAGCAGCAGAAGCAAACAGGTGACAGTTCTTCAGCTGTTTGGGTTTTTAAGTGATGTTGAACAACCATAATTCCTATTTTTATATGCCCAGATCTGTGCCCAGCTTTATTTTTCCTTGAAGCCAGGGAGATGAGGTGGTGCCAGTGTTGCTGACACTGGATCTCAGGGCTCCTGCCCTGCAATCGAACTCATTTGTCCTTCAGACAAAGCCATGGCACATTTTGTCTCAATTTCCTTTCAGTTAACTCTGAGATTAGGAGAGCTGCCTGATGGATTAGAACTGGGCAAGTTTAATTTAAGAAAGAGCACAAGTCACGTGGTGATCTCAAAAGACTGTCAGAATGTACAGTCCAGGAGACTTCAGGAGTTCTGCTGAGCTCTGAGAGCTGGAAATTCTGTGTCTTGTCACCACCAAGAGCAACTGCAGCTCAAAACAAGCGTCTATTTCAGGGTGGCAAACAGAAAATAAGGAATTAGTTATTACTTCTGTTCCTGATCAGAGCTCAAGCAGGTATTGGAATGTGAACTAGAACATCTGTTTTGTTAAAAACAGGTAATTCATAAATCTGACAACCTTCCTGTCCTTTATTAAATTTGGGCAGGGGGTGCCAGTGCTGTTTGCTGAGCTTTAATTCTCAGTCAGCATCTCCAGTTCTGTTACTGTACAGGATAACCATTTCTCTCCTACCATGTCTGAACTCCAACCCAAGTTGGGAACTCCAGGAAAACATCCTCAAGATAAGCATAAACCTGACTTGTTCAACAACTCCCCTCTGCTGTGTCCCCACTTTGTTTACAGCTCCTACCAAATTCCATGGCCACTGCTGCATTCTTGCTGTAATCTCCAGTCAAGGGGGGGCTCCAAAACCAAGGACAGGAATTTATGCTCAGAGTCCTTCCTAAACCAAGGGCCACGATGGGTGCAATGTGATACTACTGCATGTGAGAAGAACAGTTAATCTTAAGACTAATCAAAATTAGCCACATGGAACAGCACCAAAAGGTGGAAGTTACCTGGTGCAGAGTTATGTGCGTTCTCCTTCCTCCAACTATATAGGGCTTTTATTTTCCATCATTTTTTAAAAAAAGATGGCACCTTAAATTCACATTATGAGTCTTTCACCATCTGAGCTGTGATTTAAGTGGAGCATCCATGTCAGTAATTAGTTCAGCCTGGGCTTTTCTTGGATGTGTCATGAACCCCTGAAAAGGAGAAGCTTTTTACACTTGGTCCAGGTTCCTATTCCTGCATTTTACACTCAGTCCATGTTCCAGTTCCTGCCCTTCCACACCCCATCCCCAGGGATCTCTGCAGGCAAACCCAAGCCAGGGCCCCTGGGCAGCAGGACCTGCTGCTCTCTGGTGGCACAGCAGCCACAGGCAGCAAAAACCTTCCCTTGGGCTGCAGTCAGCACCAGTTTGCTTTGGAAATGCTCCCTTGCCTCAAACATCCTGTTAAATACAAGTACACAGGATTTACTCAAAACATTTTAAGTGCCTGACCTCGAGTGGCTGCAATGAAACATTGCCAGGTGCTTTCACACTGAACAGGGTTATTCTCTCCCATAAATTCACAAACCACACACAAAAAGCATCTTTTTAACCCCAAGAAACCTGTCAGCAGCTGCCTAAATCCCAAATGCTCTCAGACCAATCACTGACCAGTTCAGAGCTTTCAAAATTGTTCACATCTCCCATTTGGTCCAGTTTATTGAATTTCAAAATTAAGGGTTCCTTTCTCAGAGCAGAGAGTTTCTGGATGTTAAAATATTAACCACTGCTAATTTTAGAAGGGTGTGTAAAGCAGGAGGCACAGAGGACACAGGGAAGGTGTGTGGATGCCTGGGTGGAAATAGGATCCTTCTGAGACATCTCTAATTTGAATTCATTTGTCTGATTTCCAGATTTGTTGTTGGGTTTTTTTCCTTTTGAATCTCTACATGAGTCTGTGCAGTACATTTTCAAGACTGCACTAATAATTTACAAGCAGAACTTCTTATTCTCAGGGTCAAATTCCAGCTCAAGTGAGGGGCGGGGGGGAAAAAATCCAATTCCAGCAAATGATGTCACTACATTTGGAACAGACTTGGAAGGCAGACAGAGAGGAAATCTTTGAACCACGAATTTAGTTCCCAAAGTTCTGAGTCTTAGTTATAAAATTATTCAGCCCAGACTCAGCATCTGAGTCAATAACCTGTGCAGGAATGAACACTGAGCTCCTTGCAGAATCTTTTCATGAGTTATAAATACACCTGCCATTCATTCCTGCCTGCAATTCTACTCCCACTTCTTCCCTGTTAGATATGAGCAAACAATGACACTTACTAGATTATTTTTTGCAAAACTTACATTTCTGGGCCTCTCATCAGTTTGCCTTGGGCTAAACTGCACAATGAAACCTTTGTAAAGTTAGAATAAAAAAGCACATATTAAGAGCAAAAGAAAAAGCCCCAGTAAGTGGAAGCTCAGTGAGGCATAAGATGTGTCTTTTTTAATACACTGGAATCTGGCAATTACCTCACCCATCAGTGTTCCTGATGTGAATAACATCCAATAATTAAATCTACAGCACAGAGCTTATTTAAGGCATTGATTTGGGTCTGAAATAACCAATGGGCTTTATAATCAGGCACAGTTACAATGGCACTGATAGCAGTGGGATGAATTCCAAAGGCTCAGTGCAATTCTTAGAGTAAAACTTTTTATTTCAACTGTACCAAGAAAGGAGGAAAGTTCTTTCCATCTTTTTAAGGACAGAGCCTGGGACCAGCTGATCCTCCTTTTCATGCCCTGCAGCTTAAACTGCCTCCAAAGAGAGTGATCCTAAATTTCATCCCTGGCCTAAGAGGCTGGACCTGTTGCATCTTTGGACTGTCTATAGAGATGTGAAATGGTCTCCAAAGTCACCTCAGTGTGTTTATTGGTTATCCCTTGGTTGGATCATGTTGGAAATCAGCTCATGAGCTCCAAGCCTTTGCTTAGACCACTACAAAAATTACCATTCAAACCCCAGGGAGGGTGTGCAGAATTAAGATGAATTAAGGTTACATCTCCAGTCCAGCACAGGTAATTAACACCTTTATCAGCTTTTACCTAATAGAACTGGGCCACAGATGGGAAAGACATTTGTCTGTACTCATAAACTTGGTTTGTGCACAGTCAGAGCTCAAAAGGATTTTCAGATAATCCTTGAATATTACAGAACTTTCCCCAGCTTTCAGTGAACTCTGCACTTCCACACCAAGCAGGTTTTTGGGATTGTCCTGCTTTTGGCAACAAATTTTATCCCAGCTGAAAGCAAGGCAGGGATGAGACTAATTCCTAATGCACCTTTTACAAGGTACTTGTGCTCAGTGGAATGAAATGTATTGCAAGAGTTATTATTACATTTTCTGAGCTTTGATAGACAGACAAATCAAATATACAAATCACTGAAAATTCATCTTCTAACAGCTCAGGTACAAATGATCTGCCCATTTAGTCTCCATACAAAGCACCTAATAATGAGGCAGGAGCCCAGACAGATGGATGAACAGGCTGAGTCTCTCCCCCTCAGGAAGTGAGGATTCAACAGCATCTGCTCCAGACATCCAGAAGGTTCCTGTCACACAAATAAAAATAATCATCATCTGTCAGTCTCAAATCACTCCAGCAAGAATTCGTGCAGAGTTGAGATTGTCAGCTCTAGGAAAGCCAGTCCTTCTCCAGAGGAGTGAAAATCCAATCCCATCCTGTGAACACACAACTCAGCACTGCCCTGGGGACAGGGGACCTGCATCCCCTGTCCCTGCTGGCTGGGCTGTCCCACATCAGAGGCAGCTGCAGGAATTGGGTGTTTACTGAGTGGGCACGGCAGGAACACACTTTGGGAGCAGGTGCTTACACAAGCCATTTTCTCCAATGAACCTACTCCAGACAACGAAGAAAAAAACTAAGAGAAACACACAAAGTTCCTTTCTCAGAGGACTTTTAAGAAAAAGCCCCAAATCAAACGCTTTTAATAAGAGAATCAACAGAAAGGGGAAACAAATGAAAAATGAAGAGGTAAAATTAGATCCCAACGTTGCAGTGTTCCCTGTGCCTGGAACAAAGTGCCCAGAGAGGCCCTGCAGCTGGTTTTGGGTGAGCAGGGGCTGAGTCAGAGCATCCCAGTGTCCTTCAGGCAGCACAGCTGACCGCAGTGTCATCAGGAGACCTGGAGGCAGCTCAGGCTCCTTTCAGACGGAGCTGTCCGAGCTGTGGCAGCAGCGGATGTGACACTGATCTGCCTCATTCACCGGGCACAGAGTGAGCATCTCAAATTTAAGTGTCTTCCTCAAGTGTGACCTGCTTGTCTGGAGCCAACAAGAGCCACTGAAAGCACAGGGTTTGTGCAGATCTTTGCCATAGGTCTCTCTGCAGTGCAGGAAATTGCACTTCCCTCCCAGCTAAACAACTTCAGGGATCCAGAACAAAACTAAACCTAAGCCAGACAGAGCAGAAAGGAGACCAAGGTCCATTATTTCACTCAAAGAGGCCACTAATGAGCTAAAAGATGTGAACTTAATTAACAACCAAAGGTTCATATGAACTCACACTCCTGAGATCCCTTCACAGTTTTCTGGCCATTCCATTTGTCACAAGTACTCACCACTCAGCTCATTTTTGAGAACAATACAGCAACTAACATTCATATAAATCTAATGCTACTATAGACTAATATTTATAGTATGCACAACTCTATTTCCCCTGTGTATCACTGTCCAAGAATGAGTATTTTATAGAATTGATCCACATAACATAGTAATGCTTTTCCTGTATAACACTGATACCAATTCCAGTAGAAAAATTCTCCACATTTATTGCAGTTTCCCTCACAAAGACATCAAAGAACTTGCTATTGTTCCATACATCTTCCCATAAAAAACCACCATAAATTACAATTAACAAGCCTGTTTAATACCCACCCTCAACTCACTTTTCTCCCTTCTGATAGCTGTTATTTCCTTTTGAACTAAAATTGCCACTGTTTCCACAGGTAAATGCTCAGTAAAATTTCCATTTCAAACAGGCAGTATGAAATGCAGCACTTACAGGGTTAACCACACAGCAGAGAACAGGGACAGTCTTCCTTGGCTCTCTTCCTCAGGGCACCCTCTAACACAGAGCACTGGATTCATGTCATCACCTCGAGGAGCTGCAGTGGCCTTGGAGGGAAGGCACACTCTGTGTGGACTTGTGTATGGACAGAGAAGAGGGAGGGGGAAGTGGAACAGGGAGGACCAGCAGATCATAGGAAATCCTGCTGGATAAACTGTGAGAATCAGGCAGGAGATTCCATGACTCTCTTCCCCTCCCTCCCCACCACTATCCCAGGAGTGGTTTCAAAGCCAGAGGCAGCAAACAACAGGACTGTGACTAACAAAGTTCACATTTATATCGCTGGCCCTAATCAGAAACTGCAGTAAATTCAGAGCTTGCCCTGGCACTTCAGCAAGCACAGACAGCAACTGCAGGCACCAACTGTTCCTACAGCAGCTGCCATGAGAGCAGAAGGGCCCAGCAGCTGGTCAGGAGGGTCTCAGACCCCCAGGGATGTCCTGATGGTGAGTGTGTCCCCCACATGGTGCTGCCACTAAAATGCCACTTCTCTCCAGCAGCTACTTTAGGACAGAAGACACAGAGACTTGAAAGATCATCTTACACAGAGAACATTAAAGACACAACTTTTCAGAAGTGACTGCTAATTCCACACATCCCTTTTCACTCCAGAAGGGATCAGCACTCTGAGTGGACACAGGAAAACTGGGATATATTTGAAGGGGTTTATTCCCACCTCCCAAGAACCACCAGTGGGACTGCAGCAGCAATTTGGCTTATACACAAGTTTCTTCACTCTGAGGTGCTGCTTACGAAAGCACAAGGAGTGGACTGAAGCTCACAATGTGGAACAGCAGCTGTCAGTAATCCAAGGAAAAACGCTGCACGTGACAGTCAAACTGAGCCCTGACTCGTGTTAGTCACTCCCAATTCAAGAAAAGGCGAGTGACAAGAACACAAAGAGCTTTAGTTTTCCAGCACAACACTCAAAGCTCACATTTTCCAAGGTTCACATCATTTCTTTCAAGCAGCAGTTGACGATCCACCTCCAGACACTCACTTCAATGAGTTCAGCACTTCAGCCAAACACTCAGAACTTGCCACATTTACCCTCCCTTTGTGAGTCATTAGCAGAGCCTTCCCAATTTCCTCTCACTTGATACCACTGAAACACAATTGGAGTCACTGAACTGTCACACACACAGGGATGAGCTTCTCAATAGAGTTTGTAGCAACTTTTCCTTCTCCAGGATCCTTCAAGGGAACTCTCAAGATTGAGGTCACAGGGTGTGATTCAAGACATCACTGCAGGCACAACCAAACCTCCCATCGACTGGAGCAGGACAAGTAAAACATTTCCGGAAGGGGGATGCAGGAATTGTTCTTGACAACTGTCTGAATTAAAATAAGAGATCCGTAGTTATTGCTAAACACACTGATTCTTCTCAGTTCAAACTGAAGTTCAAGTAGCTGGCTGGGAACTGGGGATCTTGTAGGAAATAATGTGACAAACCTCTGTTTCAAGTAGTTTAAGACCTGTCTTAATGTTGTCTTCCAAAAGCATCCAGTATCTTTTTCTAATCACCTCCAGTCTAGTTATTTTATATCAAACCCACCACTCAGCTTAAATTCTGCTACTTCAGCTCGTCATTTCCTGATCTCTGCTCTTCTTCCAACACAAACTAACCTCAGTTCCTGATTCTCCTGAAATTACACAGTTCTGTTGGTGTTGGCATTTACAGAATTTACAGGGAATATTTTACTTTCTTCCTCTCCCCCAAAAACACTGGAAGTTTAAAAGAAACAACTAATTTTCTCTAGATACACAATCAGTGTAATTATTTTTAAATAATTCATGGTTAATATATTGCCTTGAAAGCTCTTTAAATATTAAAACCAAAAGCTTTGGGGGTTACAGGTCTTACTCTCCTCTAGAAGTTTCACTGGCATTGAATGAAGTTCTATTACACCATTCATTTCTCACCTCAGATGTCTCCAGAGCCACACACAGCTTGGCACAGTTGGGTTTAAATGCTCAACATCCCCTTTCTCTTTTTCAACTACAACATTCTGAGCTTGAGCTTTATTAAGCCAGGCAGTCCCCCAGGCTTTTTTCCACCGTATCAGACGTGAGCTGGAATATCTCATGGGGCAGGGAACGCTGCCATCCTCTGTGCCAGGAGCTCTCAGCCACTCCTGGGCTTTACCAGGGAGCACTTCACACTTCCTCAAGACATCCCTCCTCAGATGTTGCCATAGAAACCTCAAATTATGTCTATAGGGGAACAAGGCAAGGTTTCCTAAAGGTATGGATGAAACAGCTCCATGGAAACAAGGCCTGGCTGTCAGAGCAAATGAGGGAAGGGGGTTTGTGTGGGAAGACACATCATATAAATATGCAAAGCAAGAGCCAGGCGAGCCAGGCAAGCCTTCCTTCAGTGTCTGCCTGAGCCATGGCATTGAGCCTTGGTGCCACAAGAACTCCTGGCACACTGGCCATCAGGTGTGGGCCAGTGATTGCAGTGCCCATGGGCACTGGGGGTGTAAAAACATCTGCCCACCTGGTTATAACACACCAACCATATCCTGCCACTAATCCTGGGGCCAGCCCAGGGCAGCCCAGCATTTATTAAATGTGATCCAGGCTATGAAAGGTTAGGAGAAGTCTGTAAATTCACACACATCCCTGACTGTTTTCTGCCTTACAAATCCACCAGCCTGCTCTGAAAAGAAAATGGGACGTTTGTGGTAAATTTTCATCCCACTTGCCTACAAATATCCCCTTTTTCAAAAGATTCCATTTGTTCTCTGAGGCAATGTTGGAAGTGCAGGCTCTGGGAAAGGCACCATCTGATGGAAGCAACAGCAAGAAACCTTCTGGAAATTCCCATTTGCTCCATAAAACAGGAGACTAAACCGTAGCAATGCATATTATTGTTGGATTGTGCTGAGAGTCAGCCACCCTCAGCATCTCAGTCTGATGCTGTTACCCTGAGCTCCCCCAACTGCACTCTGAGTTAAACATATGCTCTTATCTCATGGTGAAACAAGCATTTAAATAGATCAGAAGCCTAAAGCAAAAGACTCAAATCTAACCCTTAATCAGCACATGCTGGTTCCCCAAGCTCAGAGAAATTATTTAATGCTGTTTATTGAAACTACCAGAGCAGCTGGTTATCTGCACCTCCATTGCCTGGCTGCAAACAGGAGCATTAGCTCAGCCAGGACTGGGGTCATTCATTAAAACATTGATGAGGGTAAGGAAAGAATAGGAAACATTCAAACTTATGGGAGTGCCTCGAAAATTCTTCCAGAAAAAAAATAAAAAGAAAAAAAGAGCTTTTGCAGGGTCTGGTTGCTTTCTCTCTGATTTAAGGTTAAAGGTACAGATTTAGAGCTGCATGTTACAGTCTGTCTTTTTCCTCTGGTTTTTTACATTCTCTTTCCCTTTTTCATTCTCCCTCTCAGATTATGTTTACCTGGAAAGCATTTTGTGTCCAAACACTCTTTTGGAAATTCCCATTAATCCTCCAGCTGTAATGCACAACCCTGGACTTGGGAAACTCTGTGACCCCCCCACACAACCACCAGAGACTCCACAAAGCACTCCCAGAAGCTGCTCCTATTTTTCATCAGGTCACTGTGAGGGAAGACTTGTACCAACACCAGAATTCCAAGGCACACACAATTTCCTGCCCCCCCCCAGCTTTCCAGCCCCTTCTATTTCGTGTTTTTGCAACCTTACACCACAAATCTCAAACCTCTTCCTGCCCAGCTTGGTTTCACCTTCCCTCCCTTGCTTGCCAAACCTTAACTCACATAGCACTTTATTTATAAAATTCCCCTCTCTTCCAGGAATAGCCTTACTAGTCCATCAGCAAATCCAGTTTCCTGAACCATCTCTCCAGGTTTGCTGTTTACAGCTGGAAAGTTCTGCTTTCTCCACTGCAGAATGTTAAAACAAACCTATGGGGGGAAAAAGGCATCACAAACTCAAAAGGCAAATTTCAGTTCACTGGAAAAAAAACACCAAAATTCTGAGATTTTGCATATTAGGTCTCTCTGGAACTCAGAGTTGGTTTTCACCATATGAAGGGAATCAAAGCTGAGCTTTAGGTTAAAGACTGGTATTATCACAGCAAGAACTCAGAGGTTTGCAATTCCAATTCATTAATTTTTGAGCCTTTGGTTTCATTGAGAGAAACGATTTTAATAAGGAGTTGGTGAAATCAATGGGAACAAATCAAGTCAAGCAAATCCATTTCAAGTAAACACCTTCCAAACAAGCCCGTGCTGTGCAGAGCTTCAATAGGTACCTGTGCTCCTCTAGTAACCACTCTCTCATCTCAAAAGCACTAACAAGTCTTGCTTATCTTGGAGTGCCAATCACAGGACTGTATAAACAGGCAGAGATATCAGTGCCACACAGACCGAGGCTGGAAAACACTCTCAGCTCTTGGGCTGTTGTGTTTCTCTTCTTGACCCAATTAACAGCAGTTAAAAAAACATTTTGCCCCGTGAGATGTCGTGGATTCTTCAACTTGCCTGAACTTCACTCACCAATTCCTTTCCATTTTTCCCAGAACTTGTAAAACTCAAGCCATGAAGTGGCTTTAAGAAGGCAAGAATTTGAGACAACAGCTCAAGCACTGCTGACTCTGCCCCAGTCCTCAGCAGAGGATATTCCTCTCCCAAGTATTTATGCCAAGCTACTTCTGAAAATTTAAGATATTGGAAGATGTTTATCTTGTCAAGAGTAAATTTAGATCTTCCCAAATGTAAAATTCAGGGTGTAGCACAAACTCCAGGGCTAAGCACTGCAGGGACCTCTGCAGAGAACACCTACCAATGTTTTCTCTGGAAAGAAATGCACATACAAAACTCTTTTCCCTCCCAGTCTCAAAAGTACACAATTTGTCTCCCATAACTTCATCTCCCAGCCAGTGCTTTGGCAGCTGAGACACAGGCAAGAACCTGATGGTAAATTCCCTATTTAGTTCCAAATTCATCATTTCGTTGCCACATTCCTTGTATTCCCACACTGCAATTCCAAGTATTCCCATAATGAGAGAATGTGACAGCACCTCAGTTGCAGAATTCCATGCCACTATCACCACAAATGTGGCAGCCTAGAGTGACAAGCAGCAGGACATTGTCCACAGGGTTGCAGGAATAATAAAAATTCAAAGCCAAGAAGAGCTGCCATCCCTCAGGGATGCACTTCCACCAGGGTTACCACTGCCATTGGATTCCCTGGACAGACCTCTTTAAGGTTTATTTGTTCTGCTCTTAAGCAATCTTCTCCAAACTGCCTGCATTATGTCCTCTCCTCCTTCCTCTCCTCCAATCACTTCATTACTTCTATTTCTACCTGATGCCAATACGTGAATTTGCATCTCTTGTTGCTCAGCTTATAGACCGTGATCTGTCCCCCTTCTAGTGGGGACAATTTGCTTTTTTTAATGGGATCACTCCTTAATCCAAAACACTTGAGTAGGTGTAGAAGTTCCTGACTTCATTTCCTCCTCAGACAAGAGTTCCAGTAAAGCAGAATAATCAGCTGAATTAACCCCCTAAGGGAAAAAAAACATTATCTCAGGAATTCTGTGTATGATCCAAGGGAGCTAAAGAAAGGAACAACACACAGTAATGATTAGCAAGTTATTCAGAGCTTCACTAGAAAACACACAGATGGCACACAGACAGTCCAATGCTACACATACATTGTATGACATTTTGGAAGCAGCACAGTTGGATTTGGGTACACCAAGCTGTTACTCAGAGCAGCTTTTTTGCCACCAACAAAACTCTGCCTGGTTTATTTTCATGTTCAAACACACACACAGCGTGAGGCTTCGAGCAGGCTCATAGTAAAACTATTAACATGGATTTCTATGTTGCTGTGATTAGTTTTTCTTCTCCCTCTTGAGTCTGGAGGGAGCCAGAAGCCAATGGAAAAAGAAAAGCAATGTGCAAACCCATGAAAAGGAGACCTGAAGGAACAGAACCCTTCAGAAACTTTTCTTATTCTCATCTCATGGAATTCCCAGCTCACTGAAGTCACCTTTAGGTGCTTCTGCCAACTTGTTAAAGTTCTGTGAGAACCAGCTGAACACTCTTGTCCTTTTTTTTGTCCACCACAGAGGTTAAAGGTGAGATGTTCTTTACCATCCTCATGCTTCCCAACCCCTGTGCCAAATGGAGATGCTCAATTCCCATTTTGACGTCAGATTCCAAGCCCTCCTGGCAGTTTTGCCACATTTTAAAGTCAGATTCCAGTCCTCTCTGATGGTTTTGCCCCATTTTAAATTCAGATTCCAGTCCTCTCTGGCAGTTTTGCCCCATTTTAAATTCAGATTCCAATCCTCCCTGGCAGTTTTGCACTCAGCTAAGCCACTCCAGCAGAGCTCTGCTCCATTGCACCAATACACCACCAGGTTTAGGAGCACTAAAATAAGCTTATTAAATGAAAGCCACTTCAGAGGTTTTATGAATAGTAGGGGGTTTTTACTGAGAAAGCAGACCTGGTAGTCTAACAGCTGCCACAGCAGCAAGGGATACATGAATTTCTGAATTTTACCAAGCAGTTGTGTTGCCAAAAAACCCAGAAGCATCTGCTCTGAACCCATAGTGCAGAATTGTGCAAAACCATCCACTGTTCATCTTCAGAAGGGCATGACCCAGGAGGTGCTGAGTCCCAGGTTGCTGCTGTAAACCCTGGACTAAACTGAGCTCACCTGAGCCCTCCTGCAGGGCTATGCCAGAGATCAGAGACTCAGTTCCTCTCCTGGTAGTCCCTGTAGTCACAGATCGAGTCATTCTTCTATAAAGTGACATCAAATCACAAGGAAGGCAAGAGAAAACACTTTCATGGGCAGAATTTATAGGTCTGGGCCTCAAAGAATCTCATCTCCATTTCTGTTCACCCTTCAGGATGAGGAGATGTCTCCAGAGAGTGAAGAGCAGTAGTGAGAAGATAATTTCAGCAGTAATTACCCTTGGCATTTAAATTATAGCCCAGAATAATTTCATTTAGGCCTTCACTGACTAGCAGGAGGAAAAACAATATTAATAAACATCACAGAAGAATGACAGGCTGACACCAGAGCAGGGCTGAACTTCCATCCTTAAACTTTGTGAAGGACTCAGAAATGGGGGAAAGGGAAGCTGCAAATCCCCTGCCTGCAGAACTCATTGCCTCTTAAAAACAAGGAGATTAAAGCAGCCCCTGCAGGATCTCATGGAAAAAAACGTGAAAACTAAACTGCATTTAGAAATGAACTGTCACTGTGCCCTGGTTGGGGTAGGAGTATGGAATATGAGCCACAGCACTCAGAGACATCAACTTTAGCAAAAGTGACTCCAGGATGTGTTTTAACCATCCAAAAGGTTTCTTGTGCTGCCCATACAGTGCTGGGATCCAAACCACTCTGAACCCTTCTACTCTATAATGTGTAGTCTGAGAACACTCAGTAGTGTTTAAATAGATATTTCAACCTATCTCCCTTATCACATCCACTTTATTTATTATTAGTTAACATTTCAACAAGTGTAAGATGATCATCAACTTGGAAACAGCCCTAGACCTGTTTAAAAAAAATATTGTTGTGTTCAATTGCAATGCAAAACAAAACAGAGTGTGGGTTCCTTATCTGGAAGGTTCTTACACACGTTTTGTTCTTCACACCCAAGGAAATGCTGTCACTGACCCACCTGGTTACTCTGCTCAGCCTCAATTTGGGCAATTGCCAGTCCAGGGAGACAATGAATGGGAAGATGTGACCACATAAAAGCAGAGCCTTGTGGTGAGAGACAAACCCTGCAGGAGCACATTAAAAAACAAATCACTGCAAGCACAAGTTCTCAGCTGGCTCGAAGTGGAGCAGCTCCAGCGTTTTCAGCAGAGCTGTATCAGCTGGTGTGGAGCTGTGGGGAGTTGGCTTTGTGTGCCCCAGCTGCAATCAGATCATCCGTGCTCTGGTACAAGCGTGCTCTGCTGGAGGAAGACAGGAGCAGGCACATAAACCAGGTGGAAATTTCCTGTTCTCCCCCCCAAATTCCACATGTCCATCCCCCCCATGGATGACACCTCCACAAGAATGTTATTTGCACAGCACAAGAGACGAGGAGCTCCTGGCACCAGGGGCTCAGGCTTCCAAATTTTAACTACTCCTGAAAGATAGGCCCTTCCTCAAAGGCACATTAAGAGATAAAAGGTTTATCTACACAAATAGTAAACACACAGCCCTGATCTGCTTACCCAGCCCTGAGACTGCAAAGGGAGCACGGAGGGCTCCCCAGTTCAGGGTGCAAATGGAGTATTTCCAGGTGTGAGGTGCCCACACAGCTCTGCACAGATAGCTCAAAGCAGACACAAAGCACAAGTGCCAAGGGATGCCCTGGCAGGGCAGGGGCTGGAGCAGTCCCAGCCCAACCCATTACTCTGCCTCGCAGAAATGTGAAGTTAAAAGCTTTAGGGACATGGCCCCCTTTTGCTCCCTCCCAGCTTTGTTAAGTGAGAGATCACATCCAGTTCCCTTTGCACCCCAAGGTCTCGTTAAAACAAAATTAGAAGCTTCTCTCAGACTACCAAGGTAGCCCAGAGCCCCTGGACACACCAGTGATTTTTTTTCCTTTCCTTTCCTTGTGGCTCAAGGGAGAAATTTTTCAACAGTTAGACTGCTTTAATACTAAATAATTAGATTTCCCCCTCCTCTATCTTGCCTAGATCCCCAAAGCTTTCCCTGGCAAAGGCAAGAGCAGATGTTCAGCTCAGACAAGATTAAAGAAAAACGTTACATGTTGGTTTCCCCATCCTGTAAAAGAAAAGGTAGGGATTAAAATTAAAGTCAAGGGAAAAGATCTCAAATTTGGTAACTGATTCTGCAGTTTAAAAGGGACAGGAAACTGGACAAATTTGCCACCAAGTGGAAAATGTGGCAGAACCAAAGAACTTGGCTTCGAAAATTCCCTTGGCGTGAGGAACGTGGCTCCAGCCTTCTGATTTTATCTTTGAAACCAAAGGGTAAAATCTGGATTAATTATTGGGTACCCCAGAGCCAGGAAAAGTTACATCTTAGAAGGGAAAAGAATAATGGTAGAACAAAGAAAAATCAAGACGAGTAAAGGAGAAATTGATAAATGAGGTGAGAATAAGAAGTTTATATGTGTACATCTTGGCTGGGTGACAACTGCAGTGACTCAGATGATAAAACATCACACAGCCAATAGAGTTGTTTGAAGAGGTCTCCAGAGTGTGAAAAGCAAGGAATAATGGAATAAAAATGAACCAAGACAATTACGTGGATGTTTCCTTCAGTCATAACACAGCTCAGTTTGAGGGTGAAGGGGTGGGCGAGGTGTGTGGGCTGAGACACAAATAAGGATTAAAGCCATTTTGTAGAACTCGTATCCACGTACAGTTTGCAATTCCCAGCCCAGTGATCAGAGAGAGATTATTCTGTAACTGCTTCCCAGCACAAAGGGTGGAACCCACCACGGAAAGATGCCATTTTCCCCCTGATTTCCTTCAGGGCTGGACTAGTCCTCCCATAACTGTGGAAAACAGCACAGCAAACACTCACATGGGTGTAAGGAACGAGCTGCTGAATTTCTCCATCCTGCCTTTTCCAGGGGTCCTGATTCAAGAGCTTTGTCAAACCCAGGGTCTCCAAGTACTAAGAGTGATCACTGACCTGCCATGGTCATGAAACCACATCTTTAAACCTTCTTTACAGCAAGACTGGTGGTAAACCTGCCTGGGCTGGCTTAGAGTTTGAGCACACTGCTGTCATTAAGCTTTTCATTTTTATCTCTGCTAATCCCATTAATCTCTTGCTCTTTAGTCCATTTAGGCCCCTGGTAGTTACCAGTATTTATGCTCTGAAGATTCAGGATGGAGTTACAGCAAGTCCAGTTGTTGTTCCCACTTTACTGAAATCTCAGAACTTGCAGTAAGGCAGGAGAGAATTGCTAAATTAATTTTTTGGGACCATGTTTCTTAAGAACTCTGCAAGGGAAGCAGCCCAAGACAGTCCTAAAAAAGGAGTGCACAAAGAGAATTTAGCTTAACATGAAGCTACACAAGTGACTTGCTCTCTCTCTCCACCACTTTCATCCCCTGTAGGGGAGGGAAAGCATAAGAAGCATTGAGACCATGAGGTGTAAGTACCAGGGGAAAGCAGCACCACTGAAAGGCAAGAGCTGAACCAGGCCAAGACCAGCACAGCTGTCATTTCTCTCCCTAGAATTTAAGGTTTCAAGACTAAAACAAGCAACACAAACTGGGTTTGCATCCAGCAGGCAGGTGTGGACCAAACATAGTCCAAGTGTGAGAAAAGGTGTGCTTGACTTCAGGGCAAGGACAGGTGAAGGGACAGGAACTAAAACTGAGCTAAGGGAAAGAACAGGCAGCAGACAGAGGGGCCAAGTGATTCAAAATTCCTTTGCAGGTTTCTGATTTGTTTTTGCCATAAACACATTACTGAGATCTCTCAGTACATGAGGAAGAAATCCCCTTGATGAGTGTGCCAGTGTTTCTTATTCCCTTAGAGCTGCATTCAACAAAATTTTCAGAGCAGCCCAGGACTCCAGCCTGGTTCCTTCTCTGCCTGCAGAATTTACTGGGCACAGAGCTCCTATTTTTAGCCCCACACATACCCTTGTGCATCTCATCACCTGCTCCCCAGTGCCAGGTCCTGCCTAAGCTCCACTGCAAACACTCCAGTTCCCTTGCAAGTCTCCCAGTCCCTGCTCCAAGGCCACAATCCCTGAAATATGTCCTCGTGCAGCCCAGACATTCCAGCTGCACCACAGAATCTGCCTGCCTGTGATTTTCCCAGCTTCATACCATTCAAAGTGCCATGAACACTCGGAGTGCAAGGCACTGGTACTCAGAGTGCATCCCAGTATATCCTTAATAGCACCATGGAGGTGAAAAGGGGGATTGTGCTCTTTGATGTGGACGTGCCACAAGCTGCTTGCACAGACACACATTTCCACAGTGGTGCCTTAGAACAGCACACACCTCAGGTACCTGGGAATGCAGAGCCCCTTTTAGGAGTCCCCTTTTTCCCAAATCATTTGTTCCAACTTGTACTACTTGTGGTAGTTTCTAGAAACTGCAATCCCAGGTCCCAGCTGGTCCCTTGCAAATAGATAATTGCAGATATAGGAATAAGTGCTTCAAGGATGGAATAAGTTTGCTCTGCTCATCTCCCTGCCTTTCCAGTACTTACAAATCCTCTGCCAGCAAACACTGCAAGCTGAACGAATCATTTGGGTACAAAAAGAATATTAACCCAACAGTGCTCTCTCCTGGGACTGTGGCTCAGGCAACTAGTAAGTCATTAGTTGGACTCTGCAGCTTCACCTCAATCACAGCAGTGCTCCAGAGCTGATCCTTGATTAATCTTTTATTTCAACACAGATTATCTGTTACTGTTTGAGGTTTTTTGTCCTTTTCCCTGTCACAGAGTTAATTAAAAGTGTAATAAAGAGCAGCTTCAGTTCCAGAAGTTTTGCCTGTAGTATCATCAAATAACCCAGTGTATGCATTATGTCCTGTTCCTCTTTCCTGACCCCCCAACCACAGATTTCCACAAGAGCTGCTTAAAAGAAATACCTTATTCATTAACTAAGAATTAGAATAAAGAAAACATGTGTTTCTACTGCAGTCACAGGCCTGCCAGCCAGGCATGGTTACTGTAAATGACCTAGTTAGAGATGGAAATGTGAGCGAGAAAGCTGCAGAAATCTCACATTCAATCAGCACTACAGCCCACAGAAGCTCATTGAGCCCTGAGTTTTGTTTCCTTGCCCAGCTGCCCTTTCCTACCTAAAGCAAAACCCTCCAAATGGCACGAGCAGTTTTGGGTTCTGAGCCACCTGGTCAGTTCACTGTTAGACAAGCAAAGCACAGGGAAGATGTATCTTCCCTCCCCATGGGAATGCTCCACATTGTGTGCATTAACCAAGGAGCCAAGCCTGTCAGAGCAGGGAACTGCTCCTTCTTGGATGGGTTCCCTCCTTGCTTTAGGGGGCAGGAGGGTCTTCAGCTGGAGGGTCTCTGCCCTTTCTCCTGCACTGTGTGTCACAGCAATGAGTGCCACACCACAGGCATGTTCAGCTTGTTCTTTTACATCAGCTTCTCTTGGGAGACATAAGGGCTGGAGACGATCATAATTACCTCCAAACAGCACTTCCAATCCTCCTCCTTCCAAAATAGGACACAAGTGGCACTATATGAGCTGTTTGTTTCACAAGGAAGTGGTGGTGGAAAAAAACACAGGGCACCAGTTCAGGATTTGGAGGAATGTTGTAGAAAAGCCCAACACAGCAGAGAGCCAGAACACAGCATGGGCATTGCCATCCATCACTGCTGCCTCATCTGTGAACAGGGCAAGATGTTCTACAGCCAGATCTGAAACTTCCACCCCCAAACTTTCCCTTGTCATCAGCAGACACACAGCCCAAAGCGTGACATTTTCCATCCCTTGTCACCCTATTTTATTCTATTTTAGACAGTCAAGTATCATCAGTCTTATAAAAGCTCAGTTCCTTCATGTCCATCCTGCCAAACATCCAAAGGAGGAGGAGAGGGTGGAAAAAGGAGGCAGAAAGACGGGGGCATGTGTGGGAAGTGCTGGAAATAGCCTGGAGCTGATAACAGAAATAAAACCGTGCATCAACAGGAACTGGATGGGCTGGGGAACAGCACAGCTCAGAGGCACAACAACTCCTCTTGGCTTGCAGACAGGAGACACTACACAGGACACCACCCCCAGTTTGACACCTTGTGGGGGTGGAATGTCACAGTTTGGTCACAGAGCATTTCAGTGGCTCAGGAGAGCCCACAGCTTCACAAACCCACAGCATCTGGTTCCCATCACAACTACAGAGCGTTTCTCTTTGCTCTGTGTTGTCATCACAACACCCTCCAGGATGGTGCTGGCCAGAGGCCCAGCCCAGCCCAGCTCACAGTCATTCAGCACCACTGAGACATTGAGACAGCACTGAAAAAAGCACCAGCATGACCCCAAAGTGCCTGACCTCAAACGACCCACTTCCTGCCACTCCAGACCTCTACCTTGGAGCAGGGACAAAACTCCAGCCCCGAGTGGCCCATGTTAGCTCTCTAATCAGTCATGGCATGTTTAAATAGAAGTTTAAAATATAGATCTCCCTGTTCATCCACCACCATCAGCTGCAGGCTGAGTCCTGCCTTTCAGGAGTAGACAGACTGCAGACAAACCCAGGGCTTTAAAGATCAAGGGCATCATTAGTTTCAAATAAACAGTTTAAATAGTTACAAAGAAACACTTGTTGATATAAACACGTGAAATACAGTGAAATTCCTGACGTGCACCCAGTGACTGCACAGTTGACCTACTTCATCTTGGATATTGTTTGACTCTCTCCTGTAAAGGAGTAACTTATTTCAGAGACTACAGGACTGAACCAAAATGTTTCTAACTTCACCCTGCACCTGCATCCCCAGTGAAGACTTATCAGAGCATGGAAGCACAGGAGAGTCACTGATTTGCATCTCATTACCATAGATGCTTATTGCACTTTGCACCTGCTCTGAGACAGCTCTCTCTGTTTGCAGAGCAGATCACTAATAAACTTGTGTGCCCTTTGCATTAATTACCTGGAGACAGGCATGAGATGAGCACCCAAATGCAGCATCAGGGCAACATAAACACCGGCCACAAGCTGGTGTGACTGCAGGACATGTGACAGATGTGACAGTCAGAGAAACTGGGGTGGCATCTTGCTCTGCAGCACACGAGCAATGCATGTAGAGGCATTTATCAAGCACGGTGCACTAAAAGAACATGCTAAGCACAGGCATGCCAGGCAAAAACAAGTTGCCAAAAATGTGGTGTTACAATCAGCAATTTCACCTTTGGGATAAAAAAATTGCTGCAAAAGCTCTGAAAATATGGTTATTCCCTAGGTAAGGATGGTTGTGCTTTCTCCCACCTCATCTCCTACTGTGCCTTTTACTACTGGTCTGTCATATTACTGCTCATCCCCAAGCCAATTAACCTTCTTTAACCAAGAGCCCAGAATTCCAGCACCTCAGGCTTTATGGCATAAATCAAATTTGGTCCAAGAGAAAAGCTTGGCTTTAAAAGTCTGTTTGAAAAAAACCCAAACCACCACCCAGTGGAGTGTGAATAGTTATAGTTAAGACATTTGTATGTCATTTATGTTATTAAAGAGCAACAGATGCTTTAGTTCTATGTGAAATAGAACAGGTTCAAACTCTCAGCTTAAATCCCCCTCTGATATCAGCACATGACAGCCCAGCTGTAGAACCACAGCACTCACAGACAACTCAACTTTAAATTCTTGATCTTTTATAAATGGAACCTTCATAGAAAGTTCAGCAAATATACAATAAAATTATTCCCTTTTAGGTCTTCACTTGACTTGTCTCATTGTCCTCCTGAGTCTCCTTCAAGGCTCAGAATTTTTGAAGACACGAGGCAATCAGACTCATGCATTTGCTGCTCATGGACAGCACGCACAGCCTTTTCCAAGTATCTCTTCACTCCAGAAATCACTTGTTAATTACACTGGTACCCATCTGAGTTCCAAAGGCACTCCAACTTCTTCAATGAATAAGCAGAATCCTTTCCTTCCTGGAACTAAAGTGAATGAAGACACTCTGAGGCAGCAGCGAGCCGTGGTGTTTGCAGGGGTGGGATGCAAAGCTCACATATTCCCAAGAAGTTCAACATTTTCCATCTGTTCAAGGTTCTTGTCCCCTGTGCTGCCACATACACACATTTTTATGTCATTGCCCAGTCCTATTTTCCTCTTTGCCTGATGATTTCCACCACTCAGACTTCACTCACACCCAGTTTCATGCTGGGATCAAGGACAGATCCAATTTGCTGTTGCTGCCCTGAGAAAACAGAGTTAATGACTGACAAGGAGATTCTCCCTTTTCCTTAGAGGGCCGTGTCAAAACCAGGGAAACTCATCAGTCATTTCTTCAGCCTGCATGGATTATTCCAAGGGAGTTGTGGAATGTTACGAGCAGCAAGTCTGTTCTGACAGACACTCCAGCCACACCTGAGCTGTGATTTTTGCACTCATCATCCAAGGAGCCTCCCCAGCCTGGATCCTTGGCACTCACAGCACCCTCAAGAGCTCTGTTTGTGCCCCTTCCTAACCTTCTTTTGTCCAAGAATCCTCAAGCTCTGACTGCCTAGCAAGGAATTGATAAATTGGTAGATGAATTTTAATGATAAACCTCTACAGTCACAAAAGAAAACTGATGATATGGAGTGTTGAGATCATGTTCTTTTCAGGAAAGCCCAAAAATGGAATTATTCACTCTGCTTCTTCAATACTTAGGGAGGAAAAAGGCAACAGGAGCTTAAAGGCTTCAACTTTTGCTTTTCCAAGACCAAACTCCAGCCTTGTTAATAATGTTCACTAAATATAGGTTGTAAAGAGAAAGAAACAATAACTATGCAGAGATCATCTCATCCAGATAAAGCAAAATGCAAATCATCATCATTCTTTAATACATGCAAATTCTGCAGAAAGTCTCTTATTTAACATTTACTCAATTGTTTCAGGCTTCTTGCATGGGAAAGGTCAAAAGCAGAAAATGGTAACAGCACCTGATATCTCCACATTGACCTGAAATCTCTTTTTCCCTCTTTGCTCCAGCATGTTTTCATGCAATGTGCACACAAGGACAATGGGTTGTATATAAAAGGGCACAAAACTTTGTAATTAGATAAATGAAAGACAAGCACACCAGCTCTGGGCACCAATCACAATGTTCTTGCATTCCATTTACATGCTTGCAATTGCTAAAAGCAACAGGGCACTATGCTGTGGAAAAGGCTGAGCAAAAAACAGAGGGAATGTTTCCTAGACCTCAAGTCGTGCTTCCACCTGCTTTTTTCCTTCAGTTTGACATTTGTATCCGAATTCCAGAGGCTCAGGAAGTCTGCAGTCTCTGCATTCACTCTATACATTCAACCACACAGGGCTGATATTTTAGAAATGTTCTTTGTCAAGCATCCAGAGAACCACAACCAGCTAAACCCCAAGATTAACAGTGTCATCTTTTATTTAGGGCCTAATGCTGCTTCTGAGAAGGATCACTATTAATAAGATTAGGTGGGTACACATTTTGAGCCGAGTGTGTTCACAGAATAATCAGTGTGTGGCCAAAATCCTTGACTGGCTCAGCCCACACTCCAGCCAAGGATTTTTGGCAACTGTTTAATGCACAAAGTAATGCCTCTTGTCAAACATATATATGAATTATGTAAGATATTCAGGAGCCTGAAGTTCATTCTAAAAGCACACAGACAACCAGCAATAAAAAGTGTGGTCCCACTGATACTAATTTCCTGCAATAGCTGTTCTGACAACTCAGATGAGAAGGCTGCACTAACCTGCTGGGTTTCACAGCCTGCTAACTCACATTTAGGGTGCTCTTTCCAAGGCAATCACTGAAATGGGAAAACTAGGAACACTTCCTGACAGAGATAAAAGCTGTTTAAGAGAAAAATAGAGGAAAGCCCCCCATAATTAAGAGATGTGAGATCACAGCAAAAGGGTTGTTTTAAAATTGAAGCCATAGCTTTGCAATATCCAGGAGGTCCACAAAATGCTGAGATATTAAGTATACATTGGTTTGAACACACCATTCTGTGTGAGGACACACATGCCTTTGTGTGTAATATGTCATGTATTTTTTGAGACAAAGACCTGTCTCAAAGACACTGAAATCTTTTAAAATGAACCAAGCAAAAAGTAACAGAATTTCTCATCCCTCCAAAACCACAGCGGGTCTTCCCCATCACAGCCTTTGCAGCAGTCCATGTTAATAGCTTTACTATCCACTTGCAGCAACTTCAATGCCCCAAATAAGCTGATAAAACAACGCAAGTGCCCCGACCGCCACCTCCGGAGGGGACAGCGGGACGGTGTCCCCGGAGGGCTGCACTTTTTATTCCGTGCTAAGGGACGGGCACGGTCATGGATGTGCCAAACCCGGCGCCGGGAGGGTCGGGAATGGGAATAAGGTGCTTACCTGGCTCTGCTCGGAGGGACACTCATTCACCAGCCAGCGCTCCCAGCAGCATTCACGGGTGTGCAGAGCGGGGATCCCATGCCGGGGAGGCGGGATGCGGGATGCGGGGGTGGAGAAGGGATGCGGGGGTGGAGAAGGGATGCGGAGGTGGAGGAGGGATGCGGGATTGAGAAGGGATGCGGGATAGAGGCGGGATGCGGGATGGAGGCGGGATGCGGGATTGAGGAGGGATGCGGGATGGAGGCGAGATGCGGGATGGAGTCGCGGACCCCTCGGCGCGATGCGGGGTCCGTGTGACAGGCGGCAAACCCGGCACAGAGTGGCTCATCCCCCTGCCAAGAGCTCACACCGCCCGCACGGGAGCTCCGCGCCTCCTTAACCCTCCTGTGCCCGCGGGGATGGAGGAGGGAGCTTCGTTCCCCTAAGGAATCACCCCCTGCCCTCCCCAGCCCTCCCCAGCCCAGCCCATCCCCTCGGAGCTGGAGAAACCTCAACCACACCAGGTGGCATTTGGCAACGTGGTCTCAAAGGGATTTAAAGCAATGGCAAGAGGCTGCCAAACCAACAAACCCACAAAAAGAGCCCAGAGCTGCAGATGAGGGAGGCACAAACAAACCCCAGCAGCAGCAGAACAAAGATCTGCTATGGATAAAGAGGTGTCTACACTGACTGAATCCCACATTGCTGCCAAACACGGGACTGGAGGTGAAAATGTGGCTTGAATCTGGCAGTGGAGTGGTCTGGATGTTTATACTTCCTCCATTTACTCCCATATATCCCAGGTTCATGTTGGGACACAGGCTGGGACCAAGGACAGAGCCAATTTGCTGTCAGTGCCACACGAGGGGATTCTCCCTTTTCCTGAGCAGGGACCATTTTAGAAATGGGGAAACTCCATCAGTCATTCCTTCAGCATTCATGGGTTATATACCCCAGTATACATGGTATCTGTATGGATTCAGAGAGGGTCAGAGGTTTTGGCACTCTGTTCTCACCATCTCCAGCAAGAGCACAGTTCTTTGGAGGTTTAAATATTTATTTGTTCCCAGAATCAGAGAGGTCAGGACAACACCTGACAGAAATGACATACAGAAAGCAGACACTGAACCAGAGGAGGTTACTGGGCAATCAGGTTTGTTCCAGCATTAAACCTCTTGGAGCAGAACATGCCACAAGCTCAGAGCTTTGATGTGATCCTCCCTCCCTCATCAGGATAACTTGGGTTTTGTAGATTGTCTTAATTCAGTGACCACAGACTAAATATTCCTTCTTTAAAAACATGCCCTAGGGATTTGGACACCAAGTTCTCATTAACTGTAGTCAAGTCCAAATCCATCATCGTAGCCTGGGACTCAGATGTCTGGACCTACTTTTCACCACAGTTTACCAGAGAGTTCCAGCCCTGACAGAAACACCAAATCTTATCCTGTGGCTGACAGGTCTCAGGGAACAGACTGACTTGTACAATGCCTGTCAGAGAAAGCTGGGGGACTGTTCTTAGCAGACTGACATTCCCCACACTGATCAGAGGAAGACAAAATTAAAATAAAAAAGAAGCTCATTTCCCCAGAGACACCCAGAACCAAAGGCATCCCAAATGGACTAAGGTCAGAAAAATAAAACATTGCTTTGAGCATGTGGTGTGGACAGAAAACCTTCACAAAAACACCCCCAGCCACCTCCAACATCCTTCCCCTCCCAGAACAGTCTAACTCAGGAATTCCTCTCCACTGTTTGTTCTCAAAGCAAAGCTCAGCCTTCCCCCCAGAGTTTCAAGGCAGACATTGGCAAATTCCAGGGTTTGCTCTTTAACACCTGGGAGGACACCTGACCATGTTTTGCAAGACTGGAGCCAAAGAGCAAGAAGTCTGGAAAACAATCTCAGCCAGCCCAGAGGAGCATTGCAGAGACAAAGCTGCGGGACTGCACAGAGGGGACAACTCATGCCAAGAGGCATCACTGCTGTCATTACCACAGGGTTGCAGCAGCATTTGCACACAAGGCAGCAGCTAAAAAGCAACACAAGCTCATGACAACAACCTCATTGAGCTGCTTTTCTTAACATGTTAAGCAAGAAATGTTCAATGAACCTTTTTTCCTGTGAATTCTTCTCTTGAAATCACAGCCAGCATTTAAGCCCATCACAGCGTAAATTAGTACTAGTACAAGCAATAAAGGTACTAATAGTACACATAATAAAGGCCCATAACTTGATCTTTTATTGAGGGAACTGTTTGTTTTCCCTACACTCCTTATTTCATACAAGCAAGCACCAAACAGAGCCACAGCTCTTCAAGCACCTGGGTGTGCCAAGCACTTTGCTCTGTGCTCTGTGGGCTCACAGCACAGGCAAAATGAGCACTGGCCTGTCTGCAAGAGCCCATAACCAGCCACTCTGCAAACTTCACATTGTAATCAATCTTGGGTTAGTGTACCCAGACCTGAAGGAGAAATTCTGTGCTTAGAAGTCAAAAATTTATCAAGGATACAGCCATTGTTCAAACACAACCTGTTTGTTATGATAGGGTTGTCTTTGCCTCTGTTGTTTGAGTGCTGCTCTATGAAAAGCAAAGCTGACCCCCTCCAGCAGACTATTCCTTCATGCATCACCTGATAGCTCAGAAAAACATCCTTGAAGAGAACTGTCAATGCAGAGCTTAAAATATTCTGAAGATGATAGAGTTACATGGGGATTTCCACAGGAGCAGAGATGGTGACTTTTAAAGGTAAAAAACAGCACCAAAAAGCACATTTGCTGTGCCCACAGTCATTGTGCAGCTGGACATCAGGGCTCCACCTGCCCATTTTCAGATCTAAAGCTCTTCCCCTGGGAAGAAGGAAAATCTGTGCCCCTACAGCTCTCCCCATTTTCTCTCCCATGGGCTCTAATCTCCCTTCTGCAAGCAAGGGCTCAGCACAGAGCTAAGCCACGGTCTCCAAGGAAGGAATTTGACCTCAAAGACTTGATAAGCTGCAAAAGAAAAAACAGTTTTACAAACAAGAAAAAACCCCAAACCCTAACATTTAATTTAGCCCACCTAGACAAGGGATTAAGTCTGACTGCCCAACAGTTTCCTACTTATTCCCTCCAAATAACAAGTTTTCTGCTCAGACTCAATTCAAGAGTAAAAACAGTATTTAATTTTTTGTCAAACATTTGGTTTCTGACAAAGAGAAAAAAGATCAGTTCAATGCTGCCTTATTACTACACAAACACAGGGGGTTTTATTCTCTGAGCAGACACAGAAGAACACCATCCTATAAAGGAGGAAAACAAAGACTGGCAGAGATGGGATAAAGAATTTAGGACCAAAACCCCACCTGCACTAAAGAACCCTTTCAGTTATCCCATGGCTTTGCTTCCCAGACATCATTAGTTCAGGACATGTTCATTTGTGTCCTGAACCAAGTAGAGGAAGCAGCTGGAGGCTCAGCACTGCAAGTACAACTCCTAAATCATTCACAGCTCCAATTGGCTCCATCTAGTTGGGAACTGTGATTAGCTTTTACTTTTTCAGCTGCCAATTACAGAGAAAAGCAAAAAAAACCCCTCTCATTCTTCATTTGCAAGCCCTTAGGGGAGACCTGGAGGAAAGTCAGATTTGGCCCTTTCATTCCAACCAGAAATAGAGCAGTGGAATTTATTTCCCTTCCCTCCACCCATAAATTTGAATGTAAGAACTGGAGCAGGGAGAAAGGAAAGCAACTACTTAGAGACAGGAAATTCAAGAAGAAATTGAGCAGCTTCTGGTGTTGCATAAGGTAGTTGGAACATGGACCCAAGTGACTCCATATGATTTAAGAGGTCACTAGACATCTACTCAGTCCCCTCGGGCATTGGGCAGGATTGTTCCCCACTGGAGAGGGATAAAATATGTAATTCAGTGTTCAGGAGAGTCTGCTTGTGTCATTTCACATTAAGATGGACTTACCATCCCTCTTGGCAATCAGCAGTGCACTCAGGTGCTGCTCTCAGAAAATGTTTCCACAAAAAGCTTATTTTTTGCAGCACATTTTATAGAAGTTTAAACTACTCAAACATCTGTGCCAGAAAAAAAAAAATTGGTCAGCTGATCACAAGGTTAATTTACAATCTGTCATCTGATAATTACAATACAAACATAAAAGAAGTTCCTCAGGAAATGGGTTCTTTTTTTGAGACACTGTGCTTCTATTTAAAAAGCAGGTCCTAGGCTTGGTTCCAATTTCCTTCTGTATTCTTGGCCATACAGCCAAATTTAATTTCAAATAAAGGCATCAAGTAGATCAGAAGATAAAAGCCCCTTCACTACCTGTGAGTGCTGAGGCAGAGAAATTAAAGCACATGTAGCCTGTGGAGAGACTGAACAAATATTGTTACTCTCAAGAGATTTCCATAGAGAATTCTTGGTTAAGATGCCTTTTTACAGAAGAACTAAACATTCCTCAGTTACAGAGGTCAGGACAGATTTGAAGAACATTTCTGACAGTTCTGTGTTGTCTCCAATACCATTGGTAGAAATACACAGCTGTAGGTGCTGAATTTCTTCACTAAACCATTGCATCCTACTCTTAATTCATATTTACTTCAGACTACCCATTAAAATAAGAAAAAACTCAGATGAGTAATTGGATGCCAGAAAGGTACAGTCTGAAAAGTCCTGGTGCTCTGACAACAGGGCTGGGCAAAACAGACTCGGCAGCAAAGAATGTGATAGCTTTGAGCTTTCTTTTCTCAGGAAACAAACCTATTATCTAAGCCTTGCATGGTGTAAAATTATTCTATCTGTACTTGGCAGACTTCTAAGCTCAACTACACATCAGTGAAACTTCCCAATATCAGTTCCCCCTGCAATCAGTAACACCTCAACAAGGAGAATAAACAAAGATATTACAGCGATCAAGCCCATGACAGGCTCTCTGACACGGCCCTTTTTGAAATGATAAGATGGCTGAATTACCCACTTTCAACCTCTGACAGCACTCCTGAGCTGTGGAAAAAAACCTAAAATCCCATTTTCAATTAGATACAGTGGTTCAAAGGTTCAGGGGTGGCTACAAGTAGTCTCAGCCCACTGGGGTTATCAGACCAAATACTTTTCATCAACGTGCCTCTGAAAAGGTTTTTCTCTTTGTATTAATACTTGGATTTTTAAGTGAATTACCTCATGCACTGTTGAACCTTTCCACTCTTCCACTTCCTGACAAACTGGGCTGTGCCAGACTTGAAGATGCAGCTCATTGTATGATCTGGCCAGAGCCTTCCAACACCTCCAGCAATAAAGAGAATTGCAACCTACACACCTCAGGAAGAAAAAGGCCCCATCATCTCCCAGAAGGTTAAGCTGCCTGGATCTGTCCAAGAGAATGACAAAAGCCTGTTCTCTAACAATACCACTTTCAAACACACATCAGAATTCGGCAGGTTTAGAACTGCAGCTCCAACCCTTCAAGCTTGGAATTTTACTTTTTGTAAGAAGTGAAATTTGTACCGAGTTCTGCACAAGTTCTTGCCTTGTGCAAGTTCAGATTTCAGATGTAAACTTGGTGCTCAGGCTCAGAGCAAAAGGTTTATTCTCCTTATAGAAGCTCATTGGGGAGGGCACAGAAATACCAGTTTAGGGCAGAATTAGGAGCTGTGCCCTCTTGGGGTGGAATCCAAGTTGTTTTCCAGAATAATGGCCACAATTAGGGACTTTTGTTTTAAATTCCAGCAGCCAGACACAGAGGACAGTCGGGACATCTCCCCTGTGCTCCTTCCCCTCCCATCCCCATGGTCATTGCCATGGAGGCCAAGGAAAGCATAAAGATAATAGATTAGAGACAGACAAGCAGCAGTAAACAATAAATACCAGAGATATAAAAGTTCACGAGGAAAACTGGCCCCAAGGCTTCTTTCAAGGACAGGGTGCTTAATAATAAATGGGAGATTAATCCAGCTCTCCATCACCAGGGCAGACCTTCAGGGAAAAGGACAGGGCTGGAGCCTGGTTTATTAGAGCCATTTAGCATATTCAGTGTTTGCTCCACACCAAAAGCACTCGACACAAACAAACACATCCTCCAAATTTAGCTCTGCAATATCCCCCTGCTTTCCAGCACTTCCACAAACAAACAGCCTCGGGAAGAGCTTCACAGCAGCGAAGAGAACAAAGCAGCGAAGACTCACCGGGATATCAAGGGCAGCATTCCTGCTAAACTGAAACAGCTCCTCTCCAAAAGGAGCTAATGAGGAGCTTCCAGTGTGAGAGCAGAAATCGCAGGGAGCATATGGGGAGAGCATCTGCCTTCAGAGTTCCAACTTTTCTAGACTTTCTGGAATATAAGTAAGTGCAATAAACGTTCCCCAGCCTGACCTTGGGAGCACAGAGTGTCTGGTTTACACAGAGACCCCAAACCACCACGCTTAAAAACTATTCCTTACACTCCAAGGCACAGGGAATAAAGACTGTCAGGTGCCTGGAGCTTCTGCAGCCACTCCAGAAACTGGGGGTTTGTTTCTGTGCAAACCAAGGCAGTTTCTGAGCCCTGCACAAAACTTCCATTTCACACAGTGAAGATGAAAAATGCAGCAATAAAGTCACAGCTGCTCCCACCTCTTCAATCAAGTCACTGAAAGTGCTGAGAAAATATTATAATCAACTCTTGTGGCTTCTGCCAGGGGGTTATTGACTTGTGTCTGCTCCAGATAGATATTCACAAATCTAACTTAAAATTCTTTTGCACCTTAAAATAGTTAGGGAGCAAAGGGCTCTTAGAATTAGCCAAATTTGGCATCTATTTTTCTTGCCCAAATTATAAACCAAGAACACCAAGTAAGGTATTACAACTGAGATCCTGACAGAAGCACCAAAAGGTTGATTACTCGAGCACCAGAAACATTTGGGGATTTGCAATGTTCTAAGAACAGCTCAACACTTTCATGTCCCTCCACTATATTATTTCAATGAGAAAACTTCTTAAACATGCAAATATGTACAGAGCAAGTGAAAAAGAAGGAAAAAAAACTTTGAGACTAATCCATTCTTCCTTCCTGAAAACCTGTGTGAGTCCCATACTCCAAGTGGTTGCCTTTATCTCCCCAGAAGCAACTCTGCAGCTGTGAAGCAAATTCAAGTTCCAGAGATGAACAAAGGAGCCCAGTTACTGCTGTTAAATGCATTCAAAACCATGAGCCAAGGGAAGGGGAGGAATCATGTAGCAAATTAACACAAAGCAAAACCTGGAGTGAAATGTTTGGCTCAAAGATTGCAAGATTTCTGATCAGAACACTTAACTCAGGTCTACAGCACCAGCTCTTGGGTCTGGAATCAGCAACTAGGAAACCTCCAGAAACTTGGGGGAGAAAGAAGCCTACCTGAAATCTGACAACAGGGTTGAGACAAACTCCTCTTTAACACTACAAACAAGGCTAACCTTAATCAGAATCATAATATATATCACAAGCAGATTCTTTATTCCAGTCTTTCTTCCCCATGCAGGGACTCAAGGCCACTTACATCCCCAACCTGAGGCAAAGGGATCAACGGGTACCTCAGACACTCAAAATTCTAATTTTTTAAAGACCTGCCCTTTCTCAGAAACCTACAGGTTACACTTCACCTCAGCCCTGTGTTAGAGTTTCAAAATTATTCATGGAATTTTTCTTTAATCCCTTGCCAACACAGCAGTTTGGGGATTGGGAGCCAGAAGGAGATGCCTTGTTGGAGCCCAGCTCTCTCCCTACCTGCTCGTGGAGTCAGCCAACTATCCAAAGCCTACACACAAGGTTAGTAAGTTAGTTAGTTAGTTGGTTAGTTGGTTAGTTAGTTGGTTAGTTAGTTAGCTAGCTAGTTAGCTTTAGCTAGCTTTTCATTCCCATGTCATGGCTGGGGAGAGAATTGGGGGAAGGTGTTTTCTTTTTTTGGTGGGACTTCACTTTCCCCCCTGGCTTGGGAGATGTCAGAGAGAGGTTTCCTGGTGCTCCTTTTTTGCCACCACACCTTTGTCCTCCCTGTGCTTGGGTGGCAGCTGCCACTGGCTGGGCTGGTGGCAGCACTGGGAGGGAGTCACTGTCTGTAAATACAACTGCACCAAAGGGGCAGAGATAGGACCTGATTTGTTTCAAAGTTTTGGTTATGGTGTTGCTGTTTGTTCTGTCTTGTTCTTGGTTATACAAATATATAATTGTAGTAAAGAACTGTTATGCTTTTCTCTACATTTTCTGATTAATTTCAAAGGTTGTGGTGTTTTTGAGGAGAGAGGGCCCCCCCCCTTCCTAGTCCAGGATTCCTCACTTTTCTTGATAGACATCTTGGTTTCTTTTAAACTGAGACAAAATTGGCACCCAATGTGTGGTTTGAGTAAAGAAGGGTAACAGTTCTTGTGTCATCATGTGTGAATTGAACTCAGGGTCCATACAGACCATACTGTACAGCAGATTTGGTTTTATGTATCTGTGAGGGAGAGATGCTGTGATAGATCCATGGAGAGCAGACAAAAGGTGGGGAAGGGGAGAGAAGGGGGTGGGGATGAATGGAGAGGGAAAGGAAGGGGAAAAGGAGTCAAGAGCTAAGGGGCAGGGGATGCAAGGGGCAAAGGGGATGAGAGGACCCTCACGGTTTGACATCATTTGAGTGGGAGAATTTAGAGGAGACAAGGACAGGTTGAAGGGTAACTCACAGCACTTCACCAGATAAGAAGTCAGACTCAGGACCAGGTTTAGATTTCCATGTGGTTTAATAAGTTAACAGATTCAGCCATTACACAGCAATAGAATTCTTCAAGATTTACAAAGGTGCAAGAACTTCATTTATTCATAAGTAGTTTTATTCTCCTCTCTTAAATAGCTGTGCAGTTCCAATTCATTTCCCCCCAGACAATCTGGGGTTAAAATAATCCACCCAGAGAGAAGGCATCAAAGTACAAAAGAGCACACACAAGGAGGGGCACTAATTCAAATTCCATGTGGGTATTTGGTCCAGCACCTCACAAGCAAGGAGAAGTGGTGTGGAGCAGTCATGCCTGTAGAAGGAGCTGTGGAATCACAAGCACACAGAGACCTTTGCCAGAGGTTTGGCCACCACTGGAACTGTCACTGTACCAAGAGACTCCCCCCACCTTGCAGTGGGGGCAGGTGGGGAGGAGAGAACGATGCAAAAGATCAAACCCACACCACCAGCAGCCTCCCAACACTGAAGTGTCTCCCCAGCTACCCAGAAATGATCCTTCTGTAGGTTTAGCAAACAGTGAGCCAAGAGAAGCTGTTGAGGGAAGGAAACTGCACTGCTAGAGACAAAAAAGCATAACAAAAACACTGGTAAGAGTAAACTTTGCCGTGCACCAGTTCTAGTCTAGAAACAGCACATGCTCCTGGTGCTCTGACATCAGGGTGGTGAGTTCTCACTACATTCACCTCCACTGAACCAGCTCTCCATTCAAGTTGTCTTCTCTTGCTCTTCCCCACTTCAGTCAATCTGCCTAAAAACCTGTCCTTCAGCTACACAAGCAGCAGGAAGGTGCTTGCAGGGGCAGGAATGGGACTCATTTGCTCAGGTCCATGCAAGAAATGGATACAAATGGCACAGAAGGCTCTCCTGACCCACCACCCTTGTCCCCAGTCCCTTTGCAGCATTCCCAGTACGGGCATTTGCAATTATCTAATTACAACCACATGCACACACACAGTCCCTCTGGCCTCAGTCAGGCACCCATCATCCCCAAGCCTTCAGCACCCTCAGAACACTGAGGGTTTGTAGTTCCCTTCATTTCTTCCTGTGCCCCTCATGGGGCAACACTGAGGGTTTTTCTTGACGAGGAGGCTCCTAAAAAAAGCCTTACTAAAGAATAGGGAGAGGGTGTATCCAGAGAGAAATACACTTACAAGCATCCTTGCAGTAAGAGCAAATCTATTTTCTTCAGAGAAGTAAAAATACACAGCATAGGTAAGTTCTAGTAATTCTGTTCAGCCAAAATGGAAAAAAAAAAACCAAAAACCAAAAAACTGGAAATGCCCAAGCAAATGAAAACAAACCAAAAATAAAACAAACAAAAATCAAAACAAACAAAACCAAACAAAGTCAAAACAAACAAAAAAACCCCAAAAAAACAACAACAAAAAAACAAAAAACAACATAAAAACAAAAAAACAGCCAACAAAGAAACAAAACCCCACAAACAAAAAACCCCAAAATTACTACTTTGGCTTCATTCATTGTTGGTGTTTGTGTAGCTGGCAGTGAAACAGCATTTGGAACTCAGGCCCCCAGAAGGTTGAACCCCTTCAGAAGCCTCCATGCATCCAAGACACTGCTCCTCTTCCACCACATATTTGGTCAAGGACCAATTCCACAAGGTGCAAATATTGAGCCTACCCTGAGACAATGATCTGCCAGCTGCAGATTATCCAAGCCTGCAAAGTTCCATGGCAGCCTCACCACTCCCAGGGCTGCTCTGGGGTCCCAGCACTGGGAAATGTCACAGACTCTGCAGCAGCACCGAGTGAGGGCAGGGGCATCTGGAGAAGTTAAACAAAGAAATCAGATTTCAAATACCACTTCTGTCCCAAAGGCAGAAGCACAGGCAGGGATTAAACACAGAAGAGGTTTCTTTAAGCAGCAGTTCTATGGGGGGAATTCCCAGGGACTCTCTTTATAGTTTCAGGAGGCCAAAGCCCTGTGTGACCTTCCCTTTGCTTTCTGAGAAGACCAGGACAGAAGAATTGCTTCTCACAGCAATAACCACATCTCCCCCACCAGGCAGACTCGTTACTGCACACATCTTTGGAAGCCAGGAGAGCCACCAGTGCTCACACAACTGGGATTAACAAAACCAGTACCTGCTGCTTGGGGGATGAAAACGTTCCTGTGAAGGAGAAAGGGATCCTTGTACAGACATGACAAGAAGGATCAACGTGTCGATCAGGTGTATCAGAACTAAAAGACTTCCAGTGCACACAGCTGAGCACTTTCCCCCCTATCCTGTTGCTCAAACAGCAGTTTAGCCCAACACCCTGAAAAGCAATCTCACTTACCAGGAGTATTTAAAATATAAAAGGTTACAATATCAGCCCTATGACTTTGAGAAGCAACAAAATGGCAGAAAATACATCTCCACTAGGAAACACGAGCAGATTCAGGACAATGTTTGGGATGTGCTCTGTCAGCACTTGACAATACCTCTTTCCTTTGCAAGATATGAATTTGCAGAGCAATTTACTGCCTGTGATCAAAAAATTCAAAGGAAGATGTGCCCCCACCATCACGCTTCCCATTTGCCATTCATTCTGCCAAGCAGTGCAGGAGAGTCTTCTGCCACATCAAAGCTCAAAATCAAAAACAGGACCTTCACTGTGAGTGGGAAGCATAGCCTGGAGCTAACCAGGAACAAACACAGGAAAGCTCACAGACACAGGACAGGAATTCCCATTTAACATGGCTAGAAAGGGATTGTTGGTCCCCAAGGGCAGTGAGGAACTCGAGTTTCAGTTTCACTCCCTTTTCTACCACTTCCTTTTCAGAGCAAGATCAAAATATGCCCGTTGAGACTCTTGGCATGTGTTTGTAGCACACAAATCTCACCTTTTCTGCCTCCAGTCCACAGCAACAAGGACAACACCCACAGACCTTGTGTGCAGAAGCCCCAGATCCCTGATTCAGAAGCACCCTCAGTCACTCCTCACCACAACAGCTCAAGCCCCTCTTGCAGTTTAAAGAAAAGAACACAGGACTATCAAATGAGACTCGTGGTAGGTCCTGTGATTAACCCACACCTGAAGTACTGCTCTTTTCCAAGTTCATTTCCACTCAAACCACTGTTTCTAATGCAAGGCTTCACAGCCATGCCACTAGAGAAGCAGCAATGTTTGGGTTCAACCAGCACTCTTCATCCAAAGCAACCCTGACATGGTATTAAAAAGAATAAATAAAAGCCAAGATTCAAGCATCAAGTACTGTCACAGGGGATGGTGCAAGAGAGAATGCCAAACTGGAACCACTCCCTGGGACTCTGGGAACAAGGGTGTGCTGGGGAAGGACAGCACCACGTGTGACACCAACCCAGCAAAGGAAGGCCACATCCAACTTGGAGCTGGATCCCTACAAAAGAGCCACAGATTGTCAGTTTCCACCAGCACCAGAGCACTTGTGTCCAGGAAAATGATCTTCAGCAAGAAACAGAGACTTCTCAGAACTGCAAACAAAGCCAGAATGCCATGTGGACATGCAAAGAAACAAAGGATACAAGACATGGCAGAGCTTGAGGGTGACAAAGACTCCTCCACCAAAACAAATGAAGAGGTTCCTGCTCAGCCAGCTGGACCAATCTCATTTTTCACACAGGGGGAACAAGCAGGAAAAACAAGGAGCCCCTCCTGCTGGTACACACTGGCACTTTCATGTCAAGCCCCAAGTGACTCTGGCCTTCCCTCCCTGCACCAACACTCAAGAGACACCCTGAAGCTCCTGCCTGGAAATCCTTTGCAGCGACATATCCAGAGATGTTCCAGTCTTTGGAAACAGCACATGGCAGCAGTAAGTCAGGATTTGTCCTTCCAAAGAACATGTGTTTTATGGGTGCCATCAAGAGAACTACTTTTTCAGCTGGTAGCATCCTGCACAAGGCAGTGTGACAGCTGCCACCTTGGGAGGTACTGAAACAGGAGAGCAGAGCTGGTGAATCCAGCCAGGCTCAGGCAATACCTCTTGGGTGAGTTGTTTCCTCCTCTCTGTCCCACTTCCTTCACTTACAATCCACAGGAGAACAGGAGGTCCCACTCAAACCAGGCATGCTGACAGGGCAGGGGTGTTTCTCCAGAGAGCATTGTTATGCTTTCTGAAAGGAGCCTCTGGGGGTATTATATTCACAATGTGCACAGGTCAGGAGACCAGACAACCACTCCTCTAAGAAGGGCAGTCTCCTCTCACACCAGGAGTCGATACTCCCCTGCATGCCCCTTCCTCTGCAAATACCCACTGCAGAAATGCCCCCTCTGTTTGAATGCAGTGGATCAGGTTTACTAGAAGAAAGGAAATACCATGTGAAATCAAGAAAGCTTCCTTCTATTACAGGAAACCGTTTCACCAGTGAAAACATGTAAACTCCAGCCTCTCTTCCTGCCACGTGCCTTCAGGCTCCCCATCAGACTGCCCTTCCACCACACACTCCTTGCCACAGTCCTTGCCATCCATGCCCAGCATGGTGCCAGCCCGTGGCACAAGAACAAGAGTGTGCCAGGTTGGGCATTCCACAGGTCCAGAAGACAGCCTGGCATCCCTTCAGTAACACCCCAACCACCCCCAAGGGTAAGGGATCTGCTCATAGGACAGCTGGTGTGGACATGCAGCACAGCCCCTTCCCTGTTCAAGAACACAGCTGTGGAAGGAGAGCTGCGTCACAGGGTGAATGCCCAGAACTGACAGCACTGACCAGGCATTCTTCCAAGAGCCCAGGCTCCTACAAACACTTGTGCAGTGGTTAAAACTTCCTTCTTCTTAGAGACTCCTTCCCTTCACCAGCACAGCACAGAAAGCAGTGGTTCCCCAGTGCTGTCCGAACCAGGGATTGTTCCAGGGACAGTTCCCAGGTGGAGAACCACAGCCTGTTCTCCTGCCAACTCACAGCCCAGGAACACACTGCCCCGGGCTCACCTCAGGGTACAGCCTCTGTACCAAGCACAAGCAGTAAGAGCATTTAGATTGTCAGTGACCATCATCTCTCTCGCTACACCCCACACTTCTCAGCAGTGTTGCTCACCCAGTAGGTTCTTGATCTGTAACTCTGAAGGTTGCCACTTGAGAGGCCTGCCTCCCATTTCCAAGAGGCACCTGATGCTGCCAGATGGCTACACAGGAGGAGTCACTTCTGCAGCTCCTGGGACACCCAGGGGGATTAGCATGCCACCTGGATTTTCTGGGAGAGCACAGTGGGGTACAACAATCAGAGAGGGCTAAGCCAAGGCAGACAAGCAGCCTAAGTCCTGGGTTTGCCACCTCCACTCCCCAAATGGCGTAAAGCACTGGGGTGTCTTCCCTCAGCCAAAGTTGGAAAGAACTGGACTGCAGGTCACAGATACCATGGAGTGGGAAGACAAGAGACTAGAAAACGATCTCTCAGAAATCTTTCCGATGGGCTTCTCCCTCCTTCAGTTCTCACCAGCTGATGTGCTGTCACTACCTTTGGGTTTGGATTTAGACTTGAAGGAGAAGCGCTTGATGAGGCGGTGAGAGAAGCTCCCGGCTTTCTTCCTGGTGGTGGAGTTGGCAGTGACATTGGACAAGTCATCGTGTGACTGGCTCAGACCCGCCTCCTTCTGCTTGCTCCTTCTCCGGAAGATGAGCTTGGTGCCACTCCGAAGAAAGCTGACTGCAGAGACAGAAAGGAAGGAAACAGAAACCATGAGAGCATCTTGCCCTGGCAAGTTGCAGGGACAGGAACACACCCAACCATCCTCAGATATGCAGCAAGGACCTCTCCACCCCCTGCAGCCAAAGTCCCAGCAGGTCAGCAAATCCCAGCACAGGAGAGAGAGGTTCTTCCAGGCTCCACTAAGAAGCTGCTCTTCATCATGCCAAAAGCTGGCTGCAGACTCCACGCTCAGGTGGAGAACTCAGGTGTCAGTTTGTCCTCATGTACCACAGGCTACCATCTAACAGTTCATCCTTACCTTTGTGATCTTTCAAGCTCCTGGTCTCAAGGGCTCCTGTGGAGCCAGTTTCAGACTCCACATCTTCCACTGATGGTCTTTCAGAGATGTCCGATCGCGTTGTCTCATCCAGCTCCTGGCTGGTCCCTTGTCCCGATGCCGATGCTTCCAGCGGCCGGGACAGCTCAGCAGGATCCTGCATCCCATCAGCTGTGCCCTGTGCAGCAGAGTCCCCACATGCTGTGGCCTCCAGGGATGCAGCATAACCCAGAGAAAGTGCCATTTCATCTTGAGCAATAGGTACCTGCAGGGGGTTGGAAGGGCAGACAGACATGGAGACAGGACCAAAAGGACTGAATTCATCCCCCTGCTTCCATCTACACCCACATAGGGACACTCCACTTCTGATCATCAGACAGCACCGATGCACAGCTGTCACTCTTTGCTGAAACACACTGGAACATTGCTGATTACAAAGCATTCTGCAGCACATTCCTCACTCTCATAGCCAAGTTCAAGGAGAACTTGTATTCTCCACAAGGTTCAAAACCAGCTATGGCAGCAGCCTCCCCTTCTGCAGCTGCCCTTTGCAAACTCCCACAGGCAGCTGCCCTGTAGACTGGCAAGGTACCTTTCAACCCTCACTGGGAAGCAGGAAAACCCTTTTGCTGAGCCAGTCATCTGTGCTGGAACCTTCCCACACTGGTCCCTACAGGACAGGGCAGTTTCATGCACACATCCCTAGAGACAACCTCCCAGATTGGAAATGCAGTTCTGAACTACCAGAGACCTTGGAAACTCCTGAGATGATCAGAGTGCTACGTTTTGTTGGTGTCTTCTTGGTGGTCTTGTTATTAGTCTCTGTCAGCTGCCTGATCGCCGTCTCAGCCACGGGGTCCAAGCCATTGGGCATTTGACCATCGCCTGAGCACAAGAGAAACACCAATGCTTGAGTAACAACCTTCAGCACAGGCTAAGGGTTGCTTGCTGACCACAACACTTGTAATAGGCAACTTACATGTAAACTAACTGGAAACTGAGTTTAGTACAGACTTGTCGAAATCACCCTAAGGAAGGAAGCTCTGCATAACTCTTGGCTTTTTTAGGCATTTCCCACCAGGTATATCTTTAAGATCCCCTCCCACTCAAAAAAAGGCTTCCAAAGACTCACAAGAGTTTGGGCAGCTGCGGCTGCAAACTGTCAAAACTGTTGCAGTGCACTGTTTTGGATAGAATCAGAGCCCTGAGTGCAGGGTGACCAAAGTTATTTGGGTCCAGACAGCCTGGAAAGTTCTTGTCAAGCAAAGAAACACTCAGAGTCACTGACTGGACAGCCAAAGTGGAATATCTTTTACCTGCCTCCACCCCACCACCAGTCAGTCCTCTCACTCAGGCACCTGGACATCCTCTGCCCCAGCAAATGTAAACAAGCTCAGTGAACCACACTCAGGTTGCCACTTTCCAGGACAGGCTGAGCACAGTCACTCCACTGAAAGCCTCGAATTCCCAAGCACTTACGGGTACCACTGGGCAAGGGGCCAGGAGGACAGCCAGTCTCCAAAAGCACTGTTGTCTTCTTTTCAGTCACTTCCACCTTGGAAGGTGACCTTGATGGTGAATCTTCACAGCAAAAAAGACACAGGGATATCAGTAAGTGGAGATGAAGCTTAAACTGTGCTACTGTATTGTGGCCCCCCTACACACAACCCAGTTTGCTCAGAGTCCCATCCACCCTGGCCTTGAACACTCCCAGGGATGAGGCAGTTTTTGGCTCCATATTCAGTACATACAGAATAACTTCTTCAGCAGTGAAGGAAACAGGAAGCTGGGCTAAACACTTAGCCCAACATCACACAGAAGTTATGTGACAACATAGGCATTAGAACTCCCAACACCAAAGGGTGTGAGAGAGGCTCATCCCTCCCTCACCTCCCCATAAACACAGGGCTGCATCAATTCCCTCCCCCAGGGCTACACACGAGTTTCCAGCCAGCCACAAGGCTCTCAGGGAACAGCAAGGATGCCCATGTTCAGACCCACAGGACAAAAGCAGGTGCAAGCCTGCAATAACCACATGTGATGGCTGAACAGGTTTGCTACTACCTGTGTGAGCTACCACTGTGCTGCCATAGCAGCCACCTGCACAGTACACCTGCTGCAGGGCAGCCTCACCCAGTTTGCAGTCTGCCTTGGGCCGGGACTGGATGGTGGTGACAGTGGTCACGATGGTGCCATCGGGCATGATGGTCCGGTCCATCTCCACCTTCTTCGTGGGGGTGATGCTGCTTCGCAGAGATGTGGTGTGCTGAGCATTCAGAGAGGCAGGAGACTCCTGGAATAGCAGCTGTAAAGAGGAAAGCATGGCTCAGAGAGGCTCTGCTCCTCCCAGATGGAAAGGCAGGCATATTTGTGTAATAGAAGCTCGGGCTCTGGGCACTGAGGAGCCATCCTCACTTCAGTGTCAGTTTAAGAGGGAGCCTCAGGGACCAAGGGTCAGGCAATACCCCTCCTTGGCAACAGGGTTTGCCAGTCCCCTGTGCTGAGCTCAGCCCCAAATATGTCTGTCTCCAGCTAGAGGCTCACATCATGAACAGTTCCACAGCACACATCAGTGCAGAGCTTGTGAAATTGTGAGCTCACCTCCAGTGTAATGGTGGCTTCAGGTGTCAGTGACTGCCCAGTTCCTGGGGTCAGTGAGCAGACCTGCCTCCCAGATGGTCTTTTGCCCAAAGAATCAATCAACAGTGTGGCATATGCCAGAAGCACATCTGCAAGAAGGAACAGGAAAATGAAACACACCAAACGACCTTAGCACCTCAGACATCTCCCAGGCATCTCCCTGCTCTTGAGAAGCAGCCCCCTGGGCCAACAAAGCAGATCCCCACAATGCTATCTCACAGGTTCAAGAGGGACAAAGGGTGAGGAGCATTCCCCAACTCCTCTTTTAACATTCCAGAAATCCCTGGTTGACCCTTAAAAAGGTGGTCATTGTGTGGCCTCCATCAAAAACAGGTGCTGCAGTTAGTCCCTGAGTACAAATGAACAGAGTTAAAAGCCTTCAGTGACGTTTTAGTATTACATGGGGGCAAATCCCCACATGCCTCTCGTGTTTCAGAGCAGAGACTGGCAGGCCACAGGAACCTCCTGGCTGAAGGTCAGACCCTTCAGGTAAGAAAAACAGAACTGAGTTATTTCACACAGTCAGAATCCCACATAAAGCTGGATATGAAAATGAGTTCATCACACATCATACCGACACAGAACTACCACAAGCTGAAAGCACAGTAAGTCCCTTAAGCATTTTAGTCCCTGTCTTACAACCCATCTTATGGCTGCCCATACTCACTTCCCACTCCATCACTGTTCCCCAGCACCTGTAGCTTCAGCTCTTTGCTTTTAGGTCCCAACTCCCTGTTGAAACAGAGAAAGATGGGCTGCTGTTAGGAACTCTTTCCAGTGGCCACAGAGCAAACAATTCCATTCTGTATCTTCTCTCCCTCAAATCTCACACACCTTGTCACAGTATGCATGCACTGCTTTGGAGGACATGTCTGGGGCAGAAACTAAACAGAAGAGAACTCTGGTTCATGTCCCCTGGAGGGCTGGGTAGGCTGCCAGAGGAAGCTGACAAGGCAGTCTGTCTAGAAGGCTGAGATACACATTACAGCCCTCCTGCACCTGCTGCTTCTACAATCAGTGCTTCAGATCACCCAGTTAACACACAGAGTGTCCAGAATTGTGAGAAATATGTACACACAAGCTGGGGCCAATTGCTGGAAGCAGCAGCCCCAGCACAGGGGCAGCACAGACTCCACCTCTGCACCACCCACAATTGTTACTGCGGTGTGGGAATGACACCCAGAGACTGTGCCAGTCTGGAGGCAGGGCAGACACTTACAGGAAGAGCTCCTCATTCCACTCCATCTCTCCTGCAGCACTGCCAGCTGTCACTGGCCTCGTCCACTTCTGCTGTGGGGGGCTGTCCAGCTCTGCCACACAGCACATCTCCCCACCTCCTGCAACAGAGGGGCAGAGGGCACACAGGCACTCACCAACACGAGGCAGTGGTTCAGCAGACATGCCCCTCTTTTCCATTCAAACCCACTCACTCCAATCTCACCCCTGTGGATCAGCAATGTTTTCAGGCTTACCTCCCTTCCCCTGGCAGCCCAAGTTCAGCACTCGAAGATTCCGGAGCAACAGCTTAGAACCCAGAGGGGCTGCTGCTACTCCAGATGGGGACTCTCGACTCAGCTTATTGCTGGGTACCTGAGGAATGATGAGAGTGACAGCGATGCCTTTATCGTTCACTCGCCAACAGACAGCAGCAAGATGCACAAACTTGGTCCTCAGATCTACTAAGGAGCTCCTCACACCAACACAGGAACACCCACAGAGCCATCAAGAAATGCTGCAGGTTTCCCAAGCTATCAAGCTCCAGTGGGCTCTGATGTTATTTCAGATGGGGAGTTTAAGGCAGACAGGAAAGGAGACAAGCAAGAACAAGCTTGCTGGCTGCCAGACTCTCAACTGATGATGACAAACCATGGACCATTCCATGGCTGCAAAGACTGCCCTTGACAGAGCCTTGGTGTTCAGAGCAGGGGAGATTGCCAAAATAGAGATGTGTCTCAGGCAGTTTGGCTCCACAACAACACAACCAACAATCAGCATTCAAGAAACAAGGCACAAACAGAGTTGCCCTTCCAAGCAGTTTCTAATTATCCTTATGCCCCATGTTGCAGAACCCCAATTCCTATGACAGTGCAGGCCAGGATTCAGCTGTCACCCAGAAGTGAGATTCAACCCTCAGCTTCCTGCCTGAGCCTCAGCTCTCAGAAGGGTCCTGGGCCCTGAGTTTGAGGCACAAGAATGACAGCAGGGAGTGCCTTACCGAGCTGGCTCCAGCAGTGCAAGCCATCAGGTTCACCATCATGGCTGGCTGTGTGCTGACAATGGTATCCTCAATCAGATCCTTTATCGTGGACAGATCCACTCTCCCTTCATCCTTCTCTCCACAAATCAAGAGGAAATGCAGGAAAGTCATAAAAAATAACATATTTTCTTGTTTTACAGCTACAACTGCCTCCCAAGCCTCTAAGATGCTGCACAGTCTCTCCCAGTAATAACCTCCCACATACTCTTCCTGTATCCCACACTCACTCTCCCCAGTGAGCTCCTGCGTAGCAGCTGCAGGCAAATGCAAGCTATCTAAAAGAGACAAACTAGGCCTCAACATCTGTGGTCTTACCCATTGTGAATTTTTACAATACAGCTTTCATAGTTTGTCACATCCTCACTACCACATGAGATGCTACTACTGCACTTTTGGGAAAACAGACACATTCCTGCATCTACTCAGCATAAAGTCACAAGGGTGTCAATAAAACAAATCAACCAACCTATCTGGATCACAGAAGCACAAGCACACCCACATTCAGCTCATTAAACCTCCAACACCCACAGGTTCCCCTCATTAATCTTTCAAAAGAATCCCAGCCAAACAAAACCAAACAAACACAACAACAAGCAAACACCACCTCACACAGGAAAAAAGTGGCCACCCAGCTCATTTTGTAGCCCTACATGTGACAAGAGCAGGAGAAGCCCACATAGACAGAAAACCTTCAATAGATATTGGCACCACTTCAGCCCTCTTGAAGATGCACCATTTTGACACAGCTGTCCCAGTATCGATTCCAGGGTCAAAGAATTGCCAACGAGTTGCCAACCCTTCCCCTCCACAGCAGCCTTCCTCCCAGCTGAAGGCTGTTTCCACTCCTCCCTCCCTTCCATTCAAGGTCAGTCTCCCACCATGCACCACTGACCTCAGGAAGTTGAAGTCTTGGAAGAACCGAAAGGTCCAAGTCTGGTCTGTCCTTGAATGCCCAGGACACCAGGAGACCCTCATTCTGTATCTCCTCCAAGTGGATCTCCACCTGGCCCAGAACAAATATGCAGTCAGGAACAGTTGGTGTTTATATTACATGCTTCTCATTTCACCATGACCTTATTTTTTATTATTTGTTTATTTATTTATTTATTTATTTAGCTATAGCATGAATGAATGCAGCCTCCAAGCAAGACACCATCTCCAGTGTCATGTCCTCCATCACAATGGGAACAAAATCACACTCCAGAGAAATCAAATCCAGCCACAAAGTGACTGTGGAGCTACCACCCATTCTGGTTTCACAAACCTTCTGTTCTGGAAGAAGCACCTCCAATATTCAACACACAGGAAAAGCTGTATCATGGTCTTGTGAATGTAATAAAGGGAACACTGAGAAGCAAATTACTCCTCACAATAGATTTCTTTTTCACATCAACTACCACAACTTGTACATATGCACAGGATGAACTTTTACCTATCCATTGTGCCCTGAGTGGAACTGAATTCTCTGGACTTCTTTCTTCTCAAATACCCACTTAAAAACACATTATAGAATGCTGCCATGCCTCAAAGCTCTCTGGATTTTCTTACAGCTACATTTCATAGCCAAAATTTGCAGAACAAGACTCAGAAAACAGGACTGGGCACACAGATGGGGAGTATCTGCCACCCCACCAAATGGTAGTGACAGCATGCTGCTTCTTCCAGCACAATGAGGTCTTTATCTGCACTAAATCGGGTCCTCCTTTCTCAGTCAGTGTGGGGCTGGATGAAATAATAAGGTCAATGTGTAACTTTTTTACCTGAGCCTGCAGCACAGCCAAAGTGACATGATAGGTGTCCACAGAAACAGCAACTGGGGACTGCTGAGTAACAGAGACAGGGAATTTCACAGCTTCAGCTGACAGATGGCAGCACAGCACCTGGAGAGAAAAGGAAGAGATGGGTTTCTGTCCCAGCAAGAGGCAGCTGTGTTGCTACTCTCACCAAGTTCCACACTGCAAACCTGCCACTTCAGGCTCTGTACATGAGGCAGTGAGGGCAAATTGGTGACAGGAGCTCTCTTGACTCTCCACTGCACGAGATGATGTTTGGGCTCAGCACTCACACACCCCAAGTGCACCACCAACACATCTCCCCTCCCAGTGCTCTCCCAGAGCTCACTGGTGTGCAGCTCCAGCCCTCCAAACAGGAGGCTACAACAGACCTCACCTCAAACTTCCCCAGTCCCATCATCCCCATCACAAAGGTCAAGGCACCACAGAACACACCAGCAGCCAAGGGAGAAACCCCACACTGCACAATTCAACAGCAAGACCTTACCATGCCGTGATCAGACTGTCCCTTGCACGTCACACAACTTATATTTGCAGCTGGTGGTAACTGAGGACCCTCCTCAAATGTGATCTGCACTGAACTCTACAAAGAGAAAACTCTGTTAGTTCCCAGTGGCCAGAGTAGCCCAGACAGTTCCAAGGAGGATGAATCATTCTGATGTGGGGCCCCAGAGAGGCTCTGGTCTGTTTTCCCAAATCCCCCAGCACACAAAACCATCCCACACTGCAATTCTACCCACCTTGGCTCATTCATACAAAGAAACCAGGTCTCCACTTAAGGTTCAAACTCATGAACACTGTGTTAATTGCAGACAGATAAGGCCAAATGAGACTAAAAAATTGTTCTGGATAGTAGACAACTGTAGGTCAAGTGTGTTGACCCTTCTCTATTGCAAAGCTTTGCTGTTTCCTCTCTCTCCCCTCTGTGCTAATCCTACTCCAAGGGAAAAACAACCAAACCACCACCACCAAAATAAAAAACCCCTCAAAGTAAACAAACAATTAACAACAACGAAATTCACACCCTCAGCATATGGTACATCAGCCTCTATGCACAACTTGTTCCTTTTTTTCCATCCTCTCCTGGTTTATTAGATTACAATGTCCACTGTGGGGGCATCCCTCTTCTTCATTTGAGGATTTCCCCACATCCCCATATGACAGGACTGGTTCTGTACAAAGAACCCTTCTTGAGAAATACAAGACCAAGATAAAGAGTTAAGAACATCCCTGAACAAAACCTCCAGGGGCTTCCATGCCATTTCAGCCAACAACTAATCTTCACTTTACAGGAGTTCGAAATTCTGGAACTTATAAATCCAGGTCATTTTGCAAGAATCTGAGTAATTAAGCATGTGACAGGAAAGCACAGCATATCAGATACTGGCAACTGCAACACTTTGATGGGGTATTGTGAGGAGGGGCATGGAAGCAGAGGGTGCATTCCCTTGGGGGGGGATGCACTTCATGCTGAATTTAGCCTAGAATTTGTCCCTTTATCCAAAGGGGAGATACTTCTCCTACCTTGCTGGAAAACTCAAACACAAGTTTGCATCGTTCCTCAAGGCTTTAACTGCCTTTTCTTCAACCACGTTAGGCTCATGCTAACCTTTTATACCTCTTGATTTCCCCATATTTTCCTGTATTTCACTATAATTAACTTCCCCATATATAACTTAATAGAAATGCACCCCCTTCCTGTTCACACGACAGAAAAAAAGAGAGACTACAACAGACTCCGGACCGCTCTGGACCAGAGCTTTGTACGGGCATTAAGCCCCTGCCTTGCGGGCAGTACAACTATAATGCCATTATTTCCATACGGAACCAGCGAGGCACATTCTCTTCCACGAACTCCAAAACTACAGATCAGTATAACGGTAACAGCGGGAGATTACAGGAAACAAACAACACAAATTCCCGACAGATTGCTGTGTGAACCTCGGAGCGGCCACAGCCGCGGGTCCCCCTGCCCGACCCGGGCTATGGAGCGCGGCCCGCATAGCCCGGCACGGCTCGCCCGGCCGGGGAGCGCTGCCCCTGCCCCGGCCCCGCGGATGGAGGGAGGGCGGGCACAGCCCCGCCTCACCCCGGCTCGGCCCAGCCGAGCTCGGCTCGGCCCCCCTCGCCGCCGCCCCCCGCGCCGGGCCCCGCCGTACCCCGTGCCGGCGCGCCTGGCTGTTCAGCGCTCGCACCCACGCCCGCTGCCACTGCTCCCGCAGCGCCCGCAGGGCGAGCAGCGCGGCGAGCAGCGCCCGCGCCCCGGCCTCCTCCGCCGCCGCCGCCCCGCGCCGCCGCGGCGCCCGCAGGGCCGCGCTCCGCCAGTACTGCAGCAGCCAGGCCGCCACGGTGAGCAGCGAGGCGGCGAACAGCAGCACCAGCGCGGCCCAGCCCAGGTCCGGCCCCATGGCGCGGGAGGCGGCGGGTCAGGGCATGGCGGGCGGCACGGCGGGGGAGAGGGGAGAGGGGAAAGGGGGAACGGGAAGGAGCTGGGAGGCGGCGGCGCGCCCGCTCGCGGCACCACCGGGCGCACGTGGCCCCGCGCGCGCTCCCGCCAACGCCGCCGCCGCCTCCTTCCTTCCGGCGCGCCGGGAGCGCGCGCCCCCCGCGGCACGGAGGGGCCGCCCCGGTTCCCGCGGGAAAAACACGCGGGAAAAACCTCATGGTTGTTGCCGCCGTGGCCCTGCCTTTCTGGCACTGTGACAGCCCCGGCTCCCTGAGCTGCCGGTAGCGATGCCTTTCTCCTCATGCTGCTTCCAGCTGGGAGCCCCTGGACACGCCACTGAGGCGGACACGCCACGCCACCGAGGTGCAGCCTTTCCCCTCGTCCGCTTTCAGCTTGTGCCACCCGCGCCGTGGAGCGCAAGTAACACGAGTTCTGGTCGCCCCACGGAATCGGTGCTGGCCATTCCTTGGGGCTCTGGTCAGCCGTGTCCCCCCGCCCCCGCACCTCTGCTGTGCTTTCCTCCCTGGCAATACCCGCTTCAAGGTTTATTTATAGTTTACAAAGTCAGTTTCGCGTCAGTTCAGCACACAGCAGAGCCGAGGGCTCTCAGCACAGCAGCAGCTCGCTAGGTGGCACAGATAAACCCATCAGAAACCATTTCGGATTGCCACACAGGTGCAAGTCTTGCTGCTCCCAGACTTTCTGCTGGCTCTCCCCTCTGCTCATCGACTCACACCTGAATGAATACCTGTGCATGGACATCGCGCCTATCCTGCCACCCCCACCCAGAAAGGAAATTTAAAAGAAAGCCCCGTGGTCCAACAGCTGCTACGGATGCCCTGGCCACTGAAAACGTCGAGTTAAGGGATTTCACTGAATTTCGCCAACATCTGTGGAAACAGGCGGGGCAGAACTGTGGGCGCTCCGGTACCCGCTAGTCGGGCATCCCGGCGGTCGCTGCTGCCCGGGGCGGGGACAGCGGCGGGGCTGGGATGAGACCTGGTGGGGCTGGGATGGGACCCGGTGGAGTCGTCCCTCCGCCCCTCGCCCTCCGGCGGGCCGGGGAAGGGGCGGCCATGGCTGGGGCGGGGCGGAGCGGAGCCCGTGGCGGTGCCGCCCCCGCGCTCCGGCGGAGCTTCGTGCGCGGGGCTCGGAGCAGCCGCGGACGGGCGGGCGGGTCCGCACCGCTGCCCGCGGACATCCCGGGGCCAAGTATGGCGTGCCCGTCCCTCATAGGCCGCGGGTGCCCCGCGCCCCCGGCAGCACCGCCCCTGCTGTAGCCGGGCCGGGGAGGCGGCGGGGCTGCCCCCGCCCCGCGCTGTGCCCTTGGCGGCGGCCATGGCGGCCTGGCCCGCCGTGCCGCTGCTCATCAACCTCGCCGGGTCGCTGCTGGGCTTCGCGGCCACGCTGACGCTCATCCCGGCCTTCACCGACCGCTTCCTGGCGGCGCGGCTCTTCGGGGAGGACCTGAACAAGGCGTCGCGCCGGCCCGTGTGAGTAGCGCTGTCCCCGGGGCTGCCCCGCGGCCCGGCCCGGCCCGGCCCGCCTGACCCGCTCTGCTCTGCCTTCCCCCCAGCCCCGAGGCGCAGGGCGTGATCAGCGGCGCCGTGTTCCTCATCATCCTCTTCTGCTTCATCCCCGTGCCCTTCCTGAGGTGTTTCGTGGAGGAGCAGTGCGCGGCGTTCCCGCACGACGAGGTGAGGCTGGCCCGGCGCTGCGGGCGCGGCTGCTCGGCCGGGAGCGGCGCCGGTGACCGCGTCCTGTTCTCTGTCCGCAGTTCGTGGAGCTCATCGGTGCGCTCCTCGCCATCTGCTGCATGGTTTTCCTGGGCTTTGCAGATGACGTTCTGAACCTGCCCTGGCGCCACAAGCTGCTGCTCCCTACCATGGCTTCCCTGCCGCTGCTCATGGTTTACTTCACCAGCTTTGGGAACACGACCATTGTGGTGCCTAAACCCTTCCGGGTGTTGCTGGGCATGCACCTGGATCTGGGTGAGTTGTGAGTCACCAGGAGCCACCAGCCAAGTGGTGAGCAGTTGGTGGAAGGGATCACCTGAAGCACTGTGTGTTGCAGAGGGAGCAGACAAAGGATTTGCTTGAGTAACCAGTGAGAGGGTGGAACTCCACCCACTGAGGATTAGGCTGGAGAGAACATCCAGAAACCCAGCACACATTCAGCTATGAATAGATAGGCACCAATGCTTCTCCCGTGATTGTGGCAGTACAGATGAGTTCCAGGAGAGCACAGCACCTGGTTGGTGACAGGAGCAGGACAAAAACAAGCAGAGCCTGGAGCCTGTGCCCCTGGGGCAGTGGGGGGCTGTTTGTACAGCAATCTGTGTAAACTACCACTGTCAGAACCCACTGAGATCGTTAGGTAATGGATTGTTGGGCAAAGCAGGAGGTGAGAGCTTTGGTGAATTGGTCCAGGGCCTGCTTCACCTCCCAGGACTAAATCACTTGGCTTGCTCTGATCCACAGGAATCCTCTACTACGTGTACATGGGCATGCTGGCAGTGTTCTGCACCAATGCCATCAACATTCTCGCAGGAATTAATGGGATTGAAGCAGGACAGTCGCTGGTGATAGCTGCTTCCATTATTGTATTCAACATTGTAGAGTTAAATGGTAAGGAAAATAACAAACACCTGTGGGTTCAAAAAGCAAGGGGAGATTGAATGCTAGACTACAATAGCTGATGCTATTAAAAGTCAACCAGTCCTGTCTTACCACAAACAATGTTTTTCTTTTTTCTGTAGGAGACTATCGAGATGATCACATTTTTTCTCTCTACTTCATGATTCCCTTTTTTTTTACCACGCTGGGCCTATTTTACCACAACTGGTAAGAGTAAGGACATTAGAGTTTCCTTGGGAAGCATCTTTTCCCTCTACTTTCTCCCTTTACAAACAAACAGAGCCACTTAACAATGTGCAGAGGGGACACCAGAGTGTAGATGGGCTTCTTGCCAGAACTAAGAGCACAAAGCATTTACACAGTGTAGCTTTTCTTTTTATCAGAACTGTTGTGGTTACATCATCTTACCCAAGTGCACAGAACCAGAATACACTCCCTTCTGCTCCTCACTGGCCATCTGTTGAGGCTGTATTGTCTCCAAGCCTGGTGGTGGGTCTGAGTCCTGCAGGTCTTAGAACAAATACATAGACTTGTTTTTACTGTAGATGTGCTGCAGATCCCTCTTGGCCCCTGAGCTGTGATGTAGACACAAATTCAGTGGTGATAAAATAATTTTCATGGCACCAGGAATCACAACAGACCTTTGCTTTTCTGCCCCATGGATTGCAGGTACCCGTCCCGGGTGTTTGTTGGGGACACCTTCTGCTACTTTGCTGGCATGACCTTTGCTGTGGTGGGGATCTTGGGGCACTTCAGCAAAACCATGTTGCTTTTCTTCATCCCACAAGTGCTCAACTTCCTCTACTCACTGCCTCAACTCTTCCACATCATTCCTTGTCCTCGCCACCGGCTGCCGAGGTAACGTACCTGAGTGACCTGTAGTGGTCCCACAGATTGTATCTTTTGTCTCCAACACCAGCTGAGAAAGGGGTGGTAGCTGCTCCTTTGAAAAGCCAGACTATGTTTTCTAGTTACAGGGCAGCCAGCTCACTCTGTCAGCTGCAGTCCAGTCCAGTAGAGGTTTCTCAAAAAAGTGAACTTTCCTGACCACCCCACCCCTCAGATACAGAAGAATGATTTTTAACATCAGAATAGGATGATTCTCAGCTGCAAGATTGAGAGAAGTTGACACATGCTGCTTTTAATGCTTTTGCAGTGAGATCTGCTGAGTTACCATAGCAGGCATTCTGCAGCACTGCTGTGCCAGCAATTCTCTCTGCAGATGTTAAATTCTTCTATTTTACTCTTTAAACTGTGCAACTTTATGCATATATTGGGGGTACAGGAGGGAGGAGTCCCCTCTGAGGGCCTGAGTATCAGCAGCTGTTAAGTGCATTGGGTTATTCCTGGTTTTTCTACCACTGGATGTCTTTCTCAGCTGTGGATCTAAGTCTGCTTACATGGGGGCCTCTGTCTTACTGTTTTATCAGGACTAAATTTTTAATTTTTCTTTTAGGCTTAATCCTAGTACAGGAAAGTTGGAGATGAGCTACTCCAAATTCAAAACTAAGAGCCTCTCTGCCCTAGGAACAAACATTCTGAAGGTAATATCCTGAAAACACTCAAAACTGAGGTGCATTTTGCTGGTCTAATGCAAGAGGAACAGGATGGGAGGGAATGCAGAACTTCTGGGTTCTGGCTGAAATACAGAAGAAAACATTCTGCCTGGTCTGTTCCCATCCCTCACAGTCACTTGATTGTGTTAATAATCAGCTTTTCAGAATAAGCACACATAGCAGTGTCCCAGGACCATCATAACTCTGTCCTGTCTTTTTAAGTAAAAGCTCAGCCCGGATTTCAGGGGTGGTACAGCCAAAGGGCTCTTGTGCAAAACCAAACCATGAGCACCAAACAGACCTGGTGAAATAGTGTGCAATATTTCTTTCCCCAGGTAGTCAAGATCTTGCACGTAGTAGATGTGAGGAGTGGAATGGACGAAGATGGCGAATACACTGAATGCAATAATATGACACTTATTAACTTTGTCATAAAGCTGATTGGACCCACCCACGAGCGAAATCTCACTCTGCTGTTGCTGCTCATTCAGGTCAGACAAAGGGTTCCTCCAGCAGAAAGATGTGCTCTGGAACAGAAACAGATCCAAGTCAGTCCCAAGAGTTTGAAGGGGAAAGGGGGAAGGACAGATCATGCTCTTCACAGGAAGTGCACTTGGGCTGTGGAACTCGGGGAGAATCAGAGGCTTACACAGCTCAAGGAGGAAACAGATTCACACACACTCCTCCCTGTTCATTGGGAGCTTATACAAACAAGTCCCCAGGATAGCTTGAGGAGATTGCCAAGGCACAAATCATTGCCTGCTATAAAACCACAGGAGGACAGCAGAGTACCGTGTAGCTGACCCAGTACAGCCTTTTCTGCATGTTCCTGCTTTTCAGTCATACCAGCTGAGAGGCTTGGAGTTCTCTCCAGCAGGTGGAGTTGTGCCAGGGTGGCACGAGGCTCAGCAGGCCCTGGAGTCTGAGCAGGAGTGTTTTGGAGGCACTTTGAGCACAAGGATAATACACCTCACAGATACTGCCACTACCCCTACTCAGTATGTGAAGTCTCATGTATAATATAGTAGAAACACCACTTTTGGAAGGGCCTACACTGATAATTACCCATGATAAAATTCTTTTTTCGTCCTTGGATTTAAGGTGAGAGGGTCTCGTTATGAAAGAGGCACTTAGCCAAATTCCCATTCAGGAGGAAGGACTTCCAAGGAAAGCCTACAGAACAGACAGGCAGATGACATTGGGGATGGCACAAGACAGGAAGTACAGAGGACTTGCCTTGAGCCCAGTCCCAGCAGAGGACTCCTGACAGCCTCTTAGTGTGAGGATGCTGACTTGGAGCTCTGCCATGAGGTGTTTTCCATTACAATCCATATATTCTCCTTAAGGAGGAAGGAGTTATTCTCAACCTTTCATTTCATCCACATGTTCTCAGACTGGGACTGTGTGCAGACATACAGAAATCTTCCACTAATACCTGTAATTCTCAGAGAAAGAAACAAGGTCTATGGATAGACTTTGGCCGTTTATCTTTCTAAACCTAAAAAATTTAGCCTATATGTTGCTGTTTAATGAGACAAGTCATGCTGGAAAGCTTAGCAAATCCATCTGGAAAGGAGGAATGTGACAGCCTGCAGCCCATTTGACACTGTAACATTCCTGTTGTGTCTCATTTTTCTGTAGGTCCTGGGCAGCACCGTTGCATTTTCCATCCGGTACCAACTGGTGCGTCTGTTCTATGATGTCTGACTGGACTGAAGGAGCTGTCCCTGCCAGGCCCTTTGCTCCAGATGCTGATCAGGTGGTTCAGCTGATCTTACTCCAACCTTCTGAGAGCAAAATCACGAGCAACTGCTGTTGTGCACCAAAGGCTTTTGTCCAGTTCTGCTGGTAGAAAAGGTTCAGTGCTACGTGGACATCATTACTGGGAATACCTTTCACAGGGAAAGCAAATGACCCAAGTGTTTACTGACAGCACTTCAGGGAAGTGAGTGGGAAAGATGGAATCTCTGTACATCTAATAAGGATGTTACTGTTTCTCAAGAGAGAAAACAGCAACCTTAAACTCTGTGAGACTCTGTAGAGCACAATAAGTAAACCAGATCCTGCTCCTGTCTTCTCCAGTCCTTTGATCTATGGACAGAGAGTGACTTGTTATAAACCAAAACTGGGAGCGCTCCAAGAATAAAATAACTCATGGTACCCTTTCCCCTGCAGTGCTTTGCTTGGACAGTATTGACATGCTGTGAAACTGGGTTACATTTCCCTCTGTAGCATTTTACTGTGCTGGGGGTGATCATTTCTACAGTCATCTCCTTCCTTTTTTATGGCTACTGGGAATGTTGTTGCTGGGGGGCTTTTAATTCTGAACCTCTTCATCAGCTGCCTCTTCATGGACCCATCTGGAACAGGCTAGCAGAGTGAGGATGGCTGTGTCCTTAGGAACCAGACCCTGCAGGCTGCCATTACCTCCTCAAGTGTAAATAACTCTTTATATCACACCCTAGTTCAGCACAGAATTGCTACTTACCCAACAAAACCCAACAGCCATCGGAGCACCAGGTTAAAGAGTCTGTGCAAGATTAAGAGGAGTGAAAAGTGAAAAAATGCAACAGCAAAAACAGGTGCTGAGGTGGCTGGAGCAGGAGCTGACAGGTGCAGCACCTTAATAAATGCAAGGCTGCTGCACCTTTGCTCACCCACATCCAGCCAGTGTTTTTCCAGTGGGTGAAAATGTGTCCAGCAGGACTGAGCAACAGACAACACACAGCACTCCAGTGTGAATGGCACAAGTGGCCAAACTCCTCTCCAGTTTGTAAGTCTACTAGTAGAGCATATTCATAAACAGCTACACACACAAACAGCATGAAACTCCTCAGTACCTGGCCTTAAACACTCAGTCTGTACAATAACTGGTTGCTGGATTTCCTTGCCTTAGGGCGTATGAAGAGAGGAAAATGAATCTCTGCTCTGATCCAGGCATGTGGCCTTCCAGTAGGGAACACCCAGGCAGCCACCACGTTTTCTCCAGTAAGATGGCTTGGCCCTACCTCCAGTCAGCATCCTGCCCATCCTGATCTGGCAAATGTGGTCCTGGATACCTGGCTCTAAATCCTACTCACTGTTGTGGCTCGTTCATTGAGGAGTTCCCATCCCAGGCACTCAGCAAGGGGGCACGATGGGCTCAAGCTCTGCCAGGGGAAATTGAAGTTGGAGAGCAGAAAAAAATTCTTTGCAGAGAGAGTGCTCAGGGATTGGAATGGGCTGCCCAGAGAGGGGGTGGATTCCCCATCCCTGGAGGTTTTTCAGCTGAGCTTGGCCGTGGCACTGAGTGCCATGATCTGGTAAAGGGACTGGAGTTGGACCAAGGGTTGGACTTGATGATCTCGGAGGTCTTTTCCAACCCAATCCATTCTATGATTCTTTCATTCCACTGCAGCCCTGGCCCCTCCCTGCACCCCCTGAGGTCTTCCCACTTGCTGGAACAACACACACACTGCCCCCCTTAACCTGTGGTCTGATGCCAGTGGCTTGTGCTGAGACTTCGAGACATCCATGAACACACAGAGCTGAGAGTCCCCTCACCTTGGGGAAAAAACTAGAAATGGAGTTCAGTGAGACAGAACAGACTGCAGAGAGCATTGTTACTGATCAGCAACATGTTAAGGCACAGCCACTTTCTTCAGTCTCTTTTTTCTTTAGTGGTCCCATGTTTTTCTCCTCCCAGTTCACTTTAACTCCTTCCCCACCTTCGGTGCTTGCATTGTTATACTTATAAAGCCCTAATACATCTCACCCATCCCTGCAATCCCCTAAGAAGGATCTCATGATCCTTTCACTCCCAAACTCTCCCTCCGTATGCCTGCAGACATCCCGGGACCCCCTCTCTCCTCTCTGGGGGGCAGCCAGGCCTGGCCTGGGGCCAGGGGGCTGAATGGACCCCTCGGACCCCTCCGGGAGCAGCCCAGGGACCATCTGCGGCCACTGCGGGGCCCTTTGGCAGCGCCACCAACCCTTACACAGGGACATGAGAGGCGACAGAGCGGGGGACACCGGGAGGGAACACCCCATGAGGGGACACACTGAGGGGACACCCCGTGAGGAAACACATTGAGGGACACGCTGAGGGGACGGCAGGAGGGGACACTGTGACGGGACACACCGTGAGGGGACACACTGTGAGAGGACAGCAGGAGGGGACACTGTGAGGGAACACGCTGTGAGGGGACACACTGTGAGGGAACAGCAGGGGACACACTGAGGGACACACTGTGAGGGGACAGCAGCAGGGGACACAGTGTAAGGGACACATCATGAGGGGACACACTGTGAGGAGACAGCAGGAAGGGACACATTGAGGGGACACACTGTGAGGGGACACACTGTGAGGGGACACACTGTGAGGGGACACACTGTGAGGGGACAGCAGCAGGGGACACACTGAGGGACACACCGTGAGGGGACACACCGTGAGGGGACACACTGTGAGGGGACACACCGTGAGGGGACACACTGTGAGGGACACACCATGAGGGGACACACCGTGAGGGGACACACTGAGGGGACAGCAGCAGGGGACACACTGAGGGGACACACCATGAGGGGACACACCATGAGGGGACACACCATGAGGGGACACACTGAGGGACACACCGTGAGGGGACACACCGTGAGGGGACACACCGTGAGGGGACAGCAGCAGGGGACACACTGAGGGGACACACCGTGAGGGGACACACCGTGAGGGGACACACCGTGAGGGGACACACTGTGAGGGACACACCATGAGGGGACACACCGTGAGGGGACACACTGAGGGGACAGCAGCAGGGGACACACTGAGGGGACACACCATGAGGGGACACACCATGAGGGGACACACCATGAGGGGACACACTGAGGGACACACCGTGAGGGGACACACCGTGAGGGGACACACCGTGAGGGGACACACCGTGAGGGGACAGCAGCAGGGGACACACTGAGGGGACACACCGTGAGGGGACACACCGTGAGGGGACACACCGTGAGGGGACACACTGAGGGACACACCGTGAGGGGACACACCGTGAGGGGACACACCGTGAGGGACACACCGTGAGGGGACACACGGAGGGACACGCTGTGAGGGGACCAACCGCCCCCGCAACGGCCCAGCTGCCGTTTGAATTTGGCGCCTCGCTCGCTGATTGGCTGCGCCCCTCCACCAATAGGCTCACGCTAAACCCCGCGGAGCTGCAGAGATGACCAATCAGCAAAAAGTTTCTTCGGGCACACGGGCCAATGGCGAGGCGCGGCGCCGCTGTCCAATGAGCGGAGCGCTCCTTGACGGGAGGTGATAAAAGCGCGGGCGCGGGGCGGGCGAGCCTCAGTTGGCCGCGGCGGGCGCAGCGAGCGCATCGGCGCCATGTCCGGCCGAGGGAAGAGCGGCGGTAAGGCCCGCGCGAAGGCCAAGTCTCGCTCGTCCCGGGCTGGGCTGCAGTTCCCGGTCGGGCGCGTTCACCGGCTGCTGCGGCGCGGGCACTACGCGGAGCGGGTGGGTGCGGGCGCGCCCGTGTACCTGGCGGCCGTGCTGGAGTACCTGACGGCCGAGATCCTGGAGCTGGCGGGCAACGCGGCGCGCGACAACAAAAAGACGCGCATCATCCCCCGCCACCTGCAGCTGGCGGTGCGCAACGATGAGGAGCTCAACAAGCTGCTGGGCGGCGTGACCATCGCGCAGGGCGGCGTCCTGCCCAACATCCAGGCCGTGCTGCTGCCCAAGAAGACGAGCGGCGGCGCCGCGGGCCCCGCCAAGGCCGGCAAGAAGGGCAGCGGGCAGCAGTCGCAGGAGTATTAGGCCGATCGGACCTTCCACACCACACAAAGGCCCTTTTCAGGGCCACCCCATTGCTCACGGGAAGAGCTGCGATCGCGCAGGGCGGGGAGGAGGGAACGGGCAGGGACCGGCTAGAGCTCGGCAGACACACCACGAGCTGCTCCGCAAGGGCTCGCAATTTCACTGTATTTACCTCTGTTACCGCCAGTGGATGTTGCATAGAGAATAAACAGTGCTTCGTTTACAAAACGGACCCCAGTGCGGTGCCGTTTGGGTGTTTCTACACGGCACTGCAACACACAAGCCCTGCTGAGGGTGGTAACCAAGTAGGGAGTGGAGGGAGCCACAGTTAAAGGAGGGAGCTGTTAAAAAAGGCAAAATAGCCCAGATTTGGGCTTTGCTTCAGATCCCCTTTGAGTGGCCAGTGTAGATGGACTGGCTCGGATGGCCCCTGTGGACAAGCACACCAGGGAAGCCACAATAGCTGTCCATTCCCTGATTTAATCCTGACCAATTGGCAAATCTGCATCTACCTGGTAATTGCAAACTTAATTTATCTTAACTGAGACAGGGTGGTGGTGGTATCTGTGCTACTTTACTAAAGAAACACTAAAAGGCAACCTAATGGGAGCAGAGCCTTCAGTGGCCCAGTGAGTGAACAGGCCCAAATTAAGGATTCACTCAGCACAGCATTTTAGTATTGGCACAGGTGAGTCTCCAGTTATAATTGTAACAACCACTTTGTTCCTATGTTGAACAGAACACAGACTTTTATTTTTAATTTTTTATTTTAACTTCCTAGCTACAAAAATCGTTGAAAATACCCCAGAGACACTTGGCAACTTAAGAGAGGGACGAAAGCCCTGAACAGCACAAACTACTCAAGTTAGTTAGCTTATTATTTCAGGTTTTTGCACCCAAACATCAGGCAAAGATTGGTGTGAATGTTTAAATAAGTGCCATCCCCCAGAGGATGATGGTGGAGCTGCAGAGCTGTAGCTGGAGGTGCAGCAGTCCTGGCCACGCCGAGGCTCAGCGGGCATCGTTGAGCTGCCTCGCCACGCTGAGGATGTGCTTTGCTCCCTTGCTCAGAAGCAAATTAGCCAGTTCAATACCCAGGTTCTCTGCAGCTTCCTGGGCCTTGCTAGGGACGTTCTTGGCTGTGACACCAACGTGCTGCACGTCGTCGTTGGGTCCATCTTCATTCTGCAAACACAAACACCTCAAGGTCAGGCAGCAGGGAGGAGCAGGCAAGGAATTTAGTGAAATCTGGTCTGAGGAGCCTCAGGAACACGGTGCTGTTACAGAACCAGATCAAAAGTAATCTGTTTCTAAAGGTCTGGGGTTTGTCATTCAGCTTGAGGTTTGAATTTTGAAGCCACTGGATCACACACCTGATGGGGGTAGTTCACACTGGTCTGCATGGTCTCCTTCAGGCTGTCGGATCCGTCCAAGCTGTAGACAGCTCCTGTCAGGTACAGCTTGGAAAGACAGAATGGATTAAAACCACATTAACAGACAGCCAACTACCCCCTTCTTTAAAAAAACCCACCCAACATACAAAGCTAAGTCTGGAGGGGAAGGATTTTGTCATGCAGTGGGATTAAAAAGAATAGCAGAACAATCCAAGAGAAGAATTCCCTGTTGGGGAAGACGCAACTTCCCAGAAAAGGCTGAATTTCTAGTTTCCCACCTCCTTAATCACACCCTATTGTCTAAAAACAGATCTGGTGGGGTCAGAAGTGAGACTCAGATCTCAGGGCAACACTACCTTAAAATAAGAAAGGGGAAATCTGGTATGTATTATGAGAGAATTTTCCAGAAGACAGTTTCAGTAGCCAGATCCATTGATGGAAGAGGCAAGTCAGGAGCCTCTCTGCCCTAAAGATACCTGCTGGAATTACCCTCAGTGAAGGATCAGGGAACATGCACACACTTGGAACAGGTTTTCAGAAAAAAACCCAGAGAAAAACCAAAGCACTCCTCACCTGGCCATCCTTCAGCAGGGTGTTGACAGCAACAGGGACGCTGCATCCACCTTCCTAAAACAAAAAGCTGCTGAAATTGGGGCTCCTACCCAGCACTTCCAAAGCCTCTGAGAAGTTTAGGCTGCACCTGCCTATCACTCTTCAGGCCCTTCTCAGTTCAGATCCTGCCTTTGCAGCTTTAGGGAAGTGTAACCCATTCCCCACACTATGGTCTCAAGTTAATTAGAGCAGCATTTATTTACTGCTGGGGGCAGGAGAGCAGGGACACCAGACCTACCAAACGCTTCATGAAGGCTCTCTCAGCAATGCAGCACAACACGGTGTCTGCATCGTGCAGGGCAGACACCATGCTCAGTATCTCTTGGTCTTTGGCTCGAACTTCCACTGCTAAGGCACCCTAGAAAAAAAAACACTCAACAAAATGTAGTAATTCTTCAGCTTCAAACATCTGTGTGTGCACTCAGCACTGACCACAAAACAAGTCAGAGCTCAAGCCCTTTGCACCAAGGGAGAGATGTTTACAGAAATGAATAACCAAACACTGCTGGGGCAGAGTCATCCTGGAGCAGCTGCTACGAACAAAAGATCAGAACTTAACCAGCCACCTCAGACCATTTTAGAGCCCATCTCAATTATGTCTGCATATACAGAAACACCCACCCTACCGTGCCTTTGGCATGACTAGGCTGGATAAATCCAAGGTTTACAACCCTTTCTCCAAAAGCATCAAGTGCTGAATGGGTGACAGTGACAAAACAATTATTTCCTGAATTGGATACAACAAGACAAGGGGATGAGGGGAAGGGTGGGGCACTGCACAGTAACTGACCAACACATGATCACAATCACTGTTTCAGACTGAACATGCAGGCTGGTCACCTGCAATCACAAATGGATCTGGTTTAGCAAGTTTGATACCAGCTGAGCAATCCTGCGTGAACTCGGCCACGCTCCCGGAACGGACAGAACTGTTGGCCCGCCCAGAAACAGGAGCACTCAGAATGTGCTCCAAGTGTTCCAGCTCCACCCTGCAGGAGTCAGGACACTGTGAGGGACAAGGATGGAGTGTCACAGGGCAAAGATGCTGTGGTGGCCTCGCACAATCATCCTGGTGGAGTGTAACACCAGCCCTGTCAGAACCTGCCCCACACCTGCCGTGTCACTGTGCACGTTCCCTTTCCCATTTACTGGGTTTCCATTACTGACAGAAATCAGTCTCTGAATAACAGAGCTGACTCCCATTCTTCCAAAAAGCATAATAGCCAACAAAAGAGATGGATGAGAGTTTTTGGCAGCCAACACACGAGAACTGTTCAGCAAAATTAAGCACTCAGACACACTGTGCTGCTGCTGGCTTTCAATACACACCATGGCTTAAAATACAGAAGTTTTACCACACCTGTCCAACAGCATATAGACAATCTTCAGGGCTCAGGAGCTGCAAGAAAGCAAAACCAGACTTAACTCAAGTTGCAGTGTTCAGAATCTAAGAAACAAGAGCCAAATTCTATGCCTAATACCAATTGATTGCACGTCAGACCAAAGAATTATCACCTCTCCCTTCCCACGCTCCAGTACTCAAGTGAGACAATGCCCTTTCCATCAACTGGACTGCAGCACTTTGTGGAACAGCCAGTCACAAGGAGCTGAGTTGCACAATGCCAGACGTGAGTGATGCAAAGTGCTGGGAGACAATCAGACCACAAACTGCTACTGAACCATGGAAAGCTGAACAGTATAAAATTCTCTATGAAGAAAAAAGTAACCAAAAAAGACCCCCAAAACTCCTCCCTGAAGCACCTCAAATCACAAGCTAACATGGCAATGCAGTCAGCAGACTGCATGCTTGCCTTGGACAGGGCAGCCACAAGGTCTGAAACACACCAGGTGATGGTTTAGCAGAGAACTGTATTTCCTGCTTTGCTGCTCCCACCTGGCCAATGCGGTTCTCCCAGCCCATCCTCTTCAGCCCAGCAGCAGCCAGGATGATGGCACTGAAGTCTTCCTTCTCATCCAGCTTCTTCAGGCGGGTATTTAAGTTCCCTCTCTGTAGAAGTGGTTAAGCAATCACAGGAACAGCAGGCAAACAGTCCCACAACCACCTGAGTATTTACAGACTGTACAGAATCCAACAGCCTCCAAATGAGGTCAGTACCACCCCAAAAGAAGTGCTAAATATGGACATTTTTCTTTAAATAGAATTTTGCCAAGCAATAGGACAAGGGGGCACGATGGGCTCAAGCTCTGACAGGGGAAATTTAACTTGGAGATGAGAAAAAAATTCTTTCCAGAGAGAGTGCTCAGGCATTGGAATGGCCTGTCCAGAGAGGGGGTGGATTCCCCATCCCTGGAGGTTTTTAAACTGAGCTTGGCCGTGGCACTGAGTGCCATGATCTGGTAAAGGGGCTGGAGTTGGACCAAGGGTTGGACTTGATGATCTCAGAGGTCTTTTCCAACCCAATCCATTCTATGATTATGGAATTAACATTCCATTATGGAATTAATATTCAAGCGCCGACAGCACATCATTTAAGTATTAACACCCAGCTCCTTCTGCACTGCCAAGAGCTCTGCTAGGCTCAGAGTAACAATGCCTTTTCTCAGGAGTTCAGCCATCCACATCAGAACCAGTGGTCCAAATCACAACCAGGGCTCCTGGCAACCCACTGGCATTTGGTCATACGCCTTGGACAAACACACGGGAGGCCCTGCCCTTGAAACACTGTGAAACACACAACCCACTGCACCCTGAGCCCCAGAGAGAGCACAGCTGGCCCCTTGTTCACAGCCCCATGAGAAATCAGAGGACAGAATGGCTACAGTGCCTCAGAACTGGGTGGCAGAGGGCAGGCCTGGAGGAAGCCAGGTGGGAGTTGGTCTGTTCTCCCAGGCACAGTAATAGGACAAGGGGGCACAATGGGCTCAAGCTCTGACAGGGGAAATTGAAGGTGGAGATCACAAAAAAATTCTTTCCAGAGGGAATGCTCAGGCATTGGAATGGGCTGCCCAGAGAGGGGGTGGATTCCCCATCCCTGGAAGTTTTAAACTGAGATTGTCCATGGCACTGAGTGCCATGATCTGGTAAAGGGACTGGAGTTGGACCAAGGGTTGGACTTGCTGATCTCGGAGGTCTTTTCCAACCCAATCCATTCTATGATTCTACGAAGCAGTTTGTTCTTGTAGGTCAGCTGGTACAAACCAGCCTTGAATGCAGACTTTGCATGAAGTTGTATTTTCCCCTTTGCAGCTTCCCCAGCTCCCACCTTTTGCCAGGAAAGGATACAATATCCCTGAATTCTAACTGAGGGAACTTCTTTTTGAGCTGAGCTGCTCTCCGAAGTGAACTGGTTCCAATCACACTGCAGGGAAAAACAGAATCAGTGAAATCCAGAATACTCTTACACCTCCAGCCAGAGGTACAACAGACCTTTCAAGGAAACAAAAGCTAACTTTTATATATATATATATATATATATATATATATATATATATATACACTGAAATGAAGATCTAAGAACCAGTCAATGATTTATATCTCCTTAGAAGAAAGAAAACCAGTTTCAGCACTCCCTCCTGCTGCTCTTCCCAGCTCGTGGGCACAGTGTAGAGTCTGTGGAACTCTCAGGAAAAGTTTTACTCTCAGCATAAAACCAACACAGGATAAGGCTCACTGACATGTTGCTGCAAAGTATCAACCCCCTTCTGTTTTCACACCTGCCTTCCCCTTCCTCTCCCACTCACCTTTTTTCAGGAAGGAGGTTCAACGTTTTTCCAGAGTTTTTGGGATGAAAGACAACAGCATCAAGTGGGTTTTCCCTTCTGCAAAGTAATGCAAGCACGGAATGAATGACACATCATTTAAGGGAAGGCTGTTAAGCTCAACAGTTCTGCTATCAGTCCCTGGAGGAACTGCCTCTGGCTCCAAAATACCTCACTGTCATTGGAAAAGAGGAATTTCCAGCACACCTGTTGGGTATGGAACACTAGGGCAGCTCTGGTCTTTCCTGTTTTGGAGATTATTTAAAGGGTGATGACACTTTGAACATCTAAAAGGACCTAAGCTGCCTCTGCCCTCCTTTACCAACGCTGTGAAATGCAAGTCCTTCAGAGAATCGAGCCTCAAGTCCACACTTACTTGCAGACAGCACCGATGGTAAAGCCAGGAGGAAGAGAAGTTGGCAGGTCCTTCAAGGAGTGAACCACAAGATCAACCCTAAAAATTAGAGGAGAGTAATCAGTGAACAGATGGTTGAGCTCATGTGGTGATCTACCAGAGGCCTGCAAGTCACCTACAGAAAAGCTTGAAGCCACTCTGGGAATTAATCTGGAGAAGAGGAAATTCAGGATTCCACAGCCAGAACTACTATAGAGTTCTGATGTTACTCCAAAAAAGCTAATTCACCTTCCTCTGTCTCTCTTTTCCCTTTGGGACAATGCCTTCCTCCCAGCAGAGATGAAAGACAGTTTACAAACCATTAAGCTGAATGAGGGGAAGATACTGGGGGGTGTTCACAAAGAGAGACTCACACCAATAGGCATCAGTCTCTGGATTATGCTCCAACCTGGAAGTGACAGTCACCCAAACTACAGGGCACCTGCTCCATCACATGGCAAGGGAACATCATTGTAAATTCCTGAGTCCCCAGGATATTTTCACCAACTTCACTGAAAATGGAGTATAATCATAGAATCATAGAGTGGATTGGGTTGGAAAAGACCTCTGAGATCATCGAGTCCAACCCTTGGTCCAACTCCAGTCCCTTTACCAGATCATGGCACTCAGTGCCATGGCCAAGCTCAGGTTAAAAACCTCCAGGGATGGGGAATCCACCCCCTCTCTGGGCAGCCCATTCCAATGCCTGATTAGCATGACAACAATAAACATGTTTTGCAAGATGTTACCACCACCAAGTAAGGTATTTTTAAAAGACCATACTCATAAGCAGGAATCAAAATGAAATTACAACCTAACTGGGGCAGACAAAATGACAAAACTCCAATTCAAAACATATGGCCTAAGCCCAGGGTAGAGAGAGAAAAGGGAAAGAAAGACAGGGACTTATCAAAGGAATTCTTTTTTTAGCCAGAGGTACCAGAACAGAAGGAAAGCAAATCACATATGCAGGAAAGACAAAGAAAGAAAAACAATAGGCTCTTACTCATTTCTTTCAAGAGCATTTTCCAACTCTTTGGTGAAGAGACTCTTCTCCCCAATCTGCACACAAATGGGAGAACATGAATCACAAGAGAAGCATCAGTCAATATAACTTCAAACTCAAACAGTTCTTGTATAGAGGAAGAAGAGATTCTTTACCTTGGAAAGTGCTGTATCCAAGATCTTGTCTCCAGTTGTTGACATGGCAACTGCTCAGAGACAGAACAGGTAAAACATGAGGCTCAGTGAGAGCACTGGGGCTGAAATCACCTACACACAGTGCAGTGTCTCACTCTGCTGGGGGAGCCCCACTCGGGTCAGTATTCCAGAATTTCTAGAAATACACTGCACTCAAGTGAAATGGAGACTTCTTCCCTGTCAGCCAAACCAAAGGGGAAAGGGGGCAGATTTGGCAAGAGCTGACCCAGTGGGAACTGCCACACTGTCTCTGAACACACATCCAGCAGTTCTCACTGCAAGGCTGAGCTCTCCCATTATTCCTGTTGAAAGCCTCGAGCCCCAGACCAGAAAATGCCCCTAATGCTTCATGGGGTGCAGCCAGAACAGCACCAGGTTTGCAAACACCATCCCCATCACACACTCAGTGCTTCAATCATTAAGAACCTCTGAAATCTGTGAGGATAAAAAAGGGTTTTTTTGAGATGAGAAAAGGCCTTTGGAGCTGCAGGCAGTGTCAGAGGCCTAAGAGTTGGTACCTTTTGGTACAGAAATGAGAACAATGAAACTTAACTTGTCCTGTGAGAAAAACCAGCAGGCTAGCAAAACCAAAATGAGATAAGGTGGTTTTGGGAGAAGCTCTCCATGAGAAAGGAATATTGAGGAGATACATTTCTCACAGGAGAGAGAACATCTGGGCAAACAGTGACATCCAATTAGAAGCTGTAATGAAGTTTAAGGACACTGCTATTCAACCAAGGGGAGGTGGGATTTTACAATATGTATTGTGTAACTTGTAGTTTAGAGTTGGCTTTTACCTTTTCCTATTTTTTTTCCCTCTTTCTTCATGGAGTGATTTAATAAAATATCTCGTGTGTGACACCTGCAAACTGTGCCCTCTCCTTTTTGGCTGCCACGACCTTCCCGTGTTCAACCACAGAAATCCATCTTTAACCACAGAAATCCATCTCTCTCCCCTGGAAGGAACCAGCAGCAGCAGCTGCTCAGACACACAACTGAATTCGTGCTGCACTCTTAGATAAGAGGGGCTGAATCCTCCTCTTTCTCCTCCTGAGTCTACACACAGCCCTTGCACACAGAGATAACCAACTGGCTGCTGCTGCATCCACAAGAACTCACCAATCTCAAAGTGCAGGTCAGGGTACAGCTCCCGGAGCATGGACACCACGCTGTCCGTCTGAATCCGGGCCAGCTGCAAGGAAGCAAAAAGTCCTAAGGAAAGGGCACGTTGTCCACAGGGGAGCTAAGGAGGCTTTGCTATTCTTCAACAGCCAGGCATGCATGCCCAGCACGTTCTCTGGAAATCAAGAGCATGAGAAATAGGTTGCCTCGAGGGAAATCACTCATAATTACAAACTCCTTGAACTGTGTGAACTCTGTTATGACCAGACCACTTCACTGAAGAACTTTTATTGGCCAAGTGGCACAACATTTCCCCATGTCCAGTGCTGTTGTGATCCCAGCACTGAATTTACCAAGTTAGGAAGAGTGACTGGAGCAGAATTCTGCAGATCAGGATTCTCATGCTTCTACTTGTTGTGTTTCACCTCTGTGGAACACGACTGCTTATCAGCAAGTGGTCAGAGAAGTCAGCAGAACCATCCTCCTGCTGCTCAGTGATGAAAGAACAAGTCACATTTCACACTGGGCAGTCTCCTGCTGTCTCTAAGAGCGTGAATTTAACCAATACTGGGAGTTTTGGGAGAAGCCAGTAGGATTTCACTGGAAAAACCTATAGTTACTGTCAAACACAAGTTACTCCTCCTCTGTAAGGACAGAGCTTTATTTAGAGGTTCTACACAAACCTTATATTGTCACATACAGCAAGCAACAAATCTCAAAGCAGTAAACTGCAGGAAGAGCATTCCTTTGCATGAGAACAGCAGAAACAAGTAAAATAAAACCAGGATCACACAGGGCATCATTCTGCACATGCAAGAAGCAGCAGACTCAAGCAGCTACAGGTGAGTTTCAGCTTTTCTCCCACGAGGGGCTTAGGATCCTTTTGTAATTAACTCAGGACTGTAGTTTCCTTACAGTAGGGAACTCTAAGTAGCTACTTCCCTTTGTAAAGGGCCCCAAGAGCCTCAGCCAGAAAACCAGGCAGCACGGCTATATCCCTTGCCCTGTGTCTCCCCAGAACGCCTTCGTGACAGCACAGAATTCTTCCTAGAACGTGCTGGCAGAAGGAGCGAGATTATCTCAGCACAAAGGTCCGAGGGTCGCTTATCTCCCTCTGCGAGGCTACGGCCCGGTGGGAGCGATACCCGCTCTATCTCCTGCGGTTCCTGCAGCCGCCAGCACCGGGGCCTGTCCCACAGGGGCTGCCCAGGCCTTGCGGCTCCCCCAGCCCCGGGAGGGACCCGCGGGCTCAGCCCGGGGCAGCGCTGCCAGGGCCGACCTTCCCAAACTTCACCCCGCAGTCCCAAGGACGGGGCATCACAACGCGCGGGCTGCGGGAGCTCAGCCCCTTCTCCCTCAGCCCTTTCCTCAGCTCAGCCCTTCCATCAGTCCCTTCTCCCTCACCCCCTTCCATCAGTCCCTTCTCCCTCCGCCCCTTCCCTCAGTCCTTCTCGCACCCCGCGGGCCCTGCACGGCCGGGCCGGGAGCGCTCCCACCGCTTCCTACCTGGCTCCGGCGGGTGCCCACGCGGACCGCCCTGCCGTCCACGCCGTTCTCGCCGCGCGGCTGCAGCGGCTCCGTGCCCGTCCCGCCGCTCCCCGCCCGGCCCCGGCCCCTGTCCCGGTTCCCATCCCCGTCCCCGCGGGGCTCGCCCGGGCCCGGCTCCGCCATCGCCGCCCGCGCGCCCGCGCCGGCCCCGGGACCGCCCTCGGGGGCCCCGCCCCCGCAAGACCACGCCCCCGCAAGACCACGCCCCCGCAAGACCACGCCCCCGCAAGACCACGCCCCCGCAAGACCACGCCCCCGCCAGACCACGCCCCGTCGTGGAAGGCCACGCCCCCTTCAGCGAAAAACCCCGCCCCTGCACACGGGCCCTCAGTCCGGCCCGCGGGGCCGGGGGGGACACAAAGGGGGCAATGCTGGTCTGTTCGGGCACTCCGCGGCCCGGATGGGTTATTGGGGCCCAGGGCCTGCCTGGGTGTGGCCACCCTGGTTTATTGGGGCTCAGGGCATGGCACTGCCTGGCCACACTGGTTTATTTGAGCCCAGGCCCTGGCTGGTTCACTGGGGGCCAGGCCCGAACTGGTTTATGGGAGCCCAGGGCACAGCCCTGCCCAGCCATGCTGGTTTACTGGGGCCCAGGGCCTGGCTGGTTTACTGGAGCCCAGGGTCTGGCACTGCCTGGCCACACTGGTTTATGGGAGCCCAGGGCACAGCCCTGCCCAGCCATGCTGGTTTACTGGGGCCCAGGGCCTGGCTGGTTTACTGGAGCCCAGGGTCTGGCACTGCCTGACCACACTGGTTTATGGGAGCCCAGGGCACAGCACTGCCCAGCCATGCTGGTTTACTGGGGCCCAGGTCACAGCACTGCCTGACCACACTGGTTTAGTGGAGCCCTGCCCAGCCACACTGGTTTATTGGAGCCCAGGGCATGGCACTGCCCAGCAATGCTGGTTTATTGGGACCAAGGGGTGAAGCCACACAGAGGTGCCCGAGGACACGGCAGGACCCTGTGCAAGCCGAGGGGACACAGGGACAGTGCGGGGCGGGTCAGGTGCTGCGCTTGGTGTGGATGAGCAGCTCCCGCTGCAGACCGGCCTCCAGCGTCGTGGCCGCCTTTCCCGAGGGCAGGTCTGTGATGAGCGTCAGCTTGTTGAAGACACCACGACCAAAGTAATCAGCAACAACGGAGAAGCCATCGTTGGAGCACTTGAGCTGGTGGACACACAGCAGCAGCATCAGCAAAAGCCTCCAGAGCCTTTTGCCTCCAGCCCCTTTCCTTTCCATGCCTGCACTCAGAGCATCTTTATCAGGGACAGGCCAGCCCATGGCACTCCCTGGCTCTTTGCTCACTCCATGCAAGGACTGCATGTAGCAGAGGAAGATTATGGATTTTCTGCCACTGGCCATTCCACCTCATGTTTCAACCCTATATCTGAGCCATGCACAGAGGAGATAATTAACAACTGAATTAAGCAGGAAGGTGGCAGCCTCAGCTGCTCTAGTTTCCACTTATATCCCATTCTCAACTTCACCACTTCATCTTTGGCAAATACAATATAGATGCAACATTTTGGTCCTGTCCCCATTCTGAACCACACAATTTTTTTTCCTTTCTTCCTAATTTGTTCTATACAACTTATTGACCAGCCATGACACTGACCAATAGGTCTCAACCCATCTGAGGGTCAGGTGAGAATGGATTCTTTCATCTGTGTAGAGCAGCAAGACCTCTTCATGCCCTCTACACAATGCAGTCACACTGGGGTCTAATGCCTCATTATTCACACTCAACATAACCTTGTTTACAAAATGCTTTCAAGCCTTCTCCTTTCCTACCAGCCTCCATGTGTCTGTAAATGAACCTAAACTGTTTATTACAGGCAATGTTACCCTACCTGATGCTGAAACTGGTCGTGCAGATCCCTCTTCTGCTCCTGGGCTCGGATCATGTCCATGACTTTGCGGTTTTCGGGCATGCACGTGGGACACTCCGAATCACTCTCGGAGTAGCTCTCAAAGCAGTGCTGGTGGAAGGAGTGACCACACAGGAAGTGGACTGAAGGCAGCTCCAATGCACTGGTGCAAATGCTACACTTGGTCTTCTGAAAGATCTTGGGACTGAGAGAATGACAAGATGGAGAGGCATAAGAAAGACAAACTCTCTTTTACCTTAATAAACCAGGAGTTCTATCCTTATATAGGACAAGACAAGACAGCACACACTCATGCACCTTGCTTTTAGCTCCTCAATCTCCTGGCGGATCCTTGTGGTTTCTTCTCGGTACTTCTGAATTCTCTGCTCATCCTGCTCTATCTGGCGGCTCTGCTTCTGCAGCTTGTTGACAAGATAATCCTTAATCACAGACAGGGTGGCTGTGGAGTTATGAGCCAGCGTCTGCACAACTGAGAGTGACCAAGATGTTAGTTTAAACACAAGCACAAAATGTGCAGCTACACTAGTCCTGACTGGGCAGACTGGGAAAGGCCACTTCAGGCAAAGACAGTTTGCATTCCTATGGAATTGGAGGAGCTCACTTAAAGACTTTCTTTCAGTCTGACCTCGTCCGGAAAAGGGCAACTGGGACCATGTCTGGATAGGTCAGACCAACAGGGACAAAGCAAGCACCTAGTAGGGGAGTGGATTCCAGCTCAACTTCCCCACCAAGACACAGGAGGACTTTCAGCTAGCCCCTCACTGCCTCACACTGAAAGAACAGAAATCATGTACAGACATCTCACTGACACTGCAGATCTTTTTTCCTAATTAGAGAGCTGTGACTGAAATAGTTTTTCCCTAAAGTACAGGGAATACTACTTCATATAGTGGGCTCCAACTTCATTGATTCATCTCCAATTTCTGATCTATACAGAGTGCTACAAATTAGTCTGGTCTGAGTATTTTTGTAGTTTGTTTTAGCTTGGGTTAGGGGTTTTTTTTAGGGGGTTGCTGTGGGTTGAATGCCACATGTCATTATTACCAAGCAGTGGAGGCATAAGGTTCTTGTTCTCGATGTGTTTCAGCACTGCAGCAACATATTCCTTGCAGTCCTCCTCCTTCCGTGCAAAGTAGCCCAGAGCCTGTTCCCACAGACAAGCCTCCTGGTCTCCATACAACTCACACACCTCAATCACCTTCTTGTACTGCTCATTCTGCATGTGGTAGTGCATGATCTGTTGGAAACTACGGGAGAAAGACTCATCAGCTGCCACAATGCATTTCTCCCTTTGAATTATTACAGAGACCTCAGGTTTTCACCCAGCCATGCAATCCCCAGACTCACCCCAAAGCCAGACAGGTCTGTCATTCACTCTCTATGTGACTGCCTTGCTCTAACAAGGTATTTCAGCTGAGCAATCATCCACTGTTCCCATCTTGAGACACTAAAGAGGTCACTACCACTGAAAGCATTTATGGCTCAGTGGGGGAAGGACTCTACTGACAAGAGCAACACTCACAGTTTGCCCTGCTCATAGAGGTAGAGGACACCATCCTTGAAATTGTGCATCTGACATAAGACCAAGGCCTTATCAAAAACTGTTTTGAACCTTCCACTCTTCAGGAGGGTGAGGGCTTCATTGTGCAGCTTCTCCTTGACCTACAGAGAAGGGGGAGAGGTCAAGGAGAGCAACACAGACACACACACACATACACACTATTTTCCACCAAGACCTGACAATCTGCAGCTCTTTCACAGAGGACAGTTTTGCTATTTGTTCTCTATCCCTCTTAAGAAAACATGACATGATTTTCCTTGCCCAAACAGCCATCATCCTCACAGCTCTAGGCAAGCAAATAGAGATACTTTTGTGGGTGAGGCATCTGCTCACAGAGGCTGTATTGTGTGGAATCTGTTCTTAAATGTGATTCACACAAAGCTAGTTCAGCCTGCTGAAAGAAGTATTCTCCCAGCTAGCAAGCTGCTTTCCCATTTCTGTGCCATTTGTCCAGCACAGCATATGTATTGCCTCATGTTATCAATGCCCAGCTGGAAAGGTCACAGGTTTGCAGGAATGCAAATAGGATTCAAAGACACCAAATCTGTCTCTCAAAACACAATGCTGGAGGAGCTCAAACCTGCTCATCTTGTTCATGTGCCCAGTTTTGGAGTCGAAGCTCCAGTAAAGTGTCATAGACACCCTGTGGAGAGTCAGCCTGAACCTCAGTCATGTGCTCCAGAAAAGCCTTCAGTTCTCGGGAGTTGTTTGCAAAGACTGGGATGAACTCCTCAGAACTGGCCTGTAACACAGACAGAAAAAGACAAGCACTTAGATCAGTCTAAGCTGGACTGATGCTTCCTTCCTGCCATGAGGAATGTTCATTTCCAGAGTCTGAGACACAACAGATACAGCACAACACAGGACACCAACTATGTCAGGAATCAGTTCTGGGCAATAACATTAAGTGGTCTCTTATTCCTGGGACTACCAGTACACCAGGACAGAGCTGCTCATAAATTCACAGAATAGCTTGGGTTGTAAGGGACCTTTGAAGGCCATCTAGTCCAATGCCCCTGCAATGAGCTGGGACATTTTCAATTAGATCAGGTTGCTCAGGACTCCATCCAACCTGACTTGAATATTCATTTCCAGGAATGGGGGCATCTACCACTTCTCTAGGCAACCTGGTCCAGTGTTTCACCACTTCATTGTAAAAACTTTCCTTCTTCTATCTAGTCTAAATCTGCCCTCTTTTAGTTTAAAACCATTACCTGTTGTCCCATCACAACAGTGTCTGCTAAAAGGTTTGTCCTCATCTCTCCTATAAGCCCCCTTTGAGTACTGAAAGGCTGCAGTGAGGTCTCCCTGGAGCCTCCTGTTTTCCAGGCTGGACAACCCCAACTCACTCAGCCTTTCCTCAGAGGAGAGGTGTTCCATCCCTCTGATCATTTCTGTAGCCCTCCTTTGGACCCTCCCACAGGGCCATGTCATTTCTGTGCTGAGGGCTGGACACTCCTGCAGGTGGGGTCTCACCTGAGCAGAGAATATTGAGGTATAACTCTCATTATACCTAAACCATCAGGCTGACATCACAAGCTGAGAAGCTCTCTCTTGCTGCAAAGCTACTACTGGAGAGCAACAACAACTCTCTGTCAACACAAATGGTACCTTTTTCCCTTCCAGCATCCCATGGCTGTCACTGTCCCCCGAGGGCCTGTAATCAGTGCACAGGACCTTCAGCAGCTCCGTGGTCTCATTAGGGACGTGGTGCATCAGGATTTTACCATAGCGCTTCATGTTACTCTCTGCCTGCTCAAAGGGCAGCTTTCCAATGTAGTGCAAAGCCTCCTGGTAGTTCTGTGGAGACAGCCAACAAAGCAGTCACAGCACATTGGCCTCTTCTCTCCACTCTGAGGTTAGGACAGAAAGCATTGAAGATGTGCTGTGAGTAAGCCACAAATACCATTTGCTCTGAATTATCACCTATTCCTGCTTGTTTTCCTCCTCAGGGAGGAACACTGGATGTGGCCTGGGGAAGAGATTTAGCTGAGTCCCTCAACAACAACTCTCCCCCCTCTTAAAGGGCACTGTAAAAAGCCACATCTGAAACAAAACAAGACCCTCTGATTTCCACCCCTACTCTACTACACAAATGGTATTCTCACTGCAGAGGAGGCTACAGAAGTGGTGTTCTCCCAAGCAAGAACACTGGAGCAGTTCTGTCTCCTCACCTTGATGTCCTCTAACTGGATTTTGAGGTACCACTCATGATGCTCGTGCTTCTCTGCCAGGTACACGGCGTGGGAGTAGTACCCTGCTTGGCGGAGCACCCTGATGGCCGTTTCCACATCAAAGCGCACCTCGCTGTCACTCGTCTCCAACAACAAAAGCACAAAGATGGTCCCTCAGAAACATTCCCACAGTCCAGGAGCAGCCATCAGTTATGTAAGAGGAGGAAAGCACAAGCAGGGACAACTCGAGCAGGGACAACTCGGTACCTCTCAGGCAAGGTCACACTCAGCCCCAGATGGCAAGCCAACCAAACTGAGAATGTAAGGAAGAGCTTGGGAATAAAGGAGCAAAGAAGGGACACTGAGTGGCAAATCCACTCTTTTCTCTCTTAATGGCCCTACAGGAGCCAATGTCAGTTCCCCTTTTGAATTATTATGATGACATAATAAAGTTGCACAATTTCACCTCTCCTTCATACCTTAATGAACTCTTCCAGTTTGGAGCTGTCTTTGAGTTTGGTGTAGCAATTCAGCAGAAGTGTAGTATGGTCTGCATTGGCCAGGGACTGCAGGTGGAGTGTCTGTAGGTAAGCAGTGAGGTTGTGGATACGCTGAGCATCCAGGAATTTTCGAATAACATAGGATGGTTCCAGCTTCCCTATAGTTCTGTGAGGGGAAGAGTCACGTTACAAGATACTGTATAACCATGAAGTCAAAATAAATGGAGTAATTAACAACACAGCACAGAGAAGCCTTAACTTCAGCAGGCACTAACCCACTGGGGATCACTCAGCTCTGCAACAACTAGTTATGGTGTAAGACCACCATGTGCACACAGAGAGATACAAAGGCCTCAATGAGGGCAACCATGACAGCAAACAAGGAGTTAATCCTCCTTTAAATGCAGCAGTGTGAAAACAGGCTAGGCTCTGACCACAGCAAACTGGAAATCCCGAAAAAAGAGGAAAAAAAGCTACATTTTCCTCCATTTCATTTGCATAACTCAAAGTCAGCTTTAAATGCTGATGTTCACGTGGAGCAGTTTAGCCACAGTTACCATGAGACTTAATGCAAGTCAACAGTAAAAATACATGTCAACTGTCACTAGACATTGGGGACCCAGAGGCTCAGTTCCACATTAACCCGAACACTGTGAGGCATCTTAAAAACTGAGCATGAAGTTTTCAGTAAGCCCCAAGCCCAGCCTGCTCCAAGTTTTAAAAAACACAAAGTGTTTTAAAACTGACATTGAACTGGGTGAGTATTTTCCAAGTGGTCAGATTGTATCATCCATCTTACCTAGAGCCATTCCTTCTTTCTAATGATGCCAGCATGCCCCATTCCATCCCAGTGTGGCTACATTACTCATGTTTAAGTATGATCAAAGCAAAGAACTTTATCCTAAGGTGTACAGAGCAATTTTCAAGCAATGCGTTCAAAGACTTTTAATCTCATTAAAATATTTTTCCCTGTGGGTAGAACTTTCACCTCAAGTCATGCTTTTTTTTGGCTTGGATTGGTTTTATTCCTGGGCTGAGACAGAAACCAAGGCCTCTGCAGCTCCCACCTGCACAACAACCCCCTGGCTCCACAGGACCTACCGGATGTACTGCTGGATGGCCCCATCGTGGTTCCCCTTGTTGTAGAGATGGTCCCCGTACTGCCGGAAAATCTCTGACAAACCATCACTGTCCAAGTGGTGGCTCTTGGCCAGGTTAATGGCCATCTCAAACAAGTTCTTTCTGAACAGCATCTGTTAAACACATGGTAAGAGCAGTGTGAGAGAAATACCACCCCACAAAGCAAGTTCAAATACACCTGGAACACAAGTTGTTTTTTCTTTTTAATGCATAAATGTGCTTGGGCTTTTAAATACCAGATGTCTTGTAACACTGTAATGCTGAAAAACTATTTATCTCACTTGTTATGTAACTCACTTGAATGGTTTAACTTTTCAATCTGCAGAGCCAGTACAATCTTGCAGACATAAGGCAGAGACTAATAAGAAAACAGATTTACATGCCTCGAGTTTGGTTTGTGTGTCCTTCTCCTGCAGCACATGGATCTTCCCATCTCTGGTCAGGACATACAGAGACCCCCACTCTGCCAAGACATCCACTATGTCCTCGAACACTGAGCTGTATGCAATGAATTTGTTGCACAAGTCATAGATATTCAGGACCTGTTTGTCTGAATTCTGTGCCTCACTCCCGGCAAACTCTGACCTGGAGAGCAGAAAAAGTTTTAGAAAACAAGAAGAGCATAACTTGAAATATTGATACCTGTGCCAGCTAGGGGTGTATAGAGAGCAAGACAAGCAGGGTTCACTTGGGGAATTAAACTAAACAGGCCAAGAGGCAAAACATTTCATTTATACACAAATTCCATCATCCTGTTATATTGAGAAATTCATAGGACTGGGAAAAATTCCCACTCATTCAGCTTAACTGTGCTGCCCTTGCAATGGGAGTTAATCTATAGATGGGTCTGGAACCTCAAAAGCCTCTGACAAAGTTGCAATTGGCCTCTAAGAGCAAAACTTCACAGGGAAGAAGGAAAAAGAGAGAAAGCAGGAAGCTGCAAGAGCAAAAAGAACTCATCTTTTCCAAGGAGCCCTACTTTGGGGAAGTCTTTCTGTCCTTGGAGACAATGATGAGGTACCCTCGGTACCAGTGAACAATCAGCTTCTGTCCCTCGAAGGCAAAGCAGGGGCCACGCTCGTCTGGCTGGTAAAGGTACACACACTCATTGCCTGCCACGATGAACTGCAGGTCCTGGGAGGGGTCGCTGAGGGAGGAGCAGCGCAATCCACAGCCGTGAGTGTCCAGCTCCAGGTGAGGATAATCCTTCACTGACAGCATGTAAGACTAGGGAGGAAATTCAAGTGTTTGGGGATCGCTCTGGCCTCGACTCTGACACCACTGAAATTTGCAAGTCAGAGTCATAGAATCATAGAATGGATTGGGTTGGAAAAGACCTCTGAGATCATCAAGTCCAACCCTTGGTCCAACTCCAGTCCCTTTACCAGATCATGGCACTCAGTGCCACGGCCAATCTCAGGTTGAAAACCTGCAGGGATGGGGAATCCACCCCCTCTCTGGGCAGCCCATTCCAATGCCTGAGCGCTCCCTCTGCAAAGAATTTTTTTCTGCTCTCCAACTTCAATTTCCCCTGGCAGAGCTTGAGCCCATTGTGCCCCCTTGTCCTACTGCTGAGTGCCTGGGAGAAGAGACCAACCCCCACCTGGCCAGAACTTCCCTGCAGGGAGTTCCAGACAGTGCTGAGGTCACCTCTGAGCCTCCTCTTCTCCAGGCTGAACACCCCCAGCTCCCTCAGCCTCTCCCCACAGCACTTGTGCTCCAGTCCCTTCTCCAGCCTCGTTGCTCTTCTCTTGACCTGCTCCAGCCCTCAATCTCTTTCCAACTGACCTCTCACCTGGATGTTCTCTGTGGTCACCACAAACAGATGGGTGGTTTTGCCAGACTGTCTGAAAGCCAGGCCAGTAACTGGGTAACTGCCTTCATGCAGGATCTGGGTCTTGCTGTGCCGGTCTCGAGTGATGTCTCCTTTAGTAAGAACAACACTCCCATCTGCAAAACCTGGTGAAGGGGACAGACTGAGCTATTACTGTCACAGCACACCTGAAATTTTACCCAGCATCAGTTAGGGCAGCTCCAGTCAGCAATGACACCTCTCACCAGCAGGGTATGAAGGGATGGCATTGCCACAGGTTGTCACATCAGCCTGTGCCAGACCACCTCCCACTGCCCCTGTTCCAGCTCAGAGCTGTCACACCCTGCACACAGGAGGGCACTGCTCAGCAAGGCTCAGCTTCTTTCCATGCACAAATTTCACACGCAGGTTAGTCCTGTTTGAGTCTGTGTTTTGTTCCATGAACAGCCTTCCCACCCCACACCTGTAACTATCATTTTAACTTATTCAAAACACACTGTAAAAAGACAAGAGGGAGGTTTTCTAAGGGCAAGGAAAATGTGGAGTTTTCACAGCCTGCCAACAGCCCCAGTGGTGTCAGCTGTCCCAGGGTGGAAGGGCACCACACACACAGGGAAGCTTTTTAATTTCAGTGCAGGGTCCACATAACCTTACAACATTACTGCTCTTAGTCCCTCAGATGCTGAGCAAGAAACATTACAAAGGAATGGTAAAATCCCAAAAGGTAAATAGGCTTATACAAAAAAAGGTTTCTACTGTTTTTTTCCTGAAAAAAACATCTCTGTAACATCAGGTATCACAAACCCTATGGCTTGTGCTGTACCAACAGAAGCTGAATTTGGAACCAGGTGCAGTAAATATGTAGCCTGACTGACTGACAGGGAAAGGGAACATCAGGCATCAGTTATTAGTGTAAAACACACAGACTCAAGCTAAATTTACAGATTTATGTTCTCAGGCTCTGTGACAGCACAAGACACACAATCTCCCTGGGAGAATAACACAGCTGTGTGAGAAGGAAATCCATCAGCATGTTCTGTGTTGATTTTTGTGTTATCTGTTCATTTTCTTTACATCTGAGTGAGGACTGCAATGCTTTCCTTAAGCTGTTACAGCTCAGTTTTACTCACCAATAGCCATGAAATTGAGATTCTCATGGACAGTCAGGCAGGACACAACTGTGGGCTTGTTCCCTGGTATTGCTGGAAAGATTCGTGTGCACAGAGGATTGCCACCATCTCTCTTCTCCAGGTTCCAGACTTTCACCTACAATCCAAAAAACTTGTGCTATTAGAAAGCCACGACCTGGTGTCAAATGTCACAGAGCCCAGAACAGGCAAGGTATTTACAGCAAGGAAAGAGATAATTGCAGGAGTCTTGAGAAGGACCCATATTACAAATGGACTTTCCTCTTTGACTTACCAAGGGGTTGATACCCTCTTCATCCTCCCCAACAGAGACCAAGATGCTGTGCTGCTTCAGCTGGTACAGGTGTGTAACCCTCAGCTTGTAAGCCTGGAAACTGCTCAGCTGAAGGGAGCGAGGCAGAAACCAAATCTGCCCTTCCATATTTAGAGCACAGTTAAGGCACATAAAGGGAAAAAAACAAACAAACAAACAAAAAAAACCTCCCCAAAACCCCACCCCTCCAATCACATCAGAACCAAACACCTGAATGCTTCTCACTGAGCCCTGGGAGGGGGGTCAGTAAACTCCTGTGCAGAATGGGCTTGGCACACCAACACAGCCAGCAGCGCTTTTGGGGTTGTTTTTAAAGCAGACAGGACAGAGAAGGGGAGAGCAGGGCAGGACAGAAGAGCAGGGCAGGACAGAACAGCAGGGCACAGAAAGGCAGAGCAGGACAGAGGAGGGGAGAGCAGAGCAGGACAGAAGGGCAGGGCAGGACAGAAGAGCAGGGCAGAACAGCAGGGCACAGAAAGGCAGAGCAGGACAGAGGAGCAGGGCACAGAAAGGCAGAGCAGGACAGAGGAGGGGAGAGCAGGGCAGGACAGAAGAGCAGGGCAGGACAGAAGAGCAGGGCAGGACAGAAGAGCAGGGCAGGACAGAAGGGCAGGGCACAGAAAGGCAGAGCAGGACAGAGAAGGGCAGGCCAGGACGCCGCCGCATCCCGCAGGCCGCAGGGAGGATATCCCCGAACACGAGGCTGCCCCGGCCCGAGTCGCAGACGGCGATGCCCGGGGGCAGCGCGAAGGGTTTGGCCGCGGCGCCATCGGGGCCCGGCGGCTCCTTCACGGTCTCCCTGTCGAAGAAGACGAAGCGGCGCCACTGCAGGTAGGCGGCCATGATGGGCGGGGCCAGCGCGGTCACGTGACAGAGACCACGCCCAGCGCGTCACGTGACACGGGCCCCGCCCCGCCCAAACCAATTCGGTTTTACAGGTCAAGTTTCGGACACGTTTTATTGGAAAAAAGATCTCAGAGCCTGCTGGGGGCTTAACACCCGGCTGGGCTCCAGCAAGCCTGGGTGGATCAGAACACAGCCCTACCCTTTCCCCTCCTCACCCTTTCCTCTCCTCACCCCAATTTTTGGGTTGGTTTTGGGTTGAGATTGAGCAGAATCTGCTTTTTCTCTGTGTGCTTTAACTGTCCGGGCAGCACCAGAGCAAACCTTGTCTACAAACTCGTGTCGTGCTTTTCCTTCAGTATTAAATATCAATATGCTTTTGCTGATTCTGCTGCCAGGGATTTTTTAGAGAACTTTAAGCTCATTTCCAGCACCCCTCTGGTTGCTGGAAAACACAAAACAGGTTTTGTGCAGCTCCATCAACCAGCTCAGGAGGACAAACGATGCAAGACTTGAGGTCCCAGCCCCAGCAGAGTCCTGCAGTGCTGCTTTGGACCCTTGCAGAAACTCACACGGGCAGCTCAGGCACTGCCAGGAGTGCCAGGGAAGGTCTGGTGGTTGAGCAGAGACCAGACTGGGCTCACTGGACCCTGGAGAGCAGCAAGAGGGGATTATACACACACAGCACCTTTCCCTCTGTCAGGAGCCACAGGGTTCCTTAAGGACATCCATACACTTCACACCCAGCACAGTTAACAGAAAGAAACCAAAACAAACGGGAGTTCCAGGGAGCTTTTATTGAGTTAAATCAACAAAATCAGGATTTTACCATTCATCTTTTTTGCACTCGCAACTCATGAAGCTCTTCACAAGTCAGAGCTGCAACAACAGATACAGCCAGAGAAACACATCTCAACAAAATCTGAGCTCCACTGGAGAGTTTGCCAATTTAACAGAAAGCCAATTTTCCCCTCCCTCCCCCAACTGTTTTCAAGGACTAGACCATGTTTTTTGCTGGTTAACAGTAAGAATATCAACCCCTTGTCTAGGGACCAGTGGATTATTACACTCCACTCAAATTGCAAATAATTTCTTTTCCTGAAATAAAAGTTCCAGTTTCTTTCATTAAAGGGAATAGTGACTATTTTCCTTCTCCTGACACCCTTTCCCCAGAAGTATTGGTTAAAATACAGCAAGGCTGTATCTTAATAAACCCACCCCCCTCCCCTCCTTACCCTTCCCTGACTTGTCCACAGCAGAATTTAACAATGCTTCCACACAGAGGCATTTTAGCAACACAACCATGAACTGAGCAAACCCTACAAGCCTCAGCTGCCAAAGCCTCCTTGTGAAGTTCAGATGCTCTTTGGTCCAGAGACCTGGCTTACCACAAAGATAAGCTGTGATCCAAAAAAGATGGGCCAGATGCAATCAGGAAACTCCCTGCAGGGCCTCTACCATGGCAACTGCACTGCTGGAGTTTCTGGGAACAACACTGTCCTCAGAAAGCAAGAACCACTCGGCCCCAGCAGCACCACAAAGCTCAGCACCAGGGCAAGAACCACCACAACAGCAGCTCAGCAGACGTGGCATCGCATCTCTGTAACCTCTCCTACAGAAACTGAGGCAAGACAGCCACCTGCTCAGGTCTGCATCCCATCAGTAAAGAAAAAAAAGTGTTTGAAGCATTTTTAAATCCTTGGAGTAGACACCCTCCCCCCCATTCCAAATAAAAATAAACAGAAGATCAGAATGAGATGATTTGATACCACCATACACACAACATGAATTCATGTTGAGCTTCCCTGTTGTTACCCACAAAAACAATCACAGAGGGCAAAGGAAAGATGCTCCCATCTCATTCTGGAAATTAAAATGTGTATTTGAGACCAACCCACCCCCCTCCCTTTGGGAAAAGGCCTCCAGCAGCTGCAGTGCCCCCAGCACACCCAGAGACCTCCTACAGGTTCTCTCGGGCGGCTGAAGGTTCCATCACCCCTTCCACAGCCACCTCGCCCAGCTGTGAAGCTCCATTTCGGACTCATGGAGTGACACTCTTGGACTTCCGAGGAAAAAAGTTCAGAATACATCAGGTTCTCATTCACATCAACCTTGTCAGAGGAAGTATTAGAGCCAGGGCTCATCACTGAAGGCTCCAACTAATGCAGCTGGAAAGGCTGGTACAGGACCAGCAAGAACTGGAGCTCACACGGAATCTCAGGAAGCCAAGATTTATACACACTCCTTACTCTTGAGTAGGGAACAAAACAACCAAGAAAACCCCGAAAAAAATAACAATAAAAAAACAACAAACAAAAAACCCCAAAACAAAACAAAAACTAGGATTATCCTAGTCCTTTGGAGCATCTTTCCATTTGCAAGATCCCACCTGTTCGAGATAGCCTACTAGCACCACAAATAGGCTGCTTCCTTCTTGACAAAAAGCCACCTAAAAATGGTGCCCCGATAGTTCAGGTTAAGTGCCAATCCTCAACGAGAGGCCAAGGTTAAAGTAATACTTTCCAAAGTTCTGTGCTTCAAGAGGGACCATCAAGGCATGGCACCAGGCTAACCTACCACAAATCCAAGCAGAGCACACACACCTGACTCGACACCGCTATCCTGTTCTTGGTACATGTGCATGCCCTGGTTAAGATACAAAACTTATTTACATTTGTCATGTCTTTGTTGCACTAAAATGATCCCTCTTCTGTCTGGAAAATCATAAGCTGGCTGCAGTACAAGAGCAAGATTTTACTTTTGGTCAAAGTTACCACCCACAAACTCCCACCCCCCACCCCCAAAAAGCACCCCAGAATTGTTTACATTTAGTACCTGCCAGTCAGACACAAGCTGTGTGGCTCACAGAGGGTCTGTGACCAAGCTCTTGAGTTTGAACTCTAGTGCAGCATTTGCTACAATTATGGAGTCACTGCTGACAAAAGGAAGAAAAACATCCCAAACACAAAAACCTTTCCATCTTGTAAAGTTGTTGTCAGGAGGCACCTGGCTTGGATGTGTGATCCTCCAGGAAAAGGATGGCTAAGTCCACCTTGGAGTTCCAATTTTACTCCGATTCAAACAAAGAAAAAGGGTCAAAATGGGGAGAAAGTAAGACAATTAATTCCTGCCTCAAGGGTAAGCAAGCATGGTGAGTGCAGCATCTGTATATGCAATAAACAACTGAGCAAAAGGGATTGCATTTATCCAGGTGCCTCCTGACAGTGGTGGTGAACAGGCTAAAAGGGATTTTAAAAAGAGTAGTTTTTGATTTGTCTCACTCCTTTTGCCTGTAGATCAGGCCAAACATCAAGCATGTTGGGAGGGGCACAATTTAAAGCAACACTACTCGACCAGAAAGTACTTCTCAGCAATATACAATGCAAAATGACAGACAGCAACTCATGCCAAACCAGAGGAGATGGCAAGCACCTTCCTGCAGCTTCTGACACCAACAGGGGTTTGCCCTCACCTGCTCACAGCTCTGCACAGAGGCTGCTCTGGGCAGAAAATGCACAGCGCTGCAGGAAGTGAATCAATTCCACAAAGCTCCAGAACTGTCAGTTTATGCATGTAAATTGGTTTTCTGTGGTCTCTCCTAAACCCAAATCCACATCTTAAGCACCCACTGCTCAGCCACTCTGACACCCTCTGGATTTCCCTCCCAGCACGGTGGAACACAGGACATGGCCCCCTTTGAGCTTGGCAAGCTCCTGAAGTTTTAAGGGGGAAATCTCAGAGCATCTCCCAAAAGGCTGAGCTGTGGATTTGGAGGCCTTGGAGCCCCCCAAGTGATCCCCTCCAATCGAGTGGCACAGGACAGTGTTGCCAGCACCAAAGCACACCCACCCTGACAAGGGACACCTGTGGGGGCCTGCACTGCACAAGGGCAGAGCACTTCTCTCTCATTGTTTAGTGTTGCAGAAAACTGAGCCCCTCTCATCTTTAGCTGCTCCCATAATCAGTCTAATCCCTTTAACCCCAGCAACCTTCATCACAAAAGAAAAAGTTATATATGAACCCAAACAGAAAAAAAAAATCATATTTACAAAGTTTGTACAATATACACATCTGATTTTCTATGGGACACACTGCACCAGAGGAAAGAGGGCCATGGCTCTGAAACAAGTCTACATATCAAGTGCTGTAACTACTAATGGAGACTCTTATGGAAACCAGTCTTTAGTGTTCTGCTAGAGCACAGGGCTTTTCTTATGGCTCCTGCAAGGGATGACAGGCTGCTCTTTCCTTCTGGAGCTATGATGCTGCACCTAATCAGCCCAGATTTTAAGTTGATTTCATTTTAAATACAGATATTTACAGTTTGGGTGAACTGCAGATGCATATCAACTCCTCCAGTTAAAAAAAAAAAAGTTGAAGAAAAAAGTAGTATTACCAATACATTTCACCTCCCAGCCCTGGGCTTGAGTACTTGGGAAGGAGGAGAAGGGGAAGAGAGGGGAACTTTGACCTGAAACCAAAAAACGGCTGTTGATTCCTTGGGCTGTGTTGGAAAGGTGATATTCTGAATGGTCTCATAGCATAAGGCACTTTGCACGAATAAGTAACAAGCTCTTTAGCTTAAAAAACAGATGAGTAACCAGGGAGAAGTTGAAATGCACTCAGTCGATGGTTAAAGAATTTGAAATAGCAGACAAGCTCGTGTTCCATCAAGATTCTTCTCTTTCCAGGGTTTCTCTTCTTCCCTTGCTGCCCCTCCCACCCAAAGAAAACAAAATTTAAAACCAGCAGTTAGTGCAACTAATGTTCAATCAGCACACAGTGCAAACAAGTGGAAAAACAAAAAGACATTCCTCCTTTTATCTTCTTTCTTCCTTGCTGCCAAATTTAAAAATAAAAAAAGGCCGAGCTCTTTAGTCTTCATAGTTCCGAAATGCAAAGACGAAGAAAAACCCACAAAGAGAAGGGTATCCCCAAAGAAACGATGTGTCACAGATCTGGATCGTAGGGCTTCACCTTCTGGCATGTGTAATCAAAGCCTAAAAAGAAAAGCAAACCAAAAAAACACAACCACAACACCCACAGTTAAATCGGTTCTATGCAAAACAAGAGCCTAAGTGATGAATCACTGGGTTGTCTTTCAGGAGGCAGCAAACTGCTCTCTGGCAAAGGTCAGAGTATTCCCCTTAAAGAAGCCACCCAAGAGCCTGTTCCAAATTCATCACTTTTTTTTTATTTACTTATAAACTTGGAGAACATTCAACCATCAAAGCAGAGCTTGCAAGTTAGGTTGGTATGACTGGCTAAAGGGCTGTCCTTGGATGATCTCAAACAAGGGACCGCAGGTTCATTTTAACATTATCAATTTGCCTCTGCGGCCACTTGTTTTTTTAATTGGTCACCTGAGACAAATTTCAGCAGCTTCACTTTCTAATTCATGATCTCTGAGAAGAATATACAAATAAATGATTTGCAGGGCACAGTCTGTGGTGCTGGATCTTGCATGACATAGCATCTTCACTAAGGCCAGATCAAACGTCATCCTGCAGCTGCTCTGCCTGACTGCAGCCCAGGGCAAGCAGTTTCTTACAAAAGGACTCGACTCAGCAGCTTCTCCTCAATGATCAGAAAGAGAGCACTAAGGAGTCTCCAAGTGTGAAATCTCATTTTCTTTTACAACCATGTAGACGACCTCAAGTGGCAGCAAAGATGAATTACAGCTTTGCTCCCTACTTTGTTCACTTGCAGGAGTTTTATGAACCAAAGGATACAAAAGAGGCAGCACCTTTTACTGGAACTGCTTCACCTGACTGGTGAGGTGCTGAGCTCTTCTTTGGTGGTCTGTCCTCACAGCTATCCATTTTCTCTCCTCACCTTTCTGAGCATCACTTTCCTCTCTGTCCCTCACCCATTTCTCACTTTAGCTAAGCAATACAGAAAGAATTCCTTAAGACTACCAGTACCCCATTCCTGCCTCTCCCAACAGCACTCCCCGATCTCTTTTCCCCCACTTTTGGTCTCCTTAGCAAATGGTCAGCTTTGAATTAAAACAACTAAAAAACACTCCTCCTCCCCTCCCAGCCTCAGTGTGTTCACAGAATTCCTGGCACTGACAGTCTATTTCAAACCCTTGTTTTCACATTCAGAGCCTTTTCATCACATCAGTTTCCCTCTTCCCCTGTGGTAACACTGACACAACTCTCACCCCACACAGTCCAGGAAGGCACTTACACGCATTCATGTTTACTGTTTCTCATCTTCTACAGGTTCACTGTGATATTCTGCCACATACAGGCTCTTGTCAATGTTGCTTGGTATGGGTTTGATTTCAGTTCCCAACTGCTCCTCAATACTCTTCAGGTTGAATCGATCATCGTAGGTGATCAAGTTGATGGCCAGGCCAAGATGACCAAAGCGACCTGGACAACACAAAAACAACAAGAAAAGAAACACACCTGAACTGAACTGAGTAACAGAGGGTGTCCTAGTTCAAAAAAAGTCTGCAGATTATTATGCCATGGTAAAAACAAATCCAGACACAGCTCTCTACACATTTCACATCAGTTTTTGGTGAGGGGGTTTGTACTGCTGGAGGAGTAAAAAAACTCAGGAGGTTCAAAATGCTCTGACCAAAGCTTCAGGCTCATCACCAGCAAAAACTCCCACTCTGCATTATGCACATCCAGTCCTTCTTCAATAACAGTTCTTGAACAAGCCTGAACTACAAAGTTCAAGCACACTGAGCTCCTTTGTTTGCTGCCTTCCTTAAGGGTGTATTTTGATGATGTCCAGACAGTAGGAACATCCCTCAGAACACACGCAGAAGAAAGCACAGGTCACTATGCTTTAGACACCCTGGAAACTAAGCTTCCAGTACAGACCTTTCCCTGGAAACAGAGGCAAGAGTAACTCTGCTGAGATGAAAGCAAAATATGCCTCTGTTTTTTTATTGGTTGGTCAGGTCAGTTTCAAGAGAATGGTCCTTTATACAGATAATATCCTCAGCAACCATCTGAGATGACACCCAAAAATAAATGTGTCAGAAAAAGTAAAGCTACCTGAGGTAATTCTCAGACACAGTAATAAAAACTAGAAGTGAATTCAAGGCTAATAAACATCACAAGCATCAGCAAAGCTGTACCTAAGACATGGTTTTCGCCTCACCTGATCTGCCAATGCGATGGAGGTAAGTCTCTGCCAGCTTTGGGAAATCAAAGTTTATCACCACATTCACAGCCTGGATATCAATACCTCGGGTAAACAGATCTGAAAGGCAAACCAGGTCATGAAGAAAGTTAATTTCAATGAGATCAAATGCTCAGAGTCTTTAGGGTGCAAAGACTAACAGTGATTAACATTGCCTCACACAGGACTGTGCACTGCCAACATCACAACAGACCTGAGACCTGAATGACATCCCACTGCCTCAACTACTTCTATTCTGCTTGTAGTGATTCCTGTTAAGATGACCCAGACACGAATGTGTAGAGGCTGAGGGAGCCAGCTGGGGGTTGGTCTCTTCTCTCAGGCACTCAGCAATAGGACAAGGGGGCACGATGGGCTCAAGCTCTGCCAGGGGAAACTAAAGTTGGAGAGCAGAAAAAAATTCTTTCCACAGAGAGTGCTCAGGCATTGGAATGGGCTGCCCAGAGAGGGGGTGGATTCCCCATCCCTGGAGGTTTTTAACCTGAGCTTGGCCGTGGCACTGAGTGCCATGATCTGGTAAAGGGACTGGAGTTGGACCAAGGGTTGGACTTGATGATCTTGGAGGTCTTTTCCAACCCAATCCATTCTATGATTCTATGACAGCAGACACTGTCAGGTACTGCCCAAACAGGCCATACTTGGATCATGCACTGACCAATCAAAACTACAGAAGTTTTTAGAAAAAAAATGAGGTACAAACACTTAAAAGAATCAACAAAACTTATTCACATGATCTGCATCAGAGTTCTACTGATATTTCATAAAGCTCAGGGCCCAACAACTCAGGGAGCCCTTGGCATGTGAAAATAAACAGAAAACACCATCACAGTGAAATGATTTGTTGGCAGAGGGACCCTCACAGTTTGTCACCAAGACAAAACTCCCCGTGCCCAAAGGAAGTGCTGCCTCCTGTTACACAGGCACTTCCTACCACCTCTAGAAACAGGGGAACATTTTAGCAGCTCTTACCAGTGCAAACGAGATTGCGGCACAAGCCATTCCGGAAATCGTGGAACACACGATTGCGATGCTCCTGGAAACACACACAGCATGAGCAAAGGGCAAAACACAAACACACACACACCAACACCGGGTACATTCAAGCAACAACCACCGAACTTCAATCATGTGAATTTCTCTGTGTGTTTTGACAGGCTGAGTCAACACAAGCTGCCAGTACGTATTTTTTAGCACTCCTCGCCATTCTAAAGAACTTGGCCAAGAGGGCCTTGATCCCACCTTTTAACAAAGCCAGGCAGGAGCAGCACTAAGACAGAACTGTGCCTTCTGCTGCACTGGACAAATGGACCTGATCTGAGGTACTTCTAAATACCAACTGGCCAGCTACACTGGAATGGCGGGATGACTGCAAGAGGACATGATGGGGGGATTGGCAATGAGTATCTAAAACCAAACCTACATCAAAGCAATTCATGTTTCAGTTTAAAAAGAACATGCAAATTTAAAGAATGCAGGAGATTTAATTCAGCTATGCAGTAACCCTGAGATCAGCTCAGTTGGTTAAAACTTGGTTGTAATAACACCAAGGTCGTGGGTTCACTCCCCTGTATGGGCCATTGACTTAAGAGTTGGACTCCATGATCCCGGTGGGTCCCTTCCAGCCCAGAATAGTCTGTGATTCTGTAAAGCTTGGGGTGGTGTGGAATAAACCACTGTAGACTTCATACTCACCTGCCTCATTTTAGCATGGATATAGAAGCAGGAATAGCCCAGCTGGGAGATCTTTTTGGCTAGCAATTCAACCCGTTGAGAGGAGTTGCAGAAAATGATCGACTGGTTAATCTGGAGCTGAACATACAAAGTAGAGTCCTCAGTAAATGCAGCATTTTACTAACAAATGATCCCAGACATGCCTAAATTCCTTCCATAAAGAAAGCATAGCAGGGATGCTGCTGGCAATTTCTATTTTTGTACAAGAGGGGAAAAAATTAACAAAGTTCTGTAATATAAAGGTGCAGGACAAGAATGAATTTTTAGCTTCAGCTACATAACACATTTTAACAAAGAAAATGGTGGGGTTTTTTTAAGATGCCTTTGAAACACTCAGTCTTATTCTTAGTTTTGAAAGGAAAGAAGTTCCTGAGCCAGCCCTGCTCCTTACCCTGGAGAAGAGTGTGTTGAGGCAGTGCACTTTCTGACGCTCAGTGACATAGGCATAGTACTGAGTAACTCCCTTCAAAGTCAGCTCCTCCATCAGATTAATCTCGTAGGGTTTCTGCAAATGGGAATTCTGAAAAAGAAAGATGATGGATCTACATTCAGAACAACTCAAGTGCTTCCCATCCTTTGGCACATTTAACTCTCTCCATTCTCTCTGAACCACCTTGACACTCACTCTTCATTTACTCTAAACACACAGAGTGGGTAAAATTTCACAAGGAATTGGTTATAAATCCAAGGCAACTGAGCAGGCCCAACAGGAGCACTCTCTGGCAGCAAATGATCTCAGATGACACATAACCAACACACAAAGTGGAAAACTGCACCTCACAGGCAAGAACTGCAGGTATGCATCTTCCCATCAGTGCTACTACAGGTCAAAAACTCTTTTCAAACTCCTGTCCTAGACTTGGGTTGATTTAGATTAAATCTGTGACATTCAGATGCATTAAAACCCAAGGACGAACAGCTGTGCATGACTCTCACACTGTCACCACCACCACACACACGGGGTGTGTCTGCACTCACCATGAACTTCTGTACACTCAAAGGGAAAGTGGCTGAGTAGAGCAAAATCTGTCTGTTTTTAGGTAGCGTGAGAATAATGTCTTCCATTATTTGAACAAAATCTTGAGACAGCAACTTATCTGCCTGTAACAACAGAAGTAATAAAGCATAAGTTAAAAAAAAATAAAGCATTGAGTTTCCTGGTAGCAAGGAAAAAACCAGTTACCAGGGTTCCTACCAGAGTCATCCAAGAGCTTTCACACAATTATAGTCTCTCTCACTCAGAAGCCTGTAAACTACTGGATGAACATAAATCAACTTTATATACAACTATGTGGCAAGCACAGCTCACTCATTATAAAAGCAAACCCAATGAAATGCATTTCTTAGTGACTGTTACTCTCTTCTTCAGCACCAACAAAGAAGAGAGGAAAGGCAAATCTTTCTAGTGTGTTTTCTTAAGAATCACATGCAGAAAAATTCTTCTCCAAAATACTTTCTCAAAAACACTTAGAAATTATGAGTTATAACCTTATAGTGTCTCTAAGCAAAGTTTCATTTGTTGCTGTGCATAGAAAGGAGACTGAGACATGTAATTCATTTAACTTGGTGTTAAAATACCAGAACATTTAACATGAGCAACTTGCCTCATCCAATACTATCATCTGGACATGCTCAACTTTTGCTACTCCTTTCTTGATGAGATCGAGAATCCTCCCAGGGGTAGCTATCACCACATGCACTGTGAGGTTAGAAGAGATAAAAAATTAGTTAAGCCAATTAAAACAGTGTTTCTGGCACTCATGGCCATATTTCACATGAACATGATGACAGTACACCAACAGCAAGTAAGATATATTGTACTCTGCTCTGTAACAGGCAAAGAGTAACAGAAATTCCACCTCCACACTGTAAAAGCCACAAACAAACAGCAAGTGTAGAATGGCAAAAGTGCTCTGACCTGTATCATCAAGCCTCATTATGTCATCTCGCAAATTGGTTCCTCCTGTTGTTGCCATCACTTTGGCACCTCCCATGTGTTTGCTGACTTGGATACAGATTTGACTGACCTGCAGGGCTAGTTCACGGGTGGGAACAATCACCATTGCTGCAAGTCAAAAACAGCATGTGAGTTACCAGGAATGCTCCTTACCTGAATGCTCATCCTCAGAGGAGACAGAGACTTTATGAAAGCAGCACTTTATGGGTTGGGAGCTCCACTCTGGATGTCCTCAGCAAGGCCTGGGAACTGCTCACAACAAGCCAAGTTCTGTGCAGGGTTCTGCCTTTCTTGATGCTCCCACAGCCACCACACTTGCTTATACCCCACATCCACTTTGCAGGGGTAAGATAGTCAAGTCAAGGAGATGTTTCCATTTAAAGCTTCTGAAAGCAACTGTGGGACTTCTCAAACTCCACCTCCCCTCCAGCACTCCCCACTCACTTTCTCTGACAGTGCAAACAGACAACCTAAGCTGCCCAATTTCATTAATTAGTTTGGCATTCAGGTCTGTTATGCAGTGACTGGCACCATTACCTGTCTGCAGCTACAGGAGGTCCACCCCAACTGACCTTGTATATTGTCCTTCTTTAGGTCTAGCCGTTCAAGTAAAGGAATGAGGTAGGCTCCACTCTTGCCTGTTCCATTTTTCGCTCTAGCCAAGATATCCCTACCAGACAAAGCAATGGGGATGCTCTCCTCCTGAAATGCAAGGACAGACAGGGCATGAGAGACCAACCACAAGCCACGCTCACTGAAGAGGCTGAACAGATTTAACTCCCCTCACTAACAAGAAATCCCCTCACTATCACAAGAAATCTGATTTTTGCATGATTATTATTATTACTACTCTGTCACTACGAGCAAGGCAGACTCACAACAGGAGGAGGTTAAACCCACCAGCAAAGAGTTCCCCACCACCCCTAGAGGTTTTTAACCTGAGCTTGGCCGTGGCACTGAGTGCCATGCTGGACCAAGGGTTGGACTTGATGATCTCAGAGGTCTTTTCCAACCCAATCCATTCTATGATTCTATATCCCACTTAGAAGTCCTTATGTTGCCTCATCATAAGAGAATCATGGATTGAATACCCCAAGTAAACCCACATTAACACACCATGAATAAAGTGAAAAATTGGGGTGAAAAAAAAAGTGAGGAGACAACATTAGTCACTATCAAACTCCTCCTATGGAAAAAGATTCCCAGATGGAGGGACAGAAAAGTGAACTTGCTAAGATATTAATCTCTCTCCCACAACCTCCATCACTCTTCTTCCAGATGCTCACAATAAAAAGAGATAAGACTGTGATAAAGCCATAATTGTAATAACTAAAGTTACACAGCCTATGGTAACTCATTTCTCTGGAAAATGTACAGACCAGCCCCATTATCACTGGGATTGCTTGAGTGAAGGATGCTATTGAACAGAGAATTAAAAAATTACCACCAGCATGAAAAAGAAAATCCAAGTCAACTTCTCCAAAGTGCAACTCAGCCCCATCACTAAGTCACTGCATGACTTAGTTTTGTTCACAGCCCCAGTTTTCCCAAACCATGACACAAGTATTGGACATTTAGGCAGAAGAAATTCAATGTATTTATACAAGTTAAACATGGCTTCTCAAGAGTTTCTTAGCAAACAACCTGAATAGGAGATGGTTTTTCCCAGCCCATTTCAAAAATTCCCATCAGCAACTCCCGTTTCAAACAGTAATCTTCAAACTCGTTTCCTTTTGTGGAGGTCACGTCCTGGATAAGCAGAAAAAGCACATCCATCAGATCAGGGCACACAACCTGCATCTGTAGGGTGGTCTGAGGCTGCCTGTGCAGGGAGGCCACAAATTATTACTCAGGAGTTCCCACCACCCCATGAAACACCCCAGAGTGGCAGAGGGAACAGGGGCTTTCTCAGAGCTCTGAGCACAACACACACACCTTCAGTCCCTGCTGGAACATTAATAAAGTGGTAAATCCAGTGAACTCCACTTTAGAGCCTTACAAGAATCACTCACAAGCAGTTAGAGAACAAATTAATTTTTCATTTAAACCAGCTGGACCAGAACTGCTTTTTAACCTCTGCTCAAATATTTTGCCACTGCAACTTCTCCTGTATCTTTTATTTAACATTCATTCCTACAACTCAACCATCCTTACCGAAGTTTTGATTCTCAAATCTTTTGGAGGGAGTTTTAAAGTCTTCTTCCAGTCATCACCAGGTCTATGGCAAAAATAAAATAAAAATAATTTTTAAAACAAGTCTGGATTCATATTTTGATTCTGCTTTTTCTTAGAGTGATGAACATGTAATATTTTCACCTCCTCAAAGCTAAAATCACCCACACAGATGAGCTCAAGTCCTCTCTGAGCTAAGCAGGATGTAACAGGCAGGAAACTGTGAACAGAGAAAACCAGCAGCCTGCCAAACACTTTGGGGAAATCTTTATCCACTCATGATTCAAGTCCCACTTTCAGGGCACTGAATTAATCCAGCAGAACAGATTTAAAACTGAGCACTGACTCAGTCACACAACAGAAACTGGTTATAACAAACCCAGATGAGAATATTTCACCACTTAAAAGAAAAGTTCTCTTGCCCAAGGAACATCCATCCTTAATCCCCAAGAAAGGTGAGATGGTAAAAAAACTCCACTGTTTGATCAAATGTCTTTGGCTCTCAGTGAGATTTAGACACCCATCCCGTACAGATGAGAGCAAGTCCTTCCCTTCCACACCACCAGGAAGTTTTGAGTTTAACTCATCAGTTTCGTTTGAGTAACCCACGTGATATATTTAAACAAAAAAAGGGGGATTTAGGCAGAGTTTAAGAACCCAAGTGTTCCTCTCTGAGGAAACTGGCACTTCCTCTGCAAATAATTAACAAAATAAAAGCCAGTGCTGTTCAGGGGGAGGAGGAACCACAGGGAAAAGAGAAAAGCAACACATTACCACACTGTCCAAGTGTTTGACATGTTTCAGAGATTCCAACCAGCACACTCACGTGTCATTAGCACACTTCCCAAAGCAGCTGGGTGGGAGCAGGGAATCCCAGTGGGACCATCCTCTCAGCTAAGGCTTTGATGGACTAAAGCCAGAGGGTTACACTGAGTAGAGCAGGCACTGCTCTTTCAGATCAGTGACAAAAGACAACTGGCTGTGAAGCATTTCTGACTGTGAGAAAGAACTGTAACAAACTCAAAAGCACACACGGAGACCAGGTGGCATTTCCTCCTCTGTCTAATTTCAGTTCAGTTCCTTCCCATCCCCAACTTCCCCCTTGCATCACCCACAACAAGCAAAGGGCACAGGACTCTGATGCTCAGGGGGCTGCTCTGACAGCAGCTCCTGCTTGGAAAAGTATCCAATTCCATCCTCACAGGAACACACCACACCCATCACTGCTGGAGAGCAGCTCACACATGGAAATGTGGAGAAGAGCAAGGACGCTGGAGAAGGGACTGGAGCACAAGTGCTGTGGGGAGAGGCTGAGGGAGCTGGGGGTGTTCAGCCTGGAGAAGAGGAGGCTCAGAGGTGACCTCAGCACTGTCTGGAACTCCCTGAAGGGAAGTTCTGGTCAGGTGGGGGTTGGTCTCTTCTCCCAGGCACTCAGCAATAGGACAAGGGGGCACGATGGGCTCAAGCTCTGCCAGGGGAAATTGAAGTTGGAGAACAGAAAAAAATTCTTCCCAGAGAGAGTGCTCAGGGATTGGAATGGGCTGCCCAGAGAGGGGGTGGATTCCCCATCCCTGGAGGCTTTTCAACTGAGCTTGGCTGTGGCACTGAGTGCCATGATCTGATAAAGGGAGTGGAGTTGGACCACGGGTTGGACTTGATGATCTTGGAGGTGCTTTCCAACCCAATCCATTCTGTGATTCTATGAAGCAAAGGGCACAGGACTCTGATGCTCAGGGGGCTGCTCTGACAGCAACTCACGCTTAAAAAAGTATCCAATTCCATCCTCACAAGGAACACAGCACAACCATCACTGCTGGAGAGCAGCTCACACATGGAAATGCAGCTTTTTTTCACCATGTACATCACAGACACTTCACCCACCCAGGCCATAACACAAGGGCAGGTCTTTTCCAACCCAATCCATTCTATGATTCTATGGATGTGGCACTGAGTGAGAATCCACCACCTCTTGATCCAACCATGTCTTGATCCAACCCCACTGTGATCACCAGCCCAGGGCACTCTGTGCCCTGGGCTGGTGATCACAGTAGGATTGGATCAAGGGTTGGACTTGCTGATCTCTGAGGTCTTTTTCAACCCAATCCATTCTATGATTCTATGGATGTGGCACTGAGTGAGAATCCACCACATCTTGATCCAACCACGTCTTGATCCACATCTTGATCCAACCACGTCTTGATCCACATCTTGATCCAACCACGTCTTGATCCACATCTTGATCCAACCACGTCTTGATCCACCACATCTTGATCCAACCCCACTGTGATCACCAGCCCAGGGCACTCCGTGCCCTGGGCTGGTGATCACAGTAGGGTTGGATCAAGGGTTGGACTTCCTGATCTCCGAGATCTTTTCCAACCCAATCCATTCTATAAACTCTGCCAACAAGGAACCCCAAAGCCTCCCAATACATGACTTTTCCACCTCCCCTTGGTGGCAGCACTTACTTAATAGCGGTGCTCACGCTCTGTGCTTGCTGTTGGGTGCCATTGTTGATTGTGTTGGCGTTTTTCAGCTGGTTCATCTGTTGCTGGCTGGTTGTGCCTCCACCCCCGGGGCCCCCGCTGGGTTTGACGGGGCCCCTCAGCTGCCCATTCTGACTGGATAGACCCATTATAACAGGGTTCTCTGTTCTGGCCGTGCTCATGCTTCTGTCTTTAAAGATGTCTTTTTAGACTTCAAAACTTTGAAAGTCAGTACAGAAACTGTAATAACAGTTTATTAGACTCTCCAAAACGAAGAGATAAATAAGTCTTGCTCAATATATGAGTCCTTTATTGCAATGCAGGCAAGCACCTGTAAGTCACTCAAAAGGAAAGCAGTAACTTGCTCTGATGCACTGTGGATCAACTTTTTTTAAAAAAAAAGCCCTCTAACGAAGAAGTTATGTCAGAATTCACTTGCTTCAATCTGGAACAGAAGCAGACAACAACAATTAGCATGTGGATTTTTGGCCACATAAAGTTTACTTTCAGTTCAGCCACAGGAAGTTTATTTCCCATCAGTTTAGTTTTGTATTTCAAGAATCACTCCTTCCCAGGCAGGGTCCAACAACAGCACTTATTTTTTCTGTTTCCTCTGGGATAATCATCAAGACATGCACCAAACTTTTCCCCCTTTCTATAAAACTGTGCCCACCATGTCCAGTCACCACAGAAAACCTCCTGAAGAGCTGGACTTTCACCAGGCAGAAACACCCTCTGTCCCCTCCCAGAAAGCAACAAGGAATTTTATCAATTCCTCTTCAAATTCCCCACTCCTGGGATGCAGCAAAACAGCCCTAAAATGATGAGCAATAACGTCATGCACAAGTTTGTGACACAAAGCAAGACCACGATGTCAAGTGGATATTCCAGAACTGACAAACCCCTCGAGTTTCTCTGATTGCCCTTTTCAGTTTGAAAGGGAAACAGAAGTTTTGTCACCCCAAAACAACAGCTTGCCCTCCTCCAACCCAAACATTGGGTCAGCAACAGGACAAGGGGGCACGATGGGCTCAAGCTCTGCCAGGGGAAATTGAAATTAGAGAGCAGAAAGAAATTCTTTGCAGAGAGAGTGCTCAGGGATTGGAATGGGCTGCCCAGAGAGGGGGTGGATTCCCCATCCCTGGAGGTTTTTAACCTGAGATTGGCCGTGGCACTGAGTGCCATGATCTGGTAAAGGGACTGGAGTTGGACCAAGGGTTGGACTTGATGATCTCAGAGGTCTTTTCCAAGCCAATCCATTCTATGGATGTGGCACTGAGTGAGAATCCACCACGTCTTGAACCAACCCCACTGTGAGAATCCACCACATCTTGATCCAACCCTACTGTGATCACCAGCCCAGGGCACGGAGTGCCCTGGGCTGGTGATCACAGTGGGGTTGGATCAAGGGTTGGACTTGATGATCTTGGAGATCTTTTCCAACCCAATCCATTCTATAATAATGATTCTGTGTGGTAAGAGGAAGGTTGGCAAAACCACGGAGAGACCACACAAAGTCTGCCCCTTCCAGCAAGCACCAACCAGAGCTGAGAGACTCCTTACTGTGGTATCAGGGAGACAAAACATTCCCAGTACAAAATCTTTAGGAACACAAAGTAGACTTGTCTGTGCTTTCTCGTCTTTATCTCGGGAAAACGGAAAGGGAAAACCAGCAGATTAACTGCTTTCTAACCTCGGCGTTCACAACAAAACGCGTGTTTCCCTAGTGAATAAAAGCATTTCAAGAGGGAGGAGAAGGAATTCAGGCTCTTCCCAGACTTCCCGCTGTTTTCAAGTGTCCCCAGTCACAACTCTAAAGTTCGCAGGCCCGGCATTTTCCTGCTACTTTATCCTTCACCTTCGGAGAGGGGTTTCTCTTGGCCATTAAACTTCGTAAGACCCGGACGAGACGAATCGTCACGACGGTAACCAGAGAGCGACCCGGACAGCAAGGCCGCGGAGTTCTCCGATATTGTGGGAAATGAAACTCCTGGAAACTCCCCCCGCGCGCACCCACCCTTTGGGCCGGCAGAGCTTGAGGAGAACTCCCAGCCTCACCGCCCCCAGCAAACCCCTCGACCCGAGATCACTTGTAGCCCCCAAAAAGCGCCCCTGGCCCTCCCGTGCTCGCCGAGCGGCGCTCGGGCCTTGCCCGTGCCTGGGCACAAAGGGGCCCGCGGCCCGCAGTGCGGACGGGCCCGGAGTGCGCCACAGGGAACAACGGAGCCACCCCACACACCCCGCAGCGCCGCCGCCCCGGCCCCGCTCCCGTGTGTCCCCGGCCCCGCCGCTCCCCGGCCCGGCCCGGCCGCCCCCGCCCCGCCCGCGGCGCCGCCAGGCCCCGCTCAGGCCCAGCGCTCCCGCCGCAGGCCGCGAGGCTCGGCCCGCCGCTCCCAGCGCCGCCCCCGCGCCCCCGCCGAGCCGCGCCCGCCCCGGCGCGTCCTCACCGCCACCAGCCGCGCTCCCCCTCGCCCAGGTATAAAATCCTCTCGCTGCCCCGGTGCCTTGTTATGGCGACTCGACGCTCCAAGATGGCGGCTTCCTCCTTCCTCCCGGGCGCCCTCCCCCTCCCGCCGGGCGGGGCCGCCACGCCCCGCCTGCCTGTGCGTCACTACGTGCCTGCGTCACTACGTGCGTGCGTGTGCGCCACGTGACCGCGGGGGCCCGGCGCGTCCGGTCCTACATCCCGGCCCCTCGTCCCGCTCCCTCGTCCCACTCCTTCATCCCGAGCCCTCGTCCCGATCCTTCATCCCGAGCCCTCATCCCGAGCCCTCATCCTGCTCCTTCATCCCGCTCCTTCATCCCAAGCCCTCATCCCGGCCCTTCATCCTGCGCCCTCATCCCGCTCCTTCATCCCGGTCCTTCATCCCAGTCCATCCTTCTCCTTCATCCTGATCCCTCATCCCAATCCCTCATCCCGGCCCTTCATCCTGGCCCTTTATCCCGATCTCTCATCCCGCTCCCTCATCCTGCTCCTTCATCCCGGCTCCTCATCCGGGCCCCTCATCCCAGTCCTTCATCCTTCTTTTTCATCCCGGTCCCTTCATCCCGCCCCTTGATCCTGCTCCTTTATCCCGGTCCCTCATCCCGACCCTTCATCCCTTCCCTTCATCCCGGTTCCAGCCCCTCATCCCAGCCGATCCCCCTGCCCATTTTCTCAAGGAAACCCCTGGAAAGTTCCCGTGGTTTCACTTTGTTGTGATCATTACCCAGCCCAGACAAACCAGGAACCAGAGCCTGGCCCTGGGTGGAGCCACGGGCTCGTCTCAGCTCCGCGCACAGGAGGGTCACACTTAGAACAAGTAACACAAATTAACAATCAGTGAACACGCCTGAACACGCCTGACCTCTGCAGGCAGCACAAAAGTTTAGTTGTGTAACAGCAAATAAAACCAACAGAGAACTTGAGAGGTGAGAAGACTCAGGAGCCAGAAACAACCTGGCTTTGGTCCAGCAGAGCTCAGAAAGTCAGGGGAGTGTCCAAGTGGCCCGTTGGTCGCACAAAGAACAGCAACTGCACACACAGGAACTGCACTTTGTCATCCCTGTGTGGAGCTGAATAATTGCCCATTATCAAAACACTGCCTGCAAGTTCAGGGAATTTTGTGTTCCTGACAAAACAAGAACAGGCACTCAGCAATAGGACAAGGGGGCACGATGGGCTCAAGCTCTGCCAGGGGAAACTGAAGTTGGAGAGCAGAAAGAAATTCTTTGCAGAGAGAGTGCTCAGGGATTGGAATGGGCTGCCCAGAGAGGGGGTGGATTCCCCATCCCTGGAGGTTTTTCAGCTGAGCTTGGCCGTGGCATGATCTGGTAAAGGGACTGGAGTTGGACCAAGGGTTGGACTCGATCTCAGAGGTCTTTTCCAACCCAATCCATTCTATGATTCTATGGATGTGGCACTGAGTGAGAATCCACCATGTCTTGATCCAACCCCACTGTGATCACCAGCCCAGGGCACAGAGTGCCCTGGGCTGGTGATCACAGTGGGGTTGGATCAAGGGTTGGACTTGATGATCTTGGAGATCTTTTCCAATCCAATCCATTCTATGATTCTGTGAATTTTCCACTGACAGTGTGTACCTGTGGCAGAACCAGAGCTCAGACAGGAATTCCCATGTACAGACATCAAAACAATCCTCAAATATTTACTGAGGAATTTGGCAACAGTCTTCTTCCATAATTCCTCACCTGCCTATGCAGGGACATTATTTTTCATTTAAATTTCTCCACATTTATTTTTTCCCTTATTTGTTCTCTCTCACCATCATATTTCTTTCATTTCACGTTACAGCCACACAAACACCCCTCAGGTCATGTCTGTAGAGCAGCACTCACCTCCTTGGGGTATGTGAGTTTGCAAGGGAGGTCTTTGGTGTCTCCCCAAGCCCAGAGAGGGGTGAGGCAGCAGCAGAAGGAGCAGAAGGAGCAGAGAACTACAAGCCACTGGTGTCAAAGCAGCCTGGAGGAGCTCGAGGCAGAGAGTGATGGTCATACAGACCATACACATGAATTTCACCTCGGGCAGAATGAATGAAGTGATCCAGGAGGATCCAGAGATCCTGCCTGGATCCAGGAGGTTTCTGATATGTTCCTCCTTGGCACAGAACTTTCCAAAGCATTTCAGACCACCTGGGACAAGGAGGGCAGTGGGCAAGAGCCCTGAGGGTTTCCAGGGAAGACATAAAGATGTTCTGGATCTTCCCTGGTACAGAACAAAGGAATGTGGATCCTTCAAGCTGTACTTTAAAAATCAAATTTACTGCGCTAGTAAAAAGATGATAAAGCCAGTTGCTAATCTTCACATCAATCAGGTCACTATGCCTGGAGCTCATTTGCCTTGCAAATATTCTATTGTTACCTCCCTACTCACTTAAATTACTAACTCCACCCCAAAAAAAAGAGCCTCTGTTGAAACTTCTGGAGAGGAGGCAGGTCCTGCTCCCCAGACCATGGGGCCTGTCAGCTACTCCTCGGAGACCTATGACCTGGTGAGTCGGGCCTGGCTCTGCCTGGTGACAGGGACAGCAGGTGGGGCTGGGGTGGGCTGAGAGACCTGTTTGCTGTCTGTCCATCTGCTCACCCTCCTGTTGGCAGGAGCAGAGCTGGAGCCATGTCTTATGCCAGCACAGGGAGCCCCTGCACCCCTTAAGTGCCAGCCTGGCCACAAGCACCAGGCTGTGGCTTGCAGGGAGCTGGCACAGTGTGGCTGCAGCTGATCCAGGGGTGATGGGTATTCCCACTGGTATTCCCAGTGGGAAAGCTGCAGAATGCCAGGGCCTCGTGTGCCCCGTTTGGGTGCTCCAACACTGAGCCCCAGCTCTGTCCTTGCATGGGGACACACCACAGGCTGTGCAAAGGGCCAGGAGACTCCCTGGGAGTCCCAGCCTCTGTTCCTCGGCACCTCGTGGGTGTGCAACACCCATTCCAAGCCAGGCAGCTTTTGCTCCAGCCTTCAGTGGTGTAAATGGTTGAGCACAGAGTGTGCAAAGCCCTGTGCACCTCATCTGGTCTCCTTACACAGCTGGGAGACCCAAGCAAACCTCTCTCTCTGTGAAACCCCCTGGTACGACCACACTTGCTCCTACCCCTGCGTCCCTTCTCCACTTACAGGCTGCCATAGACTCTGCTGCTGGAAGGGGAATATTCAGTGTATTTGCAAGAGGGGCATTTTGAAGAAGAGAAAATAAATTGCAAGTCCTTCTAACATGGAGAGATGACACAAGGTGTTCTGCCCTCTACACAACCTTTGCAAATGAAGGTCAGCAGCAGCACATTTTAGAGTGTGTTGTGCTGTCCTAGGGGAAGTACAGCAGCACTGTCATTGCCCTGGTTTTTCAGTATTGCAGCTCAGAATTTATTTTTTTATGCAAATTCCATTATTAAACTAAGAGGCCACAGTAAATTTAATTTTGAATAGAGTGGCTCTCTGCAGCAGACCTCAGGTTTGGTTTCTCTGAAGAGATAAATACTGGATTTAATTTTTACCACATTTTCTGTTCCTCCTTTTTCCTGTACACCAGGGAAGAGCAAGGAGATGGGGGAGCAACCCTTGCCCTCGTTATTGCTTTTCTGATTCATCCAGTATAAAACTCCTTTGCAAATGGTGGTCATTCCTTTACAAGTTTTTCTCAGAAGAAACTTCTTTCCCTGACCTCTGATGAAGTTTGGTGGAAGCTCTACAGTTTACTGAGAGGTTAAATCAAACTCAGATGTTTCTCATGGCCATGCTGGTTCATCCCTCCAGCTGAACTCTCCATTTGCAGTTTGTTCTGCCCCCAGGAAACCATGGAAGTGGAAGTGTGCTGTCCCCTTGCCCACTCACGTCACAGCTGTGAGCAAACAGCTGCATGTGGCACACCTGCATCACTCTTAATGCAGGGGATTAAGCAAAACTTTCCACAATCCTTAGCTTAGCGACTTTGCCTTGGTTGTGAATTATTTTAAGTCATAAAGGAGACTCCATGTGAGAGGGGGAAACCCAGATAATTTTAGGACAGCACCCACAGTTGGGTGCCACAGCAGGAAGAGTTTTAGACCTTTCCTCAGACTTCCTGCAGTTGGGAGTTTGACATGCATCGCTTCCCACCTCTGTCTCCTGGCAGCTTCCCAGGTTTGGCTCCCTCCCTGCAACAGGGAGGCCACAGATCTCACATGAGCATCACAGCATTTGCTTTGGTGGGGCCACATGTTGCTTTACTTACACTCGGCACTTGCAGCGACAACCTCCCCACAGAGATTTGCAAAAAAGGTCTCCAGAGTGGAGACACTAACCCTGCCTTGTGCACTCACCAGGCAGGATTGTTTGAGCAGCTGTGGAAGGAAAAGTTATGAGAATGTTTGCATCAAAGGTGTGTTTATCTCAGTATGTCACAGTGAGTACAGCAAAGGCCTCACCCAAATTTTGGTACCATATGAGACTACTTGACTCTGTAACCTTGTGGAAAAGAAAGGTGGCCAAAATGATAACCCCATTTCTCCATAGCAAAAATGCTTTCCTTGCTTAACCTTCCTCAGCTGCAGATTAGACAACCAAAATCACAGTTGCAGAAGAACCACTGAGACCTCCACCATGTCCCCTGAGGTGCTGCAGGACAGTTTTCATTCTATGGGACCGACATGACTCAAGAGCATAAAGGCACCTGCACCACAGTAGTGTGGCATTTCCACAGGCTTTGCTCTTATTCCTGGCTTTCCCTTTCCATGACCCAGAGAGGTCACGAGCAGAAGCTCTGTCAGTAAACTGCATTGATGTGGGCTATTTCAGTTTTAAGGTTTGGGGAATGAAATGTGCTGCTCCCAGCCCTGGCATGGACTGAAAGGGAATGACTCACATGGAAAATCCGTAATAGTGCACAAGCTGCTTCACTTCTGCAGCCAAATGTTTTGGTTGCTGACAGTTGTGGGGAACTGAGAAAAGCAGCTGACACACAGAGACCAGAATAAATCTGAGATGTGGGTCAGAGGGATCCCTGAACAAAAAGCACACGGGAACAGCCTTCCCAGGCCTGCACTTGTTGCAGAAAGAGACACCACTTTTTCTCCACCCCCAAATCGGGCTGCAATTGTCTTGCAGGAGACCTGGCCAAAGGTCCCTGTGCATGCACACTGTTGACTTATCCCATCCCAGATCAGGCAGCCACCTGTTTCCAGTTCTAGAAATGGGAACCACAGCCGAAGCCTCAGCTTGTCACATTGAGTGCACCTCCTGGAGCTCTGGTCCCTGTCCTTCCTGTCTCAGCCCAGACTCTGACTTTTCATTCTCTTTTATTTGTGTTCAACTCATCTCTATCTGCTCCTACCCACACGTGCTGCTCTGCCCAGAGGTGCATGAGAGGGCACCTCAGGCTCAGCTTCGCACACGCTTCCCCTGCCCACAGCAAGTGGCTTTACAGTAAGAGCCCTCCCTGCCTGCTCCCCAGCAGCAATCAGATGGTGGCTGATAGTGGCATAGCCTGTGCACCTGTGGCTCCCAATACAAGGTGATGCTGGAATCTGTTCAGCAGCCAAAGCCACTGAACACTACCCAGGCTGCCCATCCATCACCACCGGTGATGCTGGTGTGGCTCCAAGGTGGGACTGACACTCCAGCCAGCAAACCTGTCCATTTCCCATCCTTTCCTTTTTTTCCTTCAAAGTTGGAACCCTCCAATTTCTCCCCAGTGAAATTTCCCATTCCATGTTCAGCACAGCCCCCTGCACAGCCTGAGCAGTCAGGTTTGATCACTGCACCAAATTCCAAAGGTTTCTGGGTTGGTTTTGTTTTTCTCAAAGAGATTCAAGGATCTGGCACTGGACAACACATCAGAGGCTTCTGTGTGTGTTTGTAGCTCCTGAGGGAAGGTCTGGGTAAAGACTAGGCAGGAAGTATTTTCAAGTCAGGGAGTAAAATAACTGGGAGGGATTTCTTAAGGCTTTTGTCTTTAGCAGCAGTCTCCAGTCTCCTAAATCATACCCTAAACCAGAAAAATAAATGTTCTTTGAGAATACAAAATACATCTCACCAAAAGGACTTGCAGCCCTGTTGTCATGTTAGGGGAAGACAGTTGTGTGTTTGAGGTTTTGGGTAGGGAGGATTCCTGTCCCCCAAGGGACAGTCTCTCACCCATTCAGGAGGCAGCACCGTGGCACCAGAGCAGAGCCACAGCACCACTGGGTGCAGAGCTGGTGGGGACAGGCAGTAGCAAGACTAAGAGTAACTTTGGTCAGAGCAAAGTCTTGCTCGGTGCTGTTTCTGGCAGTAGCCAAAGGCAGAGGCCCAGGGAAGAGGGCAAGAGCAGGGCAAGAGCTGGGCAAGGTTATTCTGCACTTTTCCCAAGGGCTTGTTTGCCCTCCTAGCATCTTCTGCTGGGGGACCCCTGAGCCAGCTGTCAGTGATGCCCCACACACTTCTACCCCATCCACGTGCCTGGGTCCCTCCTGGAGCCATGCAGGTGGTTTCTGCAGCAGAGCAGAGCAGTTCAGAGGAGCCCTGCTGCTGCATTTTTACCCCAGACAGCCTCATGTCGAGGCACCCAGTGCAGTGCCCAGGCAAAGCTGCCTGAGAGGGAAGAAACAGAAGTCACCCTTCCCTAGCCAGGCACAACACAGGACTCCAGGGTGGTCACACACTTTTGGCTTAGTAGCACACTGGGTGAGCAAAACCCCAGAAATCAGCTCTAAAACTCTGTAAAGCAGGGCTGGTATTTTCAAAGGGGAACTTGGCAGGGGAGGGAAGGAGCAGCAGGTGCAAACGGCTGCAGCTGGCAGTGAAAGGTATGAAAGCAGCGAGCAGAGACTTCCTCTGTGGTCGATGCTGGAGTCTCAGCACGGGTCTCTGGAGAGGGTGTGGGTGGGGGACCTCAGGGTGACTGTGACTGCTGCTGAGCCCTTCCCTGTTGTCACTGATTTGTCAGCTTGCTACAAGCCTCCTGCATCGCTCTCTTCTTGTGCTCATCCCAGCCCTCTGCTTTTGTGGACACCCAGCTCCTGCCAAAGGTGCCCAGGGCCAGCTGGAGGGTGCCCACTGTCCAGAAAGCTCATCCTGGGCACAATTCCAGCTTCCCAGCACTCAATACCTGCCTGCAGCCTCAGCCCCAACACAGGCTACTCACCTGGCAAGAAGGTACAGCGGACCAAGGGCAAGTCACATCTGTGGCAGCTCTATTGCACCTTCCTTACTGGGTATCAGCCTGGGGTCCAAGTGGTGTTGTCAGGTTCCCTTTCCTGCTCTGACTGCAATTAATTCAGAACTGCCAGGTTTACCAACAGAACAGATTTCTCTCTCCAGCATCCACTCCTGTAGCTGTGGCACCACAGTGCCTCAGAGACTTTCCTCCAGTTGTGTTGAACACCTGCCCCACACCTTTCTCTGAGTCTGTGGAAAGCAACCTCAACAACAGCTGCTGCTTGTCCCCACCTCACCTTGCTCTGCCCCAGGCAGCACCCAGGCCTCTGAGAGAAGAAGGTCAATGCAATCCCACCACCTTTGTACCTGGAAGCAGGCAGGACAGGGGCAGTTTGTATCAGAAATGGGTAGAAGAAATTGGGAAAAGTGGTAGAGTTCCACGCTGTGTGAGAAAGCAAAAGCCACCAGCAGGTAACTTGGCAAGAACCAGATGAAACTCATCATCTGACTGGACATCAGAGCATCCCCAAATAGGGTAGTTAAAGATTAGATCCTGAGCTGTCAGAGATGGAGACAACCCTCTCCACATGTGCTGCTGCACCTCCTGGCACTGGGGGGGCCTCCAAGGTCATCACACTGCAGGCAGCACCTCCTTCTGATGCAGGTGGGCTGCAGGACACAGGGTGCTCCACTCTAGGTCTGCCAGGTGCAGCTGAAGGACTGGGACCTTGTGTCCTTGAAAATCCCCTCCATTAACAAGACTCCCTCTGTTCCCCAGAGCCAGGTGGAGCTGAGCGGGTACTACGAAGCTGAGAACACCACCCCTTCTCTGGAGGGCTACTTTTGCTTCAACCCAGACTCATCTGTGGTTGGCAACCAGAGAGACCCCTTCAGAAAGGTCTTCATGCCCCTCATCTATCTGCTGATGTTCATGTTGGGCACTGTGGGCAATGCTCTGGTCCTGATCATTTTAGAGAGGTTCAAGCGATCTCGCACCACGACGGAAAACTTCCTGTTCCACCTCACCCTGGCCAACCTGGCACTGCTGCTCACCTTCCCGTTCAGCGTGGTGGAGAGCTTGGCTGGGTGGGTGTTTGGGAAGTTCCTCTGCAAGATACTCAGTGCAGTGCACAAGATCAACTTCTACTGCAGCAGCATGCTGCTGGGCTGCATCGCCGTGGACCGCTACCTGGCCATCGTCTACGCCATCCACACCTACCGCAAGCGCAGGGCTCGCTCCATCCACCTCACCTGCACAGCTGTCTGGCTCTGCTCGCTTCTTCTGACTGCACCTGACCTCATCTTCATGGAGGTCTGGACAGACGACAGCAACCGCAGCATTTGCTATTTCCCAGAGGTTGGCATCGATGGCAACAATGCCTGGCTGGCAACTCGCTTCCTGTACCACACCGTGGGCTTCTTTGTACCCCTGCTGGTCATGTGTTACTGCTACATGGCCATCGTGAGGGTGCTCTGTCAGTCCCAGCGCCTCCAGAGGCAGAAAGCTGTCCGTGTGGCCATCCTGGTGACAGGGATCTTCCTGCTCTGCTGGAGCCCCTACCACATCGTCATCTTCCTGAACACGCTCACCAAGCTGGAAGCCTTCACCAAGAACTGCCTCCTGGAAGACCAGCTGGACACAGCCATCATGGTGACCGAGGCCATTGGCTTCACACACTGCTGCCTCAACCCCATCCTCTACGCCTTCATTGGAGTCAAGTTCCGGAATGACTTCTTCAGGATCCTGCAGGAGCTTGGCTGCATAAGCCAGGAGACCCTGCAGGAGATCCTGGAGGTGACAAGGAAGGGGAGCGGCATTGAGTCTGACAACACCACCTCCATCTCCACCTTCTAACTGGGAAAGGCTGCCTGCAGGACAGAACTGGCCTCGGGCTTTCCTTCCAGAGGCACACTTGTGGTCTCAGTTACAAGTTTCACAAGCATCCCCACCACTTTTTTTGCTCCTCAGGAAACAGGTCCAAGAGCTACCGAACACCCAAATCCCATCACATACCTTGCCTGGCTCCTCCTGGTTCTCCTACTTGCAGAGATCTGCCTGGCAGCTGTTGGTAAATGCTGGCTGTCCAGTGGCCACTCTTGTGGGGCTGGATGAACCCAAGCCTGTTGGACTCACATTCCCACCTTTCCCTTGAAAAACTGCCCGCAGGCATCCTGTGCATGAAGCCAGGCATGAGCCTGGGAATGTCAGGGGCAAGGAAAATGTCCAGCTAAGTAAGTGCAAGTCATGTCAGTGAGCAAGGACTGAGGACAAAAGCTAAGCAGGTCTCCATTTCACCAGCTCAGGTTAGTACAGATGTGCCCAAAGGAAGCAGCAGGATCCATTGGCCACAGCAACTGGAAAGAGAGATGCAAGTAGGACTGATGGGGGCTGTAGAGCTCGATGGCCTGGCATGGGCAGTGCTGGACACTCTGATTGCAACGTTGTCCTCTTGCTGTGTGACATCCCTCAGCCAGCCCCAACACATTCACCTGCCCAACACAGCTCATACCAGAAGGTCCTCCTACAGACTGAAAGATTTGACTGTCACACATTCCTTTCCTGACACCAGTGGATCCTTCACCACTCATTTGATCTGTTTTACTGCCTTTAAGGTCTTCTGTGAGGGCTGCTGGACTGAATGCCTGACTGTAAAAGTTTTCCTTTAAGGAAGAACACCATTTGAAGACATGGCTTCTGTCTTGTGACTCTGCACAGAGAACAGAAACCACACAGTTTTGTAAGTCTGAAGGTGTAACTCTTTTTCTTTTTATCAGCTCATTGTATGGCAATTTGTGGGTTCTGAGAGCGAGGAGACCCATTGCCCCAGAGTAAGGAAAAGAGCTGGTTTGCATAATTTCTCTTTGATTTCAGCAAGGCGAGAGGAAATGCAGCATTTTGCTTTTCACTATGCTTTCTGATATTTTTCCTCCACCTGCATCAACAGGGCTTTCAGAGATTAAGTGCATCCAGGTGTACAGAGAACAGACCTGGGTGGCGATCTTGCCCAGAACTTCAAAGTTTCCAGCAACTGCTCAGATCAGGGCAGCTTGATAATTTGATTAGAAATAAGAGCAGCAGCTTTCTCTGTCTTTAATTCTTGCACCACAAGCTGGTGTGTGGGGAAGCCTTCAGCAGACTTGTCACAGCACAACAACTCAGCGAGTCCACAGTGCTGCTCCATGACATTTCTGTTGCTAAAGAGTGCTCTGGCCTGAGCTGTTCAAGAGCCACACACACCATCACGTGGGCATGACCCTCACCACCAACACACTTCAGAATCTGCTCTGCCCCTCACCTCACATTTTAAACAGTGTCAGAGCAATGTGAGTTCTGCTGCTGCAGCTGGAATTTTGTGCTAAACTCACTTCTGAAGTTCAGCCCACTGACAAAGGGCTCAGTCCCAGGTGAACTTCACTACCCAAGGGTCCTTCTAAAAAGATCAGTCATTATGGAAGGTGTCACATTACCTCCCTCTGGCTCAGGCAGAGATCTCAATAGCTCGTTCTCACATTGTGATTGAGGAGATAACTCACCAAGTGTAAGGCAGCCCCACCATTTCCTGCAGCGCTGCATCTTCAAAGGTGAAACCTGCCAATAATGTTGATCGTAGTTGTTCAAACATGTACATACAGCAGAGGAAGAGCAGCTCTCTTTAGCCTGTCCTCATGTTCTCCATGGTTGTATCAGTGAGCAGAACCATTGCAGACGCATTGCAAACATCTCCCCAGCAGGTTCTGATGAGAATTGTGTTTCTACATGAAACTGTTGCTGAAGAAATTAAGTCAGAGTGTAAAATTCTTACAATGGTTACAAAGTAAAAAATAAAAGCTGCAAGCAAAATAAGAGTGAACAGATTGATTTCTCGCCTATTGTTACTATAGTTTTAAGTATTGGTATGTACAAACCTTTAGAAAATGTTGATGTAAGCTGTAATAAACAGTTGAATAAAACACTTTCCTCTCATGGATAGTGTTTGTAAGTAGCTGTCTGAAGTCATGTCACTTTCCCGAGGGAAATGCATCAGAGAGCGCTGAGTGGGCAGATGGGGCACCTTTCTGACAAGTGCTGCTGTTCCCACACGGGGACCACAGGGCTCAGAGGAGCACCTTGTTCAGATTCCCCTTCACCAGTGCCACAGAAGGCCCTACAGTGCTCAGAGGCAGTCCAGACCTACATTAGGTCTGTGCTTTCCAGAGCCTCTTCCACCAACTGCAGCATGTCCTGCCCATTTCACAGCAGCTGCAAACCCTGCCCTGGCACCTGCATGTGGCTCAGCCAGCCTGGGAATGGCTTGGCTCAGAGCTGGCAGCCCCTTCCCCAAAGAGCAGCTGTTGCTCCTCCCGCAGCTGCCTGCAGCTGAATGGCAACAAGAAAGCAAGAGGAACTTTCCTTCACCGCAGAGGAAGCCAGGCTTTCCACTCAATGAAACCCTCGCTGTCTCCCCAAGGTTTGCATGGCTGTCACAGCCTTTGCCCCAGCAGGCTTCCCTGATAAGCACTTGTGCCACCAGAGCCACCCCCAGAGCTCACAGCCCTCAGGCACAGAAACCTTCAAGCTCCCCTGTGGAGCTCAGCTCAGCCCCTGGCCTATGGCTACCAAGTGAGGTGGGTGGACTCTGCCCACCCAGACAGCTGGAAAGGGGCACTGAGCCCAGAGGAGCTCCAAGGTGGCTCCTGCAGAGAGTGGTGAGGTGGTGTGAGGGAAGGCAATCTCACCACCGCCCACAGCACACACTCTGTGCTCTGCAAACACGACTCCAGCAGACAACCCAGAGAAAACTCCAGCCTCTGCCAAAGGCAACTTCAAAGACAGGGGCACAAAACCCCACAACTGCACTCTGCTGGCAATAGCAGGACTGGGACTGGAGCACAAGTCCTCTGGGGAGAGGCTGAGGGAGCTGGGGGTGTTTAGCCTGGAGAAGAGGAGGCTCAGAGGTGACCTCAGCACTGTCTGGAACTCCCTGAAGGGAAGTTCTGGCCAGGTGGGGGTTGGTCTCTTCTCCCAGGCACTCAGCAATAGGACAAGGGGGCACGATGGGCTCAAGCTCTGCCAGGGGAAATTGAAGTTGGAGAGCAGAAAAAAATTCTTTGCAGAGAGAGTGCTCAGGGATTGGAATGGGCTGCCCAGAGAGGGGGTGGATTCCCCATCCCTGGAGGTTTTTCAGCTGAGATTGGCCGTGGCACTGAGTGCCATGATCTGGTAAAGAGACTGGAGTTGGACCAAGAGTTGGACTTGATCTCAGAGGTCTTTTCCAACCCAATCCATTCTATGATTCTATGACAACAGCACACATTTCTACGGGGCAACCAGGTCTCCCAGGAGACAGAGCTGGGGCGTTTCAGCAGAATATCCTGCCCCACACACACACGGTGATCACAGGGCCGTGGCAGGCAGCAGAGCGTGAGCACGAGCCAGGAACGCATGAATGAGCGTGTGCCTGGGAGTGCTGCAGAGAAGGGGCTCCCCCAACGCCCACAGAACCCTCCCAGCAGCTCTTGCACCCTCTGTCCCCACTGCAGTCCCGTGGAAAGTCACATGGAAAAAGACAGGAACAGGGTCAGGTTCTGAAATTTGTCTTTTTAATAAAAAGGCACCTATAAAACAGGTCAATACATTACAGGCAGCACAGATACCCAAAAACAAGCCTAAAAATTGTTTCAAATAAAAACCAATAAGATGTCTTCACATATTGTATTTATATATTTATATTTATATATATATATTTATATAATGGTACAAAATGACTGGGGAAGTTTCTCCATGGGATGACAGAGAACAGGTCAGTCACCTTTACCTCAACGTGAAAGCTAATTCTGGGTGTGTGATTATCCGACATACTGAAAGATGCTGTTTCCCAGCATACGCTTTTTTGGAGCTGGAAAATCATGGCAAAGTCATGGCTAAAAGATGGGCAAACCTTCTACTGTGATTAGGTGGAGTCAGTACACAGAACTCAAGCTGAGAAGCCGAGCAATAAACTACAAGACACGAGACTAGACACAGGTCACGGCAGCAGGCAACCAGCTGATGGCAAACCTTGCCCAGGTCTAACAAGGACTGGCTGTCACTGAGCCTCCAGGGGAACTCCTGCCACACTGCTGTTCACAGACATGGTTGGGAGAGGTGTCCAGGGCAGAGGGGTGTTAGGCAGCACTTCTTCTCCACATTTTTCAGCCCTCACAGTGGTAGGGGCAGGGCTGGCTACAGAGCAGTGCAATTTTGCAGGAGAGCACCGAGTGCTGCTCTAGAATCCTTAGCTCTGGCCTAGCACTGGGATTTCCCTTTTGTATCCAGGGCTGCCAAAGTGCCAAAGTCCAAAGATGTCCCTGCAGGGCACAATGAGCCCTGCACTGCCCTGTTGCTGAGCAGCCAGCACTGGCTTCCCGAGTCCTGCAAGGCCCTGCAGCCCATGGGGCTCTGGCTGAGCAGGGACATTGTGCTGCCAAAGAGTGAGGACTGAAATCCCCAAGCAACTTCTGTGTCAGGCTGGGCAAAAGGGACAGCGGGGGAGGTATGAACACATGGAGGTCTCAACCAGGGTAAAACAAGAGCTGTCTACAGACAAACAGAAAACTTCCAAATAGAAAATGTTATGGCTTCAAATTAGCCGAGACTAGCTGGTGGGTGATGAGCAAGGTTTGGGGCTGTGATTGGTATTTGGATGTTTGTAAGAAACTACCAGCAGTCAACACCCCAAAGTGCAGCCAAGAGAAGCCACAGCCTTTCAGGCAAGTCAAGCTTAGAAAGAGCTACATCTGTTTGAGTCACATCCTCCCATGTGAAACACACACTGAAAGGACAGAGAATCCAACCAGCCAACATGTCAAGTCCAGAGCCTGAGCTGAAGATTATTCCTTTGCTCCAACTGCAAGGCAGGGATAAGCACTTGCTGTTTTACCACATCAAAAAAAGCTGTTGCTCACACAACAAACCCCTACAAAGCAGGAGACCAGAGCAAGATAATTCCTCAAATCCAGGCCCATGCTTCTCACCCAGTACTGCTCACTACAAAATCCTTTCCTGTGTCAAAAGTAGCATGGCCAGCAGGACCAGGGCAGTGATCCTTCCCCTGTACTCTGTGTTGGTGAGGCCACACCTTGAGTGTTGTGTTCAGTTCTGGGCCCCTCAGTTCAGGAAAGAGATTGAGGGGCTGGAGCGGGTCCAGAGGAAAGCAACGAGGCTGGAGAAGGGACTGGAGCACAAGTGCTGTGGGGAGAGGCTGAGGGAGCTGGGGGTGTTTAGCCTGGAGAAGAGGAGGCTCAGAGGTGACCTCAGAACTGTCTAGAACTCCCTGAAGGGAAGTTCTGGCCAGGTGGGGGTTGGTCTCTTCTCTCAGGCACTCAGCAATAGGACAAGGGGGCACGGCCTCAATCTGTGCCAGGGGAAATTGAAGTTGGAGAGCAGAAAAAAGTTATTTCCAGAGAGAGCAATCAGGCATTGGAATGGCCTGCCCAGAGAGGGGGTGGACTCCCCATCCCTGGAGGTTTTAAACTGAGACTGGATGTGGCACTGAGTGCCATGATCTGATAAAGGGAGTGGAGTTGGACCACGGGTTGGACTTGATGATCTCGGAGGTCTTTTCCCACCCAATCGTTTCTGTGATTCTATAAAAATGCCTTAAGGCTTCAAGGTATTCCTAACTGGACTTTGTGACTCCATCTTCTCACAGATTGGATCAAGACAACCCACCAGCCTGTTCAAACACCTTGCAACACAGTAAAAAGTGTTGCTGTTCACTCGCTACTTGACAATCTCCCTTTCCAAAGCCTTCTCCTCCCTGCAGCAGCAAGTTGGGAAAGGTAAGCTCTGTTACAAGAGAGGTAGTGTACTAGGTCTGGCTCTGCAGAATAATCCTCCAAGCAGTGTTCCCCCCCAGCTGTGTGCCCCATATTCACTGCAGGATGCTGGAATGGGGTCCCTGTGGAGGTGCAGAGACACTGCCATGTGTGCAGAAGGGTGTGCAAATCACCCCTCGTGACCCTCCGTGAACAAACACAGGAAAGACCATCAGGGCCATGTGCAGGAAGACCTTATGGAGTGCAGGATGGGGAGGATGGAGCCCATCCAGAAAAGGCAGAGCTGTCCAAATGGCACACTCCCACCAGCCTAGGAATGAGGGATTGCAACACAAGTTCAGCCTCTTCTGTCTGAAGCACAGGATGGCCACACCAGCAACACCGACTTACGCTGAGGTGGAGTATTGCATGCAGGGACAGGTCCTCTTCAACATCTGGACCTCTCCTGTGCCACAGGGCAGGGCTGCTGCTAGTAGCTCAGGGCGAGATGGAACAAAGACTGCCTGCGAAACTCTGGAGGAGAAGGACCGACAAGCACGAGGAAGACCTGGAGAGCATTCAACAGCAATGGGGGCACAGGACAGTGGTAGATGATGATGGATGGGTCATGGGCTGGTGCAGGAAAGCTGCAGAAGAGCAGGGTTCCTAGCTAGCTCCTGGAAGCACTGGAATGCATCACCTCATTCACCTCGGAGCCCAACAGTCCCTACAAACTGTAACACCCTGCCCACAGGTGGCACAGCGTGAAGGGAAGGAAGGAGAGGTGGCAGGGCTGCCCAAGACCTTTAGGTCCAGCTGTGAAGTCCAGGTCCTCATCACTTCTCCAGCTGAAGGGCCAGCAACCTCCCCATTCTGGCCACAGCAGCTTCTCCACAGAGCAGTGACAGCTGCAGCCCACGGAGCCGTGGCCTGTGCCCTGCTGGATGAGCAGCTCCAGCAGCTTTCACTGGAGCCACAGCTCTTGGTGGTGGTTGTGTTTGTGTACTCGGCACAGCATCCACAGGGGCCTGCGATCTGCATGACACTACACCCCCCGCCCCCCCGCACATGCAAACCATCCAGATGCGTGAACAACACAGGTCTGACACAGAGTCACTCCACAATGGGACCTCTCAACACCCTGTGCACCCTGGGGATCCTCCTCCCTCCCCCCAGGGAGAGTCTTCAATCCTTGTACACTGTTGCCTTTAGCATGTTTTTTTTCGTTTCTGTTTTTTAAAACATGTTTTGAGGCTTCTATTAAAACACAGAAATACAGAACAATTAAAAACCAGCACAAGTTTTGCCTTTCCCAGCGACCTATTTACAGCTAGTTCCAAAAACCCTCTTGCACATTTTGGTTGCTTAAAAAGGAAGGAAAAAAAAAAAAAGGAAAAAGAGAGGGGAAAAAGGGAAAGAAAAACACTTGACGGAGGAAAACCGTAAGTGAAAACTTTACACACTGCCACAGGGTCTGGATGCCCCGAGTCACCACTCAGGGTTCCAAGTAACAACCCTTCTCCCAGCCCTTCCACCCTCCCCTTTCCCAAAAAAGAAAGGAAAAAGAAACCCAATTCACATCAAGTTTACTGCACATCTGGTTTTCTGTGTAGAGGCGAATCCGATATGAAAAGCATCCCACGTGGTGTCCTCCACTGGCTTTGGCCCCCAACCCTCCCCTGCAGAAAGGTTTAAAAATGTTTGTAGAGGCAGCCCAGTCCCCTCCCCAGCCCTGGGCACCAGCCAGGGTTAGAAAGGCAAGTTTGCCATGTTCCCAGGCCCGGGGATGTAACTCATCTGGCTGTCCAGGGAGACACTCCTCTGCCTCATCTGGTGCGTGACCATGAGGTTCTGCTGAGGTGGGGGCCCCATGAGAGAGCCCTGAGGTGACATCATGTGTCCTGCCTGGGCATACATCTCCCCCGACACCGACATGCTCCTCTGCTTGGCCTGCATCAGCATGAAATTCTGCTGGGCCATCAGGCTCTGCTGCGGAGACATCATGCCCTGGTGCATGCTGTTGCCCATCATGCCTTGCTGGGGTGGTATGCCTGTCCTGCCCAGCATGGGCACTTGTCCAGGGTGGCACATGGGCATGCTGAGTCCCCTCTGCACGCCCTGCTGCCCGGGAAGGCTGGGGGCATTCATACCTGGCCGCACCGGGGGCTGCTCAGCCATCATGTTCTGCAGGTTCATGAGGTGGAGGTTGGAAGGCTGAGATTTGGGCGCCTGGCTGTCGCTCTTGGGGAAATACTGCAAGGTGCTGCTTGGCTTCTCTGATGGGATGATCCTGGACAGATCAAACTCAGGGATGCCCGTGGGCGTGGGGCGGATGACCTCGCTGAGCTCGGGGTCGTTCAGCACTGATGCCACGCCAGGAAGCACAGCTGGGTAGGGCTCGCCGATCCGAGGAGGGATGTTCTTGCCCATCATGTGCTGCTGAGGGGGCATCTGGCCAGGCTGCTGGGAGGGAAGGTCCTCAGGAGGCAAGGGCATCCCTGGGGGGTAATGCTGCTGCATCCCAGGGCCACCCCCAGCGCCGGGCGCCATGGGCATGCCTCCAGCAGGTGATGGCATGGCGTTGTGGGGCTGCTGCATGCGGGGGAACACGAGCTGGTTAGAAGGAATCATCTGTGAGCTGTTGGGCACAGGGCCACACTGCTGGTTCAATGAGTCCTGGGGACCCGGGGGCAGCATCATGGGGTTCTGGGGGGGCACGCCTGCCCCTGGCCCACTCGGGTGCATAGGAATGTTGGAGCCCAGAGGGTTTGGGGAGGACATCATGGAGGTGGGTGGTGGTTCGTGGGAGAGGGGCTGCTGACCAGGCAGGTTCATTCCCATGGGGCTCTGAGAGGATCCAGGCCCCACAGAGTTCAAGTGCAGTTGATTTGGCTGATTCCCCGTCACACCTAAGAACAGGAAAAAAAGAGAAGAGTTAACCCTTCCCCCAGATCTCTCAGGGCTGCAAAATCTGCATCCTGAAAGCCTGCCAAGCCCTCCTGCTCAGAATTCCCTGAGCATGGAGAGAGATGCTTAGTAAGGACCTGCAAGATAGGCTTGTAGAGCACCAATATCAGGAAAATGTACCCAGACTGCAGCTCCCTAAGACTATGAGCACCAGAGAGCTCTTACAGCTTCATTCAGTCCCATGCAGCATTTGTATTTTCTTACAGTCCCCTGATTTAGAGTCCTGTCTGGCTTGGTGTGTTGGGACATGGTCTCAGCAGGGCTCCCATCTGCCTGGAAGGCACAGAGGAGTGTCCTTTCACCACTGCCTGCCATGGGGTTTGCCACAAAGCAAAGCACAACCCGAGCTCCAGTGACCACACATCAAGCTCCAGTGACCACATAACCTTGGGTGAGGAGGAGGAAAGAAGCAGAAGAATGGGCAGCCTGGCACAGGTGCTGTCTGGGCAGGAGGCCTGTGCCCATCAGAACAGCAGAGCCATCCATGCCTGTGGAGGCATTTGCATGCCTGCGGTCAACCGAGGTGACTGCTCAGCAGTGAAAGAGTCAAAAAGTTGATCTTTCATTTTGAAAACTGCCAAAAATATTTACCAGACAGCTTTAAAGCCCTAAATCAAGTGGTGGAGCACAAGTGGAATTCCCCCTTTTGACACCAAGTGACAGAAAACACTCATTTGCCTAGCTGTCCTCACCAGTGCCACCAGCCAGTGAAGCATAACTGGCCTACTGAAATCACAACTCTGCTCCTACAACACAGCCCTGCCTGTGCAGGCACCTGGGCTCCACTCAAAACACCACACTCCAAAGACCTGTTTGGAGCATGCCTGCCCTGCTACACAGAAACACAAGGGCTCTAAGCAACAGACCTCTGCCTGCAAGTCCTGAACCTAAGAAAACTTCAGGAGCCATGAAAATTTAAGGCCAAAGCATCCACATGGGGTAAAGGTAGGTCTAAAAAATTTCAGAGTTCATGGAAGAAGGATGTCTCAAGCCAAACTGGCTCATGTACTTCCAGACAGCACACCCAAGCCAAAAGCTGATGGGCAGCCTCAGCACAGGGCACAGAAATACACAAACTATTACCAATGAGGGTGAATTTAAGCTGTTTGACATGGCAGTCAGGGGGGGAACAGAGTTTCTAATGCCTCCTCTACTTGCTGCCTCAGGCCCACTGACAGCCATAAGATGGTGTGACCCCTTGCAAGCCCAGATCCAGAAGTATCTACCTGACATACTTCCAGGTGGGAGCATAGGCCTGTCTGGCAGCAGCTCATCGTCAGAGGTGGCGATGGTTTTGATGGCATTGTGGTAAAGTGGTGTGGAGCTGGGCATGGCATACTTGGACATCTGGGACATCATCAGTGAGAGTGGGTTCTGAGAGGGGGATGGATCTGGAGAGGAAGTAAAAGGCATGTTGGGGTTCATGGTGCTAGAGGTGTTACTGGCTGGTGCAGAAGAGCTGCTCCGAGGCCCAGGAGGGAGAGAACCTGCAAGCAAGAGAGAGACCAGCTTAGTACTGTCCACACTGTGGCTTGCTACCATCAGAGAGCAACCCTGTCCCCTCCTTCTGATGGCAGTGACCAGAGGAGGCTTCAAAATACATCTCAGCACCCTCCAGACTCTCAGACTCCACTTCAACCTGCTCCTGTCTGCCCAGCACAGACACAGCTTTTGCTGCCTTATCACAGAGCATAAGCCAGGCATGCAGTAAGAGCTGCTTTGCCCACTCTCTCATCTATCTGAAAAGGCCCTGTTTGAGCTTCTGAGAAAAAACATTTGCTCCATGAGATGCCAGACACAGGCACGTGTGTCTTCCCACTCCTGCCAGAGCTGATGGGCTGGAAAGAAACACCATCCACACACTCAGCAAGCACAGACATGCACTCACACGCAAGACATGTGGCATACCCTGATCCAGTGCTCCCATGGAGGCAGAGGAGTTCATGCTGAGAGTCTGCTTGCTCTGGTTGACTCCTGGACTGGGCATGGTGGCTTTGGGAGATGGCACCCAACCAGGGGAAGGAACAGCCATAGAAGGGGACTTCAGGCGGCTTGGTGAGCCGGTTGGAGACCGGACACTGAGAGAGGAGCTCATCACCTGGGGGGACTTGAGGGGCCCAGACTGGTTTGAAGGTGGCATGCTGACCATCTGCGAGGGTGTCTGTGGGGACTTGAGGTTGGCAGATGGGGAGGTGACCAGTGGTGAGTGCACCTGGCTAAGGGTGGGAGACTTGAGGTGACCCATGCTGGGGGAATTCATCTGGCTGATGTTGATGGTGAGGTCAGAGGGCCGGCGGCCCAGCCCTCGGGAAGGTGCTGGGTGCATGTTGGCCAGGTTTCCCCCTGGTGTGGGAGTGGGATTGGAAGCTGGAGGCAGAGGGATGTGGCTGAGCCTGGTGGTGCCACTGATGCTCCCAACGGGCATGGTACCCTGCTCAGGGCTGAACATGTCCGAGCCACTGCCCATCTCCTGGGGCATGTTGGGGTAAGGCCCTTGCCCACTTGAGAAGCCTTGCTGTCCTTGGTTGGGGAACTGGGAGGGAATCATCATTTTCTGGGGTCCTGTCAGCATTGCACTACCATTGCCATTCTGAGCCCTCGCCCTGGCCAGCTCCTCAGGGCTCATGCCCTGGTGGGCCATCATTTCAGGGCCCCTCATCTTCTGTGACATCATCATCTGCTGTTGGGGGGTCATCTGGACATTGAGGTTCATGTTCATGTTCATGTTGACATTCATGTTCATGTTGAGGTTACCAGGGCCCATGGGTGCATCCATGTCCCGAAGGCCTGACTGACTTATAGGGGGGCTCAGCATCCCCCGAGTGCCTGCAAAATCCATTCCCATTGGGGCACTGCTCAGGCTCTCCCCTGTTATCTGCCCAGCAAACATGGATGGATCCATCTGCCTGTGAGCCTGCATCATCCTCTCCATTTCCATGCTCTGGCTCATGGAGTTGCCCGATATTCCCATGGGCCTCTGCATTGCCATTGGGCGTTTTTCCATGAGCTGATGCCGCAGGATCTCCTCCCTGGCACGGGGATTCATAAACCTTTCTGGGTCCCCTTGCCCTGATGGGTAGGGCAAGGAGCCTTGTGGAAAGTTCCCGGGGCCTCCCATAGGAGACATATCATCATTCCATCCCATGCCAGGCCTGACTGGCCTCTGCATGGCATTCATAGGCCCAAGAGCATCCAAGGGCATGTTCTGCATCCCTCCAAAGCCAGAGACCCTCTGCATTTGATTTCCAGGGAACCGTGGCCCAGGGAAGGGTGGCCCTCCCCGCAGCTGCATAGGGTCCTGCACATCTATGGGTCCCCTCAGCTGACTGCCCATCCCTGGTGGCCACTGCTCCCCAGGCTTGCTGTGGTAGGGTGGAGGTGGCCCACGCATCATCATGCTCCCCATCGACTGTGGGATCATGATCTCCTGCATGGGCCGGCCGTGGATGCTGATCTGCTCCTCTTTCCGACGCTTTTCCTCGTAGTATTCCTCCTGCAACTTCCTCCAGGCCACTTGCTCTGGTGTCAGGCTGTCCTGGTTCAGCCTCTGCATCATCATGTTCATCTGCTGCCCCATGTCAGTGCCGGGGTGGTGGGGCACCTCGTGCTCCAGCCCGGGACCACCGAGGCTCTGGGTCTGGGAGATCATGGACTGCAGAGGCTCTTCATACTTCTTCATGCTGGCAGGGGGTGCAGGGGGCTGGGCAGGGGGCGCCTGTGGCTGGGGGGCAGTGCTGCCCTCCCCTGCACTCTGGCCAGACTTGAGGAAGGGCTCAGCCTCCCCACTGCGCAGCAGCAGCCGCTCAATGTCCCGCAGGGTCTGCAGAGAGCGCTCTCGGTGCTCCAGCTGCTCCTTGGAGAGCCCTTCTGAGTTCATGGCATTCCTGGGGCCCAGGCCTGCCTGCCCTGGCATCCCTGGGCCCGGCCCCTCTCCAAGCAGGCTGGAGCTGGGTGCGGTGGCCGAGTCCACCTGCCCAGGCTGCATGGAGCTGGCCGGCGCGGTGGGCGTGTTTGGGTGGTTACTGCCAGGCTGGTTGCTGCTACTGTTGTTCCCCAAGGAGTTGGGAGTCAGATCTCTCCGGACATCTTCACCTGTCCCTTCCTGAGACGCAGGCAAAGGTGTTTGGCTGATGGTCTGAGCTGGAGGGGGTGGAGGCTGCGGCGGGGGAGGCTGTGGCTGTGGCTGACTCACTTGGGGGGCTGGTGGTTGGGACTGTGGAGTGTTGGCAGCAGGAGGGTTAATTGGAAGCGGCTCAGCAACCCCCAGCACTTTAGGAGCAGGTGCCTATCAGAGAAAAGGGGAAGAAAGTTGAGAAGAGAAAACCACAGAGGGGTATTCTTCCCTGTACCCTGCAGGAGACCCCTCTGTCCCAAAAAGATGCCTCAGAGCAGTTCATTCCTTGCAGGAAAGGTGTTAGCCCTACTACATGCCCTGGGAATGCACAAGCAAGCACTCTGCCCACATCCCAAACTTTTCACAGCTGACGACAGCAAGGGCTTGTGCCAAAAAGGTTCCACAGCAAAGCAGCATCCCTTGCCACTGAAAGGGCACTCTGGCAACCCCTTCCTCCACAGCTGAGCCAGGAGCTGGGGGAGAACAGCCCTGTCAGAAGGGAAGGGGAGCAGCTGGTAGCACATGCCACCAGGAACATTTGGTTGATAGCTGGTGTACCTGGTCTAGCTTTGCCCTCGGGACATTCTGCTGATGGTAGGCCAGAATGGAGTCAGCTCGGCCCTGCAGGACAGCCTCTGCAGCTCTGGGGAGAAAGCACAAATTGCTTGAGAACAGGCACTGTGCCCCATCCCACCCATCCCCAGGTGCCATCTTCAGTTCTGCAGCAAGAGGGAAATCTCTGAGGTCACCAAGAAGAGGGAATGTTCTCTGAGTCCTCCCACCTGTCCTGTACAGGCCCCATGAGGATCCCAAACTGATGATCACCTGCCCTGGCATTTCCCTCTTGCTGTGTCCTGTGACAGGCTTTGCCTTGTGCCTGCTGCCCTATGGTGGCTGTCACCAAGATGCTCTGGAATCTCCCACAGCACACCCGTGGTACAGCAGAGCTCTAAACCTAAACAGACTAAACTAACTAAACTGCTTCAGCCCCATGGCTGAGCCAATGCAGGACAGCAGGGAGGAATTGTGTGAACACTCAAGTGTTACATGACACTCCTAGTGACACCCACCCCTTAGATGCTCCCAAATCAGCCCAGCAGCCTGCAGTGTTTTGGGTGAATCATCTGCTGGACACTGACTGGATGTGCTCTGCTGCTGAGTGCAGCACCAGTGGGCATTTAAATCCAAGTCTGCCCACCAGACTTTTTCTTGCTGTCAGCAAACCTCATGAACCCCAGGGGGTTCCCACAGAGGAACACAGGTCTGTCCAGCTCGGGGCACGGAGGGGGTAGCTCAGTTGGTTAAAACTTGGTTGTAATAACGCCAAGGTCATAGGTTCAATCTCCTGTATGGGCCATTGACTTAAGAGTTGGACTCGATGATCCTTGTGGGTCCTTCCAACTCAGAATAGTCTGTGGGGGTTGGTCTCTTCTCCCAGGCACTCAGCAATGGGACAAGGGGACACGATGGGCTCAAGCTCTGACAGGGGAAATTGAAGGTGGAGATCAGAAAAAAATTCTTTCCAGAGAAAGTAATCAGACATTGGAATGGCCTGTCCAGAGAGGGGGTGGATTCCCCATCCCTGGAGGTTTTCAAACTGAGATTAGACATGGCACTGAGTGCCATGATCTGGTAAAGGGACTGGAGTTGGACCAAGGGTTGGACTTGATGATCTCAGAGGTCTTTTCCAACCCAATCCATTCTATGATTCTGTGACTATGAAAAGAACTTGGGTTCAGTGCTTACGTGTTGGCGAGGTGCGTTGTGAAGACGTAAACGAACTGTGCCGGCTGTTTCCCTGCTCCGCCTCCACCACCTCCCGCAGCCTCGGACCGCAGGGCGGGCGCAGCACCATGGGGCACGCTGGCAGCGCTGCTCTCGCTCAGGCTGGGCAGCGGGTTGGACCCTGGGCCGAGCGGTGGGGCCGTGGACATCGCAGGGTCTGCTACATTACAGCCTGGGGGGCAGAGGGCACGGGCAGCGCGGGGCCGGCAGGCGGCAGCACCGGCCCGCGGGACACGCCAGGCATGCCCATTAATTCATATTCATTAGCACCGCAATTACCGGGGCATGCCCTGCCTTCCTCGCTCCCTGCTCCCCTCCAGCTGCCTCTCCCCACCGCAGCCTGGCGCTGCCACCTCGCTGGGTGCGGGGACATCGTTTGCAGCCCTTGCCCATGGGCAGCCCCACCTGATCCACTCCCGCAGACCTGAAACAGGCTCTGACAACGGAAATGGAACTACCCCTTCCCACACGGGCTGAGAAGCACAAGGGAACAATCTAGAGAGGATGGTGATGGTGTGCTGGCAGGCACAAAGGCCACCCACCATCTCGTTGCTTTTCTATGCATTCATGTTCTCCATCAGAGGTTGTGGACATCTCCTGGAGCCCATAGGACCTTTCCCCATCTCTCAGATATTCTCCCCATTGCAGTTTGAAAGTAAATTGAACTGTAGATACAAAACATCAAAGAATATTGATGCTTTTGGAAAACCAGAGAGACCTGCAGTTCATTGCCCCAAGCAGTGCACACCTTGGCCAGCTCAGCCCTGCCTGAACCACTGTCAAGACCCCAAAAGCCTCTTCAGACTCAGCTGCCTTTACAACATATCTGAGCCAGGTGGATGACCTGGCTCAGACTCACCTGGGGCAACAAGGGCAATGCATGTCTGTCTGCCACTATGACCAGGGTGGGCTTGCCCAACAAGAATTCAACTGGGCACACTGTAAAGATGGCAATTCTGCTGGTAGTGTGACCACAGCAACATATAGCAGGGACATTCAACCTCAACACCGTTTCCTGCAGCATCTCAGTAGCATCTCTACTACATGGTAAACATTCTCACAGCACAGTGACCACCAGCTGCAATGGGCCCCCTCACCACACACCTGGCTAAGTGAGAACACACACACAAAGCTAGAGGTGCCAGTGTCACCAGGCCTGCTGAGCTGCAGCAAGGACCTAGCTTTATTCAAACCTGTGAGCTGGTAAGGAGGAGGCCACTCACTGTGTGCACTGCTGATGGGTTTGTCGTCCTCCTCGCTGTCCGGCCCAGAGCACCATTCATCGCCGCTGTAGGGCTGCTTCCTCTCCAGCACACACCGTCGTTTGCTACGGGGAGCCACCTCACCTGCAAAGGGATGGAGCCATCAGAGGTGCTGGGGAGACCTAGCAGGGATGATTGGGGAGGCTGGCAATGCCCTAGCTGCGTGCTGTCATCAGTGCTGACCCTACAGGGATGCACTGGGCAAGGAGCCTTACACCAACATCTGCCTGGGGCTGCTTAAGAACCTGAAGCATCTGCTCAGTCTGGGCTCCTTGTCTTTGCAGCCAGATCTAGTGGGACTCCTGCATGAGAGCCAGAGGTTCAGAATGAGGTGTATTTCTCACTGCCTGAAAGGAGTTTGCGAACACAGGATGTGCCCGCCTGCTGTTCCAAACTGGAGAACTTTGGGCATTAACCATAAAATTAAAGGGTCTGTGATTTAGCAATCAAAACCTGAATATAGAATGGGATAGTGTGTTCACATCTTGTAGGAACAAGAGACAGGCTCTGCCCTTTGCTGACATCAATCAGCCTTCATGCCCTCTGCAAACTCATGTGCTCCCTCCATTTCTCAGATGGGACTGATGCAGCTCAGAGAGGAAGTGGCTTGCCTAAAGGCACTCAGAGACTCAGGGACAGCAACCAGACACAGGATGGATAATTTCCAGTCCTGTGCTTTAACTAATATAACATTGCCTGGCCTCCTTTTTTTGTATCATCTAGTGGTTTCCAGGCCACATTCACATGATCCATCAGTGCATTAGGAACACAGGAGATTCAGGCGTTTCTGATCAAGCCATTTTAATAATTTTCCTGTGGAAGTGTGGGCTATGAGGCAGTTCTGGGATAAAGCTACAAATGCTTTTGATCAGTGGTGTACAGCCACCCCTGCAATGCTATGGGGAGGAAGCCTTCTTGGGGGCTGGAGGTTCATCCAAGTGTTTTACCCATTCCTTCCAAGGCATGGCTGTGTCTAAGCCAGTCAAGGCAACACAGCTGTGAAAGCAAATGCTTAGGGACACAAGCCAGAGCAGCAGCTCTGCATCTGGGGACTGGGTGTGAGTCTCAGCTGAACCAAGGGCACCACTGGGATTTCTCCTCCTACTGTCCAGGAGATGCTCAAGCATCCCATGGAGCCCCTGAGCACAGAGCTCGGTGGAATGCAAGAGGCTACAGGAAAGGTTGGCAAGGACAGGGAAGCCAAAGGGTTTAAAACACTGACTCAGCCCTTTTCCAAAGCCATGTGCTGTAAAACAAGAGTCATCCGTTGCTGACGAAACCACAGCACTGTTCAGACAGTGACCCTCGCAGCACCTCCTTGCTAACCATGACCGAGTCATTGGGCAGCTGCAAGAACACCACAAAGGCAGATCTCTGCTGACAGCGAGGAGACAGAAAACAACTCAAGTTGAAAGTCTGCATCCTGCAAAGCAGGGGCGTTTGGTGCAGTTTCAGTGAACCACACTGTTGCTTAGCTGACCTCAATAGCCCATGAAAATCAGTCCCAGATTCTGGGTGTGACAAACAGTTTAGGGAAAAAAATCCAAAGCCAACGAATGCTCAGCCACTCTGGTCCCAAAACTGCAAATCTGACAAGCAGTAATGCAAAGTTGTAGAGGCAGACAGGACAAGCCTGGACAGAAGACACAGCACAGAAACCGAAGGTGCTCACAGCTGCTCCCATCCCAGGTCCTGCCAGGATGCTTGGAGCAACTGAGGGGAAGGCATGCTGAGACAAGGTTTAGGAGAGCATTACCTTTTGATTCTGTGTCCTGTGATGGGGTGCTGGCTTCTCGCTGTTCTCCAGAGTCCACCGAGATGCTTCGTTCCCGTTTCACCTTGCCCTTCAAGGAGCTGAAGTTTGGGACAGTGTTCTGGCTGTTTTTCAGTCCAGAGTTGCCAGGGGAGATCTGAGTGGCCTTGCTGCCATGGCTGCCTGTCCCCACACCCTTCGAGCCCAGGTTACAGGTGGGTGCTTGGCTCACATTGTGGTGCTGGGCCAGGGCACCGCTGCTGCCTGCCTTGCCATGGCTGGGCAGTTTGTTGTCAGGGTGCATTGGCTTGGCTAAAGCTTCCCACAGCGCCAGTGGAGGGAGCTCCCAGGCCCTTCGGTCAGAAACCTGCAGGAGGAAAGGACAGTGAGTCACCATGGTGCTCCTAAGGGTGCAGCCACTGGGGGCACAGCCCAGGGTCGGGGTCTTGGGGCTGCTGCTTGGTTGCAGGGCCAGACAAAGCCCATGGCAAGGCACAACCCAGAGCTTTTCATGCCAGGAATGAGCCCTGGCCCCTCTGAGCAAAGGATCCTGCTCCACAGTCAGTGCCATGCTGACTAGCTGTAAACTCCCATCCAGGCATGGCAGACTTGCCAGCACATCAAGGCACAGCCATGGACACAAGAGCCCTCATTTTCAAGGCCATGATGAGAAATGGGTGATCTGTGCCAACCTGGCCCTATTTGGTGAGTGGAAGGATCCTCAGAGCTGTTTTGCAGATGTTCCCAGAGCTCAGACAATATTGTGACCCTGAACAGAAATGTTGCACCCTAGTGGTTCCAGGGACCCCTTCTGCTGCTGAATAAATTTCCTCTGCTCTGCAAAACACACAGGACACAACAGAGCAGATAGAAAATGGTCTTGACACAAGCTTATAAAAATAAAACTGGGATAGGGCAGGGGACAAAGGAGGTTGAAGTAATTGAGAAGGAGACAATGGACTGCAAGGCAAGGGCAACGCCAGTGAGTGCAGGCATTCATCAGACAAGAGGTATCCTTGCCTCTCCCATGGGCCTGAGGGACCATTCCAGCTCCTTCTCTAAGGCCCTGGCTGAGGGAACATCCACTTTAGTGGGAACTTCCAGCCCAGCAGGATGATGCAATGTGCCACAGGCCTGCTGGGATAGCAGCATGAGGCTCTCCTGCACCAGACCCAGACCAGCTTTCTGAATAGTCCCATGGGCTGAAGCAGAGCCTGGCAGAGAAGAGGAGGTCAGGGCAAGGCATGGAGGCTTCTAACCTGGGGAACATGCATGCAGGTAAGCCATGCTACAGCAGCCCTCCTTGCAGGATCCAGCTGTCTTGGCAGAGTCTTGGGCTCGCACTAGGAATATTCCCCTTGGAGCCCTGCACAGGCATTAGAGATGACTGGATGTGGCTCCACATCATATTGTGTATTCTGAAAGGCCCCTACCAACCCTTGGTTCAACACACAGCCCTGCTAACTGCACCCTAACCCTGTCACAGTCTTTTTCACTTCTTGGGAACTAGGAGAGAAGGACAGTAAACCACATGCTCATGGAAGCTGAGGTAGCTCTGTTTGCTCACATCCGCTACACGCTTTGCATGACACCCCCACAATGCACTCAAGAACCTTTCCTGTGCACAGGCAGAGAAATTTCCCAGCACAGGGGAGGGGGTTGCTGCCCACGCCGGCTCCTCCCACCTGGACCACGCAGGCCAGATGCTGCACACAGATTTCTCCTGCCACCCAGGGACAGGAAGCACCGGCTCCACACCAAACCCCTCGTCTCCAAACAGCACCACGAGAGCTCAGCACACTGCTCCGGGCTTGCCCAAGGCGAGCCTGGAGACACCATCAGCCAAAGCCAAGTGCTTGCTCTGCCAGGGCAAACCACCCTTGCAATGCAAGCAAAGAACGGAGCACACCTGGCAGAGACATAATCCCCCAAAGCCTGCTGTGGCCACCAGGCACAGGCTGCAGCTTGCCATCCACCGCCAGCGAGTTCTCTGCCTGCAAAAGGGTCTCCTTAGCACCTGCCTCCCTGCGAGCTGAGCCGGGGGCTGCTGGCACAGACAGCGCTGTGGCACAGCCCGCCCAGGCATTCCTCCTGAGCTAGTGGGATCCTTCATGCACAGCTTGGCCTATCACCACTTCCTAACTAGCAGTTGTTAGTCGCTCCCTCCTCCTCTTCCTCCGCCTTCTCCCCACGCACCTCAGCGAGGGCTCTGCTCTAGCCTGGAGGAAGATGGTGAGCCACAGCACTGATTAATTTTCACAGCACATAAGGGAGTTGCTAGCCCTTTAAGTGTCAGCCAGTCTCGCTTGCTCGCTCTTGTTCTCCAGGGACCTATTAATAGCAGCTGGAAAGATCACATCACTCTCTGGATATTTATACCCCTCATTCCACACCAGGAGAGATTTATGTCAGAGCTGCCATCCCAGTGCCTGCCCAATTGCTCTGTCAAACCGCTCGCAGGGGGAGGGGAGCCGAGTGGGGAAGGAGACACGGAGAGGGCAAGCAGGGAGGAGGAGAAGGTCCATATGGTACAAGCTGCAGCGCTGAGCACACAGGCTGCCTGCAGCCGCTGGCTGGCCAGCCACAGGGAGCCTTCAGCCCTCTGGAAGAGGCTGCTGCCAGACAGCATTCCAGAAAGCAAGCCCTGCAGCAGCTCCCGCTACTGGTGGCCCAGAGCCCCCCCACTCGCAGTCCCTGCAACACACTGCACCACAGCCCCCAGGGTCACAATCCCACCGGCACAGCTACACCTGCTGAGGAGCTGCTTCCTGACCCATGCCAGGCTGGGAGATCCAGAGGTGCCCATGGCACATCTGCACAGGCACAGCATCGTGTTTGAAATAGATCTCAAAGTGTTTCACCGAAAATGTGAATGCTCAGCAGCACTGCAGCACAGCCCTGGCACAGCACAGCCCAGGGCACTGCAAACCTGCAGAGCACGGAGATGCACCCTCTGTCCCTCTGGGTCTCAAGTGACACTACCAGGAACACACATCTTGATCCCAAAGGACTTGGCAGCTGCCACGATGAGCTTTTTGGGTGCTGCCCGCAGCGCGGATGAGCCTCACTGGTTGGCAGGTCCCTACAGAATGTTGCATTTTTGGGGCATCTATCTTCTTCCTTTGTTTTGGACTAGGCTGTTTCTCCAAGGACATTTAAAATCTTGCCTGAGGCAGGATGGAAAGCCACCCTGGGCTGACAGAGGGCCCTGGCTCAACCTTGGAAAGCCCTCCTCTTCCAGTCTCCACTCAAAGGGACCACACTCCCCTCACAATTCCTAATGGGACAAATGCCAGAAGCAGCTGCCTGCAGATTCTGCTTTGCTTTTGGGAGTAGCAACAGTTGGATTGGATTCTGCTGCAGATGCATAGTGGGGATTCACCCCAGCCTCTCATCTGTCTGACTGCAACATGACGATAGACATCTCAATTGCTCCTTCCACACACCCCTAGAGTCAAACTGGATTTCAGCAGGCATGCCACATCTGGGACACAGAAGATAATTAATTAGAAAGTAGATACATTGACACCAGGAGTCAAACAATCCGAAACATCTTGAAAAGAACATGACAAAAAGAAGATTGCACAGAAATCTGTCTCCCTCTGCAATTTAGCAACACACCCACTCCAGCCCAGTAGTTTTAAAGACAATAGCAAACTTAATTCCCAGTGGTTAAAGCAAGGAGCTAAGACTCTTGGCTTCTGCTCCCAGCTGCCACTGATTCCACTCGTGACCCTGAGCAAGATGACCCGTTTCTGGGTGCCTCAATTCCCCCATCATTACACGGGGGGACAACCCAGTCTACCTCATGCAGGGAGGGAGGCTTACAAGGCACAGTAAATATCTGTTGAATGAAGAGCTACATCTAAATTCAGAGAGTGTTTGCGCTTGGTACGTCTGAAAAGCCACAACTTTAAATCAAAGACTGGGACCTCAGCAGAGAAGAAACCTTGAAACAAAACAAAAACTGCTTTCAGTAAACCTCCTCCAGTACGCTCTGAAGAGCAGCAGAGGGAGAGCAGGAGGAAGCTCCGGGCAGGAGAGACTGAGCTGACATATTCACAGTCCGGGAATTGCTAGCTGATAGTTCAAGAAACCTGAAACCCCACTGCCTTCCCGGAGGACTTTCTGGTGAATCATGCTCCTGCTCCCTCCAAAGGACGATAACACGGATTCCCAACACTGCCGCAAAGAATGCGGAGCCCGAGCCTGTTGCCAGCCCTGCAGCTTCCACAGCTGGGAGCTGGCTGGCACTGCTGCCATGCTATCCCTTCTGGAAGAAAGGGTGAGAGAGAAAGCCAAGAAAAGAGAGTCAAAAAGGAAAGCTCTTCACCACACCTCCCTCCTATCAGATGCTGGGAAGAGCTCTTGCGAAACCCAGATGACTACCAAGTTGTGCACACACGGCAGAGACCACAACCCAGGGCTCCTGAGCTGTGCTGACGTGCCCAACAACCCACCGTGCCCGGCTCACCAACACCCAGCACACAAGACAGGTCGTGACAGGGTGATGCAACGCACAGAAATTGCCCAACTCCTCTCTGCCAGCTTGTCCAGGAAGTAGCAAGACCAAGTTGCCATTGCAAACACTCTCTAAGAACATCACCTATCCTAATAACAACAAGCACAAGCTGCAATCCTAGACAAGCCCAACCCAAAACCTCCTGTGGACACCACCACAAACTCATGTTGAATACCTTGGCTTTGGAAATGAGGGGTCCTAAGCAAGTTGAAGAGTTTCTTGAAGAAAGGCATTAGGCAGAGAACACCAGGAGAGACCCCAGAGACCCACTGCCCCCTCCTGAAATATCACTCACTGCAAGTCTGGATGAGATACAGGGCACACAACCCAACACCAGCCCCCACAGGGTTAACAGCAGAGGGGGTTGAACGCCTTCAAAGAAATACCATACTATGTCAGCAAAGTGAGTGTATTTCGTGTAGAGAAAGACTACAAAAACTTTCCAGAGCAAGATTTCTGAAGTCTGAGACACTCGGATCATTACTGATTTTGAGAGAAGACCAGAATCAGAAACTTGACCTTTTCCATGCAAAAATGGTTGTTCCAAAACAATCCTTTTCGCAAGACCATTCAGTAGGTTTTGAGTCTGTTCCAGTGAGAAACAAAACCCTCAGAACCAGTAGCAAAACAGCACTGCTGTCAGCCAGCCAGCTCCAGACAAGAGGCAGAGATGGGCTTGAACAGCCAGATGAGCCTGAAACCCACCCGAGCCCAACCAGCACAGCTCCAAGATATCACACTATTTAGCAACCACTGACTGCAGGATCATCTCCCCAGCCCCAGCACAGAACACTTGCCTGAGCATGTTCAGCCCCAATGAGAACCGCCTTAACCCAGGCTGCTACTGCTAAAGGCATTCTCATTTGAGCTTTGCTTTGGCTGAATAGACTTGGAGACGTTGGAAGGCAGGGAGTTCCACTGGGCAAGGCTCTGCCGACAAGGGTCATCTGTTTTCAATACATCATGAAATTATCTTGCTCTCATTCCATCAGACTGATAGCCTGGAGAAGCCCATTTTCACTTCTATTCATTTCTTGGATCCTTCTCATGCCCTTTTAAACGGCAGATAAGGTGGTACCTTTGCCAGGTGTATGGGAGGGTTCTAAAAGACCTGCAGAGAGAATCTAATGTTCTATTGAATGCTAGCAGTTCTCAGAGTCATTTTGGCAGGCCCTGCTGATCTCCTGCCATTTGGAGCTGTCTCAGGAATGATCCATTTCTGTGGGGCTGCTTGGCCACAAGTCTCAAAGGTTTTTAGTGGGACATAACTTCAGATTCATGCTCCTTTCCACCTAGGGACACACATCCCACGTAACACAGGTGGAAGCTGGGGCTTGGAGATAGAGATGTGAACAGGGAATGCCATTTGCTTTCTGTCCAGCACCCTACTACACTTCTGTCATAGCTTCAGCCCGTTGGTGTTGGAAGACCATTTCCTAGCCCTTCCTTGTCCTTGTCAACAGCTTCTCCCACTCCTCCCCTCCTTCCTGCAGCCCCAGCCAGAGCCTGGCTTCCTGTCCCAAATACATGGAGTCTCCAGGTCTAACACCACATTTGCAGATCCTTCTTAGCTTCCCAGTCCAACTGGCACATTCCCTACAGAAACCCTGCATGTGCCAGACGTTACTCGACAGTCACATGTGGCTCTGTTGGGATGATAACAAGGAATTATTTCACGCACCACCTCGTGTGACTTGCTGGGGACAGGTCATGTGGACAGGTCACTGAGGGACAAACGGGAAGCTGCAGATGATCCACATGCACAGCCACCTGCGTGCTGCAGCTCGGCAGCCTGGGAACAGCATCTAGTAGGTCAGGGAGCAAAGCCAGAAATCTCTTCCAAAGGTACTGCTGCTGCTCAGGGAGCTTCAGTTTCCTCCAGGGCAGGATCTCATCCTGCAGTATGTGAAATCTGGCCAGGAAGATGGGCTGCTGTGACAGCTGGACATCCCCACACAGCCTTTGGCTGTGCTGGGATGCACGAAGACGAGCTCATCTGTACATGAAGGGGCAGTTTCCCTGTGAAAATCCTTCTGGTAGATATCACCACAGGCTGCAACACAAGCCCCAGCACAGACCTCCCTGCACAGTTGCTGTCTGGGATGAAGAGACCTCCTCAGGCCATTCCCACTGTGTTTGTGCTCTGGAGCTACTGGGATTGGATAAGGAGTGCTAAAAAGCCTTGCTGGTGAGCTGTGCCTCACACTGCTCTCTGCCACATCAACTCTCCTGAGCAGCAGGGCTCACACCTGAGACCTTGAAACCCCAAATTTCCCCCAGGAATCACAAGGGAGACAAGTCTTGCTGAGGGTCCCATGTCAAGCCAATGGCTGATGCAGCTGAGCCTACCAGGACAGTCTTTCAGCTGCATCCAGGATTCAGTAACTGCTTTGGGATCCTTGGCAATACCAAAAGAAGCCTGTGAGATATGAGCAGTGTGCAGGACTGGAACCCAGCAATGTCAGAGCTCCACTGGGAGCTTCTGAGCTTTAACTCAACAGTTTCTGCTACTGTTTTTAGCAGAAAGTCTCTCTGCAGGGCTCTGACAGACCAGCAGGGCCATCACAGTGGGTCCCCCTCCCTGCCCGTGCCTCCAAGCCAGAGACATAAATGTACCTGAGCGCCACAAGGTTCATTGCCCATGGCCAGTCCAGCTTCATGCCAGCTGTCCAGAAACACCAGAGATTTCCCAGGGTGTCACACTTGGTGCCCCACCTCTGGGCCTGAGGCCACTAGGTGTCATTGTCACCCAGGGCATGCACAGCCTGGCCAGGGCTGAGCACGGGCCAACTTGCACCTCCTGCCAGCACAGAGGCACCCTCAGACCCCAGGCTTCCCAGGCACCCCAGCCCTCACACTGGGACCTCCACAGGGTGCAGAGGGCTCTGCTGGGGAGCAGAGCCACACACCATGTGTCTGCTCCACTGCAGCAGATGCTGACTCCACTTTCTCAGATAAAGGCAGCATGGAGATGCCTGTTGAACACTGCAAGGAGGGCCAGACATCCCACACTGCCTTGTGGAACATCTCCACAAAACATTGGCTCTCGTTTGAGCAAGCTCAGGTGACTTGCCAGCCTGAAGAAAGGCACAGACTTTTCAGACAGGGTCCCAGCAGGAAATTCTTGTGGCAGGGACACCCCCACCACCTCTTGGCAAGGTGTGCCCCAGCTGCAACACACAGGACAACCAGCAGTGCAACGAGCTGGTTTACCTTTGAGGAGGCTCATGGCAGAGAGATGGAGAAGAGTTGAACTCCTTTCCTCCATCCAGTCCTGGCACTAAATGCAACATACAAAGGACACAAAAAGAAGGTGCTGGAGCACCCGCAGCCCTGCAAACTGAGCACACTCACATGTATGTACCCCAGCACACCTGGGGAGAGGAAGCTGACAGAGCAATGGAGGGAAGAGGAAGAAGCAAGGCTGGTTGCCCCAAAATCTTGCCCCTCACACTGCCCTCTGCCAGTCTGGACTGCAGAGGAGATGCAGAGAACTGCCCAGCACTCCTCCAGGATTATAAATACCAGGCTCTGCAGCAGCAGCCTGGGCTCTATATTTAAACCCCAGCTGAGGTCACTTCCTTTTCCCAGCAGCTCCCTCCAACCCCCACCCGGTAGCCTCTATTTGCATGCCATCATGACTAAGGCACATCGGGGTGTAAGGTCAGAGGGGAAGCAGCTTTGCAACTGCCTCGCAGGAAATTCCACCCTGGGAAACATTTCACCTTCCCCAGTGCAGAGCAGATTGGCACGGGCAGCAGAGATCCTGCTGCTGAGCAGTGGCAGCTGCCTGTGGGCAGTACTGGGTCTCCAGGACTGAGCTAGAAAGGAAGGGAGAGACCTTGAGGAGAGGGGAGCCACTGCTCCCCACCTGGCTTTACCACCAGAGTCTGGGCTAGCACTGATCTGGAGAGAGGTTTCCCCACTGTGCACCTCAAGCTGCTCCAACCCATCACCACGCTTCACCGTCACCCCTAGAAGCCTCCTCCACACCTAAAGCTGAAATTCTCCAGCTCCTGCTACTTGAGGGGTGCAAAGAGGCACAGCCCTCCCCACAGACCCAGGCACAGGTCCCAGGGGCTAGTCTGCCCTTACACAAACACTCCCGCAGCTCACTGAGCTCCTCCAGAGACCCAGACTCTCAACCACCCAATGGAAAACAGGCAGAAAGAGCCAGACATCACCCCATTTCACTAACTTTAGCCCTCTGGGAGGGCAAAAACCAGCAGATGTACAGCCACAGACAGGGAGGAGGGCCCACAGGCAGCCTGTCCTGGGACCCCCCAGGGAGCCCTTCTTACCCACCAGGAGAGAGAGGTCTTGTGGACTTAAAACTGGCCGAGTGGGAAAGGGCTTTTGACACTCCTCCAGCTCTGAGGCTCTCAGGAAGCTTTGGGGTTTGCAGCAGACCTTGTGGCCAGAGCCCAGGTGCCCAAACTCAGCCATATCAAGCTCTGCAGCAGCACTGTTTGCACTGGGGCCATGAAGTGCTCCCAACTCAGCCCTTGGCCCTCCTCAGTCAACTCCAGTTATGCCTTTACTTAAGAAACAGAGTATATTGAAAAAGAAAAGTTATTACATCAACAAAGACCAGGATTCAAAGGATGGGAAAAGGGTGCAAAGGCTACTGAGTGGGAGAAGAGGAGATAACAGATCTTTTGGAAGCAGGGTAGCTGTTTAGGTTATGATAAAAGCACACTGGTGTTGAGATGTGCAGAACTAATTGGTGAGTTTCACACAGTATCTATCAGGTTTCAAAGTCCTTGGCTCTCTGGATTACCGAGCCATTCTCCAGTCTCTGAGCTCGCAGGAGACATGCCAGGGTCGATATCCCTGAACAGCAACATCAAGAAACTTTCCTATACAGAGCCTTGGCCTTGCCAGCCAAATGCCTCTGCCTCACCCCACGGATTCTGGAGAGGAAGTCTGTGACAGAGCAGGGGTGCTGAGGGAGCCCTACAACCCCTGGAATGAGCTGACAGGGAAGCACACACAGCAGAAAGCTGTGGGGAAGCATCACTGCTATCACAAGCCAGGCAGTGCAGAGCTGGCGAGCAGAGCAGGACACGGGTGTCCAGCTCCTTTGGCCAGCACCAGGGTACTTGCTGTCCTCCCCGGCACATGGACACTGCTCTGGCTCGGAGCCTGCACCCGCAGGGAGGCTTGTCTGTGCCCTCCAAGGCTGTGTCTCCACAACAACAGGAACAAGAAGCCACAGCAGACCCCGAGCAGCTCTCACTGGCCTGAGATCACATTACAGGACAGGAAGGAAGAAGGCACTTTGATGGGTCTAGAATTGCTTTAAACAGCTTCCCCACCGATACCTCAGCCACTGGAATTAGCCCCCAACACCCCAGACATCCCATTCCCAAAGATATGTCCTACTCTGCCACGTGCATCAGGGCCAGAGCAGCCCAGTCACTGGTGGCTGTGACAGAGCCAAACAAGGGTTGCTCCCAAGGCAAGGTCATGGCAGAAAGCAGCCTGGAAGAAGGCACAGAGCCTCCCTATGCCTTGTCAGAGGAAGCCAAGGCATGTGCTAGCTGTCCTCAAAGCAGCAGCAAAGCAGTGGGTTTGGAGGCAGCTGGCAGGACAGGCTGGTGCCCTCCTGCAGCTCCACTCCTTGCTCTCAAGGGCAGTGGCAGCTCCTCCACTTGCCCCTGAGACCTCCTGCCCCAAAGATCTGAGACCAGCTCAGCTGGTTAGAACATGGTACTAATTACACTAAGGCCATGGGTTTGATTCCTGTACAGGCCATTCACTTAAGAGCTGGACTTGATGATCCCTGTGGGTCTCTTCCAATCCCACATCCTCTGTGACTCTGTGATGTGTGCCTGCCCTGCAGCCTCCTCCTGGCAGGCAGAGGGTTAACGATGCCCAGGGAGCCGCAGGCAGCCTCCTCCTTGCCCTCTCAGGAACAATGGGGCCATTGTGGGAGGCCAGGCAAGTGTGGGCAGATCCCAGGACTGGCAGTTACCCAACTGGGTTCGCTGTTACTGCCAGGCTCTCTCTCTGCCTCCCCAGGTAGGAGGAGGGCAGTGGCTGCTGCCCTTTCCTGTGGGCCCTGGACAAACACGGGGCCAGCCCAGCCTCAGGAACACCATGCCAGCGTGCCCGGTGGCCCTGCCGAGCAACCACGCTCCTACCAATTTGTCTGGGTACAAAATGCAGCCAGACAGCCACCGGCACTGAGCTGCCAGCTGACACCAGCATGCAGCAGAGCAGACTGTGAGCCGGCTGCTGAGCGCTGCCAGTGCTGCCAGCACCGCACCTGGGTCTCCAGCAGCATCAGCTGTGCATGCAGGATGTGCTGGGGGAGGGTCTGCAGCAGCAGGAACCATGTTTTTCTCACCCCAAAGTCACATTTCGATGGTGGGTGCAAGTGCTGACCTGTGACCAAGAGCTTCTGGGAAACCTGAGAAGTTCTCCACGTGACACACAGGCGAGCAGTGAGAACACAACTGCGTGTGGGGGGGACAACAGTGACTGTTTTCCAGCCTCCACAGCCTCAAAATGGAATGAATAAGCAAGGGAGCAAGCAGCTCCAACATACTCACAGTTTCTACAGATTTGCATCTCCCAGGCCCAGCACATCAATGTAAAGAAAACTTGGGGATGCTCTGAATTCATGCCCTCAAGGCACAGAGCAGATCCCCAGCAAAGTGGCAGCACTGCTGGGAAGTCCCACCCCGAGGCAGGGTCAGCACTCTGTCATGCTCCCAGACCTCCCAGCAGAGCTTCATGTCCTCATGGGCATGGGACCAGGGTACACAACAACAAACTCAGCTCACTGAGGCACACACTGAGCATGAGCGAAACCCATGACCAGGAACCTGACTCTGGCCAAACAGCCCAATTTACGAGCCCCTCCAACATCAGAAGCAGCTCCAGGTGGTCCACAGGTGCACAGCAGTGCAAAGACAAGTGGAAAACAGCTCTGTACTGTTCAGCACTGCCTCTCTGGGACCCCCATGCTGAGCACAAGTCAGCAGACAGAGTGCAGCTCCAAACATCTGGATTAGCCCAAGTCCTGACAGAGGAAAGGTGCAGCCCAAGTGCACACTGTGTGTGCCACTGAGCACAATCACTGCAGCTCAAACACCACAGGATCCACTGCCTGTCTGGGAGGGACATGTGTCCTTTTCCACTCCATGCTGCAGCTGCTTCCCTCCTCTCACAACTAGGACTCAGCCTTCCCACTTTCAGGAGCACAAATACAGCAGCACAGTTCCCTGATCTGGCAGCACCAACTCTGCCAGCAGCAGCAGTTCCTGTTTCCTTTTCATCCAATCTCCCAGTGCCCTGCACTCGCTCAGGAGTGCCACTGCTCGCTAATTTTGCCAGAGCTGGGCTGACAAGCATCTTCAGCAGACTCCCACAGATCCCCAGGTTTGCACCCCGGTTCGCACTTTTCAGAGCTGGTACCTTCTTCCCTACAATTCTCAAGTAACTACTCTGTCAGTTCTTTACATGTCCCACCTGAGGGCATCGCTTTCTTCCTTGCCCCCAGATTACTCTCTCCTGTTGCTGGTACTCAGCTCCATGAAAGCTGCTCCAAGACATGCCAGACAATTTAAATACAACACTCTTTTCAGACCCCAAACAGGAGATTGGCTGCTCTAGAAGAAAGGACTGCAAATAGAGCTGTCACCACAAACCTGCCATGCTCCCCACTTTGCAGCCAGGTCTGTTCAACAAAGCAGGACAACCCACAGATGGATTTTGCTCTTCCCTAAATGCTCAAGCATGAGGGCCCAGGATGAGGGCAGGTAAAAACATCTGATGGATCTGACAGGGCAGGGTTTAACCTGCATCACTTTACAGGATGGAGTGCCTGAAAGAAAACACAGGATCTCCTTCCAACAAGGAAAAGGAAGAATCTGGGTAACCTCTGGCTAAAAGAGAAAAGGAAAAAAAAGAAAAAAGAAAAAATGAGGGCAAGAGGGACAAAACAATCTCTGTCCTCATTTTGCTGGTCACGTAAGCACAGGGCAGCCGCGGTACCCACTGCCCCACCTCGGACAGCAAATAATAACCAGCCCAGTTTCATTGAGGCTTATAGAAACCAGGCTCTATGGTCTAGGGAAAGCTACATCCCTCAGGTAGAGTATAAACAGGATTTCCAGACTACACTGATAATTGGCTCACAGAAACCAGATTGGACAGCACAGCCTCAGAGGTCACCACTCAGCTCCACCACATTTGCTCCAGACACTGTCCCTTTAAACACGGCTCCAGAGACCACACAAGGGTTAAACCTGCCTATAAATATCTGTTCTCAGCAGGGCTGCTGCTCTGAACCCTCCAGCCATCTGTTCTAGCTTTCCCCCTTCTAAGACTCTAACATCTGAAACACGCTCACAATTCTTAGGAGTGCTCCCAAAAATAGCGCAGTGCCGTGGCCGTGTCTGTATGCCTTGTATGCCTGTGCCGCCACCAGCGCGGAGCCTGCGGATGCGAACACGCCTGCCCTGTGACAGCCAGCAGGCCTGCACCAGCATGGGGGCTGTTTGCATCCGTGTTGCCGTGGGTGTGCCCGTCCAACCGCACATCCATGGGAATCCGCACGAGCGTGTTCGCGCCGGTACCAACCTGCCTCCGTCCGTGTGTCTGCAGCGGCGTGTGGGTGTGAGATGAGGTGGAGGCTTCTCTGCTGGGTGGTGTGGTGGCAGCCCTGCCATGCCCTCATCCTGGCTGGACACAGCCAGACACCTCTCTCTCCTCCTGCAGTCCAGTCCTGGGTCTTGCCCGGCCACAGCATGGATCAGGGAAATCCTGTCCTGGGAAGTCCCACTGACCCCAAGCCCTGGAACTGCAATCCAGACGGGGAGCCTGCCCTAGAGCAAAACAGGGCAGGGAGGTTCTCTGGTTCAACCCTTGGCTCAGCAAATTCAGCAGTCCCACCTCCAGGCACCAGAACCTGGCTGTGAAAGCAAGTAAAGCCTGATCTGCACAAGGACACACCACCCTGCTCACATCCAGCTGGGGCTTGCAGGGTTTCCTCAAACACTCCACAGAGAGAACCAGGGCAAGGGTACTGATATGACAGCTTTGGAGCAGAGTGGGCCCTGAGTCCCTGACATTACAGACATCGATCAGTGGGTTCACCCTTCTGACTGCCAAGCCCATTAGCCTCAGTCCACAAAGGCCAATCCAAGAGACAACAATGATCTTCATAGTCAAATACAAAACAGGAAATGAGCTGTTGGCTCCCAATCTGGACAGACTGTTCAGGAGCAAAACATCCTCCTGAGCATCCTCAGGACAGAGTGCTGTCCACCTGCTCTGTGCCAAACACAGCTCATGCTCAAACACCTGTTATTCATTGGGGACCATCACAAGGAAGCTCAGCCCTGGCTGCTGGCCCTGCTGACAGCACATCACAGGGTGATGTGCATGCATGGCCCCAGGGAGGGAACAAGCAGTGTCCATCCTCCACGTAGTGACAACAGCCTGAGGATCAGAGAGCAGCTAGGTTTTCATCTCTAACTACTTCCACAAGAATGATTTTCCCTTCCAGACCAAGTAAAACTACAGGCAAAGCCTCAAACACAGAAGTGCCTGGCTGTACAGGATGGGGCTGTCCTGGGGTGCTCCATTTCTGCCAGTCCCTGACCCCCTTGGGGATGTGATGGGCAGCACCTGCCACAATGCATGTGGTGCTAATCCTCCTCATCCAGTGCACACATACAGAGCCCACTGGTGGGAAACTCTGCAGGGGGCTCTCTCAAGGCTGGTCCCTGCAGGTGTGGGCCAGTGGAAGGGATTGAGTCCCCTATACTGGACTGGTGCACTACTGAAATGTTTTTTACCTTTTTCCGGAGTGGATTCAAAAGGGAACCTGCCAGGTAGGAAGGGCAGAGGGCAGAAAGTACATACCACCAGTTTTGCTCATGGTTTGCCAAGCTGCCCAATGCCTTTCAGCCCTGGCTACTGGAAATAACCAGCTAGCTCCCAGAAAGTCTAAAATTCAAGCACCCCAACTCAGACGACAATGGAAATGGAGAAGAGCTTGAATTTCCAGCTCTTCGTTTCAGGCTTTGGCAGGGAGATGTCCTGGGAAACAGCCTCAGCAGACTGAGTCAACACAGCTATACTCTATTTCTGACAGAGGAAAAAAACCCCATTGATCCAAGTATTGATTTGCTGCAGGAGTTTGTGTTTGTTTAGAAGTTTGCCCATGGGTCAGACCTTGTTACAAACATCTTTCCTGATGATGAGGTTAGAAACAGACTGTGCCAAACTCCAGTCACCTGCCTGGGGAGCAGAATGTAAGAGGTGTGGAAGTTAAGTAGTCCCTCAGGGATGCTTCCCTCCTCCACTACCCCAGCTTTAAAAACCATGTTGTTGGGTGGAGAAACACCACAAACAGCTGTAAGGCAGCACCTGCATTTTGAGGAGTGCAACACAGCTACAGTGTAAACAGGGGGCTGAAAGCCAGGCAGTTCATCAGAGGTTTCTGGTCATGAGGTAGAAAGGATTTAAGCAGCAGATCCATCCCAGGATTATTATTTCTGTCAGAAAGAGCAATGGGATTTCAAGATCCCCACAGGTCTGCAATCCAGGATGAAATGGAACTGACAAGTCTTGTTTCCTTCTCTCCACCATAACCAAAAGCACACAGGTTAAGTACCAGCATCAAGTAAGCATCCCTAACATAGACAGTTTCCAAAAGTGCTGTACACAAAAAGTTCCTGTACCAGCTCAGGCCCCCAGTGCACTCCACGTTTAGTGGAAAGTAATAGTATCCACTTCAGCACCCAGCCACAGGTGCCAGCAAACCACAGGCCACTATGTTCCCTTCCAAAGCATTCTTGATCTTCTTCTGTCCTGGACATTTGCTGAGTGAATGACCACAAATAACTTTAAGGAAAAAGAGTGGCTCTGTCAGGCACAGTTATTCCACCAGAGAGACACTCGGGTATTCTACAGAGCTCTCCTCTTCCCACACCTCCTCAACCCTATAGGGCATAAGCTCTTAAGAAATGGGGAAGGGAAGAGAAGTGATGACAGGCTGAGGATTAGGCACAAATTGATGCAGGACATGCACCCCCAGCATCCCCTTGACTTCAAAGCTCCCCTTACCACCCAACGTGCAGCCCAGTGCTCTCTGCTCATTTCCAGCCCCAGAACCTCTGCCAACAAACACCAGACCCCAGCAATGCCTCTCACTTCCCCTCACCTGTTCTGTCCTGCTGCCACAGTTCCTGTGTGACCTGCAGGCACCTGTGCATTGCAGCACTCCCATGGCTGCTTCCAGCTCTGCAGCACAGCCAGGGCCACCAGCCAACAGAGAAGAGAGGGGGCACACCTATGTGTGCACAGACATACCTCTAGCACAGAAACACAGCTATCGTTCCCCTCACGCCTGCATTCCCCTTGTGACAGGTAGCCAAGAGGCTCAGCCTTAGCAGGAGCTCATGGGTACCTTTCCCCACTGTTTTCTCAAGCCTCTTTGTGCACCTTTCAGCTCCCTTCATTTCAACAGAGCAAAATGTGGAGGGTTTACTTTGCCTTTTAACATTTCTTAGCCCATCGCATCCTTTCCCGCTGAAATAAAAATCAGTGAATCAGTTTCTCCCCTTCCCTGGTTTTGAAGCCTTGGAAGTACGTCCCACAATTGAGTGGTGATATATGACAGAGGAAGCAGCAAACTAGTTCAGACCAGTGTGGTCTCCTCGGCTCCCTGAGTGGCTCACAGCAGGCAGCCTCATGCAGCCCCCCTTGCTGAAGCACACAGAAGCCAGAGTCAGGCTGGAGCATTTGCAGCAATGTATGCATTTGAAATAACAAAAATCAACATACAAATTAAGGAAATCTGTCTCTGAAGCCAACCGGCCAATTTGCATCTGAAAACTCCTCTTGCCAGAGGAGCCTCCTTTGTTTACAGCTCAGCAAGTTTTATTCCTGTGAGGTGCCACACTATGGTGCCCACTGACCAGCTGGGACACAGTGAGATCCCACGACCTGTTGTGACCTGTCATACAGTTCAGACTGGGACACAGGCTTGCCACAAGCAAGGAGGAGTGAGTACTACTTGGATCACATCTGCCTCACCCCCTACATCATCTCCCCTCCACCCTGGAAAAGGGTCACAAGGCTGCCCATAGATGGGGCTACAGAATTTGGATGCATAGGGAGAAAAGATGTTGATGGCCAAACCACAGGTCATGGGGCAGAAAACCACCCCCTGTGCTTCTGTCCTCAGGATACAGGAGTCATGAGCAACCCAACAGTGTGAGGTGTCTGAAACCCGACCACCTGCCTGTGCAGGGTGCCAGCAGAGCAGCCACACACACCTGCTCCCATCTTCTTGTTGTCGGCTCCCATCTTCTCAGTGGAAGACACAACTTCAGGGAGCATTTCAACCAGCCACACCCATGCCATGGCATCCAGGAGCACTGGTAAACACTCGGGAACCTCCCATCTCTTCCTGCTCCCTGATACCCAGCCCAGTGCCAGCACAGCTCCTGAATGCCAGTGGCCAAAGGAGACTTGATTTTCAGCTCACATCCCTCCAGACCAGGCCTGCGTGGCCTTGGGCAAGCATTTCACCTCTCTTCCCTTTACCTAATGGCCTATAGGAGAGCAGATGCTGCCATCAGCCTGCAAAGCTCTGGGCACAGTGGCACCTCTCCCTCCTCCCAGGCTTCATCACTGTGGGCAGGAGCAAGAAGGCGATGCCAGGCTGTCCTCCTGCACCTTCTCCCCCTAGACAGATTCTGAAAATAAAAACCAGCTTCCACTTGTCCCAGCCCCAAGAGAGAAGGAGGCAGAAAGAGGTTTGTTGTCAATACATGAAACTGTCGCTAAGTGAAGGAGAAAAAAAATCTGGGGGGAAGGGGGGGAATGAGGGAGGGGACAAAACCACATTTTTACTTCTGGTGGCCAGCCAGCTGACTGACTCAGCCAGTTTGGTCGCCTGCCATATAGATTTAAAAACAAAACCAAGCCTCAGAGAGGGGAGAGAAGGGGATTCAGATGAATGTGCTTTTTTCTTGCGTGTCGAGTAAATCCTAGACTGGCCCAAGATGCGTTTAGGAAAATGGCTTCCCTGCCTCACTGAGCCCAGGGACTCAGCCCAGAGCAAGGCACAGCACAGCTCTGCCAGTGCACTGTGAGACTCCCACTAAAGCTCCTGGCAAACCACTGAGTCTGAAAAAGAAGTGCAGTGAAAGCCTAAGTGTCCAGGGCTGCCCCCAGAGCTGGTTTGCTCCAGTCACGTCATGGGTTAGAGACAGCGATCTGGGTGCCCAGGCAGGTGCCACCTGCCTAGTGGCACAGCCAAGGTGAGAGTGATCTGCTGTACTTGGGGTGTCCTACATCTGCTGGGAAGGGAGCTGTGGGGTGGGCTGCCCACGCTGCAGCCGCTCTCAGGCTGTGGGCAGCTCCCCACCTTCCCCGCAGGAATGTGCACAGGAGGTGGGAGGAGCAGGGAAGAGGTTGTTTTGAAATACCAGCTCCCGTTTTATTTATCTGGATCCCACAGTGCCCATGGCACGGTAGCCACTCGTCAGGAGTGCTCTCTGTTCCCAGAGCACTGTGCAAACACGAACACGCGCTCCCCACGCCCTTCGCAGCAACGCAACACCCTTGGCATGCCCAGCGTGGCACCAGACAGGCAGCACTCACTGCCCCACGACGGCTTGGCACTTCCACACATCTGGATGGTCACGAAATCGTATGTGAATAAGCAGAAGTTGGCACTTTGCAGCTGCAGCGGGCATCACAAACACTAGCTGGTGGAGGAAGCCTCGTGAGCCTCCCACGCAGTGATCTCCCATAGAAACTGGCCGGCCTCCCTGGCGATTAATCCCTCGCTCGCTGCAGGGAGCACAGACAGAATAAGTTACCTAAGGAGCTGATGACAGGTGAGCACAAACCCTGCTCTTATTCCTGTTTCAAGACAGCACAGCAGACACACAGAAGAACCAAAGCCATGCCCAAAGCTGCCCCAGCCATCAGCAAGGCTGAGAAGAAAACCTTTGCCCTTTGGTTCCCAGTCCCAGACAACAAAGCAGGTCTATCAGCAGCACCCAACTCAGAATGGGGGGCAGATGTGCACCCCAAAAACCTGGGGAGCAGGTGCAGGACACTTCCAGGGGTTGGTCCAGTGAGACACCCAGGGAGCTGCTGCTGCCAGCACTGGCTCATGCAGGATGCAGGCAGACAGACACACGGACAGCTGCCAAGCCAGACGGACCTGCCACTGGAGGGTGAGGGGCACTGCTCATGGACTCTCATGATGCTCTCCCCAGCCTTCAGCTTGAGGCAAACAGGCCAGCCTTGCCTTCAGAGGTGTTTCTGACTTGAGCAGGAGGAGCATGATGTAGGGCTGGGGGCAGGGGAGGGGAGCGACAGGCAGAGGTTTGCAGTGAGCTAAAAGGGGAGATTTAATAACTGTCGGAAAAAATGGCTGCTTTATTGCAGGCAGCTTGTAAACCCTGGAGCCTGAAGGTCTGGGAGTAATTTCTCCCTCCCACGTGCTGGGCTCAGTTTGTACTGGGGGTCAGAGGCCAGTGCTTTTCCAAAGCATTCTGGGACAGATGCCAACTGGAGCAGGCTGCTCCACACTGCTCCTGCAGCAGGGCCCAGGCTGGAGCAAAGAGCTGGAGCCACTGTTAACCCTTCACGGGGTGATTCTTCCCTTTCCTCTCTCCTGGCTCCATCCCTCCACTGTGGGGAATGCAGCTGCTGCAGACCCACCAGGGCCACCCCACACAAGGCTGGGCTGGGCTGGGCTGGGGAGGCCACTCTCCAGGGGCCAGCTGGCATTTTGGTGTCACCCAAGTCCTGTGCTCAGCCACCCATGTGCTGGCTCAGCCTGCTCCTGACTCACCAGCAACTGAGTCCTGGATGCTCCAGGAGCTGGACTTCCAGTAGAGGAAAATAAATAAGAGCCCAGCAGAGCGAGAGCTGAGGGCTTGGGGTAAAGTCCTGCACCAGCCTTGGCATGGAGGGATGGCAGCTCACAGGAGTGTGCCCAGCAGCACCACAGAAGGAGGAAGAGCTGTGTACTGCTCTCCTGGAGCCCAGCACCAGTCCCTGCAGCCCATGCACCTGCCCCTGCCATGCCACCTCCCTCCAGGAAGCCTGTGGGCACAAAGGCACAACCAGGGGCACTAACTGGGGCACCTGCAGGAAGTAACACTCCCATGGACATGATCCTGCCAGACTCTTGGCACCCCTTTTCTGCTCAAGGGAAGTATGTCCACCCCAGCAATCTCCTGGGCCCTGGTGATCCTTCTGCCTCCACTTACAAGTGCTTTCCTCTCGTGCCCTGCTGCCTTTGCCCACTCTCCCCTGCTGATGTCCCAGGGTAGGCAATAACTGGCCTCCACATGGCAACTTCTGCTTCTACTCAGCATCAGGTAAACACTAGAACCCCCCAGTCTTTTCTCCAGCTGCTGGTGACACTCCTATTTCCCTGGTGAGGGCTTTAAAGGCTGCCTGCCAGGGCTCCCTTATCTCCTCAGCTGTCTGCTCCCAGACAGGGTCCGGCTGGTGGGGGGACATGGCTTTGCTGTTTCCCACTGCGATGCAGCAGCTCTGGATCACCTGTGCAGGCAAAAGCATGGCTTCCTGCAGCACTTTAGCTTCCCTTCCCAGGGATGTGTGCGAGTGTTTCTGGCCTGCAGCCCAGCCCCTCTGCCCCCACCCCACCGAGGATCTGCCAGCACACAAAGAGGAAGGGAGCTCAGTTGTGTTTCTCAGCAGCTTCTCTCATCTCCCTCTCAGACGCATGCCCCATCTTTCCCTCGCTTCATCTCCTGCGTGCTCAGCGCCACACTGACGGGGAGGAGGGGCTGCAGTTACTGCCCAGGCAGACAGGAGACCCCAGCACTGAACTCAGCTCTGGATGCTGGATCTGCTCCAGGCTCATCCCCTCTGTGCAGCAGCACTGGGTCCAGTTGCTGGTGGGTGCACCAGGGCATTTGCTGGAGCCACAACAGAGCCATAGCCCTGCTTACCATGCAGCCCCAGCATCACTGCTCACCATCCTAGCCTGGCCCCACAGCTCCCACCCCTCTGCCACATCCCTCACAGGCACTTAGATGATTTTGCCAACTCCTCCAGTGGCATTTACATGGCATTCACACAGCTCTCCCACTCCCACTTCTTCCAATGCCAGGTGTACACATGGACCACAGCCTTGCTAACCAAACAGGGGGGCCAGAACCTCCTGTCAAATCCAAGTGCCTGCCAACCAATACTCCTCCACATAACACTGCCCTTCCCTCGAGCTGGCAGGGGGATCTGGCTGTGCCTCTGTGCCCCTCCACCACAAAGATGGTCACAGTGAAGATGATCCTTCTCCCTTCAGACACAGACTTGTGCCTTCTTGCCTAAATCCCTTTGAATCACGCTTACACTTTTCTGATCCAGGTACAAAACACCACATTTCCCCATTGGCTTCGTTTATCACATCTTTCCAAGCTCCTGTTTTCATGTCCCACCTGCAATCCCTCCAGCTCCTTCTTCCAAACCTGCCTTTACAGTCAGAGCTGCCGAATCCTCTTTCATCCTCTACCATCTTTTCTGACTAATCCACATACCTCAGCCCTCCTTCTGGGCATTCCCTGAGATCACAGCCCAGCACTGCCTTCATGCTCCCAGCTACTGCTTCACCGGTTTCAGGAGAAAGGAGTTTGCTACGCCCTCCATGTCTTCTTCATTAAATCCTTCCGCTCCATCCCTCCCAGCTCCTCCACTCTCTGGAGAAGTCCCCAGGCTAGAAGCACACGAGATGAGGCCATGGCATCTTGGTGACTGTCGCTTGGAGGACTGGCTGGGCTTGGGGTAAAGATCTCTCGAGGCTACTGCCACTCTTTCCTGGTGCCAAATGCATACCCACAGATGGGAACCTGGTGCAGCAGAACTGAGAGGCTGGAGCCACGGAAATGCCACTTTCCAGGGTACTTCCCAATGCCAAGGCAGCAGGACTGTCATGCCTGGGGTTACTCCTAGGAGCCAGAAATCCACAGCCCAGCTGTCCTCTGCATCCAAGGAGCACATCATCCCACTGCTTGGCCAGAGTGGAAAGAAACAAACCCCGGAGGGGGACACATGAATACCTGTAATAGTGAACTCTGCCCCTCTAAGCTGCACACGACATGCCCAAGCCAGACACTGGAGCAAAGCAACCAGCTCTGGCACCAGGGCTGCAGTTCACAGCCGACCCTGCCACATCTGCTCCAGTCAAATGGCTGCAAGCTTTTTGCCCCAGACTCCAAGTCTGCCTCAGGCCCCAGGCACTGGCTGGAGCCCTGCCAAGGAGAGGGCTGCCTGTTTGAATCACGAGCCAGAGCCCGGTAAGCATCACCTTTAATAAGCCTTTCTCCTCCATCAGGCACCCTGATTTTTTTCAGCTACAGCCTTGTGAGGCGGAAGGCTGCTTGGAGCCGAGCCAGCACCGGGGAAACCACCATTTCAAGGTCCTGCGAAGGTGCCTGTAAGAGCAGAAGGGAGCTTTGGTCTGGCATGCGGGGGGTGATGCATAGAGCAGGCTGTTCGCTGGGAAGCTGCTGCTGCCTGCCAGGAGGCGGTGGGGGAGGAGGCAGCAGATGTCCGCAGACAGCATTTGCTGAGAGCCAGCAGCACTCCAGCCCAGCACAGGGAGGGAGGCAGCGGCTGGTGCCACTGCTGCTGCTCTGTGATGGAACAGGAAGACACGACAGAGTCCACCCAGAAAGCTTATGTTGCCTTTCCCTCCGATAACCACTGCCTCAGCAATAGGAAGTGGGGTCTCAGGACCCCAGCTAAGGGTTGGAGAGAGACCTCAGCATGAATGCTGAGACCTCAAATGAAGGAGGAAAAATCCCTGCCATGAAAAATGCAAGACCCTTCTTCCCCCAGAAGCAGTGGTGGATGAAAACCCCAAATCATAGAATCATAGAATCAGTTGGGTTGGAAGAGACCTCCGAGATCATCAAGTCCAACCCTTGATCCAACCCCACTTTGATTACCAGATCATGACACTGAATGCCACGTCCAGTCTCACCTTAAAAACCTCCAGGGTTGGAGAATCCACCACCTCCCTGGGCAGGCCATTCCAATGCCTGATTACTTTCTCTGTAAAGAACTTCTTCCTGATATCCAACCTAAACCTCCCCTGGCAGAGCTTAAGCCCCTGGCCTCTTGTCCTGCTGTTGGTTGCCTGAGAGAAGACACCAGTCCCCACCTGGCTACAGCATCCTTTCAGGTAGTTGCAGAGAGTACCACAGCCCACAAACTGCCTTCATTCCTGGCATAGGCAACAGCCTGGCACTCCCAGCCAGAGCCCAGGGAAGCCCCTGAGGATGGATGCACAGCAGAAAGAGGAGGAGAGACCAGGAGCTCAGGCTTCAGCCTCCTCCCGTTTTGGGCACTGGAGCCAAAAGGGGATACCCATTTTGCCCCCTTCTCTTTGCAAGCAGAGGGCACAGAACAAGACCACCAGTGCCAGTGCCAGCAAGTCCAATCCCAGCCACGCTGCTTTCAGTGTAAGTTGCTGGTGGGGCTCCAAGGCAGCCCACGTGGTTCTGGTTTCCTGCCTCTGGGCAGGGGAGGTTGGCTTCCTCCCCACCCCAAGCAGTGAGGCCGACCAGGGGAGCTCTGCACCCGGCAGCTGCCCCACAACCACCCTTCTCCCATGGGCTTTGTCCTGCACCTGGGATGTGGTGAGCCAAGCAACATTTGTCTGACAAGTCACAAGCAGCACCTTAGAAAACTGGTCCCTTGGCACTGGGACACCCAAGGGCAGAGAGCATCCTGACCATTGCCAGTGACTGCAAGACCCCCTCTCACTGCACAGTCTATTCAATGGGACCTGAAGACTCTCAGAAAAATCAGCACTTGCCCAACCCAGGCTGAGAGGAACTGACTTGAGCCAGAGGGGTCTTTGGCTCATTAAGCAATACCATCCACAGGCTTGTTCAGATCAAATCAAGCAGTTCCTGGGCTCGTCCTACAGCATACTGAGATGCAGTCTGGCACTTGGGGCCCACTTGAGTCCTCTTAAAATAAAAATTAATTGATATGCAAATCAGACAAGGCATTAAGACTAGTCTACTGGCCCAGGGCAATGCACAGATTCCTCACTGTTTCATGCTGCAATCCCAACTCCCCTACACCTTTCTTCCTTCCTGAGCCCAGGGTCAGCCATTAGCCATGGCTCACCAGAGCAAGGAGGACCCTGTGGACACACGTGTGCAACAGAGAGCCTGGATGGCACATGTTCTCCATGTGCCAGGCCCCAGCTCTGCCTCGTCCCCCTCCCTGATCATCAGCACGTCACATCTGGCAGGAGCACTGCTGGGCTCTCACCTCAAGCTGAGCCACTTGCCCATGATCTGAGCCAGAGTCTGAGCACATCAACTCTGTGCCCAGTGAGGAGGCAAGGAGGTAGCAAGAGAAGTAAGAGCCTGGCTTCCTGGAGTGTTTGCTGTTGGGATTCTTCTATCAGTTTCCAAGACAGACCAACTCTTTGCATATCTCTGGCAGCTTTTCCAAAAACACTGCAAACAGCCATCACAGCCACTGCACCACGCACTGCCAGGGACAGCCACACAACATGCTCAGTACCAGGTCTTGGAGCAAAGACAATGCCAAAACAGGGCATTACTCCTGGACATGTTCATGTCTCCTCTCTCACCCTCCAACTAACCAACCACCATTTACAGCTACCCTCTTCTGCAGTCTTATTTCAACCCAAAGCTGGGCAAAGCAATTAACCTCTCCATCTGGTTGCATTGAGATGGATACAAATTTTGGCATCACCCTGACAGGGACCAGCAGCCCTGAGTGATGCCAACATCACCCCTTCCTATTGAAAGAGCTCAGAGCATGGCACTGCCAGCATCAGTCTGAGAACTAGGAAATCCCAGGGTGGCTGTTTGCTTCACTGGTGTTAAACCTACTGACTGTGGACCTCCAAGGGCCTCTAGGCTGCTGCTGGGAGTTCTGGGGAAAGGATTCATTAACAGCAGCCTATTATTGCCACAGCATCAGAAAAATGCCCTGAGCCCTTAAACTATGGTAAAAAAAAAGCCTACACCCTACTAATATAAGGAATAAATTTTAATTAGAATATGACTTTGTGAAATTATTTTTGATTAAAAAGCATAATAAAACTAAATGATAAGCACTTGCCACCAGTAGCTGAGTCTCCGAATATTTTGAAACCACAAGGTGGGGTAGGGAGCAGTTCTTGCAGGTAAGGTCCTGACCACACAAACAAGTGGAAAAAATCACTCTTCTCACTAAAATAACACATCAGGACTAAAATTACATTTTAATCAAAATATTTGGAAATGGCCGGACATTTCTTTGCTGAAGTTCTGCCTTAGGCAAAGTAACTCTCTTTTATCAACAGAATGTTTACAACTTCAACTCATGAAACTGACTTTCAAAAAGCAAAACCAGGTTTGGGTTTTGGAGGGGCTTTTGTTTGCTTTGTTGTTTGTTTGGGGTTTTTTTGAAACAGGCTCCAAACCATTGATTCTAACACTGAATACTCTGACTTGTTTTTTTTATTTAAGAGAATGAAGAGCAAAACTCACATTGAATTCTCCAGTGGACATGGGCAGCCTAGGCAGACCACTACTGAACCTCTGAGCTGTGGGAATGTTTTGGAAGGAAAGGTGCTATGGACTGAAGCACAGCCATGTCCCTGTACTTATCTGGGTTTCCTTTGGGTTTGTGCTGTTCTGACAGCAAAGAGAAAACACAGGGCTTGGTCTTTTCTTTTGCAGTGTCAGGTTCACATGAAACAGGATTCCCCACTGAAAATTAGGAAACATTAAAGAGTACAAAAAAATCCACTTCAGCCATTCTAAACTAGATATATGCTGATGGTATCACAGAAATAAGTAACAATAAGGTATTTAACTATTTTTCCAACAGTCTTCCCATGTGTTTTGAGCTCTGAGAGCAAGCTGGGATGGAGAAGATCATCGCTGCAAAGAGCCAACAGGAGAGCCATTCTCCTTAATTCCCAGCAGCAGAGTGAAGGTGCTTGGCCTCCCCTGTCAAATGCAACCTCGGCTTCTGCGCATGAGCCCCAAGAAAGAAAAGGAGACATATCACTCATTTTCTAGGTGGAGGAGGGGACACAGCCCTGGGGAGGTGCTTTCTCTCCTGCCCAACACAGCAGAAAGCTGGGGATGGGTGGAGAGATGAGAAAAAGGAGAGTAGGGCATGATTCTGGTGCCCACATCCCACTCTGAGTGCTGCCAGGCCTGCTCAGGCTGCCAAATCAAATAGCTATCCAGAGCCACGCTCCTGACAAATGTAACAGGCAAAGCCCTCCAAGCAGGACCAGAGTGAGGCCCCTTCCACTCAGAGCCATGGCTGCCCATGCCTGATGCTCATCCACCACGACTGGCAGCAGCTGATGCCTATGGATCGCACAGAAACCTCAAACCCTCCTGCTGGAGCAGTCCCACAACTCCCCAGGCTGCTGCATTTTTACAGGCTCCAACCAAGACCTCCATTCCAGTCTCCACAGATGCCTTTTCACCATCAGAAAGGGATCTGGGACACTGTGGGGACATGTGAGGAGGATGGCAAGGACCAGCCAGTACCCCCAGCGCTTCTCCAGGCAGAAGTTGCTTGTCAGGAGATCCATAACATAACTGGTGGGCTCTCTCCTGAAGGAAACCAGACAAATGCAAGAGCAGACCTTCAGCACCTCACCAAAGGGGAGTTTATCCAAAACAGAGGGCTCCTGGCTGCCTTCTTGGCACCATCTTATGAAGGGAAGGCAGGCAAGTCCCAGCTTATTTTGTGTCTCCCTTTCTCCTACTGTAACATGGTTTCCCAGCCAGAGGGGCAAATTACACAAGACTATCCCTTAAGGGTCACACTCTGTGCTGGCAGTGCCTCTGTTCATACACCCCTGTGCCCCCAGCACTCTGCCCAGGCACTGTGATGTCCCCTGTGACAGGGAGACCACCAGCACAGCACCTGGTGGCAGCCCTTCCCCTGAGCCTCACAGACCGACATGCAGCACATCCACTCAGCCTGTGACCACAGCAGAAACAAAACCACTGCCATTCAGAAAAAGCACAATTAGCAAAGACTGAACAGCCAGTGGCTATGCTGGCAGCTGGGAGGGAAGACACAGACCACCACTTCACTGCAGAAAAGGACTCACTGCTTCCCTGTGCCCATGGTGTGCCCCCGAGTGCCCTGCAGGTCTCGCCCCTGCCAGGAGGCACCGAGCCCACTCACCCTGATCTCTAGAAAGCATATGCTGCTGTATACAAAATCCTTCCTGTCTTCTTTTCCAAACCCATCTCACCCTCTCTCAACTGGGACCCCCTCATAAAAGTAAGAAGAGACAGGCCTTTCCTGGCATTTCCTTTTTCTGAAAAGGCTGTAAAATTTTCCAAGCGTAGCCAAAGCCAGAGCAAAGTTTGTCAGGAGCTCAGCTCGTTAGGCGGCTGCTCAAGGAGCCCCGCGGGAGGCACAGGCTGCATAATTCAAAACATCTTGGGCCCTGGAAAAGAAAATAGAAACCAGGCTGTGAGAAGAAGGGGGGCAACTTCAGCTCCGGTGTAACCCCTGCTCTGGGAGCGCCCCATCTGCGGGGCTCGAGAGGAGCCCTGGCCCCAGCAGAGGTGCTGCGGCCAGCCCAAGTGGAGCTGGCACCAGGCAGAGGAAATTCCAAGCCTGTTGCTTCTGGCAGCCATGCCGGGCCCTGGCTAGGACCTCGGCAACCTGGAAACCAGCTACTCAGCAATTTTCTTGCCATCCAGAGGGCTCGGTCTGAACCACAGTTTCACTTCCCCCTCCCTGCATCGTAGTCCAAGAGGCAGGGAACACCAGAAGCAAAAAAACATTTGCTCAAAAGCTGTCATGACCAAGCCCGCCCCCCAAACTGCTCTGCTCCAGGGGGACAGTCTGGAGCTGCTGCTGTCCCCCCTGTTGCATATGGGGGCGGACAGAGCAGAGGAAACTTGCTTGGACCAGCCCTAGGTCTCCCCAGTTCCTTTTGCTCCGTGCCAGAGGAAAGTTCAAACAAGGCTGCACAGAGGCAGGACACAGGCAGCTTTCAGCCCAGCCTAACTGCTGTGATTGAGGCTCGTCTGTGGCTGGACCCACTCCGCTCAGGCCCTGTCTGGCCCAATCCTCTGCTGCAGATCAGGGCTGGAACAAATCCCGCCAAGGAAGTGGTGAAAGCTCCAGTGCTGCAGGGGTTTCCATAGCCTTGGCCAGCTTGCTGTTGGGAAGAGTCACCCAGAGATGCAGCCCTTGCACTCATTACTGCCCTTCAGAGCTCCCTGTCCAGCTCTTCACTGCCCTGAGCATGCAGACCTACAGCACAGCTCCTTGCAACCACTTTTTCATCAGCCAACATCCTCTCCCAACTGCCCCCCTTTCCCAAAGCCTGAAGCCCAGCACAGCATAACAACAGGAAGGGGAGCACAACTGCTCACTGATGCACAGCTATTGAGTAGGATCTTTCTTCTAAAGAGCGAATTAAGATTTCATTTTCTATCAGGAAGACTGCAATGCTTCACAATGGCCCTGCCTGCACAACCAGGCAACTGATGCACATCTGATCAGACAGGTACCAAGCTCTGGGTGGCAAGTCATGGAAGACCATTTACAAAGCCAGGGGACATATTGCAAGCAGAGAGAAACAGGTCCCTTAACATAAAACCTTGAGAGAAAGGTGGGTATGGCCCTCCAAACAAGGGCACAGCTCTCTGGGAGAGGGGCATTGCTTTGCAGGGTGCACACCAGACAAGGATCACAGTGGTCCTTGGAGAACCAGAAGCTTTACTCAGTAGCCCAGGACAAGGGTTTGTGTCTCTGCTGTAACCACATCAGTCATAGCATTCTGATTTCAGCTGGGCAAATCCTGGAGCTGAAACACTTAGGGACTGGGTGCACTGAACATTGAGGCTATTTTATGAGACCCAGAGAGGCAGCAGAGTAGGAGCAGAGCAGGAACCAGGAATGCTGGCTTCTGTCCCTAGCTCTGCCCCATATTCCCTTCCTGCCTTTGGTTAAGTCACTTCCTTTCACTCTTCCTCTTCTGTTTTGGAGTAAAACAAACTTTACCTCTTGCTTCTGCATAGCATCTAAAACCTGTTGTGTGCTGTGACAAGGCAGAAGATCGCTGTGACCAGAGGCAGTGAGACACCCAGTGTGCAGAGCCACGTTGCTCACACAGACCCCAGCGGAGCCTGGCATTTCCTGTGCTTACATTTTGAGAAGCACAGAGTCTGTAAACAGTCAGTGCCGTGGAGCATCTTCTACACAAACCATATCCTGGTCTGTTCCTCTCCTCAGCCACTGCAGTAGCAGCTGAGAGAGGAAAAGGAAGGCTGCTCAGCTGAGCTGTGACAGGAGGAACAGAGCAACCACACACAGCATTGCTCTGGACAGCCCACCTGCAAGGAGGTCACCCTCAAACCAGTAGCAGCAAGGATGGGGAAAATTCAGCAATAGGAGAGGCAGGGTTAAAAGGGAAAAAAACCCACAAAATAAAACTGCAAAAGAACAGAAACCCAACCAGCACCCTGAAGAGGCAGGATGGTGCAGACGTGCCTGAGGAGCAGAGCCCTCCTGCTCCCCAGCAGATCCATCCCGTGGCCTCCCACACACTTTGGGGAGAGAGAAGACCAGTAGGCACAGGCAGGAACAAGGAGCACTCTGTGGTTTTGCTTGGTATTTCAGGCCATCTCTCACACAGGAGGAGCTCTGCTTTGCTTTCCAAGTCTTGCCCTCTCTGGCACGGATCACAAACCTGGCTGCTGGCCCAGGACTTGGCTCCAGCAGCGCTCCTCACCAAACAGGGTGACGCCCCACCTCTGGGCACTGTGCACAGCCCAGTCCTAAAGCCATATTGAGGCCATACCCCAGCATCAGAAGAGGGTCCCCATCATCCCACAGCTGGGATTCAAGGCATCTTGAGTTGCAGCTGAAAAACCCAACACCCAAACACAGCTCCTGCCCTTGGAGAAAGAAAGACCCAATGACCAAAGCACTGTTTTCTCTAGTGGCTCCAGCTGAAGCTGGCAGACAGTCTGCCCACACTGGAGAAGGGCTGTCTCCCAAAGATTCCCAGGCATAGCTAGCACATTCCTCTGCCTGAAGCTGTCCAGAAAGACACAGCAGGACAAGGTGGCCAGGTGAAGGCACTGCCCTCCCACCACAGGCAGTGGAAAGGGGCTGGAAACCATTGCCTGATGCACCCCTCTGGCAATCCAGCGAGGACACCAGAATACACTTGTGCCCAGACACCAGTAGCTGTCAAAGAACCAGGCCATGTCTCCAGAAAGAGCTGAGAAAGTGGGAAGCAGGCTTCATCCCACTGGGGGTGCCCAGTGTGGACATGGACTCAGCATGAGCAGAACAGGCTCCCACTCATCTCTTCAGGATGCTGCAGGCCACCACCCTCACACTGCTTTCTCCAGTGGAGGGTTGTTGCAGGACATCAAGGCAACTCTGCCCATTTTGGAGAGGTGTGTCTCCAATGGCCCATCTCACACCTCGGAAGAGGGGCAGCAGCAGCATAAGGTCTAGGTCCAGCTCCAAGCAAGCAGGACTTGGAGCCAATCAGGAAGCCCAGGAGCAGCACATCCATTTCCAAGGCTTGGTACAGGCTTTGGATAGCCATGCCAAGATGCCCCACACTGTCTTTCTGCCACACCATGGGCCAGGCTGCCCAGAGGACTGACAGGCACTGATTTGCTGGCCAAGGTTCTGGGGAGCAAGCAGGGCTGCTGGCAAGCTGCCCCTCCATGCTGTGGTTCTCCCTTAAATCAAACCCAGGTGTCAGTGACACTGGCTGCTCTGACTGCTTCCTCTATGCTGGCTCCTGCCCTGTGGCAACTACAAATGCCATTGTGAATTGGTCCCAGTTAGAACAAAACCCCTCTCCACCTCTGAGTTTCAAAGAAAATCAGGTAGGAAGAAGACAAAACCAGCTCCCTCTTCCCAGGAAGGATGTGGTGCCAAGCAGATGACCTGGAACAGGCACCAGGAAAGGAGGAAGGGTGCCTCTCATCCACACCACGTGGTTTGTCTGGTGCTGCCTCCCCAGGACAGGCTGAGGAAGGGCAAAATACAGCAACAGAAACCATCCCCATCAACCTTCGGTAACAGTTTCTGGGTACCTTCCACTCAGGGCTGCCAGAACGGAAGCCCAACCAGAGCAGCAAAGACCAACCTGTTGGAAAGCAGCACACAACTTCAAAAAAGAAGTTGGGAATAACTGAGGAATATCACTGTGTCCACCCTCACCCCTCACACCACCCAGAGCTGCTGGAGAGGCACAGCTGAGAAGCAAAGCAGCCTCAACACTTCCCAGGCCACTTGCTCCAAGATATGTGTATTTTTCCGCAGCTTCAGTGCTATGATAAACCTCATAGGGTACTTACATTTCATGGAGATCAGCTACATAAAGTCAGAATCCACAGCTCCCACCACCCTCTGGAAACTCAGAACCACACACGAGATCACCACAAAAGGCATTTGCCAGTCAACATCTTCCTGGGAGGAAAAGAGAGCTGAGTGACACAGAGTCCTGAGGTGCATTAGGTTCTGATTTTCCAGAAGAGTCGTGCTGGCAATCCTCCTTGCACTTCGCTGATACAGCTTAAATAACAGTGATAAAATATTGCTGCATCTGTGCATCATATCGCTATGCTATCCCTACCCTGCAACATATCATATATCCATACCATGTTTCCCCTTAAAAATGCCCAAAGTAGTCACAAACACAGCACAACTCTCCTAAGTACCCTCTGCCACTTCATCCAGGGCACTGGCACAATGTTGGGTCTCTGCCAAAAGAGCAACAGCCCAAGGAAAATTACATTTGCAGGGCAAATTTTGGGCTTCTGCTTGTCTAAAGCTATGGGGGACACCAGAATCCCTGAGAGGAGGCAGAGAAGCTCAGGAGCAAGGTCACAGGTGGAACAGACCACTGATGTATTCTCAGGCAGGAACAGCAAACTTGTGCTTTTTCACAGGGGACTTACTCCCCCAGAAGAGACTGACTTGGGAGATTCATCCATCAGGGTATTTAAAACTGGATGGAACCCTAAGGAATTCAGAGCTGGAAGGCAGCCTGTGCTATGCCCAGGAAATGGCTAGACCTGAGCAGATTAAAACCCATCACAGCAGCACATCTGGACTTCCAGGGGACACAGACACATCCTCAATGGCTAAGAACTTTCCCACCCAGCAGCAGCAAAGCCTGACAAAATCACCTGAGGCAGGGCAAAGAAGCAAGAGCTGTTCTGATGCCAATGCTCGATACTGAACTGGACACCATACCGACAAGAGATGGGTCTGGAAGAGACAGAAAACAATCCCAGGACCCATCTTTTGCTTGGGATCCAGCAACCAGCTGAAGGCGAGCAGAGTAACAAAGAGCAATTCCTCCACAGCATTAAGAAAACCACTGATTGGGACACAGCTGATGCTCCCTGCAGAAGGAATCAAGGACCTCCTCTCCAGCTACCACTCCCTTCCACATCCCTCCACACTGCAAGCACTGCCAGGAGGGAATGCACTCACAGCACTCAGCAGGAGAGAACAGCAGCAGTGAGAAGAAAAAGCAAAGTTTTTTCCCCCCAAAACAGCAAGTATGGGAGGACAGCAAGTATGATGCCAGCTGGGTCAACAACTTGACAGAAATGTCAAAGGCTGAGTTGAGCTTAGACCTCAGAAACTCCAGGCCAGCACAAGCAAGGTCCACAGCTCATGGGTTGGAGTTACCCCGGAGCTAAAGTGCAACTCCAGTTCATCCCTTGGCTGCTGCCCTGGAGCAGCATAGCCCAATGAGCTCGGTACATCCAGCTTTGTGATGGCCCAGGAGTTTCACACAGCAGTCTGTCCCCTCTGTCACACAGTGGCCAGAGAGCCACCTTCCACACAGCAACACTGTGAGATGCAAAAGGGCTTGAAAGTACAAAACACAACTGTTTTACTTTCTTCAACTGAACAACAACTGTGGTTTCTAGTTTCTAAGTAAGTTTCACTTTAGCTGCTGCCTATTTATTTCTTTCCCATGGCTGGGGTATGGAAAGAGGAAACAGACTCTCAGGGACAGGGACACATAGTAACACCTACAACACTGCACCACAGGAAACACCACAAAATGTAACAAAGATGCAGTTCAGTATGGTGGGGAGGGACCAATCACACCATCTGCCCTGCTAAAATGGCAACACACACGTTAAAACAAACAAACAAACAAAACGGTTCTTAAGCATTTAGACTGTGAATGGTCTGCAAGAAGTCTCTGATGGAGCAGACAGCTGTCGTAGAGACAGCACACTGATACACTCATCCTTTCGCCAAGGAGATGCAGGCAACAATGTCGACCTGGAGATTTCTGCACTAGAACCAGCCTTGGGTGTGTATTACATACCCACGTGTGGTGGCAGCCAGCACTATCGCAGGCACCAGAGTCAAAGGAGGTCCTTGCTTCAGCACCAACACAGCCTTGCCATGCGACCTTGGGCAAATCACTTCCTCAGTGACTCACTGTTCTTATCCCTCCCGCCACCAAAGTACCAAAGCAAGGCACACACACATTCCCTGTATGTGACTGATGGATGGAAGGAGCTGCATGTCATTACTGCGTGCCTGGCATGAAACAGCATTTGGGCAGGGTTAGGAGCGGGAGCCACGCTCACAGCACGGATCCGGCAGGTCAGGAGCGCACAGCTAAGGTTCCCGTAGCACCACTCGGCAGCCAAAGGTGCGCGGCTGTCCTCTGTGCCACGCCATCAGCAGCCCTTTGCCTGGCACAGCCAGGACACAACCGTGCGATGCCGCAGCCTGACACCCTGTCAAACGGCGCTGCCCCCAAGGCGTGCAGCGCCGCACACAACAACACAACAGCCTGCCCTGTCATGTAGCATTACTTATGTGTTCAGATATGCATCCTTCTCACATTTCTATTCCAGCAAGTGGTTGCTAGCAGAGTGGAGCTAGAACAAGTTCACCACCTGCTAAAGACACGTCCCTAATACAACGCAGGGGAGGTTTTGTTACATCTGTTCCTAAGGAAAACACGTACATGGAGAGTTTCCTCCTTCTTCTTCCAGGCCAACCACATGCCTAGTTTACCTCAAGAGGGAACCGGAGTCCATGGAGTAGGACACCGCAAAGAGAAGGGAGACGTCTCCCCCAACACTTAGGATGGACTCAGACAGCAGCGTTTGTTTAAACACCACGTGAAATGTGGCGAGTTCCAATCCTCCCCGGGGTTTTTAACAGCACCGATACGTCTTGCAAAATACAAAACAGCTCCGCTAAAACCAGACGTAAGTTCTTTGCACCTAGAGAGGAGCTCCACTCGAGGCACTTTGGTCCTCGAGGAATCGCTGCAGGAGTGACAAGGGACCGGGAGGAGCGGAGCGGAGCGGGAAGGCTCCCCAGCCCGGGGGCACTTACAACACACCCGCGGGCCGGGCCGAGTCGAGCCGAGCCGGAGCCATCCCCGCACCAAGTTCTGCGCACCCGCGGGAGCGGCGGCTGTCGGGGGAGCGCACCCGGCCGGGCTGGCGGTGACAGCGCCGGGGGTCAGGGCGGGGGAGGAACAATGGGGCGGCGGCCGGCGGGGCACTCACTCAGTCACTCACCTCGGCGGCGGCGCTGGCGGGGCGGCTCGCTCAGGGCAGGCCGGGCGAGCGCTCCGGGGCGGCGCGGGGCGGCTCCGCGGGCAGCTGGGCGCGGGCGGGCGGCGCGGGGCCGGCGGAACGGGCCGCGCTCATGGCTCGGCCGCGGGGCGCGGGCAGCGGGGCCGGGGCCGCCCCCCGCCCCGCCGCGCCGCTCCTTCCGCCGGCTCCAGCCCGCGCCCGCCCGCGGGGATGCGCGTCCGGCCGCGGCGAGCCCCGGCTGCCCGCCCGGCCCCGGACCGCGGGCGGCGACCCCGCGCTGCGGCGGCGGGCCGGGCGCGGGCGGCGGGGAGCGGAGCCGGCGGGCGCGGCGGCCCGGGCGCGGGCGGGGGCGCCGTGGCGAGGGCGAGGCGCTGCGGGCCGAGTGCTCCTTTCTCCGCCGGAGCCTGAATAATCATTTGGAGAAACAGGATCATTCACTTTCCTCCGAGCCGGAGCCAGGCGCTGCCCTGTCAAAATAAAAGCCCCGCGCGCAGATTAACCGCTTCCTGGTCGCGGGCGCCCCGCCGGCCGCACTGTGGCACCGCCGGCACTGGGCACAGGCACAGGCACCCGGGATCGGCACCTGGGACCGGCACCAGGGACCGGCACCAGGGACCGGCACCCGGGATCGGCACCCGGGATCGGTACCGGGGACCGGCACCCAGGCACTGGCACCGTGCATCGGCACCGGGGACTGGCACCCGGGATCGGCTCCCGGGATCGGCACCCGGGATCAGCACCAGGGACCAGCACCGGGACCGGCAGCGGGCATCGGCACCGGCACCAGGGACCGGCACCCGAGATCAGCACCGGAGATCGGCACCCGAGATCGGCACCGGGCATCGGGACCGGAGACCGGCGCGGGGAACCGACACCAGGGACCGGCACTGGGGACCAGCACCAGAGACCGGCATCACCGCCGAGGACTGTCACGGGGACGGCATCACCGCTGGGAACCGGCACCAGGGAGCGACACCACCGCCGGGCACCGACACAGGCACGGACCGGCACCGCCAGGGACCGGAACAGGCTCCACCGCCGGGACCATTAGCCCGCCCCGGGCCTCCCGTGGGGAGCGCCCGGCGACCTGTGAGCGGCCATCCAGGTGTCGCACACCCACGCGTCTCACACACATGTACGCGATGGCACACGGGTCCCAGCACCATCGGGATCTGCAGAACTGCATCCCACACCTCCCAGCGACAGCACGGGGGCTGCTCCTGCTGAGCGTCCTTCTGCCCTGCTGAGCGTCCTTCTGCTCTGCTGAGCATCCTCCTGCCCTGTCCTGCCTTGTCGCCTGACGCACTGTCCCGCAAGCCTCCCGTTCTGCTCGTGCCGACACCCCGCGTGTCCTGCTCTCGAGTCTCACTGTGTCGGGGAAGTCTCACATCTGACTCCCTCTTTTCCGTGCCTCCCACAGCCTATGCAGAGTTAGACTTCGCTAATCCGTGTGGGTCACTTCCAACTCAGAATATTCTATGATTCTGTGCACGAAACACACGGACTGACCCCAGCACCTGGGAAGGGCATGTTGTCTTTACCAACAAGTTTTCCAGGAATTAACCACCCTCCTGCCCTGAGCTACAGACTCCTTGGACAGGACCCGCACAGCGCCCACCAGGCTATGGAGCCAGCCCGCCCGCTCCTGGATGATGCCAGCAGCATCCTAGTCAGGACATGTCACTTTCCTGCCTGAAGCGCACCAACCGCCCAGGGGTGGAGCTGGGCGGAGAGGGCTGGAAGCAGAGGGACCACTTAGCAGCATCCCTGAGAGCTGCAGAGCTGAAGGGGACGCGGAGACAAGGGACCAAACTGCCGGTCGGGTTGAAAATTAACACACATTCGTCCCTGTGCTCACACACGCAGCGCCCGGCCCGGGGCAGAGGAGAAGAGGCGATGCGGGACAGGAACGGGACCGGGGACAGGACCGGGGACAGGACCGGGTTGTCGCCCCCTGCCGGGCCGCGGTTGCACCGTGCGGGCGCGTCCCCGCACCGGCGGTACCGGGGCCGCGATGCGGGCGAGGGGGGCTGGCGGCGGAGCCCCTGCACTCCCGGCCCCCACGGGCTCATGGCGCTGCGGTGGGGCCCAGCGAAGAGCAGCACCGAGGGAGGGGGGCAGGAGTGCCGGCTGCATGCAACCCCAGCATCGGTCTGTGCGGGCGCCTCTTTGGTCGCTCGTTTGCAGAAGTGCCTGTGTAAAGCACCCGAGGCTGGAGCAGACAGAAGGGTTGCGGATGCTGTGGGTTTTCCCTTGGGGAACCTCAGACTGCATGAGTGGGCAGGCACTGGGGATCCCTTTGCATCCGAGCATCGTTTGCTTACACCAGCCACCCGAGGGGGATGTACTCCTCCAGGGGAGCGCTGAGGCCATACATCTCTGCCTCTTTGGTGAGCTCCCAAGTGCCTCATCAGCAAGCAGTGACATATTTTCACACTTTCATCCTCCCCAGTAGCAGCACTGGGCTCGTGTCCCTGCAGACAGCATGCACAGGCGCAGTGGGTTAAAGACAGTGCCCAGCAACCACTGTCTGGCACAACAGCTCGGTGCCAGGGACAGACAGGCAGGTCCTTCCATCCAGCCAGGTGTGGTGCAGAGTGGACACACAGAGCCACCTGTGCTCCAGGTCCTCTAGCTGCCTCTTCCTCCCTGCTCCTTCCCTGCAACCTCCTGTGCTTTCTACATCACAGCCCCTCACATCTCTCCCAGCCTGTGCACATAAAAGTGGCAAAGCAAGACTGGGAAAGGTCAGCAGGAGGACCAGCCACTGCCGGCTCAGCACTGAGCCTGTCTTTAATTAACATCTGCCAGGCTACTGCTCTCCCTGCACTTGACTCCGACTTCCAGTCTCCCCTTCCCTCCTCTGTCATTACACCCACGCTAGGAGAGACAGAGAAGGGAGGAGATGGTGAAACACAGTCCTTGGAGCTTCTCAAAGCCTCTCTCTGCCAATACCACCACAGCAACAGCTTATCACAGGAGCTGCCCAGTACAGCAGCACCTTAGCAAGCCCCTAGCCAAGGTGCCCAGCCTGGCTGTTAAGTGTCCCTCACTTGTATGGGGTTTTCCTGATTTTGGGCCACAAAACTTACACCAAACACACACAAAAAAGTCTCCCAAATGAGTCAAGGACGAAGAGGAAGCCATCTGTGGCAGTGACTCTGTCCTTCCCTGGGAAGAATTGGGTCCAGATACTCAGAAGCTCCTGACACATTCTACCTCTTTGAGATACAAAGAATTTTGGGCCACAGGGTCAGGAGGACTGGGGTTTGTCCTGTCTTTTGTCAAGTACATGGAAACCAGTCCCAAGCCATCTCCAAGGCTCTGGGACTTTTTCATTCCCATTGACCCTCCAGAACACCAGCCCCCAAGTTCAGACCTTCACAAGACCCCTGTAGGTAAGGCCCTCATTATACTTATGAATATGATTAATTAGGTCCAATTAAATATACTGGAAATAACAATGTGACTTGTAGTTAGCTGGAGCTGCCTCTTTGCAAAGCATTTCCCCAGTGGGTCACTCCAGTCCCAGACCAGTCCACAGCAGAGGCCACAGAGATGGAAGAGCCCAGATGAACTGGGCTGAAGGAAGCCAGTCTGCAGCTGTGAAATGCCCATTTTAGGAGCAGCTGTCTGCTCATCCAAGTAGTTATAGACTAGTGGCAAGTCCAGTAATAAATCCACAGACTTGGCACACCCCCTGTGTTCTCCCAGAAAGGTAAAGGTCCAGCAAGACCATGGAAGAGGGTATGTTACTGCTGCTGAGGTAGATTCTGGCCTAAAAACATCTTTTCATCTCTTCCCATGCTCCCCTCTGTCCTGCCCATCCCAACGCAGACTCCTGACCACAGTGCCCTCTTCTTCCCATCAGGCACTGACACAGATTCTATCTCACAACCTCATGAGTCCCTGATGTGCTCCCATGTCCCTTGGAATGCACTGCAAGGTGTCAATCCCAGTTCTGTTTTGATGGTACCACAAAGCCATCTCTCAGGGAAAGGGAAAGAAAGCCAACCCAGGAGAGGTCCCAGGTCTGTGCCCAGCCCTGCAGGCAGCTGGGGAAGAATGGGCTCCCTCACTTCATGCTTGTTGGGGTTTGAGAAGGGCAGCCACCAGCAGCAGGCTAAAGCAAGGAGTCTGTGCTACCTCTGCAGCTGCCTAGGCAGTCTGTGCCATTGGCTAGATGGACCTGACAGAATCAGAAGTGCCCAGTTCGGTTTCTCCTTTTAAATGGGATCCCAGCCAATTTCCTGATTAGCCCATTTTCTTATTAACCATCACATCTCCAGCAGACCAACACTGTTCACCCACTGCATCCAGAAGAAACTGGCAAGTGCAAAGACAACATGGGAAGCAACACAGCCAGCCAGCCACAATCTCCTGCTCAGCATCCTCATGCCAAAACTGGTCACTGGCCCCCCTCCATACACTGGGATTTTCCTCTGCTGCAATCCTAAAGGCAAAACACAGCCTGTGCTGGGGTACCAAGGGAGAGTTTAATCAAACTGAGACATCCTCTTTCCAAATGAAAATATGCTGCTGCAGCCACAGCACAGCTGACAGATCATCATCTAGCAAAGACAAACGCCTGACGCAGTTCCAGGATCACAAAGACACAGAGGCTCGGGATCCTGGACACCCTCCTATTGCTGCAGTGCCGATGCACTCATGATGCTCTTCCAGCCTTCTTCCCTTCTTGTGACTCCTGTATGCCCTAGCACCAGCCTTATCCTCCCAACACCTCAGGTGCTCGCTGCAGCCCTGGGGAGTCATCCCAGGTCCACATAGTCCCGATGCTGCTGGAATCTTGGCACAGGAGATGAGCTTCACTCGTACCACAACTGCCTGGCCTCAGGTGGCCTTTGCTACCTGCTCTAGATGTATTTGGGCTGCTCTGTGTGGGACGCCAGCTTGGCTGTCCCTGGTCTCGGGACACAGCTGCTGTGTCCAGGGCAGGCCCTGCCAAACAGCAAACCGAGAAAACACTGAGGTTTAATGGCGCTGGAGCTGCTGTCCCTGCCCCGCGGTAGGGCCGGGAGAGCCGGAGCCCGCCGGGCATCCTGCGGGGCCGCGCACCGCGCCCACTGCCGGCCGTGCCTGCGGAGGGGGCGCGAAGGGTTAAATCGTTTAGCGAGGCCACCAGCGTGATAAATGCGGCCATCGGCGGAGCCGGCGCCTCCCACCGCCCCCGGGGTCGGGCTGGGAGGAGCGGGCGGGTGGTGGCGGCGGGGACTCTTATCCTGATACGGCGCCTTCCGCCGAGTGCGGGTCTGGAAACACTGAGCGGCGGGACTCGCTCCGCGGCCGCGGCGACACAAAGCACGCAGAGCCCGCGCTCAAAGCCCGGGCGCGCTGGAGCCGGGGGTTTCAGCCGGGATGCGGGGTCTGGGCAGGGATGCGGAGTCTGGGCAGGGATACGGGGTCTGGGCAGGCGTGCGGGGTCTCGGCAGGGATGCAGGGTCTGGGCAGGGATGCGGGGTCTGGGTAGGGATGAAGGGTCTGGGCAGAGACGCGGGGATCTGGACAGGGATGCGGGGGTCTGGGCAGCGGTGGGGGGTCTCGGCAGGGATGCGGAGCTCTCCACCAGCGACGAGATCTCCCACCCGGGGCAGGAGCAGCTCCCGCACGGGTAGCGGGGAGGTTCAGGTGTGATGAAACAAGCCGGTGGTCCCGGAGCTCCGTGCCCGCTCCGCCAGCCCCCTCCCCCGCCGCCTCTGAGCGGGGCCCGGACACGGCGGGGCCCCCGCGCAGTCTCGGCGTGCACCGCGCACACGTGCGCGGCAAACGCGCATCGCAGACGGGCAAATCCTGCAGATGCGCCCGGAATGGATGTTGGTGACTGTGCCGGGGCAGACACACGTTCTCCAGAAGCCCAAGGTCTGTTCAGCCACAAACGGTAGGAACAGAGCACGGCACATGGGCGCCAGCCCTGGAGCGACGCTGCAGAGCAAGCACCATCCAATCTGTGGTGCGTAGTGCCAGGGGATAGGGAGATAGGCAAAGAAGGGTCAAGAACAGCTTCTACAGTCACCCCTGCTACAGTCTTACAGTAAGGCAGAACTAGGAATGGAGTAATCCCTACCTTTGGTTTATTTACTCAATGCCTTCATCTCCAGAAGTATCCTGGAACCTTGGTCATTGCAAACACATGAGACTGTGTCAGTGAGTTGCAGAGCAGAGATCAGGAGTTTTCAGAGAGGTCACAGGCCTGACACAAATTCCATGTCTCTGTTCGTATTTAGGGTCACTTGAAATTACCACTGTAAACTGGGTTATAAGAGGAAAAGTTAGCAAGCTGCTGCCTTGTGTCATCTGCCAGCATGACAAGAATTTGTGTTGGTAGTAGCTTGGACTGCCACTTGAAACTCCCATTCCCAGATGCGGCCTCAGCTCCCGAGACAGTCCTGAGCATCTTGGTGCGTGCAATACCTCACCACACAAATCTCCAGCTCAGGGAAAAGCCTCTCCCACAGCATCTCAGGGGCACAGGCTTTTGTAGGGAAGCAGGGCACACACCCTGGCACGAAGGGCTGACACAGCCAGACTCACCTCCCGGGGGACATACGGAGGGGGACAGCGGGACCCTCCCGGGGGACACGGGACCGGCGACGGGGGATACCGGCACCCTCCCGGGGGACACGGGACCGGCCGTGGGGGACAGTGGCGCCACCTGGCGGGCACGGGAGGGGCCGCCGCTCCAGGAGCCACCGCCCGGCCCGGTGGGGCTGCCCCGATGATGCTCCTCCAGTGGTTCAGGGCGGACACGTCCTGGCACTTCCCCGGGCCTGTGTGGGGACGGCGGGGCGGCTCTCGCCGCAAGCAGATTGTCCCCCTATACTCCTGATGCCCGGAGGCAGCACCAGAGATGGGACGAGGAACACCAGAAAACACACTGCCTTGTTGTGTTTCCCGTGCTTCCCCCGTCAGAGGATGCAGCATTTGCAGGGCTGTGCATGACAGAACAGCAGCGTGTGCACAGCAGAAGGGGATGTTTTAATTAAGAGGAAAAGGATAGACTGTGGCTCCAGTGACAAATGCCAAACGGAGCTTCAACATCCAAGCACAGAAGCAAGGAAATGGATTTCCACAGCATGCAATACATCCTCATCTCTGCATTAGAAATAAACCCTCCATCCCCGCCAGCAGCACTGGTGTATGGCTGGCACCTCAATCACAGAGTCACAGAATCAATTAGATTGGAAAAGATCTCTGAGGTCATCAAGTCCAACCTATGAATACCACCATGTCAACTAGACCATGACACTAAGTGCCACATCCAATCTTTCTTTAAACACCTCCAGGGATGGTGACTCCACCACCTCCCTGAGCAGTCCAGAACTAAGTGATCTCCCTGGTGGGAGCCCTCATCAGGGCTGTAGGAGGGCTGCATGTCTGGCCACACATAACAAGATCAGCACCCATCTGTTGGCATCAATGCATGACTGGACTTTGGGGGATTAGAACCAGGATGGTTGATCACTCCTTCCATACAGGACTGCAGATAGGAATCCACTTCAGTACTAGACCCCTGACCATTTTGCTGCTAAGTCATGCCTGAGAGTTTGAGATGAGCTGCACCCTGCCATAGGCAGTCCTGTGTCATGCTGTTCAGTCCATTTTCTTTCTGCCCTCTGGAGTCATAAGTGTTCTTTTTGTACCAGACTTTCAGAGACTCTCAGACAGGACCTGCTCTACAGATTGCAAAGAGTCCAAACAGGGATCTCAAACCCCACTCTCCTTTTGAATGGAGGAAGTTGTACTGGGTACCTGAATCAAAAGGCATCTATACAGTTTGTGCCAAGTGCAGTCCAGTCCCCCAAGAGATGTCTTTTCTCCTTCCAGTGGAATATTGTGCCTCTTTTGAAACCTGGTCTCCAGTTAAGAATGACCACTTGGTATCATCTTGTATTTTGGGACTGCTGCAGCATTCTCACGGAGTGTTATGATACTGGGATGTCCTGGAGACCAGGAGGGCTGCCCTGCTACCCCCAACAGGCCAGGCCAACCTGCAGTTTTCTCTGCTGGGATATTGCTGCCAGGTGAAGGATGGCAGCAGATGTGTGCAGGAGCTGCTGGCACCACCTGTGGCTCCTCATACACCTGTCCCTGCAGAACAAAGGTGGGTGGGCCCAGGAGATCCTTTTACCCTTGGGGAGCTTCTCTTTCCAGTGGACTGACTGCCTGGGAGCTGGAGGGTGCTGACCTGGGGTCTGTCCTCCTTTGTCCCTGACAGCACAGTGCAAATCCACATCTGCATGGTGCTGCTGAAGCATCCTCTCCCTGTCATGAAATATTCATGCCTGCCTCCAAAAGGGCTCCAGCACAGCACAGCAGATCTGTGTGTCCCTCTGAAGACAGGCAATCTGTGCTGCAGTGTGGCCATGGGCTCTGCTGTGAGGTCAAGCCAGATCCTGACAGCTGATCTCTGTCTTTGAGGAAATAAAACAGAGATGAAAAGAAGTAGCAAAACCCCAGGAGGTGCTTTTCAGACTTAACCCTTTGCTGTCTGGGAAGCATCAGCAGAGTCTGCAGTGAGCAGATTAACAGAGTTGAGTCTACAGAGCAGCCCAGATGCTGAAGTCCTTTCTCAGGCTGGGAAGATTGTTCTCAAGCCTGGGATCCCGGCTTGGAACAGGCTCTGCTGCTGTTGGATTTGCTGGTTAAGTCCATCTGATGCTGGAGTGGCTGTGCTTCCCCTGGCACTATTGAAAGCTGCCTCGATTTCACTGTATTTGCTCTGCAGAGTGCAAGTCCTTGCTAGAATGTCATGGTGGAGTACTCGCTCTCCCCTGTGAGTCGAGTAGCATAAATCTTGAGCCTCACAAGTTACTCCTCTTTTATCTTTTTTTTATGTTCAGGGCATTTTTGAGCCTCCTCCTCATTTATGGTTAGAATGTCAGACAGTGAAAGTAATATATTGCATCAATTATAGAGACTGCTCCACTGCAGGGAAAGTTTCTGAGCTGGGAGTGTGGGGAGGAAGAACTCCCTCAGTGACCTCCATGAGCCCCGTTGTGCTGTGGGGACTTTGCCTCCCTGGGTGGTTCTGGAGCAGTGTGAAGTGTCTCAGGGAGCTCTCTGGGCAGGTGTTAAGGTGAGAAGAGGATTTGGCACTTGGGCATACGGGGCAGGTGGTGTTTGAGCATCCTGGTTGGGCTGGTGGATGCAACTGGTTCATTTATTCCTCCCTGTTCATCCCCCTGATAATCCGATTTACATTCTCTTTTCTTCCCCTGGATCCTGCTGTTACCATGGGAACTATGTTCACAGTTGCTATTCATTGGCTTCTGGAAAAACTCTTTTTTCCCTTTTTCCCCTGTCTGTTTTCCTTTTTCCATTGTGGACAAGGAGCTGTGGCTGTCAGAGGATGGGGAAGCTTGCAAGGCGTCTGATAACTGGGATAAAGGCAGTGGTTAGAGGGAGGAATTGGGGAAATATGGCAAGACTGTTAGGTACTAGACTAAGTAATTCAGACAGTTTGAGGAGGAAGGAAGGGGGAAAGGGCAGTGGCAGAGGAGGGAAGCAAAATTTCAGCAATGGAGGACCACAACTCTGGAATTTAATGGAGACAAAACTGCTACACTTTTCTTGGACATAAATTTGAGTGGGAGGTGTTTGTAACTACCAGTGCAGTTTTCCTCATATCCAGTTCTTCCACAGGAGGTTGAACTGTTAAGCATTGACAGTGCATCTGTTAAGATTGGCTCTAGAAACCAAATGTTCTTGAAAATAAAGAGAGAAACATGCTGTGCTTGCCTTTCATCTTCCCAGCCATCCAGCTCCCAGTTCCACGGAGAAAAGCCACATGGAACAGCCCATGTACATGCAGATGGCCCAAGAGTGGCCATGTAAGGAACTCTTCTGTGTGAAAGGTCCAGAAGGCTGAGGAACAAGTTCTCTGAGGATGGTAAGAGTAAATGAAAGGGTGGCACAATGTCAAGCTTGTTTCTATTAACAATACCAGGCTTCAAGGAAAGGTCCAAAAGATCTCCAAGAGGAGCTCTTCCCAATATTTCATTTTCCTCTCCCATTTTGTGTTTTCTTTTTATAGCTGCATTTCTGTCCTACCTCCCATGGCAGCTGCCATGGGCTTAGAGCAAAGAGTGAGTCTGCTTCCTTAGAAAGGTCCTGCACCCAGCAAATAGCACTGGGATCACCATGGATTACAAGCACTAGAAGAGGACTTTCTGGCAAAGATAGGAATATGCTCTTCCTCCAAAGTCACAAAATCTTTTCAGCAGAGGAAGGAAAAAGAAATAGAAAGGCCAATGCAGCCTCCATACTTGACTCTCTTTAATTAGTAACCATCTGGTTTTGAGAAGAGCTGTCATCCAATGTAGAGCATTTGGCAAGATTCCTCAGCTGCTGCTCTCCTAATGTCAGTTCTTCTTGGAAATGCTTTAAGCCCTGAGATGCCAAAAGGAAATGAAAAGCAAAGCAGAGAGCACAAGAGGGAGAAGGAAGAGCAAGGATGCAGTATAGCCCAGTGGACAGAGTGAGACATTCCCCAGTTCCACTTTTAGGTCAGTGAGAAAACTGCAAACACTGCTGGCCATCCAATAGCTGGGAAACCTACAACCCAGCCATGTGCAAGGAACCTCAACACTTCAAGCACCATATTTCAAACAAGCCATTACAAATCCTTCAACATTTTCGGGAAGTCTGGCTGCTCAGCTCAGTGTTCTGGCCAAATTCCAACTTTGACAATGATCTTCTGTCTTCCAAAATTCCCTCACTTTAATTTCTTTGTCCCAGCTACTGTGTGACGGTGCTGTGTGGTTGCTGCTCCAGCACAGCATTCATCCACTAGGAAAGACACAGATAACCTTACAAATCCATTTTGTTTGGCAGACAAGAGCTGTGTCACTCTTCCTCAAGTTTGGCCCTGGTTCTGCCTGATGACACAGTCTGCTTAAATAGAGGGGTGCTGCTCTCCACTGAGAACCCCCAGGGTAAAAAAAGGAGCATCCCACCTGGCTTTGGAAGGCATGAGGAGTCACACTAACCATTCTGAACAAGTCCTCAGGCACTCTCCGCCAGCACAAGCCCTTTTGCTCCTTTCAGGGAAGCAGCCACACTGGTAGCAGAGCTGGGCAGCGGGAGCTGGGCTGCAGCATTTTTGTGAGCGCTGCCTCCCTCATTAACATGCAGCACATGGCACAAGCAGCTTTTAGATTGCTCCTTCCTGACTCTGGGACACCGTGTGTGAGTCAGAGGCTTGCATGCTTGCTTTCCCTCATCACTGTGAGTCCCCAGCTCACAGCAAATTACATTTTGAGCAGTTCCCTTAATTTCTGTATGCAGACAACCTTCTCACTTTTGCAAAGAAGAAGAGTTATCCTCTATTTCCCCCAAACAGCATCAGACACACATGGACCACCATCCTCTTTCCTCAGAGATGCTTTCAAATTCTGCAGTACCCTCTTGTAGGCAGGTGCTCCACACTCCCCTACTCTCACACACTCTCTACTCATTCCCACCCTGCTTCCCATACATTGCTTCAGCTTCCCACAGGCATGTGTAGAAGGCAGCTCCTTTATCCAGACTGTGCACAGCTGAAGGAGAGGAGGATCCCCTTGTCAAATGCATTAGTGCCCCACTACAAAAGGGAAAGATACAACTTCCAAATGTGTTTTCGCAGATCTGTCCTATGTGTCAAGAGTCTGAGACCCAACCCAAGAGGTTCTCCCACTGTACCTGTCCTGTCAGAGCAGCAGAGCCATAATCTCATTGAATCCTGACCTGTGAGAAAAAAGCAAGCATAAAACTCCTTATTAGAGCATCCGAAACCACCAGGAACCTGCACCTGATCAGACACCTTGCACGTTTCCAGAGGGGCACATGAGGAGGTTTCAGCTGCCCTGATTTGCACAGAGCTGTGGGATATCCTCATTTGCTGTCCCAGGAGCTGCCCTAGACTTGTGCTTGGCTGGGACACTCACTGCTGGTGGGACAGCAGGAGCTCAGGAAATCCCTCACATCCACCTCTTTTCAGAGGATGAGTGCACTGGTCTGATGCTCTAAGGTCTGAAAATCCCCATACAGGGAGGAGGGAGAGGCCTGGGCAGGCCAGAGAGGAACACTCATAGGCCATCAGGCCTGGACTATCCTTTCTTGAGTCTCAGCACAGTCAATTTACACCAACGAGCCAAATGCAAAAGGTTGTGGATACTGTTCCTCTTTGCAGGTTCCCAGCCTTGACTGGGGGAAAATAAAGCTTTTTCTTAACACTGCACTCCACTCAAAGCCACAGAAATCTCTGTGCAAAACTTCCCTCTTTCTTGCCTCTCCTCCAAGTCTTTCTTCCATGTCAATTAGCATTATGCAAAGTGCCCAACTGACGATGTCAATGAGACTTTAGGCAGAAATCCATCTATTTCTCCTCTCCAGCTCTTAATTAACATGTGGACTTTAATTACATTTCCTGCTTTCATGACAAAATATGTCTCTCTCCTGAACTTGTCCCTCCCCAAGATCATTACAAGAGCTCTTAATAATAATCACTATCATCTGTCTACCCTGAGAGTGAGCAGGGGGCACCTGCTCCATCTTCCCAAGTTACCCCATCCCACATAGCCCCCGGTCACTCAGTCCTTGGAGAGCCACATGCTCTGGTCCTGTGCCAGTGGAGAGGGGTGGAAGCAGCACTAACAGGTTGGCATGACATATTGCCAGGGCTGGATAGTGCCTGAAGGCTTTGGCTCCAGTGAAAGACATTACAACTCAAGGGTGCACACAGAAATGAAGTCTGTTTGGGGAGGTATTAGGGATTCTCTTGTTTTCAGGAGTAAGGATGGGCCACCTGAAGTTCTATCCTCACTGTCTATAAAAGGCATAGCAAACACTGCTAGGGAGCTCTGCAGTAACAATCAGCTGGCTTACAGACCTAGCCAGTAAAAAAGAACAGGAAAACTTTCTAATAACCCCCCATTCTCACTGATTCGTCCACTAGAAAAGCAATCACCTTAGTTGTTACTTGACCCCTCAGATTTTCAGTACTTCTCAAAGACAATTTCTATCTCTCCCAGCAGCAAACAGCAAGGTAATACTGAGCTGAATACCAAGCTATGCCATGTTTGCTTTAGTTTGCAGACAGACAGAAAACAATGAGCTGCCCACCTCTTCTATTGTCGAGTTCTAAAGAATTAGCAATACCCCAGATATAGAGCAGACATGACATCAGGCTCTTGGGACAGAGACAATAAAGGCAGCATCAAGGTGATCACAACACAAGCAACTAGAAGTATGGCCCAGACACAGTCCACAAGGCAAGGACTGCATGATCCAAACGTACAGCTAAGTGCATCATGTATAATTTGGATAGAAAGAAGTGCTCCCAGCAGAGCTCCATGCAAGGGCAGCAAGCATGCCACGAGCACAGACAGTGTGTCTGCTGCTTGCAGAAAACCCTATTCCTCCTCACAGTCACACAGTGCAAGAAAACCAAGCTAATTGCCCAAGCAAAAGAATGTTGATAAGTGTGGCAGAGTGAAGACGGTGCCCCTTTAAATGTGACTAAAGTGTTGTCAATGGATCTGCCATGGTAGAGGAGCTAATCCCCCCCAAGCCCCTCTCAGCCACCGTGATGGGATAATTAGATGCGAGGGCTCAGCACAGATGATGCTCCAGTCGCTTAGCAACTAATGGTTTCCATGGAAACAGCAAAGCACAGCCTTCGGAGCAGCAAGTGAGCAGTGCAGCAGGGCAGGGAAAGATGCCTTAAACTCCTGCACTGATCCTCTCCTCCAGAATCACTCAGAGGCCTCGAGGTATTAAGGGAATAAGAAGGGGGTGCCTTAAAGATACAATATCCCTGTTTCAAGCAGCAGTACTAAGAGGAGGGTTTTTCTCCAGACTAAACTTTCCCTGACATGGTCCTTCTAATCTCAGTGACTCTCCACTAGCAGGACAAGCAAGGCTGAATCACACTGAGTGGTGTTTTGCAGAGGTTTATGCCCCAACACATGACTCATCCTGCTAGAAGCAGCTGAGTGCTATTCCAACATCAGTTCCTGCACCTTGGGGGGGGGGGGTGGGGGGGGGGGTGTAAGAGGTGAAACACACACAGACAGAAATGTATTTTCATTTTCAGCATTGTCACATAAGCAGCCATGTGTAGGAATCCAGCCTGGCTCTGAACCAGCAGGCAAAGGAGGTTTCCTTTTCATTCTGCAGCTTCACAGCATATATGAGTGACACCACCTATATGTAACATGAGGATTTTCACCAGAATAACAGAGGTCAGATTTATTAATCTTAACCCAAGACTGTCATCTGGTACTTCCTTCAACATGACCAATTCCTACTGCACCAAGTCAGTGTCCCACTGTTTCTGAGCATCACAGCCATGACCTGCAGAACCTGCACTAAACAGCTGCACAGCACGACCCCATCATCTCACAAGCTGAGAAGAGACAAGTTCTGTTTGTATTTTGATAAGAGAGCTCTGGGACACTGAGGTGGGGCTGTTGATTCAGTAGTAGGTGGTCTCTATCAGCCTCACATGATGCTTGGACATGACAGCCCTACATGTTAGAGCTTTGCAAACCTCTCAGGTCCTGATGGCACAGAAGGAGGTCTGGAAACTCACATTGCAAAAAAAAAAAAAAAGCCCTGCTTTCCCCCCCTCCATCCCTCTCCACACTTGTGACACAGGATGAGGCATCCCTTTCAGAGACAGCGAGCAGACTGTGCCTTGGGCACTGGCTGCAGCACTCACTCCTTTTCTCCTCCCCAGTGGGAGGAGACTGGCAGCACACACTCACTTTGCCGTGTGCCATCTCTTCTTGGCTGCAAGAAATGGAGAACAGGGCAGATCCCTCCCTTGGGCAACATCTGTGCTGGGAGATGTCTCATACTGTCGGTGAGGGACAACCAGGCTGGGCTCTGGAATCCCTGCATATGCCAAAGCCATTGACTCACAGACAGTCTGTGACTCCTTCCTCCTCTCATTTGACACAGTACCTCACCCTCCCTGCAAACCTGGAGGATGAAGGTTGTGACACACAGGAGGGATGGAGCATCCCATCAGCCAGCCTGTGCAGACTGGCCAGTTTAGCCACTAGCCAGCTCCCCTCCCTGGAGTCCTGCCCTGATCCACCCAATGCTTCAGGAAGGTACCGGAGCAGAGACACCAAAAAGTTATAGGCTGTTTCAGACTCTGTCCCCTATGGCTTTCAAAGGGGGGAATCAAAGGGAAATGCTGTGCTTTGTTCTGCAGAGGAGAGGCACGAAAGGTGAGCGGCGGCGGGCCCCGGCAGAACCAGTTGCTTCAATCGTCCGCCAGCTCACCTTTGAAGTGGTTTTAAAAATCAGGGAGGAGGGGCAGAGACCCAAGTTCAGCTCTTTTACTGCAACTACACAGAATTTGAGGATGTGGGGGGTAAGAGGCTGTCTTTCCCCCACCAGAAAAATAGCATATCCATTCAGAGAGAAGAGGATACGTACAGTTAATAAAAAAGGCTGGGATGCTCATCAAGTACATGTGTGATGTTCTCACATCCTGAGGAGACTGTGGACAGCTATGATGGCAGCAGCACCTGCCTATGGCCCTGTCAGAGACACACCAGCCTCTGCAGGAACAACCAGGCACCCTGACACAGCCCCTGGTCCCATGAGACCATCTCTCACCAGTCACAGCCTGTCTCATGTTTCCTGTCCTCGAGCCCACCCTTACTTTTCCTGGTGCCTCTCTTTAACAGAAAGGATTGTTTTTAACCCCAGCCTATGCAAATCCTGGGAGCTTTTTCTATATTCGTCCCAGAATCAGCATGAGGAGCTGAAGCAATACTCACACAGCAGGAATGACCCTGTACAAGGACAATCCAGGCACCTACCATACTGTACTGTATGCTGAGAGCAAGAGGGGAAAAAGGACTGATCACTTAATTGGAAATTAATCGCTGTACTACTACAGGAAAAAATATATATATAAACCCCAGAGTTGATTGGCATGGCCAGTATCCACAAGGGTCCCCACAAAGTCCACTGAGTTTGCTTCCAGAAAACACCATCAGCTGGGCAAAGCCCATACAAGAGGTGATACCTTGACATACTCATGTCACCACAGAGAAGCTGGTGTCACTCTATTCAAATTGAAAGCTTTCAGGGGCTGAGGAATGCCAGAGTTACGGAGCCAACCTCAAGTAACAAGTCTGAGTCAGAAAGCAAGGTATAGAGGTGCCCTATCTTGTGCTTACAAGGTATGTGGGAGTGGCTGAGACCCATTTTCAGTTAAACTGTCCCATTAATTGGCTTCCATTCAAGTAACACACCTGAAAAGAGCTGACTTTTAAGAATCCAGATTGTTCTGAAGAAAGACGCCTCCAGCTTGTCACCTCTCTATGTTTTCAACTTCCTTTCATGATGCAGACAGAAATGCTTGTTCTTTGGCCTTCTGCATGTGACAGCAGGTTCTCTTCTATCTTCTGTTCCACCTCCCAAAGCTATAGGGGAAGCCAAAAAATGAGATGGCTTTAGGATACAAGCATGAGCCCCTGGATAAACCATAGGGCATAAGGAATTGGCAGATTTATGTTTAACTTGCCACAAATTGGCTCTGTCAGTCTGATCAAGATCCCTTTCCCCTGGGAAAGCAGGGGTTGCAAGTCGGATCTGGGTTACAATGCTTTCATCCAGAATACAAAGCATACACACCAGTGGTACTGGGATTCAGCAACTGAATGGCCAAAGACACACACAGGCCTGTATAGCCTTTTCCTGTACTTTCCTGTGCCTTTTCCTGGAAAGGTTCATAGTTGCAAACACACCTATTTAAAACATTCTTAGGCTTTAAGCTGGAAACCAACACTTCTGTTTCCAGTCCTGTTTCATGGCACAGACCAGGCAGACCACAGGGCTCATTTCCTGCTTCACCTGTGTTTGTTATGGCAGCACCTCAAATCTCCACCAGCAAGAAGTAAACATTGCCACATGGGGGAATGCTTTCCATTACTGCAGCAGAGGCAGGAAATATTAGCAAGCTCTTTTCACACCTTTTTTTGCCCAGAAGGGTCTAAGTACAACTCTTCAGGTCTTCTCTGGGTGGAGCACTGTATCATATTGGGTTATACATGATCCCTCCCCTTCTCTGGTGTTACTTACCGATTCCACATACTAGGACTGCCTTCTCTGAGGACAGAGAAACCTGGGGAAAGATGGGGAAAAAGGAAAATCTGATCAGCTGCAGCTGCTCTGTAGTAGCTTTTGCTGGAGAGCTCCCACTGAACTCCAGGGGCACCGACTCTGAACATGCTACAAGTAAATTCACTGTGAAATGTCAGCTCACACGGCCTCTGGTGGCCAAGTCACAGCCTCGTTATTCTCCTCCAGCTCTGCCAGGCTGCTCTTCCCAGGGCAGCTCCTGGAAAGTGGCCCTGAGAACCATCTTCCCAAGGGCAAGTCCATCACCCGAATATTCTTCCATCTTTTACTCATCAGTGCCTCACAGGTTGCCCCACATGCTTTTTAAAAGCCATGCCTGGCTGAAGAGCAAGCAGGTCAGGTGAATTCATCTACAAGCAAGGTCTAGCTATTGTAGGACTTTTTTTACTTCCCACCCCCAAAAAATACTCACGTTGCTCTGAGATTATTAACATAACTGCATCCAGTCTAGCACCCTTGAGCGAACTTGTTCCTGACGTACCAAAGGTCAGGTAGGTAGGTGAGATGTCTATGTGAGCATGCACATAGATAATCACAAGCTTAATGAACTACCATGCCTCAGCTGATGCACACAGCACTGTGTGAGAGTTTGCCTCCAGGCAGAAAGGGAAAAGAAACTTTGTGGTGCGGCAGGTCGAGTGATATGTGGTAAATTATTAAACTATAGTAGCCAGTTTGTTTGCAACACATCCCAAGTCAAATACCAGACTCCAGTCTCAGGAAGGGAAAAGGGCTTTGTTTGGGGTATGCAGAGTTTTTGAAGAAAGCAGCCAACGGAGTAGGTCCTGCTTTCACTTGAGGGCTCTAACAGGGCCGTGTTGTTTCTGCTAAGGATTGAACTTTGTCACACAAGCGTGGAACTGTAATCTTTTGCATCTCGCAAAAGCAAAGTTATACTGATTGGTATTTGTGGATTGCCTAACAAGAACTAAGCCAACCTTGATACAGTGTAAACTATCACGCCATTGAAGGGGCCAAACTGAGCATCCCAGATTCTACTCTGCCATGTGAAGGTTTTATCTTTTAGAAAAGCTTGGTCTGGAGTTTGACTTGTTTTTCAGCAGGCCATCTGAAAAGGAGCACTGGGTGAGAATAGTGACAGCAAAAAGTGCAGGAACATTTGGCCCCAAGCCCAGCAGAGCAAGGCTGCAGTGGGGAAAAGCACCTTCCCTTTAGGACTTCTCATAGGACCTTCTCATAGGACTTGTGCTCCAGTCCCTTCACCAGCATCACTGCATTTCTCTGGACATGAGCTACAGGGGCCGGCCATGCTGGAGAGTAGCACTGATGGTCCAGAATTACTCTGGAGGGCAGCACTGATGCCCCGGGAGTGACTCTGGAGGGCAGCACTGATGCTCCAGGGGAGCACTGATGCTGCAGGAGTGACTCTGGAGGGCAGCACTGATGCCCCGGGAGTGACTCTGGAGGGCAGCACTGATGCTCCGGGATGGCCCAATGCTGGAGGGCAGCACCAATGCTCCGGAGTGACTCCGGAGGGCAGCACCGGTGCTCCGGAGTGACTCCGGAGGGCAGCACCGATGCTCCGGAGTGATTCCGGAGGGCAGCACCGGTGCTCCGGAGTGACTCCGGAGGGCAGCACCGGTGCCCCGGAGTGACTCCGGAGGGCAGCACCGGTGCTCCGAAGTGACGCTGGAGGGCAGCACTGATGCTCGGCTATGTAGCCGCGCCTGCGCCCCGCAGCCCGGCGCCATGGCCGCGCACTACTGCGGGCTGTGCCGCCGCACGGTGTTCACGGGCCGCGGGCACCGGTACAGCGCGGCGCACCGCCGACGGCTGCGGGAGGCGCTGGCGCGGCTGCAGGAGGCGGCGGACACGGCACGGGCGTCGGGGGCCGATGCGGGCGCGGCCGTACAGCCCTACGACCCTGCGGAGCACGAGGGGCGCGTGTGGTGCCCGTGCTGCGGGCACGGCGTGCGGAGGGACGGGCAGCGCGGCGGGATGGCCGTGCTGCAGGAGGGGCTGCTGCGGCACCTGGCCAGGTATGTGTGCGGGACGGGGCGGGATGGCCGTGCTGCAGGAGGGGCTGCTGCGGCACCTGGCCAGGTATGTGTGCGGGACGGGGCGGGATGGCCGTGCTGCAGGAGGGGCTGCTGCGGCACCTGGCCGGGTACGTGTGTGCGGGATGGCCGTGCTGCAGCTCCTGGCCGGGTGTGTGTGCGGGATGGGGAAGCGATGGCGGTGCCGCACCTGGCCGTGTGTGTGTGCGGGATGGGGAAGGGATGGGGGTGCGGCACCTGGCCGGGTGTGTGTGCGGGATGGGGAAGGGATGGCGGTGCCGCACCTGGCCGTGTGTGTGTGCGGGATGGGGAAGGGATGGGGGTGCGGCACCTGACCGGGTGTGTGTGCGGGATGGGGAAGGGATGGCGGTGCCGCACCTGGCCGGGTGTGTGTGCGGGATGGGGAGGGATGGCCGTGCTGCAGGCGGGGCTGATCCGGCACCTGGCCGGATGTGTGTGCGGGATGGGGCGGGATGGCGGTGCCGCAGCCACGGCCGGCTCTGACGGTGTCCCGGTGCCCGCAGCCCCGAGCACCGGCGGGAGACGGCACGGTTCTGGCGGGAGCACCGTGCGGAGGCGGCGCTGCGGGAGCGGTGCGTGGTGCCGACCGAGGAGTACGAGCGCTTCGCGCGGGCGCTGGAGCAGGCGCTGGCCGAGCATCAGCAGCGGGAGGAGGAGCGGATCCGCCAGGTACCGCCGGCCGCCCCCCGCAACAGCCCCGGCCCCGCACCGGCCCCGCACCTCCTCACCCCCACTCTCCCCGCAGATGGCAGCCGATATCCGGGAGGCCGAGCGCCGGCAGCGGGAGACGGTGCGGGCAGCGCTGCAGGTCGGTGAGCTGTATCCTGCCCTGGCTGCGCATCCTCATCGGCACTGGATGCGCTCGGGAGGGGCTGGGGCAGCTGGGGTGGGGGGGGCTCTGCTCAGCACCAGATATAGTTCTTTTTTTCCTGAATTGCACTCAGCTTCAAACAGAGGCAGAACTTTGTGCAGGACCTTCTGTCTGCAGCGCCCCGGCAGGTCCTGAACGGTGAGCACAACTTTCCTTAAAAGCACCCAGTGCACCACAGCAGCTGCCAGAGTTGACACTGTTGTCACCAGGATCCTGCAATCCTTTGCAAACTTTGTTCCAGGGACATCCCTCACGATGCAGAGCAGCCTGACCCCAGTGGGATGCATACAGGACCTGACTTAGCCTGGATGGAACCAGGACAGGCTCTGACCTTCATTGGCCACCAGGTAGGGGTGACTTTGGTTTAACTGCAGGTCTCCTACAGCACAGGTCACAAAGCAGAACAAGGGGTGCAGTCTCCATCACAATAAAAACAGCTTTGTGGATTTCTGTGAGCCGCTAGCCCAGTTTCAGTTATCCAGTGTTAACTTTCACTAAGCAAACATTCTTTAATATGCCCTGAAAAACACAAATGCTCCTAAAGTAGAGAAGAGCCTCCCTTTGTCTTTCGGTAACAGAACTTGTTGGGAATGCACACAATACCCTTCTGTGCAGATACTCTAACACATCAGATTTTCATTAGCATTTTATGTTTCTGTTAACAGGAAACAGAAGGAAAAGGAAATGTCCACACAGGTAATTGCACTTGAATCACGACTCACTGGGTTGCCACCTCTTGGCTTGCAAATATCCCAGGGATAACTTAAAGCAGTTTTGAAGCAGTGGCAGCATAACCAGGAGGTGCTCACTTTTCTGGTAATATCTGACATACTAGAGAAGAAAACACTTCTGTATTACGAAAGTTCTTTTAGTACTGCTGCTGTGTGGAGTGTAAGATTCAAGGTGTGATCTGCTGTGGCCTTAACCGAGAAACCAGCTCCTTTTTCTTACACCATCCAGACTTGACTCTTCTTTCATGCTCGCTTGGTAGGATGAGCAGAGGGATATGGGGAAGAGGGCAGGCTTTTCCCTATCTCAGTTTAGGATAACTTCAGTGGTTAAAGTGTTTCCTGTGACTTCTAGGAGCAAAACCTCCGTGGCTAACAGAAGAAGAGGAAGAAGATGGAACCAAACAAGAAATCGGACCCTCCTATGAGGAGTTTCTCAGACAAAGTGAGCAATTTGCACACCTTTCAGTTAACCTTTGCTTTACCAAAAGCAATTTGACTGAGAAACTTCTGCTGAACAAAACATTTGGGGCTTTGAGCAACCTGGTCTGGGGGAAGTGTCCCCATCCATGGCACGAGGGGTTGCAGCAGTGTGATCTTCCAACCCAAACCACTCTACAATTCTATGATTCTCTTTTTTTAGAGGAGAAGCAGAAGCTGAAAAAGCTCCCAGCAGAGCGTGTTGGTGCCAACTTTGACCATACCTCTCAGACCAGTGACAGCTGGCTCCCTTCCTTCGGGAGGGTTTGGAATCATGGCAGGAGGTGGCAGTCCAGGTGAGCCTCAGGGCAACACAGGTGGAGGGTTTGTGGCTTCTGTCCAAGCAAGCTACTCATGGAGCAGGCTCTGTGGTAGCAGCAAGCATAAGATGTCTTGCCACATGAGTTATGTCCCCACTAGCACCTTTTAATGTGCCAGAATTGTGTCAGCTACCTGGAGAGACTGCTACTGAGCAGTAAAAAATACTGAGTGAGCTCCCAGGCTAGAACACTGTGCACAGCTCTGTCTTACTTGTTTGAGGAGGCAGTGTTCATTACCTCTCTCTAAAGGCTGCTGTATTCTGACTTCTGTGCTCTTTCAGGCATCAGTTTAGAACTGAATCGGGGCAAAAGAAGAAAAAAAGGTGATCAGATGAGAAACACCAAGATGTAGCTCTGTTGTAGAAAGGTGGACTGTAGGTAGTCCAGCTTTGTTGGTGCTGCTGCCAAGTTTATATTCATGTTTAATACACACACCCAGTTGTGCTCAGTCCCCTGAAGGCAGGTGACCAGCACTGTTACTGAGAGCTCCACTAAAAGGACAGAGTCTTATCTGGGCATCCACTTCTGAAGTCTGAAGCTACAGAAACACAGGTCCTGCCAGCAAGGACAGACTCCTGCAGATGCTGTATTTGCTGTACTTTCAGTATCAGAAGGACCTACTTTATACAAGTTTTGCCAGTGTTCTACACTGACATGGAGCGTGACATCCCATCAATGAATTTTTTCAGAAATAAAGTTTTTTTTTAAAATCGCCCTGTGTTTGTAGACAAACTGAAACTAATTTCAAATGCAGGGTCTACTCTGCAGACAGGTGCCAGGTGTTTTCATTCCAATCTACTGCTTTCCTTCATTCTAACATTGTTCATGTGGTCTATCATTGACTGCTGTAGGTGATGCAAAAGTTCCCTCCCTTTTTGCAATATAAAAGCACAAGTACACGTCTAACACTGTATAAAGAGGCAAAACCTGGCTGGTAGAGCATGATAGCTGTGACCTGTACCAGAATCCACTATGCATAATGTATCAATAATGAAACATACACATTCTTGAAAAAGCAAGAAAAATTAAATCAATAATTTTATTGTGTGCATTTAAATGACACATTGTTGATGAGGTCACTGGAGAACCTGCAAAGCAAGAAGTCCCAGATCAGAAAAACAGGTCAAAACAGGGTAGCACAAAGCAGACAATCTGACAGCTTTGTTCCCGGAGGGACACTTGACCAGGGAGGACACATGTCCACGTGGCCTACAGCTCCCAGGGAGGGGAATACACATTTGCCAGCCCAGCCCAGCTGCTCAGCACCCATCCTCACCTCCCTATGCATCCTCCCCCGCGGCAGGCGCATCTCCACCCTTCGTGTTTCGGGTGTAGATCACTTGGGCGCGGTGCTTGGACACCAGTTTGATCAAACCTACAAAAAAAAGGAAATTCTGTGAGTGTGCCATGTGCTGACAGATGTCAGGGATGTTGTGGTCCCTCCTAGAGGCAGTACAACATGCAAGACAAAATACCAGAGAGTAGCAGCTTATAGGAAGCTTTTGTTCTGATCTGGCAGCAGTTACATCACATCCCATCCTTCTGGCAGCGTTGTCTTAGTACAACACCACCACTACATGCAGCAGAACTGCTGCTCCATAGTTTGGAGCACGTCTGAAACACAACCTAAGGCAGCAGCTCCTCAAAAACACGACCATTTGCACATGGAGCAGTTCAGATGCTGCAGGAAGCCTGCTAGGTGAGCAAGGAATAGAAAAGAGCCAAGTCAAGCAGCTTTCTGTTTTTCTAGTTTTGAGGGCTCACCTTTGCTAAGCAGCTCCTGAAGGGCAGCCCGAGCCAGGGAGCCTCGAATCTTCAGCCTCTCTGAGACAACTGCAGGCGTGATGAGCTTGTAGTTGGGCACTTCTTTGCACAGTTTGTCATAGGTAGCCTTGTCGAAGAGGACAAGGTTGTTCAACTTGTCTCTCACTTTCCCCTTGGACCACTTCTACTTGAAGAGAAAGAAAACAAGACCTCGTAAACCATCAAATAAGAACAAAAGATCGAGTTTAAGGATGCCCCAAGCACTGCACCACCAATGTCTCCATATCACATCCCAGTTTAAGTACTAATGAGAAGCACAGAATGGCCTTTATAAACGAACATGCTGCAAAATAATACCTATAGTATCTGCAAACAGAAGGACTAAAGCCTGTTAGTCGAGTTTAACACCGTGATGTGCAACTTGTTGGCAGACGAAGAGAAGGCTCATCCAACAACATGATGCCCTCGCCATCCCCATCTCCCAGGGCCTGGCCATGCCCATCTCCAGGCCATCCCCATCTCCCAACCTTGCCCATCTCCAGGCCATCCCCATCTCCCAGCCTTGCCCATCTCCAGGCCATCCCCATACCCATCTCTCGGCCATCCTCATCTCCATCTCCAGGCCACCCTCATGCCACTCTCCCACCCACCCCCATGCCGATCTCCCGGGCCCGGCCCCGCTCGCTCCCACCTTCTTCTTGGCTTTGCCGCCGGATTTGTTGACCGGGTCCTTGTCCTTCTTGGCGGACTTGCCCGCATCCTTCTTCTTCTTGTCGTCTTTGGGCGGCTGCGGGGAGGGCAGAGGCGCGGGGGGTGAGCGGCGGGGCCGCCCCGGGACCCCCGCGCTGCAAGGGGATGTCCCGGGGGATCCCGGGGGGTCTCGAGGGATGTCCCGGGGGGTCCCGACGGGTATCGTGGGGGGCCCCGAGGGTACCCTGGGGGTTCCCGGGGCAGATCCTGGGGGATGCCCCCGGGGGGTGTCCCGTGGGGGGGTCCTGGAGCATCTCGGGGGGGGGATTCCGAGGGATGCCCCAAGGCGGGGTCCTGGAGGATCCCGGAGTGGTCTCGGATCCCGCGGGATGCCCCAAAGGGGGTCCCGGGGGGGTGTCCCAGGGTGTCCCGGTGGGAGATCCCGGGGGATGCCCCAAAGGGGGGTCCCGAGGGGGTGTTCCAGGGGGTTCCGGGGGGTCCCAGCCCACCGCCCCGCCCGCGGCCCGGCCCGGCCCCGCTCACCATGCTGCGGCCCGGCTGCTCCGCAAGATGTCGGCGAGAAAGGAAGGGCGGAGCGAGCGGCGGGGCCGGGCCGGACCGGGCTGGACGTCACTGCCGGGGCAGGGTCGGTGGGGCCCGTCGGGGCGCGGCCATGGCGATCTTCAGCGTGTACGTGGTGAACAAGGCGGGCGGCCTCATCTACCAGCTGGACCACTACGCGCCCCGAGCAGACACCGAGAAGACGTTCAGCTTCCCGCTCGACCTCGTGCTGCGCCCGCACGACGAGAGGGTCGTGGTGGCCTTCGGGCAGCGCGATGGGATCCGCGGTGCGGCGGCGTCGGGGGGGCCGGGGGGCCTGGGGGGCGAGTGAGGGACTGACTGACTGACAGACTGACTGACGGACTGAGGGACTGACCGAGGCACTGACGGACGGACTGAGGGACTGACAGGCGGACTGACCGAGAGACTGACTGACTGACTGACTGACTGACTGACAGAGTGACTCACTGACGGACTGACTGACTGACTGACTAACTAAATAACTGAGAGAAAGACTGACTGACAGTCTGTCCCCCCCTCTTTGCTCATGTGACCCCAAATTTGGGCTCCCTTTGGCCCCCAAATCTGGACTCATTTTGGCTCTTTTGGTCAATTTTACCCCAAATCTGGACTCGTTTTGCCTCTTCCATCCATTTTCCTTTTGCCTCTTCCGGGGTGTTTTGCCCCAAATCTGGGCTTTGACTGAATGACTGGCTGACTGACAGACTGACTGACAGTCTGTCCCCTCTTTGCCCATTTTACCCCAAGTTTGGTTTCCTTTTGCTTCTTTGTGGGTGTTTTGCCCCAAATCTGGGCTCGACTGACTGAGAGACTGACTGACAGATTGTCTGACTGACTGTCAGTCTGTCCCCGCAGTGGGTCACGCTGTGCTTGCCATCAATGGTGCCGAGGTGAACGGGCGCTTCACGGCGGATGGGAAGGACGTGCTGGAGTTCCTGGGCAACCCTGCCAACTACCCGGTGTCCATCCGCTTCGGCCGCCACCGCCTGTCCTCCAACGAGAAGCTCATGCTGGCCTCCATGTTCCACTCGTGAGTCACCCGGTGGGCTGTGAGGGGACGAGGGTGGTGTGGGCAGGGGTAGCGAGGGGCACTGAGGGCCCTGTCCCCGCAGGCTGTTCGCCATCGGGTCGCAGCTGTCCCCCGAGGTGGGGAGCTCTGGGATCGAGATGCTGGAGACGGACACCTTCAAGCTGCACTGCTTCCAGACACTGACAGGTACCAGCCAACCAATAGAGACCCCCAGGGATCCCCAATAACTCCCCAGAGACCCCAGACCCAGTTGTGATCAATAGGGATCAATACAGGCCAGTAGGGACCAATAGAGATCAATAGGGATCAATAGAGTCCTATAGGGACCAATAGAGACCGCCAGGGATCCCCAATAACTCCCCAGAGACCTCAGACCCAATTCTGATCAATAGGGATCAATACAGGCCAATAGGGACCAAGAGAAATCAATAAGAGTCATATAGGGGCCAATAGAGACACCCAGGGACCCCCAATAACCCCCCAGAGACCCCAGACCCAATTCTGATCAATAGGGATCAATACAGGCCAACAGGGATCATTAGAGACCCCCAGGAACCCACAATAACCCCCCCAGGACCTCAGACCCAATTCTGACCAATAGGGATCAATAGGGACCAACCAGGCACTGCTCTGCTTGGCCAGGGCTGTCTGTGCTCAGCCCTCCTTACATTCCTGGCGTTCTGGCTCCAGGGATCAAATTCATGGTTCTTGCTGACCCGAGGCAGACAGGGATAGATGCTCTTCTCCGCAAGATCTACGAGATTTACTCTGACTTCGCTTTGAAGAATCCTTTCTACTCCCTGGAGATGCCAATCAGGTAAGGAAGAGCCTCCTTTTAGTAACCTGGCTGAAACCCCTCGCTGCTTTCTGCCTGTGCAGTAAGGAATGCAGACAGCCCTGAAGTTAAGTAGCAAAGCAGACCCAAAGGCTGAGGGAAAGGGAAGGGACAGGACACTGACCTGGGCTCTTTCCTGTGCTGTTCTGCTGGGAAAGTGGGAGGTGCAATTCCTTGGCACAAACCCTGCTGTGTCCTAACTTAGCACTCAGGTCTATACCAGATTTAATTTTAATTAAGGACCAAGCCAAAGCTCAACAACAGTCAGTTGTCTCCTAACCTCCCAATTCTCTCCTTGGTCCATCAGTAAAGTCATCTCTTGCTTTTCTGACTGTTTCAGGTGTGAGTTGTTTGATCAGAACTTGAAACTTGCTCTGGAGGTGGCAGAGAAAGCCGGACCTTTTGGACCTGGGTCATAGAGAAAGCCTTGCCTGTTGCAGACTCCTTTCTCTGAAGAGTGGGGCCTCTCTCTTCCCTGGCTGGCCTCTCACAGAGATCCCCCCTCCACAGCAGAGACTGCACATCCCCAAAACATGCTTCATTATCTCCCAGGATATCATTCTGTCACCATTGTTGGGAAATCTACCTTCAACAGATTCCTTAGCACCGTTTACATTGGGCCACAGGGGCTTATTCTGCTCTTGCAGCTCCACTGCACTCGAGTGAAGGAGGTGCAGGCCCATGGCCTTACTGAAAGCAATGGTTTTCCTCCCTGTCATAATTGTACATTTGTATTTTTCCTGTATAGCTCTAACTTATGGTCTTGCAGAGGGTTTCTATATAGAATTAACAAGTGTTCATTAACAAGGTGGATGGCTGCTTGCTTTCTGTTGGTGGGTACATCTGTGCCTGTGGCACCTCAAGAGGATAAATGGGCTTGGGTGGTTTTGCTTGTGCCATTCTCCCTCAATAAGACAACCAGGGCCCTTGTGACACTGCTCCATTTTTATTTCACAGATAGAAGATCGTATAATTAAGTACAAAATGTAATTCACTTCCATTGTTTTAATTAAGGCTGACTAACTACTCTTGCAACCAAGCTGTTCAGCAAAGTACCTGCATGCAGGTTCTTCACGAGTTGAACTTGCCTGTTTCAGGACCCTAAAGCAGTAAAACCTTTGGGGGAAAAACAAGAATACACAACAAAGTCCCGGTTAAAAACCTGAGTGTATTATTGCAGAGTGCTGGGTCTGACTGCTCAAGGCTGTCAGCAGTGGCTTTGCTAAGGCTGACTTGGAGGCAGCTCTTGACCAAAACCACCCCAGACTACACACCTTGTACTCAAAAAAGAGAAGCCAATGCTACAAATACAGGTTATCATGAAACCCAGCTGCAGAAATTGTGGGTTGGCAGTGCTGCTGTCACAATTCCTGCAGCTGGGGCAGTTTTCCTGGATGATTTGCAGAGCACTCTCTACAAGCTGCCTTGGCAGCAGCTGCCTCCCCTGCAAATCATTAACACTGTACATGGACATCGCACCAGGCAGGATCAGTTCACTAGAAGGAGCTTCCCTAAGCACCACGAATTCCCTGGAATCGTGCCTATTCCTAAGTGCCACGGCACATCCCACCATTAGCAGCACTCCTAACAACTAACCCTGGGTACAGCTAAAGCCTCGCTGCTGTCACAGCAGCCATGAGGCTGGACTGAGATTGTCACCATCCCCTGCTCTGCTGCTGTCCTGGGGCTGAGCACTCATGTAGCTCACACCGAGTGACCTGGGACAGCTGCGCTTTGCCAGCTGGGTGGGATGGACACAGGTGGCAAAGGCTCAGTTCAGGGCCCCTGGGCAGTGAAGCTGAACTGATTAACGTCTCAGTTAATGGCTGAGACAAACAGAAACGACAAAACTAAAGTAAGTGCACCCAAAGCTGGTCATTTCAGACCATCTGTAGTGGGGAAGCTCAGGCTGCAGAGCCTGCTCACTTCATTGACAGTGCTGTGAGGAAGAGGTGCAGCAAAATCATTGTAAACTAGGAGAATTATCACATCTTGAGGGAAAAAGTGATCAGTAGCAGGAACCTTGTGCCTTCAGGCACCTGACAGTGGATGAGAAGTTGAGACATTTTTATCTAGGTTGCAGCAATAGGTAAACTCACTCCTAGGCCAGTTAAACAAAAACGAGCATCATTCACGTCAGTGCAGGAACATCCTTTTCAGTGAGCAGCTTATCCTCAGTCAGCCTTCTTGGGAATCCGGCCCATCTTGGTGCGGATGTTCCTCAGGAAGAAGAAAGCCACTGTGCTCCCAATACAGGTGACTTCGGCTACCCAGAAGGCTGTGGCCCAGCTGTAGTGCTTGGCAATGGTACTGAATGGCAATCCAGCCAGGAAACCCCCAACTGCAAGGGAAAACAAACAGAAAGCTATCAATGCTTGTGTGCCCCAATTTTATCTGCCAATACTTGCTTTTGTGTGTGTAAACATTCCTCAGGCTTGGCTTGACTTAAAGCCCAACACAACACCTGTCAGGCCCATCAGGAAGCATCCCTGGGGCTTCCAGCTCTGTTATCTCTGCTTCCCATGATCAGTAACTTGGCACCCAGGGGCCAGACCATGCACCACCAAGAATGTCCAAGGGTTTTGTTTGTTTTTTGGGGAAATGGGTATAACTCACCGTTGGCCATGAGGGCCACTATGGCATGGGAAGTGCCACACAGGTTGGCAGGGGCACTTTCGTTGGCTATGACCCCAAACAGAGCAATTGGCCCATACGAGGAGAAACCAAACACAGCTCCCAGAGTCAGGATCCACAGCTGTCAAAATAAGTTAAGATGAGAAACAGGATCTGTGTATCTCACCTCTGTCAGTCAGCAGTTGCTGACAATTCTCAGATCCCACACATGGTACCAGGGAGTTCTGACATTTCTGGACTGACACCAGCTCCATGGCCTGCAGCCAAAAGAGCTCAAGCCTGTACAGACCCCACGTACACACAGCCCAGCTGCATCTCCACCACTCTGTCTTGTGGCCAGCACAAGCTCTCCTCCCTCCCACAGTGTAACACATCCTGTGCTGATTTGCAAGAAAGAAACAGAACATCAAAGAGAGGCAGGCAGTGAACCTGTGAAATCACAGGAGACAGCTGTGAACCAGGTTGCTTTCATAAATAATCCTGGAGACACCAACTGAAAGCTTTTCTCAGTTTAGATGCACGTGACTGATCAGAGCATCTTTATTTGTGAGACACCTCTCTCTGATAACTTCTATGCTACTAAACTGAGAACCAAAAAGACAAAAACTTCATTGTTAGCTTATGCTCTAGGAAGCTCACCCAGCCCAAAATTATCAGTGTCTTGTTTGCATAACAAAGGATAATACCCCTACATTGCAGTATGCTTTTTGAACTGTAAACACCATTTCAAAAAGCCCAGGAGGAACTAAGTGCCATCTTATTTTCCAGATGTAAAAGAGAAACAATAAGTCAGGAAAACACTTGCCAGAAACTAAGCAGGAATGTACCTGCCAGAGCAGAATCATTCTCCCTGATCTCACCCACAAGGTTCCTTAACTACCTACATTTTTACCTGACAAACAGAAGTCCTCAGAACCTTCTGTATCAGAACTTTAAAGTTTTATATTTAGACTTCTTAAAATCTGTGTAATCAAATTATTTTTAAAAAAGGAGTTTTTTACAAAACTTACAGTAATCTCTTCTCAATGCCCTGGTTCTAAGTTCTGAGGTGCTAACAAACCTCCCAGGATAGGAGTAAGGCAGACCAGGGAAAGAAGAAACAAGCAAGAGGGAGAAAAAATGCAAGCAGAAACCTCATGTTCTTTTAGGCCTGTAAGACCAGCTAGAGGCTGCAAGGGTACAGTCCAGAAGTGGTTTTCCTGGAGAAGAAATAGGAAAGGAGAAAAGAAGTTTAATTTATTTAGCAATCACGAGGGCAGATGCAAGCACAGCTGGTGAGGCACGAGCAGCCCAAGCCAGGCTAAGTCAGCACTTCTCAAACAAAGGAACCCTTGGAAGGGTGAAGAAAACAGTCATGCTCCCTGTCACCAAACCTCCCCCTTAAAAGGCTATCCCTACAGCTGATGGGCAGCTGCTGCACACAGGTTACCTTGGGAGAGTCACCTGTGACCGTGACCCTGAAGAGAAACATGGACACGCACATCCCGGCCATCATGGACAGCAGCAGCGCGTGCCGAGGATTCCCGTAGCTTGACAGACCCGCCTGAACACAGGAAGGAAAACAGAGTGAGAAACCAGAGGAGCACATGGCAGAGCTGGGTACAGGCCTGTTTCTCAGTCATACCCACAGACACCACCCTGCCCAAGCCCCTGAGTGACGCAGCTCAGATTGGTGCTGTGTCACCTGCCCAGCACACCTGAGGGTGCCCGTTACTCACTCTTGCTACTGCTCTGTCAGAAAGGTACCCAGCAGCAATGCTTCCCACCAGGCCCCCAATCTCCAAGGCACTCATGTAGGAACTGCCTGGAACGCAGGTGAAGCAAACAACAGTCCATCAGATTTGGTCTAAACAGCAAAGCTGCCGTGCACTTCAGACCAACCCTGCTGCTGTCAGCTCACAATGAGCTTAGCAGCTATGCTGGACACGACCCTTCAGCTCATCCTTGTTCAGGAATGTGTGTCTGCCAGTCCCAGGAGGGTCCTGGCACTGGGGTGCTTGGTGCACACAGTAACTACATCACTGAGTTATTCAAACACCTATGTGTATCTAAGCAGAAAATTAGAAGGCAGGCAAACAAGTCCCTCAGGTGGAGGGGCCTCTGTCCTTGTACCCAGGTGAGCTCCAGACAACACCTCCCAGACTGCAGCAAAATACAGCTTTGCATCTTACCCACAAGCATGGACTGTCCCCTCTCCTGGATCAGAAAGAGCTGGCCCCAGTCAGTACAGCAAGTTTTCACTCCAAAAACAACCAGGTAGCCTGTGGAGAGCACCCAGAGGTATGGGGAGAGCAGCAGCTCTGTCAAAGTGCTGTTGTCACTGGAGGAACCTGCAGGAAGGTCAGGAGGAGTGTTATTACAGCTCAAGCACAGATGTCGAACCACACAGACAGATCTGCATGAAAACATCCCCACACAGGGAGGTATTCGCAGCTGCTGCTTTACCTCCCCCTTGTTCTGGTGATTTCAGAGTATTTTCCCTCGTTTTATCCCACATTCATTAAAGATTTAAGAACAATCAAAACACTACTCCCAGTAATGTTATGTATTGTGGTTGCCAATAAACTCTTCACAAAGGTTGTTAGAAAATTTATCTGCTTGTTCAGATTCCCTGGGAGTGCTTTTAAGATGTGCCTGTGAAAGCCACTGAACAGACCCACACAAGATGCTGATTTTCAGGTGCTACCTTGATTTTTCCATCAGTCTTCTAGAATACAAATAAACCTGCTCTCTCCACAGAACACTCTGGGGAAGCAATATTCTTTTCTTATGCAAAGAAGCCTGGCAGCAGAGGCACTATGGGCCAGTGTGGCACAGAGGCTGAGTTTCTACTGCCTTTAAAATACAACATCAAACCTGTGTTGCAATTCCCCTCTACCTGTTGTGCTTTCAGAGAATCACCACACTCAGTGGTCTGAACAAACATTTACTAACTAGCTGTTCTGGGCTAGGACAGAAACACTGAGCAGAGTCCACTGCGAGCCAAGGGTCAAAAGAACCCACAGTGGGGTGAGGGGAGAATCACCTGTCCCCTGCCAAGGCAGAGGAGCAGGAGGTCAGGCTTAAGGAAGCATTCCCTGCTGTTGTGATTTTCCTCTCTCCAGCAACCCACCAAGACAGAGCTCACAGTCTGAGGCTCCAGGAAAACCAGGGCATTGCCAGCAGGAAGACGTGACACAGGGGCAGAGCCAGCCTTGAGCGTCTCAGTGACACACAGGCAGCTGCTGGCAGGCTGAGGAGCAGGGCTAACAGAGGTCAGGCTCTTCCCCTGCTCCATGACAGCCTTAAGAGCCCCTACACCAGCCCCTTCCCACAAGATCACACTGGGCTTTGGTTTACACAATTTGTAACTTCAACACAGCAGCTTGATAATTACCAGATTAAAACTTTCAAAATCAATCCCTCACCACGTGCCTGCCAAGCTGTGAGTTCAGGAATGGGGAAGGATGGGGATCTCTGGACACTGAGGGCAATAAAGCTGTGCCAGAACACACAGAAGGCATCGTACCTTCCCCCGTGCCTGCCCACTGGCAGTGAAGTCACATGCTCACCTTTCTTCCCTTTCTTGGCTCCTTGTTCAATGTTGGGCAGCCCAACATCCGAGGGCTCATTTTTAATCAGGACAAGGCAAACAAAAGAGACAACCACGCAGGTGAAGCCAGAGAAGGACAAAGTCATGCGCCAGTCGTAGTTCATAGACACGAGAGCAGCGACAATGGGGCCTAAGCCTCCAGCCAAGTTCATGCTTGTAGACAGGACTGCCCACCAAGTCCCAAACTGGGAAGGCTCAAACCACTGTGCAACAACAAGAAAAACAGCATGAGGTGTAAGAGAGTGACAGCACACCTGAAAGTCCTCCCTTGAGGCCCAGTGCTGAGGGGCTGGAGCAATTCAGACACTGATCTATGAAAGCAGGTAGAGGGAGCACCCACACTTCGCTATTTTAGTCATGCAGGGAACTCCAAACATTACTCAAGTGTCAGCCACAGGAGCCTGACAGGTGCTCACACTGTGAGCCAGCTCAGAGCTACTTCCATTTACAGATCATGAAACTGAGACGTGGGCCAGGAGAGGCAAATTTAAGAGCACATGGTTCTGGGTACTCACTTGCTGGGAACAGCGCCGTCCTGGAGAGGTCTCCTGGCTCAGGACCACGGATGGACACACAGAGAGTCATGGGGTAACTTTAGGACTCGGGACTGCATTAAGTATCAGGCATAGTGGGCTCTGCATTGCAACAAGTACTGGGAGCCAGAACCACTCGGGTGGTTCTGGTCTGAGCGCTGCATTCATGAAGGTCTTCAGGAAACACCCTGGCTGATGTTTCTGTTATTGGGACCTTCTTTTCTGTGCAAGCAACCATCCTGGACAGCCCTTTTCTCGCTGCTTAGGTGAAGCTGGGTGGCTCCCAGAAAGGCAAGGCAGTTGTTCATCTCTCCCCCACCCCACTCTCCAAGTGTGAATTCCTGGATTTTACATCTTCCACGAGGGACCAGCACAAAGACAACCAGCCTCCTTTCCTTCTGTTCTACGGAGAAATCTCTCTGTTCCCTTCAGACTGTCACAAAGCCCAAGCACAGAGGGCTTGGAGAGCTGCCTCACACTGTTCCTCCACATTACCCAGTTTTACACCTGAATTACTTGCAGTTTGGAATTCCTGAGCTGCCCGAGTGTGCAGATGGAACTCTGCTCATTGCCCCCTGCCCCACAGCAAACCATGAGCTCTGTATCCACACTTAAAATATTTCATTCCAGCAAGTCCATCTCTACAGGGCAGGATTCTGCTCCCAGGGGCTGTTACTCACCAAACTCAATTAGACTGGAGGCACATACAGGGAGGGCAAGGGCTACAAACTGAATCTTTGCTCTAAGCACATCTCTGTGCACAGAAACTTGTTCCACAGGCAGCAGAAAGCACAGGTAGTGCTTCTGACCTCCTTGGCTGGAAAGGGAGCAGGAAGAGGTGCAAGTTCCTCTGGATTCAGAGCGAGCATGGTGTGCACAGCCCTGCTGCCAGCACAGGTCGGGAGAGCGGTGACAAGAGCGGTGACAAGACAGGTGACAAGAGAGGTGACAAGCTCTCCCAGCACTCACCTTCCGAAGGATCTTCCCGCAGGGCGGCCAGCCCAGCCCCTGTGCCAGCCCGTTGAGGAACCAGAGCCCGGCGAAGGCGGTGACGGTGGAGCTCCAGGAGAACACCACGTTGACCAAGCCCACCATGAGGAGGCCGGAGGAGAAGAGCCAGCGGGCGCTCATCTGGTCCGAGAGGACGCCGCTGATGAACTTGCTGATGGCGTAGGCTGCGGACTGGCTGCTGGTGATGAGACCTGCGGCGGGCAGAGCCCGGGGGGCGGCTCAGCCCGCGGCACGGCCACGGGGACCGGCGGGGTGGCGGGGCCCGGCACTCACCCAGGTCGTCCTTTCCCAGCGGCACCTCGGCCATGACGGCGGGCATGACGAACGAGAAGGTTTTACGGTTGAAATAGTAGAGAGTGTAGCCCACGAACATGGCTGCGAAGATGACGGAGCGGTACCGCCCGTACCCGCCCGCCGCCATCGCGCCGGCACGGACCGGGGCGGCACACGGAGCGCGGCGGACCGGAGTGGGGACCGGGCGGCGGACCGGAGTGGGGACCGGACGGCGGACCGGAGTGGGGACTGGAGCGCAGCCCTAAGCACAGACCGGGGTGGGACACACGGAGGCGGACCGGAGTGGGGACTGGAGCGCAGCCCCGAGCGCTCCCGCCGGCACGGAGCGGCCCCGGGCGCGGAGCGGGGACCCGAACGGAGACTGGAGCGGCCCCGGGCACGGACCGCGGACTGGAGCGATCCCGCCCCGCGGAAGTCCCGCCCCGGCCCGCCCCGCCCGCAGCAGACGCGGCCCCCCTCGGCACAGCAGCATCTCCGGAACTGTAGTTTTTATTTCTGCTTCGAGAGGCCGAATGCACAACACCACCAGCGGCCGTCGAGCCCCCGCTCGTGTGTGCCCCTCCGAGGGGCGCGATGGAGCCGGTGCGAGCGCACAGGCTGCCGAGGAAGGAAAGAAGGGTGGTTGCCATTGGATTTTCCAGGTTTGGTTTTCCCTACCTTTGTATCACCATCCCTGTGACTAGAGGATGTGCGAACACAGCCTGTCTTTCCCTCTCCTCGGCATTGTGTTGCCTTTTCTGAACTTTTAAAACTATGAACAGAATCTTTTTGTCAAGTCTCATTTCATGGTTTCTGGACTCTGCTACAGAGCACGGACAGATGGTTTTAACAAACAGCCTATAGAAAACAGACACAGCCATATCTCAAAGCCTGCCTCCCCAATTCTGCTCCACCTCCCCATAAATCCAAACAATAATATGCTTCCCACCAGCTGGAATCGCACATTTGCTCTAAGTCAGAGCCTCCTATGCAGAGACAACAGCACCTCAGCTCCATATCCTCCTGCAATCATCTTCGTGAGGGGTGGGACACAGAGTTCATGCTCCATGTTACTTCCTAAAGCTTAAGATGTTTCTTTACTGCTTTCGCGCCACAGAAAAGTCACTTTGGTGACTTCTGTACTGAAACAGAGATAATTCTTGGTGGGCCCTCTGCCACACATAAGAAAAATAAGAACCAATTCACTAAGTTAGTAGCAGCAAAATCCCCAGAAAGAACAAAAAAATAAATTTACATCTCTATCCCATTGTGTTGTCAGACTCTTGTTGTGTTCCATTTACATCATGACTAACGAGGTCCATGAGAAAAACGAGAAAGTAACCATGAAATAAATAGATGCTGACACTTGTGAGATTTCAGGGTGTTACAACTCATCATTTTTCCTTCTTTCTCCTCCAGCTTCTGTCTTCGTCTCTTTTTTGGACCCTGTGTAATGAAGCAACTTAGTTACACACTCCAATGGTTTTCACAGCTGCACAATGATTTGCACTTGCAGCTCCCAAGTGTTGGTCAAACATTTACCCACCAGAGTCTGATCCAGGCTCAGCATCTCTTGTTGCTTTCTCAGCTGTAGGAGGTTCCTTGGCCGGACCAATATCCTCTGGTTTGTCTACATTTAAAGAAGAAAGAAAGAAAAGTCAAAGGAGAAAACAGAGGGGACAAAGTGCAAGGAGATTAGGTGAGGAGAGGCCAGAGGAACAAGCAGGAATTCTGCTGATAAACAGCACTTCAGATTTAAAAGGACCAGGGCACTCAGGACCTGAGAATCTCAGAAAACTGCAAGTTCTGGTGTCCCAAGTTGTTTTTTTTTCTGGGGTCTATCTAGGTCACAAACCTTTCTCATATATACTAATATATACAGACACATATACATGCTCCTTACCTTCTGGTTTCCCCTCCCTGGGAGGGATAGTGTTCTCAGTCTCAGGGGCTGCTGTTGCATTCTTGGCTGAATCGGTTTTTGTGGCGTTTTTCTCCCTTTTGGGTTTGGGTTTTGCAAACTTGGCCTTATTCAGGAGATACTGCACTTCCCTGTCAAGGGCTGCTATCTTGAGCTCTATATCTTTGGAGAGCAGGACAGGTTTCTCAGTAGGAGAGAGCTTGTTCTGTTCAGCCAGAGTGTCATTTTTCCAGGTCTGTGGGACATGAGCAAAGAGGTGCTTTGGGAATGTGTCTGAGTTACAGGAACTGCTGTATATCACAGTATCTCAGTCTCTGTTCCTGGCCTTTCTGCCTTACTCAGGACAGCTCTGCTCCCTGCTACCTTTCCACTAACCTCAGTTACTCAGACACAGGACAAAGACAAACAAAACTCAGCTGATGCCTTTAAAACCACAGTCAGATCACTGGGCTCTACCACCACCCTGGAGACAACTCCATGTCCAATACAGGAACCAGTATCCCCCCAGACAGGCTGGGCATCAGGAAACACTCAAACACACAAAAGGTTTGCAGGTGGCACAAAAACAAAACATGCACACACTACTCCCTGACCTTCAGTGAAACTACAGGGGAGGAAACACAACCCAAACTGCCTCCCCACCCTCCCCCAGCATCACTCCACGCTTTAGTACCGTTGTTTCATTGATGGCTTTTTCCAGTGTACTCAGCTCCACTTCTGTGAATATCTGGTCAGACTCTGGAATCATTCGGGCTCCCCTGTAGACAAGAAGAAAGCTTATTTTTGTTAAGCCAAGCAGACTGCACCTTGGCAACTCTGTGATTTCAGCTCCAGTCATACAAAACATAACAACCAGCACGGAGTGTGTCCTGCAGAGGTGGGCACAGGGAGCAGAGATCTCCGTCTTTTCTCAGGAACTGCCAGTGCCTTTCAGACCACATTTGCTCTGGTCTCATTCTGCTGGCAGCTCTTACATGACCAACTGCACAACATTCCCTCCCAGCAGCCTGCTCTTACTTGAGGAAGATGGTGGAGTGGTTGAGCAGACTTTCCAGGGCAGCCAGGCGTTCTGGCCACTTTCTCCTTTCCTCAACACGGAAAAAAAGGTTCCTACAAAGCTTTTTCAGCTCTGAAAGCTTGTCTTTCAGCTCCTGCAAGTGGGGGAGAGGAGAAAGGAGAGTTAGTTTGACCATCATCTAACACTGATGACTTCAGAAGTTAAAACTGTATTTCTTGTTCACTCTACCAAATACCCCATTTTATTGCAGTAAAAAAAGCCACATGACTAAACTTTAAGTGGAATCAACAGGTTTCTGCTGAAGCTGTTGAAGAAACACCACGGCTGGGACAACTTCATATTTTGTTTTGTGCATAAAGCACCAAGGAAGGAACTCTGAAGAACCAGATTACAAAGGCTCTGTCAGCGCAGTGAGAGCAGACTGGCCCCCAGACTGCACTCAGCAATACCTTTGTTGCAGCTGCATAGCCCTCCTCCTCCATCCAATTGGAAGCCTCACTAAGTTTTTTGGATATTTCTTCTCTCTGCTCCTCTGTTGAGACAAACTGATACTCCTCTTGGTAAAGCTTGTCCTGCAAAGACCAGAGTAAACACTCCTGTCAAACATCACTGAGCTGAAACCATAACCAAAGAGCACTCATTCACTTGCAACCAGGCTGGGGTGCTGCCTGTACCGTCCCACAGGCAGGAGCACGATGGGAATACAGCAGGTATAGACACATGCACAGCCTAGAAAAATGAGATGGTAGAGCTGCAACAGCCACAATTTCACATGCATGTTAACACTAGTTGCTTCTTCTGTACAACAGTTCCTGAGAAGCTGTAGCTTCTTTACATTCTGGGGGCAATTGTTCCAAAGCACACATGTAAGTGCACATAAGGGATGCTGGAAAGCCAAAGTCCAAAGTGTTACACACACTGAAGGGAAGATTCATTTTAACTGAGGAAACATGGGCCTGGGAAGCCTAAAAGCATCAGAAAAAGTGACTGAAAGACGAAAGCTGGGCTCTTTAAATCAGCTTCCCCCAGCTCCAATAACTCCCCTACACCCAGATGAGCCAAAAGCTGTGTAAGACACTTCTACTTGCTCCCATGGAATTCTCATGTCTTTATATTCCACTCTTACCTGGGTCTCAAAGATGAAAGACTCTAAGCTGTTGGCTGATTTTTCTCTTTCCTGTTTCTCTAGATCTCTGATTGTCAAGTCTTGGAGTCTAACACACAAAGAGAACAGAAATCAAAGGTAGGAATTGCCTTTGGATGAGCAGCACATCACACACACCAGCTCCTGAGCAGTGCTGTGAGAGCTACCACCATTCCAAAGCAATCCACTTCCTTCTAACCTGGCAGAGCCACTTCAAACCTACTTTTTCATCGAGCTCTTCAGTTCATCTTCCAACAGATCAGGCACATCGTTTACATCCAGCTCCATGGTGACCTCATGGACAAGCTTCTGCTTCTTGGGTGCTTTGATCTTCTTCTCTTCCTCTGTTTTGGTAGCTGTGCTGTCACCAGAAGTTTTGGACAGTTCTTCCTCTTTTGCATTTTCTTTGTTTTCTTTGGGATCCTGTAACACAAAGTATGTTCTCAGGCAAGGGAAGAGATTATCAGATTCTGCCAACTTTTTTCCAAGGCAGGGCATTAATAGGAAAGGGAGAATTTCAGTCAGGAAATGCCATTTCTCAGGTACTATGCCTTTAATTTGATGCTCACCTGAGGCTCTAATTTCTCGCCTTCTTCCTTTTTTTGTGACTCTGATTTCGGAGAGGCAGTTTCTGCCTGGCCTGGAGGCTGCTGTTTCTCTTCTCCCTGCTCTTCACCAGCATCTTCAGAACTGCTTTTCTGGTCTTGTTTCTCCCCCTGCTCTTCTTTACCTGTTTCTGCTAGGCTTTCTTCCTCTTCCTGGTCATCACAGGCAAGTAAAGGGGAAAGCAAAACAGTGTTTTAAATGCAGAAACTCCATGCAAATGTTTCACAGAACAGGTAATTCCACATAATTGCCACAGCAAGACACAGAGGCTCCCTCCTGCTGGCAATTCCCCCAGGGCTCACCTGAACAGAGTCTGTCAGGTTCTCCCGAGTCTCTGGTGTAGGGCTGCCACCCCCAAACAGGCTGGAGATGGTGTTTCCAAGTTCTGTCGATGGGAGACAAAAGATCCAAAATGTTACATGTCCAAAGGAGGAAGAAAGCCATCTTCAGCTCTCAGTCCTTCCCCTCACAACCACAATGACTGCCAAGGAGCATCCCTGGTGGCATAGGTGAGCTCCACACAGTCCAGACTCATCCTTCTCCAACCTCCCTCCGTGCCCTTGCATGCACAGACAGTGTAACCTCCCAAACCCAAAGTAACACAATGCTTGTAGTTATCTCAGCCATTACAGGTAACAAAATAGTGTGAATATCAAAGTTCAGCATTTACTTGTCAGTGTTGACTCCTCCTCCAGCTTGTCTTCCACCAAGGTCTCAAACACAGATTCCACCTTGAAAATAAGATGTTCAGGATTAGTTTTAATCAGGGACCATTCATACTGGGAGAGGGACAGAAATGGAAAACACATCAGCTGACAACCATCCCAGCAGGTGATGCTTACCCGGTCAAGGCTCAGTACTCCACTCTCATCCATGTTGAAGTGAGCTTTGATGCCTTTGGATTCATAATCTGAGTGCTTCTTGAAACTCTCCCCAACTCCCTTTAGCCTCACAGTAGTGAGATTGAGAGAACCAAAAACTCTGATGACACACAGACAAAAGCAAAGAGAGAACTCAGGGTAACAGTGCTGCAGAACAGCCAACCCCTGCTCATGGTCCTGCTGCAGTGATGGGCAACTGCACCAAGCAGGGACTGGCAGGGCTTGGTTTGCTAAAGCTCATGCAGCTCAGGGAACAGATGTGCCAGTGCCAGTCAGACACACAACACATTTCCAGCCAGGCATGTTGCACAGCTCAGCTGTTGGGCTCAGCTCACCTCAGGTCATCTTGGCTCAGGAACGTCAGATCCCCATAGTTGACATAGAACTCAAAGTCATCTGTGTAGCGGTTGAAGGTGATCACCTTGCGCTGGGGATAGGGCGCCATGCGCTGGAACAAAATCCTCTTGTTGTGCTTTAAACTCCTGGATTTGTCATCCTCCTCAACCTCACGAGTGAACTCCACCTGCATCACAAACAGAAAAATGAGACTCAGCAACTGCAAACTTCCTCTGTGGCATCTGCATCAAAAGCGTGTGGCTGCTCTGCCTCATGCAAAAGTTGGGGGACAAGGAAATATTCCTCAACCAATGTTTTCATTTGTCTGGCTCCTTGGATATTGCACTTCTACAGTACAAAAGACTTTCTTCTGCTTTCTTTATTAGATTGGCAGAAAGATCTCCAGAGCTTCCTTACTCAAAGGAAACCAACAGGTCCTAAGCTGGACCATTTCTCCCAGCACAGCCCAATTTGCCCAAACTCTGCACAAGAGAAGGAAAGCCAAGGGTTACCTGGATAGGAAACACGGCAGCATCCCGAACAATGAAGGGCTTCACCTTAAAGGCTTTGCTCAGAGCAGCTGCCTGGTAGACTGCACCCATAGCAGCAGCCTCATCAGCATTGATATTCTTGCCCAGCTCTTCTCTATGAAGGGAAAAGCAACAGACATGAGGTTTGCAGCCTCTGCCACAAACAGCAGCTTGTCAGTGGGAGGCAGACTAGAGGGGGGCCTCACATACTCACTTGCCCACAGCTTTCAGCAAAACCTCCTGCACTTTGGGGACCCGTGTGGCACCGCCAACTAGAATCACCTGGTCAATTCCATCCTAGGGATTGGAAACAGTCACCTTGTCTTGAGAAAGCAATTTTGGAAAGCTGAATTCAGGATTGCCTTACGCTCCTTCCCCAGTCACCACAAACTGACGGGGTGCTCTGAGAACACCCACAACTACACCCTGCTGTCCCCAGGCAGACCAGTGCCCCACAGAACTCAGACTGAGTGACACAAGCCGTGCCAACATGAGGCACCTGGAGTCAGGTCTGCCAAAGAGTGACAGTGCCACCTGAAACACATGGCCTGACTCAAAATTAAACAGACTGTAGTTCAAAGCCAGAGGAGATGGTGAACCCAGAGAGCCAGTTGCACTAGAACAGACAAAAACTTGGACTCTAAGAGGTGACTCAGTGTCTTGCACTGAACATCAGAGCCCAAAGCTGCTCAAGAGCATCCTGGCACCCTGGAGAGTGATCATTTAACACTACAGTGACTCTCTCTAAAGGACTGCTCAGGTTTTATCCAACTGCAGCCCATAATGGGGCTCCCTTTAGGAGTGCACAAAGGAGAAACCCAAACACCAACAATTCCATTTCCAGGCTCTTTCAGTTAAAACTTCAGAAAGCCAGCAGAGCCAGCATCCGAGACAAAAAAAGCAAAGATCAGTATTTCAAACCTCCAGCCAAGAGTTAAGTGTTTTAACAGAAAGAAACCCCTTCTCCAAATCCTTCATTTCTGGTGGAATGTGCATGACACAATCCTGCCTGACACTGCAGCGGGTAAATTCTCTGCAGCACCAACACCACCATCACAAGAGCAGGCATCTACCTCCCAGCAGTGCTGATGACACAACCACTGGTGCCTTGATCATGATGTGACAGCAGCTCCACACACAGAACCTTCAGGCTCGTTAATGCATTTTCATAAACATACCATGTTCATCTCTGCACTACTCAGAGCCTGTTGCACAGGTCCTGGGACACGCTTGAACAAGTCAGAGCACAAATCCTCAAATTCTTGCCTTGAGACTTTGGCTTTGAAGTCGATGTCATCCAGTAGTCCCTCAATCTGTTTAGAAAAAAAACCAGTCATAATGAAATTATTTGTGGAGCATTCCCTGAGCAAAATCTTTGCCTGACTGTCCCAGTACGCAAAAAGTTCTGGCTTTCTTAACACAGCATGGACCTGACCATGCTCATCTGACCCCTGCCATTGCTAAGGTGATGAGAGGATGGAACACGGAGGTAATAGACACCTTCTTGCAGTGAAAGTTTATTAACAAACTTGGTTTGAAAAACTCTCCTTCAGTCCACTCATCAGTGCTTCCAAGTGGGCACAAACTGAGAGGGACTACCAGGAAAGATGCTCCTTAGCAGATCACAGAATCATAGAATTAACCAGCTTGGAAAAGACCTCCAAGATCATCAAGTCCAATCTTTGATCCAACCATCGTGCTTACTAGACCATGGCACTGACTGCCACATCCAGTCTCGTCTTAACAACCCCCAGGGACAAAGAATCAACCACCTCCTTGGGCAGCCTATTCCAAATCCTGATCACTCCCTGTAAAAAATTTCTTCCTAATATCCATCCTAAACCTCCCCTAGCAGAACTTAAGGCTGTGCCCTCTTGTCCTACTGCTGGTCACCTGGGATAAGAGACTGACCCCCACCTGGCTACACCCTCGTGTCAGGGAGTTGTACAGAGCAATAATATCTCCCCTGAGCCTCTGCCTCTCCAGGCTTAACACCCCCAGCTCCCTCAGCCTCTCCTCATAGGACTTGTGCTCCAGTCCCTTCACCAACCTTGCTGCCCTTCTCTGGACCAGCTCCAGCACCTCAATGTCCTTCCTGAATTGAGGGGCCCAGAACTGGACACAGCACTCGAGGTGTGACCTCACCAGCACTGAGTACAGTGACAGAATCCCTTCCCTGGTCCTGCTGCTCACACTATTCCTGCCCCAGGCCAGGATGCCACTGGCCTTCTTGGCCACCTGGGCACACTGCTGGCTCGTGCTCAGAAGGGCAGTGCTGCCTCACACCAACCCTTAACCTGCCCCACTCTTAGCCCAAAACAAGCAGGAGGCACGAGCAGCAGGTCAGACCTGTGCCATGTGGTCAGCGTTGGCACTCAGCACGGTTTTCAGGCGGTTGGCCTCCTTCAGCAGCTTGGCCATGGCCCGGGGATTCTTCCGCACGTCTTTGGAAGGGTGTTGCTCATTGAAGAGCTTCGCCAAGTAGTCCCGGAGACGAAGCTCCATCTCTAAACCTCCAAGAGTACGGTCAAACCTGAGCACCAGAATGGAGAGGAAACAACTGAGACTGAGCTGAAACACAAACAAACTCCATGTGTTGTTTCCCAAATAGGCAGAGCAGCAAGTGGTCAAAAGTAGCTGCAGTGGCATCAGCTGTGATTGACTGCGAAAGAACAACAGCTGTCCCAAAAATAACACATTATATGGAAAGAAAGAAAAATGGATTCACCACCACAACAGCCTTTGAGGAGATTTCATTACACTTATGGTAAAAGCCCTATTGCCAAGCACATCAAACAGCTGAGAAGCCAAAGGGTGACTGTCTCGTGTCCCAGGTATTTTCTTGGAAAAGCAATATAAATGCTATGGAGTTAAATTAAGTAGGCTGCATTTTCATCCCTTTCTACAAGGATATTGCCCTTTCTTGAACTGACACACTCCACTTCTGTAAGATTTCATGAAATAGATTAGTCTTACATGGCTTGAGGCTATCAAAAAGCAAGCCTGAAGCAAACTAAGTACACTGGTTTCCTCCTGAGCTCATGGAAGTTATGTTATATTCTGCACAAGTCAGCAACACCAGAATTACTCCTTTCTTGCTCCAAATGTTTTCCACTCAGCTGTCCAAATTAGAGTGCTGAAACCTCACTGCAGAATTTTACACGTAGAAGAGACTGTGAAACAAACAGTTTCTTCCCTGAGAACTGTGGGGTTTGTGCCATTCATATGGAATTCTTACCCAATGCCCTGGATCTGCAGTTGAGGTTGTGTTCCTGAGTCCTTGGTTTTCACTGTCTGATACGTAACAATAGTACAAACGGTGCTTCCTGCTCCCATGTCGTAAAACATGATGTTCTGAAAAGAAAAGCTGGGATGGCGAAGCAGAAACCTGGATATCCCACACGAGTAAGGAAGAACCCATGGATTTCAGTGTGATACAGGACATGACTATCCACTCCCTGAACTGGCTTTATACCATAAGGGCAAGACTTAAACTTTGACCAAACACAGGAGATGTTCTGGGTCAGATTTAACTTAACAGAAAAGAACAAGAGAACTTTTCTCATCTGTATAGGTCAAAACCCAAAGCTTTGCTCTTTCAAAGCTTCTCCAATCTTAGGAAAATCAAGTACTTCCAAGTGTTCCAATACTTCAAGCAGTCATTACTGTTTTTTCCCCCAGTTCATGGACAAGGAACAAACACAGGTTTATAAAACAGGAACTCCCAGCATCTGCCCTCATCCCAGAAGCTTTTGGGCTTCACCACACACGCACAGAGGGTTCAACCTCTTTGACGAACACGTGAAAACAGAGGAGACTGATTGACCAGCAGAGTCTGCCTTAAGCTCTTTGGATTCTCTCCGCAGTTCTTTCTCCCCTGCACGCAGGCACTCAGCAGGATGGGCTGCATCCCCCAGCTCACCCACCTGTGCAGTGGCATTGATGTCTTTCCTCCTGAAGACACCATAGTTGAGTGCCACGGCCGTGTTGTCGTTGATGAGCTGCAGCACCTTGAGGTCGGCCATGCGGGCGGCGTGCAGCACCGCCCGGCGCTCCGCCTGGTTGAAGTAGGCAGGGACCGTGATCACCACGTCCTTGATGGGCTGCTCTGCAAGAGTCACACACAGCACACTCATCCATCAGTGCAGCCATGTGAAAAGCTTGTGACAGGGAGACAGCAGCAAATTTCCCCCTCTGCCATGGGAAATTGAAGTTGGAGATCAGAAAAAAATTCTTTGCAGAGAGAGTGCTCGGGCATTGGAATGGGCTGCCCAGAGAGGGGGTGGATTCCCCATCCCTGGAGGTTTTTAAACTGAGCTTGGCCGTGGCACTGAGTGCCATGATCTGGTAAAGGGACTGGAGTTGGACCAAGGGTTGGACTTGATGATCTCGAAAGGCTTTTCCAACCCAATCCATTCTATGATTCTACGAAAGCCAGAGGACCCAGGGTAAAGACTTGCACAGGATGCAATCCTACAGCAGCAGGAGGATCCCTAGGGATGGATCTCTGTGTCCTGCTGAAATCATGCAGACCTGGCAGATTCTCTACTGTGCCCTCTCTTTCACAGGTCAGGATGCTCTGGGCTGCCTTCACCTTCAACAAATACCTTCACAGAGCCTTACATTACCACTGGATCATGCTCACTCTACAGTAAACTTTGGACTGGCCGTAGCATCACTGACCACAAGACACAGTGTCCTAATAATTCACCCAGTTTTCATTACTGTGGTAATTAATTAGCAACACAGCAAAAACCATGCATGACAGCTTCTTTTCTTTCACAGCAAAGAGCCTTTTTTGCTCTCTATTTGTAGTTCAGCTGCAGCAGCAAGTCTCCATTCACAGCACACCCTACTCAGAGCCACTTCCACTTTCCCATGTGCCTCTGTTCTGATCACACTCTCTGAGAGAGAAAACACTTCACTTTTCTCCAGAGACTGCCTGTAAGGCTCCTTCACCACAAGGCTGGGTGGGAACTGAGGTGCCTGCCCACAAGAATAAGATTAATTCCCAAACTTGCACCATATTAGAAACAAATGACAACTGGATTGTCTTGCTTACAGGCTGGAGAGACAAAATATCTTGTTTCTAAAAACCACTGGGTTCCCAAACACCTTTGGTGTTTACTCAAATCCCACAATGCACAAACACACACACACACTGCAAGAAACAGCTAAATCCTTCCAACCTGCAAATTCCTCAGCCAGACCACGTGAATAGTTCAGGACCATCCCCAGCATCTCCTCAGGAGAATACTGCAGTGTTCTACAAGGGGAAAGAAAATCATGGCATCAAGAATGAGCCTGGCAGCCACAGCCTCTCCCACAAAGAACCCAAAATGCAGCCACTTACGGGGACAGCTTGAAGATAACAGTCTGTCTTGCCTCATCCTTCACCAGCTCGTGCTCTGGGAAGCGGGATTGATACAGAGCTACGTGGGGGTTATCCATTCGCTTACCCAGCAGATCCTGGAAGTACCTGAATGCCACCTTGGGCGTCCTTATGGACTGCAAGAAGAAAAAGCACATCACCCACCTGCATTCCTTCAGCTACACCAGCCTCAAACCAACCCCTCCCAGCCTGTGTGGGGAACAACTCTGGCTGTGGGAGCAGCAACACACCACCAGTACACAGAGCAAGTAACACACTGAGGAGATGAGAAGCACAGGACAACAAAACTCACTGTCGCAGATGTTCAGCACAGCCTGGAATGGCAGTACTTTGTGTGCAGGAACTCTTACCATCCCCAGCGCGCTGTCGCCAAAGAGACGCTCATTCTCCTTCAGAGAAACAGCCACGGGTGTTTTCCTTCGTGATTCCCTGTGGGGAGAGAGAGGAATAAACCAGTTGAAACAGACGAACACTCCACACAGAGTCTCTCCAGTGAGGAAGGATGTTGTTCGCCTCCAGAAGGTCTAATCTAAGGGGAACTGCTCAGATACCTGCTGGGCAGAGAAGGGACACTACTTTGATGAGATTCACTCTGTGTTTCCTTTCCTCCACCAGTGAGGAACACAAGACAGCTCCCTCATTCTATCTATGCCTGCCCAGCGTCAAGGAGTTGGGTGAGAAATCTATTTGTTATCTCCAGACTCACAGAAAACAAGGATGTTGAGGATGTTCCTGATTGTGTGTCCCCTCCCAGCCACAGGTTCCTCCCTCAGGGTCTTGGGGAAGAGCTGAGTGCAGGGAGAGCTTCACAACAAGTGTGGGCTCTGAACAGCAAAGCCAATCTGGCTCTGGGCTCCATGGTGGGGAACTGAGAATCGGGGAGGGACAGGGAGAACATGACCTGTGCCTTTCAGGTTCACACCACAACATGTTGTAACCACATGGACTTTCAGTGCTCACTCAAAGGTGCCCAAAGCACCCCCGAGTCCCTCAGGGTGCCCTGAGTGATGCCCCACAACTGCTCACAGGGGCAGGAAGGAGTCAGAGCCCTGGAGAGGGCGATGGGGACGCCCCTGTGTCAGCAGAGGAACAGGGATGGGTGGCTGAGCTCCATTCCCCCCGCACAGCTCCCGCTCACTTGTTCAGCACGATCTCCATGGGCACCCCGGGCTTCACGATGGCGATCTTCATCGACTCGCTGCCCACGTCCACCGACATCACAGCCACGGGCTCTGCAGAGAAACCCTGGGTGGGCCGCTGCTCCCGGGGGCGGATGAGCCCGGCCGGGGCGGCCTCGAAGTACCGGCGGCTGCTCCCGCACGGCCCCGCACGTACCTGCGGCGGGCGGGAGGCACAGGAGGAGCAGGCAGGGCAGCGCCCAGCCGGGCACCCGCGCCATGCTGGGCACCGCTCGGCTGGGCTCGGCACGGCTCGCTCGGGCCCGGCTCGGCTACACTCGGCTGGGCTGGGCTGGGCTGTGCTAGACTCGGCTGTGCTCGGCCCGGCTGGGCCCGGCTCGGCTCGGCAGGACTCGGCTGTGCTGGGCTCGGCCCGGCTGGGCTCGGCTCGGCAGGACTCGGCTGTGCTGGGCTCGGCCCGGCTGGGCCCGGCTCGGCTCGGCAGGACTCGGCTGTGCTGGGCTCGGCCCGGCTGGGCCCGGCTCGGCTCGGCAGGACTCGGCTCAGCCCGGCCCGGCCCCGCGCACGGAGCAGTCCCCGCCGCGCCGGCCCCGCCCCCTCCGCCCGCACGCGGCGCGCGCTGATTGGCTGACCCGCCGGCGCCGCGGCCCCGCGCGCCAATCCCGCGCCGCGCGCACCCCCATTGGGCCACGTCGAGGGAAACCGGAAGCGGTCAGGCTGGGAGAGCCGCGCTCCCATTGGCGGAACGGGCCAAGTGGGCGGGGCCTCAACGGGGGGCGGTGGCTCGAGTGGCGCGCGCGTGCGTGCGGGGGGGTGTGGAGGAGCGCGTGCGCGCGGCCAGGGACACGTGCGGGGCGCGCGCGCCGAGCGCCCCCTGGCGGCTCAGAGGGGCCGCGCGCACCGCCCACCGGCCACGCCCACCGGCCACGCCCACCGGCCACGCCACGCCCCAGCTGGGTTAGACCCGGCAGGGTTAGTGCGGGCTTGGTCAGTCCCGGCTTGGTCAGTCCCATGTGGGTTAGTCCGGGCTTGGTCAGTCCCGGTTCGGTTAGTCCCCTGCTCGCTTACACCCTGACTCGGTTAGTCCTGGCTCAGTTAGACCCAGCTCGGTTAATCCTGGGCTCGGTTAGACCCAGCTCGGTTAGTCCCCATCTCCATCCCCATCCCCTGCCCCTGCCCCTGCCCCTGCCGCTCCACCCACACTGGTCCATCTCCCCCGCCCAGCACAGGCTCGGCTTTATTTGCTGCCACACAGAGGGCACAGCCTGGTTCGTGAAACACTTTATGGCTGGGCAGCCCCACAGTCCCCACGTGGGGCACAACGATCCGGAGTTAGAAAAGGTTTACAAAGAGGGGTCTGGGTTTACAGTGGGGGGTCCAGGCCAGCTGAGGGCTCACCATCCCTCCCTGGAACACTGTGGCAAGTATCAGAGTCAGCCTCCAATCCAGCACCGCCCCAGGGCAGAACGCTCAGGCCCCCACAGCTCTTTGGCAGCTTTTTACATTTCAGCACTTTGATATTTTTCCAATAAATTCTGTTTTTAAAAAGTCAACATAAAAAAAAATCTTATTCCATTGACTGAGCAGGCCACGCTCAGTGCCACCCAGTGTAGCTCCACTGCCATGGATTGCACAGGGACTGTGCCCCCCCCAGAAGCTCCTCTGGGATGCTCAGGAGTCTGTCCAGGTGGTGGATCTGGGGTGCTCAGCACCCTCCTCTCAGTTCATGAACTGGGTGTACCCCTCTGCCCCGGTGACAATGACGTCCATCCAGATGCGCATGGCTTCGGCCGAGGGGGCCACCATGTAGTAGAGACGGTCGTGGGTCTTGACACAGAAAGTGAGCGCAGGGTTGGGGCTCTGGAGGGGAGGAGGACAGGATCAGTGCTCTGCCCTCTCTGAGCAGCAGCATTTCCCCCCTTTTCCCCCCAACAAAGCCCAGCACTGCTATCCTGCCCTTGGCACATCAAGGCGCAGGTGACATCAGAGGTCATGGACCACTCCAGGAGCATCCAGCAGGAATCACAGAATCATAGAATCAACTGAGCTGGAAAAGACCTCTGAGATCATCAAGTCCAACCCTTGGTCCAACCCCAGTCCCTTTACCAGATCATGGCACTCAGTGCCACGGCCAAGCTCAGTTGAAAAACCTCCAGGGATGGGGAATCCACCCCCTCTCTGGGCAGCCCATTCCAATCCCTGAGCACTCTCTCTGCAAAGAATTTCTTTCTGCTCTCCAACTTCAATTTCCCCTGGCAGAGCTTGAGCCCATCGTGCCCCCTTGTCCTATTGCTGAGTGCCTGGGAGAAGAGACCAACCCCCACCTGGCTCGAACTTCCCTGTAGGGAGTTCTAGACAGTGCTGAGGTCACCTCTGAGCCTCCTCTTCTCCAGGCTAAACAACCCCAGCTCCCAGTGACACCAGAGCAGTGCCAGTGCCCGGCTCCCACCTTTGCAGCACTGCGGAGGTGGTCGTAGTAAACCTCTTCGATGGCTTGGAAGTAGATGACACCCTTCAGCTTTGTCTCGTGTTTATCTGCCCGAGAGAGGGAAGTGCTGTGGGCTGTGGTTGATGGCACAGGGAGGGGGCACAGGACAGCACAGGGACTCACCCACGTAGTAGGAGAGGGTGCGCTTCATGCGGTCAAAGACAAACCAGCGCTTCTTCCAAGATTTGATCTTCCCACCCATCTTGACCAGGTAGCCCTTGCACATCTTCTCAGTCAGGATGACGTGGTAGCAGGTGTCCACGCTGTGGCCCGAGGACTCGATGTGCAGCCGCAGGTTAAAATCCTCCTTGCGGATGGGGAGGTACCGCGTCAGGGGGCGAGCCTGGAAAAACAACACAGCCCTGCAAAGCCCACCGGTGGCAACGAGAGGCATGTCCCCTCACTGCGACATCAGTAGGGAGCCAGGTGTGTCTGGCTGGCCAGGCTGGGAGAGGGAACCCAGGTGGCAGCCTGGCTCGCACCTGTGAGAAGTGCTTCTCCCGCAGTTTGACCTCCTTCTCCACCAGCTTCTGCCGCCGTGCCGTCTCGTCCTGCAGCCGGCGTTCCAGTTGCTCCCGGCGCCGCCGCTCGTCCTCCAGTGCCTGCCGGCGCAGCTCCATCTCCCGCTCCTGCTGGCACACACAGGCACTCAGCCCCAAGGACTGGGCACCTGCTCCCCATCCAGCCGTGGCACCGGTGCACCCACTCACCCGGGACTCCATGAGCCGGGACTTCTCCGCATGAGCCTCCTTCAGCATCTTCTCCATCTCCTCAATCTTCCCTGTCTCTATTCCGCTGGCACTGCAAGACAGTCACCAGTGCTGCTGCAGCAGGAAGGACCTGGAGCCAGCAGCATTGCCACCAGGGTAGGCTGTCCCCAGCAGCATTGCCCCACCAGAGCTGGCCCCAGGGTTACCTGGAGATGTTGTCAGGTGAGCAGGCAGAGTTGTTGCCGGTGGAGATGCTGGTCTCCATGCTGTCTGAGCTCTCCAGGCTGAGGGTGTCATATGCATGGTCCAGCTCCTCGGCACGTGGCCCAGCACCGTGGGGACGGTGGTGGTGGAGGATGGAGTGATGCACGAGCCGGGGGAAGGGGGGCTGCCCATGCAGGGCTTCCCACTGGGACTGTGCCTCAGCAGCCGCTTTCTGCTTCAGCTCCGCGAGCCGCCGCCTCTGCTCCTCGATCACCTGCTGACCTGTGCCACGGGAAGAGGATGATGTCGAGTTGACCATGCCACAGACAGAGTCACAACGTGGCAGGCTAAGGGGTGGCACAGGCAGAAGACACCACAGGCACTGCTGGAGCCAGGTGGGGATGGGTAGAGGCAGAGGTGGGAGCTGCCATCACAACTTTCTGGTAAGCACAGCAATTTGTCCAGGCGGGAGGAGGGAGCCCGGGCAGCCAAGGGGGGCACATGCACCAGGCTGGCAGGAGCAGGCTGGGCAAAGCATAAGCGGGTTAAGGATGCACAGAGTTGTCCCTAAGCAGATGCCGAAAGGCACCTGGATTCCTGGGCTAGTCATGCCCCTCTTATGCATGGCAGAAGGTGCCAGCAAACAGCCATGCTGCTGCCTCTGGGCTGCTCTAGGCAGTCCAAGTTGCCCCACATCTCTACCTGGTAGATCACCTGGCTGCAAGGGCTCTGCTGGCAGCAGCTCGGCTGGAGACACACCGTCAGGTGGAGGGGTCAGGAGGAGGAGAGGGGGGGAAAAGCAAGAGACCATGAGAGAGGCACTGCATCCCACCAGAGTGCTGCTGCTGCTGCTGCTGCTCCCACCCTTGGCTGGGCTCCCTCCTCCATTGCCCAAGTGGCAGCGGGGGTAGCGTCTCCCGAATTCCCACCACCCCACAGAGCCAGAGCTCACCCTTCTGCTGCAGGGCCAGCTGGCGCTTCGTCTCGATGTCCTGCAGAGTGGCCGCCAGGTTGCGGGGCAGGCTGCCCGCTGGGCTCGGGGGGCCCTGGGCAGGACAGCAGGTGGTCAGCTGTGCAGGGATGGGGATGGGGGCTGGCACCAGCAGTAGGGGACCCACAGCCGGGGTGCCTGGGTCCCCCTGGCAGCTGTACCTTGGGCGAGGGGCTGCGCCCCAGCACGGAGAGGTTGAGCTGTGAGGATGAGGGGGTCCCACTCTTCATCCGAGGGGTGAGGACTCCAGTGTCACCCTCTGTTTTTGCACGATAGACCTGGGCACAGAGACATGAAGGTGAGAGGGATATGGAGGACTTCAAAAGCCCCCCTCGGACAGATGGCTCATCCGTAGGCAGGGCTGAGTATCCCCTCCCCAGATCCTGCCTCGTGTCGGTGCCATCCTGGCAGGGGTGCAGGCAAGAAGAGGCTGCAGGTCTGCTTTGCCCGCTGCAGCAGCACTAAGGGTGCAGGAATGTCCCCACACTGCCCCACTCCCACCATGGCCAGCAGCCCCAAAGCCTGAGCCTTGGCAGCAGGGAGCCAAGATTACCTGGAGAGCCTTGTGAGAGGAGTGAGCTTTAGCTGGAAGTGGAGGAGGGGAAGAAGGAGGAGAGACAGGGCAAGAGGAGGTCTCAAAGCCAGCCATGACCTCCTGGTACCACTTCTCTAAATCAAGAGCCGGGAGACACACGGGGCCTCCCGGCAGCTGCTGCTCCATCTGGAGAGAGAGGCCATGTGAGAAAGGACAAAGGACAAATGCAGCAAGAGGGATAGATGCACAGAGAAGAGGTTGGAGCATCCCTGCCTGTGCCTGCACCATTCCCCCATAATTTGACATCCCCCAGGGATCCCATGCACTCCCTGGCTAAGCCCCAGCAGCTGTAAGAGCCCTTTGCTGCTCAAGAGAGCTGAACAAGAAGAAAGACCCCCTGACTTGCCCTGTAGGCAGCGAAGCAGCAGGCAGGACAATGAGGGGTGTGCAGGCTGTGAAGAGCCTGTGCTGCCACTCAGCTTCATCTGCAGCTCACCCCTTCCTATGCATCCCAGGGAGAGCACAAGGGGCTGAAGGAAGGGAAAGAGGGTACAAACCTCTGCAGAGACGAAGGAAGAAGAGAGAGATGGAAGAGGAGGAGAAGGAGCACAGCCTGAGGATGAAGGAGCCGGAGGGGTGCAGCCCAGCAGGGAAGGAGCAGGGGCGTGGAGGTTGCCCAGGATGCCAGAGAGTTGCTCAACAGTCACGTACTGGGCAGAGAGAAGCAGATTAAACCAGGAGAAGGGCAAGGGCAAGCAGGCACAGGGGAATGAGCAGGCAGCTCCACCCCTCCAAAGGAGGGTGCCATATCCCAAGAGGAAGGGCAGTTGGTGCTGCTGCCACCCTGGTGCTGGGCACCAGGTCAGGTCTCTGCCTGCTCTGCATTCTCCACACTTGGGACCAGCGGCCAGGACTGGGTCCAACAGACAAAGGGCTGCCCTCCCACTCTGCTGGGCACCCTCTCTGCTCCCTGGCCCCGCTGCCACCACGTCCAGAACAGGCAAGAAGTGAACCCTGGTAAGGAGACCAGGCAGCTCAAGCCTCTGCTCCCCCCTCAGCTGCAGCCAGACAAGTCCCCTGACCCAGGATGCAGCAGGCAACCCGAGGGAGCAAACCCGAGCATGCTCTGGGGCGGGTACCTCGTTGGCTGCTGGAGGTAGAGCAAGCAAGAAAGAGCGCTGAGCAGCAGCAGGGGCAGCAGCAGAAGCTTTAGTGTCCAGGCTGGGGCCGTGAGCATTGCTGCAGAACCTGAAAACGTCAGACAGCCTCATGTACTCCTAGAAATCCACGGTGAGGGAGAAGGAGGAGAGTTAGACCCATGTGCTGGCAACATGGCACTGACTGCAAAGCAGGACCAAACCTCCCTGTGCATGCATGTCCCAACGCTGCCTGCCCAGCCCAGTCCTGCCCTGCCCTGTGCAGGGAGTGTGGTGCCCAAGCTGGGCTGGGTGTGCTGCCTTCAGCACAGCTCTGCTGAGTGGCTGCTGGGGACAGACCTCAGGGTCCCCCTGGACAAAAGCCCTCCCCAGTGCAACAGCTCTGGGTAAGGCACCTCAAGCTGTGCCAAACCAGCTTAAAATTCAATTCCATGTTCTTTCTGAACCTCATGACTTGCTCTTATTTTAGGGAAGCCAGGCTAGCAGGACCCTACAGGATGCTGCCAGAACATGACCAGCCAGTGGGTATATGGTGGGCAAGGGGAAGCACAGGGATGTCTGTGCCCCACAGTGCTACTCCAGAGTTAAAACCAAGGGCAGCAGCTGGAGCTGGGATGCCCACTGGGCCCGGGAGAACACCTGGAATCAGGGACTGAGTATTAATGAGCACAGTGAGCACAGCTGCCAGAGAGCTAAATGAGAAAAGCCCCAGACATGCCGATTCAGGGCTGCCCTGCTGCCTGGAGGTGACATTAGTCCACGAAAGGGGTCTCGACCAAGGAGGGGCAAGCAAGCAAGCACATGCAGTTAGTCCCTCTAGTTAGTTACCTCTTGTGCCTTGGGGTAGGAGCGGGTGGCAGGAGAAGCTAAGGAGACAGCTGCTGCTGGCAGGGGGCTCAAGGACTTAGTTCCCTCCAATAGCTCATAAGGCTCTGAGATATGGAGGGTCTCCTGTTGGAGGGTAAAGATCATGTAGGCAAGGTGGGCACAAGCAGCAAAGTGGCAGCAGCAGGAGTCCCACTGCAGGCAGGCATGAGGGGACACTGCCATCCTGCCCCTCTTCCCAGCAGCAGGTCAGGCAGCACTGCAGACCCAATGGCATCATGTTTCTGGCTCCCCATTCAGAGCCAGGAGCAGGGTAACAGGGCGACTCATTCCCACCTTAAAGTCCTCTGTACCAGCCCCAAGACACCCCCATGCTTGCTCTCCAGCAAGGGTGGTACTTGAAGCAGTGCTGTCCCAGGTGCTGTTGCTCTGTTGTATTTGCCCCTCACCCTCAAAACCTCTGCAGCCCATGGAGAGACTCTGAGTGGTCAGGAGCACCTGGCTCTGGCCAGAAGGTGCTTGGGAGCACAGAAGCTGCTGCAGAGCAGAGCTTGTGGTGCACAAGGCTCATCCCCATTGCCGAGAGCAGCTCAGGAAAGCAGCCCCAGGCACCATAGAACCCTCTCCCCACTTACTTCTCTGAGAGCCGAGGACATTTTGGGGAAGCTCCTGCCACCTGTGACAAGCTGGTATCGCCTCTCCAGAGACATGAGCTTCTCCTTCTCCTGCACAGCGGGTGACAGTGAAAGCAGAGGCAGATGATGGTTATTGGCACTCCATGGCTGGTCCCTTCCCAACTTCACCCTTCCTGCCAGTACTCTGGTGGGAGCTGGCACAATCTTGTCGCCTGCCCTGGGCAACCCCAGGGGTGGGGAGCCCTGTCAGCCCCCTGATTAGCATTACCTTCTGCAGGAGCTGCAGGACACCACTCCGCTCCCTGGTCAGACGCTCGGCCTCCTGGGCACTCTGCAGCCGAATCTGGGCAGCCTGGGCATCCAGGGCAGCCACTCGCTCCTGGGGAGAGGGCAACAGGGATGAGCTGGCTGCTGGTGAGTCATGGGACACAGCCTGGCTGTGCCAGACCCGCCGCCCCCTCTGCCCTACCTTCCTGCGGGCGATGCTGCGGTGGCACTCGGCGCGGCTCTGCAGGAGCTGCTGGCCACGGGCCTCGCGCTCCTCTTCCAGGCGGCTCTCACGCTCCAGCTGCTGGAATTCCAGGTCCTCAAACAGCTTGGCCTCTGTCTCCAGTGCCTCTGCCTCCTTCAGACACACAAGGGCACAGTGCATCAGTCCCTCTGGATGGGCAACTCTTCATCCTGTAGGCAAGTCTCCCACAGCAAAACCTCCTGCATGCTCCCACATCCTGCTGGTGCTGGCCAGGAACAAGAGCTGATGGCCAAGCCTGTCCCTTGTGCTGGTGTGGGCGGACAGGCAGTTTTGCCTTTTGCAGGGCACCAGAAACATGGGAGATGTTGGCAGGAGTGTCGGCCAACAGGAGATGGCAATGGAGGAACCCAGAACTGGCCAGGTCAGAACAATCAGCCCCATGAAATGAGGAGCTCACCAGAGGCAGGGGCTTCACCCGACCCTTGGAGTCCATCTGCCCCCACTGAACCACATCTGGGCCAGAGCCATGCCCTGACAGGCAGCAAAACACCATGTGCCAGTGCAACCACAACAAGCAGCCCCACATCACCAAGCCAGTGGGCAACGGACAAACTCCTGTGTGTCCTCCCAGCCTTCACACACCAACAGCTCATGGCAGCACTCAGCTCTGCCACCCCAGCAGCCTGCAGGGATGTGTTTCACCTTGCTCCAGGAGCCAAGTAACTGGTGCTGTCATGGCACAGCACTGGCATGGCAGCTGCTGAGAGCTCCCGTACACCAGCATCACTCCATCACTGCCCCTGCCCACCATACACCAGACCCACATCCAGCATGGAGATGCCTTCCCAAAACAGGCAATGTGGGTTTATCTGGGCAGGCACTGGCCACGGGCTGGGGAAAGTCAACTACTTCCGGAAAATACCAGATAACAGGAAAAAATGCTGCAGACCAGCAGTAACATAAACCGACGGCGCCATGTAAACAAACGCTCTCAGGAAATAGCTGGAGGCAGCCAGATGAGGATGCAGCGGTCCCTGAGGCTCCCCAGCCTGCCCTCCTGTGTGGGGCAGGGTCTGTGCTCACGCCCTGCCCGGTCCCGAGGAGCTCTGCCGAGCCAGCCCCGCGCCCCGGGCGGGCAGCAAGCTTACCAGGACGGTGGTGCCCGGCGCCAGCCGCCTCCAGCCCGGGTGCGACGCTCCCAGTGCAGCCCCGGCTGGCAGGGAAGAGCTGGCCTAAGCTGGAGCGGAGGGAGGTGGGCCATGGTCCGGGAGGGGTGGGGGGAGACACTGACCCTTCGCATCTGCTCCCGCAACTGTTCCCGCATTGACTCGGGGCACTTATCAAGGTGGCTCTTCGACTCATGGTAAAGCGCCCGGAGTTGCTCTAGCTCCTTCCTTTCAGCATCAACCTTTGCCCTTTCCTGAATCAGGGGAGAATAAGACAAAACAAAAACAAAAACAAAAAGGGGGAGGAAAAAAAAGAAGAGAGAAAACACACTTCTCAAATGGGCAGCATGCAGAAGCTGTGAGTTAGAGCAGGGGCATCTGGAGACAGAGCGGGGTCCCGAGGAGGGGAGGAAGGAATGGGGGCAAGAGAGAGCAACAGACACAGGAGTTGGGGCCAGGCAGTATTAGAGGGGCTACAGCCAGCCTTTAAGCTCATCTTGTGGTTCCAAAAACAAACTTGCAGGCCACAGAAAGATCAATGCTGACAGCATGGGTACAGTCATCCTGACCCACACAAAGCTGCACCATGGCCCTCTCCGAACAACCACTGACAGGCACCAACTGCTGCTCACCAATGGGATGCTGCCAGTTGGGCACCACAGCTCCTGAACGCAGCCTGAGGGCATGGACCACTCTCACCCATCAGAAGGAAAGGTTGCCCATGAGGCAGCAGTGAAAACAGGAGGCTAAGGTCCAGCCCCAGTGCCAGAGATGCTCAGACAAGTCAGCAGTAGAGCAAATAGTTGCTCCTAAGCCTGGGATGAGGGGGAATTGTCCCCAACCCTTCCTCCCATGGCCACAGAAGGAGTAAAATGGGGTCAGTAACACGAAGCTGGTGTAGAGGAACCACCTCCCACAGGTCTGACAGCACCATGAAGGGGCTTGGCATTGGGAAACGCTTGCTGCAAAGGAACAATGTGCTCCGCATTGAGATGGGGGATCCCTGAAAAAGGGCTATGAGGGGACACACTGGTGGGGAGGCTGGGCTGGCACAGGCAGGTGCCTCACAAGAGGGGCTGCAGAGTGCCTGGGGGCTCCTGGGCATGCAGATATGTCAGAGGTGATGGAAGAGCTCAGAGCAAGCACTGTTAGTGCAAGTAGAGCAGGGTGGGTTAGGAAAGCGGGCACTCAGGTCAGCAGAGAGGTTGGGATGGGGATTTCCCTGTGCTCCTCCCCTGGCTCTGCACGGGGCTGTCCCTGGCTACAGAAGATGCCTACAAAGGGCTGGAGGACCAAAACCAGACCAAAAAATCCCAAACACTGTGGGGCCACCACTGGCAGGTGCCAATGGCAGCTCTGCCTGACCACAGGCACCTCAACAGCCCCAGCACCCACAGCCATGGGGCCAGCCAGGGCCCCAGGGGCGCTGATGCCACATCACGGTGGCACAGAGCTGCCAGTGGGACCCAGGCACAGGCTGCACAGCAACACTGGCCTCAGGTAGCAGGGAGCTGGATTCCAGCAGCTCTCCCACTGCAAAGCAGCTTGCCCAAGGCCATGCCACACTGCCAGCAACCAGCAGCCGGGACGAGCGTGCGGTGCACGCAGCTGCGTGGGTGCCTTCAGGCAATAACTGCACCACAGATGACTCCAGGGAAAGGAGACCAGGACACCCTCCTCAGCCTCTGAGATGAGTTAAACACCTGCAGTGGTTTCACAACCACCTCCAGTGAGCTGAACACTACAGCAGCAGCTGCCTTCACATGTGCAGATGCAGCAGAGTGAGGTTACTTGCCACAAGATGCAGTTCCCCAGCCAGGGCAGGGAATGGGGAACACCAAGACCCCACTTCAGCACTGCCCACCACAGGCAACAGCAACACCAGTGTCCCTGCCAGACCCAGACCCTTCCAATGCAACAGGCAGAGGCTGAAATGCTTCCCAGGCATCAGCCCTGCTCTCCTCTGGCAAGGCTGCTGGACCAAGCCCAGGCAGACAGACAGATGAACCAGCCACAACACAAACCAGAGGGGCTGCTCCCCAAAGCCTCTGTGGAGCCCAGGGTATGAAGAACATGTCTGCAGGGGAACACTGCAATACTGGGCACCGTGGCATCAGCTGTGAGTGCCAAGGAGGGCAAGGCCCAGGTGGTGACAGCAGGTACCTGCAATGGGGCTCACCTTGTCCCGCTCCTTGCAGATGCTGGCATCCAGGCTGGAGAGCTTCTCCTGCAGCTGCTGCACTGCCTCCTGCTCCTGCCGCAGCCGCGCCGCCTCCGACTCCCGCTCGCCCTGCAGCAGCGCCCGCTCCATCTCTGCCTGGACGGGCACAGCCATGTCAGGATGGCTGCCCCAGCTGGATCTCGCTCATTCCCATGGAATTCAGCACTGACTGGTGAGGGCAGCAAGCAGCAGGGGGCTCAGCAGTGTCCCCTGACTCCTCACCTCTCGAGATGTCTCTTGCAGCTGCTGCTCCAGCTCCTTGACACGGCCCTTCAGCTGGTCCAGGCGGCCGAGGACGCTGGCACGCTCCTCCTCCAGGCGCTGTGCCTCCTTCGCCCGGGGACCCGTCAGCTCCTCGTGCTGTGGAGAGGGATGGTTGGCATGGCATGGTGCAGCATGGCATGGCGCGGCATGGCACGGTGCGGCATGGCACAGGTGTCCCCTTACCTCGTGGTGGGTGCTCTCGGTGCTACTGCACTCCTCCTTCAGGTTCTCCTCGTCCGATCTCTCCAGGCTCTCCCTCTGCCGCAGCTCCTCGGCAGCACGGCCCAAAGTCATGGCAGCCCTGGGCACTCTCTGGCCACCATCTGCATCACCAGCCACCAGGAGCCGGTGCACATCACCTGGCTCAGCACCATCCGTCTTGGTGTACTCAGCACAGAGGTTCAGGATGGTCTCCAGGCGCTGCCGCTCCTGTGGGGAAGAATGGTGAGCACAGCACTCATCCCAGCATGTGCCATGGCCACAGCCCGTGGGACCCTGCGCTGATGGTGGGCGCCAGGAAACAGGCTTGCTCCTTGCCCTGCTTCACACTGGGATGGGCTGGGGGTATTACAAAGCACCCCAACCGCACAGCAGAGCCAGGCACGCGACGTGCTGGGAGCTGGAGACGGGCTAATTACAGGCGGCAGGGCCGGCTGCCGAGCGCCTCCGCTATTTCCAGGCAGTGACTCAGGCTGCCCGCGCCGGGTGTGAGTCAGGGCTGAGCAAACACAGCCCCGGCGGCTCAGCCTCTGGGACCAGCACAGACACGGGCAAACCCCACCCAGGCAGCTGCAGGCTCCATAAAAACTCCATCGGCCCTAAATATAGTCACAATGCCCACAGAGTCGTGGCACTGTGGAGGAGATGTGGAGAGCTTTGCAAAGCCAGGGGCACCACTGTTTCAATGGCAGCCATGCTGACCCCACCAACTTCCCCAGGCTGCTGCAAGTTGGGGGCTTTGTACTCCCAGAGAGCTGCTGAGCACCCATGGCCACTCCTGGCCATAATCCCCCAGGATAAGCCAGCAGCCTGGCAGCTGCAGCAAATCCCCAAAAGGCAAGCGCCAGGTTTTAAAGCAGCAAATGACAAAAAGCGTTTGCAAAGAGAGTGTCCCATACTCAAATGTGTCCCCCCCACTCAGCTCCAGAGCTCACCAGGCGCTCCATCTCCTGCTCCCGAACCCGCTCCTGCCGCTGCCGCCGGTGGTACTCCAGCAGCTCATCCTCGTTGTCGCTGATCTCAGTGATGCTGTTCTTGCGCTCTCGTGGCCCCGCCGGCAGCCGTGGGTCCCCCAAAGGCTTCCTGGGGGCACGGGGGCTCTGCCGGGGCGAGGGCATGGCCGGTGAGCTCAGCCCATACATTGGGCTCAGGCAGGTGCCAAAGCTGGGGCGGCGCGTGGGGGTCTCTGCCAGCAGCGGGGGCGAGGGGCTTCCAGCACCTCTTGACTCTTCTGAGCCCTTGCGCCTGGCACGGGGACTGCCAGGCACCTCCCTGCCCAGCCGGGGCTGTGGGGAGGGGGCGTCAGGAGCTGCCCCCCGGGGACTGGCAGCCCGGCGGGACAAGGAGGGGCTCAGCGGGGGCAGCTCCCGCATGCTCTCCATGTTCCTCCTGGCCACCCGTGGGCTCTCGGGGGGCTGCAGCCGTGCCTCAGGGACCACCCTGCTGGCAGGCTGTCGGCTGGGTGCCAGGGAGTCCCGTGGCTCTCGGAAGGGGCTGGGGGGCCGCTCCTGCAGGGCTGCCCGTGACCGTGGTGCCACCCTGGGTGTCAGCCAGGGGCTGCCTGCCCGGTGGTCGCTGAGCCTCTCAGCTGACCAAGGCTCACTGGGAACCCCACTGGGGCCCACACTGGGCAGGGTGGGCGGCTGCACGGTGTGGTTGTAGCTGGAGGAGCGGAGTGGGACAAGGGGCGGCACGGCTGGCCCCTGCTCCTGGCTGCTGAGTGAGGGGCTGGTGTAACTGCTGCTGCTGGCTGGGGAGGAGAGCGGAGAGAAGTTCTCGTAGCTGGAGCCTCCCGAGGTGGCACTAGGGCTGGGCGGGGGAGACAGGAGGCAGCGCCCACCCCCATTCACCACCGGGGAGAGGGGGGACCGGCTGCAGGCAGGCGGCTTCTGGATGCCAGGGGATGCCGGCTCCTCCAGCACCAGCGAGTCCATGATGTCCTGCAGGTCCTTCTCAATGGAGCTGACAAGGGAGCTGTGGCTGGGACACCCACGCTCTGATGACTGGTGGCCACCGTTCACCAGGGTCTCAGGCTCTGCAGGGAGACACAGGAGCAGGTGTCAGTGTGGTGTGACCCTGCCACAGCCCCTGCCTGGGCTGGGGTCCCACAGAGCAACCTGGCCTTGTTCCTCCACACAGCCCTTCTTTTCTGTACCCTGAGCTGCCTGCACCCCAGTGCCACCCTTTCCCACTCTGGCTGGGGAGCCAGGCCGGGGAGGAGGCCGGAATCCCACTGGCCCTGTCACCCAGGAGACAGAAACCTGAGAGCATAGCCCAGCCACCCACTCTGACATCCCTGTGTCGCAGCTCCCGGCCCCACTCCCTGAAGAGCAGCTGCCTGCACCGGGCACTGGCACCCACCACTTGCCCCTGGCACATTCCGGGTTCCCAGCAAGGGGTCAGAGATGCGACAGCCAAAAGTTGCTGACCTGTGGCGCGTCCAGACCCACTGCCACGTCGCCCGCAGCCTCCCTGTGCCCCTGGCCAGGGTGCCCCTGCCTGTGCTGCCCTGCTGTCCCTGCGCAGCACCGATGTGCCTGTCACTCAGGGGACGAGCAAATCACAGCAGGCGCAGAGCCCAGCCAGCACAGCGTGCCACCCAGGCTGCGTCACCCCCTGGCACCCAGTGGCTCCCCTGCAGCAGCTGGCACTGCCTGCATGCCTGGAGAGATGTGCCACAGCCCTGTCCTTGAGATCCCACCCAGTCCCATGAGGCAGAGAGGGACCACACAGGGCCCACACGGGATGCTGTGCAGTCACAGGACGCTCTGCAGTTTTATGATGCTCCTTGGCCTTAGCAGTTCCCTGCCTCCCTCCTCCCGTCCCCCAGCTGTGGGCGTGCTGCCTTTTCAACACACACGTGGCATGGGGAGGCTGCCAAGCTCCTCTCCCCGTGCCAGGGCGTGCTGGTCAGGGCAGGGAGAAGGGCTATCAACCCAGGGATCGCTGCTTAGGATTTGGACATCCCCAGAAACCAGGCATGGCACTGGTACTCAACCCATCACCCCATGGACAGGCAGACACAGCAAGATAAGCAGATCATGATATGAAGGACAGCAGTCAGGGAAATGGCCTTCACAGCCCTGGCACAGCGGCCCTGGCATGTAAACACACTCCAGGCAGCCGGGGAGGCTCTGCTGGGAGGTGGCTCTGCCGGGAGGTGGCTCTGCCATGGCTAGGCTGGGCAGAGGCCAGAGCTGTGCCTCACTGCCCCCACAGTCACCCTCTTTAAAACAATATTAATCATTATCAAACACCAGCATAGCTGCCATACCATGCCAAGCCGATGGATGGCACATCCACAGCTGGGTATGAGCCCCACTCCCAAGTGGGAGGGCTGGGAGTCCAAGAGGACAGGGCTGGGAGAGCATCACATGCCAGGAAGGCTTATGGCACGGGTCAGGGAGCACCTCAGCATCCTGCCTGGGACAAGGGGGGTCACCTACTTGCTGGCAGCCCATAGAGAGCCGCTGGGCTCCTGCCCCCCGCCGGGATCATGCTCTTCATCCACTTGGCTTCAGCAGGGTGGTTGAAGCGGAGGAAGGTGGCCTGGCCCAGGCAGATGGTGCACCCTTGGGAGAGAGGAGAGACAGTTCAGCTGCTGGCCACCGGTGTCAGAGCGATGCTGGAGAGGGGAGATGGGAGCAGCACAGAGAGGCAGCTGGGCGCTGCTGGCCCTAAGATGCGTCCCCGGGAGGGGAGCGGGCTCCTGCTGTCAGCAGAGGCTTAGGGGAAGGCTGAAATCCAGGTCACTCCCCGGCAGCTGCCGGCAGCGCGTCGCAGGCACAGCTGGGGTCCCCGCCGGGGGCCGCGAGGGGGCTGGCGGCTCTCCAGCCCTGCGCGTCTGCCAGCTGCAGACAAGACAGCTCCTGTCCCTGCCCGCACAGCACCTCTTCTTGGCCCAAAGCAGCAGCCTTGCCGGGGCAAGGCTGCCGAGCGACCCTGGGGAGGAAAGGCAGCCCGAGAAGGGAGCGGAGGCGTGGGGTACCCGCGGTGCTGGGGAGCCCCGTGCTGGCAGCGGGGAGCAGAGGGTAGCTGAGAGCCTCGGTGCTGCCGACACACCCCGCTTTGAAGCGCCTGCCAGGGCCCCGGGGAGCGGCTCGCTGCGCACCGACAGCCGGAGCCGAAAATCCCTCGCCGGAGGGGATGTGTTTTTTGGAGCGCCCGTCAGCCCAGGCTCGCAGCAGGGCGAATGAGAGGCCGTACGGATTAACCACCATCGCCGCCGAGGGGGCTGGTTCGAGTGCCCGAGTGCCAGGGCGGGACGAGTCCTGCTCATCCCGGCTAAGGGAGGGCATCCTGCCTGCCAGGGGACAACGCCGGCGCCCTGCCCGGGAACCGGCTCCTCTTTGAGAAGCATCACCGCCCTGCCCCTTCCCCGCCTGCCGGCACCAGCTGGAGCCACGCATCGCCCCGGCAAACAGGGCTACCCCCGAACCGCACCCCGAGCAGCCTGGCAGCCCCACGGCTGGTCTCGCTGTGGCCGGGCACGGGTGCCGTCCCTGCCTCGCCGCATCCCCGCCTGCCCCTCCACCAGCCCCCGCGGGCAGCAGAACGGGGGGCTAGGCTGACCCCTGCCCACAGCCCACCTGGCCCTCGCTACCCACCGTGGGACCGGCGGGACCCGGCAGGGCCGTCGCGCCGGAGCCGTCGCGCCCCTTCTCCAGCGGCCACGTGGCGCCCATTGTCCCCCGCGGGGACGTCCGCGGCAGCGCCCACGCGGGTGGGTCCCCCCTCCCCGGGGAGGGACGGGGACAGGAGCGGCGGGGCCGCAGCGACACCGACCGCGGGGGGCACCGGGGCTTTGTCACCCGCGGAGGGACGGGGCGAACCCCCCGCCCGGCGCGGACACGCGTGGCCCCGCAGCCCCGCACTCACCGCACCGCCGCCGCCGCCGCCCGGGCAGCGCCGCACCGCCCCCGGGGAGGGGCGGGGGGCCGGGCCTCGCCCGCTCCGCCCGGCCCGGTCGGAGTCATCCCCAGGAAGCGGGATACGGGACGTGAGGGGAGGGGATGGCGTGGGGAGCGCACGTGGTTCTCCCCGTGCTCCCCGGAGGGGCAGTGGGGGACAGGCGGGGTCCAAGCCCCCCAGCCGCGCAGGCAGACCGGCGTGGAGGATGCCCGAGGTGTTTTCCTCCGTCATCTCCCCTCTGAAACGCGGCTTAGCATCTCCACTGTTCTCCAAAGCCCACCCGGCTCTCTCCCTCCCCGGCTCACTTGTTGCACTTGGCTTGTTCTCAAACTTTTCTCAAACCTGCCACTACCTGGCAGGTCCTCAGTCCAGGGCACAGAGGCAGGAGCATCCCAGCTGGGATATGCAATTACAGGATGGTTCTGCCAACACCCTGATACCTGATGGCACAACTCCACTGGTGAAGGCTCTGGTGAATCCCAGCCTGCTCCTACCTTGGGTGAGGCGTGTGGGCCGCCGGACTGTCATGCCATCGATGGCGCAGGCATTGCCACAGGGGTGCAGGGTGAGTGTCCCCCGCACGTTCTCGATGTAGCAGTGCTGGGGCACCAGCCCAGGGCCTTGCAGGACGATGTCTGTTGCAGCCGTGCCGATGGTGGTTCTCCCTGACGGCAGAGAGGGCGGGTCAGTGTCCCTGCCACCAGTGTCCCCACAGGGCCCCCCTGGCAGCCAGCACTCACCTTCCTCCAGGGGCAGGAGTGTGATGGCAGTGCTGAGCCGGCCACTGCCCAGGCTCACCAAATGCGGCTTCTCTGTCTGCACCTTCAGCCCCTTGCCCGTGTCGATCAGGTCCAGAGGGCTGTTCTGCAGGAAAGGGAGGGATGCTCGCAGCTCGCTCCCCTGCACTGCCCAGCTGGCTGGGCTGCTCCAGAACAGCCACATGCCAGCAGGACCACCCAGCAGCAAGAGGCAGGAAATGAGGGCTCTCTCCTGTCCGTGCTGTCCACCCTAGGGAGCAGAGGTGAGCTGCCCTTTGAGCAGGAGATCTCTGGGGCTTGGACTGCATCTAAGAGGATCCAAGCTGACAGCCACTTAGCTCAATGGGCTTTGCTGATGATCCCATAATAGGATTGGGGCGAGGAGAAGCTGGAGGGCAGTGCTTGCACCCATGGTAGGGCTGGCTGTGGAGGAGAAGGGCTCCCAGCCAGATCTCCCTGTTTCCACTGGACAAAGGTCCAGTGGTCCTGTGTGCTCACCTGGATGACATTTTGCACTCTCTGGGTTGGGCTGGTGGGGGTCCTGCTGGATGCCTCCATGATGGCCGCTTGGAGATGCCGGATGCTTCCGGACACGGGCTGCTGCCAAAAAAAAGAGAATGGCAGCACACATGATCACACTGGGCATGTCCTTTATGTCTTCCTCCTGCACATCACAGACAGCAGCCTGAGCATACCCATCCCAAACTGGCATTTGCCACCAACAGGATTTTCCATCCTGAGCTTCCATCTCCAGCATGTCAGCAGCTGCCTGAAGCCAGCCTGCTAAGGAACACATCCCCATCTGCCTAGGGAAACCCACACACAAGCCAGGCATCAGGACAGGACATGGTCCCAGAAGGAGGCAGCACATGGGCTCAGTTTTGGGGAGGTGGTGGAGGAAACACACATACTAAACACCAAGAGCAGTGGGCAGTCAGACTCCAATGGCCACCAGCAGACAAAGACACAAGAGCACAGGATCCGTCTGTCCCCAACAACACCTGCCTGACACGTGTGGCACACCCCGGTACTCCCTTTGTCTCCAGTGCCCATCCCCACAGAGCAAACACCTCTGCTCCCGTGAAGCCCAGCAGCACTGGCAGCGGCAGCTGGAGGTGCACGGGCCGGGCTGACTGTGCCATGTGCCTACTGAAGTGGCCCACGGGCCCGTGGCTGCCAGGGCTGCTGCCCATGGAGCAGACACACAGCCACTCATTCTCTGCGTGGGCGGGAGGCAGCTCGGAGAGGAACGATTTCCGTCACCCGGCGCTCACGCCATGTCGGGATGCTCCAGGGTTACTAAATTTACCGTCTGCTGTTCCCCATATCCCGCCCTTCCGCACAGGACTAGCCGAGTGTGACTTAACCCTTCCTGTGCAGCCCCGATAGGGAGTACTCCATTCCCGTTAGTAACCCCGGTACCGGGGCCACCGGTAAAAGCCCCAGGCTCAGCTCCTGGCGGCATTTCCCGCTGTCCGACGAGCATTTCCCGCTGTCCCACTAGCAATGCCTGCTGTCCCGCCAACCCCCGGAGGGACCCCCGTAGCTCGGCCAGCACCGGGCTCAGCTGCGGGGGCGAGTGAGTGGCTATTACACACTGTGGAAAAAATGAAATGCTGGAAAACACCAGGCGTGGGATCCAGGGCTGCTTCTGCGACATCAGAGTTGGCTGCCCCACAGCAAAGTCTCTTTGGGGACCACAGCCACCCCACGCAGAATGGGGATAGCTCAGCTGGGGCAGGGGGAAGCAGAGATGCAGTACCCCAAGAGTAGTTCGCCGGTGCCCACCAGCTGCCGAAGCAGGAGCCCTCCTTTCCCTTACCTGCCACCTGGTCCTGGAGCCGAGTGGGACCCTCCGCGGCAGGGTGCCCATGTTTCCCAGGCACTGTGATGCTGCACTTCCCAGCATCTGGAGACCCCGCAAGCCCAGCTGAGCCCCTGCCCCTCGCTCGCACCCAGCCCCGTCACAATGTCTGGGAAGGAGGAAAAGCCAGGAGGGGCCAGGCTGCTGCATAGGAAGGGAGCGGGGCCAGGGTGGGATCCTGCTCCGGTGTTAACCCCTTCCCAGCACAGCTGTACTGGTGAGATCAGGAGAGAACCACGGGAGACCTCCATCCCTGGCACCTGGGTGACTGTCGCTGGTTCTGCCCACCTCCCGCTGCCCAAACTCCACGCAACCCCCCGCACTCCACAGGCAGCTCGTGAGCCGGAGGGTGACCCTGGCATCCCACCACTGCCCGATGCTCCCTGTTCCTCAGGATTGCACTCCATCAGAGCCCCTCACCTGGCTCCTCACCCCACCGGGGCCGCCCGCCGTCCGCCCAGCCCGTCCGGCTGGGGATGCAGCCCCTCTCCAGCCGGCTCTGCCGTAGGAATGCGGGGCGGGAGCGCGGCCGCCCCAGCCGGCGCCCCACTGCTGGGATGGACAAGGCGGCCTTTCTTCTCCCGCCGCCGCCTGCAGAACGCGCCGCTTGTTCCCGCCGTGGGAAGCGGTGAAGGCAGCAAATGCCAAGGGGTCGGGCTCGGTTACCGCCAAACAGCCCACGGTCCCCGTGCACCCCGCGCAGTGCTGCCCACTCAGCCTCAGCCTCCTGGAGGACAAAAGCCCCTTTCTTCTCCTGGCGCAGCCCAAAGCCTCACCTGGGAGGACTCCCAGCCCCGCCGCTGCAGGGGCCGTACCAGCCCCGGGCGGGCTGCACACAGACCCGCTGCCCCACCGCGCTGCGGGGCAGCTCCCGCACCCCCCTGCCCGCCCAGCCACGGGTGCTCAGTGGGCCACTCCTGCCCGACCTGCTGCTGCCTCCCCAGACCCACCCTGGGCACAGCACGCTCTGTCTCATCCCCTTCAGCGCGGCCAAGGGCCAACAGCTGGCAGGCAGCCCCCAAGGCTGCACCGTGTGCTGCTGACCAGCGCACGCTCCCGAGGGAGCACAACCTGGCAGACGCAGCCATGCCTGGGATGCAGCATGGAAGGGGCAGGCACATGGCACCCCTTGCCACGGCCGGGTGAGTGATGGGAAGAAGGTGGAGTGGCTGAGCCAAAGGGTGGGCGCAGCGGAGCATCGCACCCTCCGGCCAACTTGGCTGCCTGCTCGCTCCCCATCTGCTAACGCGCTCAGGGCGCGCTCACCCCTTCCCACACCCTCTGCCCCGGTAAACAACCGGCCCTTCCGCCGGCAGCTGGGAAGGGGGAGCCCGTCTCCAACACAAAGCCAGAGAGGAGCGAGGAGCCTGCCTGTTCTTGGCCGCTGCCTCCAGGTGTGGGGCTGACCCACAGCGGGCAGGGGAACACAGCCAGCCCTATCCCACCCAAGCGAGGGGCCGTGGGGCTGCATTGCGGTTGCCAGGACAACGCCACGATCCTGGCAATAACACCGAGGTAAATCAGCCGCCAGACAGCTCCAGCGGGAGCCGAGGAATCCCGGCCGCACCCGCTGATTTCATCGCTCCTGGGAAGTGCTCCCGCACCACTGCAGCACAGCTGTGCTCCTGTCGAGGTCCTGCCAGCATCACACCTCGGGCTCTCCACAGACTGGGGGATGCCCACCACGTGCTGAGGTCGGGGAGGGTGGGCAGCCCTGCTTTCCTGCACCCAATGCTCCCCTAGTTGATCCAGCTCCAAAGGCTGGTGATGCCATAGACAATCCCAACCACTGCTGCACCTCAAACACCAGCCCCAGCATCAGCATGTGCCTCCAGACACTGAAGCAGACAAGGAAACCTCCACCACGAGGTCCAGCCCCCTCACAAGGCCAGAAAGCTGCTCCTCAAAATGCTCTCATGTCAAATGACTTCTCAGCTGCAGGCCAGAGACTCAGCGAGGAGCATCCACGACTCCTGCTAATGTCATCTCACAGACCATGAAACAGGAGGGGTTTGGTGGGTCTTGAATCCAGCCCCTGGCATGAATCCATCACCCAGCCCTGTGTTTGCTGGGAGAGGAGTGGGGTGAACCTCACCTTTCCAAAACAGGCATCCCTCTCCTCTTTCTGGTGCCTGGCTGACAGCAAGGACCCCTTGCTGTGCAATCCTGTGGCTCCGTTCCCCTGCACTGAACCCTGCCCTGCTGCCCCACCCGTACCAACACACAGCAAACACAAATATACAAGAAGTTACCAAAAAAGCACTCGGCAGTGCTGCCCTGCAGCTTCCTCGTGCCTGAGGTGCCTGTTGTGCCCAGCCAGGGTCCTGCCCCCCTGCAGTCCCTCAGGTGCCCAGAGAGGGCTGGCAGCTTGCAGGGCAGCTGGAGCAGTGGGAGAGAGTGCAGCACTTCGGCACAGCAGCTGGACCTCCTGGGACTGCCAAATTCCTCTGGCTTTCTGGCAGCGGCTGAAGGGGCTGTGGCAGGAACGTGGCAGGAAGCTGGAGTAAACAAGATCCAGCCATGGAGCGGGGTCCGGCCAGGCCAGCGCCGTTCCCAGGCTCCCCAAGAAGCATCAAGGACAGAAGGGGTGGCCTCAGGCCAAGCACCGTTTCCCTGTGCAACTCTTCTCCAGCTGCAGCAGGATCTGGGGATGGGAGAGCCTTGTCCAGCCTCCCACACAGACCAGGCTGCTGCTCTCAGGGCTCCCACACACCAGACCCACCACTGACATGGACCACCAGATCCGGACCCAGCTCCCAGCCCACCCACCTCCCCCAAAGCATTGTGCACTGACCAGTTCTATGACTGATGGGGGTCTTTCCTACTTTAGCGCCTGCAGCTCCTTCCTTGCACCCCTCCTGGGGTGCCCTGGGGGACACAGATCCCCAACATGTCCCACAGATGGCCCTGACAGGAGCCAAGACAGACAAGCCCCTTCTCACCCCCACATCACAAAGCTGCTTCTGAAGCACTGGAAGGTCCCTGCAGGGCAGGACACACTGAAAACATCCTCATGGCTCCCCACGGCAGGGGCCGTCTCGAGCAGGAGTAAGGGATGGGACCCCACCCATCAGCCGCTCACCTTCACTTTCCAGGACCGGCAGCCCTTCCTGGGCTCTGCCGCCTCGGCTCCTCTGTCTGCCACCGTCTGCTACGGCCGCGTCCCCGCCCTGTCCCGCCCCCGCGGGGCCGGGGCTGACCGGCCCCAGCTCCGGAAGGACCTCACGACCCCCAGCCAGCTCCTTTGACAGTACTTTATTTGATTAAAGACTCAGTATTCTCTGTGTACACTGGAATGTGCTCTATTCCCTAGGCCAGGATCATACGGGGTTACAAAAAGGGGGGGAATCTCAGCTTGGTTTAAATATCACCCTCCAACGAATGTAAGAAAAACAAAGCTCCTTGGATGCTCGAACTAACCTCGACTCCATTTTAAAAATCATACAGACAAGCAGCTCTGGAACAGGACCAAGTTACTGGGATTCATTGCCTACTTTGCTAGGGAAGAGGGTTTGCCCTCCCAGGACAGGACCACGGTTGATTTCCTCTCAGGTGCTGCCAGCAGAGGAGAGACCACGAACTTCTTTGGCAGAGGACCCCAGGGGCCCACGACAGGCTGGCTGTCTCTCACAGAGCACAGTACATACACTTTTAGGGCCTTTGCCTTCCACCCGCACGCTTGGGCCCTCCAGCCAGAGGTGAGGTGTGCCCGGGGGCAGGTGACACTTGTGACACAGGTGAGATGAGTTGTGAGGGGAGCAAAGATCTGTGAGATGAGGCAAGTAACGCTGGTGAGGCAGTGGGGGAGGAACGGCTCAGATCAGCCTCCATCTTCCCTGGAAAAGTGTTTCCTTCCCCCCCACTTGCCAGCACTGAACAAACACTGGTTTGGGGCAGGTTCCAACCAAGAAGGCAGAGTCACCCAGGCAGGCAAAGCATTCTGCCTCCCCAGACACCAAAAGGGCCTTGCAAAGGACACATAACTGGTTCTAACCTATCTAAACCTCCTCCAAAGCCTGGCCCAAGAGCAGCTGTGACAGACAGCAAGGACACAGTCCCCTCCTGATGCTCTCCTCACTGCAGCAGGAGCCAGAGCACCCAGAGCTGAGCCATCACAGCACAGCAGGGATGGGAGAAACAGCAGTAACCGTGTGGGGCAAAAGGACCAAAAGCCCCTGGTTCCTCTTACCCACCCTGTGCCCCTGCCACGGTCCCCCCACCTCTGAGGCCCAGGGCTGCTTGCTCAGCTTCCACCAGATGGAAGGGTCCGGAGCAGCAGGTGGCCCCACACATGTTCCCTCAGTGCCTGCTTTCCTCAATGGAAACGAGAGCTGGAGGACGAGGAGAAATCAAAACGTAAGCACCAACAACAGAACAGCGCGAGACGCTTCGGGAGGGTAGAGAACGATGTCTGGTCGGCTCTGGGGCTGAGCTCCGGGCGTTGCCAGGGGAGGAGGGGACATGTCACAGTCAGGCTCTCTGCAGAGATCTTGCTTTTCTGCCGGCCGGTAAAAATCTGCCAAAGAAATTCGTGGCCTTTCCCCCCCTGAGCACGTCAATTCTCTGCCAAAAATGTCTGTGACCCAGGAACGCTGCGGATGGCAGACAGAGCCACGTGTCCTAGCAGAGGGGGCTGCGGCGTTCCCAACATTCAGAATAAACGTCGGCCTCTTTTTTTTTGTTTTAATTTAAAAAATTTCCTCCTTTGCACTTCCCCACGTCTGGCATTACAGGATTTCGTACTTGTCGACCAGGAAGGTGGTTTCAGTGGAAAACCTTACAGGGCTGTTCCCGTCTACCTGGGTCACTTTGGTAACCTGTGGAGGAGACAACAGGCAGTATTAGGTCAGCATTGAATGCTCCTCCCCACCACAATGATGCTGTGCTTCCCAACACCAGGATGGTCATGAGGGCAGAAGTTACCCGGTGCCTTCCAACCACAACTCAGCCCTGAAACAAAGAGCTTTGCTCCCAGGAAACCTGAAGGAGGGGAGTGATTCTCTGTGGTAACTGTGTCTCCACTGAGGAGTGAAGGGCAGCTGCTGGCTACACTTCAATGGGGGCAGACAGTCATATGCCAAGCTGTGTTTTGGCTCCAAGGCTGAGGGATTCTCTTACAAAGTCTGAGACAAATTAATGATTACTCAAAGGCACAAAGGCACAACTGAAACTGCAAGAAAGCTCTGGGAGGTGCTGCCAGTGCTGTCTGCTGACACTCTCAAATCCAGCTATCTCAGAAGCAAGTTAATGTTGACCCCTCAGCCACGGCCAGTGGGACAGCAAGGCCCTGCCACAGCACAGCCAGTGTCAGCCAGACAGGACTGAGGCAAGAGTGACATCACACCTGCAGAGCACTGGCAGTGACCATACCTGTATGTTGCAATAGTTCTTTTTGGAGACGAAGGAGACTTGCACCGGGAAGAAGTCGTTTGGCTGCCCTGCTATGCTGAACTCCAGGCTGCCGCTCTTGTTTTTGGCATCTATCACTGGCAGGCACCACTCGAGGAGGTTTCTCCGGCTGTCGTGGCGATACTCGCCATCGATCTCCCCAATCACTGGGGCACCGACACCAGACCTAGAGCAGGCAACAATAAGTGAAAATAAGTTCCCTGCACAGAGCTAACAAAGTGCTTGTAACACCTGTTGGCTTGAGCAGACCCACACATCAGGTAGAAGGAGGTGGAGAGAAGAGCAACAAGGCTGGTGAAGGGACTGGAGCACAAGTCCCATGGGCAGAGGCTCAGGGAGCTGGGGGTGTTTAGCCTGGAGAAGAGGAGGCTCAGAGGTGACCTCAGCACTGTCTAGAACTCCCTGAAGGGAAGTTCTGGCCAGGTGGGGGTTGGTCTCTTCTCCCAGGCACTCAGCAATAGGACAAGGGGGCACGGGCTCAAGCTCTGCCAGGGGAAATTGAAGTTGGAGAGCAGAAAAAAATTCTTTCCAGAGAGTGCTCAGGCATTGGAATGGGCTGCCCAGAGAGGGGGTGGATTCCCCATCCCTGGAGGTTTTTAAACTGAGCTTGGCCGTGGCACTGAGTGCCATGATCTGGTAAAGGGACTGGAGTTGGACCAAGGGTTGGACTTGATGATCTTGGAGGTCTTTTCCAACCCAATCCATTCTATGATTCGGTGATTCTATGACTCGTTAGTTGCTACTTACGGCAAGGGGATGGTGATGACCACATCGTTCAGCTCTAGGCTCTCCTCCTGCAACTCATATTCAATGTTGACATCACAACTGTTCCCGCTCTCTGAGGGCCAGCAGTTAACTGAGGGCACAGAGACAGTGTGTGAACCATGCAAACCTTCCACATGGAACAGGCTTTCACTTCAAAATTCCCATCAAAGTCATTCCCAAGAAATTCCGACTTTAAGAAAAGCTCTGTTTTCTTTGAGAGTGTTACACAAAATGCACACTACTGAGGGCAGGCACTATCCACTGGATACACAGAGGAATTCCATGTCTCACACTGTAACATGCTCCAGGCAGCCCAGCAGCCAAAAGGCAGATACAGACTGGCATCCCATGGACTAACAACAGCCTATTCCACCTGAGCCCCCAAATTTGCACTCACTTGTCAATGGAATGAAAGACTCTTCCGTGGTCTGCAACCTCCACTTCAGCACACCCACGTCACTGTTAATAGGGAATGACTTCTCTGGGTTCTTCAAACCAATCTGTGACTCTGTAGTGAAGAGCTTCTTGTCCACATTTGGGTGAGTCTGAAAGAGGAACACATGCTCAGGCTGTAGGTCTAAACCCAAGGACAGAACTGTAAGTCATTCAGGTTCTACCAGGACAGGCCTACAAAGAGCGTTTTTCTTCACAAAACACACATCAGGTTTGTTTATGGCTCAGAAGCCCATCTGGAGCACACCTGCTTATCAACTTGGGATTCCTTCCAGGAAATGCTGCTCTGACAAGAAGAATCCACACCACTGCCATCCTTACATGCCACTGCACCAGAGAGCCCAGCACTGCATGTCCTGGGCTGATACCTACAGAACAACTAACTCCTCAGATCTTAAAAGACCATCCTGCATGTCCACAGCACACATTTCTCTTCAAGAAAAATCAACCTTATCAGCCTGAAACCACAACTCTACAACCTCCCTCAGCAACTTTAATGCACGTCTGTGTCAGCAACCAAACTCCATTTAAACACTCTCTTCACAACCATGAGCATGAGCAGCTTTTTAGAAGCGGAGGATTTCTACAAGTCACTGTTAAGTTACACTAGAAAGAAAGAGGTCAGCACAGGCTTTGGTCTCATCTTCCACCCGAGCAGTGCTTGTTAGAGTGCTGTTAGAGACTTGCTTGTTGGATGGGCTGGAGTGTATTTGCAGTCAGTGATGTGGGGACAAGCCCCTGGTGAGGAGCAAGCCAGAGTGTCAAAGCAGCACCATCTCCAGGGATCAATATGGTCACACAGAAAGAGAGAAAAGGACAATCTCCCAAGAACCTTCTGTGTTGCTACTGCTGACCATGATCAAGTGCTTCAGCAGTCATTCCTAGTATAGCAGTGACAGGACAAGGAAGGAATGGTTTTGGAGAGAATAAATTCATTCCCCATTGGCACAGGAAGTTTGTTCACCCACTGCCACTCCACAGCTGCAGCTGACATCACACCAACAGGCACTGAGCAACTCACGAGGCTGCTGCAAAGTCCAAGTGAGGTCACCCCACATGCCAACATGCACTGCTGGGCAGATAAGGCTCTGAGGGCAGGGTGGTGAACACTGAGACCGCATTTCTCCTGTGAACTTCACTCCTTTGAGCATGACTGGCCTTGCACTAAGCACTCCCATTTCCAATGCCTTTGTTGAGAGAGCTTGGATGAGAACACAGGACAGTAACATGCTCAAATACTTCTGATTTTTTTCCCTGGAAAGCAGCAAAAGCACATTCAACAGCACAGGACTCCAAAGAGGCTTTACCTGTAGCTGCACTCCCCTCTTGTCTTCATTTTCTACATGCAGGCGAATCCGTGCAAACTTTTCATCAGAGATGTGCAGCATGATCATACCATGCAGCTCCATGTTCTGCAAGCCTCCATCACGGCCACAAGTCAAGGAGATTTTCTCCTCTATCTTCATGTGCACACTAGACAGACAGAGAAAAAGCTCAAGTCCTAGGCTTGGTATCTCCCAGGCAGCAGAGAGATCAGTGCTCAGCAAAGACATCCTGTGTGTGCTGAGCAAGGGCTCCCAAACAGAACAGCATGGCTGGCACTGTGGGGGCTAATGCTGCTCTGACAGGTGAACTCAGGGGCAGGAGAATCTATGGATATGGGTCTGCAAGGGATGGAATCAGTTAAACAGCAGTGAGACATGGTGGTCACTCAAATCCCCTCTTCGAGGCCACAGCGCTAGGGGCACTAAAGGGTTCCAAACTGCTGTGTGTAAAATGGAGCATGAATGCCTCTATCTTGAGTGGCAAGGGAAAAGGGCAGCTATCTGACGGCTAAAGGCACAGGAAAATTCCCAAGCTCACCTCAACAATGGATGCACATCCCATTCAAAGAGGATGCCTAACCCAATTACCTATTTCCTTTTTGCTGCTGTGCTTTCCCAGATTTTGCCCACCAGCTGTTATAGTTACCAGGTAAGGGAGCACAGGAAAAAGCCAACAAGGAACAGGGAAGCTCTTTTCCAAGGCCACACACAGGGAGAGCAGTGAGGAGACCACTTCCAAAGCAAGGGCAGCACTCACCTCTCCATGTTAACGGGCGGAGTGAGAACCTTGGCTGCCTCCGCAGAGCGCTTGCCTACAGAAGTCATGATGTTTTCTCCTTCTGATTTCAGCTTGTCCACAAAGTTGTCCACCTCCTTCCCCTTAGCGCCAAGTTTCAAGGCTTTACTGGGACCTGAAGGTCTAAACAGAGGCCAAGTCTCAGTTGGTTAAAACTGGGTTGTAATAATGCCAAGGTCATGGGTTCAATCCCCTATGTGGGCCCTTCACTTAAAGTTGGACTCGATGATCCTTGGGGGTCCCTTCCAACTCAGAATATCAAGAACTGTGAATACCATCAAATCAGTTCACTGCAACAGTTTCCTCCTTCCTGGTTTTCTTCAAGTACTCTAAGCTGGCCATCCCAAAGCTACACCGTTCACCCCGAGATTAGCTCAGTTGGTTAAAACGTGGTTGTAATAACACCAAGGTCATGGGTTCAATCCCCTGTATGGGCCATTGACTTAAGAGTTGGACTCGATGATCCTTGTGGGTCCCTTCCAACTCAGAATAGTCTGTGATCTGCAGAAAACCTTGACAGCCTTTTTGAGGGAGAAACATGCACAGGGCTGTCATCTTACATGTAAGGTGCTAAGTCATAATTTAGATCTGGATTCTGTTCCTGTATTACCAGGAACTGGGATCTCTTTTTCTCACACAAAATAGGAAGCTCTTTCCTCATCCAAAGTTCCACAGAGATGATGAGGCACATCTGTGGTACATGGGCCAAATGCTCCTGGATAGTTACACACGTGAGGAACCCTTGTCAGACCCTCTGTTTGGACAGGTAGTTTGACCCACCAGTGGCCCCAGGGAACATTTGCCACCTGCTGTCCCCCTACCTGGCCGGCGCTGGTGCCACCTTGGGCTTCTCAGTCTCAATGATGGTCTCTGTGATCATTGCTGCCGTCGTGCCCCCCGACACGGCCGAGCTGCCGAAGCCCCCAAACCCGGGCGCCTTCTTGCCGTGTCTCTCCGCGTCCCTCCGGGCCTGCTGCAGCTCCTTCGCTTTGCGGCGCATCTCGGCTTTGGCTTCGCGTTCCTGCGTCTGGGGGAAGAGACAAGAGGCTGATGGAGCTCTAAAACCTCAGACCAACTAAGTGCAGTTGCCCACAAACCTCTTGACAATAAAAAGAAAACAAGATATAGGTTTAGATAAATACAGGATGCAATTTTACAGAAAAGCTCAATAGTTTTATGGCCCCACCAAAGCAGAGAACACCTCTGTACAGCAAAGGTGGCATTTCCCAGACATGGCACCCTGTGCCAGGCTTGCAGGAGTCCCTGCTCACCTCTCGGACTGCCCGGAACACCTTTTCCTCATGCGAGTCCATCTCGGTGAAGGTCCGGATTTGTGCCAAGTTCACGTTCTCACGGTAGCCCAGGGCGACAATTTCATCAAAGGCAAAGATCAGGTCAAAGCAGTGCTCAGAGATCTCATTCTCCTCCAGAGCTCGACAATATTCAGGGATCTAGCAGGGGAGAACCCACAGGGAGTCCTGTGTAAACATTTTCTTCCCACAATCCCAGAGGTCACAGCTGTGCTGACCCTCCCAGCCCCAGTGCACCCTTATGCTGCTCCTGGTACCATTACATTGTTGATAAACAAAATTAAGTTTGGCCATTAAATTAGTTCAGTTGGTTAAAACTTGGTTGTAATAATGCCAAGGTCATGGGTTCAATCCCCTGTATGGGCCACTGACTTAAGAGTTGGACTTGATGATCCTTGTGGGTCCCTTGCAACTCAGAACAGTCTGTGATTCTGATTCTGTGATTATTTTTCTATATTAAAGTCCTTATAGAACCACTCAGTTTCCTTGTAACACTAACTCAGAGGAGCTCAACTACACACAGATTTCCTCGAGATCTTTTGACTGTGTGAAGACACAAAACTTGCTGCTTCAGGAGCCCTGCAAAGCAGTGCTGCATTTGTAACAGCCACACATGGGAACATCATGTTATTTTTGGAAGGAATACAAGTCTTAGATTAAAAACTGAGATTGGCCATGGCGCTGAGTGCCATGATCTGGGAAAGGGACTGGAGCTGGACCATGGGTTGGACTTGATGATCTCGGAGGTCTTTTCCAACCCAATTGATTCCATGATTCTATGATACTACGATTAATAATACAGAGAACACTCAAGGCTAAATTACAGTCAGCCCTTTGCTCTTACCAGATGAAGAAACCATTTAAAGCTAAATTACAGTCAACCCTTTGGTCTCACCAGCTCAGCTACGACTGAGGTTTTGTGCTGAATTCAAAACTACCACCAAAACTCCAGAGCTTTCTTCCCAGTCAGGAAGGGAAGCTCTGGAACACCAAGCTGCCAGGTGGAGGCAGGCAGTGCTCCAGCACCAGCTCAGAGACAGGTCCCTCACAGCAGCACCATTCTGGGCTACAGAAATGTAACTGCACGACAGATCACACAGAATCACAGACTATTCTGAGTTGGGAGGGACCCACAAGGATCATCGAGTCCAACTGAAGTCAATGCCCCACACAGGGGATTGAACCCACGACCTTGCGTTATTACAACCAAGTTTTAACCAACTGAGGTAACCTCACTTCAATCCTTACCACTCTGGAGAAAAGTCGGAGTGTTTCCAGGTCTTCCAGGATGTTGCTGTTCTTGGTGGTGATGAGCACCATGTAGAGCTTCTCCATGGGCTGGTAGACGTAGCGCACACTCTCTGTCTCCACAAACGTGTGCTGCTTGCCCGTGTTCATCAGCTTGGGGAACGCTGCCAGCAGCCCCTCGATGCGGGTGCGCGTCATCTCCACGAACTGCCGCGACACGATGGCCTTCCCCGCCTTTGTGCACACAGCGGCTGCCAACAGCACCTGGGCGGGCACGGCGGGTCAGCACAGCTCACAGACAGGATTGCTGCCCCCCACACCTCCCCTGCACGCTCCCCTAAACGTGATTTTAAGCTTTTTCTGTGTCCCAGAACTGAGCCAGGCCAAGAGCAGACAGCTCTGTGTGGGAAACACACCAAATTATGAGGAGTGGAAAGAATGGGCTTTAAGAAGACAGGCAGCTTGTCAAGCTCAAGGAGATTGTTCAGTGCTGTCTTTGAAGTCCACACTTAAAGCCTGTTCTTCCCCAGGCACTCAGCAATAGGACAAGGGGGCACGATGGGCTCAAGCTCTGCCAGGGCAAATTGAAGTTGGAGAGCAGAAAAAAATTCTTTGCAGAGAGAGTGCTCAGGCATTGGAATGGGCTGCCCAGAGAGGGGGTGGATTCCCCATCCCTGGAGGTTTTTAACCTGAGATTGGCCGTGGCACTGAGTGCCATGATCTGGTAAAGGGACTGGAGCTGGACCAAGGGTTGGACTTGATGATCTCGGAGGTCTTTTCCAATCTAACTGATTCTATGATTCCACTCTTCATACTTTGGTGTGTTTTCCACAATCTCTGCTTTTCTGTGGCTCCCTCTGTTCCATGTTCTGTCCCTGCATTATCCTCAGAGCTCTCCCTGCTCCTGTCGGGCAAACGAACCCATTCCACACACACCAAGGTATAACAACCCCAGGAGCATTAGGGGAAGCTCCAGGACATGGACTTTTCCAAGAGGCTGCTCCAGCTCACAACTACAGGCAGGAACGCTGTGAGATGTGACATCTCTGCGGTGCCACCCGCACGGCACCGCCAGGCTGAGAGCCCCGGTTATCACCCACAGCCCTCGGGCGTTGTCACTCGCCAGCTGCACCTTCTCTTTCTGTCTGCCCTCACGTCCTCCCCGCATTTCTCTCTCACAAATCAGCTTCTTAATTACCTTTGTCAGAACAACGCTGTTCAGAGCTTTTAAATCCCCAAACTAACAGCAAGAAGCCGACACCCTCAAACGCGGCCGCACTGAGCCCTTTGGCAGCTCGGCTTTGCCGGGGCCGTGTGCGGAGGGTCCATCCCGGCCCCGACGGGCCAAAGGAACCGGGACAGCCCCGGGAGAGACGCAGCCCTCCGGTCACACCGGGAACGAGCACCCCGAACGCCCTTTAGGGCCGCCGTGAAGAAGCCAGCTCAGAGGGCTCCCAGGGACGATCTGACGCGCCCCCGCCGGCCCCGGCCCGGCCCGAGCGGCAGTGCCGCGCTCCATCTCGCCAGGCCGCGGGCTCCAGCACCGGCCTGCGCGCAGGCCCGCCGGGCCCGGGGGCCGCCCCGGGGACTGCCGCGAGCCCCGCTCCGCCCGCAGCGGGCAGACTCTTCCCTTACCATGGCGGCGGCGGCGGCGGGAGCGGCGCTCGGTGCCTCCGGTCCCTCCGGTCCCTCCCGTGCCCAGCCGGCCCCGCAAGATGGCGGCGCCGCGCCACGTCCGCACCCGGAAGCGCCGTCACGGAGGGGCGGGGCGGCACCTCCCCGCCGCCAGGGGGCGCGCTGCGCCGCCGCCGCCGCTCCGGCCGCTCTGGCCGGCGGGGGGGGGGGTGTGTGGGCCGGGGGGGGTGTTGCCATGGCGACGGCGGCGGCGGCGGTGGCGCGGAGGGACACGGAGAGGGCTCAGGTGGGACGTGGAGAGAGTGGGACACGATGGGACACGGGGAGGGCCCAGGTGGGACATGGAGAGAGTGGGACAGGATGGGACACGGGGAGGGCCCAGGTGGGACATGGAGAGAGTGGGACACGATGGGACACGGGGAGGGCCGAGGTGGGACATGGGGAGAGTGGGACACGATGGGACACGGGGAGGGCCGAGGTGGGACATGGGGAGAGTGGGACACGATGGGACACGGGGAGGGCCCAGGTGGGACATGGGGAGAGTGGGACACGATGGGACACGGGGAGGGCCCAGGTGGGACATGGGGGGACTGGGGAGGGAGGGACACGGGGAGGGCCGAGGTGGGACACATGGGGACACTGGGGGACATGGGAAGGGTGGGACACGGGGGGACACTGAGGGACACGGGGAGAGCCGAGGTGGGACATGGGGGGGCCACGGGGGGACAGGGGGAGGGCCGAGGTGGGACACGGTCTACACGGGGAAGGACACGAGGAGGCTGGGACATGGAGGGACGCGGGGAGGGCGAAGATGGGACACGGGAGACACGGGTAGCGCCGAGGTGGGACTCGGAGGGACATGGGGAGGGACACAGGGAGGGCCGAGGTGGGACTCGGGGGCACACGGCGGGCTGAGCGGCCGCCCCTGACTTTGCCTCTCGGCGCAGCCCCGCCCGGTGGAGAACCAGCCGTACGACGAGAGCCTGGAGCTGCCCGAGGCCGAGCCCGGGCCCCACTCGCCGCAGGCAGGGCCTGCCGGCCGCCCGCACGGCTCCCGCCGGCCCGCCCTGTCCGGAGGGGCCGCCGAGCGCCGGAGCGGAGAGCGGGGCGGCAGCGGGAAGGTACGAGTGGGGCGGGCGGGGACAGCGGGAACAGCCGTGGGACAGCCGGGGACAGCCAGTGAGATGGGGCTCTCTCCCCAAGAGGGAGGCAGTGTCCCGCCACGATGACCCCGCCACCCTCAGCGAAGACGATGAGGACGATGAGGACTCAGAGGAGGATTCCTCGGAGAGCGACTCGGAGGATGACTCGGAGGAGGGGGCCACGCTGGAGGGGTGAGCGGCATTCCCGGCCGGCCGAGCTGGCACTGGTGCTTCTGGGTGCTTTACAGGCCATTTCATGTCTGACAGTGTCCCCTGCTGCCACGAGGGTGAGCAGGATTCGGGACAGGCAGCTGCTGCCTCCTCGTCCCCAGTGCTGCAGGCTGGTGGTTCCTCCAGGTGATGAACCAGCCCCGAGCCCTGTTTGCCGTGCCCAGGAGAGGCAAGACTGGAACAACACAGTGTCAGCCAGCCCTGCCTGGCAGGGAATGCCCAACAAAGGAAAGGACCATCTCAAACACATCATTTGGCTCCTCATAATCCTCCTCATTTTCCAACATTTTCAGCTCCAAAGCCATTGCTGACCCCTTTGCTGCTGTCCCAACCTCTGCCGTTGTGGAGAGTGCTTATCCCCCTTCTGACTGCCCTGTGTGGAGCTGAATGATCACAACTGTCCATCACTCAAGTGGTTTTCTTGACCAGCAGGTCTAAGGCAAAACAGGGCCCAACAGAACCTGCCACATGTTAATCTTTGCCCATGACTCTCTTCCTTTCTTTAGTGACTTCAATCTAGCAGATTTTGACTACCTGCAAGTGTCTTCTGAAATCAAAGACCTCTTTGAATATATTAAGAGGTGAGTGGAAGGGTTGTAGCCCACTCTTGACTCTCCTGCAGCACCGTTCCCAGTCACAGGCACCGTGTTGGTGTTTTTTTCCAGGTACACTCCCAAAACAATAGAGATGGAGCACAAGCTGCAGCCTTTTATTCCAGACTTTATTCCTGCCGTGGGAGACATTGACGCTTTCCTAAAGGTACATTGTCTTTGGTTCCTGCCCTGATCCTGCCCCGTGAGCCGGGGCGGGGCTGGTGGGCGTGGCGGGGGCCGGCCCAGGCAGCCCTGGTGGGGGCAGAACGTCACTGCGCTCTCGAACATAGAGTCATAGAATGGAGCGGGTTGGAAAAGACCTCCAAGATCGTCAAGTCCAACCCTTGGTCCAACTCCAGTCCCTTTACCAGATCATGGCACTCAGTGCCACGGCCAATCTCAGCTGAAAAACCTCCAGGGATGGGGAATCCACCTGGCTAGAACTTCCCTTCAAGTACATAATGGGCAGAGACCTGGAAAGCAACACTCAGGGGCTCGGTGACCACCCAAACAGCACTTATGTAACTTGGGCTAAGAGCTGGGTTTTCCCTTCCCCAGCACCATGTGCTTTTCAGACAGCGCCTTATTAACAATGTGCATCCCAGGGAGATCTTGGGGAGGCTCTGCACAAACCTGCCCTGGACTCCATAGAGAGCACAGCTCTGTTTTCCTGCAGGTTCCCCGTCCAGACAGGAAGCCTGACAGTCTCGGCCTGCTGGTCCTGGATGAGCCCTCGACCAAGCAGTCAGATCCCAACGTGCTCTCCCTTTGGCTGACAGAGAATTCCAAGCAGCACAACATCACAGTGAGTCAGGGAGGGAGAGGCTGCACTTGCTGCACACTGCCTGGAGCAAACCTGTGGTGTTTTACTTCTGTCTCTGTGACTCCAGTGTTGTGGCAAAACTGAGAACTTGATTTTAAAAGCAGCAAAAATGAACCTTTTGCTTTAATCCATAGCTTTAAACTGCAACAGATCTGAGCCTTGCTTCAGGCACATTTTCTTACAGACTCTGGGTGTGTTCCCTTCAGGTGATGCTTTATTTCCTTTTGGTTCTCCATACTTGGTTTTAGTTGGTGTTTTGCCTGCAGAAATCCATTGATAAAAGTACAGCTGGGAAGGAGAGAAGCCCTGGTTCATTGAGAGCAAACACAAGGTTCCCAAAAACCCCCAAAATACCACAAAATGCTTCCAGGTTTATATTTCTGTTTTTAGCAGCAGATAAAAGTAAAGAGTTTGGAGAATGCAGAGAAGAACCCCAAAGCCATTGAGAGCTGGATTGAAAGTATCAGCGAACTGCACCGCTGCAAACCTCCTGCCACAGTCCATTACTCCAGGTGAGCTCTGACATTGGGTCACTGCACTCTGGCAGTAGGAGGTTCTGTGTGATCCTGAAGTTTATGTTTTTCTCTTCCCTGGCAGGCCAATGCCTGACATTGAGACCCTGATGCAGGAATGGTCACCAGAGTTTGAGGAACTCCTGGGAAAGGTATGTTGTCTGAGTGATCAGTAATTAGCTCGACATGTGGTCTTAGAAACCATCTGCTCCACCCTGCAGCTCAGCCTGCTCATGTTTGTTCTTCCTCACCACCTCCCCCCTGCCAGAAGTTGGGGAGCAGCCCAGTGCTGGAATTCCCAGCTCTGCCCCAGTGGCCTGCCTGTCCTCCCAGGCTCCTGCAGTCCAGGAGCAGAGCTGATGGCCTGTCTGTTCCAGGTGGGCCTCCCGACCGCGGAGATGAGCTGTGACCTCACTGAATACATCGACGTGATCTGTGGTGAGCTGGGGACATGTTGTGCTGCTGGCCTGCTGCTCTTCACTGAAAACCAGAGAGCTTTGGCTGCAGGCTCAGCCCCGAGCAGTTGGGATCATTTCCTGCTGCCTCAGAGGGAAGTGGGCTCTTGTGCCACAGGGTCCTTGGTGCGCAGAGGCCCAAGTGATGGTGGGCAGTGGGGAGCTCAGCCCTTCGTGACAGCAGTCTGTGCCAGGCAGTGCAGCCCAGGTGCCCTCACACACTGCGGCTCTTGCCCACAGCCATTCTGGACATCCCTGTGTACAAGAGCCGGATCCAGCCTCTGCATGTCCTCTTCTCCCTCTTCTTGGAGTTCAAGAACTCACAGGTACGCAGCTCCAGCCGGGTGCTGCTCACCCAGCTGGCAGCACCACACAGCTGCTCCCCTCCTCTTTGGCTCTGGGGAGCAGTAGATGTGTGCCAGGGGCTGGTGGGCCCTGAAAACATGTTCTCAGCTGCTCCTGTCCTGGTGCCTCTGCCTGGTGCAGGGAACTTGGCCACGCTGCTGGGCTGGAGTGCCATGGTGTTCAGCAGGGCAGCACAAGCCAGAGCAGGTTTGCTTAAGGCACTGCTGAGCACACAGCACACAGCTCTCACACAGCTCACAGCTCTCACACAGCTCTCACACAGCTCACACACAGCTCTCACACAGCTCACAGCTCTCACACAGCTCTCACACAGCTCTCACACAGCTCACACACAGCTCTCACACAGCTCACAGCTCTCACACAGCTCACAGCTCTCACACAGCTCTCACACAGCTCACACACAGCTCTCACACAGCTCTCACACAGCTCTCACACAGCTCACAGCTCTCACACAGCTCTCACACAGCTCACACACAGCTCTCACACAGCTCTCACACAGCTCTCACACAGCTCTCACACAGCTCTCACACAGCTCACACACAGCTCTCACACAGCTCTCACACAGCTCTCACACAGCTCTCACACAGCTCTCACACAGCTCACACACAGCTCTCACACAGCTCTCACACAGCTCTCACACAGCTCTCACACAGCTCACACACAGCTCACCGCTCTCACACAGCTCACACACAGCTCACACACAGCTCTCACACAGCTCACACACAGCTCACACACAGCTCACCGCTCTCACACAGCTCACACACAGCTCTCACACAGCTCACACACAGCTCTCACACAGCTCACACACAGCTCTCACACAGCTCACACACAGCTCACACACAGCTCACCGCTCTCACACAGCTCACACACAGCTCTCACACAGCTCACACACAGCTCACCGCTCTCACACAGCTCACACACAGCTCTCACACAGCTCACACACAGCTCTCACACAGCTCACACACAGCTCACACACAGCTCACACACAGCTCTCACACAGCTCTCACACAGCTCACACACAGCTCACCGCTCTCACACAGCTCTCACACAGCTCACCGCTCTCACACAGCTCACACACAGCTCACACACAGCTCACACACAGCTCTCACACAGCACTCACACAGCTCACACACAGCTCACACACAGCTCACACACAGCTCACACACAGCTCACACGTGGCTCTCACACAGCTCTCACACAGCTCACACACAGCTCACACACAGCTCTCACACAGCTCACCGCTCTCACACAGCACACAGCTCTCACACAGCTCTCACACAGCTCTCACACGGCTCTCACACGGCTCTCACACAGCTCACACACAGCTCTCACACAGCTCTCACACAGCTCTCACACAGCTCTCACACAGCTCACACACGGCTCACACACAGCTCTCACACGGCTCACACACAGCTCTCACACAGCTCTCACACACGGCTCACACACGGCTCTCACACGGCTCTCACACGGCTCTCACACAGCTCTCACACAGCTCTCACACAGCTCACACACAGCTCTCACACAGCTCTCACACAGCTCACACACAGCTCTCACACAGCTCTCACACAGCTCACACACAGCTCTCACACAGCTCACACACAGCTCACACACAGCTCACCGCTCTCACACAGCTCACCGCTCTCACACAGCTCACACACAGCTCTCACACAGCTCTCACACAGCTCTCACACAGCTCTCACACAGCTCTCACACAGCACACAGCTCTCACACAGCTCTCACACAGCTCACACACAGCTCACACACAGCTCACACACAGCTCTCACACAGCTCACACACAGCTCTCACACAGCTCTCACACAGCTCTCACACAGCTCACACACAGCTCACACACAGCTCACACACAGCTCACCGCTCTCACACAGCTCTCACACAGCTCTCACACAGCTCTCACACAGCTCACCGCTCTCACACAGCTCACACACAGCTCACACACAGCTCTCACACAGCTCTCACACAGCTCTCACACAGCTCACCGCTCTCACACAGCTCACACACAGCTCACACACAGCTCTCACACAGCTCTCACACAGCTCTCACACAGCACACAGCTCTCACACAGCTCACCGCTCTCACACAGCTCACACACAGCTCACACACAGCTCTCACACAGCTCACACACAGCTCACACACAGCTCACCGCTCTCACACAGCTCACCGCTCTCACACAGCTCTCACACAGCTCTCACACAGCTCACCGCTCTCACACAGCTCACACACAGCTCACACACAGCTCTCACACAGCTCTCACACAGCTCACACACAGCTCACACACAGCTCTCACACAGCTCTCACACAGCTCTCACACAGCTCACCGCTCTCACACAGCTCACACACAGCTCACACACAGCTCTCACACAGCTCACACACAGCTCACACACAGCTCACACACAGCTCTCACACAGCTCTCACACAGCTCTCACACAGCACACAGCTCTCACACAGCTCTCACACAGCTCTCACACAGCTCACACACAGCTCTCACACAGCTCTCACACAGCTCACACACAGCTCTCACACAGCTCACACACAGCTCTCACACAGCTCTCACACAGCTCTCACACAGCTCTCACACAGCTCTCACACAGCACACAGCTCTCACACAGCACACAGCTCTCACACAGCTCTCACACAGCTCTCACACAGCTCTCACACAGCTCACACACAGCTCACACACAGCTCACACACAGCACACAGCTCTCACACAGCACACAGCTCTCACACAGCTCACACACGGCTCTCACACAGCTCACACACAGCCAATGTGTGCTCTGAGCAGTGGCAGTCAGATCTTTGCATGAGCACATTCTTTTCCCTGCAGCACTTCAAGTCCCTGGCTGATGGGCAGAAAAGCAGGAGCCCACCATCCAACCCACCCTCACAAGCGGCGGAGGCAGAGGTGGTGAGCTTTACTTGAAGCTTCACAATAAACCCTCATCTCCTGGGTCACTGTCTCCTGGTGGACACTGAGATGTGCCCAGAGAAGACCGTGAAATGTCACACAGCACATCAGAAGTCTCCCTGGTCTTGGACACACTGCTGGGCTGTTCTGTGTTTGGAGAGTAGGACTCTGTTTTTGACTTGTTCCAAGGAGTTCAGCATTAAACCAGCCTTTCCTACATCAGGCTCCCTGTGCCATAGGTGCTGCAGAACAGAGGCTCCATGTGCACATTCTCCAAGGGCTGGAGCAAACAGGAATAAATTCCACACTCAGATCTGCCCCAGGGTGTTCTTAGATCTGCTGCACAAATCTCAAATCTCTCTACCCCTTATTACTGAACTCCCTTTTCCTGTTCTCAAGCCTCTTTTTTCCTGCCGAAGAGAAATAACCTGTGCAGCACCACAAAGACACTCGAGTTTAGTTTATTGCTGTTGGAACGACTCTCCCCAGCCCCTGCCCTGCTTCCTGCCCACCCATCTGCCACAGCAGCAGGGGCAGGGGCAGACAGGACCATGCAGCAAGCGTGTCTCAAACCTGCTAAAGCAAGGCTGGTGCTTGGCCTTACCCCAGGAGGACTCACAGTGCTAGAGCCTGGCTATAAAGAGCTTTGATGCATTTTGATTATAATGATCTACCAGGAAAGGTAATGGGCTACATAAAAACATGCCCTGGCTGACAGTGCAGCTGCTGAGCCCTGCAGTGCTTAGCATAGCACAGAGCACGGGCTGCTCAGCGCCCACCTCCCAGAACAGCCTCCCTGGCACCCTCAGCTGCCCTGCTCCAGGGGCTGGTACGTACCTGGGGCCGGGCACCTGGCTCAGGGGCACCGTGACTCACAGCCAGATCTCATCGCTGCTCGCACTGGGCACTTTGTAGATGCGCCCAGACATCGGGAGCTGGACAAAGCCTGCAGGACAAAGAGCTCATTGTCTTTTGGGGCAGCCATAGAGCTCAGTGTCCCACAGCATGGCTTTGGGTGGCCACTTGCCCACCTGCATTCTCTCACCAAGCTTGCTGAGGACCAGGGAGTTCTCCAGTCCTGGCGGGGCACTCTCTTCTCCCCTGGCACTGGCTCCTCCTTCTTTGGGGGAAGCTGAAGGGAAGGAAAGGGGCAAGAGCCAGAACATCTATCCCTCACCAAGGCAGGACCTGTGGCCTCTTGTGCCTTGCTGTGCTGGCACATTGGGGTTTTACCTCCATCCTCCTGTGTGAGGCTGTTGAGGCGCAGGTCGGGTGGCAGGGACCGGGTCTGGCGGGGCAGGTGAGCGCCCTGGGGCTGTGTGTGCTCGGAGCCACTGCAGTGGGAGCACCGGCTGGGCAGGCTGCTCCCTCCTGCTCGCCCTGGGCCTGGCACCGGCTTGGGTGAGCGGCATGCCAGGCAGGCAGCACAGAAGCCCAGGCTGAGCAAGGAGGCCAGGGCCAGTGCTGCTCCAACAGCAACACCCAGAGCAGGCAGCTCCACACGGGCATCCAGCAGACCTGCACGGGCAGCGCAGCCCCCTCAGCACCCCTGCACGCAGCACTGTGCTGTGCCCACCCCCACAACAGCTACCTGTGGGGAGGAGGGAGGTGGTGGTGACGCCCACGCTGTTGGCAGCACTGACAGAGAAGTTCCCAGCCATGCTGCTGAGGTGGATGTGGAGCGAGTGGTTGGCCAGCCCTGGGTAGCGTGTGGCACCCAGGAGGAGGAAGTCAGAGGCGTTGGCCATCACATGCCCGTCCTGGTCCACCCAGGTGATGCTGGCAGGGGGGTTGGCTTGCACCAGCACAAAGAGCACCAGGTGGAGGCCAGAGCCCTCGACCTCCTGGTAGCGGGCACCTGCCTGCAGAATCTCCGGCTTGTCTGGGTGAAAAACAGAGACAGTGAGATGGGCCAGAGGGATGGGGGCAACAGACCCAGGATTTGTCTTGCCAGGGTCCAGGAGCACTTGTCTGCCTTGTCAGTGTGGAACTGACAAACTGCTGTCCTGTTATGGCTGTGATGGACATGGATTGTGGTCCTGCCCTGGACAGGCAGGAGCTCCAGGACACCCTCCCCACATCCCAGTCAGGAGCAGGTTAGCGCTGTGGACCTTACACTGCACATCGAGGAGGATGGAGGCGTTGTGGGTCTCACCGGAGGCCGGGTCGATCAGGGAGCAGTTGAGCTGGCGGTCGGAGCGCCGGGCAGTGAGGGTGAAGGTGCTGGCAGTGCCCGTGGTCGACAGGTTGGCTTCCTGCCTCTGCCCATTGAGGTACCAGGCCAGCGTGGCACTGGGGACTGGCTGGGGGACCCGGCAGGTGAAGGCACGGCTCTCCCCCTCCTGCAGCGTGCACACCGCCCGCGGCTGCCCGTCGATGGTGGGGCCCAGTTCCGCCAGCCCTGCCGGAGAGCCCGCGGCGTGTCGGAGCTACAGCGCGGGTCCTGCTGCCCGAGCTGAGTGCCCTACCCCACGGCAGCCTCACCTGCTGAGGAGAGCGCCGGGAGGCCGAGCAGCAGCAGCAGGAGGGCAAGCGCATCTCCCGGCCAGCCCCTGGGACACCCCATGGCATCTCAGCCGTGCTCAGCGCTAGGAGAGAGGCAGCTGGAGCAGGGCCATGGGGCCGCCCCCGCTGCCCCAGCACACAGCAGGGCCGGAGGTTGCGGCCCGGCTGCGCCTTACCTGCGGCATCGCTGCTGCTGCTGCTGCTGAGTCCGGCCCCGTCTGCAGTGCGGCTCTGCGGCGGGGCCCCGGCACGTAGGGGCGGGTCCCGCACGACTGCGAGCATCCATCCACCATCAAACCCTCTGGCCGCCCCGCAACATCCCAGGCAGCATCGCAGCGCGCAGCCGCGGGGTCGGGCTGCCGCACCCACAGCGGCCGGAGACCAAGAGCCCGGAGAGAGGATGCTCGTTCCCACGCCCTCATCGCCCTTCTTCAGCAGAGGAGCCCAGTCCCAACGCCCACCAGGCCCCCCATCTGCGCGGGGCTGTGCACGCTCAGGAGTCGCAACGCCGCAAGCGAAGCCCAAGTGCCAGGGACAGAAGGAGGTTTATTGGGGTTGGAGCAGAGCGCGACAAACACAGCAAGGCGCTTCGGTACTTCCAGTCCCCGGCTATGAGCCAGGAGGAGGAATAGGATCTTTGACAGCAGAGATGGACGTTCTGCGGCTGCCAGGACATGCCTTCCTCGGGAATATGATGGCTCTACCCAGCTCGCTCGCTGCCTGGCCCTTCTCCTGCCCCTCTCACTCGCTCCCGGTGCCATCGGGGTTGCGCAGCCGCCCCAGCATCTCGCAGAGCATCTGGTTGCAGAGCGCCGAGTAGGGGTTCAGCAGCACCAGCTGCCGCCGGGCAAAGGCGCTGCCCAGACGCGCCGCACGCTCGAAGTCCCTCCGAGCATCCTCATCCCGCGCCTGCAGCCGGTGGATGAGGCCGCGCTGCACGAAGCTCTGGCAGGCGGCACGGCCGCGGCCACGGCTCAGGCGGATGGCCGTGTCCAGGTCCTGGAGAGCACCTGGTGGAGGGGAGAGAGGCGTGGGTGGGGGCCAGGGGACCAGGGGACCACCCGCACCTGTGCTGCTCACCTGCCACGTCCCCCCGCAGGCGCAGAGCCTGGGCGCGGTTGTTGTAGCCCGAGGCGCGCTCGGGCAGCAGGCGAATGGCCTCGCTGAACCGCTCCAGGGCCGTGCTCACATCCCCCGACTCGGCCGCGGAAACTCCCTGCAGCTCCAGGTCCCGCACCTGCTCCAGCAGCTCCAGTGGAAAAGCTTCCACTGTGGCAGTGCCAACAGGAGCCCTTGGTTGGGAAGTGGTGGCAGCAGGACACCCTGCGGGGTGCAGCCTCACTGCCACCCTACACCCCCAGTCCAGGGAGGGAATGGGCACAAGGCAAGGTCCAGGCTCGGGCAGGGACTGCTCCCATCCTGCAGAACCTCCTTCCCTGCCTGCCTCACGGGACCCCTGTTGCCAATTCCAGGGGGAACCCAGCACAGCATCACCTCACCTTCCTCCTGGACATCCTCCTCCTCATCATCCAACCCCGGGATATCCCCAAAAGGGGTGCTGGGGTTAAAGATGGTCTGTAGGACGGCCCTGTCGTTTGCTGTGGCCATGGTGCCCTCTGTGCCCCCGAGGCCTGTAATGGGGCTGCAGGGCCAGTTAATGTTCACCCCGCTGGCCCCACCTCACCCTGCCCCGTCCTATCGCAGCCCGGGTGTGAGGCCCCACCGCCCGGCCAGTGCCCCCCACGTCCATCAGGGCCGAGGGCTCCTCACCAAACACCCCTCGCTGCTGCCAGGGGCTCCCATCCCCAGCGTTTCCTGGAGGAAAAGCAGCTTCTCAGTCCTCAAGAAGAAATGGAGAGCAGCCCTCTGCAGCAATAAACTTGACATGTTTATTAATTAAACTATCACTTAAATAAAAAAAAGTGCATAGAAAATAAACATGTTTAAAAACTCCTTTGTTTTTTTGTATTTTTACAACTATGTACACTTTTTATTTTTACATTCAGTCTTTTGCAGAGCTTTCAGCATTTTTTTTAAACTAATAAAGTATTTCCTTCTTCCCTGTGGCAGGGAGTTAACACTGATGTACTTTAGACACGTTTCCTCTTTTTTAAAAAAAAAACAAACAAAACCAACCAGAAGCTTGGAAGAACACAAGAAAAAAATAAAGTTTTGTTATACATGGTAAGTTGTCAAGAAATGTATTTCTAGAACATAACCTTGCCTTTGCAGAGCTTTTTTTTTTTTGCCTTTTTTTTTTTTGAAACAATTATTCACCTACCTGTAGTTACTAAAGAGACTGTAAGTTCAATAAAAGAAACACCACAAGTATAGTTCTCGGCTGATAGACAAAGCTACTGTACCTTGTTAAAAAGATACCAGGAAAGCACAGAGCACATTTTTCCCTATATGCAGGTGGTACCCCAACATTCATAACCAAAACGAGAGGAAGGAAAGGAAGAAACCAAGTTGTACAAGTACTGACTGTAACAAGAAGGGCTGGGAAAGGCTGAGCTGTTCGCTCCCGGCTCCCTGCCCTGGCTGCCAGCAGGGAACGGCCAGCAAGGCTTTCCCGGCGCCCTGAGCAACTGTAACACAATCCTTATCTATAGTGTTAAGAGAATTAAAAGCCATGGACCGATACTGAACTAGGCTTCATTACACGGTGCATTACTATATTAGTTCCTATATATACTGTATTTATAGTTATAAAAAAAAACTTGCGAGTGTTGAGAGTGGACCAGTGTATGGGTGAATGGCATGATTCTGCACAGACCGTCCTGCTGAAGAACCTGGTATTGCTTTGAAATGAAAGAAAACCAGAAAGAAAAGATACCCAGCCCTTTGCAATGACCCGCTTCTCCTTTTAAAAAAAAACCATGTCGGTTTGTACAAAGAAAAATAAACGCCCTAAGGTTCCTTTTTTTTTTAGTATTTTCAGATACCATGATCTGCGTCAGTCCTTATAAAATATACATTCATACACGGGGAGCTGGGTGCTCCTGGCCAGCCCGGGCTGGGGGCGGGCAGGAGGCTGAGCCCCTGCACTCGTGGCCATGGCTGCCCTGGCCCCACGGGCCCGGGCACAGCTCCCCGGGGTACAGACAGTTTCACTGGCCACAGCGGCTCCCGCCAAGGCAGCCGCGACGGGAATAGCAGCAAAGCGGGCAGCCCGCCGGCTCGGCTGGTCCCGGCGGGATGAGGATGCCTGGCACTTGGATCTCGGGGGGCTCCCACGGCACGGCGCTCCCCCCGACCCTCCTTCCCACTCCTCCCCACGATGGGTGGCTCTGGGCAGCGCTTGCCAGCAGAACCTCCTCCCACAGCCAGGGCAGTGTGGCCGAGCTGAGCTCTGGGATAAATTCACTGAGCTCTGGGATAAATTCACGGGCTGAGCCATGACCCTGCGTCAGAAACAGGGAAGGAAAAGGGCCGAGAGCAGCCGTGCCGGGGCCACAGGGCCCAGATCCCCAGGGCGGGTGCTCTCCGGGCTCCTCAAGGTATGTGCGTTCCCAAACTGTCAGTGCATCAAATCATCTCAGTCACAAATGCAGCGTCAATGTGACTTTGCTTTCAACAGTTACCACCAAATTATCCTCACACAGTGCAATAACGAAAGGAAACCGGCAGGTCCTGACCCTCTGAGTGCTGTTTTTCCTTCTCAGGGCAGAGGAAGAAGTCTCAAGACCCGAGAGGTGCAGGTTCGGGGTGTCCCTCTGAGACCTGGGGAGTCAGCACATGTTCCCAGTCCCTTCCCTCCAACTGCTGGTGCTGGTTCAGAGCAGTCCTTGGACCCACCAGCTCCTGGAACGGCTGCAGACCTACCCACAGGGACAGCTCAGAAAAGTGAGGGAGCTTCCTGCTTTCCCTTCTCAAAGGAAAAACCCATCTGCCTTTGAGGGGGAGACTGCAGGAGGAGGTGTGTGCCCCAGACTGACCCCCCAGCAAAGGGGCATCAAGAGTCAGGTCTCTCATTCTTGTCTTGCTTTTCCTTTTCAAACCCTTGCCAGACACCAGTGCATGGCAAGGCAGAGTGGCAGCTCCTGCCCGGGGCACAGACTGTCCTCCCACAGAGCCAAACTCCTCCCATGCTGGGCAGCTCTCCCTCCTGCCCCGGTCCTTATGGGCAAATACAGTTTAAGGTCCAGCCAACCCTCCTGGAGACAGTTACTGAAGTCAAAAAGGCAGAACAAGAGTAGAAAACAAAACTAAAGCAACCCCCCCTCTGGAGAAAGGCTCAGACTGTGTCCAGCCAGGTATTTCCTAGAACCGTCCTATGAAAATAAAAAAATCATTAAAAAGAGATTCTCTTAAATTAGGATAATACCACTGTTTAAAAAGCCTCGTCATAAGTGCTTTCCCCTATGAAGTGCTTCTCATAGAAAAATATACAAAATATATTTACATTTATAAAACCTTAAATACTAAACTGTAAACAGAACAGAGCAGAATCCAATGTCGTCGCTGTCAGGCTTGGGGCTCTCACTTCTCTCTCTGTTTTGCTCTGAGTCATGGGGCAGACCCCCCTCCAGCCAGGGCCATGGTGTCTGTCCCCCGACTCACCCAGACCCCACTCGGCTCCTGAGCCACCACCTCACGTGTTTCCTATGGGTTTTGTGACGCTGTGTGGACAAGGCTGGCTGGTGTTGGCCTTGTCTCTGCAGAAAACTTTGCCTCCATTCGGTGCCCTTCTCATGCCTTTTGTGAACACGTGACTACACCCAGACAAGAGACCATGACAGGCGCCTGCCCACGGTCACTCCTCTGTCTGGTCCCCAGTCCTGGGACACTGTGGCACGGCAGAGGGGGGTGGGTGCCCCCACACTGGTCCTTCCCAGCTCCTGCCCTACAGTGAGTGGTGTGTGGCCAAGCTTGGGGCTGGTCACACTGCCCCTCTCTCCTTGAAGACTCCTGCCTCATCCCTCAGACCAGCTCCATGGTGGCCAAGACACTGCTGGCTGGCAGTGCCACGAGCTTGCTGAGCAGAGGAGGAAGCCAGCTGCTGGAGACAGGACCCAAAGAGCAGCACTTCCCTCCCACATGCCCAGGGAGGGCCCTGCTGAAGCAGAAGCTTTTGCTGGCACCCCAGTGGTTGGCACAAGCCCTCTCTGCCAAAGAATGCCAGGAATTCCCCTGCTCTCAGGCACGGATTTCAGAGCAAGGTGCCAGCCCAACTCCCTTGTGTGTAGTTGTGGGTTGCTCTGTTCCACTCTCCTTGTGAAGGCAGCTGAGCCAGCCCCCCATGCTGCAGAGCCCCTGCTCACAGATAGTGTTTTACAGACACACAGTCCCTGGGAGGCTGTTGGTGAGGCACAGCCCCTCTTCCCAGGAGGAAAGCTCACTCAAACTCTGTGCTACCCAACCACTGACTCAGCCCTCAGAGGAGAGCTCTGAGCCAGGAGACAGAAAGGGACAGGACCTGTGACCACTGCCCTGAGCCTGGGCTGACCTCCCCTCCCCTCCCTCTCCCACTCATTAGCCCCACGCTGAGAAACAAATTATGGGGGCGGGGGAAATGAGAATAGCAAAAACATAACCACGCTGAGGATCTTCTCCAGCCGCTCGTGTCTCTCACAAGGGTGAGTGTGCACATGCGAGACATGAAGATGTGGACTCGGACAAACACAGCTGCCAGTCAGGTCCCTGAGCCCAGCCCATCTTCACTCCAGCCTCTCCGTCCGTCTGAGCCACCTGGGAGGGGCTCACTCAAAGCTTTGGTTCGCCCCAGGCCCTGCAGGGCTCACTTGCAGCTGATGGAAGTTCTAGTTCAAAAACTTCCTGCACTTCTTGGCGCCGCAGTTACAGGGCAGTTTGTTGCTGGCGTCTTCAATGGGGAACTTGTAGTCGTAGGTGAGCTCTTCCCCTCGGTAGATTTTGCGCATGGCGAAGATGACGATGTGTTTCTGGCCATCGATGTTGATGACCCGGGAGTAGCAGTTGGGCTCGCAGGAGTGGTTGATGAAGCGAGCCGCGTTCCCGTGCATGGTGGCGTCCACCACCTCGGAGTCGTCAATGCGGAACATGTAGCACCCGATGCCCTGCACGGGAGGACAGAGGGGGGTCAGTGTGGGCAGGGCAGGCACAGCCACCCCAGAGACAGCCCAGCTCTGAAGCTGAGCCTCTGTGAGCATCTGCAGCCTCTCCCCACTGTGCCTCCCACCTGAATCATTTCATCCCTGCACTCACTGAGACCCTGCTGAGCCCACAGGAGGGAATCAAGTGCCTCTAAAGCTCCAGCAAGAATGGAAATATCCCAAGTGGTCTGTAAACCCAATCTGTGATGTTACAAACAAAGCTGTCATATAGACCTGTCCTACCTTCACAGCCACTTTCTAGTTCTCCCAAATTCTTTAAGAGCATCCACAAAAGCCCAAAACTCACCTTACTGTCGTAGTATTTCTCTCGTTTGTCAGTGAGGATGGAGCGAATGACATTGCCTGAATATTCGATCACCATCTCACCTGCATCGATGTTCCTTTTGCAGAACAGACCCCGGCCATGGATAGGAGACCTAAAATGCAATTAAAAAAGTGAGTATTTCAAAGGAGACAAGTGAAGTTTAGGAACATCAGACTGCAAAGGCTGTAGAAAATGGGTTATTCACGACAATGAGCACTGTGGTACCATTACCCTTCTCTAACAGAACACTAACAGGAACAACACCAAGTGTCTCTGTTCACATCTGAGCACAGGCCCCAGCTATTGCCAAGATAAGCCAGTATGGAGCAAGTAGCTTGTCCTGATGATTACTTTTTAAATACGTAACTTGGGTGGGGAGAAAAAGGAGGTAAAGAACCCAAGTCTGCTTTTTCCTCTCAATTTTGCAGTCTGGCTCCACAGAAAGTTTTCAATTTCCACTGTCCCTTATCCTAGAAGCAGGAATACCAAAGTAAAACCATACCTGTAGACACCAACTGCCTCCTTGGAGGTCTTCTTCAAGTGCCGGAAGCGCATGGGCATTGGCAGATCCATACTGGTTGCCCTCCTAGAACAAAGAGGTGCTGCTCAGTGACAACCTGTACTTTAGAGTCCGTGCCACTTATTATCTGGGGCACTTTCCAAGATGGAATAATTCAGACACTGTGACATTGCAACCCACAGAGAACACAAATCAAAATTAATGCAGTTTTCTCATATATATACAAATGTGAAAGATCATTTCCTTTCCAAATTCTCATCAGATTATTTCACAAGGAAAAGAAATATTCAAAGGCAGACTGGCCTGGTGGTCATCTTCAGCTGTCACCTCTCTTGCTACTGCAGGGATCACATCTGGCAGTTCTCAGCAGCTTTCAAGGTTTGAACACCCCTCAAAGCACACAATGCATAACTAAGCCTGATTTGCTCATTTTAACACCACGACATTATTTTCCCCTTTGAACCTTTAAACCCTGCTGTGCATACCGGGCCGATTTCAGCTGCACTTCTTCCTCTTCCTCATCATTTGGGTTGTATTCTGGTGGCTGTCGGTGCTTAGAAGCCAAGAAATTAAACATATCAAATGCAGATTTCCTGCAATTTAAAGAGACCAAAGGGAGTTTGTTATACTGACTGAAAATAAACATGTGGTTGCCACAACACTCTGGCATGTTTGCTGCCTACACCTTCCCCACTCTGTCCTCTCTTAAAAACCCACGAGCATCAGGGTAAGGCACAGCAGGTTCTGAGAACCCCAATAACAGCCCCAGCCAGGAGAGCATTGTTAAACCAAGCAATGGGACACAAAGTGGCACAGGAAAATGCACTGAGTGTGAAGATGCCAAATAATTGATTTCCATGTGCCAGTTGGTAACATTTAACTGAGAGCTTCAGTGCGGTGGAGATTTGTTGCCCCTGCCCTGCCACAGCATTGGTTATGGAGCCAGTGGGCCATTAACCCCAACACTGAAAGCCACACTTGCCTCAGGTGGACTTCGGCCCGAGCAGAGCCATGTGGGTTCAGAGGAGGTTCATTGGCCTCCTCTGGCTTGTGAAATCTGAACTTGTAGTTGTGGCAGTGCTTTGCTCCGTACAGTTGCTCAATCAGGAACACAACAGTATCATGGATAATCCCCAGCATCCTCAAACCATTCACACCTGGAACAAGAAACAGAGCACAACAAACACTGTCAGTGCAGACTTGGAGCAGGAGGATACAGCAGAACTACACAGCTGACACAGCAGCACTCTGTTAGCTGCTGCACTCCACATCAGTTTCCAATCCTTCCACTGGGAAGAAATTACCCTCCACAATGCAGGCAGCAGCTGAACTGAAACTCTTAAGACCCTAAGATGCTCCCAGACAGACCTGTGTGTCTGTTGTCTTTGTTACCTGCAAAGGACAGCTGCTTCAGGCGGGCATTTGAACGGGCCTCCTGGACCTTGTCAGTCAGCGACTTCCAGGCATCTGCAGCACACAAAGAGATCACAAACACTGACTGGGTATTCCAGTGCTGGGATGCTCATATTTAAATAAGCTAATTGGACAATATGAAGTTTTCAACCTTCCACTGGCCATAAATTTAGATTCCCAGATCTTAATTGCTCCCATCCTCTCCAAAATTCACTTTGACATAAAAGGAAGGCAAAGTGTTCAGCAATTGGTCTGAAGGAATAGCCTGGACAACCAATACTCCACTGTGTGGTACACACGGCCCATTTCTTGGCAAACTATGGTTGAACACCACTGGTCAACTGACAAACAAAAGAAGACAGCGATATGTATTCCACTGAATATATTCTTTTGAAAAAATAGAAAATAAATAGAATCCAGATATTGTCAGGAACTTGTTTTAGGTCTGTAAACCAAAAGATTTCCCTCTTTTTTCTTTTTAATCTATAAAAAAGGCAAGTAAGGGGTCCTCAGAAGTCCCAGTTTTACTTCTAGTAAGCACAGCTAAAATCAGTACAACCAACACCACATGGATCTCACCTTCAATGCTTTCTGCGCAGATCTGAAAACCATCATCACTAGAGATCTCAAAAACCAAACCTTTTTTTGGTTTCTTCTCACCAAGACACTCTTTCCTCTTTTGCTCTTGCTGAAGCCAAAACATAAGTGGGGAGCTGAAAGTGCTCTCTTCTTCCTCGAGACCTTTTGAGCCTAGAAAAGACCGAGGCCAGCATGAAGATGGGAATTGGGAAGAATGATGCTTTTTCCACCTGTTGTTCCACAAGTGAAAATTACTTACTGACTTGCCCTTTTTATCAGTAAATTCAGCCAAGAAAAAATACCTAGGGAGTGCTGTAGTAAGAGTGTGAAATCTTAGGTGCTGAATTTCTCACAAACTAAAAATAGAGACAAAACTATTTGTCCAAGATCTATTAATAGCAAAAGAACTTTTCCTCCCTTCATAGCAAGAATAACACAAACTATAGCTCTGAGCCTTTTCCTGAGAGAATGAGACACAAAAATCAAAACTTAACACTACTTTCTCTGTCCTGGAGAACCCCAAGACTCTGTATTTTTGCAGAAGTGACATACCTGCATTTTCTTGCTCATTTATTGAGTTCTGTGTTGACTGAGGTTCTGGGAGCACTGCTGTTTGCCTTGGGAGGGAAGGAAGAGAACATGGAGAAAAATAGTGAACAACCAGCCTCATTTCCTCACCAACCCTTGCCAGTAGCCAATGAAATCTTGAGAACTAGACAGAAAGAACCTTTTTCCAGAGTGCATGTTCTGACACCAGTTCAACTGAAAATGAACAAAGAAGATTCTACTCAGTAGCATTTCTGTTTGCAGCCTCTATTGGTCTGTGGGCAGCAGCCAATTTCACACAGCTTGTGACCTCCTCTGTGTCAGCCCCACTCAGGAATAAGGTGTGTGCTGACACACCATCAGACATCACTGCCTGAGCATCTCCTCAGCAGGTACTGAGCTTCCCAGAGCTACTCACAGCTTAAGCAAAATGACTCCATATTGCAACTAAATGTGACTTTGTGTTCCCCACTGAAAGCTTCCAGATATTTCAACTAGGAAAGCCAGACTTCCTGCATTCTCTGTACAAATGTCCTTCAGCTCAAATGAGTGGAATGCCATGGAAAGGTCTGTTCATCCCTTACCCTGCAGACTGCCCACATGGCTTCTGCGATGGCTGATCTGTGTTTGTTGCATCCTGCGCATCTGCCTTCATAGCAGGAGTCCTGGAAGAGAAAGATTTGGGAACATTCAAGATACCTGCCAAGCCATGTGTGCCATAAACGAGACTGGAAAGCAGCAACAGATCCACCAGTGACTCAGCAGTCATGCAGAACTACACAAGCAGTAACAGCTCCTCCTAAGACATGAGGAACCAGATCATACTGCCAGCACTGCATCAGAATCAAAACTTGCACTTCACAATTTGCCTTGACTTGCAAAATTTGCTGGAGAGAATAGTGTGAGATTATTTTCTGTAATTGTTACAAAACCTCAGGGATGAGCAAAACCAAACTCTCCTCTTACCCTGTAGCTGAAACCTGGGGTACAGCAACGGCCCCTCTGTCGGGAGTGTGAACTTCAGAGGAACCAGCCCACGGGTGAGAAGTTTTGTGCTTCTTTCCATTCCCTTTGTCTAACAGTGGCTGGATGCGTTTGATTTTTGGCTTCATTTTTGTGGGACCCAGCATGGAGCTACTTGCAGACTGCTGGCCAGGTGATGGGGAGCCTCCTGGAGATGCTGAGCTGGCGTGCATCACTGATGAGGAAGCCTTGCCTTGTTCAAGTCCGGTATTGTTTGGAGCATCAACCAGCTGTGGAAAGCTCGACAACTGTGTTGTTGCTGAAGCTGTGCTAAGGTCCAGCTGGGAGGAAGCAATGCTGGTTTTGCTGGCTAAGAGCTGTGTCATGTGCTGAAGCTGGTAGGAGCCTTCTGGGTCAGCAGAAGAGGGAGCGACTGTCATGCCCATTGTCTGTGTGGAAGGCAGAACACATATGCTTGATGCAGCTGTCATGGCTACTGTAGACGGAGGCTGAGATGCTCCCAGTTGTGAAAACATCCCAGAACTTGGTGGTAAAGTCATGTGCTGCTCCTGAAGACCAAGGCTTTGATGACTAGCTTTGATTAGGAGGTTGCTTATCGAACCAAGGTCGCCCAATAATCCAGGGCTTGTTAATGTTACTGAACTTTGTCCCAAAACGTGACCAGGAACTGACCCACCAGTAGTAGGGGCTGCTGTGGCCTGCATGGATACAACATTCAGCACTGAGGAACTCGATGTGAGGCCTGACACAGGCCCTGCTGGGAGGTGACTGGCATCTGGACCAATAACACTGGGAGACGTGCTGACTGCAGTAGTGGTCCCACCTTGTGGGAGCAAAGATGTTTGCTCAAAATACATGACCCCAGACTTGGACCTTTTGATAATATTGGGCACGGTTCTATGAGATGTTGAATTCGCAATGGTTCCCAAATCCAACGGGTGGTTGGAAATTTGGGAAGGAGCAAAATTAATTAAAGTCATGTTGGAGACCATATCAGGAGGAGCTATAGCAGAAGGGGTTCCAGAGGGAGCCAGTTTCTTGTTCTTCCGTGACTGCAGACGAGATATGGGCCGTTTCTTGCCCAGGGCAGCAGCTGGGGTAGAAGGAGCAGTACCAAGGTCTGTCCTCTGACTAGCTTCAGACACTAAGAGCTGAGGATCGGGGGGTGGCTGCACCCCAATCAGAAGACCTGGTGAAGGACTGCTGATATTTGGTGGGAAGCCAGTCTGAGCAGCTGTGGAGAAGGGGTGTATATGCTGGTGATGGGACATGGGCAGCAGGCCCTTGCTTGTGGGAGGGAATAGCGACTGAGATGAAGGCAAGCTTGGATTTAATCCAGTGGTGAGTGTGAGCCCACTTCCCATGGGCCCCAGCACTGAAGTGTTGGTCTCCATCACACTCTGTGCAGAACTAACAGAAGGTGTCAACTGTATCTTTTGGGTGACACCGTTGGGAAGAGTTTGGAGGACATACAGGGGCTGCATGTTTTGATTGACTACCAGAAGCTTTTCTGCGGGTGGCTTGAGGTGGGGCGGTGTTGTCTGTACCGCAGCGTTGGAGATTTGTGAGGGGCCAGGACTGTCTGTGGAGTTTGGCACATACTTCTGGCTCTGGAGGGGAACAGTGGGTGATACTGGCACCTGGATACCTGGAGTCCCGCTGTTTCTTGTTAAATCCTGGTTGCTGCCATGCCCTTGCTCGACGGGGCCACAGGGTGGGCTGGCTATATGCTCTGCATCTATGTGACCCTGGATGAAGTGATCAGGAGTCATGTGCCCTTCAGGGCTTGGGTCTACCCCTGGACTCAGGAGAGCTGTATCACCTTCCCCTGAGGCAGATTTCTCTGTAACTGTCACTCTCTTTTCCCCAGACTCTGTGGAAGGCAAGGCAAGCATTGATCTCTCTCCTGAGGAGGAAAGCGAAGACTCCGAGATGACGGCGAGCCTGTTGTGATTTTGGCTGGGCACTGTTGGGCTGCGAGTGGTCAGAACAGAGAGATCTGAAGGAAGCTCCAGTGGTAATTCAAACTGCTCCTCTGCTGATATGGAGGAGGAGACACTGCTGTCCACAGGCTCAGCAGTGGGCAGCTGCTGGGAGAACACCTCAAACAAACCCATATCCTTGCCACGGTTGCTGTCAAGACCTAAACCTTCTCCAAGCGTCAGGAGTTCAGATGATGAGGACTCTGGGCTTTCCCCCAATGCCTGCATAGATGGTGTGTTCTTCAGTACAAAGTCCATGATGTCGGAAGGGAGGATGTTCCCACAGTCATCGCTGTTGTTATTGTCAGAGTCGGATTTCAGAAGTTCTGTGTTGAAAGTGTCCAGTAGGTTCTTGTCAGAAGGTGTGCTGGCATGAGCCCTGCGGCCCGTTTCCAACGAGCTCAGCTGTGCCTCCAGCGAGTCCTGACCCTGCGCTTTAACCCTGCTCACAGGGTGGCAGTTATCAATCTTGGGATCACCTTTGTGCACAGTGGAGCTCTTGGTGACTTGTACTTTCTCTCCAGCTTCTTCAGTTCTGTCCAGCTTTAAGTTCTCTGTCCCATTTTCTTTGCCACTCCTTTTAGTCACCTGGCTGACTTTTCTGGTTGTTGCCGTGACACTTGTATCACTTTCAGTTCCATCATCCACACCGTCTAGCTGGGAGATTTTTGGAAGATCACACTGCTCCTCCTCTCTGAACAAGCTATGGGAGGCAAGCCTCTCCTCGGCGTTCGAGGAAACCACTGTCCTTGTGAAATTATAGTAGTACAAGTCATCTTCATCTGATGTGCTCAAGTCATCCGCGCCATCCACTTGTCCTTCTGCAGATCGCTTCCCTCGCTTCTTGCCAGTTGAGTTACTGTAGAAGGGAATGTCTTCCTCTCCATAGGACCTCACGCCATACAGAGGAGTCAGTCCAAAGAACATATTGGATCTGGCCCGAGCACTTCTCCGTGGATACCTCCGCTTGTATGAACTTTCTTCTTGAGCTTTAGCTCCATCCTGGAGCATCAAGTTGTTATCTTGAATGGGCAAATTTTCGTATGTGTTATTTTGAGATTCCTGAACTGGTGCTTCATTTGGACTTCCCTGTACTACAGGGTTCTCTTCTGAGCTTTCTGAAGTCAGGGAGGGCTCAGCCAGAGCAGCCAAGTCTGTCCCTGCGGACTGAGTTTCAGCATCACTTTCTTGCTGTGCATTTTTAGACTGGTTTTCACCTTCCATCTTGAGAGGAGTCAGAGTGACTTTAACAGTGCGTTTTCTGGGTGCCTGTGATTCCTTGGGGGTTGCTTCAGCCTGCACTGATGACCCTTTAGACGGCCCTTGTGAAGGTGGAGACTTCTCACCAGCTTTTTCAGCAGGAATATTATTACATAACCTCTGGCTAATTTGTTCAGTTGCCAAACCCTGATTGCCAAATTCTGGTTTCAGATTTCCTTCATCACTGCCTACTGCTTGACCTGACTCTGTAAGAGATTTCAGGGAGTGCTTCTCTTTAAAACTGTCTTTTATTAACTTCTTGCCTTTCTGACGCCTGTCTCTGGGGGCAGAAACTACTTGCTCACTTGCTGCAGGAGATCTGCTGTTTACTCCAGCAGTCTTCAAGGTCTTTGCATCCATCTCATCAACTACAGTTGTTTTCTCTTGCTGTACAGGTTCCGTGTGCTGATCTCTGTCTTTCCTTGGGCCTCTCTGATGCACAGGTGGAAAGGACATTGCTTCTTTGGAAGAAAATGATCCTGAACATTCTTGAAAGGTTCCTATTTTCATATTCATTTCTGCGCCTGATGAACTGGTTGGTTGAGTGGACACTTTGGAGCTCCCACCAGGAGCAAAAGTATGAGCTGAATAATCTGGGTCCTTTGAGATCACCGCTTTCATCTTCTCTCCCTTAGAAGGTGCACCTTTGGCTATCAGATCTGAATTGCTGGAATGTTTCCCTTCCATAGACTGAGATGCATCCAGCTGGTAAGTTTTACTTCCAGTTGAAGCCGCTGTTTTCTGGGAGCTTGAACTGGCAGAGCAACTTTGAACTGGAGCGCTTGGAGGACCCGCAGTCACTGACCCCACAAAGCGGTCAGCACTTTTGACAGCTGGTTCATGTTCTGAAGAGGCTCCCATGCTGGAAACTGAAGACACACCATGCCTGGAGTAGGTGTTCCCAGCTCGTGCAGGGGAAATCATGCGGAGTTTTGACTGCTGCTGTGACAAAGAAGAGGTGCTGTGTCTCCGAGAACCAATGCTCTTAAGTCCTGAGGACAGTAAAGGATCTCCTACTGTCACTATTTCATGAGTCACTGGGGTAGGACTTCCTGAGAAAAGAAAGCAAGAAAGACTGTCAAGTGACTTGAAACCTTCACAATCAATGCACTTTTCCTTCATATAAAACACAAGAAATTAAAACCCAGCAAAACCTTTCAGCCAAACAGCACCAACATAATGATGATACTTGAAACAGGAGGTAAAAACCTGGTATCGTCAACCAGGATTCACCACGTGGAGCTGACAAATTTCTGTCTCAGGGTTTGGTATCTCAACTTTAGATGTGAATTTTCAACATCAGGTTGAAACAAAACATGAGTCATTAATGCAGAAATAGCAACTGAATTACAATACCAAATTTCTGACTCTCTGTGGAAAAACACCAAGTGAGAAGTCCCTAATTTTTAACACAGCTCTTCTGGATTGCTGCTACTACATTGCCCAAATGCTGCCTTCTTCATCCCATTTCTCAACAGACCATCTCTACTGTGTATTGTCAGAACTCTCCTCTACTCAAGCCTATTGTCATTTCTGATACCAGTTCAACTGGAAATGAACAAAAAGTTACTGTTTCTTTCTCTAGAAACAGTAACTGATCACCCCATTGTAAAAGAACCAAAAAGAGACACAAACTAAACAAAAATATTTCCAAAACAAACCCCAAGCAAAGTTAACAGCACTAGAAATACCTGCAGAGGGCAAGGGCCTAGAGCCAGGAGACCTCTGTGTGGATGGATAACTTGGTGCTCTGATCCGGGGGCCCTTTGAGACCACTGAGTAGTAACAGGAACTAGAAGTCTGAGAATGCAAGGGACGATCTGGTGATGGTGCGTTTACAATTTCAGGTGTATTTCGGCTGTCTTTCATTAGAGTTTCTATTGTTGTATAAAAGAGAAACAACAGTATAAGCCATCACTGAAGCTATGACCTGATAAAGTATTACTGCTATCGGGTTCCACTCAGAGGATCAGGGTATTTGTTAAATAAACACAAAGCCAAAGATTGCCATCAGATAATGTCTGGTTTCTTCTCCTAAGAACATTTTCAAATACTTGTAGCAATACATTAATGCTCAGCTTACACATGAAATGCCACTATGTATTTATAGAGTTTAGGATTCTATGTTGACAATGAAGACTATGTTTTCAAAATCTTTCACTGCTTTACCCTTGGATACAAGGAAGCAATCTGGAAACAATCAAGCAGCACAATACAACTACTGAACATTGCACTGAACCTCCATATTACAGATCAACACCGACACTTCAAGTACAGTTTGAAGTTTAGATCACTAGAAAATTCTCTGAGCTGAAGACTAGAAATCATCCCTGCAGCAGTGTTCCTTTGGCTCAGGTTTTCAAAATCAGCAGCACACTCAGAAGCCGAAAGTCTTAAGATGCTGTAACATAATTTGAAAGCCTGAAGTGGATTCTAGTCCAAATCGGTTTAAGAGATGCACTATGGCAAAACCATACAGAGAATATATTTCTGTAAAGTACTTAAAAGATTACCTGTAAGGGGAACTGGGCTATGGGCAATTGTTCTGTTATCATCGTGCTCTACAGTGCTGTTAATGTCAGGTTCTATGACTGGAGGTCGACACTCCATGATCTTGCAGGTATACACACAGCGCTTCCTGGCATCTGTTGTGCTCCAGTACACCCTGGAGCACCTGGAAGATAATTCAAACATAAAGCAATGTACCAACAGTTCAATAAACCTCATTCCTGTTTCAGATTTTCAGTTTCTTACATCTATATGGGCTGAAGGCCTCCTGGCACAACATGCTGCACACCTGGCTTAACCAGAGATTCCTCAATAGTGCAGGAAAGTACAGTCAATTTTCCCATGTTATTTCAGTTCTGGTTTGGCATGAAATATATTGAGAGACATCAAATCATGAAACAGCTTATACTCACTGATAGCCAATGGGAAACAACTTATCTTCACAGTCTGAGAGGTCATTCAGAATTCCTAAACAGTCTATCGTCATTGAACCTGAGCAGAGAGAGCAACAGAACAGTTCTGTGAACCAGATTCCAGCACCACAGGTGGATCAAGTATCCAGAGATTAGATCGTACCAATCATCATGTGGATGTTCTCTGGTTCCAGGCCACTAAGAAATTTTCTTCTCAAACTGATCCCTTCAAAGTCCACAAAAACTCTCCTAAGAACTTCAAACCCGTTCTCTGGAACCACCTGGAACAAGAACCCACAAAACTACTTGTTAATTAAAGGAACCACCACATGTACACTACACAGCCTGTCCTACTCAAATCCTTAGTTTGGTCTTTTGGTTTCTGAACTGCCCCAGGCCAGTTGTACCACTGACTTCTTTTGAAGAGCACTGTGGTCCAGCCCTTGTTAGTGAGGAACACATTCAACATGACTTCTAAAAAGTGCTTATAGTTACAGGCTGACCCCACCTGAGTGTGAGGCAGAGCAAGACAGAAGAATCTCACCTCTCCTTTGATCAAATCACGATGCCTCTGGCAGTAAACTTTCTTATCATCCAGAAAGACACAGTTCTTGGCTCGTGAGCACATGAAATGATAGTTACTGGTACAGGAAGTGAGGCAGCAGCCTACTGTGGCACCTGACTTCTGGCAGAACTCACACCTCTGCAAAAGCAAAAGAAAAGGTGAAAATGAATCTCTTCTAATAACAGACCACCACTGCTGCTGTCAGTTGTATATTTTGGCACAGACAGAAGTTTAGAGTAATGCCTGATCTCCCACTTCACTGTTGTTCCATTTCACTATGGTGACTCACACACAAAAGTGAGACATGGAGGAGGAGGTGAGAGGAAGAAGGATCCCTCACACAGAACAACTTTTGCAGTTGTGGACTGTCTCCTCCAGGCTTCAGATTTTCCTGCTTGAGCTCCATATTCAATTCTCACATTTGCAAGCTTCACTTTGTCTCCACAGTATTTCTGAACTTAGCAATGATAAAACAACTTTTTAAATACCTTCAGTCAGTTCTGTTAGACATAGCATTAAAAAATACTGCAGGAAAGCACAGAGCAGAACAAACATACACAAGGCATGTTTTAGCTGGGCTCCTGTCTTGGTTCTGTGACTCTAAATCTGTGAAGTTTAATGAAATATTCCTTGCTTGTACCCACCAGCTGCTTTCCCCGGATCACAGCCATGTGCACATTTTTCAGAGAACCATCATCATCTTCAAACACTTCTGCTGACCACAAAGCACAGTTCACATGTGTCCATTCGTTTTGGCCGATATACAGAAGACGTCCAGCATCCTAAAGAACGGAAGGAAATGTTCTTTTCAAATTTCTACGAGACCCAACCATGCATAAACCCCATCCTGCCTATGCACAGTACCAAATCTACAGTGCTGATTAAATGGGCTCCTATGGAAACAGACACATGGCAGATACTCACATTAGCACTGTCATCACCATATTTCAGGCACAATGCACACTGCCTGTTGTCTTCTACATCTGGAGGTGGATTCAGTTCAGGACTATCCTCTCTGCTTCTGTCAGAGCCTTAGACATAAAAGAGAGAACAGAGTTTATTCTCGAAATTCAGGGAGGCAAAAATTAATCTGGACAGATTGTCAGTAAGTGAACAAGGCAGAAGAGTTTTCAACAGCCAGCACAGAAAGCAAAGCACACATGAAACAGCCCTCATTCTGGGGCAAAAGAGGCAGGTGCAAAGTATTCCTGGGTCCAAGCTCAGCTCAGAAACATCTTGTATGTTCCAGCCTCTGAATGATTTCACGCCACAGAGGTCTCCAAGACAGTTGCATTCAGAACTCATACCACCCTCCCTTTACCATGAAGATGTTTGGACTGAAGTGCTTTGAGTTTGGGATCAGCAGTGCTGCCATCAGTTTTCTTACCAGGGATGGGAGGTGTAGGAGGATGCAGAGGAGTTGGCGAATCCGGCTCTCCAGGCGCTTTGTGTTTTGGAGCTGGAATGATTTTCTTCATCAGAGGGGGCTGCTCAGTGCGGTTGTTCTCCTCACGCTCCTGCCACTGAGCGTAATTGTGGTCGAGTGACGGCGGCAGCACCGCGTTTGGCAACATACCACTGCTGAGAAGGAGCAAGGAGTCAGTGCCACATCTGGCTGCACAAGAGGACCATGTGCCCTGGGGCCTGCCTACCTGACATCCCCCCTGCCCAGTAATGACTCATTTAATTACCTGCAGCCCACACATGCTCCCCACGAGGGCTGTGACCACTCACATCTGAAGGTTTGTGATGTGGCTGTGGGTTTCTTTGGGGGGTAACAGATGCAGGAGGGCCACCCCAAATGAGGGTGTGAGGAGGAAGACAGGGAAGAAAGGACAGGACTGACAAGCCAACACACAGTTATACCTAGTTCTAAATAGTGTTTTTGGGTACTGTGCTTTAGAACACGGGAGTGTGTACAAAACCTGGGAATGGGATTACTGTGTAAATTCCTAGAAAAAAAAAAAAAAGAAAAACCAGAAATCCCAACCCAACAAACAGGCTCTCTCAATACATTTTGCTTGGACAGCTGGCAAACAGCAGGGTGCCGCAGTCGGATACAGAACAATTACTTACTTGCTTGTTACTTTATTTGGCTCCCAAAATCTGGACTTTTTTACACTGAACCATGGAAAAACACGCTCCATTTGCTAAAGGAAAACAACAATCCATTAGAAAAATTAGACAACAGACCCCAAAATTCAAAGACATTCAGCCACGATCTAGTGTAAATGCACAACTAATAACATTTCATTAACATCAACAACTCTGAGAATGTATTATTTTGTTCCTGGAAAGACCCAAGCATGGATAAGCATGATAGCCCCTTGGCCTCCAACAGCAACATGCAGTGGTAGGATGCTAAGCAGATTTCAAAATAACTCTCAGCTCACCCGAATAAAGAAGGACTTGACCATGCTGTTGGCTTTCTTAACCTCTGGCTGCCCACCATCGGAATTAATGGCTGCTTGAATTATCTTCACGATGTCATCACTAAAATCCAACTGTAAGAAACCCCCAAAACTTCACATTAACAGGATTGTCTTTTGCACAGCTACACCACCCACTAATCTTTTAAGGCATCAAGTGAGAATCCAGATGACTGTTAAGACTGAACCAGAGCATTGACTTAGATGCAGAATTTGACTGTGAAGAATCAAGGAGCTCTGCATTTGCAAACTGCCTGGCAGAGCTGCTACAGCCACAACTATTCACTTCTTCCTTCTACCAGGAGCTGACTTCTGACTGGTTTTAAATTCATTAAACCAGCTACCTCAAAGGGATTTAGGCACCATCAAGATTTGTTAAGCACTTTAAAATATACTGTGTTCCTCAAGATTACAGATTCTGGTGGTGGTGGGGAAATGGAAAAGACTGCTTACTGCAAAGAGAGCTGATTCAGTCAACGCTGGCATTTTCTCTAAATGACCCTTGAAGAGTCACCCCTCCACCCATGAATCACTCATTCTCAGCTAACTGGCTGCAGTGGAGCTGTTTGGCCAGGCATTCAGCCAGAATTTCCATGTGAAGGATAACCTGTCCTGTTTCCATCTACATAAACGTTCAACTAAGAGAAAATGGGGTCTAACCAACTATCACTGCTGGTTACAAAGAGCCCTACAACGGCATCAATTACTTGTCTCTGGGCCAACCTTAACACCAGTGCCAGCCAGAATTGTTTTTAGCAGCTCAATAACCTGTTTCCCTGCTCCTGAAGAAAAGTCTGCTCAGTTATAAACACCAGAGGTCATAAAGCAATTCACAGGGTCTATAATGTAATAGAGTGGAACATGAAAACTTTGACATACCACAGATAAGTAACTTCCTTGATCCATTTTTCTTTTCACTCCTTCCAGATCCAGAGGTTGCTGCTCTTCCTGTTTAGTGACTTCTGTCAGGACAGGAGGATCAGGACCCTCAGGAGAGCTTCTGGATGGGATACTCTCTTCTGTCTCAGGATTTAAATCAGGTGGTTTTGCTGCCTGTGAACATCAGCAATGAGGCAAAGGGATGTTGGCCGTTGAAATGCAGCTGCTCCTCATGATACACTCCCAAGCACATTTACTGGCCCAGAGATTCTTGCTAACATGAATGAAAGCAGACCTGAGTTCTGAATTCCTGTCCAAATGTTAGAAAGGCTCTTAAGCAGCTTCCTGCTGCCACCTGTAAGGTGCACAGCAGGCAGAGCCATCAGCAATAAGGATCAAACTCATTGCTCACAAGTCTAATTTCTGAATGCACATTTCAATACCAAGATCCTGTCCTTCTGTCAGAAAAGCACCTTCACCATCATAGAGCTAAATCCTCCCATTCCTTGAAGAACTTTATTTTTCTTTCAGCTTCACAAGTTGTATCATAGATACCCACTTCTTTGCATTCATAGGAACAAACAAAAGAAAGAAAAAAATATAAATAAATCACAGCATGTGTTGTTCCAAGTATGATGCAGGCACTTCTGCAGCAAGAGGCACAGCAATACCACAGCTCAACTGAATGTCAGAGTGACACTCACAAGCTCCAGCTTACCTGTCGATACCGCAGCAAGTGGCTGGTAGTTCTGGAATTCAACAGGGCTGTTAAAACCTGCCTCAAGGAAACCTGCAGCTCCTTTTCCAGTGCCAGACGCCACTCTGCAGGATGCTGCTCCGTGCAGTTAATGCAGGTGTACGCGACACTCTCAGGCAAGTTGGAGAGTATCTCATACATTTCATCTGGAGACAAAAGAAGGTAAGGTAAAGGATGGATACGGGGAAAAAGCCCTGCTCTGCACTTGCTGCCTAACTGAAAGACTTTTTAGGTAACAAAAGCCCCTTGTGCAGCTAACTGAGCAACACTGCCTTTCAGGCAAGTCCTGTGCTTTCGGGATGCTGTTGGTATTAGCACTGATTACCTGTCCCAATCTACAGGTATTTTTCACATAGGTCACAACAAGTAAGGGTGTTAAAATAACATAGTAGAAAGGTCCAAGACTGGATTGCTTTGGTCTAACCACTGCACTGTGTTCTTTAGTACTGCAGGGATGAGGATTTTCTTACCCGAAAGGTTTTCACATTTGGAGTGGACCCAGCGGTCGCATTTCCCACACTGCATCATCTTGCTCTCATAGTCGTCATCATCGTAGCATTTGTCACAGAGAGGACAAAAATTTCCTGAGAACAAGATGGAATTTTATCAGAAGTTTGGATGCAAAACACATATTAAAAGGTTGGGTTGTTACTACCTGGTGTGCCAAGAAAGCAGCTCTGAACACCCCTCCCAGTAAGCTGCCAGCACAGTCCCATCTACTGTCACGAGGCTACAAAAAATAACTTTGAAAGACCACTCTGCCTACTCTAGAATTCCATGGCTGGGTGCCCATTTTTTGGGCGTGGTGAGACTAACAAAATACTATATGCAAAAGCAAAATGAAAGGACAAAGATGACACACAGGCAAGAAATTAGGGGGAACAGTTAAGATTTTCTCATCTGGGATTTTACCCCAGAATGTCCCTTCGAGGTTCAAAGGCATCAGGTACAGCAACTAAAACAAGGAACAACCACTTTACAATAGAAATTTTGTTGCTTATAAGTCCAGAATACTTCAGAACGTTTTTTCCTCAACTGCTACATGAAACCATGGGCTAACAAGTGCATAATAATCCCTTTATATGGCACAGTGTTTACATGCTGAGAGCCCCAAACTCTTGACAACAAAGCAGTGGTGACTCTGGTGAGCCACTGCACCATCCAAGAGCCTGGTGAGCCACTGCACCATCCAAGAGCCTAGCTTTGACCCGAACTGTTCTGTGCTCTTTCAGACTCGACCTTAACCAGCCTGCACTGCTGCCTGCACTGTGCCAAGCTCAGCTGGCTCCTCTGCTCGCTCATACTGACACTGGCTGATTCAAAGCAGAGCAGCTGAGGAGGCTCCTGCTGCAAAGATTCACAACTTTATGTACCTTTAGCAAAGAGTTTGGCACAATCATGACAGAGGGAGAAGTCATGAGACCACTGCGCATCCCACCCTTTGCCTGGTGTTGTTGATCCACAGCTCTTGCAGCGAACACATTTGGTACATATCTGGAAAAAGAATGCATTTGGCAAGAGTTACTTGCTTTCATCCAGCAGTTCCTGTGCTTTCTGTGCTAACACCACGTTTCGCAATTTTTATTATTTAACGAGTGCAGAGAACTTATCCAACAGAACAAGGAGTTTCAAATGCTGAAACTTTCATTAAAAAGAACAGAGCCTACTCCTTTTATGGTAAGATGGTGATAATGCAACAAGAAAAAACATTTAACCAAATCACAGCATAGTTTTTCTGTCCTTCATATTTGCATTGAAGAAAATACCACCATAAAACAGCCCATGTAGTTGTGGCATTTATTCTCATCTAAAATACAAAGTCTTATTTTAAGTTTTCAAACTTTGTTTATCATAGTAGAAAACACCTACAAACTCCTAGTATGAAATACACTCCTGGCACTTGTTTAGAACAAAAGCTGGAAAGATACAAATTAAGACATTAATTCAGATTGTCTCTCAACACCAATATCAACAGATTTGTTAACAAGGTAAATGCTTCCAACCCTTCTTCCACCTTATGGGACTCCAATCAAAAGACTTACTATGATCAGAAGACTTTCTCCAACTAAAAAAAGGTGTAATCACTTTAAAAATGTTGTTCAGGACATCTTATCAACCAAATACACCAAATGTACCTTCCAACACAAGAAGCACCTTGCCTTGAAAAGCTGAGTGATTGCATCAGAGCAAATCACCTGCAGAGCTCTGCATTATGACCAGCCAACAAACGAATTTCCCAAAAAAGAAATTAAAATGCCTCACCCAAACTTTCTTTTTCTTGGTGGGTTTGGTTGGGTAGTTTGGGCCCAGGCACTCGGGGTGATAGCTGTTTCGGCACTTGTTACACTCCAGCAACTGCTACAAGAGTAAGGGGAAAAGGCATTGGAACAGAGACCCTGCAAAGAGGTGCAAAAAAATCCTGGACATTTACATTTTTACTGGATCCCTCATTTGGGGCATGAGAAAGAAGCTGCAACAGAGCAACTCGAGATGCCTCCTCCCCAGTGTGCAGACTCTGCACCTCTCTGCTCCCTCACTGAGCTCCGGAGCGAGAGGAGCTCTGGGACCAGCGGGTGTGTTGCCAGGTCTCCCAGTGGTTTTGGGGTACCTTGGTGGCCTGGTGCTGTCTCCCACACACGTGGCAGAACTTGCAGCGACGGCAGCACCAGTTCTCCAGCTGGTCCTCCTGGGGCCGCTCGCTCTCCTCCAGGCAGAATTTGTGAAAGGGCTCGCAGCAGACCTGGCAATACACAAACTGCAAGGGGGGGGAGAGGCAGGTTTTAGCAAGGCAGAAGCTGCTCTGAGTTCCCAATCAAACCCCCTCGTGCTCTGAACTACTCTGAATTCTGCTTTACAACTGACCAGAAGCAGGATTTCTACCATAATATTTTACGAAGGAAACTGAGTGCATGTTTCAGATAACCCAAATACAGACTGGACACCTTGCAGCCACTGGGAGTCTGTACCTGTTAGCCAAGTGCTCTGAGCATTGACAAAGGCCTATAGAGCTCTTCAGGGTCTCCCTCCTCTGGTCCCTCCCTGTAACAAGCCAACTGCACCAGAAGACTCACTTAGAGAAGAAAGTAAGGACATGCAGAGCAAAGAGAGTGCCTTCCTCCACTCAGCCCAGGTGGCCATTAGAAAGCTCTTCTAATTTCTCTGTATCCCCCACAAGGCTGGTAATGCTGGAAAAACAAACCCTCAGAGCACAAACACTGTAGGCTCACAGGGGACATGGGAATTGTTTGCTGCCTGAAGCACCCTGACTGAGCAGGGCATGGCTCCACGCCCCACTGGGCCTCCATGGACCTCAAATGCACTGATGGCCACATCCAGAACTTAACCCCCTTTTCCCTAGTACTGTCTACTCACCAGAACCCAGCCTTTCCTAGAGCATCACTTTCCCAGGTCAGCTGGTCTGAAGATGCTCAGAAGGCACCTATCTACACCTGGAAATGCATTTAACACATCTCAATCCAGCTCCTTAGGCAGCGCCAGAACCTTTCCAGTCACGTTTCTGTAACAGTTTGCAGCTCTTGGCAGGACACCTGGGAAAGTCAATGCTGCCTAAGCCCTTTTGTACCATGGGGCAGCCTTTCTTATTTCCAGTTAAAAGAGAGCAAGGATTCTCCTTTACATCAGATATGAGTTCCAAAATTTAGAGACACGGGTGCTCTCAAATACACAATTCTTCACACCTAATACACTTCCAACATAAGCGCTGAAGAAGTTTGTAAACTGATTTTAAATACCTTTCACTTGAGTATCTTGGGACAAAATCTAGCAAGGATGGATTTAACATGTGTTATTTTAATTTCTTCTGGATTAAGGCAATTATCGGTTTTATTTATTTATTTTTTGTAACAACACAGTGCTGTAACTAAGTCATCGACAGCAGAACACAATGCTTTACCTCCACATGTCCACTGCTGGCACAGAGAAAACACACCACCCTGGGAGTAATAGGTACCGAGGTGACGATGCCTAACCCACCCATCTCCCAAACATTCTCCACTTCACAGTCCTCCTGAAAGTACAAAAGGACACATCACCATGCAGAACAAGGCATTAACATCAGTACAAAGCGCTCACATGATTGCTGGTTTTTACATTCTGGGCCTGTGATTAAGACATCTCAAACTGAAATCTTTTAAACATCCACCCCATCTACTTTATGGTGGATTTTGGGAGTCACACCTCGGTGTTGTTCCTGCCGAGGGCACTCAGGGGCCTGTTGGAGCCTTCCCTTTAGGGAAAGCAAACCTGAGGGACAAAACAACATTTTCCACGATTGCACAATTATTACTAAAAGTGAAATTTCAGAAGAATTGTACTTTATTTAAGCTCCATATTTGTATAAAACATTTATGAGATCTCACTATAATCTCCAGTATCAACACTTATAGATGGACTAAAAAATTATTAGGAAAATATTAATTTTATTATTATTTCAACAGTGTTGTTCAAAAAAAGTACATGATTTATCATTTTAAAACCCCAGATATACCCCAAATGTTGTGAATTACAAGTTACTAACATTTTCCCCAAATCTTGTTGGCTCAAGTTGTGGTAAGGTTTTAAAGTTCCATCTTAATGGAATAATTCTTCATAAACCTCAAATTCTTGCTCATCCTCACACATTGACAGTTAAGGTTTTAAAGCTTTAAGTGTCTCTTCATCCAGTATTCTAATTATAAGGAAAAAAAAAGGCATAACAAGCTTCTAAAAATCAACCAAGTCACTTTTCATGAGGCTCCTATTTGCGGTTCCCTTGGAAAGGTACCAGACACACAAACTCAGCAGTTACTGCCAGCACTCTCAGGGGACTCTAGTTCCAGTGTCTAGAGCCAGGGAACATTCAAACACTTAAAACATTTTGTCCTCTACCTTGAAATCCACTCGGATTCTGTGGACTCCATCTGTAGGTGGCTTTTGCTTGGAACTGCTGCCGTTAGTCAGAGTGCTGAGCAAGTTCAACGTGCTGCTCTCTGGCTTGCTTAGAGGAGGGGGCTTTTCCTGGTCAAGCAAAGGAGCCTGCATTAATCCCAACCCCGGACACCAGAACTTACCCAGCAGTTCTATCCGATGCTGTAGATAGTTCACAGACAAACCCCCAAACCAGCACAGAATTAACAAGTGTGTCAAAGCTGCAGGGAAGTGACCATTCTGCAAACCATTCCCTAAGAGTATTCCATCTGCAATTACAGCTGCAATCCCATGTGCTGCACTTCCCTCTACTATCATGTTCTCTCCCTTCAGAGCATGGGTTGGTCTTCTGCTGCAGTGGGGCAACTCTGGGTGTAATCAGGCCCTGCACACTTCTCCCTCAGACTTACATAAGAGGATTCTTTTTTTTGATAATGAAGCTGTTTCTGAGACAAAGGTGGTCCCATTTTATATGGAAAAACTATCCTCCACCCCCCAGTGTAGAAGTCATAGAGACCAAAACAACATCTAAACTGAATCTTAGGTGTAAGCCACGTATTTTGGTATCCACACACAGCCACAAGGGAAAACTTTGCATCTTTAAGCACCACATAAAAAAAAATCTGCATAGGGTTATGCAATATGGTTCTACTTTCTAGACAGAGAGAAGTTCCAGGTGCTTGAAATTTTACTGACTGTACAAAAAACAGTATTCACCTTTTCTTTTGGTTTCTGTTTCACAGGGAAAGGTGGACGGGGAGCAATTTTTTTCTGTTTGCTTTGTTCTGTGCCTAGGAAGGGGGGGAAAAATTATGAGTATTTCAAGTAACTAACAGCCACCTGTAGAGAAGAAAAGGGAAAAAAATCAGCTGGATAACATGCAATGAGTTCTAGACTAGAACTTCTCCACCCTCTTCTGTGGCTGCACCTCATCAACTATGAGCAGTCTCCCTGAGGCATGACTAGAAGAGTTTGCTCTGCTGACAACCTGGAGCACTGTGGGTGCAAAGCCACAGAAATCCCAGAGCTGCCTGGCTGGTCAGTGTTCATGCTGCTCTGCACTACATGCAATAGTGGACTATGCTTTTGTAGTAAAAGATTCAACCTCCTAGTTCCACATTCAGACTGAGAAGTTGACAGACTTAACAATACAGAAAACACTTCAAGACTGCCACAGCTACATGACTTAGCCCCAACCATGGTCATCCTTCTCCCTGCCCCAACATACACTGTGGTTCAATAAAGAGGAAGCCAGTTCTTAGAAAAATTTCCAAAATTATCTGCTGTAGCATCACCACACCATAAAGCATTTATCGTATTTAAACCCCAACAGTTTTTACTGGTATTAATATTGTTACTTGACATGACTCAAATACACTGAGGATAAATAGTCCCATTTACCTATTTCTGGCTGGGGAGTCTGCTTTTTCTTGGGCTCAGAAGTGCTAAGTTTAGGTGCTTCCTTTTTCAAAGGTCCTGAGCTCGGTGGCTGAGAAGGAGGGAGCTGGACTGGCTGGGATGTCTGTTTGCCAGCCTTTCTGGTACCAGATGCAGGGACCTGTTTGGGCTCTGACACAGGAATGGTGGAATTCCCATCCTCATGCTTTTCCTCGACAGGTTTACGGGCAGGCTCACTGCTCTTCTTCCCAGCACTGTCTTCTCTTGGTGCAACAGCCTGAGGAGGTTGTTTCTGTCCAGAGTCCAACTGGTTTTTTCCAGAATGGCTTTCTTTCTTCTCATTTGTCTTCGATTTCTTCTCTTTCTTTTTTGCAGCTACGGAGAAGAAGCACAGATAAAGCAACACAGACAAAATGGTGTGACTTCAAATGATTTGCTGCTTTTCTGAAACAAGGATACAGACACTTTGGTTCAGAATTCTGTCATTGTGCCATATGAAAGAAAAAAACTACTCAAAAAGTAAACTCATGCACTTGGCTTGTGCTTTGATCTGTGTTCTGATACCTTGGACCCTATTCTGAGACAAGAGTAAGCAACACCCTCCTGCAGTAACAGATTCAGAGCTGAGAGCAGACTTTGTGAAGAAGGAAGGAAAAGGAAGCACAAGGAAGAAAAACTACCCGTCCAGTGCTAAGAGACATCGGGGAGTACAAATGCTGTCAGCACCCACACCTCTCCTGCCCCTGTCACCTCCCACCAGGCTGTCTCCCTGCAGAATAACCTTTATAAGCTCCATGTAGCCACAATGACAACACAGAGAGCAAAACCTATGAAATGAAGACGTCTCTTGTGCTTTAGCCTACCTTTAGCTTGCTTCTGGAGATAAGCTTTTGAAGGCATCCATTGCAGATTCTGACATTTCCTCATTCTAAAACAGAAAGAACATGGCATGAAATCAGAAGAAAGATGAAGACATTAAGAGGGCAGTCTGTACTCAACGTGAAGAATTGAAAATAACATTATCAATATATACATTACTTTTGTTCAGACAAAATCAGATACTCTCAGAGTAAGATCAGATTAGGAGACTAAGACTTTTGTTAACTTTATAATGCCTTCTGTATGTTGGGCCAGGCTTTGTTTCTGCCTCTGTTCTTGCAGCAGGGCCTGTGGCTCTGAAACCCAGCCTGAGGCCTGGGCAAAGCTGCAGAGAGCAAGACTCCTTCCAGCCTGCAGAGTGCTCTCACACAGCAATTTTCACAGCAAGCCTTTATAAATAGATCTCATACCACAACCATTTACTGGTGTTACTTCAGCTGCTGCCTTTTCAGATTATCTAGCCTGGTAAAATCAATTTAATACAGCAATTTATAAAAGAAAAAGGTTCAGTCTAAGGGATATGACAGGAGAAATCAAGGGAGAGTGGTGTTTCTTAATGACATACAGAGACATCTTTGATATACAAAGTGTATATAAGTCAGATAAGAATCAGCTTGAAAACACAAGCTCTTCATAAATGCAGTTTGGGAGAATAAGAGATAAATATTAATGGGTACATTGCCTTCCTTGCAAAATCCCATACTGCCTAACAGAAGCCACTGGTCACACACCAAACACTTCTCAATGCAGTTTCATCAAACTGGGGGGGGAATAGACCAGAAGTAAACTCCAGAGAAAGAGCTCTTAACAAGCCACCTTGATTTGGGGTGTTGACTTTTACACTGTTTGCAGTCCCCTGCTTTGATCCAGCCTCAGCCCAGGCCAAGCTCACCCCAAGCCTGTGCTAAGGGCAGGTTTGCTGGTCCTGGCTGGGAGTGTGGATACCCTTACCCCAGTCAGTGCAGGGATTAGCTGAACAGTTTCTCAGACACACTTACTTGCAGCACTGCTTCTTTATATTGCGCCCACCGAACTTGGGTTTGTCCAGGCAGTTGGTGCAGACACCACAGTCCTCTGGAACTTGGCAGCCTGAGCACTGTCCGCAGCGCCTGGAGCGCCGGCCCTTCTTCACCGGAGGCTCTTGCTGTGCCTTGTTTCTGGTAACCGGCTTAATGGGCTTGATAGGTGGAGCAAGAGGTTCAGCCTCTTCTGAGCCAGCTATTGATGACTTATCTACCAAAAGAACATTTCTAGTGTGAGTTTGCTGGTGTCAAAGAATGTTTCAGGAGTGTCTAACTTAGTCCATGAAGACTAAGTTCATGTGCAGAGCCACAGAGGGCAAGTCAGCAATAGGACAAGGGGGCACAGGCTCAAGCTCTGCCAGGGGAAATTGAAGTTGGAGATCAGAAAAAAATTCTTTACAGTGAGAGTAATCAGGCATTGGAATGGTCTGCCCAGAGACGGGATGGATTTCCCATCCCTGGAGGCTTTTAAACTGAGCTTGGCCGTGGCACTGAGTGCCATGATCTGGTAAAGGGACTGGAGTTGGACCAAGGGTTGGACTTGATGATTTTGGAGATCTTTTCCAACCCAATCAATTCTATGATTCTGTGATTCTATGTGAGTGTGTGTATACACATGTGTACATGTGTATATGCACACACATCCCTCTGCAGAACACACCTGTTTTACACAATTCCCAATGGTTGAAAGGATTAACCCTGTTTGAATGACACAGTAATGGACAGCCCAGACTCTTTAACCTACTTTCCCTTGTTAATCACTTCAAGTCCTCATTGTAAGCAGACAACACAAGCCAACACCGTATGAACCCAGAGATGAAAACCAGAAATCCTAACTCACCATCATTCCCCATGGAAGACAGTATCTTCTCCCGCTCTTCCCACGGTAAGGCACTCAGAGTGGGCATGTCATCAGGAAACACTGCTCGCTTGCGGCCCAGCGCAACAGCTGCTCTCCTGCAAACATGTTTGATTCGTGGTCCTCGCACCGACGTTTCTGATGAATCGCTCTCTTGCCCCTAAAACATGAGAATGGACAGTATTCCTAAGAAAGGTATCAAAATAAGGCTGGGAAACATGTAATGGAAACTTCTAAGCAGAGATAAGTTATACGTTAGCTTGCACTTTGTGAGAATTGTGATAAAAACAGATTCAGCCTTCTAAGCCTCAGTTACCCAAGAGAGGTTAAATGCAAAAGAGGTTTTACTCAATGGGAATTATAAGGCAGGTTTCTGTCCACTATTGGAAAGCCAGCTTGCTCATGAAGCCATTTAATCAAGGAACTGACATCACAAACATCAGAGGCCACTGGAATCAGACCAGCACTCGGTGCTGACCAATCCAGCAGAAGCCAGAAGTAAATGAGGCCGTTTAAAACCTTGCACCTGCTGGCATTTCAGATGAGGGGCTTGTGTTTATTGAGGTGATAAAAACAAATGGAGCGTTTTAGTGCAATTTACCATGTTTTGATCATAAGATTCTGGAGTATCTCCCTCTAAAAGAACTACCTCAAACAGGCAACTGTGGGGGTCTGGGCTTCTGCTATACCAGGCCAGACACACAGAAGCAAATGCACAAGACAGACACTGCATTTTGCTGGAACTGCACTTTTCAGAGCGGGTACTACTCTAGATGATCACTTTGTTTAGATTTATTCAGAGAAACCCAGTAAGCAGCCATGCCATACTGGTCTCTGAAACACAGGCAGCTCCCCCCTGGGCTGACTGCACAGAAGCTCCCTCTTCCCCTCAGGTTCTGCCCAGGGCTCCTTGTTTTCTGATCGTTTGCCATCTGTTGCACTAACAGCTGCTTAGCTTGGCACGTTAATTCTTCACGCTCAGGAATCAAAAGCTACTTGTGACTTTCAGCACAAGTTCTAAGTAAGATGCACTCTAGCAAAAAACCCAACCTGGAAAATGGAATACCTGTGCTTTTGGCTGATCTGCTTGTTTTAGGGACTTGCTCTTCTCAATCTTGTACAGCTGGGCTTTTGCCTTTTTCAAAAGACTGGCCACCCTCTTGTCAGTCATTGGCAGTTTGTCTGCTTGAGCCAACATAGAGCTGATGGAGGAAGCGGAATGTTTAACAGTGCTTGACGAAGGAGCAGAGAGACGCAGAGCTTTTTCCTTCTCCAAAGTTGGCACAGTGGGGCTGAGGTCCAGGTCTGATTTGTCTAAACCCCCTCTACCTTTCTTGGATGTTTTGGTTTTGACAGCTGCTGTATCTACCAGAGCAGCAGTGGAAACATCTGCTGTGGGATCTACTGCTGTGGACTTCTTTCGCCCGGCAGTTTTTTTGGCAGATGATGATGCTGCGACATCTTCGCTGACAACCTTTTCTTTGGGCATTTTACCTACAGGAAACAAAGCAGAGCTACTCTGAATTTCTGATCCTTTTCTCCTTTTCTCTTTCCTTGACTCCCGTTTATTCTCCTTTTCTCTCTCTCTGTCTTTCTCTCTGTTCTTGTCCTTCTCCAGGCTTTTGTCAGCATCTTTATCTTTGGAGAGTTCTTCTGCTGCCCTGTCCTTGTTTCTGCCTCTCTCTGTCTGGGGACTCGATGTGAACCAAGGGAAGAGAGGAGCAGGGCTACTAGATGAGAAAGGCTCTGCTGGAGTGCTCGTCTGCTTCCTCGGTCTCTGGCTTCTTTCTGCTGATTCCCCAGACTGCGATAGGGAATGGGAGGGAAAAGTAAAAGTTGAATTTAAGGCACTAGTGGCGAGAGAACTAACTGAAATGCTAGTTAATGAGGAAGAGACAGAAGACTGTGGGGTGAGAGTTGTCAGGTCAGAGGTACTGAGCCTCCCACTCCTCGTTCTCATGGAGTGTGAAGGAGATCTGGGCTCCGATCGGATGGGGCTGAACGCTTTCCTCTTCCGTCTCCGCGAGGACACGCCAGCGGCAGAGGTGCCTGTGGCGGCACGGCCGACTGATGAGGGCAGAGTGACAGACTCGAAGATCCGGGAGTGGGCCTCGCTGGGTGTGAACCGGGGTGCTCGCAGCAAAGGACTCCTCTTGGACATATCAAACCTGCCCCCAGAGTGGAGCGAAAACAGCCGAGTGGGAGCTGTTGCACCGGGTGTTGAGAAGCCGGACGCAAAGCCAACGTCCTCCGGTGTCAGCGGCGGGGGTCTGAAGTTATCAAATATCGGCTTGCGAATAAGACCCTCTTTGGCATATTTTGCTGATGAGAAGTACTGTGGCTCTGACCGGGAATGTTTCAGGGAGGTCCACCTAAACGTCGGCTCTCGCAGGATCGACTTCCGTTTCTCCTGCATCGGAGCAGCAGAAGCGGGAAGGAAGGGTGAGGCCAACGGTATGGTGGGAGGCATAAGCCAAGGGGTATGGTCCGAGATGCTGGAAGCAGGCTGCAGTGGTGGGGGGGGAGTGAGCAAAGGGGGAGGAGGAGAGGAGGAGGACTGCTGCTGTGGCACGCTTGGCAAGGCTGACAGCTTTTTTGCAGCCCTCTGGCCAAAACTTCTTTCTGTTATCGAAAATCTTCTGTTTCTCCTATCATCATTATCATTTTCAGGGGACTGAGAAACAGGCAGTGGAGTGTGAACTTCTGGAGTATTGCTCCGCTCCTCAGAGAGCGTCTGCATCTCCTCGGAAGCCTGGGAGTCTGTGGATGTATCCACGCTGGGGCTGCTGGAGCGGGAGGAGTCCGAGGACATCTGAGACGAATGCTGAGAAGCGGCACTGGACTTTTCACTGGAGCCACAAGATGTAGCACTGAACCTGCTGTTTGGTGTGGATTCTAGTCTGGATATTTTAATAGGAGGATCATAGTCTTCATCCTCAATAAACCGTTTGGGTGTTTTGATAATCCGTGAAGAGATCGCACTCACAACCGGCATGATGAACTGCCGGATGTTTTTGAGTTGGGTTCTCCCCTTCCTGCCCTGCAGTTTGGCCGCTTCTTTCTCAATCTTTTTTTGTGCTCCCTTTTTAGCCCTCTGCAGGAGTTGCTTGGCAATTGTGGCATCTGTCCTTTTGGTGGAAGGTATGATCCTAACAGGCTTGATCCTGCGTGGACTCTGTCTGACAGCAGCCTTCTCTTCCTTCGTGAGGGGCGGCGTGCCGTCCTTCTCCTTGCGAATCCTCTGAGGCTTCTCCAGCTGAGAGTTTATCACTAAAGTTGAGGAAGTCTTTAAACGTTCAGAGGACGGTGGCCTGCCTCTCCTGCGCACAATCTGAACGCTCTTCCTCCCAATCTGAAGCTTTGCTCCAGGCTTAAACTTAGATTTCAGTGGGGAGAGCTTACTAGTTCTTAATTTCTTGATTTTAGTTGCTTGCTGAAATGTAGTGGATGGTGACCTTTTGATTTTTTTCAGACTGTCTTTTTCTTCTTTGCTGCCCTTCTGAATGTCTGATGTGTCCTTCTCTTGTGACAATTTGAACTTCACATTTGTAAGTGTTGGAGGTCTTCCTCGTCTTTTTTCCCTACTCTTCGACTCCTTCTTCTTTACTTTCTCCATGGATGTGGTTTCAGACTTGCTCGAAGGGGAACACACTGAGGAAGAGTCTGACAGCACAGCTGAACTTCGGTCAGAGCTGCTCCGGGGCCTCCCACGAGGTTTCCGTGGACTGGATTTAACTGAGAGGGAAGCAGAGAATGCAGAGAACAATTAAATTTCTCCAAGTGAGGGACCAGCATTACCCGGGTCACACAAGTGTTTACTCAGTATCAGTCATGCTGCCCATACAAGTTGCCAAAACATTTCAGATAATCAACAAATAAAAATACAATTTTATCACCACACGTAGAGAGTACCTTCCCAACAAACCTCTACTCCCACATGAGGTACCATGGAGACAACTTTTCAAAAATCCAAGTCTGCCTTTTCCTAACAGTTTGCAATGGGACAAACTCAGTACCGGCCTCATGCTGGGAGGGAGCACCAATTCTCAAGGGCACATGACACCCTTTAAACACATGAAAAGATTTTTTTAAGCAGACCACAGCTGGTTGGGAAAAAAAGAGTCCTTCTCTAGGACCAGTCAAATCTCTGACATGGGGTTTCAAATACTGGTTTTATCAGTATAACTCTTTCACTCAAAGTTTCTGTGTTCATTTACAGACCAGACAGAGTCCAAAAATAACTGCAATGAATCCAAAGACTGGGATGGCTTTTACGGTGGATCAGATTTGATGGAACAAACAGGACAGGCACAGCAAAGCCATCACAAAGGAAAACACAAGTCAACACCCAGTTCTGCAACTTGAACTTACCTGTGGGGGACCTGGTGGGACTTCGTACTTTGACTTCTTCATCTGAACCAAAACCTAAAAACTGTTCATCCTGCAATGAGAAAGCAGATGGAAGTCTGAGGATGTGGATAACATTACAAAGAACTTCGCTGTGATCAAAGGACAAAAGGATTCTAGAGGATTTTCCTTCCCCAAAGAAGATACTGGCATTTGTTCTTCTAACAAACAATTGCTAAAAAGGAAATACAACTTGTATATACACATACACAGCAGCTACAGTTTACAGCTATGGAACGACCAAAAAGAGTTATGGTGAAACAAAGGATAAATATATACAGAAAAACTCCTTAATGCAAAAATTCTGGCGCTTATATCAAACCACAAAGCTCTGCTTCTGTAAGCTGTTATTCAAACCACCCCAAAGACACACTCCAGCAAAAGAAGTGTTTATTATTCCTGTACAGACACAGCCCAACTTCCTGCAAACTCATGTAAATCTCTCTTTTTAATTCACTTCAGACTCGGTCTTTAGGAGAGATGAAAACACGACTTGTGTTGTGAAGCTCTTCCCTCTGACAGAGGCAGGAGGTTAAAGGCTCCCTGCCCACATTTCAGCAGGTGTGTCAGGGAGCCTCCAAGTGCCAATACCACTCATCTGCCACCCAAATGTGTGGTGACACCTTTCTGTTTGTATGTTGTTACCCTTTCCTAATCCATGTTCACCTCAAGTATTTATGTTGGTGAGTCCTGTGAGCTTTGAAAACAGAGCTGTCACCTGTTGCTCTTCAAAGCCCCACACGCTGAGCTCTGAGCAGGGCAGGCACTGCGAGAACAGTGCCCTGGAAGTGGAAAGGGGCAACACTGTGAAAGGTGGAGGTGAGCTGTGCAAAGAAGTAAGTGTTCCCTTGTGTTCTGCCTCTAGTTTCTACATGGAATTCCTATTTCATCTACTTCTAGAACTGACCATGAATCATTGAATCAGTTGGGTTGGAAGAGACCTCCGAGATCATCAAGTCCAACCCTTAATCCAACCCCACTTTGGTTGCCAGATCATGGCACTGAGGTGAAGAGCATCTCAGTTACTGAAATCACAGCTCTGGTTTTAAAGAAATTGAACCACACACACACTGAGACTTGCACCTGTATCTGTAGGAGAGTTGTGATGTGATAAAAAGCAGCAAGGCTTTAGGACAAATTATTTCTCAAACTCTTCTGCCTTGTTTCTGTCTAATGAGCTCCAGTATAAACAATTCAAATACACTAAGTGTTCTGACCAGGCAACCATCCAGGTTCTCAATGCAGATAACACTCTGGCCAGTTAAACACAACAAATACAATCCCCTTGGGCTACAGTTAACCACCATAAGCCACTGCCAGCTAAAACTGCTGGAGGGGCAGCCCTGCCCCTCCTCATAGCCCTCCCTGCTGCCTACCTGCTCTTTGCACTTGCAGCAGTGATGTTGGTACAGAAAAATGAAGGGTGAGCCATTCAGACCTACACAGGCCCTGTGAGACTGGGGTAGCTCTCGGCTAAGCAGCACTCAGGAGCACAGCTGCTGTGAGGTGGCAGGGAGGAGCTCACTCCCCAGGAATTCATACACTAGTTTCTCACAGGACTCTGCAGGTGCTTGAAAACATCTAGGATAAGTTCTGCAAAACACTGGACTTGTGAGATATGGATTATAACCAATGACAGCTTGTGGCCTGATGGTGTGAGGTTCAACTTAGCCAATGGTGTGTAGCTTTAACCCTGCATAAACCGTGTGTGGTGTGTAACAAGGGGACATTCACTCCATCACATTGATCTGTGTGTGATGTTCAGTTTCTCTGCTGTGTACTTACAGTTTTCTACACAGTGATGGCGAGAAAACCAGAAAAAGCAACACAGAAGAAATAAAATAATGCCAAGAGGCATCGCTTCTGCCTGGGGCACCTTGCATGATGCAGAACCCCTGAATGCCCTTCCTGGGAAGGGAGAAACCACCACTTCCCAACTTCCATCCTGCAGCAGTGCCACCAGAGTGAGAGCAGCCACTCTCCCAACACTGCGGATCAGCGGCCAGTCCCGCCTGCCTGGAGCTCCCGAGCACGTGGGCTCGCTGCGGGATGTAAACACTGCTGGGCTGAGCTGGGCTGAGCTGTCTGCGGGAAAAGGGTCCCCAGCCCCGGCAAAGGGAGAGGCTGCCACTGGAGACAGGTGAGGGCTGAACGCTCTGAGCACTGAGAAGGCACGCAGAGAAACAAGGAGCACCCAAGAACAGGCGGGGTTAGAAACGCAAAGGGAGCAGCCACTCACTCGCGCGATTTCCTGACCTGCACCAGCCCCCAAGTTCCTGTGGCTGCTGTGGATCTTTTCTTCATTTTGTTATTTTGGGTCCTACAGGCATTATTATTTTATCTAAATTAGTACTTGCCATATTTTTGACAATTGCCTGTTCTAATCTCTAATCCATGGATTAGAACTTGCATTATTTCCAAACCAAACTCTGTTACCTTATTTTTCCAATTCTGATACTCTTGGAATGGCCATTTTTTCCCCATTTCCCACCAAGAAGTTACCAGAAGTGTCTACAGGCACTCAGCAATAGGACAAGGGGGCACGATGGGCTCAAGCTCTGCCAGGGGAAATTGAAGTTGGAGATCAGGAAAAAATTCTTTCCAGAGGAGTAATCAGGCATTGGAATGGAGAGGGGGTGGATTCCCCATCCCTGGGGGTTTTTAAACTGAGCTTGGCCGTGGCACTGAGTGCCATGATCTGGTAAAGGGACTGGAGTTGGACCAAGGGTTGGACTTGATGATCTCGGAGGTCTTTTCCAACCCATGATGCTACAGCAAAAAGGCTCCCTGCACAAAACAACTGCTTTGGCTTCATTTACAGCCACCAGCAGCAACACATCACTTGTGTTTGCTTGTTCGGTGACACTCATGAGTTACTGATGACCTCAAAGTGGTCACTGTCACCACCTGAGGAGGCAGCCCTAGGACCTGTCAGAGAACAAGTAAGTCGCCAGGTACCCCTACATGTTTGCCAGGCTGAACCATCCAGTTACCCATCACACACCAAAATGCAGATTTGAGGCAAAGAGGCAGCAACAGCGTCCCTCCAGTTTTACAGAAGTGACTATAAAGCACGACAGATGGAGAGTGATTAAAAAACATAATGATTTTGAACGTGACCTCATTTACCTGAAAAAGAATCATGCAGTGCAAAAAAGGTCACTCAGGATTATAAACAAAAGGACAAGGGAAGGCTTGCCTTGTGCAAGGCATGAAGCCTAAAGAGGCACACACAGGGTTGATCTTTCTCTCTGGGCAGCAAAGCTTCCATGTACATCTCTGACCCAAACATTATCCCACCTGAGTTCAAGCTCAGAGCCGTGAGCTTGCAAGTGAATGTCTATCACAATGCTCTTGAGCAAAATTACTTTTCAAAGAATTTCCAAGTAAAGATCTTGGAGGAAAATCCACCTTCAGAGAAGAAACTACTCTGGAAGTTCTGACTGAAGTTCTGATCTCTGAGGAATAACAGTATAACCTGTGGATCTGTGAAGCTACACAGGACCACCCTAACCCATCACCAGCACTAAACCAGCAATGCAGCTGCTCCAATCAGCACCTGAAAAGGTTTATTTAATTTTATAATAGATTCACCTCACCAACAATATACTTTTCTTCCCATTCCCCACCCTGGGTTTGGCCCCAGTTAGACAGCACCTCACCTTCTCGTAAAGGGATAAGCTATTTTTAGAAGCTCATTCAGATGCCTGCTCAGTAACTACAGCACAGTATCTACCAGACTCCTCTGCTTTCAGCAGAGTAAACACCCTTGGAGGTTGGCAATTAGAGACAAACACAGGGTGCACTCTGTGCTGGTGCTGGGAACCGAGTGGAGTCATCTGGGATTTCAGGGAGATGCTTCCCAAGCCACAACTTGTGATGCAACTTCAATAACAAGCACCAGAGCACTTGGGGTGACCATTATCACAGAATCATAGAATGGACTGGGTTGGAAAAGACCTCCGAGATCATCAAGTCCAACCCTTGGTCCAACTCCACTCCCTTTACCAGATCATGGCACTCAGTGCCACGACCAATCTCAGTTGAAAAACCCCCAGGGATGGGGAATCCACCCCCTCTCTGGGCAGCCCATTCCAATGCCTGAGCACTCTCTCTGCAAAGAATTTTTTTCTGCTCTCCAACTTCAATTTCCCCTGGCAGAGCTTGAGCCCATCGTGCCCCCTTGTCCTACTGCTGAGTGCCTGGGAGAAGAGACCAACCCCCACCTGGCCAGAACTTCCCTTCAGGGAGTTCCAGACAGTGCTGAGGTCACCTCTGAGCCTCCTCTTCTCCAGGCTAAACAACCCCAAATTTTTTTTCCTGTATGGAAACAACATCGATGTTTTATTATTATGACTCGATGGGGGGGTAAAATAAAACATATCTGAAAGGAATGCCCCAAAAGGCAGAGCCCACAGATTATACACAGATTTGGATGACAGTCTATTCATCCTTTCATTGTTTGATTCAACGAAAGCTCTGACTAGGAGTGATGCACAGAGTTTACTGGGGCTTCACTTCAGAGCAGCACTGACCTACACAGCACATCCTGAGAGCACAGGAGAGCCCCTGGCTGGGTCACCTCCATGTGACAACCCCCAAACTACAACACTGCAGCCACACCCTCGGAATCACACACGCCAACACCACTGTGATTGGGACTGCAGCTTCCAGAGTGCCTTGGATGACACCTAATTTTGGAATTTGAAAATGCACTTTGCTCTTGATGTGGCTGAGGCACAGAGAGCGCCTGCTCTGACAGTATTACCACGTGAACAGATCTGTCTTGCCAGCTTACTAGAAGGAAAATTAGAATATTCAGTGTTAGGAAGTAACAGCAAAGCCAACCTCTCCCTCTCTGGTCAAGCTGAAAGCAGCAGACCAGACTAACCTACACCAGCAGCCCACTAACAACACAACTGGTCCCTGCTTTCCACAGACTGCTGGTTCCATTCTAGACGAGAAATTCCAAATTATGATTTCCACTCTGAACACAGCAGAATGCCTATTAGAGCACCTGAAACACTCTCATCCTTGTCACAACAGGCTTTCAATAACACCACTTCCAAGAAAGAGGGTCAGTCAAACCATTACCTAGAAAGATTCAGCTCACAGATGGTGAGAGAAAAGCTCTAGCTAGAGCTGTTGTACTGCTGTTATGAGAAAAGAATTCTGTAGTGGCAAATTCATATTCTGAAGAAATATATTCCCTAAAGAAATATTATTAAAGTCAAAGGATGCTTCAGCTCAGCTCAGGGGGAACAGTTAATGCCTCTCTGGCAATTCTGTGCTATCCCTGAAAAGTGAAGCACCACTAACTCAAGGAGTTACAGTTTCTTCCCTTATTTCCTCCAGGGTGGTGCTGTAAAACCTGCACTTCAGCACTCCAATGCCAGCACAGGAGCAGGTGGGGAAACACTGGTTTGAGTCTGCCCCAGGAGCTTTAGAATCACAGAATCAATTGGGTTGGAAAAGATCTCTGAGATCATCAAGTCCAACCCTTGGTCCAACTCCAGTCCCTTTACCAGATCATGGCACTCAGTGCCACGGCCAAGCTCAGCTGAAAAACCTCCAGGGATGGGGAATCCACCCCCTCTCTGGGCAGCCCATTCCAATCCCTGAGCACTCTCTCTGCAAACAAGCTTTTTCTGATCTCCAACTTCCAGCTGAAGGAAGCACAATGTCCAAAAGCCCCCACAACAAACTGGTCAGTGCATTGTTGCTGCTCCAAAACCACCCTGCCTGCTGCCAGTGGGACCAGCCACACCACCTTCCAGTTCAAAACAGCTTCCTAAATTCCCAACAAACTTCCCCAAACCTCTCCTCTCTGAGGGTTTGGAGCTCTGCACAACGCTGACCAAACCACTGAAATGGGAACATCACCAGGATGCTGAAAACAAACTTTTATTTTCACACATCTGACAAAGAAGCACCACTGTCTTCAGGAAAGGAGAAATGCAGGAAGGAGCCTCCATCTCTGGGCCATGATCTGCATCTCCCTCACCATGTGCAGTGGCACCAGTGACAGGCAGGGCTCTACATCTCTACCTCACATGTTAAACACTCAGGCAGTTCTACAGCGACTGTTCAATGTAACACTCGGAGAGGAAATTTTGAGGCAAACAGAATTTTAATGCCTGTGAAGGAAAGAAATTATCTGTACTTCCAGCTCAGGTGTGACTGTGGTGGTGGTATGGAAGCCACTTCCTCCATCCAGCACATGGATCTATTACCATTTCCAAACATGGCAGCCACTGGAACATCCACAACCCCAGTATCCACCTTATTATGCCCATGTAACAGCAGCATTACCAGAGGCACCACCATCACAACCACAAACCCTGGGCATCTGCAACTTTCAGTCAATGCAAATTTCACCTCAGGGATGGGCAGGGAGCTCTGAACTGAGAGGCAGACCAGATATTTAACAACAGTGTTTATGCTTGTTTTAGTTATACCAAATGCTGACATATTGGATCAAGAAAACACAACCAAATTCCCCTTATTCCTACAGTGCCACTCACACTGAGCTGAAGGGCCAGTGCACAGCACAAACTTCTCTTCAAGCAGTTACAGCTTCACTGTGCAAAAAGTCCCAAGGCCAACTCTTGTGGTGCCAAAATCAAGTATCAGAACATCACTGCTTTAACACAGGTTGGTTTCGAGATAACTCAGCGAACTCAGCAGAGACAAGGGTTTGTACACAGGGACCTGAACAAGGGGAGAATGCCCTGACAGAATTCAGGTATGTTTTAAACAAGAAATAAAGTCTGCTGTGTACCATAAAATGGCCAAGAAGAAAAAGAAAGGCTGAGTCATAGAATGGATTGGGTTGGAAAAGATCTCTGAGATCATCAAGTCCAACCCTTGGTCCAACTCCAGTCCCTTTACCAGATCATGGCACTCAGTGCCACGGCCAAGCTCGGGTTAAAAACCTCCAGGGATGGGGAATCCACCCCCTCTCTGGGCAGTCCATTCCAATGCCTGAGCACTCTCTCTGCAAAGAATTTTTTCTGCTCTCCAACTTCAATTTCCCCTGGCAGAGCTTGAGCCCATCGTGCCCCCTTGTCCTACTGCTGAGTGCCTGGGAGAAGAGACCAACCCCCACCTGGCCAGAACTTCCCTTCAGGTACTTTCCACTATATACAATGTTATTAGACAGAAGTTTTTAGTAGCTAAACAGAAAAGTGATGTAAGAAGTAGAGTTCTTAAGATCCAGGAGACCCCGTGCTCATCAGATGCCACACCTAGAGTGCACTCAAGCTATTTTATTTTAATGCAAAAATGCCCTAAAGGCCAAACTCACTAAGATATCTCAGAGATGTTTTGGAGCTTTTTTGAAATGCAAAAATATACTTTAAGACAATTGGAACTGAACAAACAAACCACAGACCAATGTCATCATAGGGAAAAAAAAGAAAAAGAGAATAAAAAAAAAAAAAGAAAAAACCAAAGCAACTTGTCTCCCCCCACATGCAAACCTCCCGGGTTGTTAATTCTGTGGTCAGGTTGGTTAGCCAGATCTCAGTCATTTCTGCCCCTGAACTAGCGCTGGTGAGACATTAACTGCTTCCCAGAGGACACGGTGAATTCCACCGAGCCATGTCTACTGCAAACAGCAACATGGACAAGCTCCCCAAAGCACAGCCCCTGCTCTGAGGTGCTGGTGTTAATGAGAGGGCAGTCCCACCCCAGAGCCTGTGCAGGTGTCCCCACGCTCAGCTGTGCCCTGCAAACACAATCCCGACCCTCCGGCACCGCCGGAGCTGCCGCTCTGCAGCCCAGGAATTCCTCCAGCTCAGCCGCGAGCCTCGAGCTCCACTGCATGGCACCCGACAGCAACGCCAAAACGAAGCAGGAAAGATACAGGAAAACCGTATTTTCGTGTGTGTTTTAATCAACTCTGCTACGGCCAGCGATGGGAAAGGAAAGCAACTGCTGTTTAAATGGGGAACATACACACAAAGCTACGCTCACCCACCCTGCCTGGAGAAAAAGAGGCAGAACTGGCCCTTCAAAAACCAATAAAGCCCTTCTGCTACAAAGGACCCGGGGAATCCTCTTGCCGGCGCAAGGACGCAGCCAACGAGCGATGCAAAACAAGAGCTGGGGGAAAGCAACGCTGCAGCTCGTAGTAAGTAACACACCCCCATCATGTCTTCCCTGTTCTGTCAATAGGTGGGTTGTTGTCAGACTCCCGCTCCGGCTGCCTCAGAAAGGCTTAAAAAAATAAAAACGAAGGCAGGAAGAAGAGCAACTCAAATTTAAAAAAAAAAAAAAAAGAGAGAGAGAAAAAGGCAAAAAACCCGGAGAGCCAGCGCTCCGTGTGCCAGCGAACGGCCTCGCACCGGGCTCCGCCTGGGCATCCACAGAGGCGAAAGGGAGGAGGAATAAGAGGAGGAGGTGGAGGAAGAAGAGGAGGATGAGAAGGGGGAAGAGGGGGAAGAGAGGGAGGGAGAGGGGGACAGCCGGTGCGCGGCACCCATTGCCGGGCCCGCAGGGGGGGCTGACAGCGCGGCCCCCCCGCGCCCCTCGGAAGGACGCGCCGCCCCGCCGAGCATCCCCCTCCGAGCATCCCCCGCCGAGCATCCCCGGGAGCCACCCGGCCGGTCCCAGCCCCGCCGCCCGGTCCTACCTCGCTGCCGGCGCGCGCTCCGCATCCCATCCCATCCCATCCCGCCCCGCCGCGGGCGCGGGAGCGGCGGATAATGGAGGAGGAAAAGGAGGAGGAGGAGGAGGCGGCGGTAGGGAAGGACGCACCGGCGGCAAGTCGCGTGCGCGGGGAGGGACCCGCGGGGGCGGCGGGACCAGCACCGGGACCGGGACCGGCACCGACCCCCGCCCGCCCGGTCCCGCCGCCCCCCCCCCCGCCCCGCCGCGGGGCGCGCCCTTTGTGCGGGGCGCGGGAGGTGTGTCGGGCGGGCTGTGCGGGCAGCGCTGGGTGGGTGGGTGTGCCCGCCCGGCCGTGCTCGGGCCGCCGCTGCCGCCGCCGGGGATGCTGCGCCGGGACCCGCCCGCCCGCCGCGCCCCCCCCCGCCCCCGCCGCGCCCCGCTCACCTCCCCGCTGCCCGCCTCGGCACCGCAGGCCGCGCGGAACCGCCGCAGGTTGATGCCGATGGCGGCCGAGACCTGGAGCGCCGCGTCGAAGCCAGGACCGGCCGCGGCCGCGGGGCCGCCGGGGCCCGGCGCTGCTGCCCCGCCTCCGCCGCTTCCCGCCGCCCCGCCGGAGCACGGGCCGCCGCGCTCGCCCTCGCCCGCCGCCGCCGGCGCCGCCGCGGGCTCGGCGGGCCGCAGGCTGTGCACGGCCGGCACCCGCAGGCGGGACCCCCCCGGGCCCCGGCGGCCCCATCCGCCGCTGCCGGGCCGGGCGGGGAAGCGCCACCGACCGCTGTGCGCCATCTTTACTGAGAGGCGACGAGCCAGAGAGCGGGGCCGGGCCGCGCCCCGCGCCCTGCATATCGCCTCGCCGGCCCGCGGAGGCGCTGCATAAGGCCGGCTGCCATGCAGGTTGCAGGGTTCCGCCATCCCGCCGCCCGGGCACCTGAATAAGTCACGCTCGACCAGTGGTAGCCCTGCATAACGCTGGGCGATATGCAGGGCTCCGGGCTCGAGGCACAGCGCGGCCCCCCATTCTGGATAGCGCAGCCTTCGGCCGCCGCGATCCCTTATAGCTCGCAGGGCCATGCAGGCTCGGGGCTCCTTGTGGGAGAGCCCCAGAACCTGCCTGCCGCATAACAACGCCGCAAGCAGCCGGCATAACCCCGACAGCGATGCCGAGCGGGAGCGGGAGCCGCCGGCGCCCCGGACCGCGTATAGGGTATAGGCGGGTCCGCCTGCCCCCTGCATAGCGCGGGGCCGTATGCGGGGCGCGGGGCGCCGCCCCGGGCCCGGCATGGCCTCGCCCGCAGCCCCGTGAGGCCGGGACAGCCGCGCCTTGCGGGGGCTCCGCTCCCCGGACTCCGCCCTGCCCTCCCGGCCCCGGGCCCGTCCTACCTGCGGCCCCCGCCTTGTCGGTGCCGCGTCCCACCCCCGGGAGGGAGGTGACGGTGATGGCAGGGCTGGCGGCCCCCTCCCGTGCAGCGAGCGGGGTCGGCATCCAAGTGCCCGCCGTAGTCCCTGGAAACAGCGCTGCGAACACACGGATCGGGTGTTTGGAACGTAAAATACCCGTTTTCCTTGGCAGCCCGTCAGCTGCGGGCAGGGAGGAGGGCAGGGAGGAGGTTTGTCCCTGTCAGGGACAGCCGAACAGGGCCTGTGGTGCTGGAGCCCTTTGGTGACTCCCGTCCTGCCTCTGCGGGGGCTTCTCCGGAGGAATTCCAGGCGGGAGAACTAAAATTAGACAGTTTCTGGCTCTGGAGGGAGTGTGAGAGGGACAGGAGCATTTCCGAGGTCTCCCATGCTTTACCAGAGGAGCTGAATCCAGCCCAGTGCCAGGCTGAGCTGCAGCCCCGAGGGGCAGGAACAGAGGGGACAGGAATGCCTTGGAGCCAGGTCAGCTGGCCTTGCTCTCAGCGAGGTCCTCCTGGGTCCAGAACCCTTCCAATAATCAAGCTCACCTGTTAAATCCCACGTGTGATCTGTTTCAACTTAGGGAATATGCCTGGCCCGTTCCCTTGTTGGTCTGTACCTGCTGGGTGAGGGGTTTGTGATGGTGGGAACAAAGAGCTCCTGCAGAGGGGCAGTTCTGGGGGGCTTTGTTCACCCACACTCATGCAGGGGATGTGGCTGCAGCCCTGAGCAGGTTTGCCAGGTCTCTGGGGGAGAAAGGTGCACCTGAGAGTACCTCAGTTGGTTAAAACTTGGTTCTAATAACACCAAGGTCAGGGGTTCAATCCCCTGTCTGGGCCATTGACTTGAGTTGGACTTGATGATCCTTGTGGGTCCCTTCCAACTCAGAATAGTCTGGGATTCTGTGAAACCTCCTCTGCAGGGAATGAGCCACCCCTGGCACAGGGAGGAACACCAGGAGCATCCAGCAGGAATGAAAGAGCCTCTCCAGGGCTGCTGCTGTTGGGCTGTGCCAGGCAGTCATGGTGCCCTGGCCAGGCTGGTGGGAGAAGCAGGACCAGGCTGGGCAGAGGGCTGGAAACACAGGTCCTGTTGTTGCTGGGGAGTTCCCTGAGCCTCACTTTTCCCATCTATGGTGTAGAGGTGACCTGTGATCAGTTGTGACCCAGAGGTGGGTCACGAACCTTTATAACAAGAATAAAAAAGTTTTCCACTGATGGCACACCAACCTATTGGTCACATCTAAAGCATGTGAGTTACCTGTGCTCCCTCTCAGCAGTGCATGAGGCTTCTGCCTGCTGGGATGAAGTGCTGAGAAGGTCAGTTCTGCTGCAGGGAGAGGAGCAAATGACCTGCCACTGGCACAGTCACCCTGGAGACATTGGGGTCACTGGTGTGCACAACACAAGGCCCAGAGAAGTGAAGAGCAGTGGAGATGGCAGCATCAACAAGGAGCAATACTGACTAGAAACCGTCTTGTAAGACAATAAAAACATTGAGGTCCTATCCCAACAGGTTGCTGGCTTCAGAGAACTACAAATTATTTCCTGAAAGGAGGAACAGTGCAGGTGACTCGCCAGGCTTTGTAAACACCTCTACAAGAGCTGGCTGACAATAAGCAAGGTGGTGGAAGCTTGGGCAGCAAAACCTCTGGCTGGTGGGCAGGTAGTTGAGATAGATAGATAGATAGATAGATAGATAGATAGATAGATAGATAGATAGATAGATAGATAGATAGATAGATGGCCAATAGATAGATGATAGATTGATAGAGGATAGATAGATAAAGGATAGATATATATAGATAGATAACCAATAGATAGATAACCAATAGATAGATAGATGGCCAATAGATAGATGATAGATTGATAGAGGATAGATAGATGATAGATAGATAGATAGATAGATAGATAGATAGATAGATAGATAGATAGATGACCAAGAGATAGATGACTGATAGACAGATGGTAGATAGATTGATAGATAGATAGATATAGATATGCTGACCTTCCTAGGCTTCCACTTCACCAGTCAGACCCCACACCAGCAGAGCTGCCTGTAACCATGCTGTGTTCCCTTTGGAATAAACCATGGAGATTGCTTTTGACAGCCAAAAAGTACTGGCATTTCTCCTTGGTTCCCACCAGCAGATGGGAGGTGCATTCAGGAACAAATGGAACACCTTCCTTTGCACTTTCCATTTGGATTTGGGGCTCTCAGGCACAGTGCGTGCCCCAGAGTGAGCAGAGCTGTGGTGACCAACAGCGGTGTCACCAAGGAGCCAGCCACCCCCTCCCCAGCCTGGGGACAGGCTGGCACCTCTCAGGGTGGCAGACACAGACCACGACAGCTCGACATGAGCTCCTGGCTTTATTGTGGCAGACCCCGCGACAGACCCGGTGTGGTGGCGCTGGCGGCACCGCCGAGCTGAGTGTTCACACGTTGTACCCGATGATGCCGCCCTTGCCGATGATCTCCCCGATGTAAAACCACATCAGCACCTCCGTAGCCACCAGGCCGTTCCTCAGAGCCTCCTGAAAGTAAACCGGCACTGGTTTCAGCCCAGAGTCCCACGGCAGCTCCTCCCTCGCTCCCAAAGCCACACCCCTGCCCTCCAGCAGGGCTGAGACTTCCGCAGTTCCCAGGGCAAAACCCAGGAGTGGAGGAGTGTTTGCAGCGTTCAGTCACCCCTCAACAATGCCAGGTCTCACAGAGCTCTTCCACAGCGTCCAGCACAGTGTCCGCTGTGCTTTGTGGCTTCCCACGGCCCTTTCAAGGCTCAGAGCCCACACACGTGGGAAGAGCGTTAATTTCAAGGGCAGCCCATGACATGGCTGATCCAGAGGCTTGGGCTAATCCCTTTCCCTGGGACAGATCATAGAATGGATTGGGTTGGAAAAGAGCTCCGAGATCATCAAGTCCAACCCTTGGTCCAACTCCACTCCCTTTGCCAGATCATGGCACTCAGTGCCACGGCCAAGCTCAGTTTAAAAACCTCCAGGGATGGGGAATCCACCCCCTCTCTGGGCAGCCCATTCCAATCCCTGAGCACTCTCTCTGCAAAGAAGTTTTTTCTGATCTCCAACTTAAACTTCCCCTGGCAGAGCTTGAGCCCATCGTGCCCCCTTGTCCTATTGCTGAGTGCCTGGGAGATAACCGGGGGGAGCCCTAAGGAGGACAAGCACAGCCTGGTCCAGGCAGGCAAGAGTTAAGGCAAAGCCAGCAAAATAAAACACTTTAAACTCCCGGCCCTTGAATCCCTCCAGCTTCAGGTATCATTGCCCCCAGCTCCGCTGCTTCCCCGGCTGCTTCCAGGGCGGCTGGGGGGGCTCCCTTTGGAGCCCGTACCTTGACGGTGACCTGAGCCAGGCGGCCGCTCTGGAAGGCGCGGACCAGCCCCTTCATGCTGTCGATGGCGCGGGGGATCTCGGCGGGGGTCGGCGGCGCCAGCTCCACCTTCGCGTAGCGCCAGAACGTGGCCAGGCGCGGCTTCGAGTAGGTCACGGCGGCTGCGGGGAGGGGACCGGGAGGGGACAGAGAGGGGGGACAGAGCAGGGAGGACAGAGCAGGGGACAGAGCAGGGAGAACAGAGCAGGGAGGACAGAGCAGGGGGCAGAGCGGGGGGACAGAAGAAGGGACAGAGCAGGGGATGGTGTTTTCCCAGCAGGGCCCGCGGGGCCGCCCCCGGGCCCGGCCCGCACCAGCCGCGCTCCCTGGCCCCGCTCCCCATCCCTCCCCGTGCCCACCCCCGGATCCCCCCGTGCCCACACCGGTGCCCACGCCGCTGTCTCACCGCTGAGCAGCTCCGGCCCGCGCTGCACCAGCCGCTGCACCAGCCCCTGCGCGGCCTTGGCCATCGCTGCTCTGCGCGCTCAATGTCACCGCCGCTCCCCGCACCCGGCGCGCCGCGGGCAGCCCCGCGCCAGGACCCCGCACCACGTGCGCTGGGCGGGGCCGGACAGCACGGAGGGGACGCGGGTTCGAGACCCGCGCGGGGCCGGGGCGAGTTCGGGAAGGAGGATCCACACAGCACCCCGCAAATCGCCTTGTAATCCCAAAGGAGAACACCCAGAGAGCTCGGCTGGATAGGAAAGCCAAGGAGGTCCATGAACACTCCAAACCAGACAGGCAACATCCACATCACATCTTCTCTGCCAGCCTCAGGGCACTCAGTTCTCTGGCAGGTAAAAGCTCCCCAAAAAAGACCTTTCTAGCAGCAACAGCAGCTTGGAAAGGAGAGACATCACACACCAGGGATGTGAGGTCACCTGGCACTCGCCTTGTAATCCCAAAGAACTGCCTGGAGACAAAAGGCCTTAGTTGGGATAGAATACCTGTGGAAAGGCCAAGGGGATTTAGAATCAAACCCCACAGTGCTTGTGTAAAGCCCAAGTTCGTCCAGATTAGCAACAGGCAGATTTTCCAGTGTGCCTCCTGCTGGATCTGAAAAAGCCCTTTTGCTCTTGTGGCTTCTGAGCTGACTCTTGAGCCCAGAGGAAGGAAAGGTGATGTGCAGGCAGGGCCTCAGGCCCTCCTTCCTCCTGCTTTCTCCCCTTCTCCCAGGACATTGGCCACACCAACCTGGAATTGCTTCCTGCAAATGTCTACCAGACACATTCACCGGGCAGGGCCAGGCAAGCTGACCCTGTTCTGGAGGTCAGAATCACACCCAGCTGTCACCAGGGAGTGAGAACTTGTTTACATGATGCCCGTGGCACAGCAGCTCTGCCCTACCTGTGTGGCTTCTGCCCTGGGAGTGCCACGAAGGGCAGACCCACTGGTGCCCCAGTCCCTGCACCAAGACCCCAAAGAGGGGGCCAGACGTCCATCACCAGCTGTAAGATCATCTCTATGTTTTATTTCCAACGCCTGCCATTCCCAACCATCATCTGGGAATTAAACCCTCCTACACCCCAGGCATGTACCAGTCTCATGCCCCTGCAGTCTGTCCCCACATCCTACCCTGGGGGCAGCTGGAGGCATTGCTTTCACATAGTGAAGGGATGGTTACAGTTTCAACACAGAACAGAATAGAGGGAGGCGTTTGGTGTCACTGGAAAAGAATGTGGCCAACACAAAGAACAGGTACAGAGGGCCTGGGGCCACACGAAGAGGTTGTGGTCTTGCCTCCAGGCAGAGGCTCAAAGCTGTAGTGCAGTGGAAAGTCTTAGTATTAAACAGTGAGTCTTGAAAGGAAAAGAGAGAATGAGGACTGGAAGGTCCAAGGAGAGACTTCCTCAGTGCTGGCAATGCACAAAACGTGGCTGTCGTTGGGGTGGCAGCTCCAGCCATTCCCCCTGCATGGCATTGGGAGGTCTGGGGACAAGATCCAAGTTTTCAGTTCAGTGTGTCCTCCAGCTCCTCCTTCTGCTTTTTCCTCTCTGCAAGCCACCGCTGGATCTTCTCTTTCAGCTCCGTGTTCGGTCTGATCTGGTCCATAGTGAGGGGGCTCCGATTGAAAGGATCTGTCTGATCACTGAAAGACAAAGCATTGAGGAGATTATTTTGGACACTCCTGGCACTAGAAGTAAAAAAAGAGGGAGACAGGCCAGGAGAAATCATTGGATAAGTGAAAAGATCCCCGAAAGCATCAAGGGGTGAGGGCTGTGCTGCACACCTGAGGAGGTGCCGGGCTATAGTTGAGCGGTCCACAGTGACGCGGGAGGAGGGCAGGATCACGGGGTCTGACATCAGGGTGCTCATGATTGGATCCAGGAATTCATCACAGGCATCTGCATACGTCTCTTCCTCCTGCTGCTGCCTGTCTGCAAGAGACTGGGGAGCACACACAGCCTTGAGGGACTCAGCTTCCCCATTCTTTAAAAACAGGGAGCATCCACAGGTCCGTAGGGGCAGCATGCCCTCACAGCTGCCCTACCTGAGCAAAGCTCCACTCCCAAAATCCAGCTCCACAGCGAAAATGTATAAATACACAGAGGGAAAGGATGCAGGGAACCAGCTCCATCTCTTTTTTGTACATTAAGTTCCCTCCAGTGCTCACCTTGATTCTCTCAGCCAGGTTACTGAAGGACACTATCATGTTGCCAGGCTTGTTGATTTTCTTGAGAACCCGCACGGTCTGGGCAAAGAGTGTCGGTGAGTAGGACCGGCCATCCTTGGGGACTGTGGCACAGAAGTTTTCTTCATCCCTGCACCACAGTTATAAGACAGCAAAGGTTTAAGAATCCATATTACCAGGCTGCAAAATAGTCCCCACAGCAGCCACACCCCCACAGCAAAGAACTCAAAGCTAGAGCAAAGCTAGAGTGTCACTGAGCATTTCTCCCACGATACCCCCAGGATGGCTCCTAGGTGGCTCCTGCCACCCCATGGGCTCAGTCCCCCTGATCACCTACCCCAGGTTTAGGTAGATGGTGCAGATATCAGACACGAGCTGCTGCGGCTTGAAATCGAACTCGCTGAAATCCTTCACTTTCAAAGCTCCCATTTTAGGCCCAACCAGGTGTTGCAGGAAGTAGTTGAGCATGGAGATGATACGCTCGGCAAGGAAAGGATGCACAAACAGGGACTTGATTTCTGGAAAGGAAAATAAGAGTTCCCTGAGCTTCACAGCAATCCCATCCTGCTCTGGCCACCCTGAAACCAAGTTCCTGCCCACCCACTCCAGGTCCTGGCAGGCAGGAGGGGCCACTCTCCCTACCTGAGGTCAGAAAGGCCAGAGTGCCAATGGTTTCGTTGGACATGATGTTGTGGAATCTTGCCAGCTGGCCAAACATCTGCAGGCTGGACTCCTTCTCACGGCGTGCCTCTGGGGACAGGCTGTCCCACTCGCCCCGGTCCTTCTCGATCTGCTGAACTTTGATCTTGCTGAGGTACTGCAAAACAGAACACCCAGAGAGCTCAGTTGGATGGCAAAGCCAAGGAGGTCCATGAACACTCCAAACCAGACAGGCAACATCCACATCACATCTTCTCTGCCAGCCTTAGGGCACTCAGTTCTCTGGCATGTAAAAGCTCCCCCAAAAAGACCTTTCTAGCAGCAACAGCAGCTCTGAAAGGAGTAAGAGGCATTCATCACACACCAGGGATGTGAAGTCACCTTGGATTCACCTTGTAATCCCAAAGGAGAACTGCCTGGAGACAAAAGGCCTTAGTTAGCATAGAACACCTGCAGAAAGGCCAAGGGGATTTAGAATCAAACCCCACAGTGCTTGTGTAAAGCCCAAATTCGTCCAAATTAGCAACAGGCAGATTTTCCAGTGTGCCTCCTGCTGGATCTGAAAAAGCCCTTTTGCTCTTGTTGCTTCTGAGCTGCCTCTTGAGCCCAGAGGAAGGAAAGGTGATGTGCAGGCAGGGCCTCAGGCCCTCCTTCCTCCTGCTTTCTCCCCTTCTCCCAGGACATTGGCCACACCAACCTGGAATTGCTTCCTGCAAATGTCTACCAGACACATTCACCGGGCAGGGCCAGGCAAGCTGACCCTGTTCTGGAGGTCAGAATCACACCCAGCTGTCACCAGGAAGTGAGAACTTGTTTACATGATGCCCGTGGCACAGCAGCACTGCCCTACCTGTATGGCTTCATCCAACAGGAAAATGGCATCGTTCATGAGCAGGTTAAGGAAGCGCAAGAAGAGGGGGGGGTTCATTGCCTCCAGGTTCTCTGAGGCGTAATCAGCCAAAGCCTGCAAGGAGCAAGACAACCGTGAATTCTACATGTCCCAGCCACAGGACACAGATCCATGTGCTCCATACAAAGCTGCACACACACACACACAGACACACTTGTGCAGGTCCTGCCTCACCTTTATGCTCTCCCGGTAGGAGTCGGTGCCCCACATGTACCTCAGGATGGGATACATGGGACGGCGGTAGTTAAACTTCTGCTCAAACTGGTGCGGGTCACCTGGGCACAAACCAAAGGGCATTGCAGGTGGACAGTCCCCACAGGGACAGTCACACAGGGAGCACAACTCCTCCCTGGCTGTGCTTACCTGTAAACTCGATGTCCACAAAGACCTTGATGAGCGCCTCGGCCAGGTGGGCGGCGTGCTGGTAGGAGCAGAACACCCGCTTGCGATGGAACACGCTCGACACGAGCGGGTTCTGCGCCTGATCCAAGTGAGGCATCACAGCTTCCAGCACCTCTGCCAGCTTGGCTCGCAGGTGAGGATTTTTCATCCTGCAAGAGGAAAAAGAAAGCGAATCCAGGATGGCATGAGAGCCAGAGTGTGGAACTGAGCTGTGCAGGAGTCACTCCAGGAGCTGTGCATATCCATGCTTCTGTGCCTGCTTGCTGCAAACTTATCTGTAAAGCCAGCCCCGGGTCAGCAGCTCACTCACATGCACTCAAAGCCACAGTGAAATCTCAGGCAGAGGCCAGAGGGCGTGGGAAGGGCCAAGCTGCTGCTCCCACCCCTCCCACAGAAGCTTTTCCACTCCCAGCTCATGGCTGCTCCTCAGCTGAAGGTCCTGAGCAAACCCCACTGCCTATCCCAGCTGTTTTCCAACTGCCCAGGAACCTGCTTCCTATTTATCCTGCCAGTCCAAGTGCTTTGCCTACCGTACCTGCTGTTCAGCACCAAACACTGAGGCCAGAGTGTAACTTGGCTGCACCTGTAGGGCAGATGCCAAACCACCTGCCCCAGGTGACACTATGGGGCACTGCCAGGAAAAACTACAGCCTCCATCTCCCAGGGCCAGAAGGAACATTCCCAACAGATCAATCCCAGGAGCTTCCTCTAACAAGTACAAAATGGCTGTAGCTGACAAGGCTCCTGTGTCATAAGACCAAACTCCTATTTAAGTACCAAATCCCATTTGCACCTTGCATGAAGCCTGTGGCCTCCAGGGCTTTGTTCCCTTTGTGCCTCCTGCAGAATGCAACATTTCCAAAGAGGCTCATGGCTGCACAAACCAAGCCTCACGACAGCTCTGCAATTTCCATTTGCTTTTTCTCCCTGGGTGTTCTGCACTGGGCACCCAGGGCTGTACCTACCTCTCCACGTCACCCATGAAAACAGTAACAAAATGAAGGATGTGCTCCAAGGAATCAGCCGAAGTCTCCAAGATGTCATCAGCAAAACGCCGCAGGAAGATGAAGAAGTCACCCAAATTATCAGCAAAGAACTCTGCAAACAGAAATTGTAGGTGAGCTCACCCCAGCCAGTTATGCCCTTTTCCAGACTCCCATCTACTCTTCCCTCAGCACCCCAAAGCTTAATTAATTAACTAATGTAAAGTAACTAAGGAGCGATTTCAGAACCTGTCATGAAGAACACCCAGCCTGATGACATCCCTAAATCCCTAACACCCTGGGGTGTACTTCAGCTCTTCCAGAATTTAGGTCCCTTATGGGGTCAACCTGGCAGCTGTCTGCTGAGCACACACTGTTACACAGCAACCCCCAAAGGAAAAATCCCAAAGCACACCCCAGAAAGGAGGATTTTGCACATAGAGAGAACAGTAAATCCATGTGGTATGTGATGAAACTTTGCCACTTGGCCATGAGTGGTACTTTTAAAAGGTCAGCAGCATCACTACCCTAAGTATGGCCCACAAACAGCCTCAAATTTTATAAGAGTGATCCTCTTCAAGAAATGTTGTAGCACTGTGTCCTGCCCTGGATGCTTCCCTCAGGCAGCTCTGCCAGTGCTCATGGACAGCAGCTGGGGCACAGACCCCCAGCAGGACACGGGGCTTCACCTGGCACGTAGGCCAGCGCGCTGTGCTCCACCTCTGGCAGCGGGAAGCTCAGCTCCAGCGGCTCCGTGCCGTGGTTGCCCATGGCCAGCTGCACCAGCAGCACTGCCATGGACACCTGCAGGTTCAGGCAGTTCTGCAGCATCTGTGGCTCTGTCATGGCCGTCTTGGTGGAGAGATAGATGGTCATGAGGCGCTCGAACTGCTCCCTGAGGCTGTCAGCAGCAGGGCTGGAGCTCTGCTGAGCTTCCCGCCACGCCACTTGAAGGCGGTGAAGGCTTTGGTTTATCTTTACCATCTGGTCGTGCAACCTGCCCAGGAAAAAAGGCGAGGAGCTGAGGAGACAGACAGACAGATGTACATCCTGCCTCAGCAATGCATAAACTGGTGAGAGACTGTGCCAGCGAGTTCAGATCATTTCCTGCAAGTGCTCTGGCTGGGGGTCTGGCAATTGGAAGCCTTGGGGGAAGGTCTGTCAGAGCCTGGGAGAATATGGGACCCTGAGAGGGACACGGTGCTGCAGAGTGGCCTGCGGGCCTGGCAGAGCTCTGTGCAGCACTGAGCTCCTGTGGGTCACCAGTCAGGGATCCAGCATGTTCAGTTTCCCAGCAACAAGCCACTTGCATAATAACTTTTTTGTCAATTTCTATATTTAGAGAATAAACCAGAAGGGGACTTTGCTTGGATCAGCCATGACCTCACAGTATCCAGGCAACGATTTGCAGAGGGAAGCTGAGCAAAATAGCGAGTTCTGGTGTCCAGAAAATCCTTTCCTGGAAGCAGAAAGCTACCTCCCATTCCTGCTTTGTGTACAGCCTGGTTACCAGGATCGTTTGGGTCACCCTCGGTGGGCAGGTGCTCTGTCACCAGGCTGCTCTCCAGTAGTGAAGGGAGGTGCCAGAGGCCCCTGACCTGAGGAGAGGGGGAATGGAGCAACCCACAGACACTCATCACTTGGCTGTTGATGCCTATAAATAACATGGAGCCTGCAAAACTGTGAGCATTGACTGTGAGCAAAGTTTCTTTCTGCAGTAAGTCAGGCTGAGGTTCAAACAGCAGCTCAACTGGCCACGCTGTATTCAAAGTATTTACTAAAATTTCCATGGCCACATGCAGTGGGAAAACAGCCCTGGGGGAACTGAGAGCAGGTACCTGTGAAACCCCAAGTGCAGGGTGTATTGTGTGAGCACCAGGTTTTCTGTCACCAGGTTGTAGCTGTTTGCAAACTCCGGCTCTTGCTCGCTCAGAGCAGGGATCAAACACGTTTCTTTTTCCAAACCTGTAAGGAAGAACAGCTCTGCATCAGGCCATACCCAGCAGTGCTGGTGAGGGGAGAGCTCAAGATGGCACCTGCTGAGGACACAAAAGGAGTTCTGGAGGTGCTGGCAGTGTTTTATTTGTATTCAACTCTCTCCTTGCTCCTCTTTAATCACACCTGTAACTCTCCCTTTACTGGCACCCATTAAGAGGGCACTACAGGGAGAGGTGGGGACCTGAGGAGGTTCCCTCTCCCATTCCTTGGCTCCCCAAGGTTTGGCTGTACCTTTCAAGTGTACATTCTTACTCCTCCTCTCCTCTTCATTCAGCTCCTTCAGGGCACAGTAGGTAGGGTTGAAGGTTAGCAGCCTCGGAGATTTGGGTTTGCAGAAGGGCTGGCACAGCTTCAGGAGGGCAGCCCCCAGGTTGAGGAAGAAGGCATCTGAGGCATACATCTGGAAGAAGATCTCTGGCATCTGGTTAGCCCAGATTTTGGTGCGGCCCGCGTTGGCATGGAGGCAGTTTCCCAGCCAGGAGAGAATCCTGTGCTTTGTCTCCGGAGACAACTGCAACAGGTTCTTCAGCATTTGGTAGATCTTCTCATGGAACTGGGCCATGAACTGTTGCAGGGAACAGAACACAGTTGAGGGAGTCTGGCACCTTGAGTTATGGCACTGGGGTCTGTTCCACAAATGCCACCCAACCCTTTTCCCAAAGCTCAGGCAAGGACTTTGATAAAACACAAAGACTTGGGTTACACCAACAGAGACAGCTGGCAAAGCTGTTCCCAGGTTCCAGCTGGGGAATCCAAAGAAGTTTTGGGACTTGCCTAGTCAGAAGCCAGGCTATTCCAGAGCCAGCAGTGCAACTCAAGCCCTGATACCACACCTTGAACTGTCAGGCAACGAGAGGCCACTAAACACTGTGGGAAGCAGTACTGCCCCACTTCCCTCACCTGATGGATGTTGGATTCCTGCACTTTGATCTCCTGCGGGCTGGATCGGGATGGATTCAGAAAGTAGCCATGGTTCTCCACCACACCAGGGGTCTTCAACAAGCAGGAGATGTTTAAAACAGCACCGAGCAAAGTCTTCTGGTACATCTGCCCGTTGCTGGGATCCTTGGGCTGGATGTAGCCTGCAAAAACCTGGGGAACACATCAGGACATGCTAACAGTGGTACAAAATCCCAGTTAAACCCTATAAACTGATGGGTTTGGGACAGGCCATGAAAAAGGAGCAGAGGGGTGTGAGTATGCACACCAGATGTTGTTACACCACACTGCTGGTTTGTCCTAGAAATGAACCCCTGAGAGGGGCTCCTGCCCAGGCCGAGGCACCCACCTTGGCTATGTCCTTCTGCTTTGTGAAGTAGAGGAGCACATCGAGGTATGTGTACAGCAGGATCTGGCAGAGGTCCAGGTCCTTGATTCTCCCCAGCAGGATGTCAAACACAGGGACCATGACCTCCCGGAACGTCCGCACCTCCTCATCCATCGTTAAGGCTTCTATGACCTCCTCAAGGAACTCAGTCATGTCTTCAAACTCTGGCAGGAGACACAAGGCTGTTACTCACAACGTTACAACACCCACACTGCCTCAAACACAGCAACAAGGGGAGCCAAAACTTCCCCCAACTCCACGATGCTCCAGGGCAGCCTCTCAGTGCTAAGCCAGAGGCACAGCCCGGCCACACTTAGAATCATAGAATGAATTGGGTTGGAAAAGAGCTCCGAGATCATCAAGTCCAACCCTTGGTCCAACTCCAGTCCCTTTACCAGATCATGGCACTCAGTGCCACGGCCAAGCTCAGCTGAAAAACCTCCAGGGATGGGGAATCCACCCCCTCTCTGGGCAGCCCATTCCAATGCCTGAGCACTCTCTCTGCAAAGAATTTTTTTCTGCTCTCCAACTTCAATTTCCCCTGGCAGAGCTTGAGCCCATTGTGCCCCCTTGTCCTATTGCTGAGTGCCTGGGAGAAGAGACCAACCCCCACCTGGCCAGAACTTCCCTTCAGGCAGTTCCAGACAGTGCTGAGGTCACCTCTGAGCCTTCTCTTCTCCAGGCTGAACACCCCTAGCTCCCTCAGCCTCTCCCCATAGGACTTACGTGCCCCCCTCAGTGTCTCCAGCATCAGGTCCACCAGCTGCTCATACACGTTCTGGTTGACGTAGATCTCCGGGGTGAGCAGCACGGTGCGGGTGTTGGACACGGTCAGGTTGCGGCAGCGCACGGCGAAGGGCAGCAGGTTCTCTGGGACCTTGGTGATCTGTGCGGGGAGGACAAGGCAGTGCTGGGGGCCGGGTCACTCCATGGCACAGGGCTGGGTGACAGAGCCACCCCCCTGCTCTGCAGGGCCCTGCCTGCCCCTGCCCCTGCCCACCTCCTCCCGGGCCCGGCGGAAGCAGGCGTAGAGGTAGCGCAGGATGTGCCGCTCCCCGGCGTCGCGGTCGGCCGACAGGTTCTGGGTGCTGGCACAGGTCATGTGGATCAGGTGGCTCCCGGGCTCCGGCAGCAGCAGTCGGGTGAACAGGGCCTGGGCAGCAGCACAGATGGGGCACAGTGACACAGCCCCAGCACAGGGCCAGTCCCTGCGAGGGGGAGGCCCCACAGCACACCAGCTGATGGATTCCTGCTGGGAAGGGCTCTCTCTGTCCCTCCTTAAGGGGAACCCTGTCTCTAATGGAGCAGCAGCAGCCTCAACAGGAACCATTTCCACTGAAAACCTCCCAAGAAATGGTTTGCTGAGCATGTGTGTGGACACTGATCACCCAGCTTTGATTGGTTTTTGCTCCCCTTCCCACCCACAGTGGGTCTACAAACCCCTGCAGCCCCCAGCTGGAAGGGTGAGATTCCCCAAATCCCAGATTATTCTGAGTTGGAAGGGACCCACAAGGATCATCAAATCCAACTCTTAAGTCAATGGTCCATACAGGGGATTGAACCCAAGACCTGGACATTATTACAACCAAGCTGTAACCAAAAATCCTACACCCTTCTCAGCCTTGTACCCCAAAAACCCCACAGACATTCCCAGCAGAACTCCCAGTGGAGCTCCATGCCAGGCTTTGGAAAGGCATGTGGGAGGTGTCACATGTACACTGAGGAAATACACTCAGCTCCTGCAGCCAAAGCCTGCACAAGGTCCAGGGCCCCACCTGCTCCACATTATCCATGTCCAGCCAGTCCTGGTCATCCAGGTCTGCAGCCATTTCTTCCAGGTAGACACAGCGTGCTGGGATCCCATTCCCGCTCTTCATGCTGGGATCGCCTGGGAAGGGCAAAGGGAGCTGCTCCACCCACAGGGAGGGGACCCTGCAGGCAGGCCCTGGCACAACCCCATCCATGCCCCCTCCCTGCCTCGGGGAGGGGCTCCCAGGCTTACTGTTGTCCAGGGTGATGAGGAAGATCCTCTGGATCATGTGGTTGATGTTGAGCTGCTCGCAGAGCTCCCGCTGCGAGCGGAAGGAGCGGCTGATCTCGGCCACTGAGTAGTCACAGTCGTCCAGGCTCTCGGACACGCTGTTGTCGGAGTCATCCTGGCTGATGGATGTCTCTTCACCTGCACCACAGAGCCCTCAGCGCCCGGGGGACACAGCTCCTGTCCCGGGGGAACAGCCCCTGCCCCGGGGGTAAAACCCCTATCCTGGGGGGGGACACACAGCTCCTGCCCCGGGGGTAAAACCCCTATCCTGGGGGGGACACACAGCTCCTGCCCCGGGGGTAAATTCTCTAACCCCGGGGGGACACACAGCTCCTGCCCCGGGGGGACACACAGCTCCTGCCCCGGGGGTAAATTCCCTAACCCCGGGGGGACACAGCCCCTGTCCGGGACAACCTCGCCCCCCACCTGTGAGTTGCCGCAGCTGTTGCTGCTTCTGGACGGCGGCGAAATGTTTGGCGGCCGCGACGGAGCCGAAAAGGGCGGCGAAGGGGTTGCTGGAGATGCTGTTGTTGTTCTCCTGGTCGGTCATCTCCCCTCAGAGCTGCGCCATGCGGGGGAGCCAGGGCAGGGCTGCGGGGAGAGCCGCCGTCAGCGCTCGGGCCGCTACCCCGGGCCCGTCCCGCTCGGTGTCGGGGCTCCGGCCCCGGCCTGACCCCGCTGGTCAGTCCCGGTTGGCCCCGGTCAGTCCCGGTCAGTCTCGGTCCCACCTCGGCCGCCGCCAGACAGCGCTGCGCGTCACCGCGTCGCACAGCAAATGACGTTGAGCGGCGCGCCGGAAGTGCGCGCTGGGAGTGGGGTGTTGATGGGGCACGGGCGAGCCAGGTCGGCAGCGCCCCCTGGCGGCGCGGAGGAGACACATGGCGGGAATGGGAGTGGGAATGGGAATGGGAATGGGAATGGGAATGGGAATGGGAATGGGAATGGGAATGGGAATGGGAATGGGAATGGGAATGAGAATGGGAGGGGGAATGGGAGGGGGAATGGGGATGGGAGGGGGTATGGGAATGGGAGGGGGAACGGAATGGGAATGGGAATGGGAATGGGAATGGGAATGGGAGTGGGAATGGGAATGGGAGTGGGGACAGGAATTTGAAATGGAGACAGGAATGGGAGTGGGAGTGGGAAGGGGAAGGGGAATGGCACAGGGAATGGAAATGGGAATAGGAACAGGAGTGGAAGTGGGAATGGGAAGGGGAATGACACAGGGAATGGAAATGGGAATGGCACAGGGGCAGGGAATGGGAGTGGGAGTGGGAACAAGAATGGGACAGGGGAATGGGACTGAGCATGGGGAATGGACAGGGGCAGGGAATGGAACTGGGACTGGGATGGGGACAGGGAATGGGAATGGGACAGGGACAGGGCAATGGACACGGACACGAGTCTGTTCCTGCTCAGCAGGACCCAATCATGTCCTATGCTCTGAAACCGAGTTTGTGTTTGTTATTCATCCAACGACCTGCTTTTGAATCCCAGTCACATGTAAATCACGTGCTTAATATGCAAACCCTCATTTTCTGTGCAATCAATGCACAATTGACCCTCGCTGACCTTGCACCTACAGACACCTGTTTGCAGCTCCATAAATGCAGCAGGACCTGCACCTCTTTTATTTTTTTAAATTTTTCTTGGTTTTTGGTGGGGATGTGTGTTTGTGGGGGATTGGGGTTGGAAGGGATGCTGTATTTATGATGTATATTGATCATAGAATCACAGAATCAGAATGGATTGGGTTGGAAAAGACCTCCGAGATCATCAAGTCCAACCCTTGGTCCAACTCCAGTCCCTTTACCAGATCATGGCACTCAGTGCCACGGCCAATCTCAGTTGAAAAACCTCCAGGGATGGGGAATCCACCCCTTCTCTGATGTATAGGTTGATGTTCCATCTCCTCCCCATCCACCAGTCCCCCCAGAACAAACCAAACACTGCTGATGGTTTTGGGTGGTTTTGTCACGAACAGCCTTTACTCGCCCCCTCCAGTCCTGTGTTCCTCTGCACAAGAACAGCTGAACAAAACCCACCCCAGGGGTGAGGGCACGAGGGAGGAGGGTGGGCTATGGCACTGTCGGCGTGGGGCACCCCCGGCCGGGGGCTCAGGCAGGGAATCCCTGCTCCCGAGGCTCGTCCCGGATGCCCTCGGCCACACTGCCGGGGCCGCTCATCCCCAGCAGCGCGTCCTCGCCGGGCCCCGGCAGCACACAGGGGTGCAGGAGGTGGTCCCAGTAGAGGCTGAGCGTGGAGTGGTCCTGCTGCTCCAGCTCCTTCAGCTCGTGCAGCTCCTTGGCGCTGGCCGCCGGCGTCTGCACCTCGAAGGTCATCTCGAAGCGGCTGTAGTCCACGTGGAAGGCGCCTTTCTCCAGGGACATGCAGGGCTCGAAGCGGTATCCCCACAGGATCTCATCCTCCGTGTAGGAGGTGCGGGCTTGGCACGTCATTCCTGTGGTGAGACAATGGCTGAGTCGTGCCAGGGCACCGCCACAAGCCCCCCACTGCCCAGTGAGGGGCTTCCAGCCCTGAGCCACCCACTGCCCAGAGGAGCCAGTCTGTCCCACTCCCACTGTCATTCCCATTCCGAATCCCATTCCCACTCCCATTCCCCTTCCCATTCCCACTCCCACCCCCACTCCCATTCCCATTCCCACTCCCACTCCCATTCCCACTCCCACTTCCATTTCCACTCCCACTCCCATTCCCATTCCCATTCCCACTCCCATTCCCATTCCCATTCCCATTCCCATTCCCATTCCTATTCCCATTCCCCCTTCCACTTCCACTTCCCCTTCCCATTCCCACTCCCACTCCCACTCTCAGTCCCACTCTCACTCTCACTTCCACTCCCACTCCCATTTCCACTCCCACTTTCCTCTTGGGCAGGAGGCCAATCCTGAGCCCAGTTTTGCCCAGCATCTCCAGGACCTCAGAGGACCCTCCTGTCCCCACCATGACCCCTGTCCCAGACCACTTGCCTGTGGCCTCCACGATGCCCTCGAGGATGATGATGATTTCAAACTGATCCCGGCGCAGCGACTCTGCTGACATGTCCCAGAAGGGGCTGTGGCAGTTGATGACATGGCAGATGATCTGGGGCTCGACCAGGAACAGACGGTCCTCCCCTGTGTCGTAGCCCAGGTTCAGCTCTGACTGCTCCAGGGGGATGAACTCCCCCTCAGCCGTCTGCCGGGACTTGATCAACTTTGCCCGGATCTTGGCGTCCACCATGTGGCTTTCCCGCAGGTCCCCCACGCGGAACATCAGGCAGAGCTTCTCGTCCCGGCGGGAGATGACGCAGTTCTTGCTGAAGATGAGGGTTTGGGCGCGCTTCTTGGGCCGGGAGATCTTGACAAACATGCAGCCCACCATCATGGCATCGATCATGGAGCCCACGATGGACTGTGCCATCAGCAGGATGACGCCCTCGGCGCAGTTGGCCGTCACCATCCGGGTACCATAGCCGATGGTCCTCTGGCTTTCCACTGAGAGGAGCAAGGCAGAGATGAAGCCGTCCACGTTCTCGATGCACGCCCGCCACTCAGGATCGCCCTGGTGCCCGACGTCGCCCCGCACCCAGGCGTCGAAGAAGTAGATGACACCAAACACCACCCAGGTGACAATGTAGCACATCATGAAGACGAAGAGGAACCAGCGGTACTTGAGGTCCACAATGGTGGTGAAGATGTCTGAGAGGAACCTCTTCTTGTCCTGGATGTTGCCCAGGTTCACCTGGCACTTGCCCACCTTTGTCACGTAGCGCTGCCGCTGCCTCTTGCCGCCCTGGAGCATGGGGTTGTCCTCCTCCAGCAGCTTGCAGCGCCGGCTCTGCAGCCCCTCCGGGATGGGGACGGTGGAGCTGCGGGCGGAGGTCCTGCCGCGAGCCGAGTTGGGGATGTTGGCCACGCTCAGTGCGTGCAGTGGGTACAAGCGGGCACCTGCATCCTGTGGGGCAGGCTGTGGGCACCAGGACGGCCGGCCACGGGGGTGCTGGGCAGTCAGGCTCCCACGGCTCGGCGGCAGGGATGCCTCACTGGGGACGAAGCCGCCACGGCGGGGTGCAGATGGGTAGTTTGGCATCGGGGTGCTTCTCTTGGCAGTGGCAGCGGCGGTGGCAGTGGTGACGGTGGTGGTGGTGGTTTGCTGCTGGCTGTCCTCCACCAGAGCCCTGGGGGCAGCTGGGAGGTCTGGCTGTGGTGGGGGGAAAGGAGGCTGTTGGTGAGAAATCCCCTCTGACAACTGTGAGCACCCGGTGGCATCCTGTGCCGAGGATGCCCCAGAGCCCCGGCGCGAGCCATACCTTCTGGGGGAAGGTGCCGTACCGGCTGGTGTCGGTGGGTGGCCGGGGCAGGTAAGCCAGCATGTGCTTGGCCGTGGGGGTCTGCGCCGGGGGGATGGAGTTGCTGCGGCCACGGGGCTCCTCGGGTGCCAGCCAGCCACCGGTGCTGCTGCTGTTGCGGGCGTAGGGGAGCACCATGGCGGTGCCAGGGCAGGGCCTCAGCCCCGGGCTGGGCGTGGGGTCCTGCCACGGGGGACACAAAGTGGGGGGTTATTTTGGACATGGAGGGCAGCCTCCCTCTCCACATCCCTGGGGGCTGGGGGGACGTTCTTGCCCAGCAGTTCATGTGCCAGCCCTGGAGCTGTGCTGGGGAGGCTGTTGGCTGGCTCCAGATGGCTAAGCCCATTAGGGGCCATAATTGCATTGCAAGCCCGGGGAAGGAGCCATGCTCCTCCGGTGGGATGCAGCCCCGGCAGCCGGCAAGCTCCGGGTGAGCTCTGCTCCAGTCCTTCCAGGCCATAGCCATAACTCTAAGGAGCTGTGAGCAGAAATAGGTGGCCCCTGGGTGTGGAGGACAGACAGTCTGTGATGGACATGCAGATCCCATAGCTGGGCTCCCTGGGACGGGCTGAGTCCAGCCGGTCCCTGTGGGGAGATGTGACAAAAGGTCATATTCCTGGAAAATCAGCACAGAGCGCAGTGACCCACGGGGACAGAGGTGGGGATGGGGTGGGAGTGAGGGTCCTCTGCCCCCTCTGATCATCCCCGGCTTCTGCAGAGCGAGCAGCAGGACTAATGGTGAGATGACAGAGGAACTCAGCCTTTGGATCAACCTCCCAGCTCCCCAGGCCCCTGGGCACGGGGAGCACCCACCTCATGTCCAGGCAGAGTGGCTGCCAGCCTCGGGGATGTCGTTGCCGCCTTGTGGCTCCTGCTGCACCCCGGCCACCGCCGGGCATCTTCACACCGGTCGTGGATGGGAATCCTCTGCCAGGCTGTGCCACCGTGGCCGGTGGGAGGGAAGGATGGAAGGACAGGGAGCTCGGCGGCGGCCACCAATCCTGCTCCAGCGGCAGAAGGTCACTCGTTAATCTGTCTCAATGACAGGCACAATTACCTTGAGACGATTTAATCGGAAGAAGCAGGCGCCCCAGTGCTTGGGGGAAGGAGCAGGAGGGGTTTCCCAGCGGATTTCCCTACTCTTGCCCTTAGGATGATGCTTGCTGTCTGCTTTTAGGGACGGGATGTCAGCGAGGGCTGGAAAACATCCCCTCTCTCCTGTCTGGTCTGTGCTTCCACATTGAATGTGGTCTGTGCTCCCTCAGCCCCTCCTTTTGGAAGCCCCCTGCCAAGATCCCCCCTGGCACTCAGCGGGGCTGGACCCCCGGGGCCAGCAGGACTCAGTAATTTCCAGTCGGGCTCCCGATACCAGATAAGAAAGACAGATGAAGGAGAGATTAGTCGCTAATCTCCCAGGGAAGATGAATCTGCAAGCTGGACCCCTGCACGTGGGGCCGATGAGAGCTGAGCGCCAGCACAAAGTTGGGATTTTCCTGATGCTGTGGCCCATGGTTTTCATGGAATTCCAGAATGGTTTGGACTGAAAGGATCTTAAAGATCATCCAGCTCCAACTCCCTGCCACGGGCAGGGACACCCTCCTCTGAACCAGGTTGCTATAGATGGGTTTCCCCCACCTTTCTGTTTGCAGCAGGGTGTCTCCTCTTGAACAGCAGTTTTCTCACACACAGGCACAACAAGCTTGTTCGCTGGTGAGCCGCTGGGCACAGGGCAGCGTGATCGGTGTCCACCTGCAACCTGTTCTCTCCCTCCGACATCCCCATCCTCGACGCAGCTCTCAAAGGCTCCTTTGCATATTTATTTAATGACAGAGTAAGGGTCGGGACCTCCAAACGAGGCACCGGCTACTGAGAAGAGCACAATGCCGACTGCTCTGCACTGCCTGCATCCCACCTCGGGTCCCCTCCCTGTCCCACCGAGGCCAGAGCTGCTGCTGAGAGGCGCTTTCCCTGCCAAGGCTCTCTCTTCGGGGTGGCAGAGACTCGGAGGATTTGCATGCCTTGGCTTAACCCTCCTGGGCACGGCGAGGCAGCGGCAGGACCCTGCCGAGTCACGGCGGGGATGCACCCGGCTTTTCCTGCTGAGCCGGGCGCGCTTTTCTTTTAGCGTGGAAAAACCAACAACGGCTGAAAAACGACCGTGGCCACACCCCGGCGTTGGAGGAACAGGCTTGAATTCGCCCCCCCGGGCGGCAGTCGCGGCCGGCGACCGGGCGGACGCTGCTCCACCAACGCTAATGCCCGTGACCGCCGCTCAGGGCGGCTAATCCGGGCCCAGAGGTTAGAGGGGCGGCGATAGCATGGCCGGGGGCTGGTGGGCGAAGGCGCAGGCGGGGGGGATGCTGTTGGCCCTCCTCGGGTGGGTCAGCTCCTGTGTCACCACCTTCGTGCCACTCTGGAAGAACCTCAACCTGGACCTGAACGAGCTGGAGGTCTGGAACATGGGGCTTTGGCAGGTCTGCATCACCCAGGAAGAGGGGGTGGTCGAGTGCCAAGCCCACGGCTCCTTTCTGGCGCTGCCCCCTGAGCTGCGCATCTCTCGCCTGCTGATGTGCATCTCCAACGGGCTGGGGCTGCTGGGCTGCCTCCTCGCCGCCCTGGGGCTGGAGGGCTGGAGAGCCTGCGAGGACAAACCTGGGCAAAAGCAGCGTCTCCTGCTCGCCGGGGGAGCGGCGCTTGGCACTGCAGGGATTACCACCCTCGTGCCAGTCTCCTGGGTCGCCTACAACACCGTCCTCGACTTCTGGGATGAGACCGTCCCCGACATCGTGCCCCGGTGGGAGTTCGGGGAGGCCACCTTCCTGGGATGGTTTGCTGGAGCCTTCCTCGCCACTGCTGGGCTGCTCCTCGCCTGCAGCGCCCGCTCCACGAGCACCACAACACCACCGGCCCCTCCCTGCCACCAGCCCCCCACCACGCGGGGTCCAGCTGGGGGCCATCACCACCCACACCCCAAAAACGCAGACCTGGTCATCTAGGGCCCCACCGTGCCCCGTGTGCCTCGTGGCTCTTGCCCTGGCAGGGAGGGCTCCTGCACGTTTCACAGGATGATTTGCTAACTGCTACGGCAGCTCTGCCGGTTTCTCTTCTTTCTCTGTGTCTGCTTCACTTTTTCTCTGTAAAGGAGCAGCAGATTTCCCTACGGCACTCGCCAAGCGAGTGTGGGAAGGCGATGTGCAGCAGGCAGTGCTTTGTACTGCTGGTGACACTGATGGGTGACACCACATTGGCAGCTCAGCAAGCAGCTCCTTCCCTGTGTGTCTGTGTCACTCTGATGTATTTGCAATAAATTATCACAGCCGCTGGCAGCGTGTCTGTGCTCTGAACATGCAGCTGCATCTTGCACGAGGGGGATGCAGGGTGGGAGTTGTGAGGGGCTGTGCTGCTCCTGCAGCAGTTTTGGTCTGTCCAGGAAGGATTGGGGAAAAAGAGAGAAAAAGGTGGAAAACAAGGGGGAGGGGGGAAAGTGAGACAAGGCAGCACCAAGTTCTGTCCCTGCTGCAGAGGCAGGATGGCAGCAGCTGCATGCCCTGCAGTAGCCTCATCTTCTCATGGCTAAGATCATAAAGCCGTTAATTGCTACAGACCTTCGTGTCAAAAGTTCCTCGACTGCATCATTTACCTGCAACGCAAAAGGCAAGAGTGGGGTTTTGTGGTTCTCCTTAACTGTTCCTTCCACATTTTCCTGATTCAGCTGTAAAAATAAAGGCTGCTTGCACACCTCTGCGAACAAGAGCATGGACCATCAGGCTGGATTAGCACCCAGAGTCCTGACAGGGGCCAGCCCACTGCTACAGCACTCGTTGAAAACCGAGTTCACCGCTGGTTTAATCCCTGCAGGCTCAAAGCCGCGGGCGCGTGACCCACCTCAAGGAAGGCCCAGCCGACAGAGGCATTCCTGGGGGAAGCAAAGTCCGCTCCCCTCTAAGTCCGTTTTGAAACCTGCACTTTGCTCAGCTGAGGAGGAGAGGAAGGAGCAGGGAGAGGGAATAGGGATGATCCCCAGGAGTTCTGATGCTTCAGGGATGGGGGCAGAGTGAAGGAGAGGTGGCTGTTCTGTCTTTCCAAGTAAGGATCAAGGGAGGCAGAACGGAGGGGGTGGCGTTCCTTGCCATTGCCTTCCAAGGAGCTGTGCCCTCTGCCAGCTGCCATGAGAGGCTGTAAGTCCCTTGGGAAATGGAAGGACAGGACAGAGAGCAAAGGCTTCCAGCCTGGGCACACTCCTGTGCAGCCCAATCCAAATATCAGGACTTGACCTGGCACCACCCTGTACTCCTGACACTCCCTGTTAGGTTTTTTAAAGCATTGTTTGGGGCATTTCAACTCCTGGCAGTAACTCAAAGAATGGGGCAAAGCCACTGCCTCATGACAGTTGGAACAAAAGGTCTCTCCTGTTTCAGGAATCTCTCCTCAAACCACATCCTACTGCCTGTCTACAAGTCCACAAAAGCTGCCTGGCAATGCCAAGTGCTGGCCGGGAAGAGGGAACACAGCTCCAAGCAGGTCATGGCTTGAGAGGTCTGTTCAAGATCTCCACATTTTCATCCATTATGGGCTGAGCACCCTGAGCAGTGAGTTGGAGGCCTCATCCCACTGCTGTCATGACAGGAGGAACCTTATGGCAGAATCCCAGAGCAAAATAAAGACACGGAGAGAGCTTTTATTGCACTGTTAAAAAACTCTGCATAGTCCCAACAAACTGGATCCTCCTCCACTGACTTACAACTTCTTGCTTAAAACAGCTGCTGCAGCTCAAACGCAAGTACAGCACACCTGCAATAGGGCACTTTGTTAACAGTCAACACAAAAACCCACCACCAACACAACAGGTTGATTTGAGCCCTCACGGTTGTCATTGGCACTAATCCAGCCCAGACACTCCACCCGAGGGGAGAAGGAAAAGTTTCCCTTCCAGCCACGAGGGGAATATCCTTCAGGGTGGTGTGATTGCCCCGAGCCAGTCAACTCCCGCTGGGCACAAACCCACAGCCCCGTCCTGGCTCCTCACTCCCAGGATTTGCTTGTGCCTCTCTGAGGAAGGCTCCAGTGTAGTTTCTGGTGCCAGCTGGAATACAAAAGGCAAAAGCCTGCTTGGCTTGACCACAACACGCAGCTGCGTGCAGGGCTGCCCACGCAACAGTGTGAACCGCCGCTCCTCGCTGCCTCCTCCTCACTCAGCCCGGGCTCCTGTAAGCAGCAGGAACGTGCAGCCTCTGGCAGTGACCATTCAGGGAGCTGTAAAAGTGTCTGACAGCCCAGCACGGAGGAGCCGGGCTCCTGTGCCAAGGGCTGCGTCTAGAAAGTTGTCAGGACAGAAGAACCGCTGGAGCTGGGCTGAGCCCTGTGGTGCTGCTGGGGCTACAACAGTGGCCCAAGTCCTTCGTGTTACTGCCTCCCTTTCTGCCTCAGAAGTGCAATACTGCTTTTTATTCTCTTCTATTTACAAAGAACACAGCTCAGAATCCAAACTGCCCCCTCTTCTTCCTCTCCTGCTCCCGCAGTACCCAACGGAGGCCCCGGGCAGGTTGGCAGTGTGACACTGCGGCACAGCGAGTGGCCCGGGGGCTATTTCACAGTCACGGCCGAGGCCCCGTGAATGGATTCCATCACGGCCGCAAAGCGGCTGCAGAGGTCGTAGGGGGAGTTGGGCCGGATCTTCGGGGGCTCTTTCAGCATAATGACCTCGGTGGAGCTGTCCAGGAGCCGAGGCAGCAGCTCACCCAGCTTCATCTGCAGCTTTGCTGTCAAGGGGAAGAGGAGGAAACAGTCAGTGGCACAGATGGCAGAGGGCTGCAGGCTGCGAGCTGACGAGCTGTGACGCCTCTCGCAGACTCTGGTACCCACACCGAGAGCTGCCCAGCCCATTACAGGGATGAGCAGAGGCTGCTGACGCAGAGGAGGCGTCACAACAGCTGCTGCCCAGCTCGGCCAGTCCTGCCTGCCTGCCCAGGGCTCTGCCAGGGAAGCTCCACTGCCTCCTGGCTGCCCAGGGCCACATCCCACCAGGATACTGTTGTACTGGCTGTCAGGTCACTGTGTGCTTCAGGAAGACACTCAAATACTGACTGTGCATTTGAGGATAATGGAACCTTCACAACCCGTCCCTCTCGGATGGGGAAGCTCAGCAGATGCTAAGCAGGCACTGTCCACTGCCAGTGGTGATCTGTGCCTAGGACTGGACATGTGAATGCCACTGGAGTGCATGATACAGCACAGGCACCTCAGGTGAAGAAGAAACAGCAGCACAGGGCACTCACCTTCTGGTTCTTTAAAACCCTCTGGATAAGCAAAGGCTGTCATGGCTAGCCTGAGAACAGGACACTGTTGTACTGGGTAAAAGTATCCAATTTTAACTTTTACAGCAGTGTTCTGAGCATAAACTTCTATGTATTATTTTCCTTCAGCAAGTTTGCCCTCTGCTAGTGACAAAAAACCCTGCAGGGACTTCCCAAACCTCCACACACAGACCAAGGTGGGTCAGGACCAATTTAACTGAACAGAAATGACCTGAGGGGAGTCACAGGAGCCCATCTCCAGAAGGAAGTACAGAAAAAGAACTGCCAAGAACCAACATTCAGCTCTACAATGATGTAACTCTCTTCAGAACAGAGAGATGCCCTGAATCTGCTCCCCCATTCCATCTTCCACAACCCTGGTCTCTGGTAACACCTGCTCCTACCCCCTGGAGAGGAGTGTGCCACACCACTGAGCATGCCTGCATTCACCTGCCCTCCCTGGGTACCCCAGTCAGGGAGAAACCCTAACAGAAGGCCCAAGCCACCCAAGGGAATGCTAAGCCATTCTTGGGACATCAGCTGTCCCATTTCAGGGAAGAGAGATCCTTCTGCAGCTTGGTTCAGTGCAAAAGAGTCAATTCTTCTGTAGCAGAATTCAATGGGTGATTCAAATTTATTTCTCCTCCCACAACCAGAAGGGCCCCTGCAGTGCAGATACAGGTATTTAAGGAAATGTTTTAAATGGCCCTTTAATTCTTTCCCAGTTCAGATCTAGACACTGCCCTGCCCATGAACAGAACAAAGGTAAGGCCAGCAGCTGTTTCCTACCATCCATGTCTTCTCGTCCCAAATAGGAGCACCAGTGGCTCCTCATGACCTCGATGGCATCCAGGTCCTCTCTGGAGATATCGAAGTTGTTCATGAGGTGCATGCAAGGGATGATCAGTTCATTCAGGATGCTCACACCCTCTGACACATGAGCTTCTTCACAGCTGATGAACAGAGAGGCTGCCACCTCGTTCAGCTTCTGGGGGTAAAGGGAGAATTGGGGACAGATTTGTAAGGAGCCAGCATGGACCACAGATAACCAGCCAGGAAAGGCCCAGCTTGAGCCCTGCACCAGCAGAGAACAAGGACTAATAGCACCAGGTGCTGGGTTCTGGTAACACAGCCACCTTTAATCACATGAACCACACCACAGAAAACAAACTGGTAAAGATATATATCCATACACACACATATAATTCTCTGTAGCTACATACAGAGCGCCAACGGCTTCTTCACAATTCTGGTTTTAAAATGCCAAGATCCAGATCTACCTTTGCCTGGATTCCCTGAGAGCTGTATGGCACATTCTTTCATTGAATTGTCATTACTATTTCCCAGCTTTCCATATTGCTGCTGGTACTTGGCAAGGGGCAAACCACAGCAATAGACACAGGAGGGACAGTTACACTGGCCTTGGCTACCACGGTGTCCCCGCTGCTCCCTCCCCTCCTCTCCAAAAGTGCTGAGCTCCTTGATACAAACCAGGAGGCACTTCCTTCTGTACAAGGCGATCAGCGACTCGTTCACGCCTCGGCTGGTTCCCTTCAGCAGCAGCTTGGTGTTACTTTGGTAGGCGTAGACCAGGTAGGTGAGCGACTCCTGGTACCTGGAAGAAGAGGGTGAACTCTGCAGGCCTTGGGCTCTGCCAGAGCCATGACTGCAGCCAGTCCCTTGGCTCACCTCAGGAAACCTTTCCTGCTGGACTAGCATCAGGCCTGATGGGAAAAGCTATATTTCCTTGCAAAAGCACAAGTGTCAAGTCATTCCTGCTCCCTTTTTGCCTGCAATGCCTAACAAGCATCTTGGCAGAGTCCCTTAAAGCCAAGTTAGTGTAGAATGTGTTCATTAGTGTTTATTTTCTGCACTGGTCCAGGACTTACACTTTGAGAGAACACTTCAAGTGCAGAAGGTCGTGTTTTGGGGTCCCTGATACATTTCTGGCTTCTAAACCCCTGCCCCAGGTGGAAAAACAAAACCCCTGACAGGGATTAGGTCAATGCAGGGAAGTTCTAACCCATTCTTGCCCAGCCTCATGTCAATTTCCCTGCCTGAATTTCGTGGCTTATCACGGTGAACCACCTCAAAATTCAATTCTGTTTCCATCCAGGAATAATTTCTGAAAGCCTATTTATTTTCTGGGTCAACTATCAATCCAAGAAAAGGCTTTTAGCAGGTAAAAAAAGAAAGCCCATTGGCCTCAAACACAGGACTGAACACAAACTGGCCACTGTTGAGTCAGAAAGAAGTTCTGTCAAAGTGGCCTTTACTTTTAGTTACAGCTTATCTTGTCCAAACACACAACTAGAGGAACTTACTTTCTATTCTGGTAGAGCTCCAACCCTGTCAGCAGGTAAACGGACACCTTGCGAAAAAGGCTGTAGTCCTCGTGCCATCTCTGTGAGGAGCAGGAGGGAAGGAGTGTCAGCCTCACCCAGAACACCCACATGCACAGTTTGGGATCCCTGTGATTCTAACCTGTGTCAGATTTTACCCTTTAAAGTGATTAAACATCTCTCATAAGTGACACATAAATGAATTTAGCCAACTGCAGACACTCCTCCAAGCTCTGCAGATTTCCAGTGTATTCCTTCTCCCTCAGCACCCTCCTGCAGACCCACATGGCTGACAGGTGTACAGTGGACCCTGGGTTTGCCAGCACAGCTCCATGCAGTGCTCTCCATTTCCCACTTTGGACAGTGCCAGCTGGAATAATGTGAAGGATTAGAGGCAGTTCTCTGGTCTCTTACCTTGTACTCCTCCATGTCAACATCATCAGGACCAATTTCCCTCAGTTTCGCTCGTGCCACCTTCATGATGCTGATGGACCTGCTCCATGTGAGCAGAGAGGAGAAAAATCACAACAGTGGCCCTGGCTGCATGCAGGCAGGAAAAGCCTTGCCTGGAATCCTGGGCACCCACCGTTCATCATAGCTGAGGTTTTTGTCTGCAAACTGCTCGAGGAGGGTCCGTTCCACCACCTGCTGCGGAGCGTTGTTCTGCAGGAAGTAGATGAGCACGTGCTGCAACCGGGCGTCGTTCTGGGGGGTCGGGGTCTCTTTGGAGAGCAGGTACAGCCGGGAGTACTCCTCGTGGAATGCCTGCCAACAGGATACACACACACACACTGACACTTCTCCCTGTCTGCCTGTGGGAATGCCACAGCAGCCGACACGGAGCTCAGACCTCTCCTCTTGGATGGGATTCCCGTGGTGACACTAAGCCTGGTGATACTCCAGAGGTGAATGGAAGCCCATGAACTCCTCAATTACAATCTGACGGTCCCCACAGCCAGGCAAACCCTGCACGTGAAGTGTGAGCTTCTAAAAGTGCTGGGGAGCCTAAATGCCTTTGGGAGAGGGGGCACAGCTGCCTCAGACAGTTTTGGTAACCCTCCTGCAAGTGCTCAGGCTGCAAAAATCGATTGCAACACACTTGTACCTGCAGGAGGTGCCAGAGTACCTTGTGATTGATATTCCAGCATGGGTGACTCTTCTCATGTGGCATTTTCAGTTAAATCTACCTGCTTGTAAAATCTAACATCAGCTTCAACATCCAGCATTGCTTATGCTCTCAAATCCCTCTGTTCATGCAGACCTTTCTCAAGGACAAGTTTGATAAGAGAGATCCCAGTAAGGGAGCATGTTCAAGACCAAAAACCTGAATTTCACAGTAAGAAAAGCAAGGAAAAAAGTTGCTGTTTGTTCTGGGAGGAGGGACTTCTTTATCAGAAGTTCTAAAAATAGTTTTGAACCCACAGATATGTCATCACAGTAAGACAGCAGGAACTGAAATGCAGGACAAAGGCCATTAACTAGAGGAAAAACTGCACAAGTCGTTCCCTTCACATTCTTGATCTGTCAAGACAGCACAGATTCTCCATTCTAGGAAAACAGATATCCATACTATTGGATTTAGCAAACAAATCAATACCTTAACAAGCCCTGCTTCAGACCCATCGCGATCAAAGGTCTGGCGGGCTTTTGCAATAGCCAGGATGACACCTTGCATAGCTGGACTCAGCATCACCTACCACGAAAGCAGGAGAACAGACACAAAAAAGAACAAGGAAAACAGTAACAGACAGGGAAAGAAGAGAAGGCATGGTGAAGAATAGAAGAAACTTTCAAAAGATAAGGTTTAAAGGAAATTGTATGAGTACACATGCAATAACTGGGGCTGTGAGTTAGTTGCATTCTACTGACTCAATTGATCACATGCACTTTACATGCAGGGCTTTTCTTAGGCATTTAAAGATCTAAAGGCTGGTCACTTCAAGCCTTGAATTTGTAAATTCAACAAGTGAGAAGGTAATGCCTGATGGCCATGTCCCCCGTGTCCCACTCAATCTTCCCAAGCCATATAAAACAAGGGCAGCACCTGTGGCACAGCAGTTCCTTGTGACAACTTCACACAAGCACATGTCAAACATACTCAAGGAGTGACAGATTCAGTGTTTGTGTGAAATCCAACTGCACTTGTGAAAGAGAGAGAACTTCCAAAACACTCCTTGAACATGTGTGAGAGTGGTTAAGTGGTAAGACCAAACAAAACCAGTGGGAAGAGTATGGAAGTTCTGCTGCTGGGGTAAGGTCTCTGAGAGAGGGGACAGAACTGTAACTGCAGCCAGCAAAGAGGCTTACAGAGAAATGAACCCAGGTAGGATCAATTTTGACCAATGTGCAGATTGACCAATCGAGTGCTCTTACAGAGCTGCTTTTCTAATGACATTTAGAAACGGAATTATGGAACGATTTGGTTTGTCCTGATTCCTTTCCACAGCGGGAAAACACACTTTGTACAGGGTGTTGTTCTGTGACAGACACTATCACGCCCACCCTCAGGGCAGCTCAAAGCCAGCTAACTACAAAACTACAGGCTAATGAGCAGCAGCAATCAACCTCTGCACTGGGATCTGTACCTCCTCGTTATATCCGTCTGCATCGGATCTAACGGGAATCTTCCCCACACTGGGGATTTCCACTTCAGAGACCTGTGAGCTAGTTTGGGCAGCAGCCTCTGCTTCCTGAGAATCCTGGGGCTGCTCTGCCTGAACTGTGAGGGATGTTTCTCCCGGCTGGGCCTTCAGTGGCTCTACCTCCTCGGGCTGTGGCCAGGAAGAAAAAGAAGAGAGTAAGAAAATCCAAAGCAGAATACAGGAAAGCCAAAGGCAACTGAGTTAAACATGGCTACAGAACTTCATAGAAATAGGAAAAGCAAAGGTCTGTCAAGAAGAATAATACAGAGACAAGAAGAGGCTGGTTCCTGGGCCAGGGCTCAGCTCCTACCTCAAACAGAGCTGCCTCAACACCCTTCTTCTCGTAGGCATCAGCGGTGTTGGCGATGGCCTTGGCAGTCTGCTCCTTGGCAATCCTGGCGTGCTCCGAGGACAGGGAGAGCACACCCGGCTCACAGACTGATGCCTGATCTGTCACGACAGAGGAGTGGTACCAGTGAGCACCAGCTGCAAGACTTCTCCTCTCTTGTTCTAAAGTGTTTTGCAGCTTGTCCATCTTACACAGCCACTGCCTTCATCCCAGAGGTGAAGGCACTTCACGTGAGTGTGCGCATACCCCTTTCCAGTGGGAATGGCACACGTCATCAGGGATTATCAAGGAACATTTCCCACTCCAGAGAACAGCACTTGTCCACCACTTGATATTTATGAAAAAAAGAAAGAGCTGGAAATGAACTGAGATTAGCCCATGATGATTAAGTGAATGAGAAACAGCATTTATGGGACAAGCCTAGAAGGATGCCCATGTAGAACCAGCAGAACAGCCTTGTGTACTGCCTGGGCAAAGCTTCCAGCAGTTGCCTTTGCTGCTTCAGCCACAGCTTCTCCTGCATTCTGAGACATTTGTGCAAGGTTCAAACACAATGGCACTGGAAACCAGTGCTGTTACTGGTTCCAGCAAGGTTGGCAAATTCAGAGTGGGACTACCTGGTCCTGACTCAGAGACATCCTGCGATTCAGAAGCAGGTGAAGGCTCCATCTGAGGAATCTTGCAAGATTGTTCCTCCTCCCACTCCTCTGCTTCCTGCTCCAGGCGCCAGTTGTCCTCCTGGATGTAGTGTCTCAGTTCTGGGAACAAGGTTTCCACTTCTTTCTGGATCTGTTCAGCCTCTGGGCCCTCATCCTCATCTGGGGGAAACACGAGACCAGCATAAAGAAGCACATTGTGGCAGGACACCATCCTAAATACACACACAATATTATGAGCAGCCACAAGCTAAATGGCTGAGGGATAAATGGAGGAAAAAAATCCAACTTTCTACTGACTTTGTAACTTAAGGTGATCCAGAAGCAAAGGTGCAAAAATAAAGACAAATTTGTTTCACCTGAAACAAAACCCAGTTTCGTTCTACCACTGGACAGCATTTAACACAGAGCAATTTCAAAACCAGAGCCTGCTGATGCAGAAGGCCAGACACATCCTGACCCAAGGGCTCCAGTCATACAGGGAACAGCATTGAACTGCCAACAGCTGGAAAGTTCTCAGCTCAGCCAGAGATGTCACACCTGCAGCACTGCACAGCAGGTGAAGGTAGGGACATGCATGGGGTCCCCAGTACGAGTGTCATGCTGGTATTTCTCAGCACTTTTTACATCTACTGCAATATTCACTTTTAATATAGCACAAACCCCACATTGCATCAGCTTTACACAAGACCTAAAATTTACCAAAAGCAAATGGCAATTCTCTACAGCAGATATTTCTTATGCACCCAGTGCAAAAGCAATGCATCTTTAAAAATCAACAAAAATTGGATTAAATAGGAGAAAAAAACACCCCATGGGTTCATTTCAGAACTGTCATAGGAAAATAGACAAAGAACAACCTTCAGGTCTTTATCAGCCACATTTAGCAATGAACAGAATGACAGTTCTCCATTGTTTCTATTTATTACATCAAAATGAGCCATGGATGAAATTATTGGGTTGTTGTACAGCTGTTTGCCATGTCTAGTGCCACGTGCACAGCAATTTCTCCACAAAACTATTTATACATTGGCACTGCAAACACACTTGTAAGTCTGAGCCACTCAGATACTGTTACTTAATGCACAGGGAAAGGCTGCACAAGAAAGAGCCTGTTTATGGTCCATGTAACAGCATCACCAAAACTCAAGTAAATGAGTCAGGAAGTGTCATAAAAATGGGAGAGATAAAGTAGCAGGTGTTTCACATGCCCTCAGAAAACAAACACTTGGATATAAACTCTAAGAAGAGTCAAACTGAAGAACACCAACATTACATGTTGAACGTGGCAGAAGGGGAGCCTGAGTCTGTACACACATTAATAACACACGAGGTGCTGTTCCAAATCTCACCTGGATGGCTCTCCCTGCAGTTTTCAATCCTATCAGTGATTTACAAATGAATTGTGTACAAAGCAGATTATTTCACTCCCACCTAGGGTAAAGTTTTGTGCTTTGCCAAATGACATCTGTGCCATAGGGAAGCTGAGGAACTCCCTGAAGGGAAGTTCTAGCCAGGTGGGGGTTGGTCTCTTCTCCCAGGCACTCAGCAATAGGACAAGGGGACACAGGCTCAAGCTCTGCCAGGGCAAACTGAAGTTGGAGATCAGAAAAAAATCTTTCCAGAGAGAGTAATCAGGCATTGGAATGGGCTGCCCAGAGAGGGGGTGGATTCCCCATCCCTGGAGGTTTTTAACCTGAGCTTGGCCATGGCACTGAGTGCCATGATCTGGTAAAGGGAGTGGAGTTGGAGCAAGGGTTGGACTTGATGATCTCGAAAGGCTTTTCCAACCCAATCCATTCTATGATTCTATAACGATCACCCCAATATGTGAATGTCTCCTTAACCAGGACCTGTGGGTCAGTACCTGCACCAACACAGGACACCTGGTCACTGATGTACATCAGGCAGTAGGCACTGGCATTCCTCAAGCCTCCGAACGACTCTCGCTCCAGCTCTTCCCAGGATGATTCTGTCACTGAGATGTCGTTGTATTTGAGCCACCTTTTCCGAGGCTGGTTGTATATGAAGGCCCAGTAGTGCCCAGCATTTGCTTGCCCTTCATGGACCAGGACTGCGTGCAAATGATAGGGAACCTGCAAAGTGACACACACACACCATTCAGATGTGCTGACCCTGCCTGATCTCTGTGCACAAACAGCAGGGCTGTTCACAGCTGTAGCCTGGCACAAGACTTGAGCAATATGATAAATATCCTACAAAGAACTGACTTTCAAGGAAAGAATCACAGAATCACAGACTATTCTGAGTTGGAAAGGATCCACAAGGATCATTGAGTCCAACTCTTCAGTCAATGGCCCACACAGGGGATTGAACCCATGACCTTGGCATTACTACAACCAAGTTTTAACCAATTGAGCTGATCCCAGGGTCACAGATTTTCATGAATTGTTCTTTGCTTCATCACTGGAAGTTTTAAAATGCATTGAGGAGGGCAATTTAAACTGACAGGTACTAACAAACCAAGTATCAGGAACACTGATTTAATATTTAAATACTGAAGCTGCATTTCTTACCTGTCGGAGGAGAGGGTCAAGGAACATTTGTTCGATGGACAGGTTGATTCTGGCAATGGACTCCTTCAGATCTGCCAAGAACATCATCAATGAGAAAAATGCCTAAAAATTAATGACTACTTGTCAGGCTATGCCAACCTCTTTCAGGAGTTTGAAGTAGGGCAGGAACTATGAGATCTACTCAACACCAGAGCTCAAACAGGGACAAGATTATTTGTGGTTCAGGCTGTGAAGCAACAGAGGGGAAACCAAGCTGGAATTCAGGGGAAAAAACCACTACAAATGCTTTTGGGGCCAACCTTGCACATCTTGTTCGATCTCATTTCTCCACCGCTGCAGACAGGTCTGAACCAGGGTCAGCTCCTCCTCGGAGACCACGTGGGGAGCTGGACGTTCCGACAGTTCTGCCGGTGGAACAGAAGGCTGGATCTCCATAACAGAGTTTTGCTGTGGTGGAGAATTTGCCAGAAAGCAAGTTCCATCTTCAGCACCAGTATCTGTAGTTTCTAATATGCTGTGGAGCAAAATCCAAGAGCAATGGACATGTTTTTCAATCTTTCTCTTACTTTTTCCCTCTTTGGAAAAGAAACCTAACTCCTCAGCTGGAGCAGGATTTCCCTTCCAGGGTGGTACAAAATGTAAAGGGAATGAGTACATTGAAAGGTGCTTCTGCCTTCACAAACCAAACTAAAATATAGGACAAATACAAAGGAGAATTCTTATAGAACTCTGTATGTACAGATGCACAATGAGCAATTCTAAAAATCTCTTCCATTACTACTAAGAAACTCGTGTATTTACTCAGCTTAATTTATAGTGTTAAATCAACCATGCTGGCCAGGGTTATAATAATCCAATACTGCTCTAATTTACTGGTTGATGAAGCAAAAAAATGAGTAGCCTAACCAAAAGGAGCACATAATTTAACCCAGAATTGCTGTTTAGACAAGGAGTATGGGGATGCTTTTGAACAAGGAGAAAGAGCAGACTAGATGCAATATTCTATTTACACCTTCAGAACCAAATGACCAGCACAGCAGTGACCCACTAACTGCACAAGCACTTGTATATTACAGCATCATGCTCAGAGTGCCCAGAAAAACAACCCACTTTTGGAATGCCAACAAGGAGCATTTAGCTGGGAGGTGAAGTGTTCTCCTGTGAACCCTTTTTATTTGTGTTTACTGACCCATTTGGCTGTGAAAGCACATCCAAAACGTGAGGCTTGGCTTGGGAGTGCAGGAGTGTTGTCTGAGAGCCCTGAGCAGAGGAACCAGCCACAGCTGGCTTTGTGGTGACGAACTCGAGCACATATTGCAGCATGTCAGGCAGTGGGAAGCGGGCTGGGCCAGAGCCATATTCCATGTACCTAGGGAGAAATGCAAGATGTTGCATGATTATACTCTGAGATTAACTCAGTTGGGTAAAACTTGTTGTAATAATGCCAAGGTCATGGGTTCAATCCCCTATGTGGGCCATTGACTTAAGAGTTGGACTCGATGATCCTTGTGGGTCCCTTCCAAATCAGAATAGTCTGTGATTCTGTGATTGAAGGAATGACACAGGTTAAACCTCAGGAGGCAAGAGAAGAGCAAGAGGGGAGAAAACTCCTGGGTTGGGATGAAGACAGTTTAGCAAGTGAAGGAAGAAGGGGACCTTGAAAGCCCTGAGCCTGCGGACATGGCTCAGCAGCAGCCACAAGCCACGTCCTATCAGCAGGTTTTGGCCACAAACAGAAAAGACAGCACCAATCTGCAGACAATCCCCAGGCTGTGGGATGCTGCACATGGGCCTGGTTACACCCTGGTGTCTCGCTGCCCACCAGAACACCCCCAAGCACAGATGCTGCAGGGGCTGACACAGGACAACCCTCTGCTGCCACTTGGCCACAGAAATGGCACTTTAAAACACCAACTGCAAGTGACTTCCACACTTCTACACAAAGCACTGAGACATGAAATCTTGTGGTTGTCCCCAAACCAGGTCTTCCCTATCAATCTCCTTCCTTCTCCCGTGAATAATGCCGAACTCTAAGCAGGAGGGGATCTTTAAAACACACACAGTAACACAGGCTCTTTTTAATGAACTACTGGGCTTCCTCGTCTCCCCTGCCAATGCTCCTACAGGGGCAACTGTACTCTTTAAAGAATTTATCCCTGTAACAGTATCAGTAATAGTTAGAAACCAACCCCAGCAACAGGTTTGCTTTCGAATCCACACTTCCTCTCTCCACCCATCTGGGAACAAACCCAGTACTTTTCCTCCTTCCCCTACAAGTTTCTCTGCTATTGGAAAGCTCGTTTAAAAGGAAACATTTGCACACTTCCAGAGGGCACAAAAATAAAGCCAACTGACTACTCACCTTTCCAGTTTCTGCTGCAGAGTCACCATTTTATCCTTCAATCTCTTAATTTCTTCTCTCTTCATCTGAATAAGCTCCTTATTGCAGTAGAGGTACCTAAAAGGAAATACAGAGCCCCCCCAGCAGGGTGAGATTTGTTTACTTCTAACTTCCACAACCTTTTGTAAATATTTTAGAATCTTTCCTTACTCATCCAAACAACCTTCTTAATTTCTCTATTTACAATAAAGCAATAGCTTTAAACATACTGTACAACAAGGCAACTCACCTGTCCATATAAATAGTCTGGGGAAACTCTAGCTTGGTGTGAATTTTCTCTGGCTGTCCTAGTGACTGATTGAACTCAAATCGGGAGAGTTCAAAGGTCAGAACTGGTGGGAGTTTTGTAAACCAGCGCTGTAACAAAAGCAGAAATGCCCCCAAAGGGACTTGTTTTAAGATGACTGCTAATGGCACATTTTAGACTGATACTACATGATTATAGACTGATTTTGATGTCTCCATCTTTAGGCACTGAATCAGGTTTGTTTGTGAAGTGACTAGTCAGAAAGGCAAATTTTACAAGATAAAAATTTATGCTTCCATTTTACATTTTTACTGTGAGAAAGCCTCACAATTGCTCTTAAAGTTACTTGTCATTGTCTGATGCATCCAGCTTGATGGATTACTAAGAAGTCCAGCACTGAATTTCACAAATTGTCAGAGGCTACACAGCTAAGAGGCCCCAAGAGAGCTCTTTTCCAAGATCACATGCAGTGATGAACAAACCTGGAGTCCTCCCACAGCACTGGATTCCTTATCCTCTCTCAGGCTATTTACAGACTACTCGATTTAGGGGACTCAGAGAAGACCCTCACTTTCTATAGCTTCCTACACTGCTTCCAAGAGCCATGCTGAAAGAAGAATTCGCAGCTGAATTTACACTTTCTCTCTCTTGAGTTCACAAATACTTTCAGCATCCACTGCCAGAAACTTCCTCCACCTATCTTAGCTTGGCACCACCCACTCCATGCCCCTCTCTGGACTTGGGATGAGCACACTAAGTTCATTTTCCTTTGTGGGATTCATAGCAGATGTGCTGCCACAATAAACCTTCCCCACAACCAGAGGTTTCTGAGAGGCCAGCCCACAACCACAGAGGAGGAATGATTACTAGTCTGGGAGAAAGGAAAGCTCCCAATCATGCCACCCTCTAGCCACCACATCCTAGAAAGGGAAACTAGGATGCACAGTTTTTCCAGTCAGATATCTCAGAAATTAAATCACAGCCTTTTTTTTCTATCTGTGCAAAGAACAATTAAAACAACTCCATGACTGGTCAAATTTTCCTTAGTTTTGGGAAAAGGATTTAGAGGAACTAAAAAGCTTTGATTGAAATGAACCTGCCTGATATGCTGCTACCTCTTTTAGTCTCCAGTGCCAGCCCACAACACTTGACCCACATCCCCTGTAAACACACCTGAATGCCTTCAGGCAGGAACAATGAAAACCCAGAAAAAATATTTGAGTCTAGAGTTGGAACAGGGCTCACTTGCCTAGGACTCCATTTCTCCTTTGCTATTTTAAACCACAGCAACACAATTTCTCATAGAGCTGAAATACCTTTCACAGCCCCACCTACACCAGACACCTTTGCCAATGTCTTCATGTTGTTTCCCAGCCTTTCTCCAAGCTAACTCCAGCTGCACTTATACAGAGGATGCTGATTGTAATGCTGCACTTCACCTTCTAGTTTGCTGCAACTAACTATTTTATGATTGGTTTGTGATCAGTAAGATTTAAAAAAAAAGGAAGAAAAAAAATTATCATAGTCAGAAAACACAAGTGAAAGCAAGAAGAAAAATCCCAGACCACACATGGTATAAGAGGGAGAAAGAGACAAATTCCAAATGGCATACCATGGAGTTAAGCACTGCACTTTTACCCTCCGAAAACAGGGAGGCAGTAGGTCTCCCCCTGCTCAGGTACAGGCAGGCTTCAACAGAAAGAGAGAGACTTCATCACACTTCATTCAGAAGCAGACCTTTGCAATTAAAAATAAACTCCTTGAACTGGTTATATAGGACATATCATTACAAACCAGCAAAGGCTTACTGTCTCACCATGTAACACTAACAGACATTTATAAGAAATTCCAGGTATCCAGACAATATTTTGTTTTAATTTCTTAGGGAACACTCACAGTTGCCATTTAAAGTTATCAGAGATACCTCTGTGCTGTGTGTGCTGCACTTTTCTGCAGCAGGTAACCAATGGCTCAACAAAAAAAGGCAGAACTAACCTCCTGTCCATACTTCACTGACTGAGATGCTGTTGCCTCATCCATCTCTCCCTCCACCATGGCTCCTTCCAAGCACTCATTCAAGTTCCGATAACCATTTACCTGAAGGGGATACTGACCAAAGGTCTCAATCTTGGAAAAAGTGTTGCCTGGATGATGGAAACCACACAGAAACCATGAGATAATTCAAGAGAACAAAAAACTCTGGCTAACTGTGAAACACTCAAATGAGTTAAAAAGTTGAGTCTACCAAAGCCTTAACTCACCCTTGTGGACACCCTCTGTCAGGCAAGTCCCATAGAAAAGCTGCACCATTGGGTTTTTGGATTTGTCCCCAGGGCTCCTGTTTCAGAAAGCAAAAGCACATGTTCATTTGCAGCTGGAGGCTGCAAAAGCCCCTCAAGTTGTAATCTAAGCCTGTGCATGGGAGCCTATAGGCAAAAGTACAGTTTTCTATCCATTCAGAGGAAGCTACTCGTGCTCTAACACACATCACAACACCTGCACTGGCAAGGGGCTAAAATGTTAAGGTGCCAGCTTTTGAAATGCAGTTCCAAACATCCAGAGCTTTCCTGTTCATCAGCTCTGCCAAACTCCCCTCAAAAGCTCATGTACTCCACAGGCCACATGGGCACTAAGTGAAGTCCCACGCTCATGAACAGGAGATGTGAACATCATGCTTTGTAAGGACATTTTGAGCTTAAACAGCCTCATCCACAGCAAAGAAAGAACCCTCATTTGCTCAGAATTTTCATGTAAAGTCCTCTTATTTACTAAAACTCTTCTTAGAGTCAGGTCAGACTCCAGAGGTCACACAGAACTTACGTGGCATTCACAGTGAGCTGGAACGTGTCCTCCAGCCAGTCCAGTAGTTTGTGCGTAAATTCACTCACATCTTGCTGAAAGAGAGACAGAATTGGAGAGTCAATCACAGTGGCACCCACCAGAAAGTGTTCCCCTGCTCTGCTGGTGTCACAGACCCACTGAACACAATCCAACTGGTACTGCTGTAATGTATGAGGCTGAAAAGCTGTGCTGATTTAGACTGATAATGAACACTCTGCTCGTTTGAACACTAGATCAGAGGAAATTACTGTGATCTCTACCCGACTACGCAGATGGCACTGGGTAGTGCCGTGCTACGCTGGCTGGTTAATTAGCACGCACGTACATTCTGCCTAAATGACACAGGGACAGCTGCTTGTCGGCTGACAAACATGGGACGAGGCAGCAGGATGAAGTGAAATGGGATTGCTGTGGCTGTGACTGCTGGTTCAAAGAGAGCAAAAGGCAATTCTAATGTGGTTTTACCTGTGGTTCTTCAGTGGATCTAAACACGTCCCTCAGTAGTTCCAGTGCTGCAGAAGGGTCTACGAACTTGCGCTGTGTCCCCAGCATTAATGCAAACAGGCACTGAAGTTCTTGCATGAATGCAATATTTCTTTTTCCCTGCATGGCAAAAAGAAGAAAAGCCAAAGATTTTCTGCAACCCAAAAAACAACCAGCATCTTAAAACTAAGTGCTACAGAACACCACATGGACATATTGTAAGAGGTACCCAAAAACCAAGAGAAGAAGTGACACAAAAGAGGACAAAAGCAGGAAGACATGCAGTGTCATTTCTGGGAATCCAAATCTTTTCTCTCAACAGACATATGGGAGAAAAAACTTAACCAAAACAAAACCTTTAGGGAAAAGATTTCTCCCCACATGGCAGTTAAAGACTCTAGAGGGCAGTGGTACGAGAAGCAGCTCTTTATTTTTCTATCCTGATTCTGTCTTTGAGAATTATTTCCCAAATTTTGTCTTTAACACAGCCAGATGATTTTAAAGCCATTTACACAGGCACAGGAGACACAGACGGCCCCAAATTAAATCTGCTTATAGAAAGAGCAAAATGCTACACCACAAAAGAGGGAAAGTAGATAGTGCTACTGAATCAAAAACTTACAGTGTGACTATGACAACTTTCAAGGACATTCTGTGGAAGGGAGTATCCAAGGACCAGCCTCCGGAATTCTGGCAACTGAAACAGAGACTGAAAGGAGAGGAGAGGAAAAGCCCAGTCAGCATCTGCAAGGATTGGACTCACTGCAATTTGATGTCTCGTTGTCACTCTCTGAACTTACAGGTTTATTTTGTGAACTTCTCACTCCCCCACGGCCCTGTGTTACTGAACACACATTTACAGCCCCTGTGCTGGAACAGTGTGTTGGTACCCACCCAAGGACAAAACCTCATCCTGACACTTCTAGGACAGATATTACCATTTTAGGAAAGAGCATTCTATTCTGCACAGGCAGGTTCAGAAAAGTACCCAAGAACAAGCCATAGTGAGAAAGGCCCATTTGCAGCTTTCTTACTTCTCAGAGATGGAGACAAATGATTAACATCTCTCTGATGACGTGAAATTGTTAGGAGACACAAATCTGCTCAGTTCCACTTACTGCTGTCTCTTCTTTAGGTCATCACTAATAATATACTCTGCCTAGCTGTTTATTTGTCCAAGCATCTATGCCTGTGTATTCCATTAACTGGAATATGATACACCATGTGTTATGGAGCCAACAATAACTGCAGTAAAATTAAATTATCAGCTCATTTTGCCAGGCAAGCTTCTATCATTCAGTAGGCACTTGGCCATCGCTGCACAAAGCTCTGGGTATGGACACACAGATTCTCTGTATCTGTATCTATCTTTAAGCAAAGCCTGTCTAACTGCTCTATGGCTCTTTCTGTGCAGGCCCAGAACACATCACAGTCACATAAAATAAACCCAGAAGTTTCTGTATTTGAGCAGGGTCACATTCACTCATCTGCATATGATGATCCCTTCACAGAGCTCCTGCACATTTACTTCTAACTGAGAAACATTTTGACTCCAAGACTGCAGCAAGTTTGTTATCAGAGACAGAGAACATTCTTACAGGTTACCTGTATAACAGCACTAAACCAACACGTATTTCCTATATTTTTCATTCCAACAGGCCAGTCGCCTGCTCTTCTCCAGTCATTCTGCTTGGAATTCCCTCCCCACACCTCACAGCGTTTCCTTTTGGAGCGGTTTTTGTTTTCAGCAGAATGCACGTCCTGTGGTCTGTCACGAGAGATGAACACTGTGCTGTAACACAGTCCCTGAAGATTCCCAACACCTATGGGAATCACACTCCCCTCCAGGTAGCAGGTGTCCACCTGGTAAGTAATCCATGTTTGCTCAGCTTAAGAACCCACTTATGATACCTGGGAAAACCAGAGCCTGTTTCTGGCCTCGTTGATCTTTCGGCCACATCCCTTTCTGCAGCTGGAGCTTTTGGTGATTCCGGTGGTCTGACAGCACTGCCTGTGCAGAGGTTGTCTTGTTTGTGAGGGGCAGGTGCAGCACTAGCACCTAAAAGAGGATGCAGCATTCTGATTAGTCTCCCACCACCAGCAGCAAATGTTCTCTGTAAAAGAAACCTCTAGAAAACATCACACTGCACAAATACAGTTTTGCAATTGATATGAGCAAAATTTTCTAGCTCAGGTTTTAAACAGAAATCCCCGTTTGGATCATGCCAGGCACAAGAGGCACTGAGAGGGCTGGATGAAGAGAACAGGGCACACCACACAGATGTGTTCTGTGCCCACATTTCCTTACAGCCAAATTCAGAGCTTAAGGGAACAGTTCAGAACTCTTGAAAGAATGAAATGGCAACATCAGCTTTGTAACTGTGCCGTGTCACCTACAAACATGACTAAAACACTATTAAGTGTACTGGCAAAATCAGAACTGCAGCAGAACAGGAGCTGGAGATGTGGTGGCAGAAGCTGGGAGGACAGATCCTTCCCCTGTGAGCTCACACAGACATGTGAAGCCATAAGAGTGAGCAGAGGCAAAGGACTTACTCTGTGGGAGCTCTTTCCCCACAGCGCTCCCCTCCCAGTCAGACGGCTCTGCAGCAGCCACATCCCGCCCCGGCTCCTGGGCGTGCTCCTCTGTCAGGAAGGTGACTGCCTCCATCAGGTCTCCGTTAGCAGCCTACCAGAATGACAGCAGAAAAAGGAAGCACCCACAAAGAGCAGAAAAGTAGCAATGGATTTACCCTTTGCCTCTCGGGCATCCAGACTGTTCCTGGATAGCTCCCACAGGCCACGCACCACCCATTCCAACAAGGGCCAGCTCATCCTCAGCTCACAGACACACCAGCAAACATCCAGCCTGTGTGTTATGTTTGGGGAGAGCCTGAACTTACCTGACTTTTTGGGCAAATTCAGAGCTCTCTTTCCCCAGAACAATGTCAGTATACACAAACCTTAAGAGCCGCGAGCAGGAATGCTGAATCCTGAATTCCTGTGATCTCTTTCATCTGGTTTAAGAGCATCTGGCAATCCTATGTGCAAGAAATAAAAGAAAGCTCCTGTGAAAAGGTGACCAGGATGGACATCAAGCTGCTTCTGCAAGGCTGGCTGAGGGCTCACTGGAGCACTGTTCCTTTCTCTCCTTTCTGCTGACAGAGTGACACACAAGCCCAGTCACAGGTTACCTGTATAACAGCACTAAACCAACATGTATTTCCTATATTTTTCATTCCAACAGGCCAGTCCCCTGCTCTTCTCCAGTCATTCTGCTTGGAGTTCTCTCCCCACACTTCAAGCAAGGTAATCCTTGCTTGAGGGAAATACCAACATCAGCTTGAACATCGGACTCAGGTATTTTCCTCCTAAATTCACAGACTAACATTCAGTCTGCTGTGTCCTCAAGAGAACACAGGCAGGCCTGGGAGGACAGGCTACCCCTGCTGTCGGATGTGCCATAGCCATGGTGGGAAGGGGCTCCCCCACCCCCCGAGGCAGCAGCATGTGCAGAGGGACATATAAGGTGGCTGCCTGCTCCCAGGGCACTGGTGGGAGCTATTTTCAGTCTGGTGGCACATGCCATTTCTGGGAGTCACGTTTCACTGACAATAAGGTGTCAGAGTGGGGGCCTGGAAGGCTGTTATCGCTCCTCCTTCCTCCTCCACACAGGCCACTCACGGTTTGGCCAGACACTCACTGTTCAGGTCCCCAAGTTACAGTTCACAAACTGTCCACTGGCTGGTTCAGGCACTTAAAACATATGATTACAGAAATTCTCTTTACTGGAATTATAAAATCTTTGCAGCCTTGGCTTACTACAGGATGGTCACTGCACTTGCTAAGCCACCAATAACCTCAGTCAATGGCTACCAGGAGAAGCAGCTCTCCACAAGGAGCCCCTCAGAGCTGGGGGTCCCACCACCCCATTCACAGCCACAGTTCAGCTGATGCTGCTGCCAGTGGTTCAGCCTGGGTGACAACTGACATGTGGCTCCATAGCACGTGGTATGAGAAGGACATCACATAGCAACAACTTCCTGATTTACAAAGGCTATCCAGGATACTGCTGACAGCACAACCCCATCAATTCCAGCTCCTTAAGATCATACATTTAATCAACCTTAACCAGCAAAGCTGCAGGAAAATAAACTCAAGTTTCTACTTACTCTCATCATTGAGAAAAAAAATGTAAGATGCTTTCAGGCCACTGGAGCACAAGTTCCATCCAGTCAGTAGTGAGTGAACTACTTTTCTGAGCCCCTCACTCGCCCTGGTGACAAATGCTACTCCAAACACAAAGACAGCCATTGAAACAAAAAACCTTCTGCATTATTTTGGGTGGGAATCCCCCTGGCAAGTTCTTCATGGTAGTCCCACCTAAAACTTTTACAAGAAGGAGCATGTGTGCCTGTGCACACTCCCCCAACTTGTCCCATATACTTTTTTATTCCTGACAAGGGCCAAGACACACTGAAATGCCCCAGGAGCTGCCCGATGAGGAGCCAAGGCTGCAACAGGGCAGGCACACTCTCACAAAGGCAAACCACTTAAATCATGTTGCTAATTTTGCTGCCTTAGCACACACTGACCCCACCTTAATGCTGCAGGGCGGATTTTTCCAGTGGAGGAAAAAAAAAGCACCCTTGCCATTAAACTGCAATACAATAATGAAATCTGAGGCAAGACAGGGCACGATTTTCTGGATTGTCTTCTGCTCCACCAAAAGGAGAACTCACAAAGGCTGCGGGGCTGCCATAAGAATAAAAGCCAATTACTGGGATCCTCTGCTCTAAGTTACCACTTAATATTCCAATGATTCCAGTGTGATTTTATTCAGCCTTTAAGAAAAGGTTTGTGTTAACAGTGAAGAGCTTATCCCATACCAGTTTTAGGAGGGTTGTGGCTGCCTGGCAGCCCACAAAAGCCACTGGGAAACACACTCTATGCAACTAATTTGTCAAGATTTTGGGGAGTCTGTGGTTTTGTTGCCATAACTAGTCTGGTTATTGCTGCCTGAGGTTACACACCATGGGGTTATAAAACAAGCTCTGTAGCTGGTAATTAACACCAGCGTGCTGCTGCTGCTAACACACCCTGCACTTGGAAACCCAAACCAAACCAAAGCCCTACCTGCTGAAAAATAACAGCCCAAACACAAATCCTATTAGTATTAAATTACAGCAACAGGAGATGAGCACAAAACCAAGATGCTGAGAGGAAGGAGATTATGAAAGATAAAAATCACAAGGCTGGCCAGGAGCGATGGAAAAGAAGGGATTTGCGTTTTCCTTGCTCTGAGGTGACCATGCTCAGAAGTTTGTTTTGATGAGAAACAGCAAAAGGGGAAGGGAGCAAATACAGTGTAAGAGTTCAAGGGGGTTCCAGAAATAACCACACGCAAGGAGGAGGAAGGTGGTGGCACCAAAGAGGCAGAGAACCTCACCCCTCATGCTCCGCATCTCAGCCACACTTTTTATCGTGGGGAAAAACGGACACAGAGGGCTGGAAATCTGCAGGCAGCGGCAGGAACAAAGCCTGTGTTCATAGAATCATAGAAAGGATTGGGTTGGAAAAGACCTCCGAGATCATCAAGTCCAACCCTTGGTCCAACTCCACTCCCTTTACCAGATCATGGCACTCAGTGCCACGGCCAATCTCACTTTAAAAACCTCCAGGGATGGGGAATCCACCCCCTCTCTGGGCAGCCCATTCCAATGCCTGAGCACTCTCTCTGCAAAGAATTTCTTTCTGATCTCCAATTTCCCCTGGCAGAGCTTGAGGCTGTGCCCCCTTGTCCTATTGCTGAGTGCCTGGGAGAGGAGACCAACCTCCTGGCCGAGGCTTTCACAAACCAGTGTCCATCATGGGAAGAAGCAGAGGGCACCACCCGGTCACCGGCCCCGCACGACCAGGGCACGGCTGCCCCACTAATGCCACTTCCACCGCACAGCCAAAGGGCTGGTACCCTCATCCCCCTCATGGCTGTGGCTCTGACCTCTCTGACGCGCATCTCTGGGGTCCTGGGCGCTGCCACGGCCTGGGGCCGGAGCGGGACCGGGCCCTCCCGGGACAAAGCGGGCAGCGCTCCGAAGTTCGGGCGCAACAGTTTTGCTACGGAGCCCCGGGAGATGTCGTTCAGCGGCGTTCCCGCCGCCTGCAGAGCAGCAGTGCCCGAGGCCCGGCCGCTGCTCGGGGCCCGTTACCGCAACGGCACAACACGCGCGGATCGGGCCCGTTGTGGCCGGGTGGGCCGGGGCAGCGCGGCGGGCTGGGGGCGGAGCGGGGCGGGAGAGCCGGGCCGGGATGGGCCCCGCGCGGAGTCACCGCCCCCCTCCCGCCCCCCAGGTCTCCCCCCAGGTCTCCCCCCGGTGTTTCCCCGGTCTCACCCCTCCGCCGCCGCCGCCGCCGCCGCCTCCCCGGGCCCGCAGCTCGCCCGTCATGGGCCCGCCGGCAGCGGCGCCGTCGCCGCACAGCGCGCACGCGCGGCCAGCCCGGTATCCGACCGCGCCGCCCCGTCCGATAGCCCGGCCGCGTGTCCGTGTGTCCGTCCATCCATGTGTCCGTGTGCCCGGCCATGTGTCCGTGTGTCCGTCCATCCCTGTGTCCGTGTGTCCGGCCGCGTGTCCGTGTGTCCGTCCATCCCTGTGTCCGTGTGTCCGTCCGTGTGTCCGTGTGTCCGTCCATCCCTGTGTCCGTGTGTCCGACCGTGGGTCCGTGGGTCCGTTCATCCGTGTGTCCATCCATCCCTGTGTCCGAGCGTCCGGCCGTGTGTCCATTCATCCGTGTGTCTATCCGTGTGTCCATCCATCTGTGTGTCCGGCCGTGTGTCCGTGTGTCCGTCCATCCATGTGTCCGTGTGCCCGGCCATGTGTCCGTGTGCCCATCCATCCGTGGGTCCGTGTGTCCATGTGTCCATCAATCCATGTGTCCGTGTGTCCATCCATCTGTATGTCCATATGTCTATCCATCTGTGTGTCCAGCCGTGTGTCCATGTGTCTATCTGTCTGTGCATCCGTGTGTCCAGCTATGTGTCTGAGTGTCCATGCCTCCAGCCATATGTCCGTGTGTCCATCTGTCCGACCATGTGTCCATGTGTCTGTCTGTGTCCATCCGTGTGTCCAGCCACGTTCCTCCCCAAGCAGCCCCCAAGCATCCCCTAGCCACGGGTGCCGTTCTCCCTGCTCCCTACCCCAGCAGCCCCTGTGCCCCTCTGGACACATAAAAGTGAATTATTTTCTTTTAATTACAACAATAATAAGAAAAGGCTGTTTTTCCCACTTTGGTCCAAGCTGCATCTGACACCTGTCCCCCTGTCCTGGCCCAGGCATCATCCTGCATCATCAGGAATGTGGCCCTTGCCATCACCAGCCTGAGTTTGCCCCCCACGGGCACCGAAGCCTCTGTGGCCGTGGCATTGCTGGCTTTGGTGTTCCCAATGGAGCTGTGTCACTGCAGGAGGGAGAGCGTAACAGGGTCAGACAGTGCCACAGCCATACCCTTGTTGCCCATTGCCTGCCCAAAATGTTCTTTTCTGGCTGGGTGGGCATCTCCTACACCTGAGTTTTTCCTGGGCAGTCACAGAGCATCCCTCACCTTTTGTTTTGGAAGAGGTGTGGGAATCTCAATGTGGGCTGTTCTGGCATTGCCTCAGCTCCCTGGTTTCTCACATGTGCTCCTGCTGAAGAACTGGGGAGGAGAGAAGGTGAGGAGGTGGAAGCAGCAGGGCTCATAAGGAATCCAGCAGTGTTACCCAGTTTCTTTGATACAAAAAGGAAAAACAAGACACCCAGTGAAGTTTAAATGCAACAAAGTAAGACATTCCACCCATTTTGGGAGCCTGCCAGGATATTAATAGTGACAGATAGGGAGGTGATGCTTGGCACTGGAATTTTTGCTCCGGGATCTGCATGTGTTGCTGAGGGAACGGTGTTTTGTCCCAGCTTAGTTGCTCAGAGAAGGGTCCCCAGGATTTCCCTACCTTAAAAAAAGTATTAACCATAAAAATTCTCACTATCCCAGTTACAAAGATTAACTCAGCACTGTATTTTTAGCTCCAGGTTTGTTTAGGCTGTGTTTAATGTTTAGTTGTCTGATTAATGCTGTGGTGACTAATTAGGGTGCAGAACAATTTGTTTGCAGTGTCAAGTGCAGTCACAGCACTGCTACATGCAGAATAATTTACTACAGGGGGATTGTACACCCTCAGACAGAAAGAGCAGCAGACATGCCCTCACCCCACTCCTTCCATGTCCTGAGAGCTTTCCATACTGTCTAGACTTAGCAAAAGGAAACAATTTGTATTGTAGGTGCTTTAAAAATGAATAAAACCCAAAACCAGAATGGACAATGTCTCCTGCCACTGTCCCCTCCAGGGCTGTCCCCACACTGTGCAGCACTGTCCAACCTCTCCAGCACTGCCACAGTCCTCCACACATTGTATTCCACCAGAAACAAGAGGGAGGAGACTTTGCTGCTAGACTTTTCCAGGTGTTTTAAACCACAAACTAATAGCCTTTTTGGCCAAAACTAACCTTTCCAATTTGCTTGAAATCTTCCTCAGTTTCTCCAGAAAATGAAGAGAAAAATTCCCAGCTGTAACTGGCAGCATTAAAACATAGGTTGGTTCCCGACTGGAGAGATTTCCCAAGAACTCCAGACACAGAGAAGATCTGGGTGAAGGAGGGAGGAAGGCAGGCATGAGTTTTTTGCATCAAAGCATCTGGTGTACAATCCCTGGTGCACACCTGCCTTGGGTCTCTCCCACAGCACCAGCACTCAACCACAACAGTGCTGGAGCCCACCATCTCTCTCCTGCCCAGCAAGCCTCTGGCACGAGTCTCCTTTAAAATAAACAAAAGGAAAAAGAAAAACACAGCCATACAAGATGAAACACCAGTCAGGTCTCCTGTACGTGCAATTTCTGCCTGACTGGATGGTGCTGACCCTGTGACGAGTGGCTGCTGTCCCATTTGGGATGAGCTGGATCACCTTCATTAACAGCAATGGGCTCCAAATACCTTCACATACTTATTATTACCTGCCTTTAATGGCAACGAAACTGTGGCAGAATATTGTGAACACCTGAAGGGTGTCTAATGGAGGAGAGGACTGAAAGGAATGAGCTCCCCTCCTTTTGCTGGGGGATTTAAAGGCATTGGGCCCTTTCACTGGGATGAGAATAGGCTTGGTACCTGCCATGAGCAATTTTTTGGCCCCTCCATGGGCTACCCAGTTTGCATCCCCAGGTCAAAGCCACCAGCATCCCTAAACTGAATTAAGTTATCCAAGAGCACCACACTGAGCAGCCACTCCTGGCATTTCGTCTCTGCTTTAGTCTTGGGGCTGCACAAGGTGGATGCCAGAGGAGAGACCCTGTGTGTTCCCCTGACTGCTCACAGTGCCCTGAGAATGCAGCGAGCTTGAGCATCCCTGAGGACCACTGCCTCACAGGAGGGTCCTGCATCCCCTGGTGCCAGAGCAGGGGATGCTGTGAGCCTGGCCAAGCCCACACTGTCAGCCCTGCCTGCCTGCAGTGTTTATTTCATGTCTCACAGTGTTAAATCATAGCAGACATGCAATTCGGGGAGCGTGAGGCTCTGTAATGGGCGGCCTCGGGTATGTGATGGGGCCGGGGCCGGCAGCAGCCGTGCTGCCAGGGCTCCTCGCTGAGGCTTTATTGCTTTTGACGCTCCAAGCACTCCCTGAAAGGCGAGTCCTGGCAGCCCGGAGGAGGGCTGCTTCCCTCTCCTGCCCGCTTCACATCATCAGGTGCTGCAGCTGTGGCCTCCATCATCATTCCTACTGTGGTCCTCAGCCTGGCTGCAGCCCCCATGCTGTGCAGAGCCCAGCCACAGCAGCCCCCAGCACATCCCATGGCATGGGGTGGGAGTTGCCAGGGTCATATGGTGCATAGTGCTGCACACCCAGGGCTTGGGGTGAGGTCAGGTTGGGGTGAGGGCATGTTTGGACCATCACTTGTCCCATCACATCTTGGGGACCTTGTGCCCATGCCCCTGTGCTCTCCCCAGTCCCTGAACTCTGGGTTAAGCACCTGCTTGCCCAGCCAGAGAGCCTGCTGGCAGCAGGAAAGAGCCCTGAGCCTCCATCCCATGGCAGAGACACTGCCATGCCTGGCTTCAGCAAAGCCCGGGCAGGACGCAGGGCTGAGCCGTGGGAAGCCCCAGGCACCGAGCACTTCGATTCCCAGAAAAGCAATTACCGTGCAGCAGATTACAGGGCTAATAAAATCCCATTATGCCATTTCGGAAAGTAAATCTGATCCGGGCGCAGCCGATTGATATCAGCCATCCCACAAAATGTCCCGCAAGAGCCCCCTGCGCGCGCGCGTAACGCGAGGCTACAGTAGATCACGCTAATTAGATATCCGATAACAAGAGGGCTGATAGGAACTACATTAAAATCTCTTTAAGATGAAGACGTAAAACCCAAGGGAGAAAATTCAGAGTTAATGACGCTGCAGCAGAGGCTCCACTGGAGCTGTCCGTGCCCCCTCGGCCGCATCCTGCCCGCTGTGGACACAGGAGACCGGGGGAGAGGGAGCAGAGCGGGGCGCGGTCCCCAGCGCCGCCGCGGCGCTGCCCGTGATTTTCATTACCCAGATTCAATAAGAGGAGAGCGCTCCGAGCTGCCAGCGCTCCCTGGGAGGTGACTCGCCAGCCTCTAACGGAGCCGAGAAATCAAATTAGCCCCAGCTCTGCTCTCGCTCTCTCCCTGACACCGCTGTTGGCAGCCGAGGGGGAGTTCATCAGGGCCCTACACTAATTCTTACCTCGTTTAAGTGACTCCATGCTGGCATCTGATGTGATTTGCTCTACGCCACTGCCGCAGGCTCGGGTTCCTGCCCGCCGCCTCCCCAGCATTTCCAGCAGCTGGCAGCTTTGTGGGGGCATGGGCACCTGCAACACACACAAATGCTGCTTGTACAAACAGGGATACTGAAGATTATAGGGGTGGGGAATCGGGGAGAGGCTCCCCTGCCAGCCAGGGGGATGTTGCACAGCCCAAGGCCACAATGCTGTGACACAGAGGGACAAAAGTGTAGCCCGAGCAGGGCACCCATGAATGGGCAGACACCAAGTACCTTTTGGCTCTCAGGCTTACCAGACTAGCCTTTGCTTGTGGTTTTGTGTTTGCTTGTCTTTGCCTCAAGTTGTTAAATATTTGAGGAAATCAAAACCCGTAGGAAGCACTTTTGTTTACTGAAATTTACAGCAAGTGCAAGTTGCTGCAATGAAAACACACTCTGGTGTTGCTGCAGGTCCTAGGGGTCAGGCAAAGCTGCAGCTCCAGGCAGGGGCTGGCAGCACATGCTGCTGCCACCTGTGTCTGTCAGCTCGCTGTCAGTGTGACAGATCCACCCACCACAGGGTGTGAAGGGGAGGCCGGTACCTCCAGACCCCCCATTTCTCTGCTGATGGAAGCCCACCCTGTGTCAGTACCACATCCTGAGACAGACCCCCCCCCTCAACCCCACCTCTCAGAAGGTTTCCTGCATCTTTCCAACTGCTGAGGAATTCCTGGAGCAGCCCTGGCACCTGTAGCACCCTTTCCCCCCGGGTTGTGTCCCCCACCTCCTTCTGCACACTGGCATGATCCTTGTACCCCAAAACCCACTCTGTCACAGCCAGCCACCTGGGCAGGAGATGGGAGAGCCCTGAGGCAACCAGCGAGGAGGGGAGGGGTGGCTGGGTGGGCCCCTCTTGCATCCTCCCAGCCTGAAACTTGATGCAGCGGGAGAGGCTGATTGCGAGATTAACTGGGCGTTCTCAAAAACCCGACGGCAGGGGGAAAGCCACACGAGTGCCGCCTGCGTCCCCGCTCCGCTCACTCCTCCGCCGAGCCGGCAGCGGCTGGAGCCAGCAGAGCCATGACTCCCGCTGCTCTTGGGGCGCTCCTGGCCCTGCTGCCGCTGGCCTTGATGCTGCAGAGCCCAGGTAAGGCAAGGGATCCGAGGGCAAGACTGGGAAGCTGGGGCAGGGCAGGGACCTGGCATGATGCAACATCTTCCCAAAACCTGAGCAGTGCTGCATTGCAAAGGCTGCTTTTTAGGGAGGCCTTCATACTGTTGAGAAGCTGGAGCACGGAAAAGCTCTAGTGTGGAGCCCAGAGGCGCATCCTGCCTGAGTAGCACAAGCAGCAAGGCAATGTGGCATTTGACCTCAGCTCTGCGCTGAGGGATCATCAGTGTGGGGCTTCTCAGTACTCTGAGAGTCAGCCCTGAGGACAGAGAGAGACACAGGAGTCTCCTATCTGTACCCCACTGCCTGGGAGCTGCTGCCTGAGTCCCTCACCTGATCAAGGGCTTTCCCCACTATCCCTCATAACCTGGGTCTGGGTTTTGCGGAGGATACTGGACAGCTCTGCAACTGTCATTGTTATTTTCCTGTTTTCTCGTTTAACCTTCCTGGGAAATAGCACAAAAATCCTTGTGCTGTTTTGCACCAGCACAGCTGGAAGCATTCAGCAGGTTGGTGATTCAGGTCTCTGGATGTGTCACATAGCTCCTGTCACCAGGGCATCGTTCCCAAATCCCAAACCTTCTCCCACCATTAGCACAGCAAAGGTTTCAGGAAAGGAGTAGGAGCAATGACACTCTCATCCCGGCAATGCTGGTCAGAGGCAAGAAGGGCTGTGCAGACACACCCTCATATGCCAAGGCTGTGCCAAGTTGCATTGGTGGAAATTTGGGCCAGGCAGACCAGCACAGTGTCCACAGCAGAGGCAAAGAGCATAGAGAGTTAACTCAGCCCAGTCCTCTCTCTGCAAGGCCATTTCCCTCCTCCCAAAACATCCAGGTGCAGAGCTGGGTGGCATGGGTGTGAGGAGGAGGAGAGGAGAGGGTGCAAGGTGGAGAGGGTGCAAGGAGGAGTGTGAGCATGAGCCAGCTGCCACCAGCTGCAGCAGGAAAGGCCACTTGGCCCCAGCCGTGATGATGGCAGTGCCTGTATTTCCTCCCCTCACCCTAATTGCTGCCTCTGGCCCCCCCTTGCTGCCTCTGTTGGTTCACGCCTGCCTGGGTGAGGGTTGTGTGCCCGCCCGGCTCCCCAGCATTACCAGTCGCGTGCAACATCAGAGAGGCTGAGGCTGCAGGTTTTTCTTTTTTTTAGCTTAAAATACAGATTAAAGTTCCTTTCCAGCAGCTTTTCCCAAGTTCCCGCAGATCTATTCCAATTAGTCTCTTCCATTACGTGGGAATTGGACTCCGGGGCTGGGCGTGCTGCAGAGCAGAGCCACAAGCGCAGCGCTGCTGCCCTGGCCTGGCTGGGTGTTCGGCTGCCTGGCAGTGAGGACACGGTGCCTCAGGCTATTTGCCCTTGATTGATGCTGTCGGCACCAGCCGAGGGACTGTTTCCACAGGAAGCAACACCAAGGTACCTAATAAATTAATTTAGCATCCTGCTTTATCTCTAACCTTTGCCGCCTCCACCTGCTGAGCAAAGCAACACCCTGAAAGGAGTGAGAAGTAGGAAATGCACCTGGGGTCATCAGGTCACTCATGATCCCCTGCTGCTGCTGTCCTGGCACCTGTCCAGAGAGGTGGAGGCTGGCAGTTGTGCCCTCTGAGGCTGGGGAATGTCACAGTGCTGACCACATGCACAACAGTGATGTGTGGTGGTTCTGGTGGCCAGGCTTGTTTCCCTTCAGGATGCTCCTATTTAACTTGGATGGGGAACCCCAACTGGTAAGGGAGGGCTGGCAGCTGGCAGCATCCTGCAGTGCATGGCACACCCCAGGGCGATGGCAGCTGCTGCCCCAGTGTGAGCAGCCTCCCTCCCTCCCTCTGCTAGCAGGTAGCCAGCATGGGGGCTGGACACCGGAGCCCTCTGAGCCTGCCCTGCACCGTCTGTCCCACTACCTGCTGGCCCACTACCAGAAAGGCACTCGGCCTGTGCAGGACTGGCGAACGACCACTAACGTGGCCATTGACCTAATGGTCTACGCCATCCTCAGCGTGGTGAGTTGTCTGCTCCCATCCTGTCCACAGGGAGGGGAATGGCATCTGGCATGCAGCAGCATCCTGGCATGCTCTGCCCATTTTCTGGAGTGCCAGTGCCCCTGTTCTGACATCATGTCCTCTTCTTCCCACAGGATGAGAAGAACCAGGTGCTGACCACCTACATCTGGTACAGGCAGGTGAGTGACAGTGAACCCTCACCCCTCCCTTGCCAGCTCCTCTGGGGTCAAGGACCCCAGAAAAGACAGGTTTTTCCGTGTGAAGGGTGTGTAGCTCTGAAAGAGAGCAGTGAGGGTGAACCCATCCCAGGGGCTGGTGAGACCTCTGTAGCACATGATCCTTGAGGCTCAGTTTTCATGCTCTGTGTTTTGCAGTGTTGGATGCTGTGATAGCTGGAGGATGAGCCTTCCCTCCCTTTCACGGGGGAAAGATTGCTTGGTGCTAGTCTACATTGCTAGCAGGGTGGAGGGGACCTTGTGCTTCAAGTCTGCTCTTGCTTGTTCCCAGCACTGGACAGATGAGTTCCTCAGGTGGGACCCGGCTCGTTTCGACAACCTGACACAAATCTCCCTCCCCATGGAGAGCATCTGGGTGCCTGACATCCTCATCAATGAGTTGTGAGTGCGGCCAAAGCATGGGGGGAGATGGCCTGGGGCTGGACCTCTCTTGCCCACTGCAGGCACGTGCCATCCCATGCTTTGTATTCCTGGCACAGAGCTGGCAGCCTCCCCACAACGGGGAGCTGCAGATGGGGATCGGCTTGGCAGTTGGGCCATTTCCAATGCTGGCTAACTGCAACTGCTGGTAATTACCCATGCCGTGCTGGGGGTGGGATCCAGATATCTAGAGAAAGGCTTTGTGAAGGCAGCACAAAGCAAGGGCAGCTGCAGAACTGCTGGCCCTTCCCATGAAGCCAGCCAGTGTCCTTCCCACTCAAGGAACATTTAAGGTGTTCTCAATGGCTTATGAGGGCACTGGGACAATAATACAGACACTTTTAGGACTGGCAGAAGACAGTAGCCCAGGCAGTCAGAGGGAGGTAATGCCAGGCAGAAATGCCTGTGTGGGTATAAGCAAAAAAGTAGAACTCTCTGCTCCTGGGCAGTTGCCCCCTGAAACATCACTTAGCAGGAGGAAACTCTGCCCAGAGAGCTCCCCAGCCCACAACTCTGTCCCTCGTGTCTTACAGTGTGGATGTCGGAAAGGCCCCCCACGTCCCCTATGTCTATGTCAGCCACCACGGGGAGGTGCAGAACCTCAAACCCATCCAAGTGATGACCGCCTGCAGCCTGGACATCTACAACTTCCCCTTCGACGTCCAGAACTGCTCGCTCACTTTCACCAGCTGGTTGCACCACAGTGAGTTCTGGGATCCCCGTGGCTGGGAGGTCAGGGGAGCGGGCAGGACTTCTGCCGGGCCGGAGCTCTGTGCAGAAGACAACTCGTCCCTCTAGATGGCCCCAGTGGATCGGGGAAGCGTGCAGGGAGGGCAGGCAACCAGCCCGGCGTGGAGGTGTGGACAGTTGTCAGCGCTTTGGGCAAGGCACACCTTCGTCCTCACCTCTTCTCTGCTCCCCCAGTTCGTGACATCAATCTCTCGCTGTGGCGGCAGCCGGAGCTGGTCAAGTTCGACCGGAGCGTCTTCATGAACCAGGGCGAGTGGGAGCTGCTCTATGTCCTCACCCAGTTCCAGGAGTTCAGTGTCAAGAGCAGTGACTACTATGCTGAGATGAAGTTCTATGTAAGAGCCTTCAGCCACTGTGTTTCTCAGGAATTTGGCACGAGGGAAGGGTCTTGCTCCCACCCCTGTGACGTCTTCATGCTGCAGCACTCCTGCCTGCAGATGGGAAGGTCCTGGCTCTGGGCTCTTCCTCTAGTTCACCCTAGTGCCTCCCACCATCCTCACCTGCCTTAGTGAAGAGCCACACCAACTCAAGGCCTCATTTCAACCCTTCACTGAGCCTTTCCTGTCTCCCTGTCCTGCAGGTAGTCATCAGGAGACGCCCCCTCTTCTACACAGTCAGCCTGCTGCTCCCCAGCATCTTCCTGATGGTTATGGACATTGTGGGCTTCTACCTGCCTCCCAACAGTGGTGAGAGGGTCTCTTTCAAGATCACTCTCCTGCTGGGCTACTCAGTTTTCCTCATCATTGTGTCTGACACATTGCCAGCTACTGCCGTTGGCACCCCATTGATAGGTATGGCAGCACTATCTGCCCATCCAAGTGCCATGGCAGTCCTGAGCAGAGATCACAGGGCCCTGAGAGCTGGGCAGGGAGCACTCACTCGGGCCTGTGCTCTCTGCATGAGCCTTTGCAGGCCACCCACCTCAGTGACACCTCCACAGGCATCTACTTTGTGGTGTGCATGGCGCTGCTTGTCATCAGCCTGACGGAGACCATCCTGATCGTGCGCCTGGTGCACAAGCAAGACCTGCAGCCCCATGTCCCTGAGTGGGTGAAGCACCTGCTGCTGGAACGGGCCACCATCCTGCTCTGCATCCGGGACAAGAAGAAATTGAGCCCAAGCAGGACACAGAGCTCAGACATCTCTAGACAGGCAGAGAGCAATGACAGCACAGGTAAGGGCTGCACAGAGAGGGCTTCTGGGAACTGAAGGGGTCTAGATCCTATGTATCCATCTACATCTATGTAGCCACTGTTGGTATGGTGAACTGGGTACCCACTTCACTTGCAGAAATCCCAGCTCCCCATCTGAAGAGGTTTTTCTCACTTGCCTCTCTTGATCCCACAGCCAAGCTGACCCCCTATGGCTGCGAGGATCCCCGGGAGAGTGGGGCAGTGGGGGGCACAAGGCCTGCACTGGCGTTTGCTGGCTGGGCAGAGGGCTCAGCGGTGCTTCAGGGGGTCCTGCGTGAGACCACGGCCATCCGCCAGTTCCTGGAGAAACGCGAGGAGTTCCGCAACGTTGCCCACGAATGGCTGCAGGTGGGCTACGTGTTGGATGTCCTGCTGTTCCGGGCGTACCTGGCAGTCGTCCTGGCCTACAGCATCACGCTGGGCATCCTCTGGTCGGTGTGGCGGGATGCCTGAGCAGTGCCCGTTCTTTAGAGAGAGGGGGGACTGCGGATGTTGCCTCACTCCGGTGTGTGCTACCCGCTATCGACCGAATATGTCTCAGGTTCCCCAGCCCCACAGTGGGAAGGCAGAGCCGAGGATGAGCCCCCAAGCCCCCCAAACCTCACTCCATTCTCCCCCTCGCCATCTCCGAGATCACCGCGGCCGCAGATGCCGCTTCAGCACCGCGGACAGCGGCCCCTCTGTGCGGCCCTGCCATTGCACAAACTGGGGGTCTCCCGGACTCGGGGGGGGGTTCCCGCTGCCCCGAGGGGTTCCCACCGCCCCAGGGCCCGCTGCCCTCGGCTGTCCTACTCCTCAACCCGGCTACCGCCTTTATTCCCTGCCCTAGACCCTGAGCATGCTTGTTCTGCAGATCCCCACCATGCTTGTGCCCAGCAGTTCTATAGCAAACTGGGAAAGATGCTGTGCCAGGCAGCGGCCAAAATGGGATGCCAGCGGGACTGGTTTTGTGAGCACGCAGTGCTGGGAGAGACCCGCGGGGTTATGACTGCCACCACAGCTGTGGTCAGTCCCCAGCTCCCGCAGTCCATCAACCTCTGCAAGGGCAGAGGCATGAGGCAAAAAGAAATAAAACGTGCTGGAGATGCTGGGAGGGCCATCCCGTTCTCTAGGAGTATCCCTGCATATACTGGGCCTACAGGTGATGGGGGACAGGTGGGTTGACAGCACCTGGCTCTCACACAGCCACCCTCAAGCCCACTGGTCCTGGACCAAGACTTCTGCTGCCGTCCCAGAGCCATCACTTGAAGGAAAACTTCTTGCTGAGTGATGGGGGCTGAGGACGGGTGGAGTGGGCTCCTGCCGGTGCCGGCCCGCACTAATGCGCTGATGGTCTGTAAGTGGCTGCCTATTGATGAGGTGTCCAGTTAAAGAGTTCACGAGACACTAAATCAGCCCATTGATCCTGCTGAGATCGATGGTGCTACAGACCTGATCAGTGCAGCGGGCAATTAACACCCTCTGGAATGAGCTGCCTTCGTGTAACATCAAACGCTCCAACAGACAAATCCAATGGGCCCATTGACCCAGGCGTCCGATGCCACTCAGCCCATGTGTTTGAGGAGGGGACAGGGCAGCAGGACCCCCAAGCCAAACTCGCCATCCCTCTCCTACCCACCATGACCCTGGATGCCCCCCAGGGCTGCAGTGTGAGATGCTCACCTGTGCTGCTGCTTCCCATGGAACGTGTCAGTGGCTGCTTGGTCCTTATCTTTCCCTGTGCTAGGAAGCATTCTGCACTCAACCCTTTGTCCAGCTCAGTGGTCTGTTTCCCCTTGAAGAGGAGACTGATTAAGCTGGAGGAAAGATCCAGATTCTCCCTTTGCCCTCTCGCTACTTTGGGAAGTGCCACATGTGGGAAAAAGTTCCAGGCATCTCTCCAAGAGGAGCGTTGATTTTCCTCTTAAAAAAAAAAGAAAAAAAAAGAAAAAAAATCAATAAATCTGAATCTAATCTCCTAATAAAGGTTTAATGAGGACATAATGTTGATGGAACAGAACATTGTTGCAGCATAATCGCTCCCAGCTGCTGCGCGAGTGTGCACACAAAGGCCCGGTCCTACCGCGATTTCCCCGTTGTTGTAACAACGCCTTTGTGCCAGGCTGAGCACTGCAAGGGACTTCACCCCCCTTCTCCCAGGGCACTGCAACCCACAGGTCATTCACAGCATGACCACCTTTGCTTGCCTGAACCTTGACCAAAGTTACCCACCACTTGCCCAAAGCCTTTCTGGAATAAGCTGGGGGGACTTGGGAGAGACAGGGATGACCATCAGGACCTTGGAGTGGGCATGCAGCCCCCCAAACCTGCTGTGAAGCCCTGGGGCAGGGGTCAAGCCTGGCCTTGCCACTGGCACATGCTGCTGCTTGGCACATGTCATCATCCCTGGGAAAAACTAAGCGATGTTCTTCATCCAGTGACTCCAGTGCTGTGATTAACATGTAACTGCATCGTGACACCCACTGGGCACAGGCAGCTCCCAACAGGCATGGGCATGGCTGGGTGATGCTGGCAGCACCCACCTGGCTCTGCCACGGTGTGCGGTGCAGTGCGTTCTGCCACAGCACAAAAGGAGAGCAGGCGCTGCTGTTAATGTAGTCAGTAAATAAATAAAGGAGGGCTTAAGCTTAGTGTACAGCAATCAGTCGGGAACTACAGGATAATTAACGCAGCGGGGGGCCGGACGGCTCTGCAGGCAGGTTTAAATGAACGAGTTCACTTTCATTGAGGCAAACTTGCTCTGCTCCCTGGTGAGCAGCGCAGGCAGCGCGCCGTGACTCCCAGAGCAAGGGATTCAGGATGCTCCCTGTCCATTGGGATGTCCCGGGGGGACCCCTCACTCACTGTGGTTGGTTTAGGGATAGTACCTCCCCTACCACCCCCTCCGAGCAGGCAGCTCCAAACTCACCACTGTGGGTCCCCCTGTGGCTCACCCCAAGCTGGTGGGATGCATCCTTCCTCCTGCTCCTCCTCCTCCCGGCAGGCACAGGAATGGGAGACAGCAGACTGAGACAACAGAATTAACTTTATTGGTTGTTTTTTTGTTTTCTAACTGCAGATTTCAAGGTATACAACTGAACATTGCTATTTTCCTTATGAGACTTATAAATAAAAATACAAAAAATGTTCACTACAAAAAAATCTACTGTTAGTAGGATGTAAAAAATATTCTCTTTGCTATAGAAGGCACGAACTTCACTTAGTGACACATGGAGAGAAAAAAACCTGCAGCAGTATATTCTTCCTTTTTTTTTTTGTATTTTTTTTCCTCTGTCAGAAACACTGAAGTCTTACAAAGAAATGCATCTGAATCTACACAGGACAAAGGCAGGTGCGGAGAGCTGCAACTAGGAGACACCACAACTGGGTTTTTTTGTAATTTTTTTTCTTTTTCTTTATTTTTCAGGAAACTTTTAGCTAATGGCATCTGTGGCTAGAGGACAGAGAGGACTCACAAGCAGAACTGCAGGGGAGCAAACGGCGAGGGGAGACGGGCAAAAGTCGTACAAAAAATAGGAGCCAATAGATACTCTGAGAAAACCAAAGGGGAACTTGGGCACCTTCTGCGCCCGGGCTCAGAGAGGTGCTGAGGTAGACGGAACGAGGACAGCGACGGACCCGAACCACGAGCGGCAACACAGAGCAACGGGACGGGCAGGTGGGCGCTCACGACACCGACGACAAGCCAGGGGAGAGGGAGCCCGGGGCCAAGGGCCCCGCGCGGCGCTTGGTCCTCACTGCTATGATACACATATATATACTTATATATATATATATATGGAGGGGTGGTGGGGCTGCGCCACAGCGAACAGTGCGGGGATGCACGCTCAGGACACAGCGGCATCGCTCCAACACTGACCCCCCCACTGTCTCAGCGGGGGCTGCAGCACTAAGGGAGAGGGATGGCAGGATGGGAGGGGAGGTTAAAGCAACAAAAAAAGCCACATGAGCTCTGCGGCACCGTGGCACCCGCGTCCGGCAGTGCCAGGGCACCACAGGGACCTGCCGTGCACACGTGCCGGAAATTGCAGCAACTTTCTCTGTGAAAGAACTGTTTTCTTTTTTTAAATTTTTTTATGTTTTTTTTTTTCTTTAGGCACAACAATTAAACGAGCCGTTCTCCACAGTCACATCCCGGATTGTACAGCAGCGGTGTCCACCCTGCGCGGAGCAGCAACGGTCCCACGCGTAAGGGCACATGCACGTGCAAAGCCAGACTGGAGCGCGAAGGAGGATGCTGCTCCCATAGCTGTATCCCTGCTCGGCACCAGGAGAGGTGGGACAGGCACCCCAAACCCAGAGGGACTATCAGTGTCCCTCCAAACTGTATCCAGACACCATCCCGCTCCCCACAACGCTTTTCTCCCCCTCTTCACCCAAATGCAGCAAAACAACAACAAAAAAAATAAAGCCGTGGGATGGAACCACCAAGCCCACGGCCACGCAGGAGAAACACAACAAAAACAAACACAAGAGGTAGCTTCAGAACAAACACCCCTGGCCCTATGGGGCCAGGCAAAAAATACCAGTTTTGGTAAGGATAATGCACAACGGGAGGCTGGCAGGGACACCACGGCCAAACCACCCCTCCAACACTGATGCCAGGCATGTGGCTGGTACATCCCGGCCACACTGCCCCCCGTCCCTCCCAAATCAATAAAAGCTCATGAGGTCACCAAAAAACGAGGTAATTTCAAGTAAAATGTGCTAAATGCGGAAATATTTCAAAAGAAAGTTCAAAAAACCAAACAAAAAGCAAAAAAAAGCGGCGAGCGAAGCCGCATGTCACTGGGCATCCCTCACTTACAGGCTCCTGCAGGTGAGGGCTGGGCACAAAAAACCACACTTCGCACTTTCCAGGTGCCACAAATCAGCAGAAGAAAAGAGGATCCCTCCATTTGGAGTGATACCACACACTAGCAGCCCCCATTTCGGCACCAGCATCGACCACACATCACTAAACCAGCTGCACCTCCCCATGAGGGGCTTTACCCTTGCCCTGGGAAGGGGGGGAAGGAGGGGGAAATGCATAGAGAGGTCTTTGGTCAGGGGAGAGCAGCAGCCTCTGGTGCCCCTTGTGTCTACCCGGATGCCGGGCAGCACTGCGAGGCAGCCCAGCTAACAGCTGGCTCCCTGCCCCAAACACCCTCCTCCGGCTAGGATCCCCCAGGACACTCTTCCCAAAGTACTTGCAGCTTGCAGGGCACCGGCACTCTCCCACCTGTGATGCCACAGCCTGGGAGAATGGGAAACTGCTGAAATGGGGGCCAATCCCCACGCAGGAGTCGGGTCCTCTGCAGGGCATCCACGGTGGGACTGGCAGTGATGGAGGACACCAGCAATTAAAGCCTTCCCAGAGCGCTGGCTGTATGCACACTTTGAGGGAAGTGCCTCATTCCTACATGGTCTTCCCAGCAGCACTAGTGGCCAGTGCCAAGGGTGATGGAGGGGCCATCTGGGGGCTGCAAGGGGTGAAATCTGCCCTGCAGTGAGGGTGCAAGAGCAGTGGGCACATGAGCAGCTGGGGTGGTGGTGCAGATGGGGCTGGGGAAGGGGTTGGTGTGTCTCCCACCCCAGCGTGAGCCACAGGATCCTTCCAGCAAGAAGCAACAAACGAGAACTGAAAACAAACAAGGCCATGGACGCTGTGGGTTTGGTGGGTTTTTTTTGCCCAGTCCTCTGCCACTTGGCCCTGTTGCCCCTGAGCCTCCTCCCTCAGACATAGCAGAGGTAGAGATAGGTCTTCTCTATCCGCCAGTCAGTGGGGATCTCCTCTGGCTTGTGGCCCTTCATGTGCTTCTGCATGGCAGAGAGGCTGGGGCAGTACTCCAGGCAGATGGTGCACTGGTAGGGGGAAGCGCCATTGTGGGTCCGAAGGTGTTTGATCATGGCTGAGTAGTCCCGGGAGCGCTGGTGGCACAGCTTGCACTCGAAGGGCTTCTCACCTGCAGGAGACAGGGGTGTCAGTGGGGCTCAGGGCCTCCAGGTGGTAATTAACTGCTCGGCATCGACGCTGCCGCAGCGGGCACAGCCGATAACCAAGTAATGAACAGCAGAACCGATGTGACTATTGATTCCCTATTTACAATAGCTCCGTGCCAGCGCATCTGGAGGTTCGTTATCCCTGGCTGGTGCCCTGATCCACACCGCTGGCATCTCTGCTGAGGCAACCAGTCTGGCACCGCCCGACTCACCACAGACCCTCCAGCACGTACCTGTGTGGACCCGGTAGTGGGTCTCCAGCTGGTGCTTGAGGCTGAACTTCTTGCCACAGCCGTTGCACTCATAGGGCTTCTCGCCGGTGTGGATGCGCTTGTGGCCCTTCAGCGTGCTCTCGTCCCGGAAGCAGCTGCCACAGAACTCGCACTCGTAGGGGTGGTCACCTGCAAGGACACGCGTCAGTCAGGGCTTCCTTGTCCTTTGTGCCACATCCAAACCAGCTACCCACCCTGTTTACCCTGGGCACCCATTGCCATGCCAGGAAAGAGCATTCCAGTCACCCCAGTGCGGCATGCTGGTCCCTGCATGCCTGCGTGGAGGGGATGCTCGGGTCTGTGGCAGGGTAGAGAGACTGGAGGGTGCTGCAATCCTCCCACCACCAATTCCCAGATTTTCCACTCGGCACCACCGGCACAGACCCAGCCTTGGACATCACCCATGCTCCGGACCGAGTGGCTGATAAATGAACTCCGGTTCGGCACCAAAGGCAGAATGATTTGAAGGAAAGGTGAGGGCTCCAGCTACTTATTTATTACAGCCGCGAAGGCAAGGACAATAAAGATAGATTGATCGTCCGAGACTTTGTTCATGAATATTTAAATATTACTGATTTGTCTTGTCACTGTAATTACAATTTCTCTGTGCCGCATATCCTACAAGCACAGTTTATGGTAAAGAATGGCGAACTGTATTTCACTTGTCCTGCTGCAGATGTGCAGAGCTGCCAAGCGTGTAATGTTCCCCGCATTTCATACATTTTCTTCAGCTGTGAAGGCTTAAGTCATCCACAATGACCTACGTTTTTTCATTATCCCCGTGTCAAACTGCACTCGTGCCTGGGCATAAATTGTCCTTCTCGTTATATACTCACATGCCTGCGCTTTCGCTTCCTCTTTAAAATGATATTTTACTCTCTCCTCGTGTGCCACAGCCCAGCCCTGCAGCCCCTCGCCCCCTCCCACAGCTGCTGCCTGGGCACTGGCGGAGGAGGATGCTTAGGATGCAGTTCAGAGCCCCCCTCTGAAAGCGAGGCAGGCAGTGCCTGTGGGCAGCCGCCTTTCCCCTCTCCGTGCCCAATTTCAAACTGTCACCTTGGTTTTGGATTCTACAGTCAGGGTCAGTAATTTTGTAGCTGGAGGCAGCCAGCATTTCCACCTGTCCACTTTTTGGGGGAGCCAGGGCCACGGAGCATCCTGGCCCTGAGAGGAGCGTGAACATCCTGCAGGATGGCACCACGCAACACGATTAAAAGCTCCTGAAGTGCCGATGATCCTGGTGTTTTTTCACAGCCGGGAGCTGCTAAAGCAGCAGAGGTTGGCGTGGGACACGCGCAGCCCGACCCGCAGCCCAGGTCACCGGATTACCGGCTATAAATAGCTCCAGCGCTCAGCATTAACATGCTTATCACCGTCACAGGATTCCCATTTCCCACACTGGGACCCTAAGCCCATGTGTGGGTTTGGCAGCTGCCAGCCACATTCTGGACAGAGCAATCCTCCGTGACACCACCTGTAAGACCCTCAGCAGCCACCTTTATGTCCCCTTTGAAGATCATGTGCATGCCCCACTGCCTGACAGGAGAAGGGGTATCCTGGCTTGGCACACAATTTTCTCCCTGCCAGCAACAGCAGTGCCGCCAAGGAGGTCAAACCAGCCTCCCACTTATGTGGGCAAAGGATGGGTGAGGAATATTTCACCCACACAGCTGTGGAGGGCCATGGCACCAGCTGTGATCCTGCACAACCCTCTGCATTCCCCAAGGATTGGCTTTTCCAGGGGTGTTTCGTGGCTGGCTGTGAGTGATGCTGATGGCATGGCCAGGACCAGGGAGCTGCCTGGGGATGCTGTCGGAGGAGCTGAGGACACGGCATGGGCGCTTTGAGGACACAGCGTAAGGCGCCCAAGCCGTGCTCTCCCACCTAGCAATCCCACAGCCAAGCCCTGCCCTGGTTGGGGCCACAGCAGCACCAGCTACACGTAGCGCAGGTCGCCCTAATCCCATTAGGGCCGAGCACCAGCTGATTATGTGCATCTACCACCGTAAGCTGATGAGGCGGATATGATCACACACCCCCTAAGAAGGTCACGTGCCACCTCACACCAGATCAACTTATTACACGCAGCTTTCTTTTTTCTGTTTTGTTTTTAAACTCCAAGCCATTTGCATCACATCCTTTTAAGACGACTCACTTTTCTTTCCTGTTTTTTTTTACCCATGGAGAAGGAGCCTGCCCTGGCCACCCCAGCGGTGCTGCTGTACCTGTGTGGGAGCGCAGGTGCCTCTTGAGCGCGGTGTGGCTGGGGAAGGTGCGGTTGCACTCGCTGCAGATGTAGCTGCGCACCCCGGCGTGCACCTCCATGTGCTGCTGCAGGGCACTCTGCGTCTGAAACCGCTTGCCGCACAGCAGGCAGAAAACAGCCATGTCTGTACCTGTGGGAGAGGGAGAGATCCCGCTTAGGCATGGCCTGGCACGCAGGCAGGACTCCTGGCCAGCTGTCCCATCACCCTGCTATGTGAGGGTCTCCACTCCCACATGGCAGCAGGGATACTCTGGCAGCAGGGGAGGACTGTAAAAGCCACAGGGCTCTGGGTGTTGTTGGGGTCCCAGCAGCAGGACTCTGGCCATTCTGGCCACCCAAGGGAACTGCTGAGGAGGACAAGTGGCTCTTATTGCATTGGAGGCAGGTGGGAGCCCCAGTGATGCTGAGGCATGCCCCAAACACAAGGCAGCTGGTGGGTGATCACTTCATCCTTACACACCATTAAGAGTTCACTGAGCTTGGACTCTGCAATGTCCAGGGGAAAGGGGACCCCAAACCATCATCCCACAAAGCTGCCCTGGGGAGCAAGGAGTGGGATGAGAGAGGGTGATGCACCCACCCCTGTGCTGCATGGGACGCTGAGCCCCAACACAGACCCAAGCTCCATCCCATCACCCACGGGTACAAACCTGTCTGCAGTGACACAGCAGGGACGAAACCCCAACCCAGGTGCTTGTACCCTGTCTCTAAACATCACAGACCTCTGTGCTGTTAAACAGTTTGTTTTCACTTATGCATAGCTGATTGTTCAGAACCTGTGAGTCACTGCAAATTGTATTACACGGAGAGATTAAGCAAATAAATGCTCGCTTTTTGGAGACATTAAAATGTGAGGACTATGGAAATAAAATTAGCTAGAAAATTGTATTAGCAATTCATTAGCAGCACAAGATGTTCAAGGTAACCAATGGATCCTCGCTGCCTTCAGGAACAGCAGGGGCTGAGGGCTGCTTGCCATGCTGCCAAAACCAACCCCAGGGGGGACCAGCAGGACCACGGCACCACGGGGCAGGGACATGGTGAGCAGTGGCAGTGCTGGCATCGTGGTCCTGCCCAGAGTGCAGGCAGGTGCCAGGTGAGGCTGCCTCTGGGCAGCCCCACACATCCAGCCTGGGAAGCAGGGGCAATGTGTATTCCAGAGAGCATCTTGGGTTCACACTGTCACCTGCTGTGGCATCGTGCTGTCACCCACCCAGTGTGGTGGCACGCTGAGACCAGCACTGCTCTACTGGGGATGCAGGAGGCTGCCTGGAGGGATGCTCAGTCCCAGCTCTGCACTCAGCTGCCCAAACCCACTCCAAAATCTGAAAAACCCCCCAGTGAAATGGGAATAAAAGCAGCAAGAGAGGCGGCCCCGCACAGGAGCTGCCTTTCTGCCTCTGCAAGGATTTATCCCGGGGTGGGGGGCTGCAGGCTCATGCGCCCCCCACGCAGCTGTGGACAAAACGCTCAAAATTTCAAAAAAAGGGGGAGAAAAAAAAAAGAAGCAGGCAGCCCCAAACGGGCCGTGCAAAGCAAATCCCGAGAGGTATGTGGCCCCACGGCCCCGGCGGTGACAGCAGGACGGGTCAAAGGTCCCCGGGGCTGAGCCCCCAGCGCCGCGGCCAGCTGCGGAGCGGAGGCCCCGGCCGGCGGGACGCCGGCCCCGATAAATCTGCCGCCAGCAGCCCCCGCTGGGGCCGCGGACAATGGGCTCCCGTGGGGGCGGAGGGCAGGACAATGCCGCCGGGCCGGCGCGCGGGGCCGTAACAAATCCTCCCTGGCACCGTAGGGCCCTCATTTGTGAAACTAATTGGCCCCCGCTTGAATAAAAAAATGAGCCGACTCTAGCAGCCGCAGCGATGGGGACGAGCTGCCTTGTGTGCACATGGGGATGGCGTTGGTCCCCGGGGCTGGGCATCCCACGGCTGCTGCTGCCCAGCACCTGCAAGAGGCGGGCTTTGGGTTCCTTTTTTTTTTTTTTTGCAGGTAATGCATCAGTCAATAGATAAACACCCCAAACTGGGAGGTCAGTGTGCACTGGCATGGCCCTGTGGAGGCACCCACAGTGCCCTGTGAGGGCAGAGCATCCGCAGGGCGCAAAGGCTGATGATGGCCAGGTGTGGAGGAGGAGGATGCAGGAGATGGCCCTGCATCCCAGCATCGAGCCCAGGCACTGCTTGCTCCCAGCCCTGAGGCTCTGCTGATGATTCTCCAGCAGCCAAAGCGTGCAGCAGGTACCATGCCAGGGCTCTGTCGGGCACCGCCCGCTGCCAGCCTCTAAGTCACTTAATTTTTTTTTTAAGCTACATGTCAACTATGCCCCACTCTTGGAGAGAGGATGGGAGGTAGGAAAAAATGGGCAAGTTCATGAGAGGGTGCCACACTGGGAGACACTGGACTTGGCCCTATGTCCTGCCATGCGTGCATCCCTGTGCTCCAGCTGCAGCAGCCCCAAGCCAGCCCTCACCACTGGAAGAAAAATCACCCCTGATAAAGAAACGCTACCACCCCAAATCAGTGAGAGACGGATTTATTCATTTCTCTGACGTTTTAATGGTTTCTCCCCTTTTTGCAGGAAGATGATTACAAATTAAGCAGCATTTAAACGCTTTTTACTGTCAACAATTAGAAGGGGTGAAGGCAGGCGAGCAATTCATTCCCCGGGAAACACGCCGGCTCTCGGCGGGCGCCGACGGCCCTTCCCTCTACTGTACACCACACAATGGCCCCGAGCGCGCCATTAATTTTGCAGGACGTTCAAAAGCAAATTAAAATATAAAAAGCCCCCGGGCACAAAGATAGATACTGAGGGAAGGGGCGGCGTAGGTCAAGCTTGTGGAATTAAAGTCTTAGCAAACGGGGAGGTTTAAGTGCAGCCCCACACACCACATTTAGCTGCTTTTGGCCATCACCTTTGCCCATCATCCCTGGTTTCAGTGTCCCTGCCAGACCCTGAGCTCCGTGTTGGCAGCTGTAAGCCAGGCAGCTGTTGGTGCTGCCATGGGGTTCACAGAGCAAGTTGAGTGTTGGATGCTCTTAGGGTGAGTGCATCGTCCACACCTTGCAGGACCTTTTTAAACAGGAGGTGGTCCCCAAACTGGTTTTTAGGGGAGGGCTGCTTGCTGGACGGAAAAGCCTATGGCTGCAAGCCTGGAGAAACACAGTGCTGTTCTCCAGCGGCTCCATCCCAAAGCAGCACCATTGCCAGGGACGTGATGACGAGCAAGATGCGACGTGTGACAGCGTGCCCCGTCCGAGTCATGACGAGGGATGCTGCAGCACTGTGGCATTGAGTGCAGCACTGACTCCCACCAGCCAGAGCAGGAATAAACCTAAAATCGGCATGGCAACAGGCGAGGGAGGCAGAGTGGGATGGGTCTCCCTCGGCACTGGTCTCTGGTGGAGTTACGGATGCGGGAGGTGTGCCAGTGGCAGAAAGGCGACACGTCCCCTTTAAAAGGAAATATAATTTACAGTGTGCAGCCAGGCGGGCCATAGTTTCAATCTCGTTTACTATAGAGAAAACTCTGCTAGCTGTTCTCTATCCCACAAATCCGATTTAATCAGACAAGCCAGCCAGCGTGGCTTGAAGTAAAAACGGATAATTAGTAAACAGAGAGCTACTTCAGTGCTTCATTGGCATTCGAGCCGGGCTAGTGTGTCGCATTTAAAATGCAGTCTGATGAAGTTTACAAAATCAAACCATTTGTTACTCCTATTGAAGAGGCTTCAGGCCACTTGCAATTAAATTGGAATTAGTGCTCAGAATGAGATACAGCAAATTCATACTAAAAAGGGATCTGACTTTCAGACATTTGACTTCAAGTTTTTCCCCCCGTGCTAGAACACGCGTGCGTGTGCCATCCTGCCAGCCCCCCTGAGCCCTCGGCGGCACCGCTGAACCCGGACCTGCTGTGCAGGCAGGCGTGGGGTGACTCAGGGATGCTGTGGCAGCAGGGGAGGGGGGACTGAAAGGGACCAGTGCCACCATGCTGGTGAAGCACCCCGCTGAGCCCCAGCTGTGGCAGCACGGGGCTGGCAGTCCCCAGGCACTTGGCGTCAGCATCAGGATGCGCAAACCAAGCCACCCCTCCCTTGATCCTCCTTGTAACACTGCCGTCTTTCCCTGCCCATCCTTAGAGCCATGTTATCAGGCTCAAAAAATGAGGCATTTTCATCCACTGCTGCAATAATCAGGAACCTGGAACCAAAGGCTGCAGAGGGGTATGCCAGAAAGACTCCAGAATCACCTCAGGCATGAGGGTGCTCATGCTGAAGGATGCTGACAATGCTCCCTCCTGCACTCACCCTAAAACCCCCAAATCCTTGACTTGTGTCCTGCTAATTTCAGGTCTCCCATAAGGCTCCCTCCTCCTTCACTCTTCATGTTTAACATCATCTCTCACATGATGCACATGCCAAAGAGGTGAGCTGACACTACTGTTGTCATTGGGACAGAGGTGAACAGCTCCAAAATATCCTGGCCATGTAAAGCAGGAGCCTGAGGGCTGTTGGTTCTCCTGAGATGATGTTTCAGGGACGTTTGACATTTTTTTGTCAGTGTGTCAAAACTTCGTGGCCAATGCTGCTGGCTGCCACTGCAGGGGAGGCTGCAAGCCCTGAACATGCAGAAACAGCAGCACTGGGGAGAAGGAGCCATTGGTGACAACAGCCAGAGAGCAACAGATAACTCTCCCTTTCAGCCCTGCCCACAGGAAGGCTGGGAGAGGCAACAGTGCTGGCAAGGGGCAGGGCACATTGCCTGGAACACCCTGTCATGGCTTCAGCACCTGAGCCCTGTCACAGCTGGCCTTAAGGACAGCCTGAAGGCACAGCTTGGCACAAGGCTACCTGGGGACACCATGCATGTACTGTCGCCATCGAGCTGAGGAGGAAGAGGATGGGTGATGAAGGACAGGCAGAAGAGTGGGCAGTGGCACCAGCACCAAGGCTGTGTTTTGCCCCAGGAGGGCAGAGGATGCACGTGCAGGGTAAGATTAACCCAGTTCTGGTGTCTTTCTTCGAGATTATTATGAAACCCAAAGCAATGTTTTCGGTGCTGCACCTGTGGGGTGTCAGGAAGGACACTTGCATGTGTCTGCCTGGGTTTGTAGGGGTGTCACATAGAGCCAGCCCTTTGTGACCCCCACCTGCTCCAGTGCTATTAAGGGGTGATGGTGGCACCTGTTACTGTACCAAGTTGAACATCCTCTACAACCTTCATGGTTAAGTGGAGAGAGGGGGAAAAGCCCCTGGATGATAAACAGAGATGTGCACGTTTTGTGCTAGAGTCACCAAATCATCCTGGTTTCAAAGGCTGCCTCTGGACTCCACGGCTCAGCTTCCATGCTAATTAACATCTTTATGGAAGGCAACTTCCCCCAAGGGGGCATTTGTTTGATTATTATTATTTACTCAGAGATAGCGCAGCTTTCTTCCCAACTTCAACCGACTACAGGAAATTAATTCTTAAAAAGCAGCCGGCACTGCCCACTCTTCTGCTGCTGCTGGCTTTTCCTCCCAGGCTGGATGTGGCTGCTCCAGCTGCAACAGGAGGGCAGGGCATGCTCCCAGCACTGCCTGCTGCCTCCATGCCCACTCACCCTTTTACCAACGCAAATGAAAACTTTGGTGTTTCAGAGCAGATGTACAATGCTGACCTTGCAAGCACGGGAAATTAACAATCCCTCCCAAACCTAAACACCTCATATTTTGCTTGTACAGTGATGTACGGGGCTCCTTCCTGCCCAGCATGCTCCTGCTCACCCCATTGCCCAGGTGAGATGCACGTGGAGGGTGCCTGAGGTGTGGGTGCCCACAGCAGCCCAGGCAGTGGGCAACAGACCCTGAGCCGCAGCTCTGTCATGAGGATCTCATTCCTGCTGGGGGTGATTTATTCTGGGGGCCATCTGGACCTGGGGGGCAATGCAGTCCTGCATCCGGGTGACCCAGAGCATTAGTTACACCCTCCCAGCTCGACCTCCCTGTTTCCCTTTGAGCACGACGGGACCAGAGCATCCCCTTCTTGCCTCCCTTTTGGAGAGCCCATTGCTCCCCATGGTTCCATCCGTGGCACCTTACACCTTCCCCACTGCCCTCCATCTCCATCACTGTCACCATCAACATCATCATCACCTTCCCTCACCACGTTTTCCTGCGACTGCTCAGGCAGAGCGATTACGAGGGCGCGCACGGGGAGGGAAGGAGCCCGGCGACGATTAAGCAGCGGCGGCTTTATGGCAACAGGCACACAACTCATTCGTTTCATGTTTTGCAGAATATAAAAGCGCCGAAACATTTTAATTTTAAATTCTTATCATTGAATTTACTGCTTTTCTCTCACAATGATTTGTGTTGCTTTTTAATTTTTACAGTCTCTACAGAAGCCAGATGCTACCGCCTAGGGCCAAAATAATAAAAACCCGCCGCAGTCGCGAGTTACAGAACAAAAAGGAAACGCGCGGCTGACAGAAGTTAATATCTCAATTTAACAGTGCTGCTCCGCTAATGATCCTTTGATATGTGTTTATTTAGAAAGGTCTGATCTTGACCTTGAAAGCAAACTAAACTGCAAAGTCTTTATGAGAGGAGAGAAAGACTTTATTTATAGACTGGCTTTGCGTCAATCACGGTGGCAGCTGGACCCGTGCTGGGTGAAGCCCCGCGGCCGCCTGTGGGCCCAAATGGGGTGTTCAGTGGGGGATGCGTTTTTGGGGGTGTGTGGGACTGGCTGCTGGGGAGGACTGCGGTGTGCACCCCATCTCCAGGGCAAGATGCTGAGCCCACTGTGGAGACACAATCCAAGGAATACAGGCAGCTCCTGGTCTCAAGGGATAGTCCTGGGATATAGCACCAGTGCAGGCACACTGCTGTCCCCAGCACTGAGGACAAGCCACCCCAGAGCACTGCATGCCCAATTCCTTCTCCCAGTGCTGGGAAGATCTGCTTCTGCTCCCTGCTCTCCACAGCATCCAGCTGCATCCTGCCCTCCCTGAAGGTGGTCCTCAGGCTTTTAGGAACATGCTCAGCATCACCCCAGCCTGCACTGGTAGACCTTCAGCAGGCTTTTCTTCTCTTCCCAAAGAAACCAAGTGCTGCAAACCTATCAGAGGGAGTTTTTAGGGGCCAATCCCATTTACTGCATCCCCACCTGCTGGCTGGGGGAGGTGGGAGGTTCCCAAGCTCCTAACACTGCTCCAGTCTGGGAATGCACTGTGGAGACTTCACACCTCTGGTGTGCTGTGCTTTCCAGCCCAATTTCCATTTTTTCAGGGAAAACAGTTGTTTGAAGTCATTTGCAATCCCTAAAGCCTTCTGGCCAAAGCTAAAGACACATCCTCCCTGCAAAGCTGTACTCTCCCCAAAGCCTTTTCATTGTACTGAATATCTATCAAAATATATCAATGTATATCAAAACCATTCAGACAGTTTCAAAATCGATCAACCCTGGAAACAACCAGCATTCAGCTGTTTCAGCCCTAAAATTACTGATGGAAAACTGTCCCTGTTCCTGGCAAAATATATCCCCTGTCCAAAATGCACTAATCTGGTATCTGGGTGTCCATGTGCAGTACCTCCCTTTTGTGTTACTTTCCATTAAGCTGATCCCATTGCCTTCCCTCCTGAAGAATGCTGGATTCCCCCTGCCATTCCCAAAGAAGATGTGTGTTGAAGGACCATCCCTGCCCTTCCTGAGGACCAGTTTCTCTGGGGCAACCAGAGGAAAATCATGGAGGCATTTCTGGCCACTGTATCAGATGGGAAGCTGACATGTATGCGCTTACTTGCTGTCACCACCCTAACTTCCCTGATTTCCTCTTCCCAGTCGGAATTTGGAGTGAAACCATCTGAGAAAACAATTTGACTTTCTGCTGAAAACCCAGCACATTTCCTCCATTCCTTCTGAATCACAGTTCAACTGATGTGCTAGAAACTGTTCCATTTCCTAAAGAAGAGCTTTGATGAGGAGACTGAGGGGATTTCCCATGGGAGATCACTATCACCACTGCCACCATCCCATCCGGCACCAAGTAGCACCATTGGTCAGGTCAGCCACTCCACTTGTGCATCTCTCCTGGCCCACCTGATAGGGTGGCACTGCTCTGGTATCCTCTGGCTCCATGGAGCCACCACGGAGCTCTGGTTCACATCCCATCCGACAAAACGACTCTTTTGGCGTTGGGGCAGCTGCCCGGCAAAGCCCGGCTGGTGGAGTGACCGGCTGCCTTGAGGCACAAAGCTGGGACTCGCAGCATCTGCTTATTATTCCTGCACCCCCATCATTAAAAAAAGAGAAAAGATGAAAAGGTCCCCTCGGCAAAGCCGGGGAGATGCAGAGCGGCACCGAGCGCAGCCTGGCCCCCAGTTCTTGGGGGGTTTTTGTAAAGCAGGGAGATGCGAATCCTGGGGGACAAAAGTAACTGCTAAGGTAAGTTAAACCTTGTCGAGATGAACTTTCCTGCTACTTTTAATTAAAAGTTCTTTGGAATTAAAAAGGACACTATTCAGGAAAGGCTGAAAAAAAAAATTCATTGACACCAGCCCGCCCCCCTCCCCTTTTTCCCAAGGAAAAGAAAAAGCTGTTTTTGTGTGTCTGCTCACCCAGCCCGCACTGTACAAAAGGAAGCGGATTTGCAGCAAGACACATGAGATGACCCCCTGACCCTGAGCCGCTGAAAAGTCCTCAATGGCATAAATACCAGATAATCAATCACATACCAGGAGGGCCGGTCCCCCTGCCCTCGCCCCCGCCGCCGGGTTTATGAGAGATGCACTGTAAACGGACACCGGCTCCTGACGGGAGGCCCCTCTCAGCATTCCTCTGCTGGACCAGGAGACCCTGGCTGCCTCTGAGCCTGTGTTTCATCCCTCTTTTATAAAGCCCGGCATGGTAGTGCCCAGCATCCTCAAGCTCACCATAGCTGATCCCTCATGCTCTGGAGCAAAGGGGGATGGAAGCAACTCTTTGTGCTCCAGAAGGACAGTCAAGCATCCTCTGTGCCATCACAGGCAGCCATGTGGCCAGTGCTGAGGTGGGCGTGTGAAAACCAGCCCCATTTACAGAAGGCTTTGCTGTTTTGGGGGTTGGCTATGCACTGGCACTGTGAAGTCTTCGAGGGTTCTAGAAGTGAGCATGCCATGCTGGGTTCCCTCATGCTCTGGCCAGCACCCCAAATGCCAGCAAAAGAGGGCTGCTGAGTCCCTCTGGTGCTCCAGGGCAACAATGGATGTTAAAGCTTTCAAGGGAGGGAAGGGAAAAAACTTGCTGCAATACCGCACTGGTTCGGGTAAATGGGGAGCCACTTGGCAACTAAATTTGATAATGCTTTTGTCTGCAGGTCAGAGGTTAAATATGTTCACACTAATCCCCTTCATCTAGAATTAAAGGACAAGAAAGATTTCTCTGTAGCTTAGCAAGAGGGCTTTTCTCATCACACTTTAAATAGTATTTGCACAGGAAAAGTAAAGGCAGACCATTGGCCCCGGTGCTGCCACGGCTGCATGGCTGTGCCACGTTCCCATCTCTTGCCTGTTTCAGCAAATTCACTGGTTTGCACGATGTCCAGACTCATCATACTTCTCCACATGCTCACCTTGGAGCGCAGAGAATTCTTGCTACCATTTGCCATCAAGGCGGCAGAAGTGGCCGTGGTTTGGGAGGCAGGGAGATTCCTGGCTGCAGGAATGTGCGCCAGGACTCAGATTTCAAGCACTGTCACAGGACATTACTGTCAGACAAAGGGGCTCTGTGCTGAGCCCCCAGGACTCACTGCCCCCAGACCCTGTGTGAGCTGGGGCTGGTACCTGAGCATCCAAAACCCACTCTTGCACCCAACAGAAAATCTGTGAAGCATTGATGGGGCACCACAGCACAGCATCACTGGTACTCCCTTCCCCCGCTGCGGCTGTGGAGCCAAGGCGAGCACAGGAGGGATAATTACCTCTAAGCATACTTAATACTATAGTGCATTATCTCTAGCAATGGAGAAAAGCACGATCTGGAGGTATTTCCCCCTGAAGCCTCATTGAGCTGCTCTCAGAAAACTCTCCTGAGTCCTGTGAAATGGTAATAGAAAATCACAGGCAGTCTGGGAACACGTCAGGTTGGTTTTGGTAAGGAAGCTTGTGCTGGCTGCTCATGCTGGGCATTGCTCTGATTGAGCCATGGCAGAGCATACAGCAGGACAAGCCACAAATAGCATCTCCCAAACCTGGGCACTTGCCATCAGAGCAGGCACATCACACATGGCTGTTGGTGACCAGTGCCACCATTGAGACAAGCGCCAACCACTGGCAGAGTCACTCCAGTGTCCCAGCAGAGCGCTGGCCTGACCATGGTTTGTGGCACCCCACTGAGTGTGACGCAAACAGAATTTGTGTTTCAGTGTAATTTACAGCTCTCGTCACCAAACTTGCATGTAAAGTTCCTCTTGCTCAATATCTGGAAGAAGCAGCATGCCGTACATCTGCAGCATCACTGTCAGGTTTTGGGCAGGGACCATTTTGAGGCAGAGAAAGTGAAGCAAACATGAGACAGTAAGATAAATACTTAATGAATAGGTCTCAAAGTATATCTGCCAAGAACAGGGATGACATGTGCCTGTGTGACAGTGCAGCTCCAGTGCAGTCTCCCCTCCACCTCCTGCAGGCTCCCACACATCCCTGGAAAACCCAAGCCAGTACTGAGTTGCTGGGATGTTCTTCCATGGAAAAGCACCAAGAGCTCTGGCATTTAGCAAAAAAAAAAATTAAAATTTTTTAAAAAATCCCTGTGCAGCCATTGAGCAGCACTTGCCATGGGACCCAGTGCGGGGGCATCCCACTACCTCCACTCTTGGGTTCCCGCTCTCACCGCTAGATTTCTCTCCCTTTGTACCTCCACTTACACTGCATGACTGTTTTGAATCTCTAAAATAATGTGACAAGTTAATGATGGCACAATTATCTAAATGTTTAACAGACATGTTATCTAAGTGAATCGGATTGAGATTCCATCCCGCTGACAATAAACATCAATGGGAGAGCAGAAAGTGATAGGCAAATTATCGCCAACCCTGCAATTTCAATGCTATTAAATTTGGAGGAATAACAGCCCTGAGGCCTGTAAACTCTGAATAAAATAGACCCTTGTGTTTGGCCAACTATTAAATCAAAACGCCACCAACATCCCAGCAAAAGAAAAAAAAAGGGGGGAAGAAAAAGGGGGAGAAGATAGAGAGCTTTTCAATTTTCAGTTACACATTGGTTTTATTAACTCTTTTCTGCTACTTGTGTCTGTGGGTGGGGGATATGAGGGATGCAGGTATGGGACGCGGGAATGGGATGCTTGTGGGGGATGCAGGCAGGGGATGCTCATGGGGGATGTGGGCAGGGGAGAGAGATCTGCGCATCCTTGGTGGTGCGGCCGGGGGCACACCGACCCCAGAAATCAGAGCCAGCTACACACCGAAGCAAACGTGCTCTGTATCAGGTGTTGATCATGCCCATGTGAAAGTGGGTCAGGAGTAAATCCGTGCTGTCCTGGGGACTGACAGCGGCCGCCGCGCGCTAACTGCCTTGGCACACAGGAGGAAACTTGAGACAAGTCACCTCTGATATTTATAACGCCGGCACGAGCCCAAAACCTGTTAGCACAAACACCGCCTGTGTGCGCATCCCGACTCCCAGTGGTGCTGCCTGGGGCTAGTCAGGCCATCTTCTCAAAGCACTCTGGTTTTTCCTCTACATTTTAGGAGAAGGGTAAGGAATTTTCCATGCTCTCCCCACTGGCATGGCACTGAGCTTGTGCTGCTGGAAGATGAGCCAGAACAGTTGCTGCTTTTCCTATTGCAACGGGACGGGGGCCAAGGACAGCGCACACCCGGAGAGGGCGTCTCGGCCCCGTGTTGATGGGGCTGCACACAGCAGAGCCAGCACCGTGCTTACAAGCAGGAACTATTTTTTTGTATTTATTCTTGGTTTTTGCCTTGCCTTGGGAGGTGAGGCGTTGGTTTTCTGCCATAGAAACGAGTGGTGCTCAGCACAGCACGTGTAAAACAGCCTGGCTCCGTGTTGTTGCTGTCATTTGAAGCAGCAGGGAGGGCAGTGGGAAAAGAAATAGGATAAAGGGGATCCTGGGTGCTGACTGTGCACCTGGGAAACAGCCCTGTATGCTGAAAGGAAAACCCCAGAAGGAATCTACCTGCCTCCCTACCAAATAGAGGCTATTGGGGTTTTTTAACCTAGAAAGTTGTAAGGTCTTTTGCCAACCAACCTGCTGCTAAGGGCAAAGGGAGGTCATCCAAAATGAATGCGTTCTGGGAGATGCCGTTATTTGGGAAGGGGGTTAATTATAGCCAGGCAGGGGAGGGATGCCAGGGCAGGGCGCTCTGAGTGCCAGCAGAGGAGAGGAAGCGATTCATTTTGGCTGCCCTGGCCATCCAGCCCCAATCTGACATGTTTACAACCAGAGGTGGTGATGACAAACCTGCTCCACTCGGGTCACTGCGTTCCCCTGTTCTGGTTGCCTGTTGCCCTTTGAGCTTTGGCACAGTCCAGCCCTCAGGATTCAGCAGCCAAAGGGGGTTTAATCCCCACAGGAATGTCAGGTTTGTGAGTCAAACCATGTCACTGCTCTGCATCTGTGGGACGTTTTTGGGTGCAGGCATCATTGAGCTCCATGGCTGGACTCCCACTGGCTGCCCCAGGTTGCCCAGCTGGTCTTGGAAATAGAAAGAAAGGGGGAAGAAGCTGCTATTTGCTCAGCCACCTTCAGCCCCCTGCTAGGGCTTGAGTCTCTCAGCCCTGTGCAGCTGGTCCCTCACTCTGCTGACTGCCCTGTCACAGCCCTTCTCCTCCTCAGCCTACAGCATATGTGGTTTCCAAATACACCCAGAATTACAGCTCTGGACAGGGAGGGCAAGTATAGGGATTTATGGACTTATGTTTGGCCACCACAGCTCCCTGATCGGATGACAGTCGGAGCCATTCCCGCCTGGTGACACAGCACTTTGCATCAAACCTCAAACCCTCGGTGCAAAGCCAGAGGGGCTCTCTGTGCCAGCCCCGAGCACAACCTCACCACCAGTGGCATTTATCAGGGTTTTCAGCACTGAAAGACAAGCCTGTGCTCAGTTAAACTGCTCCCGATATAGCGTGGGAGGAGCTGGCACTCTGCCCTGCTCCAGCCTGGCTTTGAGGGGTGAAAGCTCCACCTGGGACTGCCCAGTCGTGACTTACCCCAAACCCCACAGCAAACCTTTCCTGGGCACAGTGACCTTTGCAAGATGCATAAGGAGCTCCTTGTGCTCCACATGGCAGTGCTGCTGAAGGGTTGGGAAGTGCAAGAGCAGAAATATGGCAGAAGCAAACTACGAGGAGCTCTTTGGACAGGGACAGGGTTTGCTTGCAGAGGGAACAAACAACCTCACATTTGCTGCACTGTTGTTTCCCACAGTAATGCCAAGCAATGGTGCAATGGTGCTGTGCCAACTGGTGCCTAAACCTGTGCTTTACCATAAGAGGAACTGGGGTTGCCAGGGCAGGGCAGAGGCAGAACTGCAAAGGGTGCAGTTCTCTGTTGGACAAAGGGTGACAAAGGCAGCCCAAATATTAACCCTGTGCCTAAGTGAAGGATGGAAGGGGAGTGTCACATACCAGTGTGTGTCTGCCGGTGCGTCTCCAGGGCGTCTTCCTTCGAGAACTGGGCACCACACTGATCGCAGACCAGGGCTTTGGCACCCGCTGGGGAGAGAAAGGGGAGAGGAGGGTTATTTGAGGGACAGAGGGATGCCCACCTGAACCTGGACGGGCCACCAGCACCCTTAACACCCTTAACACCAGCCCAACAGGACTAGAGCCATGGAGGAGTTTCATGTTCACTGTCCCCTGTGCAGCCACCAAAAGCAGCGCCTCCCTCAGCCCCACACTCCCATTCCTTGCACATCACAGCAAAATACAGAGCTGCTTACCAGGAAAAAATTAAATCTATTTATTTATTTATTTATTTATCTAAAAAAAAAAAATCATTAAACATCAATGTGTTTCATTAGCACTGTAACCAATCCAATCACAATCAGTTCCCTGCCCCTTGCCATCCTGGCTGCCGCTTCCAGTACCCAAGGAAGGACCTGATCAAGGATGTGACTGAAATGGTTCCACTGAGTGAGAAGCTTGGAGGCGTCTTTGGCTATTGGAGAGAGATGTGGGGGTGAGGGTAATTCTCAGAAAATCACCATCAGCATGTAGTGCTGGTTTGGGTGAGGAAAAACCCAGGATGCCCAACAGCAGATAAAGACTTTCCAGATGAAACCAGATTAACGATGCACACAACACCCAACAGCATTGCTGCAGCCCTATTTCTTAGATTTCGAGGTTTGATTCAACTGTTGTGAGGAGCTAAGTGTGACTGAGCAGCCTTCAAGGCAGGGGCACCGCCCCACAGAATGCTGTGCTGCACATTTTCAGGGGTCCAGACCGTGTCTCCCACCCCCTTCCCAGGCCCCAGGACCCCTGTCCCACTGTCAGGGTGGGATTTGGGGAAAGGTGCATGGAGAAGGCAATAGGGAGAGGGAGAGACATCATGAGGTGCATTGAAAAGAGAATTCCTTCGCCTTTAAATTGTCTCAGTAAAGGCTGGCTCGCAGGCAGAAATATTTGGCAGCGGTGAAATTAAAAGTGATAAATTTTCTCGCCAAGCGCTGATCGATAATAGAGGTCTCATCTGTTAATCAATATGACAGTCTGCCTGTTTACTGTGCATATGTTGTTCTCCGCCGCCCTCGCCGCGATGTCAAGTTTGCATTCAAAACAACCTAAGTGTGCCCAGGCCCTGTGGCTGCTCCAAGGGGCAAACACAACACACAACAAACTTTGGAGCACCGCGAGGAGGGGGGTGGTGGGGCAACTCCCCCTCACCTGCTGCTGGGCAGGTGACCACGCACCCGGGATGCCATGTAGGGCATCACTGGGATGCGGGTGCTGCTGCTGGTCCCTTCCCTCACCTGTGGCAAGGAGAGAAGCGTGGCCAGGAAGGTGCTGGGAAGGGGAGAAGCTGCTGTGGAGATGAGGGGCTGGATCGACAGGGCAGCAGCGTGGGCTGCCCTCTGCTCGGCACACGGCACGGGCAATGCACAGCCGGCAGTTGCCAAGGCAATGGCTCTCCATTGCCACTTGAAGCTCTGCCGGCCCCACCACGTCAAAGCGTGATCCATGAGGGTACAGCAAACCATGATTCGTGAGGATACGGCACCCCATGGCAGCAACAGGTCTCCCTCCCTGGGCAGGGAAAGTGCCGGCACGTGCACTGGTGATGCCAGGGGTCCTGTGCTCCGAGGGGTTCTCACTGCATCTGCAGGCTGAGATGTACCCAGGCCCTGCTAAACACAGAGTTTGCTTTTTATTCCCCCATTTCCACGTGGGGTGAGGAGGGGGAGGATGGACGTGTCGGTGCTCTCTGCAGGCCGTGGCCAGAGGGGCCGCAGAGCCCCAGGGAGGCACAGCTAGGCAAGGCAAAGGCGGCCAGCATCTGGCTGGGGGGTGGGCAGGGGGGGAGCAAAAATTCCTGGCGAGGCGAAAATAAACAGGGCGAACGCCGGGAGGAGCCGGGCGCGCTGGCTTACATAAGGAAGCACAGTGTGTACCAAAACAGCGAACCCAAAAAAAGCCGGAGCTGTCAGAACAATGAGTACAGACGCGGGGCATTTACAGCAGGCGCTGCCGTACAGTTTTATTTACAGTACCTCTTATCAGCGCGGGAACAGCACGCCGCCTGCCAATTTCCAAAGGCCAGGACTGCGTGTTCTTTCCCTCAAGTAGATGTGTACTCCAGGCGGAGGAAATTTTTTTTCTGTCTCTCTTTTTTTTTTTTTTCTCATCAGCAAAACAAAAACTGATACGGAGCCAGAATTCCTGTAATGTACACACGCCGGCAGGGAGGGGGAGGAGGAGGAGGAGGGCGGCGATTGAATATGTAAATAGTTCAAGGTTAATTTTACTATGTGAGTCACCGGGAAAAATGTCATCCAACATCTGAGCTTATTATAACAGGGCTCAGAAAAAACCCACCACGGCTCGCTGTTTGTTATGAAAGGGAGTAGGACACGTTGGAAAGCGGAGCTCGTGGCAGGGCTCTCTTCTCCCCCTCTAGCCTTTTCCCTGCTTCAAACAGAAACCATCAGCCTCTCCAAACGCACACACGAGTTTGGGGAGGGTATATTTAGCCAGTGCCTCGTATTGCCTACAGTGTATAGATATCTCCGGATGATCTTCCCGATGGGGCGGGACGGGACTCCGCGTGCTGCCAAGTATCGGCCGTGTTTCGGCGCGAGCCTCACGGTTGGCACCAACCCCCCCGCCGTACATTTATATCCGCACAAGTAAATTTATGGCCCCTGCCTAATAAAGGTCCCTGGTGTGAACGGGTGAGAAGCCACCGCTTGTTCCATCCCGTGCGATCTGCGCAGTCATTGCTGCCCCATGTACCCTCCCGACAAGGTCACAGCTGTCCAGGTTTGTGGTGCCCCCAGCAAAGCCACAAGAAGGGGCAGAACTCAGGTTGGACTTGATGATCTTGAAGTCTTTTCCAAGCTTAATGATTCTATGATTCTAATATTTAATTTCCCCTCCAAGAAATGCGAGGGAAGAGTCTGGTCCCAGCTGGGCCAGGCAGTGCTGCCAGGGCACATAGTGGCTCTCTTGGGAGCAGGATGCCCCATGGACCACGGTGAGCATCCCTGTGGTCAAGGCAGGGGCTGTGGCTCCCTCCCCACCAGCCAGGCTTAGCTTGGTGGGTTGGACAGCAGAGCTCATTCCATTTCGGCCACCATCGCCCCGACAGTCCCTCCCAACACCCATCACTTAATGATTTTATTGGGGAAGAGAAACTGCCATGGGGCTGGAGGCTGAGGGGCTTGGGGAGAGGCACACTGAACTCTAGCTCAGGAAAAGAGAAGGAATAAAGGAAAAAGAGGGGCCACCAGTATCCTCTGGACAAGGAGGAGGATGGGTAAAGGAGGAGGAAGATGGGAAATCGGTGAAATCAGTGGTGGGGGAGGAGGCATGACAGCCCCGCCAGTACAATGTGACATCCCCTCCCCCAGCAGAGAGGATTAATGAAAATTTGGGATTATAGATTATTAACAGGCTGTAACTGGTGAGAAGGTGGAGATGGGGGGGGGGGAATATGGATTAAAAAAAATTGCCAAGTAAATTTATGCACTGTCGTCGCTTTACTACCTAATTAATTCAGTAATTTCAAAAACAATTTTATTTATGTTCCCTTTACCACATCAGAAGTGCAAAGCAAAAAAGCACCAAACCACAGTGATGCTAAAATAATACCTCAAGGCATCTATTTTTAATCAGTGAAAAAAAAAGGGGAAAAAAAAAAAGATGAGCCAGCCCTGGTTTCTATACAATCTCTGCTGGGCAGACCACCAACTCGGGGAGCGCAGCAGCCGAGCCCTCTGCGAGTGCCTTCCTGGCTGCCGAAAACAGAGCTTGTCAAAAAAAAAAAACAAATCCATAATGGCCTGAGGCTCCTCTCCAATCTATTTTCTGCTCAGCTGGTTTTAAATGAAGTTATTATGAGTCATTAAAACACCCGCAAGCCTGTGGAAGTCAGCCAATTACAATTTTAAATTTAGCCTGTTCTCTACCCCATTCTCTTATTTTCTTCTTTTGCCCACATCAAGCTGCTTTTGGGTTTTTATTATTGCCATTATTATTATTATTATTATTATTACTACTACTATTATTATTGTTTCCCTTTCCCCCTGTTTCACCCAAGTGGAAGAGACAGTCGTGAAAATCTCTGCACTAAAAAAATACACTGGAGAAATCCAAGAAAGGTTGAAAAAAGATGGAGCTGCAGAGCAGGCCTGAAGTGCTGTCTTTGGCTCCTGCTTCCCAAAGTGCCATCAAACGGTAAGAACTGAATATCAGAAAAAGTGAGACATGGGCATTACAAGGTGAGGAGGGACTCCAAGCTGGAGTGCCGGACCCTCTGCTGGGAAGAATGTTGTGGCATCATCTCATGGGCTGCCCTGGTGAGCCTTAGGAAAGAACCTGGAATGATGGAGCAGGGGCTTGGGGGTGGATGAGGTGGCAGTAACCAGAAACACCATCACCCAACCTTGGCCAGCCGGTGCCACCGACTCCCACAGCACATGGCGACGGGTGGAGCAGGGGGCATTTTAGTTAAAAATATAATAATAAAAATGCTGACATTTAGTTTGGGAGCAGAAACCAGCAGGTTTTTACACAAACCCCCTTCTCTGCTGCCCTGCCAGTGCCGCTCTCTCCAGCAGCATCCTCTCCATAGGGAAAAAATGACAGACCCCATCCCCGGCAGCCCCGCGCGGCGAGCGAGCACGGCGCGTACTGCACAGCCCATAAAACTCCAAACAGCCTCCAGACACTCCTGCAATCGTCCTCCATCAAAACACTTTGTCTTGCATACAGAAATGCGGCGGGGCGCCGCACGGAATACCAAATCAGCCCGTGACGGTGCGGGGAGGCGGCTCCTTGGCAACCGGGGGGGCTTCGCCACCGCCGCCGCTCAACAGGAAACAAAATCTGTCAAGCCTGTTGGGCAAATGATAAACATTAGTGGTATTAAAGAAAAAAAAACAACACAAAAGCTGCGTAAATGGCTGGTGAGTGCACGGGGAGGGGTGGGGAGAAGTGGAGGGGTTCCTGCTCCATTTACACCCCCACGTCCAAGTAAGGGGGGTCTGCAGCACCACGACCTCGGGGGAAGTTTGGGAAGTTTCCCCCCTCCAGCAGAAAGCAGGTGAGTGGTGATGGCCACAGACATTGGGAGGGAACAAGACAGACAGATGGACACTGGATGTGTTTGGTATAGGGAATGCCATGGTGTGAGGGTCCTGGCCCCCCACTCTGCACCCCACCTTCAATAATGTAAATTCCAAGGGGCAGCCAAATGAGGGGTGCAGGGAGAGGTGGCGGCGGGTGAAAAATAAACATATTTCATCAGGTAAGGGCGGGGGGAGCAGGCAGCTGGCTCCAACCCAGCAGCCAGGTCCAGGAACCTGGCCAAAACAGGAGCTAAAAAGCAAACCATATTCTTCTGGTCTCAGCTCAGGCTCTCGAGGCAGAGAGGATGGGGAGGGGAAGGGGGGGAGGGCGATAGAAATGTATTTTTCATCAGCCAGTGTATAATTTATAAACAGCATTAAACAGTTTTTGTTTTCTTTCTTCCTCTCCCCCGTGTGCGCGGCTTGGCCGGCAGTCAAGCCTGCATTAATTTCTGCTGTGGGTACAGTGTGTTCTTGGATGCACATCTGCGGATGATCATAAACGCGGGAACGCTGGCAGAACATCCAGACCTGCCGGCAGGCCACTGACATCACCCGGGACCGAGCGCGGGACGCCGGCCAGCCGGGGCGGGGGGGTGGAGGCTCCCCGGGGAGCTGCCGCGGGGACTGGCCAGGGGCAAGGGGGCCAGAGCCGCTGTCACCCCAACCTCCACCCCAACATCCCACCTGCGTGGCACAGGGGCAAAGTTTGGTGGAGGTGGCTGATCTGGGATGAGCTCCCTCCCCTACCACTGTGCAGGGAGAGGTGAGGGTGGGATGCACCCTTCCCTCCTGCCTGAGGTGCCATCCCTACCAGCACGTTGGACCACACTTCCCCAGTACCCCCTGCTCCCTGGACAGCATGTTCATCACCCATTGGGATCTTGGGGTCTTTGGCTGCCCCTGCTGATGATGCAGGAGCGTATTTGGGTGGGGAGGCAGAGTGTGAGCCAACAGGGCAGGGGTCTGCAGGGCTGCTGCCTACACTGCCCACAGGCATCCATGAGCAGTGCTGGCTAATCCTGCTGTTGCCAGCCTAGAGTGGAGAAGGGATGCACAGCCATCTCCATAGCAGAGGTTTCTGCTGGATGGAGAGGCATAGAGAGATGGGACAGGCAGAAACCTGCTTTCCTCCCCATCCTGGGGAGGAAACCCAGCTGACAGCAGGTGCTGAGTAACTGGCACCCCAGGCTGTGAATGAGCACCCACTGAGCACCAGTTCTGGTGAGGCCATGGCCAAGGCAGAGGCCGTACTGGGACCAGCCTCCTCAGTCAAATCAATGGTGCTTCTCAACCACAGCACCAATGAGCCACGTCTCCCACCTCTCCTTCCCTGGCAATTCACTTTTCTGGGAGAGGGAGAACTCTCAGTATCATCCTTAGAGGTCTCAGAGCTTGCCTGCCGGCAGCGCAGGCAGCACGTAGGAAAAGGCTTTGCAAAGCATTAAAGGCTTTAGATTTATGCTTTATACTGAGAGTCAACATGTGGCTGAGTATGTACCTTGTACCTGCAAGGCTGTGGCAATAACAGTGCCATGTGCCCACCCTGCCGTGGAGCACTGCACTCCCCAGGGCTGGTCCCCAAACATTCATCAGTTAGGAACCTTTTTCATAACCCATCAATGCTGGGATGGCAAAGCAGGAGATGTCAACCCCCTTAAGCCCTTTGGCACCAGGGCTGGAGGAGGGTACCAGGTGGCACAAGCCATCCCACCACAATGCTGTCCCAAGGGGCAAACTCCCACCTAAACACACGGTCCATTGGTGCAGATGCAAGCTGCCTTTGGAGCTGAAAACAAGCCCCGTGCTGCTGCTCGGGCACAACCTCGCTGCGTCCCGGGCTGGCGGTGGGGGGAGGCGAGGGAAGAGGTGCAAAGGTCTCCTGCTTTAATAAATAACAGCGCTGGAATTCGCGGCGGCTGTTTGTGAGTGCGAGGCAGAGCTCTCCCCACCCCCCCATCCTCGCCGGATTTACAGGAAAAAAAAAAAGAAAAAAAAATTAATCCTGCATGATGACAAGCTTGGCTCGGTGTTCACTGTACATACTGTACCCACAAAGCTGGCTGCCTGCCAGGGACGGGCTGTGAGCCAACACGACCATAACAAACATGAGCCGCGTGCACCAGTGCCGTGGGGAACCAGCATCCTGCACCCCAGCACTGGAGGGGACCAGTATCCAGCACCCCAGCACTGGTGAGGACCAGCATTCTGCACCCCAGCACTGGAAGGGACCAGCACCCACCACCCCAGCACTGGAGGGGACCAGCATCCCAGGGAGCTCTCCCAGCAACCTGCCAGGGCCCACGGGCACCCTGAGGAGCCACTGCCTGTTCCAAAAAATAGTGGAATGGGGATGGGGTCAAGGCTGGATTCAACACCCCAAAAAGCTAAAAGTAGCACCTGGCCAGAAAGGGTGTGGGGGCAGCAGCCCTTGCCATACAAACAAGGAGCAGTGGGGGGAAAAAAAGAGGACAAAGGGCAAAAAATAGATAAAAGTGTACAAAAACATATAAAATATAATAGAGCTTCCGTGCCAAGCAACCTGCAATTAGAGCTGTGGCTGCAGCACCTTCACCTCCAAGTGATCTGTCCTTGGAAGTGGGGAGGACTCCCAGCCATGTTTGAGCACGGCGGGTCTGGTGGCTGTCCCCAGTTCTCCACATCCACCCCCAAGGGAAACAACAGCTGACATCCACTTGCAGAGCACAAGTTTTCCCTTCGCTGCAGTGCTCCAGCCCTTCCCTATCTATTTAATTAAAGGCCCTGCAGCCTGTGAACCTGCTACTCAGACTCATTAGGCAGAGAATGCCTAATTCCACAGCATTGCTAACGAACCTGCAGCAGGGGCCCGTACGCGAGTGCACGGCACTGGGACGGCAGTGCTCACACTATGAGCAGGGCTGACCACGAGCAGCTGCGTGGCATGCAGAGTTTGTTATTCTGAGCTGCTTAGCCTGGAAAATATTTCCACAATTAAGGAACTGAAAACAAACTCAAAAAAAGAATATTTAAATAAATCATATTACTGGGCACTGGAGAACAAGTTTGCAACATGCTGCCCGGGGAAGGGTGCAGCCGGCTCCACACGTGTCTGCTCTAGATGAGACATGTGAGCTGGGCAGTCACAGCACCCCTGGGTGGGCACAGACAGTAACCCAGCACCCCCCTCCCAACCCACCTGAGTGAGCCAGTAAGTGCATTCGCAGCCGCAAACTGTCCAGGAACCGCTTCCCGCACAGCTCGCATCCGTACGTCTTCATCCCGCTGTGCAGCTTCCTAGGGGAGAACAGAGTGGGGTTAATCCTGTGACAGGGGAAGGGACCCAAAACAACACTGAGAAACCACTCAATGCTTCTCGCAACCCACACATCACCCAAAGTTGGTTCTGGTTTGAGAAGCCTCGCAGGGATGGCATGGATGGGACAGGTCCCATATGATTCCCCAGGACCAAGGAGACAATCCTCTCCAGGTCAATGTTTATCATTGTTGCTGTCGTTGGAGTCCTTTAATAAACCTGATAAACCTGAAATCTGGAGTTAAGACAAAGTCTGTGTTGGCAAACTCCTTCCCCATGCCCTGAGCACTTTTGAAAATGGCACTGTACGCCAAGAAAAACCCAACCACTTTAAGAGGTTGTTTGTGTGCATTTCTAACCAAATCCCAATTTCCATCCAAATTCAGCGCGACACAAATCACAAGCAACAAACGCAACCACCAGCTCGCAAACAGGAAACATGCCACTCACTGTTTCCTGGCAGCCCCAGGTACACACTGAGCTACGCCTGGGTGGCATTGCACAACCTCCGACCACGTCGCCCACCCCGCAGCACGCCATGGGGCTCAGCATCCCCCACATCCTGGGGACCAGAGGGGCCCCTCCACCCAGGGCACTGGTCACAACAGCAGGTGCCAGGCTCAGCTGCAACGGCCACACCCTGCATTATCACTCAATCTTTCCTGTGAAGATATTGATGCTTCATCTTTGGGTAACCAAGGCTGGAGCTCTCCACCAAATGGCATGACCTTTAACAGGCAGCACTGAAGGAGCACTGTCCAAGCCTACAACCACCAGGGAACCCAACCTAAACCCATCTCACTTCCAAGCCATCACTGCCACGCCATGGCAGCCCCTTCAGACCCATTCCCCCTCCCCTTTGGGGCCAGCCATTGCTCAGCTCCCACCAAGCCACACATGAGCACCCTGAGGCTCACTCCCCCAACAGCCTCTGCTGCTCTGGGTGTGTGCAGGGATGCGATGCCTGGAACATGTGGAATGGGGGCTCAGTGCTTTATTTCACCACCTCCACTGGTGACAGACACTCTGCAAAGCCACCCAACTCTGCACTTGATGGCCATGCTGACCAACATCTCCAAGCACTCAGTGCGTGAGCTGTTCCCCACCAGACCTCGCTCACCGCACGCTGCTCAGAGACATGGCTGGGGAGGGCCCATAACAGCAGCACGTGTGAAGTTAACATCAGATGCTGTAAACAGAGAAGTATTTGTGTGTGTTGAGGAGTAACAGCCCATCGCTGTGTGCCGACCTCTGATCACAGCCACCATTTATCATCGCTCTGCAGCAGGGCAAGCGTATTACTATTGCCTTGTTGCCAAAGACAAAACAGGAATGGTCCTGTCCAGGGCTGGATGTGGACACTCCCATGGGAGGGCCCAGCCCTGGCTGTGCAGGCTGCAAGAACCATGTGGCTGTGCTGGGGGGAGTTTCAGCTTTGTCTGAGCTTTACCTCCCCTGAAGTGTAAGTTTTATTGGCACAAAGCTCCTGCTGCTCTGAGTCCAAGCAGGATCACCCCTCACAGCTGCAGGGAGCCCCAAGCCCCAAACTGACCCCTGCCCCATGGGGCACAGGGGCCTGTTCTCAAACTGCCAGCCCCACATCCCACCCCACAGGATGCTGAATGGCAGCATGGAAAGAGTAGGAACAGGAGGAGACCCTGCGATGTTCAACTGTGAGCAAATGCCATGGAGCAGAAAGGAGAGGAAAGGAGCAGGAGTTGGTTTCAACTCTCAACTTTGCTGTATAATGTAATTATTAATCGGGCTTGTCCTGAATTCACTGTGTCATAGCAGAGGATTAGGAGTCATGCACGAATTCAGGCCAAGAAGGTTTACAATCCAAAGGATTTATCCGCCTTGCAAAAATAAATAAAACACCAGCCTCCTGACAGGGCTCCACTGCCAGTGAGCAGCTCAATAAGTGACAACCTTCTCATTTTGCATTTTTAATTTGGGACATGCCTGTCACACTCTCCAGCTCAGGCTGCGCTGGCTGCTGCATTTAACGATGGGCTAAAACCACTTTGTTATGAAGAGTGTGGCATCCCTGGGGCCCACACTGCCCTCTCTGAGGCCAGAATGCCTTTCTACTGAATTAATGTCTAATTGGTTAATTACTTTGAGCAAAACATGGAGGTTTAGGGGTTTTTTTAAGTCTCAAGAAACAGAGAAGCAGAAGGACAAGTTTCATTCTTTGCATGACCCAAGCCCATGGCAAACCCAACACAACATCTTTTCCCACCTTCCCCAACACAGAGTGGGGATACAAAGCCTCCCAACCCTGCTGGTGCCGAGATCTGCACCTGCCACTACCCAGGGCACTGCGATGTCCCTGAGTCACATCCCCTCTGCTTTGTTTTGAAGGAGCACTGGGGTGCTCGACGAGTAATTTAGTTGCAATATCTCTATCAACAAATTTCAGCGGCAACAAAAGTTTTCCGTTCGGCGCCTGCTTCTAGGACGATCTTATCGCTCGCCATCTTGCACGGTCCCTTTCAACAAGGTCTTAAAGCGCTTTATCTGCTCTGTTTCCCGGTAGCGAAATATGATTGAAATGTTCTATTTCTGCTCGCCGGATTAAGGAGATGTTGCAAAACTGCACAAAAAACCTGGCAGATGTAAGCAAGGTATTACGGCTGCTCGGGCTGTTAAGATCTGAGAGGAAAGATCAATATGTGCTTCTGAAGTTGTGCCTCCAGAACGGGGGGGGTGGGGGAGCGAAGGGCGTTAAAATACATCCCTGCTCAGCAGTGCTGCCCAAACTCCGTGCCAAAAGATAAACCACGCTTAATTATTCTGATCTGAGACTGAAATTGTGCTCCTTTCTCCTGCAAGGTCCCTACAAACACATTGTCTAAGAAGGTGCCCATGGGATGGAGAGCAGTGGCAAGGGGGAAAAGTGCCTTTTTTGTAAAAAAAAGGATTTTCCTCTAATTCTCGCTTGATGGCCTGCTTGAGGTGCATGGAAACATGAAGCTGGCCAAAGCCTCCAGGTTGTGAGATACCACTGGAGGATGCTTGACAAGGATGCCCAGGGTGCTGAAGATGCCCATGGCACTGAGTCCCAGGGCCAGATCCAACCTTCCCAAGTGAGCCCCGGCACGGGGCTTTGGCAAAGGGCTGTCCAGGCGGAATACAAATCCAGCGATACTCCCTCCCCGCCCAGCCCCGGCAAACAAAAGCCAGGCGAGAGGCTGGCCCCTCGCAAGCTGATGGTAATTAAAAAGGCCTGTAAATACCCCGCAAAAAGCACTTCAAAGAGACGGCGACTCCAGCGAGACCACGCGGTGTAAAAATTATGAGTTTTCCCCACAGGGTGCTCTGTGTGAAAAGGCTGGGGTTGGTGGCAAACGCCACTGCCTGCTCCTGAGGGACATGGGGGCTCAGCAGAGCATCCCAGGGTGGAGCATCCTGGGGTGTGGGTATGGGTGCAGCCCTGGGACTTAAAGACCACTGCAAGTGTCCCACTGCCACCACAAGAAAATCTCTGCTCTGCCTGCTTAAAAACCTGCCTAAAACAGCCTTCTGCTTTCTTTACTTGAGGAGCTCTCATATCCCAGCCCCTCCCTGCCACTCCTTTTTGGAAGCAGGAGGAGACCCCCTCCCCTCCTCCCCTCTCCCTCCGTGCTGAACAAGACGCATGGCTTTTGGCTGTTTGATTACTTTTAAGTGTATATTTTTCCCCTCAAACAGAGTGAATACAATGGTTAGAAAATTTGACAGAAAACTATTCCGAGCCATTTATTGCCTTAATGCGCACCTTTGTCCAACAGGCAGTTTTGACAGGAGCGATAAATTCCAAATTTATGTCAACAGAGCATATGTTGAACACCTCATTTCTGAGCTAAAGCGGCATGCTGCCCCATAAATCACCCTTCTGTTTGAAATGAAAGTAGATTACGGGCCCGTGTTATTGAGCAGTTAGAGCCATAGTCGTATAAATCAGAACTTTTAACTCCAGGCGATCCGTTCTGCAATTAACTAAAGGGCACTTTGTCATCTCTGGGCCAGGGCACAGCTTGGCAGGGCGGACGGCTACTGAGGAGAAGCAAGAACCCCTCGCTGCCGGGGAGTACCTGTTGGAGCAGTGAGTCCAAGACAAAGCCTGGAGCAGCATGTGGCTGGAATGCAGCCTGGCATGGGAGATCCACAGCAAGGGGCTGCAGGAGCTCACATATCCCTGCCCACACTCTGCCTGATCCATATTTTGGACACAGCAGGGAATCGGGAGATGTGTGACACAAGGCAAACAGCAGAGTTCTGACAAGTCCAAAGCCAGGCAAAAACATGTATGAGTGCAGCACTCAAGAGTCCTGCACTGACAGAAGTCCATCCTTGGGAATTACACAGTGGTTTTGCTGCATCTCCCAAAGACCATGCACCAGGTCAAGATCCCCATCCTACTGTTCATCCTACTGCATTTCCCTGGTTCATTCCTCTGCAACTCCCATGGATGTGGGGCTTTGGACACAGGGCAGTGGGACCAGGGGATGCTGTGGGGATGTGGGGCTGGCAGATGCTGAGGGAACTGGGAATGCTGCAGGGCAGTGGGACCAGGGGATGCTGTGGGGATGTGGAACAAGGGGATGCTATGGAAACAGGGGATGCTGCAGGGCAGTGGGACCAGGGGATGCTGTGGGACCAGGGGATGCTGTGGGGATGTGGGGCTGGCAGATGCTGAGGGAACCAGGGATGCTGCAGGGCAGTGGGACCAGGGAATGCTGTGGGACCAGAGGATGCTGTGGGGGTTCAGCCCTGCGAGCACCGGCGAAGGGCGTGGGTGCGAGGGGCAGCTCACCAACCGCGGGAGCGTCAGCGCTATAAAAAGATTCAGACACTAAGTATTTCCTTTCCTATAAAATATTCATTGCTGTGTGCGAGTGCCAGGGAGCACAAACCTCCAGTGGTTCTAACTTTGTGCTGCAGCAATAATAGAGTTTTATGGGAGCCTTCTGATTTTATTTATACTGGGCTGTAACCCTGCTGGAGGGGCGGCCACCAGCCAGCACAGCCATACCACGGCACACATGATGCACCAAACACCAGGCAAGCCAAGCGGGACTGGCATTGCTTTGCATGCCAGAAATTTCCCCCAAGCCCTCTCTGTCACCTCATTTCTGCTCGCACCACCCTCACCCAGGTAAATTGATATAGAATTGATTCATCCCTGATCTATGTTATCAAGATTGAGGCCGCTGTGCCATGTCTTGCTCGCAGTGGGGGCAGAGGGGGAAGCCAAGGTCAGCAGGCAGCAAGTGGCTGCAAACTCCACATTCTCCATCCTCCAACACTTGCATCACACCTGAGCTGCCAAGAGGGTGATTTTCCCCCCGACTTGGCTATTTATGATGCTCAGTGACCGATACTGGAGCGCGCGGGCCACGGTGCTGGCGGCTCAGCTCCTGCAGTCACCGCTCTGCCCTCAGCTCCCAGCCCGTCGGATTAAAATAGCAGGGACAGCTATTAAGGGCACGGGGAAGGGGGAAGGGAACTGAGACCTTCTTTTCACTTTAATAAATTAAGAAGAAAAAAAAACCAACAAAAAACCCTGTCCTCAAACCACCACTGCTGCTGCAAATAAATAAATAAATCTTACAGGAAATAGAGATGGAAATAAAGATTTTACTATTTCTGAAGGTTTTGATAGAAAAAAAAAACAGCCAGGGGGAAGGGACAGCTATCAATGGAAAGCACTGAAACTCCCTGTCTGTACAATATTTATATTTACCATGAGCTAATTTATGAGCTCAAACCAGATGCTGCGACGTGACATCATTCCAGCACGATGCCAACTCTTCCCCTCTGAAAAAAGCCAAGGAAAGGATCCTCCTGTCCTACCTCACCTAACACAGAACCAAGACACAAACTTCAAATGAACAATTCCAATCTTGTTTTAGACCCTTCCCACAACAAATGTGTACAAATGCTGCCAAAGGGCAGTGACTCTCCTAGTTTGCCGCTGGCGTAGGCCGAGCATGTGGCAGCACTTCCCATCGATTGCTCCCAGCACCCCACCAGAACAGCCTTTCCAGCCTCATGGACTGGGAAAAGACAAACTGGCCACAGCAAATAGGGCAGCAGACTGATTGGTTTTATTTTTTAATGTATTCCAAATCCCTGGTTTCAGTTCCGTGTTCAATATTTGTTACTTTATGGGATTCCCCTGGACAGAGCTTTATCCCTGCCAGCATTCCCTTTGCGTGTCCCAGCCCTCTGTGCAAGGGAGTCCATAGGCTCACGCTGGATGAGACAAGCATGGATGGGAAACCACTGGCTGCATCCAAGGCGTGCAGCTGGCAGTGGGGAAGCATCTCCTGTCCTTTGCAGAGAGAGACACTGATGTTGCCTCAGCTCTGGAACGATCTGCGGCTTTCAGAAGGGGATTAGGAATGCGGCTGCTGCACAGTTTACTGAAGGTTCCCTGGGCGATGGTACTGGGTGTCAGCAGCTTCTGCCAGCCTGGAGAACAGCCTCACATCTCCACCACACCACCTGGACACTGGAGACTGATGTGAACAGTCCCATGATTCCACACAGTCACACTGGGGCCAGAGCACAGGCACCGAGGGGTTAATGCGTGGCGATGCGTGGCCCTGCCTGGAATAACCGGCGCTAATGCGCCGTCCAAAATCATCATCCCCATTCTTCAGGCATCTGGTGACACTGACATGCTGAGCGCCGTGAGAGGAGCGCTGGCTGTGCTGGGCGGCCCTGGGCTGCGCTGGGCATTGCTGAGCTGACATGACATGGGTGGCAGAGGCGTCAGGCAAAGCACGGGGAGCCGCTTCTTCAAAATAATGCGAGATCTCAACAAAAAGGCAAAGTGACCTTCGTGTTGAGTACATCTGCCGCAGCAGCGGCGTGATTATGCAGATGTTTTGATTCCTAATTCAGAAATAATAAGCGGTTCATGGATTCCAAGTTTAAAAATATATTCGTCATCTGGTTTCCGTAGCAGCACGTGTGCCACTGGAGCACCAGAGAAGCGCCGGCCTCAGCCGCTCCTTCCTCCCGCCCTTCGGGATGGTTGGGACACCTGGCTCTGAGCAGCCTGGTCTAGTGGAAGCCTGGTCCTTGCCCGTGGCAGGGGCTTGGAGCTGGATGAGCTTTAAGGTCCATTCCAAACCAAACCAATCTGGGATTGATTCTGTGATGCAGGGACAGCTTTCGGCACAGTGCATTGGATGCTTTCCAGGGATGACAGTCCTGAGATGGTCCAGGCAGCATCATCATGCTGCTCTCCAGTGAATGGGGAGCCCGTGGCTCCTGGAGCCCTGAGGAGAAGGCAAAAGTCCCCAAGCAGACAAAAGCAGGGAGACAGGGAAGAAAGAGTGGATATGCTGTTGGGATGCTGGAGCACAGAGCCACTTTAAATGAGAGGAAGAACCTTATAGGGTAGGGGGAATTTTCTTTCAATTTCCATTCTCTTTGATAACCTGACCATACTGCTGAGGCTGGGTATGTGTCAGAAACAAACCCAGGTGGCTGCTGCAGGGATGAGCTGGGATGGGCCAAGGAGCCACTTCCCTGCACTGAGCTCCCCTTCAGGGAATGGGAAGAGCCCCCAGGTGCCAGATGGAATCAATCAGCAGCTCGCCTGCTCTGTTTCATCAGAGACACGTGCTTCCCACCCCTCACTTCCCTATGGTGATGCTCAGGACGCTGATGCTCCCTCCCTGGTGCATCCCTGGTTTCTGCCCTGGCTCCCTCTGAGCCCATCTGGGAACTGCAGCAAGGAACGGGCACAATCCACAGGCAAACGCCACCACTCCCACAAGCAGCCCAGATCCCGGGGAGTTTTATAAGGTAATCAAATATGCAAGAGATTCAACAAACTAATTTCAAGCACACACCTGGGGTCCTCTGATAATGTCGGTTGTGCCTATACAGCACAAGGATTAAAATTTCATAGAGTCATGATTTCATCAGTCGCTAAACTACAAAGGATTAATTAACAGCCAGGGAAGAGCTCATGGCTTGGAAATACAGTCTTAAGGAAAATATCTATCTCAGCTCTCCAGATGTCAGCACACAGACGAATAAAGCTTTGATGAAAACACTTTCTTATTATTAGCAACTCCAAAATACTGTGTTTTTGTAGCTAAAATTAAGAATGCCCGATTCCAATCCACTGCTGCCTGGCTCCATGCATCGTCATGTGCCCTCCTGGAGGACTGGTCTGGACTCCCAGAATGGGACTGTTGAGTGCATATGTGGGTTTAATGCCCGAATTTTGGGGATGAGCAGAGATACCTCCCTGGATCAAGGGATGGGAGAACCCCAAGCATGCAGGAGTCCAGCTGGAGGTGTTGCCTCTGCTCTGTGCACACCACCTGCCTTGGGCTCACTGGCTCCCAGAGAGGCTCCCAAAGTGCTCCCCACACCAGGTGGGTTTCAAAAGTTTGGGAAGTAGAACAGGCAATGGATACAGCACTGGCAGCGCAAGCAGAAACAGCAGCACGTTCCCCCCTTCCCTGGGAAGATGAATTAGGGAGCTGTCAGTGAGGGACAGGCGCAGCAGCAATGTTGCTGTACAGGGGCAGTGGAAGCGTCTTTGATTAATGAAACTGTAATGCTGGGCTGTTACACAGCCCTTCTCTGGCAGGAGAGATGCCCTCGGACAGGCTGGAGATGCCGTGCTCTCTGTGGATCCCCCAGGGATGCTTCTCGCAGCCATAGGCTGGTTTCCTCCCTGGGCCAGCACCACTGCCTTTGCCCAGATTCACACTGCCTCCTCAGGAGTTCCTGGGGCAGACAAAGAACTAATTATATCCAGTTAGAAGTTGGGAGATGAACATTATACACCTTGTCAAGGCAATAATTTAGTGTATCTGCACTGTGCTGTGCTTTGGAGAACCCTGATGTGCCCAGGGTGAGGAGGTGGCAACAGGGGGAGTGCCCTGGCAGCTCAGGGGCTGAGGCCACCGCTGTCCATCTAACTGCAAAACTTCCCTTGGAAACCACATATTTTGGGATTGACTATGGAAATGGGAGGTGTCAAAGGAGCTCACACAGCCCGAGCCCCGGCGGAGCTGTCAGCACAGCACAGTGCGGCACGTGGGGCTGCACCACATCCACCGTGTCCGAGCTGGCTTCGCTCCCAAACCTACACAAACATCTGTGTGAAGGGAGCGAGCAGTGCTGGCTGCAACCACACTGGAACCTGTCACCTCATGGCAGAACAGCATGGGCACACACTGCTGGTGCTGCAGGGCTCTGCACCAGGGGATGGCAATGGGGGCACAGCACTGGCAACTCTGCCCCGCAGTTTCTCCCTCCTGCACTGGTTCCAGCGCCGGTGCACTAACAGGAAGACGCTGTCTCAGCTCTCTGTAATTAGTTTTGCTCAGCCTACAACATGTTTTGCTGAAAAATAAATAAATACCTTCTGGGCGAGCCAAGCTCTGAGCCGGACGCCAGCACTGACGGCACGCTCCGCTCCCCCCGGCCCCGGCCAAAAGTACGCAGTGTCCCGAACCCGGGCGTTGCTGAGCCATCCCGGCACCGTGGGACCTCCCCAAGGAGGCTTGGAAACCATTAATTCATTTATTATGAGCAGCCTCACCCCCCACCCCAACATGCACAACAGGTTCCATGCAAATTCGGGAGCTTTTAAATTATACCGTTAATGAAAGAAAATAAAGGCAGTTAAAAGGCAATTTGCTCAATTGGTGTTAATATTTAAGCACAGCATGTGCAAAAACGAGATCGCAGAATTCGTTTTTTCCGCGAGAAAACTTTTGGTCCAAACTTTCCTGCAGAAAGGATGGAGCATGGCAGAACATGCTGTGCCTGGGGTCGGGTCTGGAGCCCTCTCAGCAGCAGCCCGCCAGGTTCTTTGCTAAGGAAATACCCCCTGTGTGCCCCAGCAGCTTCCCAGTAGCCACAAGACCAGTAATTCCTCCTCTGCCAAGGGGTGATGCTGCCACTCCCTTGGACGCCGGCATTCCCACCCCACATCCCTGGAGCTTCCCTGCAAACATTTCCCAAGAGCAAAAGACAGAGACAGCAGGTGCTCTGAACATCCCCTGCACCCATGGGACTCAAATCACCCCTGGGAACTAGAGCATGGGCAGGCAACGGCCTGGTAGCACTCTCAGCACTGCAGCCCCAGTGCACTCCCAGCTCAGCACAGCATTGCCACCACAGGTAAAACCTAAACACGCTGGGAATGAAGTGGCTGCTGCACCAGCAAACAGCCAGGACAAAACACTGCTCAGCACGAGGTGCCAGGGGATACCTGAGGTACAGCATCTCTGCCAGTGACGCTCGTTGCTTTCCACACCAAAGTGCGATGTTGATGCCACAATGTTAATAAATTCTTAAAACTGGAAACAGTGACCTGGCACCGAATTATCACAGGCAAAACCAGCTGATGCTGCCCTGGGCTCAGTCCCACTCCTGGCCCTGCCCTGCTTGCGGGTTACAGCGCTCGCATAAATTCGCTTTCAAAACAGGAGCCCCTGGTGAATGAGACCTCGATTTCTAATGGTTGGAAATATTTTGTACACTCTGCTGCTCCCTCTGTACCCCTTTGTCGGGGCCAAGGGTTGCTGGCTAAAGCGGGTACCAAAAGACCATCTGTAGCTCCCGTCTTTACAGAGGAGTTTAAATAGGGGGATGAATGAGCACAGGAATTAATGAATGATAAAGCCGTATGGTCCCAGTCAGCCTCCTACGCCGGGATGTGGCATTCAAACCCTCCCAGCCTTCTGCCACAAAGAGAGGTTTCTATGCTACAAAAAAAGGAAAAAAAATCAAAGGGGGGGTGGGGGGTGGGGTGTGCAGGTTTTTAACAACAAATCCAGCGATTTGCCTCCAGGTTCTCACTCGTTTTCCCTGTGCCAGGCTAGGGGGAAAGGCACGTGAGAGGGAAAAATGGGGGTTTCCCCAGAGCTGCAACCCCTTAACAGTGAGAAAAATCAGAGGAGTCAGCCCTGAGGCTCATGTGCTGAGCAGGGGTCCTGACCAGGGCACCCTGGGGTCTCACACCAGGAGGGGTGGGCAGGTTTTGGATAAGCCACCTGGACTGACTGTGCCACATCCACCTAGCCAGCTTTTGCAGCACCTCTCCACCTGATCCATTCTGGACAGCTTAAAGATGCCTGGTAAAAACTAAGGAACTTGGAAAGGCCTGAAGGGTGTTTCAAGTGAGGGGTCACAGTGATGGTGTGCTCTGTGCCCAGAAACACATCCACTATAAACCAGCTCTACAAAAAAAAAAGGTACAAAAGAGAAACCCAAGGCTTGAGGAAGGCTCACAGAAATGAAGACTGCTTGCCAGTGCCAAAGAGAAGATGCTCCAACTCACAGTGCTGTTGGCCAGAGATTAACAGGTGACATCCAGGGAAAGACAAGGGCATGAAGGGAATCACTGCTATTGCTAGAGGATGGCTCCTGAGAACCCACAAACTAAACCCAGGATCAAACACCCCAAATCTGCTTGACTCTTATTCAAAGATTCAGAGCTGCCAGGGGGGAATGTTTGTCTCCAAAACAACACACAAGAGGCAGAGGAAGCACGGCACAGTACTGGAACGTTACTTGTATTTTAAGAGCCATCATGTGTAAAGCATTAGTGGTTTTGAAATTGCATTCTCAAGTTAATTAAATGGACTATCTTTTATACATAAAAAGTGAAAGCACACAATCAAAAGCTATTGAAGAGGAAGTGCTTTTTAGGAGCAGGGCTCTGTCTTTCTGCACCCACTCCCCTGACCTGAGCATCCCAAGGGAGCCATTGTCCTGGTGTGCCAGCACAGTGCCAGGGAGGTCATTTGTGCTGTGCTGAAGCTCAGCTTACAGCATCAAGCATCACCAAACCCCATGCCTGGGCACTGCACTGGGCCATCCCATGTGTCTGTTTTCCCACAGGAGCTATATGCACTCCATTCAGACTTCTCTGTACATGGATGTTTGCTGGCTGGTGGCAGTGTGAAAACCCACGGCAGTTATCTTTGCTGCAGTAAAACACTGACCTTCAGTTTTAGGCAGGAGGTAAAGTTCACCATCGATTGGACCCACCATAAGCTGTTGATAATTACTATTATCTCGGAGTTAATCTCGTGAGAGGTCAACAGTTTTATAAAAATCTTGCAAGCTGTGTCTTTTACCTCCCAACTTCATATCTGGGTCAAAAGGTCAATTACTGCAGCTTGCTGACTTGAGATTTCAGAAAAAACACCTGCTCCCACCCCAAAAATCCACTGGCACCGGGGGGAAATGCCCACCCTTGGGCAGGCAAAGCATCCAAACACTTGGGCTGGGATGTCGAGGGGAAGATTTCCCCAAGTCAAGGCTATCCCAGTTCATGAGCTGAGCTGGGGTTGGCTGCTCTCAGACTGAGGGGCTGGGGCATATCCCACACTCCAGGATACAGCCAACAAGTCTGGGACATTGTGCTGGTGAATGCACAGCCCCTGCCTCACCAGCTTGTGTGGCACAGGGCTCTGAGGATGCCAACCCCCACTCACAAGGTGCTGTGTGTGGGGGCAGCTGCCTCCCTGCCCAGGCACACAAAATGCGTGTTTGAACTCCTGGGCTCCACTCCCACACCTACCCATAGAGGTGACAAATAGAAGTGGAGCAAAAACCCATGGAGAGGCTGGAAGGAGCCCCAAAGATGGAAGGAGGTGTGACCCAGTCTCTGATCCCTGCATCACCAAATATCATCGTTCCTGTTATTTCACCCCCCTGACAGGATGCTGCTGGGCAGCTCCAGGCAGCACCTTGCTCAGGGAGCAAAAAAATCCGTTGGTGCTGCTGCAGCCTCTCCCGTGAGTGCAACCCAGGCTCGTGGAGCATTGCTCAACTGCTCGGCAGGCAGGTGTCATAAACAAGCAGGCACATGGCAAACATATCGATTTCCCGGAGCTTATCGCACAGCAACCAGTGCTCAGTTACCAGGCTACTTTAATATGTAATTTACTGCAAGAGAAGGGAGAGCAGAGCTGAGGGCGGCTGGAATATTTACTGTGGGATGGACGGGAGGTGGAAGGTGTGAGCAGGAGGGAGGTGCAGGGTGTCTTGCCTCCAGCCATACTTAGTATTTTCTAACTATTAAAAGAAGCCCAACCCCTTGCCACTGCAATGGAGTGTTTACTCAGATGCCATTAATCTTCTTCTGCAACTATTTACACTATGAAAATATAGTCTCAGCTGCCCAGGCTCTCCATCTTCTTCATTTAAATACAGATGCTTAATTTCTGTCAAAACAGAGTCTACTGAAATTACCCCCATCCATTTCTGGTGCTCAACTTGCCTCGTTATCCAAGAGCTGCCCAGTGGACTGGGGAGGGACCCCAGGTGTAAGTGTAGAAAACCAGGAGAGAAGTGGCATTTTGAAGTCTTTTCCTCTCCAGCCCACCTGGGACTAGCTGTGAAAGCCAAGACCAAAGGCCAGCCTGAGATAATACTGCCATCCTGATCCAGTCACCCACTGGGAGTGGGGCTGCTTGTCCCAACTCAGCACCTGTACTTAGGCAGGTACTTTGCCAGCTAGCTGTACCCTCAGCCCCACAGTAGGGAAGGAACTGTCCTGTCTCCCTCCTGGCACCTCTGGCCCTGTCCTGCATCCAAAGGTATTTTGCAGATGTGACCCTGGAGAGAATCCTGGAACCCACAAGAGGCTGATGTTTCCAGGGCACGCTATTTTAAAAATCCTTATTGTACAGTGCCTCTCAGTAGATCTTTTGGAATTTACAAGATAAATACTGGTAATTTGATTCTTATCTTCTTCAAATCCAATTCTAAGGCAATTCTGTGTAAAGGACACTAATTATAGCCCAAGGGGAAAGAAAAGGTAACCCATCAGTGAGAATACACAGGAAACATTTAAAGGGGTACAGGGTGCTGAAAAGTCAACCAGATTTCAAATCTGCTCTTGCAAGAACAGTAATTTGTTGGGTGAAGATGATTCTCAGCACTGTTCCCACTCCTTAGCTGGTCCTCCCAGTGGGCAGCTCAGCACTGCAGTGGAAGTGCCAGCAGCTGGGGCTTCATCCAGTTTGCTTCACAGATCCTTTCAAGGCTGCCTGGCCAGTCCAGACCAGGCTGGGACAGGCAGCAGCACAGGAACATCCCCATCTCTGAGCCCAGACAGTCATGGTGCTTTTCACTCTCATTTCCCTCAGTATTTACTAATGAAAAGGCAAAGTTTATACACACAGGGGAATGTGACCAGCAACAGACACCAAAGGTGACAAACCCATCAATCATTAGCTCAAATACTATGTGTTTTCCAACACACACACCTAAACATGGGATATTTTGGCTCTAAAACACCTCCAGAGGCCAGGAGTCACTGCATCCTGAGAAGGAGAATGGTGGGGAGAGTGCACTGGCCACTGCCACTTGACACAGCCTGAATGTTATAGCACCTATAAAATAATAAAACCCTGATGCTGGGATGTGGAGCCAGGATGTGGCAGAAGATGATGCAGGAAGAATCAAAGGAATTTGGCAATCCAAATGGAGTCTGTGGGCTGTCGCTCCATGGGCGTTAACATCCATCCTTACCGTCTCTCCAAAGACCACACTATTATTCCCTTTAACACGGTGACAATCACAGCTAACTCATGTCTGACCCTGCCAGCCAGGGCGAGAGGTGACCAGAGGTAATTGAAAATACACACGTCGCAGACCGGAACAGAAGAGCTGCCTCAGCAGCGACCCTCGGCACAACAGGTGACAGCGATGGCACCTGGAGGACGACCAGCACAGGCACATGGTAAATCAGCTCTTTGCTGAGGCGATGTGTCAGGCTGACCAGGGACATGTGTGTGGAGCAGCAGAGCCACAGCCCCTGGAGCACACAGCCCCTGGAGCACACACTCCCCAGAACACACGGTTCCCAGAGCAGCCCGGCTCCAGCACACCGGTCCCTGAGGCCGCACACCCCAGCACTGTATGTGATGGCGATGGAAGGCCCCTTCCCCGACACACGGATCACTGGCAGGAAGCTCGCCATACAGGGCCATTTTGTTCACTTAGCAACAAAGGTGCTAATTAGGGAGCAAGCTGCTCTCCACCTCCAGTTGGAGGAGGATGTGGCATAGCTGTCCGTGCTGGCAGCGGCCGAGCCTGCGGCACTTGGACAGCAGAGTGGACCCCACCAGGCAATGCTGGCACTGTGGGATAAGGAGAAAAGCATCCTGAGTGCCATCCCATCTCTGCGACCTCCTGCTCAGCCCTGCAAGCACCAGGGTCTCCTCTTTTACCATCCTCTTCCCATCTTCTGGCTGGGCACAGCTGGACAGGTCCCTCTCCCAGTGCAAAGTCCAACGTGAACTCTCCTCCCAGCGGCGCCCACTCACATCCTCAGCACACAACCCACTAGGGTACCCCACACACGTGCTGGCTGGTTATGGCTCCCAATCCAGGGCAGCCCACTGCAGCTCCCACCCTGCTAAATAATGCACTGGGCATCGGGCAGCACTCACTGCCGCAAGGGAAGAGTGATAAACATTTCTGCACTGTTTTAAGTTACGTTTGGTTGGACGCTGAGGGAAGAGCCGCCTCCAGCTAAAGGGTCAGAGAAGCCAGAAATCAATACAAGCCTCTACATCCCAAGATCCCAGTGCTCCTCCCCAGCTCTGTGGGCATCCCCCAGCAGCCCTGGTGCTGTCCCACTCCTGGGTACTGCTGACTCAGCACCCTGCAGGCTGGGAGCTGCCAGTGGCCTGGTTCCCACCACAGCACTCGTTTCACACAGCCCTGCCCTACATGCGATCTTCCCCACGGCCCCCAGAAATGCAAAGCCCAAATTCCCCCCAAAACCCCAAATCAAATGCTGCCTCAACCAAGGTGACAGTGAACTGAAAGGCTGGGGAAAGCACGTCAAAGCCAGGATGGGATTTCCCCATCCCTCACCCAAGAGCATGGGAAGACAAAGACCTGGGAAGAAAAAACAAATTGCTTTTCACTTTTTTTTTTCCATGGGAAAGGTTTCCATCCAAGTTAAAATGTTCCTAAGATGATTCCTGCTGGAGGGGAGTGGGTTTTCTGCCAGGTTCATAGCCCACCACTGGTTCCCACCAAGGCAAGCCACATGCAAGAGAAACATGAGGCAGTCTCTGAATAAGGCAGCAGTCGGGGGCTCCTCCACAGCCCCCCAAAGGCAAGGGCAGTGCAGCCAGAGCTGCCCAAAGAGGCTTTGCACGCAACAGGCACCTCTGGTCACTGCTCTTATTCGCAGAAGCACCGTGTCATGCACTCAGGATCTTTTCTAAGAACAGGGGGAAGGTAAAAAGAGAAGAGGAAATCACCGTGTTCCTGGTAAAAACAGCAGAACACCCCGGAGGGAGGGAGCTTCAGAGGGAAGGTTTCGGTTCTGAGTGCTGCGTTGTTTCGCAGAAAGGGGCCCCGGTGTGCGAGCTGGCGGTGCCCTGCCATGCTCTGGTCACCCCACACCATGTGCCACTGGCAGAGGGGACCTGCCCCAGTGCTGTGATGCACCTGGCACCAGGGCCCCCAGTCTGGCTGACCACAGCACGGTGGTGTGCCAGCGCCACGCCGGTGCAGTGGGGCTCAGGTGGAGGGGGGCTGGCGTGGGGCTGGTGCTGCGTGGGCGCTGCACAATGCTGGTGCCTTATCTCTTCCACGCAAGGGCCGTTTGTGTGCGCTGCACAGCGGCTGCCACCGCAGCCCGTGCCCAGCTGAGATAAGATATCTGCCAGCAGCGCTGCCGGCAGCCGGCTCCCGCCAGCAGCCCGGATCCGCACGGTCTGAGAGCCGTTGGCAGAGTCTCTCTGTACCAAACATCCCCTCTGCACATCCCCTCGCTGCTTCCCCTCATCAGGGAGCCCTTTTCTGTACCTATTCGTGCATCTCATTCCAGATCTGTGATCACAGAATGGCTCGGGTTGGGGAGGACATTAAAAATCAGCTCATTCTAACACCTTCCACTAGACCAGGTTTCTCCGAGACCTGTTCAACCTTGGTCTTAAACACTTCCAGGGATGGGGCTGACACAGATTCTCTTCCACTGCTCCAGTGCCTCACCACCCTCACAGGGAAGAGTCATGCCTGAGCTCGGAGCTGTCCCTGTTCCTACACCACACCAAAGCTGAGAGAAACCAACAGAACAGCCAAAGACACGTAGTGAAATCTAGAAAGCAACAGACCATCCCCAAAGCCTTGTGCTGCCATGCACATGTGCTTCCAAGAAGCCTGGTTGGGTTTTGGTCGGGTTTTTTAAGCCTGAGCTGCGATGAAATTGAATTTCTCGGAGTTGTAGCCTTCCCAGGTTTACTCTGCGCACGCCAAAATTAGTACAACCTGTTCCTAAATACCATAATAAAAACCACGGAGTAAGCGCTTTGCCTTTATGTCAGTGCTGGTTTCAAGGAGGATGAATCATACTTCCTCCTTAGTGCTTCTTTCTAATATGATTTACTATAAATAATGCGTGGAGAAAAGAACAAGGGAAGGCGACCAAGGGCAAAGCATGTGGAGCCCTGTTCTGTCCCCAAACTTGGTGGCAAGAGGATAAAAGCAATTCTAAGAGCCATGATGGAGCAGCAAACAGGACGTGGGTTATAACTGGTGCAGTATTTGGTACAGAAATCAGAGAATACCCTGAGCTGAAAGAACTCACAAGGATCATCAAAGTCCAACTCCTGGCCCTGTACATGACAGCCCCAAGAACCCCAGCATATGCCTGAGAGCATTGACCAAATGCTCCTTGACCTCTGGCAGGCTTGGTGTTTGGGAAGCACCAAGCTTGGGAAAGACGTCCGAGAGCATTGAGTTTCTCCAGCAGTGCCAAACCCACCACTAAAACATGTCTCTAGGTGCCACGTCTACATGTCTTTTGAAGCCTTCCACCAGCAATGGAACTGGCCTGGTGCTTGGGGCTGTGGAGTTTTTCAAGTTTCTCTTTGGTTTTCTGCTCATTTGGTGTTTCCCTTCTTTATAGGTCACCAAGGTGAGAGCAGGCGCCTTCCTCCCCACCACAACTTGCATTTGCAGACGGATGGAGGTGCATTTTTTCAAGGAGGGGGTGCACAGGTCCCTTCCACAGCAGGCAAGGCAAGCACCACAGCATCCATCGCCCGTGCCGGCATCCAGCGTGCTCCCCCTGCACTCCCATCGCAGCGAGGCAGCCGCTCCTCGAGCAGCACTAAACAGAGCACGGGGTTATCAGCCCGGCTGATACACGCCGATAACCAGCCCATCTCCCGCGCTGACACCGGTAACAAAGCAGGGTGTTTAAGGCTGATTTATGGCGGGTGGGTGGCTCTAGCCAAGCTCTGTGCGCCTTGCAGCGCTCGTGCCTACGTGGAGAAGCGTTTCCTCAATTGCACACTGCCGGCTTGTTTGCTAAACAACGCGCCAATAAAACAGCAACGAGGCAACGAAGGCCGATGGAAACCTGAACTAGCACAGCAGGGCACGTATCCAACCATAATCTACTTAAAATCAGTTAAGAACACTACAGCGAAAATGATCCTGGCGGCCCTGGCCCCCGGCCAGAGCGTGAGCCTGGACCGCAAAGACTCGCTCCTGCAACCCCAGTTTTGAGGTGATGCTCCCTCCTTCAGGTGCAGAGAGACCAAGGCAGTGCATGTTCTTGCCAAAAAGAGAAATCCACCTTCTTTGTGAATCACGTGGTCCAACAGCACTTGTAGCCTCCCAAAGGTACCTGCTGCTCTCCTGTCAGCACAGAAGTTACCCAAAGCACTGCCAGTGCAAACCAGCGTGTTCCAAATCGAAACCGAAGGGTTCAGGCGTGTCTCAGCCTGGATAAAGATTATCCAGAATAGATACGCAGGTGATGCACTTGAATGCCCCACAACAGGTCTGGGCAACTGGGATTGAGCCCGAGAATAAAAGCAGATGTCACGACTGCACTGGGAGCTCATCAGCCCATATTAAAAGGTATTTGCAGACTCCCCTGGAGTGTCTGCATTTATTCCAAAGGATGCACAAACCTTACCCTGTTGCTCATGTTATAGGAATCCATCCTGTCTGAAATTCCCTATATGCCACCCTCCCTGTTTCAGCTGGTATCTGTCACATCACAAGTCCCTACCAAGGCCGGGGCACACGCCAAGCTCTGCCCAGGGTACTGGCAGCAGTGCGGGATGCAGATCCCTCCCAGGGAAGGAGGGAGAGATGCCCCGTGAAGGACTGATCCCACTATAAAGTGCTGAGCCGGGCCAGGGGGGAAGAACCCCTTGCCGGCAGAGTGACACAAGCCAGGACTGCCGGGAGAGAAGGAATGAATGGAATAGGCTAATTTACACAGGAAGTGAGCACTTACCAGACCCTTCATCCCAACACACAAAACCCTCTGCCATATCTGGAAGCAATTACACCCAGTTAACATGATCTGCCTGCCACTAAAATTAACTGCAAACAGAAATATTTTTCACTTTTGCAACAGGAGATGCCATGGCCCCGTGTTTGGCTGCCGGGAAATATTTAGTAATTACTCATTTAAAGCCTCTCTTGAAGCTGTCAAGGGGTGGGGAGGGGGAGACTAAAAGAAAAATCTTGCTAATTGCAGGCAAAAAGGAAAATGCAGATCATTTTACTCTATCCAAGGAAAACAGATTTATGCACCGATGTAACTAAAGAGCCAACATCCTGTAAAAGTGAGGAAAGCTGTGGGAATGTTCTGTCACCTATAGCCCAGGCTGCTCTGCACAACTCCCGTGCTCCATGGGGAAAAGAAGAAAGGGTGGACAGCATCATCCCAGAACCAGAACAAGCTCTCTGAGGGGCCCTCTGCACAGCCAAAAGGACATTTTAACCATCATTCTGCAAGGTGTAACAAGGGCTGAGGAGGTTCTGCAAATCTCACTGAGATGCTGCAGTGACAGCCAGCTCTGGGGAAAAGCCACCCATGAATCCTGAGTGGGGCGGGTTTCATTCACTGGGCAGGCGGAAATAGATATATAAATAAATAGAAATAGGTGTTTTCTGATGGGAACATCACAGCTTTGCTTTCAAATGCAGCACATCATGCAGAATGATGGAAGGAATAACGTGGAGGCTGAAAGGGGCTTTTCCCTCCTCCACGCTCGGACCCGAGTATGGAAACAGTTAAGTTCCCCACTGAATAAATCAAAAGTTCAAGGCTGCAACATAGCACTCCGTATTCCCCCTCTGCCCATGACAAGAACCAGAGAGCCCCCGAAATCCCAAGCATCCTGCACGGGGTCTCGGCCGGCGCTCACAGGTTACACGCTCGGGGTCAGCGCCGTGGACCTTGGCTGCAACATTCATTTCCTGAGCGGGGCACGTCCCCCTGCCCATAAAGCTAATAAGAGCTTCCTCGCCCGGCCGCCCCGCACCATGGCCCGGCAGCCGGGAACGCTGGTTTCCATTAGCCCCTTATGATGCCAGGTGCCACTAATAAGGCCCATCAGCAAGAAACAAGAGCTGCCAGGTTGTCCTCGGACTCTGGAAGTAATCACGGGCAGAGTTTGGGGGGCTGCTGCCTTGGCTTTGCCTTCCCTCCCCCACTTTGTTTTCCATTTTTCCTCCTTTCTTCAAAGTTTCAATTGCAGTGGAACATAAATTGCCCAATGCTTAAAATAAAATAAAAAACAACTACTGTACCCGGCTACCAAAATTAACACTAATAACATCTCACAAAGCACTTGGGATCCGATTTATCACGTTTATTGCTTTAATGGTACACTGCATCTGTTTCTCACTGTGACACGCCGAGCAGTGCCAACGTGCCTAATGGCATTAGCAGTACAACGCTCAGCTAATCCAGGAGGAGACAGGGGAGGTGAGGCTGGCAGAGGAAAAGCCAAAGGTTGGATTCCCATGGGAAGCTGCAGTTTTCCCAAGAAGGAGCATTTTGGATAGGTGGGAGAATCTGTGCTGGCCCCGCACACTGGTGCTGCTGGTAGCAAGCAGACAGATGCTGCTTTTCTGTCCTTCAGTGGGAAAAGAGGCCACAGATCTAGAATTTGGGGTACATTGGTTGGCAGCCAAGGAGGCAGAGAGAGCCTCCTTATCCCTGTCCTTAACATCCTCTGCTGGAGCACACATGTCTACAGCTGACAGCTCAGTGATGGAACCTCAAAACGCAGAACAGACCTGAGAGCTGGAGTGGAGCCTTTCCCCATGGTGTATCCCTTCATATGAGAGCGAGGACAGGCATCTTCCACCCAAACCCACCCCATGGGGAGCATTCACCCACTGTTGGCCTCATGACACCATCACCACGAAGCACTTTCGTTTTCTAGCCCGGCATCTCCATCTTGCATTGACACATGTGGTGAGCGCTGCCAGCAGCCGCATCACCGTGGCTGGTGAATTCCCAGGCAGCACCAAGTTGGGATGCTTGGCTGTGCCACAAATGAACTGTACGGAATTGCATCCCCACCTGCAGCCTTTCCAGTCACTATCACTTTATAAAAGACATCGTTCAATTTTTTTTAAAGCTTTAAGGTATTTAACTTCCCAATGACAAATCATGCCAGGCTCTGATGGCAGCTTGGCACAGCTCTCACCTCACAGCTCGGAGGTTTTCTTTCACAAAATAACCCCAAAAAGGGCCACTGAACTATGGCTTTTTTGCCTGCAATTAGAAGCAACGATCGATACTAACATTAGATTAAGTTTGAACTTTGCTGAACCCAGAAGGAAATCTTTTATAAAAAAAATTAAAGACTCGCCGACTCAATCTACACTCAATTAGTCAAAATCATAAGCTTAGTAAAGGAGAAAAAAATGGATCATGCAGCAGCCAGAAGGTTCAGGGACCCAAAAAACCTGATCAGAGCCAACGCTGAGGCTTGTGGCCACTCGGCCAGCAAAAGGTCACAGTTCAGCACTCCTTGGTATGACACGGCACAGATGATACTGCCACGAGGCTGAGGAGTCGTGCATGGGGCCAGGGCAGACGACTGTCCCTTGGGCACTGTCTGTCACCCAGGGCCAGTGGCCCCCCTGTGCTTGCCAAGGCCAGGCCGACCCTCCTGCACATGATTCCCATGCTAATGAAGACAACACTCAGAAGGCTCTGAGACTATAAACATATATATTTACACTTCTATAAGCATGTCTGTGTGTAAACAAACAGCCCCACCATATGCATGGGCTGCCTGTGCGCTGTGAACAGGCTCGGCACACGCTGGCTCACAGAGCTCCCTGCAGAAAGAGCGGTGTTGGCACTGAGTGGCTTTGGGCTCTGTCACCTGCTGGGGCTCAGCACGTGGAAGCTGTCACACCAGGCAGCCAAGCACCCCACAGAACAGCAGGGTACCCCCTCCCCAGGAGCTGCCCCCAGCTCACCACAGCTGGGAACGGCTCTGCTCAGGCACCTCCACGCTCACATCAGCATCAGAAAGCAAAACCACAGCAGCGAGTGCATGGCAGAAAGAGGTCAGCAAAAGCCAACAAGTGACACCCCAGTGCCCCTGGCACATCCTGCCCCCACCACTGGATTTCTCAGGGAGGTGGTGCCCAGATCCTGGAGCAGGGCATGGATCTCCCAGACCCCCTCTCCTCTCTACCAGGCAATGGAGCCAAGAGGAGCTCACAGCCAGCATAGTGCAGCTGCCACCAGAGCTGCTCCAGCAGAGAGCTGCAGATCCCAATCCAGCGCAGATGCTGTTTAACAGCTCCATGAATACAATAGGATCCCACAAATCCTCCCCCAATGGTAATTCTCACAACGTATTAGAAAGCAAACACTATAAAACAGCCACATGAGACCCTATCTACACACAAACCGCCTGGGATTTAGGCTTTGGGGGCTGGGGGGTGAGTTCATTGGACTGTTGCCCAACGCCTTTCAACATGGATGGTCTTACAGATCAGTTTAAACATGGCTCAAAGGATTTGGCTCACCCTGCAAAGTTTGCCAGCGTCAGGTAATTGGTCTGAAAGCAAGAACAGGGAAACACAGTTTGGCAGTGGCTTCAGGACTGCCTTCAAGGTTCCACTGTCAGGGGCCGGTGCTGAGCTCTGTGCTCCGAGCAGACCCGAAGCCCCTTGGAGCACGGCATGTGCCAAGCCTCCCGATAAGGATCATGAATAAGTGAGAAATAAGCTACGCTGCAGCCACGGCTGTACAAACAAGGCGAGCCCGGGAAGGCACTGTGAAATAGGGGCTGCCGTGCTGGACAGCTGGGTCACGGTTCCCCATCTCTCGACCGCGCGGGGAAGGATCTGACTGCGCAGCCTTCCCTCCCTCCGGACACATCCACAGCCGGCGACAGGAGCCTCCGGGCAGCTCCAGCATCGCCCTCTCCTGCGGCCGCAGCAGCCGCTGCTCTGATCTTGAAGGGGGAAAGGGAGAGGCTCGACACCGTGGCAGAAAGGCACGTTAAAATTCTCCCTGAGCCTTCACTGCAGGTCTGCCGGTGACGTTCGGTCTGCATCACCGCACGGCCGAGGCGGCTTCGGGCACGTAACCAACGCCAGCCCCAGCTCTCCCGCCTGCGAGAGGGGGAACAAAGCCGAGAGCGAGCGTGAACCCACACGGAGCCGGAGACCCTCCGAGGGGCGAAGGCTGGCCCGGCAGGGTCCGTGCGGCAGAGCGAGCGGCGATGCTGCCCGCGCTCGCACACCCGCGCGGGGCTGAGCATCCCGGCACCGCCGCCCTGCACTGGGAGCGTTCGCGGGGCTGAGCGTGCCGGGGCAGCCGCTGCTCCGGCACCCGGCCCCGGCTCATCCCGCATCGCTGGCAGGCGGCGAGCGCCCCGGCAGCACCAGCTCCCCCGCCAGAGGCGCGTGCCGGCACGGCCACCGGCCCTGGAGCGCCTTGTGCGCATCAGAACTAATTAACCTGTTGATTCATTAAAAAATCTGACAGGGTGCACAGCCCCGGGAGGCAGGGATAAGCCCCGGCGCCGCGCCGGTGCCGTCTTCCCCAGGCAGGACGCTTGCCGTCCTGCCGTGGGTCTGCAGCCACACTGGGGGCCAGCACAGTGCTCACCGAAGCACGTCCAGAGCCATGGGATTTGACTGGCGATGCTGATTTCGGCGTGGTAATTAACGTGGCCCCATTCCCCAGCCAAATCGGGGAACTAGCTCTGGTTCCCGAACCGCGACCAGGAGGTGGCAAACAGCGGAGCACCGAACTCACGTGTCAGCACCCACCGCCACGCAGGTCCGCGGGGTGCAGGGCTGCGAGCGAGCACACAGATCCCCCCACCCGACTGGGGGAGCCCCAAAACTGCATCCACAGACACTGGAGGTTCAGTCTTGCACCCATCCACGCAGGAACAGACCGCGGCTCTAAGGCAGCCGGACCCTTCTGCGCTCGCACCGGTATCACCCAGCCTGACCCCCGCGCCACTTTGTGCGAAGTGCAAACGTTTCATAAACCGGGAAGCCGAGCAGCACAAAATCCCCCGGGCTCGCAAGTCACTACACACCGCAAGCCCGAGTGCCACCGCTGCCTGAGCTGGTGTGCCCGTGAGCTGGTACATGAGGGACCAGCGCTCAGCAGAGGGTGGACGAGAGCTGCCTGACCCCACAGCATCCCCCTGCATGCAGATCCCTGAACTCAAAGTGTGGCAACTGTGAGCTGCGTGGCTGATGCCTCAGGGAAACTGATGGCGTCTGTGGTAGTGGGAAACACTGACGGCTCCCGCCCCATCCAGGCTGCCCTCCCCAGCCAGCACTCACTAGAAGGAACCTTCTGGTGCAGCTGCCAGATCTGTGGGAGCTGCAAGAGCCATCCCTCTAAGCGCACTACTCCAACAGCCTAGTTTTGAGGTACATGGCAGAAACTTTGCACCAACACACAGAGAATGCCCAGCCAGAAATCAAAACCCACTGGCAAGATCCCGGCTGCCTGGTGCAGCGTGCCACAGCACAGCCTCAGCACTCACCTGTGCTGCTCGAGGGTCTCGTTGTCTGGCAGCTCTGCCCCACACACACTGCACTGCTCGCCCAGGGCTCTGCTCTCCGTCTTCATGCCGGCTGCCAGCTCCCCCAGCTTGCTGAACAGCTCCCGCTGGATGAAGCCCTGGGGCAGCAGCCCCCCATAGGCACTGAAGTCCATGGAGACAGCCAAGGCTGGCTGCACATGCAGGGTGGATGCCACAGCAGGTGGCACACCAAGCACTGGCTCAGTCTTGTGGTTCGGCAGCAGTGAGTAGATGCCCAGGGGCTTCTCACCTGGGGTGGCAGCGGATGGCTCTGGCCCCAGTGGCAGCCCCTGGCCAGGTTCAGGAGGTGGCTCAGTGCCCTCCTCACGGGCATAGTGCAGTTCGCGGGCGCTGGTGATGACACTGCTGCGGGTCGGGGTACCGGGCCCTTCCTTGCCTTTCTCGTCAGGCTTCTCCCCACTGGAGCCACCAGGCTCGGCTGTCCGGGGACTGTCATGGCTGGAGGCCTCGTCCACCTGCATCGCTTCGGTTTTGACCTCAGCAAGGCTGGGAGGGCGGCGGGCGGTGATGGGGTGTGAGTCCTCGGGGGCAGCGGGTGGCAGGGCGCCCTGCAGCAGCGACTGCCCAATGGTCATCAAGCTGTCCACTGCCGCTTTGGTGGGGCTCATGGCAGAGAGGGAGCAGTAGGACACGGAGGCAGAGGGGCTCTGCTCTGCCGTAGCTGCCGGCAGGCTCTGGCTGGTTGCACTGGCATAGCCACCCTCCTCACCAGTGGGCTTGGAGATGAAGAGGCCCTTGATGTACCTCGACTTCCTCTCCTCCTCTTCTTCAGTGGTGGCAGCGGCACCTCCATCGGTCATAGCGACCTCAGCATCGTTGTCCTCAGAGGCCTGGATGGTCTCCAGGATCTTCAGGCACTGCTCCTCCAAGTACTCAATTTCCAGGATCTCGGCAGCATAGAGCAGGTCATCCAGGTCCTCAACCTTGGCCTGCAGGGTAGCGGTGTATGCGTACTCCAGGATCTGCTGGAACGTCTTTGGCGAGAGGAAGTCCAGGGTGTAGTGCTGGCTGTTGCGGTGGAAGAGGATCTCGAACATTTTGCTGGTGCAGGCCAGCACGGTCCGGTGTGCGTGGAACTCCTGGCTGTCCACCATGATGACCACGTCGCACAGCGTCCCCGCCAGGCGCATCTGGTTGGCTTTGTGCAGCAGCCCGGTGGGGTGGCAGGGGTTCTGCAGCTGGATCAGCCCCATCTTAGTCAGATCCATGGCGCGCCCCAGGCTCGCGCATCAGGGTGTCTCGCCGTCGCTCAAATCTGGGACCAGCTTTGTGTGCCGACTATCTGCGAAAACAAAAGGCGGAGGGGGAGAGGAGCGGAGTGGAGCAGGAAGGGGGAGCGGCGAGGGAAGCGGGGAAGGAGAGAGAAAGGGGAAAAAATAGAGAAAGGGAGGAAAGAGAGAAAAGCCGGTGGAGGGAGAAGGGAGAGTAAAAGGGAGAAGGGAGCGGGGAGGAGAAGGGAGCGGGGAGGAGAGGGAAGTTAGCCCGTAGCCCAGCAGCGACTCGCCCGAAACTTTCTGCGCTGCTCGGCGGAGCCGCGGCTGCCGGAGCCGCGTCCCCGCCGCCGCCGCCCGAGGAAGGGAAGGGAAGGGAAGGGAGGCAAAGGACGGGAAGGAGCGCATCCCCCGCCACCACCCGGCACCCGCTCCGGCCGCCCCGTCCTGCCGGCAGCGCGGCCCCATCAGGTGCGCGGCGAAGCGGCAGAGCCCCGGTCCCGCTGCGGGAGGACCCGGAGGGGGGGTGTCCCGGTGCTGGGGGGCGGGGGGTCCCGGTGCCGCCCCCCCTCTCCCGCACTCACGGCGGCCGGCGGCTGCTCCGGCAGTTCGCACTGCCCGCTCTCATCGCCGCCGCCGCCGCTCGCCGCGCCGCGCAGCAAATCACGGCGGCGCCGGCCCACGGGCCGCCCCGCGCCCGCGTCAGGCCGCCCCCACCCACCACCCACCCACCCACCGCCCCGCGCCGCGCTGAGTGCGGGCGCCCCCGCCCGGGCCCGCCCCGCCCCGCGCAGCCCCGCACCTTGCGGGGAACGGCTGGACAGCGCTGCCGACAACAAACATGGAGGAGCCGCGGGCGGCAGCGGCTGCACGGAAGCCCCGCGGCCCCGCGGAGCGGCCCCGGGCAGCAGCACCCCCGCACCGAGCGGGGCTGCGCGCCCCGACGGGCTGCGCTCACCGCCGCAGACAAAGCCGCCCCCGCGCCGCGTCGGGGCGGACCCCCCGGCCCCGGGGGAGGAGACCGTAAAAACCAACCCCAGAGTCCGGTTAGGGGTCCGGTGGTGGATTCCGGCCGGGGTGTGACATGATGTGATGCCGAGCACGTGTCGCCCCGACGAAGCTAATTTCCCGCTGATGAAACGCCGCCCCCGGTGCACTGGCACCGCTTGTATGTAGGGATGCGGCGGGTGCCCGCGGACCGGGACGGGCCATGGTGTTCTGCGGCAAGGATCGGCGATGGTGGCTTCGGGAAGAGAGTGAAACATAGCAGGGAGACACCGGCAGCACCGTGATTCCAACACCAAAAGCACAAGACAGTGGCACAAGACACGAGCCACGAGAGCTGCGCCCTGAGCATCCTCGACCGGGGAACATGTGTGTGCCCTGGCTCCTTGGCGGTGCACCCGGAGGCCTGTGTCATTCTCAGGAGATGGCAGGGTGGCAGCCACACAGAGCTCTCCCTCCTTCCCTCCCTCCCACACCACCCATGGCACGCCGCAGACAGCGCAGGGCCCGGCGTCGTCAGCTAAAACAACAAACACGGACGGCATTAGTACAAAGATACCCTTGGGGTAAAGCAGCGCAAATGTAATCTAAGGAGAACGTTATGGGGAAGTGTGTTTATAATTATAATGGGATTTAATGTACTTTGGGACCAGATGATAGCAGTCATTTAACGAGAACAGCCTAATAACGGAGGCCTCACGATGCACGGCGGCGCTGCGTGGGTTATTAGACCTGTACGATAACGCCACACTTGCCGTACTATAGTTAAGGATAAGGCATTAGCTACCCCCGTTTTTTCGGGGGTTATAACTCTGCTGTTGTAATTGGCCGAGAGTGGGGATGCAGTGCACAGGCAGCCAGCATGCCTGCAGGATGGGGTTTTTAATTGCCTCAAACTGCTCGAGTTCCTCCTCCTCACAGACTTTAAAATCCGAATGGCTAAGAGGGGGAAATAGTGAGACACTGTGGTTTCAGGTGTTTGTTTACCCTCTAACCTTTAAAAGGTGTGAGTTTAGGACTGAAATTTTGCAGGCAGGTAGGTGTACATTTTTAGTGTAGCTTGCATGAAATTAAGCTGCATGAGTCCCATTAGCAATAATGGAAATCCCATGGCTAAATTCTCAGGCAGCATCCTGAAAATTAACCCCCCAGTCCTTCCTGTCAACTGGCGCGTTACAGTTACTGTTGCTCCGCTAATATATACAGTAAAAGCTACTGAATTGTTTAAGAGACCTACTTCCCACAGTAGGGGCTGCTTCTTCCCAAAGGCGCTGACTGGCCTGGTGACCCTAAGCAGTGCTCTGGTAGTGGGTGCCCAAACCCCTCCTGTCACCCAGAGCATTGGCATTATGGGCAGAGAGTGCCAGTGTCTTTGGGGACCGTCCTGGACATTGGAGGGGTTGCATAGGAAGGTGGTTTTTCTTCCAGACGCAAGGCAAGATTATGTGCTGGTTGAACAACTCTGGCAAGAGCCTCTTTCCGCTCAATCCCAGTTTTGCTCCCAAACTCTTTCTGTTCCCCACATCCCATGCACACATGGAGCTGGAAGATGCCTTCCTGGAAGGAGGCAGAGTGACTGTAAGGCACAGTAAGATGGGAAAAAGCCCAAGCTTCTTGTCTGTGACCTCAAGCATCACCTCTCTTTTCCCAGAAATCCCTCCACGTGCTGTGTGGGGAAACCACTACAGAAACACCCCTGCCCAGCTGAGGCATCCATCACCTTGCACACATCAGGTGTCTCAGTCCAGAAGGCAAGGACTGACCTGGACACATGCACCAGCCTAAGAGGAGAAGCAGAAGTAGCTGCTTGTCTTAGCTCCTTGAGGAAGGAAGAAAAACCATTCCTAGGATTAGGTATCGGAGCTGCGCCAGCCCTGTGGTCTCGGGGCAGGAGCAGCTTTGCAGAGCAAAGGGCAGCTATGGGGCTGCCTAGCATCTGCAGCCCCCAGGTGAGGCCCACAGAGATGCTTGGGAAGCCACAGCCATCCTCTTCAGGGTTATTTCCCCATGCCCTGGCGTGGGAGTCAATTCCTTGTTGCTCCCCACCCCGCACCTTCCATTTCCCTCCCATCTCTCCCCATCAGTTTCCAATTTATTTACTTTTCTGTTCTTAATCCCCACCTTGTAGTGTAACGTGTTTATTAGAAAGGCACCAGCAGCTAAATGAAGCCAAGCTGGGCTCCGTGTTAAGTAGCAGTCACGCCCAAGTGCCTCTCCATGTGCCATTACTCCGAGTGATTGAGCCAATTTCTTCCTCCGCTACGAGTTTCACTTGTAAATCTCTCAACCAGATACGGGGCAATGATGTGCTGCCTGGTGTGATTATTATTAACCTTCAGCATTAAACCCCTGAGTTGGTGGTTCCTTGGGAAGGGCTTCCTGTGTGAGGACCAGGTGGATCATGGACATCCCTTCTGGAAAGTCAAAGGATCCCTTTGAATCCACTTCTGGCCCCCAGCCTTTCAGTTACTTCAGACACGGAGACACAAATGTTCACTTTCCCAGTGGAAACACCCTGGCCAGCAGCACCAGACCTGTGGGAAGAAAAGCTCCACAGAGCACAGATCAGACAAAGCAGCAGCCTGTAAGTATTTCAGGGGAAGAAAGCAAGGGCAGCATCAGGATGCTCCTCCAGAACATGTCTAGGTGCATGAAGAGGAGAGGAAAACAGAGCAGTTTCCAAAAGAACAATAAAAAAGGAAATTCCTTGTTCAGGATGCTTAGTCCACAGAACATCATGGGAGACAACTTCAGCCAGACAGTCTCACCCATCCTGTGTGAATGGGAAGGGAGGAGCAGCAACTCCTTTCCATCACCCCCAAAACAGCTGCTCCTACTACTCTCCCCAGGCAAATACCCTTTTCCATCACCCACACTCCTCTGGTGCCATCCCAGTCTCATCATGCCCCACTTTCCATCCCAGAAAGAGAGGCAAGGGCATGGCTCCCCCTTCTGCAGCCTGACTTTGACTGCCCTCCTCAGCTCTGCCTGCCAGTCCTGTTCTCCCCACTGCTGTAAAAACCAGCTATGAAGAGGCACATTCTGATATTGCTATTTGCACATTTTCCCAGGAATACTTGTGTTTCACTTTTGGTGTGTTTGGAGTATTCCAGTATTCTCAGTTTTGTAGCCTTGCTGGTCCAGAGCTGAATTACAAAACACCAGAGCAAGGATGATGTGCAAAATAAGATCTGCTTAAACTTCAGTCAAAAAATCTGTGAGTTTCAAAGCTGATTTTTGATCTCACCCCAGACCCTGAGGGAAGTTTGCAGCTCCTGAGCCCACATGTGTGCACTCCCCAGACCAGGATTTCTCTGTGTGCTTTGCTGGGAGCCAGGGCCAAGCGCGCTGCTCTGCTTTGGCGCACGGCAAGCCGACAGCTTATGAAAAGATGATTAAATGTGTTAGACTTTACTTAAAAAAAAAAAAGCCTAGATGCACAAAGCTGTTTGCCAGGGGGAGGGTGGAAGCCCCGGGAAGGCTGCTCAGCGTGCAGCCACGGTGTGTTAAGCTTCCTCCGAACCCATTGATTAGCACCAGGCTCCGTCCAAGCGCGCGGACACCGGACCTGCGTGCATTGTGGCGGCACGGGGGGGCACAAGGGCCGGGAACAGGCCCCTCATTGTGCCCCTGTGAGCAGCACAAAGGGAACCTGAGAGTCGCAGCAAGGACGCAGCTGGGCTGGGGGCTGTGATGTGGGGTGGTGGGACGCTGGTGACCCACGTTGCAATTGATCCCAAAGTAAATCGTTGCTGGAGCTTGGCTGTGACGAGCGCCAACGGAGCAGCACAGGAGCCACCCACTGTCATGGGAAAGGAGAGCATGTACAGCCTGATAGTTCAGGCAGAGCTGACTGGACATGTGTGGGCTGTCATGATGCAGAAGCCCTTGTCCATCCTTCCCCATGTACCTGCCTTTTCCCACCAACCTCCCGGCCCTGGCTGCAGGTGGGATGTCACCCAGCCACCTGCGACAGAGGCACAGCAGCAGCGACGAGGATCGCCGTGTCACCGCCACGTGAGTGAGCAGCCAGTGTGTCACCGTGTGGCTCCAAATGAAGCTCCTGCACACGGGCATTGGTGAGTGACCAGCAGCTTCCCAAGCCCCTAAGTCCCTCCTCTTTTTTAAATATTTTTTTTATTTTTAAAGCTGGATCCTTTAAGGGGTACAACATCCAAGTAACGACTGGGGGGACACAAATTCTTCCTGCTCTTAGGCATCACTCTGAGTTACAACTTCACTCGCTTGTAGGGATGGCAGAAGCGATGCCATCCCATGGAAGAAGCGGATCATCATCCCACTGGGATTGTCGATAGGTGGGCTGTGACACACAGAACACGAGTGCAAGGAGATACGTGCTGCTCATGGGCTTCCAGGAGCGTGTCCCTCCATCCTCCCCCCACCCCCTGTGCCAGGTTATGGATGCTCCAGCCCTAAGACAATGAGGCTAATTAGTGGCTTAGGTCCCTGAGCCTGCTAGGGCTGGAGGATGAGCAGAGCAGTGACTCAGGAAGGCGGTAGCCTGAGCCAGCCTTCCCACATTCCTCCCCTAAATCCTCCACACAAAGGGGAATTTAGCCACAGTGACTCAGCGAAGGAGCACAAACTTTACAGCCGGGCTCTAAGTGCAGTGTTTATGTACTCCCCCCACCAGAAACACGCTGCTAGGCCTGTAATTAAATAAAAATCTCTCCCTCTAGCAGGCTGTGACCCAGCCATCAGTACAGGACCTATTTTTAGCATTACTTTGTATATATTCAACAGAGCTTGAGCCAGAGGTAGCAACTTTTGAAATTCTAATAAGCGGGAGGGGTGTTGGCTTTGTTTAATTTACTGGTTAACTGTGTTTCCTCTTTCCCCCTTCTCTTAGCTTGACATATTTGATGTCCTGCATGGGACAAGGAAAGAGATGTGCTGAGGCTTTAAATGTCAGCCCTGACTGTATGGTTTTAGGGAGGCTGGGTACATGCTTGGTAAAGTTCATCTCAGAAAAAAAATCCTTTAAACAGAGCAGAATCTACACCAGGGCCTCAGCAAAGCACTGCTGGGGGCTTGCTCTGCCTCCCAAAACAGGGGATGTTCTAGTGAGGGATTGTGTCCCAGTTTCATCCTGATTTCCCTCCATCTCCGTTTGGTTTTGGCTTTCCTCAGGATGGATACAGTGCTGGGGAAGGACCTGGTTTCAGTTCTGCTAGGCACCATTCATGTTGGCTGGTCCCTCAGGAGCAGGACACAGGGCTGCACCTTCACCCAACGCTGTTCTTTCTCCAGGAGGATCATGTCAAGTTCAGACACTAACAAGAATTTGAGGAGAGTTAAGTACCCATCTTCTGAGCACAAGATCAGCATATCATTAACGTATTGCTTATACCTCTCCCTGCCTTTTAACAGGATCATTTGGGGTTTAAAACCAAAAAGTCATCCAGGACCACAAGCAGCATCCTTGGTCCCACTGGAAGCAACTGGTTTCTGTGGCCTCACAATGCTCAAGTTCATTTACTGGAGGGAGTTAGCCACATCCTGAATCCTAGTCATCCAGCAAACACCTTCAGCCCTAATTCCATGTTTCCTCTCTAGCAAGGGCACCGCTCCATATCCCTTTTCCAGCTGCACAGTCATCTGCTCCCCTTTCCAAGGGAAAGGATATTTATATGTGTTTATGTACTCTGTGTGTGCACAGAGGATGCATTACTGCTTCTGACAGGGCAAACAAAAGCCCACACTTGTGGAAGCCTCTTCCCCCCTCCCTTCCCTGCTCTTAACATATCTGTGCATTAAATATTCACATAAAATGCCTTCACAGCTGGGGAAACTTCTACCAAAGGGGCTCCTCCTCCTCCTCTTTCCCTTTCTTGCACCGGGACAAAAAGATCGAGTGGCTGAATCACACATGGCACAGACCTCATTTCTGAGGCGCTCGAGCTGCATAATGACGGTATTTTAGGCTCAGATTAAATTCCTGTTCATCTCTTCCATCATTCCTAACAGCCTTCTAAACTGTGCAACTCCAGAATGTACAAGAGAGGCAGAATGAAGTCTGAGGCCAAACATTTTGGTCTAGGTTCAAGGTTAGATATTAACTGATTCTATTTTCTTAATAATTGCCAGAAGATACAATAAACCCCTGGTATCTTATCTGGTCACAGATTCCTCAGTGAGCAAAGCCACAGATAACATTGGAGCAGCAAGGCAGCTTGCAAACTGCCCTGAAAAGGCAGATCTTTATGAATTCCTCCCAAAGATTGGGAGGTATCAGGACGTTCCAGCTCAGTCACAGCACACACATGTATTGCCAAAAGTCCCATGTACACGGGCTTCACATCCCACCTGTGCAGTGGGGTCTTTGGGAGTGGGAGGTGAGCGCAACTGGGGCTCTGGTGCCCTTGGACCATGCAATGTTCATGCTGGAGGGAGTTTGGCAGGGTCCACCTTCGGCCAGGGCACATTCCCGGCTGGAACGGCTCGATCAGCCTCCCAGGAATGAAAGTAAACACTTCTGCAAAGCCATTCCTGGATAAGACCTATCTGCCCAGGGCCAGAGGCTCCACGTGTCCCATCAGCGGCCGGGGATGTGAAGTGGGGGAGGCAGCACAGCGTGTGACATGGCTGTCACTCAGAGTGCAGCTGCTTTCACCTCCACCCAGCCCTCCTCTCCAGGTATTAATTTCCTTTGGAACCCGGCCCATCTGCCTCCCCTCCACTGCTTCTGCTGCCTTAGGTACACCATCCTTCAGCTGGGAAATGCCAATGTCACCACAAATGGACCAGAATTCCATTTCTCTCTTATTCAGAAAACAGATCTCCATTCACAAAGAGTTCACCATGAAAGTCTCAGTGGCATCACCGTGCTCTCTCCAGACCTGGGTGTGGCATGACCAGGTGGCCGAGGGCCCTTGGGGCTGTGCGAAAGGACTGACAGGGCAGGGAGGGAGTGAAAGGGGATGGAGGGAAATATTCCAGCCCCAGAAACTTTTGAGGAGACACATTTTGGAAAATCTCTTCAAGGGATCTGAAGGGAAAAAACCCCACAAATTACAACTTTCATGAAGAAAGTAATTAGCTGGAATAGGAAAAACCCAAAGGTGCTGGATGGAAGAGGAGTTGGCAGCCTCTGGAGAGGGGCACTGAGGCCAGCAGAAGAGGGAGGTTACAGTGACTGGGGGGACAGAGCTTCATCTCTGACCACACTCATCCTTCCATAGAGCAATGTCATTCCCAGGACTAGGCTCTGCCTAAGTTACAGTGCTGTGTGGAATCCACTGTGATAAAAACCAACTCATGGGGGCTCCCAAAGAAATGGCTTCATTCCCAAAGTGAAGCAGTGCTGTGGGAACTGGCAGGTGGAATACTTCACCCACATTGCTCGAGAGTTCAGATGAGGTGATGAGAAATAATCCTCTCTGGCATTAAAGCCTGTGAGTTTTGTAGCAATACGGCTCTTCATCACATCCCTCCCTGAAAGGGCAGTTCCAGCAGGACACAGGCAGCTCCGGAGGGGGCACTGACAGAGCAGAGCATGGTGAAGCTGCTGCAGTCACTGCACACAGGCTGAGCCCAGTGTCAACGACCTCACTGCTGCCACTGCTGTTCTGTACATCAAAACACTTTTGAAGTGGTCATCGTCATGGCAGTTAACCAAGAGTATCCTGTCCCACATCCTGGGCTGCTCTAAGCAGGAGGGTATCAAGCCATGAGGCTGCTCTGACCCACCCAGCCACTGGCAGGGGAATCAAGGAGCTGGCACCGTGCTGCCACAGCTGGCCACATACAGACCACTGGTGTACAGGAGCCCAGGAGCTGAGTTCCTCAGCTCACACACATGAAGAATTGTCTTCTTGCAAATCAGAAAGCTGACTCAAGAACCAGCAAGTAGCAGGATGCAGGAAACCGCCTCACCTAGGCATCGAGTAAACATTGCTCAGGAAACTCATCAGCAGTGTCACTTGTGCCTCAAACCCGGCTTTCTGACCCATTTCTGGAAATTCACAGGTTGTCATGGGATACTGTAACAGGATCACAAATTCTAGTTTAATCTGTGCTTTCAGTAGTAATCTGATTTAAGTTGCACTTTGCCAGAATCATCCTTTGGAGACGTTTATTTCAGGGGAATCCCCTCACAGAGCAGGAGTGGAGAAGTACCTTTTCCTTATGTGTTGGCCACACAGTATTCAGGAGGAGACAACCCGAGTGCCTGTGACCTGAAATGCTGTGCCTCTGTCTTGTAATCCTAATCCTGCTGAAAACAGGAACCAAGTGCAGTGTACCCTGTGTAACGCTCACAGCCTGGACTGTGACAGGTCCTGATCTCCTCCAAAGAGCACTAAACTGACTACAACTGGGATTTCCCCCTTTTCAGGATCAGAATGTCTAACTTCATGTGCCATCATTGGGCTCTCAATTAGCTGTTTCTACAGTGCAGCTTCACCCCCTACACACAGAGAGACATATATATACACCCACTCTTCTGCAACAGGAATCGATGCCGTGTTCACTCCGGATGCCTCAGTGCAATGCCCAGTGCTGCTTCTGCAGGAATGAAGTTTGCATGGTAATAAAAGACAGTCCTGGATAATTTATCCTGCCCCCAATAGCTGCAGATATCAGAGAGCCAGTCTCATCAGAAGAAATAAAAATCAAGAGGCATAAACACGGCACGATTAGATGGAGGTGGGTCCTTCCTGCCAGTGCTCCAACACCGTCCGTGCTCGGAGGGAACGGGGGAAGGAGATGAGTGAGCACACTGCCTGCTGCAAATATTGACAGAACCATTATGGGCATGTATAAAACTCCCATTTGCGTGATGCGAGCGGGATATTCTTTGAATACTTCTGTCTCGAGGAATTCTTTATTTTGCCATAGAAGAAAAATGTTTTCATATTCTCTCCTGCCGTGCAGACCTGCAGCCCAGTGAGCCCTTTTGCCCTTGAGAGCCATAACATTATTTGTTAACATTTTTATGATGCCAAATGGTCTGTGCTAGAACGGGTGCCATTCTTTAGCTGGGAAACCATATGGCATGCCGAGTAATAAATAAGGTATTGTGATAGTTAATGAACCTAATTGCCAGCAAAGGCTTTAATACAGGGAATGTGCTGCTGAGAATTTAGCACCACATTAGAGATGCAGCAGAGCTCCTCTGACTTCTGAGGCTTAATTTAAGTTCTATATTGCAAACTCCAGAAAATAATTCCAAACCCTCCTGCTGGAAAAGCAACCTGCTGGTAGACTGTGATTATACTGAATTACTAAAATCGCAATCAATTTTATACACTCAGTTAACCCTTGCTGGGGAACTCGACTCTCCAGGAGCTGAGGGGATGCCACTCTGAAGAGATACTGGAGCCAAGTGAGTAGGACCATCATAGTCATCATCATCCTCCTCCTCACCATGACTGGTCCTCTCTCCTGGCATCTCCTTCTTCAGGGAAACACCCCTCCCCAGCCTGTCTGCCTACCAGCCAAGCAGGCTGTGGGCAAAGCAGAGCAGAAAAGCCACAATTATGAATGGCTGCTGCTATTTCTCTCTGTAACCAACCTAATAACTGCTGTTCCATCATCACAGCAACCCAGTGCAGCAGAAAGTGCTGGTGCTTCTGCTGCCTTGTGGCTCCCAGGAAATGTTCCTGTGGGCAGAGTGGTGGAAAAAAACTTAGAAACAAAGTTAAACTCTCTTTGACTCCCTCAGCTCTGGACAGTGGAGAGCTCTTTGGGCCTAATGGAATCCCTGGCAGTGCTGTGGACTGTATATGTAACAATAAGAGCCCCTTCAGCCCAGAATGCCCTTGGATGACTTGTGCCTGCGAAGACACCAAGGTACAACCTGTGCATTCTGGGGTGGAGCCACTGCTTGTGCACGGGGCCTTTTAAAGCTGCCAGCAAGGATGCAGGACACCAAATATTCCACTAGGCTGCACATCTCAATCCACAGCAATACAAGGAGGATATACTGGTGTTGGAAGAGCTAGTTTGGAAGACCTGCAGCTTTCTCAGTTGCAAACACAGATCTACTGTACTGTGTGGAAGGGATATCCCCTGCCATGGGTGACAGCTGTGCTGCAGCGTGCTCACACCTCCTCCATGGACTGCTCCCAAATGCTCACCACTATTGGATACCCTCACTCTGACTCTGCACATCATCCCCTGAAATTGCCTCTTCCCATATGAAAAGCTGCCCCTTTTAAGGACTCATCCCTCCCCAGATCCAGCTGCATGAGGAGACCAGCAGAGTTCTTAGAGAAGAGCAGTGCTGCTCCACCAGCCCCTCTGGAGCAGGGAAAGGAGGATATTGGTTTCTTCCCTGCTCTGATTGTGCTTGGCTGCCCTGCAGTCACGTCCTTGCACTGACAGTGGGCAGCTCGGCCCAGCCAGGCAGCAACATCCCGGCTGGAAGCACCAGCAAGGGAGGCAGGAAGGTTCCCTGGTGGGGCTGTCCCTCTCTGTCCCCTTGTGCCAGCCACAGCTGGGTCCTTGGCTGCCTGCAGACCTCTCTCACCCTGGGCTTTGTGCAGGTGGCACGGGCTCCATGCATGCCACGGGGACACAGGGAGTCAAGGCAGGAGGTTGCCAGGGCCAGTGCACGACGGCAGCATCGAACAGGATGAGCAGCGAGATAAAGAGTGGTGCAGGGTGGATTTAATACTGTACATAAATACACTTTACAATCCAGGGAAGGCTCGGTGCTAAGAGGAAGCCATTGGAATATTTTATCGTGATGCAGATCGAGTGAAAAGACTGTGAATAAATAAAAGGGAAGATAATTATTTGATGGAGTTCTCTTAGGATATGCCACAGCGGGGAATACTTACGGAGAATACATATTACTAGAGAGACTCAGCTATTCAAGCATCAAACTAACCTATAAATTGTCAGAGGAGAAAATTGGAGGAGAGGAATGGATGGGGGTTTGGGCACCGCTCTCATCAGTAACGCCGGGTTGCGCTTTCCACCTTCCCCATCGCAATTCCCCCTGCCCGAGGAGTCACAGCCCTGAAAAAGGGAAGGCTGCCTCCAATAAATGTCTTTCAGGAATTACGACCAAGCCACTACAGTACGGAGATGGCGTCGTTTATCTCCCCGCCATCTGCAAGGGCTCGTTGGGCCGGGGTGCAGTCGCCTGCTCCCAGGAAGCCTCGTCTGTCCTGCGCTTCTGCAGGGCAAGGAGGTTCAGCAGCAGTGCCCAAGGTGGCTCCTGAACGATCCAGTCCCTCCAGACATCACACTCACACCTCTAACCACATCCTCCAAGGCTGGAATCCGCCTCATCCCCATTTTGGAAGGAAATGCTACATAGGAAAGGGTTTCTGGCTCTGGATCAGGCAGGTCCATGTCCATGGGGCAGTTCCCAGCACTTTCTCCCTCAAGTTGACAGGGAACTGCTTAGTCCCAAGCTCTCCCATGCTGGGGTTCCTTCCTCGACCTCACTTCTTGCCCACTCCTGATCCAAGGGTCTTCACAAAAGCACTTTTCCAATCCTAAGGAGGCTGTGCACGCTCGCAGCGCTGCTCAGAGCCATCCTCCACATTTCAGGGAACGTGGCAGTGTTTCTCTGAGGTCAGAGTGCTTCCTAGAGGCGAGTTTGAGAGAGACCAGTGCTCCCTGCCTCCCGCTGGCACAGCTCACACCAGCCCCACTGCCCTCCCACGCAGTACCAGGTCACAGCAACCAGGTCACAATCCCTCAGGAATTCTGTGGGTAATGACAATTTGTTATAGGGCTTGTTCAATATGCTGCCACTCCCGTGCTTTTCATTTTCCCCACTATTTTTGGCCCTGTTCCCTACCAAAGCACCCCTCACCATACCTTCTCTCCTGCACAGTGCCAAACCTCCTTCCTGGAGGCAGGTGGGACAAAAGCTGATGCTGGGAGGGGGACGAGGAAGACCCCACTCGCTGTCAGGGTCTCCTCCTGTCCCATACTGGGCATCAGGGGCCAGGTCTGCATGGGTGCAAATGGTTTTCCACCCTTTCCTGACGAGTGATGTCATTAGCTCTGAACATCTCTTGTCTCTCTGGGATTGAAGGAAACCTCTGATTCCTTTATGATCTAAGTGATGGCCTGTGGTGTAAAGAGGCAGCCTCGGGTAATTAGCAGAGGGCTCGTTATTTTAAGCGAGACTTGCCACAGCTTCCAAAGACCTGAGCAGGAGCAAAGCCAGTGCTGAGCACAGGCTACCTTTAAGGCTGGCTCAGACAACGCAATCAAAGGCAGCCTGACAGTGGCAAGTCTCCCTCCCTCTGCCTGCCAGAAGGGAATTGCTCAGTCACCTGCACCCAGAATAGGACTTTGTCCCTGTTCCTGTCATTAATTTATTGCCTGTGAATGAATGGGGCCCTGGAGACGCTCAGAGCCCACCTGTTCCCTCGCCCAGCTCTGACATTTGGAGCCTCGGCGGCAGGTACCGGCACCGGCAAATGGTCCCATAAACCATCCGCTAACGTGGTGCTGCCAACCTGTGCCCGCCCTGCTCCCCTCCCTCCTGCAGCTGTGGCGCTCCCGGGGGGATGAGTGGAGCACCTGGCCTGGCTGTGGGGATGGACACAGGCAACCAACACCTTTTTAAACAGATCTTACTTTTACCTGGAAAAGAATCTTTGATGCAGTGATGGGATGCTCAAAGGGGTGGCACAAGGTGACGGGGCATGGCACACGCAGCCCCCACCCTGTGTCATCCTTTCCAGAGATTGTGCTCACACCAGTATCACTCCATTTACCCCAAATGCACTGCACCACTGTAATCTCCGCCATCCTGGACTGCAAACAAATTGTCCCTAAATGCTTTTCTGCAAAACACATCGTGTTTTGTTAAAAGGGATGGGAGGAGAGTGGTTTTAAGGCTGCCATCACCGTAATGCAAGGAAATTACCATGTAGCATGCAAAGGTCTGAAAGCTGCACTTAATATCCCACACCTTTCTGAATCCTTTGTGTCAGGACAGTGCTGGAAAAACAGTGGCTGGTTGGGGTCTTCAGCAGGGACTGATTCCCCTGGTGCCTGGTGCCGAGTGTCCCGTCCCCTTCCCAGAGCCCCCAGCAGGACCAAGGGTGTGCAGAACCCCACTCTGCCTCCACCCATCTGGCTCCATTTTTGGACCCCTGAGCCCATGTCAAGCACAGCACATCTCCACAACTTTCCAAAAAACCAGGTGGTACTGTTAAAGAGCCCCTCTTAAAGTTCCCATGGAAATAAAAGCTACGGGGTTTTCGGAGAAAGCGCATCCACACGGGACCTAAACCCACAGGAACCTCACCATTCAACCTCTGTCTGTCAATAGCAAGTGGAGAGCATGGGTATTCCTTGCTAACCATAGGAAAATAAAGAGTTTTGTATGAATAACTTGCAAACAATCCTTAGAAAGGAGGGGAAACTCTCCACCTAAGGCAGCCGTTGCTCCAAGGCTACACCACGGTGGTCCCCGAAGCCACCCCAGCTCACACCGAGCTTTGCAGATCCACTTTCCACGTCTCCCATAGCCAGAGGGATCTGCTGCCGGGGCAGGAATAACCTGGCTGAGCAACCTGCTGCTGCCACGGCATTTCTGCAGAGCTCTGCACTGTTGGGTGGAGAAGAGACAGAAGTTTGGGATGAATCACACCACGATTTCTAGGCAAAGTCCCATTAAAGGAACCACTCCGAGGCACTGCAGCTCCTAGTCAAGTACTGGGAGCTGAAAGCCATATTTATGAGTGAGATATATCCACAGAGGGAGCAATAAACTGCAAAGCAAAGTATGAAGGTTTGCAGCAAACGCTGTAAAGTTTTACACTCCCGAAACCTGGGAATAAAAGATGTACCCATTTAAAGCAGAGTGGATGGGAAAGGGTTTGCACAGAGCTGTAAAACAGCCTTTTAACAGTTAATTGCTAGTTTCTTGTTGCAGCCCAGAGAAATTCAAACCAGGAAAAGAACGCCTTAAATTCCCATCGAAGAGCAGGATCATAGAAAGGAGAGAGGCAGGGAGATGAGTGCAGGGAATGGGAACCTTTTGTTTGGGATTCTCTGCACCACGCGGAGGAAGAGGCGTCTTTTGTTCCTGGCTCCGGCTGCTCCTGCTCCCCTCTGCGGACAGAGCCTCTGGGGAGCCAGACCCGGGGCAGGGGCACAGCAGCATCCCGGGCGTTAATTACATGTCGTTTAACTAAGATCGCACCGACGCCCTTGCGCCAGAGAAGCATCTATCCCAGGGAGATAAGGGAGCAGAGGGAAGGGCACAGCAGAGGGTGGATTCTTCCAACCCTGACAACCTTCAAGCTCAATACTTCTGACCACAGAAACACATGGAAAAAAACTCAAAATGTTTTCTGCAACAACCAGACACCACACTTTGAACCAAACCTCCCAAAAGAATCGGCACCCAGTGCTGCCCCTAAAGGATCCATATCCTGACCATACCATCTCCTCAGCCCAGCATCCTGCTGCAGCTGGACCCACCCTCGGAGGCCTAACAACGCTCATGAGAGCTGTGGAGTTCACCAAAACTCCCTGAACAGCTGTCACACTTGGGAAAATAAGTGTATTTTATCCTTTAGAAGCACAGTTGTCTCCACCTTTATTTTTTCAAATAACCAGTGACTCCAACAAAAGAACCATTTCTCCCTTCCCTAACAAGTATCTGAGATTAGAAATATTTGCTTTTTGTGCTTTCTTTACACGACAGAGGGGAGCAGCTAGACCTCAGTCTAGTAAAACCATATGAAACAGAGACAAAGGTGCTTCAGTCCCACTCTCAGAGCAGTGTCCCCTCCCCAGCACCCTGGCTTACCTGTCTCTGGGGGCAAGAAGGCAGCAGGAGGGCAGGAAGGGTCTCAGGGTGGGCTGCTTTGGGCTGGGGGACTCCAGTGCTGCCACTGCCGAGCGCAGGACTAGCCCTGGGGCTGCTGAGGCTCAGAGCCAGGTGCTGCAGTCAGGATGCAAGCTGACCGCTTCCAAACTGGCTCTGGGACATCAGCAGGAGCTGTGCTGGTGGCAGAAACTACGTAGAGCCTAAACCACCAACACCTTGAGGTGCTCCAAGTACCAAACTGTCCCCTACACCTCCCCCTGCCCTTTATAACCTCTCAGGCACTGCCCTGATGAGGCGACAAGGACAGGTGCTGTTTCTCAGGCTGATGACCCGGTGCTGTTCCATCTGGGAAGGCACCACTCATCCCTCCCCACCCTTCTGCAGGAGCTGCTCTTTTTGTGTGTGTGATTTTCCCTCCCTGCAGTGGCAGATTTTATGCGTTATCCAGGAAAACGGAGTGATGCGTTCCTCGGTGTAAACATTGAGATGCTGTTTCCATCCATCAGAGCAGCACTTAGGTGTAGATGACAATGGAGCTTGCACAGCCCTAATCACACACTTTGATTGAAATAAGAGTACGGGGGGGGGGGGGGGGGGGAATGGAAATCAGATGCCTGGAGCTGAGCTTCCATGGAGCTGGGAAGCTGGAGTGGCAGAGCTGTCCTGGGGGCTGGCCTGAAAGCAGCCTGAAAGATGGAGTGAGTCTATTTACATGGGCTTGAAGTCACAGGACAAGGGGGAACGGCTTCATACGGACAGAGAGTAAGTAGGTTTATATTAGATATTGGGAAGAAATACCTTCCTTTGAGGATGGGGAGCTCCTGGAACAGGTTGTGCAAAGAAGCTGTGGCTGCCCCATCCCTGGAAGTGTCCAAGGCCAGGTTGGACTTTGAGCAACCTGGGCTAGGGGAAGGCGTCCCTGCCTATGGCAGGGGCAGTTGGAATGAGATGATCTTTAAAGCCAAGTCATGTCACTTAGTTAGCAAAACCAGGCTCTAAGGACTGGAATGTAAGCACTGCTGCTAAATGCCCCAGGGTCAGCTTGCCTGGCTGATGGGGCTCCTGTGGGGCTTTAGGGATTGTTGTAGCTCCGTGTCTCAGTGCTGCAGTGGCAAGGAATGCTAGTTCTTGGCCTTGCTGTCAGAAGAAAACCTATTTACCACGTTCATCTCTCAAGCTGACGTCCTCTTTACGCCTCACATCCTCAGCAGAAGGTTTGGCAGCGGCAGGTCTGGCCGCGCACAGGGAGGGGGTTTGTGAAACAAACGCACCTCGGGACCTACAATTGAACTTGTTGGTTTGACGATGATGCGGCGGCTCCTCCACCGTCACTCCTGGTGACGGATCTTTAGAAAAGCAAAGGCCAATTGTATAGATTCGAAGTCGGTAATGAGCCTAAAACTGTGTGATCATTTCGGCTCCTGCTGGGCGAGTGGGAAGAGGACGAGCTGGTGCAGCACAAGAAGCGCGGGGCTCTGCTGCCTCTTCGTGGCCAAGGAGGTGTCACCACCGTGTGCCCCCCGTGCTGCTCGGGATGGTGGCTGCAGGGATGGCTGGCACCCCGTCGGCATGGGACAGGCAGGGTACAGAGCCAGCTCTGGAGCCAAAACCCAGGCACCAAAGCAGCGAAGATTCTGGTGTCTGGCACTCAGAGGTGAAATTGCAATTTTCCAAGGAAAACCCGAAACAATGAAAGCGACAAAATCATAGAAATAGAGCAGAAATTTTGGGAGGTGCTTTTCATGGGTGGTCAGGGACTGATCCTTTCTTTCTGCAGGAGAAACCCCAAGTGTCCTCTGCCAGGACATCTAATGGCCTTAACACCCTGTGTCATGTTCCCCAACACACCAACTTCTTCCATCGGCTCTCAGGAAGCAGCGGAGTGGGACACAGCTCTCCTTTATTGTCATCAGTTTCTGTGAGGCCAGGGATGTGCACTGTAATCCCAGGGACTGCCATAAATTATGGTCAGTCATGCAGGCTGTAGAGCTGGGGGCCTGCTGGGGGAATCTCAGTAGTGAGTTCCAATGGAAAAGGCAAGGCTCAGCAGAAAACTGGAGAGGAAGTCCTCCCGAGGGATGTGACCAGCTGGAACTTGGAGCAAAAGACACACGAGGCCAGCAACGAGATCTATGCAACGTGGAATGGGAGGAGCGAGTAGCAGAGCTGGCTCTCGGCAGCATGGAAGCACCAGCGATCTTCACCGAGGCAGATTTTTACCAGCAGAATTTCAACCCTCAGGCATATTTGGAAGAATATTACAGCATGAGTGACGGCAAGGAATGGGCAAACGTGTTTCTGAGGCAAAACTTGAGGAGCCTGCATAAAATGTTCTCCTTAGGTGAGTACTGCCAAGGCATTTGCAGGGCTGCTGTGGGGCTGCCCACAGCACAACATGTGCCCAAACATGGAGCAAACTCTGTGATACACAGAGACACTCCTGCTTGGTTAAAAATATCCCTCTCTCCCTGCATATGTGTGTCTGTGAGTACAGGGAATTGCAGCTGGAGCTGTGCCACAGTTTCTGGGAACACCATCAAACCCAGCTGGGGCAGTGGGGTGTGGGGTCAGTGTGTCTGCCCCAGGGGCTGGCACTGCCCCTGCCATGGGCTCTGGACCTGCTGCAGGAGTTGCCTCCAGGCTGGGCGGTGGCCAGAAAGCTATGGGGGCTGTGCTGCAGGTCTGTGGCACTTGGGGTCACATTTCTGGGCTAGGGAGAGCACTGCAAGAGGGGCTCTGGGATGTTTCTGCCCTGGGGGAGGCTCCATCCATCCTCACTGGAACTGTTTGCCTCTGACTCTGCACCAGATGAGCTGAGAGGTGGCACCCTGATAGATGTGGGCTGTGGCCCAACCATCTACCAGCTTCTGTCGGCTTGTGAGCGCTTCCAGGAGATCATTGCCTTGGACTACACAGACCAGAACCGCCAGGAGCTGGAGAAGTGGCTGAGGAATGAAGAAGGAGCCTTTGACTGGGTGCCAGTGGTGAAATATGTCTGTGAGCTGGAAGGGGACAGGTTGGTATCCTACCCCCTGCCACCAACCATGCTGGCTGTGCAGCTGCAGGCTCAGATGTTAAATAACCACAGAACCTTCATCGGCTTGTTTGTGCATTTCCTTGCTAGGGAGAAGTGGGCTGAGAAACAGGAGAAAGTGAGGAAGAAGGTGAAGCAGGTTCTGAAGTGTGATGTGACCAAAGCCAACCCCACAGGCCCTGTGTCCCTGCCACCAGCTGACTGCATCGTCTCCACCCTGTGCTTGGAGGGCGCCTGCAAGGACCTGCCCACCTTCTGCAGTGCTCTGAGGAACATCAGGACCCTCGTGAAGCCGGGGGGGCACCTGGTGATGGTGACCGTCCTCGGGGATACCTTCTACGCCTTCAACAAGCAGGTTTTCTCGAGCCTCTGCCTGCAGAAACACGAGGTGGAGGCAGCTGTGGAGGGTGCTGGCTTTGAGGTGAAGCTCAGCGAGGCGCAGCCGTACACGGAGAGCACGGAGTGCATGGACTGCCAGGGTGTGCTCGCTCTGGTGGCACGCCGGCGTCCCTCTGACACCGCGTAGTGTGGGGAGAACAGCGGGGAGTCTGGGTTCAAAAAGCCCTGCTGGTGTAGCCCAGGGGCTCCCAGCTCTTTATCTGGCACCAAATAAACTCCTGAGTGCTCTAACCGTGCCCGTGGGTGGGGATTTGTGTGGCACCAGCTGACGCAGGAAGGATTTTTGATTTTCACATTTTATAGATTTTAGGAACACAGCAGCTGTAGCAAAGTAGATCTAGTGTGTTAATATTTCTAGCAGCTTGAGTGTAAGGTCTTTCTATTGCTACCCCCTGTCCCAGAACAGCGAGCTCAAATTCCTCAGCTGTTCAGTCTTTTTTTCAAGGCAGAAGATTGAAGAATATCAAAGGGAGACATAAACATGGGGCAGAGTGACCCAGAAGTCAGAACACTGGAAGAACTTCAGGGGCCCAAGGAGGACTGATGAAGAGGAGGTCTCATTGAACCCAGACTCAGTTCCTGAGGGGGTGGAACAGGGTGGGACCAGGGTGGGGAAAAAGGTTGAACTGGAAATGTGTAAAGTGATGACTGGATAGATCATATTATAAAAGCCATGGAAATTAGAGCTTGCCCACACGTGTGTCAATGTATTCCTGGGTGAGCCTGGGTGCTCATTTAAGTCACTACCCTCTTATCTCCTACCAAAAATTTGGCTTGGAGTCTTGTTTTACAGATTTTTCAGGCATCAAGCACTCCAGCAGACCAGGCTCGGGGTAACTCCACTGGCTTCTCCCAAATAAATGCCCCAAATAAACCAACCAACCACCAAGAGACTCTTCTAAAGGTGAGAGTGGAATTGGTTGAATTTCTGAGTGCCTGCACATTAAGAGTGAAAACAGGCAGCTAAAGAATGGGGTTCCCCCCTGGCCAAAGCATTGGTGAGACCACACCTTGAGTGTTGTGTTCAGTTCTGGGCCCCTCAGTTCAGGAAAGAGATTGAGGGGCTGGAGTGGGGCCAGAGAAGAGCAACAAGGCTGGAGAAGGGACTGGAGCACAAGGGCTGTGGGGAGAGGCTGAGGGAGCTGGGGGTGTTCAGCCTGGAGAAGAGGAGGCTCAGAGGTGACCTCAGAACTGTCTGGAACTCCCTGAAGGGAAGTTCTGGCCAGGTGGGGGTTGGTCTCTTCTCCCAGGCACTCAGCAATAGGACAAGGGGGCACGATGGGCTCAAGCTCTGCCAGGGGAAATTGAAGTTGGATATCAGAAAGAAATTATTTGCAGAGAGAGTGCTCAGGCATTGGAATGGGCTGCCCAGAGAGGGGGTGGATTCCCCATCCCTGGAGGTATTTAAAGTGAGATTGGCCATGGCACTGAGTGCCATGATCTGGTAAAGGGACAGGAGTTGGACCAAGGGTTGGACTCGATGATCTCGGAGGTCTTTTCCAACCCAATCCATTCTGTGATTCTATGAAATCAGAGAAGTTTCTCGTTTTCAACTCTTTTCCTTTGAGGAGCAAAATGGGCACAAGGTAGTGACCCCCAAAAAAGGCACAACAGAATTCCCAAAGTGTTGCCTGTGAAGCACCTGGAATAGCTCATGTTCACCTGGAGCAGCACATGGAACGAGCCCTGATGGCACAAGTGCCACACGCTCCCAGCTGAGCCCGGGGGGATGCAGGGAGGGAAAAAAGGCACAGCAAAGTAAACGAGGCTCTGGGGAAATTAAGGCAAAGTGGAAGTCCTGGCAAAGCGAGGTAGCAATTCCCTTTCTGAGCGAGTGGCTGTTTGGAATTTAACCAGGCGGGCGTGATTAAACCAAATGGATACAAATCCTGGGTGCGGCAGCGAGTAATGGGGTGGAGAGAATGAGCAGCACCCAATTAACGGGGAAATCAGCACCTAATGAAAAATGAATGCTCAACTGCCCCTCTCCACGTTCCTCCAGATGGAAAACACATCCCGTGTCTCACGGGATTCCCAGGGGATTTCAGTGGCTGGGTCTTGTGGGATTCCCAGGGGATTTTGGTGGCTGGGGAGAGCCCAGCAGGTCCAACACAGGGGCAGGGGAGCTGCTTTCCTCTGGGGAGGTGAAGTCGCTGGGAAGGGCACTCCGATGGGATCCAGTGCCAGGAGCAGCTGGGCTTGGAGGGAGAACGGGGTCAGGAGCCCAGGAAAGGACACCAGGTGTTCCTGGGATCCATGGCTTCCCTGTCTCCAGATCACCCAATCTGGAGGTTTTAACAGGCTGGTTCAGGCACCCCCAGTCTCCCAGCAGTGCAGGGATAACAAACAGGGAATGATGGGGAAGAGCCAGCAGCATCCACGTGGTGTCACTGCCTGGACATGGCGATGGTTCCCTCGTGACAAATGGGGTTTCCTGCTGTTTGCTGGCTAATTACAGGTTATCAGGTAATCCCCGAGGCTGCACGGTGGGCTCTGCACATCCCACATCCCCCTGGGAGCAGTGAGGCTGTCCCACTGGGATTCCGCCCCCGAGGCTGCAGCCCCTTTCCTGTTCCCTTCCCCAATTCCAATTATTTTTCCAGACTCCCTTTCCCAATCCCCTTTCCCAATTCCATTCCCTAGTTCCCTTTCCCTACTCCCTTTCCTAATCCCCTTCTCCAACTCCTTTCCCCAATTCCCTTCCCCAATCCCTTTCTCAATTTCCTTCCCCAGTCCCCTTCCCCAATTACCTTTCCCAATCCCCTTCTCCAATTCCAATCCCCTTCTCCAATTCCAATCCCCTTCTCCAATTCCAATCCCCTTCGCCAATCCCAGTTCCCTTTCCCAATTCCCGCCCCTCCTTCTCCCACCGGAAACGGCCTGGCGCGCACGCGCCGTCGCCCCGGTGACGTCACGGTGTGTTTTGGGGGGGCAGCGGCCGCTGGCGGGAGCGCGCGCACGGCCCCGGGGCGCGGCCATGGGGGCGGCGGCGGCCGAGGCCAACCGGACGCTGTTCGTGGGGAACCTGGACCCCAAAGTCACCGAGGAGCTCATCTTCGAGCTCTTCCACCAGGTACCGCGCTGGGAGCGCGGGGCAAGGCGCGGCGGGGGAACGGGCAGGCCGCGGCCGCCATGGCGGGCGGGGCGGGGCTACGGCGGCCGCGGCGGGACACGGGGCGGCGGGGCGCGCGCGCCCGTACCCACCACCCACCCACCCACCCACCCATCCATCCATCCGTCCACTCCCGTGGTTGTTTAACTCCCTCCATCCCCTGTGCCAGGCTGGTCCCGTGATCACCGTGAAGATCCCGAAGGACCGGGACGGACGGCCCAAGCAGTTCGCCTTCGTCAATTTCAAGCACGAGGAATCGGTGCCCTACGGGCTGCAGCTGCTCAACGGGATCAAGCTGTACGGGCGGCCCATGCGCATCCAGTTCCGAGCAGGTACCGCCGCAGGGACCTCGGATCACCCTCTGCCTGGAGGGAGAGGGAACTCCTGCCAGCTGCCCCCCAGCCTCCCATGGATTTGTGTTTAATTCACTGTATTCCTGTGCCTCTTCCCAAGTAGCCCCTCACCTCACACACTCCTGTCCTGGTGCTTCCAACGGGGACCTTCAGTCCTTCATGGCCAGTGTAACCCCCTTGGCTGAGCCTTTTCCTTGGGTTTTTATTGATATTCCTTTTGTACCCCTGAGATCTGTTCTAAATGACCACACGAGCAGCAAAAGTCACATCAGAAGGTGGTTAATTAAGGCACGTTGGCCACAATATCACTGCTCTCTCCTGGTGGGCATTATGCAAGCTCAGTGCCTTGGTTTGGAGGCTGGGCCCATGTGATTTTGCAGGTCTCTGACAAAACCCCAGAGTGAATAAAGCACATGAAACCTGTTGGGTGTCCTGCATGTTCTCCTCACACCCAAGTTCCTCTCACTGGTGTTTGTGGGTCTCCTGAAATGTTTGTGTTTCCCCAGGGAGCAGTCATGCAGCCCAGGATGTCAGTCTATCCTCCTCCCCGCTCGGAGCCAACAGTGTCATCCCTCCTGGAATGCCACATCCAGGCTCCAACTGCAGCAGGTATGGGAACTTGAAGTTAAGAGCAGCATTGCATGGCTTGCTGGCTCCAGCCTCCCTTCCTGAGGGCACCGTGTTGTTTCTTGCCTGTGGAGGGAACATGGCTGGGATGCAGATGCCCCTTGGACTGCAGTGGTTGTGTGTTTAATGCTGAATCTCCTGATGTGTTTTCCCTGCAGGTATGAGAGGGTTCCCGAGGGTGTGGTCACAGCAGGATTCTCACCCAGCCTGCAGAGACAAGCGATGGTACGTGTGCTGGTCCCTCTCATGGGGTGGAGCTGCCTCTCCTTCTGAGTCCTTGTTCCCTGTCATGATTGTGGGAGGGCATGGGAATATTCCTTTGGAGCCCTGAAAGGACAATCCCAGAAGATCTGAAGCTGATGCACCCAGGGATTCAGCTGGGAGGGCTCTGGGCGGTGGCTGAAGCAGTGAGCAGTGGTTATTCCATAAATTCCTGTTCAGTCCGACTTCCAGTCAACCTCTCCCATTCTCCTGGTATTTACAGTGTGATTTGGAGGCCAGCACAGGGTTTGTGTTTCTCCACCCCTTCAGCACTATGTGGGGCAGTGAGAGCACCAAACCCACCCTCCCAGAATCACAGACTATTCTGAGATGGAAGGGACCCACAAGGATCATCGAGTCCCACTCCACAGAGGGGATTGAACCCATGACCCTGGCATTATTACAACCAAATTTTAACCAACTGAGCTAATCTTTCCCCTCCTCCCTCGCAGATGAACAACATGGTGCGGCAGCAGCCCCAGTTCGGCGGGAAGTACGAGCAGCCCGGCTTCACCCCTCCTGGCTACCCCCACTCCTTCCACAGCCCACTGCCAGGCTTGCCGGTGCCACGGCGCACCGAGGGGCCGACGCCGCGCAAGGGCCGGCTGGGCGCCCACCCCTACCCGCCGGACAGCTGGCACTTCGGCCGCGAGCGCTTCGGCGAGCGCGGCACCGACTACGGCCGCGGCAAGTGGGATGAGTACGGCTTCGACGAGAGGGGCCACGACACCGAGCACCACTACCGGGGCAGCCGGGAGGAGCCCTACGACGACAGGCACCGGGATGGCCGGAGCCACGACTACCGCAGGGACAGCTACAGGGAGGCCAAGTGGCACCCGGCGCGGCACTGATGGACTCGAGGGCAGAGCAAACGCGACTTTTTTCTTACTGAGTACTTGTATAAACCACCCCACCCCCTAAAAACATCCCCCAGTGAAGTCACCTTTTAGTGTTTGTAAAAATAGCAGCAGTGCAGTCCTGCCAAACTCTGGTCTCAGTTTTAAATGTGTTTAACTCACACCTCAGGGCTTTTCATGGGGGGAAAAAAAATGCCATGATGGAGTTTTGGAGAAACTGTGGCTGTTTTGGAGGAGAAGGGGCTGTCTCTGTCAGATAGGCAGTACAGCCTTCTGAGCAGAGTCCGAGGTGGGATGGATCCTGCCTGGTGTCTGCAATATTCCTCATGGCGGTTTTGATACAGAAACAAAATCACAGAATGGTCTGGGTTGGAAGGGATCTTAAAGCTCATCTCATTCCAATATCCCCTGCCACAGGCAAGGACACTTTTCCAGTAGACCAGGTTGTTCCAAGTCCCTTCTAACTTGGCATTGAACACTTGCAGGGATGAGGCATCCACAGCGTCCCTGTGCAACCTATTCCAGTGCCCCACCACCCTCACAGGGAATAACTTCCCAATATCTAATCTAAACCTATTCTCATTCAATGAAAATATCAATACGTGAAATACCAACATGCAAAATATCCCAGTATCAGTATGTGAAGTATTCCAATATCAATATGTGAAATATCCCAACATTGCCTTGGGGAAAGAGCATTAAAAGCCTTTCTGGGGAGGCGAACTCCCTGCTTGGGGCGGGGGGAGCGGAGCTGCTGCACGACGGGGAGGAGCGCGCGGGGGGAGCTCCCGCCACCTCGGGGCCTACATCTCCCAGCAGCCCTCGCGGCGCGCCCACACCCCCGGGGAGCGTGGGCCGCGGCGCGGGGGCCGCCGGGAGCTGTAGTCCTTTGGCAATGCTGGGCGGCGGCCGCGCCGGCCTGGGCCGCCTGCGGAGCTGCGCCGGGCGGCTGTGGCGGGGCCGGCGGCGGGCGGGGGCCATGGCCAGCGGCGACATGGGGCAACGCATGGTCTGGGTGGACCTGGAGGTGCGGGGCGGCGGCGCGGGGCGGCCGGGGGGGCGCGGGGAGGGCCGGGCCGGGCCGGGGGGCGCGGGGCCCCCCCCGGGCGCGCTGACGCGGCCGCTCGCCCCGTGGCAGATGACGGGCCTGGACGTGGAGAAGGACCAGATCCTGGAGATGGCGTGTCTCATCACCGACTGCGACCTCAACGTGCTGGCCGAGGTGAGCGCCGGGCCGCGGCCCCGCGGCACCCCCGCAGCTCCCGGGGGTGCGGGGGCAACACCCCGGGCCCCATCCTGATGTTCCTCACCGGGACCTGCATCAGCTGTGCTTTGTGTGTCAAGGCTGAAACCGCACCGTGCTCTGCTTGTGCTTTTACTTTTACTTACAAACTCAACTTCTACTTATAAACTTTTTTTTTCCTTTTACCCCCCATTACTTCTGTGTTTTCCTCTCCCCAGGGCCCGAACCTGATTATCAACCAGCCCGACGAGCTGCTGGAGGGCATGTCCGAGTGGTGCAAGGAGCATCACGGGAAGGTAAAACCCTTCTCTGCCTTCGCCACGATGAGAATGACGTCTAATTCAGAGCGATCGCAGCAGGGACAACTCCTGTGCTGAGCAGTTTGCAGTCAGAGAGGAGGAAGGATGGGAGAGCATCATCCTTATTTCACCGCCCCTGGAGGTTTTTAAGATGAGACTGGATGTGGCACTCAGTGCTGTGATCTAGTAATCACAGTGGTGTTGAATCAAGGATTGGACTTAGGATCTTGGAGATCTCTTCCAACCTAGTAGACTCAATGATTCTATGATGTTTTGTAGTGAGGAGCCCATGCAAAATGTTTTGCCTAAGGTCTCACAAGTGATCTGTGACACAGAGCGAAATGCACACAGGAATCTTTAGCCTTCAGCTCCCAGCTTGCCTGGAGCAGCTTGTGCTTTGCAGCCTGGTTTTTAATAAGCTGGAATAGTGCTGGAAGCTACTTCCTTGAGAGCAGGAAGCATCAGCACCGCCCAGCAGCTGATGAGGCTCCCCTGGGAGGGCTGGAGCAGGCAGGGGGAGCCTGGAATGGGATGTGATAGTCAGGGTTGTGCTGCTGGCTCCTGTCTCCCAAGGTGTGGGCTCAGCCTCCTCCTCCCAGTGTGAGGTTGGGAATTGGGGTTTGGCTCCCCAGTCCTCTCGTGGAGCTGATGCCATGTCCTGCCTCTGCAGGAGCCCCGGTGTAGGCTGGGTTGGTGGGTTCCTCTGGCAGTTCCTCCTGGTGAATCCTCTTCTGCCTTGCATAAAATAATTCAAAGACTAATTCCAGCAGAGAAAGGGAAGGTGAGGCTTGTAGGCCCAAGTAAGAACAGGTGCAGGATCACTGCAGAACAGTCCAGAGCCAATGAAATGCAGATTTCTCCCTGCAGATTTTGGTAGATGTGGGATTAAACAGGCCTGTAAACACCGGGCTGTTATTTTTTCATAACAACTTTGTACGTTCTTTCATTGAAAGCTTCACTTCTGCAGCAAGAGATTATTTTTAGTCTTTGGGCCACCAAAGAAAGGTTCCTCCTTGCCAGCAGCAAGAGAGCAAATGGATTTTCCAATCCCTGATGATGAATTGAAATTCAAGTTAGTTTTCAATTAAGGGCTGAAGTTTTAAGACACCCATAGCCCCCCCCTTCTTTCCCCTTGGCATCTTGATCTCTGTGGGAAGGATTAGCAGGAGTTTGGAAAATGAATATTAATTTGCTGTGATGGGTGCTTTTCCCTGCTCCAGTCGAGGATTCCAGATCAGCTTCAGCCTGGGAGTGAATTGGAGATGGTAACACGCGTCCTCACTGCTCCTGAGGAGCTACTTATTTTTAATTGACTAAGAGAAGAGAAGCAATTAGAATATAGATGAAAATGCAGCCACATAATGAATTTTTTAACCACCACTTGGATCTGTCAAGTAGATTTTTGCGGCACAGTCGTGGAAATATATAGTGTAGCCAGATGGAAATAAATCACTGAGAACACTTGGAGAGGATTTGACATTTAAGTATTGAAAAAAAAAGAAGAAAGGAATTTTTCTGATTTATAGGATTCTTGATAAACACTTAAGGCAGCATCCTGGTTATTTGTGTTCACTGATAGCTGCTGCTCTCTGCTGGGGAGGGAAGTGCCTCTCCTGGAACAGGGATGTAAAGGGATGTAAAACTCCTGGGTCACAGACATACAGGTGGATAAATGAGGCCTCATGTCTTGGTAATTGAGAAGAGCCCCGAAAAAGTGCAGCAAAGAAATCAAGAAAAAAGGGAAAGAAAAAGCCCCAATCCCCACAGGAAGGTCAGTGCTGCCAGGACTATTTACCTGCGTTGGGTTTACTTGCCAAGCAGGAGGTCTCTGGGGAGAGTGAAGGCTGGGGGTGTCCCAGAGAACTGAACACAGTTCAGGAAGTACCTGGGGAACAAACTGCGCTTCAAGGGTTGACCTTTTCCTGTAGAGTTAAACATTTACCTGAGAACTGGAGCATTCCTGACAGTCTGTGTCAGGGTGTTTCTGATTTATGACTTGGCTCTTTTTTGCAGTCTGGCCTTACTAAGGCTGTGAAGGAGAGTAAAATCTCGTTGCAGCAAGCAGAGTACGAGTTCCTGTCCTTCGTGCGGCAGCAGACACCACCGGGGCTCTGTCCTCTTGCAGGTGAAGCATCTTCTTTCCTAACAACAACAGCATCACCTCTCCTGCACTCCCAGCTGGATGCAGACACCTTTTGATGCACATGGCAGGAATGTGTTTGTCTTCTATGCCACGCCTTTTCCTCACTGGGTGTCCAACCAAAGGCCAAATATGGGTCTTCCAGGTGTTCTGCTACCTGCAGCTGTGTGCAGAATGTTCCCGTACAGTCTGGGGATGGGTGCTGAGTGAAATTAATACCAATGGCTACTCTCACTTGGCAGAAAACCCAATGTTTTTGTGATTCTTTGATATTTATCTGTGTGACAGAAATTGTGGGTGTAGTAACTGAGGAATTACTAGAGGTATTAGTATTTAAACCTCGTGTGATCCTACAATGAAAATCTGACAAACCTTTACAATCATATTTACTAGAAAATGGGATAAACGAGCTGCTTGTGAATGGCTTTTCCTCCCCTGTGATCTCTCCCAGCTTGCTCATCCTGCTGCTCGTTGCCATGTTGCTCTGTAGCGTCTTTGAAGAAACATCTTGTTTTGTGTCTTTGTAGGTAACTCTGTTCATGCAGATAAGAAATTCCTTGACAAATACATGCCGCAGTTCATGAGGCACCTTCATTACAGGATCGTGGATGTGAGCACTGTCAAGGAACTTTGCAGGTAAATGTTCCCCCAATTAAGTGGTTTGAAAGATAACCCCAGGGTTGCCTGTTAGTGGTGTTGGGACTCTGCAGTTTGTAGCAGGGAAACGTGCAGGGTTATGGCTTCTCTGGGTGTCAGTGGAACCAAAATTCTTTTATCAAGGGTAACAAACCTGCAGCAGCCACCAGACATGGTTTTGAATCCCAGTTTCCTTTTTAAGTGGCAATTTCTCCACTTGCAGGCGCTGGTATCCAGAGGAATACGAGTTTGCACCAAAGAAGGCGGCTTCTCACAGGTGAGCTTTCTGCTGCTGTCTGACAGAGCAGGGCTCTGGAACCAGGGCAGGAACCTGGCTTTTCCTGAGCAGGATATGGGGCTCCCTATGAATTCCAGCGTCCTGAGTCTGATGCGGGTGGAGGTTCTATGCTTCTGCTCACTGTCAGATGTCTGTAGCCTCCTGTCTGAAGTCTGGACGGTACAGGGAAAGGGTTTCTTAAAATACAGAGAACCAGAAGTTTCTTCATCCTTTCAATCACTTAATGGGGATTTATCTGCCCTTGTTTGGGGCAGAATTGGTCACAGAGACACCAGAATTGGAGAACTGTGAATGAGGAGGTGAGTGTTGCTCCTGCTTTTTTTCCTGAGCTCGGAATGTGTCAGAAGAGCAGTGGGAAGCAGCCAGGGAATCTCTGTGGCTTGGCTCTGATGTGGCCATGCTGGGCAGGGAGGAGGGTCTGGTAGAACAGAGAAGGAGAAGGCTGTCACAGAGGTCCCAACTGATGTCATGGTTGGTGTGTTTCTGTGTGGAGCTGACCCCTGAGCACCTGGCCTGGAGCAGGGAGCTGATCTCCAGAGCCCCTGACTCTTCCCTGTGATTGAATTGCTTTTAACAGCCAATGCTGCAGGTCCTGTTGGCTTCCAGGAGCTCCATGTCCCATGGTGACATAAACTAATAAGCCACGTGTTGCTCCCTGGCACATCAGCACCCTTGGAGTTTTATTGCTTCCCTGAGACAACAAGGGTTATTTTCATTTCTGACAGATGCACCATCCATGTACATCCCTTTGGTTTCCTGCACCCTGGAAGTTTTCAGTGGTGCTGCGATCCAGGTGTAGCTGGAGATACACACAGGCACTTTGAAACCCTCCTTAATTCTCTTTCAGAGCACTTGATGACATCCGGGAAAGCATCAAAGAACTCCAGTTCTACAGAGACCACATCTTCAAGAGGAAAACGGATGAGAAGAAGAGGAAACTGATCGAGAACGGGGAAAGCGACAAAGCTGCCAGCTGATTTCCCTCCTCCCACGCTGCCTGTAGCACACACTAGATTTGTCTCCTGGTTCTTTTCTGTTTGCCAGTCTCTTTGGGAAGCTGCACCCTGGGTTACCTTATTTCTTACCAGCTGTTCAATGCAGATGGAAGCCTGAGTTGCTGCTGCTTTTCAGTTTGAGCGGGGAATCGGCATGCTGGGCCTCAGCAGTGCCTGGGTTCGGATGTTCTAGGTAATACACGCTGTTTGATACTCCTTGCACCTGGTTTGAGGTGCAGTCTTTCACGACACAATAAAACAGGTCTGTTGAAAGATGGTGGTTTTGGACCTTTCTTTGGTGCTTGCCATATAGCCAGGTGAACCAGCTGCTCATGGGTTTGCAGAGGAAGACACTCTGGAAAATTACAGTCATTCCATTGGAATGGTGTGGGTGCCAGTCCTTCATGGGCATTTAACAAGAGGGGTTTGGTCAGCCTGGAGAAGAGGAGACTGAGGGGATTGCTCATTGGGGTCTGCAGCTTCCAAAGAAGGAGTGGTGCTCTCACACACATGGTGGGATTGTTTGAGTGTGTGCAGGGCCAGCAGTTGGACTTGATAATCTTTTTGTGTCTCTTCCAGCTCAGGATATTCCATGATTCTCTGAGTCCTTATCAATAAGGCTGCGTCAGCCTTCACTTTCAAAGTATCTGTCCTGTAACTCCCCCTTTCTCACAAAACACTTGTGGAAGTAGGAACCACAGAAAGCTGCTTCTGTCACCCAAACTGCCCTGTGGTTGAGTTTCCAGAGGAAGCATGACTGCTTTTTTAATGTGAAGTCTGGAGAAAAGGAAATTTAAAGTATAAAAGGAATGTATGTCAGGAGAGGGACCTGAGCTTTTGGCTGCAAGTAGCTCGCTCTATTCAGCAACACTTTCTGGAACATCGGAGTTAAAACGTTCGTAAAACGTTTGTTTAATAACAGAAACTGCGACATAACTCGGTGCTAAACAGCCACATGCAAATCACAGAGTAGGTAACACACAGATCACAGGGACAACTGCCACCTCAGCAATCCAGGGCACAGGAGGTAGGACTGAGAAGATGAGGGGTGTTACCAATTATGAGACAAAACCACACAAGTACCTGAATCCCTTTGTCTCTGCATCCTGACATTTGCTGCCCCAGCAATTAGTGCAGCGGCTCTGAAGGAGAAGGTGCTGCAGAGCTTTACAGGCATGAAGCTCTCTGCTACCAAAAATAGTAACGGGGAAGGGTCTGAAGTGCTGAAAAACACTTCAGAAAAGAGCAGGAAACCCCACAGGACCAAACAGTGTCCCTCGTTCCCCACAGAGCCAGCTGGGAGGCACTTGCCTGTGCTACAGGTACAACCCTGTCCCTGTGATCCATTCAGTGCATCCCTCAGAGTTGGTGTTCTGCCTCTTGCGGCTGCTTCCAACCTCTCCTGGGATGTCCCAGATCAGGACCTGCCAGTCCATAAATTGAAGGGTGTAACTGAGCACAGGGCGTGCAGCTTCCTGGCACGTTTTTATTATGGCCATTAATAATAACAGCCATCCAGGGCTTCTCAATCCTGCTGATCGTTGGAGCACCTGCTCTGCCAACTCTGGGAACGATTGTTATTGCAGAGAGGCTGTTAAAATGGTTAATGGGGCAAATAAATGAGTCTGTGAAATGTCTCTCTCCTTTGTCACTGGGTCCCAGGTAGGTCGGCAATTCCTGTGAGGTTTGTTTCCCATATGCCAGTACCCATGGACAGGGCTGAGGGACACCCCTGGGTGGGATTATCTGCCACAGCCAGCACCTGCAGAGATGCCTGGGATGCATCCCCACGGTGCTGCCGGCCCCCCACCCACCAGGACGCTGGGATGGTGCTGTATTAGAGCTGAGGACACGCACTTCACCCTTGTCCCAGCAGCTGCCCAGACCCACATCACACCCACATCCCACCAGAATCTGCTTTGTCTGTCATTTCCATGTTGTTAGTTTTCTATCCTTCCTTTGACTTCTTTCTGTGGCCTACTTCTCCTGCTTTTCATATTTTATTCCTTTTTAAGAGGCTTTTGTTTTTCTTGAAACGTTTTTTAAGAAAAATATGCCACATGTGTTTATACATTTTTAAATATTGTTTATTCTTTCTTCTGAAGTAACGGTGCTGTATGGAGGATTTTTATCTCATTTCCCTGTGTTATGCAATAGCATTCCTGGTTTTCTGTGCTGGCACCGTTTGAAGTTCCGATTTAGTACAAATTTGTCACGCGCTTGGCAGAGCAGAGATAAACCCCACGAAAGCGGGTGTTATTTTGGGCTGGAAACAAAGCTCCCTCCTGCAGCAGGGGCTGGGGAGGGGGAACAGACATGGACCCCCCAGATTTGCACCATTCCCTTCTCCAGAAGCACTTGCACCAGTTGTTGTTTCTGTGTGTGATGCTCTGAAAGCTCCATCAGCATTGCACTCATAATCACAGAGGTTCCAGATACAGGGATGTAAATAACTGTGTGCTTTAGAATGTGGTAGCTAATAAAACTTCCTCAAAGGCAAATATAAAGCGTGCCTGGGGTTTTCAATGGAATTTCATAAATTATCTTGGCCCCTGCAATTATTTATTTGAAATGGGAATTTGTGGAGAGGTCTCAGGTCCTCTAATTCCACATTAATAATGTGCCCACGGGTTACAGAGCAACTTAAAATCCACATCACTTATTCCAGCTGGGTGTTGGAGCCATCCTTGCCCTGAATGTGCAATAGCTCTGGTTGGAAACGCCCACCCTCCACTATTTGCAGTCTCCACTATTTAACCCTCATGGAAATCCCTCCCCCAGGACAGAGAGGCAGATCAAGGTGGTTTAACAGCACATTAAAACCTTTACTGCACAAGGGGTTTGTGTTCCCATTCTCTGTTTGGAACAGGACTCCCACAGCTCCAGCTGCTGCCAGTCTGGAGGCTTTCCCATGCGGAAACTCCTTCCAGACACGAGTCATTTGAGCTTTCCATGACCCATTCCTCCCTCCCTCCCATTTGTTTCTCTGCCCTTCCCTGCACCTCTCAGTCTCTCCATCCATCCACATGGCACTATTTGGGTGCAAAACACAGAAATCAGGAAAAAATCATCACATGCTACACTAAAACTACACTTCTGCCCAGCTTCAGTGAGGTCTGCTGCCATTCCCATTTTCCAGAGAAATCCCTGTGCCCTTCCCCCCCTGCTCCCAGGCACAGCCACTGGCTCCACTGCAACAGTCCAAAAGAGCTCCTGCCCTTCAGCAGCCACGTCACAGACATGACACCAACCTTAGAGGGCAGGTGAAGGAAACAGTGACCCTTCCTCAAACAACATCCTCCCCACTTTGTTCTGGCTGAGCTGGATGCTCAGAGGTGGCAGGGACACATTCGGGGCACTGCAGGGACGCTGCACAGCCTACCTTGGCACCACTGCTGGCACTGCCCACCAGCCCTGTCTGGTGCAGCTGCACCGGCTCAAGGTCGGCTGCAGAGAGCCTGGAATAGAAAACCTTCAGACATGTCTTTTTTTGTCTCTTTTTTTTTTCCTCCTGCTGCCGTTGATGATACCCTTTTACTGGAATAACTCTCTCCTGCTGACAGATAAGCTTTTAGGATAGTGAAATCTCTGTGACATTTTAAGTGCCCTAAATGACAAAACAAGGACGTGCAAAATTACCCCACGACTACTCTGTAAAACACAACTTGTCAGGAAGTTGCTGCAGCCGCCTGGGCCCAGCAAGGATGGGGCAGCCCCACCTCTTCTGGAACTGTTCTTGCAGTTGGAGAGCAGGTGGCATAGCATGGGCAGAGGGAAGAGAGGGAAAGGGGCAAAACAGGGAGCAGAATGAGGAAGAGCCTCCTGAGCCATTGGGACAGAGGGTCCCTCTGGCACCAGGGACCTGCCTCTCTGCCGTCTCCCCACTGATGGATGGGATCCAAATGGCTGTAAATTGCTGGGTGCTGCAGCAATGTTTTATCCATGTGCTGGAGGAGCTGTTAGTGGTGCCACGTGTAGGGCATGGGCTGACAGTCAAGTGCCCAGCAACGTGGGGAGGGAGAGGTGGCAGTCCCCGAGATCCATTCCCTGGCACTTACACCAGCAGGGAGAAGAGCATAAATGAGTGTGATAATGATGTGATGGGGCCTAGCAGAGACAGTATTTTGGAAATGAAAACAATTATCCGGTGAGTCAAGTGGCACCTTGTGACACCCCAGCTCTGGACATCAAGGGCAGGTTGCAGGGCCTGAAGAGCGAACAAATAATGGAGGTGCAAATCCTTCTGCTGTCCTAAGACAAGACTTTGCTGTTCACCCTTGAAGTCCCCTTTCTTGGGAAGTGTAAGGGAAACTGTTCTGCAATGACCACACAGCTTGTGTGAGCCTTGAACCTTCTCCAGACAGAGCCCTCTCCTGCACTGTGCCAGCTCCAGGCACTGCACTCCAAAGGACTAAAATCAGCCTCTACTCCTGGCCCGACAGACAAGACCAGGGGGAGGATCACGCTCTCCAAACTTTGCAGAAGGGAAATGAAGCACAGAGAGATGAAGTGACCTTCCTAAGGTCACGTGGGGAATTTGTAGCAGAGCCAAGGACTGCACTGAGATCTCCAGGGTCCTCATCTACTCCTTCCACCGGGAGATATTCCTTCCTCTTTCCCTCCAGCCAAGTTAAAAATAAAACTGAGTTTCATTTCCCTTTGGCAGCAACGTGACTCCAGTGCAGCAGCCTGGTCTGCGAGCTGCTGGGGCTGCAGCACTGCCAGGATCTGCCTGGCTTTCTGCAGTGCCCAGTTTTTTAGGGTATGGCTGCATGCATGGATATATTTGTGTGCACATATTAATTATGTGGCATTTCCTCCCCATAATTAAGCGGAACCTCTTCATAGCCCCATTTGAAGCAAATCTCTGTTGGTTCAGAGGAACTTTCATCGCCAGCCAGTGCTCTGAGGTGCCTGTTCCCTCCAGCTGGAATAAAACTCCTTATGATAGTGATGGAAAAAGCAGCTCTGGGTTCCCAGTGCCATCTCGCAGAGCCCAGCACTTTTTTGGAGGGGAAATGCCTGTATTAATACCTGCAGCAAGTTCTCAGCAGTGCCCCAAGGGCTGGGGAGCAGCATGTACCACTGTACCTGCAGTTGACTATGACTGTTCACATCCCCTCAACCTCCCTCCGAGTCCTCCAACCTGTTGCATCCTTCTGTTTTCCCTCCTCTGCTCACCAATACACCTGGCAGGAGCTGCCTCTCGTTCCAGGGAGGCGCAGGGGCTGGGAGATGTTCCCTGCCACATGTATCTGCAACAGCCTCGCCTTTCCCTGAGAGGTTTCAACACTTGAACTGCTGCTCATGAACAGCCCAAAACCCACCACCCAATCCATTCTCCTGAGCTGCCTTCCCTGATGGCATCGCTGCTGTTGCTGCAGTTGGTCTTGTGGTGTCTCCCTAACACAGGGAGCTGCTGAGCTGCGAGTGAAGGGAGCTCTGGCAGGGAGCGTGGCAATGGAAACAGGGCCAGGATGGGAATGCTGCACAGAGCCCGAGGGTTTCCCTTGGGCGGCTATTTTTTGACTGCTCCTGAAGGCAAAGGGGGATTCTAAGGGCACATGCTACATTTCTAGGTATAATGCCCTTGTTTCCACAGGGAACAAGAGTTTCTTGCAGGAATGAAGACTGGTCTGTTCCTTGTTTGCACGGGGGAGGAGGAGAGAGAAACCCAGGCTGCATCCCTGTGCTGTGTAGGCGTCTGCACGAACCCGACACTCGTGGCATGTGTCAGCAGAGGAGGCAAGTGTCCCACCTCTGTGATTCCTGTGTGATCAGTGTCAGATGCTTGGCGTTGTCACTCCTGCCTTCTCCTCTGCCTCGGGTCCGTATCCAAGGCAGCAGTGCAGTTCGGGGTGATGTTTTTGGTCTGTGAGCCTCTGCAGAGGAGAGGCTGACTGGGCACAGGCAGCACCTGGGGCTCCCCATCATTCCCACTGATCCCCTGCGAGATGGCAGGCTGGGGAAGGCTTGGTAAGAGGAACAACCACATTTGTAAGGGGGCATTCACCCCAGACTTGGTGGTTTACCTCCCACACTTTTTAAAACACATGCATCAACTCTGACTCCCAAGCTCTACCTGGCATTGAACCAGCAGCTGGTGCCTCTCCTCCTTCCTGCTTTCCCTGCAAGGAACTGACCTGGGAACATAAGAGCCTCATGTTTTCCCAATAAAGAGATTCCCTCAATGAGCAGAGCTGCAGCTCTCCTTGAAGCAGATGTGGGAAAGGTTTGATGTTGCTCTCTGGGTTTGTCTGCCCACAGCAGAGCCACCTAATGGAGCAGGTACCCAGCAGGTACTGCAGCACATGTGCCCTTCCCACACCAAAGCCTCATCCCCCAGCAATGCAAGACCTTTGCCCTTTCAAGCAGTGCATCTACAGCATTCCACAGGAATATGAACACGCAGGTCCCTTGCACAGGTGGAAGGTACCTGTTGAGGAGCCAAGACTACAGCTCTGCAGCCCCTGGAGAAATGCTCTCCATGGATAATCCTTTTCTCCCCTCAGGGTCACAAGTACCCACCCAGTCAAATATCACAGGTGGCTTGTAGAGGATCTGAGTCAGTCTGTGATCATCAATAACCCAAGTAGATAAATTAGGGCTAATCAAATCCCCCCTGTCCAGAACAAACAGTGACCAGTAAAAGGGATGACGGGAATGTATTCCTGGTGTGATCAGCTGCACAGCCCCATCCAGGAGTGTGCACTGGATGGAAGCACCAAGACACGTGTCAGCATTGGCCACTGCAGAGGAGGGATCCTGCCCTGCCTGGCCCGGCCACACCACAGCCTGGCTCACTCTAATGGATCCACTTTCATGTCAGGCAGCGAAAACATAAACAATATGTTCTGGGATGATCATTTCCCTTTCCAGAGGGACAAAGTGACTTGGCCTGGGGTCTTTGCTGTGTCCTCTGCTGTGTGCTTTAATTGCCCTGAGATGCTCTACCTGGAGAGAGCCTTAATACATAATTATATACCATTAGCAATGAGAATAACATGACAACTGCTTTGGATAATCACAGAGAGCACCGTTCCTGCCAGTCTCCTAGCTACCACAGCATACACATATTGGGCTCATTTTGTACAAGAGGGCATTTTGGAAGAATTATTTGAAGCTGGAAATAAGAACAGCAGACACACAGACCTGGTTTCACAGGGTTCAGATGGAAACCAACGGGAAAATTCACTGCAAAGGCTAATCAACCAGTAGGATTTTTAATTTTCTAAACTCACCCTAATTAAGAGCAGAGGTAAGCTAGCCCAAAGGAAGCCTTCGGAAGACTGTGGGTTCTCTCTGCCTGGAGATTGTGTGATGTCTGGTGTTGATTTAAAGACTCTGGAAAGCTGCGCTGTCATTCCTAGGTAAACCATTCCCATGTTTTATGACCATGCTGCTAAGAATTTATCCCATATTTCCTGCTTGAATTTGTTTGACATTCATTCCTAGCCACTAAGGATAATTTTTCCTTTCCCTATCCCCCTCTGCAGCCACCCACCATCAGGATTCCCCTCTCCTTGAGCAAGCGTGGCATGGTCACCACTCCTTTGGCCATTCTTGGCAGCACACCATGCCCCTTTGCTTCTCTTCTTCCCAATTTCCAGAGATGTGTATGCCCACTTTGTGGAAACCATCCTTAGAATTCCAGTGTGCAAACACCCCTTAGACTTTTGACATGTCCCCACAGTGATTTTCTCCTAAGCTTGAAATCATCCTCTTTGCCCAAAGCACTGTGGCAACTCCCAGCTCCCATCTCACCCTCCCTCAGGACCCTCTGCTTTGTCCTCCCAACAGCAGGACCAGGTTTTAATCCACCACAACAACAAGAGTCAGGCCCTGAGACATTTGGAGGCTGCTGGAAGGATGGTCCCCATTCACCATGACGGTTCCTGTTTACCATGATGCTGCAGAGTGACACAGAACTGGGTGCTTCTCATTGGGGGATGTGCCTTGGTGCTGGCACTTCTCTTCAAGAAGGGCCCACAGCAGTGGGCTGCCCGCATCCCCTCCCTGCCCTGTGAGTGGTCCAACATGCCCCTCGTATGCTGTGGGATGTCACCCACTCCCGTACACTCCCCCAGCTCTTCCCTTTGATGCGTTTTTCACCCTGAAGGACAGCACTGCCAACCCACTCCTGAAGAGTAAAGGAAAGCAAACAGGAACCTTCAGAGGTGCTCCAAGTACCAAGGACAAGGCTGGCTGCTGCCAAGGTCACAGGCATGAGGATATTCATCTTCATTCCTCACCATCACCATACAGCCTTAGCTGGAGAGAACTGAGCTGCTTCCGGCTGCGCCTGTTTAAAGGATGAGGGAGCACAGGATGGTTCAAGAGGAGATTGCTTCATAAGACAGTGGCTGAGCTGATAATGCCAGCTAAAGTCAGGCCACCAGGGACCTCTTACAATTTTAAGATCCAATCAACTTTAAAATATTACTGTCTCAGGCTGGCAACGCATCTTGGAGCAGAAAACAAGTGATCCTGTTTTATTTACGGAGCAAAGGATGTTCTCCCTGTCCTCACCCATGTATTGAAATATTAATGGTGTTTGTGTGCGTTGCTGTGTTAACATCTCATTTCCACAGCTCGGTCTAAAAAAGCTCTGGTTAAAACACTTAATGCCACGATGCCGGCTGACTAGGAAAAGGGAACAGCAGGGATGCAGAGGTCAGGGGCAGCAAGGACACAAGAAATACCTCAGGGAAAGGTTGCAATTAGAGAGATTTGCATCTTATTCCCCCTCTCCTCCCAGTGAAACCTACTCTGACTCCATCACCTTCCTGGTAACCAGATGTCACCGCTCTGGAGCAGCTTGTTCAGCATCAGCAGATGCCCAGCCTGACTTGCCATGGCTAAGGAAACTGTGACCTTGGGTTAGAAACTCCAGAATTTTCAGGTTCATCTGACTCGTTTCACCCCTTGTGACTACCATCCTGCAATCACACATATTCCTGCAAGGTCAAGCTTCACTTGCAGAAGTTCAGCTTGCGAACAGTCACAGAGCAGCAGCCCTGCTCCTGTGCCTGGGCTGGGTTGTGCTGCAATTCCCTCCACACTCCCTACCTGTTGGGATGCTGACAGAGAGCCCGGGAGCTCTTTGCAGCCAGCCCATGTGCTGGGTACCGCTGCTGCTGTCTGGGAAGTGCTTACATGACACATCATCACTCTGCCTTAGCCGGTGGCCACAGTGGGACGGCAGCAGTGAGGACTGCATTATATATTTTATCATAAACACAAAAGCAACGACTACCACAGATTCTTAATAAAAATGTGTCTCTGGCGCCGGTGCAGAGCGCGAGTTAAACACTGTGTAACATCAAGCAATTTGTAGCGCCTGCACTTGCGATCGTGCAAACGTCCCCAAAGTGCCCCATGGAAAAGTCAATAACATCAATAAAATCAAGAACAAATAAAAGCAGCCTGGCTTGGCAGCAGGTCTATTCACAGGGAAAATCTCAGTGGCCTTTTCAACAGGCTCAGTGTGAGAAATGTCCCCACGTGCGGGGAGGACGGGCACTCTCCTCCCTGATTGCACAGTGCCAGGACGATACTGACCAAGGGCATGTGCCACAGCATCATGCTGTGCCCACTCTCTGGGTCACACCAACCTTTGGATGACCAGCAGTGCATTCCCTCCTGCATGACACTGAGCATCCCTGACACTCTAACAGCACCCAGTCATCCCAGGTCCCTCCAGGAATGATCACTATAGAAGCAACAGGTAAGAGCCATCCTGGCAATCTGCTGCCTTTTGTTGGGGTCTAAAGGACGTCTCCCAAAACTCTTATTCTCTCCTGTGTTGCCTGATGCTGCCCTTTTCTCACGTCCCAGGACCTGAATGCTCTAAGTTATGCGGCTTCTTTTATTATGTGCCCATTCATCCATGCCAGAGATTCACATTCCTCCTCCTTTATGAAGAATTAACTTGTTGGAGCTGATTTATGAAGACTGGCAGGCACCTGTGCTGGAGCAGGGCTCTAATACGTTCATCATGAAGTCCTGTAGTTATTCCTAAAAGAGCTCATGTTAATGCCTCACATTAAAATTCATATTTTATTTCTACATAACTAGATGTCTCTCTGCAATCTTTAAGATATGCCCTTCAGAACCTGGATTTCTTTTTTTTCCTTTTTTTCTTTTTTTGTGAGGGATTGAAGCTGTGCTGGTGACAGCTTCTCATAAACACAGGGTGGCATCGGCACAGGGCGGTGGGTTGTGTGTTCTCTGCGTGTTACGTGCCTTGGGTCTGACTGACAGTGAGGACTCGTCAATGTACACCCTCCATTAAACACAACTCACTTGTGTTGGTGCAGAAACAGAACAATTTTCCTTAAGAACATAACCTTTCCCAAATCTCCTCGTGCTAACAGGAGCCAGGTTGCACTGGAAAAGCAGCAGGCTGAGCTTTGCACTCTTCAGGAAAACTGTTGAATATGCAAGGGGTGAGTGGAGCCAGAGCAGAGGCATGTGGGGGAACAGCTCCAGGGGAGCCTTTCACGTGGGAAGTGGTGGGCATGAAAGCAGAGCTATGGGGGGGCAGAGGCCTGAATCGTTTGGAGGGAACATTTTTTCCTATTTCAATACAGCATATTTCATTCCCTGGCAGAAACAAATCTACTGGAACCCACTGAATCTGGCACAGGTTCAGTGCAGAACATAATTGTCCCAAAACTCAAGTTGGCCAAACAGCCCAGCCCCAGGTACCCTGTTTTTCTAACATATTTCCTTTTGGATGCCAAGAGCACCCGAGGACTGGCCAGGGACCCTCAGCATCATGGGGGCAGGTGCTACTGGCACATCCCCATGGCTCCCCCCATGCCCACACAGTTCAGAGCTGGCTCTACAGGAAGGTGTTGGCAGGAACAAAGCACCATGAGTTAACAACTGACTTCAGCATTCTACTGTGGATCACAATTGACCGCCGAAAGCCTGATCTACAGTACTAATCTGATAGGACTGTAATCAATTGCATTTCTCACTCTCAGATGCAGGGAGAAAGAGAAAAGGAGTGGGAAAGTTAATTTGTATTTTTTTTTGTGCACCACTGCAGCAGAAAAACCTTATTCCTTGTTATAATTTGTGTTCGGAGGAGGCTGCTGTGTTGGAAACACTCACACGGATGACCACTGCTCCAAAGAAAGCCCATCGTCAGCCAGACAGACATGAAGGCTGTCAGTGGAGTGGCCATGGCATGACTTTTGCCCTTCTGTGAGGGATGTGGTGCTTGTAGGAGCTGAGCAGCCAGGATGGCTCTGAGCACGAGTGGCCAAGCTCGGCATGCTGCTGGCGACGGCCATCGCCCAGGCTATCAGGCAGCGAGTGGATGTCTTAATCCCACTCCTGCCCTGGATCTGATCCAAGCCAGATTGAAGTCGGTGGAAATCTTCCCGTTGGCTCCCCCGGGCTTTCAGCCAGACGGACAGCGGCGTATGGAGTTCCTGGGATGCGAGACAGAAAAACAGACGGAAGGCCCGAGCAGAGCCGTGGCAGGACTCCCATGTGAATGCACAAGTAGATTTTGCTGCAAAGAGGACATGAAGCCCTTAACAACATTGACACTGCCCAGAAAAGTATTGGAAACCTTTCCCTTGGGATCCTGGCATCACTCAGCACAGCAAGTCCATCTGAGCATCCTCAGTGGCTCACTCCTGCTCCCATCCCTGCTTGCATCCCGTCTGTCCAGCAGTGTCACCCACTTCACCATGGGACAGGACGAGCCACAATCCCTCAGTGCTTATTTATTTGTTTTTACTGGGCAGCACAGAAAATGACAGCTCATAAACTGCCTGCCAGCACCCTCCCTCCCCGTGTCCTTTGAAGCACTGCTAACCGCTGGCTTTGAACCTTCTCTGTTTATTGTGCACCACGAAGCTCACGCCTTCTCGGCTGACATAAATTATAGAGCAGGAGTAGAGAGAATAGGAGGAAGATAATGCAAAATGCCCTCCCAACTAACTTTGCTAATTAAACCAGCTCTGAAGCCTTCCCAAACCACCCCCATGTTATGACAACGTGAACAGCACATTCCATGGAAACTGTTAAATTTATTGTTAAATAAATTGTGGAGATAAAGTTCAAATGAGACCATTGTTGGTTGATAGCTGAACATGAACCAGCATGTGCCTGGGTGGGCAAGAAGGCCAATGGCGTCCTGGCTTGTACCAGTAAAAGCATGGCCATTAGGACCAGGGCAGTGACCTGGGCACTGGTGAGGTCGTTCCTTGAATCCTGGAGTCGGTTTTGGGTCCCCTCATGACAAGAAAGACGCTGTGGTACTGGAGCATGTCCAGAGAAGGCCAACAGAGCTGGGGACACGGTTAGTGGTGGGCTTGGCAGAGCTGAGTTAATGATTGAGTTTAAAGGTAATTTCCAACCCAAGTGATTCTCAGATTTATGTCTCATTGCCCTTATGCAAAAGGAAATAATCCTCAAGGAATAGGGATTCCTCTGAGCCTGGGTCACGTCTCCTGCCCTGCTCCCACCAAGACACTCACAGCACACAGCAAATATATTCCTTCTGGGCTTCCCCCTGGATTAGAGCAATGGCAGCAAGGCTTCAGGCTGTGCCAGCACAGCATGTGAAATGGGAACTGACTGTCCTAACAAGAATAATATTCCTTGCAGAGGTTCACGCACTGCTGCAATTGAGTTATGAAACGCCATGAGGATCAGGTGGACTTTGCAGGAGCTGCTCTTCTCACGGAGCATTTTTTCATTGTCTTTAGCTAAAATAACCTTTCAGACATCAGGAGCAGCATCCTCCTCCCCCTCAGCCCTCCAGTCACTCTGTCCTCCACCGAACATTGATTTTTGCAGTGCTCCTCATTTTTCCTGTGCTGGAAATGAACCTGACTGTGTTTCTGCAGAGATGGTAGAAAAGAGACAGTAAAGGCAGAGATGTCTGCGTGACCATGAGGTCAAACTGGTCTAGCTTTTGGGAGTCCTTAGAAGAGGCTTCAACCTGCCCTGTGTTAGGCACTTTAAATTCAAAACGTTGACAGCTGAAAAAAGACCCAGGCTTCACAACTACCTGCTCAATGCTGAAGGAGAATGAGACTGACCCTGTGCCAAGGACTGCTGTCCGAGGAGCCCCACAGTGGGGTGACAGTGACTTGCCCCAGTTAACTCATAATTTGTGGGTGATTACATTACATTGATGGGTGGTCATCCTTTTCCACCTTACCACCACTAATTAGCCATCAGGGCCTGGAGCTCTTTGGCTGCTATTTTAAGTCGTTATTCCCTCTAAGCAAATGCAGATAGAAGCAACTTCTTTTTCCTAAATGAGGCACAGCGAGAGCTTTCACTCAAAGCCAAAATCAAAGAGTGAGCTGGAGATGCAGTTGGAGGAAGCTTAGAGAAGTTTGGATAACCTTGGTGTTGGTGGGGGTGTGCTTGGACCTGTGTGCACTGACAGCAGCCCCAGGGACAAACACACCTGAGTGTGACAGGCATCACTAGAAAGAAGAAACTCTAAAGAAAAAAAGCAACTTTTGCCTTCAGGTCTGTGTCTCACAGTTCCTGGGCACACGGTAAATTCTGCTGGGGGAAGTGTTTCTGTACAACTGCTGCATTGACAGTCACAGGAGGGCTGGAAGGGCATTGGGTGGAGCTCTGGATGTTTACCATTATTTATCCTTAGTGTTTTCCTGGTGCCAAGAGGCCCTGGGTACTGAGCAGCCCTTGTTCAAGGAAGTGCACACACAAGAGAAGGCAGGTTTCTCCAAAACCCATAAAAGTGAAAAAACCAGAGACTATGGATACATTATCACTGGATGAGGGCTCACCCTAAACAGTTATCTGTAACTATAAAGTGATTTCATTCCAGAACCAAATGATAAACTGACAAATTTCATGGCCCAGTTTCTATTCAGGAACTACTCCCCCTGCTTGCTGAGACTCGATTTTTTGGGAAGTATCGGAGGAAAATGAGCACTTCCCCCTCAGATCTCCCCGGGGAATGCTCACACGATGCAATCGCTCACTCGCAGCATCCCTGACACAAAAGTACAAACGGCGACATTTCCCAGTATCAAACAGGGATCGGAGGGGAGTTGCTGAGATCAGGCTCTGCTCTGATCTAACTTGCATCTCTCCAGTTTAAAATCTTAATTGAAATGCTACTTGAAAGCCTCTGGAGCGCAAGGAGGGGAGATAAACTCAGGCGGTTGCCTGGAATGCAAAAGCAAGGGGAAGGAAAACCAAAGTGCTGTTTTTTCTGAAAATATAATTTTGAACTGCCTGTCACTGGCAGAGGCACGGATGTGTTCCTCTCCAGAGAGGGACAGGAGGGAGAGGAAAGTCATCTCCCAAATTCGTTGTGAGCAGCAAGTGTCAGCCAGGCAGCAGCACTGCCATCCATCCTTTGCCTGCTGTCTCCCTATTGAGTTTGGGAAGAGGGAGGAGAAGGAGGGGAGGGGGCACGAGACCACCACGTGTGATCAAAGCTGGGCCTGAACCCCCACAGCACTGCTCACTGTGACAGCACATCGCGATACACAATGCACAGAGCTGGTCCGAGCACTCCCTCTGCCCAGCAGTGGATGGAGCGCTCCCACACATGCTGCTGCATTCCACCCTCCTAGTGCTTCCAAAACACTTCAAACAAAAGAAACCAAACACAAAGAGAGGGCTTCGAGGACCCGTGAGCCTCTAGCAAATGCAAATACAGAGCACATCTATGTTTAATATGGAATAATCCCCCCCCCCGGTGCTCGGCCTCACGGCAAACAGAGGAGCGATTTGCTGAGCCTCTCTAACGCCACCTGCTTCGCTCTCCTCGGATCCTCATGCTGTTCATTTCACAAGAGCAGGAGAGGCTGAAGACAAGTATTGATTTTGGGGAGAATGAAGCTTCTGGGCCTCATTTCCACACGTGTCTGGGAATCACACAAAGCTGGGGTGTGCATCGTCCATGGGTATTTACAGCCGACTTTGCCACCCCCCAGAGTCCCTCTGCCTGGGGACACTGGCCATTCCTGAGGTCCGTGCCCTGAGCCCCAAGGTCCCCCTCTGCCCACAGCAGCCAGGCAGCTCTTCCACATGGGAGACCGGGCAGGGAAAAACCCCCAAAGTGGCCAGGAACAGACTAGCGGGTAATTACACTTTGCAACATCTGCTACTTGCTACCATTTGTTTTAGTATTTCTACTTTATACATTGGAACGCTCTGAATTTTTGGCATCTGGAGCTGCTGAACTGCCTTGGAAAAGAGCTCCCGTTCGACGGCAGCGGCAGCCCCCATGCGTGGCCAGAGCACCAACACCATGGCAAGGACCGCTCAGCCAGCCTGCCTGCCGTTTTTTTAGTGGTTTGGTTATTTTGGGTGCCGCAGACAAACCTCCGACAAACCGTTTGTTCATTTGGGAACAACAGAGCTTAAAAACAAACGAGGTGTTAAAAGGAGCGAGCTCAAAGCCGGGCTTTCATCTGCAGGCTGCGGTGCGGCTTTGATGGGGCCGGGAGAACAGCTCTGTTCTCAGGGGGATAATAATTATGTTTTTGGCTTTGAGAAGTCCAGCGGGTTGGATCTTCACAGGCTCTTGGTGCTCCCTTCCCCACCTCCTCGCATTTCGACTTCAAAGCAGAAGGGAAGAAGCCCCAAATAGCATCATTTTGTTGATCAAAACCCTACACTAAACACTGGCCCAGGTGAAGAAACCAGAGAGGAGCTTTTCATTAGCGGCAGATGAAAACAACACCTCGCTCAGGCTTGGCCGCTCCCATCCGGAGCAGCGATATTTCACCGGCTAAGGAGCCGCGCTCAGCCCCGGCTGCGCGCACAGGCAGAGGCGGGAAGAGTGTCTTGCTCTGGGCACCGGCATTTAGAAGAAAATGGTTTTCTTTCATCTGTCCAAGTAAATCTCTTCCCAACACTTGTGAGCCTGATTGCTGCCAATTTCCGCTGCAGAACGCAGCCGTTCGGAGGAAAGGCATTAGGACTAAGAGATACTCATAACATTTCAAATGAAGCCCTTTTTCGCCTCTCCCCCTCCCCATTCCACCTCAGGCTATATCTCTTTCAGCGCTTGGGTATCTATTCTTTGAGAACAAGAGATACTTCTCCGCTTGAGCTCTGTCCCGTTTTTTGCAGTCCCCGCCTAAACACGAAAGCACTTTCGCTTGGAGGGATGAGTCCCCTTTGCAGAGAGGGACCTTAAAGCACATCCAGTTCCACCCCCATGCCACTGGCAGGGACACCTTCCATGGTCCCAGGCTGCTCCAAGCCCTGTCCAACATCGCCTTGAACACTTCCAGGGATGGGGAAGCCACAGCCTCTCCCGGCAACCTGTACCAGGGCCTCCCTGCCCTCACAGGGGAGAATTTCTTCCTAATATCTAATCTAAATCTACTCTCTGTCATTGTGAAGCCATTCCCCCTTGTCCTGTCACTACATGACCTTTGTAAATAGTCTCTCTCTGGTCTTGCTCGAACAGATCCACATCCTTCCTGTGCTGGGGACCCCAGAGCTGGAGGCAGCACTACAGGTAGGGTCTCACCTGAGTGGAGCAGTGGGGCAGAATCCCCGCTCATCTGCTGCCCATGCTGTGGGATAAGCCTAGAACACAGCTGGTTTCTGGGTGCCAGTGTACATGTCCAGCTCCTGTCCACCTGCTCATCCAGCAGCACTCCTAAGTCCTTCTTCTTCCTGCTCTCCATTCCTTCATTCCCAGCCTGGATTGATCCTGGAGATTGGCCAGACCCAGGTATGGAACCAGTACTTGGTCTTGTTAACCCTCATGAGATTCCCATGGGCCAACTGCTTGACTATATACTCCACTAGGTATATATATTTTGAATTTTTTTTTGAGTGAGAGCAAAGAACTGGAGCATCTCCCCCCAGTGCTATGCAGGAGTTGCAGTCGCTCAGGGCGCACACAGGTGCCAGGCTACAACCACTTTCCACTTATCCTTCTGTGCCTGAATATTGCCACACATATGTTATGAAAAATTACCCGCTGCTTGGAGAGCTCAGAGATACAATAAGATCCACATCAACATTAATGAACCCCTGTCTCTCCTGTGAGAGGAAGCTAATGTAATAAGAGCGTTATATTCGGCAAACAAATGCTTGAGACAATTTTTTTAAGCACCAGACAGTAAACAGGACCGAAAATATCCTCATGAATTACAAGAGTCTAAAATCCTCTACTGAGAAATTAATTTAATAGCAGTAAATACTGGAGCAATTTCCCCCATGTGAAATGCCGCCACCACCACATTCAGTTAAAAAGCTTCATTTAAGCAGCACGTGGGCACCCAAGAGGGCAGGGGAAGGTATTTCATCACCTGATGGTCCTTTGGAAGAGGCTTTGTCCCTCCTGCACCAGCCCTAGCTGAGAATGTACCTTCTCCCGTGGAATGGTCAGGGTGAGGGAGAGTGAGATCATGTTGGAGGGACACAGAAGGAGGAAAAAAACCTCAACCAATGTAACAATTTGTGGACAAACTGCAAGTTTAGGGTATTTCTTAAAATTTAGCCTCCCTGGCCAAAACCTAGACCTATCTGGGCATCCCCCACATTTACCTGCTGCAGAGAAAAGGGAACATGGGGCCGGGGCTGGTAATTCCAATTGATTTTTGGAGGAGGCTTCATCCCCTGGAGGGGCCTCGTCTCTGAGAAGCAGCATCTGCCGAGATTGCCGATCGGCGCCTGCCTCCTCCGGCCGTAATGAGATCTGGGAGCGGCTGGAGGAGCCGGCACACCGGCCTTTGGGGAGCACATGGGCTTTGAAAAGAATTATGTTAATCAGAATAGCCTTCTCCCTGCATCTGCTTGGCTGTTATTCCGGGCAAAATTAATAGGTCTAAGGAAAGATCCGATCATAATGACAATCTGGTCTGCGCAGCGGGAGATTTTATAAAGGAGCTGAACTGCGGCTCATTGAAAACACTTAAAGTAATTAGTTACAGGGCTACTCGCTTTCTTTCCTTTTAATAGTAATAATGGTTATTAATGTTTACAAATTACAGTGCCGTGCTGGAAATGAAAGGATGGCTGGAACTGTTGCCCAGGGAAAACAGGCACTCCGAAATTCAGCCCCTGTGCTCCCTTAGAGATGGATTCTCTCTCCCCTAGGCCAGTGCCACTGGAAACAGGGTCCTTTGGCCAGACCATGACCAAGGGCTCACCAATGTGAGTCATTATGAGCCCAAAACAGGGGTTTGGAACCGAGTAGCGATGGTGTGGCCGCCCCTTGCTGGCACACACTGCACTCTCACCAGCCAAGTGCCAGGAAAGGCAAGCTGAGAATCACTCTGTTGATAAATATGTAGGAGAAGCTCAAATCAACCTGAACTTTAGGAAAGAAGAAAGATAATTAAAATATAAATAGACATGTTTGTTTCAAAGATTGATGGCAAGCACTCGACTCAGCCTGAAGATTAATCAGAGAAGTATAATTATGTCTTTGCACAAAAAACCCCCTGTTAAATGTCCTGTCTGCCCCAAACAGCAGAGGAAGGAGGTGGCCAATGCTGCCAAAATACACATGAAGCTGAATTTTTGAGGACGGTCCCTCAGCACAGGGACACTGCCATGTGGGGCCAATGGCTTTGCTCCACTCCATGGGTGTTTCAGCAGTTTCCCTCATTTCCCCAGAAGCACTTCATTTCCACACACTGGAAAACTTTAATGTGCTGGGATTTCCTTGTGTTCCTGTCCCCCAGTCACACCTCCAAAGCCATTTGTAGGGATACAAGGCACTATCCCATCAAGGACACATTTTGTCTGCTCTCCTTTCTTTGTAGCCCCTGAAGACTCTCCAAGGACATTTCAAGGCATAATTATGGTGCTAAATGTTAGTGCCCGAGCTTGTATGACCTGCTCATCATGCTGGGGGTGCTGCTCACTGAAGCTTCTCCATAACCCCATTACACCCCAGGGCTCTGGGGACCAAGGGCAGGAGGTGGATGTAGCATCACCAGCCTCACGTTCCTCCCCAGCAAGAGATCACATGGCCAGGCCAAGGCAAGAGATTGATTTGTGGGAGCTGCGCGTGTGTCTCAAGCCATGTGTGACGAGCACAAAGATTTGTTTGACATCTCTTTCCACGCAAGGTCAAGTTGTACTCAGCTGCTGCTGACTCAGGCAGTTGGGATGCTGCAGAGCTCCAGAGAGGGTGGGATGCTGCCTCAGCACACCCAGCCACCAAAGACATTTCCCTCTGTGCCACTTCCAGCTGTGAAACATCAGCCCAGCTGATCCCACCAGGTGGGCACCTCGGCAGTAATGCTCAGGGTGTACCTGCTTCCACCAGCACCCCTCTCCACCAGACCTTTCAGTGCTTCCCCCACTCCATATTTAGTCACCCAGCAACATTTGCTTGGAGTTGGGGAAGTTTTTCATTTGAAGCCCTTCAGAACAAGTCATCAGAGCACTGTGAGCCAACTGGAAACACAAGAAGGGGAAATTCTATGTAAGAAGTGTCTTCACAGCCTTCAAGTAACTCCCCATTAGTGGTTCATGCTCCAAGACCATTGCCTTGGACTGTGCATCAGACAGTCACCCCACAGGTCTCTCTTTTACCAGCAGGTCCAAAATCCTGAGGGAGCTTCCCATCACAAGGCAGAGCACGTCCTCACCTCCTCACACGTGCCAGCTGGGAGACAGGGCTCAGTTCTTCACATTATTTACTTTTTATAGACAAAGCTGTGACCCTGGTCTCCTTTTTAAAGCTTATCCATCATGTAGATCTCTCCTCTCCCTCTCGGCATCAAGCTGAGAAGAGGATGGTGTGTGGGGAGGGATGCAGGATTTATTCTGCTGCATCAGTGCTGGGGATGGAGTCGACACGTGGGAATCCCTCCTTTCCCTTCCTGGTGCAGTGGACCAAGGTTCCCATACCCCTCTTTACAGAATGCAGGAGATGAGCAAACAGAAAGCAATGGATAGTGGGAATTTTTGCATGGCAATCAAAAAGAACAAGCTGTCATTGCCTACTGAGCGAAGCCAGGGAGCCTTAAGTGCAGCCCATCGAGTGCTTTATTTAGAGTATCTGGAGAGAGAACAGGTAAAATAGCTGAGTTCAGGGATGAGGCCACAATTCTCCTGGCTTCTGAGAGCTGAGACTCTCCATATGAGAGGTCAGAGTGATTTTCATGAATCAGAGTAGCAGTGCCAGATGCTCTCCTCTCAGCTGGAAAAAGAGGACTCAAAAAGCTCTTTTCCCCGTTTTAAAATGACTCTCCATTTCAGAGAGAGCCCACATCACCCCTGGACCTTCAGCATTCACGTTGCACCCAGGCACCTCAGTGGTATCCCATGGCCCCCATGGGGTGGTGGCAGGAAAGAGGGGGCCTGTGGTGCTCCCACTCCTCTCTTGCTGCCTCTGTGGTGCTGGGGCTGTATGTGATGGGGCATCATTATTCATGTACACACATACATATTGTATACATATATATACACACACACATGTGACAGACGGACTCCACACCGAAGGCAGAGGGAAGGCAGCTCCCCCTCCATCCACGCTGGGACACCAGCCCACATGCTAATCTGTCATTGTCTTTCCTTTCATCCCTGACCAAACCTCGGAGCCGCTCTGTCTCTGCAAAGAACAGGATGGAAATGCTGCAGGCTCATGAGGCAGATCCCTGCTTTGTCTGGTTTCTTCTTCTCTGCGCACAAGGATGTTGGAAAACAAAGTTAGACATAAAATCCTCTAAATTATTTGAAGAAGAAAAAGGCCTGAATGCGTGCCAGGCAGCTTTTAGGGGAGTGCCGGCAGAGGCAGCCCAAAAGCTACTGCTGAGCATATTAAAGAATGGCATTATCAAGTGGAACAGACAAGACATGTATATAATGCATAAGTAGTGTTTGCTGCTTCTCCAAACAACTCATAGATCACCAGGACACAAGCTCCTAGGAAGAGCAGAAAGGAAAAGAGAGAGGAATGCACGATAGCATCAGAAGAGACGTGTCTGCTGCCAAGGAATGGAAAAAGCCCCAACAAAGCCTGGGATCTGGACAGACTGGCAATGCCTGCGGGTCTGGGGACAGCTGGAGGGAATCAGCACACAGGAACCCATGAGCCCTGTGCTCGTCCAAGCTGTCCCCTGCCTGCCAGTGTGGGTGTTCCGAGTGCCACCCACGGTGCCACCAGCCCCAGGTGACAAACAGGGCCTGACAGCTCAGTATAGTCTGCCAATGAAGTGACCTTCAACTGCTGAGGGATGTTTTCAACAACTCGTAAGTGTAAGGAAGGTTCACTTCCATTCTCATTTAGCATATTAAAAGGGTATTATTGCTACAAACCAGGAACCCAAATGAGCCCCTGGTTGCAGCTTTGGATGAGGCTTTAGTCTAAAGGTGCAGGGCAGCGATTAACACACAGCACAAAGCATTTATCCTTCATAAATGAGGCCAGACACGCTCTCCCTCACGATAAGCAATGGAAGGGCCATAATGAAGCTGCACAGAGGCAAAAGGCACTGGGGAACTCATGTGAACCTGGTGGCTGTGGTGGCTCTGAACTGTGTCCCCCAGTTTCCACAATCGAGCTGTTCCAGACAAGCTGCTGTTTGCAGCTGCAACAGCTCAGCTTGTGCCCCAGACTCTGAAGCGCTAATCCTGCTCCTCCAGCCTTTACCAGGGCCTTCCTACTCTTGTCAGACCTGTAAAGCCCCTTTGCCAATATAACAGAGTTGTGCAATTTCATCTCTCACCTCCCCAACGGGTTTGTCAGCCCCATTGTGGCCATGGTGGCTCCTGACTCCCTCTTGTCTCAGGGCAAATTCCCATGAACCAACTCCAAGCTGTGAACCTTTCCCCCACACTATTTCTGTGACAGAGAAGGGGAGACAGGAGATGGGAAAGGTCCTGCCTGTGCAGCCTGGCAGGGAAATGAGATTGTTATTATTTGTAGGCTGAGATGCTGCCCACAGAGCTCTGGGCTGTCTGAGTGCCTCTGATGAGAGGTGACCGGAGAGGTCCCTTGGAGGTGGCTGTCCCCAGCTCATGCCACTCCAAAACATGCTGGCACCTCTGGCTCTTCTCCCTGCTCAAACACAAGGGCACTGCAGGAGCGGAGCCTTGGGAAGCTCCTGCCACAGAGAAATCAGTCACTTTAATTAGCCCTTGCACTCTATTTATCTCCATGAAAGGTCTCTGGCTCCTTCGGTGCTGACTGGCAGGGGGAGCAAAAAGGAGCAGCAATGATCTATATATTTGTTTATTTATTTTTCGCCATCACAGCCTGCCTCCTGCAGACCAGGCTTTCCTTATTGCTCATGAGCTTCCAAACTCTGCTCCCTCCAACAGATGGAGCCACAGGGCTCCTGCCTGGCTACTCGGTTTGGTGTTTCCAGAGTGAGGTCAGGAGCTGAGCCAAGAGCACCATCAGACGTGCTGGTGATGCAGGGAGCAAGGACAAGGCTGCTCACCGGCCACATGACTGAGCCAAGGCCACCAGGAATGCAGGGATGGCTCTTCTCATGGGGAAAAGGCAGCAGAGCCCAAGAGGCTGCTCTAGGAGCCCACCCAGGAGGGAAGGTGGGGTGGGGTAAGCAGATCTGCCGACTAGTACCAAGGCAAACACTCTTCCACTTCCCAGGGGAGCGAGGGTGCAAAGAGGAGCTACGTGCAGAGAAAGCAGGTGAGGAGAGGCAGGGAGAGGGCAGGGAGGGCAGTGTGGCTGTGTCCCTGTCCCCAGAGCGCCACTGTTTGTGTCAGCCCTGGCAGCTGAGAAGCACTTTCTGCTGTGACAGGGTTTTTTCTGTGATTGACCCCAATTACAGGAGTCAGCCCGCACGGGCCGAGCGCGTCACCGGTGTCAGCCCAGCAGCTGCTCAGTGCCTGGAAATGCTGCTGCCCAAATCCATACAAAATGAAGGGCAACAGCCAGGGGTAAGGGCAGCTGGCACAGCAGTGGATGCTGAGAGCGGCGCAGCATCCCTGGGAGAGCCTAGAACATGCAGAGACCCATACACACCCCACATCACCTCCCAGGGTCCTGGGCACCCCCCAGCACTGTCCATTTCACCCACACTTGTCAGGAGACACCCATAGTTTGTTTACAGCTTTTCCGTTAAGTTCATGCAGTTTTATTGTTTGCACTGTAATGTCACAAAAGCAGAACACCAGAACATGAGGTTTCAGGAGTGCTGCAGACCCCACACCCCACTGCGTGGTTGGGTCCAACTTCAATACTCACTGCCCTCCATGCATGGTGAGAGATGCTGGGAATAGCCATGGCATAGGTGGAAAGTCTACCCCACTTCCCAGTGTTTGGCCACTGCCAGCAGCAGCCAGGCCAGGCTCCAGCACAGAGCACAGTTGGAATACACCCATCTGGTGCCAGGAGGAGGAATTGCTTTTTGAATTAATTTCCTCTGGAAAGTTTGGGAGCACAGGAAGGATCAGCAAGCTGCTCCCTGGAGACCAGCTCACAAACACAGAAGGGCTGTTTGTGTCCAAGTAGTTTCAAGACCCTCAAATCACCACCTCCAGTAGCCCCTGCCCAGGCAGGGATTACAAGCAATGGGAACCAGCTGCTCCAACTCAAACCATGGCACTGTGGAGCACCAAACCCAGCATGTTAGTCTATCTTCCCAACAGCAAGGGGCAAGAACAAATGGGTTTATAAACATTTGAGGGTAAATACACTTTCCCAGCTTGTGTTTCTCATCAATAACCTTGCAGAGAGGCAAAGAACTCATTATAGAGCACAGAGACACAAAAAATGGAATAACATCCATGCAACAAGCTTTCACACTGCTGTGGGACCTACCCACACATCTGGCTGGAGCAAGAGCCCCCGGACAAAACCATCTCAGCTCTGCAGCCAACACATCCTCTTTGGTTCTACTACAGTCACTCCTTAAGATCCTAAGCAAGGTCCACATTAGATGGGGTGTGCTCACAAACTAAAGGCCTTCACCAGATAATCAAACCACCGACCAAATAACCAAACCAATGACACTTCTGCTGCATTAGCAAAGAAATAAAAACTAAAAGACTCACCCAGAGTCCCAGTTGAAGGCTCTGGAAGAACACCATGTTGCACCCAGCTCTAGAGAGCATTGCCAGGACATAAATAACTTCACCTGCCTCATCACTCCCCTCTTAGTTGTGCCTCATTAACCACCTGCCCACACGTGGGGCCCAGCTGCTTCCTCACCATCGTTGGGGGTTCACACGACTTCTGCCTCCCCATCCCCTTGTCCCACTGTGTCTCCTGGTCAGGAATGTGTTTCTGCCCACACCACTCCAGCCTGTATTTGCTGCAACACTGAAATTGAGCTCTGCTCAAAGACCCACTTCTGCTATTATTTCATTCTGCTGTTATTAATACTCGATTTGATTCCATTTGTTCAATTTTACAGCTTGTCTCCTGCAATTGCCTGGCTTTAGAAACAGTTTTATCTGAGCAGGTGAGGCAGATTATAAATAAATGTTGTACCACACTTTGTATTTTAAGCAAATTTGAGACTTTTCTGATTAGGTGCTTTCACTGGAGAACCTCGTTCTGTTGGATAATTGCAACCTCGGTTCTTTATCCTCCCCTTTTGTTCTCTTCCCCCCTTGGCAAAGCTGCAATCTTGCATGAGAACATCAGCAGACAAAACCCTTGAAAATAACTCTCCAGAAGAAATCTCATTTGCTTTTTAATCTGGTTCGGAAATTTGCCAGCAGAATTTCCCCCGACAAGCAGAGCCATTTATTCCTAGTTATCATACCGGCCGGATCCTCACTCCCAATCCAGGTAACACAGCAGGGATGGTGGAGTATGTGAAGAGATGGAGAAAGAAATCTTTTGGTATATTATTTATTAGATACAATCTTCCTCCTGATCAGATCAGTGAGCAGAGGACAAAGTGACAACCTTAACCATTCCAGCTGCTTATGCTGAAGCATCACATGGATGCAGAATCCTGTTTTCCCTCTCTTTGGAAGGTTTTCCTCTATCTATCTATCTATCTATCTATCTATCTATCTATCTATCTATCTATCTATCTATCTATCTATCTATCTATCTATCTATGCCCCACACAAGCACCCATATGTATGTATGTAACATTCCAGGGAGGGAAAGAGCTGATTTTCTGTTATTTTATCTTGGACAAAGAGGGTTTTCCTGCATAAGTGACTCGAGGTTTCTCCCTGAAGCCATTATGGTTTTGTTTAATGAAGTGTCTAATGAATGTCCACCACAAAGGCCACAGATTTGTTCCATGTGGCATCTTCAGGGGAGACACATGTGTGCCAGCACATGGAACACCCTGCTCCGCAGTGAAATCATCAGGCTGAAGCTGGTGAGATCTGGAGTGATGTGGGCTCTGCTGTCACCTGTACCCCCAAATAATCCTTGTTCCCCATCTTTTTCCTTATGGCATGTGTAATCCAGCTGCAGGGATTGGGGGGTTCCTGCTTGGTGTCTGTCCTCTCCTGGTCACTCCTCCATGCACTGCCAGCCACTGCCCCTCTCACATTGGAGATCTCCTTGCCCAATGGCTTCTCTCCATCAGGAGGATTCCCCAGCTGAGCCCAGTGCAGGCACTGAAGTTTCTACATAAAAGTTTCCATCTCTCACTTTTCCTTCTTGGAACGATGCCTCCTGTGGGAAGTGTAAATACAGAAAGATGACAACGTGTGCATTAGTGCTCGTTAGAATGTCATCATTATATCCTGCAAAGTGTCTGCTGAAGGGATCCCTGAAGGACACTTAGAGATGGAGCAGCTGCTCCGGATTTGTTCCAGCTCACATCTCAAAGAAAATGACATTGAGATGAATACGGCAGCGCGAGCGGTTTCGGGGGAGAGCAGGGGCAAGAGGGGTGATTGCTGGTGGCTGCAGGTCTAGGATGGACCTCAGCAGACTCCACCATGCCTGGCCTCTGCCTTTTTAGCATTAGTGGTGTGCTGAGGGTCCTCAAAGCTGAAGAGTGTGATGCAGGAATATGTGCCCCATCAGCATTCCAGCCAGCTCCGATGCTGGCGGCAGATTCACTGCAGCGGGTGAAAGTTTGGATTCTTTGGGGGAAAAACCCAAACCACCCACCTAGATGTCTAGAAGATAAAATACACCTGATCAAAGCCTCAGGTGTATTTTAAGCTGGATCGTCATCTGCTGGAATCAGAACAACCTCACTTATTCCTTCAGTGGAGCAGTACAACAAAAGCTTCACCCCCACCAGACTCAGGACAGTACCAGTCCCTAACCTGCCTTTGACAGCCTGTTGCCAGAAGAGAGGAGAATGCAGGACTGATGTGTCTGGTGGCAGCCTCCCCCACACCTGTTTGCTTTTGGAGAGAAAGCCTTGAAATCGAAAGGTAAACAGTCCCAGGGGCACTCGCTGTAGGAATGAGGAAGGTTAACAGCTGTGATTGACCATGAGGAGATCCAGACTCTCACACTGCTGGGAGCCCTCACGCACTTTTCTTGTATCTCTGCCCAGCAAATAAACAAAAAAAGCATTGTCTTCGATTCTCCCATCTCCCAGGAGCTCCTATCACGTCAAGTAGCAAAGCCACAGACAGATTTTCTTCACTTGACAGCAGCAAACAGCTCCTTCCCTGGCAGTGGTGTTAGGGTTGGGGGGGTACCTCTACTGCACAGAGGCCACAGAGGCCTCTCCATGCCAGACAAAATGTGGGGAGCTGGCAGAGACCAGGTCATGTTCCCTGTTTGCATTTGAGTGTGTAGGCCCCAGACCAATTAATAGATCTTTGCCTCATCTGCCAAAAAATCAGCCTGCCTTGAATGTGTCCTTCCACTTCCTCGTGCCATCAGCTGTCCAGCTGCTCAGGAACTGCACGCTGGAAATGTGGGTGTGTTTTGGGGCAGAGGCACATCTTCTGAAGGCATCACCCGATGGCAGGCTGGGCTGGTATGGGCTCCTTGGTGCTGCCCCACAGCCTCCCATGCCTGATGTTCAGCAGTGAGAGGCAGGATGGGGGCCAGTGGGACAGGTAAAACACCTCCAGACAGGATGTGGGAAGGTTTTGATTCATCTTCTGTTGGAAGAGTCTCCCCCAGATGGAAAGGAATAGGTTGGGACCAGAGGACCAGTGCCACAGGTGGCATTTGTGGAGACAGAGGGAGAGACAACAAGGGCTGCCAGAAGCCAGAGTGGGGACAGTGCCAAGTGGCTGCTGAGGTGATGGATTTACTGTGAAATTGTGTCGCTCTGGGAGGAGGCAAATAGCCAGAGCCAGCTGAAAATTTTCAGAAAAGCAGAAAATTTTTATTTGGTCAGTTTAGATCCTGCTTTGGAGAAGTGAAGGAGCGTGGAGTGATGCACATCAGTGCTGGCACAGGTGCTCCAGGGTTGTGTGCTTGGACCTGGACCCTCAGGTGGCACCACGATGTAGATACCTGGGACAGCTGCAGGTGCCTCCTCCACATGTGGCACACCAGAGGAGTTCCAGCCATCCGTGTGGGATGTATCTATTACATAGTTCATATGATATTATCTATTATATCATGTATGTTATTGTATCTACTTTTATTTACATGTATAGATGTGCATGCATACAATGACACCTCATCCAGCAAAGACTGATCCATCATCACTAGCACTGGCAGTTCCTTACAATGGACTGACATCTCATTAGGATGTTTGGGGACCAAAGAAGCCCAATGGGATCTCACACCCCTCAAGGCGTGAGGGAGTAACAGCCCTCCTGCCTTGGGCACTGACAGCCCCCATGCCAAACCACATCTGTGCTCTGAGCTGGAAATCAGGGGCTTCACAATCTCTGTAGAAGAAGTTCTCCTTCCAACAGGCGCTTCTAGCCATCAAGACATTGAATTTCCAGGCTGACATCCACCATTTAACAAATTTCAAGTGAAAAATCTATTTTGGAATGAAATATTGCCACACCGCCGCCCAGCAGCACTGAAACATTTCAATCCTGCTACTGCATCTCTTTCTCCTCTCCCATTTTCTGCCTAACGTGAGATAACCAAGGCAATAAGGGATGCAGTGGGTGCCAGCCCAGCTCTGACCTGGGGTCTGCCCAGGCCACCATGCTGTCCCCAGGGATGGGGTGTCCCCACTGCTGCAGAGAGAGATGGGGAGCGTGCAAGAGGCAGGGCCAGGGCAGAGGGAGGATGTGACTTCCAATACAACACAGCGAAGATGCAAGAAGACTCTACCCAGGTGGCTGTTTTGCAGGAAACGAGCCTTGTTTGGGGTTTCTGTAGTGATTAGGAACTAGTTTAAGCTAAAAGAACTGGAATGAGAACAGATGAAAGGCACAATCTGCTGAGCTTTATGGCATCCCCGTGCTGGGCGCCGAGCATGCCCACGGTGACTTACAGCACAGCTGACAAACAGTGACTTGTTAAGCTGCGGTGGCTGGATGATACATCTGAGACTTAAAAGCACAAACAGAGATTCACACCAGCCCTCCTGAACCCAACACAATTCCCTATATAGGCAAGGCCTCCTCTTCCATCCTTCCTGCCTGTATATATTGCTCACAGTTCCCCATCTGCGGGTGCAGCGCTGCCACCACAACAGAACCCAACACAAACCTCTCCAGCATCAAACCCAGAGATTTTTATTCTGATTTTTTAAAGCACATGCTCGACTTGGCACCTGCAGCCTCCCCTCTATGCAGCAGAGTTGCCACCTCCTCAAATAACTGTAATTTCTTTTCAGTTCAATTATTTCTGCACCGTATTGTTTGCAACAGCTGAAGCCAATGGTGCCTTTCACATATGATGTACTCCATGTCAATGCCCCATGAAATATTAAAACCACAATGGTCTGAAGTCACAGAATCATAATCTGTTAATAGCTTGGTTCATTTTAGCTGCAGAAGATGGCAGAATATTTCTGTTTTTAAATTAATGGGTTGATTCCAATGAAGCTGGGCTCTCATATCACTGCAGCTGCACACCTTGTTCTCCACTGAGGTTCAGGTAGGAGGGAGCTGCTGGCAACTTTTGAATTAACTCTGCATTTACCTGTGGTGACACACTTGGCTTTATCACTTTGCTTCTGATTAATTTGCAGAAAAATATTTTCTTCTCCATTTTTCCAAGGCACTGCATTGACAAGGCTGAGGACTGAGAACAATGAGACACATCTCTAACTCCATTTCTAACTTGCCAATTCCCCCCGAGTTTGAGAGGAGTGAGAATGGAGTAGTTCCCAGGGGGAGTCCCACTCCTTACATCCCTACAACACTGCTTTTTTGGGACATCCATCCCGTGGCTTGACAGATGCACACTTGCACCTTCTTTTTTCATAAAGACAAGACCTTTTTTTAATGCCTTCTGGCAAATTTGCATATCCCTCCTTCTCCTCTTCCATGCTTAAGCTCACGAAATATAATAAATATTTCACTTTCAAATCTAGATTCATTAAAGGATGCCCAGGAGGAAGAAATAATAAGATCTCACTTTACAGCCCAAATAAAGCACAGAAAGATGCAGCCTATAATGTATATTTCAGGCTTTAGGTTGAAATAACTCAGACATTGCTCCTGGTTAAGAAACACGAATGATGCTGTGTCAGCACCTTGGCTGAAAAAGTATCTTCTTGTAATATTTTGTGCCTTTTGGGAATGACTCCCTGTGACCCTGTGCTGCTGCCAATGGGAAACCAGGCAGGCCAGAGCAGCAGCCCCTCCACTGGGGGAGAGCTGAGGTGTTGCCCTGTCTCTTTCCTCCATCCTGTGCTATGCCAAGAAAAGGGAAAAGTGGGAAAACATCATTTCTGTGCCGTGTTTTCTGACCAGAGGCAAGTGTTCTTGCTCTGGCTGCAGAGCTGAGCAGCAGCAGGGCTCAGTGGGCCGAGAGTGCGCCTGTGACAGTGCCTATGACAGTGCTTGTGGCACCACCTGTGATAGCCTGGTGCTCATTTATTTATAAGAACCATTTCCCCACTAATAAAATGACCTCGTGTAAATAGCTCAATTTTTCACCGTTATCACACTGTTAGGACAGGACACATTAATGGAAAGGGACCACATGGACTGTTGATCCAGGACAAATAGCCATAGACAAGGACTGAGTTTTGATGGGGCTGAAGTGCTCCATCATTTTCTGACAGAAGGTGCAGGGAGCAGCACATTCAGGGATGTGGCTGGTCCTGCCACCACTGATGCCACAGGGAGCCTGGGCTTCGTCCTTTATCCTCTCCAGTGGCCCATGCTCTGCCCAAAGGAACCTCTGCCTCCACATTGCTGTCTCCTCAGTAAGCCAAGACCCATGGGAGAAATTGCAGCTGCTGGAGAGCTGCTGCACTTTCCTGAGGTCTGCTGGCAGCAAATGAGACCTTTGAATCAGACCCAAAGGGTCTTATTGAGTGCAAGGAGCAGAGTCCCCACCTTCTCCAGGATGTGCCATAGACATCACCATAGCTTAGCTTCAAGGCCTGAGCCCCAGTGGGGCAGGACGTGCCACAGATCCCAAGTGAACAGCACAGTGGTCTCACCTGCTTTCCCACAGCATCCATTCCTCTGTGCATCTGCAGTGCTCCCATCAGTTCCACAGTTCTGCAAGGGAGCAAATTAGCAGAGTGGAGTGGGAAGGGACAGAGGAGATCCACAGGGTTATGCTGCAAGGAAAACACTGGTAAGTGGGATTTTTTGCTGTGATTTTACTCTCCCATGTATACTCCTGGCTAATCCAGTAATCTCTTATTTATGTGCAGCCTAATTAAGGCTGTGAGTAGCTTGATCTTTGTTTACTTAAGTGCATAGCAGAAGATTGCCAAGATGAAATGAAATCAGCTGCAGGCAGGCAGGGCTGTGTGTGCTGAGGATGGCACAGCACGAGGTTGGGAGCTGCCCTCCCGCCTCTCCGGATGGGGATCACACAGGCTGTTGCATCACAAGCCCTGTTGCTAATTTAAACTTATCTAATAAAGATTCAGATAAAGCAAACAAAACCAAACACAGCAAATCTGAAAGCAGCTAATGAAATGTGATTAGTGCTCCTCAGCCTCCCTGTCACCTGTTACCAGCAGGACCTCACATCCTCCCTGCCTTGCCTGGGAGCTGCACAGGGAACACCACACGCTCAGGGCAGGGAGAGAATAATGTGGTTTTAAATCTCATCTCTATAAAACAGACCCATAGCTGGGCTGACACCCCACTGAAATCACAACACAGATGCCCACAATCTGCTCACTGAGATCAGCCTCCGCTTTCCTTCTCAGCACTCCCCATCCACGCTGGCTCTGGAGGAGCTGTGCTGATCTTTCACTCAGTGTTCCAGGAGGGTTGGATCTGGCACCTGCTCCTTCACCCCATGGGACTGAACTGTCTGGACCAACACATGAAACCTGACTTCCATGAGTTACTGCAGGGGAGTCGATGGGAAGATCCACGTGAGTAGCTGGGTACCGACAGGAATGAGGGGGCTGCGAGCTGCCTCTCGTGATTTACACAGACACCAGGGAAATAGATGAAGTATCTACTCATGTCGATTCCCATTTACTCAGCTACTCTATCTTAAAGGGGAGCATGGATAACATCGCCTTTTTGGAGCACTGCAGATGAAATATGCTCTCAGCATTGCATACATTATGACTTTTACACTTACCACACTGGGAGCTTCCTCTCCTCCCATCAGCCCACGGCAGCAGATCCCACAAGCCGAGCCAGCTAACGAGACTATTACATTCACAATGTGCACTGCCACCCTACGTCTTCCAAGTGCTCTCCAAATGGATCTGTTTGGACCCATTTTAAATATAAATATTGCTGGGTTCTGTGCTAAATGTGTACGCAATGCGTTTTACGAAACCTTTAACAAATTCTGTGCAGAAGAATATGTTTTCCCATATGGGCTGCTTAAAGAAAGGCAGATGTGAGGCAATCCAAATCCCTCATATGCTTCTCCTCCTTCTCCCTTTCCTTTTGGCAAACTAACTCAGGCAAAGACAAATATTGTATCAAAGAGTTATGGAAATAAACACGAATGTAGCTCAAGGGCACAAGTAAGTTTCTGGAATATTTTCTCTGTGCAATTAATAGGTAACATTGCGGGGGGAGCACAAGTACCCAAAATATGCCCGAGGAAGCTAATTTTATTGTGCAGACGGTACTCTGGGAGCCACGGAGCGAGCTGTGTTAAGCAACATTAGTCAGGATACTCTTAATAGGCTGCAGAGAAAGATGAGGAAACGTGAGTCAGAAGTTGAGGGAGAGCAGGTAATGCTGAGCTGCGGGAAGGGGATGGGAAGACTGAGCCTGCTCCTTGCAAGACAACAAGAGGTGGGAGCCACATCAGAGGCTCAGGTGTGAGTGGCTGGTGAGCCCTCTGGAGCAGGCAGAAGCACCTGGAGGTGGCACTGCCTGTTGCAGACCCAGCTCCTGGGAAAGATGTGCTGGGAGAACTGCCAGCCTTACCATGAATTCTGCAGACACAGGAAGCCTGTGGCCAGTGAAGTGTGTGCTGTGTGGGAACTGCTCATCCTGTGCCCAGGGCCATGTAAAAACAGATGGCAGAGATTGCAGCCACAGAAAAATCAGTGGTGCTTCCTGCACAGTGTCTGTGGTTGTTCCCGGCATAGCAGGACTCCCTGGCACCCTCTTCCCATGGGAGAGGCACACAAGGTCCTGGGGCTGGACCCGCTGCTGAAAAGCACTGAGCCAAAAGCAGAAGGCCAAAAGCCAGCACCAAGCTGCATCTCGCTACAAATCCCATATTCCTACAAGAAGAAAAGGAAATAAATACCTGGTTCTTCTCCCGGGTTCCTCAGTTCATTAAATAACCAGCAAACATTAAACCAGATGTTGTGTTTTATCACTTGACTCAGATCATTATGACTTTATTTCTGACAGACCTGGAATAAATGAAATGCAGTTATAAAGGTTATTTAACTATTAAAACAACTATTAATTAAAGTTTGCCAAGTCCTGGGAGCCCTGAGGACAAGAGGCAGCTAGGTAAATGTCAGTTATTATTTAATAAGTCCTTGTTGTTGAAATACGTGGCACGTGAGCTGCATCCCCAGCAGGAGCTGGGAGCTCACCGGTCTCTGCTATAAATATTTTGCCCAGTGTTTGCAAGGCAGAAGAAAGGTGGGAGGTGATTTAGTGCCAGGGTTGATGCTGCCAGGGACTGAGGGCTCAGTGAGCAGAGGAAGAGGAGGTGCAGGGAGGATGTCCAGCAGAGCCCAACTCCCCCACGAGGGCCTTGGGTGAATGGGGGACACAGTGAGGCTCACAGGGCTCTCATTCCCTGTCCCAGGATGACCTATGACATGGATGTCACAGCTCACTTGCACGTTGATGCACGTGTTTTGGGCTGCCCTCAGCTCACTGCTCACCCACCGGGTTCCTGCCCCCTCCAGCCTGGGAATGCTACGGATTGAGGCTCTCTGGTGTTTTCTGCCTACAAAGCAAAGACCACAAGCGCTGACCTGGCTGGAACCCTGGGATGATGAAAGGCAGCAATAAATTGTACAAAACCAACAGCTGAGCTCATCCAGGATTTCCAGAAACTGCTCTAATGCCACTAATTAACAGAAATAATGCTGAATAAGCTTCCAACACATTGGAGCTTGAGGAGTAAAGGACTTCACTGAGCTGGAATCCAGGAAAAAGAAATATGGAACTGTTTTTGTATGTTATCCTTTAATTAGGGCTTGCTGTAGGTTTGCCCCCGTTCCCTGCATAATGGAGCACACTCAGTGTCCTGCTGGTGACACAGACCGAGGGGAACAGCCACCTTACAAGTCCTCACTTTGTACAGATGAAAAAACCCACCAATAATCTGATTCTTTTAAGCATGAGAGAGGAAAGAAGGGAGAGAGCAATGAATATGGAGTGGCGAGCCCAAGCATTAAATGGGGATGAAATGGTGCCAATGTTTTTTTAAAGACAAACCAAGGAAATGAAGGGGCTGCACAATGATCACTCATCAAGTCAAAATTTCAGTCTAATCGGTTCAGATGTTAAGGGGAAAAAACAGAGCAGTGCTGGGCTTGGAGAGTTGCCACACATAGCTGTCCCCTGTCCCAGGATGCCATCAGTCAGGCTGAGCCCAGCTTGTGAGGAGCCTGCTCGGGTGGCCAGACCACCCCAGACTTGAGAACTCTGCCAAGTACCTTGGAATCCCCAATAACTCATCACAGGGAGTTTCATCTTATTCAGGAAAATGTTGCTATAATTTTTATTTCTCCCACCTCTTCTCTGAGGTGCCTCAGTCAGAACTGAACACGTTTCCAGGTGAGCAGAACCCATGGCATTAAACTAGGGCTGGGTTTTCTCTGCCATGTGCTTTGGAGATAACTCTATTTCTCAGCTTTCAGGTTATTGATTTCCTCTAACACAATTGTGTATCAGCTTCCTGAGATGACAGGGTTAAACAAAGCACAGACATTTGTGCCAACAGCACAGGTAATTGCAGCCTCTGTTCATTGTTTTGCATGGGGCAAAGCAAATGCCACCTCCAGGCGAGGTGCTCACTCACCAGCCATTGGTAGATGTCCTTAAAATTTCCCCATCTTCTTTAAACTTGCCTACTCGACACAGCCGTGTGTCATCACAAATTCTGTTCCTTCACAGCTTATTGCTTCTCTAGATCATTAATGACTGCATGCCACAGTCCTGGAGTTGGTGCAAATCCCAGAGGCTCGTTCCCCTTCATCATCTCCAGCCACAATTTATCTGCTATTCTCTTTGATGCCACGGCCAGTGAAGCAGCAATGAAAGCTGAGTCCCCACAGAGCCCTTCCTCCAGAAACAATGGGAAGAGCCATGTTCCCACACAGCCCTGCAGCGAGGTGGATGAGCAGCAGCTCTCAGATAGCTCAGTGGAGAGGCAGGGTTTGGAATATGACAAATGACCTAAGCTGGAGCCCTACTTGCCAGGGCAGCAGGAGCAGGGGTCCCTGGGGAGCTGTAGGCTGGCAGATGGCAGAGAATGAGCCTTCTTGTTCCTTTGGCAAAGGGACTTTCAAAGTTTACCTTTCTTAGAAATTGTCTATAAATGCCACTTTGCCAATTGGGTCTTTAGCCCAAGGGGCAATCTTTCTAGTGAAAACAGAATGAGGGGTAGGGGGGAAATAAAAGTCCTTTCACACCTCTATTTTTGACTTTGGCCAAAACAGCAGCCAGCAATATGAGGCAATAATTTTTTTGGTTGTTGTGTAAATCTTATTTTCTATCAGGAGTAACCTCCTGAGTCTCCTGCTGTAGTTCAGATTACTGACCTGCCCTGTGCATGGTGATGTGACAGCGCTGGAGGATTTGCTGCCTTGGTCTGAAACATGGAACGTTCCTTTTCCTGCTGTGCTGCCCCTCCATCACTGCGACAGGCGATAGGGGCACATGGCCCAGAGGAGGTCGGTGTCAGGATTGTGTGTGCTGCAGGTACCTTCTCCAGCAATTGAATCCACAGCTGAAAGTCACCAGAGGAAGAAGTAATTAATGCAAATCCCCAGGGCTGGATCAATGCAGATACCGAGGCTTTACAGTCCCCTGGAAGGTAAAAGCTCTTACTGGTTGCTTATTTCAAGAGTTCATGCCACACAAAATATCTCAAAATGTTATAAATACCTCCCGAGGTGCTGCAGAGACACACGATGCCGTCAATGCCACATGGAACAGTCCCCATCAGGAGTTTGGACTGGCATGGTCTCTGTCGGGACAGGGATAACTGCATTCATTTTGGTCTAAAAAACCCCAATAATGACCAACTGTGTTTGTTCAGGGCCTCCCATTCTGTCACTGTCTGTCTCCTCAGGTGAGAATAAATCCTGAGAAGAGCTGGTGGTGAAGGTCTGGAGCAGTAGCCCAGGCCAGGTGCAGGAGGAGGATGTGTCTGTGTCCCAGTCAGGTGATGGATACAGATGGGTGACCCAGCTGAAGTGTGTTTAAGGGCCTCAAGCAGCCAGCACAGCTGACCTGAGAACTCTGACCTGTGGGGAGCTCGGTGTGGTGTGCATGACAGGAGCTGATTGTGGAGCCACAGCAGAGCTAGAAGAAAGAAGTCCTGGAGGTGGGAACATGTTGATTGCTGATATCATGGTTATTGCTTATTAAAGGCAAACATAGTGAAGAGGTGACAGCCCAGCAAACAGGCATGCCTCCCAAAAAAAGGTTTCCTTGTGTGGCAGGGTCTCCTGCAATGACTACTCACTGTCCTCATGCCTCTGGCTCCACCAGGGTCTGCCATCCACTCACAGCCTTCCTCCCCTCTCCATTGCGCAGAGGTGCTGCTGAATTCAAGCACTGCCTCACGTATATGACAATTGGGAAAAAAGCCCTTTTTCTCTTTTGAGTGATGATTGCTGTCTAGGGAGTGCCTCAGAAGTGACAGGCCAGCTTGTGTGCCTACTGTCTTTCGATACCTTCCAGGCTGAGAGCGGCTGGTTTGCACATCAAAGAACAGAAGGTTTCTCCAGACACACACACATGAGTGGAGGTTTAGAAAATCAAGTTACCTTCTGTACTTCTACCCATGTTATCATCAGGAGAAGGGGTTGTATTGCCTGGAACTGGCCTGTCCTGATCTGACAATGTCCAGTAACCTCAGTAAGAGCAGGGAGGAGAACAGTCTGTGTTGCACAGCAATCTCAGTGATGGCACCAGGGTACAAGAACTGGCCATGTCTCCCATCAAGGACCACTGAGGTGGTTGAGGTGCACAAGCTTTTAAGCACAAGATGGTCTTCATTCCCAAAAGTCTGTCTGCTTTTCCCCAAAATTTCATCCACTGGACAATTTTAGCTTTTCCTACATGTTCCTAAATTTGCCCATAATTCCTTTCCAAGTCCATCACGGTTATAACAACACAACTATTACTGCCCCAGAAGCAATGTGGACAGTTTGGACTTGGCCATCCTGTGGGTCAGGATCCCTCCTTGCACTCAAGCCTTGCTTCTGCAGGGATGCCAGAGGAGATTAAGCAGGGAGATGTCACACACACCAGCTGCTGGTCTGTGGGGCTGCCAGAAGAAGCAGCTCCCCACAGCTCACCTCAAGCATCCCCTCATGGGATATGGGGAGGAGGTCATGGTGCTCTCTGTGGGATCAGCACTCACCATCTTCTCAGGATCAGGTTGTGCACCTTGAAATCCTGGCAGGTTCCTCTGCTGTCAGAGTCAAGTGCAGTTAATGAAGGCAATCCAATCCAGCTGTGGCTGGTCAAGTTCTCCCCAAAAGTGCACAACGGTGTTACCAATGTTTTCACAGGATTTAAACTTCCAATACAATAGCCAGAAATAAAACAGGCTTCTTACGAGCATTACTGCTACCTTTTTTGCATACAATTGAATAAATTACCCTTTGTTATGAAACATTAATCCTCTTTGCTAAATGGAATAATTCCCACCTCGGATGCAGTGAATGGCTGGAAGGCCCTCAGAGCAGACCTGGGGGCATCCTCTCATGCAGTGCAATGACAGATGGGGCAGGGGAGGGGAGCTGCTGCACCACGGGGTGGGAGCCAAGACCTTGATGGAGGGAGAGATGTTCCCTGGGGCATCTATATCTATCTATATCTAATATATCTATATCTATATCTAGTTTATCTTATCTATCTAATCTATCTATACACACATACATATATGTATATATAATTAATATGCATTCCAGTGTAAAGTGGAGCTTGTCCATATCTTCCTTTCCATGGCACTGACAGGTTTGCTTTACCCACACACACACATTCACACATCAGAGTCCAATGCCAGTGCTGGGAGGGATCCATTAGGAGGAAACTCCACAAATCTTGTGATACTACAGCTCCTGACAAAATGAAGGCAAGGACCTGGTTCAGATCTGCACTTAAAACAATCCAGAGGGCCATTAGTATTCATCCCGCATGATCCAGATGGAGTAATAGTGGCTGTATGAATAAAATTAAAATTGGAGAACTGATGCTGCCTTGCACTTAGGAAAAGGCTGTGGATCACACTGGCATTGCCAATGCTTCAGTGAGAGCTGGGACCTCTGTCCAGCGATGTGAATGGCCCTTTGCTGTGGAAATATCCCTTTGCTAACCACTGCAAGGTGAGCACTGCTTGGCTGCGATCTGGGCCAGCCATGCCATGGTGGTCAGAAGGGCTCCAGGACATAAGTGCAAGGAGCGCATTTAAGCAAAGACACCTTTTATCTTGGCACAAAGATCAAGCGTTCCTTGGCACGCGCAGGTCTGGGAAATTGCCATTTTTCAGCCAAGAATTGAAGACAGACGAAGATTCCTCCCAGGGAAAAGGTGCCAGGACACAAAGGGATCGCTGCATTTATAGTGTTAATGGAGGCGCATCATTGGCACCTGAGAGCCCAAGGTTGCCACCTTTTATCTTGGCACAAAGCTCAATCGTTCCTTGGCACGAATGGGTCACATAGGTGGAACAGGAATCCTCCTTGAAATGGGTGAAATCCATAGCGATTTTAACCAGGCTGCAAGTTCCAGACTGTAGTTCATTAATTCAAATACACAGAATTGATGTCCCTCCTCTTCCCATCGATGCAGTCAAAGGGTCTTTCCATGTCTCCTAGTGCTGCCATTGTATTCCCATAGCTCTGAGTGCTCCTGCATAACTGGATCGTTGTCTTCTCCAGGACTCCTTGGAGGTGCCCATAACCAGACTACCCTAACTGGGTACCCACTGGCACTGGGAAGTCAACTCCTCCTTGCCTGTCTGCCCAGGAACCAGATTGGAGAGGAAACCGCTGTGTGAGGAGCCTCCGCTTTGATATCAAGAGGTTGGCTGTCTGATTCAAAACACTGATTTTTGCCAAGAGTCCCTAAGCACTATTATTCATGGTTGCTTATGAAACCCCTCATTAGCTGAAGAAGCTAATTGTTGTTGTTGAAAAAATGAGCAGTGAATCTCCAGGCCTGGCGCTCTGCCACCTCAGGAACCTGGGCTTGTTTACTGCAAGGTTCAGTGTCCTTTGCTGCTGCAATCAGGAAAACGTTCCTCAACGAACCCCACCTTTCCCCCCCATACTTCCAACTGCCTTTCCTTTTTCTTTGCCCAGATCTGAGAAACAGAAACAGTCAGGAGTGCTAAGGGAGGCCATCAGTACTTTGTGACTCATTTCAAACTCTTCTGGACAGCAGCAAAGTGACCTCTAAAGCGCCAGTAGTGGGAAAAACATCATCCTCTATGAGAGCATCGTGCCCATCTATGAGAGGACTCAGGATGGCACTCCCTCCCCTCTCTCCACCCACCTGCAGGAAGAGGTTCCACTCTGGGGTCAGCAGAGGCATCGGTGTGACCATCATTTCATAAATCTTCCCTTTCATCTGGCTGCTGAGAAGAACAAGGCTTCAGTCAGGAGGCAATTGTTTTGCAGTTATTGTTTTGCTAACAATAGCTGTTTCTGCTTCTGAGAATGCTGTTTTGCTTAATACCTGCTTTCTGCAGAGAGACAATGTGATGGAGTAATAGCCCTGGCATGGGTACGAGGGGTCTGGCTGGTGACAAGAGAACAGACAGCTGTATCCATCAGGAAAGAAAGAAAACAAGTGCAAAGAAAATAAGTGCTCCATGTAGGAATCCCTCAACAACATGAGGTTTTAATCTTTGGGATTAAATGGTGTTTTGATCCCTTACAGCACAATAAATGTATTTGCAGGGGAAAATGTGTCAATTTTCTTCCTGTAAAGAGAAAAGCAAGGTGGACCTGGGCAGTGCTATGCTTATTGGAAATAAAACAGAGATTTGTTTTGAAAGTTATCTGACAGAGCAGAAATGGGACCCAAATCCCATGGTGTGGCACAGAGAGCAACGGGCTGGAGCACCTGCCCTGGTGACCTGTCCTGCACCTGCTTCCTGAGGACACTGGAGATCACTCAGTAGTTGCACAAAACCAAAAAAATTAACTGCTGACAAAAGAGTGAAAAGCTCAGCCTCAGATGATGGAGGGGCCAATCCTGCCCAAAGGACAGAGGGGCAGTGCTGGCTCTGCTCCTGCAGTCCCCTCAGGCACTGCTGCCAACACCTGCACATCAACAGCCCTTGGCCCTTGGAACTGCCTCCCTAAAATCATCTAGTGACCCTAGAAATTTAATTATTCCTTAACATTTTCCTGGATTTGTTTCTGTTGCACAGAGAGGGCCATCGTATGCTGGGCACCGAGTGTTTATGTTGATGAATTATTCAAGTTCTGTGGAACCAGACATCATTATCCCCATGTGAGATAAAGAAGCGGGTGCACATCTACATGGATGCAGATATAACACCAGCTTTAAAAATAATTACAATTCTTGGTATTCTCCCAAACAAAACCCCCAAGATGCAATGTTCTGTTTTTTTCTTCCTTTGAAAGAAAAGCAGCAAACACCAAGCCCTGCCAAGCTCCTAATGAGAGGCTGCTGTGCCCCACATTGCTGCCCAAGAGCCACTAACACCTTGTCCACCCACACTGTTCATCAGCGACCCTAAATAACACACCAGTGTGACCCACAGCACAAAGGTGCAGCCCAGAGAGAGCTATGGAGGAGCTGCCAAGGTTTCCCAGCTGCTTCTGGCTCTTCCTTCGAGCTCTACACAGACATTTCCCCTCCCTCCACATTTGGGAGTAGCCCATGAGTAGCAGCTCCTGTGTGGGTGTGTAGCAGCTCCCACAAACCAACCAGTGAGCTCTGGGCATGCACAGCACCCTGAGCAACCCCAGGGCTGACAGAGCTCAGAGCATCCCTGCAGGCTCCACAGCCCTTCCAAACCCAGCCAAAACACACCAGTACAGTGCCACTGCCAATGTGGCTCCTGCAAACTGCAGCAACAGCCCTGCAGCCCAGAGTCCCCCAAAGCAGAGCTGCACAGTGAGGGGATCACAGCACTCACTGACACCCCCTGCTACAGCTGCCCACTCCAAGCTGTCTGTGAGCCAGGCTGTGTGTCAGAGGGGTAAAGCTTCTCTGCAAAAGAAACAAAAAACAAAACCCTTCTGAGGAGTGTGATAAACACAAGTGTAAAGGAAAGAGGTTGTTTTGAAAAATGGTAAGCAATCCTTCAGCTGCTGTCCTTCTGCGCTCTCCGCAGGGGTGATGGAGGGGGCCTGTGCTCATATTGATCTGACCCGCGACACCCCGAGCACAGCTCGTTACCAAAACAGAAAAACAATGTTCAGCAACACAACATCTTGTTAACTCGGGAAGTCAGGGGAACCCTCCCGCTTCCCAGCAATCATTCGGGCATCGCCTGCCTAAACAGAGCCGAACGGCGCCGCTTTTAATGGGGTTATTAATAACTGTCACGTTCCACGAAGGTGAAATAATGTGCTTGCTTTCATCCATAGATTAAACTAAACCTGTGGGGAATTGTCCAAGTCCTCCTACCCAGATTTGTGCCCCAATACCAAAGCAGAGGAACAGCTCCTCTGACACTGTGGTCATCAGGATGGCCAAGGGCAGCTGCCTCCACCCAGACTGGCCTGTCTGGAAGAAACAGGACTCACTCTCTGACACCAAACACTGGGCAAAAACGTCTCCTTTTTTGCTCTACAACAAATGCACTTGGTGCGTTGTTGTAGTTACAGTTTTAGACCTAAATATAACTAAAAGGCAGAGAGAGGAGAGTGTGTTAAGAGACTGTTCAACTGCAGGGAAGAAATATCTCAGTCCCTGCGTATTAATTTAAAGTTTGAGGTTTTTACAGGGATGCTGCTGAGACAGACACAGCTATGAGTAAATATGTCAAAATAATCTATCAAGTGGAAAGCTGGTCCCTGAGCTGTTCAATGCAAGAGGTAAATTACACAAAGATTATCACTAGATTTCCAAAATGCCTTCCAAAGAGAGAGAAAGAAAGGGAAAGGACAAGATTTGGGTACCTTTCTTAAGGCTTAGACTGTTTCCACCCCATTCTTGCTTTCGGGAACAGCCATTACAATCTGAGGTTCCCAACCTTCTTCACACATTTTTAGAGATCCAGGTGGAAATGGAGCCCTCCATTCCCTCTTCTCCAATGTGGACTGTGGCCCCTCCCTGAATGCCCTCCAGTTGCTCCTTGAGGTTAAATGAAGCCCAAAGGTCAAGGTCACATACAGGTCTAGCCCCTGGCTTCAGTGGGAAGGATGCTGCCAAGCTCCTGCATCATGTATGGCTGGAACACCTGGATAAAATCTGCCCACCCTGCCTGAGGGCTTGGAGTTGCTTGCTGGTAAAGGGGCTAAATTAATCCATTTAATAATGAAAAACCCTGCCTTCAGAAAAAAACCAAAATCCAAGATCTCTCTGAGCAGCGTTCCCCTCGAGGCTTTACCAGCGCTGCGTTTTCCATCACAAAAATAACGTCCTGTAAAAGACTGATTAGTCAGCTGATAATTGAGTTCTTAAATGTCAAAAACAATATGGTATGAATATTCAGCAGATCATGCCATGAAACTTACCTGTTCCATCAACAATGACTAACAGTTGCTACCCCCATTGTTCTTTTTCAGATATTATGTTAATCTGACTTTTCTAAGGTGATGAACAAGGCTTCCTTAAAACACATCGTCTTGCAGGTTAATGCGTAATGAGCTGCTTGGAAAAAAACAGTTTGGAAGTCGTGCCTGACTTCCATCCCTGCACATTAGCTCCAGCTCGCAGTTCAGGGAGAGGGCCAATTGAATCAAAATTGTTCAAAGCAGACAGAGTTAATATTTTGCCTTCTGAAAGGAAAAAAAGCTGGTATGTAGATTGAATAAAAAAGTGATGTTTTTGTGCTGCTTGAAGTTAAACGCAGCCCGAGGGTCAAGGTCACAACACATTTCAGACATCATTTAATTTAACAGGGGAAAACACAGGCTACGTTTCATTCAGGGATGTATCTCTGGTTTTTAAAGAGAAGTGGACTGGTCTTGGATGCAGCTCCATTCCCCACCACCCTTGGGGCCCAGCCATCCAGCCAGGTTTAACTCAGCAAAGAGTACACCCCATCCAAGCCATGAGCAGCCAGTTTCTCCATGAGAATCCTGTGGAAAACGGTATCAAAGCCTTTACTGAAATCTAGTTAGACCCATCCACAGCCTTTCCTTCATCCACTATCTCTTTAATCCAACCACTAATTGTGATGGAATGGCTTGAGAGGAAAACAAGCTCTGAACACCCAATCTCCCAAAGGTAGATGCATCAAAGACAGGAACTCAGCATTTTGGTGCTTGTTTGGGACCATGTGTTGTGCTGAGCCCCTGCAGGAGGGAATCAATCCTGCTGCTCCTGGTGGTCACCAACGAGAACCCAGCACAGTGAACGGCAGCGCGTTTAAGGACTGAAGGATTGTATCTCTGCATCTTCCTAAGCATGTGTTTAATTAACGTCTCATCCTAACCGGGAGCTTGGAAGCCTGGCTCTCAGTTACCCAAACCCAGATTTATGGGCTCAATGTGGAGTGGTTAGGAAAGACATTTAAAACCAATCAGGCCCTTGGAGAGGCAGATCTAAGCAGCCCAGACTGCACTCATTATGCTGGAGAATAGGAAAATAAAGCCGTCAGGCTCACCAGACAAGTAGGTTATTTGTACTATTCTTTTTAATGATTAGTTTCTTTAATAATGCCTTCTGCCTGCAGTGGGAGAAACTCTCCATTGTGCTGCTGATGGATGGTGCTCCCATGTGACCAACCAAACCCAATTTTAATGTTTCCTAATGCCACTGAAAAGAATGAAAAGGCAATTATCATTTTCCTCCAGCAAAGCCTCAGATGCTGCCGAGCACGAAGGGGTGCGAGTTCCTCGGTTGAGGACCATCACACTCAACTTGGCTGAAGATATTCATATAGACAAGCCAGCTTCCAAGATGCCAAACTTTGAGGGGAAAAAAGCAAAGTGAAACTTCTGTTTCTTTTCCCCCTTAGTCTCTCTATCCCTGACATTAGTCACTGGCTGAACCTCCCATGCATAGTGCACTCAGAATGTTTAGGAGAATGTCCCATAGCTTAGACATCTGGTTTGGGCGCTCTTCTTCCCTCCCAAACTTCATGTGGACCTCGGCCTTGCTCTGCAAGGCATCTGCCAGAGCCTAAGGGGACAGATCTGTCCACTAACTTCTCCATGGTATGGATTGACTGTAGGATCCATTACTGCAAATGATATATCAAGGACCTTCTTAGCAACTTGCTCTGCTGGGACCCAGAAACCAGAGAGGACATAAGGGGGAAGTCTGCCTTTTTAATACCATCACTTTAAAAAAAAAATCCATCTGTAGAAATGGAATAAAAAGGACCCTGTTAAAATAGCATCAATATTCCATGTGAGAGAAGTCAGAGATTTGGTTGAATTTCTTTCAGTCTTTGAAGGTTTCCATCTCATACAAAACTCCACATATTGTCATGGATATCGGCCTGTCACTCACATAATTCCAGCATGTCTGGGGGGGCTGAAAAAAAGAGGTATTTTTTCCTTCCATGGCAGGGTGAGTGAAGGTGACCTCTCCCACATGCGCCGAGTTAATCACCATCGTGCCTTTCCTTTGCTGCCCGGACCAGTACCCCTAATTACACTAACCTATTTTTCATGAGTACAATGGGAGAGAGTTTTGGAGGAACAGAGCTCTGACAGGGAGAAATTAACCTCCTTCTCTGAACCGGGATATAATGGCTGTTTATTTTTCCCTGCAGCACTATAATTCTCAGCAGAATGGCCCATGGAACAAGAGTAATACATGGGGCAAGCACAGAGCAGGGATCCATCCCGTGCACACCAGGTACTCAGCCAATTTCTGAGCAGCCATCACCTGTTAGGAAGAATTTCCAACCCTCCTCCCCGAAACATATTGCAATTACCAAAGCAATTGGAATTTTAATCAGCAACACCATGGAAGTGTTTCTGACTCAGTCGGCTGTGTCAGAAACATACAAACAACCCCAAAATTAAACCCTTTATTGCTCCAGCAACACCTGAAAAATCTCCACCTTTTCCTGCCTCTTTAAATAGTCGATCCAAGACTTACTGGTCCCTAAGCCCAGCAGCAGAGAGCAACTTCAGCACTAACAACTTTGATCTTCCCTCAGGCAAAGCTTTTGGGTGAAGCCTGGCAAGCTGAGCATGGAGGGTGGACCTTGGGCTCCAGGGCACAGACAGAAACCTTCCTCTTGGGAGGATTACGAATGGCCATCTTGTTTAGGATGGGATGTGAGGGGATTTCTTGGCAGCATCACTGCTATCTTGGTGTGGACTCACCCTGGTATTGCCAGAGCCACTCATTCCAGGCAGAGAGAAGAATGTGAAGGGGCCAGGAGAGCCGTGAATCCCTTGCTGCATCCCTGTGGTCAACACTGGCACCTCACTGCTGTGTGCGCCAAGTCCCCTCCCGTCACACCAGGCAACATCCCAGCTCACCAGTGCCACATCTGCCTGCCTGGCTTTCACCTGATTTATTCCTTTGGTCTGGATGTGCCATGGACGTCCTTGCCCTGGTCTCTTTCCCTGTTCCCCAGTGACCAGTTGGGGGACAGGCACTTGTTTTTGCCTTCCCCAGGTCTGCATGCTGCCGTGTTCCTACCGCAGGAAGCAGAAAACTAGTTTAACATCTCATTTATTTCATAGATGAGAAAGTAATTCCCTGCTGAATGATTGTCCTGAACCAACAATTCAGAAAGCAGGAATTTACAGTGCCTGCCGGAGCCGGGAGTGCATTACTGTAGTGTTGCTCTGTGATGGAGCTGAAATATGTTTTTTTCCCTCCTGTTAGCCTGAAGAGAAAAGCCATTAAATATGATTAAGGTTAAGAGATTGCTAAAATTACAAACAGCCGCCATTCAATTATTTTGGTCTATAAAATGCAACACAGATTGGAGTTATTTCTCTGAAATGTGTTTTTAGAAAATAACACAACACAACTAATGTGGTTTGATGTAGCAAATCAGGTTTCAGATACTCCTCGTAATGCAAAACTAAAAGGTTCATAATTTAACTCAAAGTTCATAACTTCAAGTCGTCAGGTCGGTGCTGTGTTAAAAAAGTGGGGGGCCAAAAAAAAAATCAATCCTGCCCCAACGAATACGCCGTGGAGTTGTCTAAAGACGGAGAGTCAATCAGTTTTAGCACCCATTAAAGCAAAGACAGAAAAATGCAACAACTTGGCATAACAGTCACACATTTTTTATGGAGAATAAATCTCTCCAACAGTTTCTGCAGTTTCCAATGCAGCCTGAGGTGGGTGTGAGGGACGTGCCAGGGCTCTGAGCTGCTGTTGGAGCGTGAGTCACTCATCGGGAGGGTTGGTAGGGTGTCACTGAGGTTGAGGGCATGGGGAGCAGGATGCCTGTCCCCACCACACTGGTGGTTCATGCACTGCCAGGCTCACAGCGCCCCAAAGAAACCACACTAAAATGTATTTTCTGTCAGCAAGGTGCAAGGAGCTGAAATAATTGGAAAGCTGGAAAAAAATGTGGATGGGGATATAGTAACGGCTGGAGACTTGTGTTATTATGGTTAATAAAATATGAGGAATTGCATTATTCTGCTGAAAGGAACACAAACCTTGCAGGGTCCCCGGAGGGTGGCTCCAGAGTTGTTTCCACTGGCAAACTCTGAGTGAGCTTGGCACAGAGCCAGGCATCAGAGGTTGTGGGAAGTGAAGGGCAAGGCAGGAGGTGTTTGGTGTGCTGGGCACTCGTGCTGTGGCAGCAGCATCGCCAGCCCCATCCCACAGCCAAAGGAACCATCCTGTTGACTCAGCAGTGTTCAGGCAGGGTGAATTCATGTCTGAGGTGCTGATTATTTACCTCCCAACAGCCATGTGCCTGCAGGATTCACATATTCCCACTGTAGTTATCCCCAGAGCCTGAAGTGACACCCAGAAAAACAATTTACTTGCACTTGTCACAGTTTATGCACAAGGTCCTTTTTGTAGCGGGTTGAAAAGAGTTAATATGTGAGAAATAGATAATTTGATGAGCAACTGCATGATTAGGACCCAACGGATCGATAATTTCTTATAAACCTATAAATAATTCATTCTGCTAATGCACTTATAATCACCTCGCACGTACCCACTTGTGTCTCACAACAGCTACTCACTCCTTCGTCAGCCCCACGTAAAGCAACGTGGGGCGGAGAAAACATCACAGACACTCCTGATGCTACACAAGGGCTTGGCTGAGCAGGTGGGTTTTCCAACAAGAAGCTCTTTAAAAATACTGGATCTCAACACCTTGCCTTTGTGAAGAAGACGACATCATTTCTTGCAACATGAACAAATTACGCTGCCACAATCAGGGCTGTGTATCCAACCACCCAGTGTGTGTATCCAGCCACTCTGATGGCATGTCCATGCTGGAAGGCTTTGGGGCAGCACATGGGTTTTGTTGAGGTCCATTTCCAAGGAGCCAGTTGGATGACATCCCAGTGACAGACAGGGCATTTCCAGTATTCCAGCCCTGCATTCCCTTTCCCGCCTGCATAGCCTCAGACCAGCCTGAGGACACCCTAAATCTCCTCTCCCTTTGGCTTGCTCCCAAACAGCCCTTCAGCACAGGGACCAGCAGAGAACTCTCTCTGACAGGTAATTAGCTGCAGAAAAAAACCAAATGAAAAACAGAGTCTAAATTAATAACAATGCACACACACACATTTGTCTGGAGAAGCACAGTGAATTACTTTAATTTACCAAAAGCGCCTGGTTTATCTGCGTGTGGGAACGGATACATCTTCATTTCCTCTTGCCTTTGGGAATTGCAGCAGCAGCCAGGGAGCAAGGAGAGGCTTCAGACACTCCCACCCCCTGGTTGTACCAGAAAGCGCCATCCCCACTGGCACTCTCCAATGCTGTGTGTCTGTACCTACAGTGACACTGGAGGTGACAGCCAGAAAGGACAGGAGCCAATAAATCCTGATAATTATTGCTATTTTGAGGAAAAAAAGGAAAAGAAAGTGCTGCTACTTCAAACTAACCCTACAAACTCACAAGGATGCATTGTATGATGAAAAAGGGCAAAAAGAGATTAAAATGAAAGCACCAACCAGCCCTGGCACAGCAGCACTGGAGACAAAGGCACGTGCTGGGCTCTTCCTGGGGCACGTGGCTCCTCTTTGCTCAGGTGGCAGGAACAAGATGGGAGCGTAGGTGAGCTCTGCATTTTCCTTCAAGGCTCATTGCTTTAGAGTTTCAACCTTAAAGTTGAATTTCAATTACATGACCAGTAATATTCACTTAATGAAAAGTACCATGGGCTGCAGCAGGAAAGAAGGAGAGGAAAAAGAAGGATTAAGCATCACAGCCAGACACCCATCCCAAGGAAGGTGTTTGAGAACCTGAGACAGAAGCAGCACATCATCGTTCCCAGCTCTCCTTGTTCCAGATACCCTGGGGCCTCCCTGGCTAACTAGAAAAACCATTACCTTAGGATTAGGCTTTCATCTGATTTTCATCAAAGGCTTTGGTCACCACCTATTTGCTTAACACCAGACCTTTCAGGCACCATCAAATTTAACAGGGCTTGACAGATTCAGGATTAAACACAAAAGCCAGACAAATCCATACTTTCACAAGAGGTCCCAGTGGATGCACCAGGACAGGCAGGATTAGGGAAAGGAAAAAAGAGAAAAGGGAAGAGGAAAGGGAGACTCATACAAGGTCTGGCTGGTGCTGCTCATGCCAGGAGCATGGTCTCTGTGCCAGCAGCCCTCTGTCCTCTCTCCTCCCCAGTCAGGATGCTTTTGCTTCTTTCTCCCACTTTTCCCAGCTTATTCCCTCTGTGGCTACTGCAACACACAGATGGAAGCCAAAGCCAGTAGCAGGGCTCGAGAGCTGATGAGCCTTGCAGCAGCAGCAGCTCAGGGATTTCAGGGTACAAGGTCTAGTTTATAAACCACTCTACTCCCTTAGCCAAACAGAAGCTCAAAAGCAGCAGGTCTGATTGAATTACGTGTTTAATATTTAACAAGAGGTCAGGCTAGATAATCAAATAGTCCTTTTTGGCTGAAAATTAGTCCTGGGGTCAGTACAGACCCTGCAAAGCCTCTCCTCTGCAGCAAAGGGAGTTATTTCTTTCCATTCCAGTAATGGTCACAGCAGGTTTGGGCAGGGAGCTCAGGAGAATCCAAGATGTTTTAAAGAATACCATTAGGAAGGAAACATAGAATATACTTTATCACTAAATGAAGCTTCCTTGATGTTATAGAAACAAAAATTCAGAATTAATAAGTCTGGTTCTACTTTAGCTTGTTGTCTCACCATAGTAGTGGGAATATCAAAGTGGTCTGGAAACTGTTGTAATCCAAGTCTGAGTCTCTTTTCAATTTTAAATTAAGAGACATAAAGGAACAGACGATTTGTTCCAACAGAGTGAAAGAAACTGCCCCCAACTGCTTTGGCATGTACTGGAACCACTGGGGTGGTACCTCCAGCCTCCACCCTACACCCCCAAACCTGCAGGTGAGCAGCCACCACCAGTTCTTCTGAGAATGGGAGCCCTCCTGGTGCTCCCATCCCAGCAGGGACAGCTGTGCACAGCTGTGGTGCCTGCACCAACCCTGGCCTTGCCACACCACAGCCCTTCCTGACACAATTTATCTGCAGCTGTAAACAAGCCTGTCCATTCTGCGAACAAATTGGAGTGATGGCCAGTCACCGATAGCAATTCCCAGTAATTAAATGTGAATTAATTGATTCAGCAAGCGATGCACTTGCTTTATGTATGGTGTTTTTATTAGCAAACCCTATCTACTTAAGCAATTTCCAAGGCATATTTATTAGCGCTGCGTAAATCTGAGTAAACAAGTCATTTTTAATTGTGGGAATAATTAAAAATGGCCGTGTACATTAAGTGAAGATTGCATCCAGCCAGGGCTGTGGTTGAGGAGACTTTGCCCCTCCTGCCTGGCACCTTGGGCTGTGTTGCCTCTCAGTGTGGCCATCCCAGGCTGTAGTAACCCTGTTGCCGTGGGATGCCCCCCCTTCTCAGTAACAAAACATCTCTTGTCAGATTTATTTCCCATCAGGACATCCCCCACTTGGTGCAAGGGCCATTCCCATGGTGTATCCCACCCCAGTGGCAGCATCACTATCAAAGGAGTGTCCTCCTACTCCTCCCCCGTGTCCCCCACACTCCTGCTCACCTCCCCACCTTGCACAAAAAGACTCCAAAGTCTTTTTTTTTTTTGGGGGGGGGGTCTCATGATTAAAAACTTGGCTCTGCAATGCTTTATGCATGCATCTGTTATGCTAAAATAACCCTCCTTCCTAACCATGCCCACCTGCTGTCTTTTTCAATTTTAAGTATTTCTAAGTAGCAATCAAATCAGTATAATTTGTTCTTTATCTCAGAAAAACCATTGTGAAAGAAAAATGTGACCATTATGTTACATCAGGGAAAAATACCAGCCCTTTCTTTCCAGCCTTCTCTCTGTTCTATCAGATCTCAGTCGTCATTATGCCCGTCAGATTTAATATTGCTTGAATGCTCTGAGCTTTCTTTAATCACTGCAACCTTTCTGCCAGCCCCGAGCTCCCCCCTCCCCAAGGTTAAGGCTTTTTTCCTTTCTTTTTTTAATTCAGATACATAAATACTCGTATCATGAATGCGTTAAGGGTTTCCAGGAGACGGCTCTCGGGTTTGTTTCGGGAGCTGGCTGCTCGCAGCAGCGTTACCATCAGCTGCTATTGTGCGGGGATGGAGGGGCCGGATCCGGGGAACTCGGGATGCGCCAGACAGAGCCACCACCCACCGGCTGCTCCGGGGAGATCAGAACAACAACCAAGGCAAATATTGATGCTATAGTCAATCTTGAGATTAGGATTGACTGCTGAAACACACCCAGGTCGCTGTAAAAACATTCAATGCTGCAGATTTCAATAAAGCCCACAGATCAGAGGGCAACAGTAAATGATTATTTATAGACTCGCTGCAGAGGTAGGGCAGAGAGGGAGCCCATTAGAGTTCGGATCAATCCCTTCACGTGCCAAGGGCCAACTGCTATGCATTGGGGCAGGCTTTGGGAAGATATCTCTTTCATTTAAAGGATGGGGCAGCAGAGTCTGTCACCCATAAGAAAACCACTAATGGGTGGGTGATTTTCAATCACCCACTTCCTTGAAGGAAGTTCAACTCAAAGGATAACCCTCTGCTGCTCTAAACCCCTTTCAGTTCCCTGATGATTCAAACATCTTCTGACATCTCCCATATGGTCTCTGGCCACTCTGACTCCCTGAAAACTGTTCTTAGGCACAGGACTGACAATGCCACACTGGAATTAAGCCCTGGCTTGATAAATGTCTTTCACATCCTTTGGATGAGACGTTAGAGGAGCCTTTCTATGCACTGCAGCAGCTGGGGGACCTGCAAACACAGCCATGGCTTCTGGTAACACTTCCAATCTGTGCTATCTCCATGGGCTCTTCCCAAGACATGGCCATGGGGGACTGTGTTGCCATCAGCAAAATGTTATGCTCCCCACATCGCAGCATGGGAGGGCTCAGAGGAAATGGGCCTCTGAGAAACTTGTCCTCCAGTCTGTAGATCTCAGAGCAGCTTTGGCAAAAATAGATGCTAAAAATAAATCCTGTCCTTTCCTTCCCTTTTGACTTCCCAAATGACAGTCTAAAAATAAGAGCCATTTGCAGGAAAATCCCCCAGTGCTGAGACTCCTTCTCCCCATCTCTCTCCCAGGACATAATGCTATCACTGTTAAGCGACCTGTGAGCACATCTTCCAACAGATGAGGAGAATGGCACACAAGGTTCAGATCATTAAACAGGCAGCCAGGGCCAGGGTCAAGCATTTCTGTTTATGAGCAAGCTCCTCTTTCCAGCTCTTCAGTCCATGAGGTCAGCTCAGATCCCCCAACTGACCACATCCTCTGTAACGAGGGGCTGTGGGATTGACCCCCCCAGAGAGCCCCCCACAGCCTGCCCTCTGCCTGCCTTCCTCCCCCAGCACACCCTGTGCACGTGCTCTCCAGCCAGCTCAGCTACACTTTGCAGAGCCACGTTTCCATAAATAAAAATTAAGCAAACACTTAACGAGCGTCATGCATATTAATACCCTCCAGGTGAAGGTTAGCACGAGCTGTGATTGTGGCAAATCCGCATTTGATTAGATTGACTTGAAAACAGGGGAGATAAACAATGCACAAAACCCTAAAAATTACTATAATTTATTCTTTTGACCTCTGCGAGTTTCTCGGGTTTATGCAGCTTCAGCCTCCTTTGTGCAACGGGATTTTTCCCAACTCAGGGCACTTCAAAGGAGCAGGTGCCAGCACATGAAAAGTGACTCTGCTCTCCTCATCTCTCGAGTTGCTCTCCACGTGTACACACGGCATCTGTACAGTGACTGGGAGTGTTTGACTCATCTGGATTGTGAAAAGCTCCTTGTGGAAGTGAGAGACACGTTATGGATCCCTCTGCTGAACCTGGAGCAGGATGGCAAGGCTGTGGGATAAGCAGGACGTGTTTGGGATGGCAGACCTGACACTCGAGTTGCCTTTTCTCACAAACTGCAGTGGGTTTATTTTGGCGCTTCTGGGTAGCCAGTGGGATGAGGCTGACTTGGGAAGCAGAACCAGGACTGTCCACAGCCCCAAGAGCCACATCCAAGTGCCCCAGGCTGTGACTCCAGACATGGCTGTGCGGTATTTAGGACACCTGCACCAAAACATGACAATGCACATCCCAAAAGTTTCTCTCCGTTTCCCCTGGCTTTAAACCAGTTTAGATATCAGCATTGGCAGTGCAGACCTGCAAGTCCCACTGCTTTGAAACTCCTGGCTTGCCACGCAGTGAGGTGCAAAGATGCCTTTCTGATGGGCTGAACCAGTGGAGGCTGGATGTTCTCTGCAGAGCTGGAGTAAATCCTGTCCATTTGGCATCCCCAGTGTAATGGCATTTCCTCACCCCCCACCCCAAGTACCAGCTTTCTAACAGTTCTCTACCTTTGCAACATCCTTTCTATAGCCCAGGCACTTCAACCTGGACCCAAACACACCTTGGAGGAATGCAGATGTTTTATGAGATCCCTCACGAGGCTCCCAACTCCTGAGTTTTTCCCAGAAGAGCAGTCACTGCTTTCCCCGTGCTCTAACCCAAGCCATAAAGGACATTCCAGCTGCAGACAGGACACCAACAGCTGCTTAACGAACCCTGGTAAAGACAACGTGGCAGGATCCAACCTGCAGCAGGAAGTTCTCTGCGGGGTCCCTGCTATGCTGCTGAGCAAAAGGCACGTTTGCTGTGGAAGGCAGACCATTGTTATTCATTCCTGTCCCGTCTGTGGTGACAGCGTTAATCACAGCAGTCTCTGGGAGAAGGATGCTAATGAAGATGTGATGCGGGCAGCGCCGTCCGCAGCCATTTCTCAATTCATTAGCATCCTGTCACTCCGAGGGGTGACCACGGAGACCCACGTTCCCACCTTTCACCAAAACATGACAGGATAATAAAGCAACGCTATTTTCAGTCCTGGGGAAAAGCTGAACATATTCCTTAAGCTCAGTGGTTGTTACAGTGAGGCACTAAAACTGGGAACAGAAACAGGGAACAAAATCCCAACACCCAACCAAGCAACAATAAAGCATCTTGGACCTCTGCTCTTTCACAGGGAGGTCCATCAGCCCCATCCCTCAGTGCAAGGTGCCACTACACCCATGGTAAGGAGCACAGAACTGCATGGAGTGAGCCTGAAAATCTGTGTGGATGTCCCATGACAGGACAGACCTGGAAGCTGAAAGCCAGGCCAGGCAGCTCCTGCAGGGCCAATGTCCTCACAGCTGCACAAACTCTTTATTTGGTGGCAAAGACATGGAGAAAGGAGCAGGCAGCAATGTACAACAGGAAAAAGTCAAATCTCTGGATGTGAGGTCTGGACCACACTCCACCAACCAGACAATGGCCAATGTCCCCTAACATTTGTGCTCCACATCATGTTGGGTGAGAGGCACCTCTTTGGCAAGGCAGATTTATTCCAGCAGCTCCACATAATGAACAAGCCCATTCCACTATTGAAATCAGAGTGGGCAATCACACTGCATCTTCAGAAAAGATGGAGTGTGCCATAAACAGCTTTACTTCAGAAATAGAAACAGACCTCCAAGCCATGCAATGGGCGCCCAAGGTAATGTGATCAGAGACCAGACAGGTTTCTAACATAGCTGTGAGCTTTACTGTGGGCAGGTTTCCATGCTGCTTCCATCACCATGACATCTAAACTCATTGTCTCTGCTCTGACTGGGTGTCGTATGTTACCCGCAAATGTTCAGATGAGCTGTGAAGTTCATGCAAGTACTCCCTTAATCTGGGGAGACACCGTTTTGCTGATCTCTGTTCTCTTGACAGTGGCCTCATCAACCAGTCAGGAGTAACAGCAGCACAGCATGACCCACCACAGGCTCTGAAGCTGTGGGTAGCAAGCAGCTGGGACATAGCTTTGTAAAATACACACCATCCATCCCCAAAAATGCCTGTCTGGCTGATTTGGGATAGAGCCATAAAGCAAGCCAGACGATGCATTTGCAGACACTGGGAAGAAGTAATCCAGTTCTCAGTCTGGGGCTTGTTTTACACCCTTGGCAGACAGGGAGGAGTACCAGCCATATCTCCCTTCCTGGGGCAGAGCCAAAGCACTCACCTTCCACCAATAGGATCTCCTAGGAGATAACCCAAATCCCTCTTGGCATGATGGGGTCCTGAAGAGGGCAGACCAAGGCTGCTGGAATAGTAACATGGGTTAGCGGGAACCTTTATATCTGCAAGCTAGACCATTCTGGCTAGGAAAATTAAATTACACTTTTGGAACTTGAAACAACGTGCCTGTGTTTGAGTGGCAGCATCTGTTTTTAGTGAGACGCTCATGAGCAGGGAGTTTGGCAGATGCCAGTGTGGCAAAGCAGCCAGGAGGTCCTTGGCCATGTCAGCTTCCTCCATCCAAAAGAAATCCCATTGCTTCCCTCCCTGCTAAGAGCTGAAAAGGCTCTGGCCAAATGCAGTCAATGCAAAGGGCCCTGGCTCTGCAGCAGAGTGAGACAGGCATGTGTTGGCAGTGTCTGGACAGCGCCAGAGACCTCGCACTTCTATGATTGAATTTCACTCCTCTCCCATGGATACCTCCTGGCTTTGCTGCCAGCCTCAGCTGCAGCACAGCATCACCCGAGCTGTGAACACACAGCCAGCACGTCCAGCCGCTGCCGCCTGAGCCCTCCCCAGAGCTGTCAGCTCTCCACAGCCATCAGTGCCTCCTGATGGCAAACAGGTTTTGTGGATGAGTGGGGACAAGCAACCAGGGTGAAGAATCACCACAGGGAGAGGAGACAGAGCGAGATGCAGAGAAGGCAATCAGTGAACAGGAGCACATCCAGAGCCAGCCCACCTAAAGACACAGGTATGCTGAGACCCATGTGGGGCCCCATCCCTGCCCAGAGTCATTCAGCAGCAAGAGCTGTGCAGGTAACAACCTCCCAGAGCAACTGACCAGGTAAATGCCTCTGCCCACCTCCCAGATGAAAGGAAGTGTTCAGTGCGCTCTGACAATCCAAAACTTTCCTGATCTGATGCTAATTCCTCTTGAAAACACTAAAAGAAAAGAATAATCTCACTCCCCATCCTTCTCCCACAGGCTCACAAAGGCACCATCTCTTCTTCATGTTTTTTTTTTTTTAAAAAAGACCATGCACTTCCATTTAATTAAAAGTATCTACGTAGGAATGAGATTAATTAATTCTCCTTCTACCCAAGAGCCCTCTTATTGTGTTCTCTTAAATGAGGTTTCAAAATGTTGTCTATGTGCCGTATCTCGGCCAGTTGTCTCCAGATAACACTCGGGATGCTCTCCCAGCTTGTGCTATACCACCCCTCATCTCTTACAAGAAAATGAAGAGTGCAGGGCCAGTCCACTCCCTGATTAGGAGAATGTTCAGAGTAAAGCTCAGAACACACGTGGGCAACTCCAAGGATGCTCTTGCCCTCCCAACAGCCTGTATAGGAGACACAGCCTCTACACAACACTCAAAATGCCAGGAGAGAGCTGCCAAAGGCTGCACAGTGGCAGGGATGCAGCAGCCAGGACAGGACGAGTGCTGATGATGACTGAGAAGCACTGCAGAGCAGCACTGCTGCCTCCAACACCTCCCAGCACCTCCAACCCTGGCTCCAACTTCTCTGATGCGAATCAGCAAATCAACAGACTGAGAGATGCCACTTCCCAACCTGCCACTTTCCAGAGCCACCTGCCCATTTCTTGGCGCAGGTTAAGCACAAAGAGGGTGAAGGGTGACAGCTGACAGGGTGATGGCTTTAACCATGCCAATTAAAAGCAAGGGAATAAAGCAGATTAACAAGCTTCTCAGCTTTGGAGAGGTGACCTCAAGCAATGCTGCAAGAATGGCCCTGGCTATCCTGCACACAGTGTGCTCCAGTCATGCTCTTTGCATCCAAATTCCACCTGTTGCAGAAGAAACATCTTCCAGCTAATTCAGGCTGCCTGTGACCATGGCAGGGAGCCTGACTTTCCCTTTCCTCGATGACTCCCCAAGGCATACCCCTGGCAAAGCACCGTATTTGCATCCCACTTTCCAGAGGCAGTTCATGTTTCACCCGAATTCCCTGTGATAAATCCTTATCAGAGTGCCCATGGCAAGCCTGTGGTGACTTTGTTCACTCAGATTAGCTCTACACAGATTAGCTCCTTGCGGTGCTTAGCCAGTTCACACACATTTCCGATAAACGTTTTGACAGATTTTCCCCACTTTGGGGGTGTGGGGGTGGAAGTGAGAGGTGGGAGGAAGAAGAAAGACTTTGCCTGCCCATGCTGCAGATAGTGCTGGAGACATGAAATATTCATTGCCTTTCAACCAGGCAGGGTCAACAAGCTGGTGAGCACTTCTCTACCCCCAGAAAATACATCATCACTCCTTTCCCAGCCCTGCTCCAGCAGCACCTCCTGGGTCTTGCTTCTGTCCTGCACCATCCCAAGCTGCCTGCCTTAGAGAAGTCAGGACTCCATGGAAGGATGCTGCTTCACCTGCTCCTTCCTCAGCATCCTGAGGAGGATTAGAGGCTGCAGGGAGACTTTTAAAGCTGATTTGGGATTCACAGGCAGCACTTGCCTCCTCCCGATTTGTGTCTCTGCAGAAAATACAGCAAATTTGGTGGATCGCCTTAACCTTTGGCATTGTCTCTCCCCTGTAACTTTAATCTCTTATTCATCTCAAATCTGAGAGAAGACTTTTTAGGTAGTAAAGCGACAATGAGAGCAGTGGGTATGTCACCTTCTGGTCAGACATGGGGATTGTGGATGCTTTTGGTGCCACTCAAAGCCTCCCACCTGCACAGGATCCCAGTGCCAGACTCGGAATGGTGTTCATATGAATGCAGGTGCCTGGGTTTCACCTCCACTGATATCTGAGTCTCTCCCTGGGAGAGGCAGGACTGTGCAGAGAGGAGCACACAGCCCACCTCAGACAGGGCTGCGATCTGTCTGCCCTCCCTAGGCACTGTGCCTGGGGATGGAAATTTCCACCATTCCTTTCATGCAACCCTTTACTCTCCACTGGATTTCTCTGCCTGCCATTAGCCTTCAGAGCTCTGATTTGTTGCCCTGTCATTTGGACAAATGTTGATGGGCAGAAACAAGCAGGGCTTTCTCCCCCCCCTCCCCCCTCCCTTTTTCTTTCTTTTTCTACCTTCCACACTATCCACTGCCAGAGAGAACATCAAGGGAAAAGGATGAACAACTGACCCATAAAATAAATACAGGGCTTACAGTTTCTGATAGAGATTAAATATTGTAGGAGTCATGACTAGATAAAAGCCAGTGGAAGGAAAAGCCTCAGACCTCAATAGAGCATTAAATAAAAAGAAAGCAGCACATATACACACACCCAGACACAAGAAGATGTGTTGCAAGTTTTATGGAGAGTTTGATAATCTGAACTCGTTTTGCGTCAGGTACTCACCCTCAGGAGTACAGTTCAAACATGGCCCTGAGGAGAACAGTAGAGGCAGAATGAGGCTCTGCCTCACCCTGCCTTGGGGCAACCAGCCTCTGTCTCCAGCCACAGAGGTGCCCCTGGCCCCAGAGACACCCCCAGCAGCAATCCCAGTGCCAGACACAGTCATGAGTCACACGTGGGCCAAATTGGCTGGGGCAGATGGTGTGAGCACATAAGTGGTGGTAGGTAATGGCAGCTCCTCCAGAGTTCAAGGACTTTGATGGGCACACTTGGCACGATCTCCTTCCAACCCTCCCAGTCTCAACAAGTCAAGCTGCTGGCCTGAGTTTCCTTTGAGCATGCAGAGGGTCCAACACCCTCAGCAAACCCTGCTCCTCATTTCCCTTTGCCCTGTTTTCCTCCCTTTGTACCATTCCTCTTGATTTCCCTTAAGCACATTTTCCAGGCAGGAAGACATGGCTGACAGAGACCCAATAGCTCCAACACTGTTCAGTTCTGCTTAAAGTACCCCAAATTTTAATTCTTATGAGCACAGGAACCTTCACCCCTGGCAGGGTACACTGGACATTTGCAGACAAAGCTGTTTTGGGTTTGCTCCAGGGCAGCCCTTCAACAGGGGTATGAACACCATGGGCCAGATCCAGGGCACAGCCAGGGGCAATGCTGCTGACCCTCTGCCCTGGGCCCCCTCCCCAGGACTGGGTGCTCCCCAACTCTCCAGCCAAGCAGCCAAGCAATCAGGCAAGCACCAGTCAGAGTTAAAGTGGCGGCACAGGGAGAATTGGAGCCACGCTCGGCAGCAAATTAGACATTTAAAAACTGAGGAGAGTGAGCGGTGAAGATTAAATGCGTTATAGATTTGCTGGAGGAGAGGCGAGAGAAGCAAAGGTGGATCATTGACACCCCTCAGGCAACTGGGTGAAGATTTGTTTACGTACTGGTGTGTAATCAAGTGGGAATGAATGCAAGACACGGGGCCTTAATTTTTCATTTGCAATCAAGGCCACGTACACACCTTTTCTTAGTCACAGAAAAACACTGCCACGCTCCCTCTCCCTGCTCAGCAGCATTACCTGGAGAAGGGACAATTACCAGGGATAATCGGGCTGATTGCGGACAGGAGCAGTGGGGGAAGGAACACTCCAGGGTTGCAAGGGAGGGCTGCCTGTCCAGTGAGTGTGGGAAGGAACCCGGATCCCAGCAGGTCCTGGTCACTGTTGGAACAATGCTCCAGGCACTGCGACCCCATGCTAGGAGTGGGTTACTTATGGTGGGGCACATGGGAGCTGGTTTGGGAGCATCACCTGGATGGTGTGCTGGAGCAGTGGATGAGGTTCCTGGGATGCTATGCCTGGGTTGGAGCACACTCCCATAGTAAGAGGCTATTTTCCAATGCTGGGGATAAAATAAAAATCATCACAGCCGTGTGAAATGTTGCACTTGACTTGTGGCTCTGACACACTTGTTGAAAGGACTCTCAGAAGAAGTGCTGATGCCAGGGTCCAGTCTGGGAAATGTGGAAGAGCTGAGAAACATGAATGCCCAAGGCATGGCATGGATGAAGGGTCTGAGAAGGAGAATGATGCTGGAACAAGCTGTGCCCCAGTGAGGGGGCATGGGTCAGCACCTCCCATCCTGGCAGCAGACACAAGAACCAGGTATGGAGAATGGAAAGCTGACCATGGGCATGGAAAACAGCAGAGAGGAGATGGAACAGAGAAGAGGGGAAATGAACGTGGGAAGAAAACAACACGGAGAGTCAAGGCAGGAGATTACCTTCTCCATCTCATTGAGATTCCCATGCAGGTCCCATTTTGAGGAGCTGCTGCCAACCTGTCGCAGCTGCAGCACTCGGAGGCAGTGAGGTGCTGGCCCCAAGGGAGGCTGAGAGCAGAGAACAGAGGAGAGAGGAGGGCGTCTGATCAAATATTCCCTTTACTCCTGGCAGCCTTCACATCTCCTGCTTGCTCGTTCCATGCGTGCCTGCTCCAAGTGTGCTCCGGTGGGTGAGGTGCCACCGTCACTGCTCACTCCGCTTGTCGCAGCAAGGAGGGAGCTGCAAGGGCTCCCAGGAGGGATGCTGTTGCTGTGACAGATGCTTAGCTTGGGGTACCCAAGATGAGGACTCAGCTCCCCAGATGTAACACAGTACCAACCAACCCCTGGCTGTACAGGCACCGCTGCAGTCAGGGAATCCCACTTTTGGGCAGTTTGTTGAGGAAGAGGAGGGGATCCTGTTCACCCGATTGGATGCTGAGAGGCAGCACCTGGGGACTTGGGAAGATGTGAAGGACAACACTGGCATTGATGGAATACAAACCAGGAAAACAGGATTTCCAGGATTTCTCTGGGGACAGCAGCTCTGCCAGCCACCATGGGAAGTGAAGCACAGAGGCAAATGTGGGTCTGGCTCACAGCACAGTCCTAAGACAGAAAAAAAACTTTCCAGGGCTGCTAAACCTCCTGTCTCTTCTGAACAGGCTCAGTTCCCCCAGCATCTGGGAGCAGTGCCCCCCAAACCACACTCGGGCTGCACAGCACCTAGATCCTGCTCACCTAGGCCTGCAGAGCTGAGGGACTGCTGAATGGCATCTCTCCATACCCTTCCTATCTATATTCTGCATCCCTGTTCCACCTGTATGTGCTATTCCTATGCTGCCCACATCACTCCGGGTCTGTGACTTACAGGTCTGCTGCTATCCTGCAGAACAGGATAAGGAACTGGAGCGGGAGAACGTGGCAGATAGGCAGAGGCACACGGGTTAGAGCTGATATTAATGTAGCTCGGCCTGGGCTGACAGAGAAAACGGATGGAGAGCTTTGCAGCCAGCACTGGCACCTCGGTGTGAGGTGCTGACAAGTCCTTCTGAGCAGAGCATGGGGGTTTGTCAGTCCATCCACCTCCAGGTGACTGAGGGAGAGGATGAGCCTGGAGGGCTGAGCAAGGAGCAGACCTGACATGGGACAAGGAGATACCCTACATGGACCAGGTGTGATTCCATTTGCTTGGCACCCACTGGCAAAAAAGAGCTGAAGGAGATGGTGATGTCCTCACTCACAGTAGCTCCAAGGGGTCTCTCTCCAGGAGAGCCTCTGCTGGGAAGGATGGCTGAGCTTTCATCCTGCTTCTCACGGGCTCGAGCAGCACAGCTGGCCCTCAGCTGGCCCTTTAGTTACTTTAGCAGAGTTTACTTATTTAACTCAAGCACTTTATTGCACTAAAGTTTTGTTTATTCATCTGAAGTTTATTTTTTCACTTAGTTTCTTAATTCACTTAAAGTTTATTTTTTCACTTAAAGTTTGTTAATTCACTTGATTTTTTCACCTAAAATTTATTTTTTCCACCTCAAATCTGTTTATTTACCCAAAGTCTGTTTATTTAACTGAAGCTGACCAGGGAACTTGTCAGTTTGCAGCCCTGTGCAGGGTGTGCAGAGCTCTGGCCAGTTGCAGAATCCTCTTTCCTGCACCTCCCCAGAGACCCAACTAAGCCCCCACCCTGTTCATTCTGGAAACAGGACAAGGCCAGTGTAAACTTATGGCCAGTAGACTGAAATTCCTTTCCTGGTTGTACTAATTCAGATGTAAATTATTAGCCCAAATGTTGGCTTTTAGATGGAATTTGGGTTTTCCCCTTCACTGAAATTATACATCCAGATAAAGCTGTCAGGACCCAGCACTGGAGGGGACACACCTGCCCCTGTCCAATCGATGCTACCCAGAGCAGATGTTATCCCAGGTGGCACAACACTGGTCACTGCCTGGAAAATGGGATTGGATCTTCAGAAAAAGCTATTAGCCCCTTGTCAGGACCCTCTGATGAGAACTGACTGGCCAGCGTGGATCGATGCTGCCAGACAGCTGCTCACACCTCGTCCCTGCTCCTGTGTATTTCAATCACCCAGCCCAGGATCCAGGTACATGTTACCTGATGTGAGTTAAAATGTCATTTATCACTAATTACTTTACATAGCATAAACTTTTTGGCAACTTCAGGCTGGCAGAAAAGGCTGTAGTTACACAAGTCAGACTCAGTTAAAATAATTCCACCCTCTATTTGGTTAAAAAAATGAAGTATTTTATTACTTACCCAATGAAATAATTGTGCAATTAGGACAAATTGACTTCTGCAACTTTTGAAAATGTGAAGTTCAGGCCAAAGACTACATTATTTTTTAAAGTAATGACAATTTTCTCAATTATAATGAAAACTTGAGCATGTCCTCAGCTCTGTGTAACAGGACAGGCTCATCAGCCATGGGGTCATGTCTGTGGGGAAGGTGTTTCTGCAGTTGGACACTTGGGATATGGGAGTCACTGAGTTTTGTTGCTCAAAGTTACTCTTTCCAGCTTTCTCCATCCATGGTTTTGTATCTGTGTCTGAAAGTTAATGGAGAGAGTTTCACCAGGAAACTGATCCTGCACCCTACAGGTACAGCTTTTTGTCACCTGTTTGTAATGCCTGTATAGACCAGAAAAGCACAGGACCAAGTAGGAAATGGGAAGAAAAGCACCACTAAACAACCTGAAAACCCTGAAAGACGTGGACCCCTGGGAGGATAAATTACAGACACTCCAAGTGTGAGATGCAATTAGTGCTGGCTCGAGGAAAGGAAAATCATCGTGAGCTGGCACTGGGGGCCTGTGAGCCTCAAACCTCTTCGGCACTGAAATAATTGCAATAGCCATGGAAAACATCAAAGCCGCTCTGTTCATTTTGGGCAAGAAAGGGAAGAGCTGGTTTTTTGGCTTTGCCCTACAGTTTTCCCCCCAGTGTCACAATTTCTCCCAGAAAAATGTTATTTCTGACATGATCACGAGAAGCACCAAGTGCTCAGGAGGTGGACATTGTCCCCAGAGCAGCATCAGCCACTGCCTCCGGCACACATCGCGGTCCATCCGGCTCCTCCTGTGCGCTGGTTGTGTGCAGCCATTCTGGCAGCACATCCCTCAGTAGGATCTCCTCGAAAAGCCATTGTCTTTCTCCTCCTCCCTTGTGCAAAACATAAAAGATTGATGGCTCTAATTTCAGCGCCGCAGCTGCCTCGCAGCCCAATTTTGGGGGCTGCTGCGGAGGGAAAGGCTGAGGAGGAGCGAGCGCTGCTGCCGCTGACTGTGGCACGAGGCTGAGAGGAGGCAAAGGGATCCTTCCCAGCACCACTTGTTGGAGTTTGGTGTCCTGAGGTGAACAGATATGGTGTGTCACAGTTCAGAAATCCCAAGGGCTTGGAGGGGAGATGCAAGAAAATCTGGCAGCACCAGAGCTGAATGGGAGATGGGAGCAAAGGAGGTTGTGTATTTGAACACTCACTTTCCATGTCGGGATTTAAACATGTTTGCTACTAAAAGCTTGTGTACCAACCTATCCCAGCTTGAGAAGGTTGGAATATCTGTGACAGATCAATTTTGTCCAAGTAAATAATCCCCAGATAAAACAATTCAGCAATCATAAAAAAGAAACTTGTGAAATTTGCTCTATGCTTAATGCAGCTTCAGTGCATCAGGTTTTATTCCTCTTGCCCCAGGCAGCACTGGGTGTTACCTGCCCATCCCCAGCTCCTTCTGCCCAAATCGATGGGCAACCTCTGATGGTGGTCTCTGTAACAGCTGGGGATAAAGAGTTCAAAACGAGATTTAGTTTTGTAACATTAATTTTTTTTATTAAGAAGACAGATATTTTATAGTACTTCTTTTCCTTTGTAAAAATGGGATACATGAACCAATACAAAATGTGAATGGGAACAGATGGATATGTATTTTCTTACACTGTAACATCTTCCATGGACACCTTAAAACAGAACTGGCCTAAGGGGAAAAAATAAAAAAGGCCGGGTAAATAAAGAACAAGGTTGTTTATCATCAGTTCCGCGTCCTTCATTTGTGATCCTCCTTTAAACAAGGTTGTTCTTTCTTCACGCTTCAAAATCCTAATGATCTAAAGCTGTACAAAGTAATACTCAACAATACATTTCAACAGTGCACTGTATACTGAAGAAAAAATACATAAACCGATATACAACTAAAATTCATAATTTCCTGGTTTTTTCTCCTGTTTTTACGTAGTTTTTTTTTTTAATTTATTTTTCCAATGCATGGGGCCGAAATTTTGCAATCTACCTGAGACGGAAAACACCAATCAAACACATGAACCTGAGACATGTCAACATTGTAAGTCAAAGTTACATCGGTAACACTGCACTACGGTACACTTCCAAACAAAGATGGGCTGCTCAAGGCCAGGATGCCTGTCCCGTCCCGCCGCCGCCGGGCCACGGAGCCCCTGACTCCACCCTGACTGCTTCTCACCGCGATGGGGTTTGGCAATGGTGCTGAGGGCTCAGAAAAGAGCTGCGCTCGACAAAATCTGCTCGGAAAAAGGGTGTTCCGTGAGGTTCTGCTCGTGAAGAGGGGAAAGACGGAATACTGCCGGAGAACGGGCTCGCTCGCTGCGTCAGGCCCCCCACCCCGTTCCCAAAGGAACCCTGCACTGTGATGGTTCTACCAAAAACAATTTAAAAAACAAATGCACAAAAACGCCTCCCCCCCTGCCCTGAAAACCCCTAAAAAGTCCCCAAACCTGACGCTAAGATTAATGCTTCCCTTAAATAAATCAGAGATACATTTGCCACGTAAACACAATAAAAAAAGTATCGCTCGAAATCCATGATTACTCACCAAAAAAAACTCAGTATATATAACTTTATACCATCCTCCCGCTGCGGTTTGCCTACGATTCCGATTGAGCCAGAGTCTCCTGTGCACCTATGGCTTTAGTGGTCATTAGCACACTCGTTTTTCACAAATTCCCATGTTTTACTTAGCAGGTAGAAAAAAAGGCAGTTTTGTTCATCCAGCCACTCTCCAGGTCTGGGCTCACACACCAGAGGGGCTTTACCTGGTGCCCCTGCAGCTGCCAAGCAGGAGAGGATGAAGACATGCCCCCACGCCCAGGAGGGCTCTGCCTGCCCAGCAAGGAGCCCAATCCTGCATCCCCATGGCTGAGCAGCACCTCTGCCGAGCTCCAGCCCATTTCCCAGCCACCACCATTGAAAGCACCTGAAACAGCCACAAAGTGAGGCCCAGGGGGTGTTATCCGAGCCCTGACGGTGACAGGGGAACGGGACACGGGCACACTGAACTGCAAACTACGCATCTAAAATGTGCTGGTTCTCCTCCGATGAGCTCGAGTTCTGAACGGAAACCAGTGAAGAGAAAAAAGGGGAAACACCTTCAGAGAAACGCACCTACTCCACAGGGTCCCAGCTGGCAACTCCAGAAACAGGAAAGGGGAAACGAAGAGCCACAGAAACCCGAAGGGAACTAACGCACAGAAGCCCCTCTTCTTCCCAGCCTCCCCCCGACCCGAACGAACAGAAATTAAACAAGGCACAGAATCTTCTGCAAATGACTTCACTAAACTAAATCCAAGCTGGACTTGGCCAAAAAAAGAAAACCCAAACGAACTGAGGTGTCGAACAGCAGAGTGTACTTTACGAGGAATATTTTTACACAGCGAATCCCGGACCCTCCCGGCCTCACCGCTCTCCACCCATTTGCTTTTTTTTCCTTAAAAAAAAAGACACAAGCTGGTTGCAACTTCCAAGATCACTGTCTCTGTAGCGTTTAAATAGGGCCAGTAGTAACCATCCACAGTTGGACACCTCATGGGAACCAAGGCTGCTCTAGATGAAGTACTCTTTCTTTTCCTCAGAGTTGTTTTGTCCCCCCTCTGCGTTGATGATGGCTGTGTCTGCATCGGCTGCATCATCTGCTCCTTTGGCTTCGTGAGTGAAGTATGTACCTGCAAGGGAAGTGGAGGCTGCATGACTCCTCTGGGGTCTCAGCAGAGTGTTGAGGGAGGGATTGATGAAGGAAACAAAAATGCCACTGGGAGAGAAACTGGGGGGGTCTGTCACTTCAGACAGGACAGCCCCACAGGTGAGGGGACACTCGTGCCAGGACTTTTGTCCTCCAGTTTCAGTCTTTATCTTACCTTTATGTCTGGCAAAATATCGCCCTAAAATGATGAGCAGGCAAAGCATCGCGAAGACGACGACGGCCACGACACCGCCAACCACGGCGTGGTCCACACTTCGTATCGCCCCTTCCTCACCTGCGCGGGAATCTGTCGAGATCAGAAGAGGAATAAGAACTGGGGACTTACTATGATGCTCTCAGCAGGGTCTGGCTGCAGCTGCTCCCAGGATAGGAGGAGCCACCCTCGGGCTCTCTGGAGGAGCAGGGGTGAAGCACGGAGCTAACTAGACAGATGAGTTCAGGCAGAGGAACTTTGTCCGGAGCCGAACTGATCTGGCAGCTCGACTCGTGAGGTGTTTTCCGCTAAAAGCAGCAGCACTACGACTACGCACGTGGGAGACAGCTGGGAAAGGGGAGGGAGGGCACATGGAGTCATCGGTGGGGACCTATTCTGGCAAAAATTGCCCTACAATGCTCCCCAAATTTCAGCCTCCCTGGTGGGTGGGGCACAGGGACGAGCAGTGCAATACGTGACTGTTAAATCTTTAGCTCTGAGAAATGTCATTAACGAGTGCCCTGTTGAAAACATTCCAACTTCTGCCCAAAACACTCCTTGCCCAAAATCCAACCCACCCAACATGGAAATTCTGTTTACAACCATCCCCTGCCCCAGCTCAACTGGGTTCCACCATTAACCACCACCTTTGCTTTCGATGCAGCCCACGAGGACACAACGCTCCTGACCCAGTTTGTAACACCCACTCTGAGGCCAACAGCGAACAGTAACTGAACGGTGCCTCCGACTGCTTTGCTGCGTTTATTTAACTCCTCACTACACAATTAGTTTCCTTTCAGAAGCACCTCTCCCTCGAGACGCCGTCACCCGGGAGAGGAATGACTGATGTGGCGGAGGAAGAGCTCTGGAATGAACCCTAGATGAGCTATGGCCATGTAAAATGAATGTATAGCAGTGTAAACAATTTTAATTTAAGAACGCAGCTACATCAACCCTCGCTGCAATCCTAATGGCAACCAAGATTTATAATGCAGTAAAAACCAATTATTCTCCCGCTGATTAATACATTAACATTTTGGAATAGAAGCTAAACCATTGTCTCTTTTTTTCAGTGAGTCAAGCGTGACACCTCCATTAAAATGATTTACTGGCCATACCTTACAATTTAAGCACAGCAGCAACAGAAACGGTAAAAATCTTTTAACTTTACATGATTTGTGAAGTCATATGTGAAGGATTTACCATTTAAATCTTTCACTACAAGAAGCACATGGCCCATAAATCTGCCCTGCCTGCGCCTGCCTGGACACCTCGGAGAAATGCGTTTTGCCAGGACGACTGAGAGAGCAAATGCAAGTCAATTTTTAAGAAAGATTTATCTCCGTCTCCCTCCAAAGAACAGAGCAAATCTCTGAAGCCTCCACCTCTAATAATATTTGAAGTTTATCGATCAAGCGTACAGATCCGTGACAGCTAAAGGTAATGGGGCTCTTTTGAGCCGAGACCTGATACAAAGCTTTCGAGCAGCAGCTGGGATTTACACTTTCTATCGATATTTCCAATTCTGCTCCAAGATTAAGGACTGAGGGACCCAAGTAAATAACTTGGGACCCAGAGCACCATAAAGTGCCTTTTAATTAAAACAATTTAAGAAAAAAAGCCCCTTTGAGTAACCTCTGAGAGCAGGAGCTCCGGCACAGGCAGGGGTACGCTGGGCTGAGCTGGGGCACGGCAAGGGACACTGTGGAGCAGGGAGCCCCTTCAGCAGCTTGGCTGAGAAGCCAAAAACTGTAGCCAAAAAGGATTTCCCTGCAAATCAAAAGCTTTCCCTGCCACATCACTGAACCCCAAGCCACAGCACCGTGGAGACACCGTGCCAAGGAATCTGAAAGCATGGCAAAGGGGAACCTTCTGTCTCACCTCCAGTGGGAACAGACTGTGCCGTGACGGCTTCCCAGCGTCTGCTGCTCTGGCAAGTGTTCAAGCATCCCTGTATGTGGATGGGAAAGGTGCCCACAGACGCACTGTGGGATGCCAAGCCGACCTGCTCACTCAGGCACAGACCCTGCTGCCTGCCTAAGATGGCAGCTGGGGCAAAACCAGCCACCTTGGGCATCCCGGGAGCTCCCGCTCTGCCACAGCCTTCTCATTGCTGCTCCAGCTCGGCTAATCCAGCCTCTACAAACCTGCTCTCTGCAAAACAACAAAACTGGCTCATCTGCTGGAGCAGCTGCTTCAGGCACGCTTCACTCCATTTTTTTCTTATTTTTTTTAGAAACTTTGCACCCAGTTCCGCTCGGCTGCACTCGGCACAGCCAGCAGCATCCCAGCCTGGGTGGATGAGTGGCTTGTTGACATCTGGAACAGCTGAGGGGCATAAACATGCTGAGTTATGGCTCTGTAATGTGCTTCCAGCAGGATTTTGCATCAAGAGGCATTTTTTCTTCATCACCATAAATTAAAGTTCCAGAAAGACGAAGCCGTGGTGTGCTCGTGCTGGCGACCCACCGCCGCAGAGATAGGGGCTGTGCCAAAGCCTCACACATTCCTCAGGTCTTCCCTTAGACTGGCATCACACTGAGAGTACGGAAAGAGGGTTCCCCTGAGAAGGCACTTTGGCCTAAAACCTGTCCAGGAGTTCTGCTCAGCAGTTTGTTAAGTATGAGCTTGTCTGCTGGGACATTCAGAGCTGTTTTTCTCAGTTATTTCTGTTAAAGAAGACCCCTGTGAGGTGCCAGCCCGAAGTTCATGCTCTTACGCAGGCGGCTAAACACATCTTCAAGCTGGAAAAAGACCTAAACCATTCCTCCTGCAGCAGCTCCTGTCCTCACCTTCAGCATCTCCTCAAACCTTGTATGCTCCAATGGTGTGACCCATCACCAAGAGCTCTGCCTGCCGGCACTGCGAGCATGGCAAAACCCAACTCCACCACCAGCAATTCCGACACTGCTCCCGGCAAACCCATCTGTGCGCAGGAACAGCCCCTTCACGTCTTGTCCCTATTTCATTGGTAATTAACAAAGTGTCAGGTCTATGGAGGAAGGAATAATTCCTCAAATTTGTGCCCAGGAGAGACTTGACCTTAACAACCGGAATCTGCTTTAAATGCTGCCTCCAATTCACCCGAGCTATTCCCACCTCCTATCTCTGATTAAACCAGAAATCACAACTTTATTGCTGAAGAGGGAACAGCAGAGATGGCAGGAACTGACAAAATGCCACATTATTTGCTAATCCTAATATGTTATTCTTCTTCAAGATTTGCTTTTCTCAGCACCAATTCAATTACAGATGCTACAAATCCTTCTGACATTTAACTCCCTCTTGTCAGGGCGCAGTAAATGTATACATGCAGAGCTTTCCCATTAGGATGTTAATATATATTGGAGCAAGCTGGATCCTGGCCTCTCCAGCAAATCGTCAGGAATTTTCCTACTGTGGTTTTGGTTTGGGTTTGCTTGTGGGTTTTTGTGGGTGGAGGCAGAAGGAGGGAGGGAAGGGTAAGGACGGGACAGACATCACAGCATGTTGTCACCAACATGCCCCCCATGGGGCTACTCTGCAGCTACACTGCACCTCAGCTGAACTTCTTTTGGGTCGATGCTTTGCTTGGCACCAAAGCACCTTAAAGGAAAACTGCAGTGGTAACATACAACTCACTTGCCAGAACTGAATTCAAGCAGGAAAAAGTCAATTTTTCTTTTAAAGTGCTGCACTGCCTCCCCTGAAGGACTGGCAAGGCTGTGGCCCACATCAGGGGATGCCAAGGTTCCATGGGATGCAGCACTGAGTGCATGTGCCTGCAGTGCAGACCAATGCACAGCACAGGAGCACTGCAGAACCCCTTCTGGGCGAGCCCAGAAAAAGACTGAGGTAGGTCTAAATTAGTTTTTGCTGATTATTTTCATCAACTGCTCATGTAATCAACAAAATAGTGATTATACTGCTGGAATGGGAACCCTGAAGTTTTCCTTTAAACAAAAAGTGCAGTTCAGCAAACAACATGTAGACAGGGAAGAAAGGGGTTTGGGGCTGGTTCCTACCCATCACTGAACTGAGTACCTAATTCCAAGGGTCAGGAGCAGCATGGAGCAGATGCTGAGCTGGGGATCATCCATCTAAGTACTGACAACCAACATCTGCGATTCAAACCTGCAGGTTGTCAGCTATGGGGGCTTTGGGGGACACCCTTTTTAAAAACTGTATCTGTTGATGATCTCCAGTTTTCTAACATTTCTGCTGATGTAATTGCTAAAACCAGCTGTGGGCTCTCAAGAAAAATGCTAGTGATGGTAATGGCAACATCCTGACAGTCTGGTTCAGCATGTTCACCAAGGTTCAGCAGAGGACAGACTTTTCTGCTCCCACCTTCTCAATTAAAAGGTTCCACTCATTTCCATTTTAATGAGGTTTTAAATATAGATGTACCTATGGATATTAGACTCTGTCAGCAGCAGCACCTCAAGAATAAAAGCAAGACTTAGCTGGGACTGGCTGCCTGTATTTTAAATCTCACTTACACCCACACTTATTTGGGTCAAATATGCCTGTGTTTACCTTCAGTGCTCCCCATACTCTCAGCAGTAGGTCCTGTGAGGCTTGAAGTGGCGGGTTTGGGCTCACCTTGGTGACAGGAACCCTCTGCACCCACGAGTATCCTTGAGCACCTGGGGCAGTGGCTCCTTCCAGTGACTTCCCGCGGCTGGTGGAGCCAGCACTGGCCTCTCTGCCACTGCTGGCACTGGTCCTGCCATTACTGCTGCCTCCAACAGCATCCCACCCTGGGTGGTCCAGCACCCTCTCTGATTACACTCTCCCTCACTCCATGCCAGAATTGTGGAGCAAAAGCAGCACTGGGAGACACAACCCAACCTGATGCAGTGTGGGAAAGTCCAGGTTTTATGGAGCCTCTGCTGTGTGGTGCTCCAGTCTCCTGTTTCTCCTCATCTCCCTCAGGCTTGTCATCCTGTAGCCCACTGCTCTGTAACACTCTGGGGTATCTCTGGACCACCCTGACCCTCCTCTATGCACATTTCTGCTGTAAAAGCAGAGAACAGAGGAAGACTTTTATGAAAATGTAGTTTTTACGTTAATTTTGCCATATTGGGATTTATTGTTGCAAAAATTTACTAATTCTGAAAATTAATGTCAAGCTCCCAACATTGGACAGTGTGGGCTTGTGTGTATTCACATGCTCAAGCTTATATACAGTGAACCCACTGACAGCTCCTGAGCTTCCCAGATGTGCAGGTAACATTTGCATCATGGCAGGGGGAAGGAAACCAATGTCAATGGCTTTGAAGAATTCCTAACTTAGTGATCCCTTCTAACTCTGGCTATAATTCACTTTATTGAACGATTATCACACCGACATGACTAAAGCTCCCACAGGCCACAATGTGGGTGCTAATGGCCTTAAGTCACTCAGGCACTTCTGAAAACCTGGTGAGCCAATTACTTCTTTTCCCTCGAGGTAGGAAACATCAGAATTACACTGACATCTCCCCACTGCATTTGGGATCAATTCTTTTGCAGCATTGAACTTTTCAAAATGATGGGGCAGCACTAGAGGTTGGGCTTGGTTGGGGGTGCTGGTGGAAGAACCGGCTGTTGTTACTCCATGAACACTATAAACCACTTAGCCATGATGTGGGAGGACAGAAATCACTGCCTGTGTATGACAGGATGAGCAATAATGTTATTCATTCCCACAGTGTGGCGTGGAGTAGACAACCCCTCCTCTAATTTATTGAGGGGCCACTAAAGAGCAGTCTTAACCTGCCTGTCGTATCATAATTGAATTTGGTCCAATTTAAGCCAGAGAAATTTGAGTTCATCCTTCTTCAATCAATAAGCTCCCCTTCAGCGACTCATTTCAAGATCGCTTCATAAAAAATAACATCCTTCTGTCTGAATAAATGTGCTCACCCTGGCAGTGCCCAGTGCTGTGCAGCTGCTCTTGTGGACTCCTCTGCTGGAAAAGGAAGCTCTGCTCACAGCTGACAGCAATGGATCCATTAGGACCCCCTCTGCAAAGCTGCTAATCAGGTTTTGACCAGGTAATCCAGCTCAATGCAGAGGCTACATGGGGCTGTTGTGACTCTTCCCTGTTTTACAGGAAGTACCAGCACTCTGCAGAAGGGCAGGCAGTGCTGGGACAGGTCCCTGGAGTGCCGTGCTTGGAGCACATGTTTGTATGTACCTGCCTGTGCAGGTGTGTGCACACACATATGCTCAGTGGTTTGCTCTACGATTCCCAGCGCTGCAGGAATCCTGCCTGTCGGACTGCACTGGGCCGGAATAAGGAACTGGGGTGTGAGGCCAGCCCTCTCCACACCCTGAGGGCTTGGGATGTGAGGAACAAGAGGAGGATTGCAAGAGGCAGGGACACACAGAGCTCGGCCGGGGAGAGCAGGACGGCTCTGCACTCAGGCTACCTGGCTGGAAGGCAAGGGATGCATTACTTAATTGCACGGTCGGCAGAGCCTCTGTTGAAGCTGTTAGCGGGACAGGAGTACCTGGAAGGAACAGCACACTGAGCAAACACCGCAGAAGCCCCATGCCCAGCACACCACAGTGTCCTGTGGGGGTGGGCACATGCCCTGCATCCCACAGGACAGTCCCCAGGACTTCCAGCGCCTGCTCCTGCTGGAGCAGAGGGTGGTGTTCCCGATGGAGAGCTCAGCTCCAGCACTCACCTGGACCACACATCTGAGAGCCCAAATGTGTCGACCCTGGGCCCAAAATGGGACCTGGTTTCAGTTTCCTGGGACTCTGAACAGGGACTATGGGATGGAGGCTGCTCAGTTTGTAGCAGAGAACAGCCCAGGGCTCTCTCTCTACTGTCCCCCCATACCTGAACAGGTATGATCCTGGCCACACCTGACCAGGAACGATTGCCCTTTGGGCAGGCAAGAGTAACCAAGAAAACAACAAGTACAATTTTGAAAATCTTAGGAAAGAAAATTTCTATCTGTAGCCAAATCAGATGCTCCAGAATGGGTGTTGGGCAGCAGCTCTGCTTGTGCTGCCTTCTGGTAAGATGGGGAAAATTTTGGCTTCCATTCCAGATTCAGAACAAGGACAACACCGAGCTGTGTGCTCTGGGAAAGGTGTGAGCCCCTCTGGGCAGTGTGACCACTCCACAGGCTCAGCACTGGCTGCAGAGACTGGCACTCCTGGGGAGGGCAGGTTGCAGAGCAGACAATGATTTTGGGCAATTCCTTTGTGGAATTGTTTCCTGTTCTTCTTTTCATTCACCAAAAGGTGTATTTTCTCCTTAAAAATACAATTTAAAAAGTGAAAAGGTTTATCAGAGCAAAACAATTATTCCTCATCCACTCAGGGATGTTCTCAAGATCCCTGGTGTGCCTTACCTATGGGATCTGGACCGGGCCTGCAATAATAATTGTTAGCATTGCTCAGTGTTAAAACACACCTGGAATGAATCCACCATTTCTGAACTCATGACAAAAGCACACCTGTAGTGGCTGACAGAACAAGATGCTCCCAGTTTGACTGAGTGAAAGGGAAGCATCTATTTGACAGAACAAGGACTCACGGGTTTGGTTTTTTTGGGTTATTTCTTCCTCCATTCTGGAACCCCTGAAGGGAACAACACTGGACCACAACCCCCCTAGGCAGGGTTCTTCCTGGAGGGACAAAGAGCTCCTCCTGCCTCGTGGCCGAGATTCTGCACCCTGTGTTGGAGTGCCCACATGCAGATTCAGAGCCTGGAAGGTACAGTGAGTCTGCAGGGATGTTCTGCAGATGAGGGCAAAAAAAATCTGGTGGATTTCCAGAGGAAAGCATGAAGAACAGAGATTTTGGGTTCATACCACTGGTTCAGGCCCTACTCTGAATATCTGCTGCATCCACTGAAGATGCTGTTATGCTTTAATCTGTATCAGTGCTAATTGGCAAAGACCAGCCATTAGGATGCTTTTATGCCCGTTCCAGTCCAGTGTGGATAAAAAGAGGGTCAAACCATTTACTTGGTTTTGCCTTGCTGATAAAACAATCACCTCCTTTTTACCCCCAATCTGATGCTCATATGCTGAGGAGTCTCTGAGCACCTGAGGGTTAGCACTGGCCACCTGTTTTAAGAGCAGTTTCACAGAATATGGCAGAGTTGACTATTTTACAAGCAAAGATTCAACTCCACCAGTCTCCAAATCAGTGCTCAAAAAAATCCCAGCTGGGACGAACTGCAGTGGTTGGCCTTGGCGCCCTGCACCTCCTGCCCCGTGTCCGAGGGTGCCACACAGAAATGGGTGCCAAAACCAAATAAAAAAGGAAGGAAAAACCCCAACAGAAAGGAGAGCACATCCAAGCTGTGAGAGCGTGGGGGGAATGGCTGCGCCACAGCGACTGCACAATGCAACATGGCCGAGATGCAGAAATCAGAGTGGAACCAGTGTCTAGCGAAGGAGAGCAGCAGGTTACCTACGGACTAGCCCTTACCTGAGAGATCCCCATAGTCCAGCTCCTCGGCCGAATTGGGCAACTGAGTAAAGCCTTACAAGTAAAAACAAACTCGTTTTTCTCTGCGTTTCTCAAGCGACAAAAAACAACACACTTAAGAACTGAGGATGAATTTCTTGGGACAGGGAAAAAGAGAATGCGTCAGTCACTCGCCGCCGTCTGCCAGAGCGGGCAGAGCCATCGTGTGACACAAAGTGCAATCGTGGCCTTTATTACAGACAGAAACGCTCCTCGCTCTACACTGTTGGCACACGGAACATGGCATTGAAACCACTCACTCATAACAGCATGCAGAGCCCCCAGACTCTGTATTTCAGCCATCGTGGGGGCAATACCCCAATTTAGTCCAGGCCGATCTCGGTCCTGCCATACACAGAAAAATGCAAAACTTTCTTCCAATTTTGCACCCAATCCAATTGGTTTTGGTCGTGGTGACAAGCCCGGCCATTATTGATGAGTGAATGTGAATATTGAGCGCTGCACTTCATGGCTGCAGGGGCACCTCTGCAGACTGTGGGCTGTGTCCTTGCCCAAACTATTGGGCAAAACCGGCTTTTTTTTCATCTGCCCAAATGTGATGGGTTCATGGGAAAAGCATCTGTCCTCAAAGCTCATAAAGCAGTCAGGGAGACAAGTGGTCATGGTCACTGCAGGCAGCCAGTGCTGTCTGTGAGCGTGTTAGTGCTGTTTAGTTTGGGAATTTGGGGAAGTGCCAGGGTCTGCAGGCAGAGCAGCCCCTTGAGAGGATGTCTCAGCACTGGTCATGGGGCAAACCAGTGCCTGCAGGCCACACAGACCTACTGAAATGAGAGGTGGGGCAGCGTTTCCATGTGGGCTGGGACTTCCAGGACTCACTCTTGCTGCTGGCTGCTAAAGCAAATGCATAAGTGAATAAAAAAAATTTCCATGAAGAGATCCCCCATCCCTGGGCACTGGGGAACCTGGAATTGTCAGCTTACAGTGCTAGTGTCTGTTCAGCAGCAAAGCTGTGAGTGCAGTATGGTCAATGTGCAGACTGGCTCCACTGCTGATCACTAATACATATAAATACATTGCTCTTTAAAAATAAAACTAATTTTCAGTGACTGGTTTTCAAATACACCAAGTCACCTGGAAGCTACATTGGAGTTACCTTCTGAAGCAGGAAGCCATTTAGATTAATAGCAGAAAATTTGTTTGTGTGTCCCTTTTGGGTTTCAGGAAGCCCTTTTCAGATTTTCAGGAGCATTTTTTCTATGAATGATCTATAAATATGACAGTTGACTCACAGAAGCGTTGGCCATGCAAAGCTGCACTCGGCACAGGAGCCCTTCAACTTTTCTCTCTCCAAAATTGCTTCTGTAAAGCCTTCCTTTCCCTTTTAAAGGAACTACATTTTCTCACTAATGAAAAAGGGCAATGTTGCATTTTTTATGAAGAAAAAAAAAAGAAAATCCTTTTCAAAAGAAAAATGTGCAACAATTCCACAGTTCAGTTTCTCCCTGCACCTGGGACACACAAATGCCACTGACTGGTGTTAAAACCTGTTGTGAAGCATTTAAATAGTGGCAAATTAGTTCTTGATTTTTCTCATTAAACTTTCATATCGGCTACTAAAGCCCCTTCTTTTCACTTCCGAGGGGATGAATTGAAAGTCTGCCACTACTCCTGTTAGATAAATGAAAGGGAACTTTTCACTCAGCTCCATTTCCCTGGAAATGATAAATCCTTGGTAGGCAGAGCCAGCACGGTGAGCACGTCCTGCAACCCGACTGGGCACTCCCACAAGGACATGGCACCCTGGCTATATTTATATTTCTGTGGGCTCCCACACTAGTTTTTTTTTAAGGAAAAGCCAATTTCTCTCCCATCTCAGGCTCTAAATAAGCAATTAGGGATTCTGTTTCATGCTGCGCTCCACGGCACTGCACAGACCTGCAGCAGGCGCAGACAGTGCTGTGATGTTTTATTCAACTGCCCCAAGGATGGGATCCGTAAAATACATTGAGGAACATATTTACTATTAGCTGTACTTTTAAGTAGGGCATTTCCAAGAGGGAACGAGGCAGCTGGATAGGCAGAGCTACTTGAGAATGGCAGTGTAGAAAGCTGTGAGGCTTTTTCTGCAGCACCTGGTGAGATGTGTGAGCAGCTGGCACTGTGGCATGGCCAGGCTCTGGCTGTAGCCAAGTAAAACTCATTTCCAGGGACTGAGCACTATGAAAAAAACCCAAAAAAAGTGTAACACAGTAGTGTTACCTGTTCTTGTACTGAATCCTGTTAAGGCCACAATCAAAAATTCATATGGGCCTACAGGTAGGAATTTCCAGCCTTTAAAATAATTTACCTGCTGCATTATGGGCAAGGTATTTTCTTCATTCACAACTGGGGTGTTCTCCTTATTTTAACCTTCACTCCAGACTTCCTGCTTTGCCAGCTTCAGAGAAGATGTTTTTCACCCTACCTTTCCATGAGGATAAGCAAAAATTCTGCCTGTGCTGAGGCAGCTGAGCCTGGTTCCTGCCTTGCCAGGGCAGTGAGGAGCAGATGGACAGGGCTGCGAGTGCCATACCCTGCGTTAGCAGTGCCTGCATCCTGGGGGATCATTGTGAGCTCTGAAAGTTCTCTGCTTACAACAGGGCAAGGGCAAAACTTGGGAAGAAGTGGGCAAATGACTGGTGTGTCCAGGGTCATTGCTGCTTAGAGATGTCCTGCTTGTGTAGGGGGCAAAACGTGAGCTGGGCGTCTCACCACAGGGTTTCACAAAGGGCAGTACCTCACAATGTCTTGAGCTCTCCACCCCCCAAGGGGCAACAGAGCAGCCAGGACATGAAAAACTGGCATGTTTATTTTGGTGGGGAGAGGGGCAGGGGAGAAGAATTGAAAGGGCATGGCAGAAAAAGTGCTTTCTCCCCCCGACTGAGAGGTGCAGATGCTCCCGGCTCCACCAAGCTCAGCCCATATTCCAGCTCAAACAGTGGGACCTGGGATTTCAGCCCCGCTGGCACCCTGACCCACAGGGGCACACCCAGAGGGAGAAGGGCTGAAGCTGGGAAACCCTGGCTTCGTGGGGTGCAGCGGAAGCACAAGCCTTCCTGCCGGCCATGACCATGCTGTTATTGGAGCTCTGGCAATGAACAGTGCAGAGAAAGGAGAAAGTGCATCAGAAAATTCACAGTTAAGCTCTCATTTTTCAACAAAAGAGTTAACAACGTTCGTGCGTTAAGTCACTCATGCATCGCTGCCGTCAACTCCATTCCGGGAGGAAACGGGAATGGCAGGGCCTTGGCTACTGCTGGGACATGCACACACATACAGGACTCCTTCCCCCCAGTCCTCTAGGATACACTCCAAAACTTTAAATGGCTCAAACCCCCTTTCCCAGATTGAAACATTGTGCTGGCTCCGCACTGGCCTTACATTCTGTTTTCTTTGCTAGCAATCTCTTTTTTGGGTTGGTTTTTGGTTTTGGTTTTTTTGTTTTTGTTTTTCTTCCCCCAATTCATTTAAAATTGTTTTTGGAGAAAATCCATTTGGCTGTATTCATGCCCATGCATTTCTAGTCATTCACAGACATGCTCACTCCCATTGGACATTGGAAAGAACAAATGGCCAACATACAGAAACACCTGGTATACTCCATACACACTCCAGCAACACAAGCTTGGAAAGAAATCCAGAGTCTTCATGGGAAAAGCACCCCACAAGGGCAAGCATGGGGGAATTTGGGAGAAATGGGCTGGTTTTAAGGCAGTAAAGTTTGTGGCAGCTCATTTGACTGGGATGAGTTGTCATTTCAGCTGGCCACCTCCTTGGCAGTGATCCTCCTGACAGAGAGGAGATGTTCAGAGGTTGTCCTCAAGCTAAAACCAGGCTTTTTATGGCTTCCCCAGGACATGGAAAAAGAACGAAAGCCACAGGGAACTGCTTTAAAGAAACAGGCAAGGGCTCTGCCTTCCATGCCACCAGTGAGCCCACCTGCTTTGTCCTCACCACAGAGACTGATACACAGCTACACTGATCCCTTTCTACGCTCAGATGCCTAGAAAGGATGTCAGGAGTCACACTGGCATCGGGGCTGCCTGATCTTTCCCAAGTTTAGCGATGAACATCTAGCCAAAAACCTATCAGTGTTGGCTCTTGACCTTTAACATATACAGGTAAGGTTGTCATGTGTAGAGAAAACATAACTATGCCTGAAGGCTTCCAATCTTTACACCAAGTGGGAAAATGCATACATGTAGGTAAGTTATTTGGGACATGAAGGGCAAGCCCCACCACTTGATGGGGCATCACTACTGAACCATTGCTTCACTCAGTCCTGCCTCTGCCCTCACCCAAGTGACACCTTGAGGGGAGCAGGCAGGAAAACAGGGTGCTCTGTGCTACAGATTTTTGTCAGTAAAAACCCAGTTAATTTATCAAAGTTAAAAGAAACTAAAGCAGCAAGGTCCAACATGGATTAGCTGTAATTAAAAATTGTCAGAGGTTTTGGTGTTCTTTAGCTGAAAAGTGAGCTCCTGCCAAAAAACGAGATGCTCAACTTCCAGCCTGCAGCGCATACGTAGGCTCGCTGGGGAATGGAGGAAGCTCGGGAAGCTGTCAAGCTGTTAGCTAGACTGCCTCGAGCAGACGAGAAGGGTTACTTTGCTAGACTGCTATGCTGAGAGGGAAGTGTTGCTATTTGTTTTCCCAATCTCCTTCTGCAGTGTAATAACGCAAACTTCACTGCCGACCTTGGAGGCGAGCACTCCTGTGGAGCATCCCAGAATCCCCAATGCTGCCCCACACCGGAGGACCCAATGGATGCCCTGTCTTAAAAATTAACTCAAAATGTACGAAAAGTGCTCAAAAAGGTAAAAAAAAAATCGAATTTCTATGCTCAAAAGCTGGATTTATTTTCCATGTGTGAAGTGATTCTCCCAGTTATGGGTGGAGAATCACTCGGCACTGCTCAGACCTGGATGTCACTTCCAAGGGGCTTGGGGCTTGCCTGGCACCAGGATGACTGGCTGCAAAAGCTCACAGCATAAATGACAAGAGCAGACAAGACTTTCCAGCCTTAAAACCCATGTTGTATTTATGAGATGAGTCCACCTGAAACATGGTTTTCCCTTGAAGACTCCAGTTCCCTTTTTGGCTCCCCCTTCCCAGGCTTGTCTTGCCACTCAGCAGTGCTGAGAAATAAGATAAACAGGAATGTGATACCAACCGTGAACTGCCGGTTCTGTCGTCGCCGTTGTGTCTACACACGGGAACAGAGGATTGGAGGAAGGGAAGAAACAGGAGGAACAGCATGCAAAAAAAGGGAAAATGGAAAAAATGGAACAGATAATATATGAGCAAGCTTTCAAAGAACATTGCGTGACAAGCAATAATAAAATGAAAGGCAAAAAGCATTTGAAGTGAGTTGCACTGTTTAGAAGACATGCCTCCAGTTCAAAAGCTATGAGCCTGAGGAAAACAGTAAATTTTTTCTCTTTTTCCAGAACCTTGCCAAAACAATTACTGGTGGTTGCAAAGTCAGGGGAACAGGAGACAGGGGAGAACACCGACACCAACACTTTAGTTGGCGGGGACAAAACAGAAGCTCCAGAGCAGGACGAGGAGCTCAGGCTCAGCACATTGTTGTTACACACTCAAACATTGCCCTCACTGGAGTGCCTGTGGCTGGGGAGTGGTCCACTCACACCTCTTCTCCTCTTTCCAAACCATCACCTGCATGATGCACCATTTTTTCAGCAAAAAAAAGTTCTAGAACTGGCATTGCAGACAAACATTACCAGTCCCTCTGCTGCAGCAGGTAGCTGGTTTATTCCAATATCCTGCAGTTTCTTTGGCCATTAGTCTGAAGCTGACTCTACTCTATATGGACTATATCCCATAGGGAATTTCTTGAGGGGTGCTGCCTTGGCGATGGAAAGACACTTTGTCTTTTCCAGGTGTTTGCAACAGGCAGTTTTAGAGACTGACCTGAGTCTGTAGGTTTTTTCTGACAGTTATTTCGTCTACACCAATAGGTCTAAACCATATTACTCAAATTCACTGGCTTATGTAGTTGTTGGAGCTCATTTACTTCCCATCTAGAGGTATGTACTCTGTGAGGGAACTTGTTGTTTGGAGCAGGCTGGCTCCTCAGAATGTGTTCCTCTGAAATCCCTGGACCCACCAGCACAGCCCAGGTTTGGCCCAACCCTGCCCAGGTCTGGTGCAATGTTTGAGTGAGTAAAAACCCCATGGGTGAGCACAGAGAAGGCTCTGCTGTGTATCCCTGCACAGCAGCCTGGAGCTTAGGTTTTGTAGCAACGACAGACAATTCACAGCGGCGTTTCCCCTCAGTGACATGCTGGCAGAGAACCCAGGGATGGGTCCCCTGCACAGGTAGAGGCAGCAGTGGAAAAAGGAGGACTCGTTCCTTGGCAATTTAGTTGAGGACAGCTCAGGGCTGAATTTCTGAAGCAGCAGCAAAGACAAGAATCATACAAGAATACACAATACTTACAGATACAAGGTCTACATGCTTTAATTATGGAAGCAAAACAAATAAACCCTGCACAGTTTAACAAACTGCACCAAGATTTGCATAAGAGATTATCAAGCCATCATTAGCCTGTTTTCACTGCCAGCAGAGACTGTTCTCATCTTGGCAACCAAATCTAAGGCACCCTCTAAGAGACCGGCCCTTGTTCTCCTGTAGGAGCTCTGGGGTCTGCAAGGGAACCCTTCCAAAGCCATGAGGAGAACAAGAGCAGGGCTTTGCTTTGGTTTTGGGTAGCAATCCCCACATGATGCCTCATTTTAACCAAGCAAATGGTGGAGGGGGAAATGGTGGTGGAGGTGGGGGGAAAGCCGTTGTTCGGAAGGGGCTGTAAAACTGAGTATTAATTCGAGATGGCCTCTATAGATAGTCTCAATTTACTGTCTTCCTGAAATAAAAAGAGTTACATCAGCTTTTACACTAAATAGAAAATCTGCTGGAAGCAAACTTGTATTGACGTGCTAGAAGAGATATTAGTCAAGAAACAGTGCAAACTGGACAGTGCATCTCGCTTCCCCATCCGGGGACAGAGACCAACAGGTTACACAAAATAAAGTTCTCAAGCGGTTGTAAGTGCGAACAAATATCCAAGTCAAACAACATGTTGGCTGCAGCTGGAATGACAAAGTTATGATTAGCAAATGGTTTGGATGGTTGCAATAGGAAACACAGACCGGTTAAGGTTTAGAGTGAGCTTTCAAGGAGTCCTGTTCAATCCCAGAGTCTTCTTTGAGAAGGACTGTACACCAGTGTTCCGAAGGGGAATAATCTCATGTTAAGGAGAACACCCTGACACAGGCACACTACTACAGAGGTGTGGAAAAGGAGAGAGAAAGGGTCACTAGTGCTTTGGTACCAAATCAGGGCACTCCTGTGTGTGTCCTGGCCCCACTGCTGTCCCTTCTCACCCAGGAAGGAACATTCTGGCTCTGCAATGCTGCTGCTCTGACAAACCATAACTTTAGGCTGGACTGGCCAGCTTTGAATGTGCTTTCCCAAATTACAGGAATGTGCTATCAGCTTCTGCTTTGCTTTCAAGAACAACCACTCCTCCATGCTGGAGAAGGCAGACAGGACCCCAGGGACCAGCCTTCTGCCCATGTCCTACAAAAAAACCCCCATCTGTTCTCCTCAAATGCTGACCAAGAAGTCTTACAAATGTTTCTGACTTAGCTAATGTTGAACAAAGCCAAGAAAAGGCTTTGCCATCACCAAAAAGCACAGTTCTGATCCCATGCCATTGGTGTGCAGAGCAGCCACGTGATCACCCAAGGCTGATGTCTATCATTTAAAATGGAAACTTGGTGATGAAGAATGGGCTGGCTTACCAGGTGTGACAAGGCCAGAAGGACACAGAAAGCACATATCCAATAAGACTCAGCTCTACACGCAACATGCTATCCTAACAACAAGGCTTCCCTTCACGATGCCAATCAAGAGGAGAACAAAACGTGCTGTTGGGGGAGAACTAGAACAATGCCACGGCCTTCCAAAATATCTGTGTACACAAGATCCTCAGTGGCCTGTTTTATAGCTAGAGAAGGTACCCAAGGGAGGAACTATAGGTCTTGACAAAGCTGCAAATTTCACTTTATTGGGATTTCTGTTTGGCACTGCCCATGAGGAATGAAGACACCAACACACATCATCCTGTGAGATACCAGTGGTGGTATCTGCCAGTAAAGACAACCCGGGTGACACCCAAGGTCTAGGCACTCACTGCCTCATTAAGCAGCTACATAGGCACACGCACATAAACACACACATATTTATAAAATTATTGTGTAGAGGCATATGGGCAATGTTTCTCCAAGTTACAAGTTCCATGGCTGAGCCTCCTCGTTTTCTCAAATGGATTCTCTCCAACTTCAGACTGTTTGCAGAGTGTGACAGACCAGGCCCTTTAAACTCAGCCGTAATTAGTCCACAACCTCAAACAGAATCAGCACGATGGAGGAATATTAAAACCCCAGCAGCAAAATTAAATTCCCTCAGTTGAATGCTGGAGCCGCAGTGCTGCAGCCTCACAGGGGCACTCGGTGCTGAGGAACACACTGAGAATTACAGCAGCACATCCAACAAAATAACTGCAAAACAAGCTGCTGCCTTTTAAATTTAAAGAGGCTTTAGCAAGTATAGATACCCACTCAATATATTGCTTTCTAAATTGCTTTCTGAACTGAAACCAAAAGCCAATCTGATCCCTGACGCGTGGAACTCTTATTCTTCCTGATTTTCCAGACTACTTCACAGTACTGACCGAGGCAAATGTGAATTCCTGTACATCCTGAGGGACCAGCCTGCAGTGCTGCAAACTGGGTTCCTGCTTTGGTTCAGGTCCTCGGGGCAGGTGAAAAGCCCTACAAAACCCTTCCTGGCCTTCCCATGGAACAAACTTCTGTGGGACACTGGCAGAGACATCACATTCCCACATCACCCTTTCCCTCATCACAGCCTCCTTCAGGAGGATGGATGGGGATGTCCTTTGCATTCCGATGCCCCACGACCTGCTCTGAACAGCACTCCAGCTCAGTGCTGAGTGCCCAGGCGTGCTGCAATGCGCCCCAGAGACAGCTTGATTTGCAGACCAGATGTTTCACAAAAATCATCACAATCTGTATGGACACTGCGTGCAACCAGAACAAAAATAGTCTGAAATGAGCACTGTGGCTCTGCCCATGCTTTTGCATATTTCTCCATACAGATCTGGGAGGATTTTGGTTTAATTTCAATCTCAGGCTTGCACACACTCAGTCTCACATTTCTGCCAAGCAAGATGATGGTCTGGGGACTGCTTATGCTGAGTCACCACAGGTAAGGCCAGGTGTGACAGTACCTGTCTGCTACTGGCTGGATGTGGGACTTGAAAGACTGAATTTTATTTCATTTTATTTCCTGTCCCAGGCCTGTCAGCTCTGCCTTTAGCCCCTTTAACGCAAACACATCCTGGATGAAAATGTCAGAAGAGCAGACAATCATCTTTAAATTAACTTGACATTTTACCAGGGACAGGCAGAAGCTTCAACGGAAAGAGAAAGTTAAATAATAAATAATATGGGGGAACAAATCCCTGGGCTGCGTCCCTGCATGGTGGTATCAGCACCTGAACATGTCACAACCCGACAGTAGACCAGGAAAGCTGACGGCAAACTGGGAGCTCCAGCAGCTCCCACCAATGTGCTCATCTCCCTGTTTGCAGTGCAGGCACTGCCAGATCCCTGGAAAAGCGGGAGACTGAGGAAGAGTCCAGACCACCAGGCTGAAGCTGACCACCATCATCCCTCTCTGATCTGACTGGGGAGAAAGTGTGTTTCCCTTTCACCATTAAATTCCATGTCACCACTTGCAGCATCCTCATGAAGTGCCCATAGCTGAGCTGATGTGAGGCCCATGATCCTGCTGGGACATATCACCTTATCCCCACGGTGCCTCTTTGCCTCCCACAAACTCACTGGAGCAGGAATCTGGAGCAAAGAATGACTGGGACTGGGTTCTTCCTGCCCACCAGCTGTTGGGAATGCTGTTGGAATAAACCTCCTGCGACTACAGCTTTTCATTACACCAGTTGTGATCAGGAAAGCACAAACTCCCACTGAGGGCAAAATCATCATTTTCCTTGTTTTGAGGAAGTTGTCTGGCATGTGAAGGCTCTGAAAACCCATTACACTATTTCTGCTCACAGAGTTCACACTTCATGTGCTATTATTTTTAAGACAACTGGGATGATACAAAAGTGTGTTTTTTCAGAAGGCAGTGCCTTGCTCTGCAGGCAACAGGAGAGTTCTGCTACTATGTGCCCCTGCACAAGAGCTGATTTTCTAACTTGGCATCAATTACCAGTTCCTGCTTTGGAACTTGCTGCCTCCTGCACACCTCCAAGCCAAACAACGCTTGCTTCTGCTTGTACAAATCCTCAGCCTCAGGAAGAACTCAGTGTTTCCACAGCACAGGCTCAGTGCTTTCCAGATGTGTTCACTGGAGAGACTGGGGCATCTCTGGGAATTCTCAAGCTAAAACCACTGCCCATATTACAGTCCCCTAAAGACATACACACACACACTTACTACTCCAAGGGCTCAGCGGGGTCTCAGATATGCTTTAAACTGGCACTCCAGGAAGGACACTGGGAGCCCCCAGCTTGTTGCTAATGGTGCTGCAAAGGATGGAGAGCAGGGGCTGTGCAGAATCAGCAGCACCCACTGCATGGCTGCAAACACTGGCAACTTTCACATGTGTCAACCCCATCCCTGGTCTCCACCAAAAGGGCTGTTAAGACATCTGTGTAATCCACCTGCAGAGAAAGTGTGGGAAATGCAGATCTGCACCTACAAACGATGCCGTGGATCCTGGGAGGAGGATGTGCCAGGTGGTAGTGAGGAGGCTGGGAAAGGCAGGCAACCACTCCATGCTGTGCCCCAAGATGAGGGCTGGGCTGTGATTAAGGACCTTTATCTCCCAGGAACCAACAGCTGTCCAAGCCCAGCATTTCAAGGAGCGACTCCAGGGGTAATTCAAATGATGCCGTTTGCTCTGCTGTATCGTATTGTACATCTTAATGAAGAAAGCCACAAGGACAATTTGAACTGATAAAAAAGGGCTCGTCAGCGATAACGGCTGAAACGCAAAAGGATGGCCAGAATATCAATGCCACTGGAGGATACATGGAAAAGATCAAGCTGTCACACAGAAAATCTTTTCGAGCACCTACACTGAAGTGACAGAGGGAAAGCTCTAAAGGTCGTGGTGTTTGGAAACTTCACCACTGTTCAGCTTGTCCTTTGCTAGAGAAAGCATGTCAGCTTTCCAAGAGCTCCCCCAGAACCGCCCTGCGCCAATAAATCAAAAGGACAACTTCCAAGGGCAGGACTTTCTAGGGGCACCTGCTAGGAACTGCTTCAGTGCAGTCTCTCTCTTCATGTTTTATTAAAGCAAGACAATTGTTTTTTAGAACTACTCTATGGCTTCAGGGAACAGGATACTAGGCCAGGATTATACTAGAAGCAGGGGGAGAAAGACAAAATAAAACAGATTTCAAGCCCCCTTCATCCTAAGGATTGGATTCCACCAGGCTGACTCCAGATACCTGGACTGTCAGTGGTTCAGGGAATACCCTGTTGGATCCCATCACTCCTCTGTCACACAGGAAGAACAGTGCAGTGTTTGTGTGAGGATGGGAATTAAGGTATCAGCTGTCTCTTGAGGCTTTATAAAGTGTTCTGACACTACTCTCCTATGTAATTCTAGAGATTATGTTAATTTGACCTCATTTTTTCCAGCTAGAAAGTCTCTTAACTATTGAAGGGCAGACGTCGGTGCTGCTCCACTCTGCCTGGGCACTGGCTGGAGAAGACACACATGCACATCTCTGCATGACGGAGGGAGGTGAAGCCTCAGCTACTCTGTGTGAGAAAAGCACACTGAACTCATGGGCAGAGGATGGGAAGACACACATCAAGAAGACTCAGTGACAGGAAGAAAACAAAAATTTCTCTTATCAGCATTAATCTTCCGGCATATCGCTAGCAGGAACTGCTGGAATCAGGGAGCAATATCACATTTTCATTACATTTCCAGTCTCCTCAGCAGTTCAAAGATAACACCAAAAGACATCAAGGAGGGAATGGAGAACCACTGAGTTCTGCCAGCAGGGTTTGAGATCCTCCATCACTGCAAACAAAGGTGAGAGAATGACGCTGAACAGCCCCGTGCTCCTGACCCTGGGGGACCTCTGCCAGGCTGATGACACAGCTATTTCCAACTCCAAGAATCACAACCCTCCCCTTCTTGTATTCAGTATGAAAGAGCTGGAAAACTACTACAGAGGAGAGCCCAGAGGCTACTAAACATCCACAGGAAAGCTGCAGTGCTTGCATCAGGACAGCAAACAACCAAACTGCTATTTATTGTGAATAACCCACCGTGACTTGGAAGACTGACACAGCAGGTGAGGACAGGTGAGGACAGCGTGGGCTTGGGAAGGCAGTGCTGGGGTAATCCCTAGAACAACAGGCTGATAACAACCCAGTTCCCAGGAAAAGGACAGCTGTTAACATTTGCAGGCTCAGAGATTAATTTAAGGGGTTATCCAAGCATCAAGACACATTGTTGCTTTTGGACTTCCAAAATTCACTGAAAGCATGAGCAATTACCGTCAAACCAAAGAAACTTGTGTACACATCCATGTACAGTATGTGGAGACACACAGGCCGAGCTTCTCTGCAAACAGCTCTTAGGGAGGCTTTGAGAAAGCTTCAACCTACTCTGAAACGAAAGCTGGTTAAAGTCTAGAAATTAAAACCACGGAAAACAGGAGGGCGTTCACGGCAGAGCGTCCCAAGCATCCAAACGTGGGTGCCTGGAGTTGGGCTTATCCAGAACCACCTGGAGGAAGGAAGCAGAGCGTGGCGAGGTCTGGCAGCGCGATGGTTGATGCCGGCGCGTGTTAAGGCACGTTGGGAGAAAGGTTTCACCTGTGTGTCCGTGCCAGCCTGGCTTGGTTGCAAAAAACCTCAAAAGGAAAGAAGCCACGAAACGCCCTGGGCAGGACGGTGAGAGTCAGCTGAGCAGCGTCATAAAAGCAAATAAAACGTGAAGGCATTTACACAGGGGATGGTTTACAGCAACAGTAAACGTTGTGCCATTAGCTATTCAATGGTCCATCCTCACCTGCCGTTTGTCACCTCTGCCTCAAAAAAAAAAACCAACCAAAAAACAACCCACAAAAAGCAGCAAGCAAAAGCAAAAGCAGCGGTTGAAATAGGAAAGGTCAGAGAAATGACAATGTGAATGGTTACAAATAAATCAAAGGTTTTCCTGATGAGTGAGGAGTTGGGTCTGGTGAGGAGGTATGAAGATGTGTCAGAGAGAGGTGTCATGATCTTGCTGGTTGTTTTTATTCATCTTTTCTCGCAAGACAGGGAAAATCTCACAAGCTGAAAGGCAGCTCCTCAAAAAGTGGCCAATGGACGGCGCTCACTCAATAAAAACAACTGGTGGAATTCCCTTCTCTGGGAGAGTGAGGGAGAGGCTTATCACAGAGAGAGACCAACACCTCGCATGAGAAAAAACATCTGGAGTCACATCAGGCAAATTAAATTGCTGAAGATCAACCTTTCTGTTGCAAATTCCTCAGAAATTGATACTGATGGGGTGGAGGCTGAAATGACTGCCCGAGTTAAGTGAGCTCTAAGGCTGTTTGCATCCTGCATTTGAAGTACCCAGTACTGGTCACTAGTAACTGAATTACTCACTCTTCCTGCCATGACAATTCCCACTTTTCAGAAACACCCACGGCAAGGACTGTCTGACACATCGAGCTGCCAGACCAGGGCTCATGTCATGGGCATATTTGAGGGGGGAAAAATACTGCAAGTGATTGGTTTGTTGTTTTTCCCCAGGCTTCATGCTCTGCTTATATACATAAAAGACAATAAACATTCAGGACATTTCCAATGGTTATGAAGGTACCATACCTGTGATGGTGGTAGGGATGGTGGTGGTAGTGGTGGTGGTTGTTGTGGGAGGAGGGATAGTTGTGGGGGGATCTGGATAAAATATAAAAAGGAAAATAATAAAAAAGCAAATTAAGAAAAAAACCAAGCAGAACACAACATGTGGTCAATCGTGATCAGAGGAAAACAAGGACGCTAAGAAGCAGCACGGGGGTCAGGGGCCTTTCCTCAGCTAAATCCCAGGGGGAGAGCCCAGCAGCTGTAGGGACAGTGGGGTCAGACCCTCCACTGATGTGCCTGGGAGCTGTGCCCATGCCTACTTGGGCTGGAGAACCTGGCCCCAACCTCTCCCCCTTTCTGCCTTCTATGATGCTAAAAAAAATAAATAAAACCCAGCATAAATTAGTCAATGAGAGAGAGGAATGGAATGGGAGAGGCATAAGGAAAATAAACTGCACACGCTTTCCACAACAAAAAGGAACAGTCTGCACATACAAGGAGAGACACGGTGGTGCTTTGGTGGTTGTCTAAGGATACATTTGCAAATCCAGGTGGGAGGGTTGTGTGAGAGGCCCTGCTGTGCTTCAGAGCCTAAACATTAACAGCACATGAACAGATCTCACTGTCTTCCCAGGGCCATGAACCTCACTGCTCTTGCTCTATGAATACACGGCAGTAGGATGTTAAAAACTACTTCAAAGATGGTTACAAATACAGAGAAATGACAACATCATCACTGAATATCAATGTCTGGGTATGAGGAATTCCACCATGATCTTTTAATTAAAAAAAGCCAATATTTTTCTGACAGTATCAATTGCACACCCTTGGCATCATTAATGAGGTGTTTCTCTCTGTGACCATTTCTCAGATGGACCAGACCTGTTGAGATTCAAACTCGGTTGCTCTCCATGGTATTGATGTTACATACAGGGGCACATCCTTATCAAAACTATCAGGCAGGAGAAGGTAGATATGAGAAGATGTAAAAGAAAAAATATGTATCAATGCCCAGATGATCAAACCGAATGCGCTAAGTAGTCAGGAAGACTTTGAACTACAGATTCATTCAGCAATAATAGAGCATGAAACCTTTCATGGGCTTTTGATTTTAGGTTTCCTCCGTAGCACGTCAACTGTTCCTCACTAATACATCTGCTACTCTTTTATCTCCAAGTGAGCTCCCTCACATTTCCTAATTAAGATATCTGAACTTTAATTATATGCACCTTTATTATATTCCATCCAACTTCCTGAAAGTTAAGGAATGTCACCTAGGAGTCTGCTGTGTTAGGAGTGGTCACTGTCCTTCCCTACATTCCAAGGATCCCAGCCCCTGTGCTTACAGCTGGGTGTTTCTCTCACTCCTGATCCACACAGCTCCCTGGGAGCAGTGGGGACCCTCACAGCTGAGGCACAGTGGGACTGGGAGGAGAGCCCCTGGACACACACCCATCAGCACAGGACAGGCAGTGCTGTGGGCTTTTCCTCCATAAAAGCAACAAAAAAACCCCAAGCAAACTGGTGTGCTAGTGGTGCTCAAAGTTTCTATCAGATGTGTCTGCCCACGGGGAGGAAAAGCATGAATTTCAGAAATAAACACATTTTCGGTGTGTGTCGATGTGATTAGACATCCCCACCCCACGTGGGCAGCCAGGAAGGTGTTGGGCACAGCTCAGCAGTGGCTGCTGCAAGTGGTTTGCACCTGCAGAGGTGTCCCTTTGGAACGGGACTATCTCAATCCTGCCCCTCCTGGAGCTGTTCCAGTCCCTGCTCTGGGCATGGAGTGTCTGTAACCCCCAGTTCCCACACTAATGTGACTTGGGGAGCTCTGCACAGACGAGTGGCCAGACCTGGCCCTGGTGGGGCAGGGGACAGCAAGGCTCATCCTCCCACTGACACTCACCCCGTGCCCACAGAGACATGGCTGCACGGACACAGAGCCCAGGGCTGCTGTGGAATTTACTGGTGGGGGTGGGGAAAGAGGCAAAGGGCTAAAGGTGTAAGTGCTCCCTTGCTGAGGAGGGTGAGACTAGCATGCTGAACTTCCCCTCAGCAGCAGCTCGAGCTGGGCCTCTACACCAGGAGGCTACAGCTGATGACCACAGCCCAACCACTCCCTTCCCACTTTGGAGTCCTTCCTTTTAAATTAAGGGTTAAAAGGATTCCTTAGGCTGCCCAGAGTGCTGGATCCTAGCGGGATGCTCCCAAACATGCAGAACTGGAGGTGATGGAGTGTAAACCCCTTCTCTGCTCACAAGCACACCCCTCCTCTATGGGGCCAAGGATGCCTGAGCTGCAGCCCACAGGTCTCCACCTCCTGGGAACTTGCATCTCCTTCCAAGTAACACTGTCTTGGGTCTCTTTTGGATTTAATCCCAAGAGGGAGTAGCCCTGAGGAAGTCCTGTGCTGTCTGTGCTTGCCCCAATCCAAAGTGCAGTGTATTTAATACAAGCAAGAGTTACTACCAGCTCTAAACTCCAGGTCAGTAAGGCTGGGGGAGTTCATGCAGCCCTCCCTTGGCCCAGGACAGTTATGTAGAACTACATAAGGAGGCAAACAACCTGCCCCACAGCTGCTTTACTGCAGCAAGCTTTCATGCCTTTCATCTCCTGGGGAACTGCCTGTGTTCTGTTCCTACTGCTTTGCCCTCTGAAACACTGGCTGTTTCTTTAAACACTGAGGTAAACAAGGGTGGGGGTTTTTTATATTGTGAGCATGCGAACTACCCATCATAAATGCCTATCTGACTTAATTTTGTAAACTGGAGTCTTGTAGAGTGAGAGGCACTAGAAAAACTATCAATATGATGGGGCACACAAATTTTATATCAGCTCAAAGCTGTTGCTTTGGTACTATTTTGAAACTTTGGGCAGGTTTCTAAGACTAGGCTTAAAATTGCTCCTGCAGAGGTGGCATTTGGAGAGGTGTGGGAAGTTCTCTATTTGACTGGATCAGAGCAACTCCTAGAGAGCTTGGACTGCAGAGCTTCAGGCAGCTGTTACATGGAACAAACTTCAAACCAAATTGCTGTCCCACCTGCGTGGAACCATAGCACTGTTCAGGTTGGAAAAGACCTTTAAGATCATGAAGTCCAACACCCACCATGAGCTAAGACCAGCCACACACAACCACTCTTTAACAGAAAAAGTTTAAATAAGCAGCCCAAGAGAACAGCTCATCATTACACTGGGGGATTGCTCTGCAAGGGCCTCCTGAATCTCCATTTCATGCAACGCCTCATGGCAGGAGCACAAGGTTTACAGCAATGCCAAAGTAATGCAGAGGAACCGAAGAATTAAAGCAGTTACTTAATAGCACTTTAAAAGATGCTGAGGCATGTTTTAGTGGCTGCCCAGCTGCACAGACAGGCTTAAGGCATCTCATTCCTCCAGTTTATTTACTGGTTTGTAATTGTCTGGGGATGCTGGCTGATTCCTTGGTAATTTAACTTGTTAATGGAAGGCTCAGAACCCCCTGGACCATCGCTCAAGTCACTGGAGGAGGCGCTACCAAAAGGACAAGGAATTATTGGAGAAGTCCCTAGGAGAACTGCACGGTTCTTGCCACACCCCTGCTCTGGCTTTTCCTTCGGCTTCACCTGACAGCACAGGTGTGCCATGGCCAGTCCCAAGGGCTGCTCCTGTGGAAGGAGCCCCTCAGACCTGGGACAGGCTCTGTGGCTGATGCTCACACCGAGATCCCCAGGAGCACCCCCGGTGGTTTCCCAGCCCCTACCCCAGCCCAGCACAGCGTCGGGGCGTCAGGAGCTGCCTGTAAATCTGGCATTAAGCAAACGTTAAGTTCTGTCACAGCTTTCCGAGCAGGGCATGTTGCAATTACGTGTAAACGAGTCTAGAAGAACGGTGGTTTTTCTCACGTACCGTATACAAACAGCATGTAATCCGCATGTGATTTCCCCACCGCGTTGGAAGCCTCACAGCGGTATGTACCATTATCTGTTTTGTTTAGGTTACTAATGAGAAGGTTTGAACCAGACACTACAACGTGTTGAGGCATCTCATCATCTACTCTTAACCACCTCATGTCCGTAGGCCTACAGAGGAGGGAGAAAAAGAAACAGTCACATTACTATTTTCCTATGGTCAAGATGGCATCTTCAATAGTTCATCCACAGACAGAAAGCCCAAACCAAGAAAAACTGTAAAGAAACAACACATACTTTTTTTGCACTACTCAAGCCCAGATGCTGTCGGGCTTCCTCAATTTAAATTTATTTTAACCCAACAGGAAACTGTATCCAGACAAATTTTCTGAAAACACTAATGCAAGCAGGAAGAAAGGTCATTAGTGGTTAATCATTCGCTTACTCAGCAAACCTGAAAGCTCTGAGAGGCTACAGACTGTGTGCATCCACAGGGTGCTCTGAGGGCAGAGCTGGACAGCAGAACAAGTACTGTTTTGTCACATTTGAACCCTTCCACAAGCACTGTGATGGACCCGGTGATGTCAGTGGGGGCCATGCCACACACTGAGGGACTTCCAGCCCTGCTCCTCTCCCCAACCTCCCTGGCAGCCCCTTACTGCACTCCTGGGCAGATGGAACCCATGTGAGCAGTGGATCTGCATCATTCAGGGAATGAAATTAATCTGGTTTTTAAAGCTGGTAAAGAGCACGAACACTGAGGGGCTTGGAGAGTCTTTTTAGTTTGAGGGCTTTTTTAAATCTTCAAGCAGCAAGTGGGCAGATCAGATCTTACCCAGCAAGAAAAAATCCACTACCCTTCAGGCCACCAACAATAAACTCTTAAAGGGGAGTTTCCTGCAGCACAGCATCTCTCAGCCTGCCTGGCTCCAAGGTTGGCAAGTGGGACTTTGTGCCACCAAGGGTATCCCACAGCTTGGGATTTTCCCAGGGTCCAAAGGGTAGGTGACTCCCATGATGCACAAGCTCCTGAAGCTTCAACACTTCAGCCATGCTACTGGATGGATCCAGCACTGAGCAAACCCATCTCAGCATCAGCTGACTCTGGTTCTGGACATGGGCTCGGTGCTCTGCCCTTTGACCCTGAGACTAGTTCAGTTGGTTGAAGCATGGTGCTAATAATGCCAAAGTTGTGGGTTTGATCCCTGTATGGGACATTCACTTAAGAGTAGGACTCCCTTCCAACTCAGAACATTCTGTGATTCTAATTCCTTCTTTGCTGCCATAGCACAGGCAGCAGAAGCTCCTGAGAGAGCCCAAATGCAGTTTAACCAAGGTGGGAAGTGTTTGGATGCTCCTGTCTATGGATTTCAAAGGCTCTTTGTGCTGTGAGTTTCCCAGCTTGTACATGACACAGCAGCCCCTGCTCAGAGCTGTGTTTCCCCAGGTGCCCCACAAGTGACCATTTCAGCATCCTCCCCCTTTTGTTGTAGTCTCGAGGGGTTGTGTCTAATCTAACAAAACACCTGAATTCATGCCAAATAGAAATCTCTCCTCTCTGGTATTTTTTTTTCTGAGCTTCCCTCCCCAAAAATGTCACAAAATTTTGCAGAGAAATTGTTTTATTTAACTGGAGAAACCTCCCTCTTCATCTGAAACCTCTGCAAAAGATTTCATTAAATCTCTGTCTTAAAAAGATGGAGCTTAACCCAGCCCATTATTTTACTGTGTATTTTCTTAGGTTTGGGAGACCCAGGTGAAGTGACCTAGAGAAGCCACTTCCCAGCACATCACCAGCATCACGTAACGTGCCATGGCAGGCTGCCAGGGAGATGTGTCTGTCCTATTTAACATGGGAATGTCTTACTCATATCCTGGAAGAAAAAAATGTAGAGAAGCCTGTTCATTAGGTTCCCAGTTGATAGCAAATGGGAGGCACTGCAGGTACCCACGGGAGCAGGAATGCAAAGGGGCTTGGGAGGCTCTGAGCAGGGAATAGCTATTAAACAGAATTCAGCAGGGACATGCCAGTCTGTGATGGACAGGGAAGGAATTGGCCTTGTGCCCAACAAAAGAAACTGGGAAGCGGGAATCAAGAAAATACTGTGGGAGGGGAGGTAGGCTGGTGGGGAGGATGAGGGCAGCCTCAGCCTCCAGAGTGCCCACCCTGGATGGGGTCCAGCTCCCTACACCCACCGTGACGCCCCAGCTCTGGGCATGCAACCAGAGGCACTGACAGATCCCAGGGACGTTTGCAGAAGTCTTATGGACATGATGAAAATAAAGAAGGGAGGAAATACTTGACAGCCACAAATCCAAGTTGAAGAGAAAGTATTTTAAAAAAATAAAGCCGACAAAACTTAAATTAGAACAGCAATGAAAATGTGGGAGAAAATCTACCCTCCCTTGCCAGGATTTTCCTGCTGCATGTATTTCTTCAACTGCCTAAGAAAGCCTCAAGGGCTTGGCAAGAAGAGGAGAGAGAATAAAAGCTGCATTCTATAAAAACCACACAGGGCACCGAAAGGGAGGAAAACCATCACACAGTCAGTATAAGCAGAAGGACAGACTGCCTTACCTGAGGATCCATCCCACTTCCCCAAGGGCTCAGTGCTGTGGTGACCTCCACAGGCCTCACCAGCAGCCCCTGATCTCGCTTTTGCAGATTAATCAAACCCAAGATTAATTGCAGATTAATGCCACCCAAGCCATTCCCTGGGGGAAGAGGTGTCCAGTTTGGAGCCATTCCCTTCTGCACCCGAGGGCTGCTGCATAGTGGCTGGGAAGAACTCTCTTAGGAACCCTTCCAGTGGGAATCCCTTGGCCATTAGGAACAAATGCAAGTAGACCTATATGTCTGTAGTTCACAGCAGGTGCTTGGGTGCAGGAAGCATCTCTCCTTCACTCTGGGACATTGTCTTCGCAGCAGAGAATGGCAACAGCAACAGCAGCCACGTGATGTCCCGTCACTGCCGGCCACCCTGCGCCATCCCGGGGAAGGGTCCAACTTACTGTGGCTTTCCAAAGGCTGTGCACGTCAGCTCCAGTGGCTCCCCTTCTCTCGTCAGGCCTTGCAAGGGGTAATTCTGAGAAACCCGCACTTGAGGCTTATCTGCAGGACACAAAACATCGCTCTGTGAGCCCTGGTGGCACCGGGGCCGCCGCCGCTCGCCCTCGCCCACTCGGTGCCAGCAGCAGGGGAAGGTGGAGCTGGCGGCACCTCGGACCCCGCCGCGGCACCGTGCTTCCCAGGAAAGGCATTTTGCTGCACACTTTATCTGTGAACTTGCTCAAGCTAAAAGGAACTCATTTGCCTTCACGCTGAGGTGAAGCCGGAGAGACCTGTGGTGCCCGGAATTGACAGGTTTTGTGGTGTATCAGCGATTCCCGCACCACAACACCCGGAGTCCGTGAGTGTTAATACGCTGGGCTGGACAAGAGATGCTTGTTAGAGACACAAACAGAGCCACGGCCACCGCTGCCTTTGTGTAAACAACAGGAGGTTGTATTTCGTTCAGACGAAGCTCCTCTAAATCCTACAATAAACAGAGAATTAATGGATAGTTAGGGAGCCAACTCAAAAACATTTTAGTAAGACCCTGCAGGAAAAAAACAGCCAAACCGCAAACCTAGAGTCCACAATTAAAAAATTCATTACCTCCCACGACTGAAACAGAGATTAAAAACGCAATCTGAGCTGTAGCTAAAACGTTATCAGTGCAGGAAATCAATTCAAGGCTACAAGTGCCATTAAGCCATAGATATTTTTCAGGAATTTACTCAACTGTAAGGAACAAAGGAAGGCAAAAAATCAGTATGCATAAAGGTTGAAACCATTTAAATGTTTCTATTTCCTTTGAGAGTAACTGCTACCCAAAATATTGGCTGGCTGCATTTTATTAACTGTGTTTAACTCATTAACATGCCTCCTATGGAATAATAGAGATTAGGAAAAAAACCCTGCGTGTCAGGATTTAACCAATTTAAACTCTCATAATTTTCAGTAATGGAATAAGCTACATGAGTAAATCCTCTCCCGAGATGACTCTACCACAACATTCCATCAACTAATCCCTGCTACAGATGCTTCTTTCAGCTCTGGAACTGGGGGTGTCCCTGCGGACTGGCAGCAGCAGCAGTGATGCTTCGGGGTGCCACTGGCCCAGGGGTGAAATCCCAATCCCATGGGAAACAGGGTAGCTTTGGCATGCTGGAAAATGCACTCCAGCCCTGGCAGGGATGTGGCAGCAGCAGCACTGCACAAGGAGCACAGGAGGACAAGTTCAGTCCGTTGTTACGCAGCGAGGAAATCACCCACTGTGTCCCCAGCGCCGCGCTCGGGCTCAGCCGCTCCCGTCCACCATTCCCACTCCCCGGCCATCTGCTCCCCTTCCATGATGCACTTTGTGGCAGCACCACGAGCCCGTGCCAGGAACATGGATGCTGTTGTATCCACGCTGTGGAAGAAGGAGGAAGCCTTTCCAGCTCAGAATACTTGGCACACAGGGACTGCAGCTGAGGAAGCTCCGTGCTTATCTTTGCCGTTTGCCTCTCCTGCTGCTCCCATTCCCTTTCCATTAGCTAAGTTTTAGTACTTCTAATGAGCTGTTTACCTCTGACAATTACTTATGGAAATCAGGAGGAACACACTGTATTCCTTACTGTATGAAGAAGGAACTGCTAACTTTGTGAGCTCCCACTAAGGCAGGTGAGCCCTTTCACTGTCACTTTCCAGCCTCACAGGCTTCAGTAAACTGGTGGTGGCAGTGATGTGGACCTGTCCCATTTGGATCCAGGCAATGTTGTGGTGTCATCTGTAACACTAATCTGGGTCTATCACCACACTGGTGAAGCCAAAGAGCTTCCCAAGAGAATTCCCACAGCAAACGTCTCTCCCAGACAGGGACTTGCCAGCATGCTGGGAATTACAGTGGGCACTTAGGAAAATGTTTCCCAAGCCTCAAGGATTCAGAGGGATGGCTGGGCACTCTGGAGGAGCAGCTAGCATTAGGCTCATTGCATGCAAAAAAAATTTCCCCCATGACTCTGGAGGGGTGGTAGTGTCTTTTTTTCCCTCTGTTTAAGGATGTGCCTTTAGACAATCTTAAATTCTAATTTCACTACTCACACTGTGCCTCACATGAAGTCAGTGTATTTCCCTCAGATTATGGACTCTGAGTGAAGCTTTTGTGAAATGTTGAGTGCTGTGGGACCTGAAGCCCAGCTCCTTCACGGGACTGTGACATTTAGCAGCACACACAGGCAGAGCCCTGATGGTTTCAAAGCCTGGACCAGCCATTTGCCACCTCTCTGTTAAAAGGTCATGTTCCAGCAGTGATGTCTGTGGCTGCATAACGTGGGGCAATGACTATCTTGGACTGTGACACAGGACATGAGGCAAGAAGTTGCAGTTTCTACCACCAAGTACATTCCAGCAGCCCAAAATCCTCAACTTGGAACTTCGTAACATCACACCACTGGATTACTACATAAAAAATAAACACTTGCATCTATGCACCCAGACCCCTGAGTGCTCCATGGCAGCCAATTAGACCCAACAACCCACAGCTATTTCCTACTATGCCTCTTTCTAGCAGCTTAAAAAAACAGCCTCGTAATTTAATAAGGCACCTTTATTAAGCTAAATTCATTCAAAAGCTCAGAGTGATATACAAGGTTAAATACCAGTCGTCTAAAGGTTACGCTGTAGCAGCAACCAATTTGAAAAACTTATTACAAAGCCATTCTGCATTTGATGAGATTTTTCTCACAACAGGAGCAGCGCGTGCCTGAGCATGGGGGACATCTGGGGACCACAACCCTCCTGGAGGGTCCATGCACCCCAAAATGCTCAATCTCCCATTCGGATGCCACTGATCACCCCAGGCTGCACCCACTGACTTTCACAGCTTTCAAGCTCCATGCTTGGGAATTTACCAAACCACTCCAGTTATTCTGCACTTGTCCCAGTTCTTCCTTTTTTAGCTGCTCACCCCCAGTTTTGTGCCATCAGCAAAGATTATTAACAGCGACTTTTTAAGAACTTCAAATGCTTCAACTGAACAGCATCAGGCCAAGCACCCAGGCCCCTGAGTTCCCTCTAAAAATACCAGCACTGCTGATTACTCCCTAATGACTATCCTTTGAGATCTGCCAGTTAGTGATTTCTTAATCCATTTAAACATGCGCTTCATCGATAATGCTTAGATGTCATTAATCAGCTGAGATAAAACGTTACACCGAGTTCGGGGCCTTACAAAAGCCTAAGCCTATTATTTCCACCCGTTTCCTTTCATCAGGCCAACCCACAATCTCGAAGGTAGGTGAGCTCACTGCCCCAAAGCCTGGCACAAGGAGGATTTGGCAAACCTGGTTCCTCCTGTGTCCAGGGTACTGCGATGCTCCGGATGGCTTGGCTGTGGGACCCTCACTGACCACCACCAGCAACAAACCACCCAACCATCCCCCAGATGATGTGCTCCCCACTGAGGCTGAGGACAGCCAAAGGCTTCTTCCCAAGCCCTGCTTTGGGAAACCAGCACATGGCGTCGTCAGCAGTGCCGGACCTTGGCCAACAGAGAAACCTGCAAAATGGACTCTGTCAAGGATTCAGCTGAACAGGCTCTGGCCTGTGCTGGGAGATGAGGTGCTGGGTCCAAGTTTAAAATCCGTTTTCTGATTGCTGTACGAATTGCTGACGCGTCTCTTGGCAGACCAGATGCCAGATGGCATCCCTGGGAGCAGGATCTGCAGGCCAAGCTGTGTTCCTGCCCACTGTAGGTAATTCCAGCCTCAGCACTTCCCAGATAATACTTTACACATCTCCCTTCAGGTGGGCACTGCTTTGTCCAGTTGCTCATCCCTGCTCTGTTCTGTGCCCAAGGTTGCTGCTCAAAAACCTGACTTCTGGGAGTCTCTGATCCCACCTGGGGAAGAGCAGGAGGAATGTGTTCTTCAGTACTAAAAGAAATTGCTGAAGTTAATGTTGATCTGTAGGTATAAACACAACAGCCACCTTTATTCCAGAATCCAGTGGGAATGCTCATCAGGAATGCGCTCTGCGTCAGAGCCAGCCTAGCCCGGCAATCCCCTGCCTGCTCCTCACCTCTGACAAGGACGAGAGGCTGCACTGCTGATTTGCAGCCAAAATACAGAAATCTATTCAATAAATAGATCCCGTGTTTAAAATAAGGAATGAGCGCAGGACTGGCAGGTCACAACTTGTCTTGGAAGAGCCTGTCAACCCCAAACACGACTCTGCAAAATTCACCCTCAACAAAAGCAATTTAATCACTTTGCTTGTCGCGGGAAAAAGAATGCCAGAGCCCGACAGGCATTTTGGGGATAAACACTTATCTTTTAAATATTTAAGCACATGCTGCTGTTTAATGCCTGCGAATGGCAGAGCCCTGACCGCCCCACACGCTCTGCACTCCCAACAACATTCCTCCGAGAAAACCTTATTAATGAGCTCGCAAACGAGCACCCAACTGGGAAATGTCACAAACAACAGTGGCTAATGCCCCAGAAAATCAAATAACTGAACACTCGGCTGATTGTGGTGCTTTTCATATTCACTAAAAGAAAAAAAAATTGCTTTAAATCAAAGTTTCTGAAGGGGTCAACACCTCACTGAACAAAACAACTCATTTATTCACTTTTAGCGATCTCCAGATGATAAATTACATGGATGTTAATCACTTCACTGCATACTATGCAATTAGTAGTTGTGCTGGATGGAAATGTAAGGATTACTGGAGATGCAGCAGTAAATGTATGTGGCTGATTTTGAAGATAATTGGGCACAAAAAGTTTCTCCGTTGCAACAGCAAAGGCTGTAACAGACTCCATCAGGGCAGACTTTAAAAGTACACTTGTAAATACTATAAAAATGAATACATGATTAATTATAACTTCAGAAAAGCACAAAAAGACAACCCAGAGGAAAGGCCAAATGACACTTACTTCCAGGATCACATAACGAGAGAAGGAAACGCACCGCAAGGGCTCAACTCAAACGTCTCCCAGAATATCTGGTTCCATTCAATTCCTTAATGATATTTTAATGCATTTTGTTGCTTCATTTCCTTTCTAAAATTATACCCAATGCACTGGTCTCCCATTGCTCACTGACAGATCTGAGCCACAAAAAGAGAGTGATTGCAGCCAGAACTGGGGATGTTTCCACACTGGTGCCACAGGCTGTGGCTGCCACAGCACAGGGCAGTGGTTGTTCATCAGGCATGGAAGTGTTATGGCCACTGTGAGGACACACCACCCTTGGTCACACCCTGTTTGCCTTTGAGGAGTGTTACCAGGAGGGTTTCACGCACATTATGGTCAATGTTTGCTGAGATTTCTTATCAGTAACACACCCAATATCCACATGGAAGCATTTATCCTTAACTTCACCATGGGCCAAGCTGTGCCATGGGAGATACCCAACAAATGGCTTAGTCCACGAGTAGGGCAAGTTAATACCCACCATTGCTGTTTTACGTTTTTTTCTTAGAAAATAAACCCCACAACTTTGAGTTGCACCTTAAAAAAACCCTCTCCCTACTCTGAAATTTAGTCACACAAAAAAATACCTTATTATCTAAGCAGGCTACATCCATCATCCTCCTGTCCTTCCCCAACACATTTCATGCTCCAGTTGGATACATTAAGTGCAGAGAAATACAACGTCTGCTGAGAAAAACATTTTCCTGTGCCCTGCTGATGTTCTCAAGGGGTGGATCCGCTGTGGCTGTGGGGGGAGCAGGTAGGATTTCTGGGGAGGGTATGTGAGAGCAGAGAGCAGAACACGCAGCCCAGGTAACCAACCTGAGTGATGCCTCTCCAGCTGCAAGCAAAGCAGCAACATCCACACAAGATGAGCAAGAAATTCCAACTGCCACTGCAGCAGAGACCTGGCAGCTGGATGCCTGCAAGGTAATGCCCTGGTCAGTGGAAGGGCACGGACAGCAGCTGGAGAAGAATCCTCTGCTTGGACTGAATATCCCACATTTAAAAAACAACTGAGAATGGATCAGTCAGGACCGGTTGTAGGAGCCCCAGTTCCCCCAGAAGCTGAGCCCACCTCATGGGAATAGTGACGGAGATGCCTGTCTGCAAGGACACGAGGCTCTTGCTCCAGCCATGCTCTCCCACTGGCTGATGCATCACTGTCTTGAGACAGGAAAAGCTCAAGGGTAGGAGCTTGTTCTGAAACCACCTTTTCTTTAAGTTCAGGCCCCTCAGCAGGTATGAAATGCAGGTGTCTGGCCATGCTCCAGCACATCAAGTCCCGGAGCCGCTAACTGCCGGAAGCTGCAAGGTCACAACACACGACATGTTCCTGGGCCGGGGCTCTTCTCTGGCCATCTGCTGCTGCCCACCCAAGGAATGGACCAGGCTAACGGGGTCAAGTCCCTGTATCTGAACATAATTGCTTTAAACAACCTCAGAGTTTATTTCAGAACATAAAACCAAACACGTCTGAACACCTTGTTCATCCCCTGCTCCCTTCTGAGGAGACTCCAGGCCTCATTCCCACAAACAGCTCTGGAACAGACCAAGGGGATGCTACAATTGGTGCTAAGGGCAGAAACCCATGCACAAGGATGCAGCTGGACTTCCAGTGCGAGAGCTGAAGGTGTCCATAGGACACCCAAAGAAATGTACTTTAGGGATGTATTGCCCTGATTGCACAGGGAACCCCCTAAGGCTGCAAATCCATGTGATCAACAAGGGATTTACTTGAGGAAGAGGAGAAAAAACACCTTTTTTTCCCCCCCGAAACTGCTGCCTTCTCCTATCCCACCAAACCATCAGGAGTTCAGAGGAAATCCTTCCTTTCTTCTGAAACAAAGCCTCAAGGTTGTCTGATGCCCTTTCAACCCAGAGAGGCTCCAATCCCTCCACAGAACAGGGCAGATGGGATTTTTTGCTCTTCCCCGTTAAGTATTTGATCAAGCCTCACAAAGGTGCTAATGTATTATTAAAGCTAATGGAGCTCTACAAGAAATGTTAATGGACATTAAGTTTGCATAAATGAATTACACATTAGCACAGTCACAAGAAATCTCGTATCTGCCAATTTAGGCAGTATCTGATCATTCCTGTTTTCCTCATTACAGGAACATTACTTCCCGCTAGTTTAGGAGATATGAGAATTGTAACCAAGATGTTCATAATGAAACTACATAATGAAGCAGATGAAATAAATTAATACAAAACTTCTTCTTGTCCTTTCAGTTGTGAGGAAGTTGAAGGGAACCTATAAAAACAATGACTTTGAGTCATCTCAGGTGTCCCACTGTTCCGAGCCTTGCTGCAGGGACCCTCCCACTTTGCTTCTGGGAGCTGTTTTGGAGCAGATGGGCACTTGCACACAGCTCTGACATTTCCACTAGCTGGAAGTCCAGCACTGCTGTATTTGGGACCACAGGTATTTCCAGGTATCTGCTCACAAACCCTGTTATGGTCATGTACAGTGGAGCAGCTCCTAAGGAAAGTAAGATGCATTATTAACACTGAACATGTAGGAAGCAGCACAGGTTGGCCTCAATCAGTGCTGCTACTACACATTCCACAGAATTCCAGTCATTCTGATGTACAAAACCAGTCGGTGCTGTATGTTCACAGTGCATAACACTGAGTTTCTTCTGCACAGAACCCAGTTTTTGCCAGCAAACTTGCCACGGTGACCAGTTGCTTTGAAGTGGGAGTAGAGGAGCACTTTTCAAAGAGATAAGTAGGTTGCTAGAAGAAAAATACTCAGATTTAATCTGTTCTGACAATTACAAAGCACAGCCAGGAACCTTTGATGCAAATTCTATGTACAGAGAGTTATTTCTTCAGAGAACAAAGGTAAGTATTTATGCTATTGCAGAGAGCTGGGAAAGTTGTGGCTTCACCCATGAAGTGGTATCCAACATTTTGATTTCTATTTCTATTCTAAATAACAGGATGCAATCCTCATGGATGCTGGAATTTTATCATGTAGTGAATGACTCCTGAACTCCCAAGTGAGCAATTTTATACATTAAGGGAATTAAAGGCTCTGCTACTCACACATGACTTCCAGGTAGCGCTGTGTCTGCAAGTCTTTGACCGCAGGGTGATCCACCAGGCAGATGACAGGGACGCCATCGTCCTCCCGCCCCACCTTCAGCAGGAGCTGGCTGGTCACTGTGTACATGTCAGACCACTGCTCCACCTCCGACTTGCCTGAAAGAGGGGACAGAGAGAGCAAAGTGAAGACAGGATGGAGCCAACTGCCTCCTGTGTCCATTTCTCTTTGGACACCCATCCCATTCTCCTCTCCACCAGGTTCTGGCCAATTAAAGCCCACGTGATGTTGTGGCAATGATTAATAATTCCCTTTCACTGTCTCTAAATCCCCACACTCTTAAATCAATGAGCTACAAATCCCCCCCTCCCCTGAATCAACAATTAGCTACAAAAGTGATTAAACAGATTAAATAATTAAAAGTAGTATGGATAAGCAAAGCACTGGGCAGTGCTGTGTCTGAGGGAGGGAACAGCAGTGGGAGGGGAGCCTGGCTCCGGACTGGCTGCCCGAGGGATACCGTGATGCATGGCACGGAAACGAGGAGGAAGACAAGACAAGACAGGAGAAAAAGGACTTTTCCAGGAACTCAGCAAGCAGCTGCTGACAGCACAGCTCTGCTCTGGTTTCAGTGCTCTGATCTGTGCCTTCTTATTTAAGAATTCACAGGCAAAATGCTAAGAGTTACTTCTGTAGCAGAGCTCTTCCAGACACCAAATATTTCTGTGTAATATATGAGAGTGAAATAGGGGAATAGGGGACAAACAGACACCCCCTGATATTTGGAGTAAAGGCTTTCCCATGGGCAACACACTTCCTGTGATTCATAATCCACAGCCAAGGGTTTCAGTCTCTCTAATTCTGTTTAAAAAAAAAAAAAATCTGAAGATGAGCAGGGTGAGCTGGCATTGCACGAAGCTCAGCACTCTTCCCAGAGAGCAGAAAGGGATTTAACTGCCAACACAAGAAAACTCAATCCAGAAGCTGGACAGGCCAAGCACAAAGGGACAATCACTTTGCTGTGCTGCCCATCAGGATGGGGAAGGGAACCAGACTGGGATTGTTAACACCCTGCACACCACAGTGATGGGACTCAGCAGGACACCACTGCATGTGGCAGCAGGTTTACATCCCACCTGCACCAGCATCCTCCCAGCATGTGCTTGGATGCTCAGAAGTGCTGGGCCTAAACAGAGGATTCTATCCTGCCCTTGCAGGAGGGTGGGTTTGAAGTAATGAGTCTGGACTTCAGCAGAGAGCCCGTCAGTGTCTCAGACTGGGTAAAGCACAAAGGTGTTGTCAACCAAGCTCACCTCTACATGCAGACTTAAACTAACAGCATGTCACATGCAATCAGAGTCAGTGACTTGAATGTGCAAGTACCAGGAGCAACCAGACTTCAGGGAGTCGGAGAAACCCATCTTAGATGAATATTCAACTGAACACAGGGAAAATGCTCTATAAACAAGGGAGCTAGACGTGAAGGTGAATTGTAAATCCTTACAGCCCAAAGCGCAGACGATCCCTCTCGTACCTTAAACAGGGCACAAAGCTACACAAGCCACACAGAAATGAATTCAGTGCACAGCTCTGGGCTCCTCAAGGTCACCTGCAGTTACAGCAGGACTCCAGAACCCGGCACTCGAAGCTGGCAGGTAGGCAGAGGACCAAATGAAGTTCAGCCCCCTGTGTTAGGGAATAATCTGTCTGCCCACACAGTGCTTTGTTCCTCAGCTGGCGCTCAAAGCAGCTCGCTCTACTTTTTTCTTTTTTTCCCCTTAAACTGGCAGCAGAGAACAAACACCCCATGTTACATAAATCACTTCAGCTCTCTGAACAAAGCAAGTGACTGAGAGGACACATCTACCGGTTAGCTCCTTGTTGCCTTTGAACCATCTGATGGTGGTGGGTGGTCTGCTGGCCATGGCAGTGCAGTTCAGCTCGATCTCTTCTCCCTCCACGGCGGTTTCTTTCTGGATATCAATTACCAAATTGCGTGGCGGGACTAGAATGGAAAACACAACACAGACCAGATGAAAAAAAAACATCTTTTGATCACTCACACAAGACAAAATCTAGAGGAAAACCTGTAAAATGTACTGAAGGAAATGAGCAGACAGCATTTATTTGATCTTTCAATCAATCAGACCTTTTGATAGGTGGTCTCAAAGTAATTGGAGTGAGCACTTTCACTCTCCACCAAATAATCACCGCAGTCTCAAAAATTATTACTTATCAGGGTTGTAACTTTCTGTTCCCTCTCCCAGGCAGGCACCGTTCCAGGGAGAGCCACAGCCTCCTGTACTACTCGGGTGTGTGCTGCTATTTAAAAATCCAGCTTGACTCCGTGCACATTTCCTGACTTCTCTGACAAGGAGAGGAAACACAAAAGCTGACACTTGGCAGTGCATTACTTACCAAGCCTCTAACCTCCACAGCAATTTTTCTCTCCTGCTGTTCAGCTCCAAGGCTCAGCCGTGAGTGTGGAAGCAGGCCAGCAAACATCAAGCTCATTCAAGATGCTCAAAAAGCCACTGAGCACAAACCTGGAGTGGAATACCACCACCTTGGGAATACCACTGCCTCCCATCACAGTCCTACAAACACCCAAAACCCACCCCAGTGAGAGGAGGGAGCCAGCTCTGCACCAGCCAAGGCACCACGACCAATGACAAGTCCTTTGGGATGGAGATCACCAGGTACCTACCCACCCTAGATCAAGACTCTCCCAAACACAAACCTGCAGCACTGTATTTAATGAAAAATCACCCAGTAATAACAAGAAACAGCCTGTAACTTCAGGGGGTAACAACCCCTGCAGCACAGCCTAGAAATGGGACAAATGAGCTCAAAAATTATGATATAGGAATGAGGAATCTCCTCCCCATGAAAGCAGCAGCAGCAAGGCAGACCCAGGAAAAAGTGAACAACAAGAGTTTGTATGGCAGAGTCACGGCTTCAGAAAATCCCAGAACTTCCAAAGGAAACTCAACTTTGCTCGGATCAATGTGATTAAGCAACTGCATAGTTCAGATGTGACTCACAGGTCTTCGAGCTAATGAAGAACAAATATGTATAAATACCATCCAGATGATCAAATGGACTAATTAGTCACTTGTGGCTTTTCTCTAAAAAGAACAGAATGGGCTACATATTTGAGACTTTCACATGTTCCAATTAGGCAAGAATAAATCTACATATCGTGTCACAGAAGACATGAAAGTGCTGAAGCAAACGCGCAGCTCCCTCCGAACACCAACTGCCAAGGGGATGCCTCAACACCTCACTCTGCACTCCCCAGCTGGCAGCAGAAGAAGCAGATGAGCAAAATCACTTTTTGAAAGAGCCTCAGACCTGGGTAACCAAAGTCTGGGTGATGAGCACGAGATCTTTGGCAGGGAACACGCTCCTGTGAAGACCAGCGAACACCAACATGGAGAACACCACTCCTCCGCCCTGGCTCATTTCTTTCCCTAATTAGGGAGTCAGTAATAGGGAAGATGTGCTATCCTTGGTGTCATGGCTCCCAATCTCTCCATACAAGTGCTAGGGCAAACCACTCCCTCATTCATCTTCTAATAATAAACCTCCCTCATCCTTGCCTGCTTCCTGAGCTGAGGTTTGACCTGAGTACGTGATGTAGGTGACAAGAAATCACCTGCTTTTTGGATGTGGGGGAAAGGCAGCACACACCAGCCATGCCACAAAGCCTTTTCAAAAACAACTGAAGTACAAGGCAAGAAAACAGATTTTTCCCTCAATTCTGAAGCACGATTCATGTTTTTAAAAAACCCAACCAACAAAAACCTGCATTATGTCTCCCACTTGAAAGACATGCGGTGCTGGCTTACAGGTGAATGAAGCAAGTGCTCTGATTTACACTTTCCTAGGCTGCCAGCAGTGAAATGAAATCCAACAAACTGTTTTTCCCTGTGTACAATTAGAGAGAGGAGTTGGAATAGCTTCTCATGCCTGTGAGCGCTGGAAAGCACACAGAAACTTTGAAGGTGTTGATAACCGTAATAGCTGGAGTAAAACTGCTTATAAACATTACTTAACAACGTATAAAAACCTAAGACCCAAATCTCATTAAGCAAAAGAAGGAAGATTTAAACTAATCAGCGAGTGAGATCTTACATTAAGTCACCCTCCCTGATTCAGGTTCTGCCATTAATAGAGCCTTAAAAGCCACTGCTAATCGGCAGGAACCGCTCTAATAGTGGAGCTGCTCTCACTGGCACGTGCCTGGCCATCAGCACTCAGTGTTCAGATCCTTCCTTCAAATCCCTCTCCAGGTGGCTGCAGGTCTCCCAACACCACACAGAGCCCCATCCCACTGGCCCTGTGTGTCCAGGGACTACAGAGCTCCCCGTGTGCACCGACACGATCCTTACCGAGCACCGTAATTGTGGTGTATATTTCCTGGGGGGGGTCGGTGTACAGCTGGCAGAAGTACCTTCCTTCATCAGAGATGGAGACGTTTGTCAGGGACACTCGGAGCTCACTGTTGGAGAAGTTCACCAGCTGGAACCTGCTGTCTTTGAGTGCTGCAGGACAAGCACAGCCTTGGTGACTGCACAGAGAGACGGAGCATCCCCTTCCCACCTCGCCACAACCCCAAAGGTCCCTACAGACAGCAGCACACTGAGGCCAGCACACCTGGGCTCCTGACCAGCTTCCATCCTGCTTCTTACCTTGAAGTCAGACCTATCTTTCAGTTCTCAAGTAATTTTAAATAATCAACATGAACAAATCACAGGGCACAGCATCAAATCTTTTGGCATGGTTTTATTATCAGGCAGCTTAGGGATGTGCAGTAAAATGCTGGGAACAGTGTATGGCCAGACTCACAGGGACATTAACAGAGACCAATGAAAGCATCTCACTGCAGCCACTGTGGCATTCACCACTGGACACAAAGCCTGACTCATTGACTGGATGTGAAAGTGAGGTGAGAGTTTGGTTTGGGTATAAAATAGCACAGATTGTCCTGAAATTTTCAGTCTTTGGAACAGAGAGATTACCTCTGAGAACACTGTGCTGTCTCAGTGTTGCCCTGTTCAATCTGTTTGTGTCAGCTAAATATTTGGCACTCAGTTGCAATTCACCCTGAATTACAACAATCAATTCTTACTGCAAAGTAAGACGCTCTGACTTTTAAAAGGGACTGTGAAGGTTTCCATTAAGGAGAGAGATTATGATTCTGTATCTCACCTCTCCACAGAACTAACTGAACTGCAAGTCCCCAGAAATACATTAACATGAGAGATCTCTGCAAATGCTGTCTCCTGAGTGGAAGTGAGGTGCAGGAGAAGTTGTAATCAAATGAGGAATAATAAACTTACGCCTGAAATCTCTGAAATAGATGGTCTGCCTGTTGGGGTTCAGGAGTTGGATCACCGAGTCATCGCTGTTCTTGACACGGCAGCTGATGGTGGCAACGTCCCCCTCCACCACTGTCACATCCTCTGTCACCAAGTTCTGACCATCACCTGCAGGACAGAGCAAAGGTGGAACTCAAGGTCAGAAACAACACCAGTGAGTTTCATTTGGGAATGAAAACCTCCACTGCGATCAACAGAGGAGCATTGGCTGGCAAGACCTCGGCTCTGGGTTGACCAGCCAGCTGGCCATCACTAAATTACAGAGGAGCAAAGGGGGTTCTGTGATGGGAATAGTGCAACAAAGACTACTGCCAGGCATGGAAACACAAAAAATTCACTTTACCTCTCAACAGAAGAATTTTGTTAAATCACCTTGAAAGAACAACTTGCTGTAAGAAGCACTTATCCTTTGACTGGAGCAGACAGACTTCAGGGAATCAGTCGTTACTCACTCTGTGTAATCAGTAGGTGCTATTAATGTCCAGAGGCTGGGAAAAAAAAGGATCCCGTGCAATTATGCTGTGGGAGCCTTGTAATCATTTACAGGTCATCACCCCGAAAAGTCTCCTCCTAATGAATCGAATCATCGCATCACCCGCACGCTGAGACATTCCCTCAAACGAAAGCAGGGGATGGGACTGGGAAAAGCACTTCGCATTTCAATTTCTCCGTAACTATCAGGAATCAAAGTGGGAGAAATTTTGAGACTTTGATTGCCAATTTGCTAAAGGAAGTGCAGGTACATGGGCAACTGGACATGGGCTGGGGGTCAGGAGCATCCTCTGCTGCTCCACAGCTGTCTGTGACAGGGAGTGGCAGGGAGACAGCCCAGCTCCCACCTTGGCCAGGACAAAGCCAGGATTTGAATGAAGTTTGCACACAGTAAATCTGGGGATAGTATTTATACCCCAGTTTTTCTCTCATCCCACACTCTTCTCCATTTTTTTTCCTTTCTTTCTGACTTGAATTTATTATTTGACATCCCTTGTAAATTTATGTTAGACAAACACTGTCTGGAAAGAGAAAGATTGATAAACCATCAGACACCTCTCCACATCCAACAGACACTGAGCTGAAGTCTGGGCACATTTTTCTGCCCTCTCAGCATAAATTTTGTTTTTCCAGATTGATGAACTTTTAAGAGCAACAAGAAAAGTTGATATCAAACAGTAACACCTATATTGGAGCACAGACTCTCTGTGCGAGAAGAGCAGAGCCCTGCACATCTGTCTGGCTCCTACTCCACATTCTGTGCTCAGGATGAAGCTGGTCCTGCTCAAAGCCCTCAGAGCAGATGAGCATCAAGCCACACCATCATGTTGGCACCACCCTGAACACAGTGCTCTTGAACCCTAGGGACATGGGTAAGTGCTGGCCTTGGCAGTCCTGGGTTAATGGTTGGACTTGATGATCTTAGAAGGCTTTTCCAACCAAAATGATTCTACTCTGCCCACAGGGGCAGGTTCTCAAACCCCAAGGGCCATCACTGCAGAGCCCCACCACTGCCTGTGCTACATCTCACCATGGAAGTGCTGGAGTGGTGCAGAGCCCGTCCTGCACAGCCACAGCCAGGCTGTGGCATCAACAAAATCAAACACCTCAAAAGTGGTTCAAGCAAAAACATTAAACATTACTAACTGCTTCTGGGGAATAATTTTATCAAACCCATTCAAAACAAGGTTCTTGCACAAGGATCAGCTTGATATGTTCTCATAAATGCAATATTCCCTACAAATCATTAACAAAGCTATTAAGATTCGATTTCCATCTAAGCAATTATTGCCAGCATATTTTTTTACATTTACTTTAAAAGACTCAATCCTATTTTCAATTCATTAAACTGTTCCTTGCGTTTACTGAATTTTACATCAGCTTAGAAGACTATTTGAATTAATAAGAATTACAGTAGAAGTAATTTAGAAATAAATTATTTGAAGTTCAAGCCACTGAAGCTTTTCAGGCCAGGATGCTGCTGCATTAAACCTGCCGATGGATGGCTGCAGAGTGCAGCACCTTGGTCTGGGCTGGCATCAGATCCCTCTGAACAAGGCATTTATCCGGGTTAACGACAGGCAGGGTGCACCTAAGGACACGCTGAGCCCCTCCACAGCCTGGAGCAGTCACAGCCTCACAGGCTTTGCCTATTTATTCTGAATCAAAGGGAATCTAATCTGCTGTTGTCTGCTCTGCTGACCTGAACGTGCCTCACCTCAGGCCCTGGTGTGTACCCCTCCAGATTTTGGGATATCTGTATTCCCATCTGCTCCTGTTTACCAAGGCAGGAAAGTTATTTCCATGAGCAGCGTCAATTACAAGCTCTAAATTAAATAAAAATGCAATGCAAAGCTAGAACTCTTTAGACCCATCCTCACGTCAACACCTTGGGAAATTTCTCAGTAAATATTTACTGTCAGTATATAAGTATTTTGAGGAGCATTAAAGTAGACACACTTAAAGCATGGCAATATTTTGGAAGAGAAAATACTGCGGAGGGGAGATGAAGTTTATGGACCTAACATGGAATCTCAGGAGCTGAGAGAAGCACAAGAAAGCTACTACTGAGAAACAACCTTAGACCCCCTGGCAATGCTTTGGGGGGCAGAGCATGAGCAGACACAATGGGAAAGATCCCAAGAGAATTACATGAGACAGATTTTCCTCTATTACATGCTAAGGGACTATGAAAGCCCTCCCATGCAGTGTCCATGCATGAGACCAAAGCTCCCTGTTGGGACACAAACACAAAGGACAATCCTTACCCCAGCACATGATGCCTGGACAGAGAGATGCCAGGATGGACAGACTCCAGGGCCAGACTGGAGTACTGATCATCTTGACCTGGAGTACAAGGCACTGCTCTGGAGGGAGGGGAACAGGAAGGAAAGTACCCCCAAGGTGGGGCTCTGGGGTGAGCTGCTGCCTTTAGGCACCATACACATCTCATGCTAAAAAGCAAAGGAAGCGGCTGAAATTGGTGTGTGCAGTGCAAGGGGGAGGGAAAACGCTGTGTGTGCTTCCTTCATTAACCAAAGCGACTCTCTGGCCTCACTTACTGAATCTCCCTGTGCAAGGCAAAAAACGACACTGTGTTTTATACTTACTGGAAGGGGGAGAGAGGTGGGGGAATGCAACGCTTGAGGGACGCTTTGGCTGCAACCTGCACAATTAATTTCTGCACTTGTCTTCCTGCCTTAGACCACTGCAGTCTCTTCTCTTAAGGCTGCAGACAGACACAGCTGAGTAAATTGTGTTTCAAAAGTTTCCCTCAGCTGGACACAGCCCAAGGACCTTGGCTCATATGCAGCGGTCACATTTAAAATCAATTCTTTCTCCGCTTGTAGCACACCGGGCTAGAGGGAAGCGCCGGGGAGAGAAAAAGGGAAAGATTACAAATATGTGCTGGGGAGCACGATCCGTCAATTTCTATGGAATTTCTTACCAAGCCTGAGCCACAGGTATCCCAGCGTGAGCAGCAGCACTGCTGGCTCAGTCTGCAGGATCCTGACACAGATGCTTTCCAAGGAAGAGAAGTTTTCATTACACCTGAACTATGTAAGCCCGTAAACCTAAACAAAATCCTTCTTAATAAATTGAGTCAGGAGAAACAACTCACATAGACACACAAACTGTCTGTTCATGTGCTTGCAGGGAAAAGCGACACGATGCTCCATCCCCAGAATTAACACAATTTGAATGTCAACACTCATCTATCAGCTTCAGTACCTAAAAGGAATGTTGTGGTTAAAGAACCAGCCAGAGCTGAGACAAGCAGATTTATAAACAATGAGCATCCACCTCCCCCAGAAGCTTTGTCTCTTTCATGTTCCTTCTCTTTGCTGACCAGATCCTCTGCTTTCTAATTCATCATGGAGAGCTTAATCTCTTCCCTTTAACACAAGCATCACCACCAGCTTTTTGGAGAGAGCATAGAAACTAAAGAGACTCTTGGTTGTGATCAGATACAGGAAAAAGAAGGAAGCCCAACTGCCATTTAATTACTTTGCAGATTTGCTTCTAGGAGGGAGAGGAGAACTGCCAAGGCAGTGCTGGGAGAAGCTGCTGGAGCTCCACCCACCCGGGCTCCAAGTCTTGAGAGACTGTTTTAAAAAGCTGCAGTCGTCACACTTGAACTTTGGAGAAGAATGGACAATCCACACTGATTGTGCTGGCAAGAAAAGGCAATCGCTTTTGATGGAGTTAATTTCGTGGTATCTTTTCACAAGCGAGAGAATGGCAACAATTTGGGACCAGGCTGCCTAGAAAAATACATGTACACTTGCCATGGCCTTCACTGCACATGGGCAGTGCTGCAGCTGGAGGGACACAGATCAGGTCAGATAGCAATGCTTACAACCCGCACTAAAGCCAGCCTCTCTCCCTTGATGTGTGTTTGAAGCATATCAAAACAGGCACATTCTCATCCACTTGCATAAGGAAAGTTACTGTGAAAGGCTGGGGCGAAGGGAAGGCAGAAAACACAGCCCACTGTTCCTTCCACCTGTGCACAGTCCCTAAGGGAAACCCTCCAAGGCCACAGAACCTGAAGCCAGACGTGGCACCTCTTGAGCAATTCTGTCAGTGTGACCCTCACTCTCAGAGGAAAATTTTGTTTTCCATTCAGATTCACAACTAGCCTTTTGAAACAGCATCTTCTAATAAGATGTAATTACCAGCTTTGTACCCCTGAGTTAAGCCTCTCTCAGATTTTCCCTGCATTCGAGTAGCTCTTACTCCCTCTTCAGCATCTTCTCCATAGTCAGCAACAGACTCAGCAATCCAATTCCCAAGCAAAAAGCTCTTAAATAAAGTAATGGTGGTGAACAAAAAGAATTCTAGAAAAATCTTGGGTTTGAGTTTGTTCTGTGCAGGTCCATCAGCTGCAATATATGGCTGGGGAGTTTTGGCCATGAAAATCCCTGTGCACTGACATCAAGAGCAACAGGCTTCATTCAATAAGGTGCAGCTGAGTCAAAGTGGGCAGAGCTTGCTCAGTGACATGAAGGGAAGGGGATATGGCAGCTCCACATCCCTCTCCGAGGCAGTGATTACAGCAAATTGCAATGGTAGTGCTCACCTGGTACTCAGATTTTTACTTTCAAATTTAATGCATGTTATCATTTCTTTATTGCTGCACCAGGTCTAAAAGAGCTGCTTTGAGGACAGGTACTGCTGCTGGATGACTCTGCTGCTGCCAGGTTTGGGATTGTCTCGTGATGCTCAGAGCATCAGTTCCCACTTGGGAGGGGGAAATGGAGAGGAGGGAAGAATTAGCATTCACAGAAACAATTCCCAAAACATTACTATCATGGATTTGTTAACACACAGGTACGGCTGATGGCCAAGGAAGTGCTCTGCCAGTGAGGGCACAACTCCCTGGCGAACTAGAAGGTATCAAAGGTATCAGCAGAGCCAAGACAGGGTAGAGGCAGTAGAAGACACTTCCCACTCACTTGCACCCATTCCACATATGGCTGCCACGCTGGGTGGCTTTTCCCACAGGCCACCAAACCGGGGGCAAACAACTTGCACATCTTTAAGGACAAGCAACCATGAGATCCAGGCGGATCCCACCAGCAATCCTAATTTCGTTGAGTCTCCCCAGTGCTGTCTGCAGGAACAGAACCGCTCCTGCTGCTTGGCATCCTCAGCACCAGGATCTCATCTCCTTGTCACAGGCTGTGCTCAGCCCTAGCAATCACAGGGACCTATTTCCCCTCCTTCTCAGCACATATTTTCGCGAGCGAACGCTTTCGGCACCTTTCCGTGGCGCCGCACCCGGCTCCTCTCCCCGCTCGCACCCGCCGCAGTCACACTTCCCTCTGAATTACTCTCCACATTCAGAGAGAATGTGCAAGATGGTGCTAAAAATTACTTATTGTGGGGAGCGAGTTTACGCTATGAAACAGCCACTTCAGAGAAATATACTGCAAATTCAAGCAAGTTGTGCAGAGATATTAAATTTGTGAAGAAAAGAAATGCCATTGCCACCTTTATGGCTTTTCTGGCTTAAAGAGTAAGAATAAAGGATGACAATAGCTCTGAAATTACACTGGAGGCTGCACTGACTTTAAACATAGTGAATACCTGCATGATGCAATGGCATCAGGGAATTCTTTCCACTGGTTTGAAACAAAAACAGTACAGGGACAAAAAATCCTGTGTTATGACCAAATCAGAGTATTTCTTTGGATCTTAGGAACAAAATCCTTTTTTCTGCCATGAAAAGCTCTGTATCTCTGGGCAAAGGGTTTTCAGCCTGAAGTGGTTCCTTCAACCCCCCCTTACACTCCTGTTGTTGCCAGTTGCTGCATCTGCACAGATTTATGATCCGTCACCTGTGCTGGGATTAGATGTCACCCTTGTCTTTCTATTACCCAGATATTGATAGATCAAACTCCTTGGCCATACATCGCCTGTCCTTTCAAAGGTTACTGTCGGTGGACACTGAGGATCAATATCCATCTGCTCTGTCACTGACCAGAGGGGACACAGCAAACGCTGTACCAGGAGCCCGGTGAGGAAGAATTCAGCACGGCAGCAGAAGTCTGTTGTTCTGCACATCTCAGGTTTTTAATCTTACATTTCTAATAAATCCTGTGATGAAAAGCAAATTGTAACAACTGCCAGAAATTCAGCCCTTCAGGATACGATTGTATTTCAAGCTAATGCGGTTGAACCATTTGGAGGAAGAATCCTACGAGTCACACTCACTGCAGTGGAAGTTCTGTTGTCTACAAGCACAACAACATGTCTTGCTGACATAGCCAGCATGGAAAGCTGTGTGGCTCACTTAGAGCTCATTTCTTAACCTACTGGACAGTTCTTAAATAAAAGATGTTGCTACAGCAGCTTTTTATTTTGTTTACCTCTCCCTCTGCCTATGGAGGGATGCTCAGTTTCAGCAACTTTCCAGAAGAGCTTTAAGAAAGAAGCCACCGATCTCCTTCTTGTTTTGGCTCTGGAAGTTGATGGTCCATTGCAGAGACAGTAAAAAGGTCACTTACTAAACTCTCCTGCTCCCATAAGGTCAGAGGTTTATCCAAGTGTCCCCCCAAGGACATTGCATGAGCAGCTCCTCGGCTGCAGCATACCAGGGAGACAGACCATGTTTTTGTGGGAGGATCTGAAAAGGGGAGGCTGCTGAGGACACCCCTGATGGATGCTGAGGGCTCTGAGGGGGTGGTTAAGGGACACTGAGGGGCAGAAGCAAGTAAGAGTGCAGAGGAGAGGACAAAAGGGCAGGAAAGGGCAAAGCTGTGCACAGCCTCAGCAGAAATAGTCAGGGACCTTTCTCTCATGTTCCTCCTGATGCTTGTCCGTCACTACCAGGCATCACCTGTCAAGGACACCACTGAAAATCCACCACTGCCGTGCCCCTACCGCTGCTCGGAAGCAGCATCAGCAAGGGAGAAGGTTTGACAACACGAGACGGTCCCAGCAGGCTGCTGCCTCCATTCAGTGTGTTTAAATAACACTCAGTTAGGATCAACACACATTTATTATTAATGGTGCCCTAATACAGAATTCTTTATCGGCATTTTATCTTCCAGCTACATCGCTACCAAGGACACTCACAGCCCAGAATCAGGGAAGGAGACCTTGATTAATCCTGAGTTTCCAACACAGGTGGAATTTCCTCTCCCTGCCATAACTTGCTCCATGGGGAGCTGAGCCCTGATGTACAGCAGGTGGCTGCAGGTAAGAGGAGGGAGCACTGATGAAATATTCGGTTTTCAACATCAATGAGCATGTTCAGTGCATTTCCCTGACCAGAACAACATTGTTTAACAGCACCTGCTGCCTCACACTCCTTTCTGTCTTTGCCACATGGGTAAAGCTGCAGCAGCCCCTGCCAAAACCTGAGCACAGGAGGAGAGAATTTACACATTTGCAAGTTTGTCACCATCATTGTCACCTCTGGTTTTGCCCTGCAGTGGCCAGCAGCAGCCACCTGTCTCACACTGAGCATGGCACTGCTCACACCCTGAGCTGGCACGTGGATCTGGGGAGGGAGCTCCCCATCTGCTCCCTGTCCACCTTCCCCTCCACCAACAGATCCATGTTCCCACAGATGTCAGTCAGGGACAGGGAGGGGTGATTGCCCCACAGCATCATCTGCAGATTATCACAGGGGGAGCCCTTCCAAGGACCCCACCACCCCAAGCCTTCACCCCCAGACACTCCCTGTCACCTCCAAGGGCTCTCTGTCACCACCAAGCCTTTTGGGATGATGCCATTGCTATTAACATCTGCTTTGGTGCACACTCTGAAGGCACCTGCTCCAGGTGCACCCCAGAATTCCCATTAGTCAGAGCGACGGGGTTTCCAATAACACGGGAGTCCTGTTTCAAGTCAGATGATGGGTTTCATTTTACTCTAATGAGCAGATATGTCTTATATCCATACCTGTAACCCATTTTTCTTGCAGATTTCTTCACATCCTTTTTATTTTTTACTGTCAGTAGCATCTGTCACAACGTGCAGCTTAATAATCTCTTTTAAACCCAAGAAATCTGTATTTCCATAAAGCACCCACGATGAATTCTGATCAACATCAGCCCAGTCTCTTCCCTACAGAAAGGGCCTCCCTTCACCGCCTGCATATTTAAATCTGAAATCTTTAGTTCACCACTGCAATAAGAGTAAATGACAAAATTATTAACAAATGTGCAAACCTGTAGAAAATGTCCTGAAGCACAAGGGGACAATAAATAATACACTGGAATACAGTATTTTCTTGGGGTATCCTGGCTTTGGATCAGCATATAGCCAGTCTTAAAACCCAGTGCTATCCTTAATGTGTTATATACAGGGAGTGACTCTGTGAGCCTTCTATGAAACACCTGCGCAACTGTTATCCCAAAAGTTTACTGTTATATAGAAGCAGGAGGCAAAACATTTACCAGCTGGAATGACCAAGAGCACGGACATCAGAGTGACCCATCCACTACCAGTCCATCCAACTGAGTGAATGAGGACGAGTCTTCCTCCACGGGTTAAGCAGAGTTTCTATTTCACCCTTTGAAGTTAATTTCCAGTTTGCCATCAGAGGAGGGAGGAAAGCTGATCTCACTTCCCATGGAATCCCAGCCTTTGGAGTGGCTTTGCTTGCAGCTATCATCTGCCCACTCTTCATCTCTCTGGGCGGGAGCACGGACGTGAATGTCACGATCCTGGATTTCAGTCCCATTGTGCCCACGGTCACTTTGCTGTCAACCCATCACCTGTATGGGCGCCGTGTCATAGGGAAAGGGCACTGTCTTTAGGGGGTCTTTTCCTTCCCTTTCTTAAGTATTCCCCCTCAACAACCTTTTTTTTTAGAGACCAGAGACAAAATCTTTTGTCAAAGAACCACGAGACCCCCATCATTGACAGACACTCCCCCCAAAACCAGGGGAAAAACTTCGCAGCAGCAGCATTACAATCAAAGTGAGGACTCTTTCCAATTTCTACATCCCAGGAAGGATAAAAAGGTGTGAGAGAAGCCTTTAGTCTAGATCCCAGATCAGACACGATGATGAATGCTTGCCTAAAGGGCAACATATTTGTAAGTTTTAAGTCTCTTGCAACACCAACTGTCCTGATTCATCCCTGTGATAAAGGCAGCTCTAAGAGCTATTTTTCCATATTTATTATTTTACAGAGGAGGAAGAAAAAATGTGGAATGAGCCCTCAATCTGCCACCCATCAGATTTATAAATGTTAGTATAGGACCAGCACTAATGTCTTTAAACATTAATCTCCTCACTGCAGATCCTGCACATTCCCCCTCAGCCTCTGCCTGGTGGCTTGTCCAGGCTGGGGGAAATAAAATACATTTTGGGTTGGGTTTTTTTTTCCCTTCATCCATGGGATTTGCTTTGACTAAACCCATGAAAAGAAGAGAAAGGGCAGATGCTCCTAAACACATTCCTGCCTGCTGTCAGTGCTTTGCCAGCTGAGTGGAAGGCACAAAGCTCTGCTCCAGTGTTTATTTTTAAAGATGCAGCTTGCCTGATCCACACTCATTCCTCACGCCTTGTTTTCAATAGAGACTCTGTTCTCTTTGCTGGCTGCCAGGACAATGGCAGAGTTGGGAGGAAGGGAAGAGAAACTGTGTTCTGTACAAGAAAATAAACCCTTGGGTTTATAAACTGTGTTAGCCCAATCCCTGTCACTACCTCTGCAGGTGCAGCAACACAATCATAAGGTACACAACCAAAAAATACAGTAATGATGAAAGAGAAAGCAACTTTGGATATGGTCCTCATCTGACTTTCCTCAAATCTGCATCCCAACCCCCTTGGATGCCCATCCCATCCCAAGGTAAGCACACTGAGCACGGCACTCCTCTCTCAGCAAGCTCTTTGTAAATTTTATCACTTATTTCTTAAAGTTGCAATTGCCTTTTAAAATTAGATTGTATTTAGTTTTTAATTAAATTGTCATCGTTGTACAAAACCCCACAGGCCTTGAGGTTTAGATTGTCATTTTAAACAAAAGTAAAATGGTAAATGCCTTTTCCATCCAACACCATTAGGTATAATTAAGCAATGGGTAAAGCATACATCGTGCTATAAATGTCATTTAGTTTTACAGTGAAACTCATCAACATTTATCAAAACACTGCCTCGAGAAAGAATGAGACAGCTCCAGAGAGTGACTTCCATCCACTGCTGCCTTTGAAGCAGCTGCTCCAAGGCAGAGCTGCAGCAGGAAGGGCCTTCCCAATTGGTGTTTTCATCTTTTTGGCTGATATGTTGATTTTCTGCCACGTTCCTGTATGCAGCAGGATGGGTGGTACATAACCATCGCACATCAACGCTCAGAAGGGGCTCCCAAAGAGCCCCAAAGGCAGGGGCAGGACAAGGAAACTCAGGCAGAGCCCTGAGGGGGTCCCACTGACAGCCCCATGGGCAGTTTGTGCTCCCCTGCGCAGCTGGCACTGCTCCTGACCCATATGGAGAGAGGCAGAACAACGCTCTGGGCGCAGGAAGTGTTGGCCAGAATGATGCGTTCTGCTTTTGCTCATGAGGACCCTGGTTTGTTCCAGAACCTTCTGCCTTGCAATTGCTCAAGCTACACATCTCCACCTGTCAACATGGAGCAGGAGGTAGGGCCAAAATCCATGGCCAAGGGATGTTATGGCAGGGGCAAGACTGTGCCCCTGCACCTCCCCAGGGACAGCGTCCTTGTTCCAGCATTACAGGGACTGGGCTGCCCAGCAGACTCACACCCAACCCCACTGTATCACAGTGCTCCTGCAGGTGGGAAGGCTGATATAAACAGCACTCCATCCCTGCCTTCAGGTGAGGTGCCTTTGAGCTGCTGCCAAAGGGACGCGAACTGTAGAGAAAGACAAACACCAGCAATGCACATCACCAGGCACCACTGCACTGCTTCTATTTTAAAATCTCAACATTTCTTGTTTTCTCCTGAGAAGCATTAAAACAGTCAAACTGAGCCCATTAGAAGCAATTTTCAATTTACTGCTCCTCCTTGATATCCACACAGTAAACACCAGCAGGCACCGGCTCCATCAACAGGGATCCAGGCACCCGGCTGCCTGTGAATGCTCCGAGCGCCTGACGCTGCAGCTTTGGGCACACGGCAGAGAACAGATCTGAAATTGATGTTTCATCATTACCCATCATTAAAAAATTATGTTGTTGTACAACCTCAGAAGTAGGAAGGAGTGAATGCTGAATGCCTCTGCGAGTGTTATTAGTTCTCCCTGCACATCGTGGCATGGAGGGGTTTTAGGGTGGTGAGTTTCTCCTCCTCCCTTCCCTGCTGCGCCGAGCCCCCCGTGTTATGGCTCTGCAGGAGCAGCAGCCACTCTCTGCTCCACCATCCCCTTCCATCGTGTTGGCAAGGCAACAGGAGCACAGGGCTTTGGGGAACCCGTGGCTGCACCCAGAGAGGGGAGAAGGGAAGGGCAGAAGACACCCAGCAATGGCCCGAACACCCACACTTGGACCCTTTCAAACAACCTGAGGCTGTTTCCAGCACGAGGCTGCCATGATGCTGCTGGGACCCAGAAGGAGCAGCCATGGGAAACTGTTTGAAGTCCTCCCTGGAAACCACACACACGTGTTACAGTCAGGGTTTGGCCAGAACTTGAGCAATTCCTACCCTAGCCCCTGGGTTATGTGTTTGCCCACCTTTCCTGCCTGTAGACAACCATTCCAAAGGGACACGGGCTGGGGACACAAAGCAAAGGTGGTATTAGACATGACAGAGACACACAGTGCTTGCCATCTTTGGGAAAACCCCTCACAAACAGTGAAAACACCCAAGAAACTCATTATTCCCCCATTTTGTTTTCTGTCCTTCTGGTTCTCAAGCAAGTATTTTCCATCTCTTATATTCTCCCACACTCATGGGAAGCCCTCAATGTAGTCCACACAGGGATGTGCAGGCATGGGGGAGAGCAGGACACACTTTGTGAGGCTCATCTGCCACATTTCCAAGGTCAGAGACGAATGGATTTTGGTCTGTACACACTTGTACCCCTCCCAGCAACTCACCTCCTGCCCACCTGCAGCCTCAGAACTATCAGCAGAGAAATTCCTGTCCTCCAGCCCACTGTAGTGCCCTTAAGAAGGGGGTAGGGATGCACAGGTGAGCTAGTGAGCAGTACAGCCAGGGATTTCAGAAATGGACACTGCATCCAGCACCCATCCTCTGGGTCACCTTGTTTGAAAACTGCAAATACAGAGAGGCCACTCCACCAAAAATCCATCTTCTTAACTGCTTGAAACTAAATTTAAAATGCATGTATGCAGCGCTCCTCTCTGCTCGCTATTCTGAGCTTCTCCTTTGGCCTTATGATAAAAGAATGCAGGAAATTATAACCAACCTTCCCCCAGCCCGGAAAAGGGAATTAATTACTGCAAGCACAAAGTCAGTGCTCCTCCAATAAACCAATGCAATCCATCCAGGCACTGAAAAGCAAGGAAAACATCCTGGGGGCTCGATACCTTGCTAACCATTCATAGCGTGTGCCGCCGTGGATATTGCAGAACAGCTGTGCCCCAGACTATCACAAAGCCAACATTATCTCTGCCATTATTGGAATTAAATAAAGCCTCTCCTTCCCGATGTGCCCAGGATTACAAACCACCTCAAACCACTGCAGCCTCTCGCCCGCCTGGCTCCGTGGCAGGTTTGCAGCTTTTAGCCAGGATTAGATGATCCCAGTGACTGGTGACAAAGTTGCTCGACATGCCAAGTCACCAACACCCCCTAAGTGCCATCCTCAGAATGCAGAGCAGCTCTCTGGAATGTTCTGAAGAGCCCAGTGTGGGCACACAGGAGAGATGCTGGGCTAAAGGGTCACTGCTCCCTGGGCACTCAAATCCCAACACTGGCTGTTCAACTCTGGTCCTGCTCACCCTTCATAGAATCATAGAATCATCTGGGTTGGAAGAGACCTCTGAGATCATCAAGTCCAACCCTTAATCCAACCCCACTTTGATTGCTAGATCATGGCACTCAGTGCCACGTCCAGTCTCACCTTAACAATCTCCAGGGTCGGAGAATGCACCACCTCTCTGGGCAGGCCATTGCTGCTCACTGCTGCTCTTCCCCATCCTCCCTGACACAAGCCTGGGCAACACGAGCACCCAGAAGAATCTGATAAACCACCCTTTTTTGCTGCAATTTTGGATAAAACTGCTGTCTCATGCCCACAAGGGAGCAGCTGGGCAGCATGGGGTTTGTGACTCCCCAGAACAAGGTGTTAGTCACCCAGCACAAAGCTGGCACTGAGCATTGCTGCAGGGGGAACCAGGTGTAGCAGCCGTTCGGAAGAAGCAGAGGACACAAACAACCTCTCCCTTCTTTCTATTTGTAAATACAGTAAGTGTATTTCAAATAAAAATACACTCCAACCATCAAAGCCAGGCAGGCTCCAACCCTCCTGCTGCCATGTCACAAGAGACTCGAGACCTTTTACAGATGTTGCCAACAGCAGCTGAAAATCTACCAGACATTTGCTTAGCATTTCTTGAAAGAACAGTTTCAATTAGACACATTCTTCACAGTTCTCTCCTCAAACCCCAACAGTTTGAAAAGATCTGCTTGTTTTTGCCAAGTTTTTACGAACTATAAGCCTGGCCCCCTCACACTCAGCACATCAAGGGTAGGATATTTAAAACAAGGCTCATTTTCAATGGAAATGTTCCACAGTAAATAACTCAGCAGTGCAGTTGTGATAATTTAAGTTTTCAGCAGTTGACTTTTAATCAGGAACTGCATTTCCACCCAAGAGCAAGACAAATCTTTCCCTTAATCACTCGCATTTAAAACCACTTTATAAAACCTACAACAGAGTATGGTCTGTCCAGAACACCCCCTTAAATTCCAGCAATCCCAACCTTGCAGTAACACTTCTCTCACCAAATCAGATGATGCACATTTTGGAGCTACAAAGGAAGGACAATTCCTCACAGGTATTTTTCTAACAAGTCACTGGAGTGACAGCCTGGCTCAGCCTGGTTTTTAAAAGCAGTTTATAAACGTTAAAAGGGCTTTTACTGAGGAGCCACTTGGGGAGAGCATGTACAGAAGGTGTTTTGGGGTTGGGGATTATTTTTTTGATAAAGCTGCCAGGGCTGTGTGTTACTGAAGGGCTTACAGGCAGGCAGGTCAGTTGTTTGCTGAAGGAGTCACACCAGAGTGTGGGTGTCATCAATCACTGGATCCTTGTCAGGCACTCACCGGGTTCCACCTCCAAAGTTACATGAACAACTCGCCCAGACCTGAGCTCCAGCATCCTCCCTGGGAGCAGCACTCCTCCCTCACCTCACCTCGGGCTGCAGCTTGGAATCATTACCCTGGAATAACCATCCTGTGAATGGAATGCATTAGGCTCATTTGATGAGATAAAACACTCCGTTTTGTGGAAAAATGCTTTGACACAGACACCGTATGCTCAACACCCACAACGAGGCAAATGACTTCAACCAGCAAAATTTCCCTTTCCTACTGCCTGTATTTAATTCAGGAGGAAGCTCATCCTGCTTTCACACCCTGAACACAGGGATCTAAGCAGCGTGTATGGAAATGGATTGTGGAGAACAGGCTCTTCTCCAACTGGGGCTGAATCCTCTTTTTGGATACCCTGAGGCGACTGTGCAGGGTGATGAACAGCCTTGGAGTTTGGGCTGGTTATGAGAACAAAACAAGCCATCATGAATCTGAAGGTTTTATGGGAATGCTGTTTCATATAATTTCCCCAAAAAAACGAATTACATTCTGCTCATTAGCAAATGCCGCTGCACAAAGCGAAGGATTCTGCAAGCGGATTACACGAAGGCAGTGCGAGGACAGCAGATAATGACTCCAGTCAAATTCTATTTTAATGTGCCCAAAGAAACAATAGTGCAATCAAATGGGGGGTAGAGAATCAGAAAAGAAGGAAATTCATCTGCTGTACTCTTCCTTTCCCTACGAAATGCGATACAAGGAATTAAACTTGTCACTCTCAACCAAGCGCCGCCGCAAACCACACTACAGAGTGGAACCATGTGTGGCTGCCTCTGGCACCAACGAGCCCAGTGGTCTGTCCTGGTGCTGCCAGCTGGGATGTTTGGGAGGACTGGCATGCAGGATGGGAAACACTGATCCCCTGAACCTCATATCATATATTTTCCCTGGAAAACTTTGAGTTTATAGAGCCATGAAGATGCACAACTTTACAGGCACTGCACCAATGCCATGCCTCAGACAGAGCCATAATCCATGTCATACCTGTTGTCTCACTCAAAATCCCAGGGACCAGTATTTCACGTGGCTCAGAAGGTTTTTGGTTTGTTTTCTAAGTGAAAGCATCAGTGAAATGTTCTCTGAGAGGCAAGTTACCCACACAGGCACAAAAGGCCCGTCTCTAAACAGACCCAGCCATAACTCACTGCAGAAGTCAAAGGGATTCCTCCTCAAACTTCACTTTTTGCTGAAACCTACCAAGTTCTAAAGGAAACATTCAGAATAGGTAAGCTTTGAAATACTCCAGTACAAATCCCAAGTTTGTAAACAAATACTGATATGTGTACAGGACAGGGGAAGGAATCTACATGTCAGTTTGTTTTCTGATCTGGAATTTTCTGACTGGCCACAGGCTCACATCAGCTCTGCTCTTGTGCTTAGGATTATTGGTGATTGGGACCCTGAACCTGGGAACCACCACTGCACCTGTTTGCAAAGCTCTGTAATGTTCTGAGCTGCAGATTTTCTGGTTTTGGTGCTTCAGGACTGGACTCCTCCTGAGCAGCTCCCAAGGCCAGGCCATATTCCCTCTGAGAACCAGTGCTCTCTGGCAGGGTGCAGAGCTGCTGGGTCACGCTAATCAGCTGAAGGGACCTCTGCCATGAGGAAGGGCCACCCACCTATGTGACACAGCACCTGTCACCAGCACCCAGCCTGCACTTGCTATTCCACTGCTGCTTCCTAAAGACCCACTGGGGCAGGCACCTTCAGAAACAAGCTTGATCAGAGCAGCTCCCCTGTCTACTGCCACTCTACAGCTAATGAGGATGGTGGCCAAGGAAGCAAAACCTCCTTCTGCAGTGGTGGATGATCGTTTTGCTACAACACAACTCGCTCAACTGAGAAAAACACTTGCAGCACTTTTCTGGTCTGAGAAAGGCTCAATTGCACCTCAACCTCACCAACAGAAATCATTAATGGCATAATCCCAAAGAGCTGCAGCTTCTCGGCCCTCTTCCCTTGCTGCCACCCCACTCCCCCAGCCGGAGCCTGGTCACACCGCCAGAGCCGGAGGGAACATTCCCAATGGTGATCCCAATTAATGAGCCCGTAGCTATTCATGTTCAAAGGCTTCACAGCTTCCATTGAATGTTCCCCTTTTGTCTTCCCATCCCTTCCCAAAGCCAGGGCTCATTACTGCTGCAGCCCCGGCTGTAATTGCTTGGGAATGCGGCTCTCGGCACAATACCCCAGAGAAGCTGCTTTATGAGGCTCCTCATGCTACTGAAGAATGCCATGAAAACCCCAATCCCAGATGTCTGGCTTTGAACCAGGGAACTTGGCTGGCCTGACGAGATTTCCATCGCACTGCCACGGCATTGTGCTTATGTAAGGGCGGCACTCACAAAGGGACACTGTAAAACAGAGACGCCGTCACCGCTGCCTTGGGCCAGCTCCCCTCGCAGGGAACAAGTGCTTTGGCTCCTGGTAGCACCTTTCATGCCCCACACTGAACCTAGAAAGGAATTCAGCACTTGCCTTAAGTTTTGCCCAAGTGAAACCACAAAGGAACCTCCTTTCCATGGGGAACAAGCAGTTGGAGCACCTTAAAACAGGACTGGGTCAATACACATGCTGCTGAAGGGATGCTGCCTGCCAGTGTAGTGCCCAGATGTGCCAAATTTGGGACGGTTTGGACAGCATGGATGGCTCCTCCCTTGTGGGGGTCAGGGTCATGGGGGCAGCTCTTCATCACAGGAGCCCAACACGTTACAGTAAGAAAAACCATGTTAGGGATGAGCTTTTTGGCATCATGGAGAAAAGTAAGAACAGGTCAGAAAAACAGCCTCAGAACCATGGAGAGAGAATTACTCATGCACTGACACTCCCCAGTAACGGGTAACCAAATGAAACAGTGGAATTATCCACGTTAACAATTCTCACGTGGCTTAGAGCACTTGGAGCATGGTTTGGACTGAAGCCATGACTTCCAGTTTCTGCCTGAACTGGAAGGGATGACCGAGGGCAATGAGAGGCAACATCACCAGAAATGCAGTGATTTCTCCACAGCAAATTGTCTCTACGGAGGAATCCTGTCTGACCACCCAGGGCAGCTAAACACTGACTGTGTGATACACCCTGCAGAACTCAGAAGCGTGCTGCTACTATAGAACTGCAATACCCAGGGTGTCTACAGCCGCAGTGCTTCAGTGCCAGCAGCACTCTAGGAACAGCAAATAAACACAGTGGAGACACTCAGTGAGACTGCCAAGCTCAGAGCGCCAGCCCTCTGTGTCATCAATGGAGCCAGGCAGCACTAGGAGCTTCCACTGCAGCCCCAGGATGCTTTGGCACACCTGGAAAAAGGATTTTTCTCAGTTCAGCACATCTTCTGCTGCCATTATTTTTTTCACCCAACACAACCCACATAAGACGTGCCGATGTGTCACAGGCACCACGTGCCACCTGCAACAGGCACAGGCTCTCCAAGTCACTTCTTTCTGGCCCCAAAATGCACCTCCTGAGCAGCATGAGAGGGAAAGGAACTCTCCTGGCTCAGGGGGCACAGCCAACCAACCACTCCAAGTCATATCCACTGACTCATCAAGCAGGAGCACTGCAACCCTGGCAAGGACAGGGGAAAAGGAGAAAGTAGAATTGTCACGGAAAAGGAGTTAAGCAAAGTCCTTAGCCAGAGGCTCCAGAACACAGGAGATTCACCTCTTTACTTATTGGAGACAAAGCTGAATTTTCCTTGTTTGTCAGCTTGGGTCCTGCTGTCTCATCCCTCCTTCCCCCTGAGGGGGTTATAGAGAGGAATGTTTTCAGCGAGTGACACCCCTGGAGTTTGACAGATCGTCCTTCTGTGAGAGGGAAATGGAGGATCGGGTTGCTAAAAGCATCAGCCTGCTTATCAATCTACAAGCAGCATCTTTAAAGGTCACAAGTGGGAAAAAAATAAAAAATCAGCGACTCATTCTAATTCCTCGCAAACAGGAGCTCGTTTTTCACAAATCCACCCTGCCGTGCTCGGTAACGTGACCTTTCACTTACAAAGAGAACAGCCGATTTCTTTCTCTCATGCATTACCCTCCCTTATTTTTCATAAATTAGACACAGTCTTTGTACCATCCTAACAGGCTTTTCCAGCAGTCCCCAAAAGCTGCCACAGCCATTCTGTTTTCGGCCCTGCTGAAGGTCTGGAGACTATGCAAGGGGCCAACAGGGAAAACCAAAACTTCAATGAAAAATGGTAACCACAGGAGTGCTGGATGCCAATCCAATTCTCAACTTTGCTAGCAGGATGACACCAGTCTCTTGGAATGGGAATTTTTAATGGTAGCTGGTGTATATGAAGAAAATACAAAGCAAGGAAATGACAACAAGAACATGACGTGTTGTCCTGAAATCTTTCAGTTTCTCAACATCTCCAAGAATCCAAATCCAAACTGGAGTTAAGCTGGAAGACACTTGGAAACAGACCTGAGCACAACCTGGAGGACAGGATTACCTGTGGAGCCCTCAGGGGAGATCACAGCATGCCTTTTTTCAATCCTTGTCCATTTCTAGTTACTCCAACCACAAGCACCCCAAAAAGCCATGGTAGGGCTGGGGGTGTTGACCCGTGATCCCACCCACGAGGCAAAGGAACAGTCATCACCTCCTCCAACACAGTGTACCCACCAAGAGCTTCAACAGGATTTGCTTGGAAAGCCATGTTATTTAACACAATCGCTACATTTTGGCAGCTGCAGAAGTTGGCAATAAGAAGGGAGGTTGATCTTCAACTCCTTTACTTACTCATAACGATCTTCATGGCGCATGCGCTCTTTGCCCACTCGCTTGCATGGCTTCAGCTCTAACAGGAGCAGAACACACGACATTTACCACGGCTGCTCTGCAATTATCTCTGATTTAAACTGAAGGTATCTGAAATGTCAGCATGGGATTCCACCCACACCCATCGCTGCCCAACTTCATTTTGGCCAGAAACGGTCCCGTTATCTCCAGCCTGCCTGGCAATTCCTCCTGCCTGACAGATCAGCTTGAGAAAGGGCTCATGCTTTCCTAGAAACCATCCTTCAGCCTAGAGATGACCAAAATGGGCTCCCAAGGCATGAAATAACTCTCACCATTCCCTGGAAAGCTTTTGATCCCAGGTCAGTGCATGCCAGGCTGGACAGTGGGGAGCATTTGAAGCAAAGTTTCATCTGCTCATCTCATGCATGTGTAAGAGAGAGCAAAGAGAAGACCATGCCGGAACCTGCCAGGTTCTGCCAACAAGTAGATTTTGTAAAAATATCCCGTATTCCTCCTATAACCAAAAATGGGAAGCTAGTAGCAGCCCTCCCTCAGTTCTGCTGGCGGAGGAGGGCGGTGAGTGGGTTCTGCTGAGCCATCAGGACCAACACCATTGGAGTGTTGTCGAGCGACGCGATTACAGCCCCAGGCAGCGCGTAAGTGGCTGTGGGAGGGGAACAGCCACATTTGCATTGAGTTGTGGGAGCTCTCGAAGGGGATCTGGCAGATGACTATGCTTCTTTCCACCCTCAGTCTTCTGCAGGTGACTCAAAGATGAGTCAAGGACTGCAGGCAGAGGTGAGCATGTAATGACCATGCTCAGCTGAGACCGACCAGCAACATCAGCATCCTCCCCAAGTCATTGAGTGACCTCGTCTCCAGAGCTAGCGTTGTTCTGTATGTCCATGAATTATCGATCTCAGTCGCTGTATCAATAGCAGGAGGCAGAGCAGATCACAGACAATCCACCCCGGATGAAAGCAACGCTGAAAAACTCAGTACAACAGGAGAAGAAGCCTCATTTTACAGATTTCAGTTTAGTTGTGTGTTGCCAGCAACTCCCTTCATCCATATCGTTATCACCTGTATTTTATATCAGCTCTGTGCTTTTAATCCTAACTTTGTCTGGAAAATATTTCTGAGAGCAGCCTTTGTTCGCCACCCACCACTGCAAGGCTGCTGCCAGCTCCCATAGCGGCACCACCGACAGCATGTGCCAGATGAAGAGAATGGCATGTACCTGTCAGTCTTTGTCAGAGCAGCTATTTCTGGCTTGGGTTTACATGTACAGCCTCCTGCAAGCTGCTTGAAATCTCCATTTTAGAGGGCTCTGATGCTACCTGAATGCTGGCAGATATCGGCACGCTGACAGCAAGCGGCCAGCACTGCGGTGTCCAGGCTCGGGTTGCAAAGGGCTGACTACAATGCTCAGCTCACGGCTCATTTCTTCATAGATTTAATTAACTCAAAAGCCTTTCGTCTTCACACTTGCAAAAAAGTATTTTCCATCTTAAACGAGGGATAATGAGGGTGGTAGGGCTAAATCTCCAATCGATGTACAGACACTGCAACGCTTACGAAGAACTGATGAGATACCAAATAAAAATGCTCTTTTGTGTTCATCAGCCCCATTACACTCTGATGTTTCATCTTCTCTTGTACTTCAGAGCTCCAGCACAATGGTCAGTCCCAGGGAAGCCTTTTGGACCATACTTTTTGATGTTCCTGCCTGAAATGTAACCTTGAATGACTAAATACTGCATGAAGAAACACAACTGCACCCCAATGCCTGTTCAGAGAAGGTCCAAGGATGAACATCTACCATTGACTGCTCTTGGCTGCTGCTGAGGCTCAGCTTGCTCTTGTTAACAAAAATAAAAATAGAAAACACTAAAGATTTGGGAACCAGCATTTCTGATGGAGGTGATGCCCAGCACTGGGACACACCACAACCTTCCCAGTATGATTCTCATCTGAAGATGGAATCAGACTCCTGTCTGAAATTGGTAGCACTTTAACACAGAGGGAAAAACCTGCATTTAAGTTTAAGCACATGCAAAGTGTGCAGAAGGATTCAAACCCAGGGAAAAATGGTCTCAGGATGAAGCTTCCCAGTTTACAGAGCTATCTCAACATGTCTCCACCTGAGAAGATTCTGCAGCTCACACATAGCCCTGCCAGGCCCCCTGTCAGCTCCTATTTGGAAGACAGCTGCTGCACATGGATGCCTCACACTCAAAGCCCATTCCCAGCTGTGGCACTGCCCGGAGCAGGACCCAGGGACTCATGGAGCATGGAAGCCCCAGGATGGCTCAGCTAAGCATCGGCACTTGGCACGCTGACTTGGAGGTACCAAAAGCTGTTGCCACATCACACCACAAACAAAAAGAGATGTTTAAAAGTCCATCCCTTCACATACACAAGGAGGTAGGTGACCACAGCAGTGCTGGGGTCATGCAGATCATGGGTAACACAGGCCAGCAGAACTTGGGGTTGCTGCGGTTTCCAGCTGGGCAAGTGCCTTCACGAAGTTTCCACTCCAGGAAAACTAATGGATCGTGCCTTTCTCAGTACAGTAATAATGCTTTGCTCCATTTGCACAAGAGCTACTCCTCTTCAGTAACGGCTACAAACTCTGATCCTTTCCACAAATCACTGCCTCATCCTCACCAGCATCATTTTGGGATGAAAGCTGCAAAGGTGAAAGAGTTTCCCAACTGAAATTGTGAGAGTGGCCTCAAAAATAGCATCACACTCCCTCCTGCAGCCAGCAAAGAGCCTCAAAAGGCATTTGCTGCACGTGGACTCTTTGAATCCAGTGACTTCCCTTTTCATTACCTCGAGTACACTGAGCAGTGAGAGAAAAGTCTTCCAAAGGCAGCAAAATAAAGTTCAGAGGGACATGCTGGATGATATTTAGTGATCAAGTCAGATGTTCCTGTACTGGAGCTGGAACATCCTTAAAGTAATTTTAAGAGTTTTTTCTCCCATGCTCCCACAAAGGCCAGAGGCCACTGACGAGGGGCACAGCTGACATCCCTCAAGAGTACACACTAACAGCTCATCACATACATTTTCTTAATTATGACACCAGGAATGGCTGAAAACCCATTATAAGTGTGTAGAGAACCAATCAGTACATACAGAAGGTGCTGTTGAAAGACAGGAACTCCCCGATTTCCATCTGGAGAGCTTTAAGACAGGGTGTTACAGAACTAACCCATCTTTCTGCAGCAGCTGGGTATCTGGGACAGCAGGGGATGGGCAGCTGCCACACCCCCAGATGCCCAGTTTCCAGAGCCATCAATCCTGAAAACACCAGCAGGTCACAAAGGGGTATTTTATGCTTCACTCTATCCCAGCTGGGGCTGCTTTTGGAGCCCCCAACACCACAAAGTGTTTATGGGCTGCAAAAGGATTCATCTGCTGGTCTGAAACTGGAGGATACCAACAACAAAGAATAAAAGATGAGCCAAGTTCCTGTGGCCAAGGTGGGAGCAGGTGCCAACAGTGCCAGAAATGTGTGTGGGGAATGTGGGGGCTGTTGTGGCTTCTTGATCCCTCCTGCAGGCAGGGAAGAGCCCACTGGGCAGTGGGACAGAGCACACATGCTCAACAAATAATCAGGTTTGAGCATCCCTTCTCCTATTGAAGCCAAACACAGGACACCAGGGTAAGAAAACAGGGATCAGAGCATCCCTACAGTGAGGGAACCATCCTCAGCATGGCAACCCCCCGCTGGGAACATCCCCCTGCACCGAGCAGCATCAGGGAGCCTTTCATCAGGGATACACTGGATAAAAGCTCTGCTTCTATAGGAGAGTGACCGAATCTACAGGGATATTCTGTGCAAATTGTCTGGTTAGAATAATAAATAGTGGCTTCGCCTTATAATGTCGGCCGCTCACAACACGTTCATTTGTGATCCGAGGCTCCGATTTAAGAGAGGAAGAAAGGATCCTCGCCTGCCTGGAGATAAACTTAAGTAAATAATGTTTGCCATCAACTCCAAATGAAGAATGACAGTTAAATTTTATAATCATCTTCACAGCTCCAGGACTTACTTTATATTTTCTCAGGCTCATGACCCAGGGGTTGTCATAGCAACTAGGAAATCCTACCTTATCAGCCTCTTACATTTACATTCCTTACGGCTGCTTCCCTTTATGAATTAAATCCATCACGGTCTTCTATTCTCCAAATAAGAAGTTCTTAGGATTATCTCTCAGAAACAAGGATCAAATGCTTTGATTGAAACACTATGCAAAAGCTAATTCACTGGTGGTTTTCTTTAAGGGAAGATTGACTGTGCTACAAATAAATGGCTCCCATCCAAGTGTGCAGTTGGCAGCCGCTCGCAAAAAAAGTTGGGAGAGCAAACACGGATTCTGCAGCGTGTTCACGCCACTGAAGAACGTTTCTACATCTGGACAGCAAGAAGGGCACCTGCTTGGCTGGGTGGTCTCTTCATTTACAGAATGTAACAAAGATTCAGCGCTCCAGAAGAGGAAAGCTCAACATTCCACCAAATAAATGTGTCCATACAACACAGGACAGATTCTGGTCATTGACAAGAGCCTGGATACTCCAGCTGCACACACTGAGAAATACCAAGGTGACCATACATGTGTTGGCTCAGAGACCCCTGGCCCATCAGCCTGGGTGTCTGCTCATCTGCAGTATAGACACACAAACAACACTGGAGGACAAAGATGATGCCATTAGCAGACAACATCAAGTCCCATTATACATAGTTACATATGCTTAATTTGGGGAGAGGGTGGGGTGATACCATTTAATTGCTTAAATTCGATTATTCTGCCTTCAATGGGCCAAGGTTCAGAGTCCACCAACAAAGCTCATCTCTGTCCTAAACAACACAGAAATAAAATAAACTTTAATTCCCAGAATGTTTTCTGCAGGAGTCTCTTGATTAACAGAACTCCTATAAACTGTAATGAATTTCAGAAAGGCAACTCTGCAGTTACAGACCTACAGGCATCGAGAGTTTAATTTACTTAATGTACTTTTTATTCATTACTGGTCCTCCACGAGAAGCTGATCACCAACTTGCAGAGTGCATTGCTTAATTATCCATGCTGCACTTCTTCAGATGAGAACTATTGGAGCTGCCTGTCAATACGGCAGGCTGGGATCGATTGATGCAGCCAGAGACATGCCGCCGGAATGCCAAAGACAGGCAGTGGCTCCGTGCAAGACCTGTGGAGTACGCACGGAGCAAAACAATCAGGAACTCATCTCACAGGCTGAAAACCCTTTCTGCTCCCAGTGATGGTATCGGCTGCGTTGCAGACAGCGAGCGGACTCCAGGACTCTTCTTCATGCACTGTATGTCTCACTCAGTGCAAACAGCTCCTCAACACCATGTCCAGGCAGTCTGCAGCCACCAGTACCTGTGTTTTTGCTTTATCTCTCTCCTCCATACAGTGAGGACGATGGAAATATGAGTTCCAGTCTCTACCAGCTGCCTTAGTCCCCCAGGGAATAGGTACAAAGTCAGAACTGGTCCTTCAAGAGGTCTGCTCACCTACACCTGCCTACTGAGGCTGAGATTCAGAATGGCACACGTATCACCTCAATGTCAGCCACTCAATAAACATAAATCACAGTTCCTTTGGTGCAAGCTAACACAGAGAAAATCTGCATTTCCATGAAGAAAAAGAAAGCTCCAAGACTGACCTAGGGTGCCGTTCTGCAGAGATCTCCCCATCCAGACTGAAACTCTGCCCAGTGACATCTTCACCAGCTTCTGGGCTTCACATTTCACCTCTCCCTCCCCAGCAACAGCAGCGATGCTGATTTCAGGGAGAGCTATGACAGGGTGGTGGGGGATCTGTACCTTTGGAGCCACATGCCAAGGATGCCTTTGGTCTGAGCTGTGGTGGTGTGAACCTGGGACAGGCACCGTGTGGGAGAGACTCTGCTTACCCGAGGGCAGAGTGAGGGCAGGGCTGGATGTGTCTGCAGCAGCCTCACTCTCTGCACCTTCCCTGGAATATTCACAATCAGCCGATCAATAATTCATTATATAATGTGATAAAAGGTAATCCACTGTTTGAAGTCAAAGCTTAAACAAACTCCACTCAGTTGCAGCACCGCGAGGTCATACTGAGCTCAAGATACCCAGCAAAAGGCAGGAAGAGGCAGTGGGAAGGGATGGATACATTCCTGTTCCAAACCATTCCTCTCTCTGCTGAACAGAAACTATTCACAGCTCCGAGTTAAGCCAGAAGCTCTCCATAAAGGGACGCTAATTCAATATGAAGTAACGTAAGTCAATATTCTTGTTTCCCCTTTCATCCTTTCAGCCAATATAAAGTAATACAAATGTTAATGACATGGCACCCGTGACCCCTCCAACACACTCCTCCCCTTGCCACTGGGGTGTTGATTCTCCCTTTAAGCAGGTGATTCAATTTGAGTGAAAATTAACTCTGAGCAGAGGAACACCTAAATTGTGTCAGTGCAGAGCTGCTGACATGTCCCAAACAGCAGCACCACGTGTAGCGCCACTTTTTGGGACTATATACTGGATTTTCATTCCCAGCTGTATGGTTTCCTTGAGCAGCCCAGGCTGAACTCAAGTACAGGGACACAAAGCTGATTCTGAGGAGATCGGATCAGCCTTGCTGCCATTTCACAATCATTTGCCAAAGGTCTGTCAGTTGGGAACATGAAAGGCACTGAAGCAACCAGACACCAAAGTCCCAGACTGTGAGAGGCAAATGCAGGCTGCACTTCCTTGGGCTCCCTGTCTGCCTCAAGTCAAGAGGAAGAGCTTAAAAAGGTAAATATCTACACTGAGAAAGGTCTCCACATTCCCAACCACCTCACTGACACAGTAGGCACCGACAGAAGGATGCACGTGAAAGGGAAAAATCAAGCCTCCCACCTTCACCAGCATCCTCCGAGCATCACAAATGCTTTTGCAAAGCTGGTGGCCACAACAGGGGCTTGTTCTTTGCATAAAAGGCCACAACAGTGCACAAGAAACCCTGCTGATAGTTAAAAGGCATGGATCCAAGGTCAGCCAGGCTGGGAGCCAAGGCTCCAGCAATAAACTGCCAGATCTGTTCTGAAGTGGAGAAAGTAAAAGACCTTTTAATTGTAGAGCTCTAGAAGGTTTCCATACTAATTTAACATTCACCTTGAGAGGCGAGCTCTCTGCAGACCACGGTGGATGGGGGAGACCACTGTCAAGAAGGAGGAATGGTTCTCCCCAGTGTTTAAGCACATGATAATCCAGATCGTAAGAGAAAGGCGACCAAACTGATGTCTCAAAGCCAGCCATCAGGAAGACAGTCTGCCTGAAGCTCCTACAAGCCTGCCTGTGCCTTCACACCCCGCCCCATCCATTCCCACCATGAGCATCAATCCTGCACCTGAGGACCTGTCTGTACAAAAATAGTTACCGTGGGAGAGGCTTTGTTCGTAAACTGAGTGAGAAAGTTCATTACATGATAAAAATTCCAACCGTGCTACTGGGATGTAAATTGCCTTCGTACCCAGAGCTGACATCTTAAACAGTTTAATTTAGGTACCGCTCTCAGCAGCGTTGGGCGTCTGCAACAGAAACAGATGCCTTGAATCATTTCAAAGTATGCTCCTGTCAGAAATGTCCTTTCTGACACCAAAATCAATTTCCTTCTCCTTTACTAACTACTTTTCCAAAAATAGAAGGGGAAAAGTTGCCTCATTTTATCTATTGTGAGCGGCACAAGACGAGCTTTAAGCTCCAAGGAAGAAGATGGCAGCGAGCGGCACGTGCGGCTGCGGTAATTAGTGCTATTTTGATAGAGCAACTGGCAACGAGAATGAACCTGATCCATCTTCATTATAGAGATCTATAAAACCTTTGACAAGCCTCGTGCAAAGGCAGACAGGCTGCTTCCTTGCATCCACACCGGCATTCCCGCACAGGCGGCAGGATCCACGACGGCTCCGGTGGGAGCGCAGCCCTCTGAGCCCTCTCCCTCTTCTCACACACTTCATGGAGCTCAGTTTGAGCAAAGGGAATGCACAGGGCTGGAATTATTTCCTGCTGATGGTCAGATGAACACCTCAGCAGTCCCCAAGACCTCGCTGTGCATATTTGAGCAGTCATTGTAAATCACGGCTCTTCAGCGGGCTGCAAATCCAATTAAAACAAGAGGCACGGCTACCTAAGCAATGTGCTGGGCAGAGAAACATTCCTCCATCTCTAACTGGATGCAGTAATGAAAACATCTCCTTGCTCTGCAGAAGGCTGGCTGCTGCTGTGGCAGCCCCCTCCTGTCCCACAGCTGTGGACCAAAGGGATGGGGACAAGTCCAATGCTCCTCCTCCATGGTCAAAACATCCCCTCCGTGCAGTATGGCTGCTACATGACACCTTGACCAGCCAGCACCCTCCCTGCTCTTCAGCACATCTGAAATCTGCCCCATTCCCATCTTCACACAAGTTCCCTCACCGCTCCTGATGGCCCTGACCTCCCAGGTAAAGCCCTTCAGCAGCTGTCCATAGAACAGCATTGCTGGGAATTTTTCTTCCTTGGTGCCAAGCTTGCACCCAAACATCAGCACAGCAATTGGTACCCGGACTTTTTGGGACAGCCACTCCCCCATAGCTACTGAGGGTTTGGGTCACACAGAAAATATGGAAGGTTCCTGAAAATTACTTCCCGGAGAATGCCAGCACTGGCACCATTACACTGTCTAGTCTAGTGGTGGACTTGGCAGTGCTGGCGAAGTGGTTGGAGACAGTGATCCTAACGGTCTTTTCCAACCTAAACAATTCCATATGATTCTATGATATTGGCCTCAGAAAGCCCTCATTGACTCTCAGCCCACTGACAATGTGTCCATCACCAGCTGCCTCCTCCAGTGCTTTAAAATGCTCCATTAGTTTAACTCCTGTCCCTGAACACACCAAAACATTTCCAAGACCGCTTTCCTACAAACACACCATGACAGGCTCTACAGACAACGTTCCATCTACACTCAAACATGCAAACAGGACAGCATTTCCCAATTTTTTTATTTTAATCTATACAAAGGAAAAATCTGTGGGGGTTTGTGCTCTAAAAGGAAACACGATGTGGAAAAACAAGCTCAAAACAAGTATAGCGACAAAACCACAGCCAGCATAAGTTCATATTCCTGACAAATGGCTTCAGAGGTTCAGAACTGCACGATGGATCAGCTGGGTAAGGGCATCTGCATATCCCATTAACGCGGCCGAGAAAAGGGGCCCTCGGCAGCCGCAAGCCACGGCGCTCGCCATCATATTTTAAGTTTATTTTTCCTTGTCTGACCAGTTCCCGCAGGGCAGGAGGCTAATGACGGCACTTCATCACCGCAGCGGCGGGGATTTACATCCATCCTGCGTCGCGACAGCTGTGCCACCGCAGCCCAGCCAGCCCAGCGCCGGGCGCGCGGCCGCGGGATGCAGCGCCCTGCAGTCATTACTCACCAAGCACTTCCATTAACAAACTGCCCTTAATTACAGCGGTAATTGCGAAATTATTTCATAGCAGCAATTATTCTTCTCAGCCCAATCCAGGCTATTTAAGCGGGGCACTGTCCCCCAAAACGGCACCGACTCAACTCGTCTACATCCCAGGATTCTCATTGTGTTGAGAATTGTGATTCTCACTGAGTTCCAAAATGGAGCAGCCAGGGTGGCAGCTGGGGATGGGGGAGCACTCCATGTGCCTGGGGGGGGTTCGAGGCTCAGCATGGGACCCTGTGGACAGAGCCCTGGCATGGGACACCACATCCCACCACAGCCAACACCCTGTGACATGGGAAACAAGGAACAGGCTCATGAAACCAGTGCAAAGGTCAAGAAAGACTCTGAAATCAGCTCAGTTGGTTAAAACTTGGTTGTAATAATGCCAAGGTCATGGGTTCAATCCCCTGTGTGGGCCATTGACTTAAGAGTTGGACTCGATGATCCCTGTGGGTCCCTTCCAACTCAGAATAGTTTGTGATTCTGTGAAGGGGACAAGGCCCTTCAAAACCCAGACTTGGAGCTTTCCTGCACAACTGTTGGTTTTCAAAGTTCACTGTTTAAGGATGGTCCCAGATCTCCCTGTAAAAGCATGAGATCAAGACAAATGGGTGATTTCCTCCAAAAAAGACTAGAGCTTTGTTAAAAACACCTCATAGATCATCCTTGTAACAACTTTACAGCCAGGAAGTGAATCTATTTCATTTTGATCACTTCAAATTCTCCATTAATGAGAAAAATTGAGGCATATTAGTCAGTGATCTGAAATACTGAGTAACCACAAGTCCAGGGCGAGTCTGCGAGCAATTCCCATGTCTGACAGGTTGGTGGCAAGAGATGGGGAAGGTGATGATGTGTCAGAGAGAAAAACCACAACTCAAGTGTTTTAAACTGACAGAGGGCAGTGTGAGATGGGATATTGGGAAGAAATTCTTCCCTGTGAGGATAGTGAGGCCCTGGCACAGGTTGCCCAGAGAAGCTGTGGCTGCTCCATCCCTGGGAGTGTCCAAGGCCAGGTGGGACAGAGCAACCTGGGACAGTGGGTGTCATCCCTGTCCATAGCAGAGAGTGGGAAGAGATGATCTTTAAAGTCCCTTTTAATCCAAACCATTCTGTGATTCACTGCCTGGACCTTGCTTCAAGAGTCATGGACTAGCCAGTTTTGCTCAATTAATTCCATGCTTTTCCTTGCTTCTGCTGCTTTCTAATGTCTTCTAAAGTAGCTGGCAGCTTCCAGCATGCAGAGAACCACCCAGCACAGAGAAATTCATGCAAACTTCTCATGTAAAAGAGGAAAAACAAGAAAATTCCAACAGCCACGACCTCAGCTCCTCTTGTCTTCCTGAGTCCCACACCAACCATGTTACAATGCATTTTTAACGCCTGACCTGGTTATGTATATGCAAATATTGGAATAACAACACCTCTGATGCTCTGGGTGTACCTGATCCGTGGAGACAGGAGTTGGCTGCTGGTTTGGGTTTCCTGGCCATCGTGTTTCTCAGCCCTTCCTTGCTGTGCTGCTGCCAACACCATCTCATCAGGCTGGTGATTCCTACAGAGAGATGTTTCTAAAGACTGAATACTAGGGTTTGATTTTTTTTTAAATTCATATAATTTTGGAAATTCTAGGGCAATTTTGAAAATTCTAGGGTAATTTGTTTGTCAATTTTATTAGGAGAATGTATCACAGACTCACCTCTGCTGAGGGCAGTTGATACAACAAGAATATTTCCCTGCAGAATCTCACACTTGCAAACTGCAGAGGGATGTGGAGAGGGAGCAGTGACTCCACTAACACCCAGACAGCCAAGCTGTGGGTGGGGTGGCAGCTTGGCCAAGGTCACCCAAGCACCTTGGTCAGACAGAACAGAAAACATTGGCACTCACATCATGAAACCCTGCAGCAAGATCTGAGGTACGGGTGCCCAGCGGACAGTGTGACCAATGGTGGACATGCAGCTACTGACACGTGTCCTCCAGGAGCTCAAATATTTCAAATCACAGTGTATTTATGATCACAGTGCTACTGCACTTCGCAGTCAAAGCAGAGACATTCAATAATCATCCAGAAAAGCACCATCTGTTATGTCTTATAGCTTAATTAAACTAAAATACAGAACTCCTTAATTCTCACAGATCATAAAGATAAAGGTCATCCCACAGCTTTACTGTCAGGTACCCTGTACAGAAAATGCAGAGGTTGGAATTTCTCTCACCCAGACATCACTCAAATGTGGCACCATCCTCCCAATACACATAAACATAATTCCAGCAGCGTGACACTAGATCAATGTGGGACTGAAAGCTGGGGAGGATGGACACAGTCCCCTCCTTCAGCACGAGTGTGCTGAGATCAGGTGGGTAACCCTGCCCACCACCCAGACTCCTCCTCATTCTGGCCCTGAGCACCTGGACAACACTGGTCCAAAGACCCAGAGCTCCAGGACCAAGAACTATGACTATCCACTGCCTGTTGTCCTGTGGATGTGCCTGTAATGACCAAACCAGTATTTGAAAGGGCCCAGCACCTCAGTGTGCCCCACCTGCAAGCCCTCCATACTGGGATGTCCCAGACAGAGGTCTCTTATACTGGAAAATCATCCCAATATTCAAATAAGAACAATCTCTCTGCACCTGAATGGGAGCAACAGCCTCAGTTTGGTGCTGGGGGGAAGCAACAGAGCTGCCTGTCATTTTGGGAGTGAAATGGGAACTGAAAGGTTCCCTGTGGAGAAAACATGGAGAAGTCACCTGTGCTCTGTTTTTTTCTCTTCTGGATTCACTTGCAGAGAAAAGGGAAACAGAACTGTGAATGTGGAACAGGTATGGCATCATCCAGCCTTGGACCCAGTGCGAGCACTACCAGTGCCCCCACACAGGTTGGATCCGTGTGAATGGGAAGTTCTAACCCCTTCCCTCCCCTGAGGCCCCTGCCTGGTGTGCCAATGTGGATATCAACCCTGGTCCTCTCCTCCCATGCCACTTGCTGGCCAATGACTCCAGACAGACACCGCTCAACGCTCCACTCCCCTCAAAGCTGTGACTCCCCAAACCTTCCTGCACCATTACTGCACTCTCTGCATGAAGTCTGCTTTGTATTTCAACATGAACCCAGCAGAAGCCTCACTAACACTGACCAAAATTCAATTATTGGCTTGTCAGCCTTCACACATTTCCTTGTCGAGGCCTGGGTACGAGGAACAGGGAATTAAAACCTGTCTGAGAGGAACAAAGCCTTCAGGCTACCACAGCACCTTCAGGAGTGCAAGCCACATGCCGGACAGAGACGGATGAGATGCTCCTCTGAAAGATGAGGGCTAGCAGAGAGTGTTGTGTGATTATGGGGGGTTTTCTTGCTTTCTGCTTCCTGTAGGTGGAGGCAAACTCCTTACTGAAAAGAGGACGGACAGGAAAACAGCTGAAAGGTACCTGCAGCATCTGCCAGAGAAGTGCCCGAGCATCTCTCCTGCAGTGTGATGGCTCCTGCAGCAGAGCATCCTCACACTGCTGCCACCTGCCCCCCAACACCATCTCCCAGCAAAAGGGACTTGCACAGCCCCACACGTGGTGCAACTGCCCCAAACCAGCAGCTGCCCCACAGGACTCAGTGCAGAACACCCCAAATGGCTTTTCTGCCTCCCCAGCCCATGGGTTGCCACAGCACCTGGGCAGATGTCATTTACTCACTGTTCCATCTTTTGTCCCCTCTGAGATTTTCAGGGCCCGATGACCACTGTCTGGACTGCTTTGGGGTGTCCTTCCCTCACCCCATGGCCCCTGACAGGCTTTTATCAGCAAAGATATCCCACACACCAGCCCCATCCTCCACCTGCACCAGATCATCAGTGCTCAGGTACAACTGAGGGATGCTCCAACACAGGGATATGGCCAAATCCCCAGGACTGAGGGCTCCTGCCCCTCAGAGCATTCATCTGGCTGTAAGCACCACCACAGTGCTCTAATGAGCTGCCTAACCTTGCCCCTCTTCTCCACCCAGGCTTTAAAATTTAAAGCTCCAGCCAGCTCAACATGAATAGATGAGCAAGAACATCACACTGCTCTCTGTGTAGGTGCAGTGCTTTATATCTTCATTAATATTTCAGTCTCTCCCCATCTCCTCCTCCTCCTGCAACTGGCCTGGTTTTATTTATATCTGCAGGATACCACTCTTACTTATTCCAAGTTCTTGTTTGCTTGGAGAAAGGCTCCCCACTGAGAGACTGTGTCTTCCTGGCACTCCTGTCAAACCACTGACACGTGGGGTGGCAGAACAGGAGTTTGGGTCAGCCCAAACCCCAGGGCAGATCTAGGTATCCCCACTCCAGACCCACTGGTTGGATGGCACCATGGAGGCCTCTGACCCCTGTGGCCAGTCAATACTTTTCTGACTTGATTACGAAGAAATTAAATTACACAAATAATTCATTAAATATCTTTTTAAGCCTATTAATATTAATATCAATTCCGCCTCTTATGTGCCTGGCATTTAAAAACCCATCTTAAAATCTCAAACTAATTTAAGATTTACATCTAGAATACAAATTAGTGAGCAAGACTCCCCGTTCTCTATTTTGCCTGGCACCCCTCTCTGCCCAGTTACTCTTAGATGTCACTCGGTGACACTGACAGAAGATGAATATTCAAAGCGAGCTCTTGCCTGCAAATGTTTTACAGCTTTCCGGCCACTGAATTTGTTTAAAGCTGCAATTATACCGAGCAGCCAGACCCTGCAAGACCAAAGTATTCTATTTGTCTGCACGTCACCACATCACTCACACACTGCTACGGTTTCAAATTAATAATCAGAATTCTGTGCTGAGGGAAATAAGTGGTGTTACAGGCGAGGGTGCGTTTGCTTTTCTGTGTGTGTCAGATAGAACCTTTAAGGGAGGCAGCCAGAGATGCCACCACCTGGTTCCCGTGTGATAGCCTTGCCTTTTTTCCCTCTCTACTGAACTGCCTCAGATTTACAGGCGTTCCGTTTATTTATTCCGAGAGCCACTTTTCCTGCAACCATCTTGCACAACACGCAGCTTCTTTTTAACCACCCAGAAGCCCAGGGAAAATGAAAAAAATTATCTTTTCTGAGCAGCCATCCAACAAATGAAAGGCGAACAGAAAATTAGCATCCTTTAAACACTGGTACATAAAGAAGGACAATTGGGAGAGGCTTCTCATGCTGGCCGGGCTCTCCAGTGCCTGCCCAGAGCCCTGCCCAGGCTCTCTCAGAGGTTGATGTTCCTCAGCTGGCACAAAAAAAAGTTAATAATGGTCAAGGCCCTTCTCCTGACAATCCTCCACCTCACAAGTGCTCTGAACAACAGGGAGGAGCATCCCCACTGGAGCACAGATGCCGAATGTTGCATGGACCCAGCAGCATCGCCCAAGTTCATGTCCTTTGGTGGCAATCAGATGGCAATTCCTGTTCAGTTCCTCTGGGCTGCACAGACAAGGAGAGGACCACAGGATGGTCACTCAGGAAGAGCACATTGTTACTGTGTCTCTGCAGAGCAAAGGAGCCCATACCAGGTATGACCAAGGGATGGTCAGCATCAATCCAGAGGGCACAGTGTTAGTTCACGGCTGATGCTGCAGCCTCACTCACTGGAAAGAGAACAGTGAAACCCACAGGTGCCACATCTCCCCTGGTTCAGGGGCACTGCTGTCACAGCATGACTGAGCTGCTCCTCACACCACAGTTCCAGATTTCAGACTTGGCTGCTTGGGAAACCACAGGCAGCTCTAGTGCTTGGGCTTCCTCCCTTCTACCTCCGATGACTCATGAGCTCGTATCAAAATATTTTCTTTATAGCTGGCAAAATCTGAAGCCAAATTTTCCTTCCCTCTTACAAATTCAAGTGTAAGCACTGCAGATGCAGTCAGGGAGCCGCCGGTGCCAGCTCTGCATTTCAGCCGAGCTGCTCCTCTCTCATCCAGCTTGCAAACCAGAAGGATCACACGACATATTTTGAAGGGCAACACCCAATTAACATCATGCGAAATAAAACTTCCTTTCATGCAGAAAAAACCGCACATCAGCAAACCCATGGACCTCACACCGGTATTGCCTGGCTCACCATCAAGGCAGAAGAGGAATATAAGCAGGAACACTATGGGAGAAGCTGGATCTGAGCTCTGTGCTGACCACAACCACTGGCACCTTGGCAGGGAAGAAGAAGAGCCAGGTGGGAAAGCACAGAGCCAGCTCAGGACCAAGGGAAGAAGCCTATTCCCATCAGCACCCCTGGCAATCCTTAAGACATTGCTCCACAGCTTTGTGCCAAGTCATTCCGGTTTCTGGATGTCCCTTCTGTGGCTCCTGTCTGTACTACTTAGCCAAGAAACAGCTAAGGAAGGCCCTTCTCTGTGTGACTTGTGCCTTAAACCAAACATCATTATTCTTTTGAACAAGCAGACGTGCAGCTAAAAAAAAGTATTGCTGGAGAGGAGACTCAAATAGCAGTTTGCTATTTGCTTTATATAACAAGGCATCCCCAAGGCCCAGTTTGGGGATGTCTCAGTGTCCATGTCAGCACATGCCCTGCCCCAGAACCACTCTGTGGGTGTTACCAACTCCCTCACCTACAGCACCCAAAACATGGGTGATGCTCCATCCCAGATGGGAGGTAGTATCACTTACAAAACATCCCTAACTGGAGCATTCCCACCGGACTGGCTGCCACACTCCCTGCTCTGAGGACCTTTCTGCCCTTCAGGGCCATCCTGGAGGATCCATTCGCCTGCTGTACCTGCTGGATCTCTGCATTCTCTGGGCAGGAAAGGCAAAACAAGCCCCAGCAATCTTTATCTCATGCATTATTTCTCCTCCCATATAAATGACACAGCAACAAAAAGCTCCGACAAAGTTCATCTACCGAGTTTCACTTTATGGCACCAACAAGATCAGAAAACAATTCTCTGTCTTCTTGTCACATTAAGTGTTTCAATATCCAACTCAGTGTTCCCAATCTAAAAATTTATGAATTCAGTGAGAAGCTCATGTAATATCTTCCCTTTCTATCCATCTAGTAAGGAAAGAAATTACACCAGCCATTTGTCACCACCGTCATTCCAAAGATAAGTAACAACTGAAATAACTTTAACTTACCTTAAGAACTGCAGCTACCATAAAAAATAGCTGCATGCACAGGTTCTGCCATGCTGTAATAGGAGATTACTTTAATTTGATTACTAAAAACAAAGCTAGTTGAGACCCAAAAACCAGGACAATTTATCACACTGCAGAGCCACCACTATGTTTGGCTCATGAACGTTATCAGTGTGTAGCTAAAAAACACATCAGCTGTGTAAGAGAATTTACAGAACTCATAACTTTTGTCTAAACAGCACTGAGGAAATGAGATTTGGCTTGGGGAAACTTGAGTTTCAATCCCACTTGGAAACAGTACACACATCCCTTTGGTTTCAAAAGTAAAGGGCACAGGTAGTTTTTACTAAGTAAAAGGGAATATGCAAAGTACTGTTATTTAAGAAGAAAATTGCTGGGAGCCTTTCTGCCCACCCAAGGAAGCTGCTGGCATCTGGCACATCTCAGAAGGGACAAGTGCCCACTGTGGGCAGCTCAGCTCTGCCATGTAAAACTCACATTATTTACACAGGTGCATTTGGTTCCAAGACAGACACAGGCAAGTTCAAGTGGCTACAGGAGGAGATAATGGGACAGCCAGTCCCATTCTTCAGCTGCATATTTAAGCCTAATAATAGAAATGATCACTTGCCATCGAAGCAGCATTTCAGCACTCAAGAGGGCTTAATTTCACAAGCAATGGGGGTTACTTAATCCTGAGATGTCACCAATTTCTCCTCATTAGGCATGCACACCAACTGGTGCTGGATGAAGGGATGGAGAACAACAACCAACCACGAAGCAAAGATGGGAGGAGCTGAGGGGAGGTGGTTTGTCAGCTGGGGAAGAGTTCATGGGGGTCTCTTTGGGAAGGATCTGCCACCTCTGAACAGGCTGTCACATGAAAGAGATGACCAGTCACACACATCATCTCCAGACACTCAGTTTCTCTTCTCAGAAGGAAAAAGGATGTTTGGGTGTCCCACCACACACATTCCACCCATTTATCTGCCCATTCCCAAGCACAAGTGGAAACAGCTACAATGTCTTCATTTGCAGCAGAGCCCACACCTATCAAGGGTCAATTAATCTGCTTGTCCAAATGCAGAGACAAGAGTTCAAATTAAATCTTGAGGCTCAACTGCCTTAAAAAATTCCTTTCCCTGAGGGCTCAGCTTTGAACAGCCATCACAACTCAGCAAAATAATTAATCTCTGCTCAAACAGGGACTAAATGAGACTATGGGACTAAAATGAGTTGGAGAATGTCTGAGAAGGATTCTTGGAGGAGCAGCAAGGACCAGCACACACACAGTCTGTCAACACTGATGCTCAGGAGTACCAGTTCCCCAGATCAGTGGCTCCATCCTGCATCGAGATGTATAGAAGAACCCCCACTGTAAAGCACAGACAAGGCAGAAGTGCTAAGACAGGCAGAGAGCAGGACACAGCCTGGGGAGGGGAAACAGTGTCTAGATTCCCTTCTGGAAAGACACGCTGTGCCAAGGGCTCACTTCATAAAAACACCAGGCTTCTTGTCATCGTCACTTTGCAAAACTTCACATCTAAAGCAGAAACCAAGGGCAAAACTAATCAAAAGGATACAAATGCTGTGCCTGCAATGGGTAGGGTGGGGGGAAGGAGAGATAGGGGCTCCATTCCCTGCTAAATTTAGTCCGATTTTCATCTGCCTTGAAAGTGTCAGCACTCAGCAAGGAATAAAACAAGGTTAAAGAATGTGAAGTTGAAAGCGGATGTCTTCGTGTTTATCTACAAAAGCAGCACAACTTTTAAGAGCATCATCCCAAGCGAGTGCGACGTTCTACTGTCAATTTGCATAGTAAACCCGCTCAGAGCAAGGCTCTGTCAGGATGTCCACAGCCTCCATGTGCTTCCCAAACACCTCCAGCAAGGCTCTTCCCCAGGGAAATCCTCCTGACACCTACGACACATCCCTGCTTAACCAAATCAATTCACCCTCTGATGAGAGTTTGGTTTGTGCACCAGTATGGTACAAAGGTACTAAAATAAACACTGGCAAGAAAACAAACTGCTCCAAGACTTGGGAGAGTTTTGCTCCACAGCTTCTCCCAACTCTCGACGAGACTACATATGGCTACTATTTTCTCTGCAGCGTGTATCATACCACCATCTGAGCAAAACCCAAAAATCCCACATAAAATCTGTGGACAGGCTCTAAGTCGTGGTTAACCACCAAGGACCATCTCGAAAAGAAATCTCAGAGGATTTGGCAAAGCAAGCAGAGAACCATCAGGAATCAAAACAGGCTCGTGACTCACCCATGGCATATAAGTAGAGAGAGGCATAGAACAGAAGTGCAATAGTCTCAGAGTTTTAACAAGCTTGACTCCAGATAAGAATTACCAGCACTTCTTTTCCTGGGAAAAATGACACCAGCTGCAATAAAGGTGCCCAAATAAAGAGGCTTTCAGTGTTATTGATAAGTTCTACAAGTTTATTAATAAAGGCTGCAAATTACCAGGCTGAAACCTGTCATTTACTAATCAAATTTAAGACTCATTTTCCTCCCACAGACACGAGATGAATTATCAATTCCTGCATATCACTGGTTGAGCAGCAGCCTCCAACGCTGCAGAAGATGGAATGTTGGGAGCTTCCCACCAGTGGGTCTCAGGGTAGTCACTTTAGCTGACACTTTGGTGAGCCTGAAGTCTCACATTATGACACTGAGGGGTCCATGACACTGATTTTCACTGTATGATTGGATTTATTGCAAAAATCTTGCTGCAAACACCAAGTGCAAAGAAGGAATTGCATTCTACCATCTGTGTACTTCAACACTTCTATGTGTTTGGGAGTCATCAGGCTTTGGAGGCTACTTTATTCCAGCTTCCAATGAGCATCCTGCCATTGCAAGACCAGGATTAACTCTCCTGGGCAGATCTCCCTGAGCAGATATTCGTGAGCATTTCTGAGGAAAAAAGAAGGTAACTGCTACCCAATGATTTCTACAAAAATGCATGTGGAAAGACTGCTTTAACCAAGCCTGTAGTAGCAAAGCCACAGGATCCCAGTGTTCAGGGAAGCCCAAACGATGGTCTCAGCACCCGTGTTTGTTCTCAAAGTATTAGATGAAAAGTTCCATGCTAATGTGACATTTTACTATCGTGAAGAAAGCCCAACACTAAAATTAGAACATAAATCAGGCACAAATACTCTTCCAGACATGCAATCAACTCAGCTTTCCACTTATCCTCCTTTATGCACCGAGGGGTCACAGCGAATCCCGTTATGTATCTGTTAACTGCAGGCACTGCCCCTTCAGAGCCTCAGTGCAGGCACTGAGGCAGCTACAAAATGCTGCAAAACGCACCAGCTGGCTGCAGATAAAGTCAGGTGATGAGAGTCCCTGGAAATATTCCTTTAAAATCAAGACTAGAAGATAAACCCTGTAAAAGCCTGGGATATTTATCCCAATGCATTCCAACTGCCAGGCATGGAGAGGGATGACTTTAAACGCAGCATCAGCTCGTAAAAGCAACAGTGTTTGCCCCAAAAAGGCTGTGGTGAGCCCAAGGGCTGTTTGGTGAAGAGGAGGAAGCCTTAAGGATAGACTACACATAGAGAAACTTTGAATTAATCCAGTCAACCTGTGCCAAGCTCTGTAAAATATTACCCATTTGTGTCCAGATCAGCACAGCCAGCACGGCCATGCCCAGATCCAACAAGGGTCTCCACACCAGGGGGAAAAGTCTTTAAATGCAGCTGAAATTTCAAGGCTATCAAGGAAAAACACCAAACCTCATATAAACACAAACTTTGAATCAATATGCAATGAAATATAAGCAGGCCACCACAGGCCTTGCAAATTAAACAGCGTGTTCACAGCGCATCAGAACTCGGTGCATTAATAATTAGCATGTTCTTTGTTTCAAATTCAATGAATTTATATCATCCTTCAACACTGTTTAGCCAAAGCAAATAAAAAACAAGAAAATCACATTACTTTTTCCCATCCATACAGAATGATCTGGATATTCACATTCAAATTTGCCATCGTGGATTAGCTGAAGGCAATTACTCGACTTGCTGAATTCTTTTACAATAATTTAAAAAGGGAACTCCAGTCTGTTCTAATAAGAAAAATGAAATCCCATTAGCTGCGTCTCCAATGTATATTAACATTTCTTTTGTTTAGAAAGGTTAATATCCCCCAAATAAAGGAGCACAGACTGCCTGTTAAAATAATTACATCATGACATTTCCGAAGGGTTGGCAGATAGACATGGTTTCCAGCAAAGAAACAAACAAAGTAAGAGGGCTTTTATAAAATTACCCAGACTTGAAAGACAGGAGGTATCAGTGACTTTGGATGCTCCTACAGCAACTCTGGATGCTCCAACAGCTCTTTGGGAGGATCTCAGAACTCTGTGCCCAGGATACAAAATCAGTCTTGTCTAGTGCATGGTTTGGGGATGTTGGACCTTCAGCAAAGCACTGAAAACCCCCAAATCCACCAGATTTCTGTAAAATTGTACAGTCCTGTAATGGAGAGAGTCAGGCTGTGCTCATGTTCACCAGGGAAGGGAATGGTGGGTCCCCTCAGCACACACAATGTTCAAGCAGCATGAGCCAAATGCTTCATAATCAGAAACCCACAGACATATAAAACACTGTGATTTCAGGAATTGCCAAATCCGAGGAGTCAGAGCCCATAAATGCTGCTGAAGGCTCCGTGAGCAGAGGCGACAGCACCAGCCCCTCGCAGCTGATGCACAGCAATGCTGTGAGAAACACACCCGTGACAAACCTCCTGCTCACCACTTCATCTGCAACTAGAAATGATTCCTGGTCATCTTCCCACTACTTGTTTAACAAATTCCAGCCGAGGAAAGCAAACAAATGCTCCACCTGCTCAGTTCTCACCTGCAATTAGGCACTGGCACCAATTGGGCAACCCTCCCCTTCTTCGTCCTCCCCACTCCTTTCAGGGGACCCAATGGATTTGCTTTGGGCCACCTCTAAAATCACATTTGGCTTCAACACCATTTGTGGCTTCTTGCAAAAATCATCTCTCTTCATTGCATGAAATATTTGCATATTTTAAAGCGCTTGAAAAGCAACAAATGTTACAGTTTCCAAATGATTTTGGAACAAGCACATGTAATTAGCCCTGTCTAACAAATCTGCTCCCGACTGCAGTAGTAAACAACGGAATTTAAGCCAAAAGCTGTTTCAGAGACATCAAATGTCAAGGTCTGACTCCTGTTCTAACGCCCCAGCCGGAGCCTGGCAGGTAATATTTCCTTGGGGCTTATTTGCTTTCACTAAGCTGTGTTAGAGGATGAGATGCCCTTAATTCCACAAGTTCCTCATGCAATAAAATACACTGTTGGGTCTGCACATTCTCCTGCAGCAATTCCACTACAACTTGCAGTGGAGCAAACACGATCCCAGGGCTACAAAACTGCCCCAAACCTTCCCAAAGTGCCGCCCCACACTCCAGGTCACAGAATCATAGAATTGATTGGGTTGGAAAAGAGCTCCGAGATCATCAAGTCCAACCCTTGGTCCAACTCCAGTCCCTTTACCAGATCATGGCACTCAGTGCCACGGCCAATCTCAGTTTCAAAACCTCCAGGGATGGGGAATCCACCCCCTCTCTGGGCAGCCCATTCCAATGCCTGAGCACTCTCTCTGCAAAGAATTTTTTCTGTTCTCCAACTTCAATTTCCCCTGGCAGAGCTTGAGCCCATCGGGCCCCCTTATCCTGGGAGAAGAGACCAACCCCCACCTGGCCAGAACTTCCCTTCAGGTCCTTTCTCCTCCTTGTGCTCCCACATCAGAGCAGGAACAAGCAATGAATACATTGCTGTGAGTTAACTTATCCTGGCAAATTTTGGAAGTTACTTAAACAAATCTGCTTGTGATGACAGCAGTCAGCAGCAGATTCGAAGCCAGCCCTGATCGTGAGTCCTCCAGTCAAGCTCCCACTCCCACGCAGCAGCACCTCGGGCAGGAAAGCACGGTGATGGAAGTGACCTGCTCCCACACAGAGCTCGTGTGGTGACAGCAGGGCCCTCCCACACACCGTGGGCGCCTGTTCTGAACAGGTCACAGAGCTCATGCAGCTCCCAATCCAAGCCCCAGCTCCAGTAAGTGATGATAAAGCAGCTCTGAAACCGAGGCAACCTCCACGCTTGAGACACCCAAACAGCCAAGATGAGACGCTTTCATCACCCATATGAAGCCAAAAATGCTCAACAGTTTCCTCACTTGGGATCTTGCAAAGAGAGGGGACTCTCCTTGGCATGTCGCTCATCACACAGACAGAAAACTAAACTCTACATCTAGTTTAAGCAAAGCAGTTCTTGGCAATTCCAAGAAACACTCTGCTCCCAGGGAAAGGCGCTATGGAAAAGATCAGACCTATCTCCAGGTGGCAACACCTTCCCAAGGCAGCGCCCAAAACCTGGGACAGAAGGTGAGGTGAGAACTGGGACAGAGCCATCAGCCCCCTTCCCTTTGCACTCTGAAACAAGGAGAGAAAATTGGATTTTTGCAGAACTCTGTTCAACATGATTTCTGCAAGAGCATCAGACCAAAATACTGCACTGTAAAGAGGTTTAATACTGATGATGAAAATCCATCTTTTCTTATTGCCTCTTCCATGGGCCAGGAATAAAGGCTGCCTTCATCCCGAAAAGGTCATGTTTGCATTTCTGGTAAACACACCACTTTGTTTTTTCTTCTCCACCCAATATGCTCAAGTGAGTCACATCTGGCTGACATGTCAAAAGATAGTGAAAGTTTGAGGAAATGGTGTTCCACAGATGTTACTGAACAAAAATAGCCTTGCCACAACTGATAACAATTTTCCAGCTCAGTGGCCAAATATTCTGCTCCAAGGCATGTATTGCCAATCGAGATTCATTGCAGATGGCAAGTTGAGCAACTTGTTTCTTGTCCTATAAAAACTTCTCTCTCCTACCTCCTTCTGTGAGTGCAACCACATGAAATTATTCCAGAATTTCAACATTCCTACTGTTCCATCACATAGCTGAGACCTATCTTTCACAAATATAAAAAAAACTCAGTGGTGCATAATCTTCATCTTCCAAAGCAATAATTTTCAAATCAGGTCCATATAATAAACAGTTGTTCTCCCACAAATTCATCTGGAGAAGAAAAGTGCAGATTTGGCATCTCGGGGTAGCATCTTTCCAAGCTGTGTCTTTTACAGTGGCACAGAGAAATAATCACATTAGTGTGTCAGCCAATAAATACTGGAGGAGTAAAGCACAGACAAAGCAATTTCTGCAAACTCTGCTCGGATTGCTCCTACAGTTATTGATAACGGAAGAACTGAATGTGAACAACGTCAGGCTGGCAAAAATAAGAAAAATATCTTCCGGAAAAAATTCTATAAAATGAATACCGATATCCCATTGCCATCTAAGTTAAAACTCTGCGGAGGATAAAGAGACTTCAAAAGCCGGTGCATTTACTGTTGAAAATTCTTAACATTCCATAACTAAGTCACCAACACCACAGAGGTATTTCCATCTCTGATTCTGCTGATGTTCACAGCCTGAGCCGCACTCGTGTGGTTCACACTGTCAGCAGAACCCCCTGACTGAACACCGTGTCATTCACGAGATAAAGTGTCCGAGAGGCAATTCACCAGGTCTTAAACAGGAAAGAGCGATGACCTCAATCCCCTTAGGAAGAATCTCTCCCTAAAACGCCTTCAAAAAGTGAGAAAAAGGGATTCTGCAGGAATCCATCATCTCCTCCTTAAGTAGCCAGCCTTAGCGTCTCGCCTGCTGCACTCTTGCCTTCAATTATTCAGCACTTAAATGGATCCCTGTCCTCGGCAACAACTGACACGTGGCTGTCGGTGGCACAGCTCCGGCATTGTTCCGATGGGCTCCATTTGGGTGCTCCATGACATTGGTACCCACTGGTGCACAAAGACCAGCCCCACTTGTGTGTCTCTGCTGCTGCTGCCAGCAGGACTGTGGCTCTGTGGGTTTGCTCCTAACACAGAGCCCAGAATTAGACACTGATGTTATTAACACAGCCCCTCAAAAAGACAACTTGGCTCCCTTTGATTTTCCTTCTCGGGAGAGGAAACATGCCCTGAATGCACCACAGCCACCAAGACCACTGAAACCTGAACAGAGGGGACTTTTTACTCAACATGACCCTTTCTGTTTGGTTTTCTGATTACTGCTTAAACTCACAAGCCTGATAAACAGATGGAAAGAAGATATTTGCTAAGTCTTTCACAAGCATCAATTTAACTGATGGAACAAAGCGCATATTTTCCCTCAGTGCTGCTGAGAAAAAACATAAAAGAATTTAAAAATCCCACAGCAGTTTTTTTTTTCCTCCAGGGAATATGGATATTTGATATTCTAAGTATTCCTCCAGCAGAACTGCAGGGAAGGAAAAAGGTGGCATTCTCAGGGGTGCTGTGTGTGCAGTGGGGTGGAGGAAAACACTTTGTGCCCCCATCTCTCAGTTCAGCTCATCCAGGCATCCAGATGGCACTGCACCAACAGACTGAAAGGGAGGGATGGAACAGGGGCAGGACCTTCAGCAAATACCCAATGGAAGTCAACAATCACACTACTGCAATCCTGATCGGATACTCTGCTTCCTGCCCTGCAGCCTCGGACAAACACCCAGCACCACTGCCAATACACGGCCAAAATTCAGGGGGTTTCTGGGAGGTTGTTTGCAAGTCAAGAGAATTTAAGAGGGAAGGAAGAAATGCTCATAGCTCTTGATGACCCAAGAACACATGGTGATGTCTCAGAATCCCAGGGAGGTCCCTGCAGCAGCCGCCAAGCACGAGGTTCCCCCGTCCACTGCGGGAGGCACAGGGACACCGAGAGCAGAACGCACCAGAAATAAACATCTCACAGAGAAAGTTTTGTAACATCTCCTATGCCTGTCACATCCAAATGTTCTCTGCGGAGACAGATGGTCCAGGCTTCTATTAGCAATGAATAATGAGATGTGAAGTGGAGGGTGTGAGATGCTGCTTAACCTTGCTTCCCCCAGCACCCTCAGTCCTGAACTGTACAGTATCTGATATTTTTGTGCTGTAAACCTCCAAAACCACCACAATAATCACAAGTTTGCATGCGCCGGTTATTTTGCTGTTGTTAAAAACAAACTTGTTCCTATTTTAGCCTTCCTTAAGACTGGAAAAGCTGAACCATCTGCCATGAAACTATGCTGGAACCAGCCAGAAATAAAAGAAGGCAACCAGTGAGCATCCCACCATCCCAAGCCAAGCCAAACCAGCCACCACCTGAATCCTCACACAAAGTTATCCTTATTAACCAAGGGGTGCTGGAACAGCCATTCAGACTTCACCACAGGTTGAGGGATGAGCTGAAGTAGTGAGATGTGAGCATCCATCTCTCCTGCTTGCTCCTGGGTCCCAGTACTAGTGGGCCTGTGTAGTGAAGCAGCATCCTGGGCTGGGAACTAATTTGGCAAGAACAGGCACAACCAGGCACTGTTTTCCAGCTGTACCTGGGCTGGTCACTGCAGGCATGGGCTCTCTGAGAGGCACAAGCTGTGTGGAAAGACTGAGCTAACCAAGCTGAGCAGAAAACAGAACACTCTTCAAACACCTGAGAAGCAGCTGTGAAGGAAAGGAAACACATCCTTCTGCACATATACCACAGACTCGGCAGGCTGCAACAGGTAAAACCACAGCATGGAATGTTTATGCAGGTACAAAGAAGTTAAACACCAAACCAGAATGCTTGAGGCAGCCACAGCTGCTTTAAAAGGCTGTTGCTGACTGTCAGACTGGGGACACTCAACCCCAGCCCAGAGCAAGGTGACTCAGCAACCAAAAAGCTCAGTGCCCCATTTGCACAGGTTTGCTTAGAACTGGAGGAAGTGATGTTGAGTAGCCCATGCAGGTACCAGTGTATGAAACTCCAACCTCCAAACTGCCTGGTCACTGTGACCAGCACCAAACACCAGCAGATTTGGCAAACCTTTGTTGAGTGCAGAACACAGCTGAGCTCCTTGGCCACATTTCTTTATTAGTTGACACAAAAAGGCTGAGTAACCTAAACCATGGAGGACTAGACCTTCTCCAACCCTTCTGCAGCCACTGGCAGAGCAGCAGTGATGTGCACCAGGGCTGGCTGCAGCCTGTCTCTGTAGCTCAGCAGTGCTGGTGTCAGGGCAAGCAGAGACCCCTCTCAAGCCCATCCCATCACTGAGGAGCAGCCCCAGCACATCTGCTTGTCTGCTACTCATTATGTCAGAGCAACTGAGCTTTCAGAAAGAATCATCTAAAACTATTTAAAATATTTTGTTCAAATTAATGGGCTATTTCACACAAAAGTGTGTTCCCTAGAGCTGTGTGCATTTGCAAACGTGCCTGCATAACCGGTTTTAGCAATTTGTAGATGAAAATTTGGCAACATGATACATTCATCTGGGGAATTCACATTACGTCTTACTTAGATAAACAGACATAATAGCTATTCCCCATCTCTTTTCGGCACCTCTGTTACCACTTGAATTGACTAATACCCTCAAAAGTTCACTACCTTCACAAAGAGGAAGGTCAGAGCGGCCATGGGGACCTGGTGTTTCATCTTGGAGGTGTATAGAGGCTTCAGCAGCATTTCTGGCATCACCAGACACATGAACAAGGCTGTAAATAATCTAAGTTGCCTTCAAAATCCACTAATAATGATGCTGCCCACAGCATCCCCACTGCCTTTTCTCTCTGCATCTCAGTGACAGTAATCCGCAGTGCCTGTTGTGTTCTGTCCTGTCTTTATTAAGACATGGTGGCTTACAGGAGCAAGTGGAATTTCTATGGGAAACCAAAGGATTGCCTTGATTGCATTAGAACACTGACATTGGTAAGAAGACACACAGTGGCATCCTCCTTCATCTAAGGAACTTTTTCTGTTGCACAATTATTCACTGCAAAACTGAAGGAAACATGGAACAAAGAGTCTGCCTTTAAACTATACTATTAATATCACCATGTTTTGTTCCTTTTCCAAATTAGATTAGATTTAGGTCCAGTGCTAATTAAGGAGCAACTAGAATTTCTACACTGAAATCAGCAGGAGACATTGGGATTAGGGATGACTCCCGCTTGAGCAACCTGCATCCCGAATTCTGACAAAGCTGCGACACTGAAGAAGCAAATCTTGCATGTGCCTTCTCCACACACACACATCTATGCACACACACAAAAATGAGATATACACATGTGTGTATGTATGCACACACACGGTGATTTGAGCAGTGGAGGGCCCCAACAACTATTGCAAATCCTTTCTTCAGGGCACATAAAACACTCTCACAGGAGCAAGTGTTTTAAATCCAATTTGCCACAACAAACAAAGGCATGAAACGCCGTGTTAGCCTCACACAGGCATTTACATTCCTTATTGTTAATTTGAAAAGGGAAGCCACGTTTCTTCCGGGCAGATGAAGCCGAGGTGTTGCGATCTAAAACGTGCTCAGAGCTGAGGTTCTCTACTAGGACGCTTCCTAAATGCTGCAGTCAATATTAATAGGTCTGGGAGTCTCACAGGATCAGAAGCAAAAATTAATCCAGTTTAACAAAGTCTGAGGGCACAGTGAGCTGCTATAAACTCCTGAAAGTTCATCTGAAGGTAATCAATAACTTAACAAGGCACTTCCTACCTGTTCCATATTAGAGAGCACAAGAATGCTGAACAAAATGTGGTTTTTCTCCTGCAGGATCTTTACTGACAGGTGTCTGCAAAAATTCCATTTCCAAGCAGCCTGACATTCAAGACTAAGATGTTTAGATCCAACATATCCTTTCCAAAGCAATCTCCTCACTAAGGCATCTCCCCCCACCTTCCCTGTGCCCGATCCCCTTCCCACAAAACTGCTCATGATTCAAGGATTCCAAGATGGGAAGAGAAGCAAATATCCCCTCAATCCCTGTACACCATGGGCACACCATACCCTTGGGACATCAGGAGGACTCACACATACAGCCCTTCAGGCTGTGGGATCTGAGGCTCCTCCAGACACTAAGCTGCTGTTTTGACAATAGCTTTTTTTACGAGACATTTGTCATTAACAAACTTTAGACAAGGTTAATGAAAGTTCTGTCACTTTAATGTCTCGCCTGCTTTAAATTACAGATGTCATCTGCCATGACTAAAGAAAGGGCACTGAGCAATAATACCATAAACTATCATCTCCAGGGACACACAGGTAATTGCATAGCTCATTAAAAAACTGTTTTAATTATTAATTGACCGTGTCAGAGTTGTCCTTTGAAGTCAGTTTTAATTTTTTTCCTTGCAAGCATGATGATTCCAAGCTGACCTACACAACTTTCTCTACCACCTCCAGGAACTGGAGGGAAGGTTTGGGACCTGCTTCACAGCATGGTGACCGTGGCTTGACAGCACAAGTGTGGCACATGCTCAAACATACTCAAATCACAAGAGGAATGAAAAGATTTGGGCAATGAAATGACAAAGATCCTACATGTTGGCTGGACACCAAACCTGGAGGAAGGAAACAACTCTGAATAGCTGACAAGCCACAGACACAACAAAAAAATGCAGGGAGAATATTGCTGGTTCCTATGGCTACAAAATCATCCAAGTCACCTTCTCCTGAGGCTCCAACTCTGCCTCAAGCTGTGGGGCTGCACTGTGAGGTCCCTCTCACCTCAGTGACTCTGCGACTTAACAGCAAAAATGACCAAAAATGTGTTGGAAAAACAGTAGTGGAAATCCACACAGATGAAATAAAAATTGTGTTTAAGAGAGACTACCCTGACATTGCCATCCTGGGAAATCCCCAGGACCCAGAGGATCAAGGGAAGGTGTCTGGGAACACAAACACACCGAGGCAGCTCCACTGGGCACTTGGCTTGTAGGTCAGTCAAAGCTATAAGGAAATGAAACACAAACCACCAACTCTGGGAAAAAAAACACTTGCAGAAACCCTGCCTAAAATACAGAGAGCAAGACACAGAGCTGAGGTATCCTACAGAGGCAGTGCATCCAAACAAATTCCAGAAGGAGAGAAATCCCAGGCGAATGTGCGTGTGGGCTGAGGTTTTTCAGCTTCTGTGCTGTATTTTGTTAAACAGCTGAGTGGAAAAGCCCCAGAGAAGGCAGAATAAGCTTGCAAGTCTCAGCAACCTACTGGGGCCTCTTGTCCTATGGCCCAGGAGCTGATATGAGGTGTTTGCACTACAGGGAGGACTCCAGCACAAAACCCTGGACAGGTAACTCATGGGATGAATCACAGCTGCACCAGCTACTTACCTATTCCCTGCATCTTAACTTAGTCCTGATCTCACCCAGCATTCAATCTTGGGCTTTTACCCAGCTCTTCATAGATGCCAAAATGTGGACAAAACAACTGAATACAGAATAGTAACAAGAATTTGGAAAGAAAAACAACGTCAATTAAAAAGACTACAACTGAGAAAGAAATAATGTTAAACCTTCCCTGCACTGCAATTCTCCTCAAGAGGGGCATTAGCAGGAAACCAAGTCTTTTGAGGACAGGAGTTCAGCCCAGCAGGCTTTGGGGGTTTCTTTAGCAGGTTTGGCACACGAGGAGTACATTGAGAACACACAACCACTGAAATTCTGCCCTGACAGTGAAATGGCCTCACCAAAGGCCAACACTTTCCTTTCTCAGAATCACAGCAACACCAGGGACTGCAGAAGCAGGTAAGGATCAAAGTACAGGCATCACACGGTTCCTTAATTGCCAGGTGCCAGACTGGGAGGAAAAGAACAAAGTTGCAGCTCCTGCAGTTACTCAAGACAAACACCTTGCCAGCAGGCACTGGGTAATTGCACACTTCGAGAAATGCTGTAGAAAAAGGGGCTTACAATGGCAGTGCTGGCAAGTCCCACTTCCACTCACCTCATATTGAGGCAGAATATACAGTTTGCTGTTACTGTTTGTCTTGGGCACTGATTAATTTTACAAGGAAGCTGCAACACAGACACCTCTCCTGCCTTAACCTTTACAAGCACATCCCTTACACACATTTATTTCTTTTGATGCTTTCTGGGTACAACTTAAACCACCTCAGGAATACACCCTGTGAGCCAATACTGAGATTATCAAAGGGTTTGGTCAGGTCTCTCCCTCTCCAGATTCCGTGTACATAAGGTAGGGAACGCCAACATCACCTCTCTGGCACTAGTCACCCAAAGGCACCAGCACAGAAGCAGCTCCCCACCAGAACAAAGTCAAACCAAACTCCCAAGTTGGTAGGAACATCAATTTGGAATGCCACTCATGTACATAAACTATCACATACATATGAACACCTGTACTGTAGCACAAAGCCACCATCTCAAGCGACTTACAGGTACGTCTCCATGAAGTACAAATGTGATGTGAATGGGAGGGTTTAATGAAAACTGTGTTTTTATTGTAGAACTCCATAAATCCACATCCCACTGCCCTACGAGCTCCCTTCCTACCCAGCTCCTGCTCAAGCTATTTGCCAGTGTAATTGAATCCTTCTCCCAGACTCTTTATATTCTGCTCTGGTTTGGGGACAATGCTGCTGAAATACGTTTACCATCCATCTTTCTTAACGTGTTTAATCTAAATAGAAGACTCAAATCCAAGATTGTGTGGTTGATGGATAGCTCACCTTCTTCCACCAGCATGCCTTAAATGCCTCCCGCTATATTGCTCTCAGAAACCTCACAGAAAACCTGCATTCACAGGGATTTGAGCCTCTCCTACCCAGTGAGTGATCATATATTCTTATTACAGTGGAGTGCCATTAAAAATTGATAAGGTTCAAGGAGCTGCCACATGTAAGACAGAGATATGTGAACACACTTAACAGACCCCCAGTGCCACATGAGACTGTCACCAATTTCAGGCTGCAGAACTAAACCCGTCACTCCCTTGGGCACCCCCTCGGTACTGGCAGTGGTGTTCATTAGAGTGAAGGACCTTCAGCAGCTCCCCAGCATCGAGGTGTGCTGGGCTGCCTGAAAAGGGATAAAAAATAAACCAAAGGGAAAAAAGCCTTCTCTGTTTACTCCTCAAGTCAGGCAAGCACAAGCGTCCCTCCTGTGCCTGCCTCAAACCAAAATACCACGTGTCCCATGAAGTCCCAAGAAATTCCTAATGAAACTTTAGGCATGGATTTAACAAAGGTAATAATTGTTATTCCTATATACATTCTGTTATTCCTGTGAGGATGGGGAGGCCCTGGCACAGGTTCCCAGAGAAGCTGCTGTGACTGCCCCATCCCTCGAAGTATCCAAAGTTGGAGGGGGCTTGGAGCAACCTGGGCTAGTGAAAGGTGTCCCTGCCCATGGCAGGGGGTGGAACTGGATAAATTTTAAAATCCCTTCTAACCCAAACCATTCAGGGACTCTATGATTTATATATTGAAATGTACAACTGGGATATTTAAAAGGTATTACATTGGAATGAACAGAATCCATTACTGATGCCACATGATGTGAGAAATGCACTCTTATGTAAGTAATAAAATTCTGTATTAGGAGACTAACTTGGGTATTCTAGATAAAATGCCTGTATTTTCCTATCTCCAAGGGGCTCAGAGTACTGCAGTGTGGCAACACACACTATGAAGGAAACGCAATCCTGCAGTTCTGTGTACAGTGCTGTACAGAGCAGCATGTTCCCAGATTTCAAGAAAGCACATTATTTTGTGCTGCACAGAAAACCACCTGCTCTTCTGACAACAACGTCGTCCTCTGGAGCAAACAGCTGGCAGCACTCCAGATCCCAGGGATTTTCTACATAATCTCTGCTTAATCCCAGCCACACCCTGTGCCCAAAGCACTGAGATTATGGGCTGGGGAAGATGAGGGGTCAGCTGAGGTCACTGCTGCCCTGCTCACAGCAGCCCCGGCCCAGCCAGCATCACTGTCTGTCTGTGCAAGGATGGACACGACACCAGAACACACAAAACCCAAGCCTGGCTTCTGCCACAAACCTCTCACCCTCCACCCTCTCCATTCCTGCCTCTGAGCCAGGGCTAGGGGCCCACTCAACTGCCCCCATGGACCCTCCCCAAGCATTCCCCACATGTTACTTCCCATCTGCGAGTTTCCCACACTCACACGATGCCTTTTTCAATGCTTTACCAGGAGCAGGCAGCTGTGCCAGGGAAGCATCTCCCTGTCACCCTTAACACACCTGGCAGCAGAGGAGCTGTTGGATGGTGGCCCAATGTGGGACTGCCACCAAGTGACCTTTCCTGGTGCCTGAGACTCACTGGTGTCTTCCTGGAAAAGCCAATTATGTTGAAATGCAAGATGAACATGTGTTTCATAAGACAAACATCCCAGCCAGAAGCATTGCTGTGCCTCTTCCCTTCCACACAAGCCACCAGGATCATCAGGAGAGGTAAGGTAAGTTCCAGCAGGATGGGATTCCTAAGTCTGGCAGAGTAAGGCTGAAGCAGGTCCCTCCCAGAAGGAGAAATAAAGCAAGAGAGGTGCAAGAATGAACTGAAACCATTTGTATTCCTGGGAACAAAGTTGTCACAGCACTCTCCTCTCTCATTCCCCTAAAAAAAAAAAAATCACACTTGCTTCTACAGTACAGGAAAGAAAAATCTATGAGGTCAATGTCTCACATCAATTTTGCTGCTTCCCCCCAGTCAATGAAATAGTTAATTATAGTTTTTCTTCTGGTTTAATTCAGAGAGAAGAGTCAACCACTTCATTTAATAATTTAGTTGCAACATGTCCACACAAGAACACACTGATTTCTCATTCGGGTTTCAGATTGAATCAATGTAAGGGCTGCCAACAATACACACACAGAAATGCAATCCCCCCACACTGATAGCAGAGCAAAGGTCCTCGTCCTTTATGAATGACTTTTGTCTCAAGGCTTGTGAAAAAAAAAATCAATGTACAACCCTGCCTGGAAACCAGGAACCTACCTGTGCAGGGTGGGAATAATTGAGTGTAATTAGACACACAATTCAGAGAATTCATCAAAAAGAACAAAAATGAAGGTGTTTCCCTCTAAATTCCCTGTACCACAGACATGTGTTTCCAACCCTCCCCAGTTTTCCTGCCCTTTAGGACACCAGCACAGTGGCTCAGGTCAGATGTCTTGTATCCCAATAAGCCATGACATGCCCAGGTTAATGCTGACCCCTCTGCAGCCTCCCACCCACCTTCCACAGCCACGAGTGCCATGTCCCTGCACTCCCAGCATTCCAGGGGACTCTGCCCCAGGTCACCCACCTGGACAGACCTCAGTAGGGACATTTCATCTCACTAGCAAATCCTTCAGCTCTGTGCTTCCCAGACTCTGGAAAACATCCAAATCACTTCCCTGAACACCAGCCTCATAATTCACTCAGGAATCAGAGCCTTTCCAAGCAGAAATGCTTGTGGTTTTATGTGGGAAGTGATCTTTCCATGGAACCCACAACAATCACTTTAGACTGAATACTCTGCTGCAAACCTCAGTGTTTTCCTACCCCTTTTTCCTAATAAGATCTTTACCTTCAACTCCTTGGTTCTAGGAGTCAAATTAATTTTGCCTTTCCTTGCAGCTCCAGAGCTCCCTGGCTTTTCCTGGAGCCAGGCCACTGAACTGCAAGGATATCTGAGATCATTTGCCAAGAGGTGCTCAACCCACGGCTGTGACATTATTTTGGTGGCTGTGCTCAGCCTGCTCCATTCCATACCAATTCCATACCCCAGGAGCCTCAGGTTCATGGACCATTTGTCACAACACCTCACCCACACACTGCAGATCTAACCCAACACCTGACAACATTTTCTATTCAGAGGTGGTAGCTGTGAACCTCACCAACTTTGGATTGCATCCTTCAGAGGTAGTTACTGTGTCCTTTTAAAGCACCAGCACATTTTTGGACACGAGCAAGAAAACAGCCAAGTTATAAGTGAGAATTGGTGCTTCCCAGGTCACATTTCCTTGGGTTTACCTCTCCAACTGGAAAAGCTCAAGAATAAAAAAGGGCAGAGCACTAAAAGGAACAACTCTCAGAGTCTTCTGCAAATGCCATCCTGTGTCTTCAGGCATCTCCCAGGAGGTGGAAAATCGAGGTACACTTACAGCTTCACATCCTCACCTTTCCAAATCACACATCTGGCTCAAACAGGTACAGGGTAAGAGGGAACCGACTACAGAAGCAAAGACAAAGGGCACTTGTGATGCCAGCACTCCTCTTCCCATAAATCTCCTTCCTTTTATATTAAAGGAACCCATTGACAGCAAATGCATTTTTCAATATTTCAGCCAAATATAGAATAGCAGTGAACTCAGTCATAAATTCCCCAGGAGGCAGAGGGCTGGCTGGGGAGGAGAGGGAAGCTGCTGTTACACAACAGCACCAGGATGCCCTACTTTCACAGGATCCTTTGCTGCCAACTTGCTCCTTCCCCCTGCCTGCACCGCACCGGCTGTGGCCTCTCCAAGCAGCCACACTTCCCTGCAACCAGCAGCAAAAACTCTTCCAGCAGCAGGAACCAACATCCCAGTCCTTTGCAGGAAGCATGACGTTGTACAAAGCTGTCTGTAAGTCACTGCAGGCTGCAGCTGAAAACAAACTCAGGCAGCACAGGCTGCAGATGAACCCAGGAGGTGCAGAACAGCCCAAGCAGACCTGCTGCTGTTCCCTTTTGAAGTCTCACACTTCTCAAGGCACAGCATGAGAGAAGATGCTGCAAGAACAATACAGTTCCTTACAGCCTGTTTTTAAGTCTATCTCCAGAGGAGAAACTCGTGTTTGTTAAGCCCCAACACATGTGAGAAGCCACGAGAAAGTAAATAAAGCTGTAGAGGTTTAAGTTGCAGGCAGGACTTTATGGTTTATGGGTCGCAGAGATCTGTACTTACTCATCTCCTCTTGTATTACCAACTGCAAGAGGAAAATGATCCTTAAGCTCTTAAGAAGCAAGAGGACAGGGAAATTGCTTAAGAGAGAAAGGGAGTGCTGAAGTACATGCTCCACAAATCAGTCCAGCCCCTCGTTTTATTCCCTGCAGGAAACCTAAGGGATAAACACCAAGGGGATGCTGTTCCCTGAGCCCCATCCCAGCACACCATGAGAAATCCCCTCCACGGGGCTTTTCCAGGCAGGCACTTCCACCCTGCCCCTGTCAGCTGGCCAGCTCCAAATTGGGCTCTCACCCCATTTCCCACCTCCCCTGTGAGTCATGGGAGGGGTGAGGTCTTGAGCCAACGCACTGCAACCTTCCCACAGCATGTACCAGAGGTGTGCCAGCACCTGAGATAGGCACACCCTGCAGACACATCCCTGGGTGTATTGCTACAACCAGTGGCCCTCATGGAAGCTTGAGTTGCACAAAGATCTTATTAATACTCTACAGGATTGCATTAAAAATACATGAAATACGCGCAAAACGGCACTTCTCGATGCGGCTCTGCTGCCTGAAGCACCTGCACATGGAGATAACATTGGAGCAGCACCGACTCTCTGTATGAGCTTCTCTATTTTTATCATCTTGGCTTGATGTTCAGAAGACGGCCGAGCTCAGAGATGGTGTCACAGCAGCGCTCGCTCCGAGCTCGGCTCCTGCGGATCAGTGGGATCATCCTTGTCCCCCAGCCCTCCCCACCAAAGCCCCATCAGCCCCAACACACCAGAAGCACCTGATGAAGCCAAGGACCTCCCTCTGGGGGCCTGAACTTCCTGCTTATTTGACAAAGACTGAATTCCCAACACCATGCCTTAACTGACAGCTCTGAAAGGGATCAAGAAAACATCCATCAAACTCCAAAGACCCTTTCTCTGCCCCTGACATCCAGGGATGCATTGCTTCATGGAGATGGCCAGACAGCCCAGCAGCAGACACCATCATCTCCTGCTGCCTGAAGATGCTTCCAAATATCCCCTCCCAAGCCCTGAGACGAACAGCTTGTCAAAACCAGACCCACAGATACCACTATTTTCTTCTCTGAAGGGGGATCCAGGCCTGCCTTGGCAACAAGGAGTCCTGATGCAGCTCCTGACTTACAGCAAATGGCCTCTCATCTGCCCCAAGGTACAGGACGAAGCATCAGCTCTTCCAGGACAAATTACTCACTTTAGGAAGTGTATTGCATCAGTCTGGGGTCAGCATAAACAAGTTGAAAGCACCATAAGTTGCAACACCCACTGATCAATAACCCAGGTGTGCAGAATTTTCTGTTTCATCTCACTGCCATGACACATTACCCAGCCAGGATCTCTGTGACAGATAATCAAACCTCCTCTCTACCTTTCCTTTATTAATCCTCACTTAATCCTCTTTCAAATTTTCACTGCAGCTTTCATTAAGGAAAAGTCTTATTTCTGAAAGGCATCAGAAAGCATCACCTTGACACCTGTCACTCCAGACCTCTGCAAACACCCCTTCACAGAGCAGCAGCACTTCAGCAAACCCTTAGGGCTCTGCTGTTCCCTTGTCCCCATCTGACACAGGGTAGAGACCCCAGAAGCCAAAAAGACAAATATCTGACACTATAAAAAGGGTAACTGGCCACTCAGCTCCCAGCCCTGCTACTTGAACCATGAGCTGGAGGGAACTGCTCCTTCTTCACTGCTCCACTGCATCATGGATAACTAACACTGCTGGGAATGGATGGGAAACAACAAAGTTAGAGCTTTAAACAGCCCTGGAGCAGCGTTCCTGCACATCAGGATCAAGAGACAGGGGCAGCATGATGGGACAGGTGCCTGCACCAGTGACCAGTCAAACACGCTCCAATTCTGGCTCCTTCTCTCCACTTTGTTTTGTTCCACCTCTCAAGGCTTGGGGCTGTTTTTCCCCTGCTGCTGATCATTCCTAATATCATCTTCCAGCCCACATTCTCCTCCTTTGCCATCCCGTTGTGAGGTCACGATACATTTGTGACAAAGTTTCCATGGCAACAGACTGATGACATAAACATAAGCTGAGGATTTCTCTGCAAAACAGGAGGAGCAGGAGATGGGCTGCAAGGGAACTGCTCCTTAAACAGCTCTCTTCAGTAATAGCTGTGGGAATAGGGAACATCACTGGCAAAGTAAATTGCCTTTTGTGAAAGTGTACTCTTTTTTTGAAGTTTGCCCCCATGTGAAAGTCTCTAAGTCAGAACCTGCCCATTATTTTAATGTGCTGTTCGGTATTTAATCATCTTCTGCCTCAGACACCAGTCTGTTGCCATGGGAATGACGGCTGCACAAATATGGGATTAGGGCTATCAGGCAGGAAAAGAGAAATTATTAATAAACCAGTTACATTCAATAATTAGCAACTCTATGAAAAACCCCAAAATCATGAATTTAGATGGATGTGTTTATCTCCGTGTTTGAATACAACGATGTGGCTGTTGCTGCTCCAAACTGGGATTCACACATCACACACGGGGTTTGGGCTAAACAGGTTCGGCTTGGAATGCAATTTATCTTGCTCCTGTTCCTGGTTTTCCCTTCTACCTCTCCACAAACCTCTCCACAGGTCCAGATTCTCCCAACACAGGCAGGTGCCCACCATCCCTGTTCCACCAGAGCTGGAAGATGCAGCCTGGCTGTCAGCACTGGGTTCCTGAGCTCAGGAGGGCATTGCTGGAGCAAGGAACATCTCCTGCACATCCAGACCAGTCTGCCCAGGCCATGAGCCACAGCTCACTGCAGTAAATTAAAGCTTCCAACGCTTTCTTTTTCGAAAAATGGGAAAAGGCTTTCTGCTTTAACTGGAATTAGTTACAGCATCACCAAGTAACTGACTTCAAATGGTACTCGCAGCAAAATCCTGTGTTATTTAACCAGAATCCCAGGCAAAAAGACACCAGGAGCACCTGTGTCCACTGTGAGATGCCTGTATTTTCCTGCAATGTGCCCTGGCTGGCAATGGTTGTGCCTCCAGTAAAATGTAGCATCCTCAAACAATGAGCTAAAGCCAGGGAAGTGTCCTGCAGGATAGTCACCAAGGTTGCAGGTTTCCCCTTAACTAAATGAGTGGGATACTTGGAAGTGGAGTTCCAAACAAACTCATTGCCACAGATGCAGCCTGCACAGCCAGGAGCCAGGCTGCTCCAGTGAGGTTTTATTCCTGGTGGGAGTCTCTGCCCATAACAGAGAGGGACTGTGGGTTCTCACAGCCTCCAAAGTCAAAGGGAACTGATTCCTCTCCTCTGGCTTTGCTGGGGAGGCCCAGGTTTTATGTCTGCATCACCAAGTCTCATTCTTGGAGCCTAAAATGATCTGCCACTTGCCAGCCTGCATTCCTTATTCACCTGAGATACTTCCCTCTTTGCATATCTGTTGCTATTAAAATTCCCCTTCCAGCACATAATTCCCTCTACAAGCTTTTCTTGCTTATTAGAGAAGACAAAAAGTATTCGGAGAATCTGATCAGAGAGATCTCATTTTCTCCAGGCACTCCTCTGAATTTAATTCTAGATTAAGCATTATTTAAAAAAACAACAAACCACCCCTGCTGCCTCCTACCTCCTCATGCTCCCTTCCCTTTCAACACAAGCCTGGAGAACACTCCCAATCCCAGGAATCAAGCTGTATTTAAAAATTACTCCTTGAAGAGTAACACTCCTAAATATACTACAGAAAACCAAACAGAAATCACAAGACAGGAAAGGCTGTTTGAGTTTTCACTACAGGGTTGGGAGAGGAAACTCCTGAGTACTCCTTTTCTCACACAAACACGCGAATCACAGAAAATCTACAAAAGCTGTTGAAGCATTTTGGTAATATTTTTTTACATGCCATCACCCATCACTTCAAGACTTACTAACAAAGCATCTCCCGGCTGACAACTGCCTGATGTGCTGTCCGAGACTGGTACCTGTCCCATGCCGAACATCAGCATTCAAATCCCACCTCTGAAAGTGTTCACTTACCTAAAAAAAAAAAAGCCAGGAAAACATAAAATTAGCACAAATGCAGCAACTTGGATACAAAACCCTAGACAAAGACATGTTTCAATCCAGGGAGGTGTTGACAGCTGCTCCTCCAGTTCAACAAATTGAGAAGAAAACACCCAACTACTTAAAGCCTTGGCCAAGTAAAGCCCCTGAAGAGGAAGAGAGGTTAATAAATACTGAAACAACCTTTGAGGCCTTTTTATTTATACCTACATACATACGAGCACAGGGATTTGACAAATAATACTTCTCAAATCACTCCTACGATGTTAACACTCCGGAGTATTAACTTCCCCGTGCCTGAAGGAAATGGGTCAATTTTAATTCTTCAAACAATTCCTGGCAGCACAATAACTCATTCTGCAGATAGTGAGTGGTGCCGAGTCCCAGAACGATGCAGGCACTGGGATGTGGCTCAGCAGGACGGGGGGCTGCATCCCCAAAAAGAGGCCACCAGAGGAGCCTCTCTGCCTTATCAGCCAACAGCAAAACTCACTCAACACCAAAAATAAAGGAATTAGAGTTGTGGGAACTCCTGATTGCAGTAAAAGCAAAGACATTTGAATACCTGCCTTGGCCAACACATCTTTTCACTGCTCACAGTCACCTCTAAAAGCACAGTCCCATGGCTGGTGACATTGAAACCTCCTCCCACCACGGGGACTCCACAGACAGTAACAAGCCCTTCCAGACACTCCCAGGGCGACACTCGGATTTCCCCAGGATTGGAAACAGCTCAATGCCACCTCCATTAGAGAAGCACACTTGACCACTTGCCAAGAGGATGATTTTGGCAGGTGCACTGAGGTGAGCCTTTCTCCTTTTGAACTTTTGTTTTCGTGGTTTTTTTCACATTTCTTCTACAGCACCGACTGCAAATGCAGTGAAGTGTCACACAGAGGGAAACCACCCGCTGCTCCGACGTCACGAGCCACGTGCACAGGGAGATTAACAGGAATTACAACAGATATAAGTCACTGCCTGGGAAAAAAATAAACTTTCCTTAAATATCATACTTCAAAGGCTCCATGTGTTTAGGTGACAAGAGGAAGAATGCAAGTGGGACAACTGAAAATCATCCGTCTCTATATAGGGCAGCACAAAGATGTTGGAAGCGCATTCCCACGGTCTCATGAGCTCTTCCTTTGGATATTTTGGTTATCAGGTATGTTACAGCCCATGCCCTCACTGCAACATGGACAGCAGGTCCCTGTAACTCTGCTAGATCTGCATGCTTACTGAGCTGCTCCTTTAGCTCAGGGAAAACTCTGGTTGAGAAGGTTCCTTGATCCCTCACTGGAATGCTCCCAGTATAAAGAACGGCTCGGAGTGTGCCCCCCAGCCATCCGTGTTGCCTGGCCTCCACTTCATGGGAAGGAACTAAAGCAGAGTCATCCTCACAGCATAAGAGGAAAACACATCTTGTCTCCAGGTATCTGTGAGCAGCCAATCCCCAACTGCCTTCGGAGTGGGTACAACAGGCACCTCCACAGACTGAAGCCCCACCAGGCTCAGGGGGTCCCTGAGTGGGACAGGAAGGCAAAAGCTCTCCGCAGAATCCCAAAGCTCCAGGCACTCTGCTCGTCCCAAGGCCAGCACTGCCGGGAACACTGGATGCTCCACTGGAGCACAGACCTCCCTGCCCATCTCCAGGTGAGCAGGAGAGCAGCAGCACCAGCAGGATCACAGCCCAGACCCCAAACCCCACGCCCAGGCTGCTGCCACACATTCCTCATGCTGTAATTACACATAGTAATTACATATTTAATTGTTGCGCATTAATATCACCTCAGCCTACAATTACAGCTTATTCATGTAAACCTAATCAAGGAAAACCGGCGTATTTGCATAAAAGTTGTAATGAAAAGTATAATGATTTCACTAACAAGACGTGGAGAAGAACGCGTATCTGTGACAAACACTTTGTGTCAAGGAGAATAGAAAACGATTTTCTTTCCTGAAGATTATTTCAGGCCCATTTAACACAATCTGTACCACTCCGGTGATGTGCAGTATCTTACACACATCAAGTCATATCTGGATAATGTTCCTGGCTTCAAATAAAATTTCATTACTATATTTAGTTCTAGGATGGCTGGAAATAGTTGCATTGTTAAACTTAATAAAAATTGGAATTTGTGAAGTATTAGGCAATCCTCAATGCCAGTTTTCCTCCTCGTGGTTCAAGCATGGCAGCATCTCCATCCCAGCCCCCCTGCGCTGCCGTTTACATCCCAGCTTCATTTTCACCCATAAAACAAGCAATTAAGAATAAGTACAACTGCTTTGGAGTTCCCGAGGCCAGAGATAAAAATAAATTGGTTTTTATAAATTCCTTTTTTTTTTTTACAATGGTAAAACAAAAAACAGCCCTAATTATCAATAATTTGTTACCTCTAATTCCAGCAGACACACTGATGGGCATGCGCATCTGGATCCTTCCATGCCCTGAGTCAGGTACAGGCACACGAAGGCATCTGCTGGGTAATCAAACTGCAGCAGAGGGGACAAGCTTTCAGTGTATGGACCATCCTTTGCTCAGAGTTGTGGCAACACCCACTCCATCCTCAGATTCACCTTGTTCTAAAGGCTCAGTGGGAAGTTTAAGGCCCTGGAGTTAATGCCTTGAATTTCAATTTTCTATGGAAACATTATGGAAATCAGTTAGACCCATTCAGCATCAGGAAGCACCTTCAATTTCCCACTTCTTAAATGTTATTTCCTCTCCAATTACAACCTCTTGCATCTCGTTTCATCTCACCTGGCCATTATCAAGGCAGCTCCTTAGAAAACCCATTATCAAGGTAAGCAGAGAATTTCCTAAGAGCACAGATAAGAGACAAGAGAACAAGTTTGCTCTTTTGCATGTGATTTTGAAATCTATATTGTAAAGGCAGCAGCTGTATGTAACATCTGGAAGCCCCCACTGCCTCAGAGTGCTTCTAGAACAGGGAGGAAACGTGCCAGTTTCTCCAGTACAATCTCTGCGAGTTCAACGGGCTTTATTTGTCTCCTTGACAACGCGCAGCATGACTCAGTCATCGGTTCCCTGGTAATTAAGAATTTCATTTTCAGCAAGAGGTCAAGACACGGGAGGCACCACTGCTGCTGCCAGACGGGTGAGCCCGCAGCTGCCACGATCCCGTCCGGCAGCGCTTCCAGAGCAGAGCAGCTCTCCAGCCCTGCTGTGTTCAGCGACTGCAATGGGGGGATGCACCGCCGAGCCCCAGACTGTCTGTGGGAGTGCATCTCGCTGCAGTTTAACGTTATCTATTGCTCCACCTGCCACTCTGTTTAAACACTTGTGGCTCAGTCATCGCCTGAGCACCGCCTCGAACAATTAGCACGAGCATCGCTGTGGAACGGCGCAGCTTGGAAGCGCTCAGTTATTGGAAAGCTGTAAGAGATAGTACAGAGAGAAAACATCCTTCCAAAGTCTGCAGCTTTGGTCAATCCCCTGCCCATTTCCTCATTAATCCCCTGGGGACAAAGGAACAAAGCACAGAACATGCCTGCCTATCAAAGGAGTTAAACCAGGAACTGTAGTTATCCGAGAAGGAGCAACTGAAACCGGGGAAATTTAGGTTACATATAAAGAAGAAAGTCTTCACTATGAGGGTGGCGAGGCCCTGGCACAGGTTGCCCAGAGAAGCTCTGCCTGCCCCATCCCTGCAAGTGCTCAAGGCCAGGCTGGGTGGGCTTGGAGCAACATGGTCTAATGGAAGGTGTCCCTGCCCATGGCAGGGGGTGGAACAGGATGGTTTTTAAGGTCCCTTCCAACCCCAGCCATTCTGGGATTCTATGATTTTATATGAAACTGGCCATGAGCATCATCAAACAACAACAGAGCCCAGCAAGATGCCAACAGAAAGAAGATGCCAGGATCAATGATGGATGTTATCAGAGCACGGAGGTGACCTGAAGGAACACCAGTCATGGCAAGGCCAGCATCACCTGCAACTTTTGTCACACCAACATGCAGTTCCAATGTCCTGGTCTAGGACAGATCCCTGCCCTCATCCAAGGCAGGATGAGTCATGGTGACCCAGAGCTCCCCACACCTCCCTCTCCAGCCGCATATTAAGCACTTTGCACCATCTGTGCTCCCCTCCTGTGTTTGTGTTTTGCCCGTTACCTATTATGAAACTGCGCGTATAATCTCCCCATCAGTTCATCAAGGGAGAATTTAAACATGACACACCAGTAATTGAACTGCAGGAGGACCTGGCTAATTCGTGGCGGTGATTAAGAGCCACTGCAGACTAGCGAATTTTACAAGCGAGTGAACATGCAATAAAAATCTCGCTCATTTGTTTTGACAAGTGTCACTTCACATTAAAGGTACACTCCACCATGAACTCCAGTCTGGGAGCACAAGTCTATTCCCAACATGGCCCCTCATTAAGTCCCAGACTCAGCAAAATGTTTTGCCATGTGCTCAAACTGTAACTGGGAGAGCTGGGAAAGCTGCAGAGACAGGGAGGATGTTGCTGAGGGGAGCCTGACAAGTACCACATCCAAATAAACCATCTTCTTTTCAGATGACACATCCCTGTTTTGTTCTTTTCTCTTGTCCCTTTGCTGCATTAGGGTTAAAACCAGAGTCAAGACCAGGGAAAAATCCTTCAGCATATGTCAGAATTTCCAACAAGATCAAGACTGAAATACGACTTTTAAAAAGTGGTCCAACCCTTCTGGATCTATGAAACACTCCAGTAATGTTCTGCTGGGTTTCTCAGCTCCAAGCCACTTACGCTGAGAAGGTTAATCCTGATGAAGGATGCTGCCTGCTTGTCAGCACACTGACATTCCAGTCCCTGCCTCAGGACAACACCAGAGTCACATCAGAAGAAAATGGTCAGCAAAGTCACCTTCCACTCTCAAGAAACACAAGCTCTGCAACTCACAGGAGGTTCACAAGATCACAGCAAGGGACACCCACTCAGGACACCATGGCTGGTGATCCATTTTGTTATTTATTTACATGTATGCCTACAGTCTCCAGAGCTCTTCCCCCACCAGTGGAATTCCCACCATCGGGATTCTGGGGACTATTTCCAAGTGTGTGTGTAGGAAGTGACAACTGAACTAGTTCAAGCATTTGTGACTCAGCTGCAGGCTGGGACGATGCTGCATGTCAGGATGCTCCTACTCAGTCAAAACAAGCAGGGAACCAGGAGCCCGTCACAATGACAGCAGATGGGGGCACAGACAGAGCACTGGAGTTGAGATGGAAACATCTTCAACGAGGCCTACACTCCTGTAGCTTTTATTCTTCTATTTTAGGAGACTTTCCAGTTTCAAGAAACCAGGCTGCTGCCCCAAATTGTACCTGACAGTGAACACCCCCAAGGGTACCTCCACATGGGGCTGTTCACAGGCTCGCTGGGCAGAGGCACAGAGCAGCAGTCCAGCCCTCACACACCACATCTCTCTTGAACAGCAAGAGGAGCTTCAAAAAGCCAACTTGGTTTCCACTGAAAAGAAACTCATTCTATGCTCCTGCCTGAACAAATTGTACAGCTTTCCATCAGGCACTTTCATACCCGTGTACTTGACAACTTCAGAGATCATTTAAAAAGAAATATGTTACAGGAGCCCTGCCAACCACCAAAAGGTCTTGTGACTCAAAAAGATCAAATCTGAGAGGAAAAAAATACTTAAACATTTCTACACAAGCCATTTGAAGTCAAAAGTTCAAAAATTAGTATTTTTACATGCCTGCTCACAGGCAGATGCCTCGAGGTTATTTTCTCAGCCTCTATCTCTGGCTATCTCCTTGTAACACTCCGGCAATTAACTTCAAAATTCTGCTACAGGCATGAGGTGCTTTGAAAATAAACGTCTTCAGAAACAGCCATGACTGAGCAGGGAGGGGGAGAAGAGTTCCCAAAGACACTCAGAGGTAAATATCCCTGACTATACAATCAACAGCACCTCTGGGCTCCTGGACAAGGCTGGCAACAGCCCGTTGGTTTTACACTCATCCAGAACAATGTGGTTATGTCAGACATAGGAAAAGATGCCTGGCCTTGTACATGGTTTTGGAAGTCCTCAGGATGAGGTGCAAAGGCTGCAGAAAACACCAAGGAAACCAATGTGTCATTTCAGTGGTAGCAGAGAGGGACACACCATCAGCTGAGGACAGCCAAGCTGCCCCAGGACACACCACACTTATAGAAATATCCCAGAGCACACTTCTGGGAGATTCATTCCAGTGATTTTTAGATTAAGTTGGGAAGAGTCCACGGAGAGGTAATTTTGCTAGTTTTCCCCAAAAGTGATCACACAACAGGACCCTGACACTCCCTGTGCTGGTACCAGTTGTTCTGGTCAGATAAAGAGCCCCAAATCAGCTTCCACAATATATTCCTGCAGGACCCTCACCCATCACAAAGCTCAGAGCAGAAGGTTTAATGCTGCTGTAATTTTTACACTGCAAGTTCACCAGCAGCTGGCCAGTCTGAAATGGCATTAACCCCAATGGAGACAAAAAAGCAACGCTGCTGGTGGGGTTCCAACATCTGTATTCCAAGGCACTGGCTTTGCAAAGCAGAGCTTCCACAAATTCCCTGTACCACAGCTTCAGCTTACTGCCTTTCACCTACCTGAACTTCTTCTAATTTGCTCCAGCAGCCAACAAACCCCTTCACAGCTGTTTGCTGATGCATTAAGCTCTGGGACACCACAGGTCCCTTTCATTTTCTCATTTCAAGTTGGACATCCAAGCCTTAGGGAAGCCCCAGACATGAGGAAAGGCCTGAGGAACACAATACCATGGAGCACTCAGCCCAACAGGGAAGGTGAGTGGTAGAAAGCTGCTACAAGGAGGGATGAGGCTGAAAATCCTGCCTATTCCTTGTAAGATGTGGCTGCCTAACAAGTTTAAACTCCTTGGTCATACTTTAGAGCTAAACCTGATACCCCTTCCTATCCCAAATCCCAGGCTGCCCTACTTTGCACCTTATGTTTATAGAGCACACGGCGACACTAAGTCTTGCAAAATATCCCAAATTGCTTTCAAAGGGGTGAAATGAAAATAGAGGCAGCCACCAGCAGGCTTAAGCCTGAGATCTCCCAGAGAAAATAAAAACAGGATTAACCTTCGCTGGCAATTTAAGAATATCAGTAATTGAAAAAAACAAAATCTCATTTTCAGCCTTTAACCCAGGAAGAATAAAAATAAAAATATGCTGCTTCTACAGCATTTTTGTCGCTCTGTCCACCTAAACCAGACTTTTAGCCAGAGCCTATGGTGAGGATCAAGAGCTTCAGAGACCTTTACGAGGACTCCATGGGAAGGGTGGAAGGTCCATCCTGCCAAGCACGGAAGCCGGCACGGCACAAGGCCACGGTGCCAGCACTGGCCCTTCCACAACAGCCACAGACAGCCCAGGCTTAAAAGTTTTGTCTCGCTCCAGGCTCCCCATGAATTGCAAATCTTCAGGTTGCCACAGAAACTCTCCGGGTGCCACGCAGCCATCAGGAAGCATCACGGTCATCTTTTCCATCTTGTTTGCTTTGCATCAGAGCACTTTAAACTCCCTGTGGCATTGGTGCTCCGCAGAACGATTCCCTCCACGCAGTTATTCCTGTGCAGTGTCCAAGCCGCAGTGATTAATCATTCCTGCTTCCTCGGCTGACATATCGAGGTGGGGAAACGACATCCTAAATGAGCAGAGCTGATTACCTGGGAAAGCAATTCTTCAAGATAGCACAGCTAACTAATAGCTCCATCTGCTACAAAAACACATTCCTGAGCCCCAGAGTGGTGGCAGGGTACAGCCAACAATTTCGTTGCAGCTGCCAGTTTTGAAATTGTTTGTCACAAGTTGCCACAAAAATGTGGGGAGCACCTCGTCCTTCCTGTCCCTGTCACCTCGGAGAGCAGAGAATCTCAATCAGAGACTTGTGACAGGGACACTGAAGGTGAGGTCTGGACTGAAAAATCACCTTGATATTAAATGCTTTGCCAGGATCACCCTTTTTTTTATCTCCCTGATTCCAAGCAGACTCAGCAAATGCCCATCCCCACAGATGCACAGAGGGGCTTCAGTCACAGGATGAAGGGTGGGTACCGAGGTGTCCTAGTCCTTACCCATTTACAAGTCACCCTAAATTTTACCAGGAAAACAATCCAAAGCCCAGGTTATGTCTGTCCCTATGGCAGCCCATCCACTGCCAGCAAACAGGGCTGGCGGGGACCCCAACTGGAGCCTTTGCTGGGAGCTACACCTGCTCTGGCACCAAATACCAGAATTTTACCATAGCCACAAGCTCATCCTTGAAGTGCTTCCTTCTTGTTTCATAAAATAAGACATGAAATCTTATATTCTGGAAGTCCAACTCCATACTCACCATCAGACAGTCTCCTGGATCCTCCCAGGGAGAATCAACACGAATGTGAAGCTTGAGCTGTCATTTAAAAATAAGTTCTTACAGATCCTACCCAAGATATGATCTCTTCACTACAGATACAGCGAAATTTGCAGAGCTATCAGAAAAGCAAATTAGCAAACAGACCTTCCAGGAGATCCCTGTCCCACTGAAGCCCCTTGAGCTGCCAATGGGCCCCAGGGACACTCCACAATTCAATTTTATTTATTTAAGTAAATTGACACCTTATTTTGCAACTCTGTCCCCTCAAAGCCACTTGAGCTGCCGCAGACCCACAGCACAGTCTGCATGTCAATTTCATTTGTTTTTTTAAGGATGTGGACACTTTCTTTTGCAACTTGCAACTTAGGTATAAACAAGGCAATTTCACACTGATTAGGCACTTTTAGCATCACTTTCACTCCCACACAAACAATGTGTTCAGGATTTGGTCAAACATTTCCGAAGATTTTTCCCTAGGATCAAAACATATTCTCTTCCTATTCCCCTCAGCCCCTCCTGAAATCAGAGCTTTAGGTATATTCAAATGACTTCAGAAGCTCAAGTTTTAGGAACGAGAGTTACTGGGAAACTCCAGTTATCTGTAATCCACATTCATCCATCTTCCTTCCTTATTCAAGGCTCTTGGGAAGAGCTTTGCCACAAATTAAGATACAGCTGGAGGTTTGCTGATCAAGGCAGGCACAGACCAAACTTCCCCAGGAGACGCAGCTGCCCCTGTTGTAACAGTGGGAATTTCTTTGGGTTTTGTTGGCTTATTTTTAAGACTATTAAGAGATTTCCAGGGGAAAAAAAGCCATTAAAGAGTGGCAACAGATTTAAAGGCAACAAGCTGGTCTTGGAAAGCCAGGTTTAGTGGCTCTGTTTGGATAACACACTCAGTTCTATCCTGAGACAACCTTGGGTAAAACAGGCAAGTCACATTTAATGTTAATGCTCCAGCAAAGCTGTTTGTACTGGCATACTGTCTGACCAGCTCACATCCCTGAAAAGCCCTCAAACATTCCCATATTTAACACTCCAAACCGCCTTGTTCTCCTTGGCTCCACCGGCACATCCTCGGCTCTTCACCACATCCATTTCCCTGATAGCCCTGCCATGCTCCCATCATGTGTCAGCAAAAGCCAGGAGCTCTAAATTAGGACTGCTCGAGTGATTTTCTGGCTGTGGTTTATTTATCCCATTTGTGAAATAAGTAAATTACCATGGTATCCAGAAGAATGATAGAAGTTCAATCACTTAAGAAATTAGCCCATCAAACAGAACCACACGATCCCAATCTTGGATTTGCAGCCTGATTTAATAACCTTGTTGTGCTGGTTGCTCACATTCAAACCAGAACTGAAGGGTTATATACTTGTGTAATTAATACAAGAACACAGTACAGGCAAAAGCATTTTCCTAAAAATTGCTTTTACCTAAACAAATCTGTCGTGTTTCCCTCTGCCTTGGAAGGAGGGAGAAAAATGCCTCTGGAGCAGAGATTTCATAATTTCATTCAAAAGTCACCACTCATGTGTTGTGCTGTTGACAGCTAATTAAGTTCTCCCAAGGTAAAATAAATGTAATGTTTTAAAGTTGCTTCCTTGCTTTAAAAAAATCTTGACTGATATTTCACTCGCTTATTATTAATCAAGGAAAAACAATGAAACAGGGAATTTGAATTGGCTTGAGCCAGAATCCCAGCACCTTCTCCATCCTGTAAGTAGGTCACTAATCAGGTCTGGGTTTAATTTTGCTCAATTCTGTTTCCTGGCACTGACAACGATCACCCTGGACACAAGTCCTGACTCGGCAGCTTCAGTGATTAGACAATAAACTCCATTTTGCTTTGTAAGGGCAAAAGATGTGGGAAGCTGAGCAAATGAGACAGCAACACTGAGATACTGCACCCACACTTCCAATGGTTTTTGAACCCTATTTGAAGTGGCCTTGAAAAAAACCCTTGGATTTGTGCTGTTCCAAAGGATAATGAAACCCTCCTGCAAAATCCCTGCGCACATGGGGTGTTCCAAATACAGTGGCTATGGTGGGACATCACTTAAGATCCACCTTCAGCAGATTTTAATGCTCCCCCCAAAGCCATGGCAAAGCAAAATCAGCTCCCACAAGTTCACTACAATAAACACATCCCTTGTTCCTCTGACCAACACAATTCCACTACTGCCTCACACGTGGGGCAGCAGCACAGAGAGCAGCTGACACGTGTCACTGCTCAGGTCTGAGCAGATTAAACTAAACTAACGATTCAAGCCAATAAACTATTCAAGCCAAAACCACCGGACACCTGAAAGCAGCTTTCAAAGCATCATTTATCAGCTGTATCTGCTGGGTTGTTTTTAAAAACAGCGAGCAGAGGATCTATGGAGCCACATCCTGCTGTGATGAGCGCCAGGGTGTTATCACGCCGGCGCGCCCGCAGCCGTTCCTGCAGCAAAGAGCCTTTCCTTCATCTCCTGAAAGCCCATGGAGATAATATTTCAGCAATAACGGCGCATCACTCCCCGCGGCACCGACACACATGTGGAATGCGCTGGGAGCAGTGCCAGGAGCCCCAGCGCTGCTCTCAGGAACTCTGCTCAGGTGAGCAGCCGCTCCCAGCCCAGCTCCAGCAGGAGCTCCACATCGATCTGGCTCTGTGGCCATCGCCCAGCCAGCTAAATCACTCCAAGGGCAAGCTCTGATGAGTTATGGGACCATTTCTGCTCCTGCCTCACCGAGAGCAGCTCGCCATAAACCAACATGAGCCTGTAGGAAAGCTGCCAACACAGGGGCCGGGCTTTTGGCTGAGGATGCCAAAAGACAACTCGAGGCATGGGGTAGGAGTGGGCAGACAAGCATAAGGGCTGGGCTTGTCCTATGACTTTCCATGGGACAGAAAGTGAGTGGTGAGAAAAGGCATGGGAGCTTGGTTGGGCTGGGCTTGGCTTGGTGTTAGGGTGGGTGACATAAAGATGGAGCAAAGGGACCAGGGCATGTTTAGTCCTGAGGTGTGACCAAAGGCAGACCCACAATCACTGCTGTTCAAGGTGTTGGCCATCTCTTTACATCTTGGTACCTTCTGCTGTCACTGGTGGCACTCAAGTTAACTTTGGGCACCTCCCATCTAGGAGGGCATTCACTTTCTAGAGACCCTGAGGAAAGGCCACTGAGCTCTAGAAACCCTGGTGATGTTACCAAGCTTTGAATCTGGTCTTGCACTGAGGCTGGTCTTAACTAGAGCAAAAGAGAACTTGGTTGCAATAATACCAAGGTCATGGGTTCAATCCCCTCTGTGGGCCACTGACTTAAGAGTTGGACTCAGTGATCCTTGTGGGTCCCTTCCACCTCTGAATAGTCTGTGACTCTGTGGTTCTGTGTCTGTAAGCCAAGCCCAGAGGTGGAACAGAGCAGGTGCCAGGGACAAAGCAAGACAGGCACATGCTGGGGCTTCTGCTCTACAGAAAATGAACCACAGGGCACCTCATGGCCAAGAGGGTTCAGGTGACAGGAGCCCCCAACACAGCCCAACTCCTCCTCTCTTTCCAAGCAACCTCATTTTTCCAACCTGCTGGGCACAAGGGTAAATCCAAGCAAGGAAAAGATACAGGCCAGCTTTGCCAGGGTGCACACTGCAAAACCTTCTGCAAACAAAAATAAATGTGTTTACTTTGCCAAACCAAGGGAACTTCATGTCCTCTTTGTGGTGAGTTATTCCAAGATGGTTTTTGCACGAGCCTGCCAAGGAGAATGTGGGGCTTGTGGGCTGTGCAGCAGGAGGAGGTTTGGGTGGCTGGTGGAAGTGATTGGGCTGGAGGTTGTTTTTGAAGTTCTCTGATTTGCTCAGATTTCCCCTGAAGTGACCTACAAAAGCAAAGGGGAAGGGAAGAACTTGTGCTTATTTTCTCTAGTTTACTGCTGTCAAAGACACCTTAAAAGCTGTCAGAGATATTTTTCCTCTCGTTTTCTTCCTCCGTTTTGTAAATTCAGGTCAGGCCCGCATTTGAAGTTTATCAAAAGGCAAACTGGAGAAACTGTCTTTTCTGAAAAAGTAAAAGGGCTGTTTTTGATGTCCCGGGGGCTGCTCTGGCAGCATTGCCACCAGGAGGGTCCATTGTCCCAGCTCAGCTGAAAACAACAGATACAGAGATCTGATCCAGCTCTTAAATGGGGACAAACCACAGGCAGCAGGAATGCTACCACCTATTCCAAATTAAAACTGCCTGTGAGGATCAGACAGACATGAGCTGTGGGCTCAGCAGCTTCCCATTTGCACTGAATGCATTGGGAATTCTGCAGGACACTCCAGGCAGAGCAGGTCTGCTGAGCCTTGGCATTCCTTGCATTCCAAGCATAAATCCCAGGGGATAACACCAGCCTTCCACCAAAATCAAGGTGCACTAACCCAAATCAAACACAAAGCAAGGACAAACCCACTCACTTCCACAAGAAATGCACAAAATTGGAACATACACCACTCTGGCATGAGTGTTCCAGCTCTCCAAGTCCTGGCTGCCGGGAATCTCACGGCTCCACAACCAGGAATCTCAGCTGGGTTGGCTCAATGATGTGCAGAGGACACTCCAGGCTGCCTTTCATGTTTTCTCCTGTGTGTTGGGGACAGAGGATGAGGGAATTCTTTACCCTGAAAATACTCAATTATTTTAATAGGATTACATTGGAGATTGACAATATTTAGAACAGTCCCCGGAATTTATTAGCCTGCCAGCACTCCAGATAAGTAATTTGAATGCAAAGATCTCTTAAACTTAAGTAACTAACTGGCAAAGAGCCAATTCCCACCCTCCATGTTTTAGGCACAACACTAAGTTTTGGAAATGAGTTCCTAAACTCAGCAGTAAAATGCTTCAGACAATCTCAAGCCCCAAACCTTTCCCAGAGATCTCTTCTAATGACGTTTTTGCACACAAACACAAGGGTAGAGGAGCTAAAACCCACAGATATTCCTCCCTCTTTAAACATCTCACGTTATGAGCAAACCAAGTCATACATGAATGGAATGTGGAGTCCAAACTGACATGAAATAATGTAGCTCTTCTCCACAAGGAACATGGTGCAACCACAAAATGGCAGGACACTTAAACCTAGAACTTGCATTTTGGAGGGACACAATTATTTCTGTGCAGGCCCAAAAGAATTCTTGGCTGTAAGGAGGTGGCATCCCAGTAGGGAATTAAATGTCCCCTACTGCATTCCCACTGCCAGGACAGGATCACACACCTGGGGAGGGCAGGAACAGGGCAGCAGTGGGTGGGCAAACCAGCATCTCTGCCCAACTGGGCTCCCCATCACATCACTGGGAAGGGCTGCAGAGGTGTGCAGTGTCAAACTGGCCCTGAGAGGGGACACAGTGCTGCACCACCCCAGTACCAGCCCTGCTGGCCTCCCCAAAACCCTCATGGGCTCGCAGGAAGCGCCTGACACACACGGCACAGGTTATTTACTTGGGGGGAGGGAATTAATAAAAGAGTCATAACTGGTATTTACATAAAGCTTGACATACTCAAAGCCCTGTGCAAACATTAATCCTTAACAGCCCTCAGAGGAAGGTCAGAGTTATCCTCTCTCCACATCAAGGAAATCTCTGACAACTGTGCTGGCAGTGGCTGTGGCAGTTCTGGTTGGTTCAGCTCGCCAGGTTCTGCTCCAGCTCACCAGGCCCAGGTGTGCCGCCACACCTGCCCAGCTTTCCCTTGTTAGAAACACCCCAGTAACTGGGGAAACCATCCCATTAGCCATGAATGACTCCTTGAAAACAGCTACCCTCCCGTCAGAACTGCTTAGCTCTGGCTCTGCAGGGAAGGAGAGGGCTTCTTCCTCCTAAAGAAAGAAGGAGTAAGAGGAGGGGGATCCATGCATGTGGAAGAGAACAGCACATTTCTGGCAAACTCAAGTTGCCTTCCCTTTAGAGCCAGACAAAGCCACCATCACATCCTTTGCCATCAGTCCAGCCGTAACATCCAAAGCAACTGTACTGGACAAAGCAGCTGGGAAGAAAGGAGGGTCATAGTGGAAAGTTTGTCACTTTTGTCACAGCCATTTACCTTCAGTTTTTGGGGTGAAAACCCTCTGTGAGACAGGCCAGGTCTGATCTGAGGGATCCACTGCAGAACTGGCAATTAAAGCAGGGAAAGGCTCCACACCAGTGCCCAGCCCCACTCATCCCTTCACAGCTCTCATTGCAGGATGGGTCCCCACAACCTCTGGCCCGCGGCCCTGTGGACATCACTTCACTGTCCCTAAAGTGGAGCCAGAAGGGCAAGGACAAGGAGCAGGACATGGAACTGCTGCTGCCACCAATGCTCGAGGGCAAACAAAGGGTTACGTAAGCCAGAGGACATCAGGAACACAACTGAGGAGGAAAGGAGGGTGCCTGGGGTAAAAGCATTGAGAAATCTAAAGCAGAGTTCAGCCAGAGCTCCCAGAGCCTGTCCAGAGCACACAGTCCCCTGCTGCTGTCAGTAGGTATCTGTAAAGCCCCTGAGCAGCATGTCAGCCCTGGCCATGCAGCACCACTCACCCACCCAGACAGGGCTCTGCACAGGATGCTGCAGGCTGAGGATCCACACTGGAATAAACACACCTCAGGACTCACAGTTTCCAGCTTTTCAATCAGGAGACTGTCCAAACATGCCAGCAGGCACTGTTGTTCCTTCCTTCCTTCCCCCCAGTCCTGGCCAGTGCCCAGACAGCACCTTTCCCAAGCCCCACTCCAGCAGGAAAATGCCTGAGCAATGCAGCAGCATCCTGGCTGACAGCAGCTCCTGAAGCATTTGCTGAGCTTTTCCCCTTGAAATCCAACTGCCTGGCACCCCAGGGTGCAAGATACAACTCAGATAGAGGAAAGCAGGCGCCCCTTCCAAAGGCTGCCACACTTCTGAAAAGGCAATTTAATGCTCGCTTTGTGTTCAAGCTGGGGGAACCAAACAGAGGAGAAGGAACATGTACAGGCATTATCCTGCTGGCCAGCCACCAAAAAGGTAATTAAAAACCTCCCCCTGAACAGGTGGGTCAACAAAACCAGCATTAATGCCTTGGATTGCCAAGGAAATGTCTCTGAGCACACAAGCTGTCCCAGCAAGCCCCCAGGATCTGAAAGCACATTTCTGTTCTCTGACACCTGGTCCATGATGAAATGGTTATTGATCCACTGGGAGCCTCCAATGGAGCCAAAGGGGCCGGATGGGGCAGGGGAAGAGGAGTCCAGGTGTGCTGGGGATGGGGGCAGTGCACTTGCAGAGCTCACCTTGCCAGCCCTGCAGAGTCCCAGGAGCTCCTGACCAACCCACACCAGGCTATTTGGGCAGCACAAAATCTACAGAGCCTCCCCAAGTCTTGTTTGGCCAGCACAGCATCCATACAGCCTCTCTAGGTCCTGTTTGGCCAGCACAGCATCCATACAGCCTCTCTAGGTCCTGTTTGGCCAGCACAGCATCCATACAGCCTCTCTAGGTCCTGTTTGGCCGGCACAGCATCCATACAGCCTCTCTAGGTCCTGTGTGGCCAGCACAGCATCCATACAGCCTCTCTAGGTCCTGTTTAGGCAGCACAGCATCCATACAGCCTCTCTAGGTCCTGTTTAGGCAGCACAGCATCCATACAGCCTCTCTAGGTCCTGTTTAGCCAGTACAGCATCCATACAGCCTCCCTAGGTCTGACAGTGCTCACCCAGTGCAGGAATGTAAGGCTTGGGATACTCCTGGAGCCCTAAACTGAAGCTGGAAGGATTCTTTTCAACAGACCACGGGCTGTACTCTAAGAAAATAACAGAACAAACTGGGTGGGCAGTGCCAGAACCAGAAATATCCACCCCAAGTCTGACCTTGCAGTCCCAGTGCAGCGAACACCTTGATTTACGGTGCTGCCAGTGCCATTACAACACCGAGCTCAGAAGGAAAAGGTCCATTAAAAGATTGCTTTTAGTATGAAATTTCACCGGAGATACATTTTCTCTTGTCAAGGGCACCAAATTGTCCACGTAATTTCAGACCTCTGTAGTAAACATCCTAAAAATACAGACTTTTGCAGCAAATCACATTATCTTGAACAGGGTTTGCTGAAGTCCTTCCCTCCACTGGCTCAGGCTGGAGCTGGAAAGCCACTCCACAGCTGGCAAGCTCTGCCCTGGCCCCAGCAATCTGCACACACCTGCTGAAATCCCATTGAGCAATTTTACAGCACAAACCTCTCCAGAAAGGAAGGTTTAAACCTTTGTCAGAAAACTCAGAAATACAAAAACTGCCAGCACTGATAAGCACGTGCAGAGGCTGCCAAGGAACAGCACCAGATCCCCTGCAAATGGAGGATTTTCAAAACTAAATTAGAAGTTATCTAATAGCTCTGATCCTATCTCAGAAATAATCTCTTTCAGCTCCCTTTCCACGATCTTGGGTGCTCACACCAGGAAGAATCTATTTCTTCACATGGGCTTTTTCAAAGGCAGAGGTGTATTTTGTTCCCAAAACGCTGCCTTGAAAGCTCACCCAGTTTTGAAAGTAAGTTTATAGCTGACATTAACCTTGCAAGTGTTTTGATATTCCTTTTCTGCCATTTTTCAAGGGGTCAAATTTGATGAGTTTGTCAAAAAATCTCTTCTGGAAAAAAATACATCCCAATCTCCTGTTTCCTCTGGAGGAACTGCCTTCACCACAGGGAGCATCTTCACCACATCAAGAGCATCAAGAAAAGACACACACCCTGCCAGTCCATCAGGCAGCGATAAGCACCTTTTAGGTTCAGGTGTATTTATGTGCATGTTCTCCCATTAATCTGCCATATCAACAAGGAAACTTGGAAGCTGTTCCCCCAAGTTAGGAAGGTCATAAAGAAACAGCATAAAGCACAAGGAAATATTCCCACTAAACCAAAAGACTTCTCACCAGCACCTTCCATCATGGCCTGAAGCAAAGCCCAGGCCAAGAACAGACTCTGTCAACTCTCCCAAGGTAACCCAGCTCCCCTCAAATGACCTTTACAAATGTCAAATCATCCACAACTCACTGCACTGCTTTTCACTAGAAACGAAGCCAACAGCTCGGAAATCCTACATGTTCACGTGATGCAGGAATTCTGTCCCCCATGACAGGGGTAAGAACACTCTGGACTCATCACTCAGTTAAATATTACAGCAACTCAAGGCTGTGATCCTCATCACTTTGGAAGGAAAATACCAGGAGCAACTGGCAAAGCTTGATAATGCCTAAGCCTCTGGATGGTGCATTAATGCTCCTGATGAGGTGGAGGCTCCACCAGCCTGGGAAGAGCAGCAATCCCTGCACTGCCACCCGGGAACGGCACGACCAGCCCAGCGAGTTCTAATCCAATAAGTAAAACAAGAAGAGCAACACAATGTCACTTCCCTTCAGTGTTTACGGTTCAGAGAAGAGTTTGCGTTACTTGAGGCTACAAATATTGCAGCTGAAAGCATCAAACACATCCACTGCCAACTTAGCTGTGAAGTTGCAGAGAGCCATCGACTGCTCCACACGCTGGGCCCAAGATTTACTTAACACTTGGATCTGCTGTGAGTGAAGTCAACAAGCGAAGCGTCAAACAGTCCAAGGCAGGAGCCTTATGAAAAATACCTGCATAGAAATGCACATATATTAAGGCTACAGACCACTGGGTAGCTGCCAAAAATGATGGAATACAGTATGGTTTACTTATTTCTTTTTAATGGCTCCAACATTCCACCTGAAAAATGGGTCCTGGATCTCCATAATTGGGGATAAAAATTAAGCGACAGTTGCCATTTGTCACGGGGGGAGCTGATCACACACATCACTCACACAACCACGCAGAGCACACCTGATGCCAAGGTCCCTCCTGACAGAGAGCAAAGGGGCACTGCAGAACCAGCACCTAAACTGCAATTCCAGCATAGCACAAAAGTATGACATACCTGTACAAATGTGTTTATTAAGCAGAGTGAGGTTGATCTCTGTGTTTTGTTTTCCACTCCTAACATCACCTGAAACATGTTTCAGTCACAGGCTCCTGCCTGACCATGAGCCTTCCTCAGAAGGCACCACAATAGTACTCAATTTAATATCATTCCATGGTTTTACTGTGTCACCGAATGAGGAATGGTTTGGGTTGGAAGAAACCTTAAAGCTCATCTCGTTCCATTCCTCTGCCATGGTTAAGAACACCTTTCACTAGACAAGGTTGCTTCAAGCCCTGTCCAACCTGGCCTTGAACACTTCCAGGGATGTCCTTTCTCTCATCCCTCTTTTCTTGTGGTCAGTGGGGGAAAACTACATTTTAAACCAGAATAAGCTCCTTCAGGCACTGCTGTTACACCAACTTCAGTGACAACCTTAAAGCCTCATCCCCAAAAGCGCTGCCAGGCAGGTGGCAGTGGAAAGGTACCCTATTTAATGGTTGTCCCCCTACACCATATGGGGTGTAGGATGTTTCTCCTGTACCTTCCCTCCTTCTCTGACCTCATGGCAATGCCAGAAAAGAGAAGCCAAATCAATTCCCAGACACTGACACAAGGCCAGCCCTGTTATCCATAGCAGTGATGTGATACTTTCACTCCCATCACTTCAGCCCAGCTCTAAGTAAGACCTGCCACAAAGGAAGACAGTTTAACACCGTTTAATACGTGAACCAGTTTTCAGGAAACTGGAGCAAACAGAGAGGAAGAAAAACAGGTTTTATTTACAGATTTCCTGACGCTATGAAGGCACATTTTCATTTCATTCCCACACAAGCAGCTCTCCACTGGGAAGTTCCGCCTTCATCTCCTCATTCACTTCTGTCGGTGCTCTCAAAGGAGGCAAGGGAAGTGTGTTCCATCCTTACATTTCTTTCCAATCACAAAGCAGCCCAAAATAAACACGAGAAGACTCTGAACCACTAAATATTTTTAAGTACTTGACACCCAGTTCCCTCAGAGAACTGCACAGATTGCACATTCACAGAACGCTGGGATTCTTCACACATTTTCCAGGCCATGTTTCTCAGAATTTATACAGTTTCTTCCAAAATATTGTGTAATATATTATACCACCAGAACACTCAACTGCTTGGCTGGACACATGAAAAGATTTGCTCATTTTCTCCCTTCAGTTTGCTTCAGGTGATGTTTTTTATATATATCATTTCTTCAGCCAAAACCAACAATACAGTAAAATAATTCCCTAAATCCCCCAAAGAGTTTGAACTATCATTCATTTCGCACAGAGCACCAACTCTGGAAAATTTCTTCTAGGAGACTATTGGAAGCAAGTCCAGTAAGTTGAAAGTCAACTTAATTCTTCCAAATTCAACTATCAGAGATCTCCAGCCTCACTAGAGAGAAGGGAAATCATATATATATATATATATTTACACACAGAGAGATATATCTCCCTGCCCTGGTTTCTCCTATTTCCAAAGGGCTCCCTTTTAACCCTGAGGACCCCAGGTAAGGTGGACAGTGCCACCAGCCACGCAGCATCAGCACAGTTATGACCACGGAGCTATTTTGGTTTTATGTACAGAGTTTACTACCACCTTATAAAAGAAGGATTTCCAGAAGGCAAATGGACCGACGTCTCAAAATAGAGTGTTTACATTAACGCTTGGCAAGCAGAGCCTGCAAACAGAGATGAATAGAGATAAGCTATAAAAAACACCGTGGACATTTACTTGCTGGAATAGGAGCTTGTAATCCAATTTCAAGTCCTTCTGCCAAGTGTTACACACAGCATCTTTGTGTGTGACGATTTCAGCCCCCACCGCCCCTCGGCAAAGATCAACCAACGAGAAGAACCGGCAATTCCGGCAGAACGCTCCATTAAAGAGCCGTTTGGATGGGTAGTTATGATCTGGGTATATCCAAACTCACTGTCCCTCCATTTGTGGAAACATTAAAAGATCAGGAAAGGACAATAAATGCTGCCTGAGAGGCACGAGGGAGGCCGGAATGAGGGTGGAAAAACAAACCTTTCCGCACCTTTCTGCTGTTAATGGCGAACAAACAGGCTTTGCCTGCGTTTGGAGGCTCACGAGAGCCCTGTGGATGCAATTACTGCTTTGTAATTAAACGTGTCTATTTGTTCCACACACAACACACTAAGTCACATAAAACAAGACAGTTTGAGCCAGTTCTCCCTGGATGAACCAGAGCAGGATCATTTTGGACCAGTGGGCACAAGCCCATGTCCTGCTTCCACCAGACCAGAGCAAAGGCAACCCAGCTCCAAGTGCCAACTCCACCTTCCAGACTTCCATACTTCTGAAAACTCTTTTAACAGCCCTGATTACACTGGGTTTTGGTATTTTTAAGGCATGAAGTGGTATTTTTAAAGCTTCTAGTATCACCTGATATCCGGGAAGAATTCTTCTTCCATTGGATTTTAGTTTGACACAACACAGCAAAGATCCCTAATTCAGTTAATCGCTCATCACGTAAACAAAGAAACCTCTTGAGAACCAGAGAGCAACACGCACATGTATTTGCAATGCATAAGAGGATTTTTTTTTAAATGGCAACAATGCAATCTATTCAGTGTGAAGAGTCTGGGAGGCCAATTAAATACTTTGGGTTCCATAATTATAATTGCAGTAATGAATAGGAAGGAGCATTACTGCTTGCACAATGCAATTCCTCCTCAAGTCAATGATTCACTTCTTGTCTGCTTTCAACTAACCTTTTGTGTCTCTTCATATCAGATCCTGCAGATTACTTTGACTAGAATAAAAATATCCCCAAATATCCCAGGTAATGGAATACATTTGCCATCCCCCAACTATGCCTACAGAAGGGATTGTGCATTAAATGGGTAACATTAGCTTTGATTAATTAATGAAAATCCAGGGACGCTCAGGCCACGGGCAAGCCAATGACAACAGGGAAAAGCTGAAACCCGATTGCCTGGGATGTTTTGAGGTTTTTCTCTCCCTCTAAAATAGCTCTTCTTGATCGCCCCTCACCTGAAAAGCAGCTTTGGTGAAGGATTCCTCTCCCTCATTTTCTTCCCACAGCAGCTTTTATCCACCATGTGCCTGCAGAAATCAGCCTCAGGAAACTGAGGATTTATTCCCAGGGAAGTTAATCCCAAACTGCTCCGTTTTCACTTGGAAAAGTAAGTATGTTTTGGTTGGTTGGTTTGGGTTGGTTGGGTATTTTACCAAATATTTTTAGGGCTCCCCCAAACTGGATGCCCACTGTACTTTGCTGCATCTTAAGAGTGAATCACCTGACAAGAATTCCTTAACTTCTAAGAATTTCCAAATACACCAGAGCTGAGGTAGATTTTCCCCCCAAACAATTATCACCTTTGGTAAAACTTCTGTACAATCTCCCATGGAAAATAAAGCTCTTTCTCACTGAAGGAGAAAGGGTTAATGCTGGGCCAGAGCTGCACAGGCACCAATTGCCCCCCCTGTCTTAAGGAAATGAAAACAAGAGATTTAAGTAAATCCAGCTGTATGAATTCAAAGCTTCAGCTTGCAAGACAGCAAAGCAACATTCTTCATAATGCAGAGAAAGGGAAAAGTTAATTTTATTGATGGAAGACCCAAAAAAAGGCAGATACTAATCTAGGCAAGTGAAAAATCTCCTGCTCTGTACAACAAAGGGGACCTGGAGTGCCAGGCACTGCAGGGATTTATTACAAACCTGAGGAGACAAATAAACACATCCCCCTCCTTGGGGTTAAGCAAAGTGCTTTTGGACTGTCACTGCTCATCAAAAGCAACTCTGAGGATCTGATCACCTTCACCAACAAAGGCTGAGTGCATCACAGCAGACTCTGCTCATGTAACACCATGAGGAACAAGGCTTTTGAGAACCTTCTGTACACACTGCCTGCCTCCAGAAACTCACCTGGGCACCCTGCCCACCTGGAACACACCTTCAGTCACCCACAGCTACACTTGGTTTACTCATCTTTGGTACTGCCCAGAAAAAGACTAATTCAAAAAGTCAACCCTCGCCTGGTCGAGGATATCTCAGAGGCTAAAAGGAGCTCTGCAAGATCACTAATTACATACTTACTGACTTCTAATGAAGGCAACTCACAGAATCTGTCATCAGGACTGTTATGAGACTTACCAAGAGCCACAAGCAGCCCCATATCTGCCTGTAATTAATACAGCCCTGTAAAACCCAGCACTGCCGCAATCAGGTCCGAGCGCGCACGGCCACGTTAGTTGACATCTCCTGTTGACTGAATTAGAGCATCTTCTAATGAGGCTCGCTTCAAAATCATTTTACATCCATTTGCTCATGTCAGCATCAATGTATTCAGCATTATCTACCAATTAGTAAACCGGAAAACATTCTTTAGATAATCTAAAATCTCGCTAAAATATTCAACGTGTCATTCATTTACTGCAAACTGCCCTATAAAAACAAATTACTGGAACCAGCTGTCACAAAAGCAACAAGTGTCTCAGGACAGAGTGGTTTTTAAACCAAAGGCTTTCCAGGACATGAGTGAGGTGCTGGTATGCTGTCTTCACCTCCAGCAGAACCAGTCACTTCCAAAGCTGCCTGTGTCCCCATGGAGTGGGTGAAGCCACTACAGGCATTGATATCACCAGGAGGACACAGTTCACTCTATCTTGGAGTTCAGAAGGACAGCACAGGGGTCAAGGGTGAGGGCTGCGAAGGGGTTCAGCCTTCAGAAGGATCCAGTGTCTGTCTGGGATTTTACCTTCTGGCTCTTCAGACCAGTCCAGTGCTGAGGATGCAGCACTGCCAAGGAGGCACGACCCAAACCACGCACCTTCTTGGTCTGCAGTTAGGGACAAACTTCCTCACCTTTCCAGGGTTTTTCAGGATTGACAGACTCAGTGATGGGAAGGTGTTTTCCACTAGATCAGGCTGGCAGGGATCTCAAACAGCTCTCCAAGTGCAAGCCAAGCCTGGTGAACAGTGCCAGGGCTGCAGCTCAGGTAGGGAACATTGCCAGCCCTGTGCCAGCCCAGCCAGGGACTGCTCTAGAAGGATTTCTAATCCAGGAAACACCTGGCAGCAGCTTACAGGCAAGCTCACCCAGTACTGGGACACTCCATGGCCTCGGCAGGGTGAGGATCACTCCCTGCCACACCATCATAACCCTCCACTGCCAAATTGTCCCACCTCACCAGGTACAAGTGGGGTCATATGTTAGGAAGAGAATCATAGAATGGATTGGGTTGGAAAAGACCTCCGAGATCATCAAGTCCAACCCTTAGTCCAACTCCACTTCCTTTACCAGATCATGGCACTCAGTGCCACAGCCAATCTCACCTTAAAAACCTCCAGCGATGGAGAATCCACCCCCTCTCTGGGCAGGCCATTCCAGTGCCTGAGCACTCTCTGCAAAGAATTTTTTTCCGATTTCCAACTTCAATTTCCCCTGGCAGAGCTTGAGCCCATCGTGCCCCCTTGTCCTATTGCTGAGTGCCTGGGAGAAGAGACCAACCCCCACCTGGCCAGAACTTCCCTTCAGGGAGTTATAGAGGACTCTGCATGTCTTGGCAAAAACAGGGCAAAAGCTTTTTTTTGTCTGGTATTTTTTCTACTCAAAAGAAGCAAACCCCCTTGTTTTTCCCTAAGTTTTACAGGCACAGGAAGGGTTGTTTGGAGAGTAGCTGGCTGGTTTTTTTCATCTCTGGAGTGTGGCAGAGCAGTAAATCTTGCATTATGCTCTGAAGACTGTCAGGTTTGGGCTTCATTTTGGTCTCAGATTAGACTCCTGAAGCAATGAATCTTCCATCACGGAGGCCATTACCAACTCAGTTTTCCTTCATTTTGGACTGCTTTATCCCTGATTGTGTTATAAAACTTATCTCCAACCCCCTCGGCTGTGAGGGGCTCAGCAGATCTTCAGACTTCCTGTGCCAGGGGAGGTTTAGGTTGGATTTTGGGAAAATTCCTTCCCTGGAAGGGCTGTCCAGCCCTGGAACAGCTGCCCAGGGCAGTGGTGGAGTCACCATTCCCAGAGGGATTTAAAACCTCTGCAAAAGTGGCACCTGGGGACATGGTTAGTGTGGTGGCCTTGGCAGTGTGGGGTTAATGGTTTGACTCAATGATCTTAGAGGGCTTTTCCAACCTATAAACGACTCTCTGATTCTAAATTACCATATGCAAATTGTGATCATTTAAAGGCATTTATAAAAATCAAGTAAAACAACCCATGAATATTGAAAAATGCTTAAGTGAGAAGTTAAACGACAATTTTCAAAACACACGAAGGAAATCTGACCGTAACCAACCAGTCCCATGAAATACCGTATCTATCATCAACTTTTTAATTACCAATTGATCAACATGTAGACAGTGTAATAGCTTTCAGCTTTTAATTACTGAACTATCAAAATTCCAACCAAAAAAGGAACCTCCAGAGATGAAACTGTAATGCTTGATTATTCACTGCTACATAATGAATGATTTGTTTTTAAACAAGATGTCAAGTTCCTCATGTAATCCATCTGGATGTGTGACTCTGCAAAGCTCACACTGCCCATACTAAGTACTTGGGGCTTCTTTTCTCTCTTCTCTCCTGACCCCACCAGTGAAAGCTTTTGGGGGATTTTCCCCCCTTAAGGCAAAACAGTCCTGAATCAAGGGGCTGACAGGCAAACAAACTGCCAAACCACGCTGCGAATCCAGACACGCTGTTCCAGCTCCCTCCAAAGGGACAGGTTTTGCCTGGGAGGGAACAGATACTCCTTCCAACTCGCCTGTAGTCCCGAGGAAGCAGCTCTAAAAGGAGAAATACATCCACGGAGTAGTGGGTATGGAAGTGCTGCCTCTCGCTTCGCACACCCGGCACTGTCAGAGGCACCGATGCCGCAGGATCTGGGATGCAGCTCCCAGGTTTTCTTCCCACAGTCTAAGCCGAGTGAGTGCTGCGAGGATTTAAGTGTTGGCATTACACAGAAAAGTACATCGGGGCAGGGGGAGGCTTTTTATCTCTGCCCTAAATTCAGCATCAAGCTCAACATCACATCCACACATCCCTTCCACACATTAACACGAACCGTCCTCTCCTCCCGGGTGTTTTTATCCAAATAACCATTCCCACTTCAAAACCCCAAAACTGACCGCTGCAAATTTCCATTTCCATGACAAGTGCACACGGCCCAGAGGTTTTCAGCAATATGAGGATGCACCTTGAAGTCACAGAGCCCTCCACAGTCTGCACTACCCAGAGAGGATTCTGCTAAATTCAAGCTTTTTGCATTCATTTCCCAGAAATACTCATTTGCAAATTCAGGGATCCGAGCAGGGATGTAAAACATTCTGGAAATAAGAGCGTTAAACAAGGGTGGTTCAAGCGGAGCCTATTTGTCAATTAGCAACAAAACCACCAAAAAATAACATTGTTTGTTGCTTCAGCCCAGTGGCAGCAATAAACATCCCTCAGCCCGAGCCCCTGGTGTATAACCCTTCAGATATTCCCAGTGCATATCATCCCTGAATAGTTATTCCACAGAATCGCATCTGCTCCCACAAAAAACAAGGAACAAGAGCCTTTTATTTTCCCTTAATCACATCCTCAGAACCCCAGTTATTGCCAGTCAAACCTAGTAAGACTTCCCCCATAAAATCACCCACTCCAGCCACATCTGGGCTGTGATTTCCACACGGAAACCACAAGCTCCTTCCTCGCACTTCCCTTGGGAAGCTGCTTGCATGCCGAGCTTGTACAGATTTCCACATAAGAAATTCAGTAATCAGTCCAGGAGCTGTAAGCACTTATGACAACAATATCTATCAACACTTACCATATTTACAACTAAATCATGTAAATACCAGGCAGCTCTCCTCTGCATGCTGATAATCCCGACAAATGAAGGCTGGAAAAAAAACACTCCAACAGGAGACCAGACAAACAAAACCACGTTGGGTGGGAAACAAGCACTGATGGCACTCCAAGATCACCAACAGCACTGATGGTAGAGCGAGGGGAGCACCCAGGGCCACCCTGCCTGGTACAACCACACAAGCTCTCAGTCATTCACAATCCCTTCTTGTGCTTGGTTTTGTATATTTTCTGTACATACTGGAGCATTTCGTAAATATTTCATTACATAGAATCCCTAATATTTCCCAGAAAAATAGCAACAAGCTGCTTCAATACCTACTCAGAGCATTTCCCTCTCCATCCGCCTTTGAATCCCTTGTAAATCCCAGGAACCAATTTAAAATGAAAAGATCCCAATTTCAGAGAGGCTTTTTTCCCCCCTTCCCGAAGATGAACCCCTTTTACTACGCTCATTAAATCAACAAAAATGACTCTTCAGCTGGTTCACTCAAATGCAGCTTCCACAGCAGTTTAGGCAAATGCTTTCTCAGACCTTTAGAAAAGTGATTCCATACGTAATTGGATTTTTCAGCACAACAAAAATACCAAGTTATTAAAACTCTCACACAGCTTTGAATCGTGTCTGTAATGGACACCAGAGTCCTTGACCACTAAAAACACATTTTATGTAAAGCAACAAGGAGCTGCATCTCCAAAGGTCTCCCAGAGGATTCAGGAACAGTGTGCAGTGTAAGGTTTGGTTTTGGGGCAGTGAAATCCAGAAGGAGGGACCGATCTCACCAACATCCCCACTAATTCTGGCACAAAATCCCTTCATCGCTGAGAATCCTTTCACCCACTGGATTGACAACTCTGCTGGGCTCTCCCTGGGAAGAGGCAGATGAACAGGCTGAAAATAGTTTACTAATCCTAATTTATTTACTGCAGAATCATTTCATCCACTCCCTGCTTTCAGACAGGATTTATCCACTGCCACAGACCCCCATCTCCCATGAATAACTAATTCTGTTCCCTTATCCTGCCTTGGCCATAAACCCAAAGAAGTCAGATTTTGGGGGGAGCAGTGCATGGGGGGGGAAAGGAGAGGAGGAAACTTGTGAATACATCAGGTTATCCAAAAGATACTTACTCTTATAAGAACTGTAAAAGAATCATTCAGTAGGAAACACTGAAATCACATTTAATGGAACTCTTGCTATTTTAAATACAGCCTCTCCCTTTCCAAACAGGAACAAGATGAATAGACCCATCCAATCTCACAAAACAGAAAGAGTATCCCAAACCAGACAGCTGGATCTGGCATACCACACATGCCGTCCCAAGCTGCATTCCACACACATCATGTTTTGTTAACATACTTGAAAATTTTGGATCCAATTTACCAACGAGAGCCTGGAGGAGTGAGCCATCCTCTAACTGTGCATCTGAAATTCTCCCAGAGTGATTTAAGAGCTACATCACTGGGTTTGCTATAAACCCTCTGTTTACAAGGCTCCTTGGATTCCTACAGAGCAATAAACGATTTGCCTCCAAGTATTTTTCTTATTTCTCATCTCCGAGTTTCTCCCCCTTTCTCTGGTGAAGTCCAAAGGGAACAGCGTTAATCTCCCGTCTATCCTGCTTTAATCTTCACTCTTACTGAGGAGAGACACAACTGCTGCTCATGCTGAGGAAGCAATACTTGGCAGTTATGGATTCAGGGAGTTGATTAAATGTGTACATCCTGTTAAAGATTCTATGGAATGATTAAAGTATAAGACCTTTAAATCGAAAAAGAAGCTGCTTGTCTGGACAGACCTCAGGAACCTCAGTGTGGGAGTCGCTTTCAGTGGTTCTGCCTACTCAGGGATGAGTAACATCTCCTTTGGAGCCACCCACAGATCAGGAGCTGAGGAAAATCAGTCCCTAATAGTGACACAGCACGTTGTGTGTCATGACCCTGCAGACACAGACTCTTAATGACACATCCTCATTCCAAGTTGTCCTTATAAAATCATAGCAAATGACGGTCAGAAATGAAAAGTGTCAAAGGAGAAATCCCACTCAACCTTTAGGCACCTGGAAGAAACTTCCCTGCATCCACACTCCCAACAGTGACTATAGACAAGATGCAAGAGCAGGTTACATGGGTCTTGCCTCATCCCTAGAATGAGTCACCTTCTCATCTACACAGGACAGGGGTGGCATGATGCCTGACAGCCCATCCTGCTCCGGATAGGGATCTGCACTGCCCTGGCCCTCCAGGACGGGAATAATACTGGCACATGCCAGGGAACTGCACATTGTTTCTCCAGACTCTGCTCAGCATGGAAACAAACATGTGTGGCAAAGACATTCATCTGCCTGGAGACCCAGAGCTGCTGTCAAGCCAACACAGTGACAACTCTTCCCATGGCAAGCAGGGGGTTCACTTTGCTCATTCCTGCTGCGCCTATCCCGGAAAACCTAGCTCGTTCCAAGGAGTCCTAATGAACCAACTGTCCCCCAGAAGCTCCACTTGACAAAGCTGATGCCTGACGATGACAAGCATTCACAGCTTTGATGGTTGTCAACCAGCTTCCCCCAACGCCACAGAGCCCAGTCAGGCTGTCATCACGAAACGATAATGGAGATGGCATCGCTCGGGATCTCGGCACCGAACACGTTACCCCGTCATCCAGCAGCACTCCCTGAGTAAGGCAGGGACAGAGCTCGGCATGAAGGCTTTTAAAGAGCTGCTGACACCCAACCCAACACAATGTGCTTTCTGCTTAACAGAGCTCCTGACTGTGTGGCAGGGCCTGTCCTTGAAACAGAATCTAATTCCATACAGACTGCGAAAAGCAGGAGGGATAACCCTAAGGAGCTACACTGCTTCTACAGAGTCTCTAAGCCCATAACCTGTGTCTATGTTAGGTAATGTGAATGAAGATATTAAAGAGACAATAGGAACACAAATAGTTCAAACCATATTTTCAAGCAAAAGAGCTTAGAATGAGAGTCCAAAACAAACTAAGCTACAGCAATAGCTCTCTAAATGTCAGCATTTCAGGGCCTCATTTCAATGACACTGATCAGAATTAGCTGAGCAACCTCATAACCAAATTCCATGGAGCAATACGGGGTTTCTGTGTTTGTCCTCTACGCTCAAGCAATTTGGGTTTGTCCAACATCAACCTCACTGTGCCAAAGGATGATCCGAGGTGTTAAGGGATGATCTGTGGTGTAAAAAGCCCTCTCACTTGAAGCTGTGTGTACAAGACCCAATCAGCACTTTTTGGAACAGTGCCCCTGAAAGTGACCCATCTCATCTGATGTGTCCAGACAGAAAAGCAGCATCACTTTCTGCTCTAGGAAAGCAGAGAAAACACTCCCATTCTTCCACAAACCTCAGTCAACAGAGCTGATCCACGATGAATATTCGAATGCCTGTGCAAACATCACTGTGTAACCACAGGCACTGCAGATCCACAGTGGTGCGGTGACTGTCCGGATGGTGCGGAGCACTGCCAGCATTAAGGACCAGGGTGGGTGGATGGACAGATGGATGGATTTCCACATGGGTCCAGACAGCACAGAGGCACTGTGTGAGGAGGAGAAGCCTTTGCAGCTGAGCCAGCAGCTTTCCCCTCAGTTTGACCCAGCTACACCATTTCAACACCTCTCAATGAACAAAGGGCAGCAGTTGCCCAGAGTTATCCCACACCACACCAGGGCAGTGGGGTGGGAATGGCTCTGGAGAAAGTCACTGTGTTCCCAAGGTCAAGGATGTGTCACAAAGCACATCCCAGAGCAGCATCATTGTGCTAAAGGCATGGAGTGAGAGCTCTCTCTGCAGAATTAAGGACGGATGTGCCTCTGCACGGCTACAAAATCATGGCCGTGGGGGCATGAGGTGCCTTTATTTCTGCGTGTTAGCCCAGAGGCTACACAGAAAGTTTCTTTCCAGCCCAATTCTCACAGAGCCCTACTTTGCTGCAACCCCAGCTCCAAAGCTGAACATGACTAACATTGAAAGTGCTCTGCCAGGGAAGCTGCCAGGCAGCCTCATTTAAAAACAGGGAAGCGGCAACAAGCAGTTCCTCATGCTTGATCCGATTACTCTGATCTCTCTTTTGACGCTGCAGACTCAGACTCGTATTTCTATTGCTCTGCGGGGGGAGCAGGGGAGGGAGGGAATGTCACTTTGCTGCTTCATATTTCTGTCTTCCTGTCACACTTTGGAGAAGGGATATACACTACCAAGAGATAGAAAGGAATGGATGAGGGGTCTGGGATGCACCCACTTCACAGATGAGATGTCACACAGGCCAGTGGTACACCCAGGACCCCCATCAGGCCACCACCCACAGTATCAGCACTCCTAGACCTCCCTTACTGGAGCTTACCAAGCCCCAGTATGGTCCCATGCTGCCCATGAAAAGTTCCTATCTATAAACTAACAGAAAGGTCTGTTTCTGTTGAATGTTAAGTATCTCAGGTCCAAGAGTCATCATTTTAGGGACTAGCACCCAAGTGCATTCTGTGAAGGGAAGGCCCCACTGACAGAGTCCAGCCAAGAGCCACCAACTCAGGAGCCCTGCTGACAGCCTGGGGAACGCAATGACATTTACATTCTGGAAGCAGACCTTGGAGGAGACCATAAATCAGACTCAGGCACTCACTAACTGCTAAAAAAGGACACCACAAGACCACAGAGGTTCATTCTAGACGTAATATGAACCCAGGGTTTTATACACCCAGTGCTCATCAAGTCTAAGCACAACTTTAGGAGGCAACGCCGGCCTCATGGGCAGCCTTGGCTCCAACAGCTCACTGGCAACTCCCTGCTCTGCAGGTACAGATCACTGTCCCCCCTGACTTCCACTGCTCAGCTCCAGAAAACAGAACACAAGTGCTGCAGCCTCACCATCCTACAGAAGGCTCAAGACAGGAATGTAACAGCTCAGGGCAAACTTCACAGCTGGGACTGGAAGAGGAGGAATGTTTCCAGTACAACTATTTCTCACTGCCAAATACACACCTGGGTTTGAAAACATGCAGGTTCTCGTGTACTGCTGAGACTACTCCCCCTTCAATGTTAGCACCTGACTGGAACTGTCACTAAGAGGGGAGAGGGCATTCAGGCTGTGTCGTTCAGGCAAGACCTACAAACACAGGCAGTGCTACTTTGGAAGGAAAAGCCAAGGCAAACCCAGCATGGACCTGTCACAATGCAGCACCTGCATGTGACACTGATAGCAAACACCGAGAAGCTGCCAGTGCTTCCACAGACAACAAAACAGCCAAAAAAGCAAAACTAAAGACATTTTCCAGTTAAGCTACTGCCCACAAAAGTTTTATATCTCTGAGCAAAGAGATGTGCCTAAGTATTGCTTTGATCCTTCAGACTGGAACTTAACTGGCTATCAAGTCTTCTACTGATTCACCTTGAGAATTCGGTAAGGTCAGAGTGTTTTCAATGCTCAAGTTTTTAAACCACAGAAGAACACAGCCAATTAAAACCAAACCGCATGGTTAAAAATAGCTGGCACAACCCTATGGATGGACGCTGTTGGTCTAAAATAACCAGGGCAGCAAACGTCCCTGGTATGACCCAGTCAAGTGTTTTAAATACAAGCAGCCACCGACCACATGCTGCAGCCAAGTGTGTGGTGCAGGCTCAGCACTAATTCCAAGAACTACCACTGCTCCTCAGGGACTTGTATCCCCTGCTAGAATTTGGAGTGGGTGAAACCAACTGGCCTGAAAGTCAGGTTTTCACAGCCCTATTCAGCACGGTACAGTGGTTTGTGGGGCTCCTCAACACCCAGTTCAACACTGTGGAAAGGTACAAGGTGAGGGTCTGCTGTGCAACACAGCAGAAAAACCCAAAGGTTCAACAGGTAATGAACACATTGAGAAGGAAAAAAACTATTGTTATAGTAAAAAAGGCTGAGAGAAAGCGGGTGGGTGGTGGTCACACGTGGGCAGGGGCATCAGAGTTCCTGAACCCGCAGAACTGCAGCTGGAGCTCTTCCTGCCCTTACAAATTAAAAACTGGAATATCTAAATCCAGCTCGTGGCTGAACCACAAACGCCAGCTCGTCTCGGCGTGGCACGGGCCAGCCACCACCCGCCCCAGCCGACAGCTCCTCGCATTCCAATTACCAAAGCTGAGATTGACGCCTGGTGGTATTTCCCTTCCAACTTGCCTGCCACACATCCAAACCCACCCTCTTCCCCAGCACGCTGCCCCGAAGCGCCCGAGCCCACGCCAGGCGACCTTCAAAGCATTTGCGGCGGAGCTCCCCAGGAACCACAGCAGCAGCTGCTCGCTGCACTGTGCAATTACATCGCAGGAAAGCGACTGATTTATGGAACTTAAACAAGTACATACCACTCCTAATTACAACATTCCACCTAGGGGTCTCTCCTTCGTGGCAGGTTTCCACACAGAGTCCCTTTATTTAGCACCAGTGGGTTTGCACTGCACTACGTTCCCCAGAGGAACAAGCACAACTTATTTTTTTAACACGTAGCATCCAATTTCTCAGCAGAGACACCGGCTGCATGTCCAGCTTTGCTTGTGCTCTTAAGCCTCAGCATAAGTATTTACTTCCTGGCCCAGATCCAGGGAAAGCTGCAGCCTTGCACCCGTGCTCCGCTCTCAGCCTCTGGAGCCTGCTCAAATCCTGAGCCACAGATGGGAGCCAAAATGTTTGGATACAGGAGGGATCCCCTGCTTTCCCAACAGAAGTACCACCAGGTGCTACCAAAAACCAGAAGAGGGAACAGGTTGCCAAAGCCCATTTACAAAGTATGACAATCTCTAGAAAAATGGGCATTAAGCAGAAACATCCAGAAAACTGCCTACATGCCAGGACCAGGAAGGTGACTTTTCTTTTTGTGAGCAAATGCATTCTGAGAGGTGCTTAAATGGTCCATTTAAATACAGGGTATATCCAGGCTGGAACACAGGTTTCATTCCAGGTGGCCTCAGGCAGAAGCAGGGTTAATGAGCTGACCCATTTTCTGTCCAGCAATAGGGCAGAGAGCACGCCCGATGGCACAGCCATGGCCCCACGAATGCCTCTGGTCCTGGCAGGGCTGGGGAAAGGCTCGCCAAGCACCCTGACGACCCAGCCAGAGCTGTTTGCTTACAAAGCCTTCTTTATTTACACACCAGGAAAGACAGCACAAGGCAAACAAAGGCGACGGCAGCGCAGCATCGGCAGAGCGGCCGCTGATACGGCCCAGGGGTCCCCCGGGGAGCGAGACTCTTCTCAGGCCTCCTATCCCCACAGCCATCTCTGTGCATGAACAGTGGCTGCCTGTGCCAGGGGGATCCCAGCTGTGTCCATCCCGATGGCATCCATCCCAGCAGCATCCACCCTGGTGATGTCCATCCTACGGAGGGCGCTGACAGCCGTCCCCTCTTCAGAGCCGAACACACACGAAGCAAAGTGATCTCCTCGCCTTCCCATCCTGAGGAGCCTCCTTGGCAGTGGTTTCAAACCAGATTGTCATGGTTATAAACCTGGGCTCAACTGCCTACACGCCAAGACAAATGAACCCAAGCTGCAACCCAGACGGATCGCTTGATTCCCCAGCCCCTTCCCCGCCAGTGTTCGCATCGCATGCAGAACGCAGCGCATGTTGCTGAAGGCCAGGGATGAGAAGACTCGCCTTGCTTGCATACAAAGGCTCCTTGGAAACTCACTCCGTGTTTACAAAGGAGCCTGGCTTAGCGCAGCCGCGGTGGGAACACTCGCTGCCTTCACGGGGGGCTTTTCCAGGGCTGGTTTAATGTCAGCAAACACCGAGGCTGCAGCCACGACCACCCTTCAGCCACCCCATCACAGCTCAGTGCCACGGCCAGGTCGCAGCTCCACGCCAACACTGGCTCTGAATGCCTCCCACAGCTTCAGCTGGAAAGTTGCTCTTCCTAAAGTGCCGTGCGACATCGCTCTACACCGCAGACATCGCTGCATTCCACCCCAGCGCTGCCCGACCGCCTCGGTGCAAGACCATTCCTCAGCCCTCGCCCTGCTGCACAGGGGCATTGCAGAGCTTACTCAACTGGAGAGCATCGGGAGCTGACAGAGAGAAGTCACGGAAACACACAGATCCATCCAAACCCGAGTTACCCGCTCAGCTCAAACCAAGTCCCAGTGGTGCCTATTGCTGGTCCAACATCCCCGTGAGCGGAGGCAGCAGAGCCCTCAGTGTCGCTCCGTATCACGGGATGTCACCACCATGGCAGTGCCATGGCACTCGCACCGCTGTGCCTCGGGTGGCATCCGCACGGGAGACACAACCGCAGCACTCTGCGATCGGTGCCGACGCTGCTGCCATACGCTTGTTCTCTCTTCCCAGAACACTGAAGCTAACAAATAGCCTGGAAAAGGGGGAGATTAAGGGGAAAAAAAAAAAGAGGTCCTCAACTGTAAGGAAATTCTGCCTAAAAGCGGGGGGTCTGGGATTTTATCCCGTGATTCACAACACGGCACCGCAAGCACAAAATTGCCATCTTCCACTAACAGCACAACCTCGCGCAGCGCTTCTCACCCAGATGTACAGGGTCAGGCACAGCCGCTGCGATCCAGCATCCAGCCCTGCTTTTGTTTCCCTTCAGCGGCTCCGCGATCCCACATCGCAGCATCCCGCCCGTCGGCTGGGCAGCGGTGACAGCCTGAGCATCACTCTGGCCTTCAGTAAAAACTGCTCTTAAACACAGCATTCGAGGTGATGTTTTAAGAGCAAGGCAGCAAAACAAAGGATGGAGGCAGCCGTCCTGCAGGAGGGCTCTAGTTTCCCACCCAGGCGGTCTCTCGGTGCCAGGATCTCCCGGTCACACCGGCGGGAGATTCACGCGGCAGCAACACCAAACGCGATCCCAAACACCAAACGCAATCTCACAAACAGCAACTTGCAACAAAACATGCGAGAGGCTACAACACACCGACTGCAGGAACACCTGGGCGCTTGCTGCCGGGCACGGAGGGGCCGGACCGGAGCGTTTTCCCGTCTCGCAGCGCCAAGAGCCGGCGCGACCGCTCCTTCCCATCGCTCCCGTCTCCCCTCAATGTGCGCTCCGGGATGCGGAGCGCGGGTTCGGAGCCGGCCCGATAGGAGGGAGAACAAGCTCAAAGCGACACCGGCTTTCTCCCTCCCACCACAATCCCACCAAAAAGGCCGCCCGGGAAAGAGCGGGGAAAGCATGGACATGTACATAGGCTGTGAATAAAGCTCTTTGTTCGCCGGGCTGCTGGCCCCTTCGTCCCCCCTTCCGTACGAGCGGGATTCAACAGATCGCTCAATGGCCTCTTGTTCTTCCCAAACATCCCGGGCAGAGCACCCACTCCCTCCGGCCACGCCGCCCTGTGCCGCCCCGCGGGCACGCTGGAAACGTGAGCTGGCGCTACCGGGGATGTTTGAATGGCAACCACCCCAACACGAGCGCAGGTCGCGGCGGCGGCTCCGGGGTTCGGCGGGGAGCGACGCCAGGCTGGGCGGGGGGCTCGTCGGCCCCGACGGGGGAGGCACCACGCCCCGAGGGAGCCGCGGAGGGAACCCCACCGGCCCCGCTCGGGGGACCTCGTTAGCCGCGTTAATTAGCGCCCGCTGCAGCCGCAGCGATCGCCCCCGAGCGCGCCCAATGCGGGGGGTGAGAGGGGGAAGCGGCTGCGGCGGAGCCCCCGCGGGAGGGAGGGGAGGGAAGGCAGAGAAGGGAAGGAGGGGAGGAAAAGGGAGAGGGAACCGCCGCGCAAGTTCCACTCAGATTCCAACAGGTTCCCCGCTCCCGCGGGGGTGCAGCATCCCCCTGCCGCCGCCAACACCGGGGGCGGCGGCGAGAGGGGAACAGAAGGGGCGCGCACAGCAATTAGGTTTTAATTGCGAGGCCGCTGATGAGCCCCCGGGCAGCAGGAGAAGCCGCTTCCATGGAAACCGGCAGCGGCTGCCCGCGCCGCCCCGCCACGCGCGGGTGATACCGCCCGCCGCTCCCGCCGCCGGGGGCGCTTCCCGGGACCACCGGGATCACTGGGGCGCGGCGCGGGGTGATGCGGGCGCGCCCCGGACCCGCGGACACCGAGGAGTACCCGAGCTCCGCCGCGACCCCCGGGGGCGAACCCCCCTCCCCGGTACTGCCCGTGCGCGGCGGCGGCGGCTCGCCCCGGGCCGGCGGGGAGGGGGTCGCGTTCTTCCTACCTCTGGGGATGATGGCGGCGGCGGAGAGGAGCAGCAGGAGCAGCGGGAGGAGCCCCGGGGCGCCGCCGCCGCTGCCCGCGGGGCCGCTGGGCTGGGCGCGACCCGCCATCGCCGGCACCTGCCTCGCTCTGCCGCCGCCGCCGCCGCGCCGCCCGCGGGAGATGGCGCGTCACGGGGCGGGGGCTCGACGGGAACACGCCCCTGCCAACCCGCCCCGCCCCGCACCGGGGGTCGGGCAGCGCGGGAGGACGGGCGGGGACAGCAGCGCACCGACCCTCGGGCGGAGGGGTTGGTGGGCAGCGCTATAGTGAGGCCGTGCCCCCTCCCCGCACCGCCGTGCCCCAACCGCAGCATCCCCCCAGCGCCCCGCTCCCGACTTTGCCCCTTGCAAGGGTCGTGGTGCCCCCGCAACATCCTCCCCCACCACGAGGTAGCACGCCGGCATCCTTCATCCCGCGGTACGCCCTTCCGCCAGTGTTCGCTCTCCCAGGAATATGTCCCTAAAGAACTTCCCCCCCCCCAGTCAGAGTGTCCCCTCCCCTCCCACCCCCAGTGTCCTTCCTCCCACGCTGCCCTCGTTCATCCTCCCAGCAGCATCCTCCTGCGGGGGTCCCTCCGGTGTCGCCCCCCGCGCCGCTGGAGGCGGTGTTGAGCCTTGGCGGCTCCGGGGGAGCGGAGCGGCCGGAGCCCACGAGCCCCCCGGCGGCGGCGATCGGGGCTCGGTTAGCGCAGCCCTGCAACAATTCCGCCTTATCTGTGGATTTTTCATCCGCTCAATGGGTTTGGCGGGGGTTAAACGAAGCAAATTAACAAATAAACTCCCGGAATTGCCCCCTCCTCGCGCACCCCCACCCGGGGGCTCAGCCGTACCGTAACACACGGCGAAGGGAGTGGTTGGTGTCACCGGGAGAGTCCCCGGGAAGTGTCCAGGCTCCCTTCCCACTCGCGGCACCAGGAATAGAAACGAGGACTCGCTGACAAATGGGCCCATGCAAGCGTTAATGGAGCAAACAGAGAATGTCAAATATTCCAACCTTATTAATTAGGTTATTCCAAGTTAACCTTAGGCAGGTGAGTTGTCAGTTCAGCTTTATCATCCCAGATTCTGCCAAGCCTAAGGTTAAAACCGCCCAGGGCAAGTGTTGAGTCACATGTAGAGCTGGGAAAAGCTTTCACCCATTGGAATGCAAAACCAGGCCGGTTTCACACCTGAGGAAATGCAAAACGCTACTGCCTCAGACTCGGTTTGGGGCTCCCTCCCCAGACCATACTGTCTCCCATGATGACAAATCTTTGCTCCATAGCCATGCCAAACATCTCTCTTTCCTGTTCAACAAGCAGAGTTTTGGACCACCATAACCACCATGATTCCATAACTAAGCCAGATTCATCCCCCCGTTTTTGAGAGAGCACTTGTCTTCACCTGGAATCTCAAATTCCTTCCCATCCAGGAGGACCCAAGCGCCACTAAACACAGCAGAGAAGCTCCATTGGCTGCTGGGTAAGCCCACATCCAGGTATCCTCTGTTTGTGTCTTTAATTACACAGTGTAGCCCCTCCTCCACAGTATCACACATTAAGACCCGCTGTGGCTCAGACATCAATTGAGAGACAACCCGTATTAACTAAACAGGTTTATAATAATTCAAGTATTCCAAGGGTGAGAACAAAAAGTAGTAGGAAACACAATTAGCATAATAAATATCAATATCACAACGGCCAAAACAAACCATGACAAATTATCTGCTGGTAAATGGCCAGGAGATTATAGAATGCAAATTGCAAATCCTGAACTCTAGGAAATGACTTCCCTAACCTCCCATGTCTCATTCAGCAGACGGAGAGGGACTCGGGTTGGACTCAAACTGGCGATGTTCCTGCTGGAGACGTCTTAGTGCCTTCCATTATGCATCAACTTTAATTTCAAGAGGAAAGCGATTTCCTCTGTCCTGGAAGCTTAGCCTGAGATTATTTGTCACAGGGTGTTTAGCAGTGACGATATTGCAGCACGAGGCCCGCTGGCAGTGATTGAAAGCTGTATTAAATCAAGTCACCAGCAGCCAGGGACAGCTGTGGAACCGAGAGCAGTGGCAGCAGTGTAGGGAAGGGGTGTTGGGGCAGGAAGGGCTGTGAAGGTTGACCCGACCCACGAGCACAGTGGGTGTAATCGCGGGTGTTATGTGATGTGGTCTTTCTCTGAGTGACACATTCCCCTGGCAAGTGGTCACTCACTTTTGAGACTCACTCTCACCATGGAAGCTGGTGGGAAAAGCAGGATGCTGGAACACCACCCTGTGCCCAGGCTGGAGCAATGGAAAAACCCACGGGCCAGCAACACCTATGGATGCCACTCCAGAGCTTGGCATTGGGGTAAGGAGGGGACCCAGTGACAGAGGAGCGCTCCCAGGACCCAGCTGTGTGCAGCCAGCAGTGAGGGCTAAAGTGCCACAACCCCCAAAATCAAGGCCATCATCTGCAGCTGTAGAGGTGCCCACATCGAAGATCAGATTTCCTTGCCTTGACACAGGTCAAGAGTGGCAGGAATTCCTTCTGGGAGCCTCACCCGGGCCACTTGGAGACCCTTCCCATGTGTCATTCCTGCTCCCCCCACTGTGGTTTAGCACATCTCAGAGACCAGATGGTGTTTTTGCATTTTAAACTCAATAAGCCATTGTTTGTTAATTCAACTTTTAAATCAGAGCAGAAATTAACTTAAAAATGAGTATTCCAATCTGTGATATAATTCCAGAGACAGAGCCAAACCCCATGGTTTCAAACACACAGAGAAAGGCAGAAGATAAAGGCAGTTTGTGCTCCACCTCCCTGTGACACAGCACAGGACAGTGGTTTGGACATGCCTCAAGTGGCATTTGGCAGTGGATGAAGCTGCAGACTCAAGGATGAGCAGCAGTTGCTGCTGAAGGGCCAGTGACTTGTGTGGTCCTGGTACAAACTGGCTTTAGTCCTGCCACTGCCACCTCTTGGAACGGTGTTAAGGGACACAGCATCACCCAATGGGTGGCTAATTTCAAATAACCAACTCTATAACCATTGCAGAAAAAGTTACAGTAGAAGCTGGTTTTGGATGGGTTTACAAAACTAGTAATTAATTAATTCCCTTTCCTTAGTTTCACAGATGATAAAAGGGACTCAAGGTGGCTCACTAGCCACAAGAGCTTTCACCATGTGCCCTGTCTTTGCCATTTGTTCCCTACACCCACCTAAGAAGTGAAAAAGAACCCAAAGCTGCCTGAGTTTGCCTCTCTAGAACAGGGTGATCTCACAGAACACTTCCAGGTACAGCAGGAGTTCCCATTCCTACGTGGCTCTTTGAGCCTCACATTAAAGGTGTTGTAGAGACCACAACCAAACCGCTCCCCCCACGCCTGGCAGTGTTTGTTCTCTTGCAGTTTTCTGTCAAGAGAAATAAAACAGTTGTCGATCTTAGGGAAAACACCGGCTCTGAAATTTTCAAAGAGCTGCATGGAACTTTAGCCACACAATTCACATGAAAGCAGCATGGGGCTAAATCCTGTGTAACTCTTTGAAAATTGAGGAGTTTGTCAAAAGGAGTTTGGAGAAGGAATAATCAAGTTATAGCATTTCAGATTTAATGGCTTGCCTGAAAGACAGCTCAGTTCTTGCTGGGTGGGTTGTGTTGCCTCTGCTGGCAGGACCCCAAAGTGGGACCACAGAGTGTCTCCTTGTACCTGTCCCCAGCCTGGGAAGTCCAGAGATGCCTCTTTAAAGATCAGGTAAAAGTGCAAAGCCTAATTTCAAGTCTTTCATGTGCTGTAAAAAAGTTGTCATTGGCCACACTGTCCCTCTTCAAATTCAGGGTTTAGCTACGGCACAAATCACTCCCAATGCATTTTATTTATCTGCTTTCCACTGTGATGAACAACAAATTTGTTCAAAGTTTCCAGAGGTAAAATGGAGTTAGAAAGCTTTGACAAGGACAGAGGGAATGTGGAATTGTCAAGCTCCATGAGGGCTGGGAGCTCTGTGGGGTCATCGCCCACACCCCCCTCACTCCGAAGCCCGGGAGAGGAGCTCCATGCCCATCCCACAGGCTGAGCTGGCATTGTGAGCATCCCATAGGGTTCCCTGCAGCCCATGGGCAGGTCTGAGTGTTTGGGATTTGCACTGAAAAGATGGTACATTTCAAAAGGATTCCAAAAACCACTAGTGCCAAATTAATAACTGAAAGCAACGTGTACAGAAGGGTGTCATATGGTGACTTCACCTCTCGTGGGCCAAGCACTGCGGGTGCACACAGGGACCAGCCTCATCACCTGGAGCAATGGTGTCACCTTTGTGCCACACATATGCCAGGCACCCACTGCAAACACCACATTTTCATGTATAATTTACACAATTTTCTCCAACACCCACTGGATATTCCCATTTGTCATTTCACTGCAGGTGAGTGGAGGGGGCTGTTTTTAAATTTTCATTTTTGTTTCCAGAGCCAAAAGATTCCATTTAATTATTTTTGAGCCACAAGTGTGACAATAAAACGCAAAAGTCTTTTGATTTTGGAGCAATCCTATTGAGGATCTGAGGGGCTGTCATCAGTGCAGCATCAGTCTTCATTATCTGATTCTTTTTTCAATTGGCTGAGCTTTACAGAGCACAAGGCTCTTTCAACAGGATGATAAAGGGGTATTTGAAATAAACAGAGAGAGTCCCCAGCCGGTGAGTACCTCGGATTGCTGCGGACTGTGACTTAATGCTAACTCCTGTGAACTCCAGCTTTTTATCTTTTAATAAAAAGCCATACAGATGGGATTCTTTGCTCAACTAAAACCTTTGTTAAAAAAACCCCAAACCCTAAGGAACAACAGACACTAAAAGTATAGAAGTTCTCTCTGAGCAAAGTGTCTTGCATGTATTTATTCAAGACCATCCAAAAAAAAAAGAGCATTTCCACATGGCACCGACAACTGATTCGTCATTATCCCGGCCACACGCTGGAGCAGGCTGGCTCCAACCCTGCTTGCTCCAAGCTAGGGCGAGAGATGCTGCTCTGATGCTCCCCCAGTGCAGAGCAGGGGCATTTCCACCCCTGAGATACTTGATTTTACCCAAATGTCTCATTTTGCCCCAAATCCAACCTTGCAAGTCAGCACAAGCAGCTGCAAGTGTATCATATAGTACCTGATAAGGTGTAGGCACCAAACACTTGCTTTTCTCCCATCTCCAACAAGCACAACCAGAAAGGTTAAGCTCCCCAGTCTGCTGAAACAAGATGAAATATTTTCAGATGGTTTTAAAGAAACCAGATTATTCCCCAGTGTAAGGATAAAGCAGGACCAATCCCAGCCAGCCTGGCTCCCCTGCCAGCCTAACCTTTTTACTGCTGGAGAACAAGGAGTAAGCTATAATTCAGATTTTTAGAAAGTTATTTATTTATTTTTTAAACACAGATCTAATTGAGAAAGGAGAGGGACAAATCATTTTACAGTCTTGCATCATCCTTCCTGCAGATGAGTCTCTAATGCACCCGCGCCATAAAACGCAGGAACTGTGCCCTCTGCATGTTGTTGTGACAAATTTCAAATCAAGAGGGTGCTTGAATGGGATTTATTACAATTGGAAGACAAGAAATGGTAATCTTTATGAGCCAATGACACAGAGCCTTATAATAGGAGAATGGAGTATCATTTTAAATGTAAAGCAAATTAGATTACCAGGGTCAAACCCTTCTACAGAGACATCATGTCTTCAGAGCGCCTCGTGCATTTGACATCCTCTTTTCAGGTTTTGCATTAGCATTTAAGTGTTTTTTAAGTGTGTTTAATATTCTTATAGGAGAAAAGTGCCTGGAAAAGTCAAGACATGGAGATCATGGGGAGGGGAGAAAGGAAGACATCAAAATAAGCCCTGGGGAAGCCACAGCCCTGTGTAAGGAGACGGCTCCAGTCCTACTGACACATGTTTAGCATAGTCCAGTCGCAATATTCATGATTTGAGTCCTACAGTAGAGCTGGGTTTGGTTCAACTCACCATCCCAACACACAAGTTTCAGTGTCAATGTCCTTTGGGAGCAGCCAGGGACATTCCACCACTGCCAGCCCAGCCCAGTGCTCCAGACAGGCACCAGAGCAAATTATTTGGGGTTTTATGTTGTTTTATAAAAGCTGCAGGAAAACAAAACACTTTTGATCCCATCAAAGGCCATATCTTCCCCACCACATGTTGCCTCTTGGGTGTTGTCTGCCCCACCTGAATTCCAAAAAACCCAGTTCCATCCCAGCAACGCTGTTTGACCCAGGGTTTTAGAAACATCCAAAAGGTGCAGAGGCAGCAATTGCTGCTTCCCTAAATTACCATACAGGGTTTGCCTGGGGGGAACAGTGTGGTAGAACATTCTGCTTCTCATCTGCACAAAGTGAAACTCATAAAGTGACTCTTAAGGACACCAGCAAGCCCACTGAGACCATCCACTATAAGTACACTGGTACCAGTAAAGGACTGGTTTTCCCTCTGGCATCTTGCTCCTACAATCACAGCTTGTCCTTCCCTATAGCGTCTCCTTTGCTGGGGACACCTCGAGCTGCAAGAGGCAGCAGGTCCTGAACCTCAAAGTCAGGCTGAGAGGATTACACTGACGTGAGTAAACACCTGAGCACACAATGCAAAACTTAGGCCATTCCCCTGATTTCAGACTTCATGTCTTAATCATCTGTCAACACCACACGTACCTGAGCACTGTACAGAGGAAAGGTCTCCCAGAAGGGATCCAAACACTGAACATGAAAGGAAGAGCCTTACTTAGCCTAGAGGGAATTTCAAATGAGGTTCAGCATTACTGTAGCTCTCCCTGTCAGGAGCAGTTAGGTTTTCATTGACTCCTTTTGTACCAGCCAGGCTCGCTTTGAAGAATTTGCAAACATCTTCACCTTCAGCTCCTGTCTGTGTGCTGTGGCTCATCTCTGGCATGGTGATAACTCTCCAAAGCCATAGCCAGGGGCCAGGACTCAGCTGCAGCAGGTGCTGTGCAGCAAACAGGAGTTTACCACTTGCTGCCCCCTGAAAGAGCTTCCCATCACTCTGGTCCATGGGAGCAGGCAGAGGACTGCAGATAAGGTGCCAAGACAAGCTGGCAGGTCAGAGGGAGAGGTGGCTGGCCCTGGCAGGCTGCCCCCCAGGTCTGACAGCCCAGGTCTGGTGCAGCCAGGAGCATTCCTAGTGCAGCTCCAGGGACACACACCAGGCTTACCAGCCCTCTCAAACCAGAACCAGAAGGCTCCATTGAGACTCACAGCAGTTACCTGTCCTCTTCTTTCCACTGACTCTATCCTCTTCTTCCCACCAACTCTATCCTCACCAGGGTGCATCCTTCATGTTTATCACCTGAGACAGGCTGTGGGCACTAGCACAGGTTTGGGAGAAAGACACTTTCTGCTTATGGACATACAACAAGCAGTAAAAATCCTGTCATGCACCTTCACTGGTGTGAAGTGCAAAGAGCTTGGGGGAGCATTAAGCAAAAGGACTCCAAACTTGTCTTCTTAAGCAAAAAGCATTGCCTGGGTGGTGAAGAAACAACCCAGCTGTGAATTTGGGAGGGAAGATTGGGGCAGGCTGATCTCCAAATGGACTTCAGAAATGCCAAAAGGAAAGCTATCCTTTCTGATGGGATTGCTGGGCTTTCAAACCAACAACCAGGACACCAAACAGCAGTATTTGCAGGTTGCCATCACAAAGCTCCTGCCATTCCCTGAGTTCTGGTTGGACAGATGAGACCCCAAAGTCCCTGAGCATCCTGCTCCTCTGTGTCCTTCCTCACCTGCTCAGCTCCTGACAGCACGCACAGGCTCTGTGCATGGAGTAGTTATACATAAATACACACACACATACACACAGAGGGTTTTAAACATGCATCTTAGCCTAGTAATTGTGGGGCTTTTGTAAGCTTGTCTCAACTTGCCGACAGCTACAGAGGAAAACATAATTCGTTAACTCTACGTGAGTATTAAAGAACAAAGCTGGAACTCCCATACAATTATATTTTATCTCAGAGCAAGGTGAAATCATTAGATATTAGTGAAGTGCAGTGGCACAAAAATGATCTGTTAGCGGGGGTTCATTACATTGTATTTTCAGAGCCAGGAAGATCAATGTGTTCATGCATCATGAATTAGTCTCATGCCTTCGTCTTCTCTGCTCTCCGGAAACCCAACATGATCTATCGCCAGCCATACATCATTGTTTCAGCATCGTGGAGCAATGACAAAGCTCCAGTTTCCACTTGTCACACTGACCAGCTGCATTTTTCTGCACAAGAGGGAAAAAACACCGAGGAGGAGGAAGAGGGTCATTTCTGGGCCAGGCTTCGCAGTAAATTTCAGCCCTTCAAACCTCTCCTGTTTCTGTAGATCCATCACTTTTATAATCTGTGCCTAAACTTGCTTTCCTTGCTTATATCCAAAGCTTGGAGAGCTGAGGGAAATTGAAGGAATAAATCCATTAAGGGATTCTGTCGAGCTCCTTCCTGCTGGCACAGAACTCTGCCTCCCTATGTGCATCCTCCAGGCTTGTGCTGGGAGCAGAGGGGTTCCCATCCCTCAATCCTTTTGTCCTTTCCCCCTTTGAGTCAATAGGAAAATACCATTTTCCCAAACACCTGGCAGCATGAGGCCTCTGGAAGAGCCTTCCCTGCTCTTTCATTATCCTCTCCACAGGCACCAAGGCCAGGAGATGCTGCCTCCGCCTTTCCTCACCCCTGGCCAGGGCAAAATCCTCTTTTTTCCTGCTGTGTAACCCAGTTATGGGTTTGAGTGTTCCCTTTTCCCTCTCAGCCACCAAAACATCCACGGCTGCACCCTGCAATTACTGATGGAGAGGCAGGCAGAAGATGGCAGTCGCTTGGCTTCTCCTACCTTCAGCATCCTCCCCCCGCCCAGGCCAGAGCAGCTAAACAGCCCATGACTCTGATATCCCTTCACCATCCCTGAGATGCCTCTGCCACCATCTCACAGACAGGGCACTGAGTTGGGGACTGGTTTCTCTGTCCCACACAAACTAAAGACAGCACAACACATTCCACCTGGGTCTCCATCACTGGTATCTTCCCTGCTTGTGAGCACCCAGGTAGGAACAGGGGCTCTGTGTCCTGCTCAGCCTGTGGGTGGGTGGGCGGGAGCTGCCTGAGCACTGCCAGCCCCCACCACCCAGCCAGTGCTGCTTCTGGGCATGCACAGGCCAGGCTGCAGCATTTATTTTTTTAAAACATTGATCAGCACTGTTTGAAACATGACAGTGTGCCAATACTTCCCTTGTTACGTGACAGATGACTGCACGGACTCAGGGCTAATGCTGCTCTCACTCCTTATTATTCACTAATGCTCACAAAGCAGCTGACAGTGGGCTGAGCTCTTTAGGGCAAATCGTTTCTTTCCCGGTCCCGGATGCTTTCAAGGCAATGATTCAGCTGAGGCTGGGGGGATGAGGCCCCTCAGACTCCATTTGGGCTTGTAGGAGCTGAGCTGGGTCCCTGTTATGCCACAGCTCTGGTGACAGATCAGGCAGCACCCAGGGAGCAATTGAGCTCTGCTGGGCTCTTGGCACACCAGGACAGACTAGATGGGTGCAAACATTTTTGATTTACATGGTAGTGTCACTTCTGATCCATCAGAGAGTCCCAGGTCTCGTGAGGGGGTCTGAGCACCTGCCCCTCCATCACGAGGGAGCTGCCAATCCTTCCACACCCTCTCCACAGAATCACAGAACCATTTAGGTTGGAAAAGACCTCTGAGATCATCGAGTCCAACTTTTGACTGATCAACACCTTGTCAACTAGACCAGAGCACTGAGTGCCACATGCAGTTGTTCCTTGAACACCTCCAGTGATGGGGACTCCACCATTTTCCTGGACAGCTCCTTCCAACGTCTGGCCATCCTTTCTATAAAGAAATTCTTCCTGATGTTCTACATGAACCCCCCCTCCTGGCACAACTTGAGGCCAGTTCCTCTCATCCTCTCCCTTGTTACCTGGGAGAAGAGCCTGATCCCCCCTGGCATCATTCTCCTTTCAGGGAATTGCAGAAAGTGATAAACTCCCCCTCAGCCTCATTTTCGCTAAGCTGAACAACCACAGCTCCCTCAGCCGCTCCTCATATGCTCTCCTAATCCTGCCTATCACCCCATCTACCCATCCTGCCCCCATCCCAGTCCTCCGCGGGAGCCGAGGGACGCTCCTCTCCCGGCGCAGCCCAGCCCAGCCCAGCCCTCTCCGTGGCTATTGACAGCGGCGAGCGGGGAGCCTTTCAGTGCCTCTTTGTTGGTTTTAAACAATGACTGTTGCCAGAGCTATTTTCGCTTCCTCTCCGCTGCTTTCCCCCTCCGTACAGTGCCGGGGCTCTTTTTTTTTTTTTTTAAATCAATGGGCTCAGATAGCAGTCGTAGTCAAAGTGACCTTTCGAATCCCAGCCGGAGCCAGGTCAGCTCAAATTGTGCTCTCCGCCCCCGCAGAACATGAAAGCCTTTTCATTTCTGGCTGAAGGGCCGGGGAAGAGCACGGCTGTTTTGAGGACATCCACTGTGAGCCCAGGCCTGGCATGAACAATAACCCGTGGCTTCTTGCCCTCAGTAGCAGCATCACTCCGGCATGCATTATCTGCTGCATCCTGATTTTTTGGCCACCCTATTTCTGCACTTTGAACAGCAACTGCGATATCCAGCTGAAATCCTGACACCTGAAAGCATGTGGAAATCCAGACAAACCTGTATGTTGTCTCCACAAGGGGTTGGCAAACATCCCACCAAACATGCCTGGCAAGGCACAGCTCTGAAGGGCTCCAAGCCTTTGCAGGACCCACAACCAAGCAGGTATTTTGTCTGCTAGGGAAACCAAAAACCTCACTTTCATGCCCTCCAGTCCATAATTCTCACACACACCACTAAATTCTGGTGTGTGCTTCAACTTCAGCACCACGGAGCATCACACCATGAATTACAGAAGCCCAATGGCATCCCATTCCCTACACCCCCAGTTTCCAGGTTAGATGTTTTCCTTCAGCAAAAAGAAGGAACAGAGGAAGACATACAGTGCTCAGCACAGGCAGGAGCATCTCCTCTCCCAGGGAAGTGGTAACAAATTACTTCTATTTCTTGAAGCCTCTTCCCAGGTGTACTTTGCCCTTTCCGAATGGAAAGGGGAGTCAGCACAGCTCTAATGGCGCTTTAAAGTCCCCTCTGTTATGGCAACACAGACAGCCCGTATTAAACACATTCAACTATGAACACGTTCCTTAATGGAAACAGCCAAATACACTTTTCCCAGGATGCTCTCCTTAGGGAGCAATATCTCAGAGGTCTGTTTACTCCAGCCTTGTGCTAACTGTTGGCTCCCACAATGCTGCCACCAGAGGGTCAAACACACACTAGATGTGTAACTACTCCCAGCATCACCTCAGTCCTTCTCTGTTCTCTGAATGCTGTGTCAGGCCAGCTCGTTAGCAATCCAACATTAATCCATGGACCAGAAATGCAGGGAGCACAAGGGAAAATGTGTAGTACTATATTGATGCAGTTTGGAAAAAGCTGTTTGTTCTCCACAGTAAGCATCCTGCTCTTCTAGCAGAAAAAATCCATCTTCTGCTGCCCAGAATGATTTTTTTCCCTTTTTACTCTAAGAAGATGCTCGCTGTAGCATGTTTACTTGAAAGTAAGGATCTCATTGCTCTTTCATACTCACAGCTTAAATGAGTAGCTTGCTAATTATTTATTTGACCATTTAGGCTTCTAATATCTGCAAACAGGTTTCAATTTTCTCATTATTGGGAATTATTCAAAAAGACACTGTGTCACTACTGAAAAATCGATGGCTTTGATCATATTTCCTTTGCCACTGTTGGATGTTTACAATTTAAGCTGTATTAAGTTACAATTGGCTTCAAAGGTCTGGGTCTTATCTGGGCTGATTTGCTGGTCGAATTCAGAGGTCACACAGTTAAACTCAAGACTTGTTGAACTTGATCCCAGCCAGATACTGATAAAGAAAACAACTGCTTTAAAGACAGGGAAGGAGTGGACAAAAGCTTTTCCTTGGCAGGATGGGCAAGTTGTAGGAGAATCCCCAGAACCCAGGATGGCTTCAGTGAAAAGCTGGTGAGTGATGCCCCTCATGGAGATGCTCCAGGGCTGCTCCTGCAGGACCACTACTCTCTGGGAGTGTGAGGGCAGAGCCAACACCCCTGGATCTAGGAGTGCTCCATGAGGAACACAATTGCTGGGTCCCTGCTGCTGCAGACCCTGTCCCCCAACAGTGATCCTCCAGGCTGAGTAAGGCCCCACTGGCCACTCCCCTTCCTGTCCAGCATCCCAAGGGATCTGGAGGGACTTGCCACAGAGACAAGACCCATCGATCTGGGAGTCAAAGCAAGGAAGGGAAAAACCCTCACAGCTGGGCTCGGTAATGGTACTGCAGGGATGCAAACTCTGCTCTGGACATTTTATCCAATTCGAAACCCTCAGGGAACACAGGCTGTAGCACAAGGTGCTCCATAAATATTTAAAAGAACAAAACCCAGTCTTGCTTTGGCAGGGACGTGGCTCACTGTGACTCAGTCCTAATCCTCTCCTTTGCCTGGACTGGGATCCTGGCCACTTCGCATGTTTTAAATTAACATCCATGACTCTCCTGCCTCCTTGGCAGCACCCTGGCTTCTCAGTGAGTCACAGTAGGCCACCAAGCCAGGGCAAAACCCTGCCTGTGTGTCTCATTCCACCTCTCCAGCCTTTGAACGTGGCTTTGTCTCCACGATGCTTTCACAGAGAGACCTGCATGGGCTTTGCTTTCCTCCTGAGCCCCTTCATAGGTTGATTTGGACTAAAGGCTGGAGGAAACAAACTCCTTTTTCTCAGGCATTGTGTTAAAAATACCTCCACCTCTGCAAGAAGCAGCTGCTGTTCCTTGCTGGCATCTTTCTCTTTCAGACCCTGATGTCCGTGGTTAAAGGGACAAAAGGCTGAGGATAAATTGAAGGGACAGTGCTGCAAACGAGCTAAATATAAGTGCCCCAAGAGCAGCATTTCCCAATTTGAGAGTTGTTTGCTGCTGGATTTCTCCTCCCCTGACAAAGGGTCCCTTTCACAAGCCTCCGAAAAAGCGCCAGCAAGCCCTGGGAGCACATGTCCAGAGGGGATGAGACGAGGACCATGACACACAATCACTCTTCTCCCAAGTGCCAAAAACCAGACACATTTCACTGCCCACGTCTGGGAACATTCCTGCACAGCCCTAATGAGGCTCGATGTGGGCTGGGTGGTCCTGAAAGTGCCCGGAGCCAGCGAGCAAGACACGAGCAGCTAACCCAAAATTTGAGGGATTTTAAGCATTTTTGACTGGGCATTTTATTCCTGCACAAGATGCATCCGGGAGATCTATTATGACTGTCAGGCGAGGCTGGGGCTGCAGAGCAGGAGTTAAGTGATGCCCAGTGACACTTGCTGTAATCAGATTTTCACATTGTTTGAGGAGATACAGTTCCTGAGCTCCCCAGCTGTCTGGCCTCATAACCAAACACATCTCCCAGTGCAGGCAGGACGCAGCTGTAACTGAATTCCCAAGGAGGCTATGGAGCCTGGCATTAGCCTGATTGGACCCAGGAGCACCCCAGGGCAAGGCTAATGCTGTGATGGAACACCAGGTGGCCAGATCTGCTCCCCTTGCCCTGTGCGTCATCTGTCATCGATTCCACTAGGGATGGCATGATGAACTCCACAGGGAAGCTGGGGACGTTCTCAGCACAGCCACCAGCTCACACCCCCAGCATACCATGAGCCTGGATGTAGCCCCTCAGAAAGCACATCTCAGTGGGCTCTGCTGCCCAGCCACTTTCTCAAGCCAACAGGTTAGAAAAAGTCCCAAATCCCCAAGTCACACACATGTTAGTGGGTTTTTTTCCTTCCTCTCTCCTGGACAAAGGGCTCACTGGAAACTGAGTTACCAAACATGCACTGACCACAGAATGAACACCAACCAAGCTGGTGTCTGTGGTCTAATGAAGCCAAAAAAATTTGGGAGCACTGGACACACAACCCTGCAGGGATGGCTGGCAGTCACCAAGCCCCGGGCACAAGGCACTCCACCAACACAGGAGTGAGTGCAACCCACAAAAGGATGGGGGTATACACAAGGATGCACGAGTCACTGGCAATACATCCCTGCTGGTGGTGCAATAAAGTACATAAACCCCTTATTTTTCTTAATTATTCCTGATATTTCACCTGTCATGTTGTCAGCTTCCTCTGAGAGCAACGATAAATAGTGCTTCTCATCTCACACCCTCAGGGAAAGCTTGCTATTTATTCCTGTGATGGGCAAGACATCATGACTAATTAGGAAAAATGGGAGCCCACTTGCACCCCAGCAGGAGAGGTAGCAGCAGCAGCTGCTCTGAGTGAGTTTGTGCTGTGGACCTTCAGCAGCTACCCCAGAGGTGTTTGGTCACTGCAGTTTGGGAGAGGGAAAGGATGGAGAAGGGGTTCTTTCATTCCCCAAGGCTTATATAAAAGGGTATTGAAATTTCAGAATGACTCAATTTACTATGAGGTATGTGGTCCTAAATGAGCAGAGGCATTGTTGGACAGACTGCCCAAGAGACAAGTTATTAAATTCTGAAATTCGGGAGTCCCTCCATTCCCATTCACCCCCTTACAGACCCAGGGAGTTCAGCCTCTGCACTCCCATCTTAAATTTCAGCCCACAGCACAATTCCAGTGGTAGGAGGATTTACTCCTTCTCTTCCCCTGCTACCACACACACTCTGATCATAACAAGGTAATGGAGATCAGCACTGGAGAGGACAACTCATGTGGGAACTGCAAATGCGTCAGATTAAAAGCAAGGAAAATGAATGTAGAAGTTGCTGTGACCACAGATGAGAACAACATATGCCAAAACTCTTAAATCTACACTAAGCAGCAAAGCAAAAGCAGCCTCATTCCTTCCCTTCTCCCAAACCATAAGTGGATTCATCCTAATGACTGTCCTAAACCCTCTGGTAGATGCAGAGAGAAGGCTGGTGTTCACCAGCACCAGCACAGCTCCCCAGGGAGTAGGGAAGGAGGGTGGGTGCCCCCCCCACATCCCAGCCAGTTACAGCGGCTGCACAGCAGCCGGGAGCTGGAGGAGTCTGTTCCTGGTGACATGTGGTGAGGGCCGGGCAGAGCTGGAGTCTTTATGTTGGGAAAACTAATGAGCACAAAACTCCCCTTGTCACTGTCACGTCAGCGAGCGCCGCCGTGGATTGTCGCAGCCTGTTCCGCACTGTCATGTCGGGTGAAAGTTATTTGTTTGCAAATTCTACCTCTGGGCACCAGCCCCCTCTAAATAAGCTGTCAGAGGCACTGGTGAAAGGGAAAGGGGGGTGTGTGTGTGGGAACCTCCTCACAAATCGATGCAAAATAAGAGATCACAGTTGGCAAATCTTTTAACTGGAAGCTAAAAACAGGGGCAGGCAGAGGTGGGGAACAGTCACCACCTGGCCCTGGTGCAACAGCAAACCTGGAGCAGTGCTCCAGCCCTGCCATGGGCCTGGGAGCACAAGTAACACTGAATTAACTGGGAGAGTGCCAGCCCTGGCTATGGGGGTGAAACAGGGCACAGCAAACTCCTGCGTCAATGACTCATTTATCCAGGATTTATCTTGGCTAATGTGCCAAGGCTGCCAGCTCTGCTGTGCTCCCACCCATCCTGCTCAGGGCTCCTGGCCACAGGGAGCTCTGATGTTACAGAGCTCTGTGGGGATGAGCAGCTTCTCCTGCAGCCCCAAGGGCTGGGTGGGAGGGCAGGTGGATGGGGCAGAGCTGAAGATGGGGAGAGAACCTGGGTAGTTTCATCATCAGCCCTGTCTTCCCAAAAGCTTCAGCCCAAAAGAGCTGCCCCTCAGCCGGGCTCAGCAGGCGTCTGGGCACCCATCCAGATGGAAAGCAACGCAGGAACCTCGCTCCTTCCAGCCATCCCCAAGCGCCAGCTCACACCCTCTCCCTCTTTTCTCACGTTCGTTTCAGGCTCAGCGCTGCTTCCCATATGCCACCAACATTCCCCATTCATAAAACTCTGCACCTCTCTCACATCTTTTTAGAGACACTGTTTATAGAAAGAGCCAGGCACCAAGCCCTGCCTGCCAAGCACATTCCAGAAACTGGGAAGACTCTAAGAGTCATGAGAAAATATAGGAATAACATCTCCTGGAGCACAGGTGGGTGGAAGGCAGAAGATGCCCTCCCAGGCTCCAGCACCTCAAGGCAAACTGGGCCAACAGCCACATTCAGGACCAGGTCACTGCCTTCCCTCCTCAGGGGCCAGGAGGGGATTTGTCACCTTCAGCACCAAGGATCTGACCTGCACTCAGAGCATCCTGCAAGCAAAGCTCCTGAGGCTACTAGAAGGTGAGGAAACAGTTTCTTCCTCAGAAATGGGGACAAAAAGGAAAATATTGGAGCACCCAGCAACCCAGACCTTTCTCTGCTTGACAGGGGCGGGTGGAACTCCTGTTTGCAGATACAGCTTCTTACAGCAGCCCAGTAAATTAAATTAAAACTATTTACTCTGTATTTACAGGCTTACAAATAAATCTCAGAAAGCATTTTACCGAGAGAGGCGGGGGAGGAAGAGAGATGGGGGAAAAGCATTTTCTGGGCTGAATATAAACAAGGCCACAAGCCTCCTCACAATTCCTTATTAGCTCAGAGAGAGGGGAGCTGGGGGTCAGTATGATTGGAATAACACAGAGCCAGGGAGAGCAGTGTTCCCTTCTCATTTACAGGTAACAAGAAAGAAAAAAAAAAAGCAGAGTGGTGTTTTGTAAGGGAAGAGCTCTCCTGCCTTTGTGTTATCCCAGTGCTCGGGTCAATGAGAGCCCTTTCAAGCTGTCACAGTGTTGGGTGTCCAGCCTGGAATGGGAATCTGGTGGGTTTGATGTTGTTTTTAAGTGGCTGATTGAGGTCTCCTTGTTTGGTTTGGTGTGTGGTGCACAACATGGCCCTGTGCATTAGTCAGGAAAATCGTTAGCTGCCTTGCAGAGGGAATGAAAGGGGAATGCAGGGATTGGGCTTGGAGGCACAGGAGGGATTGGGGAGGGAGAGTGGGAATCACGTGGCAGTGACAGCACATGGTGCTCAACATGGCATTGATGGCAGCAAGACCAAGCCTGCAGCACCAAAACGCAACAGCCACCACATGAGGCACCACAAAGGCAAATAGACCCATTCCTGGAGCCAGTCCCAAGGGTTTCATGAGTTGGGAGCACATTTTGCATCTTTAGGCAACACAATTGGCCAGTGTGATCTGGTTTAGGTTAAGCTGTATTTAAGGCTTCTTCTGTGTCAGTCCCAAAAGCTTCAAGCCAAATGCTGAGGTTTCTACTCATTTACCCTCTACCCACCTGTGCAGAAGCCAAAGGACAGATGTGAACAGCTCGAGCACCCTGAGATCACTACACTCCCAATACGATTTTTCTTCCCAGAGTATGGCACTGATGGTTAGTGGGCAAGAGGGACTGAGCTTGGCTTCAGCACTCACTGCACCACCAATCTCTTCTGTCAAGAGGGACAAAGACCCAACCAGCAGCTCTGCCCCAGAGCCAGGAAACCAATGCACATACTTAGGGCATGAGGTAATGAGATTTAAGCCACACATCTAAAAGCACAGTCTGTAAATGATTAGCCCCGTGTAAGGAAGATCCCCTTTGCCGGTGATGCATTAACCAGCAAATGTATGGCCTTTCTGACTCCAAACTGCTCCTTTCTCCCGCATTCTTGGGTTTCCCAGGAAATTCAAGATGAAAAGCCTCATTTCAAAGCCACCATTCCCGGATTTCACCTGGAGCGCGGGTGACCCCACGGTCACAATACACCTCAAGTAACAACACATCCCCTCTTCAAGAATTGATTTCAACACTGGAGCTGGATGGGGCCGTATCAGAGCCAGCCCTGTCTGAAGCCACACACACCATTCTCTGCAGTGTTCAGTCCAGAACTCACCCTGGCCCCCAACTCTGAAAACACCTTTCTGCTGTGATTCAAACCAGGGGACCAAATTCCCCCCTCCTACACCCAAAGGTACCTAGCACCATGTCCAGCACCTGCCCAGGTGTCCTGTATAGGACACAGGAGCAGTGTTTATCCCATCTCCAGCTGCTGCTTCACCAGTACTGGCAAGAAACCCCCCTCAATGCCCCTGCTGCAAGCTGTGCCCCAAAAACCTCGGCCCCATCTCTCTGCTTGATTTTTTTTTGTATGAGTACAAACTCGGAGCTAAATCAATCCCTTCCCAGCGTTGTGCACCAGTCTGCTCCCCATGCCCTGCTTTCTTTTGAACCTCACCTGCTCTGAAATAAAGAGCTTGGACTAATCTATAAAAATATTTTGGATGCTGTGCTCGGCAGCCCTGGGTTTCTGCTTTCTTCTTGTCCTCCCCGATTGACACAGGTGTCTAAGAATAGTTTACATTTGATACGGGTATCATTAATGATGATCTGGCAGGCGCTGCTGGTGCTCCGCCGCGTGCCCGGGGAGCCGGCGCCGCTTTCAACCTCCAGCTCCTTTGTTGCGGAGCGCCGGGCGCTCCGTGCGGGTTACACAGAGCTCTGGCTGGCGGGGGATGTTTGCTAATCAGGCTGGTGGCTGCAGTGATATGGTTTGGTGATAATTAGGCTCCAGTAGCTCTGTCTTCGGGGCTACTGAATCCGCATCGCTGCTGCTGCCACCGGCTGAGGTCTGAGCTGCAGAGCTGGCAAAGTGGAGCACACTGGGAGATGCCAAGGATGGAGCTGTCTCCTCATGCCTGAAGCAGGTCTGAAAGTGCTGCAAGCAAGGGAAAGGGAGATGTGGAGCAAAGTGATGCCATCAGCCCTAAGCTAAGCTTTTCCCCAAAAGAAGATGGGAAGCAGAGGGAACGAACTGATGGCTCCCATCCTATGGTATTAAGTCCATCAGTACTACAGACCCGGTGCCCACAGCTTCTCTGAATGAGCTCAGCACACTCAGTAGCACTAGAGAGCTTGTTAAGCAATCCCTTGTGGTTTTTTGCTGACTTGTCCAGCTCTTCTAGATGGAGGCAGACCTGGCACCCATCCTAAAATCCCAGTGTCACTCTTGGCTCCATACTCCCTGGATCACTATTTGCTGCCGTGCCTGCAGCAGCTCCCTGCAGAGTCAGATGCCTTGAGGGATGGTGTGTGGGGAACAAAGGCCCCTCTCAGGTCCCTGGGAGGGCAGTGAGGGACAGAAGGACACTGCTGACACCACATGTGGGTCAGGGTTGATGCTCATTGCTCATCACCTCCCTGCAAGAAGGAGAACAGTGACCTCAAACCCTGAATTTCAGGGTGAGAGGCATTGGCTCACGTCCCATCACAGGCTCTTCCAGCAGGAACTTCTCAAGCTGGAGCATGCAGAGGGAAGAAATAAACATTTCAGCAGGAGACTTAGTGACAGGCTCAGCATCTCCCTGGATTTTTCTCTTCCCAGCAGCAGTGAGTGCAGAATGAGGTGTGCAAGGAGCAAGGGCCCTGCATGGAGCAGGCTGCTGGAGAGGTTGTAATCCAAGCTTAAGGACAAACAGCTGCTGATTAAAGAACAGATGGTAAGGAGGGAAAAGGGGACAGATTTCTTACCCATTCCCAGATTTTTTTTTAATTTTTATTTTATTCCCCTCTCAGACAGAATGCAGAGGAGAAGAAACCCCCCAAACACACACTCCAAAGCAAGGGAAGGGTTTAACTTGCACAGATGTTTGGGAACAGAGAATTTCATGCAAAGTGTTGCAGCCTTTGGGGAAAGCACACACTTAAAATAAAACCTTTCCTACCTCTTCCCCAAATCTTTGTGAAAGGCCAGAGATACTCAAAGCTGTAAATTCTCCTAAGAGTCTGGGCTGGCAAATAAGTTTTGCCCCAAGGAACCTTGCTATTCCAGCTCTGATATCTTGTCCTTCCAGGGATTTTTAAGCCCCTTCCTCAGCTTCCCAGCTACCGATCCAGGGGAAATACCAGCACTTTGCTAAGATCAAAGGCTCAGACACTGGGAGAAGCAGGGTGCCATGAAATGAGAGCTGCATGCTGCTCCTATTCCCTCAGCCCTTCAGGATGTCTCCCTTTTTGGCTGCCCAAAACCAGCAGGGAATAAAGCCAGGGTTGGTTTTAGCTTGGGTTTTCCCCCTTGTCTGCTGGAAGAGGCATCCTGTGCAAATGAGCACCATGATAAAGTATGCAAGACAGGCTTCCCTTTGGAAATGGGAGATTACAGCCAAGGGATCACAGGAACACACGCAGAAAGCAAGGCTGCCACTTCTTCCCCAATTATTGTGCACTCTCGGCTCTATTTTGTTGACCTCGCACATTTCAATCAGGCTCCAGCACATTCTGCCTTCACCTGCTCTGAATCAAAACCTGGAGGGCTCAGATCTCCCTGCAAAGGAACCCTTTGATAAGCTTGTTAGGGATGCCAGGCAGCTCTGGTTCGGAGGGAGCTTTTGTAGAACACCATTGCAAATTTATGTCGTCACCCGAGAAAGTTGCGGGATTTACTTGGCAGTGTGTGGGAAGGCGAGGGAGCTGAGATGCTCTTGATTTGCTTCAGCAACAAAGGGCTGGAGAGGAGCAGAGCCCTCCCAAGCAGCCACAGCCGAGAGGAGAGTTGCTGAAGCCTGAGCTAGCAAAAAATTAAATAAATAAAATCAAAATACGGAGAAATTGGGGCACGCCGTGGAGGGTTAAAGCCAGAAACATATGGCATTGCTACCACATTTGAGCTGTCACGCAGCCAAGGATCACTGCTGCTGCTTTAAAGAAACACTCATCCATATGCAGGGGGGTTTGAGCAGTGAGGCTCCAGGAGTGCAGGGTCAGCACTGAGAGGGCACCCAATGCCCTCGACCCTGAACGCAGCTCCCAGCCAAAGACCATCCCCAGAGAAGCATTACTGGAGGAAAATCAGCATCCCACAGGTTTGTAGGGCAGATTTTCCAGGTTCCTGAAGTCAGTAGAAACTTATTTCTCCTAATAAGTAGGTCTCTACAGCCCACTCCCCTGAGTAGCCAAGCAAGCAAAACAGTATTGGTGATTTGGCACCTGCCCAAAACTTCTCCACCACTTGGAGGCTCCTTTAGCCCCCTTTCTCCATCCATCCACAGTTTTTCTTTCTTTCCCCAGAGGCTGCTTTATTTGGGACCCTACATCTCCTAACTACACAGACAGTGGTGGGAAACACCATAGAAATAAGATACAAGCTCCTTCAGGAGGGTGAATCCTGCCATCATGTCAACATCATAAGAGTTTTCCAAGCATCCCACTCCTCTTGGAGTATCCTGATGCCCTCTTGGGCTCCCAGCTCACCAGGTCAGACCTGCAGGCACAACACAATTCATTGCACCCACCAGGTACTGCAGTGAACTTCGCCTCTCCAAAGCCAATTTGTGCTCTCCACTGATCACCCTGCACTTGGACACTTGAAACACGAGTGGAGCAGCCAGGGAGGGTTATAACTACCCAGGTGCAGCCTAATTGTAGCTGTGGGCTGTAGAGGATTTAGACAAGCCACATTCCAAGGGCTGGACCACTCTGCTTGAGCACTCGGAGGCTCTCCCACCTCTGCCAATGTCGCAGACAAAGCAGTCTTATTTTTCACACACACAATGATGCTACAGCTGGGCCAATCAGTCTTGTCCATCTGCACAACTCCGTGGGCACCAGCCACTTCCTCCTGCTGCTTTCCATCTCTGTGCTAAAGCTTCCCTGATATTTCAAGCTGTTCCACACACCTTTCCTCAAGGTCCCTCCAAACACCACCAGTGCCCAGCAGTGGCAGATTTAAGTGATGTGATATAAACCTACCACATGCCATTCCCTGCTTTATCCTCTCAAGGAAGACAGTGTGGCACGGAGCTGCATTTAAGAAACCCTTAGAACAGTTCCATCCTATTTTTCTCTCAAAGGCAGCAAGTCTCACAAGGTGTTTTATACTCGTAGAACAGCTCCCTGCACCAATCCCTGGCTGCACGGTGCTGTGCCCAGTACCCTCCATCTCTTCAGAGAGGGGCTGGTGTCCTGAGTATGCCCCCATTCCTGCCCTCCACATTCCTTGCTTTCCCTCTGCAGGGTAAAGTTTATTTTTATGATGAAAGCCCAAGCTGGATTTTGTGTTTCTCCACGGCTGTGGCTGTTGGCTGACAGACTCTCTCCACAGCAGTGAGGGAATCCAGCCCCTCCGGCACTGGGCAGAATAACCCAGCACATGCAAACTCCGCAGGGTAATTGAAAACATTTGCTGCTGCTGCTCCACGGAGGTGCAGGGGCACCAGGAATGTTTTCTTTCTCCCCCAGGTTTGTTTCATGGAGCTCCAGCACTCCAGGCTGGAAGAATTTAGCAGAGTTCATGACCTCTATAGCCCCCAAATCCAGCAGTTCAGGCATTTTTGTGTTCTGAGTTGCTTCTTACCTGACAGGAATCGTGTCTTTCAACCTTGTGTTCAAAGAACTGCCAAATTCTTTATCGAGCTGAAACCAGGCCCCCTGCTCTGAGCAGCAAGTTATCCCCGGACTTCTTTGGAGCAGATAATGATAATAAACCTGAACACTGGACACACACCTGGATATCTGAATAGAGATAGCATCTAACACCCTGCAGGTAATTTCAGTGGCCTTACCCTCATGCTGAATTCAGCCCCCACCCAGCACAATGACCATGGCAGCCATCACCATGCTGCTCCTTTCTGTGCTCCCATCACACCCATGGCTCCCAAATCCATGAGACAACCCTTAATTTCCCATGGCCCTAGATGAGATGACATGGTTGAAGCAGTTAGAAGCCAGAAATTACAGCCAACAAGCAGAATGGAGTTGTTTTCTGCGGTAGCAGTGAAGGCACCCACACGTTCTGAACCTGGGGAGGATGCTCCAACCCACCATGCTGGAGAGGTGACAGCACTGTGCCTGCTCAGTGCAATACAGAGCCCACACACAAACACCAGTATTGAACTGAATGTGGCTGTTTGGCAAGGGCAGCATTCCCTCCCCAGCCACACAGCAGCTCAGGGGAGCAGGCACAGAGCAGGGTGGGAGAGGCAGAGCATCCACCCACCCATCCCACAGCATCACCCAGTGCTGTTGGTGAGAGCCCCAGCAAAGCTTAAGGTTGTTCTGCCTCAGCCTCTGGGAGCAGATGGAGCCAAGGCAGGATTGTGTTATTTCTACTGTACTGCAGCAGAACTGAACCAAAAGCTGTAATAAACTGCTCATGAAAGTCCCTCAGCACAGAGCAGGGAAAAAGCACCTCAACACAAGGGAGCTCAAAGAAGCTGCACTCAGGAAGGTGAGCCAAACTCTGCAAAGCCAGGGCTCTGGGCTCCAGATAATTCACACTTCCACAAGACCCCCTGTGATTTCCTGCTGAAAACTACTGCAGTATATAGGACCATGTGAAGATGGATAATTTAGCTATGGCTTCACTTGGCCCTGCTGAACAGGCAATATCAGGCAGCAGATGCAATTAAAAACCTCAATCACATGTAAAGTCAGAAACAATTAATTCTTACTTCAAAATAACTTTGCCTCAGCCACAAATGAACACGCCAAGGTGCCAGAATAAGCCTTAAACTTGCAGATGCCCCCATATGGAATTTCAACTCAGCAGCTTTCCCTTTTCTCTCCATCAAAAAATCCCACTCTGATCACAAGAGAAGGCATCGCCAAAGCCAGGGATGCTTCAGTAAATGGGATGCAGGAGCCAGCGGACGGTTCCAAGTCCTCCCCCGAGAAAGCAAGCTGCTTGCAAACAGATTTGCAAGTAGTGAGCGGGATAAAAAAAGTAAAAATCTGCCAAGTTACTCATTCAGGAGACATTCAAACCAGCCAAAGGACAAATCTTTCTACACTGTGCAACATGGTACAAAAATCCCCAAGTATTTCATCAGAGGCAGATGCTGCAGAGACATCAGGAACACGGTGCCTGAGCTGATGGCCCAGGGACCCTCAGCTCCATCACAAGGCTTGGCTGCACAAATCCATCACTCAGGATCAGTCACAGTGGACAGAAGGAAGCTGCTGTGCACCTCCAGTGACCTCCAGAGAGGGTGCAGGCATGGAACCAGGAGCACCCACCCACAACTCACTGAGCTTCAGTGAAAGCTGAGCATCCAGAGGAGCTGGTTGCTCCAAAAAGACAGTTCAAACTCTGGCTGCACACACACCACTGTTTCTGCAGGAGGAGGACACTGTTCCTGTGGGAATCTGCTCAAGCAGGAAGTCAACATCAGCTGATGCATCTGCTCAAGCAGGAAGTCAACATCAGCTGATGCATCCTCAGAGACCTCCATGCAGTATCATGAGAGGTACGGGACAAAGCAGAGCTGAAAATGTGAGAAAGATCCCCTTCCTCTGTGCCCCTGCTGCCAATTAGCCACCACCAGCTTTGCCCTCAGGAAACCTGCTCCAGCCTATCTCAGTGAACACCCTCAGGTTTGTGGTGGTGCCTCTAAAGTCCTTGTTCAACCTCAGGAACACCTGAGCAAAGCAATCACTCCAGATGCAATCTGGATTGCCCTCGCGGCCCAAGGATGGGAGTTTATTAGGCTGCGGCCCACATCAGAGTTATTGTGCTGTGTTAAATTTATTGGTACTATCTCACCTCATTAAATGCTTAAATAGACCTGACAAGACAGAAAAATGGGACTTAAAAAAAAAAAAAGGGGAAGGAAGCTGATGTTCACATGCTTGGAGTCACCTCTAACGCAACAGCCTCCAGAGAGGACAGGGAAGGGATGTTCTACAGCACAGCTGATGTGCTCCTTCCCAGAAAACCCCATCCCCAGAGGAGAAAGCTCTTTTGTCACTCCAAACCCCATTGGCAGAGGGGCACACATCGTTCTGGCCAGCCAGAGTGGAAGGTCGTGATGAGGAAGGAGAGAAGAGAGGAGGAGCCAGGACCCATCTTATCCATGCTGTTAGACTAAGCTCAGCCTGAGCCAAGCTCTCAGACTGGGACAGCAGCAAGACAGGGCTCTGCTGTCCTCACCTCACACCACACTTTGTTCTGATTTAGGGGGACAGCCAGAACATAATGGCTATGGGAGCCCATTACCTTGTGCCAATGTTCTGCTCCACTGTTATTACTTCATTAATTAAGCACCAATTGACTATTAATTGCAGTAGTTATTTATTATGGAAGAGAATCAGCTACTAAGCAGTTAAAGGTCAGTGAGTGGCTTAGCTCCTCAGCTGGGATTTATACACACTCCACACCTGCAGTCAGTGTCCAGGGAAGCACCATCCTGAATCCCTGTGCACACACACAGGTGACAGCCCCTCACTGTGGCCACTGTTTCCATGTGGTGCTCTGGCTTTCAGAGCAAATCATGGGGAAAGAGGACAGGTATCAAGTAGCTCTTATTTCCCCATTTCAGGGTTATTACAACTACAGGAGGAGCAATGAACCTCTGCCCCTTAGCTGGGACCTGATCCAAAACAAGGAGTCAGGGCAGGAATTCCTGCACCCTGTGGGCTGTAAATGGCTCCAGGCATACCAACCCCGTGCCACAGAGCAGGACAGGCAGATGAAGTGCCCTGTCCTCATTGCAGGCAGTTTGTGGCTGGAGGGAGCTATGAATTCCAAGTTGTGCATCCCCAGACAGTGCTCAGCCCACTGGAGTCTCTTAAGGAAAAGATGCACCTGAAATCTTAGGAGTGAGTTGTCACACAAGTGTTTTATCTGTCCTGGGAGAGCCATTGCTCACTCGAGCAGCCTCTGCAGTGCCCATCCCTATGCCAGGCACAGGGAAATGCCACTGTGAGCTTCAGCAAGGCACCTCCAATGAGGCATCATTCCTACAGACCAAACATCTCTGAATTCCAATGCAAATCCCAGCCAGTTGCTATCAGGTGGCCTTTGGCACTCCTCAGGTCACTCCCTGCCTTTCCAACACACTTGAAAGTGACTCCAGGCTAACGTGTTTTGCTCCCAAAAGGAGCTTCAGTTGGGAACAAGCTGCTTTTCCCACAGAAGAGCTCCACTCTCACAATGATGGGGAGATTATCTAAAAAGACCTTAGCTCTCATTTAACAAATTAAATGACTGGATTTTTCATGAGTTCAGCATCTGAAGTACTACGCTGTTTTTGAAAATTCTGGCTGTAAATGTCATCATGCTGGGCCCTTTAGAAAAACCTGACTGCAGGAAAGGCTGGGAACCTTTGAAACCCAAATCCTGCGCTGCTGAAGTGCTGACCCTAAATCGATCCTATTCAGGAGCAGACACCCATCTTTGGATGTGAAATTTACTCTCTACCTTCATTTCTATTTAAAGTGAAAGCATTATAAAAGGAGGAAAATAATGAAAGGGATGAGTACCCCTTTCTCTTTCATTTCTGATCCAACAGCACCAAAAGAACTGCACCGAACCGGTTCCCACACCCCACATCTGTTTTTCCCTTCTTGGAGCACCCATGGGCAGGCTCTCACCTCCAGCAATGCTCACCTTTCCCAGGACAGCGAGCCAAGGCTGTTACACCCTTTATTGACACAGTCATGGTTCCTGTGCAAAGTCAGAGCATGGAAAGAAGAGATGCCCCTCCCTTTAGCAATGCTGACCATTACCTGCTCCCCGAGAATGGGCTAAAGAACTTATACACAATTTGTTCCTTCACTTTCCACTGGCAGAACTAAGTCTGGAGGGGAAATAAAGCACCTTGGTGCAGCTTCCCTCTGGCCGTGTGTGCCCCAGGAGTCCCAGCTGCTCAGTCGACTGACAAGGACAAGCCTTTAGGGCCCAGCAGCACCACAGTGGGGTGAGAGAGCAGGACCTCATCACATCACAGAGAGCACATGGAACACACGGGAACATCAACATGACAGGGCTCAGCCCCTGCTAAGGAACTAGTGTTGTGGGCAGCAGAGAGGCCAGAAGCAAAATGTAAAATAAAAATATGAATAAATCCCTGGACAAAAGCCAAAGAGACCAGCCTGACTCAGATTTCAGTCTGAATTTATAGCCTTGCTTGCAGCTTTGCATTTGCTGCACAAGTTTTAAGAACTTTGGGGCAAGTACTATCTTTGAGTGCACACACAAGTCTCGGCAGCAAACCCCAAACCCCAGCCCACTGTGCTGAGTAGGAATTCCTTTTGGTTTGGATCCAGCTGCTGAACTTCCCCTTCCAGCAACCCCGGGCTCAGATTGCAACCCTGGGCTGGGACTGCTCACTTCTGCCTTCTCAAAGCGTTCTATTCTTATCTCTGTTGTCTCCATGCCTTCAGCCTGACCCAGGAAGCAGCTGAACCAGGCAGCTAATGAGGGGGGCACAAAGCAAATGCAGCCACATAGGAGAGCAGAGCCCTCACACCTGCTTGTGGCTTGGCCAGTGACCTGTTGCAGCACCTCAGGCACCTTCCCTGCTGCCTCCCTGACTTGCTTGTAAAGCTGACAGAGCACCATGATACAAAAGAGCACCAAAAATCAGCATCACTCCAGCTCAAGAGGCACCCTGAGTATGAGGGGGAGGATGCTGAAAGCCTCTGCTCCAGTGTTCCCGCCAGCGATGCTCCCACTACACAGACCCATCCCTTTCCCTGCTTCCACCCCCACCAGCCACCCTTCACCAGGGCACAGCATGGCACCAAAATTACACCCAAGCTCACAAGCCCTCCTGTAAAACCACAAATTTAATATGCAGAGAGCAAATTCTTTAAAAAGTGCCCTAAAAAGCAGCCACATGCTGCAGGAAAAGGGGGAGTCTGGCATATCGAACAATAATAGCAAGATATTATCAATGTAGGGCTGTGATTGTGCCATATAAAAAATAAAATACACACTGGTTAATCAAAGAACTACAGACACTTTTAAGTAATCCCAACTCTGGCTTTGCATAACTCCATATACTGCCAGCAGCTCTCCTGTCGACCACAAGAGACCATCATATACATCAAAAATTCTCCTTTAAATTTATTTTCTGTAAAGATTGGTCTTTTGAACTGCAGTGGTGGAAGCTTAAGGGTACAAAAATCTGTCTTTTTTGTCTCTCCCTCTCATGGAGGATGCTGATCTGTGGGGAAAGTGCTGCCACAAGCCTCTGTGCCTTGTCAAGATACCCGTCCTTTTCATGGATCACTTCTTTTATCAGCCACTTGATTAAGACATTAAAAGAAGGAAGGTGAAGGAAGGTTGTGCAGCAGGAAAAAGGCAGCAAGAAACTTCCTCCCCCTTGAAAGCTCCATAACAACTGCCTGCTCTCCTTCCAGGAGATGGGCTTACTGGGGAGCTGAAGAAGAATCCACCTCCAGAGACCCTGCTCCTGCCCCCTGGTTGGGGCAGAGAGCTGCCAGGTCCAGGCAGAGGCACTTCCAGAGGGAGCAGCCCTGAGAGCAGTGGCCTGGGATGCTCTGGGACAGGTCCCAGCTCCCCATGTGGGATGGTGGTACCCTTGGGATGGTGGTACCCTTGGGAAGAGAGATAGGAGTCAGGTCCCTTCCAGCACTGACCATGGCAGCATAAGTGGCTTAGGTAATAAAGCTGTGGGTCCTGCTGCATTAGAATGTGAAAAGGGGGTTTGTTTCATTGGCTAAAATTGTCAAAAATAGTTATGGCCTTAAGGCACGAACACGGCTGGCTGGAAGCCCTGGGGGTTGGAGGGCTTTGAGCTCAGATGTAGGAGATCTCTGGGAGATAAAAGTGGGACATCACTGCCTCAACTTCCCTGAAACTCAGCTTTATACACAGTGCTCTTACATTGTCAAACAAGTCCATAAAAGTTAAATTAAATACTTACACTTCCCCTGTGAGACATCAAAGCCCTCCTTATTGTACCAGTGGGGACACCGGAGGTGGAGGCAGAGCCAAGCCCAGCATTCAGAGGTGTGTTTGAGAACATGCACCAACACATGCCCATTATAAACATCGCGTGTAGCAGCGGCTTTAATGTGCTGTACAGAGCCTGAAGCACACAAATCCCTGCTCAGTCCGGGGTGTGGTACCAAAGGCTTTCTGAAAAAAAAAATCTGTTTCAACTATTTTGTGCAGAACATGTTTAGTCTGGACAAAGAGATGAAGTGATTTTCTTTTACAATGACTGCGAGGCAAAGGAAGGATTGCTGGAACATCAGGCCTCCTTCCAGCTGTGAGCTGCCTGAGCAACCACCAGGAAAACCAGGCAGCCTGGAAAGTAGTGGTGGGAAGTCCTGCCTGGAAAACAAGCACCCAGCCAAACCAGGGCTGCAATGAGGCTGATCCTGGCTTTGACCCCCAGCACAAAGATCCACATCCAGCCCCAAGTCAGAGCAAGGGACATTCTTCATTATGAGCATGGGCAGGCCCTGGCACAAGTTGCCCAGAGAAGTTGTGGCTGCCCCATCCCTGGAAGTGTTCAAAGCCAGGTTGGACAGGGCTTGAAGTAACCTGGGATAGTGGAAAGTGTCCCTGCTCATGACAGGGGGTCGGAACAAGATGACCTTTAAGGTCCTTTCCAATCCAAACCGTTCTATGATAGTGCCAGCAGCACTCCCTGATCCCCAGCTCCCGCGGGGAGATCCAGGAGAAGATGAGGAGGTGGGTTCATTTATGGAAATCTCAGCTCCATCTCCCAGTAGAGGATCCAGACTCCCCAGTGTAACAAGTGCATTAACAGGGGGAGGAAGCACATCCCGCCAAATGTATTTACCGCCTTTAATAATTCATCCTGGCAGACACAGCCCAGCTCCAGCGCGGTCCCTCGGAAAGCAAAAGCCTTTCCTACTGCACGGATTCGGCTAATGTCTTCATAAAAGGTTCTCAGCCAGACCTCCTCTCCACATCAGCAGCACCAAAGGAAAACTAATAGCTCCAGCTGGCACTCGTTGAAAAGTCACTTAATATTTCACAATGCAGGGAGCTTTGTTTAATGGGACACGTTGTTTTTCCCTAAGCAGTTGGAAAACCCCTTGACATCATATTAATAATGTCAAGTTTTATTGGTGCTCTGATTTGAAATGATATTAAACTTTTCAGACTGTCTCGACTGAAGTAGGAAGCTGTTACGATGCAGACAGTTTGGATAACTGGAAAAATAATAGGTCTTGTCAGCCATGGCTTCCAGACTGCAGGGGGATGATGTGAAAAACCAAGGAATAGGAATTTATCCTCTATCCTAGCTAGGAGATGTGGTTCCTGACTATGATGCTGACTGGGCATGGAAGATGCCATGGCTAAGCCCCAGCCAAGGAAACATGATTCAGTGCTGCAGCAGCTGGAATTCAACACAGCTGGGTATCCAGAACACACCCTGTTCCCAAGCTCTGCCACTGAAACAGAATGAACTGAGGAGTTGGTTATGCACAGAAGTAGCAGGACAAGCCTGGCAGCACCCAGTACATTGGGCACAGGCATTCCTTCAACACATACCTACAGCTTCCTCAGGCAGCTCCTTCCCTAAGGCACAGCTTTGCTGAACTACCTGCAGTGGTAAGTGGCTGCACAAGGAAAAAATAAGTCACCTAAATGCACAATAAACTAGAAACTCTTGTATTATTTTCATAGACATGTTTCCAGCTTGCCTGCTGTCAAATGACTCTTCATTACCAGTTTATTCTGGGCCACTGCCTTAAAGAAATGCAGTTTTGACAACCAAAGGCTGCTCGCTGCACCTGAAGGATGGGATTTTAAATTGCACCTTTTCTCTTGCATGACATGAAGTAGCGATATTGTGACTGGGTTTCTCAGGAGGCTGGAGCAGCCCCTCCCCAGGTCCAGTTTGCAGCCTCTGGAGCTGATGGGATTTACTTGGCTCCATTAAGATGGTGCATAACACGCTCTGGCTGTTGCATATCAAACAGCTGCTCTGAGCAAGGGCTGAGCATGTGCCCAGTGAGTTCACTCAGGGTATAAATTGTCCTTAGACCACGTAAAATAGGCCAGTCTGCTCCTCTGAACCTTCAAATGGCTTCACCAAAGCTCAGATTGACTTCCAGACCAGCTCCTCCACAAAGAGCAAGCGGACACATGGCACTGCCCCCCGAGAGAAGGAACATCCCTTTGCCCAAGTGCTTATTTACACGTTCATTTTTATGAGACCTTAATGAGTAATATTGCAATTGCAGGTACATTACAGATGCAGCTCGGTGAATGTCAGTCCACCAGCAACTGCCCAAGGGGAGCCCCCACCTCGTGATCCCTGCACCCCACTCACGTCCCAGCCCTCTCAGTGCTCCAGATCTGCAGCAGTGGTGTCCCCAGATGCCCCACACACAGCAGCCACCACTCTGGCCACAGCAGCCTCTTGGCTGTCTCTCTGCTGGCAGTGGGTGGCTTGAAAAGGCGGCCTCTCATTTTGATTATTTCCCACAACTGTGCTGTAAATCTCATTTCAATCATGGTTTTCCACTTTACCAGGTGAATAGCCCCATTCTTGCTGACAGAATAGCCAAGGCGGAAGCTTGAGCTCTGTCTGAGTAATTTACAGGACAAGCTCAGCTTCACTCATGCAGATTCTGGCCTTTACTCTGTGTCAGATTTTATCAATTAACAATTAACAGTATAATGGACATCTCGTAAAAAACGTTTTTCCAGTGACATCTATTCCAAAGCCTGAAGGAGTTTACCTGCTGATGTGCTGGAAGTGCTGCCCTTCCCACTGCAATGTCATCTGCTGTTCCCTGCATCCCTCCTCTCCTCTGCCACCCTCCTCTGGGAACCATGAGCCTCAGTGAGGGTCTGCAAAAGCCAACACTGACATCCCAAACACTTATTGCAACTAGTTGCAAGGTGCAAGAGTGAACAGGGTGCAAAGTCTGTGGCCATAGACCCAGGGAACCCACAGCGTGTGGGTCTGAACAGGTAGCACAAAATCAAGACAGCAGAGAACAAACTGGGCACTACCAAACATTTTCTACAGCTCTGTAGAGGAGGGAGGCAGCGATTGCTCCCAGGGAGTTTTGGGACTGATAAGAGCATCAGCAAGGTAAGGTCCCAGCTTACCTCTGGCATGCCATAGATCATGCATCATCCTGTTAATTGGAATGCACTGCGGACTGCAGTGTCTTCAGGTTTATATATAGGCTCAGACACTATTGTTAGCAAATTTATACAGCCACACTCGCCGGCGCTGAGCTGCTCCAGAAATTAAACAAACTCACTCTCAGTGGGAGAGTTATAAATAAGTGACTCGCCCACTCACAAGGCTGATCCTGCTCCTCTTCCAAACAGCAGACACAGAACTCCTCCAGCTCTTCCATGCAGGATTCAGCAGGAGGGTTACACAGAGATCTTGCCTTGCTCTCAGCAGGGCCCAAGGCTGAGTGTAGTGGGCTTGGAGCAGGAGCCAGCACATCCCTACACACCCTTCAGTTCTCCAGTTGGGGCAGCCTGAGGTGTTAGTGGGTTATTTGATATTCCTGACTTAAAGTCAGCCCAATGCTGTCCCCAAATCCATCCCCCAGCTCCTCCAGGGGTGACAAGGTAGACAGACACACCAGTAGAACCCCATAAAACCCTTGTGGATGAGTTGAGAAGAGGCTGCTCATGAGCAGCAAAACCAAATCCATTACCAGCGAAGTTCAGTGTATCAGAGTGATACAAGAGAGAAGTGTTATTAAGAGTCTGAGGTTAAGAGAAATTACTGTTATTTGGTTTATTTAAAGCCTATTAGATGTTGTTTATCAGGGTAAAAGTTAAAAGTTCGGATCAGGTCGCCAGAGGAACAACAGGGATTTTCCCAAGTGGTTCATGAGGTTCAGTACCCAAACCACAGCACTTCCAAGAGCATTTTTGGAATGTCATTAACATGCAGCCTACGAAGGTCAAGCTGTGCTTAAATAGCTCAGTTTCAGACATTAAACTTGATGTCACTGGACTGTTTGGAAATCTTCACTTATCATTTCAAATCATTCAGCCCCCCCAAAGCTCCATATCTGAAATGAGCTGCATACTCAAACCTGCCTATTTGGACATTAAACCAACATTTGGAGTTACACAGGTGAGGTTCTATTCCATAATCACAGGTACAGGGCCGTGCGTGCGAAGCAGGGGCATTGACTGATGAAAACATCATCTGAAATTAAACTACGTGCAAATGAAAAGAATTTTGCAAGCGCTCTTTAAGTGCATGAAAATGTAACAGGGCCAAGGGCTGTTTGGCTTAAGAATGTAATAAAAATGCTTGACTTGCTGAATTTCATTCTACTTATGTGCAAGGGGGATGAAAACACGCCTTGAGGAAGTTCTTACTGGCGTTGGTTTGTTGTTTTTTTTTTCACCCCCACAGCAATATTAGAAAGTGTTCCTAATTATTATTATCCTAAACAGCAGCACCTTTGTTGGGGAACTTTGTGCTACAAGCCAGGGAGATTTTGAGAGTGAAAACAGCCCTGCATATGTTCTTCTTGGAGTAATTCAGCCTGGGGTGACGGGAGTGGCCTGTCACCTCACCAGCACTCAGCACCCCTTCAGTCATACACCAGATTTGGCCTGTGGGGTGGCACCACCTCAAAACATCCCTTTCCTGCACCATGGCAGCCCTGAGACTTCCTGGCTGCCCCTGCACCACCCCAGCCACAGCGTCTGTTTCAAGAGCCCCCGACCTTTAATAATCGTTTCTGCTGCTATCTGAACACTTCCTAATTCATCCCCTTCTGTCCCTGAAAATCTAAATCCTATTTAAGTTAATGCCCTTCATTTTCATTTATAAAGACAGATACAAAATAATTATTTCCTATCTCTGCTGTTTCCTTATCTTCTGTCCTAATAATTCCTCACTGTCTCCCTTTCATCATCTGTCTGCAATACAAGAAACTTTTCTGTTAGTTAAAATATTCTGTATGTTCATTTTCTTCCTCTTTCATATCTTGACGCTTCTCTCCCCACCTGCCCTGGCTCCCCCTCCCCAGTCTGCCCCTGCTTTTCATGCTCACCCTTCACACTGATTTTCACATCTCTGCTGTTTGTATTTCAGCTGGCAATCACAGATGCAGATGCCAGCATCCCACCTCTTCAGGCTCTGCTTTGATATCCCCTCGCCCTGCTGGCTGAGGTGTTTTGCATCTGCATCCACATGCTCCAAAGGACAGCCCCATCCTCACCCTGATGAAAGCGGCGAGGCGAGCGGGAACAGATGTGTCTCCTGGTGACAATTTGATTAAAATGAAATAAAGGTGTTTTGTGCAGGAGACCAGCCCTGCCAACACCCAAAGAAAGAGCCCCCGTTCCTCCAGCAGCCAAGGGCACAGGGTTTGTTACGGAGCTCACTGGCAACAGACACTGGGGACAAGAGGCAGCAGAGCTTCAAAGAGATGGGCTTGGCCGAGGACCAGCAGAGCAGGCTCAGTGCCTTCCAAAACCCACTACATTGGCCTCGGCACCCCCAGAGCACCAGGGCTCCTCTTTGGGCTCCATCCAACACCATCACAAGGGATTTACAGTGACTGAGCATCCTCTTCATCCTCTCCTCCCTGTTTCCCAGGCAAGCCTGTGGTGGCACTCAGAACCCCCTTCCCTGCACACAGTCCATAAGCAGAGCCTGTTGCAGTTGTGAGGCCAACACCCTCTAGACTTACTGTAATTACAAATATCAGCCCTGCTGAAGCCAAATCACAAATCCAACAGCTCTAGTCTTCTCCAGCCTCTAAATCAACACAGCAATCCCTCAGAGCTGGGCTTTAGGGGGCTCCTGGCAAACCACTTTCCTTAAAATGTCTATACTTGCTACACCCCTCTCCATGTTGACACTAAAAAACACTTGTTGGGGGTGTGCACATCTGTGTACATTTATTAAATTCCTTTTCTCACCATCAGCCCTCAGTGTAGCCTGTCTGTTCTTTTCTCTGCATGGTGAGTTACTCTCACTCTGGCTGGAGAGTGTTTGTGTGTTTGCAATCAAAAGAAATGAGAGTGTAAGTGTTCAAAAATTGACAGCAGAGCTCGGAGCAGCCGAGATGCCCAAATGGATTTCTAACAGCATTCTCTGGGAACGGCTTCAACTTGGCTTCTACCCTCAGACTAGGGAAAATACTGCATCCTCAGCACCCAACATGCCCTTCTCCAGAACTGCCCCAGCTTCCCAAAGATGTTAAAGTTGACTCAAAATCGTTTAATGGTGGGCAGAACTGCAGGGCCCCGGTAATTGCTCACAGTAACCATGTATTTCTGGCCAGAGAACAAAGAGCTCAGTCTAACGCTGTCTAGCACAGAGACATCGCTTCTGATAAATAATTTTGACTAGTGACTCATCAGCAGCCTATGCAGGAAGTATATATTTAAACCTGTGCAGCTTAAACAATTGTTAAAGATGTCAGTTTATCACGCAGACAGTTTTTATTGAAAGAAGAAGGAAAAATATCATTTTTTAAATTAACGAGAGCAGACCTTATCTCAGCTGCTTTTACTACACTGTATTTTGGAAAATATTCTTTCATTGTTCACAATTGCTTCTCTTTGTTGGACCCACACACCAGCAGCCACATTTCAAAAGGCTTTACAAACATTAACCAACAAAACCTCAGCACTGGGAGCTGCAAAAGTAACAAGAGCAGAAAGATTATTTCACTGCCTGAAGTTACATTAAATCAAACCAAACTCAAAAGCAGCACCCGGGTTTTGACTGCCCTGCAGTAACCAGAGTTGTTCATGTGCTGCCACTCCAGTTTGCCTAGCCCAGATACTGCAGCTCCCAGTGCCCTGCTGGGAGCGCAGCACACAGCCAGGACACAGCCCTGGACCTTGGGACCACAGCTGATCTGCTCAGAATTGACCACTTCTATGCATGTTTTACCCAGTAACTGGATTATTTATTTTTTCAGCTGCTGTGTCACATCAAGGGCCAACGACAGGCACTTCCCCCTTCCTTCAAACTCTTTAAATCACTCCAACCCCTTCATGGAGGACCTTGAAAACCCATATGGCTCCAAGTATCCAGTTACTGACTTTGATGTGTTTTATTGCCCTAGAGAGGCGAGAGTGGCACCAGCACCTGGGCAGGACAGCTGCAGCCCTTGGCTGGTCCAGGGAGCCCCAGGCGCCTCAGAGGTCAACAGAGATGTGGGTGAGGTGGCAACGAGACACCAAGTGCAGCTCCCTCTCCACACAGGGAGCAATCTGGGAGGGAAAAGCCAACCCTTACACCATATGGGATTTTAAATTAATCCTGTCAGCTCAGCTAAAGGGGCTGCCAACATTACAGACAGCTTGCTGAAAGCTCCTGCTCAGTGGTGAAGGGCAGGGAGACTTCAGCTGCTGGCACCGCTGCTGGGATGGCACCCACAGCCATTGGCTCTCCCCTCCACAAAACAGGGCCCAAAGAAACAGAGGTGATCAGAGGGAAGTGTCTTTACCTCAGAGTTGTCCAGGACTCTGACAGATCTAAAAAATGAGACACGGCTTTGGAATGGCAACTGGTAAGAGGAGGCAATAAAAAGGCAGTGGATGATCCATAAGAGGTAGAGTGGGACTCCTAGGCTGTCTCATAAGACAAGAGAACTGGGGCTTTCAATAAAATCAGACAGGAAGAACGTCCGAGCAGATAAAAAGAAATACTTCTCCAGCACAGTAATGAAGTTGCTGATGTTTTTGCCAGAGGAAATAAGGACAGGAGCAGAGCAGGGCCTGGGAGGGGCCATGTGCTCACACAGCTATGGGAGCACCCAGGCTCCTTGTAACACAAGATGAAATGATTCTGAGAAGCATTTTAAATCTCATATTTCACGCTGAAGAGCACCTTGAACTATTGAGAGGCTGAGATGAAGCCTCATGCAAGGGGTAGATAATTATAAAATTCATTTGGCCTCAAGTTTGGTGGCAGAAACGTAACAACTATGAAAGCAACATGAACTCCATTAGAAGCTGCTTGCACAATGGACCCTGGACGGGTGGAAGAGACCACCAGAGGTCTTGGACCCCCACACATCACCCACCTTGTGAAAGGGGGATCTCCTGTTCTCTCCCTCTCCTCCCCACCCTGAGAGCAGCTCAATCAAGTCCTAATGGACCAGCGTGACGCTGGCGCTGATGAAATCCGTGCAGCCGTGCGTGCTTGAAGGGCTGAGAGAACTCTTCAGCCAAGTCCCCGCTGTGCTCTTTTCAGGAGAGGTCCTTTTAACTCGATGCTATTCCCAGACCATCGCACTGATTTAAATGTTAACACGCTCTCCAGGATCCAGGCACCTCCCGCACGTCAGAGGCGCAGGGTATGACGCTGGCAGTGGCCAGAGCTGTGCTCCAAGGGTCCTCAGGCTGCCCAACCCCTGCCCCACCGAGGGACAGGCAGAGCATCCCGTGGGAAGCACTCCCTCCAGAAGAGAAACACAGTTGCCAATTTCCCGTAAATAACGTTGATATTTACTAAATACTTATATCACAAAATGCAACAGCAGTCGGAAACAAAGGCAACAGGGAGAAAAAGCCACTCAGGAAACAGCCAGGACGACGTCTGGGGAATATACTTGGAGATTTGAGAAAGCTTAAGCCTGGGACACAAATCCCTGTGCTTTGTCCGTGACAATAGAGGATAAAGCCTGGTGTAGTTCTCCCGGCTGTGATGGAGGGATCTGGCTGCTTAGGGCCAGCTGCAGAGATACGATCTGGCTGCCGATTACCGGGGTTCACATCCCTGACAGCGGCTGCAGGATCAGTGGCCACGGATTTTCTGCAGCAGCAACGGGAAAAGCCCTGGTACAATGTAAGGCAGGCATTACCCGTGGGGATGAGGCTGTAAACTCTGCTTTTGCTGAGAGAACAGGGCTTGAAGTAGGATAGAAAGAGGCAAATCCCAAATGTACACATGCAAGAGGAGGTCAGGAGCTGCCAGTTCTCCACAGAGCTGGGATGAACTCGCATGAGCCCTTTGGAGGTGAACACAGGGCAGGGAGGAGAAGGGCTCTGCAGGACAGGCAGGCATTTCCTCACACAGACCTTGCCATGAAAAAAGCCCCACCATGAGGTCTCAGAGACAGTAAAAGGCTTTTAAACCACCACCACCTCCCCTGCCCACACTTCTGCCCTGGGGATCCACTGTGCCACCTGCTGACACCCTGTAAGGCAGCTGCTCCAGTCCCTCCTGCGTCGAGTGGGCTCCCATGGTGGGGAGGACAAGACAAGAGATGTCACTAGCTGGAGTTCTGCAGCCTTCTCTCAATGTGAGATTTTCCTGTCTCCACCCTGCTGGTCTTTGCAACAGCACAGAAAACCTCTGAACAAGGCTCCCTATAATCCGTCAGAGGTGCTGCTGCCCATTCATGCTCCACAGGAGCTCTGCCTCTCCAGTAAATCCCTCAAGCCATCTCCAAATCACCTAATCTCCATCTCCGCCACCTCCCTCTCCTCAGTGACCTTCGTCCTCACATGCAGTATCTGCAGGCTTCCAGATAACTCCCTCACATCCTTATCTGCAAGAGTGTTTTAGCTGCTGTCCTGGCACTGTGGTCATGCAGCAGTAGAGACATGGAAGGAAATCACCAGGAGGGTCCAAGGAAGGGATGGAGAGAGCAGCAGTGTTCCAGCTGCTCACCTGAATTCTCACCAGCAAGTTCAATATCTCACAACCTGCACCAAATTCAAAGCCTAAATTCCAAAACCTCCCAGCAGAGGTGGCTTTACCAACAGCTGCACCAACCAGTCAAACCAGTTGCAGAGAACAGGGGTGTAAGAGTTGGGTTCTCCCCTTGTCATCCTGGAGTATGGGTCATCCCCAGAGCTGTGGGAACCTCCCAGATCTGTAACGGGTCTGAGTAGCAGGGAGACCATCCCAAAAGATCCCAGTGCTCCCCATATAACATGTCCACTTACACTGATGGCCATTCCAGTGGTTGTGGTGCCTCGAAGGCTGCAAGCATCTGATCTATTAAACTCGAAAGATGTGTGATTTCCAAATAATATGGAATTCCCAAGTCTCTTATAACCCTGCTTTTATTTCTAACAATACAGAGCTTCCCTCAGAAGTTTCCCACTGTAAACAGACACAGTAAAGGAGACAGATGTTGATTCTGTTGCACTAACAAGGATCTGGTATTACACAGGGCAGCTGGGGCACAGAGGTGAGGGTTTGTTACTCCATGGAGAGGAGCTGGTGGGGTGCAGGGCAGGGGCTTCAGCATTGGGGTTACTCAGAGGTTGCACACAGTGTCTGTTCAGTGCTTCAGCCTGGCATCTCTGCAGCTAATGAATGTTACAGGAGGAGAGGCTGGAGGGAAATGGAGCAGAAATGCAAGGCTGCCATCTCTGATATCGTCTGCTTGTCTCCAGACAGGCTCACACAGAGGCACAGCAGCACCCACAGGAGCAGAGGGTGAAGCAGGACCCAGCCAGAGAGGGCACAGGGCAAGGGACACGTCCCAGACTCAAAGCTGTGCCCACATCCACCACATTGTACAGAAAAATTCACCTCCAGTCACACTTGTAATGAAAAACAGGATGATCCTGGCTCTGCTGAACTTTTTGTTCAGCCTCTGCTGAGGCAGAATCCCAGCTCACACTGGCCCAGCCATCAGTGTCCCTTGAGCCCTGCCCGTGTCCCCTCCCTGCTGGAGTAGTTTTCCCACCACGCTGGGGCTGCACAGGGGTGTGGCAAAGGCTCTCCCTGCCCTCAGCACTTTCCATCACAGAGCAAATTGTCACAGCCAAAGGAGGTTAAAAGATGGGCTGGGGCTCACAGAGGAAATCTGAACACTCTCCCCTGCTTTTCCCCACCAGTTCACCCTCCTGCCCTCCCTGGGGGTGATGCCTCACCAGCAGCACTCTCAGTATCCCTGCAGCTCCAAGCCCCAGGCATGGCTTTCCAACAGGCAATCACATCATAGAGGCTCTGGCGTTTTCTTAGAACACCTCAAATTGCTTTTTTTACACCTCACTGCTCGGTGCCAACCCCAATTCGTGTTATTTGTGCATTTGCTTAGAGAACATTATCTGATCAGTCACCCTGTGAGAGGCTGGGGAAGAGGCCGAGGCTTCTCCCTGTAGCCAAAGCAGGTTGGGAACAAGGAAACTTGTGGAAATATCGTGCAACACAGACCCTCTGTGTGCATGGAGAGGCCCTTGGCAGGGTCCTGGCCACAGGATGGTATGGCCTGGGACAAGGGGCAGCACCAGGGTGCTGCATGTCTGCTGCTCCCAGCTGAGCAAGGGCCTCTTTATGAGAGAAAATAAAATTGGCACATTTCTGTTTGTTCCCTCTGCTGGCAGAAGCTGGAAAAGGCAACACCCAAAAGACTCGGGAAGATGCTGGGACTTGTGAAATACATTTAAAGATATATATTCCTATACTTCTCCATGGAACATCAGCTGCTCAGTGGGAACTGCCCTGGAGGACGAAACAGCCTGGTCTTTTCCCTCCAAGGGGATGAGGAAGGCCAAGCACAGTTCCTGGCAAGTTCCATCTATGAAATCACATGGAATAGTCAGTGTGGCTCACCAACAGCAAGTTAGGGTTCCTGGGCCCCCCAACCCTTCACACTGTCCACATCAAACCACCACCTATGGCAACAGGCGCTTTCTTTGATAAAAGATGCAAAAGCCGCTACAATTAATAATTCTGTATTAGCCCATCCCTCCAAGCTGTTCCTGTCTCACCATCTGCATGTCCTGAAATGTGAGGTTTTAGTCATAAATGCCAGGCCTCATTTTGGAAATTTATAAGCTGTTTTGCTTCCATTACCTGAACAGCTTCCAGCTACTGTGTCCAGGCATTTTAATTCCCTGAACTTCACCATGAAATGGCACGACAAACTTCATGATATGGAGTTCCTGCACCACAGATGCTCAAGGTTTCACCAATCCAAGGAATTTCCTCCTTCCTCTGACAAAAGCCAGGTATCCAGCAATTAAAACTTGGGCTGAAGCATACCAGGGCACAGGGACATTTTGGGATGTGTGCTCAAGAAAATCGACTCATTCCAACTCCCATATTGCAGCCACAACCCCTGATGCACCATCAATTAAGAGCAGCAATAATTACAAATGGAAAACTGCAGACCTCGGAGCAGATAATGTGTTTCCATTAGATTAAGTAGTCATAGAAATCAAAAATAAAGCCTATACTTGGACTAATTAAGCCCACTCACCATCTGATTAAGATGTGTTGTGATACCATGGAAAAGCACCAAAGAGCTATTGTAAGCAAACCAACACAACTGGGTGTTAATGTCCCATTCCCTGGCAGAGGGATAATTGATACGTCCAAAGATTAAACCAAAATGTTGCTGCAAGTCATCATGGCCATCAGTGCTGAGGTTCCTGCTCTGTGCAGCAGCATTTGGGAGGAAAAACACAAAGATAGTCTAAGCTCTTGGCCCAGACAGTCCCACACTCCTGATCCTGCTGGGCACAATTGAAACAACCTCCATGGTCATCTGACTAAATAATCCCATTGATAATTCCTTCTCCCTCATCGCCAGACTTTCATTTCTACCCCCAGTTATGTTGAGGAAGAGCTGATTTGGGGTTCTCTAAAAACAAATACCTGAAATTCCACTGTGCTAGGAATGGCAGCATATCAGCAGGTAAGTGAAGGATGAATAAGGATCCTGCAACTGGAAACATGATCCAGGGGAGCCCAGGAAATTCTAAGGTATTGCCAGAAGAAACAGACTGAGGTTATTTAGGGTTGCAAGCTGACCCTGAGCCAACAGCATCCCAACACAAGGCATCATAGCAGGATGGATCTGTGGCACACACTTCACAGGACACAGAGGAGCTGTGGTGTCCCCACAATGTTGTCACAGGGCCGAGGCCACCAAGGGGTCTGTTTTGTCCCAGGGCAGCTCCCCTGAAGGCTTGTCCTCTGCTATCTCCTTTAAAGTCCGTGTTTCCATGAAATCTGTTTATGGAAGATACACAGAGCATAAAGATAAAAGGGGCATGACAGTGAATTTAATTAAATATTCAAGGATTTGGTTTGGTGTTATTTACTCAGAAAGGACTCCAAGCTCCGGGTTCCAGGTTTGGTTGTTACTGTGGAAACCAGTTGAACGTGGATGTATAAAAAGAAAGGGCTCATCAATTAAATCATTTAAAAAGTGAAATGAAGCCTTGGGAAATACAACATGACAGGTTGTTCTGTATTGAGGATTCTCTGTCCCAGTGCTTTGCTCCGGGAGGCAGGAGAACTCCAGGATCTCAAGCAGTAGCTCCTGATAACTGCTTAAAGGGAAATCAGCAGGCAATATGCTTCCCAAAAGCCCTGTGACAACGGAGCAGGAGCTTGTGACCAGGCAGAGGTCTAGGCTACAGAGCCCTTACTCTGGCTTTCAGCACCTGCACAGCCTTGGATTCACTGTGGCACCTGGGTTTGTGTCTACCTGTTAAACACAACCTGATCCTCACCTGCTGCCTTCCTTAACATCCTTAAAGGGCTTGGAAACCTTCTGGTGCAAAGAGGTGCAAAACAGTGAAAAGTATTATTCAGCCCCCACTCCCAGCCTGCTGGGGAGATTGAGAGCTAAACTGCTGCTCAGAATGGCATATCTGAGGAAATGCAGAGGGAGTTTGAGGTCAGACCAGGATTTACACCTCATCAGCATTCAGCAATGAAGGAAAATCAGTGAGTGAAGGTTATCACCAGCTGAGAAGAACCTGTACAAACTGCCACCCTCCAACCCCATGCCTACAGGAGAGGAAGGGCCACTAACCCTGCAGCACAGCCCCTGCACATTTGTCCCTCTCAGGGTGGCTCAGCCAAGGGTCACCATCCTCTATTGTTAGGCAGGAGCAGGAATGGGATTGAGGAGCCACCAGTGGGTCACAGGGCAGTGGGACAGCTGGAATGACCACCCACACCTCTGCAACAAGAGCTTGGGACCCCAGCAGCTGCTCAGGGCCCTTCTGCCCTGGCCCATTCCCAGAAGGAATTCTGCAAACCCCATTTGCTTCAGCACCTGTCACAATACCAGGATAGGGAGGGCAGCTGCTGGACCTGTACAAACTGCAAAGGTTATTTGTCGCACCTCGCAGAGCAACCAGATCAACGATGTGCTCAGAGGAGCTAAGGGCATGTTTGACAGCATCCATAAGGTTTTCTGTCACGCTATCCAAAGGATATTTCTTTGCTGTCTGAACACCACCATCATTATTTAAGGAGTGCCAGAAGATGGATTTCCATTTTGTTTCCTCCTGTTCCACTCCCCATCCTCACTCATCACACACCAGTCAGTCCCTCACTGCGAGTACAGCCTTCCCAAGTGAGCTTTCCCATCCATCACTAGAGGGTCAGGTTAAGATCTATATTCCCCCATTGACCAGCTGTTAAACCAGGCCCCAAAGAGCAGCAGTGCCAGCAGCAGGCAGATACCACACACCCCAACTCCACTGCCTTTTGCTAGTCTTATGGGAAGCTCAGCTCACAACCAAATCCCTCAAAATCTCTTTATCAGAGGAAGTTGAGGCATAGAACCCCTTGCCAGCTCCCCTGGGGAAGTGGTACAGCTTCCCAGAGCTTCCCAGCAGTATCCAGGGTATACACATTCCCTCCCACAGGCTCTGTTGAAGGAGGAGGAACCAGCAGCCAGTGTTCTTCATCGAACAGTTTAAACATTATTGATTTTTCCTACTGGCTGGCACCGAGGCCCAAACCCCAAGTAGTACAGACATGATTAAAAAGCAGACTCTCCTCAGACAACTAAGACACCATTCTCCCGTGTGGAAGCAGCAGATGGAAACCCAAATGAGCTGCTGAATCAGCTTTGTTCTCAGTCAGAGGAGACAAGAGGAGTGTAGGACCAAAGCATCCTCACCTGCCTGCACAGGTAAGAAAGATGGAAAGGGCTTACAGCTACAGGTGAGCAGTCAGAGCTCTCAATACCATACTGAAAAAACAGCCCAGCACCACAGAACTAAACTTCAAGCACCTCATGACACACTAGTCTCTGTCCAGGCACTGAACACACATTTTGCATCAACAAATGACAAATCCTGAGCAAGACATGGTGGCAAAGTGATGCTAAAGGGATCTCAGTTGGTCCAGCCCTGGGACCTGCCATGCCAGCTCACTCCCTGTAAGCGTGACAGGCTCGACAGGGCTCAGAGAGGGATGTGAAAGAGGACACCGAAGGGCTTTTCATGCTCCCCCATAGGAGGGTCACGCTTCAGAATGTGCTTGCAAATGCCTAAGTTCCCTGGAGCTGCAGGAGCCTAAGCCAGCTCTGTGTGCTCTGGCACTGCTCCTGCCCCAACTCCATCTCTATTCTGACATCCAAGCAGGCTGTGGGCTGGTAGCTCCTCCTTCACCTTGGAAATCTGCAGCCATGTCGCTACTCAGCTTCAAAAACCTCTCTAACCTTCTTTTCCCTGCTAAAGGATCAACCTCCATTCATGGCCAGCCTGCAGGAGAGGCCAGGACAGTGAAGTATTTCCCTCTCCTGCAAGGCATGGACTTGTTATAAACTTGCTGCCAATGCACTGATGAACATGGCAGCGTCACACACAGAAATTGAAGATGCACTTTAATGGCTTTGGTATTGATCTGAAGATGGGGATTTTGCCTTTGACATTGGAGTACCAATGGGAAAAGAGAAAAAGGCAGCTTGTATCCAAGGGGGAGGCTCCCACTCAGCTCTGCCTGCTGCTACTTGTGGGTTCACAGGTGCTATTACACTCATCACATCTGGGCTCCGGAACACAGAAAACCACACACAGTTGGAGCCACCCCTGCCCAACATTTCAGACCACTTTAGGATCTACATCCCTGAAACAACATCTCTTGAGTGTCAGTCCTCGGTTACAGTGCCCAGACTCCTTGGAAAGCACTCAAGAACTATTGCAGCAGCAATAGTGACTGAGCAGCTCAAACCACACCAAATCAATGTCTCGTTCTCTAAACAGCAAAAGAACAAATCCTGAATTTGCAAAGCTGAATCTCAGCTCAATAACGAAACAGCCCCCAAACTTCATGATACCCCAACGCTGATGGAGAGGATTTAACAATCTCATATCACCACACAATAACCTGGGCCTTCAAGGTAATTTTCTCCTTTCCATTCCTCCAGCTTCCCTAAAGAGAACAAGCAAGCCAAACGGACCAGCCTATCAGGAAATCTTGATGCACTTAAATAAGAAAGCAATTAAACACTTTAATAAGGTGAGGGGGTGCAGGAAGGAAACTATTAAGAGGATGACCTTAAAGCCTTTCACTGTTGTGGCTCAGAACATTCACAATAGCAAGTCTGGCTGATGTGATTCCCCACAACAGCACCCACCTCACACCCAGAGCACCCACCACCTTACACAGCTCATGGGCAGCACAGCCTTCCCCAAACTGACTAATTCTACCTTTCTTCTCCTGCCTACTTATAAGCACTATTTACTCATCATTTGGCAACAGGAAAAGACAAGCCAGTGCCCAAATAACACTCCACTCAGGCAGCAACATTAAGTGCACAGACCTCAAGTGTCCCCAGAGGGTCCGAGCCCACCACAGCCCCTGCAGCTGCCCAATAGCCACCCACCTCACGTAATAATAGCAATAAACGCCACCGCTTCCACAGTACTTTAACAAGAGGACTTCAAAGCCCTCACAGACTCAGAAGGTCCTGTGACACCCTTAACAAGTATGTTTTTAGTCTCAGTTTTATGGATGAGGAAATTGAGGCTGGGAAGGTGGAATAATTTGGCCACAGAGCAGAGGAAAGGAATAAAAGCAGCAGCTGGAAGGAAAAACACAAGAGCTGTCTCTCAACCCCTCACCAAGACAAGCTCCCCAGGGAGCTGCCTTCCTGCCAGGGCTGAGCTCAGACCACCCAGCCCCTCTTTGGGTCCACAACCAGCCGCAGGAGCTCAGAGCACTCCTGAACACTCAGGAGTCCTCACGGAGTCCTTGTGCTCTGAGGGTCTGAGACACAGAGCAGAGACCTCTTTGCAGCGATTACACGGGAAAAGGGCTTTAACAAACAGCTATTGCACAAGGGTTATTTGTTCCTGCATCAGCCAAACACCGGGCTGGGGACCTGGAGGCACCAGCTGCTGGTCTGTGTAATTTGAACAAGCCCTCAAAGAGCAGGGCAGAGGAGGGGCTGATCACACACAGCACCTGCTATGGGTCCAGCCCAGCCAGGTGCACCCCTGGGTAGGAGAGGGGGCAGAAAGGGGCATTTTACAGAAGGCTGGGGATGAGGAGAGCAGACAGCAGTGACCCAGGGCATGGGACACCCAAGAGCATCCCTGTCCCTCCACGCCCAGGGAGGCTGCACAGGGCAGAGCATCCCGGCCCCCGCTTGAGCAGTCCTCATTGACGAGCCTTGTCATCGTTCCTCAAGACTAATTTTTTAAAATTGCAAAATCTTACAGAGCTATTAACCTCAAAAGAGTTTAACATATGGCAGCACGAGTCTCCCTCTTACCCTAATTATAAGGCTTGCAGTAATGGGGCTGTCTTTTAAGTTACAGCTGCTATGCTTTTGGCTTTTCACTAACATTACATCCTATTAAGGAGCTACATTTAATGCATGCAAATTGCCAGAACACCGAGTGCCTCCGACCAGCGAGGGGATGCATTTAAGCAACAGCAGCAATATCCCAGGGTCAGGCTCACCCTGCTGAGAGCTCCCTATGATCCATCAATCAAACTCCACTCATTAATTAACTAATTCATTAAGTATCTTCATAGATGAAGGTTCTCCAAGGCGGAACATTGTGTTGACAGCAGTGTCCTGTCAATGCTTAGCAGTACAAGCCCCCCACCCCAGCCCTGATACCCCAGATACCCCAGACTCACTGTGTCTCCAGCGGCCCCACTGCTGCCACCCATTGCCATCAGCCTGCTCTGTCTCGAGCTGCCCCACAAGTGCCTAATTATCTGCCCCACCTGTGTCCAATTACCTGCCCCACCTGTGTCCAATTACCTGTCCCACCTGACCCCACCTTCCCCAGCATATCAAAAATAAGTTGAATAACAAAAGCAGAACCTGGATGGGGTATTTTTAGCGAATAGTGATAAAGTTTGCAAATAAAAAGAAACAGTAGTTAATTAATCAATAACAAAGGAATGGAAGCAGCAGGAAGGGGAGCAGAATGCCCCCCACCATAGAAACAGGTCTTGCAGTCCAGCAATGAAAGTGCTGCCACAGTGCTGTTTTGTGCCAGACACACCTCAGAGCTGTGCTGGGTGTTGCTGGGAATGGCACAGCTCAGAGCCAGAGTAGGTACTGCCCGGAAAGGCTTTCCGAGGGGATTTTTGGGAAAGCCTACCATAGCCATGAATGGCATTTTCCTCCTGTATAAATAAACCCATGCTAGGGATGCAAGTGGAACTGTGCACAAGTGGCTGCACCCAAATGCCCTGCATGAACCAGCTGGGAGCTGCATGTGACCCTGGGACCCCACCTCGCTGTCACCCTCTGCCCAGTGCCCTGAGCACCCCTGCAACCAGTCCCTCAATTAACCGTGTTTCTGGGAGTACGGGAACATCACAGCCCTGGCTCCAGCCCAAGGACTAATTTACTTTCCCAAGCCTGGAGTTCAACCAGGCATATTAAAATGGTGCAGGAACCGCTGCCAACCCCCCGGTCTAGACAGGGGCTCCAACCTGGCGCGTCGCGCTCCCGTTTCCTGTAGCAGCTGGGTCTTGTCCCACTGCTCCAGGTCTGGTGAAATCCAGTCCCTACAGCCTCCCCCATCCTTTTCTCACTGGGCTCCCACCCTCCTGTGGCTGGAGCAGAGGCCATGCTGCGGCAGCGTGTGGTAATGGTCACCTCTGCAGCAGCCCTTGCTCCCTGAAGAAAAGCCTCCTGGCTTCAGTGCCACAGGCTGTAATACTGAAAATGGCTGTAAATGTGAAAAATTGGCACATTGTAGTCCAACAAGACAATTTCTGAATTGCTCCATGCAGCTGCGCAGTTCTGGACGCGATGCTGCCTGCATCCTAAGCTGAGAGACTGGAGCATCTTCTCAGCTGAAAAAACTGTCTTGGATTGGGGTTTCCTTTCTGCTGGTCCAGAAACTGAGAACAGACCCCTTGGAAGGAATGAGGGTCCCCAGAGCACAGGTCACTGCAGGTCATAGAGGGGGGTCTCAACCCACATAACATCCTCATTATTCAAAGAAAAGAGATTCTCTGTGAGGACTTTCTGCCTGTGTGCTCTGCAGAAAGAGTTAAAATTCCAGAATAAATAACTTGTGGCAAGATGGGAGAGGGAAAGAAAAGAAATCAGTATCTCGAGGAGGAGGAAAACCAAATCCTTCTTTGACCAGCCATAAGGAACCACTTCATGCCTTGTTTCTCATGGTAAGCAAAGAGTGGGAAGAGTTTGTGAATAATACCTGGAAGTCAGGCACTTTTCTGGAGCCACACTTTTACTGTAATGTGATTCTTCAGGGAAGCCAACAAGCTCGGCTCATTAAATTTTAGTGTTATCTCTGTAGCCTTCTGCATTGTTTGATTAAAGTTTAATCACTGGCATGGTGGCTTTTCCTCCCTGTTATGCAGCCTTGGCCATCCCACCAGCAGCCCTGGGAACCAGGTGGCCTTTGGGGGCTATGGGGTAGGAGGTGGCAGGGTTGGTTTGCAGAGGGGGGCTCAGGACACCCCTCAGGGACTGTATTTCCCCAGGATGCTTTTCTGCCAGCTCCGGCTCCAGGTGGCTCTCCTGGGAAGGACCATGCTCATCCTCTGGCCCAAACACCCCCTGGCTCCATCAAGAACCTTTGGAGTGGATGAAGCCATGGTGATTAGTCTCTGGAAAGGCAAACAACAGGAGATCTGCAGCATGAAGCTATGACAGGGGAGGGTTAGATTAGATCTGCCCCCAGAGGGTGGTGGGCACTGAACAGGCTCCCCAGGGCAGTGGGCATGGCCCCAAGGCTGCCAGAGCTCCAGGAGTGTTTGGGCAACCCTCTCAGGGACAGAGTGGGATTTCGGGGCTGTGCCGTGCAGAGCCAGGAGCTGGACTTGGTGATCCTTGGAAGTCCCTCCCAATTCAGAAGATTCTGTGATTCTGTGGTCTGAAGGCGCTGGCATCAAAGTCCTGCCCCTTCCCAGTGGCCGTGGTGAGCCCACTCATGACTTCCCAGACACAAGGACATTGGGGAGCTTCCCGGTGCCCAATGCCTACAGTGCCAGGCTGGCAATTAAACCAGAGCAATGGCTGCATGGAAACACTCTCTGGGAAACTCAACCTTCAGCTGAATGAGCAGGATTTTGCTGAGGTGTCTGTGTGTGCATTGAAATGCAGAATGGCCCGAAGCTGTTTGTCTTCAGAATTTAATGAAAGGCTTTGTTTATCGCAGTGTGTGTGCTGTGAGTTATAGGTGTGAGTGGTGCCTAACAAATGGAGTTCCCTCCAGCACCCTCTGCCTGGGAGTTCTGCTCAAGGATTCCAGCAGGTAAACCTCAGACTGAGTTCCTTCCCAGGGCACCAGCCACAGGTCATGGAGCTTGGTCATGAGACACCCTGATGTGTAGCTCTGGGTGAGAGGGCTCGGGCTGTGGAGTCACCCACCTCTGTGTACCATGAATCCTGGTGGTGGAAAGGATGCTCTCTCACCAGAGATCCCCTTGGATGTCCTTTGCAGGCTGCCACTGTGCCTGTCCCAGTGTGGAACAACACCCCCAACATTGCCAACCCTCTCTCCATGGCTTGAGGTGACTTGTGATGTTTGGGGTGTTGTAACTGGAAGGGTGAGTGCTACCCCAAATCCCTCCATCCTGCTGCTGAGGGGACGTGCCACGTTCCTCAGAGGCCTGGAAACTGCCTGTAGCAAGGCACAGCCCCACACTGCCCTGGGCAGAATGTGTGTGGACAAGTCACTTACCTGACAAAGTTTCACTTGACCTCCTTTTTGTAGAGCTACAATGAACTTTTCTTCTTTCCTCCTCCTTTTTTTTCCCCCTCAAAAATCTGAAGCCATTTCCAGTATTACAGCTTTTGCTGCATAAACCAGGGGGATTTTCTTCAGGGAGCAAAAAATTGATTCTGAGGTTTCCATTAAGTGACATTAGCACAGCATGGCCTCTTCCAAGGGCTGAGCTTGCCAGTGAACGTGTTGTAAAAGAAATGGGACCTTTGCAATGCCCAACTTCCATGGAGTTGGGCTGGGTCAGCCCCATTAAGCTGCTTTTATGGTGGGGCGTGGGAGCTGGTCTCTGGTGAGCCTGAAGAAGATCAGTCAGGTGCTGGGATGGGGTTCTTCTGGCATTTCATGGGTTTTTCCTTCTATCTGAGGAGCCTCAAGCCTGTGGAGATGAGGTCTTGGCTGGATTGTGCACTTCAGATCGGGATCAGTTCCTCAAGAACAGCCATCAGCTTCTCTTCAAGTGTCCCCATTGTTTCAGCATCTTCAGCAGCATCTCTACTCTTGGCAGCCCTTTCCCTTTCCTTTTTCCTGGCCCCTGTGCTGCCAGTGGGGCAGGCAGTGACAGGGAGCTCTGTGATTGACACTGCGATGACGTGGCTTCACCTTGGCACGGCAGCGATTGTGCCAGACAGAGCTGTTTAAATACCACCAGACAGAGTGTTACTCACAGGAAAATGAGGCCTTAAATGTCATTATTTGTGTCATTATTAATAGCCCCTAATTGTGTTCTCTAATCATCATGAAATTATGTTAATATTAATATTCACATCAAAACTGCCTGGGGAAGGAGGAGAACTTTTTTTTTAAAAAAACAACTCTAGTCTATGTCAATTCCCATTAATGGGAAGCACTTGCCTGGTGTGCCGGGAGAGCAGAGATATGGATTGCTGCAGGGAGTTCTCTGCACCTCTGAGCCCTGGGAAAGGCTCTGCCTTGGGATATCCCAAGGACCCACAGAGGCACCACAAAGCACCGACATCCTTAGACTTCATCACTGTTTTGTTGGGAAGACTTCCAACAAGTCTATTGGAGGGAGGAAAGCCAGATTCTTTACCTGCACAGAGAAATCTGAGAGGTGCAGGAATATCACAATATTTTGTAGCATTGCTTGCTTTTTGTACATATTTTTCCTCTACTGAGTTCATTCTTTTCATTGTGTTTTTGCCAGCATGAAAATCCACCCTAGAGAATGGCAACAGTATAAGCTCACCAAAGAAACCTTTGGAAAAAGCCTTCCAAAGGCTTTTATTCATTAACTTCAATGGCTGTCGCTCTGGGATGTTGAGGACTTTTGGCACCCTGGACCATCATTATAGCTGCTTTACCACCTCCCTGAGGTCCACATTGAAGCCTTTTCCATGTCACAGCCCCATTCCACAAGCAATGCTCACTTGTCATGAACTGCAGCCTCTGTTGCCACCACCTCCAGTCCTGACAATCAGATGTCCTGGAGGAAGGGAATGGTGACCAGGTGGCAGGGAACCATTTTCATCTGGAAAGAAATTGTAATGAGAAGAAATGGCTTTGTCTGCAATTTTCTGCAGTCCATTTTCCAAGCAGCTCTATTTGCAAGTACCCAAATGCCTGACTTAATAAAACAGAGGTTTTTGGAGTGGCAACTATTATGCCTCAAGTTAAATATAACTCTGCATTTGAAAATAACAGGGAGCTGACAGAGTGATGGTTTGGAGAACAGCTCCAACAGGTCCTTTCTGGGTGTGAAGACAGGGAGATCCCTGCAGGCAGCAGGCATGTGGCTGGTGGGTGCTTGGCACAGGTGAGGTGGGTCAGTGTCCTAGCAGGCAGGTGACAGGGGTGTGCTCGGGAGAGGGATGAGGGTCCTGCCATGCTGGGGTGCCACCAATCTCATTATACTGTGTCAATATGAGGTTGGAGCATCCTTTCCCAGGGGAACCTCTGCCGCTGTGAGATGGACATTTGTTTCCTGGGAGATGTATGGGCCTTGCATCCCACCAAGAGCATCTGTGGCCAGTTATGGGATGCAGTTGGATCCTGTCAGATTCAGCCAGATGCAATTGGGTGCAATGGGATGCAGTGCAGCAGCAGTGAGATGCAGTTGGATGCAATACAGCTGGAGCTGGCAGTGGCAGGGCAGGAGATGGCCACATGTCCCAGGAGCCAGGCAGTGCCAGGCGGGGCTATCCTTGCCTTCTCTCCCCAGCTGTGCTGCCATGCCTGGACCTGCTGCCTGCAGAGAGCTTCAAAGCCCCTTTCCCAGGGGCAGGGTGAAGGAAGTTTGCGAAGGTGTTTAACACTTCCATGTGAATGATTTTTCCATAAAATATTAATGACGTAGATATAACCTAATTGAGTCCTTAGGGCAATAACCTCTGACAAAACGGCCCTGATTAGGAGATAATTGACTGTGTGGAATTGTGGCTATGAGAGCTTAATGTTGGCAAGGTCCATTATGTGGCAATAACGAACCCCTTTTGCCAGGTGCCAGGGCCATTAGGAGAGACTTTGGGTGGAATAAATCCTTCTTTAGCTCTTTTATCCCAAATGATTCTGTGACTGCTTCGAGGTGGGCTGGCAGGACCAGCAGGTAGGGTGACAGTCCTAGTTCTGGTCCTGGATGTCCTGGACAAACACAAAGCCCAGGAATTGGTGTTTCCCCCCTAAAACAAACGTTCTCTGTGCTCTACCCCAGAACTGCACATATAGGGACATTCAAGAAAGCATTAATGTAAAACACCATTGACTTCAATTTATATTAATACACTGTGCAGTGAACTGAGGTGGCTGATTCACAATCCTCATCAGATTTCAGCGCACCGGGTAAATCAGCTCCCTTGGTTCACTGTAGTTTAATTATAAGCAAATTGCAAGTGAATTAAGATAAATCGAATTAGAACCACTCTAATACTGAACAAAAACGCCCACCAAGGAGTCTGTGAAGGTTTAACTAATCCACTTCTAGGGATAACGGGGACGCATTTGTCAGGAACACTTTGAGGTGGGAGAGGGAGCCAGCTCCGAGTGGGAAGATCAGCAGGAGCATTGCCATCGACCCCGGGCAGCTCGGTTGGCTCTGGTCCGTGCAGCCACTGGCCAGGACACTGGGCTGGCCACTCTCGGAGCCGGAGACTGGAGCCAGAGCATCGCATAGGAGGTTGAAAGTGGGGAAAGGAGGAGCTGGAGCAGACTGCTGCGACACAAATTGGAAGCTGGGGTGGCTCTTTCTTCTTCTCCTTCTTTCTTTCCTCCCAGGGAAGTGTCATTTGTACAAATTGCCCATCCGTGCCAGCTTGGGAGAGACCTCACAAGGGAAACCTGGAGCCTTCCCCGCTTTTCATGTGAGCGGATGCCCCTTTTATTTCTGAGCAAGGAGTAAGTGGAGAAGAAAGGAGCTCCTGTCAGCCTCCGGGAGACAAATTGCTTCCTGCAGCCAGAGGTGCCTCCGCTCTAACAACCGCCTGCTCCGGAGGTGAGCCAAGGTGCCCCCGCGCTCCCCAGCCTCTCCCCTCTCCCCAGCTCCCGGCTTTTAAATTGAGCCCCGGATAAGTAACTAACCATCCTTTTCATTTTTATCTGGCCAGAATGATTTACTGGGCCGCTGCGTGAAAGCGCGTGCGACGCTGCTGCTCAGACGGCAGAAACGCCGCGCTGCCTAAATGGAATGACCCTGGATGCCCGGGGTTAAAGATAACAGCCAAGCTCTTGTTCGCTGCCTCCTCGCCATCAGATGGGCTGTTATCTCCCCGGGTGCTCTCCTTCCGAGGGGAGGTGGGCAGAAAGGCTGCCAGACGATTGCGAGCCATAAAGTTATTAAAACAGTGGAGGCAACAAAGCGGCGCAGCTCCCCCGCTGCTCTGACATTTCCAAAGGGTGAAAGGTAAAAACACGCTCTATAAAAACCCAGCCCGGGGTTTGCGGTTTCTGCCGGAGCTCTCGGAGCAGCTAATTAAACAGGAGGGACAAATCCACAGACCAAACTTCCAGCTAGCAAATCAAAGCCCAGCCTGGTGGGAAGTGAGGGAGCTGTGGAAAGGACACCCCTTTTCTCCTTTGAGCCTCCTTTTTTGGGGAAAGGTGCGAGTGGGGCTTGGCGCAACAGAGCAGCTCCATCCACAGCCCCTAATTATCTCCACTAACTCAAAGCAGCGAGGCCAGGAGCCAAACCGCATGGAAAAGTGCTGTCGATGGCAGAGCTGCATGGACAAGTGGCACATTCCCCCACCCCCAGTTCTACCCCAGTTTGCCTCAGGCTCTGTGTTCCCACGCTGGTTCTCACATCGCCCTCGGGCTCTGCCCTGCAGATCGCTCTGGACGCTGGAGGGTCCTGAGCTGACTCCCAGCACCGGGGTGATGGAGGCGGTAGGGACAGGTGTACCCGGTGTCTCTGGGGGTGCACACCTCTTCCTGTCTCCCTGCACAGACACATCCCCTCATCTGATTGATCTGGGTGAGCTGCCTGTCCACCCACACCCTATCGCTAATGGCCTCATTAGTTAGGGAAAAGAGTTGCTGAAGTCAATTTATGATATGGAATAGTGAAAACCAGCAAAATCAATAATTCTGCAGCCGGGGGGAGGTTGGGGAGAAGGGAGGGGACCCAGGGTTGAGCTCAGGTAACCAATAAGCTTAAAACGCCCACTCCCCGTATCTGGCCTCATGTTACATCTATGCTCAGCCACATTCCATTTGGATGAGACAGCCTGTGCTCACTGCTCCTGGTCCTCCCCCGGGGCCTGGACCAGCATCCCCTGGCTCCTCTTCCCCTGCGGGACTGTGCCATCAGCCCCCTCCTGCAGAGAGGGGACCTGGTGGCCCGACTGCCCCGGCAGACCTCGAGACTCCAGAGCTCAAATGGTGAGGGGGCAGGTGTGCCACAAGCTGCCTTGGTTCTACCTGTGCTGGGAAGTGACCAATCTGATGGAAGTGGCTCAGGAGCCCGACTGAGTTGGATGAGTAACACGGTGGGTGTTATCCATGGCAGGAGTGATGGAGGGCTTCCTGTTCTGGGGAGGCTGTAATTCACAGAGGGATTTTTTCTTTTGAAGCTTGCTGGAGTTCACACAAGAGTTAATCCAGAGCAGATGAACGTACCAGGCTGTGCACAGGGGGATCCTAAAGGTTCCCTCTGATCTGTGATCCAAAACCACAGTCCCTGGTGACATGGGCTGTTATAAAGCCTCTTGCCAGAGATCTCCATGCAGTGGTAGTTCCTATTATAGCTGATTTCCACCATGTGGCTGCACACCCCATGGTTTACAAGAGCTCTGGAGCAGTGGCAGAGAGCAAAAACTGGGAGTTGGGAAAAAATAACAGAATGGTACAAATAATTTTCTGAGCTTTCCTCATCAAATCATGACAAGAGGAATCAGAGGATGCCCTCCATCTCCCCCCAACTCATAGTCACTTAACCGTCCTCCCATTCTCCCACACAACCTGTGCTCTGAGGCACACGCACCTCAGTTCCGTCTTCCCCATCTCTTGCCATTGTTTTTCCCCAGTACAAATTTTGCATTTCTAGCCTGCTTGTCATATTTCCTACCGGATTGGGTGTTTAATTAAAATCATAATTAAAATTGATCTCCTCATTAGCATGCACCTGCTCTGCTGCTCGCGTCCTGGCATTTAATTATACGCTGAAGATGTCAAGTCTGACAGGCGAGAACAAGACCCTGGCCAGCAACCCCTGACAGGACTTCCTGGTGACAACATCTGGATGCCAGGAGCCCATCTGCTGGCATGGCCTCAGTTTTGGATAGGGAGATGTGGGCACCACTGGAGCCAGGGGCTGGCAGCCCCAGGGGGTCAGTGGGGTCTGGGTCTCAGCAGTCTGCACACCCACTCTGGAGTTTTCTGTCATGGAAACACATGGGGACAGTTTTCCCAGTCACTCCATACTTGCTGGGTTTCCATAGGCACTGGTGTTGAGATCCGAGCCAGTCAGAGATCCAAGCCAGCCTGAGATCCAAGCCTGCCCTCCTCCAGACCACCTCAGCAGCCCAGGATGCTCTCTGTTCGATGGTGAAAGCAAAGCACCTCTCACCTCACCTTGGGATGGCCATCAATGCAATTACTGGAGTACTTTCTGGTCCTGAAAGTGCATCTGCTCCTTTCCCTCTGTGCCAGGCAATAAAGCTGCCAAAAGGCATTTTTCGGGGCTGTTATCCATGAGGAGTTTTATTCCTGCACTTTGAAAGTCTCTGATGGATGTAGGTTCAGTGGGATCTGTGAAGCAATGAAAGCTGACATCAAACATACCTGCCAAATTTGAGGCTCTCCTTTATGGCTTCCTGGGGAACCCAGCATGTTTTGAATCCAGGCAGCTGCCTTTCCTCTTGCTCCCAATGGGGCTCAGGCAGCCCCAACCAATGTCTCCAAAGGCTTTCTGCTATGGAAACCCCAGCTCAGCCACACCAAGTGGTGCAAGTGACGCTGTTTATCAGCAAAATGGCTTCTAATGAAGAGCAAGGAGCATAAGCCCTTTAAACCCCCCTCCTCGGTGACTGCTCATAAATGGTTCTTGTCATTCCTCCCTGGCCAGGAGTGGCTGGGGACACACAGCAACACTCTCAGCTTTGTCAGGGGGAGATGAGGGGGAATGATACCTCCAGGTGGAGTTGCCCTTCCATTTTTATGGCTCCTTATATGGCTGAGGCCATCAAATGCCAGATACAGAGACCTTTATTCCTCGAGAAGCTGAAACTGGAGCTGAGGCTGAGGCTTTATTGTAGCTGGGCTCCCCCATTTGAGAATACTCTGAGTGCCAAAGTGGGGGAATGCCATGGGTGCTGCAGACACACAGAAGGAGAGAGTCACCTTTGCAGGAACGATTTCATATGTGGCCAGAGAGTGAAGAACAGGCATTCCCAGCTGGCTGTAAGGACATGTAGGGACCTTTAGCAATAACAACCAGTGCAATTTAAAAACAGAGATATTAAATCCCACCAAACCTGCCAGTAGCAGCCATTTGACCACTCCTTACAGAGACAGCCAGGCCCATTAAGCATAAATAAGGCACTTGAACATTATGAAGAAAAATACACAACCATTAATAGCCAGACACCAATGCAGCATCCCAATGGGAACATTATTTATGAGGCTGTATTGTTATCAATCCTGCTGGGAAAAATTCTGCTGCATGAAATGAGATCCAGGAAGGCTGTGGCATATGTGGGATGGAGCAGGGTCAGTCCCTGCAGTGGGGTCTTACACAATGTGCATTGGCCGAGGGTGCAGCTCAGTAAGGCAGAACAGAATGATCCTGCCAGACCCTGGGGGTGCTTCATTTGGGCACATTCTCAGTGATTTTAATGAGATTTTTTTCATGAGTAATAATTCATCAGCCTGGACTGCAGGCTGGGAAGAGATGAAGTGTGGGCACTCGCCAGGCTGTGCTGGGAGAAGGGACGTTGTGTGGGGAGCAACTGGATACTCCATGTGCTGCTCTGGGAATGGGGCACAAGTGAGAATTGGAGCCTAAAGAAACATTTGTCATTTGAGTTGTAATTACACAATTACATAAATGCATGACATTAGTAGTCAAGAGCCTGGAGTTTTCAGTAAAGACTCCCTTAAGTAAATAAACATTTTCAAGCAATTACATTATTGGGATGAGATTTTAAAAAAATTAAAATGTTAAGAATTGTGCAGAATGACACTGGAAAGTGAGGGGGAAAACCAAAACAAACCCAGACCAGGGACTGTTGAAGCAATAAGGTGAGGGTGACAGCAGGCTCCACAGAGGTGGCTCATTTTCAAACTGCTGGTCCTGCAGATGGGCTCTGGTCACTAAGGCAGTGAGGACTGGCAACATGAAAAGACAGTTTCATTTAATTTTAAGAGATACCACTGCGGAGGTGGCATATAAGGTTGTCAGTTGCAATGGAAATACAGAATATAAATAAATACACATGTAAAAACAAACAAAAGCCCATCAAAACAAGCAAGAACTAAACCAAATCCCTGCATTACACTCCATAATTAAATATTTATCACAGCAGAGGAAGTAAAATCCATTTACTGTTTTTGGCCAGTTACAATCTTCCTTTTAAAAATCCTTTGCAATTAGTTCCTTCCTCCCTGGGAGACGAGAATGCTGAAAAAGTCTCCAAGTCCATCTCGAACAAATTGCAGAACATTTTCTTGCCTGATTGGAGTGTGTGTGCGTGAGGCTTTCAAGGAACTTTCTGTAGCTCAGCCCTTCCCACTGTGTGTCCTTAATGATGGGTTGCCATGGGCTCTGCAAGTGGGAGGGATAGCGTTGGTGTTTACCATTAACCCAGGGATTACCATGAGCATGGCTTCCTGTATTTCCTTTATCCTTGGGAAAGGCCTCAGGGAGCTGTGTCTAAACAAGACAAATTCATCCAAGCTCCTTCCACTCGTATTTTGGGTCAAGGGCTGCCTTCCCTGCCCATGTGATGCCACCTGGTTCAGGAATCCTTATCCAGGACATGGCTCCGCTCATATCCCTGGCATTGACAATCCCTTGGGAACACAGACTGCAGAATGTGGCAGTGTCCAGGTTCTGCTTCCACTGTGGGTTTAAGCAACATGAGTGACGAGGGGCACCAGCTCCTACCAGCACCAGGACTGAGGCCCCAGCCTTGACCCTGGAGCCTTGGGAGAGCCCCCACTTCCCGTCCGTTCTCCACCAACCAGGACATGAAGTGCCGTTATGGAATTTCACATTTGGAGATAATTGCATTAAGGTAATTGCCACTGCAGCATTATTTCCCGTTCCTGGGAGAGGCTGAGAGGGAGGCTGAGTGTATTGTGTCTGCGTTAGCAGATTAATAATTACAGCCCTTCGGAGCAGTGCTGGTTTGTATGGATTCACAGCTGCTGGATCATTACCCGGCACACTTGAAGACACCCTATAGGAGCACAACACTGCGTGCTACACAGTTTGGTTCCTCTGCTGCTGGGTCGTGGGTTTTCTACACTTTTCATCAGACTCACAGCTTGTAAGAAATAGAAAGCATTTACAACCTGAAGCAAGTGAGCACTGGAGCCACTTGGAACAGCAGAGCGCCATCGAGGATTCCCTGGCAAATGCCTTGGGAAGAAAACGTTCAGTCCATCAGAGGAAAGCTTTACCCTTCCCAGCATAGCCTGTTCCTTGGGAGGCTCTGGCTGCTCATGGGAGCTACCCCCAGTGACAGAGGAGATCTGTGGAAATCATCCTCCACTGCGGACCCACTGCTGCCTCTGCAGTTGCTCTGTTTGCTGCAAAATAATTTAGGAGAGGGAGTAGGAGGCTCCTATGGCCTATTGAAAAAGATGAATAATTTAGGGAAGCTGGATGAAATTACAGGAGCAGGATAACTCAGCCTCACAAAGAGGATAACACACAAACTCCAACAATCCAACTTGAATGGCATTGTATGGGATCCAGGCAAAACATGGGTGGTTCACAGAGGGAACAGCTCTGTTCAGCTCTGCTGCCTGATTAGAGCAAATTGAAAAATAAAAGTATCAATTGTGAACAGAAAATTAGATTGATAAACTGATTTTAGTTTTCACAGTCTGGGGTGCAAGACAGCAAAGAGTTCATCTGAAAACAAAGAACTGTCTTCCCTAAGGGTGTCTCCTTCATGTATTGATTAATGTCTGTATGAAGCAACAATCTCATTTAGGGCACAAGCAATATTATATTTCTTCTGCAAAGCACCTTAAGGGATTTAACAGGGAGTTTTTTAGCATAGAGCAAGTCCTAGTGATTCAGAGGTGACAGTCGGTTTAGCAGACCATGGTGAGGACACAGGTCATTTCAGGAGATTAATGGGTATGAGGACAGATCTGCATATCCATCCATCCATCCATCCATCCATCCATCCATCCATCCATCCATCCATCCATCCATCCATCCATCCATCCATCCATCGCTGCTCGGCCTCTAGGAAAAGAGCAGGGGAATGGAGAGAATCCAGTCCCAGCGTCCCCCAGGCATCTGACCCCAACACCTCAGGGAAGGCTGTGCAGGATCACGAGCAGGGTGATGCCAACACACTGGTAAAGCTCAGACAGCACCTGCTGAGGGGGTATGGGGTGTCCTGTGCTGCCACTGGCCCTGCCATTCCCCATCACCAGCAGCTGCACACACAGCTCACCCACTCCAGGGCCGATGGCCTTGCAGAGGGATTTGGGATCAAGCTCTAAGCTGGGTAAGTCCTTGTCAGAGGCACAAGGCACCTGTACAGCCTCATGGTTTGACCTCTGCACATCGGAAATTATATTCCAATCTCTCTACAACACCCAGTGGAGTACCAGGACTGAACACCTACAACCACTCCAGCAGGGAAAGAGGATGACAGCTACATCTGTAATACCCAGCAGAGCAGGCGAAGCTGCTTCCTCTCACTCTCTTCTTTCCCATTTTTACATATGCAATTACAGTGCCGAGCGTTATTTGGATTTGCCTCCACAGCTGCTGCTGTCCTGCAGCGTGCTCCAGCCAAATTACATTTCAGAAATGACATTTCCACTCACAGCAGCGCAGCCCAGCTCCCCTTGGAACAGCGATGAGAGGGACGTAATGGCTTTAGCATTTGTTCTTCCAAACAAGAAGGGTTTGTTCTTCCAAAGGCAGCACCAATGGAGGCTGTGAGGGACCGGCTGGCTGTGCCCTGCAGCTTTATGGGGATCTTGCTGGGACAGATCCCTTCCAGCTGGAGAGATGGATCAGCACGAGCTGCTAAACAGTGGTAGCTAATCTGGCTGTTGGATTCATTAATTCCCATTTGTGCTTCTCTCTCTCCTTCCCTGTCCATCAGGGCTGATCACACCAAGCTCACTGCCTTGGCAGCTGGTGCCCTCTAAACATTGCCATACCGTCACCAGACCCTTACCAGCTGTTCCACAGAGTTAGGCGATGGTTGGACTTGGTGACCTTAAAGGTCTTTTTCAACCTAAATGATTCTGTGATTTTAGAAATTACCATTGTTAGCAGAGCCGTCCGGCATCAAGACATCTGTAGCAAGGGCTTTGCTGTGCTCACCACCGTGTTACCTTTCCCTGCAGCCACACTAATTGCTAACCCTGGGCAGAAAAAACATGTTTTCCTCGCTGTCGAAATGACAACCTCTAAACAAGTCCTAAATCCTGTCCTTTGCTTCCAGCAGTGTTTTATCTTTCTGCTGCTGTTCTCTTGAGATTTATGCCTCATGATCTGGAGGAACCTGCAGCATCCATCCCTACCTGTTTCTTGTCTATTTAAGTGGCAAGGGCTTGTCAAGGCACGGAAGTTGCATTGATTTACTGTAAGATGCTGGATCAGGCTGCTGCAGTGAATCCCTGGCCATGCTACCGTTCAGAGAGAAGTTCCTCTTGGGTTGACAGAGCCCAGTCAGGCACGGAGTGCACCAGGAGTGGAGGTGGGGTAAGGGTAGTGGGGTAAAGAATTTGAGCTGAAAGGGTCTGTAAACATGTCTGAGGCTGAATCCCAGCACTGACCATGTAGAGGAAAGGGGGCTTCTCCTTGTCCCATACTGCTCTGCAGCAGGTAAAACAGACTGGGCACAGGCTCTGGGACACCTCAGAGCAGAGGGACTGGGGGATAAGTCTGTGTTTGTTTGTTTTTACGGCTCGTTGCCATCTTCAGGTGCACTGGCACCATTAAAAGAGGAGCAGCATGTAAATCGCTGCCTGCACCGCAGCGTAATGAAGGGTTATGTCTCCCTCGCTGCTGCATTTCATCGAGCAGAATCAGGGAAGGGATTTGGCCTGGCACAAGCTCCCACTTTACTCCTAATGCTGTGGAAATGAGAATGGAATCACATCCCTCCTGCTGTTTCCAGCCTGGGGAAAGGAGTTGTTTGACCCCAGGAACTCAGACCCTCCGGGAGCCTCCATGAAGCTCCAGCTCCATATGGGGAAGGATGGGGCAGCACCAGTATGAGCTGGAGACAGAGTATATGGAAAAGCAGTGCCAAGGCTCCATGGATGAGCCTCTTGTCCAAGCAAGGAAGGGGTCAGGAAGCTTGAGAACTAATGCCAGTAATAAATGATTGATGCTGTCGCTCTTCAGGGTGTGTTAAGCAGGAAGATTTATTGTGGTTCTGAAAAGGCAGATGTGACAGGAGAGCTCCTGCCTGCTGGGAAAGGAGACATTTAAATCCTGATATGCTTGTGCAAGATGGATTTGATATTCCTGTGCCCTCAACTATCAGGACCGTGCTCCCCCCACACCCCCTCCCATCTCTCACGACATCTTCCTTCAGGTCAGGGATGCACGAGGTTCCTAGGGCAGCTCCCAACCCTTCTCAGAGTCTGAAGTGGTGGAAGAAAATTATCCCGAGGTCCTCCAAGGAGAAATTTAAGCAACAGCTTGATCCTCTTTCTGTCAAACTTACTGGGAGAACTCCTCTTGAGTTCAACAGGAGATAGATGAAATGTATTATTGTTACCATTACATATAAACACGGCCAATTTAGTAAAATTCATCTGCACCGAGTCCCGTCCCTGTGCAGGGAATGAATCAGGTTAGCAGCTACAGCCCTGGGCTTCCTGCAATCCCCCCTTCGATAATATAAACAGAAAATTGGAAGGGAAATGTCATCTCAGTGAGTTTATTCCTGGATCACATGTTTGATGAAAGACTCTTTAAAAACCCTTAAACTGCCTGAAGCCATTCACCTGAAAAAAATGTAACATTCCTCGGTGGAAAAGAACAATTAGCAATACAATTAGTTTTCTAAGAGGCAGAGATAAATAATTGAATCCTTTCTTTGACGGGGAGGGACAGCGCTGACAGTTCTCAGCTCCTTGTATTGACAGCAGAGGAAACGGCCCATGAAACCGGTCGTTTGCGGGGAATTTTGATCTATCAATTGCGACCGGGGAGAACAAGAGAAGCATGAAAGAGCAACTCGGCTGTCAAACAGCAGCTGTAGCCACTGCAGCCTGGCTGGGCTGTTACACAAGCAGCCAGGACCCGTGCCTGCCTCTGTGTGGAAGCGCCCACTCAGGGTTCCAGAGGCTGTGCACATCTGGGTTGACACCCGCGTGCTACTGTGGGTCTTCTGGCTCCCGGCAGGTGGGATGGAGAGAGGGAGCTGAGGGTCCATGGCAGAGCTCCGAGTGGCCTTTTGCCAAACCAGTAGGATGGAACCACGTGTGGAATGGCAGCGTCTGTGCCTGTGCGAGCGGCGCTGGAGGAGAGCGGGCACACGGGGCACCGGGTCGGGATTCTGTACGGGAGGGGAGGGAGAGATCCATCTCTGCCACCGAGAAATGAACCAGGACCAGCAGCGCAATTCTCAGTTATGAATTTGTGATCGATACCCTGTTCTCATCGATTCCCTGTTTGCCGTAATGAACTGATTAAGGGAAACACAACTGCAGAGACGATGCCACGTGGCCGGTGGTTTTGGTGGGGCAGAAGGGCAGCAGCCGGCTCTGCCAGCACAGCCAGGCTCACCACAGGGACACGTGGCACCGGGGGCTCCCTGACCACGCGTGGGTGACAGCCTCAGACTTAGGGTCTGTCCTACATGAGCATCAGGGGGGTTTCATCAGGGGCATTTCTGCTTCTGTCTCCCACCAAGCACACGTTTCTTTCTGGCAGTACATTCCCAAACAGGCCCAAGCAGGAGCCAGCCCTTTCAAACCTCACAAGGACAGGCAAAGAGATGGGGAGAAAGGCCAATCAGCATCTCTTAAGCTGTGGCTTCTGCACTGTCAGCTTGGGACCTTCTCCTCATTGAGTTCGTGCATTTCATCTGCTCTCTCCTCTGCTTTTCTTCGGCTCCCATCCTTCCCTACCCTTTCCAAAACGGGAGAGTGAAAAATATGCCTTTTGCCCCCTTAACTATTTCCATCTGAAATTAGAGCTCCTGTTGGCTGACCCTGCTGTGGCTGAATCTCAGCCTTTTCTCCATCGAATCCTTCCTGCAGAATTTATTGGGTGGTGCTGCATTACCCTCATAAAAAGGCAATAAATGGCCCTGTTTGCATTACAAGCCATAATGGCTGTAACCTCGTGGCATTCTTAAAAAGCCTCCTTAGGAACAAAGGGGCAGAAAAGAAGTCTCCCAGAAATCTTTGGGATAATTACATTGCAGGAGTGCAGGAACCTTTGAAACCATTTTAAATCAGAGGAAACCCATATTTTAAATCTGAGGTGAACAGCATTTGGGACAGTTGCAAAACTCCTCAGCCTCACCAGCTTGCAGCATCCCCTTTGCACCCTGTGTGAGGATGCTTTTCCTGCCTGTCCCTGTACTTCCTCATTTTTTTCCAGGAACCTAGCAGGGTTCCAAGGCCCATTCACTTGTGTTACAGGCACAATTCCCATTGTGAAGCACCCTTGCTATTGTGACAGCCCTCATGGTGACAGGCACAGTGATGGCTGTGCAGTGGGGTTAGGAGCAGAGCTGGCACTATCAGCATCTACCAAAATCTCGGACCATGGCTGTGGGGAGAGGCAGCACATCAGGGACAAAAATGATGCTGCAGGTTGCTCTCCAGGCTGGTGTGAAAAACACAGGAATTTTTGTTCCCCACTTTAAGAAGCTGGAAAAGAAAAGTAGTCCTGGATCATGGAGGAATTAATTACTCACAAGATGAGCAAGGGAAATCTCCTAGAACTTCTGAGCTTAAGCATCTATTTGCCCCGTGCTGGTCTACTGCTGCTTGTTCATCACCACCACCCCCTGTCCCCAGTGACTTACAGCTCACTGCTGCTGCCAGCCTGGGCAATGCAGTAACAGGGAGGAGCACATCAGGTGTTCAAGATCAAGGCTTTTAGCTCTGCTAATGCTCTGCTGTGCTGCTCTTTACCCGACCTGGCACCCATTTATTGCTCCTTCAATGGCCACTTCTAAACATTATGGCTTACTTAGAGTTTAGGAAGGCAGCACTTCAGAAATACAGAGTTTGCTGTTTCAGCCAGGATGTACATTACTTGTCCCTCATTTCTTTATTGGTTGAAGCAATTTTATCTCTACCCATTTCATGTATTAAAGTTGCAAAGTGGAGATGTAAAGTTACAAAGTGGAGATGTAAAGTCACAGTGGACGAAGAGTAAAACAGGTCTGGAATAAGGGAGAGGAGAAGGATTTGGGGCTGGAGCCTGCAGCAGAGTTCCTGCAGACCTGTCAGGCTGGAGTCACACCTGCACCAAACAGTCTCAGGCCTCTTTCCACTCATGCCCCAGAGGAGCTGACTGCAGACAGGGACATAGAGTAGTGACAGAGGGGACAGGGGTGTGCTCAACTCTTGCTTGTTCACCTCAGTGCAGTGTAGTCTCAGATAAAGTCAGTCCCTGCAAACCAACAACCACATGAGAGCAGCCAGTCCCAGACACAGTGCAGGGACTGGATTTCTCCCTGCATCCCCCAGGGCAGGGCTCCCGTCCTTTAATTCACTGGGATGGGATGTGGAAATGAAAACAAAGAGAGCATGAACACAACAGCTTACTCGCTGCTCTGCGAGGCCAGTAATCGAAAACTCCTGACGCTAAACAGAAATGAAAATGTTAATGGCAAACACCCAAAGCAAATGCATTCCATATGCAGAGGATCGCCATAGGCTGACAAATACAAATGTTGCCGTAGCTACACAGAGAGGAAACGAAGAAACACTGCTGTAGGAGAAAGTGCATGCACTCCCTGCCGAGTGCAGAGCAGCTCCCCAGCACCACTCTCTTCAATCCCTGATCCCTTCAATCCCCCCAGCACTGCTCTCTTCAATCCCCCTGGCACCTGATCCCTTCAATTTCCCCGGCACCCTCTCCCTTCACTCTCCTTGGGACCAACTCCCTTTGCTCTCCCCAGCCAGGGCCAGCACTGGGTTATCCCTGAGGCACCCAGACCTGCGCTGCCATTCCTATTTCCCACCTACACACCGGACGTTTGGGAAGAGGCTGGACCATGGTGAGGAGCCTGAACCCTCAGCCCACTCACAGGGGATGAGCATTCCCCTCTGACTGGCACCTTCCAGCACTGCAGGGGAAAAAAACATCGGGGAGCCACATCCTTCAGTACAGGCACTCAAAGCACTGCAATGCTTGGAGTAGTCACGCCATAAATTCATCCTGTAAGAGTTCCCAAGTCGGAATAGGAGGTAGAGGGTAACGACTTAAAAATAATACACAAACCCAGCAAGAACTCAGAATGCCTGGTCAGAAGCCCAAGGGAAATTAGCCTAATGCTCAGCAAATGTTGGAGAGCGAGGGGATTACTCTTCCCCTGGCCCTGCTGCTGCCGCCGGGAGAGTTTACAGCACTTTGTCATTTATGGCTGGAGCTCTTCATGGCTCTGGGGGTTTTCACAGCCGTAGTGGTTCCTCCTTGCATCCATCTTTGCTGTCACAGACAAGGAGATTGGTGCTTAGGGTGCTAACCTGGGGCTTGACAAGCCTGGACTTGCTTCAAACCCGGCTCCTGGGCAGCTTTGCTATAAAACCACAGTAAAACTAGACCTGTAGCACCTGACCAAGCCCCAGTTCATCAAGGCCAGACACGTTCATAGCCCCCAAACCCAACCCTCAGACTCACCCCACTTTCCAGAGATGCAGGTGAAGCTTTTTGAAACTCCTGGCGGCTTTTCTTTGTTTACCATTTTTTTCCAGACTTGCAGCCTGTCTCCAAAGCAGGCAATATTCACACTCCTTGGGTTTCACCACAAGCATCCCTTCCAGCTCCATCTGTGAGCCTTAATTAGTGAATTTACTGACAGAAACTTTATTAATGCAGCATTTAGCTCTGCTGGCAGCGTCTTGCGCCCTTCAGAGCCTCCTGTTCAGGAAAACAGCAGCTCCTGGGGCCGCCGGGCCCCCCTGGGGCTCAGCACAGCTGCCAGGGGTATTTCATGCCATTATTTCAGCTTCTGGAGGCCCAGGGGCACCAGCCCTGCCCTGCCACCCTCCTCTTGCTGACTGCTCATGGAAGCTGGGAGAGCGGGATGCATGGCTGTCCAGGGAATACACACGTCATGGGGAGCAGCAAAGCAGATCCTGACAGCACTTTGGTACTCTCTTCATCCCCACTGGATGCAAGCCAGTGCTGTCTGGGATACTCCAGAAAGCCTGGAGATGGGAACCAATGCTCAGCCCACCAGTGCTCCCAACATCACCACTTCTCCCACCCTCTCCATCCACTTCCAAAGCATCCTGCTGTCCTAGCTGGAGCCAGGACCCACCTGCAGTGAGTGGGCACAGGGCCAAGGTCACCCAACTCTGCACTGTGACCACACACCCACCCCCTTGCCCATGTGCCACCCAGAACCAGAGATTAGCTCTCATGGGACAGACCCAGCAAAACAGCTCCCAAAGAAATCACAAACCAGGATTTCCACCACATCTTCCTTTTCCTTTCAATTTCACTTCTCCTTGTAGTTGTTTTTTCTCAAAGACATTAACCAGAAATAAAAGTTAAATGTGAATTCGAAACAATAAGGCATGGAAATAGCAGAAATAACTTAATTAAGTTTTTAAAGATTTCCATGCTTGAATAAATTAGCCTTCCTGCAAATGTCACAACAGGCACAAAAAATGTGTAATCAATGGAGCACAATGTTACTTTGCTCTTTAGTTAAATGAAAGCTCCGGCAGTGTATTCTCCAAAGCTCCCTCTCTCCTCCACACTCCCCACAGCTTCTTCCCCACATGCTGAGCTGCTCTGGGGAAAAACCTCCAGAAACTCCAACATCAGCTTTTCCCTGTACAGGCAACAAGCTGGAGAGGTTTTCTTTGCTCTATTCCCTCAAAGTGCCACAAGGGAAGCACCAACAACCACTTCTGTGGCTGGTGACACAACCAGGAGGGAGGGGACGCTCCTAATTTGTCAATTTGGCAAAGAAATGGCAGAATCAGCAGAAATAACACATGTTTTTCACTGGGGAATATCCCAAAGCTTTCCACTGCCACCCAGGTCCCTGCCCATTCTGCTGCTCAGAGAGAATGCTGCTCCTGAGGATGGGAATTTACTGGGAAGGGTTTGGGGGAGTGCAACCATAACAGGCAGGGAGAGTAAAACACTGATACAGGATAGAAGTGGAGGGAATTTTGGCTTGCTTATTCCGGAGAAGAAAGATGAGGGGAGACATGCAAGCAGTCTTCAAACATTTAAAGGAAAGCTCTGAAAAGGAAGAGAATAAACAGGTTTTCATGTTCGCTATGAGGATGACAAGATAAACATAAACTGCAGCAAGGAGCATTCATGTTCAACATCAGAAACATGCTTGTGATGCCGAGGTGAGGTTTTGAGCAGTGCAGGGGAATCTGTGGAATATTAGTGGGGACAAACTGGACTGTCAGGAGCAGGTTTGGTGGGATGATGGAGCCCTGGAGCCAGGGACAGACTAGCTGACCTCATGGTCTGATTGCCCACCCTCATGATTTGCAATATCCATTTGAGTGCAGCCAACAGACAGTGGTGGAAGAGCCATTGACTCCAGGGCACTGGGAACAAGCTGGGAATAGGTTAAATATTTGGTGCTGAACTGATGGATCCAGAGCCTGACTTGGGTTTTCTGTTATTGCCAGGAATTGCCAACAATTCCATATCAGAAATTGACCCAGATCATCCTTGTATTTAGTGTAGAGCATTGTATGGCTCTAAACAATTGATGCTCTTGACTACTTCAGCCAGGTTGGATCTGACCTCTGAAATGCAGGAACATGTAAGACTCGATGGCTTCTCCTTCCTCCATTCCCTCAAGGGCTAGAACTGTGAGAGGAGCACAAAAGCTTCCAATCCCCTTGGATAATGATGAGGGTGAGCAATTGAGCTTCTCCCTGCTCCACCAGGAGCTGAATCGCAGGCTGGGAGCGCTGCTGCCTGCAGTGTGACACACACTTTATTAGAAAGTGACTCATTGGAAGGTATTGGAAATTCTTCTAAGACTGTTTTGATTGTCCTCGAGGAATCAGTGGCTGAGGCTGGAATGCCGGGAGGACAAAGGCAGCTGCCAGATGAAAGTAGAGAGAAAGGATTTCTCCTCTTTGAATCATCAGCCAATTAAATTTTCAGCACAATAAAAGTGGAGGGCAAACGGTTCGACTAATGGCTCTCGCCAGCTGATCCCATTACCCAGCGCTGCCATGCTGGGCTGACGGCGCAGGGGCAGCCGCGTTGCCAGGGCTCTGAGTGGGGATGCTGGGACCATCCAGGAGGCTGAGGAGCTGCAGAAAGGCCCAACAAGGCTGGGAAGTTGGGCTGGAAATCAGGCAGAGAGCACACATGCCAGGTTATTGATGCCCATCCCTTCAGACCTGAAATGTCCTTCAACTACAGCCTGAACTCACCCTCTTTGTGTCTTCATCATGGTTGATGAGCTGTGGGGGGAAGGTTGTATGGAAATGCTGCTTTTTCTTCTTTTCCAAAGCCCAAATAGTGTTTAATTTGACTGGAAATGTGAATGAGCTCACACTGGGCTGTAGGAACCTTTGTTTAACTTGAAAGAAGCAACCCTCATTGGACTCCTTCCTATTTCTGATCAAGAAACACATTTTGGGTTTAAAGGCACATCCCATGTGAGACCAGTAACACCACTGGCAGAGAGCGAGGCAGATGTCCTGAGGACTAAAGAGGATTTAATTTATGGTTCTTGATTCTTTGCTGAGCTTGAAGCTTTGCAGTGACAGAACATTTCTTTCCAATTCTGCCCTTCACCTCCTTCAAGGCTACTGAAACATATATATGATCCAAAGAGGGAAGATGGATCTCCCAAGTCCTCACTGATTGTTTATCAGAAAGACAAAAGCCTGGAAAGCTCTGTGTGTTGGTTGAAGAGAAATTTTCCCTCCCCTTGCAAAATTGGGATGATTGTTACTAATGACCTCTTTGGATCTGTGCCCAGGATGCAGAGATATCATCTCCCACTCCCAGTAATGAGGTTGCAACTGATCCTGAACAAATGGCAAAGTTATTTAATAATTATTTCAGAAGGTCTGCTTGTGACCTTTCAGCGCGTCAGGGTAAGTAGCGCAAATTTATCACCAGCACCACGAGAAGGGACTTGATTATTCGAGTTGTTTTTCCTGGCAAGAACTTGTTTTCCCCCCACTTTCTGAGCCATTCAAGGTATTCACCAGCTGGAAATACAAATGCAATTCCTGCCCATGGCAATGGAGTTTTCCCTGGGGTCTGGGGCATCCCTGAAAGAGGATCAAACATGGATTGCCACTGGAGCCAGCACAGATGAGGGGGAGGTAGGTTTATTCCCTCATTAGCCAGGCAGCTGGGACCCTGCTGGAGCCCAAGACAGAACCCTTTAACCCAGCATCCCAACACCCATCCTGCAAGGAATTGCTTCCCAGCAGATGAGGATGAGACTGCAGTGGCAGGAGGTTTGTTGAAGAGTGAGAGATGCCCCATTCCCACTCCCCCAGGACCTCAGGGGCTGCTGCAGAGTCTCTGTCTTCTCCCTTCAGGGAAAGCTGCCCAAAGCCTCTTAAAACAGCGCCTGGAAGTGCCCCTCGGCTGTCCTGTTTGGATAACTGTTTGCAGGCAGCCTTGCCTTTCATTTCCTTAATCTTAAATTGCATCAAAAAGGCAGAGATTAGAGGTAAAACCTCAATAAAAGACGGAACAAAAGCCTCTGCCCACATCGGATTCTCATACCCAGCTTTGCTGTGGTTTTGTTCTCCTCTTGTCTGACAGGGTGAGTAGCCAAACCTTAAAAAACTGAAAAACCCCCTAAGATTAAAACACTATTTAGAAAAGGCCGTGCCAGCCTGAAATCACCTGTGGTTCATACATTAAACATCAAATATACGTTAACTCTGAATTATGGTCATGAAAAGCAAATCCTTTAATACCATTTTCTGAGTTCCACGGGCTGGAGCTTAGCATTAACAGTCCTGGTTTTTCTCGAGCCAGTCAGTGGAGTAGGACTTGCCTGCCTCGTCTTATCCCTCTGCCCTCAGAGGTGTTCAAACCTTCCCGCCCTAGGAAGGAACATGGATGCAAGAGAGCAGGAACAGAAGCCTTGGCCAGGTGCCCCAGCACTTCTGCCAGGTCTCCCAGAGGTTTCCCAGCAGCAGTGGCAGCTGTCAGTGCTTTCTGGCTTTTGAAGAGGATTTCCAGCACTGAGGAGATGATGCTCCTCGCTGCTGTGAGCAAGCAAAACGGTGCCAGAAGGAGAGGAGTGCAGAGAGAGGAGAAATCCCAGCCCCTCACCTGCACAACCACAGACCTGATGCAGGAGCATCAGTTCCTGGGGCTCTCCAGGGCACTGCAGAGGTGATGGATGCTCCTCACTCATTCCTAGGAAAAGCAGACAAAGAGAGTGTCTCCGATTTGATGGGGTGATGGCTGGGAACAATTCGATTTTGAGAGTATATCACCTTGATACTACATTTGCAACATCTCCTCACCAAAGAGTTGGGTTTACACTCAGCAGCTTAAGGAAACTGGCTGATGGGCAAGACAGAAATGAATGACACACCCCTCAGCTGCAAAACCATCCTAAAATACCCACAATTAAAGGAGAATGGAGCAGCCATGTCAACAAGCAGGAGTAAATCAGAGTGTTGTTGATGTGGGTTTTCCAGCCAGACATTCTCCTGGGTGATGGTGCTTTCCAGAAAGATCGTGGTACCTGGAAAGGAGAGAGACCAATCCCTGCGCTGAGCAGTTGGAACTACCCTTTTAAAACAGAGGAGACAGTTCCTGCCTTTATTTCCAACTGCTCCTGAAAGTTGTCAGAACTTGTCCTGCTTTTCTCTTCTTATTATTTTTCTGGTTATTAACATGTAAATAAAGCACCCCAGGAGCGTTGCTGGCACACGGAGTCTAATCCTGGGAGATTAATTTATGAGCTCCTGACAAAAGCCCTGCTCACCAGGGCTGCCTCATATCCAACTTATTATTTTCTCCCATTCTGTAAGTTCTCTGGGTAATCCGTAGGAGAAGCAGAGCACCGGCTGCCCTGGCCCCGCAGGCAGCACTGCTCCGTGGCTGTCAGGGACCCCACATGGTGACCCCGGTAGGAGAGAGCCAGGAATTGCCTGGCAGCATCCGTGTGCCAGCTCCATCCCATTCCCTTCTCTGCGCTACAATTCAATTATCTCCTTCCCATCCGTTTCACCTTGAAGGCAGCACATGAGCTCCCCGGCACGAGCCGTTTAGGGCTGCCATGGCCACAACAGGACAATTTAATCCTTCATTCAGCAAATCGCTCCTCATACGTTACATTTCATAAGGTCTAAATGACCCGTGGATCTTCCCGTTACATTTTCCTGTCTCCCAGACATGGCTCTGGCTTTTTTAACCCTCCGTTTGGAGCACCGTAGTGTCTCCTCCTCAGGCAGGGACCAGGTTTCTCCCTAGCTCAGCGTTTCTAACTTTTTGTTTTGTCACTCTGCTCTGCTCCTAATGAGCTGTAAATGATATGACCATTACCTATGCAAATTAAGAGAGCGGATTCAGAGGGTGTTTTTCACCTGGAGAGAGACGCTGCTCCCAAGGCTGGGAGATGATAAATTATGTTGGTGTTTTTATTAAACTGCCTCTCTTCGGGGACCTGGCTCTGCACAAACCCCCCGTTGAGCTGCAGCGGCACAATCAACACCTTCCTCGGAACGGCCCTGGACAGCCGGGCAGGAAAGAGCCAGATCTACCTCTGGTTTAATTAGGCAAACAAATAAAACGTGATGTCTAAATACCCTCGACAGCCAGAGCAGCCTGCTCGGAGGCAGCTGGTCTCAGCTGACATCCTCCTCCTTCCTTTGTGAAGGACCATGGGATGCTCAGACAGGCTTTGGCGCTGCAGGGATGGATGGTGCTGAGCACTGTCCTCACAGCCTTTCCCCAGGTGGGGATGTTGCCTTGGACACTGATGTTGTGATCATGTCCCTGCAAGACCCAAATCTCACAGCCCCATCCTGGCGTGTCTCTGGGCCATACCCGGGCACAGAGCACACAGCTGATGCCCAGGCACCCACCAAGCACCTACAGGGAGATTGAATCTCAGCTTTCATATGCCTTCAAGCCTGGAGAGGTGGTAGGAATTTATCTCTAAAGCACTTATTCTTCCTTTTCTTTTTGTGAGCTTTAATTAAATATCTCTTTGTTTGAAGCAGTTGCTGGTGGCCGTGAGCTCTCCTGAGCTTTATCAGCAGTGGTGGGAGATAACTGTCCACAACCTCACCTGACCTTTTCTCATCTCACAAGAAATGGCATTGGGTGCCTTTGTTCTTCTATTCTTTCCTATTATCTTCTGCTTTTTCTACTCTGCCGCGTGCCAAGGGTTCCAATAGCGACTGAGGAGTTGCTATCAGAAATATTAAGAAAAGAACCTAAAATATCGCTGGCAGTTTAACGGCCTCAGGAGCAGAAGGGCTTGTTTCTGGCTGGCCATCGTAAGCTGTCGCCAAGAGCAGGAAGGTCAGACTTTAACGAACTGCTGAGAATTAAACAGAAGAAGAGAAACTGAAAGGTGCCCCAGTGACTTGAACCGAGTTTAAAGCAACTGACCTTTGGAGAGAATGAAACAATTCTGCTCTTTAAGTGTTCAAGGGTTGTTTTTTATTTCCCCCTTTGCAGCCTGATGCTTCTGGGATGAATGAATGTGCTGGCCAGAGCAATGGCCCTGCAGCACCTGGGTCTGGGTACTGATGCAGGTGGACACAAGAAGGCGATGTCCTCTGCACCAGGGCTTCCATCAGGATTTCTAGAGCTTTCCTGAAGCTGTGCCTGGGCAAAGGGTCTGGCATAGGGACAAGCATGCTCTTCCCATAATGACCTGATCCTTTCTCCTGTACCTTTCCAGACCCAACACCAATATAAAATTAAGGCCAGTTCCAGCAAGGGGGGAGTGAGAGCTGCATTGTATCCCATTTATGGGTGCCTTATCTCTTTCCAGTCCAAGAATCAGCACTTCATATCTTCCCTTATCTCATAGACAGACCAGTTCCTGGCCTTGTGCCTGCCCTATCGGCATGGAAAATGGCTGCTTATGCCAAGGGTCCCACTTTGGGCAAGGGAGGACAGTGGCTCCAGCTCTGCCACATGTCCTAATGGCTCCTCTGCTTCCCACAGGCATTAAGGGATAAGGACATTGAGCAAACTTGGTGAAATACAAACTTTCATTGAAACTATTCCTCAGCATGACACATATCGGCAGCGGCACAGTGAATAAATCCATTTTAATGGAATTATCCATTTCAGTTCCCAACTTAATTGAGCTTTGCTCTGTAACTTAGCACAAGGGTGCCGCTCTTCATTAACCCCATGCAGGCTGCAGAGTGTTCTGCTGCTGCTCACACACATCCAAGGGTTTGTGGAGAGCTGACACCTATATGACATGATTTATCAAGGTGGGAGAGCTTGGCTGTCACTGGGAGAAGCCTCTGCATCCAGTGGCACTGGATATGAAGTTGTGTGGCTGCAGAGTCTGTTGGTGGTTGTTTGTGGGATGGAATCATCAATGTTTTTATTGGTGAGGTGCATTATGAGCAGAGCCCTGGAGACCCAGAGCATCACCCAGTGCAGACATGCTCCAGCTCCAACTGGGTCACATTGAAGGTAACCAGGAGGGAAACTGGCATTGCTCTTGGAGATTCCACCCTGCCTTAAGAGCTGGGAACACCACCCACACACTGGTCCTTGGAAGGAAAAGTTGCTCAAGCTCACAAGTTTCTTCCTCCAAGACGGTATCTCTGCTCTCAGGGGCAGCCAAGGCAGAGGAAGCCTGTCCAGCTACTTCATAAGTCATTGAGGATGTGTGGTTTAATTAACTCACCCAAAATTTCTCCTTTCTCTCTCCCATTTCTGCTATTAATATTTTTCTCTATCTGATAACACAGCATAGCTAATTCTTTCTGGCTTTATAATGAACAACGCCGTGATGAAAGAAAGGTTGGCAGTGCTTCGGGCAGCTTTTCATTATCTGGCTGAATGGGTAACAGCACTTCATTCCCTGCTTTCCCTCCCTGCACACCCCACCTGAACAGGTAACAGCACTTCATTCCCTGCTTTCCCTCCCTGCACACCCCACCTGTACAGGTAACAGCACTTCATTCCCTGCTTTCCCTCCCTGCACACCCCACCTGTACAGGTAACAGCACTTCATTCCCTGCTTTCCCTCCCTGCACACCCCACCTGAACAGGTAACAGCACTTCATTCTCTGCTTTCCCTCCCTGCACACCCCACCTTTCCTTGTCAAGTACCTGAGGGCTCCTTCCTGCCCCTGTCTGCTGTCCTGGGGAGGAAGCAGGGACAGGCTGCTGTTCCCCACAGCACAGAGGAGAAGTCAGGATGCAAAGAAATGCTTTCCCCACGCTCTGAGAGGTGAGAGCACAGCCAAGGAATTCTGGGAAAGGACGTGCTGGCACTGCCAAGGCCAGCACACAGGGTCTGGCACAGCCAATAAATCCAATATTTCCAAGGCTGCACACACACTGCAGCACATCTGTAAATCAGAACCACTCAGAGCAGAACTTCCTTTGGGTGTAAATAAATTGCTATTTTTACAAAATGAGTCGGGTGCCTGGAATACTGATCCATCAGCAGCGCAGGTAGGTCGGCTCAGAGCAAGTCACATGTGAGGCAGGGGACAACACCTCCACACCATTCCCTGCACAGAGGATCAGCTCCCTGGTGGCTCCACAAGCAAATAAACCAGGACATTTCATCAGGAGCATGACTCTAACACCATTGCACAGATGGGGAAACTGAGGCACAGAAAGCTGAGGGGCCCAGCCCTCCCAAAGCCATGGCTATGACAGATCCAGCCCCCTCCCCAGCCCCTTCCAGCCCCCATCCCAACAATATATTTGTTTTCCTGCTGTAAGTCCTGAATGGAAATGTCATGAGGACAATCACCATGGTGACATTTCAGCAGCACCATATAGAGCCATGCAGGAAATGAATTTCAAAAATCCCTATTAAAAATGGAAGGGCAAAAACAATTTTCTGGGGGAAATTTGTTCTGAGAGGGTTTATAGACTTTTTTTTTTAAAAAAAGAGAAAGGTCTCCAGCAAAGAAAGTTTGAGGTGTGATGGTTTTTAAAGCTTCATTTCTTCATGAAGGAACAGACCTTTTCCAAGAGGGATTTTCATGTGTGTTTTGTGGTGAAGAAAGTAAAGTTTGTTGCACCATTTGCCAGGGTTTTTTCCCCATGCTGGCTTCTGCTCCAGAGGATGATCCCAGTGAGGGTTTATTCTCCAAGCCAGTGCAGAGTTTGGCAAGGCCAGGAGAGAGGCGGGTGATTATTTCAGTCCCTTGTTCCTCCGACTGGCTGGTGCAGCACAAAAGAATGCTAATGCTCGTGTCTTTATGAAAGCACTCGAGTTCATCAGCTTTGCAAAGAAGAGAAATTAAATCAAGATTTAATTGGGATATGCATGTTTTATTCATGGTACTATCCACAGGAGAAGCCAGACAGCTGAAGGTAAAGAGGAGAGGGGGGGGAAATCTTTTGAAAAATTGTTTCTCTCTGATTAAATAGAGATAGTTTCCCACTTCAAAGGGAGGGCTCCTTTAATGTATTTTAAATGCTTCAATGTGCCATTCTGATGCAGCAGCCTGGCAAGGACAGCACAGACCCCTCATCCCCCTCCTCTCCACAGCCTCTGGAAGGGACACGCTGCCCCTGGAGCGCCTCATCCAGTAGATTTCATGGCTTCCAGGATGACCTGATGATTTCAGCAACCTGTTGGTCTTGTCCTCCTGCTTGTCCCCCAGATCCAGCACAGGTGCAATGGTTGCTCAGGGAACCCACGTCAGACTGGGCTGTAGGACACAAGGTGTTGGGAAATGTGATGAGTGGCAGCTTCTATAAGGCATCAAAGGAAGGAAAATCCAGCTTGAGTTTTCACATCCACCTTTGCAGGTTTAGTGCCCAGGAAATGAAGTGTTTCTGCCTCTTCTGTGGCTGCACCAAGAAAAGGGAGGTTGAATTTCTGAAAAAAAAGCTTTTCTTTAATTTTATTTTGTGTATTTTCCTGTTTCTTCATCTTCAGGGCAGCGACAGGTTCCAGCTCAGAAGCAGCCAATGCAAAAGGCCATGTAGTACCTGTAGGAGTTTTTCCAGCCAGCTTTAGAGCCCATCATGTTTAGCCAGAGGCCTGAAAAGCAGTTTGTGATGCTGATCCTCCTTGGGGGAAGCTGCAGATACTGTGAGAACAGCTCTATGTTTCTTGTTACACTCGTTGTAGTCAGAGGAGAGGCCAATCCAGCAGCTTAACAGGAAGGGGATGAGGGATGAGACCATGAAGGTTTCCAGTCTCTGCTGAAAACTTTTTCCTTTCCCGTCTTTCCCAGTACCTTTGAGGAATAGGAGAACTGTATTTCTCCCCAGCAGGCCAGGCAGGAATGGGCCAATGGGTAGGGATGCCACTGGAGCAAGGAATGGGAAGCTGAGGGATGCAAAGGAGGCAAGAGGCCAAGGGAGGCTGAGCAACACAAGTCACAAAAGCAAGGATTTAAGGACACAGGGAACTTCTGATTTTGCTTTTCAGATTGAAATGTGTATGCAAGGCACTGAAAGATAGTGGTTGTAAGGGAGGAGGGGATCTGGCAGCAGCACTCCTATCGCTCCTGGTGGGAATTTTTCTATAAAGGACCGATTGTTCGGCGACGGCGCATGACAAAAATACAATTGGAAAAGTGGAGGAGGAAAAAAAAAGTAAGAAAAGAAAATCTTCTCTGTAACTTGTGCCCTTCAGAAGCAGCCCCTGTCGCGTTCAGTGCCTGGCGGAGGCGCCGCTGCCTTGGGAGCCTCAGGTCTTTGTTAAGAAAAGGACACAAAGAGAAACACGAGTTCTCCCGAAGGCTCATTATTCAAACTGCTCCAGACCCAGCGTCGCAAGTGCCGGTGACTTTGGAAGATGAACAATCTTATCTCCTGGGTGAAAAGGACCATTTGTTGTTTGCTGTCCGGGAGAGAAAGCTCACAAAAGGCACGAGAGGAAACTTGGAGAATATCTGAGCCAAACTTGCCAGGAGATGTGCAAAGGAGGGACTGATGCCAGTGACCGGCACAGGGCTTCCCTGGAGAGGTACAGCCCACCTCCCTGCCAGGGAAGGATGGGAGTGGGAAGCACATGGGCCACAGGGCCCTCCTCCATGGAAGAAGATGGCCAGAGGAGGGAAAGAAAGCTGAGGAAAGCTCAAGCTGAGCATCCTCCCACAATCCCCAAAGCCAAAGCCCGGCCAGCGCCTGTGGTGTGTGCTGGCAGCAGCCCTGCCCGGCTGTCCTGGGGATCTGCAGGCAAGTGTTTGCCTTTGTCACTTATTTATTTTGACATTGTAGTGCCACGTCCCTGCTCAGCAGGACGTGGAGAGCCTGGGCTCTGTGGAAGCTGGAGCACTGCAATCCATGTCCAGGGAGAGATGTCTCCTGGGCAGAGGTAAGACTCATCAAGACACAGATCTCATCGAGAGAGGCTTCACACTCCTCTCTCCCCTCCTGAACAATCTCTTAATGATAAAAGTCCCCACGGTTTATAATTACCAGTTTGACAAGTTCATGAGTTGTCTGTTAATTATTATAATTAGCTCTGGCTGGGTGAGAATGCAGCAGTTCAACAACAATATTAACAATGGGAGAACTATTATTGAGAATTAACTACAGCGAGCAACAAGGAAGGATTTCTCCTGCTCCCCTGTGTTCAGCTCAGCTCCAAACTGCCCTGAAGAGTTCAAAGGAACAGGAAGGGGAACCCAAACTCAGCCTGGATTGCCAAAAATAGGGTCAAGATTTGGATCAGAGGAGGAAATCATGTGATAAAGCAGCTGTGAATCACCAAAAGACACATGGTGGCTGCAGAAGGACAGACCAAAGCAACATCCCAACAGAGCAACACAAAAATCAGGCTCCAGGAATCTCCCGTCCCACTCTATTTCACACAATGAAGCTGTAAGAGCCTGTGATTAAATTCCTGCACAAGCCTTTCCTCCCGGGAACGTGCGGCACAAGACGCAGGCCTGAGCAAATATTAGAAAAGTCTCACTTTTGGGCACCCCTAATTTGCTGAGGATGAATGGATTGACTTCTCAAACACTGCATGATCCCAAACAGCCCAACACAGCTCGGCTTTCCTCCTCATTTCCAGTTCAAATGTATACAAAATGTTTATCTGAAGTGCAGGAGAGCTCTGAGAGCCAAGCTGTGCAAATAATTAGACATCTGACGCACCTTCACACCCGAAACAAGAGGCTGGAGGTGGTTTTGGTTCACTATTTATTTTTTTAATTTCTTTAATCCCACTTTTGAGAAAGCTGGGGGTTAGTGTTACCAGGAGAAAAAGCCTTTTGACGGGTAGGAAAGGGACTTTCCATGGGAGGTGTCAGAGACAGTTCTGGGTGGCACCAACAGCCCTCGAGCTGTGACTTGGCTCAGCCACCCCAAAACCCTCCAGGGCCCTGCCACAGCCTCTGCCACACCAGGAAAGGACCCTAACCTGGACTTGGTGACATTCAGGGATCATAAAACAGGCCCACACCTCCCATGGGGCCAGTTACCTCCTCAAAGTAAGGGAAGCTCCATGTTTCTTTCCTTTACTGGGAAACCTAATTTGCTTTTCAGACAAAAGCTTTTGCACACTGAGGCTGCTTGAGAAAAACACTCCATTTCAAATCCACACCATCTCAAATACAGACACAGTTATTTATTTTTTTCAACTGTAAACAGGTTCTGAAGAAAAGATCAAAATCTGAAGGAAAGATTTTGAAGCTGTTGGGATGAAGCGCTTCGCTGTACATGATAGGAATTTCCTGGGAGTAATTTCTATTCAAGGGATTTACATTTGCTTTTACATCCCAAAAGCAGAATGGGAGAGGGAAAAGTTGAAGCTACAAAGAGTTTGGTGGGGCAGTGCAAGCATTTCCCACTTACATGGGGTGAGGGAACTGGGATGGGAAGGGTCAGGGCTGTGTCAGGTCTCACAGCCTTCCCTGGTCAACCACTGGGCATTCCACCCCTTCTCCCTGCTTTGCTGCCAGCATTTGTAATGTGTTCATGGCATTCCGCAGGGAATAAGTTCCTGCAAGCATCTCGACCCCGCTGATGGAGCGGAGAAAAGGGCCCAGACAAGCCAGAATACATTTAAAAGTGGAAACACGGAGCTGCCAAGGGGAGACAGAGCAGAGCAGGTTGTGTTCCCACATGGCAAAGACCTGCTCCCTTCCCAGGGAATTATTAAAGGTACCACACCAGGGAAAAAATAATTTTAAGCAAAGGAATTCCTTTCACTTTGTCCTTGCAGACAGATGAGTGGAGCAGGAGAATCAGTGCTGGGTTCCTCCCCTCCCTCAGCCTTCTGGGAAGCTCCTTTGAACACTTACAACATCAGAGCACAGGGTCTGATTTGTTAGACAAGCCAGACTTTATTATTTTTTTAAAAGGGGGATATTATCTCCTGCCTCCAAAGGAAAGGGGGAAAGGAGAAAGCCATTGATATGGAGGGGGGTAGAGACAGACACAGAACCTCATTATTAAACAAAATAAATAAAATATACTACCCGAAAAATGTGTCTTGGCTTTATTACTATATTCTGTCCTCTAAATATTTCATTTCCAACTGATGCCCAAGCCAAATGGAAAATTTCAAGCAAAACTGTACTACTTAGAATATGCTTAATTATTGATTCAGCCAGGAGGGAAAAAGAAGAAAAAAAAAGAGGGGAAGAAAAGGCACTGAGCTGCTGCTGACTTTTTAACCCGTGCAGCTTCCCACCCCCTCTCCTGGGGAAGGGATCTGCCTGTGGCCAAGCTGTTTCTCTGAATGGAGGGAGAGGAGGGAGGATGCAAAGGGGCAATGCCAGACCTGAGCCAGGTGCCCACAGCGCTGGGCATGGCTTGGGCTCACACCACGTTTCACCAGTCCCACACACACCACTGCTCAGAGCTGGCAGAACTCTCACCCACCCGGGTTCCTCTGCCCTGCCCTGCCCAGCCAGGACCACCTCAGACAGCTTGAGCTTTTTGCCATCCCTGGGAGCAGCAGCAGCAGAAGAACACCCTTGCACAGGGCTGGGAAGTTCTCTGAGAGAACCCAAACAGCTCTACCATTTACAGGGAGGAAAAGTAAAGCCGGGAGTGTGTTTGCAAATGGGCTCCAGGGACCCAATTTTCTTCCCCCACTGGGATGAGTCCAAACCAGCCGTTTTGAAGTCATGGGAATTGCACTGGGAAAACAACAGGGGAGAGATGACTGACTGTGGATGAGCACAAAGCTGCAGGGTGGGGACGGTCCCTCTGGGGTAGTCACACTAAGGCAAGGAATCACCAGACTCCAGCTCAGGGGCAGTGAGTGTGTGGTAATCCCCAAATTTAGGGCAGAAATTGCAGGACCAAACTTGCTCTGGTGACAGATTGGTGGTCCCTCCAGCAGGCATTAGTCAAAGAAGAAAACATTTTGATCATTGCTTTTCCCTGGCTTTTCCCTCCCTATATTTACCTCAAAGTCCTTTTTAATCAATGTAAGTTATTTTTGGTGAAAATGTTGTGGTCATGAATGAAAGCTAAAAATGTGGCCTTGGACATGCAGCCAAAAGTTGTTTGTAAGTCACAACAAAATCTAATTCACAAAAAGCCAGCAGTTCAGAGTCTCATTTCTTCCATGCCTGTTGATGCCACTGATTGTATCTCTCTGCCATCTCCTACTCTGGAAAGCCACCTCCTTCCTATATAAGCTGATTTCTCTGTGAGACCCAAGTATTTTATAGGCACAGGAGCTGGTTTAACCCAGAAATTAACCTGTGCTGGAGTTTTCCTGCTACCTTCTCCCTCAGGTCTGTCCTCCTTCTCATGGGGATCCTTGTAACCCCCTTATCCCTGCTCTCTCTGGAGGCTGAGTACTACAGAAGGGCTCCCAACACTCCAAAGAGACCACAGAAAGGGAGATCATCACTGAGGGGTCCCACCTGGGGCCTTGGGGAGCATCACAATGTCCAGGTCATGTCAAACCCACTGCCCTGTAGCTGAAGGGGGGCACAGCCCACTACAATGTGAGCCACACACTCAATTAGGAATTTCACTGAAATTTCAAATTACAGTCCTTTATTTTTTTTTAAACAACAGAATTATGCCACATTACAGAGAAAGTGACAGGTAATTTGGGACACTGAGGGTTTCTTGGGCTCTATAGTTAATGGGGAGTTTAGCACCAATTCCTCTGTAATTTGCACTTCTGAGAAACGGCATTATTATAAAGTCAGAAATCTCAGGCACTTTCAACTCCAGGATCTGCCAGACTGACGATGACCAGGAACTGAGGAGTCCTGAGTCCACAGGTCACCCATTTCAATATCTGAGGCTGGGTGGCTTCCAAAAACGGACACTCCAACGGCGGAGCCGAAAATTGGAGGTGACATTCAGAAGTCTCTGAAAATTATAACCCTGACTTCCTCCTTGAAAAGCTTATCTGAATCCTGGCTTATCCTTTGATGAGGTTACTGAAAAAGCATTCTGCTCTGAGTACTTGGAAGATAACAGGCAATATATGTGAGCCGGTGCACTCCTCCCGGGGGGGAAAACGCTATCGAACTCCCAGAGCATGGGACACTAATTAAATGGCCTGAATCATGCTGGACATTCAGGGCTTGGGTGGCTTGGTTTAACTCCTTCCCAACCTTGCACACCCAGAGCAGATGGACATGCTCCCTGTGCCAGGTTCCATGAGAACACTCTCCTGCGATCTGGTGTGTTCCCATGTATCCCACTCCTCTGCACCAGCCACTCCACTGGGATACTCCTCATCTGCCTCTTCTCTGCGTGAGCCTGTAGCCCAAAAAGCAGGGAAAAAGAACAAAAGCTTTTAAATGGCATAATTTATTTTAAAATGAGCTGTCTCTTCCTGCTGCCCCAGCCCCCAAACACCAATAATTGTTGGTTGGTTCCCTGCCATCTCCCCACCAGCGCCTTCAGCGTCTCAGACGCTGCTGCTTGAGATTAGCGGGAGGTGTTTGGAGTCCTTTACATCAAAGGGATGGAAAAGCTGGAAATTTAACAGAACATATTATGCAGGTGAGGGGAAAAAAAGGCAAGTTCTGTTATAAAGGATGGCTCATTTCTCCTTGGTCTGGGACAGGGCGTAAGGCAGCTGGGGGAAAAGCCCAAATTTAAACAGGTGAAAGGCCAAAAAGACAAGGAATGGGAAGAGGAGGGAGAAGTGCCCAGGTTCCCTCCAGGCAGGGAGCAGAGCCCCCCTCACATGAGATTGGGTGGTAAGGCTTGAGTGGCTGGTGGCAAGCATGTGGTTCCCCTCTGAGACCAGCCCCACACACTGTGTCAATAAAGAGGGAGGGAGAAGTAGACATGAGAAAGGCAGAGGGGAAGATGAAGTGGTGGGATTGAAGGTTAGTGAGATGTTTTTCCAATTGCCTGTGACACACTCCTGTGGTTAATACAGCCCTGCCTGCTTGCCCCAGCCTCACTCTGCCGCTGTGCCAGGGCAGCAAAGCCCAGGAGTGCCGGGGGAAACATCCAAAGGGCCCTCCTTGAAAACGCTGAGCGCTATTTCCACAGCCCTTAAACAGAATAATTCATTAGTCAGCTCAGAACAATCAATACCGCCGCTGACAATTTATACACCAGCTCTGTTTACCCAGCAGACCCTCTTTGATAATATTATTTATGATTCCAAATAACTCCATCGGTGTTCAATAGAGCTGGGAGGTACCTGGGGGACCAGGGCACAATCAAATTATGAAGACATATGGTTTACTCAGCGCTGGAAATGTTCAACTGCATTTCATTGCTGTTAGTCCTGCTGCAGCACCTTCCCAAGCAGTTATACAGCCTCCTCCTTCTCAGCTGCTGAATGGGAAAGCTTCTTCAGGGAGAGGCTCTCGCTACGACGATGGAGAGATGTGGCTGTAAAGGGAGTTTTATTGTGCCTGTTCCTGCCTGCACGGAGCTGACGGACATGCCAAGCAGCTCGATGCGTCCCAGGCCACTGCGGCAATTAAACTTCGGCATTCCAGGGGCCTGGCGGAGCAGGCAGGGAGAAGCAGAGGCAGGGGCAGCTCCAGCCCAGAGAGGCTGCTCAAGTGATGTGTGTGCAGCTCCTGGCTGGATTTATGGTCGATGCACGGACTGTGTACTTTTTAATAAAGTGCTTCTGATACACTCACGGAGCGGCCAAACGCTGAGTCATTATTATCGACGGAACATCGCCTGAGCACCGCGCGGAGCCTCCTCGGGGCTTTGAGGGGGTGTAAAGCCAACACTGATGCTGAATTGCTCTATAAACTCCAGCCCTCCCTGCAGAGAAGCAATAATTAATCAGAGCATGCATGATACATAACAAATTGAAAAGATAAAACTTCCCAACAAAAATTATGGGACTGGAGAAACACGGGCTGTGCTTCGAGTGAGCAGTCCCTGGCATCCCATTTCCCTTGATCCATGTAACAAAACATCCGAGGGCTGGATCCTGCCAGCTGGCTCCACAGCCCCCAGCATGGCTCCATCTCAGAGCACCCTGCTCACCTGGAGTGCCTTTGGCAGAGGAATGTCAACACCTTCTGTTTGTGAATATGTCCTGGAATCTCCTCACAGAGACAATCCTGCTGGTTCCTGGCTTGTGAAAAGCTGAGCCTATAAAATAAAGTGATAACAGTTATCACTGTGGAAATATAATTTCTGAGAAAATCCCACCAGACTAATAATTAAAACAGAAACTGAGGACTCTGACAGCCCTGGATTTTTTCTTGGGTTTTAGCTACTTCTGCTACACAATTCCCTGTAGGAAAATCAGTGTCTTCCTTCCACAGCAAATCCAGACACTTCAGGACCCGTTTCTGTTCCCCTTGCAGTGGAATGGAGAAGTGAACACTGACATTTCCTATGGAACAGAAAGAAAAGACATTGTCAACTCACAGATGTCAGAGGTTTCACTTCCATCTCCCCATGCAGGCTGCAGCAGGGATGAAATCCTGTTTTCTGGTGGGAACATGTGTGGCTGGGGAAGTTCCTGTACTTGGGCAGGACAAATGGAATCCTGCAGCCCCCTCCCTCCAGCTCCTGAGACAGAAACATCCGGGATCAGGAGCATCACATTGAATAGAGAGAGGGGTGAGGATGGGTTTGGAGACACACAGTGACCAATGCAAACCTGTGGGTCCCCAGTCACAGAATCACACACTGTTTTGGATTGAGATGGACCTTAAAGATCATACACTTTTACCCCTTTGCCATGGGCAGGAACACCTTCCACTAGACTAGGTTGCTCCAAGCACTGTCCAGCCTGACCTTGAACACTTCTAGGGATGGGGCAGCCACAGCTTCTCTGGGTAACCTGTACCAGGGCCTCACCACCTCACAGGGAAGGATTTCTTCCTACTATCTAACCTAACCCTGCCCACTGGAAGAGTCACTCCATGCCCTTGTTAAAAGTCCCTCTCCAGCTTCCTTGGAGCCCCTTTACTCACTGGAAGGGGTTCTAAGTTCTCCCTGGAGCCTTCTTTTCTTCAGGCTGAGCATGCCCAGTTCTCCCAGCCTGTCTCCAGAGCAGGGATGTTAAGCTCTCTGACCATCTTTGTGGTTCTTCTCTAGTCTGGATGTAGCAGGCCCACATCTGTCTTCCACTGGGGACTCCAGAGCTGGATGAAAGTGCTTCAGGAGGGGTCTCACCTGAGCAGAGTAGAGAGGGAGAAGATGTGAGCATGTTTCTAAGAGTCAACCTTTATGTGTTGACTCCAGTAAGACGTACACATCTCCTTTCCACAATCACCAGGCTGCCCTTCAATGCTGTGCCAGACTCAGGTCTAAGGAGGTTTTTAGGCTGCGCACATCACACTGTTTCTGTCGCCTTAAAGGAGGTGTTTGGATTTCTATATTTAGTTGTCCTCACTTCCTTTCCTCCTTGACATTTATGAATTTTAGATGTCTTGCATGCTGGGCCTCTGAAGGGCATCCTGGAGAGAGGCGTTGTGGCCCCTGCACTGCACCTCCTGGTCCCAAAGGGACATGGTCCAACCTGTCTCCTGGCCCAGCCAGAGGATGCTCGGGCACCACAGGCACTGCCATGATGCTCTCCAGCCTTTAATAGGCATATGGGGCTGCTGCTGACTCCATGGTTGCCGGAGGGAGGGAAGGGGAGGGAGAGATGTCTGGGAGCAGTGGAAAAAACCAAGATTACAAGGGATCAGGGAGATGCTGTTAAAGCACACGGCAACTTACAGATGAAACAGCAGTGGCTGCCTTGAGCTGAAGGCCAATTTGGCAGGGGGCTTGTGCAGGAACCTGTCAGAGAATTAGCCTGGCTGAAGTGTGGGTGGAATGGGAGACCCTGCAGATGCCTCTGGCACTCCTTGTGCTGGCTGGTCAGAATGGGGTCCCACTCCCACCCTCCTCACCAAGGTTGGCTTCAGCAGCAAGCTGGGTAATGTGCTCCTCATTCCTTCTGCCTCACACCCCGACCTCCTCCAACAGCACTGAGCCTGCCCGAGTGGTGGATAAACATTAGTTTCACAGCTCACAAAGCAGAACTGCCGGCTACTGCCAGCCCAGACGTAATGAGCTCCTCCCGGGACCCCTGGGAGCGCTTAGACTGGGCTCTTCTTTACCCAAGCTGCCAGTCAAGCTGGTGCCAGGGGGGAAGCAGCGCCGTTAATCTCTTTCCCACCATCCCAGCCATAGCTGAAATCCCTTCGAGCATGTAACAGTTTTATTTTAATGTGCCGTCCCACGGGCACATGGCCGAGAGCAACGGGGGCTGCCCACACACCCAATTCCAGCTGCTCCCACCCCATACCCGGCCAGGAAAGCTTTAATTTGGGGGGGGCTGCAAGGTGGGGATGAGCTGACAGGGTGGAACGAACGACTAGGGAAAAGCTTTCTCATGTTTTTACTTTTCACTCAGGATGGTGTTGTCACCTCCTCGGGTACCCTTTAATTAAGAACAGATTGTTGTTCAGTGGAGAGAGGCTCGTTTAGCACCCGTGAGAGGAGCAGGGAAGTCTGCTCAGCAGCCGGGCACCAACGCCAGCGACGTGTCCCACTGCATCACACTTTTGCCATGCCACTAAATCACTTGTCAGGAGATTTTCCCAACAGCCACAGCAAACCGGCTAATGAAGATGATGTCATGTGGATGTTCAGGAGTGCTCTGAGGGGCTGGACACAGCTGCTGCTGCCCCCTGATACTGTGGGTAACAGAACACTCACATGTGTGTCTGCTCCCCTCTTCCAGCCACAAAGAAACCAAGGGTTTCTTTCTCCACAGGGAAACCAAGATGGGATGCTACATTCAAGCAATGTGAGCTGGGACAGGTCTTGCTTGTACCTGGTGATGCAGCCACTTTCCTGGGCTCCTACTGGGAAACTCAGCTGTGGAAGTGCCATCACCAGGAATGTTGTGCCCTGTGAAGCCGTGCCAAGGATCCTGCAGAAACCAGGGCAGAGGTGCCCCTTCCCCAGGGCAGACCCCATGGAGGCACAGGGTACCTGCTGGCAGGGGCTGCTTCCCTGAGCCCCTCTGCTCATCCCCATGTCTGCACAGAGATCAAGGGCCAGAAGTGCACAGCACGATGTCCCCTTCCGAGAAACACCAGCTCCCAGAGGATACATGAAGAGAATCACAGACAGGATTCATCAATCTCTCCTAGTCAGACCTCTTCCCAGAAAAGGCTGGACATTTGAGATGGAAAAAGGGGAAAGAGCCCCAGTCAGGTCCTTTCCAAAAGACCAAGGGACTGGCTGCCAAACTGTTGATACATCCTTGCTTCCCATCCTTCACCTCAGTGGAGTGCAAAGGTGCAAGTGGTCTCTAATCCACAGGGATGGGCAGGGAGCCAGCAAAGACTTTTCCATCCCAAACCTCTGTGGAGACAGGCACCTGTGTCTCTCCTCTATGCTGGGCTGTTTTTAGCAGCCGTAATTACACCCTTTCAATCTATGTATAAATAACTGGAATTCCGGGTAAAATGTCGGGTTGCTTGATTTACATCCCCAGCGAGCCGATAAGGTTGCAACAAGGATAAATCACGGCAGAAGTGCACACTCAGAAGATCTCAGAGGAAGAGAGAAACTTCTCCTCTCCCCCACCCTGCTCTGCCATTACTCATGCTTGTTTGTAAAGTGGCCAGGATAGTTTTGGCATTAAACAAACATTGTGTGATTGCCCAAGTATTCCATCATTGTCCTAAGTGCCCATGGAGAGTTGCGGGAAGAAAGCACTGCCTGCTTCTGTTTTCAGGCCATCAAGGACAGAGCTGTAAAAGAGGTTGGGGAATGGAGGCTGCTGCCCAGGGTCCCACTCTGATCACCCTGCAGCACCCTGGCCAGGTTGGAATTTTCAGAGGCAGCCATGCAGGACCCACTGAGAGGTAGGGAAGGGGCTTCAGCTCCCCCAAAGCCTCAGTCTGGTGGCCTTAACTGCAGTGCTGAATCTTCACCCAGCCAGCAGCGTGGCAGGGTGTGAGACGGGAGATGGACGAGCCCGTCCTGGATGTTTTTCAAGTGGAGATTAACCACTGAGTAGGTTCTTTTTATTTAAGACGCCGTATGTCTCTTCCCTCTAAATATCTCTTCCATCAGATACCGCTGTGATTCCCGCTCTGCCTACCAACCCTGCCTTTGAGACTCTATTGCAAACACTTCATAAAACCGTGTTAGATCGGAGATGGGAAATGCTTTGAAGCTCCTTCTCTCCGCTCCCTGTGGACATCGGTCTGGATGTGTGCGCAGCTGCTCCGTCCTCACCGCAGCATGTCTGGAGGCATGAGCGTCTGGGGAGGTGGACACTGCTCCTGGGTCCAGGGCATGGTGCCCGTTTGACTCCTGTGACTCATTGGATTATACTGCAAATTCCCTTCTCCGCCTGCAAAATGGGGATAGCAACGTTATCCTCTTCCCCTGCTGTGAGCTTCAATATATCAAGGATTGTGAGGCACTTAGTGCTATGTAAATGGGAGACGTATCAGCTGTGCCTCAGATAAATGAATTTCACTTAGATTGATGGGTGTGAAGCACTTCCAAAATTAGGCCTATTCTTCTTAAATCAAACAGTTTCCCCAAGCCAGTTCAGCTCCATTGATGTAGAGGAAGTCATCAAGCTGCGATTCATCACCAAGCTCAATCACAGACCTTCAACACGCTGACCCACCACGAGCTTCCTCCTCTTGGCACAGGGAGAGGAGCTTGGCCGGGCACAGTAGGAGCAGGACCCTTCCATGTGCACAGGACATCCACATCTTGGGCAGCAAACCCACGTGCTTGTTCTCATGCTTGCACAGAACTGTCTTTATGCCATCAAATGCTCTATAACATACAGATACATTACAAACCTCATTTCATTCAGCTAGAAAAGAGTAAATCCCTCTCATGTGTAGGAGCACCACCATCAAACTTCAGCTTGCTGAGTAATGCTGTAGGAAACCCCACCAGGGTGTTTGTAGAAACTTCTCCTTTGCTTACATGACAGGGTTGCCACCCATCCCAACTCAGGGGATGCCAGAGGGGAGTGGGTCTGCAGGCAGCCCAGTCCCCACCAGGGCTGGCAGTTCTCCTCTTCCCTCTGCCAATGCCAAGCACCTCCTGCCTGCAAGGATCTGTCTGGTGTTTATGTGTGGAGCAGCTCTGCTCTCTCCAACTTTTTAACTGCAGATAATCAACAAAGCTGGGCAAATAATTTAGTGCGTATAATTTATTCTATGAATTTTGATTCTTTGCCCACAAGCAGCTTGTGCTGCTCACCAAGGTATTGGTGCTATGAAATTATGCAGGGGAGCTCCTGGCTTGGCCTGGAGCTGGCTCAGCCGGCTGGCAGCGGGCGCAGCACCCCGATGGCCATGGTGGCCCTGGGCTTGCCCTCCATCAGGAGCCTCACTCGTGTGACATTTCTCCTGCTGATGCCCTGGGAGGAACCCAGCCCTAGAGGGCAGCTCTGATGGGCAGTGTTGCTAGCAGGAACCATACCCATGCACCGAGGACAGCTGTTCCCAGTCCCCAACGTGGGATTAGGCATCCGAAGTGTAGGTACAACAACCCGTTAGCTGAGTAATTGTTGAAACGTGGCCGCATCATCCATATGTTTGTACCAAACTGCCCCATACTGTCATTAAATGAGACTAAATATCCCTGGGAGTAGCAGTAAGCACAGCTGTGCTGTTTTTCCCTGTTGGCAGGGGAAGGAGATGCTGCTGCTGCCACCTCATGCGCAGCCGCCGTGCCAGTTATAAGCTGGCCCCAAATTTGTATGTGGAAGCTGTGAAGCACATCACATCTGCTTTTGGGCCATTTTTGCAGCATCTCGAGTCCCTTTGGCCAGTCCCTCTGCTCCATTCTCCTCTGCTGAGCTCATGCTCCTGTGAATGGCATCAGACATGGGGGTCCTTGCACAGGGCAGCAATGGGGACACATCTATCGCCGTCACGAGCAGCACATGGCCCTGATGTTGCTCCCAACCTCAGACCCGCTCCGGCCACACATCCAACAGTATCTCCATGTCTGACAGGCATCGGAAGAGCTGACGCAAGTTTTCATTAACAGTACCTCCGAGGTGGGAGTTAACGTGTTTGTAGAGAGAATGCGGCATCAACACAGGGCTGTAAATCATCCCCGGGCTCTGTCCTCGTCCCTGGCTGTTTGCCACCACCAGCGGCAGGGCGTGCACGCGGCTGTCACTCTGTCGATGCCCTCCATCCCCTTTCTTTATCTCCTAAACATTGCAATCTTGTCGTCTGCAGCAAGAGCTACAGCCCTTCAACTTAAATGTGCCTGCCAAGAAAAGTGTTGATTTTTTGCCTCCACCTTCCTTCAGATATCTGATTAATTCAATGCAAGGAGCAAAGAATTAAGTTGGGGGATTTTTTAAGCTGAATACAGAAACATTGATGTAGAAAACCACCGTGGTTGTTAGAGGTGCCTGGTGACCGAGACAGCCTTAAAATGCATTTTAGCTTGACTTGGCATGCTGGCTTTGAGGAGCTAAATGGAGGAGTGAACTAATCCCAGGTCTTAATGAATAATGTTCAAATCCAACTTTCATTTTCCAATGCATCCATACATTCAAGAATGAGTCACAAGGTGTTTGTTGTGCAGTGGAAGAATAGCCAAGCTGGGAAGGGTATTTTTATGTGTTTGTGAATCATTGTATATGATATTTTCCTCCACTGTGCCTCTCTGTCCTGGCAGTTTTCTGCAGTGAAATCCATTCAGCTGCACTGGAAATGTAGGCACTTTATAGAAAATCTTTAATAGCACAAGCACAAATGGATGGCTCTTATTTCCTCTCCGCAAAGTGGCGATTTGCAAAACCACTGCTAACAAATATTTACCCTCCTCCCCCAAACCATCAAATAGAGACTGATGGAGATGCCTCCCACCATGGAAGGCAAGGCAGAGCCTGCAGCAGGGACTTGGCACAGCACAGGGACAGGCACTGCGGGCCCCCCAGGTCTCTAACCCACATATAGAGGCCATGGGAGGGGTGGGGTGATGTGGGGCTGCACAATCTTAGTCTCTGATCCACATGCATGGATATGGAAGCAGTCTGAGTGTAGCATGGAAGCACGGGAGGGTGAACACATGGCTGCACAGGTGCCAGCATCTATCCAGACACATATGGGAGAGACAGGGAATTGCACGGATCCTTTCCAACTCGCTCCGTCCTGGCTCCTGTGCCTGTTTGTTTTCTGGTACGCTCATCTTGCTGGAATTTTTAACATTTAATTAGTCGAGCCAGCTGCTTCTGCTTTGCAAAGGGCTGGGCAGCTCTGCCTGGTTTCAAAGGCGGGTTTCTTTGTTCACAGGATCCATCCATGCTCCAGCCACAGCACACAGCCCACTCCCCTAGTCCCACCACTGCTCCTCTGTGCACTGTGCTCCCAACTCCGGGTCCAGGGACATGCTGGGGGCTGTGGGCTCTGCACGGTGGTGCCAGCCAAGACACCCTGGGTTCCAGCCTGGCTGGGCTAACAGCAAAGCTCAGAGCTGCCATACATCCCCTCTCCATCCCTCTCAACTGAATTGGAGCTGAGAGCAACCTTCTGTTTCACAGATTAACAACAGTCCCTTGGAAATGGGATGAAAACCAGTGGACTCACCAAAGAGGTGAAAGGGGCCCACAGGTTTAGGGGGCTCTGCACTGAGGGGCTGAGAAGCTCCAGACATCACCATGCTCCCTTTCCCCCACCTGCCCTTCCCATGCTGGCACTGCACTGCCCATTCAGCCCTGGCACAGCACAACACACCGGCCCCATCCAGGGGCTGTGGGAGACCCCATGGATTCTGGGAGAGCTGGGATTTCAGCCTGATTATGGCCATCACTCGTGAAAACACTTCTAAGGTGTTTGGCTTCAGAAAAGGGCAGAATGCCTGAAATGTCAGGTGTCAGCAAAGCCTTTCTGCAGCCCTGGGTGCACTCCCCTCTCCCGCTTCAAATGACACAAAGGCCCCTGTGCAATTCTATTCAGCCCAGATGCCACCTCCTGCCTTTAAAGCCGAGAGAAGTTTGCCTGAAAATAGAGATGTGATCTTTATTCTGATCGTTTTAATCATTCTTTTTTCCCCCAGGAAATAAATTTTTAATTGTTCTTATTCTTCCATAGCACCTTTGAAATGCTTTCACATTCAAAGTCCAGGATAGAAGAATACTTTAAACTTTCCAATTTTCAGACCCCGGCAAACCCATCGCTTCTGACATAAACAAACAAAGCCCAAACATGTTTAATGAAACAGTTTCAGTTTTCAAAATGAACGATTTTGTTTTGATCAAAAAGCTATTTGTAGCTCCAATCCCAAAGACATTTTCTTCAAATCCATTTAAGCCAGCTCTAAAAACCTCTTTGCAGAGAGAGGTGTGACGTAGGCTTGTTTGCCAGCCTGGATTCTCTTCCCCTCATTAGAGTTGCCAAACATTAGGCCTGGGTTTTGAGGGGATGGAATCTCTGGTCCTGTGGCTCAAGACCATGGGTGCTGGTAACAAGTGATTCTCTTGATAGAGGTGACAAAAGCAGAGCCTTGAAAACAGCATCCAGCAAACAATGATGTGTACTTTAACTCTGTTTCTTTTCTTTGGGCATCGGGGAACAATGCTTTATCATTTTCTCCCACACATGTCCCAGTCTTTGCGTGGCTGACCCTGTACAGGGACATCAGTCCTGGCTACACCTCTCACAGCTGGCACATCCAGCTCCGGGCTCTGGCCAACAGCCCTGCTCTATATGAGCTAAAAATTTGTTTCCAGCAGGCTCTGCCTTCAAAACTGCTGCACATGCAGTTGTTGCTGCCAGCGAGCTCATTAGCAGAGCTATTCGCTGAGAGCAAATGTACAGGAAGAAGGAGCTCGGCCACCCGGGCACTGAGCCTGTGGCTCTCAGGAACAGGAACACCCTGCACACCCTCAGCCCCAACTTGCCTGGCCCATGGGCTGACAGCCATCCTCCAAGGCTGAGGCACTAGCAAAGCCACTGTGGGCTCTGCATGTGGTGTCTGGGCTTGGGGATCACCCACAGAGAAAATCCAAGTGGTGTTCCAGTACCAGCAAAGCTGTGACCTTTTTGAAGGAGCCAGAGATGACCTTCCAACTCAGCCTATTCTATGATCCCATGATCCCCTACCTCTCACTTCCCCAGCTCTGTATTCCTTAATGTATCTATGATGTTATTCCTGCACAAATACCTGAGGGAGACCCACACCTTTCATGGTCTGCAGCTGCCTTGGGAGTTCTGTCCCATGCCTCTGCTCATCCCTTGTCCATCACCCCCACAGCAGAGCCACAGGAATAGGTGGTACCCAGGGAGAGACCCCAGCTCTCACCTGTAAGGATGACCAGTCACTGCTGTGGCAGAGTGGTGATTATCATCCCCCTCAGCTCGTGGCAGAGAGATGAATGTTGTCCCCCCCTGGCTTCCCAAACACAGCACAGGCTCAGTTCAAGGTGGTGCCTGAGGTTGGTCACTTTGTTGCTGCAGGGCTACACCTGGTTATTGCTCCTCTGGCACCACTACCCTTCGAAGCATCTCACTAAAAGCAGAAAAAAGATCATTAAAGTCAAGTGGAAACAAATCCAAGAGGGTTTGGCAGGCCTGATATACAGAAAGAGATGAAGGAACTGAACACACAGGCCTCTAAGATACGAGAGGGGCAGAGGGGAGATGTGCAGAATGTGAGAAAGCCAGATAAATAATAGTAATAATAAAAATAAGGTTACTTATAAATTGCTCCCTCGAGGGCTGAGGGACCCAAGCAGACAATTAAAGCATGATAATAACAAACAATGATAATTAAAACTGCATAAAACACATCATAGGAAAAGGAAGCAAAATATTCTAAAACCCACAAAATCCTACAGAGGACATAAAATATAGGCAAGGGGGAAAATGTATCCAAGATTGAATGAAAATACATTGCAGGCAGTAATGGGTTTCTGCCAGGGAAAAGAGACTGAGAGGAGAGAGGCTTAGACTGGAGCGAGAGGAAGAGGTCAGAGAGGAAGATGATGGAGTGGTGAGTATGGGCAGTGACAGAGGCATTGGGGAGTCACTGCTGCACCAACCCTTAGCTGCCTGGAAAAGAGTGACCACACTGACTGGGATTGCTCAGGGTTGGTGGCCATAGGAGGGTGACAAGAAGAAAGGAGTCCCAGGGCTGGAAAGCACTGTTCCTGTTCCCCAAAATGGTTTGCTTTCAGGTATTGCCTAACCTGCTGGCTTTCCCCAGTTGTTGCACTGTGTCTGGAAACAGCGCTCCTCAAACCCTCTCCCGGAGGGACACCTCTCACCGGCGTAGCACAGGTGGGCTGTGTCACTTGTCCCCACCTGCCACACAGCTGAGGGGGGTAAACCCTCTCCTGATTTGGGGTGACAGCCAAGCATAAGCTCTCACTCTCTCCCTGTTCATTTGTGGTGTTTGTGTGCTCAGATCCTCCTTGTTCCTCCTGTGACACAAGAGTGGGAGATCAGGAGAACCTGAAACACATCTTGACTGTGGCACATGGAGCCAGGCACTCCACCGACAACTTACACCAATTATATCCCAGTGATTTGTCACAGCTGTGAAGCCATCCATGGGCATTCCAGGCAGGAGGCCGTCCCTAGAGACAAGGGAGAGTGGGGCAGACTGGTGCTGTTTGCACCACCACCTCTCCCCTGCCCCAGGATGCTGCTCCATGAATATGCAGCACGGCACCAGGGTCACTCGGTGTTTTGTCAGGGATTGTGTGTTGGAATAGCTCTGAGGGATTTCTACACAGTACAGTAATGAGCATGTGGTAATAAGGGCTCCAGGAAAGGAGACAAAGCCAGAGCTGCCACACCTGTGGTTTAATAGCTGGAGAATTGTGATCTTTGGAAACTGGCTTGCCCTAACACCATGATCTGTACGGCAGGAACCTCTTGTCCTGTTCAAGCTGGTGGCAGGGGACATTGGCAGCCAGAGAACTCCCACAAAGGGCGTGTTTTCTGACAGTGAGAAGGTCACTCAGCCTGACAGCACAGCTGCAGCACCGAAACCTCCTTGCCCTCCACTCAGCTTTGGGATATTGGCTGAGCATCAGAGATGGGGAGGCCAGCTGAGGAAAAGCTTTCTGTGAGGATTCAGTCTGAATTCAGGGAGAACTTACACCTCTGTGATGGGATGTCACAGGAGGAAGGATGGGTGAGTACCTCTGCTGGGCTAGGAGAGTCTGGAAGGGCTCTCTGCATCCATGTTCCCTCCAGTCAGGCATCACCCTCCAGCTCTCCCAAGGTGATTTTGAATCAGGGGTGCTGTGCTCTGAATATCATCACAGCCAGGCAGTTTGAGCACCATGCCACTGTGTCCAGGCCAACCCTCACCCCCAGTGTCACCTGCCTCAGAGGAAGGTGACACTGTGACTGCTCACAGAGGCATCTGGGCAGTCACATGCCAGGGGAAACCCTTCCTGACCTCCACTACCATTCACTCAGCACCAGAGCTAAGGATTGGCTCCCACGTGCTCTTACAAATGTTGTCATTGATCAGAAAATTAGGCAGCTCCTCTTTAAACACAGCTACACTGAACTTTGTGACCTTGGATGGATGCCAGCCCTGCACGTGCCTGGTGAGGACACACATAACTCCTGCTCTCTCCATCCTCGAGTGGTCCTACTCCAGCTGCAGGAAAAGTGGGATGAAGCTGCAGGCACGGTTGTTTCCAGATGAATCCATCTCTCCCCAGGCAGACAAACAGGTTGGTTTGAGGGTTTTTAATTTCCTCCACTACAGAGCAGCCGTGTGCCTTTTATACAGAGAAACTTTAAAGACTTTGGAAAGCAATTCCAGTGTGTTCTGTGGGCACGGGGAGATAACAGAACACTCTCAAGGAATTATCTGTGGCAGAGAAAGTTCAATATTTGTGGTGCATCCTGCACTCACTGGGGTCTGTGCCTCAGCATCCCGCCCACTCCTCATTCCCTGAAAAGCTCTCAGTACTTTCCTGTGGCTTCTCTCTAATGAAACACTCAGGGTTGAGAAGCAAAAACAAGAGTCAACCAAAGCCCTTGTCACAAAACAGACGTGAATATCTGGAAGCAGGGACTGCTTTGCCTCCTGCAAGAGGGGGGAGCGGGCGGCTGCTCCCTGTACAGCGCCCACGGGCAGAAAGGCTCTGATGAGCTATTTTTAGCCCCAATGTTGCAGAACAAGAAGCAGCTCCAGGCAATTGTCTGTTTTCTTTCTATTTTTCCCCTCCTTGTCTCTTTTCTCAGATTTATTCCCTGAGAGCCAGGACAGAAGGGGTGTTTCTGAGGGGGCTCCTTTTTCTCAGCACAGTTTACCGGGTCGGTCATTCCAGCCACCACCCTGGGGCTGTACCTGGTGCTGCAGAGCAGCTGAATTGAGATGTTTCTCTTTGCAAAGCACAGCAGAGGAGGGTGGTGTCTCACACAGAGAGGTAAATCCACCCCTGTTCATGCTCTGCCTTTGGATGCAGCAGCAGGTGGAAGAGCTCAGGTGAAGGTCATCGGTGGGCTGGAATGTGAAAGCAGCTGGCACTGAGGCTCAGCATTTCCCTCCCAGAGCATGCCTGTGCTGCTGAGGGGCCGTAGGAGCTTTGCAGGGAATTTGGCTGTTGTGTGCAATGCCTGTGGTAGTTCCATGCCAGCTAATTGCACCCACCTTATCTCCAGTCCAAAGAAGAGCCTGATTTGAGTCCGGTTTCTATGGGAAGTGGCACTGCTGATGCACAGCTGTGCACACGCTTCGTACCAGCCTCAGACAGCAGAGACTTGACATGAAACAAGACTACACAAAAATAAATTGTATTGTATTTAAATATTCCTTAAGTCATTTTAATGTATTTAAGTCTTAATTCATCTTCTCAAAGTCCCTTTTCTCTACACTAATGTGATGTATTTGACAGAAAGATGAATGACGTTATTAAAGAGCCTCTCTGGCAAATTTCAGTAATAAAATCTCCCCTTCCCCCCTGCTTCTCTCCTTTTCCACACACACAGACCTCTGCTTCCTTCATCTTCACAAATTATTTCTGGTTATTTGAAAGGAACTCCAGAACACCTCCTGGATCCTTTTCATTTAACCTCATGTGCCAGCATTGGAATGTCAGGGGATAGGATGTGGCTGCACAGTGCTGTGTGTCCTTGGAGACAGGAAATTCCATACATACATGGGTATCTGTGTACTCTCCTCATCCTCACCAGCAGCCTCAGCCAGCTGGTCTGAAGGCATCAGGGGCCGCCAGGCTGAGCTTTGCCTTCCTCCACACCAGCCTCATGCAGACACCTTCTGCAGTCACACCTGCCTCCCCATTCCATCTTGATTTATCCTTTCCAGCATTCCAGACAAGTCACACACATTAATCATCCCAGCTTTTAAACCATCTCCCCTAAATAATTTCTCACCCTGGAGCCATTTGCCCCCAGCACTGGCCAGCCCCTCTGGGCAGGACATGGCATTCCAGCTGTGATGAGTGGGCTCCATGCCCCATCCTCACCAACATGACCACAGCTCTGCCCAAAATGGGGCTATACCATGTGTATGAGGACAGTGAGTTACAGAAGCCGTGTATGGCTCAGGGGTGGCACGTTCTAGTCCTCAGGTGACATAAACATAGCTCAAAAATAGAAAAAGTCATGTTAAAATTACTAAGAGAAGCTCCAGGCTCAGTGTAGGTTTAATATGAAATATTGAAGCTACAGCTCTGCTGCTGCACAGAGAGAAGTGATACAGAAAGAGGCTTGTGGGGTCACAACTGGGTGAGGAATGGGAATCCCTCTGTGAACATGATCCCAAAGGCTGGATGGGGAGTCCTTTGGATCAGGCAAACAAGGGGTACCAAGGACCCTGCATTACTGTCAGGGGTAAGCACAGCACATGGGCAGCCTTGGCAGTGGGGTCTTGCCTGTTCCCTCCAGCTAAAGCCCTGTAATGTCTCCCAGTGTCTCATGTTCCCAGCACGTGAGGGATTTTATTTCCCAGGCTTTAGCCTTTGCAAGTTTTGCCCTTTGCCCTGAACAGGAGGAATTTTACTAACTTTGTCTTTCAAACCCCAGCATACAGAAGAAAGGAGAATAAAAGGATGTCATGACCTCATCCATCTGACCTGAGTAGCAAAGGCAGGCTGCACACTGGAATGCTCCCAGTTTTTGCCCAGGATGTTCATGGAGTAGCTGCCCCAGAGCTATCAGAGTCCTGGACTGAGGTTCCCAGCTGAGCTGGAGGTTGGAACCAACATCACATCCAGGGGGTCCTGCCCTGATCTCACAGGTCGGGGTGCCAGAGAGAGACAGCAGATGAGAAGGAGGATTGCACAAGCAGCTGTGTACCAGTAAGGTGTTTTGGGGTCTCAGGCTGAAGGGCACAGCCACAACCTGCCCCACAGGACTCCCAGCACGGTGAAAATCCCCACTGGAGAGCAGGTGCTGCTGAAGCACCGGGTCACGCTGGGTGAGATGAAGGCAGAAGGTCAACCCTCTCTGCAGAAGCATTTTGCTTGCAATAAAGACAAGATCTGCTGCTCTCTGGCTGTTTAGACTCTCCAAAGCTTCAGTGATCTACCTAGATTAGGCCTCAACAAGCAGAATTTCTGCTCCAGGTAGTGCAGCTGCTCCTTGCTGAATAAAACATGGGCTCATGCTGCTGTGCCCTGAAGACGAGCTCCAAGAAACCTTTTATTTCTCTTTCTATTCATGCACACGCTGATTTTTTTTGGCAAATGCCTGCAAAGAGGGGCCCCGCTTGTTGCTCCTCTCAGGTTATTTCATGCAGGGAACAACGTTCTTGTTTTCCTAAGCTTCCCATTGCTTGCTGGGTGTGAGCCCTCTGAGCCACCAGTGGGTCCTGCTCTGTGCTGCATTCCCAAGGGATGCACACTCAACATGGAGCCACACAGGGCTGGGATTGGTGCTGTTTCCATGTTGTCCTAAGTAATAGGAAAATGACAATGCAATGATGGTGGTGGCAGTGCAGCTGTAATGAAATGGGCAGAGCAGGCAGCTCCTGGATGGGACAGATACTTTGGCTGTAGCCTCTGTGTGTGTGCCAGGGGAGTGGCTCTGCACATTCTCAGCTGTGTTTGCATGTGCACATGCCCCGGGCAAACATTATCTGTGTCCTCTGAACTTGCCAAGGAGCCTGAAACCCCTCCAGAGCACAACAGCAAGCAAGAGCCTTTCCATAAGCACGCTGAGATCTGTTTGGCATCTGTTCCCATAATGACACAGCAGCTCATTACAGCCTGTGACATCCCACTGTAAACAGAATGCTGTGCAACCCTGTAATTTCAGGAGCTGGATCAGGTACTCATGTGCTTTGCATAATCCAAAAGATAGTGGGTTTCAGGCTGAGTCTTCCTTTTTCATTTTTTTTTTTTTGTTGCTGGCTTTCCTCATCTTCCTTTCTGGTTGACATGGTTACAGAATCCTGAGGATGGGGTAGCAGGACCCAACACGTGGGTTTGGGTAGACTCAGAAACCCACCAATGCCTCCTGGAAAATCAGGAAAACAAGGCTGCTTTGAGACATTTCAGCTGCTTTGTTTTCTTGCATGCCTCTCCCTCTGTTTCTTATTTCCAAATAGAGATTCACGTGAAGACGTCACTTTCTTTCCTGAAGCCTTCCACCCGCTGCTGCCTTTTCCCTGCCCAGTCCCTTGATTCTCTGCTTGTGCCATCAGCATTACTTTCCTGTGACCCATAATTATGGCAGAGGAGACCTAGGTGGGGGCAGAACTGGTGGCGGGAGTGAGGGCTTACAAAAAATAGAGAGATGAAGGCAAAATTGTTCCTAAATTGAATGTTGTTCACAGTTCTTCCAAGCAGTGTCTGCAGTACTTTAAGATTATTCTCTCCCGGGGGGCCTCATGAAAGCTGTAAATACTCCAAACAGCTTTTCAAGGCTGGCCTTGTGACAGTTCAGTTCCTGAGAAAATTTATGCTAATGTGCCATTCCATCACCATCCGGGAGCCCTCGCTGCAGATGCGTTTGTGCCTATGAAGGAAAGACTTCAGGTCGTGGTGTTTTGCTAAAAGTTAAATACATCCAGGCTTTGGAACTCACTGTGAGTGCTTTGAAGCTGAAATTGCCTGGCAGTGGCTTCCATTTGCCATATCCCAGCTCCACAGTTTGTATAAGGACGATGAATCAAGTTTTCCAGGAGCACTAAATCCACTTCCATGGGAATGGGATGTGGTGCTGTGCCACATCTCTCTCTGGAAAAAGAGAGCCCATGTCCTGTGACTCGTGTCCCACATGTGCTGGGCAGCAGCACAAGCACATCCAGCCTGCTGAATTCTAGAGCTGGCAGTTAGGATCTGTTTTCACTGGCTTTGAGTTTGGAGAGATACACTTCCGAGTCTTGCAGAAAGCACCAGAGATGAGCTGATAGAGAAGCATCCACGGGTTCTTTTCAGATCAGAGCTTGTGGGTGAAGGAGTGAACACTGCTGGGTCTAAAGGGAGGGTCAGGCTGGAGGAACACCCCACTCCAGAGGCAACACAGCCACAGTTATGGGGATGTCCTCCAAGGGATGGTGCTGTCACCACACAAGGAACCCAAACCAGAGCTCTAAGTGTGAACCATATTCCCTTTTGAGATGGGTTTCTAGCTCCCCTTGGTGGAAGGAACTGGGGGGCAAGGGACAGTCCGTCCAAGAGTAGGAGAAGGACTTTTGGGTCCCGTGGAAAGAGAAGCCCTCACTGAGAGGCCCTCCAGAAACCATTTTACCAACCCAGAAGTTTACAGGGTTTGGGGATCCATGTGTCAGTCTCCAGGGTGGGATGTTGTTTACAGCTGTCTCGGTACACTGATTGCTGAAGTAATCAAATTCTTTCATCCCAGTGAAAAACAGAAGTGCTGAGCTTGCACAGAAACTCAGTTGCTCCAGGAACCACTGTGGGGTCACCTCTGCAGTGGTTTCCTGCTCTGGGGGGTTCTGGTCTCTCATGAGGTCTGCATTAGTCCTGAAATTCCTCTTCCCTGTTCTTCTGAAGTGTCCTTTGCTATCAACCCATGTTTATTGTGCATGATTGATATTCAACATTACGATGTACCAGGAACACGGACACCATCACTCCGCTGGGATGCGACACTTCCCACAAGCACATCCATCAGAGCTGCGAGAGGCACCTCAGCCAGGGGGAGGAGGAGAGAAGGCTGGCATCCCACCAGGGATCTTACTGAGTCTGTGGGTTTGGGGAGAGAGGGAGGAGTTAAAGATTTCCCTGTGGAAATCTGTTCCCAGAACGCCAGAGCCATGGCACTGCTGCCGACAGGAAGGCTGAAGGATGTTGACTGCAACCCTCTGCCTCTGGCTGCGCCTGTCCTTGGAAGATGGCTGGAAAAGCCTCGACAGAGCAAGGGGAAAGGATAGCACCAGCACGCCTGGCTCCCACAGCCAAGGAAGAGGAGGGAGAGCAGCACGTTCCGAGAGCCGGGAACACCACGGTGCTTAGTGGGAGGAGACAACAGGAGAAGCATCGATCCCAGTTTCCCTTTGCTGCCATTTGGGAGACAGTTGCTGGAGAACTGTGTTATCTTTGATCCATGCCCATGTGCGTGCGCATTCAGAAGAGATGGGATGTGAGGCATTAACAGTCATCCTGACAGTCCTGAGGTACATGAAGTAAAATGAACTCGAGTAAATGTTTCCAGGGCCTGATGATCAGGCTCCTGAGAATGTGCAGCTTCTCAGCACCATGGGAATAATGTCCCATGCCATAGGAAGGGTGTCCATGGCTACAGCAACCCACCAGGGCTGGACTCCACTCCAGAGCAGCCCCAGGAGCTGGCTGGAATTAGCAGATCTGCATTGATTTTTTGTTTAACTTCCCATTTATTATCTGTGGATAGAGATTAACTTCCATTGCTTGGTATTTATTATTGTTTCACCTGCTTTCCAATGGCAGCTGAAGGTGTTTTGATAAATGAACCGGGAGCTCTGTCTGGCTGTGCCATGGCTCCAAGGAAGGTGCAGACTCTGTGCCTGCATCCCTGTGATCTGGGATGCGCTGTGTATTCCTGAGGCTCTCCTTGAACCCAACCCAGCAGCCGGCAGGAGTCAGACCAGGCCAGCATCTCCCTCCCAAAGCAAATCATTAATATGCATCTCTGACATACCCTCAGTCACTGGTGGAAGTGCTGATTCTAATTGATTGGAGACGCATCGGCCGAGCCTCTGACCAGCTCCACTGGGTCCACATGTAATAAGTGCAACACGCTGGAAAGAGGGGAATTACTCTTGACACTGGGATTATATCTCTGCCAACAGCATCAATATTCTATTAAAGATATGTGATAATATAACACTAATTGCCAATCGAGGGCCATTAAAGGCAGCCTACAAACAGCGCTTCGATCTCACCTTTCAGATTAAAAACACCGCAGTGATTTCCTGTTCCTTGTGTTTTATTCCTGCGTTTTCTGCCCATGCATAATGCAGCGATGCAAATTGCCAGTCAGTACCCAGACAACTGCTGTCTTCACCTGCCATCCCAGGGTAAAGGCTTCCTAAGCCTGGAATGAGCCAGGAAGGAAATAAGTCATGTCTACAAGCCAAGAACAGGGTGGGTAAAAAGTCATCTCCCATTCCCATTTGGCTGCATGCCTAAGGACATCATCACAATCAGTTGTGACTTAGCAAGCCAGGAAAACACAACTCCTGTGGGATGAACCAGGACCAGTCCAGCCTTGCCAAGCCTCTGGTGACCCCACACTCAGCCTTTGCCTCTGCCAGATCAGCAATTCCCGTTCTCCACAAGGAGCACACAGTGATTTACGGCTCCCTCTGCAGAAGGAACTGCAAAGTTCCAGTATTTCTGGAGCAAGAATAAGCCAACTCAGGTCTTCCAAGGCTTCTGGGCTTAGAGATGTTGGCCTGAATTTAAAGATGGCTTTTTGACTTTATATTTTCCTGAGGCTATAGAGGGCAGACAACCCACGACAGCGGTCACAAGGTTAATGAAATTGAAATAAAGAGCATAAACTCCAAAAACCTCATCCTGCAGGGGCAAATCCAACCCTGCCATCAAGCCTCAGTGCCCAAAGCTGTGAAATGTTTCACAGGATGAGGGACTGAAAGACAAAACCAGGCTCCTGAGGCATTTCCACCTGCAGCAGACACAGCCCCCCTCGAGATGGAGTTCCTTGTGAGAACAGGAGCATTATAGCTGAGGAGGGAATATTTTCCTGCGGAGAAAGAGGAATTAGAATCTGCCTCATACTGCCAGTTAATGGCATGGTGTATCTCAGCAATCCTTTTGGAGCACAGAACTGAGGAGCACATACTAAATATACATGTAACAAAGAAGTAGATGAACCTCCCACTGCAGGACAGAGCAGAGGAGACAGGGGAGCAGCAGTGAGGAGCTGCATCACTGGCACTGCTGCTGCCTCTCTGGGGCGGCCTTGGCTCAGGGAACTCCCTGAACATTTGTTTCTGATGGTGCCAGCCCTGCATTATTGTAATGAGACACCATAATATTCTCTCAGTTCTACAAGCTATAGATTGAAACTGCAAAGAGAAATCGTCTGAACCTCCAACTGATCAATCTTGTCAAAACATGTTCATTTAATCCCTTACAAATGAAAGGAAGATGTGTTTAAAATGTCATCCTTGGGGTCTGGGAGCCCTGTTCCTATAAATCAGTCAAACCCAGGTAAACCATGTTATTTAGGAGCTATTTGACAGGAGACGTGCCAAAGACATTTTTAAACTCCTCACACAAGGTTTACATCATCTCAGACGTAAAATTATACGCTTTTTTCTTTCCTTTTACCTTTCCATGACTAAGCACCACCACGCAGAGGCGCATGGGAAAGAGGTTACACAGGGACATAACGGCTCACAGGGAAGCAACGCATGGGTAAACCCTGGGACTGTCAACCTTATGGATGTGCCAAGAAGGACGACCACGTGAGAAGTGTCAGGCTATGCCTTATCCTGCTGGGAACTCAGCCCTCACTTGGCTCCTGCTGCCAGCAACCAGGTGCACACCAAGAACGCCCCGAGGCGCAGCATCCCCAGCCCACGGACATGAACGTGCTGCAGTGACACCATCCCCAGGAGCAGCATCTGGGGAAAACACAGATGCCCTCACTTACAGCAAGGTCACTGCTCTCCAGCAAAAAATGCACACAAAAATAAGCAATCTGGGAACATTTTCTGTGCCGCCTCCGGGAAGGATTGACCTCACAGCCCAGCAGTGGGCTGGGGTGAACTGGGAGCAGCAATTTTCTTTGCACCACTGGGTGAGGTGCTTCACCTCCTGAATCTCATTTAGCTCCTGGGCTTACTGACCTGCAGCCTTGCCAGAGGTGAGCTGGGAGGCAGCCCCTGCCATCCAACCAGCTGTCCAAAGGAACTCACAGCACATCCTGCAGCAACACCTTCTCCCATGGGACCAAGGAGGGTGGATTTGGCTGTTTTGGGTCAACACCCCTGTGTCCATTTAGCAGAAAAGACATTTGACAGCTATGACAATGGACAGGGATTGGTTGGGTTCTTTATTGGTCCTGAAGGTGCTTATATTTAAAACAATTTGTTAGGCTCCCCATGATTTACTGCTGCACTGGAAAATGGGGCTGAGTATTGATTCTTTGCCTTTTCTATCGCAAATGGGTGTAATGTTTTATAGTATGTCAGAATAATAGCAGCGGGCACTTTATCAATGTCAAATGTTAAAAATGATCAGCTATTGTGATGTAGGAGATTAAATATGAAAGCTTGATGGGTATATAAAAGCAAAATGGCAATAATAAAGGGATTTTTTATGTTCAACTCGTTGGTCTCCCAAATCTACCTGGGGAGCTATTAGAACCAATTGTGCTGATCAGTGACATATCACCATGGGTTAAAGGATGGAAAAGTGCTGGGTTTAATTCCCAAGGGGTCTTTGCATTGTCCAGCTTGTATGGGGGCTAAAAGGTGAGCCTGGCTTTTCCCCACCAGCTCTCTACAGAGTTTTGTGTTCTCTGATTTGTTCGTAAACCCAAAGGCTTGGAGCTGGGATATCCATCAGGCATCATGGAACCAAGCAGCTGCTCAGAGCCCTTCTCTCCACAGAGTGGATGAGCCATCAGGAACACAGAGCTCCTCCAAGGGAGAAGGTACACACACGACAACCCAGATTTGGTGCAGAAGGAGTTTAAGGACTACCAGGCTGAGAAGCTGGAGGGGTTTAGGGCTGTACAGTGCAAACAGACCCCTCTGTGTAACTAGCCCAAACCAGACTGAAAACATTATGTTTCTCATTGTTCCCACACTTCTGTAACCCAGAAAAGCAAATTAATTGCAGAATCACTTAATGATTGATTGGATGAGCTGCAATAACTAAAGCCAAGCAGCTGAGAGGACTCAGCCCCCGGACCAACAGTGGGATGCAGCTCCCACTAAAAGCAGTTGGCAAGATGTGAGCTACACCCATGTGGGATTATTTAAACTCAAAAAGTGAGGACCTTTCCGTGAGGACATCATCAAGACTTACTAGTCCTTAAATTTTTAACGTCTCAAACACAAGCATCTGTGCATGTGCTCTGCACTGAGCACTGTGCGAGGAGCAGAGCTGGTTTCAGCTGGCTGCTACAGCAGCTGTGGCAGAGCACATGGAGCACAGACAGGCACAAGAAGCTGTTTTAAGAGCAGAGAAGAGCTTTCTGCAGCACAAGTGCAAGGTGGAAACCTCAAGAGGAACTTGGACTCAATGAGCAGGGAAAAGCCTCACCTCTGGGCTTCCTCGCTGCCCTGTGGTCTCATCCGGAAGAATTGCTGCAGGTCTGCCAGCAGCTCCCTCTCTGCAGCCCTGTTAGATAACACTGCTAAAAATAATCCTTCCTTGCTACTCCTGCAGCACTCAGACCTGCCCCTCGGCACTCAGAGGTTGGTGTCCCCAGCACTAGCCCTTTTAGAACCTTGGCAGGGCCTAATTCCTGCCAGTCTGCTGCAAATCCTGATCATGGCAAACATCTGGGCTCCTCCAGCAGCAGGGCTGCCCTCCGCTCCTTAACTCTATGGGAGGGATGCTGAGATGCACCATGGAAGGGATGCTGAGGTGTGCCATGGGAGGGATGTCGGGGTGTATGCCAAGGAAGGGATATCCAGGTGTGCCAAGGAAAAGATGTCAGGATGTGCCATGGCCCATCACCACCATGGCAGCTGTCAGTGGCAGCACAGGGTGGGGGGCCAGGGGGTTTCAAAGCTGGTTTCTGGCAGAGTGACAGGTCTGTGGGCTGGCAGCGAAGCGAAGCTCCTGCGCCTGGGCCCAGGAGCAGTGCCAGGAAGACGCGTCGCTGGCACCCCCGTGCTTTGCTGCAGACAGAGATGCTCCCTGAGCACATCCCGCCTGGCTCCCGCAGGGAATCAGCTGCTGTGGCTGCTTTTGATCCGTCCCCCGAGAGCCAGCATGCTCCTGCTCCCCACGTCAGAAAAAACAGCCAGAAAGTGGAGGGAAAAATTCCAGAACTTGATCAGTGGAGACAACTCCCACTAGAATCATTAATGGTCTCACTGATACTTTATTACAAAGAAAGCACACACACAAAAAAAAGCCCAGTAATTCCCGAAGCCTGGACTTCAATTAAATTTTTTTGGGTTGTCATAAGCAAGAATGAAAAAAACTGCACAGGCAGGACAAATGTTCTCCTAATTACCTAAACACTTTATTAACGAACGCTAATTAAAGCATTTCTTGGAGTCTGACAAATGTCTGGAATTACTCAATTTAGAAGTTAGTTTTGTCTCCAGTAATTTATACAGCGATGGAAAGTTCGGGGGGGGAAGGAATATCTTTCAACTAATGTTTTTTTATTAAAGCTGACAGCAATAATTAGTTATTTGCTACTAATGGGGTAGCCCCTGGAGGGAAATTTGCCGAGATGGATGGCTTGGGCTCATGCCAGCAGTAATTGGTCTGAGTCTTGGTCAGGAGCTGGCAGGTCGTCCCGAATGCAGCCGCTGCTCTGGCATCCCTCTCCAATCCCTGTCTTTGGTCTCTGCCTGCAGTCCCTGCCCCTGGTCCCTGCCTCCAGGCATCCCAGCAACTCCGTGCTGGGAAGGGGCCCCTGGGCTCCGCCAGTAACAGGCTCCATCTGGAGATGGATCTACCGAAGCCCAAGTCTGGCAGGAGTGGCAGCAATTTGTGCACAGCAAATGAGGCTGGAAGTCAGGAATTGCAGCTCCCATTTCACCAGGAATAAGGAGTTTGTGTTGTGCCACCCTGGTGGACAGTTGCTGCTGGAGCCACTCGCTCTAAGTAGAAGGGATCCACATTAAAAACTCCATTTGTTTTCTTCCAGAGAATAACTGTGTATCTTTTTCAAGGGCCAGTGGGAAAAGTGTTGAGCCTGGATGTAAAACTATGCCCAATGATGGGATGAGACAAGAGAGGGAGAGGAGAAGAGAAGGTTTAACACAAAGCAGTCACCACAGGCTTTTACTTGCTATTTCTCATGTCAGGAGTCAACCAACTACAGCTCTTCTTAAAAGTAGGTTTCTAGTTTTCACAGACTCAGAAAAAGCCCTGATCACGGAAAACTAATGAGCTCTGCAGGTTCAGAAATCAGAATGCAAAGAAAGAGGATCCAGATTTTCTTTTCATCTCCTTTTTTTTGAGCTTGACATATAATTTTGGATGCTCATGTTGTCAATACCTTTTGTTTCTCATCCTTCCTATAAACTGCAAATGATCCAATTATAGAGTAAAAGGAACAGAAAAGGGGGAAAGGAAGAGGAATAGAATAATCTATGGGGGACAGAAAGTAGCTGAGATGAAAAGCTAATGAAACAACAAATCTGAAACAGCAGGGACAAATTAAAAGGTGTTTGGAGTCAGACAGGGGGAAGAGCAAGGCAAAGGGGAAGCCACAGATTCAGGTCTGCTCCTTGGCCTCCTACATCTCTGCCTGGTCCAGGCCCCTTTCTTCTGGCTGAGCCCCTGCTGGGTTCCATCACACCAAAGGAGTCTGCCCTGGGCCCCTCCATGAAACAACTCTGGCCAGGCTGGCTTCACGCTCCAGGGATTCTGTTCTGTGGAGTCAAACAGATTTGCCATGTTGTACAACCACCCCATGTGCAGCCAGGGAGACTCTCCACAGCCAAAGTGGAAAGATCTATTTTCCTTCACTTTTTTTCCCTCAAGAGAGAGGAGAAACATGTCACAGGCTGAAAAAGGCGCTTAAACTGCACCAGTGGAGAGGTTAAGTGGGAAGCCTTGACGGGTGCACTAATGCTCTGCTGTTCAGGCTGCAGGAACTGACACTAAAAGCCCTGGTTAAAGACAGGGCTCAGTGTCAGAGCAGTGTAACGAGGCGTTTTGCATTACCTGACCTTGTCGGAACGATCCTGCCTTTACAAATGTTTCAGGTTGGGCATTTTCTCCAACATCTTGCCATGCTGGCAGCCCTGGCACCCGGAGCACCTTTCCCTGTGTGGGCAGCACAGCCACACCCACACAATGGGGTCTCATCTTGCAAAGTCCCTCCACAGTCCAAAACCTCTCATACTAGACTGGAGCCCTGAAAGGTCAGCAGAGACCCAAAGGACACCATCCCAACCCATGGTATCGCCTAGAAAGGTGCCATCTGCCCTTCCTCTCCTTGCCTGCTCACTCCCAGTCTTCCCAAAATGAAGCATCCTGGCACTCATGAGTACAGAACTCAAGACTGTGGACAAATGGATCTACAAGCAATGGTGCATTTTGTCCTGCATATTCCCAGGGAATGGCACAGCAGGAAGTGCCATGCTCCTTGTGTTGGTTACAGATTGCTGCATTCCCAACTGTGAAAGCCTCAGGGTTCCCATTTCCTTCCCTCCCTGGAAGCTGCCCACAGTGGCCCTGGTGGCATGGCAGAGCAGGAAGCTGGGGCAAGAGCAGAGCCCATGTGGGCAACCCCTGGCAAACCCCTGGTGAGACCCATGGGATGTTCTTCATCCCCAGGCATCCCGGCATCCCCAAGTGGGAACACCATGCTCCAGCTCCCCTCAGGGTGCCTTGTGCTGCAGAGCCCTGGAGACACCAAAAAGGCAACTTAGGAGTGCAAAAATCACTTTAGTTTAAAGCTTTTAAGGGAATATTGTGAAGAATGGAAAGGGGGTTTGATCTTTCTTTTTTCCCCAAACTCAAAAAGAAAAAAAAAAGCTTTTAAAATAAATAGCTGACAATGTCTCTTATTTGAGTAATTCTTTGCCAGCAATAAATGTGTCACTCTAAAGTGCTTTATTTAGAAATAAAAAAATGTTTTTCTTTGTAGATTGCTTCGTGTTACAGCAAGTTCCAGGCTGGGAGCGAAATCCTCCTTCTCTCACCGCATTCCCCTCCCTGCATGATACATTCATATATTCTCCTATAATCTGATCTAGGTTATAAAAATATAAAAAAAGAGAAAAAATAGAGAGACATCTGGCTCTCCCACACATCTGACATTTCCCTTTATGCCTGGTTTAACTTTTTTATGACTGCCTGGGTTCGCTTCATTGGAGAATTTCTCCCTTCAAATGAGTTTCCTGTTTTATGCTGAAATTTTCCTTTAGACAAACCTGGTAATTTTTCAAGTTAAAATGTGTATGTTTTAAGCACTTGGGAAGTTTAAGGATCCGACTGACGGGGACATAAATCCCAGTTTATTCATGCTGGAGTCTCTATGTCTAACTGATCCTTTAAGAAAAAAAACGAGGCAAGAATGAGTCTGGCATATTTTTCACTTGTTTTACAGTAGGGAAAAAAAGCCTCAAACTGTCAATCTGGTGAGTAATTTATTAGTATCTGCTCACACTTCCAAGCCTTTATGTGCTAATGCCAGGGAAGGCAGCACTTCCTTAAGCACTTGGGGACAAAGAGGGGTCTCTCTGCTCTGGGGCAGCATCTCAACAGGGCAATGGATAAGGATGACTGAAGGGTTCCCCCTCATCCTCCCTTTGGCTCCCTGCTGATGCTGAGCTCCTGAAATGCAAGCTCATGTACTGAACACAGCCAGGATGAGCCCTGTGGTTCAAAAATAAGGAGGAGGAAAAAGATATAATCAAAAAAGGCAGAGACATAAATGACCAGAATTATTTCTCAAATAGGGTAGGGAAGAAAAACCCGCAATGTGCCTTATGGAGATGTTGAACAGTGTTTGCAGATGCCTGGCCCCGCAGTGGAGTGCAGGGGTTTGGAACAGCCAGTGACATTGCCGAGAACCCTGCGCTGTGCCTCCAACAGCACTCATGGACATGCATGAGAATGGCTCATCTGTGCCACTGCTGAGTGCAGAAAGGGCCACCGAGGATGGGGCTCCTTTCATCAAGGCAGCGTCCCCAGAATAAAACCTTGGAAGCGAGATAAAGCTCATTTCTTAAAGGCATGGAAGAAAGGGAGGGAAGCAAAACTCCAGGGGAGAGCAAGAAACCAGGTGTGGAGAGTTCTCTTCCTCTGCCCCAAGCCTCGCTCACCACCCCTGGAGTCACCTCACCCCTCTGACCATCACACCAGCATCTCAGAACTCTCCTATGCATACCCTGAGACAGACACCAGCATTTTCCCCCTCTCCTTCCTGTAGATAGAGAGGGAAGACATCCCCATGGCTGGTGGCTGGTGAGCTGCCTGCCAGCCTGTCAAGAGGAGAAATCACTGTCTCCTACCCTCCAGCTAATTCCGTGGGTGGTTCTGGGGGAAAAACAGCTGGGGAGAGTTTCTGTCTGACAAATGTGCTTCCGTCTCCATCCCAGTTCCTCCTCTGGGAACAAAGATATTTGCTGCTGGTGGTGGAGGGGGTTGTGTGCCCCTCCAGAGTCAGAGCAAAGCCACCAGGGGCTCCTGTGTCCCCTTGTCCCCTGAAAAGGAGACAGTAGCTGAGGGCCAAGGGAGACTCAATTCCGGCAGAGGCTCAGCTTTGGGGTTTTATCCAAATGCCTAATTAAATTTTCAGAGTGCTAACTGCTTAGGATCCAACACAAATAGCTGCACAAGCCAGAGGGAAAGAAGGGAAAGGATGGAGAGGAGGGGAAAGGAGGGAGAAACCTAAAACAAATAAATTAATTAAACAAATAAATAGGGAGAGAAATAACAGAGGGAAAATAAACTAAAAGCAGCGGCAGCCCTGGCCGCCGGAGCACTCATTAGCGGCGGGAGAGGAGGGAAGTGTCTCGCTGTCTGGGGCTGTCATCCTTCATCCTGACGAGCACTTAGGGAGTCGCGACCCCTTTCAGCATCGCCATACAGGCAATCAGCCCCTCGCATCGGTCACTGCCGCCGCGCGTCGCATCCCCGCCTTGTTACAGGCACGCGCGGAAAGAAGGATATTATATCCCCGGGAAGTAGGGATGGGGGGAGGCAGCTGCCCGTGCAAACCCCTCTCCTGCAGCTCCCACACCCCCAAGGTGGGCAGGGAAGAGGCAGCAGCAAAGGCAGGAGATGCTGAGCCTCAGTCCCGCCTGGTTCCCGCAGCCCTCGGGGTACCCGCCGGCCCCCTCGCCCTGGGAGAGGCCCAGGGAGCAGTACATCCATTTGTGCACATGCCCACGCTCGGCTGTCTCTGGGAGGCCGAGCTGTCAGCAAACACTGATTTCAGCTGGGTTTAAAAGATAAAGACCCAGTGTCATCTGCCGAGAAGGAGCCCGGGAGCAGTTTTAGCGAGACCAGGGGCTGGGGGATGGCTGTGGCCCCCGGGCAGTGGGGAAGGAGCATCCCAGGCTGCCGTGCTCCTGGGGCACAGCTGGCTGCCTCTGCCCAGCTCCCCTTGAGCGCTGGGCTAATCTGGAGCGTGGTTAGTGCTGAGGGAGGCTGAGCTGGAGCCTTGGAGCAATGGCCCCGCTGCTGCCATCTGACTATGCCCAGTGCTGACAACAGCTTGGATAATGGGAGCAACTGCCTGCTCAGTGTGCTCATGATGGCAGGGAAGGGGACATGGCAGTCCTGGGCTTGTTCCAGCCAGGGAGAACCACACAAACAGGGGCATGGGGCTGAAAGCCTCTTTCCAAATTATCTTGACCTTGAGTGATACAGGAGCAGGAGATGCTTACCAAAGGAGGGGGTGCTCTGTGCTGACCACAGTCTGGGCTGCATCCTCATGGAAAGACAAACAGCTAAGCTCATACAGTGTTCTCCCTGCAGGAGTAGCTCATTCCTTCCCACAGACCTTCCCACCTGGGACGGTTCACACTGGAGACTCCAAATGTGCTGTGTGCTGCACAGCATCAGCTCTGCCAGCCATGCACCCCCTGTGCCAGCTGAGGATGAGCTGCTCTCTGCCTTTGGTTTATCGTGACACAGAGCCAGCAGTGTCAGTGTTCCCTCTCCATGAAGCCACAGCTTCGAACATACCAAAACACCTCTGGATTTCCTCTGCAAACACTGCTTGTTCCACCGGACTGTTTGCTCCTCGTCAACACAAGGGAAATTTGTCCGAGTGCTTCAACACCTCGAGAGCAAACAGTGTGTGGTTATTTAAGCAAAAAAAGCAAACACTTCTTCCACTGAAATGTGAAGTTAAAAAAGACAAGGGAAGAAAGGGATGTGCCTGTGCCCTGTAAGAGGATGCAGAGCATCAGGACCACTCTGACAGTGCTGGGACAGTCAGCTCCACAGTAGGGGCACAGGGTAGCACACAAGTCCCCAGTTGGCTTTGTCAGAGTAATTGGGCTCATGCCCCTTTTTGGGAAGCCCCTGCTCAGGCCCATGCCCTGCAATGGGTATCACAGCCTGTGGGCAGAGCCACCCCAAGGCACCACAGGTTTGGAGCCACTGCCACTCCAGCTCAAGCCTTTATTTTTATTTATTTCTTCCTCTATTTTCACTTAACTCTGTTCCAGTTTCCCTGATTCCATAAAGGGATATCAGTTACACTGTGAGTCCAATTTATTCTTTTCTACATATTCATTAAATCCCAGGTTGTTACTGCACTATTTAATTGAATTGATGGTGTAATTAAGCTACAGGCAGACATGAACCACAAGAACCGTCAGGGAAGTTTAGGATCCTTTACTGCTCTGTTCCTGGTGTTATATGGCTCCTAATTTCATAACACTGACTCCAGCCAGTTGGTTCAAGCTACACACTTTCCACCTAAGGAATGCCCAGAGCCCCACTCCAGAGCAGCCCTGGTGGCACCGGGGTGATGTCCTTTGCTTCAGCCTCACTACCACATCCCCACACATGTGATGTGTCCCAGTGCCTTTTTTCAGGATGGCGTCCTGTGCCTTGTTCACTGTTCTCTGTTCATCTGATTCTGAACACACCTTCCTTAAGGGTATTTTCTAATACAGACATACCATGGCCTCTTTGGGATTAATTCTAATTTACCCCAACAGAACCAGGTGAGCTGTATCCCCCTCCCCCTCACACATCTCTTAGTGAGATGCACAAGCTTCTTGTTTCATAACATGAGGATGATGATCTCATCCTGTTGCTGGGGGCTGGAATAAAGGAGCAGCCTGGGACTGTTTGCAAATCACTCTGAGGTTTACTGTGGGGCCATGTGTTGCTGTTCTCACAAACATCAGCTCCAAAGACACGAGCAGCTCCAACCCATGTGTGTTGACCCAATTTTCACTTATATTCAGGTAAGTGGATCCATTTTCACAGGGCTGACAGTCCTGCCCAACCACTCTGTCCTGTGTCAAAATCCTTTTTTCCCCCCACAATCAAATCTGCTTTTGTTCCTGCCCTACTCATCCCCTCACAGAGGGAAGCACAGACCACAGACATCAGCTGGAGCACTTGGACTGTCCCCTCTGGCTGGAACCAAGGCAGCACCAAGGTGTTCAAATCCTCCCTAGCACTGGAGTGCTTCCCTTCTTCTGGACTTGAGCACCTTCCATGCTCCCTGACACCTTTGGTTTCCACTAGACCTGGTGCCAACATCCCAGCAGATAAATACTTGCCCACTGGGGTTTGCCTACACGAGTAGGACAGAAAACAGGCTTTGCCAGCCAAGGAGATGTCCAGCTCTGGGGGAAGGCTGGAGCAGAGGGAAGCTGGTGGGCAGCACCCACACTCCACAGGGGCAGACACAGCTCTTCCCTGCTCTGTGGCCGAGGCTGAAGCTCCCAAAGGTTTTGCAGGCTGGAGGTGAAGCCGTAATAATAATGGCATTGTTTCCCAGTGCCTTATCTGCCCGGAGATATTTGCATCTGATCACACGGTAATTACCAGGCCAGATTTGCACTAATTGGCTCTCTGGAGTAAAGTTACCTCCGATCTGCGTGTCCTGGGTGCTCAGCAGGCAGCGATTTACAGCCCAACAGGTTCGATGGGATGATCTAACAGGGATTAGCTGCTGCCACCAGCCAGGGAGCCAGGGACCCTTGCCAGAGACAAGTCTGCAACCTTTAGAGAAAAAACACGCCTTTTTAGGGAAAAACCATGGCTGTGGGCTCTGCCAGCATCTGTGCACAGCCTGGGTACCCCCTCAGATCCCAGTCTGTTAATGGTCTGGCTTTGGTGATGTCTGGTTTGCACAACAGGATGATAAAATAACGTGGTGGCTTTTAAGAGCGGATGGATCCAAATTAGGGGTGGGCATGTTATGGGAATGACTGGATCCTCTGCCTGCAGTTCAAGGAGAGCTGGAGAGGATTTTTGGCAGCATAACCCTGCAACCCAGCACCAAGACAACCTTGGAAAAAGGGTCTTCATCTTCTCCTGGAGACCATCAGCCTTGGAGGGTCTTTACCCTCCACAGGTGGCCAGTTCAACATCGCTCCTACAGCCATCCTGCAGCTTCCACCAAGTTCAGCTGATTTCTCCTAGTCCTTCCACACTGTCCTTAGAGTGATCAAATGCCATCTTTCCACATCTTTTTACATTGTTTTTCACTCTGTAATAATATATATTTTGGAAAGCAGGTACCCCAAAGGCACCCCAAAATGAAACTCACGGTTTAAACATGGGAAATTACTGTTCTAGTTTCCTGTAGTTTCAGCTAAAAAATGGAGGCTAAGAAAAACCTGCAGAGAAGCTAAGTTAGGGATTTTTTTTCTTTTTATAATCATTTTTCTTTACTGAAATGAAAACACCTCAGAAAATCTCCAAATCATCACCTGGGCAATGGGAGTTGGTAATACGGAGAGGGGGCCCTTCCCTGGGGCAGGATTTTTAATAACTTCCTCACCACGGGAGACTGTTGGAGAATCTCAGCTGGAAGATTTTTTTCACCCAGCTGGATCTTGCAGTCTTCTTACATCATTAACTCACCGAGATAATTTCTGAAGAGGGGTTTGTTTGGAGCTGGTTTGATTTCCTTCCTGACAAACCTTCCAGGTAAATCTCAGTGCTTTTTTGTTTTCCAAGGGAGAATAAAGTCTCAGATGTGACAATCACTGTGTCCTGCTGGACCAGCACTCTTGTCCCAGCATAGGGGATTGCAGATGACAGTTTTGTGGCTTCTTTGCAGCAGCAAGGGCTCTGCCTGATGGATCCTGGCTGCTGTGCTCAGCACTGTCCCCAAAATGTTGGAGCATGGTCCCTATGGGATGTAATGCCAGGCAAGGCAAAACAATGCTGGGGCAGCATCAGCTCGGAGCCCCCCAGTGCCATGTCCTGCTCCTCAGCGCACGCTTCAATTGGCAGGTTTGAGGCTGAGAAGAAATGCTTCTTTCACAGCACATTACCAGCAATCACAGTCTTTCTTTCTTCTTTATGTCTAAAGAAATCCTCGCTATTGCCAGGGCCAGAGGTCAACCCTTTCCTTTCTGCTGCTCCCTCTGCCACCCGTCTGCTCTGCTTCTCCTTTTCCATTTCTCTGGAGTTTGTAACAGGCTGAGGGTTTTTTTTTCCTTACCTTTAGTTGAGGACTTGGGTTTTGATGATTTTTTTCTTAATATTTTCTTCCAAGAGCCCTGCAAACAAGACTCCAGATTTTGGGACTGTTTGGATGCCCATCCACCTCTTGAACTGTATGACTCTGGTCAGCTCCTGGTCTAGCAGAAGTACATCCAGGTCATATTTTAAATCCTTAACAAATTATTACTGGGAAATGACCCTGCAGTCATGAGTTTCCCAACTCAGTAATCCAACTGCTGCTCTTGCATTGCTTTTAAATGAGTTGCCTTTTAATTCTATCAAGCACTCACTTGGTCTTGCTGCATGGGGAAGGATAAATAATGCTCCTACTCCAGGAAACAAAGTGTCTTTGACTGAGAAAATACACCTTGGGGAAAAATTGGTCTGGCCTGGCTGTTACGGATGACACAGGTGGAGAGGGAATGGGAATGTTTCTGTTGAGGGCTGCTGCCCTGTGCGCCCCAGCCTTTCCCCATGACTCATCCCTGGCTCAGAGGGATGTCTTAGGAGTGACAAGGAAACCCAATCTCCATTAGACCTGAATCATTTGTCACTCTGCAAGGAGTGGTGACAAGGAGGACAATTAGTGCGAGCAGGAGGAGATGTTTATGATGTAGAGCCTCGTCCATTAGCCAAGTGTTTATCAGTTGGGTGTTTGCCCACCCCTGAAGGGCAATGAGAGAGTTGGTGGGGTCAGCAAAAGGCCTCGCCATCCTTCTCCAGAGACTCGGCTTTCATTAAAAAGATCATAAAAATAAAATAATAAAGCAGTTCTCTGCTGTCACTTGTGGCAAAGCCATCCTGAGCAGCAGAGGCAGCTGATGCTGCCTGTGTTTACAGAGAGCCTGGACCAGGATTTCCCCAGGTGAGGAGAGCCACAGCCCACAGTGGGCAGGGAATGCCCCGTGTTAAACATTTGGGGCAAGGGAGTCAGTGCATTGCTGTTCTAGGCATTCTGCAGCTGTAGCTACCAAAGAGCCATCAGACTGTCACTGTTTTTAATCCTCGGTCAGCGCAGGGCACAGGAGGGGTTTAATTTCTTCAAGTGTAGCCTCAGTTTGCAGATTTGGCTCAGGAAATGGGTTTACTCAAAGCAGAACAAAACCACAGGGTAACCACAAGGAAGAACTGTGTAAGCACACAGCATGTCCTTCCTCCCCAGGCAGCCTTGAGCCACTTCTCCCCAAAGATCCACCGCTGGGCTTTGCCATTTCATTCAGTTCTTCCTTTCAAGGGGCAGAGGGGTTTTCCAGGCTTGGCATATGCTGTCATCCTGCTCAGCCTGAATTTCCCAGCGAGGCCAAGGCAGAGACCTGGGCTTCCCGGGGACGTGTCCCATTTTCTGCTTTCTGCTCCGGCAGAGCTTGGGAGCCCGCAGAGAGGGACACGCTGCACCGTTCCCTGCCCAGAGCGCTGCTCCATCAGCCTCACAACGGGCTCCTGCTTGTTTTTGCAGTACCTGTGGGTGGATGTGGGAGTCTTTGATCATCCGGGATTACTGCAGCATTATGAGCTTTCAAACAGCAGCGAATGCTCTGGATACAAAAGTGGGTCATGTACGGTGCTGTGCCGGAGATGCTTTGATGCACAGGGAAAGGTGGGAGGCCAGGATGGAGGATGGAAGGATGGACTGGGGCATAGTTTGCACGGTGCAGGTTTAACTTCAGTTCAAATCTGGGAGTTTTGCTCAGTGTGCTGGCAGGGCGGCCTGGGGACAAAGGGCTCTCTGTGGAAATGGAGGATTGCCCGTTTCCAGAGATAAGGAGGAAATGTGGGATATGGAGGCATGAAGGCTTCACCATGCCCAGCACTGAGCTTCCTCCTCTTGCTGTCCCTGGAGCGGCGCAGGACAGGGAGGTGGGAATCTCACCCAGCCACAGCCCCATCCTGCATTCCCTCAGATGTGTTCTGCTGCTAATGAAATAATGTAAGAGACATCATTCCCTGTCACTTCCAGTTACACCCCCCATGCCAGAGCCTGCCACCATCCCTTTCTTCATGAGGGTAACAAACCTCTGCTAAAAAGAAAGGCCATTAATAATAATTACAAGAAAGAAGAAAAAAAAACCCTCTCTCTTTCTCTCTCTTTTTTAATGAGCCTTAAAAAAATAAGTTTCTTAATTGAAAAGCTTTCTACTTTGGAGTCAGCTCCAGCACTTCAGAGCAGAACAAGCAGCACTGACAAGCAAAGATGAAACAGAGGAGTGGGTCAAACAGTGTCTTATGGGGGCTGAGAGACCAACCTTGAATTCATGAGCACATGGACACCATCACTGACATTCAAGGAACCATCAACAAGGCACTAATTGGATTGAAAAGAGGCAACAGATAGAACAAACCAAAGTAGAAAAACAGCTTTGGAGCAAATATCATTTGAAAGAGAAGTTTAGCAAGGAAGAGGAGCCAGTCCTGAGCACAGGAGCCAAGTGAGGAAGGGTCTTGGAGTGCCCCTCGTGCCCACAGGGAGGATCAGCAGGCTGGGGCTTCTCCTCCTGCCTCTGTCACAGGCTGTGGAGGCTCAGTGGGATGATCTACTCTCTGGGGCAGAGGAGAAGCCAGCATGTGTCATGGGAGGATGCAGGTGGCTCCATGAGCAGGACATGTCCCCTCAGGGTCTTATGCAGAGGCTGTAATTCAATTCTGAGCAAAACTCATCGAGGGCAGGGAGTAATCTCCTCTCATCTGGAAGGGGCCAGAGGATTTATGAACCCACCTGTCTGGTGGTGAAGTGCCCTCTTGGTAAATGCTTTGCTAAGCATTCGTTCATCTTCCTCCCTGGCAGCAGCAGTGCAAGGACAGGCAGTGCTAAGCAGGAAAAGGAGAAGGGAACAGCAGTGACATAAACCTGGCCTGACGATCACTGTCCATTCCAGGGCTGGGTACTGACCCACAGGATGTCAAGGGGCCCCAGGAGAATGAATTTAAACCATTGCTGTGGTGCAGGAAGGCCGAAAGCCATGAGCCACCTGCATGGTACACCTGGCACCAGACCATTTCCCATTTCCAGTTCATAACTATTAAGCTAAAGCTTTATCAGCTGGCAAGACAGACCCTGCTGCTGGAGCATCCATTGCTCTGATCTGAGCAGGTCATTGAGAATGGCCACAGACACGTAACCTCTAAGTGATGAGGGCTCATTTCCCCACCGCACACGTGCCTGTGCAGGGTGACTGCTCTTCCTGTGGCATTCACTGCCTGGCAGCTGCCCAGCCCCGGGCAGAAAATGCTTCCACTGAGGCTTGATCGATCACCTCTCACATTTGGCTACTCACTCGCTGGATTAATGAGCCGTGGGATCCAGGATGTGGCAACGTGCTCTTCCTACCAGCATCGATGTGGCCTCTCCCCCTGCAGGTGACCCAGAGCCAAGGCTGCAGCCCTGTGCACCACTTCAAAAAGTCCAATATTTAGAAGATATGAAGAGCCAGCATGGACTCAGCACCCAGATTCTTTGGTGCTCCTCTCCCACTGCTTTCCATATTTCCAATTTTTCTGCCCTTGCTCAATAGAGCCTAATTGTGGCATAGCTCATGCAGAATTACCAGAAGCCCAAAGTACCTCTTTCATTATTTTTGTGCTGGTCCATAGTTTTCTCAGCAGACACTCCAGCTTGGCCAATGCACCCCTGCTGCAATGGCCCTTAAAGTGGTTCCACAAATCAGACCTTAACATCATGGGGATAAATGATGTAAGGAAGAAAAAAGATACAACAGTTGCCATCAGGATCTACCTCCCAAACTGGCTCAGAGAAATTAGCAGGAAGGAAGGAAGGATCAGACAAAATGATAAACCCGCTTACCTGCTCATTAATTTAATCTCTTCTTTTTTTCCTCCCCTCTTTCAGCTTTGTGGTTTCTGTAACTGTAGGGAACTAGAGAACAGCAAAGTCCTAGATGAAAGGGAGACGACGTCTGGAAGCACAAAGATTAAAGGAGAGTTTTTAGGATTAGCCTTTGATTATTATTATTTTTTTTTTGTCTTGGGTTTGTGGTGATTATTCTTCTGCTCTCCAAGCAATCCTTCTGGGTGCATCTGAGGGAGTGCGTGGGCTCTCCAGCAAATTCCAAGTGTTTATCCAAGGACACAACAATAAATATGCACGGACCCCTTCTCTCTTTTCCCACGCTGCAGCTGGGAGCATTCCCCTGGAGGAGGTGATTGAGTGGCTGGGAGTTTTCAGGCTGTTTGGTGAGCAGGGATGGCAAAACTGTTTCTAAATCACTCAGGCTTGGATTTATGAAGTGGGACATAGCTGGGGATGGTGGAAGAGCCTAACCTGGAGCAGGAGGGCTGCTTCATCCAGCACTGAGGGAGCGGAAAGGTGGGTGCAGGGCTGTCTGGAGCTAAGGGGGCTCCTCCTGGTAATGCTCCTTACCCACTCCACTGGCACAGCCTCTGGTGGGAAGATCCAGTCCAGCCCAACCCAAGAGGAACAGATCTCAGCTGTGCTCATCTGGAGGAGAACAAGGAGACCCTACCTTAGAGAACTTCTGCAAGGGATGAACACCATGGCCGTTCATGGATGTATGGAGTTCATTTGAAACAGCCTTTTCCTGTTGAGTGGGGCTTTGGAATTCTGTCAAAACCAGGATGAGTCCCAAAAGGAGAACTCAGGTTCTGGAGATGAAGAACCAAAGTAAACCCTGAAGTGCAAGTGGCAGCAGGTGCTGTGCCCCAGGAGGGCATGGGCAGGATGGAGAGGAGAGACATTCATCCACCTGTGCAGACCCACAGTGATCAGGCAAAGCCAAGTACCACCAATTAATCAGCTTTTGTTTAGCCAACATCTTTGGAGTGTTTCCAAAGCCATCACCAAAACAAAGGAAAAAAGCAGCAAACATGAGTCAATTTCTTTCCTGAAAAAACAAACAATTTTCTTGCTAAGAAAAACAAGTGAAGGCCCATTGCTGGGAGCCTGGAGCAACACCTGCCCAGGTGAGGCAGGGTGGCTCAGCACGGCACAGCACAGCTCCCACATCCTCCTCAGCACCTGCTCTCTCATGCAGGGAGAGCCCTGGCACCTGATCGATGAAGCATCGAGACGGAGAGGAGGCTGCACCGGGCTCAGAATATGATTTATGATCTCGCAGCCCGGCTGAAGTGCTGTGGTTGGGTTCTGACTGTGCCGGTGCTCGGCGAGCAGCCTCCAATTAGGTGACCCCCCAGGTCTCCCTATTGATTTTGGGGGGGAAGGTGTACTTTTCTCATTACGCCCTTGGCAGCAGCGCCGGCTGGGCTGTCGCGGGAGGCCCTGGCAGAGGAGCAGCTCTGGGGTTCAGCCCAGGGGTCACTGGCAGCCTGAGGGAGGGTTGTGCACACACAGTGCTCACCAGGCATCCTTTCCCCCTCTGCTCTGCTACCTGGGACAGATGGGCACCAATGGGTTCCAGTCTCCCCTCCAACCACCTTTGCTCTGCTCACAATGTCCCCAGCTGCTCAGGGCCAGGTCAGGCTGTGGTGTCACCTCTGCTTTCCACGACAAATTCTCTGCTTCAAGCCTGGGAGTAAAGAGTTCATTTCTTAAGCATTGCTGCCTTCTCCTCACACGTTAAACAAAGGAGGAGGAAGAGCCCGAGAAGACAGAGTTCCTAAATTAACCAGCACAGTTTCCTAATGAATGCCCTTTATGTTTTACATAATAATATAAAGCTTTTTTCAGAGACAACAGCTTCTTACATCAAAGATCTCTCTCTCCCACTCTGAACTTTTGAGCCCTTCTCCTTGCAATTAATGTGAAAAGATCTAAATAAAGTTGGAGAGCAGCTCGAGATCATATCTGGAATAAGGCAGCAGGGCTGGCCCTGCTCAGCAGGCACCAGCACATCACTGGCTGTTCCTGCCTGCAGGAACCTGCTCTGCCTTTGCTTGGCTGTGTGTGCACACGGATAGAGGTGGAATTGCTGGAGCAGCCACAGCGACCAGGGATTGTGGCACTCTGTGTCTCTGAGCTGGCATCGCTGCCTGAATGGTGGCTCAGAGGAGAAGGTTTAATTTGATTCTGCAATCTCCAATCCTATGCCTGGATGCTTCGCACTGTGTGTTGTGCAAACACAGCAGGACAGGCTCTGGTGCCCATATTTACCCTGCTCCCTGGCCAGCCTGGAATGTTTTAGTAGCTTAATGCAGGATAATGCCTCAGGGCTGATGATCAAGGGCATCCATGCCAGCCCTGCCAGCCCTTCATTAGCCGATGTAGCTACAAAGCTTTGCAGTAAAGTTTGACATTTCCCTTCACAGGAGCACGAGCTGGACTCATAGAGGGCTGAGACAGCAACAGCAACTGCCCAGGAGCAAGATCTCTACAGTTTAGTTGATATGGTGGTGATTGGTCATAGGTTGGACTTTATGATTTTGGAGGTCTTTTACAACTTTAATGATTCAGTGACTCTACAATCTCTCCAACTGAGATGAGGGCTCCCACTCCTTCTCCTTCATCTTCCTTTTCACATGGCATCCTTTGGGAGAGCCTGGCCAGCTCCAGTACCTGGGGACTGTGGCTGTGCTGAGCTCCTGAGTCCACTCTGCCCCATACCGAGATCTCTCTGCCCTGTTCCAGCTGGATGAGCTCTGCCACTGCTATTCTCGGCTCTCTGCAAAATGCTAATTGCTGCGCTTGACCTCCCCAGGATAATGAGGGGAAACCTCCCCTAATTAGCACTGCAGTCTGTGGGTGAGAGAAACCAAATGTTGACTGTAGAGCGGCTGCACTTACTGTAAATTCCAACATATGCTGTGGAAAAATGCCGCCCAAATAAGGCTTCGGAAGCACGGGGTGTTTAAATAATAATGAATACTCACTGCTGTTTATTACAGAACAGAACGTAATCAAGGCAAAGCTGTGGTGGCGTGTCCTCCTCCCTGCCAGGACGTATGTGAAGGGCCAGCAGTGGAGGCACGGGAATCCCCGGGACACAGACGTGCTGCAGCAGGAATTCCAGGTGTGTGCACAGGATTTACAGGCATTAGCAGTAAGACCTGCACTGTCCCTGGAGGGGACTCTGCAGGACAGCTGCAGCAGGAACTTGCAGCTGAGAAGAGGTTCTCCAGCACTTACAGGTTTCTGCTGGTCACTTGCGGTAGTCCAAAGCATATAAAATATTTATTTGCTCCTAATTAGGTGTAATTACCACTTAACCTGGAGGAGGGATGTACCCAGTGTGCCCGGCAGCTCCATACACTCACAGCTGAATAGCCTCTGCTGTGGATAATTAAAAGAGAAGGGCTCCTGCCTGCCTTGGCCTCACACAGCCGAGTGTTTGTTGAACCTCCTGTGCCTGAGCTCATCCCAGGGCCGCCGGCTCCACTCAACAGAGCCCGAAAGCCAGCCTCATCTCATTTACAATTTCAGTGTGATTATTCCCTCTTCTTCTCAGTAATTCAGCTCCAGCTCAAACTGTCCTTCCCTTGCTCATTTCCTGCCTTCAAGGAGACCTGCCACCCAGCTCTGCCCCTCAGGAGTGGGCTCATGGCTGCTCCTTACTCACTCCTGCCCGTGGCCTTATCCCTCTGCTGCTCCTTGGAGAGCTGGAAGAGTGAGAACAAATTGTTAATAAGATGCCCAATTAACATTTCTTGGATCAGAGTTATGTCAGGAAAAAGAAACAGGCTCATTCACATGGTTATTTCTTCCCTGCTATAGCTCTGCCCAGCACAGATCTACCAGGGATCGTTTCTCCTGTCCACATCAAACTTTGCCTGAGTCCCAGCTCCAAAGGCACAGGAGGATCACCTACAGTGCTCCCTCTTCTGTCCCCCCTTCTCAAGGAGAACAGCAACAGCCACCTGAGTTTCAAGGACTTAAACATGTTTGGGCAGAGCTGTGCAAAAAATCCTCATTTAAACAGGTAGAGGCACAGGGGCTCTGGGAAAATGCTGTTCCCTCCCTGCATCACCAAGGTCACAGCAGCCTGCAGAGAGCCAGGCTTGGCTGCCACAAGCCAGCTCCTGGGCATGCAGGAGCCAGCTGTGCTGCCACATTCCAACCCTGTGCCCACACCCAGATCCCAGTCTTCCTTCCTGCTCTCCTCCCATGCGATGCCACACAGGGCAGTGGATGCAGCATCCGGCACTGGCTGTGGAGTATCACACCCACACTTGGCCCATGCCCCAGGATGCCCAGATAGCCCCAGTGCTGGTAATCCAGCCCCTCAGGACAAACCCTCCCACCAACTCATTCCAGGACCAGATGCTGCCGACAGACAAAGGGTTTCCAACCTTGCTGGACCCAATAAACAGCTGTTCTTCCCCGCTCCCAGCCATCAATCGTGGCTGACAGCCTTCCCCCCATGGTCAAGAGTGTGCTTTTCACCTTAATTTCTTAAAAGGGCTTTTTCACCAGTTGGAAACTCATAAATACCACTTTGCAAGCCCAGGTTGGGCTAATGATGGATGGCTGCTTCACAGATATGCCAGAGGCTGTGACCTAATTGTCACCGAAATACTTTCTGATTAACTAATAGATAAAACCCAATTAAAACTTCTGCTCTTCCCAAAGTCCCTGATGCCTACTATTTTTCCCCTTCTCAAACTCTGTCTTAAATTAGATCCAGCCTGGCTCAACTGTTCTGAACAGATGAGGACACTCTGCCCACCACCCTCCCTGCACCCATGGGCACTTTTGTGCTGTTTGAGGCCCTGGGGAGGTCCCAGTGGACCCAAAGAGAGTCTTGCAGTCAGCCTACAGGTGTAAAATCTGTCTGGAGAGATCCTTTAAACTAGAGGACAGTGACAGCAGAGAGGGCATGCTCTATTCCCCCATTTTTCTATTCTCTTCCTCCACTCAATAGAACTGCTGCACAGAAAAGCTGCTTTAGCACATTTGCTTTGATGTGGAACAAGTTAATTACTATAATAGGTTCATCCTTCTCCCCCAGTATTGAATCATGTATAATATCCATATAAGTTGTCATGGAGTTCCTCATTTTGACTCCATTTATTCTTCAAGCAGCTCTATCAAGAGTGTTCCTGAGGAAGGATTTGTTCCAAATCCCATGTACCAGGTGTATCCACTATTATTTGTTCTCCTGATACTCATCTTGGTCCATCTTTGGAGGGAAGGGGCTCATGGATGCCTTATCCTGAAAATGCTGGGTTAGGGAGCAATTCCAGGGAGCACAAGGCTCTGAAACCCAACTGGCTTCTGGCCTGGGACCCTCTTCCAGCAGCCAAGGAAAGCCAACTCCTCATCTCACATTTTCAGCATTGACTTCTCTGCCCAGGGGGTGAGCAGCAGGTGCAAGGACACCATGGGGAACGTCACCTGGAGGGGTATTCCTGCTCAGGATTTGGCTCAGGCTCTGCAGCCACCTTCCCAATGGGCTTGCAGCAGCTCATACCTGGGAGGGACTCGGTGCTGTGCTGCGATTTGCGATGAACAAGGTGGGGGAAAGCCTTCAGCCTACTCTGCACCATCCTCTAATATCTCCCAGACTTGTTTTTCTCTCAGATGTTCACACAAGGAGGGCTGGGGAAGTCCTTGGTGTCTCACAAAAGACGTGCAGGAAGCTTCCCACACCTGGGATTTGCTTCCTTCCTGCTTTCCTTGCAGTAATCCCCAGGTAATGCACGCTGTCCCACTGGGCCACATTCTGCCACTCATGGTGTTTGCCAGTTGACTCTCTCCTGCTGAGATCAAGTCTCTTATCAGGGATTAAACCCCGTGTTCAGGAGTGTGGTGACTGTGCTTGGCAGCAGAAGAGGCAGCTGGGAGGAGCAGGGCTGGCAGAAGTCACTGGCACATTCAGAACCAGCAGCAGCCCAGCAGAATCAGAGCTGCAGGAGTGCCACAGTCATGGCTGAGCTCCACATGGCATGAATACATGACAGGGGGTCTCAAACAGCCCCTCAGAAAGCAGTGAGGTGACTGAACCACTCTGGAGAGGCAGAGCAGAGCTGATGGATCTATCTGAGGTGACAGGACCTTCTCTGATCTTCCCGCTTCCAGGAGGGAGAATCCATAGCCAAGACAGAGTATGGAGAGGTCATTCCCAGGGGACATGAAGCCATGCTGAGTGTGCAGTGACAAAACCCTCTGTTAGTTTGGCTTTGGCACAGTCACAAACTGTTATTAAAAAAGCCCAAAACCTCACACAGAAAAAGACTGAAAACAAGTCAGTGAGTGCTGCAATGAAGATGAGGAAGTGCTCCCTTGGGAGGAGGACGCTTAGTCCAGTACAGCAGCTGGATCAGAGTCACATTCCTGTGTTCAGGCAGATCCTGGCTCTCCTGCCATTGCCCCACAGCTGCTCTGGCACCCTCCGACCCCAGCCTGAGACCCCCAACAGCCTCACAAGGTGGAGCAAGGACCCCTCCAGCACATTTCTGATGGCAGAACACTAAACTCTCACATTTTCTCCCATTTCCTGCTCTTCATCCAGCTCCACAGGCAGGATCAGCTTGACCGGGCTCATCACAGTGGTGTAACCTCGGCAGCACCGCTCCAATGGCAGCGCCTCAGCGGGAAATGGGAAGGAAAATGCCGGAGCAGGGAAGGTCTGCAGCTGGCAGGTGGTAGCTGCACATCAGCTCCGTGTGAGCTGGCACCGTGGCCCCAGTGACCTTCCCGCCAGCACCACAGGAGCCAGAGGGTCAGGCCTTGCCCTTGGTGCAAAATGAGCCGCTGGCTCCTGGCAGACCCCGCGCTGTGGGCCCTGGCCCCTCGCTGCCCAGGCACCGGCTCCCCCGGCAGCACCGCACCCGTCTTGGCAGCACGGCCATCGAGGCTGTTTGCTGCTTTACACAGGCTATCATGTGCTGTGCCACAGCAGGGGACCGAAAATGACTTTATAGTTATTGTTCCTCAAATTGGACACCCCCTTGGAGCTTAGATAATATGAGATGAAACAGCCTGCGGGAGGCTGCAGTCAAGTGGAACAGTGATGGAGGCTTTTTTTTTCCCCTTCCCAAGAAGAAACACTCCACCTATTTACTTCTCCCCCACACCTCCTCCTCCTCCTCCTCCCTGCCAGCCTGTTGAGCAGAGCCACACCTGGCAGTGCCAGGGGACTGGGGTAACATACCCCATAAACTGGCATGCCCACTCCTTGCAAGGAGGAAGACGTTCTGCCTGCTGGGATTGGGAAATAACAGCGAGCCCCGCAGAGGGATGGGGAGGGCGAGCGAGGATGCTGTGGCTCCTCACTCCATTTCCCACAGAAGCGGGGTGTGCAAGGAGATGTTATTACTGGCACAGCAGAACCATCATCTTGTGTCATTTGGCTTCATAGAGCCTGTGTAACCATGTGAGGGGTGCGGCAGAAAGATGCTAAAGGGAGCGGGGAGAAAGCTGGGAGGTGAGAGTGCAGGGAAGAGGCAGAAATAATGAGGGATTCAGGGAAGGAGGATGTCAGGGATTACAGCTGTGTGCAGGGAAGGCAGCTTGTTATGGAGAAAGGGGAAGCAGAGGCCTGGAAAAGAAAGGAAAGAGCATCAGAGAGCAGAGAAGTTCACAGAAGCCTGTGTGCCTCTGGCAGGGACGGAGCAGGGTGGCACAGGAGAGGAACAGGACCTGGCTGGAGATACTCAGCCTGGAAAAGAGATCCAGAGCCAAGGAGCACAGCTGAGCACAGGCAGGAGGGGGACAGCAGCATGAAGGGAAGCACTGGGAGTTCACAAGGATCCCAAGCCTCCAGGCACATGCCCTAAAATCATGAAGTGGAAGAAAGACATAAAAATATAATTCCAAAAGTGGCATTTCATAAGTTTACTGAGATGCTGAGCATTGAAGGGTGACAGTCCTGCTTGGTAGGGAACAGTTCTGGGAGGATGTAGGACTTCCACACACATTGTTTGCAGGCACATACATATGAGCACAGAGATCTGAGCACATGCATCCCATTTCGTTCAGGGCACAGGGATTTTTTTTTGTATTTTACAGGCATAATGGAGGTCAGAAACAGCCACCAGCTGCCTCCAGGTGCCCCCAGGGCAGAGGGAACCTCCTGCTCTCTGTGCTCCTCGGCCCTGTGAGGGGAGCTGGTGGTGATGGAGGCAGCAGGGCCTTCAGTCCCAGAGCCACATGGAAAGAGAGCTCCAGCTCCAGTTCCCAATGCTAGTTCTCTGTTTGGCTTTCCCACAGCAGATCTGATGATTTAAATTAGGTCTCGATTCTTGTTTAAATTATAGTTTACTGTTCTGCGCCCCGCTCAGAAGTGAATTACCTTAAGCAGCAGTATTAATAACACGGTTATAATTAAGCTTCATTACTGTAGGCAGTTTGCTGAAACAAATTGCTGCTTCATTATTATTATGGCACCTTTGGTAAAAAGACATTTCCCCAGAATGCGACCTTGATGCTTTATATAGCAAAAGCCAGGAGATGATAGAGATGTAAGGATGAATTAGCATCTTTTACCTTCTAGATCAAGCTCATTAAAAGGAAAGCAACTCAAGTCAAAACCAAGCAGCCTTGATGGAAATTTTAATCCAAGTGAAATGGGTAATGAATAGGTTTGAACTTTCCCTGACATTTTTATGGCCATGCTTTATTTGTATTATGCTTCTGCTCAAACATAAATAAATAAAGCAGGGGCAGGGTTAACAATGGACAGGAGAGGGACTGCAGAGCCTGCACTGAGCTGCTCCTCCGGCCACCAGCATCGTGTTCCTGCATGGGGCAACACTTGTGGTGGCAGATGCCAGTTTTTAAACCACTTCCTCATCCCTACTGACCATCTACCAAAGAACACAAGTCACCTGAGAACAAACAGCTCCCGGGGAGAGGAGGGTTGGCTCTGCTGTGAGCACAGAGCTCTTGTTGCCCTGCAGCACCCAGAGGCCTCCAGCCAAATGCAGGGATCCCCTGAGAGCTGCTGCAGCAAAACTTTAACCTCACACCATCTCTGCCACTATCACAACTCAGTGAGACATTAATTTCTGCACTTTAAGTGCTCAACAGCTGAAACAGGACATTATGGAGGCATGTAAATAGATATTTAGAGTGTAGAAAGGTAAAGACAAAGCACTTTTGGAGGAGATGAGATTAAGAGAGTACAGAGAGGAAACATGCAGCATCAGTACAACAGAGGAATGTGGCTGCAGGTTGGCAGAGGGGGCACCCCGAGCAGGAACACTTGTGAAGCACATTCAGAGCTGGGTGTTTTGCTCAGCTCAGCCAAAGGAAAAGAGGAGATAAGCTGGACTGGAAAAGCAAGCTTTTCTGGTTATTCCTGCACCCAACAGAGGTCCTGAGGGCCATCAATTGTAGCTTTCCAGTATCTGAAAGGAGACTACAAGAAAGCTGGAGAGATTAGTCACAACCTGCACCCTGAGGTGATGCCCATGAAGTGTTGGCTCTACCCTGTGGCCTGCAGCTCTGGAATTCTGTGTGCAGAAAGGCTCTTGCACTGCCAAGGAGAGATCCCTCATGCCAAAAACCAACAGTTGCCCCTGGAAACCTTGGCACAGGTGCCTTTAATGTGTCAGACCTGGAAGAGTGCAGGGTCCTTCTCTAAAGACCTTTCAAACCCATCATTTGCTCCCCACATGCTCTGAGCAGCCTCAGTGAGTGACTGTTCACGTGCAATTAAACCACCTTCTCCAAAGGTTACTGAGAAAATTATCCCTGCCCATTGTTAAACGGGGCTTTTGTTGGGACTCACCATGACCTTTAGGATGACAGGATGCAGTGCTGGCTCTGTGGAGACTCTGAGCCTGCTTAGACCATGTGCCTGGCTGTGCTGGGGCTTGGAAGCTCCTCCGGGGCAAAACCAAAGGCAGTCTCACCCCAAAGGGGACCCAAAACCCCTTACACACTGGGGTCAGGGCCACACCCTAAATGCTTCAGTGAACACTAAGTTTCCCCTTCAAAACCTGGAGCAGCTCATTGAGCTCATCCCTAGGGCAGGTGGGATCCCTCCTGGCCCTGCTCTGAGGCAGCTTTCATACCAGTCTGCCCAGTCCTGCAGCCACAGCGGTGTGGGATACACTGGTGCAGCTGCCAAGCACTCCTTAAAATCGGGTGTGTGTCCTGATGACCTCCCAGGATGTTCATCCTCACAAGCTGACAGTTCACTGTTACATAAGAGCTTCCCTTCCTGGATTTGCATTGGAAATCGCTCCCCTCCCCACACATGCGTGTGCTGCTGTGTGTGTGTACACACACTCATTAAACAAATGTGGCTATCAATTTCTCTGAGTGCTCCCTCTGATAATGGCTGTATTTATCATTTAGCATCTCTGGAAGCGGTCCAAGTTTAAAATCTATTATGGGTATTATGATATTTAATAACTGTGTTTTATTTTTAAACGCAATAAAAAATAAAGATAAGGAGATTTTTTTTTTTTTTTGAAGCTCCCTCCTGAGCTCTGAATCCATCTCTGTCACCGACATGCTGGGTGACCTTGGAGAGGTCACTTATTCACTCTGTGCTGGAGCTTCTGGATTGTAGGATGGGGATAATCATAGGATCTGCTGCTTGGAGCGGGTGTGAAGCCTCTTCTTAATTAAAGTTCATTGAGTGATTTCAGCTCCCTGGCTGGAAGGGGTGAGCTCTTGCTGGTGTTTCATTTGGGAGCAGCTGGACTCCTCTGAGGTGGTGCCAGGATGGATCCCATCCCCTGGGGTGAAGGAGAGATGAGGCCCAGGATGGGGCAGGGCTGTGCTGCTCATCCCTGTGCTCTCACTCGGCCCTCACTGGCTGTGCCTGTAAGACTACAGAGCATCATCCCTGAATCACCTCCTGGGCTGGCCAGACCATCAGCTGGAGTTGGACAGACCCTGTTCTTCCCCTGAGCCAGTGGGGTATGGAGAGACAGCACCTGGATGATAGGAATGGTGGATGGGAGTCAGCAATGCTGTGGGATTATCAGAGCCACGGATGGTCACAGAGCACGTGAGCTCTGAAATAGCCTGATGGTCCTTTTTACAGTCTGCAAGGGGCATGGGCTTCAACCTCTCCCAGCATAAGTCACTATTATTTTGTGCAGTTATTTAATTATTATTATAATGGCCTCCTTTCTGCAAACCCAGGCCACCTGCCCCATCCCCTACCTGTGGACAGTGTGGTCCAGTGGCCTCATACCCTTCCAGCACAGAGTGGACAAACAATTTGCACACCTTAATTAAATTTACAGTAATCTCTCCTGAAGTCGACCTGTAAGGGATGACGAGTACACGGTCCTGAAGCAAATCACCACTGGTGATGAAAGAGCCTATTTCAGTTAAGCAAATTATGAGGAGGCAGGTGATGTCCTCGGTATAATAATTCCATGTGAATTATTTATACAGAGTCTGCAATTACACTGAGCAAAACAGTGCATAAAGCACACTTAATTATCCAACCACCTGTTAGGAGTGCCAGCACAGCCGATGGCAGCTTCTCCCCGGAATTACCCCATTGCCAGTGTGGAGCAGAAAGCAGAATCCTGCAGGAAGGGGGACAGGGAGACCCCAGAGTGAGTGCTGGGACTGGGAGGAGCTGGGAGAAATGGGGGCTTATCCCCTCTGAGCTCCAACTCCAGCAGCCTGCACAGGCAGGGATGTTTCCAGCATTCAGGAAATGCTCCTTTTCAGGTAAATTTCTGATGTGTATTTTCCTCTTGAGAATGGTCCTGTTTAGTTTTTTTATGTGGTTGTTGTTTTTCAAGCTAGTGCCTAATAGAGAGGTTCAGTGAAAGGATTAGCTGCTTGTGTCAGTCCCTGGAGATTTTCACAGGGCAAACAAACTCTTCTCAGCAGAGATCTAAGGGAGGAGTCATCCCCAAGGAAGGAAAATCCCCTCTGCCCCTGCCTGCCCCTCTTCATGCGCAGATGGAACTTTTCTCAATGATAACTACACTTTTTTGACATTCTCTGACTTGGCAACTTTCGACCCCTCAAAGGCTGGGCCACTCCTGAATGGTTAATGGAAAAGAAACGAGTGCTTTTTCTTTAAAGATTTACCACGTATAAATGTATGAGAGTATTAAAGGCAACAATTAACTTTATTGGAAACTTTATATTCTCCATCCTCATTAGAACTGCCAACAAGATCTATTATTAGTATTACTATGCAGATAATGTAATAAAAAGGGTATTTAAAGTGGATACTTTTGCACTGAAATGAAATAGCTTTTCTCTCTTGTTCTTTCTGCCTCTCTCCCTTTTGCCCTGTGCTGTATCAGAGACCCGGACTGAGACCTGAAATCTCATATCCCACACTCCCAGCCAGCTCATTGCCCCAGGAAGGTGCCAGGGAGCAGGAGTCATGTTCCCATCCTCCTTTTACTGCTGGAATATCAGTCAGTCTGGCCATCTCTATCTGTGCTTGTGTCACCAAGCCACTGGAGGAGGAGGAAGAGGAGGACGATGGGCTGCTGATCTTCCCAGAAATTATGGTGCAGGGACGGTTCACAGGACAGGTTCAGGTCTCAAAACTACTCAGGTTGCTTTAAATAACCCCAAGTACTCATTAAAATAGCAAAGACAGAACAAAGAACTGTCATGTTTTGCTAAAGATGACCCAATAACCCCAAAATATGGTCCATGGGCAGCTGGAATGGGAGTGATGTATGTTAAGAAAGTATTTGGAGGTGTTTGGTTTTTTGCAGCAAACCTGTGAGCTTTTGAGGGAAAAAGACACATTTCATCACCCTATTTATTTAATGAACCTCCTGTTTCTGTAGAAGTGTCAGTGGAGAGCTCCTCCCTGCTAAGGTGGGTGTGGAGCCTCTCCCAGCTGCCTGGAGGGAGGGAAGCTCTTCTGCAGCACCCCACAGTTAACAATGCCGTACTATTTCCTGTTTTGTAAGACTCATTTCTCAGCTCTCCCACACCTCAGGAAAACTTCAGGGAGTAGAAGGTGCCTTGTTCAGTGTCAGGAACGCAAAGAGTCCATCAAGGCTGGCTGTGGAAGGAAGAGCTGATGCTGAACCCCATAAGTTGCCAATGAACAGCAATAATCCAGCTGGTATCAGCTCCTGAGGCACCTCTGTACAGAGTCAAAGGTGCTGGGGGACCTGGGACATGAACTCCACCATCATCAAAATGAATCTCTTTCATTTGTGGGTTTAAATTTTAAATAACTGTTGGAGCAGAACTGCTCTTGGCTCTCAACAACACTATTCACATCCTGCCTCGTCAGAAGTCCCTGGGGCAGGAGATCCAAATGCCATTTAAATGAGTTAATTTCAACTTTCTTTCCTAATATTTCTCCATTGCAGGGCAGGGGCAGGACAGCTCTGCCTCTGGCCCAGCTTCCACTCATCCCTGGATGTGCTCAGCATTCTTCATCCCTGCAGGGACTGAGCCCTGGGTGCACCCTGGGATGCCAGGACAGGATCACATGGAGTAGGGCATTTGGCTTCAGCAGATCCAGGATGAGCATTTCTGTCCAGGGGGTCTCTCTGCTCTCCTGGCCAGTGCCCAAGTTGGATGTAGCAGCTCCTCTGTGCTCTCCCCAAGTGGCTCCAGCTCCCTGTGCTTTCCATCACATTTATTACACCCTGCAGTCTAATTAACAGAGAGGAGTCAAAGGACCCGAAAGCAATGATTGTAATAAATAATCACTTGGCGACTGCGGAGTTAATATTCCACCAGGGTATCCTCCTGCTTCTGGAAGAAATAGCAGCCAGGGAAGAGAAATGAAGCCTTGTAGTGAGGTGCAGAGCCCTGCCTGGGGGAGAACAGCCCTCCTCCAACACCTTCCTGCCCTTTTCTGCCTCACCTCCTCCCCAACACTTGAGAGCAATGGCAACAATTCCTTTGGCAGCTCTTTGACTTCGTGTCCATGGTCTGGGATTTAGGGATGCTTGAGAAACTGTGAAATGTTGTGAAGATCAATGTGTGCTGACTCATCTCTTCCAAAGGGATTGTCCCAGAGGGAACAGGGCCATGACATCTTGTACCACCACAGCTCTCAGCTTCTTATGCCAGCCTGTATCTCCCTGGGGGTCCTGTTCCCACATCAATGGAAACAACCACAGCTCAGAGAAGGAGCAGCATAAGGAGGCATTGGGATTGCTGCCCTGCTGAGGACATGTGGACTGTGAGACCTTCATCCTGTCTCCTTCTGCTCAAGGGAGGAGGCAGAGGATGCTCCAGACACTTGGCTATGTCCCCTCACATCCCACTTTCCTGCAGAGCTGTGGCTGCTTTCCTGGGAGGTCCCACACTCCCTGCGAGGTTCCGAGGCTGCGATGGGACCCCACACCAGCCCCGAGCAATTATCCATGGAGAGCCGGGCTGTGCTGATCACTTGTTAGCTCCGCACATATCCCTCCTAATTATAAATCTCAGCTGAGATTTGCATTTTTATGAAATGCTTGTGCTGGAAATCTTTATAAAAAAATGCACATATTAATTCAATCTAATTTCGATCATTCTGGGTTCCGTGAGAAAGCATTTGCAGAGAGCTCCAAAGCTAACAGCCCTAATTTTGGAGTTTCACCAGAGCATTCCTGTGCCTTAAATTGGACATTTATCTCCTGAGACTATGAGTCTGATGGGCGCCAATGGAGCGTGAGCCCTGCAGAGCCTCCAGCTCATGCTTGGGATGTTCAGACATGGGCATGCACGCCAGGCTCTGGGAGGGACACTCAGTGGGGCGATTCCTGATGCTGCTGCAGCTGAGGGATGGGGGTTTAGGAATTTAGGAGCCAGCCCAGCCCTGGGCAGGACACCTTCATCAGTTTCATGGAGTGAGCCATGTCCTGCTCTTCAACTGTTTTCCATTTAATCCACACCAGTGCCCGGAGATAATGAAACCAGCGTGTGAGGCCTCGGCACCTCATGCAAGTAACCTTCTCCCCTTTGCTGGGGACTCCTTAAGTGGTCCTGTCCCAGCTGAGGCTCAGAGACAGCAATCCATCAGCAATTTGTATCTCCTTCAAAACGCCTTTGTCTGGAGACAGAGGGGAAACAGATTAACTTTTCCTCCCTGAATATGGCTGCGGGACGCGAGAGAAGAGAGAAGGCAAATAAGCAAAGCAAAGTTAAGCTTTCTGTACAGAGCTGGAGGCTTAACGGCGCAGATTACAACAGCAGGTGAGGAGCAGCCCTGGCCTCTGCTGTGTAGGCTGCAAAAATCCTGTTAAACTGCAAAGGCAGGTTAGCTACAGCTCCCGTCCAGGAATGACTGAGCTGCGAAACAGCAGGCTGAGGGATGGTGCATAAGGAGGAGACTGTCTCGGGGCAAGCTCAAGGAAAGGTCAAGAGCTTTATTTCTTGCCTTTAGTAGGTGCCCATCTTCAAAGAAATTGGTGCCAAGGACAAAACCAAATCCTTGGAGGTGTCACAAATAGGGCAGCAAGAGCAGGAGGGCAGTGGGCAGAGCAGTGCTGTGCTGGGAGCGCTGTCCTCTGTGCCCCCCTTGCATCCCACCTCCTCAGCATCCACCAACCTGCCTGTGAAGGCAACAGATGCCAGTGAAGTTTCAGCCATTAGCTGCTAATAAGAAACTAATTAGCTAATTAGCTAATATTTGATCCTTTGGACTGGATTCTGCTGGTCTCTGCAGATCTGGGCTGCTTCCAGCCCTGCTGGGTCCGGCTGAAGGCACAGCCATCACCTCCACTAACTTTCAGGAAGGTAGTCTGCCTTTGCTCCATGGCACGGTGTTGATCCTGGGGAGTGGCACCTGTATAGGCACAGCACCCCCTCACTCTGTCCATGTGATCACTGTCAGGGCAGCAGCTGATGCTCTTTGACCAGAAAACTTTCATCATCATCATCTTTCTGTCAGCAGCACATCCCCAGAGCCCAGCATAGGCTGCACTGAAGCTTTCTGTCCTCTTTGCTGCAAAACCAAGCCAAGTGTTTACTTTTTCCCAAAGAAAATTATTCCAGAGGCCCCCCTCAGTTGCCCCTGAGCCACACAGGGCCAGGGGGGACAGCACTGGCTTTCCAACACCGGGAAGTGCTGCCCAGCTCCGGATGCACGGGATTGCCAGATGAGCTTTAGAAAAGCAGCAGAAGTTTTCCAGCTTATCCAAAGCGAATCTCCGGTCCCTGCGAGGTTTGTCCTTCACTAGGAATTAGAGACGAGTTTCCAGTGCTTTCCGCCGCCATCTGCCCCAGCCGTAGTTGGAATGCAGGGTTTTACTCCGGCAATCAGTAGGTAATCCTGTCAGCATCGCTTAGAGAGCCCCGCTCCGTCCTGCCCATCTGATGCTCAGTGCAGCAGAGGGAAAATCACGGCTCCCTCTTGAAAGGAGGGGAGAAATTAAGGTTGACTTTGGCACAGGAAAACAAGCAATCCGGAGATGACAGTGTGCCACAGGAGCTTAAAATAAGCATCAACTAATTCAAACAAAAACAAATCTGCATTGAAAACAGCCTCTTCCCCAGACCACATCCCTGCTTTAAAGTGCCTTTGAAATCTCCCCGGCGCATTTACAACATGCTCCCCCTCCGCAGCTCCTGCTTGTGCTGCTTTGCTGTTTGCTGGCAGGCAAATGAGGGCTGAAGCCTGAAATGATGTTTTCTTATTAGTGCACATGCAAATACTAATAAAGAGCTCCACACACTGTGCTGGATCCTGGTGCCCCTGCCCTGCCCTGGCTCCCAGTGCCCCATGCTCTGCCCAGCTGCCCTCCTGCAGGCAGGTGAGGACAGATGTTTAAAAAGCACACCATCATATTTTTTGCCTCAAAGCAAACCCCAGTTTTGCTCTCCCAGTATTCTGACCCAGGCTGGGTTTCCACAGCTTCAGCTCTGACCCTCTTCATCCCACCTCTGCTGAAGTGAGGGACTGACAGGCCTTGCCAAAGCAGCTTCCTCAGCACCAGCAGCAAAGGAAAGACTGCAGGAAATCAGAACATCCTTCAGTGGATCCAATGGACCTGAAAACCATCATACCTTGTCTGCAAATGAGGATATTTGGGCTTCCTGGCAATTTGGTCCTTAGGGGCTGTAGCTTCTGAACTGGTGCTGATGTTTGCCACGCTGTGAAGGGAGCCAAGGCTGGTATAAGCCTTGCTGGCACCATGGCTTGAGAGAGGGAGCAGATGTAAGGGCGTGCAGAGGGACCAGCACCACAGCCACCCCAGCTGTGCCAACACCCTCCCTCCCTCCAGCCCCACGTGCTGTCCGTGCCTGCACTGCCCAGCCCACTCCCCTCCACTCTCCATGGAGAGACTGGCTTTGCTAGTGAAAAGCAAGTGGGAGAAAGGGAGGAGAAAAGCTCCCATAAGCTCCTTGAGAAGCCAGCCAGCATCTCCCACAACATTTCCATCTCCTCCAGATGCCCCCAAGCTCCTCTGGGCACTCCATGGGAGCCAGCATAGATAACTAATAAATCTTGCAGAAGGGGCTGCTGGATGTGCAGGCACTGGCAGAGCAGAGGAGGGTGAATCTTTGTCTCTGAGGAACAAACTGTCCTGGACATGCTGCAGGGTCAGGGAACAGCCTTGTGCATCAGCTCTGGGTGCTCAAGTCCTAATCTGTAACCTCAAATCCCAGTGCTCATGTCTGTGCTGCCCCATTCCCAGGTGTGGGGTTATGGGGACATGTGGCAGAGGTGTTCCAAAAGAGCAAATGTGACTGTCCCATCCCTGGAAGTGTTCAAGGCCAGGTTGGATGGGTCTTGGAGCAACCTGAAACAGTGAAAGGTGTCCCTGCCTGTGGCAGGGGGGTGGAATTAGATGATTTTTAAAGTCTCTCCCAAGCCAAACCATCCTGCAATTCTGCGATTCTATGATTTTTCCTCACTAGCTCCAGGTTTTGGAGCAGATTATGAATTGTTTGATATAGAATTTCAAATGATCACTTAAGTAGCTAATTAGCTCGTAGCAACTTCGAGCAACCTGGGTGTAGTGTGTATTTAAGTGTTTAATGCCTTTTTTTCTATCTCTCTTCCTTTCTAATTGGCATTTAATTAAAAGAATAAATAAAAAAAGAAAAGCAGCTTTGCCTGGGCTGCTTGGGTTTAAATATTAAACAGTTGCTGCAGTTTGGGCCCTGCAGCTGAGGTGAGGCAGAGGGGGCTGGTCCCCAGCAGGTCAGACCATGTCCCTTTCCCTGGGGTTGCCAGGGAGAACCTCTGGAAGCATCAATGCACAAGGAGATAAAATTCCTCCTGTGTTTCCCACAGTGGGTGACCAAGTCATTGTCCCAAAGTTTAACTTTCCACATCTCCATTAGAGTTTGGATGGATTTGATGCAAAAGCCAGCAAAAGTGCCTGGCTGTGCATGCCAAGTGTATTAATAGGGTAAAGTAAACCCAAAGTAACATTTGAAAGCTGGAAGATGAAAGTAGATCACAGGGCAAAGATCAAACAATCTAGAACCACTTGTGAGCCTTTTAGTGCTGTGGATTATTAGCATTTGAAAGTGAAGAGCATTAGTGAAAGAAGAGGATGGGGGGCGAGGGCAGAAATTTCTGTTGTGCAGAGGAAAAGTGAAGCAAGTGACAGTGGAAGAGGAAGGCTGCAAATGATCTGGCTTATGGAGCACAGAGACAGGCTGTGTACACCTGTGTACACCAGCCAGAACCACCGGCTTGTTTTCAGATGGCAGGCACAGAGACTTACCTGTCTCTGCTGGGATGCTTCCCAGGAGCTTTCCCTGGAAAAGCAGCCCCTTCTGCATCCACACAGGGAGGGGAAACCTCTGGAAAGAAGTAGCAGAGGCGCAGGGGTGGGACAGCCAGAGCTGCCCAGCACAGAGGGAGCACTTTGAAAAAGAGATTTCAATGTGAAATGAACTAATGCACCTTATTTCCCATTTGGGATGAGACACAGAGAGCTGGGAGCTCCCTCCACTCACAGAAGCACAGAATCATTTAGGTTGGAAAAGACCTTCAAGATCATCAAGTCCAACATTTGACCGATCACCACCTTGTCAACCAGACCACAGCACTGAGTGCCATGTTCAGTCTTTCCTCAAACACCTTCAGGGATGGGGACCCACACTCGGGCACAAGGAAGGGGGGACCAGGACACAGAAAGTCCAAGCCTCCTCTGGAGGAGGCTGAGTTCTGCACTGGAGTGCTGGCACAGTGATGACTGGGAGGAAGGAGGAGCTGTGAGCCAAGGGCCCTGCCCTGCCCTGGCTTCCAGCTCCTTGGCACGGAACCCATCTGTCTGTGCTGCCCTTCTGCTGATTCACAGGCACAGTAATTGTGTGCAATTAGGCCTGACGAGCACACAGGTATCCATTCACGTTGTTTCCCAACACCACCTTTTCCCTATCTTTAAGAGTTGCCAAAACCCTGTTAGCACAAGGGTGGTGGGATAATAAATGTTTTATGATAGTTAATAATTAATGTTTGCCAAAGCTTCTTGTGATGCTGTCCTGCATGTTCTCACTTTGGTACCTGGGAACTGGAATGAAAGGTGCCACAGGGAATAAGGCATCACTCAGTTCCCAAAGGAACAGAGATTTTGATGGGGCAAGAGCACAGCCCTCCCAGCACCCCAACAACTTGTGGCAGCCCTGGAAGAGTCCCCAGGGACTGGGGCAGGTACTGCATGTGCCAAATGCCCCGGCTCCTCCAGGTGCTGATCTCTGACTGCAATTCAAAGGGTGGCTTCTGGGAGAGTGAGAGGCAGTGCCATATCTGTTATATGCAGCCTTGGCTGTAATAAACAGCGAAGCTGCCTGTTCCCAGAGGGACTTGCTAATATAGGAGATTGCTCACTGCAGTGTAACCACCCAAGGGCTTTACACACAACTCTGACTAAACTCCCTATAAAATCAATGCAGCCTTTTCACCACTTTTGACAGGGTGTTCTAATATTAATCTACTCCCCTTGTCAGTCAGCTCCACTAACAAAGGCTCTAATGATCTTTAACCAGGCACAAGGAATACTACATAGGTGGGTGGAGGATTCTTGCATCCCATCCTTGGCACTGGTGAAGGGCTTGTACTGCTACCAAAAACAATCATATTGTAATAAACATATATATTACAATATTGATAATAAAGTGATGAAGATGCAAAGAGTAGTAGGGCAAGGCTAGACCAGGCAGTGAACAGGTTTCACCCCTCACATGCCCCAGGAAGGGGTGAGAAAAGCAAGGACTGGCCTCAGAAGAATGCTAGAGGAATAGGCACAGGGCATGGTGGTGCCAGTGCCAGTGTGTGACCAACAGTGCCCGGGAGGCACAGCAGGATGATGAGCACCCTCCTGCCATCCAGACTCTGTGTAGCCTCAGGCACCTGGAGGAAACTGAGTCCTCTTGGACAAAATGTAAAGCATCTGCCCCTCTGATCAATCTGCACAGACTATTCCCTTTCTCCTGCACAGTTTCCACGTCTCTGACTCAGGGTGAACTCATCCTCCTGACAGTTAGACAGACGGGCGCCCACTTCACCTTCCTCACACTGTAATTAGGCAGGTCCAGAGGTGCGTGGGGACAGCTGTGAACTGCCAGCAGGATGGAACCTGCTACCAGAGGGGCTAAGCATGCTCTGTCCCCCTGCCTGAGCCACCTCTGCCCTCAGCTACCACCATCCTCACACCCAGCCCAAACACGCCTCTCCATCACCTCCACATGTGCATTTGGGTGCCACTGGCTTTCCATCCCCAAATCGATTTGTCCCTGCAAGGTGTGACCCCCATGGGGTGCAGGCTGACAGACCTCATCTGGAGGTGTCGAACAGGCTTGGTTTGGCACTAGATGTGTCTTGAAGTCAAATCCCACACTGTGGCTGGATTTTTCTAAGCAGAAATAGGTGTTTTCTCGCATGCTTGTCCTCTTGTGCAGTCACAGCCCACAGCCGCCACAGAACATCCTAAGCACCTTAAAAGCATCACAATGGACACAAGCCAAAACTGGGCTCATTTCAGCCCTGGTCTGTGTTTATTTCTTGGATTTGGAAGAAGCCATTTCCTGCCGGGGGGTGCATTTTTTTATCAAGGCAGCCCCCAAGCATGTACAAGGAACGCAGCTCCTCAGCCCTTGCTGCCATCTCTGTCGTGGCTTCTGGGACTGGAGTAAATTACTCATCCTTTCCCACCCTGCCTGCGGTTTGGCTGTTTTGATGACTGTGCTGCTACCAGGGCTGGGCTGCTGGGTGCTGATGGCTCTGCTGACTCAGCCGCATTGCTGGGACATCAAGAGGTGGCAGCTGCTTCCCTGTATGCTCCACTGAGTGGGACATTCAGCAGGTGCCTGGGACAGGAAGCAGGGAATGCAGCCCACTGTGCCCATCTTGCTGACTGAAAGCCATCTGCAGAGCTTGGGAGGGACAGGCTGCTCAAACCCTGGTCCTGTGAGCATCCTCCCTTGCTCAGCCCAGTGGATTGTCTCAAGCAGGCATTAGCAGCCCTTGGCCTTGTGCCTCAAGCCCTGCCTCTCCCATTCTGAAGTCGGTCAGGGTTAGGGCAGATTTTCCGGCAGTGTGAGCCGGCGGCACGCTGCTGAGCCCTGCGAGGCTGAACACACACACCTTGGCTCTGCTTCAGTCAAGCAGGACAAATCTTTAAAGAGAGACACTGGAAATCAGAGAAGGAAAAGGGATCATGGTCTGAATTGATCTAGTCATTATTAAGCCCCCCCAAATCTGCAGGATCCTTCCTTGGACTTCATTATATGGCAAAATACTTAGTCAAAATTAACATCTCATGGGCATCATCAGGGAATCCCAGCGACTTGGCCTAAGAATCACCTTACTGCCAGAAAAGGAGGTCCTGGGCAGGATTGCCCTCACCAGGATGTTACGAACAGGTGCAAAGCTTTGCTTTGCTTTCCCCCTTGACAGAACTTCTAATTATGTATCTTGTGAATGCGCTTGGAAAATGGATTATCCGCACCAGCTGCTCGCCGCCGTGGCAGAGCCTTCTCCGGCGCCTTTGTAGCAGCTCCAAAGCATTATCCTCCTTTCCTGTTCTGGCAGTGCCAGCATGCCATGGGGAAGAGGTCATTCCAGGGGAGATGAGCTGGGCTTTGAGGCCAGCTGGGCGGTGTTCAGCCGGAGTCAGCCCCAGCTTGGGGGATTGGATGGTTTGCACAAGGCTGGATGACTTTGTAGCTTGCCCTGTTCCGCAGCAGGATAGCAGGAGGGAATTCAGGAGATTTGCAAACCCAAACAAACTGCACATTAAAGGGATTTATCTTGTCAGCCTGGCGGGACCAGCGTCTGCTCCCGCAAATCCTGTGGGAGCGGAGCCCGTCCTTCTGCACAGCCCAGCCCTTCTGAGCAGCACCAGCCAGCCGAGATCACTTACCATCGGAAGAGTCAGGGGTTTTGTCCTCTATTTTTTCAGTCCTTGGCATAACAGTGTCCTTGGACAACGCCATCCTACTGGGCAGAAGAGGTGCCATGTGTCCAGTGCCATGAGCATGGCATGGCCATCCCCCTATCCCCGGACATTGGACCACCAGCACCACTCACTGCCTCAGCTCCTCTTCCCCTCATCCTTGAGGCAGATGAGGAACCATCCCTTTCAATAATCTCCCAAAGACACCCATTAATAAAGCACTACTTTATCTCTCCACGTGCAGCCTCGCGAGGTGGGCAGTGCACTGTAATGGAAGTTTTAGCTCAAGCAGCAATGACTTTAACCGTGCAAAATTACACTCTATTCTGGCCAAATTAACTAGGTAATGCCTTGCATTAGTGTAAAATCCTCCATCAAACCATGAAGGCTGCCGTTAAAACCACTCAAGGCCAAAATATGCCGTGGTGGGGGTAGAGGGCTGCTTGGTTAGAAGTCTACGAGGTGGATTTTTCCACTGCCTTGCACCTCATGGGCAAAGCAGGAATGGAAATTCAACCAGCCTTGCATGGGGGTTACAGACACTGCCTGGCCCTGCCTGCCCTGGGGGGTCCCATTTCCCCCCTCCTGATTCTCCTTGCTGTGCCCTCCATTCCTGTTGACTAATGAGAATTCACCAGGCAAACAAACAGGGCTCACAGGAGTGGACAGCAGACCAAGCTCCTCTGTTACATCCCCTCAACATCAGCTGATCAGGCAGGGTTCAGTGATTTAGGCTTTTTTGGTGGCTTCTGCCCACCTGACCACGTGGCACCCCAGTAGCACGTCCCTTTCTGCTCCAGCATGGCATACCTTCTCCTCCTTCCTCCTTTTCCCCTCCTAACTTGGCAGATGAATGCCAGGAGATCCCATAACCCTCAGCAGCTCAAACAGAAAGTACCTGGAAGAAGCCAAATCCCCTCTGATAAAGAATATGCAGGTGAACCAGGAAAAACCAACTTTCTGGTTAACACTCCCCATCCATATGACACCAGCAAAGGGAAGGGGAAGAAACTGCCAAAGAGCCTATTTGTTTTGCAATTATGGCTGAAATAAAAAATTACTTGGTCTAATTAGGCCTCTCCAAGTAGGAGAGCCATGGAAAATAAACCTCACTTCATTATCGATGCCGACACGAGTCTCCCTTGCACTTTATATGTTTAAGTGAAAATGTGGAAGGTCAATTTACTATGTAAATTTTCGCAAATTTGGCTAAGCTAAAATGATTACTCTAATGTGTATGCAAATTAGCTTAATTGATACTGACTTCACTGGTAACTTTATAGAGGGAGGGGGGGAATTATTCCAATTGTGACAATCCTCTAAAGCATTTCTTCACCCAAGAAAGAAATATCTTGACAAATTAAAGAGAATATAATGAAATCAGATTAATTAATGCTAAGACCAATTAGCAGACGCAAAGAGAGAGGGAGAGATTTACAGAAGTAAAATGCACTAGAGAAGACCACAAGAATTCATCACCTTTCAAGATATTTATATTCCTTCCTTTTCTTTGGAGTAATGAGTTCTTTGTTGGTAGAAGTGCTTGGCTTTGCCAAGAAAGAGTTTGGCCAATCAGAGGGGAAAGAAACAAGTCTGAAGGCGACAGCACTCAGGGATGAGTCCCCCAGTCCTGACGGCATCGTGGCTGCACATGGCAGGCAGAGCAGTGCAGGCAGGTGGAGCAGTGCAGGCAGGCGGAGCAGTGCAGGCAGGTGGAGCAGTGCAGGCAGCAGACTGGCAGCACCAGACCTCTTAGAGCCTTTTCCTGGTGCCAACCCAGCACCAACCACAACACCTGACCCCAGCACATCCCTGCTCTGCCGCCCGCGGTGCGTGGGGAACATTAATTAAACCGAAATGGGAGACGGCAACTCAAATCGCGCCCAGCCACCACTATAAACCTCACATGGAGTCATAAAAATAATTACCAGCAACACCGTACGTAATATCCTTCTGTGTCATCTCTCTCCTGTTGGTAATAAAGCTCGCTAACACATTAACTGTGAGGGAGGGCCCGTTATTCACCCTGTAATTAGACCGTGCTGGAAAACGCTTCGTATGGAATGTGGTGTGGCTGGGGGTAAAGCAGGGAGTGCTGGTGTGCAGTGTGGTCCCTGTGCAGGCACTGGCACAGCACTGTGGGCCTGGAGGGATCCCCTAGGATTGCCCTCTGGGAAACCCCTGGAACCCTGCACTGGAACCCCCAGGGACTGTGCAGCAGGAGCCCCCCCAGGATCCCCACACTGGGACCTTGCAGTGCCAGCCCATCTCCATCCCCGTTGCACCTCAGGTACACACAGAGCTTGGCTCACACCCCTGAGGTTAAGGCTGTGCCACTGAGGGGTGGGAGCCCTCTGGTTGTAGAAAAAGCTCTGTCACAGCTCTGACAGACATTAGGCTGCAACCTGTATGAAAGTAAATTAAGTGTGCTATTAAATTCATCTCCCAGCCCTCATATTGCAGCCCTGCTCATCTCCTGCTACCCACAAACACTCTGGTCCCATAAACACCCCATCTGCCTTTTCACCTTTTTTTTTTTGGCCACCCTCTTTTCTCTCTTCCCTTTTTCTGACATTTTGTTGCCTACAAAGACAAGCATCAAGAAGGAGGGAGAAGCTGTGCCATGAGATCAGCCACAGTGATCTCTCCTTGCTCCATTTTTCTGGGCAATTTGTTAAACTGTAAAACATTAAAGGGAGGCTGGGGGAGGAGGGGGGGAGTGATGTGTTTTTTTCGACTTTGTCTCTCATTTGTTAATTGTGCTCATCAGTGAAAATCATTCCTGGCAGAGCTGGGGGAGCGAACAAACCCGAGGAAGGAGCTGATCATATGCAGGGGAAATAACTCAGATGTGAAAATACTTCAGCCGGGGAGATTGTGCTATTTATTCACACAAGTGTCCTGCTGTGCTTCAGAAACGCAGTGATTTAATGAGGTGCTCCAAAGGTGTTTGTTATTATGGAATCCCATCTCTGGTTACTCTCTTCATGCAGTGAGAACAGGGCTAGCAAAAGTTCTGACTCAATGCCTTATTGAGGATTGCAGAATCACAGGATCATTTAGGCTGGAAAAGACTTCCAAGATCATCGAGCCCAACCTGTTACTGATCACCACCTTGTCAACTCAATCAGAGCACTGAGTGCCATGTCCAGTTGTTTCTTAAACACCTGTAGGGATGGGGACTCCACCACCCCCCTGAGAACCCCAATCCAGGAACTCCCATGGAACAGCTTAAGGCCATGTCCTCTTTTCCTGTCACTTGTTCTCTGGGAGCAGAGCCCGACCCCCACCTGGCTCCACCTTCCTATCCGGGAGATGGAGACAGTAAGAAGGTTCCCCCTGAGCCTCTTTTTCTCCACAGTGAGCCCCTCCAGCTCCCTCAGCTGCTCCTCATAGCATTTATTCTCTAGACCCTTCCCCAAATTCATTGCCCTCCTCTGGACATGCTCCAGCACCTCAATGCCATTCTTGAAGTGAGAAAGAGAGATTTGGAGGCTCTTCCCTCCTGCTCCCAGGTCCAAAGCGCCTCTTGAATCCACTCCAGAATTAACCACTGAACAAGCCAAGTGAAGCTTGTTCGACGCAGATGCCGAGAGAGAGTTATGGAGAACTTCGGAAGGCATTTGTAGTTAACAGATGTTCCTCCTCCCTGCCTTGGATGGAGGAGCCCAGGGAACGATGGGGGGGGGGAGAGGGGCAAGGGGTAGCTGGGGGGGCTGGTGGGCCCTGCCCAAACCTGCATGATGCCTGCTGAGGGGCCTGGGGCTGAGGAGACCCTTGTGTTGCCCCAAATACCCCGCATGTGCCACAGAGCCTGGCACAAGGATGTGGATCCCCACCTGTGGCTCACCGGGATGAGCATCCCTCCTCTCAAGTTGCTGGAGCACCACTATTACTCCAAGGCTAAGCAGCGCTCACTGAGAACATCTTCCAAGTTTCATTTTCCTCTGTAATGGAAAATGCAAGAGCGAGATTTCAGCCTGTGAGCCCTTCTCTGAAAAAACAAATATCTTTCCCGGTGCTGGACAGCCTGCCAATCAGGCACAAAATTGCTGGCTTCTCTTTCTCCCCTGAAGGAATGCCTCTGCATACAAAGATACCAAGAAAACTTCAGGGCCGGAGGATAAAAGGCCCTTCTCTGCCTTTCAGAGGGTGATTTGCAATGCATTGCTTCAGCATAATTTCCCATCTCCAGCGCTCACAAAGGAAGTTCTGTTGCTATCTGAGAGTTTAATAATTTCTCTCCCCTACACCTTGCATTCAGAATGCAGCTTTCCAACACTTTGGCTCCTGCTCTCCAGCTGGGCTGTGGTTCTGCTTGCGCTCTCCCTCTTAGGCAGAGCTACAGCAATAATAAACCCAGAGCCTTAACATTCAAAGGACATCTTGAGCCCAGGAGCAGGCAGGATGCTTGGCTGGAGGAGTGGCATGGCAAGTGGCATGGATGGCTCTGCAACACCAGCTCCTGGTACTGCAACAAGTGCCCCTGAGCTCCACCCTTTGGTCCCACTGCAGGTGACTCTCCAGGAACATGATCTGAATGAACATCCCTCATGCCAGGGGAGCAGTGGTCCCATCCCTGTGGTCCCTGTCACCTCCCACATCCTCAGGGCCAAGCTGTCTGTACAGATTTGTCCTCTTTAGGCTTTGGGCCCCACCCAAGCAGGTCTGCAGTGTCCTGAGAGGGAACTGACAAACTTACTCATCACCACCTGCGTTCAGCCTGGAGGATTTGCATAAGTTATTCCCCAAAGCCTGCAGTCCCCACAGGACATATTCTTTATCCATTTAGCTGGGAATGCAGCTATTAAGAGCCTGCAGACATACAGCATTTGCAAAATTAGTACAAGAGACTCCAAATAATCCATAAATCCATCTGTTACATGAGCTACATCTAATCATTTCTTCTCCCTGTAGCTTTCCAAGAAGAAATGCTACAATTCCTCTAGCAATGGTAGCAACCATTTTGTGTGTGTTCCAGGCATGAACCCCCCTGTTCCCTGGGCTGGGAAAGGTGAATCCAGAGATGCCTGCTTTGAAGCCCATGAGTGATTGCTGTTCTTCAGCAGTGCCCGAGCAGGGACCTCTGCATTTCAGCATGAAACAAATGTCTCCTGGCTCCCACTCACCGGTGTCTGACCCTTTTATATCCAAATGCATCCAAAGGCTTCTCCCATACCAGGCAGGAGCATTTCCACAGTTGTGAGAAGAAACTGCTCCATTATTTATCAGCACAGTCCTTACAAAGTTTGGCCCAAGCCCTGGGGAAGTGAGGTGACTTCATCACCAATGAGCATCCCTGGCAGCCGACCTGGCACTTGCCCCAGAAAGGGCATCCAGCATGAATTTGTGGTTTACCCTTTGAATGAGCAGCCAAGCAGGGTTATGGTAGGGACTGGATATGGAGAGGGGAGCAGTGGCTCTGGGGAAGCTCCCACTTGGAGTTGATGGAGCATGGCTGCATCAACCTTGCTGGCAAAGCCACAGTCCCCCAGCACCTGGCACTGCGGCTCCCCTGCCAACACCCAGCTGTGCAGGGAATCCCCCAGAAAGCCACCCCCGCCCTGACTCTGCAGCACCATCTTACCCAGTGAGGGCACAAATCTGCACACAGGTACAAAGTTCTGCAAAAACAGTGAATTATTCACCCGCTGAGCCCTCGCGCCCTGTGCTTGCAGCATGGATGGATCATCAATTACCCCTGGCACAGGGGAAGGGGCGGCTGAAAGCAGGAGGAGGACCTGCTGGTGCCCCCACATGGACTCCCACCTGCTGCAGGATGACAGACCCAACCTGAGGAGCCCCCATGCCCAACTCAGCACCCTGCAGACCTCAGCGACTGTGGTTATTTATTTTTGGCACAGTTCGGCACATAGCACGACTGTACACACATAAATAATGCAGACCACTAAGGGCTGCTGCGGCGGCGACTTTCCAAGGGGATTTAGTGTTTGTGTCCCTCCCATTCCTGCCACAGCAAAACAGAGAAATTACAACTGGATCTGCAGGAGCAGGCTCCCTTCTCTGGCTCCTCAGTGGCTGCTTTGACAGGCTGGGCTCACCCTGGGATCTGTGGGCAGGGCATGGGCAGCCAGCCATGCCAGAGGCTGCTCCCTGCTCCTGCCTGCTCCTGGGGCCTCTCCTGCAGTCCTTGACACTTCCGTTCTCGAGGGGCAAGTCCCTGGTGCATCCTCATGGAGTAATTGTGAAATTATTATGGTTGGTGTTTTAATTTAAATTGGATGGAGAAATGTTGTACTGCGGCTGCCTCATTTGCTATGGATTTTCACTTAACCAAATTGATTAGTCAACCAACTAGACTTACCTTGGAAGTTGTAATCATTCATTATTAGATCTAATTTTCATGTCACTCCCCGACTACGCTGGGAAATGGAAGTGCAAGGATTTTACAGAGTCAGGGCGGAGCAACTGAACCCTTCGGGCTGAGGTCCCTGGTGCCACCCCAGAAGCTGCCTGGTCAGGACACAATGCCAGTGCCAGCACTGCAACCCATCCCTTCCCAGGATTCAGAAGCAACATCCAGGCTGCTGTAGAATGACCATGAAATACAGCACCAAAGGCATCCCTCCTGTGGCTTATAGTGCAAATTAATCAGTGAAAAGAAGGAAACAGGTGAGAAATCACATCTTTCACCAAAGATGTGTTTCCTGACAGTAAAGCTCTCCTGTTGGTGCCAGGTCTTGCTTATTGTGCACACTGGGTGTTTGCAGCACTGTAGTGGTGCAGGGAGGGGCCAAGAGGAGATGGGGGACAGCAGGGATTCATTCAGCACCACAGACATTCACTCGAGGTCCCTGTCTCCTCTCACAGCTCCCAGTGCCATCTCTGTCCTCCCCAGGGATGGTGACAGAAGTCCCTCACATGACTGTGACGCCCTGCTCCACTCTCCATGCCAGTGCCCTGGATCCAAGGATGACTCTGTGCTGCTCTAATTGCTGCCAGGCACCACAGAGGCCACTGCCTCTTTAAATAAGCAGGCTGCATGCCAATTAATACCTTTAATTAACAGAGAAGACTTGCTGGAGGGACTAAGACTGGCTCTCCCAGATGGACTCTCTGCCTGTTGGCCTGGACAATGCAGCTCTGCCAGGTCAGGCTGCCCAGGACCCGCTGCTGAGGCACTGCCCTTCCCTGCCAATTAAAATGACTGCAAGGAGGAGCTACCATGGGTGGACAGACAGACGGACAGCAAGGGACAGCTGGCACAGCCTGGCCTCCTGCAGATCATGGGGAACCCATGGGGTCAGGCACGCGCACCCCTGGGGTGCAGCCCCCCACCTCCCACCCCAGCAACTGCGCAGGAGGAGGAGAGAAGGCAGATCTTTATTCAAAGCAATGTATTAATGTCTCCAAAAGCTTTTAGTAGAGACCATTATCCCGCCCCGAGGATCGATGCATTTTAATTCCCTCCAAGCTATTTGTTTGTCTTCACTTCTGTTCCTCAGATGCAGGAGCCGCGTTAAACGAAACAAGAGAGCCCTGCGAGAGAGACCCACTCGCTCCCTCTTCCCTTGAAACTACTGGAAGTTCATTTTCAAAGCAGGGCAGTTTTCTTTGAATCAATGCATATCAACCAAAATCAATAGTTACTTTACGCAGATGGGCCGAGACACTTCAGCGATAGCGCTCGGTGCCATCAGTATCCAAATCTATGTGGTTTTCAACAAGTCAATGCATTTAAGCAGCTGCAGTCTTTTCACTTAAAAATAATCTTCTTGCAGATGAGGCCATGGAGCCCACTAATACCCATGGCAATTTGGGGACTGCAGCCCCCCATCCAGGGAGCCCTGGCAGCAATGGAAGCAATTTCAAATCCAAATAAATCCCACATTCAGTGCTGAGCCCCAGTAGCTCAGTTGCCCTGCTCAGCTTGGGATGGGAACCCCATCAGACAGGTACACCAGCTCCAGCGAGTTCCATTCCCACTGCCGTTTCAGAAGCTGTTTTATCTGACTTTGCGCTCCACAGGATGATCACTGGCACATCCAGGTGCACTGCATGAAAGAGGAACGTGAGCAAATTTGTGCAAGACAGGGACATTCCACTGAGTTAAAAGACTCTGCCAAGTGTAGTGCTTTAAGGAAAGAGGACTGAGTGTCCCACTTATCCCAGAAGAACTCTGGGCAGGGAGAGCAGCCAGGCTGGCACCTGCTACAATGCCCTGTGATGTTCAGAGGTGTTTTCCTCAACTTTTCCCCCTCCTTATGGTGTATGCAAACTGCAGACTGAAGTTAGGAGATAACAAAGGGCTGGTTTCTATGCAGAGGTTCACTACTCTCTGAGCCTTGTGAGAGAGAAATTAAGGAATGCTGGAGGAAGCTGCACAGAGGGTTGGTTTCACTCCTTCCCAGCAGTCTCCATGAGGAACCACAACAGGTTTCCTCCACCTGAAACACACCTGGGTTTGGGGGGAACAGAGGACAGTGTGGGCCCCAGGTCAGCTGTCCCCACTCATCCCCTCCACCAGTGTGACCATGGATGTTCACCCCAACCCTTTTTGTAGATCACATAAAAGTGCCAGATCCCACTCAGCATCTCACAGGGGACATGGTGAGCTGTCTGTGCCATGAGCTGATGCAGCTGGGCATGCCTTCCCTTCCTCCAGATCCCCAGAGGCTCAGCTGAAGCCTCTCCAACCCTGTCTTGCTGGTGCTGGCCACAAGGCACCAGTCCCCCTCTAGCAGAGCATCCCATCGGGCCACATCCTGCCTGCCTGAGACCAGTTGTGTTGCCATGGAGAAGATTTTCGTGCCATCGGTGATACAAAGGAAATGGCACTTTCCCGAGCTCGCCTGGGATGCACCTAGTGAGGAGGAGGAGGAAGAGGAGGAGGAGTAGAGAGCTTGCCTTCTGCCTTTCTGCCTTCCTTCCTTCCTTGCAGGAATCATGGGAGAAAACACAGATGTGAATGGGTCTCACTGCTCATCCTTTTTCCCTTCTCGCACCCTCTGCACTCACCACAATTCAGCCCAGGGACACTGAATTCCAGGACCGAGCCAGCAGCACCAGGTGAGGGGCATCCTGGGCACTGCATCGCTGCCCCCACAGTCACTTCAGCCTGTTCAGGTGCATAAATTCTCATTTGCTCTATAGCGTTTGATTTTTGAGCGTCTCCCAGACACTTCCTCACTTTACTACAATTGATGGGATCATGTGTAATTTGTAAATGATGTTAAGTGAGGTAATAACACTCTGGGAATCCAGTGAAAATCATAAATTATTAAAAATTACTGCCCTGAAATGTTACAACTTTGCTTTTGCACCTGACTGATGGCTCACACACTGTCTTCTCTGCCCTCGAGACCTTCAATCCCACTCTTCTCCATCCATTACACCTGCACGGAAACCCGGCGGGCAAAGCGCGGGGTGAGCCAGAGGAGCAGCTTAGCCAGCACTTTTCTCTTTGCTGAACTTAGAGAACAGCACTCCAGAAATCTCACATCTTCCCCGAGACCTGCAAGGGAGGCTCCTGCTGGGTAAAAAATCCTCTCTGCAGCGTGCCTGGAGCTTTTCCTGTTGGTACAACTTGACCGGTGTTTCCAGTGAGTGCATCACTTCGGCTGCCCTGTCCCAAGCTGGTTTAAGAGGTGAGAGGCAGCAGCCTCCTGCCCTCCTGCTCAACACCCATCATGACCAAGAAGTGGAGACCCCTGCACTGGCTGCTTCGATCTGGGGTCCCCTCCCTGGGACATCCCATCTGCCCCATGGCAATGGCAATACCACAGTGGCATCACATCCCAGTGCCTGGACAGAGCGGCATATCTACTCAGGGACCATGGCAAGCTGGCACTCCAGTGGGGTAGATACCCCTGGCACTGCCAATGCGTCACGGAATAACAGGATTTTTCTGGAAATTGCAGAGTAGAACTAGTACCAGCTGCAGCAAAAGCAGCACAACTGCTGCAGGCAGTAATGGCAGGCTTTGCCCTCCAGCACAGGCAGAGCACAGTTCCACCACCGCTCCCAGGGCCATGGAGGATGCTGGAAGGCTGAGCTGCCCCACTCCTGGGGCTGTGGAGGATGCTGTGGAGGATGCTGGAAGGCTGAGCTGCCCTGCTCCTGGCGAGGGAACACACTCATGCATTTTTCAGGGCGATCGATGCAGCCCGGCACCCCGCAGACATAATGACTGCACTGGCCTGAATGCAGAGCCAGGCTGGGGGAGCGGCTCCTGTGCTGGTGGAACAGACAGAGCCCGGTGAGAGCTGGGCATTATTTATAATTTAACTTATAATTTGCTGCTCAAACCCAGTGGTTAAAAGTGGTTGGATGCCAGCGTGCCTTTGGAGAAAGGAGCAGGATGGGAGAGGAGGGAAGCACAGCACTTCCCAACCTGGGGTGCTCTGAAAGCCCTTTGCTCGGGTTCTGACCTACTTTGCATGGCAGAAGCAACCTCTGCTGTTAACTAAAGGAGGGAAAATGGCAAAATACAACCCAGCAGGCTGTGAAAGCACAGACCCCATTGCTTTGCAAAGCAATCAAAGACAAGTTGGGAACCCCACCACAGGTACTGATCTCAGACCCTCTGCAATGGGGAGGGAAGCCAGACTGGGGAGAGAATCCCCACAATTACTGGGAGAGGAGTGACCTGCACTGTGGCAGTTTTTCCCTCATCATCCAGAGCCCCAGTGTTGCTGCCCTGACCTTGCCACTCTGTCTGGCTGCAAAAACATTCTCAAAATTAAATCATCAGCACAAGGGCTGCTAGAGGGGTGCTGGGGGAAGTGCTCTGATGACACGAGAGAGCGACTTCCAGTGCCGGTGGCGAGACAGGACCCAGGTTACTGTAAAAACGTTTTGTCAAAACTTTTTTCCTCCCACAGAAAACAAGGTTTTCAATCAAATCCTTTCTGGTTGAAAGCAATCTGCTTCCTCTGAGCAGCTTTCCAGACCCAGCAGCTTGGGCCAAAAACGTGTCACTTTTAAGCCAGCACTTTTCTCATCTTTCAGCAAATGATTTTTTCACTTTCAACAAAGTCACAAACCATCCCCTGACTGGCACCAGGCAGGTTACAGCATGCAGCCATCCCAAATGGAATGTGATAAGGGATTGGAGATATCTCTTTTGGCATTTCCTTGTAGCCCCATGTCTCCTTCCAGGCCTGGACAAGGAGCAATCCGCACTGCCATGCTGGGCACAGGTGACTGGCTCCCAGCATTCCAAAGTATGAACACCTCACCTGCCTTTAAGGGGAAAGGCAGGATGGAGCTCTGTGTATGTTCCTGAAATGCATCCTTCCATGTGCAACAAGTCTGGCAAACCCTAGACTGTCAGAGGAGATGAAGTGGGGGGGCTGCATCCTGCCCTCTTTTTGATGAGCCTGTTGGATCCATGTAGCAGCCCGTAAGCTGTCAAATCCCATTTTTGAAAGCAAATTGCTTTTATAATTAATTTAATTATTATTACAGTGCCAAGATTTATATTGGCTTAATAAACATAATCAGGTTTTGCCCTCAGCCTCCTTCCCTACTCCTGCTTCCTTCCCTGAGTTGGGCAATTTTGGGAGGTGGAAACCCAGGTGCAGGTTGAGTAATTAAAGTTTCAGTTGTTGATTGTTAATGGTACACGTTTTAATTACCCACCAAGTCTGCCCAAGCACGTGTGGGCTATGGCTGTGGAGGAGGAACTACCCCCAGTCCCAGCTCACCCGCAGCAGAACGGCTCCTGCCAGGGCTGCTCCCTCCTCCCCAAGCCAGGAATTCTCCGTTGCCATGGAAACGGGCAGATGGGGCAGCTCACCATCTCCTTACTGCCATTGCTATGGGAAGAGCTGACAACTGCCCCAGCAGGTGACTTCCCAGGCCAGAAGGGACCCCAAGCCTCCATCCCAAACCTTTGGAGCACCAACTGGATCACCTCCCAGAGCTGAAGAGCACCTCATCAGCATTGTCACCTTTATCAAGCAAACTTGCAATCAAATCAAAAAGATACCATACTCAGTCTGATGAGGTCTGTTTTCCAGGCACCCATGCTGATTGGCATTTGTTACATCACCTCCTTTAATTTTTTATTAATGAGGTCCCTTATGAGCCCTTCCATTGCATTGCCCAGGATTGATGCCCACCTGACAGGCCTGTAATTGCCCACATTATCCCATTGTCTCCTTGGAAATGCTCACATGCCATGAGGCTTCATACAGCCCATGGAGCCCCCCTGAACAGGGCACCCAGAGAGCACCATGCCCACTCCCTGACCTGCCGTGCCAGCGCTGTGCCCATTCCCTCACCAGTAGCTCTCAGCCAGATGCAGCCAGTGGGGCTCTCTGTCCTGTCATCTTATTAATTCCTAATTTCCAATTTGCTGGAGGAGAGAACCTTAGCCCTCCATCTCACCAGCCCAGCAATCACAGCGATGAGCCAAGTATCTCTGGACAGTCTTTAATTTATTTCCCGGCGCACACGGACACTGCTGAGAGACTTGATGGCACCAGCTTAAACATAATAAATTACTCAAGTATCAGAGATTAGTTAATAAAGTGTCAAGCGCCCGTAAAGTGCTGCTTTGTCAAAGATACAAAATATTCCTCTGTTTCTCCCAAGATAAATAGCTCTGAAAGCAGTAGGAGTGCCCATCTCCCACTGCATGACTGCCTTGGAAGCGGGTGCTCCCAGCACTCATCATCCCTGCCCTGGAATGGCACTGGACCTGTCCCACACACAGGGTGCTCACGAGAGGAGTTTGGTTATCCCAACCTCCCCCAGTCATCCTCACAGCTCTGACACTTGCCCACTCACCAGCACAGCCGCCCGCCCTCAGACACCATCCAGCCTAAAGGATCTGAGCCACCATCCCTGCCTGAACTGCTGGAGTCCCTCGGCGTCACGAGAAGCCTTCTGCTACCTCCAGGATGAAGCCAAATCACCATTCAGGCTGAAAATTCCCTGTGACTGGACGCTGTTTGGAGGACATCCCAGGCAAACAGAGCAGAACCTGGGCCAGCCGCCCATGGCACAGACAGTTGGGAGCTGCGTCCCTACACATCGTGACCTGCCCAGTTCTGGGGCTGCAGGGCAAGGTGAGGGGGACATGGCACTGAGCACCCAGCCCTGCCCTTCACTTTCAGAAGCTCCCACTGATTCCAGAGGTGCTGCGGGAACCCTTGGGCAGTCAGTGCCCCACTCCTAGGGACAGCAGCCCCTCCCACAGCCTGCACAGAGGATCCCAAAGGCCCTGAGAGATGTGAAACCAGAAATTAAAGTCTGTTCCCAGTGCTGTTGAGGCTGTGCAGGAAAATGGAGGGATTGGCAGCTCTGAGGTGTTGATGTAAAGCCAGAGCGGAGCTCAGGAGGTGTTTCTGCCCTTGTGCTGCTTGATTTAATTACCAGAGAACAGAAAATGCAGCTAGAGAAGGGTAATTATGGAGCAAGGGAGGGTTATATGGGGGTAAAAGTACAAAATATTCTCCAGGGAGCTCTGGGGAGCGCTGTGGGATCCCCAGCACTGTCCAGGGCTGCTCCAGCTGGGCTGGGCTGGGGGAATGCTTGGGACGCGGATGTCTCGAGCTGTCCCTTGCTTCATTGCACCACAGCAGCTGTACATGGAGGAGATAAAGCACTGAACGAGGCTTTCAGATCTCCCGTGTTGTGGCCAAGAGTCTGCAGGTTGTGTTTTGGCTTTTTCATCACTGCAGAGCTCTGTATTTAATCAAAACGTACGAGTGATTTCACACCGCCTGAGTCACGAATCCGTGCCCGTCCGCCTACCCTCTCCCTGCCACAAATCTCCCTGGCTCCTGGCCGCCTCCCCTCTCCCTGCCACAAATCTCCCTGGCTCCCGGCCACGCCACCCGCCGAGGCTGCTCGTTCTCTCCGTCTCCCTTGGAGAGCGACAGCGCTGCCTTTCCCTTGTCAGAGCGTCTCTATTTATCCCATTGGTGCCGATCGCATCGTCGCTGCTGACTCACACACCAGGAGAGTCATCCTGCTCCTTGGAAATAACTAATGAGACGAAGGGTTTCGAGGGAAGTTTCCTTGACAGGCCAGGCTCAGCTCCTGGAATCACATCCCTCACCTTCTGCCTGGCTGTGAGCAGCATTCCGGTGGGTCTGGTGGAAGGCGCCTGTTGCATGGACAGACCTCAGCCCTTGAGGTTTCCATGGGGCAACATTCCCATGGGCTCATGGATGAGCCTATGCACCTCATATGGTGTATATGCTATTTATATACGGGTGGTGGGGACTGTCCCAACCTGGGAGAGGCATTCCAGGTGCAAGCACTTCACCTAACCAAGCAGACAACTTGGGATGTCCCAAACTCCTTCCAACAGTGTCCACACACCACGACAGAGCATAAACAACTTGTTCTGTAAAGACCAAAATAAATACAGGGAAAAACACAACCTAGGACTCCCACTCCACTCCATCACCTTCCCACACCAGGACCCCGTGGAGGCCGGGAGAGGCACAGGGACAGGATTCTGATGGCTGCTCTGACCGAGTGTGGTCAAAGCTGAGTTCAGCCCACTGTGGTTCTCCTCTTCCTCGCCGGCTGCTGCTGGCCCTGCCGTGTTGCTAAGCAATGGGAAGAGCAAACGCAGCCTGACCTGATGCAGATAAATCCTGCTGGGCTGCAAACCGTTGCCTCAGCATGTGGATTGATGGGTCCACAGATCTCCCCACAGCCCTCAGAGCCCACGGAACGTGTCCCCCCTCACCACTGGGATAGGGACCCACTGGCCAGGTGGTTCTGTCCCTGCTAGTACTGCTCCCACACACCAAGCCCGACCTCCTTCCAGGTCTAAACTCCCTCTGTTTGGATCAATCGAAGCATTGACACGGCTGCGCTGTAGATCAAACCTGCCACCCCTGTTTACACGGTGTGTGACTCCCAGTCAATAATCCTTGTCGGAAAGATCTGGTGTATTTGCTCGATACAACCTTTAGGGCTGAGGAAACCACCAAGGCTTGGGGGGGAAAAAAAAGGCAAACTAAAACATTTTAAACAGGATTTCCTTATTTAAGCCTCAGCACAATAACAGCACAGTTTTCCTGCTGGTGTTTCCTCCCTTGCACAGAGGGAGAGTGGTGCTGGCTCACAGGGAGAGTCCCGCTCCTCAGGAGCATTAATAACTTGTTACAGAGCAATGCCTGGGGACAAGGGATATGCAGGGGGCCAGGCATGCTGCTATCCCACGTGGAAAAGCAGAGGGAGGTGAGGGAAAAAATGCTACTTTATGGTCTTTACACAGTGCCCTGACTGAGCGGGTGATGCAGGCACAGTGGGGATCCCAGTGCCTGCAGTGGGCTATACAGCCCTGTACCAAACCTGGAGAGCTGTGCCAGGGAATCCCTGCGTAGGATGGCAGCACCAAGGGGCTGGGGAGCTCAGGATGCAGCATCTCCTGGGAGGGGACAGGGTACTCCCCACGGGAGTGGGGAGTTCTGCCCTGCCATACTCCAGGAGCAGAGCTGAGCCTCTCTGGGGAGTTGCAGGGGCTGACAGGCTCTGGGGAAGTTGGGACAGAACTTTCAGTGTGCACAGCATGTGCAGGGATAGGTAGGTTTTTCAGGAGCCAAAGAAACATTCCCTCACTACTCTGGTATTCTTGGGAAAATCTGATCCAACATATGATGTTAGAAAAAAAAACAACCAAAAACCTCCCAAAAAGGCCAACAGGACACAGACTAGGTGGTGCAGACTCACAGGGGGTGAAGCACATGGCCAGCCCCAAGATGCATTGAGTGGCAGTAACTCCTAGACCTATTCTGAGTGGAAATCTCTCTTTCCAGGCACTCCTGAGCAGGGGCTGACTCTCAGGAAATGCCAGGTGAGGATTGCTTCTTGCAGCAATAACCCCAATCAGATTAACAACCCCTCAGATTAGATTAGCACCAAAACATCTGGAGAATTCCAATCACATTTTTGAGTAAACTCCAGCCAGTTAGGCGGGGATCTGTAATTCCCTTGCGTACATCTTTGCATGCTTCAGTAGAGTTTGTGGAGTCTATTTACCACATCTAAGACCAATTTCCTTCCCTTCAGTTGCTTTGAAGATAATTGAAGGTCCTTGCATCGTCTGCTTTCGAATGTAAAAGCCGGCTAATGTCGAAATCGATGCTTCCCAGTTAATGCTGCCTCTCCGGCGGCCCCCAGCGCTGTGTAACACAGCCCTGGGTGACTGGATCAGCAGATCTTGCCCGGCCAGGTACTTTGTTAATCAGAGCAGGCTGGGAGCGAGCCCCGGACCCTCTGATAGCACCAACTCTATTGACTTGTTAAGTCGACTTAAATATTTAATAGCACACTTTGCAGGGCCGTGTGCAGGGGCAGCTCTCAGGATGTGCTGCTGAGACGGGGCTGTCCCTCTGCCCATGGGGCAAACACTGGGGATGCTGCAGGTACCAGGTCACTGCCACATCCTCCCATCATCCCCCAGTCCCATGGGAACAAGGAGTCAGATTTTTCCTAGCCTGGGGTTAATTTCACAGAAAGGATTCATCGAGAACTGCAGTGACAGGACAAGGAGGAATGGCTTCAAACTGACAGAGTGTAAGTTAGATTAGATGTCAGGAAGAAATTAATCCCTGTGAGGATGGTGAGGCCCTGGCACAGGCTGCCCAGAGAAGCTGTGGCTGCCCCATCCCTGCAAGTGTTCAAGGCCAAGTTGAATGGGGCTTGGAGCAACCTCGTCTACTGGAAGGTGTCCCTGCTTATGGCAGGGGGTTGGACCTAGTTGATCTTTAAGGTCCCGACCAACCAAAACAATCCTATGATTCTATGATTGGCTTTGCACATTGAGCCTCAAGCACCAACTGCCTTTGTTTGCAGAAAATGAAGATATAGATCAAAGTTAGATAGTGTTGTTATCATCAGTATTAGAGCCTAAAGGCTCCTTCTGACATCCACAACAACGGAGAGAGGGACAGAGAATGTCCTGGAGAGCTGGTGATGAAACCAGGCAGGGGAAAAAGGCAGAGCAGAGCAGCTGGGGGTCAGTGCCAGGCAAGGGATGTCAGCCCTGCTCCAGGGCCAGGCTCAGCATCACTGTGATGACCCACTGTCCTGTTTCCTGTGGATGCTGCTTCCCCAGTAGCCCCCTTCCATCCCTTGGCATCACCTTACTGATGCTTTTAATGCCCCTTTTTAATGCTGTCATCGTTAAAAGCAGCACAGGTGACATTTACAATTTGTTTTTATCACCTGAAAAATGCAAATGAAATGTAAAATTGTCTGAGGATCTTTGTAAGAGGCACAGGTAGAACATGACTTGAGGACATGGATGGGACTGTGGTCCCCCAGCATCAGACAGACAAAGGAGGGCAGCAGCCCACAGGCAGCCTGGACCTCGGACTAGGAGACAACAGAAATCCTCCAGGGATTTGAAATGGCTATGTGAGAAAAAAGCCTCTGGGGAGCTGAGCTGATGTAAAAGTAAAGCTTTGAGGTGGAGGAAGGACCCAGAATGTCAGGCTGAAACAGATGGAATGGTGCCACAGTCAATAAAATGTGTGACCTGCATGTGCAGCTGTAATGGGAGCTGGTTTGGTGTTTAACTCATAGGCTGTCTCTGAATGTGTCAATCTCTGCTCCTGGTACTGCACAGCCCACCGGATCCCACCGAGCCCTCCTGCCACATACCCACACTGTCCTAGCTGGGGAAAAACCCTGCTCAGTGCCAAGTACCACCAGTCCCATAATTAATCCCCCACCAGGTGCCCAAAGCAGCCCAGAGTCCCCCACGCTCCCTACTGCACTTCCCAGGTGCTGGTGTGCATCAGCGTGGAGCTTCATTCCTTTATAACTTCCATAAAGTTTATTGCACGGCAATGAAAACTCATTATTTCACCTGAGGCTGCGGGTTGTAATGAGCCATCGGGCACTTTTATGAGGGGACTGTAAAGGGGCTGCCCCCCAACCCCCAGCCCATCCTGCCACCCTGCAGAGCCCAAAGCAATCCATGGGGAGGATCAGGGCAGGCTTGCTCCAGTGACCCACATGCCACAGCAGAGCCAGCACCAGACATAGCTGTGAGAGCTTTGGGGAGGCAATTCCCTAATTCAGGTGTCACTTGGGAGACATCCTAGAGAGCAGGTATCTGGATCCCTCTTTTCACGCTCATTGTTAGCAAGTCAGCCGGATCCCGGCATCCCTCCCTCTGAGCCACGCCAACACAGCTGCTCATCTTCCCTGCCTTCCCTCCAGAGGATGAGGATCATTGCCCAGGAGCTCTTCAGTGAGGGATTAGCTGCTCAAAGGTGATGTCTGTGAGGAAATCCTGTGAAATGCTCTGCATCACTGAAGAGCTTCCCCTTCCAACTGTTTTTTCCCTACAGACACTGAGAAATAAGGGGCTTATGGGGGCACAATGTGGGTTGTGCTGGTCCAGGACGATTGAATGGTCTTGGTGGGATCTGCTTGTGAAAAACACGATGCTTTTCCAGGAGCCTCTTGGAGGGTGTTAGGAAAGGCATCAACTTTTCCTGTTTTGGGTGGCTACCCATTGGCTGGCCCAGGCTCTCTGGAAGGTGGCCACTCCAACCTCATCTGCAGTGGGAGCAGTCTCCAGACTGGAATGGAAAGCTCCGTGCAGGAGCAGGCAGCCCCTTCCATTTTCCCTGCCATGGCATTTGCGATTGCACCTGAAGGAAGAGCAATGCACAGCAAAGCTCCTGAACACAGGGAATACATCTTTAATTACACCCAGGTCTGACCCGGCTCCTTCAGCGTTTGTTCCCGGCAGGAACACCCTTGTCCTTGTACAACTAAATTAAAAGGTTTGGGAAGTACAAACACAGTGTGGAAGTTAATTGTATTCTAAAAGACACTTGCAATAAGAAGATGAGTTCAGCTTCCTTTTAACTAGGCAGAGGAACCTGCTGGAGCTGCCGGAGCTCCCTGGAAGCCGTTAATGTTTTAAGGGGAAAGCAGGGCTGCCAGAGCTCACCCAGGAGCATTCCCCATCTTCACTATTTATAAACCCAGGACACGGAGTATGTAAATATCTCGCAACTCTTATTTATGAAGGGTTGATGGCAGTCTGCTCTAAATTCCAGCTATGAGTGTCCAGGAGTGGGTATGGGGAAGCTGTGGAGCAGGACGAGGAGAGGGAAGGGAATCCATCTCAAGAAACACCAATGCTAATGATGGCAGCCAGGAAACAAAATCTAAAAGATGCCTCTTTTCCCTCTCCATCCCTTCCTGAGCTGATTGTGACTCTGGGGACCCTTCACTGTGTGCCAGCGAGCCTGTGGCAGAGTTAGGCTGGCACTAGGAAAAAAAGGGAATTACAAGAGGCTTGCAGCTGGTGAGGGTGCAGTGGGACAGCTTGGCCCCAGGGATGGTTTTTCTACCCTCCTGGATCCTGGAGTCCCTTAGGAAGCAAGCCCAGCTCAGCCAGCGAGCATGGGATCACAGTGTCCCCTTGCCTGCCTTGTGATCGGCTGCCCTGTGGCTTTGGGGTCCCTGAGTGTCTCCAGAACCATATAAACATTTTAACCTCCATCTTCTCCTCCTCAGGCCAGTGAACAGCTGCTTAACAAAATGGATCTGCACACAGCAATAATTTTGCTGCATTACTTAATATAGCTCTCGGCTAAAGACATAATTGAGTTGGTTCACTAATCAATCTCTCCATAAGCAGAGATTTCATTTTGGGTCCCATTTATAAGTAAAAATAATAAAAATAGAAAGCCAGTGAGCTAAAAAGCGGTAGCAACAGGGCCTGGGGATCTGGGGTCTAGGAAGTCTGAGCCTTTCCTGGAAAGGTGCTCAGAAAAATTAAATGGACGGGATGCAGCTCTGGAAAGTGACAGGCAATGGCCACTGCCTGGACTCCCAGCATGTTTCTAGGACAGAGGAAGTGGGAAAAATGAGAGGAATGATTTTGGCAAGGCTGGCATGTGAAATTGCAGTTCTCTGGCTTTGTCCTGGTAAATGCCCTTTCCTGGGACACAAGGAGCACAGGCCTGGGTGGGTCTGTACCCCAGGAGAGCTGGGCATGCTCCCACACGGCCCCAGGGATGGGTCAGTTGTATTCCGTACTCCAGATGGGGACTGGAGTCTGCAGGAGCAAACCTGCCGCAGCCCAGCCTGCTCTTGGCAGCTCCATGTATCCCTATTTCCCTTCCCATGGCACATGCCACTCCCACACCAGCGCTCCCCGGAAAGGCAAGGCACGCAGAGCCAGCACAGCTCTTGCTGCGACCTCCTGGTGTCCCGACGCGAGCGCCGGGTGCTGCGGGACCTGCTGTCGCGCGCAGAGCCAGCGGATCCGACAGCGACAGCCCTGCCAGAGCTGGTGCTAAAAGCTTCCAAAAATAACCCCCGGAGCATCTCTGACTCAAGCGTCTAATTCAGGCGAAGGATTGATCCTCCTCCAACTGTTGTTTCACGGTGTTAAAAGCAAGATTGATTGTAAATTTATGTTGTAAAAGTGCATCATTATTTTGGCGCATTAATGCAGCACTTTTCTGTGCAAATTGATGTTATTTTTATGATGTTGTTTATGGGCTTGAATAATCGGATTGATTCTTAATTTCTAAGGCACTGTTGGGAACACAAGAGGAGATTCCAAAGGCAGACTTCATCCCAGCATCTCCACGCAGGACTCTGGAGACACCAGGATACATCCATGGATGCTGGACCACTGGACCACTGGAGAAGTTGCCATGACAAGCGCATCGCTTGGGCCAAAATACTGAAGTTGGATATTCAGGGGCTGGGAGCATCCATGGGGCTGGGATCTTCCTCACACCACTTTGGGTGGCCTGGGCTGGCTTTGGCCAGAGTGGATGCAGGATTGCTCCCAGATACTCAGCAGAGGGGGAACAGCAAACGGCTGGCGGCAGCAATGGCTTCAAAGGCACAGCCGGTTGCAGAGCAAGAGCCTTCCCTCAGCCAAAAATCCCAGCCTGCAAATATTCCTGAATGTTTTGGTGCTGGCAAGGATCCTGCCACCCACGGATCTATAGCCTTGTCTGGAGAGAGGGAGCACAGCACTGCTCCCCACCTGTGCCAGCCCATGCCTCTCACCATGAGCTCTGGAAGAAGGGACAGAGGGGTCACCACCACCAGAGTCACCCCGTCGCTGCAATTGATTTCCAGATGTACAAACAAATCCTGCTGAGCTGCTGGCCATGAATAATTAATTCCCACGTGCCTGCACCCAGATCTTCTTGCTGGGGGCTCTTCCTCTCCATTTCCTACCATGTTTTCCCTCTGCCACTTCTCCCAGCCCCAATATGACAGATACAGAGGGTGAGAAGCCGCTCCTCCTGCGGAAGAACTTTCGTATAAGGCCATTTAAATCATCCTAATTACTCCAGAAACACACCATTAACTTTGCCAATGAGGTCTGCAGAGGGGAGAAAGGGAAAGAAAAAATATATATATACACACACATCAAATGTATGTTATACAGCTTACAGGAATAACACAGAGGAATGAGAGAAGGGCAGGGGGAAAATAAGCAGCAGTGAAATGTCCTGACATCAGGAATTCAGAATTCATTAGAAAAGCATTGATTGCCACAGACTGATTTAGCACAGCGCGTGATTCCAGGGATACAGTAGAGCCTGCAGAAACCCATTGTAATTCAGATTAAAAAAACACAAGCAGAAATAGCAGCATTGCAAGGAGTTACCCAAAGCACTACTCCCACTCCCATCTCCATTCCAGCAGGATTTCACCCTGCTCAGAGGTATAAGGTGGGCAGACATCAGATGGAATGCCCTAGCTGGGGGAATATCAGTTTCTGATTCCCAGGATCAGCCCAGATCCCACCCTGTTGGAGGGAAACACTCCTTTAGGGCCCTGTGGGTCCCCATTCTGGAGGGCACACCCCTCTAGGGAGCCCTCAGCACCCAGCAGATGATATTGATAGGAATGAGTTGGATTCAGGACTGGTGCTGCTCACAACAAACTCACTATATTTCGATTCCCTGGTTTGAAATGAGATTTCAGCCGCTCTTCTGTTTTCATTTGTGTGATACTTGTGCAGAATTAAACTGAAACAGAAACGTCCCACTTTGTCAGTCATTTGGGGAGTATTTTGGTTGAGGCCAGCCCCTGTGTGGGTCGTTATTTCCTTAGAATGCCCCCACATCCAGGAGGCAGCTCCAGGCTGTGCCCACAGCACAGGGCAGATGAGGTTGTTACCTGGAGCAGGGGATGCTGCTCTTACAGACACAGTCCATCAATGTCCAGGTGAGCTTCAGATGCTCCAAATGGGCTTTTCAAAGAGTTGGACACAAGGTTCCCTATCCAAATCCGTGCTGGAGCATCCTCTGTCTTGTGCTGCCTGCTTTCAGGATTTGGGTAAGAGGGGGGAGGGGAGACCCCCTTCCCTGTACCCCACTGAGCCAGTTCCCAGCACTACTTGACTTTGGCACTGTCTCCAGTGGTGCCAAGCCATACCTCACTTCCTCACATCCTGTTTCCAGCCTGGGATCATGGGGTGTGCTAATGAGCATCATTTTTCCACACATTCCTCAGCTGTTAATTACTTCTCCCCTGCATCCAGCATCCCACTGTTAATTACGGCGCAGTTTGGCATCAGAATGTCCTGGCTCTGGGCTGACAGAGCCCACCCTCCTCCCAGCTCCTGAGGCACATCCCATCTCTGTCCGGGACAGGGAGGGATCAGGCAATGCCAAGACAAACGTGGCCACCCTCCAGCATCCATCCAGAATCAGCATTACCATTAAACATGTCAGTCCTATAGTTAGTTGTAACTTAAATCATAAAAAAGACAAATAACTGAGGTTTTTAGAAGTGATATAAATATGGAATTGTTAAAATAATAGTTTTAATTCTGCAAAATCAGTTCCTTTTTAAGAAGGGCAGAAACAAGCCCGCTTTGATGGTGTGAGGAGAGTGAGAGGGCACAGCCAATCCATGGGTAGAGCTGTGGGACAGCAACAGCAGCTTCACTGGACCAGACAAAATGCACAGTACAAAATTCCAGGCTAATGCACAAAATTCCAGAGAGAGTCACTCCTCACTCCCCCAAACGGCCCAGCAGAGCACATCCAGAGCACCTGGCCACAGGGCTCCCAGTTCCCTCCCACCTCCTGGATCCCATCGGCCTCTCCACATCATCCTGAGTAAGCCAATCTTTTGCTAAATGGAAAACCGTGAGATCTTGGATGGGAAGCGACACTTATTTATCCTTTTACCAGACGGTCTAATGAATAATTTCATGTTTGCAAAAGCTCATGTTGAAATTTGAAGACAAGAGATATATTGCCAAGGCGGCTGGGAGACTGCGACATTCATTTTGTGCTGAAAGATTTACTTAAAAATTAGATTTTACAATTTTAATGCCTCCATTCTTTTCTTTAAATAAGCTGTGAAATGCAGTTAATTAGACTTAAACCCTAGAAGCTCAGACATTTGGGCTGCAGCATCAGCTACAAAAGAAAACGCTCTTTTTCACTTGCAAATCAAATCCAAATTCATTAGGTGGCAAAACCTCCCTTCTCCCATGAGAAGCCCTAAAACTGCTGGGATGGGGGGCCAGGAGCAGGTTGAGGGGGTCCCTCCAGATGTGCACAGAGAGGAGGAAAAAGAGAGTGAGGGAGGCAAAGCAAGAACCTGGTTCTTCTGCAGGATGATGAACTCCAATGTCAGGAGCTGAGGGAAGGGTGATGGGTTGTGTAATGATGGAGAGGAGGGGGATTTCTGCCCCAGCAAGGACAGAAGGTTCTGGCAGCCCCATAGAGGAGAGAGGCTCTCCCATAGCATTCCCACCTCAGAAGGGCTGGAAGTATCAACCACCCAAAATCAGATGACAAGGTGCCCAGGCCAACTGTGATTGCACTCCATTCGCTCCCCTGGGACTTGTGTTTTGTCTGCCTCCAGTCACTTCCCATTGCAGACACACTAATTAATTGTCCAGGAACACAGGTAAATGGCAAAGACCCAATAAATTCAGCCCTGGCAGCTGAGAACCAAGCAGGAAGGGAGAAGCTCTGGGTCCCAGGAGGGAGGGCTGGTGCCAAGATGGGGAGGACCAAGCACAGCTCATTCCCAGGTTTATATTCACCCTTTATAGAGCACCCTGGCCACACACCCTGCAGGGACTAAATGACAGCAGCTGCTCAAAGTGATTTATTTAATCCTGGCTAAATTTATTTTTCATGAAGACTTTTTTGGTGAGGCAAGAAGTTGTGAGTTTGGAGGGGTAGCTCCAAATTAGAGAAGAGGCAACAGTGAGTTCTCTGCTTTGACAAGACCCTCAAAGGAGGAGAGAGGCTCTCTAGCCACTGTGATAAATTATAGATATAAGTATTTATATACCCACAGAGGAGAGGCCAGTGCAGAGAAACCAAGCGGCAGCACTGGTGAATTCCCACTGGTGCAAGGGTACACAGGTCTTGTTAAGGCAGGGCTTCTGCAAAGAAACAAGAGCCTTTCAACCCAAGAAAGAAAGCCCACAGACTTGGGCTCCCAAGTGTAAATGATGGGCCTTCCATGGCACTCCAAAGGCAGCAAGAGCCTTCGGTCCTGTCACCTTTCCATCTGTGAGGAATCTTTGTCCGTGTTCAGTTCTGGGAAGTGAACTGGCAGTTTTGGAGATGAGCTTCTGCAAAAGAACAAGACAGGAGAACAGGGTCCCGAGTGGCAACACAATGTGTCTGTTGGTACAGCCCCAGAAGCCCTGCATGTGTTTAAGCAGCAGCCAGCTCTTGAGAGGCACAGTGGGTATTTGGGAATAGCCTCAAATAAAAAAGGCATCTTGGGGCCTCGGGGGAAGTCTGTTAAAACATGAAATTATGAATGGTGTTAAACTGTAGAAGACAAAATGATGTTTCTGTTTAGATGCTGAATTTACAGTAAATACCAAGCTCTCCCTGTGGCTGCTGTTGTATTTATTAATGTTATTTGAACACATAGTAACGCCTGCATTCAAAGGGGCTGTCAAAAGCAGTGACAAATCTTGTCCAGGTGCCTCCAAAAAGAGGCTGCTCAAGCCCCAGGGGCTGCACCCTGCCCAAAGCTTTAAGGGCAGCTCTTCTCCAAACCCTGTCCTGTCACCTCCTGCCCTTTCAGCAGCCATGTCTCTCCTGGGTTTTGCCATCATACCAGAGATGACAAAACACACATTGCAATGAGTGTGTCAATCTGTGTGTGCCCAGACCGTGTGTCAGCATCACTCTGCCATACCGGTGGCAGAAGGATCTCAAGATAATAGGAGCCTCTTCATCTTCAATGGGGCTGGATGGGAGCAATTGCGTGTCTGTGGAAGATTACAAGCAGTTATGGATATTGCTTGTCGTGCTGCCATCAGCAGCCGCCGCCTCTGATTGACTGGGCGCGTGCACCTCCAGAATGGATAATGCCAGAATTCCTGACCCTGGGAATGGACCCACCGGCTGAGGCACCCAAAATGCCTTCCCAAACCCATCCAGGAATCCCACCTCAAGTACGAGGCTGGATAACTCATCCACAAAGCTGGCTGGGATGATTAACCAATTAATGACTTTGGTCCCAAGCCAGAGAGCAACCGGTTAATGACTGCGCTGCCACGGCTGCGATGTTAAGAGGGAAACACGGGGTTATGTGCCATCTGCCTTCCAAGCCCAAATGGTTAACCAGGAATATTCATACTGTTCCTATTAAGTATAATTACCCCTTAATCTGTAGGACCCTCTCATTTCTCTATAATTACAGGATATTTAACAAATTAGCCAGAGGAGGGTGGGATCAGCAGGGATGGGGCCGGGTTCCGATGGGAGAGCTGGAATCGGGAGGGAATGCCAGTGGCATAGGGATCAAGCACTCACTGTTTGCTGTTCCCAAGGGCTGGTGGAGAGCCTGCACAGGGATGGCTTCTCACACAGGAGTGAAACACACAGAGCCTGGGTTGGAACAGCCCTGCCTGGCCCCTGGCATCCTCTGCAGAGCTGTTCCCTTGCCTGGGGGCATGGTAGGCTGTTAATATTTAAGAAACTCAGTTCCTGGGATCAGAAGATAATCCCTGCCTAATTTACAGCCCTGATTTCCCCCTTGAAGAGCCCAGCTATTTATTTAGCCGATTTATTTACTGCCTCTCTCCCTTCCTTGCTTGCATTAGCTGCCTGTGCCGTGGTGGGAGGAGGCTCCATTGGCTCACATGTGGCACAAGCTGCCAGTGAGGACCACAGCCATGCCTGGGATGGACACTGTGTCCTACATCCCATCTCTGCCAAGGTGTGCAGGACATGAACACTGTGCAGAGACCTCCACTCAACACCAAGTGGCTGCTGCCACCACCGTGTCCCTTTCCAGTGCCATGGCAGAGGTGAGAGACTTAGAGTCTCTTAGGAAACCAACTGTATGAGCTCTAGAGCCTTTCCTGCATGTCCTGCTCCCCTCCAGGAAGGTGCTGATTTGGGAACTAAGTGGGGCCTGTCTCACCTAGTCACTGAAGCCATCACTTTGTGGGCTGTGCCTTTCTCAGGGGCTGCAGTGGAACCACAGCATCCCCCTCAGTGTACCTGGATGTCTCCCACAGATGCCAAAGCACCTGTATCTGCAGTGACCTGTCTGTCCTTGCCACTACCCTGTGCAAGCTCTCCTAACAACCATAACTCCTGAATTCCCCAAAGGAAGAGGATGGGAGGTATTTCCCACCCATCCTCAACCTCAGTGTCACACACAGCTCTTGGCAAACCCAACTTTCATTTGGAGCAACCCCTGGGCTGTGCCCAAACCTCTGTCCTAGCTGAAGCTCTGCCCTCACTGTACCCACAGCCTTTATCTCACACAACTGAAGCACCTTTGGCCAATAGGTGTTCTAAAGGAAAAAAAATCAAAGGGATAATTGCTTAATTTAGAGTGATTTATTCCATTAAGTAACTCTTTACCATAGGCCTTTTTTAGATGTTCAAGTGTATTTTTCATTAGTGCTGCATAATAAAATAACTGCAGACATAGGATGGGATTCCACTTTTCTTCAGAAAATTGAAATACAGAAAATCCCTCCTATTTTCTGTCTTTTCTGACACAAGTGAGAGATTGGCCAGGAGTGACAAGGGGACATAGACTCCCTGCAAGTCAGGGACCTCCTTTTCCCCCTGGTGAGACCCTGAGAGGCTCCTTCACTGCAACTGTGCCCCCTCACCAGGCAGGAGGGCACATGGGTGCCAGGGGTGCCACCGCAGAGAATCCACGGGAGCTGGGACACTGGCAGTGTGGTGTGCATGGAAACACCTGGCACAGGGACAGAGGAAAGGATGAAGATGCAGCGAGTGGGTACTGGCTTCCCAGTGGCAGCATCCCAGGCTCCTTCCATCCCATCAGGCACACAGACAGCGGGTGCTTTGGGGGTAGAAACAGCAACCTGGTGTCCCCAGGGCACAGGCTGCGGGGGCAAAGCGAGGGAGCTCCCCCAGTGGCACCGGTACCCTCGGCAAAGCCAGCCCAGCCCTCCGCGCAGCCGAGAAGGGAAGGAATGGGCTGAGCTCCCCCTCATGGCTCCCAGTGGCAGCGCCGGGATACTGAAAGGATGCTGAAAGCATCGGGATCCTAAGGGGACCGAGGGATGCTGCAGGGACCGGGAAAGTTGTAGGGGACTGATGGACGTTGATATTTCGGTCCCATCATCCCTGAGCTCTCACCTCCGACCAAGCAGAAAAAGGACTCACGCAGCACAGAAATACAAACAGTATTATCCATATTCTCCAGGCAATTTGCACACAACAGGAAGCAAGATGCAAGTAAGAAACTATAAATAAACAAGATAACTTTCCTGGGTGCTTCCAAGGATGCAGAGCCTTGCAACTTCCACCGGGGTGCAGAGATGCGCCCACGGGATGGCTTGGCTGTGGTTTGGCCCAGCACTGCCATGGCAGCCAGTGCACAGCTGGTGCCTGTCCTTGTCCCTGCTACCACTTGGCATTCCCAGATCATTCCACCCGCCTGAGCATCCTTGTTCATCCCTCCCTCCTCCAGCACCAGTCCCGCGGGATCACACTGGAGCATAGTCAGAACTGAAAGGCACTCAGGTCTACTTTGGAAATGCTGGGTTGGGGGATTTGATGGGTTTTTTCCTCCACATCATCATGGCCAAAGCTATTCACCACATTCAGTCTCAGCAGTGCTGGTCCTCCCCAGTATCAGTGGGGAGCTCATTTGCCAGGTGTTTGGAAAAACACCCAGTCGCCTACACCTCGTACCACCAGCTGCTTTTAGAGTACACCTCGTGCCTGTCTCTGGTTCCTTGTAATTTATTCTGGGAAAAGCTGCCCAGCTGCATCCCCAGATGATTTGTGCAGGACAGTACTCTGGAGCTGGGCATCCCACAGAACAAACCTGTGGCTCTGATTCTTCCAGGGAAGACAAAGAGTAGCAGCAGGCAGGTGCTCCATGGAGACAGCCTCTCTGGAGCAGCTCACACATGCAGTGAATTTAATGGAGCTGTTTGTTTCCCAGGTATTGCCAGCACTAGGAGGCATTTGAGGGGCCGGTGATGAGCCTGACCCAGCAAAGCTCTTCTTTAGGGTCAGCCCTGGATTAGTTTCCATGAACTAATTAGAGAAAGTGAGATCTTGTCAGAAGGATGGAAGCAGGGAGAGATTAAATCCCAGTGGAAGACCCAAGATGCCCTGTTCCTGCTCCAGCAGAGGGTGGTGCTGGGCATCCAGGACCATCCCCAGCAGCACCAGTGAAGGGAAGTCCCTCATTCATCACCCTCACTCATCACCCTCACATCTGGAGAGGGGTTTATTTTAGCCATCAATTTACTTCCAATCTGTGGCTGGAGCACAAACCTGCCAAGGATGCTGGGGCTGGGAATAGACAGAGGAGCCACAGTGGTTAATAAAAACTCCTGTCAAAGTACATTGGACAAGAGATCTCCTGGAGAGAGACTGCAGGACACTGAGATGCACAAGCGGCCACAGCAAACATCCCTCCTCCTCCTCCTCCCCACCACGGCCACTGCCGGGGCCTTCCAGCAGCGCAGATTTATTTATTTGCCTTCCAGATCGCCCCGTCTCACCTTGGGAAGGCAACAAAAGCTTTCAGCAACAATTTATAGGGAGATAAGGTGGAGGGGCTGGCAGGGAGGGCCGCGGCATGGGGAGCTGTATTTCTCGGGGAGCAGCTCTGTACCCTTGCCAGTAAGGTCATGTTGCAGCTGTAGATGTTCTCTGGAACAACAATTACTCTAGATAAGAAAAATCTAACTGGATAAAGGGACAGCTAATCAGGAGACTACAAGCCCAAGAATTGCTCAAGGAATCCATATTGATCTGAACAAGATATCAAATGTAAAATAAAGGATTTTGCTAACTCCACAGGCTGCTTCAGCCCCTGCAACCTGGCACTGGATCAGCAAGCAGAGGAGCCAGCAGCCTGCAGCTTCTCTCCCAGCAGACATTGCCTCACCTGCCCCTTCAAATGCAGGAGCTGCTTCCCCCCAGCCTCATTCACATCTCACATTAAGTCTCTAAATGGAGCAAGAGAAGCAGCTTCTGCAGAGAGACCCTTCTCCCAGGTGTGACCTCTGGGGAGTGGGAGCCTTGCCATGGCTTCTCCCTCCTGTGTAGGAGCTGAGGGTCTATCTGGCCAGCTGTGACTGTGCCCTTTGGGGACCAGAGGAGTTGCCAGTGGCACTTGTTGCAGGGGTCAGTCACCACCTTCACACTAGCACAGGGATGCATTCACAGCACTCATCCTGCTCCCAGCACAAACCCTGGGAGGGACCAGAGTCCTAGGGAGCCTCTCCCAGCACTCAGATCCAAAGGGAGCAGCCAGGATGGTGCCAGCCTCTGTGACTCCAGAGGCAGCTGGCAGTGAGGAACTGAGATGGATGATGCCCCCTAGCCCTGCAGAGAACACAATGGCAGCCCTGAGTCATGTCTCTGAACCACACTCTGCTCCTGCAGCCATTTAGCAGGGGAGTTGGTTTATGCTAAACAAACATCACTTGATTATTAAAAGCATATTTATGGAGGCTTAGCAGCTCTGGTAGCAGAGACAGGGCTGGAGATGGTGCCAGCAAGGCAAGTGCCCCTTGTTTTGGAGCTGGTCAGTGGCAGTGGGGCAGTGCTGGTGCCAGTCCCAGCAACAGGGAGGATCTTTCATCCTTCTCTGGAACAGCACAAGGAGTCACCAACACCAGCGACCTGCCAGTGCAGGAAATCCAGCATTTTCTTTTTTCCACACATAGTTTGCACCCAGGTGTTGGATGCCATCCAAAAAGGAGGTGGCAAGGGACAGCAGCTTTCCAAGAAGAAGCCAAACCCTAGGATGGGGTTGCAGAAAGCACCATGGATCTGGTCATGCAGGGAGTCCTCCTTTTCTCCAATATTCCTGCAGCAAGACAGGGCTCAGTGGCAGCTGGAAGAGCTCCTTCCTCCCCTATTAAACCCAGCTTCCCTTCCTGCCAGGCTCTGCTCCGGTTCTGCCTTCTCCTGGCTGGGGTTGAGCGGTGGAAGGGAGGAGATGCGGGGAGTCCCCCAGGGAGCATCTCTCTCCCACTTGTGTTTTGATGTTACCATGGTGATTGCCGAGCGATAAATCTTGATTATTATTGCCCAGCGCTTTCAGCCGCAAGTAAAGGCAACCTTTTCCGAGCCACTGGGGTGCCTTTGTTCCCTCTCTCCACCCGCTCCTGGCTTTTCTGTGCCAAGCCCTCCCTCGCCTGGGCACACACCCCAGGCAGATCCTGCTGCAAAGAGCTGGTCCTCACTCTCCCTTTATGCCCTCAGCTGGGGGCTTCACTCAGGGCACTACCAGCCCCACACCACCCATGCCCCTTGCCAGGTGCTGTGCACCTGCTGCCAGGGGATTTTGGGTCACCATCACCATGTCATTGCCCAGCCAGCTCAAGATTAGCAAATCCCCCTGCAGCCTGGATTCACAGGAGCACCCCCAGATCCTTCTTGTGCCACTTGCCCTGCTGCAATTGATATCTCTCCATCAGAGAGCCAAGAGAATCCAGGTCTATTGGGCAGTTACCAGCTCTCCTACTGTACCTGAGCTTACATGATGCTCCTCTGGGCCTGTTGCACCTCCAGCCAGCAAACCAGCTCTAGAAATCCTGGCTTTGGACCCCAGACTGCATGTGGCCCCCTCTCTGGTGCGGGCTCTGCTGTCCCTCCCGGACAGATGCCATTTGCAATGTATATTCTGGGCTCTGCTTTCATCTCGGTCCCTTTCGTATTTTGCCAGAATATTTCTCTGTGTAATTTCACCCAGGGGGAAACAGACGTCTGAAATTCTGCTTTTAAAATTCCCTTTCCTCTACATGCCCAGCTCTCTCCCATGCTGGCTCTCTGCTCCGTGCCGGCACAGCCACGACTGGCGGTAAATCTATAAGCCAGCTCCCTTCCCCTTTGAAGTGCACCCGGCGCTGCTTGGATTCCCTGACTTCTTGCTCCTTTTATCTTCCCTCCTATTTCACTTGTGGATATTCAGATCCACAGATTACATTTGTCTTCCAAAATTGCTTTCTCAGTTGGTAGCTCCTTCCCCAGCTCTTTCTTACAGGGTTCATTCAGCCACTTCTGCAAACCTTCCCATTCCTGCTGGCTCCGTGCTGTGGTGACACTGAACCCCTGCCTGAGCCTGGATGCATCCCAGGGACCAGACCCCCACCCCAATGCCATGTCCCCATCACCAAGCCAGGCAGGAGCCCCACAATGCCACATCTTTCAGGCTTTCAGCAACTTTCAGAGGGGCAAGGTGCTAATGGGAAGACCCAGCCCACGGTACTATGACAGATCCAGCCCTGGCCTCCAACATCAAGGGAAGATAATCAGAGCTCCATGTCCCTTCCAGGGCAGTGGATGCTGCAGCTTCTGCCACCCTTTTCCTCTCCTCAGTCCCCCAGCTTTCATCCACAAAATCAGTAACTGAATGAACTCTCTGTCAGTATGCTGGGATAGGCTCTAAATGACACCCTGGCTGTCTTGCTGTGGTGGACCAAGCTCAGGATGAGACCTGGACAAAGGAGCAGAAGGAAAAGGCCAGGAAGAAAGGGAATGCTCAGGGACCCTATTCCATGCCCAGAGACCTACCCTGGGGGCCAGAACACCCTGGGAAGCTGCAGCAACAACCAGCCCAGCACTTCCATCCATTTATCAAAGCTCCAGCAGTTCCTCTTTCAGGGTGAGCAAAACAATAAAACACGTTGAGCATAGAGAGCGGCACCAGAACACTGTATTAAATACAGGGAAAAAAAAATAAAGTAGAGACCTGTTGGCTCATGCCATCTCTCCTTCTATATCAACTGCCTCGGTCCCAGACTAATGGTGTTATGTAGACTGTTATATTGGCTCTTTGCTTTACAGCACTGTACCTCCACCCCAACGCTGCAGATTTATTCTCCTCTGCTCAGCTATAACTTGCCACATTGTCCTCGAATGTCACTTGCTGCACCATTTTGCTGTGCCTGCTGTCAGCCCCACTGGCTGTGCAAGGGCTCCCTGCACCACTGCCCAGGCACCAACCATGGGAGAGCCTTTAGGAGAGGCACAAACAACTCCTGCCACCTCTGAGTGCCCAAGTCACCTTGGTCAGTCACTCCTCACCTTATCATTTGATCTCACATGTAAAATCCTCCTTTCTGCAAAGCAGGCACCTGCAAAACCCAAGCACTCCCTACCTGGGGTCCCAGCCTCGACCCCAGGTTCTGGCATGGCAGGGGAAAACCAGGACAGGGGAAATGACATGTGAGAACACATCAAAAGCCAGACCCTGAGAGCACAGGCTTGTTGTCTTGAAGCAGGAATTGAAGTCCAGCACTGGCACATCCCCTCCCCAGTTGCCCAGCACAGAGCAGAGAGATGCTTACTCGGGAATGGGGGTTTATCATCTGCAGGATTATTGGCTGCTGCACCAGGACACTTTGCTACAGGGAAATAAATCAGTTCCTTCCTCCACATCTGACTTGTATGAACACCTCATTTAAACATTTATCATAGGGCACGGCCTGATCTCCCTCACAAGTGGGATGCCAGGTGAGCTGACACGCTGGCATTGCACCAGCAACGTTTTGTCACCCTGATATTTCCCCATGTGCTTCTTTCGCACTTGTGACTGCTGTTTGTTCAGCAGGTGTAACCATCCCTTTAAACACTGCTACTGTAATTAAAGTTTTATATAAACCTTCCTAAAGGAGAGGAAGGGGGAGAGGTGTCTTTGAAGCTGGCTCACAAAGGGATGTCACAGAGGGGGAAGGAGAAGCGTTGACACCACAGCAATCACTGCTGTGCTGCAAGGGTTCCCTGTGGTGTGACAGCTCTTTTTGCCTCCACCTCTGCACCAGCATCCCCTGCCTGAGCCCTGCCTGACCCTTTACATCATCCCCTTCCCTTCCTAAATCTCCAAGTGGCTCTGAAGGGGTTTTTTCAGAGCATCCTCCCCAAGAGCCATTCTTCTGACCAGTGTTCCACAGAGGCTGAAGTACCCAAAGCACAGAGATGAAATGGCAGATCCACAGCACAGTGCTGGCTGGTGCCTTGGGCAGTGTCTTTGGATGCTTCCCTGGATTAGCTGAGGCTCTTGACATCCTGTGCTGGAGCCAAAAGCTCCTCTCTGTGTGGAATACACTGGTGCCTTGTGGTGCTACACACCAGGGGCTGTGGCATGGCCTGCCAGGTGAATGTGCCAGGTAAAGCCAGGTGTGGCTGAACCTCACTTGGTGCAAGAAAGGGTTGTAAACCAGGGGGGAGCAGATTTGGAATCTTCTCCATTTGGATATGGAGTCAGATGTGGGCAGGACACATCCAGAGGTGGATGGTTTGGAAGATGCCCATAGCATGGTGGGTGTCCATGTCCTCCTTTGCTGAATGTGGAGCAGTAGGGATAGGACAGAGCAGCAGTTTCCCCAGTCATGGGGTGCTCCATCCCCAGGTCACATAGACAAACATCCCCACAGTGGCACATGCTGTCGCCCAGGGGGACAGAAATGACAGGTTTTTAAGTGCAGGAAGAGGGATTTTTGGTCTGGCTCTCTTAGCATTTGGAACTACAGCAAATCCCTCAGCACCAGAGCTTGAGAGGTTTCTGGAAGGACAAGGTTGGGGGGTGTAATCCCTAATAGCTAACACTAATTCTCCACAGGCAGAAGGGCTGTGGCAGCATGATGGGCTCAGAGATAAGGAGATTATCTTGTCCTGCCTCGAAGAGGAGCACTGACCCCTGACTTGCTGAGCCTGAGATTAAGGCTGAATTAACCTCCAGGAAGGGGGTCTCATGGTGGAGCTTCCCCAGCCTCTTCTTACCCATCAGGACTCCTGAGTGGGATAGAGCTTCTCCCATTGGACTTTTTGAGGAGGTGCACCTTGTCCACCAGTCCCAGAGAGAAGAGGCTGATGGTGCAGGCAGATACTCTCTGAGAGCATTCCTGTGCCCTGGGAACAACATAGTTCTAAAAATCCAGACAGACACAAAAAGACAGAGAAGTTAAAAGAGCTCCAAGACCTGTCCTCAAACCAAGAAGGCCAGAGGCTGCTGGATTATGTGTGATCACACCCCTCCACTCCAGGCAAACTCCCACTAGTTGAGAGTGATACATCATTATCAGCGAGACAGGAGAAGCCATGGGAATGTGGGGCAGGTCCTGTGCCCCTGCTGTGGAGGTGGAGGAAGAGCAGCCCCCAGCACCCTCCTGCAGTCTAAGTGACAGGAGGATGTGCAGTAGCAAACAAACCTGGAATAGCAATGCCAGATATCTGAGGGCTGTGGAAGCAGCGGGCCAGGTGTGCTGTTCCACATGCCGAGCCACATGTGTTTGGGATCAAAGCTGTCTGAGCTCACACAGTTCAGGTGCTTGCTTGGCACTGAATTGTGAGCAGATTCAGCCACTCAGATTGCAAAGCAACAATGAAATTGTCCTCAAAGGGCAACTTTCAACCTCCTCAGATTTTTCTTTTCCCTTTCCTTTTGCTTTCTGTCATTCATGAAAGACTGGAGATGAAATCTGAGGGAAGGTGGCTGTGGGTGCCACAGTGAGGGGCAGAGCTGCACCTACGGGTCCAACAAAAGGTACCCTCCACCCCACTGTCCCCTCAAGACCCAGGAGTTTTCAGCTTGATTTCAACCCATGGCATTCCACTGCCTCTCCAATCCATCCAACACTGCCAAGAGCTTCCTTACCCATTTTGTGAGTCAAGGGACTTTATTTCATCCCACTCTTACCTCTGCCCACCTCAGGCTGAGCTCATGTACAAAAATAGTGGATGGGAAAAACCCATGAGCTTTTTCAACACCACTGAGCACATTGGTTACAGAGACAGATATTTATTTCTTTCAGCATATGAAAACCTGAGTCAGCCTTATCTGACCCAAGACTTTGTTGATCAGAGAAGCACATCCTGGGCAGCAGAGCCATCCTGGCATGGCACAGGGAAATGCAAGAAGGTCCAAGGTGGTGTTTGGAGACAAGAAATCACCTTGGAGTTCAAAGGCTGAGGAAGGAGATAGTCACCTTGGAAACCAGCCATGTGAGACATCACTGAGACTTAGTGCTGGCTGCCCAGCCCTGGAGGATGCTGGCCATGGACCAGGAGGATGCTGGCCATGGACCCTGAGGGTCCCATGCCAAGTGCAGGCAGGGAAAGAAAGGAATCTCCCCAGGTCACATGCTCCAGCAGCAACCTCAGGATCTAAGCCTGGTTTAGTCTTTATGAAATCACTTCTCATTCATAGCTGTGAGGAGGAAAAAGGGATTCACACGCAAACATTGAGCACAGCCACACCACAGGCCACTGGGTACATCAGAGAGAGCTGGACAGGGAGAAAAATCAAAATATGGCTGATGAAATGAAGAAATATGTCTTTTGACTGCCCAGTGACATTATGTGGTGGTACCTTGAGCCCTAACATCAAAAGTTATCTTCCTCTCACACAATAACTGAAAGCACAACACAGATGAAAGTATTTACAATCCCAACAAAACTTGCCTGTGGAGCTTTTGCAAAGCATCGCTGGTGGCTGAGGAGGCAATAGCACGTCACTTACACCTGGCAGCACCACGAGGTCACAGCAGTCCCCATGTGACAGAGCCAGCCCTGGAGCCAGGCCAGCCTGACACCACTCCCCAGGCTGCCATGGATCCTGATCACCCTGTCCTCGCTGAGCCGGCACCACCATGGCAGGGGAGACTGAGATTAAAGTCATCCCTTAAAAGTTTGTTGGCTGTTTTTTCCCCGGTGAGCTGATAGGAATCATCTGCTGGCACAGAGCCCCGGTGCTGCTGCTGCCTTTTCTCTGTGTGTACACACACACACACAGACATATACGTGTTTATAAAATCCCCAACTTGGAATTGATGATGCCTGGTACGAAGCAGTTTGTCACCTGTGCTTTTATGATTACAGCAACTAAGGGAAGAGAGATGTCCTTTCAGATAAGCATTGAAAGGGGGGGGAAAAAAGGAGCTTTCAAAGGGTCTTTGTTCTCTTGAAGTGCTCCGGCTCCTGAAGCCACAGATTTCTCAGAGGAGGGGGAGGAGGGAGGATTTAAAAACAAAATGTGTCCTCATTTTCAAACTGTTTCACATTAGCAGTCATCAATTATAGAATTTGCCTTGACTAATGTTTCAGGCCATTATATCACCCTCTATGTTTATAATTGGATCCTAAATTAGGATTAATTCTCAAGGAAAAGGTTCTGAGCTAAGCAGGTGATTTCTCTCTCTGGAGTTCTGACAACATCCTCATTACCCAACATTTGCTTTTTGCATTGATACAGAGAGGCTGAAAACCCTGAAGTACCTTTCACAGGTAATCCCAGCCTGAGTTTTAAGGGCTGGCCAGGGGCCAGGTGCTGGTCAGGATTCCCAGGGCTGATAAGGATGGGAGAACCAGGCCCTGCAAGGATGTTCAGGACTCTTACACCCCCCAGCAGCACTACAAGGGGTACAGGATAGTACAGGAATGGATTGGGGAATGTTGCTCCACAATGGTCTGCTCCCAACACCCTCCCCCACCAGCTGCCCTGGACTCATCAGGGCCCTCTGATGACCAGACTCTGAGGCCTTATTATTATTTATTAACCAGTCAGTGTGTGCTTAATAGAAATTTCATTAGGAGCATTCAGTATAGATAGTCACCAGCCCAGAACCTACAAGTAATTATGTTTAATTATTATGCTGGTATGTTTGGAATAACGATATCTCCCAAGCACCAGGATTAAGGAGCAAAGTCAATTGGAACAGGAGCTATTTATTTTTTTGTCTTAACAGTTCCCCTCTGTTCTTAATTGGTTTTCACATTTCTCATTCATTGGTGAGTGCTGGGAGAGACACCACACCACATTCAGCCCTTCCCATGCCAATGGCTCTGCCAAGCAGGGAGCACTTTCCTGGTACAGCAGGATGCTCACCCATGGGGCAGGAGTGGATGGGAGTCCAGAGGGAAGCCAGGTTGGGGCAGCACACCTGGCACATCTCAGCTTGGCTTTCAGCAGACCCAAACACAAGCCTTCTCATACACCTTTCCTGGAAACATCAAATATTTTACTCCTAACAGCAGCTTTATAGATGGTTTCTTTTCCATTCAGAGCACAGTTTGAGCCCCCACCCTGTGGGTTTCTGTGTTTTGGCTCCCAGACAGAAAAGCTGACCCAGCAAAAGAGGTACCAAGTAGGAGCCCATGGGCAGCACCAGCCCCACACAGCCCCTCACCCCTGCCAAGGGCACTCGCCTTTCCCCAGCCTCCCCAGCTGGGAGCCGGGAGGAATTAGAGCTTTTGGGAAGGAAAACAGAGCTACAGAGAGACACTGTTGAATGTAAATACCAGTTAAATATGCATTACCATATGCCTGTGCCTTCGCGGTCTGTTTGGAGGCAACACGAGCCAGGGATAAGATGCAAGAGCAAAGAGCTGGAGGCTCAGGAGCAAACTCCTTCCCTGCCAGCCTGGCACCCCAGCCCGTGCTGGAGCCAGCACCCATGGATATGAGCAGCTGTGGACCTGCTCTGCTCTCCTGCCCATCACCCTGCTGAGGCTGAGCCCACAAAACCCCAGGACCTGCAGCATTCCTGGCAAGGGAACCCCATCCAGGGAGAAGGGACGTTTCCCCACTAGTACCACACATGTGATTGAGACAGCAATCCCTGTGCCAGGGATGTGATTCCCAAACAAGAGATGCAATCCCAAACAAGGGACGTGATCCCCCCCGCAACGGATGTGATGCCCCCACCCAGCGATGCCCCTGCCTGGGCACGGGTCTGCGTGAAAGCCGAGCCCAGATGGCAGCCGTGGCTGCCTAATTACACGTGCAGATGACATTAGCCAAAAAGGGCTGATCTCGCCGGGGCTGCGGAGCAGATCAGACAGCCCGGCCACCGGAGGGGGTCAAGGATTACGCAAATGGGATAACGCGCTCGCAGGCGGTGCTGCGTAATTCCATCTCCCCTTTTCCCGGGGTCCCGCTGCCTCTGTCTCATCCCCACATCTCAGCCCCACCCCTCACAGCGCTTGGCATCTGCCTCCACCCCGGGCACGGCTTGACTTGATCTGTGCGGGTGCAGCAGGAGGCAGTTCCAAAGGGAAAATCAGGGTTGCTTTGTTGTCAGAGGGGAGCAGGAACAATTTGGGGAAGGATTCATTCTCTCCCTGTCAAAGCAGCCAGCCCTGCATTGCACACCCAGGGGCCAAGGTAGAAGAATTCAACAACCACAAAGGCTCCGTGCCCAGTTACTATTTAATCCTACATCTGAAGTGTTAAGAACACACCAAGATCCACAACAAAGTCACCCAGCTCAACTATAGAGCTAGAGCATGGACAGGGTCCCTCCCCTCCTTCCCCATGGCACAGTTGCACAGGGCAGTGCTGCTCTAGGGATCCATTCCCCGAGTTCCATGGCACCCCTGCAGCAAAGCTCAGTTGCTCTTAGACAGAGGCAATGGTTTCTCACAGCATTTCTCCAAAAGCCTATGGAGCTGTTGTGTTGGTGTCAGTGTTATAATGATGCACCCCAAGAGCCCCCACTAAATCCTGGGGTGCAGGACCCTCATCCCTCCCTCTGAGCACTGGGCAAGGGACAGAGCTGCTGCCTGCTGTGGCAGCTCATGTCTTTGTGGAGTGAAAATACTTCATGGGGTTACACAAATAAACCCTTCCTGCCTCAGTCCCTCTTTTCAGAAGTGATGGTGAGCAAGGAGGGGAAAAAAAACACACAAAAGATAGACTGCAGCAGCAGCTCTACACCTCTCCCCAGGGAGGGTCGTCCTTAGAGAAGCTGTTCCAGGGAAGCGAATTGACACAGGCAATTACCGGGATGTCCAAAGGAGCTGGTCCAGCCAGTCCCTGCAGCTCAGCAGCCACGAGCAAACAGCACTGAAACACAGACACTTCTTCACAGGGCTCACATTCTGCTGTCTGAGAGCTCACAGCCCCAGCTCTCACCAGGTACGACAGCCCTCACCAGAACTGGACAAGGGTCCTGGGATCAATGATTGCCTCAGGACATGCACAGATGTCCTGACTGACACTGTTCTTCTGGAATTGTGAGAGATGTGCTGAATGATCCCGGTGGGACCAACCTCTGGAGACCCAGGGGGACCGGGACACATCCCATGTGTCAGGCAAGAACAGGTCATGTACCCCGAGTTTTCCTGGCCCTGAAGCCAGCACCAAGCACAGGGAAGCTGCACTTCCACCTGTCAGGGATGCAGCCACAGCTCTCACATCATTTAACAGAGTCCTAAAGCCCTTCTTGGGGGGAGTCACAAATTGCAAAGCCCCCATCCCTGCTGGCACAGAGTACCAGTCACATCAGCATGGGAAGGGCCAGCCCAGATGGCATTTCTAGGCAAAAAACAAGGCTTTTCTGGCTGGAGAGCACCTCAGCATTTGACCTCGCTTTGTTCTGCTTCCCTTTGCAACTCTCAGCAGTTTTTGGCCACTCTCCAGTTTCTCCAGCCATTTTTCAAGTCTCCATTCAGCAGTGGGCTGGGGCCAGCCCGGCAGCTCCACAGCCATAAACCTTGGGCTGAGCTGGAGCAGGGAGAGCACCCAGCCCTGGATGCTGCTCAGAGGGCCCATGGCAGGCAGAGGGGGGAGTCTGTCCCACCCCAGCGCCTGCTCCTCAAGCTTTTGGCAGGGACACAGCCAACTCTAATTGCAATTTCCATTCTGGTGGCTGCGCTCTGCAGGCAAAATCGGTTCTGTCTCTATAATGAGTCACTCCTGAATATCAATCCACGCAGGGTAAAATGGAGACAATAGCTGCTTACATGCATAGTGAGTTAATTATGAGCATCTGCTATTAATCTTGCTATCAGACTGCTAATTGCTCCTTCTCCTCTGCAAAGGCGTGCTGGAGGTGAACCGGCTTTGCCGCCCTTCCCTGAGCCCTGACTTGCTCCCACAGAAGCTCTGGGGCCCCACAGTCAGGACACCATCCCCAGGGACACAACTGTACCCACATCTACAGGCACCACCGGAGAGATTCAGACCCTGGGAATGGGGTGAGCCCTCTCAGAGGAGGATGAACCCCCTTAGAGGTGGATGAGCCAGCCAACAACCTGGTTTCTGGATGAAGGGACTCTCCAACAGACTGGACACTATACCTCCCCACCTAGGCTGTGGGGCACAGGTGCACAGCAATGGGATGGGAGCCCCCTTGAAGGGTGCCAGGCTGTGGGAAGAACATTGGTAAAGTGAGGGGCAGCACCCCTGGCAGCCACGTCCACAGGGACCCTGTCAGCTGGGAGCTGGGAGCCTTCCAGGGGGAAGCGGGTGTGCAGGGGAGATGTCGAGTTGCACTCTCGCAGGTGAGGACTTGACATCTCATGTGTAATGAGGAAAGAAAATGCATCAAGAGCATTTGGGGAAGATGACAGCAGATCAGAACTGCCTCCTTCTCCCACAGATTTATTGTGTCAAGCAGTCACTCAGGGAAGCAGCAGCAGGCACTGTCAGCAGCCTGGGCATGGCAGGCTGGAGAGCCTGGCCCTTTGATCCAGCGGCTGCTCCGCGATGGATTTAGACAAACTCCCGGTGATTGCCTAACAGGAGAGCAGCTCGCACACCTCAATTAGCTGCCGAGCAAGGTAAGAGCCCGAGCTCATCTCATTAAGGAGCTGACTCGCTTCCCCACAGCACAGGAACGAAGTGTTGGTGGAGGGCACTGCAGTGGGAGTGATGGAGATCAGATGGGGGGGCCACTGACATCCCTGTTCCCAATCCCACATGCTTGATGTTTGGGCAGGGAAGCAGCCAAGGCCACTTGTAGTCTCTACAAGGCTTTTCTGGCTGAGAAAGGAGTTGGGAAAGCTCAAACAACAGCTCCTGGAAAGGGATGCTCAGGGCCTCATCAGCATGTGAATAAACGGGAGATTTAATCTGAGCTGCGAGTATTCACCATGGGATGTAGGAAATGTTTACTCCCGTTTTCTGAAAAGCCTGAGACAAAAACAAACCCAATGCAGTTTCCTCCTCCTTGTCCCCACCTCCATCCAGTCTGGATGGGTGCCCTCTAGTCCCCAGTGCCAGGGCTCTGCCGTGCCAGAAGATTCCCTATGGCCCCTCTAGCCAGGAGCCTCCAGACCCCCACCAAAGGAGCTGAGGCAGCAGTCTGAAAGCTTTGCCACCAAAAGCAGAGGTCCAGATGCCACTCCAGCCCACAGTGCTGGCTCCATCCCTCCCTCCTTCAGCACTGCCCATGGCCTGGAGGCAGCCAAGCCAAGTTCATCTCTAATCCCTCTCTCCCACACCAGGTCAAGCCCTGCGGCCTGAAGCCTCATCACCCTCACACTGCAGATCTCCACAGCAGCCAGCCAAAGGGAGAGAATTCAAGATATTTTAAGACACTTGGAAATCTTCCGTATCGATTTCCCCGTCTCAGTAATTAGATGTAGCGATTAGACTCTCTCACTACACGGCGGGGCGGCTCGGAGCGGAGCTTCCCGGCAGTGTTTACATCGGGGATGCTCACGCAACCTCATCCTCATGCACAGCAAACAGCCCAGCTGTGTGACCGGAGACACCTCCCCGTGAATCTGGCACCGGGATGCGATATACATAATATATAACAACCATGTTTATCAGACGATAACACATCGCAGCTGCTGGTAAACGAGCGCGCGAGCCTTGAACTGCACGGAAACTTCATGTATTATTTAAAATACTTTCCCATGAATCCTGTCAAATCAAACCCAGGCTGTGCCCATGAGGATCGTGGTCGGCTACTGCGGCGCTGCCTCGCAATGCTGATGCCTGGCAATGCTGATGCCTGGCAGTGCCAAGCCCGACTGCCTCGGCTGGGCAGCTGGCGCCCCACTGATTCCATCCCTTCCTCCAGGGAATTTTTCCAGGCATCTCCATTCATCTGTCACTACAACAACCCTCCCACCTCCATCGACTCGCAGGTGCTCGACACTCCCAGCGCCTGCCAAAGCAGCCCCATCTCAAGTTGCTTCTGCCTCTTTCACTGCACGAACCCCAGCGCTCCTGGAGCTCCCACAGGCAGGACATCCCTCCACCTGCCCTGCACGGATGAGGATTTAGCACCAGCTCCTCCCTGAGAGCTGCAGCCGGCATAGGCAGTATCGATCCCTGCTAATGCCCCAGCGAGTGCAGCCGTGTTTGCTCAGCACTGGGATAATTTGGAGATTGTGCTGTAATGAACAGATGATGTATGTTTCAATATACAGAACAAGGAAAGCCATGGAGACCTCGACTGGCTAAATTGGAAGCAGGTCTCTCCAAGGACATTCACAGCTCCCCAGCAGAAGGGCAGGCCATGATGTGAAACCACAGGATCCAATCCCAGGGAATGCTTGACAGAGCAGTGGGGCAGGGAGAGAAAATCATCTGGGATTGAAAAGCCTTCTAAGATCACCAAGACAAGACATTACCCCAGCACTGCCAATGCCACTACTAAACTATGTCCCTAGTGCCAATCTGCACAGCTTTTAAATGCCTCCAGCAATGGGGAGTTCACCACTACCCTGAGCAGCTGTGTCAGGGCTGGACAACCCTTTCAGTGAAGAAATTGCTCCCAGTATCCAATCTCAGCCTCCCCTGGCACAACTTGTGGCCATTTCCTCTTGTCCTATTGCTTGCTACCTGGGAGACACACTGAGCCCCACTTGGCTACAGCCTCCTGTCAGGTAGTAGGTGTAGATGGCCAGAGAGACAGCAGAAAAGAGACACCAAGCTAAGGACTTCTGAGAGCAGTGTAAAGCAAATTCATCCCCAAAATCCCACCAGGTTGAGAAGACCCTGCCAGGGAGGGAAGCAGCTCAAGGAAAACATCTGTGCTCTGCCTGGCAGCTCAGCAGGCCTTTCCCCTCAGACACTGCCTGCACTGGGTTTCTCCCTGGATTTTAGTGCTGGAGCAGCCCAGTGTGCTCTTGCTCAGCAAGGGAGCAGAAAACAAATGGTTTAATATGTGCTAAATCCAGGCTCCAGCTTCACCACTTCCTTTTGTCTGCTTTCCTCTCAGTATTTCCTAGTGTCCCAGATAAGAATGAATGCAGACCTGTCATTAATGTCCTTCTCTATATCACGCACAGGGGTCGAGGCAGTTTGCCCCACTATCTGCGTTTTTAAAGGAGTTTCAAATCCAGGCTTGCTTTTTCACCAGGAGAATAAAACAAACCTGTGTGCCAAGCTGGAATAATCCATCCTTGACTGCAATTGAGGCAGAGTCTGCTGCCAGGGCCGGCAGGAGGGAAGGATCTCTCTGCCAAGCTGCATCTCTGCTCCCCGCCTCCGCTTTCCCACCCACAGATGATGATGCTCAAGTGCTTCCCCAGGAGCAGAAGGCTCCATCCCTCCCTGCCTGCCTGTTATTCCTGCATTCCCTGTGGCAGCATCCACAGGTTGCAGCCAAGGATGGATTAATCTCAGTCTCAGAGGCATTTCCCACAACACCCACTTCCCCCTGAGCATCGTGTCCCATTGTCCCACTGCCCACCAGGCTTCTTCTGCCCTGTCCTAGTGACCAACCAGTGTTCCTGTCCATCTCAGCTCCTTATTTCTATATTTCCCATTCAGCCACCCACATATAGCCAGGGAGAAGCAGCCAAGGGACCTCTTTTTGTTTGGGGAAAGAAAAACTGCCATAAATTTATCTACTAAAAAGATTTCTCACCAGAAAAGAGCCCCTGGAGACTCCCATTTTCCTAGAGTGAATCTCACACCTAATCACAAAGTGCTGCTATTTACTGTATCTGCAATGAAGCAGCGGCTCTGTCCCGCCTTTCCCAACGTCTATTTACCAAATCCATTTGCAAGTCTAAAATTTAATCAGCCAGGTTTCATCTTAGAGGCATTAACATTCAAATGGAACTCACTTCCAGGGATGGAGCCAGAGTAAACCCAGGCATTAACACCGGGCAGCTCCGAGCTCAGGGTGCAGTGAGTTACTCACAGGTCAGCCACAAGCCTGGAGGCAGACTGGGGGTAGGGAGGGCAGGACTTCCGTGTCCTGACAGTCACAAAGCTGGAGGCAGGCTGAGGGTGGGAAGGGTAGGAACCCCCAAACCTGATGGGCAACATTATGGAGGTAACACAGGATCATTCCCAGCCTTCCCCACGAGGGACCCCAGCAAGAGGCTGGTGTCAATTAAAGCACTGATCCACACACCATCTTAGACCTCTCCCAAAAAGCCCCATTGCTTTGGAATAAACACCCAAGGCTTCAAAGAAATCCACTCAAGGAGGGTGGAAAGGAGCTATTCCCAACACCACACCAGCAGCTTATGCCTCAGTGGAGGGATTCATTAACTAGTGCTCATAAAACAAGTTTTATGGGCTGCCCTGCTCATTGAATGGACAGCAGGGCCACACTTGACCTCGGGAGGGGGGAAGAGGAGACAGATGATGACAGGAGCTGACGGTATTTTACACCGCCCAGATTAACAGGCCCTGCAAAGCAGCTTGGCTGGGCTGCCCACAGGACAAACACAACTTAGAGGGACACTGACACTGTGGAGCAGAATTCAGCAGCTTCATCAAAAGCAGGAGCACTGCATCTTTTGGTGAATCTCATGGGATTTGGGTGCTCAGGAAGCTGCTCTGCAGATAGCCCTGGTGGGTACCTAAACCCAGCGGGCACAGAGCAATTCTCCACATAGCCCTCATCCCCTCACTGCCCTACAGGGTTCCCCACTGCCTTCCTGAGGACCAGAATCCCTCTAGTCCCTAGAATCCTTCCCTGGGGAGCAGCATCCCTCCCTGGGAACTGAAATCCCTCCATGGGGACTGCAAAGCAAGCACTAAGTTTCAGGCTGGTTAAACCTTTTTCTCTTATGCCAATCCTCACTTTGCTGATGTCCCAGCTTCCTCCAGGAGAGCAGGGACATGGACAGGATGCTCCAGGGTGCCACATGGAATCCAAGATCATGAAGTGACATTTCCCTGTCCCTCTACCTGCCCAGGGCCCACAGGACCACAGTGAAGCATCTGCTCAGGTGATGCCCAGACATCAGGCATCACTGGGGCTCTTTTCATTCCCCTCACCTTTCTCTCTTTCCAACCCTGACAGATTTTAATTATTTGCGCCACTTTCTCATTAAATTTGCTCTAGTGCTTCTCAGTAACACCTGTGGCAAGAGCCAGTGGCACTCAGGACCTGCCAGGGCTAATGAGTGGTGCCTCCAGCTTTGCCCCAGTCCAGGGCCATCCAGGACAGGCTGAGCCGGCAGCTGGGTTGGGGAGGGAATTACAAGGCTCTTGCAAGTGTCCATTATGGGTAAAGGTGACACATAGTTCATCCAAGCTCCAGCTCAGGGAGTGCAAACACATGCCTGGTTCTGCAGGCAGGGATGCTCCACCCAACATGTCTGGGTACCAGGCCCACAGCAGACTTTCCCCTCTGGAAATAACCTTTGCTGGGCTTTATTAGGAGCCTAAAAAGCAGGAGAGGGTGTGTGAGTGAAGAAAGGCAAGAGACATTATGTGTCTTGCTGTGAGAGCCTGCGATGGCTTCAGCACCAATAAATAAATAACAGAAGAAATATTCCCCTGGGTCCCTCTGACATATCTAATTGATATCACCAGGGCTCTTCCGTGAAGCAAACAGGAATCTAATCTATGGCCTCATACAGCTGAATGGAAGCAGCAGGGTGGTTGCCACGGAGCCTCCTGCTCCTGACATAAAAGCGGAAACCAATTCCAGGCAGTTCCGTATCCCAGAAACAAACAGAGGGACTGGAGAAGCAGTGGCTGTGCTGGCCTTGGAAAGGAGTTCCACTGTAGTTCCTGGGACAAATATAATATTCCAGAGATTCCCTAGGGGAAAGAAATGAGACTTGGGGCTGGGGAGGAGGTAGTTCCACACTGGAATTTTCCAGCCATCCCCCCAAATCACTGGCCCCAACACAAACAGACAGTGCTGCTGAAGGCTGGCTCCCGTCTGGCGCGCTGTCCAGTTCCGTGCTGGAGCTTTGCCTCCACGGAGATGCCCTGAGCCACCTCTGCTGCCACCTCCCACCTTCCCTGTTTAATTAACTCCCTTCTGATGTAGGTAATGGAGCTATGGAGCTCTTAAACAAAGATTTAATCAGCCCTGGCTCTGCCCTGGCAGCATCCAGCTCCCTCTGTTAGATTGGTGTGAAATCCAGGGCACAGCCAGCCCGTGACAGCATTCTCACTGCTAATGGCAGCCAGCAGTCCCTTGTGTCCCTGGATAGTCCAGCTCTGAGTCCTCTGGACTCTTCTCTGTGTATCAAAGAGTCGCCTGGGTCATTGATTTTTAGCGTCATGCAAATGGAGCCAGCAGGGAGCTGGCAGCTCCAGCGCATTATTATTTAGGATGGATAAACTCTTATCCCGAGTTCCCAGCACCTCACTGAGGCCAGGGGAGGGTTTCTGATTTATTGTGATTGTTTTCAGTCCTGTAGAGGAACGGCAGCAGAAGTGGAGGGGAGGGGAGCGGGCACAACCACTTCCATCACAGGGCCCTGGCAGCCCAAGGGCGTGTGCAGCAGCCCCAGCCTCGCTCCCTCCAAAGGGCAGAGCTTGTGACCTCCATCCTGGGCTTTGCAGGGAGCACTGAATCCATTGGAGAAATACATGAAGGGAGTACCTGACACATGGCCACTGCAGCATGTGGAGTAGCCATGCAGATATGCAAACCCCCCAGTCCAGAACCAGACACCTCTCACCAAGAGCCAACACACAGAGACAGCACGAACAGCTCTGGGAATCTCTGCTGAGGTTGGAAGCATCTCTTCTGTGATGGACAATGAAAAGATGCTGATCAGTGGGCAGAAAGCAGCCATCCACAGCTCCCCAGAGCCCTCTCCCACCCCCAGCCCGCTCTGCCCCTGCCAGCAGCTCCTTCCCGACCTGGAGACGATTGTGGATAGATTGGCTGCCGGCAAATGGCAATAGCTTTGCGAAAAACCATCTTAATAAGTGCATCTCCCAGCCAGGGGTGAGAAGCAGCAGCTGAAGCGCCGGCTTGGATGTCAAGTTACAAATGAGACATCCAACTGCTTCATTTATTAGAGGGAATCAATTCGACTTTTCATATTCACCAGGAGTTTGAGGCAGGAAGGACCCCATCAGCCGCCGGCACTCAACCCCTGTGCTCCAGCTCGCTGCAGCACACCAGGGAACCAGGGAATGAGAAATGTCTGGCTGCCCAGCATTGCCAAAACACACCAGTGCTGTTCTCCAGGCCCAGGAGGGGAACAGTGAGGGGAGAATTCCCATCACCCCATCTCCGCTGGGGACAGCTCCAGGTAACGGCAGCCAGAAGATGGACTATTCCACGGGGATGTGGCTGTAAACACACCAGGGAGCCTTGGCTCTGCCCTTTAGATGAAGCCAATGGGCTCTGTGTGTGTGTTTGTGCACACAGTTTAATCCTCCAAGAGCTGTAATTGTCGCTGTACAAAAATATTACAGGTCACTGGAAGCAATTTAATGATAATAAAAATTAAAAAAAAAAAAACCAACATAACAGGAAATGAAGCAGCTGCCATCCTCGATTTTCAGGCTTCTTTATCATGCAAAAAGCTCCTGTTCATTTCTCCACGGACACTTAACACATCCACAACTGCAACAGAAAGACCTCCTCACCCTGCCCTGCACCCCACATTTGCAGGTGAGAGGACAAGGACCACCACCAAGGCCATGCCGAGGGGCAATAGGAAAGGTCTCACTGCCAGAGAGCAGTGCTGTCTCTCACACAACACACTGGCCATTAGGCTGCTGTCAATGTCCTCTCCCAGACACTTGGAACAAGCCAAGAAAAGAGCAAACACAGAGCTAAATTAATCCCAATGACAAAGATAATAGCAAGATCAGAAAATGGTGCAAAATGAATCCATTAGAATGACAGCAGCAGCACAGCTGGTCCCCAGGTCTCCTGCAGGGCTGTGGGAAGTATGACCTGGCCCAGACACACAGTGCAGAGTTTTGGGGATTTCACAGAGCTTTGGGTGTTTCAGACTTTCCCTACTGGCTTTTCCAAACCCAGCTTCCCACAGACCAGTGGTGTCAGGACATACACTTGTGCTGATCTGCAGAGCAGATGTGAGGCACACACCTGCCTCACTGGTGCTGCTTCCCAAGTGAGGAATGGACAGTGTTTGGAAATCTTTGGTCTCTTTTCAGTCCCTTCAAGCACTAACTAATTAATCCTCACAACCAGCGCTTGGTCAGCTCTTTATCACAAGCAATTTACTGACACGTGTGGCCCTTCACTGCCATGCAATGGGTTTGAGTGAATTCCTTTGTTGCTCACAGTTGCTCAATGAACCTCTAAGTGAACTTATTGAACTTACTGCATCTCTGTGTTGTTCAGAACCTGTTTCAGCCCACACAACCATGATAGGAAAGAAAACTCATGCTGTCATTGCTTCCTGTGCCTAGCATCCCTCTCATCCCTCATGGTCCCCCCATGTCTCCCTTTCCCCTGGAACACCACAGCTGGGTCCCTGCCAGAGCTCCCAATGCTGCCCAAACACTCCAGGACAAGACTACAAGAGCCCTTGTGATGTAGGAGCACTGCCCAGACACACACAGTGAGTTTCCAATTTTCCAGGGAAATGCTGGAAGCATCTCTGCCCACCTTGCTGTGGAGCAGAGTGGTGCTGCTTGTCCCTGCTTGTTGCTCCCTCTGCCAGCTCCTGCCACTTCTGTGTCCCATCTAGAGCCACAAAGGAGCACGAGCAGGGTCTCAGGGCTCTTCCTTCTGCTGCCACGCTGGCACTTGTCAGAGCCAGGCAATGGCGACACTGTTATTATACATGGCCTCAAAGCCCATTCAAGGCACTGGAAGATGAATTATGTTTCATTTATATCAAAGAAGCAATCTCAGAGCCCATTTGTGATCAAATTTGCTGTCAGAGAAACTTTGCTTTATCTCATTACATCTGATATCTCTTGGCTTCTTGTCCTTGAGACTATTAAAGTTTAATGTCAAATTCGAGATGAAATGGAATCGTTGCTGTATCATCTCATCAGGACCTGGTGCGCCCCGTCCATCCTCACCATCCTGACAACTCATTACACCAGGGCAGCTGGGGAGAGGAGGAGAAAGGGAGGAAGGCACTGTGGGTGTGAGGGAGGGTGAGCAGAGCACCAACCAGCACCTTGAGGAGGTGCATCCTCACAGTACCTCACACAGCGAGGGGGACTTGGGGGCAAGGGGCTGAGCAATGGTGAGGGCTGGCACAGCCACCACCCCACTGTGCCACTGGTGCTGCAGAGCTCAGAGCCACAGACTAGGCAATCCCAGGCCTGGAAACCATCAAACACGCTGCACTTTGGTCCTTCTGAGACCAAGCTGGGCCCATAGCACAGTGAGGGGTTTGAAATGCAGAGCCAGGCTGGGAAACAGAGCTCTTTGAGGTGAAACATCCTCTTGGAATCATTTAGTCTCTCTGCAATCCTGCTTCCTGCAAAGACTAAACACCTTTGATGGTCTGCTTTAGTGGGCTCCCAGGAGACTTCCCTGGAGCCAGCTCGTTCAACCTCCCAAATGCGCTGCACGGAGGGGTCTGCCGGGTCCAGATCAAAGTCAGTCCTCCTGGACTGATCCACAAAAGCATCCAGAGGCAAACACAGCGCGATTTTTCAGCTCTCCAGGAAAAGAACTCCCAGGTGCTGCTCTTTCCACCTCTCTAAACACGGGCAATGGGGGTGCCTGCCAGTACTAAGGAAAAGGGCAGGAGCGGAGTGGACTGTGCGGAGCACAGCAGCAAGGGAAGGACAGAGAGAAGCAGTGACTCCTCAGCTCCCCTGGGCACAGACCCTGCAGCTCCCACCACGGGGATACCAGCTCAGGGCAGAGAGCACAGTCAGGGGAAAGGACTCAGAGAAGAAACAGCATTTCCCTGGGAAATCTGCTTCTGAGAAGGAGTTATCATCTATCACTGGAGAAAAAAGGAAAAATACAAACAGAAACTTCCCGACAGTCACTCGCACAATGTCAAAGCCCACTGCAAAAGAAGGGGAGAAGCACAGAGCCGTGATGGGGGCGAGTTCTCCAGGTACCCTCTCGTTTTCAGGTGCCCAACCTTCGACTCTCTGGCTGGGAATTTCAAAGCAGCCGAGGGACACAGAGGCACAATTCCTGCCTCATTGCAAAAGTCTCAAGGAGTTCAGTCTCTGCAGATTAACAAAGGGAAGGTGATGAGGTGACTTGATCAAAGTCTTTAAATACCTACACAGAGAACAAAAAAAAATTGATATTAGAGGGCTCTTCAGTCTAACAACAAAGGTGGAAAAAAACCCAGCAGCTGGGAGCGGGAGCCAGACAAGTGCAGCCCAGACATCAGGAACAGGTTGAGGGGAATAAAACATCAGGAGCTGGGCAAGAGATCTCAGCACCAGGAATGCTGTAACCCCAGCAGGGATTTTGGGTAGGAAATGTCCCCCACTAAAGGAAAAGCACATCAGGGAACTCCTTCAGTCTCTGTTACACAGGATGGACAGCCAAAAGCAGCCACTCTTCAAATGTATAATTTATGGGAGAAGCTATTCATTGTAAAGTACTGGCTGACTAGATCCCCTGGGTACATAAATCAGAACACCTCTGTCCCCATGGCTGCAGCCAATGATGGAAGCCCTGCCAACAGTGGAGTGAGCCAGGGCAGACCGAGGGGCTGTGGGCCAGACCAAGGGGCCATGTGGCTTGAGGTGACCCCCAGCCCCAGGGTGGTGAATCAGTTAAGACATCCCCCCTGCCCCTTGGTCCCTGGCCTTTGCTTGGAGCTTCCTGCAGAATCAGCTCCTGTGATTTGTCGTCTCGGCAGTCAAACCATTCACCCCACACTTGTCCAGCAACTCCAGGCACTGAGTGAGGCAGGAGAGCAGTCTGAGGTGGGAACTCACAGCTTCAGCAGCACCTGGAAAGCCCATATTTCCCTGGAGCAACTGGGGCTGCAAGCCCATGCATGTCAGCAGATACAGACCCAAACTTTGCCTTCTGACAGGCATCTGAACTGCTGTTGCACCTGTAATTTAATAGAGAGACATAAGCGATCCATTCCACAGAGGGAATTCCCCGAGGGAACAGCAGCGTTATGCAAAATCATCACACCACACTAAGAGCTGCATCCTACAGGCACCCAAGACTCAGCCCAGTCCTTGAGCTGCAAGGCCCCTACCACCCCGTCTCCCCCGGGATTACCTGCTGGCACCCAGGGCAAAAGCTGCCAGGGATAAACACAGAATCCTTTCTTCAAAGAGTCAAGCGGCTTTTCCAGCCTGGGCTAAACCTCTGGCATCAATAGCAGCTAAACACATCATCATCCACACTTAAAAGAATCAACAGCAGCCTTCATTAGGGTAGCAGGCAGGGGCCAGGGCTCTGCTTTTGTGCTTTTCTGGGTTTAATGGGTTAGTTATGGCACTTTCAAAATGAATGAACTCCGAGCCCAGAGCCCCCAGCTCAATTGTCAGTTATTGCTGGCAGTTTATCAGCATTAACTGATTAGGCTCAGGATGATGGATGCCCCTGCCTGCGCCTGGTGCGGGCCGAGGAGAAGCCGCCTCTCCCTCGGTTCCTCTGTCACCCAGCAGTAATTGCCGGCTCTAATTCCCCCCACCGCCACCTCCAGCAGCAGCTTTTGTTTTCATCCTCTTGCAATCACAGAGAAGTCATAATAATAAAATAAAATTCAAATGAGAGGGAAGCTCAGCCCCGGCAGAATTTAATTGATGATCATTACACTTCGGAATCTAAACTCTTTTAATTTCATTGTGTTTCACAGAGATGAATTATGAAATTATGGCTGGCCAATTACTGATCCTGCCTTGGCTTTGTGTGCCTTTCCATTTCTTCTGCCCCTCCAAACACCCGTTTCTTTCCTTTGAGAAGGCTTTGTAACAAAGGGGAAACATTGCCCTTTTCCCCTTGAACATCTTTCCACTCGGGAAAGGCACTGAGATGGGAAAAAAGAGGCCTGGGGTGTTTAATCCATTGGTTCCAAGCAGGAACTGGGGATGGTGGCTCCTATGGATCTTCTGCTCCCAGAGCTCTGCCCCAGTGCCAGCAGGCAAGAAACATCCTGAAGATGCCCAGGGATGCCAGCACCAGGCTCTGCATCCCAGTGATGGCTCTGGAGCAGGAATGGTGGGCACTGATCTTGCAGGAACCTATCAATGGTCTTTCAAGGGGCTGTAACAGCAGGAGATTTGGAGAAACAAGGCCACCCTCAGTATGATGACACAGGAACTCCATGTCTCCAAGGGCAAGACACCTCACACATCTCACCCACCAGCACTGGCTCTAGACAGGCTCGGAACCTACTGACACATCCCAGCAGACACATGGTGCATCATTCCTGGAATGTCATTCAGGGAAGCTTTCAGGGAGTCTGTTCCTCAGGGCTCTCAAGGACTCCATGCCTTAAATTCCTCCTTGTTTTGTTTCATTCACTGCCAGGATTTTGCTGTAAGTGGAGCTTGCTTTGCCTGCTACAGGAAGGGAGAGAGAGACGTGCAGACACTCGCGATGCTGCACAGACTCGCAGGTCTCTCCCACGCTGTCTGCTCCACTCAGAAGCTCCATCTCCTCAGCACTACCACGCAGCCCACCAGCAGGCTTGCCCAATCCCTGCAGCCCCAGCCCAGCCTCACCACCTCCAGCATCCACTGGGAAGTGTGTCAAACTGGGACAACACACCCCGCACCCCAGCTCTGCCCCCTCACTGGAAGTGAAGTGCTCTCCCTGATCCTGCACTTCAAAAACACAGGCACAGCTCAACAGCTCATTCAGAAAATCAAATCAAACAGTGGCTGACAAGTGCTGCTACACCAGCAGCAGTGTCAGAGCAGCCCGGCAGTGGATGTACTGTGGGAATCCAGCACGAACTTATCTCCTGGACCTGCTTCCGGTGGGGCTCATTACAGAACTGCCTCCTCTTTTGGCTTGGGTTCGGGTTTTTTCCCTAGGGCTGAATGAGAAAATAAAGCCTTTTGCAAAACGTCACTGAAAGAAAAATACAGGCCACCACCAGAGCCCTGCCAAATAAATAAATAAGTGGAAAGTGATAAATTTTGGCTGTCTTATAAAGACAGACCAGCATTGCTTATCGGCCACGATGTGACCAGATAGCTGCCTCAGAAAACAGGCATTGGGCCTTGGGTAATAAATGAAAGCAATAAAGGCAAAGTGCCTCCTCTGAGCTATAATTGAGCCCAGCGGCACCAGCGGGAGCCATTTCCCTCTGCAGGGGCTGCAGGGATGGGGGTACCCAGTGCCTCTCCATGGAAGTTGCTGATGCCCAAACGCCATTCCCAGCAGTGAAGGCTGCTCCTGCCACCACCCAGGATCACAACAGGGAGCAGGAGGGAGCCCAGGGCTGTGCATCTCCTGATAAACATCCCCGGAGCAGTTTTCCTTAAAGAGGTGTCTATTTAGCACCATTTCCGTCACAAGCGGCTGCTTTGCATTTCTTCTGCCTTTATTAAAACTGATTTTCTATTTGCTCCACACAAGCCGATCTGATTACATTTCCATTTTCCCCTGAAGAGAGGGTCTTGCTCTCCTAAGGCAAGATGGAGATGGGGCTCGGCCCCCCTCTGCCTCCTGCTCAAGGGCTCTTCTGCCAGGGAGCAAGGATGAGGACCAGTTTCCAGAGCTGGAGCTGTGAGGAGCTGTGCTCTGCAGCATCCTGCATCTGTTTCCATGGGGACACAGAGGCAGCAATTCAGCAGGCCTGATCCTGCCTGTGCCTGCAGAAATACCAGCCAGGAGCCATTTCAGCCAAGAAGCTGGGTTTGTCTCACATTGAGGCTGAAATAGGTGAATCCAAGCAGGAGCCAGCAGAGATACCCGTCTTGGCATGCTCCCCTTTGGGGCTGGCAGCTGGAGCATCTCCACACCCACGGGCTCACCCACCCCAGGATGCATCTGGGCACCACCAGCCTTCCTGCACAGAGGCTTCTCCTTCCCTCTTCCTGCTGCCCATATTGCATCTCCATGGGATGTCTCACAAACTCGCCTTCCCTGTGTCCTGAGGGGGTACTTGGGTCTGGCATGAGAGGGAAAGATGCTGGTAAAGCAGGTGCTGATAAATAGGTCAGCAATTCATCCCCCAGCATGGCCTGTCGGGGCTGGCATGGTCCTGGCAGCACCGTAAGTGCCATAAAAGCCACTGCCAAGCACAGGAGCTCTCCCACTGCTGATGAGAGAACAGGCCAGCAGTGAGGTCTGGGACAGCCACCACATCCCCGGGACTTCCAAACCCACCTACAGTGACTCCAGGACTCAAAAGCAATGGGGAGTTTTCATTTTGAGTAAAGATTTTTTTAAATTTATCTAATTAGGAAGCACCCATTAGTGTCCCTGCCTTCTACAAGGCTCCAGACTCTCTCCCCATCTTCCCCTCACGCTCCTCACCAACCTTGTGGAAAGCCATTACAAGGAAGCAGCTTTGAAGTCCCAACTTTATTAAGATTGATTCCGCCTGCCTCCAGTTTTGACAAGTCCAAAGCAAACATGCAGGGCCACGGGGAGATTTGGTAATAATTACCATCTTTAATTACTACTAAAACATCAATTGCTCTTGTTCAATTAGTATCAGAGATCCAGGCATGGCAAATTTTGTAGCACAAAATAAGCTGAAAATTGATTTCCGAGCACTTAACGGAGATCCCAAATTGCAAACCTGATAAGGGGCACTGGCAGAGCGCAGGAACAGCAGGGAGGGATCACACCGACGGAACAGCTTTGGAGGAAGATTAATAACTTGTAAGCTTACATTGTGTACATTGAGTAGGAGTGACTCATTAAGGGAGCACGAGGGAGGGGACAGTGCATTGACAAGGACAGAAGTAGATAGAGATGAAACCACAGGTGATGCCATGGCTGGAAAAGAGGCACAACAACTCTCCTCTCACCAATGTAGTGCCACCCACCGTGGTCCTCACAGAATTATTTAGTTTGGAAAAGACCTCCAAGATCATCAAGTCCAACCTTTGACCAATCACCACCTTGTCTACCAGAGCAGAGAACTGAGTGCCACATCCAGTCATTTCTTGAACACCTCCAGGGATGGGGACACCACCACCTCCCTGGGCAGTCCCTTCCAATGTCTGACAACCCTTTCCCTGATAAAATGCCTCCTAATGTCCAACTCTAAATTGTTTCCAAGAAAAGCACTGCCAACCCTTGGATAACCCACAGCCAGAGCTCTCCAGACCACCAGACATGTCCCTATCAGAGGGGGAAAGGGGTTCTCTGCTCTTTGGTTGCTTCCCATAGATACTCGTCACTCAAAGCCCAGCCAGGACACACCATGGGCCTTACTGTCGTTAAAGGTGGACATTTACACCAGAACATTCCTAAACTCCACTTTAGCATTACAGATTCACAAACAGCTGATGGTTTTCTCCTCCATTCCCAACAAGGAAGAAGAGGAGAAGGGCCCAGCTTCCTCACCAGAGCACCCCAGATTGGGAGGGAGCAGCAAATTGCTGCGGAGATGGGCAGAGCCTTTTGCATAATGAAGTGTGGAAAGGATGTTTAGCTCATGTATTTTTTAAAAGGTTTATCTTTCATTTTATTTATCTTGAGAAGGGCATGTCACTCAAACCTGGCGGTCATTTATAAAGACATTTCCACTGTGCCTGCGCAGAGCTGTCTCCAGGCCTAAGTGGCTGCTCTGACCAGCCCCGAATACTAATGGGAACAGCACTGACACACGAGCAAGGGATGAGGCTGCTGCCTTCAGTGGGCTCCCTTTATGCTCTTTCCAAGTGCAGCTTTGTGTGGAAAAATATCCAACTTCCCCCTTGTAACCAGCAGGTTTCTCTCTCCAGCCCCCTGAGCACCATCCCCAGAAGGGAAATACCAAGACCAAAGTACCAAGTGTCTGTGGAAGCCAAGGGCAGGTGGTGTCTGAGGAAAGCTTTGAGCCAAGGCTGCCCCTGGACTTCATGCAATTTAGAGAAACTGCCTTTGCTGTAGGCAATGAGCAAATGAGTTCTCTGGACCCCTCCTGCCTGTCCCAGGTGTACCCAGTGTCCCAGTGCACAGCTGGGGAGGGAGGGAGCTGGGACTCTGCAGTACCTCAGGATCACCCTGTCCCACCAGGCTGCCAAGCAGGAGCCAGCTGGCTCCAACTGGGACCTGGCACAGCACCTCTCACCAGCTGGTTTTCCTTTAGAACCGGAGCCCTGCAGCACTGCACAGACTGGCCAATGCCCTCCCCAAAACTTCTTGAGACCCAGCACCTGCCCACACCCCAAAGACAGTGCTTTCTCTCATCAACTCCTTGAGCCAAACAGGCAAATGACTGGGAAGTCATGTAGAGGGACCAGCTGCCCACTTGCTTGGCATATTTCCTCCTCTCTTTCATCTTCTCTCCCTTCCATCCTCCCTCCCACACTGATTCCCCTCCCAGACCTGCCCACAGCTTTAAAGAAGCAGCTCAGCTCAGGCGCTGAAAGCCAGAAATTCTCTGTGTGCCTTTGTGCCTGCCACAGGTGGCTCCAGGGACCTTTTCCACATTGTCCTTGCTCCCACACAACACAGCTCCCATTGTTCCTGCCACGTTTCCTGAAAGCCTCTTGCAGCGACCATCCATGGGCTGTGCCAGGTGTGATGACATGTGGCAGCACCACAGCACTCACCAGCATCCCAAGGTGGCCCATGCACTGCCCACTGCTCCAGTGCCTACCACACCAAGGCACAGACCATGAATACAGAGCAGGGTATTTCTCAGCTTGGAACTGTTTCATGGAGATGCTTTGCAGCATGGAAACAGAAAACACCTGCCCAGGGAAAGCCCATGCTCAGGGCTTCATCTCCTCCTTGTCAAAACACACAGAATTTTCCTTTTACACTGAATTTCCACGTTCTGGGTCTCAGCTTGCTTGGGGTTCTTGCAGCAGCGAGTGTCTACTATGACTAGCAGCACAACCAGACTCCACACAGGCCAAGACCTGCAGCCCTGAGCTGGGTGAGGCCATCCCTATTTAAAGGTTCTGGATTAGCCCAGTTATCCCTGGGACAGCCCTGGTTCTAAGCTGGCTCCCACCTGGGAGCTCCTCCTGGAGCTGGTGAACCCAGCACGCACAGGTGCACCTGAGCCGGAGAGGGCTCCAAACTAATTAGCACATGCACAGCCACTCATTACTATTATTACTATGACATTATTAATTTCCCCACCTCTCATCTGCAGCTTTTCGGTGGCTTCATTTCAATCTGCTTCAGCATTGGGGAGATGGAAATTAAACCCAAGCATTTATCCTGGAGTCAGGCAGACCTTTCCCTCCTCCTCCCACTCCATCACACCCACTCCTCGTGTGCCACAGGCTCCCAGCATTCCCAGTCCAGCTTGAGCTGGCACCCACTACCCCAGTTCACCCCATAAAAGGGAATTTAGTAACTCCAGGGCAGCAGCCAAGCAGGGAAACAGGATGCAGAGGCTGAGATCTATTTGTTGGGAGTCATTAGCTACTCTGGGCGATCAATCTATTACCATAAACTAAACTTCCAGATTCTTTCATTTTAAATGAATTTTCACATCGTATTTCCAAACGAGCTCTGCCTCCAGTCAGCTCCCCTTTATCTAATAAAGCTATGCAAATATTTTGTTATATTTCAATGAAATATGTCGAAAACTATTACCCAGTGCATTATCTCAGCATCAGCAGGGAGGCTCTGGTCCCTTCCATGGGCAGGCTGTCACTCATCGGGCCCTGAGGTGACAGAGGGTGAGTGTCCCCTGCCCCACTGCCACCTCTGTGAAGGTCACCTGAGGCAGGAAGAGCTGCTGTGGGGCCATGGGGCTCAGAGGGGGCAAAATCCTGATGCCATTGAGCACATGCTGCCCTGCTCTTCCAGACCACAAGGTAGGAGGAGATGGCAGCTCTCCTGGCACCCAACTTTGCCCAAGCCAGCCAAAAGGCTGAAAAACTTGGATACACACCTTGCTGCCTTTGATCTGCAGCAGGTACTATTCTTCAGTCCTCCCCTCCCTCCCCTCCCTCCCCTCAACTTGTTATTGCCAAAGGACAAAATGTGCCAAGCCACCCCCAGCCCCCTCTCCTGATCTCAGAACTTGTCTTTATAGATTTATTTTTTTAAAAGCACTTTTATATTTTTAATTGGTATTCTGCAAACTCGGAGCCTTCCCCAAGGAGCTGGGATGTTTGTCTTCAAAAAAGCCTTTCTTTTCCCAACAAATTTTTTAAAGTACAAATTTTCCTGGCACGGATGAATGAGCTGCCATGTGCCCCCCGCGACCTGCCCACAGACGAGGTGGCTTCTCCCGCTCCCAGGCTCTGGTGTGAGGGGGAGGAGAGGCAGTGCAGCAATGCAGCAACTTCCCAGCAGCAAACCCCCAGCCCCTGCTCTCCCCAGACTCCCAGGCACCTCCTGCCAGGTCCAGGGGTCTGGATCCCAGCCCGAGAGCAGACACTGCTCCCCCAGCTCCCACCCTCCTGTTCTGGCACCAAATTAAATAACTGCAACTCCCTTTTTATTCTACATTTGACAGTAACGTATTGTAAATGCAGCTGGTTTTGACATCCTAATATTCAGGCTTGTATCCCTTGGGATAAACACGTCATCTGTTATCTGAGCAAATGATTTGTACCGGGACAGCAGGGAGCAGGGAAGCAGAGCAGACAGGGATGGGGCAGGGAGCAGTGCCTGGCTGTGGCACAGCACCCCGGTGGCCCTGGGAGGGCTGGGGACACGTGTTCTCCACTGCCAGTGAAGGATGTCCCCACGACCCAAGTGCGGGGTTAACTGGCTTTTATCACACCAATGTGGGCCACATCCTTCCCAGGGAAATGCTGACAGCCCGGTGCACAGGGCATGCCTGAGTGCCCATGGGGCAGCTGCTGTGATTAGCAGGGTGATGGCACTGCTGCCACCAGCAGGGTGATGGCACAGCTCCCACTCCTGTCCCTCCTCAAGCACTGCCTGGCTGCCCGTGATCCACTGGGAAGGCAGCCAGGACATCCCTGGAGCCACGCAGAGCCCCACAATGACGAGCTCACACCATGTGCCTGAACATCCCCCTGTCCAGCCATCCAAGGGCTGGTGTTTCCCTGAGGTCACTCCCTTTGGATGCCTGCAGTGTGTCCAGCTCATCCACACAGCCACAACACGTCTGTCACCAGGCTGCTTTTACTAGGCAGGATCCCAAATGTTCATTTTATTTTAGTGATGAGCAAATTAGAAGAGTCTCAGATCTGTTTTTAACACAATTGTACCGGAAAAACGGCAGAGCGGGACTAAATTCCTTGTTTAGTGTTGTTACCTCCGTGAGAAAACAATGGGCACAGAAGCTGGAAAAGCAAAGGGATCCAGCTGTGTATCCAACAGAGCCTGGGCTGAGAGCCTGGAGCTTTTGGGTCATAGTTGGTCCCACCTGCACCCTCCCCAGGCCACACCAGGGACAGGCAGCAGCATGTCCTTGTTTCATCCATACAGAGTCATTGGAGTGTGTGTACAGAGAAATTGGAAGCCCTGGGAATTTCAGCTGTGCCTTTTCCTGTGCATGTATCTTTTCAGGCCATAACAGCTCTATCCACTCACCATTGCTTCCCATGAAACAGGTTTGCAGGGCTTAGGCAATATCAAAACCCCATTGATTGTTTTGCTCTGTGTTTAAGGAATAAAAGTGCTGGAGCTTTCCCAGAAATCCTTTGAGCAGCAAGACACAACTGCAGCTCGGGGCTGAGTGCAGAGCAAACGCAGGGGTTTATTTGTCTTCTCAACACTGTTCTGGACTTGCTCTGCAGAGGGAAATGATTGTGGATGTTATTTAATCAAAGGCAGGAGCTGACTCCTGACTATCTGACTTCCTGCTGTACCTGATAGCTGCCCCCCTACTGGCTCTAATCCGGGTATCTATGTGGTGCCCCCGTGCCCTACTCCAGCTCCAACACTTGCAGAACCACCTGCATTCCCTGGCCATGCTCCTATGCCAGTGCTGTCCTGAGGGCTGCAGGACCTGCACCTACCTGGGACTCCTTGTCCACCAGGATGTGGTGCCCCTGGAGCATCCCAGGAGCTGCCAGGTATCCTCAGTCCAGGTTTCTTGCAGGAGACACCAGGGCTGAGATGATTTCACCCAAACTCCCCATCTTCCCACCCCACGCTGCTACCTTTCCCATTTCCCTCCCTGCCAGGCACCAGGCTCCATGGGGGGAAAACTTGGCACGAGGTTTGGAGGTTTATGTTAAAATCTGCAGGAAGATGCTTGGTGACTGTGAATATTCTGTAGGAGGAGATGGATTAGTGACTGAGATGTATCTGAAGGGATTTGTGAGGAATTATTTATGGTGGTAACAAGTAAGCACTCATTTAGCTTATATTATACATTATCCAAACAAGGCATTGAGCTTTGCAAGTTAAGACAGTAATGCCACTCCAAATTAAATTCATCAGTGCCTTAATTAAGATCTATATTTAGTTGTTAATTAAGGGGAGTGAGCAGAGGGCTAGATGCTGTATGAGGAACGATGCTGTGCAGTGAGGAGCTTGTGGTGGGCACTCAGTGGGTCAGGGCCCATGTGCAGGATTAAGTTTGGGAGGGAAAAGTTAACTTGGAATGCTGGGAAGAGGCGAGTGGCAGCGGCCACGGCTTCCCTCTCCCACCTCCCCTGCTCCCACCTAATCAGTGGCTACAGTGCGGCTTTGATCCCAGAAATCAAACCCCGTCTGATGGGTGACTGGATGTTATGCTAATCCGGGTTGATTGAGCTGAGATAATTACACTTCATCCAGGTTTCCTGGGAGTTTTGAATAAATATTGATGCACAGCTGTCCCCCTGCTCAGGTACCTGAAGTGGAGAGCTCTTTGCTGGCTTTGGGCTTGCCTTGTGCTGGTGGACAGGCTGGGAATGGGACCAGTGGTGGTCCTCCTGATGCAGGAATCACATCCAAGCTCTCTTTCAAGGTGCTGTGGGCTGATCACTCCTTCTCCTTACCCAAGGTAGCAGAGCACATGGCCAGGGAGCCCTGCCTGTCCTCCTTGAACCTTCACCAGGGTGTTTTTCAGGGCCGCTCGTCTCCACAATGCTGCAGGAGGGACTGTGGCACCGGGATCCTCAGTCTACATTCATGGAATTGGCAAGGAGTAGCTGGAGCCTGTGGCCAGGAGCCATCTGAGCTGATTTGGGAGCAGGAGACACAAGAAAACAAGAAAATCAAATTATACATTCCTGGGAAGCATTTATAAGCTGTGTGCATTCTTTAATCTTAATTAGAAATCTTAGCAGCTCCTGCCGACTCTGTAATCAACATTGGAGCGCGACTGACCCCCATCGTGCTCACCTTGAGAGTCTGGAGCAGGTATTTGAGGAGGGAGCTGGGAAATGAGCCTTCTCCACGTGCTCCATGAGGTGGGGAAACCTCGGGGTACAGAGCTGGGATCAGAGTGGAACAGCGGGGAATGATGAGTGTTATGGCTGAGCTCTAATTAAACATCCCGCACTGACAATTCCAGGAGCCCCTAATAATCTCCTTGTTTGCCTCAATAACATCCCTATTTGCAACATACATGATTTCCTTGCACTCCATAAGAGTGAGCAGTCAGGAGCTGCTGCTGGCTTGGGGGAAAGCGCCGGGCACTGACACAGGAGAAAATAGATGTTGGTGTGGCTGGAAAGCCTGGGCTTATTGGAAAACTAGTGGTCGGATAGGTGTTGTCTGGAAAATACCCTGCCCTGTCCACATACCCTCTGCACACACAGCCCACTTTCGAGTAATTAATGGGTGGTGCTCACCAGCTCTTCATTAGTGTGAGGATAAACAGCCACTCATTTGCTCACCGTGGTCCAGCTTGAGCTGTGCAAACTTGGAGAGGGATGGGCAAACAGGGAGCTGCTGGCCAGGCTCATGGGGCTCATGGCCATGAGAGAGCTGTGCCTGATCCCACACCCCAGTGAGACCTGGACTGTGCAGGACACTGGGATGGAGGCTGGGCAGAATGCCCCCACAGTGCTGCAGAGCTCCCTCTATATCCCACTATCTCAGCACCACAGGGTGCTTTGCTTCTTTCCATTTGATTCTTCCACTAGGATGATGCAAAGGATGTTTGGGGTGAGCAGGAAGGGCTGGCAGAGCCCCCGGATGGTGCCTGCAGCAGTGGAGGAGAAGGGAAAGCAGTCCTGCCTCCTTCGTCAGCCGGGGGGCTTGTTTGTTCAATCTTTCCTGTATTTTGGATGTCATCCAGGGTGTTTTGCTCTGCCAGCCCCTTCCCACTGTGAGCTGTGTGCTTCCCAGGCCAGCCCCTGTGCATATAGATATATAGTGTGTGTGTGCAGCCTGCACATTCACAGCAAACACAAACAAACAGGGCTGCTCTCTATTTGTACACAGACGAAGCGATTCCCACCTGCCTGCGTTTCCCAGCTGGGGCAGGAGGATGAGCAGGGATGGGAAGGGAGCTGAGGCAATCCTGGTCTGATGACCACCATCACTGGGCCTGGTTTTGTAGAGTCATGAAATCACAGAATGGTTTGTGTTGGAAGAGACTTTAAAGCTCATCTTGTTCCAAAGCCCTGCCATGGGCAGGGATATCTTCCACAAGACCAGAGTGCTCTGAGCCCCATCCAACCTGGCCTTGAACACTTCCACGGATGAGGCAGCCACAACTTCCCAGGGTAGCCTGTTCCAGTGCCTCACCACCCTCAAAGCAAAGAATTATTTCTTATTTTTTTACTGGGAGGTCCCACTGGGATGGGCTGCTCTGATCCACTCTGCTCTGAGGTTCAGGACAATCCTGGCTCCTGCTCCAATTCCCACCATTTCTTTCAAGCCTGGGAGTAAACAAAGCAGTGGTAATAAATGAGAGGCACCCTCCTGGTACTCCTTGTGTAATTGCAGTTATTTAATAACCTTCTTGTGACTTAAGCAAGGCAGCCAAAAATCCTTCCCTCCGAGGGGACAGCGCCAGGTACTGCATCCTGCATTGCCACTTGGAGCAGCTAATAAGTAATAAAGCCCGAGTTTTAGCAATAATTAAAGCTCTCAATGGCTCCCAGATCCTTGGCACTGAGGCAGCCACTCTGCATGGAGAAGGGGAGCAGTGCCACCCACACCACCCGCAATGACCCTCCTGGGTGATGGCACACAATGCCAGCACGCCCGTGGATGCCAGACTGTCACCCCTGTGACACCCTGCCCTGCCAGACCCTGTCTTCCCACCTGGTTTGTTTTATTAAGCACCCTCAGAACAAGCAAAACTTGCAGCTGTGATCTGCTCCATCGATTGGATCTGGTAGAAACTCATAGACTAATTAAGTCGTGTCCCTCCCTGCCCACCATGGCAGGAGCACTGGGGGGAGGGTGAGTGGGACCTGACATGGTGCCATCGTCCCTGATCACTGCAGTGCCCCATGGCCTGGGGTGCCACAGGGACCCCTCCAGCTATGCCACACTGGCCCCTCCAAATGCAGCAGGGAAAGTAGGATGATTTGTTGACAACTCTGCTTCTGGTCATGATAAAAAAATAAATAAATAAGGGGGGAGAAAAATCCCTGCGAACATGAGTAATGGCCCAGGAATGAGCAACCCAAGATAAAACTGAATAATAACATGTCAAAAACTACACGATGTGGGTTTTTATTCCCCAGCGGAGTTTCCTTCCTGCTAATCCATCACTGTAGAAGATGCAAGATTACTGCTTTCAGAAAAAACTCCGGGAGATAAATGTGAGTAAATTAGGGTTTATTATATTATTTAGGACGATATAATTTCCAAAGTTCCTTTATTAAATTATTTATGCCCTTGGCAGTTGCTCAGCTGGGCAGTGGCCCTCCCTGGCAGCATCCCCCAGTGTCGGGTGGCCACAGCAGTGGGTGAGACAGGGACAGTGGTGGTGACAATCATCGTGTCCCATCAGCAGGGACAGCAGCCTAGATGGAGCCATGGAGTTGCACCATCCTGTCTGGATCCTGCTCTGCAGCCCCCTGAGGGGCAGCATCTCCCAGGACATCAACAAGGAGCATCAGCCTCCAGGAGTTCCCTGCCACCACTGAATGCACCTCACAGATGTGCCTGCTCCTGCTCCCCTCCCCGCTGGCACTTAAACAAGGCATTGGGCACTTTTCTGGAAATTGCAGCAAAATTACAGCCCCATTCATAATGAAAGGCTTGTCCTCTGGAGGGGAGGCTGGCAGGAGCCAGCCGTCCTGCTGCAAGACAAATGTGCCCTGTATTTAAATCCGGCGGTGGAGACGCTCACCGGTGAGCGGCCACTCCATCAGCACACGGCAGAGCCCGGCAGAGAGGTCAGGCCTGGCACAGAATGAACAGAGCCACAGGGCCAGGACAGGTGAGGCAGGTGAGGAAACTGGAGCAGAGGCTGCTGACAGGAATTTAACATCTTTAATGAGCAGCCCCACGCTCCATGTCAGGAGGACAGCCCTGTTTCCCCAAGCAAGCAGCATCACTCAGCATCCCAGATGGGAATGGTGAGCATCCTGCAGGAGCCAGGCAGTGTACAGCAAGGCAGTGGGGCTCTCTCTCACCCTGGACATCCATCACCCACAATTTCTAACTGGCTCCCAGAGCCAAGCACTGATACTGTCAGAGGTAGCAAGCACAGCTCAGCCAGGAACAGTGGGCAGAGCTGGCAAAGAGGGATAAAGAAACCCCAGGCTGGAGAGGAAATGGAGCTCACTGCATCAGCAATCCCAAGAGATCCCTGCTCTGTTTGCACAGCCACTACCTGGGCAAGACAGCCACTATGATGGCCTCGAGCACCTGGCATCAGCCCTGCCACCTCCATGGATACACCCACTCCCAGCCCTCACCACAGTCCCTGCTGTCACCATCACCAGACCAGGGGTCGCCACCACAATGGCCATGTCATCACTTCCATCCACTCCTCAGTACCAGGAGCTGTCGTGGCATCCCTCCTCGTTAGCTCCCGGCCCTGCCGGCCGGCTAACGAGGCCGGAGCTGACAGAGGAGGATTACCCACTCCCAGGAAGCCGCCGTGATTGTGTTTACTCCAGAACCTGGGCCGATTTAGTTGTCGGTGCGCATCATTAATCTTCTTCTACAATCCCTTCCCCATCTGCTCCCACTTTTTAATGAACTGCCACTTGCCACACTCAATAAAATCAACACTTTCCCAGGATTGCAGCAAAGAGAGGAAGTGAGTAGCAAGACAGGGAGGGAGGGACAGAGATAAAGAGATGCACTTTTGCTTTGGGAAGGTGTTTTCTCATCTACATGGGCAAACAGAGCGCCGCAGCTCTCCCTGAGACACTTTTGGCTGCCTTGCCCCGAGCCAGTCACAAATAACCACATCAGACCTCGCCGAACGCGAGCCGTACAACGCCAAGTGTCAGCCCAAGTTTGATCCCAGCTCTGCTGTTCTACACAATTATTTTCAGTGCATCAATACTGCAGGCGGCACCGAGATTGTAGTTTTCCAGCTTGCTGGCAGCTCTGGGGATTCATCCGATATCAGGCTATTACCTTCTGATTACTTTCCTTGGCAGCCAACCCGTTCGGAGCTGGCAAATAAACAATAGGGAAGACTGTGATGGGGAGCTTAGCTTTCAAATTACACTTTTCAATCATTTGTCACACCAAAGGTATAATGAGTGTTTCATACAAAACTCAAAAGGCTGCGGGGCTGGTGGGGGGGGGGGCTTCACTTAAAGTGGAGGTTTCTGGGTTTGGGTGGAGCTCAGAAATTCCATCTCCATTTCTCAGGGTTTTCATTTGTGGAAGTAGCCAGTCCAGCTGGACAGCTGGAAAAGCCCTGTGCTGAAGGAAAGAGCCAGAACCCCCAGGGAGAGGAAGGACAGGGCAGGTGCCATTGCAACACACCTCCACTGTCCCTGGCAATGGGAAGGGCTGCAGCACCTTCACTAATCCTTAACATTTGTTCCTTAATATTACTCAGGATCAGAGAATCTCATGTTAATGTGGATCTAATGTAGAAATCTATATGAGCCATTGGGTATTAATTAAATGCCATCACTTTATTGATATTCTTGGTGTTTATTGCTCCTGCAATTAGCACTGAGCCTGTGCTGCTGTGGCACTGCCCACTGCACAGAGCATCCCCCAGGCACCAGGCAAAGGGGCAACAAGTGAGAGCAGCCCCATCCCTGCCCATTCCCGACAGCCACCTCTCACCCTGCACAAAGTTTCCTGCAGCAAGCTTGGAGCCGAAGCTGCCTTGGGAGTCAGGATGCTGCTGCCTTGCTCCCTGCATCCTCCCCAGAGCTGTTCCAGTCCTGTCTCCATCCTCAGCTTGCAGTCCCACTGCCCACATGTCAAACGAGAGCAAGGAATAGAAATCACTCCTTAAAGTTCACAACCCATCACTCCAGCTTTCAGAAATACAAGCAAAAATGGCAAAGCAGTAGGGGGAAAATCCATTTCTTTCGAGATGATCTTTCCCTGGAACATGTCCTGTTGATCTGCAGTCAGGGAAAGGTGAGTGTGTTTGTCTGAGATAGAGGAATCAGATCTGTCTGAACTCCCCTCTGCTCCAAACTCCCCCCTTCAAAAGAGCATTCACAAAAAGAAAAGCCTTGAGAGAACAATCTCTCCTGTTCCAAGACCTTTCTTTTGGGAACATGCCCCCAGAGGGAGGATCAGTCCTTCTGCCCTTCTCCTGTGCCAGTGGAAACAGGGAGATGCATCTGGTGATGCCCTTAGAAGTGGGGACAGGACCAGGCTCTCCCTGCCTGTTTTTGGCCTGGGTGCTATGACCCCAAAGGCACTGGGGGTGTTTTGGGCTGGATGATGTGACCCCAAATGCACCAGGGCTGCAGTAGGGACTGCAGTGACCTGTTGCATCCCACTGTGGCTGCACTGAGTGCCTGCCAGGAGGCAGAAAGAGCCTTTAGTCCTACAGAGATAAAAGGACTTCGAAGGGACATCTCTGGCTGCCACAGTTCCTGGGGGACCAACACATCTGTGGGGGACACAGACAGCCCTGCCCATGGGGGCAACTTTCGCAGCATCCTCACCGCCGTGGGGCCACTAGCGGTGTGGGGACATGGCCAGTCCCGACCTGGTGGGAACCAGGCTGCCATCTCGGGGGAACACTGAGACCGGAGGGGCATCACGGAGCGCTGGGGGTCTTATTAGAGCGCTTCGCTAATTCCAGCGGCACAGGGTGGGCGGCTGCGCGGGGATGCGGGTCCGTGCGCCGGTGCAGCAGTGCCACCTCCCGTCCACGCCGCGGGGACAGCCCGGGGCTCGCCCACGCTCTGCGAGGCTCTGTGTCCCTGCGCCACTGCCGGGGGTTCGCTGAGCCCGGGAGTATCCCCTCTAACACGGGGGGATGCCGGCACCTGCCAGGGTTTGGTGCCCGGTGCTGATGCCCACGAAGGGGGAACGCTGCAAAGTAGCTCTCTGCTAGCAGAAGAAACTGGAGAAAAATAAACTCTCTGTCAAAAAGAAAGGGAAAAACACAGCAGCGTGACCTATAAACATCTGCTCTTGTTCCCTTCAGTTATTGCAGAGAGAGAAGCCAGAGACCTTTTAGGCTGCTCATACATCTGGGAAGGGGTTTGGGGTTTGCTTTGCTTCCCCCCACCCCCCAAACACTTTCCAAGCTGCAAGAACTGAAAAGCCCCTGCAGACAGGATTAGAGTTAAACCTCCCTGTCATTATCTCGAGGCAGTGTCCCTAAATGCTCGTCCTGAAGGGGTTTGCTGTGGATACACCTGCTGTGGAGTGGCAGATCTCCAAGCCCCTTTCTGGAGCTGGGGAGCCCTTCTGTGACAAGGGGACAGGCAGAGAGGCACCACAGGGTTCATCTTTGGGGGCTGAGCCGGCTCTTGCACATGCCAGCTGTGACTGCAGCTAGCAATAAAGAAATAAATACTATATGTTCACGTTTGCTCTCCTGCTGCCCTGATTGCCATCAGGATGAGCAGCTCCTCGCTTCATTTCCCTGAAGGCAGCCCATGTGGGAGTCCACCCCTCCTCGGGGAAGCAGGCCAGGGTCTTCCCAACCACTGCCAGCTCAGCCAGGATGCCCTGGCATGGTCCTGGATGCTCAGCCCTGAGCTACAGGGGAATTTCTCCTGAGAGAGTGTGCAAAGTCCTGCCTTCCCTTCAGCCAGGTGCAAAGGTTGCTCTCCAAGGTAGAATGCAGGGGCCAGATGCAGAAGGGTGTGGGAGAACTGGGAAAGGCAACAAGGAACAAAACCCAGCTGGTGAACAGCATCGGGAAATCCCACTGGGAGCTCACGAGAGGAGCAGGAAGTGGTTCGTGTAACCTTGGAGACGGAGACAAGGAGACCGAAGAGGAGGGAGTGCAGTGCTGAGGGGGGCACTGGCCTGAGCACTGGGATGGGAACATCATAGAGGGGCTCAGTAAGGAGGGGTGTGAGCCCCTTCCCAAAGCTGGACAGAGGCCCCAGGAATGGAGCCCATGGAGGGCCTGGGAAAGCATGAATCAGTTCTGAGGAGAGCCCATGCAGCAGAGGGGAAGCAGGAGGGTGAGGCAGGTGAGACTGCGGGAGAGAGAAGCAAGGTGGGAGGATAGAGGGAGTGAAGCGGGAAGGAGATGATGCAGAAGCAAGAGAAAAGATCAGATAGGAAACAGGGAATAGCACGGATTAAAGGTGTACCCAGGCTGCACCAGTGCTCCAGCCAACACACCACAGCCAGAACTGTCCGTCTTCTGAAGTGCTGTATCCGTTTGGATAAATCCTATCCATCATCTAGAGCAAGCAATGGCTGCAGTTCCCTCAGAACTTGGGCTGGCTTCTGCTTCTTTTGCTTTCCATCCACCCCATCCCACTCCCTTTTTGCTCTTGCACTTTGTCACAAAGCCCTTTGTTCAAATCTTCAGATTCTCTCCTGCCTGGCCACCAACTCCTCATGAACTGGGAACAGCCACATGTTCCCTGCTCATTGCTGGAGGGAGCAGGAGCCCAGGGAGCCCATCCACTTCACACCAGCCGGGTGAGGGACACCTCGGATAACACGGGGCATCAAACAGCTGCAATTAGCTCCGATCTTAATTACACAAAATACTGATGAGCTCATCAACTTAATCTAATTAGTCTGCAGAGCTCAATTGCCTGCCCCTTTTTCTTAAATAATGCGCTATATAAGCCTATTATCCCTTTGGATGCAACCTGTTCACTCACACGATCCCTCAGCCAGCCCTGCCACGTGCACCCCTGGCACACACACCTGTCACCATCCCCTTCATGCCCCTCTGGTCCTTGGGGAGGGGAAAGGTGCTTTCCTGAGGGGCTGAAACCCTGCAGCATCCAGACTCTGAAAATACCATCAGCTCTGGGCAGTGGTTGCCACATCCAGGGATCCCAGTGAGCCCCAAGCGCTGCAGCCATTGCCCCCAGAACTGCCCTCGCCCTCTCCCTGAGCAGGAATCAATGAAATCCCCTAAAAGCTCATAACTCGGAGGTAATTATAAGAAGCATCAATTACCCAGCGATGCAGGTTTCATGAATTCAATTAATTTGCATAGTGATCGATTGAGGCAGGGCCCCCGGGGGCCCCGGGGAAGGGAGGACATTGTTCTGCACACCATTGATTCCACAATGTAAAACCAAAGCTCTCTCCCCTCATTCAGAGCTGCTCATTCAGCCATATTAACTTTCAGATCATTTATTTTTGTATGTCTTTCAACTCTGTTTGTTGCTATCACACAAATGCAGAGTATTACATTGTAGAGAATAATTGAATCAATACAGTCATGGTGCTCTGGGTCTCCCAGACCCGCAGGAGCGCGGGAGCTGGCGGGAGCCTGTGCGCAGCCGGAGAGGGGTTGTTTTAACCTTTCCAGTTATTAAAACGCCCATCTGGCTCTGGATTAACTTTCTGCACTGCATGGTTGTTATTGTTTCGCAGGGATCAGAGTGGGAGCCACCGACGCTGTGAGGAATCCACAGAGAGGCCAGTCCATCTCCCCAAACATCCTGAGGCTCCGTGTCGGGGTGCAGACCCAGCCAGCCCTCCTTCCCCTCGCTGTCCTTCTCCATTGCAGGTGGCCACACGCAAATAAGGGCCTGGGAGAGAGGAAGAAGCCCCTTGAAATGAAAAGCCAGTGCATAAAGAAAGAATCCTTCAGATTGAAATGGCTCTGAAAAGAGACGGGTTTTAATTCCACCTCCCCTCCCACTGGGATATTAGACAGCTAAATAGCAGCGTGCCTGTTTCCTTCAGATAACCGGCTCCCAATGAGCACCGTAATTGTCCCTGGCCCCTCTCCGGCACCACGCGGAGCAGGTCATTTACCGCCCGGCACATGCAGCTAAACACAAATCCATTTTCCAAGGGAAATTTCTATTCTTATCTGGGCTCTGCAAGAGGGTCGCACGCGGTCCCCGTTAATTGAAGCTTTGATGTTTGTTGGAGGAGGCCTCTGATCAGCTCCGCAAAGGGCTGAGCCGCCATCGCGCGCCTGCGCCCGCCGGGCACTGCCAGGATGGCCATGCCGGGAAGGGCATCCCAGGAAAGAAGGAGGGAGCATGTTCACCCCACCTCAGCAATGAGCCAGAGGTGCCCCAGGGCCACCTGCCCTCAGCTCCAGGCTGGTGGCCCACACAGACCCAACCTGTAGAGCCGAGTGCCTGCCCAGGGCGCTTCCCATGATCCGGCGTCTTCTGAGCACTTTGGCTCGTTTGCTGCAATATCCTCCAGCAAATCAAGCATCCCCTTCTTGGGATGTTTTCAATCTGTTTTATGTTGATTTTAATTAAAGAATTTGAAACTGAACAAACAGTTCGTAGCAGGTGGCCATACGAGTGTGAAATAAGCAAACTGTTCTCTCTGCCACAAACCCCACCAGTAAATTCCTTCAAATTAATCCCAGCCTCCAAGAGACTGCCGGCTCTGTCTAAAACAAGCCGGGCTCTGCTGTTCTCCAAATATTTGCCTTCATCCCAGTGCCAGGAGCTGGTGAGTAGGGATGGACAGAAGCCCTGTCCTCAACAGGGTTGCTGTCTGCCCACCTTCTCTCCTTGTGGACAGAGAAGGGTTGATTTCCCACTGGGAAAATACTGCACCATGGATGTGGGAGAAGCTTCTGGAGCAGCTGCACCCTGTATTGCCACCAGCATCAACTGTAGCCAACGAGGAACCCTTCCTCATACTCCTCCTCCAGGGCAAAGCATCCTACCCAGGCAACCCTGCTCTGCTCCAGGGCTGTCCTCTGAAGCAAGGAGCTCCTGCTATGACCTTGATGGTACAGAGGGAAGGGCCCCTGCCCAGGTAACAGCCACTGCATATTGATGGCCCTCAGGGAAGGCAGAGGCGAAGCACAGCTTTTCTTCTTGCAAGGCTGTGCCAGAGATAGTGAGGGGAGAGAAAAAAGGAGGCAGAAGAAACACACTCACGCTCCTCTTCATCTCACACTCCTATCCTCTGCCAGGAATCTTATCAGCATCTCTAAGAGATCACATTTTGCCCTCTGGAAACACCATCTCCCTCACTGACTGTAGGTAGAGAGAAGCCACGGGCTTGGGCAGTGTCTTGGATCTTGTTCCCTGGCCCTGGGGTGCAGGGGCACCTTGTGCCATTTCCATTTCCCTCCTGGTTCCCTTCCCGCCTCACCTGCTCTTCCCACTGTTCCAAGAACAACCAGGGCTGTGATTTTAACAGACTGCCTGTCACCAGCTGTCTCCTACACCAGCTTTTGGTCCCAACACTGTTTTGGGAAGGGAGGCAGCTCTGACCCCCCCTCCCCTCCCAGCCATGGAGCCACTGAGCAGGAGTTCACCAGCTCCTCACTCCACTCCTTTCAGTGGAACAGACTTGTCCATCAGTCCCTTTTGCCTCTGCAATGCTCAGAGCATGTTTAACATCCCATTTCTCCTGTCCCCGGTGATCCAGAGCCAGGACATCAGAGCTGTGCTCCAGTCAGGTCGCACTCCCACGAGCCCATGTATGTCCATGCCAGCCGAGCTACCCAGGTAATTACAAGATGTTCCACTTTCCTGGGATTACCATCATTTTTTCTTCCCTTCCCCTCAATAAATATGGATGCACAGCTGCTGCTAAACACAACAACAGAAATAAAAAGCGAGATGCCGCTGCTTTCCTCCCTGTGTGCACTCCCAGTGCTGCCTCTGTCCTGGATTCCAGCAGGTTGGAGGCGAGGAGGTGGATCGGGATTTTTCTCCCCAAATGCCAGGCTCAGGTGTCTGTGAAGACAAAAGGATGCTAACAAACACCTGGGGAAGCAGACAGGATTTAACAGAAAATGAAGCAGCACAGCTTCTCCTGCAGCCTTGCCCCAGAGCCTGGAAGGAAGCTCCAACATTAAAGTGTTGAACCCCTTCTGTGAAGGCACCACGGGAATGCCTCATCCCAGCGCTTCCTCACAGCCTGTAAAGGCAAGGATATGCTCTGCTCCATATATTAATCCCCTAATCACTAAATTAATTTCCATCTCAGTTACAGCATGCTCAGAGTCTATTAGTAAATCCTGGCCTGGCTGCTTGGCAACTTTTGTTGTAAGATTCCTATTAGATCGTGTTTCAAACTGGCGGAGATGGAGCAGTTATTATCTTAATAAGTCAAACATTAAAGGCACTACAGCGGGGATGGGAGCGCTCCTGCTGCTCACAGCCGTGCATCCAGGCACGCACAGCACACCTGGATGGATGGCAGGGATCCCCACACCTCCCACCCTTTGGGAGCCCACCCCGTGCCCTGAGCATCCCTGGGGCCAGCTCCATGCCATGCTGCACGTCATTCCTCACTCCTGAAGCCCACGCAGAGCTGGTGTCCCGCTGCGCTTCACTCCACAGTCCGATGCCGTCATTCTTGAGAAGGACAACCAGAAGTCTTTGGTCACTCATCTGTGAACTGGTTTTCACCCAACCCATGGTGCACCCCCTGCACAGGCAGGATGGAGGTACAGGCAGAGGGGTACTGGGCAACACTGTGCCCGGCTGTGGAGGGCTCAGGACCAGCACAGGGGAACACAGCCCTGCTGGGGATGCCCAGGAAGGACACGGGCATGGACAGGCACTGTGTGTGCCCCCCAGGCTGGCGCAGGATGCTGTGCCAGCTCGCTGCTGATTGCCTCCACCACCCACCCCTCTTCCCGCACCACACGCCGCCTCCTCCGGCTCAGTGGCGTGAAATTTAATTTGCAGCAATCAGCTGGAGGTGAGGCAGGAGCCGAATTAGCTCGACGTGATGCTCTCGCCTCCGCCCAGACCCCCCCAGCTGGCAGGCGGCGGAGGCACACGGTGCCCTGCCTGTCACACGAACGGGGGTCACCCAGCCAGGGCCACCCTGGGAACACGGGATCAGCCAGAGCTGCCGTGCTCCTCCCGTCTGGTTACAGCAGCAACGCGGAGGGTGAGTTATGGCGTGGCTGGATGCACACATATTCTGATAAGGAAGAATAATAACTTGTCAAAGATATATATGATATGTGTTTTCTTTCCAGACAGAATATATATTGGGATAATTCATCAACTCGGCCTGGCACTGGCCAGAAGAGAGAAAGAAGAGAAAAAGAAACTCAATAAAAAGAAGTCAAGGCAGAAAACCCTCTTGGCAATGAGTCCCTCCGCCCTGCCATATCCTTCTGCTCCAAGTCTGGCAGGGACTCCTCAGCTGCTCCAGTGGACTCTGGTCTGCATCCTCAGGGATGGTGTGCCATGACCACCACGGTGGGCCTGAGACAGCCATGTCCCTGCCCACACTATGGCCATGAAGAGGAGTTAAATGTGAGTGACTGAAAGAAAAACTGGGCCAAGGCAGAAAATTAACTACCAGCAGCCCCAACTCCATGCTGCCTAACCCTGTTCTAAGCATGTCCCACGAGGAGAAGTGTGGCACAAACACCAGGACATGGGGGCTGAAAGTTGGCACATCCCAACCTGGCACACCCAGGGACCACAGGAAGATCCAGAAGGGGTTTATAAAGTGATTTGTCAACTGACAAGCAAAAAATATATTACCAATTTAGGCCCGTGATTTGCCTGCAACTTTTTTATCCTTGAGATGTTGTTGAATAGATTAAAGTGTCAGCTTTGATCCATGCATTTGGATGGAAACATAAATATCGCTGGCGCTTATCCTCCCGGTCGGCACCTGCCACAGGGCCAGCGTGCCCAGGGGTGCTGCCTGGCCGTGCCCACCCACCACACAGAGCCCACAGGGCTTCTGCAGGGACCTTCTGCCACCTGCTCTCGTTTGGCAGCACTTTTTGGGCTGCTTCTTGTCCCCCAGGTTTCCATGGGAGGAGGCAGCTGCCGTGGAGCAGGAGGAGGAGCAGGATTTGGGTGGTAATCCTGTCTATCCTCCCTGCACGCTCTGCTGAGCTCGGCGTGGCTTCACAGCTCCCAGCCCAGCTGTCCAAGCAAATCCTGTTCACATAGAGCTGCCAGAGGGGGATAAGAGTGAACAGGGCAACAGATTCCCTCTGCTCCTCAGTCCAGGAGCAACCTTGCTCCTGCGGATCTGCACCCACCTGCCTTGCTCCCTCCATCCTGCAGCTCTGACACAGGCACAGCAGGAGGCTGCTCCCAGGCAGCACCAAGGCAACACCCCCAGAAACGCCAAGACAGCAGGGTGAGACCTGGGATTATGCTGATACTTCATTCTGTGTGAATTTGGCTGGACCTGCCAATGTTTTAATTCTAGTATAGGGCACAGGCTCAGCTGGGGAGTGTAGGAAGGGATTTTGGATGCACCTGGGATGTGGGATGAACACCCCAGGTGCAGGATGTGCCACCAGGACAGTTCCCATGCTGGCACCACCCCTTCAGCCACATCAGACACAGCCCCAGGCGGTGCCAGGCTGGTGCCAGCCAAGCTCTTGCTCCTGGAGCAGTGAGCAGAGATCACTGTTCTGGGTAATTTCCTGACGCAGAAATACTCAGCATCGTTCCACTTTCAGGCAGGGAAACAAATGAGTCTCTTCTTGCTCCCCTCTCCTGTTTTCCCCTCCTTCCCACCCTCATTTGATCCCACTCCATGTGGCAACATCAAACGAGTGTTGAATATTTTAGCTCCTGTAAAATATTTATGTTATAACGCACAGAAGGAAATTGGTCGCTTCCAAGCCATGTAAACATATGCCTCTGAACAGCTGGATCCCAGGCAGTGCTGGGTGAGATGTGGCTGCACAGCTGTTGCATTCCCAGGTATTTAAAGCTCTGGGAGGCCAAAGATCACCAGGAAAGTGCAGGGAAGAGAGGACCAGGACCTCAGAGCCCATATGGCTACTGATGGAGTGTCACTCACCCTCAGGCAGCTCCTCTGCCCTATCCCACAAAAAAGTGGGCAGAGGAAGTGCTCTGAACCCCCAGAAGAGCAAGAGGAGGGTGAGGGCCTGCCCTCCACCCAGCAACTGGAGATTAATTGAGGCCTGCCATTAAAATGTCACTAAGAAAATTATTAAGTTAAGGTAAACCACTTCCACGCGTCAAAAGCAAAGGCAATCAGTCCCAGTCATGTCCCCCTAGGAAATTATGTGGAGTAATTAATCAAAAAGCTAATGAGAAATGTGTTTTCTTTCCCAGCCTAACACCACATCATATTCTTATTAGCCAAGGTTATTACAATAGTAATCATGCATGCTCCGAGTTCAGATTGGGTTTTTTGCTCCACTGCCACCAATTTAGAAAGCCATTAATGGGAAAGATAAACCCCAATACACAAACCAGCCTTTTGTGTTTGTGTGCCCAGCGGGTGATCCTCGCCTGCACCCGCCAACACATGTTCCCTGTCACCCAATTCCAGGCCACTCATGCCTGTCATGATGGGCATCACTGCAGTGGGCACAGCAGAGACACACCACAAACCAGGGAGCTGCTGGAGCGAAGCCGCCAGATCCCCTGGTGTCTTGTTCTGCTCTTCCAGCCCTTTCCCAGAATGGAAATCAACACCCAGACTCCAGCAGATATTTCCACTGTGCACAGAGACAGTTTAGGATTAGGGAAATTGAGAATGGTGCTGGTTGTGAGCACCCAGTCCTGACACCGGATGCTCATCCCTTATCCAGATCTATCCCTCTTATTCCAGTGCCAGGAAGGAGGACACAAGTTATTCTGTAAATCCAGCTGGAAGCAAGTAATCTGCTTGCTACAAAGGTTCCCCCTTGGCCCAGCTCAAAGCACAGCCACCTGCCAATCTCAGCAGCCCTAAACTGCACCGTCAGCACCCGGCAAAGGGAAACCAGCTCTGCTTGATATTCAACATTAAATAATTCAGCCCCTACAGAGAGACGGGGGAGAAGAATGAGCCTGACAAAAAATATAAAGATTTCCTATGCCCTGTTAAAAATGCATTGACCTGATTAGCTGAGCTCGAGGAATGCTGAGCCACGCTGGAGCCGAGCAGGGAATCCCAGTCTGCAGTGACAGCAGCTCAGAGAGGATCTTGGTGGGCAAATCCCACTTTTCAGTGCACAGGAGCTTTTTTTTTTTTTTGTGTGTGTGTGTGTGTGTGTGTGTGTTTTCTTGCTAAGCCTCTTTTCCTTGCTTGCCTATACATGACACTTGGAAGATTTTACTGCAAGAGAGTCTTTCCTTTATAGAATCACAGAATCATTTAAGCTGAAAAAGACCCCCAAGATGACCAAGTCCAGCCTTTGACTGATCACCACCTTGTTAACTAGATCAGAACACTGAGTGCCACATCCGGTTGTTTCTTGTCCAGGGACATCCCACACCTTCCCCATGCAGCCCTTGGCAGCTCCCTCGGGATTCTGCAGGCATGAGCTGGGGCATTGCAGTCCCCCACCCACCCTGTCCTGAGCAGCCACCCCTGAGCCCCCCTGCACAGCTGCCCCTCTGCCTCCCCACCTGCCAAGCCACTGAGAAATCCCACACAATCTCTCCAGGATGTTTGGCAGCCCCAGCTTTGATGTGTGGATTAATGAGAACTGACACTGCTGGAGTAAAGCCTTCAGAAGCCCAAAGGCAGGGCCCGGGGCAAGAGTGGAGAGGATGAGGCTCTCTGAGTGCTCCCTTTGATTGCCCTGTGCTTGGCTTCACCTCCCAGCAGCAGGAGCAGGGTGGGAGCCACGGCTTGCAGGGGTGGTGGCATACACAGTTGGGCTGTCTGGGGCTGGGAGGTTTCAGTGGGTACCCTGGGTGGTCCCACTGGACACCATCCCTGGGGCTGGATCCACAATGGCACCCTGGCACGGCTGTCCCAGCAAGGATATCCCATGGGAGCCCAGGCTGGAGGTGCTCCCTCCTCACTGCCCGCCCATGGCACAGGTGAAGGTCACAGGTGCTCACCTGTAGCACTGGAGCTGCACTGGCCACGAAGGGGGTGTGATGCCTCCATGGCCTCTGCCTGGAACAGAGCTCCTTCTCCTCTAGGCTGGGCACCTTGTGGCACAGCACCTGAGCAGGGCTGGATTTGGCCAATGTGCCAGCACAGCATCAAGAGAGAAAATAACCACATCACCATCCAAATACCCTAAAGAGGAAGTGCTGTAAGGCAAAAAAGTCCCTCAACCCACTAACTGAACAACCTCCAGGCATAAGCCTCCCTGGGATCCCAACAGGAGCACAGCCGGGGGCAAGGAGCTGTTTGTGGTAAGTGGGATGAGGAAGGATGAGGAAGGCTGTGGTGTGAGCAGCAGCCAAGACCTCTAATCCCTGCTGCCAGCATTGTTCTCTAGGACTCTCCACAGCCCCCATCAGTGCCAAAACAAAAGGGGTTTCCTCAGGGTGGGTGGGCAGAGCCCTGGGTGCTACATTGCCCAAAGAAGGGCCCTGCTTTGCTCTGTACCCTTTAGGAAGAAATCCATTCACTGGCTGGTAATTACACACAGGCCAGAACAGTGCCGGGTTATTACAGCTATAAAGCACTCCACAATTATAATCTGGAATTCCTGCTGTAGAGTGTTTACTGTTGGAGCAACACCTGATTTACAGCAGGGCACCAACCTGGCCCCTGGGCTGGAGGTGCCAACAGGCAGAGAGTCCTGCCCTTGGCCACTGCTGCTGGAATCCCCTGGAGCAGCCACAGGCACCAGGGACGTGGCCATGGACAACCCCTGGGTCAGCTAAGGCTGTGAGCCTCTCTTGTCAGCCCTGCAATCCCTGTCCCCACAGCTGGGGGGACCAGGCTCCAGGCACTGCCATCCCCACCTTCTCCACCTGCACAGGAACTCGGGCTGGCGGCAGCAGCATCGTCCAGCCATGACTGATGAAGTTATAATTCCTGAGGTTCCTCCAAAATGAATATGGATGCACATCTGCCTCCGCTTAGGTGTAACAAATTGGTAGAGATTGTGTTAAATTGTACTGGAACTGTGTCCACTGCCAACATCCCAACTACACATCTAGCTGTTGAGGCCCAGAGTTGTGGGATCAGCCATGGACTGGAAGAAAGAAATGCTGCAGTTTTAATTCTTCTTCAGTTTCGTGCAGAGAGGGTGCTCCACAGCCTCCTGCTCCTGGAGAGGATAAGCAGACACTGTAGGAGAGGCAGGGGCGGCCAGGCTGCCCCTGAGACCTCATTCCATGATGGGGACACGACGCTGTCCCCAGGGGTGGCTGCAGGGAAACTGAGGCACGGGAAGCTTCCCACGCCCCGGGTGTGCAGCAGAGCGTGGCTGAACCATGAGCCCGATTGCCCAGGGCCTTGCTCAACCCGCCAGATAACGCATCTAAAACATGTTTATTTCCATCCAGGCTGCTTCTCAATTTGATTATTTATCTCCCATTTAGCCTCTGACAGATCAAAGGCTCAGCGGAGGGGAAGCAGAGCTGGGCTGCGCATGAAAATGAGCCTTGATACATAATTAATTAACATAAAACAGTTTCATTAGGAGATGGTGTTACATGGCTGTTTGTCTTAAAAATTTAAGCGGTGTAAAGTGCACGAGGGAGAACACATCTCTCTGCCAGCCCCTTTTCCATTGCTGCCCATCCCAGTCCAGCTCCAGCTTCCAGGAGCACAGGGAGGGGCCGGAGCGTGGCCTCTCTCCCTGAATTGCGTGCGATGTCTCCTACCCTTGATTATTAATCTGTTTTTAATTCTATTAAGAGATAGCCAGGAGAAAGAGTATCAATTTTAGATTAACAAGGTTATTAGCACTTAATTATGTGAGGTGTCTTTGTAATTGAAAAGGAAAAGAGGAAGCGCCATAAATATCCCGGCCCCCGAGCTCCTGGGGGTTTGCGGGTGGCTCTTTATTCACGAGGCTGTGGAACCATAAATATTAAATATCTGGTGAAAAAAAATTACAAGGCAGAGAGAGGATGCCCTCTGGATATTCCGGCGCCGAATGTTCTTGCATTTACAAATATTCATTAACTGGGATCTGCAAAGTTATTTCCACCAAGACTCGGCGAAGGAGGAAAAGAGAGAGAGGTTATTGAAAAAAAATAGAGTCTAGAGTAAATATTATTAGTAATTTTTATCTCTGCGTGTCCCTAATTATTCCATAATTAGGGAAAGTGCACATATGCATATACAATCACTAACCTGTCGGTCTTGGGATTTTTCACTCCCAGCCCCGCTGTGGGATGGAGTTGCTGAGGAAAAGTCTTTCCCAAAAAGAAATGGGGGTGTCTGTGCCCTGGGGAGACCCCACTGTGGCATCACCCCCCAGTGCTCCGTGCTGAAAGCCCAGGATGACTTAGGGAGCCACCAGCTCTTCTGAGCACCCACGACCTGGAGCTGCTGCCAGTTAGAGAGAAATTAAATGACAAATCTCAGGCTCTTTTTAATTAAAAAATAATAGAACTCAGCAGGCAATGGTGCAATAACATGGCCCTTCCAGAACCCACTTTGCTAGAGCTGTTAAAAAAACAGCAGCCAAGAGGCAGGTGCAGGGGGAGAAGTCACATTCACTTTCCTGGGGACAGGTGTGACAGGACAGGTGTGACAGGACACACCTGGGGTGAGTGAGGGTCCATTCCCAAGATCATCCCTCTGACCAGCCCCCCCAAACCCCCCTGCCATGGGCAGAGGGCTCCTGGGGTAAGGCAGTGTCACACCCCAGGAATTAAGCTCTTAATCTAAACTAAACACATTACCATGAGCTCATCAACAAAAATCTAATTATGCTGCATGAGGCCAAGCTTAATTGCTCGTCCTTGACACGAGCAGTGCCCACGGAAGCCCATGAGCCAGCAAGAGCCTGATATTGGTATTATCCTGCTCCTTGGCAAAAGTATAAAAGGAAAACGGGAGGGAAAACACCGTTGTGCAATTAGCAGCGGAACACCAGACAAATCCATTCATTAATTGCTGGGGGCAGCTCTGAGGGTCATTAGCAGGTGCCTGTCTCAGGGTTGAGCAGGGTGAGGCTGCTGGGACAGCAGTGCCAGATCCAGAGGGACAGAGAGACAGTGGCAGGACCATAGCGACTCCAAAAAGGAGGAAAACAGCTTAAAAAACAGATTTTTCCCAGGGTAACAGGTATAAAGAGTGGAGCTGGAGTAGATTCCAAGCTCAGCCCTGTTGTCCCACCGTTAGGAGCCAGGCCCCAGCTTCCCTCCAGCACCCCTGGGCTCCTCGTTTGCTTATCCCACTAATGAGGGAATCAGGATGCAGGAGGTGGCTGAGCCCCACTGCCTCCCCCGCACGCTCCTCCCCGACTTATCACTAGTCACAGGATGTTTACAATAATTTTTAATTTGTGCAATTATTAATCATTTTTCTATCTGTCTCATTTGCATAATAATTACTCTGCTCGCTGTTTGCCATGACTGTGAATGACAGTGGTTTAAATTAAATTAAGATTTTAATATTCATTTTTGGGGGGTTAAAGCTAATCAGAGTTGCTGCTCGATGCCAAGACCGGGGCTCTGCCCTTCCAGAACCACTAATGAAGAGATCCACGTCCTGGTGTCACTCCTCCATCTCCATCACCCTGCTCATCCCAGAGGATCCCACAGCATTTTCCAATTGCTCTGCTGCCAGAATTGCTCAGACAAGGCCACATCTGGGACAGGAGATGTGGGATGCAGAGCAAGGGCAAACCTGCCTCGCTGCTCCCTGGGCAGCACACAAGGACAGGATCATCACCTGAGCTCCCCCATACCCTCACTGTGCATAGTTACATGTTAAAAATAAAGTATCTGGTAACAAACAAATAATAGGTGTATAAATCCAGCATTGTGATGAATAAGGAAGTCCCCAGGGTAGTGCCTCTTAAATTTTTAAACCCCAGCCTTCAAAATCAGCTGCAAGAGCAGAACCTGATTCTGCTTTCAGGTCTTAAGCACAACATTTTTTTTTAGTACCAGCATAAAAAGTGATTTACTTCCCTAAGAGCAGCTTACAATTCCAGCTATGACATAAGCCAGCTGTGACTGTGGCTCTGCAAGAGCAGCCACTGTCACCAGGCAGGTGAGGAAGGTACCAGCATCCACCTGAGTGACAACTCAGCTCACAAGGGCAAATTCAATCATTCCACAGTAGTTTTTTTTACACTTCCAGCAGCACTCAGATAAGTGAGAGCAAAAATGAGAGTGTATCAAGTGGAACTGCACTTGTCAAGGCTGCACTTGCCTCAGGCTACGGGGGCAAATAAAATAGGACCTTGATGTCAGAAAGGGGAAGTACAGCTGGAAACACCTGAGCAGCCTGGCAACACCCTGGGAGCCCCCACGTCACACTGTCACCTCCTGATCCCAAACCATTTCCCTGCCCAACAGGCTGCAGCAGGGAATGATTTACCCACATTGGAAAAAAACAGCACCACGCAAAATCCAGTAAAAAAAAGGTGTTATTTACAGGTGTACACACCAATTCCAGGACAGCTAGAAACATTACAAGGGGATAAAAAAACAGGGAAATCCCAAAAGTCTGGAATTCCAGAGCAGATTTTGCCATTATCCCTCCCACCCACAGACCTCCTAATGCTGGAGAATCCCTGAAAAGAGGAATTCTGCCCTGCCCCTGCCCTCTGCTGCAGCCAAGGCATCTCCATGGAAACTGCTGCCTGCATATCATCTCTGTTCCCTGGAACCTCAACAACTGTATTTATTTCCACAAGTGCTTTCTGGCACGCAGGGATTAAGGGAAGCTCTGCCCAGCCTCCAGCTCTGAGACTGACAAATCTGATCACAGGAGAGGGGTTGTTGCACTTCACAGTGAAGCCTCAGGCAGCAGCACAGGGGAAGTGCCAAGATCAGCACTGCCCAGAAGGGTCTGGGGGGGAGGCCAGCTGCCTCAAAGTACAAGGGAAGCAATTTAACCACTCTCCATACATTTACTTCCAGAAGAAATGGACCCCAGGGTCTCCAGAAGATCTGCAGGGGCTCCAGAAGATCCTGCTACCCAATGCAGCACTGCAGGTCACTCTTCTACTGCCAGAACGTTCCCTGCTCAGTTTCCTGCTTGGGCAGGGCCAGGAAAAGCTGAGTTTGAACTTCACTGCACGTTGGTGGCCCTGGGACCTACAGGGCACAATAACTACACAAACTTAACAGAAGTTCAGAAGCTCAACCTCAGTTCTGGAGCAGACAGACCCACTGCATGAGGGTGACTGCCTCATGACCAAGTGTTCAGCATATTTTCACCTGAGATTTAGGACACCTGAAGGCTTGGGAACCACCCTCAGAGGTCAAAGCATTTGGCATAGAACAGAAAAAGACAAGTAAAGGGACCAGAAACCAGTGTCTTCCCCAGAAAGCTGGGGGGTCCTGCAGGCAGTGGCCCCTGCAGGTCTCTGAGCTCGTCCCTGGCTGTCAGGGAACTCCAGCCTTTCCTCTTGGAAGATGGTCCACTGGGGACACTGAAAGCTTGTTCCAGGGAGAGCAGGCCATTCCTCACAGCTCTGGCAGCAGGTGATGTCCATGGGGTCACACTCCAGGAGCTCTGCATAGCTCTTGTCTCACCTACATGTCCTCAACACTCCACTTGTAGGCGAGTTCCTGCACCGCCTTCTTGTTGGCAATCCGGGCAAAGCGCTGCTGCTCGAACCCGTTGGACCTGCAAAGGGACACCCAGGTGACCAAAAGCTGCTGGGCAGCAGCTCTTCTGAAGACACAAAACTTGTTAGAGGCACTACAAGCTTTCCACTACTCTGGTTACTGTGGTTACCAACAGTTTGCATCTCTGAGGTTACTCACCCCTGTCCTGATAGTACTGGCCTTTTCCCTTCTGTCCCATCAACTATTTGTAACTTCATCTATCCAAATATCCAAATGCCAGTCTCACTTATCCCCTAACTCGGAATCATTACCATCCTGAAGCAAAACCCATTTATTTTTACTCTTATTCCAACAGGAACAAGTACCTGTCCACACCATCCCAGCGATGCCCAGGCCAGATGTTAAACCTGTTGAGTGGAGGTGCTGGTCCCTTGTACCTGGGTTTTTCTGGAACAGAAAGAGCAGAACAGCTGTTTTCAGCACAACCAGGAGGTCACATCCTCTCACCCACCCCCAGAGGTGTCTGCAGGTACACACAGGCAGAGTGCACAGGCTGCCTGACAGCCAGGTACAGCTCCCAGAGGAAGCTCCCAAAAGCACAGTTCAGCAAACTGCACACTGCTGAGTTTTAACTCACCAGATCCTGCTCTCTCAGCCAAGAAATCATAGTTACCATTACTGGTAACAAACCAGGAACTCCAGAGACCCCAAAGAAAGTCCCTCAGGAGGGAGCTGCTCCAGCAGCCTTCAGCCATTGACTGAACAGCAGCTGCCTTGCTACACTGCTGAGGCCTTAAACCACACACAGGTGTAATTCCAGAGCCAAACCTTTTTCCTTGTTCTCCTTGGCTTTCCTCTTTTTGATGAGGGCAGCCATGGGGTCTCCTTCCCTCTCTTGTTCCCTCAGCATCCGATCCAGGTCCTGGTCATCAATGTAACGGGCCAAGGGCTTCTGCATCTCTTTGATTGCATCTTCCACGTTCTGCTGCTGCTGCCTCTCCTGTGCCAGCCTGGAAAACATAAGAGTTTCACTCAAACCCAAGCAATCATTCCCTGGGACTTGTTCAATTCACAGGATGGATCATGGTCCTGAACTCCCACTGTATGTGCAGCATTCCCAATGCACCTCCAGCAACACAGGGAATAACTGAGGGGGGTCTATAAGACACATGGAACATGCTCTCTCCTGGTCCCAGGCTCAAACTTGGAATGAAGTAAAATGCAATCACCAGAGTGGAAGCAGATCCAAACAGGGCTAAAGGCAGAAGATGGGGAGCATTGGGAGCACCTTACCCTTTCCCCCACTTGGCATATTGCTCTTCTCTCTTGGACTCTGCCTCAGCCTTCAGCCTCTGCTCCAGCTGCTCCTGTGCCAGGTTCCTCTTGCGGCCAGACTTGTCTCGGAACACAGTCTTGGCATTCCGGGATTCCTCTGGAAGGGAGAGATGCCTCAAGTCACACGTTTTGGAACACAATTCAATTACTGTAACTTTCCTTTTGCTTGTCCTACTCTCCCAAAGAGCCTGCCACCCAAAGCCAAGCAGGGTTACAGCTTGTGCTCTTCCCTGCTGCCCCCCATAGACCCTGATTATCCATCAGCTCCTCCACCCATGCAGATGGGGCAGGAAAAAGGAAAGCCTTTCACCTTCCTTGTGATTTCCCTGGCATTGCTTTGAAATCCCTGTTTGAAACAGTGACGCTGGCCAACACTTCCAGCAGCATGTCCAGGTGCAGCTCCACAGGGATGTTCCCCACCAGCATTTCAATGCCAGGGCCTGACACAGCAGGTGAAGCAGAGAAGGAGGCAGTGAGTTGAGGCTTGGGCTGTGTTCCCACATTCCTACCTTCCAGGTGCTTGATGCTTTTGTCGCGCTTCTGGAGCTCCTGCTGCTCCTTCCGCAGCACATCTGCTGACACCAAGCCAGCTCTGACCCCAGATGACATCGTGTTTGCCTGGAAATCAAAGAAAACCCACATGTCAGCTGGCTGAGAGCAGTGCACTGAGCTGGAGGTGTAACAAGGGGTGACCCAAACCCACGAGGAACAGAACAGAGACAGCCCTGTTAGAGTCACTTGTACAAAAACTTCCCCAATTTGTCAGTCGTTGGCCTTCCAGTTTTCCACAAGAGGAAACAACAAACAGCTGGAATGCAAAGAGGCTGTTTACCTTCTTTGGAGACCCCTTGGTGTCCTGGCGATGTGGGGAGTGGTCCAGGGGACTCCGTGACCTGTGCTGATCCTTCCCAGCTGGAGAACTCCCTCCTGGAGGAGAGGAATCAGAGCATGAAGATTTGCCAATTCCAGCCAAGAGGATAACACTCAGGGAATTCCTGATGTGCCAGCAGAGCACCAACCCACAGCACCCACCTGTGGGGAGCCTGGAACATGATGGCAGGACAGAGGGAGCCCACAGGGCAGGTGGGACAAACCTGTCCCACACTCACCTTTCATTCGGCTCTTCCTCAGACCTGGTGAGCCGGACTTGTCCCTCCGAGGGGACAAATCCTGACGCTGCCTCCTGGGAGGGGCTGGATCAGGGGTGTCACGACGTTGCTTCCTGGGAGGCGATGAGTCTGGTGTGTCGTGACGCCGTCGCCTGGGAGGGGATGGGTCTGGTGTATCGTGACGTTGACGACGCCGGGGAGGGGATGCATCAGGAGTATCGTGACGTTTCCTCCTGGGAGGAGATGGGTCTGGGGTGTCGTGACGTTGCTTTCTGGGAGGGGATGGATCAGGGGTGTCGTGACGTTTCCTCCTTGGAGGAGATGGATCAGGAGTATCATGGCGCTGCCTTCTGGAAGGGGATGGATCAGGGGTGTCGTGACGTTTCTTCCTTGGAGGTGATGGATCAGGAGTATCATGGCGTTTCCTTCTGGGAGGAGATGGGTCAGGGGTGTCATGACGTTGCTTTCTGGGAGGGGATGGGTCAGGAGTATCATGACGTTTCCTCCTGGGAGGGGATGGATCAGGGGTGTCATGACGTTTCCTCCGGGGAGGGGATGGATCAGGGGTGTCATGACGTTTCTTCCTTGGAGGAGATGGATCAGGAGTATCATGACGCTTCCTCCTTGGGGGAGATGGATCAGGAGTATCATGGCATTTCTTCCTGGGAGGGGATGGATCAGGAGTATCGTGGCGCTGCCTCCTGGGAGGGGATGGATCAGGAGTATCGTGGCATTTCTTCCTTGGAAGAGATGGATCAGGAGTATCGTGACGTTTCCTCCTTGGGGGAGATGGGTCAGGGGTGTCGTGGTGTTTTCTCCTGGGAGGGGATGGGTCAGGGGTGTCATGACGTTTCCTCCTGGGAGGGGATGGGTCAGGGGTGTCATGACGTTTCCTCCTGGGAGGGGATGGGTCAGGGGTGTCGTGGCGTTTCCTCCTGGGAGGGGATGGGTCAGGGGTGTCGTGGCGTTTCCTCCTGGGAGGGGATGGGTCAGGGGTGTCGTGGCGTTTCCTCCTGGGAGGGGATGGGTCAGGGGTGTCGTGGCGTTTCCTCCTGGGAGGGGATGGGTCAGGGGTGTCGTGGCGTTTCCTCCTGGGAGGGGATGGGTCAGGGGTGTCGTGGCGTTGCCGTCTCGGGGGGCAGAGCTCCAGGGAGCCGTTGTGTTTCCCTCTGGGTGGCGAAGGCTCCGGGGAGTCGTGGCGCTGCCGCCTGGGAGAAGGTGACAATGAGCTCAGTTTTTGTTTGATTGCCTTGGAAACAAAGCCCAAGTGGGAGCTGCACAGCTGTGAAGCTGCAAACAGCTCTGTGAAGGTGAATTCAGGCAGATGCTGTACCTCCACACAGACCTGCAGTGCTGGGGCACAGCCCGCCCAGAGCACACCCCAGAAACCCTCCCTGCCAGCCTGCATCACAGGAGAGCTGGAATTCTAAGATCCCCACCCTCACCATCATTCAGATCCACAGGGATCATCACCCTGATTTCCCTGGACTATGGGACAGTTGTTCCCCATGCCCAGGGAGCTGCCAGTTCCACGCCCAGGGAGTAGCTATCCAGCAGGGAAAAGTCCTGTGTACACCTGTGCCCACATTTCACAGCAAAGCACTTGGAAACTGCAGCACCAGACAGGCAAAGACAGGAAACCAGAGTGAGCAGAATTCCTGGCTGAAGCCCCCATACCTCATGGCAGACTTGGCAGGTCCTGAAACATCTGAACTCTGGGAATCCTCATCCTGGTCTGGAGAACAAAGAGAGTCACCACTGTCAGGCCTGTGGACAGCTCAGAGTCCTCCAGTGCTTCAAGGATTTACTTTTTTGTCTAGTGTCATTTTTTAAGTTGTTATCACTGTTTAGAGCAATCAAACATCAGGGTGAGGAGGTTGAAGGGTCTGCTCTCACCTCCCAGAACTTTCCATTTGGAGTTTGTTCGGAATTCCTCCATGAGCTTCACCTCATCAGGGCGTTCATCAATGAACTCTGCCACCTGGAAACACAACACCAGGGCGAACAACACGGCTGGGAAGGAAAAGAAAGGCAGGATTTCCACCCTCCAACACAACCCATTCAGTCTCACTGCTGAGGACACTGATGCCTGACCATCCTTCAGCTGCCTTCTCACAGGAAGATCCCAAAACAACTTCCCAGAGCCTTTCCCTTCTACATTTCCCTCTTCACTGCCAAAGTTTCCAGCCTGAGCCACACTGCAGTGGCCACCAGCAGTCCCAGCTCCCTCTGCCTCGTTCCAGCAGCTGCTCTGAAGCTCAGCACCATCATGCTGGCCCTGCCAAGTGCTCTTGGAAAACACAGGGGGATAAGGACCAGGGAGCTCACACCATGAAATCACACCAGGAATCCCACCCATCTCTTTCTAAAATCGATGGAAATTTTATCACAGGAATATAGAGATGAGAGAAGTGCTGGAGTCATGGAAACCAGCTCTTGGACTCCAGAATGGCACAAACAAAGGAAGAAGTGTGTTTTTCATCCAGCCAGCAGTTAGATTTTAAGTATTCCAGGCAGTACAGGCGGATGTTTAAAAGGCAAAATTTAAATCTCACCCACGCCTGCAGCAGAACCCACCAAAAGGCAGGGCAGGCCGAGGGGGGTTCGGCAGGAGGAGAAGGGAGTTATGGCCGGACAGGGCTCACCACAGGCATGTCCGCTTCGTCCTCCTCCTCCTCCTCCTTCTCCGGGGCGGCGGAGATGCTGTTCCAGCTCACATCGTCATCCACGATGCGCATCCTGCCCGTGGGGAGATCGTCAGGAGCGCGCGGCCCGTGAGGGGAACCCGGGCCGGGGGAGGTGGGTGGGTGAGATTTTGGGGGATTTGGGGGCACGGCCGGAGGACTCACCCCGCTCTGCCGGTGCCGCCCGGTGGTCTCTTCTTGCGGCGGCGGCGGGGCGGGCCGGGCTCGGCGGGGCCGCTCAGGTAGCGCCGCAGGTACTCGGCCTTGGACACCCCCGGCGCCGCCATCGCGGCCGCTGACGCAGAACTCCTGCGCCGGCAGGAAGGGGCGGGGCCTGGGTATAAATAGTGGTGGGCGTGGCAAAGGGCATGGCAAAGCAGCTGTCATGCCCATAAATGGATGTGTGGGCGGGGAGATGGGCGTGGCCTGATGTGTAATTACCATAAAAGGCACAGCGGGCATGGCCGCGGTTCCCACTGGCGCCCCTGGGCGGAGTAATGAATGAAGCTGTGGGCGTGACCACATGACCATACAAGGAGATATGGGCGTGGCCACAGGTCCCACGAGGGCCCTGGGCGGTGTTATGAATGGACTGTGGGCGTGGCCAGGCGTGTAATGGCCATTAAAGGCGCACTGGGCGGAGTTATGAATGGACGGTGGGCGTGGCCAGGCGTTGCCCACACTTGTGAATGGAGCGGCAGCAGTACCAGCACCAGAGGGATACGGCGTCTTCTTTATTTTGTCCGTGTACTTTTAAACAAACACCTTTACGGGGGGGTCGCAGCACTGACTTCCAGCCCCACCACAACACACCAGCACCCCACACAACACCTCCCATAGGAAGGCCCCGAGGGCCAGCCCCGCTTGCAGCCCTGACTCCCAGGAAGGGAGGAGAGTTCCTGGCCACAAAAAAGTCCTGGTCCCTGGAGCAGCTGGCACAGGGGGCAGAGGGGTCGGGCCGCCCCCCTGCTACCGGCCCGAGGCGGCCTCAGGCTCATAGCCCTCTGTCTTCATGTCGTTCAGGCCCAAGTCTTCATTCTGCTCAAAGCTGCGCTCGTAGCGCTCCACCCTCAGCTCCGGGTCCTCCTCTGGGGCGTACACGTTCTGTGGGGAGACAGGAAAACCTCCTGCACTCCCCTTTTCCCCAAGGCTCAGGCATCCTGCCCCCCCCGCCCCCAGCACACTCCAGGGAAATACAGAAAACCCAACCAAACTGCTCAAGCAGCCCCTCCCAAGGGCTGCAGGACTGTACCTGAAGGTAACTGTTGCCTGCAGGGTCATCCATGATGAAGTGAGCCTTGGTCTTCCCGTCTATGATCTGCAGGAAGAGAGCACGTCCAGCCATTAGGGCTCTTTCTAATCCTTCTGGCACTCTCACAGAGCACAGGAATCCAGGGCACACTCACCTCCTGCAGCTTCCCAATGAACTCTTGCAGCTTGCCTGTCCTGCTGGGCGTTGAGCTGTCCCCCAGAGTGAAGGGGTTTCTCTCCACCTGGAAGGGCAGGTGAGCACCAGTGAGGCAGCCAGGGCCAGCCCAAACAGGGACACGAAGGGGGCTGAGCCCCACCAGGACCACTAACCAGGTCACGGATGTCCTTCAGCAGCCCTTCCAGCGTGGTGAACTTCCCCCCTAGTGCTCCCATCCCCAGCTCAAACTCCAGCTCTGGGATCTCCACACTGCATGTCTCTGACTGTGAAAGGGGACAACCTGTGAGTCTCCATGGAGGGATGGCTGGACCCCCTGGACTCCTCACACCTCCCCAGGGGGACAGGGCAAGTATCTGAGGGCACTGTACCTTCAGGATGTCCCTCGTCATGTCAGAAGGGTCTGTAATCCAGAGGGTAATCCTGGTGCCTTGTGGTTCAATTGCTCCTCCAGACTTCACCTAAGAACACCTGCCAGTCAGCTCCATGGAATTTACCCTCAAATCACACCATGATGCTTTGAGAGGTTTTATCCCAGCAGCTCAGAGGCCACTTGAAATCTGGGACAGTGCCTGAATTCAACTCCAAAGCTGAGACAGATCCTCAAAACCCAGCAAAGACCACCTCCTAACACTGCCTCCAAATCCAGCCTCCCTCCCAGCCTGGCTCCAAACAGCCACACTGGAAAGCAAAGCTCAGGGAAAAAGGCACAGAGCACCACTCCCATCACCACTGCCTTCTCCTCGCACCAAAAAAAGAAGTCAGCAGTTTTCCAGCTCACCTCATTTGTCCTGTGCCCACAGGAGTCGCAGTTTGTGGCCATGATAATCACTTCCTTGAAGTGTGGGATTTCTGGAGCAGACAGTCAAGGAAAACCTCAAGGCAGCAGCCTCAGTCCCTCCCGAGGTGCTGCAGGACCTCACTGAGAGCGGCCCTGAGACAGCTCCGCACGCTGACAGGCTCCACTAGAGAACTCATTCAGTGCAGCAGGAAGAGTGCAGGGTGAGCACAGCAACACCCACCCCACACCACCCCCATGCAGACCCAGCCCATGCCCACCCCCTCAAAGGATACGCACCAACTTCATGTTGGTGTTGGCCGGGGCGTTGCACTCGGGGCAGTTGGTGTTGAACTGCAGGACCTGGGGCACAGGGAGGGCAAGGGGAGTCAGAATGTCCCAGCCAGCCCAGAACACCCGTCCTGGGTGTCACTCACCTCTGCACTGCAACATCACCCACCTCGTCCCTCAGATCCTCCGCAGCATCAGGCGGCTTTGCATCCACCTCCTCTCCCTGCAAGAGGAGCATTAACTCTGTTCCCTCCAGAACTCCCAGGGAGTGAGAGACTGGTCAGCCCTATTTCTCAGGCTGGGAACACATGGCCCAGCAACCCCCAGTCACCTCCAGTCCCAGCATAGCAGCCTGCTGGGGGGTCCTCCTGTAGTGGGTGACCACGAGGGCATCGTCCCTCCGCGGTGCATGGGGGTTCTCCACGAAGCTGTTCCCTGAGGGATCATCGATGATCTGCAGGAAAAGGGAGCCTGAGGGGGCTGTCCTGCTCTCCTCGTGCCAAACAGGGCCTCCCTCCTGAGTACACTCACAAAGGTGAAGGGGGAATTCATTTCTTTCAGCTGCCTCAGTTTAACAATGAACTCGTCTATTTTTTTTGCCACCTCTTCGTCTGTCGCCTGCAAGAGAACAAGGAATCATTTACACTGGAAAAGACCTCCAAGATCACAGAGTGCAACTGCTGCAGGGGCTGTCTGACCATGGCACAAACCAGAGCCCCCAGTGCTGTCCCCACCACCCTTGGACAACACTAACAGGCAGTAGGGGATGATCAGCCCAAGGCTTTGCCATCCCTGAGGAGCCCCCCCTTTCCCAGCACCTTACCCTGCGGACAGGCTGGTCCTGCTCCAGGCCTGCCACAGCTCTGTCAATGATCCCTTCGATGGTGGTGAGGACTTGAGAGGGGGAGAAAAGAGGTGATGACACTGTTAACACACCACAGCACCCTCCAAAGTGCTCTGAGCTGAGATGTGCCACCCACCTCCTTTCTGGGTGAAGGCAGGGATCTCAAAGTCCAGCTCTGGAATTCGAGCCGTGGCACAGTCAGTCTTCACCACCTCCCTGTTCATGTCCTGCACACAGAGTTGGGGAGCAGCATAAGGATCACAAATATATCCACAGGCTTCCACACATGGGAACCACACTGGGCTGTGCAGCAGCACTGGCTCCAGCTCCCTCTCCATTAGGAAAGGGCACATTTTGGGCTTGGAATGGTCACTACCAAGCAAATAAAGCTATTTCCCAAACACCACAGAAGAGAAACACTTTGTGGCTCAATCCAGGCCAGCCTGTGAGGGATAAAGGTTTGCACAGGGCGGCCCCCCGTGCCCTTCACCTGGCAGGAGGTGACAGCCAGGGTGTAGCACACGCCCTGCTCCTGGATCCTGCCTGCTGACTGGATCTCCGTGTTGGACCAGGAGCAGCTGTCGCAGGAGAAGGAGCTGACGATGATCTCTTTGAAGAAGGGGATCCTGGTGAGCAGGAGCCGCGTCACTCCCTGTCATGGGAACCCGAGTCCTCAGGGTGGTGTCCCCCAGGCTCCCCATCCCTGGCAGCACCTCCCAGCGTGGGCAGCTCCCTAACCCCAAAACTCCAGACCCCCAACCTCCCCCAGCCCCACAGCAGCCCCTGCCCAGCCCCTCCTGTGTCCCACTGCCCCCCAGCCCTCCCGATCCCACTAGTGCCCCCTGCCGTGGGGTCAGCTGTGGCCCCAGGGCATCTTTCCTTGCTCTTGCCCCTCGCAGCCCCCCGACCCCGCATCCCTGTACCCCCCACCCACCAACCCCCGTGCTGCTCCCACCCACCCCAACCCCTGCAGACCCCTATTCACCCCCAGGTCCCTCCCCAGCCAAGCCCTGCCCTATTCCCCGCTCCCCGCAGACCCCCGCACATCCCTGGCCCGCTCCCACCCCCCTGTCACCCGCAGATCCCTCAGGGAGGCCCCGCCATGGCTCCCCCCGGCCCCTCACGTTGCGGAAGCAGTTCATGCACAGGGACTCGATCTCCGCCGGCTGCTGCTCGCCATCCTCGGCGCTGAGGGGCCGGAACAAGGAACCCCCCGGCCCCGATCCCGACCCTGGTCCCGGTCCCGATCCCGGTCCCGCCTCCATCGCCCCCAGCGCGGACATCGCGGGGCCTCCGCTCCGCCGTCACGTGGCGGTCACGTGGCCCCCGCCGCGGCGGTCACATGACCACCTCCCAGGTCCCCCGATCACGTGACACGTGCTGCGATGGCGGCGCCTTTATTATTGTGGCTCATCCCCATCATCATCACCGCGACCCCCCGCCCGCATCCCCGCCCAGGCTCCGCGCCAGGTCCTTCCACAGCGCGTCCAGCCGCTCCCGCAGCTCTTCCACGGGCGGCGGTGGCGCATCGTGCAGCTCCTCCTGCTCCTCCTGCTCCTCCGGGCGGGCGCTGAGCTTCAGCCGCATCTCCTCCGTCTCCTGGTCCAGCGCCCTCGCGAACGCCTGGATCTGGATGTAGGTGTCCCTCCGGAACTCCTCCACCCGCCGCTGCACCTCCCTCGCCAGCGCCTCCCGGTAGCGCCCCGGCGGGTCCCCCCCGAGGGTCCCGGGGTACAGGCTCAGCTTGGCCTTCAGCTGCTCCAGGTTGCTCTGGATCTTGCTGTGCAGGTCCCGCGCGTTGCGGGCGAGCTTTGCGGAGAGCTCCTGGATGTGCTGGTTGAGCTGCTGGGGGGCGGCGCGGGCATGCGGGGCCACGCTGCGGTGCAGCTCCTGCACGTTGCGGTGGATCTCGGTGAGCAGCCTGTCGGCGTACGGCTGGAAGATGCCCTTCACCTGGTCCGTGTGGAAGGCGATCTTGTCGGCGTAGTGAGCCACGAAGTGCTGCAGCTCGTCCGCGCCCTCCAGGAGTTGCGCCGTCACCTCCCGGCTCGGCAGGAGCTGCCGCCGGAGCTGCCGCGCCCGCAGCGACACCTGGTCCAGCAGCTCCTCCGTCACCGGCTGCAGCTGCTGCCGCAGCTCGTCCAGGTGCTTCCCGACCTCCTGGTGCACCTCGTCCACGTACGGCGACAGCTTCACCCGCAGGCTCTCCAGCTCCCTGCGGAGCAGCTTCCGCAGGCCGGCCGAGTCCTGGGACAGCCGGGGCTGGGGGCTCCGGGGCAGGGGCGACAGCTTCTCCAGGAAGTCTCCCACGGAGCTGACCCCATCCTGAATGCTTTCATAGAATCATGGAATGGATTGGGTTGGAAAAGACCTCTGAGATCAGCAAGTCCAACCCTTGATCCAACCCCACTGTGATCACCAGCCCAGGGCACTCCGTGCCCTGGGCTGGTGATCACAGTGGGGTTGGATCAAGAAGTGGTGGATTCTCACTCAGTGCCACATCCACAGAATCACAGAATGGATTGGGTTGGAAAAGACCTCCAAGATCATCAAGTCCAACCCTTGGTCCAACTCCAGTCCCTTTACCAGATCATGGCACTCAGTGCCACGGCCAATCTCACTTGAAAAACCTCCAGGGATGGGGAATCCACCCCCTCTCTGGGCAGCCCATTCCAATGCCTGAGCACTCTCTCTGCAAAGAATTTTTTTCTGCTCTCCAACTTCAATTTCCCCTGGCAGAGCTTGAGCCCATCGTGCCCCCTTGTCCTATTGCTGAGTGCCTGGGAGAAGAGACCAACCCCCACCTGGCCACAACTTCCCTTCAGGCAGTTCCAGACAGTGCTGAGGTCACCTCTGAGCCTCCTCTTCTCCAGGCTGAACACCCCCAGCTCCCTCAGCCTCTCCCCACAGCACTTGTGCTCCAGTCCCTTCAGCAGGGAGCAGTCAGTCCTGCACAAAGTTCCTGCACAAGGCAGTCACAAAGCACCCCTGACTAACCACAGCATTCACTCCCCCCAATAAACACCAACACCCTTCCCATGAGGTTCTATGTCCCCAGAGGGAGAGAAATCGGCCCCCAGCGGTGCTGGTGGGGCCCCGGGCCACTGTACTCACGTGATGTCCCTGCCCAGCTTGCCGTGGCCATGCTCCAGGCTGTCCTTGTCCCACGTCAGCTGGCTGAGGTATTCCCAGAAGCCGCCCTGCCCCGACTTGGCCGGTGACACTGTAGGTGGGAGGGTGGCGTGAGTGGGGTGCCCTTGGTGCTGCCCTCACCCCCAGCTCTGCTGCCCCTCTGCCCGCACCCACCTGGGAAGGCAGCCAGGAGGGACAGGAGCAGCACAGCCTTCAGCAGCATGGTCTGCCGGGCCGGGCTCGGCGGGGCTGCGGGAGAGACGGCAGAGGGGAGAGGCTGCTCCACCAAGTGCTCACAGGGTGGTGGTGCCTCTGCTTCACACCCCCCGTCACTGTTCCCTGCAAGGACCTCTCTCCTGGGGCCTCCCATAACACTTGGGGGTTCCCTATAAATATGCGGGGTCCCCTGTAACACCTGGGGCTTCCCAAAACACCTGGAGTCCCCATAACACTTTGGGTGCCCTGTAACATCTGGAGTTGCCCTGTAAACACCTGAGGTCCCCCATAATACCTGGGGTCCCCTGTAACCCTGTGGTTTTGCACCTGAAATCACACCCAGCTCCTCCGGCCGCACAAAGCCAAACCAGGCACAAGGTGCCCCTGTTCTCCACCCCTCACCTGCCTCCTGGTGCCTCCCGTGTCCCTCCGCCGGGAGCCGGCCCGCGGTTCCCTTATATAGGTCCGGGGGGAGCAGAGGAGCGGCACGGAAAGGCTTTTTGGACCTCACTCCGTGTAAACACAACGTGGAGGTCCGTGCACGTTCCTGGGAGGTGACCTGGGGGACGGTCACCTGACTGCCCACTGCCCCCCAGGCTTGGGGGACGCGGCTGACCCTGCCCCGCAGCCGACCTTCGCATCCCGGAGGGAATGCTCGATGGAGCTGCCGGGGTGGTGCGGGGCAGCAGGATGGGGATGCGGACACGGCTGCAGCTCCTGTCCTGGGGCGAGGAGAGGAGCCGGGACCCCCGGGATGAGTGCGGGAAGGGTGAGCCCGGCTTTGGCTGTGGCAGAGAAGCGTGGGATGAGCGGTGGCCGTGTCAGCAGCCCGGGTAGGGAGCACAGAGCACACCTCTCTCTCTGCCGCTCCCGCCGGACACCCAGCCCGCTGTGCTTGGTGCTTTTCCCCCGGGAATACAGACGGGCACCCTACCCTGGGCGTGGGACGAAGTCCAGCGCTCCCGGGGTGAAACGTCCTCGGTACCAAAGTCCGCGCGGCTCCCTCGCCTGTGCCGACACGTGAGGTCGCTCCAGGCAGCGCTGGCCGTGCTCCCGTCTCATCCCATCCCTTCCCATCCCACCCCATGCTCCTGCCAGCAGGACGGCTCGAGGGGCTCGCTGTGGCCATCACTCAGTCCCCTTTTCCTCTTCCTGAGCTGGGAAGTTTCTGGGGACAAGACCTCCCTTCCCATCCAAGCCCCACTGCACCTGGTTAGGGTCCCCATGGGGCTGTGGTAATGAGGGGTCTGTCATACACCCAGCACAGCCCATAAAGCCCCAACTTGTGTGGCAACAACTGCCCCACCACCGTGAGGATGCCTGGCCACATCCAAGGGCTCTGCCCCTCTGGAGATCCCTGAGTACCCCCCAGTTGCTGTGGAACCCCAGTGAGGTGATGTTGGGGCCCTGGTCCCGTGCTGGCCCTCAGGCTCACCTGGCTGCCACCACCTTCAGCCAGCACAGAGACCCCCACCCACCTGCCCCAACCTTTGGTCCCTCTCCTAGGTTCCCCAGAACCCAAATTTGGTGTGATGTTCCCCCTTGGAGCAGCTGGACCAGATGGCCCAGACTGCCCATCCTCGGGCAGGACAGTAGGATGCAGTGGAGAAGGAAGGACACGGACCAGCATGTGCATCACAAGGTTTATTTCTGCCATGGACAGAGTCTGGGAATGCTTGGAGTGTGTGGGGATGGCCAGCCACCCCATGTCACCTCCCCACAGCACTGGGGGGGACTCATTGCTCCGGGGGTGGGATGGTGCTGAGGAAGGCAGACACCTTCTCCCGCACCTCCTTCTCCAGCAGCTCCAGGTGGTCCTCCACTCCAGCAGCACCTGAGTCCAGCTTCCCGCGCATCTCCTCCAGCCGCTGCACCAGCTGCTTCCCAAAGGTCTCTCCGAAAGGAGCTGCCTGCTGCCTGAATGCCTCCAGTGTCTGCCCCACACGCTGGTCCAGCTGCTGGACCAGGGGGCCCAGGCGCTGCCTCAGGCTCTCGGCATCACCGCTCGCCGCATCCCGCAGCTCCTGGGCCAGTGGGCTGAGCTGGGCACGCAGCTCCTCAGAGCTGGTGGCCAGGCGGGCACGCAGCTCCTCAGCCGCCCTCTCCATCTGCGCCGTCAGGCTCTCCAGCTGCCGGTTGAGCCCATCCTGCACCTCCTGGGCATAGGGGCTGAGTCCACGCCGCAGCTCTGCCACGCTCTGCCCCACCTGCGCCTTCAGCTCATCAGCCATGGGTGCCAGGTGCTCCTTCAGGGTCTCCACGCCGCCATCAATCTGCTCCTGCAGCCGGTCAGCGTAGGGGCTGAGGGAGGCCTGGATGCTCTCGGCGTTGTCCTGCAGCCGGTCCCGCAGCTCGGCTGCGTAGGGCTCCAGTGCCCGCTGCAGCTCCCCAGCCCCACGGTCCACCCGGGAGCGCAGCTCCTCGGCGTAGGGGCTCATCTTGGCCTGCAGCTGGCGGATGTTGGTACCGATCTGCTGGTGCACCTCGTCAGCGTAGGGCGCCAGCTTGGCCTGCAGCTCTGCCAGCTCCCTCCGGATCTGCTCCTTCAGCCGCTCTGAATCCTGTGCCAGCCGCGCCTGCAGCTCTGTGGCAAAGGGCACCAGCCGCTCCTGCAGGTCCTCGGCATAGGCACTGACACTCTGCAGGTTGCTCTTCAGGAGGGTGCTGGGGAGAAGGGACAGGTCAGTGGCTGGTGCCCCCAACACCCCATGAACCCTCCCAAATCCCCCAGTGCCCCAGACCATGGCTCAGCTCACTTGATCTGCTTGGTGAGCTCAGTCTGCTGCAGCTGGTCCACCGTCTCCTTGGCATTGCTGCTCAGCTCTGTGAAGTACTTCCAGATCACACTGGCCACCTCGTCGGGGTTCACATCAGCCCGTGCCCCTGCAAAGGGATGGTGGGATCAGTGCCAGCACAATTCCACTTCCCTGGGGACAGCAGGTCCCCACTGCTGCCCCGGGGCAGGACCACCCTGCGAGAACCAGGGACCCACACGCCAACTCACCTGAGACTGCAAGGAACACCAGGACAAGGGCAGCCACTTTGGGAGCCATCCTGAGCACTGGGGACTCCTGCAGGAGCACAGAGGGGAGGTGAAGAGAGGCCCAGAGTTTGGCAGCCCCCTGCCACCTACCCCACCATAGGCAATGGAGGCACTGGCTCTCTCCAGCCCTCTCAGCTGCTCACCTGTGCTGCCACAGCCACGGTACCTGTCGAGCCAGCAGCTCCCAGTGCTATTTATGCAGCCTGAGCACCCCCGTGGCTTCCACGCAGGCTGTGACACAGCCCCGGGCTTGGACTTTAGCAAGGTCAAGACGTGGAAGCACCTGATGTGTGCACAGCCCTGACATCACCTGCGGCCCTGACATCACCCACAGCCCTGCCAGCTCCTGGCAGTGTGCAAGGGCCAGCAGAGAGGGGATGGGGGTACACAGGACACCCCGGGGCTGAGCTTCTCCTGAGGATGGGGACCCTGGGCAGAGGGGACAGCTCAGTGCTCCATGACATGGAGCAGTGGCTGTGCTGGTGCTGTGTGGGATGTGTGGTGGTACCCGGGATGCGCAGTGGTGGAACAGGGCATGGGGTCTGGGAGGCACTGTGGGGACCCTGCAGCCCTGCTGCCAGCTGTGCTGTGCCTGGGATGGGCAGCAGGGCAGGACATGGGCTCGGGGCGATGGTGTGATGGAGCCTGGGGGCTCACAAGGCTGTGTATGTGCAGGATGGCATCACTTCTTCCCAGTCCAGCCTCCTGGTGGAAACCCTGCCAGAGGAACAAGTCAGGGCCCTGCAGGACACTGTGGACACACAGTGCTGGTGTGCCTGGGAATGGAGATGGGACCCGTGCGAGTCACTGGCCATGGGCATAGGACTCTTGGCACACACCTGGGGGTGCAGCCCTGCAGCCCTCACTCAGCCCACCCCACTCTATGAGGGACTCGCTTGGGCTGCAAAGCAGCTGTGATGTGTCATAGCGGGCAAAGGGCACAGCTGGCAGGGGCAGGGGCAGGGACCAGCTGGGCAGTGACAACGAAAAGGTCCAAAGAGCTCTCGGGGTGCCCGAGGGTGTCGTGCCCGTGGCCAGAGCCACTGGATGTCACCCTTGTGCCGTGTGTGCCCATGGCCCCAGGTGTGTTCCCAGGGCTGCAGTCACCGCACTGTGCCCTGCAGCGGGCACCAGGCAGGCTGTGCACACACACATGTATGCACAGGTATGTGCACACACACAGACACACACAGAGCCCCAGCAGGCTCCATCCCCATGGAATTTCCCAACTGCTGGCCGGATGCAGCCCTCCTCCAGCCTCTGCTCTCTGACCTTTGCACAAACCCCCTCAAGGGCAGCCGTGGGGAGGGTATAAAGGGGGAGTCCAGGGCTGGCCCTGCGTTGCAGAGTCTGGCACAGGTGAGTGGGGACACCCCTGGTGAGGGTCATGCTGGGAAGGGGATGGGGTCGGGCCTCCTGTGGCCCCCTCTGCCACCCCTCACCATGTGCTCTGCTCTCTCGCCAGCCATGAAGGTGTCGCTGCTGCTCCTGCTTGCCTGCACGGCTGTCCTTGCAGTGGGAACAAGTAAGGGACAGCAAAGGCTGTGCAGGAGGAGGGTGTCAGGGCTCAGGGTGCTGGGGGGCACACGGGGGGGGCACAGCCCCAGGGCCCCATCCCTCCACTCCCAACAGATTCCTGCTTGCAGGGGCCGACACGTCCGAGGAGCCGAAGGCACTGGTGCAGAAGTTTCAGGAGCTCGCCCAGAAAGCCACGACCATGGCCAAGGATGCTTTCACCAGGGTGCGGGAGTCCAAGGTGGCACAGCAAGCCAGGTGCTCCTGAGACCCCCAGCCCAAGTCCCTGTCCCTGTCCCCATCCCTCACTGCCTGCAGGGAGCCCCTCCCAGGCCCATCGCTCACTCCCTGCCCTCCCCTCCCCTCACAGGCAGTGGCTGGTGGACAACACGCAGCTGGCGAAGGAGCAGCTGGTCTGGCTCAAGGAGCAGCTGGCGGAGCTCTGGAAGAAGACACCGACCAAGTAGCCCCATCAGGGACTGGCTGGGGGTCCCACAGGGCTAGGGTCCCCCTGGCTCCCACCCACTGTTATGGTTCTCTCAATAAAGTGGGGCTGAAGCAGATGGCTGTGGTGGCATCACTGTGGGGATGGTGAGGAGGAGTGTGAGCTGTGGAGAGGGCGAGGGCTGGGACAGACACCAGCACTGGGGCTACACACAGTCATGTCAAGGTGCCCAGGGCAGCAGGAGCCAGATCCTGCTTCCACAATCCAACAAGCTCCAGCTCTTGCAAACCCAGTCCCAGAGCACTGCAGAGCCCTTTTTGCAGGTCCGATCCTGGCTGCACCTTGGGCAGAGCGGGGCTTTGTATGGGGTAAGCCCAGGGCACTCCCACACCAGTTCCCTGTTGTCCCACTCTCTCTGGAGTCCTCCAGCACCCCCAGCCCAGAGCACCCCTCGCCCACAACCCCAGTTCAGGCTGCCCCCTCCAGCATCCACTGCAAAGACTGAGCGAGCTCCAATAACTTAAGTCATGTTTATTTGACAAAAGGGAGGCAAAGCTGAGAGTGATGCCAAGGAGGGGAGGGGAGGTGGCTGAAGAAGAGAAGGGAGTCTCCAGGGAGGACACCCCAGGGCTGGGCTGGGGCTCCAGCAGCCCATCCCCAGAGCCCCTGAAGGGAAGCACCCAGGGTAGGGCAGGGAGCACCCCGGGGTGGCTGCAGGAGAGGGGCTGGGGTCAGTCCCTGGCCGTGCCGGCTGGTGGCTCAGGCCACGCTCTTCTGGAGTTCGTCCAGGAAGCTGATGAAACGGGCCTTGAGGGTCTCGGTGTAGGGGGTGAGGCGCTCCTTGAAGTCCTGAACCAGGGGCGTCACCTTCTCACGCAGGTTGCTCAGGTGCTCCACCACCTTGGCCTGGTACTCGGCAGCCTGGGGGATGCCCTTCTCCCGGATCTCCTCCAGCTTCTGGCTCAGCTTCTGCCTCAGCTCGTCACTGAAGGGCGCCACGTTCTTGCGCAGCTCCTCGACGTGCCCGCGCAGGCGGTCCCGCGCCTCCTCGGCCACCGGGGTCAGCTTCTGCTGCAGCAGCTCCACCTTCTGCTTGCTGAGCTCCTTCAGCTCCTGGGCCAGGGGGGCCAGGCGCTGGCGGTACTGCTCCAGATCTTCCGTCCACTTGGCAGAGAACTGGTCCAGGAAGGGCTTGATCTTCTCCTTCACATCCTCCAGGTCCTTGGTCAGCTCCTTGCGCAGAGCCTCGGTGTCCTTCAGCCACATCTCCCGCACCTCCTTGTAGTAGGGGGCTAAGTCCTCACGCAGTTTGGCAGCGGCTGCGCCCAGCGTGTCCAGGTTCTCGCTCAGCTTCAGGCTGCAGGAGCAGAGGGAGGTCAGACACGGTGCACGGGGATCCCTCTCCAGCCCCACCACACATCCCCCACTTACTCCAGCTGTTTGCCCACGGCAGAGGCCTCGAACTGGGAGATGGCTTCCTTGCCGCTGGCCTTCACTGTCTCCAGGTACACATCCAGCATGTCCTGGAGGCGATCCAGGGGCGCTTGGGGGTCATCGTGCTGCCAGAAGGAGCGGGCCTGGGTGCCTGCAGAGAGAGTCGGCTGTGCTCAGGACACACGGTCCAGTGCCGGCGGGTCGGCTCCAGCCCTGCCGAGGTCCTGCTCGGCTCGGGAGGGCACTCTTGGCTGCAGCCCGACTTGCAAAGCGCTTCGGAAACCAGAGGCTTCCAGCAGCGCCCGCACCGGGCTCGGCCGCCCCGTCCCGCTCCATCCCGCGGGGATGCGCAGCCGCTGCCACCCCAGCCCCGTTCGGACCTACCCGTCAGGCAGAGCAGGGCGAGGGTCAACACCACGGCTCTCATCTTCGCGCTGAACCTGGGGGCAGAGCAAGGGAGTCAGGCTCAGGAAGACTCGGCAAAATTCCAGCCCCAGCGGGAGCTGAGCCCCCAGCCCGGCTCGAGGGGTCCCCGTCGGTGCCGCGGACGAAGCCCGAGGGTGGGAACCGCGGTGTCCCACAAGCAGAGCGTTCTGTCGCTGCGGCACCGCGGGTCCTCTGGAGCAGCCCAGGCTCTTACCAGCTCTCTCTGCCGCTGCTGCCCGTCCCGTCTGAGCGGCCGAGGCTCCGCCGCCGCTATTTATGCCGGAGGGGCAGTTCCGCGGAGATAAGCCAGCGCGGCGGCCCAAGAACTCGCTCCCGGCGGGCGATGTGGCGCGCAGGGTTCAAGGATCGCGCAGCCCCGCGCCGAGCAGCGCGGGCTTGGCAGGGGCGTCGAGCAAACAGGAGCTCCCGGCGGGACGCGCCTCTCCGGCCAAGGAGCCTGTTTACGCTCCCGGTGACCCAGATTCCTGCTGTCCCGGGCCTCTCGCAGCCCCCAGGGATTGGCCGGCCGCCCGGGGACAAGGTTTATTCCCGCAGGGATTTGTCCTGCCGTAACCAGACCCCTCGCCTCCACTGGGGTCTGTGCCCCCATCCCTCTTCGGGCTGGTGAGACCCGCACTGCTCAGGTCACCCCTTTTCCTGCTGTGCCCCCCTGCCTTCCTTGGAAACCTGGGCAGCTAAGCAAAGGCTGAGCTCAGAGCCAGCACCAGCCTGACCTCAACATCTCAGAAAGGCCACCCCAAAACCCTCCTCAGCCCGAGGTGCTCCCCCATCCCACTGCCACCAGCCCAGGGACACACAGGAACCAAGCCAGGGAGAAGAACCTGGCAAGGGGGGGATGAAGGAGAGACGGGATGATGAGAGAGGAGGTACATCCCCAGACAGGGCTGTGGGGAGTGTGGCCAGCAGGGCTGGGAATGCCCTGGGGAGCTGCCACAGAGGAATGCCACTCCTGTTTTGGAGTGGCACCAGCTTCCTGAAGCCTCAAGCCCTAGAATGGCTTGCTGGGCACCTTGTGGGCATCACACAGATATCACTATCCCCTTCAATGCTCCAGGGTGGCTCCAGGGTGCTGGAGGCACAGCTCCCTGCTCCTCCCAGACTATACCCGCTCCTGGGAAAGCCCGACTGGGGAAGGAGTTTGCAGGGTTTGATCCGCAGGTGTTACCCTAAAGCAGGGTTTGATCTGCAGGTATTTCCCCACACCCACATTCTTTGCAGGATGAGTTGGACTCTGCTGAGCTATAGCACTGCAGGGGTGCTGTGAGTGCCATGGGCGCTTTGGGAAACCCAGCTGGAACAGGAGCTGGAGCACAGGGCAGGTGGCAGCCCAGGGATGGATTTGGGACATGGCAGCTTCAAGCACGGCCACGCTGCCGCCCCTTGAGCTTTGGTGTTGAGCAACAAGGCAAACAAGAGCCCAAGGAAGATCATAATCATGGTTTTATTTGTTATGATCCCACTGTCCAACTAATTGACTAGTTGCAAGTGACCCACAAAAAAATGGACTGAAGATTTACTGAAACGTGTTCTTTTTTTTTGTTTGTTTGTTTTAGTCCAACATAAATGAGGAAGAAAAAAAAATACTTCTGACATTTCCAAAAAACAGAAATAATAGCAAAGTATATTAATATACATTCAACATATACTGCGCGTATTGATTACTACAATACAAAGCCATGATAAAAAAAGTGTGATACTGCGGATGGCACGGTGAACGCGGCCCTGCTGCTGGGGGGGCCCGGCGACTCTCCCAGGATACAGTGTCATGTAAACAAAAGGAGAACAAACCCAAGGGACAGAGCAAAAAGGCTTTCAGTGTTTCCCACCCTTCCTGCCGGGCTCCCCGTGCCCCCGCCCGAGGCCGCGGGTGCCAGGTGAGGGGCCACGCACGGCCGGGCTGTGGAGCTTCCCTCCTCTCTCATTTTCGGGATTGCAGAGCCATTAGCGTTGTTTTCCCGGAGAAGGGAAAGCCGGGAAGAGGCACGGGTAAGGATAGCAAAGTCACCTCTGCTGTGCTGGTTTCACACTTCCTTCTGTGCAAAGTCAGGAGAGCTGGGCCGATTTTTCCTTTAGTTTTACAAAATATTCCAGAAAAGTGTCAATAAGAAGGATCTGAGCAGGAGCTTGTCAAGTCTCGAAGGCAAGGGTGACACCACGTGCTCCAGAGTCCCAGTGGGGGGGGATTCCCACTCTATCCACCAAGGAAAAGATGGAAAAGGGACAAAGAAGGGACCTCTGCCTGTCCCAACTGTGTAAGGAGAATTACCACTGTCGCCACTGGCACGAGAGAAAACCAGTCACAAGTACAATGTCGTTAACAGAAATAAAATACTTTGAACAAAAGGTGCAAGTCACAATTCATATAGAACAGAATCTAGTTAAAAATTTCTCTCAAACAGAAATTCCTTTTGCCTTTTATTAATAACAATAATAATAAACCAACATTTACCAAAAAAACCCAATTCCTACGTGATCAGGAGGAGAAGCAAAGGAAACAAAAGAAAAATCCATCTGCCCTACAATAGCCAGGAAAAGAAAAAAACCCAAGTCGTGGCAGATTTGGAAAGAAGAGAGGCATAAAGGGCAGGGGAGGGGTGATTCTGTCAGCACCCCAGCACACGGGAGGAAACAGAGCAGACAGAGATGAGACAAGAAGCTCATTGCACCGGGGTGGGAGCTCCCCACACTGGCCGGAGCCCCAGGTGGGATGGGGAGGGACCCAGGCTCAGATCCCCCCAGTGCAGCAGGATAGAGGGGAAGGACAGCACAGCCTCCATCCAGGAGCGGCTCCAGTTCCCTCAGATTCCTCAGGGAGGCTCAGCCCCAGCAGTGACAGCCCCCAAGGCAGCCCCAGTGTGGAGGCTCCACCGATCTTCTGCCGCAGCATCAGGCTCAGGTCTCTGGTTGTTCAGTGGTAGCTGGAGTTACAGGCAAGTGTGGCAGAAATTAAAGAACCCAAAGGAACGACACACTGGATGAAGTGAGGATGAGGAAAGGGGCCATGGTATTCCAGTTAGTCAGAAATACTACGGCAATTTGGCGCAATGCTGCTAGATACTGTTGGTTTAAAATGGACCTTTTCGTTTCAAAGCTGTACACAAACCCTGCAAGAGAGGAGAAAGAATGTCAGGAGACACCAAAACAGCAGTTCTGCTCCCCCAGCTCTCCTGCATTTCCAGTCCATTCCCAACCCTGCCCCAGGAGGGAGACTCTGCCTTGTAGAGGGGCTTTGAAGAACAGCACAGGCTTGCAAGGAGGGGTGTTTCTCCTGGGCAAATGGGGGGACAGCAAACAACTCCAGCACAGGAGCTCAGAGTGGATGGTCTGGTCCCTTGGACTGAACAATGAGCAAGGAAGAAGACCCATGGAAATGAGGCCATGGAGGCAGCCTGAGATATGTGTGTGTGGAGAGAGAAGGACACATAGATACTCACTCTCTCCTGGTTACACCCCCGCCTGCTCCATCCCAAAGGGCACCTCCGGGTGCTTGTAGCTCAGCAGGACATCCGTGATACACGTGGAGGGGTAACAGGAGGTGTTGAGGTGCTGGCTGCCATCGCCCAGGTTGGGGTGTTCTTGACCTTCCAAACTCTCCCCACATTCTGCAAGGGCAAAAAAGAGGTGGCTTTGCAACACAGAACATGAGCTGGTCCTCTCAGGGCCAGACTCTGAGGAGCCCCCCACACCCACACTCCCCATGGCACATCTGCAGCTCACCCAGGTCCTCACCCTCGCTGTCCCTGTCGCGCAGCTGCTGACTGGCCATCAGCGATGACTGGCTGAGCACAGCGTCGGACATCCGAGCAGAGCTTAGTGCTTTTCCTGCCATCAAACTCATTCCAGGCAAGTTGTCTAACTGCACCTGTGGAGAACAGCAGGACACACGTCAAGGAGGGGCTTGGGAGAGGTGCCCCAATTCCTCCCACCTGCTTCACAGCTCTTGGACTGCCAGGGGAGCTCCTGCAAACCTTCAGCAAGGGTTCAGAAAGACAAGAACTGTGCATTAGGCACAGCTTGGGTGCAGCCAGTGTCTCCTCAACAGGAGAATGGACTGAAGAGTCCAAATCCCTCCGAACTAACAGCATCACAGGATAGCTGGGGTTGGAAGGGACCTCTGGAGATCATAGAATCATAGAATCGATTGGGTTGGAAAAGACCTCTGAGATTATCAAGTCCAACCCTTGGTCCAACTCCAGTCCCTTTACCAGATCATGGCACTCAGTGCCACGGTCAAGCTCAGCTTAAAAACCTCCAGGGATGGGGAATCCACCCCCTCTCTGGGCAGCCCATTCCAATGCCTGAGCACTCTCTCTGCAAAGAATTTTTTCTGCTCTCCAACTTCAATTTCCCCTGGCAGAGCTTGAGCCCATCGTGCCCCCTTGTCCTATTGCTGAGTGCCTGGGAGAAGAGACCAACCCCCACCTGGCCAGAACTTCCCTTCAGGTTGGATAGATCATCTATCCAACCCCTCTGCCAAGGCTGCCTAAAGCAGGTGACACAGGAACACATCCAGGTGGGGTTTGAATGTCTCCAGAGAGGGAGACCCCATGCCCTCACTGGGCAGCTGTTCCAGTGTTCTGTCACCATCCAAGGAAAGTTATGCCTCATGGTGAGTGGAACTTTCGGTATTTTAGTTTATGGCCATTATTCCTTGTCCTGTCACAGGGCACCACTGAACCAGGGAAGTTGCTGTTCTCATCTACAGCAGAAGGGAGCTGTAGCAAAGAACTTATCGAGATTTAGGCAGGACAGTTCACAGCACCCCAAACTCCACAGAGAGCGGAGCAGTGAGGTCTGGGCTGCTGTGACCAGCTCCTTCACAGCACTGCAGGAGCTTGGCGTGTCTGCAGAGCCCTGTGTGGCCAGAGCCAGGCCAGAGCCAGCCTGGGTTTCTGTTCACTGGAAGGCAAAGGCACCTACGTAAGCATCATCGCTGTTCTGGATGGTGTGATGTCTCTGCAGGGTCCTGGGCCGCGGGTGCTCGCTGGACGTGGGGCGCACGGGGTAGCCCAGGCCGTTGTGGTCAGGCAGCTGCAAGGCTTGGCCAGGGGAGCTTCTGTCCATGCAGTTCCCTACGATGGACTCTTGAAAACCAGACAAGACCAGAAAGCAACACGTTAGTACAAGGAGCCTGCAACTCCCAGCCATGTGAGCCACTGCAGAACTGGGGGACTGAGAAGTGATGTCATGGACAAATGCTCCTTGCTGGCAGAGCAGGGATGGGACCCTCAGCTGCTCTAGTGGGAGTGGGGCAGTACCTGTGCCCTTGATTGCCCTCTGGAAGGCTTCTCCCTCCAGCATTAAGATCCCAAAAGATCCCTGGGATGTCTGTAAAAGCAGCCTAATATTGGAGGGACAGAAACCAGATCCCTTCCCACTGCTGCCTTCCCCTCAAGATTGAGCTTGACCCCCACCCTGCACACATTGTTATACAAAAGCTGAGGGAGCCACAAATGCAGCAAGTTCTAGCAGGGCCCCTTGGCAATTGTAAGCAACATAATCCTGGTGGAAGAGCTGGCCAGGATGTTCACTTTTATCAGATGACTTCTCCCTGCCCTCCCACAATCTGGCTGGGGGAGCACACGAGCGTTCTGCCTGGCAAAGTCCATCTGCACTGCAAGCTCTTGTGACTGAGGGCAAAGGCCACATTCCTATCAGGCAAAGCCTCTCGTCATCAAGTACAAGATGTTTTGGATAAAGTCCTGAGCCATGGAGGAGCCTGTCATCAGGGCTGAGCACACAAACAGCTCGCTCAGTGTGGACCCCGTGGAGCACAAACATGTAACGTGGCTGTGAGTGCTGGGGAGCTGCACTGAGGTGACACAGCTGCAGGTACATCCCTCGGCCAGAGCTATTGGCTTTCCCAGAGCTTTGGCCAGTGGGGAGTGATCTCCTGCTGTGCTAGGACACCACACCACCCAGCTGGCACTGCAACTGTTAGGTGCCACTAAATGGTTACCCAAAGAGATCTCACAGAATTGCAGAATATCCTGAGTTGGAAGGGACCCACAAGGATCACTGAAGTCCAACTCCTGGCCCTACACAGGACAGTCTCAAATCTGTCCATAAATACAGCAAGATCCAAATGAGACCCCACCCCACATGCTCTCCATGCCACTCCCAGGAAGGTGGGCATGGATAGCACAGCTAGCACACTGTTCCCCATGCCTTTCCTCCATCAGGTATATGGCATTTCTGCTGGAGCCCTGTCCCAGGTCAGTCAGAGACGCAGCTGGCCTCCCCCTTCCTTTGCACAACCGTGGGGTTACGTGCGGTTAACAGTCAGCTTTCCCGGAAAAGTGAGAAGGAAAACATGAGGTAACAGATGTTGGCGGAGCAGTGCCACCCACACACTGTCAGGATGCTGCTCCAACTGTGGGAAGAGTGGTTGGGGCCAGCAGCCCTGCTGCTCCAGCTCCACAAACAGCCCCAGTGCTGAGGGTGATGAGTTCCCCCAGCCTGGAATAGCTGGGACACAAAAAACAGCCGCACACTTCCCAGTGCCAGCACTGCACCTTTGGGGATGTGGCTGAGGCCCAAGGATGGACACCCTGAATTCAAACTCTTTTCCTTGCCCCAACCCCGCAGAGGAGAGCCTTTCATCCCCACATCCACAGGGAATGGCTCCTTTGTGTCAGTGTGGCATGTGACACTGGCACGGCGGGCAGGGCCACCGCCAGCTCGGCTCCCTCAGTGCCGAGGCAAGGCGGGTTTCCCATGGGCAGCACTCCCAGCCTGGGACGGCTACGTTGGAGCAAAACTGGAGCAAGGCTGTTCACAGGCAGTTTAGTCACATCCCAAATGGATCTGGTTGACTCTCACGGTCCCTGGCTGCCATCTCTGGCAGATGCTGCACAGACATCCAGGGCTTTGTGATCAGCATCAACATGCTCCCGTGGAAGCACAGACACTTCTGAGCCATGGAGAAGTTACACCCTGCCCTAGGGAAAACACATCTGGGGAGCTGGAATGGGGAGAGGAGATACTCCCCATCCAAGAGAAGCTGTAGCCTCATAACACAGTCTAGGAAAAATAGTGGGAAAACCCAGGGACATCGGATTCAGTGCAGGTCAGTAGTGGGAGAATACAGGGACATAGGATTTGGTGTGAGTCAATAATGGGAAAACCCAGAGATGCAGGATTTGGCATAGCTAAGGGTCCCTGGGAAGCTTTGAGAAGACTGCCTGGACCCAAAGTGGCACAGGCCTGAGTCCAAGTGGGTTATGGAGGCCATGAGGAAAGTGGTACAAGCAGTTGCATCCCAGGACATCGTTTACTACGTGATCAGAAGGGTTTACACAAGCATATTTGTAAACATTTACTTGCCTTTACTCATTTACAAGGCCTTGTAGTCTAAAGTCCTGTTCCCTTGTGTAAGCAGTTCCAGCACCAGCAGTGTGGGTGCAGAGATTTAGCTTCTGACTTCACCAAACCTCATCCATCTAATGGGCTATGGTGGCAAGATGCAAACTCATTATTCAGAACCAAAAGCCCTTCCAGAGCTTCCCACCTCTGCTGAACCTGGGGCAATTCCCTCAACTCATGCTCCGAGCACAGCAGGGAAATGGAGCTCTGAGAGCAAACAGATTGGTAATTTGGAATTTAGGAGGACTTCAGAACAGCCCTGCCTTGCCCTGCCCCCCGCCCACGCTCTGGGGGGTCAGGGCTTGGCAGCCCCACTCAGGCCTCTGAGCCAGCCTGTTCCAGCCCGGTACTTTCCCAACAAACCCGTGCTGTGTCCCCAAACAAAGCTGGGCCTCCTGTGCCCTGGACACGGCTCCTCTGCAATAGGGCGCTTGGTGCCAAGGGCAAGTTGGTGGCTCCAGCCCAGCACCCTGAGTCCTGCAGGGAATACTGATCTGCCTCCTCAGCCTCTCTTCAAAGACCTCTTAGCAAGGAGTTTGGAGGGTGTTTTTCCTGCAGAGGAGCCTGGAATTACAGCTCAGGCAGGAATTCTCTGACAGCATAGCGCTGCCAGCACAGCCACTGAGGAGCAAAGGTGCAGCTGCTTCCAAGGAGCAGGAAAGGTCTTCAGAAACTAAATGCAAGTTTAAACTCATTTTGCAGAATCCACCCTTTCCAGTTCAAGCAGGGATAGAGTCTTGCTGCTGCTGCTGCTGCTTCCCCACGTGCCAGAGAGGCTGCAAAGCTACTTTAGCCACAGGACACTGACCAGTGCTGTTACTGTGTGCATTTGTGGGACTTTTAGCAGTGCCTGGACTCGAGGGACTGTGCTTAAGAGCAGGAATACATGGATACACTGCTACAGTTAGGGGTGTGCTGGCAGCAGAACCCTTCCTATCCTGTGTTTACATGGGAGGGGGAGCATCACCAACAAGAACAAATCCAAAGCCAGCACACAGCATCCCTGGATACATGGCAGCACACTGGGGCCTGGTCTTTACCTGCCTGCAGAAGTAGGTCAAATTCCGAAGGGAAGCAGCCGATGAGGCTCCCTCCTTACTCAACCCTGTTTATTACAGAGGCTGTGCCTGCAATTTACTTAAGGCCACAAAAGCCAAAAAGAATCTCAGTAATTCCCTGCTGTGCAAAACATGTCAGGAAACCCTTGCCATGCCGGGCGGGGCGGTGTCCTGGGCAGGAAGGTAAGTGGCTGGCATGGGTGGACAGCTGGCCTGCATGGGCAGCAGGAAGCCTTACCTCTGCTGGGCACCTTATTCCTGAATCCGGGCGTGGGCTGATGTCTGTACTGGTGTGTTCCCAGCTCCTGCACGGGATTAGCAGTTCCTAGCAAAGATTCGGGGTCCCCGTGCCCTCCTGCGTTAACAAGCAGAGGGGTCTCGTGGCAACCTTTGGTCAATGTGTTTGAACTCTTACTGTCAGGAAAGCTGTCCCTGTTTCCCTCGCAGGCGCAGTCCTCCTCCATGCTCTCCGAATGGAACAGGGCTGGCTGGTGTCCATATCCCTGCGGTGGCGGCACGGACGCAGGGACCTGCTGGATACATTCTTGAGCCCTGATTTTTAAGAGATGCTGGGGGCTGTTCTGGGGGTGGTACGTGTCAGCACTCTGATAAGGCAAAGACAACGACTGGCGCTCTGAGAGGTTCTGTCCCACGCTGGTGCCCATATTCCCAGCATCCCCTTGACTCATATGCCTGATCAACTCTTGGAATTCTTGCTGTTGCTGCTGCTGCTGCCGCCGTTTGATGAGCTGTGCAAATTCTGCCTGGGGCAGCCGCATGTCCGTGTGCCCCGTGAGCGAGTGCCGGGGGGAAAGCAGTCCCTGGAGGATGTGCGGTACCTGCTGGTGTCGGCTGTAGTCGGGAGGTGTTGGGGACAACAGTGCCTGCTGTAGTGCCGATGCCGTGTAGTGCTGCTGCTGCTGATGTGCGTTTTGAGGGAAACTGGGATACTGGTCAAGCTGTGGGACCTTCAGAGCTTGCTGAGCTGGAGGGAACCCGACTCCTCCCGACGGGCTGTAGTTGCTGGGGGAAACGCGGGGCTGCTCTGGGAACAGGTGGGGGTGTAAGTGCACCTGGTCGTAGTTGGTGGGGGGATACCTGTTCACGTTCAGGCTGCAAAGGAAAGGATGAGTGACTGCACTGCAGTGGCTCAGCACGGCAGGCTGCCCGCCCTGCTCAGCAGGCAGCCAGAGCTGCTCCTGCACAGGAGGGGCTTCCTCAGGCATGTGGCAGAGCAGCCCTGCAGAGCCCTGGCCTGGCACAGCTCAGGAACTCCTTCCCAAGGCAGGGAAGGACCGAGCTTCCCCAAACCAGCACAGCACAGCCCAGGCTGGTGAGGACACCCCGTCTTACCCTGAGATACCCACTCCCTGTTCCCCATGTTGCTCCCCTAAGCTGGGAGCAGGGAGCGAGGCCTCACCTGTGCGACTCAGCGCTGTCGGCGCTGAGCTGCTTGGACAGCTGCCGGTGGCCATAGCTGAGGGATGCCATCAGGTTGGCGCGGTGCTGCATCTGGATCTGGCTGGCACTGGGGCTCAGGGACATTCCCCGCGTGTGGGATGCCAGGCCCTGCCCGCCCACAGGGCCCCCAGGCAGGAGGCTGCTGCTGACCATGTCACCGGGCTCCTGCACTTGGATTGTGACCTGCTGAGGCTGTGACTGCTGCTGCAGGGCCAGGCACGTCAGCCCCATGGCTGGAGGAGGGGAACAGTTACCAGACTGCGGGAAGATGGTGTTGTGGGATGGCATCCCCTGGAACTGGGACTGGGAGGCAGCACCTACAAGGAACAAAGATGCTCAGCAACCCTGTCAACACATGGCAAGGCTTGGGAAAGAGAGCTGCTCTTCATCCCTGGAAGCGTTCCAAGGCCAAGTGGGATGCAGCTCTGAGTAACCAGGTCTAGTGCAAGGTGTTCCTGCTCATGGAAGGGGGGTGGAATGAGATGATCTTTAAGGCCCCTTCCAGCCCAAACCAGCCTATGAATCTGTGATTCATTCTACGATTGTGGGCCATGCTGGGAGCCCAATATGTGTCTGTGGGGGTGAGGAGTGAGGCTCCCGAGTGCTCTGTCACGCTGTGCCAGCGTGCAAAGGTCACAGCAAGAGCCCCTTGCACAGAAACAGAAACTCGGCAGAGCTGACAGTGATTTGCATAAACCCAAGAATATCAGCCCTTCCTCCCCACCCCCGGGAGTGATAAGTAAGGATCTTGTGACAAGAAACTCAACAGCACATTCCAGCTGGCAGTTCCTCTAGAGCTCTTGATAACACCAGCCCTTGCTGCCAGATGGAGAATCTTTTACATCATCAGCAAACCCCTGCAGGGCCTGGGCTGTGGGGGGACCAGGGCCCTGGCAACCCCACACTGCTTCCCCGAGGTTTGATGGGACCACATGGCCCTGCCAAGGGGCCCACCCAGCTCCCAAAACTGCTTACCATGGGGCTGCAGCACACTGCTGCTCACAGGGGGTGGGCTGCTGTTGGGTTGCCTGAAGAGGTGGTTGTTAGGGTGGTTCGGGGGTGGGCTGGATGGCTGGATCCGTAACCTACACAGGGAAACAAGCACCCTCTCATCATGCCTGCTCCTCATTAAGATTTCTTTTCAACTGATGCCAAATGCTGCGTGTCTTGTTCTAAATAAACACCTCAAAGCCCTTGTTGGGAGTCCCAAGCTCTGTGCAGCTTGTCTTCTCTTCCAAGAGCCACCTGATTTGTCCAAGCCACACAGGGAGGGGAGCATGACCTGGTGACTACAACAGAAACCTGGGAACAAGGCTCACCTCCTGACTCACTTCTTTCCCGTAACTCAGCCTGCCTCACCTACAGGTCAGGGTGCTGAGGGCAAAGAGTATGAGCTCACTGAGAGCATCTTCAAGCCACTCAAAACGCAGAACTGGCAACCCTCTGCTCAAAGGTCTGTGCCTTTGAATTGTGTTTCTCTGACTCTGAAGTCCTCCTGACAGAATCCAGCTCAAAGGACCAGGCACACTATGCACATTCACCTGGGAACTGGCTGTGACATTCTCATTTCATGTACCTCCAACTCAGCCTGCCCTCTCCTGAGTGTGTCAGCTCACCCTGGGCCTGAGTAAGATTAAAACCCACTTCCCTAGAGCTTTCCTAAAGCCATTTCTTTACCTCTGAAGCTGGTGAGTGAGCAGAGCTGGCTGGTTTTCACATGGAGCTTGCAAGGGTGGAGATGGCTGGGGAGGCCGGATACAATCCTTAACCAGGCACCACAAGAAAACAAAAAGTGTTTGCAGTCAATGTCTCAGTTAGTAAATTTAGAAACACTGATGGGCGAAGCAGGACATAACCAGATTCACTGAATTTCAGTCCCTGACTGCAGCCTTGGCTACCACAGCTACCACAGCAGCTGTGCAAACATCTCTGCTGAAATCCTTCAGGCTTTGTCTTGCTACAGCAAGCCCAGCAAAAACTCCCCTCCCTCAATCCCCCTGGGACTCACTCACGAGTTGTGTCTGCAGCAAGGCAGGAAAACACAGCTAAGCCTTCAGCAGCTCTGGCTCAGGCTCCAGTACCTGAATCTGCTGATGAAGAATCTGATGGTGCTGCTCCTGCTGGTACAACATGTGCTGCTGCTGCGTCTTCTCCAGCGTCCTCTCGTCCATGTGCCCACCATACATCTTCTGGAGCTGCTCACACTCCTGCAAGTAATCCAGCACATTCTGTAAATGACCTTCTTGTGCACAGCACACTGCTGCACACTCTGCATCCCACCCCTCCAAAAAAAAAAGCTGGCAAAGAAAGCCTAATCCATTTAATTTGACAGAATCAGGTGTGTAATAACGTGGCAAGAAAATAAAAAAGCACAGGGTGCATGTGACACTGAGCTGGCACTGCTGTGTTCCCTTAGTGCAGGCACCAAGCTCTGGTAATGACACTTCAAGGTGAGGAGAGCATCTCATTTGTACTGTACTGCAAGCAGAAAGACCTGTCCTGGGGCCAAATCCTGCTCCAGCCATTGGCAAGACGTGCCTGGCTGTGCAGGGAATATCACACAACACCCTCCAGACTGCAGTGGTAGGAGCTGCCTTTCCCAGGACACCCTGTAAGAGCCCCAAAACTGCTGCCCCAGGGAATGTGAGAGAGAGCAGCAGCAGTCCGACAGTGCTGGTGGGTCCTGCAAGAGCAGGCAGGACACACATGGGTGGGCACAGCTTGACATTTCCTGCACAAAAAGAGGGGGTGGAAGTTGCCCAGGTGCCCAGCTGCAGGTGAACAGCCTGTGTATCAGAGGATACTCAAGGGTTGCTGCAGTCAGAGAGTGGGAACAGCCCCTCAGGTGGGAAGTCCACACTGCATCCCTTCAGCCTTTAATGTAAAGATTCCACCTTTTGCTCCCCGAAGCAGCAAGGCCATGGCAATAAAAAAGCCCCTGTGGAGGCTCTTTTGAGACCCCCACTCCTCTCTCACCTGCTGGAGCTGTTTGATGCTGCTGTTATTGCCCATCTTCTCCAGGTGGGCTTTGAAAGCCTGGATGCTGGCAGCACCATCAGAGAAGCGCCGGACCGGGGAGAAGCGCTCGGTGGGGAGGTGCAAAGTGTTGGAGTCCTTGTAAATGGAACTGAACACATGGGGAAGGGGGTTAGTGACAACAGCCAAAAAACAAACTCTAGTACAGAGACATTTCCTTTCCATCAGCCATGCCAACTTCTACCTGCCCACTCATCCAGAATAAACCGTGGTTTAGGGCGAGAAATAAAGTGCCACCATCACCGTGAGGAGGAAACAGGAACACTGAGTATCCTCAGTGCCTGAGCAGGTAAAGGTGCTTTACACTGGAGACAACTCATCCACAAATCAGACTCCAGATGGGCAGCAACTCACTGTCCATCCATACAGATGGATCTATTCCTCAGATGGAAAAGGTTTACAGAAACCACTCAGCATCCTAAAAAGCTAAAATTCACCTTTTCAGTAGCCACTTCCTGAGTCTTCCAGCTCCCCTGACTACACCTGATGTCTGTGGAAAACAGGAGGGGCACACAGAGAGAAAAGCCTGTTGTGTTCTGCAGCTCCAGCAAGGAAGGGGGGCTGGCATCCATGCTTAGGGATCCCCTGAATTAAAAATGGGGCTGGAAGGAACTCTGCACTTGGGGGAAATCTTTTCTCATGCACTGACCAAGCTGCCACTTGACACCCAGAGCCTCCCAGTTGCCTGGATGTTCTGCACTGGGCACATCTCAAAGGCAGACACAGCCAGTACCAAGGCAACTGTGCCCAAGGCACCACAAGCACTTTTCCTTCACAGTGAGGTTTCTTCACCATCAGAGGGAGCCAGATTTTTTGCAGGAGTTTTTCCCCGAAGTTGGGGCTCCCCATTATCACTGAGCTCCTGCCCTGCCATCAGGTGCCACCTGTACTGTCACAAGCAGAGATAACTTTGCACACACGTCACAACACGCCTCACAACAAACAGTTGGGTTTCTCTGCCTGCCCTCATGGCTTCTGTGTCAAAGCTACCTGAAGAACCTGGCGTTTGTACAAATGCTATCTAAGAACCTGGTTTCTGTGCAAATCAGAATCACAGAATGGTTTGGGTTGGGAGGGACATCAGAGCTCCATTTCCAACACCCTGCCATGGGCAGGGACACCTTCCACTAGACCATGTTGCTTAAAGCCCCATCCAACCTGGTCTTGGACACTTCCAGTGATGGGGCAGCCACAGCTTCTCTGGGCAACTTGAGCCAGGACCTGCCCACCCTCGCAGGGAACAATTTGTTCCATAAGTAAGGTTGTGAAAACGTGGCCTTTACAGCACCTCTGACACCAAATCCAGGAAGAGTCCACCTGGCTGCATCTGGAGTGGTCCTGAACTCCAGTGTCCACTCTGGGGCCTGTTCCAGGCTCCCCTTATCAAAGGTGATCAGTGCTGGACCACTTCCAGGACGCTGGGTTCAGCTTTGTCACTGTCTCTGCCTTAGCAGGACGTACTTCAGTTTCTATAGATCTCACACAACCTTCTTCCAAGGACAGAGCTGTGCTCCTGCCTTTTGATGCCATCCCATCCATTATCCTGATCCATTTGTTCTCCTGTTGCATTGATGGAAAGCAGAATACAGATAAAATCATGCTGAGGTTCTGAAAGCCATGTGGCCAAGGCAGAAGAGGTGCACTGCCCTGCAGAGGTGTTGTACTTCAATTCTGCTTTCAGATACTTTAGCATGACCAAAATCAGGGGCTACATACGAAGATACATAAGATGGCTTAAAATAGGTTAAGGGCTAAAATAAAACCCACCTGCCATTCAATAAATGAAGTTTATTTATACAATGACACAAGACTGCTAATTTCTGTGCCAGGTATGTCTTGCACTCAATGTGGGACACTCTGTTTAGGACATGGTCAGATGAAATATCAGTGATTTCACAGGAAAAACATGAGCCAGGCTCACAGCACATTACAACACCGAGGGTGGAAAGTGCAGATACCACCCTGCCCACGATGCAACAGCCTCTGGACTCCAGAGCCAAGAGGCAGAGGTGACACCAACATTATTTACAGGGTAAGTGTGTTTTAAGTGTTGTAAAAATTCCGCTGCTGCCATGCATGAGGAACCAGGCTTACCTTGAGGATTTGCAGCAATCCTGAAAGCAGGACACAGCACATTCTGGTTGTTTTGCAAGCTGCCCTCCTATTCTACCAAGCTATGGCCCTAGAAATCCTTCCCCTCCTGCTCTCCCCATTCCCTAGGCACCTCAGAGGGAGTAACTTCAGAGCAGAGAGGTGCTTATCTTGGTTTTCTGGAGCTCCAGCGTGGCACTAGCACTGTCTCAGTCTGCTCAGAGTTCACCTGTCCCTGCTGATTACATCAGTGCTCAGCTCAGCAGGTCTCTGGCTACAATAAAAAGGGCTTTGTCAAGCCTGCCAGTGTGAGCTGCCTGAGGGGCTGAACATCAGCACCAGCCTGGCCGGGCAGCCACTGCTCTCCCAACAGGCAGCAAACTTCAGTGTGCAGCTGGTTTGCTCCCAGCACAGAGGGTTCAGGGCGCTTTTAAGCATTTTTATAAGAGGCTGGATTTTTTTAAGAGCTTTCTAAGCTCCCTCTGTGGCATTACCATCTCCGGTTTGCTGCTGTGACAAGGACTCAGTCACATTAACACCTCTCCATCAGGAGTGTCCCTCCCACACATTCTGAGTGTGTTTAGATCCAATCCAAAGGTTCCCCATTTCCCAGTCACAGTGGGTTTTTTTCCTTCCCACCCCAGCTTCCTTTCCATACATCATTCCCATCAAGGGTCCAGATTAGAAATAAAACCACTCTTGAGGAGCTTTGCAAAGAGACTTTGCAGTCAGAACACACAACTCTGGTGCAGAACAGTGAGGGTTTTTATGCCCTGGTGTGGATGACTTGGTGCAATACTTTGCTTGTATCTGCCTCCAAAAATATTCTGTAGCAAATCTGCTGCCTTGATACTACCATCACAACAGGAAAAAGCTTTCCTTTAAAACAAATAGCTTATTCCCAACTTTTCTGTGGTGGCAGCCATTCCAGGAAAGCCTCTCCAGCCACAAAAATGGGACTGGAGGGATTCCTCCTTGTCCCTGCAGGAAGGGAGACTGTGCCAGCGTGGAACTTGCGTCCCCAGCGTGGCCAGACACCCTCTGCTCTGTGGGTCTGCTCTTCATCCCTGCTCCTCCTCCTCCTCACCCCTCCCTGCCGAGCAGGATGTCCTCAGTGCTCCATTCCAGATGCCATCCAACAGGATTCCTGGCGCAAAGCTGCCCGGCAGGCCGGTGCCGTTACTCACCGGTGCTGGTCGGGTGCCAGGTGTGGAGCCCAAGCCCGGGGTCGGAAGGACTGCTGTCCTAGCTGCCTCTGCAAGTCTGGAGGGATTTCAGCTGTAGGGTTGGTCATGGCCAGAGTGTGCCTTTTTGACCTATTTGCCAAGTATCTGCAACAAGCAGGAGCACATTTTATAAGAGACTGATGGGAGTACTCCAAAAACAGGGAGCGTTAGATAATCCAGAGAAAACGGGAAGGAAGAAGCGTCTGCAGTTCCCAGAACACACCATGGGCGCATTGCCTGTGCCTGTCACTGCACTGGGTTGTCAGTGCTTAGGGGACAAGTGTAGTTTCAGCTGCTGGTGGTCCAGCCCCCGAAGGAAAGAGGAGCTGTTCACTCTTCCCAGCAGGAAAGCCACGTTTCACCTCAATGGGAAGGCTGGTATATCCCTTTGGGAATAGCCAGGTGACTACCTGCCTTCAGCGTGGATTCCCTCCACTAGAGCAGGTCTGCCTCCCTCTCCCAAGGCCCCACTGAGCCCTGGGGAGCCAAGACAGAGATAACACAGCATGAGCCAGGTAGACAGCGGGCACAGAGCGGAGCTGCTGCTCCTTCCAGGGTTGCCTTTGCACCTCAGACCGAACATGGACACCCCAGGTCCTGCCGTGAGCAGTGGCCACCTTGTCACAACAGGGAAGGGTGCAAGGGGAGCACCCCAGCAGAGATCGGGGTGGGCAGAGCCTCAGGCTGCCTGAGGAGCACCAGGAAGGGCCGGGGCTGAGGAAGGGCTGGGGCCAGCCCAGTCCAAGTGCGCCATCTAGTCCCTGCTTTGCTCCAGGGAGTCGGGAACAACCCGGAATGCGCAGGGAATGAGATCCCGAGTAACAAGAGAGTCCCTTCCTCTGGAGCCGCCAGTATCAAGGCTGGGCTTGCCGCTTACACCACAGCTGGGACACAACAGCTTGAACAGAAGTTCCCTCTGCACTGGAAAAGAGCTGCAGGTCTCCTGCAAACCCCACCAAAGACTGGGGACCATGGAACTCGGAGCCTCTGCTCTTATAAGGATGTGAGGAAGGGCCACACAGTGCTCAGAGCCACTGCTTTGCCCTGCTGCTCCTGGCACAGCCTTGCCCAGGGCAGATGGGGCATGGGGCAAGCAAAGAACAGGTGAAACCCCTGCCCAGCCTGCCCCAGCCGCGAGGAGGGGGCTGGGGCTGTCCCCAGAACTGTGGCCCCACTCAAGGCCGGGAGGGATGAACGCCACTGTATGAATTCAACTCCTGCTCCTGTGAACCAGCAGCGAGGTGGTGATCAGGCCAAAGACCACTTGGCTGGTGACACCTGGGAATTCTTGCCTTTGGTCTTGTCCCCTGCAACTCCCACTGTGAAGCAGAAAGAGCAGCAAGCAGTAGAGTTGTTGCCTTGCCCAAACCCAGCCTGTCTTTGCTACTAAAGCCACTTAAGCAGAAGAAGCAGGTTAACAGTGCTGTGGTGCTTCGCCAAAGCCTGTGCCATTAGCTGTTTAAGAATCATTTGATGCAGAGAGGGAAAGTTTCCCAAAGAGCTTTACTGTTGTGGTTTGCTAAGATCATTTTATTTCAGCCCTCCAGGGAACAATCCAATCATGAGCTCTAACAGTGTTTCGGGTGGAAGAAAGTTTCCCAAAGCTCAAAGGAGATGTGACTGTTCCCTGGAACAGAGAGAAGACCTACACTCTGCTTTCAAGGTCAGATTAAGGAGGGCAAAAGCTGCTCACTGGTGCCTGCAAACAGAATATTTGGGGCAGTGTTCTGAGAAGCTAAATATTTGCATCTGTCCATTATGGTAATGCTATTTACCCTTCTCTGATGAGTACTGACATGTTGCAACACAAGGGGGTGGAGAACAAGTTAACACACAACGTAGATGGTGCTTTTTCAAGGCCATCTGGTGGAAGAAGAAAATGTGCTGTGAAAGTACTAAAGGCAGCACTGTCGAGAGCAGCAAAGTGACCTCTGGGTCCAAGGGGATTTGGCCTCCAGCGGGATCTGAACATTTCAGTGCCTTGCAACCTACAAAATACTGCACAGGGTTTCAAAATGTTTTCAGCTGAGATAATGCTTTAAGGGCTCAACTGAAATATCTGGGTTTAGAGTAGTGAGAATCTGCCCAGGTAAGATGTTCAGGCATCCCCTTGCCAAGAATGAGATTTATCTGCTTTGCACAGAAAGACTGCCAGCACTCTGAGGTGCTGTCAGAGGACATTACAGGCCCTAAATTACAACTTTTAATGGCTACTGAGGCTGATATTGAGGCTAAAAGTAGATTCTCTAAGCTCAGGTAGGCAAAAGGAATCTCAGTGCATAGTCTGTCACTGTTCACACCCACCGTTGAAATCCCACTTCCTCTGGAGCACCAAGAGGATCAGAGCTGGCCAAGGCTGGAGCATGACCTGTACCCATCCCAGTGTCACTATGCCAGTAACAACCCCCAGTCTGAACCCTTCTGAGCCCCTGAAGAACCATTCCCTTACTCAGGTGCTGACCTGTACAAAGAGGGGGATCCAGAAAGCTCTTCAAGGTAAGAAGCAGGAGCACCCACCACACGTAGTGCACCAGCTGGTTAGCAGAGAAGGACTGAGCAAAAGCTACTAAGAAAACGTTAGCAAGGCCATGGTTAGTGTGTTCATGGACTGAGAAAGTACAAGCATATTCTACCCACTTCCTAGGCCATGTTTGGAGCAGACACAGAGAACAGAAGTTCCCAGCCTGAGAGCTAATAATCCTTTCCTTATTGGAGCAGATTATTTTAAGGCGTAATGCTAAAATTAGCAGCTAGAGGTACCTGTATTTCCAGCAAGCTCACTTTGTTTGAGGCATCAGAGTTGGATGTTTACTGCATGTCTTGATACAAAAGTTGCACTGGCACCCAAGGCCACAGAGGAGATCCTCCCACCTCCAGCACTCGGCAGGGAGCAGGAATCCCTCGGCACTCACTTGGCAGGTTAGTGTGGATTGCATGCTGGCTGCTGCACACTAAGCAAAGGAATTTAGCAGTTCCAAGAGTTTCTGCAGAACCTACTGCTCAATCAGCTACCAATTTCAGGGGAATCCAGCTTTGTAAGCACCCAATAGTGCCAGAGGAGCAATTGCCTATGGTAATCAACACCCACAGGAACAGGAGAAGTTGTTGAGCCTTCACTGTAATCAACTTTGGTGCCCTGATGAAGTTGCTGTGTTAGAATTCAGCTGTGAAACACCCCAGGGTGAGCCTCGTGGAGGTAAGAAGGGCAAATGTTAAGAGTGGGAGTTACCTCTGCACAGCTTCCTGATCTGGCTCCCCATCAGAGCTCTCCTCATCCACAGGGGTGACAGCTGGGACAGCCTGTGGAGAGAAGAGAAGCCACAGTTCTAGAGGACAGCCAACACAGTCCCATCCCCAGTGGGGACATCTGACCTTCCCAAATGAGCTTTCATAGGAGTGTGTGTTGGCTTCTCTGCACCACCAAGGAAACTCAGCCAAGAACCCCTTCCAACATTCCTTCCCCAATCAAACTGCCTGTACAAGGTTGCAGCTGCATGGAAAATTCATGGATGCACCAAGGAATAAAGAACATACATGAATGCCCAAGATGGACACTTTAGTTTCTCCATGGGATCGAAAAAGGAGAAGAAAAGCAATTATTAAAAAAAGTGCAATAACACTGTCAGTTCCAGAGAGGAACACCATCTTGGCTGCCAGGTGCCAGCACAGCCATTCTCCTGCATGGGGACAGAGCACCCCACTGCTCCAGAGCACGGGAACCTTTGGAAGCAAGCAGGCACATCCCTGCAGAGCTTCCCGAGCGCTACACACCAAGCCTGCTGTGACCTGGACACGGTCACCTCTGCCTGCAGGAGGAGATATTTTTAAGCACACCCCCATTCTCTGCTGTCCCTTTGGTACTTACTGGCGTCATGGTGACGAGCGGGGAGGGGCCCCGGGGCCGCTTGAGCAGCTGCTGTGCGTGCAGCTGGATGTTGGCTCCGCCATCCGACGCCCGCCGGCCCAGCGGGCCCATCCCGTTGAGCAGCTGCAGGGTGGGGGGCTGCAGCAGGGACTGCTCCTGGGGACACACACAGCACAGTTACCCACCCCGAACCAGACACGGGCACAAGACAAGCTCCCTGGGCTTCAGGAATGTCACCAGCATCTCAGAGTGATGTGGGGCAGGGAGAGGCAGTGTCAGTGATGAGCAGGGTTTAACTCTCCATCTCCCTGCCTGGTGCTTTAGCTGCCTGGCTGCAACCTGCAGCTCAAAGCCAGGCAGCACAGTCCTGTTTCTCTCCAGCTCATTAATTAATTTTATATTGCACTGTTCTTGCATTCTTCAGCTTTTTCACAGAATCACAGCAACGCAGAATGGTTTGAGTTGGAGGGAATCTTAAAGGCCATTTTGTTCCAAGCCCCTGCCATGGCCAGGGACAACTTCCACTAGACCAGGTTGCTCAGAGCTCCATCCAGCCTGGCTTTAAACACTTCCAGGGATGGGGCAGCCACAGCTTCCCTGGGCAACCTGTGCCAGGGCCTGCCCACCCTCACAGTAAAGAATTTTTTCCTAATGTCTAATCTAAACCTACTTTCAAGAACCAATTGGGATCACACCTAAAGGGAGTAACTCTTGAGGCTTCTGGACTCCAAGGAATGGCAAACAGAGTGAACAAGCATGAGCACAAAACCCCCAACCCTGGCAGGGTACAGCCCACAGCAGGGAGCACGTGGGGCAGTACCTTGTACTCCAGCTGCCCCGTGGGCTGCAGGTTCTGCCTGGGCAGCACATTGTGCATGAAGTTCACGTTCGGGGTCACCTGCAGGAACGGAGCCTGAGGAGTGACACGGGGGAAGCCGGGCAGGAGCTTCTGCAGATCTTCCATGACTTCCGTCCTGTGCAATCACATTTGGAGAGGTGAATTAGTCATGCTGTGAGGCAAATCCAGCACACACAGCTTCCTTCACAAAAAGCTTCCTATTGCTCTGGAAAATGGTCACAGACAGCAGCCAAGCTGCTCTGGAGTTTTCATTTGTCCCTCTTCCTCCTTCATTCTGAGATTTGCAGAACCAGCTCTTGGCATTAACTCTGATGGCATTTATCACAAAACCTTCACCTTGGACATGACAGCAGTGCAGCTCAGGTAAGACATTGTCTTGCACACCAGTAAAGCTTACACAGAGCTGATCAGGAAGGGGAGGAGGAAAGCATCTCATCCTCATCTCAAATACTAATCTAGATGGAATGGGACTCAGACCTTTGAAGGAACACCCAGAAGGACCAAGGTCATGTGCTGGGAGTAAATCTTCAGGTTCCACTAATCCTCCACCCAGTACTCACCGTGGGTCAGCCACTCCCACTGTGTGCCTTCTCATCGAGAGGTATCGGACCAGAGCCTCAGGTGATGGTTCTTCTCCTTCATCACTGTCCAGGTTCATTGTTCCATCAGTCTGTGCAGGAAAAACGTTGGAGATGTTGAAATACAATGTGAGGATCAAGGAAAAGGCTTTAATTCAAGCCAGGAAAAGAACTTGCAGGGACTATCAGGAGGGTACCTCACCTCCACAATTTGGTTCTCAGGGTTGATGAGCTGGACTTGTGGCACGTTGATGTTCATGGCGTTGCTTGTCTGTTCTGTCTGCTGAGTGGAGAGATTAGCATCAGAAGATACAAACACAGCACCTCCTACAACCCCTTTATAAACACTGCTGGATTAACACCAGTGCACAGCTCTAAGCTCCTGGGAACAGGGAGGTTATCCTGGAGCCAGTGTAGAGCTGTTTATTCTCAATTCTCAAGGGGTTCCCTCATTTCCCCCCACTCCCTTCTGTTCAGGCAGGGTCAGCATCTCTTCTGCTGTGAACTCCAGCTCCCAGTAACCCTCACAGTGCCTTCTCCCCTGTCACTTAACCAGCAGGAGACTGTCTGAAGGGTATTCAGCCAATGCACAAACTGTTCCTAATCCCAGGATTATGGCACCCTAAACACACACCAAATTCTCAGACGAGGAATGTTTTTGACACTCCATTCAGGATGAGGACACCCACAAGCAAGTCTGAGTTTATCACGTAAGGGACTGGCTGGCCTTCCAGAACAGTAGGCATGTGGATGTACCTGGATGCTGGCCGAGGTGGGGAAGGTCATGGTCCGTGGAATGCTGGGGGACGGTGCGATGCGCAGGTTCTTGTGTCTCTTGAGGCGGTCGCAGAGCAGGCTGTAGATCGCGCTGTAGTGATCGTACGCATCGGCTCGCAGGGACTGAAAGGGAAAGGAAAAGCAGTCGGGCCTCTTTGTGAGGTGATAAAATACACTCTATACTGTGCTGGGGTTGCTCAGTTGCCACCAAACAAATTGATCTCCAAAAGGAACAGGCAGGACACGCCAGGTGCGGGGCCTCACCTGAAGCGTGCGCTCCTTGTCCAGCCCCATGTCCGCCATGGCCAGCAACACATCCTCGTTCAGTGGCTCCAGCTGCCTCTCGGTCTTCAGGTGCTGACACTCTGCTATCAGCTGTGAGGGCACAGGCACAGAGTTAGTGTGACATTCCCACAGGCACACTGGTGAGCCAGAGCTCCGAAGAACCCATGCACTGGGCTCCAGCTGCAGCTGGCATGAGTTCTGGAGGCTGATGGCACAGCAATCCAAAATCCAGTGCCTCAAGCTCCCAATGCCATGGGGAAAGATACAAAACTGTATGTAGATGAGGACTGATGTGGAAAGCAATGCCAGGAGACACAGAAAGGGAAAGGCAGGGACTGGGAATGAAAGTTCCCAAAGAGCAGAACCAACAATGCAGCACCACATGCCCAGAGCCCACCTGAGGCACCGAGCAGCCCCCACTCACTGCTCACCCTGTCAAACTCTGCGTCAGCCTCCCCCAGCTTCATCCACTTGTGTTTGCAGATCTGCTCCATGGAGAGCCGCTTGCTCGGGTCCAGGACCAGCATGTGGCGGATCAGGTGTTCACACTCTGCCAGGGAAGAGAGAGCGGTTGGGTCACCCACAGGAAGGGACATGGCTGCTGCAGCAGGTGAAGGGGCTCTTTTGTTCCCAGGCAATGCGTGTCAGGCCCCAACATCCCCCTTTGCTGCAGACACTGATTTCCCTGTGCTTGGAAGGAGGGAAGCCACTCTGGCCAAATGCGACCCCGAGGTGACTCCCTGTCACGCTGTCCCTCCCTACTGCAACAGGGCTGCCTTTTGGGGATTGAAGGGCAAAGTATCCTCTGAACATTCTCCACTCAGCAGCTAACCACGAATGATTTCTCCATCATATTACCCCTGTGCAGTCACCATGGGGGACTGCTGAGGCTCTCCCTCTATGGGATGGGATCTAAGCTTGCTTTGAAAGCATGACATTTTAGTAGAATTTTCTGCATGGAAAGAACCAGTTTTCATTTGGGAAACTTCATGCAGCCCATGCAAAATTATTCTTTAACCTCACAACAAGCAACCAAGAATCACAGACTATTCTGAGTTGGAAGGGACCAATAAGGATCATCGAGTCCAACTCTCAAGTCAATGGCCCACACAGGGGATTGAACCATGACCTTGGCATTATTACAACCAAGTTTTAACCAACTGAGCTGATCTCAGGGTCTATGTATGATTCTTTCTCAAACTGGTTTTATCTGAAAATTAATTATACTTTTCAAACCTATTACTAAAGCATTCAGAGGTACTTTTGCAGCAACAGCACACAGATCTCTGATGGAATTGTGGCTGCAAATTAATGTGCCAAAATGCTGCAAAAAGCTGAAACAGGAAGAGGTGTGGTGAAAGGCTCTGTGTCGCTGATTCCCTGTCCCCTCACCTGTGGACATGAAGAAGGGGATGCGGAACTTCCCGCTGAGCACCCGAGCGCGCAGGTTCTGCAGGGTGCTCCCGTCGAAGGGCAGGGCACCACATACCAGCACGTACAGCACCACTCCAAGGCTCTGCACAAAACAAACCTCATGTCAGAGGCAGAGTGTTGGGAAAACTAAATCATAGAATCGTAGAATCGACTGGGTTGGAAAGACCTCTGAGATTATCAAGTCCAACCATTGGTCCAACTCCAGTCCCTTTACCAGATCATGGCACTCAGTGCCACGGCCAAGCTCAGCTGAAAAACCTCCAGGGATGGGGAATCCACCCCCTCTCTGGGCAGCCCATTCCAATGCCTGAGCACTCTCTCTGCCAAGAAATTTTTTCTGCTCTCCAGCTTCAATTTCCCCTGGCAGAGCTTGAGCCCATCGTGTCCCCTTGTCCTATTGCTGAGTGCCTGGGAGAAGAGACCAACCCCCACCTGGCCAGAACCTCCCTTCAGGGAGTTCCAGACAGTGCTGAGGTCACCTCTGAGCCTCCTCTTCTCCAGGCTGAACACCCCCAGCTCTCTCAGCCTCTCCCCACAGCACTTGTGCTCCAGTCCCTTCTCCAGCCTTGTTGCTCTTCTCTGGACCTGCTCCAGAACCTCAAAATCAAAATGCATTTTCTGGGCAGCTCAAGTTTTTGGCACCTCCCAATAAAGAAAACACAGGACACAGGAGCCAGAATGTGATTTTGGAAACGTTCCTTTGGGAAACACTTTTTGCCACATCAGGGTTTTTCTGTGTGCTGAGTGTTCAGGAAGCAAAGCCAAACAAACAGAGCAAAAATTACATCAAAATCAGAGAGAAAGAGGTTTGTCACATACCCAAATGTCAACCTTTGGCCCGTCATACTCCTTGCCTTCAAAGAGCTCTGGAGCAGCATAGGGAGGACTCCCACACCAGGTTTTAAGCAGCTGGCCAGGGGTGAAGATGTTGCTGAACCCAAAATCTGAAAGAATACAGAGAACCGATTAGAGGAATATGATTGTCTCCAACTGTCCTGAACAAAGCAGAGCACTGAGGGCCATGTTTGGTCATTCCTCCAGGTATGGTGACTCCATCACCTCCAAGGGCAGCTGGGAGACTCAGGAGTGCAAAGGAGGCAAGGAAAGGAGGAGCATCACTGAAACCACCTGGGCAAAGCAATTCTTCTCTGTACTGGGACAAAAGACCAAGAATGAACAGTGTCAAATCCACTTTGTACAGTATAAAATACACCTGCTGCAAAAAAACCCCACTGCTACTTCATCCTGCTTTGCACACTAAACCCATATTGCTTTTGCTTAGCAGAACAAAGATATTTCCAGAAGTTTGTTCATTTTTCACCCAATGTGGTTTCCATGCTGGAATCAACACACCAGGGATCAGATCAATGAGGGTTGCTGCATGTCAGGTGGATGGTTTTGAATGGTGCTTCCACCTTATAATCAAGAAATCCCACATAAATCTTCAGTTAATTTCTAACCTTCAGATTTCCCCATGTCACATTTCCCAAGTTCCCCTGGGGGCCAGGACAGCCATCAGCACAGACAGAGTGCAAAAGGAAAAATAACAGGAATTTTGATTTTTCCAGAAAGCACTACAGGAGCTGGAAACTTTGGTTATGGTGGGCAGCTTCTACAAATCCTTCACCAACAGCAAATAATAAATCCTGAAAGGGAAATCAGAGGCAGCCAGCCATCAGCTTACATGGGCACTAATGGCATTCCCTGCTAATTAACCTGCCTACCCCTGGCTCACAGCTGGAACCTGCACTGGAAAGGGTAAGGAAACAAGTCTGGATCCAAGAGAAGTGAGTTGGCTCTTGTAAATAGACGGAATCTTCCCTAAATTTCTTCCCTCTTTTTGCCTCTACTGAATTGAGGCAAAGACATTGTCACAGAGGTGTTCCCACATCCCGTGAAGGAGGTGACCTCAGAAGCTGCTCCATCAGGGAGTGGCGCCACAGAGATTATCTGCAAGTGCCAGAGATGTGCCAGTAGGAGGGTGAGTGACATTAATGCCCAGGGACAGGGACCTACAGCAACAAGGCCACTTCTCATGGCATTTGCACCAGCAGCAGCTTCTCACAGCAGGGTGTGGGAGAGCAAGGAGGGCCAGGAATGCTCAGTTTGCAAATTCTGACTGATTAAAGCAAAAAACATCATGGCAAAAACACACAGTGCAGGTGCAGAAAGTGGAAATCTCTGAAGATGAATTTTGCCTCTGTCACTGGTCAGAACAGCAGTGGATCTGGGGTGATGCACAGCCTGGCAGTGAAACACAAGATCCCAAAGTTGTGCAAGGAAAATCTGACTGAAAATGTGTGTTTTAATACATGCACACAAATGATAAAGAATACCTGAGATACAAAAGCACAAAGGGGTTTTTTCCCCATTTCTTGAAGTAAGTACTCATTCACCTGGAAAATTAATCTTTGTTTTATTTGCTAATTTCTCCTTACAGCCTTTTATCCATGCTCCAAGGTAAGGACTTTGCACGAATTTTGTAGCCAATGAGAAAGGTTTGCTTTCCTATATCATATGAAACTACAGGTTTGCTCTAACACATTATTACCAGTTAATTAGCAATTAATTGCCAGTTCCACACCAAATTCCAAGAGTAAGCCACCAGTGAGGCCAGTGATGGCCAACAGCTCCATGCCAGAGGCACAGCAAACCCCACCAGAGCTCCATAGAATGTACTGACTGGTGAGTTTGTGCTCCCCTGCTTTCCTTTACAGGATTTTCCATGACCTAATTTCAGGTGACTCCTCTCCTCCTTCAAACAGCTTCTGCAGAACTCAGCAGACCACCTGGTGCTGCTCCTGCCAGCTCAGCTCCAGGAGGGCACAGCCGAATTCCTTCTTCTTGTCCTTCCACAGGAGGAAAATTCTCACTGTGGAGATGATTTATGCTTGTGAAAAACACCTAACACAGCCTGTTCCTGTGGAAACACCTGGAGTACACACCAGGCTGCTCAAACCCTGCTTCAGAACAGCACAGGGATGGTAAATGTTCTTTAAAAGCATCACGGTATCAAAACAAGGCAGTTACACACCCTTTGGGTTTTTACTGCTGGCAATACATCTAAACCTCCAGTGGGCCTTTGGAGGACCATTCCAGGGAAACAGCACTCAGATGCACAATTGTCTTTTCCACCCCTGCAAGTTTTTGAGCTGCTGTCTCACGTTTAAAGCAGGATGTGTAACAAGTGCCTGAGTTATGGCCACTGGAACAAGCAATAAATGCTACAGCACTGGATGTGTCTCCATCTCCCAACACGCAGCGTTTGTGTCAGCTTTAGATGTAAACTCCTTCCCACTGTGGAATTCTGGTACTTCCCACATACTGAACAAGTTATCCTGGTTTAGATCCTTTTACTTGTCCTTGTATGTACTCGACAGGGCTTTTGAGTACTTGGGGAACCATCTGTATTTTCCCAGGAGTGATTGTTGCCCTGCACAGCCAGAAGCATCTCCAGCCCTGCACAGGGGAGAGGCACAAGGTGTTTCCTGTACTGCTGCCAGGGCTGTGCCATCCCAGGGCTGTGCCATTCCAGGGATGTGCCATGCCAGGGTTGCGCCATGCCAGGGACGTGCCATGCCAGGGACGTGCCATGCCAGGGCTGTGCCATTCCAGGGACGTGCCATGCCAGGGACATGCCGCCGCCAGGGCTGTGCCATGGCAGGGCTGTGCCATTCCAGATGGCACCACCATGGCCTTGGAACAGACAACAGCTGCCTCCCACGTCCTTCCTCTCTGCTCCCTAAGAGCTGCTGGAGATTGGTCAGCTGGGAAGCTTCTCCCAGGGAAGTTCTCCCAGGGATTCACAGCTCTTTTGGAGAGGGCGAGGAGGTGGGCACAGAGGAACCCTCTCCTTTGGACACAGGGCCAGAGAGGTCATGGGCACGGCGTTGTTCAGCCAGCAGGTCCCAGAGCTCCCGCGCTCACCCTGCGGCTGCCCTGGATTTTGGGATGAAAGCTTCTCCCTGTGGAGAGCTGCTGCTCTGCCCAGCACTTCCACACTGCTGGGCTCTGCAGGGAGCTGGAGCCAGAGGCTCCATTCTACATGGACACTGTTCAAAGGCTGGAACAGCTTCCAGTACCCACCTGCGCTGCGTGACCGAGGTCAAGGCTGTGGAAAACAGCAGGGCTTTAAAACCCCCCTAAAAAGGCCAGGGGAGGATTTGAAAACCCCAAAGCAACAAATGACAAAACCTAAACCAAACAAAAACACAAATTACCACTTAAATGAACTTTCTTAAAATCTGTGGCAAGTCACAAGCCAAGCTGACACAGAAATCCAAATATCCAGGGAGCAACCAGGTCTCATTCCACAAACAGAAGCAGAGGCAAAAGGGCAGTTTTGAAGAGCAAGGTAAGTCACAATGATGTGATATAGGGACAGTATTTAGAAGAAACATCTCTGTTACACAACAGTGGGCCTGGTCCCTCATGTTTCCTCGGAGCAGAGCTCAGGGAGTGGCATCAGTATCTGCACAACAGGGATTTTATCCTCAGGAGGGGAAGGAGCAGCAGACTCTTGCAAATGAATGCAAAGCAATGCATAGATCAGATTCCTCTCTGAAACCATAGCTCGGGAAGGCCTGGGTGTTTAGCAATCATCAACTCCTGGCTGAACTCTCCGGCTGGGAGCACAGGGAATGCAGTGCCAGCAGCTACTGACTCAGACTCTGAGAAGGTACACTGGAGGAAAAGCATCCATGGGAAAAATGAGAGCGAGGGTCACGGCACTGGGATCTCACTGTTTATGGAAAAATAGTGCAGCAATCAATCAATCAAAAAAAATCCTCACAAACAGTGACCATCAGTGAGACCAGCAGCACTACCCACTCCAGGGCTGCCACGCTCCCTCCCTGAGAGCCAGGTGCCTGCTAAGTGCCAGGGAGGGGATTTAAAGCTGCAAATGGAGGTCAGGAGGAACGTGCCAGAAAATCTGCACTGCTGAGAGTCTGGAAAACTCCAGAAGTTTGAGTTAGACACTGTTAATGGGTTTGGCAGTGAAGGTTCAGCTGGTTCTCCACCACTGTAACTGGCTTTGTGTATTTATCCTGGGAGGTCTGGTGTGAAGCAGATCTGCTGCTATCACTTCTTGCTTTTTGCTCTTGAAACAATGGAAGAACTGGTGTCAAGTTGTAATTGATGAGTTATAGGGAGAAAACTTAATACTTGGAAAATCCTATACCATAAATCAGCTTTTCCAGGCTGCTTTTCAAAGCACTACTGCATCTTCCTGCCAAGGCAAACACTGCCACCACCAGGGTGGGGACTATCTCCTGCAGTCATTCCGGGAGCACAGATTTGGAAGGAAAAGTTTCCAACTCTCCTAGATAAAAAAAGGTTTCCACAATTTTCAGAGTTTGTCAGCCTGCTCACCAGGACATTTCTTCAGCAAATCCAGTCGAATTCCAGTTTCCACCTGGGTTAGTTTTTAACTTCCTGCTATTTGCCAGGGACCCTCCCCGCTCCACACGGAGCGGGTTTTCCCCGTGAACACAAGATGGCCTCAAATCATTAGTGCAGCACAAAGGACCAGAAAGTGCTGCTCAAGAGACCTCCTGAGCAGCCTCTCCCTGGAGCTCCATGACCTCCCAACTCTTACTCCCAGGAGCTCCACTCCTTCATCAGCAAAGTGTCTCACTTATCTCCTGCTCCAGAACGGCGAGGTGCAGGTTATCACCCCTGTGCCAAGCAGGACATGGTTCAGACTGTTAAGAGTCTTGAGCAAGGCTCATCAAGTCCTTCCCTCCTTTCTATTCCTTCCCCATTCCCTTCTCACAAAAAGATTAGGGAAACCTAAGAAATTACTAATCATTTTACCACTAGTGGAGTGTTTAATCTAACACTTAAGGGTTGTACGGTGAGAGAGCAGTAACGCAACAAACACAAATGTTTCCTTTCTTCAAGATGGTATCAAGATAAAGGAGCACTCCTCACCTCCCAGCACTAAAATTGCTCAGACTGAAAAGTTTTGTAGCTCTCAGTTTTTTTGAAAGTCAAATTACAAACCCTTATAAAAGGGACAAGCTCTCCCAGGAAGTAATTTAGGATTGGGGGCAACAAAGGGCTTTCCAAAGGGGCTCTGCTGTGCATTAGGCTCTGGTAGAATTAAATGGTGAGTATGACATCTTCCACTTCAAAACCCCATGAAATTGGATGACCATGGCAGCATTAAATCTTCTTGTTTCAATCAGTTGCTACATAATCCCACACAAAGCCAAATAAAGTCAGGTCTGGTCAGTGGCTCCCAGAGCTCAGCAGCCAAGGTTCAGTCTCATGGTCAGGGGATCAGACAGGCAGGTCTGTGTTAGTTCAGTACAGAAATGTCCAAGGAGGAAGCTCTCTGGAAGGGCAGTTAGTGACAAAAAATCCCACTGGGACAGGCAGTGAGGACCTGTGTGTTCAGTACCTTCAGCTCCTCTGCCTGCGCTGACTAAAGTGCTCTGGGGCCACTCTGGCTGTGTCACAGCACATCATGAATGACTCCAGGAGTGCTGCTTCCCCTTCACTGCTCTACCATCCACCCTGTCATCCCCACTTTGCCATTCCTTCTCTCTCACCTAGCCTGACCTGCTCTGAAGAAGCCCTAACCCAGCAGCAGGACTCAGAACAAGATCATTTGCCAGAGGACCCAACACTGGAGTGTCTGCAGCCACATGTCTGCCTGGGAAGCCAAACCTGCTCTTTTTTCTTCTTCTTTTACTTTGCACTACTTGCAGGGAGATATAAATCTCCTGGCTGCAACCTGGCAGTTTCAGCTCTGGGCAGCAGGCCACACAGAAATCCAAAGCTTCCTTTCGCTGCACTACGTTTCCTTCTCCCTGAATACCTGGAAGCAGCCAATGCCTACATTTATTAACTCCTGAAAGCAGCTGCCTTCCCCCCACACCGCTCTGCTGAGCTCACCTGCTATTTTGATGTTCAGGTTGGCATCCAGGAGTAGGTTTTCTGCCTTCAGATCCCTGTGGACTATGTTACGGCAGTGACAGAAGTTGACAGCAGCCACTATTTGCTTGAACTTTCTCCGGGCTTCCTTCTCAGCCATGCGCCCGTGGGCCACCAGGTGATCTGTGAGGGGCAAGAACACAGTGGTTATGTGTAGAGAGAAAAATAGATTCCTGAGTTGAGAAAGAGGTTTTTTAGAACTGCGGGCAGTTTTCTAAGGCCTGTTGGCAGGTGCTAAGTTAGTTCTGTGAGAAAAACCAGCAACTTGCAAAAACCAAAGAGATAGGAAAGCTTTGAGTCATTCTGCTCATGGGATTGGAATTTGGAGAGATAACTTTTCTCATAGCAAAGTGAACATCTGCTGAAAAGTATCATCCAATTAAAGCTGTGATGAGAGTTATGGACACTGTGGTTTCAACCTATGAGAAGTGGCTATGGGGTGAGAATTAGAAAGGGATATATTCTGGAAGAAGAAGTTAGAGAAGGCTTTTTACCTGTCTTTTGTCTCTCCATGGAGTTCTTGAATAAAACTGTCTTTGAGTGTGACACCTGTAAGCTGTGGCCTAATTAATCTTCTCTAGCCAGCGTGATTTTATAGCAAACTTACAGATTTTTAACAGCTTTTCTTTTACAGTTATGGACACAACCCCAACAGGGGCTTCTCACACACTCCTGGAGAGAGGTGGTGAGGTGGAGGAGGAGGGGAATAACATGGGAACCACCGTGGTTTCCAGCCCCAACACCAGACAGGGAAGTGACACGGGCAGGGACTCTGGCACGTGCCTGCAAATCTGCCCTCACCTGGGCTATCTCCAAGTGAGATGAGCTCAGTTGGTTAAAACTTGGTTGCAATAATGCCAAGGTCATGGGTTCAATCCCTTGTATGGGCCATTGACTTAAGAGTTGGACTTGATGATCCTTGTGAGTCCCTTCCAACTCAGAATAGTCTGTGTGATTCTGATTCTGAAAGGCTTTAAAATTTTATTTAGAGAACAGCTGAGGGGATGGCTGGAAAAACAGAACTGTTTTGTGATAAATGCAAAGGTTTTTAAATCCTTTAAAAGCTTTCCAGCCTTTGCCTTCAGTCAGGCACCAAGCCTCATATCACATCACCTCGACACTGAGAGGTGCAGGCTCTGGCCATGTGCCATCCCTCCTTCCCTCTGGTTTTTCACAGGATATGTGTCTTTGGTCTACTCTGCCTCAAAAGATAACTCTTGCTGGAACCAGTGAGGTCCCAGGTAGTTACAGACAGAACCTGCTCCTCACCTCAGCTTCCCAGCCAGCAAAGCTACCAGCTGCAGGAGGTATTTAACACCACCCCTCCCTGCACATTGGTGCAAAAACATCCTTGCTATATCCAAGAAAACATTTCATTATAAAAATGGAACTGGCTTCCACTACGGAAATCTGAGCACTCCCAAATATTTTGCTGAAAGCCTGTACTCTCACTCAAAGGTAGTGTTTGTTGCCAGCTGGGCTTTCCTTGGAAGGCAGCACTGCACACACGGACACGAAAAGCCTCTCCAAGAGATCACAAAGGCAGGCACACAGCAGTGACCCAACTGGAGTCAGTCCACTTAAAACCTGGAAGCACCAGGCTTACAGGAGCCAGTCCTCACTGTCCCGTGAGCAGGGATGGACAGGCAGGAGGAAGGAAGCAGAAATGGCAGAGAAAGGAGGAAAAAAATTCTTTCCAGAGAGAGTGCTCAGGCATTGGAATGGGCTGCCCAGAGAGGGGGTGGATTCCCCATCCCTGGAGGTTTTTCAGCTGAGCTTGGCCGTGGCACTGAGTACCATGATCTGGTAAAGGGACTGGAGTTGGACCAAGGGTTGGACTTGATGATCCCAGAGGGCTTTTCCAATCCAATCCATTCTATGATTCTATGAAAAAAAATCATCCCTCTCCCTGAAGCATCAGCAGAACAGGCTGCCTGTAAAATCATAAAAGCATAAAAAGCGAAGTGGCAGGTGAATTATGAGATACAATTATTGCCCTTTCCTAATACCTTTCTACCCAATATGCAAATCTGGCTAAAGCTAATGTAGTAGGTAAGAGATATGGGTAGGAACAGCAGCTTGCACAATTATGGGACTGAGGTCAGCACTACAAAAACCCAGAAGAAACTCAAGATGTGCCCTGGGGTGTCCCCAGTAACCACACATGGGACCAGGAGGGTTCCCAAGTTTTGCCAGCTCACAGGAACAGCTCTGGAGGTTTATACAAACCCTGTCCCCTCTGGCACGAGTCACAGGGTGGGTTAGGAGAGGCACCAGCCACCCAAAACCCAGGGGCCTGTTATCCCCTTGGCCACTTCAGGAGGTTCTAACTCCTCAGCAGGGCCACTGACTCAAAAGACTTCTGGACAAAACTAGGCTGAAATGCTTCATGTCCCTCCCTAGAGCCCATTAAAACTGGGGGCTCAATACGCGTTCTTGAAAACAGTAACAATAAATCACTTGTGCAGGTTTCTCATCGGGTGGTTGTGTTTTTCCCCAGTCACCCATTAATTAAAATACCTGCAATGTAATTGACTCGCAGTAAATACTAATTACCAAGATCCATCAAAGCAGTTGTGCTACTCCTGAGTGCACAGCAATCTACTTCTGCCTTTGCCTACTCATGTTGTGCAACAGACTCGAGGTGTTTTTCAAAGAACTCGTCAATTAACTTTTATTCATCGGATAAACTTATTCCATAAGCAAATCTGAACCAGGGCTGGGGAAGGAAAACCATCACCAAGTCAAATCTGACCCTCAGCTCACTGGCTAGGAAAAGTAAAGGTACCATCTCAAATTGCCCTGTCGTGTTTCATTAAGCCATTTGCATGGTCATAAATTAATTACTCTGCAGAGCTGGAGACTGACAGCAGAGTTCAGCAAGGGCTGCTCCAATTTAAGTGTTGCCACTGATCAACAGGTGATAGCTCAGCTCCTAAACAAGGTCATTCACATCTTCCACACTGCTGGAATTGGGGAGCACAGCAAGTGCCCTTAAAACAAAGCAAAGGGGTTCAATCTCTCAACAATTCCGTAAATAGTTTAGCAGTTCTCCTGCAGACAAGAAAACAAATCCAGTTACTGCAGTAAGTGTCTTCCTACCAGTTCTGTCCTAAGCACATTTTTGCCCAAACCAGGGTTCCTGACATGGATGGTGACACACACCTTCAGCTCCAGCACCCTTCTCTCTGCCCTGTGCCTCTCACACAGAAATCTCTGCTGCCCCTCTGATGAGTCAGTCCTGCTTAGGCTGCAGAAAACCCTTTTTAGGTTAGGCGTGAAATTTCACTTTTCATGAAGAGCTGGGCACGGGGGCCAGTCCCCAACCCCGCACGTAGGCACAGCCCTCGGAGCCGCTGACATTTCTGCACAGGCTCCAGAGGAAGGACAGAAACAATGAGGCTACAGAATACTTCACATACCACCAAGGGCAACTGGATGCCAAAATTAACCATTGAGAGCTTAGTCTGCATGAACCTCTGATGCAGTGGAGGTTACAGAGCTGACCTGAGTGCTCAGCTGGGAGCCAGCACCCTGCTCTGAGTGTGCCAGAGCACCCAGACCTGCCACTGGCTGTGTCGACGTCACCCTGATCTTCAGGGGCTGGAGCAGGAGGGTGATGCTCCTCTGTCTTACAGAGAGAAATTCATTTCATCATGCATGATTTCATTTCACAGCCCTTAAAAACATCAGCCACTGGTTCCTGTGCTTATATGAAGCACCTGATGCTGCTCTCTGAGTTAAAAAAAAACCAATAAAATCCTCCACTGAAGAAAAATCAGCTGGTCCAGAGACAGGACTGACACACAAGTTTCCACTTCTTGCCTCTGGACAGACGCCTTGTGCCTTTAAGTTGTTTTTTCGTCTGGAAAGCAAACACTGCTGAAGCTTCACACATCTCCATGTGGTGGATTAAGTCACGTTTCCAGTGAATTCGGGAACATTGTGATGTCAGGAGCAGCCTGACCTTCCAGGGACAGGCACCATGTTGTTTAATGCACAGAAAACTCAGGATGAGAGGGCAAGAGGTGAGGAGACAGGGCAGACATGGTGACCACAGCAATCAGAAGTAATTTTCTAAATTTTCTGCAATTTTTTTGTTAATTAACCAATAACCCATATTCAGTCAGTGAGGACTGCAGATTATTTACAATGTTCATAGTAAACAGCTGAAATAAACCAGATTTTTAGACTATATTCTATTTGACCTCAAAAAGGGACACTCAAGGGACCTGGAACAAAGAGCACCCTATGTTTAAAAGGAGACATTCATTTGTTCATAATGTCAAACCAGCAACCCAACCACAGGCAAAACATGGATAGGGACAAAAATAACAATTTACATTTGGCTGCTCAAGCCCACAGCAAACCCAAGCTCTCTCCCTGGTCCCCACGCACCGCTACGCAAACAAAGTGAATTATCAAACCATTTCCAGTAAGAGATGAATCAAAGACACTGACGGCACAGCTTGGCCACTGAAGGAGCTGTCACAGCCCTTTTACTGGAAGTCCAGATAAACAGGTGGTACAGCCCTCCCAGGTGCTGCCCCACGATCCCTGCGGAGCTCAGACCAACAAGGGACAGACACGCGGCCAACACCCACTGACTGTCGTCATTCAGAGAAACCACCATTCCTTCAGCTGAGAATTCCAGCCTCTGGCACTGCCCATGGAATACTGACACTGCATGGTACAGCTAAAGACCTGGAAAGTTCTGAAAGCATCAGGGAGGCAACTTAGGATTTGCTTCTAAGAAAAACCTGCAGTTAACATCACAAGCTGTAACTCCAGTTCTATGAGGCACTGGCAGCATTGACAGAATCACAGAATCATAGAATGGATTGGTTTGGAAAAGACCTCTGAGATCATCAAGTGCAACCCTTGATCCAATCCCACTGTGATCAGCCCTGGGCTGGATCAAGACATGGTTGGACCAAGACATGATGATCACAGTAGGGTTGGATCAAGATGTGGTGGATTCTCACTCAGAATTGATTGGGTTGGAAAAGCCCTCTGAGATCATCAAGTCCATCCCTTGGGCCAACTCCAGTCCCTGTACCAGATCATGGCACTCAGTGCCATGGCCAAACTCAGCTGAAAAACCTCCAGGGATGGGGAATCCACCCCCTCTCTGGGCAGCCCATTCAAATCCCTGAGCACTCTCTCTGCAAAGAATTTTTTTCTGCTCTCCAACTTCAATTTCCCCTGGCAGAGCTTGAGCCCATCGTGCCCCCTTGTCCTATTGCTGGTTGCCTGGGAGAAGAGACCAACCCCCACCTGGCCAGAACTTCCCTTCAGGCAGTTCCAGACAGTGCTGAGGTCACCTCTGAGCCTCCTCTTCTCCAGGCTGAACACCCCCAGCTCCCTCAGCCTCTCCCCACAGCACTTGTGCTCCAGTCCCTTCTCCAGCCTCGTTGCTCTTCTCTGGAGCCGCTCCAGCCCCTCAATCTTTTTCCTGAACTGAGGGGCCTGGGTGTTTGGCATCCAGAAACCCATGGCTGTCAGTCCCCTTCCCCTTCTGCAGCTCAGCACCACAATTTAAACCCCAGGTCATGCAAGTGTTAGGACACAACCAAAAAAAAGATAAAAGAGACTCAGCAAAGGTCCATTTCCCAGAGGATCCCCCAACACCCAGTAAGGGACACAGTGACAGTGTTCATATGCACCTCACACACAGCAGCACATCCAGCATTCCCAACAAGCCCCTCTGCATTATGAGGGACAGACACTGTGCAGAAGGATCCTGCAGGTGAGGTTGTACCCAACAGGTGGGCCCCAGCTGAGCTGAGCAGGTGCAAACCAGCCCACAAAGCCCACAACAGGAGGGCGTGAGATCCTTCAGAGCTGGAGATGTCAGGACGGCAAGGAAACTGTCCCCAAATGGGCTCCTGTTTCCTCCCTGCAAATTGTTTCCGCTGGTAGAACAAAGTCTTAATGGCTCCTCAGGAAACTCTGAACACAAAAAGCTGAGACTTGAGTTCCCCTCTCTCTGCTCTCACAGCAAGGGCAGTGCCCAAAAATCCTCAAAAACGGGTAGAAAGGCACGATCTCCCTGCTTTGGTCTGGAGAAACCTCACACTATTACAGGGCTGGCTGCTCCCAGCTATCAACAAGGATAAAATGCTGGGCAGCAACATGGAAATTAGCCATGCTAATGAGCTGAATTTACTACAGCAGAAAATCTTTCAGAAGGCAATTAGGTTTTCACTTCGACTCATGCAGAAAGCTATTTTTGTAACCAAAGAATTCATTCCAAGTTTGTATATGAGCTTGCACATAGTTCTGGATTTAAAAAAAGATGAGCCCATCTCTGCCAAATTCAACAGAAGAGGGAGAAAAAGTAGAAAGAGGTTTATACTTTTCTGTGGTGATCCACAAGTGAACTCCAGTGCACATGCAGGTGATTTTGCTGCACGCTGGAAGGTGAATTTCACAAGCCACTGAATTGCTGAGTGTGTCCAGCACCATGATTAATGTTTGAATAAACAACTGGAGGACTCAGCTGGAGGAAGTCAGTTTTTCATCAGGCAACCCACACTGCCCTAACATCAGCTGCCACTTGCTTCCCCTTCAGCTGTCACCTTCTCAGGGACAAATCCAAAGGCCATGGATAATGCTGAGAAGAAGGTGTGACAACTACCTATAAAGGTGCTGAGGACCTGGTAGTACATTACAGTTACTGGAAACCAGCACTTTTCAGGTCTTATTTTCCTTAATTTGGGGTTTCTCTTGCATCACTAAAAGCTTTGTCTTTTATTACAACTCAGCTTCTCCTCCAGCCAAGTGAGAAGTGAAATCAAAAGTGAATGTTCAGCAATGACTGAGGAGGACAAGGGGAGTGTTCCCACAGAGCTGACAGGCTGTGAGTGACTGTCCTCACTCCCCTGACTGCACCAGCTCACTGAAAGCACACAGGACCTGCCCCCTGTTCACAGGCTCACATTGCCCACACCAGTACAGACCAATCTTGCAAAATTCTGACTCTGTCACCCGGCACAAAATTCCAGTGTGTAAGTAAATTCCTATTTCTACAAGTTTTACTACTGGTCACCAAACAAATTAATAAATCAGTCAACAGTCCTTGCAACTGTGCTGCACAGATGCTCTTTTTCCTTTCAAGAACAGCTCCTGTGGTCAAGAATGCTCAGCCAAAGCACCCTTAGACAATGGTGTTTAGAAGGGATGTAACTGATGCTTGCTAAGACAGTATCAGATATCAAAAGGAAAAGACAAGACATGGTTTTGAGTGCAAAACACTCCAGAACCACAGGACTGCCTGTTTTCTTTGAAAGCTACTAACACACACCAGCAGTTCCACCATCAGGAGGTTCATGTAACGTGTGAGGAAGCAAAGTATTCACAAACACTAAAATCCAACTGGGTAACTATTTCCAACACCTTTAATCCCAAAGTCAACACAAGAGGAGCAGCACCACCTGTCAATGAAACCCAAAGCACAAACAGAGGTTATGGGGGTAATTTTTCCATTGAATTGGTTTCATTTATTCCTTTGCTCATCTTGTCAATGGAAAGTCTGCAGGCTGAAGGGCACCTCTCAGCTGAAACAAGAGAGTGTGGCAGCTATTTTCAGTTTACTGGAGTTGACCAAGTGCATTATCTGATTAAAGAATGCAATAAATGTACTTACCAAATATTTCCCCTCCACTGGCATACTCTGTCACCAGATAAATCATCCGCTCTGTCTCCATAACCTGGACACAAGGACAGAGAAGTGACACATAAGGAGACTGCTGAGTGCAGCAAGAAATGGATCTAAACCAACTTTATTCTTTCTATAACACACTCTAAGTGCTTTTATCAAATCCAAACTGTGACCTTCCCCTTGCTTTACAGAGCCATGTGAGGGAAAGGACAGAATCTGGGGAAAGTAGGAATGAAACAGGAGGTTTCAAACACCAAATCTGTAACTACACTGTAACAACACTTCACCTGCACCTGCCTCCTCCTCCTCCTCCATTTCCTCTCCCTTTAGCATTTGCTCCCTGGTCTTGTGTTCCAGCAGCCTGGAAGACTTCTCAGGGCTGTTACCACCAAACCAGTTCACCTGTCTGGGTGATGAGACCACTGCAGGCACTAAAACAACCATCACAATCTTGCCAAGGGGGGGAATATTCCCTGAATCTGTGACTTCCCCAGGAGACAAGAGCTGTTAGAAAGGAACCAGAGCTCAGGCTTTGCTGGAGGGAGCCCCCCCACTGCAGCCAGGTAACATCCCAGGCACTCAGCAATAGGACAAGGGGGCACGATGGGCTCAAGCTCTGCCAGGGGAAATTGGAGAGCAGAAAGAAATTCTTTGCAGAGAGAGTGCTCAGGGATTGGAATGGGCTGCCCAGAGAGGGGGTGGATTCCCCATCCCTGGAGGTTTTTCAGCTGAGCTTGGCCGTGGCACTGAGTGCCATGATCTGGTAAAGGGACTGGAGTTGGACCAAGGGTTGGACTTGATGATCTCGAAGGACTTTTCCAATCCAATCCATTCTATGATTCTGTGATCCAGCTTTTAACAGCTTTTAACACATTTTTCAGAATCTGTTAGCACACCTGGGGTGTTTTCCAAAACTTGATACTATTTATTTAACAGCTCTGCCAGTGGAAAAACACCCAGTGTTTCAGTTCAGGACCACAGTGTAGCATCTCCAGTGCCAGGCTCAGCAGCTTAATTCTGGTACTCCAGGGTGTCTGGAAACATTTTGACTTTGTTTTGGCTGTTCTCTGCTTCAAAGACAAGTGAAAGTTGCCCTTTTGACATGAAATAAGAATGTTATCCCCACAGAGAAGGCAGGCACTTGGAGCCCAGCACTGCCTGTTCTTCCTAAGAACTAGGATTGAACAGGTAAACTTCAGTTTTTCCAAAATCCATGCCCAATCCAGACAAGTGCAGATGCTTCAACAGCTGGATCCCTGTTATTCTGAATGTTAAAACATGAGTATAGCAAGGATGAACCTCAGTTCTGCTGCACTGTCACAGGACAGGAGACAAGATATACAGCTCCCACTTAATGATCCTGCATGTCCAGAAAACCCTTAGTAGATGTTTAAGCACATTTCTGTTTCCAGACAGAATCTCTTATATTATACACATTTGTCATGACAGACACTCTTCTTTTTCACTTACACCTTTTAAGTCTTACAAGATCAAGAAAACATGATTTTTCAGCTCAAGATTCCTGATGCAAAGAAGTGACAGGCTCTGAATTCCCAACTCCAAGTTTTAGTAGTTTTTATCTAAAAATAAATGCCAGTGGAAGCACCCAGAAAGGAAGGCCAGATGAAACAGGCTCCTCAGCAGGGACTCCTCTCACCAAAGCCAAGCCACAAGAGTCACCTGTTCAGTATCACATCTAAAACTTTAGATGGAGTAAAACAGGCTGAAAAAGGTACTTTGGTTAAAAAAACAAAAAGGTTTGAGGAGTCAGTTTGCAAAGCAGCATTCCCTGAGTACCTTAAAAAGGCCACAGTTCTGCAGGGTCTGCTGGAGGCATCTCACAGTGGTTTGGCCAAGGTAATTAACCTGTTACTTCTACTCAGTTATAACTCTTTATTATCCAAATAAATACTTAGATTCCTCAGGCACAGATCAAAAGCAGGGTCCTCTACTCCTCTGCTCCCATCACTCTGCCCACCTCTGCCCTGTTGCACCTTCCTCATGTTCTGTTTGATGGTACAGTGGAAGGGCAGCACCAGGTACCTGTGCAAAGGGCAGCACCTTCACCTGCTCTGGAGGTTTGTTTGCAGACCAGAAATGTCAAACAAGCTGGGGAAAAGTCTGCAAACAATATTCACAAGCAGGTCTGCTGCCAGTATTGATCCCCTTCCAGGAAAGGGCTGAGCACATCAGCAGAGCCACAGGGAGCTGGGCAGGGAGAGGAGAGCAGGTAGCTCAGTCCTGCCCCTGGGTGACATTTACTCCCTCTCTTAAACTGAGAAGGGGAACCTGCATCTGGTTTCAGCTGGGAAACTGAGAAGCACACAATGGCCACAAACAGGTGGCAGGAGGCCAGCACACAGCGGAAGCACGATGGCCCAGAAAAGAGAAGGATTAGGCACACTTTGCCCCTGCCCCTCCAATTAAAGCACTCCAAGACATTGAAAACATAAAGGACTTTCCTAGTTTCACGTAGGAGGAATGGAGGGATGACCCTACAGAATGTGCTATTACACAGTGTTTTCATCTCTATTCATGGATGCTTGGAGGTAAGAATGGACTTGGAAGGTGTAAGTAATTTTTTCATTTCCTACTACACAGCCCATGAAATAAACAACTGGAGAAGAAGGATCTAAAATAAAAATGGGGTAGTTACAAATAAGTTACATTCAGATATGTCTGTACAATGATCCAGATACCTCCCAGTCATGTGTTTCCAATTAGAATTAACAAAAGTTGCTACACTGAAATTGAACAGAATCTTTAAGCTGTAACAAGAAGTGCACAGCTCCAGTGCCAAGGGATGGCAACCCCATCCCAGAGTGCTCCTACCTGGTACAACCTGATGATATGTGGGTGGCAAAGCATCTTCATGATCTGCACTTCTCTAAATATCTTCTTCAGGTTCTCTTCATCCAGCTGGGTCTTATCGATGATCTTTATCGCGACCTACCAGAAGGGAAACAAAAGAGAAGTGACTGACCCAGCTGCATCACCCACACAACACCAGCTTGCTGCACCAGGGCTGATAAACCCAGCAGGGATGGAAATGGGGGGTGGTGTCAGGCTTCTAACAATTTATTTATCTGTTTGAAACCAGAAGTGCTCTGCAATGCTACACTGACAGAGTTTAAACAAGTCTAAGTGCTTCCAGTCAGCTGCTCTCCAGCCTCCAGGACTTCCTTGCTTCTTTACCCTCCACCTTCCTGGAGCTGGCAGCTCCCAGTCCCTGTGGGCATCAGACTCCAAACAGGGAGACACTTTCACTACCTCACCTTAAATCCACTCTAAGCAAGTACCTCGTTTCATCCACACACAGACAGTAAGGAAGGGAAACTTCCAGGATGATGAGATGAGCAGGGGAGAAAAGGCAGAGAAAAAGCTGCTCTGCCTGGCAGAGAAACATCTGCCCTGCTGCTTCTAAATCAAATTTCAGCCTTAAGTATCATCCTTCCCACCATGAAACACCCATGCAAGCAAGCAGCTCCAGTCTGCCAGCTGAGTTTGGGATTTGTGGGATGAATTACCATCCCCCAGCAGGTTTTCTTGCTCTGAGATGGCTCTCCCTGGGAAAAGAGCTGCTTTTACAAATCTCCTGGATGCTTTGCTTGAGCCTAATTTACACAAGTCCTGCCCAGGAAGGCTGCAGGATCATGCAAAGGGAAGGGCATGCAAAGCAGCACTGCTCTGAAAACCGCTGAGGATGAACAGCCAGGAACATCTGACACAGCAGCCCAAACCCAAACAAAAGAAATGCTCAGACTGTACCAGACCCCAGAGCTCAGCGGGGACAAGGACAAGAGCGACATGCCAGACCACAGGCACAAACCCACAGGGGCACACGACCCAAACACATGTCCTTCTCCTAGTGCCAGCCACCAGTGCAGGGCTAAAGGAATCACAGAATCATGGAATGGATTGGGTTGAAAAGACCTCCGAGATCATCAAGTCCAACCCTTGGTCCAACTCCAGTCCCTTTACCAGATCATGGCACTCAGTGCCACGGCCAAGCTCAGGTTAAACACCTCCAGGGATGGGGAATCCACCCCCTCTCTGGGCAGCCCATTCCAATCCCTGAGCACACTCTCTGGAAAGATTTTTTTTTTCTGCTCTCACAGGCACGGTGCTGCTTGGAGAAAAACCACCAAAGGATGTTTAGATCCTTTAAGGGAATTTTTATTTAGGGAGCAATCTGAATCCCCTCAGTTCAGGAAAGATATTGAGGGGCTGGAGCGAGTCCAGAGAAGAGCAACGAGGCTGGAGAAGGGACTGGAGCACAAGTGCTGTGAGGAGAGGCTGAGGGAGCTGGGGGTGTTTAGCCTGGAGAAGAGGAGGCTCAGAGGTGACCTCAGCACTGTCTGGAACTCCCTGAAGGGAAGTTCTGGCCAGGTGGGGGTTGGTCTCTTCTCCCAGGCACTCAGCAATAGGACAAGGGGGCACGATGGGCTCAAGCTCTGCCAGGGGAAATTGAAGTTGGAGAGCAGAAAAAAATTCTTTGCAGAGAGAGTGCTCAGGCATTGGAATGGGCTGCCCAGAGAGGGAGTGGATTCCCCATCCCTGGAGGTTTTTAAAGTGAGATTGTCCATGGCACTGAGTGCCATGATCTGGTAAAGGGACTGGAGTTGGACCAAGGGTTGGACTTGATGATCTCAGAGGTCTTTTCCAACCCAATCCATTCTATGATTCTATGAAACATGAAAACTCAGCCCCATATTTTATGACCAAATCCCTGCCTGCCAGGGCAACAACTGCCCTGCATGTGAGCAGAACCAGCAGAGTCCCGAAAAGGCACCCAAGTACAATAAGCTGTTTCTTTCATTTGAAACCTTCAATTCAGAGCACAGGAATGACTCCAGCCTTCCAAGTCACTGAGCATGCTTCCCACAGCCGGAGCGGGAGCTGGACGGCAGCCAGGTCTGGCACTCGGCGCTGGGAGCTGCTGGCAGGGGCTGGAGGCACAAGGTGAACCGGCAGCCCTGGCCCTGCAGGGGCTGCCAGGCACTAAAAGGGGCTGTGATTAACGGGGTGCTGATCCGGGCCCCGCTGGCAGCACAGGCTGAGCTCAGCGTGTGGCTCCGACCCCGGATCTGTGCCGCGACACTTCCAAGGACAGCACTCAGGAGCAGGCTGGAAAAGTTAAAGAGAGCCAGAGGGGGACTGGGAAGCACTCCCCATATGCTTTTCACCAAGGATTTTCCTGCAAGAATGGGCTTTTGTAAAGTTTGAACATAAATATACATAAAAGCTAAGAGAGGCTGCCTTGAAGAGCGGAGCCAAGATGTCTACCCAGAGACATGAGTCATTTTCAGGCCCAAATACATAAATGAAAATCCACAGATCTGGAGTATTCCTAAGCTCCTTACTCATTTCGCAGCTCTGTACTGCTCTAAAGAAAACTCATTTCCCAGCTTAATTATATGGCTTGAGCTGACACTCTTGGCCGAGTTCAAGGCACGCAGAGCATCTGATTGCACCCAACTTGGTCAGCAGGGCCAGACACAACACAACTGAATTACTCTGGTTTTCTCTGATAACACAGGACAGGGAGAACCAGGCTGTCACCTCCTTGCACTGTGGGATTTACATGTGGTGGGCTGAAACTCCACAGCCACAAGACACACAGTGCCTGCATCAATCAGTAGCAAAGGAACACAAACAGCAGCCAGGAGATGTTGTTCTTGTGAAGGAGAAATTGAAGTTGGAGATCAGAAAAAAATTCTTTGCAGAGAGAGTGCTCAGGCATTGGAATGGGCTGCCCAGAGAGGGGGTGGATTCCCCATCCCTGGAGGCTTTTAACCTGAGATTGGACATGGCACTGAGTGCCATGATCTGGTAAAGGGACTGGAGTTGGACCAAGGGTTGGACTTGATGATCTCGGAGGTCTTTTCCAACCCAATCCATTCTGTGATTCTGTGATCCTCTCCCAAGCTCAGCCAAGCAAACCTAAACCCAAGCCCATCCTCAGAAACTAATTATGCAGAGAAGAGACTTGGCATTCCCAAAGGGGTTTCTTCCAAATGTTTTCATTCCATCCAAATGCCTTCAGCAACTGATGCAGCATAAAAGACAAAACTCTCCTGAAAAATCCTGGGGAAACCACCTTGTGCTCCAGTTTCAGGAAGTGCAGAGCTTCCTCACCACCGGTCGGGGGTGGAAGTAGGAAATCCCCTCTGTGCTCCACAGAAGGGAAAGGAAAGGCAGGGAATTTCAGGGCTGGGGGCCGTGTTCCACCCAGGACTCCCCAGAGCTGGTTCATTCCAGAGGTTTGCTTCAGATTCTTTTGGAGAACTGCATTTTTTCCAGAGGGAAGGAGTGGTTTAAGGGCTTTCCAGAACAGACCAAGTTAGTTTCTCCATTCCTGCCTTTCCCAGCTGGCTAATACTCTCCCTTCCCTCGAAAGATGATTTGGGATGTCAGCAGAAAAGAGACTGGCTAAAGTCATCAGGTCACGCCAGCCAGATTGACTCCATCTAAAACCTGGTCACAGGGAATAGCCACAATGGATTTGGACATTTATTTATTTGTTTGTTTGTTTATTGGAGATTATGTATTGGAGAAAAACTATGAAAGAAAAGGATCTTTAATATCTTTCTTTCCAGAGGGAATAATCAGGCATTAGAATGGGCTGCCCAGAGAGGGGGTGGATTCCCCATCCCTGGAGGTTTTTAAGCTGAGCTTGGCCGTGGCACTGAGTGCCATGATCTGGTAAAGGGACTGGAGTTGGACCAAGGGTTGGACTTGATGATCTCGGAGGGCTTTTCCAACCCAATCCATTCTATGATCTTTAAGGGAACAATCTGAGGCACGTGAAAATTACCCTTCATTATCTTATCACAAAATCCTTGCCAGGGCAGTAACTGCCCTGCCTCCAAATATGAAAGATACCTATTTAGTAAGGAAAGTTCCCATTTGCTTCCTCTAGCAAAGTCCTCCCTGACTGAGGCTCCCAGCTAGGAAAGAGTCCTATGACTGCACAAACTCCTCATCCTCCCAGTCCAGCTGAAGGAACACAAGCATTTATGGCACCACTAGAAACAATGTTCTGTATTTTATCAGAAAAATCAGCTTCAGGTAGTGGCAACACTAAAATAAACCCAAAAATCAAGTGCATTCCCTGGTGCTTACAAACACCACATAAAACAGAGAGAGCAAGACTAAACATCATTAAAGAAAGCACAAATTCAGCTACAAGTAGAAGTGGAAGAAAACCATGATCTAAATTCTGAAACAATGAAATACTCTAAAAGAGGAGTCTGAGAAATTAACTATTCTTTTATCAGAAGTTAATGAAGCTTACAGGCAGGAGGATAAATGCCAAGCCTGGAGCAAGCATGCTGCTACCAATTAACAAAATGTTCCCTCCACTTCTAAACAGCTCATTTATTCCTCCTTGGATCCAAGTAAAACTTACACTAGTAATTTGAGGGAGGAATTGTTATTTGGAAGGAATGACAAGTGGCTAAAAACAATTGGTAGAGGGCAGGTAAGGTGTGCAAAGTGACACCTGCAGGTCGCTGTGGAGCCCCTGCTCTTTGGAGCCAGGTGGCTTTTGTCCATTGTTTTTCCAGATTTTTCTCCTCCTGGTGCTCTTCAGTGAACACTGGTCCGTGTTTTTGTCATCCTAAAGCTGTGCTGAGTATGTGTGCACACCAGGCAAAAGCCTTGTGAGGAAAAGTGGAAATTTCAACCCTGTGAAAGCAAAGTGGTCCTTGGGAAATGGAAGGAGAGGCACCGAAACCCCGGAAGGCCAAAAGGGAGCACGGAGTTATCTCTGTCATCAGAATGTCCTACTGCATCCCATGGGAAGTCAGGAGGGACAGAAGGGACATTTCAGGCCAAAACAGCAAGTTGCCTACAGTGCACCCCAAAATGTTCCTGTGAGCCCAGGCTGCCCCTCTGCCCTGAGCACCAACCATCTCCTTCAGCCCAGCATATGGAGTCTTGGCAATTCCTGCTCTCAAACACACAGGGTTCTCCTAAAATTCCCAAATTATAGCTATAAACAACATAATAATTTCCTATTTTGCCCTGAGACACCAGCTTTCTAAATCTGGCAGCCACCAGAGCTAAAGATCATGCCAAGGTGAGGGGCTCTTAAATGAGGCACAAGGTTTGGAACAGGAGACAGGAGAATTTCAACTCGAAGGAGTTAAAATTTATGATGGACATCCTGTTTCTCATCTAAGTGTGGTTAATAATCTGACAGACTCCCTTGAATCCACACTGCCCTGCCAACAAGAAGGGAAATAAACTGCTGGGAGCCTGGGCAGATGGGCAGGAGGAGGCCAGGATGGCACAAGGGCCGGGAGGGGACAGGCACTGGGCTCTGAACTGCTCCAGCGGCTCGGAAAGGCTCTGACAAAAAAAGAGGTGAAAGCACAGTGTGTTTTCAGTGGAAAGCAGACATGGAACTGTGCATGTTTCCTTCTTCTGTGCTGTGAACAAAGGAACAAGCTTGAGACCCTGGCCTGGGCTAACATCTACTCCTTCATGCCACGCATCTGCATGGATCTAATTATAACTGTCATTCAACTATAATTAAAATTTCCTGCATGAATGATCATTCCATAAAGAAAGCACCTTTTCCATTTCAGTTCAGTTGTTTCTGTAGCAGTGACAGTCAGAAAACCTCACTTGTTTCAGGAGCCCAAGTGCTCCATTCTGATCTTTACAGAAGTGGAACTGTGGCATTCCCATAAGTCAGCACGGATCTCATCCATGGAACGGGAGCCAACAGATGGCACCGGCAAAGCGGCTGCATTGAGAAAATCAACATGTTTATTTGGGAGCAAGACATTTCCTAGAACTGTCCTGAGGAGTCCTCCTGCTCCAGATTCCTCTTGGAAAGCCCTCAGTAAACACTCCCTGGATCTGTCCCTGCAGTGTGGCTCTTGTGTCACTCTGAGGACACGTGGCAGGGCAAAGCCACATGAGGAGCTGTCACTGCAGGGGGCCTTGGGACTGATAAAGGGATAAGCCTGGAAAAGGCTCATCCACCTGAATTCCCCCACATTTCATAGAATCACAGAATGGATTGGGTTGGAAAAGCCCTCCGAGATCATCAAGTCCAACCCTTGGTCCAACTCCAGTCCCTTTACCAGATCATGGCACTCAGTGCCACGGCCAAGCTCAGTTTAAAAACCTCCAGGGATGGGGAATCCACCCCCTCTCTGGGCAGCCCATTCCAATCCCTGAGCACTCTCTCTGCAAAGAATTTTTTTCTGATCTCCAGCTTCAATTTCCCCTGGCAGAGCTTGAGACCATCATGCCCCCTTGTCCTATTGCTGAGTGCCTGGGAGAAGAGACCAACCCCCACCTGGCCAGAATTTCCCTTCAGGGAGTTCTGGACAGTGCTGAGGTCACCTCTGAGCCTCCTCTTCTCCAGGCTAAGCACCCCCAGCTCCCTCAGCCTCTCCCCACAGCACTTGTGCTCCAGTCCCTTCTCCAGCCTCATTGCTCTGCTCTGGACCCAGTTATGTCAGCTAAGGAGCCCTCTCCTCTCCATCCACTACAGTTGCAGCCTTACAGGGCTGACAATGTGAGCTGTCAGAGGGGCTGACAGGGAACAACTTCTCTTCCCAGTTGCTCCTGCCTGCCAGAAACACTTGGGAAGCTCAGGAACACAGTCTGTTTGGATTAAGCAGCTGCTGGAGGGGTAAAAAATCACTGCCATAAGCAGATACAGAAGCTGCACAGAACCTTCAGAAGTCCAGAAGCAGAGACCAGAACTAAGACAGAGAAGGGGAGAGGTTGAGGGAGCTGGGGGTGTTCAGCCTGGAGAAGAGGAGGCTCAGAGGTGACCTCAGCACTGTCTGGAACTCCCTGAAGGGAAGTTCTGGCCAGGTGGGGGTTGGTCTCTTCTCCCAGGCACTCAGCAATAGGACAAGAGGGCACGATGGGCTCAAGCTCTCACAGGGGAAATTGAAGTTGGAGATCAGAAAAACTTCTTTGCAGAGAGAGTGCTCAGGGATTGGAATGGGCTGCCCAGAGAGGGGGTGGATTCCCCATCCCTGGAGGTTTTTAACCTGAGATTGGCTGTGGCACTGAGTGCCATGATCTGGTAAAGGGACTGGAGTTGGACCAAGGACTGGACTTGATGATCTCGGAGGTCTTTTCCAACCCAATCCATTCTATGATTCTATGAAAAAAAAGAGGGATGAGGGAGCACACACTGGAGAGGGTATGCAGATTAGATACATGCAGAGGCTCTTAACTGGCATATGGATACACAGCTGTGATAAAAACACAATGTGAACTCCAGGCTGCTGCAGGTCGTGTCCCTTTTCGGGGGCTCAGTGGGATGGATGTCACCCCACAGCAATGACACATTTCTGTATGGACAGTCGGATGGCAGAGGCACATGTTTTTCAGGCAAGCTGTCAGCACAAGCCTGCTGGTGTCTTTAGGGTCACTAAAAGCGAGCTCTCTACATGCAAATAGGCAATTTGTACAATTTTTAGTTGTATGAAAGCGCCCGATAAAAGGACGCACTGACACTCCAGATACCCAGACTTCTCAGGGGTAGAACAGGGGCATCTCACCCTCACAATTAACTAACCAGCAGGACCCATCTAACTAAAAGTGATACAGCAAATAAAACTAGGCCACTCTGCAGCAAAATCAGTGGCTTTTGGAGGTGGCACAAATGCAAATATTGGCAGCAACTGAAGGCAGGAAACTGTGGACGAAGATGTGCACAGAGATGCTGCATTTGCTCAGGAAGGAAGTTCTCACCTTGTCCACATCCCTCTGCACAATCAATGCAGGGACTTGTGTCTTGCACAGGGTGAAGAAAATACTGATGCTGTTATGAGAAAAGTCAATACATCCAAATCCTCTTGGCCTGCTGCAGTGTTAATACCCAGCTTGTCTGAGCGCTGTGCTCTGCCATGACCTTTCCTCGTCCCAGGGGGAACAGAACTGGGATTCCAGTGACCAAGCACAAACCCCACATTCAGATCTACAGCTCAGCCAACCAGCTACACACAGGTAAGAAAATCTCATCATTTCATGGTATGTACAACAGCCTACAAACCTCAGAGCCAGAGGAAACTCATCTACAGCACCCTCAAGGAGCTCAGTTACCCATGCTGACAAACAACAAATTCCTCCTTTTCCAGCCCTGGATTAGCCCTATGCCATCAGCTGCAGCTTCTCTTTACACACAGAAGCCAATCACAGAATCACAGAATGGACTGGGTTGGAAAAGACCTCTGAGGTCATCAAGTCCAAAACTTGGTCCAACTCCAGCCCCTTTACCAGATCACGGCACTCAGTGCCACGGCCAAGCTCACTTTAGAAACCTCCAGGGATGGGGAATCCACCCCCTCTCTGGGCAGCCCATTCCAATCCCTGAGCACTCTCTCTGCAAAGACCTTTTTTCTGCTCTCCAACTTCAATTTCCCCTGGCAGAGCTTGAGCCCATCGTGCCCCCTTGTCCTATTGCTGAGTGCCTGGGAGAAGAGACCAACCCCCACCTGGCCAGAACTTCCTTCAGGGAGTTCCAGACAGTGCTGAGGTCACCTCTGAGCCTCCTCTTCTCCAGGCTGAACACCCCCAGCTCCCTCAGCCTCTGCCCACAGGACTTGTGCAAGAGGTGAGTGTCCTGCCTGAAACTCGCTGCTCACAACAGGATCCTCAGTGCCAGTTCAATGGTGATTAAATCCCAAATGCAAATTCTTTCTGTTCCTCTTCTGGAAGGTGCAAGGGATGACAGGGAAACTCTGGACAAGCCACAGCGAGGGAGAAATCAGCTCTGCAAGCCATGAGCTAGAGCTGGACTTCTGTGCTCTCCTCCTGTCATCCTCACCTGGCATCCCAGAGCACAAACACTTCTCTAGAGCTTCTCATTATTTCATCACCTGAGGCAACAGCGGGAAACAACAGAAAGACTCTGAGTTACCTCCCCTGTCTGACAGACACTGCATCAGATCACCCTGAACAGCATCAAGGGCACTGGGATTGCAGAGAGAGGCAAGGGAAAGGGAGCTGGAGATGCCAATTAGATAAACAAACCATTTCGGTGCATGAACCTCCTGCTGCAAACAGGAGGTACTGAGAGGGAGTTCCATGAATTATCACCTGGGGCTGCAAACACAGACCTGGGAGGAGGCAGAGCCGAGGGACAGGACTCAGTACTCCACAGAGCTGCTGCTGCTTGGCTGGGAAGAGCATATCCAGGATGTACAGAATTACTACATATCCCCACAAAACCTGGTGGCTGCTGAGAGATTCCCCCGGACTCCAGGCTGAGCAGGAATTCAGGGGACCAAGCAGTGACTAAGGAGGTCAGGTGGCCACAGCTTAGCACAGGAATCCCTTAAGCTACACCACATCTACCTCCAACCTTTATCCCTCTTAATGACAAGATTTCCAGAGCTTTTTTAAGTTTGGTCAGACACTGAATCTCTTGGTCACAGCCACTGCTGCCTTTTCCTCCCCAGCTCCAGCAAGAAACTAGCTGGGATTGAGCCGAAGGCAGAGCAAGTCTCAGCAAACCAGAGTGCAGGCAGCCACACCTAACCACCTCAGACACAGCTCTGGCACAGCCACACCACTCCTGTCTCCCAAATTCCACTGGGCTCACACTGCTTTACAACTGACCTCTCCATCTTTTCACTTCACACTCTGTTACAGGAGAAAACCCCTCCAGCTCCAACAGCCTGAGCTGACATTTGTGCCAGTGATTTGTTTGTAGTTCAGAAGCCTTATAAAATTCCTGTAATGCTTTCCAGCTGCAAGGCTGAGAACTTCACAGGACTCAGAACAAGAATTAGAGGTGGTGTGAAATATTATTCATCTGATTGAGGGAAGAGAGCAAACCACACCCACAGGCACTCAGCAATAGGACAAGGGGGCAAAGGCTCAAGCTCTCACAGGGGAAATTGAAGTGGGAGAGCAGGAAAAATTCTTTGCAGAGGGAGTGCTCAGGCATTGGAATGGGCTGCCCAGAGAGGGGGTGGATTCCCCATCCCTGGAGGTTTTTCAGCTGAGCTTGGCCGTGGCACTGAGTGCCATGATCTGGTAAAGGGACTGGAGTTGGACCAAGGGTTGGACTTGATGATCTCAGAGGTCTTTTCCAACCCAATCCATTCTGTGATTCTGTGAAATGCCATCCTACAGTGAGTACTGGTACACTGAAATACATCCACATGTCCATCCACAGAAAAGCTGTGTGCCTGGGCTGTCCCTTAATCACACTCCTTCATACCTTGAGTATAAATGCAGAAAATCTAAGAACCAGTATTAAAATTAGCTTAAGTCAAAGGGAAAAAATCAGAAGTAAAACTCAGATAAAGACCACTCTCCCCACCACAACTCTTCATTCACTTCTTTATGTCTTGTTTCTGCCTCAAGATCTTTGTTATCTAAACAGGTCCTTTATGGCACAAGACCAAGCTCTTCCAAACCCCCAGGACCTTTCTATGGCACAGATCAAACCTGTGCTTGCTCCCATCAGTTCACAGAACTGAAATGAACATCAGGCCACTCTCTGGTCACATCTAACCCAAGTGCAGGTGTCATACAGACCCCAAAGGAAAGCAGCTCCTGCTTGCAGCACTAAGCACTGTCCCTGCAGGAATTCCAGTGGGATCCACCAGGGCAATTCTGAGTGAAAGGGATGGAGGCTCAGCCAGGAACATGGCTGTGATGCAGCCCCACGATCTGCTGCCAGTCTGCAGCACCACCTCCATGGGTTCCATGCAAATTAAAAGCAATCTTGGCACTCACTACACAAAGACTGCACTTGCTAATTAAAACCGGTTTTTGAATGAGCTTAAACCAGTGCAGAACCTTGTGGAGGTGCATTTAAATCAATGCAAATCAGTTAACTAACAAATGCAACGTGAAAAAGCAGATCCTGGTCACGTAAGCTTGACTGTTCTGCTGAGGAGGCTCCGATCCAGGCACTCTGACAGCAGATGGGAACGCTGCAGTTCTGCTTAGGCCTGACTGGACTCCTGCTTGAGCCACAGCTTGGCCTCCCACCCACCTGTGGACAAGCAAAGCCAAGAGGTAAACTGAAATCTGGAAGGACATTTGCCCACCTTGGTCCCCTTTCAGTCCAGGTCACCCCATTCAAAGTGCTTTCTTAATTGCTCTCCACTCAATTCAGCAGCTGAACAAAAGGCACTGCAACCTAAACACCCCATAAACAAATAAAATTCAGTTTACCAACACCTTGAGTACCCCACTTGTCAATATTAGGACAGATGTTTGTTGTAAATCGCAACTGACCTCCATGCAGGGACCTGACTCCCAACATCTCCTGAGATTGCCACTGTACCCTTTAAAGAACTACAGAACTACGGAATCATTTCAATTAGAAAAGACCTCCAAGACCATCTAGTCCAACCTTTGAACAAACACCACCTTGTCAATTATATCAGAGCACTGACTGTCACGCCCAGTCATTTCTTGAATCACAGAATGGATTGGGTTAGAAAAGACCCCTGAGATCATCAAGTCCAACCCTTGGTCCAACTCCAGTCCCTTTACCAGATCATGGCACTCGGTGCCACAGCCAAGCTAACTTGAAAAACCTCCAGGGATGGGGAATCCACTCCCTCTCTGGGCAGCCCATTCCAATGCCTGAGCACTCTCTCTGCAAAGAATTTTTTTCTGCTCTTCAACTTCAATTTCCCCTGGCAGAGCTTGAGCCCATCGTGCCCCCTTGTCCTATTGCTGAGTGCCTGGGAGAAGAGACCAACCCCCACCTGGCCAGAATTTCCCTTCAGGTAGTTCCAGACAGTGCTGAGGTCACCTCTGAGCCTCCTCTTCTCCAGGCTAAACACCCCCAGCTCCCTCAGCCTCTCCCCACAGCACTTGTGCTCCAGTCCCTTCTCCAGCCTCGTTGCTCTTCTCTGGACCTGCTCCAGCCCCTCAATCTCTTTCCTGAACTGAGGGGCCCAGAACTGAACACAACACTCAAGGTGTGGCCTCCCCAACGCAGAGTACAGGGGAAGGATCACCTGCAGGGACTACCAGAAAGACCCACCAATATCCAGAGAAGTTCACCTGCTCTCCACAGGGCCCATTTCCCACCCTGCTCCTGCTCCTGCAGCCAGAGGGGGAGCAAACCCTACAGGGCTGTTACTCGCGGGCGCTGCTCGAGCAACACCAGCCTCAGAGAGAGTTGCTTAGCAGCAGAGTTTTGGAAATGTAGTCACATGCAGGAAGAAATCTGTCACAGCAGGAGATGCATCAGGAATGCTGCACCAAAGGGCTATGGCTCCTGCTGCAAACTAAGCCCCAAGGAGACCTCCCTCCCCTTGGAGCAGACGGGCTGTGAGGCACAGAAGAGCTCACCCAGCTCAAACATTGATAGAACACTTTACAAAGCTGCCAGGATACCACAGCAAGCAGGTTTTGAAAGTGTTACTGAAAGTTCCCTGGATTGTCATTTTGCTCTAATTCAGTCACGACCTAAAAATGACAAGGAAAACCGGAGCATTTCAGGTACAGAGCGTCCAGTCAGAGCCAGGTTTGAAATACTGGATTATAAAATAACAAAAGCTCAGAACTAAGGGAATTTAGATGCTGCTGTGCATGAAGTGATGTGTCAAGAACACACGGTACATCAGGGTTTGAATATTTTTAAGTCATACTTATAATATTGAGGTGCTGGAGCGGGTCCAGAGAAGAGCAACCAGGCTGGAGAAGGGACTGGAGCACAAGTGCTGTGGGGAGAGGCTGAGGGAGCTGGGGGTGTTCAGCCTGGAGAAGAGGAGGCTCAGAGGTGACCTCAGCACTGTCTGGAACTCCCTGAAGGGAAATTCTGGCCAGGTGGGGGTTGGTCTCTTCTCCCAGGCACTCAGCAATAGGACAAGGGGGCACGATGGGCTCAAGCTCTGCCAGGGGAAATTGAAGTTGGAGAGCAGAAAAAAATTCTTTGCAGAGAGAGTGCTCAGGGATTGGAATGGGCTGCCCAGAGAGGGGGTGGATTCCCCATCCCTGGAGGTTTTTCAGCTGAGCTTGGCCGTGGCACTGAGTGCCATGATCTGGTAAAGGGACTGGAGTTGGACCAAGGGTTGGACTTGATGATCTTGGAGGTCTTTTCCAACCCAATCCATTCTATGATTCTAATGCAAAGATGACTGCTCTGACTGAGAGGTCTCCCATGTGGAGAGGGAATACCTGAACCTCACTCCTGTCACACAGGCAAGGAGCAGCCTGCACTGAGGCACCACAACAGGTCTCTCAACAAGAGTGGTTATTCTTTAATGACAAAAATTGTTGGAAAAGACCTGCAAGACCATTGAGTCCAACCTGTGATCTATTCCCGCCTTGTCACCCAAACCAGAGCACTGAGTGCCATGTCCAGTTGTTCCCTGAACACCGTCAGGGTCAGGGACTCCACCACCTCCCTGGGCAGCCCCTTCCAGTGCCTGACCACCCTTTCTGTGAAGGAATTTATCCTCATGTCCCACCTGAACCTCCCCTGGCACAGCTCAACGCTACATCCTCTCATCATGTTGCCAGACCCACAAGGGAGCCTTTGCAGCGACTTCCAGTTTATTTCCCGAGGCTCTGCAAGGGTTAAAGCAAATGACTTCTGGAAGATATTAAGCACCAATGTCTTGGCTTCCCTTCTGCAAACAGCAACAAGCTCCAGAGGAATCTGTCATCCCATATAACAATCCCTTTCACTCAGCCTCAGCGGCCTGTTCCCTTCTCCTCGCCACAGCCCGGGCACGGTGGCTCCGTGCTGGGCTCTTTCCCTGGATTCTGCCCACATTCCAGGGAGGAGGCCAGGCCCTGCACACACAGGATCTGTAATGTGCACTTAGATTCAGCAGTGTAATAGCTCCTGGTTAAAAAAGAAGGCTGTAGGAACGTTAAATATCACACTGGGATCACCACAGTGCCACAGAAAATCAGAAGTGACAGATAAGATGGAAGGAATCACTGTTCCTCTTCGTGTGTCATCAGGTCCATTTGGGAATGTGGTATTCTGGGCTCTGAAACAGACTTGCACAGATATTTTCCTAGCCCTGTAAACACTTGGTCTCTTCTATGCTGAAGTGAAACTAGTTTGATATTCAAAATAAACCAAAAGCAACAGCCACGCATTTGCAGATAAGGAATTTTCCCCCAATATCCAAGATTTCAGATGCATTAAATGCCTCCGTGTGCATCAGGGACTGCAAACTCTGCTCCCTCACCAGCACCTCTTTAACCACAATTAGGGTGGGACAGTATCACCTTTATTCCTGGGATTATTTTTAAGGTGCCAATCACACTGACACTATGGGATATGGAGCACAATGAGCGGGAAGGGGACGAGATTTTGCTGGGAAAGCCAAGGATAAAGCGGAACGCCCGATCTCGATGATGCACTCAGGAATTTTTAGACCCTGCTTTTGCAGCAGGAGCCTTTGTGCGGTTTGCCAGGATCAGATGGCAGTTTCTATGGGAACAAACAAGCAGTGGCCCCGTCACAAGATGTCTTGTAAATAGCACTTTGGAGCAGCTCAACATGGAACGCGCTTCCCGCTCCACAAGGCAGGACATCAGCCACGGCCCCAACGCCCAGGGCAGCCCATGGAAGGGTTTGGGATGAGTATCCAGGGTTCGGGATGAGTATCCAGGGTTCGGGATGAGTATCCATGCCTTTGCAAGACTGTGCTATCCAAGAGGATTCATGTAAATAGAATCATAGAATCACAGAACTGATTGGGTTGGAAAAGACCTCTGAGATCATCAAGTCCAACCCTTGGTCCAGCTCCAGTCCCTTTACCAGATCATGGCACTCAGTGCCACGGCCAAGCTCACTTGAAAAACCTCCAGAGATGGGGAATCCACCCCCTCTCTGGGCAGCCCATTCCAATGCCTGAGCACTCTCTCTGCAAAGAATTTTTTCTGCTCTCCAACTTCAATTTCCCCTGGCAGAGCTTGAGCCCATCGTGCCCCCTTGTCCTATTGCTGAGTGCCTGGGAGAAGAGACCAACCCCCACCTGGCCAGAACTTCCCTTCAGGGAGTTCTAGACAGTGCTGAGGTCAGGGTTAGGGCACTAACCCATTTCACACCCACTTTAACCTGGGCATTCCCCCTGCCCATATCCATGAACATTCTGGGAGGGAATCTTTTCACTGGGAGAAGCTCTCTGCTCCTGCCTGCACAAGAACCACCTCCAAACCTGCCTAGTCCAGCCAGGAGGAGACACCCAGCTCCAGGAAAGGTACAGCAATTCCAGCCAGGAGAGACCCAGCTCCAGGAAAGGTACAGCAGTCTGGAGAGTGAAAACACCAGGAGGGCTCAGCATTTCTTACCTTCCATACCAGACATCAGGGATATCATCCCCTTTTAAAGGGGATGAGGGTGACTGGTCATGCTTTGCTTTCTCCAGACTAGCTACCCTCATCCCCTTAAAAAGCATCCCTAAAATCTACAGGCTGAACTTTAACAAACACTGATGAGGGATCTGAGTCTCAGGGAAGGTTCCCATGCTGCAGTGTAACCTGGTAAAGATGTTCCACGTTGAGTTATCAGCTCAGGAGGCAGAAATATAATGATATACCCAAAGTATTTCCAGTGCAAAGCCAACAGAGTTGTTACACTCAAAATTTTGAGTACAGTTTTTGCAGGTACACAAAGCTTTGGAAGGCTGTAGTTCACCTCTCAGATTCTCCATCAATTCTGGTGTCTATGTGCCACAAAACCCACTCACTTGAACCTGAGTTTGTCTCCAAAGGGAACAGAAATGATCAAACCAGTGAGACACAGTTTTTTTAGTTCTAAACATCAGCATTTCCACGAGTCACAAGACTAGAGCAGAAAGCAATTTTCTTCTCAAAACCACTGCCTCTATTTACCATTCCCACCCCTTAAGTTAATTAAAAATCCTTCAATTAACTCATTTGAGGAAGGTTAATGTTATTGTCAGGAAGACCGGTTCCCCTGGGCCTGAAAACAACCGTGGCTGCCTCCAGCCCCTGATTACACAGAACATTTTCAGACTCAAAGGTTCCTGAGTATCCCCACCCCTCACTCCAGAACCATGATGAAATGAAGTGGAAAGTTTTCGAAAAAAAAAAAGCCAAAAGTGAAACTGTAAGGAATGCAGCCCTCAACATGTTAACCCTCAACAACCAAGATTAAAAACACATCCAAGTGATGGAGAGCCCCTTCCTCACCCTCATCAGGAGAAGCAAAACAAACTGTGCCAGCTTTAGCACCATGAATTTATCCCCACTGAGGTGGGAGGAGCACTGGCTGCCCCAGCCTGCTGCTCTCAGCAGAGTATGTAACACTACAAAGGAAGATGCAGGGATGGCAACTTGGGTTCGATCATGAAGTCTGGCTTAAAATAAACTGATGTTCTACAGTGGTATTTCCACTAAAGGGTGAGGGGGGAATACCTGAGTGAAGTCGGGAATTTCCTCACTTGCATCAAGTGAAAAGGTTGAAGCTTGCTGAGGACAAAACACCCTTGTAGTTATTTCCGCTGAGATCTTCCAGTGATGTCAGAACACAGGGCCTTGCCTTTTGGAGCTTCAGGAAACTTCTGCTCCCCTCAAAACCACAAAGATTTGCTTAAAATTTGAATTTGTTTCATAACAAAGCCAGCTTGACAGAATCACAGAATGGATTGGGTTGGAAAAGAGCTCCGAGATCATCATGTCCAACCCTTGGTCCAACTCCAGTCCCTTCACCAGATCATGGCACTCAGTGCCACGGCCAAGCTCAGTTTAAAAACCCCCAGGGATGGGGAATCCACCCCCTCTCTGGGCAGTCCATTCCAATGCCTGAGCACTCTCTCTGCAAAGAATTTTTTTCTGATCTCCAACTTCAATTTCCCCTGGCAGAGCTTGAGCCCTTGTCCCCATGGGACTTGTGCTCCAGTCCCTTCACCTTTCTGCGCAAGCTGCAGCTCCGAGGAGTGAATTCAGGTAAGGATGGGACAGCTGGAGCTTCCCACTAATCACCCTGGCCAAGGCTCTGCCTTCCAAATGTCACACAGGGCCATTAGCCCCAGGTTGGTGACAGCAGGTGGCAAAGGGCCAGAAATCAGACAGCAATGTGTGTCACTCTTACCCTGCTGCTCCATCTCTGTGAATCAGATTCCAAGAGGCAGCACCAACGGCTCAGGTGCCCAGGGAGTTCTGAGAGGGATTCTACCCCAACCACCCTCAGCCCTCACAAGTAACCAGGGCTGCCCCCAGCCCTAAAACGTGAACCAGGGGACAATGGAGTATTTTTGGACACAGATACTGCTGGTTTGAAAGCACTTCAGTGCTGTAGTACCCAAATTCTAATTGTGGCTGCTGCTTTGCTTTGCCACCGTAAATCCTGTTCCGAGGGAGTCAGACAGCAGCCAATACACGAGCGTAGGCATTGCACAACTGGGCTTCTACCAGCACTTGGTGTGAAGAATAATGTTCTTAAAAGATTTAATTTCTAGGGAATGTTTAAATACTGAAGAGTAAACACTGAGTCAGAGACATGCACTAAATACAGGTAAATGCAGCAGGGGCACGTGGAAGCAAAGCCGCAGCCTGGAATTCTCTCAATGCCTCTCCTTGTACATGGGAAATTCAGGGCCCACAGAGGACAAAGCCTCTTTTATATGTGCAGAAACTGCAAGAAAACAAAACCCAAACAAATACAGCCAACCTACAGATCCACTGGGGGTCTTAAACCAAGTCTGCAGCACACAACTTTGCATCTCTGAATTTTGGATATTTGAGCCATTTCACACACAGAAAGCAGGTCAGGCAGCGAGTGCTTATTGCTCATGGGATCCCAGAGTAACAGCAGCACAGAGCAGATGGGTCAGTGACCCCTGCAAACATCTGGGGAACCACTGTGCATCTCTGGGAGGTGAAGGGACTGGAGCACAAGTGCTGTGGGGAGAGGCTGAGGGAGCTGAGGGTGTTCAGCCTGGAGAAGAGGAGGCTCAGAGGTGACCTCAGCACTGTCTGGAACTGCCTGAAGGGAAGTTCTGGCCAGGTGGGGGTTGGTCTCTTCTCCCAGGCACTCAGCAATAGGACAAGGGGGCACGATGGACTCAAGCTCTGCCAGGGGAAATTGAAGTTGGAGAGCAGAAAAAAATTCTTTGCAGAGAGAGTGCTCAGGCATTGGAATGGGCTGCCCAGAGAGGGGGTGGATTCCCCATCCCTGGAGGTTTTTCAACTGAGATTGGCCGTGGCACTGAGTGCCATGATCTGGTAAAGGGACTGGAGTTGGATCAAGGGTTGGACTTGATGATCTCAGAGGTCTTTTCCAACCCAATCCATTCTGTGATTCTGTGACTCTCACCAGCACTGCTCCTTTCCACACTCGTGCCCCAGGCTCAAAAGGCACTGCTTTTCCCACGTCACTGTATTTCCTCTCTCTCCCAAGCAGCAGGTCAGGACTCACTGCACCAGGACACTGACCACACATTTCCATTTGCTTTCAGTAGACTGAAAATATTTACTTTCACAAGCACAAACTGCTCCACTACTCAATCATTTTACTCAGCCTAGACCTTAGAGGTGCATGTAAAAGCAAAGAACTACATATTAAGGGAACTCTCCGGTTCAAACAGCCACAAAACAGGGGGGTGTTTTCCCCGACTGTGCAGCAGAGGGATAACAGGCATTTTCTGATCCCAAACTACCCTTCCCAAAGTGCAGCAGCAGGAACTGACCCTGTTTGGCAGCATCCAGCAGGAACCAGGAGCGCGGAGCTTCCGAGCACGTCACGGCTTTTGTTAACCCCCTCACACAGCTCAGCTGCTGCTGCAAAACCAGCCCAGGCTGTGACAGGAGAAGGCGGCAGCTGCGAGCTCACAAAAATTCTGTGACTTCAGAAACAACAGGATCAATCCCAGTCAGGGTTTTCCCTGCCAATCCTTCTCCCTGCCCAGAGTCTGCACTTCCCTGCCCTGCTCCATGTCCCAGCAAAGCTCACACTGCTCTCAGCCAAAGGATTTTTGCCTCCTCAGAAGGGAAAAGGGACCACAGATAGTTCTTTGCAAACTTGGCAGGCCATGTGGGAACTGACACAGCCAGGGTGGGCAAGCTGGAGCCAGGGGAACAGTTCTGGCTCCCCAACTAGAAGCCTGAAAAATTGGAAGTGGCGCTCCATTTGTTTAAATTACCTTCTGAAACCATGCTCCATATGTGGGAATAAACAGTCACTCTGGTAGCCCTAAACACCACCAGGAGTAAATTGTTCCAAGATGCACATCTGCACTTCCCAAAGATCAGACAGAGGGGCTGCCAAGGCAGGGCTTCATTTCCCTTAGAGGACTTTTTGTTTTTGTTTTAAGAACTCTTAACTGAAAATGGCAGCCCAGGAAGGTGCTATGTATGGAACAGATCACCATCCCCACTGCCCCATCAAATAAAGGTCTCAGTATGTCCTGATGCCTCGGAATCACAGAATTGTTTAGGCTGGAAAAACCCTCTAAGATCAGTCCAACAGCACTGCCAAGGCCACCACTAAACCATGTCCCCAAGGGCCACATCTACATGGCTTTTAAATCCCTCCAGGGATGGCGACTCCACCACTGCTCTGGACAGTCTGTCCCAGTGCTGGACCACTCTTTCTATGAAGAAACTTTCTCTGATATCCAATCAAAACCTCCCTGGCTCAACCAGTTCCTCCTGTCCTGTCCCTTGTTCCCTGGGAGAAGAGACCAATCCCCACCTGGATCCACCTTCCTGTCAGGAGGTTGAAGAGAGTGAGAAGGTCCCCCCTGAGCCTCCTTCTGTCCAGGCTGAGACCCCCCAGCTCCCTCAGCTGCTCCTCATCACCCCTCTATCCTCGTAAGGATGACCAGAGTCCCATCTTGAGGGCAGGGTCTCCATTCTGGAATGAACCTGAGACTGATCCATCCCTAAGGAAAGCACAGGGCACCGGTTTTACACCCAGTTTTCCACATGGCCCCTGAGCTCCAGTGCTTCCAAGCCCTCATCCCTGGGCTCCACAGCCCAAGGGGATTTCAGCCAGGAGCTCATACTGTATGGCTATCGAATGACATGTCCAGTAAAACAAGCTGCCTGCCTTCTAAACCTGGAATATCACAAGACCACTACATAAATGTCAGGCTGGGGAGCTCAGCAGCGACCACACCACAGCACACACAGAGCTGTGCAGCACAGCCCTGCTCCTGTGATCAGCAGCCAAAACACAGGATATGCCACCAGAGCTGCAGGTAATTAAGCACAGAACTTCTGCATCAAGTCTTAGTTTTGTAATTCTGCTTATCTGGGGACATGCAATTGGTCAGGGCATGTCCAGAATGCACTGTTAGAATCATAGAATTGATTGAATTGGAAAAGACCTCCGAGATCATCAAGTCCAACCCTTGGTCCAACTCCAGTCCCTTTACCAGATCATGGCACTCAGTGCCACGGCCAATCTCACTTGAAAAACCTCCAGGGATGGGGAATCCACCCCCTCTCTGGGCAGCCCATTCCAATGCCTGAGCACTCTCTCTGCAAAGAATTTTTTTCTGATCTCCAACTTCAATTTCCCCTGGCAGAGCTTGAGCCCATCGTGTCCCCTTGTCCTATTGCTGAGTGCCTGGGAGAAGAGACCAACCCCCACCTGGCCACAACTTCCCTTCAGGCAGTTCCAGACAGTGCTGAGGTCACCTCTGAGCCTCCTCTTCTCCAGGCTAAACAAACCCCACTGGAGAGCCTGAGCAGAGGAGGTGGGGTGTTATTTAACAAGCAGTTTACCAGTTTACCAGTTTGGGCAAAAGATTTACTGCAGCTGTACAAGAAGCACAGAAGGGTGCAGCAATCCAAACACTGCCTTGCTTATTCACACTTGGTATCGACATTTACCCAAATTGTTTCCTTGCTTTGGTGTCCAGGGAAGGGAACAGAGTTGGGGAAGGCTCAAGAGTCCCACAAGGAGCAGCTGAGGGAGCTGAGGGGGGAATCAGTCTGGAAAAAAGGAGGCTCAGGGGGTACCTTCTCAACCTCTCCAACTCCCTGGAAGGAGGGGGGAGCTAGGTGGGGGTCGGGCTCTGCTCCCAGGGAACAAGGGACAGGACAAGAAGAAACAGGAAAAAGGCTCAAGCTGCACCAGGGGAGGTTTAGGTTGGATATTAGGAAGAATTTCTGCATGGAAAGGGTGGTCAGGCATTGGAAGGGGCTGCCCAGGGAGGTGGTGGAGTCCCCATTCCTGGAGGTGTCCAAGGAACCACTGGATGTGGCCCTCAGTGCTCTGAACTGGGTGACAAGGTGGGGATGGGTCACAGGTTGAGGTTGATGGTCTTGGAGGTTTTCCCCAACCTCAAGGATTCTGGGATGCTGTGAAACATTGACAGCTTGGCCTTAGGGAGCTGATTTACACCTTAACTGTGTCCTTCACCTCTTCAGCATTTTAACCATCCAGGCTACCTGCAACAGCTGCAATGCCAGAGAAAATGGTGATGTTAAAGAAGAAAAAGACCTTTAGGCTGCAAAAAGGTTCCCAAGCACCACTCCCTCCGTGTGACTGCAGAGCCCTGAGAGCTCTGCTGAGCACACACTGAGCCAATTACACAGGAGCCTCCCCAGACCCACACAACCTCAGGAGCTATCACATTATAGATCCTTATGTAAGGCACAGTGACGTAAATCCAGGCTCCCCTGACACACGGAGGGTGAGAGATGAGCGAGCCTGCAGGAATTTCAGATCACATTTCCCATCTCCCCTATTCATTCATTTGTATCATTTGCCATGACCTTGCTCTCCAGGGACATGTATTACCAGAAGGAGATAAATGAGATTTCTATTAATTTGAACTATAGCAGCAAGAAACTAAAGGCATTGCCTCACAAGGCTGATTAGTGGTTTTTTCCTCTCTTTAAATGGAGATGAAAAAAATGCTTATTTACCAACTGCAGGACTGGTCACACAAACAATCATAGAATGGATTGGGTTGGAAAAGAGCTCCGAGATCATCAAGTCCAACCCTTGGTCCAACTCCAGTCCCTTTACCAGATCATGGCACTCAGTGCCACGGCCAATCTCAGGTTAAAAACCTCCAGGGATGGGGAATCCACCCCCTCTCTGGGCAGGCAATCATCGCTGCTCTCAGTGCTGCTGGAAGAGTCGAGCAGAGCTGCCACAGCCAGAGAGAGATCTGTGTGGTGCAGGAGAACTTTGTCTCTGCAGAACCCAGCTCTGTCATGTTATCTTGACTTTCTATGATTCAGGTACAAAATGACAATGAGTTTCTATTTTAGCACGTACCAAAAATTCCTTAAATGCAACAGCTGCCTCAGGGAAAACAAGAACTTTTCCCTGGCAATGGAATGTGGTAAAGTCTCAGAGAATAAATAACAGTGACATCTGAGATAACTGTAATGGGGCAGGGTCATTATATGCACCTTGTAAAGAACCCACGAGCCTGTGGGGAGTCAGTGCCATCAGCAGGGATCTGCAGAAAGGGGTTCCCTACAAGGTGCAGCTCCAACACATCGCATTCCTCTGCTCATTCCCAGACACAACCAACAGGCTTCGAGGTCAGACTGTAAAAACTGCCATAAAGGCATTAGCTGCACCCTCAGCTCACACAGCCTGTGTGTCCTGGGGAGCTGCTAAAGGCAGGTCCATCATTCCAGCAAGATTAATAAGCTGGAAATGCTAAAATTAAAAAAAAAATCACCTTAAGAGGAGTTAAAGCATAAATAATGGTTTCACAGCCTAACAGAGGTAAGTTCAACTGCAGGGCCAGCTCATAAGGGTGATGGAGCCAAACAATATTCCCAGGGCACGGCGGTGACTGAATGTCACCAGAGGGGCAGGACACGAGCTGTGATCGTCACTGCACTCACAGGACCCCTTGGCTGGGCAGTGCACAACTCCCCATGAGCACAGAGCACTTCAGCACTGCCAGGCTGAAATCATCCACAGAATCATAGAATGGATTGGGTTGGAAAAGACCTCCGAGATCATCAAGTCAACCCTTGGTCCAACTCCAGTCCCTTTACCAGATCATGGCACTCAGTGCCACGGCCAAGCTCACTTGAAAAACCTCCAGGGATGGGGAATCCACCCCCTCTCTGGGCAGCCCATTCCAATGCCTGAGCACTCTCTCTGCAAAGAATTTTTTTCTGCTCTCCAACTTCAATTTCCCCTGTGAGAGCTTGAGCCCATCGTGCCCCCTTGTCCTATTGCTGAGTGCCTGGGAGAAGAGACCAACCCCCACCTGGCCAGAACTTCCCTTCAGGGAGTTCTAGACAGTGATGAGGTCACATTCCCAGCTCACTGTTCAGGAACAACTAGTCCAGGGACTGCAGCTCACCAGTAACAGACAAACACAACTGGAAACCAGCCCAGCAGTGAGAGCAGTGCTCCAGGAGGAGGAAGACGTGGCTGCCAATGAGCAAGACAGGCAAGCATCTCTGAGATAAGGTGTACACTGAGGGCAGTTTCACAACAACACAAGAAAAAACAACCCCACATCAGCAAGTCTTGAGGAACAGCATGGAATTATCTCTCAGCAAACCCTGTGGGATGCACTCATCCCAATCACACCACAGCCACACAGGCTCTGACTCTGGCAGCTCTGAGGGTGAGCTGTGCTGCTCATACAGAACATGCCTCATTTCTGGGCAGCAGTTTTGCAAGCTGCAACTCTCCAAGGAGCAGCTCTCGAGGGATGAAAACAGGAACCACATTGCTGCAGCAATGGCATCCATCACAACATGGAAGAAGCAGCTACAGAGCCTCAAGCACAGCAACACAGCCTAGTGCAAAACTGGCTGGAGAAGGGACTGGAGCACAAGTGCTGTGGGGAGAGGCTGAGGGAGCTGGGGGTGTTTAGCCTGGAGAAGAGGAGGCTTAGAGGTGACCTCAGCACTGTCTGGAACTGCCTGAAGGGAAGTTCTGGCCAGGTGGGGGTTGGTCTCTTCTCCCAGGCACTCAGCAATAGGACAAGGGGGCACGATGGGCTCAAGCTCTGCCAGGGGAAATTGAAGTTGGAGAGCAGAAAAAAATTCTTTGCAGAGAGAGTGCTCAGGCATTGGAATGGGCTGCCCAGAGAGGGGGTGGATTCCCCATCCCTGGAGGTTTTTCAACTGAGATTGGCCGTGGCACTGAGTGCCATGATCTGGTAAAGTGACTGGAGTTGGACCAAGGGTTGGACTTGAAGATCTCGGAGGTCTTTTCCAACCCAATCCATTCTATGATTCTATGACAACCAGCACATGTGCTCAGCACAGCCTCTGGGAACCCAAACAGAACTGCAGAGCAGCTGTCGAACCAAAATGAAGAGCACAGCACCTCAGCAGGTGAGCATCAAACTGACTCCCCTCGGAGCAGAACTCATGCTCTCATCTCCTTCCCCCTCATGCTTGTCCTGTGTCCTTCTCTCTGAGGGGAAGCTGAGGGTAAACAGCTCTGCTCAGTCCCTCTGGGGAAAAAGAAAGAAAAAAGCTTTGCAACGTCACTGAAATGGAATGTGAGGGAACCAAGTGCACTTGTAGGGGGAGAAGAAGGACAGCCCTGCGCTCCAGTCTGTCTGTGCACAGCCCTTGGTGTGGAACACGCACAATGAGCATCCAACAGCGCATCTGCTAAAGATCCCTTCAGCTCTGAGGGTCTGAGGAGATATTTTGGTTCATAGAAAAGTTATGTTAATCCAATGAATCATTTGATAGGAATGTACAGTCACCCCAGTGCAATGGAAAATGTAGAGAATCGAATGCTTGATGTATCCAGCATAAAAGGTTAGGGCAACACTTCTTCCAGAGGCATTACTCATCCCTGCCTCAGCTGCACATCCCTGCAGAGGTGTGCAGGAAGAAGGATGAGCAGCATCAATAACTTATCAGCTGCGATACAGAACAGCCAGGTAAGAGCCATAAAAAGCAGAAAGTAAGATCTAAACCATCCCGACTGTAGTCTTGGTGGAGCAGAACCACCTCCTCATCACTGCACCTCAGAGTGGGTGATGTGAGGGCTGGGGGTACTTATTGACAGGAAGCTCAACATGAGCCAACAGTGTTCTCAGGTGGCCAAGAAGGCCAATGGGATCCTGGCCTGGATCAAGAGTAGCGTGGCCAGCAGGCCCAGGGCAGTGACCCTTCCCCTGTACTCTGCATTGGTGAGGCCACACCTTGAGTGTTGTGTTCAGTTTTGGACCCCTCAGTTCAGGAAAGATCTTGAGGGGCTGGAGCAGGGCCAGAGAAGAGCAACAAGGCTGGAGAAGGGACTGGAGCACAAGAGCTGTGGGGAGAGGCTGAGGGAGCTGGGGGTGTTCAGCCTGGAGAAGAGGAGGCTCAGAGGTGACCTCAGCACTGTCTGGAACTGCCTGAAGGGAAGTTCTGGCCAGGTGGGGGTTGATCTCTTCTCCCAGGCACTCAGCAATAGGACAAGGGGGCATGATGGGCTCAAGCTCTGCCAGGGGAAATTGAAGTTGGAGATCAGAAAAAAATTCTTTGCAGAGAGAGTGCTCAGGCATTGGAATGGGCTGCCCAGAGAGGGGGTGGATTCCCCATCCCTGGAGGTTGTTCAACTGAGATTGGCCGTGGCACTGAGTGCCATGATCTGGTAAAGGGACTGGAGTTGGACCAAGGGTTGGACTTGATGATCTCAGAGGTCTTTTTCAACCACATCCATTCTATGATCTATGAGGCAGTCACTCTTACTGCATCCCAAGACATTAATGGAATATGGGCCTTGCACTTTCACAAACATTACAAGAAATTCCCTGTCTCCAAAGACTGACAGAGGGTTTGCTGAAATGCTGTAGCTGTTTACCTAAGGGGAAAGAAGAAAAGATTGCAAGTCTTGGCTGGAAACAGCAGGAACTCTGCGTTACACATGTGTTCTCCTGGGCTCCTAAAGCCACACTCAGGAAGAGCAGCCATCCAGTCACAGATCAGAGTTTTTGCAGTGGCTGTTTAAAGAAATTAATTTACAGAGATGAAGCATCACAGCAACTCCACATACAGCCTATTCTTTGCTAGGTAGGGGTTTATTTACAGTGCCATGACATTTTGTGACATAAAAAGCATGACAGCACACCTGCAGATGATTCCCTCACACTTCCCAAGCTCTCTGCACCACCGTTCTGCAGGAGTCTGGAAGACAGGCAATGGATTTACCCTGACAGGAGGTAAGCTGGAATCTCTCCCATGCCACACACCCTCTTCAAACCCCTCCTCAACTGCACTCAGCTCTGTTGAGAAGGAACACAAGGAAAAGAGCATATGGATAGATCCAAAGCTATTCTGAATCACTGCTGGCTGCCAGCAGACATATTGCTGTCATTAGCCTCTAGCTCAGTCGCAAGATTTGTTTCTGAAAAGTCTTTGAGCCAACAGATTATATAAAGCTCAGACCCTTCCCCTTCCACATGAGCTGATAGTCTCCTTGCTGGGTGACTGGTGTCTGTGAGGAAAACATTCATCCCTGCACAGACAAGGATGATGCAGTTAATCAAAACAACTTCCCTGGCCAAGCAGTTGGTGATGGTGCAGCCAAAGCTGGCGCTGCCAGATCAAGCCCAACTGCAGGATCATGGAATAGAATCATAGACTGATTTGGTTTGGAAAAGATCTTAAAGATCATCCAGTTCCACCCCCTACCATGGGCAGGGACACCTTCCACCAGCCCAAAGTGCTCCAAGCCCTGTCCAGCCTGCCCTTGGACACTTCCAGGCATGGGACAGCCAAAGCTTCTCTGGGCATGTGTGCCAGGGTCTCCCCACCCTCAACACTGAAGAATTTCTCCCTAACATCTAATCTAAAGATGCTCTCCTTCAGTTTGTATCCATTGCTCCTTATCCTGTCAGCACTGTTCATGATGAAGAATCTCTCTCCAGCTTCCCTTCAGATACTGGAAGAGGTTCTGTGTTCTCCACATAACCTTCTCTTCTCCAGGCTGAACCATCCCACCACTCCCTGCCTTTCACACCTTCCCACCAGGATCACACCATTCCTACCCCAGCACACCTTCCCACTGGAATCACACCATTCCCTGCCTTGCACACCTTCCCACCGGGATCACACCATTCCCTGCCTCACACACCTTCCCACTGGGATCACACCATTCCCTGCCTCGCGCACCTTTCCTCTGGGATCACACCATTCCCTGCCTCACACCATTCCCTGCCTCACACACCTTCCCTCTGGGATCACACCATTCCCTGCCTCACACCATTCCCTGCCTCACACACCTTCCCTCTGGGATCACACCATTCCTTGCCTTGCACACCTTCCCTCTGGGATCACACCATTCCCTGCCTTGCACACCTTCCCTCTGGGATCACACCATTCCCTGCCTCACACACCTTCCCACTGGGATCACACCATTCCCTGCCTCACACCATTCCCTGCCTCACACACCTTCCCTCTGGGATCCCACCATTCCCTGCCTCACACACCTTCCCACTGCACTGGCTGACCCAGCAGCCCCAAGGAACGGGCTCATTAAATCATGAGCACTTGTAAATAACTGCACGTCACTGCCGAGGGTTCTCTGTATCTTTTATCTAAACAAAATGTTACAGGACCAGGCTTGTTTTATGCAACAACGCCCTTGTAGCTCCTGCTCCTGATACCAAGTGAGCATTTAGTTCTCTGCACTTCACCTGGCTTACCTTTTTCACCTTTTACAAACCAAGGCCGAAAAAAATTAAAATATATTCTGTCTTCTGAGTAAAGAAACTCTTTTTGGTTTCTTTATGAATGCACAGCAGGACTGCCCCCCCAAATTCTGATAAACCCCTTGTGGTTTAAGCTTTACTGGAAACCAGGCTTCCTACCTTGCTGCTTTTTCATAATACTCTCTCTTGTTAAGCAATTTAGATACCCAAGTAGTAAATCAGAAGTGAAAGGGCTTAATCACAAGATCTAAACAATGCCAGTTCTTCGTCAGCTCGTAACTCCTGATAACCACCTCATCTTTTGGTCAAATCTGCCTCACACAGGGCATTATCTTTACACCTTTGGGTGTCTGAAGAAGGTCAAACAAACACACTGTAGTTTCCTTGCAGAAGGCTGGCAGTACTCCTGTGGTTGGTTAATACTTGCAGTAGGCATGAGATGGATAAATTCCCTAAACTCTGGTAACTCAGCTGTAAATCACAGAACCATAGAATGGATTGGGTCGGAAAAGACCTCCGAGATCATCAAGTCCAACCCTTGGTCCAACTCCAGTCCCTTTACCAGATCATGGCACTCAGTGCCACGGCCAAGCTCAGCTGAAAAACCTCCAGGGATGGGGAATCCACCCCCTCTCTGGGCAGCCCATTCCAATGCCTGAGCACTCTCTCTGCAAAGAATTTTTTCTGCTCTCCAACTTCAATTTCCCCTGGCAGAGCTTGAGCCCATCGTGCCCCCTTGTCCTATTGCTGAGTGCCTGGGTCCCTGTCCTAAAAACTATGTAAAAGAGACAAGGCAAGTGCAGAAGCCCCAGTGGTGGTGAAGCACAGTCAGCCATCCCAGCACACTGCCAGTTACTCCTCAGGAACTGAGGGCAGCTCAAGATGTGCTTCGTCCAGCAATTCTCAACACAAAATACATAAACAGTCCCCGGAGCACAGATGGAAGCTGATCCCTATCCCCTCCCAGGGGAGTTCCCTCATCACTAGGCTACAAAATCATGTTCCCTCTTGCTTTCAGCCTTTGATGATACAAATCTTACGTTCCTTCCTACACAGTGCCCCGGTTTCAACATGAGAGGCAGAGCCTCTCCTTCCCTCCTCGGCCCGTAGCTCAGGGATTCAGGCACTCTCAGGTCTGGAGTCAGGGCTGCCCCAAGGCTCGAGGAGATGTCTCATCTGGTACTGCAGCCAGTGCTGCTTCCCACCTCCCTTTCACTCATAGAATCATAGAATGGATTGGGTTGGAAAAGCCCTCCGAGATCATCAAGTTCAACCCTTGGTCCAACTCCAGTCCCTTTACCAGATCATGGCACTCAGTGCCATGGCCAAGCTCAGCTGAAAAACCTCCAGGGATGGGGAATCCACCCCCTCTCTGGGCAGCCCATTCCAATGCCTGAGCACTCTCTCTGCAAAGAATTTTTTTCTGATCTCCAACTTCAATTTCCCCTGTGAGAGCTTGAGCCCATCGTGCCCCCTTGTCCTATTGCTGAGTGCCTGGGAGAAGAGACCAACCCCCACCTGGCCAGAACTTCCCTTCAGGCAGTTCCAGACAGTGCTGAGGTCACCTCTGAGCCTCCTCTTCTCCAGGCTGAACACCCCCAGCTCCCTCAGCCTCTCCCCACAGCACTTGTGCTCCAGTCCCTTCTCCAGCCTCGTTGCTCTTCTCTGGACCCACCTACAGGGTTTGGTGCTCGTCTGGCACTGAGGACCTGGGGTGCAGCTAATGAACCCCACACAAGCCAATGAACCCCACACAAGCCAACGAACCCCACCAACCCCACACAAGACCACAGAATCACTCACCTTCCCTGCCTGTGGCTTTGCTCCTCCCGTCACAGCAGGGTGCTGAAGGGAAGGGTCAAGCTCTTGAAGAGCAAAAGTCATTCTGTTTTTCTCCTCACAGCCAATAACAGCCATAAAACAGAATTTTGCCATAGTTTTCAGGGCTCCCACCTTGACTGCTCGTGACTCTCCTGCATGGCTGATGCTCACACAGCACCTCATGCACCTGCCCAGACAGGCCCCATGGTGTGCTGAAGGCAATAGGAGTGCTCAAGGGGACAGGTGTTCTGTCCACAGGCAGCTGAAAAAGCCAAGCTGAGGGCCCTCAGGAAGGCAGAGGGTGAGCTATCAAAGAGCAGAGGACAACTGTGCCCACATAATTAAAAATACCTCCCCTGATCCTCCCTCACTCTGCTGCACAGCTCAGTCCAGTGTCTCATCAGGGAATCCCCACTCCAGATATGGCTGAAGTGCACACAGTTCACGAGCTTCAGGTCACAGAAGCAGCAAATCTTGTAGCTTGAATTATACTTTAAAAAAATCCCATTGAAATTCAATGTCTACCCCGGCCTTGCGCTGCAGCTTCTCAGTCCTCCAGCCATTTGTTCTCTCCAGGGAAGACAGATAGGTTGCCAACCAAGAACTGCACTGTGGATTAGCCAATGTTTATGAAGTGCTTTAAAGATTAGAACTGTCACCTATGTGCTAAATATTTCCCTGGCACTATCAGCTTGAACAGCAACCAAGTGTCTTGTATCTGCTCCTGCTGATCTTGAGCTGGTTGCCGAAGGCGTCACTCAACCTGACTCCCAACCCCTGCGTTTGGCACTAATTCCAGGGGCGGTTTTAGACATATCAGAGGAGAGGACAGAATCAGGGAACCACTTAAACCCTAACTTCTGAAAACTACTATCAGAGTAATGACAGTAATAACACCAGGAGAGGCTTAGGGATTTATGTTTTTACAACACTCTCATACATGCCGTGAGAGGGAACACTTTGGAAAGAAGCCCAACCGTGCGAGGAGAGGCATTCGCTGACGCTCACCCAATGGAACTGCCTGGGCAATGCCATGAACAGGTACTTTGCACACATCAGCGTGACAGGAGCTACACGGATCCCAATTCCTTCATTCCCCAAAAAGCTTTTTGCAACAGTATCTGGATTAAGAAACTGACTGGTGAGTCTAAGCACACAGGACAGCACTGCTCACACTGTCTGTGCTGTGCACACAGAACAAAGTGCAAGGACACACCTATTTGCTTCCTTTTTCTTCCTTTTCTCCCTTCTTCCTTTTTTCTTCTTGTTGCCATGCCACCTAAATTTCTCTTCCAGCTAGAACACAGAGCCTGTGTCAAAACCTTCCCACTATCACCACCATCGCAGACCCAAGATGTAGCATTCAGCTGGAAATCTGTGTTTCCTGTTCACACACCTTTTGTCACCCATGTTCCAGCCATACTCAGGGGTCTTGCACTGCACAAAACTTGGTTGCAATAATGCCAAGGTCATGGGTTCAATCCCCTGTATGGGCCACTGACTTAAGAGTTGGACTTGATGATCCTTGTGGGTCCCTTCCAACTCAGAATAGTCTGTGATTCGGTGATTCTGACATAGGTCTAGAAACACCCAAAATACAGAATCAATTGGGTTGGAAAAGACCTCCGAGATCATCAAGTCCAACCCTTGGTCCAACTCCAGTCCCTTTACCAGATCATGGCACTCAGTGCCACGGCCAATTTCACTTGAAAAACCTCCAGGGATGGGGAATCCACCCCCTCTCTGGGCAGCCCATTCCAATGCCTGAGCACTCTCTCTGCAAAGAACTTTTTTCTGCTCTCCAACTTCAATTTCCCCTGGCAGAGCTTGAGCCCATCGTGCCCCCTTGTCCTATTGCTGAGTGCCTTCCCATCAGCCCATGGGTTTCACCACCAGCAGCAGAATCCAGCAACCATTATCAAGCAGTCAGAAAATGAAACATTCAGTTTCAAGAGTTTACTTTGCACTGGAGAGAGAAAGAAAAACAAAGCTGGAAATCCCTCACTTTATAAACAACAGCTCCTCTGAAAGCACTGTCAATAGGAAGTTGTTGCTCTAAACTGTGTACACATTTGGCTCACAGTTTGCCAACAATGAGGGAAATTGACTCCACTGAAGGATTCCCACACCCTGAGCTCGGTGTTGTCACCCTCAATGGACGCTGCCAGGGCCAGAGCACCCACACCAGTGGGATTTGATCTGCACCTTTGTGTTGGAACAGGGTATAATTCCCTTGCCAGCCTTACCAGCTCACTAACTCTTCCATCAGCCATGCACCCAACCAGACAGACCCAACAAGGCACGTCAGCCCCATGATTGCTCTGGATTTGTCCCAGTGCTGTGTCTGTTCTGCATCTGCCACAGTGACCGCACCGACAGCCAGAGACACAACCACAGCAAGCCCAAGGACAGAGGGGCCATCACAAGGAGAAACATTATCCAAAGCCAAGGCCACACCTTAAGTGTTTTCTTCAGTTCTGGGTCCCTCAGTTCAGGAAAGAAATGGAGGGGCTGGAGCAGGTCCAGAGAAGAGCAACGAGGCTGGAGAAGGGACTGGAGCACAAGTGCTGTGGGGAGAGGCTGAGGGAGCTGGGGGTGTTCAGCCTGGAGAAGAGGAGGCTCAGAGGTGACCTCAGCACTGTCTGGAACTGCCTGAAGGGAAGTTCTGGCCAGGTGGGGGTTGGTCTCTTCTCCCAGGCACTCAGCAATAGGACAAGGGGGCATGATGGGCTCAAGCTCTGCCAGGGGAAATTGAAGTTGGAGATCAGAAAAAAATTCTTTGCAGAGAGAGTGCTCAGGCATTGGAATGGGCTGCCCAGAGAGGAGGTGGATTCCCCATCCCTGGAGGTTTTTCAAGTGAGCTTGGCCATGGCACTGAGTGCCATGATCTGGTAAAGGGACTGGAGTTGGACCAAGGGTTGGACTTGATGATCTCGGAGGGCTTTTCCAACCCAATCCATTCTGTGATTCTATGAAATCAGTGTCACCAAACAGTCACAACACTCTTTGCTCACCAGTGGGGCCAGACGCTGGGTGGCCTCTTAACACTCAACACAAACAGCCAAAGAACCAACAGCAGTGCTCCTTAGGCAGCAGCCCAGGAGGGCATCAGAGGGAGGATTCCCCCCCCAAAAGATGACAGGGTAGGAGCATGGCAGGAGGGAGATCACAGCTGAGGTGGCAGTGCTTTTGCCACGCAGGTATAATGCTTTCCTGTGTGACAGAAAGGCTGGAGCACCAGCCAGGTGCCTGCCGGGCGTGCCCTGCTCGGGATAACCCCAGCCAGGCACATGCACATGGGTTGGACTGTGTGCAGGTCGGGATGTCTGACAGCTGCCTCCAGCTGGAGGTGACTCACTCAAGTCACACATCATAAACACTTCTTACTCCAGCCCTGAATTAGGAGGACTCTGAAATCTCAAACCACCCTCCTGTGACACTGCCATTCCTGCAGAGCTGCTCGCAGACTCTCCGGTGCAAAGCCTGCTCTGAAACAAAGGATCAAAACAAAGAGAAGACAGGAACTGCTGTTCAAGATCTTAGAACACATTTGAGATAACGAAAAAAAAGCCTGGCAAAAACTAAAAAGCTATCTTAATCACCATTTTAATTGAGAGCGGATATTCCTATTCTAACAAACCACTGGAGCATCCATCAGCAGCACTGAATGTCGCCACTAAGCTCAGGTGCACAGCTGAGGTTCCCACCTGTGAGGAGGAGGAGGAGGCACCACGGGAGACGCTGCAGAGCACCCTTTGTTCTGGGACCCATCGAGGAAAACATCTGCTCAGCCCAAACCACTGCTCCCTCCAACCTGATAGGATCTGACCTTGGAGCACAGGAAGCAAGCTTTGTTCCAGGCAGCAGGGAGGGCGGTGCCACCACACCGACTGCTGCACAAGGTTTGGGATTTTGGAGACCTGCAGGTGGGAGAATGAGAAGCGTTTTGCTGTTTGTAGCCACTCTGGAGCAGCCGAGGTACCTCTGCAGGGCTGCTCTTGTTTGGACAAGCACGTTTGCTCTGGTGACTATTTGAATGATGACTCACTCCAACAAGCCAGGGCACCCTTACCACTCACAGCCCCAAAGTGCTGACTTAGGGCTTGGGATGCAAATCCGGCAGGAAGCAGCGCTTCCCAACCAGGGCCACCCAGACCTGGTCACTGCTGCCATTTCCCTCCTCCAGTTGCAGTCCCGGCCTTGAGGATGAATCCAAAGAGAACTCAGCAAGAACGAGCAAATTGTACAACATATTCTTGCTCTCAGAGCACTTCTAAAGTTGCTTTTTTTTTTTTTGCATTTTTGCTCTGCAAAACTGGCAGCCCGACTGCAAGTTCTTCGTGTGCCTCTCAGGGGCTCATGGCAGGTGGGTACAGGACCTGCCCAGCACCCCTTCCCTGGCTTGGGAATGCTGCCCAGCACCCCTTCCCTGGCTCAGGACACCTGCCCAGCACCCCTTCCCAGGCTCGGGAATGCTGCCCAGCACCCCTTCCCAGGCTTGGGAATGCTGCCCAGCACCCCTTCCCAGGCTTGGGAATGCTGCCCAGCAACCCTTTTCAGTCTTGGGAATGCTGCCCAGCACCCCTTCCCTGGCCGAGGACACCTGCCCAGCACCCCTTTCCAGGCTTGGGAATGCTGCCCAGCACCCCTTCCCAGGGCCAGGAATGCTGCCCAGCACCCCATCCCTGGCTCAGAGGCAGACCTGTGGCCACCCTGCTGGTGGCACTCCTCCAGCCACTTCCACTTTTGTCTCCCCAAGCATGTGAGAGTCACAACTCGTGATGAGCCCGGCAGTAATTGCCGTATCGATTTCGACGCTCCTCCAGCCAGAGCAACGCCTGTAACTGTAAACCATAAACCTTTTAATATCCCGCTCAATTATGGGGAAAACAACTCCTGAGCAGCAGCAGCACTGCAGGAGCATTGCTCAGAGCCCACTGCTGTGTGTTCCTCTGGGACCTGGGGCCTGCCTGGGGATGGCCAAACCACATGGGGAGGTGTTGAGAGACACTGTTGGGGGGACAGAAGCAGAGACAGCTCTTCTTCCACATGTCACTGATGCCAGTGCTGCTCAATCCCTTTCCTGCTGACCTCAAAATGCTGGAACACATGGAATGAGAAGACAAACTGATGGTACACTATTAGAAGGTCAACTGGTGCTTGTACAACCCGTGGACCGTTCACAAATCCAAGAGAAAGAGTCCAAGAATTAGGGAACTACATTGGGCACTGTCACATAAGGCAGACTTTACAACCTCTTTGTTATTTACAGTTCCACGTAAAGGGGAACAATCTGAATGACTTTTTGGCATTTACAAAAAATTCCTATCCATTGCAGCTTTTCAAAAGCACAAAATCATAGAATCATACACTATCCTGAGTTGCAAGGGACCAACAAGGATCATCAAAGTCCAACTCCTGGCCCTGCACAGGACAGCCCTAAGAATCCCACAATGGGCCTGAGAGTGTTATCCAAACACTCCCTGAGCTCTGGCAGCCTTGGGGCAGTGACCACTTCCGAAGTCAGATGCTTTGCTGACACAAGCATGAGATCGGCAGAACCCGCTTCTAATTCCCAACTCCAAATCCTTAAGTTTGTTGTCACCTTACCAGCCCTTTGCATCCCGTTCTCTTGCCCAGGAAAAGTGCTGGTTTGGAGACAACTCAGCATGGGGAAGGCTCCCACCTTGCTCCACACAGACCTGACCCGCTTTTGTCTCACTGTGCTGCGAGCAAGGCTTTGTTGCCATGGTGAAAGCTCTGACACGTTTAGTTTTCCCACTAATTTTCTGCTGCACTAAAGCAACTGATTCTTTGCACCTCACTGCTATGGAAGAGCAACAGAGAACACCAACATCCCCACAAACCAGGAATGGATTCATAGAATCACAGAATGGATTGGGTTGGAAAAGACATCCGAGATCATCAAGTCCAACCCTTGGTCCAACTCCAGTCCCTTTACCAGATCAAGTGCCACGGCCAAGCTCAGTTGAAAAACCTCCAGGGATGGGGAATCCACCCCCTCTCTGGGCAGCCCATTCCAATGCCTGAGCACTCTCTCTGCAAAGAATCTTTTTCTGATCTCCAACTTCAATTTCCCCTGGCAGAGCTTGAGCCCATCGTGCCCCCTTGTCCTATTGCTGAGTGCCACGTGCTGGTCACTCTTCCAAAAGCACTTTTCAAGGCAACTTTAGTTACCCCTCTTAATCCAGATCAGGATTAGGCACTCCCTTCGTGTTGTCTCAGGGCATGCAAAATTTGACCTGTTTCCAAAGAATTTATCTTGCATCCTAAACCCTTCAGCCTCTAAGTAAAGCCATACACGAGATCTGATCACCATTCAAAAAGGAACTTGACAATTTACTGACCCTCATAATTAGGGGCTGCATCCCACCCTTACCTTTATAAAAGGTTTTATGGTTTCAAAAGCCAGACTGCAGTTCCTCAACCAGCACATTTTTCTTTGAGCTCACATGAAGAAACTAACTTCAAGGCCAGCTGTGTCAATGGTGAGTAAAACAAGGATCCAGTTGTGTCTGTGGAACCAAACTGGGACCAGCAGCCACACACACACACACACACACACAAGGCAAAGCTGAGACTGAGGCCCACACTGTGAGCAAGTGACTCAGACACTGCACAGCGCCCACTGAGTGGGAAAATACCCATAGTCAGCCTTCAACTTGTCGTTTTACCATGTAATGGGAGTCTCAACTTGGAAGAAAAAACACATGAATATTTTGTTCTGACTAAGCACAGGTTTCCCCGTGCACCTCAGCTCTGCCAGGGCAGTGGGCACACAACACCCACGCTGCAGCAAGCAGGGAGGGAGCCACCATGATTTCCTTCTCTGCACTTTGTTTCTAACACAAACCAGCTGAATTAACCAATAGAAAGGAAAAGTCTTTGTTGTTTTTTTTTTTTATCTTACACTTCCCAGAGCAGCTCAGGGGAAAAACAACCTCTGTGGAAGCCAAGTATTAAAATCCTTGTGCAGAGAATGAATCAGAATGATTTTTATTGGTTTCCAATGAGATTGTGCTTGAAAACAAACAGTTGCTGTATGAGTGACAACCCCCTCACTGTGTCAGAATGCTGAAGATGCAAGAACATAGATGGGCTTTGTACAGCTGAGAACATGCTCCTTCATGGCTGCTGGGGAACGATGGGAGTTGGTTAATGGTATATTTACATGTGCAAAAAAATAGAATACAAGCTAAGCTGTACTGAAATCAGTTTGGTGAGGGGAGCAGGGGGAGGCCCTACAATCTCCAAAACTGCTGGGAGCAGCTACAGCTGTTCCAGCCCCAGGGTGAATCATGAATCATAGAATCGATTGGAAAAGACCTCCAAGATCATCAAATCCAACCCTTGGTCCAACTCCAGTCCCTTTACCAGATCATGGCACTCAGTGCCACGGCCAGGCTCAGCTGAAAAACCTCCAGGGATGGGGAATTCACCCCCTCTCTGGGCAGCCCATTCCAATGCCTGAGCACTCTCTCTGCAAGGAATTTTTTTCTGCTCTCCAACCTAAACCCCCCTGGCAGAGCTTGAGCCCATCGTGCCCCCTTGTCCTATTGCTGAGTGCCTGGGAGAAGAGACCAACCCCCACCTGGCCAGAACTTCCCTTCAGGCAGTTCCAGACAGTGCTGAGGTCACCTCTGAGCCTCCTCTTCTCCAGCCTAAACACCCCGAGCTCCCTCAGCCTCTCCCCACAGCACTTGTGCTCCAGTCCCTTCTCCAGCCTCGTTGCTCTTCTCTGGCCCCGCTCCAGTCCCTCAATTTCTTTCCTGAACTGAGGGGCCCAGAACTAACACAGCACTCAAGGTGTGGTCTCACCAACGCAGAGTACAGGGGAAGGATCACTGCCCTGATCCTGCTGGCCACACTAGTTTTGATCCAGGTCAGGATCCCATTGGCCTTCTTGGCTAAGCTGTACTGTAATCAGTTTGGTGGGGGGAGAGGGGGAGGCCCTACAGCCTCCAAAACTACTGAAAGCAGCTACAGCTGTTCCAGTCCCAGGGTGAAGAAGACACCTTTCTGCAGAAGAGCACCATTGTCTGCTGGCACCTGGGGAGGAGGAAACCTGCCATAAATCACAGAGCACATGCCCCTTTCCCTGTCTGAGGCAGGGCAGAGGCCAGGACAATTCCCGGCACAGCGAGCCGGTGGCACAGGCTGCCCAGGGCACTCCGTCAGCAGCACTCCAGCCAGGCTGATAACCTTGACAGAGCCACTTGCAAGATTACAGCCCAAGGATTTCCTACAAGCACATCTAGAGAGGGAAGACTAAGTACCAAGACTAATGCTTTTCATCTTTGGTTGCTGCCAGTGCTATGAGCTTGAACTAAAATGTGAGGCACACACAGACACGGTCACGCTGTCACAGTGACTGAGAGTAAACACTGCCATAGCACTGATTGTTTCAGCTGAAGGGAAGCCTGGACAAATGTCTTTGTAAGGATTTAGACACAGATGACATGAGGCATTTTTTCACCTAATTTCTTCAGTGCCACTGTCATGCAGTCTGCATTCCAGAAGACTTAACCAGCTATGCCTACCTGGCAAGGGTAAGCCTGTGCATCAGCACCACTCCATAGAATCATAGAACGGATTGGGTTGGAAAAGACCTCCGAGATCATCAAGTCCAACCCTTGGTCCAACTCCAGTCCCTTTACCAGATCATGGCACTCAGTGCCACGGCCAAGCTCAGCTTAAAAACCTCCAGGGATGGGGAATCCACCCCCTCTCTGGGCAGCCCATTCCAATGCCTGAGCACTCTCTCTGCAAAGAAGTTTTTTCTGCTCTCCAACTTCAATTTCCCCTGTGAGAGCTTGAGCCCATCGTGCCCCCTTGTCCTATTGCTGAGTGCCTGGGAGAAGAGACCAACCCCCACCTGGCCAGAACTTCCCTTCAGGGAGTTCCAGACAGTGCTGAGGTCACCTCTGAGCCTCCTCTTCTCCAGGCTGAACACCCCCAGCTCCCTCAGCCTCTCCCCACAGCACTTGTGCTCCAGTCCCTTCACCAGCCTCGTTGCTCTTCTCCAGACTACGGCAAGAGGAGCCCGACACCTGAACAGACTTTATCCTCCCATTCCAGACAGGAACCAGCCCCAATTAGGATCACTGCTGCAATTTAGTGTGTTATCTGATCACACTTCACACACAATGACATACAGCTTGTCAACTCACTCCTTCCATTAAAAACACTTCACGTTGTGAAATGCTACAATTAGTTTTCAGGCATCACCTTCAATGCAGCTGCCTCTGCCCAGCAGCAGAACCCTCAGGGCTTCAAAGATACTGCCTTTGAGAGGGGCCAGAAACACACCTGGAAGCACCTGGTGAGCCTGAACACTGGCGAAAAAATTCAGAAATATTTCAGGCAACATGACAGCAGATCCCAGAGCCTTTAAAAAACCACCTTGTGCCAGCAGTGTGATGGCCATGGGTCTGTCACACACCCATCCCTGCTATCTCCCATACACATTCCATATGTATTCCTGCACACAACACTCCCTGCATGGGCAGAGGTTATCCAAGAAAAGACACAGCCAAAGAGCCAGAACAAGCTGAGAGAGTCTTGTTTAGGTAAGGAAAAACCTGGAAAAAATGTGTTTTCCCTTCTGCTGCAGAAATCCACACGCACTTTTCCCAGCCTCCGGAACACCTCGCTGCGTCCCCGTCATTCAAAACTCTTTCCAACAGGACCAGCCACATTTTAGAAGTTATTGGAAGGAGACAAGAAACATCCATCTGCTTGCTGAAAGGCAGCAGACGCACACAGCCTCCAAATCCAGACTTTAATTGAAACACTTTAATCTGCTGCCGCGGCCCCACATTCTCTTTATTCCCAGCAGTGCCGGGGCGTGCGCTCGGCTAATGGAGCTCCGACAGTCGTCCTGGGCCTGGCTCCCTGTCAAACCACTCCGGCCTCCAGCTCTGGGCCCACAGACACATGCTGATACCCCACAGACTCCCTTTCTTCTAAACCATCTTCAAAACTCGATAATTAATGCACTATAACTGCATCAGATGCTTTAAGGAGCTGCAGGCAGAGCTTGCGACTGCCAAACCATACAGGAAAGTGGGGAACGTCGAGGAGAGGCAGAACTACGATGAAAACACCCAACTGGGCTGTCAATAATTCACCTCCTGCATTGCACAGCACTCAAATTAAGGCCAGTCACCTCATCCATCTGCAAATCAAGGTGATAACTCAATGCATGAAGACTGTTCCTGTGAGCGGGCCCCTGTTAGATGGCCAAGGCAGCCTTGGGAAGCTGGTCAGGCTCCCGCTCCAGTCCCTGGGAAGACATGGCCAGTTTCTCCCTGTGGCTCAGCTGACGTGATTCAGGCTGTGCTGAATCACCCTCTGGACAAGCCAACCCCAGCACTCCCATCCCAAGCCATGTGAGACACATAGAATCATAGAATGGATTGGGTTGGAAAAGACCTTCGAGATCATCAAGTCCAACCCTTGGTCCAACTCCAGTCCCTTTACCAGATCATGGCACTCAGTGCCACAGACAATCTCACCTTAAAAACCTTCAGGGATGGGGAATCCACCCCCTCTCTGGGCAGCCCATTCCAATGCCTGAGCACTCTCTCTGCAAAGAATCTTTTTCTGATCTCCAACTTCAATTTCCCCTGGCAGAGCTTGAGCCCATCGTGCCCCCTTGTCCTATTGCTGAGTGCCTGGGAGAAGAGACCGACCCCCACCTGGTCAGAACTCCCCTTCAGGCAGTTCCAGACAGTGCTGAGGTCACCTCTGAGCCTCCTCTTCTCCAGGCTGAACACCCCCAGCTCCCTCAGCCTCTCCCCACAGCACTTGTGCTCCAGTCCCTTCTCCAGCCTCATTGCTCTTCTCTGGCCCCGCTCCAGCACCTCAAGTTTTGCTTCTGCATCCACATCCTCACGTTACTCACCAGCTCCTTCACACAGATCCTTGGGAACTCTGGCTCCCAACTCCCAAAGGGAGGTTTCCCAGCACCACATTTGCCTCCGACAGCCATCACAAACCCTGCCCACAGGAGTGCCACTCCTGCATGCACTCCAGCCAAGGGGCATGACCCAACGCTCATATTTACAGCTCTTTTTCACACCTTTGATGGCCAAAGCACTTTCAGGAAGAGCATCTGCAGTCCTGCCACCAACTTGTGTCAATGATCAAAGCTACTACGGCCACAAACTGCAGGTTTCTGCCCACCTTTTCATAGCAAAGTTCTGCATCTCGCATGGAGGGACGCTGGAGTCACTCCCAGACACCTGTACCATGCAAGGAGCAGCTCTTTGCTACAACTCTTACATGCTGTGAGAACCCCACACCCAAACTGCAGCTGCCCTGGCTGGAAACTGTCCCCAGCACCGGATGCAGAGGATAACCAGAAGCACCAGCAACATTCCACTGTGATCAGGACATGTGCTCTGTAACACAACAAGGTAATGCCCATCCAGGTACGATGGAGCTGCTGCTGGGGCTGCTCCAGGATCTCCTGCCCATCCTCTGACGTGCAGAGCAGAGCTCGGCTCAGCTCCCCCCACACATGCCAGGCTATTTTTGAGCTCAGCGTGTCAGTTCCACTGGCTGTGGGAGTTTGTTTGTGTGGGTTAGCATGATTCGACTACTTTGAAACTTGGCTGAAGCCACAAAATTCCCTCTTTATGGAGCCCCTTTGATGGCCGTTTAGCAGAGAGGGCAAGATTTAGTCTCAACCAGAGAGACTTGGGGTCAGAATTACTAGAAAAAGAGACATAATGACTAATAATGAATCAGCCTTCAGTGGTTTCTTCATTTAAGTGTTAACATGGCATATTAAACCCCTGGACTGGGATCAGCAGAAGGGCCCTGGCTGCAATAAATGAGTACAATGGCTTAACTAGAGAATCTCCAAACTGCTCTATTTAAATCCATGCAAGCTCCAAAGGGAGACACCGGAGTCAGTTTAACCCTTGCTTGTGTATGTTGAGCTGAAGGCAACAACTTGCTGTGCAGTTATGGTGGGACTGACAACAGCAGGACCCGCCATGCTCACATGGGGGAGTCACAATTCTCATGAGAATCTCTTCAGCCAAGGAGAACTTCCACACAAAATGAGAATTCTACTCTGCTGGCAGTGCTGGAGCAATTTCCCAAAGCTATCCTTTCATGGGGAAGACACACAGTTGTTATGCAATTGTGTTGGTGAGAGCAAGAAGGGGCAACCTGCTGGGGCAGGGTATGGCCATGGCCATTGCACAAGGCTGAGACACGACCCAGGAGGACGTGGGGAAAAAGGAGCTTGGTGCTGCTTCTCTGTGAAAAAAATGTCTAACACCCAAGGAGCCCAGTCTCCCAGCAACACACTGCCATTTCCTTATTTCCCTCTCACGTAATTCCTCCTTCAAACACAAATGAGCAGACAGCTTCCAGAAACCTTCAGGAAAGAGACTGAGGGGCTGGAGCGGGGCCAGAGAAGAGCAACGAGGCTGGAGAAGGGACTGGAGCACAAGTGCTGTGGGCAGAGGCTGAGGGAGCTGGGGGTGTTCAGCCTGGAGAAGAGGAGGCTCAGAGGTGACCTCAGCACTGTCTGGAACTCCCTGAGGGGAAGTTCTGGCCAGGTGGGGGTTGGTCTCTTCTCCCAGGCACTCAGCAATAGGACAAGGGGGCACGATGGGCTCAAGCTCTGCCAGGGGAAATTGAAGTTGGAGAGCAGAAAAAATTCTTTGCAGAGAGAGTGCTCAGGGATTGGAATGGGCTGCCCAGAGAGGGGGTGGATTCCCCATCCCTGGAGGTTTTTAAAGTGAGATTGTCTGTGGCACTGAGTGCCATGATCTGGTAAAGGGACTGGAGTTGGACCAAGGGTTGGACTTGATGATCTCGGAGGTCTTTTCCAACCCAATCCATTCTGTGATTCATCAGGTCTCTGCAGCACACACAAAACCTCTGTGAGACCCTCCAGGGAAACACCAATCCCTGCTTGTGTCACAGCCATTCCTCTTCCTGCTCCTGTCAGTGGCAATGGCTTTTCCCCACAGAGGCAGTTTCTGTACCTGTCCAAAGATGCCACCACCTTGTTTGATCAGGGTTTGCTTCACCTCTCCTGCTACAGCAGCTCCAAAGCTGCTGCCCAGCAAACATTTGGGAGGAATGGACACTGGACAGGAGGTGTGAAGCAGCCAGGTTGAAGAGGTACAAAAGATGTACCCAACTCATCCTCCAATTAAGCTAATAACCACATGGCTGAGGTGCAAGTATTAATTATCTTGGCTCTTTTAGACTATTCCCCCTGCCCCAAGAGGCTTGGGGGAGGTGCCACAGGTCCACTAGTTCACCCTGCCCACTGTCACCTGGCTGTCCTGGCCCCATTTCTACCTGTCAGTGTTCCCCAGGAAGCAGCCTGGCCTCCATTTCAATCATGCTCTGACATTAATCTCCTGGTAATCAAATGTGATTTGCTACAGCAAAAGAAATGTTGTACTGAAACACAAAAAGTCAGTCCTTCAGCCCACAGTTGATACAGGCAGTGCCTCTGTGAGGTTTTAAGAAATGCTCCCTCTTATCCCCACTGTGGCAACTCTGCTTAGCCAAAGTTCATTTCTAGCTTTTGGGCTTTTACTAAATCTCCCCACCAAATGGGAACTAAAATACAACTCTCCTGCAGCACCAAGCAAGGAGAACAAAGGCCCTGTGAGCAGCAGGAAAATGCTGCCTGCGGAATTAGCCATCCAATGCCATCAGCTTCCCTTATGGCCATGAGAAATAACTCCCAGGACAGGTGAAGCACCAACAAACACTGCAGAAGAAAAGGAAAGTGATTACAAAAAGGTGACCAGGCAAGGCCCTGGCACAGGTCATTACGAAACGCTCGGTATTATTGAACAATTCCACTTGACACGAGGATGATGAGTCACGGCACGGGGCTTATCACACGGGCACGCTGCTGGAGGGAGCAATCCACAGTCATCCCAGAGCCACGTGCCTCGCTGCCACACGCCAGGGATCAGGAAGAGCAGGACAGAGCAGCCACCGAGGCTTTTCCACCCGCTGGGCTCAGTGTGCTCTGCATGTGAGCAGAGAAATCCAGGCAAATCCTCACTGAGGCCCCTGAGCTCAGCGCCCAGAGAGCGCCAAGCAGAGCCCGAGTCCTCCCAGAGCAATGCCCAGTGATCCATCAAGGATACAGCCCAGTTTTTACTCTGGGTTCAAAAGCCACAGTGCCCACCTCCAAGAGCTCCGGTGCAAAATGTGTTCTGCTCATCAGCTCACCCAAAGACAAGGCACAGAAACTAAGCTGGTTCTCTCATGGAAGGGAACATCCCCTCCAAGGGGGTAATTTCTGAACAGTCTCATGATAGATCACTGAAATCACAGACTATTCTGAGTTGAAAGGGACCCACAAAGATCAAGTCCAACTCTTAAGTCAATGGCCCACACCAAGTGAGATCAGAGCTGCCTCCCAGTCTCCAGAAAAGGCTTAGCTCCTTAAAAACCCAGGAAAAAAATCACCTCAATTCCAGCCTTTCTCCAGTTGCTCCTGTGCTGGTGGAAGGGCTGTGCTCTGCCAAGGATTAAAGCATCGTGGATTTGGGTTACCATCCAGTAAAACAACACCAGGTATGCCCCTTTAACAGGATCCCATCACACACAGTCAGTGAAACTTGCTCTGAGTGGACAACCAGCCTGGAAGGCGCTAAGGCAGCACAGATCATGGTACCTGGGAGTGAGCCATGTTTTCCCTGGACTGTCAATTCCAATCTCCACTTCAAGAAAGAGATGGAGCTGAAAATGACTCCTCATGTCCTAACAAAATGCTCCATGAGTGCAGGGAAACCACAGCAGGAATGTGCTGCTCCACATTCCAGCTGGGTGTCCTGTCTCCAAGCTGGTGCAAGGGAAGGAACCAGGACAGCAGAGAGCTCTCAACACTGCCCAGCACCCACAGTGGGCCCTTTCCTCTCTCCTCATCCCCAGCAGCTCCTGAAGACTGGAATGGAGCATCCAAAGAGCACAATCTGTGTCCCATGGTGCACTCATGAAGTCCTCTCTGTGAACAATGACTGACCAACCCTCATGTCCTTCTCTGTGAACATTCCCTGACCAGCTCTTATGAAAAAATCTTGCATTAAAAACAACCCCAGCACCTGAATAGAGCTGGAATTCTAATGAAGCCAGTTGGGTGATTTTTAAACGGAAATTCTGTGGGAAACAATTCATTCAGCAGGTCACTCCGAATGTTTCTAGCACAGAAACAAGGAAGGCTTTCTTGTGAAAGACAGAATCATGGAATCACAGAATCAACTGGGTTGGAAAAGATCTCCGAGATCATCAAGTCCAACCCTTGGTCCAACTCCAGTCCCTTTACCAGATCATGGCACTCAGTGCCACGGCCAAGCTCAGCTTAAAAACCTCCAGGGATGGGGAATCCACCCCCTCTCTGGGCAGCCCATTCCAATCCCTGAGCACTCTCTCTGCAAGGAATTTTTTTCTGATCTCCAGCTTCAATTTCCCCTGGCAGAGCTTGAGCCCATCGTGCCCCCTTGTCCTATTGCTGAGTGCCTGGGAGAAGAGACCAACCCCCACCTGGCCAGAACTTCCCTTCAGGCAGTTCCAGACAGTGCTGAGGTCACCTCTGAGCCTCCTCTTCTCCAGGCTCAACACCCCCAGCTCCCTCAGCCTCTCCCCACAGCACTTGTGCTCCAGTCCCTTCTCCAGCCTCGTTGCTTTTCTCTGGCCCCGCTCAGCCCCTCAATCTCTTTCCTGGCCTGAGGGACCCAGAACTGAAGACAACACTCGAGGTGTGGCTTCACCAACAAAGAGTGCAGGGGAAGAGACAAAGGCAAGGGGGGCAGGAGGAAGGATGCAGCAAGATATCCTGCAGGTGCCCAGCTCATCCTGGTCAGAGCAGTGGCTCCAGCTCCCACCCAGCCTTTGGAGCAGCCCTGACAGAGCACAAGTGTCCAACTTTGCATGGGCAAGGTCTGAATGTAAATTGCTGCCTTGGTTAATACGTAAATTGCCGACTGTTCCCTTCTATTCCATCAGCTCCAGCAGAGACAATTATGAATACAGGCCTCCTGCCCTTTGGGATGATTAACATTCCCTTTCCTCAGTGTCCCCAGCACTGCTGACCCACATTCAGCTCCTGAAATGCAGTTCTATGTAAACTGCTACGTTCAGTGTCAGCAGAATGTGCCAGCCCAGCAGGGCTGGGCACACACAGCTCACGCTCTCCTCCTCTCCCTGAATAAACACAGTGCTCAACTTCCAAAGGGCCAGGAAAATCCCAGGCCTTTAATATCAGCCCAGGCACTGAACTACTCCCTGCTTCTCTGTTAAGGGAAAAGGGGACGCAAGCCAGGAATGCTCAGGCTGTTATCTCGAACTGTCATGTCAAAGTCCACCTGACCTGGTAAATGTCCATCAGCAAGGAAAACAGGCTCCGACACCACCAATAGATCACCTTTAATTCCAGCTCAGCAGTGGACACCAGTCTAGACCGTCATTAATTTCACCTCCTGGAAGAGGCCCAAATACACGGGGTACAATCTATTTCCAAGCTCACACAGTGGAATTCCTCCTGAGCCACGGGACGAGCGCGGTTCCCAAGGAGGGGCCGTGACGAGCAAACCAGCTTTTCTCTAAGAGAATGTGACACAGGGTCAAGTTTGTGCAGGGATTTGGTGGCTATATTTGAACTGCCCGGTTCTCCTACGCAGCTCCTACTGGGAGAGAGGGATCACCTCGGGAAGGGACTGCCAGCACACACAGCAAACGGGCTGCCTTTGCATTCTGTGATCAAAGAATTCTTTCAGATGCCTAAATGGGACCGTTTTGCCAAGGTTTTTCTTGCTTCCAAATTGTTTCCAGCAAGTCAAAGTGTTAAAAGTGTAACTATAATGAAGACAAGTTTGCAGTAGCATTATTTTATATTCCTGCTGCCAGTCAAAAACGCCTTCCCATACGGATCAGTCCTTTCCAACACATTTCCATGGACACCTCCCCTCCAACCTCCTGAGTCCCAGAGCCTGAATCAAGCAGCTCCTCTCTCCTTCCCCACTCCTTTCCCAGAGCCAACAGCAACAGTGCAGTCAATGAAGGAAAAGCACTGAACTCACAGAGCTCTGGGTTTGCAGGCAGAACCCAATCCATTCACTCACACTCCTCTCCACAGGCTGGGATTTGAAAGGAAACCCAACCTCGGAGTCGAGAAAGCTTCCAGGTCAAGTTTCAGCTCCAAGCTATCCCAGCTCAGCGGAACAGATGGCAGTTGTTCCAGCACAGGTATTTCCCCAGGCTCAGGGAGCCCTCGGAATTCCAAGAGGCAGGGACTGGATCTCCTCCATGAAGGTGAACGTGTCACACGCCAAACCCACCACGCATTCCAGAGCCCACCAGCACCTCACCATCCCAGGCACTCAGCAATAGGACAAGGGGGCACGATGGGCTCAAGCTCTGCCAGGGGAAATTGAAGTTGGAGAGCAGAAAAAATTCTTTGCAGAGAGAGTGCTCAGGGATTGGAATGGGCTGCCCAGAGAGGGGGTGGATTCCCCATCCCTGGAGGTTTTTCAACTGAGCTTGGCCGTGGCACTGAGTGCCATGATCTGGTAAAGGGACTGGAGTTGGACCAAGGGTTGGACTTGATGGTCTCAGAGGGCTTTTCCCACCCAATCCATTCTATGGTCCCACCATAACGGGTCTGTGCTGCTTCCCAAATCCCACAACCCCCCTGTGGTCACCCCAGGGCAGGAGGAATGAGCGCACACTGCTATTAAACAAAGCACAAGTTTTCCAAGCTCAGCATCCTCTCCCATCACCCACAAACAACCTGTAAAATTCAGCCTTAGCCCTGCCAATGCAGGACACGTTTCCCAGACAAAGTTTGTGTGCATTTCTTCAGACTAAATCAACTATTCCCATGAAAAGATGGTCTCTGCTTTGGAATTTTGTAAACTTCAGAGTCAGCACCACTGAAAAGAAACCTTGACCCAACAAGCCAGGCTGGAAACAGGAACAGGAAAACAACTTGGATTTGGATCACTGCTCCTTCAGGAATGATCTCCACTCAGGGGGATCAGTGTCCTGCACTCCAAGCACCTGGACCTGTTTCTAGCAGCGAGGTTCAGGTTTATCATGGGGAGAACAACAGCTCAGAACACCCGAAATGCAGATTAAATCGTGGCATGGACCACTTGGACACACAGAACAGCCATCAGGGCAGGCAAACACAGCCCAGCTCGGAAAGAACTGCCCAGGACGTGCAACAACTGATTTTTAAACATCCCTCAAAATTAATTTCATTCTGTTACTGGGGCAAAGAGCCAGAGCCCCACCAAACCCACAAGATGCTCAGTTTGTCCCCGTGTTTCAGGACAATGTCACGGGTGAAACTGACACGGCTGAAACTGACACGGGTGGGACTGACACACGTGAAACTGACATTGATGGGACTGGCAGGGGTGGGACTGGCACGGGTGAAACTGACATTGATGGGACTGGCACGGGTGGGACTCACCCAGGTGGCACTGGCACGGGTGAAACTGACATTGGTGACATTTACACTGGTGGGACTGACCCTGGTGGAGACTGACATGGGTGGGACTGATATTGGTGAAACTGACACGGGTGAAACTGACACGGGTGGAACTGACATTGGTGGAACTGACCCGGGTGGGACTGACACTGGTGGGACTGGTACGGGTGAGACTGGCACGGGTGGGACTGGCCCGGGACAGTCCGGAGGGAGCCCAGGGCAGGCACAGGGCTTTGCTCAAGGCCTGCCCACCCCGTCGCTGCTCCCTCCGGCTCCCATCCTGCTGCAGTTCCCGGGCAGGATTCCTGCCGGTGCCCGCAGGAAGGCGAGCCCTGCCGGGGTGTGGAATCTCTGCCTTCCTCCGTGCCCACCCGCACCTGGATCCACCTGGAGCTCCCTGGGAGCGCGGCCGCACCTGGATCCACCTGGATTAGCCTCGGGAGGCCCTTCCTGCGGTTTCCCACGGCCCTGCCAAGCCCCGGCCGCGATGGTTTTCCCCTGGCCCCGGTGATTCCCGACCTGCGGCCCCAGCTCAGCCTTGGGGGCGCTTCCCCCCCGCTCCCACGGCCACAGGGACCCGCGGGTGACCCGCGTGTCCCCGCTGACAGCGGCCCCGGCGCCCCCCACACCCCGCGGGGCTCACCTTGGCGCGGGTCACCAGGTGCGTGGCGAGCTTCACCACGGCGAAATTGCCCTTGCCGATGGTGCGCTCGATCTCGTAGTAGCCGATGCGAGCCGGCCCGGGGGGCCGCGGGGGCGGCGGGGCGGGGGAGAGCCGGGGGGCTGCGGGGGGACCCCCTGTTCCTGTCCCACCACCACCTCCTCCTCCTCCTCCTCCTCCTCCTCCTCCCGCTCCTCCCGCAGCCGCCGCCGCCGCCATCTTGCCGCGCGCAGCCAACCCCCCCGCGGGGCTGCGGCACCGCGTGAGCTCACCCGCGGGGGGGCGCCAGGGGGCGGGCCGTTCCCATGGCGACGGGGGCGGGGCGGCGAGTGACGTCACACCGAGGGCGGCGGCGCCCCCTGGCGGCCGGAGGAGAGGAGGGGACGGGCGGCGGATTCGGGTTTTAGTTTTGGGGGAAAATCGGGAAAAATCGCCCCGCGTGACGTCACACACATGCACTGCCGCTTCCTGGGTGCGTCACGCCGCGTTTGGGGGGGGTTGGGAGGGAAGTGACGTGTGACGTCATGGAGGTGCCGCGGGTTTAGGGCGAAACCCGCGGGAAACGGGAAAAAAAAAAAAAGAAGAGCGGGGAGGCCCCGCCGCTTAACGGGAAACTCGTCCCTCTGGTGGGACGTCACACATCGCCCCCTCCCGCGCCTCTTGGCGGCGTGACGTCACAGGGCAGCAGAGTGACGTCATGGGGAAGGTTTGGCAGGGAAACGCGACGGAATGCGGGAAGTTCGCTCCGCGTGACGTCACTCCCAGTGGGGGGCATCAGCGGCACCCCCATGCGATTCGTGACGTCATTCTCCTCGGGGGCAGTATGACATCATGGGGGATAGTGGGATGACGTCACTCCCCTCGGGGTATGACATCATGGGGATGGTGGGATGACGTCACTCCCCTCGGGGGTATGACATCATGGGGGATGGTGGGATGATGTCACTCCCCTCGGGGGGTATGACATCATGGGGGATGGTGGGATGACGTCGCTCCCCTCGGAGCGGTATGACATCATGGGGGATGGTGGGATGACGTCACTCCCCTCGGGGGGTATGACATCATGGGGGATGGTGGGATGACGTCACTCCCCTCGGGGTATGACATCATGGGGATGGTGGGATGATGTCACTCCCCTCTGGGATGGTATGACATCATGGGGGATGGTGGGATGACATCACTCCCCTCGGAGCGGTATGACATCATGGGGGATGGTGGGATGACGTCACTCCCCTCGGAGCGGTATGACATCATGGGCGATGGTGGGATGACGTCTCTGCCTGGGGGAAGGCTCGGCCCTGCGGCTTTGGGGGCAAAACACGGGAAGGGGACGTCGCTGTGCGTGACGTCACTCCCCGCGGAGGGGCCATCAGCCGATTCACACACCCCTTTCGGGAGGGCAGTATGACGTCATGGGGTGACGATGGAATGACGTCATGGAGGGAGGGGGAGGCGCTGCGGGTTTTGGGGGGACGAAAACCCGGGGAGCTCGCTGTGCGTGACGTCACTCCCCCGGGCGGGGGGGCGGGGTGTGTGAGCCGTCAGGGACGTGGCGGTGTGACGTCAGGAGGCCGCGCGGTGACGTCACGCGGGGGGCGCGCGGGGCCGGAAGCCGTGGCGGAAGCGGAACAGAGCGCGGGGCGCAGGCGCGCGGGGCCGAGCGCAGGGGACGCGCCCGCCATGGAGTCGCGGGGGAAGGAGGAGCTGCCGCCGTGAGTGCGGGGGGGACCCGCCGGCAGGGCCGGGACGGCGCGGGGGATCCGCGGGAGGGAGCGCAGGGGACGGGGGCACGCAGGGAGCCGCCATGCCCAGCCCGGCCCGCCGCGGAGCGAGTGAGCGCAGCGTCCCGGGTGGGGATCCTGCGGGGTCCGTAGAGATGCTGGAGCGCCCCGGGTGTGGGCCCTGCGGGGTCCGTAGGGATGCTGGAGCATCCCGGGTGCGGGTACCGGGGGATCCGAGGGGATGCTGGAGCGTCCCGGGTGTGGGCCCTGCGGGGTCCGTAGGGATGCTGGAGCATCCCGGGTGCGGGTACCGAGGGATCCGAGGGGATGCTGGAGCGTCCCGGGTGTGGGCCCTGCGGGGTCCGTAGGGATGCTGGAGCGCCCCGGGTGCGGGTACCGGGGGATCCGAGGGGATGCTGGAGCATCCTGGGTGTGGGTCCTGCGGGATCCTCAGGGATGCTGGAGCGTCCCGGGTGCGGTCGGTGCGTGGTTAGCCCAGGAAGAGAAGGCTGAGAGGGTTCCCCATCGATCCGCACGAATATCCACCCAGAGGATGGTGCCAGACTCTGTTCGGCCGTGCCCAGTGCACGGTCATAAATGAAACACCACCATGAGGAAAAACTTCTTTCCAGAGCGTCATTCTTCCTCCCTGGAGACACCTTTCCAGGCTCCCTCCCTGGAGACATCCCAGCCCCGCCTGGATGTGTCCCTGTGTCACCTGCTGTGGGTGACCCTGCACTGGGCGATCTGCAGAGGGCCCTTCCAGCCCCAGGCACTCTGTGATTCCAGGATCAATCCCAGCACGCTGCTCTGCTCCCAGAGCCAGATTATCCACCTGGGCTGTGGAGCTCAGGGAGTGTAAGCTGGATCTCTGGACATTAATTAATAGGGGCTAATCTCCAAAGTATCAGCGCTTGCTGTTGGGTTATTAAAGCTCAGGTGGGTCTGCAGGGCATCCTCAGAGCTGGCCTTTGTTTTCTATGCTGGGATGTCCGTGGCTCCGGGGGAATGTCATGCATGGAATAACATCCCTGTTGTTATCAGCCAACAGGAATAGGCAGGAGCTGTGGATGTCAGGGAGGGCAGTGTTTTCCAGCAGCCAGACAGCCCTTTCCCCAGGTGTGGCACAGCTGGAAGCAGCTCGTGGGGACTTGTTTTTCCACAGGAACAGGATGGGCATGGGGGACTCCAACCCGGCAGCAGTTCCACATGCTGCTGAGGACATCCAGGGGGACGACAGGTGGATGTCACAGGTGAGACTGGGTGGGGGACTGGGAGATCTGGGAGGGGGATTCTCATCCCTGGGGGTCTGTTGGGCCAGTGCTGCTCAGGCCAGCTGTGTGTCCTGCCTGTGTATCCTGGAGAAGGGATCTGGAGCATCTCTGATGGGAAAAGAGAGTGGGAGCTGGGCTTGGGTAGTACAGAGAAGACTGAGAGGGGATCTTGCCAATCCATGTAAATATGTCCAAGGGGTGCCAAGAGGGTGGTGGGTTCATGTAGGGAAGGGAGCAGGGGAGGTTCTCTGGGCAGCTGTCCCTGCCCTGCAGCAGGGATGGATGCCCAGGAGGAATTATCCCCTGGAGCTCACCTGCAGCTCCTCTTTCCCAGCACAATCGGTTTGTCCTGGACTGCAAAGACAAGGAGCCCGACGTGCTCTTCGTGGGGGACTCCATGGTGCAGTTGCTACAGCAGTACGAGGTAGGAATGAGGGGAGCACAAAAGTGGGTTGGAGGACTTGGGATGTACCTCTCTCTAACCCAGTAACTGGAGATCACGTGCAACACCAACAATTCCCTCTGTTCCCATTTCACTGCTGTCTCCCAAGGTGTTCTTGTCCTGCTTCCTGAACCCCCCAGTGCCTCTATGTGGCTTTGCTTGGCTGCTTTACCTCCCTGGGCCATTGGCCTCCTCCTCTGGGGCCACCACAACCTGTCTTCATTTTGGCACAGGCACACAACCCCTTGGCTCTCAAATTCCAGCCTCCCCAGGGGCCACCAAATCCCCTGTGGGTGTCCCTGGTGTGGCCAGAACATGTTTGACCCTGTAGCACTCAAGGTGCCTGAGGCATTGGCACACTGGCTTTTCCCTAAAACTTGAGGCAGAGGAGAGCAGTGGCTTTTTGGCTCTAGGGACAAAGAAGAGCTCTGCTATGGTGGCAGCTGCTCTAGTTCTGGTTCTGTTACCTGGGGATGAAAAGGATTTAATCAGGTCACAGATTCCTCCTTCAGTGGCCCCGTGCTTGGATTTGCAACATTTCAGCACTCTGGGTCTCTGCTGAGATGAACAAATCACTGCTCAAGAAATCTTCCCCTTTGTGCCAGGTCTGAGAGCTTGAACATCAGCAGTTCCATAAAGTAGAGGCTCATTCTGTGTCTAAATGCTCTCTGTGGAGGGAGATTTCAGAGAAGGACTCCCATTAATTCTCTGTGTAGTGTCTTCCCTTCACACCTTGATTTCTGCTTACAGATATGGCGAGAGCTCTTCTCACCACTCCACGCACTGAATTTTGGGATTGGTGGAGACACCACGGGACATGTCCTATGGAGGCTGAAAAATGGTGAACTGGAGAACATTAAACCCAAGGTACAAAGCAGAAAACCCCTCCAGGCAGCCCTGTGCTGACTGAGAGGAGACTCCAGGGCTTGAATGGGGCAGAGCTGAGGGAGCAGGTGGACATTTGTGTCTGAGCACTGGGTGCTCCAGGCACTGGGGTGTGTTTGGGAGCAGAGCAGAGGGGGAGTGGCTTCAAACAGAGAGAAAATAAGTTTAGATTAGATACTAAAGAAATTTTTCCCTGTGAGGGTGGTGAAGTCCTGGCACAGGTTGCCCAGAGAAGCTGTGGCTGCCCCATCCCTGGAAATGTCCAAGGCCAGGTTGAAGGGGGCTTGGAGCAACCTGGGCTGGTGGGAGGTGTCCCTGCCCATGGCAGGGGGTTGGAACTGGATGATCCTTTTAAAGTTCCTTCCAACCCAGGCCATTCTGTGATTTACCTGTGCCAGGTGTAGCTTGGAGCTGCAGCCCCATCTCTTGGGCCTGAGCTGCATTGGTGCCTTGTGGAAAGGGATGGCAAGTATTTGCTGCAGAGATGGTGAGGATGTTCAGGTGTGCAGGGAAGGTCACCTGCCCACTCTGCACCTGCAGTTGCATCCCTGGACAGGTGCCTTCTCTGAGAACGGTGGGCAGGGCCTGCCCCAGGGCTAAACTGGCAGCCTGAATTGAGCCTTAAGCCCAACTCTCCTTGCAGGTCTCCAGCCACGGATGATGTTTGTTTATGCAGGGATTTCAGGATCATCAGCCTGTTACAACTCACTGTGGAAAAGCTGCAAACACTTTTTTTTGTTTTTCTCTCTCCTTGTAGGTTATTGTTGTTTGGGTTGGAACAAATAATCATGAAAACACAGCAGAAGAAGTAGCAGGGGGGATCGAGGCCATCGTGCACCTGATAAACACCCAGCAGCCACAGGCCAAAGTCATTGTACTGGTATGTCTCTGGGAGCTCTCACTTCATCTGTCCTCTGCTTTGTGCCTCCCCTTGCTGGCTTGGCTTTTCCTTTGGCCTCTCCAGAGGTGGGTGGACTCATCCCATCAAATATCCCACTCAGAAGTGTTGCTGAGGAAGTCCTTTGAAGGGAAAATAGGTGCCCAAATCCAAGCTGGCATTGGGAATTCTAGTTGGCTTCCTTATCCTAACAGCATAACTGCTGCCTCTCTTGCAGAGCAGCTGAGCACTGGCAGGAAAAATAACAACAAAAGAACACAAGCTGATATATTTAAATATTAAAAGAAAGCAGGTGCCCTGCCAGTCATACTTGCAGCTCATCTGGCTCCTTCATAAGTTTTATGAGGAGAGGCTGAGGGAGCTGGGGGTGTTCAGCTGAGGAGGCTCAGAGGTGACCTCAGCACTGTCTGGAACTGCCTGAAGGGAAGTTCTGGCCAGGTGGGGGTTGGTCTCTTCTCCCAGGCACTCAGCAATAGGACAAGGGGGCACGATGGGCTCAAGCTCTGCCAGGGGAAATTGAAGTTGGAGATCAGAAAGAAATTCTTTGCAGAGAGAGTGCTCAGGCATTGGAATGGGCTGCCCAGAGAGGGGGTGGATTCCCTATCCCTGGAGGTTTTTAACCTGAGATTGTCCATGGCACTGAGTGCCATGATCTGGTAAAGGGACTGGAGTTGGACCAAGGGTTGGACTTGATAATCTCAGAGGTCTTTCCAATCCATTCTATGATTCACTTGCATTTTGTATTAGGTCTGAATGGACAAATTCTGACTCAAGGAATGAATTCCTCTTGTCACAGGCATCCTAAATCTTGACAGGCAGCCTGAGCTGGAGGGTAAAACAGGCATCAGAGTCATACAAAGCTCTTTTTTCCCCTCCTCCTTGTGCCAGGGCCTGCTACCTCGTGGAGAGAAGCCAAACCCGCTGCGGCAGAAGAACGCCAAGGTGAACCATCTGCTCAAAGCCTCGCTCCCCAAACTGCCCAACGTGCAGCTGCTGGACGTGGACGTGGGCTTCGTGCACTCGGATGGCACCATCTCCTACCACGACATGTTCGATTTCCTGCACCTGACGGGCGGGGGGTACGCCAAGGTCTGCAAACCCCTCCACGAACTGATCATGCAGCTGCTGGAGGAGACCCCCGAGGAGAAACGAGCTGCCCTGGCCTGAGCCGCTGATGTCAGCGTTGAGAGCATCATCCAGCCCATCAGATCAGTTCTGTCACTGGCACTACAGAATCCTTCTTTCTTAAAGCACTTTCCATTATAGAATGTTACCGGATGTCCGTACCTAGTGTTTTGAGGGGGAAGGCTCATGTTTAACTGGTCTTGTACATACGAGGGCCGGCTTGGTTGGTTTTATTGCAGGAGGAAATTAGCTGAAGAAGAGTTTTACTTTTAAACCATTCCTCATTTAAAACGAGAACAGGACTGTCACTCTGTGCCCCACTCATGTCTTGTTGCTCTGTGGTTGTCCTAGAACCCCTTGTAGCCTGTCTGACACCGCTCCTGGCTCACCATTCCTGGCTGTAGCCATCATGCTCTGTGTATTTGCCTGGGAACAAGAATCACATTCCACTTGCAAAAGCCAGAACAGATGCATTTTTCCAAACTCAGTCCCACCTTTTACGGGTTTGGAGATTTTTTGTTTGTTGTTTGGTTTTGGTTTTTTTTTACTGGGGTGTTTAAATGACACGTGTTGCTTTCTCACTCCTTTCTGAAGCAGCATGAAACTGGAATTCAGAAATTTAAAGAAGCAAACAGTTATCTGAGTTTGTGCAACACTCCCAGATGCTTGTCTCATGCTTGTCTCCCCATGCCTGCTAGCCAGGGCACCTTCCTTCCCTCCCACGCAGCTCTTCCTGGGGGCACCTTCATTCCCTTCCACGTAGCTCTCCCAGGAACACTCCTGTCCAGGAGCTGCTGCTCTCCCCTGCTCCTCCTGCCTCTGGTGTTACTGGCTTTTGGCAGTTGCTCAGTGTAGGATTTTAATAATCTGGTAATCTGGCAGTCACTTCCTCACTCCCTAGAACTGACAGACATCCCTCTGAGGTCCCTGTACCACAGGGCTCTTTGCAGTGCTGTTCCTTGTTCTTTTTTTCTTCTTTTTTATGGATATGACTGTTACATCCTTTTTTTTCTAAAGCTAACAGCCCCTGGCTGCAAGGCTCAAATCTGAAGCTTTACAGATCCCAAGGTGTATATTTCTTTATTCCTACTGGTTTACTTGTATAAACATTTTATTTGAGCAACTACAGTAAAAAGTGAAGGTGTAGCTTTTCCTGCTGCCCTGGACACTGCCCCTTACCTCCAGCAAGGAAGCTGGAGGGGCAGGTGCCCTCCTAAGGGGCTGTGGCTTAGTGGGATTTCAGTTTGGTTTGTAGTTAGGAGGGCTGGTTTTTAGTGAAACAGCCTTTCATTTAAAACTGAGAGGTTCTCTTTCAGAAAGAAACAGTTGGACCCACAAAGAGCCCTGGATGAACTAATAACTTGCAAATTGAGAATTATTTTAAACCAAATCTCTTCCTCCCTGGCTTACCTGCCAGAGCTGGAACAAAGTGGTGCCACACAGGCCTCACTGAGTTTGTGCTTCCTGTGAGTAACACATGCAGGGCTCAGCAGGTAAATCTGTGAGGAACAGAGAGCTTCACTCCACGTGCTGAGGGAGGGTGTCCAGGTGTCAGGTCCTTGCTGAAGCCCATAGGTACTGTACATAGTCTGTCTGCCCTTTGCTGTGGCCAAGGGGCTGGTGTGTAACTCTGACCTAGCCTTGAGGAATCCCGTAACGTCCCACCTCATCCCCCTCCTCCTGTAGATTTGATCATAGCAGGATTCCTGCCTGGATTGCATGCATAGTGTGTGTTTTGTTTCCAGTATATGTGATCTACACACAGATGAAGGAAAGGTGAAGCATTCCCCTTGCCAGGATCAGACACAGGGAGTTGCAGAGTGTCATGGGAGAGGAGGGATCACATCCTACCCCCATGATCCAGCCTAGGGGTGCTGTTCCCTGAGGGAGACTCTGCACTCTGTGGCCTTGCAGGGCAGGCTTTGAGGGAATGCTGCTCATGCTTCCTGTAAGGTACTGGCTGGAGAAACTGGGGAAGGGCGAGTGGAAAAACAAATGTTAAAACTGCACTGCAGTGGAGAGTTCCTGGAAAGGGCTTATCCCACCCTCAGCCCACTCAGGGAGCCAGGATAAACCCTATTCTGCTCCCTGAGAGCTTTCCATCTCTCCAGGCTTGTGAGAAAAGGCAAATGTGTGCTAGTTAATCTGTGCATCCCTGCTTTCCCTCCTGCTGCTGCTGCATTTGGCTGAAGAGATGCTAACCAGGAATGTACTCCAGTAAAGCTCTGACTTCACTCAGCACCCTGTGCTCTCTGTGAGTCAGCCCCTTTGGCAGGCTGCCAAGTGGACCGGGAGACTTGGCAGGCTCTGGAGCGTCACCAGGGAGGCTCTGCTGGCTCTGCTTAGGCTTGGCTTGCTGAGGTGCCACGCTCTGTGCTGGTTCAGTGCTCACAGCTCTTGCTCCATTGCCAGTGCTGGAGAGGGAGGAACAGCATCCTCTCCACTCAGGCTTGGCTCTGCCTGCCAGGAAACTGCCCTGCTCACCTGAGAGGTGGTGTAAGCAACATTCTGCCCCCTCACTCACCTAGTGCTGAAAACTGAGTGCCTCGTGGTGGGAAAGCTTCAATTCCAGCTCTGGGTGTCCCTTGGGATGGGCCTGGGCTGGAGCAAAGGTCTCCTCTGAGTGAGCATTCCCAGTTTCGTGTTTATTGCAGCAGGGAGGAAAACAAACCGAAGATGTGAAATGACAAGAGTCTTGTGAGGTGCCGGGGCCGGGGGGGGTGAGGCCACCCCAAGCCTTCCCTGGGACACAACCATTGTGATTCTGCTTTGGCAAAAATGCATCGGCTGGTAGAACTCACTGTTAGTGCATATTTCGATATAAATGTCAATGTTTCACCCACCGTGTCGCAGCCTGTGTGTGTGTGTGTGTGTGTGTGTGTTTGTGCCGAGGCGTCTCCTGCCCTCTGTCTCGGTCACTCCCAGCTGGTCTCCAAGGAGGTGCTGCCAAACCTCCCACCGTGAGCCCTCCATGACTCTGGGAGCTGTGTTCAGCCAAATCCTCTCTGCTAGTTTAATTCCTGCTTCTGTGTGCTCCATTTGGGGCTTTTTTTTTGGTCTGTTTTTCCGCCTTTCCCCATGCAGAGCTGAGGTCCTTTGCCAGACCTGTGAGTGAGATGCTGCAGGTAAAGGGAACACCTGTGTTGGCCCTCGACAGGACAGTGGTTCATGTTCAACTGCTGAGTGATTTAACAGCCCTGGAGTGAACAGGGAATGCACATCCCCACACAATCCCCCTCACAGCCATCCCATGGAGGCAACTCCAGTTCAGTCAGAGCCAAGAAGTCAGTTGGAGTTCTGCTTCTAGTCCCGCATGGGCATCCGTCTGTCCCTGAGGTCATTCCATCTGCCACCAGCGCCACCACCTGTACCTGGAAACAACGTGCAGACTGTCCAAACTGGGAGATCCTCAGGGAGAGGAGGGCCCAGAGAAATAAAGTGCACAATAGCAGCAGCACTTGTCTCGTGCCATTTATCCCGTGCAGGAAGCAGCAGCCAGAGGTCCTGGATGTCAGAGCGAGCCCAGAAAGTGGATTTGTGTGAGGTGATGTGAGACTGAGCCACTCAGGGGGGGATTTTAAATAAAGAAACCCCACAATTGCAGGCACAGGAAACATGATATAAAGGCCATGGAGCCCTTGGAGAGAGGGCTGGGAAGTGTTTGGCTCAACTGCAGCTGGTACTGAGGGTGTTTTCAGAGACACAAAAAATGCACCGTGGCATCACTCCTGCTTCCCTCAACCGTGGGAAAACTCCCAATTTACTTTGAATTTTCTCTCTCAGGTGATGAAGCACACTGCAAATGGGGAAGAGGCTGTAGGAGCCCCTGTGGGAACCCAGAGAATGGTAGAAGAAAGGAATGATGGGGCAGAACCATCCCTGGCCTGGCAGGGGATTATTCTGCGTCCCCATGGACTTTGGGGACAGACAGACTGGGCAAGAGGCTTGGTGGGGGTCCAGAGCATGGACAGAGCACTGGGGGGGTTCCCTGTAGGACAGGGACTCCACTATGGCATCTCCTATGGAGCAGGGACTCCTTTGGAACCAGGCTGCCTTGTGGGGTCCTATATGGGGGGCAGGGGCTCTCCCATAGGGCAGGGCATCCCCTGTGGGGGTCACATATGGAACCGAGATTCCTGTACGGAATCCCCTATGGAGCACTCGAAAACGGGACAGGGGCACCCAAAAACTGGGGAGAGGGGCACTCAAATTTTGGGGAAAGGGGCACTCAAATTGTGGGAAAAGGGCACTCAAAAATTAAGGAAAGGGGCACTCAAGTTTTGGGGAGAAGCACTGAAAAATTGGGGAAAGGGGCACTCAAATTTTTTGGAGGGGCACTCAAATTTTTGGGCAGGGCACTCAAATTTTGGGGAGGGGCACTAAAAAGTGGGGAGGGGGCACTCCAAATTACGAGGGGGCACTCAAATTTTGTGGAGGGGCACTTCAATTTTGGGGAGGGGCACTCAAATTTTCCAGAGGGGCACTCAAAAATTGGGGAAAGGGGCACTCCAAATTACGAGAGGGGCACTCAAATTTTGGGGACAGGGCATCCCCTACGGCGTCCCATATGGAACGGGGCTTTCCATGGGGGATCCCATATGGAGCGGGAGCTCCTCTATGGCGCCGGGGGTTCCCTGGGGCGGGGGTTCCCCTCCGGGCCGGTCCCCCCCGCCGGGCACAGGACAGTCCCTTGCTGTCCCCCCGGCCCCGCCCGCCGCGTCACTTCCCCGACCGGGCTCTTTAACGTGCGACGGGCGTGACGTCACCGCCGGTCCGTGTTTACCGCGGCTGCGGAACGGGAAGGAAGAGAGGGAGAGCGGCGGGATCGCGATCCGGGGTACCGGGCTCCGACAGCAGCGGTCCCCGCGCATCCCCCGCACCGCACCGCACCGCGCTCCGGCCCCGCCATGGGGCACCGCGCCCGGGCGCGCCCCGGCTGAGCGCCCCGTCCCGGCTCTCCCCGTCCGTGCTGTGCCGTGCCGTGCCGTGCCGTCCCGCCCCGCGGACCTTGGCCGGGGATGCTGACGGGATGCCGGGCACCGGGACGGCCGCGCTGGGCTGGGCGCTGCTGGCCGGGGCGCTGCTGCTGCTGCTGCCCCCGCTGCCCGTCCTGCCACAGCCACAGCCACAGCCACAGCCACAGCGACGGGACGTGCAGGAGACGGAAGCGCATTTCAACATCACCTACACCGACTGGGTGGACGCCAAGTTGCTCCACATCTACGCCTTCAACCACAGCGTGCGGAGGAACAGGGTGAGCCGGGGGGGCACCACCGGGGGCAGGATGTCCCTTGGGGTGTCCCCCGCCCCACGCCGGGGCTGTTGGGTGTGCGGGGCACAGCAGCCTCTGCCACGACGACCGAGCAAAGTCCAGCCTTCGGGATGAGCTGCCGCGGCCCGACTTGCCCAGCCAATGCTTCTTCTTGCCCTGTCCCCGCAGACCGAGGGCGTGCGGGTGTCCGTCAATGTCCTCTCCGAGCACAAGGACCGGCCCGTGCTCTTCGTGGTGAGGCAGAAGGAGGCGGTGGTCTCCTTCCAGGTGCCGCTCATCCTCCGGGGTCTGTGAGTACCAGCGGGTTCCCCATGCAGGGCATCCCCCCCGGGGCTGGGATCCCCCCGACAGGATTTCCCCTAGGCGAGGGGGGATCACACAGCTCTGCCTGCCCAGGTACCAGCGCAAATACGCGTACCAGGAGGTGAGCCGCACGCTCTGCCAGCCACAGACCAAGGCTGAGGTGGAGACCCAACACTTCTACGTGGATGTCTCCACTCTCTCTGTCAACACCTCATACCAACTGCGAGTCACCCGCGTGGAGAACTTTGTGCTGCGGTGAGGGGAGCCCCGTGCCACTGTCCCTGTCCCTGCCCGCTGCCTGTGGGGACTGCAGGGTCCCCTTGCCACCCATCATCTTTCCACGCTCTCTCTGCAGGACAAATGAAAGGTTCAGCTTCAACGCCACGGCTGCCCAGCCACAGGTGAGGAGAACCACAGTGTGGCACGGAAGGGGGCCTGTGCCACGTGGCCATCGTGGCTGCAATGGGCACTTTCCCCCCCTGCAGTACTTCAAGTATGAGTTCCCTGAGGAACTGGACTCTGTGATCGTGAAGGTGACCTCGGCCATGGCCTTCCCCTGCTCCGTAATCTCCATCCAGGACATCCTGGTAGGTTTGGGCAGTGGGGTCTCTGGGTGACCTGTGGTGCCTCGTAGGGCTGATGGCCCCTCTGCCTCCCCCAGTGCCCTGTCTACGACCTGGACAACAACGTGGCCTTCATTGGGATGTACCAGACCATGACGAAGAAGGCAGCCATCACGGTGCAGGTGGGCATGGGGCTGTGCTGTGGGCTGTGCCATGGGGCTGAGCTGCCATCAGCTCCTGCCTGGTGCTGCCAAGTACCTCAGGTTATTCCTGGGATAATCTCTGGCATGGAGATCCCCAGGTGGGCTCTGCTGACCCCCATCTCTCCCCCTGGCATGGCTGCTGCAGAAGAAGGATTTCCCCAGCCACAGCTTCTACGTGGTGGTAGTGGTGAAGACGGAGGATGAGGCCTGTGGTGGGGCTCTGCCCTACTACCCCCTCTCCAAAAACTCCTCTCCAGGTACTCAGGGGGGCTGGGGGAGGCACCCACCCTGCTGCCATGGGCTGTGTGTGGGGACACACTGGGGACAGGGCAGTGAGCTGAACCCCATCCGTGCCCTTTCCCAAGATGAACCCGTGGATCAGCACAACCGGCAGAAGATGCTGGAGGTGATGGTGTCACCTGCCATAACCTGTGAGTCTGGGAGGGTTTGGGGGTGCTGGGAGGTGGTGGGCTCTGCAGGGACCTACAGCAGGTCCCCAGAGGTGCCATCCCTTCCTGAGGGCTTGTCCTGGCTTGGCACAGCGGAGGCCTACGTGAGCAGTGTGCTCTTCTGCCTCAGCATCTTCCTGTCCTTCTACGTCCTCACGCTGCTCATCGCCTGCTGGGAGGGCTGCCGGTGAGTCCCTGGGTGTCACTGCCCCTCTGGGTGCTGAGCCTGTGGGCACCATCCTGTGCTCAGTGTGGTGAGGGCCCTCGGGCTGTGCCCTCTCGCCCCAGCAGTGGCACAGCCAGGCTGACTTCTGCTTCCCTTGACAGGCAGCACAAGAGGAAGGGGCTCCTGTCAGCCATGGACTCACCCAGCCTGGACACAGGTGAGGGATGGAGGCAGCAGCCAATGACATAGAGAGGTCTTCCTGGGGGATTCCTGCTTATTCTGCCCTCTTGAGCCCATGGCAAAGCCCCTGGTTCTGTGGGAATTCCCCACTATCACTCTGAGCTCCGCTTGCCCCTCAGCTCCCTGGGGACAAATCAGTGTCAGGGGGACAGGGGGGTCCCAGACTTCTCCACTATGGAGCTTGCAGGGTTTTACTGGGGCTTTGCATCTCACCAGCTCTGTCTCTTTCTTCCCACGGCTTTCCGGGGACTCCCAGCATCACTCCTGGGTAGGTGCCAGCTCTGTCCTTGGCTCTGAGCTCACTGTGTGCCAGAGCAGGGGTAGGGGGTACTGCTCTGAGCCCAAGGGCCATGCAGCCCTGGGATAGGGGTGCCACTAGGGGTGACTGGACCATCCTGTCCTGCAGGTCACTCCCACAGCATCCCTGACTCCTTCCTGGGCCGTGCATACGACAGCTACGGTTATGGCTCCTTCGGTGAGTGCCATGTGCTGTCCCCAACCCTGTCTCTCACCCCCTGCCCATGGGCTGTGCCCACCCTCTGCCCATCCTTGCAGGGAACGGCTCCTCCAGCAGCACTGAGGGTGTCACGGACAGCCTGGGCTCCACAGAAGTCTCCTACAGTTATGTGGGTAAGTTGTGGGACAACTGGTGTGGCTGCAGCCCTGCAGAGCCACGTCACCAGTGGCATCCCAACCGTGCCCCTCTCCATCTCCAGGAAGGGTCCCAGGGCTGGCAGCAACCCACAGCAGTGTCTCCATTGGTGGGGTGGGCACACGCCAGGGAACCCTCCTCCAGTAACTGTGGCTTTCCTTTGAAGGGCAGGAGCAGTTCAAGCGGCGCACGTCCTCCACCCCGACGAGGCCGCTGAGCATTCCCATGGGTAGATGCTGGTACTGGGCAGGGTCGGGCCAATCAAGGCAAAATCTGCCCAGCCCCAAGTGTGTGCCTGGGGCACAGAGCACCCCAGCTCCCTGCTCCCTTCCCCCAGAGCAAGAGCAGTGCCAAGGGGCTGTGGGGCAGCACATTGTCTGCCCAGTGTGGCAAAGTCCCAGGGAATGGACACAGGGTGTTGCTCACCCGCATGGGCTCAGCCACATCTCCCTGGGGCAGTGCCAGCACAGGGTCCGTGGGGAGCTGGAGCCTGTCCCTGGTGAGAGTTGGCAGGGAGGCAGCCAAGAGGTTAATTGGGTGTGATTGGGGTCCCATGGGGTGGGCTCTGAGGTGGGCTGGGCCAGGGGCTCTGCCGACAGCCCTGGCTCGACCACAGGGGAGCGGTCACTGGAGAACGTGGCCGGCCGGCCGCGCCTCGACTCGCTCAGCTCCGTGGAGGAGGACGACTACGACACGCTGGCCGACATTGACTATGACAAGAACGTCATCCGCACCAAGGTGTGTCCCACCCCGGCCCCTGGGCCATGCAGGCTGCTCCCCACTGCCTGGGCAACCCCTTACCCACCTCTCCTTCCAGAAATACCTGTGCGTGGCCGACCTGGCACGCAAGGACAAGCGGGTGCTGAGGAAAAAGTACCAGATCTACTTCTGGTGAGTGGGGGGGCAGTGGGGATGGGGGAACTGAGCAGTGTCCCAACCTGGAGCAGGCAGCAGGTACCTCTTGACATTCCTCTGCCTCTCCCAGGAACATTGCCACCATTGCTGTCTTCTATGCCCTCCCTGTCATCCAGCTTGTCATCACCTACCAGACAGTAAGTGGGGCCAGGCTGGCAGTAAGTGGGGCTCCCAGGAGCTCTGGGGGCTGCAGTCCCAAAATGTGCTCCCCAGCACAGTGGGAATGCCGCTGGGGGTCCCTCTTGACCCTCACCCTGGTCACGAATGCAGGTGGTGAACGTCACTGGCAACCAGGACATCTGCTACTACAACTTCCTTTGTGCCCACCCACTGGGGAACCTCAGGTGGGTTTGGGGTGGGTGGCTGGGGCTCCCCTGTGCCCAGGACTGCACTGTAGCCCTGAGGAGAGAGTGGGGTCTACAGCACTCACGTCTGGACTGGCCCCTTGCAGCGCCTTCAACAACATCCTCAGCAACTTGGGATACGTCCTGCTGGGTTTGCTCTTCCTGCTTATCATCCTGCAGCGTGAGATCAACTACAACCGGGCGCTACTGCGCAACGATGCCCACGCCCTGGTAAGGGATGGAGACTGCTGGGATACCCTGGGGTGGGCTTAGCCACCCAGGACCCCCCTGCTGCCCCTCCCTCTGCCCCACAGGAGTGTGGCATCCCCAAGCACTTCGGGCTCTTCTATGCCATGGGCACCGCCCTCATGATGGAAGGGCTGCTCAGCGCCTGCTACCATGTCTGCCCCAACTACACCAACTTCCAGTTTGGTGAGTGCCTCCCTCCAGCCTCCAGCCACCTGTGCTGGGGCCACCCACACCACCCTGACCTCTGTCCCTCCATTCCAGACACTTCCTTCATGTACATGATCGCGGGGCTCTGCATGCTGAAGCTCTACCAGAAACGCCACCCGGACATCAATGCCAGTGCCTACAGTGCCTATGCCTGCCTGGCCCTTGTCATCTTCTTCTCTGTGGTCGGTGTGGTGAGTATGGCAGGCACTGGGGGGTGGAAACACAGATCACCCCACAGGTCATTAACAACCCCCTGCTTACCCTGCAGGTCTTTGGGAAGGGTAACACAGCCTTCTGGATTGTCTTCTCTGTCATCCACATCGTGGCCACGCTGCTGCTGAGCACCCAGCTCTATTACATGGGGCGCTGGAAGCTGGGTGAGCAGGGGCACCATGAGCGGGGTGGGCAGGGGGCAGTGCTGTGGCCTCCCCAGTGTCACCTCCCCTCTCCCCACAGACTCAGGCATCCTGCGCAGGATCCTGCACGTGCTGTACACAGACTGTGTCCGACAGTGCAGTGGGCCCATGTACGTGGTGAGTGCTGGCACTGGAGCCCTCTGGCTCTGTGGAGAGCCCTCCTGGCAGGCCCCACCCTGGAGTGGCCACCTGCCACCCCTCACATCCTCCTCACCCTTTGCAGGACCGAATGGTGCTCCTGGTCATGGGAAACATCATCAACTGGTCGCTGTAAGTGCAGAGACAGACTCCATCCTGCTTATCCCCGTCCCTGCTGCTGCTCCCATCCCACTCCTATGGCACAGCCCCGCCAGCTGCCGTCCCTCCCTTGGGCCTGGGCTGAGGAAAGCCAGCTCCTGGCAGCTGTGAGCCCAGCATGACAGGTCCCCCTGCAGCTGTGGCACCCCAGTGGCCACATGTACTGCCTGATGTCCCAGGGGTTGCTGACATGCCTCAGGGACAGCAAGCACCACGGGGGGCCCCAGGCTGCACTGACCCTGCTGTCTGTCCCTGCCTCCCCAGTGCTGCCTACGGCCTCATTGTCCGCCCCAATGACTTTGCTTCCTACCTGCTGGCCATCGGCATCTGCAACCTCCTCCTCTACTTTGCCTTCTACATCATCATGAAGGTGGGAGCTGAGCCACTGACCCCACAGGCCTGGTGGGGAGGGCAGAGCAGGGCAGGGCCTTGCTGCCAGCTCCTGCCCACACATTGATCCTGGGCTCTCCCACAGCTACGCAGTGGTGAGCGCATCAAGCTCATTCCCTTGCTCTGCATCATCAGCACATCCGTGGTCTGGGGCTTCGCCCTCTTCTTCTTCTTCCAGGGGCTGAGCACCTGGCAGGTGAGAGAAGGGTGGCCCAGGCAGCAGGGTGGGTAGGGTGGCCATGGATGGGCACAGTGACACTGTCCCTGTCGCCAACAGAAAACGCCAGCAGAATCTCGAGAGCACAACCGTGACTGCATCCTGCTCGACTTCTTTGATGACCACGACATCTGGCACTTTCTCTCCTCCATCGCCATGTTCGGCTCCTTCTTGGTAGGTGCTGGTTCCACTGGCATGGCAAACCCTTGCCCCCAGCCCCCCACTCACTATTGCCCCTCTCCCCTCGCTCCTCTTGCTCCGCAGGTGCTGCTGACACTGGACGATGACCTGGACTGCGTCCAGCGGGACAAGATCTACGTTTTCTAGGAGCCTGCAGCCTCACGCTGCCCAGGGACTGTGCCAAACGCCCAGCCGCAGCCCCGGGAGGGGGGACCCACCCCTGGGGAGGGATGTCTGCGCTGCAGGTCCTGCCAGCCACTCCGTCCCCCTCCCCACGCAGCTTGGGGGTCCCAGTGCACCTCCTCCCTGTTGGCCAGGTCCCTCCAGGCGCTACATGCCCATCCCTGGGCCTATTGTGGCCAAAAACAGCACTGGGGGACCACTAGGGCATCCTCATCGGTGGCAAGTGACACTGGAAAAGGTGCTGCTGCCCCATGTCCGTGTGCCCATGGGCACGGTGAGGGGATTGTGGCAAGCGCCGTGCCAGCAGCTCCGTGGACCCCGAGCTCGCAGGTGTGGGTCTCTCTTCAGTGCCTGAGTCGTATGGGTGGCAGGTGGGGATGTGTGGGGCCAGCACGATGGTGGCAGTGGCCAGAGAGGCCCCACCTGTGTCTTCTTCAGTGTCCCAGGAAGGGGGGGTGGCCACGGTGGGCCCCTGTTGCCACTCCCACCGACGTGCCGCGCTCTCTCCGTGCGTGGATCTGCTGGGAAGGGACTCGCATTAAAGTGTCTGCACTTTGCCTGTGCCTGATGCCTCCTGCCTGGGCAGTGACAGTTCAAGAGGGTCCCAGGGACCAGCTGCCACCGGGTGTCAGCCAGCCACTGCTGTGGCACTGTCTCCTTCTCCCCACGGGATTTTGGGAGAGTGGAAATGCTGCGGGGGCTGAGCATCGCTGCTGCTGCTCTGCAGAGCCTCTGTGGGAGTCTGGGGATGGTCTGTGCGGCACGGAGTGGGGGCCTGACAGCCCCAGGGGTGGGAGGGATGCTCAGGGGTGTCCCATTTCACAGACAGCAAAGCTCTGCTTCGTGCCTGGCTGTGCCCTGACCCGCTCTAGCTGGTGCCCGCGGGGCAGAGGGAATCCCGGGATGCTGCGGGATGCCCAGGCGCCGTGCCCGCGGGATGCCCGCAGCTTCATTGCCCGCCCCGGCAGCCTCGGCCGGGCACCGTCACCACGGGGATCCCACTCGGCCGCCCCCGCTCCCAGTGGTGAGCACATGGGGAAACCAGCCATGAAGTCAGGGCAGGAGCCCTCGGCGCGGCCGCCTGGCTATAAAAGGATTTACTCCATCAGCCCCCGGCCCGGTTCCGCCCTGGCCCCGGCCCCGCTGGGGCGGAGGCACGCGGGGAATGCTCGGCCACGGGCTTTCGTTGCTGGTTTTCGGAGTCTTTCCCCAAATATGGTGCCTGGGATGGGCGCCCCGGGAGGGAGGGCTGGGGGGGGCCGGGCCCCGCGCCCCGCTGACATCACCGGCCCGCCGCCCGCCTTTTAGCGCAAGGTCGGGGTCCCCGCGGGGCAGAGCGCTGGTCCCGCGCCGAGCATCGCCCTCACTTCGTCCGCAGCCGCTTGTAAGTCCTGCCGCTGGAAGTGGGGGGGTGAGAGGGGCGGCGGGGAGGGTTCCCGAGGTGGCGATGTCGCCCTCCCGGCATGGGGGTGCTGCTTCCAGCGATGGGGACCCTGTAGCTGGGACAGCGAAGCCGCTCCCGGGACTACGATCTGCTCCCTGAATGATGGGGATTCTGTTTCACCGGGTGGGATGCAGCTCCTCGGGATGGGAATCCTACTCCTCGGATTGTGCCGCTGCGCCCCGGAGTAGGGTCGGACTCCCCTGCTCGGACTGGGGTCACTGCCGGGATTCTGTCCTGCTCCTGCCCCTCAGGACCGCGTTTCCATCGGGGCTCTGCTGCTGTGGGTCCACCGGGCTCAGCCCCGCGGTGGCCCGAGGGGCCGTGCGGGACTCAGGGCAGAGAGGAGGGGACGACTCCAACCCCCACGTTCCCATTTCTGCCCTGTGCCTCGGCGGGAAGGGGAGATGGGCACGGGGCTGGCAGGTCCGGAGGTAGCTGATGGGCACTGCCGCCGTGTGGCCGAGGGAGCTGTGCGCGGTGGGACTCGTTTCTGTGTGTGACCCACTCTGCCAGGTCAGGCCAGGGCACAGAGCAGGATTGGTGTAGCATCACTGGTCGTGCCCAGCAGTGCTCAGGATCTGGGCACAGGCTGCCCGTGGGGCTCCTCCTGGCAGCAAGTAGGGTCAGCATCCTCTCCTGCACTGAGCCGTGCCAGGTCTCAGCCCATCCTGCAGGAGTCGGGGTGCCTGTGCCCAGCGGTCGGGATGAGCCCACTGGAGACAGGGCATGGATGTGGGACCTAGCACACAGCTCCCAGAGGGCACAGCCCTGGCACTCTGAGGCTTCATGCCAAGCAAGAAGCCGTGTAGGGAGGAGCAAGGCCAGCTCTGTCAAGGGCTTGGCTGATGCTCACAGTGCCTCTCCCTCCTGGGATCCTCCCTGGCATCCTCCTGGCACCCTCGGGCCATGCCCGAAGCCAGATACCTGCCATCCCTGCCCGCAGCATGTCCTTACAAGGGCACGGGCACAGTTCCCACCACTCCTGCCTTGCCTGTGCTCCTCCCTGGCACCCGGACCCGCCACACCGAGGCCACCCCATGGGCACCCTGCCCCAGCATGGTGTGGCCAACTGCTGTGTCATGGCCACCCAGCCCTGCTGTGGTCACCCTGCCACCAGGATCCTGGCACAGCTACACCAGGGATTTTTGTGCCAGCTAAGAGCTGGAAAGGGACTGGGATGAGGCACCTCTGCCAGGACAGGAACCCTCTGTCCAGGCAGGTTTTGGGGGCCATGGCCATGAACTCATCTCCAAAGAGAACATGGATGGAGCTGCAGGGCTGTTGTGTGGCAAGGGAAGAGCTGAGAGAAGGGCATGTCCTCACAGCACCAGGGTGGGAGGTGGATGTCACAGAGGTGCTGTGGGGTCCTGGGATAGAGGGACAGCATCTTCGCAGCCTGATGGTCTCTGCTGTGCTGCCAGGTCTCCCACCACTGCAGCCATGGCAAACAAAGGCCCAGCCTACGGCATGAGCAGGGATGTGCAGTCCAAGATTGAGAAGAAGTATGATGATGAGCTGGAGGACCGGCTGGTGGAGTGGATTGTGGCACAGTGCGGGTCCACAGTGGGTCGCCCCGAGCGGGGCCGCCTGGGCTTCCAGGTCTGGCTGAAGAATGGCATCGTAAGTGGGGGCACAGGGGTGTGGGCAGCTGGTGGGAAGCTCCATGGGTGTTGCAGCAAGCTCAGGCTCCCCTCTGTGGCAGGTGCTCAGCAGGCTGGTGAACAGCCTCTACCCTGACGGCTCCAAGCCCATCAAGATCCCTGATGCGCCGCCCACCATGGTCTTCAAGCAGATGGAGCAGATTGCCCAGTTCCTGAAGGCAGCTGAGGACTATGGCGTGATCAAGACAGACATGTTCCAGACCGTCGACCTCTTTGAAGGTGAGGGAGTGGGGTGGTTGAGGTTGGGGGATGCAGGGCTGCCCTGCTGTGCTGTGCCCATCCTCATATCCCTGCATCCATCCCTTGGCAGCCAAGGACATGGCAGCAGTGCAGAGGACGCTGATGGCCCTGGGGAGCCTGGCGGTCACCAAGAATGATGGGAACTACCACGGGGACCCCAACTGGTTCATGAAGTAAGTGGGGGAGTGCAGAGCTGGGTCTGGGAACGCCCTTGCCCTGTGGCTGCCTAGAGGGGGCTCTTTCCACTGCCCACAGCACCCTGGAGCACATGGAGGGGGTATGCCGAGGGAGAGGGGCTGGATCAGGGTGGGGATCAGGGTGGGGCTGCTGGGCACCCAGAGGGGTGCAGGTGCCCCACAGCCTCTCCCTGTGCCCCGCAGGAAAGCACAGGAGCACAAGCGGGAGTTCACCGAGAGCCAACTGAAGGAGGGCAAGAACATCATCGGGCTACAGATGGGGACCAACAAGGGAGCGTCACAGGCGGGGATGAGCTACGGCCGGCCCCGGCAGATCATCAGCTAGGCACCCCCTCGCCGCCCCCAGCCCTCCCCAGCCGGGACCTCCGTCTCCGCTCCCCCCTGGCCCAGCGCCGCAGCCGCCCGAGCGCCGGCGGCCGCCACCAGCCCCGCACCGATTGGTATTTATTGAGGAGCAAACGCCCCCAACCAACGCCAGCGCCCCAACAACGCCCCATCGCCAGCGGCCGCACGCGCCCCGACGCAGCCCCCCAGCCCCGGGGCCGCAGCCTCTGCCCCCCGGCCTCGCATCCCCCCCAGCTGGTCCTGCCCTTGCTGGCACCCATGGGTGTCTCGCTGCTCCCCACTGGGGCTGGCGGGTGGGATGGGCACGAGCCCCAGCCCATGGGGCAGCCTCCCTGCCCGCAGCCCCCCACGCGCCACTGCCGCAGAGATCCCTGCGAATGGGGAGAAAAAGAGAATTCGGCCTCGGTTTTGTACTTCGTTTTTGTCGAAATTAAAAGGTTATATATCATCTGGTGTGGCCTGATGAGGTTTGCTCCCGTCGCTGCTGGCTGGTGATGTTGGAAAAGGCAAAGCCACCCTCCTTAAAAGGCTGCTCCTTCTTCCAGCTCCAAACCTGGGAAAAACACAACTGCGGATTGGGCTTTCCCTGCCCAGCTTGGAAGACTCTGCCCTCTTCCCCCTGAGCCACAACACCCACCTTTTTCCTTGCTCCTTCCAAACTTTGGCCCAGCTGTTGTCTCCCCCTGCCTGGGCCAGCTCCCATTACCCTGGGTCCTGAGAGCAGGGCATGGAGGGCACACGGCACCCACAGAGCCAGCACCTCAACACTGGGTCCCCCCCGGACCCCAGTGCTGGGAGGTGCTGGGTGGGTGCATTTTTCCACAGTGAGGAAGCTCTGGGAGAGCAGAGGAGTGACGGATGGGGGAGAGGAGGGTTTTTCAGGCTTTATTTGGAAATCTACAGAAAAGGGCTTTGCTGATTAAAAAACAAACCCCAGCCTTAAAAAAATAAACCACTGAACCCAAAGACATGTGAACAAGCCAACCCTGCTCAGACAAGCCACTGCCAGAGCAACTCATCCTCCTTTTCCTGGCCCAAACCAGGCATTACTCCTGGCCTTGTCCCTCCTGGATGGGGACAGAGATCCAGGACAGTGGCTGCAGTGAGCTCTGGTGCCACCAGACCTGCTGCCAGAGGGTTTCCAGTGCCCACTGCTGCAGGAACAGCCCAATCCTGCCTCCAAATAGGCCTGTTCCTGCCTCTACAGCCCCACAGCTGCTCCGTGCCCATGGGAGAGGAGGAATCAGCAAGATCAGAGCACAGGGGACAGGGAGAAGTGCTGGTTGGAGATGAGTAAAGTCATTCCCTGCTTCTAGACTGGAGTAACTGGTGGGTACAGGTCCACTGCCAGCCCAGCAGGCAGGAAAATGCTAGTGCTGTGGGGTCCCTGCCTACAGAGGCAGCTGCCAGGGGCCCTGCTGGGTTTTCCAGGCTCTCTGCAGAAATTAGGGATAAAGTGACACCGCCAGGCCATGGGAGCAACGGTGGGAAGGGGGTCAGTGTGGAGCTCTGCCACAGCTGCTGTGCTCCCAGAGGGAATGGCACAGGGCCCTGTTCCACACACAACAGTGGACTGAGTGTCCTGAAGGGCAGGCTACCTCAGGAAAGGATTTAAGGCTTGTTTTCCAGAGCAAGGGAAGGGAAGCTCCCCTTCCAATTCCAGCACTCTTTTTTCCTTGTTTCTGAGCCACTTCCACCACCACCTTCCTCTGGACACAGTGGCAAAGGTCCATGGTGGCTCAGGAATGAGTCTGTGCTGCCTGTGCCCAGGAGGGTTGTACCGACAGGGAGGTCCTAATCCCAGTAATCCCAGTCCCAGTCAGCACGGCCGGTGCTCCCTGTCCTCCATGAGGAGCTCAGCTGGTGCCTCCTGCCCCAGGTATCCCGCTCCAGTGGGAACTGCCTCGTGGAAGCTCACAGCTCTGCCATTGCTGGGAAGTTTGGGGTGGGTGGGGGTCCAGCACCCTTCCTCCTCCTCCTCCCGGGCAGGCTCTGGGTGCTCAGACTCCATCTCAGCCTCCTCCATGTCCTTCTCCCGGTACAGTGGCACCGACTCCATCTCCAGGCCACTCTCCAGGGCTCGGTGCTTCCTGCTCTGCTGGTACCACCTGCAGCTGGTGGAGCTGGAGCAGGCCAGGTCCAGCCCCACATCGTTCCTCGTCAGGCAAACCTCCAGCATGTAGTAGAAAGTCCAGAACACGGCGAAGCATCCCAAGAGCAGGAGGGTCTACAGAGGGGAAATCCCTTGAGAAACACCACCCTTGACCTGCCTGGTGTCCCAAGCAGGGTCCTGCTCCTCCAGCACATCCTGGGGCACACAGGGTCCCTGTGGCTTGCAGGCAGGCTCACCTTGAGGGTGTTGGCTGTGATGGTGTAGTGCTGCTCCTCAGGGATGTCCAGCCCTGGAGGACAGGGCAGGGAGAAGTCACTGCTCAGGTACTGCCCACTCATGGCTTCCTCCAGCAGCCTGGGGACAGAGGTACCCCATGAAGGTCCTGCAGGCAGGGGGGCTCCAAGGAGGGTCCCAATGCCCACAAAGGGTGCACAGTGCCTCTTTCAGCAGTGCCATGTTCTGCAGCCCATGGCTGCCCTGTGAGGTGTGAGGGCACCTGCCATGCACCTTGCAGCAACACGGCTCCAGCTGAGCAGCACCTGCTCACAGCTATGGGTAACACCCCTCAGCCTCTCCCTCCTGGCTCCCCATCAAGCCAGGACTGTGGTGTCCTACCTCTGCCGTTCCTTCATCTCTCTTGGGGACCAGGAGGAGCCATACAGGGTCAGCTGCCACTGCTTTAAGGTGCCGGGCCTCAGGGTCTCATCTCCTGGGGAAGAGGTAGGTTGGTCCAGCAGAGAACAATCTTAAGTGAAGAGCTGGCAGCTCCCCAGCACATGGCCTGGAGCTGCCACCACCCCAGCAGAGGCCCCTGGGAGGCAGGACTCACCGATGTCCCTGATGACCAGCCTGTATGTGCCCTGCGCCTCCTCGCCCCAGCATCGCACCGTGGAGAAGGTCCAGTCAGAGAAGCCATTGGGGTCCCTGCCATGGGGTGAGGGGAAACAACCCATGAGAGGGTCACAGAGCCTGACCCACGAGGCTGGACATGGGCCCTGGAGTCCTGCCCTTCCCAGCCCGTCCCCTCAGCACTTACGAGTCCATGCTCCGGGTGGTGCCAATCAGGGACATCATCCCGCTGGGACAGAAGAGTCTGATCTCCAGGTTGCCACGGCGAGGGTGGGTTATGGTGACAGTGACTGCCACGTGCTCCAGGGTCCTCATGCCAGACAGCTCCAGGTCGGCAGTGGTGACTGGGAGAGGGAAGGGGGGGTTTGCCAAGGCTGGTGGCCAGGATGGAGTCCCCACTCCCAGCCAGCCCCAAGGGGCTGTGATGCCACTCAACAGGATATGCCCATCTCTGCCTCCTCCCAGCTGCTCTGTGTGCGACTGGGAGGACAAATTGGGTGTCTAGGCTCCTTGATCCCACCTTAAACCATTCCCAGCTCCATGGATCCCCACAGCCCCAGAGCTGACAACCACAGCCCAGGGAGCCTGGCATGCTCTGGAGTGAGCTGCAGCCTGTGGCTTGGCCTTCTCCTGGCAGGTGGGTGCTCCCCGAGCCTTCTAAGGGGGCAGGTGAGCAAACACCATGACCAGGCACTTCACAGAGCCAGCATGTTCCCAGGGCCCCATGGGGAAGGGTCAGCTCTGGGTCAGTCTGCTGCACCTGGGGGACAGCAGTGTGCCCTCTGTGCAGGCTTCTCCAAAGTGCCTCTCCCAAACACTGCTGGCTGCCCAGCTTTCAGCTCACAGCTACTTTCAGGGCAAGAGTTATTGGTTGACCACTGACCCTCTCCACAAGGCCCCAGCACCTCCCCAGCATCTCCTCATCCTGGAGCAAGCAGGGGAGGCACAGCACCCTCTGCAAGAGGCCCACCAACCTCCAGACTCTTTCCAGGGGTCCTCTGTCCTGGTGAACAGCCTCTGGGCACTGCCAACCCCCAGCACCTCTGCCAGCAATGGCAGCTGGGGCAGTGAGAGGTGCAGGGCCAGAATCCCAGGAACTGCATCTCCAGCAGGACAAGGAGGGGGAATGTGGCTCAGCCTCAGGGCAAGCAGATGTACCCAGCAGAGAACCAGGAGCTGCTGGGGGACCAGGAAGGGCTTGTGCCAAACTCTCTTTCCCACTGGTAGCAGCCTGAGCAGCGGCTTGTTGATGTGGACAGGGCTGGCCAAGTCAGGAGCTGGAGCATTACCTAAAATGGTCAAAGCCAGTGGAGCAGGTCTGGCTGCTGCCCAGCCCCTCGCTCAAGGCTGTCTGGCTCCCCAAACACATCAGTCCATGGGATGGGGTTATGGGGAGGGAACAGCAGCAACAGGCAGATCCCCTGGGGAAGGGCAGCGGAAAGAGAAGAAAAAGCCCAGGCAGCCCAGCACTTAACCCCTTTGTGGCCTCACACAGCCCAGGGCTAGTCCTGCCCTGCTGTGGCAGCAGGGATGGGCTGGATCCCTGGCCTTGGCGTGTATAGCAAGGGCTCTCCATGGCACGCCTGTGCTTACCATTCCAGGCGACCTCCAGCTCCTGTGGGAGCAATGGGATGCTCCTCCCCTCCTTCAGCACAGGGCTCACGTAGGAGGCGAGGTATGGGACAGACTCCCAGATCTGGCAGGGGGAAAGGGAGAGGATTCAGAATGGACTGCACTTTCCTTTAACATCCATCCCTCAATCTCCCAGGGCTCTCACAAGCTGCTCTTGGATTTGGTCCTAGTCCAAGGGGCCTCACCCAATGCTGGTCTGGGGTACACACAGACCTGGGCAGCACACACTGGCTGCTGTGAGCATCCTGGGGATGGAGGCAGTGTCCACATGCCCAGGAGAGGAGGGAAAGCCACTGCCTGTGAGCTGGAGGGGGCTGAACAAGATTTGGGACTCCTCAGCACTGGGTCTGTCCCTGCCATCACCCACGTGGTTTTGAGCAGTCATCTGAGGCCACTCCACTCCAACCCTGGGCACAGCGGGGCAGGAAGAGGGAGCAGCGTGGAAGGCCATGTGACACTGGGGGCAGGGCCGGCACTAGCAGTGACCCAGCACAGCTGCCCAATGCTCCACACATGACCTGGGACCAAGTGCCAAAGGGACATGCCCTGGTCTCCGTGAGACCAGAGGAGGAAGAGATGGGGATGCTGCCACCTGCTCTGACTGCACCACTCCCCCAGCAGCTCCTGGAGCTGCCCGCTGAGAACACCCTGTTTCTCAGGGCAGGATACCCTCCCTGCAGCCACTGTGGAGAGAGGGAGGGAGGGAGGACAGTGCTGGGGCTGCTGACAAAAGCCCCCACGCCGTGAATCAGAGCTGTTGGCTCCCGGCAGTGCAGCTCTCGCCATGGCTATATATAGTGCTGGAGAGGAGCAGCCCGGGGGCAGATTGCAGGCACTGCCAAAAGCCTCATGACTTCATACCAAAAGCAGCCTCAGAGCCAGGGCCAGCAGGATGGTGGCCAAAGCACTGGCCCTGAACGGCAGCAGTGTCACCGCACAGCACTGCCAGGACAGGATGTGTCCTTGCCACTGGGCTGGGCTACTCTACCAGCCCATAGGGCAGGTCTGGGAAGGAGGGAATTACCTTGGCAGCATTGACCAGCCTCCAGGCATTCAGCAGACCAAAGCCATGCTGATGGCTGTGGCTGAAGCCCGCCTGGTTCGTGTCCCACTTGGCGTGACGATCCTCATACTGCAAAGAAAGTTGGGGTGCTCTGGTTACCCTGGAGGACACCAGCAGCCCTGAAACCCAAAGGGAACCAGGCCTGAAGGGAAGGAGGCTCAGACACATCCTGCAGAGGCAGAGAAGCAAACTCACATGGCCTTATTAGAAAGAAACAGGTTGACCTTTGTTTGAAACAAATCCCAGGACAAACGGGCTTCCCAGCACCTCAGAAAGGAAATAGAGCAGCACAAAAGGGCACAAATGCCTCTGCTCTGAAACATCCCAGCTGCTCCCTGCTGCCCAAGCCACAGCCTGTGGGATGGCAAAAGCCTTGGAGAGAAGGAACTGAGTCCCTTAAGTCAACAAGAGCTGGGGCAGGACAGATCTGGGTCCCATCACTTAGCGGGCTGTACTGCTCAGGCAACACTGGCTTGGAGTTAAGGAAAACACTACCCCGTGCCAAGGTGAGCACAGCATCAGCTGGACATGGACTCCTGCTCCCCAGAGGGTGGTGAAAGAAGCTCTCCATCTCTAAAACAAATTCGGCAGCTCCAGTCAGTTCCCGCTCCTGCTGTGGGCAGTGAAGGCACGTGGGAGGTGAGGCCAAGGGAAGGGCTGGGTTTGCTGCCCAGCTCTCTGTTGTGTCTGTTTCCAGGAGCCTGACTCTCTGGAGAGCCCAGGAAAGGCCAGAGCAGGGCAGAGTTCCTTGCTTTCCCACTGCATGGACTGTGGGGTGACATTGCAGAGGTGACACCCCTTGGGCTGGGCCAACCCCATCACCTGGGGCCTGAGCCCCTGGAACCTGCTGAGCCCCTGGAAGACCCCTCCACTGGCAGATGGAGGCATTCCTGCAGCAAATACCCCATTTATTATCATGACAGATGAAAATGCTTCAGGCACATTCCTGGAAGGAGCAAGGGGCGAGGGGAAAACGCAATCCCCTTGCTGGGAGCCAGACGAGCGAGAGATTTATGGAGGGGCAGCAGACATAAACATGGATGTGCACAGCAGGAACTTGGCCTTCCTGCAGCATCCCTGAAGGGCTGTGGAGGGAGGGGAGGAGAGAGGGAGGGCTCCTCACCTTGGTGGCAGTGAAGACAATGATGTGCTGCACGTCTCTCCAGGTGAGACATGGCCGCACCTGCAGCATCAGCGCGATCATCCCCGCGGCCAGGGGAGCGGCCGCTGACGTCCCCGTGTGACCCTCCGTGCAGCCAGTGCCCTTCTGCAAATCCCAGTCTGTTGTCACCTGCCAAGGAACAGGAGAGATGCCTCTGTCAGGCCACTCTGGGGTGGCTGGGACAGGTACTGCAGTAATGGAGCACACAGTCTTGGCCCTGAGCTGTGTCCTCACCACTCCAGCTCCACCAACAGCCTGTGGCACAACTGTCCCTGCTCACAGACAGCCATGAAAGTTTCTGGGAGCCCCCTCACTGCAGGGACAGTGATGCCAGTTGGGAAGCAACAAGCAGGGACAGCTCCCTTTGGAGAGAGAGAGAGGAACTGGGTCTAACTAAGCAACTTTGTGGGAAACTCCTGGCAGATGCAGTTTGGGACTTTCCTCATCCTCCCTGCTGACCACAGGGCTGCAACTCCAACACAATCATGCTGCAACAGGGGCCACATGGAACTGTGCAGAGCACACAGAGCCCCAGAAGAGGCTTTGGGAGGTTCCCAAATTATGCCACCTCATTGCAAACCAAGTGCATCCATTTCCCCGGGCTCCCCGCAGGGAGAAAGCCCAAACTCTGGAGGGTTTGTTGTGTTTTTGCTTGACTCCATCCCACTTTTCTAGCTGTGAACAGCTCCAGCTCATACTGGGACTCTGTGTGTCCCACACAGAACACCCCAAGAGCACAAACTTTCAGTAGGAAGCACAGTGAGTGCCAGAAGCTGTATTAAATTCTTCCCATTAAGGAAACCACACAAAGTTTATGGTCTGGTAAAAGAAAAAAACCAAAAACCTGAGCAGATGGCTGCAGAGATGTTAACTCTGACACCACTGCAGAGAGTTCCAGGGTGTTCAGGAGCAGGCTACCCTCCTGAAAAAGGGCTGTTTGGATTTATGCACGGCACAGGCTCGCTGAGGGAGTGATCATGGTACAGGATGTCTCTGTGCCACATGCCATTACTAGGCTACGTGTGGATCTTGTCCTGGCCCCTCCATGGAATGCCACTCCCATGTTAGTGTCCCTTAAGGCCAGTATTCAAAATGAATGTCCATTTGAGACCTTCAAAGCACTCACACCAGGCTTGGGAAAGCCAGACATCAGCCCACAAGCCTGGAACTCATGATGGAATGCAGCAGAGCCCTTGCTGGGTTGCTGCTCCCTTTTTTTCCTAGTGTCAGTACTTTCCAAACCAGCCTGGGACAACCTAAGTTATTTCTGAAAGGAAAAATCAGCTCCATTCTGGGTTTTATTTTCCCTGTGTTGGATCATGCCGTGATCTGGCTGAGCACAGATCCCTGCCCTGGCTCTGGGCTGCAGGAGGAGCTTGCTGAGTCCCAACCAGGTGGCTGAGGCTCCCAGGCTATCCCTGTTCTCCTGGTTTACCCAGCAGGCAGGGAAGCCTGTTTGACAAGCCTGGATTCAGCTCCTCTGTGGCAGGCACAGAGACACAGCAGGAAATCCCTGCTCCAGGAGGACCCAAGCAGACCCCCTGAGACCCCCAACCACACATTGAGGTGCTGATCTCCACTGGGACTTGGCTGCCTCATCAGCTTTGCCAGGAAAGTGCTTTTGGGATATACATATCCTGACAGGACATCCTCCAAGCCAGGCACAACACAAGCCCAAACACCACGCCTGGGAGGCAGCAACGTTTCCCCCAGCTATCCCAGGGTGGGTGGGCTCTGCAGACCCTGCTGGCACCACAGGATAGGAAGGGGTCACACTATGGGGTGGGAAAAGCCTGACAGACCCTCACAGGCACCAGCACCAAGGGAGGGATGGGCTGGGTCAGGCCTGCTGTGGGGAAAACAACCCTGGCTGCTTGGCTCAGGCAAAAAGGACATTTTGTTGACAAGAAGTCATTTTTTGGCAAAAAAAAAAAAAAGCTCATAAAAATATTCTGAAAAATTCAGCTGAGAGAGATCCACGTGCCAGAGCAGAGCAGCAACTGTGGCCAAGTGGTTTAAAGAGCCCGATGCTGCTCCCTGCACTCTGTGCTCCCACATCCCTTTGGATCAGGGGGCTGGCTGGGCAGCTGTGGGGCAGCTCCTACAGAGCTGAGAAACAGGAGCTGCCTCTGAGAGCACGATTTATGTAGGACTGAGATAAAAGGCACATGTGTTCCCTGGCTTACATGGCAATAGGGAGGGACAGAGCATTGTCCTGGCTGTTCCAGGTGTGTCCACGAGGACACAGGGGCAGACAGGTGCCTTGTATGGGTACTCACAATGCTCCTCATCATCTTGTCCCCACCGCTGAAGGTCACAGCCAGCATGGAGGCACATTCCTCAGCATAGAATGGCATGGAGCCCGTCTCATCCACTGCTCCTGGGAAAAAGGGGAAGCCATTGATTGCACAAAACCTCTTCAGCTTCAGCTGCTGAAATTTCAAGGTGACAATTCCTTGAGACCCCCTCTTGCCAGCTGTCCTCTTCCAGAGGCTGGGAGCTGGGTATGCAAATCAGAACCAAGCCTGTATTTTTCCCACCTGGAAGATCTACAGGATAGGTAACCACAATAAATAACCTTTCACTGTTCTCAGTGTCACATAGATCTTCTACCTCTCCTGCAGCTTCTGCTCTCAAGAACCTGGATTACACATTTTTCCTCTAGCCCAAGTGATAGGAATGCTGCATTCCAGGTCACTACCTGAACATGGCATCATGTCACAGCCCCAGGAGGGAGGCCTGGACACAGGCAAGAAATCTCCCTGCTCTCCTCTTGCTCTGTAGGTCAAAAGCAAACTGCAGCCTTGAGGACTGAAGTCTACCATGCTCATTCCCAGACAGCCTCTCACAGATTCCAACCAGCCAGCTCCTACCTGGGCAGGTTGTGTGCTTTTGGGATGACCTCGCTATTCCACACTGGGAAAGAGTGAGACAGGACACCCAGGAGCTCACCTATGGTGACAGTGTAGATGGAGTTGGCATATCCATCATAGTTGCAGTTGTCACTGTGCTGCCCACCATTCCCACTGGCCACCACGAAGATGCTCCCGAAGCCCCGGCGACCGGCAATCACACCATGCTGCAGGGCAGCCTGTGGACAGGGAACCGTGCTCAGGGCAGGGGGGCACTTCCCATGCCCTCCCCTGCTGATCCCAGTGGTTTCTGCCCACAGCCACAGTCAGCACGCCATGTGGCTGTGAGCCAGGGTGGGATCAGAGCTCCTCATACACAGCCCCTGTCCTCCTATGAGGGTCCAGCCCCATGGACACCCTGCTGGGAGACACAACAGCCCCACCAGGAATCACATTTCCAGACCAACATCTCGCCCAGACATTATTCCCACCTAGGGAAAGGATGTGTCTGATGGACTAGCAAAAACACAATCCCACTGGAAGTGAACTCCCTGGCTCTCCCTCCTCTGGCAGATGAAGGTACATTTTGCCCTCCCAACTCTGCTCTGCCCATGCTCTGTGTGTCCCAGAGCTTGTTCCATCTGTCTCTCCATGCAGGAAGAGAACCAATTAACTTGCAGAACTGGAAACAGACCACTCAGTCATCACTGCTGCTCCAAACAGCTCCAAACTGCTCCAAACTGCTGAGTTGTGGTTGGAAAAGCATAGCAGCAGAGCAATGGAGCAGAACCACTCCCAGTGCTGGTTTTGGGGCCCCTCAGTGACCCCTCACTGTGGCACAGGCAGACCTGATGCATTTTGCAGCAGGCCTGCAGGACAGAAGCTGTGAGAAAGCCTCAGTGGCCCGGGAAGGAGCAGCCTCAGCTCTGACTCTTCTCCCACTGCAATCCCCTCCCCTCGTTTGCTCCCAGCATCCAAAGGCCCTGCCTGGAGAACCACCCTCAGCACTGGGAATGCTCAGCCTCCTGAGCAGAGAGCGTCCTGTGGGTTGCAAAAGTTCTCAGAATAATACCACAGGTTGTGAAAGAGGCTTCTCCTGCTGGGACCAGCCTTCCCTTGGGAAGCTCATCCCACACTGCCTGAATGCTGCTCTCTCACCACAGCGTCACCTCTGCCGACCACAGAGTGACAGGGAACACCTCTGCTGGCAGCCATGGACACAAACAGACGTGCACAGTGTCACAGCAACGTCCCTCCATGCCTGTCCAGGCAGGCAACAAACCACAAGCCCTGGAGGGCCCTCCCAGGGCCAGTTGTGCTGCTGGGGCTGGTTTTTACCTTTCCCAGTTGATGGGGGCCATCCACAGTTTTCCCGTCATCATCAGGACCCCAGCTGGAAAGAGAGACAGTGTGAAGTGACAGTGCCAGGAGCCACAGGCAGCAACTTTTCCTGCCATGACAGGGAGCTACCAGCAGCCACCAGCTGCTCCCAGCACCATGACTGGGATCAGGGAGCACTGTGCTTTCCCATCCATCAGGATGGCCCCTCGCTGCTGGGATATTACTGTTGTGTTTGCACTGTGCCCCTGGGCCAGATTCCAGTGGACAAAATGTTTGATTTTTATTTAACAAGACATTCCAGTCTCCGTCACACGGCTCAGCTGGGGCTGCCTGACCACAGTAGGGGGCACAGTGACCCCTCCAGCTCAGCCAGACCATGGGATGTGCTGCAGGAGCACACAGAAGGAGATCTCACAACTGAAGGCGCTGTGCAGAGCTTCAGGAACAGGATTTTGGTGCCTTAAGGCTATCTGGAGCCACAGGAGGATGAGAGCTGGTGTGAACACTCAGCCATGAGCTGTGACCCCATCCTCAGGCAGAGCAGGGTCCACAGTCCCTCAGTGAGTGCCCCTGGAGCTCACCTGCAGCTGTAGATGTCATTGATCTGATAGTGCTTGTTGAAGGCAACAGCCTCCATGCTGTCCGTGAGGGGCCCATCCAGCACTCGGATGCCTGTGGGACAAAGGACAAAGAAAACGACCCACGTGGCTCAGTGAGCTGCATAAACTGCAAACCAACTCTTGGCTCAAGGCTGCCCCTGCAAGGCCAGCCCAGCTTTGGAGGGCTGAGACCTGAAGCAGCACTGGGTAAACCCTCCCTGTTCCCTGTGCTGTGGTTACATGATAAGCTTCTGCCAGCTGGGAGCCTCTGACCCTCTTGGCTGGCTGGAGCTCTGGGACCCTCTGTGCCACCATCAGCGTGGATGCTCAGAGAGGGAGGCAGGGAGCCCAGGGCAGGGGTGCAGAGCTCCCAACAGTGCCCTTGGAAGAGCCCTGACCCCCAGCACTGTGCTGTCACCCAAGGGTCCCCCATTCCACGGCCTGCTGTCACCCCCAGGGACCATGGTGTGACCAGGTAGGGACACTACCACATCCCAGCATGCCCTGCCCTGGCAGGGACACACAGAGATCTCCCCTTCCTCTATGGAGCAGCACCGGAGCTCTGGAGACAGCTGAGGGCACAGCACACATTCCCTGGCCCTGCAGAGGAGATGCAGTGCTGGCCCTTCACCCCTGTCCATTTCCATGAGGCAGAGCCCAGACCACGGGCCAGGGGAGAGTGAAGGACTGGCCAAGATTTGCTTCCTCAGTGCCTCCAGCCTGCACTGCAGCAGACATGTCATGGCATGACTGCCTGGCTCAGCTGCTGAAAGCTCCACCGATGGGCAGGTCAGGAACACTCCAGGAGCACTCCAGGAACAGTGTAAAAGCTGCCACACCCACACCTATCCTGCTCTGCCGGGCAGAGGAGCTCAGGCAGGCACTGGGCTCTCCCTCCCACAGCCCAACCAGCCCGAGCAAGGCACCACTGACTCAGAACTGCCCCAGCCCATGGAGCCGTGTCCCAGCCCCATGGAGCCGTGTCCCAGCCCCACGGAGCCGTGTCCCAGCCCCACAGAGCCGTGTCCCAGCCCCACAGAGCCGTGTCCCAGCCCCACAGAGCCATGTCCAGCCCATGGAGCCGTGTCCCAGCCCATGGAGCTATATCCCAGCCCCATGGAGCCGTGTCCCAGCCCCATAGAGCCATGTCCCAGCCCCATGGAGCAGCAGGTGAGACAAGCCAGGCACCGTGGGGTGCCACAGCCCGCAGGTACCTGCGATGCGGCTCCCATAGGCAACTCCCACCGTGCAGAAACTGTTGTTTGGCACAGCCGCGATCTCGCCGGCGCAGCGCGTCCCGTGGTGGTTCCCGTTCTCCTCGTCAGGGTGAGGCATAGGGTCAGGGTCGTTGGAATTCAAGTCATAGCTGCCTTCTGGGCTCTGAAAGCAGACCCACAGTCACGACTTGGGGCTCTGTCTCCTCAGTTTGGGAAAAGCAGCAGTTGAGAGCACACCACACGGGCTGAAACACTGTCTGGAAGTCACAGGAACTTTGAGGCTGCTTCCACACAGGGCTGCAGCTCAGCACTGCTATCTGCTGCCACGGGGAAGGGACCAACAGAGGCAGCTTCAGCCACTGGTGCAGAGCAGCAGGAGAGCAGCTGCAGTGTAGCACAAAGGCAGCTAACCCTGAAGCCTGGTTGCAAAATCTCCCAGGACAGGTTTGCTGCTGGCACTTCCCACCGTGGCAGCTGAGCTCTCACATGCTCATGTCACACTGCCCAGCCTCCAGCCTGCCCTTTGCCCTCCCAGTTCAGAGCAGGACTCACATAGTTTGGCTGTATGTCCTTGATGGTGTGCTCCACGCCATCATCCACCACCACCACCGTCACACCACGCCCCGTCACGTTCCGCTCCCACACGCCCGTGACGTTGATGTCCTTCCCGGGGCTCTTGCGGTTGTTCTACACACCAGAAAGGACAGTGAGGGGACAGGGTCAGTGGTGAGGGGACCTCCAGAGTGCCGTGTGGGGCCGGGGCCAGCACAGGAAGGAGCCACAGGACAGTCAGGGGAGATCGTTTGATGTGGCCAGCAAGGAACACTTGCTCAAGCCGTGGAGTGTGCCCTGTGCTCCAGCCAAACCCCTCTGCCCAGCCCAGCACCATGAGTGCACAACCAGCCATGGCAGCTGCCTCTTCCTGTCATCAGGGTGAGCACACAGGAGGCAGGGTGAGCTCTCACTGTGCTCCCTCCTCACCAAAGAACAGAAAAGAGGCTGTTTTGCCTCCCATGTGGCCACACAAACAGCAGGAGCTGGAAAGCCACTCACCAGGTGCCACTGCTGGGGGTATTTGGGATCATTAAAGTGCAGGCTGCGCTTGGAGCGCTTCAGCAGCTTCTGCTCCGAGTGCCACCGCACGCTGTCGTGCTGTGCAAACAAAGTGTCCACCGATCTCCTTATCGCCTCGGGCTCGCTCCCAGCGCGGCCATCAGGCTGGTAGGCAAAGAGGTAATGGCCCTTGAGCTCCCCAACACGGCCCATGTTCACCAGCCCCGCAGTCTGGGCCAGCTCCTCTGCCCGCTGCTCCAGCTGCTCCTCGGGCGCATCCAGGCTGACCGCCCACGTCAGCTTGCCGTGGTGGCCGTCAGTGGCCGGGCTGGCTGAGGAGGCGAGGGGCATCCAGGCAGCGCTCAGCCAAAGGCACGTGTGGATACAGAGCGTGGCCTCCATCCCTGCGCTCCATAGCGGCACTCCCTGCCTCCAATGCGGCATCAGACAGGCGGGCTGGAATGGCAGAAATTAAACTGGTGAGAACTGGTGAGAACCCTTCGGCCGCACGTGAAGGTCCCTGAGAGCCCCAGGCTGGCACACCCCGGTTTCCACAAACGGCGCTGCACAGCACAGATACCGTTCCAGGGAAACCCCAGCCGAGTCGACTCTTTCCCAGGAGGCACACCCAGGCTGGGCAGGAAAGATACCAACCCTGCTCTGCCTGCCGTGGGAGCAGCCCCGGGCCAGGACACACCGCGCTGGGCTGGCAGAAGGAGGCGCTTCCTCCACTCGCCATGGCCCGGCAAGGCGGAAAACTGGCAAGAAACTCCTGAAGCGCAGCTCCCCAGGAGCAAACACCACGGACAACGCCGAGAGCCGGTTCCTCTTCTGCAGGGAACTCGTTCCTCACCTGCTCAGCAGCCGGAGGAACCTGCTTTCACTCGGCATGGGTGGAAACCACCACCGAGCCCTGACTGAACCCTTTTTCCACGCACCATGGCAGCGCGCAGAAGGGAAAGCACCTCCCGAGACCCCGCACCCATGAATGTGCCCGGAGCTCGGCACCCCCGGCCCTCCATCCTGTCCCAAGCCTCTGACAGAACTCACCTCCGAGGTCCAGGTTTCCCTCCCTAAAAGAAGGGCATTAAGTGACCTCGGAGCAGCGGCACCTCCGCACAACGCAGCGGGGACACCGTGGGGACCACGCACGGGCACAGCATCCCTACCTGCATCCCCACTGCTCCCATCCTGCATCCCCACCGCTCCCACCCTGCATCCCCACCGCTCCCACCCAGCATTCCCCGCGGGGCGCCAGCACCAGCGCCGCCGGTCCCCTCCCTTCGCCCCCCGGTGCCCTCCCGGCGCTCACCGGGCATGAGCCGCCTCCGGAACCGCCGGTGCCGCTGACAGCGGCGTCACATCCGCCGGGGCGCGGGCAGGAAGGGGCGGTGCGGCGGGGGCGCGGGTCGAGCGCTCCGCCCGGTGCCGCTCGGTCCCCCCGCCCCGGTGCCCTCGGCCGGTGCCGCTCCGCCGGCCCGGGCTCGGCTCGGCCCCAGCCCCGCAGCCGCCGCCCATGGCGCTGGAGCAGGCACAGGGGGATGGCCCCGACCCGCCGCGCCTCTGCGAGCCCGGCCCCGCCGCGCCGCCCGGCAGGTACCGGAGGGGCCCGTGGGAGCGGGATGCGGGCGGGGATGCGGGCGGCGGTGGGAGCGGGGATGCGAGCGCGGGTCCAGGCGGTGACCGATGTCCTCGATCCGCGCAGCGGGAGCCCGCTGTCCGCCCCGGAGAGCCCCGGCGAGCCGGGCCCCGGCGGCGAGGGGGACCCCGCGGCCGCGCCCGGCCCCGACGGCGGCGATGGGGAGCCCGGAGCGGGCGGAGCGGAGGCGGCGGGACAGAGCGGAGCGGTGGCCGAGGAGCCCGGCGAGGAGGCGGCCCCGGCGCGGCCGTCGCAGAACATCGCGGTGCAGGTGGGTGCGGGTCATAGAATGGTAGACTCATAGAATGGATTGGGTTGGAAAAGACCTCCGAGATCATCGAGTCCAACCCTTGGTCCAACTCCAGTCCCTTTACCAGATCATGGCACTCAGTGCCATGGCCAATCTTAGTTGAAAAACCTCCAGGGATGGGTAATCCACCCCCTCTCTGGGCAGCCCATTCCAATGCCTGAGCACTCTCTCTGGAAAAAATTTCTTTCTGATTTCCAACTTCAATTTCCCCTGGCAGAGCTTGAGCCCATCATGCCCCCTTGTCCTATTGCTGAGTGCCTGGGAGAAGAGACCAACCCCCACCTGGCCAGAATTTCCCTTCAGGCAGTTCCAGACAGTGCTGTGGTCACATCTGAGCCTCCTCTTCTCCAGGCTAAACACCCCCAGCTCTCTCAGCCTCTCCCCACAGCACTTGTGCTCCAGTCCCTTCACCAGCCTTACTGCTTTTCTTGTTTCCCCCACCCCGGGGCTGTCTGGGGTTTGTGGAGTGATGGGTGAGGTCCCTGAAAGGTTGTTTAGGGATGGTGGAAGGTAAAGAACTAGGTAAGTCGAGGTTGGAGAGTAAAACACATCCACAGTACTTGCAGCCTTGCAGCCACTGCCATGAGTGTGGCCCTGTGCTTTGAATAGTCTTTAATTAATCTTTAAATTAAAATTGGCCCTAGTGAGGGCACATCTGGAGCACTGTGTCTGGTTCTGGTCTCCTCAGGGCTTGAAAGACAAGGAGCTATTGGAGAGGGTGCAGTGGAGGCCACAGAGATAATTAGGAGTCTGAAACATCTCTCTGATGGGGAGAGACTGCAGGAGCTGGGCCTGGTTAGTCCAGAGAAGACTGAAAGAGAATCTCATTAACGCGTATAAATATTTCAAAGATGGGTGCCAGGAGGATGGTACCAGACCTTTTGGTGGTGCCCAGCAACAGAATGAGGAGCAATGGCTAGAAACTAAAACACAAAAGTTCCACCTCAGCTTGAGGAAGAACTTTCCATGGATGGTGGCAAAGCCCTGGAGCAGCTGCCCAGGTAGGGTGTGGAGTCTCCCTTTCTGGAGACATTGCAAACCCACCTGGATGTGTTTCTGTGTCACCTACTTCAAATGACCCTGTCTTGGTGAGGGGTTTGGACTGGATGATCTGCAGAGGTCCCTTCCAACCCCAGCTATTCTGTGATGCTGTGAAAAGGATGAAATAAGCATTGCTTAAGTGGCCAATCAGAATCCAGATATGGTCATTCTCTCACCACTGGTGTTTCTCCAGTGGTGGTTGATTATCTGGCCAGCATTGGAGATGTTGCAGGGATGAGGGTCTGACTGCAATCCTCTCCCTTCACAGACTGATTTCAAGGCGGCTGATGCGGATGTGAACACGGATCAGGATATCGAGAAGAACTTGGTGGGTATCAGGTCTGGGCTGAGATGCTCACACTCCCAGGCTGCTGCTCCCAGGCAAAGGAGCTGAAGCTGCTCTTCCCACTTTTTACTTGTCAAAATAGAATCATTAAGGTTGGAAAAGACTTCCAAGATCATCGAAATACCAGCCTTGGAGTCCTTAAGTTCTCCTTGTTACAGGAGGAAATGCAGCACCAGCTGCAGCTTCAAGCAGTGTATCCCTTTGTCTTTTCCAGTATAGAGAGCCTGAGCTGTGAAGGTGGAAACCATTTATCTGTGGTTCTTGTCAGGGCTCTTACACAGTGCTAAGCTTTCCTGCCTCTCTTTAGCATGAGGGGAGGGGAAGGTTCTCCCTACAGTTCACTCCCCACTGCAGGACAAGATGATGTCTGAGCGGGCGTTGCTCAAGGAGCGCTACCAGGAGGTGTTGGACAAACAGAGGCAGGTGGAGAATCAGCTGCAGGTCCAGCTTAAGCAGCTCCAGCAGCGGAGGGAAGAGGAGATGAAGAACCACCAGGTATCTGGTGAAGTCCTGGTTTTGTTTAACCTGCCCATTAGTTAGTTTTTAAATCCCTATGAAGAGGCAGAGTGGTCCAGAGTGTCTGTCTCCCAGGTTTGCTCATAATAACCAATATATATCTTGATTGGATCTGCTAAAAAGAAAGAGTTTGCTGTGTAACCTCAATCAATTAATCTAAAACAATAATAGATTTTAAATCAAAACCATTACTTGGAAATTTTGCTCTGTATTTGAATGATGCTTTTTTTTTTACTCCAGGAGATCCTGAAAGCAATTCAGGATGTTACAATCAAGCGAGAAGAGACAAAAAAGAAGATGGAGAAAGAAAAGAAAGAATTCCTGCAGAAGGAGCAGGATCTGAAAGCTGAAATTGAGAAACTCTGTGAGAAAGGCAGAAGGTATTTGTATGGAATAACAGTGTTTATTTCTGTGGGAAAAAGGTCTTGCTTAACCCTGATATTTACCTGATGGAGCAAAGAGCTTTAAACCCTTCAGAAGCAGCAAGTGTTTAGGACAGACCTGTATGAATGAATTTAGGACAGCCTCTGTATGTGCAGTTGCATTTTTATGGAGTCATTCTGTCATGTTGTAAAGGTTAACTTCTTTTATTCTGAGGCCTCAGTGCTGGTTTTGGGTAAAGCTCCTCCAGTGATGGTTCCAGGTCCTCAGCCCCTTTCCCCTGAGTGGACATTGCAGTTTTCACATGCTGTTGGAGGGGCACAGCTGCCTGGCTGAGCCTGGTTCTGTGCCACAGCCTTTGTGCAGTGTCATGAGACTGCAGGATTTCTGCTCTGGAGGGTGTTGGTGGCTGTTTTCCCACCCACTGGACGGAGCTGTCTCAGCCTCTGGTGTGCAGGGATGTGGCAGGACGGGGTTTGAACATCCTGACTCCAGCTGTGCTGTCCTCTTTCTCCTCTGCAGGTTGCTGAAGGAGCAGGAGGAGAAGGAAAACAAGATTGCCTCTCTGATCGCAGAGCAGTCCGATGAGAAGTAAGACTCTTATTACCTGATTAATGCTGCTCAGTGCACTTCTCCTTCCTGTCATTTTGCCATGGAGTGAATCTGATGCTCCTGGTGGGATAGAGCAGAGAGAATGATCCAGCAGTGCTGGCCAGTTACGTGCTCTAAGGGTTTTATCTCCTCTTTCAGCATCAGGTCTTTGGATTAAATCCTCTTTGATCCCTGTCACAAGCAGGCTCCTGGATACTTGTGGCATAAAGATCCCATAAGATTAAAGTTTGTGCTTGGTGGATTGACTCAGCTTGTAACTGCTACCTCTGATTGAATTTCAACTTCCCAGAATTAGGGCAGACTGATTTCCCTGTCTGTTCCTAAAGCTGCCCAGCTACACTAAAGTGTGGCACACTTGGGGATTTAAAGCTGGTCAGAGAAGCTCCAGGTCCAGGTGCTCCCTAGCTTAGGTGGGAATGCCCAACTTTGATCAGAAACCGCATAACTCCATGTACTGCTCAGGTTGATTCCTAGGTCAGACCTGTGCACCCTTCCCTGGAACTGGAATGATTTATTCAGAGGGGAACTCCCACCTTCTCATTTTTCCCAGTGTGTTTGCTCTCTGGTTGGTTGTGTGCTCTAGAACAGCTCCCTCTTGGGACAGTGACTCCTGCAGCCCAGGAACCTGTGGCTGGTGTCTTGGTCTGGAAGCTTCTGGTCTTCCACAGTTCCACTCCATCCAGAGCTCCCGGGATTGATCCCTTTGTGGAGTCTGTCAGCACTCCTGCTCTGTGCCATTCCCATGCCTGAGCCTAAGGAAACCCTTTCTGTTCTGTGTGCAGGCAGCTGTGGGAGATGGAGCTGGACAAGCTGAAGAACCAGCACAATGAAATCAACAGGAACATTCTTGAGGAGACAGAACGGGCCTGGAAAGCAGAGGTTAGTAGGTGACTCCTTCCCTGTAGTGTTTGGTTTGAGATTCCAGATGGTTAATGGATGGTTCTGTGAAATTAGGAGCAGTTAAGGATGAGGTGAAGTCCCACTTTGTGGAACAAGAGGAGGGATAAACAAATATCAGTGCAGTAAACATGAGTGGGGAGCAGTGCCTGGTGCACTGAGCATGACTCTTGGTGGAGAGATTGTGGTCTGGCAGCAAGAAATGAGGGAATACAGAAACTACTCTTCATTTGGGGCCTCTCTCCATTAGATCCTGTCCCTGGAGAGCCGAAAGGAGCTGCTGGTGTTGAAACTAGAGGAAGCAGAAAAAGAAGCAGAGCTACACCTCACCTACCTCAAGTAAGTCTATGTAGTGTCAGAGGTGGCAGGGAAGGTATGCCAGGTGTCCCTACATCCCATCTCTTCCTCTGCTTACGCTGGAGGTTGTACTGGAACAGTTCAGGGTTTCCTGTGGCTTTCTTAATAAAACAACGTGTTTCAGTAATCACACAATACATGTGGGGCTGTGATTATGCCCTGTTACTGTTCATCTCCTGAGCACAGTCAGTGCTGTTGGCTGTGGTATTTGTGTGTGTCCCCCAGATCAGTCACTCTGGGGTTCCTCACCTGGAGGTGAGCCCTTCCTGCCCAGCTGGATGAGGGGAAGGCAGGAGGGTGTGTGGGGAGTTAGTTGCTCCCAGTTTGCTGTCAGTGAGAGCACAGTTGCAAGTGGGAAAGTTTAGTTGTGCTTGCAGGTCTGCGCCGCCCACACTGGAGACAATGAGGCCAAAGCAGGAGTGGGAGATGAGGCTGAACAGGATACGAACAACCAAGGAAACTGTCCGAGTAAGTTCCTGCTGAACTCTCCCAGCTTAGCAGCAAGCAGTTCTTCACATCCACACTGCTTTCTGTGCTTAGCTATAACCCTCTTTGGGAGAGAACCCAACCCCCAAAATGCTGTGTGTTCAAAGGCACAGCATGGTCAGGCAGCCTTTGTGAGCAGCTGCAGAGATCTTCTGCCTCCTCAGGCTCATGCTTGTGGGTCAGCGCTGTGGACATGATCTGTGATGGGTTATTGGCAGAAGCACTTACTCTGTTTCTCCCTCTGGGTCCTTTTTCATTCTCCTGACTCCTGTGGAACCAAATGGTGTCAGTTTAGGACCTGCAGCTGCCCTGGGGCTGGGGATGCCCCAGACTTCCTCAGGTCTGATGAATGCATCTGTTTTCTTCCTTTCTGGTAGGATCAGTTCAACGACCACATCCAGATGGTGAGGAATGGCACGAAGCTGAGCAGCCTCCCACAGATCCCGACGCCGACGCTGCCTCCTCCGCCCTCAGAAGTGAGTGTCTCTCCAGCCCCAATGCCAGGGCTGGCCAGGCCCTGGGACAGCCTTCCTGCTGGCCTGGCCCCAGCCCTGCTGTGCTGTGTGTGTCTGGGATCATAGAATCATAGAATTTATTGGATTGGAAAAGACCTCCGAGATCATCAAGTCCAACCCTTGGTCCAGCTCCAGTCCCTTTACCAGATCATGGCACTCAGTGTCACAGCCAATCTCAGCTGAAAAACCTCCAGGGATGGGGAATCCACCCCCTCTCTGGGCAGCCCATTCCAATGCCTGAGCACTCTCTCTGCAAAGAATTTTTTTCTCATCTCCAACTTCAATTTCCCCTGGCAGAGCTTGAGCCCATCGTGCCCCCTTGTCCCATTGCTGAGTGCCTGGGAGAAGAGACCAACCCCCACCTGGCCAGAACTTCCCTTCAGGGAGTTCCAGACAGTGCTGAGGTCACCTCTGAGCCTCCTCTTCTCCAGGCTGAACACCCCCAGCTCCCTCAGCCTCTCCCCACAGCACTTGTGCTCCAGTCCCTTCACCAGCCTTGTGCTCTGGAGCCCTCTGCCCATTCCCTGCCTCTCTGGGCTTACCTGCCATCCCTGGAGAGGAGCCGAAGGGTCTCCTTCCCTTGCCAGCTGCCAGTGGCTGCAGTTCGTCTCATCTGTCTGCCTGGGGAGGAAGGCCCTTGGCTCTGCTTTCAGGTGGGCTTACTCTAACCAGCCTTTCCTTCTCCCCCTGTTTTTCTTTCTCAGACAGATTTCATGCTGACGGCATTCCAGCCCAACCCATCCCTCACTCCTCGGCTCCCCTTTCCCATCGGACCCGTCCCCGTTCCCATGGTCATGCCGAGTGCCGACCCTCGGGCGCTGTCCTTCCCCCTGCTGAACCCTGCTATCTCCAGGCCCAACCAGCCCTCCCCACCACTGCCAGCCTCCCAGGGCAGGAACAGCCCCGTGGTGGCATCGCTCATCGGCACGCACAGCCCTCACATGCCTCCTGCTGCCTCCATCCCTCCTCCGCCGGGCCTGGGGGGAGTGAACGTCACTCCCGAGTTCCACAGGCCACAGCCGGCTGACAAGCTGGAAAAGCTGCTGGAGAAGTTGTTGACTCGGTTTCCACAGTGCAACAAGTGAGTGTCTGGTGTTCTCGTGGAGAGTGAGGGCCTCTGTGTGTGTGTGGGATGGGAGCTGGGATCAGGGGAAGGAGGGCTCCTCCTGGAATGTGTGGGATCTGGGTGAAGCCAAGGTGTGGAGCAAAGGGTGGTGGTCTCCATCAGGTTTGGGAATGAGAAACACTTGGAGCTCTGAAGGACAGCAGGGATATCCGAGCACAGCCAGGAGCCCCCCTCCTGTCTCTGGGGATTCCCTGCTTTTTCCCACCATTTTGGGGAGAAGCTCCTCAGTGTGTGATTCTCCTCATGTGGAAGGAAGACATTGGAGAGCAGCCACTCTTGTGCAGCAACATGGCTTCCCCTGGGGCAGGGGTGGCTGCTTGTTGAGGGTCCCTGGGACTGGGAGCTCTTAACAGGCTGCTGTCCACACAGGGCTCAGCTCACCAACATCCTGCAGCAGATCAAGACTGCTCGGAAGACCATGGCCGGCCTGACCATGGAGCAGCTGAACCAGCTGGTAGCAGCCAAGCTGGCAGAGCAGCAGGAGCAGGCAGCAGCTGGAGCCCAGGTGGGACAGTGCAGGGGCTGCTGGAAGGGGCCCTGGGGAGCAGGGAGAGCTGTGCCTGCTCCCTGGATCTCCGCAGAGCTTGGGCTGTGCTTCAGGGCTGTCCCCTGGGCTTCCCTTCCTGCTGACTGTGGCGTAACCAGGGAGCAGTTTTCCCTGAGGTGGCTCATCCATCTGTGCTTTCCTCCTGGGCTGTTCTGATGTGCCTCCTTTTGCCTTGCTGCAGCCTCTCAGCCGGATCAGGGCCCCCATGTTCTCTGCTCCACTGCCTCAGATCAGCACCCCTGTGTTCCTGCCCCCAGCCCAGGTTGCTTACCCTGGAACAGCATCTCACGTAAGGCTGTTTGGATTCCCTGGGGTAAAGGAGAGGGAGGGATGGCTGGGAAGTGGCTCAAGGGATGAGCTCACGGAGCTGGGAGCTCTCTCCTCACGCTGGTGGGGTGAAGAAAGGATTAGGGGCACGGATCCATTGTTGGGGAAGAGGGAAACAGTCACGAGATGTGTTGGCAGCTCTCACAGCGTGTGGTGTCAGATATGGGGACTGGGTGGGCTGTGGCTTCAGCCTGCAGCTGAGTATGTGATCAATGCTGGGTGTCTGACTTTTCTGCTCCTTCTATTCTCTCACTGCTTGTCCCAGACCCCAGCTGCCTGTAAGCTGTGTCTGATGTGCCAGAAGCTTGTGCAGCCCGGTGACCTTCACCCCATGGCCTGCTCACATGTGCTGCACAAGGAGGTGAGTGTGTTCCCTGCTGCTTGAGGCTTCATCCTCATCCTTCCAAGTGCTGATTCCCTCCTGAGTCCCTGTGGTACTGACACCTTGCCAGGAGAAGGGTATGATCAATAAACAACGTCCTTGCATCCTGTCATCCTTTCTGTACTCTTGGCTGGGCCACCTTGTGTGGCCACTGAGTGGTGGCTTTAGGAACAGGCTGTCCTTGTTCCTGTCCCCAAGCCTGTTCTCACTGCTGAGGGTTAGACCCTGGAGCAGGACATTTGGGAAGGATCTAGAACACAGGGTGAGGGGAGAGAGCAGTCACTGCTGCCCAGGTGTCTGGGCCAGGGGGGCCAGGCAGGAGCTCTTGGGAAGAAGAGGAGACTTCCCTATCCCATGGGTCTGGCCGTGGGTTACCTGTGTGGGCAAAACCCCTCACCCCAACAGCTCTGGGGCCTCCAGCAGTGGCCCCTCAAGAGAATGGAAACTCATGTGTTGAGGAGGTCCTGGAGGGATGACATGGTTACCTTTTGATGGAGGCTGGAAGGAGCAAAGGAACCTGTCCCTGAAAACTAGTGCCCTGACAGCACCACTGTGGACAATGACACCTCTTAGTTGTGCCACTGGCTCTTGACTAACCCTCTCTCTTCCAGTGCATCAAATTCTGGGCACAAACCAACACGAATGACACTTGCCCCTTTTGCCCAAGCCCCAAATGACGGCTGCTGGAACGACGTGGGCCCACGGGAGGAGTTGCTGTGAATAGACAGGATCAGTTCTAAGATTTCTACAGTTCTATATTTATACGATCATGTATACACATGTACATTTTTATTATATAGGTAATGTGTGTATAGAAAGTCTGTATACATACAAATTCATAAATAAAGTGTGTATATTATGCAGTGATTTGCTGCTGCTGCTGATTTCTAATCTCCAGATTCTTCCAGATAAGGGCTAGTGGCACCTGCTTGCTGGGACAGTCGTGGCTGCTGCACCACCTTTTCCCACTTGGATCCCAGCAGCTCCTTTTCCAGGGCTATTCCCCATGAGTGGATGCCTCACCAACCCACTTCCCAGCAGCCTGGGCCCTTGCCAGTCATCACCTGGTTTTCCCCTCTTGACAATGAACAGGTTGGAGATAAAGAGGATTTTTTTGTGGTCTTTTTTTAATGTCATAATAATTTACCGTGTTAACATTCATTGTTCTTACATAGACACTGGGTTACAGAGTACTGGAGCCTCCAGCGACAGCCCCTGGTCCCGTCCCATCCCATCCCCTGCTGTCACTGGGCCCTGGGGAGGGAGCAGACGGACATGGCTGCGCTGCAGCTCAGGATAAACCAACCTGTCACAATTCCTGGTCTCTCCTCTCCTGTACTTTCTCCTAAAGCACGGGCTGAGGCACCAACCCTTTCTCCATGGATTTTGGTGGGATTATGAGGTGCTCAGCACCACTGAAAACCTTGTACTGACTCTCTAAAAATGCTTCCCCCATTCCTTGGGGTCTGCAGCAGGAATTCGGGACTGCTGGAGGCCGCTCTGCCTCGGGTGGGCAGCGGAGCCCCCTGGGTGCAGCACCTGAGCTCAGCCGCAGATCCTTCTCCGCGCACGCACACGCTCGCGGCGTGTTTTAAGGCAGTGGTCCACAACAGTCTCTGGGGTCCTGGGCAGGCACGAGGGTGGGGGAGAGAATGTTGCCCTCTTGCATGGAGTGGCTGGATGCAGTTTTGGAGCAGGGATGGGGATGGGGTGGGGCTGTGTGAGCGCACTGGGAGTGAGGTGGGACAGTGTGGGGGCTGTTGTGGCAGTGCCCGTGCGAGGGCGGGTGTCCTCCTACACTGCATGTGTTTCCTGGCTCCCTCACTGCTTTTCCAAATAAATGTTTAGCTGCAGGATTTCGTTAACAAGCTTTACACTGGGTCATTGCTGTGGCCCCTCAGCCTGTCCCCACCTGACCTGGTGGCTCCTCTCCTGCGTGTGGCTCCTTGGGGCAGCTGCCAGCTCAGCCCTGGCACTGCAGGTAGGCCCTCTTTGCTCATGGAGGAGCAATGCCTTTTAATTGTGGTATCTTGGTGTTTTAAGCACTTTCCTATCCAGGTTGGAGGCAGAGAAGCAAAGGAATACAGCACTACCACTGCTGCAAGGTCACGGGTGTCTGTCTTGGGGAAGGGACAGTGATCCTGCAGCATGGGGAGGAGGGGAGGGTTATCCTCACACACCAGAAAATCCTCCCTGTGCTGTAGGAACACCACAAGGACAAAAGTGCTCAGTGTCCTTTCGGCTTGTGAGCCACTGCCCTGTGTGCTCCAGCCCTGCCTTCCTCCTGCACCTCCTCATCAAACCAGCTCAGGCCCCCTCACCATCATGTGCTCCCACCAAACACATCACTGCGGTGCCATGGGTGGTGGCCACAGCCCAAGGACTGAGCAGAGGGCTAAAAACATTTAAAAGAAACCCCAAAACAAAACAGGACTGACCCCTAATGCTGGGTTTGGAACAGTGGCTTTCAGGGCTAGAATTAAAAATAGAGATATATGGTATATTGTACAGGTGAGAGGCGGCCGTTGTCTGTACACCCGTGTGGGTGGGACCTGCTATGTACACACTCTGATTGCAGTACCAGTGACTTGCTGTATAAAAAAAATGAAATAAATACAACCATGTGTCTAAAAAATAATAAATGCTGCAGTCCCCGCAGCTGCTGCCTGTCCCCAGGCTGCCAGGGTGTCCCACAGCTGGGGCCTGGACACGTGGAAGGAGCAGAGAGGAGCCGCTGTGTCCCGTGCCATGGGACATGCTGGAGGTGAGGCTGGGGGGCTGCAGGGAGGGGCCCAGGCTCCCCTATGGCTTTTGAAGGGGTGGGTGGGCTGGGGAGCAGCCAGTGCCAGGGCTTGGAACTTCAGTGTCTTCTGGCACCAGCTTCTCCATGGCAGCCGCTGCTGATGCTGGAAGGGAGGGCAGGGAGTTGCCCATCCCACGGGGAGTGGGGAAGAGGATGGGTGCCTGCTCCTGCCTGTCCCAGGAGGGGATGAGCACCTGCTCCTGTCAGTGTTGGGAGGGCAGAGTGGGCACAGGGAGTCCTGGGACTGGCAGCAGCGGGGGACAGTTTGGGAGGGCAGAGAAATGCCAGAGTGAGCTGTGTACAGGGTGAGCCATGTATGGGCATGTAGGAGGATGTCAGGGAAAGCTGTGTTTGGGTGCAGGAGGATGTCAGGGAAAGCTGTGTTTGGGTGCAGGAGGATGGCAGGGAAAGCTGTGTTTGGGCAGCCCCTTTGGGGCTGTCTCCAAAAAGCCTGGAGCTGGGAGGCTCCGGGATGATCTCTGGAGTCCAGCTCAGTGCAGGGAGCCATGGGGAAGGCACGGCCACAGGGCACGTGCGTGCAGCTCCCTACACAGAGAGGCTGGGCCAGCAGCTTCCCGGAGCAGAGAATGGAGAAGGGATGCACAGGGATGGAAGGGGACAGGCAGGGAATAGTTCGTCCATGTGTCACTCTGTCAAGCCAGGGAGGGACAGGCAGGAGAGCTTGGGACAGCCTGTCCCCAGCCCCCAGGACAGGGTTGCTGCCCTCTCCCCTGACTTGGCTGCCACACTCCTGCTGTAGGTCCCAGATGAACAGAACTCAGGCTTGGGACTCCCACAGCTGGTGCTGGCCCTGATGGACATCGAGTCCCCGAGTCCTGGGCAGAGGGTCTGAGCTCCCCACGCTGCTGTCCTGCCCCACACTCCAGCCCCTGGAGCCAGACCCCTGCCCTGCTGCCTCACCTGTGGCCCCTGCACTCTGCCGTCACTTCAGCAGGGATATGTCGTCGGCGAAGTCGTCGTGGTCCCGGCGCAGGCAGCGGAAGCAGCGCCACTGGAACACCATGAGGCAGAGGGGCAGCATGAAGAGGGCGCAGATGGCTGCCATGACGTAGGCGATGGTCATCAGGGTGGACTCGTCTGTCTGTGGGATGTTGTAGCCGCAGTCCTCCATGTTGGAGTGCAGGTGGGGCCCATCCACTGAGGCCGTCCGAAACTCGTCGTGCACTGTTGGGGGGGAAGGCAAGGCTCTGGCCACTGCCCACCCACATTCCCTGCATCCCTCCCTCCCTCCAGGCCCAGTGCTCACCATGGCAGGCGCTGACGGCGAAGCCGATGCGCTTGCGGGCACGGTCGAAGACCACATAGAAGCCTTCCATGATCACAGCGCCCATGACGGTGCCAGTGGAGGACTGGGAGATGGCAAACTTGTAGCAGTCGTCCTGAGAGGTGGCCACGTCCTCCACTGGGCGCAGGTATTGCTGCAGGGGCAGAGGTGCCATCAGGAAAGGGGGCAGTGGAGGCAGCTGTGCCCACCCAGTGTGGTCCTGCCAGTGCTGCCCACTCCAGTCCACTCTGGCTGGGCCAACGCTCACCTGGGGTAGGATGGTGATTCGGAAGGACTGGTTGGTGGCCTCCCCCATCAGGTAGAGGGATAGGACTGGGAAGATGTGCCAGGGGGTGGTGCCGACCTGCCAGCAAACCAGCTGCTCCCCCAGCCAGAAGCCATCTGGGAACTTCTCCGTCTGCCAGAGCGAAAGAGGAGGTGATTGGAGCCAAGCTTGGCAGGCAGCAGAGATGCCAGGCTGGTGGGAGGCAGCTGTACTGCCCCCAGCCCTAGGGATGTGCCCGTGGGGAAGTGATGGGCTTCACTGACCGAAGATGCTGTTTTGATGGATTTCACTGCAGCCTCAAACACCTTCTTTGGCAGCCTGAGGTTGGTGGTCCCGCTGTCCACAATGCTCTTGTCATAGTTGTACTGGGGGCAGAAGAGGAGGAGTGACACAAGTACAATACCCCAGCCCTGCTACCCTCCTGACCCCTCCAATCAACAGTGGGTGCCTCCAGTGTCACAGCCCAGCCAAACCCCTGGGACAGAGACCCTGGTGCCCCCTCACCTCCTTGCAGTCCATGTTCAGGTCCTGCCCATTGACCTCCAGCTTGACAATGATGACCTCGTAGTACCACTCCTTGCGGATAGGGGTGTACCAGATGTCCCCCACGTACAGTGAGCGGTCAATGCCACCAATGATCTGCAGTGGAGACACAAAGGTGCTGCCACCACGTGCTGCCAGAGCCCTGTGGCAGCCCCAGCAGGCCCCTCCTGCCTGCAGAGCCCTCACCATGCTGCCTCCCACCGAGGCCACGGCCTCTGTCTCATTGGGTGAGAAGCCTGTCCCGCACAGCTGCAGGGAGAAGATGTTGGGCACCCGTGTCTGCTTCACCAGGGAGTCGAAGAAAGGCTCCAGGCTGTCGTCAGGCTGGTGGGAGGAGAAAGCAGAGGCAGGGCAGGGATGTGTCAGTGCTATCCCTTCTCCAGGGGCTCTCAATGCCCAGGGGAGCTCCCCTCACTGGGACTGCTGTGCCCCAGGGCACAAACAGAGCCAAGGGAAGAGGCAATTGAAGCCTGCTGATGGCCACATCCACTGGCAGGGCCAGGCTGCTGCCAGCCAGGACTCACCCGGGCAATCTCAGCATACGCCAGCCCCAGGATCCCTTCCCAGTTGGAGCCATTGATGAAGAATTTGTCCGACTCTGTGATGGCAGCGATGTTGGCTCTGACAGTGACGTTGGGGCCGTGGGGGATGGTGACCAGGTCAGTGCCCAGTTCCCCTTCCCACTTGCCCTGGGTGTAGGGCACATACACCCCCTTCCGCAGGTCGCGGTAGGTGCTGGACCTGCAAAGGTATCAAAGGGATGAGTAAGACTGGAAGGGGCCATGTGGATCCAGCCACTCCAGAGGCCAGCTGGTACTTGGCAGGGTCTGGCCAGAGCCCCAGCAAGAAGGGACAGCGTGTCACTGTGGGGCTGGGGCTGTGTCAGGGCACACTGGCTCTGCTCTTTGTCCCCTCAGAACACTCACAGCTGCCGCTGGTAGTATCTCCGGAGGAAGGGATGAGGTGCAGCTCCCACAGCAAAGTTACTGCTTCCTGTGTCCACCAGGATATTCAGCTGGAGCAGGAAGAGAGACAGAGAGGCTCATGAGTGCAGTAGGACCCTCTTTTGCTGTGCCCAGAGAGGAGAGAAGATGGTGGTGGAGCAGGAGGCAGTGACATCAGGGTGTTGAACAAGCAAACACTGTCTGCTACCGTGCAAACAGAGCATGAGCTCCTCGCTCAGCACAGCCTGGCCTCAGGCCCTCAATCCACAGGATGTGGGAAGCACCTGGCAGGTGTCATGGGGCCAGACACCAGCAACAACACAAGGGTGCAGAGGTTCCCTTTGCCAGGAAACCTAATTTGCTGCCAAAGCTGGTGGAAAGGATTGATGGTCTGCAGCCCCCGCAGATCTCTGTGCCCGCTAATCACCATCCATATGCCAAGCCCTGCACCCGATTCATTCCTGCCTGTGCAGGATTACCAGGTTTGGCAAACATCCCACTGGCAGGGCTGGGAGCAGGCCAGCTGGATCCTGCCCCCAGCTGACCCCTGCCTGTGGGGGAGCACAGTGGGATTGTTGGGGCAGAATTGCCAGGGCAGGATTGCTAGAGGAGGGCTGCTGGGGGCTCCGTGGGGCTCCCAGCCCTGCAGGGCAGCAGTGTCCAGGGAAAGCCCTGACCCCAGCCCTGGGGAATGCTCCAAAGCATCAGTCCAGCCAGCACTGCCAGGGCTTCGGCCCTTAATCTGTGGAGTCAGAGGGGAGAGGAAGGAGGTTAATGCGCTTGTGCTAATCGCAGGAGCACTGTGCTGCAGCTGCTGAGTGTTCTCTGTGGCACCCTGACAGGGGCTGGCATGTCCTGGGTGCCCTGTGCCCCAGCCCTGCTGCCGTGCACTGGGCGACAGGCCTCCCCTGGCCAGCTTCCTGCCATGGGGAATCATAGAATCGATGGGGTTGGAAAAGACCTCCGAGATCATCAAGTCCAACCCTTGGTCCAACTCCAGTCTGTTTACTAGATCATGGCACTCAGGCCATGTTTCAGGCCATGGGTAAAGATCAGAGCAGCATGTTTTCCTCTCCAATATCCACCCTGGGCGAGTGCCAACTCAGCGCCCGCTGCCTTGCCCTGGCAATCGGCACCTGTGCCCGTGCCACTTCCAGGGCTGTTCCCAGTTCTGTGGGTGGGTCATTAGGTGCCACCTGCTCCACACAGCTCATCTCCAACCCCCAGGGCACCCAGAGGAGACAGGTTTCCCTGGAGAAAGACCTGCTGAGCTGATGCTACAGTACAAGGAAGCAGGGAGGGCTTTTGCTCTCACAGGCTCCATCCTGCTGACAGGGTCATGCACAGGACCCACGTGGAAAGGACCTGGATCCTTGAGACTCAGCCCAGCCATCCATTCTGGCCAGGACACAGCACGTGAACCAGCGAGGCCAGGACATGTGTGACAGGGACGCTGCCTGAAACCTGTCCCTGGAAGTGACAGCCCCTCCAGGCACCTCGGCAGCAGCCCTGACTCTGTGCCACACACGTCCTAGTGCTGCATGCTGCTCCTGGGGACCAAGCCTGTGCCATCTGTCCAAAAACACTGGCTCCCGATGCTTGTCTCACCCCTCTTCCCTCTGTGTTTATGAATCAGCCAGTCCTGGGGAGCCAGGGAAACCAACATGCTCAGGCACATGGAGTGTGTGAGCAATCGGCTGCTGACAGTGACTTGGCAGTGCAGCACAGCTCAGAACCAAAATTAAAGCACAAGGGGGATACAGAAACTTCCTTGTCAGCACTGGGAAGGTGAAAGGAAAGCTGAGGAGATGGATCACCATCTCCCTGCTGTATGTGTCCCTTTGGGAAGGCTGCAAGCACCCCCTGGCCAAATATGCTCCTGATTTTCTGCAAAGGCAAGCCAAACTCTTTCATATGAATCTCTTCATTCCATTGCAATGCCTGGAGGGATTTTGCTCCAGCACACACACACACACACACACACACACACACACACACACACACACACACACAGAGGCACCACGTTCGCATTTGGAAGCAATCCAAGGCTGGAAGATGCTGCTCAAAAGGGTGACTGGCTCCGGAACGCACAAGTGCCTGGGAACAGGTGGTTAGTACGGAAATTATCTGGCAGCTGCGACACGTGGCAGGCAGGAGATGATGAAATCACATTTAAAACTAGATTTTAGAAATAATCTCCTCCCTTTTTTTCCCCCTAAACACACTCTGCCAGAGCAGAGAATAAATCCCAGGCACACAGGGACAACATGATGCTGCTCCCAGAGACCCGACTGTCGTGGTGGTGACATTATTCTTCTGTCCACAGCTCACATCACTCTCTCCCACCACACACACAGGGCACAGCCAGCTCGTGGAGAAAAGCCAGCCTGTATTTCAGAGCTTGTGTGGGCGCTGGGTGTTTTGGCAGCACCCAAAAAAGTGGTGGTGGCAGGCACAAGGGAATGTGGCCTCGTGCTGGGAGGAGTGTGGAGCCTCGAGCGCTGTGCTGACCCACTCCAGTCCCTGAGCCAGACTGACAGCAGTGGGGATCAGTATGGGTACAAAAGGATTTGGCAGCAAGAACCTCCACAGTCTCACCCACAAAAGAGAGGAGGAGCTGCTCACGCTGTGCTGTGTGACCAGCACTTGGCCCTCAGCACTCATCTGGTCCCCAGCATGAAGCACACGGTGCCACAACGTGACCTGGGCAGAGCAGCTCCAGCATGTGAGGGATGCTGACAAAAAGATGGAGAAGAAGCTGGTGATGCACCAGCTCCCTTTCCAGCCAGCCTTTCCCATTTTTCTGGCCTTTGCCTCCCCTTCCTGCCCCGACTCCTGGGCAGTGACAGCCTGCACAAGATCCCTGGGAAAACCAAGCTCTGGAGGATTTCTGGAGCATTTCCCCAGCTTGGGAGCAGCACACAAACCAAGGCAGCAGCTGTGCCAGGGGCTGTGCCGGGAGGAACGTGCCAAGCACGGCTTGGCCATGGGCTTCTTCGTGCCTGCCTGTGCCCGCTCCAGGCGGGCACGGGGCTGTGCAGCCACATCCCACACCCTCTCTGCCTACACACGGCGACAGCTCCTGAGTGGCAACAAGCTCTGGCTCTGGAGAGGGGATGGATGGAATAATGGATGGAGGGGGGAAGGGATGGAAGGATGGAGAGATGCAGCCTAGCCGGCCCCGCACGGAAAGGCACACGCAGCACACGCTGCCCATCCCCGAAGCGCCCAGGCAGCCAGAGAGTGCGGGGGTCACCTTCGGCGGGCGCCTGCGGCCAGCTCTCATCTCTAAGACCAGCAGGAAAAGCATCACCCGGGCGATGAGTAGCGACGGGAAGCCTGGGCTGTGCAGCGAGAGCCATGCAGCCATGGTGGCACCCGCAGAGACGGACCCGCAACCCCCGGCGGTGAGGGGAATGCGGGAGATGCGGGGGATCCGAGAGATGCGGGGGATGCATCGCCTCCCACCTCACCTTCTGCGGGGGGCTGCCCACCGTCATCTCCACGTAGTATCCCTGCCCGGACTTGCCCCGCAGGTTGTCGATCATCTCCACGAAGCTGCCGGCGCGCTCGGGCTCGGAGTCCGGCGGCGCCCGGCGCTGCCGGAGTCCCGACGGAGGGGCCGCTCCGCCCCGCAGCGGCAGCCGGATGCGCGGCGGGGCCGGGAGGGCGCGTAGGACTCCCAGCCACAGCAGCAACAGCCAGGGCCAGGCGGGCGCCATGGCCGCAGGGAGCCCCTCGAGGGGACGCGGTCAGCGGGCCCGCAGCGCCCCGCGCCTCGGCGGGGCGGCCGCGCCGGGGCGGGCGGGCGGCGCGGCGGGCATGGCGGCGCGGCCGGACCCGCCCCGGAAAGCCCGCCCGCCGGCGGAAGCGCTGCCGGAGAGACCCGCCCCGAACCTCCCCGCTCTCCCCAACCCTTTCCCGGCCCCGCTCTCCGTCCTCGTCCAGGTGTCCGGGCCGGTCCCGCCGGGACGCACCGGGATGCGCCGCGGGCGGTACCCACGCGTCGCCATGGCAACCGCATCCCCTCGGCGGACCCGCTAGGGTGACGTCATGTGTCCCTCCTCCCCGCGGGCCAATCCGAAGTCGAGCATCCCTCCGCCGGCCAATGGCGCTGGGGGGGCGGGGCCTGGTGCAGCGGCCGCGGCGGTCCCCGCGCTCCCGGCAACGGCGGCAGCCCCGGAGCGGGCCCGGGCCCGGCGCACGGTGAGCGGCGGGGCGGGGGGTGGCCGGTCCCGCGGGGGTCCCGGTGCCAGGGGAGGCTTCCTGCGGGACGAAGGGAGGCTGCGGGGAGTCTCCCACCGCACACAGCGTCTGCCGGCTCCTGGCTGCGCGCTTGTCACGTGTGCGCTGTGGTGACATGGGCGAAAAGGGCTTTTTTTTAGTTTTGTTTTATGGCTTATTAATCAAAGCTGTTTCTCCTTCTCACCAATCACGCCTCTGCTGTGGCTCCAGCCTCCGGGCTGCGCTAACAGTTAATCCCGCTTTACATACTTTTTTTGGGTTAGAAGGGATCAGCTCATCCGTTTTCCCGCTCCTGCCATGGTTATGGACCTTCCACTGGACCACGTTACTTCAAGCTGGCCTTGGACACTTCCAGGGATGGGGCAGCCACAGCTTCTCTGGGCAACCTGTGCTGGTGCCTCTCCACCCTCATAGGGAAGAATTCCTTCCTAATATCACATTTAAATCCCTGTCCTTTTTGAAAGGCTGCAGTAATATCTCCCCGGGTGCAGTGAGGCAGCGTCTCCAAGAGAAGTGAGCACATAATTCATCCCCCAGCACTAATTCCAGGGATAGGAAATAGGGCTGAGTTAGTGCTGTGAGAGGAAAACACGAACAGAAGGCCTTGAGTGAGTTGCCCACATCCAAATGCTCTAATTGGGGATGTTTGGGAGGGGAAGTGGTGTGAGCTCTGTGATGCTGCTTTGGTTTGGTGTGTCCTGGGGATATCTTTGCCTGGAAACTGCCAGGATTAGTTGCTGCTTCTGAGATTTGCTTTACATAAGAGTTATAAATACAGAGTGGGCTGAGGACAGAAGGAGGTGAAGAGGGCAGCAACAGCCCAGTTACAGCCAGTAGGGTGGTGATCCTGCTCTGGGTGGTCGTCACAGGGGTGTTAAGGCTGCTGAGACACCTGGCAGGTACCACAACCTCCTGGTCTCACAACGAAAGCAGAGGAATGCTTAATGCACTGAGAGTTTGGGAGGTTTTAGGCTGAAGCATTTGACCTTGTGATTTGACTCTGTGTTGGAATGGTGGGTCGTGGCCCTCCCCTGTACTTCTGCTGGCACTGGCATCTCACGTGGCCCCCCAAACAGTGGTGGGAAGCTCCTTCTGGTCGAATGTGGCCATACAGAGCCACAGCTGGGAATGTTTGGGGTGAGGTGATTGGATCCAACTGCTTCAACCTGTGCTGGATGGGCCCTCAAGGCCCAGCTGTGGTGTGTGAGAAATAATGAAGCAATAGGCTACAGGTGGGACATGCTGAATTAGGATTCTTTTTGCAGCTTCTGAAGTGCCCTCTGAGAAGGTGGCAGAGGTTTAGGTAAGTAGGGAGAAGCTGTTTTGTCCCTGGGCAGTGATGATCCAGGTCTGGGACTTCTCTTGAAGCTGCCTTCTGGGAAAGATGCTTGCCTTCTTTTTCTTCCCTTTCTCATTTCAGCTTATTTTTTTTCCTTGGTTAAAAAGTGCCTGAAGCAAATCTTCGTTTCCCTGTGGAAACTCAGAGGCCTGAGGGATCTGATTATAACTTGGTGCTGCTTCAGCTCCCCTCCTTGTTTCCATAGCCCCTGGAAGTGTTGTGTGGAAGCTCTTTGATTTGTTTTGCTGTGTGTGCTGCAGTGGAAGGGCTCTGCAATGTGCTGGGGGACAAAGAACCTTCATTTCTGGGGGCAGTTGTGACTTTGTGTTGCCTCCTTCCTGCCCCCAGGTGCGGGAGCCATGGCAGGAGCCGTGCGCATCGGGAACCAGCTTATTCTGGAAGAAGTTTATAATGATTCCTATGTTCCTGATGAGCAAGGTGAGTGCTGCCTGTCCTCCCTGTGGGCTGGGTGAAGGGATTCAGGCACACAGGTCACTTCTGAGTGTGTTCAGAAAATGGGAATTGGGGAGAGCCTTGGTGGAGAGGGTAAAATACATGGAATTTTGCAGAAAACAGAGTTGAAAAATGACCTCTTTGCTTGCAGAGGTAAATGCCACCTGGCAGGACACAAGCTGGTGGCTTTGAGCAGCTTTGTTTTGGGATCAGGATTTCCTAGTGTGCCCCCTGCTTTAGCTGGAAGGGTGGCTCTGCTGTGTAGTGCCTGGTGTAGACTGTCTTCACAGATTCCTCTTGTGTTTTCCTAGAAATCCGGAATTTTGCTCCAATAATCGGGATTGATCCTGACAAGGAGTCAGAGCTGCTGTGGCTGGCCAGGGAGTGCCTGGTGGCCCCGTTACCCCCGGACTGGAAGCCCTGGTGAGAGTTTGGTTGTAGCTGTCCTGGGTGGTTCCCAGTGACAGGACAAGTGGGAATAGCTTCAGACTGGCAGAGAGGAGGTTTAGATTAAATTTCAGGAAGAAATTTTTCCCTGTGAGGGTGGGCAGGCCCTAGCACAGGTTGCCCAGAGAAACTGTGGCTGCCCCATGCCTGGAAGTGTCCAAGGCCAGGTTGGATGGAGCTCTGAGCAAGCTGGTCTAGTGGAAGGTGTCCCTGCCCATGGCAGGAGGGAGGATATTTAAGGTTCTTTCCAACCCCACCCATTCTATGATTCCTGTCCTCTCCTGCTGTCCTCTCCCTGTGCTGCCCAGCATTCCTGGTGGGGAGGGTGAGTGATGCCACAACACTGTACTTCCTGTGGATGAGGGAGCTCAGGGATTTTTGGGGTGGCAAAAGAAGTGGAGAAACTCTTTGACGAGCTTGATAAGGTCATGAGCATCCTAGGAGAGCTGCTTCCCCACACTGATATGTTTTTGACCTCTTGGAGGCTTGATGCTCCTCTTCCCTGAGCTCCAGGTGGACACACCATCCAGTGAGGATGTTCTGGCTTGTGCAGCTGTGTTTTCATGTGCTCTTTCACCCTTTCATGCTGTGTTTGCCATGCAGCCAAGACACCACTGGTGATGTGTATTACTTCAACTTTGCAAATGGCCAGTCCATGTGGGAGCACCCCTGTGATGAGCACTACAGGCAGCTGGTGGTCCGGGAGCGGGAGAAGCTGCTGGCACGGGGAGGTTTGAGGAAGGAAAAGAAGGAGAAGAAAGAGAAGAAGCAGAAGAAAGAAAAGAAAGAGAAGAAGAAGAAGGACAAGAAGGAGAAGCAGTCATTGAAGCAATCCCTTGTGAGTAGACTGCTTGCTGTGCTTCTGGGGAGGGCTGGGCAGAGGGAGGAACAAGGGACTTTGAGGACAAAAATTCCTTCTGAACTCAAAGCCAGGTGATGGGCAGGAAATCAAGTCAAGTTGGCAACACTGAATACAAAGTTACCTTTAATTTGGGCTATAAGACTTTGTAGTAAGCACACTGTGAAGCTGGTCTTTTCCCTGGAGATCCCACAATTTAAATTGAGGGGGAATGGCTTATTCAGCTACTTTGAGCTTAGTTTTCTTGCTGAATCTTGACTCCCAGAGTGAGTTGGTTAAGATGATGCAAGAACCCAAAAGTTGCAGTCAGCCCTCCTTCATCCATGTCCTGCACCTTGAGAAATGGACTCTGTTTCCTCTTAAATGACAGAAAAATGGGAGAAAGTTTGAATTGCCTTTTCTAGACAAGAGGGGGAGCATTCCCAGAGGTTACTGGCCCATGGCTTTGCGGGTCTGAACACTGAAATGGCTTAAAAGGTGTGATGAGACTCATCTGTAATTGTAATTTTCTCCTTCCTCTGGGAATAGCTGAACCATTTTGCTCAGTTTTGCCCAAACCTTTCCCTCTGTTGCCTGTTGTAGATCCTGCCTTACCTGGGAAAGAACATTCCAGGTTGTTTGGGGTTTATCCATAAGTAATGACCTCAGTTTAATAAGAACTTCCCAAATCTCTTGTTCTGAAGACAAGAATGAACTGAAAGGTCACTGTGTGCAACATTAATGGATTGCTTTGCTCTGCTGGTGTCCAGCTGTAGCTCCACTGAGTCTCCAGCTCAGGTTTCTCATTACTACTGTGAAAGTGCTCAGGTAGCTGATAAGAACTATAAATAACAGATAAACTGTAGATTAAAGTTTTAATTAGCCTGATGGCACCACATTTTTCTCTGCTGAAGGACAGTGAACATCCTCTGTCCTGTACGTGTGGTTAATGGCCATCTGTAGAAAATAATTAGTTTAAGCCCAGAATGTGATTTATTCTGCTGCCATTGCTGTGGTGATGACTTGGTGGAAGAAGGATCAGTGCATATTCATCTCCCTCTCCTCATCCATCAGTGAATTAACTCTGATTTCAGTCTGGAATCCTGAGTAGACTCAGGACACAGGGACTGTGGTTTCTGAAAACACGTGCTCTGCTGAAGCACCAGCCCTTGGTTGTGCTGCAGGGAAAACCCTGGAGTGCCACTAGGAAAACCCTGGCATGCATGTGCCTCTAGTTTGACTTGTGCAGGGGGAGACTCCTGGAGTGGGGGATTCCATGCTGTCCAGCAGGGTGGTTGCATTTCTGGGTGAGGATAACCTGGGATGTGAGCATGCATTGCTCAGAGGTGAGGATGTGGGGTGGCTCCCAGGGCTGCTGTGCTCTGAAAGGAAGGAGCATTCTGGACCCATTCAGATGGGTCTTTGACAGGCAGAATATATATGTAAATCTGTAAATCAAAGTATATTTCCTTACCTGTCCCATGTGCTGGTGGCTGTGGGGTCTCCAAGCAGGTTTTCAGTGGTGCTGGGGTTAGTTCAGCAGCCTGTGTTTGCACAGGGAGGCACCTTCTCCCTTTCCAAAGGAATCAGCACACCTGTATTCTCCTGTCAGTGAGTCCCCTCTCCATGTTCCAGCCCTTGGGCCCCCACCTGGCCCCCATCCAGCTGCCCCTGGGGACCCTCGCTCCGCTCCGTGGCCTCACAGCATCTCAGTCCATCATCCCTCGTGGATCACTGAGCCTGGACAGTGTGGTGGACTCTGACCTCCTCACCAAGGAAGGAACTCAGGTGAGGCTCCCTCTCTCCTGGGAACATGCCCTGAAAAGCACACTGCAAAGGCTCACGGGGGTGGGGGCACTTAGAAGCTTAAACGAGGGTATTTGTGATCTTTTGTTGGCTTTGAAATACAGTCGTTTGCTGAAAAACTGTATTTCTTTTTCTATTTCTAGGATGCTCAGTGCTAAATTAGTGGTGAGCTTTCTTCTGCTGTGTTTAGCAGATCTAAAGAAGGAATCATTTCAATTACTGTGGGGGAAGCAAAATCTATTAAGTTCATTTTAGTAGAACTTTGGTGTGCAAATGAAGCATGATGAACAATACAGATAACACAATTAATAAACAATATTTTCTGTCATCTATTTGAGAATAAATTAAAAGAACAGTTTTCCTGATAAATGTAAGGCTTACAATCATGTTGAATGATTATTTGTAGGAAGTGACCTTTTGGTCAATAAAACAAACCTGTTAAGTGGTGAGAAATTGATTTGTTAAAGGAAAGCAAAGCAAAATATGTGCAAAACATACAAATAATCACCTTCACAAATAAACAAACATGTTAAGTGGTAGGAAATTGACCTTGTAAAGGAAAGCAAAGCAATATATGTGGGAAACTTGCAAATGATCACCTTCACAAATAAACAAACATGTTAAGTGGTAGGAAATTGATCTTTTAAAAGAAAGCAAAGCAATATATGTGGGAAACATACAAATAAAGACTTTCATTGAAGGTTTTCCTGCTGGGTTAAGTCTTGTCACTAGTGATTTCAACTATTTTATTATGGTCTTGCCTGAATCAGTGTTTGGAGGCACAGGCAGGTTTGCAGATGTGCCTCTACAGGACAGGAGCCCCTTTGGCCTCATTAAGAATATTTCCTCTTCCAGCTGGATGTGGCTCTGGCAGCACAAGGATAGCACTGAAATCCTGAACTCTTTCCCAAAATCCAGCAGCTGCCCAGTGTCTCAGCAGGTTTCTGTCTTCCCTTTCCTGTCCTCTGACTTCCCTTTCTTTTGGCCTTCACAGCTTGCAGAGCTCTGTAAGCCCACCAGGCACACCAAGACCCTGCTGGGCTTGATCTGTGATGAGAAGATTTCCTCAAACACAACAGCTCTGGATAAATGGAGAAATGAAGAGGAAGAAAGTGAAAATGAGGTAGTTTGTGTGCCTTGGCTCTCAATGTGTGTCAGTAACCAGAGTCCATGAAGCTTCATGATGCTCCCCTGGTAGTGGTTGTTCCATTTGCCTCTGGGCTTTAATTTGTGCTGCATTTTCTCTGTGCTGATGGGTCCCCCAAAAGCATCTAACCCTGTTTCCACATTGTAATCCCTGTAAATCAACATCTGCCACGGTGTAATTCCAAAATGAACTGGCTGTAGGTGTGTGGCCATGGCTTTGCTGCCTTATTTCAATGCTGAGCAACCCTCAGTTCCTTTTGTGGGATTGCAGAGTGCAGAACTCAGTTTTGATCATCCTTTTTTTTTTTTTCTAAATGCCTTTAGAGTTTCCGTGGCACATCAGGACTGTTAAAAAATGTGTACTTGGATGTCGATGCCCTGGGAGGCAGCTTTGAATTTGAGGTAAGACCAGGAATGATGGGATGGGCAGGTGAAACTGCCCAGGTGGGAGAGGAGCTGAGGGATAAGAGTGCAGGAATATGGTGTCAGAGGGACGAGTTTCCTGTGTCACATAAGAATGAGAACAACCTGGAGCAGGCTGATGGAGGGGCTTGGGGGAGTGTATGGGAAGCCATTTGTGGCCCACAGGGGACAGTGGGGTGGGTGCTGAAGGCAAGTTTGTGTTTGGAGGAGGATGGTTGTGGTTTGGTAGCTGGGATTTGAGGGAGGCATCTTGGCACAGAGTGGAGCTTTTGTTTCACTCTAACGCAGGAAGAACTAAAGCCATGTAGATGAAGCAGACAAGGTGGAAATCTGCTCTTCCATGGAACAGCAGGAAGAGGGTCTTGGGTCAGAGGTGCCACTGCTTTTGCTGTGGGAGGAAGGCTCGGGGAGGAAGAGGCACACTTTGCTTCCACGTTTTTTTTCACTGAGTATACAGAGAAGGCTCATTTTCAGTTGAAGTTGCAATGATGGCATTGGGAAAAGAAGGGAATGTCCTCTGGGAATGCTATTGCACTGTCACTCAGTCCTACAAGGATCTTAATGTGGGCTGCACGTGGCCACTTTTTTGTGACAACACAAAACCTGTTTTCTTTCTTCTTGCACTGTAGATAAATCCTGCGGCTGAGACACTGAGCAGTCAGTGCACCCAAGGCCTTGTGCAAACTCTGTGCTTTCCTTGTGCTCTGTCTGTGCTTCCTTAGCCGGGATCAGGCTTAAGATGACAAGGGCACAATGGGAAGTGCGTTGTAAGCAGCTCTGGTGATTTGGCCCGACTGTTTGTGCTGACATTAATCCTTTCTCACCGCTTTGAAAATCCTGTTCCAGTATCTGAAAGGCAAATTAATTTCTTTTAAAGTGTTTTAGAGTATTTGCCTTATCCTTTTCACAGCACATGAAAATTAAACTGTAAAGTACTTTGCTGGAGAACCCATTCAAGGTGCTGGGCAGGATCTGTGAAGGCTTATGCCAAAGTGGATGTGACAAAGAGAGCCCTGACTCTCATCTCCAGACAACTGTGGGGGCCCAATTCCTCACTGAAATGTTAATGTGTGCAGGAACAAAGAGCTATCTTGGCATTTCAGTGCCGTGGGGATGGGGCATCAGGAATCTATTATGGAATGGCAATTGCTGCCCAACAGCCAGGCTGTTAACCCAGGTGGGTGATATCTCAGTCCTGATAAGATAGCAGTGCCCCACTGGAAAATAGAATTCTTTTGTAGTTCCATGAGATGGCAGTAGAAAAGCGTTCCTAGGAGTGAGCTCAGCCTGCTCCAGCTTCCTTGCAAAACAGAGGAGAGGGTTTGTGTAGCAAGTCCTACAGGGGGAAATCTAAGCTATAATGGATAAAGTAATGAAAAAACTGGCTTCATGTAGCCTGTGGTCAGGATTGAATGTTTGTATTCAAAGGAAATATGTGGTTTTAGTGACTTACAGAGACAGGATGTTGGGTGGAGTGGAGGCAGCATTGGAGTGTCTGGGAAGAGAGGGGGGAAGAAGTGGAAAAAATGCTCCCCCTTCAATGGGCATTTCTGGAGCAAGGAGTGTTTTAACTGAGAAAAAAGCACTAAAAATGAAAGCCAGGTCGGATGCTGGAGAACTTGGGGTGTGTGCAGTAGTTTGAATGTACTCCTGCAATGAGGGTCAGTTCTCACCTTAACCTGATTTCCTGCCTTCTGGCATCCTGAGTCCTCACTGCATGTGAGGCTCTTCCCCAAGATAGAAAAGAACTTGGGGATAGTGCTGGAAGGAACAAGAGGAGAAATAGGTCTGGCAGCACCTCTGGGTGCCTGTGAGAGTCCTGTGGTAGCAGAAATGATCCCCTGTGACAGTGTTGGCACCTTGGGATCAGTCTCTGGATAAAGAGTGGGAATCAAGGGGGTCCTTTGTGTTGGAAAATTACCATTCCTGGCTAGAGGGTGAAAGGGAGCTGCCTCTGTACATAAACACTGAGCAGTACAGCTGGTGTGTTCCCGAAGGGATGTAGTGCAGGAAGCAGTGCTGCTCCTTCCCAAGAAACACTTCCCTAGGATACCAGCACAGGGCTGGCTGGTGAGGGGACAGAAGTGGCTGCTGTGTGTGTAGTTTTGCTGTCATCTGTGGTTGGGGAGCATGGCTGCAGCAAGACACAGCTCACAGGGAAGAGTCTGTCACAGTGGGTGTCTCTCCTGGCTTGGAAAGGTGGTGTGGGGACTTCTGCAAGTGGCTTTGTCACCCCTCCACTAGGAAAACAGCGAGGCTGAGCAGGAGAACCACAGCAGCCTGTTGGCTGATGGTGCTGATCCCCCTGGAGCTGACCCCCAGCACCCCGGGAGTCCTGTGGAGGATGCTGGCAGCCTGGGAGAGGTGATGGTGGCTCTGGCTTGCTCAGTGTCCCTGAGGCTTTGCATGCAATGGGCAGCTTCTAGTGTTGTGGTTGTTTCTGGTAGATGCTTGGCTTGTTTCGTTTGCTGGTTAAAGTGTTATGTGCATGGAGAGAAGTGTGAACTTAAAATCCAAGGGCAAATGCTGCCCAAATGAAGTCTGGTGTTCCTACCCCCTCCCTGAGTCTGAGAACAGCCTGGAATTAGGGAGCAGGAAGGGAGCCCATCAACCTTCAAAACCTTCAAGGTTATTCTCTATGCAGTATATTTGTTCCTCTTTTTTCCTTTAAGTGTTAAATTTCTTGTTGTACTCTCAAATTCAACATGTTAAAGTGCAGAGGTGGCAGAGTCCATCCTCCTTCCTGAGATGAATTGGATTGAGTTTTGGTGGCTGTTGTTCATTCTGACTGTCCATCTCTGGGTCAGATGCTTATCCCAAACCTGTCCTGTAGGTATCAATGTCCTATTCTCCAGACTTACACTGATCACTGGAAATAATGATTTGATAGGCAGGACTTTCCTCTCAGTATCTTTCAGTACAGGTAAAACATGTTACAGTTTGTGAAAAGATCAGCTGAAGCCAGTTATGACCCAGCTGACTTGTCCCAGCTCTGAAATGCATAGTCTGTGTTGCACAAGGAAAACCTCCCTCCTCTTCTTTCACCTGTGTCTCTGACTGGCACAGTTCCCTCTTTTGGAGAATTGCATTTATGATCATCAAGGTGTAACATCAACAAAGCTTTTTTGTTTATAGCTGCCGTTAAAACAGGGTTCTGCCAGCTAAAGAATTTATTCTGGGATATTTTTGTGGCAGAGGTGAACTTGCCTGGAGGGAAACCCTGTTGAGTACCAGTAACACTGTGCACACTGTTGCAATCTGTTGTGTATGTGCCCCTTGAAGGGATGCAACTCTGCACTGTGTTCAAGCATCAAAATCCTGCTTGGTCTCATTTGGGTTATCCTGGATACTGTCAGATCTCCTGGTGGGATATTCTCTGGAGACCTCTAAAGCAAGTCTATCCAAAAGGAGTATAACTTTCCAGCCACCCTAATCCCCAGATAAATAAAACCACCATGAGAGCTCCTCTACTGGAGCATCCCTAAAATGCCCCTTGCACACCTTTCTCTGGGTTCAGGTGCCACCAAGAGCCTTGTGTGACTGGTTGGTGACTCTGGGAACCTCTGCTAACCAGGCATCACGCTGGACAGGGGCCATAAGCTGTCACTCAGTACCAGGAAATTGCAGGTGAGGCTCAGAGCTGCAGGTTTTTTGGGAAGTGCCCAGTGATTAGACTTCCCTGGCCTCTCCAGCCTGATGGATGGCTCTCTTGGCCCCGAGAAGGTCTCGCAGACAAATGACGTGCCAGGGAACGTGCTGCAGCTCTGGGTCTGGATCTGACAGCGTTCCAGTGGCACTTTGATAAAAATACACTGTTAAAATATGCGCTCAGTGTACGGTACACGCTGTACGCAGGATGCAGGGAATGTTTGACAAGACACCGCAGCATTAATAAAACAGTGAGAAAGTGGGACGTGCAAGCAGGTCTGTTTGCATACTGATGAGGGAACCTTCTCCTGCTCCCTCCTGGCTATTCTGCTCTCCACGGTGGGTGTTGTGGCCTCTCTGCTGCTGGGAGAGGCAGTTGAACCTTTGGGTGACTAAGCTTTAATTTGGGGTTGGTCTTTTTTCCCCCCAGGCCAGTGGGTTCTGCCATCTCTCAGCCTCCTGTGTTAGTCACAGGCTTGTTCTGAGCTTTAAGGGGCGGTGTCAATCAGTGCCCACCCTCAAGTCTGTCCTGCTGGAAGGTGGGATGATGATCCTGCCTACTGTTCTTTGCTTAAAACGTGAGGCAGAAATGAAATGTCCAGTCATGGTCTCTTAAGATTCCAATCTCTTACTGAACAGAACCAACATGGAAGCATAAATGGGTCTGCTGTGGAGCACATTGGGTGCTCCCAGGGCTGGTGGCCTTGCACAGCCACTGCCCACTTTTATCAACTGAGACCCTGCAAATAAAAAAGCAACAGATAAAAAACCCCATCAGAGCCCAAAAAGTGAATGAGATTATCTCAATGGAGACCCTTGCCTTGGAATGGGACTATGTGAAAAGAAGTCAAACAGGTCTCAAAGTCACCCAAAGCTTTTTGATTTTGCTGCTTGCTGTAGGGGAGTTTGTGCTGTTCTGACCCCTGCATCCCCCCAGAGAGAATGTTGTGGCTATAATTGTGTTTGACTTGCTGCCTAGAAGGAGTCTTTAAAATCAAGACATGCTGAAGAAGTGCAGGAGTCTTCCTTGGATTCTGATGCTGCGTGCCCTCCATCTCCAGTTCAAATCCTTCCCGGAGATGCTGACAGCAGCCTGTCTGGCCAGAACAAGGAGGACTCTGGTGGGGAACTTGCTGGGAATGAAGTACTGGACAAAAATGATGCTGAGGTGGAAGGTGACATCCCTGCAGCTGAGGAGCTGCCCAAGTCTGTGGGGGAAAGGAGCACAGCAGGGATGGATGTGCCAAGTGGTCCTGGGCAGGCTGAAGCTGCATCTCTGGCTGTGGAAGGTGCTGAGGCAGATCAGATGGGAAGCCTGGCTGCCACTGCTGACACCGTGTCCTGTGGAGAAAAGATAGTGGATGAAGGGAGGGAAGAAACAGCAGCTGATCCAAAAACAGAGAGCAGGCTGGATGCTGGTGAAGTAAGAGACCTGCCTGCATGGTTTGGGGTTGGTGTTGGCTCTTCCTGTCGTCTTGTCAGGCTCTGACTCAGGAAAGCTCTTGTAGCACTGTCTCGTGTTCTGTGAAGCCAGTGCAAGTGCTTTCCTGGTCAGCAGGATGTTCCTGGGGGGCACAAGTGCTCTGAATTTCCAGACTGGCATTTCAGGATCGAGCTAGGCAATTATTCTCTCCTGCACACACCAAATGCTGTCCAAAGCCACCGACATGCAAAAAACCCTCAACTGTGAGGTGTGTTTTGAGTCTTGGAGGAGAAACAGTCTCAGCTTCGCGTGCTGCCGTCTGTCCTGAGCGAGCAGGTTTGCTGATGGAGCTCACACCGAGCCCAGCTGTCCGTGCTGCTTTGTTTCTCTCCTTCTGTTGTTTCTCTCAGCTTACGCAGAGCTGGGGCAGGAGTGTAAAGTGAGTGCCAGCCGTGAGATTCGCGGCTCTGCGGCGGATGCGATGGGAGCTGCGGGGTTGGAGCGGGGAAGGACGGAGCCTCGGGGCTGTCTCTGGAGCACAGAACCTCCCAGTCTGCCCACTGTGGGAGGAGAACTGTCCACAACCCACTGTAGACCCGGGGGGTTGGGTTGTGCAGTCTGACAGGAGCCACTGTGTCACAGTGGCCTGGCCCTGCAGCTGGGCTGCCAGACAGACACACTGTCTGCTCGTGGTCAGGTTCCAGAATAGAATATGGGTTAGAATATGGGATCTGATGAATGCTCTCTTTCCAATCTGGCTGCCTTCCTGCTGAGTTTGATGATTTCTCTAGTTCACTGACGCGTAATGTCTGTAAGAAATGATAAAATACAAAGCTGAGCGTGGAAAACATGCTCTGTCCTGAAGAGCTTAGAGCTGACAGCATTGCTGTTCCAAACCCTTACCTGTGTGCTTCTGCACATGAGCTGTCCTGCTGAAGTTAGCAGGGCCATAGAGTATTCCCACGGAACAATTCCATGTGGCTTCATGATGGTGGGAATGTAGAAGTTCTCACTGCTACATTCACTGCTTAGGCACGGCAAGAGGGGCTTTTAAAGTGCTTTTAAGACCATGGTGCTGTTCTGTGTGGAGGGCTGGGAGCTCCAAGAGCAGCAGAGATCCTTGCAGATGGAGAAGCAGCAAGTGCCTTTGGTCAGGGATATTTGAAGAGCACTTCTCTGCCCTTGCCCTCCTGTGAAGGTGGTGTTTTGTACTTGTTTTGTGGGTCACACCCTTAGTGTCTGCCCTGTGATGTCCTGTGATCTTGTCTCCCCTGTGTTAGAGAGGCCAGATTTGTGTTCCCAGTGCCAGTTGTCATGTTGGGAGTGCCCAGGTGGTAAGACACCTACAGGCTGTAACTTGTATTCTCCTCTCAGCTTTCAAAGGCATCTGAAATCAGTGGGGAGGACTTGCGTGTCTCCACCTGCTCCAATGGGGAGCTGAATCAGCCTGTGGTGAGTCACCAAAAACTCCTTGTCCCTTGGGTGTGGGGCTTCGGGTTTCTCTGGGATGGTGCAGCCAGGTAGTGCTGTGCCCACTCCTTGCAGTGCCCTTTCAGCTGTGGCACAGGCCAGCAGTGTCACCCTGCACCTCACAGACTGGGTTTGTGGGTGAGGTAATATCCCTGAAAAAGTAGGTCACATATTGCTGGGACTGTGTTTAGATAATTGCAAAAAAGGAAAATAATAAGCAGTGTAAAAATTGTGCTTTAAGGGACTCAGCAGCTTTTGCTAAGGGGGGTGTGTATGGCTGTGAGACCTGGCTCTGGAGGGTGCCTGTGGGAGAACAGGCAGGAGAGAAGCCCTGAGATGGGGGGGAGATGCCCATCAGCATCTCTTCATCTCCACAGGAAGCTGCCATTGCCATCTGCCAGTGGGAGCAGAGGCAGCATGGCCAGCAAATGGCTGAGAATATCATTATTTATTGGGGTTGGTACAAGCCTGTGTTGGCAAGTGGCTCTGCCTTGTGCAGTGCTGGCTCATGGGCATGTGTGTGCACACACTGCCCTGTGCAGCCAAGTGCAAGGCCCCCACAGCCTCTGCCAGGAGGAAGGATTGTCAGAGAATGAATACCTTGTGGCAGCTGACTTTTAGGAAAAAATATGAGGAAATGTGCAGGGGTATCATAAAGAGGAGCAGTAGAGGCTGGGGGATTATGTGTGCCCTTTGGATGTGCCATTCACCACCCCTGCCTGCTGTGGTTGATGTGGAAGGGTGCACTGGGAGCGTGACAGAGCTCTCAGTCCCGCAATGTCTTCCCTGTGTGGCATTGATGTACCTGGACCCCACAGGGAGGGTTTCCTTAGGGATCTGGTGAGGGGAACTGCTGCTGACCTGCCATCAGTGGGGTGGGCAGTGGGGATTGCAAGCCATGTCAGGATTTTGGTTTCAGGGTCTCTGGCAAACCCTGTGTGTTCTCATCAGACGTTGATACTTTTCTGCTTTCTTCTTTAGGAGTTGGGCTTCCAGAGGCAGCTTTCTGAGGAGGTATTGGATGCAGGGGCTCCATCTCCTGTTTTGGACAGCCCCATGTGCAAGGTGAGTTCTGTGTGTGTGATCAGGGATGATCCATGAACAGGCAGGTGAAATACTGGGGTGTGTTGCACTAACACTGTGATGCTGTCAGTGTAAAGGCTTTGCAGAGGTGAACAGGAGCATTGTGTGAAGTGTCAGGGATCAGAGCAGCACTACCAGGGCATTGTTTTTTCTGCAGGGATGAGATGCACAAGGCTACATAAAGAAGCTAAGCCTTCAGGAGTGCACATATGCAGGCTCCCCTGCGCGCTTTCCCTGCCCCAATAGGAGTGTCAATAAATGGCTTTCCTGGGGAATGATGGAAGTAGTCTATTTTACTTTCTTCTTTTGTGACTATATTTGTCCTTTTCTTTCTCTTAAGCAGATAGGAAGGATTTGTGTAGCAGAACACGATAGAAATCAATGGGAAGAAAAGGAGGCTAACTCCCTCTGACAGATTTTGGTAGAGGGAAGCTTACTTTTAAGCATTTGGTTGTCTTGCCAGCTTTCATGAAGAGGGGAAAACAGTCTCCTTTCAGTGAGGCTGTAGCACACTGAGCACATGTGTGGGCACATGTCTGTCCTCCTGTACTGTGTTATTCTGGGATGTAGCAATGGTTGGGCAGTTCTGACTGAAGGTTGCTGTGCATCTTGGGTTTATCCTTGTCTTCTCAGCATGTTGCTGAGTTGGCTTCCTCAGCCCCACGTTCCTCTGGAGCATTCCTGCTCCATCTCAGTGCGATGTGTTGGCTGGGAGTGCGGTGGAGGGCAGGATCCAGCTGGGGTTACTCAGCCTTGTGCTGATTGTGAGTGATCAGCTGCTCTGGAGGAGACCCTGAGTGGCAAACTCCCCACCTGTCCAGCAGAGAGGAGCAATCCGGTTTGTAAGGTTGTGTCTGGAGAATACACCTGTCCTCTTGTGCCTAATAATGAGCATAATCAGATGTGAAGGGAAAACAAAACATATGCCTGCTGTGTTCCCCCTCTCCCTCCCTGCAGCGCAGACACTGTGCATGCAAATGCTTGTTGGAGCAGCCACGTTGGAGTTTATTACAGCCCTGTTTGGGGAGAGCTGGGTGTGAAATGGTGCTCCCTGCAGAACTGCAGCTGCTCTTTTGTGTCTGTACACAGAGGCTCGGCTGGAATGACTCTGGTTGCAGGAATGTGCCTGCTTCCATGTAAGGAGCTTGCCTTGCTTTGAATATATTAACAAAATACTCTGTTGTGAAAAAAAAAACAACATTTCTGGCAGCTCCATGAGCACAAAATTGGAGGGTTTTGGTTGGCATGTTTTGGCAGGAGCTGTGGTGGCTGCAGAAGCTCTGTGGGATGTGTCCTGCTAGACCTGGCTGCTCTGCTGGCAGAGGGAAGGCTGCTCCTTCCCACCTTCACTTACTGAATGTGCAAGATAAAGAATCCTGGAATATAAAATATCCTGAATTGAAAGGGGGGACCCATGAGGATCATTCAGTCCAACTCCTGGCACTGTTCAGGACACTCCAACAATCCCACCATGTGCCTGAGAGCATTGTCTAAACACTCCTTGAGCTCTGACAGCCTTGGGGCCGTGACCACTGCCCTGGGGAGCCTGTTCAGTGCCCAAACTTGGGGAAAAAGACAAACCTGTGTCTGAAGTGCTTAGTGCTGGCACCTCGCTCTGCCAAGGGGGGACAGTGGTGAGGAGTGGGATGCAGGCATGATCTAAGCTGATGCGAGATCCTCCTGCTGAGTCCCTCAAGCTGATGTGAGATCCTCCTGCTGAGCCCTTCGGGATCTTTGTTGTGCAGAGGGAGGAGATGGTCCATTATCTGTCATTCCTGTTGTTCACACAACCGGTTCTGTGTCCTGAGCATGTGAGGTGTCCTCTGTGGACACAGCTGGGCAGAAAACTCTGCTGCTTGAGTTATTGGCACTGCTTGGGATCCTGGGGGGCAACAGGAGGGGCAAGGATCTAACAGTTCCACAGACAAAGCTTAAAATCTGCCCTCATTACCTGCAGACAGGTGCTGTCCTTCCAAATGTGTCCAGAGATTCCTGCAGTCCTGGGGAGGGACAGCCCTGTTGGGCAGAGGGGCAGTCACAGCCCCGTGCCTGGGCTCAGCAGAGGTGCCCTGTGACTATTATCCTTGCCCATTTGTCTGGCTCCTTCCCGTTCCCAGGCAGCGGTGACAGAGCCCATTTTGAGCGAGGAAACATTTGCTGAGCTCCTCGGTTCCCGGGAATTGCAGTCATTAGTTACAGCGGGGCAGGAGGGAGGCTGGGGGTGGGGGGCTGTGGAGAGCTCTGCCCAGGCTGATGTGATGGAAGGTGACAGCACTTTCAGGGAATCCTTCTGCTGTTTGCTCCACTGAACATTTGCATAAGTTACTGCTGTTTTAATTCTGTGTTGTTTTGGCCCTGCTCCACATACAGGAGGGGCTGGGCTCATCTGCTGGTCCTGTGCTCACCAAGAATTTATGAATGGGCTGTGCTTTTGGGGACCCAAACTGTGAACAGGGAGGGTGAGCCCTCACTGCCTCCTGTGGAGCTGGCAGGTGAGGAGGGAAGTCCTTCCCCCTCCCAGGTGAGCTGTGCAGTGTCTGCTGAGGGGACAGAGGGGTCTGGGAGCTGGCAAGTGGGCAAAGGAGCAGGTGATACTATTTCACATTCAAATATTTGCTATTTGTATTTCAGATATTTACTGTGTCATAAATAAGCCAACTGAATGCTCAGTGTGCTGCTGAGGGGGCTGGCTTCCCTAGCAGCACCCACCCTGATGTGTCCTAGAGTCAGAAATCCCTGGACTGGTGACCCTGTGTGTGTGCTGCCCTTCACAGCCTGCCTAGAACCAGGATGGGAGGCAGGACTGAGCCCTGATGTGATTCTGGTCCCAGCCAATACATCAATTTGCTTTATGGCCACAGTGCATTACTTTGTGTGTGACATTTTTCTTTTAGGAGATTTTTGTCCTGCATTTTTCAGGAAGTTTAGTGTTACTTGGGAATGTAAAATGACCTTCAGGTAAAAGCCAAACCTGTGTCCCAAGTGCTTAGTGCTGGCAGGGAGTTCATCTTCTGTATTGAGCTCCCAGGCCTCTCGTTTTGCTTTTGGAAACATTCCTGCAAGGCATTCCTGTGCTGTTTGGAGCCCCTTGGTTATCTTCAGAAGGCACATCCAGTGTTCTGGAACAGCCTGTGGATGCTGTGTGGTCCTTGGGCTCAGTGCTGATTCTGTGGACCTTCAGCAGAACCCCTGTAATGTCTTTGATGGTGAAGGAGCCACAAACTCCACACTGTTTGCTTTTACCTGCAGGCCCAGGAGGTGGGAGAAGAGGAAAAAGACCAAAGCAAAGCCAGTATAGAGGAAGAGCAAAGCAAAAGAACAAAAGCTGCTGAGAGGTATGGTACAAACAGAGCAACTCAGGAGGTGTGGGCAGCTGTAGCTCCTGATGCCTTTCCTGCTTTGTCCTCCCTGCTCTGCTTGCTGTAACATGGACAGGTGTCCCCTCTACAAGACCTCGAGATGCTGCAGCTTCTTACAGCTTCTTACTAAACCTCTCCCTTCTCCTGTCACCTCCTCAGCACTGTCTCAGAACTACTTCTGACTGGGTGAGCAGTGAAACTGCCTGTCCATCATGTCTTGGTGGCTGCCCCAGCTGTGACTCAGCCTTCTGTCTCCCTTACAGCTCCCTGACTATTCTTGAAAGCTCCAAAAGTCACGTTCTTGCCAAGATGGCCTGAACCTTTTAACACAGTGTGCTGGGCCCTGTGGTGTTGAACCAGGGGAGATGTGGCCCTTGGCTTTTGCCTGATGATAGACTGTTCTGGTTCTGAGTCAGCCCCTGGTTTCAGCACTGGTCCTACTGGGCTGCCAGCTCCCCACTAGGCAGAGCCTCTACCTGAAGGCTCTCAGGGCCAGCCTGGTGCCCGTTTCTGGTGCCAGGAGAGTCCAGCTGTGATGTGAACAGTTCTCACTTCTGGACCACCACAGAAGTGACCTGCACCAGGTGTAAGCATTAAGCTATTTTATTTCCTGGTAGGTGGGCAGCTCACCAGCTGTTGCCCCAAGAGGAATGCTGGCTTCCAGACCCTCAGTTACCATGAGGACTAGGCTGTTCAGGGGAGCTATTTCCAGCCTGTTTGTGGTGATTTGTTTAAAACTGTGCTGAGCAGTGAGCTCCCTGCTCCCTCGAGCCCCTCCTCCTTGGAGAGCTGCAGTGTGGCATTTACAGATGAGCTGTGTCAAAGTTCTTGGCTTCCACACAGTTACATGTTCTCCAGGGCACTGGGAACCAAGGAGCTGTTCCTTGTGCCAGGAAAACTCACGAGCAGAAGAAACTGCAGCCCATCTTAATGATTGGCTGCGTGACATGGGATTTGAAGCCTTGTTCTTGCAGGAGCTGTTCATGTGAGGGTCCCCAAAAATGTGTTCTGCCTGCAGGAGTTGTCTCCTTATCACTTGGTGCCTGCTTCCCAGCTGAGCATCCTCTTGTGCTCTCTGTCTGTGAAGCTGCTTGTGCTTGCCTTGTCTCTCCTTTCTGCACTTCTAAGATGAAGTAGAGCTGTAGATACAAACATGCCTGCCAACACTCCCATCTGTAATTTGGACAGCAGTGTGAGTGTTGCTGATAGGGCTGATGTACCTTGGGAACATTCTCTGAGGACCTGGAAAGAGTGGGATAACCCAAGGATGATATCCAGTGTTTTGAGACTGACACCCATTACATCCTCAGCTGCTTATTAGTTTGGTATGAGGTGGTGGGAATGGTGTGGAGCCTCCCTGTGGCTTTGGCAGCCCTGTGTTGGATGAGCAGGCACCGTTGGCAGCCATGGCTTAGTACCCACCTGTGTCACCTGCACATCCTGTCATCCCCTGCCTTGTCCACCTGCAGCAGCCACTAGACTGAGCTGAGCTAATCTGTCCTTCTGTCCCCTCTTTTGTGCTGCGAAGTGAGAGGGATCTCAGTGCTTGTGAAACATCAGAGAAGTGTTCTGGTTTAGAAAATCCTGATGATGGGGAGGAGGCTGCGGCCCCGGAGCAGGAGGAGGGACCACTGGATAGCCTGATGGATCCAGAGGAGCTTTGTGCCCCACAGAACACGTAAGGGTTTCCTTTCAGTCCCTGGTGGTGTGATTGTGACAGCTTTTGTGCTTTTGTCCCCCTTTGTGGTGGCTGGAGCTCGCATGTGAAGCCGGAGCTGCGGTTTGGTGGGCACGGCAGAGCTCCGGCAGCTCCATGTGCACATCCCGGCAGCTGTTCTGCTGTCAGGGTGCCAGGCAAGCAGTCTGTGCTGGAGAGGGCGAGAACAGCAGCTCAGCCCTCCAGTTCTGTGGCTCAGGACTCTGTGGGATGAGAGAACCGTTTGCCTTGTTTCTGGGAAAGCCTCCTCTGTGCTGGTGTCGCTGACAAGGCTGCGAGTGCTCACCCTCCCTGAGAAACAGAACTTGCCAGGTGGGGCTGGGATAGGAGGGACAGCAAAAACTCAACAAACCACCCCAATTTTACAGCCACTGGGAACATTGTTTGCATTGAAGTAAAGTAATAATGAGGTCAGAGCTCCTGCTCGAGCCACCATTCTCTGCTGCTGCACTTTTGATGGTATTTGTGGATCTGTACCTGCAGCTCCTCTGTGACAGAGGCTCAGTAGGTGTGATTGTGCTGACTTTGCATTCTGTGTCAAATGACACATCAGCAGATGCAACTGGAAAAATTAGGCAGTGTCTCTTGGGACAAGGGGGTGAAGAAGGAATCTGTGTTGTGGAGACCTGTGCAGTGTCTCCCCTGTTCTGCTGGGAATTGTGGTGGTGTGCATCAGCTGGATCTCCTTTTGAGTCAGAACTGGGGCAAAAGGAAGAACCTGATAGAAAGGTGGAAGTGGCTGAATTGCTCTGCAGAGCAGCCTGATAAAGGACACCTGCTGCAGGCAGCATTATGGGGAGCACCAGTGAAGCAGGTTTTTTCCAGAACCCCACTACCTTCCTCTGTCTTGTTCTTTTTGCTAATGGCTGCAAAAGTGACCTTTTCTCTTCTGACTTGAGGCTGTATAACTGGGGCTGTTATTTCCCTGATTCCTGCCAGAACAGAAGTCACTCTGCCTTATGCTGACAGTCTCAGCATGGTGAGACCTTCCTGCTCCAGCTTTCACTAGCAAAGAATGAAAATTTTTCTTCATAGACTAATCTCAATTTTCCTCTCCTTTCCCTTCAGCCTCCCTCAAACCTTATAATTTTGCTGCTGTCTATCTTAAAAAAAGAGCTTAATTAGAACCAGACTGGGTCTGAATTTTTGAAGTGCTGAGGGCTTTCTGTTGCCTGGATTTGGCAAACTTCCAGCTCACTTCAGGTTGCAATTGCAGAAAAATACCTGGTCCATCAGAAGCACCAATCCCTGGGCTGGAAGCAGGTCCTGATGGCATCTGCTCCTGTGCCTGGCAGCCTGGTCAGGGCTTTATGGCTACTAGATCTTTCATGAAGTGAGACTCTGTTGCCCTCACAAGGTGAGCTCTGATGGGCCAAAATCTGAGTTACTCAGGAGTGCTGCTGGGGCTGGGTGTAATTTGTCAGAGCTTCTCTGGGAGTCAGCAAGAGGATCCACCAGTGGTGGACCTGAGTGAAGCTTCTGGAGAAGGTGGCTCTGAGATTTATGGTTTGGAGTTGATACTCTTTGGGGGGATTTTGCTGTTCCTTTTGTGTTATTCCATTTTCTGCCACCCTTTTGCTAAAGGACCTTTCTCTCTTTGGTAGGCAACCTGAGAAGGAAATCAAGCACCAGGAGTCCTTGAACCAGCCTAAGGAAGAATCCCTGGAGGAAATAACCAAGGAGGTGGAGACAGATCTTGAGCAGGAGGAAATTCATTTATTTCAAGCAGGGGAGGAGAAAATTCAGCAAATCCAGAAGGAGGAAGCAGAGAAGCTTGATCAGCAAAAAGAAAACTCCCTTGGGTACTTGCCTTTTTTACTCCATCTCCTCTGAGCCTTTCCAAGCTGATTTCGTTGCTGCTGGCCACAGACTCGTGCTGTGGTAGCCACCACCTTGGAAGGGGTGGTGCTTTGCAGAGTTATGGGTGAGGAGCAGGATCCAGGCTCTCAGGGAGGAGGAGGAGGAGGAGTGCAGGACTCTCTGCCTGGCACAGGCAGTCCTGTGTGTGAGGATCTGCACGCCTTGGGATGGACAGTGCCCTGCTGTCAGAGCACAGGCAGCCTCAGGAAAGGGCTCTCCAGCACTGAGAGGAGAACATCTTCCCTCCTGCTGCAAGATGAGCTCTGATTCCATCCACACACAGCCTTTGGAACACTGAACTTGTCTCTTATGTTTAACCTGGGAGAAGTTTCCAGTTCAGTGCTTGGAGCTTTACCACCTGGCAGATGTTCAGATCCTGGGCTAAATGGTAGTTACAGGACTGGAAATGGGAGCATTAGAGGAGATGAGGTTACCCCAGAGGAACTATCTGGAGCTCTGGTACCGCATGTTTTACAGAGGGGCTTCCAAACAAGGCTTCCAGGAGTAGTGCAGGGATGGCTGTGTGAGACCCAGGATCTGATGGCAACACTGGGAGCTGTGTCCTTGCCTGGGAGGGAATTTTTTTTCTTGAGGCTTGTGTATTACTTTGATGGACTTGATACTTATGTTCTTAGCACACTGAGCAGCCAGAAACAGCATCTTGACGTGAGATGTCCTGGGGATACAATCTGAGTGTGAAGGAAGATGCAGAAATTGCAGCTGAAGGGAAAAATGTGTAGTAAAAGGTGTCATATGAAAATATGGAGCTTCCAGATGTACTTATGCATCCAGGTACCTTGCCTGGGAGCCTGCATCCATTTAACAAGAGTTGATCTCACTTACCTGCAAAAAAGCCCCCAAAAACCAAATCTCAAGTCCAACCTATGATGATATAGCATGTTTTTAAACCACACTGCTCAGGTTTGATGCTGGGGCTGCATCTTCTGTGGCAGCAGCAGGTCCTGCAGATGTGGGGGAAATGAAAGGTCTGGAGTTGGGTGGGTACAGCCAAGTGGGAGCAGCAGCTGAGCTGTAGCCCCTGGGGAGGTGGTTGGAAGATCTTAAAGCCTCCTGAATTCTTTTCTTTTTTTTTTCTATCTGCTCATTTCTCAGGACTCCAGAAGAAGATTTGGCAAAGGCTTCTGAGGAAGAAGAGTTGCGTGTGAGAGAGGAAGAAGCTGAGAGACTTGCAAAGCTGAGAGCCAAAATCACCTTGGAGACTGAGGCAGAGGAGGAGAGGATGAGGTGAGAAGTTCTGCTGCCATCCCTGGGGATACAAACCCTGCTGGTTTGGGAGGAAGGATCTTGCACGCCACCAGCAGCTGCTCAGAGTGGAGATCCTGAGCTGTTTCCCTGCCGTGGCAGCAGGTCTGAGCCCTGACTGTCCAGCACTGAACCCTCACTGCTGTGTTCTTATTACAAACCCATCAGGGCAGAGCAGGAGGCCACGCTGCAGAAACTAAGGGAAGAGTGGGAATCCCAGCAGCTGATGGAGAAGGAGAGCCTGGAGAGGAAGCAGCAGCTTGCCTTGAAGGAAATGAAGCTGGAAATGGAGGAAGCCCATCAGAAAGAGATCAGGGAGCTGGAACAAGAGAAGGAACAGTTCTTAAATGAGCTCAGGGAGAGGTTAGACAGGGAGAAGAAGAAGGTGAGATCTTTTATTACCAGCCAGGGTCAGGCCTGAGCTGTTCTCACTGACCTGGCTGGCATTGCAATGCTGAATTGTTAAGATTAAATCACACCTGTATGTGCTTTAATAATAACTCATTTAAAGCGCAAAGGGAAGATGCCAGATGGGCTGTTAGAGGCACATTGAGGAGGGCAGAACTCCCCCAGTTGTTATTACAATGGTGATGAACTAATAATTATTTAAATAGCAACTTTGAATTCGCAGATGAGAGAAGGATGGTTGTGTGTCTTGCTAAGCTAAACTAAGCTCTGTTATCAGATCAGAACTAAATGAAACCACTTTATCGGCTCCAAACACCACTTTGGGTACTGCTTTACTCCTTCAGGGACACGGGGAGTCCTTGAATGGGGCAGTTTCTAGTTTTTTCAGCACAGCATGATTAAGATCCATCGAAATCCCCTGGGAGGGGGAAAGCACAGAGAGTAAAGGCACCTTGTACGTGATCCAGTTTGGAAGGAGGGGTTACCATTGTTCTTTTTGATGCTTATGGATAGAATTTAATTGCAAATTCGTCTTGTACTGGCATATCCCCACACGTAGAGGTTTCCCAGCAGACTGTTTTGCTCGTGTTTCTATAGGCAGTAGAGGAGCTGGAGGAACAGTTTGCAAGTGAACTCCAGCAGCTGAAGTCTACAGCAGGAGAGAAGCATCATAAGGTAAAGATGGTGCCCCTAGAACGTAATTTGTTGGGGTTTTTTAGCTCACACTGTTGCCAAAGGTGGCCAGGGAGGGTGGCATTAATTTTTTTCCATTTCCTAAACGTGGTTCTGATCTGGCTCAGCATTTGGCCATGCTCCAAGCAGGGGGTGGTGAGACTGCACACACCAGGGTTCTGCCATGCTGCTGCTTCTCTGTAGGAGGGCACTGAATGGATGCTCTTGTGAGGGTGACAAGTCTCTGTGGGTGGCTTTCATGGCAGGTCATTTCCAGCCTGCAAACCCAGCTAGCAGAGGCACAGAGGAGCCAGGAGGCTCAGCTGCACGAAGACTTGCAGAGAGCAGATCAGAAAGTGCAGCAAAAAGTGTATCAGCTGAAGGAATACGAGCGTGAGGTGAGTATTCACCTTTCTCTGCTCAGCTGTGTGGTGAGATCTGAGAGCCCATGACCCCTGCCCAGGGGTGACAGTGGTGCCTTAGGGGAAAGGACACCCCTCAGCATCTCATCCCACTGGGGTGAAGGTGCTCCCCAGACCACAGCCTGATCCCACTCTGGATTTCAGTCCTTTGACATCCTTCCCTTTCATCCCCACAGCTCAGTGAGCTCATGAGTGAGAAACGGCGGGAAGTGGAAAAAGACCACGAGAGGAGAATTGAGAGGATGAGAGAGGAGCACCGGGAGGCCTTAGCACAGATTAAGGAGCAGTATGAGGAGGAGGTACTGCTTTCCAAAGAGTGTCTGTGTGTCTGTTCACTTACTGGAGAGTCCTGTGCTTCACTGAGGTGTTCTCCTTGCCCCACTCAGGAGCGCAAGCGGAGGACGGAGCTGCTGGAAAGGCTGCAGAGTGAGACCGTGCAGCTCTGGCAGTCCCACAACACTGAGGTGAAGGCTCTGCAGGCAGAGCTGGAGGGGAGGCTCACTGACATGAAGCACAGGCACAGGGAGAAGGTGAGGAACACCTCTCTGCACCCTTGGGGGTGCCCAGGGTACCCCACACCTCGTGCCCCTGCCACCTTCCACAGCCCAGGGTGACTGACATGAGTAACAGGTCACACTTCCCAGTCTGTGTTGTTCTCCCTGTGGCAGAACTCTGCTGGGAGAGGGAGGAATTTGTGCCACTCTCTCTAACTCAGCATTTCTATGCAGGAAAGAAAACTGCAGGATGCAGAGAACGAGCTTGAAATACGTTTAAAGAGCCTCCAAGCCAGATCAGAGCAGCTCCTTAGCCAGGTGAGTCGGCCTTGCAGGGGTTCCCTTGCATGTGCCAATCCTTTGGCTGCTTCTTCCTGGGAGACTGTTCAGAAATGCTCAGCCAGGACTTCTGCTGCTGTCCCAGTTACAGGCACAACTTCCATCACACATCAGGGCTAAGCATTCCTGGTGGTGCAACCTCAGGGCTGGTGTTTGCAGTGAAAATCTAAGCTGTGGGTTTGCTCAGTGCTTTGGGAGACAGTGAGTGACTCTGAGAGGGACAGAGGGATCGTAAAGAAAATCTGACAACAAGCCTTGGGTGTTTTGAAATGGTCTTGAAACTTAGGCCTGAGCTTCAGGTGCTGCTCAGCATCAGCAGTCTCCTGGCTCTGACACTCACCTGCCTTCTGACCTGTGCACAGGAGGAGTCCCTGAGAAGGCAAAGGCAGCAGCTGCTGGATGAGGACAGAAGGACACAGCTTGAAAGGGAGGTATGTATGCTGAGTTCTGGAGAGGGGCTGTGCTGCTGGTAGGACTGAGGGCACCACACTGAAACTGTGGCTCTAAAATTAAAAAAAAAATATTGCTTCTAAACTATGAGGCTGAAAATCCCTCCCTGCCCCAGTGTGGGGTGCCATCCTGCTGGGAGGTGGATTAGCTCTGAGCTGTTTCCCAAAGAGAAGAGACAGTCCTGTTCTTCCATGTGTGTGTACAGCTCTGAGTCCCCCTGAACTGTGCAGGCATCGAGCCCTTGTGTGCTGTGTGTGCCTCTTATTTTGGTGTTGTGTAAATGACCATGAGGGGTGTTTTGTTTTCTTCTAGGAAGCTGCTTTGGCCTCTCAGGTGCGCCTGGAGGAGAGCAGGAAGGAGCATGGCAGCCTCCTCGAGTCCGTCCGGCAGCTGCGCAAGTCTCTGGAAGAGCTGCAGGACCAGAAGGCTGAGCTGGAGGCTCAGGTGGACCTGCTGCAGACCCGGAGCCAGAGGCTGCAGAGACGCATTGGGTGTGTAGGAGCAATGTCCTCTCATACCAAAACCACTGCCCTGTGACCTAACCTGGGCATCTTTCTGACACCTGAATGTGTTGGGATTCCTTCAGACTCCTAGTGGTGGTTTTGGTGCCTGTCAAGGGCAGGGAGGTTCTGGGGGCTGGTTGCAGACAGATTATGAGTAGCTCAGGTTGTGAATTTGCTCCTTTACCTCTCCTTGCTGGGTTTGTCTCCTCCACACCTGCTTTATGTGGTTAATGAGATGCTGTGAAAGGGGCACTGAAGTGCAAAGGAGAGATTTCCTGAGGTAGCTGAGCTACTGGGAAGGGTGGGAAGCAGCTTCCCTGCCCAGCCAGGGGTTATGGCCTTGTCATCACACGCAGACCCAACACTGGTTCTGTCTTACACACCTGTGGCTCTTTCCCTCCTGGAATCTGGAGGTCACTTTGGACACCATTGCAGCCAGGGTGGACTGCAGGCTAATCAAGTGCCTCCACTGTTGCCTTTTCCTGTGGCAGTGAGCTGGAGGAAGCAGTCAGGAGCAAGCAGGAGACTCTGAAAGAACTGGAGGCAGAAGAAAGTGTGGAATCTCCAAGAAAGAGAGCAGAACTCCGTGTTGAAGACCTGAGAGAAAGCACTCAAGCTGTGAGTAAAGCAGACTCTGAAGGTGTTTGCCTTGTGAGATCTGAGGCTGTAACTCCCTTGAAAATCCCAGCTTTTGTTCCTTCTGTGTGAAATCATTTGAGATGTGGGGGTATATTTCTCTTTGCCAGTATATTCAGTTGTATTTGCTGATTTCTGTCTGTTATTAGTGAGCGGAGAGGAGTGTGGGATACTGGAGTCAAAAACAGGGCTTAAATTGGGTTAGAAATCACTGTCTTACCTTCAAAAGTCACACAAAGAACATCTCAGGCACTGGTTTTGGAGCTGAACAGTACCATGGTGATGTCATTCCAAGTTTTTGCCTCTGATTGAATTCTTATGGTGTCCTGGGGTTCTGTTTCCCATACATATTTCTTAGTTTTTGAAATGTTTTACTCCTCAGCACTCACCCAGAGAACCTGCTTCCCTGGCCTCTCAGAGCCACGAGGAAAGCGACTTCCAGTTTGATCCGTGAGTATCTGTGTGCCAGAAGGGATTTTTGCTCTGGTTTTCCAAGTGAATGTTTTAGCTTGGATTTACACACAGTACACTGACAATCTTGTTTTTGGGAGGTGCTGTGTGAGTTGTGCTGGATGGCACAGGCAGCCAGGACTCATGTCTTCCTCTTTCCTGTAGTGTCCGGAGCTACATCTCTGCGGAAGGAATCTCCCTCCGGAATGCCAAGGAGTTCCTGCTGCGCCAGACCCGCTCCATGAGGAAGAGGCACTCGGCGCTGAAGGCTGCAAAGGTGCAGTGGCACCAGGATCTGCAGAAGGCACAGGAGGCAGTGCAGGATCCCCACAGCTCCCAGCTCCTGGAGGGAATGCGCCAGAACCTGGAGGAGGTGAGCCCTGAGCTTATTCACAAGGACATTGTGGCTACACAAGTGATCCCACAGCCCTGGGATCAATTCCTGGCTCTGCAGATGTGGTGACCCTGTTGGATGTGGGGTTTGGAAGTGAAAGCTCCTTTTTCTTGAGCTGAATTTGCTTTGAGCTGTGTGCTCTGCTTGCTGTGTACACAGCACTTCCCAAGCTCTGAGGGCTTGGGGGCAATTTCACTCCAGTAGCATCATTTCCTGTGCTGAGCAGCTTGAGATAATGAAAGTCACCCTAACTGCTAACACAGATCATTTCCTGTCATTCTTGGTTAATTCCCCTCCTTGGCCTGGCTGTTGATCCCCTGCAGGAGGCAAAGCACTTGGACAAGATGAAGTCTGCCATGCAGAAAGGACAGGTGCTGCTGCAGAAGAAGGAAGAGAAGCTCAGCCAGCTGGAATCTTCACTGCTGGAGGAGGTAAACACCAGCATCACTCCCAGCTGCATTCCCCCTGCCCAGAGTTCTTGGCCTCCTCCCCCAGGCCGGAGTCTGAGGGGCTTGTGGTCCCTGTGAGGGCTGTTTAGCTCATGGCCAGAGACTGGAGTTTGCCAGCAAAGCTGGATTTTGAAACACTTTCTATGAGATCACAAGAGATTGAGTGTGTGGCTGCAGAAAACAGCCTAAAAAAAGAGCCTGAAGACAACAAGGTCTAGGATGGAGGCTGCTCTCCCCACCAAGGCAAGCCTTGGAATTTCTTTGGCTCTGCCTGGGACCACGTGGCCTTGGGTGGGACGGCAGCAGATGGAAGAGCACCAGAGCTTTGATGGTCAAGCACTTAACCTTGGTGCAGAGAGGAGACACAGCCAGAGTTCTGAGGGCTATTTAAAGCACAAAAGGTGTTGACTCCTGTCTAGAAGGGCTAATTCACATGGCTGTTGGATTTGGCCTCTCACACTTCCAGAGCCCAAGCAGTCTCCTGACATTCAGAGTTTGCTGTCAGGGACTGAAGACAAGCTTGCCTTCACTTGACCTTTGCCTGACTGCATAGACAAGCTCTAGGCAGATTTCCAGTAGCATTTTTGTTTCAGGGATGATACAGCAGGTTTTATTTGTGTTGTTTTCCTCCTGACCAGCTCTCAGATGAGGATACTCTGAAGAGTGCTGCATACAAGAAGGTGGTGACTTTTGATCTGAGCGACTCTGAGGATACAGACACATCCATTGGAGAACTGTGTCAGCCTAAAAGTAAGTGCCTGACTGGCTCAATGTGCTGTGCTCAATGTGTGAGGCTCTAGCCCTATTTTGGCTTTCCCTTGCATCTCTCTGATGTTGTTCTCAGTAGTGTCTAAGGTAGGTCTGGTCTCCATGGTTGGGGCTGCTCTGTGTATGAAACTTGATTGGAAAAACTTGTTTCCTGCCTGTAGTGGCAGAGAAGAGGGATGGAATCCATGCATGAACTTGCCTTTGAAATCCCTGTTCATTACAAAACCTGGTTTCAGCTCTCCCCTCTGCTGCTGCAGAGCTGTATTGCTCTTCTGCAGGAGTCTGGGCTTTCCCTCCTCACATCCATGGCAGGAGAGGCTGCTGCAGTTCCCTCTCAAAAAAAAAAAAGCAGCTTGTGCCTTTTGTTGGTGTTCAGTTGCCTGTAGCTGGAGTTGGGCAGGGGAAGAGAGGCAGGAAGACAGAAGGGTCTTCTTCTGTTACTTGCACGAAGGCCACTCTTGTTAGCGCTTGCCTGCAACCCCTTTTTTTCTCCTTTCTTCCTTCAGTTGATGTGAGAACGGATTTATGTTCCATCCCCCAGCTGGACAAGATCCAGCACCTGAGGGACTCTCTGCAGTGTATCACCAGTGAGCTGAATGGGGTCCTGGGTGCCCTGGACTCTCTGAGCCGTCACCACACTCCTCTCTTCACCTCGACAGCCCGTGATGGCATCCCTCTTTCCACATACTCCTCCTTGGCAGGCCTGCGGGCAGGCAGCTCCCTGGGGGACCCTCCCAGGGTGTCTTCCACAGACAGGTGGGCCTGGAGCAGTGGGGTGAACCCCAGTCATTCCATCTCGGGGCGGTCAGTGGACAACATCCTGGCAGAGAAATGGCACAGGTATTTCCCAGGTGAGTCTCCTGTCCTTAATCCATCTGCTGCCTTGTCTACAACTTCTGATTTCTCAGCCCTGCCAGTTCTCGCCCTTACGATGCTGGAAGGGCAGATGCATTGGAGCTGCAGATAGGAAGGGTACCAATGGGATAAGGAATGAGAAGCTCATTCCAGAAGTGCAGCATATGGCTGATCCTGCCATCCTGCTGTTGCAGGAAGAGCTGTTGCTAAAGGAGCAAAAGAGGGCACATCCCTCTTCACTGGGAGCCTCCTGTGAGTGGCATGTAGGGATCACCATCTCTGCTTCCTTAACTCCACCATGTCCTTGACAGATGGCTCAGCTTGTAGGGGCAGTGTGTCCATGGTACAAGAAAGCAAGTGCACCTAGGTATAAAGACTATTGATTTTTGGGGGGTCTGTATTTAATGTCTCTTTTTCCAGATGGGATCTCATCGCTCAGTGGGAATCCCAAGCCTCTGGACAACAAGCTGGGATATGTATCTGCAGAGTAAGAGTCTTCTTCCTTGAGGTGTTCCATTGTGCTGCTGTAGTTTCTCTGGAATAATTGTTGGATCACATACATAGCAAGTAGATAACAAAATTATGAATTTCATATTAAGTAGCTAAGTTATACTGTTAGCTATTCACTGCCATGTGCCCAGGTGAGGAGGTGGCTTTTTGGTAATAGTGGCTCTTTCTGTAACAGCTCATCACTTTCTCATCAGTTCTGCCCAGATCTTTTTCCCACTTGCACTGTCTCTCTCTCTCTCATGTGCCACAGTGAAAAAATCCGGCAGTTCCAGCATTCCCAGTTCCATGAGCCAAGAAAGATGAGCATTGAAGGAATGATTGAGAGCAACAAGAAATGGCTGAAAAGCTTCAGGAAGGACTCAAAAGCGTATCCTTTACCTGGGTCTGGTCTTTAATTGTGTTCCACCTCCCTGCAGCAGGCAGGAGGAGATGGCAGGAGGTAAGTGAATTGGGAGCACAGCAACACTGAACAGCAGTTTTGAGGCCTTGGCCTCTACTTTAGTGCCTGGTTCTGCAAAGGAATGTGATGTTTAGCAGTTAGAGCATGAGTGACCTGTTTGCTGCTTCTTGAGCTGTACTTGACTGAGGGATTCTCCTCCCTTCCTTTCCCTGGTTGTGCTGTGATGCTCTTTAGTGATTCTGGTCTGACACAAAAGAGCAGCTGGAGCTGGTAATGTGGGAATTTAAAAAAAAAATGAACCAAATAGTGCAGAAGTGGTGGGAAAGAAGAGGGTCTGGTCTTTGCAGGCCCTGCCCTTGGCCATGAGCAGGCCCTGCTGAGCAGCCCAGCATGAGCTGAAGGCACCTGGAGACATGTGGACCTGGGCTGTGAGGGTTGGGCTTCCCCTGGAGCTCTTCTCCAGCTCCATTTTAAGGCATCTTGCAGTCTGAGGTTGGATCCAGAGAGCAAGACCTCTCTGTGCTGTTAGCAGGGATGCTCTCAGGCTATGTGGTACCTTTCAGGCTGTGGTACCAGTGTTGTGCTGGGGCTGTCTGTGTCTCCTCCAGCATTCATTGATAAGCAGCAAATCCCTGGAGCCTCCGTGCTGTCCTGAGCACTGTGTGCCTCTGAATTCCTTAATCCCCCTTTAATTCTGTTTGACTGGGATGCAGCAGGCTAAATACAGCATGTGTGCACAAGGCTGGCTCTGTACCTCAGTACCTGTCCTGTCTGGCTGTGCTCAGGTGTGTTAATTCCTGCTCTAAGCCAGGCTTTTCCTTCACCCAGCTGTCAGACCTCTCTTCCCGCGTGTGCAGAACCCCCCTGCCAACAGTTCCAGCACCAGCCTCCTCCAGCTAGGAATGGATGAAAACGGGCAAATTAAGGTGTACCACTACTAAAAGGTGAGATTTTTCTTTTGGAGAGATTGTGGGGGGTCTGTGCAGCTTCCCTGTGGTGTGCTGGATCTCAGTGATGCCCACCCAGCCATCACTGCTGAGTCTGTGTGCCATGTCCTTGAAAACAGGTCTCTTTGCAAGAGAGTGGAGGAAAGAGGAAGCAAACTTCCCAGGTGGATTCTTCTAATCCTGTAATGTGTCCAAATATACTTTATAGACTATTTAATCCAGCGGTGACATATCAGGGCTTCAATAAATCAACATTTCCCTCATTAGTATTCTAGCAATGGTGAGGCAGAGCTGTGAATCACGGAGGACTTTGAGTAACTGGTCAAGGGGGAGGATTTGAATCCAGCTGAGGCTCTGCTGCAGGAAATGTGTCAGGAAATGAGCCTGCATTGATGCCCAGCAAATGCTCAGTGGCAGGTGGGCTGTGTCAGCTGGCCCATGGCACTTGAGAGCAGGGAGAAGGAGCAGTGGAATGGTGCAGAGTCTGGGGGCAAAATCAAGGAATGACAGATTCTGGCTCTTGGGGCGTGTTCTGCTTGTTGGGAATGGAAGCAATAGGAACTGAGCCAGGAGTGGCTCTCCATGGTAGCACTGGACAAGCACTCCCTGCTCCTCTCTGTGCCAGGCTGGCCAGAGCTGCACAGCAAAGCAGCTGTGGGAGCTCTGTTCCCATGCCATGGATGTGCCAATGGCAATGGGAGCAGGGGATGGCAGGAGAGTGTCAGGAGTGTCTGCTGGTGCAGGCACTGCTGAGGAGTTCAGCGTCCTGTGAATGTCAAGACATAGCCCCACCTGCGTCCTTCCATGCCCTGGGGAGAGGAATCCAGAGCTCAGCTCAGCAGCTGGGGTCTCCTTCCCTGCACAGGGCTGGGGAGCCCTTGGCATCCAGCCCTGGATCCTGGCCTGGCTGCTCCTGCTGCAGCTCCATAGGGATCCTGGGAGAGCAGGGATGTGGGGTGGGCTGTGAAAGCTGGCTGAGGTGTTGGGATGAGCAGCTTCTGGACCTCAGCTGTGAGATGGTGGCTCGTGGCTTTGCTCAATGGCTGCAGTCATGTTCCTCAGAAAAGGCCGTATCCAGAGTGCATGCCAGCCTGCTGGGATGCACAGGCTGGGAGGGGAGGATGGTGCTGCTCTACCCAGTGGGGAGGGGTCAGGCTTTTGTACTTCTGGGGTGGGAATGTGGTATTTGGTTGTCTTTGTCAGTATTTTCTCCAAATTGATGCTAAATATTTTATGCCTTAAAAAGCTGCTGAGCCACTTGCCATTTTGCCTGATGAGGACGCCTGCACTTCAAGGGGATCCCATCTGTGAAATGATCTTCAAAGCCATTCTCCTGAGATGCCCCTCACCTTCCGTGCTGTGTGTGCTCCTTGGGTGGGTGATGATGCACAGCCCCCTTCTGCTCTGCTCCTGGGTGGGGTGTGCTGGCACACGCCGTGAGCATGGCAGGGAGATGTTTACATGCAAATAGAAATATATTTTTGATGAACATTGTTTTAAAACTCTCAAGAATGTCTGTATTTTATATTTTCTAGAGTTTTTGTAATTACTCAGCCAGCCTTAGTCCTCCCTAGGAAGGGAGGGATCAAAACACGGGTTTTCCATCTGCTGTTGGATTGCACCAATCCCTGCCTGTAGGGATTTTGCTTTTAGTTTCCTGGATACTGAGAGGACACATGGCAGCCCTTCCAGTCAGGTGTTTTAGAAGAGAAGACCTACAGTTCTGGCTTGCTGTGGCCAAAGCCACTTCCCTGAGTCCACTCTGTGTGTTGGGAGAAGTGTGGATTAATGGTGCAGAGAAATGCCATTTTTTTAACAATAACTCTGCTTGAAACATGTTCCTTTTTCCTGTTGAAACCTGGGATAGCAGCTGTATCTGGTTTTGTATGAAATTAAATCAACATGAGTCTGTTTTGTATGATGGTGATGGTTGTAGTTGTATTTTGTTGTAGCCCTGCATATCCAGCTGTACTTGCCTCTCACATCTTGCTTGTCTCTGGGCTGTCTCATGTTTTGTCTTGTCAAGGTCTTTTCTGGCAGTTTCCAAGACCACTTCAGCTCATTGTGGCTTTGTTACCATTATTCTTTTAACTACCTGGATAGGGTAGCAAATACAGGGACAGAAAAAGCTAAAAAACCCAAAACTACAAAACCAGAACTTCTCTTTGGCAACTTGGGATCTGTTAAAATGGTCTAAGTGTATATTGGCTGTTGCTGCTGATTTCCCATGTATTTGGGAGCAGCCAAGAATTCCCCCAGCAGTGTGCTGGCTACTTCTGGGATCCTGTGGTGGGATTGCTGAGTAACCTCCTCCCTAGGAATTAGGGAGGATTGGTGACATTCTTTTCCCAAGGCTTGTTCCTGTCCCCTTCTCACTTCCTCACAGCCACCTGGAGGACTGATGAGCCACAGGGAGAGCAGTGTGTGGATCATGCAAAAGTGAAGACTGATAGTTTTGTTCTTAAAAAGAAGACAGCACCACCAAGCCTTGACTTGCCTGAGGTCCTGCCATGTATTGTCTGTGCTGGTGTGTCCTTGCCAGCTGGAGAGCTGGGGAAGAGCTGCTGGAGGAGCTCTCTGATGGCAGCACACACTGTCCAGGCAGGCACCTGTGGGGACAGGTCCCCTACACCCCACTCCTGAGCAATTGCTGTGCAAAGAGCACAGGGCAGCTTTGAGACATCCCAAGTCCTGTCTGGACTGCAGGAGCCTCCTGGGTGTGGAGGCTTTGCTGTGATCCTGCGGGGGTGGGTCCCCACAGAGCAGGTCTGAGCCCAGCCTGGGGGTGGGCTGTGCGTGCGTCCAGTCACTGCCCTGCCTGTGTATGTGGAGAAGAGGATTTGCTTTTCCTGGAATGCCAGCAGTGTGTCTGTTGGAGAAACTTGGTGATTAGCAGAGCAAAAGGGCAGTGCTTGGTTACTTCACCAAGATGAGCTCGAGCCGTAAGCTCATTAAGGGGCTTGGTCTCTGCCTGCCCAAGGAGGGACGTTTCAGTCCCTGGCTGTTTGGACATCACTGTGCTCTGCTCCCAGAGCTGTGCCTTCCCAGCACAGGGGGAGCCCCTTGGACACCCTGGCCATGCTGGGCACCCTGATGACAGCGCTGTTCTTCGTGGTGAGGGCGGTCAGACAGGTGAGTCCGGGCAGCAGATGGGACTTGCTGCTTCCATTTTATTTCTCCCCTGGCTAGGGCTGCTCTCCATTGGGGGAGAGAGAGGAGGCAGTGGTCTCCACTTATCCTGGTGGGAATGGCCTTCTGTGCCAGCACAAACCACCCTGGGTGGGAGGTTTGGGAGGCCCATGGCCTCATTGTTACCCAAGGGCTCTGCAGCCCCACAGCCTCACAATGAGTGGCATGTCAGGGCGGTGCCAGGAAGGGTTCTGATCACTGGTGATGCATGTGGAGGAGCATCAGTTTGTGTTGCTCTTCCCCTTACTGTCCTCTTACCTGCTGCAAACCCTTTCCATGTGCAGCTCGGGACCAACCTGTTCCGTGAGGAGCCCCTGCCTTACCTGGTGTACCAGCCCCTGCCCTGGCAGGTCCAGTGTGTGTCCCAGAGCCGCCGCACCAGCAGGGACAGTGAGGTGAGGGCTGGGGGCACTGCCAGGACAGCTGGCTTGGGGGGTGGCACTGCCTGCTGCAGGGGGCAGCTGTGTGAGCCAGGCAGGATGCTCAGAGCAGAAGGCATGGGTAAGAAAGAAAATAATGTCAGGAGGTGGGATAAGCTGAAGAATGTAGGAAAGGTATTTGCAGGCAAATTCAGGCTAATGTTTTTTAGGAATGGAAATATCTCCTCGCAGGCATGGCATCCCAGGAGCTGCAGGTTCATAGTGCAGGGGCTGGAATGGGGGAAGCAAACCCAGCAAGCCTGTCTCTCCTTGTTGGTTTAAAATGCAGATCCAGTGAGGATAACCTGTGCCAACATCCATCCTGAGGTGTGCCAGTACATCTCACAGCTCTGAGTTTGGATACAAAATTATTTCCTGCCTCTCCTTGGAGGTCTTTTCACAAATTGCAGTTTAATTAATCAATGCTCTTTAAGGATACAACACTAATCATGTTCCAGTTTCCCAAAGGGAATGGAAAGTGGAAGGCTTGGTGGGGCTAGTGCTGTCCCTTTCAGAGCTTCCCAGCTGGCCTGAAAGGGACTGTCCTCACGGCCTCTTCCTGGAATATAACTAACTTATTTTCCTTCTCTACATCTCCAGAGAGGCAGGAGCTCTCGGCACAACAGCATCTACTCACTTTCTGGAGAGAAAGGTGAGTATGGAGCAGGCAGGGAGGCAGTAAAAAAAACCCCACCCAAGTAATGGGAGAAACTCCAGTCTGGGACTGTGGATGCAGCAGAAGAGCAGGCATTGCAGCACCTGCATCCTTCTTGGCCTTTTAGTTCTTCCAAAAATCTGGCTCTGTGACATTATTAAGGGGTATTTGATGATGAGGTATTTGTTAATATGTGTAGCATCAGACAGGGATGCACAGGTAAATATATAACAGCACATGTGTGTCTGTGCAAATCCCTGCTCCCCTGTCTGTGAAACCTGCCCCACTTATTTGGGGCCATGCTGGGGAGGTGGACACACATGCTGTGCCCCAAAAGAGCTCACCTTCCTCTTCTTGTTCTGGCAAACCCACCTGGTATTCACCTCCCTTTCCTCCTTGCTCTGGTCTCAGGGCTCTGCCCCTCTGCTGAAGTCAAGTGCTCAGCAAAGAGGATTTTGAGCAGTTCTATTCTTGGTGCCAATCGGATAAGGGGCAGTGGGGGCTGGGTGTGCTGGTGCTGTGACATCCCTCCTGGATGGAGCCAGGAGCTCTGGCCAGCCTGGTTGCTGGTTTGGGGCTTTCACTGCTCTGCAGTAGGTGCAGGTCCCCAGGCTGACAGTGGCTGAGCTCCTTGGGATGGGTCTGTTTCCTGTGGAGCTTTTGGCAGCCCACACAGCTGGGGCTCATCCTGCCAGGCACAGCAGCACCTGCCCCGTGGTCCTCAGCCTCTGGCACTGGATTTGTGCAGTGGGCAGGATTTACAGCTGATGGTGTGTCTTGTTAAGCAGGGCAGGAGGGAGCCGATTCCCAACACGGGCTTCTCTTATTTTTTACTTCGCAATTTCTTTTAGGCTTTGAAGGAAAATGGGTTCAGGTGACAGTGGTGAGTTTATGCAGCAGCATCTGGCCCCAGGATTCCTGATGGCTGCTCGGGGGGTGCTTAGCAGTGACACACTGGCTTAGAGGAGCACTGCTGAGTGGCTTTGATGCAGTTCCTGTTGAATTTCACAATACTTCCCTAATGCCACATTAAGCAGGAGTGGGGAGGGCTCCCATTTGTCAGCATGAGAGCTTTATTGCTGTGCAGGGCCGGGCTTTTTTTCTAATCTTATTTGTGTGTGCGAAAGTAAGTGAGCATCATACGTGGTGATTAAATGTGGGGAAGCTGCTGTCTTTGGGGAGTGGAGCTGTGTAAATAGAGGGCTTAGTGCTGCCAGGGAGGCTGGGCTTTGCTTTGCCTCCTATTCCCTGCTCCCTCTGCCCTGGAGATGTCCCTGTGAGCCAGTGGAGTTGTGGTTTCATGCTCTGAGCTCTCCAGCTTTTTTGACTTCCCCAGCAAGGAAAGATGCCCTGTCTGGGAGACTGGGTAATAGGGAGGCCACTGACTCTGTGAGGGTAATGCCAGAGTCCTACCCTGCTCTGTGCAGCCTCTTCAGGGCCACCAGCACTGCCTGTGCTCACTGTGGTGCTCTGTTGTTACCCTAGGTGATGTGACCCCTGATGCCAGCAAGGAGAGCAAGTTCGTCAGTGACCCTTCAGAGAGGGCAGCCATCACCATCCAGACCCACTTCAGGAGGTACCAACAGCAGAAGCAGGAAAAGAAGTAGACACATCAACCACCTGTGCCCTACACTGTACCTCCTGTTTGTCTGTTCTGCACCCCAGAGACATTTGGGGCTGTGGTGACTGTGAACCTGCCCCCTGAAATGTAGCTCTTGGTGCAGGTGTAGGTTCTCTGCCCTTGTGTTGGTCACTGCTCAGAGCGAGTTCTCCATCCTGCTCAGTCCTTCCCCAGACAGCATTGCCTTGTGGGCCAGGGTACAACTGGAGATGGGCTGTTGGGGACCTTGGAGTGGGGAGTGAAGCTGCAAGCCTGTCCTTGGCCAGCCCCTGGGTCACAGGGAGTGAGTCCCATCAGCTGTGTGGGTGGGAGTGGGGCCCTGCACAGCTGATGGTGGTTGTGCTGGCTGGTCCCCCAGCTGGGGGTTGTTTTGCTCCTTTTCTGGGTCTGCTGTCAGGTTTTCTGTGCAGAGCTGCTGAGCTGTGCCCCAAGAGCCCTTTGTTTTTCTCTCCAGCCATAATCATCCTGAGCTCTTCTAACCAGGGCTCTGTCCCCAGTTGCTGCTACTTACCTTCAGCTGGTGAGTGCTGGTGTTTGGTGTCTGGACTCTGTGCTTGGCTGTGGTGGCACTCAGTGCTTGTGGCTCTCCTCTGGAGCAGGGCTGGTGACATTGGGTTGGTCACCCTGGGCTGGCTGATACATGGGGGGTGTGTGGTAGGTATCCTGGGGTCTGGCTGGAATGCTGTTCAAGGCAGCTGGTAAAGCAGGCCTGAAACAAAACTCTGGATTTCTGAACTTTTGGGCTGTGTGTAGCTATGCAGGGCCAGGGCTTGTGCCTGCTGGGGAAGAGAATCCTTGCTAAGATGTAGAAGGAAATCTGTTCTAGCCAATTCCAATAAAGACTTAATAATCTCTGTTAATCTGTCCCTCTTTTTATCTTGCTAATCTACTTACTCTCACAGCTGAACACGCTTGCCTTTTCTATTTCTAATTCTAATTTCTCTTCTATTTCTATTTTGAGCCTGGGATTGGGATTTTGGAGGTGCTGCCTGGTGATGACCCTGCTTTAAGATGGGGCTGGGCATTTTTCTTTAAAATCTGTATCGTGTAAATGTTTCTAAGTCTTATGTGTTCTGAACTGGTTTCGAAATCCTTACATAAATGCTTGAGAAATGCTGGTTGGCTGCTCACCTCTTTCACTGCTCTTGGGGAGAGACAGAAGGGGCAGGACAGGTTTGCTTTAGTTGATGGCAAATACAGACCAGTGTGGGACAGACCTGGCTTTGGCTGAGTTGCTGTGGGGACCCGGGGGTTGCTTGAGTAACCCCATTCAGCTGCTCAAACACAGTACAAAATCTGTGTATTCCTTCATGCTGGGTTGGAAATTTACTGTGGTTTTTGTCTCCAGCCAGCTGTTAGAATTGAATAAATAAGAAAACTCATGCCTAGTCCCTAAGGAAAGCTGTACAGGGGTTGATGGGCGAGTTGGTGTGAGACCACAAGTGGGAAATAGCAGCCCTGGCATGTGGGGCATCATCCCTGATGCCTCCACACCAGCCTGTGTGGGAAACTATAAAAAATGGGCATAAGAAATTGTCTTAACAGCTTGTTTCATGAGCCCCAGGGGTGAACAGCTGCCAGGTTCATGCCAAGATGCTTCCAGCTCTGCAGGATTTCAGGATTTACCTTAGTTAGGAAGAACCAGATGGCAAAGGAGGATCTGCTGACCAGTGTGCCAGCAGTCGGGGAAGGGGACTACTTCAGGTAATGGCACCAGTAACATCAGTCACTGTATTTCCATGTAATTTTTCTTTGGGTACTTAATTTAAATAAAAATAATGGATAGATGTTGAAAAAGTGACCTGTGCAGCACATGATTGTAACTGATGAATTAAACCCTGTAAAGAGAGAAAAAAAGTGAGAATGGTACAAAGCTGTGTATAGAGGCTCCAACTGCTAGTTTGAGTTAAAATAGGAAGTGTATCTAAGGAAAAAGCTGGAACCAGTGGATGGCAAGCATGGATGGAGAAGTGATCAAAACTTGAACTTATAAATTACAGGAAATAATGAAATGAAAGTGCAGTTAATTAATTAGACCTCAAATTGCACCAGAAGCTCCTTAGGAAGGTGAAATTCTACTTTGGGTAACAAAACCAAGAGTTAATAATGACCTGAGCTATTTTTGTCTTCCTAGGGTAGCAGAGCAGGTAAGGAGGAACAGGTAAGGAGGGCTGACAGCCCCTGACTCCTGTCTGGGCTTCAGCTACTCTTGATTTCACAACCATATAGGAAAGGGGAAGGTAGAACCTGCATCTCTTTGGTGATTTATCGCTGTGGCTGGTGGTAAAAACAAAGAGGAAGCTCAGAACAAATTACAGTGGGAGGGTGTGCCACAATGTACCACACTGCCCAGTGTCCTGGGGCACCTGTGCAGTGCTGTACCATGTCCTGTGCCATGATTCACCAGGATGGGGCACAGACACATTATGACTCGGGGCACAGGGTGCTGGATTTCCACACGGTGCTGCACTTCACCACTTGCCATTGCAGCTCATTGTGCTCAGCAGTGGTGCTGCCTCTCCTGTTGTCCCTGCTGTCACATCACTGGGAACCAGATCCTGTTGTGAGGAGTTGCTGTGCCTTGCTAGATGCTGGATATGATGCTGGAGCAGCCCTGCACTTACCTTGAGCTACCAGAGCTGTGCTGTGCCATGGCTCATGGGGGTCTGGGTATTGGTTTACCCCTCTGGATGAGCTGGACCAGGGTTCCTGTGGCACCATGGTTCATCCTGGGCTGGAACTGGACAGAGCAGGGACTTGATGCTGCTCTTTTGGTGCTGTGGCACAGTTTGGCAATGGCTGGGCTGTCCCACTCAGAGGTACCACTCTCAGGCCCCTGTTCCAATTTCTCATAAAACTGGACTCTGCAGGTTGGTACATGCCTTAGTATTCCTTAATATTTAATCCCATGTCTCAGTACTTCTGTGCATTGGCTGCCCTGGGCTATGGCTCTCCATCCTCCTGCCCTGCTCTGCCTTAATTCCCTGCTCACTTAACAAACGCCCACGTATAAACATAACCTTTATTGCACACAGCGCTGGGTTTTTTTTCATAGAAAAAGGTATTAACACATAAGCATTTGCAAATTGAAGCAACTCCTGCTGTTTTCAGAACAGTAAAATAGCATGCAATGTCTCGGAGACGTTCCTTTTTAAAACCACCAACAAGATCAGGGAGAGAAAAAAAAAAGTCGCTGAGTCTTTCCTTGTGCCCCTTTCAAAATGATGTGAAATATATATATATGTTTACATATATATTATATTTTTAAATCTGTAACATCAAATTCTTTGTGCCCTGGTTTCTTTTTCTGTTCGGAGAAGAAGAAAATAGCTTCATTTTTATACAAAAGAGTTCATTTATGTACAAGTTTGTTAATTAAATATAAATGGCAGGGGGAGAGGGGGAGACGAGCAGCATCCGGTGGGTGGCCCTACACCAGCGTGTAGGACTTGGAGTAGGCTCCGGCACCCTGTTTTTGAGACCTGCCTACCCCCGACGTGCTCATCTCTAGGAGTGAGTCCCTGGAGCCCCCCACTTTGGAGTGCGTGGGCACCCGTGCCTCGGCAGCGGCGGCCGCAGGGACGGGGGGCTCGGCCGTGGCAGGGGGTGCCGGGGCAGCGCTGGCAGCGGGTGCGGCCGCGGTGCTGGTCGTGCCGGGCATGGGGAGAGTCCTCTGAGGTAAGGTGGTTGCGGTGGAGGCTGGGGGAGGCAGCCCCAGGGGCTTGGTGCCGGGCTCCAGCGTCATGTGCCGGGCCTGTGCATGGTATGCCCGGGCGAGGTTCCGGATGGACGCCTCCCTGGGTGGCACCACCGGGCACGGCTCGTGCGCGTCCGGCTTGCGGAAGAACGCGTCCGACTTGACGTACAGCGGAAGGTTGCAGTAGTCACCTGCCAAGGGAAGGAAGAGGCAGGTGAGGCTCTGGAGTGACCATACTGCCCACCCACCCTCTGTCCATGATGGTGTTGTGTCATATGGAACACGTTATGCCATATGGAACATGTCGTGTCATATGGAACACATCACGTTGTATGGAACACTTTGTGTCGTCATCCCAAAATTGGCCTACTCTGCAACCCAATGGCTGGGATGCATCAAATGCCAGTGTTCAGTGTTGGATACAATGTCCTGTAAGGTACAATCTAACACTATGGATAGCATTGTAATGTACAGGGTAATAAAGGGCTATACTGTAATACTATTGATTATTAGTCTGTACATTGCAATATTATCAATAGTATTACACTATAGCCCTTCATTACTCTGTACATTACAATATGGTGCTTAATGTAACATTACTGATAATAAGGAACTCTAATACTATTGATAATAATATTGTAATGTACAGAGTAATAAAGTGCTATAATGTAACACTATTAATGGCAATGTACACAGTGATAAAGTACCATAATGTAATACTAAGTGTACAGTGTAATAAAGTATTAGTGTGTAAAACTAGTGATGTAATGCTAAGTGTGCTGTACAATAATTATGATGTAAAAGTAATAATGATGTAATGCTAAGTGTACAGTGTAATAAAGAATCTCAACACTATAACACTGCTCTTTTTCCTTTATGTATTGTTATGTTTTCAGCTGTAATACATAGCATATATGTACTATACTGTATTATATGATATTTTATGAGTGTGTGATGCTAAGTATTGATGGGGCATATTTATGTGCTCTGTTTTGTAAATACTTCTTTACTGCACAAATATGAGTGGTGTGTACTCCAACAGCCAATGTTCTGCTGTGTTGTGTTTATTATAGAGGATATTTACAGGTTTATGTGTATGTATATATGACACTGCATTTTTATATTTGTGTTATATGAGACCTGTAAGAGGCAATAGAACAATTTTGGTCTTAATTGTAGATAGTGTAGTGTATGGTATAAACTGCATTCCATCTACTTTCAGTTATCATACAATAGAGTCTGTGTATGTCATGTAGTGCAGAATGCTGCTTATTAGTGTGTGATACAGGACAGTGCTATCCATGGAGGTACAGATCATGCTCTGTAGTGTATTGTGTGTAAATAACATCAGTGTTATCCATATTGTGTGATAACACAATAGTTACAGTATACTGCAATAAACAATATATTCTGCTATGTGTTCTACAGCCTTATATATAACTTAGCACCTTAATTTAAGAATATATGTATATAAGACAGCACATTATTGTTTTTATTATATAGGACCTGTAAGAGACAATATAATTCTTATCTGTATGTGTTTTATAAGTTCTGTAAACTGCTATAACACACTATAGGATGTGTATGTCATGTATTGCAGGCTGCTTGTTATTAATTTGTGATATATGACAGTGGTACAGATCACTTCCTGTTCTGCAGAGTGTTGTGGTAAATATTCCTTTTACTCTCTCTAAGACCTGTTACAGCCCACAGCAGTGTGATATACAGTATGTTATATGAAAGGTTTTACTCTGCCACTGTAAGTAGTGTCTGTGCTTCAATAAACAGTAGATTCTGCTATGCTGTGTTATATGGCATCATATATAGTTATTACCTTAATTTAAGGTTTTATGTCTATGCATAAGACCCAGCATTGTTATACTGCCTCTTATAGGTGTTATATTTCTGCTGTATTACACTACTGCCTTTAATTCTGTTCTACAGCATCATCTGCAGCTGTAGTACCTTAATTTAAGGATTTATATGTACATGTAAAACACTCTTATTGTCTTTTATATCATGTAACACCTCTATCAGTACAGCATTACTGCTCTAATTGTATATATTGTGTAGTGTGTTCTGTAAGTCCATGTTCAACTCTTCACAGCTCTAAAATATTACAGGATATGTATGGAATGTACTGCAGGATGGATATTGTGTGTGCTACAATATATTTGGCTATGTTGTGTTCCATATCATCATCTATAGTTAGTACCTTAATATAAGGATTTATAGCTATGTATATATAAGACTCTGCATTATTATAATGTCCCTTCCAGGTGTTACAGTGTTATACTTGTGTTATATTGTGTCTGGTTTGTAAAATGCTCTGTAAACTGCATTTTTATAATACTACTAGAATGTATTATAATCTCCCTTACACTTCACAGTGTGGTATTTAAAATAAGACTGTGTGGTATATTTTCAGAGAAAGATGGTTCCATTGTACTGTGGTGTTATATGTATGGGGGGAATACCAGGGAAGAGTGATGAAAAATGAAAAAGATTAGTTAAAAAAATGAGGAAAAATATCGAGGAATGGAAAGGAACACTAAAGAAGGGAGAGGAACGCAACACTAAAGAAGGGAGAGGAACGCAACACTAAAGAAGGGAGAGGAACGCAACACTAAAGAAGGGAGAGGAACGCAACACTAAAGAAGGGAGAGGAACGCAACACTAAAGAAGGGAGAGGAACGCAACACTAAAGAAGGGAGAGGAACGCAACACTAAAGAAGGGAGAGGAACGCAACACTAAAGAAGGGAGAGGAACGCAACACTAAAGAAGGGAGAGGAACGCAACACTAAAGAAGGGAGAGGAACGCAACACTAAAGAAGGGAGAGGAACGCAACACTAAAGAAGGGAGAGGAACGCAACACTAAAGAAGGGAGAGGAACGCAACACTAAAGAAGGGAGAGGAACGCAACACTAAAGAAGGGAGAGGAACGCAACACTAAAGAAGGGAGAGGAACGCAACACTAAAGAAGGGAGAGGAACGCAACACTAAAGAAGGGAGAGGAACGCAACACTAAAGAAGGGAGAGGAACACAATTAAAAAAATTGAAAAATATCAAGGAATGAGAAAAGATATAGAGAAAACAAAGGAATACCAAAGAGTTGATAAGAATACTAAAAAATGGGAAGGAATAGCAAAAAAATGGCGGAAAATACCATGGAATGGGGAAAGACTAAAAAGGAAAGGAAAGAATTGTAACAAATGGGGAAAAATATCATGGAAATGAGAAAGAATATTAAAGAATGCACAGGAATACTAAAGAATGGGAAGAAATAGTAAAATATAGGGGAAAAATACTAAGGAATGGGAAGGAATACTAAAAAATGGGGAAAAATACCAAGGAACTGGGGAAAAAAATACAAAGGAATTTGAAGGAATTCTAAGGAATTCAATGTTAAGGCATTGAAAGGAATACTAAGGTATTGAAAGGCATAGTAAGAAATTGAATAATAAGAAACTGAAAGGAATATTAACGAATTGAAAGGAATACTAAGAACTGGATGGAATATCAAGAATTGGATGGAATACCAGAAGAAATGGGCAACAATATTAAGCAATAAAGAAAGAATATTCAAGAGTGGGAAGAAATACCACAAGTGCAAAAGAATACAAGCATGGAAAGGACTCCTGGGGTGGTGGGAGAGCTCTGGGGCAGGGGAGGGGATGGTCAGGAGCTGTACATACTCTTGCTGGCGCGGTGCGGGATGGGCACGGCCACGCTCTTGCCACGCTCGCTGTCCTGGGGCTTGGGCGGGGAGGCGGTGAAGCGGCAGATGCCAGGCTCGGACGGGGTGCTCATGGAGGTCATGCTGTCAGCATTGTCTGTGGTGCCCGTGGTCATCTGGTCAGAGGAGCTGTCGGAGATGAAGCACTCGGTGATCTCGAACTTGGCGTGTTGCAGCTGCTCCTCCAGCTTCGCGTGCTCGTAGGCACGCGCCAGCTCCTCGTAGGTCGATGAGGCGCTCTCCGTGGACACCATGCTGTTCCTGCCCTTGTCTGTGGAGGAAACGGTGTGTCACCTACCTGGGAATTTTCCCTGGTGGGGGAATGCCTTTTTCCAGAGCACTGTCATCGTAGGAATGCCCAGGCTGTCCGTGCTGCAATATACCCAGTCATCACCAAGGCCAGGTTGGACAGGATGTGGAGCAACCTGATCCTGTGGGAGGCATCACTGCCCATGGTAGGGGGTGGAACAAGATGATCTTATAAGTCCCTTCCAATACAAACCACTCTGGCATTCTATGTGGTCCCGGGGCTGGGCACAGGCCTTGTTGTTCAGAGCCACCATATTGTGGTTCCCATTGACTAAGTTGTACTTCTGCAGTTACCCTGAACTCACAGTTTAGGGTCATGGCCAATGACCCTGTGCACCCCAAACAGGTAGATCCCTGCCAGCAGGGGTGCCGGGGAGCCTTGGGCAGTGCTGGCACACCTGTGTCCTGGGAGAGGCTGGCGCTGTAGCTGTCACTCTCAGTGACCGTGATGCCGTGCTGGGAGCCCACTGTCCTCCAGTCCGAGGTGAGGGTCCGTGCAGGGGTGGACGCCTGGCACTTGGTGAGGGTCCACTGGCTGGAGTACCGGTTGCGGGTGCTGTGTGCAGACTTCACACTCTTCCTCGACACGGGGTCTAAGGCATGAAGGTGACACAGTCATGGGGGGACCCTCACAGAGACAGCCAGGATGCTGTCCTGTCTCCCTGGAGCACTGCCAGCTCCTTCTGCCTTACCAGCATCTGCTTTTGGGCAGGGCCACTGCTGGAGGACAGGCTTCCCCACACACCTGCCTCATGTCTACAAGCCCCCCACGCTGCTCTCAGCACACCCACCCACAGCATGTCACCACTCACTGGTGCCAGGGCGGATGTCCGACATGTCGATGAGGGGCCCCGTGTTCTGGATCAGAGCAGGGTGATGCAGAGAGACGCCCGTGCAGAAGCTCTGGGGGTTCACTGCCTGACTGAACTCCGTGTCTGTCACTGGGATCGTGGCTTTGTCATCCCCTATGGGAAGAAGCTGGAGTTGAGACCTTTCTCTGGCCAGGAGTTCGCTGCAGGTGCTTGCTGACCCACCCATAGGACCCGTCAGGCACTCAGGGGCACAAGGGGATGGGAAATGTGCATGTGCTTACCCAGTTGTTTGATGCCTTCTTTGTCCTCGATGAGGAGCTGCACCCGTGGGATGTCGATGTGTAGTCGGGGGCCCTGCGGGGGACCCTTCACCGGCGTGTCAAAGCTGCGGTTATTCTTGCTGTGAGGTAAGAGGGGACGCAGACCCGGCCATTACCGGAGAGAGCCCCGGCGGCTCCAGCCTAGGATGGGCTGTGGATTGCCACCAGCCAGCCCACCCAGGGCTCAGCTGTGCCCAGGCAAGCTCCAGTGAGGGTGTCAGGACCCTCCAGCAGGCCAGGAACAACAGGCTGGCTCAGCTAGAGAGTCACCGACACAACCTTTGCGGGCCTGAGCCCAAGAAGGTCTGAAGGGAGGCAGGGCTGAACCTGAACTTAAAACCACCCAGGACCACCCTCTGGCTCCAAGGACTCTCCTGCTTCCCCACCCAGCACCAGCCACAGGCAGCTCAGAGACCCACCTGATCAGCATTTCAGCCAAACTCTTGGCATCTGTGCAAGAGACACAAAAAACAAGAAGGGTTTTTTTAAGGAAGCTGTTTAGGGCACAAAAAGGCAGTCCAGGAACATTGCCTGGTCCTGTACACTGAGCCTCATCTCACCTCGAAGCCTCTTCAGCCGCTTCTCCTTCCTCTTCTTGCGGATGATGAAGAGCAGGGCCACTCCCAGCGTGGCCAGGATCACGGGGCAGGCGATGGTGAAGAGCTTCTTCACATCGTCACCCTCGCCTTGGGCAGACTTGATCGGGGGGATAGTGCCTGGGACAGAGTGTGGGCAGGTGGGCAATCAGTGCTCTGGGACCCCCCAGCAGCCGTGTCCCCTGCCCTGTCCCCCCAACTCACTGCCATCGTAGTCCAGCGTGGCAAACTGCGTGGTCTCATTGCCGCAGCCGGCGCTGTTACACGCCTTCATGCGCAGCTCGTACCAGGTGGCCTCGCGCAGCTCTGTGAGGAAAACCTCACCAGAACTGTTGGTGCGGAGGCTCTGCCACACCCAGTTGCCCTTGGGTCGGTACTCCAGGACGATGGCAGTGATGGGGCAGCCCCCACTGCTCCAGCCCTGCAGGTTCAGCCGGGCATGCGTGGAGTTGATGTGGGTGAAGAGGTGCTGATCCTTGCTGAAGGAGGGCTCTGTGGGAGAGAGGCTCTCAGGAGGGCCATGGCAGGGAGGGGACCACTGTGTCCCCCCCCTCAGGGACACCATGGGGCTGGCTCACCTCTGCCATGAGTCTTGGCTTCGATGATCTCGCTGATGCGGCCGGCCCCGACGCTGTTCTTGGCCGCCAGCTTCACCTTGTACCACGTACCGCACTTGAGGCTCTCCAGCTTGAAGGAGCGCTCAGAGGAGCTGATGAACACATCCTTCCACTCCTCGCTGTTGTCCACCGAGTACTGGAGCACAAAGCCTTGTGGGAGCAAGGAGAGAGGGTCACCTCCAGGCACACAGGCTCCCCAGGGGGAGGTGACAGCGAAAGGAAGGGGTTATGACTGGCACAGAGCCTGTGGGTAACCCTGCACCCACTTTGGCAGATCCTGTGCCCTAATCCAGCAGCACCAGGGGGCTCATCACACACTGATTTCTGCCCCACTGTGTGCTCATGAGTGGTGGTGGAATCTGCCTGCTCTGCCCACCACAAAGACCCCAAGCGGGAGTCATGGAAAGAGGAGTGTGGGCACCCCCAGCACCCCCTGAGTGCTCTGCCAGAGGGCCCCAGTCACACATCACCCACCCCAGTGCCACCAGCATGGCCCCATCGCTGGGTTCCACATGGGAGCGCACACTGTGATTGACTGGTGCGAGGCTATAAAGGGAAAGCCGGAATTAACTAGCTCCCTCGGGAAGCTGCAGGGAAGTTGCTTCTGTCATTGCACGCCGCCTCCTCTCCCGTGATGAAGAGTATTAGGAAGCACACTGTGTCCTAGATGAGCAAACCTGTTACACTGCCATCGACAAACCTCAAGATAGTTGGTCTGAACTTCGCTGGGGGCAAGGAACACAGCACAGAGGACATTGGTGCCCTGCAGGACAGCAACCCTGGTGCCCTGACTGCTGACCAAGCTTTGATGGTGCACTGGCACATCTGGCTGTTTTTGCAAGAGATTTTGCCAATTCTCAAATAAAAATAACAGAGAAGAGTAGGCTTTCTGCCTCGCTGTGTGCGTCACAAGCCACACAATGCAGAGCTTGCAGAACTGCTCTGGTGCCAATACCACCTGGGTACCAGAGTGGGGATGTCAAAGGACCCATGAAAAGGTGCTCTGTGAACACCCATCTCTGACTTGGGCAAAGCAGTGCCAAGGGAAGGGACACTTCTTGCACCTGCCCAGCACTGAGGCTTCCCTTCCAAGGATGGTAACATCTGGACCTTCCCAGGTCTGCGGGCACACAATTCCCAGAGGTGTCAACACCAGCCCTGACACCCCCACACCGCCCACGGTGCCTGGCACCCTGGTGCCTGCCACTGGTTATTTATTTATTTTGCACATGCAGCATGTTTTTAATATTTCTAATCCAATTATAACCAAATTTATCAACAGAGTCCGCTGGAGTGAAAGGCTGCTGGCTGGGGAGATTTGCTTGTAATTACTTTCATGCTTTTAATTAATTGTAAGCGAGGTCTCCTTCCTCGCTCCTCGCTCCCCCCTCCGTGTGCAGCTGTTTCAAAGTATAATTCATGAGATGAATCAGAGCAGAAAGGAGGCTCAGGAAAGCAGGGTTGCTCCTGGAGCCCTCCTGAAATCCTCAGCCTGCCAGGGACAGGGAACAATTCCTGTCCTGGTGGGTTCAGAGCTGCTGAGAGACACAGAGCAGTGCTGAGGCTGGGCCTGGCCATCAGCACCTGAGCACTTACTGACGTGCCCTTCATTAGCTACCTCAGTCCCTACAGCTTGACCAAAACCACACAAACCCCTCATCAGGGCTGGCAGCCCCTGCTATGAGCTCAGAAACATCAACCTTAGTCTGAGGCATTTTGGAGAGGACAAAATTGAGGCACAGAGACAAAAACATAGCACAGCATGCAGGAATGTGCCTTAAAACATGTTTCATGAGGCTCAGCTCCCAGGATTAGAGGCACCCACAGCTCTGGGATGAGCTGCTGGTGTCAGCCCCATTGTCTGTGGTATCCTTACCTCGGATGGAGCTGCCCCCATTGTCCCCAGGGATCCAGGCCAGCGTGATGGATGATGCTGAGGTCTTGGAGACAGTGAGGCGGGGCTGGTCTGGGGGCACTAGGGAGGAAGGAAAGCCCATGAGCACCTCACACACACAAAGTGCCCCAAACTGTGCCCCTCAAAAGTGCCAATGAGACCTCCCACTCTGCCAGCAGGAGCTGCTTGTGCAGGACAGACCCTGCTGTGCTTCACCCACCCAGCACTGGGCAGCAATGGGGATGGAGCGTGTCTGTGCAGGGCACCCTTACACAGAGGTGGGAACCCTCACCTTGCACCAGCAGGTTGATGATGATGGTGTCGAAGCCCCAGGTGTTGGTGGCGGTGCAGGTGTAGTAGCCAGAGTCCTCTGCCTTCACCGAGCGCAGCACCAGGGTGCCGTTGGCCTGGATGAGGCGGTGGCCATCCACTGTCACTGGGATGGCAGAGTCCTCGCTGCCAGGAGGGGAGAGGGCACATCAGCCGTGTGTGACACAGCACTGCAGCTGGCACCAGCCCCTGACACATTTGGCAGCCCTTCAGTACCTGTCCTTGGTCCACTTGATGGCAGGCACCGGCTCCCCAACGGAGTTGCACGGCAACCTCACGTCCTTCATCCACGGCGTGGTGACGGTGCCTCCGAAGGAGATGATCTTGGCGGGGGCTTGGGGACAAGGAGGGCGTCAGCATTGTGGGGGTGACCCCATGCACAGACCTCATGACTTGTAACAACCACCCATGCTGCACCTCCTCTGCCCAGGGGTCACCAAAGCGCTCCTTGGGGCAGGGGACAGCAGAGCTGGGGTGTGTGTGCCCCCAGCCTGGCAGCCCTGCCATACCTTTCCCTGCAGGCTCGATGGTGACCTTCTCACTGATGTTGCCACGGCCGGCAGAGGTGACGGCGGCCACCCAGAGCATGTACTGCTGCCCACGGTTCAGGTGGGCGATGCGGTAGAAGAGCTGGTCAGGGCTGGTCTCGTACTCACTGGGGGCCTGTGGGAAGGGGGACAGGTGAAGGTGCAGCCTCTGAGAGACCCTCACCCCATCACCCCCCAAACCACTGCAGGGCTTCATGTTGGCTCTGAGCAGCGGCTCAGCTCCGCTCAGTGTTTCTCAATGCCGGTGTGAGCCGGCTGGTGTCGTGATTCCTCCAGGGAGCCCGGGCTGGAGCCCGAGGAACAGATGGCTGCGATGGCATGGTTTGTTCCTGGGAAAGGAAAGGACGCTTCCCTAGCACCTGCCAAGCTGCAGCGGGGGCCAGTGTGGAGGCAACCCCAGCCAGTCTGCCTCAAACCCTCTGTGGTCATAGTGAGGGGCCAAAGGGCCCCCAAAACACAGATGGGTTCACCTCCTGTATCCCCACAGCAACTATCCCAACCCCACTATTGCCCTTTGGAGAGGTCTGGCTGTGCAAGTGCATGGCCAGTCCCCATCGCACTGGGGCCAAAGCCATCCTGCTCCAAGCACACCAAGTGGGGAAGGGCTGCCCCACACAGCATCCAGCTGTCCCACCATGCCAACACTGGACAGGGATGGGGGTTCCATGACCCCTATGGCACAGGATGGATGTGGTATTTACACATGTGCCCATGCAGGAATCTGCACATTCACTGTCTGCACACGTGTGCCCTTGCGGGGCCCACGGATATAAATGTACCCCAAAGCAGACACACCTATATGAATATTGTATAGTATACATAATTTTTTTTACCCAAATGACAGTTTTGACAAGATGCCAAGAAAACAATATCGGATCCCAGCGGTTTTACCAGTTGCTTTGATGAAAAGATTATGTTGCCCTGGAAACCAGAGGCTCAGATAGTGAAATGAGTTTGAGAAGGAGCTTTTGATAAGCACTAGTCTGCAGACCTCCCATCAACCTCTCCCTTGCCAAGGAGGGATGGGGCCAGGTTGAATTTCTATTTCATTTTCGGTCAGCTGCTGGCATGTGTCCCCCTCTGGAGCGAGTGCTGAGCAGGGCAGATGCTGGAGGATGGGAACAGATTGACAGTGGAACCATGCTCTGCTGATGGGTGTCCATGGATGCCCTTGGACAACTCTGCAGCTCACAGACCTTCTCAAGAAGAGCCTTTGCTGCTGCTGCTTCCTGGCATCAGCCCTCCCTGCTACTGCTGCTTCCTGGCATCAGCCCTCCCTCCCACTCCTGCTCAGACAGCTCAGCATTCCCTGGCACACTGTGGTGACTCCCAGCCTTGCTCCCATGCCCATCACGTACCGGCTGCCCGGAACCGGGGCTGGAGCAGAAGATGGTGTACTTCCGAATGATGCCATTGGGCTTGGCTGGTGGCAGCCAGGACACCACCACGCTGCTGGCAGAGGACGGCACAGCCTTTATGCCAGCTGGGGGACCTGGAACTGAGGAGGAAAGACAATGGCAGAGCAGGTGCTGGGAGGTCTCCAAGGTCTCTGCCCAGCTAGGAAAGGTGAGAGCATCCCAACTACACACTGGGAAGCAGCTGCAGTGTTGTTGTCACATCAGCACTGGGCATGCACAAGCAGGGACAGGTCTGCCTGTGGGACATCTCTCCATGGGTGGCTTCAGTCCTCATGTGAGCGGGAGGCAGGAGGGTTAATTGCAGCCCAAGCTCTGGTTTAGAAATCATGATTGGCTTTTAATGGCCACCTCCTTAATGTGTCAGCCGTACCCTGCCCAGCTGTGCCTCCCTCCCAGCATCTGGCACTTCGCAGGACACAGGCCCAGGAACGCTCTGCTACTGAGTTAATGGCATTAAAGTAGGGCAGGCGGGGTGTAAATATTTAAATATCCGCACTTAAGGAAAGGAAAAAAAAGGAAAGGGAAATGCCCTGCTTGTGACAGTCCATAGGGGCTTTCCTCCGTGCCCCTGCAGCCGCTCCAGCCCTTCCCTCGCCAGCATGGCAACACACGGCACCGTGGCATGAGCGAGTGGCAGTGCCACTTACTGTCCTCCTTGGTCTGGATGTAGAGCACGCTGCTGCGCACGCCGTCACCAGCCTGGGTGTATGCCAGCACCTGCACGCTGTAGTTGGTGAATTTCTCCATGCCCCGCAGCTCCACCCGCTCCCGCGTGGTTGTGATGTTCTGCATCTCGCCCCACTCTGCAGGGAGACAGGGCCTGTCAGCCCCCTGCTGCCACCCACCTGGGTCCTGTATCACCTGCTCCCCACGAGTGCTCACCTCCATCCATGTAGAGGGACCAGAAGATGACCCGGTACCCCTTGAGCACTCCATTGAGGGTGCTGCGTGGGGGCTCCGACCAGGAGATCACGGCCACATCCGAGGTGATGGAGATGGCCCGCACATTCTCAGGGGGCTGGCTGGGAACTGAGGAGAGGATGGATAGAGAGGACAATCAGCAGGAGAATGGAGATGGCAGGATAAAGGAGACATGTCCCATGCACCCTGGGATCACATCCTACTGCTCTTCCCTCAGCCCTGAGCCAGTCCTGCCTGGCAGTGTTCTGCCTCCAACATGCAGTTTTGCTCCTCCTGGACCACTGAGGTGGTTGCAATCCCCATGCTCATGGTGTCAAGGCGTCCACTGGGACTGGCTGGGCTTCCCAGGGAGGGAAGAGAAGGAGAGCTGGCTGGATGCAAGGCAATTAAATCCCATTGCCCCGTAAGAGGTAACTCTAATTTTTATGAGCATTTAAATGATAATACATCACAGTAACGATCCTCTTTGAAAATGATTATTGTTTCATATTACTTAGGTGCAAAAATATAAGCACCATGTAATTAGGGACAGAGTATAATAAACTAATACAGATAGTCCGTTTGAACAAAATGAAGGTAATATAATTATGGAAAAGACACTATTGCTAAAACAGGGGCCCTTGAATACCCCGGGAGGAGTGCTAATGCAGCCAGGAAACGATCATGGTTTGACAGGCTAACGAGAGCCTTAATTAAGTATGAAAAACTGCTGAGCAAACGCACTGCAAAACTTTTTTCTCATTGTTTTCAAAACAACTGAGGCCATCAGCGATGTGACCCAAATGGAAACCTGTCTGGCACTTTGGCAATGCCTAAATTCACCTTGCACCCTTTTAATCGAGCCAGAAACCCAGTGCCAGGGGTGTCCTGACATATTTGTGCTCCCAGGGAGCTATGAGTGTGCACACAGCTGGTACTGCTGGTGGCAGCCACCACCCCAGACCTGCTGGGATGAGGCAGGGAGTGACTGAGCATCCCCCAGTCACTGGGGAGCACGAAAACTGCCTGGTTTGGTCACAGGGACAGCCTTACCATCCTCCAGTGTGGTGGCGTTGATCTCACTGGACGAGGGCCCGGTGCCCGCACGGTTGAATGCCTGTACCACCACCCCATACTGAGCAAACTTCTTCAGGTTGTCCAGAGTGTAGACCTCACTGTCCCCCGTGGCCTTCATCTCCACAATGCTGTACTGCCCATTGCTGCCTGGGCTGTTCTCCCGGTACCCAATCTGGTAGCCACGGATCACCCCATTCTGCAGCTCCTTCTTTGGGGCCTGAGGAGTGATGAGAGCAGGATGGAGTGGTGTCAGGCATGGCTATAGGGTCAGGAGGCTCATGGGTGCCTCAACCACCCCTTCCCAGTGGTTTTTCTCAGTGCTTCTAAGTTGTTTCCTCTCCCCACAGCATTTGGGTGCACACACTGAGTGGCAAAGCAGTGATAAGAAAAGTCCCGTGGGTCCTTGGAGCCACCAGAAAGGATGTGCCCAGACAGCACCAGTCCCCAAGTGGAACAGCTCAGCAGGAAGAGGGAAACCCCCAAGTCTGGCAGCTTTAGAGGCCACACGGAGATCAATCTTAACAATATTTCTCTGAAGCATTAAGAAATCAATAGGGTTGATTGTAAATTTATGTTACAAAGCCAGGGCGATCCATCTTGCTGAAATACTCCCAAAACGAAGTGACTTATCTTTCAAGTGAATCTTACTTTCCATTAATCTGTTTTTCAGTGCTTAAGGGGAGGGGGGAAAAGTGGTACCCTAAATTTATTGACTTAGCAGTTCATTCCCAAGTCCTAACTTTATAATCAATTTTATTTTTCATTAGGCAGCTTTGGAAAAATAAATCCGATTCTAAGTTTTATCGATCTCTGCTTCAACACTTTGCAACCCAGTATCTCAGTTTTTACATATTTATCCTCTCTCCCCTATGGCTCTCATGGACACCCTACAAGATAATGAGCTTGTTATAAAACAGGATTAATAAGGGCCCCATGCGAACTATATGTTCAGCCTTTGGGGTTTCATTTTTCCTGGGAAATCCTTCCTGACTCTCCCAATGTTCATGACATGCTGGGTCCCAGGACAAGACGGAAGAGCATTTGGCCCTCCCCAATCCCTCCTGACCAGGGAAAGCCATCCTAGGCTCACTCACCTTCCAGGTGACCTGGATGCTCTGGGATGTCATCGGCTGCAAGGTGACATCCATTGGAGGGCCATCGGGAGCTGTGGAGGAACAAACCCAAAAGAGCATGTTGAGAAGCACCAGGGAAAGGAGCCTCCTCACCAGGAAAATACTTGGCTTTAGGAGAGCTGTGTCTCAGCCAGCTTCACCCAAGGCTGCAGCCCCCAAGCTGCCCTGGACCACCCCTGCCCGCTGTCCCCAGCACCCGTGCCCTGAGGTGGAACCAGCACCTGCTTCCTCGGTGCTGATGGTGAGCTCCTTGCTGGGCTCGCTGCGTCCGATCTTGTTGAAGGAGTACATGCGGATGCTGTACACGGAGGCAGGATGCAGGTCCACGATGTTCGCCTGGTTGATGGTTGGGGAGATGTTGCGTGTCGACTGCTTAAAATCCCAGGAATCTGGAAGAGCAGTGGAGCAGGAGAGGAGGGTAAGCACCTTCCAGGAGGGACCATACCCAAGCAGGTGAGATTCTCCAGGCACCTCCAGCTTTTCTCCACCTGGAGAGGTGCCACTTCCCTCCCTTGCTGTTATGCGTCTGGGTTCAACTTTTCACAAATATTGTCTCTTTTAATATTCCCTTTCAAATGCTCCCATCCAAGAGAAATTACCATATTTCATTAATGCTGCTCTCTCCTGTCTTCATCAAAGGAACTGTGAGGCAAAATATTCCCTTGGAGGTGCTGGTGGGGCAGTCCCACACCTGCCTGCACAGCCCAGCCCCAGGACACAGCCCTCAGCACAGGGAGGGGACATCACTGTCACCTACCTGACTTGTTCTTGTACTCGATATCGAACCCTGTGATGATGCTGTTGCCATCAAACCTCTGCGTCCATCTCAAGTTCATACTCCGGGCTTTCACCTCACGGATCTCCAGCTCCGGTGGGTCTGGGGGCTCTTGGGGATACACAGGCAGGTTAGGGACACAGGGAAGGAAGCCCTCTGGGTACACCCTCGCAGCAAGGTTTTGAGCCTCAGAGCTCATGTGTGGGGGACTGAGTACCTTGGACAGTGAGCTGGATCAAGCCTCTGTCCTCGCCGTAGGAGTTGATGGCATGACAGGAGAAGAAGACTGAATCCCCACGGTCAGCTGGTTTCAACTGCAAACATTTCAGGGAGAGGAGCCAGTTCAGACTGAGCTATCCTGAGCACCGTGTCTCCGCCTCCCCCTGCCATCACTGCCTGCTCCCACCACAGTGCTGCTCATGGAGTCACAATCCCTCCAGCAAGATTCTTACCACCCCACCCCACTGGGCTCAATTTTGCCACCCAGGGAACCCAGCTACTGTGCCAGCCTACGTGGCACCCACCCAGGACCACTGACACCCTCCCTGCAAACCCACCGTGTTGCCTGCCCCCCTCCATCACCCAGCAAAACTCCCAGCAGCCTGGGGCAGGTGCAGGACACCCCCAGCCCTCACCTTGAGGGTAGAGATGACCTCATCGCCGTTGTCCTTGGTGGTGATGGCGTAGCGCATGTTGCGGTCGGGGTCGATGACGGTGTCCCCCTTCTCCCAGCGGATGATGATGGGTCGCTCGCCCCGGGCGGTGCAGTTCAGCTCCTTGGTCTGACCCTTGATGGCGATGGTGGTGTTGGGGTGGGAGGTGATCATGGCTGGGACTGCAGGGAGGCAGAGGGTCACCTGTGTACCCAGGGGGTGACCAGGTGCCACCTGTGGCTGCCCAGCCCTGGCAGAGCCCACAGACCCCACCAGGGAGGCGGCGGATGCAGGTCTCACCAAGAGGCCGTGCAGCCCGAAGCGGAACCGTCTCGCTGCATTATACAGCTCAGGATCATAAAATAATGAAGCAGATAAATTTTATAATGCATAGCATTACACCGGGGTAGACAATAAAACGTGAAAGACAAATAACCAAGTGCACACTATAATGAAGAGAAAGCCTCCAGTCTGAGACGTGCGGGTATGAATTATTGACTAAGGTTTTACACTCCCGAGGATGAGAGGAAGAATGTTTTCCATCACGGATTTGCATAATTCACTCGTATAAACCTGGGCAGAATACAGAGTGTGATTCCCCATCAGCAAGGCCGCCTTTGCATTGCAGATGCCAGAGATGTTTTTTGTTCCCATAGCCACCCCAATATGCAAACAGGGATGGTGAGGACACTTTGTGCTGTGGTCACCACCCATCCAGGGTGCAGCACCCAGTGCTGCTTGAGCAGTGAGTGCAGCACAGTCAGGAATGGCTGATCCTTGCTGTGAGGATGCTGTACTGATCCCTGGCCAGGCTCTTCCCTGCTCCAAGAGCCAAGCCCTCATGCCACTCTGCTGCCATGCAGTGGGCTGCTGGTGGCAGGCACCACGCAGGAGGAATGGGCTGGGGGACCAAGGGCAGCCTGGGTAAGTAGAAAAAAATGTAATGCATAAACAAACAGCAGTGCTGAGTCCCGCAGTAATGTATGATAATGACAATCCGCAAAGGCAACACACACTGTTCTAATGGGACACAAGAGGCTCTAATGAGCTACGACTTCTCAGCTTTCTGTGGCAATGTAATTCAATTAACAGCGAAGGAAACCTTTCCTCTGGAGCTGCCAGTGTTTGTGGGGTGCAGGACAGCGCCGTGCCCAGTCTGATGCCGACTGGCAGCACCTGTGGCAATCCTGCCCGGCGGGAAGCACAGCCTCCCAAAAGCTGGCACAGGGATGAAAAGAGCAGGGATATTGGGACACAACTGTCTGGGCCATGGGAAACCAAGGGTTATAAGAAACAGAGTAAGACTTCACTTGGCTCTGCCCTGTCTCACCCACAGCTGTGTGCTTCTCCTATCCAAGCTCTGACACCTCTGTCTGCCTGCAGTCTGGTGTCAGGGATACACCAGGAAAGGGGCAGGCACGGGAAGGACTGACCAAGTCCCAGCATTCCACGTCCCACCAGGGTGAAGACAGAGCTCAGGGACAGCCGGGGCCTCCTGCACCTACACCAAACCAGGGCTGACTGTGCAAGGCACAACACAAGGGCACACACATCTGGATTTTGGTCTCAGCACTATGGCAGCTCTTGTCGGGTTCCTGCTCAATGTCCCCAGGTCTTGCCATGAAAAACCATCAAAAGAGAAATGGGAAACTATTTGGCAGGAAGGAGCACAGCCTTCATTCAACCTGTGGGTTGCAGAGTCTGTGCATGACTGCAGGTGCCAAAGGGGCAGGGCAGCCCAGCAGCTGTGGAAACATCGGCCCCATTCCCAGCAAGCAACAGCCCCGGGAGAGGAGCTCCGTTTCAGGCTCTGCTTCGCTGAAATGCCCTTATTGATGTTTGATTAAAAGCAGCTCCTTGGATGTAAACATATCAACTTCTCTCAATTGCTGGGGTCCCAGGAGAGCAGCATGCTGTCCAGAGCAAGAAAACAGCACAACAAACCTAAAGAAAACCCCAGGCAGTTGTTTGGACAGCACAGATCAGGGCACAGGGCCAGTGCTGCTTCTGTGTCAGCACCTGACACCTGCCCTGGTGCAGCTCTGCTGCTTGCAGAGGGACAGCATTGCTTGGAACTGGCCACAGGACCTCCAAGGGTGGCCAGGGGATGCTCCCTGCTAGTCCATGACTCTCCTTCCCTGGGCACAGGGACAGCAATAATGGTTCCTGCCCATCAGATCACCAGCCACAGCCCCAGTCAGCACTCTGGCAAACAGGATTCCCTAGAGAAGAGCTTGTCCCCAACACCTTCTGTGCCCACCCATCCTACTGGTGGCCCACCCTGCCCAGCCACTCTCCTGTGTCCATGGGCCCTGTTAACAAGGCCCCAGCCAGAGGCTGGTCCTAGTGGCTGGACAGAGATAAGCCTGGGAACAAAGAGAGCTGACAGCCATTGGCATGCTCTGCTGTCCAGCGCAGGGCTGGGGCACGAGCTGCTTCACAGTGCGCTGGTGACAACTGAATGAGAACAGTGACAAGGGTGACAACGGCTGTTCCTGCCTCCCTCGCCCCCCTCTTTCTTGTTTGGAGCCGGCTCTGTGATGTTAATTTGATTGCACCCGTCTCAGCTTCCTTTCTACACTGATTAGCTGAGTTTCACCTGAAGCATGAGATTAATTCAAATTGCATGGAAGCAATCAGTTATGCTCGTGCCGTACGGCACCGAACTCCAAACAGGGCTGTGCCATGACACACGGGCAGTGGCCCCTCTCCCTGCCCCCAGGCTGGACCCTTGGCATCAAGGTGCCTGTGAGGACCAAGCACAGGAGCCTCCATCCCAGTGAGCACTGCCCACCATGCTGCCGCTCCAGCAGAGCCAGCGGGACCCCCTGAGGATGTGACTCTCCCCATCCCGCATGCTCTGCTCTCTGCACCCAGGCAGGTGTGCAGCCATGTGCTAAATGGCATTTAGCACGCATTGGTGGTCTCCTCACCTGAGCCCAGCCCTGCCTGCTGTCCCCTCAGGCACAGACTCCCACCCTCCAGCATTCCCCACCTTCCACTTTGCAGTACTCCCAGCTGGATGCTGGTGACTTCCATCCCCAAACAGGGAAGGACAGGCTGCCATGGTGTGGGAACACAGGGACTGTGGCACCCCAGGACAGCGAAGCTCCAGTCCCGCAGGTGACATCCCTGTGACAGTACAAGCAAATCTGGTGGCTTTCCTTGCCCATCCCCCTGACAAAAGCAGCGTCCAGCTCCTTCTGGCACTGCCAAGTCCATGGGCACTTAGCCAGGACAGCACACACTGTCCAATGTGTTACCTGACTTGCCCCTGGAGGCCACTGCTGTGGTATCAGGGAAGGAGATGTGCAATGCTAGCTGTCTGCAGCACTCCCGTCTCCCTGCTGACCGCCTGCACACTTTGTTTGGGCTCTGATTAACTCTCATTTAACTCTGTCCGCAGTGGCCTGACTTTCAGGAAAAGCCAGCGCTGATCTCCCTTTAATTGGGCTGACATTTCACTAAACAAACAAAAACCCCAAAATGAAACAAAACAAAGAGCCCATCTAATGCTTAATTGGCTGTGGCGCTTCGTCTACCTATTCATCCAAACCTTTTCAAAGGCAGCGAGGGCTCCGGGAGATGCAAAAGCACAAGCATAATAAGGTTATGTGCTATTCAAGTCAGCAAGCAACCTGTCCTGGGATGCAATTACGGCAGATAGCAGGGACTCAGCACCAGTTCGGGCTCCCAGACTTCGGCACGTTCACTCGGGATTAATCGCCTCGACTTTGTACCTGCAGTTCATTGAAGTGCCCTGTTTGAAGTCGCTCGTTTTGATTCATCAGTTGGTGGGATAAATTAAACAGCTGACAGGGAGGGGAGCAGGAACCTGGGAAGGCAGAAGCTGGGTGGGGAGGGGAGAAGCCCCTGAGAGAAATGGCTGCCAATGCCAGGAAAGAAAGCGGTTGGTTGAGAAGGGGAGGTAGGAAGGGAGCTGCCTGAGCCAGAGTCACTTTCTCCTTATCTCATCCCAGACACCTTAGCCAGGACAAGGTGGCACTCAGAGCAGGGTGCCCATCCCCTCTGCCTACAGCACAGCCAGGGTGGTGGTGGTTCCTGCAGCTCCACCTGCAGCCTCCATCCCCCTCTGGCACAGGGACAGTGGCCAGTGGACTTGCTGCCTCATCCCCCTGGTGTAGGGCAGAGCAAAGATTAGCCCTGCTGAGCCCAGCCCCTCCTGGAGACATACAGGAACGAGACTGACAAGGCTGGACCCCCTCCACCACCTCCTTTTGGAGGTTTGGATGCTCGCAGCAGCAAGAAGCCCACTAACTAACGCGGAGCTGGCAATTATACATTCTGCTGGTAGCAACGGGAGAGCAATCCAATAACACACACAGTTCAAACACGGTGTCTAACAACACTTCTCAGCCCATCCCTGTCAAAGTAGCCCAGCTATTTCCTTTCCTCCTGTATGATGTAGATTGATTGCTTGGTTTTATTAAAGACAAAGTGTGTTTAACATTAAAAGGGAAGCAGGTCTCTGGAGGGGAGGAATCAATGCCCTCCCATGCCCTACACATCGATCGCAGGGTTGTGCAGTGCCGAGGCCAGAGCACTGCTGGTGCAGCAGGAACTCTTGGAACAGAGGAAGGGGGTACACCAGATCAGGCTCTGCTGGCCACCACAAGTCCCACAGCCACCCTCACTGTGCCCACCCCTGAAATCAGTGCTGCAGCTGTGCTGGGAGCAGCTCTCCAGCCCCTCAATGATGCCACTGCAGCACAGCCCTGGGTACTTACTCTTGACGGTGAGAAACATGGACTTGCTGATGTCTGTGCCCACACCGTTGCTGGCCTGGCACAGGTAGTAGCCAATGTCCTCCTCCAACACGTGGCGGATGAGCAGGGAGCTGTTGGGCAGGATCTGGATGCGGCCTGTGAGGGGGATGGGGTGGTACTGCTGGGGGTTGCCGCTCCCTAGGAGGGGACAAAGAGACACAGAGCTCAGCTGAGGCAGAGGAGCACTCTTGAGGCTCAGAGGTGGGGTGGCCATGCTTGCCCCGACATCCCTACACACTGCCACGTGACCCATCTCTACCTTTTGCATGTTTCCACATGACTTTCGGAGGTGGGTACCCATCAACAGAGCAGTTCAGCACTCCAGCTTTACCATAAATACCATCTTGGTTGTTGGGCTGGACCACAAAGCGAGGAGGCACTGAGGAATTTGAGAGAAAAGATGGTCACTGTAGCAACCCCCCCCCCATCGGACCCCTACAACTCCTCCTGCATGGGGCTTGCCCTGGCTTGACTCTGCTCCTCACCCTCCCATCTGCTTCTGCAGCTGCAGAGCAGCCTCCCAACTTCTCTCTGCTCCCTGCTGTGCTTCCCTCCCTTGCTGCCCACCCTCCTGAGTCCACTAGGGCAGCAGCACCAGGTCCAGGCTGGGATGCAGGTGGCTGGGTATGCTCTGTGGTGCTCACCCCGCACGATGAGCTGCCGCTCCCGGCTGACAGTGGCTGCATCGTTGCTGGCGATGCAGGTGTAGTTGCCATTGTGCTTGAGGGAGACGCTGGAGATCTGCAGGGAGCTCATGAACTCCTTGCTCTCGATGGTGACTCCGGAGCCAGACAGGATGACGTGCCCGTCCTTTCTCCAGGTGATGTGGATGGGCATGTCCCCAGAGGAGACCACACAGGGGATGTAGAGGAGCTGACCGATGGAGGCTGGTGGGAACTCGAAGGGCTGGATCAGTGGAGGGACTGTCGAGGGGAGAGGCAGAGCATGCTGGAGAGCCCATCCCGGGAAAACCTTCCTCCAGTGGGGGGACGGGATGCATCGGGGCTTGGGGGAGATGCTGTCCCGGGAGAAGCAGCAGCCCAGAAACTAAAGCAGGCTTTTGATTCCACCAGGAACACGGCCAGGGGAGAGCAGAAGGTGCTGTTGAGCAGAGAACAGCAGGAAGACTTCTCCCACCTGGCAGTGCCACCCTGCTAAGAGCGGGATGGAGAAACACCAACCTCCTAAGCAGAGCAGACTCTGCAGTGGGGAAAGCCCTGGCCACCCCCATCACGTGTCAACCAAAATTCCACCTCAGCATTTATCTGCTTGCAGAAAAGCCATTATTAGATGGATGCTTTTCTTAAAGGCACCAGATTCAGAACCAGCCATTATCTTTCTGATAACTTAATTAGGCAACCGCAGCATCTCTGGCAATGTGGGAGGGGGAAGAAAGCAGAGAGAGGGAGACAATTAGCTTAACAAGGCTCAGCACCTGGTAGACGAGATCCTCTTTCCGCATTCTCCATAATTAAATTAGCAGGCTGCCAATTGTCCCTTCGGCAGAAGGGAGCTGCCCTTTTGTACAGGCATGGGGGCAGCTCCCTTTACCCACCCCCACATCCCTGGGCTCCCCGCCCCGTGCCCATCTCAGCACCACTGACTCATCCCCAAGCAGGGGGCAAGAAGGGGCTGTCACTGTTCCCCAGGCTGCCACCAGGCAGGCAGGTACAGGCAGGGCTTGCCTGCCCCTTCACTGGCTACAGCAACGTGGCTAGAGCTGCCAGAGCCATGGAGCCAGTGCTGCCTGTTTTCCATAATTAATGAATAATTAATTGCAAATGCACTGCAGTGTATCGCAGAGCGGGGATGGGCTTGTGGATCTGCGCTTCTCCAAACGTGCCCCTCTGGCTGCTGCTGAGCACCAGGAAAAGGACAGGCTCCCTCAACAGACCCAGCTCTCCCTGCTCCTGCTTTCCACAAACAACTCACAACTCTCCTTTCCTTCCCAGATCGCTTCACGCTGTCACTCTCCGTTTTTCCAGGGCTTCCAGGCTCTCGTGTGGCTGCAGCAGGAGCTGGCCACAGCCCAGAGCACCATGGCAGGGTCTCCTTGCCCACAGTGCCATCCCAGCAGCTCAGATCCAGAGGGGGCCTCAGTGAACAGCCTCTGCCTTCCCATGGGGTGAAGCATCACCCCATAGAGCCTGGCACTGCTGGCTGCAGAGCTGGTGTCAGCACCGCGCTCCCCGAATCGCCACAGCCACCTGAGCTGTGTGAGAGCCCCAGGACAGCACCAAACCCACACAGGATTAATTAAAACCTTCAAAGACGTCTGCAGGAAGAAGGAGCTGTCAGAGCACCTTGCAGAAGGATGGATGCTGGATTGTGCTGCTGGGATAGCACAGGAGAGAGGCCCCAGCAGCATCCCTGAGCTGCAAAGCCCTACAGAGTGGGGTTTGAAGCTGGAACCTGGGGCTCTGGGGTCTCCCCACATAAGCAGCAGCAGCTACACCTGGACAGGAGCTTCCCTCAGCAAGAGATGGGAATGATGCCTCACAAGCAGGGCTGGGGGCTGCCCGCACATCCCCGTTCTTGGGGGGAGTGATGCCAGAGGGAGTTATAAAGCTTTTATAGCTGTGTGCTTAGAAGGACCTGCATAACTCACTGGTGGTACTTCATGTGGTCACCAGGCACTTGTGGCCATAAAAGTTTTATGGTGCTCCACAGCATCCCACAGTACTCACTCTATGCAGTTATGTTTATTCACTCCCTGACTATCTTCTTAGGGCTTTGCCAGTCTTTTCCACAGGCCTTTTATCCAATGGCTGGCTGGAGGAAATGAGGAATCCAGCCAGCAGAGCTCGGTGTAAATCTCCAGCAGCCAGAATGAAGATGTCTGGCCCTGGATGAGCAGCATGCCACCGGCCCACACCGCGCTTCCACCCGCTCACCTTCCTCAGCCTGTCACTGGCCACTGAGCAAGGCAGTAAATCCACATTGGGAAGGGTTCACTAGCAGTTGCTTCCCAGAATACACAGATCCTCAGCTGAACTTCAGCATCCTGCACCCTCCAGTGGCACCTCCCAGCGAATCCCATTATTTGACTGTGAGCACACACACCAAGGTGCTCTCCCCACACCAGTCTTGCCCGTCCCAGTTGTCACAAGACCAGACCAGCATCTCTGACCTCTTTTCAAGCCCTGAGGCTCCACGTAGACAGGGATTTAAATAAGGTGAGAAAAGCAGAGCTGGCCATACCCAGCAGACCCGAGGGGCAAGAAGACCTCCCCACACCGCCCTTGGACAGGTTATCCACAGCCAGCTCTTCCCTTTGGAAAACCCTGGAGAAGAGCGTTAGCTAATCAAGTGACAGCGTCTCTAATCAGCTTGATGCACTCCCTCCCTAACCTGATTCCTAATAAGAAAATGGTGGCTGGGAGGGGAGGGAGTGGGATCAGAGTAAATCCAGTCCACAGATACCCCACTGGGTGAGAGGGAGGACAACAATTGGCCAGCTCTGTCCCTAGTGCTGCCGTGTTTGTCTAAATGATTTACTGCAAACACCGAGCTGGCGACAGGCAGAGACGACCCGACAACTCTGAGGACGGGAGATAGGGGAGCACCGCGCGCTCCCAGCGCAATCTCAGCGAGTCACTGGGAGGGAATGCATCCGGCTCAATTCATTAGGACTGATAGCTCCCTCAATGGGGCTGAATAATTGATGGCCTGGAGAAGCTTTTAAGATGTTCTGTGCGCTCAGAAGACCGAGAGTATTATTTTTTTAAAAGCTAGCACACACAGAAAAACATCGGTGAAGGTGATCCAAGCAAAGGTTAGATGTTTTAATATGTTATGTTTACACCATAAATCCTTGCTCCATCGCTTGTAAGGGGAAATGGATATGGTGTGGCTCAGGGCAGCTGACAGAGTGCAGGCAGGACCAGGTAGCCGCTCTGGCATGAGCTGAGCCATTTTCTGAGGGTTCCCACCTGCAGCGACTACAGAGCACAGGCACCACCTAGCCATGGACTTCCCTGTGTGGTGCTCCTCTACCTCCATCCCACTGCACAGACACCCCAAACACAACCTGGATGAGTTCTCCATCCCATCTAGGGAAAGCCTCTCCACCCGCTTACCTTTGACTGTGACGTGGACGCTCTGGCTGATGGAGAGCTGGGGCTGAATCAGCACACTGCACAGGTACTCTCCTTCATCCATGCCTTTCTGGACATCCATCAGCTTTAGAGTCCCGTTCTCAAAGACCACTTGACGGTGGTTGTCAGGCAGCAGCAAAGAGTCCTTGTACCACTTGATGGAGTAATACGGGTACCCGATCACCCTGCAGTTGATGAAAGTGTCCCTACCCGCTACCGCTGTTATGTTCTTCATGGCTCGGATGCTCGGGGGACCTACATATTCGGGAGGAAGGAAGAGGCAGGCTAGGTTAATTCCGAAGGGCTGTTTGCTTGCATGCAGATCTGCTGCTACTTTGGAGCAAGCTTCACAGGCAAAGAAGGTAACTAGAACACTTGGGAGCCAGTCTGGTTTGGGTGAGGAGCCGGCACAGGCTCCTCTCCATGTGTGTGTGGGGAAAGCTGCTCAATGGGTACAACCTCCAGCTACAGCTACTTGTGCACACCTACTTGTGCTCCTGGGTCACATCCACACTTCAAACAGCAAATCCCACCCCAGTTTGGCAAGTACAACCCCAGTGCTGGGGAAGCTGAGCTTGCACACATCACCACTGCCCACTGGAGGAGGCGAGATGGTGTCTGGAATTGCGGTGTGTTTCTACAATGGGCACTGTGCCCACCCAGCACACTTCCACCTGGCTCCTCTGGCAAGCACCTCCAGCCATGGGAGCTGTGGGAGAGACAGGGAGCACTCCCCCATCACCACAGCCCCTCTGCGCCTCTCTCAGGAGGAAGATGCCTACATTGTGCCAAACATCCTTGGCAAGAGCTGCTACAGGAACCTGATTCCATTGGCAAACGTACTTCACCTCCCCTAAACCCCACTCTTCTGAGCTCCTCACTGCCAATCTGGATATCCCTGAAAAAGCCAACAGCCACCAGTTTCTGGTTGGCTCTGGTGCTGTCTAAGGACTGAGAGAATGCTGCAGGTGAGCTTGTAAATGAGAGGTTTCATGCATCAATAATTACATTGTTCTCCCAGCCGCTGCATAAAACAGCAAAGTAATCTAAAGATTAACCCTGTCTTGACTCCTCGTCCTGAGGGCGTAGCAGGATAACAGCTTAACACACACTCAGGATCAGCCGATGGACAGTGTTTCTCATTCTACCACACATTAAGAGAAGGAGCAGAAAAAAAGGAATTAGCATCTCACTCTGTAACCGTGTCTTGGGCCTGTCTGAGGGACATGTTCCATGCCAGGGAAAAGGAAACCTGAATCTTATCTAGTGACAGCCCATCAAGAGCTGTGAGAGGGGGGAAAAAAGGGAGACATGGGAACGTCCTCATTGAAAATGCTGCTCTGGCTTCTCACAGCTGAGGGATGAACTTGCTCCAAATTCAGCAGCAAAATTCCAACTCTCCTGGGATCCCAGCCAAAAAGCCACTAGATCCATTCCAAACCTGAGACACAGACAAACACAGCCCTTCAACCCTCGTTCTCAACAGACAAATAAATGTTCCCTTATCTTGTCTTGCTCCCACCTGTAAGCCTGGGAGCTTTAATTGAGGATTATTAATGGGCAGGGGTTTACACCACACCCCGTGCCTGAGAGCGCTCCCTGGAACGCACTGAACAACACGCTCCAGCCGTAATAACACGGTGATTAACGCGGCCATGGCTTTTAGCAGACAAAGAAAATACAGACATGACAAATCAAAGCTCATTTTCCACGATTTCACGTGCTGCCTCATCATCGTTTGTCATGTAGATCCCTGTGCCGGCGGGCGCAGTGGCTGTCAGGGAGTCAGGCTCCTGTTGGGAATGGGGGACGGCTGGGAGAGCACGGGGACACTTTTGCGCCTGTCATCACCTTCTCTGTGCATGGGTCCCTTGGCAGGTGTCTGCCCATCTTGTGCAGACCTCAAGGCAGAGGCTTGGTGGGGTGCGAGCAGACCCCAATGAAGAGAGTGCTGCACTTTGGCCCCTCCAAATCCAAGTCTCTGGAATTGCTTCCAATTTTGTTAAACTCCCTGCTTTAAGCATCTGAGGGGCTCAACCCCTCAGGCAGGTGTGTGAGGGAACAGGGCAGGAGTGGGGGGCTCAGGGAATGAGGCTGGGGTAGCCAGGGAGACCCACAGGGCTGGGAAGAGGAGGGAGAGGTAACAAGGAACAGCCAGCTGGGGAACAGAACAAAACCAAAAGCCCAGTAAAAGTCCTATTCTGATATTTAAAAGTAGACAGGCACCTCTTACGTTTATTCGCGCTTGGTATTCGGCGCTGCCCACCGAGTTCCGCGCGGTGCACCGGTACACGCCGCCGTCCTTGATCTGCGGGCTGGTCACGTTCATGTGGCTCACGGTGGTGCCGTCTGACATCGTGTACTGGTTGGAGCGGTGCCCACTGTCCCGCGAGATGGGCTCGTCGTCCAGTGCCCAGGTGACGGTTGGCGGCGGGGCCCCCTTGGCAGCACACATCAGGGAGAACTGCTCCCCGGGGTTGACCACCTTCTCGCTGAAGGAGGAGACGATGCGGGGGGTCCCATCTGGGGGGCACCCAGGGGGATGGGGGTCAGGGAGTGGCAGCCACAGGCAGCAGCAGTCACCCACTGACAGGATGGCGTTGAGCTCCCACCTGGAGTGGGAGCTGGGAGAGTTGCCCAGCCAGTGATAAGCACATGGCTGCACCAGTATCCATGTGACAGGGAGATGCTGAGAGGAGTGAGGGGACATGCTAGCTGATATAGACACTGGCTCCCTTGGCAGAGCCCATCCCTTATGTGAACACTCAGTGATCTGGATCAGGGAGGGTTGCCTGGTGAATTGAGGTGTCTTGGCCCATGGATTGGGGATGGCAAGTCAACACTTCCTTCCCCATGCCAGTCACGCTGTGTCCCTGCTGACAGCACACAAAGCCCACCAAGCAGGCTGGGAGCAGCCTGGCCCTAGGATCCCCACCCTCGCTGGTCTCACTGCCCCCCAGACATGCACAAAGGATCCTGACATCCCCTCAGAGAGGGGCAAAGGAAAAAGCGCCCACCCTGGGAAGACATCTCACCCTCCAGTGTGATGATGGAGAAGTCCTGTGCCGTCTGGGACTTGCGGGTGGCAAAGCACTGGTAGGCTCCAGAGTGGCTCTTCTGTGCAGCTGTGATGAGGAGGGTCTCGTTGCTGATCCCCCGGATGGAAATGTAGTCATCCACCGCCACGAGGTCCGTGTTGCGGTACCAGCGGATGACGTACTCGGGGGACCCGCTGAGGGCACAAGAGAGGATGACGGTGCTGCCGATGCCTGTTTTGAGCTTCTTTGGTGTGAGGGTCACACGCAGAGGGTCTGTGAGAGAGGGGAGAGCAGTGAGGCACTGGAAGTGCTGGGCAGCGCTGCAGGAGGCAGCTCATCCCCACTGTGCTCTCCCTGCCCTGGAAGTGCCAGCCTGACTAAGTGTAAAATGTCACTGCACAATAAGGCAGGTGGCCCTGCCACCTTCCTCACTGCTGACAGCCCCTGCTTTAAACATCAGCCCCAGGCCCACGGCAGGGGTACTGCAGTGAGGTGGCAGGATGGCTGGAAGAAGATGGCCAGTGTGGTGGGGACAGTGCTGAGCTGGGGACATATCAGCAGGCTGCCAGTGCCTGGTTGGCATTGTGCTCACCAGTGCTGCTCCAGGTAAAGCAGGCACAGTGGATCTGGCACCACCAGGATTTCAGTGACAGGAGGAACCCCGGAGAAACAGCACGTGATAAATACTTGGCCTGCCCAGATGGTATTTACTGTTTGGCTAGAGCTTATTTTATGTAAATCAACATAAATTTTATGTAAATCAACAAAGCAAAGCACAGGAGCACCCAACACGGACACATGCAAGAGAGCGGCTTCCAGCACGTGACACACCACACCAAAATACAAGGCTTGTTACTTATACAGCTGTGCAAAACCTTCAAGGCTTTACACTGACAATGAGTTTATGTTTCAGAAGGCAGCAGGATTAAGCCCTCCAACCACCACACCCTGTTCCTCCCCGCCCGTTCTCACCGATGACCGTGAGGGTCCCTGTGACCTCTGCGGAGCCGAAGGTGTTGGTCACCTCGCAGATGTAGGTCCCGCTGTCCTCCACGCGCAGGTCGCTGATGGTCAGCCCCGTGATGCGCTTGGTCCAGCGGCCGTCGGCGGGGAGCGGGCGCCCGTCCTTGATCCACCGCACGGCCGGGTTGGGGTAGCCCGAGGCGATGCAGGGCAGCTCCACCAGCCGGCCTGCCTTCACCTCCCGGGACTGGAAGCTGTCTAGCATCGTGGGGATGGACTCCGCAGGGTCTGAGTTCGGAGAGGAATTGGGCTCACCCAGCGAAGAGGAGGACATGAGGTGTCTCCTCGCTGCGACACCGGGACACCTCTGGCATGGTGACACTGGTACCACCGTGCCCATTCAGCATCATCCATGAGAGGTTGGCTCTCCCCATCCCCATGAACTGCTAGCTGCCAGACAGGAGTGCAGGATGCCAGTAACATCCTTGCTGGGCACAGGGTGCCCTGTCCCACCTAGACAGCACAGCCTTTGGCAGGGAGAGCCAAACAGGGAGAGGTGGGAGGGAAAACACATCCTACCAGTGATGGGAGGAATAAACTCAGCACTGGAGGAATTACTCAAGGTGACACCTAATTGGTGGAAAATACACAAATTCTGTGGCACATTTCAAAATTTACAAGCAAAAGGGCCCATCAGGCAGCTGGGAAAGGAGAAAATTAATCACTAAGTCTCAGGCGTGAAATTAAATTCCAGGGGAAAGAAACCTCTTTCATTACTCCCAAGCAGAAGTAAAACGCTGTGACGTGTAAATAATGACAACGACCAGGAGTGGACTGGGCCAGATCGAAGTGCATGGATTGGGGATGACACACCCAGTGATGACCATGCACTGCTGGGATGCGTGGCAGGACTGGCACGGATGGGACACAGGACCCTCGGGTGTGTAAGAGGCCAGGACAAGGTCAGGCAAGCCCCAACTCAGCCATCTCGGACCTCTTCCCTACCCACTGGGGGGTTAATTTGAGGAGTCGGTGCGGGAGCTGCCGCCTGTGCACCCGAGGATGGAAAAAGCATATGGCAGAGCGCGGTGTGGCTGCGAGTCGGGCGAACTCCCTCCCTCCCGAGCAGAGTAATTTGGGCAGTCAGCGGAGCCGGGAGCGCCCGGAGACACCCAGCACTTCGGACTGCACTGCCTCCGCCGCAGTATCGCTTGCATGTTCGTCACATCGCGTCAGGCTGCTCACATCGCGGGCTGTCACGGCGCATCGCCTCGCGCCCCATCGCCCCGTGCCCGCGGTGACGCGGCGCTGCCACCGCCCAGCTCAGCCCAGCACAGCCCAGCACAGGGGGCTGTGGCTGGGGGGCACAAGGCGAGGCAGTGAACCCCCTGTGCAGCCCCAACAGGACCTCCCACCCTTCCCACTGGGATGTCCTCTCGCTGCAGGGACCTGAGGTGGCGATGACTGTGCTCCCCGTGCACCACGGCACTGCTGTAGGCAGGCAAGGGAGGGGGCAGTGGGCAGGGCTGGACCCCTTCCTGGGCACAGGCTCCCTCTTTGCCCACACTACCAACACAACGTGCTCACCTGAGACAGAGAGCCGGGCTCCATTGCTCTGCCGTGTCTCCCCGCTGTACTTGTGCTTGGTGATACACCTGTAGGTGGACAAGGCATCTTCCTTCTGCACGTCCGATATGTACAAACCTCCATAAGAAGTAATAAAAAACCTATTTTCTGGAGACACAAAGGGAGGAGAAGAGTGAGCGAGCAGCCCTGACTGCAGGCTGAGAACCTGGGTTGGGCAGAGCTCCTGCACTCCAGGCAGGCACTGGAGCCATGGCAGGGAAAGAGGGATATTCCTCCATCTCCCTGCACCTCTGCCACACCAGCATGCAGTTCTGGCTGAAGTCTTAGGCAGGCTGATGAAGTTGGGTAAGCCACAGCAGCCCCGTGTGTGCTACAGCAGCCTCCAGCATTTGTGGGTACAGCCTCCCTCCATCACTCATCCTGGGTGCACACACACACCTACCCAGGTGTAAAAGGGGGCTCGGGGTGTCCTTACATACAACTGCACTCCCAGGGCTTGGATTCAGCCATGCTGTGGCTGCAGAGGAGAGTGAGGAGAGCATGTGGCACGATGCTCTGGCACACACTGCTCCACACACGCTGCTCCGCCGCGGTGCCACGCGCTCCATAGCAACGCCGCAATTAAAAGTGAATCCGTCCTGCTGAGTTAATAATTAGCTTAACTTACTTAGAAGCATGTGAAAACAAATAAGGGCTTGAGCTGATGTTTGAGCCCCAGGAAGATGGTGGGAGAGCAGGCAGGGCAGTGTGGCCCCAGCAGCACTGCTGGAGCAGCCCCATCCGGCCAGTAGGTTTTGGAGCCTGGTGCACGAGGAAAGGAGTCTTTGGCTGGCTCATGACCCCTATAATTCATCATGAATAATAACAGTAATTAACAGGAATAGAAAGATCTGTGTAGTGGCTACATGGAGTGCTGGGCAAGCCAAGGCTCTGGAGAGAAGCTTCCTGCCCACCTGGAAAGCCCTTTGCCCTGTTCCGCCATGACAGCAAGGCTTTCACCCCAGCTTCTGTGGGGCTTTGGGGTTTATTCCAGCACCAGCCACAGCTGGGATGGAGAGCTCCATCTGCTTGGCTGCACCATGCTGCCAGCCAAATCATCCTCTACCAAACCCCAGGACTGCAGAAATGCAGAAGGTAATTTAGTGGAGCTGAATGTTCCAAGTGGAAACCTTTAAACCCAGTCTTTAAATCAGCAATGGCTGCAAATGGCTCCCTCAAGTCCTGCACAATGCCTTGTAAGCCAGAATCTAGACAGTGAGGCCAAACAACTGTTTTTTCTTCCAGCACCTTTTCAAAGCACCTGGATATTCTCAGCTTAGGCAGAAGAAAGCAGAGTAGTCAAACTTATAAGAGCAGAATAAACACGAGTGGGATAGAGGAGGAGATAGATGTTTCCAAAGCAGTCTTTGATCCCATCCTGAGGCAGGACCCCAGGCCCAATTCCCAGCAAGTGCTGCAGGTGACAGACCAGCAGAAAACAGGGATCTTTGCCCAGGGAACCAGAGTGTGCCCCTTGCATAAGCCAAGGCAACAGCAGTGCTGAGCTGTGCTGGCACTACCATTCAGCTGTGGCTTAGCCAGATGTGTGTATTTGACTTTAATTGCTTGATATGAGAGTGTGAGGGACTCTAAACATCAAAGAAACAGCAAATAATTAATACTAATACCAGCCAACTCTGGCTAACAGAGGCACCCGTACTGATCCTCCCTAGAAGCAGAGCTGGCAGTCACATGGGATGGAGCAGGGGGCCAATCTTACACCTCCAGCAACACCCCTGTGTCTCCATTCCCGCTTGGAGAGATCAGGGGCTCCCAAGCCAAAATCTCAGGATGGTTTTGCCTCCACGTTATGGCATGGCAACACCAGTATGCAACTGGGACCAGATGCTCAGCAGCACAAGCCTCATGCTCCACTGCCAGCCAGAGCCACCCAGGGATCTGTACAAACCCTGTGGAAGGGCAGGGGGAGTGGTCCCACAGCACTGAAATAACATGCAAATCAAACATTAATTTTTCATCTCCCATCAAACCAGTAAGCGAAGAACATTGGCTGCACTGGAATTTGAGATGGGGGGAGCCGGTTTCCATGGTAACGGGGCTGTATTCTGCAAAGTGCTGGCAGTCCCAATCCACACCCCCACATGTGGCTGTGCATGGGTAACCACAGCCCTGGGCTGCCATGCGCCAGGCTGGAAACAAAGCCTTGTGCCCAAGATCAAGGCTCCAACATGGGGTTTGAGCCATAACACCCACCCCAGAGACAGCAATGGGCTGAAAACCTGCAAGTTTAGTACCCACACCTCCACCACGGAGTGATGGAAGGCATCTGCCCCTCACATGCTGCAGCTGTTACGTTACATGTAAGATCCACCCAACCTGACAGCACAGCTTCCTTAGTTTTGTTTTTTTGTTTTTTTTTTTTCTGAGAAGGGACAAGTAACTCCATCGAGGAACATTCCACTGGTTCAAGGGAGATGTGGGGCAGTAATTGATGTGAGCAGGTCTGACAGATCTCACCGAAGTGACTTATTGCTGAGTTTGCTAGTGAGATTAACATCGAAGGTCGCCCAGTAAAATCAGATCTTTCTGCCTGCCAGGAGGTGGAAAAGCTTTACAGGAAGCAGAGGATTAAGTACATCCATGGCCAGTCTGCAGCGATGTGCCTCTAATAACTCTTCCAGCCAGACCTGAGCCTCACCAAAGTCCTCAGCTCAAACGCAGTCTAGAGCTCACCAAGAGCTAAATTCTACCTAAATTCCCAGGAGTTCACCCCTCGCCTGGGAAAAACCACCAGAGTGAGAGGGGGGCTCTCCTGCATGGTGAGCATCAGGAGGATCTCACTGAGTACGCACACACAGACACATATTTGTTGTTACCAAAATCCTCTCCCACAACCAGCTGCCAGTGGTGGCTGTGAAACCCCAGCATCGTTCCCAAGGGCCTTCCAATTCTGAGAGAAAGATTACAGTCGATGCAGGTTACCAGCTCCTGCTCTATCCAATATAGATTTATCAAAACAACAGGGTCAGGGCTTTAGGAGGGAGCGCGTTTTATAGTTCATAAGACTAATGAGATAACTTTCCCTTGGTACTGCTGGAGAATCAATAGGTGTCAGCATTTATGAATTAGCCATACTTGGAGCATGTGCATCCCAAGGCATCCCGGACAAATCCAATAACTGTTCGGTGCTATTTCTGGCCACGTTTAAAGTGACAAATGCCTCCCAGGGGGAAGGCACAGAGGGGGAAGCCCCAAAGAGCAAAGCCTGTAATTTTCCACTGCTGCCATAGCAGCACTTTTCTGCTGCGGCTGCAGTTCCAGGTTGCCATTTGCCCGGCATGGAGCTCACCTGGGGACAAAAAACATCCACAGAAAACCCATCCAGGATGGAAACTCCTGCCCACTCTGTGGCATAGCACGGAATGGCATGGCACTGCTCACCATCTCCCTTCCCAGGACTGCTCAAGTTCTGGGATGCAGCACCTGCTGGTGTCAACGGCCACGCACCAGAGCTGCCTTTCATCTCAGCAGGCTAAGCCCAGCTCATGCCACAGCAAATGCTGAGAGCAGAGGGGGCATGGACTGGGAACCGAGATTAAAGCACCATCCATCCCTCCCTCCTGGAGATGTTAAAGAGGAGCCATGACTTGAGCCCAATACAAATTTCATATGAACCACACGATATCTGACAGATTTATTTACATGTTTGCCTGCCGTGGGGATCCCAGGGGAGATGGATGGCTGTCACCACCCCCAGCCATTCCAAAAGCAGCACAGCTCTCCTGCAGAGCTGAGCTGGCACAGCCATGTACCCAGCCAAAGGTTCCCACCTGGAAGTTGCAGGCATCTGCAATGCCACCAACACTAGCTGAGCAAGCAGCTCAGGCTTTGCACCAAGGGGCTCCCTCTCTCCTCCTCATCCTTCAGGAGCAGTGGCCTTTCTCCCAAGGAAAGGACCTGCTGGATGCTACTGGAGGCTGTGGAACTGGGCAGGGGGAACAGCAAAGGAGGAGTGGAAATCAGGAAGTGTGATGAGCTTTCCACCTCCCCTCTTTAATCTCCTTTATAAGCACGGCTCCATCTCCTCCTGTTACAGGATTAACACCCATCTCTCATTCTCCTCCCGCAACAAGATTTTATTTCTAATTACACTGCAATAAAACTGGGCGCGCTCCCAGGGCTCCTTCCAAATGACTTGTCGACACTCGGCGAGATTGGATCCTACTCGGGCCGTTCCCGGCACCTCTGCTTGCTGTTCATTAGGCATGCATGAGGGAGAGGGTTTAAGAATGGAATTACATTTAAATGGCTTTTCTGTGAGAGAGATGAAACAAGAGAGAGAGAGAAGTGAAATTCAGGAAAGGTTTAGGAGGAGGGTGTCATTGTCACCTCTCTGTCACACTGCTGCCCAGCAGACGCTGTGCCAGGTCCCTGTGCCGGTGCTTCAGGCACCTGACAAGTTAATAAATCCAAAAGGACATACTGAAGGGGGTTTCTGAGCACCACATTTTTGCAAGAGGATGGCAGCCAGGGGCATGTGGCACTGAGTATTGTCAACCTGCACTGTGTGGTGCTCAGGACACCGGAGGAGGGCACTGACTGCTGTGGTGGAGGAGAGGTTTACCAGCAGATACAGAGATTTTCTTGTCAGGGCTTAGAAAAACACACACCAAAAGAAATATGGGATGGGCACAATCAGGAGCAGGTGCTCCCTGCACGTACACCTACATAGTCCTCCCTGCACCAGGGCATGAGCACCCAGCACGTGGCTTGAGCGGAGCCCTGGGAGCACCACGGCCAGGCCCACCCTCCACAGAGCTCCTGCTCTCACCAGCTGCTCAGGTGCCATCTCTGCCACACAAATTAATCACCAGCAGTATGACAAATAGCTTCCAAGGAAGCAGGGGAAGTGAGTCTGCTCATGCACACTCTCATGGCAGGGAGTGGAAGGCACTGAATAAATTCCGTGAGGAATCCACTGGGTGGGAATCTCCCTGTCACAGCCCCCCCTGCTCTCCCTCTCCTAAAGCACATGTTACCCCCGAAATCTTACAGTCCACGTAGCAATGAGCATCTCTGTCACTTTACTCTCAGTGCAATGACTTTGCCATCTGCATTTCTCTCTCTCTGGGCAATGAAGGCTTAAGAGAAGTTCCAGTTTTGAGCACAGGAAGCTTTTTTGGGGGGAAAGTGCAAGGTGTGTTTCAGAGCTGCAAACACCATCCAGGAAGCCACAAACAGTGATTTCATTTCACATTAGATAATGATCAGTGGTGTTATTCCTGCAGTGTTTGATACATGTGTGGCTTGTCGAACTCTGAGCCGTGGCTCCAGGTGTTTTCCATGCCCACTGGACTCACTGGCAGTGGGCATTTGCTGCTACCTGGATGCTGCTTCCCAGATACAGACTCACAAGTCAGCAAAATTGGGAAAACAGATGTTAGGAAAGATCTTTCTCTATTAGCTCCCTCGGAAGCGAGGTATCCTGCAGGGCTGGCAGGAGTTATTAAATCAAGAGTCATTATTTACCCAAGGGCCAGTCTCTCAAGTCATGTTCCTAGAAGTAAATCCGGAATTACGCTGCCCACGGAACTGGATTCACACGGGTATGAGGGAGAGCACAGTTTGCCTCTCCGGGTTTTAATCCACCTCTGAGTCACCGGAGAGCCCGGCAGCGAAACTGAGCAGCGTTTGGGGACACTTTCATTTGTTTGTGTAAGGACTTTGGGAATGACACACTTCCACTGAACCAGAACTCAGAGGAGGAGGAATTCCCCGGGTGGGTACCAGGGGATAGGGCTCACCCCTCGCACCGCCCACCCTCCTCCCCCGCCACTGGCCACACTGGCACTGCCAAAGGAGGAGGAATTAATCTCCCGAGGTGGTCGGGAGCCGCCTAATACCAGCAGAAAATTACAGAACAGGATGAAGAGCATTACAAAATGAATAGGAGGGGACTAGAGATTTCCATGGCTAATCCTGTTAACGAGACAATTTCTTATCAAACTCATTATGTGACAGAAAGGGGGGTGGAGGGAGGGGCTGGGGAAGGCGATGCCAGGCAAAAGGCATTCCCGGTGCAAGGGGACAGGAGGCTGGCAGGAGAACACGGCAGTTCCCGAGCCCGGCCCGCCGCGTCCCCGCACTGCACATCAGCAAGGATTGTATTTCCATTTCCAAGGAGAGCTGAATATTACCGGAGTGACCATTTACCACAAAATAGTGCCGTCTGCTCCGGCGCTAGTACCAGTCCTCTCCTAGCGCTGAGCTGCAGCGGGTTGGGATTACAGCAGGCATAAAAACATGCAAAATCCACCGAGAGAACACTCATTTCAAAACATGATTTTTGGAGCGTCATTTTTTTTTAACCGCCTATCATGACGAGCCTCATTTTCCAGGAGGAAGCAAAACGAAAGCTTTGGAGCACAGGCAGAATGTGTGTGCCTGATGGCAGAGGAGGCTCCGGCATGGGCTGGGGGTCCGGGAAAGCAACAGAGAGTTACTCTCCGTGCTCATGCCCATCTCTGGCTCAGCCGCACGAGCAAAGCTGAGCCTGGCACAGCAAAACCACGCTGCGGCTGAGTGATTCCCGAAAATCGACTGCACGTTCCTTACCAGCCCCTCCACCTCCTGCCCCCCAGAGTCACAGGGGCTCCACCGCGACTTTGTGGGCAACGTTTAATTATTTCTCTCTCTCTCTTTTTTTTTTTTTTATCATTTGCTATTTAAAAAACCGCGGAACTAGTCAGATTTCATGCTAATGAGAAGAAAATCTGGATCGAGGACTGTGCAAAAATTTGCATCTCAAAGAGGAAAACAGGAAGTCGCTAAGAAAGGAAAATCCACGCCGAGGTAGCGGGTATGGCCATAATTAGGCTAATGCTGCCTCTGTTCTGTCAGCTCGTTTCCATCAGCCCCAGGGTGGCAGGGGACAGCAGACGTCCCCACCACCACGCGACTCAGCCCGGGAGAGGGCTGGTGAGGGATGCTGAGCACCAGGATGGCAGTGTGGGGTCCAGGATAATGTGGGATGCAGGATAACCCAGGATGGAGGATGGTGTGGGATGCAGGATAGCAAAGGGAATGCGGTGGCCTCACTGCCCCAGGAAGGACACACATCTGGAGAGTCTTCTCTAATGGCACCAGCAACACCGTGAGACTGAGTGTACTCAACGAAAGAAAGTATCACACCACCCACGAGTTATCTCAGCCATAACCTCCTCCTTGCACCTCTGCTCTCCCCAGAACACGGTGCCCAGCCCCACCAACCAAGCCCCAGGGCATGATGAACACACAATCTCAGCACTGGCAGCCCAGAACGAGCGATTGTTGTCCCCTCATTTTGAGAAGGGCTGATTTGCAGTTTTGCATCAATTTTCCCCTGATTTTTTAATTGGGTTGTGCTGCCGCTGCAGACATTACTGAGCAAACAAATCCGAATGGCTCGAACCAAGATATTTGCTCATAAAAATCCATCACCAACGCTGAGAATGACAGAAATGGAAAATGCCTAATGAAAACAAAGGGGAAAACAACAGGTACTCTGGTCCTTTGCCATCCATCACCAACCTCAGATTATTGAAAATACGTGAGGGAAAAAATTCCTCCCATCTGCAATCAAATCTTGAGAAATCCTGAAAAGCCAAAACACCACATAGGAGGAAATTCTTTGCCCCCACTTCAATCTGCAGGAGTTTCGCCATAATTATAATAAGAGTGAGGCTGCTGGATAACATGAGAATTATTTTCCCCACTTACATTGTCAAATGATCATTTTGCCCTGCAGTGAAATCTCAATAATTATAATGCCGAACCGTGAAAGAACAAAGAAATAAAAAAAGCAGTGTTTTCTTCCAGGGAGCAGGGGGAGGGGGGCGCCACCATTACAGGACTCAAAGTGCATCCTTCCTCTAATTATCTTTCTCTCAGGGCTGTGCATCCCTCACCTTCTCTCCATGGCCTGAGCACCCAGGTGAGCCCCCCCCAAAACTCCGTGGGATGGAGGGAGTTCATGTGGGTGGGATCAGCCATCTCCATGCCCAGCGAGGCAGAGCTTCTCCAGCATGAAACAGAGTGGGAAGTGTGGTTTGGGCTCCATGGCATCATCTCCCAACCTTAATCTGAGCCCCCAGCTCTGCCAGGACCTTCCCACAAAGGCTGCCCATGGGACTTGGCCATGGGATGTGGGGAGTGCCACGGCAAAGCCAATCATCACACCCTGTCCCTTCACACCCAGCCCAACAGCGACAGCCACTCAGCAGGGGAAAAGCAAGGGGGAGATAAGGGAAGGGGGACAGAAAGCAGGGGGTGAGGGGTACAGGAGGCGAGCAAGAAAAACAAGACGACAGAACGCTTGCTCCACAGCCCTCGGCTAAATTACAAACCAGTTTACTGAGGTGGAAAGCTGCAGTGAGCTGAGGAGGAATATGTGGAAACCATCTGCAGATTTAAAAATAATCTATTTTACGATCACCCTCGAACATATTCTTTTGCAGAAACCAAATAGGATTTGTTGTTGTTGTTTTGTGCAAACTGTTAGGGAAAAATTACTAGAAACATGCAGGGGGTTTTGCCTTCTTGAGTACTGAGAGGCTAAATATGCCCTTCCTTATGTTTAGAATAGTAACAGTCATCTTAAAATTAACTTGGTCTGCATCAGAGCTTAAAACAGTTGCAATTCAGAGCCTGCAAAAGCAGGACAAACCTGCGCTGGGATATCTAGCGCTTCTAGCTGACAGATGTCTTCCTACATACAGTAAATATAGGTCGTCTTTTCCTACCCAGAGAACTGTAGATCTTAATTAACCAGGCCACTAGCAGCATATGTAATGATTTTTTTTGCAGCTTGCTAAGTAAACCTGCCTGTGATTAGATGGAAGGGAAATAAGATGCATGTGAGAGGGACCCATCTCCCCCGACCTGGCCGCTGTGGTGAGCGCAGACCTCACGCCGCAGCTCCCGTTGTTATTTCACGCTATAAAATCTGTCTAATGAGATGGGAAGGGTGTGGAGCCTCACATCCCCCTCGCTGTGCACAGCCCACGGCCGTGCCCCGGCCAGCCCAGAGCTCAGCTCGGCCAACAGCAGCCAGAGGGTTATTGAGCTTCACAGGCTAAACTCTGCTCCTCCTTGGAAGGCTCTTTGGGATTAAATTATCTCTGGGCTCAGAGACAAATGAGCTAATGAAATTCATGCTGCATTATGATAAAGTCATGCCAAGCCCTCATAGAGGGGCAGTGGGTGCTGGGGTGGGCGAGGGCAGGTGGCAGAGCCCATCACCCTTGTGGCTCTGGGTTTCTGTTCAGCACAACTGGTCTGTGCTAAGGGAACAACCCCCTGAGGAGCAACTGGATCTTATCTTTCCAGCTTTTATAGCGAAGGTGCTGTGACAGGTATAAGGGTATCAATAGACTTGGGTCATCCCTAAATAACTGGGAAATAACAGACCTTGGTTTATTTGTGTGAGATTCAGGAGGGAGGAAAAAGGTGGCTGAAAGTAAAGGAGGACAAATCCCAGTCCAGGGTCAGGAGGGAGTCAAGAGCTGGGTGAGGTTTTACAAGACAGCAGAGTGCACCTCCTGAACAAGGGCATCCAGCCCTCCCACCAGCTCTCACTTGTAGGATGCTCTGAACTGCAACTGATCTTTAAAAATCCCTTGAACTGGAGGGAAGGGAGAGCAGAGCCCAAGCCCTCAGCTGCATCCTTGCACAGGCTGTGTTTCTACAGCCAGAAATGTGCTTGTCAGACCAAGGACAGTACAGAGACCTCTACAAAGTCCAAAATTGGGGCTGGGAATTCTCTGGCTCCCCAGAAAAGGGAGCAAAAAGCCACCAAGAGCCTGTGGGAAGAAATCTCAAGGCCAGAAGATCCCTTTGCAACACTGAAAACTGCAAGAGAGCCACACATCGCTGCCTTGCACCAGCTTTGAATGAATCCTGCTGAAGATCTTGTTTTGATCTGACAAGGAAAACAAAAGCCTCACTAAAGGAACTTCTGTTACCAAAAACTCAGGAGTGAAGTGGAATGATCCCACACTGCCATGGTCCCACATGTCCACGCAGACACGAATGGTACATCCCCTCCTCCCCTCCCTTCTACTCACTGGGGAAAAGAAATCAGCGAACGTGACTCGAACAAAGAGCAGAACTTCCTCCCCGCTCATTAGTGCTGGAAAAGCAACAGAAAAAAAAATCCCCAGGACATAACCTCCTCTTCAGCTCTGAAGTCTGAATGGCTTGGAGAGGGTGGTTGGGTTTATTCTTTGCCTTTCACCTCACTCAGGGTTGGTCTGCATGCTTTGATTACAGAGAGAAGCCCATGCCAAGAAAGGAACCCCCAAACCACCCACCTTGCATGCTGGCTCTGCACAGCCACCCTGGGGCAGTCAGATTTCCACATATGGGGTTCTCCTGCTGGCACAGCCCCATCAGTGCCTGGCCTGGGGGCTGGAGGCAGCTCACAGCAACCCTCCCCAGCCAACACCATGTTCTGATCCTTCCTCCTATCCAGAGGGAAAACATCTCTCCTTGCCTTCCCTGCAGCCAGGAGTGCTCATGGGGGCTGGTGGTGGCAGAGGAGTGGGCTGCTGGGTGGGACAGGGGCATCAGCTTTCCTCACCTTCTGTCTGCTCCCCACCCACTGCAAACAGCAATGCCATGAACTGAAATGTGGGTGAACTGCACCACCCCTTTGGAAGGGGGTGAGAAGGAAGGAATGTCCCCACAGCCACAAATGCCACCCGTGGGCCACCACGAGCCCTTCTCCATTCACTCCAGTACTGAAAAGGTTCAGGGAGCACCAGGGGAGCTGCGCACATTCCCAGGAGGAAACAACCCTTGTGCTCGTGTTCCATCAGCGTCACTCCCCCCATGGAGCTACAGCACAAATCCACTACAGAGCATCTGCCACACACAAGGGCTGCACCAGCAGCTGGCGAGGAGCAGCCCCTTCCTGCACCACACATGATCCACTGCAGCTTATCAATAATTATTAAGACAAGGCAAATGGATGTTGACCTAGTTAGACATCCAAGAAGAAAACCAGCTATGGTGGGTTTGTTTAACAAGCCAGCACTTCTGATGGAGACAGGCCTGGCTGGTTCCTGTGAGGGCCCTGGGGCTCACACCTGCACCCAACAAGGACCAGCAGCACCCACAACACCACAGGTCAGACAGGATGACGTGTGATGGTCCTCAAAGCACCTGCACCCAGCTCAGGTCCTGCCACTGACTCCAGGAAAGGAGTCTGCACTTCAGGGATGAGGACTTTGCCAGTGAAGCCTGGAAGAACTCTGGCCCCTGCTCATGCAGCAGAATTTATGTACAGGTTTGGCACCTGGGCCGTAAGTGACCACAACGCCAAGCAGAGCAGGCTGACCCTGAGCGAGGGCTCAGCAGCACTTGGAGCAGGAGCAGAGGTGCCAGCACAGCACAAGTGAGCTGCACCCAAGCTGCAATGCCACTGAAGAGCTCTCCTGCACTGCGAACGAGGATGAGAGCGTGATGCCAGGGCCACCTCACTGCCATTACCATCGGCACATTCAGCCTCCTTCACAAGGCAGCAGCTTTCATAAAGGAAGGTACTTAAGCCCTGCCCTGCCTCCTTCAGCTGGAGGGCTGCGTGCTCCCTCTCCTCTCAGAAGAAAGGCAAGTCATGGCTGTGCTGCCTCAATACCGAGTGGGGCTGGTTACCAAAGCCCAGGAGCCAGGATGACACTTCCCTTTGGTAGAGAGGGATAGAAGGGATCCAACACCCAGGGCAGAAGGAGTTGGGGTGCCTGGCCTCGGGGATCACACTCACTGCACACCCCCTGGCTTTGGTTGCCTTCCTCCTGCTTTCATTCAGGAGGGCTTGTGAGAATGCCAGCAGACCCTTGGGAGAAAAGCAGTGCCTCCAGAATTGGAACTTCAACTGGAAAAACAGTGATGGAGAGGGACAGCCCCACAGGTATCTCCCTTGAAACAGAGTGCTGAAACAACACTGCAGCAAATGGGGCATCAATCAGGAGGAGGGAAGTGGCCTCCTATCCAAATATAACCACTGTACCAAACTATTAAAGAGCATAAAAAAAGCGCCATATTGTGAGTAAGTTTTTGCTTCAATGAGAGCAGGGAAATACTACAGATAGTTCACAACAGGATCACAAAAAAATATCAGTCAGAGCTAGAAGAATCAGCCAGGTGCTGTGGGATGGAGCACAACCCCAGCACCCATCTCCAGGTGGCACCTTGAATACCACAAACACAGAGATCCTGTGTCCTTCCGACAGTATCCCTGGCCCGGGAGCTCAACTTAGGCAAATCCAACCTTGCAACAAGATATGATTTCCTAGCAACAAGCAACGAGACGCAGGGGCAGCTCACCAGGAGAACGGGCAGACTCCACATGGCTCCAAGTCTTTAAATGAGATGAGATCTTGTTACAACATGCTTTCATCCGCCTTCCAGGTGTCCAGGGGACAGAGTGGGCTGGGGGAAGCCCTGGCCCCTGACACAGCTCTTAGTCTCTTGAAGTTTAGCCTGGGGAAAGCTGGGTGGCACCTTCTGGCATTGCCACCAGGTTGTCTGTTATTTTTGGAAGTGGAATATTCATTTGTCAATACAATGGCACAGAGATGCACATGGACCCCCCAACATCCAGGCTGTGATCCACTCAGTTTGGAGTTATCAGGGACCCAGGACCCTGTAACTCTCCAGTGACTCAGAAGGTGTGACCTACTGCTTCTCACCCACCTGTCACAGACACACACGGAGCTTATCTGAGACCTGAGCTCATTCTGTCCTGCTCCTGCCTCCACTTTGCTTCCCTGCAGTGACATTCAGGATGAATCCCTTGATCTCGTGCGAACACGAAAGGCTCTTGAGGTGCCTCCCCAACCCCTGCCAGGTCGGAGCGTGGCTCAGGGCAAGGGACACAGTGCGGACACTGACATCGCCAGCCTGAGGGGACACCTCCTCAGCCACTGGCCTTCTGCCCAAGGCTCCCTCCTGCTCTGCACGGTTCAGTGGTGCCTTTATAGCATTCACTGTGCCAGGACAGCCCGAGGCCTCAGTGCCAGCTTCAGCAGGCATGGCTGGGCTCAGCCAAGCCGGCTGCCATGGACAGGCAGCAGCCCATGCTGAGAAGCCACCTCGGCTGGGTCACCCCAGGAGGGCAGGCACTGAAGGGATGTATGAACATGGGGGTTCAAAGGGACAGTGTGGCACAGGCTGGAGAGTGTCTCCCTGGATGGCACACAGACTCCCATGTCCAGCTTCAAAGGTGACAGACCCTGACTACAGGACCCCCTGGATACAGCCCTTCTGTCTAGGGCAGGAACCCAGATCTCCCTCCCTCCCCAGCCTGGGAATGCTCAACACTTTCCCCCAGCCCATATCCCTCTGTCCCTGAAGCACTGCGGTCAGATCCCGCCTCCAAAAAGCCTTTTGAAACTGACGGGATACAAATTATTCCTCCCTTTCAGCTGCTATTCAAGCCTTGCTGGCCACCGCTCTGAGCAGCTGCTGCCTCGCACACACTCACACCTCTGATGCCCATGTGGGCAGGGTGGGCAAAGGGGCAGTTTTAGGAGCAAGGAGGGGTAAGCACAGCATCCCACCACAGCCACACAAAGAATTTCCTCCCCCACAAGCGATGAGGATGGCAGAGTGAGCTCAGCCTGCACAAGAAATGGAGCAGAGAGCTGTGAGCTCTCAGGCAGGATGAGCTTTCACTGTGAAAAGCTGAGCTGTCCCAGGGAGGGTGACACAGGGACAGTGGCACAGGACAGGCCAGCGATGCTCCTCGCTGACACACATTAGTGGGTGCACAGGCTAAAGCAGCAGGACTGATACCCAGCCAATTCACAAATGTTTTATTCATAAAAACACTGCAAAGTTCACGCGTGTTCGCTAATTACTCAACCTGCTCCTCTGTCAGGTGAATAATGAGGGGAAAAATAATCAGCAATTTGTTCAAAACCACATGGAGAAATTCCGAGTGCGTTATTGCAGTGCTGTGCTCTGCATACTGAAGCCTGGAGCTGATGTGATGCTGCAGGTATGAAAACCTGGGCACACCAAAGAGCAGCCCCTACGTAAGCAGTGCCCGCCATCAGCATATGCAGCACACACACTCCCAACATGCAGCCCCCCAAATCCCAGCCTGTCCCACACAGCTGGGGGCCACTTCCAGGGGCTCCAGGCACTGGCTGAGCCAAGGCTGTCACAGCTGCACCTCAGAGGAGAAACATCTTTAAAAAGCATAGAGTTGCTCCTGCCTCCTTGGAGCACTCGGAAGCCCAGCCAGGCCTTGCTCTCTGCAGCACTGCTAATTACCATGGCTTTCCAGAAGGCAGGAATAATTAAAGCACCTTCCCTTTCCCTGGAGAGCAAGAGCAGGAGCCTCAGTGGATGACACAGGGAAGAGAAACCATTTCCCAAACTTCTCTGCTTTCCTTAGGAACTAAGCCTGGCAGCAGGGCAGAGCATGTGCCGCCCAAGAGCAACGAGGAGCCTCCTCGAGGGATGCTCCTGTCAGCACTCACCCAAGGGGAAGGGAGGAGCAAGGGAAAACCAGCCAGCATGAGAGGGCTGGATAAGAAATCTTAGGATTTTTAGCTGAAAAAGCACTGAAGATCTATCACGTCTGCTCCTGAGGAGCTGCTTCAGCCGAGGGACTACTGCCTTGGCACACTAATTATTTTCAAATTAAACCATCCACTAAAATAGTGTGAAAAAGCATCATAGAACATTAGCCCTGGTAGATCCCACCTGCCCACCCAAACATCCCAACATGCTGTACCACCCTGTTGGTCTGGTGGGGAGGGGCTAAGTGTAAGGACAGGACCACTAAGAGAGAGCTCTGTGGCCACCAAGAGCCAATACTGACTTCCAGATACAGGCTCTGCAACTCCAGCAAAGTTCCAGACAAGCACTGGCATCTCTGTAGCAGCAAACAGGAGTGTAATCACAGAGAGGTGAGGGGAGGGTGGAAACAAAAAGCAGCAATAAATCACTTCCCTGCTGCTACCCGAGGAGATATAATTAAGTTTATGCCTAGAGTGGCGTTGCTGACAGTAGTCCTGGAATGAGATAAACATACGGCGTGAGGTTACGCTGCAGTAACACCAGCACCGAGTGGCAGGTGACACGTGTGCTCAGGAGTGTCCTCAATTAGGGAGCTGCAGCCTTCAAACATGAGCTAGAGTTGGGAGAGCATCAGGAGATGTCTGAAAAACCACACAGCCAATGGCACAGGGCACTGGTGCACAGCTGGAATGGGCTCTGCAGCCTCTGGCGAGGTGCCCACTGCTCAAACCAACCCCACCCCATGTGTCCCTGTCCAGCGGTGTCCCCCCCTTCCCAGGTCCCCAGTGCCCACCATCACCCACATGAGGCACAGAGGGTGGCACACAGATGTGTCACACAGTACCCAGCTCACCAGCCTGCATCCTGCTCATGCTTAAGCTCAGGCTTAACTTTAAGCACGGGTTTAACTTTAAGCACATGAAATGTCCACTGATCTCCAAAGGATTATTTGTGGGCTCAGCTGCACACACAGAGGGCTCTGCAGGCACAGGGCTGGGATGTTCAGTGTCACACCCCAGGACAAAAGGCAGAGGTAAATTCTGCAAATGGAGGTGTAACCAAAATAAAGAGGGTGCCCATCCAGCCAGCTTGGCACAGGGACACTCACTGAGGTTGGACACCAAGCTGGTCCAAAGCTCCTTACAAAGGCCAAGAATGAAATCAAACCACCTGTATGTCTTCAACTGCTTAACTCTCTTAAGAAACAAAATTCACAACCCTATATTAATTCTCACTTACAGAAAAGAGGTCAGTTTAGGTTAATAATTGAAGACAATACCAAAACAGAAGAAAATTTTCCAAGTAGTCTGGCCTTGCAATATATTTCAAACATTATTTTAAAGTATCTGTAGAAGCCTCATTGTGCCCTTCCCCACAGGTCTGATGAACACATTTCTGCAGAGCTACACAGCTCCATGGGTGCCATCCCAGGTGACACTGCCTGATGTCCCCTTCACTAAGAGAGAGGTCAGACCTGGCCACCCACCAAGCTCAGCTTTAGCAACTCAGGCAGAGGAGGACACCCCAAATCCAGCTGAGCATCATTGGGGTGACATCTAAGCAAAAGCCTCCTCCTGCTCTCCAGCATGGCATAGATGCTGCCACATCCATCAGCATCCCACCTCCAGTCCTTGATCCCAACCCAGCCAGGAGGAGCCTCTGAAAGTCAGAGCAGGGCCCAGCTCAGCTGAGAGCCTCCAGCTGCCATCTGGACAGATCACAGGATTTTTTCCATGCAAATATGAAAGAGGGGGTGGGGGAAGGCTGAGGAGAAACGAGGCTGCAAAATGAATTCAGCATCAATTATTCTAAAATATGCATGTTAATATGGGAAGGGCTCCATGGCTGCATCCATCTCCACTTCTGTTCATTTCAAGCAGCAAGATGTGACCCGGGAAGATGACAGCATCTCGCGTCTCACTTACACAAACACGAGCTGGGCAAGGGGGGATATTAAAACAGGAGACAATGCTGCATATTAAAATGCCACAGATGGAGCTTTCTGCAGCCTTTGCAGTCTGCCTCAGAGATTATTGCTGGGCCATATTGTATTAAAAATGGGGGGTGGGTGTTTTTATTTATTTAATTTTTAAACAAATTCCATCTCCTACTCATGCCGGATGGATAAAGTGAGCTCTTGAGCTCCAGCCAGCTTTGCCAGAAAACCCACATGAAAAATGCATTTTCATTAATACAAACTGTTTGCAGTAGGTAAATTAATTCTGGAAATGGTTTTCATACATGGCAAATTATATGTTCAGTGAAAACACTAGACGACACTCCACAGTCCTAATAAAAGCCCTGCGTTCCCTTTAATGAAGGAGGTAAGTGCCAGGTAAAGGCAGCAAGCTGGAACAATTAAACAAACAAGTAAGTCAACAGGCGAGTAAAAGCTGAAAGGGTTTGGTGGTGCTGGGAGGTTTCCAGGCTGCTACAGCAATCCCAGGATCCAGAGCAGGATCCTGGAGTTTCCCAGAAAGGAGCGAGAAATAAAGGAGCAATCTGTCCCTTCCCATCACTGCGGTGTGAGGGCAAGGAAGGTGCAAGGGGCCATGAAGCCCAAGAGCACAGTGGTGATGAGCACAGCACAGCCGGCCAAGGAGCAAGGAAAGGCCCTGCCAAGCCTCCTTCACCACCCAGACAAGGAACAAGCCCAAAGACTGTCCTCTCTCCTCACAAGTTTCTCTTCTGCTCTCAAATCTTATGTCTCCTTTAACAGTCCCATTTCTGGGCGCCTGCTCACGGTGAGGGAGGTGATATATAATTGATGAAGTGACGATGTGCTACGGCCCCAGCCCCAGCCAGAAGACATCTGTTCTGCACGTAGACTCGTTCAGGTGCTGTCACGCTGCATTTACTGCAGCGTATCAGCGCCTGGCTGCGGATGCTAATGTGGGGCCAGCCCTGATCCGTAACTCCGCATGGCTCTTGGGGGTCAGGACCTAGAGCAAGACAGCACCGTAGGTATCCTATATCCTGCTTTTCAGGCTTGTTTCAACAAATTTCCTTCAGTGGCATTGCTGCACCAAGCCTGCACTCAGTGACCCAGGCTGCTGGGCACTTGGGGTGACAGCCCTGCCTTGCTGTGCCCTTCCCTTCTGCAGCCTTCCAGCTGCACCCCTAGCCCCTCTCAGGCACGGTGCCTGCTCTCACCAACTGCCTTTCCCTACAGAGTTTGGACTTTTAAAACCTTGGGCCAAATGGAAGGTAATCTCAATGCCTTGGAAGCAGAGGAACCTCTCAGAGTGATTTGAAGAGCAGAGCAAATATCCATCCCTGCATCTGTCACGGGGAACTGAACGCCACGGAAGGAGGGGGCAGCATTTCATAACAGCCTGCCACATTAGAAAACAAAGAGTGATAGAGAATCTTTTAGTCACCTCTTAATTACATATTCTGGGTACATTAAGAAAGGAGAAATGTATCTCAGGTCACTGCCTGTCACCACGACAAAGGCCCGTGATGAGTTCTGTATTCAAAATATTTGCAGTAATTATCAGCACAGTTCCCCTTTGAAAGCGCTCAGAGGGAAGGATGGTGTTTCACCCGAGGGAATCAGCTCACAGCCTGCACTGGTTTCACTGCACTACAGATAAATATACTCGTGTGCATGTATATTTTTACCAACGTGCCCGGGTATGTATCCATGGAGAAAAACCTATAAATGCCTAATGCTCCTCCTGTGGGGCTGGGGAGTGGGAGCAGCAGAAGAGGGGCTCCATTCACCTCTCCTGCAGAGCCATGGCTGAGATGTGACGGCCTCCAGTGGGTTTCCAAAGGTGGGAGCAGGGACTCACCCTGGGGCGACGGCTGCAGCCACAGCCTGGTCAAATGGAAAACAACCCTCTGCCAATGCAAATGCCCAGGGAAGGAGAGAAATGCGCTGAATGCAAATGGGACTGACCTTTAATTAGTGCATAAGGAGGCATAAGGGGAGAGAAAACACCAGAACTTCCCTAGGCACCTTCCCTTTCTCAAGCACAGCAGGAACCACAGCATCTCCACACCAGTGACTCTGACAAATTTTCCAGGCAGAAACCCCCACAGAACATCCTCCCGTCCCTGCCCATGCTGCTGCTGTGCCAATGTCCCAGAAAGACCAAGAGGAGGGTGAGGGATGGGCAAACAGGTCCCAGGCTCCCACTATGGCTTCTTGCAGGATCTTGTAGCAAGGTTAAGGGTCAGCTGCTTCTACAAGGCAACTATCGGCAGGACAAGAGGACATGGCCTCAAGCTGCACCAGGAAGGGCTCAGATTGGACACCAGAAAGAATGAAAGGGTTGTTAAGCATTGGAAAGGGCTTCCCAGGAAGTCCCCATGCCTGAAGGTGTTCCAGAAATGACTGGATATGGCACTTACTGCTCTGGTCTAGTTGACAGGGTGGGGATTGATCCCAGGTTGGACTCAACGATCTTGGAGGTCTTTTCCAACTTAAATGATCTTGTGATCCTACTGTAAATGTGTCCTCTCTGGGGCACATCTCAGTGTCAGTCTCATGAGATTCCTCATTATTTCCCTATTTGTTTTCAGCCAATAACCTACCCAGCCCTTTTGGAGCACTTGGTCTAACTCGGCCATACGCTACAGAGCGACTCCTTTTCCTCAGCAAGCATTTAATCCGAGTGGACAGGAGCAAAACCATGTAGATATAAATGGGGCAAGGAGAAAATAGCACACTTCAGGTTCCTCAGGAAAGCATATGGGACCAGGAGACTTATTAATAAATTCTTCTTTGTTCTGTATTGTCTGTGATAAATAGCCACACTCAGCATCAATAACCACAAACATCCTTGGGAAAGAGAGACATGCAGAAACCCATCACGCTGCTGAAAGCAGAGAATGGATTCAATTTTGGTTCTGAAGGCAAATTTCACAGCCCTAAACAAAATTATCTGAGGGGGCTGCTGTGGCCACACACGCCATAAAGGTAAGGTTATGGCTACTAAACCCACAGAATGTCTCCCAGGAGTTGTAATATCTTAAGCTAAAGGACAGGAAGGAATAGCCCCTTTCAGGATGGTGCCTTTGGAAAAATAACATTTATGTTTCCAGATAAAAAGTGTTTTTATTAAGGGAACACAACACTTCTGGAATGTTATTGCCCTAGAGATTACTCAAACTCCCACCCCTTTGCTGGCATCCAAAAGTAAATTTCCACGAGATTTTAAACACTGCTGAGACCTCAATAATTTGGGAGTAGGAGGGAAAAGAGAGCAGTAGCAAGAGACATTCCTAATGGCGAAGACATGAAAAACGCAGTTTTATTTTTTGATGATTGCATTAGATTTTTTTATCACAGAGATGAAAAATGAGCAGCTACCACCTCCTAATTCACTGCCTGGGGACTGGATTCCTCTCTGCTGCCGTATGAGGGAAGGCTCTGAAAGCAGCACTGAGCAGGAAACGAGTTATACTAAAGAAGAGTCAGCTCCATTGTGGAAAAATAGTAGGCTGGTGCAAAGAGCATGTACTGAGGGCATAAGAAAACTCAGGCCCATGCTTAGGATGGAGAATCACAGAATTTTTAAGAATGAAAAAGCCCTCTTAGACCATCAAGTCCAGCTGTTAACACAGCACTATACCATGTCCCCAAGTGCCACATCCACATGTCTTTTAATCACTTTCAGAATCTGTGATTCCATCACTGTCCTGGACAGCCTGTTCCAATGCTTTCCACCCTTCTGGTGAAGATTTTTTCCCTAATATCTAATCTAAACCTACTCCGGTGCAATTTGAGGGCATTTCCCCTTGTTCTGATGCTTGTTACTTGAGAGAAGAGCCCGATACCCACCTCGCTCCAGCGCGAAGGTCCCCGCGGCTCCATCAGGACCGCGGACAGCGCCCGTCCCTCCCTCGGGGACCTCTCCATCCCCGAAAACAACGGTGTTTTGCCTTATTTATTTACAAGAGGGCAAGCAACGGGTACTTCACGCCCAAGATGCCGAGAGGTTCTCGGCGATGTGGGCTCTGAGTGTGCCAGTGTGGCAGAGGAAGGATTCAGCTTCTCATCTCTTCCTCCCCGCAAAAACCTTTTCAGCTGCCAGCATGAATTCCCACCCACAGATCTAGTGACTTCCCTGGGAAGCTCCGAGGAGTGGGAAGTGCCATCCAAGGTGGCCTGAAGAAGTGTACAACCACCCAGCACATGCACATGGATGTGAGGAGACACGATCAATAGTTTTTGTTTTCCTAAACAGTTTCTCACCTGAGACATCACCTGGATATGGGCAAAAGGACAAGGAAAAATAGTTTTAAACTAAACGAGCGTCAATTTAGATTAGATATAAGGAAGGTTTTTTTACAACGAGGGTGGTGAAACACTGGGACAAGTTGCCCAGAGAAGTGGCAGATGCCCCATTCACAGAAACACTTAAGGTCAGGTTGGACAGGGCTCTGAGCAACCTGAGAGACCCAAAGGTGCCCCTGCACCCTGCAGGGTGTTGGACTGGATGACCTTTAAAGATCCCTTTCAACCCAAACTATTCAATGATTCTAAAGCCCACCAATGGCCACAAGCCCCAGGTCAGTTCTGTACCTGGCAGGCACAGAAGATCTTTCCTCCTGCCACCTGGCTGTGGGGTAGTGTAAGTTTGTTCACACAACTGTCATTATTGGCCAAATCTGACCATAGCAGCTCTTTTCCAGCAACATTAAAAGCTCAGCACTGCTGCTAACGCTCCCTTTGGGCAACATGAGCAAATTTCAGACTGTTGTCACAAAAATGAACATGTCTTGTTGGATTTTAACCTGACTGAAAGGCACAAGTGCTCAAGGAAGCTATTTGCACAGAAGCCTTGCATCAGGGCTTCTTTCTTGTTAATCCTCTGCTCTGTAACCACTTTTTTCTCATGCTTTAACTTGGAGCACCATGGGTTTGAAAGGATGAAGTGCATTAAGAGTTTTAATGCTGAGGAAGATATCAGCCTGACATTTTAATAACACTAATGCTCTAGAATTTGCACAACTATCACTCTAATGTGTATCTCAACACCAGTCCCTGCACTGTGGTTAGCACAAGCTCTACACCACATTAAATACCACAGGTAGTGAAATCAGCCCCTTCTATGGTGGCCAAGACATTGATTTTCCAGTGCCATGTGCAGAGACATCCCAGGGATTACCACCTTCTCCTCCATTAGGGTGCAGACAACTGCTCCTCACCCTCTGCCTCCTGAAGAGCTGAGCAGTGACAACTAAAGCAATGATGTAGAGATAAAGAAGCTGCTTATAACAGGATTTTTTTTTGTCTCAGCACAAACCCAAGCCCTTTTAAATGCCAGTTTCCTAGTCTGGATCTTCCAGAATAATTCCCAATCCTTAATTACACACCCTACAATTCAGTTAAACATTACTTGAATTACTTGGTCCTTTGCCTGTGTCAAGCCTGAAATTCATCCTAAGCCAGTGCATGTAAACCAGCAAGGACAGGATGCAGTTCAGATGACGCAGTGAGGGACAGACAAATAGGAGGGAGTCTCTTAAAAACAAAGAGGACCGTTCCTGTCCACAGAAACGGGTCTGGAAAGGGACCAACGAGCTGTACCATGATGGACAGACACCCGAGTGCCCACCAGAGCTACACAAAAGGCCCTGACAGCCTGGATGGCTGCAGGAAATTCTGGGAGCTCAGGGACAGACAGCAGCTGCCCCATTCTTATCTGTAAGGGATTGAGTCAGCAGCACCCACAGCTTCACCTTCCCCCTGCTCTCACATCTTATGGCCAGCAAGAGGAGCAGCTAAAACCACATAATACGACAACAGAAACAAGCAGTGAGCAGAAACACTCGGGTTCATCATTGAAATGTGCTCCCACCTGCATCTTCTGGTGCCTCTGCTCCAGACACCAGCAAAGTGCTGACTGTGAAACACCTGCTTTAAGCCCTGGTTCTGCTTCCTCAGAGGAAATCAAGTCCTTGCACTCTCTGCTCCCCTTCTTTTATGTCTGAGTACCAAAAAACCCTAAATGGGCTACAAGCATCAATCAAACCTGATGTAAAAATGTAGATGCTTTAAAAAGTTATAAGCCCACAAATCTGTTTAAAAAAGAAGATAAAATGCAGCCAAAGCCCAGGCATTTTGGAAAGTTCAGACCTAGTGATGGGAGGGCAGAAACTGCTTTCTCTGCTGTCTTTGAAATACACACACACTGTTCTGCAAAGCCTAATGGCAACAGGCACCAGGGGACTTTTTTGGCTTCCAAACCCCACTCCTGTGCATGCAGCTCACACTCTGGGACTGGGCTTAATGAGCAGGAATTTGAAAGCTGAGTTCAACAGAGGCTAAAAATGAGCTTAAGTTTCACGTGCAAAGTCAAATGCAAAAGTAACTAAGAGATAGGAAGCCCTAAGAGTAAATGAGACTGTTACATCTCGTGTCTAATGAGTGACACCAGGTAACGTTGGCAAATTGCTCACCTAGAGACAGCATCACTGAATTTCTGATGGATGAACAAGCCTTTTTTTTTCCCCTCATCAGCTCACATCACAGTGAATGATGGAGCATGTTTTTCTGATAGTGCTGGAGATTGTCACAATCATTTGCTAAATCCAGTTCTGCTAGAAACACTGCGGTGGAAAAGCAAGTAGTGCTAAGTCAAATCATCAGCTGACATAAGCTGGAAAAGCTCCCCAAGGGTCAGCCAAAACCAGCTGCGTGGCTCCCACCCTTGGCTTCTCACAGACACAATCCCAACTACAGATAATCAACACATACAATGGAACTGCACTAATGGGCAATATGAAAGCACTGGAGAGGCTTAGAGAGAGAGAGAGAGAGAGATGGATCCGCACAGAACAAGCAGATTGTGGCTAATCTGCAGCCAGAATTAGGTAAAAAGATGCAATGTTTTGTGGGTGCTTCACCCAAAACAGACTGGCCCCACAGTCACGTCCTGGCCCGGGCTGGGCAGCGAGCACCGCCCGTCACGTGGGGAAGCCTCACGGCTGAGCTGCGATGCGTAAAAGGATTTACAGATGTAAAGCCACATCTCGATAACGCTTGGAACAAATCCCTGACATTCTTCACACAGCTCTGCACTAACAGGTTAGGCTCTAGCAGAGTGGAAACGGCAGCTCCCCGCTATTTCCATGTCTCCATTCCCGTTAACTGTTTGAAGCCTTCTCCCCTTGGAAGCAAGGTGGAGCTGGATCGGTGGAGGCAGGACTCTCCGTGCTGACAATTATTCTCCATTCAGGACTAGCCATTTGCATGCAGTTCATTTGTGATGCAGAAAAGCTTGAACCTGTCATTATTGCTTGGCATCAGTACAGTACTGTGAAAAGACACCGCTCGGAACATGCGCACAGTGCTGCACCCTATTTTCTTTAATCTAGGCTAAAATGACTACGAGAAAAAGCAGGAGGGAGGGAGAGAGGACGAGCAGAATGGGGAAAGCATGTTTTCCACAAACATGAGTGATTCTCCAATGAGCCAGGCACAAGCATTCCATGTAGAGCTCCAAAGGTTTGTCCAGGGATGATCAAAGACAGGCTGAAAGTGAGGGGCTTCCCCAGCGTGTAGGGGCAGGGCATGCAGATGACATTGGTATGGTCCCCTCTGCACAGCCGCAATATTTTCAGCAGAACTATCCCCTGGAAAGGCTCCAGGAGCCACCATTTTGCTGTACAATACACTCTGGTCAAGCAGGAGGGTCCTTCCCAACACCAACACACAGCCAGTGCCTCCTCCCCGCTACTGTCCGCAGGCACAGTGAGATGGGGATGGCAATAAAGTCAGGGGAGCAGATGGAAAGCAAAAACCCTGTGAAAGCTCTACTCCCCATGGCTATTTCCTGTCTCTTCCCAACAAGCAGGGATCACAAATGCCTCCTCTCCAAGGCCAGGCTGGCACAGTGTGTGGGGAGGCAGCAGTGCCCTCCTTTGCTGAGGGGAAGACTAAAGGGAGCATGGATGGCCTTATGGTCGACACCTTCAGGAGGGCCTGGGGGACAGTGGGGACACTGCCAGGCAGCTCCAGCTCCCAGCCCCTTCATCAGCACCCCCACGTATGCTGATGATAATTGTGGCCATCTGCATTCTGGACAGTGCCAGCACCACCCTCTCAACACCCCTTGCCTCTCCCTACATCCAGCACCTGACACCAGGCACAAAAGCACAAGAAATCCCAGTGTGGGCAGACGTGGACTAACAGGAACAGTCAAAGATCAGCTCAATCCCTGCCTGTAGCCAAGGCTTTAACAGCTCTGTCAGAACGTCTGTCAGTATCTGTTCTCGCTCCGCAGCGTCTCCCTGTCATGTCAACATCCAATTGCTTTTGGCTAACAACTCGACCTCCACGACTGCTTGTGGCGAGATACTCCAGATCCCAACCACAAGTGGTGTGGAAAAGCATTTCCCGGTGCCAGAGCTGACCTGGAAACCCTTCAGTCGGTCCTGACTCACCGAAGCAGACCTTGCTGTCACCATGGCTGTGGGGTGGCCACCTCCAGCCCAGCCTGTTTTGGGAAGAGGCAGGACCATGATGCGCAGGTGATTTAGGAGCCCAGATCCCATTATGATTCATTGCCAGCAGGGAATCTAACTCCCTTGTTACCTTTCAAATGAGCAGAGCTACACATGAATATTAAACACCACCTCGCTCTAGTCCCAGGGAAAAAAAGCCAGTCTTTGAGAATCCCTCATTAAGATGCACTGGACGCCTTGCACAGGGAGCCCGAGAGCCAATTAAGCAGGACTGTAACAACCCCAAAACAAAGCTGCGTGCCTAGTTGGGCTCCAAGCTGTCGGTGGAGCTGGTGTGGGTGCTCTCCCCATGGTGCCTGAGCCCCGGATGTTCCCAGACCTGCTCCCAGTCCATCCCAGCTCTGTGATGAAATACAGCACAGCCACAAGAGCCAGGAACCTCTTGCCATGTCCCTGCCAGGGATGGGGTTCTTCCCAAACCCATCCTCCTTCCCACCAGTCCCTCACCTCCCTGCTCTGGTTCCTGTAGAGAAAAAGAACCTTCAGTAAAGTTTATTTGCTGACTTTCATAGATCATTATTTCCACCCTGGATCACAGTTAACACAATCAGACAAGCCCAGTGTGTCTCCTGACTTTGGAGGGACTCTCTCCTCACTCTGCACATCAGCCTCATCCTCCCTGCCTCTATCCAACCCCTTCTGCCAGCACCAGCAGCCCCTGTTCAAAATCAATTTCTATATTTCAGATACAAAGGTTGTTTTGCTTGAAAAACGAAGCTGCCCTTCACAGAAGTAATAGAGAGATCAATACCAGTTACATCAAGTTTCCTAGTGAAGACAAGGAACTGCTGGCATTTTTCTCCTCCTGATCCAGCCAAGTGGGCTAAGCCTGCATCCCAGACCGAGGTAGATGCTTGGCTGGAGAGCCCTGGCCCCTACAGTCCCCAGGAGTGGCTCCTCAAGGTCCCCTCTCCCTGCCAACGACAGGAGGGGGTGGCAGGAAATGGAAGAGAAAATTGTGGATATAATTTATAATGCCTCATTAATTTGAAAATGCCGCTTCATGCGTGCTCTCCGTCAGCCCGTCACTGTCCCAGAAGCCACCAGATCAGCAGCTACTTCAGATGGAAAATCTACCTGCAAAACCTGCTGTTTAGAGGATGCATTAATTGCCACTGATCCTCATGGTGGCAGCTGGAGTTGCCCTGGCTGGTGGCCGCTGGTCCTGCCCTGGGAGCTGGGATCACTGCATGGGAAGAGTGATTCCAGTGAGGGATGCAAAGGGAGATGGAGAAGGCAAGTATCACAAACAGCTCTCAGAGAAAGCATTTGACCAGCTGTAATAGCTCCTTACCAAGGCTTTTGTACAGAAGCAATCCCATAGGAAATACTTCTTCGCCAAAATGAAGCTTTTGCGGAAACTTCTCATTTCAGTCACGCACTGAATTCAATTTTGTCTCCATCTGAGAGAAAGTTTCCTTTCTTCAAATTTCTCCTTCCCACAGACTGTTTCTCTACTAGAAAAGCAGTGAGATGGAAAGGGAAAAAGACACCTTCTAGCCCAGGCCAGAAAGCACTGGGAGAGTGTGGATACTGCCCAGTACACACCTCCAGCTTCCCCCTTCCCTGGGAGGATTCCATCAGCTCCCACCAGAGCAATAATTCAGGCAAAGCCAATGTGAAAGGCAGGGTTCATTCAGGAATGGAACCAGTCAATCTTTCCAAGGCCAGGCAGCTGCAGCTGAAAACCTGCTGTGCCAGACTGAGCTTGTACCCACACTACCAGGCACACAGGATTTTAATCCCATAAGGAAAACAGGAGAAGGAGGAGGATGGAGAAGATGTATGTGCATAAGGCAGTATTAGCACAACTCCACTCACTCTGTGTTAAATAACTCTTCCAGGGCATGAGTTAAATGGCAGCACTGAGCAATCAGGGGACAATAAATCCCTGGTTATAAATTCTAGCTCTAGACTGTAAGATGATAATCAACATCCCTGGCCAGCCATGACTGGCCCTCAGCTCAGGGAGCAGGAGGACATGGAACAAACCAGGAGGGAGAAGTGTCTGCCCCACTCAGAGCCCCTCTCACCTTTCCCAGAGGCTGCTGCTCACTGTGTCCCACCCAAGGACTCCCCAACATCCCCAGATGCTCCCCATGGTGGTTTCAGCACAAACAGGGAGCGAGGTTCTGCTTGATTCCCATAGCAAAGAGCCAGAGATCCCTTCCCAGTCTCAGAGCCCTGCTGGCCACGGCCTTCTACTCACATCCCTGTCCTAGCCAAGGAGACACATTCCCAAAGGGCTTCAGGGAGAGGGAGGCAATACGAGGTGTCACCGATTTACCTCATTGCATCTCAGCTCTGCCTGTTTGAGATGTTATTTCCTGCAAATATATTGCACTGTGGGATGCCTGCAATATTTTATAAAGTTAATAACTTTTTTTTAATTGGATGAGTTTATAGAATCGTGTGAGCAATTAACAATAATTACGTTTAAGACACTTAAATTCCAGGATGCACCACAAACACTGGAATATTAAGCTATAAAAACCCTCGATTGTACATTCAAATTACATTAAGGGTCTGTTGGAAGGAATACACTCTCAGTTTCAAGAGCCCCACTCTGTTCTGTTTATACAATGAGGTTACATCAGCTGTTGCAGTAGCAGCCCTGTCTCCATCCTCATTCAACGTTTGGGCACCACATGGATGCCTGGACATGCTGGGCCTGGCTAACACTGCCCAGCACCCTGGACTCTCCAGGTACAGGTGCCAAGGCAGCACAGCAGCAGCAAGGACCAGGATCCAAAGCACTGAAGGGGCTTTCAGTGCAGAGACGTGGACATCACAGCACCAGCGCTGCTCCAGGAAGGGAGTTGGACCAGTGCTTATTTCATTTTAATCACCAGGTGCCAAATTAAATTATTGATGTCGGTTCTCAGTGACAGGTGAGGCATTTTATCACTGCACTTTTAATAATGCAAGAGTCATGATCCTCCATGCTAAAATGTCAAGTAATTCTCAGGTTACCCTTGCCACACAGACAACTTTTCCCTGTCCTACCCCTCCCTGCTGGCAGGGAGGGCTCACCACCAGTGCCCATCTGTTCCAGAGCAGACAGCACTTGCAGCACTGTGGGGCAACACCCCAGGGCACGGTCACACTGCCCTCCCTGTGGGACCCATCCCATCCCCACGTGGCACCTGGACCGGGAGCCTGGCTGGCAAGAGATAGAGCAGGAACATGGCCAGGAAAGAGAAGGGGTAAGCAGAGCTTGATGGCACTTGGAGAACCAACCCCAAATGCTCTGCTGCAGAAGGCAAACCCCTGCTGATGAGTGTGGAGGGCATGAGCACACTCCTTGTGCTGCAAACATGCTGATTATGGACTCATTTCATGCATCCTGGCCACCAAAAAAGACAGTTTTAGAGCCATGAAGGCTTCAGGCTGAGGAACAATACCCAGCTAATGTCTCCATTTTGAGCTGTGCACACACAGCTGGCGTGTGCCTCTGGGAGGGAAAGGGCCTCTCCAGAGCCAACACAGAGGGGGATTCTGTGGGAAGCAGGGCGTGCTCACACAGGGGAATGGCAAAGATCCAGACATGGGCAGCACCCCTGAGGGAGACAAGCACTATTGGCAGGGGCAGCTCAGGAGCCATAAACCCCAGGCAGGGACAGCCCACTCAAGACAGGCTCTGATCTGGCTGATAGGAGCAAGTCCCCATGAAGCAGCAGAGCCAGTGACCACATTCACGTGACACAAAGCTAGGGCATGAAAGAGCCAGCTTTCCCCAGCTCCAGAAATGAAAGGACACTGCCAGCACCTCCCAGGTCAGGTGCAGGCTGGACTTGCGAGTGTCAGGGGCTGGCTGAGCAGAGATGGCCAGTGTCCTGTCTTGCCCCTGGATCCTCACTGCACCTGGAGCAGGGTTTGCTCCAGCCTTTGTGTTCCAGCAACACAGCCTGACATTTATAGGGGGAAGTTTTATTCCTGCTGTAAATAACCTCTAATAGTGTAGGTCATTACACTAATTACAGAAGATAATTAATTTTCCGATTCTTGTTAGGCCGCTGCATATTCCAAGAAGAGCGCACTTCATTATTTTCCCATGCAATTATGACCTCCCTCTCCTTCCCCAGCCAGCCCCGCCTTCGGGATTTCAGCACTTGTCAAGTTGTTTACCATGGAGCCATCGAGGTGTTGTGGAGCTGAGGAGGTGCAGGGGCTCCTCTCTGCCTCCCACCCCACTACACAGACCTCAAGAGCACTGTGTGTGCTGCAGAAACACCTCTCTGCCTTGCACGGGCTCTCACCGACACTCCTTGGCCACCATGTGCTGGTTTTCCAGCAGGATCACACACCCTTCCTGTAGTTCCAACCACGTGCTGGGTGCAGGGGAGATGCACGAGGCAGAGCCAGCACTGCTGAGCACCCACAGCACCGGGACCTGCCACCCATGTGGGATTTTCCAACAATCAAGAAAGGCACAGCCCCACCAACAGCAGGAAAAGACCCCTCCAAGAGTCTGACCCGCTGGTGACTATTAATCTGCAGCAGATTGATGATGGTTCTCCCAATGCAGCACTCACTACCAAACCTGGGAGCAGGAACATCTGCAGGACCTCACCCGCCGCAGGGGCAGCCACTGCCTTGCACGCCCAGATGGTAGAATAAAGGCAACCTGGCACTGGCAGCTCTCACAGCTTCATCACCCTCACCCTACCCAGGACCATAAACCACTGCAGTAAAACACTGCACAGTGAGGGAGCTGCAGCACAGACCTGGCTCTGCTCACCTTGCAGCCCCTCAGGATACACCAGAGGCACAGGAAGAGCAGTGTCAAGGGAAAAGCAGCTCCTCCCTGGGTAAACACCTATGGAGAGACAGCTCTGGTTGGAAGAGTGTGCCAGATCCTGGCTGCTCAGGGCTGGAGACCGCCTGGCTCTCCAGCCACGCTGTAAATCTGGGTATCAGACGGGTTTTAGTGATAATCAATTGTAATAACTAACATGTATCCCTTGACCAGATAAGTGGAATATTATAAGTCCAGCTGCAATTAGCAGGGGCAGATGGATGGGGGCTAAGGCAGCAGTCGGTGTTTTCCCATCCCACCAGCTGCTCAGTGCAGGGTGCCCACGATGCCTTTTCACCATCAAAACCCCACAGTCGTCAGGACCCAGCTCACCCTCTGCCAGGGGAGTGCAAAGCCAACAGAGAGGGAGGTCGCCTTCGCCTGGCTCAGGTGATCTGCAAAACTCACTACAGCAGCATCACCCAGTGGGTCCCAGAGAGCAGCCCTGCATCAGAGGGGCCTGGGCAGGGCAGTTGATAACACACACACCTGCTGTTATAGCAGAGAGAATGAATTTTTAAAAGGCATATAAACCCCTGATGCTTCAAGGCATCAGCTGAGCGCTAAGGAGGATTAGCGGGAAATATCTCCTGTGGAAAGCTTATTCCACATGAATTCCACTGAAGGGATCCTTTCATCTCCCCCTGGAGCATCTCTTCCCCTGGCCTGATGTGCCTTGGCACTTGCTGAGCTCCTGTAATACACTGGCGGGCGGATCGCTGCCCGCAAAGGTTGACAGCTGTCTCCGTTACGATGCCGCCTCCTGACTGACGCCGATGTGACAGGCGGCGTGACACGGCACAGACAGGATAGTTATCCATCCCCTGTGGGACAGATCTCTGTTCCTGATGGGACAGCTACCCCTGGGACATGCAGACACGGTGCCTGGCTCTGGGCAGGTGAGGTGGGAATGTGCTTTGCTCCCGGCTGAGTGGCACAGTCAGGATCTGCAGCAAGATGTGCAGCCACCAGTGCGGCTCAGGCACTGGGGCTCTGATGGAGCTCCTCCCTTCTCCACCAACTTGGAAAGGAAATAAAAACCTGCGCTGGGCATTCCCTGGCAGTTTTTCCTGCCCAGCATGTCTCAGATCACTCACCCTGCATTGCTGTGCCTACAAGAAAGTGTCCACTGACCTTCAGAGCCAGAGGAGGGGAAAGGGTTAAAAGGAGTGACATCTCCCCTCTCCTTTGCCTTGGAAGGAGAGGCACTGAGTGCATTAAAAACTGGGTTAAAAATGGCTCTGCTCTACCTATCTTATCTTCTTTGTACTAAAAGCCCTCAAAGAGCGGCAGGTTTTCACGCAGAATTTTCCTGTCTAATCCCCTTTTGTTAGCTCTGATACTGGCATTGCAATACAAACCTCGTCCAGGCGATTTAGGAGGGATTACACGCCCTCAATCCTACAGCATGTGGGAGAAAAATGTTTCCTCAAATCAAATTTTACACAAACCAGTATTTGAAAATAATCAAAGCGCAAATCCCTGCTGTGGGGATTTCTGGAGGGAGGCGAGTGGGGGGTGGGAAACAGCAGGAGCTGGTGCACCCAGCCCAGTGCCATCAGCACCAAGACACAGTACCAGGTCACCCTGTGCCCTCAGGCCCAGACTGACATGAACTCAGAACATGCCAAAAAATAACCCACGAGGCCCTGGACAGGTGTCCCGTGGTTGAGGGACATGAGATGTGCAGAGACATGAGCAAACTGGAGGCATCTGTGCTGCTCCTCATCCCCTTCCCATGCCAAGCAGGCTGCGTGAGGGCATGAAAACCACGTGCCACTAAAGCCAGGCAGTAACTCTGCCTTCTACATGGCCAAATGTGCTCCACAGGGCTCTGCACGCGTGTATTTGGCTTGGCTTTCCCGATGAAATATTGTCAGTGCTGCTCCTGTAATATATATGTCACAGATGCAACCTCATTCTATTGATCTCTCCTAGCTGCTGGGATATCCATGGTGGAATTAATACGTCTGTATCATCACACATGGAATAAAAAAAATAGAAATAAATAAATAAATAAAAAAGGTAAAGCCCATCTGACAGTTTCAATTAAGGAAGCGTGAAAAGCGATTTGCGTAAGAGGCTGGGGCTTGGCGGGGGAGAGCAGGGCAGCCCGCGGGCAGAGCGGCTGTACGCTCGCATCTGGGTAACTGAAGTGATTTCCTACAGGAAGTGATGGAGGCCAGACCCAAGTCGGGGCCATGGCCATCTCTGGCTGATGAGCCCCCCAGCCCACCTCGTGTCAGCTGCCACAGCGGCACCTGACCCGACACAGCAGGGCCAGTGTCCTCTGCCTGAGCGGGGCACGACTCAAGGGACCAGGGGACATGCCACAGACCCACTGCCTTCTGTTACTCAGAGGAGATGCCATAGCTCCAGGACCTTCTGGGACAACCTCCAAGAAAGTGTCATCAGACAGAGGAAACTTCCCTGCTGTGCTCCCTGGAGTCCCGGTGGGAATCCTCTTTCCAGACTCCTTCCCTGTGCTGCACAGGAACCCTCAGACTGCCTGAACACCCCCAGCATGCAGGCCCTCTGCCAGGCACCAGGAAAAGCCTGGCATGGTGCCAGGGGATGCCCAGGTGACACTGCTCCAACTCCCCAGGCATTTCAGGAAGGGCAGCAGAGAACAGGAGCCCCGGAAATGTGGCACTTGTCAAGCAAAATTATACCCACATCCATCTGCTCCTGCTGGGATTGCTGTGAAATATTCATGTTTCTGCCACTTGGCAGGGGAAGGTCCCCTCGGTGCTTCCCCTCCTTTCCCCACCACTTCCGAGCAGAATCAGGGAGGGAGAGGGGAGGGAGCCCTGCCATCTCTGTGCCCTTTACATCCAGGTGTCACCAGCTGTCCTGGGTCCATTCCACTGTCTGGCTCCGTGCCTGTCACTGCCCTGCTCTGAGGCAGAGTGGAAACCTTGGGGGAACAGGGGATTTGGGACGTTCCTGCCATACACTGTCCAGTCCAACCCAGATCCCAGTGTACAGATGCATAGACTTCGTATCAGCTCATTTCTTTTCCCTTCCCCCTGATTTGGGGCAAGGCTCTTAACTCCACCATACAATTAAAAGTCATGTGTCCAGATAAATCAATTAAGACCTTGTTTGCAACACCTACAGCTAAAGTCCCCCCAATCCAGGGTCTGGCCAGCTGTCGGAACATTTGGCTCCTTCCCAGCAGGACGCACAACAACACAGGAGTGCTTAAAAGCACTCATCTATAGGAGAAGTAAAGCCCCTTCCTAATCCACTTCCCTGCTGAATGTGGGGCTGCTGGGCGGTCCACAAAGCCCCTGGCCCCCAGCCGAGGGGAGGACAGCCTGCTGCCTCCAAGAAGAGGAGGAAGACCAACAGGAGCTGCTGGGAGCCCCTCCTGTCCAGCTGGGTGCCTCTGAAGTCTGCAGCTCCCCCACCTGCCCTGAGCACCCTCTGCCTCCAGCCACCTCCTGCCCAGTAGCACCTCAGCATCTCTGGCAGGTCGGATGAAGTTCAGTGCATCAAAAAGTGCCAAAGTGGTGAATCCAGGCACCATGGGTAGGAAAACCAGCCCTGCTCAGCCCCTGGAAGCCAAGTCAGCACCACAGGCTGCCAGGACAAACCCCCTGCAGTACCCAGGACTGTTCATTGCCACTGGCAGACAAGGAGAAATAAAGATGCAGGTGAATTAGATATAAAACCACAGGTGGGGCTTGCTGGCTCTTCTCAGGCACAGCAAGTGAAGATCCCCCTGCTTATCCTGGTCTCCTGAAAACCATCAGTGGCTGCCCCCCCACCAGTACCCCCCTCTCACCCGCCCTCTCCTCATCATCCTTCATTCACAGCACACCCAGCCTGTGCTCACCACAGCTGGGGCTTCTGGCTCCAGCAACATATTTTCAGTCACAATTACACAACATCTTATTCTTGGGGGTAATTACTGTAAAGTGTGTATATTCCAGTCACAGTCACACTCAGAAGCTCTGCCTGGAATCGGGAGCCAACCACGCCAGGCATGATGGAACCCCTGCGCAGCCGCAGCCCTGCCCAGAGCTCCTCCTGCCCTGGGCACAAAGACATCTGGAGCTACTGGCCTGCAGACCCTCACTCATGCAGGCACAGTGAGCACCTTGTGTGTACACACCTTGCAGCAGGGTTTGGGAGCTGGAAATTCAGATGTGCAAGCACCAGCTCTGCCAGCCACTGCTCACACCAGCACTTGGATGCCTTTCGCTTTCACATCCCAAACCAGGGCACACATCTCGTTCCTGTAAGCCATACTCTCCTCATTAATGCTTTTAGGCTGTGTTAAAGCAGAACAAAAAGCCCTGGAATTACACAGTGCCAGGTGTGGCCTTCTGCCCATTCCAGCATGGAGCAGAGGTGCCCATGGCCAGCTCCATACCCAGGCATTGCAAGAGCCAGAGTCTCAACGTGCCAGCTTTCAGAGTCAGCCTCAAAGCTTTGACTTTAACACAAGCCATGGACTCACAAGATCCAGCCCTGCTCCCTCCACTCCTTCCTTAAACCCACGATTAAAACACAGCTTTATGGTTTTAACACTTCCAGAGAGTAAAGCCGATATCCTCTACAGTCTGTGGCCATTCCCTGTGTCCAGTCACACCTCTCCTTGGAGCCCAGCTGCTCCAGCTTTCCTGGGCTGCTCTCCTGGCAATCTCCACAGCCCTCCAAGCCACTTCACAACCACCTGGCACCAGGCAGCTCTTTGGAGCAGAAGGAAACCTCCTGCAAGTAAGGGGCTTAGGGCATCCCCATGCTCCCCAAAACAAACTGGGTGGCACATCCAGGGACCTCCACACAGCTCTCCTTTCCAAAGGAGCACAGAGATATACTGCCTCGGGGCTGCCAAGCTTGGGCACTATTCATGGGAAAGGCTCAGTCCAGACCACCTCTGCCAGCCCCTCCCCATAAGGACACAAATACAGGACTCACCACCTTGAGCGCCATCGACGTGCCAAGCAGGAGAGAAGAGCTGGCTCTGGGGCAGCAGCCCAGTTTTTGGCAGCACAACCACTCCTACCCCAGCTGTATCCTATCAAGAGAACACAGACTAGCCATGGACAGCTAATTGCTGCCCTCAGCACCTGGAGCCTAACGAGGCTTTTTCTCTCTGGATGCAGGTAATGCAAAAACCCACTTGCTAAAAGCCACCAAAACACCCCATGCCCATGGAAGGCTGGTCCTGTCCATAGGGGAGCAATGCTGCTGGTTTCACACCAGTGCACAGTACACCCACAAGAATTCAGTAGCTTAGTTGCAACAGTTAAATCTCCTTCCCTTCCCTCAAGTCCCTCAGGTGAACCTTTCTGTGTTGAGCTCCAGGAGAAAAAAAAGGGGAGAAAAGGTAAAACACAAGTGCAAAAAATCCCACAACAAAACAAAACAAAAAAATCCCCACAACAAACTACGTCCCTTCTGGCAAAACCCAGAGCACCGCTTATACAACATCTTCACTCGCTCCATTATTTATAGTGCAACTGAAACATTTATTCCTACATGGAACTACTCGGCACACCGGAGTGTTGGTGAGTGGGAGCAGCCACTGCTGCGGATCCCTGGCATCAACTTGTGCCTGGCCATTCAGACCACTGTGCCAGGGTGGCTGTGGCTCCCCAAGGGGGAACCCACCCAGTGCCACCAATCCAGGGCCACCCCACATCAACTTGTGCCTCAGTCCATCAGCTCAGACCCACAGGAGGCTCCGATGGGAATATGCCCAAAGCCAAACTGGGCCTGGCTTTGTAGCACTGTGATGACAAATAACACCATGAGTACAACAATGGAAATCCTCCTGGAAGAGGTAACTGCACAGTGAATCAATAAGCAGGGCAGCAAAATTGCTATTAATTATGCTTGCCAGGAACTCTGTCCTGCACCGGCACTGCCTCTGTCTTCAATCAAGGAGAAGAAATGTTGGCTGTATAAAGCAACTCCTATCCCTGGCACTGGTATGAAGTTAATTTCAAAGTCAAAGGCACCAGGTTCCAGAAATTCAAGTCCAAAAGCAGCTACTCCCAGACCCTCAACACTTGCATGGTCATGACTTGGAGTCGGTTCACAGGGACGGGAGGTTGCTCACACCGAGACTTTTCCCACTCAGCTCAACCCTTTCCAAACACATCAAGCCTGACCCACCCCAGAGAGACCCTTGGCTTTCCTGGTGACCAGGAAGAGCAGCCAGTGGCTCTTGGAAAAGTCTGGGGCACTGCCATGGTCTTGTCAATAGAGAAGCTGGTTGCAACTCCAGCCCCACAAACATCTTTTTGTGGCAATGCATCTCATGGCAGGATGAAGTAATTACTGATGGATTACGGGCAGGCTGAAGCCTAACTGTCTCAGAGCCACAAAAGGCTAATCAATAGCAGGTCATCAATAGCCCAATCAATCACCTTTACTGGGAAATATATTGCAAAGAAGCCTAAATCCCATTACCCGTATCTTGAGTCAGAACCCAGCTCTGGGTCCCCGAACACAAGCCGGATTAAGGGCAGTGTAATCTGCTATTCGGAGCACACAGCACACAAGCCTTGTGCCAGAGCTCACAGCTGGGGCTGCCCTGCCTGTGAGGAGGAGAGTTAAAAACAAAATTAAATTAATACAGGCCAGGAGCCAGCTTGGTGCGGGCTTGGGGAGGATGCTGAAAGCAAGGGATGTGGGGAGTGGTGCAACTGCAAGAGAGGGCAGCTCTCTCCCTGAAGGACAAAGGGCTCTGCTGCAGTGTCAGGCAGGGTCAGAGCCACATGCCCTTGAGGGACAGTCCTTGCTCCCCTCCTGGACAAAAGCAAAGGCATCTCTGTGCCCAGGAGCTGCACCACCAGCATCCTCCTCCATTCCAGGCACCGGTGATGGCTGGAGTCCCACGACCAGCAGGACACACCATGCTGGAGGTCTCCCCTGCTTTAATAGGATCTGTCGTCTGGCAATCTAATTTGATCGAGGAAAACTAATGAAAACAGGCCCTGGTCTGCAGCATGGATTAGCCCAATCAGCCCAGAGTGGCTACTTTATTGTTCAGCTCCCTGGCACCAGCTGTGCCTGTGTGCAATCAGCCCTAAGAACCATCAGGCTGCATCCGCCCCAGCTGCCCCAGCAGCCTCCAGTCCCAAAGCTCCAGCCCCAGCAGTGTGGGGGCGTGCAGGGGGTGCCCCAGTGTGGGGCTTTTACACCCACATGTAAGTCGGACACAAGGGTGAGCAGAGGGATCCCACAAATAAGGAAGCAGCCTGCCCTAATACACATTTTCATTAGCTTTAAGGGATGTCCTTGGGTTAAAACCAAATCCCATTACTCAGGAGAACAGCAAGTCTAGTGCTGACTGCCTGCATTGTGAGGGCCCAGCAGTAGCAATGTGTCCCCTGACAATGCTCATCTGCCCCCTCCAGATCCCAGTGTTGAGTCCCCAGGGCTCAGAGAGACAGAGATGCACAGCCCAGGTGCTCTGGGCTCAGGTCAGCCCCACACAGCATCATAGAGTCATCCCAAAATGGTTTGTGTTGGAAGGAACCAGAAATATGATCCTGTTCCAGCCTCTTGTCATGGGGAGGGACACCTTCCATGTAACCAGGTTCTCAGAGCTACTTTCAGCCTGGCCTTGAACACTCCCAGGGGCAGCCACAACTTCTTTGGGCAACCTGTGCCAGCATATGGAGGAATGGGGTAGAAGAGGACAAGATGGTGAAGAAAAGTGTGTAAAACACCCACACTGTGGTAGTCCCTGTGAGGCTGTTCTGAGATTCATCCGGGAACCTCCTGGCAGCACAAGAACAGGTACTGTGTGGGTTCCTGCTCAGCCTGGCACTCAGGGAGGCAGACGAACTGCACAGGATGGGTAAATACCTGTATCAGCAGGGATTATCTCCTCCTGCCTGCAAATATTTGCTCACCAGAGCAGATAGAGCAGATGCGAGTCAGAAGTTCAGCCCTACACATGCAATCACATGCGCTCCAGCGGCTCCAGAAATCGTGCGGTGACCAAAGGTTGTGGGATCTGTTTATGGCCACAATCCTGGGGTTGGGAACACGAGTCCCAGCCCCATTTTACACACATGGGCAGAGCAGGAGGGAGTGATGCTGGAAACACTGTGGGGAACTTCCCCAGGGCAAGACCTTGAGATGTTTCACCAGGTGTGACACCACAGGGCACCCCCAGCACTGCCACCTCCAGCAGTGTCCCAGACCAGGCAGTCTCAGCACTCAGGACTGGGGTGAGTCCCACAGCAAGGGCCAGATGTGGTGTCAGCTCAGGTGGGTTTCTCAGCCTCTACCCAGCCACAGGTGAGTCTCCTCCCCACACATGAGATGTAAACCCAGGACAACAAAGGGCTGGGAGGATTTAACCAACAGGGAAGAACCTCCAAGCAAAAAGTACCGGCAAAGAAGTGTGAAGCTTTAGGAATTACAGCACTGAGCCACCTGGGACATGTGCGTATTGACTTAGACCCAAGCCTTTAATAAGGCAGCTAACAGCATTGCTTTTACATTCATCCCTCTTACAAGCTGAACATGCCCAGGACAAGTTCATGTTCCAGCCACGGCACTCGCTGGGCTCAACCGAGGGATTACCCAGCCTTGTAGCTACAGCTCTCCTCCTCTCCCCTTTCTTCCCTTTCTCTGTTCTGCCTTGGTGTCAGGTCAAACAGCTCTTCCCTCTCCATGGTTTGGCATGTGCTTTGCCTGCAGATCACTCACATACCTCGGGGTCCCTCCTGCACTCCTGATGCGTTTCAGCCCAGGTGAGATGCTCCTGCCCTCTCCTTTTGTAGCTGCTGAGGAGCGGGGCACAAACCTGGCTCTTTACAAGTTATTGTAAAGGATTCACCCAAACGTCTCTGTCACTGGTAGACAGGCCTGGAAAGCTCCCCGAAATTCTGCACCTGCGCTCCGGAGCCACTCACACTGACACTGCCAGCACAGCTCAGCAGATTAATGTCACAGCCACAGCACACAAATGTCTGGTGATGGAAAAGTGATGGCAAAAGGGCAGGAGGAGACTTCGCATGGACATTAACAGGGGCTGGAGTACATTAATATTATCGACAGGCTGTCAGCGAGGCTAAAGAGGCTGTGCCAGCTCTAAGCAGGGGATGCAGGCACGACAGCAGCGTGGGGACATGCAGCAGTGGCTGCACTGGCCACGGCTGGGGACTGTGGGACACTGGGAGGGAGAGGAGGGGTGGGCAGCACGTGAAAGCTGTGAGGATGCACGGCAGAGAGGCTGGAGGAGAGAGAGGCAGTCAGAGAGTGCCCTGACCCATGAAGGAGGGGCCCCAGGAAGGCCCCTCAGCCACCCACATGCTCCCTGTCAGCTCCACGCAGGCCGGTGACCTGATGCCTTCACCTTCCCCTGCGTCTCACCAGCCTGCCCGCGGGTGACAGCGGCTGGGAGAGGGAAAGGAGACACTCAGGGGAGCATCTCCCCATGCAGGGGGACGTGGCACCCCACTCCTGCCCTGCTGCAGGGCATCACAAGCTCTGTGCCTGGCAGCCTCAGCTCCAGGCGACGGCTCAGCGCCAGCGGCCGCACAGTCCTACGGCTGCACTGAAATACGGCGGTGGGAAGTCCCCTACTGCTCCCTGTGTAGCATTTTATCTTAATAACATTTTATCTTGGATGACAAGCCTGTATAATGTGGTTTAAAAGCCACGGCTACACTGACACTGGAATGGGGAAAAGGAAAAAAGCTCTTTTCTCCCGTCTAATACATTTGCTGAGGTCACAACTTTCAAACCTCTCGCTGTATCTTGCTCACCAAGCCGGGAGCTGCTTTGTAGAGCAGCTCAGAGAGAGCGGCGGGAGCTCAGCCCTGCTCCTCCCTCCCGCTCAGGGTTCCAGCTATAAAGGCTCTGGCTCTCATTTTCCTTTGCAGTTTTGGCTGGGGGAGGTCTTTTCTTCTTCCCCTGCTCCGTGCAGTGAGTGCTGGAGGCTTTGAAGGAGGAACTGTGAGGCTTTGCTGTGTGCCAAGGCTGGTGGGAGGCTGAGTCCCACCGAGTGCACTGCCTGTCCCACCTGCAGGGCGATGGAGGAGCAGAATAAGCCACTTGCACCAGTGGCATAACCCTTGCATAGCCCAGATCGGCTCCACTGAAGCCAGCTGGGCTATCCCACACCAACTGCCCCAGGGCCATCATCAGATGGAGCAACACTCCTGCAGAATCCAACCCTTCCCCAGTCCCAGCCCTGCAGCACCCAAATTTCCCAAGGGACACGTCCCTGCTGTTGTGAGCACTGCAGCAACGCTGCTCAGCACGTTATCATTAAGGAGACAGCTATTCTGGTCTAATTGCCAGTGGTTCACAGAAAACATGGCAGACTCTGCCTGCTCGGAACAGAACCATGTAATCACCCTAAAGACAAAGGATGCCCGAAAGAAAGAATAAAAATAGAGATTAAAATAGATAGGGGACAGAAGCAGGCAGCCAGGTTGACTAGGAGAGAGAGGAGTCACTGACCCAGCAATGAGGGTTAAGCTCTTCTTGTGAGAGCTAATTTAAGGTCAGGCAAATCTTGCTGACAGATTATTTTTCACCTAAAACGTTCACGTCGGTGGCTTGGCCACCGCAGCGCAGCAGGACCTGGAGGGCAGCTGGAGTTGCTGCTGGAAGTCCCACAGTCCAAGCTGGAGAACAGGACAGAGCTTGGGACCAGGGTGAGCACACAGACCCCTGCCCAGCTCCCTGGCACATCAACAGCAGCCAGAGCAGCCCAGGTCCAGATCCTCTGCCAAGATCCAGGCCAATCCCACCCTGTGCAGACACTCTGCTGGTGCCCCAGGAGGGACAGGAGTCTCCCCCCACTCCAGCCTGTCAGTCTGTCACCTCTGCTTTGCTGTGACAGACAGACAAGCCCAGCTCACAGGACCATCAATTATTCACATGCACTATTTCTGAATATTGATGTTAAAAGCAAATTCCCAGCTTGCCCCTTGTCTGCATTTCCAGTGGGATTTTCATGCCACAAGGACCGACATTCCTGTGGAGCCATCCATGAGGAGGGAGACACAGAGGGACCTCCAGTGCCACCAGTGGGTCTGCTTAGCACTGGGTCTGGGGTCTGAAATTCAGGAGCAGGACAAGAAGCCTCCAGGGCTGGGGAGTATCCCATCTTGTTCCAGAGGGATTCAGCCTGGAAGGCTCAGGGAATGAAAGGATGTGTCAGCCAGAGACAAAAGAAGTTTGTTCTGCCCCTCCATTGTTCACAGGGAAATATTTGTAAACAAATGTTTCTTGCTTGTGTTTATATAACTTTAAGAGACTTCAAATGAAAGCCTGCTCCCCACACTGTATCATTACCCTTCATTATTGCAATTTTCCAGGCTTTAGGTGGCTGGAGAGGGAAAACAGAGGATAATGTGCCACTATGAAAGCTGCAGGAAGTTAAACAGGGAGAGGAGCAAGCCCAGGCAAGCCCAGGGGCACCGGGCACATGGACACATGATGGGCACTGGAGGTTCAGAACCAGCACAGCTCCTGCATCCAGGTCAGAAGACCCTTGTTTGCTCTGCAGAGGTAACACAGAGGACAGCAAGGAAGGGTGGAGCAGGTAACAAGGAGTTTGGTAGTACCAGATTATTTAAGAACTACAACCACCCCCCTGAGGGACTAAATGAGCCCTGATATACCACAAAGACAAATGGTCGTGCCAGGATTCAGGGAAAGGACAATTCTGGCCCTACATGCCAAGGAAGAACAGCAAAGTGCTGCAGCCACGGACACTCAATGGAGAGAGGAGGACTGGCCCAGAACAGAAGGGATGCTCAGGTACCTGCTGTGCCTCTCTGGGCTGGAGAAGCTCACCCAAGCCCAGGTCCCAGACTGTCCTTACTCAACAGATCCTCCTCCTTGGCCTAAAGGTCCTCTGGTGAGGGACTGAATGTCCATCACACACAGACAGCTGACATTCCTCTGACTTGCTTGTCATCATCAGTAGGTGCTGGAACAAAGATCAGCTGATGAGCAGGTAGGGACACACTTGTAACAGGGAAGGGCTCCAAAAAGAAATCTCATTTATATCTACAAATTGCCTTGATATCTCAGCACTTTTTACTTCACAGTTCTGTTTTATACAGCCTGTTTACTGTGCTCATATCTCATCCTGCAGATTCATCTCAGATCTCTGCTAAAGTGCATCCCCAGCTTGCAAAGATGCCTCTGCCTACCATAAAACTCTTACACTGAAATTTCAGATTAATTAAAAGCTGTAAATTGCAAAGCCAGATGTGATAACTCATATCTTCACCCTTCCCCCTCAAAAAACACCCCAAAACAAACAAAAAAAATGAACCCACAAAAAACCCACACAAAACAACAACAAAAAAGAAAAACCCACAAACAAAACCCCTTTTGGTTTATAGCATGGCCTGTGCCCTAAGATGCTGAGTTCAGCCCTGTGCCACGTCACTCCATCCTCACGTCCACCCAGCCAGTGCTCGTGAGCAGAGCACCCGCTGCCATTGAGGGCCCCAAGAGGCACCTCTCCCATGGCAGAGAGTTACACACAAACCCCAGGGGTGTTCCCACCTTTCCCAGTAACACCACCTGCCAGGCCAGTGACGATGCTGCTGCTGCTGCTGCTCAGAGCCCGCCGCTCACACACGCTCCATGTCCATCATGCAGGGAGATGCGATGCTGCCAAGGGCACTCTGCCAAAGGTGCCCTGTCCCCCGGGCAGGAAGGCAGCCCTGCAGCCACCCAAATTCATCTGACCCATCTCTGCTGTCCCTGAGAGCCGGGGCCACGCCGGCGGGAGCGGGTCTCGCCCCACTGCCCACGCAGCTGCAGCAGCACGGAAAGGGGACAGACGGGACCCCCCCAGGGCCGGGGACGCTGCTCCTCGTGCCCAAGGACATTCACGCAGCCGTGACCACCATCTGCTCACTGGCAGCACAAGCCAGCCCGGGCTCCAGCGCAACGGCATCGCCTTAACACAGGCACGGGGGTCACCCACTGCTCCCTGCCTCCCCAGTCCTGTTCCAAACACCACCTTCCTGGCACTCCACTAACCCTCCTAAGCCCACCCTGCCAGGGGGAAGAGGGGTTGTGCAGTACCTCCAGTTCCTCCCAGTTTCCAGCTGCCCACAGCTCTCCCCCAGATGCAGTGCCCAGTTTGACTGGTGCTCCCTCCCGCTGCCCTCGTCCCATCACTCTCCACAGCACTCACAGGAGAGGGACAGGCAGCAACATCCCTCCATTCCTGAGCTCCCACTCACTGCAGATCTCTTAATGCATTTCTTGGCCAAGGGTGAGGAGATTAAACACTCTGTAGAAGGCGAGCTGACACAAGCTGACAGACCTGAATCTTCTGCACATGCATAAGTGCCAGTCCTCATCACAAGGATGCTCATTTGCCAGCCTCATACCTATCACTTGGGCTGGGAGTCAATCTAAATAAAGCAAATTCACTTGTTCTGATGGGGAGAGGGAGTTGCTGGGCTGTCATAAGGTTGAACTCAGTTGGCATCATTCTAAAGTGGAAGGTGCTGCAGGAACAGAAAACACAGGATTTCCAGCCTCCAAGGAGCAAGAGGAAGAGAGTTTTGCTTTGCTTGAAAGCAGCCAAGCCAGGAGACAGGAGTCAGCCCCAGGCCCATGGCTGTGAGGAGCTGCACTGTGGAGTCACAGAACCACAGAATCATTTAGGCTGGAAAAGATCTCCAAGATCATCAAGTCCAACCTCTGACTGATCACCACCTTGTCAACCAGACCAACGCATTGAGGGCCATGTCCAGCCATTTCTTGAACACCTGCAGAGATGGGGACTCCACCACCTCCCTGGGCAGCCAACTCCAATTCCTGCCCACCCTTTCCATGAAGTTCTCCCTGATTTCCAGCCTTTGTCTCCCCTGGTGCAGCTTGAGGCCATGTCCTCCCATCCTGTTGCTGGTTGCCTGGGAGAACAGGCTGACTGTCACCTGGCTACAACCTCCTGTCAGATGTTAAGTGCCAGTCCCTTCTTCCAGGGGTGGGAGAGATCCCAGAAACCCCACAGGAACGTAGATTTCTCCCTCAGCAGGGAGGACCACCTTGTGCTGCTGCCTGCTGGGGCCCAATCTTGTGCATCCCATGCTATCCATGGGCCAGAGGTGAGACTGGAGCAAAGTCTGACACATGGCTGGCTCCTCCTGCCCACTGGAGCGAGTCCTGCCAGGACACCAAATTTCACCTTATTCAACTCCCATACAGAGTCCAGACACCCCACAGAATTCAAGAAGGTTTGGGCTGGAAGGGACCTTAAAAACCGTCTTGTTCCACTCTCTGCCATAGGCAGGGACATCTTCCACTAGACCAGGTTGCTCCAAGCTCCATCCAACCCAGCCCTGAACACTTCCAGGGGCAGAGCATCCTCAACTTCTATCCCTCTCCTTCCCCCCTACCTCTCAGTGCTTGGCTGCAAGGATTAAGATTCATTTCCAATGAAGTTTTCATTATTTTCTGCTCTTCTTTATTCCCCAACTCATTTGCATTACAAAAAAATTAAACAAAAGCTGCTTTTTTGAATCTCCACTCATTACTCCCATTACATTTGTTAACATCATTATCTTCAGCTGAAGATGGCAACTATTATCAAATGTTGCAGAGCTGCTGCAGACCTCTTGCTATATTACTCTGGAAAATTGCTTTAATGCTTATGCTTTTAGTGGTTTGAAAAAAACAGCTATAGCATTAGAAGTCATAAAGAAGATAAAAAAGTGCATCATTCGATAATATGTGCGTTTTCCCCCTTTACACTGAAATATAAATACACAGTGGTAATGCAGGGTGCAAAAGCTTTTCCTCCTGCAAACTGATCCACCACAGACCCTCTGATCTGACCCTCAGACTCACCGTCTCTCTCTCCAACACTTTCCTTCAAGAAGAAGTGCTATAATGAAAGCTGGGATCAAAAGGAAAACATGCCAAAGATGACACAGTTCAGTTTCTCCAGCTTATGGAAAAATATTTCTGAAAGAGGAGAGACAGTGCTAAGGGCTCAGGGCATGGGTGCTGAATCCCTGGATTTATGAGGGAAGGAAAGACCTGAGAGATTGAGCAGCAGAGGGAGCAGGGCAGGCTGAGGTGGCCCTGGCAGAGGGAAGATGGTGAAGAGGAGTCTGTCACCCTCTTCTGAAGACACAGGTGCTGCTGCTGCTGCCATGGGGAGCAGTGGAACAGCCCAGGGATCCCTGGTGGGGAGGTGGAAGTGCAATAGAAAGAGGGTGGGAGTGAAGGCTTTGCTGTAAAACATGGGAACTGCTCACGCATCCCAGTGCAAAGAGATGTTAAACTGAGAGGGCACAGGGAGCGGTGCAGAGACCAGGTGTAAGAAATAGGGGAAAACAGAAGCTGGGCCAGGACCGTGCTGCCTCTCACCCGAGCCATGATGTGGCAGCTCAGCTCAGCTCAGCAGCTGGGACTGTGCACACAAATCCCACTCCACCACGGACAGAGCTGATTTACGGAGGCTGCATGAGAGGTCAGATCTCAATAGGCTTTCATCGATCAGTTAATTAAACTGAGGCAAAACAAACATAATGAACGTCAAAATTTACAGCCTCTGCCACGGGTTCAGGTGCAGCTGGAGCCCAACACACCCATCTTCTCTCCTAACAAGGCTGGACAGGCTGGGCTTGTGAGGGAGACCCGGGTACCTCCCTGGAGCAGGATGTGCAGGGACTGCACTCCTACCTGCAGCACAAATAATACTGCCAGTAGCAGCAAACTGCCAAAACTGAGGCAGCACAGAGGTGCTAAAACCTGCCAGAAAAGAGCCAAAACTGTGTCTCTCCCCAGACAGAGGGCCCAGCACGCTCAGGGAGCAGCACGTGAAGCGTGACACCAAAATGACCTGCTTTAACCATGCACGAATGCAAAACTCACACAGGGCTGTGCTGTAAGTTCACGCTTGGTCACACAGCCCACGAGACCCACACAAAGAGATTTAAATTATCACTGTGTTTTCCGTCAGGCTTTTGGTGTTGATTTAAGCTGCCCAAACAAATAATTATGGTCTTATCTCCATCACGCAGCAGCATTAGCCACAATTCATCATTTTTAGCTTGTTTCAGACATTGTGTATTTATGGATAGATAAAGAAGAAATTCAGCCATTCACATTTCCCAGGACCTGGCATTGCTAGATGCCAACACAGTGCAGACAGGCATTTGGTTAAATCTGCTCTCAACTAGAACAAAAATATTATCTCCAAAGAGCTCTTCTCTGCAGGAAAGAGAGACACGTGTGTTTTTTTAACAGCTTCTGGAAATGAGACGATCATATCTGCAGAGCTGAGGTGTGGAAATGATGCTCAACAGAGGCACTCATAGATATGGTCTATATTTCTGGGCCACAGACCTCAGCTCCTTCCCTTCCCCAACCTTCAGGCAGGAGATTCCCCCACCAAATTTCCAGTAGGTGTAATGCAGCAAACTGGAGCTGGTGTCCTCAGCAGCCAGAGCTCTGGAGGAGCCGCGTGGCTGTGCTGGACAGCAGGGAGGAATCCTGAAACAGGCACTACAAAACCTGGCCCACCACCAGGCTCACCCTGGGAGCCAGGACGGAGTTAACTATAACTCACATGCAATCCCTAGATAAGACACGACAGGTTATGCCAGAGCTCTGCCAAGAAAGATCAGGGAGATGATTATGAAGTTAATTCTTGACACCATCGGGCGCGTGTTGTACATCTATTGTATGCAATAGCCATAGCTCTTGTTTAAACAACGGGACGTGCCAGGATGTCGGATCGATTATACAATAGCCAAGCACGAGGAGCAGCACTAAGTACGTGGAAGTCGGCCAAGAGGCAGAGGGAGCTCACCTGGGGAAGCCAACAATCACCTCCCTGCAAGGAGCCGCATGTCTCACACCCCAGCCAGCAGCAGAAAGTAGGAACCAGGCTGGGCATCCACCAGCCAGGCACCTGCCACTCAGGTGATCACCAGCCCTCGCCCAGGGCCTGCTTCCTAAGTCCTGCTTCTTATGAACACTCCTGCCTTTGCATAGCTTTACAACTGGGATATGTATGAGCGTGAAAACAAGATGTAGAAACATTAACGCTTCCAACGTGCTGAGGAGGCGTTTGCGAAACCGCAGCGTTAAGTGACACTGCCATGCCAGGCACCCGTCACCACCGGGCTCACAGTGCAGCCCTGCACACAGAGCACACGAGCTGCCAGTCAAAGGGACACTAAATGACACCAGAGGAGTGTCTCCAGTGGTGGCACCAGCTTCTGCCGCCTGCAGCATCCTGTTTCTCCCCGATGCAAATGAGATGTGGTTTGCAGGGAGAAGCAGCTACAAGCAATCAGTCAGTGTCTGGTGAATGCAGGAGCGATGACCAGCATGGAGTTTTCACTTCAGACATGATCAAAACACCCCAGCAATGGGGTAACACAGACCCTGTCCTTCCCCTTGACCAACACACAGAAGGTCTTGGTGTCTTCATGGGCATTTCTTCCCAGAGCTGTGAGAGCATTGACAGCCCTCCACAGTGCCCAGTGCCAAGCACCAGGCTGGCTTGGGCAAGAGAAACCACTTCTGCACAAGCCCAGGCTGAGTTTGCCTGCAAGGGGTACCCCTCACTGGGGATGTCCAGCATGGAGGGAAAAGTGGGCACAGAGAGGCTGGGGATGTGCAACAGCACCCAAACGAGACACAGCTGCTTGTGACATGCTCAGCCACAACAATTTATAGTTTTAAAGCTGCTTTTGGTGGAAAGACCCAGAACAGGCAACGCAGGCTCTGGAAAGGAATATTAAACACTGCAGAAATGAAAGGTATTGCTCAAGAGAAAACATAACAAGGCTCAAACCCAGTGTGGTGCAGCCTTCAGATGAAATGGAGATGAGCTGTGAATGAATTGCTCCCTCTTAAGGGAATTTCTGGCTTTTTAAGAAGCACACCCGTCCTTCCTGGCCTCGCCAAAGGGTGAGGGTGGGATGCAGTCCAGGGATGCTCTCAGGGCTGGAGCAGAAGCTCTCTGTCTGACCATGCCATGGAATACAGCTCCCATTTGGGCCCTGCCATCGTGTCCATCACTGGGAGAGCCAGCTGGGCACCCACCCCACCCCAGGGAGGGTCCATATGCAAAAAAACAGAGAAGAGGGGAAGTTTAGGTTGGGTATCAGAAAAAGGTTCTTTCCCCAGAGGGTGGTGGGCACTGACCAGACTCCCCAGGGCAGTGGGCACAGCCCCAAGGCTGCCAGAGCTCCAGGAGGGTTTGGACAATGCTCTCAGGGACAGGGTGGTATTGTTGGGGTGTCCTGTGCAGGATCAGTGGTTGGACTGGATGATCCTTGTGGGGCCATTTCAACTCAGGATATTCTGTGATTCCATGACCCCCCACCTATGCCCTATCCCTGCACAGGCTCCTGCCATAGCCCCAGCCTTTCCACATGCCCTAGTTCCCAGTGCCATGTGGTTATACGAGAATCTCAGTTTCCAGTTAAAAATAACACCAGTTTCTAGCCCTCAAAGGTGCAGAAAAACGTGACCTCTAAAAATCCTGAAACTGAAAGGCAAAGCAAATGAGTCCCAAATTTGTCTACGCTATAAACGTCAATTTCTTTTTGAAAGAAATGAATGTTTTTGATGAATGTTTTCTTGAATGCCTGCTTTTGGCAGTGCTGCCATCTGTGAAAAATCTCTGCCACGCTCGCTATTAAGATTTCATTTCCAAGAAGAGCTCATAGCTGCTTTAATAAATGGTTAAAAGATTGTCTGGAGTCCAAAGGGCCAGCAGCTTGTTTACCACAAGTGGCTTCTGTCACCAAGTAAAGCACCTTTGACTGATAAGCTTAGAGCTCGCCAGACCACATGCAGCTTCCTTGCAGCCCTCTAACAAGCGACACTTTCAGAAACACTTTAGCTATGTTGGGCACTTAGGAACCTAATCCCTATCGACTCTGAATGAGATTTATAGCCCTGAATGGCCAGCTCGCTTGTGAGAGGTCCCTGGGTCATGATGAGCCTTGCAGAGGTTTCACCCAGCAGCCCCCCATCATGTATTGGCATTTTAACACCATTCATCAACAAAAATCACAAACCCTCACCGAGGTGAGGCCCCAGCTGAGACCTCAGTGGGGGCTCTGGGCTCTGCAGCAGCAGCCAAAATCCTTCAGGAGGGGCTGAGGACACATCCAACAGCACCAGCCTGGGCTGTGCCCACCAGCCTGGCACTGGGGAGCCCCTGCAGACAGTGCTGAGGTGGCACAGAGCAGCCTACCCTGCTTTAAGGCTGCAAGCCCCATGGTCTAACATGCATCCATGTCACAGCAGGGATGGCAAAGGGCAGTGATCCGAGGAGCCTTCCTTCAGCATGTCAGCACCAAGGCTTATGAAATGGAGTCCTGAAATGGCTGGTGTATTTGTAGATCCTGTGCGTGACTGAATCAAGAGGAACAATAAGATCTTTTTCCAGATTCGGCAAACATCAGTATAATAAAAAAAATTAATTATATGCTTGAACACATGCACCAGTGCAATGCCCTGTATTTTCTCCTAATTGTTCTCCAAGCCTTACAGAGTCACATTTAAATAAAAATGAAGCAGTTATTTAAACCGCAATTAAAGACAGAGCAATTTATTTTTAAACTTGGACTTATCAGTAGAGCAGGAGAGGAGGAAGGGGGGCTGCCCTGGGACCCCCAACGCCACTGGAGCCACAGTACCAGGTTCTCCATGAATGAAGGTGAAGGCACAGAGCACACACTTCCACCAGTCCCTCCAAGGAGTGCAGGTTGCATCCCATTCCATGCCCCAATCCACAGCTGCTCCTCCCTGGCACAGACCACAGCAACCTCCAAGCCCCCTGCCCCAATCCAGACACCCTGGTGCTGCTACAAGAAGAAAGAGGATTTGGGTTGTAAGCATCCAGGAAGGTTTATCCCTCATTCCACAGCTGGGATCAGCTCCTCTCCAGTCAGTGGGCAGACTTGGAGCATGCCAGGGCCAGGCAGTGCGGATGCACTGGGAGGCATCTGCACCACTGGGCTCATTTTTCTTGCAACCAGGTGCCCATCACTACAACCCCAGGTTCTCCCTGCAAAATCCACCCCTGGGAAAGCCCACTCAGGGAACTCAGCCCTGCCTGCCCCTGCAAGTTGACCACCAGACAGCGTCCCACACCCGGAGCAAGGAGCATCCTCAACAGAAAGAGGCTGCTGGGAGGGGGCTGGGCAGGGAGGAAGAGCAGCAACCACAACAAAAACCCATCCTCTCTTTTCATAAGACAGCAGAATTTATCAGCCTGCAGCCCTTCACATCTGTCTCCTCATACAAAATGAAAGAGGCTTTGAAAAACAGAGGAGATGAAATAAAGCCGTCTGTGTGAGGAAGCTGGCATCTCTGCCACTGTCACTGTCACCATGGCAGGAATAATGACCGGGATTGTTCCTGCATCTGTGGATGTGCGCGGGCGCACGGGGAGGAGGGGAGGGAGACGCTCACCCGCACCACCACCATCACCCTCCCTGTCCACAGACACCCCAACCCTGCTCTGCCCACTTGGGACACACTGGACACGCACATCCCACCCTCCCAGTGGACACGGCAGTGGTGGTGGCACAAAGATGTGATGACACACTCTCCCTCTACAGCCCAGCATGGGCCCCAGAGGCAGGTGGCTCAAGCTCACAAAAACATGTGGTTTGAGAAGAGGTTTGACCTGTACAGCTCTCACATCACTTGGCTTTGCTGTAGCAATTACTGCTGGGTAGGCAACAGTCCTTGGGGAGACCCTGGGGGAGTAGGACAGGAGCCAGCAACGTCTCCACTCCATTAGGTGACATTTAAATAGAGGCATAAAAGGAGAAAGATTGGGGTTGGTGGAGAAACTGAACATGCCAGCAAACCCATTTCTCAGAGCTGGCTTCAGCATTTTCTTGGGATGATTCTGGGAGCTGTCCTGTGCAGGGCCAGGAGCCGAGCCTTGGTGGGTCCCTTCCAAATCTATGATTCTATCCTATTCTGTAATTTTTGAAGGGATTTTGGTGCATTCCAAGCCCACCAGGCTGGTAGCATCCTGCAGAGTGCTCCAGGCAGAGAGGTGGCCCTCAAGGCAAGGTGTTCCATGGCTAAGCATGAATTGCACCCCTGTACAAAGCCCCCTGAGCTCCAGCTGGGCTGCAGCCCTGCTCTAAACATCCACACCATCCCACCCAGCACATGGAGTGGGGATCACAGCCTTTAGCTTGAGCTGCTCCAGTGCCTTACAGAAACTCACCCCCCAGAGGTGACCTCTGCCAGCAGGAAGGTCTTTAAAATGCACAAAAGCATTAGAATTTAGCAAGTGCCTTCTGAACATGGAGACAAAACCACTATCCTTGTAATTCAGTGCAGACCTGGATCCTCCAGACTCGGTACTGTGGGCAGGAAGGAACAGTGGTGGGTTCAACAAGGTGCAGCAGGCACATGTAGCACCAGGATTCATTATATAGCTCAGCTCCACTTCAAGCTGTGCCCTGCAACCTCCTCTGAGGGCTGTGCTCAGCAGAGAATCCTCTCACAAGGATCCATGGACCACAGCCCAGGGGGTCTCTGAGCTCCCCCAGGGAAGCCCAGACACCTTGTAAGGGCAGGAACACCACAGGAGGTTAATCAGGCTCTGGCTGCACCTCCAACCCCCTCCTGCGGGGTGCTGCAGGGGACCTCCCTCTTTTCCCAACCTCTTTGACATTTCCTGCAAAACCTCAGTGACCAATTCAGAGCATGATTGGAAGGATGTTTCCTTTTGGCTGTCACCAGCAGACTCTTTCTTCTTGCATCTCCTCCAACTGATTTCTTTCTCCTCCTCCTGCTCTCTGCAGTCCAGGAAGAGATTTACAGCCCACCTGCCTCCCATGGGATCTCCAAACCCTCAGTCATCCCCTACCAAAAATTCACACTTAAGGTGCACCAAGGAATGGCAGCTCCGGGAATGTCCATTTAATGCCTTGGAGCTTCCCATGCCACACACTTGACTAGTGCTCTGTCATGCCCCAGGGCTTGGAGCAGGGGCAAGGGCATGGTGGGGAAAAAGGATGCCAAGTGTGAAATCAGCAGCCCCTTTGCTTCTCCAAACCCCTCCGCATCCAGTGAGGCACTGGCACATCCCTGGAAGTATCCAAGGCCAGGCTGGACGGGGCTTGGAGCAAACTGGGATTGTGGAAGGTGTCCCTGCCCATGGCAGGGAGTGGAATGGATGATTTTTAAGGTCTCTTCCAAGCCACTCCATGATTCCTTGCTCTGCTCTCAGCCATAGTTCTCCTTTCCTACAGAAGCAGCCACAGTGCAGCAAAAGCTGCCAACAGCTTTGGTTCAGGACAGCCTGAGCTCAGAGTCAGCAAACCTCCATCTGAGCCCTGCCACAATGGGCTACAAGGCTGGGAGAGCCTGCAAAGCCAAGGCACCAGGAGCACGTGGTGACACAGGGAGCAGGGTGGCCACCTCAGCTGCTCAGGGGCACCTGCAGTGCTGGGGCTGTTCACAGAATCCTGTTTACTTGTTGTGGTCCCTCCGTGTGCTGTGTGTGTGTGTGTGAGAGAGAGAGAGAGTGATTGTCTCCAACGTGACTCTGCATTATCAGGGCTATAATGAGTCCTTGTTAAAGTGGATTTGATGGAATAATTATATTCCAAAAAAACCTGCAGGAAAGCGCTCTCCCCTCTTAAAGGGCAGGATCATCAAACGTTCTCGCCACATTATTTGCAGTCACACCTTCTGCTGCATCTGCTCCTTTTAAAATCTCTAACTCCAATCTGATCTGAATATATAAATCTGAATTATCACAGCAAAAGGAGATGTGCTCACACCTTTTTTTATCTGTTGCCATGGCGATTAGATAAAATTCACGCCAAGTCTCTGGGGAAGGATGAAATGATTTCAGACAGAATCTCACCCCACTTGGTGAGAATAACGCCTGGAGCTACTTCCCTCTGTAACAGGTCTGGGCACATGTCGAAGCCAGAGAAGGTGGCAAGGAGTGGGGGACAAGCCAGGACACCTTTAGAAGATCTTGAGGTCGACAGGGGAAAAGGTTCTGCAGCACCCCCAGACAGGGTAGGACAGGACAATGCTCGCCCTGATCACATCAGGCAGCTCCAGGCTGTGAGTCAGCCCGTCCCAGGCAGGAGTGACAAAATCCTCTTGAAAAGGCCAACTCCTGGCCAGCCTTTTGCCCAATGGTCACAGCATCTCTCCTGCAGCTACCTGTGTGGATTGCACATGCTGGGAGGGAGCAGGGCAGGCAGTGGCAGCCTGGGCTGCCTCCTCTCCATGGGAAGCAGCAGGTCACAGCCACCAGCCCTGTGCTCAGCCACAGGGGACAGCAGGGACAGGGCAGCAGGGTGGCCTCGTGCCCACCACACTCAGACCTGCTGCTTTAAACCAGCTGGGTTATCCTGCATTCAGGCCAAACCAAACCAAAACATCAACAGCTGGACACGACCCTCAGAAACTTCTCTCTGTCTCCAAACCTCTCCATGATGACAAACACATAAACAAGGGCAGCCTTTCGCCTCACCGTGTTTATTCTGCCTTAGCTTCCAGCTTTTCTCCAGGAACAGGAGACTTATGTCCTCCAGAATAAGCCTATTGACACAAGGACAATGCTGAATTATCCAGGTCCTGGCTCTTCTGACCCTTGGATCATCCCTCTGTGCCCTGTGGCACGCAGCACCCGGCTGGGAGGGAACGCTGTGCCCATAAATCCAGCCTCATGCCTCATCTCATGCCTCATCCACATCCTGGGATGGATTGCAGTGGAATTTGTGTGTGGTTCCAGTTTTGCTATTTCAGAAAAGAACCCAAAACAGTGTTGGGTGCAGCAGAGGAGAGCAAACATTTTGGGGGGATTGGCCACACAGGAAGCTGCTGCACTTTTATTGCCCACAACACTAAACAGCTGCTGAGATGAGTTTAAGAACCCCATAACCAGCCTTGGGAACATCAGAGGATGGGGCAGAAAGGGCTATGCAGGTCAAACAAAGCTCATATCTGAAGCACCACAACAGATTAGCTCAGATATTTTGGAAACTCCTGAAAGGCTCAGCCCATAACATACATAAAAACACATTGAAAACTTCACAGAACTCTTTTTTTTTTTCAGCTCCATCCTTCTGGCAAGCTTTACGTTTTGCTTTCCAGAGAAAAGGCTTTGTGGATAACCAATGACTAAGTACATCCTCGTCTCAGCAGCCCTCAGAGGATTTGTATGAGGCTGGTGACAAAGGCAGCACCCTCAGAGAAGTAGCACCTTGAGGAGGGCTGTATTTAGATTTTTCCAACACAGCCTATCAAGTACATGACACTGAAGCAGCAAATAAGAGCTCAGCTCTGGCTTTTCCAGGCCAGTAATGCTCACTGTCTCCAAATCCCACTGCCCTTGCCAGTCCCAGTGCCATCAGGCTGGGCAGGGTGGATGCCAAGCACTGTCAGCTTTCCCTCGAGCTGACACAATGTTGTCACACCTGAGAGCATCACAATTTGCTCTCCAGGGACACCACAGAGCCATCCAACAAGGTTAGACCCATGCACTGCAGTGACACCCACTCCCCTCCCCAGGTGAGAACACAACACCCTGGAGGCAAAACCCACCCCCCTGTTGGGATGTGCCAGTGCAGATGTGAACCCACAGCCAAAGGATCGGAGCCCAGTGACACCACATACCCATCCCCAGGGCTGTTCTTCCTGTGGGCACAGCCTGGATGGGTCACACATTTGTGTCGAGCAAGGCAAACCTGGACACACTGACACCCCTGATTCAGATGGGGAATGGCTTCAGTGCAAGTGCACAGGCATGTGTGTCCTCACAGGGTTGCAAAAGCCAAGCAATGCTCAAATGAACACATTGCAACAACAAAGAATGATCTGAAATTGCCCCAAAATTCCACCTTTTAGTGACTCAAGTAGCTCCTTGTATTTATTTTGTACCCTGTAGCTGGACACGCACCCCAGGAGTGCACACATTAGTGGGATCCACATGTAGTAATAATAAAATAATACAATAAAAGCTGTTTACAATGTTGAGTTCTCCAACTGGCTTGTAGCAGGATTTTCTTTTTCTTTTTCCCCATGGAAAAGGGTGAGGGGTGTGTAAAACACTGGTGTGCTCCCATCCCTCCCCTCAAACACACATCAAGATTCAGCAGTAGCAGCCCAGTTTGAAATTCCAGCCCATGTGTGGGGCATGATTCTCTCCCCAGCCCCTCTCCAGCAATCCCTGCTGCTGCCCTCCCATCCACACCCACCCACACAAAGCACCAGAGAGTCCTGCTAGTGGGGCTGTGTCTGCAGCAAGGCTGGGAACGCCAGGCAAGATTGATTCTGATGTGAGCACCAGCAAAGCAAATGGGTTTTTGAAAACCCTGTAATTTCTCTGCAACCCCTGACTTCACTAAACACACAGCTTTCGACGACAGCACGGTCAGGTGGGCTCTAAACAAAAATGAGCTGCACTAATGATGATTTATGTGCGAGATAACCTGCCATAAAGAATTTATCTTTGATTTCGGGGTATGTTACGGTGTTGCCAAGTTAACCAAATAGCACAGCTCGCCAGCCAAACCCCGGTGAGGCAGGTGGCTCTTCAGTAGGGCTCTCAGCAGCGAGGCACCACCCAGGCCCTGCATCCACCAAATCCACACCAAACCCACATGAAAAGAGCAGCAGGGCTTGGCTGAAAAAAACACAGGAGGTTGGGCACCCTGTAATCACAATTAAGCAGAGACTTATCAAACACAGAATCACAGATTGGCTTGGGTTGGAAGGGATCTTAAAGCTTATACCATTCCACCCCTTGCCACAGGTGGGACACCTTCCACTAGACCAGGTTGCTCCAAGCCCTGTCCAACCTGGCCTTGGACACTTCCAGGGATGGGGCAGCCACAGTTTCTGTGGGCACCCTATGCCAGGGCCTCCCCACCCCCACAGGGAAGATTTTCTTTGTAGAATCCAAAAAAGCTCACAAAAGGTCACCCCAGCCATGTACAGAGCTGGAGGCTTGAGCTCACAAGAGCAGCAGCCCCAGGGGAAACACTTGCTGCCCCTACATCTGAGCTATGAATACTTTGGTTTGGTTGGGGAAAAGACTTTGACTGTAAAAAGAGTCACTTAAAAAGAGTGTTGTGCCACAGAGAAGTCTGGATGGAGATTTTCCCTGCTCTGTGCATCAGAACTGTTCCTCCCCTCCTGCATCTCGACTTGCTGGGAAGATGCCCAGCCTTCCACAGGGAGCACTAGAGCAAAGTTTCAGGGAAAGCACAGCTTGGCACACTGAAGTCAGGAAAGAACAGCACGTTACACAGCCAGCTGTGAGCACAGCTCAGGTGCACTGCTGACAGTCCTTCCACACACCTTTCCTCCTGCAGCAGAGGCTCACTGTGCAAAGGCATCACTGTGACTGACGGGGGCTGTGGGGCCTCAGCACCACATCCCAGCTCTCCTCACCCCCATTCCACTCCCTCCAAACAGCAGGGATCCCTCCTCCTCCCCACTCAGAACCAGGACAGAAGCAGAAGATCAGCAGAGGTCAGGAAAAGTGTGTATTTTTGGTAACAGCAAAGCCAGTTTTAGCTCTAACACACCAGCAACAAAAAAAATAAGCTTCAGGCAGATACTATATTTGTAATCTAACGGCACAACATGTTTGCTTGTGTTGACTCTGCACTGTAACACAATTTATATGTTCTGTCTTTAGGGTAATTATTGCTTTAGAATGTTAAAATCGTTCCACCCTAATTAAATCATCATATTAAAAAATCCACTGCCACAGCAAAGTTGGGAACAAGTCTGGTTAAGATCACACAAGTACACGGGTGCTCGGTTGGCAAAATCACTGCTGAGCCCACTGGCCACACAGGCACTGCTTGGCTCCATCCTGCAGAATCCTGAACCACCAACTTCCCAGGAAGTGCTGCCAGAGCCAGCCTGTCACTGACAAAACAACACCTCTGGTTGTCCTGCAAAAGGACCTCGCCTGAACACACAAGCCCACGTCAGGCAGAGCATCACCTGCATCACCCACGATCCACCAAGAGCATCACCCAAGCACCTCACTGCTCCACAAACTCCTCAGCCCCATCCACCACACAGAAATCCACCTCAGGTTCCCCCATCCACACAGGTACAGCCATTTCCTGGACAGAAAGGCTGGCAAGGCCAGTCTGCCCCCCTGCCAAAGGTAGGGAGCACCACTCCCTTTCACCTGCCTCTGAGTGCTCGAGTTATGCTGGGTCAGCACATTGGCTGACCCAGCCAGGAGGCACAGCCCACCAGCAAGAGCCACCACAGCCCTCTGGAGAACATGCCACCCCCTCTCCAGGTGAAGCACTTTGCTCCTTAAGCTCCTTAAAAGGAAGAAGGATCTGTGCCAGAGGGATTAGAGCAACCATCTCTCCTGTTTGGTCAGCACAGCCCCAGCGCTGCTCCCGGTGGCATCTGCTCCCTGTGGCAGCACCAAGACCCGCAGGAGCATTGGGACTTGCTGACCTGTGAGCAAATATCAAGCACAGAGCGCTCACTTTGGCCAAATCCTTTAATTCTCTCTGGATCCCCCGGGGAAAGCAGTATTGATTGCTTTACTACGAGCTTACACATGCCGCGCCGGGCAGCCAGCGCGGCCGTCAATAGCGGCTCCACGGAGGAGCCAAGAGGTCACCCCAGTACACAGGGATGTGGGGACAGCCCCACGCTGTGCCAGCACCTGCCCACAGCCCCCTCAGCACCTGTGCCAAGCCAGGCAGGAGTACCTGCCAGAAAATCATAGGGAATTACCCAGGGGCAAACCACCCTGAACTGCAAAGTCCCTGCATAAGACGAGGGGTTCTGTCCCCCCACAGCCCATTTCCCACAGATATAAGTCAGTACTGAGCAGGACACATCCTGGACTACAAGGTAGGAACAGGATAGGGAGGCAAAGCCACTTCCAGCATGGTGAAGAGGCACAAAACACCATTTTTACCAAGTTTCTTTCCCTGTGGCCAAAACAGTTGTGAAAACTCACAAGAGAAGATGAAATATTGACTTGTGCATCATCCTGACAACACAAACACCAGCCCTGGCTGCAGTAGTCAGGACATGGACAGCACAGGCAGGTGCTTGCTCTGTTGTCCAAGCCCAGGTGCCAGGTACCCAAAGTGCCAGGCAGAAACCAGGACAGGGCACACGTGCTGCCACACTGACACTGAGCCACCCGACCACGGCACCCAGGAGACCCTGAACACAACACACCTGCTCTGAACACAACACACCTGCTCACGCCAGCAGCATCTCCCAGTCTGGAGCTGCAAGATCACCAATAAAAGCCTCTGCTTGGGCAGCACAGGCACAGGCAATGAGCCAAAAACAGACCGTTCACGACAACGACTGTCACACATGGCAAAGCAAGTCAGATTTCCAAGAGAACAGGTGCTCCTCTCTTACCTGGGATGATAGAAACGGTGTCTTTCTCCCAGGATATAACGCTAACGTATTCCTGCACTGAGGAGGGGATGAGGCACTTGAAAACAGCCACGTTTCCACGCATCGACCTTTGGTCCTCCACCCGAACGGTGTACGGTTCCCTGAAAACTGTGGAGAAAAGCAGATGGTTGGTAGCATGACAGTGCTGGAGGAAAACACACTTCCTTTTGCTTTTATCCCACGTTTCCCAAACAAACCAACCCACCCAGATACACACTGCTTCCATCCCAAACACCTTCCAGGGAAGGAAGGGGCTCTCTGTTGGGGAATGGAGTGCTGTGCTCAGCATGCAGGGGGGTGTCTGGCACAGGTCCTCCTGCTGGGACCCTGCTACAGTCCCCAGCATCACCTGAACTTGCCAGATTCAGTGTAGGGACAAAGGGCATTTTGTAGCTGTAACATTCATTTCACCTCTGGATGCTGAAAATGCAGCCATGAGGCACCTGGGAGAGACAGAGAGCCTGGCACCCTGAAAATCCACCAAGGGAATACTGAGAGAAGCAGATGACAATTTTCCAAGCCATGCCACATGTCCCCACCATGTGCCCTATTCCTCAGGGAGATGCACATCCCTTTGACAGCTCCATGCTGCTCCCTGGACCAGCAACAAGGAACTCCCCACTGCCACAACATTCCAGAAGCACTCGCTGGGTGATGTGGATGCACCTCAGCCTCTTCAGCAAGTCAAAAAGATGTCACCAGCGTCAGTAACACATGCAGACACCAAAAACTCCTCAAGTTTAAGTACAAAAGGCAGTTGAGGGCAGGTGCCTCCTTCCGGTGACAATAATTGTGCCCTGCAGGACATGAGCACAATCATTACCATGAGAAATAAATGTTCACTTTGTCATCTAACAACACACTCCTGGGCCAGAACACAAGCAGCACAACAAACTCCTGAGCACCCCAAAAGGAAGGTGTTTTCCCTGAGTGGGAAGCTCCTGCTGGCATCACATCCCACGCCTCACACAGACAAGGCAGCAGTGAGAGGGTGACAGCATTTCCACCTTGATTTCCCAGGCTTTCAGGGCACCCGGCTCAGAGAGGAGGATCTGAGCCATGAGGGCACAGGGAGGAGCCGACACAGAAAGGGACTGCAGAGCCAAAGCAGATTATCCACCAAAAGCTTCCTTAATCACCTGGAGCAGAGGTTTATTCACAGGCTTTAAAGGCCAGCAGGGACCATGAGGAGAATTCTGCATGCACCCCACCAACCATGAGAACCTCAGCTTGGAGCAGACCCTGGGCATGGGCCCCCCATGCTTGCCCCTGCACCCCTGACCTCTGCCAGCCCCCACAGCCAGGGCCACAACCTTTTCCTGCCACAAGGAATAAACCCCACAAGGGTAACACCTGGCCACAACGAGCATACTTAAAACTTTCACCTGGCTGTAGAGATTTGCTCCATGTGCTTAACAACAGCTTTCCCACAGTTTCCAGAGACTTTTCTCCTCATATTTTCAATTTCAACTGCATTTTCTTGAATCACTTGCTTTCTACAGCTGTAACTGGCTTTTATGTGCTGCACTGCTGTTACAAAGCACTGGAGAGTGACTGAGATGTGGGATGGCCAGGAGGGAGCAGGGGCAGGGGAGTGTTTCCTAACCATTTCTAATACCATGAAGCCAGAGCAGCTCAAGCAGCTGGAGGCATTCTGGTGACCCTCAGAGCCATCCTGGTTGCTCTAAGAGCCCTCACTGAACATCCACATCTCCTGCTAATGTCACCTGCTAACAGGGACGGAGGCTGAGCTCCCAGCTGAAACTCTACTAACAGCAGGTGTGCATTCAGCCTAGGACTGAGTGATATGAAAGCCAGGACTCCCCCTCTGTGATCTCATGGCAGCACATGGGATCCCAGCAGACCAACCTCATGGTGTCCAGTACGAGGAGGGTTTACTACACCCCATCTGCTCCATCCCTCCTCCATCCAAGCTGTGGTTTATAGGTAACCTGATGGTGCTGGTAAATAATTCACTCTGCAGAAGGGGGTTAATACCAATTTACTCTTCAGTACAAGGTATTAAAATAAAAAACCCCTGTAGTCACTTCTGTCACGTTCTCTCTGCTAGCCCCACTTTTAATAGGTTACATAATGAAGCCATTCTTGGGCTATTAGCCCTCCTCAGCCTGGTCAATAATTTACTATAATGGCTTTTGGAATCAGCTCTTTGCCATATTCCTCCCTTTTTTTTTTTTCTTAATAAGCCTTGGCAAGCTGGGGCTGGATGCTGCAGTGGGAACAGGGCTGTGGAACACTGAGGAGGTCTTCCTGCATGGACAGATGTGATCCAGCACCTCCCACAGCTGTGGAAAGCCTCTGTATGTGGTTGGGTGAGACAATGAGTTCACAGGGAAAGGAGCTCTCCTGCCACCAGGCTGCAGCCACACCGCATTCTCCAGACACTCACTGGAGACCCCCAAGGTGCACATCCCACCCAGCACCATCTGCGCAGCATCAATCGATCCCACCTCAATAGCCCAAGAGAGCAGTCCTGGTTCTGCACTTGATGGGGTAACTGGCAGGCCATGGAGAAGACCAGAGAAAAGCTGGCACCTCACCCAAACCCCAGCGCTCACAGACAGCCCCTACCTGCTTTAACACGGATATTTGGGCTCCTGATTTTGCCAGCCGAGTTCTCCGCGGTGCAGAAGTAGTCGTTGTCGTGGATAAAGCTATTGAAGGCTGATGGCGAGAAGGGGTAGAGCTGCAAAGTCCCATTGGCATGGACATGCCGGATGTGGGGCACATCGTAGATGTCGTCACCTGTGGCCAGGTACCACCGAAGGACGGCGCTGGGTGACCCCGCGGCCGGGCAGGGGATCACCACCCCCACTGTGCTGGAGAAGGTGACCTGCTGGAGGGAGTCGTTCACAAAGTAGAGGCTGGTTCCAACATCTTCAGCGTGTGCTACGGAGAAAGCAGAGGCCACAACAGGATGGGTCACTGCAGGGATCATCAATCCCGCCGGCGCAGAGACCCCCTGGCACAGCCCTGAGCCCCTGTGTGCGGTGGAGCATCGGTGCATGGCTGGAAGCATAAAGGCCACCTTCACAGGCCAGCGCTCCTGCTGCCAGCACGGATCAGGGATCACAGGCCCCTCAGCAGGACAACCAGGGGCTGTGCAAGTGGGGACAGCCCCCCAGGGCAGCCTCCCGGGCTTCCCCAGGCACCTGGCTGGCTCCAAGTGCGTGGTCCGACTGTCTCAGCACCCACAGCCCCAAGGACACCCAAGTCCTACAACAGCTCACCAAGCAAAACAACCAACACCATTTCTCCTGCAAACCCCAACATCCCCCAGCCCTGAGCAGCCCCATCTGGCACCCCTGTGCCTCATCAGACCCCCAGCTGCAGGTGCCCATCAGCAAATGCCCACACATTCAGTGCACACCATCCCAATGCAGGGCAGAGATCTCTCCTGCTGCCCTACTGCTGCTTGCAAACTAGAAGAGGGGCAGGAAAACTGGGATAAGAGCTGTTCCCCTTTGTCAGAGCCAGAGGGAGGGCACTCCAGTTCCACGCTGCCCTCAGCCTGAGCTTCTCCCAGGCATCCCTGCACCATCCAAACAAGGACAGAGGTGGGTGCAATGGCATAGTCCAGGCAGAGCCTGCAGCCACCCAGCTGGAAGCAGCATTCCAGGGCACCACAAGCACCAGAGAACAGCACTTCCCTTCTTGGAAAGTAGGGAAGGGACCTCTGCACCCAACTCATCCAGTCCCTCCTTCCCACTCTCCAGGACCTCCAGAGCTCCCCCTTCTCAACCAAAGCCAGCAAAATTGGCTATAAATAAGGATGAGGAGGCCCCCAGTCACTTAGATCCGCTTTCTTTTTTTAGCTGCACTCTTTCCAAGTGGGCGGAAGGACAGGGATATAGGAACGGCCCTCGGCGGGTGTATTAATAGCTCCGGCTGAGCACTCGCTCGTGGTGCCGCAGAGCCAATAAGCAGATCACTACCGTGCCGCCGGTTCAAAACGAGTCACGGGGGACCCTCCCTGACCTCAATTTCTTAACTTGGGGAGGAGGGGACGAAAACAGGGGAGAGAAGAAAAGCCTCATCCACATGGAGAGCCAGAGGTGAGCACGTTGTGGCTGTTCATCTGAGGAACGGCTGGTTGAGTGGCCACAGCCACTCCACCTCCACACCAAGTTCCTCCAGTGCCTGGTCAGGTGTGTTTCCTGCCACCAGCCTGCTCCTTACCATCCTCATCCAGGTCAGGATGGGGCGCCTCAAAACATCTCACTGCTTCCCAGAGCAGACTCCTCTCCATCCTTCTCCCAAACGGATGTACAACCTCATGGCTCCTTCAGCAAAGGCAGAGCAGCTGGTTCTTGCTCCCTGTGTGCACTGCACAGAATCACCCCCTAAAATGTCAAAGTTTCCCACTGTGCCTCCTCAGAGCCCTCCTGTCCCACATCAGGGCACTGCCCAGCAGACCCATCACAGAAGGGATGAGCTGATAGCAAGGTCCAGCCACCACACGAGACAACAGATTTACAGGTCACGAAATCACCTCCATGTCTCCACACACACCAGTTCCCTGTGTCCACACACAGGTAGAAGGAGACAAAGCCATTTATTTTTCCCTCCCTTGCTAACAAGCACCAGAGACCGAAGGAGAGAGGAGCAAAACTCCAGCAGAGCCTTTGCAGAGCCACAGGGCCACCACTCGGCCCTGCAGATGTCATTTTGTGACATCTCCAGGCTGGTTTGTCGTCATGAATCAGCATTTCCCTTCATCAGAGCAGCACGGTGCTTCCCCCAAATACATGACAGAGAAAAAACCGCAGGTTTGCAGGCTGAGGAAGGGAAACAAAGCCCGCACGAGCAGCAGAGAGCTATTTGTGGCAGAGCCTGTCGCCCGAGCTGAGCAGAAGATGGCTGGAGCCAGGGCAGAGCAAAAGCCACCCTTTCCCCTGGTTTTGGACCAGGGACATCCCACTGTGCCCCCATGTTCCATCCAGCATCTCCCCCCAGATCTCAGACCACAGCTTGAGAAGGCTCCTCAAGCACCCAGAGCCTGTCAGGGAAACATCTTCATCCCTGGCAGCACCAGGAGGGTTTAGAGATGGACGAGTGAGGGGCTGGGGCAAGGAGTGGAAAAATACCTCATAAACAGTGAAATTCAGATTACCCATAAAGCTTTTTCAGGTCAAAGGGGGAAAGGGATTTTTAATAGAAAATGGAGGTTATGGGATTGGCAATAGTTATGTGACAGACGCATAGAGTTAAATCCATATAATCTCCTTTACCATTTAGCATTGAGCACCATCCTAATTCCATGTTTCATAAAACTGTCTCCAAATCACTGAGAGAGATTAAAAATTTAGAAATAGCACAGCAATATTTTTAAACCAGAAATCACTGCTCACATCTGGTCAGATGTGCTGACCCTAACCTACATATCGAGGGCATTAATTCCCATGAACCTGAAAAGAGGAGGCTGGAGGAGCTGAAATGGAACAGTTTCTGCTGGGAATGCAGTGAGAGGTGCCAGCACTGGAGCCCAGCCTGGCTCTAGCTGGGAGCTGCACCAAGCCCAGTGCACAGCTGGACACTCAAGCTAGCTCTGAAAGGCAGGTGTTTTAAGTTATCAGAGCTCAATCTTCCTAAATTGTGGTAAATTACAACCTAGAGGTATTGAAATATTAATATCTCTATCCGAGCTGGGAGAAGCAAGTAATTTTGCTATCATCCCTTTGGAATATTTACTAGTCTTGATGTCTGGATTTCCCAAACTCCAGCACCTCCAGCAACACAGCAAAGCACCAGGATGTGCTGAAAGCACAAGCTTGCTCTATAGAGAGGGCACTGACTATCCCCAGGATCTGTCACCACACCACCCATCTCTGGAAGAAAATGAGATACAAGTCCTGCACGAGGAGCATAGCAATGCCATCAGCTCCCAGCAGCACAACCCCTCCTCCCCTCCAAGCCTCACAGGGAAGAGCCCATCCTTTTCTAAGAAGTGGATTTAGGACCTGTCTCAGACAATGACCAGCTTCGTGCCAGCCAGAGCTGTTTCTCCTGAGATAAGAAGCTTTTTCTGCCCGCGACGCACGTACATCACCTCTGCTAACAAGCTGTTTGCTCAGGACCCCACAGCAAGTCCCATGCCCACCCCAACCCAGGAAGTTCCTCAAAGCTGAGCAAGGTCCTTTGCACATCCACAGCTGGGTGGAAACACAACAGAGCTGGGAAAAGGCTGAACAAGTTGTGTTTCAAGGTGGTTCATGTGATCTCTGGCCAGGCACTGGACTGGAGTTCACATTACCCCACTGGCAGCACCTTTCCCAAGACCTCCTTACTGGTCCTGGTGGTCTGACTACCTGGGTGCCCACCCCAGCCCTCCTCCAGGGCTGCTGCGATACTGCCAAGGCTGCCCCACAGCAAGAAACCCACCCATGGGTCAGCAAAAGGACTGGAGGGACCACCAGGGCTTCCCCAGCCCCCAGCTGTGCCGGGCTGCAGGGATGCTGCGGAGAGCAGCAGGCTAATGGCCACCTCGCAGCTCATTTATTATCCTCATTAAGGGTGTTTGACACCTGCCCTGTTCAAGGAGAAAGTGAACTGAAGCTTGGCAGGCATAGGGGTGGGAATTACAGGTAGGTGGCAAGTCCTAATCATTCCTCTGTACTGAAGAGAGGACAGGAATTCCATCACACACTCTGCCTGCACGTTCCCAGTGCTGGAGCAGCCTCTGGCCTTCCTGGAAGGACCTTCCTCCAAGCCCTCACCTGTAGAACACTTTTAGCAGACTTTGTGCCAATGAAGGGAGTGACCTTGGAAATGAGGGAGCAGAAGTGGCAACTCCAAGCATCACAGCAGGGAGGAAGAGGGAAGCAACCGAGTTAAGAGGAGTAACACGAGGCTGGCCCCTTCCAAGAGGGAGCACAGAGGTGCCTCTGCAGGCAGGAGTTGCAGCACATCCACCTGGGATGTCACCTCACCACCGTGGCTTTCCAGTCCGAAGGGTTAAAGCCCTGACTCCAGAGTGGCCTCCCCCATGTTGTACCCCTCAAGGACCAGTCTCGTTGGGGTGGGAATTGTGTCAGGAAATGCCAAGCAGGGCTCGGGGCATTCAGCTGGTGCCCAACACAGCAGCAGTGATGACAGGTACCTACCACAGCACCTTCCCTGCCCCAGCGCTCTATTTTGGTTGCCACAGAAATCCCACCCTGGTGGCACAATCCCCTCCAGCTCAAGCACCATGGTCCTTCCCAACCTGACAAACCAAACAGGGGGCAAAGGAAAACCTTCCTCTGGTCCTCTGCGGGTAAGGGCACTGCTCAAACATGCTCCAAGCGCCTGCTCCTTAATGCATCTGCATGGAAATTAAGGCCTGAACCACCTCCAGCTATTACGACAGCACCCAGGCTGAGGCTGTAACCCTTGCTTGGGAAAGAAAGGCTCTCCCAGCTGGTTTTCTAGTCCCTAAACATCCCATGGCAGCTTGCTGGAGGTACCAGTGTCACCATGCCAGCACACAGGGGCTGACCCAGAGCTGGACATCCCCCAGCTTTGCACAATCTCCTGAGCCCACCAGCCTGGATGGACCCTCTGCTCTGTGGGGTGAGGAACAAGCCCAGAGACCACAGGCAATCCCTCCCCTTCCACAGCCCAGATCCACATCTTGGCCATGCTACACACAAAGCCTGAGGAGCTGCAGCTGAGTCCCAAGGGGACATCTGGTGACATTACCAAGCCAGGGTGACAGCAGTGTCTCCTCAGGGAGGCCAAACGAGCGGGCACAAGGGTTGAGCAAAGGTCATGCACGGCTGATGTTGGGTTTCCTCCACAACTGCCAGTCCATGCTCCCACCACACCACAACCCACACACTGGCTTTACAAGGTGCAGATCAGCATTTCCACCATGCAGTCGACAGGTAGGACAAACAAGGGGAAGGCATCAACAGAGTGGGCTCTGCAACCTCCTCACCTCTGCCCTGTCCCCTCCAAGTCGTGCTTGTTCCCCTCTCATGGTGAGGAGCCCCCGCAGCCCTTCCCAAGCACAGCAGCTGGGGAAGGCAGCACGAGTCTGGAAATGGAATTCCTAAATGTTTGGTACAGCTCTGCTGGCAGATGATGGCGGCAACATGCAGATTGTGTGTGGTGGGGGATGTTACTTCAGGATGTATGAGCTGGGAAAGGGTAACTCACAAAAATCATGATTATGTAAAAGCGCAGAGCTGGCTACAATCGAGATTTCAAAGACAAGAAACACTCTGCACCCAGAGCTGCCACTGCACATCCTCCCAGAACAGCAGCATCGCAACGACTGCAACGACCGAGCGCCTTCCTCCTTCGTGCCCGCCATGGAAGTCGCACCTATTAATGTGCTGCTTATTTGGGTGTGAGATGGCTCCATGTCATCCGAGGCGCAGCTCAGGCTCGTGTGCTGCCATGTCAGAATTCCTGCCACAAAGAGGCTTCCCGCTTGATTCTTGCCCTTGGCTCGCCAGCTGCTCCAAAGGAGGACAGAGCAGTGCCCATCCATCCCTCCAGCTCAGGATCACGTGGGCAGAGACCCCAGCACCCCAAAACCAAGGTGACCAGTGCCATGGCTGCCCCGAGCCATGCCTACAGCTCCCAGGCAGACCCCGGCTCTGGGAAGGGCTGGTCCACAGCACACCCCTGGCACTCGCCCCTCGCACGAGGCACAGCCTGTTCCTCCAGAGAACAAACACCCAGGGATATCAGGGTTGCCGATATCCATTTCCCATCCAAAGGCAGGAGAAGCCCAAAGCCCAGACCAGGCACAGGTAAGGGCTCTGGGTGAGCCGCCACCATGGCTCCTGGTGCTGGGGAAATTTTGGCAGGATAAACAAGCGCTGGGCAGGGCGAGGAGTTGAGCACTGCAGGGTTCTCCTCCGTGCATTTAATGAGGTTTCCATGTTTCATTTCAGAGACAAACGAGCACTGTGCCACACTGGGGGGCCGAGATGGGAGAGATTAGAAAGCGCGAGCTGCACCGTTCACTGCACCCAACACGGGAACATCATGTAAATATAATGCCAATATAAATCAGGCGGCAGAGCCATCCAGCAAGATCACGCAGGGAGACGTTTCCCCAGCTCCAAGCCTCTCATTTTGACCAGTATGTTCTTCATCATGCCACTCGCTTCCCCTCTGCCTGGCTGCTCTCCCTCACACTGCCAGACCATCTTGCTGCTCAACTCCCTGCTTGCCAACCACCTATTTCTGTTTATTTTATAAACAGGGGGAGAGAAATAAGCAGCTACAGCCCATAGAGGGATTTCTAAACTTCAGGGGTTCCTTGGATCAAATGTTTATCTGCTTTCGGTTTCTACTTGAGCTCTTGTTCTACAGCAGGAGCACGTTAAAAGGATGTGCTTCGATGCCCAGAAATATTAAGTATCTGAAAGGTTTATCATGCATTAAGCAATTCATTTTTTTATCCTATTATTCTAATGAAACTTCCATTGTATTGCTGTCCTCTCTTTGGAACCACTTCATGTTAACACTTTGCATCACCAGGACTGTTCAATAGTGAAGATATCTTTTTTTTTTTAAGAAATAAAATGTAAAACGAGGCCATCAGGAGTTGTGCTAATGGAGGCTTTTAATTTGCTCTTCTCCGAAGAGATAGCTCTGTGGGAAGAGATCCCTTTTCCAAGAAGCTGGGGCTGAAAAGATGCAAAAAGGCAATAAACCAGTGCAGTTCTTTATTATTTTGACTACTGGGGGTCGAAAGAAAGCGTAACATCCTCGACGGTTATTTATTTTCAGGTTTGTTTTTCCCTTTTAGCTCTGTAAAAAATGCAAATGTAAGCAAAGCAGACGCTGGCACGTTCAGCTCAGCAGATCCAAAGCACAATAGCGATTTTGGGTAAAGCTCCCAAAAGCAGCTTTACCCCAGTTCAAATAAAGCAGCTATTCCATAATTAATAATTGATGGAATAATTGATCAACACCACACAACTGGACAGAGTGCCCTATTAAACCTCTAAATATTTTTCATTGGATTGACATTCAGCTAAAAGGGTAATGTAATGGGCAGCAAGAAAGGTCTCATGCAAGGAAGCAGCTCCATCCCCTTTCTTTCACTTCCCTCATTTCCTAAAATTTCCCCCTCGCTGTTCTCAAATGTCAGAGAAGATAATTAGGGCAAATGTCATTTTACATCCTCTGAGCAGACAATTTTCCAGGAGGTGGGCGCTTCCAGCACTGCATCCGCAGGTCGGGTCATGGGCAAAGAGGTAATTTATTACAGAAACATAATTAAAAATTCCCGCAGATCCGGAAACGGGCAATTCCTTTATGTAACATGGATCGATTGTTGTAACAAACGCAGTGGGATTTAACTGCCCATGCTACGCACAGCTCCTGCCTCTCTTTAATTGCATCTATAGAAGAAACTCGGTTAGAGTATCACCTCGCTGGATGTGGGCAGCATTCACTTAATGCCCAACTTTAAATTAATCTGTAATCTTTCAGTGTGTGTCTCCTTGACACGCTTGTTTCATGATCCTCTCCCCCTTCTCCCCATATATATATGATTTATCTATAATCTGATTGATGTCAAGCCTCTGGGTTACACTTCACACAGCATTCCTAGAGGAAAGGATGCGAATTCTAAGGCACCGCTTGGATTTCGCCTGCTGACGGGATCAGACTTCAGTAGTGCCGGGAGTGGGGACGCGGAGCGCTCGGTCCCGGCGCGGCCCCGCCGGAGGATGCTGCGCCCGTCGGTGCCCTGTCCCGGCCCCAGGAACCCCCTCTGCCCCTGGGGCTCCTCCGAGGAGCCGCTCCGGGATGCGCCGGCACCGACCGGCCCCGCTCCGCGCACCGAGCCCGCGTTCCGCTGCGCTGTCCGGGGCGAGCGCTCCGGGAGAGCGCACGGAGAAACCCGGGCACTACCGGGAGGTAGCACCGAGAGCACGCCAAGAGCTCCAGAAGGCGCACCGAGAGCCCCAGCGACCCCGGAGAGAGCGCATCGAGAGCCCAACAGGGCTCACCCAGATCCCCCGGGACCTCGGGGAAGACAGTCCGAGAGCCCAGAAAGAGGCATCAAGAGCACGGGGAGGGCGCAGCGAGAGCCTGGCAGGGCGCACCGAATGCTCCGGGACCGTCGGGAGGGCGCACCGAGGGCCCTGGGACCCGAGAAGCGGAGGACCCAGAATCCCGGTGACCCCAGGGAGGGCGCAGCCCGTGTCGCCCGCCCACGCGGTCCCGCTCCTGGGGGGACCCCCGTCGCCCCTCAGCCCCGGCCCCCACGTACCTTTCGGCAAAGAGTACAGCAGGAGAAAAGTTACCAGCCACATGCCATACAGAGCAGCTCTGGCCCCGGGCTGCGGCGCAATTGCGGAGGTGCGGTGCCCCGGCGTGCCGCGCTCCTGCCGCCGCTGCCAGCCCGGCTGAGGTGCCCAGCGCCGCTCCCGCTCCGCCCCGCTCCGCTCCCGCCCGTGGGCCGGGCTCCCGCCCGCGCCCGCCTCCCCCCCCGCTCCGCGCAGGGCTGGGGGCGAGCCCCCTCCTCTTCCTCCTCCTCCTCCTCGGCGTGCGCAGGGGCGCACAGAACCCCCTGTCCCCCACCAGCCGCCTCCAAGCTGCGCTCGCCCCGAGGGCGACCAGCCCCGGTCCCGCTCGGTGCAGCTTCGGGATGCTGGAGCGCGGCTCGTGCTCCTCTATCCCCGCAGCCCTTCCCCAGATAAGCCGCGTCCTGACCGCAGGGCTGGGGGCGCACAGCACGGCTGAGCCACCCGGGACACGCAGCTGGCAGTTCTCCTGCTCCCACCGCCTCCCGCACACCTTCCAGCTTCGGGGGGACAGAAACCACAGTACGGTGTGGGTTGGAAGGAACCTTACAGACCATCTCGTTCAATCCCCCTAAACCCTCTACTATCCCGGGTTGCTCCAAGCCCTGTCCAGCCTGGCCTTGGACACTTCCAGGGATGGGGAGTCAGGGTTTCAGCAGCCCGTGCTGCTCCAGTGACATGAGACACAAGCAAGACAGGGCCCAGCAGATTCATTACACATTCATCCCTCCAGCCAGCAAATAACAAACAAAACACCAGCTAATGCTTTACTTTGGGGTGTATTTATCCAAGGCTTAGCTCAAGCTGAGGCTTGTACTCCCCAAGACTTAGCCACACCAAAGCCAATTTGTCTGGACCGTTAAAGCATTCAGAATGTCTTTTCTTGAAGTGATTATAGCAGGTTTTCTTTGCTTTCCCAAACAGCCTTTCCAAGCCCAATTTGTCAGAAAATAAACAGAAAGAAAGATTAAAGCATTCAAATTTCAAACAAAACAACAAGAAGGAAAAACATTACGTTCAGATTTTTTAAAAAAGCGCTGTTTAGATTTAATTGAAAACCCAAGTATCGTCACGGAAATTGAGAAAACAACAGCCCCTTGGCCATTTTCAGCTCTCACAGAATCACTGCAAGCCTTCCCTCCTAGGAGTGCCCTGAAGAGCCAAGATGCTCACCAAGGAGGTACCTGCACACTGGGGGTGAGTGATTCCCATTTCAGAGGAGGAGATTTGGCCAAGGGACATGGAGAAGCTGCCAGGGCTCAGGGTCCTGCACACATACCCTGGATCCTCTGTCCCCTCCCTGCTCCAGGCCACCCACACCAGAGGCATTGTCATTTTAGGGATGAGCACAGTGAGACCAATGTCACCCAACCTCTGTCCAGGCCTCAGTGCCAACAGCAGAGCTGGGAGGAAACGCTGTGCCCATGCTGTGTGGGTCTGGCAGACCACAGCCTTTCCTCCTCCTCCTCTCCAAGGATGTGCTTCCTCTTCCTCAGTGCTACCAGGCTTGGTAGCGCTGTCACCACCCCCAGGCCACCTCAGCAGCTCTGTCACAGTGCATGGGTGTCCCTGGCACACAGCCCTCCCACGTGGGCACGTGCTGCTCCCCAGCCCCACGCTACCGGCTCACTCGTCCCGCTGGCCACGCCAGCATCATCCCGGGAGGCGATGAAGCAGCAGCTGATGCACACCCGGTTGCCCACGCATCCCTCCAGGAATCGAGGTGCCTTTCAATCGCCACCTACATCACCATACAGATGTTCGCTGATACTTCATGGGGAAATTGGTATGCAGGCCCATGCCCAGGCAACAAGCAAACCCCGGGCTCTGGGGAGCCCCAGCCACATGCCAGGCATCTGCCCCCTTCCCTCCCCAGCAGCTGCTGCAGGATGGCAGCACAGCCCAGCCTGCTAACAGCGAGCTGCCAGCCACAGAACCCGCTACAGCACTTTGCAAACCAGCGCGCAGTGCGTCGGACTCAGGTGTGATTTGTATCCTCCCACACTCGGGAGTGAATGAAATGGGGGTGCGTGGGCTGGCAGGGCACTCGCTGGCACAGCACCCACGGGGCCCCACAGATCTCTGTGTGAGGCATGTGAGCAGGGGGAGTAAATGCTGTTCACCGCTTCATTTTTAGCTCCCTTGGCTGCTCAGCATCTCCCGTGAGTTCCTTCATCATCCCTTGCTCAGAGAATCAGCCTCTGCCAAATGCGCTGACCTCCCTCTGCCAAGGGCTCCTTCCTCCAGGACAGGAGCTGCTGGCAAGGTGGGAAGCAGCAGCAGAGAGGACAAAACTTCAGGCTGGCAGGGTGAGTGCTTGTCCTGGGTCACCATGGTGAGTCCTTGAGCCGCCTGTGCCATTCATGTCGGCCCCATTTGCTCCTCCATGGATCGCTCAGCCCAGGCCCTTTGCCAGCTCGCTGAGCCCGGCACACGTGCCAGGCTGGCAGCAGCAGGCAGGCAGCCAGAGCTCCCACAGCTCCTGCCAGCCCACACCTGGGGCTCAGGTCCTACCCAGCAGCCACCGTTTGGGGACATCAGCCTTCAGCTCTGCATTTGGACATGCACAGGAAGCACTTGTGTGGAGCCTTTTGCACGAGCGTTCAGCCCGGAAAGCTGGTGTCCTGCTAACATCCATAACATAATCATGTGCTTCACACACTGAGATGAGGAAGGGCTGGAAATCTCCATGGTAATTACTGGGGCAGCACTGACCTGCGCTTTGGCAGCACAGGCAGCTCTCAGGAAGCCAGGCCAGCACTGACACAAGGGTAAAAGCCCATCTCATGCTCCCTGTAGCCACTGACCTGCTAATAGGTAGCCAGCAGCCTGCCAGAGCCAGCAGCCAGCCCAGCTGCACAGCTAAAAGGTGGAGCTCATAGTAAGGAATTATTTCCCTGGCCCAAATTGCACACAAGACATAGGAGAAATTATAGCACCACATGCCCACACACAGCTCTGAGCCCCAACAGGCTTCGGAAGGAGGTACCCTCTGCGCTTCACCACAGAGCACATGCAGCAGGGTCTTGCCTGTAGAAGATGTGCTGCTGCCTCTCCTGACAGCACGGGGCAGCCCACAGCCCCTCTCAAAGAGCCATCCCCCTCCAGCCTCCCCCTCCCTGGCATTTGTTCTGCCTCTGGGCAGCATTTATACTCAGTTCTATGCTCCCCCAGACCTCTGGGGTTTACAGCAGTGCCCTGTGCCCACAGACCCCATTAGCCAGTCAGGTTCTTTACTCTAAGGATAGTTCATCCACTAATGTCCAAAAACTCACTCTCCATACAGTCACAAAGAGGGGCACTGGGAAAAACAGCCAAGAGAAAGGTCCCTCACCCCATCACCTCTCCGGCCAGGACACAACTCACCTCCCGCCAGTCCCCAGCCCCGTGCCCTGAGCCGCCCTCCCAGACAAATCCCCGCAGGAAGCAGTCATTAAAACAACAGGGCTACTTATCTGGCGCGAGCCGATTTCCACAAAGCACTTCCCACACTTCACCAACTTACCCTCGCAGCACCTCTCCGGGGAGCAGAGCCAGCCTGCCGTGACCCCTCGCCGGGCACCCTGTCCCACAGGGACAAAGGCTCTGCCAGCCCAGTCCCACCAGTAATATGGTGGAGGAGGCTGTGTGGGCTGAGGGCGGAAGGTCCCCCAGCTTGTCTGTGCCTCAATTTCCCCAGTGGCAGAGGGGATCGAGCAGCTGCTGCGTGGAGCAGTGAGTGAATAAATGTCCCAAAGGTGGCGAGAGGTTTGTGCCCTGGTAAAGGACTGGCAAAGCCCTGGACAGGCAGATGCCAGGTCAGTTTACCCCAAAATGAGATCCCCCTTGAGCCCCTTGTGTCTGGCACTACACGAACGGCTGTGTTTTCATAAATGAAACACAGCTTGTGATAGAGGGTAGATCGTGCCAAGAAAAGGGAAACAGTTTTAAACTGCAAGAGGGGAGATTCAGATTAGATGTTGGGAGGGAATTTTTCCCTGTGTGGGTGGTGAGGCAGCTGTGGCTGCCCTATCCCTGGAAGTATTCAAGACCAGGCTGGACGGAGCTCTGAGCAACTTGGTCTAGTGGAAGGTGTCCCTGCCGTGGCAGGGGCGTGGAACGAGATGGTCTGTAAGGTCCCTTCCAACCCGAACCATCCTGTGGTTCTGGTGCTTGCAAAGAGCTGTGGGTGCCCCGTTCCCGGAGCCGGGATCCCTGCCGGACAGCCAGGATGCTCCGCTGCCCAGGGAAAAGCCGCTTTCCCGGCAAGAAGCTGGGATTTGGTTCCCTCTAGTGTCGCTGCGCTCCTTTGCGGAGCGGGCATCGGGGCTTCGCCGAGGGGAGCCCCGCGCAGGGAGGCGAGCGATGTCCCTGTCCTCGCCGTCTCCAGTGGCTTTGCACAGTTTTAGTGAACTCCTGGGGCTAAACAGGCAGCCCAGGACAGTGGTAGAGACATCAGCGCTGAAGAGATTTAAAGCAGGGATTTAAAAGACAGATGTGTACAGATGTGACGCCTGGGGACATGGTTTAGTGGTGGCCTTGGCAGCATCAGTTAATGGACCTCGATGATTTTAGAGGTCTTTTCCAACGTAATTCTGAGGCACTATCCTGAGAATCACCAACAAGGCTCATGGGGACTCTCCTTTCCTTCCAGCTACATCCCACTGTGAATCCCACTGGCAGAAGCCAGTCCAGCCATCCCTGGGCTGCATCTCCACAGCATCACTGCCATGAGGCTGCTCCATGGGCTTGGCTCTGAGGCCCCTGGCCAGCTCTGTGTGAGCTGGGTTATTATTCCCTAATAACCACTGCTTTGGGGCAGTGGGAAATGAAGGCTGAAATGTCATTTATTGGGCTGGAGGATAATTTCAGCCTGTGGAGCACTGCTGTTTTGGCAGAGGAGTTGCTGTTGATGGATGCGCTGCCTTTTCGGGAGCAGAACAAAGGCAGGACGAGGCGCGTGCCTGGCTCCCTGCCAGCTCGGCCCATCTCTCTCCTCTCAAGTGTTCCTCTTTGGCTCCCTCAGTCACCATTTGCTGCTCTCCTCTTTAAACTGATGAGGAGACATTTTGCATCCACGTTCCCTCACGGGTCAAATGTGCCCCTGGCATCATGGAGCAGTGCTGGCAGGCTCCTCCCTGGCTGCTGCTCCTCTGGTTCCTGCCCTGGTGCCTCATCTCCTTGCATTCAATTGTGGATGAAGAACAACAGTCCAAGCCACAGCTGGTCAGAGCCCCTCTCCCTCATACCTGTCCATCACAGACCAGCAAAGCAAACAGGGAATAGCCAGAGCCAAGGGGAAGCTATTTGGATCTGGAAGTCTTCCCAGAGGAAAAGGGCATTCTGGTTGTCCACTGTATTATTTACCCAATCCCCTTTGTGCCACAGAAAAGATTTACTTTGAGAAGATTAATGGCTCAAGGGACTGTGAGAAAAATCCTCTGAGATTGCCTGGTTCAGAGGAGAAGGCAAACACCTCCTCGCTGAGGCTGCAGCTCCTCAGGAACCCATGGACTCAGGGAAAGGGCTGAGGGGCTGGGGCTTGTGCCTTGGGACACCCTCCAATGGGCACAAGGACTCACCTTGCCCAAAGCCCTGGGGAGAGCAGGACCCTCTCACTGTGGCAGTGGCAGGAGGAAGGAGACATGGTTGCCTTTTCCTGTGGTCTGCTCAGGTTCCCTCTCCCATAGCTCCTGGATTCAACATCCAAAGCAAAGGACTGTGGAGGCATGGAGAGCAGAGGCAGCTGGCAGCCCCTCTGCCCTGGCACAGGGAGGCCACATTTACTGTGCATCATGTGATTTGCTCTCGCCTTTCCTCTGTTCCTGGTTCTCAGATTCCCTGGGATTCCCGGAGGAGCACCAAGCTGGGCTGCTCACAGTTTAGCTCTTACAAGAGCCTGCCCTCCAAATATGGCACCCAGTGCAAGTGTTTGGGTGCTGGAGCACGTCCTGTGCTGCCACTGCCCCCCTGTGAGTGTCCCCAGCCCCTGGCTCAGCCCCCAGCCCGGCCAGGGGTGCGAGGGGCTGTGCAGGTGCAGGCACACGTGGGTGTCCACAAGCCGTGCAGAATAATGCTATTAATGCCATCTGGTGCCGAGACAGAGATCCCACACAGGCAGCCAGACACAGCTTTTCACTCCCCATAATCCCCTGCCCCCGAGCCATGGGGGCTCTGTCTGTGGGGCTCCATGGGGGGCTGAAGGGCACGGCTGTGCCCTGTGCACTGGCACACTTGGGGAAGGCAGCAGGCTCAGGGGTGCAAAACCCTGCTGAGGATGGGTCACTTCACACCCTTCCTGCCTGCTGGGGCTTTTGGCCCCTACTTTTGGGGGACACAAGCCCACTGCACTCAGCATTGACTGGGGGTCAAAGCAAGGAGCAAGCAGGGCAGCTCTGCTGTGATCAAACCCTTCTGTGCTGTTAAACAGGTACTTTCCATAGAATCAGAATCATTCACATCAGAAAACACCTTTAAGGTCATCAAGTTCAACCATTAACCATTTTCTCCTTCAGCTGAAGGACCCCAGTCCATGTTTAAGCTGTGTGAAGCTGCAATGACTCTTCATCAGTGAGTCAGTGTCAAGTCAAAATTATATTCCAAAATAATCTCCTTACTGTGTTAAATAAGCACCTCAGATTAGACAAATTGCACGGATTTCGTCTAATAACCTTCCCCCAGCTAATCCTATTTTTCTGTCAATGTCTGACCTATATCAAAGCCCAAATGGACCTTGGGAGGTGATTTCTCCATCCCAGCACCACCAGCATGGTTTGGCTTCCAGAAGGCAGCGCCTCACACACCTGAACCCCTGCAGTGGCTTCAGGTGAGAGTGGGAAACTTGGTGTTTCTCACCCAAAGTGTTCCCTGATCAAGCACCCCTGGAATGCTGAGGGCAGTGGTGGGGGACAGGCACCCCTGCCCTTCGGTCACTAGGGGTCTGTGTTGGTCCAGCTCACGGCACACAGAGTGACCCTCCCTCCTCACTCACCCCGCCCAATTGTGGGAGGGTTCTGCCTTTTTTTTTAAGAGTCTTTTTTTTTCCTCTGTATTCGAAGCTGAGAGAGGCCGTGAGCTCTCACAGAGCTCCGAGCTCCATCCCAGCCCTGTTCCTGACCGAAAAGGATGCCTCGATCAAGCTGTGTCATGCCGTGGTGGGCTGACCTTGGCTGAACTCCAGTTGCCCACTGAGCTACTCCCTCACTCCTCTCCTCAGCAGGACAGGAAGGGAGAAAAAAAGAGGGAAAATCCCCCAGACTCGTGAGTCAGGATAAAGGCAGTTAAGAAATCAAAAACAAAGGGAAAAAGAAAAAAAGAAAAAGAAAGAGAAAAAGAAAAAGGAAAAGAAAAAAGAAAAAAAGAAAAAGAAAAAAAGAAAAAGAAAGCCCAAAATATTGTATTCTCTACTTCCCATCCGCAGGCAATGTCCAGTCCCTTCCCGAAAAGCAGAGGTCACTCCGAAAGAGAAATGTCATAAATCACGAATATCCCCCCTTCCTCCTCCTTTCCCTTACCTTTTACACCTGAGCAGGTGTCACACGGCTTGGAATGTCCCTTTGGTCAGTTTAGGGCTGTCTTGGCGATGCACCCTCTCAGAATCCTGCCCATCCCATCCTGCTGATGGAGATGTTGGAGAGACAGCACTGATGCTGTGGGAGCAGCAGGAGCCAAAACTGGTGTGTTACCAACACCTCCCCAGCTCTCAGCACCACGAGGGCTGAAATGGGGAGAATTAATTCTGTCCTAGCCCGACACAAGCACCCAAAGAGCCCCATATGAGCCTGCTGCAGCCAGACCCTGCCTGTGCATCCCAGGGGAAAGGCACGTGCGGGAGAAGAAATATCCGGAGTAGAGCCAGGGTGGAGCCAGCCGGCTGTTCCATGCCGCGGGGTGCGGAGGGGCCGGCAGGAGCCTTTCCTGGCTGAATCCCTTCCTGGCTCTGGGGTGGAAGATGTCTGCAGGGCAGAAAGGTGTTTTGGCGCTGCGCCAGGAGAGTGGGCGATTCAAACGCCTTTGGGCACAGAGTTCGACATTTCTGAGCTTAAACTTTATTAGCCAAGAAACTTTTGCTGGGTCTTAAAGGAGGGAGAAGCGTGAGGGTAGTTTGCATTTGGCCTTACAGGGTAAGGCAGAAGGAGTGGCCCTTGGCAAGGACTTGTTGCCTTCTGATGCAGCTTCATAGTGGTAGGGCAGCTCTGAAAACAGACAGAGGGAGGGTTACGTGTCCACCGAGGCCAGCGTGTCCCAGCCCCTCTCCCCCTCCAACACAAACCTCCTGTAGGTACTTCCCTGCAGCACAGGTACCCCAAGCATCGCTCCCTGCAGAGGGAGCCTGGCTGCCAGCTGGAGCCTCCTGCAGCCTACCTGCACCTACAGGTTCTCCTCGTTCTCTTGCCTGTGGAGCAAAAAGCAAGGGGAGATATGTCACACTGGACGGGGAGTGCAAGCCCAGATCCCTCCTTTCAGGACTAGAGCACTGAGGAGAGATGAGGCTGGCTGAAAATTGTGCAATACCCACCTTGGCTTCTTCTTCCCTCTGCAGTGGAACCGCTGGCCTGGTGGAAAAGGAGTGACTGAGGTCCCTGGGGCTGAGCCTCTCCACCTCACCCCTGCAAGCCCTGGCACTGCCCAGTCACAAATGCCCTCTTGGAGGTCTGTCTGTCTTCTAAGCTGTCCCACAATTGCAAATGCTGTTGGTTTTCATATTTTTCTCCCTAAAATTGCTGGGCACAGTCACGGTGCTGCAGCCGCCCCAGCCCCACAGAGCAGTGCGGGTATGGAGCAGTGCCAGAACACACAGGGAGGCTCACAGGGTGCCCTGGGTCACTCTGGGAGCTGCTGAGGTCCGAGGGCTCTGGGAACACCACTTTCTTGCTCTGGAAATGTCAGAGTTTTCTCTGCTATTTTTAAGGAGTGACCTTCCCTCTGAAGCCTTGGCGCTGGCAGGGAAACACTAAATATTTACGTGGTCTCCTTCCCAACTCGCTCTCTGTTGGGAGCGTGCCTGGATGGAAAGTTCCCAGGCAGCCCCGGGGGCAGGCTGTGCCCACCCCTGGTGCTGTGGGGCAGTGTGGGTGATCCCCAGCCCCACACTCAGCCAGAGGAGTGGGGCAAGCAAAGCAGGGGGCGTATGCAGGGAATGGAGCTGAGAGGGTGCCCAGCCCACACAGGCACTTACTGAGGATGATGAGAAGCCCAATCACAAAAGCCACAACTGCGAAAATCAGCCCCCCATTGCGGATGGTGTCATAGTCTGTAGAGGAGGAGAGCCAAGAGGTGTCAGCCCAGCCAGGGTGTGGGGCTGAGCCCACAGTGCAGAGCCCACGGCAGTGTGGGAGGGGGCTGCCTGTCCCCCTGCCCAGGGCACACACTCACCATAGCTGAACCTGTCCATGCCCTGCTCGGGCACTTGCTCTGGAAAAGAGGAGAAATCCCAGTGAGAGACAGGTCCTGGGCACTGGGCTCATGGCACGGAGGTGGGAGAGACCAGGAATGGGGACTGCAAGGGAGAGCGCTGTGACTTCCTTAGTGTCTATCCAACCCAGCCAGTAAACGTTTCCCAAAGCCCTGCATTTCACCCTAGGAATTTTAACGTCTGTGGTAAATTCGTGGGATGCATTTGCAAGCTGCATTTGCAGGATGCACAGGAGTTTTCAATCTCCAGCTGAAGCTGCAGACTTCACTGCCCTTGGGAAGCACCACTGCCTGCAGGACTCCGTGGCTCTGCTCCCCTGACACACAGAACTGAACAACCCTTCGGGCTCACAGCTCACACCAAGGTGCATCCCAGCAACCCCCCTCCATGCCAGCAGGCTCATCCTTCTGACAGGTGCGTGTCCCCACTCCAGCCACCTTACCTGACTGCACATCCCTCTGCCAGGAGCTGTTTGGAAGCAGAAATCAACCCAAGAAGCCAAACACCAGCTGGCACCGATGTGCCAGTGGGTCGCAGAGCTCTGAGGATTCATCCCCATGTCTCCCCCTCAATCCTCTGGGAGAGTTTCCCCCGTGTAGGCTGCATGGCAGGAGATAGAGATGCCCCAGTGAAAGTGTCTGCCCTTACCATCACCCATCGCCTCGGCGTGTTGTCCAGCGGGCGCCTCGCTCTGTGAGTGGGGCACTCGCAGGAAAGCGCATTAATTGGGAGACAAACCTCATTAAACATTAATGGCTTCGGTGTAATGTTTATCGCAGTCACGAGGGGAGGCACAGGGCTCTCTCCCTCCCGCCTTTGGGAAGGAGGGGAGGGGAAGGCAGGGCAGCACCCACTGTAACAGCCAGAGGGGAGGGCTGGGCACCCCAAGTCATGAGTGTCCCTGTCCCAACCCTCCCTCAATTTCCCAGCGTCAGCCTGACTGGGCTTCACCTCCCGCAGTGGTGGCGATTCCGACAGACAGGCTGGGATACAGGCTGAGACTGCCTTTTGCTAGAGAGAAGCGGGCAGCACACCCTGCCCTCCCAGCCTGGCACTGTGTTTGTCCCACAGCCAGGTCAGCACTTCCCAGCCCAGCATGGAACCATCCCAGGGGTCCTGCAGCCCCCTGGCACTGCGATGTCCGTGGTGCATCCCTGCTGGCAGTGGGGCACCAGGATGCTCTGCCCCCCAGGGTAGTGCCAGCCTCAGCCCCAACAAGACCAGGTGCCAGGAGGGCTGTGCAATCCAGTTTGCTCTAATCTCACAATCAGTGAGCGGGAGTCACGCGCCCAAGCTGATTAGTGCCAGGGTGGCCATGGGAAAGCCAACCCCAAAGGAGGCTCCCCTTGGCATGGCTAAGGAGTGTGGGCACCAGGAGCCCACGACAGCCCAGCTCTGGCGCCACGGAGTGAAGCCAAGCCCTGGAGGGTGCTGTGTGGGGCCGCCAGGGTGGCACTGCTGCCACAGCACCCTGGCAGTGCTCAGCATCCCCCGGTCCAGCGCGGCAGCAGCCCAACACAGCGGCTCCCAAAAAGCCAAGGGACAAGGAGTCTCTGTGCCCACGGCCCCACGCTCCTTCACACGGGCTCTGGCTCTTGTTGAGGCGCTCCTGGCTGCAGGAGGGAGCGCAGAGAGGGGGCTTGGCCCGCACAAAGCCCATCTGTGCTGCCCAGGGAGCTGCCCCTGCTCGTCTCTCCTCCCATGGGGACAGCGTGGGAGCTGCCGGCACCTCGCCCAGCCGGGCTGCCCTGGGAACGCCACAACCCTCGAGATGATGCAGCCAGGCACCGATAGAAACGATATTTTATTCCTTTCCCCTTAGGTCACAGCACAGAGCACACCAGCCCTCCAGAACAGCAGCACACTCGCCTCTTTAAAAGGAAACACAATAGCTCAGTTTATTTTACAACAGTCAGGGCTTGGCCATTTTACACACCACAGGGGTCTCTTTGTTTCGTGTTAACACCGACGGCACACTATGGACAGCACAGGCACTCCGATGGGACACCCACACCACTGGCACTCAGGGGCTGGGCCGAGGGGTCTGCTCTGCCTGGGAGATCTCTCAGGAGGGAGGGAAGTGGCATAGTATTGAAGACATAGTCCCTCTGCATGGCACAGATGGGGACAGATCTTCCCAGGGACACCGAGGGATGGCAAGCACACAGGGACACAGCCCACCCCGGAGGCAGGGCCACCACGGTGGGCTGGGCACAGCAGAAACCCCTCTCAAAACCATCCTGGGGGGCAAGACCCCCTTCCCGGTGTGGGGATGGCACCCTGAGGTGTTTCAGTGTAGCACTGATGACCCCCTGCTTCTGCCCAGCTAAATGCCCCACATCTGAGTTGACAGTCCTCAGCCCCAGCTGAGGTTTTGCCTGCCTGTGGGCTTGGGGAAGAGCCAAAAAACACAGTTTTGCCTCTGAGCCACGAGCGAACACAAGGTGATGATGGACTCTGGGCTCAGCACGTTGTCACAGTGCAAGCTCAGGTGTGCATAACCCCAGAGCATCGCTGCCTCTTGCTGCTGCTCCACGGGGGAAGGGGTAGCTGGCACTGGGAGTGACACAGAACTGCCACGGGACAACACGCAGCACTGACACAGGTGGCACAGGCAGCGACAAGGCATGGGGAGGGACAGGGAGCACCAGGAGGAAACGCTGCTGCCCCTTCCCTGTCGGAGACAAGCACAGACAGGATCTTTGTTTCTCTTTAGCCCTCGGACTGTGTAACCTGCCCAGCTCTGTCCACGGGCAGAGTGCTGCAAGGAGCTGGTTTGTGCTGGTTAGCAGGGTCACCACTGTGCAGCCGCCCCCTTTCACAGTGTCACTGTGCTGCAAACCTCACGGGCTTCTCTGCCACCACGGCCTTTCCTCGCTCAAAGCGGTGTCCCACAGGTTAACCAGGGACAGAAGCATGGGGTGCCAAGCAGGTGAGACAGGAGAGCTCCCTTCAGCCTTGAATCCAGCACCCCAGTGCTCCTAGCGAGGGAAGCCGAGCTGTGGGATGTCTCTGCCCGACTCGCCCCCCACTGCAGCTGCCTTTGGGTTATTGCTGAAATGGCCATGGGTAGTCCAGAGCCACACTGGGCAGGTCCCTGGGGCACTACAGGACAGGTCCCCAAGCCCTGCCCAACACCACCAGCAGGGGAACCACCAACACCTGCTGGCAGCACTGCCGGCACGGTGCGGGCTGTGCTGCTGGCTCTGGGCTGGGGGACAGGGTGTCCCTGCCCCACAGCCCACACTCCCTGCCCCACACAGCCCCCGTTGCCAGGCTTGGAGGGCAGCCCAAAGGGCAACGCCTGCCAGTCCTACACAGCCCGAATCACACGCACAGCACGAGAAAGGTGAGGAGAAAGTCACGATTACAACATCAGCAACAACTAGCCCTAGAGGTAATGATCATCTCACAGCAACATTACACATCACGGGAGGCAGAGTGGACGGTGACTGGAGTTTAGTCGGGTTAGGAAACAGAACCGGTGCTGGAGTACAGAGGGTAACACAGACACAGCAGCTTTGTGCCTCCTGAGAGGGACCTGCTGCTGCGATTTCAGTTTCCTCGCAGGCCGTGGGCATCTGCGGTCCGAGCGTCTGTCCTCGGGGCTCTGGGTCTGCGTGGGGAGGAAAGGAGTGAGTCAGCCTGGGAGCACTGATGCCTCTCCCTGCAATGGGTCTCGTACCCTGGCAGCACAAACTGCCAGTACGGGCTTCCCCCCGCTGCAAACAGGGGCACAGCCCAGGAGCTCAGAGAGCTCTGACTGCAGGCACCGAGTGAGATGCCCTGAGGGACTCCTACCCAGCTCTCTAAACACCCTAAAACCAAAACCACTTTGGGGTGGAGAAGCACAAGAGAAGGAAGTGTAACACAAGGGAAAATCCGGACAGATGCTTCCTTTTCCTGCTGAGCTGCCTGAGGACAGTCAGGACCTTGCCAGCACTGAGAGTTTTCCTGCTGTGGCCCCTACCAGTGCTCACACCCACACCATCCCCAGATGCCGAACTCCCCAGTCCCAGCAGACTGGCCTGCTCAGAGCCCTGCATTCACTCCCACACATGGCCCCAGCTGTCCCTCCCATCCTGATGCCACCACCCAGACTGGCAGGGGACTCACCGCATGGCTCCTGTTCAGTTCTCTGCTTTTGGTGCCCCTGTTGCTGCAAAGGAAAGAGCAGAAGGGTTTGTGGTGCCCACCCAGCACTGGGAGCTCTGTGGGCAGGTGGCTGTGACACGGGGCAGTGGCACAGTGGGCAGGGGACAGTGACCTTACCATTTGAGGTGATCAGGGTCTCTGCCTGAGCCTCCTCATCCCCTGGAGCCCTGCAAGGAGAGGAGCACGGTGAGAGCCACTGGGATCTGTGCCCCATCCCAGAGGTGGGATGCCCAACAGCACAGGGACATGCTGAGGAAGGTGCTCTGGGAGCATGTGGAGCTCCTCTGCCACCCAGAAGCTCTGCAGCAGAGTGTCCCCCAGCTTTGGGCATCCAAAAGGGACACTCAGAGAGTGCAGCCATGCTGCCAGCTGTGGGAGGGAGCCTGGGAGCAAAGGGAGCTTTTAAAGGGAGATGTTGCCCACCGGGCTGCCCTCACTCACCTGGGTTTCTGGTTGAAACTGCACCTGCACCTCCTGCCTGCAAGGGAAGAGAAACTCTGTAAGCATGGCCAAAGTAGGAATGGAGTGTGGTCTTTTCCAGTGTGCCCCACCACGAGAACAGCCCCAGCTGCCCCAGCCTGCCAGCCCAGCACCTGCCAGCCCCCCAACTTACTGAGTATAAGGAGAATGCCAACGGTGAACAGGACCACGGCAAACACCAGCCCCCCGATTCTCAGGCTCTGGTAATCTGGGGAAGGAGACACAGGGGGCTCAGTCTTGCTGGGTTCAGAGAATGGGGCAGCTCTTTTGCTCCCCATGGCACATGCACACCCACCCCACATACAGCCATGCTCACCATAGTTAAAGGGGTCCTCCTCCTCCTTCTCCTGGGTGGCCACTGGAAATGAGAAGACAAGGGGTGTGAGGGGAGCAAGCCATGGATCCCAGCTGGCACAGGCTCCCCATGGGAGTTGTGGACTCTTAGGGCTGCTGCCCCATACCCCATTCCAGACCCCTTGGATCTGTGGGGTGGCTGTTCCCCACAGTCCCACAGCCTTTTCCCAGGAAGCACTTGGCACCTACCGTCTGCCATGGCCGCTGGCACCAGCAGGGAGCAGAGGAAGATGAGCGCTGCCTCCATGGCTGCTGTGAGAGAGGGGAGAGGCAGCTGTCAGCACCCAGATGGCTCATGGAGGGCACCACGACGGGTCAGGGGCACAGGGGTACTAAAGACAACCCATGGCTGGTTGTGTGGGCAGGCAGGGCCAGACCATGCCATGGGGAAAGGAGACAGGCTGGCCTTGTGAAGCACACAGGGTCTGGCTACAATACCTGGTGCCATTGCTGTGCCCAGCCTCATGGGGACACATCAGCTCCCAGGCATGAGGAGAAGGGTTTGAGTGGACAGACAGACTTTTTGTGGGGTTCAGTACTGTGTTTTCAACCATCTCTGCATTTGGCACAGATTTCAGTGCAGTCTCGAGTTTGCTCTGCAGGCAATGGGGCCAGCACCAGGGCTGTGATCTCTTCATCAAGGTCAATACTGTGCCCTTCACCCAGAGCATACTTTAATTTGTCCCAATTAGCATAGCAATTACAGCACACAATGAGGCCAGTGGCCCTGGTGGGACCTGAGCTTGAAGCCATACTTGCCCTCCAGGCTCCCTGCACTCACCTGCAGCAGCAAGGAGAGACCATAAATAACCTCAGTGTCCCTCACAGCTGAGCCTGTCCCTGTCCCTTCACACACTGGGGACACCTGGATGAAGCACAGATCCTTCTCCCAAGGATGCCAGTCTGGGTGTAGCATCACTGTGGGCAGGCTGTGACACTCCCTGGCAGCTTGGTCAGGGGTGCACATCCCAAAGTGCTGCACCCATTTGGGATGGGCACCCTCATTTCTAGGGCCAACCAGGCAGCACTGCTCTGCCAAGGGAGGGCACTGCCAGCACTCATGGTACCAACAACCTGCTACAAGCATCCCTTCTCCAGCTCCCAGGGGGACAGGGGGGAGCTGTTCTCTATCCTGTCAGCCGGCACAGGGCACTGCAGACCCCCTGGCTGTGTGCAGGGGACACCTCATGCCAGGAGGAGAGGAGCTGGCTGATGCACTCCTCCAATGGGCTCTGGAGGGTGGATGCAGACCGGGTGCTGCCTCCCTGGCCCCTGCAGCTCCCCATGCCTGTCCCAGGGCCCTGCCTGGTTGTGTGTGCAGTGCCAGGCAGTCACCGAGTGCCCCGATGGTGGGGCTGGGTGGCCATACATGGTCAGGAGCACGGAGAGGGCTCGCTGCTGGCATGGGAGAGGACAGAGGTCTATCAGGCACCCTGCATGGCACTGATAGCACCGAGTGCTCCAGAGCTGCTGCAGCTGCTGCGCTGGATTAGAGCCGATAAGGAAGGGGCCCTCGGCAGAGCAGGAATTCAGCTCGCTGACGGATGCAGATCCCGGCGTGCGACTATTCAGCCCTTCCAGAGCCTGACCTGATTCCAATGCAACCTCCATCCCAGCTCACCCCAGCTGCCAGCAACAGGGGAGGCAGCTCGGCTGCCCCAGGCTGGCTCCTCAGAGCACCAAAATCCCCCAGATTCTGCCAGAGCCCCTTCACCCAGTTTGTACTCCACGCTCCCAGGATTGGCAGGCACAGAGCGGGCTCAGCAGAGCCCACCAGTGCTGTCCCTGGCAGCATTTGGCTCTGTGGCCAGTCACCAGTGCTGCCCTGGGGAGCCAGTTCCCATCACACCCACAGGGGATGCAGCCCCAAGCCTGACCTTGCCAACACGAGGAGCACATTCCCACAGCTTGCCTTATTCATCATAACAAGTAGCATCCCATGATAATTCCCATCCTTCCCTCCCCTTCCACGATTTGCCATTCCAAAGGCGATGTGTTTATCCAAACACAGGAGGGTTTCATCTCCCTCTGCTGCAGCTGCCACTGCCATTGTGTAGTGCAGGGCTGCACTGGATTGCTCCCTGTGCCCAGACAAACCCCCTCGTTTGCCCGAGACACATCATTTGAGATAATTACCAGGTCTTAGAAACACACACAAAGAACCTACAGCTGGTGACACAGTAACTTCGAGCTGCACATTTCCCCACGTCCTTTATCTCCCGTCTTTTATCTCTTCTCCACTGAGTCTGCCAGCGCAAAATCAGAGTCATTACCCATATGAGGGTGCTGCGTGTGCACAAGAGATGTGATACCGCTCACACTATCACAACATGAACAGTATTAATTGGCTCTTGGAGAATATTAATGACGCCTTTATTTTTCAAACAAACCATCCATTAGATTTTCACTGTTTATTCTGCCATTATTTGCCTGCTATTGGAGCATCCCATTCAGGGAATTTTGCATTATTCTCTGCCCTGAGCCCCTCCATGTGACACTGGGCCCTGCTCAGCCACACACACCATTTCCAACCCTCTGCTCAGCTTTTGGCTTCCCACACGGAGCACGGCAGAGTTCACTGTTTGGCCCAGCCAGGCACGCAGCACACATATGTTCTTTGTTTTTCTAACTCAATTCCTAGAATTCACACACTTCCGCACACTACAACTTATCTCCACACGAGTTACCCGCCAGGATTGGCAGTGTCCCTGCTCCAAAGGCAAACACAGCGTTCTGCAGTGCAAACGAGCCCAGCTCCCCTCCAAGGCAGCATATGCTTTGTGAACAGCCACAGGTTTTTTGGGTTGCTCCAAGCTGGCCCACCCACTTCTTCCTGAAGCTGAAATAAAGTGAGAAGAGGAAACATTGCCGAGGGTTTGCCGTTCTCCCTGCTCCTGCCTTCCCTTGCAGATTCCAGCTGCACCTTGGCACAAAGGAGAGGAAAACAGCAGCTGCCTCAGGAGCAGCAGCAGTGCTGAGCTCAGCCACTTCCTCACCACCCAAATCTTCCTGTTTTCTGCCCATGGGTGACAGAGAGTTTGGAGTCACCACCCTGAGCTGCCACGTATCCATGCACACCACGGGGACTGGCAATGCCTGTGACTTGAATCACAACATGGGGTTTTCCTGTTAAAACTGTGAGATCTGGCTGAACGCGGAGAGGTAGAGTGGCAAAGAGCGGGGCAGCAGTGTCCAGGGACCCTTCCCTTTCATCTCAACTCAGTCTGCTGTTTCATGAGGGAAACCAGAATTTTTCCCCCCACCCCTATCTGCACAGCGATAAGGAGGCATCTGGAACTTGGGAGAGGCTGAGAGGGAAGGAAGGAGCGATACAGAGTGAGGGAATACCTGGAATTTGCTGTTTTCTGGGAGGATCTGGATGAGAACAGACTGAGGGAATAACCCTGTGCTGCAGAGGTGGCTGTGGCTGGACCTGCCCCATGATGAAAGGTTGCAGGGGCTCAGTTCCCTCTGCCCAGCACAGCTGCGTTGGGTGGCAGCACCAAGGCCACCCTCGCCACTCCCAGCCCACGCTGTGCCACGTGTCAGGAGCCACCCTGGGGTGATTCACCGCCCTGCCACGCGCACAGTCAACACGCTTCCCTCCCTGCAGAGCACGGCCACAGCTCCTCCTCAGCCTCTTCCTTCTGGATAATCCCTCCTTGCAATTCCCATGCTGCCGGGTTGGCGCGTGTGCGTGCGTGGAGCCTGCGCAAGGGACGGGAGTGGGGTAAATCCGGGCGAACAGCCCCGGTCTCTCCTGCCTGGCTTGGCTTTCTGCAGCACAGCAAATCATGCCAGAGCAAGGCAGGTGAATTTATAACGCCATTGGATCTTCAAGTTCCCTCTTTCCTTTCCATTGTTTAGCATAGATCTGCCCTGTCAAGTCTCAGCCATCACAGCGTAATGCCGGGCAGCCTCCGCCTTCCGTCAGGAGTCCTCAGGGCATCTCCTGAAGATCAGACCTAGTTAAAATCTCTGGTTTCTGTGCAAAGCCCCCCAGACCGTGACAGCAGTGCTCTGTTGCCCGGGGCGTTTAGGAGCGTGCATGTGTGAATGGACATTTCCAGCTCTGCATAGATGTGCTCTTCTGCCATTTCACGTCAGCATCAATCTGGCTATTAATGTGCCTGTTGTTGTGCCTCGTGTGCCTAAATGAGAGAGAAGGAGAGATTTCCAGCCCTCGCCATTCTGATACGGACGGCACTTCCCAAATCCGGTGCTGATTCAGAGGCTGACTGCATGGAAGACACAAAACTGACTTTACTATGGTCTAATTGTCTTTTATGGGTTTGGGGTGTCTCTAAGCACATGCTGTGCTGCATCCCTCACCAGAACCCCAGAATTCCACTTGCAGGGCTTCTTCCAGCCTCATGGAATTGGCCCTAACCCATCAAGGAGCCTCAGCCAAAGCTGCCTGGCCACGTCTGGCTTGGCACAGTCCCTGGCCCGCCATGACAACATCCCAACAAGCAGCAGTAGGCACAAAGCAGTGAGGACAACCCTCCACTGAGGAAAATCTCCAGTGCAAGCACTGCTGAGGTAATGGCTGCCTGGCCAGAGAATTCAGCTGTGGGCTCTGGGAGGCAGTAAACATCATCACCACCTCCAATCAGGAATCTGCTGCTCCTGATCCCTCCTTATTTGCTTAACAGGTGCTGTAAACCTCACCATGCACCTGCCTGGACTGTTCCACCACACCCAGCCCCCTTTGGCCACACACCACCTAAACAAGCCCAGGCTCCTTCTGCTGAGCAGGGCACGGCTGGGCACCAGCACATGGGAATCACACAGGTGAGACAAAGCAGAGGTTACCTGGCAGATCCTGGTGGTGAGAGAAACTCGAATCACCAGCACGCACTCACAGAGCAGCGTGTGGGAGAAGCTGTTTCAGGCTCCCATGCGTGCTGGGTACCACAACACTGCTCAGCAGCACATGAGAGCAGACATTTTCTCTGTTCTCTCCTCTGCTGTCACCATCAGCCACGACCATGAGGCAGAGACCAGTCCCCAGCAGCATGGCTGGTGTCTAAACCAGCACCACCACACGCTGCATGGAGGGATAGGCAGGTGGCAGAGCACTCAGGCAGGGCAGGGCAGAGCAGGACACCTTGGCTACGCCACTGCCAGTGGTGCCTTCTCTGTGCTCAGGGCCACAACAGCTGCAGAGCTCAGTGGCCTCTTTACACCTTGGAAACACACAAAGAGCCTGAAAGGCAAACACTGGGGAACAGCTGAACACAGAGCTGCTGCTTCGCTGTGCCAGGGAGTCGTCCTCAACACCTGGCAAAGCCGTGACTCTCCACCATGTTTTACCTGGATGGGTACATTGCAAGCTGGCAGATAAAATTCCAAGATGAGAGTGAGATATTAGGCTGTTGGGAGGAAGGCACAGGCAGCCTTACACCTTGCAGGCATGAGATATTCTCTAGCAGGTCCCAGGCACGTTCCAACAAGTGGCCTTGCTTGGCAGCCATGGCACTTCACGCTGGCATCTCTCCCTTTCATGTTCCACCTCACTTTGCCTTGGAACCCTGGTCCTGCTGCACACAGGCAGGGATTCTCCAGGCTTGTCTTTGTCAAACTGGAAGCAAAACCACCCAATGAGACTGAGAATCCCAACGGGACCCAAAAGCACCGTGAAGCACTGCGGGCTTGCCAAAATGGGTGCTTCAACCTAATCCACACACGGCTTTTCCCAAGAGGCTGCTCTTTCACGCTGCTTATTCACATCCACACAAACCACCTGTCACTTTCCCTCCCACAGAAATATCCCTGCAAGATCCGAGTTCCACCACATGGCCTCCAAAATCCGTCTCTTTGGAAGCATTAATTACACACCCTGAGAGACACGCTCTTCCCTTCCTCCAGACGCCTTCCCGGGATAAGGCGCTTGGCTGTTTACACACGGTGTTACTACAATATTGAACAACAGGAGCCAGAGCGCTGCCAAGGGCTGCGAGAGGAGGGATCCCCCCACTCCCCGGGATCCCCCTCCTCTCAGGGATCCCCCTGCTCTGCAGAGCCCTGCCAGCCTGGTGAGCACTGGGTGTGAACCAGGTCTACCCACGGTGGTCTCGGGTGGGATCCGCCGGGGCATCTTCCCCAGCACGGGAGGGGGGCTGGTAACCAGGCAACGGTGGGATGAGGGGAAACCGCGGTACCCGGCGTTGCCATGGCAGCCGCCGGGGCCGGGATGCGGGAGGGTCGGGGCGCGGGGCGATGCCCCGGGGCAGCGGGGCGAGGTCTCGGACGCCTCCGGGGCAGGAGCGGGCTGGGGCGCAGTACCGCACACCGGCATCGGGACACGGGCCCCCGAGCGCGCACCGCCGAGCCCGGCGCTGCCGGGCGGACCCCGACCACCCTCCCTCCAACCCGACCACCCTCCTTCCCGCTCTCCCCACCGGCTCCGCGACGCCCCTCGACGGCCGGACCCACCTGCGCTGGCCGTGCAGAGCCGGGCAGAGCCGGGCTGGCCCCGCGGCTCCGGGCGGTGCCGGGGGAGCGGAGCGGAGCGCGGAGCGGGGCTGCCGCACAAAGGGGAGCGGGCGGGCGGGGCGGGGGCGGTGCCTGCGGGCCGGGGGGCGCGGGCAGCGGCGGGGGCGCGGCCAACACGGTCCGGCCCTCGGAGACTCCCAGATCCCCCCAGAGGAGGGCACGGGGATTCTCAGGGGGGATGGAGCATCTCCGCTGTGAACGCAAGGTGGGAGAGCTGCGTGTTCAGCTTGGAGAAGAGAAGGCTCTGGGAAGAACTTAGAGCTCCTTCTAGTACCTGAAGGGGCTCCAAGAGAACTAGAGAGTAACTTCAGACAAGGGCATGAAGTCATGGGACAGGGGACAATGACTTCCCACTGCCAAGGCAGGGTCAGATTAGATATCAGGAAGAAATCTTCCCCTGTGAAGGTGGTGAGGCACTGACACAGATTGCCCAGAGAAGCTGAGGTTGTCCCATCCCTGAAAGTGTCCAAGGCCAGATTGGACAGGGCTTGGAGCAACCTGGTCTAGTGGAAGGTGTCCCTGTCCATGGCAGCAGGATTGGAATGAGATGAGCTTTCAGATCCCTTCCAACACAACCCATTCTGTGATTCTATGGTTCTCCAAAAGTCATGGAGTTTGCGGGGTGCAGCTCTGAAGGGGAAACACTTATCTGGCTTTGAAATGTTCCTTCACACGCTGGAGGAGTAGGGGTGGGCTCTGCACCTACCATGGAGGGACCAGGGCAAGCAGTGAGCAAGGAACAGGCTGCTGGAGCTCCTCTGGCGCCAACAGAAAATACACATGGGTGAGTTGGCAAACACGGAGCAGGAGCTTTTGTGTCTTGCTGCCTCCTGAGGGCGGGAAGGCAGAGCTGGGAAAGGGACTGCCACGCTGCCAAGCCAGGTGGCCCAGTTCACAGGGCTTCAGTCACATCATTCAGTCAAATCTCAGGGGCCATCCAGGCCGGGGTGGGCAGCAGGGGCACTTCCAGGCTGGCCTGGCTCAGTCGTGGTAGCACCTGGTTTGGTTTCAGGCACACTCAGGATCTGCTGCCTGCACTGGCTCCACCAGCATTTAGCAGCTGCAGAAAAACAGACCCTTTGGGTCTCACCCAGAGCTGGTCAGGAACCAGCACAAACTTTAGGCAGCCACTGCTGCCTGAGAGGAGAAGGGCTGGACAAAAGGCTGCTGTGAATGCTCTGTCACAGAGTTTTGTGGCAAGCGACCAGTTTATTCCCATCAGACAGCTGGGAATGTGGGGAGGAGCAAGACTGGGAGGGAGATACATGTTTAATATAGGATGTGAAATGGGAATAGGGTGCTGGGGGCACTGCCAGGAGCCTTGGGCACCACTCCCTTCCAGGCCAGACTGGCATACCCGTGTCTGCCTGGCTCCTGCTGCTGCCCTGGAGAGCCATTTCTTCTCAAAAAAACACCTCAGCAATGCTGTCATCACTGAGCTGGCTCATCCCATAATAAGTCAAATGCATCTTAGATAGAAATCAGGCAGTGACGGCACACAGACTATTCTACAGCCATTTCCCAGGTTCCAGTAAAGCATACAAAGGAAAATAAACCAGCACTGGCATTTCAAGGCAATTATTCAAAGGGTCAAGAGATACAGACCAACACGGAGGAGCTGGACAACATCAAGTCTGTTTAATGCATAGGGATAACGTGATAAGGCTGTCAGTTACCCTGCAGAGAGGGAAGCTGGGATCAAGCTGTTATAATCGAGTTTTGGGCTTCTCCGACCTTATCTGCCTCTCAGCTGTCATTATCCACAGCACACAGTAAAACATTCAGGTGTGACCATGCCCTGGGGACTGCAGCAAGTGTGTGGGGTCTCTGCAGATCCCCCAACACTGATCCCCCATGCAGCAGCAGCCAGGACTCAGGGCTGGATGCAGCTGGATGTGCTCTATGTTCTCTGTCCCCTGGTTCTTTATTTGCAAATTTCCAAGGTGCTGCCCAAAGGGATTAGAATGGAAAGAAGTGGCAGTATAGATTTTTTTTCCTCTACAAACTCAGGTAAAATAGAGACCCCCACTTTGAAGGTGGGGAAGGTCTGCTGTGCTGCTCCCATTGGAGAAAAGCTGCTCTGTCAGTTGCTAATGGTAAACATTTGCCCTTGCTGCTGGGGAGACTGTACTGAGCTCCAGCATCTTTTCTGGGCAAATTGGGCAAAAAGTGATTGGGAGGCCAGGCAGGAGATGCTGATTTATGCTAATGAAGAGGCTGGGCTGTTCTCCTCAGCTATTTAAGTTAACAGGAACACTGCCAGTAACTTCAACAGGGCATGATTTTAACTGAGCGTGTGTCCCTTACCCTGGAGCAGGCATCTCCTCCCCATATGCTGGGAACAGGGATGGAGCCACTTGCTCTCCAGAGCTTTCACCTCCAATTTAAACGTCTCTCCATGTAATGCCAAGCTTGAGAACTGCCTACTGGGTGGCAGTGCAGCCCTCACACTGCTCAGGGACACAGTAGGACTGCACAGTGACAAAAGCTCTGTGTACCCATAAGGCTGCGTGTACCCCAGTAACATCACTTTCCATCAGGCCCAAGTCACTCCCAGTTCCCTGAATCCCTCCAGGAGTGAGGATCAAGCAGTGGCTGCACTGAAGCTCCTGCATTCCCCTGTCAAGCACAGCCAGTGCTGGTATTGCACAAGATGAAGTCCAGCGTCTCTGTGCCAAGTGATGATGTTACTGATCATGGAAGGGAACCAATCCCAAACTAGAGGAAAAACATTTTTGTGGAGAAACATCATCACTGAAACCCTATAAACAAATCTGTTTTGACACAGCAGAACAAAGAGCTATAAAAGGAGAGTTCGGGAAAACCACCACTAATGGGCGGTAATTCACGTGGTGCCCGCCAGACTGTATTTTTGTAACTTTTGTGCCCTGGGGACACTTGCCTCTCATTTCCAAAGCATGGAGGAATATGGGAACAGCCCAGCCAGATGAGGAACCATACTCAGCACTCCTTGTCTTAAAAGATGCTCCAGAGTAGGATGTGTTGAGCAAGAAAAGGAGCTTTACAAGAGCCACAGGTGATGGCTGGGGCTGTCCCAGGAGGCTCCTCAGGGCTGGGTTGATGCCCACCACATCTGTACTCCCCCTGTGTATGGATAGTGCTCCAGAAGTGAAGGCAGAACAGTGTCCAAGGCTCCATCTACACAGCATTTGGGAACAGCATGGGCAGCCGTGGCCAGGCAGCTTCACAGGAAAATTAATCACTTCTAATCTGCTTAGAAAACTTCAGCCCTTGGGAAAACAGAGCATACCTTCCCCTGGGCCTGGGAGGAGACACCACTGGATGGCAGGTTTAGAAGAAATAAATTACATTTGTATTAAGGGCTGAAAGTGTTTCTCTGCTGTGAGAGACTATTTCAGAAGAGAATAACCCCTGTGGAGGTGAAACCCACAGCGAAGGAGCAGGTCCTCAACATGTTGCAATGGAGTTACCATTACTGTTCCCAGGAACAAAGCTCCAGGAAGATCAGCTCTTAGTGGGTTCCAGTTTTTGTGTTATTTTTTCTCAAAAGACCAATTTCTCCTTTAACAATAATAATTATAATGAGCTGCTGCTTTGTGGGGCACATTATGACTTATCAACAGAAACCCTGAGATCCCAGAGAACCTCTGGACAAACATAATCTGGGTCTGTGACTAAAAACCCATTGAATTCCTAGTTAAACCAGACCAACATAAAATGGGGAAGGCACATGAGACCTCTATTCTTACTCAAGATCAGCTGCTTCTGTTCATGGAAAAATCTGTTGTTGTCACCACTGCATGTGCAGGGTGGTTTTGTAACACGTGCAGCCTCTGTGTGCAGGGAGCAAGAACTCCCCATTCCTCCCTGGAATTCAATAGGTTTGCCCAGGCCCTTTTCACATGTTATAAAGTGAAAACAGTCTCCTGGGCTCTGCACACCCTGTTCTTCACGGGCGGCTCCTGCATCCGTGGGAGGTTTCTGGGCTGCTGCTCTGGAAAGGGATTTGAGGTCAGGCTGACTCAGTGCCTCCCAAAAGGCAGTGACTTGCTTTGTTTTAGTTCAGGTCTGGAGCAGCCGCCCAGCACTGCTCCAAATCCACCAGTAAAGCAAAACAGGGATTGCACTCACTCTTCCCTCTCAGCAGACAGGTGGCAGCCTGAGCTCCAGGGAGAGGCAGGAGCTTTCTGCACACCTACAGCCAGACTAGACCTGCTATCCCAAACTGCAAACACAAACCACAGCTCTCTGCCTGTCCATAACCTTTCCCATGGGAAACAGCACTGGGGACACAGAGGATGCTCCCAGGAGGTGAGGAATCTAAGAATTCTTTCTCCCAGCCACAAGCAGTAACCCAGAGGATGAAGGACAGGAAGGACCAGTCCATCTCATGTGCCCACAGGAATGGTGACAGCCAGGAAGCAGCTCAGGAATGGATGGGCACTGGGGGGCTTAATCCCCCATAGACCTTTGTCTGAGGGCTGCACACCCTGCAGCATCCCACTGCTCACTGCACACCAGTCCCATGGGCCCACTGCCACGTGTTGCTTTGCTGCCAAGGCCAAAAACCTGATGTGAAGATGGGGCAGCCCTGGGGCATTACAGCAGGGTCCCCACCAGGGCCATGCCCCAATGATCCCTTGGTACTTTGGCACTAAGACTCACCATTTTCTCTCCAGTCCATTCAAAAGAGCCATTTCCAAGTGGAATGCTGCTAAAACATTTATTAGAGGAGTGCAGGGTGGCCAGGCAATCCAGGACCCTTCTGCAGCTGAACACGTGGCTGGGGAGAGGAGCAGCCAGCCTCTGCTCACCGTGGGGGATCTCCCACAGCACCTCGTGTGTCCCCAGCATCCACAAGGATGTGAGCACTTGTTTCCTCGAGGGAATGTTTCTGTTTTCCAGCGTGGCCAGGGAGGTGAGGCTGGCTGTGCCATCCCTGTGTGCTGGGCAGCCCGAAGGAGGAGGCAGCAATCCAGCATGGCCACTGAGCTCACAGCAGGGCTGGCTCACGCTGGGCACTGCCTGGCAGGTTGCCTGCTCTGCATCACACTCCAGCTTGGCCTCTGGCTGCTGCTGGCTTCTGTCACACCTCACACAGCCACCCCCACAGCACAGACCTGCCCCACGCTGCTGCCAAATCCTGCCCAGAGCAGGGTGGGGACTGAGGCCGGCAGAAGTCCTGGAGGGGAGTGCTGGCTCCGACCAGATCCACGGCATGGAAAAATAAACAGGTATTTCTCTCACAGGGAGGAATGCTGTGTAAAAGGCACTTCGTAAATCTGTTCACAAACATGAGAGCAGTGGCTGCTCCTCCCAGAGGGTGGAATAACCGCACCTCGGGGCTCCTCTGCATGAGAAAACCATGTGTGATCTCAGAGGTGTGGGCAGTGTGGACACAGCTGCCCCATCCCACACCCCAAGGCAGCACAGCTGTGATCTGGCATGGGAAGTGTTTCCTCAACGTGGGCACCCCAATTCCATTGACAGGCACCAGTCACAGCCACTGAGGGTGTCACAGTCCTGCCAGGAAGCACTTGTGACACCCTGTCCAGACAGGGTCTATTTACAGGAGAAGAACCACAGACATGGGGTGAGGAGGTGCCCCCAGCCAGCATGGCCAGCTGCCAGCATGGGCTGTGTGCTCCTGGGGCTGGCTGGGTGCTGTGCCCCGCTGCCTCCAGGTCACCCCCTGGCACCAGGCAAGGGCAGTCACTTCACATGTGCCATTTTTGTAGAGTTCGGGTGCAGCAACAGGTCCCTGGGTGCACAGACAGTCCAGAGAGAGATGTGGGATTGGCTGGTAGCATTGTACCCTGGCAGCAGCCCAGGGCAGTGGCCTGTGCCAGCTGGAAAGGCACAGCCCAGACAAGTGTCCATCCTGCTCTTAGTCATTCTCGCTCTGCAAAGGAGAGAGAGGAGAGCAAGGGTGAGGTGCCAGGGCCTGGGCTGGGGGGGTACAGCCCCTCTCCATGCACGCAGGGCCTTCCTGCCCAAGCACAGCACTGCCACCTCACCTCCATTTTGCTGTATATCCAGCTGAGGAGCTTTGTCACACGTGTGTAAACTCCAGGCTTGTTCTTCTGGCCACATCCTGTTCCCCAGCTCGTCACCCCAGCCACATACCAGCGGCCATTGTCCTCGCAGACCAGCGGCCCTCCGCTGTCACCCTGGCTCAGAGGAGCAGAGCAGTGAGGAGGGGAGACAGGAGATGCCCCTCTGGGAGGTATCCAAAAGTGAGCAGCCCTCTCCTGGTGTGCCACATGCCCCCAGCTCACCTGACATGCATCTTTCCCTCCCTGCAGGTATCCAGCGCACATCATCCGTGGGGTCAGGTAGCCCTCGTACACCTTGTCACTGTTGCAGATCTTGTAGTCGATGAGCTTCACCTCAGCCTCCCGCAGCTTTGGGGACGTGTTATCTGCAAGGCAGGAAGAGCTGTGGGGCAGGGGGGGAGTCTCAGCCCCCACTGCCCCCAGGCCCCTCTGCAGCAGCGAGGGAGGAAGCTGGTGTTTCTTATGGGTCTTATTTCTGCAAAGCCTCACAAGCTGGGAGGGCAACCCCTGAGAGTTGTGCCTGTGGGAACGGTCCTCGAGTACCACAGCAGAGCTGTGCTTGTGGACAGGAGATGCCTGTGGAAAACCTGCATCCTCCCTCACCTTCATTCTCCCTGGTCTTCCCAAAGCCCGTGATGAAGCAGGACCTGCCGGTCTGGAATCGCTGGCTGTACATTGGGAGGCAGGCTGGGCGAACCTGGGCTGGAAGAAGACATGATGAAAGCCAGGCAAGGAAGGAGGGATGAGTCACCCCAGAGCAAAATAGCTGCCATAGTCATGAGCCCTGCAGCCAGGGAGGAGCATGGGGGGTGGGAAAGGTGACCCTCTCTGCCCACCCCAGCATAAATACTGGTGACACAGCTGAGCCCATGGCTGCATGTGCCAGCTGCTTCCTGGCCATGGGATAGGCAAGAGAAAGGAAGGTGGCCTCAGCAAAGTTGGATGCTCCAGCTGGCAGCAGGTCCACACACCCCAGAGTATGATTCCAAGGGGACCTGAGCTGCTTTTCACTCCTGCCCATCCTCAGTCTCTCCCTGTCCTCTGTGCAGGTAAGCTGTGAGGCCTCACCTGAGAGCGTCAGTGGCCTGGAGAGCTTCATGAGAGCGATGTCATAGTCATCGTGGTCATCACTGTAGTTGGAGTTGATGATGACCTGGGAGACAGGGATGCCCTCCATGGGCTGCTTCAGGTCCGACACCCCACCATACACCTTCCAGTCGTCCAGGATCTTCATGCTGTTCCTGGAGGGGTGAGATGGGGCAGGAAGGGGTAAGATATGGGGTGTGGGGCTGGGCTGAATGCCCCCAGGTGGCAGCAGCACTCACATGAAGAAGCAGTGGGCTGCAGTGAGGACCCACTGTGCGTCGATGATGGTGCCACCGCAGATGTGGATCGGCCCGTACTGCACGCTGACCTGCCACGGCCATTTGTTCACTGAGGTTTCCTTTCCCCCGATGATCCGGCCAGAAATCCTCTGCCCACAGGCTGGAAGGGAGAGCAGGGCTGAGAGAAGGGCTTGAGGGAGAAGGTGAGCACGGAGTGAGGAAACACACAACATCCCCCCCACCCGCAGGCACCACTCATAGGGGCAGTGGGGAAATGCAGTTTTGTAGTTTTCTGCTACCCAGGTTTGTTGGAAAACACCCCATTTGTCCAACCCTGAGCAGAGAAGGGGGGAAAGCACTCCCAAGCCTGTGGAAAGACTCCCTGCCCACCCTTGGCCATGTGCCAGCCCCTTACTTGTGCATCGGAGCGAGACGTACTTTCCTGTGAGACACTGTGAGCTGCAGGAGAGAGGAGGGAGACACAGCCTCAGCCCCATTCCTGCAGCACCACGGCAGGGGCAGGGCAGGAGGTGATGCTGCCTGGTACCTGTTGAGGCTCTGCTGGATGGTCTCTCGCTCATCAGTCACCGTGAGACTCTTGCCAGAGACACGCAGGGGGATGTATTCAGTCTGTGATGCACTGGGGGGAGAGAGAAGAGACAGTGAGGGTCCCCATGGCCAGGCGCTTGTCTGGTCCCTGCCTTATGCTCAGAGCAGCACTGGACATGCCACCTTCCATCAGAAAGCACAATGCTGGCAGAAAGAGCACAGCACACGCTGGCGCCCAGTCAGGGCAGGGGGCCAGAGCAGCACCCAGGGGGTTGGCAGAGCCCCAGTGCCTGAGCAGAACAACCCATCCTCAGGAATTACTTCTGAAATCCCAGCTGCCGGCAGGTCTTTCTGGAGAAGGACTCGTCCCAGGCGCTGCTGCACACTGGCAGCCACTGGCTCTCGGTGCTGGAGTAGACGTGGAGCAAGGACTCCTCAGATGTGAAACGCACTGTAGGATGGAGCAGGTGGGTCAGGGGTGATCAGCATCCTAGGGTGTCCCCACTCCCACTGCCCCAGCTCCCAGTGCCTCACCACAGCCCAGTTCATCACTCCGCTGGGAGCAGTCGACGATGCCGTCACAGCGCACTGCGCTGTCCTTGCAGCTCTCCGCAGGTTCCTTGTACACGATGCCCGTCTGAGACCGCCAGAACATAACTAGGACCAAGAAAATATCACGCTTAGGACAGGGTTAGGCGTGGCTGTGACCCACCTGGATGGGCATCTGGAGGTATTCCAAGCATGGGGGCACTCCCAAACACCGGGCATGAGCATGAGCTGTGTTTGAGCTGAGAGCAAAAAGCTGCTGCACACAGGACTGGAGGGGGACTGGCCACCCTGAGCACTCCCCCTGTGCAAGACCCTCTCCCTTCACCCACAGAAAGATAAACTCTGCCTGTTAGTGCTTCAAGCCCACCAGCTGGAGAACGGCAGCTGGATGTTACCAGGATTAAAGGGATTTCCCAATGTCTGTACCAATTTATTTGGTAGATTCTGCCCTGAGGAGGGTAAGTGTGGGTGCTACTAGGGGTGCCCTGTTGCCATCAAAGCGAGCCCAGCAGAAGGAAAGCCTTTGCAGCCCCAAGCCCAGCAAATACCACTGTCAGCCCAGGCAGCAGATCTCCTTTCCTGGGCTCCTGTCTCTCCACCAGATGTCAGGAACACTTAGGGAATGGGAAGAGCACATTGCTGCCTCTGATCCAGGGCTTCCCTCTGGCACTTCCCAGCATAGATATTCCCAGTCTGTGCTAACCCCCAACCCCTCTGAGATCCCCTCTAGGAGCCCCAAGCCACCCCAGGCTGGACCCTCACTCACACAGCAGGATGAGGGCGATGAGCAGCACGATGAGGACGGAGACGCAGAAGATGAGTGCAAGACGCCGCTGGCTCATGCAGGGAGCTCTGAACATGGAGGATCCTGGCAGCAGGACAGAGGCAGGGTCAGGGCGAGCAGCTGCCTCCCCAAGGCACCCAGACCCTCCTACCCGCCACCGGCTCCTCAGAGGACCCTCAAGATGTGGAAACCAGGGTCATGCACACCCCGCACTGAGATGTGTTCATGGACCTCTCCCTTGCCCCTGGTACCCCTCACACCCCCAGGGAAACATCAGCCTGTGGCCAAGGCTTGTGCCAGCAGCAGGCACAGGCATCCATCTCTGCCTCCCTCCATCCCTCCCCACTCTGGGTGGGACTGGGGCCAGGGCAGGCAGAGACCACCCTGGGCACCATCCTTACGTGTGCTCTCACAGGCCGTGCAGGGGGTCGGGGCCGGGCTGGACTCGGGGCTGTAGGGTTTGAAGCTGATGCCGAGGACGTTCTCTCGAGGCTGCGGAATTCGGGCGCCGAAGATGCTGCTGACCGTGGAGGCATGGAGGCTGGGAGGGACACTGCCAGGTGATGCAGCGGTCTGGGAGCAGAGGACACTGTTACTGGCAGTGATTGATGCCCACTGGAGAGTCCCCCAGCTGCCACCATGCCAGCTGTGAAGGCAAGTGTGACACAGAGCTGAGCCCCCTGGCACCACACTGAGCCCCCTGGCACCACCAGCTGTGGGTGCTGTTGGTTATTTCTCACAGCACCATGAACCTACTGGAGAGTCACCACTCTACTGCTCCTCTCTGCACCAGAGCCTGAGCTGTATCCCATCCAGGATGGCCCAAAACCTTGTTGTCACGCAGCTTTTCCCCTTCAGGTGGATGAATTCCCCAGACCCATCGCTGTGATCGGAGCAATCAGCCGGGTATTTGGCATTGGGTCAGTCAGTCCGTGGCCCAGTTCCACAGGGTTAGTGCCCCAATTTATACATCTATCCTTAATTAGCCATTTGAAAAATACAGTGTAATTTCCAGCTGTTATTTAGTAATACTTAATAATCGGTGTTTTCCAAGCCCTGAAACGTCCTGTACCCTGGAATGCTGCTCTGCAGTTGTGTCACTCCTAATCCATGAATTCACCAAAGAATATGTACCTGTTTCCTTTCCTCAAGATACACTCTTCCAAGTGCTCCATCAGCTACAGAAGCCAGAGCCTCTCATTTGCCTTCAGAGAGGACCTGTATACAGATCCCCCCAAAAATGCAGCTTCCTCTGCCTTTTGTAAAATCTCCGTAGGATGGATGGGGCTTGGAGCAACCTGCTCTAGTGGAAGGTGTCCCTGTCTATGGCAGGGTATTGGTATTGGATAAGCTTTATGTCCCTTCCAACCCAAACCATTATAGGATTCTATAATGCTGCTGACGTCCCACTGAAGGGGCACCCAGGAGAAGTGGAGCCATCACTCCCCAGGGATCACTTACCAGTCAGAGGTGGCTCTAACACATCCCTCTGGAAGCCTGTCTCTGATATTTGGCCCTGAAGCTGCTAGAGGTGACCTTTCCTCAGGACCAGAAAACATCCCTTTCCCTGTAATCCAGCAAGCAGTAGCACCCAGGCTGGATCATGGCTCTGAGACAGGCAGAGGATGGAACATAGAGCAGGAGCAGTGGTGGGAGCCATCATTGCCCTTCCAGCTGGATTTTCTCTCCCCCCGTGTTTCCTGCCACGCGGGAATCGGGAGCTCTAATGGGCAGGTCGCGAGGCTGCTCAGGCTCATGCTTTGTAAAGACAGCTGTGCCCTTTCTTGCAATGCGGTGGTGTAACTTCCTGGGCATTATCCGTGAGTCACAGCCCCGGCGTGGCCACGCCGAGCCGGCTCAGCTCCACTGCACACCGGGGACACGCACAGCGCTCCCGGACTGTGCCCGGGGAGCTCATCACCCGCAGAGCCGGCGAGCACAGCACCCCGGGCTCTGGGGATGCTGCCTGGCCACCCGCCCTGGCCAGCAGCGGGGTGTGCAGGGCCAACCCCCGGCACTGACCTACTCCCATCGCCCGCGGGGCCCTTGGCACAGGCAGCACTAACACCTCCTGCCCGTGGGGAGCCACCTCTCCACTCGTGTCAGGCTCCCCAAGCTCCGGTGCGTGAGGAGGAGAGAGGCACTTTCTGTCTCACAGCATCACCCCACTCTCACCCCTTCCTTCCACACAGCAAGAACAAGCCTGGATCTGCTCAGCCTGCAGGCTGAGGTTTCCCTACACCAGAAGCCCAGGATGGCTGAGCTGAAGCCTTGCCTTCTCCTGAAGGTGCTGAGGAGCCCAAGAGAGCCCCTCAGTGTGTTCTGTTCTGTTAGAAGGGCTGGGGAGTGCCCAGCACTGCCCTTCCCTGATGAGCCTGAGCAGTCACACAGGTGGGATTCCGATTGTCACATGCCCACATCATGGAGCATCCCTGGGTACCCTCAGTGCCCACTGTTAGACAGAGAACACAGTCAGTGAAAGCTGGAGCTGTGGCAGGTCCTGACCTGCTGATTTGCAGAAACAAAGCAATGTGTGGATGCCAGGAATCCTTCCCAGGGAAAGAATTTCTCCTGTGTATGTATAAATTAAGTTTTTCTAAGTACCCTTTTACAATGGCATTTTTGTGCTATCTCCACACTTGTGATATTTCCAGTCTCACCCTGCAGCAAGCACAATCCTTTGCTTGTCAGACCAGCAGAATTACAAACTTCCAAAGGACAAACCTTTCTATCACACTAGAAAACACAGCCCAGCTTGCCCAGGGAGCCAACGATGCTGGGTGCTGCAGCACTTCCACCTCCAGTGTGCAAATATATCAAATTAACACCGAAGTACGCTATAGGTCACACCGCTCTGAACACTCCTCAGCAGGAAGCATGTGCCCTTTTATATTCAACTGAACTTTTAGCTACTTGTTTCCTCAAAAGTCTAAGTCCAATTAATTTCGTAGGCCAATCAGAGAAGCTAACCAAGCTTTTGCCATGGGCTCCAGGTAACCAGCACACCTGTTGTAAGGCCACTGCAGCAGAGAAAATAGCAGCGGTTCTACAAAGATGTTTCTGTTAAGAAGAGTACATAACCCTGGTGAGTGAGTGACAGCTCCTGCCCACAAAACCTTTACTCATCCTCTGCTGGCTTTTGAGTAAAAGTCAGAGGCAGAGCCGAGCCTGTATCGCACACGTGGCTGCGGTTTGAGGCCTTTCTCTGACGCCCTCTCTGCAAACGTTCCACCAGCCCCGAGAGCAATGTGTGTCAAAGGCAAGTGCCGGGAGGGGAAGCACAGTCTGTGGCAGGGATGGATCTCAGAGAGCAGCTAGGAAGGATTTTGGGGACACACGGGGACTCCTGGCCAGCTCTGCTCACCTGGCATTTGGCAGCAAGTGGACACTGCCTGTCTGCAACACAAGCCCTTTGCTAAAGCTGTCTGGAGTGTAAACACCACCTCCCTCCTCCCTTCTCTGAGGCTCTGAGCAGGGGTGGGCAAAGCACCTGAACCACAGACAGCAGTGCTGAGCTGCCCATCCCCTCTGCACCGTGAGCTGTCACGTGCACTGAGCTGCAGCTCGGCTCCCTGCTGCAGAGGGAAGGCCCCCATATCCATGGAAGCAGGGGACAATCACCTGGGGAAACATGATCCAGACTGGGCTGGAGGCTCAGGATCCATGGGCAATGGGGAGGGAAGCAGAGAAACCAGCCAACAGACTCTCACAGTTTCAGACTGGGAGGAAGAGTGGAAGCCAGGTAACACCTGGGTGTTGCAACTGGACCCAGGGCCCAGCAGTGCCTCGGAGGAGCAGAAGGACACAGCAGCTACTCAAAATCTGGAGCGTCAAGAGGGGAGGGAGGCAGCCTGTCTTAAATAAGTTGGAAGGAGCTACCTCAATAGGAAATCATCCCCCAGCTCAGCTCGGCTGCCCGCCCTCACCATCACTCCCAGTTGCTCACAGACCCATGCCCAGACAGGGAACTGGATCCTTCACCTGTGGTGGAGCACAGATTGTGCAGATCAGCCCAGCCAGAACACAATGGAGACACTGTTCTTGCCAGGGACAAAGTCATCCCCAGCCGGTGAGAGCCTCTAATCCTTGCCATTGACACCGTCCTGCTTGTCCTGCTTGAGTGCCACAGCTGAGCAGGGCCTCTCTGGCAGGGGACAGCCCCCAGCCCCAGAATGGGGCAGGAGCTGCAAGAGGATGATGCTGAGCCTCTGATGCTGTAAAGGGGCAGCACACGGGGAACTGAAATCCCAAAGCACACCAGGGCCATTTTGCAAGCACAGGTGAGAAGCCATGCCAATTAAGTCAGTGTGATGTGGCCAGGGACAAGCTGCCCTATGCCAGTGTGAGCAGCGACCGAAAATGTTCCAGGGTGTGAGTAATGGCTGCTCACCCCATTGCACGGATGGGCACACAGAGACACGGAAACATGAAGAGACTCTCTCGCAGCTGCAGAGCCAAGGGTGGCTCCTGGGACTCCTGATGGCCCATTTAATCCAAGTGACAAAGCCAAGGTGGCCCAGTGGGGATGTCCAGTATTGGGCAATTGTCTCTCTCTGTAGGCACCCCAGTTTCTGTCTTGCTGCCACCAAGATGAAGTGATGCCACTTGCTTTTAGGTCACCCAGTGGTGGGACCACGCTGCAGAGCAGAGCTGGGGTCAGGCTGCTCCTCGGACCCAGCCAGCACAAACCCACTGTGCCCCTGCTCCTGGCTGGCACCACCACACCAAGGGACAGGAAGGGGAATGTGTTACAACTGGCTCTGCCTCCCCTTGAGCCCCATCCACCCCATCACCACTGGCTTTGCACGTCCCGGACGTCGCTGGCACAGCCGGCAGTGCTCGGCACGGTAATTACCGCTGGCCTCGCCCAGGCGGGCTGAGCACGGTGCCCAGCCGGGATGGATGTTTTCCTCATGACAGGATGCTCATCACAGTTCCACATCCTAGGCTGAGCAGGTCCCAGTAAACCCAGCCCAAAACCAGTATGGAGAGCAGGTGAAAGGGAGCAGCAGGGCTGAGCCCACCAGGGCACTGCTGCCAACGTGATGGTGAAAAGTGCCGGAGGGCTCAGGAACGTGCAGCTCCCCTGGATGCCAAGCGGAATCAGATCCCACTGACAGCACCAACTGGTCCCCCTGGTTCACAATCCACTTCAACATGGCAAAGAAGAGTACTGGGGGCCTCGACACCTCCTCTGCCAGCATGGGGCTGACACCGAGGATGCTGGTGACTGTCCTTCTCCCTCCACGTGCCAAGGGGTGCCGGAGGCAGCAGCCCCCCCGGGCAACTCATCCTGGCTCCTTCTCCCCACTGGCTGCTGCGAAGGCAACACCCCGGAGAGCAGGGAGGAGAGTCTGGGCTCTCCAGCAAACCCCAAGGAGAGCAGGTCCGTCCAGCCCGAAGCACCTCCGTACCCCCAGGCGGGTCAGAGCGAGGGAGCCGCCCGCACCTTACCGGAGAGGTTTTGCCGTCCATGGGCCGCCGCGGGCAGGGCTGGGATCACAGCTCCGACACGGCCATCCTGCGCAGCGCGATGCCGAGCAAAGCCGGGTGCCGGGGACGGGGCAGGAGCTGTTTGGAGAGCGGGCTCGTACGTCAGTGCCAGCGCCAGGCGCGGAGGGAAACCAGTTGGACCTGCCGCCCGGCTCCACCGCTGCCTGTTTCCCAACTGCTCCAGGCAGAGCATGCAAAACACCTGCCTCTGTGCCGGCCACCCCGCAGAGAGACACGAGGCAGGGGCAGTGGGGGCCTGGCTGTGGCCAGAGGGATAGAAATCTGGGAAAAGGTGAGGCCTGGCCCCAGAGCTCTGCTGCATCCTGGCTGCTCTCCTGGCTGTCTGTCCACCCAATTCCCCCCTTTCTTCCCTCTGTGTCCATCCACACCTCTCCAGTTCAGCCAAGGGCATGCCAGCTGAGGATGGGAAGGAAGGCGATGCACAGCCATGCCCAGTCCTAGGAAAACCTTTCTGGTGTGACCCAGAAGTCAAGAATTCCATTTCCTAGGAAAATGAAATGCACTTTCCCTCTAGTTTCTCCAGAGGCCTTTTTACTCCTTCACTAATAAAGGGATGCTTTTGGCCGTAGACAGCAGTGGCCTCCTGCCTCTCCTGCAGGCAAAAGCAGGGGGATATTTTGCTTTACTTAGAACTCAGGTAGAAACATTAAAATACCCAGATCAAAAGAAAAAGTCCAGCTCTATCCTGTGCTTTCTAATATCCAGACCCCGGACCTATGACCCTCACTGCCACACATTTCTCCTGGCATTATTCATAGTGTAAGTCCCTTATTCATCAAGCTCCCCACCCACACCTGCTCAACAGAAGGGCAGGAGACAAGCATGGACATCCAAACTTGGAGAAAACCCTGCTGCAAAGCCCTTTCATTTCAAGGCTGATAAGCCTGGGCTGGATCCCACTGTTGCCTCCTGTTCTGGGAATCCTGTCTTCCAGGGGGGTTTCTGAGCCAGCCCTCACTCCGCAGCACACTCTTCTGCAGTTTTTGCAGGCAGGAGTGGGTTTGGGGGGTTTTTGTTTGCTTTTTGTGGTTCCTTTGTTCCTCTGCATGTTGTTCTTTCTGGGTGCTGGGGCTGGCTGAGCACTGAGCTGCATCCTCAGAGAGCCATGCCCACAGGAGCTGCAGCATCCTCTTCAAAAAGGGATTTTCAGAAAGCAGCTCCAGGTGACAACTCCAGGAATCATTCACTGCTTGCTGGTGTTTCTACAAAGCCACCTACAGAAAGCAAATTACAGAGAACGTGTTTGGCTTGACCCCAGCAACCTGATGGTAAATGTCAGTGAGCACAACAGCTCCCAGGTGAAATCCTCACCCTTGCCTGCTGGTAACTGCTCCTGTGAACCCTGCAGCACCCTCCTGTTCTCCCAGCTAGCACAGAGGTGATAATAGCACACACAGTCAGAGCCGGCTCCACCAGCCCAGGAGAGCCTGGCAGCTCCTCCCCACTCTGCTCCCACCTCCAGGCACAAGGGGATTGTAACAGCAGAGGATCACTCTGCTTTTGTCCTGTGGCAAGTTGTGCAGAACCAGCCCTCCGGCCCCAGTCCCACACTGAATGGTGCAGCATTGCTGTCTGACCCCTCTGTCACCCTGGGAAAACTTCCTGAGGGACTTCAGAAAGGGAAACACAGGTCCAGGTGACCCACCATGCAGCAGCTCAGGTGCCAGCCCAAACCCCACAGGGTGCTTGTGCCTCTCATCATCCAAGCGTTCTGAAGAACTCTTGTTCCTCCTCAGCGTGTTTCATTTTCCCTTAAATCTCCAACCCACTTCTCCCAAGACTCTGAACTGCCTCACCCACAGGACCAGCACTGACTTATCCACAAAGCTCCCTCTTTCCTCGTTTTTGGTCCTGTTGGTTTTAATTGTCATTACTTTACACAAAACAAAAGCTGTGGCTTTGTGTGGGATGGGCTGTGCTTCATCTCAGGACTCCTAAGTTCAGGGACTGCCAGATCTGACTCAGGATCTGATAGCAGAGTGATAGGACAGCAGCTGGTCTGCCATGGACAGGGCAATAAACCCAGGGTGAGGAGGGGATCTGGTGCTGGTGCTCTGGCCAGGCTGCAAGTTCATGGAAGTCCTTGACCTTCAGCAGGAAGGATGAGTCAGGAAAAACAGCAGAAATCTCCCACTTAAGGCATTTAAGATGGTTCTTCAAGGAGGGATCTGAGGTTCTGTGCCTCTATGCCCACCAAGCCAGGCCTGACTTGATATTCTCTGAGTCTGTCCAAAGCACTTTTTGTTTCTCTTACTCTTTTTGTCTGTGTTCTTTCCACTAATTTCCCAGTGGGAAATTCCTCTTCTTGTGGCGAATCACGCTGCATCACGAGGGCCCCAGGAAAGCCCTCTGCTGTAATTCCACCTGCCAGAAGGCAAAGCAGAGGACTCACAACCCTCTGGGGGGTAGTTCAGGTCCCAGCATCACCAGACAGGCAGAACATCACCATGGGGCCAGACTCCACGGCCACGTGAGTCATGGCCATACCTGGGGGGCTACCAGAGCCCCAGGGATAGTGACAGCCCCTCTGCCACACTGGACTTCAGATATGTGTAGGTGTTTGCAGGGGACAGAATAGTCCAGAAATTGTCCCTCAGCCCAAGAAACAGGGAAAGAAACAGGAGGGTACAGAAGGAGCCAAAAGGAAGGGAAAGACAAAACCCTCTTCTGGGGCTCCAGGGCTGGATAGAACCTGGTTGAATTTAGCTGCTGTCAGGACAGAATATGGTGCTGTGCTCTGTAAAATCCTTGTGACAGGTCACCCTCAGTGCTAACACTCACCTTTGCTGTGCTTTTAACATCTCTTTACATAACAAAGCAGGAAAAGCAGAAGCACCCTATGCTTGTACTGGCCTTTCTCAGCACTGCACCGTTTTGCTCAGAAAAGCCCCCAGAATTCTTCATTTTCAGGCTGCTGTTGGAAATGCCCAGCCTGGGGCTGAGATATTGGCTGGGGGTGAGTGGGTGGACAGAAAAAAAAAGTGGAAGTGGCTGCACAGTGACTTTCCTCTTGCTCTGTGTACGCCTCCAAGACGTCACTGAGCCAACCCCCGAGGAAAAACAGGCGCTCAGAGCCCGCCAGAGCAGAGCTCAGCACTGCGCTCACCCTGCTGCCACAGAGGATGCTGAGCTGCCATGGGCCCCTCCACCACCACCCTGGCACTTTGCCTGGCACTGCTCCTCACCTGGACGACAGACGGTGAGTCTCTTGCCCACACCGTGCTGGTTTTCATCTCCCTGCTGGCTGTGGCTGAGCCCCACAGCTCTGGGTAGGCTGTTCTGATCCCCTCCACACCCAGGATGGGGGAGGTAAGCAGGGAGGAGGTTGGGCATCATCACTGGGTGCTCAGCCCTCAGACTGGAGGTTTGGAGCAGGACACAGCCAGGGCTCTCTGCTTGCCTTTTGTTGCTGTTTGGAAGCCCAATAGCTCTGTGAGTCCTCAGCCTTGCTTATCCCCGCTGGTGTGGTCATAGGTGAGGTGCCACTGTCACTGCTCGGTGCTGGGCTCAGTGTTTGCTGGCTGACAGTGGTTGTTGAGGAGACCCACACAGGAAGGGTGGCAAACGTTATCAAGCGGGGCTTTGCTGCCAGGTGACAGTACTGAAATCGAGCAGGAGGTGTGAAAAAGTCTGTTTCATCCAGGCAGCAAATGAGCAAAACAGGAAAGATAAGTCCAAACAGAGCTGCAAGAAAGCTGAATCCAAAACAGAGCCCCTCTCCCCAATGGCAGGGGATTGGGGATGCAAATATAGCTCTTTTCTTGGGGCAGAAAAACACCGGGAACATCCCAGTTGGGCTGAACTGGGCTCTCCCCAAAAAGAGAGGAAGAAGAAGATGGAGATGAGCAAATACTGAAACGTGGAAAAAGAAACTCAGGGAAATCCTACATATTTTGAGTGTGTAATTTGGGAGTGATACTCCAGGAGGCCATCCCAAGGGCTCTGCCCAGCTCCAGTGGGCACCAGTGGGACAGTGGGATGCACAGCCTCACCCAATGCCCACCTTTGGTCCCAACAGGTGAGGAACTGGCGAGCCCCCAGCATGTGCGTTTCGATGCCAAGATCGCGTGGCACCTTCTGCGGTGGAAGCCGGGACACAACCACTCTGGGGACATCTGCTACGACGTGGAGTACCGAGTGTGAGTGCAGTGATGGGGGCACGGGCAGGGGGGTGATACCTGCCTGGCATCTGATCCCAACAGCAGGGCAGTCGAGTCCCTGTGCTGCCCACATGGCTCTCACCCCCGGTGCTTCTCCCCACAGCTACGGCAGGAATGTCTCCTGGACAGCCATCCCAGAGTGCACAGGGACCTTGGGGCACTCCTGTGACCTCACCTACTACACCCTGGATCCCGAGAGGCGCTACCTGGCACGGGTCAGGGCTGTCTCTGGAAACCACACGTCCTCATGGCAAAGGACCAACCCCTTTTCCCCACAAGAAGGTAGGTTGGGGTCTGCCTTCACTCAGGCAGGGGTGGGAGTCTCTGAGGATGGTGAGGTCAGGGTGCTAAACAGCTTGAGAAGTACTGTGGGATCAATGAGAGCAGGGATATTTCCCTGCATACCTTCCTGGAGGGCTGGTGGGCTGCAGGATGGGATGGGACAAAGCGAGGATGGGTGGCCCTGGCTGTAAGAGACAGTCACAGCTCAGTCCAGCGCTGCAAACAGGAGACAGCCCTAATGTGCTTTCCTGACTGACTTGCTTCCAGCCATCCTGCACCTGTCGGGTCACAGCCTCTCTGTGAGAGGCAACACCATCCACGTGCAGCTCCAGCTGCTTTTCCAGGCTGGGAACACCACTGTGAACTTCGAGGACATACATGAGGACATACACGAGAACACGAGGCAGTACCAGGTGTACGTCAGGAGGAGGCAGGACAACAAGACGGTGAGATGAGTTGCTGCTCCCATGCTCTTCCCACCTGTCCCACACAGTGCTGCTCAAGTGGAAAATCATATTATTAAAGCACAGTCTTCTGTAAAACTAAACATTGAGCTTTCTCACAGCCACGATATCACAGAGATGTTTCTCTGTGTGTTTTATTGCAGTAGACTCCCTGACTCCTGCCATTTTGGGTCTAGCTGCCATCAGCCCTATCTGACACACCCCAGGGACAAGGGAGGAGGGGGGAGCAAAGACGGAGTGCCCTGCCCTCCTGTGGGAGCTGGGAGCTCTCAGGTACCAGCCTGTGCTCTCTTGTTGCAGTTTGTCAAGACGGAGACCACCCCAGAGTTCACCATCACCAGCCTGTTCTGGGGTACCGAGTACTGCCTGAGCGTGGAGCCCAGTGTGACCAACCGGCCCGTCCCCACCATGCGCACCGACGAGCAGTGTGTCACCACTGCCCAGAGAGACTGTGAGTGGGCAGCCAGGGAAGGTGGGGGGACTCATGGGATGCAGACCCTCCTCAGCCTCCTGTCCCTACGGGCATGGGGGTCCACGCCAGGACAGCTGCTCTGTGCAATGTGCACTGAAAGTGCTGCCTTTCTCCCTCACCTGGACATGTCCTCTCTTGCAGGGAGTGAAAAGCTTCTTCCAAGCATCCTCAGCTCCTCCTTCATTGCACTGTTGCTTTTTCTGGGCATCCTGGTGTCTCTGCTGGTGTGCACCTACATAAAGAAGCCCATGAAGACCCCGTCTGTCCTGGTAAGACAGGGACGTGCCAGGCCCATGGCACCATTTGCGGCTGGTGTGGAGGTGCAGAGGCAGGCATGGGGAGCACTGGGAGAGGCCAGCAACACGAGGGACAAAGCACAGATCAATCTCTTCTTTTTCTCCCTCTCAGAAGTCCTTCATGAAGCAGAGCTCGCTGTGGGTGGATCACGAGCCCCCATCCTTGGGCAGCCTGGATGCAGATCTCATCCCGCAGCTGTTCCTGTGCCAGAAGGATCCACAGCCAGACAGCAGCCTTGTCAGCAGCACCAGCACAACCCAGCAGCCCCTGGAGCAGGACTGGAGGCTCCCAGTGTGGCCTGAGGACCGGCTGTGCCTGCTGGGGCCTGTGGGGAGCAGAGACAACAGCGGCACCAGCACCGACAGCGGCATCTGCCTGCACATCCCCTCCTCCTCTGAACTGAGCTGCCCCACGGACTCTGAGCCCCAGGGCTACAAGAGACAGCTGCCCACTGGTGATGACAGTGGTGTGGGCTTGGAGAGTGCCTGCCCTGGTTCCACATGCTCCTCCAGCAGCGGAAACAGCAGCCAAGGGGAGTCCAGCCTCTCCCCTGCCACCAGCCAGGAGGATGTGGAGTTCCGTGGGTACTTGCAGCAGTCCAGGGGCACAGTGGAGCCAAGCCAGGACCCAGTCAAGGGGGTGCCCCTCTTGGGCTGTGCAGGGTCCATGCAGAGCACAGACGTTGTGCTGGATGTTGAGTGCTCTGAGCTGGCTGTGTCCAAAGGATATTTGAAACAGTCCTCTGCAGAGCATCCCCGCAGCCACACACAGGACCTTGCACCACCTGCCTTGGGCTTTTCCAGCCAGATTGGACCCCTAGCCCCCACTTTGCTGAGTTGGGAGTCTCCCTTGGCCTCCAAAACTGGTCCTGAGCTCCTGAAAGCTCCCTGTGACATTAGTATCTTCAACACTGACTTCCTGGGGATGCTGCCCCTCACCTCCAGCCTCAGCACTGACTGGCTCACGCTGCCAGTGAACCCCCTGAGCCTGCTCAGTGGGGACAGCAAGGACAGCCGCCTGTGAGCCATCCCCAGGCTGGGGAGCAGGTACTGACAGCCCTGCACATGATCCAACTACCTCTTCTTCCCACTGCCCGTGGGGAGCAGCCACTCAATAAGCTATTGCCAATCCCTGAATGTTAACACACCAAACTGAGCAGTGCCAGGACGAGATGTGCCCCAGGAGCACCTGCTCAGCTATTGGTGGGCCTTCTTTTGTCCCAGTACTGCTGGGACAGCCCCCAGTGTGTCCTTCCACCTGGTCTCTTGTGTACAGCTAACAAGAGACATGGATCAACTGCGCTGGAGGAGTTCACTCCAACCTCCTCGGACCACCAGGCCCAAGGATACCCACCAGGATATTTCCCAAGGATGATCCTGCCTTGTCTGCTCTCCTCAGCAGCCCAGCATGGAGCTTAGGCCAGTCCTGTGCTTCCACTTCCCCCTTCCCCAGGCCAGCACTGGGCTCCTCCAGCTGACGTCCACAGCTCTGGTGACACCCTCCAGTGTCATCCAGACCTTTCACAACACAGACACTGGAAGCAGAGCGCAGCCTGACATCAGCCATCCTGCTGCTGGGAGGATGGCACTCCCACCCTGGCTGCCCTCACATGGAGGCAGCAAGGGACTTTCCTGACCCTACAGAGACCCTTTGGCAGAGCCCCAGGGCACTGGTTGGCTCTGGGAGAAAATGGGATGCACCAGCATGAGCTGGGGTAGCCCTGCCCACACTATGGTCCATATTCTACCACTGTTCTTTACAGACATTATTTATTCTATTTAATTTGTAAATACAAAGGATGTGGTGTTATTTATTTGGTCTGTTTTTCTGTTCAGACTCTCCTAAGGTCAAGCTGTACTTTCTGTTTTCAGATACAGACATTCCCCATCAGCAAAGGGCAACAGGCCTTTGCCTCACATGAGGAAGGGCATTTCCACATCAGAGCTGGAAAAAGGAGAACCAAGCCAGCTCATCAAGAGCTTGTCACGCACCTGAGGACCAGAGTGGTTGTCCCAGGGCAGTGTTGTGAGAACACTCACCAGGGAAGTAGCAGGGAAAAGGATCTGGGTTGCTCATGGTGATTCCACAGAGATGCACTGGGTGTGCAGTGCATCCCATGGGACAGCACTTGGGGTCATTACCAGAGAGAGACAGGAACATCTCAAGGCAGAGCAGAACAAATCCAACCCACGGGTTGGGGAAACCAGGAAGGCTGAGCATGGCATTTTGACAGGCTTGTTGACATGGTGGTATTTGGTCATAGATTAGACTTGATGATCTCAGAGGTCTTTTCCAACCTGGTTGATTCTGTGATTCTGTGAACAGTTATTGTCAGAACGGAAACAGCATGAGATGGAACAATTCACCGTGGGCCATACACTTGACTACTGCCAGATCACAGCAAAGTCTTTCCAAGAGTCACGTAGTTTCCAAGAACCTTCACGGTGGGATAGTCCCATTAAAACTGTTGGTGAAAACCCTCCTCAGGGAGTATGTTTTTCAGGTGAAAGCATGAGTCAGTGGAGGCAGGAGAAGGGGGTTGATCACTGCAAGGTGGCCCTTTGTTATGTCTGATGTTGCAGTAATCTCACAATCTCACTTGAAATCAGTCCTTGCACCCCACAATGTGGAGGGTCCTGTGTTCCTCCTCCTGCCCCTCCATTGACCCCATTCCTTCTATGAATGTGTATTTCAGGGATTGGAGCTTTTAGCTTTCTTTTTTTTTCTTTTTTTTTTTTCAACTTCCTCTGGAAAACAGAGTCATCAAAACTAAGTTTGACCCTTTTTTTTTAGTTTTTCTTTTAAACACTGCTGACGTCAAGCTCTGTGGCTGGATCCTGTGCTGTGCTGAGCACTGTCAGTTCCTGCTCACCACGAAGGGCTCCAGCTGGCAGCACATGGGCCAAAGGAGGTGCCACTGACCCCCTCCATGAACAGGCAGAGCTCTTCTTTCAACCAAATCCTGGAGTTTGCCAGAAAGTCTCAGATCACAGGGTTAGGTTTCAGTGGCCGAGAGTTTGGATGGTTCCTCTGACTCTCTGGAAATCCCACTCTGTCCTCACTGGTTTCCCTACACGCAGCCACGTGGTCTCACAAGTTTCTCTTCATTTTCCTTCTGAGAAAAGTTTGAAAAGAAATGGTCCCAAAGCCCTCCTGTGCCTCACCAACCGTCGCCATCCTGGCAGGGCTGCTCTCTGTGGCCACAGCAGCTTTCCCATGGCTGCTCTCATGCTCTGGACACTTCCACAGCCACTTGCTCTGTCAAGACTGAAGGCAATTGGTATGAAAAAATCAGAAGAAACCCCACAGGGACTTTCTGAGGTGTTTGCTTGTACTGTTGGTTCAGGGGACAAACTCCCACACTGGTCCAGATATTGGAGTGAGGAGGGGATTTGGAACAGACTTCCCATTTCTTCACAGCATTTCCCGCAGCTGTACAAACCCAGTCACGCAGTTCTGGGGCTCCTGGTCATCCTCCTCTGCTGGTTCTCTGCACTTCTGGTGCTGTTCACTAAGTGCCTGGTTCCAGATCTCCTGAGCATGGAGGTGGCTGGTCCTGAGGGCTGGAGGGTCTCTGAGCCATGAGAAAGGTGGCTGTTTTCTCCACAATGAGTGCTGAGGAAACCTGGGATAAAGCTGCATCATCTTCCTCCATCCCAACAAGAGGAGGCCCTGCCTGTGCCAGCCCCAGGCACCTGCTGTGCTGCCCATGGCCAGCCAGGGAACTGTGGTTGGGAAGCTGATGGAGAAGCTTCCAGAGAACTGGAATTCTGAAAGTCTCTTTGAACACATCCACGTGTATCGCCTGCTTCAGGTGCCGGGATGGGGAGTTGGACCAGATGGTCTCCAGAGATCCCTTCCAATCCCAACTATTCTGTGATTCTGCAAATCTTTTCTTAAAAATGGAAACTGCACGTTACCATTTCATAAGAAATCCAGCACATTCAGGGGCTGATTTTTACAGAAGTGAAAATGGAGGAGTTCCCCCCAGCCGGTTTTGGTTGCTTTTTTGGTTGGTGCTGGGTGGTGGGTGAAAGGCAGCAAGAGGAAGCGGTGCAGGAGTGCCCAGGCTCCAGCCCCAGCCCCCTTTGCCCCTGCCCACATATTCCATCCCAGGCTGAGGACAGTGGGGAAATAAATGAAAACCAAAGCCTGTGCAGGAGAAATGAAAGCCAGAGCCAAGGAAAGCCCCTGTAGCACCACAGCCACAGGATTTCTGCTGAAAAACCTTGGGACTATCCCAGGGAAAGCTGCGATGCCCAGGGGCTACAAGGCAGCAGGAAGGCTTTGGAACACAGCACTCTCTCCCCCCTGGGGTCCCCACAGGGGCACCCACAGTCTGTGCTGGGGGACAAGCATGGCTGGGGACACCGACACCCATCACCAGGCAGGGGGGAACAGGGGTGATGTCCTACCTGCTCACCAGCCTGGCTCCCACCTCACGGCCCCTGGTTGTGGAAGGGCTCATAGCCACTGCCTGTGGCACTCAGAGAGCCACTGATGCTGAATGGGGGCACCAACTCCATTGCCACTGAGCCCTTCCCACTGCAGGGAAAGCAAAGATGTCAGCAAGCTGCCTGTCCTCCTGAAACCCCTGCCAGCCCACAGGGTGGGGACTGTCCCCATGGAGTCCCCCAGAAAAACTGTCCTGAGGAGGCAGCACCTGCAGGCTGGTGGGTTTAGGACTGGTGAGGATGTGTGACAGCTCAGCACTGCACAAAGTGAGCAGCCAGCCCACCCCAGGTTCCCCCACTGCATCACTCACCGGGTGTGGTAGAGGCTGAAGACAAAGTCAGGCCCTGGAGAGGCAGGAGGAAGAGGAGAGAGAGGGGTATCAGAGGTGTCAGAGCCACATGATGCCACAAATTCACCTTGTCTTTGCTGTGACTCTGTGTGGCAGCACAGGGACAGGCAGGACAGGCAGGACAGGCAGTGAGACAGCACCAGAACATCACTGTGCATCCCCCTCCTCCTTGTGTATCCCCAGCTTGCCCCAGAGCCCCCCTGCACGTAGGTTTCCACAGCCCTCCGGGGCCAGCTAAGGTCAGGTGTGCTCCCCACACCCCAGACCCTGCAGCCCTGTCCTTAGAACCCTCCCTGCCCTGTCACCACCTGTCCCCCTGCTCTGCCCACACTCACGGCGCCAGCACTGGCCCCTCTGGTACCACTGGATGAAGGTGTAGCCAAAAGCCATGAGGATCAGCAAGGCCAGCCCGATGCCAAGGACAGCCCCAGTCACGTTGATGGGCTCTTGCCCTGTAAAGCAGAGGGAGAAGGAGCTCTGCAGACAAACCCCTGTGGGAGGCTGGGGGTTCTGATCATCCCGTGGTGGACACAGGACAGCTGAGGGCTGGGATATGACCCTCCACCCTATGCTATTCCTATAGAGGGGATGGACTGCACACCACAAGGCTGTTGAGTGCTCTGGCATGGAGATTTTTGCTACCTCCAAAGCCCTGTGATGGTCACACAGACACCACCTCTGCTGTCCCCAGGTGTCCTGGAAGGCGGGATGGTGACTGGGACAGGAGCTGACCACTCTGACGATGCTGTATTCCCACTTCTGGTCCCACTCACACTGTCATGGGTAGCAGTTCTTTTCCCGACTACCCCTGGAGCCATTTATCCCTGCAGCCAGCCCGGCACAGCCGCACAGACCCATTTCTGGGCTGGCAGTTCCCTCTAGAGGATGCACTCGTCAGGGCAAGCAGCCTCCTGCTGCCAGGGCCAGGCTGGGACGGGACATAGAAAGGGCTGTGCAGGGACATGGATGAGGCTGTGCAGGACTTCTGCAGGGCTCTGCACCACTCCATCCCTCCTATTCATGGCCCAGGGGCTGGAGAAGTCCAGCACCAGCCAGTGCTCCCAGGATTGCCAGGGGGACACCAAGGTGCCCATCACAGCAGAGCCACTGAGAATCCATCTCTCTGCTGACAGCTCTGGGGGCAGCTGTGCCCTGGAGAGCACAGGGAGGGCTGGGCACTGCCCCGCAGCACAGTCAGCCCCGCATTGGAGGGTACAGAGACGGGTCCTGCGCCGTGCAGCGTCAGGAGTGAGGAGGCAGCAGAAAGGGATGACCTAACAGCAGCTAAATTTAGGCAGATGCCAGTGGAGTGAGAACATTTCCCCTGTGGTCACAGTGTTTGCATAGTGAGCAAAGTCCCGGAACATTCTGCAACCTGCAGCACTTGCTCTACTTGATGGGTTCCACCAAAGAGGTGGGAGCACCAGAGTGTCTGAGAACACCTGAGTTCCACAGCACAGGAGCAGGAGCAGCCTGCCCTTCCTTCCCTTCCACCAGGCCCTCCTGGCAGGGCTGAGGGGGCCAGGATACATGGGCAGCCAATGCCTCCTGCTTCTGCTGGGGCAGAGGGGAGATGGAGCTCTGGGACCCCAGAGGGGTGAGGTCAGGGAGCTGCTGCAGCCGTGATTCATGTGCAGGAGCTGTGGGGCAGGAGGAACGTGGTGCAACAGCCTCCCTGAATCAGCTGGCTGCCGAAACTGCCCTGTCCCCACGCCTACTGCCAGTGGGAGGGTGATGGCTTCATGCCCAGGCCCTGCCCCGTGCTGTGTGTGGGAGGCATCTCTGCCTTGACACCATCGGGAGCAGACATCCCCACATCCCAGCAGGATGGCTCTGAGCAGCGCTGCTGGAGGCAGAGCCGTGGCTGCAGCTGAGCCCCAGCTCACAGACAGCTGGAGGAGGAAGGACATCAAAGCACTGCCCTTGCCACAAAACACCCCACCTTTGCCCTGTGGGGGGAGAAAAAGGCCACCCACTCACCTGACTGGGGGTCCATCTCCCGGTCTTGTGCCCAGGAGCTGCTCACGGCTGTCCCAGGCTGGAGGATGCTGCAGCAGAGCCCTGTGTGTGCTGGAGGCTGGCACGTCCTGCCCGTGCCCTCCTCTGCCAGTGACACAGTTGTCTCACCACCCTCACTGCAGCAAGGCCAGGCACCAGTCCTCACCCACTGGTTCAACTGGTTCCAGGGGAGAAAGCAGAGGAGCTCTGGCAGACATGGCAGACGGCACATCCCAGTGCCCAGCCCAGCCTCCCCAACCCTTGGGATGGGCATGATGCCCACCTGTGTGGGCAGGTATGCCCTCCCACTGCAGGAAGAGGCTGCACTGGGAGCCTGAGGGACAAGGACAGCCTGTACACAGGTGTGTCCAGCCCTGGTAAGGTTCTAGAGGGGCTGTGTCCTTTGGCAATCACCTCCTGGCAAAGACCATCAGCCAGGCGGGTGGGAGGGTCCCACACAGAGTCCGGGCTTGGACATTTGGGGATACTCACAAGGGTTATGGCCCCCATGCAGAACCCCAGGGGGACAGGAGTTCCCCACCAACTGCCCCCAGTCAGATATCTCCTGAGATGATGCACTTACAGCTGTATGAGATCATCTTCTCCAAGTCCCAAACCACGGGGTCAGGTGGGAATCAGCTTCTGCTTGTGGAAAGAGGGAAAACCACTTCCCGTGGCTGCAGCGAGAAATGACAAACAGGGATAACCATTAACAGCTGGAAACTGGGCATCCAGGGGGAAAAATCCTTCTTGCTTTGTGGCACCTTGCCAGGCACAGCCTTTACTATACCCCAATGCCAGTGGCACAGGGTGGCCAGGGCAGGAGCCAAGCCCCCCAGCATCCTCCCCAGGGTAAGCAGCTCAGTCCAAGGGCAGGGGTGACGCCTGGGACCTGCAGGGATGCTGGCTGGGATGCAGAGCCAGCAGGAGGCAGAAGGGACAACAGGTATTGCAGACCCCCAGGTACTGGCATTGCCCAGCTCAGATAGAGAGAATGAGACCACTTCTTGCTGGATGGGAGAGGGCATGGATGGGGTGTGTAAATGTGTGGCTCTGGGGCATTGATGGTCACACAGAGCTCTGGCCCAGCCTTGCCTGACCCCTGCATGACCCCAAAGGAACCAGGATGCCCAGAAACCTGTGTCATGCCAGGGCTCTGGGTGCAGGAGGCCACGGAAGGGTGACAGGCTGGAAATGCAGCTGCGCTCCAGGAAGCAAAGCCCTGAAGGCGCATGGAGCTGTGACATAACCTCTGCAAACCTCAGCAGCTTCTTCAAAACCTTTATAACCTTCTACCATGTGACCTCCCTCCCCATGGATGCTCCCCAGCTCCTTTCCCTTCCATGGCAGCAGGGCTGGCATTGGGATGCTCTGGGAAGGTTGCCAGGACTCACCATGGCATACCAGGGACCCAGTCTCTGCACAGCTCCCCACTACTGCAGCCCCTAAACCAGTTTTCGAGCTGAAGTCTGTCACAGGCAGAGCACTTCCCAATATAGGGCTGGAGGGCTGTAAGAACCCCCCTCCTACACACCTCTGCCAGCCCCAGCTTGTGCAACACAACATCCAACCAGACCAGCTTCTCTGCAAATAGATGGGGGTTGCAAGAGAAGGTCACAGCCATCCCTGAGCCCCAGGAAAACCTTCCTCAGGCACTCACTTGCTTTCCATTTGACTTCCCTCCAGCTCTGCCAGGAGCAGTGCCAGCTGTGACCTGGGGCAGCGCGGGGACACACAGACCGAGTGACCCGAGAGTCAGGTAACCTCACACACAAACTCTCCTCCTTTCCTCCTCCACCTACTAAAACATCTCTTTAAAAACAACCCAGTGCAATGCGGAAGAGACGGACAAAGAGCAGGGTGGCCGTGCATCCCCTTATCATCAGGAGGAGCAGGAAAAATCAGTCAGTTCACTTCTGATAAGCTATTTGGTGACAGCAGCTCTGCAGGTGAGTCACCCTCCAGTGTCAGATGCTCAGGAGATTACAGCAGGTGATGGTGCTGCTGATAGACCGGTGTTATATTACAATACAGACCATGATTCCTGTTTCACAATTCCCCTTGTGGGTTTTAAGGAGTGCTGGGGCGGTCCTGTCCCAGTGTGAGTGCAGCACGGGCACAGAGCACAGGCACAGGGGTGCAGGAGCATCGCTGGCAGTGGCTTCTGGGCATTGGGACACCTGCAGCCTACCCGTGCCCTGCACTGGAGGATATTCTGTGATTCTGGGATATTTGCTGGGTGTCTGCAGGCAGAAGGACCACGTTGGAGCTGGATGAACATGGTGAGTCGCTGACAGCTCTGCCCCCTACCCCTGGCCCCAGCTCTTCGCACACTCCACATCCTGCTGCACTCGCAGCCCGGCACTGCCAGGAGCAATTCTCTGGTGATGAGGCAGCCCAGGCTCCAAGAGCTGCTGCTCCCCAGCCCTGGCAGCATCCAGGTAGTGTTCTACCTGTGCTCTCAACACCGCATGGTGGCTGGTGGATATGGCACCTGGGTACCCCCCGCCCCTGAGCTCTCACTCCCCTGTTTCTCTGGCTTGCCTCAGCCCTCTCCCAGCTCGGGAAGCAGACAAGCAGACAAGCAAGGCAGTGTGTCTTGCACTCTGCATGCCAAGGGGAATGAGCCCTTCTGGAGTGTCTTATCCCGCCTGAGAAAGGGATGGTTCTTGGGTATCACCTGGGTGAGAGCCAGGCCCCCTCTGTCCTGCAGTGCAGCTCCCACTTTGGGACTGTCAGTCCCTGTGCTCAGCACAGGGGGCACAATCAGCCACCTGCAGTGCCCTTTGCCAGCAAAGCCATGGCCACCAAACCCCAGCCTGGCAGGCAGTCCCTCCCTAGGAAGGAAAGACTTCCCTGAGAAGTCAGACAGGTACAACCCAGCTCTCTGGACACTGTAAAACCCTCCATCAGCAACACACCAGGATATCATCCCCTCCAGGGCAGGGAACTCACCCCCTGCATGGCAGCAACTGCTCCACACACCTGTGGGTTAAATCCCTGCAGACAAGGAGTCAGCCCTGGAGTTTAATCACCCTGGGAAGCTTGGTTTTGTGAGGGAGCATTCCACCTGCTCCTGAGGGAGGGAAGAAGCACAGCTCAGCACACCCTGCAGCCCCCCACCACAGAGGGCAGATGGTGAGGAGCCAGCTGCACCCCTGGCCCACCAGATGGTGTGGGTGAAGAGGTTCATCAGAACTCCATGGCTGCTGGACTGGCATTTGCTGGAGCACATAATGGCCATATTGACATAAGGTGCTTTGGGAGAACACAGCAAGGGAGCTCAATTAGTTACGGTAGCCTTGGGTTCTCCAGGAAATCATGTGCCTCCACTCCACACAGGAGTGGGCACAGCTCTTACCTAACCTTGGATTTAACCAGTGCAGCTCTTGCTCATAGTGTGGGTTTGAGAGGAGTCAGAAAGAGGCAGCCCTGGGCAGCTCCAAGGTGTGAATGCCTTTGAAAGAGAGGAGGAGGTTTGTGGAATGACGAAAATTAAAAAAAAAAAACCAAAACCAAAACCAAAACAACAATAACCTCTTATCCCACCTGCATCTGCCCCAGACCTGCACAGGTGTCTCAGAAAGGAGCCTGATACTGGATGACGTGATGGGGACAAGTATGGGCAGCCTGGGGACAGGCAGGGGCAGCATTGCCACAGCAGTGCCCCTCAGCCATGGAGGCTGGAGGATCCATCACAGCCTGGGACCGTTCCCACAGGGAACCGTTAACATCCCATTATCCAGGTCATGCCCAGCCCAGGCCCAAGGTGACACAAGAGGTCAGCTTGAGGAAGGACCAGCCCCACGTGCCATGGGCTGGCTGCACTGGAGGGTGTATGTGCAGCATTGCCGAACTCCCAGGGCTCCTGCAGGCACCAGGTGCTGCAGAAAAGCATCTCTGGAAGGGCAGCAGTGATGAGAGGTGGATACAGGTTCCCCTTCCCACCCTGTCCTCCTGCTCCCAGAAGCTCCCCAGCTCCCTGCCACCAGGAGACAGGCTCTCTTCCTTGTGGGAGCTGATCAGAGCCCATCACAGTATGGGGAATTTGGCATAACCTGCCCACACCCAGCACAGGCTCCAGCTGAGCTCAGCTGTTTGGAGAAAAGCCACTGGCATTTCCTCAAAGGAGCCAGACATTGGCATGCTGGGGCACAGCCACATGCCCACAGCACCTGGTGGGATCCTCACCTGCAAAGGTCACTTCTTGTTCCCAAAACCGGCAGCCCAAGCCATGGAGCAGGAACATGATGGGGAGACAACATGTCCTGGCTGGGCGAGGGGCAGCGACCCAAGTGAGCAGTACATAATCCAAGGGGCCTTTTTGTCTTGGCACAAGAATAATGGCTTGGCACTTGCCTGTAAAATCCTGCAGGTAGATTGTGTGTGCATGGCTAAATGTGCCCCGGTACAGTGACCCAGAGAGGGAGGGCTTATCTCTCCTCTGTCCTGCCCTGGGCTGGAGGACAGCTCCTTACCCACATGTCCAGTCCCACTGCACTGCTCTTCTAAGTCCTCTGCTCTCATTTGAGTTGACTAAAGCTATCATCTCCAGCCCTGTGCTGCTTCTGAAGTCCAGAAGTTGGAACAAAGGCTTCCAAGCTCTCCTGGATTGTGCTGCTGGATCTGTGGGTTTATCACAGCGGGTTTAGTCTTCCTTACCTCTGTTCATGCAAAAACCTTGTCTTACCTGGAGTGGCAGAGCCCAGAAGCAACAGCAAAGGAAAAGAGTTCACTGAGGCTGGCCAGGCATGGAAAGGACCAGTCTCAGCAGAGCAGGAACATCCTTCCAGTCTGCTGCTGTTCAATGGTACGGCACAAACACGGCTGCAAAACAGGGCAACAGGATCATACGGTGCCCACCTGAACCCCTCAAAGGAGCTCTGGGCTCTGCCCAGCACCAGCCCACTCACCAAGGGCAAGGTGCCCAGTGCAGCACTCAGGACCTGCCTTCCTGCAGTTCTTGTAGGAGAAGCTGTTACAGGAGGATAATGTTGGGGAGATCAAGCGGATCAATGCCTGATTCATCACCAGCCCAGCCTTGGCTGCTGCCAGGCTGTGTTTACTGTGTGTCCTAGCAGCGGCACAGCCTGCACTCCCTCCCTCCCCGCCCTGGGAGTGCTGGCTCCCATGGGCTGGTTCCTCCAGCGCTCTGGCAGCCTGTCAGGGAGCACTCGGGCTGTGCCTCCTGGTGTCTGACCCTACTGAAGATATAACCCCCGTCGTGACATGCCTGTGTGCCACAGCCCTGCAGGCTTGTGTATTTTGACTCAGAGTTTCTTGGCACATCAGAAAGTGCCTCTTTCATAACATCTATGACTTGTTAAGCCTCTGGTGTGTTAATGGCAGTAACTCCATAACATTAGTAGCCACTTACTGAAATAACAGAGCAGGTGACCTCGGGTGACAGCGGAGCCAAGTGTTGTCACATCAGGTCACACCATCCCTATCTCCAGCAGCTCTAAATCTGGATGGAACTTGAGGCAGTTTCCCTGCCCATCTCTGCTGCCCTCCTTGGGGTGGCTGGTCATGTCAGCTGTGAGCTCACCATGGAGCCAGCTCTCCACACTGCTACAGATCCCTCCAACTGCTCTTTGTCTGCAGTTTCACCCTGGTAACTGGTTGTCCCCTCTGGTTTGCAGGACTCAGCCTCGGAGCGGCTGAACAGCAGAGGTAATACCTGTGGGACCTGGGGGTGAGTGATGCCAGGCTGAGCCTGGCCACACAGGGACACACTCCTCTGTGTCGCAGGTCCCAGCACGAGATGCAAATCCTCCAGGACACTGGAGTCCTTCAAGCGGGTTGGCATCCTCATTCTGGCCGTGGTGCTCACCCTCGCCTGCCTGGTTGCCATCGGGTTCCTGGGTACAGATCCCAACCTCTTCTCCCCCTCCTTTTGCATGGCCATGGCTCAGCAAATATGGCTCTGGACCAGCTCCTTGCTGAGCACCCCTGTGCCAGCCCAGAGCTCACCCATCAGCCAGAGCTTGGTGCTGAGCCCCCTTTACCTCTAGTCAAGGTTTACCTGGACCACCACTACTTGTTCTGCAAACAGCCCCTGAAGCTGGTGCCGCTGCAGCGCGTGTGTGACGGGGAGGTGGACTGTCTGCAGGGCGAGGACGAGGCCAACTGTCCCCAGTGGGTCCCTGAGGGGTCTCCGCCTGGGGGTGAGTGCAGGACATGCCATGAGGGCTCTGGAGGGGCTGTGCTGCTGTGGCCACCCCCCGCCTGCTAAAGCCACCCATGCTGAAGCTGACTTTGTGTCTGCCTCCAGCCCGTGTTTCCAAAGACAGATCCATCCTGCAGGTGCTCAACAGGAACACTGAAGCCTGGTCCTGTGTCTGCCATGACCACTTCGACCTGGTGCTGGCCAAGGCAGCCTGTGAGCAGATGGGCTACAGGAGGTACATGGTTGCTTTCCCCATGTCTTGCTCCACTGTTTTATCTGTGCCTCTCCCATAAAAGCTCTTTTGGAATGGGGCTCTGATTACCTACAGAGCACTCAGAGCTCTGCACTAATGGTTTCAGTCCATCCCCATCACACAGGAGCTGGCTTGGAGCCCTGGCACCCTCCCACATAAGCAGAGTGCTTTGTCCAGTGTTGTCTGCTCTAACCCCAACCCTTGGGCACCCTGCCCTGCTCCTGTGTCTCACCTCATCCCCACCTCCCTGCAGCACTGCCCTCACCAGAGCAGCCCAGGTTCTCCCTGCCAACGTAACTCACCTGGGCAGGGGTGGGCACAGGGCCCCTTTATAGCCTGGGACAGCAGCTCTTGGCTGGGGCTGTGGGTGCTGCAGAGCTGGGCTGGATCACTGCAGCTGCCATGAAGCTTCATGTCATGAACCTGTGTCACCCTTGTGCCCTGCCCTGAGCTAGCAGCAAGTTTGGGGTGTTGCAGTCAACTGCAGCTGGTTAAACCTGAAATTTGGGGGAAACTGCTTGTTATTGCCCCTGGATTAAGGGAGAATTTGAGTAAAATTAGGGGTACATTAGGAAGATGTGTTCTGGTGTTTGGGCCCTTCTAGGAGCACAGACAAAGCCCAAGATGGTGTTTTCCAGCTGCAGAAAGTCAGGGATTGATGCTTGGAGCAAAGGTCCCAGATGTCCCTCAGAGACACCTGCCCTCTTCTCTTCATAGCGGGAGCACTCTCCCTTCCTACAATTGCTTCTATCCTTGGTTCCTGGGCTCAGTGGACAGTCCCCTCAACCTGCCAGTGGCCCTTCAGGAAAGTGGCACTTCCTCCTTTGACATCCCTGTATCTCTGTCCCAAGGAACCCCTTTCTACCTTGGGATTCAGGCTCCCAATGTGCTCAGGCACCAGTGCCTGTCCTCTCTCAGTACCTGTGCCCCACTGGTAGCACACCTGGATGCATTTGCTGACCTGTGCCCTCCATGTCTTTCAGCACCCCTACTTTCCAGGGGGTGGAGGCAAGTGCAGGACAGCCCCTGCCTCCCCGTGAGGTCATCCTGAACAATGGGAGCCTCCAGGTGCTGGAGCCAGGCAGGTGAGTGGGGACCATGTGGGAAGTGACCACAGCCCCGAGCGGGAGCCTGTGCTGCCTGGAAGCAGATCCAGAGCTTGTTCTCCCCAAAACCCAGCCCTTTTCCTCTCTCTTCCAGAAAGTGCCTCTCTGGGTTGGTTGTTTCACTCTTTTGTTCCAGTAAGTACTATGATGGTGGATGCACCTTGTAGGCACCTTGTGCTGCCCCAGGTCCTCACTCCTGGCACAGTCCCATGGGCTGCACTGTGGCCGGGGGAACCCAGTTCCAGCCTCAGCCCTCCCCTTTCCCACTCCCTACAGTGTTTACATGAGGAAAGTTGGATGTAATTACTGCTAACCTCGTTAAGCCAGTACAAACCTTCCAGAAATGAAACACCTAAGGGAGGCTTACCCAGCTTGCCTCAATGGGTTTCCTTTTGCCGATGAATTGCCCTAATTAAACCAATCCTCCTGTTGGGCTGGAGGGGGCAGGGGATGGCTGGACCCTGGATGGGGCAAGGGCTGACAGTGGTGTCATGGGGGTGAGGCACCCCAGCCACAGCCTGCAAGGTGCACGAGCCTCCGTCCCCACTCACCCTGTCCCTCTCTGTCCCTCCTAATGTGTCCCTTTGTCCTCCCACGCCTGCAGGCTGCGGGCAGAGCATCAGGACACCACGTGTGCTGGGCGGGAGCCCGGCTGCCATCGAGACGTGGCCCTGGCAGGTCAGTTTGCAGTACAGGAAGGAGCACATCTGCGGGGGCAGCATCATCGACCCCGGCTGGGTCCTGACGGCCGCGCACTGCTTCAAGTGAGTCGGCACCTCTGCGGCTCCTCCAGGCTGAGTCCCGCTGGGTTTAAGCCACGTGTTGATTAAATGTGGTGTAATTAACACTTCTGTGCCCCTCAATCCAACGCAGCCGACTGATGCTGTGCAGGCAGCGCCCTGCTGCCTGTCCCCATGGAGGGACAAGCAGGGAGCAGTGACAGAGCTGTCTGTGCGCAGGAACAACCCCATCATCCAGAGCTGGCGTGTGAAGGCTGGCTCTGACCTCCTCTCCAGCACTGCCACCTTTGCCGTGGAGAAGGTCTTCCTGGCCGAGGTGACACCCGCATCCCCCAAAGACAATGACATTGCCCTGGTGAAGCTGCGCTCTCCCCTGCATGTCTCAGGTGAGCAGTGGCACACCCTTCTTTGGGACAGGAGGTCTGAGTGTCCTCTGGTGGCATGGAAGGTGGGCTGGGAAGGGGATGCCCAGCCGGCACGAAGCAGGGAGGGCCATGTGACAACAGTGCCCCACAAGAGCATGGCAGGGAGTGAGGTGCCTGGCTGGTGGGTGGCCCCAGCCAGTCTGGGCCCTTTCCCCGTGAGTCTCACCTAGACATCTCCCTTCCAGACAGCACCAAGCCAATCTGCCTGCCTTATTTCGACGAGGAGCTGGTGCCAGGCACACCCCTCTGGGTGATAGGCTGGGGCTACACGGAGGAGCACGGTGAGCTGCACGGCGTGGGGGTGATGGGGTCCCTGCTCGCAGGAGGAGAGGGCTGGTGGACTCCCTTCTCACCCAGGGTCCCTCTAAGCAGCCCTTTATCCTGCAGGGAAGCTGTCAGAGCGCCTGCAGCAGGCAGAGGTGGAGCTCATAGACAAGCAGAGCTGCAACCTGGCTGCCTACCACGGGGACGTCACTGAGAGGATGCTGTGTGCCGGCCTGCCCCAGGGTGGGGTAGACACCTGCCAGGTGGGGGACCTGGGCCAGAATGAGGGGTGGATGGGTCTGCACCCATCCACAACACAGCCCCTCTGAGGGGAGAGCTGTAGTGGGAAAGGGGGGCTGGGCCTCCTGAGCCCCCCTCAGAGGGTCTGTCCTTTGCAGGGGGACAGCGGCGGGCCCCTCCTGTACTCAGGCAGGCATTGGCAGGTGGTGGGCATCGTCAGCTGGGGCCAGGGCTGTGGGACCCCCAGTACACCCGGCGTCTACACCAGTGTCCGTGCCTACCTCGACTGGATCTACTCCGTCCGCAGGGTCAGTCTGTCCTGCCGTATGCACAGGTTTTGGGGGGTGATGAGGGAGAGGCAGCCCTCTTCAGCTGAGCTGTCTCCTTAAGGACACAACTATTTTCCTCTTGGTTTTGGTTGCCTTTTCAAAAGTTTCAGTTTCTTCTCTCTCTCTCTCTCTCTCCTTGCAGTCGGAGCTCTGAGACCTGCCGGAACAGGTCGCTCCTCTCCCCAAGCCTCCCTCCCCATCCCTATGCCCTTGGCTGTCTCGGCTTTGGTAACAGCTGGGACATGGATTTCCAGCCACAGAAGGTGAGCTGAGCCTCCCAAACCCTCACTGGCAGCTGTGATTTAGGATTTCAGAGCCCAGCCAAGGAGACAAAGGGTGGCTCAGAGCAATGGCCACCCAATACCGTGAAGGAATCTGACCAGCTCAAGCTCCCTTCCAGACAAAGATTAATTTATTGCCCTGTGCTGACCCTGCTGTTGCATGATGGCTCCTGGGGGCGAAGCTGCTGTCAGCTCATTCCTGTTATACAGAGAGAAATGATGTTTGTGCTATAGAGTATCCCCATATCCCCATTAAAGGAAAGGATTTGTTTTTTCATGCAGCCTCTGAACTCTTTGTCCCCCCTTCACAGACCTAAACAGACACCCACAGCAACCCAAACCACAGTGAGTTTCTCTAGTAAACATAAACTTTATTTCATTCAAGGCAAAGCTAACTAAACCTCTACAGTGCAAAAATGTGCTGTAAGTCGTCACAGAGCCTGTCGCGCACACATCCTGTGCTTACACGCAGGTGTCTCCCCCACAGATTTACATATGCTTGTACACATACATGTCTGTGGCTGCACACACCCCAGGTGTGCCCTGGAAAGCCTCTGCAGACCCCCCAAAGCCCAAGGGGCAGCAGAGACCCCACCAGTGCTGGCACAAACCCCCAAGGGCAGCCCGCTCCCCTGGGGCCCCCGCTCTGCGTGCAGCACCTGTGTGCATATAGAGTTACGTTCCAAAAAACTGCTTATGTGGACCTCTTCCATCGAGCCAGAGGAGTAATCCATGCATAGTGCAGCATTGCATATCCGGCGGGAAGTGGAACTGCGCCCACACGCCGACGAGAAAAGGCCAACAGGTTAGGACAGCTAAAAATAGTTCTTTAAAAAAACTCCCTCCCTCCCCTCACTGTCCTCTCCCACAGGAGGGCTCCTCCAAGGACAGGCCGGGGGTCTCTCAGGGTGACTGGGAGGTCTCACACCTCCTCCTGCGTGTTCACACGTGGCAATGGCCCGTCACAACGCCAGGCATCAGAGGGACTCCTGCCCCGGGACCTTGGCAAAGCCATGCAGAGCACCCCACACCTCCCGTGAGGTAGCTCAGACTTACTGTCCCCACTTTACGGATGGGGAAACTGAAGCACAAAGAAGTGATGTGCCTGAGGGTCCCACAACCCCCAGAGAGCAGACCAGGATCCCAACTCCCACTTGCATGTCTGACCAGCAGCCGAGGCAACCTGCCCGGTGCCAGGTGCCAGTGTCTGTCCCATGTCCCAGTACATGGCCCTGATCCAGTGGGTGCCACTGAGCCCAGCCTGGTGTGGTCAGCCTGCTGTACTCCAAGCTGCCTTCCATGTCACCATCTCCAGAGAAGGTAGCACCCATCCTTTCCTTGCTCACCTACCTTCCACTCCAGCACCTCTGCTAGAGCACAAGGCCCCACAGCCAAGCAAGTCAGGGCTCAGCTGTGATTCCCAAATTAGAGAGGGGCTTCACTGTCAGACACCCACAAATAGGAGAAATAGGGAACAAAGCACATTGTAAAGGACATTGTCAGCCTCAGTTGTAGAATCAGCTCATTCACTTAATGTCTTCCATCCTTGGGTTGCCTGAGTCCACTCACAAAGACCCTCTGGCTTTTAGTGGCACCCCTTATCCCAGGATCTCAAAGCACTTCACAAGCATTAGCCACGGAAGCCTCACGATCACCACGTGAGGAAGGGCAGTATTATTATCCCCATTTTATAGATGGGGAAACTGAGGCATGGAGAGGCAGAGCAACTTGCCCAAGGTTGCCCAGTAGGCCAGTGGCACAGCCCTGGCCTGGCCCCCCTTGCCAGACTGTGCTCCCTCCCTGCATGGCAGATGGATGCCACAGTTTTCCTTTGGTGAAAGGGCAACACAATCGGCTGCTTTCCCATTGGAGCCTAATATAAAAATATCCATCTAACGAGTTCAGCCTTGGCATCAGCATCAAAAGCACCACTGCTCTGAGTGCCAAGCTTCAGAAAGAGGGGAGGGGGACAGCACAAACCAAGGGAGGGCTCCCAGGGTGGCTGCCTGGGGAGAAGCCCCTGCTGTCCCCAGGGTTGGCCCTCCACACGGGCAAAGCCAGTGTGAAACATGACACAGCCAGGCCCAGCTGCTGATCTCCCCAGCCCTGCTGTGGGAGGAACTGAGGCACAGCAAGGGGCCTCTCACTGATTTGGTTATCCAATGCTTAACAGGGGAGCTGAAGCCAAGCCCCATCACAGCAGCCCTGTTTCTTCCCATTCTGTGCTTGACTCACGGGAGATGCAGCAGCAGGAGACTCTGTCTCTAATGGCCAGCTCTGTGCATCCTTGCTCTGCTCCAGAAACCTTCTGGATGAAGCAGGCAGCTTCCAACCACCCCAGCATCCAGCAAGCCACCCCACACTCCTCACAGCCTCTGCTCTCCAGGAACACTGGGACCCCTGGTCGCCCACCACCTGGCACCCCCAGGCACAGTACCCACCTGGCTGCACACCAGGGCACTCCCAGCCCCCGAGCCCTTCCTTGCCTGCCCGGCACCCTCTTGCCTTCACTCAGAGCAGAGCAGGCAGCTCCCTCTGCCCCAGCAGCCTCCCAGTCTGAGTGCGCGAGAAGCTCCCAGTCCCCGTGGCAGCTGAAGCCTTCTCCGAGAAGCAGTGCAGGTTGCAGGCACGTGTGTAATAGAAACATGTCTCAAGCGTTGGCAGTTCGGAAAGAAAACAAAAGGGGAAGGCTCGTCCCCTGCCCAGGCTCCCACTGAAGGGTGAGCTGGGCTCGGGATGCTGCTGCTTCATGCCTTTGGTGGTGCTTTTTGTTCCGCCTTGGAGCCGGCCAGACCATTCTCAGTGTTGTCATTCCCTGACGAGCTCACCAGACACTCCTTCCTGCGGGAGAGCACATGGCCAGCTGACAGCCCCCAGCCCCTCCTGACCCCTCGCACCACGGCCCTGGCCCCGGGGAGCCCTGTCCACAGCAGCACCCCCACACTCACTTCCCATCCTGGATCTTCTTGATGATGAACAGGACAACCCTCTTGATGAGCATGAAGAGGATGAGGAGGCCGATGAGCCCCCCTACAACGCCCACGATGATGAGCGTCACAGTGTTGTCTGTCTCCACCACTGCAGGAGAGAAGGTGCTGAGGGGGCTCAGGAGGGGAGCAGGGAGCTCCCAGATGCACATCCCACCCCAAAAAGCAGCTATCCCTTCAACCATGAGCCTTGCCCTTCAGGAATGCCAACCAACCACCTGCAGGACACCCCATGCATCACCATAAGAGTGAATCAAGGCAGGTGCCAGCATGGCTTGGCATCTCCGCCACCCCATTGCTACTCAGGGGAGTCCTGGCCAGCACTCACTCTTGTGGACCACGGTGAGGAAGATGGTGGCATTGTGCTGTGCGTTCCTCTCCTTGGGGTTCTTGACGTGGCAGGTGTATTTCCCAGCATCGCTGAACTCCACGTTGTTCAGCACGATGGAGATGTTGTAGTCCTTCTTGGTTGTGGAGCCAACAAATTCGACCCGCGGGTTGCCTGTCACGAAGGTGGGCTCTGTGGCCGTGTTCTTTATCTTGCCTTGGTAAATCTGCAGGGGTGCAGGGTGTGGGGTCAGCTGGGCTCCCAGCGTTCCCACATGAGAGGAAGCCTGGAGTTCTCCTGACAGTGCCTTGCCTCAGGTCTGCACACACAGACACTCACTGTCCCAGTACACCCCCTTAAAGCCATGGAGGAGGACCCAATGCACATTCCAAAGGGAAGCAGCAGATTAATCTGATTAATCTGGCCCGCCCTGCAGTGACAGTACAGACCAGGTAAAACATAGGAGAAACCCTGCCAGAGAGAGCCCTTTTGCTGGCCAGACCAGCTCCAAACCAGCCCTTCTGCTAAGTAGTTGAGGAGTGGAATATTCCCAGCAGGATGCAAATCTATACAGAAGCTTTACTACTACAGAACAAGTGAAGGAGGAGAAAATTAACCCCATTTTGCCCAAACTCCAGACTTGCACCTGAACAACCATTTTATGAAAATAAATGAGCCTGTGGGCAGCGGCAAATCTAGAACAGCTTTGTGCCAAAAGCACAGATGTGCTGGGGTATTTGAGTCACCCTGTTTGCACAGCCTTGTCCCACCCAGAGCTGGTGACACTCAGAGAGATGGGCATCCCACACAACTGTGAGAACTGCAGTGCTGGTCTGCACTGGGGAAGCAGAAAAGGTCCTGCCACAAAAGCAGAGGCAAAGCCAGGAGAGCCACCCACCATCTCTGTCGAGTTGAAATACCATGTGAAGACCAGGTCCTGGAAGCCCATGCAGGTAGTGAAGGTGCAGGGCAGCAGGACATTGGAGTTATTCAGAGCCATCACAGTGTTGGTCTTCCCCACAGACACCTCCAAGGCGAAGGCAATGGCGAAGATGTGCAAACCTGGCAGGGAGGAGGGGAGGAGAAATGAGGACATGGGTTTGTCACCCCTCATCCCTTCAGCATGGCAGGCTGGTATGGCAGGAGCAAAAGTGCATGTCCCCAGCACCAGTGTGGATCAGTGAGAGAGGGGACCTGCTCCTGGAGGAACTGGGACTGGCTGGCACCCACAGGGGCAGCACGGGTTGAAAGGGAACCATAATATCACCACGAGTGAAGCGCACAAATGAAAGGCCTGATTTGCATGTTATCCACAGGCCTTCAGCTAAACCTTAAAGGGGGAGAAAGAAAGCCAAAGCAAAGCAGAGCTCTGTTCTTCATGAAGGAGCTGGAACAGTAATTAGTGTCGCTGTCCTGGCCGCCTGCCACCCGCCGTCCCCCTCACAGCCAGTGCAGCTCCTCACAGCTCCGGGTGACCCTCCAGAGCAGCACCCTCACTCCTGGGAGCTGAGGGCCTCAGCTCCCTCTGGAGACGGCAGATGACCTTCAAACTGGAGAATGCAGCTCTCCTGCTCCTCGCCTCCCCATGAGCTAGGAGAAAGGCATCGAGGAGCAGGTACAAGCACAGCTGCACTGAAAGCTCTCGGGGTGCCACACAGGGACTGGCATTTCACCCCTGTGCACCAGCCACTGTCCACACAGATCCCTTCCGGGGGCACAGGAATACTTCTTGGGGCACAGAAATGCTCCTGGTCAGAGGAGCAGCCCCACTCCTCATCCCCACCACACTGTCCCGTTTGTATGATGTGGCATGGGCAAGATGTGACACAACCTAGCAAAGCACTGTCCTCCCCTTTCCTAGACCTCATCCACCCCTGCAGAGCTTTTCCTGGGTGCTCTGACACTAAAGCCAGGGGACACAGCTCTTCCCACAGCTATGAGCCGATCCCCAGCTCCTCCAACACCTTAACTCGGACACACCGCCCTCAGCCTCAGATTCGCATCTCTCTGCAGCCGCCTCAGCTGCTGATTTATTCTCCCACACATGCCGGTGCTAACAACTCCCCAGGCACGTCGCAGCCGGAGCCAAGCCCGAGAGCCCTGCATCCTGGGCTCCGGGCCCTGCTGCAGTGCTGCATTGCAAGCACTGCAGGGAAAGAGTTATTTAACTTTATACAGGAGCACTCTGTTTTGCTCGAGAGGCCGTAGCTAATGACAGGGAGTGGTTCCCCACCAGATGGAATCTCCTGCAGCTGCCAGGCTCAAAGACCAGCCCCAGGCTACAGAGGGGACTTCACAGCAGGAATGTCCCAGGGGAATCATGCTGCTACCTGGAGTAGGAGCTGGCAGAGGGATGCCTGGCTCTGCAGGTATGTCTGAGCAGGCGAGGTGTTGCAAGCAGACACTTACTTACAGGAAAGATGATTCCTTGCAGCTTGTAACACTTTTAATCCTGTCTGCCACTGTTAGAATGTCATGAACATAATCTGAATCGAAGTGTGGGGTAAATCAAGGCTGACCTTGTTCCTGTCACGCTGTGGTATCCAGGAAGACAAAATTGATATGTGACCACTAAATAAAGCACAGAGGAAAACACGCCGGGAGATCACTGGCTGAACCTGCCACACACCAGCTGTCAGCATTACTTTTCCATATGCCCAAAGCTGGTGCACTTTGCACCACCAGAGCCCCAACCTTCAGTGCACGGGGCCAGCCCCACCGGGGGCTCCAGACTGCCTCCATGCCTGCAGGCACCAGCATTCCCTAAGAGACAGCCAAAGGGAAGTAGGGAACAGCCACTCCTGCTGCTGTAAGAGCCTTGGCTACCTGCTCTTTTGCTCAGCCCCACTAATGAGGGGTCCCACTGCCACTGAGCGATGTGCTCAACCAGAACCACCATCTCTGGGAAAGCTGCTCTGTAAAAACTTTCACTGTGCAGAACAGCCAGCAAGACCTCCTGGCACAGGCTGAAAGCCGTATCTGGCAGGCTGGCCAGGCTCTTCTCCAGCAGGGTTCAAGGGAAGAGCTCCCAGGGTGGCTGGAGCCCAGCTATGATGTGCTCTGGGACAGGACACATGGCCCTAACCCTTCTTGTGGGCACCAATGGAAGAAGCTGTGCCCTGGCTCCCTGGTGCAGCCAGGATCTCACTGCCACTCTCTGGGGAGCATGGCATTCCCGAAATGCACACACACACAGACCTGCCCAGCATCCCTCTTCCCACCTCCCTTTCTAGTTCCCAGCCCACCTGAGTGACCTGTGGGATGAGGGTCACACCTCCAACGTCCCCCGCCCTAAGTGGTCTCCAGCATCTTCAAGCCTCTCCTACCACCCCACTGCCAGCCCCATGCTGAAAGCATCTTCAACCAGGTGCTGGCACCCAAATACTGCAGGGAGTCAGGTACTTACATGCCTTTTTGTGTCTCCAGCTCCCTTAAACTTAAGAACTATGCCCTCTAAAACGCCTCCCAAGGGAGTTTCCCGGTAGCAAGGGCTGCACATCCAGCCCTTTTTTCCAAGCTGACACGAGGATGACCCACGGGAGCAGGAGTGCAGCGGGTGCGTGAGGCTGATGCAGGCGGCTGGAACCAGCCCCAGGTGAGCAGTGGGGAGGGGACGGCTGCGAGCACCTCCCTGCACCCTGTGGCAGGGGAATCTCGGGCATCCCCGGGCACAGGGCTGGGCATCATGCTCCAAGCAGCGGCCCCTGCAACGCGGGGTCCGTCCCGGCGCCGGGGACAAGCGCATGCGAATGGTTGTTGTACAAAATGAACTGTAAGACAATGACCTGTCGGCGGGCGTGCTGGCGCTGAAGCAGTGCATGGCCTCCCCACGGCCATCCCCCGGTCACGGGCGGGCGGGCAGCGCGGTCCCCGCTCGCCGGGCAGCGCAGGAGCGGGGCAAAGCGGGGTACAGCCGCAGTGCTCGCAGGAGAAGCGCCGGCCACGGGAGCGCTGGTGCGGGCAGGGCAGGGGCCGGAGCCGGGACTTCGGAGCTCGGGCTCGGCTGCCAAGTCACCTTGACCAAGTGACTTATCCCCGGACTGTCCGTCTGCAGAGCGGAGAGCGGCGTTAGCGCCCGCGGGCGGCATCCCCGGGCGCGGCGGGCGGGATGCGGGGGCCGAGCGCGGAGCGGGGGTTCCCCCGCCTCGGGTCCCCGGGACAAGGTCCCCGCCGGAGAGCCGGGGGAGCGGGGCAGGACGCGGGCGGTACCCGGGGCGTGGAGCGGGTCCCCGCAGCCCCCCGCGCCCCTTACCCAGGAGTGCGGCCAACAGGCGCGGCGCGGCGCGGTGGCGAGCGGCGGGCGAGCCCGGGGCCATGGCTGCGGCGCGGTGCGGGGAGGTGCGGGGCGGTGCGGTGCGGAGCGGTCCCTGCTGCCCGCAGCGCCCGGCTCTGGTCGCCCCCGCGGAGGGCGAACGGAGCCGGGCGGGGCCGCGCCGGGCGGGGCTGCGCTGAGCCTTCCTCCGCCCTCCTCCGCATCCCCCCGCGCATCCCCCCGCATTCCACCGCCCCGCGCATCCGCCTGCCCGGGGGCTCGGGGTGCGCTCCCTGGAGCAGCGCAGTGACGGTCTGCCCTGCACCCCGAATCCTGGGGTTGGATTTGGGCACCTCACAAGAAGGACACTGTGGTGCTGGAGCGTATCCAAAGAAGGGTCTGCGGCACAAGTCTGATGAGGACCGGCTGAGAGAGCTGGGGATGCTCAAGAGGTTCAGGGAGGACCTTATCGCTCTCTGCAACTCCCTGACAGGAGGGTGGAGCCAGGTGGGCGTCGGGCTCTGCTCCCAGGGAACAAGGGACAGGATGAGAGGAAATGGCTTCAAGTTGCTCTAGGGGAGGTTTGGATTAGATTTTAGGGAAAATTTCTTCACAGAGCTGTCCAGCACTGGCTCAAGTGCCCAGGGCAGTGTTGGAGTCACCAGCCCTGTAAGAGTTCAAAAAACATGTGGGTGTTGCACTTGGGGACAAGTTTTAGTGGCGGCCTTGGCAGTGCTGGGTTAACAGTTGGATGCAATGATCTCAGTGGTTTTTTTAAACCTTAACAATTCTATGATGGCCTGGGAAAGCTGGGCTGGTGCTGCCCTGGGCCATCTTTGGAAAGGGCCAAAGTGCCACTAAGGCTGGTGGCTTCCCTGCAGCTGCAGGGAGGACAAAGAATGGGACAGCCTCAGCTGTCACTTGGGCATCTCACAGAGCGACAAAACAAGTGTCCCTGCCCTCCATCCCCAAGGCACCTCCCAAACCCAAGGCAGACAGAAGATGCAGGTGGAGATTCAGATCCAGCCACCAGTGGGCAGAGGGACCCACTCAGTCCTCAAGGAAACTTGCTGTTCTCACCCTGAGCTTGTTCCAGAACAATTGGCTGCAGGTTATCAGAGGCAGTAACCATTTCTTGATATTCAGCACTACACACCATAAACTGAGCAGCAGACAAAATCAGGTGGAAAAGAGATTTTCAATCAGCTGGAGTCATAACGTCTGATTCCCTGATAGCTGATATCAAACCTATTGTACATGATGATTGCAGTCCACAATCTTTCATTGACTTATGTAATTCTTTTATAATTCATAAGGAAGACAATCACCCTGCCTGTGTGTCCAGGGTGCTACAACCCTTCACAGCATGTCGAGTCTCCTCATCCCCTCTCCAGATCCCTTTGCAGCTCACTCTCCTGCCCACTTGGCCAGCAGCATGAAGCAGGAGGGAAGAGAGAAAGCAGGAGCTTTGCAGGGCACAGGGACATCCCAGGGGAGCCTGAGAGGATGTCAGCAGTGCCTGTGGGTTGAGGCATTAGGGCTGCAGATCTGGCAACAGAGACAGGAAAAGTACGGGTGGAGCGGGCTGGGCAGCGCTGGCAGCCGCGCTGCAGGAGTGGCGTGCACGGTACTGCTGATGCAGCAGAAGGTGCCTTGGCAGGCGGCTGTGGTGGATAGAGAGGTGATGGATACACAGAGGTGAGTGGAGCTGCAGGCACCAGTGACCAGGCAGGCACAGTGCCAAGACAGGAGGAGAAGCACTGCATTTGCTGGAGCATCACTAATTGTGAGAGGGGAGGCAGAGAGGTCTGAGGGGGTGGAGGGATGCCTGTCACCTCCCTGCATGATGGCTCCTGGGGTCAGAGTCACAGGTGAAGGTGAGTCTGAGGCTGGAATCTTCAGCATCCAATGAGCAGGACCATGGAGACCTGCAGCACTGGGGACCAGGAACAGTAGCACCCTTACCCTGGTGCAGGGAAAGGCCATTAGATGTGAAAAACCCCCTTCTGTGATGCTCAAGTGTCTGCCAAGTTTACTTCCTAAACGAGGGGTCAAGCTGGAATGCGTTTGGCCAAGCTGTGATTTAGGAATCCTACCAGCAGAACCCCAAATCCTTTTGGAGGCAGGAAGGCTGGAAGTAGCAGCACCACCTGGCTGCAAAGGCTGGCCACAGAATACAAAAGAGCTGCTGTGAACACTGGTACAAACAGGGTGCACTGGGCAGGTGGGTACCCAGCTCATTCCATGCTGACATGCTCCTGCAGCCACATTTCCCTGCTCAGCATCTCTGCAGAGGCAGCAGCCCGGTGCCCCACTGTGCCTGGGGCCAGCTGTGCCCACACAGCCCAGGGCTCAGAGTGGGATGCTGGCTGTCACCAGAGCCTGATAGAGATGTCACACTTGGCAGTTCCAGCCGGTCTCCCCGGCCGACTGATCTCGTGAGACATCTGCCACTGCCGCGGGCCGGGAAAGGCTCTGCTCTCCCACAGCCCGGCCCCGATGAGCAGCGTGTGCCACGGCCAGGAAGGGCACTCACAGCAGCTGGCCCCGGGATTTTGGCACTATGCTGATGTCCAGCATGAGACCCGGGATTCCTGTGGCTCAGCGGAAACTTGTTCTGCTGAGTCCAGCACCAGGATGCTGTGTCTGGTTTCAGGGAAGGTGAGCTCCCTCTGCTCGAACACTGTCACCTCCCGGGGGGACAGGAAGAAGGGCCCAGGGGTGCTGCCAGCTGGTTCACAGCCTGTGGGAGGGAGGGAGACACAGTGGCTGTCTATGCACCTTCACTCTCACTTTGCACTGGTGGAGCTGGGAGGGTTAAAATGCCAGGCTGCTGATCCCCGAGGAGGGCTCTTGCCTCCCTCCACGTGGGTACCAACCAGGTAGGACTGAGCAGAGCAGTTGGGCTGCAGCCTCCCAGCTCAATGCAGCAGGAGCAGTGCTGGCCCCAGCTGCCCTGGAGCATCCTGCCAGGGGCTGTCCCAGGAGGACAGCGCCAGCCCCCTCCCAAACCTCCCCGAGCCAGAGGATGCTGAGCTCCCAGACCTGGAGCAGGCAGAACCCTCCTGCCAATGGAGGAGGAGGAGGTGGCAACGCTGGAACAGAGCTTCCCATCAGCACCTTATATTTACTGCAAGGTCCTCTGGCTGTGACCTTTAAAAGACAAGGTGGCCTGGCAGCCCGGGAGCTGGCAGTGGGCAGGAGGCACCCGCAGGGATTGGACTCTGCAGGACTGTCCTGGCTGGGATGGACCCACCGAGCTGGGAGCTGAGAGGTTCTGGGCACACAGACTGCGGGTGAGTACCTGGATGCCTTTGTCATTCCAGCTCTCCCCTGCCTGCAGCTCTCCCTTGGAACAATGCTTTCCCCTCTCCCTGCATCCCTCCCCCTGCCAGCGCTGTGCTGCCGCTGCCTCCTCGCCCCTGCCCACAGAGCCGGCTGCCCTCCGGAGCTGCACAGGTTCCTCACCCCCTTTCATGGGCCCTTTAAACAAGCAGGGAAAGAGCAGCAGTGTCCCCCGGCAGCCACTGCAGAGGCATCTGCAAGAAGCACTGAGGCAACCCTGCTGTGTCCCAGGAGAAAGTTTCTTCTGACCTGACACAGCCTGAGGCCACCTCCACTGAACTCTCCCCATTCCATCTCTTCAGAGTTACCCTTCCCACCCCTCAGAGCCCAGGAGTTCACCACCCCAGGCTGTCCTCTTTCCAGGTCCCCTTCTCCCAGCCCCAGGAGCTGGACAGCATCCCAGGACAAATTCTGGGCTCCTCTGAGTCCCCTGTGACTCTCTGCACAGCACAAGGCAGAATTCCCTGTCACTTCCTGACTCTTCTCTTGCTCTTTGACACCTGTAATCCCACCTGGTCTAAGGAAGTTAAAGTGGTCTGTAAAAGGGACTGTCCCTGGCTCTACAGAAGCACTAGAGTGTTGCAGCCACTGCCCTTGGTCCCCTGCAGTGAAGAACTCACCCTTGTCCTGTCTCACGGGGTCTTCTCCATGATCCCACACGAGCTTTTTGCCAGCAACATTCCAAGAGGTGTCCTGAAAGTGCCAAGCTGTGGATCCCCCATCCCCTTTGCCTGTGGCTGTGTTCACTCCTCCATGGGGCTGACCCCCCAGAGCCGGGAGGGGCAATAACCCCGTGCCATCCTCCAGAGAGCTGCTCCTCACTGTACAGAGAAGTAGTTCCCTGCCATGGTCCAGGTATCAATTGGCTGCAGCCCCCGGCACCAGCCCAGCACTGCAGGACTGTGTCAGCAGGACAGTGGAGGTGATTTGGGTGCCCTTCCTAAGGGAGGGAGAGGTGCTGTGGGGACGTGGAAGTTTTCTGCAGTGCTAACCCCACAGCCAGGCACAGGGCAAGGTGTTCAGGGTGCAGTGCTTGGGCAGGCAGGGACATGGAAGAGCTCATTCCATTGGCACTGCTGGCTGCCACCCAGCTGCTGGGAGCAGCAGTGGGCTGTTGAGGGGGTAAGGCAGGGCAGGAAGGCAGCACTGGCCTGGGAAAGAGGTGACTGTAGATGTGTAAGGGCAGCTGCTGGACGCTGATTGTGTAGAGAATTGGGATGCACTGGTGTTCAGCAGCCCAGGTAGAAGGGCAGTGGGGAGATGCATGACAGAGGGCAGCTGTCAGAGCTCCCTTCGCGTCTCCACGGTGGGTAAATTGATGGATGTGCCTATTAACTGTGCCCCAGTTGTGCCGAGCTGCTCCAGAGCATCCACACGGCGTTGCTGGATTGCTGAGTGGGAGAGCAGCCCAGTTACGGGTGTCCATCACCCAGCACCTGCCCTGGGCTCTGCTGGAGCCTGCTGAGCCTTGCGTGCCATGCCCCTGGGCAGCCATCAATCCTGACTCTCTGCAGAGCAGGGATGGGGAAAATGGCAGGGCACAGGTCTTTGTGGCACAGCTGGAGTGCTCACAGTGGGTGCTGAGCACCCCTGAAATCTCAGTGTGGGAAGGCTGGGGCAGCACTGGCCACTGTCCCACATCCAGCAGTGCCCTGCCTGCCCCTGGCTCTGTGGAGCTCCCAGTGGTGGAGCTGTGGACACACAGGCTGCCCTTGGCTCCTTCAGCACCCAAAGCACCACAGCAGGATCAAGCTCCCCACAGGAATTTGCTTGTCCCCCCTGGGGCAGGTGCACAGGCAGAGCAGATGAGGGACCTGTCCTGCCTCTCCCGGCAGCAGCACAAAAGCATCGAGCGCAAAGTTTGTGTTTTGTTGTTCTTTTGTTTGTTTGACTGTACAAAGAGCAATAAAAACATCCTACACTCAGCAGAACAGCAAGAGAAGCCCATCGGAAGGCGCAAACCCGAGGCCACACCACGACCGATACCAGCCCCTCCTGTGTGTATAGATATATATTTGTAGACTCTGTTGTGTACAGATATGTACATACAGATGCATTGGCAAGTTGCAATCCAAAGAATATAGTGCACGAAAGAAATGAAAGGCAGATGCAAGGCTGGCCATGTGCAACACTCAGAGCCCTCTGGGCGTCGAGTTGCCGGCCCAGTCCCACGTGGAGCCAGGGACAGCCCGGCTCTGAGCAGAAGGCGGTGTGGGAACACCGCTGGCACTGTGCGGGGGAGCCACGGGCGTGGGGTGTGCGGGGACAGGCAGCTCAGCCCAGCCCTCTCTGGGACGGGACAGGGGGAGCCACACGTGGGATACGGCACATTCCTGCTGCGGATGGGAAGGGGAGCGGCGTGGGAGCCCAGCGAGGTGGAGCGCCATGGAGAGGGCACATGGGGCTGGGGTGGAAAGCGATGGGGCAGAGCAGGGAGGGCACGGATGTCCCTTCATCCCAGGGGCCTGACAGCATTGCCTGTGGCACTGCTGGGATGGCACCCACCCAGGGACACAGCAAAGGTCTTCCTTCTCCCCTGGCAGTGCTGCTCGTGCGTGGGTCCCTGGGCAGTGTCCCCTGTGGCTCTGTGCACTGCTCTTCTCCTGCCCCACACCCTGCCTGCCATGGGAGAAGAAAAGCCCAGGCATGGTGCTGCAGGGCACACTGCCCTGGAACACTTCCCTAGCTGACCCTGGAGTGCTCCAGCCCCTCAGCTCACCTGCCAGGTGAGGCAGGTGGCACTGGGCACGGGGCTTGCAGCTGGGCACGCTGGCAGTGCATTGCCATGGCAGTTATGGGTTGCGCAGTGCTCTGCAGGGAGGCTGGAGGAGGCAGTCTCAGCATGACAGGGCTGCGTGAGGGTGACAGAGATGTCCTAACTCGGGGCCTGCTGTTGTGCCCAGTCCTTCCCAGCAAGTGACCAAGATCTCCTCTTCCTCCCAGCAGCTCCTCGACCTGAGCAGCCTCACCCTGCCACACCCCACCACCTCAGTTTGACACATCAAAAGAACATTTTCCATTACAATTACCCTTTCCAAGAAGGAAATAACCACAAAAAGTCAGCTAATGCTCAGACCCAAAAATAGCCCAGGAGGCAGAAGGGTACATTCTTTGCAAACCAGGAGCCATTAGTGGTTCCAAAACAGAGCAAAGCTCCGTGGCACTGTGAGCTAATGTCATTACCCAGCCCTCAGCTTCCGAGCAGCCTGGGACAGTCCCTGAGGAGTGTGAGCTTTCTGTCTCAGCACCCTCAGCACTGGCACACAGGACTTGCAAGCAGGAGACTGGCAGCTGTCTGAGATCCTTCGGGATGGGAACACCAGAGCCTGTGCTCCAGGCACAGCAGGAGCACCTCGGGAATGAACCATGGCTCTTAGGACAGAGGGCCACTGGCCCCTGCTCATGATTTCTACTGGGACAGAGTGCAGACAACTGGGCACGAGGCTGCCCAGACCCCTCTGCCCTTCCTGGCACTCCCTGCTCCAGTCCCTTCATGTATGGGGACCGCACTGGTTCCCCCTCTCCCACACCAGCCTGTCCCCAGTACCTCCTCACAACTCAGGCACTCAGAGCAGGGGACAGGCTGATCCCAGCTCAGCCTCAGGGCAGCCTTGATGTGCTTCAGCCCTCCTCCCCAGCCCTGCCCACCAAGGCCAGGCTCCAGGGACCTTCTCTCCGTGCCCTGCTCCAGGCTGGGTTGGGTATTTGGATGGAAGGAGGGATGCTCTGGGGAGACAGAAATCCTTGCTCTGGGAAGCACAACGAGAGGGTCACGCTGTACAGGGGTGAAAAGGGAGGGGCGGGCAGGGGGGCATTACTTGGTGCCCTCATCTGGGTTGCCTTCACCATCTGTCTTCCCTTCCTCCTCCGTCTTCTGGTCGTCTGTGTTGAGCCTCTGCTGCTTTTTCCGGCGCACACATTTCACCACCATCAGCACCAGGATCACCACGGCCAAGAAGCCGCCCACAGAGGCGCCCACGATGACAGCCACTGTTGAGTCATGCTTTGGGGGCTCTGGGGAGACAGGACATGGGCTCAGGGCACAGACCCATCCACTGGAGACAACTGGGAACAGGCAGGACTCCTGCTCCAAGAGCCAGAGAGCAAACCCTGCATGGAGCAGAGAGCCAGCCTTGCACCCAAGAGTGCCCCACCACACGACTGACCTTTGGTGAGCACCTTCAGGCTGATGCTGGCGTAGCCCCGGTGCCGGTCCGGGGGGTTCAGGACGTAGCAGTTGTAGATGCCCTCGTCCTCCAGCTGCACGTTTTTGAGGGTAAAGGACACGTCGTACTTGGCAGGGTTCCCGGTGAACTCCACCCGGTTCCCAAAGCGGTCCAGCTGCTTGTTCATGATCTTCAACCGGAACTGCAGAAACTGAGCAGCCAAGTGGGAGAGGAGGTCAGGCAACACTTGGCAACTCACACCTTTGTTCCTCAGCTGGGCATCCCCTCCCTGCACATGCTGCCCTGCAAGAGACCCCAAGAAACACACACAACTACTTTGAGCCCCAGTGAGACTCACCAGCTCCTCTGAGCAGTTACTGCACTCCTGGTACGTCCAGTTGAGGGAAAACTGCTTGTTCTCCACTTTGTAGCAGGAGTTGAAGGTGCAGGAGAGCTTCACGGAGGTGCCATTCAAGGCATTGATGATGGGGGGGGCCATGACCTCCATGCCCAGTCCCGGGGGTGCTGTCGAATGCAGATGAGTTAGGAAGGGGGCACATCCTGCAGCCAACCTGACTGGGGCCTGGCATTGCCCTCCAGGCACATCCACACACACTGCATCCAGCCAGGAATGGGATTTCCTTACACAGCAGTGGCAGAGAACAAGGGAAGCAGCCCCAACCTTGGCACCAATCCCCTGTCTGGACAGGAAGAGCATCATCCCTGCCCTGCCAGGGCTGATGACCCTTCTGTGCCATGCCTGGTGCTGAATCCTGCTGACTCCCAGCCAGCCCTGCTCCTGCCGTTGCCCGAGGCTTTCCTGCTGCAGGATCGATAGCGCCGTGCGAGGGCTGGATGCAGCGTCAGCACACGGGGCTCGGCGCCACAGCCGCCCTGAAATTTATGGCTGCGCTCATCAGATTTCATTCCCAGCAGGACACACTACGGCAGCGAGGGCTGGGAGCTGCCAGGGCTGGCCCCAGGGGCTGCAGGGGGAATGCAGATGCTCCTCCCTCCCAGCAGTGCCCACACAAGGATTTTCCAGCTGGGAATGACCAGAGCAAGATCTTGGTTGCCAGTCCCTGCTCCCTGACCTCGCTATGGCAGAGAAACAGTTCCTAGTGCAGTTTGCTGGGCAGGACTCACCTGGGGAATGGGCAGGGATGGAGTGAATGTGACCTGCTCCCTACTCAACTCCTTCCCTGCAGCTCCCCTAAACTGCTGCCTGCCCCAGCAGCACCCCAGACCCAGTGCCTGCATCCAGCACCTCCCCTCCCTGGAAGGAGGCTGCAAACACCGAGGCTAACCCTGAGAAGCACAGGGACTCAGAGCCCTGGGAGGGATGGGACCGTAAAGGGGAGGGGTGGCATCTCACAGGGCAGGGACAGCCACACTGCCACCAGCAGGTGCTTTTCCGATCACCTCACCTCTCCCCTTGGGCTGCTGCTCTTTGCTCTCAAACCTTCTTCCCGAGGTGCTCCCGAGTCCAGCCCTGCGGCCGAGCTGGATGCATGTCCAGGCTGCTCCGCTGGCCACTCCACTCCGTCTGCAAGCAGGGCAGGAAAGGGGCCAGGCTCTGCAGCCAGGGAAAAGAGTCTTTCCCAAGTCACAGATATGGCTGTTTCAAGCCACAGGTCCTGCTGCAAAGTGTGAACCTGCAGCACCCTGAAGCTCTCTGGGTGGCAGAGGGGTGCCCTCAGGTGTGGCCAAGCCCTGGAGATGGCTCCTTGTTGTGCTGGAAGCTGTGGAGAGCACTCTCCATTCAGCCCCAGTGAAACAGGGATGGGGACAGCTGGCATATGGGGACAAGTTGCAGCACCCAAGGAAGGAAGAAGTGTCCTGAGCCAGTGTTGCAGCCCTGCTGCCCCATCACAGCTTTAGATGCTTCCAAGAAAACCTTGCAGGGATGGGAGAGAAGAGCCAGGAGCTGACCTGTCTCAGCAGGCCTGGTTGGAGGGGTCCCTGTGTGGAGTTCTGAGCACCCATCACTTGATGCCCTGTGTGCCTGCAATTGGGTGACCTGGCTTTGTCCTGTAGCCTCGGATTGCCCCAGGGCTCTGCAGAGGGATGAGATACCAAGAGGAGCAATCCTGTCACCTAAATCAGGGAGACCACGGCCTGGCAGGATTGTGCTGGAGCCAGAGGGTCCTTACAGGCAGCCAGCACGTGCCCTGGGAGTACCCATGTGTGTGAGTCCAAACACTGCCATTGCCCAGCACTGGGGGACAACAGAATTGGGGGAAGAAGCCCCTAAAACCCCTGGGACCGACTGTCCAGGCTGCGTCCTTCGGTGCTGCGCAGGCTCCCAAATGCTCCGTCATGCTGCACCCTGCACCCAGGGAGGTAAAATTACAGCAGCCTCTCAACCAGACCTCACTAGCATTTGTGTCCTCCTTTTCCAGGCTCTCTCCTCAGGGATAAGGCAGCCCAACAGGAGCTCCAGGACAGCATGAACAGCACTTCAAAGAAGTGATGTGTTCCCGTTTGCGATCGATACCGACCCAAAGCTGCTGACGCGCTGCTGGCTGCTGGGCAGGATGCAGGGAACACATCCCCCCCAGCCCGTGCTGCACTGCCAGCCTGGTGCCTGCTCCCCCAGCTGCCAGCCACCACCCCAGGGGACAGCCACAAGCCACCACAGCCCACCTGCCACCACTTTCCCAGCGAGGCACATCCCCTCTCCCCATGGCAGCCCACTGCTCTCCCCGGCATGCAAACAGCCTCGAGCTCAGCACCCAGCGAGCGGGATGCACAGCTTTTGTAGGAGGAGATGCAGTTGCAACATACCCCCCACCCTGCCCAAAAAGCAGGTCACCCTGGCTGGTGGCTCTCTGCGGGGCGCATGCTGGACCACCTCCATCCCCATCCCTGCGGCACGGCGCTTCCCGCTGGCTCAGCTCACCAGGAGGGGCTGGCAGGTGGGGAGGGGGGCTCCTGGCCGGGCAGGGGGGTGTCTGCCCACCTGGCTGCATGCAAGGGCATCAAGCCGACACTTACCCAGCGAGAGGAGCAAGGTGAGGCCAGTGAGGAACAAGGTGGGCTGCGGGAGCCAGGCTTCCAGGCTCATTTTGGAGGATTTTTGTGTGTGGAGAGGACGTGGTGTTGGGCGTGGGTTTTGGAGGTGGTGGTGGGGTTTTTTTCGAACGCCCGGGTTATTTGCAGGTGACATATAACATTAGAGCCGCTTTATTTCCACAGCCCAATATGGCTGGAGCGGTGCTGGGGCGAAAAAAAGGCAGTAAATGCTGTGGTTGGTGGATTGCAGCCGGCGGAGTGGGAGGGCGGAAAAATTTTTCCCTGAACTGCAGGCGACAGCTCCTGGCACTCCAGTTCTGTGCTCTGCTCGTGTGCTGTGGCACAGGATGGGTTTCTGTGGCCTCTGCAGCCCCCTGGTTTCAGTGGGGCTGTGCAGATGTGTCCCCCTTGCCCTGCTGGAGGTTGGTGACCAGCCACGCTCACACCATCCATGGCAGCAGTTCTCATTCAGCTGAGCCTGGGAACACTGGAAATGCACTCCTGAAGCCAGGTGGAGAGCAGAGGGGCCCATCCAGGCTGGGAAGAGCAGAGGGGCCCAAGGAGGCAGCCTGCACAGCAGCCTGGTCAGCATGCCCAGGAGGAGGCAGCACAGGTAGAAGTGCTCACGGTCACCTGTCTGCTCCCAGACCACTGTAAGGGCAGCTCCCCTGCTTCCCAGGGCTGCCAAACTCTGCCATGACCCCAGCAGCATGCTCCCCCAGCCAGGGCAACACCTCTCCTCACCCAGCTCTTGGGGCAGGAAGGCTCTGCCCAGCACTAACAGAGCTAGAGAAAGTCTTTGATCCCATTGGCACCATGGAAGCCTTTAGGTCCTGGACTCAGGCTGCAGAGATGGGTGCAGGAAGGAGACCTCAGGGAGACCAGAAAGGCAGTGAGTGCAGCTGCTCAGCCCCTTGGTTCTCGTGCCCCAGGACACAGGGAGGAGGAGTTTGCTGAGACAGCATCAGTGGGGAGGAAAGGCAAGGAACATGCTGGAGCCGGGGCACATCTTGGTTCCGACACACCAGAGCCCTGGGGAGGAAGGGATGGGGCAACAGGGAGGCAGGAGGGATGCAGAGGGGCTCTGCTACCTAACCAGCTTCAGGAGGGAGCAGGACAGCTGGGAGAGAAGGCATCAGAGAGTTCAGAAAATGTCAGGGCAAACACACTCACAGCAGTTTCCCACCCTCTCTGCTCAGCCACAACGGCTCCCACGACCTCACAAAGTCAGTGTGAGGTCACATGTGACCCTGCAACCCCCTCAAACCAGCTCCTGCTGCTGGTTCCTCCTGCGATCCCATCGCTCTGCCTCCTCCAGGAAAAGAGAGCAGGGTGTCAACGTGAACCAAGGCGGCAGCGGCAGCGCTGCAGTCTCCGGCAGTGGTGGGAGGTGGAGGGTCCCGGCGCTCCCTCCGCACCTGGAGGTGTCAAACATCTATATATAGAGCAGGAGCAGTGCCAGCACCCGCCGAGACGCTGCTCTGGAGGCCTCAGAGGGGTGTGCTGGGCTCCCCCCAGCCAGGGCTGCCTGTCCTGAGTGTAGGGTGGGTGCTCACTCAATGCCAGGGACACATGTGAGTGCACACACTCTGCTCCTGGGGTCTGTCCTGCTCCCCTCCATCCCTGTCTTGCTGCAAAGGGACCCCTTTGTGGCCCATTTGTCTTTACTGCTCCCCAGGTGCCCTGTGTGAGGCTGCACGTGGGTGCAGGGGCTTCCAGGCCTTGGGGCAGACAGTTCTTGGCACACTTGGACATCAAAAGCTTAAGCACAAGGTAAAACAAAGACAGGGAAGAGTCCCTGAGTTTTATTATCTTTAGAATAACACCATGTTGGCTTCTGCTGCATCTCCCCCCTTGGAGATCCTTATCTCAGGACCAGGCTCAAAACTAGAGCATGGAGGCTGTGCCCACTGTGCCCCTCTCCAGAGACCAGGAAGCAAGAGGGACAGGTGTCCCCTGGTCCCCTGCAGACAGTTGGGGTGGGCTGTGCCCAAGCAGTGCCCTGGCACAGAGCACACAGTGAAGTATCACCAGTTGTCAGAGGAAGGACTGGCAGCAGCAAAATGCTGGTCACCCAAAGGGACAAAGGTGTCAGACACACTTGGCCAAGGGGTTTTGTCCTCCAGCATGGCTATTTCTCCTGGTGTGGAGCCCAGGAAAGTGGCTCCTCTGGTGTCCTGTGGGGCTCCTTGCTTTGTCCATCACCTTGACTCCCTTCTCCCATCCATTCTGCTGGGATCACCCTCTTGGACAGCTCCACGTAGACACCATTCTCCAGGCAGTGGGAAGGGTGCTGCAGGAGCAAGGGACAAGGTGTGAGTCTCACCACAGATATCAGGGTCTGTTTGGAAAGGGTAGGAGGTAAGGGATGCTGCTGTCTGGCATAGGGAATGAGGGGTCTGGCCTGGATGCTGTCACCCTGGTGAGGGGGGCAGTGATGTGGGGGTTACATCAGCCCCACAGCTGTACACTCTGCTCACGTCTGCTTGGGGCAGTTGTCCACTCCTCACCATGGTTATGTAGATGTCCTCAGCTCTCCTCTTCTTCTTTCCATCCTGTTCAGCCTTGGGTATCTCAGCTCCAGGGACTGAGCAGTAAAGCACTTCCTGCAAGGGGAGATCAGGATGTTTGGAACTGGGCAGTTCCCAAACACACAGGGCTGCCTGACCCCACTGACAGGGCAGGCAGCAAGAGCCATGGTTGTGTTTGGGCAGTAAATGGAAGCTCATGCCTGGCCAGTGTGGGATCCCCCACCTTGGCCTCCCCAGCCCTGAGCCCACACACCCGACCTCAGTTATCCCTCCAGTCTCAGCTCTCACCTCTGCTTTTTTCTTGCTGTTTCCAATCTTTTTCATGGCTGTGTTGGATGTAAACCTTGAAGGAAAGCAACAGCAGTGTCATCTGCAGCAAGAAGCATCATCTGCTCCTCCTGCCCCTCCTTCCCTTTCCTGGGACACTGGCATCCCTTTTCCACATGACTCAGCCAGGCCATTCCTGATGCTGGTAGAGCCCAGAAAGTTTGGGAGCCAAAGGGGGACTGGCCAGGGCAGAGTGACACTAGATGGCAGCAGGAGCCTGCACCCCACACCTGGGGAGCTGAACCCTCACACCCGAGAACCTGCCCTGCATGGGCCAGCTCAGGGTAATGCTTGGCTGGGAAGAGCAGCACAGGAAGGCTGCAGGGAGGTGCTTTGCTCAGCCCCTTAAACCCAGAGCCAGTGTTGGTACCTCTTCCTCACACAGAGTCCAGCCAGGAATGCCACCACCACGGCCACACAGACACAGCCCACCACTGCCGGCCAAAACCCGGAGTCTCTCGGGGGCACAGGATCCGGGTCATCTTCTGGGGAGACACCAAGGCAGGGGTGGCACCACAGGGACCCCAACCATGCTGCAGGAGAGCCGTGGTGGCAGGTCTGAGAGCCTCCAGAGCCTCTGCAGCCCCTCAGTGTGGGGCCAAACAGGGTGAGGGGAGACAGGAACAGTCACAGGGCACAGCACACACCTCTCTGCACCGGGGGGCTGACGTGCAGCACTGTGCGGTTCCTGAAGATGTTGCTGTTGAGGTCCAGCCGGATCTCACACTCGTAGGTGCCACTGTCATTCACGTGCAGGTCCCGCAGTAGGATGGAGCCATCCCAGTGGGAGCGGCTCCCTCGCCACTGCACCCGGTCCTTGAAACGGCCCACAGGGACCACACGGTCATTGTAGTAATAAAGCACCATCTCCTCCTGCCAGGGCACAGCCAGCATCAGGTGAAAGGAGCCCAGAGGAAGGCACTGCCCTGTGAGCCTTCCCTCCTCTGGAGCCCTCAGGTCCCTGCTCTCTCCCTCTCCCCATGGAGTTCTTGCCTTGCACAGAGCCCAACTCACTCTGTGGAAACTCCCAGGATGCAGCACCCAGTGAGGTGCTTCCCCTGCAGCGTGGGGCCATGGGGAGATTGGAGGTGTCCTGTCACCACACAGGGAACCTTCCTGCCCTCATGGAACATTCCTCCCCTTGTAGAATCTTCCTCCACAGCCTCTCCAGAGCTGCCTCACTCACCCTCCCCTGCCACCAGCCCCAGAGTCCCATTTCACCACCCACCCCCCGATCCCGACCCACCTGTGTGCCGGCCCCTGCCTTGTACAGCCAGTCCACCTTCAACACGGTCCAGCCCCTGTTCTCCAGGTCTAGGAAGCGGCACTGCAGCAGCACAGAGTCCCCAGCGCTAGCTTGAAGCTGAGGCTCTGTGAACACCCAACCAGACCCTCCGCATCGCTCTGCCAGGGACAAGGACAGCAGGATGAGTCCAGGGAGCACAGCCAGGTGCAGCCTGCCTGTCCCCATTGGTATCTCCTCTCCAGGTAAGCCTGGGGCTCACAGCACTGACCAGTCCAGAGGCAAAGCCTCCCCCTGACCCCTGCTCTTGGCGTGCCTGGGATGTGGGGCAGCACATCCTCCCACCGCCAGACCAGGGGCTGCTGTGCTCGCTGAACAAGCTGTGCAGAAGGGAAGTTGTGAAGCACAACCCCAACCCTCCACGCCTTGGAGCCAAAGCCTGCAGCTCCTGCAGGGCTGTTCCTGTGAGTCACTGCCTGGGAGAACCTGTGCTGCTCTCATCTGTACCAGCCCAGGGGCAATTCAACCGCTTCACACAGATCTCAGTTCCTCCTTCACAACCTGCCCATTTGGCTTCCTTCCCCTTTGCTCACACAGGCTCCAGACCTGGGATCCTACTTGTCTGGCCACATAACTACAGTCTGGGGTTTCCAGAGAAGTTGGACAGTGGGAATAAAAACCAAAAGAGAGGAACATCAAAGAGCGCAGAGCTGACACAACCAGCATGAAGCAGCTGTTGGCACGCTGGGCTGCAGAGCGTGCAGCAGGGAGGGGATTAAAGGTCTCTTCCAAAAAAACAGTTCTGTGAAACTAGTGGGGCAGAAAACACCACTGGAGCTCATTAGAAGAAACCCTGCATGCTCCAGAGCCTGCACTGGCACTGGAGAGGAGAGGCTGAGGCTCTGGCAGTTGTCTGTTGAGAAGTAAATCTGAGCAGGGAGCTGCTTGTCCTCATGTCTGACCCACTCTGCTCAGCCTTTCCCTAAGTCACTGAGGGCTGGGCCCTGGCCAAGCACCAAGTGCTTGTCTGATGTCCTGTAAATAATAAATGCAAAGTGCCACACTTTCCCAAACAGGTTCTTTTGGTCTTGACCATCTGCAGAGCTGAAAATGACAAATACTTGCCAGCGGAGAAGACCAGGGGAGTGAGTTGCCTCAAGCAGAGCCAAAATCAGTATCTTGGAAACCTTTCCCTGTATTTAGACTTGGTGAAGCTGTTCTACTTCTTTCAAGGCCTTGGAGCCTGACTAAGTACAGAACACATCCAGGGATGCCACTGCAATTTGAAGCCTATATATATATACATATGTGAGGTCTGCAGGAAGGGAAGATGCAGCACCCAGAGACCTGAGGAGTTACTGGTACCCAGGAGAGAAGCCCAGTTATTGCTGCAGCTCTGAGGGGTTCTGGCTACAGAAGAAGAGGAACCAACAGATCTTACAGCAAAGGCAGAGAGGAAAGAAGGCAAGGTAAGTAAAACTTGTAGCTTACCCAACCATGTCAGCACCAGAGTCAGGCTCAGCAACACCTTCATCTTACTCTGAAAAGAACAGCAGAAGTGACATCAGTCTCCTGGGGCAGGACATCAACAACTTGCCACCAGGTCAACGTCAGAGAAAGACTCTGCAGCCTGATGTGCAGCCTCTCAAGTTGCGAGCCTGAAACTCAGCAAAGCACAGGTGGCAGACACCAGGTCTCTGGTTTGTGAGACTGCTCTGAGCCCTGGAAAGGAAGAGCGAGTGTGGGGGAAAGGGCTCAGCCTAAACCCCTTTGTGTTTTCCCCTAAGTCATGAATCTTTCCGGTGGTTTGGGGGTCGAGCCTCTGACATCTGAGAAGAGATGTTCATAGGTGTTAACTCTGCTCACAGAGCAGTGGGATGTTTTTAATACCACAGAGGCAGAGAGGTTTGGTTCTAAAAACACAGACTCCCTACTCCAGGATTAACCCCCTTTCCCCAGGGTGATGCACACAGAGAGAGGTTCTGCTGGAGCCCCTTTGGGGTCTGTTCAGACAGTGCCTCATTTGGTCACTGGGTTCAGCTTGACCTGCTGCACATCGCTCAAAATAAAGCTGACATCTCCTTTCTACACATTCTAGATAGGTCCTGCAGCCCAAGGAGGGCCTGGCTATCATCATCAGGAATATGATAGCTGGTGTTGCAAGGAAGGCAAAGTCAGTACCCTGCTGGCTGTGTCCCTGCTCCCTGATTCCCAGCTATGCCCATCAAAGATGCTGAACATATTTAAGGGCAAAAAGTTACTGAGAGAAGCAATCCTGCCTGGACAACCTGCACAAGACAGTTGGATTTGAGGCTGCCATCACCAGCATGTGTTTTCCAATACAGGCATTCTTGCTGCAGAAAGACAAGAGCTGAATCATCTCTGACATCTTGGTAGCTTCTCTCTAACTCATGTAAGTGAGAGGATCTTTAGACCAGCCTCAGACAGGGATTACAGGCCCAGAATTAGCTACTGGGTACCTATGGATCTGTTCTAGGCTGAGAAAGTCACTACAGCTTTGCAGTCAGTAAAACCCTCTGCTCTTGACCACCCTCCCCTTTCCAGAAACAAAAATCCTGCAAAGTGGCAGCACACCTTGTGGAATAGTCTCAGCTCTGCCTTTAAAACCACAGGCCCCCTTTGAGGTCTGTGTTTCTGGCAGTGGAGGTGCAGTTTGTGGTTTGGCTGTGCTGTTTGCAGCTCTGCTGTGACACAGTTTGCTGCACACACAACCTACAAACACAGCACAGCTCCTGCTCAGCTCCAAAGCTCAGCTGGGGCAGCACACCCCGGTGCAGCAGGCCACAGCATCCTACTTTCCAGAGACACTGCCCAAAGCTGCACACTCACACAGAGCTGCACCCACTCAGGACCACCCCCATACAGGACCCAAAATAGCAGCCAGCTAAGAAATAATCCTCAGCACACAGAAACCTGGCATTTCTACACTCAGAACCTCCTAAGTTCCCTGCAGCTGAGCTACTGAGGCTCTGGGCCTTACTTGTCACTGAGTTCTTCCTGGATGTATTATCCTATTTTTGAGAATAAATTCTGGTCCTGCCTGGGAACACATTTTTGTAGGGTGTCCCCCTGTGACAGGCACCAGTAAGTGGGTGCTGAGATGCACCAGCTGGAGACAGCACCCACTCACCCAGCTGACATGTGTTTTATGGTGCTGACACATCCAAATCACCTTTACCAAACAGATTGGGAGGGGAAAAAGACAGACACCACACAGCCTTCCCATTTTCCTACTTTCCCACATGGTATCTGAATCTCCAGCATTTCTGATTCCCTGGTTCTCTTTTCAGGAAAAACAATGGGGGGAAAAAAGTATTTTTGCAAAAACTACTCACCCAGTGTGGGTTAGGGCAGTCAACTCGTCTTGCATGAAGGGTTCTTCAGTGACTGATTTAGAGTATCTGAATTGGTAGTTAATATTTCAGAGTATCTGAAGCAGTTGCTGTCTTGAGTTTGTATGTGTGAGATATTTCACTTGTCAGACTTTGTTCCTTTTCTCAGGTCCAGCCTGATGGCCTCTCTCACACGCAAGAGGAAGTAGATTAACAAATCAGAATGTGGAAGGGCTGCAACAGAGAGGTCCCAACAACTGCAGGAGCACCAGCCCGAGAGGAGATGATGGGGATGCAGCAGCTTCAGGAGAAGGCATCTCACAGGTACAAACTGCCCCAGTCCTTCCATCATGGCAGAACAACCAGTCATTATGTGGGATGGCAAGGATGGAGGCACACAACCTGTGCTCCCTCCTGGTTTGTTCTGGGGGATCAGAGCTGGTTAGAGACCCATCACTGCTGCAGACTGGATGTTGTCCTCACGAGACAGCAGCAGTGACGCTGAGTAACTGTGTTGTACTTTACTAGTGGTGCTGCCAGAAGCCCCAGACCAGCAGACACCTTGTGGGCTAAAGGGTCCTTTAACACCCCTGTCACAGCAGGTCCCTTCAGAAACACCCACCAGACACTGTCTTCCTCTGCTGCACCCCCCAGCCACTTTGAAAACCTGTTTTCACCCTTCCTCTTTCTCTGAAACACCAAAGCAACTCCTGTTCTCTATTCCAGTATCAGTGGCTTTAATGGTACACCAAGAAATTTCCATATGCATAACAAAGCAAGAGAAAGCTCACTCTCACTCAACACCATGCACAGTCCAGAGTGCCAGCACCTCCCTGGTGGCAGTGCAGCTTTGCCCAGGATCCAGGATTTGCAAAGGAGCCACAGTTGAAGGCAAACACTTTGCAGCAAATAGGTCTTTCATTTCCACAAAGAACTTGCGTGATGTGTGACTGCCAAGAGTGGAACAGCAAAGCCACTTCCTCCAGGCTGCAAAATCCCATGAACAGCCTTTCCCAGGAAACTTTTAGCTCACATTGTGTCACCAAGAAGCACAAACATTTTAAATATTGCTTTATAGCAGACAGGAGAAAAGTGTATTTGTCTGCCTGGAGATGCAGATCCACAGCTGACCTGCTTCTCAGTAAGGAACTTCAAATACCTGAAATTTGCAGCCATCATAGAGATGCCAAAGGGGGATTTGGTACCTGTTCCCTTTTGGGTTAAATCTGCTCCCTTTACCCATCACCACATGACAATTTTTATACCTATGCAACAACTCAGGATGAGTTTTATGAGTTCAATTGTGTTTAACCAAAGTTATCCACAGGCCAAAATGAAATAAAGCAATTTATTGGTAATGGCACATCAAAACCAGCAGTAAACTTGTACCCCATCTAAAAAGGGAGAATATTTGACCCATATTTATACACAGGAAGAAAGCAGCAAACAGCAGCTCTTTAGGGATTGAGCAGATATGAACTCTACTGCTCTCTGTCATTCATTAAGGGACAAGGTTGGTAAAAGAGGAAATGCTCTTCCTTAAGGGGAAGCAAAGCTGCAGGATTGGCCATTTCCCGAAAATGGTACCCAGGAGAGGAAGAAAACGACTACTGCAAACAGAACGTTGGGTTTGGGCAGTGCTTGAGTCCATGGTTGAGGTAGATGGGGTTGTGTGTCCCCAGATACAGAGTCCCCATTTGTATTTCTGATTTTCAATTTAAAAAAATGTTTTCTATGAATTGTGCTTCACTTTTACATGTAGAAGGAGATGCAGCCAGTGATGCAGCTGATTAAGCCAAGAAATAGTCAAAAAGCTGTAAGTTCTCTTTGCTCCAAGGATGCCAGATACAACTTCACCAAACTGGCCTGAGCCACCAGCAAACACATTCTGAAAAAACTGAGAATAAACGTTGTCAGTGCTCAAAGATGAGCAGCCCAGAGCTCTGGAGCAGCCTCTTCTTCAGGAGATTTGGTGCCAAGAGCTCAGGAAAGGAGGAATATTACCAACAACTCAAAAATTTGCAAGTGAACCAAGACACAGAGGGCTGGGAGGACACAGCCTGTACAGCTGTAGGCACAGAGGCTTCTACAGGCACTGCTCAAGCAGGGTTAGAAGATTTTCTTTTCCCCAATAATTTAGAAGGATTTTTTAAAAATCATTATTTTGTGCTTGGATGAAAGTGAACTATGCCATCAGCATCATTCTTCCAATCTACCAGGAAAAGGGCATGTCCCTCAGTCTGCACTGGTTATCCAGCAGCTTTCACAGGTATCTAGCCATGATTTTCAGTGCTGTAGTTTTGTTCTTTGTCCATAGATCAGGCTGTCCTCAGTATGGATCTTCCTCGTCCGTGTCCTAAACAGGGAGCATGGAGAGAGAAATTGAGACTTTGTGGGAAGACAGGAGTCAAGGCATGAGTTCAGCAAAATGTTGAGCCTGCTGGGCTTCTGACAAGAGCCTAAATGCTTCCCAAAATGCTGCTGTGCTTGAGCAAGCCAGAGGACTTGCATAAACACTGGTATAAATACATGTAAATGTATATATATATATATGTATGAGCACTTGCAGCTAAGTCTGTTTGACTTCTCACAGACACACAGATCAATCACCACGGTAAAACCAACATGTGAAGTGTGTTTTAAGAGAAGAAGCAGCTAAAGTTCAACCCAAAGATGAGCCATAAAGTGCAGCACAAAACAAAAGCACCACCAATCCCTGCAGAGACAGGCCTGAGCAGCACAAATTATTGGTTTTTCCAGCTACAACAACCACCTATTTTCAGAGTCTGTAATTCTAACCACGGGAATCATTTGCTGGCGTCCCCACGAGCCAGACATGCAGCTCTCAGCTTGAAACTCACTCAAACTCCTCAGCTCTACAAGGGAAATCTCACTAACTCTCCAGTCATTTTAAGTCCAAAGAGATTTTTCGATGGCTTTGCAATTGTAGCTGTTGGGTAAAATATTAAGCAAGGAAAGGTACATTACAGAAATCTCAAAAATGTAGAATCATTAACGTGAGTGCTACAGGAGTCTCAGAGACCTGATTAGACAAATATTTCAGTATCAAAGAATCAACTCTGACAAAAAACATGAAAGCAGGAGGATTATATCAATTATATCCAATTTGGCTCCTCCCAAAGGATAAGAAGAAATTTTTCACCTTTTAAGATCTCCCAGTGCCTGACAGGATTTCTCTCACCAAATTGGAGCTCCATCCTTTCCCACCTGGTCCCTCCCTGCTCCCCAGTGTGTCCCTTGGAACAACCTTTACAACTCCCAAGGCACTTTCCCTTTGGCACAAAGCATTTCCTACTTTCTGCACCTCTCCAAACTCTTGTTCCCAACACTGCTGCATTGTAACTGCTGTGTCTTATGTAGAAATGTAAATATTTAATATTTACCTTCCATAATTGCTTGTTTTTCATTCTGTATCTAACAGGAACCATCAGCACACGCCTGTCTCAAGGCTCATGAATTTAGGACATTTTAAATCACTGGCATTAGAACAGTGAAGCAACACATATTTAAATCCTCCTTAACAGATGTCCTGACTATGTATAAAAGGTAAAAAGGTGCCTCAGGTAAGTTCACTCTGTAGGACACCGTGGAAAAAATGAAAACACTCAAATTACTCTGGAATGTGCCACCCTTGTGGCTGCTGATTCCAGCACACAGGACTCACACAAAACAGGGCAGCAGGTGGGAAAAACACTCAGTAGTCTCAGCACAAGGCACCTGATTAGCAGAAGCTGCTGATGAGTAGGAAGTGAATGAGCAGAATTAAAGGCAACCACACACAACAAAGCACAACAAACAAAAAGTCACAAACAAACAAACAAACCACAGGAGTTTAGCAACATTCTGTTGCAATGGAAACAGGGTAAAAGGAGGAAGTCTCCAAAAGGGAGGCAGGGCCACACGGTGCCACCTCCACAAGAACACAGTGCATTGAGGTGGCACTGCCACCCCTCCTCACCCCAGCACTGCCAACCCCCAGACTGCTCCTGCAGAGCCTTTGGAGACACAGCAGCCAGCACTTAAATTCTGGATTTTCATCTTAAAATGACAGCTTTGCATTCTACGAAGTCAAATGAAAAATGGATCTCAAGCCAACTTCCCCCACCAGGACCACAGCACGACCAGCAGTTCTCTCTCCCTGCAGCTGAGAAGCACATGGAGTTTAAGCCCAGCATTTGGGACACCTCCTGGACATCCAGAGGGGTTATGACAAGCTCTACCTGCTGCTCTCAGCATCTTCTACAAACATCAAAGTTGGCAAAACCACTGTGAAAACACCAGCTTTCACTTACCACACAGTTCAGACACCACGCTCCGAGTTTCCCACAGCAGCCAGTCCTCTCTGTGTGCTCAGGCCTGCAGAAAAAGCACAGGATTAGGTTGGACTTTTCTTCCCCAAACATAATAAAAAGCCCTACAGACTCTGAATTCTATTTATACCACACAGAATCAAAGGTTCTTCATTGTGATGAAAAGCCTTTGATTCTGCACAGCAAAACCAAAGGGAATAAAGACTGTCAGGTCCCTCATTCTGAAGGCAGATATTTCACTTAAGTACCACGAAGAGTACAACAAGAGTTGCTATTTTGGCTGGCAAATCATAAAACACCAATCAGAACACTGAAACACTGCAGTAAAAACCCTATTCTTCAAGGAATTGCAGTACTGGAGTCACTGCAAAGCCAGGGGCAGCTCCTGCATTAAACTGTTACTTGGTTTTTCTCACCACTGAACCTTCCAGAGCAGAATCACCCCCAGGGCAGAAGGGAATTTGGAGTCCAAAGCTCCTTCAGTACCTGGAATCTCTGCTCAGGCCACCACAGGGGAACCAGGTAGCATTATTAGGTTTGTTTTGTTGTTATGGATACTTCACACCAAAAAGCAACATGGAAAGCTCATGTAGGCAAATTATGTCGCTGACTCAGCTGAAATAAAGCCCATTACAGAAGTGAAAGGATGTCTGACCCTAAACTGCTTTGGTTCCACAGCCTCACATGAATGACAGAAAAAGGGAACATACAGAGCTTGGTTCATGCTCCAACATGGGGATTTTCCAAAGCTTTCTGGCTGCTGAATCATGCTTCTGGAGAAGCAGAATCAGCACCTGAACCACAGACACTGAGCACTGGCAGTGGAGAAACCACCCTCTGGCCTGTGCCAACAGGCCAGAGTGGAAATACAGGCTTGAGGTTACAGCCAGAACTTACTCATCAGACACTTCGATGGAGGATTTCTTGTAGCCACCTTTTCTTTTCTCCTTTAGCATCCCGAATTTCCTTCCCATCCTTACCAGCAGCAGGATGACCACGATGATGGAAGGGAGAAACACCAAAATGGACAGCAATGTTGCTGAGGTCAGCTGGAAGGAGAGACCTGCAGGGAGACACAGTTGTACCAGCAGTGAAATACAGTGAAATTCAGCTTTTCTAAGTCCCTGGGACAAACATTCAGCCAGGACACAGCTTGGTGGCCTTTCCATGTAAAGCACAGGGCTGGCAGATTTGAAACAGCCTGTCACCAAATCTGTGGGATTCCTGTCACAAACCCAGCCCTGACGGGTGCTTGAGATGCAAAGAACTACAAAGGAAGGCAGGTCACGACACAGTTCTATCAGCACGTCTGAGCTGCAAATTTGGGGCAGGTCTGGCACGCAGAGCACATGAGGAGACTGAGCATTACTGACAACCAGTGCTTGTGATGTGAGCATTGTTTTTAGGCCAGTGTTTCCTCAACGTTTAACTTGTTCTACTGCAGTATTTGGAGACTAAAACTCCTGAACAAAGGGACACTTTTGATTTCTGTTATTGCCACAGCTCCCTCTGCCCCTTCCTGCCCCAAATAAATCCAATAGTTCTCAATGTATTGAGCTGAGAATGCAGGGCTGAGGTAACTCTTTCTGAAACTTTAACAAGGAACTCCAGGGAACATCTTCCAGGTGATGCTCAGAGTTCCAGGATCCCAACATAGCTGAAATGCAGATCCATTACACAGCTGAGGCCAAGCCATGGAAATGGAGCCTTACCCCTCTCTGTAACTACCAGCACAGTCTGGGGGATGTTGTGGTACACATCTGGAGGATTCTTCACACTGCAGAAGAATGTCCCGTTGTCACTCAACTCTGGGCTTTGGATAGCAATGGAAGCATCACCATTGGCAACATTCCCGACCCAAGATACCCTGTCTTTGAACTTTCCCACTGTTGTTGGGTGTGGAATGGACTGATAATGGAAAACCTAAAAGGAGGCAGAGACGATAATTGTGTCAATAAAACACTCATCCAAGAAAGCAAAGAAAAATGCTTTTTGGATTGAAATCATAAAGGAATACACATTAAGAAGTCAGCAAGAATACTTCCTATACAAGAGAAACAAAACTACCAGTCAGATCTTGACAGTGATACTGTGCATAGCATAATGCAGCACTTGTAGCAAAGCCCTGAATTTACCCACTTTATCATGTTTATGCTATTTTGCATTTACACTGAGTATTTTTTTCCCAAGGAACCCCAAAGGGAAAGAAGGCAACAAAGCCTCCCAAACCACAAAGTGATGCAGCAGCACAGCAAAGCAAACAAAATTCAGATTTTCAGCACACAAAGAGGCCTGGTCAGAGTCCACTAGAAAAAGGCTCCCTATTCCACTTACTGTCTCCATCTGGCCACCATCAAGGGGTCGGTATGTCCAGTACACCAAGAGGTTCTCAGTGATGGGGGAACTGGATTTGAACGAGCATTTCAGCAGGGCTTGCTCACCAACGAAAGCTCTCACTTTAGGGCTGGCTTTAATTTCCAGGGAAAGAACATTGCAGGCACCTGATGGAACAGGCACAAAAGACAAGGATTAATTTCTTGTTGCCAGTAAGGTGCAGGAGTACTGATATCCCAAAAGTACCAACACTGTGCAGGTCATCCATGACCCAAAGACTGAAGCAGACTAATCATCCTTCACAATTAAATTCGAAGGAAAGCAAACAACTTCCATAACCAATTCTCCGTGGGACTAGCTGTAAATAAAGTATCTGGAAAATACCACCAAGAGCCTGCTTATATTTAGATGTGGAGATAAAGACCTGAGAAATGGAATCTCTGATGAGATGCAAAGTACCAGCTTTAGCTACTTTATTTTAAGGTATCTTTACTTTAAGGCAATTCTGGCTCTGTCTGTCTTGCCACAGACCCTGAATTCCGCATGCACCGGGCCAAGAGCCACCCCGCAGCGGTAAGAGCTCTTAGTTCTTGTTTCCAGCGTGTGCATCGCCCCTGCCTGGCTCAGCCGCTGCAGGCTCAGCCCGCCCGGCGCTCCGCGGAGCATCGCTCACATCCCGCCTTTGGCAAACCTCCCACTCCCGGCTTAGGAAGGAGGAGACGGCGATACTGTGCAGGAAGTTCTGCTCTGGTGGTGGCACCTTATTCCGCTGCTGTGCGGGCTCCGAAGGAGCAGGAATGGGATTATATTCCCGCGCCGCTTCCAGCGCCCCGCGGAGCGCACAGCGCGGCCGGAGCGACCCCGCGGCCATCCCCGCCCCGGGACGGCCCTTCCTGAGCTTCCCACCGCCCCGGAACGGCCCTTCCCGAGCCTCCCACCGCCCCACGGACCGTCCACCGCTCCGGGACGGCCACTCCCGAGCCTCCCACCGCCCCACGGACCGTCCACCGCTCCGGGACGGCCACTCCCGAGCCTCCCACCGCCCCACGGACCGTCCACCGCTCCGGGACGGCCACTCCCGAGCCTCCCACCGCCCCACGGACCGTCCACCGCTCCGGGACGGCCACTCCCGAGCCTCCCGCCGCCCCACGGACCGTCCACCGCTCCGGGACGGCCTTTCCCGAGCCTCCCACCGCCCTGGGACAGCCATTCCTGAGCTTCCCACCGCCCCAGGACGGCCCTTCCCGAGCTTCCCACCGCTCCATGGACCATCCACCGCCCGCGAAGCATCCGCTGCCCCCGGAGCCGCATCCCGGGCCCTTCCCGCCCGGTTCCCACGCGGGACCCCCCGGCTCCACCGCACCGCGGGTAGCGCCGCTCCCGTCCCGCCCTATCCCAATCCATCCCATCCCGTCGCATCCCATCCCCTCCGCGCCCCGTTACCGAGCAGCAGCAGCAGGACCCCCTGCGGGAGGAGGCGGCCGCCGGCCCCTCGGAGCCGCATCCCTGCCGGGCTCAGCCCCGGAACATGGCGCTCACCTGGCGCAGGTGAGGGCGGGGCAGCCCCAAAATGGCCGCGCCACCTGGGCACACCTGGGGCGGCCGCGCAGCCCCGGCCGTGCCATCCCGGAGGGGCTGCTCACCCCCTAGTTCCCCACCCTCGGGTCGGGACCGCTCACCCCGAACCCCCCACCCTCGGGTCGGGGTCAGCCCCCTGGGTGCCTTTTCGGCACTTTTGGGGGGCAAACCTGCTCAGCTGGGGGGCTGCGGGTCCGGGGCACAGCCCCCCACTGACCAGCACAGCTCTCAGCAAAGTGCATTTATTTGTGACACGGAATGGAAAGTGAAAAGACACGTAATGTGGCCGGCACATTACAGGCTATAAAGCCATAAAAACACTCTTCAAAACAAACAGGTCGCTGCTTTGTTTTGGGGCTGGTTAAGTATCATAACAGGTTTGATTTGAGGCTCGTTGAGTATCACAACAGGTTTGATCTGGGGCCAAAGGAAGGGCAGTGTTGGGAGCGGGAGAAGGAAAAGGAGGGGAGCCATGGAAGGCACTGCCCTCAACCCCCACAGCAACAAAACCCCCAAAGCTGCAAGAGATGAATATGAAAACCACACCAACTGATGAATCTCCCCACTAATAGTAAAGAGCACACATTGCCCAGCTCTAACACTGTCCATTTAAAGTAGAAAAGGGATTTAAAGGAAGTTTGTTGTAAAAACTGGCTGCTCCTCTGCTCCCTCACTGATCAGTCTTTGTTTTCCTGATGTCAAGGCAGACTTTGGGGGAGGAAAAACAGGGCAACAAAAGGCACATAGTGATTTTTAAGGTGCAAGAGTGCATCTGCTCAAAAACTTCCAAACCCTCCATTCAGTCAGACATCTTGGCACTTTGTTCAAATCTTCTGGCATTTTTTCATCTTCAGAGCAACCTTCTCCAGGTTCTGCAGGTGTGAAGATGAAGGAAAGCTCCTTGTTCGTGGGACAAGTTTCTCCTGCTTTGCTTTACTGAGGAAGTTCAGAACTCGTGCAGTGTCACCCTCTTTCCTTGCCAGAATTTCAGGTTGAGCAGAGGTACCACGTTCACAGCATGAGGTGTCTGTAATTCAGCTTTGTTCTAACATCTGAAATTACAGGCTTTCACCATCTGCTTTAGAAGTGCCTAAGAAGAAAGATTATAAGAAAAACAAACTCATTACTCAGGGTCACACCTGAAAACAAAAATAATAGAAACAACTGCTGACCTCAGAAAGTGAGTGGGTAAAATTGTGCTGAAATGTTTAAGCAAAGCCAGCAACTATGGAAACAGCTCGAGTCTTCCTGCAGCAATTTTAAAACAATAAAGATTAAATGAATAAAAAAGCAGATTCAAAACTGGCAAAAGGAAATTAATTCATTCCTCTTTATCCACAAAGCAGGAATGTCATGGAAAGCAGCAACAGCAGCTTTACTACAAATGATCCCCAAGACTAGGGTGGAGAAATCTCTTGTACATTTAAGAGGCAGTTTCTCTTTGCTGCCGTTTATCTGCCAGTCTCCCTTTGAAGGATCTCCAACAGCAAAGTGTGACTGTGACCTCAACTCTTTCTGTTTATGGCACTCATGGCCTGTTAACTGTGAATAGCAGTGAAATACCTGAGAGATTCTGTCTTAGAAAGCCCCCAGGAACACTGAGACATTAATTAGAGATGGATACCTGCACTGTGTACACCAATTAGACCTTTAGTCTTCTAATGGACTGTCTTCCTTTTCTTCTCTCCTCTTCAGGCTCTCCTTTTCTTTACTGTTATTAAAAGAAACAAGGAGGGGGGGAGGGAGAAGAAAACAGAAGCCCAAATCAGTGTCAGATATCCTGAGCAGGAGGATGTTCCGAGTCACACACGGCAGATATAAGGAGTTACATGATAAGAGAAGTGTGTTAATGTTTGGTGACCACAGTGCCAGGCTCAGGAGAGAGAGTGATCATCTGCCAGCTACCACCACAGCAGCTGGATCCTTCTCAGAGTGAGGAGCCACCGTGAAGGGCAAGAGCCAAACGAGGACTCCAGAGCTGGTTCATCCTGGGTCTCTGTTCTGCCTGCAGACACGCAGCTAATTATCACTAATTGTGTTGGCAGTTTTGCATTGTAGATGTTCAGTGCAGGGTCCCAGCCAGTAATTGAGGGGAGCCACTGAGATACACTTGACAAGCTTTCCCAGGAGCCCTTCCCTCCCTCCTCTGTCCTTACAGTTCAGCGTCTGCCACCTCAGTCCTCTTCTCTTGCGCTTTCCTGCGACGCTGTCGACAGATAATCACAACTGCCACCACGATGATCATCAGCACAGAAGCAGATCCAATGGCCACGGCCAGGAAATGGATTTCTGAGAAATTCACTGTGTGGAGGGAGACAGAGAAATGAACCAGAGGGACAAACAGGGGGCTGTGGTGTGAGGCATGAGACTGAGGGCCTCCATGTGTGAATAAAACCTTTCCTTAGGCTCCTTTTCCCCCTCTATCTTCTACCTACCCTCATGCTTTCTACTTATAACCCCTTTTCTTCCATAATTTTCCCAAATGTGGAGAAAGACCGGGTTCACAAGACCTCCTGGGGAAGGGGGGGGTTCTTGTCCTCTCACCTTTCTGCACAACCCGGAGTCTCACTTCCCCAATGGTGCCATAAACATCTGGTGAGTTGGTCACCTGGCAGGTGAAGGTCCCGTTGTCGGTGGGCTGCAGGTTCCAGATCATGATGGAAACATCGTTACGCTCGACATTCCCATCCCAGGTGACTCTCTCCTTAAACCGCCCCGAAGGAGGCTTGTGGGGCTCCTTCAGGTAGTAAAACACCTGCAGGAATCATGGAAAGATGGAAAGGTCTGGGTTGGGAGGAGCCCTGAGCATTCCAGGGCACTGTAAGTCGTGCCAGGTACAGGATGCCAGCTAAGACAGGGCTGTGGTGTCAGCAGGCACAGCTTCATCAAGCCACAAATATTTCAACCCTGGTCACCCAAAACTAAACACAAACAATGTTTTTTTAGCCAGGGTCTATAAACAGAACTCATTGCTCAGATTAATCATTACAGGTGGCAGAGAAAAGGCCCAAATGTTCAAAGTTGTGGGTCTCAGGTGTGCATGTCCATACCCACAGCTGCAACTGCCGCAGTCACTGGGCTCACCCAGTGCTGGGTCATGGGACTGGTTTGTTGGGGCAAACCAGTTTGAAACGGAGCATGAAGATCTCACTCACCGGCTCGTGGGAGCTCATGTCCTCGGGCTGGAAGTTCCAGGTCACTGACAGCTGCTGGCTGATGGGGCTGCTGCTGGAAAAGGTGCATTTCAGCCGCTGGTTTGTGCCGTTCACAGCAACCACCTCCTTGGGAGTGTAAACTTCCACTGCTGCCGCCAGCCAAAATGCTGCAGGGAAAACACAGGGGGGAAATCACTGTCTGGGTGTGAGCTCATCACTGCTCCGGGTCCGTGTTTACTCTGGGCAGAGCCTGCCTTATCTGGTCCTGGCAATGATTGTCTCAGCTATAACTGCTGAGGGGGGTGATCCTGCAGATTTCTTCAGAAAATCAGTCCTGCCCATTCAAATTGGGCTGCTGAGACCCAGGAAATAACTTCTAATTCCTTTTTTAGAACGAACCTCATGCACACCATGGTGAAAACTGCTCTTACTGATGTGAGAAAGGCCTGTTGGAGGGTTAAGAGCCCAGCTGGACAACTGCAGTCAAATATAGTCAGGCTGAGGAACTTCAGGGGAAATCCTCAAGGTAAAGTGCATTTGTTCATCAAAGAAACATCCTCTGTTAACCACACCACCACAGCTGCTGCTTTAAAAATAAGTGAGCATTGCTGAGTCAATGCTGGCCTGAGAGAAGGACAACCAGCAAGAGGGACAACAGCAAGGCACAGAAAAGAGGAAAATGAAAAATAGGAAAACCAAAGAATTGCTAGTGAAGAAAAAAAATGAATGATTTCCTGTCACTTTAAGAAATTAACTTACCCCAGTGTGATTCAAGCCAAAAAAAGCTTATCTAAGGTTGTAAAATAGGGCTTCATAATGGAGATATATTTAAAAGTAATTTATAACCAAAGACTTCCTTCCAAATAACCTCTTATCTCAAAAGGGAAAGTATTTGAAATGCCAAAGCATCCAAGGTATTCAGATTTGGAAAACTTCATTGGCAGAGATTGTGTTTCTTATCCAAAGATCCAGTGCCAAATCTTCTCATTAAAAAAACAAAATAAACAAAGAAACAAACGAACCTGTGGGAAATAAGTTTGAAACACTTTTTCCAAGTCAGATTACATCCATGTGCTCGTGCATTTGGGAAAAGAGGACGTGGTATACTTAAAATTCAGGTATTTTGATATAAACCACTGAAACTTCAAGAGTTTGTTAGTCTGGAAATGTCACAGTATAAAGGAGCCGAACCCGGGGCTCCTGAACAATCTCTGATTGTTTAGGAACAAAGGTAGGAAAAATGGTCTAAGAGTAAAGTTCAGATTCCCGGCAGGAGAGAAAAAGACGCTGTAACCCGAGCGCAGGAGGGGATCAATGTTCTTCCGCCCGAACACGCCTAAACCTGTTTGTGAAGAAACTCAATCACTTCATGTCACTTCCAGCAAACCCCGGAGAGAACGAATTGCGGCACAACAAGTACCTGAGGAAAGTCTCTGTCTCCGTGAGAATTTAAGGGACAGGAGGAGGAGAGCCAGGATGGCAGCGGGGCCAGGCAGGGGAAGGTTTCCTTACCTGGGAGCTGCACCCCAAGGACCAGCACAGCACCCGCCGAGGTGCGGCCGCGCATCGGGAGGCACGTCGGGGCTCACGGGGTGAGCGCTGCTGGAAGGAGAAAGTCCTCTCAGGCTCTCGAAAACTGGGACAAAATTGGTTTCTCAAAGTCCTCCCAGCACATCAGAGCAAATTCCTTCCTGCCAGCTTGGCCTGCAAGGCAACCTGAGCGCTCTTGGTGCTTGAGTCAGCACTCCCTGCCCTGGTACCGTGGGAAGGTGCGGCAGCACCAATCACTTCTCCGGGTAAAACAGGGAGATTTTCAAGGTAAGATTAATTTCTTCTCCCTCCCATATTCCTTTGCTCTTTTGTGTTGCAATCATTCCTCCTCCCAGCTTCCACCTGAAACCACTCCCCTCTTGTGGGAGGTAGTTTTGCTTCTAAAAGAAAATTTGCCCGAAGGTGTTCATAGACAGCTCAAAGGAATGAGGGCCCTGGTTTGGGTTTTTTTGTTTGTTTGTTGTTGGTTTTTTTCCCCAAAACCTGCAAAGAGTCTCAAAAGAGCAACCCAAAACAAACAGTCTGTGACAGCAATGTGGGCACAGGTCCGGTGGATTGAAGCATCCCACCAAAAGGCAGATACCTACAGTACAATGATTTTAACATTCCTTGGTTGCAGCCAACCCACAGAAGGATTGGGAGACTGCTTGGGAAGTTCTTGGAAAAGTCAGAAGACAAGGACACTGGACATGAGTCCAGCTCAGGGTAGTCCAGGCACAGCTGTGGAAACCTCATGGTGCTTCACAAGTGAGGAACTCCGTGGGACACAAAATATTTTGCTGGAGACACGTGGCAGTTGTCAGAGCATGAAACTGAGCCCTGTGTGTGTTGGCAAAATAAGGATGTTTGCATTCAACGGCCATAAATCACTGCAACAGCAGAATCTGTGCTGGCTGTGGCAGCGTTTGGTCCATGGAGTCATCCCCAGGTTATCAGCTCTAGTTGTGACTGATGCTGATTTTCCAAGGCAGGGCTGGGGAGGGTGCCCGAAGCCCTGGGTGGTTTGAGACACTTCCTTCAGCTGAGGAGCAGAAGGAGGGAACTCTTAGGAGTTTTTGGTTTACCAGAGACACACCGAGAGAATGTCAGATCTGGCCAGAACGTTTTGTAGAAAGAGGACAACAGATTCTCAGAGTTCTGCTGAGGGGCAACCAAATGGATATTTCTCCCATTTGCTTCTATAACATTCTTGGGTAATTTCTGAGGAGAATGCTGAATTTCTTTTTAACTTTTAAACTTCAAGTTACGAATCTTGCAATATAAAGAAGCACTGACGCAAACAATCTCGTGGATTGTCGACAGAACAGCACAGAGAATATCGGGTCTGTTGATGTGTCTCTGCTAATAGCTCTGAGACACCAAGTATCTCTATTTTCACAGGAATAATTTAGCCCCTCGTTAACCCTTCATCACTGCATCTCCCCTGATTTCCATTCAGTAACTATTCCAAAACATCATCTCATTTTCTTTCATCACCACCCTGAACATTTATCGGGCTGGGGGGTTGTTCTGATTGTGTTCAAAGCACTGCAAGGCAGTTCTTAGCAGGCAATTTGCAGCCACTTCCTAACACCCTAACTTTGCAGCCCCTTCCTAACTTCCTATTTCTGCGAAGAACTGGGGACAGGCTCTATTCCCATCTTTACTTTTACTAATCTTCATTTTATTTCAAAGCGTGTTAAGAGAAGATTATGTCCCTGGCACACTCAGTAGTAACGTAAATTCTCTGATGTTTCATTTTGAAACTGAAATAACTAAAAGAAAGCTCTAGGAAGCGTCCTAATAAAGCAAATAGGGCCCACAACACTGGGATTAGCCACGTCAGTAAACAGTGAATTCTTGGGAAGGAGTGAGAAGCCACCTCCATCCCTCAGGCATCTGGGAAGGAGTCCCTTGAGGTCTGTGCCAGGTGCAGAATGTGGAGAGCCCCGTGGAAGGAGAGAGATTGGGATGGTTTGGAATGTCTTCCCTGGACCTGAGCCTCCAAATCCCCACGATCCTCCCAACACTTGAGCAGCTCTGTCGGCTTGGAGCAGAGGGAGATGGACGGGCGGTGTGTTCCCACTCTGTTCGTGCCGCATCCCTGCTGGAAAGAGAAACCTCTCACAGATCCTCCGTAACGAGCTGAAAGATGAAATTCTCAAAGTCTTCCCAGCACAGCGGAGGAATTCTGAGCCCCCCCTGCCCCGGGGTGGGTCTGTGCCTGCCCCACACCCAGGTTGGGAGGGAACGGCCCCTCCGCGCGGTCCTGGCCGGGGCAGGAGCCCCCTCTAGTGGGGACCGGCCACTGCCAGGCGGGATGGCCAACCCCGGGCTGGAGAACCCTCCAAAAATGATGCTGGAATCCTCTGGGTGGGCCAGTGGCACAGGGGGCGAGCACAGGGGCTGGGCTGCTCCCGGCAGGGCACGGAAGGATGTCCCAGCTCCCGAAGAGCAGCCCGTACGGGCTCGGTGCTCTGCCCATGCAGGGGCTCCTCATATGGGATTTCTGATCCCTCTGTTTTGCCTTCTAGGGTCTCAAGGGGACCAACAAGGAAACCAGAGAGGGAGTCTTCATGAGGAATTGTAGGGATAGACCAAGGAAGAATGGGTTAAAACTAAAGAGAGTAGGATTAAATGGGATATTAGGAAAAATCCTTCCCTGTGAGGGTGGGCAGGCCCTGGCACAGGTTGCCCAGAGAAGCTGTGGCTGCCCCATCCCTGGGAGTGTCCAAGGCCAGGTTGGATGGGGCTTGGAGCAACCTGGGATAGTCAAAGGTGTCCTTGCCCATGGCAGGGAGTGGAACTGGATGCTCTTCTTTACAGTTCCTTCCAACCCAAACCATTCCACGATTCTACATGAACTCCAGAAACTCTCTCTTTGAAAAGCTGATAGGAAGGTCCTGATTGCAAATCTAGTCCCGTCTCATTTCTCCTGCTGCTCCCAGGGCAGCTGCCAGAGCCCCCCTGAGGCTCGGATGGGCTGATGCAGAGCAGCCACCCCTCGCTGCCAGTGACGTCCTGTGAAGACATTTTGAGCCTCTGCACTTCCTGGCTTGGGCTTATTTCACCCCACGTGTCCCGGCTCTGCCTTGGCTGCTCGCAGGTTCCACTGGAAACAGTGAGTCCTCCCAGCCCTGCTGTCAGCAATTCTGGGGAAGCATCCTGAGCCTCTTGCTTGTGAGCAGACCTTGGAAAGCCACCGTGTTCTTTGCTGCCTCACAGGGATGCCAGTGTGATGTGGTAGAGAAGAGCAAGAGGAGGAGGAACACAAGGATGAGGTTGGAGCCGTCCTGGCCTCTCCTGGGGCTCCTGCTCTGTGCAGGTGAGTCTTCAGGCAGCAGGGTTGGAGCTTGATGCAGTGTGAACTGTAAGGTTCTGTGGGTTAAATTTTATTTTTCATGCCTTATCCATGCAGTTTTCTTACACTATTTTATGATCCTGGGTAAATACATCAGTTCAGAGTCAGTTGGATATCCCATGGGAGGAATTTCCACCTCACCAGTTTCAACTGAGCTGTTGGTTTAGGATGAAGTGCAGAGGATCTGCAAAGGCTCCAAAAAAGCTGGTAACAATGAGATAAGTTTGAAAGATAATTAATTAGGAGGTACTACAATAAAACTTCAACTACTCTGCCAATGTGCTACAAACACCAACTGCTAATCTTTGGGAAGATGGAAAACATCTGGTCTAGCAATGGCCTGTTCTTTTTTTCAAATTTAAATTCATCTATAGAAAGAAAAAAGCATCAGACCACCTTCTCTCCAGCCAAGCCCTATGTCTGTGGAATTTCAAATCTACAATTACTTCCTATTGACAAATATCTTTAAAGGAAATCACAAGTCTGATTCACATCTAAAAACTATTTCTTTAATATTCCAGCTCCAGAGCCTCTCATGGAGCTGGTTGTTTCCTACAGGGCAGAAAACTCACAAAAGATAAACTGTTTTACAGCCTTAAATCGAGGGTCAGGGTCCCACCTGCAGTGAGTTCACAAGGTTCTTACTGCAGAAACCAGGCAGGATTTTCCAGCAGTCTTTGCTCCATGATAATAAAGCACAATTTTAGAGTGTACAGCTTGCAATAACAACCCTTCTTCTAAACTGAGTCAGAAAATTATTCAAGTTTCCATTCTGGGTTAAGCTGTGTTAAAAATGGCTTTCAAGGGAAAAGGCTTAATTTCAAAACAACATCCTGTCTCACTACCAGAATATTTCTGATGTCTTCAGCATGAATATAGGATTATAAACATCTCGTTAAAGCAGCTGAGTTCAGAAAGGATATCCTGGAATTAGGGAAGGTGTATCATATCAGGGGCTAAATTACTTAATACTTCTTATTTTTTCTTTCATAGCTGGTGTTGCAGCTCAGGAGGGTAAGTGTGTTTTACCATCATTCTTACCTATTTAATATGATCAAAAGACCAAATATGCCTCACAAGTGAGGGCTGAAAGTCAAATAGAAATAATTGAATTTTGCACATATTGTAGGATAGGAAAAATTCACTGTTTATTAATTGACAGTGAACTCAGTGAAGGAAAAATTGGCTGTCATGAATTGTCCTTAATTATTACCAGTGAGCCCCAAGCAAGGCTGGGCATTTTCCAACAGCAACAAGCAGCAAGGCAATAGTGAGGTGATATTTTAACACTCCTTATTCTCTTCTTTGCAGATGAAGCACAGGAGGGTAAGTGAATTTTACCAGCATTCTTAACAATGTGACATAAAGACTGCACATGTCTCACTGCTGAGGACTAAAAAGCAGATTGAAATATTTGAGTTTTCCCCTTGGTTTCCTTTCTACTTGGTCTGCCTGCCCATGAAGAATTCCTGGTGGAGATTTCTGGTACCACGGTGACAATCACATGTCCCTTGACCTCAGACAGCATAAGCTGGGAGGGAAAAGGGGGAACAACAGACACAGACGACACGAGGAAGTACATTCTAAAGGACCATGACAGCTCTCCTGTCTACCTGAGCTGTGCATCAGGGAGTGAGAAGCATGAGCTGTACCTGAATGCCAGAGGTGAGTGAAAAGCCCTCAGTCTACAGGCTAAAGCCTGCACAGTTCAGTGGTGGGTTATCAGGAGCTGAGACTTGATTTTCAGCACTGCTGGAAGTCAGATTAGATACTTTAAGGCATCTCAAATGGCGCCAGATACCTGAATTTAGGCAATCAAATCTTCTAGTTTCACTGTGCACCAAAATGATCACTGTGTGTTTGATTCTCCTGGATCACTCTTTTCCCAAGGGAAATTCCCCAGCAGTAGGTTGGAGGGGAAAGAAACTGCACAGCAGTTTGTGCTGGAAATTACACAGCGCTTTAAAACAAAGAGAGAAAATGTACCAACAAATGAAAAACTGGGTACAAACAGCTGGGAAAAATAAACACCCAGTGGGAGAGATTACTTAAAAATGTAGTAGTTTCTTCAGCACTTGGTGCTTTTGCAAAAAGACCTTTCTTCCTCCTGACAGACAGAAGGTGAGTGTGATGCTGTGCAGCCCTTCCCTGCACAGGCAGTGAAAGAGTCTGAGAGCCCAATTTTTGGCCAAAGGAATCTCCTCTTCCATTCTGTTTGCTCTTTTCCCCTTCCCACCAGAGCTGTTATCTCTCTGCCAGCACTAATGAGATGAGTGGGGCCAGGGCTTTCCCTGCTGGAAGGGAAGGGAGCCCAGCTCTGAGCATCCCCATCTCTCCTCCTGGCAGTGTGTGCCAACTGCGTGGAGCTGGACACCCTGACGGTCACAGGGATCATCGCTGCGGATCTTCTCATCACCCTGGGGGTGCTCATTCTGGTCTATTACTTCAGCAGAGACAGGAAGGGGCGAGCAAGCACCGGTCCTGCCCCTCGGCCACGAGGTAGGAGCCGTTTCAGGCTTCTCTGCTCTCCGTGGTGGCCACTGGGCACTAAATGAAGCCCCCATGGTGTGATGGAGCACCCTCTGCTCTCCCTGAGCTTCCAAACAATGCTCCTGCTTCCCACATCTGTTGCTGCAGGGTGCCTTTGTGCATGGGATGGGAACAGCTGCTTTGGCAGAGTTTCTGCCCATGGGAACACATTTCCCATTGGGTCTGTGCTGGGGCCAACCCTGCAGAGCAGATGCTCCTGGCAGCAGCTGGCTCTTTGAAAGCTCTAAGCTCCTAAGAAAGCCATGCAAATTGACCTGTGGATCCGTGGCATTTCCCTGGGATCCTCATGGAAGTCCCTCGTGCTGTGTTACCCGGATCATCACAAGGATCACCTCTCTGTGCCTCTGTTTCAGGTCAGAAGACGCAGCGTCCTCCCCCTGTTCCAAACCCAGACTATGAGGTAGGGAATGCTTTCCATCCCTCTGCTGGCTGGGGAGGGCAAGCCAGGTTGGGAATTGGTAGAATTTATCTTTTTGATCCTTTGAAGAAGCATCCAGTCCAGCTCCAAGCTTTCCCATGAATGGAGGAAAAACGGTGCTGAGGGTGAAGCCCCTTCTCCCGGTGCTGCCACAAGGATTTGGGAACAGAACTGCAGCTCCCTGTGCTCTGCACCCACCACACACCAGCATTGTGTCTGCTCTGCTGTGCTTTTCCCCAAGTGTTATGTGGACTAAGATAAGAGTTCCCAAATTAACATCTTTTTTTCTTCCCACAGCCCATCCGGAAAGGCCAGCGGGAGGTGTATGCAGGCTTGGAATCCAGGGGTTTCTGAACTTCCCAGGATGACAGGCTGGAAGCACAGGAGCTAAATGCTTCTGCACATCTTGGTCCCAGCTCTCTGCAGCTCTGCTGAGGCATTTTGTGGTAAGCCAGGTCAGGCACCTGCTGTCCCACCCTGGTGTGTGCCTTGGTTTGACATCAGGAAACAGCAACAAATGAACAATTGGCAAGAGGAGTTTTCCTTCTCATTAAAGGACTGCAGCCTCACTCATGGTTCCTGGCCTTCTTTTCCCTTACATTTCTCTCTACTCCAGTTCATACTCTGGTTTTCCCTTTCCACTTAATTTCTGCCCTGAGTGCCTCCACTTTTGCCCAGTGCCTCTCTGGGCAGCGAGTGGATCCTTCAGAGTGTCTGGCCTCTGACCTTGTCTAGACCTCATGTTCACAACCTTGTCTTGATTTGCTGCCCAGGACTGTAGCAAAAGGAACACAGACAGTCAATATATTAAAAACAAAATGCCACAACAGCACTGGGACAGGTTAAGAAGGAACCAAGTGATGCTGGAACATTTCTGGTCTAACACTGGCTGAGCCACCCACGGTTCTGTTACAGAGCAGAGCAACAGCTCTGAGGAAAGGAAACAGCAGCAGTGATGGGGGCTGGGGGTGGTTTAACCCTTGAGTTTCAGTGTGGGGGGATAAACACCCAGCCAGCCCCATGTGCAGGTTGCTGTGCTCAGCCGCAGGATGTGGTTTGGGAGGCACAGCTGGGTTTGCCATACAAGGCTCTGAACAGCGAGCAGGAAGGTTGCAAGATACAAACAGCACTAACCCCCAGCAGCTCCAAAACCAGTCTGGGTGCTCACCTTCTGCAAAACAGCACTGCTCCAGGGGTGCCTGCTCAGCCCAGCCATGGAGCCCATTCCAGGGGTGGGATGGGAGAAGTTTGGACCACTCTGGGTGTACAAGATCTGAACTTTGGCTTCAGGTTACACCCCAGTGCTTCTGCCACTGTTTATGGAGTATATAAATGTACAAGTTTGCCCTCTGTTTGCCACAGCCACTGCCATCCCACACACTCCTTGTCTCAGTGGGATAAGCACCCACCCAGTGACAAGACCTCTCTGCCTCTGTGCTCACCTGCACTGGAGAAATATTTCTTTGTCCTTCCAAAGGTGAGGTGCTGACGAGCCTCTCACAATGTGGCTCTTGGATTTGTGCTTCTCCTGCTCTTTGGGTGGGGTTGGCCACCTTTGCTCATGGCTTTGAGATCTGATGGTAATGAAAGAGCTACAAACTAGGCAGTAATTTTTTAAATGAAGTCCTACCCAGATGGCTTTGCAGGTAAAGGCAGGTATTGACATATTCTACCTGCAATGGCCACATCAGGCTGACCCCCCACTGGACAGGAGAGAGCACAAAACCCACCAAGACATTATTCTGCTCCCCTAAAGAGCAAAATGTTGTCATGTAAGACCCAACACCATAGGAAAACAGGTTCTTTCCTTGTTCATTGCCAACAAGGCTGATCACACACTGATCCCTCTAAGGGCACCTGTGAGGCACCCACAGCTCTGCACAGACTGCATGTTGTTTGCTGTATCACATGTCACGGATTTTTGGGCAGTTTTTATTGTGTTACCTCTTTTTTTCCTTTATGCCACTGAAAAATGGTGCAGTGGATTGCCTGAGCCACAAGGCAATTCTCAGCCCAGTGCTCTCTAAAGCCTGGCACCCAGACTCATAGCAAAGCAGGAAAACACAACCTACAGGTGTGTGCAGCAGGTACAGGGAGAGTGACCTGGTTTCTGAGGTCTCTAACTGCTGGCTGGTGTCTGCCTCCCATGGTGGGACAGGCAGGATCCTTGTGGTTCTGTGGACATCCAGGCAGATCCCATCAAACATGCACCTTCCCCAGATTCCACATCCTATCCAAGGTGCATCTTCCCAGATTCCCAATCCCATCCAATATGCACCTTCCCCAGATTCCAGATCCCATCCACTGTGCATCTTCCCAGATTCCTGATCCCATCCAATATGCACCTTCCCCAGATTCCAGATCCCATCCAGTATGTACCTTCCAGGGACCTCAACACAACAGATGGAGCAGGGAGGTTGTGGGACAGGCTTATCTTTAATGAGAGCAATACAGAAGTGCAGGAGGTTGTGGAATGAGCACAGCACTAAAGCAGCCCACCCTGGCATGGAGCAGGAGGGATCTCCAGGCAAAACCTGCATGTTGGTGGAGTCACAGCCTGCAGAGTTCCCACCTCACTTGCGGGCCCGCGCGGGTGCCAGCCGGCTGTACTGCCCATCATCCCGCTCTCCGAGGGGCTGGCAGGGAAAAAAGGGGAGATGAAACCATGTCTGTCCAGTCCTCTCCTTGCCAGGCCTTTGGCAAATGACCCTCCCCACACACAGAGCTTAACCCAGAGAGTAAGAGCTCAGTTTGCTCATCCTCAGGGTCATTCAGGGGAGGCAGCTGCCCCAGCAGAGAACAACCTGCAGAGTGTCTCAGTGCCTCCAGGCACTGAGTATCCCCCAGCAGTCCTGCCCTCATGGCAGCACGGAGCCCACACCACACTCAGGTGTGCTACAACACTCACCTGGTAGAGCTGGTCATTGGCAATCAGGTTCTGCCTGTCTGAAGCTAAACAGAGAGAGAAGGTGCTCAGGGATCAGGGGGGCCATGGGCAGCGTGGTGGCTTTGCAAACAAACCCAAGCTGCCACCTGGGTGCCACACAGCAGCTGCTGGAGATGCCCAGGCTCTGTTGTCGCCTCACCTCGTGACAGGCGTCCCCTGTCGTGGCCGGTGACGCAGTACACGGCCATTGCCAGCAGCACCGTGGCCATCACATCCGCCATCACGATCCCCGAGATGGTGGCAGCGTCCACCTCGATGCAGTTCTGGCACACTGGAAGCCCACAAGGACACAGACACTGAAAGCAGGACCATGTCCGGCACCCTGTGCCTTGGCTCCTGGGGCCGGTCTTGAGTCCAGAGTGCTCAGCCAGCTCTGCCAGTCCAGGCAGGCTCCAGCCCCAGGTTAAGAGAGGCCAGGGATGAGAGTTTGGCTTGTTGTGTCACCCAGAGCAGTGGTACAACCTGCCACGTGTCCCCCAGCACTCAGTGCAGGGCCAGAGAGTGGCCAGCAACGAGGCAAGTCACAAGCACTAACTGGGGCTGCAGAGCTCTCATGGTACACCAGATGCAGGGGAATCTGCAGCTTATCTGCAGCAAACTGACAGAGCAGCCCACAGACTCTGGGAAATCAGTTGTTCCCTCAAAACTTTGCTTGGGTGAAAACTCCAGGCAGTTCTGGCTCTAGAAACCAGGTGTACAAGACTTACTGCGATAGTGCACCTGGAGCTTTCTCTTTTTGCCTCCTGTTTCACACGTGTAGAGGCCTCTGGGATCATCATAAACTCCACTCAACTCCAGCTGAGGTGTGTCTCCAACAGGAATCCCATCTTTCATCCATGAGACTGAACCTTGTTGGGCTGTTCCACACTGCAAGAACACTTTCCCACTGGATTCTTTCACGGTTATTTTATTTTCTGTGAAAAAAACCCCAACAAGATTACAAAGAGCTTCAATGCTGAGTTATCAACTCTCACAGTGGGGCAGAACTCAGAGCTCCGTCATGGAGATGAAGAATCATGTCAGGTTGTCCCTGAGCAGCAGAAAGGCCACCACAGACAAAAACGTCTGGAGAAAGCAGACTCTGCCATTACAAGGCAGGGTTGAACTATCACAGGGAGCAGCAGACACAGCTTCACGCTGTCACAGCAATGGTCTAGGGCAGGTAGAGCTGGCAGTGATCCCACCCTCACTGCACCAATTCCCTTTTCTCCAGGGACATTTGGAACCTCACATCCAGGTGGAAAACCCCACCAAGGCACAGGGCTCTTTCCCAGCACCCTCCCAGCACCCCAGACACCGGGAGCAACATGGGAGCACCTCCAGGGACCACGGCAAATGTCCCCCTGACCCAAGACCCAGGGACTCACCTTGGTTACCCCAGCTGGGCATGGCCAGGCTGGCAAGCAGAGCCCAGACAGCCAGGGCCCTTCCCCTCCACATGGCACAGAGCTGGTGGTGGTTCTGTCCCCTGTTCAGAGAACTCCTCACCACAACACACCACCCGCCCCAGAGCTGCGTCAGGTGCCGGATGCAGGGGCTGGAGCTGCTGCTGGGGATGGCTGGGGTGTTCTCAGCCTGCTCCTCACCCCAAACCAGCCTGTCCCTCACCCCAAACTAGCCTGCCCCATGGCAGGGCAGCTGGGGCTGAGGTGGGGATACAGTAATACCAACACAGGGACCCCTCAAGAAAATGGATTTTATCTCCAGCATCCACTGGCCCCCCCAACAGTTTTCACTGGGTGTCTTCCAAGCCATAGATCTCCAGCATCCACTGGTGCCTCCCAGACTATTGAACCCCAGCACCCACTGGTATGCCCACCAGATATAAACCTCCAGCAGCCACTGGTTCCCCAGCACCCACTGGTGTCCCCCCAGCTATTGAACCGCAGAACACACTGGTATCCCAGATACAAACCTCCAGCATCCACTGGTCCCCCCCACAGCAGTCACACACCTCCAGTTTTCACTGGTGTCCCCCAATCCATAGATCTCCAGTACCCACTGGTGTCCCCCAAACTATTGAACCCCAGCATCTATTGGTGTCCCCCAGACTACAGAACCCCAGCATCCACTGGTTTCCCCCCCCAAATTTAAACCTCCAGCATCCACTGGTCCCCCAGCACCCACTGGTGTCCCTCCAGCTATAGAACTCCAGCATCTACTGGTGTCCCCAAAACTACTGAACCCCAGCACCTACTGGTGTCTCCCCAGATATAAACCTCCAGCATCTACTGGTCCCCCAGCATCCACTGGTGTCCTCCCATGCTATAGAACCCCATCACTCACTGGTGTCTCCCCATCCACAGACCCGCTCAGCACCCTGGGAGCCCCCCAGCACCCACTGCCCCGTGTCCCCCCAGCCCCGCAGGTGTGTCCGGGCACAGTCTCGAACCCGCGGCCCCTGGGTTCAGCTTCGCGGCGCGGCGTGTCCCTGTCGGCCGCCGTAGTGGCGCTGGCGCGGCCATGGCGGCGCGGGCGGGCTCGCTGGTGGCGGCCGTGCTGGCGCACTCGGGCCGCCTCGACAAGGAGGACCTGGGCAGCCGCGTCCGCCGCCTCTCCCGCCGCGTCGAGGAGCTCAAGGCACGGCTGCGGACGGGGCGGGGACGCGGGGGGCGTAGGGAGATACGGGGAGTGGGGCCGGCGGAGCCGGGCCGGGTCGGGGTGCCCAGCGCTGGGTCATCCTGGAGTGTCCAGCCTGGTCCGGACTGAGGTGTCCAGCGTGGGGTGTCCAGCCCTGGGTCGTCCTGGGGTGTCCAGCGTGAGGTGTCCAGCCCTGGGTCATCCTGAGTGTCCAGCGTTGGGTGTCCAGATTGGGATGTCCAGCCCCGGGTCGTTGTGGGGTGTCGGGAGTGGGGTGTCCAGCGCTGGATCATCCTGAGTGTCCAGCCTGGTCCAGACTGGGATGTCCAGCTCGGGGTCATCCTGGGGTGTCTAGCCTGGTCTGGACTGGGATGTTCAGCCCTGGTTCATTCCAGGATGCCCAGCCCTGGTCCATTCCAGGGGTTCCCAGCTGTGGTTCATCCCAAGGTGTCCAGCCCTGGTTCATCTCGAGGTTCCAGCCATGGTTCATTTCAGGATGCCCAGCCCTGGTTCATCCCAGGGTTTCCCAGCCCTGTTGGGGTCCCTGCCCCAGGAGGTGACACTGTCTCTGTCTGTCCTCAGGGGGAAGTCTGCAACATGATTAACAAGAAGTACAGCGAGTTCCTGCCCAGCATGCAGAGTGCAGAGGAGCTGGTGGCACAGGTGGACGGACTGTCCAGCAACATCGACCTACTCAGGGTGGACATTGAGAACAAGGTGACTCCTGCAGGGTGCTGGGAGGTTCCACCCACTGTCACCCCAAATCTGCAGCCCCCACCCCATCGTGGGGTGTAGCAAAGGGACTGAGGGGAGGAGGTCACAGCCCCAGGGCTGCCAGAGCTCAAGGGGTGTTTGGACAACACTTTCAGGCATGTGGTGGGATTTTGGGGTGGATGGCAGGGCCAGGAGTTGGACTGGATGATCCTTGTGAGTCCCTTCCCACTCAGGATGTTCCATCATTCTGTGACAGACCCTGAGTGATGTCACCCCTAAGGAATGCCCTGAGGTGACACGGGGGTGTGTGACAGCAGGGTGTAGGTTCAGAGCTGTCATTAAGGGATTGTCTTCTTGTTGTGCAGGTGGGAAGTGTGTCACAGTGTCCTCCAGAGAGAAGGACCAGCCCTGGCTGGTGCAGGGGCTGTGACACACAAACTGACCAGCTCCTTGTTGGTCCCACAGTGGTTTAGGGCAGAGCAGGAACTCAAATCATACCTGTGCACATCAGCTGAAGTTCTAAGGAGAACATGAGCAGCTCCTGCAGGTCGGATTCCAGCCCCACACTCTCATTATTGCCTCTTTGATGTCCCAGCATCTGGAGTTCTGCAGTGGTGGTCACTGAGAATGAACTTTTGACTCAGTTCAAGCATTATTCAATTTTAATGACTGTGCTAAAGGAACACTGAAGTCATTTTGACTGCATTTTAAGACTGGATTTCCTTACAGTGCCTTTAAAAAACCTGTAATCTGGTAGGAACTAGAGGATCTGTAAGGGCCCTTCAAACTAACCATTCTATAACTCTTATTTATTTAAAGAAAAGTCAGTCTGTAAGTGTTTGTAATGCTTAAAAGGCATAAAATGGTTGGGGACTTTTTCCTCCTCACCACATTATCCTGGTAACAGAAATACTTTAAACCTCATGTTTTAAGAGGAAATGTGCCTGATAAAAATTGCTGTCAGTGAACTGAAGTTTTGCCATTTTAGGTCCAGCGAGACCTGAACGTGGCTGTTGCTGAATTCACTGAGTTGAAGCAGCAGCTGGAGCGAGACACGCTGGTCCTGAGTGTCCTGAAAAAGCTGCAGGAGGTGAGGAAGGGAGGGGCAGCTTCAAACCATGCTCCTCACTCTGAGACATTGTTCTGGGCTTTTTTGAATGTCTGGAACTCCCCTGTCTCTCAGTGTGTTGTTAAAAATTGAAGTTTCACAGCAGAGCTGTTACATCTGTCACACCTGAATCTGTCTGACTGTTGCAGTTTGATAGAGCTGTTAAAGAGCACAAGACTGCGTTGAGGGAAAGGAAATACATTGCAGCAGCTCAGCAACTGGAAAAGGTACTGATGGCTTCTTCATGACTTCCCCTGGGTGGTTTTGCTTAGCAGGGACAGCACTCAGCAGTGTTTTGTGTCTGATCTCTCCCACCAGGCACGGAGCAGCCTCAGGAATCTGGAATCCCGCAAGGGCTTTGAGCTGAAGATCCTGAGAGCTCTTGGCACGGAGCTCACAGTGCAGACACAGAACATGCTCTGCCACCTCGGGGAGGAGTGGCAGAAGCTCATTGTGTGGCAGCTCCCTCCTTCCAAAGGTGATTTGTTTCACTTTTTGCTTCACTGTTTGAAATTACTGTTTTCAGGCACTGATAGGATAAGAAATACAGTAAAACTGTTGGACAAAGGTGGTTTGAGCTCTTTGTGAAAAGGGAGAGCGTTGCTTTAGCTGCCACCTGAGGGCTGCAGGAGCTTCTCCTGTCCCATTCTGACAGAGATGGTGGTTCTTTGTATTTAGAAAGCAGCCTGGAGGCAGTGGTGCACTCAGAGCTGCGCTTGCACATGGTGCCATCCAAGGAGGAGGAGGTTGCTGGCCCACCTGTGGTGTCTGTGCTCCAGGCCTTGGCTGTCCTGGGAGAGCTGCACACCAGGCTGAAAACTTTTGGTAAGACACACCAGGCAAACAGAGCCCCAGTAGCCCATGTGGGCAGAGTTTCAGGGTTGGGGATGGATAGTGAGATCCACGTCGCTCCGGCAGTACACTGGAACTGAAGTCAATGCTGTCATTTTTATTAATAGGAAATTATTTTCCTATTATTTACCTGGAATTATTTATCCTTTCCTGAGAACCCCAGTAGCCCATGTGGGCAGAGTTTCAGGGTTGGGGATGGATAGTGAGATCCACGTTGCTCCGGCAGTACATTGGAACTGAAGTCAATGCTGTCATTTTTATTAATAGGAAATTATTTTCCTATTATTTACCTGGAATTATTTATCCTTTCCTGACAGTTCAGTATGCTCTTAGTCTGTTTCTGTGTGGTTTCATAGTCTGATACTTAAAGAGTTTTGCCTGATTAGCTGTTTTCTGATACAGCTGATCTAGAGAGTGTTTCTTCCACTTCATGCAGAGTCTCTACATCCAAAATAGTCAGGGTTGGACCTCACTGGAGCAAACTGCCTGCCCTCTGCTGTTGGGAAACATATTTTTTTCATTTCCTCAGGCCAGTTGCTGCTGAAATACATCCTCAAGCCACTGATTTCATACCCATCTCTGCAGCCACTCACTGAGGAACAGCCAGACATGTTCATCCTGAGGTTTAAATCCGAGGAGCCCACCTTGGATCAGTCCTCTCCTATGGAGGTTTTTCACAAGATCAAGCTTATTTTTGAAGCTCTCCACAAATACCTGCTAAGTAGGTAGTTCCTCCCTTTTGTAGCTAGTCTGTGTTCAGTTCCTTGTTCATGTAATTGGAGCAGAAGCTGCTGAAATATCTGGTTGTTAAAGAAAAAGAAAGAGGAAAGCCTTTTGAGCTGGTGAAGGGTCTGGTCCAGGAAACAGCTGTGCTGAAATCCATTTGTGTTCCCTGGAATGCAGATGTGCCTCTGGAGCAGCCTGGGGAGGACAGGAAGGATGGCAGAGTCACACTGGCAGAGCTGCTGGGTGAGCTGATCTGGGAAGAGCTCTCCAACTGCCTCGTTCAGAACTGCCTGGTGAATTCCATCCCAACCAACAGCAGCAAACTGGAGCAGTATGCAGAGGTGGGTCTCAAAACAATCCCTCAGGAGGTGCCAGATGGCCAGTTTGAGCACAATGCCCCAGGTAATCCTGTGTTAGTGCCTTTTAAACCCTGTTTTCATCCCTTGCTTTCAGCTGAGAGGAAGTTCATCCAAATTTTAGTTTGATTTGATTTTAGGAAGCTGTATTAATGTAGAATACATGTCTGCTCTTCTCAGGTGATTAAATCCACAGAGGAATTTGAGAAAGCCTTAAAGAACATGCAGTTTTTGAAAGGAGACACGACTGACTTGCTGAAATACGCCCGGAACGTCAACTCTCACTTTGCCAGCAAAAAGTGCCAGGATGTGATTGCAGCAGCCAGAAACCTGATGACCTCAGAAATCCACAACACTGTAAAGGTGATGCAATACACAAGTTTTTCTATGTGGAAAAATGGGTGTTGGGGAAGGATTGTCTAGAACTGTCAAGTTGTTTTTTTGAGGAGCACTCAGGATTATTTGGGGGTCTTGACAAATAACAAATTCTAAGCATTTTTAATAGTTCTGCAGTCTTGTGTTTATCTTGGGTCTTAACTCTCTGTCATTCAATGCTTTACTGTCTTGCACAGCCTCCTGTCTGTGGGTTCTAAATTCCATTATATTTCTCTCTTGTCTTCCCTTAGATCACACCTGATTCCTGTGTAGCCCTACCACAGCTTCCTGATCCTGGCTCAGGGGACCACTTGAAAAAGCAGAAACCCTCTAACCTTGTGCATAATGGCACAGTAAATTTGGAGAATGAGACCAAACTGAGCCAGCACACCTTCTCCCTGCCCACCTGCCGCATCAGCTCCTCCGTGGAGCAGCTCATGGAGCTGGTTTATCAGACACTCCTGGAGGCCTCAGTCAGCACAGACCAGTGGTAGGAATTGTTTGTCAGTGTGTCAGAAGCTCATTGCCTCTAGCAACACCAAGCATCTGTTAACTCAGATTAAAAGAACTTTTAATAATAGAATATACTTAAAAATGAGAATTAGTGATTAAAGTTGCTCCCATTTTGGCTGGAGGATTCAACCCTAGGGTTGTACAGGAGGCTGGTACATTTGATAACTCTGCAGTACACAGGTTAAACAGCCTTCTGGGATTAGGTTTTCAGGGAACATTCAGGTGCACTGCTTTGTATTTTAGCTATTAAAGCAGGGTAGGCAGGGTAAACTCCCCAGTGTACACAACATAGTTCATGGCTTCTGGGGAGAAATGCTACTGCAGTGTTTACTTCACTGCTTTATCCCACCTTAGCTCTCAGTTTTTTAGAAGCATCAAACCCATCTCTTCTCTCCAAACCAAATGATAAGTGTTGGCACCCATTGTGAGCAGAGTTCTTGCTGTCTTTGTGCTGGTGAAAGCAAAGACCTCCAGCTCTACAGCTGGCAGGGCTCTTGGGAGAAAACAGCTACTCTGGGGACCCACATAAAGTCTGCTTTAAAGAACAGAAACAACAGCCCTGGAGCAAGAGAGTTGCCCAGGTAACCAGCTGCCCTTCAGTGGCAGAGAGAGGGCTGAGTGTTTGTGCACACCTGGTGGGGAAGAGACACTGTCCCCTTTGTTCCTGGGGTTTCAGATGTCTCCCTTCTGCCATGAGGGCAGAAGCTTTTCCACACTGAACTTACAAGGTCACCACAACCTTTGTGAGTTTTCCAGAACACTGACATGGCTGTAATTCATCCTGACAATCCACTCTTTGTGACAGTGCCTCAGTGCTAATAAAACCTTGTTTTGGAGAAGGCTGAGGGTCACCTGTGAGCATGACATTAATTCCAGTGACAAGCTGACCTGAACTTTTTCCCCTGTAGCTGTGTGCAGCTCTTCTACTCCGTGAGGAGAATCTTCCAGCTGTTCTATGAAGTGGTGCCAACATACCACAAGTAAGTGTGTCTGTGTGTGTTTCCCAGGGCCTGCTTTGAGAGGGAATAACACTACTGCAACACTCCCACCTGTCCACTGCAGCCAGAGATTACCAAGGGCTTCCTCCAGCAGCAAAAAGCTACTCCTAATCTGTTACTAAATCCTACCTGTGCAAAGGAGGTGCTTGAGGGTTTCTGAGTTGCCAGTCTTATGAGCAATGGAATGGTTGAAGTTCTTACACAGTTGTATTTGTTTCCAGCCACATAACTTTGACTCCAGGTCTGATGCACAGATTTTTATGATGTTTTTCCTGCCAAAAAAAGCAGCAGTGAAGACTGAAGGGGCACAATCCCATCAGAGAACACTGGGGTGTTTCTGACAGAACTTCTCTCCCTTTTCCTCAACATACCTTTGCTGTAACAAAGTATATTTCTGTTTGAAAGCCCATTGCTAGAAAAAGTGTGGATATAACACATGGTTCAAATGCCTCATTTCAAACTCCTTTCTTGTAAGATCCTTTGAGGATGTGACAGATTAAATGTTTTTATTCTGACCAATGTCAGTCAGGCCTTGCCCATTTCCTGCAACACCTGCAGTGAGTTTCTCTAGGGAAAGCATGACTATTTTTTTAACAGATTAATTGATAAATCCATTTCTTTCTTCTCTCTTCCTCCTTCCTGGGGCAGGGAGAGCCTGCAGAAGTTCCCCCAGCTGGCAGCCATCCACCACAACAACTGCATGTACCTGGCTCACCACCTGCTCACCCTGGGCCACCAGTTCCGCTACTGCACCGCCAACATCCTGAGCAACGAGGCAGCCTCCTTTGTGGACCTGGTGCCTGCCTTCAGGAGACTGGGTAACTTCACCTGCAGTCTTGAAATACACTGGTGGATCACATGGAAATCAGTCCTGGCAGTTGGTGCTGAATGGTTTCATGTAGGTGTGGCTGTTGGCTCACTGTGAGCAGTCCATTATTATTTTCTGGACAGGTGACAACAACATTTTCTGAATTGGGAAGTTTTGGCTCTTTTAGACTCAATTCTTTTCCAGCACATAATTCCAAGTACATTCCAGTACCCAGTACAGTGCTGTAGCACTGCATTTTAGGATCTGCTGCTCTGTCCTTTGATGTTTTCTTCAGCTTATTTTATGGAAACAAATTCAGAGGAAAGTTTGTGGGAGCTCACAGGAGTCACCCACAGTTAATTCTGCTGCTCAAAAGTGTTGCAGCAATGCAAGCTGCACAAGAGCTTACTGGTTAAATGGGCTCTGTGAGACTGTTTAGGGACTGGAAATTTGATGGAAAATAAAACACTGTGGCAAGTTCATTATTCAGCAGTGACAGGCATAAATAGGCAGAGCAAATTTAGTAATTGCTTGATTATTTCTCTCTGCTTGCTTTTGCTCCTAAAGGGATGGAGTGTTTCAAGGCCCAGATGCGAGTGCAGAAGGGGGAAATCCTGGAAAGGCTCTCAAGTGCCAGGAATTTTTCTAATATGGATGATGAGGAAAATTTCCGTGCAGCAAACAAAGCCATAAGGCAGGTAAGGAAGGCAGTCAAAGCCAGACATCCCTTTGCAAGGAAGGTCCAGAGAGTCGTGAAGAGTTTCAGCAGAGTGGAACTCTTAAACCAACTATTTTCTGACATAATGGTTTGGGTTTTTTAATCCTGAGCTGTGTCTTTAGCAGGATATTTCATTGCCTTTTGCTGTTTTCAGTCTGATTTCTGACCATATGTGGTCACCTTATCACTTGGTGCCTTTCTAATGTTCTTTTTGATAACACAGAGGTAACACAGAGCTGTTAATTCCAGGTCTTGCATCAGTTGAAGAGACTGGGCCAGGTCTGGCAAGATGTCTTTCCAGTGACTGTGTACTGCAAGGCCATGGGGACCCTACTGAACACAGCCATGGCAGAGATTGTCACCAGGATTGTTGCCCTGGAGGTACCTGCTGGGGTGGATGTGCCAGCCCTGGGGTGGTGGGGACAGTTGGCATTTGTGACCTCTGGGAGTCCATCCCAAGATCAGATTTCAGGGGAACAGTTATATTTCACAGAAATTATAATTGTGTGTCCATGGGAAATGTTCACAATACCAATTTTTCATTTCACTTTGCATTCCAAAACCAAATCTCCCCACTCTCCACTGTTACATATTTTCTCAACTCCAGGATATCTCTGCAGAAGATGCAGACAGACTGTACTCACTCTGTAGGATCATGGTGGAGGAGGGACCCCAAGTTTTCACCCCTCTACCTGAAGAAGACAAAAACAAGAAGTATCAAGAGGAAGTTCCAATTTATGTGCAGAAGTGGATGACATTCAAAGAGCTGATGATCATCTTGCAAGCCAACCTCCAGGAAATAGTGGATCAGTAGGTGTTTTCCTTTCTTCCTTCTTGGTTGGTCCTCAGGAGCAGGGAAGTGTCTGACACCAGCAGGGCCTGTTCAGAGGACAGGCAGTCACTGCTGCTGAGGATCAGGCAGGGTGGTTTTGTCTGGGTGTTCAGAGTCCATTTCAAGCTTGCTCACAATTTCCTGCAGCTGAAAGAAAAGGCACAGTGGTGAAACCCAAGTGCTATAAGAGAGCCAACCACAGACTGTTGGTGCATCCCCTTGGCTTCTTCAAGTTCAGGAGTATCTCACAGGGAGCAGCCTGGCACTTCCCCTGTTGCTGTTGCACCCGAGTGGCCTCTGCCTTTTTAGGACGCTGTTTCTTGCTGCTTTATACCTTGCAAGGGGGATTCATCTGAATGACCCTCAAGGATTTGTACTTCTGTTAACTTCAGCTGGCAGGAGTTGTGAGCAGCTCCCTCACAGCTCCCTCCTCAGCTGGCTCTGGAGGGCAAGAAAACACCCAGTTCTCAGCAGGTTAAACCAGAAAGGCACCAGCCACAGGGAGAGCACAGAGGGAGGGCAGCTCCTTCCCTGGGCCTCTGGAACTGTGTTTTTCACCAAAGGTTCCCAACTCCACTTCTCCCTGGGCATAAACCTCTTTTTTGTGTTCTTAAGGAGCTGAATGGGAATTTTGCAGACAGGCTTATTTAGGAGAAGGTAAGGCCACTGAGTGCAGAAATCACCTGTTGCTTTGTATGCCTGGCAATTCTGGACTCAGGCTGCACACATGCTTAGGGTAATGACCACTGGAAATGTCCTCAGAGGACTTGTTTTAGTGTACCATTTCTGGGCAGTTTGGTCAGATAGAGCTCTTTCTCTCCCATGCAGGTGGGCAGATGGGAAGGGCCCTCTGGCAGCTGAATTCTCAGCAGCTGAAGTGAAGAGTCTGATCCGAGCCTTGTTCCAGAACACAGAGAGGAGAGCAGCAGCACTGGCCAAAATCAAGTAACTCCACGTTTACACCTGCACCTTGCATCTTCTGATAAAGCAAGAGCAAACTGAGACTTTCAACTATTTTCTTGATTTCACCATTTTTATTTCTACTGGTATAAAAAAGATTAGAATTGGGTAAGTGCTTTCTGGAGCTTGGCTGGGGGAGAAAAGGAACATTTCCTGGTGTCTGAGGGCAGAGAGTGTGGTCTGGGAGTCTGGGACCAGAAAAAGCACAGGTGAGGAAAGGACACTGACTGTCAGGTAGAGCAATTTGGGCTTGAAATTTTGGGAGTTCTGCCCAAATCCAGGTTTTCCTTTGTGAACTGGTGTGTGTACAGTCCTGGTGAAGAAGAGATGCTTCTGCTGATGGTTGCTGATTCCCATTCTCTAGGATTTCATCTTCCTGTTCAGTCCAGCATAGGAAAATAAATCAAACCTTGTATCCAGCACCTCTGTGAGCACAGGCAGACAAACCTCCCATGTGAGGGGCTGTGTAACCTCATCTCATACTGGCCTCAGGGTCCTGGAGAGGATTTTTATTGCTCAATGGTGACTCTCATCTATGCAGTTCTACATCAGGGGGCCTGTAGCCCCTCTGTGTCTTACCTCTTCTGTCCCTGCAAGTTACTCATGATACCCACAGACTCTGAGAGCTATTGATGCCCTCCCAGGAATGCTGAAGTGCCAAACGTAGCTCTTTCCCACCTCAGGATTCTCTGAGGAACAGACCTCAAGAGAGCAACAGTTTAGGGGGGGATGTGAGGAAAGGTGATCCTGTGCAGAGTGAACTGTTGGTGAAGACACAGGGTTTTGCACAAGTAGCAAAATTCTCTTTGTTTCTCCTGGAAAATATCTTAAAACTGACTTAGAATTTTTCAGTCTCGCTTTATGAACTGTAGAAGCCAGTTCAGCTCCTTCCTTTACATTTTTGTTGGGTGTGAACTGGCAAGCTCTGGTGTCTTTCTGGTGTTATATTTTCTGTCCTTTAAGAATGTGGGAATGCAGCAGGGAAGGGAAATCCTGAAGCAGAATCTGACTGCCACTTAAACTCACCTTTTTCTTTTCTTCCCCTCCAAGTGATTTACTCAAAGGCTGAGAGTGTTTCCCTTACACTGACATCTCATATGATCCCCTGTCCCTTTTACACACAGCAATCAAAAAAACACCTCTTTTGAAAAAACAGCATTTGTCCCATGTTTATTGTTCACAGAAATGTAATTTGCTATTTTCTTTAATAAACTATTTATACTGAGCATGTTTGGGATTCTGTTCAGGTTACAAGTGACGGGATGAATCAGCCCCAGACTGTTCTCCACTTATTACGTGGAAGGGGCAAAGTGTAGCTCTGTGAAGTCTCTCCTTGCCTTATTTCTAGTGGATCTATTTAAATAAAAAAGAAAACACAAAACGAAATCAGTACCATAAAAGAGGTTGTCCCAGAGGCTCAAGGGGAATGATGGAAGGAGTTCAATAGGATGCTGGCCCTGGGATTTGTCTGTGAAAAATGCTGTGGGACAGGCTGGGCACGCACCTGGGCTTACCTCAGTGACCTGGTGAATCCAGGGCAGGAGCTGAGCCACATTGGTGTAGACCCCGGAGTGGTTGGGCTCAGCACAGCCCTGGCCCCAGCTCACGATGCCCACCAAGCGCCACGTGGATCCATCCCAGCACACCAGGGGGCCCCCACTGTCCCCCTGTGGGGCAGAGCCAGGGCTGAGGGAGCTGCTCTGCCCCATGGGCAGATCTGGCAGATCACAGAATCACCGCATGGTTTGGGTTGGAAGAACCTTAGAGCCCATCCCACTCCCCCCCTGCCATGGGCAGGGACACCTTTCACTATCCCAGGTTGCTCCAAGCCCCATCCAACCTGACTTTGGACACTTCCAGGGATGGCACATCCAAAATTCTGGGCAACCTGTTCCAGTGCCTCACCAAGGACCTCATCAGGCTGGCATCTCCCACCCAGCTTTGTTCCAAGAAGCTGGAAGGAGGATCCAGGTGCACCCCCAGCACTCCCCACTGCTCCGAGCTCTTACCTGGCACGCATCCACCTGCCCCCAGGGGTACCCAGCACACAACATCCTGGCAGTGAGCTCCCCTGAGTACATGCACGAGCTGTTGCACCTCTTGGTCCCGATCAGGGGCACCAGGGCTTCCTTCAGCGTCCCTGCCACCTGTGCTGGGGATGGGGAAAGAGGAGCCAAGGGTGAAACAAGGTCTGCAGGGAGCAATGGGGAGCGCAGGGCACTGTCTGGGCAAGGCAGAGATGGGGAGATGGAACTGCTTTATGGGATTAGATACAGCCAGGCTGATGGGTGTGGGGAGCAAGGGCAAGGTCTCCAGGCAGTGCTGAGGGACAGGAGCAGGATGGGAGCTCACCTTGATCAGGGGTTGTGTAGCCCCAGCCAGAGACCCAGCACTGCGTGCCCTGGAGGAGGTCCTGGTGGGAGGGCAGCAGGCACACGGCACGGATGGCATCTGGGGAGAAGGTGACAGGGAAAGGGCCAGGGCAGTGGGGACAGCTTGGTCAGGAGCAGCCAGGGAAGGGCTGCAGAGCCCCCAGCCTGGCTCAGAGATGTAAAAAGCTCTGAGTATTCTTCAAGAGACTCAAGGCCAGGCTGGATGGAGCTCTGAGCAGGCCAGTCTAGTGGGAGGTGTCCCTGCCCATGGCAGGGGTTGGAACAAGATGATCTGTAAGGTCCCTTCTAGCCCAGGCCATTCAGTGGTTCTGTAAGTAACTGCTCTGAAGGGGCAGGTTCAGAAGAGGCTGGTTTTGGGACAGCTTTTCATTGTGGGACAGGACAGACAGTTACACAGAAGGACACGACAGCACCTTACCTGAGAAATTGAGGGGGACTCGGAGCTTCATCAGGGCAATGTCGTAGTCGAGGCTGTTGTCGTTGTAGAGCGGGTGGTGAATGATCTCCTGCACTGGCACCCCAGCCTCCTGCCTGAGGGAGCCGTGGGTGATGGACCCTGCAAACACCAGCCAGGCAGAGGCCTGGAGCCTCCTGGAGCTGAGAGAACACCCAACACTGAGCAGAGGGCAGCAAGCACTGGGACCTGGGGGAGCAGAAGGGTGGGCACAGGGAGCACGGAGGTACCTGTGCACACAGTGAGCTGCCGTGAGGATCCACTCCTGTGCCAGCACAGAGCCCCCACAGCGGTGCTGGGAGCCCTGGCACACACTGACCTGCCAGGGCCAGCGCCCAGGGGGCACATCTGCCCCTCCAACAACCCTCACAGTCCCGACGGGCAGCCCACACTCTGCAAGGCACAGGTTAGAAGAGACTCCACACCCTTACTGCAGGGCCAGGAGAACAAGTGGAATGGGGGAAAAGAAACTGCTGGATCCAGGCAGAGATCCTGGGCAAACAGGAGAGGAGGGAATTGCTCACCTGAGCATTTCAGAGCCACGATTCGACCAGATCCACAGCTGATCCTGTGCAGGAGTAAACAGCAGGAATAAATCCTCGTGGTCAGGATAAACAGCAACCAAAATCTCTGGGGCACTGAGGAGCTCCAGGGAGGCCTCAGCAGCTTCCAAAGGGGCTGTTTACTGCACAGCACCTGCACAGCTTGCTATGCTCTTAAGCCTGAAAAAAGGCTTCAACAAACTGCTTCCCTCAGAGCAGCTCTTACCTGACCTGCCACAAATCTTCCAGGCTGCCGTCCTGGTGGGGTCTCACCTGAAGGAACTGCTGCTCACCACTCACCCTGACATCAGTCAGGTTCACTCCTTTCTGATGGGTCATTCTGCAGAAACAACAGGAGTTGTCCCAGGAAGAGGATCAGGAACGTGACCCTGCCATGGGAGCAACGCTCTGCAGTCCTGCAGCTCTGGCAGCTGCTCTTGGCAGGGAGGATCTTCTGGAGCAGGTCCCCGTGTCATCCATGGCCAGGGGTTCCACCTGCATTCCCCAGGGAGCTGTGTGACCTGGCACTGCTGCCCTGGCAAACCCCCAACCTTCAACCTCCTGCTTCTGCCAAGATCGTCCCCCTTAGAGAAGGGCAAACAGGGGCCAAAGCAGCTGCCTGTGCTGTGCCCACCTGAGGTACCCGAGCTGCTCGCACAGCTGGGTGCCCAGGGAATGATTCCAGCCCTCGTGGCACACCAGGAGCCAGCCAGGATGTCCTTCCAGCTGAGCTTCCAGCAGGGAGCTTGCCATGTTTATCCTGAAAGACACTAAAACCATTCCATCAAAGCCCCCTCCTTCGCAGTGCTCTCTGCAGGGTCAGGGACAGATAAAGTAAGAAAAAACCCACCCAAAGCCCCAGAAAAGAAACATTGGAGGAATTAGGAACTATAAATGAACACAGTCAGGGGGTGGTCACAGGCAAAGGAGCCCTGCAAGAGTTGCCTTTGCTGTGGGACCCCTTTGTTCAACGAAGCTGCAATTCTGGGGGAAGAAACAGGACTTAGAAAAATAGCAAAACAACAGTAGGACACAGCTAGTGGGTCAGCAGAAGTTACTTATTTTTAAAGAGTCTCCTCTCTGTTCTCTCTGGGCTTGGCAGGCACTGTTCTGTACGTTGCTCCCCTCTGCCCACCCTCTTTGGCAGGAGGCAAAGACACAAACCTGTGCTGGGAGCGCCCCGGACCACGGGCTCTTCCTCCTCCCTGTCACCACACGCTGGGATCGCATCCAGTCCCTGCAGCTCGGGGGAGCCCTGCTCTGGCTGAGCCTCCTGCAGGTGTTTCACTTCAGGAAACAGAGAAGGGAGTGGAGATGGACTCACACAGCCTGGGCAGCACCCAGGGTGCACGATACAGGAGACAATTCTGCACTGCCACTGGAAGAGGGGAGTGAACCTCACTGGCACCACAACAACCAGCAGCAGAGCCTTCACCAGCCACGTCTCTCCATTCCAAGCCACAGCTGACGGACCAAGGAGCTCCCATCACCACCCCCTCCAGTGCTGCCACCCCAGACTCGCTCAGTGTGGCCGCAGGACACTGACCCAGGAGCCACGTCCCAGCCGCCGTCCCCGCCAGCAGCCCAGCGACCCCAAGCAGCAGGAACAGCCTCCTGAGGGTGCAGACAGTCCCAAAAGATGCCTCAGCAGGATCTTTAAAAGAGGGACAGAGGATCAGTGTGGTTTGCCCGTCTCACAGCTCTCCCAAGCCTCTGGTGAAGCCCTTGGGTTGCTGTGCAGCAGTTTCTGGGGCTCGTTGCTCCTCCGCTGCAAGGCCAGGAGGAGCTGAGCTAAGCCTGTGGATTCTGTGAGAGGTCCAGACCCCCAGCACCCTCCCCATTGCCGAAGGCCATGAACAGCTCACCCATGTGTCCCAGAGAGGGCTGTGCCCCCTGTGCTCCCCTCCTTGGCTCAGCTGCCACGCTCCTGGGGCTGTGCACGGCATCCTCCAGATGGTTGGGGTTGTCAGGAAGGCGCTCAGGCAAGTCTGGGCTCTGGGGAGAGGAGCAGAGTCCTGGGAGCAGAGCAGTAACAAAGACTGGGTGTGGTGGAAGGGGACAAGCTCTGGAGTCCCTCCTCACCATGGCAGCAGGAGCAGAGCTGTGGGAGCAGAGCACACAGATCTCCAGTGACCCAGCTCAGGTTCCCCCGCCCGCATGCGCAGCGGCCACACTCAGGGGTCTCCTTGTTCCAAAATGCCCCTTCTCCTACTGACAGGGCCCTCGCAGGGGTGGAGAGGATTGTTCAGCTGCCCCCACCCCACCCCTCCATCCCCCTGCTCCCAGGAGCTGCCCAGGCTGGGGAGCCCCAAGGGAACGCTCCCATCCCTCACTGAGCAAGATCAGCAGCTGTTGAGCTCCCTCAGCTCTCAAACCCACCTCCCACCTGCTTTCCCCCTTTACCCCCTCCATTACCTGCCATATGAGAAGCCCCAAGTGCTGCTGAGGTGCTGTTGGTGTGAGGGGGGGCTGCAGCTCCAGTCAGCCCTGCTGGCTTTGAGCACCTTGGGGATCAAAACATCCTCAGCTGGCAAAAGATCAGGAAAGAGCCTGGAGCCGCTTTTTATCACCCCCACATCTCCAGCCAAGCACCTGCCAGCTGTGACATGTAAAGGACAACTCTGCTGCCCACAAGCTGCATTAGGGATGTGCTGGTGAGGGCTGGTGGGGCCCCATCACTCAGCAAGATCCCCCCCACCCCGTGTGCCCACAGACCCCAGGGAAACAGCCCCACCTCCCCAGAGGGGTTTTCCCTGCAGCCTTTGAGTGTAGCACACCAAGAGCAGCAAAGGTCAGGCAGCGGCTCTCAGCTCAGCTTCTCATTTTCCATCTAATTCCTTGTTGCTGAAAGATGCCGACACCCCACGGGAGGGGAAGAGTTTCTAACCCCGTGCTGGGTACTGGCTGGGCCTTGTTGGGGCAGGAGATGCTTTTCTTGCCAGTGCAGAGCTCCCGTGGAACAGAAATCGCTTGTGCTGCTGCATCCCCTGACCCAGGGGGTGCTCCAGCACAGTTGTCACACCGGAGGTGGTGCCACATCCCCAGAAACAAAAGCAGCAACAGACTGAAAGAGCTGTCTCATGAAAGAGAGACCTGTCTTATTTACATACTTCTCCACCCTCAAAAGATACAGCTGATGGCTTGTTGCTCAAAATACCAATGAATTTTTAATGTTATTTAAGCAAGGAAACTCCTATGAATGTTTCATGACCTGTCCTGCAGGTTCACGCTGTCCATGAACAGCACCAGGTGTGTTGTGGCACAAACCCACCCTGTGCTGGGCAGATGGTGTGAAAACAGGGGAGTTGGGGTTGGTTTGGATTTTTTTCTCCAGGCCTCCCATCTCGTTTAGTGTTCAGGCCAGAAAGCAACAGCCAAGGCTGCAAATACCCCCCAAATCACAACCTGGCTCAGTGACTGGCCCTTCCCTGGCCATGGCTGTGCTGGACCAGGGGCACTGGAGCATCTCCTCAGCCTGAGGAGGACTCTAGATGGTGCTGGAGCACCAGTGGGAAAGGAGAGAACAGCCAAGCACTGAAACCAGCCTGAGCATCCTTTGCTGTTCTGGACACAGAGGAGAGGAAGGACTCACCCAGGTCAGGTCATCTCCTCTCAGCATCCCACACCCTGAGGCTGTCAGAAAACCAACCTTTGCAAAAGTCAAATGAAGATTCAAAGGTTAATTGAAGATGGGAGCACAGCCAGCAAAAAAAATCCACCTTGACTGCAACAACACTGTGAGCAGGGATCAGTCCATGCAGGGGGAATGATAAACCAGAGTAGATTCCAAAGGGATACACCAGGAACAGTTAAAAAATAAAGACTCATCACTCAGCCCATGCTGCCTCTCTGCTCTGAGTCATGTTCCTTCTTCCTTTTAAAACTCATTAAAGAAAGATCAATATTTCTACCTATCCTGCTTGCCTGCAATAAGAAATGAGAGAGTTTTCCAAATTAAACATTGACACATGGATGGAAAAGGGAGGAAGGGGAGCAGCAACAAAGCTTTTCTGTCCCAGTTTCCATCATTTTTTCCATGGTTCTGCAGAAAAATGAAGCAAAAGAGAAGCAACAGCGATGCCAGACCTTGAGAGCTGCTGAAATGCCCACACTACAGGGATACCTGGCATGTGGCAGAGATGCTGTGAAGCATAAGACATTCCCTTTGTCATTTTTTTAACTTATTCCCATTGGAACAGCCTCCCCTTTCCCACTGGGAGCAGCGAGCAGAGCACAGCTGTGGAGCAACCAGCCAGATGTTGTCTCAGTGCCTGAACCCCAGAGCTGGCAAGGTCAGGGCTGTGCACAGCAGCGTGAGGAGCTGCTCTGGGACATGAGGCACTTTGGCCTTGGGCTCTAACAAGCACAAATTGTCTCCAGTTCTTCTGCTGAGATTAGCAAGAAGGAGTCAATAATTGGCACATAAAACTGTGTATTCAACACCTCGCCCTGATGCTGTTCTCCAAACTCCCAATTACAAGATTTCAAAGCAGCTTTAACAGCTTTTACTGAGTTTCACCTACTTTAACTCTCTGTTTTAGCCTCTGCTGATTGCTCCATCCTTTCCCACAAAAGCTGAGTTCTTCCTCAGGGATGTTTTACAAGAGCATTTAGTGACAGGACAAGGGGTAATAGTTTCAAACTGACAGAGAGGAGGTTTGGATTGGATATTGGGAAAAAATTCATCCTTGTGAGGGTGGGCAGGCTCTGGCACAGGGTGCCCAGAGAAGCTGTGGCTGCCCCATCCCTGGAAGGGTCCAAGGCCAGGTTGGAAGGGCCTTGGAGCAACCTGGGATAGTGGAAGGTGTCCCTGCCCATGGCAGGGGTGGCACTGGATCATCTGTAAGGTCCCTTCCAACCCAAATCATTCCAGGATTCTTTAATTTAGCCAGAGAGACCCTAAATTTCCAAAACAGTATTAGGGGGAGGGAAAACCCCCAAGTTTCACTTATCAGATTTAAAGCATCTCTTGTTGCTGCTTTTGTCTCAAGGAGAGGTTTTAAACCCTTCTTGCACTCTCTGAGTGCTCCCATCACACCCCAAGATGCCCATGTCCCCCTTGGGACCCCCAAACCCTTCCCAGGACCCCCAAAATCCCCCCCCCGCCCCCCCAAAATGCCCATCTCCCCTCTGGGACCCCAATCCCCCCCACTCACTGAAGACCCCTAAAACTCCCTCCCAGGACCCCCAAAATCCCTTCCTGGGACCCCAAAACCCTCCCCTGGGACCCCCAAAATCCCTTTCAGGACCCCAAAATCCCACCTGGGACCCCCAAAACTTTCTCTCTGAGCCCCCAAAATCCCCCCCTGGATCCCCAAAACCACCCCTGGAACCCCCAAAATCCCCTCTGGGACCCCCAAATCTCCCGACTGTCACAGCTGGACAGCCCTGGGGGGAGCAAACAGTAGTTCAGGTGTAATTAGGGCTGGGAGCTCCCAGCAATACTGGCTGCATTCCACACCTCAGGCTGCCTCCAAGGCCAGGTCTCTGCTCCTCACCTGGTGCCAAGAGAGCTTTCTTTTGGAAAAAAAACAGCTTGTGAGCTCCAGTTCTGTGCTCTGAGGGACACCCAGTGTTTAAGTTCCTCCATACTGAAGTTGCAGACCAGCAGTGCAAAGCCCTGGGAGACTGAAAACCTTCTGTGCTCACCCCAGAGGAATTCAAGGAGAGAAGACCCAATAAAAGCAGCCAAGTAAATGTGGAGCAAGGCAGGATTTATTGGGGGCAGGACAAGCACAGTCAGTCTCATTCTCCAGTCTGCTGAAGCAAAAGGTTCTGCAACAACTGGGGGCAGAAAGGGGCAATAAGTGAGAAATGACCATCGATTTAATTCAGCAGCTGCAGTTCACAGGTTCTCCTGTCTGTTCCACCTCTTGGACCAGTTCCTTCCTTACCTCATTTCTTCTTCCTCCCCTTCACCTCCTATCTAATAAAAGTGCCTCTCTGTGAGATAAGGCAGCTGCTGGAAGGCTGTAATGAGAGAAATGGCCAAAAGCAACAGCCTAAAACCCTGCCTGGTCCTGGTAACCCTCTGCCAAATCTCGTCAGGGGTGATGAATCCTGGATTGTGTTTTCCCAGAAGTGATGCTGTGGTCAAAATAAAGAAAAAATATTTTAAAAATTAATAATAAGCCCCCAAACAGCCTCCCACACTGCCCCACCTCAGGCAGGGGGATGCAGTGACATGAAGGAAGGGAGTTTATGGGTTCATTTGCCTGATGCATCTCCCACTGCAGCACAGAGGCACATGCAGAGCAGAACCCATCCACAGCCCTGTTCCAGCCTCTTTCCAGAGGCAATTTGCTGTGTAATGATTATGGAGTTGAGAAGGCAATTTCAGGAAAACTAGTTTCTCTCTAGAAGGAATTGAATAGAGGAACTATTATAACCTGATGCACTAATTTATTCAAAAAGCAGCTGGCACCACGTGAGGCAGGCAGGGACAATTTAGAGGCAATTCTCTGCAGACTGTTCCAGCCTCCCCAGCTCCAGGGCAGGGCACAAGCCCTGCCTCAAACACTGCAGGATCCAGAGGCTCTTGCTCCACACAAGCCAGGACTTCTTAAGGAAAGGGTGACAATTCCCAGGTCCTGTGAGTTCCCTCACATGTCCCCGTGTCTGAGGCTTCACTCATGGCTGTCACTTCCTTCAGACACCTTGTGCTTCCCAGGTGAAAACAGACACCCTGCTGGATAGAAGGCAAAAGGCCAGAGAGGGAACTGAAGCCTGGAAAAGCACTATCACAGCACAGAAACACAACGAGCCACTCAGTTCTGCAGCAGTTTGCTCACCTCTTGCTTCAGAGGAGCAGAGAGAGATGTCCTGGCTCCTGTGCATGCTGTGGCTCTGGTGGGAAACTCTCAGAACTAACCTTGAACAGGGCATTTTCATTCCCTGCACCTTCCAGCTCATGCCTGCCGTGCTCAGAGATGACTGTAAGTTATTTGATGCTCATGTGTTTGTGCTTCTGCAGAGGACAGACAGTCAGAAAAGGGCTGGGCCCTGGATTCTCATCCATCACCTCATAAATGAAGAATTTGAGGATGGGGGATGAAGTGTTTTCATTGTCTGCATCATGTTCCAGCACAAGCCTCTCCTGAGGGATTTCTCCTCAGAGACAAGTCAGAGAAGAGGAATTGTTAAGGAGCAATTAATATTATGCTCCTTTATGGCCATTTCCAAACACAGGTCATTTTGTCACTTTGTCATCTGACTCTTTGCCCTTGCAAATTGCTGAGGACCAAAATCCCAGGAAGAGAAAAGGGAAAGGCCTTCAGGAGACAGGGTGGCACTCACTGTGCCCACACACCCTGCCTGAAAGCCCAGCTTGGTGCAGCTCCAGGGAAATGGCCCTGGGGTGCCTGTTGGCAGCAGGACAGCACTGGGAGCAGTTTGCCACTGCAGATGGCACAGAGGGAGGAGCAGAGACAGGCTGTGCCCTGGGCTGGCCTCACATCCCAGCCCAGACAGGCAGCCTGCCATGTGGGCTGTGAGATATGGCAGCAACTTGCCCTCCCCTGCAGCCCAGATGAAGTCACAGTGATGTCATGGTGGGTGAAGGGCTGCCAGGTCCTGCCAGTGCAGCACAGCATCACCCTGTGCCTGCAGCAGGGGGGCTGAACCTGCTCTGCCCAACCCTTTCCCTCGCCAGAAACAAAAGAACAAACAGAAAACATCCCATCTCTGAAGTTCTCAGCAATTTCTGAGACACAGCCTGGCCTGAGGCACAGCAGGGAAAAATACAGGTAATCCTTACATTAATCCTTACATTAATCCTTACATTAATCCTTACATTAATCCTTACATTCTGCCCTGCCAAGAAGGCTGAAGAGAACCCAGATGTGTGAGAGTCCCTGTGTGCCTTCCCCCTGCAGGAAGCTCTGCAGCCTGAACCAATCCAGCAGTGAGGGATCCTCCTGACCTGCAGAGCCCTCAGCCTGCTGGCACAGAGCTCCCACCTCACCAGCTTCTCCCCTCCCCGAGGGCACTGGAGAGTCAGGGGGCAGACAGATGTTCCTCAGAGCCCGCAGTTCCAGCAGATGCTTTTCCTGAACCTCTGCCCCTGTTCTTTTCCTGCCCCTGCTCTGTTCTGGGGATGTTCCTCCCAGGATTTCATCCCAGCTGTTGAACAGACACATTAGCAAAGCAGGTGCTGGTTGTGATTTCCTCTAGAAATAGCTCTCTAATGTAGCCTAATTAGGAAAATGAACATTCCTAAGGAAGCCAATGGGCTTCCCAAAGGCAGGCTGTGCCCACCTCACCCTCCACAGCAGTCCAAGGCCAGTGGTGCTCCTGCCTGCACCTGCAGGACAGCCTTCCCTGCCCCAAAATCACTCTCTGCTCTGCTCCCAGAAGGTCCCTGAAGTCCACACCAGGAGCAGCAGAGTTTTCCATTTCTGGTTCTTTCTCAAGATCAAGAAGCATTGCATTTGGAGAACCTTTCTGCATCCTTTACTTCCCAGGGGACACATCCTTGGCAGGGCTTTGGGTCTATAAGGTAGAAAATCGAGTAGCAATCAAGGTCCTGCCAGAAAGTTATCCACCTGCGAAGATGTACAGGTCTCTGGGCTGCCATTAGAGCCTGCTAAACACCCAATAAAATTAACTCTGTGCACTCAGGGGGAGCCTCTGCTTTCTCTGCACAGTTAACCTGCCAACATTCCTTGGAAATCTGTCATTGTTCAGCTCAGCACCTTCTCACTCAATGAGAAAAAGGTGCATCCAGGAGAAGGTGGATGTTCCTGCCAGCCTTGCCTGCAAGACAGTGGAGTGAGAGGCTACTAAACCCAACTGCCTTCTTAGCAACAGAAATAAATGTTTCCCCAGCCAGCAGCATCATTTTTTCTGTACTCACTTCCTTGTTGTATCCTCAGAATTCCTGTCCTCTCCTCCATGACAGGGCACAAAGTCATGGCCAGAGCTGTTAACCAAAAGCACCAGGCTCTAAGCTCACTCACACAGCCTCATTATGAGTCCTAATTAAATAATTACACATTTTCATTCACTGTAATCACAGCCCCTACTTATGTAAATAAATATGCTGACAGCAATTACAAAATTATTAAACTCTATTACAAAATATAGATTCAGTTAAAGAGAAAAACACATCAGAGAGGTCCAATCCTCGCCCCTGGACCAGTCTGCTTTGCCTTGTCCCCTCACACTCTGACATCTCATGGCAAACCAGGGGTCCCCTGCACACCCTGACACCTCATTTAGCACCAGGGAACCCCTTCCCACCTGGAATTCATCTGCATTTCTCCAGGCTACAAAGTGAAACACCTCTAATGCATCCAGACGTGGAATTAACTCTCCTTATGCCAACATTTGCCAGTGCCAGGCCCAGCAGCAACACTCCAAGAAAGTATATTTAGGAGAGTAAAATTCCAAAATAACCTTTCCTTCACCTTTCTTATTTGTTTCCTCCCATACATTCATGTGAGGTTGTTACTCAGCAATTTAAAACAGTGGCCTTGATGCCTCCCCCAAGGATCACCTAAAGCTCAAACCAAAAATTCCCTTCCTCTTCCTATTTTTCACCTCTGCATTCAGCACTTTGGCAAGCATGGCCTCTCTGCAGCTCAGGAATTATCAGATTTGCAAAGCAGTCCCTGCCAGCTGGGGAAGGGGAAAAAAAAATGGGATTTCACTTAGGAACTGCTGCAGTACCTATTTATTAGCTCAGATGCATATCAGCCCAATTTACCTTCCTGAAAGAGACTCAGCTGTTTTCCAGGAGAAAATTCCACTTCAGAACTCAGTGCTCTCATTAACTGCGAGATTTGAAGGGAACAAGGACATTTCTCCACATGATGAAACACCCTTGGCACTGAGTACTTCACTTCCCTGTCCTTCCCAGTTCCTATTGCTCTTTCTTTTGCCTGTCAGACACTTTCCATCTCGATGACTTCTGCAAGCAGAGACTCCCTCTGAATGGTCCATTCCAGCACTCATTTTGCACCGAAGGATCTGTGCTGAGCTGACATCCCACCGACATCCCACTTTGCCTTCCTTCTGCTCTGCCAGACAGCCCCTCGTTCGGTAACAGGTTTTTTAGGGGAAAAAGCAGCAGCCACAGCTTTAGGATCACCCCTACTCCACACCTCAGTCCTGCAGGGGGGTCACAGCCTGGTTTCTGTGGGAGGGGGGATTTCTCTCTCACTGCACAGTTAAGAAGGGGAAAGGGGCTTGTCGGGTTATGAAAATTTAACTTCCAACAGCAAGAAAACTGACAAGCTTAAACAGTAAACTTTGGTCAACAAAGGCTGAGAGAAATTCCATCACCAAGAACAGAGAAGGCTGGTGATGCTCAGCGTGAAGATAAAGCTGCCTCCTGCCTTGAGATAAGAAAGGGCTCTAGAATGAATGTTATCAGACAATGTTGTAACCCCTTGCTCTCTTCCCCTCACGTAAATCCCTGAGATAACAGAGCAATGACTGTTTCTGTAACCGAGCAAGGTATTGTGTAATTGCTGGTTAACATCAGCCCTCCCTGGATTAGCATAACCCTCCCTCCCTATTATTAGCATGTGCTGCCCCAAAGCCCTTAAATTAAGTGTCGGGTGTCCAATAAAAGATTCCAGTTTTCATCCCCATGAATGGGATCGTTATTATTGACCTTCACAGGGGATCCTCTCGCAGAGGTAAAAAGGGGGACGAGGAGCCGAGCTCTGTCAGCTGGAAGGTGCTCACTGAACAAATCGGGCTGGGGTTGGAACACGCGGCTCGTGGCTGTGAGGAATTGCTCATGTCCCGTCGGGCTCAGGTGTCTGAGCATCCCGAGGCAGCTGAGCTGGAACGGAGTTTGTGCGGATCAGCAAGATAGACAGGGGGGATGGAGACGGCAAATATCAGCGAGAAATGCAGCCCTGGGCAAAACCCCAACTTTGCCTTTCCCCTGGTAGCAAACATGTTCATCGGTGCCAGACGAGGGTTTTTTTGGGGAGACAGAAACACACAAAACCTCCCAACTCCATTCAGTGCCTCCCTGACATCCGATCCCGTCAGATCTCGGAAGCTCAGCAGGGTCAGCCCCGGATTAGTACTCGGATGGGAGACCTCCTGGGAAATGTCGGGGGCTGTAGGTTCTAGTCCCGAGGACTTCACTGGCACCGTCCAAGCTCGCTCGGCCGTGGCAGATGAACCTCAGGACTGAAACGGTGGGGCCAGTTCTGTGCACGCTGAGCCTCACCTGAAATCCACTGCTCAGGCTGGAAGGGCACGTGGGGACAGCCCTGCCCAAATCTTCGTTCGCGAAGCCGAGCCACACACACACACATCTTGAACATTTTTCCCATGACTACAACCCAGCGCTGATCAAAGCAAACCCTCAGCATTCCTCCTGGCAAAACGTAGTTATTGTCACGGCATAAATCGCACAAGTGTAGAAAAAAATGGGCTTCCCTATCCCCCCCTCTGTTTGCAAGTGGCCGATTAGCACGTTGGTTTCGCTGGGATCGTTTGGTAACAAAGCTTTGCAAGTGGACTAAGTTAGAGCTGTGCCTTCAGTCGAGATTTGAGTTCTCCCTCTGGAATCTGAGCCCCAATTAGCCAGGATTGCATCAGGACTTCGCTTTAAATATGAGACAAGTGACCGCGGTCAGGCGGAATGAAATATCCAGGGCTTGCTGGGTGGGCTCTGGCACATCATCCCACAGACTTCCCAGCGTGGAAAGGGAAGGCATCACCTCACAAAATGTCTGTATTTCCACAATGGATATCGGACATTTCCCTCAACTATTAGTAATGACACCATAATTGTAATAAAAGCATTAATAAATAATTCTTACATTCCGGAAAGTACCGAGCTCAGGAGGAAACCAAACACATCTGTGAGCATCAACCACTTGCTTTTTCTTTTTTTTTTTTTTTCCTGTTTGTTTGACACAACAAAGGAAGAATCATCTGGGAAAACAATGATCCTAAATGGGAGCCCTCGGGCCCTCCGGAGGCACGGCCAGATTGTGCCATCCTTTGTGGCACAGCAGAGCTTTTGAGCGGTGCTGAGAGGGTGCTTTGGCTTAACACAGTTGCCATCTGTGACTCGTCCTTTAGTCAAAAATAGACATATATTGTAGGAAGTCTCAGCAATCCAGATATTTGTCATTTTTGAGTCATAGGGAGAACTGTAAAACTCAGTGTAGATGTACAGCTGAAAAGGTTCCACGCTAATATACGTATAATTACCTCTGGAGTTTCTAACTGATTGATTGTCGGAGCAGTTTGAGCTCCGCAGTTCAGGGATGTGGCTTAGTCTGATTCTTTCCAGCCTTATCTGGACTGGTGGTACCTCATTAAATGCTGATGAACCCGAGGGCAAAGCCTTTCTCAGCCAACACTGTCCATAGAACGGGCACCTTGATGTATGTATGGCCAAACTTCGCGAACGCAGATTTGGGCAGGGCTGTCCCCACGTGCCCTTCCAGCCTGCGCAGTGGATTTTAGGTGAGGCTCAGCGTGCGCAGAACTGTCCCCACCGTTTCAGTCCTGAGGTTCATCTGCCACGGCCGAGCGAGCTTGGACGGTGCCAGTGAAGTCCTCAGGACTAGAACCTACAGCCCCCGGCATTTCCCAGGAGGTCTCCCATCCGAGTACTAATCCGGGGCTGACCCTGCTGAGCTTCCGAGATCTGACGGGATCGGATGTCAGGGAGGCATTTAACTGTAAATACACAGCCCAAGCACAGCATCTTCACTACAATATCCATCTGCAATAATGGTCTTTACTCACTCAAGACACCTGATTTTGAAAAGCAGTTTGCCAATAAATCACCCCAAGCACAACACTGGAACAAAGTGGCTGTGTTTGAGCCTAAAGATTGGGTTTCTTACCCCAGAACTACAGAGAGGTGGTTTGCACATGCAAGAAAACATCAGGTTTCCCAAGGCCAAGGAAACTTTTGCTTTTGTCACTGCGAGATGATGAGTCAGCCCCATGTTTGCAGGCAAGGAAGGAAAGAAACCTTCTTTACCCTCACTTTCTAAGGGCTTTTGGGAGCTGCTCTTTCCTGCAGGGATGTGCAGCAAAGAGGCAGCTGCAGCAGGAATTTTGGACACCCCTGTCCCTCTGCCAGCCAGGGAGAGCCCCGACTGTGCTCTGCAGCTTTCAGAGCCACAGTGCAGGGCTGCCTTTACTCATCAACACATTTGTCTCCTTCCTTCTCACTCCAGCGAGATTTGTCAATCGCTGTGAAATGGAAGGGAGGTGGCAAAGAGACTTTTGATGTTTGACATGTTTCCCGGAGCCCAGAGCTGGTTACTGTCCCCAGCGCCCCGGGGAAAGGGCAGCAGCTGCTGTTCCAGGGACACTGTGACTGTCACCCTCTGAAAAAAGAGACACTTCCATCAGGCCAGAAGACCCAGCACATCCAACTACGGATTTCTGACACCAGTAGAGCACATCACTGAGCACCAGCAGGGACTCAGCCCCAGCACTGAGCTGAGCTGTGCCTGTGCCTGTTGGCAGGACCCTGTGCCCGCCTTGGCCCTGCAGAACTCACCCCACAACCGCAGCACTCACCTCTGCATCACTTTCTGCCTCAAGGGCTGAGAGGAGGCTCTTCCCCTTCTTTGTGGTGCAGCCCCTGCCCCAGTGGAGGGCTAGGAGCATCCCAGCAGCCTCCCCACCTGCAGGCACTTGCTGCTCACCAGTTTGCCCTTCAAAAATCAAATTCCATCCTTATGTCCTGCCCAGTAATACCCGGGCAAGGTGAAGGGGCTCTGGTGGTGATTTACCCCCTGCACTTTGCAAAGAGGGCACGTCTGATCCTTTCTGTGCAAGGAGAAGGGCAGCAGGGTGGTGTCTTTAACCCACTACTGCCTGTCCCCTTCAACATCTCCTCAGGAACCATCTCTGGAGTGCATTTGTGTCCCCCAAAAAATCAGCTCCCCAGCCCAGAACCTCCCAAACTCCCTACCCCTGCAAGACTCCTCAGAGCAGGTTCATTACTTCCTGCTGGCAATTTCCAAGGTGGTGATCTAATGAGTCATTAAAGACAAACAAGAAATAGGAGAAAGCATTTGACTTAGCACTTCTTTCCAAAAAATACAGTAGCTGCAGAATTTTAAGTAGAGCAAACCAGAGAAATTTTAATAATATTAAGCTTAAATTGACAGCAAAAAGAGTGAATACAAAAGAGTAACAAAAAACCAAAATATATATAAACCATAAGGCATTGTGAAAAGAATATGATTAAGCTTTAAAAGTTATACATTGAAAATTTAGACAGTGCTGGGAATGAGGTCTTTTCTCTGGTTAAGAAATATCCTCCCATATAATCAGATAACAAAGACTATAATAATTCATACAAAGGGAGCTGGTGCTTGCAGGCTTCATGTTGGCTTCCCTTTACTCTCCAGAGCCCAGATCTGCAGCTCAGGGGACACACCTGTACCTTGGGTGTGATCTCTGTGTTTCTGGGGCATCACACACATGCTCTGCGTGTCACCTTTTCTCTGCCAAACAAAACCTGAGCTGCTGCTCAGCACCGAAGCAGAGTCCTGAACACTCCAACAGAGTCCAAATCTGTGAGCCAACCTCTGTGTCTTGGCTGCTCTCCCTCAGCCTCAGGTAGAAATCACAGGTTTTACTGTAAAAACAAACATGAAAATCCCCGTGTTTGTTTCCTGCATTAATTCTCACTGTTACAGCAATGGAAACAACAGCCAGGCTGCAGGGCTGGCACTCACTGGGCAGACACTCAGCACTGGATGGAGCAGCAGAGGAGATGTTGAGGGTCAGGAGTGGAGCAGCAGCTCCCAAAGGATCCCTGGGGATGGATCTGCTGCTCAGGGGCAGCTCTGCCCTCACCCCCAGGTCCCTCTAACTCATTCCAGAGTTGGTGATGGAGCACAGAGAAGGAAGGGCTGTGACAAACAGCCCTGGTTTGCACAGTGAGAGATGAATAATCCAACAAGGTCAGGCCCCAAGAGGTCTTTGTGCTCTCTGCGCTCGGAGTTTACACTTTTGGGGTCACGGTGGTTCTCATCTCTCACCAAATGTGTCTGCAGAAGGAAAGACATTTATTCTCCTGTCAGAAAGGACTGTAAGGTCAATTCATGTCTAGAAATAGAGGTTGGACTGAGTTGTAGGGTCTGAGGGTTCAGGAAGGTTTGGCTTTAGAGGCCCATCTTGATGTGAAGTGCCATGTGCTCCTTCCCTTTTCCTGTGTTATGGAGCAGAGCAGGGAGTGCAGTGAAGGAGGGTCTGGCACAACAACCATCTTCCACTTTCCAAAGCTGGACAGAACACCACACCTTGTTTCAGAGCATCACTGCATCAAAAAGAGCTTTTTAACCTGTCATTTTCGGACAAATCACAGCATTTCTCATGTACAAACACAACCTGCAGTGGCTGTTGATTCCAGCCCTCTCCCCAGTCACCAAGGGGTTCTGCAGTTTCCTTTGTGAAATGCTGTATTGATCACAGCAGATAATTACTGCTTAATAAAGGCATTCCTGATCAATTGCTCCTACCATGAAAATTCCCGCAGTGGCTTCATCACTTCTCTGTTGGTGAGGTTTGCAGTGTTTGATAAATTGTCACTTCATGTTTGAAAGCTGAGCAGCTTTGCAGTTGCTTTGTTTGCTTGTTTGTTTGTTTGTTTTAAAGGATGGTGGAGGAAGAAGAAAACCAGAGTGAGTCTGCAGTGATATCTTCACACAAAGCACAACCAGACATTAAATCAGAATCCAGCTCTGTTTAGGTGATGGTTCATGAGGGAGGAAAGCAAGGCAAGGACAGGGGGTTTCTCCCACCAGCTCTTGCCTTTGGGAAGTCACCAGAACTCACCACAAAACTGCCCCCTCCTCCTCAAAAGCGTCACCCTGTCCCTTGGTCCCCATGGCCTCCCACCCCTGGGAAGGTGTGGGACACTCCTTTGGGTGACACTGCCCTGAGGGACTGCAGGACACACAGAGAGAAACTGAGATTTGGCAATGATGAATAATGAAGGATGTGATTCCTACAGTGCTGGTTTTTTGCTGTTACATAAATAACAACAACAATGATAATAATAATAATAGCACAATATTGGCAGATACCAGGGGGATTAAACATCAAATTAATATTTAGCAAGGTTAGGATTAAGCAGAAATAACAGCTTTATGATTAGAGTCTGAAACTGCTGCTAATAACGACTGATTATACTCCTGCAGAGGAAGAATTACAAGTACTTAAGGACAAATAACCTTCCCAAAATTGTTGGCAGCTCAAAGCAGAGAAGCACCAAGAAGCCCAATAAATGCTCTGTGTGATGGGGCTGTTTTGTGGACAGAGCAGAGGTGGGGGAGGATGGAGAGTGGTTTCCAGCAGATAAAACAATTGCTTGTCTCCACTTCCACAGCTACCAAAGCTTTGGGGAGAAGTTAAACTTCTGAGCATAAAAAGGGTAATAAAAACCTCCTCAATTTGCTGCTGCCCAGTGGAACGAGGCAGCTCTGCTCTCTGCACTGGAGCCCCTGTAGCAGGAGCTTTGCTTATTTGGAATTATTTCACATGTAACTTGGCAGTGCCTTGCTTTTCCAGCTCATTAGGTCTGTCTTTGTGGCTCTGGTCACCTCCTCTGGGCTCCTCTCAGAGGGCTGCTTTGCTCTGGGTTGCTTTTCTCCCCGCTGCCATCACTTGGCAACGCAGCACAGGCAGCGAGTTCGTCCTGTTGGGTAAAGCTGAGAGTGAAGGAGAAACAGTCCCGGGGGATCCTGCTGGGCACTCCCTGTGAGATGAGAGACAACTCCTGAAAAAGCCTTTAACAGGAAAAGCAGCGAGGAGAGCTGGGAATGGGAAGGGATGGGAGCAGCGACAGGCAAAGACAAACGGATTTAGTGGGGAAGCTCCTGTGACAGGAGCCAGGAGAGACCAGCTCTCCTCCTCCCATTGCCTGGTGTTTTGTATGATGGAAAACCATTGTTTACTCCTAATTATTGCTGCACACACATCCATCCCTTCTTGGCTCATCCTTTCCCTGACTTTCAGACTGTCCCAGAATAGCTCTTTTGGGAGGATCTACCAAAACAAGGCTCTTTCTTGACAAGAGACTCCCTGCAGTTACACACCCACATCTCACTATCTGGTTACTACTTCCCAACCACCTGTAGCAGACAGAACCACTCAGTAAGGGAGGAAGCCTGAAATTCTCTTAATCAGACACACACACTGCAGATTCCCCCAGGAATCCTGCCCTTCCAGGAGTGTCATCCAACTGCACATGCAAATCCACCTGCTGGAAACACCCCTGGGCCACTGTGCCTGGTAATCCAGCCACAGGTACTCAGACTACCCACAGGAGAGAAGATAAAGGGGATCCCAATTGCGACGTTTCTCTGTGTCAGTTTGGAATTCATGGTGGTGTTAATGCAGCAAACGTGACTTTGTGTGCATTAGGAACTCACAGCTCCCCCAAAGGCACACTCCAGCAGCAGAACACACTTAGGGGAGGTGTTTCCATCAAATCTTCCTCACTGGAGATATTCCAGAACCATCTGGGCACAATCCTGTGCCCTGTGCTCTGGGATGATCCTGTTTGAACAGGGAGGTTGGACCAGATGACCCACTGTGGTCCCTTCCAACCTGACCCATCCTGTGGTTCTGTAAACTGCTGTAATAATCCTTGCTCAACACCTTATAAACAATATTTTCTGTGCAATTATTACAGAAAACTAAAACCTTGTTGTTCATGTATATGTGTATTTGCAGGAGATGATGAGGAAAAAGTCACAAAGATTTAAAACATTTTAAGAAAAGAGAAATTTCATGGAATTATGACACATTTACTAAAGAAAGAGAAATCTATGATGTGTGTTTGCCACATCCTCCCCATCTCCCCTGCCACAGAACCTTCATTGGAAAAATTTCTTCCTTTATTCTCTGGGCAATATTGAGCTCAAGCCCTTCCCAAAACTGGCTCCTATGGATGAGGGTCCAGAGGGTCAGATGGACACTCCAGCCCATGCTGGATTTGACTTTTCCTCCTTTTATTTCTTTCATTTCCTCTTTGTTGGGAATAATTTCAGGTAAACTCTGCTTGCCATTTGAAAGTATGAAGTTTTTTGTTCCTGTAATTACTCCAAACCTCCATGAAAGCCTTAAGCAGCTCAGCCTGGCTTTCTCCTGCCAGCTGAAGTCCCTGCCTTTTCCTCAGGGATGGAGCTCCTTGGGAATTCCAGGAGGGTTGCACAGCTCTGCACTGAAGGTGATGGAGGGATTCACAGGGGGTAAAATGTTACCAGACAGGAGCTCTGGGTGGCCACATTTAACTAAATTGGTGGGAAATCCTTTCCCAGGATCAATTCATGCACTCCCCAGTGCAGGGGGTTACAGACAGTTGTGTGAGGGATGGGGGCATACAGGGAATGGGTGTTTGCAGTCACCAGGCTGGGTTGAAATAAATGTTTGGCATCACTGAAGCAGATCCAGAGCCCCCAGGATTCTGGGCAATCCACAGGAGATGAAAATAGTTAATTTAAAAGAAGTGTCCTTTAAGAGCTCCAGCCCCAGGCACAAGACACAGCTCAGGCAGGAATTTTGTCAAAAGCTGGTGATTAATTGATTCTGTTGCAGATTAATAATGAAAGGGAAGCTGATGGTAACTCCTCACTGCCTCTCCTCAGTGCCCCTCCATCTGTCTCCAGGGAAGCACCACCAAGATACTTTGTGTGATGCATCAGGCTCTAAAATCGAGATTAGAACAGGGAAAAGCAGAAAGAAACCAAGCCCAGCTTTCTAAAGGAGAAAAATGGGGCCTGTGGCCAAATGGGCACATTTAATGGTTTCATGCTGCACTGGGGGAAGATCTAGTTTGGAAAACCACTCTCTGCACACAGTAGAGATGCTCATGGCTCTGCTGTCTGATGTCCTGGCTGGGCATCCATCAGGACAAGTCTTGTTCAAAGCATTTGTAGAACTGTATTAACCTGCAAAAAGAACTTCTGGTCTGCAACAGCCTGGAAGGCAAGAGCTGGATGGACTTGTGGTACCAAGGCAATAAGAGAAGCTTGATGTCAGGCTGCAAGGCTGAGGAGAAGGAAAATCTGTTTCCTCCTGTACTGGTCACTCCCTGATCTGGGATTTTATTGCCTTCCTGCAAGACTGTGCAAGCACGACTCATTTCATCGATTCCCTGCTAACTTTGATGGATTTATTGCACCCAAGGCAGTCTGGCCATGGAGTTTGGCTCCTCTGGCTCCAGCTGGCTGCTGCCTGGTGGACAACTGCACCCTTCAGACCTGTTCCCATCTCCCAGCCCTCCTGCCGAGCCATTCCTGACCCCTTGGCCCATCCCACTTTTATCTGAGCCCCTTTTTCTTGCCTTGGCCCTGTCTGGGGTGAGTGGTGGCACATGAGCTGTGCCTGGGCTGTAATTCAGGGGCTCTGCCTCCAACACTATTGGCTGCAATATCATAATTAAGCTGACAGAGCAGCAGACTGTGGCAGCTGGGGCTGTGATTCACGGCCAGCACGAGGCTCCAGGAGCGCAGAACCAGGGCCTTGTGCCTCCTCCCACTTAGCTAATCAAATGAAAATAGAAGAAATTAAGCCTTCAATTAATCTCCCCCTCCCCCCGCGGCTCGCCTGTGGTGCTGAGCAGATCCACATCAATTTGCCAGAGGCCAACAGGGAGAGGGAAACAAGCTGGGAAGAGGCAGCTCAGATATTTTGCCCAAACATCCATAAGAGAGAAAAAGCCCAAGTTGTGCCTAAAAAGTTAATTTTTAGGAGCTCACTGTAACATTAGTAACTAATGGGAGCTATTTCCTAAGAATAAAGTTCAGCAGCATCTCTGGCTCATTCATATATGACCTCAAAATTAATGTTTGAATTAAAGCTTGGCCAGACCAAGCCCAGGTGAGGAGGAAGAAAGGTCAGTGGTGCCTGAGAGAGCACCAAGGCCACTGTGATGCCCACAGAGGGGCAGAAAGGTTGGCAAAGAGACAAAACACCAGTATGGGTGTCAAAATGGTGCTGTGCCACCCTCAGCTAAAATCATGGAAGTGTCAGGAATGTCTCCTTTGCCTCTAGATGGCTTCACAGCTCAGGGCACTAAACTGGGTTTAGGCAGGGACAGAGTAATAGGTTTATTCTTAGATAATCAATCAGAGGGCAGTTGGTTTGCGTCGCTGGTTGGTCGCCAAAGGCAATGCAAAGGAGGTTATAGGACATGTAGGATCAGCTCCATCACCCAGATTAATGAGGTTACATAACCATGGGTGGCTGTACCAGGCCTTGTTTTCCATGTGGATGGGATGGAGCTGCCACGTTCCATGGGGAGTGGAATGAGCTCGAGTGAACAAGGCCCACAGAGTGTCCCATCCCAGATTTGATTTCTCTGATCTTTATTGAGAAGGAGGATTGATTCTATTACCCCTGGTACAGAGCAAAAGCCCTTTTCCCACTTACTGGAGGTGCATCCAAGCAGGCCCTGTATGAAGGCAACTCTGATTCCTGGGAAATGCCCTGCTTCTCTGGAGTTTGCTTTTGGTATTTGTACCCATTTTGGCTGACTTAGCCAAACCTCAGGAATAACTATTTCCTTTCCCCACTCCTGGATTAACCATCAGAAATGAATGTTTTCAAGCTAAAAAATAAAACTAGTACATAAACATCCCTCCACAAGGCTGAAAGCTGAGCTCTGCTGTGGCTGCAGTTCCACTGCCTTGTAGATTTAAAGGTGCTTTTATTTCTTTGCTCATGCAAGGCAGTGGCTGAGCCTTGTTCGAGGCTTCCCAGGTGTGACCTGCTCAGCTGAGCAGAGCTCCTGCCATTTGCCTGATAAACACAGTCCCCATGGAAGTGAGAGGAGTGTCTGGTTTTGAGTTCCATCCACCCTTCCCATTCTGCCTGCAATTCCCTTCTAATTTGATTTTAGAAAAGGAAACCAAGGTAGAGCCATTGCCTTGTGTTATCACAGTCTGTTCTGAATTGGAAGGGACCCACAAGGATCATTGAGTCCAACTCTTCAGTCAATGGCCCATACAGGGGATTGAACCCATGACCTTGGCATTATTACAACCAAGTTTTAACCAACTGAGCTGATCTCAGGGATATTTTTTTAATAAGCCATATCATGGAGTTCACTTTCCTCTCACTTCTGCTACACTCAGCAGTGCTGAACTTCACCCAGAGAATTATAATAAATTCCTTATGTTGTTCTGATTTTTCTTTTCAATACCTGCCATGCCCAAGCAAGAGGAAGGGCAGTCCTTGTGCTTTCGAGTTGGGCACGAAGAGAACCCTCCCTGCCCAGCTTGGCTGCTCTCAGCAATCCTCCCCCTGCCAGAAGGCAGCAGCCACAGGCAGCTGGGTGAAGAGTCCTCCCTCCTGCCTACACACACAGGTAACCGTGGGCGGGCAATTCAAGTCCGGGTTTAGAGTTTTAGCGTTTGATTGCCGTGCGTCAGTCGCAGGGAGCGTCATGTATATGCATGACCTGCCTCCGGAGCATCCCGGAGCAGGCGAGCACAGCCTGAGCCTCCCGGGGCAGCCACACTCCCAGCTCCTCGTTCCCAGGTAGCACCTTCATATTGCTTGGGTTGCAAAGCTTGGACAGCTAAAAATAGCCAGTCTGACACAGCAGCTTGGATGGGGCTTGGAGCAATCTGGACTAGTGGGAGGTGTCTCTGTCCAAGGCAGGGGGTGATATGAGGTAATCTCTAAGGTCCCTCCCAACACAAACCATCCTGTGGTTCTACAATTCTGTCTTTTCTACACTGCCTTCTTTCATAGAGTCATAGAATGGATTGGGTTGGAAAAGACCTCCGAGATCATCAAGTCCAACCCTTGATCCAACCCCACTGTGATCACCAGCCCAGGGCACTCTGTGCCCTGGGCTGGTGATCACAGTGGGGTTGGATCAAGATGTGTTGGATTCTCACTCAGTTCCACATCCATTGGATTGGAAAAGACCCCCGAGATCATCAAGTCCAACCCTTGGTCCAACTCCAGTCCCTTTACCAGATCATGGCACTCAGTGCCATGGCCAAGCTCAGCTGAAAAACCTCCAGGGATGGGGAATCCACCCCCTCTCTGGGCAGCCCATTCCAATCTCTGAGCACTCTCTCTGCAAAGAAGTTCTTTCTGCTCTCCAACTTCAATTTCCCCTGTCAGAGCTTGAGCCCATCGTGCCCCCTTGTCCTATTGCTGAGTGCCTGGGAGAAGAGACCAACCCCCACCTGGCCAGAACTTCCCTTCAGGGAGTTCCAGACAGTGCTGAGGTCACCTCTGAGCCTCCTCTTCTCCAGGCTGAACACCCCCAGCTCCCTCAGCCTCTCCCCACAGCACTTGTGCTCCAGTCCCTTCTCCAGCCTCGTTGCTCTTCTCTGAACTTCTTCTTTGTGCCTCTTTTCACAAAAGTCCCCTGGCTGGAGACTGTGGGATCAATGGAAGGGACACAACTTCTTCTTTGCTTCACATTACATCACTTTCCCGTTCCATTTAAGGGGAAATATTTCTGAAAATGGTCAGCAAGGGGTATCTACAAAGCAAAACTCAGCAGACATGAACATTTCCTCTTGATTAGAAACATGTGGTAATACAGAAATAAGTCCAATTTCATAACACTGAGTTCACTTACCAAGAGGATTTGCTTTCATAGGCTACAGAAGCAACTGCTTGTGGTAATTCCTCAGGGCAGCCATGGGAAATCAGGCCCTGGACTGATCACAGTGGTGCCTTTTATAATTATTTATGTAGTTGACTTTGTTTCTTTATTGACATCTTAGCTCTTTTTTCAGGTAGGTGTTTGTCCCAAGACCTGGACATGCCAATTAAGTCATTTGCCACACTCAGTCCCATGGGGGTGGGCAGAGCCATGCCTTGCTCTGGTATTTTTGTTCTGCTGTCCATGAAACCATCCTGGGGGTGCACATCTCTGCATTAAAACAACACTCAGTGACTACCAAGGATGAGGACACAGCAGACAGGGCAGAGCACTGGGTGAGATCCCTGGATTTCTGCACTGTGCCTTTGGAGACTGACATAAAACAAAGCAGAACACAAGTGAAAGGCTTGTCATGACATAAAATGTTTTGCAGGTTCATCCAAGGGAAAAAAAAAAAAGGAAACAAACTCCCAGATGAGCAAACCATGAAACAGCTGAAAATAAAACAATTCAATTCGTGTGAGGCTTTCTAACAAGAGCTGGGCAGTGGCACAGGCTGAGCTGCACCTCACCCACTGCTTTGGAAATGCTGGAAATGGAACATTCCCATTGCCTTGGTCAAGGGGCTGAAAATCCCTCTGCCCCAGGAGCTCTCCCCAGATAGAAAAACACCCTGCAAGGCTCCTGAACAGTTTTCAGAGATCTCTTGCTTCATACAACTCTTAATTATCAAAACATTTCCGAGCCAGGACAGGCAATAATGGCTCCCACTGGCAGGTTTAACTCTGGTCTTGGTACAGCAAAAGCATCTGCCCCTTGTGAGGAGATGAAAGAACAGCTGGGAAGAATTCTGAGTGTGAACATCACCCCTAAACAAATATTAGTGCTGGGTTTCACTCTGTGAAGTGTTTCTTTTGCTTGCACATCAGTTGTGCTGAGCAGCTGCTCATCACTCAGGAAACATCCAGCAGAAAACCCAGATACTGTTCCATTTACTTGCTATTTTTGAGGGTCAGAGGAACAAAACACATGTTTTTTTGCTGCAGGCTTGAATCCTAATCCTTATTCTTCCAAGATCCACAGAGCTCACAGTAAGGAGATATCATCTTTTATCCTCAAATCCTGGAAAAGAGTTCTTACTGGTGAGGTTTCTGAATTATCTGGCAATGCCTGGAGAGATTTAGGGAAGTTTTATTATGTTATGACACAGAGAAACCTTTATGTGAGCACAACACAATGTGAATCACTGGACTGAGAGTCAAAATGGGCAGTCCCAGAAAGTCCTCTAAAAATTTCCCGTGCCTTATTTTAATAAGACACAAAAAAGTTATAATTTCTGTCATTTGAATTTCAAATCCAACAGAAAGATCTACCTGATGCTTCTATTTTAAAATGCAATTCTTTCTTCTCTTTTCTTTTCAACTCCTTTGCAGAACCAAACATCATGTTTCATCTCCAAGCAGTGAGATTAAAAAAAGCCAAAACAATTAGTGGGGAGCTGATGAAGGTGACAGGGTCATAATTAGTGCTGTTCCTCTCCAGCATGTGTTTATCATGCTAACAGAACAAGTCACTCACAGGGTTAGAGTCATGAGCTGCAGGAGCACACATGGATTGTGCAGCTCTAACTCTGCTGGGGCTGCTCTGCAGGGAGGGGAAGCACAAAGGAAATATTTTAAAGGTGGGACAGCACGTTGTGTCAATGAGCAAATGTGAACTGGCTGCTGGGAGAGGCTCTGTGTGCCTGGCACTGTGCAGCCTCTCTGTGGCATTCTCAGGGTGGTCTGTGCTGGGACAGGGGCAGTCCTGGTGCCAGTTCTATGATATTTCAAGAGAAAATGGCTTTGTGTCAGGGCACCAGGGGCACTTGTGCTCAGCAGCACCTGCACAGTGAGCAGAGGGCAGGGGATGCTGGAGGCAAATCCTCCAGGAACCCCAAATCCTCCAGGAATCCCAAACCAGCCTCCTTGGTGGGCACAAATCAGACAGACTAATCTGATAGTCAAGAGATGCCTTGGAGCAGCCCAAGCCCAGCTTCAGGCTCTGGGCAGAGCTGTTGCATCACAGAATCACAGACTCATAGAATGGATTGGGTTGGAAAAGCCCTCCGAGATCATCAAGTCCAACCCTTGGTCCAACTCCAGTCCCTTTACCAGATCATGGCACTCAGTGCCACGGCCAAGCTCAGCTTAAAAACCTCCAGGGATGGGGAATCCACCCCCTCTCTGGGCAGCCCATTCCAATCCCTGAGCACTCTCTCTGCAAAGAATTTCTTTCTGATCTCCAACTTCAATTTCCCCTGTCAGAGCTTGAGCCCATCGTGCCCCCTTGTCCTATTGCTGAGTGCCTGGGAGAAGAGACCAACTCCCACCTGGCCAGAACTTCCCTTCAGGGAGTTCCAGACAGTGCTGAGGTCACCTCTGAGCCTCCTCTTCTCCAGGCTGAACACCCCCAGCTCCCTCAGCCTCTCCCCACAGCACTTGTGCTCCAGTCCCTTCTCCACCCTTGTTGCTCTTCTCTGGCCCCGCTCCAGCCCCTCAATCTCTTTTCTGAACTGAGGGGCCCAGAGCTGAACACAACACTCAAGGTGTGGCCTCACCAACACAGAGTGCAGGGGAAGGGTCCCACGGGCACATTCCCACCTCCAGCAGGACAGCCCAGTGGGCTCCTGCCTTCCCCCAGAGCTGGGCTGTGCCCAGGGTTACCCACAGCCTCAGCCAGCCTGGGGGCTGCCCCTCCTGACCCCCTGCTCACAGTCCTGAAGCCTCTTGGAGTGTTTTCTGTCCAGAAGGATCCTCCCCACCCCATGGAGAGGAGACTCACCAAAATCCAGCTGCTGAAACAGCTCAGCTGATTTTTCAATGTTCACCAAAGGACCAGAAAACAGATCCTGGGAGAGCTGCTGGTGGAAATCTGCCCAGTTAGACACCTTGAAAGAACTCTTTGTAAATACCTTCTCTTCACCCTCCCCACTCAAGGATGTTTCAGCAACTGGGTACTTCTTGCAGCCTTTTGCAAGGACTTGACTAATCTGCTTAAAACTCTTTTGTCTTCCTGTATCCAGAGCTGAAAATGAGCAGCAATTACCCAGGGAGGACGTCCCTGTGAGAATCCCTTGCTAATTAGGCCTTAAGTGATTAGTTCCCTTCCCATCTTGCCCTAAATCTCTGTATTTTTCCCTGGTGTTGCAAAGTCAGCTGGAGAGAAAGAAACAATCAGCAACTCTTATTTGACTATGTGCAAACACATGTCCAGGAGGAGCAGAGAAAGTGGGAAATGGGAACTGTGGAAGGTGTGGAATGAGCATTACATGGAATGTCCAGATGAACACTATTTATTACTCTGAAATGTGATTAAAAATTTGGGTGATTTTGAAGAAACAGGAACATCTCTGCCTCAAGATACACCAGTGCTCCAGTGGCAGGTCAAGGAAAAGCTTCCCCTGGTTTAATAATCCTGAATTCAGTGCCATATTTCACTGACAAAACCAAGAGAGCCACTGACTAAACATCATTTCCATGGCTAAATCCTTGCCTTCCACTGGGGTTTGGCACATGTCTGCAGAAAAACACCCTGAGCCATCAGTAATGACTTTAAATCATCTGAACTACCTCTGCCCAGCTGCAGGATGGCTCCCCATTTCAGCAATTATAATTAAACCAGTTACATGACTCGTTTAACAAGCTGGTATTTTCTCACTGATGGCCTGCTCAGTGTGCTGAGAGAGGTGGGCAGCTGCAGGGTTAATAAAAACCCTGGTCTAGAGCCCTAATCTGTGAGGAAAGTGCCTAATTAAGCTCATTGACACCTGCTACCAATATTCATGGAGTCTGTTATTTGCATTGCTTAACATTATTGAGATTTCTTTTTATAATATGTGGGCAAATCTTAATGCAGGAGACACCTGGAAAGGGGGAATAGGGCACCTCATCTGCCAGCAAAGAATGGCAGCACTGGAGCAATTTTGCCTCCTCTCTGACACTTGCCCAGCTGTTTCCATGGCACTTCCCTGCCTCACAGCCTGCCTGGCATCTGCTTGCAGCAGGAGCAAAGGATCCTCCCTGTTCCTGCCTCAGTGCAGGACCAGGGGCACGAAGGGACAGGGCAGAGGACACAGAAATAAGCACAGACTCCAACCCAAGTCGTGGCTTAACACAGGCTCCTTGCACAGGACAGACTGATGGCCCAGAGCAGCTGCACCAGGAAAGCTGTGGGAGCCTCAGTCCTTGCTTCCCATGGATCTGCAGCCCTTTTTCCATGAGCCCAACCAAGCCAGGACAATATTCCTGCTGCTCCTTTCCTTGTCTTTCCGTTCCTCTTTCTCGCCTTCCAAAGTAACTTCAAAATTCTGTATTAATGCCAAAAAATACAACAATACCAGAGCATTTTGGGATGCAGAGGAAAGATCATCTTGTACTGACCTCGTCCTACAGAAAAGCTGGAATCTGCTGATTCCATGGAGTTACAGGGCACATCCCTACAGAAAAGCTGGAATCTGCTGATTCCATGGAGTTACAGGGCACATCAAGATTCTGGGTGGGGAGTCACATCTGGAAGGACTCTGTGCACACCCACACTGAGATATCTCAGATCTGCTCCAATCCTGCCCAGAACAGGCACTGAGGAACCTGCTGGCTCTGCTGCCAGAGGATTCTTGTTTCCACATTTGCCAGAGTTTGTTTATTCTCTTTATCTGCCTTCCCACAAAAAAACTCCAGTCTCCCAGATCAGGAATGTTTTTCAGAAATCCCATTGAAATTGGTTTAGACTCATTTGCTCACTGATTTCAGAATCAATAGTTCTGTCTGACAGCCAGGATGGCCACAGACTGAGAGGACAGAGAAGCAGAGCAGGGACAGCATAAAGCAGGAGAAGGGGCTCTGTGGAACTGAACTGCACAGGCAGCCCAAGGGGTGACAGACAAGAAAAAGGCCTGGATAAACCCTGAGTGCTGCAAAGGAACCTCCTGCTTCCCTTATCCCAAAAAAAGCTGTGCCAAGTACCTGTGCTGCTCCCACAGCTTTGCAGCCAGCTCCTAAAGACGGAGCTTTCTTGTCTGTGGGTTCAATAAACAGCAGCCTGTTATCATATTTATTTGCTGATTGAATCTAAATTACATGTGAGATGCTCACTGCAGAATGGCTCTGTGGAATTAGCAGTTCAATCCCGCTCTTTTTTAATAAGGATTCTGATTGCAGCAGTGATACATCCTGCAGGCTCGATGGTTAAGCCTCAAATGAATTCAAAATAAAAGGAAAAAAAAAAGTGGAGATAATCTCCAAGTGCCAATTTGCCTTTTAAACCTGATTTACCAACTCCTGAAACATTTGCTGGTAGTGGAGGGGGGAGAAATTGGTAAATGGTGATGGTTGGAACATTCTTGAAAAGATGGTAAATAAGCTGAGCTTTAGCTGGGAGCTTCAACCAAACTCAGAGAAAAGCCTGGTCTGTGGGCTCTGGGCTTCAAATGCAGGAGACCCAGAGTCAGTTCCTGCCTCTCAGGGAAAATGCTGCTCATCAGGAATGCAGCCCTGACCTTTGGTGCTGTTATTGAGCGGGGCTGAGCCCCTCCTGGGGGAGGGCAGGCTGAGCTCGTGGCACCAGGTGAGCTCTCTGCAAACAGAGCTGAGGCTCCTCCTGAACTTTGCAGAGATTCCCGGTGGGCACACAGATGTGTGTGCCAGGGATGAGCAGCCCAGCCCTGTAACCCCTTCAGGGATGCCCTGGAGAGAAGCAAAGGCTGCAGCTCCAACCCCATCCTGCTCTCTGCTCCAAAGGCTGGTTATTGTGAGGAGCCTCCCTTGGCATTCCCACCCAGAACAGTCAAACCAGCACCTTGTTGTGTTTCCTGCCACTCTGGGAATGATTCCAGGGCAAAGCTTCCAACAGACCTGTCAGTCTGGGGTGAGATGAGAGACCTTTCAGCTCAGTGTCCAGAGGCTGAATGTAAATCCACAACCACATTCCATCTGTTTTCACAGAGCTCTGGGACACGCAGGGAATATTTAGGACTATGCAGACCTGGAGCAGCCTCACAAGTGAAGCCAAAGCCCACCCTAAGCTGGACTTAGGACCAGCTTTTCTTCCACTACCAAAGGTCCTTCGAACATGGATTCAGGCACTTTTCTCTCCTTAAGAATGAACATCCCAAGTGGGAAACAGGCAGATCGTGGATCCCTGTTTTGTATTTCCCTCCCTCAGAGCAGCTCCAGACCCTGAGCACAGACATTGGGCATTTCCCAGCACAACAAAATGCTCCATGGGTAAGAGCTGTCCCAATCCTCAGGGAAGGCATTAACAATAGAAAATTAAATGCCAAGTTCACGTTCCCATGTGTGACAATCCAAAGATATAATTTCCGTGACAGTTTTTCTCCCTAATTAGAAGCATAATTAAAAATTACTCTTGAAAAAAAAAGCATTTTGCTTTTTCCCTCCCCATTTAAGGGAACAAAATCCTTGGAGGATAAGCCTAAAAGCAAGATTGCAGGAGAAAAACTGCACTGGTGAGTCCTTTGGAAACAGATTGAGCTGAACACTTGGAGATGCATCAATCACTTTGCCTCCTCCTCTAGTTTGGGTAGAAAAACAGTGGAGAGACATTAACTCTGTTTCAAGCCCTACCATTTCTTGCCTTTTTTTTCCCCCTCTCTCTCCAGTTTATTACCCAAAATTGTCCAGGTCACAGGGTAATTCTCTCTCACAGCACAACCCTTATTAGACACTCAAGAACCAAACTATGAGGCACAAACGTGCAGGGAATTGAGACAATTTCTGCTGCTCCTTCTCAGTCTTGCAGGATCAGGACACTGAACCTGGCCAGGCTGGTGTGAGTGCTGAACACAGGGGGGTCCTGGGGAGAAATACCTGCAGGGCATCTGAAATAAAAATTCTGCAGTGCAGATAAAAATGAATAGTTAGGAGTCTGAGTTTTCCTACATGATTTTCCTTCTCCACCCTGAATAAAAATTCTTAAGGATGAAATAGCCCTGAATGAGTTTGGTAAGAACTCCAGCTCAGGTGAGGATACCAAAGGATTTTTGGTGGTTTCTGCTTCACCAAACATGTGAACCAAGAATGAAAAGCTCAGATTTCAGGCAAAAACCCCACATGAAGGCTCACCCTGTCATGGGAACAGCCCAATTTCTGTGATGACAGGCAGAGGTTCAGAACACTCAGCTAATTACACGGTGCTGGTAATTATTGGTATAAAACTGACGTTGAAGGCAGATGCAAAGTGCTGGTGTCATTTTTTAGGCACAGAGTTACAAGGCTCAGAAATGTCAAGTCAAAATTTCATTTTGAAATCCAATTCCAAGCTTTTTACATGTAGGGTTTTTTAATCTAATGACAATTCCTGTGCTCAGGGAAACAGCTTTCCTTTATAAATTGTATCAGGTTTTTTGGATCCTGTTTTTTTCATAACCAGGTTACTCCTCTGACACAAAATCTCTGTTTCAAGGGAGATTTTTTGAATTCTTTGGTATAAAATAAGAAACAATCCTATGGGGTGGAGTAACCCTTTGGTCAGTTGGGGGCAGCTGACCCAGCTGGGTCCTCTCCAAACTTCTGGAGCATTCCCAGCCAACTTATTGCCCGGGTAGACTGAGGAGCAGAGAAAACCTGGAGCAGTGCAAGGGGAATAACCAGGGGAGGATTTACCCGTCAACGCTGCTCTGAGCACAAAACCAACCCCCAAACCAGCTACCAAAGACTGCCCTAGAGAAACAGGCCCAGCTACAAGAAGTGTCCATGGCCAGGCTGGACATGGCTTGGAGCATCCTGGTCCAGTGGAAGGTGTCCCTGCCCATGGAATGAGATGATCTAAAAGGTTCTTTCCAACCCAAACCATCCTGTGATTTTGTGGTTTTATGAAATCCCACCTCTCTCAGCACCTGTTCAGCCCCACAGGTGGGGCAGAGCTGCCTTCAGCAGGGCTGCCTTCAGCAGGCTGACACAAAAACCCCTCTCTGTATTAATGTAAATTACACTTAATTAGTAGAAGACAGTAAACTTTTGCTATAGGCAAATAGATCCTGAATTGGCTGACACGTGAGCTATAAAATCCAAGGGCTCCTGCCACACATGGCAGGGCCATCTGCTGATAGCAAGCCCTGCTCCAAAGACTTTGCTGCCTTGATTATGCAAATCAGGGCGATTATTTCATCCTCAAGACTGCAGCAAGATAATTACCACACAATAAATCACCCCAACTCAAGCAACTGCAAATGAATTTGGAGCTTTATCGCCATAATTGCAATTGCATCGCTGTTATTAACTGAGCAGGATGGAGGACATCAGGCCCCAGAGATACTTCCCTACTGGCTGTGATTTAAATTAGAATTGTTTGGCATCCCTCAGCCTGCTGGGAGGCTGCAAAGGGGCTTTGTTTTCAGTGATATGACTCGGTTTCTCTATAAGTACAATTTCCACTTGCCCTTTAGTCTGGGGTTTGGCTGATTCATTCAAAAGGACTGAAGCAAAGCATATGGAGTGAGTGGCAGCCTTTCTGCTGCCATCAGTAAACTCACAACGAAGTCCTAAGCCTATTTTTGTTCAAATTATCACAACTGGAGCTGAAAACCTCTCACCTAAAACTGGTTTGGTTCTCACCCTTACCTGGCTGTGGTTCTCCAAGTTCCTGAGCGTGGCTGAACAGGCACTTAAGAGAAAGTAAACTCAGATAAAACCTCACTTACAACACCTCAACAGAGCAGAAACTCTCCCAGGAGGTTTTATTGTGAAGACAAAAGCAGTGTCATTTTTTTTGGCTGTGTTTTCTTTGGAACAGCCACACTCCAAGCCAGAAGGAGCCAAGCCTGGAATTCCCTCCAGCTGCAGCAGGAATTCTGCATTACCTGTGCCCCAGGTGCCTGGGGGATTTCAACAAGTGAGAGGATGTTCCTTCCTTTGGTTCATTTATATTAAAACATAATCAATTACAGGGGTTTAGGACACACACATGTTGCAGGTTTAGGGGATAAAGGATGAGATTTGACATAAATACATTTATAAAGGAGGAAAATGTCTGATGGTTTGGGAAATTTAGAGATATTGAAAGAAGTATTTGACATCTATATTAACTCAAAGCCCTAAATGGGCTGGGCTTGTTTACATTGCTGCAGTCTTATTACAGGGTGAATTTTACCAGCTGTCTTGCTGAACAGTCATTTAGCCTTAAACTATAGTTAAAACTGTCATGGTTTTAAGCAAATTATATCACGTAAAGTAATTATTTCCCTAACTGCAAAGAGGATCCAGGTAGCTTGTGAATCTCATTTCTGAAAAAGAGCTCACAAAGAGCCCTCCGTGTGAGAGTCACAGATTTGGAGACTTTCTGTGCTCCAGGAAGGGCCCAGGAAGCTTGAGGAGAGAGCTGGGAATGTTTGGAAGCAGCCAGGAAAGGAAGAAATTCCTGCTAAACAAAGCTGCTCATTGCACAGACTGACCACATGATTCTCAACCATCCCAGCAGAACTTCTTCCTGCCCCAATAAACCCCAGTCCTGGTGATTAATACACACTTTACACTCACTGTGCCCCAGGGAAGGGGCTCAAGAGGCATTCTGGGGTTATAAACTACAGCAATCAGGGGCCAGCCAGGGGAAGGGAGATGTAATTCCTCTTTGATTTAGGAGAGTTCTCAGAGAACCCCCTAAAAGGTTCTCTCTGTGTGCAACAGGCAGCTCCCAGTGGGGTTTGCTGAACTGCTGAGGGGGCTGGAAAGTTTAATGTATTCCAAGCTTTGCCTCCCAGGCTGGCAGAGCCAGACTGTGGCCTGTGGGTGTCTGTCCCTGGGGTGTTCACTGATGCTGAGCAACTGCAGCTTTTCTGCCTCATTGACAACGAGCCTTTCCAGGGGTTTCTCAGCCTCCTCAGTTCCCCATCTCCCACTCCCAGCTGAGTGTTTTGCTGCTTTCACACACTGGGTGATGTGTGTGTGGCACCAACATGGGCCCATCTGTTCTCCTTCATTCTGCTCTTTTCCATTTCACAGGAAAAGGGAGGATTCAGACCCAGAGCCCTGCACTGCAGACGAGTGTTCCTTGAGGACAGTCCCCTCGAGAGGCTGAATCTGGCACTGGGTATAGCCTGGCTAGTGGCAATTGGACATTAATGACCATCAAACATCCATTCTGGTGGCAGAATGGAACTTGCATCATATTTGGGGGCCTCATTCAAAACGTGTGCTGCCCAAAAATCCAGCAATTGTCACCCACCAACAAGGGCTGATGCACAATGGCAAAGCACCATTGACTGGCCACTGAGCAGCCACTACACCAGCCCATAATGAGTCTAAATTAGGGATTTTGAGAGTTGTTAAAAGTGCTTATTTTTTTTTCCTCACCACAAAGCCAGGCAGGTTATTTAATGAAGATACTGCTGGAATCATGACATGGCAGAGGCACAATGGAGCAAAATTCCCAGAGAGTTCTGGACCCAAAAAATGGCAGAAGTCAGCTTTGAATTTGGTCGATGACAGTGGGATGTGACAGGATTGTCTTTGATCTCATATCAAAGCATTGTCAGTCTCCCCCTCTGCCTCGGGGAAGAAAAATTGCAGCTGGAGCATTGGTTGGTATCAGAGGCCCCACCTTAGATCTGTCAGCACCAGGCACACAAAAACTGGGGTGACTCAGTTTTGTAGTTGTGTCCCTCTGAAACATTCCCACCATTCCCAGCCCGTGTGAACCAGGAGCACCACGGAGCCAGTGGGGGGCTGTTGCATCACGAGCAATCACAATTAACTCTAATTACACATCTTCACTGGCTGCCAAGCTTTGGAAAAATAACAAGGAGGTGAAAAAAAAAATCTCAGAAAAGAGGCTCTTGCAATCCAGGTGAATTTTTCCAAGCTGATTGCCAACACTCGAGGTTCCCAAGGGCCTTTTTTAGCAGAGAAAAAGCACCAGACAAAGCAATGGGGAGAACAGGAAAACTCATCTCCTTTCATCTTTTAAAATAACCTAGAGGTAGCACTCAAAATTTGGGATGTTTAGATATTTGGGGGCCACCAGAGTTTCCCTTTTCTCTGCTTCCCTGGATAAATCACGTGTGACACAGCTCTGATAACACCCCACCAACTCCATCACCACTGGAAGAGTCAGCTACTGGATTTTCTTCAGGTTCATCAGAATTCATAAACTGCACCAGGTGCTTTTAAATCATCCTTCTCTTGTCCTTATCTCTCATGGAAAATATTGCACTCAGGGAGATGAGCACCCGGCACAAAAGGCAGGAGCTGCTGGTGAGGAACAATGGCCCTGCCGTGGAATCCTGGCCCCTTTCAGCAGCAGGTCTTTTATAGTTGTCCAAAAAAAGGAAATTAACTGAGTATTTTAGTTTCCAGAAAGCCACTCTGAGAATTCAATGTTACTCTGCAACCCTGAGAGCACCAGGGAGGATATTTCAACCCTTTATTCACTGACAAATTGTTATTGACACTCTGCTTCAAGCCTGGATTTGCTCTCCAGGGAGCTCAGCCAGTGTTTTTATAAACACCATCTACAGCAAATTTGGCTTTATTTGAATATGCACTGATAGCATTTCCCCAGTCAGGAATCCTGTGGGAATTGCACAGACCACTTTAGAGGATAAAAGCAACAGTAAGAAACAGTAAGAAATCAGATACTGATTAATATGTGAACTCCAAGCCCACGTTAATCCAAAATTTTGTCCTAAATTTAGGCTAAGACAGAGAAAATGTAAAAACTTGCCCCTGTGCCCCACAGGAAATCAGTGACAGAGGCAGGTCAGGTGCCTGTGTCCAATTCTCTCTAATGTTAGAACTTTCTGGTGCATAAAATGTATGTTGAGCCCACTATTGACTCCTCTGTGACACTATTGATTCAAGGGAGAAACCAGCATTTTCCTGGCCCATCTTTGGAAAGACACAAGAAGATGAGAATTCATTTCCTTCCCAGAGATATCAATACCTCTCTTGACTTCTGAAGAAATTTCATGCCAAAGGCTATTGATTTCTTCAAGTTGAACTGAGCAGATTCAGTCAGTTCCAGTGCTGCGTGACCAGGTTGGATCTGAGCTCGAGCACTCTGGGAATGCAGCAGGTCTGGAGCACCAAAACCTCCTTGGGATCCCAGGGATGGGGTGGAACAGGATGGACTGACCCACAGGGTCACTCTGGGGACCTCCTTGTGGCAGCTCTCAGGGACCCAAAAGTGGCAGTTTTCTTACCTGACATAATTTATAGCACTGAAAGAACAAGATCTCAGATCCTGAGGGACTCCTGATGCTTCTCCTTTCCACACCTGCTGACTGACTACTAAAAGCATATTTGATAGGACTCTTCCTGGTGGCCTGTGACTCTCTGTGCCTGGTTAAAACATGATCTGCAGGGATGTCTAGAGCCAGAATTTCCCAAGGTTACATTTGATACCATGCAATTAAAAGCCATCCTGTACCAAGCAGTGGGTACTTTCTCTGGCAGGACTAATGAGCTTTCATGCACCAGTGCAAGGCATGGAGATAATCATTTCCCAGAAACCTGTTCTGCTGAGGAAAGCAAAGTCTCCCCCTGCACTACAAGTGTGTGCAAGACTCTGGTAATGTTGCTTGTTTTGGCAGAAAAGACAAAAAAACTGCAGAGCATTCAAGTTCACAAGGCTCATTATGACTAATCTGCTTTCCTGAGCTGCAGGTCTTTTATTCAGGAGTCAGATGTAGGTCTGCCATCTTCTGCAGAAGATGCTAATGTGCTGGTTGATATATTTATAACAAAGGGGGCCCAGCCTGCAGCCAAATGGCCCTGCAGCAGCTCTGGGAGAGGAGAACTGCCAAATTCCAGCCAGGTCTGCACATGGATCCACCTCCACCTTCTGCACCAGCCTGGCTGGTGGAGACAGCAAGAGAGGCAGACTGAGCTACAAAAAGGAGCAGTGGGGCTTGGGGTTTGGCCCCTGACTGGGGTTCCTGATGCCAAATCCAGAGTGGGCTGTGGGTGCCACAAAGGAACTGCTGGGCTTCAACAGCCTGGGCTTGTTGTTGCATTTGTGTGACTCTCCTCCTCACCTGCTCAGCACTGACCCTCCAAGAAGGGCATTTTTAGGAGCCTGCAGGGCCAGTGTTTGCACAAGATCCACAGCAATTCCCATGAACTCACAAGTACTGCACTGAAACAGCAAAGGGTCTTCACTGTGCTGAGGCAGGTTTTGTGTGACACACTTTATGTGAGACCTGAGCACCATTTAGGAGTGTATGTGATGCACTTGTATTAATTAATTAGCATTAAAGAGTTTTGGTGGGGGTTTCTTATGCATTGATTTGCTCTGAGAATCTTCCTTATTTTTATATTTATGGAATGTTGATTCCAGAAGGGCAAAGCCAAAGAGATGAGCCTGGCACAGAAAGCAACAAAGTTGTGATAAACTTGCAGGGAAGCTCATTCTACAGTTCAGGACTGGTCCCTAAGAAACCTCTGCCTTGTCCCCAGGGGAGTCAGAAACATTTCCCCTTCCACATTTGTGGCCAACTCTTCCTTTCCTCAGAGAAATCGAATTGTCAGTCAAGCCCCTCTCTCTCTTCAGAGCTTTCCACAGCAGCAGCGTGTGGAGGAGCAGGAAAATAATGAGCTGGCTGGTGGTGAGGAGCTCAGTGACTGGTGTTCCACTGCCATGTCCCTTTTTCAGTGACATGGTGCAGTGCAGGAGGCAGTTTATCTCCTGCCACTCCCTGTGCTGCTCAGATTGCTGAGTCTTCTGCTAAAGAAGCAAGAAGAGAGAACACGTTGAGGAAATGCTGCAGAACACTCACAATATTTGCCCCAGGAAATGTCCTCCACGAACAAGAAATGCCCTGAAAAGAAAAGATTCTGCTTCTCCTAAGAAGGTTATACTTGTGGGTTTGAAGTTTCATTTTATTTTGGCTTCACGTTCAGGGTTATGGTTTTTTTAGAAGTCAGTTTTTCTTGTTATTGTGCTTTATTTTCTCTCATGATTCATCTGACTCTAGGGCATTTATTGAAATCCTTGATACAAAATTCAAGGGAAATGAATCTCACTTTAAACTTCCCAAGGACAGCTACATCACCCTGTTAAAGTCTCCTGCAGTTTTCTGCAGCTCTTCCCATTCCAGATGAACAGACGAGGTGCATTTCTGGCCCAGTAGCTGTGATTTATAACACATCTCCCATCAGACCAGCCATTGCTTTAATTCATAGTTTTCCAGTGGAAAAAAGGAAAGCTTTTTTCCTTTAGTAGGACTGAAAAAAATGTAGCAGCAGCAGCAGCAGCAACACAGAGATATGAGTTTTACAAGCAGTTAAACACATCCAGTCTGTAAATCAAAGGGCTGAGGCAGAAGGGAAAGTGTCAGTGAGGCTCAGAGCTCGTGCATTAAACACCTTTCCCAGTTCTGAGTTATTAAATTGCTGTTTTCCTGACTCAGTGTAGTTAATTTTCTTATAGATGGCTGGATGGAAAACATCTTGTGACACAATCAGGAGTCTAAGAGAGGACAGATTCTTCTTGGCTTCAGAGAAAGCATAAACATCTCAAAGAGTGCTGTCCATCCATTAGATAAATATACTTATTTTGAGGCAAGCAAAATGTACAAAAACACTCCTGTCCTGCTTTCCAGGAGAAATAATTGTTCTGTATATACCCAGCTCTAGTATTTATTTGGTTCCCTTGGCACTGCAAAACTCACAGTGGAACAATAATTGGCTAAAAAGGAAATTATTGCAATAACACTTGGAAAGTTCAGGAGAATCCAGTTTGACTTTAGCACTGGAGATGACTCAGAAAGACCAGTTTGTGTACACACAATCAGGGTATGCAGCATCCCAAAAGAGGCAGGAGCTTTAGGGTTTCACTGTCACGAAAGGCTGAAAGCAGTTTTTGAGATCCACTCCTTTGAAGAAAATCCCCCAGAAACTGAATTTCTTTAAAACCCTAAAACCCAACCACAGAGGTGGATTCCTTCCTGTTTTTATTTTGTTAAGTGCTATTTGGCAATATGAAAAACACATTCAGAAAAGATATCAAGCCATTTCTGGGGGAGGGGGGGAAGAGCTTGCTTAGGAAACACTCCTCAATTTATGGATTGCTAATGCTTTGAGAGTGAGGCAGCGTGAAGGATATTAAACTCTAAGAAGATATTAAAATACTGCAACAGCAGCTACACTTTCAGGAAATGGTTTCTCTTGGTATTTGAATTGCAAAGAGATCTATTCTCCATTACTGAGTGTTTTAACAAGGAGCACTTGCTCAGATCTCAGCCTGGGTGCTCAGCAAATGCCCGGGACGTGCTGGGACCTTCTGCTGGGGAAGGATTCAGGTGAGTGGTGCCCCTGCTTGGCAGTGCCCTGCTTCTGTGCACAGAAGGTGTTCAAGCTGTCAACAGTGGGAACAACAACTACACTCAGCTTCCTTACTCGGAATTTCTGCTTTCCTATTTTAACCACGCTGGAGGGTCATTCCACGCTTTCCCTGCCTGTCGTGTGAAACCCTCCAGCTGTGCAGAGGCAAGGGCAACCATAACCTTGGAGCTCAGAGGGCGCCCGGTGTTCCGGGACCTTGTAGAACATCCCCTGGCAGAGCATTCCCTGGCAGAGCATCCCGGGAGGAGCATCCCGGGTGGAGCATCCCCGGCGCTCACCTGGGGGTGCGTGCGCTGGGCAGGGCAGGGCAGGGCAGGGCAGGGAGGGGAAGGGCTGGTTCCCCCCGCGGGTCCCTCGGGGCGGGAGCTGTTCCCGCTGTCCCCGGGGCTGCGGAGGGAGCGGCTGCGCCCCTCGGAGCGTCCCCGGCCCGGCGCTGTCCCGCTCCCGGTGCTGGAGCCGCTCCCGCATTCCCGGTGCCGGAGCCGCCCGTCCCCGCCCGCGGAGTCCGGGGGGATTCGGGGGAGGAAACCTGGTCCCCTCCCCTCTCAGCGTCAGGCGAGGCAGAGAGGGAAGCGCTGCGGGAATTCGCATCCCGCGGGCAGCGCAGGGAGCCGGAGTGGAAACAGGTTGTCGGGATCGCGCCGTGGGAGGAAGGCGCGGCTCTGAGCTCGGCTCAGCCGGATCTGGGCTCTGCCAGACGAGACCGAGGAGCTGCTGTGCTGAGAGAGATGGACAGCGATTTACTGCCGAGATCATCGCCTCTCCCGGGAAGCTGAGCCGCTTCCCGAGCTCCTGAAGTTCCAGCGGCCGCGAGCTCAGCCTGGGCTTAACCACGGCAAGTCTCACCTGCACCAGTCCCGGCTGGCAGGGCTCAGGCAGGTGATTCTTTCTCTTTTTTGCTCCTCTGCTCGGGCGTGAATGCTGAACACCAAGAAGTCTGCTTGAAGGCCTGGGAGAGCTTGGGAAAAGCCACGGTGGAGAGTTGTGGTGTTTTGGATATACTTGGCACACAGTGCTCACACCTCTGCTCGAGGCATTCGTATGGCTTGAAGGTAAGAGATCCGTGTTGATGCTGTTCCTCAAGAAGTAGGAATGTTGTGAATATCCCGGTAAGGGAATACAGAGAGTAGTGGCTGGTGAGATCACCACTGCCTAGAGATGTAAATCAAGACAGGAGAAAAGGGAAAATATTTGTTGTTGTATCCAAAGACCCATTCAGCTGTTCTCTTCTCCAAGAGAATAGGTGAAAGCGAGTTTTCAAATTGAAAAACTGAGGCTGCCTTATCTCTTGACCTAAACCACTCACTGCAAGCCAATAAACAGTTGTTATTGTATGCTAAAGAGGCGTTTAGAGTTGCTAAGAAGCTCGGCTCATTTTTAGAAGTTCAATACTCAACATTGCTCTCACACAGACACAATGGAAGGAGAGTGACAGGGAGAGCTGTAGGAGGAGGATGTGTGGATAGGATATAATGTAGGTACACTCCATTTCCCCGGGGAACAAGACTGTTCAGTCAAATCGTTTGAGGCAAAACACTGTTTCATCTTCTACGACATTCATTTTTTTATGTGTGGTACAGCTAAACTTGAGTCCCTTCAGATTTCCCTCTCAGCCCCACTCCTGGACAACCTTTCCTGGTGAAGGAGGGGTCTGTCACCTTTGCCTGAAGAAGCCCTGGAAGGGAAACCTGTCAGAAATACTTCTCTGAATGTTGCAAGTAGATTTTGTGCAAGGTTTACAGTCACCTTTGTGGCATGAAGGGCAGCTGAATCATTCCTGGTTTTAAACTGATTTTTTTTCCATTGCCCTCCAGCTCTAAGTTTTACTCAGCTCTCTGAAAGCAGTGAAAAGTGGGGCTTTAGAGCAGGGAAGTTGGCACTGGGATGGCACTGGGTCCTAGTCAGTGCTGGAGTATTTTTGGTCTAAGTTGTTGTCTGGGGGTTGTTTCCACACAGTTAACACACCCTCACTTGTTAATTCTCAAGTCTCTCTCAGCCCGACTTTCCCACATGCAAAAAAATGGAGCCCCAGAGCTCACAGCGTGAGGAACATGAATCACTCTTCTCCGAGTAGAGCTCACAGAGAAAAAGAAAAATAACTTGGTTGTTTTATAAATAACCAGGCACAAGATTATAATATAACTGGTCAAAGAGGTTACACATGCATTTCACTGCGTGGGTTGGGTTTCCAACGTGCTCTGTGTTTTGGGTAATTGCTGTTCTTTAAACACACGGTGGTATTAAAACTCACAATCCTGTGCCTGTGGGGTTTTATCTCTTTCAAAGGAAAAGTCCATTAATTGCTTGTAGTAGTCTAGAAAAAAACAGGTTCTTGACAATATTTCTGACTCCATCAAATAAGTGTAAAGAGCACTTTTCATTATTTTTCCCCATTTAACTTCTTTTTTCATACTGCAGAAATTCTGTTACATTCAAACCTCTCTTCTTTACTTCTGACCAGAGTTTTTGTAAAAGCACTTTCTGCTGATTTATGTACAATGTGATTGTCTTTTCCTTGCATGGAAAGTGAGTGGCACAGCAGGGAAATACACCGGGGAGAGAGAAGCACAGATTTCAAATCTCCTGGCCATTTCCAATCACAAAAAAGTGAGTTTGGGCCCTGCCCTTCTCCCTTAGTATTTCTGGAGACATCTACAGAGCAGCTGCCTGTCAGGAGTGAAGTGAGTTGCCCTAAGTGATGTGTCACACAGCACAAAACACACCCAGAAGTGTTTCATGCGGGTGCCTGTGTGCAAATCCAGTGTGCAAAATTTGCTGTTGGTTTTATCTTTGCATGTGACTTCCCTGGGCACCACTGGCATTGCAGGGGGGTGAGAAAGAGGCACAACCTGGTCCTGATTGTTTCAGGCTCCAGAGGGACGTGTGTGACCCCTGAAAAGCCAGTGAATAGTCAGTGTAGGGTGTGTTGTAGGTAAGATGGATTGTACTCAGACCCAAACAGCTTCTCCCCGTGACATTTGGCTCCTGTGACCCTCCCACACTCTGGATTTGATCAGCTCAGTGGTCACACAGTGCCCCTCATGCCCACCCTGACCTGCTGCCCCAGCCCAGCCATGGAATGCTGAGGGGAGCAGGTTCCATCCAGCCCTGCCCTCCAAGGCAAGGTGATTTATCTGAGCACTCCTCTCACAGGGGAGGCACAGCTGGACAGGCACTCTCTCTGCAGCCCTGCCTGTGTGCAGGGGCTCACAGATTGCACTCCAATCTCCTCCAGCTTGGCTGGAGTGGGAGACACCTGCCTGGGAAAAATACTCAGCCTTTCCTCTAATGGCACTTCATTGCTGGTTCAGTGTCCCCCCCTCATCCTCCCTCGGGCTGACAGGCCCAGGCAGTGCCACCATCAGCAAGGGCTCCAGGCACTGGGCAGGGGGAACACAAGTTGCAAACCTGCTGGGAAGTGCAGCTGGACCAGAGCAGGCTCAGTCTGTAGCCAGGCTGAGCAGCACAGACCAGTGAGGACCTGTGACTAAGCTGTTCCCCCTCAACGACACAGGCTTAGCACAAAAAGTAAGATTTCCTGTGTGTCCTTCTAAAATCCATCCTTTATATTAAATCAGCAAATCTCCACCCTCTCATCCTCTGTTTGCTTAAACTTTGGAATTCAAAACCAAGCTTGTAGAATCACAGAATATGCTGAGCTGGAAGGGGCCCACAGGAATCATCCAGTGCAGCTCCTGACTCTGCCCAGGACACCCCAACAATCCCACCCTGTCCCTCAGAGTGTTGTCCAAACCCTCCTGGAGCTCTGGCAGCTGCCCTGGGGAGCCTGGTCAGTGCCCACCACCCTCTGGGGAAGAACCTTTTCCTCAGATCCAACCTGATCCTGCCCTGGCACAGCTCCAGCTCTTTCCTGGGTCCTGTCCCTGCTCACAGAGAGCAGAGACTGGAAGTTTTGATCCAATGGCACAGATAAGGCTCTGCACTGTGCAACAGCCAAATGGTCCTGGAACTGCAAAACTCTCCATGAGCAGGTGTGGATTGACTTATCCCCAGGCTCTCCCATCCTTGGAATGAGAAGTACATGGAATTATGCTCTGAAGCTGCCTCTGAAACTGCAGGGAGTTTTTATATGGAAACAAAACCCCAAGATTCCTCCAGAAGAAAGCAGAATTCCACATTACTGTGAAAACTTTGGACACTGCAATTTCCACTGTGTGAAAGAAGCCATGGAGTGAACTCCTAAGCCCCAAGTTCTGTTTCTGCAGAGCATTTGCTTGCTTGTCTTTAGCACCCTTGTGCTGAACATAACCTTTTCCTGCCCAGTAATTTTCTGGAACAAATATTAAATACAAATTCTCTAAAACAACAACAACAATAAAAAACTGTGAAAAATACTCATCTTCAAATGCACAAGGTTTTGTAGCTCTTCGGATATGAACAAAATGGATTTGGCTCATGCACCTCAAACCCTTTCATAGTAACTCGTTTTTAATTTCACCCTCTGTGCACAAATTCCTGGTGAGCCCTGAGGGAATCTGGGACTGAGTCTTGGCTTTCTCACATGCCCAGAGCTGATATCCAGGACACAGAGGGCAGGGAGTATGTCCATGTTTAGCTGTGAAGCTTCTGGCCACAGGATGTGTGCGTGCAAAGTGTTCCCAAACTGACTCAGGTTCAAAGGGACAGGAGGGAATTTCAATTCCAAGGGAAGAATTCCACTGATCATTAATAAATGCATAGAAACCACACTGGTGCAATGAACAGCTGGATGATGGGAGAGTATCTGCAAGAATATCATATATATATTTCTCCATTTTTACACTCCTGCCCAGGCAATGGCTTTTGGATGCTGTTGGATAAAAGACACCAGACTGGTGGAACTTTGCCTGACCTCTCAGGGCTGGTTTTTAAAGCCCACAGGAGAAAATACAGTGGGATAAGTGTTAAAATGTATTCAGGTTTGTAATGTATGGAAGAAAGATTTTGAAAGAATTGTCTGGGCTCAAACTTCACTGTATTTAACAACTAAACACTTGCAGTAACTCTGTTTGCTCCAGCCAGCTCCCAAGGAGCAGAGAGACCAATCAGTTTGTGCCAGGCCACTGCTAAAGGGATTCTTTGGGAAAGGGGGAGGCAATTGTTTAAGTCCTGTCAGATGCATCATCCCTTGAGCTGTTACAAAACCAACCTATATTCAACCTAAGATGATTGCTAATAACTATTAACTCCTCTACCAATTGTTCTGCTTCAATCATGTTTTCTCTTGCTGTCCTTCACGGGGATATTTTTAGCATTATAATTTTTTTTTTTTAAGATGTGACTGTGTGTTCAGTTGCTGCTTCTCTGTACATCCCTCCCAATTATCCTGGTGGGTATTTTTCTCTCAACCCCCTAGAATGGGTTTATTTCTGGTTTACTCTTCCCTGTTGGTTTCCATGTGGTTATGTGGGAGGCTGCACTTTCTTTATCAAAGCAGAGAGCCATGATTAGTCCATTCAGAAAATGTAAATGCAGCCTTATGTGTTCTGTAGAGCTGGAGAAAGAGAGACTGTGAGGAGCAATAAATCTGGCAATAATAGAACACAACATTAAGCCCTGGAGGTTGGCCTGGATGAGCTCAGTGATGTCCACACTCCACATTTCCAGTGGAGCTAAATAAACACAGCGAGCCCTTGTGCTGCTGCTGGGAGAGCTAATCACAGTCCTGCTGGACTCAGGGGCATCTCTGCCATTGTGCAGCCTGTGCTGGACACTCCTTTGGATTTGTAGCTCCTTTCTCTAATGTTCCATCATTTATCCCGAATTTCAGACTCTGTACCCTCAGCTGTTTCTGCCTGAGATGTCCCAGGATCTGCAAACACTTACTAGCTGATAAACACATATATTTGATTTTGCTCCCTGCTTCAGGTTGCCAACTGCTAATGCTGGGGATGGATCAGCAAAATCAGCCCCATTGAGGATGCTCTGAGCAATCTGCAGCTTTAGAGAGAAATGAACTCTTCACCAGCAGCTCAGGTCTTTCAATCATCTCCCCTGAATGCTGCAGCTGAGGCACTGCATCAACTCAGACTATTACCTAAAATATTGCACCTTGCAAATGACTTGTCTAAACTGAATCCTGTTTTGATGTCTCAGGCAATCTGGAGCCTCAGCAAATGAAGATTCTGTTTGCAACAGGCCCTCTCTGACCCCCAGCACCTCTGAACATGCATATTTCATCCTTTTGCATATTTGTGAGCCAGCCAAGGAAAATGTGATTACCTGTGGGATTACTGAGGTCTGGAGTTACATTTCCAACCTCTTTATCTGTTCTCTGGTGACCATTCCAGGCAAGAACACCTTTGAGTTACAGCCTTATCCTTATGCTTGGGAACCCAGTGCTCTCCCAGTTCAGAGGCGACAGGACACCTCCAGCCTTGAGACATTTGCACACAGATTTAGGAGGTGAATTTTAGTCACTCACATCTGAAAAGCTACAATTTATCAACTTAAAAAGCATTAAAAATAGAAGCAACACCCATCCTCTCATAAATATATCATGGAACAGAAAGAATCACCCATGTTGCAGTGTATGAATCATTCCTCACCCCCAGGAGGTGATGGACATTCTAAAAATGTGACAGTGACTTCTAAAATAGTAGTTCTAATAAATACTACAGGAATACTTTAGCCCACCATCACTGAATGGTCTGGAGATACGTGCAAGCTCCTTATTTGCCCTTTCTTAATGGCAACCAGACTGTAAGAATTAGAGGGGTTTCATTATCCTACTAACTAGGGAATTAAAAAATCAACATAAGAACCTCCATGTGGGTGGAGTCCTACAAATCCTTATTACTGGTATATTTTCATTTGCAAAGCAGGTATCTCACATTAGTTGTGATCCATGGCTGGGCACTCTGGGCCTCTGCCAGTGTAACAGGTTATTAAAGCATTACAGTTATTATTGTTATTTTACTATGGCACATAAAGGTACCAATGAACTTCAGGTTTCCCCTCATTTTTCCTCTGTAGAAAACTAGACTAAAAGAGAAGCCTTTTCCTTAAATTTTGACATTGATTGTAAACTATGCTTTAGGATTTCTCTTTGGAGATAGAGCTGCCAGGTGGTTCTGCATCTATTTCCAGACTGAAGACAAGGACTGAGAGTAAATTCCAGCCCATTTGGTCACATGTATTTCCATTCTCAGGGATATACATCTATTAATAACTGCAGGGCTTCCTCCCTATCTGACAGAACACTGGAGTTCTGCCTGTGGGTGTTTCTGAGCCTGGTCACACCAGAGTGGGTCAATACATTGAAATTGCTCTGCAGGGACAGTGCCAGGGCCTCCCAGGGAGCTGGGCAGGCTCAGGGGCACAGGGCTGGGCACTGAACAGCATCACAGAGCTCCAATAACCCAAGGGCAGCCTTGCCCAGCAGGGTGGTGCTCAGGGCTGCATGGTTGGGGCACATAAAGTCCACCCCAGCCTTGTCCTGGCCCCTTGTCTTTCCCCCTGTCCTAAAGGAGCCCATGGCACTGTGCAAGGTGGTTTATATTGGCCACATGTGGAGGAATCAGCAGGGACTTTGCAGGAAATGGTGTCATTTTGGGAACTCCAATGGTTGCAGCACAGAGAGAGCTCCGGTGGCAGAAACGTCTTTTGAGCAAATCTGAGGAAATTGGTGCATTTTTACCATCCTTGGTGCAAAGGAAAAGCTGCACATAGAGCAGATTTGGAGGGTGAGGAAAAACTCCTTTAAAATGGCTTATTCTGACCCCCCCAATGCCAGTGTGGGTTCTGCAGAGCTGGAGAACCAGGGCTGGCTGAAAACTCCAAACCCATTTCCATTGGCAGTCGAACCAAACCAGTATTTTCCAGAGAGCTGCTGTTCTCACATGTTTTCTTTCCTTCTTTCGCCCTCCCCCAATAATTTCTTTGCTAACACATTTTGTTCAGCTGCAAACACTCTGGGGTGGGAGCTGCTGGCAGGGGTTAATGTTCCCAGACAAGAGATTGTTTCTGGCATTGGCATTTTACCATCCCCTCGTTCCACACCACGAGCAAAGTCCAAATATCCCTCCTGGAGCACAAACATGCATTTCCTTTGGAAGATGTTTTACTAATGGAGGGAGAAATGCATCTGCAATTATTCATTATGTAGGAGGATGTTTGTCTACATGTGATGTCTAAATCTTTGTTGCCCTTTCCAAGTGTTATTTTTATTTATCCGGAGGTTTTAATTTTCTTTTTCTCAGTGTGAAAGAAGAATCAATTAGGAAATTACAACCCTAAAAGCCAATGACAAGAAGGGATAATAGTAAGATTCTTTGGGGCTGCATTTTGCAGTTCAGTTTGCCATTGACTTTCTGATTCAGGAGGCCTCACAATCCCACCCACCAAACCTCAGCATTAGAGCCTTTGCTTGTAGAGACAATAAAGGTCCTTGAGAAAAAGAGTGATTAAAAAAATCACAAGCAAAGAAACAGTAAAGCCAAGCAATTACTACATCTGTGCAGGAGATAGTCCAACAACTTGTACATGTCCCTCAGCATTCAGTGTTCCCACCAAGATACAATTCTAAGACCTTAATGTGTCAGATGTGACAATGCAGTGACCACTAAGAGTGTGTCTGATTTTTGATATGAGTGAAAAATTAAAGTTTCAGGCAACACCATCAGGCCATGATTACAGAACAAATCACATCTCTTACAGACAGTGATTGGTTTCTTTTTCCTGGAGAGGCTCGAGAAGGGACCTGTGCCTGCAGGGTGAGCACCTAAGAGAGAACATTTATTTTAGGAAGACCAAGACCTGTCCCTGGAGAAGGTTTTTCTTGGATTTCTGTGTTGCTTTCACCTTTAGCAAGTCAGGCACGTGTGTTCACATCATGCACATCCTGCTTTCAGCCCTGATTTATACTGCTGATGAATTAAGCAGCCCCTGAAGGCAGCCCTGGGTTTAGTCCTGCCTTAACTTCCACAATAACTCCCTAATTAAAAACATTAGTGCTCCTTGCAACGCTCCAGCTGGAAGAGTATCTGCTCCCTGCCAAGCTGGGGAGAATATTCATGCCTTTCTGGAGCCCTGCTGGTGACTTTGGGCTGGGAACTGTGAGATGGCACAGGGGCACTGGAGCCTTCCCAGGGGCCTGGCTGTTCCTGCAGCAGTGGCAACTTCTGCTCATTTTGGGGATTTCACTGATAAACTTTGGAGGAGAAATGGATTTATTTTGTGTAGTAAAGATACCTGTGTAGCAACACTTCACAGCAGGCTGGAGGTTGTGCTGACAGGGTAAAAGTCAAGTAGAACTTGGGAGGGCAGAGTGTGTGAGTGTGTGCAGTGACCCCAGGGCAGGACAGAGCGAGAGGAATTCCTCAAATCCTCCAAAATATTGAACATCTCGTGGGCATTGAAGCTTTCAATAACCTTTTTCCTGGCTGGGGATTTGTCAGTGGTGCTACCCAACAAATCATGTAAAGTACAAGGGGACCATAGATGCCTTTTTAAGTTTTTTTTTTGTGCAGAATCATCCCAAAGCCATCAACTGAGCAAGGGATAATTGGCAACAGGCTGGAGACCTGGGAGTCCAATCTATTCTTAGGCTGTGATCCACACATGTGCTGTAGTTAGACTTGGGAATGCTAATGAGTGAATTTTAATGAAGGCCTGTGGGAGAAGTTCAGCTTAGTGCCTTCTGCCTGGTGAAAACAAGAGGACAGATAAAACCTTAAACCACTTTTCCAACGCCTTGGGAGCTCAGGGATGGGCAGAACAGCCATAAATTCACCTGGAGAACGAGTGGAACCACATGGGGTGGGAGTGAAACCCTTTCACCATCAAACAGGGGAGGACCCTTCTGCTCTTAGGAAACTTGATTGGCACCAGACAAACAGTTCCAAAGGCCAGGCAGAGAAAAATAAAACCTGTAAGTGAAGTGCACAGCCACCTTTTTTCCTCACAGTGTAGCCAGATTAGCATTGGCACAAAACCCTTGAGATCCATTTGCTGGGGAAGGATCTCAAAAGGAGCAACCAGAACCAGATGGGCAGCAGAGAAAGTTGAGGAGCTTTAACTTACAGAAAGCAAGTAAGAATGCTTGATTTCTCCAGGAGTTTGCAAATCCTGTCCTCAAACACTGGCAGGACGGAGGCCAGTTCCTCTTCCTACTCTGTCTCCATGAGGGACACCTCAGGGCAGGTCTGGGAAGCTGTGGGAATGTTGGGAGCACAGGAATTGGATCTCTGGAGCAGGAGCACGAGGGAACACTTGACTCCCGTGATCCCAGGGAGGGAAGTGCCAGTGAGTCAGGCAGGGTTGTCTGATCCCAGATGACACCTCTTGTCACTTTGCATCTCCCACTGGCTCAGCTGAAAGGCTGGGGGGAAGAGATGCCTGGCTCCTTCCCAGCCTGCTTCCCTGCTGTGTGTTCCAAGGGCAGTGAGTGGCTCCCCTTCCCAGGGAAAAGGGGGGTGTGAGTCAGGACTCACAGCACCAGCACCTCAGGGGGTCATGCCTTCGAGTTTCCCAGCCTCTGGAATGGCAATGATGCCAGGAAATGGGTCCTGCCAAGGCTTCAATAGCTCCCTGCAAGATCTCTCTCTGTAAATTTAAACCCTTTTTAAAAAAAATCCTTTAAAAGTTTGTTCCCTGGCATTCCCAGGTGGGTTTACTTGGAACATTGCACATGGCTCTTGCTGTCTCTTGTGTCTGACTGAACACATATGGTGCCTGTGCTGCACCAGCTGAGGGCCAAATCCAAGGGAAATCATGGCAAAACTCCCACTGGGAAGAAAATCGTGCCTAGGAGCAATAACTCTTCCAAGAACTTGAGCTTTGAATCAAAGCAAGCAACAGTAAATAAGGTTTTCTGCAGAGGGAATTAGTGCCTCCGTGGTGGGGTAAATTGAACAGAGAGGGGACATGATGGCATTGGAATGGAAGGGCAAGGAGCAATCACATCTTGCAAACAGCAAAGGTAATGAACCATTTTGTGTATCTGGAAGCCATTCAAGAAGGTCAAACCAAGAAGTTCAGACAAACCCTTGTGATGGAGTGGCCGGGGGGCACAGCAGGGACTCTCCAAGTCCTTCCCAGCACCGTGCCCACAAAAACAGATGCTGATTTCCAGCAGCTGCTGATCCAGCACAATTCCTGCATGGCTGAACGCCCAGTCTGGGGGAGAAGGTGGAAAAGGACACATCCAGAATTAGAGGTGCCTTCTACAACTCCCAGTTTGCCTGCAAAGATGTCAGAGGTGGGTGTTGGGAGGCAGGATTTGAGCTGAGCGGTTGAGCTGATTTAGGTCAGGGATTAAATGATTAAAGACCATTAGGATGTGAAATTTGAGGAGCACTGGCTGAGCTGTGTCAAGGGATACACGGAGCCCCCTCGCCTTCCCTCTGGGATTGCAGCCTGGATCTTGTTCCTTTGCCAGCAGGGACAGGGAGTAAATTAATTTAATGCTTTGTTGAAGTTTTAAATGCAGGGAAGTGGCACTTGGGGCAAGGGGCAGTGACGTGAGTGCTGTGCTGGTTGACACTGAGCTATTAAAAGGGACTTTGTGGGAAATATCAGTCATGTGTGGTTTGGGGCAAACTCCCACAACTCCAAGGAAAAGAGGGGAAAAAAGAACCCTCTTCTGGAACTCAGTTCTTTTGGCAAAGATTTTTGCAAACCAGCTCAGTGGTAGGAGTGGCAGCAAAAAGAGCAGGTGCTCAGTGAGAGTTCAGTGGCATAAGGGGAGGGCAAATATTTGATCACTTCAATCCGAATTATTATTATTTACTTTTAATAAAATAGGGCTGAAGGACTCAGAGCTAAAGTATCCTTGTACTGGGTGCTGCATAAACATGGGAAGCCTCAATGGAGGGAGGGAAAAAGGTTTATTCAAGCGAGGAATTAACACAATCTATTTCTGCAATTAAATTGTTATACACTTCAAATGCCAAGAAGCAAAACATACAGTGAACATTAAACAGATAAAACCAAATAATAATAATAAAAAATCCTTAAATGTTTGTCACATTTTAACCAGCACCTGAAAGCAAATATTTTGCTCAGATTTCAACCTCTTCTGTACATGACTAAGGGGGATGGGAAGTGAAGAGATTCAATATTTTCCATTCCTCAAAAGTAACACAATTATCTCCATGACTGATTAAAGGTTATTTGCAGACATTGGTGGATAATCTCGAACACAGAACAAATTCTAAAAGAATATATATCACCAGTATTCAAGAAGCTGGGAATTTATTGGATTAGTCAGAAGCTCAGATTTAGTCAGAGAGATTTGGCATTAGGATACAAATAAAAGAATTAAGAAAAAAAATGGCTTTTGTACAGAAGAGAGTGTTGGGTCTACAGTAGTGCAATATTTAATCAGAACCAATATATTCCAGGCAGAGGAGCTGTCTCTGACAGTGACCATCTATATGTGAGAACACAGGGAAGAAATAAATTCCTCCCCTTTAACCACTGAATATCAAGAGGTGTCCAATATTTCTGTCTGGGTGTCCAACGTGGAGAGGACACACAGGCAGAAATTATTTAAAACCCCCTTTCTGAACTCAGGTAACCAAAATGCTTTGAGTGAGATCTTCCCAAAGAAAAGGGTATAATAAATAATAAAAATTTAACTAAAATGTCAGAGTAGACAGTTATTGCCATAGAGCTCATCTTGTTCCACTCCCTGCCATGGGAAGGAACATCCTCTACTAGACCAGGTTGCTCCAGCCTGGCCTTGGACACTTCCAGGGATGGGGAGTCCACAAAAACATATTATGAATTTTTAAGGGGTTTTTTTTTCTCATTTTGACTCAAGATGATTCAATAGGTTTGAAATCCTGACAGATCCTAAAAAGCTCATTTATGAAAAAACAAACAAATGAATGAAACAACAATAACCCAACCCACTACAGCCCTTCCTTGCCAAAGTTACTTGTTTTGACTGTTTAACATATTGGACTGAGGAAGTGTTAAAATTGGAGCATTCCCAGTAATTTCTGATAAGTCACATGATGAGCTGCAAGTCTTGAGTAAAGACAAGGCTTCTTTAAAAACTGAATATGCTTTTTCATTAGCAGAAGGTCAAGGCAAAGAAAATTAGAGCAGTATTTTTCCACCTCTAGGAAAGACACCACTGAATTTTTCCTTTCCATGAGGACTTGCAAAGAAACCTGGCAAGGCTTGACTGAAGGGTGAGATTTTCAGAGGATGTGAAAGCAGGAGGAAGTTAATTCCAGGAGAAATTCAGTCTTGGAACATCCTTCTCCAGGCTGAATTTCCACACAGCACACTCTGCTCCCTCGGTGCCACTTCTGCTGCACCACAACAGTGCTGGGGAACGTTCTGGTCCAGCACAGGGAGATGGACAACTGCTCTGGGAAAAGGGAAAATTCCTCCCTCCCCTCCCTGCCAGACAAACTCAGTGTCAGGCAATGGCTCTTGGTGTCACAGGGAAGGAGGGACGATTAAAGCACCAACAGCACAAGTGGAGAACTGAGAAATCAGGAGATTTCTTGAAATCAAAAGCCTCAGAGCATCTGCATTAAGCACAGGGATCAGCCTCACAGTTCTGGGGTTCCAAAGCCATGGGATGGTCCTGTCAGCCCTTCCCAGAGCAAAGAACCTCCTCTGCCTTCCAGAGCCTGGAGCTCAGGCTGCTGAGGGTCCCTGCACCTCTGTCCCTGGGAAAGAGCTGAATCTCTTCACAAAGAGCTCTGAATGATGGGATTACTGAGCAGGAAAGTGCTGTGAGCTGAAAATATTGTGGCATCAGCAAGAGAATTGGAGTGGGTGACTCAAAGGGTGGCAGAGGTGTATTATCCACCCCCCTGTGCTAACAGCTCTGCTGAGCATGAACAGGAGGAAATGCTGGCATTAGGGCTCTATAACACACTCTGGGGGGATGTGAGAACACTCCTGAGTTAAAGCATCCAATGAGACATTGAGCAAAACACGGGAAATGCAGGAATGTTCCTGAATCAGAAGTGAGCAACAAACTGCGGTTAATGTGCCTCGCACTTGCACAGCAAAGGATCTGGAGGGTGGGGAGGCAGGAGAAAGGCAGGAGGGGGGGAAGCTTTTCAGGGCTTTTGAAAGGAGCTGATGGGCAGAACTGTTTGGGTTGGAGATGAAGGTTGCCCAGGGTTAAAATTGGAATCATAGAATCATAGAATGGATTGGGTTGGAAAAGACCTCTGAGATCATCAAGTCCAACCCTTGGTCCAACTCCAGTCCCTTTACCAGATCATGGCACTCAGTGCCATGGCCAAGCTCAGCTGAAAAACCTCCAGGGATGGGGAATCCACCCCCTCTCTGGGCAGACCATTCCAATGCCTGAGCACTCTCTCTGCAAAGAATCTTTTTCTGCTCTCCAACTTCAATTTCCCCTGGCAGAGCTTGAGCCCATCATGCCCCCTTGTCCTATTGCTGAGTGCCTGGGAGAAGAGACCAACTCCCACCTGGCCAGAACTTCCCTTCAGGGAGTTCCAGACAGTGCTGAGGTCACCTCTGAGCCTCCTCTTCTCCAGGCTGAACACCCCCAGCTCCCTCAGCCTCTCCCCACAGCACTTGTGCTCCAGTCCCTTCTCCAGCCCCCCTAAAAACCTTGTTGGGATTTTTGCCTCTAATCCTGTCCCTCTGGGTGTAGAGGTGACTAAACCTCCTGCTTGTGTAATCTACTGGTTACTAGAGGTTTTACCACTAAGGCAACACCAGGAGTGTGGAAAGTCAAGTTCTCCCAGTTGTGCTCCTGACAGACACAGCGAGTGCTCAGAGCTGCCTCAGGTGTAATTACTGCCAGGCCCTCGTCAGTCAGGGCTGTCACATCCCTGCTCTATTTGCATGTACAACTCAGTGCCTGGAGGAGTCAGGTTTATTTAAAGCCACCAGGACTTTGCTGGGTGAGTTCTGGATCAGCTGCTCCTGGAGTGGCAGAGGCCAGAGCAAGTGGGTGGGATTTTTCATCAGGTCAAGACAAAATTTACTAATTTTCCTAATTCCTGGCCTTTCCTCCTCCTTCCCACGTCTGCACACACTGTCCCCTGTGCAGAACTGGATGGGAAAAGGTTCTCACTCACTGCTGGTTGTTCCACACCTTCCTTGCTCTGCAGGGAACCATGGCCAGGAATTCACAGCCTGGATTAGCAATTCTGGGCTTCCATGCAAAAAAATAGTGAAACTAATTCAGAACCTGCTTTTCTCTGCACAGAACTCCTGAACAGGGAAACAAAACAGTTTCTCAAACACACTTCTTTCCCCTTCTCCTTCTCTTCCACCTCCTCCCTGCTCCAAAAGGTGTTATTTCCCTCGATTGGAATGTCTCTGTTGCATTCTCAGTGGAGCCCAGTAAACAACATCAAGAAGCTTCTTCAGGACAGAAAGGATGTCACTTTGACAGCTTTCCTATGGCCCATTGATTCCAAAATTTCCGAGGCAAATGACAGCACATTTCACTTAGACAGTGATTTCTGTGAAAAAGAGAAGCCTTTGGAGAAAATCTGTCTCTGAGCACCTTTCTCACACAGTCCCAGGCAACCCTCAGCAACCTGGTGGGTACCTCTGGGTAGCAGCAACCAGCAGGAAATGTCAATCTGGCAAGAACTGCAGGCAAAATCCCTTGGGAAAGGGAGGGGGAGTCTGTTCTGGGGAAGCATCTGCCATTGGGATGTTGTCACTGGTGGCTTTTACTGCTGTGTCCCTGTTGGATGCACGTCGAGTTCAGCCTCAAGCCAAGTAGTGTGGTTGTGTGTGGAACCCAGAGAAAAGCCTGGGCCCTGAAAGCTGGCCCTGAACTTCAGATTTCATCTGAAATTCGTGATGTCTGGGTCAAAACTTTAGGGAATTTCACAGTGTTTCGTGCAGAAGCAAAGGCTGGCTGTGTGTTTTGGCAGCCAGATTAGCTCTGAAAGGCCACAAATCTTCACCAAACAGAAACCAGATGCTGCAGTGACACGAGTCCCAGGGTCTGACACTCACTCAGGATCAGGCATTTTGTGCCTGAGGGTGTTTGCAAGCAGAGTAAAAACCAAAAGGAGTGTGGCACCTTTGCTATTTCTGGGAGGAAAAAGACTGAACTAGGGCATGTCTGACCAAGAGCAGAGGCAGAGCCAGGCACTGCTCACACACAGGGGAGCTGGAGGTAGGAGTTTGTGCTGGAGCTTTCCACCCTCCACTTCCCTGTCTCCATATGGGAGAGCAGACTCTGTTCCTGGAATACACATTTCGTGTTTCAGACCTTGCCAGAGAGACAAAAGGGTTTGTTGCTGCCACTTGTGAACATCCCACATTTGCCAGGGAGATCTTGTGCTTGTTTGCCACAAATGTAATCAGATGATCACTCAGGAGGAGCCAGGGAGAAATACCAGCATTGCAAACAAACATCTTTCAGTTTGTTCTCTGGAAAGAACCAGGAGTTGACAGCAAAGGAGGGAAAACCTCTGGCTCTGCATTCACAGCCTCTCTCCTGGCTCCCTTCTGCCTGCATTTTCCAGCAGCCAGGAAGCACATTCCCTCCAGCTGCTGGAAGACCTCGGGAAAGCTGCTTCCCACTCAGGTTGTGCTTGCACAGGGCCCCTGGGGGAGGGTGATGTAAAGGGGAGCAGCACAGCCTGGGGTACACACCTGATTCCAGGGCAGGGAGAGCAGCAGGGATGCTCTGGGAGTGTAGGCTGGGAATGTAGGATGGGGATACAGGATGGGGATGAAGGATGGGGATGAAGGATGGGGATGCTCTGTGGATGCAGGATGGGGATGTTCTGAGGATACAGGATGGGGATGCTCTAGGGATGTGATGGGGATGCAGGATGGGAATGCAGGATGGGGACGCAAGATGGGGATGCAGGATGGGGATGCTCTGGAGATACAGGATGGGGATGCAGGTTGGGGATGCTCTGGAGATGCAGGATGGGGATGCAGGATGGGGATGCAGGATGGGGATGCTCTGGGGACATTCTGGGGATGCAGGATGGGGATGCAGGATGGGAATGCAGGATGGGAAAGCTCTGGAGATACAGGATGGGGATGCTCTGGGGATACAGGATACTGCTGCATTCCTGGCAGCAAACACGAGGCTGTGACCTTGCTGTTCTGTCCTGCCCTTGACCTGTCAGCAAATCCATATCTGGATTAGCTCAGCCACACTCAAATCTGTGGAGACTCTGTGGGAATTAGAGTGGCTTTACTGCAGTTAATTCACAAAGGAATTTGTTGCATTTTGGACCCTGCCCACATCCCCATCCAGGCTCAGCTGAGACAGGAACTCAGGGATTGTGAACCTCAACAAGGACAGTGCAGAGCCATTTGTACCTTTCCCCTGCCTTTGTGGCCCCTTCCCTCCCCAGGAAAATGCAGACACCTGGGCAAACACAGGGAAAAGCACTTGCTTTTCTAGTTGGCTCTTTAAGTGCTTCTTTCTTCTCTGCTGAGAGACTGTCAGCACTAAAATGAAAAGTGCTCCTCAAAGCAGGACTCACAAGACACCTTAATAGCCACCAAAATGCTTCCAAATGATGCCAGTTCTGGGTCTGGAGAAAATAAGATTATTTTTAGGACTGAAAACTCAAACTTTCAAAAGTTAGGAGTGAACAGAGTTGTCCATGTAGTTGTAATTTGGACCACAAAGGTATGTGGTGGATACAGCCTTTAATTGCATCATCACACATTTTTAGTTTTGAGGTTTTGGTGTTTTAGTTTCCCTATTTCATGCAAAATATTTGGAACTTTTTTCTGTTTCATTTCCCTGAATTAATTTTTTTTTCCTAAAAACAGACCCAACAAAACCTTTTCATTTTTCAGTGTTCAAACATGACTTTTAACTTTCCTCATGACAACCAGCTGTACACAAGGACAAAAATTATTCCTGTAAAGAGTTCTATTGAAAGAAAGAAAAATTCTTGTAGAAGATTCAGAAAGAAATGAAGAGATTTTTGATCACTTTACCCAGTATTTTCTCTACCCTCCTTAAACCCAATAAAGTAAATTCTCAATAGATGGACACGAGAGATGAGCTGTAAATAGTTCCTGCAACTCCACCACTGAGTTGTTCCAGCCAGAAAAAGGGCTGGAATTGCTGTTTCCTCACCCTTGTCTTTGGCTTTTCCTTGAAGAATAATTCTGGTTTGAGACTTGCAGAGCCAATAGAGGCCCCAGGGGCTGATCCTCTACATATCAAACCATTCCACTCCTTTTGTATTTTAAGATACTTTTCCATCCTCCTCTTTTTTTTTCCTCCATCCTGCATTTTCTGCATGTTTCTCGAGATAGTTTTGCATTATCAAAGGGCAACAGGAGAAGAGAAAAAGCTGCTGCTGTATTTAGCATTGATTTTTCCCCTTCACTCTGAGTCACAGAACTAACATTTAATTAATTTCTGACACTTTGACAGCTCCTAAGAAGACATTTGTAGAGCTATCAAGTGCCGCTGATAGCACTGTCAGACAGACACTTTTTGAATTATCAGCTATTAAGGACCCATATGCAACAAATTTCCAAGGATTATTATCCAAATTGTTCTCTGAATGAGAAAAGCACACAAAAGCTCAGTGAAACATAAAGGGGCCATTGTTCCCAGGTGAATTTGATATTTGCAAATGTTTTGCTATTTTGATCACTTATGTGGTTTAATAAATCGAATTCACTTTGTCTTTTATTAAGAAAATTAAGTGGCCTGGGTGTGGGGTGGCTGAGAACATGGCCAGGCTTGCCAGTCAGAGTGGATTTTAGGGAGATACAGCTTGAGAAACATGGAATACTTGATCTCAGGAAGTGCTGAGCAGGGAATGAGGTCATAGAGTCATTTAGGTTGGAAAGGCCACCAAGTCCAACTGTCAGCCCAACACCACCCGTGGTCCCCACAAAACCACGTCCCCAAGTGTCACATCCACAGGTTTTTTGAACTCTTCCAGGGATGGGGAATCCACCCCTGTCTGTTCCAGTGCTTTACAGCCCTTCCTGTGAAGAAACTTTTCCCAATATCCAGTCTGAACCTCTTCTGGTGCAAATCAAGGCCATTTCTCATGGAGGAGATCCCTTCTTCTCCCAGGGACCTTCCCTTCTTGGAGGGAAGAAGGTTCCTCCAAGACCTCTCAAACCAGAAACCCCAAACCCAAAGTAGGCAGTTTTCTCTTGAACAGCTCCTGCCTTTGCTCTTTGTTGGTGCTGACATGGCAGGGACAGCCCAGCCCAGCCCTGACTGCAAATCTGCTGCTGTCAAGTTCCATTATTGTCACTATTTGGGGCTTAGGGTTTTAAATTTATTTATTTCACTGCTGGAGGAAAGAAAAAAAAAGGAAAAGGAAGAGCAAAGGGAAATAAAAAAGCAACACAGCCCAGAGCCCCATGAAACACATGGAAAATAAATAAAGGGGTCAAGGCACATCTGCCCTGAACTGTGCACACCCAACATGGAGCAGGGAATGGCAGGGGAGCCAAGACCAGGGGCCTGGGCACTGCCTGGGCAGGGGGTGGCACAGGGTAAGTGGCATCTCTGGGAATCACAGGATATGCTGGGCTGGAAGGGCCCAAAAAGGATCATCATCCCAACTCCTGGCCCTGCCCAGGACCATCCCCGAGTCACCCTCTGTGCCCCAGAGCATCATCCAAACCCTCCTGCAGCTCTGGCAGCCTTGGGGCTGTGCCCACTGCTCTGGGGAGCCTGGTCAGTGCCCACCACCCTCTGGGGGAAGAATCTCTTTCTAAGATCCAACCTAACCCTACCCTGACACAACTCCAGGCCATTCCCTGGGGGCTGTCCCTGGTCCCCCAGAGCAGAGATCAGTGCCCGCCCCTCTTCCTCTCACAAAGAAGGTGTAACTGCATTGAGGTCTCCTGTCAGTCACAAGCCTAATTCTCCAATTGCCTTCTCATTACTGCAGCCCTTCAGAAACAGGGGTTTGATTGTAATTTTATTTTTTGATGCTGGACTCGATGAGTCTCATGTGTCCCTTCCAGCTCAGTGTATTTGCTGTGGTTTCATTTTATTCCCTGTGCTGACTCTGCCTGTCTTTCCACCCTCTCCGTGCAGGGTGGAGCTGGAGCCTGGCACTCTGACCTCCATGGATCCCCTAAACCTCTCGTGGTACGACAGCGACAGGAACTGGAGCAGGGCCCTGAACGCTTCCCAGGCTGGGCAGAAGCCCCAGTACAACTACTATGCCATGCTGCTCACCCTCCTCATCTTCGTCATCGTCTTCGGCAACGTGCTGGTGTGCATGGCCGTGTCCCGGGAGCGCGCCCTGCAAACCACCACCAACTACCTGATCGTCAGCCTGGCCGTGGCAGACCTGCTGCTGGCCACCCTCGTCATGCCCTGGGTGGTCTACCTGGAGGTAGGAGAAGGCTTGGGCTTGTTCTGCTGCTCCAGGCAGGGAGGGAGGGGGAAGTCCGGAAATCTGTTACTCCCCAACTTCCTGAGTTTCCCAAGTGTTTCTCGGTTCCAGGTTTTTCCAGGAGATGGATGTGAAAGCTCAGCTGCTGTTCAGAGGGATAAATTAGAGTCCCATTGTACCATAATTCAGGGAGGTTCAGCTTAGGCATTAGGAAGGAATTCTTTACAGAGACAGTGATCAGACATTGGAAGGGGCTGCCCAGGGAGGTGGTGGATTCACCATCCCTGCAGATGTTCAGGAATGAGGCACTCAGTGCCATGGCAAGGTGGTGTTTGCTCAAAGGTTGGACTTGATGACCTCTGAGGTCTCTTCCAGCCTGGCTGGTTCTGTGACTCTGTGATAAATGTGGCCTTCCAACAGAGCAGGGAAAGGACCCCAATTTTATTTAGTCAAAACTACACAAAAATGAATCTGCAGCTACACCAGGAGTGTCACACTGAACCACATCAAATGTGCTGAGCTGGAAGAGACCAACAGTGGTCATCAAGTCCAACAATCAAAAAAAAAACATAGCACTGAAACGCCTATTTCTGAAGGGCTGAAGTGATGAGAAGGCAGTGGTAGAAGCAGAGTGTAAATCCAGAGCATTTATGTCATGATATATGAGAGAAGATCCCAAGGGAGATACTTTTCAGCCCTGCCTTTGGCACATGGGTTTGGTACAACACTCTGTGGAGTTTACAGTTAATTTTCAGGCACTCCTTTCTGAGGGAAAATGATAACACAGAGAGGAGAGCAGGGGAAGAAGCCACTGTCAATGAGCCCATTAAGTACTAATGCAAAGCAAAACAAACCCGGTGACATGACATAGGCTGTCGAGAAAGCACAATAGTAATTATCACTCGAGTTAATTATTGTTTTCATGGCACTTCAAAAATGTAAAGCATCGTGCATCTGCTAAGGCTTATTAACATGACCACAGGCTGGTTGTGAGTGCAGCCAATGCCTCTGGGACTGGCTGGGCCCTTTTATTCTGTTTCTCTGTTGCCACAACCCATTTTAACCCATTTAAGTTGGACAATTTTTTTCAGGCTTTGTGTCACAAAAACTAATATCAAAATGAAATACTTAAAACCATAAACAACCCCAAACAAATCTACCTCCAAACTTCTGAGGGTTCTCCTACAATAATGAAAGCACCAAGAGAAACTGATTTTTGCAGAGGTTTCTATCTGGCTGGAAACCTTTGCCTTTGGGCAAATTCTCATCAAAGTTACTGATGTAACTGTGTCTTAAGTGCTTTTTTAATCACTGAGTATTCATCTGTCACTCAGGCTTCAATGCAGTCATTCTCCCTTCTTTATGCTGCCTATGGTTATGTATATCAGAGCAGAAATAACTGAAGATTAGATATCTTATTCATTCTATTTTCAAATGCAGTAGGACTCTATTTTTATTAGAGGGAAATATACTTTTTTCATCACATGTCAAACACAGCAGTCCGAATAATTGCTATTAAACTTAATTGGCAAAGTTCAGCTTCGATAGCAAGAGAAGTGAAGAGAAAAAGGCTACTGGTGACTGGAAGTAATATCAGTAGTTCTTTGTCTTTAGCACATCATGAAGAGTGTTAAAGAATTTTCATTCTGGATTAAATTCATTTTCACCAAAAAAAAAAAGTGAGGAATGTCTACCCTGATCTTAGACTGAGAAATGAAGGAAAGCTCCTGTTTGTCTACTGTTGACCTTTGCTGGGTATAATTGCAAAAAAAATGTCTAATGAAGAGCTGCAAGTACAATTAGAGGTGCTTGGAATTAATATTAATGTAATTGCTTCCTCATTCTGCTTTGAAACATTTCAGAGACCTGTTTAAGTCCTTCATGGTTCCTTCTGACTTCGAGGAGACTTGTGCTCCCTGATGTCACTGCAATATGAGCCCAGATTTGCTGCTTGGGCTGCCCAAATCAGTGCAGGTGATGGGGTGGAATTAGGGAGCACGAAATCACACCAGCCCTTGGGGGAACCTTGGATGGAACAGAGAATTTCCTTTGAACCAGCAAACTCCAACTCCCCACAAGCACCTCTAACTTTGTGCCAAACTCTCCCTTCAGGTCCTCTCAACAGGGAACTCTGTGCCCACCTCCCTCTCTCTCTCTGCAGGTGGTTGGTGAGTGGAGGTTCAGTCGGATCCACTGTGATATCTTTGTGACCCTGGATGTCATGATGTGCACTGCCAGCATCCTCAACCTCTGTGCCATCAGCATAGACAGGTGAGGGCTCCTGCCAGCAAGTCGTGTCACAGCCACCTTTATGTGGTCTAATTTTACCTGTGACTCAGAGGCTTGAAAATGGGGAGTGAGTGGTGGTGGTGTCTTTTGAGGAGCAATTTAGGGGATCTCAGTGAGCTCTGAGCACGGATTCTGTCAGAAGACATAGAAACACCCATCTTGAGAATGTAAATTACATTGTCTGTGTACGTTTCCACGAGTTTGGTCCTTCTGTTTGTTATTCTGGAGTGGTGGAACAGGCAGCAGGGGGAAGGCAGCAGCTCAGAGTGGAAGGGGAATGCTGTGCTGAGCTGAGCCCAAGCTCCTGCCTCCCAGCCCAGGGGCTGCACACACGTCAGGACATGGGGAATCTGCCTTGCTGGAGCAGGCTCTCAGCCACAGCAGCTGGGTGCAGGTGCCAGTTTGGCAGCCCTGGCAGGCTGGCAGCAGGCTGGCAGCAGGCTGGGGGTGTGTCTCCCATGCAGGTACACAGCCGTGGCCATGCCCATGCTCTACAACACCCGCTACAGCTCCAAGCGCAGGGTCACCGTCATGATTGCTGTGGTCTGGGTGCTCTCATTTGCCATCTCCTGCCCGCTGCTCTTCGGCCTCAACAACCCAGGTGAGTGTTTTGCCACCTCCAGCTGCCTCCTGGCACCATCCTGGGTGCCCAGGCAGCCTCTGATACCTGTCAGGAGTCAGCACAGGGCTCAGGTTTTAGGTGTGTTGGGATGCTCCCACCACTGTTTAAGGTGTCCTCTGCCAATGTCACCCAGTTTGGCAGCTGCTCCTGGGTCTGTTTTGTCTCTTGCTGTTCCACACCAGTGTTACAGACCCACCAGAACTGAGGTGATGTGGAGGTTTACACAACACCAGCCAGTGTTGCCTTAACATTTGTCTACCACTAATTCAAAATCCCTCTTATATTAAAACATGTGAAAAAGGAAAGTTGTAGGATAAAACCTTCCCTGAGACAGGAGAGGAAGGGCCTGGCAGTTCAGCCATGAGTTTGATGGGAAGCCTGGATTGGATACAGCATGGGATCAGTGGGCTTTTAGCTACAAGGCAAGCAGTAATCAGGGACTTAGGGCTGATGTGACTCCTACAAGACCAGGGAAGCTGCTGTTGTGGTAGCATTTCCATCTCACATGGTGGTGCCTCCCTGGAAGCTGAATCCCTCCCTGCCTGGGCATCTGTGCCTCTGGAAGACTCTGGGCATCAGGGAAAGTGATACAGGAATCCCTCAAGAAAAAAAGATTTTATCCCTTCTCCATAAAATCATATGGTCTTTACTAATTTTTATTCAGAACTGTACAAACTTTGTATTTTACCACGGTTTGTCAGTGACCTTAACCATGCATAGCTTCAGACAAAGAGGAATTTAACCCTGTAGCTGTAAGATGAACTGTAAGAAATAATCCAAAATCCTTGTTTAGATTAGAGGCCAAGCTGTAAGAAATAAATCAGACAACCTGCCTAAATTAGAGATCCGAAGCTGTAACATTGTTTAGTGAAAAGGAAATTCAGAGCTGCAGAGATAAGAGCAGCCCATTAGAGCTGTTAAAAGTCACCCTAAATCTGCTGCTTAACTCTGGGGAGGGGTTATCAGTTTAAGGATATAAACCTGGAAACACAAAAGTCTTGTTGAACATGTCCTTGGTGGAATTATCCCCATGTTCCCAGCGCTGAATGAAAGGAAGGATTTTGTTCTGTTCTATTGGATTATATAAAGTTAGCCCAGGTTTAACATAAATTAGTAAAGATCATATGATTTTATGGAGAAGGGATAAAATACATTTGCTTGAGGGGTCCCTGGATCAACCCCCAGCTATTGAACCCCAGCACCCACTGGTGTCTCCCAAACTATTGAACCCCAGCACCCACTGGTGTTTCCCCAGCCATTGAACCCCAGCACCCACTGGTGTCTCCCAAACTATTGAACCCCAGCACCCACTGGTGTCCCTCCAGCTATTGAACCCCAGCACCCACTGGTGTTTCCCCAGCTATTGAACCCCAGCACCCACTGGTGTCCCCCCAGCTATCGAACCCCAGCACCCACTGGTGTCTCCCAAACTATTGAACCCCAGCACCCACTGGTGTCCCCCAAACTATTGAACCCCAGCACCCACTGGTGTCCCCCCAGCTATTGAACCCCAGCACCCACTGGTGTCCCCCAAACTATTGAATCCCAGCACCCACTGGTGTCCCCCCAGCTATCAAACCCCAGCACCCACTGGTGTCCCCCCAGCTATTGAACCCCAGCACCCACTGGTGTCCCCTCAGCTGTAACACTATTTAAAAGGAAATTCAGAGCTGCAGGGGTAAGAGCAGCCCATTAGAGCTGTTAAAAGTCACCCTAAATCTGCTGCTTAACTCTGGGGAGGGTTTATCAGTTTAAGGATATAAACCTGAAAACACAAAAGTCTTGCTGAACATGTCCTTGGTGGGGTTACCCCCCATGTTCCCAGCGCTGAATGAAAGGAAGGATTTTGTTCTATTCCATTGGATTTGATTGTTTTCTTCAACCAAGAGCCTGACACCCTCTGTGTTGCAGATGCCAAGGAGTGCATCATTGCCAACCCTGCCTTCGTGGTGTACTCCTCCATCGTGTCCTTCTACGTGCCCTTCATGGTGACGCTGCTGGTGTACGTGCAGATCTACATGGTGCTGCGGCGGCGCAGGAAGCGCGTCACCACCAAGCGCAGCAGCCACGTCCTGGACTCGGACACGCAGGCCCCCCTGAAGGTGACTGCCCCTCTGGCTGGCTCTCAGCACTCTGCTCATCCTCTCCCCTCCCTACTCCACTCCCCACAGCGCTTTCTTCTCTCTCCACATGTCCCTGGCTGGACTAGGGGAAAGGCTGGAGTGCAGAGGGGAGTGCTGTGTCCTGTGCCACTCTGGAGTCACAGCTGCACGCTCTGGAGTCCCAGGTGCTTCACAGGCCACCCTGGATCTCAGGGGGTGTTCCAGCAGCAGATCTGCACTAGGAGCTGCTGCATTAACCAGAGGGCACCTCCTCTGGCTCTGCTGAGCTTGGGTGGGGTACCCAAGAATACAGGCTACACTATTGTCTGAGTCAGTGCTGCTGCTGGGGGAAGAATCACAGAAGGAAGGAATGGTTTGGGTTGGAAAGGATTTTAAAGCTCACATAGTTCCAACTCCCTGCCACGGGCAGGGACACCTTCCACTAGACCAAGCTGCTCAGAGCTCCATCCAGCCTTGCCTTGGACACTTCCAGGGATGGGGCAGACACAGCATCTCTGGGCAACCTGTGCCAGGCCTCTCCACCTTCACAGGGAAGAATTCCTTCCTAATCTCTGATCTAAACCTGCCCTCCGGTTTAAGGTCACTCCCCTGTGTCCTGTCACTCCATTCCCTTGTGAAAAGCCCTCCTCCAGCTTTCTTGTAGTCCCTGTTTAGGTGCTATAAGGTCTCCCCAGGGTTCCGTGGAAATGGTTTGTGTGTTTGGGGAGCAAACCACATCACTGGTACCCACAGTCCTGCGGGAAACAACCTCTCAAAGCAGGAGATGTGTGTGAGTGGAGCCCAGCTGAGCAGGCTGAGTGGCAAACAGCTCAGTCAAAACACTGCCCTGGCAGCACAGGCAAAACAGCCAGGGGGAATGTGTAGCCCCAGAGGCACCACCTCCAAACTGTGCTGCCTCAGGGCCACTGCCATGCCAAGGAGAGGAGACAGGGATAGACAAACACCAGCAGATCTTTGAGGCTTCCTTCCTTTGGTGAAAAGCCCAAGGGATGGTCACCTCCATCACTGCTTCTCCAGAGTAGTTTTCCATCATCCTCACACTGACTAATTCCTGCCTCATGCCCTATGTTTGTATTTCCACGTGCCTCCCTTACCAGCTTCCCTTCCCAATTGCTCTGTGCCTGTGTAACCTCTGAGCTGGTGCTTGCCCCTTAGGACAAATGCACTCATCCAGAAGACGTCAAGCTCTGCACAGTTATTGTGAAGTCCAATGGGAGCTTCCAAGTTAATAAGCGCAAAGTGGTGAGTGTTAAAGAGAAGTGGTAGCTTTTCAGAGCATTTAGCCTTCCCCCTCTCACCCCTCAGGACACACAATTAATTTATGCAGGGTGGGAGAAAAATAAACTAAGAACAAAGGTTACCATTCAATCTCACAATTTAAATATTCTTCCTGTCCCTTAGAGTGAAGCAGGGGGTTTAAAAGGATAGAGTTCAAAAAGTCAGACTAATCTCACCTAAAGATCAGCTCTAAAAGCCATGGCATTTGAACATTTTGTGTCTTTGATTTCCTTCTCCTCTCTGTTATTTAAATCTTGAACTGCATTGGCCGTTTTGAGTTTTGCTTGTTGATTTATTTTTTGTTTATTTGCATTCTGAAAACCTAAATAAAATCCATGGGGAGTGGAGACAGCATCTCTCACATTTCTGAGCCTCTCTGTGCAACGAAGGAGAACCCTCCAGTGAAGTTCTGTCAATCCTATCTACCCAAAATACCTCTATCTGTAAACATTTCACAGCCCTTTCTCCGAGCATCAGGTAGGGAGGGAGAAGAGGGATTGACTTTTCTCCAGCATCATCCAGCTTCACTCTGTAAGGAATATTTTTTGCTCCTCTTGGTTTATTTATCTGTCTTCATGTTGTGGACATTTGATTCTTGTTCAGGAGGCAGAGAGTCACATGGAAGAGATGGAAATGGAGATGGTGTCCAGCACCAGCCCCCCTGAGAAAACCACCTTCAGACCCGCAGCACCAAGTAACCACCAGCTGGTTGTGCCAGTTGGGTCTAATCGAGGCAACAACTCTACCCTGCAGACATCCCTGAACAGCCCTGGCAGAGTGGAGAAGAATGGACACGCCAAAGAGACACACCACACAGCCAAGGTCTTCGAGATCCACTCCCTGCCCAACGGCAAGACGAGGAACTTTCTCAAGGCTGTGACCAGGAGGAAACTGTCCCAGCAGAAGGAGAAAAAGGCCACCCAGATGTTGGCCATCGTCCTTGGTGAGAGTGTGCCCTGGCTGCCCTGGTGCTGCTGTGCAAATCCAACCCCTGCCCAGGACTAGGGCAGCCAGGCTGGACATCCAGCATCGATTTTCTGTGCCTCCATAAATACACTTTCCCTTGATATGTAGGCAAGAGGCTGCCCATAGGAGGTGCCTCCTTCCCAGCCATGGGCAGCTGGCAGTGCTGTACAAAGGGCTCCCAAAGCTGCCCATCGTGGGGTGTCTGGGCTCCCAAAGCACAGCTGAATGCAGCACAAAAGGCAGCACAGCTCAGCAGGGAGCTGGCACCCCAAAGGCCAGAGCTGCTGGTGTATCTGCTCTAATTACACCAGCAGAGAAGTTCTTTAGTACCTGGAGAGAGCATAGGCTGAGACTTAACACACAAACAGAGGGCTTATTCCTCAGGGAAATATTTTTCCTCTATCCCCAAAAGAACCTCACTGTTCTCAGGCTCAAAATCTGTTCAGCTTTCAGCAATCAAAATGTGTCTCTCTCCTTTTTTTCCCCCCCAGGTGTTTTCATCATCTGCTGGCTCCCGTTCTTCATCACCCACATCCTCAACATGCACTGCGATTGCAACATCCCCCCGGCCATGTACAGCGCCTTTACATGGCTGGGCTATGTCAACAGTGCTGTCAACCCGATTATCTACACCACCTTCAACGTGGAGTTTCGCAAGGCTTTCATGAAGATCCTCCACTGCTAAAAGTCAACAAGAAGCAACTGCATTTTTTCAGGAGAGAGGGGGAAAAGAAAAGAAACCGACGCCATTCACGCACACAACGGGCAGCCATGGAGGGGTCTCGTGTGCTGGGCACGAGGCCTCGGGTGTGACAGCAGTGCCATGCCCACACCTCGCTGGGGACGGAGGTGGGGGGTTCTCTCATCCCTCGGGGTGACCTTTGGGACACCAGTCCCACCAGGGCACTTTTGGAGCTACCCTCACACTGTGCTTGAAGTGGGAGCGAAAACCGAGGCACGCTCGCTTGGTTGGTGCCTGTGGCCACCCAGCCTCGAGGGCATTGGGCACAGACAGTCACAGAGCCACGTGGAGGTGGCAGTGGGGCACTCAACTCTCACCAAAGACAAGACCATCTTTTCTGCTTTGCTGCAGGAGCCAGAAACAGGCAGAGCTTGCAGGAGCTCCACTCAACAGCTTTGCCTTCGCCTCGAGCCAACTCACCCAGTGTTAAACTGCTGAAGCCTTCAGAAAAAAAAACACAAAAAAAACACTTTAAGAGGTCCCCAAGAGGGTCAGGAAGGTTCTGCCACCCACAGACCCAACCCTGCAGCAATGTGGGCCTACAAGCCATGGGCAGAAGGAAGAAGGGGACATCAGTCTCATGTCTGGTGTAAATATGAATCAACAGGATGAACTGAACAGGAGCCCAAGCCAAAAACAAGAGATGGAGAGAGAAACTCAAGAAGTGGTAGCTTGTCTTGCATGGTGTACATCAAACAGGACACCCCCATCTCTCATCAGCAGCGATTTCTGCCCACCAGCATCTCATCTCCAGTCTCTCACCAGGATTCCAAGCCCGGGGAGGAGTGGTGGCGTGGTGAATGTAGAACTCCAGGACAGGGTGCCAGGGGAGTCACCTGCAGCCCTGACCACCTCAGGTGGGAGCTTGGACAAGTCAGCCAGGTTTGGTCTGGCTCTCCTCACCTGCCACAGAGCCAAGGACCACCTCGGGTCTGGTTTGCCTAAGTCTCTCAGTAGAGAGTGCAGAATAACATTGTGCCTAATTTAAATAACCAGTGAAGGAGATAAAACTGTGTTTTGGAAAAAGCCAGAATAAAACCCCAAGAAAGCCCCTGCCTGGACCAGCTCCTGTGTCTAAGTTGGACTTTGGGAAGGTCTGGATGTTCCCAGCATCTCTTATCCCCTGATACCTATTTTTCCATGGATTATAAGAATTGAAAACCCATAACAGCAAAACTCCACTATGCTGAATCAGGCATTGGGAAATCCACACTGTACTTACTAGTTGTACTCAGTTCACAATATATTTTGCAATATCTCTGTAAATAAAACATAGCAAGATGAATAAAATGACATGGAAATAGGTCTGGCTAGAAATTCCTGTAGGATGTGGAGCAGCAGATGATTTCAACAGCCATATGCAGAGGCAGAACTCCCTACCTGCTGTTTTCTGAAGATGCTAAACCATCATCCAGAGAGCAATATAGTCCCTTTTCTCTCTATGCAGCTTGTGGAATATTCACATAGCTTCTGCTTCAGAGTAGATAAAGTTCAGTGCCAAGGGTTTCTTTAATTCCCTGGGTTTGCTGTGTTGCTAACAAAGCATTTCCCTGTGCTGGTGGGAGGTGTTCCAGCTCTGTATCAGGAAGAGATTATGTCAAGCAGCTGTAAAACAAAATCTCAGCTGTTTTCTGAAATTGAAACAGCAGCCCCACCCTAATCCAGAACGTTTCCATTCCAAACTTGGTGTTCCTGGAAGAGGCTGATATCCAGTGCTTTTAATATTTAGCCCACAAACTTGTATAACATTTGGACGTGGCTCTTCGAGGTCTGTTCGTAGCTGAAAACTGGAAACACTCAGGAGATCTCAAGCAAACATTGGCTGGTCATTTTCCCCCAGATTTAACCAAGCAGGTTCAGTCAGTGGTGGGAATCATCTCAGGCTGGTATCACTTAGAAAATTCACAGAATGACATAAAGTCAGTAGGGTTTTGGGTAGAAAAATAGTAACAAGTTGCTGGTCAATTTTCTAATATATTTACAAGCAGGAAGAGGCCATTTGACTTGGTGAATTAACAGGTGGGGAGCTGAATCAAAATAGAAAATAATATGCATATAGGAAAAAAAAAAAGCTTTAAAGCATGTGGAAGTTGTCATAGATGATATTTGCACTGCACTAAACCACAGTGTGAGCCCTCAAAATAAGGAATGTGAACAATATCTCACCTTTGTGCCATAATTTTGCTTTGTGTTCAGTGTTAACCCAGGATAAATCATCATCTCCAATACTGTGTACCTTGTTCCAAAATTTAGTCTCTCAATCTAGGTATGGCTCAACTCACTGGAACCACTACACAAAAAAACCTCTTCCAAAACATCATGGAGGGAAAAAAGCTGCTGAAAAAGGGCCAGTGTCCTTCATGTGTTTGCCAACTGGGACCAAAACTCCAGGTGTCATTTCCTACAAGTATTCATGAGGAATTACCTGCAGCCCAACCTTCATTGCAATGACATTCTAAGCCACTCATCCCCAACACTCCAGGCTCCAAGGTATGGGGTGGGAATATCTCTGTCCCCACTGCCCTTGGAATGGTGGCACTGCCATGTCTGTTCAGCTCTGCAGCAGCTTTTCCTTTCCCATCTGCACTTACAACCAACAAACTAAAGCACTTTCCATCGAGCCACTTTTTGAGAGTGGACCCAAACACACCATCACCTCTGGCTTTACAAAGAATAAACCAATGTCAAGAGCAAGGACAGGCTTTGCCAACAGCTTGCACAGCACCTGGCACAAGGACAACCAGCCCGTGGTTGGGATGGAAGATGCTTGTGGAAGCTTCTAAAGAGTGATGAGAAATCAGCTGCATCACGAGGGACTCGGAGGCCTCTTGCCCACAGAGCTGAACGTGGCAAATACAGACCTCACTGTTCCTTCCACTGTGGAAAACCCACTGCTTTCCCAAAGACTCCTGATTGGCAGGACATGCTGGTGATGGTCAGGGGACTGATCTGGTTTAAAACACCTTCATGAGAAGATTTCATTTCTTTGCTCCTCGAGAACTTCAGGGCCTATTTTGTGATTCATTATTTATATCTAAACATTTAGTTCTGCTTATTGAGTCTTCCTGTTCCTGCTTTTCCTCCCTGTGATTCCCAGCTTGCTGAAGCCCAGGGGGGGCTCTTGGCACCCCCAAAAAGGTTTGAATTAAAAGCCAGTGAATTCTGCCTGCACTGCATTTGCTGCTTGCCTGCTTGCTCCCACTCCACCATGCTCTTTATCCTCCTGATGAAGACTAAATGAACTACAGTAGGTCCAACCAGCTTATTGAATCCTGCTGGAAAATAAAAACAAAAAGGGAAAAAAAAAAGACAAACAGGAAAAATAAAGCCACTACCTCTGTGGTGGAAATCTGCAGTGCAAACATGGCTCCCTGAGGAGTCAGGAATGTATAAATGCCCATCACAGGTACGTGTGACACCAACACGTGTCTTCATGCAGCACTGTCATTAAACAGAGACTTGCACAAGCCACCCTGGTGTTACCTGATTGTTTTGTTCTGTTTAACACCAGCAGTGTGAGGGCTCAGGCCCCAGGGACACTGGTTGTGCTGCAGAGCACAAACACCAACAGGCAAATCCACCTCCACGTGACATCTTGTCTTCCTTTTGTTTACTTTTCTGAAAAGTTGCATTTTAACTCTTTCTCCCCTTATCCCACTCTGTCTTTAAGAACTCCAGTGTTTGTCCAGCCTGAAGCTACAAGGATCAAACATGGGAAAGGAAAGGTGCAGAGAAACACAGGCAGAAAGAAAATGAGCTTAAATTTCTCTGTGTCTCTTGTCTTCTGGACAAAAGTGGGCTGGGGAGGCTGGAGGAGGAAGGGATGGAAAGCAGAGAAATGCCCAGCCAGGAGCTGGGTCCTGCTGGTACCTGTGGCATCACACCAGCTGCCTGTCTGTGCTGCTTGGCACTGCTCAGTCACACCTGGCCCATGGCAGTGTCTTATCCCAACTCACAGGGAGCTTTTTCCTTCTGGATTTCACTTGAATTTGTGCTGGAGAACTTTATTTCATTCAGGAATATTCATGTTGCACTTCCTGTGGCCCTGTTTTCTCAAGATACCCACCAAAATGTTTGGTATTTGTGCAGGTGAACCTCAGCCAGGCTTAGTCAGCACTTCTGTCTAAAGATTATTTTCTTTATACAAAAAAGAAAAAACAAGAAATTCCTTCCCACTCCTAGGAAAGAAAATTCTCTATTTCCAAGGAGTAGCAAACTAAAATTTTAGTTTAATGGTGTTTTGGATCCTTGGCATGAACAAAAGGTTTTAGTCTACCTGAACACAGGGCAAAGATAATCCCTGCCCTGAAGTCCTCAGTTTATGCAGAAACCAGAATCTCCAGAGCTGCTGAGTTCAAATGAGGTTTCATTCTCCTTGCTGGATGATTCAGCTCAATGTCAGTGTGACTGAGGGAAAATTAGGGGCTCAAATGACCCCTCCCCTCCCTGACACACCAGAGTAAATGGCACTCTGAGATGAACCAGGGCACACACAGGTTGTTTGCAGCCTGTCTGGCCTCAGCCTGGCAGCATCAAAGGCAGTGCCAGGACTGCCCCCTCCCAGCCAGATTTTACTGCTGAGGTGGGGACTATAAAACACCATTCACACCACCCCAAAAAAAAGAGAAAACAGGATGAGCTGTCCATCTCCTGGGGCATTTCAGTGAGTCTTGCAGCTTCAGGTCAGGCCTGACAGATTCAGGGGTGTGCTTTGTTCTGCACATCCAGCAAAAACCAAACAAAAAAACAACAAAAAAAGATTAAAGCAGTTACACTTGTTAAATCAACTCCTTCTCTTTAATCAAAGCTTCTTTTAATAATCTAAGCTGCTCCCCCAAGTCTTTGACAATACCAGACTGTCTGCTTCCTAAATAGCTTTTTGACTCATAAATAACAACTTTCTCCACCAAAGAAAGAGTGATGGATGGTGGACTAAATATAATTAAGGTATAATGAATAATTAACAGACCTAGAAATGCCTGTAAAGAGACTTAAAGCAGCAAAGCAAACCCAGGCCCTTTAAATGAGCAAAAACATTCTGCATCCCAAGCTGCCATGCTGGGCCCAGGGAAAAAAAAAGTGGGATAATGAAAGCAAGGGAGCACATTTAGGCAAGCTTGGCATTGCTTCCCTGCTGCACGTAATCAGCTCAGCCCTGGCTCTGCTGAGAGGGGGGTGGCATCACTGCCTGCTCATGCCAGGCTGGCTGGAGGGCAGCAAGGAGGCAGAGCAGAGGTTTGGGGTGGTTCTGTGTGAAAAGCCACCCCTCGTGGGGCTGAGCTGCCAGGGCAGAGGGGAATGTGCCCTGTGCATTGGCAGCAGGTGAAGCAGAACAGCCACAAAGGCAGGAGAGCTGCTGAGAGAAGGCTCTGCAGGGGCACTGGGGGGCTCAGCTGGTGCCACCTCACTGCAGAGTGTCCTCAGCACAGAGGAAAATCAGCCTCCCAGGCCTCCTGCCCTGCCTGAGACACCCAGCAGCTCTGGGTGGGGTGCCCAGCAGCTCTGGCTGGGGTGCCCAGCAGCTCTGGCTGGGGTGCCCAGCAGGGCAGGGGGCTGTGGTGCCTGAGCCAGGGTTTGGTGGTGAGAGGTACCTGTGAAATCCTAACTCTGCAGCAACCTGCTGGTTGCCCCCTCCAGCCATCCCTGTGCCCACCCCATGAGCCTCCTGCCCCCTCCATCACCTCACTTTCATTTCATAGAATCACAGACAGGGTTGGGTTGGAAGGGACCTTAAAGCCCATCTCATTCCAGCCCCTGCCCTGGGCAGGGACACTTTCAGCAGCATCTTTCTGGCTTTAGTCCCTCCCCAGCACTGCCCATCCCTGCTGGAAGGGCTGCCCTGAGCCCCTTTTTGGGGCCAGTGCCATGTGCCAGCTCATCCTGGGGCTGGGCACAGGAGCCACAGCAACTTTTCACCTGGAGCCTGAGAGACTTGGGATAGGGAATATCTTGGGGATATTCAGGTTGGCCAATTCCTGAGCACTGCTTTGCAAAATAACCAAGTCCCAGGGACAGGGAGTCACATCAGCCTGGACCTGTGACCTCAGTGGGGCCAGGACAGAGAACCCAGGCACTGTCCAGATCCTTTCTCCCATGGCTGATATTGTGGGCTTTCAATAGTGACTACTGCACATGGGGAAAAAATAAATCAGTAGAATTCAAGCATCCTCATGGCTATCTCTGCATTCACCCGTGGTGTAGCTACAAACAAACCCCTTTCAGGTGTGTGCAGAGCAGATGCAAAGGGCTACAAACATTTCCTTGGAGAAAACTGGGTCATAATTTCAGACTTTGTAACTGCATCAAATGTTTCACAACACTCATTGCTAATATTTATTTAATAATGCAGCCAACGAGCTGATTTTTTTTATTCACACTGTGGGGAAAGGCAAGAAAAGCCCAAATTAACATTAGCCAGAAATCTAATCTGGTCTCCAAACAGCAAGAATCTGTGATTCAGAATCACAACAGAGAATCTGTGCAGCCCTCGTGAGTGTGAGTTCAGAGAACGCTGTCAAATCACCAGCTGGAAAATGTACAAAGCTTCAGAGGAAAAGCCAGGAGCTGAAAATGTGATTGAACAAGACAGGTTATGAGCTGAGAGTTGTCTGTGGAGAAATGGACAGTCAGTGCCAGTCTAAACAAATATGTACATCTCTCAAAACACCTCCCTCCCTCTGGGAGCTTTAGTCAGAAATAAAAGTGACTTTGATCTGGCATAATTCTTCAAGTTTGATAGAAATAAACACACCCAGCAAGAAGGCAAAGCAGCTGCTGGGAGTCCTGTAAAGGGCCTTGGCATGGGGATGGCTCTGCTCACAGCAGGGACAGCCAGGGGGGCTCTGATGGTGACACAAATGTGGTGCCAGGTGCTCTGGGCAGTGGGTTAAACCCACCCTCCTGTGCCCATATCTGACCCTGCTCCAGCCCATTGCAAGGGGTGAGTCAGTGACACACAGAGCTGATTTTAAAGAGCTTGTGCCTCCCTCTGGGCTGGGCTCACTGGGAGGGAATAGCCCAGATAATGGTCCAGAAGGTGAGGGTTTGACCCCGACCACGACTGGTGAGTTGGCAATGCCCCTCAGAGTGGGTTGGCTGAAGGAAGAGACACCACGGGAGATGTTGGTGCCTTTGGAGCTCTGCACACCCACCTTGCACCCTGTTCTGCTATAAATGGCAGCACAAGAGCAGAAGAACAGGGAATCAGCTCCTGCAACACATGGAGGCTGCAGTCTGAATGCAAAAGTCACACCAAATTAACCTGGGGATGTAGATTTATAACTGAATTATTGTGGCTTGCAATTTACTGTGCTCCAGTAATTGAGTTTGTGCATGTTCTCAGCTGGTGGCAGATGCTCCGGGCCACATTCCTTCATTATGTTGACATTAACTTGCCTACCTGGCACTTGCCATGAGGTGAGATTATGCAGAGGGTGATTTACTGGGGCTCAGGTAGTGCTGGGTAACCTGTGGGTCTGCCTTTGTGTCTGAGCCCACCCATCAAAGGCAACACTGAGCTCTCAGCCTGTCTTGTAAGGGACATGTCTGATTGCCTTTGTGATAAACAAGCCTTGAATCACTTCAAAGATGAAACCAGAATCACTGGGGAAGATTACAGGGAGTGAAACACTAGAACTGGGCCATGATTCAGGGAAAATGCCAGTAAATTCTACCTTGTTCTTAATTAAAAAAGGCAGAGGGGAGTTTTTCATGAAGGAGACTGATTGAGATGCTCCTGTTCCCCCTGCCAGAGGCAGCCTGGCTGAATGCAGCAAGGAAACAGGTGGGGCAGAGCTGTCATCCTGCAGGCACAAACACTGTGGTCCCTCCAGAGTGGTGCCAGCATTGGGACAGAGTTCCCCCATTCCAGGGGCTCATCCCTGTCCTAAAGGGCAGAGCAGAAAGTCCCAGATCTCTTTCTAAATCTGAGCCATAACAAAGTAGATTCGAAATTTCCCTCTTCCTACAAACACATCAAGAGTTTCCCACCTTTGAGGTGAACTCCACCTTTCCTCTGGTTTTGCCTATTTCTTTCATGGTGGTTGTTGTTGATTTTCTCTCTGCTACTTTTGGAACGTGTCTAGGTGGGTTCTGGGACATTTTCCTGCACTCCCTGGAGCCTGCAGGGATGAGCCATGAACAAAACAAACTGTGCTCAGCAGCAGGAGCAACAAATTGGGCAGCAAAACAGACCTGCTCAGGCTCCTGGGAGGAATCAGTGGGGCTCAGACAACTCTTTAAGCAAAATAAAGGCAGGTCAGGCTGAGCAAAACCTTTTGGCAGACTGGAGTCTTTTCCAAAAAGAGAAAATTAATTCCCTGAACTCCTTCTAAGGATTTTTTTCCCCTTCTTGGAGCAGACATTAAAGTTTGTCCAAAGAATAGCAATAAAATCTTTGAGGTGGTTAAAAACACTCCTCTGCCTTGTTAAGAAATAAACTTGTGTTTAAGAGCAGTAAAAGTGCCATGGAATGAGTCCAGAAATGCCCCAAAGTTCAGTTCTGTCACAGCTAAACCCTCTCAGTGTCCATAATGTTTCTTTTTTTCCAAAGTAATGGCCTTGCACCACAGCAGCAAACAAAAGCTCATTTTCTCCTTTATTGCAGCTAATTAGTGCACCCCTTAATTGCTGACCCTGGTCTCGTCCTCTCTATGATTGCTCCAGATGGAGGTGGAATCTTTAATGGGATATTTTCTAACTAGCAAGGTCAGTGGGATTTATATATTTATTTTTATTCAGGAGTCACATCTCTGCAGGATGGAGAGTTCAGGCACCTTCTGTGGGTTTTCTGTAGGATGATTTTGATTTTTTATCTTCTCAATCATTCATTTTTCAAACCAGATTTTTAAAAAACAGAACTGAATGACTTATTAAATAACTGACAATCTCTTATAGTTTGATGTTGTATGTATGGTCCCCAAAATGCCTCTGCAACTGAATTATACTGACACAACTCAGGATATCATAAAGGGTATTTACATTCTAGAGAGCAAAAAAAGCTGGAGGGTGTTTATTCCAGGAGTTCACTCATGTCCCCCTTAATAAATGGCATTGGACAGAGGGAGCTGTGATAAATCAGAGTTAACTCTTCACCCTGATCCCTGGTGGAAATCCAGTGACTTCAGCAGAAATGTAGATTAAATCTTTCATTAGTTGCACATTTGCAGGTTTGGGACCCAAACCCCCAGACTGGTAACCCATGGCCAGAAATTCCTCCTCCTTTGGGTAACTCTGGCAAAGCTCCTGCATCCTGTCCAGAACTTAACATGAAATGATTCTGGGTGATACAAACCCAATCATTTTTGTATTCTTCCAGTTGAGCTTCACTTATTTTTAGGTGCAATTGTTTCCATCCTTTAATTAAACTCTAGCCAAAACTCTAAGTTTTTGTTTCTTTTTTTTTTTTTAGCTGTTGGCCTTGGAAGGGCTCTCCAAGTTTTTTTCTGAAGGGAAAGTCAGAGCAATGTGTTCCAGGGCTGGTGTTCTGTGGAGGACAAGAGCTCATCCTCACTGCTCTTGGTAACACCAATCCTTGCCAGAAAAATGCTATTTATAGTCACAAATTTATGATTCTCTGACCCCCCCAACACAGGCAGCTGCTGCTGGGGAGCAGCTTTATGGCTCTGAACCTCTGAGCTTCCCTGCTGTTCCTCTAGCAGGGATATAAATCTCTCTTTCTGGGCACTAAAGGCTTTTCCCAAGGGTGTGAGAAGCCCTGAATTCCCAGAGTGAGAGTGTGAACCACAACATCTCCTCCCCAGACTGTCCCCAAGGAGCTGAACTCTGGGGGGCTGTAACCCTGCAAATCCTGTCAGGCTTTAAAAACCATCAGTGTTGGGGTTGGGGTTGGTTTAGGTTTCTTTTTTCTTTTTTTCTTTTTTCCCAAATAAGAGAGGGAGGCCAGTAGCAAATTGCAGAGAAGGGTTTCATGCTGTGCTCTGAGCCAGAAGAAAGGAAAGCAGCAGCTGATGAAAGGATCCAAAGATGTTAAACTTGCTGGGGATGAAAGGCCTGGTGGGAGAGAACAGCAAGTGCTCCTTGATGCCCAGTGAGGTCCCTTTTCCCATCACTGATGGAAGTGGAGCAGGGACAGAACTGGGTGGGGAGCTGCTTTTTGAAGGGATCTCTGGCTTTGGTTCAAAGGGAGAGCATTAAAGCCCTCCCTAAAGCTGGGGAGGAGCACAGGGAAGTGCTGGATAGTCTGGAAAGAGCAGCCAGAGCAGGATTAATTGTGTCAGGCCCTGAAAAGGCTGGGGAGGGAGGCAGGAATGTCTCACACTGACGTCTGATACAGTACAGAGCCTACAACCACCTCCTTGGAATAAAAAGAAACACATAGAATTCACTATTTCTTCTTACATTAAAATCACTCCCTCCTACATTCACATCATTGCTGTCAGAAACATCTTGATTTTCCACACCTAAGGGGCTATGGAAAAAAACAAGCATTTCTGCTAAAAATAAACTTCTCCCCCCACCCCTCCAGCTGTATTTGTTCAGATCTATTTTCCTTTAAAATGTGGGATTATTTTAATTTTAATTTCATCACATACCTACATAATTGCAGCACTGCCAAACAAACAAATTGCAGGAGCAAAGCCAAACATAGATGTAAACTGATTTAATTTTGCTGTGAACATTTCCCCACAGAAGAGCTCAGCTTTTCACTGAAACATCCACATTTTGATCATCTCTTCTTCAAACAAATTTCACATCAGAAATTCGTCTGCTGATACGACAAATCCCCTCTCACTCACTGTTAGTGAGGTTGGACATTTCTCAAGGGAAAAATTCTTTGTCATGGAATGGTTTGGGTTGGAAAGGACCTTATAGATCATCCTGTTCCCCACCTGGCATGGGGAAGCTTCCAGCAGCCCAGGCTGCTCCAAGCCCCATCCAACCTGGCCTTGGACACTTCCAGGGATCCCAACTTTCCCCCTTCTGGTCACAATGTGAGCTGTGATTCAGACCATTCTCTGGTTCTGCTGATCTATTTCCTCTTTACAGAATTTATTTGTGGAAAACACTTAAGCGTGTCTTCAAAGTCCTTCCCTGGCCATTTCCCCATGGGTGTCTTGGCCAGCAGGGATGGAAATGGGATGCAGACAGTGGGTTTGGTGTGCCCAGATGGCATCAGAAGTAACAGGCCATGGGGTGGCTCAGGAAGAGCTCACAGGAATCAGGGGGGGAACAGGATGAGTTTAAGGTCCCTTCCAACCCAAAACATTCTCATTTCAGAGGTGCCTCCAACACAGTGCAAAGGGCAGTGGTAAAGCCATGTGGGGAAAGGTGTCCTGGCTGGGTGTTTTTCCCAGGGCAGCACTGCAGAGCCATCCCATGAGAGGCTGCAGAATTCCCTGTCCAAGGGAGCAACACCACCCTGCCCACCCCAGGGTACCTCAAAACATGATTTTTGTGGCATAAGCATCACCAAATTTGATCGTTTTCAATTCAATTAAGAGCTGAACTCAGTGATCCTTGTGGCCCCTTCCAATATATTCTGTGAAACCCAAACAGTGCCCAAAGGAAGGAGCTGCTCAGGAGATTCCTGTCCTGCCTCTGGTCCCCCCAAAGACCCCCCTGACAGGAGCTGCCTTGGCAGGAACATGATATCACCATCAGGGTATTCATCAGCAGGGACAAAAGACTGAAATGGGTTTGAACAAGGGGGGAAAAAGGGTGGTGGGGGGAGATGGAGAGCTACGATTAATTTTAGAAATAACGAGCTGCACAGTCCCAAAGTGGAGGTTGGGATGCAGCTCTCCAGAGTTTGTAAAGACTCATTTAATTTCTATAGAAACTGAGCAGCAAACAGGTAATTTTCTCTGCAAATTGCTTCTATCACCTCTGTAATGCTCTGCAAGGGGAATGTATTTCCCTCGTGTCTTCTTAATCCCCTGTTATTTTCATTATAAATTTAATTAAGCTCTTCTAGAGAATGTTCTATGACATACGAGCCGAGTTTTGTTTTTCTGTCAGAGTGAGGGCAGAAAGGAGCTGCTGAATTATGTGGCAATTGGATTTCTTTTTGCTGTGTAAATATTTCAAACAATATTAAACAGCAGAGACATTTGCTGAATCAGAACAGCTGCACTGAGGGGAAAAGCTGCACACAAAGGTCTGAGAATCCAAAGGATTCCTTCCAGCCAGGCCTTTCCTCCTTGGACACAGCCCAGAGCTGCCATCTGTGGGACATCAAGGGCAGGTAAATCAGGTAAATCAAGCAGCCCTTGGACCAAAGCTCCCAGTGCAGCCATGAATGCAGAACATCCCACCCTGGTGTGAAGTGGCATTTAAGGATCCTCCCTGGATCAGAGCACAGTCTCAGTCCTTGTGAGAGCATTTGATGCTGTGCCTGCCTCAATTCCAAGATATTATTATTCCAGGGAGGGCTCTGAGTGTCCTCCTGGTTGTCCTTGGGGGTGGTTACCCAGCAACCCGTGCTGAGCTCTCCATGTTCCAGGAGAACAGAACCTGGATGGGACATTGCACCAAATTCCCTGGTCCACCATCCTGCCCATTTCCTACAGAGAGTTGACACCACTGGATAAAATTCATCAACTCCTGAGATTCCCAGTGTCCTGAGTCACACAAGTGATGCTGAAGGCAGGTTTATTATAGTAATTTAGAGGTGCTCAGAACAGGGTCTTGGCTGCCTTGTGTGACCAAACAAATCCATTTCCCCCCCCTCACTTTCCATTTTAACCAAGTGAGAGCTGAGAAACCTGTCCCTGATGGAGTCACTGACAGCAAAGCCACACGTTTGGCCAAGCTCAGCCGAGTCCACATTCCTGAGCCCCCACACAGCCTGAATTTCAACTGCAGGATGTTCAGAGCTGGCCAGAACCATCAAGAATAAACCCCAAACCATCCTTACTGAATAACAAGGCATTTAATACCTGTCACTGCTGTCCATTTAGGAGGGATTCTGACAGCCTAAACTTTGCCACTTGACTTTCCAAGAAGGAAAAGCGAGTCAGTCCTTCAAGCCTCATCTCACCCCACAGGTCCAGCTGCTCCCTGGAGATTAAAGGGACTAAAATGAACACCAGAGGTTCCTGTCACAAATTTGAGCCCCTGAGAGCACACACATTAGGGAAAGAAAAGGAAAACTGAACAAACACTCAGGCCCTTGGGGTTTAGCCTTCAATTAGGAGCATTCTCTCCATTCCTTGGGCACCAGCTCAGTGTAAAAAGGTGTGACTATCCCTCCTCTCCTTCACTCCAGCTGATGAGTGAGGAAAGCTCTGGCAGCAGAACAGTCCCTTCAAAGCACTGAAGGCTTGAAGTGTTATTCTGGAATTTCTTCTCTCTCTGCTGCATCCATTTAAATACTCTACTAGTGATTTTTTTTTCCCCTTCCTTGCTTTGATTCTTGTTACAACAATGAGATGTCAGAAATCTGACACGTTGCTGTACCATATGCTTGGGGTCTATTTCCAGCAGCAGGTGAGAATCTCACTATTCAATTCCCACCTGGGCCAGGGTCATTTTACACCAATTTTCTCTGTAGGAAAACATGGAATAAAAGCAATAAAACCTGTGGAAATCATGTATATATGCTGTGCACAGCTTCAGCATTGCCCATATGAACATATATCCCTTTCCATCCCTGCACAGCAAGTATTAAACAGGAAAGCTTTGCCTAAAGCCAATATGACCAAGTGAAAATGTTCTACAAGCTTGGTCAGACCCTGGAAAATAACTTCTCAGCTTCCTCCTGCAGCTTCATTTTTCTTTTACTCATTGCTGTTCATGCTTAGAAACGTCCATGTCAAAAAGGAAATTATTTTCCTGTAATCACCAAGTGACAGAACAAGGTGCTTTAAGGAGTAGCATCTGACATTGGAAACCTCAAGTCATAAATGCCAGAGCTGATGGATTTACAAATCTGTCCTTGCTGGAACGAGTCTGGGCCTTGAAATCTTCGCATCATTCACCAGAGTCCTGCTCCCCGCTTTACTCATCCCCGAGTCCTTGCCTTCAAGCAGAGTAATGATGTTCTCTCTCTGGTGCCTGATTGCCAGCTGGAGGGCCGTGCAGCCAGTGATGTCCTCCACGTCCAGCAGAGCTCCAGCCTTGATCAGGGTCTTGATGATGGCCATGTTGCCCTTGAGCACGGCCAGGTGCAGGGGCGTCCAGCCCACCTTGTTGCTGGCGTTGACGTCCGCCCTGCACTCCAGGAGGTTGATGACGGTGAGGAAGGAGCCCCTGAGGACAGCAAAGTGCAGGGGGGCCCAGCCTGACTTCTCGGGGACGTTGGGGTCTGCCCCTCCCCTCAGGAGCTCACACACCACGGGCTCGTCGCCGTAGCGCGTGGCCAAGTGCAGGGGCGTCCAGTCCATGCTGCCCTTGGCGCTGAGCCGGGCACGGCTGCGCCGGAGCAGCCGGATGATCTCCACGTGGCCCTTGAAGGACGCCAAGTGCAGGGGGGTCCAGCCTTTGTCCGTCCTCAGCTCCACGTTGGCCCCGTGCTTGATGAGCTTCTCGCAGATGAGGTACTTGCCCCTGACCACGGCCAGGTGCAGGGCGCTGTAGTGGTTCTGGTCCAGGCTGTTCACGCAGGTCCCGTTCTTCAGCAGGTAGTGCACCACCCTGAACTTGCCCCTCTCCACAGCCACGTGCAGTGGGGTCCTGTGGTTCTTCTGCTTCTTCTCCAGGTCAGCCCCTTGGCTGGCGAGCAGCTTCACCAGGCTGACGTGGCCAAAGCAAGCTGCAACGTGCAGGGCGGTTTTCCCGTCCACCTCCTGTGTGTTGGAGTCAGCCTGGCGGGACAGCAGCACCCGGGCCACGTTCTCAAAGTTGTTCTGTGCTGCCAAGTGCAGGGGGGTCCACCCATCGTGCTCCTGGGCGTTCACTCGTGCCTGGTGGTCCAGCAGCAGCCGCACAGTCCTGTCGTCCCCGTTCTGGGCGGCGAAGTGCAGGGGGGTCCAACCATCCTCATCGGACGTGTTGGGGTCGGCACCGTGCTCGATGAGGATGGAGCAGATCTCTGGCAGCCTCTTCTGCACAGCCATGATCAGTGGGGTGTAGCCACAGCCCACCTGGCTGTTCACGTTGGCTTTGCAGCTCAGCAGGAACTTCACCTTCTCGGCGTTGCCCTGGATCACCATGAGGTGCAGCAAGGTGAGCCCGTTCTCGTGGACTCTGCAGATCTCCTCGGACAGGAGCTCCTCTGGGCTTTCAGCCTCGCTGTAGGGAGGTGGGAGAGGAACCTCCTGGTTATCCATTTCTAAAGGCAGGGAGACAGGAGAAAAAGAATAAAACTGAGTAAAATAACTCAACAGGAGGGAGAGCACGTGACTCTTTGTAGAATGAAATGAAGTCATTTTAGAGATATGGAATATGAAATGAGGCCAGACCACCTCTGTGCAGCCCCTCAGAGAGCAGTGGCACCTTTGGCCTCCCTCATGGACGCTGTATCTGCTCTTTCCTGTAGAGTTCATTTTCCTACATTTAAAATGTCACCCACACAGAAAACTTTATGAGCCACATCCTCCTACAATGAAAGAATTTTTGTAGGTTTCCCCTTCTTGGATCAAGGGTTGGACTTAATGATCTCAGAGGTCTCTTCCAACCCTGTCGAGTCTATGACTGTATGATTCTTTATTTTTCAATTTTAAAGCCAGTCCCCTACTTACCACCACTCCTGGTGTCTCGGGGGAAGGTGAACTCCTCTTTGTCACTCTTGTTTTCAGGAAGGGAAGAAGAAAAAGTCGTAAGACAAAGTTGCTCAATGACATTATGTAATGTTTGCACACAGTTCTTGGCTACTGCTCTGGAGTTTTGTATTGTCATTCAAGTTTTATCATTTTAATTGTTGATTATCATTGTATTATCATTTTCATCCAATCCAAAACTCAGCTGAGCAAAGCAGGGCACAAACAGGGATGTGGGAGCCTGAAAATGATCTGTGGAGATCAATGAGCTGTTCCTCCTCTTACTCATTTGCTCCCAAACATACATATATTCTGCTCCCTTCCTGCATCACGTGCCCATGGCAGCATCACAAACTCACTTCCTTCATTTTTATGGACCCTCAACCCCCTCCCCTGTTTCTCTATTCTAGTCCCAGTTCCACTCCAGGAGCTGGGATAAAACTGTGACTGTCCAGAAACCTGATTTTTTCCTTGGCCAAAGAAACACAAGGATTTAAAACTATTTTTTTTTCTTATTTTCTGTAAGAGTTGTTCAAACTGGAACATCCCCTGTTCTGTGGAGCTGAAAAATGCTGATTTAAGCACAAATGCCAGAGCCATGAACAGAACCCTCGTGGATTCTGTGTCTGATTGAGCTCCTTTTAATGACTGAGCCCAACATGATTAACTCCCTTCATCTGAACAGGCCCAAAGAAGACTCTTCCTCTCAGACTATCACTTAACACACTGGCCAGCTTGTAAATTTATTTGCATGTTTCTTATCCCCACATGTGATTCACAGATGCACAACCTGTGCAAACACAGCACTCAAAGGTGCTGAATCGCCTTAGAGTGAGGAGAGATGAGAGAGGAAACATTCCCAAGGAGTGGCAAGCACAGGGGGAGGACTCAGTGGAATTTCCCTGGTGGCAGAGGGAAGTTCTGCTCACCTGCTGGTTCCCAGAGATGGCAGGTTTGTGGGACATCTTCCTGACAAGGCGCTCGTTCTCTGGGTCCACCACCAGGCTCTGTATCAGTGCCAGCAGCATGTCTGTCTCCACAGGGATATCTGCCAGGGCAACACACACTGTTAGCTCTGCAGGCTGCCCAGGGGCTCAGATCCCAGACAGGACAGGAGTTTTTCACGTGGGAAGAAAGGGAAAAAGGACCCAGAGGATGTTTGGCATCACATGGGCACCAAGCAGTTAAATCTGACACTCGTCACTGGGGAAGTTACACACAAACTTGTTAATCCCTGCAGCTGATTTTTGGGCAGTCCATAGCACAGTCCCACCTGAAAAGCTTGGCCTTTGCTTGGGGTCTTGGTCCCAGCACCTCTTCATCAAGTCCACCATCTGCTGGCACTCCCCAGGCCAGTCATCGCTGATGAGCTCCAGCCCCGGCCTCTTGCCCGCTGCCACCTTGACTATGATGGCCATCATGTTGGCTCCTGCAAAAGAGCAGCACACCCTGGGCTTTTCCTCTGTGAGGGCAGCTGTAAGGAACATTTCCCAAGAGCAGAGCATGGAGGAAGGGCTCGTATTTACCTGCATAGGGTTTCTTCTGCATCAGCACCTCCCAGATGACGATTGCGAAGCTGCGGGCAAGGGGAGATGGTACAGAAAATGCACTCATGGCTTTTATCTTCTTGAGAAATGGGAAAATTAGGAAAGAGGGTTTTCAAGAAGGAAAGATTTCACCCCCCAGACCAAATGGGTCAGGTCTTGTGATTCTGTCTTATATGTCTCTGATGCCTCAGCAAAAGGGTCAGCGTAGGGAATTAAGGACTTAGAGCCTTTCTTGTGAAACTTGGGCTCTCAGTGCCCTTTTTTTTTCTTCACTTTATTCACATTGGGGTTTAGAGCTCTTGACTACTGCAAATTCACCTGGCCCTGCAAATCCTCCTTGGCTTCTTGCCTTTGGTTACTGTTTGGTGGGGAGGGTCAAGGAGCTGAGGAATTTCCAGACATTTAAATGTGTCTTGTGCAAATATGCTGCAAAGCTCTTTGCCCCAAAGGAAAAAAGCCAAGTTGAAATCTCTCCTCCTCCTGTTCCTGACCAAAATGAAGCTGATACCAAAGCAGACAAACAATATTAGAGTTGTTTTAAAAGCAAAATGAATCTGAGCAGGCACTGCTATGAAAGAGCAGACACTGTGTGTTCTGGGCTCTAATCTGACTCATTTTTATAATAACTTCCAGCAACCAAACAGGGTGTGGTGGCACCTGGGGCAATACACTCAGCAGCTCACATGGGGTGGGTGCTGCTGGTAAGAGATGATGATTGTCCACAGAAAATCCCCCTCCCTCTCAGTCTCCACCACTGAGATACCCCATCACTCCCAGCCTGTTCCCCATGTCATAAAACAGATTTTAAACTATTTGAGGCAAAGTGCCAGTCCCTCTTGCTCAGTGGAAGAGCTCAGTGACAGCCCTGAGGGCCCTCTGGCAGCCCTTACCTGTACACATCATACTTGATTCCGGGGGGTTTGCTGTTCTGTAGGAACATTTCGGGGGGGATGTAGCTCAGAGTGCCCCTCAAAGCAGAGCTCTCGATGTACTGCATTGGGCTGGATTGCTCCATCCACTTGGACAGCCCGAAGTCTGAGATCTGCAAGCAGGACAAAGGAGAGCCTTTCCTGTAAAGCTCACACCTCACCCTCCTCCTGTTGGCTGGGACATCTCCCTCCCTTCAGGAGCAGAGACATGAGCAGCTGGAACTTGATAAAACCCTGGTAAAACTGTGCCCTTAAATTCCCAGTTCTGGCACAGCTTATCTGTGTGACCTCAAGATTATAAAGTAATTTGTTGCTTCTTATAAGCCCCACTGCTCAGTCTTCCATGGGGTGTTCCTGAAGGACTTGGGATCCCAGAATTCTGGACTTGTTTGGCAAAAATAACCTTTCTCTTCTTTGAGAAAGAGCCTGTCCCTCCAAACACAGCACTCAGGTCTTACCTTGACGTGCATATTCCCATCCAGGAGAATGTTCCCTGGTTTGAGATCCAAGTGCAGCAGAGGAGGAGTCATGCTATGCAGGAAATTCATAGCCAAGCCCATCTCGTGGATAACTCGGAATTTCAGCTGCCATGACATTCTGTGAGTGGGAAGGATTTTCTCCAAGGACCCTCTGGCCATGTATTCCATCACTATCCCCAAAGGGCTGTTGCACACCCCATAGATGGTGACAATGTGCTGGAATTTGATTTTCTCCATTTTGGTTGCCTCCTCCATTAGACAGTTCATACTGGTCCTGGGAAAATGAAAATTAAAATTTAAATAGAAAGTGGAGCCAAGGAATTATATCAGTTGATTGACAGGCTCAGTAAGTGCAGTGGCTCAGTCATATCCAGCCCTGCATACCCCAAACAGATTCATCCTAATTTGCCCCTTGAACTGATGATAATGCAGCCACATCAGGGGATGGAACTGGATGATCTTTAAGGCCCTTTCCAACCCATTCAGGCATTCTATGGAATTCCCAAGGGATGTTTCATGATGTCAGGAGCAGCCAGAGCTCAGTGAACCACAGTGTCCCCAGGCCATGCCTTGGCCATAGCTGTGCCTCCACCTCTGCCTGCAGCCTCCTGTCCCTGAGCACGGTGAATCTGGTCCCAGAGGGAGTCCAGACACTCCTGTTTCTCACTGCAGCTCTGGCAGACCTGTTCCACTGGAGGTAAACCTGTTTCACTGAAGCTTTGCTCTTCCCAACCTGCTCAACAAGTTGGGGTGCCCGAAGCGCTCCGAGAGCAGCCAAGCACTAAAGGGCCAAGGCTGCCTTTGAAAAGCACACCCTGGGAATGAAGCTGAGCTTCCCACAACACTCTGCCAGGCCACTCATAGATCTGAAGTGGTTCAGCTGAGCAAATCCTTCTGCCAGACTTCCTCTAGCAGGTTCCCCACAGTGAAATGTATCGAGGAATTCCAGGCATTTTGCTAAAATTGATAAATACAGAGGCCAAACTGATTAATTTGACTCTCTTTTTTTTTTTTTTTCCCCCAAAGGAGAACAAAATGCAAGTGCAGTATCTGCAGAGCATAAACATAACAAACTGAGGACAGACACTGCTCAGGAACCACCTCAATTGTTGTCAGTAACAAGAAATTGTAGTAGGGTGGGATTTTCAGCCAGGCAGGATCCTTCCAAGTTGAATGGAATAAAATTTTAAATTAAATGGCTTCATCAATCCAGTGGTTTTCCCATCAGTTCTGCCTGTATTATAAGTGTCATCAGCAGTGGTTGTGATTACCTGGCTCTGCTCCATCTCCAGCCCCAGGGTGGGTCAGCAGAAGAGTCTCTGCTGGTGAGAGACAGCAAAAAGCAAAGTGAAGGTGCAGGTGCCCCAGTGAGAGGAAAGGGCAGGTCTGGAGGCTGCAGCGAGGGAGGGAGCAGAGCTTTGTGAGCCCAGCAAAAGCAGCTGGAAATTCTGTGTCCCTCAGCTTTAACCCTGGTGGGTTTAATGACTAATTTAGCTTAATAGATACACATGAGGGAAAGCTGCAAGGCAGTACCCAGGCTGCTCTTACCCATGTGCCCAATTTCAGGTGCCTTTCAGCCTCCAATTCCAACACCAACTGTTCAGATTAACTCTGTTCCTTTCCCCCTTGCACATCCACACCTGAGACAGGAAAAGAGGCAGAACTCCAGACCACCCATCCCCTCTGGGTGCCAAAAACTCACCTTCCCAAGGAGAAGCAGCCACATGCACCTTTCCCTCAGAGTTTTAGCCCCAAAGCAGCCCTGGACAGCTCTGATGTCTGGGCCAGAGCAGAGCACACAGTTACCTGTCGGTGCTGGAGTCCTGCAGCAGGTATGGAGAGCATTTCACAGCATAAACCGTCCTCCACCTCTTGTGCTTCACCTGGTACACGTGCCCAAAGCCTCCACTGGCCACTTTCACCCAGTCATCCTCAAAATCCTCCTTGTTGAAGACAGTCAGGCTGCCCAGGTGCCGGTCCCGCTCAGAAGCCATGGCAGAAGAGGCAGCCTGGCTCTCTGCCTCCTGCCTGGGTGGTGTCCCAGGGGAGGAAGCAGCTCCTCCTGCTCCTGCCTTGCCCGGGGAGGTGGGGACTCACCCCAGGTGAGCCGTGGTAGCTCTGCCAGGAGGTGGATCCTGAGTGTTAATCTCATTGAATATGCAAAGAAGCTGCATGACTTAATTCCAGGAAATTTTTTTCCACAAAGCTCAGGGATCCAGCAGTGGGTGGGCAAGCAAGATGGAAAATGGTGCAAACCACAATCCTTTCTGGGGGTGGGATTCCTCACCTGGAGCATCAGCACACGCTGGGGACAGCGAGGGAAGGAAAGGAGAAATCCACGAGGCTCCTGTGTGAGCTGGATTAAGGAGTGAAAAACACTCCAGAAAGGCAAAGAACAGAGAAAACCCCCGAAGCAGAGTGTGGTGAGCACGAGTTCATGAGCCTGAGAAAATACTTCAACAGAAATACAAGAACTGTGGTGATCCTGAGCAGTTCCCTCGGGGATAAAACCTGCTGTTGAGTGCCTGGAAGGGGTGTTTGGAGGAATAAAGAATACTGGGGATGTTCCAGCATCCCCATGTGAGCCCCAGGAATGTAACAGGGATTTCCTGACGCTGGTCTGGGGCTCGTGATGCAGCTCAGTAATGGTTTAGCTCTCCCTGTAGGTGCTGTCAAATACAACGTGGTGCTGATTTCCTCAGCACTACTGCAATACAAATAATCATTAGTGTTTCTGCAGGGTAGTTCTTTAATTGTCATCGAGTTTGACCTGGAATTTCCAGCTGCATCAGATCTTTAAGAAATTCCTGGAGGGAGACAGAGCCAGGTGGAAGTGTGAGCTGTTCTCCTGCTCCATTTACACGAGGTGCTCTGGCAGTGGCCCCTCACTCACTGCAAGGCTTTAGGGAATGAAGGAAAAGGTAAAAAGCCACTCAGGCTCTGCAGCCTTTTAGGGAAAAAAAAACCACATTGGAATGTGATTGTTACCAATTCCACACCACTCCTTAAGAGTTGCCCACCAGGAGTGATGCTCCTGGCACAGGTTCTGCCCTGGCCACCTCCACTCCCAGTTGCTGGCACTCACCTGACAACACAGTTTTGGAGCTGAGGACACTTGTTGGGGCTCCACTCCCTCATGTTCAGGCACAGGCAAGACACACACTCACTGCAATGCTCGATTTTATTGTAGAGAGTTGAGGAGAAGGTGAGGGAGTGGGGGGTCAGTCCATGGCTGCAGAGTGGCAGCAGCTGCTGCCTCACTCCCTCCACAGACCTTCCAGGTGTGCTCAGTCCTGGGCAAACAGCTCAGGCACGTTCCAGAGGCAGTTTAATGGCATCAAAATAAACCAGTGAGGCAGTCAGGCTGATCATCTACACTGTGGCCCCAAAGACAGGAAGATCCCTTCCCACAGGTGCCTTTCTCTTGCCTCGCAGCTCCTTCCACACACCAGGGATGCCTCTTCCTTCTTCCCCACCAGCAGCTGCTGCACAGGCAGCAGGAGGCTGTGGACACCGTGGAGAAGCCTCTGTTCCTCCAGGAGAGAGGGAAGTGGGCCTGGACCCCCAACCAACCACCCCCCATACACTGAAGTGCCCCCAGGAAATCTGTTAAAGGAAAAACCTGTTCATGTCCCCCACACTATGGATGCCTTTCCCCAGTGTATCCCAACAAATTCCAAGTACAATCTGGTGCTGGAGTTTTCCATCAGCATCTGCTGCAGCTATCCCTGCACTGCCAGTGGTACCAGTGTTGGTGGCACAGTGCTGGTGGCAGGCGTGGCACAGGCCATCAGGGTCTAACTGACCCTCCCTCCTTCCAGACTCGTGGGGAGACTCCCAAATTCTTGGAGGCTGATGCAGGTGGAAGTGTGAGCCCCTCGGGTGTGTTTGCTCTGGCAGGGGCCCCTTCCCCACCTGCATTCTGGTATCAACAGTGAAGAAACTGGAGCCAGAGGCTGACTGTGCAGAGCTCTATTTCTGTCCTACCACATCCAGCCTTAAGGACAAACCCTTTGGCATTCCCAACTTTCTCCCACAACGTGGAATTTACCAACGGGCAGTGGGTGGAAACTTGTTAGAGAAAACAGTACTATGAGTAAAGCAAAAGGGGGAAGGGACTGGGCTCCTGAGAGATGAGAAGAGCTGTAAAGCCAAAGGGCTGGATCTCTGGAGCTCCTGGGAGCTGCCACCTTCCCAATATCATCATTTTCCCTCTGTTCTCCCTGCTGGCAGGCTCTGTTTTACAGTGGTTTATTTTCCTTGCTCTTCTGCACCCTGATTTCCTCTCTGCTCTCCCCATTCACAGCCTGTGCTGGTGCTGCACATGCTGCAGTTCAAGCTCTGCTCTCCCTCACAGCTGGGCCACTACAATTCCTTCTCCACCCTGCAGTTGGTGGACTCGCTGGTGCAGAGGAAAGGAAGGAAGGAGGGACGTGCCCAGGGCAGAGGAGGGACATCCCTCTTGCTCCCTGAGTCAGCAGAAGCTCTACAAAAGCACTACAGTGTGCAAAGCAGAAGCTGTTGCTCCCCTGGTGGCTGCGGTGGGGACGTGGGAGCTGCAGGACCAGGCAGATGCTCCAGGTCACAGCCCCTGGACTTCTCCAAAGTGGGGATAGCAGATGGGTTTGGTTTTCTGCCGGTGGTGCAGCCAAAGGCCCATGAAAGCACTGCCCAGGACAGCAAAGCCAGTGAGTGAGCCCAGCAGGATGGGCAGCAGCAGGGCAGAGCCAGGACCTGCAAACAGAGAGGGGGAATCAGGCAGTGAACAAGGGGAAGAGAGGGGGGGAGGAGAAAGAGAAGGTTAAACTCCCCCCCCCCCCCATCTTCAGAGCATGCCAGGCAGGTATGAAAATTTCTCTCACTAGATCAGTTTGAGTGGGCAGTGCCTTTTCAAACACACAACCTTTGCCATAAGATTCCAGCAATAAATGTTCTTTCCATGAGCAACTAAAGGCACAAGAAATTAGGGATGGATTTAAGAAGTCTCTCATGTTCATGTTCAGTGTCACTCTTTCCTGTAAACATCTCTCACAACTGTTTTAATGACATTCCTCATCCTCACTCAAGGTTTCATCAAAATACCACAACATGCAGGAAAATTCTTTACAGCTAGAGGACATTCTGCCTCATTTTCCTCCCCTTTCATCCTCCTAAAGCTTCAATTCCTTCAGAGGATGCATTTGATTGTGTCTCCTGGCTCAAAGTCTGTTGGATCTGATGCTGATTAACCATCACGTCTGGGATTTAGGAAGGCCAGAACAAAGGTGAGGAGTTGCTGGGATATAATTTAGTCACACCAGATGGCTGTCAAGAAAGTTGTAAAAACTACTGCTTTTCTTGCAGCAGGAAAAGCTGAACAGAACCTTCTCAAGAGAGAGACAGAGAAGATAAAGCAGGAGACTCACCTTCCACAGGTTTGTACAGAAATCTGTCCTTCATCCTCCAAACTGGACCAAAGGAAACCAGGTTGTGCAGGTTTCCATAGCTGTTCCTGTCACTGGGCTGGAGAATTTGCTCCACACTTTCCAAGCAGTCCTGGGAAAGACATGGAAAACTTCTGAAAGCGTGTTGGTGGCACCTGACCAGGATCTCCTGCCCCAGGGGCTCACAGCAGGCACAGGTCTTCTCAGATCCCACCTTTTCCAGCTCTGTTGTCATTCCAAAAGGTGAGTTGCTAATTCTTGGACCAGCACCATGTAGATCTCTATTCCCTAACTCCTTTTCCTTAGGGATTAGCAGCTATTTCTAGATTTAATAAAATTAACTGCTTATCCAGGCTTGAACAAAGGGTATGGGGTGACCTTGGTGTGGTGACTTGGAAGCACCAGATCTTTCCTTAGTCCTGCCAGGACAGACCCACCCCACGTACCTGCTCACATCCTGCTTTTCCATGGAGACAGACATTCAGCTCACAGTGCAGATAGGCCAGGGAGTGGTTCAGCATCTGGAACAGCTGGATGGTGAAGCTGGCAGAGCTGGACCTGCTGCTCTGCAGCAACTGGATGTGCCTGCACTCAGATGGAAGCCTGGCAGGAACAAATGGCAAGAAGTTTCAAATTCCAGCTCTCCCTGACTAAAGGCAGGATCTGCTGGCAGGGTCTGCAGGAGCTCAAAGCCACACAGCTGCATCTACCCTAAGAATTAAACAAAAATCCCCAAAATTCAGCTTTACAGGCTGTACCTGCCCTGCTGTGGAGGCCACAGCCCAAGAGCAAGAGAATTGTTTCTTGGAGGTTGATTTTGGCACAACCAGCAGAATGGCTGCTGTGGGGTGACAGTCACTCCCTGACCCACTTCTGACACACATTTCACGCTGCAGTGGTTTTACAAACATCAGCTAAGGAATCCTCTCAATTTTCCTGTGGTCAGGAGAGGCCAGAATGGCCAAGGAATGCTGATGGAGAAAGGGGATCCTGTGGAGGAGCCTGGTTTCCATCCTGCACTGCTCTGCTCTCAGGATGAGCATCATCCCAGGAACATGCTGTGCACTGACACCTGTCCCAGCACATGTGGGGAATTGGGATGGTTTATTTACATGAATCAAAGGGAACTTTTCTTTCCCTGAGGGCTCTTTGCCTTATCAAGCCCTTGGTGTTAATTACAAGACAGCCCAGGGAGCAGAGCAATGAGAGTTGTCACTGCTTGGAGCTTTCTCCCAAGAGCTCCTCCTGCAGCCACAGGATCCAGGAGAGGGTTCCCTGAGGGTCCCAGGTGAGGTGGAGCCCATCCCATGCCCAGGGTTTGTGTCCCACCTGTGGAACAGGCAGCACTGGGCACCCGGGGCCGTGGGGCTGGCAGAGGGGGTGACACAGCAGGAGCGGATCTGCACCAGGGGCTGCTCCAGGGAGTGGCTGCTGTTGTCCTGCACGGCCACCAAGGCCAGGAAGGTGTCCTGGGAAGGTGCTGGAGAGCCCTGGGGCTCAGGGCTGGCATCGCCCACGGGGCTCAGGCTCAGCCGCACCGTGTGGTTGCCGGAGCCGCAGGTGGCATCGCTCAGCACTGCCAGGCTGTGGGAAAGAGGGAAACAGGGAACAGTGAGGCACTGCCAGGCTGTGGGAAAGAGGGACACGGGGAACAGTGAGTAACTGCCAGGCTGTGGGAAAGAGGGAAATGGGGAACAGTGAGGCACTGCCAGGCTGTGGGAAAGAGGGAAATGGGGAACAGTGAGGCACTGCCAGGCTGTGGGAAAGAGGGAAATGGGGAACAGTGAGGCACTGCCAGGCTGTGGGAAAGAGGGACACAGGGAACAGTGAGGCACTGCCAGGCTGTGGGAAAGAGGGAAATGGGGAACAGTGAGTAACTGCCAGGCTGTGGGAAAGAGGGAAATGGGGAACAGTGAGGCACTGCCAGGCTGTGGGAAAGAGGGAAATGGGGAACAGTGAGTAACTGCCAGGCTGTGGGAAAGAGGGAAACGGGGAACAGTGAGGCACTGCCAGGCTGTGGGAAAGAGGGAAACGGGGAACAGTGAGGCACTGCCAGGCTGTGGGAAAGAGGGAAACAGGGAAAATGAGGCACTGCCAGGCTGTGGGAAAGAGGGACACAGGGAACAGTGAGGCACTGCCAGGCTGTGGGAAAGAGGGACACAGGGAACAGTGAGGCACTGCCAGGCTGTGGGAAAGAGGGAAACAGGGAAAACGAGGCACTACCAGGCTGTGGGAAAGAGGCAAACAGGGAAAATGAGGCACTGCCAGGCTCCATGGGCTGGTGGGGGTCAAACAGCACCAGGTAAGATCCCTCAGTGACATCAAACACTTCCAGGGATGGGGCAGCCACAGATGCTCTGCCCAACCTGTGCCAGTGTCTCACCACCCTCCCATGGAAGATTTGTTTCCTAATACACCATCTCAACCTGCTCTCTTTCAGTGTAAGGCCATTCCCTGTGTCCTCTCATTCCAGGCCCTTGTCAATATTAACCCCCTGTGTTCAAATCACCAGCAGAAATGACACAGAGCTAATGAATTACCCGTTCAGGACGGTGACATCCGACTGCAGACCCCTCCTCTGGTGTGGATCCTTCGGGGTGCTGGGCTGGGGGTCCAGCAGGGTCACAACAGTCACCAGGTCTGTCACCTCCTGTGTCCTGCCCAGCTCCTCTGCCTCCGTGTGCCACAGCAGCCTCTCGGATGAGTCAGTGGCTGCAACACCCAGCAGGGCACTGCCCTGGGCTGTGAGTGCCCCCAGGCTCCCAGCAGGATCGGAGGGGCTCTCCAGGGTGGGAAGGAGCTGGATGGGGTCTCTGGCCAGGAGCATCTCAGCATCACTGACAGCTGCTTTCTGGGAGCCAGCTGGCTGATGGGTGACCTGATTCACCAGCCTCTTAGAGACAGCAAATGCTGCTGTTGTAGGTGGCCCAGTGGCACTCACAGCACTGCCAGGGCTGGAATGACCAGCCTCCTGTCCCATGGCATCATCCAGGGACACCTTCCCCAGAGGGTGTCTGGGTGATGCAGACATGGGTACCTGCATGGGCAGGTGGCTGCTGGGGCCTGTGTCTCCTTTTGCTTCCCCCTCACCCTTCCCCACTGCTGCCAGACCCACAGCTGAGGGGGTCACTCTGGCAGCCGTGGGCAGCACCCACTGTGGGTCAGGTTGGAAGGTTGATGTTGGCAGGGGAAGCACTTTTCTGGTTGTGAGGGCAGTGGTGGTGTGGCCAACCTGAGGGGCAGACAGAGCAGGCAGTGCTGGTGGAGCCTGTGGCGTGCCCTGGGTGGGTTTGGGATGTCTCTCCTGAGCAGTGCCAGGTCCTGTGGGCACAGAGGGCTGTGCTGATGCTAAAACCAGCCCACTCCCAGGAGCTGCTGCTGTGGGGGGCTGCTGTGCCCCTGTGCCAGCTGTGGCTGGCAGAGACACACTTGCTCCCAAGGACTGACCAGCTCCTGCTTTTCCTGAGCTTGTGCTGGTTTCTGTTGGCTTTGTGATGTCCCCCACACTGCCCTGTGGGAACAGTTTGGCAGGAGCAGGGTGGGTTTGGTCACGTTTCAGGGCTGCCAGCAGGGGAATGTGTGCAGGTGCAGGTGCAGGTGGGCTGGAATACACTCTTGGAGGAGTCACTGCTGCCAGGAGTGTCCCAGACACTGCTGCTTTCCTTTGTCCCTCTGTTGGAAGGGGAGTCTGCTCTGGTGCTGCTGTTGGTCTCTCTGTCCTTACAAAGGGCTTGGGCACCATGGCAGTGAATTCCAAGCGCTGAGTGAGCTCAGGTTGTGCAGAAGTGATGTGGGTTTGTGCTGCTGTAGCAGGCACAGAGGCTCCTCCTGAACGAGCTGTGCTGCCCAGGGCAGCCCCTCTGTGCTCATTCCCAGCTGGAGGCACTGAGGAAGCTGAGGACATGCTGGGTACCACTGGTGACAGCAGCAATGTGGTCCTTGGGGGCCTTTGAGGTGTGGCCTGCAGAGGTTTGATGCTTGTGAACACCTTTAATGGTGTTTTTGTGGTTCCAGCTGAGCGTGAGGCCAAACAGCCCCTGCAGAGAGCAGGGGCAGAGCTCAGGGTGGCCACTGAGCCTTGGCCATGGGGAGCAGCTTGCAGTGGCCCACTGTGCTGAACTCGACCTGCAGCCCCTGTGCTGGTGGGCAGAGGCTGGGCTGGCACTGGGAAATCATGGAGACCCTTTGCTGGCAGTAAGGGAGTTACAGAACGTGGGTTTTCAGTGGTGAAAAAAGCCTTGGGGGAAATATGGGGGCTCTGCTGTGTGGGTACCACAGATGGTGGCACAGGGGAGGTGCCAGGCTCTGCCAACACCCTGCTCAGGAAAAGCAAATCGGTGCCCTTGGCCTCCTGGGAATGGGGAGCAGGGATCTGCATCTCCTCTGGCATCCTGGGCAGGTGCAAAGCCTGAGCTGTGCTGCTCATCCCCATCCCTGGGTCCAGCAAAGGACCTGGTGCTGAGGTGACAGCCTGGACCAAGCCCAGAGGGGCTGTGTCATTGGGATTAGTTGGCTGAGAAGTTACTTTTGTTCTCTCTGCTTGCTGGTTGGACACAGTGGACAGAGTGGTTTCAGATTTAGCAGTGGGATGAGAGGAGCTGGTTTTCCCATGGCTGCTCTCAGGGGTCACCCCATTTGTGACCAGGTGGGCAGTTTTGTGGTCACCTTCACCTTGAGAAAAGGGGGAATCTGCCCTGTCTGTGGGCAGCAGGAGAAACACAGGCCTAACCAGAACCAGACTAGAAGGACTCACACGTTGGAAGTTCATGAGGTCCAGCACTGAGGAATTTGATGCTGCCAGGATCTGTTGAATGGAAACCAGACCCCCAACACTGGTATTTGGGAATTTTGTGGGTAGAGGGGACTCCTGCATGGGCTGCAGGCAAATCATGCCATTAGTGCTCTTAAACAGAAAGGACAAGTATGGGGCTGGTGGCAGCAGGGGCAGGGGGTCACCTCCGGCAGCACTGAGGTTCCTGGTGGCTGCATCGAGGGACATCCTGAACTGCTGCACCAGAGCCTGTGCCAGGTGTGCTGGGAGCTCAGCAGCAGCACTGGGCACCACTGGAGCAGGATGTGCTGTGGTTGGGCTGGATTGGCTTCCCCGTGCATGGGGTGGGGGCACTTCTGAAACAGAAGCTGCCAGGCTGCCAATGTGGTGGGTCTGGGGGGCTGGAGGGGCCAAGCTGGGAGAGGGAACTGCCTGGTTCCTGTGGCCTTGGGGTGCAGAGAGGCTGGGCACTGGGCTGGCTGCTGCAGAACCAGCTTCACCTGCCTGCTGGGGGAGACTTTGCTTTCTCCTGGAGTCTTCCACTGTGCTCAGCTGCAGCACCACAGCAAAGGCTTCCTGAGACACAGGATGGGCAGAAACACCCTGAGCCCCAGACCCAGAACCTGTGGATGTGGATGAAGTTGTTGGCATGTGAAGTCTTCTCTCAGCAGACGTGGGGATGCCCATGGGCTGCAATCCAGCACGAGTGGGCAAAGATGCACCTGGTGGCTGAAGCCCTTCAAGCACAGAATCCCAAGGCTGAAGGTCTGCATTCCCAAAGGCAAACATTCCTGGAGAAGGTGCAGATGTTACTTCTTTTCGGTCTTTAGTAGTTTGGAAAAGTTTTAAAGTGGAAATCTCTGCTGGGCTTAATGAGGATGGATTAGCAGAAGTCTGTGGGCTCTCAGGGGATAGAGATTTTCCAGGGTTTCTTGTCATCATCCCATGATCAGCATCTCTTTGCAGAGCTACAACTGTGGTTTCTTGAGAGCTCCTGTTGGTTTCCTGGGAAGCACATTTAGAGCAGTTGAGAGCCCTGTACAAAGCCAGGGGCTGTCGTCCTTCAGTTGTGCTAAGGGGAACTTGTAATGGAGATGGAATTAATCCACTGGGAACTGGGGATTCCATCAACAAGGAAGGAGGTACATGGCCTGGTGAGAGTGTCTGCAGAGCAGGCAGCTGGGTTGGGTGTCCAGGGCCATTTGTCACAGCTGCTGTTGAATTTCTGCCTTTGCTGGCTGTTGTTTCTTGCTGCAGAGACAAACCAGGGGAAAACTGAAGGGCCCTGGCATGTGTTGTTCTGGAATAAACTCCACCCAGGTCCCCTGGCTTTGGTGGGACTGTGGAAGTTGTAACTCCAGCATCCATACCTTGAGTCTTCTCCAGGTGTGCAGGTGCCACACCTGCCCTGCTTGTGTTCCTTGGCCTTTGGCTGGTGGGAGGGACCCCTGTGGGTGCCCAGCCCAGCCCTGCACTGCCCAGAGCAACCCTGACTCCAGTGGCAAAGGGAGGTGCTGCTGCTTCTTTTCCTGGAGGATCTAAATGGACTGCTGAAGTCAGAAGAGGAGTTTTAGGTCTTGTCACCTCCATCTGCTTGAGGACAGAAGGGGAAGGGACAGCTGTGAGCTTGGGAGGGTCCTGGTGTGTCCCTGCACTGGGGAGAACAGAAGGGGAAGGGACAGCTGTGAGCTCAGGAGGGTCCTGGTGTGTCCCTGCACTGGGGAGAACAGAAGGGGAAGGGACAGCTGTGAGCTCAGGAGGGTCCTGGTGTGTCCCTGTACTGGGGAGGGGCTGGGACAGCCTGGCACCAGGGCTGGCAGGGCTGGCACCAGCCCCAGGAGTCTCTCCTGGTTTCCTTTGGAGTGACCTGTCTGGCTGCTCCAGAGGTGTGGTGGCCTGTGGTCCTTGTGTGGAGACAGGGGTGCTTAAGCTGCCCAAGGGCTTGCCAGGCAAAGTGAGTCCATGCTGGAGTTTCCAAGGTGCAGTTTGTGTGTGCAGGGGCTCAGACACCTGCAGGTTCCCAGCCAAGTGTCCAGGCAGCAGAGCTGTTCTGTTTGCAGCTCCCTCTGTGTGAGCAGGGATGGAGGCAGCTGCTGTTTCCTTGGTGGGATCAGCTGCTGGGCTCTGGAAATGGGAGGTCACCTCCTCCAGGTTGTCCTCTGTGACAGGTAACCCCTCACTGGGCACTGGGCTGCTCTCAGCGCTGGGCTGGGCATCTCCAGGAAAGCTCATGCCCAACACTTCACTGGCATCATGTTCACCTCTGGAGGCTCCTAAAGGACAGAAAACAAGCCTTTGGGCCATTCAGTGGGACAAGAACCTGGCACAGTTTGCAGGAATTCCCAACAGAGCAGTTGAGCAGTCGCTGCCTCTGCCCAGAACACAGGGCAGGGAGGATGGGCAGCTCTGGCACTGCCATCCTCACACCAAGCCTGACCCTCTGCTGGCAACATTCAACATCACCTGAAGGACCCAAAGCATTAATGAGCCAGAGGGGAACCCTTTACCTTCCCTGCACAAGGATCTAAATGGCAGGTGAAGATGCAGGGAGAAGGAAAAGCCTCAGGCTGACCAAGGACGGGCTGGGAGCAACAAAGCAAAGCAAGATTAAACCACACCTGACTGAGCTCACTCCCCTGGCTCTCCTTTGCTCCTCTTCCTCCCCCAAAATCCCAGGCATGGGAGGAGTTTCCTGATCCACACTGGGTGACCAGCAGGACAAAGCTGATTCTTTTGCCACAAACAGAACACAGCAACTTTAACTTCAATTAAAAGCAGACACTTTGTCATTTAAAAAGGCAGACTCGTGGCTTTAAAAGTTATTTTTTTATCCACACATTTTACTTTTTTTGTCTTCACATCAGAAGGTTTGACATTCCCAAGTATACTTTCCAAACCATCGATTAAAATAATATTGTACTTTCCTCTCCAAAAACTTTAAGCATTTTCCCTTAAGCACCTGCCAGAAAACAGACTGATCCAAAAGCTATAAAGTGATTCTGCATGTGAGTGTTATGCATTTAAATTGTGGGGTTTTGACAAAGGCAAACAGAGGCTTAGCAGTTTCACTTCAGATTAAATCCCTGGGGTTGGCATCCAGGTGCAGAGCCCTGAGGAGAGATTCCAATGGCTCTGTGGGCATTTGGAGAACCAGCAGCACTTCCAGCCAGCAGTGAGCAGGGTAAGCTGATATGAGGGAACCCAAAAAGCTGATTTATTGCCAAAAAAGGCATGGAAGTCAACAGGTGATAGAGACTGGTATGGTAAATCTATAAAACATTTTGAACTGTGGTTTTGTACAAATAACTGACACTCCCATGGTTTGGCCCCAGCTCAGAAGAGCAACAATAATCTATAAAGTCAAGGCATTAGTGAACTGAGGTCTTGCAGAACTAGAGTGGTGCAAATATCTACAAATACACCTTGCAGGGGAACAAGGAAATTTAAAAGAACAGAGAAAAAACCCACAAAGAGTATAAAATTATTAATTAGGTGGGGAATTCTTTGCCACTCCCCCAGCTGAAACCATTCAACCCAAATCTTGAGCTGCACAAACAGAGAGAAGCTGCTCCTCCATCTCAGAGTTGGCACAATATTGAGCATCATTTCTGTGCTTGCTGGTAACAGAGGAAAAGAGGCAGAAAACCAGCAATTGAGATCAGAACAAAACACATCACTCACCACATAAATCCAGCAGTCCAGCTGCAAACAGGAGAAAGATGGGGAGTTTTTCCTGCATCTCGTGAAGTAGCTCCTGAGTCATCCCAACAAAAAATATCCCAACAGGAAGCAGCTCCCTGAGGAGTCACTGCTGCCTCTCAGCAATGGGCAGCTGCTGGTTGCTCTGGAAGGGCTCAGGATTGGGTTACTTTATAAGAGCTTAGACCAGACAGCAACCAATAACCTGTTCCAAAGAAAAAAAACCTGCACCAATTGGAATCAATTGATTTTGAACAAAAGAAGAGAGTGTGTTCCTGTGTGCTTTCCATCCAAAGATGGAAAAAGTGACTGTAAACAGGAGGGGCTGCCAGTGCAAGGCAGCTCTAGCCCTGGGGAAGAGTTAAAATGCTACTTGGGAAGGATGGGAAGGTGCTGGATGCATCCAGGGGAGGACAACAGAGCTGGTGCAGGGCTGGAAGGCACCTCCTGGGAGGCTGAGGGCTTTGGGTTTGTCCAGCTTGGAGAAAAGGAGGCTGAGGGGTGACCTCCTGGCTCTCTGCAGCTTCCTGAGGAGGGGATGGAGATACGGAGGGGATGGAAGGGGAGGTGCTGAGCTCTTCCCCTGGGATCTGGTGCCAGGACACTTGGGAATGGCTCAAAGCTGCATCAGGGGTGGCTCAGACTGGATGTGAGGAAGAATTTCTTGACCAAGAGGCTTCCAGGAGAGGCGATCCAGGCCCCAAAGTGTCAAATGTTTGAGAGGCATTTGAGCAAAGCCCTCCACACCATACTCTGACTGTGGCTCAGCCCTGAGTTTGGCACTTGGACTGGATGATGCTGTAGGTCCCTTCCAACCCATCTATTCTGTAATTCTCATTCTCCCCAGCAAGGGCCAGAAGGTTTTGCCAGATTGTGCTGACACAAACACACACAGAGATCAGCCTGGATCCCACATGGAGACACTTCACTCTGTGAGCCCAGGAGATGGATGTTGTCTCCCTGTGACCCTCCAGGCAGGGTGAGGCTCCAGCTGCTGGGTCCTTCCTTCCCCAGGTCTGCAAGCAATGACAAAGTGTGTTCTCAACTCAAGAGACACAGAGAAAAGCCACCACACATCGAGGAGCTGACAGGAGCCAACCCCAGCTGGCTCAGAGCAGCCTGACCTGACATTTTAGGGAGGGGGAAATGAGACCCACAGGGAAAGAACAAGCCCAGAATTTAAACTTTCATAACAGCCAAAGAGAGCAGAGGCTTCTTGGGCTAAATCACAGCTACTACCCTTTTACCTTTAGCCAAAAAGGCCCAGAGTCCTTGCAAATCTTCACCTGAGGATACAAGCAGGACTCAGCAGGGATCTCTCAGTGCCAGGCACCTGCACAGACACACAGGGAGCCAAAGTCCTGCAGACAGGCTGAGGGGACAGCAGAGAACAGCCTCCCACAGCCCTGGCTGCTGGGAGTGCAGTAGAACCAGGAGCACGAGTCAGATAAGCAGCAGAATGACAGCTCTGAGGGACACAGCGAGGAGAGGTGAGTGCTGTGGCAGGAGACAACAATGAACCACTGTCCATCCTCCCCAAACTGCAGAGCAGGCTGTGGGGAACACAACCCTGCTGCTGACAGACACTCCCAGAGCACCACTCACCTCCAGGTGGGACACAAGGGCAGGTCACCTCAGCTTTGTCCCACCCTGAAAGTTGTCTGGGAGAGCAAATTCACCCGACTTTGGGCACTGGGGCAGCCCCTGACACGCAGAGCCCTCACTGCAGTCACTGCCTCTCCCCCAGACCTGCACAGAGCCATTTGGCACCTGATCTGAGGCACTGAACACTCCCAAGAAGCCTTGGTGGTTGTGCATATCTGCACTGAACCCTCACAGTGTTTGTTACATATTTGTCTAGGCAGGGTGTAGCTTAATGGTAGGATCTTAAAAAAAAGATTATTAAATTGAGATTATCAATTATATGCTTTTCACTGTGAGGGGAATAAAACCAGGTGCAAGAGAATTTCCTTCTCCTCAAGTGGGAAGATGATTCAGCTGCTACTTTGAAAAGGAGATGATATATAATTTGTCAGCCACTGTTCTGAAGGGACAAGATTACACCCAGAATAGACACCCACAGGTGTCATGGAGCGAAGCTCAAGAGCCATTTTGAAGCCAAACATGACTGGCCTGTGCTTCTTCATATACATGGAATATATTCTTTTGTTTCCTGTGTTCAAAACCAAGGCCAAAAAAACCCATTTATGGCCATTTGTTAAATTTATGTCACTCACTAAAGCAAAGACAGCTTAATGCAGGCTGTTATTTCAGTTGGTAGCCTTGATAATAAACTAACTTCTTTCTCCTGATCCTGATATTGTTTCACTGGTTTCTATGTAGGACCTCAGACAGTTCAAAAAGGGACTGAAAAGCTGATGTGCTTTGAATAAGTTTTATTAAAGAACAGAACACTCAACAAAAAGGGATCCTAAGAGCACATTTGGAGGGTCTCTTGACGGGCTCAGCTGTGCACATATTTCATAGAGGAGTTCAGGATGGCCAAGCCATTGAGTTTCCTCAGCTGATGAATGTGCCTGAAAAGACAACACAAAGTTGCTGGGGAAAAGCCTGGAGACCAGCAAGGGAAGTTTTAAGCTCTGCCATAGCCCTGCCCAAACTTGCAAGGATGTTTAGTGCCATATTCAATAAATTCCTCCTAAAGCAGCACAAGAAACAGTTTCTGTATTACTATTTCCATCAGAAAGGTAAATAAATAATACCAATAATACCAATAATACCAATAATACCAATAATACCAATTCTTCTCACAGATGGCATTTCAGAAGAACAAAACTAAGAAAAGAAGGTGTTTCCCTTTTTATACCTCTGGTGTGTCACAGAAATCTCACAGCAGATACTTCACTGCTCATTTGGGATCTCCAGGAGAAGCAAGGCAGGGAACTTTGGGGAGCTCAGCATTGTCCCTCACTTTCTGCAGTGGTTCAGGATGCAGAGGAGGGGCTGAACTCAGCTCCTCTACCTGGAGTGAGGCCAAGCCCCAGCTGTGAGCCTGGCACCCTCCTGGCACCCTCCTTGCTGACATTTAGACTTTTACTTTGCTCTCATCATGGCTCTGACCTCTAGAGATTTCTGTCACTCCTCCTTCTGTTCTTCCAGCACAGGCAAATGAACTCCTTGAAGCACAGAGGACAGAGAACCAACCCCCAGGAGCCCCAGAGCAGGAGTCTGGGGAGAGCACCCCCAGTGGGAATTCCAGTGGGAAAAAGCGTATTTATATAAATGAATCATCTGTAATTTATCACCCACTTGCTCTGTGGATCTAATTGACTCACACAGCTTGGCTTTTCAGGGATTCCCATCCCACCCCACCCAGGTGGGGCAGCCCAGGGGGGTTTGGGCAGTACCTGGGCTCGGCCACACAGAGTTTCCCCAGGGCGATGGCCGCGTTCTCCTGCACACCGGGCCTGGCAGCGTCGCCCCCAGCCAGTCTCAGCAGCAGCTGCACCACGTTGGAACCCAGCAGGGCTGTCCCTGCTCCAGGAACCCCCAGGCACTGGCTGAGGCAGAAGGCAGCATTGCCCACGACCATCTCCTCCTCTGACTGCAGCAGCCGCAGCAGAACAGCGAACCCTGGGAGGGGAGAGGGTGGTTGGGCAGAGAACACTCAGAGCTGCCCAAGGAGCACTGGGTGGTGTTCCCTCCTGCCCTCCAGGAACCCCCCGGGGCTGAGTTTTGTGTCAGGCATCTTTCCAGGAAACCTGGGGGAGCAAGGGAATGTCATGGTCAGGCTTAGGATGCTGCCTGAGCTTCCCCTGCCCAGGTGTTTCCTCACAAAGGAAAGGAGCTGGAACTGGAGGTGCCACCTTTGCAGCTCCCAGTGGCCTCTCCCTCCACCCTCCTGGCAGGGCAGGCACAGGGCACCTGGAGAGGCAACTTCAATGGCTGAAGGCAGAAATTGTGGTGCAAAGAACAGCTGCAAAAAGGACCCTAAAAAGCCTTTGGTGTGTCCTCAGCTGCCACAGGGCAGCTCAGCTCCTCCACCTCTGGAAGCCACTGCACAGCAGAGCATGTTCTGTCCTGCTGACAGAGTTCATAGAATCACAGAATGGATTGGGTTGGAAAAGACCTCTGAGACCATCAAGTCCAACCCTTGGTCCAACTACAGTCCCTTTACCAGATCATGGCACTCAGTGCCACAGCCAAGCTCAGCTTAAAAACCTCCAGGGATGGGGAATCCACCCCCTCTCTGGGCAGCCCATTCCAATGCCTGAGCACTCTCTCTGCAAAGAAGTTTTTTCTGCTCTCCAATTTTCCCTGGCAGAGCTTGAGCCCATCGTGCCCCCTTGTCCTATTGCTGAGTGCCTGGGAGAAGAGACCAACCCCCACCTGGCCACAACTTCCCTTCAGTTGTAACATCTGGAAGCAGCAGCAACACCTCAGGCCACAGGGTCTAGAAACATTTAGACCACTGTCTACATAAAACACAGCCATGAAGTTTCCTTGGGGATTTACATAAATTTGCCTGTTTTTTTTTTCCCATGGTCCTCCTTCCAGATCACACCCCACCTTTGATGCTGCAGTAACACCTCCTGAAAAGACATTGCTGCTCCATACAGCAGCAGGGGCTGGGACAGAAGCTGAATGAAGTGGCCCAGAAATACAATTTAATGTCATGGGATTGATTCCAATGTTTGGGTTGGCAAACAGAGCTGCCAAAAATAAGAAATAGTGACTTCTCCCAGGATTAACACCCAGAGCTTTGGTGGGAAGAACGAGAGTGAAGTGTTCCTGCTTATTTGACAGTGAAACTCATCTGGGCTGTACAAAGGGAAGATGATGCTCTGAGAGGCTTTTAGTGAGTGGAAACCCTTGGGGTTCAAGTTGAACTACACACACTGACAGTTCCTTGACAGGTTCAACCATTTAGAGAAAATTTAAGTATTCTCTGTTGTAGTTACATTAGCATTAATTGAAGCTGGATTTTAAAGCAATCTAAGCAGTGTTATACCACATGACTAGAGCAAATATGCTCTAAACCACCCTGACACCTGGCCTGGTATCATCACTCTGTCTCTATATCCATTTTGGTTTAATAGCAGGGCAAATATCCCCATGAAGGACACTATAAAATACCCTCAACCTCTGGGAATCAGAAGTTTCTTATTTTAGCCACTAACTTCCTGAAATACAACCCAATTCAGTTACAGTTTACAAGCACTTTTTTCAAAATACAAACACTTCTGGCCCTAACAGAGCCTACCAAGACAAAGGAAAGAGCAGTTTCTCTAAATCAGGCTCATTTCCTGATGTGCCCATTCCCACCCACACACAGAGCCAAGGCCCATCAAACACTATTTCAGGAGGTAAACTCAGAAAACGTGGCTGAATTCTTGCAAGAATAAAACCCGGAGCTCAGTTCCATTCTGGAGGGAAAGGAGGGAACTGGGTGAGGTTCCAGCCCTGCATTCAGCCTCTCATTAATTAGTGGAGTTGTCACTCACCCTTATCTGCCTTCACCAGGTCCTCCTGAGCCTGCCTGTTGCTCTTGGTGAGGATGCCAAGGGTCTTGGTGCCATACCTGGCTGTGAGCTGCCCCCCAGCCTAATGGGGTTAAAGCACATCAACAAACAGTTCATACCCACCCTCTCAAGGTCTCAGAATGGAGATACTCAGATATTCCCCCTGCCTGGGCCCAAATACCAAATGAATCTGTGATGGGTCTGATCAGGGTGAACAGAGGCTGAAAATCACACAAACCCCACTGATTTCCTGCCAGCAATGAACAAACCCCCCCCCCTCCCCTGAATCTCTGCAGCCCAATTCTTTTGAAACCCTCAATTCTGATATTTTCTCTAAACCAGAGCCAAGCTTAGGGCCATGGAGTTTTTCTAAACTAACTCGATCTGCATCACAGAAAATGTGCAAACCCCACCTCAGACACATCCTGACACACACACAGACACCCAGCAGAAAAACCAGCCTTAAAATTAAACCTGGCAACCCTGGTACTGTGGGCACCAGGGCTGCAGACACATCCTCCTCCTCCCAGGGAAGGGAGCCCAAACACAGGGGCACCTGTGCTTTGCTTAAGGGAAAATATGAGCAGAAATAAAAGAGAGTTTAACTGACTTTCAAGAATTTGATCATTTGCTTCACCACTCCTGCTCTCACTGCTTGTTCCACTGCTGAGGAAGATGCTGCCAGGACACGGCTCAGCACCCCAATGGCTCTCTGAGTTGGGGAAAACAGAGAGAGAAGGGAAAGGAAATGTTTATTTGTTCAGGAAACTTCAAATTATTTTGTTTGGCAGAGAAAAACCCGAAGTAATTACAGTGCTAAAAGGAGGAATTTACAGAAATTAGGAGAATCACAGACTTAAAGAACCTAACAAAGAACAACTTTAGGATATGGCTTTTTTTGTACAAGGCAGAAGTTTGGTCTGATGTGTCAGGTCAGCTAAAACCATGTCAGGTTGTTGACTTACTGTGACAATCCTCCCATCCTGGTGGCTGAGCAGAGCCAGGCACCTGCCACTGATGTCCACAGCAAAGTGCTGGAACAACAAAGTGAAAAGTCACTTTGCTGGGAAGGGTTAGAGCAGAAATGGGGTCTCAGACAAAGTTCTCCACAACAAAGAACCCCACAACGAGTTGGTGAACTTATGAAATTCTTCCCTCTTGAGGGAATCCTGAGGTTTGGCTGATTCTGAAATGTGCCCAGTGGCTCAGAGTATCACCCAGCTGGAGAGTGACTCCAACCAACCATTTATACCACTACGGGAAGACACTACATGCACTTAAACTGGTTTTTCCTCTTAACTGTGCATGTATAAAAAAATGGTGGTGGAGGAGAAAATGTTGCCATTTTTTTTCACTTTTTAGCTTACTTAAATTGTCAGTTACTCTTCATAATAACCTGAAACACTGCCTTTTTTTTTTAAATTCCAGATCTTGTATACCTGGATGATCCCATTGGATTCAAGCAGCAGGTTCATCATCAGCCCCAGCACTGCAAACACACACTCCTGGTAGCTGGGTGTGCTGCCATCAAGGTCTTCATCCTGTGGGCAAAGAGAAGAAGGAGAAATCAGTTCAGAGGGTCAGAATAGGCCTTCTCAATCTCCTGTGGGAGCATCACCATCCCCTGGTGCCCAATGGACTTGGAAAGAAGAAAAAAGTCCTGTGAGAATCAGAGCTAGTGATGCCTTTTCAACAGGGGTTTGTTCTGGTGTTTCACTCTGGTACCCAAAGCTGGACCCTCCAGATTTCTGATGGTTGGGCAGATATTAGGAAAATATTTTCCCTGAAAGGTTTGTCAAGTATTGGAACAGGCTGCTCAGGATGGGGCACTCAGGAACAGGGTTTAGTGGTGGACTTGGCAGTGCTGAGTTAACAGTTGGACTCAATGATCTCAAAGGTCTTTTCCAACTTAAATAATACTACAATAACAAGATCTTTTCCTACTCTGAATTCTGTAGTTTCTGAGGACTGAGTTCAAACCACAATCTCACCTGGAAAGGGACAATTTTTAGGGATCACTCACTCCCCTCCACCCACCCATCAACCCTCAACTCCTGAGAATAAGGAGCTGCTCTGAGACCTCCAGAGGTGAAAGGTCTCAGCCAAAGGTTCAAAGCTGAGAGGGCAGACAGACAAACAGACACTGGCACAGCACACAGGGCTGACAACACCCCTCAGACCCCTTACCAGCAGCTCCAGGCAGCCCTGCCAGCACTCCCTGCTCTCTGCCATCCTCCCTCGAGCCCCTGGCTCTGCACACAGGCTGCCCATGATGCCAATGGCACGTGCCAGGGCTGCCTGGTTCACCAGCCTGGCAGAGGCCTGGAAAGACAAGAGTGAAAGGGAAAATTCAGAACAAATGACAAAGAAACCACAAACATGTGCTCCTGCCCCTCTGACAATGGGAAATGTGGGTCCAGAATCTCTTACATCCCAACTTCCAAGTCTTCAGATTACCCTCATTTTCACAATGAATCTCCTGAAGGTGCCTCAGGAGCCCTGGGGAAAAAGGGATGACTGGATTCTGTTCCCAAACTTCAGGCTGTGAACATTTCCTACAGCCACTTACAGCACAGCTGTAATTCCAGTCAGGAATGTTCCAAAAGAAGGAACATCAAACAATGGACAAGTTGTGTAATTATTGTCTTGCTGCCCTTTTGGAGAAGTGGAAATATTTTATTTCCCAGCTGCTCCTGCCATTCTGCAACACAACCAGGCTCCCCATCCCCTTCCCTCTTCCTCAGGACAGGTTTCTGTACCAATATATTTGAAGTTTGCTGTTTAAATAAAGGATACCCAGGAGAGGGATCTGAGCCACTAAACCTCTTTACCTTGGGACATGATGTCATCTCCTCACCCTGATCTCTCAGGGCAGAAAGAAACAGAAAAATATCACCATCCAAGGTATGGAAAAAGTCACATCCAAGACAGTTGGTGACAGTGGATTAAAGTCACATTAAAAAGCTGAAGGTGGAATCCTGGCCTGACACATTCCCAGTGGGAATCTGCAACCACGTCCAGAGCTTTTACTGGATATTAAACTAGGGGTGTGGAGGATGAGAATAAGAACATTTTCCTGAGCAAAGTGTGTCACAAAACTGGATTTTTTACACCTATAGAAATACAGACCCAGTAATTGCTGTAGCTCCACCCCAGGCTGAGCAGTCACAGGACAAGTTACACAAAATTAAACCAGAAACAGAGAAAGGGAACTTTCATACCAGCAACTGGGTGAATAAAGGCAAAACACCTGTGGAAAGCAGGACCTGACACTGGGCTTTGAACCTGTTGGGACAGAGAAACACTTAGAGCTTTAGAACAAAAATCACAGATAAAGACAACACAAGAGCAACAGGAAGACAATAAACATCAGTCAGAAATGTATCCTCACAGCAAGGGCCAACTGGCTCTGGCACTGGCTCATTAATACATATCAAAGTACAACTTTATAAAAAAGGAGAAATTCAAATTACCTTTCCTCTCCTATTAAATCAGACAGTATGTTCATGGCACTGCCAGCCCTGGCATCACTGCACTTGACAAATGCCATCAAAATCTGCAGCCATCTGTTATTAAAAAATAAAAACCAACACCACAAAAAATTGTGTCAGCTTTGGTTTAATTATTAAAGATCAAAATTCTGTATTTTCAGGCTCCTGGTATTACAAGCCACAGTTATATGAGCTTTTTAAAGCATCCTCTCAGATGTGGCTCATTCCTTCAGCCTTTCCTCTGGATTAATGTTGTATAAATATGGTGAAGTGTGTGCATTTGTTAAAGAATCTTCTGTGTTCCTCCATTATTACTTCAAACCATGCAGTGCAAAGCAGCAAATTGAAATCCCTCCTCTGGTTAACTCTGGAAGGGAACAGCAGGATAAGAGGATAAAGGTAATAGAATAGTGTTTCTTTCTCCACTCACTGGGTCCTGGCAACAATAAATAACCATAAATACCAATTATTAAATGAGAAGGGACTCTCAGCTGCAAACAGGAGCCACCAGAGACAAGAGTGGGAGCTCCTGAGTGCTGGGAGGGAGGTCACTGTGCCCCAAACCCACAAAAACACAATCAGGAATAAACTCTTCCTGCTTTCACAGAGAGCTGGAGATATAAAATGTACTAAAGTTTTACCTCACACACCTAAGCTTTAATTTTGCTTGGCTTGGCCTGTCCCCAGAGGACACTCTGTCCTGTCCCCAGAGGGCACTCTGTCCTGTCCCCAGAGGACACTCTGTCCTGTCCCCAGAGGGCACTCTGTCCTGTCCCCAGAGGGCACTCTGTCCTGTCCCCAGAGGACACTCTGTCCTGTCCCCAGAGGTCATTGTGTCCTGTCCCCAGAGGGCACTGTGTCCTGTCCCCAGAGGTCACTCTGTCCTGTCCCCAGAGAGCACTGTGTCCTGTCCCCAGAGGACACTGTGTCCTGTCCCCAGAGGTCATTGTGTCCTGTCCCCAGAGGTCATTGTGTCCTGTCCCCAGAGGGCACTCTGTCCTGTCCCCAGGGGGCACTGTGTCCTGTCCCCAGAGAGCACTGTGTCCTGTCCCCAGAGGTCATTGTGTCCTGTCCCCAGAGGGCACTCTGTCCTGTCCCCAGGGGGCACTGTGTCCTGTCCCCAGAGAGCACTGTGTCCTGTCCCCAGAGGTCATTGTGTCCTGTCCCCAGAGGGCACTCTGTCCTGTCCCCAGAGGGCACTCTGTCCTGTTCCCAGAGGGCACTGTGTCCTGTCCCCAGAGGTCATTGTGTCCTGTCCCCAGAGGACACTGTGTCCTGTCCCCAGAGGACACTCTGTCCTGTCAGAAGCCTCTCCCTCGGTGCTGGTGCAGGGACAGGCACTGAGAACATTTTCCTGAGCTACACTGGTGTTCATCACCTGGTGAGGTCCTGATGCCTGACCAGCAGTTTCCTCCCACTCTCACTCTCTGAGTAAAGAGCAATCAGTGCCAGGGTCTCCCTTTGGATGTCCAGAATCCCAGAGGAAAGCAGCTCTGCCAGCTGGGCACTCATATCAGGCTGAGTCAACAGGAGACGCTGATTTTCCTCTGGAAAAAACAAAGAGAATATCCAAGAGCAACGTCACACAGTGGCATCCTCATGATTCTGATTTTTTTTCTTTGCAGCATGAATATTTTATTTGGCATCAGCTGAATCCCACAGGTCAACACAAACACCCTTTGTGGAACCTGCACCACTTTCCCACCCACCCAGCCCATTTCTCAGCCACGTGTGCACTCCCCAAAACCAAAGGCAAGGGCTGCCTGCCCAAGGGCTACTGACTGGTAATGCTAAGGGAATTCTTCTTTAAAGACTCTGCCAGAAAACTCTGCCTTTTGCAGGTATAACTGCCTAAAAAATACAAACATTATACAAGTGATATTATCTTAAGAGCAGCAACAATCACAGGGAATTTACTTCCCACCCCTTGGGCAGATTTAAACTGCTTAGAAACAACCTGGAAATTTCCTCTCAGGATGCCAAAACCACCTCTGGGTGTCTCCAACACCTGATGGGACCTGTAAAATGGGCTTACAGTCAGCTCAGGGACCGAGTGCTCTGGGACTGCTGCCCATGCCAAGCTCCAGCAAAGCCTTATTAACTCATTAATTAATTAACACTGCCCACGATTCCTGTTGGCCCCAAGGCTTTACCATTGCCAGCACACACAGCCTGCCACAGGAGGAGGAGAGACACACACAGCTCCACTTCAGCAGGGCTTTTGCTCTCTGCACAGAAGGACCTGAATGAGAAATGTCAGCTTGTAAACAGAGCAAAGGGCAGACCAAGCCTTGGATCTCTGGGGGGGGACACAGGGATGTGCCACATGAACACTTGAACTGATCACCTCTAACCCCCTCTCTGGTTCACCATTTTTAGGACTATCAGAGGAGCTTCCCTGGGACCAGGTTTATGATCTACCAGCTCTGCTCTGCCCTCAGCTCACCCAGCACCACAAAGGGGATAAATTCAGCTCTGCACTGAGACAACTGTGACTATCCAGGGCACAAAAACCCTGAGCAAATTTGGAAGTGCTTCATCTCTCAAGTCTGTTTGCAGCCACCACCCAAATCCTGAGGAGCCCTAAAGAAGACCCTGTGCTGCAGGTCCTCTTCCTTAATCACAGAGAATTCCACATATTTACTGATGGCAGTTCAGAGCACCAGGGAATGCAGTCAGGGATATTTAAATTTTAAAGCTTTCAGATGTTCTTTTACATTAAGGGTTTTTTCACAGCCCTGCTCTCACTGTGAGAGACAGAGTAACTGTCCACAGAGAGCAGACAGAAGCAGAAATGAATTATTTCTCCTCTCTGCTCTCTCCAAGAGAGCACTGTCTGTGTAAGGGTCAGACATAAGTCATTCCATTCAGACATCACAATCTGTTATTACATTCTCTTTTGATCATTTCATCTGCATTTCAGGAGGTGATTGTGTTTCCTGAGAGCAGTATTTCCATTTCCTCCTGCTGGAACCCCCCTCTGTCCCCTCTGCAGAGCTCTCACCCTCCAACAGCCTCGTTGTCTCTGAGGATACTGAAGCCATTGTTTGTTCTAAACAACGTTTGCCCAGTGCCTGAAAAATGCAGAGATGAACAGATCAGCTGTGTGAGCCACCTGCCTGTGGAGCATCAGGGCAGGCTCCTGCTCTCCTGGAACACTGTGCTGAAAGAAAAAGGTCACTGGATCAACAGCTCTGGGGGAAGAACATCATTAAAGCAGAGGGAAAATCCCAGAATGAATGAACCAGGAGCAGCTTCGAAAGTAAAGACACTGAAATTCATGCCAGGAGGTGTAAGGAACAACTGACTTCAAGTTAAAGGCTCTTGGGGAAGGCTGAACACAAACCTGATTTGCAAATCAGTCTGTTTTAATAGAGAATGACAAATATTTCTGAACAAATGAAACAGCTCTCAAGGGACCCAAATCCCTCAGAAGTCTCAACAGCTACAACACCAGTGTAGTTCTAAAAAAGTGATGCAATATCTACTGGCCATACTGAAACATCCAACATTTTATGTTTTAAATATAGGAAGAGTTATCCCGTTCCTTGAAAAACTGCTCCCTTGTACTCATCTGCTTGGATTTCAACTCCCAGGATGAACAACCTTTGCATCAGACACTTACAATCTTTCATGACTTCTGCCAAAATCCTGATGCCTCCAGTGTAGAACAGGAGCTCCTGGCCAGGGGTAGCAAGTCTGTGCAGCAGCTCTTTGATGGACAGGGCAGCAACATTTCCACACTCAACTTCCTTCATTGCTCTCTCTTCATCCTTCATCCTCTTCTCCTCCAAATTCACCTCGTTCACACAGTCTTGGAGGTCAAATAAAACAAAGCACAGCAAAGATGGTTTGATATGGTGAAGCCTCAAGGGAAGTTATAGCCTGGTAGGGGGTTGGTCTCTCCTCCCAGGCACTCAGCAATAGGACAAGGGGGCACGATGGGCTCAAGCTCTGCCAGGGGAAATTGAAGTTGGAGATCAGAAAAAATTCTTTGCAGAGAGAGTGCTCAGGGATTGGAATGGGCTGCCCAGAGAGGGGGTGGATTCCCCATCCCTGGAGGTTTTTCAGCTGAGCTTGGCCGTGGCACTGAGTGCCATGATCTGGTAAAGGGACTGGAGTTGGACCAAGGGTTGGACTTGATGATCTTGGAGGTCTTTTCCAACCCAATCCATTCTATGATTCTGTGATTCTATGAAAATGAAGTTGAGCCCCTGGCAGAGAGAGAGCTCTGCCTTCTGCTCACACCTGTGCAGGTGAGTCACAGCTCAAAGAAAGGACCAGGAGCAAAAGCTGCCTGCACAGACCCAGCCCAAGCTCTCCAAAGCAAAGCAGAGGTTTCTGTTGAGCTCCAGTGGTTTCTGTTGAGCTCCAGTGGTTTCTGTTGAGCTCCACCTTCATCAGAAAACAAGGGATGACAGCATGGAAATGTCTATTTCTTACCTTTAAACAGGCTTTCCTTCTGGGGATCAATTTGTAGGATCTTCTCATAACACTGCCTGGACTGAGCAGAGAGAAAAAAAATGGGCTCTCAGTTTAAGATAAAAAGAGGAAGATGATAAAATGATAACTAAGGCAGAGCCATCCTGTTTAAACTCAAAGGGTTTTGGGCCCACAGTACTCAATAAATGTGAAAAATAAAATGCATGGAGACACACAAGTCAAAACTTTCCTCATTCAAAGTGCAACTTGTTTATAATTCCCAGTCCCTACATCCAGCAGCTATTTCAATTTAAAAGCAGAATTCCCAGTAAAACCCAGGAAGGTACCAGTGGGAACAAACCCTCAGCACTCCAGTGAGAAAGCAGAAAATGAGGCACAGCATTAAACTCTCCCCTTCTCACCCAAAACATCACACCAAAACCAGAACAAAACATGGTCCCAAGGCCACCAGAGTTACCTCAGTGTAGTGTTTGAGGGCCAGGTGAGCCTTCCCCAGCAGAAAATGGGCTTTAATACATTTTTCATTGCACTGTGTTAAAAGAAAAAAAGGAATTATTAGGCATTTTTAGCTTTTTCTTTTTCCAGCTTCCTGATTAATGGTTATACCTTCCCAAATGAACTGCAGGCAAAGGGGAAGGTGTTCAGACCTTCTCTTAGAGGTGTTTAAAGTTTCTGTGCTCAATTATTACCACTCTGCCTCCCCCTGGCAAGGAACAGACTTTGCTTTAAGGTGGAAAGCAGAGTTTCCAAAACATGATCTTTTCCAGTTCAGAAATACTGATTTATTTAAATGATGCTGTATCATTTATACTATATTTTTATTATAATATAAATTAAAATAATATATATAATTATTACTTAGGCCTTTTCCAACCTTAACAATTTTATGGTTCTGTAATTAATAATCTGCTAATTGTGTTCCAGTTATGGAAGGCAACTGAACGTGGATTCAGCTCTTTGGCATTTTGTATAATCTTCACATTTAGTTTTTATGAGCTTCAAGAGTCCCCTTCTGGAAGGCTGGGCAAAATATTGTGTGCCAATGTGTGCAGTTAAGAGCTTGTAATCACCTCAAACTTGTTAATTAAACGCTCTTAAGAGCCACAAAAGCTTCTGCACTGGGGGAGCACTGAAATATTAAGTGGTTGATGCTGTTCAGATTAACTCAGGGTGCAGGAATCTGTGCACATTCCCTCCTTTCCATCAGCCAGTTGCTTCCATATCCTCAATTACACACAAAGCCAATCCTGAAATTACCTTTAATGCCCACTCACAGTCACCAATGGCTTTTTCATACTCCTGGGTCTTCAGGTAGGCCTGAAATAAACCCCAAAAAAGTCCAGGCAGAAGAATTAGAATCCTTCAAACAGCTTCTGTTACCTGTTGTACAAACACCAGCTAATTAAAAAGAATAAAATCAGGCTGCTGGTTTGCCTGGTCATTAATTTTACAGGATAATTACCAGCTGGTTCTTAACTTGTCTGCCATCCCCTTGGAGCTTGGAATTTAGAATAAGGTTAAGAAAACCAAATTCAACACATGGATTTTACAAGGCAAACAGAGGATGCAAAGCAAATGTTGCATCCCACAGTTCTATAAATGATCCCTAAAAAAGAATCAATAAAGAAAATCAATATATTTAAATGAAACTATGATTAGAATGATTCCCACCCACCCACCCCAGGAGCAGGGAGTTGTTGGTGTCCCATCCCAGAGAGGAGACCTGAGCACTGGCCAGGAAGGAACTGGGTGACAGAGGGATCCTTTTGGGCTGTGCCCTGGCACAGGGGCACCCAGAGCACCAGAGCAGCTGCTGCCCCACTCACCTGTGCCCTGTTGGTGTAGAGCTCCTGCTTGTCCCTCAGCTGCTGCAGCCCCTCCGTGTAGCTCTGGATGGCCTTGGCAAAGTCTCCTCTCCTGAAGGCATCATTGCCCTTCTCCTTCAGAGCTGCACAACACACACACCTTCAACACAAGGCTTTGGCATTCCCCAAGTGAGGAGACAGAGGCTGCATCATCCTGCTGGGATAACTGGGAGAATTCCAGGCCAGCCCCACCAGCCACTTGCAAGGGACTCCTGAGCTTTCAGGGCACAAATTCCTCTCTGGGAGGGTGTGAAGATTATGAAGATTTCTTGAATTATGAAGGTTTTGAAGGTGCAGGCAGGGTAGAGTGGTACCTCCTTGTACAGATGGGGACAGTGAAAGATAATTAAAACTGTGAGAAAACTGGCAAGATACCTAAAATAAAGTGAGATAAGAAGGGATTTGAGAGCAGCAAAGCTATGGGGATGGAATGACTTAAGAGTTGGACTCAGTGATCCTTGTGGGTCCCTTCCAACTCAGGATAGTCTGGGATTCTGTAGATAATTTCTCATGAAACAAAAAGTACATCTGGACAGTGAGTAACATCCAATTAGAAGCTGGAATAAAGTCTATGGACACTGTCATAAACCTGTGAAAACCATGGGTGGGATTTAGAATATATATAATGTAACTTGTAAGGGCTTTTTTTCAGTTTCTTTGTTCTTTAGTTGTTTATTTTCTTTCTTTAAGAGTATTATAGGTAGTTTAATAAATTAGCTGGTGTGTGACACCTGCCACCTGTGTCCCTTTGTCCACCACAAGGAATTGCAATGACAGGAGGGAAAAAGAGTGTTTGTCCTTGCCCAGCCCAGCTCTGAGATGCCCAAACTCTCCCTCCATCCCAATCCCTTGGAATGAAGGGGATAACAGAGAGAAGAACAGCTCTGGAAGTGCCTAATCCTGTTGCAGCTCATCACTGTCTTCCCCAGCTCCCCCCAAGCCACTCCTGAAGGAATTACACAAATCCATTCCTGAAGGAATTACACAAATCCTTTGAGCCATCACCATTTGCCAGCTGCTCCTTTCTCTTCCTCTGTTTAGCTCGTTCTTTTGCATCCTTTTCCAGCATTGCCAGGAAAGCTTCTTGGAGCCAGGGGAGTTGGTGGCATTTTAGTCAGGGGAAAAAAAACAAAAAAAAAAAAGGAGAAAAAATTTCATTAAAATCAATCTGTAGATGAGGAAAAAAAATGTTTTCTGTGGTATTTCTGAGTCATTTCTTAATAAAAAAGGTAGTGAGGGGACATTTCAAGAATTAAAGTGGAGTGTGAATGACAAGCTATCACAGATAATGATGATGCCACCACTGGGGATTGGCACACCTGCCTTGCTGGAGCTCATCTCTGGAGATAAACATGTTCCCTTTCAAATTCAGAACACACAGGTTTAAGATGAGAGGCCAGAACAGAAAATCTACACCAACCTATGAAAAATACAGACATGCTGGTAAAACCCTTGAGGGTATTCATAGATGTGACTGAACTGTGATTGAATTTTTATTATAAATTTATGAACATTACTTATTGATTTTATTAAATTTCATGTATTTTATTAATAAAAAATTAAAATAATGAAATTTAAACTGGTTTTACTTAAAATTTTGATTTTTTTTTTCACTAGAAAAGTCAGCTTTGACTGTGGCAGGAGTGGAATCAGGTTTGGCATGAGGTAACAGCAGCTCTGCTTGAACTGGTTGAAGGGATGTCACAGAGCAGGGTGAGCACTGTCCTACCTGCATTCTCTGCCTCTGCTGTGCCCTGAAAAAGAGAGAAACACAACACAGGGTTTTAACAGTTTTTCACATCACTGCAAAGCTTCTGTTTGTGTCTTTAATCAAGTCACCAAAATCCAAAACCCACTGCAGGAATCAAAACCTAATTAACAAAGGGACTTGTGTGTCTTCAACTAGTTTTGCTCAAGCTCCTGAAGTGCAGGTAAAAGTTATAAATTTTGGCACCTCAGTGCAGGTAAAAGTTATAAATTTTGGCACCTCAGTGCAGGTAAAAGCTGTAAATTTTGGCACCTCAGTGCTTGCATCCAACTTGGATAAATCCAAGAGAAATACTCTCTGCTATCAACAATCAACACAAAGACACCCCAACATTAAAGTGCCTCCCAATGAGGTAACTACTGAAAAAACCCAAAGCCACATTCAGCCCATAGTTGTGGGTATTGTTTAAAACTCTTCCTCCTGAGCCAGGGATGTGATTTGGAGCTATTTAAAAGAGCTAAACTGGCCCAAATTTTAACTCTTTCCCCTGTGATTTGGTGCTATTTAGAGGAGCTAAACTGCCCCAAACTTTAATTCTTTCCTCTGAGCCAGAGATGTGTTTTGATGTTATTAGAGGAGCTAAACTTGCCCAAACTTTAACTCTTTCTCCTGAGCCAGGGATGTGATTTGGAGCTATTTAAAAGAGCTAAACTGGCCCAAACTTTAACTCTTTCCTCTGAGCCAGGGATATGATTTGGTCCTATTTAAAGCAAATAAACTGGCCCAAACTTCAACTCTCCCTTGAACCAGGGATGTGATTTGGTGCTATTTAAAAGACCTAAACTTGCCCAAACTTTAACTCTTTACCCTGAGCCAGGGATGTGATTTGGTGCTATTTAAAGCAGCTAAACTGCCCCCAGCTTTAATTTCAGAGTTCAAGCCCTTACAGGGGCCCGTGTGTTGATGACTGTTCTGTTCACTGTGGTCTTGGTCTCCTCCTCTGTGCTGGTTCCTCCATCCCTGAGCCTTCCCTCTGCCTCAGCAATGGCTTTGTCCTTCACAGCCGGGTCTGAGGAGCTCAAACCTTGCAGCAAATTGGCTGAAAAGAAGATAAAAAAATACATATATACACACAGGACTCCAAGTGATCCTGGAGGGAGGAGGAGGAGGTCAGGTGGCACCTGCTTTTGATGGCTTTTATAATAGAATTACAGGCGAGTTGGGGTTGGGAGGGACCTTAAGGATCATTTCAGGGACATGAAATGGACCAGGATGCTCCGAGCTGGCCTGGGGCAGTTTTATAAACACAAACATTTACAAACTCAATTTCATGTCACTCGCCAGAGCCGCCCACACCACAATAGAAACAAAAAACTATTTATTTATAAATATATGTATAAAGAAGAAAGCAGCTCTCAGCATCACCGTGGGGAGCCCCCTGAATGCACGGGAGGACCGTGCACAAACCACACCCGAGCGGAGAGGGGCGGGAATGCCTCTCTTTTCCATTCATCTCCCTCCTTCCTTTCCCCCACCTTCCTTCCCTCCCTCCCACCCTGGTTGCGCCGCTTTTCGCCGGGGGATGCTCGGCCCCAGCGGGACACTCACTGACATCGTCCACGCGGCGCAGGAAGCGCTGGAAATCCGCCTCGGTGTCCTCGTCGTGAAGCATGGCCATGGGGACAGCGTGGGGACAGCGGGGACACAGGGAAGGGACACGGAGGGGACACGGGGAGGACACGCCGGGACCGGGACTCGAACCCGCGGCGTTTCCAGGGAGACACGCGCGGTGACGCAGCAGCCGAGGGATGGCGCAGGTGGGCGGGGATATGCAAATGAAGGGGCGTGGTTATGTAAATAACGGTGCTATTTCGCGGGAAACCGGCAGGTCCCGCCCGCGGGCTGCGGAATGAAGGGATACGGAATAATGGAATCGGGGAATGACGGGATCCGGGAATGGGGGATCGGGGAATAACGGGATCCGGCAATGCCGGGATCGAGGAATAACGAGATCGGAGAAAAACGGGATCAGGGAATAACGGGATCCGGCAATGCCGGGATCGGGGAATAACGGGATCCGGCATTGACGGGATCGGGGAATGCCGGGATCACTTCGCTTGGAGATTCCCCCCAGGGTCACCTTGTCCCTGAGTGCCACATCCAGTCTTGGTGCCACGTCTGTTCCTTGCACACCTCCAGCGTTGGGCACTCCAAACCACCCCGGCAGCCCCTCCCAATGTTTAACAGCCCTTTCCATGGAGAAATCATTGGTTATTATTAATAATTAGCCCTTCAGGAGACGCTCCCGAGCCGCAGTCATGGAAAGTGTCGCCACCGAAGGGAGCCAAAGCATCGCGGAGCTCCCGCGGCACCGCCGGGATGTTCCCGTGCCAGGCGCATCATCCCCGCCCGGGAGAGAAGGGCACAAACAGCCAACCTGGCAGTGGGTCTGGTGGGGCTGAAATTGGAAATCTCGCTGGGAATTTGCACCCCACAGCTCCTGTCTCCTGCTTCCATGTCCCACCACAGCTCCCGGGAGGAGGGATGAATCCTGTGAGCCAGCGAGGTGCTGAGCAGGCAGCACAGCTCAGAGTATTCTGAGCTGGAAGGGACCCACAAGGATCATCGAGTCCAACTCTTCAGTCAGTGGCCCACACAGGGGATTGAACCCATGACCTTGGCATTATTACAACCAAGGTTTAACCAACTGAGCTGATCTCCTGCCCCTTCCAGCCCTTTTGCTGCTGGGACAGACACAAAATCCCCCAAACCTCTTTCCCCCTCGTGCACCAAACCTGAACACCTCCCTCCTCTCACTGCCATCACCTCTGCCCACATTCTCCATCCCAAAGGGGTTTTTTCCCCTCTAATGGAGCTGTTTCCAGCCCTGTGTCCGTGGGGTCCCATTAAAAACACCCACGAGGTGACAGCTCCGGCTCTGGCACTGTGAGAAATGTGGATTTTATTGGTTATCCCAGAAAGTCTGGGGAACAAAGCCAAGCTGATCTGCACAGGTGAGACACACCTTTCCTGGGAGGTGCCCAGGTCTCTGTTTCCAATACAAAAGCACTTAAAATGACACCCTGAAGCACATACAGGATATTCATAATTTATCTGATTACAAGCCAGCTAATTATGTCTAGAAAGAACAAGAGAAAGCTGTTTGTAGCACAAACATCTTAATTCATCTCCCTTAATGCCCCCAGCCTGGCTCTTATGACCCCAAATTACTAATTACTTACCTTAAATTCAGTCCAGGCTGGGGTAAAAGGAGCCACACTCAGCCAAGGTGACTTTGCCATTGGGTGCCACTGCCTTAACAGAGGGAGAGATGAGATAAAAATTAAAATCGAAATTAAAAGGCAGGTCTGGAGATTGGAAAATGGCTGAAGAAATACAAAGATCTGGTAAAGAATTTGTCAGTTTATCACAAATCCAGGGGAAGAAAAATCACTTTACACAGGAGAACACAGTGACAGTGAATGAGGCTCCAGCCCCTCTGTTATCTCTGAGAGAAGAGGAAAAAAATACCTGAGCTCCTGAAGGTCAAGCTGGTGCAGCAGGAAAGGAGGGAAGAGATTCCAGGCACCTGGCACGATGCAGACACTGGTGGGATTCAGGGAAGCAGCTGCCAAAGCCAGGAACACAAAAGGCAAGCCCAGAGCCCTCCCTTCAAACTCATCCAGGGACTTGTGTCAGTTGATGTTCCCCCACTTGAAAGTAATGGGCATTTTTTATATCAAAAGATTAGGTAGTGAGGAAAAAAAGTTTTAAAAAAGGTCTTTTTCAGCCAAACAAACTTCTGTGTGAAATCAAACTCAGAATTTGTGAAAATATTCTTTAAAAAAAACCCCAGACATCCCACCCCTTGCAACCCCCAGACTAGAAAAAGTAAACTTGGGCTTTTTGGCAGTGTTTTGGTTAAGATTTAGAAAAAAGGAGAAAGACTCTAAGTAGAATTTAATTAATTAAATACATTAGATTCAACTCACATTAATCAAGTTCAGGCATCCAGTTCAGGATGGGTTAAGGAGAATTTCTAAGGCCAAAGCTCACATTTCCCATAACCAGGCAACAGAGAAGTGCCTTTTTTGGGGAAAAAAAGCTGTCCCTGTTTCACAGTAGCCACAAAGCTGCATTTGTGTGTTTGTTATCTCAAGGACATAAATAAATAAATGCCGTGGGACAGAGAAACAGACTCCAAAACACTGTTTGGGACACTCAGGAGGTGGGACAAGCCTGGCAGAGCAGCTAAAGAAGGGCAGACTGAAGGCATCAGCTTTTTTTTTTTTTTGTAGTTTTTATTTGAACACAGTATTCTGACAGAATGCAAAGTCAAAATCCTCAGTTAGTATCAGTATTTACACCAGTGAGAATGGGAATAAAGGTGGACTCGATGTTTCACTTGGTAAAAAGATTTTTTGTTTTTTTCTTTTTTTAACAAGATCGAAGGCCCCCAAAAGTAGGGAATGCTGGGGAAGGATGGCAATGGAGGGGCTGAGAACAACTATCAAAACAGCCTAAGTGTGAAAAATGTGGGGTTTGAAGGCTCCATAGAAAAGGGTGAAAATAAAACTCCACTCTCAAAGCTGAAGGACGGGATGCACTGTCGTCACCTTCACGTATGTGCAGCACAATGTCACCACTCCTGGGGATGCTGAGCCCTCTGCAGGGCCACAGGGACCATGGAGTGCATGGACACAGATGGACAGATGGACACTGACCCACCACCCACCACGGGCTGGGCTGGGCCCCCTCCACGGGTGGAAATCAAAGCAGTGAAGCCTGAAACGGGCAACTTGTGAGTTAAAATAAATTATCCTCCACTAAGGGCGAGTATCAAAGCTCTGCAAGCACTGGGAGGAGGCACGAGAGTGTTAGAAGGGGCTGGTGGACACTCCCAGGGCTCACTCCTGCCTTGGAATGGTGCTCCATCCATGGAGTGGGTTGGGTTGGAAAGGACCCTAAAGCTCCCCCAGTCCCAAGCCCAAACCCACTGCAGCTGGCAGGGTGTGGGGCTGGGCTCTGAGCTGGGCACCTTTTGGAACAGAAATGCCAATCCAGGTGTGAGCTCCCCCAGTTCTCACCCCTTTGGGTGCTGCTGGTTGGCACCGGGCAGGTTTCTGGGCATTCAAGTTTCCTGCCAGCTCAGCTTTTGGGGTTAGAACTCAGGGGGTACAACACACAGATGGCAAAAACAGCCAAAACTTTGCAGGAATAAGACCAACTGAGCTCACCCCGAGGAATGGAGGTACCCACTGCTGCCCCAAAGCTCCCCAGCTGCAGACACACCACAGGAGCTTTTTGGGCTGCATTTTAGGGATGGATTTCTTAGGAGATCAAATCAATGCCACAGACTGTGAGCCAAACTCTCCCATGGTTACACCAACACTGCTGTGACAGGTCATGCAAGGGTGGGATTGCACACAGGGCTTTGGGCTGAGGAGGCCCCATCCTGCCCCACATCCCACCAGGATGGGCCCTGCATGAGTTCTGTGCCTGCACTTCCAGCCATCCCCACGTGCATCCCAGGAGCTGAGGAAAAAAATGCACAAAACCCCACACCTAGCAAATGACAAGACCATTATTTCCCACAGTTGGAAGTGATGAGATGCTGCTGGAACAGACTGCTCTCCTTCCCAGGACACACAGATGGATGTGGCTCCACTGCCCTGAGCCACCTGCAGTCTCCAAACCCTCCTCATCCTCCTGCTCCTCCCCACGGAACGGATGCCACACTCAGCTCGGGTTGGTTTTCTCATTTAAAGGCTTCTGTTCTTGGTAAGAGTTGTTCTCTGTTTTTTTTTAATTTTATTTTATTCCTGAATATTTTGTCTTCAAATCTGAACTAGCGCTACACCTTCCACATCCAAACTATGTTGAAGCTTTTTATTATTTCAATACTATGACAAAAAACACGGTTCACACTAAAATAGTCACGCACCCACAGTGCACAAGCTTGCAGATCTAAAGTAGAATAAAAAAAGAAAACAAAAGAAACAAAACAAAAAAAAAAAAGGGGAAAACCCGCCCCCCAAAACCCCAACAGAAGGAACATCTCTATACAATGGGCTGGTCTCTCCCTACACATCTCTGCCTTCTTTCTGCTCAAACCTCCTCTGCAGCCCCAAATCTCAGTGGTCTTCCATGATTCCTGATGATAAAAGCCATTGATCAGCTGCCCCTCCATGATTTCACACATGTGCTACGTCACCCCCTTCCCCAGCTCCTCAGACACGATGCCAAGTGGCACCACTGGCATCCCTGGCACGGATTTCCCAGCACTTGCTCCTGATTGTGTGGTTTTGGTTCAGCAGAGCACGGACTCAGCACACCCAGAGGGATGGGCCAGTTGGAAGGGACCTCCAGGGCTCAGCTGGTCCAGCTCCACCGGCAGCTGCACCTGCAGGAGGGTCTGGCACCTGCCCAGCACCTCTGGGCAGAAAAATCCTTGCTTTGAAATCCTCTTTCCAGGGCCAAAGCACGTGGGATTTACTGAAACTGAGATTTTCTGAAACTGAGATTTACTAAAACTGGGATTTTCTGAAACTGGGATTTTCTGAAACTGGGATTTACTGAAACAGATTTACTGAAAATGGATTTACTGAAACTGGGATTTACTGAAACTGGGATGTACTGAAACTGAGATTTACTAAAACTGGGATTTACTGAAACTGGGATTTTCTGAAACTGGGATTTACTGAAACTGGGATTTACTGAAACTGGGATTTACTGAAACTGAGATTTACTGAAACTGGGATTTACTGAAACTGGGATTTACTGAAACTGGGATTTACTGAAACTGGGATTTACTGAAACTGGATTTTCTGAAACTGGGATTTTCTGAAACTGGGATTTTCTGAAACTGGGATTTTCTGAAACTGAGATTTACTGAAACTGGGATTTACTGAAACTGGGATTTACTGAAACTGGGATTTACTGAAACAGATTTACTGAAACAGATTTACTGAAAATGGATTTACTGAAACTGAGATTTACTGAAACTGAGATTTACTGAAACTGAGATTTACTGAAACTGGGATTTTCTGAAACTGGGATTTTCTGAAACTGGGATTTACTGAAACAGATTTACTGAAAATGGATTTACTGAAACTGGGATTTACTGAAACTGGGATTTACTGAAACTGGGATTTACTAAAACTGAATTTTCTGAAACTGGGATTTACTGAAACTGGGGATTTTCTGCCATCCTAAGGAGGACCTGATGGAGCCAAACATCTGAACCCAGACCAGCCCAAACTGTACAAACTCCCTTCTGCTCCTCAGAGCTCTGGGAGGGGTCCATGAAGGAAAGGGGAGAATGTCCTAAAAAAGCAGAGATGATATTTCTCTTATGCAGTCAGGCCCAGGTCCAGCAAGGGACTTAAACTAAATTTAAGAATAGAAGGACTTTCTCCAGCAATTCCCTCACTCCAAGCAGAGCCTGTTTATGTGGATTGCTGGATAAAGACCTCGACTGGTGACAAGTGGTTTGAGTCCCCCCCACCCCCCAAAAAAAGCCCAAACCAAACCCCAGCATCACTTTTCTTCTTACTCCAGTAAGAAATAATAATAATAATAATAACAATAATAATAATAATAACAATAATTAAGAAAAGATAAAGGGGAAACAACTACTGTAAACATCCATGTTTGAAGATGTCTCCCTTTGCAAAGCAAGCATGTGCTACCCTAATGTCTAGAGGCTGGACTGACTTCCAAACAAAAGAAAAGGCAGCTATTTTTACACATCCATTTGAACACAACAAAAGTTAAAAAAATATTTGTCAATTGTAAACACTGGAAAGAACAAAAGTTGGCAAAAAAAAAAAAATTAACATAAAATTGAAAGAAATGTAGAGTCTGAATACTGCAAATTGAAATACATCCCCCCGAAGCTGCAATTTTGGCATTCTTCCTAAAAAATAGGTAAAAATAAACCCCAAACAAATGTCTAACGTGGCAAACAGAATTCAGTCACAAAGGGCTCGAGACACTTTGCATACTGAACAAATACAAGGTGAACAGAAATTATAACTTATTTATGAGGCTTTACATATTTCAAACTCGACTGAAAAGTATAAAAATAAATTGTGGACTTTGTTCTTTAAGTACCAGCTGTGCCCAGCAGCACAGTGGTTATATCTGCTATTCTAACAAAGGAAACAACAGGGTCTCTTTTATTTTTTTTTGTCTTTTTTTAGTCTGTTTTTTTTTTTTTTTTTTGTCTAGGACTAGTTGATTCTGAGCTTTCCAACCACGTTGCAAACAGTATTGCAACTTTTGCTTCTCTGAATATCCACAGGGTCAGCCAAGCCCTGATTTGGTTACGGGTTTAACCCTGTTTTGAACATGTATTAACTTTTTAAAAGCAAGTGCACAACGAATAGAACCTTTCTAGAAATCTTCAAAATAAAAAAAAAAAATTAAGAGAGGAAAAAAAAATTAAAAGAGGGAAAAAAAATTAAAAGAGGGGAAAAAAAACCACAAAAAGAGAAAAAAAAAAACAAAAGAAAAAGAGACATTCCCCCCCTCCCCCCATTTATGCATCTTCTGTTTTGTTTGTTTTTTTTGTTTTTAAAAAAAGGCAACAGACACTAGAGGGATGAGATGGGTGTGTGGGCTGTGATTTCAATGCTCTGGCGTTGGCTCTCCCGGTGCTGATCATGCTTTGCTCTCGTTCTCATTTGTTTGTGTGGCTTCGTTGGGGACCGTCTTCACTTCTGCTGGAGGGCTCTTCCTGTCTGTCACCTGCACTTCGGATTTGTCTTCTACTGGGATTTTCCTGGGGAACAAGCACCAAAATGGCACAGTTTAGAGGCACAGAAATACAGGAGGCTGTTGCTGAGTCAGTGATAAGAACATCTTTTCTGGGATCAACACATCGCTCTTTGGTAGAGCAGAACGAGCATTTCCTGATGCAGAAATAAGTCAAACCAAACTCATCCCACCCACCTCAGCTTCGTTCAGCTCCAGATTCATCATTTTGGCTTCTCCTGCCCTGGGCTAACCCATGGCAGGACAAGGGCTCAGCTGCAGGGGCATGAGGAGTGTCGAGGTGAGCAAAAAGGAGCACCAGGGGACCTCACCCAGCTGCAAAGGAATTTGACTTTAGCACCCACACGCCCTGGTCAAACAGGCTGTGTTTTTAGCAGAAAACTCTGTTTTCCTGCAGGAAGCCAGTCCCAGAATTCCCCAGTACGTTGCAGGAAGGGAAACACGGCAGATGGGAATTCTGGCAAATGGATTTTCCCAAATGTGAGGGAGGTGACCATCTCCACAGGCTCTGTCTGTCAGCACTGACAGCCCAAACCACCAGAGTGTTCTTGTCCAACACCTGCCCCACAGCTGGGGACCCTCCTCCAGCCACCCAGCCGAGGCTCTCCTGCTGTTTTCACTCCTGCTGTTTTCACTCCTGCTGTTTCCACTCTCCTGCCAAACACGAGGTGCAGACTCATCTCCTCAGCTGAGGGATGTGCACCCTCTCCAGATGGCACAAGGCTCCAAAGGGCCCTGGGGCTGCCCAGCCTAGGGACATGCTGATGCTCTCTGAAGAAAGGAGACCTGGCACAGCTGATGGAGACATCCCTAATCCAACACTCTGCCAAGTTATCCTGACCCCACTGCTCCCCTCTCTCAGACAGGACCACACTGCCTCATCCTCCTGGCACTTAGGGACACATCCAGAGGTTCCTGGCTTTCACAGCTCCACGTGGCACTGGTTTCTGCACACTGAATGAGTTCTGAATTTCCACTGATCTGCCAGGGAATGGAATTTGCGTGGTTGTTCTCATTGACCTGCAGGAACTCAGCACCTCTGAGGAAAGCCCATCCTTTGCAAACTGAACTATTTCTGCTCTCTTCCATAAAAGAATAACCCATGATAGACAAAGCTGCATGAAGTCTGAAGAGTAACACATTCATAACAAACTCCCAGGTTTCTTTTCTCTGCTTCCCTGGCACAGCCTAGTCCTGATTTCCTCCTGGACCTCTCAAGCCAAGCCCTGTTGGTTCAGTGGGGAGTTAGTTCGCTAAGGAAACAGTGAGATTAGTCAAGAGAACACCCAACAAGGACACAGCACGAGCACCAGGGCACAAGAGACACAGCACAGAACCAACACAAGAGTAAAGGCAGCCGTACTCGGTCTTTGCAGGCGCAGCAGGTACAGAGCTGTCTGCAGAGGAAGGAGCAGGCTCATGAGCTTGCCCACCAGCCACACTGGCAGGAGCAGTGCCAAGAGCTGCAAAAACATCCTTTGCAAGATCAATGTCTGGTGTCTTGAAGGTCCCTTCGTCCATTTTAAAGTCCTCGTTCTGGGAGGGGTTTGCGGTGCTGCCCGAAGCAGCCTCGCTCTTCACGTTGCTCGGGTTCTTGGGGGTCTCTGCTGGACTCTTCACTGTGCTGGGCTGCACAGGCTCCTTCTCGGGGCTCTTGGTGCTGGAGACCTCCTGCTTGGGCTCTGATGGAGCTGGAGGGCTCGTGAGGTTTGCAGGGCTGGGGGCAGCCGGCTTGTTCCCAGCTGCCGCTTTGGAAGCCTCGGCCGCGCCGGCCACGGCGCTGGGGCTGAGCACGGCGCCCTGCCCGGACAGGACACTTGGAGACAAACTGTTAGTGGCTGGAGCAGAGCTCGGGGTGTCGCTGAGGTCAACAAGAGGGGCCACTTTGGGGGTGGAGGAGGGTGGTGGTGATGACACCGAGTTGGTGGTGGCGGCAGCGCCTTTGGCCGGGGTGGCCTGGCCAGGAGACACGGAGTTGGAGTCGGGGGCTGCAGGGGCAATGCTGGAGGTCAGCGTGGTGGTCTCGCTGGTGGGGCTGTTCTGAGCAGTGGCAAAGGTTTCAGTGATAGTGTCAGAGTTAGTGGTGCCCGTGGTGACAGAAGGCAGCATGTCCTCCACGGTGGCCGCGGTGTCGGCAGGGTGCCTGCGGGGCGACAGGGGCAGAGAGAGAGAGAGAGAAAGAGAGAGAGACAATGAAGCCCCGAAACGACAGCAGGGAAAGAAAGGGGGGCAGAGAGGGAAAGGAGTGAGGAGGTGGTCCAGCACCAGCTGGTTACAACACACACACACACAACATGGAGAGGGACTCAAGAGGAGCAGAGACTTTCAGAGGTCAAACGTGCAGAGGGAGTGAGGGATGAGTGAGGAAAACCAGGAACAGAAGAAAGCAAAGAGGACACGACTTGCAGGAATGGCTTGTTCATGCAGAATTTTGGTTCAGATCTGAGGCAATGGAAACCTCTCATCTTGCAGAGGCTCTCCTCTCTCAGCCTAACTTTGCTCTCAGCTCTTCCCCCTGAGCTCACAAGGAAGATTTCTGCCAATCCCCTGAGCCTGCAGCCCTGTGCCATCTGTCACCACAACACGGTCCCAGTGCAGGACCCCTGAGTGCAATCCCTCACCATGGTCCTGTCCTTCTCCCTGCAGGTTGGCCTGAAGGCCTGCAAGGCCCTCATGAAGCCACACAGAATTACATTTATTTTCCTCACACACACATGTGATGCAAACTGAGGCCCCAGTTCAGTTCTCTGATGCAAACAAAGCTCACAGGTAGCTCTCAGCCCTCTCTCAGAATGCTCAGACTTGCTCTGCCTCCTCCACGTGCAGAGCTCAGCTGTGCTGCTCCCAGAGGATGCTCCCACAGGGGCTGTCCAGGCTCTCCTCCAGCACTGCTGGCAGAGCTCACGCAGGACTCGGTGCCAGCTGGGGCTGACTCGGCTCTGCATCCTTTGCAGTGGACCTGGGCAGGTGTTTCACCTCCACACCGGGCAGGGCTGGCACAGACAGGCCTTTCAGGACACACTGCTCCATTCCCCCTGCCCTTCCAGTGCTGGGAACAGGAGTCACTGAACCTTTAGAGGAGGCACTTCCTCACTGGCACGTCCCAGATGGAATGTGGAGGTTTTACCCTTCTTCCTCTCTTCCTGCCCTACATGGTGCTCATGAGAGGCCAGGGATTAGGGCAGCTGAGGGCACTGCAGTGCCCCTGGGCTGGGACTGGCTAATGCCAACATACTCTGGCTCTGTCAGCGGGGTGGTCTCGTTGGGCTCCGTGTGTTTGCCCCCGTCGTGGTTGGGGGTCCTCTCCTCCTCCGTCCGCACCTCCACGATGGGCTCCTTGGACTCATCTTTCCTGCAACGAAGGAATTGCACCGAGATTGGATCTCATTCCTGCAAAGACACGCTGCCAACACCCACAGGGAGTGACAAACACTGGGCACTGCCTGGGGTCACTTCTCCACAGGGATGTCCAGCACTGGGATGTCCACTGGGCCACCCATCTGATGGCTGCCAACAGGAATGAGACAAAACCAGAAGAACAACTGCAGAAACACCTTCATGGAAGCACAAAGCAGGACCAGCAGGACCCCAAGGTCTTCCCAGCACCTCCCACCAGCGCTGAGCACCCCCAGCTCCCTGGCACAGCCTGTCTCCTGCCCTGCTGAGGGCAGAGGCAGTCTAAGGGGCAGTACTCACGAGAAAGCAGCTTTTCCCTCCTCCATGTCCTTGCCCTTGGCCCCAGGGCCGGATTTGCCACACAGGTTGACAGCGATGCACATGAGGAGCCCACACTTGTTCAGGAAGTAGCAGGTGACATCAACAGCCACCAGCAGGGCCACGAACACCACGACCAGGATGCCTATGATGGCAGCAGTGCCCAGGCCTGAGGTAGGGCTGGTGCTGGCTTCAGGGACCAAAGAGAGAAGAAAAGGTGTTGTGGTTAAAAGGTGAGTTTAGGGCTCAGATTTGGCTACACTTTAGGCTACAAGCATGGGGAGGTTTCACAAAGTTCACCCTCTCTCCAGCAGCCTTGAGCCATAACCAGTGTTTTATCCTACAGACATGCAGGACAATCTACTTGGAAAGGTGGATTCCTGTGGTCCTAACAGGGCTTTTCCCATCTCAGCTGGGATGAAGCCTGAAAAGCAAACAGCAGAAGCCTCTTCTGCTGTGACACACACCCAGCTGGGACTCTGAAGGGCTCCTGCTTCCCTCCACCAGGTTGTGTCTGGGGTTCAGAGTGACTCTGGCACTGCCAGCCTGGCCCAAGAACCAGTGGAATTGAAGCTCAGACTCTGCAGCAGGACTTGCTCCATGATGAGCTCCTTACGTGGTGACACAAAAGGAGTTTAACCCATTCCTGCAGCTCAGGTAAGACCCAGCTCTGCAGAACCAGAGAGGGGTACCCTGTCCATGGCTCATCCAGAGGCAGCTGAGCTCACCAGGGAGCACCCAGCAGTGTTCTGGCTGAGGAACACCCAACCCAGGAGCCTTCTGAGGTAGCAGGTGGCAAAGCCAGGCAGATCTGCCACTCTGCTGACACTGTCCTGGCCCCAGCAGCTCCCTGTTCCTCCACACCCAATCTCCACCACTCTCCCCAGCTTTAGAATGGGATAAAATACCTCGTGTTTTCCAGGAGGCAAAGGGGCAGCAGGTGGGATGGGAGGTGGTGCTGGAGGTGCAGGAAATGCACCTTATGGGGCTGCCCAACAGCACCAACTCCAGGGGCAGTGCCTTTAACCTCCCACTGCCTCTAAGCTGCTGTTTCCTCAGACACAGGGAGTGGACAAACACCTCAGCTGATCCTGTCAGGGTCTCAGACCACCACAAAAGCAGCAGGCAGAGCTGCAGCTCGTCCAGGCTCTTACTATCACACCTGACCACCAGGCACTTTTTGTTCCCCTTGTTTTATTCTGAATAATTCTTGCCAAATCTGCAGGCAGAGCATTTGGTTGGTGGCTCACACAGCTCAGCACCTTTTGAGAGGTACCAAACCCTGTTAGGCAGTCTCAGCCATCACAGGATTGACCTCTCAGAATGGGACTGTGCCCTCAGCAAAGGCTTGTGCCTCTCACATTGCTGATGATTCCTGAGACAGCTGGACAAGGGCATCACGGTTGTCACCATCCATAGGAGTATTCTGTTTTTTCTTTCCATTAAGGTGCAATTCTAGTAATTTCCACTGCATTTTTTACTGCTGGATGTCACAACCCCCAAACCCTTGTGATCTTTTCTTTGCAGAAACGCCAGCAAAGCACCTCTTTCCGCTCCCCCTGATTTATGTTGACTTTGACAGGTGGAAAGATCCTTTCCAGGGCTCACAGACAAAGCCACAGCCCCTGCCATGTATTTTCCTGCTTCAAAACAGGAGACAGAACACCCTTAGCCTGAGGCAGGGCAGTGTTGCTTCATTCTGTGACCCTGAGATGTGGGAAGGAGCACAGACTCCAACAGGGAAGTATCTCAGAGCCACTCTGAGTCCCCTACCTGACACTGGGATCAGGAGTCCAGTTCCTGCTCAGCAGAACATGTGGCCCCCAGCCCAGACCCCTGCCAGCAACCTGCATAATTAAATGAATTAATCACCCTCTGATCTGTGCAGGGAGTGAGCAGGTCATGGATTTTCCCTCTTCTAATGTATTCAGGATTCTTGTGTGAATTACTCAACAATTAATGTGTTCCTGTTCACATCAGCTCCTGGAGGAAAAGCTGGAGAAGTGTCAAACTTCTCATCTCCATCACCTTCCTGGGAAGGAGCTCCTCGGAAGGCTCCTGAAGGTGCACTAAGGAAATAATCCCAAGCAGGATTACAGGATAACAGTTCCTGTGTGCCACCAAATCACACCTCACCCCATCACCAGAGGCAAAATATTTCATCCTGGGACAGCTGGAATCTTCCCATGTGCTAGAAAACATATTCTGTAAAAATTCCATTCAAACCAGAGTCCTGCTCTTTGTTTCCTCTCCCCACCAGCTTTTACCAGACCTGGCAGTGCCAGCCAAAAGACATCAACCACATCAAGAGCCTTGTACTTTTTGTGTATTGCCCACACCTTGTCTGTGACTCACAGATGAATCAGGGAAATATCACAGTCATGGGGGAGGAATTAAAATAATCAATTCTTGGAAGCTCAGAAAGGGATGAATTGGGGCACTGCAGCCCCACGTGCAGCCCAACAGCACCCAGAATAAAGGCACTTCATTTGAGGGAAGATACAGGTTCCAAAGCTGGAAACAGAGGGTGGGTGAGCTCAGGAGAGGAAAAGTGCATGGAATTTTATCCACAAAACTGCCAAGAGCACTCAGGTTACAGTGACTGTGCTGTCACTGCCCCTGAAATTCTGGGTCTCACAGCACAGGGGCACAAACCCCACTGAGCTCCACCATCCCCAGAGACCCAATTCCTGCTCTGATGGCCACAGAATAATCCTGTTCTCTCTGAACAGCTCAAACAGAGCTCCTGAGCTGGTACAACCCCCCCCCTGCCTTCCAGACCATTCTCTCCCCTGCTCTGCCCCAGGAGGAGGAGGATGGAGGTGGGAGATCCAGAGCAAATCTGCAGGGAAATGCCCCTGGTTTTGTGCTATTCTCAGATTTTACATTTCAGACAATCCAACTGGGCCAAGGTAATTACCTGCAATTTGTTTTTTCTGGGCTAGTAACAAAGCCCTGCAATTTTCAGTAACTTCCAAACCTCCTCCACTAGTTGTGGTTTTATAAATTCTAATTCATGACATGAATTGATGTTCCAAATCCTTCAGAGCCCAGCAATAAGGAAAAATAATACAAGAATCCTTCACGACCCCCTGAACTTGGAGGCTGCTGGTGCTGTATTTCTTTTTCCTGTATATCTTTTGCAAAGGAATTCTGCTGTTGCTGTGAAGTGCAGAAACCATGTGGTACCTCATTCATTTCCCACAGACTGTCACATCTGATTCAATTCAATTGATCTACAAATACTTTTAAGAACCATTCACTCCATCCTATAGCAGAATTTATGTTGTATTTAATGAAACTAATATTTAGACATCCCTAAAGTGTTTGTTGGGGTCTAAAAGAATTCTGTGTAGAAAAGAAATGTATAAATAAATAAGCTGTTGAGCACCAGCTGCTCACACTGGGTGTTATGAGAGGACATGTAATAAATAGATATTTGACATTTCTGACATTCAACCTTTCCATTAATCCCCTTTTGCTACTCTCAGGACTAAGAGGAACAACATTTCCACAAGTTAAATAAGGAAACACAAAACATTAAAAAACTCCTGGAGTCCTTAATTCTAAAGAAGTGAAGAATTTATTAATTACAAATTATTTTTTTTTTTCCAATGGAAAATGAGCTTCCTGCAAGACTGACTTTGCCCACACCCTTGTTTTACAGTGTACAATAAAGTGACCCATTGATTTTACTTTCTGTACAGACATGTGCCCTGTCAGAGAGAGCTCAGCTGTGTCTTCCTAGGAGGGTCTCAGCTAAGGAATGTTCAGGCACAGGCAGACAGAGAGACAAAAAGGGATGGAGAGCAGCAGGGCTGATTCCAGGCATTTCAAAGGTCCCACGATATTTGGCAAAAGAAAGAAGAACAAACAAAACAAATAAAAATTCGTTTCATGCAGGAGGAAAAAAAAAACCCAACCCCAAAAAAACCCCAAAGCCAAAACCCAGGAGAGAAGCCCTTTGTTCTCAGTGGGTGCCAAACAAATACTTTAAAGGTCCTTTTGGATAAGGGTGACAATTTTGCAGCCCCACAGATTCCTTCAGGAATGTGGATTCCCTCCCTGGTTGTGACCTCAGGACAGTGCTCTGACACTTCTCTGACTCCCTTCCCAAGGATGAGAAAGGGAATATCATCCTATCACAGAATCCCAGAGTGGCTTGGGCTGGAAGGGACTTTAAGGATCATCCACTCCCACCCCTGCCATGGTTATGGACACCTTCCACCATCCCAGGAGGCTCCAGCCTGGCCTTGGACACTCCCAGGGATGGGGCAGCCACAGCTGCTCTGCCCAATCCATGCCAGGGCCTGCCCACCCTCACAGGGAAGGATTTCTTCCCAATATCCCACCTATCCCTGCCCTCTGGCAGTCAGAACTCTTCCCCCTTGTCCTGCCACTCCAGGCCCTTGTCAATGGTCTCTCTCCATCTTTCCTGCAGCCCCTCCAGGTGCTGGAAGGTCACCAGTAAATCACCTCAACCCCCTCAGTTTTCCAGGCTGGATACAAACAGGAAAGAGGGACACAAAGATCCTCTTTTCAGGCTCTGAGTCTGCACAGCTGCTCCCTGGTCTGACCTGTGCCAAGCTCACACCTCAGAGCCTGCCTGTCCCTCCCCACCAGCTCCAGGAGCCAGGAGAAAGTGTTGTGAAAAGATGGAGTGGGGTTTTTTGCACAGTTTTTTTTTATTTTCTAGTTTTTTAGGGGGTTTGAAAGATAAAAACTTGTTAACTAGCAGGGCCTGGGGGGTGTGGACAACTGCAGCTCATCCTGGTGGGGCAGGACTTTACCAAACGAGACCTTCCTGTCAAAGCAGTGGCAAAATAGATTTAAAAAATGGCAAAATAGATTAAAAAAGAGACTGAATAATTACAAAATTCAGTTATGCTGCTTGTTTTTCCAAACACAAAGGGATTAATTTTAAGTAACTTTAGCCATGTAAATGATCTCTCACCTGGCAGAGGAACCCCCCCTGCCCCAAGGACCTCTCCTTGGACAGAACAACCTCCACAGGTGCTGCTGCCTCTCTCTCACCACACTGGAAAGTCACAGGAGAATTTTATCCCAGGATAAGTTTATCAGGATAATTTTAATAGTTGTGACTTGGGTGAGCTGTTTCTCAGCCCCAGCTCAAAAACCTCCCTCTGGGGATAAGGGGAAACCCACAAAAAGCTGCTGTCAGACCTACAAATGAACTTCATTAATTCAGTTATAGGGGAAATCACAGTGGTGTTTAATATTCTGATCACTTTGCTGGAATCACTTTCCTGTGGTTTCCTTTTCAGTAACACTGAGGTGTAAACTCAAAAGACCTAACACGTTTTCTACACTCTAAAACATTGGAAATGAGGAGTTTTTTTTAAAAAAAAGAGAAATCCACAGGCTTTTATGTGCAACACCTGCACCAAGTTTTTGTTTATGATTGAGATAGAAAAGCAGATCACGGATCATAATGAACAAAGTCTGAATAAACACAGCAGAGAGTTCTGTGCAGAGCATGAAACACAGAGTTAGACACAACCGAGGGAAGGGTTTTCTTTGTCCCAGTTGGATTTTTTTTTGGAAGGATCAATCCCATCCAACTGAAAGTATTTGGGACTTTCTGCACAGGCAGTTCCACATCTGAGCCAACAATTTCATCCTTGGGAACCCCAGGCAAGAGAGACCCAGAGGGGAGAGCCCCCATTTATAGAAGAGCATCAGAGCCAAAGTGATTTCCTGTCACACAGAAAATTCAGGAGGGGCACTGGGTTTGTTGTTGGGGTTTTTTTTTTTTTGGTGTGGGTTTTGGTTTGCCTTTTTCTTTTTTTTAAAGTAAGAAGGAAAGCAAATAGTCAACTGAAATTTGTTCAACACACCAAAGTTTTTACACCATGGATGAATTAATCCTGCCTGGCAGTGTCACATGCACAGTTAACCAGGAATATTAATTAAGGATGAGTAGCAAGAATAGTCAGGTAACTGGATCCAAGCTAAGCTTTTCTGTTAGAACAGCAGGGAAAGGGATCTCTGTGAAGTTGGTGACACAGCAGAGGGAAACCAGGAGGTGTCAGCCAAGCATTCAGTGCAAAGTTGTGTCCAGGGCTGCCCCTGCCCAGCCCCACCGAGGGCAGGAGGTGCCTGAGGGCACCCCAGGGGCCAAGGGACCCACAGGGGGAACAGGAATCTCTTCAGTGTCATCCCCACCAGATGTTTCTGGTCAGCCCAGGAGAACCTTCCAGTGGCCACAAATTGGGATCCACAAGCAAAAGCCCCCAGAGACAGTTGGGCAATCAGCAGGATGGTCTCTGAAAAATCTTCTGTTTCTGTTTAGAGTCTGTGGGTTCAGACTTGTGGCTGGGGCTTTAGAAAGCGTTTGCACAAGACAGTGATGATCAGCACCAGATGTGCAGAGAAATCAGTAAAAAGCAGATTCTTACAGGCTTTCACCATTGCACCTTCCTCTGATGGAAACACCAAGCAAACAACACAAAAAAAATTCTTTCTTTACATCCATTAAAAAGGGCAAATTCATTACAAGTAACAAAAAATGTTAAAGAGAAAAAACTCGGCTTAAACCTTTTCTTCCTTGTTACAAAATACTGACTCTTTCAAATTAAACATTTTTTTTAAGTGTTCTGTATTTGTTTCTTTTTTTTTTTTTCCTCTGAACTGACAGGATCCTCTGAAGCAAAGTTATCTGCTTTCACACCGTGCTGGGACCTTTTCAAGCAAATATTGCTTTATTTTTTTATTTATTTTTTGTTTGTTTTAAAGTTTCTAACAGAGCAAAAGCAGAGTCACTGCAGAGAGAAGCAATGAAACAAAGGAGGACGACGCTGATGGACTTCCCAAGGTCGCTGCAGGTGCCAGACAATGGTTCCCAGGAGGGGAAAATATGGTTGTTTAAAAACAAATTTGGTGCATGTGGCAAGCGTGGATGTGTCCCGTGAGATCCGAGGTGACATGTATGACAACAGACACAGGAAAGGGGGAGAAAAGGGAGAGGGGAGGGAAGAAAGGAGGAGGAGGAGGAAGAAAAAAAAAAGAAAGAAAGAGAGAGAGAGAGAGAAAGAGAGAAAAATAGATAAAAAAAATTAGGTCATAAATATAGAAAACATAAGAATCCAAGGTCTATTTAATTCCGTAAATTAAAATGGCTCAGGGGTTCAAGGAGCAGCACGTTCACAACAAAAGGGCTGGGTCAGAAGCTCAGCAAAGCCCAAAGCTGCAGAGCAGGGACCAAGGCAGGGGTGAGGGGGTTTGCAAGCAAATGAGATTAAAAATGATGGAACAGAAGGCTCAGCGAGGAACACAAGAAAATGGTTATCTGGGATTTGAAAGGACAACGCTGCCTTTTACATCCAAAAACCAGAGAAAAGCAAAGCTTTGGTGTTGCACACAATCCACCTGTGCCTGGCCAAGTCCTGCCCCAAAACCTGCACTTGGACAGAGATCCAGGTGACTAAACCCTGGAGAAGCACCAAGGCCTCAGGAATACACTGACTTCTCCCTTCAGCTGCTTTAAACTACTCCAATGGAATTATGATCATTATTATTACTGAAAATAACACCCCTCTCCTTCCAGCCACTCTGAGGACACTGTACAGACAATGGTAACAAAGGACTCCATTTGATAAATACACTTTTTTCTGCAGGGAATTCCCAGACATTGCTGTCAATGCCACGTTCTGGCTCTGACTTCCCCCGTGTAGCTCCTTTTGAACCCAAAATGTCAAAGCAAAATGCCACAAGATCAACAAGAGGTGCTGAAGGGAAGGAACACACAGAGCCTCTTCCCTACAGGAAGAGAAAACCTCCTCCTGAAAGTATCTTCCTCCATGTTATTAACCTGGGGATCAGCTCAGGGAACCAAAGGGTCTGGGAATACCCTGCAAGGTGACAAAACCCCAAGAGAAACAGTCACAATCCCAGCACTGATCATGTCACTGCCAGGGCTCTGCCAGCACCTTCTGAGAACCACCTGTTGGGTCAACCCTGCAGCACATCTGCACTCCCCCAAAAAACTGCTTTTTTCCAAGTGCAACATTTGAGTTGCAGCCTCAAATCCTGGTTCCTCCTGTGCTCCAAACCAGACTAAGGGAGGAGTAACTTCAGAGAGGACAAAAGGTTTCACCCTGACAACAAACTGGGCTTTTCTGTCCCTGTTTCAGTGTCCCTGCCCATGCCAGAGTTGGGTTTAAAGGGCTCAGTGGCATCTGGGCTTGTCAGTCCTCCCATTGCCCTGGACTCCAACCTGACCACTGTGTGTTCCAAAGGCCACAGCATTCCCAAACTTTGCTGGGACACCTGTCAAACACCTCCCAGCTGCCCCAGCAGCTTTGTTGTCCCTTTGGGTGTGTGACAAAGGCCAAAATAAAGCACCAGCACAAGAAACCAACAGTGGCTGCACACAAAGGACTGTGGTGGAACAAAAAGGCTCATCTGTGCTCGTAACTTAACTGGGGAGACACATCCCAGTGCAAAGGAAGCACCTGCTGCTGTTCCAGCCTCGGTGTTGGGCTGCTCAGCTCTGAACTGCCCCCAGGGCACCCTCTGCCAAATTACCCTCAATTTCTGCTGCCACATCAGTCACAGTTGTCCTTCAAATGTGTGAGGGGAGTAAGTGTTAGAGCTGTTGAAAATGAGAATCAGAGAGTGAGTTGCTTAATGAGTTACTGAGGGTTCTTCCACCCAAAACTACAGCCTTGATCAAACACCACCACTCCCCAGCATCCCTTTTTTCCCTATTTCCCTCCTCCTTCCTACCATACACCTTTTCCAGGCCCAGCCCAACTAGGTCATTTGTAAGCATTTGTATGCTTAACAAATAATCTGCCTTAACCCAGTGGGATTTCAGCATTCACAAGGTCTCCTTCAGCCAGGGAGGGAGTGGGCAAAGGGGGGCAGAGCAAGGGCTGAATTCTCAGGGCAAGGGAAAGAAAAGAGTTGTTCTGAAGAAAAAGCACGAGACTGAGTTCATCCAGAAGACAGAATGAAACCAAATCATTGCCTTCAATATTATGGACTGTCAGCACCAATCCTGGCATGAACATGCCCCACTCTGGCTGTGCAGAGGACCTGACTGACTCACCAGATCTTTAATCAGCACAACTTTAATGTACAGGTAGCCCAGCAGTTTCATCCTGAGGTTTTCTCTGCTTTATGTGGATTTCCCTCACCCATTTTTTTTCCTAAATGTCCATGTGTAGAAAAGAAACACTATCTGACTTTTCAACACCTTGCAGTGAATTGCTCAACTCCTGCATCTCAGAGGATGGTTCTGCTTGGGTTTTGTAGCAATTATCCTTAACCCTCACTTTTGAAGCACACTAGTAAGTAAAGTCTGTGTTAAACAAGAACTTCCAGTAACATTCTAAAGCTTGTTAGTTATTTTTCTTAATGCCCTCCTCAACATGAAACTGGTGCTGTTCGAAAATTAATGTAATTTGGTAATTTGATCTGCATTTCATTTAATAAAAAACCTCCAGAGAAAGATTTTCACTCTCTCCTTTCCCAACCACTGGCAAACTCCTTAAGCCTTCATTTCTCCAAAGCCTGAGCTGGATGGACAAACAAGCAGTAAAAGCAAGCCCAGAGCAGATTTAGGAGGGAAATCTGCATTGTGATTGCAGATTGCCCCACACATCTGAAGAGTTTCCAATGGGAATCCCACTCTGAGTGGCAATCCTGACCCAAAAAGCCAACATTCCCTGTACACAGCGAGCCAGGGGCTTGCCAGGAGCACTCCCAACAGCCCTGCTGATGCTGTACATACTGTAACACACACCACAGGTATGTACACTCAGGCCAGAGCTGAGCTTTGGATGGGGAACCAACCGTGACGATGGGCTGGAAGCAAGCGAGTTGTCAGGGGTTACTCAGGCACATTAACGGGGGCAGCACCGTGGCATTAATTGGAAGCAGAGACCAATGGCAAAGCTGTGCCAGGCGTACCTGGGATGACAGTGGGCTGGGCAGACGTCCTGAAGGCGTAGTGGGCAGGCTTGGATTTGCCCTGCTGGTTCTCTGCTATCACATACACCTCGTAGTCGGCGTTCCAGTCCAGGGACTTGAGCATGACGTGGTCGCTGCCGGACGGGAGCCGGATCTCCGGCTTCCACTCTGGGGAGTGTTTCTGCAGGGCAGGACAGGCAGGAGAGAGCACAGCTCAGTGTCAGGGCAGCCTGCAGGGCCCTCAGATGGTGGGCAGGGCACAGGGGGAGGCTGCAGCACCAGCACACAGTCCCCAGCTCACACAGGGCAGCACATGAGGATCCCACCCATCCACACAAACATCTCCAAGGGGTGGAGAGGATGTCATAGAATCAGTTGGGTTGGAAGAGACCTCTGAGATCATCAAGTCCAACCCTTGGTCCAACTCCACTTTGATTACCAGATCATGGCACTCAGTGCCACATCCAGTCTCATCTTAAAAACCTCCAGGGATGGTGAATCCACCCCCTCTCTGGGCAGCCCATTCCAATGCCTGAGCACTCTCTCTGTAAAGAATTACTTTCTGATATCCAACCTAAACTTTCCCTGGCAGAGCTTGAGCCCATGCCCTCTTGTCCTACTGTTGGTTGCCTGAGAGAAGAGACCAATCCCCACCTGGCTACAACATCCTTTCAGGTAGTTGTAGAGAGTGATAAAGTCTCCCCTGATCCTCCTGTTCTCCAGGCTGAACACCCCCAGCTCCCTCAGCCTTTCCTCATAGGACTTGTGCTCAGACTCTTTTTGGTGATCCCCAGCAACAGGATGAGGAGCAATGGCCATAAACTAAAACACAAGGAGTCCCACCTCAGCCTGAGGAAGAACTTCTTTCCATGGAGGGTGGCAGAGCACTGGAGCAGCTGCCCAAGGAGGGTGTGGAGTTTCCCTTTCTGGAGACATTCCAAACCCACCTGGATGGGCTCCTGTGCCACCTGCTCCAGGTGTCCCTACCTTGCACTGGATGATCTCCAGAGGTCCCTTTCCACCCCAACTACTCTGTGAAATTGGCTCTAAGTGGAGAGAACAAGAGATCCCAAAGCAGCCTTTCTCCTGCTCAGAATCCTGTTTTCTGCAGTACCACACCTGAAGAAAATCCCTCATTTCCCCTCTCATCTTTGTCCCATCACTAGACCATCTTCAGAGGGCAAAAGCTGCAACTTCTGTACCCCTCTGCCTTACAAAGCACTTCTCACATATCTTAGTATGTCAAATTTCAAACATGTGAGTGACAAAGATTTTACCTCTTAACACAGGTCTGGCCTTTCCTACCACTTGCATTCTATTCCCACACAGGCCTGGCCTACAAGATCTCAGCTCTGGGGCTGTGTGCTTGCCCAGGGTGCATGGAAAGGCTGGGCTGGGTCATACTTACAGCCTTGTACTTGATCAGGTAGTGCCTGATGGGGGAGCCACCATCATCCTGCTTGATAACGTTCACTTTGATGGAGTTCCCATCCTCTCCTATGTGCCCCTCCAGTTTGGGAGCGCTGGGTTCCCCTGAAACAACAGGGCAGTCAGGTTGATTGGTTAAAAAACAAATTCCTCAGGGACAAAAGACTCATCAAAACCAGAAAATGCTTCATTACACTCTGGGTATCACATGACCCAGCCACAGAGCACACTGTGAATTGCCAGACCCAAAGACTTCCTGCATTTGGTACTTTGTTTCACCAACACAAGTTCCCGTTTTTGTGTGTGCTTTAATCAGAGGCTGAATGAAGAAGATCCCTCCCTTCCCCAAGAATATCCCAGAGCAAGGGCCAGTTCCTCTCTATTTTTGCTGTACAAGCTGATGTGAACACCTGGAAAACATCAAGGTGGGGTATGTGGCAAACAGGCTGCTCCTGTGGAATGTGGCTGTAAAGAGCATCACTGAAAAGAGACTTTATTCCTGTCATGCAGAGCTGTGTTTGCACTTTGAAAGCTGTTGAGGTTTCAGAGTTGCTGGACCAGAGACTCACTTAAATCAGAGAGGAAAACCCAGACCAGCATCCCACAGCTCTGGTGTAACTATCACAGGCTGGAGAGCCCCGGGCACCTTCACTCTGCTGTAATCACCATTTTTAAAATGAAAAAAAAAGCTATCAGTTCCAAATTTACACCCCTGCCACCAGCAGAAAGTGGAAATGTCATTTGCTTTTGCAGGGCACACTGATTTATTTGCAACCACATCCTTGCAAGCCACGGCTCCCAAACTACTTGGGTTTTATTCAGTTCCTCCATAAGGACGAGCAATGGAAGGATCTCAGTCCCAGCACTTTCTTCTTGCATCTCTACTGTGACACTTCTGCCAACCAAGTCCAACCCACAGGTTGTGAGAGGCCACACTGACACCCCTTCTCCCCCTTGGACCTGGACTATTCTGCCCAATTTCTTTGCAGGTAATTTGAGCAAACCCATCACTGACAAATCAGCTGCCCTTGGCAATTCCAGCAAACTCCTGCTATTAATTCCACTGGTTGTGTCATTGCAGGAGCCCAACCCTTACAGATGTTTTCTCTAACAATTAAAGTTTTCTATCTAATCACAGCTATGCACATTTGATGGATTTGGAGAGTATTTCTATTTACCCATGTGAGTGGTGAGCAGCTCATTTAGAGCTGACTACAGAAATTATTCAGAGAATCCAACAGACAAGGCCCATCCTGTGTTCTGCTGGGCACTTTGAATCAAAATACTCTTCCTGAAGGTTTTCAGTCCCAATCTGTGTCCAGGTTTGCTGATGCTGAGCACACCCCTGGCTGTCCTGGCTCTGGTTCTGCTCCAGCACCTCTGGCTTTACCTGCAGAGCCACCTGTGCTTTGGCTTTCCTGAACAGACACACAGGGAGGTCAAACACAGCTCAAAACTGATCCAGTTCTCTTTGCACCCCACAGGGAGCAACACCAAAACTCTGCAGGAGTGAGATCTGCAACCTGAGAGCCTCAGTGTGAGCAAATGGGAACCAACCCAGGAGGTTCAAGAGACATTTGTGACTTTTTAAAAGCTCAGCCTGCAGCTGAGAATAAAACTTTAAAAGACTTCTTTCTGTTGAGTACTACTAAAAGGGAAAGGAAATAATATGCCAGTAGTACTAAGATCAACCTAAAAACCATCCTCAATTCTAAATCTGTTCTGTCTGGATTTGCATTCAGCTCCTAATGGGAAGCACATGCATTTCTGACTGGCCAGAGAAAGGTTCACCTTCCAATACAACTCAGAAGTTGATCTGCATCAGTAATCTGAAGCTGTTTCCCCCCCTCCCTCCTGCCCAAAGAAAGAATTTGAGCACATCTTCCTTGGTGAAATATCAATGAGAAAACTGCAAGACTTGGACTGACACAGAAATTTAGGATTAATTCCATTTTCTTGCACACTACCACAAGCTCTGCCATTCCAGCTGTGCCAAGGCAATCACCCTCCTGGATACCCAGATGTGGGACACACACACTCGTGTTTCACAGCACACCAGCTTCCCTCAGGGATGCACAGGACCAACACTCCCTTTTTCCAGGTTGTATTTTGCTTTTCCAAATCCCTGCTCTGCCTCTATCCCCATTACAAGGCTCCCACACACCAGCTGGACACTCCAGAGCTGGATTCCACTCTGGGACATAACAGATTAACCAAGCAATTTATGGGGTTTTTCTTTCCTCAATCCTAAAAGAAAAACATCACCCAGAAATTTATCGGTTTGGGCTTATTGAGTCAAAATTTGAGTTCAAGAAGCTGTTCTGCAATAACAAGGATGATTCACCAATAATTAAACCAATCCAGAAGCAAATGTCTGGTTCTGTAATTTTTTACCCCAGGAACCAGTTCCCAGTAACAGATGGAACACTGGCCTGGCTGGACACTGAGCCACTGCAGAAACCTCTCCAAGCAGCAGAGCTGAACTCCTGCTGTATTTTCTGAGGGTGAGGAACAAATCACTGAGCCCTGGACAGCACAGCCTCAGCATCTCTTGGTGCTCTTCCCCTTCCTCACCTCAGAGAGTTAATTAGCAATAAGGAGAGGATTTGAAGTGGTAAAGGAACACTGTACTTAAAGAATCTGACCTTTTCTCTAACACAGGTTAGATTTTTTTTTTCCAGTGCTTGAGCACCAAGACTAATAGAAACATCCTCTGAAAAGATGCTCCTTCTTGATTTTAAATGTCAGAGATGCTGCTGCACTTTATCTACAGCCATTCCCATGATTAATTACCTTCTCTGCTGAAACTTTTCCTCACTTTGAATTATCTGGTTTCTACATCCTGATTCCCTCCCTCCCCAATACTTCAAATCACTTCTGCTCTGAGAAACATTCAGATCAAATGGAACACAGACCACTCCTGAGGGCTGAAAGCCAACAGGTGGACAGTGAAAAACTTCAGTTTTCCCTCCATAATGACATGGCATTTAGTTTCTCTTAAGCAGGTGGATGGAATCCAGAGAACAGGGCTGTAAAATTAAAAATGGGTTAGTGTGTCAAACAAAGGAGGAAGAAGTTTAGTGGGAAAAGTTTAGTCCAGCAGAATCACAGCCCTATAATGAGTGAAAATGTGAGTAGCTGAAGAGAGAAGGTTGTCATCAGGAGGTTAGAGAGGCAGCTCATGCTCACAGACATGCATCCTCCCTACAGCACTGAAAAGCAAAGACCATTACAGGGGTGGGTCATGCCTGGGGATCTCCCATTTACACCGAGCTCACTCTGCAGAAATCTGCCCCTTTCACCCTTCTCAGAGGCATTTTCCAGCTTTAATGTTCCACAAAATGTGGGTTCCCTAAGAATCCCCTCTGTGGTGCTTGGCTTAGGGAGAGCAAACAGCTCCACACATGCCAGAGTTGTGTCATCATTTTACACAGATCTGCTAAAATCCTCTCTGTGCAGGACGAGGGATGCAGGACCTTGTGCTGCCACAATCCTGAGCCAGGTTTAAACCTCACCCATAGGACACTCTTCAGGGGAAAAGTAACCCAAAGAGGTGCATTACCTATGGGAGAAGCCAACAGATGTGTCCTCCTTTCCCAGCCACCGGGTTTAACTCTCAGAAAGGAGCATCCTCTGCTGAGGTGTGAGGTGTGACTGAGGCTGGCACTGCCCTGGCAGGGCACACACCCCTGCCAATGCAGTGGGAAGCTCACACATCCCTTCTTTGGACTCCAGATGTGACTCAGAATGAATCTGAGGGACTGGCCATGAAATAAGGACTTCCCTGCAGGCTCCCCCAGGGCTGAATCACTGCCTGCTGCTCCCACACGTGGTGTGAGGGGAGCTGAGGACAGTGCTCTGAGCATCACATTGTCCAATGGCTTTGCACCCACTCCTGCCAAGCCATTAACAGCAAGAACCTCCTGCTGCAGGGAAGCAGGAGGTGGTTCCTGGAACCCCTGCACTGTTCAGTTTGTGCTCAGAGCTTCCTTGGCCTAATAACCACTCTGATGTGGCTGCATTTCACAAGGTGTTTTTATTACCTGGTTTTCAGAGGGTGCCACAAGCACCAGGAGTGGATGAAGCTGTGGGCAAACTTCGTGTGGGGAGAGAAGAGAATACCAAAAAATCAGCACAAACTTCTGGCTGGTCCCAGGGCACTCAGTGTGTGCTGGAGCCCAGAAATAACAGCAGTGCAGCTCAGAGATCTTTCACCACATCTCTCCTCTTCACACTTTGGAAAGCAGCTCAATCTGGTTACCAGACACTGCAGCACTTTAGACTGAGCTTAAATCCTTGCCCAGCTGGCACCAAGGGAAGATGCTGCATCCTTGCTGTGCTCAGAGAGCACAAACTGCTACTGATGGCAATTTCTGCAAGAGGAACAAGGAGGGAGCTGATTTCTGCAATCTCTGCCCATCGTGTAAATGGGAATAGATTTGACCTACAGAGTCACAAGTGGAAAGAGACATCAAGGAAAGTCTCCAGGAGTGGTAAATACACTGAGAAACAACAGGTGGGGAGGCTGCAGAATGCACACAAGAGAAGCAAACACCAACAGTCAAAAATAAGGAACAAAAACCATGCAAAAACGAGACAACCAAGGCTTCAACCCTCCTGGATCTCTGCCAGGGAGGGAAGAGACACAGAGAAGAGGGGTTTCCTCTGTGCATGCAGTCATGTGGGAAGGTTACTGGTGTTAGTGTGGGTTTCCTGGCCAACCCCAGCCTAAATCCTTTCCTGGTGCTGGTTCAGGACCACAAGGTGATTTCAGAATTCACAGGTTGAGAAGAGCCAATTGCTTGCTGGTTTTCACAACTCCTTGCTGAGCTGGGGCAGCAGGAGAATTTCCCTCCCTCCCTCCCTTCAGATGATGCAGAGCATTAAAGTGAAGCTGTAAAAATCACAAGGCTGCAGAAATTGTTTCACTGCCTCACGTTTACTTGGAGACTGATTCCATCTCCATCAAGGGTCACCCATTTGCTTCTTGGCTTCATGGAGATCAGCACCCACTGTGACCTGAGCTCAGGCTCCCAAATGCTCTGTGGGTGGAACAAGGAGCTGTGGCAAGGAAGGAGCAACAGCACCTCTGATGGAAGTGGGGTGAGCTGGAGCTGCATGAACTCTGTGGGTGCTGTTTTATAGTACATATACAATATATATGGCATTATATAACAATATATATATAGTATTTTATAGTTTAGCTCCCACTCTTAAGTTTTACTCACAATAGAAAAAATAATTTCCTGTATCACAATGTGACACATATTCCCAATAAGGAGATTTCACAAATAGAGAATTTAATGTTCTTTTGGATGGCTACTCAACATGCACAGTGTGAGTGTGTGTATGTACATACATATCCATATAAATGTGTATTGGAGAGGGTCAAAATGCTGCTAAAAGCACCAGGAGAGATGGTGTTGCCAGGGCCTGAGCCACAATTTCCCCTAAATACCAGTCTGTGGTTGGCACCCTGAGAGGCAAAAGGATTTTGGCCATGGGTGTTCAAGCCAGAGGGTGTTTTAGGACAGCTCCCTGCTGGGCTCTGAGAGTGAAGAAGCAAATGGCTGAGCCACGTGATTTTTGCCTTGTTTTTTTTTGGTTTTCCCTTCAGGATCTTTTCCAAGCTCAATGCAGGAGCCTGAAGTTGAGTGAATGCAGAAGTTGAGTCCTTCACATGCAGCAGGTGCTGAGCAACTTCTCCACAAGGGCTCGTGGGAGGATTTGGGGAGTGGTGCAATTTGGAGCTCCCTGGTCAGCGACCAGAGGGCAATCCTCACCCCAAATCTAGGCAACCAATCAGAACAAAGTGTTTTACCTTCTGTTCACCAGCGAGGACGACATCAGCAGCACCATGCAAGCCACATGACAAAGTCACATGATACGCACGCACATGATTTGGTTGAAAGGAAAGTGGAGGAGGTCACATGGAAAATACAAAAAAATTAAAAAACTGATGTAAACAATGGGCAAGGGAAAAAAATCAACAACAGAATTACAGACTAAATAAAATAGGAGCAAAATTAAATTAGCCAGTATATATCAGAAACACTGGGGAGACAGTAAAACCGCCTGGAAAATAAGAGTATTAAACCACAGAAAGCACTGAGTTATGACCTGGGTTAGGCACAGCTGTGTCACTGCTTAGTGGTAGCAGTCAGGAAACAAAAGGGACAAAAATTATTGCAGAGCGTGTGCCAGAACTGCTGAAGGAATCCACAAGACTGTTGGAAAGAAAAAGGGAATATTGTTACTCAGAAGCAGCAAAGGTGAAAGGGCCAAAATCAGCCCCCAGGGAGGACAAACCTTGGCATCCCACACTGCAGGACAAACATCTTCCTAAATAACAACAGGAGAGAAAAACCTGCTGTGTGTGTGAACATTTCCAAGGACAGAGCTTTCCATCAAGGAGCTGCAGCTGGAATTTGGCCAGTGGGAGTGCCCAGGGGGTGCCCCAGCTCTGCCCACAGCCTGGGCACCTGCACTGGGTGCCACTGGGAGCTCTGGGTGTGCAAGGGGCACTTCTGGCAATGAGGGAGGGATAAAGGGCTCTGCTCTGGAATTAATTACAAAGATGGCCCAAGGAACACAGCAGAACATGAGGGAGTGTGCAGGGTGTGACAGGGGAATGGAACAGGAGTCAGAGTGGAGCACACACCAAGTCCTTGCTCCACTTCCCTTCCTGAATTACCCTCTGCTTTATAACTTGCATTTTTCATGCTCATCCCTCTGTCTCATCTTAATGAGGCGACTTCACAGAGCTCTGGTACTTCCCTGTTAATTTGATATATGGAGAATTAAACCCTTAATCTTTTGGGTGCTTGTCTCTGACAAGATTAAAGACACACCATTACTGGGGGAAAAAACTGATGGTACAAAATCCATTTGTTACAACTCAGCTCTCAATCCATTCTCTCTAGTTATAAATACAGACTCACACAACTCCAGGCAGGTGCCCCACGAAGGAGGGAAGTTTAAGACTTGCTGTGAGATTGCCTGGGAAGTGTCTTCTGGTCTTAAAAAAAACGTATTTCCAAATCTGCAGGAAGCTTTATATACCCCAGGATACTTCAAAACAGGCAGGAGTGGTTGCCTTTCAGATTGTTCCTCATGAGACAAAGCCTTAGCAGGAAATGAAGGGCAGCATAAATATCATTAAATGGTTTGGGTTGGAAGGGACCTTGAAGATCATCCAATTCCAACTCCCTTCCACTAGACCAGGTTGCTCCAAGCTCCCTCCAGCCTGGCCTTGATCCATAATGGAAAAGCTTTTAGGACACTGAAGACATTTGGAAATATTATCTTTGGTTTAAAACTGTGCCATCATCCCACCCCCGTGGGTGCAGTCAGGACAGTTCCTGCAAGAGAACGAGGTCCTGGGACACACAGAGCTCTGTGCAGGGGCTTTAATTCTGGCAATCTGAAAACACAAGGCCTTCCAGTCTCTCTCAGAGCCACTGGACCAAAGAACCTGCTAAAAATGTCATTTATAGCTCCTGTTACTACCAGGGCTTGTTAAGAGGCACAGACCAGTGACCAGCTTAGATGTGGATCTTATTTTTTAAAAAGCCTGAAGAGATGTAGTTGTGTCTGTTCTGTGAAAATGCTTCTCCCTGAGCCCCCAACTAACTACACCTTAGAGCTGGCCCTGAACATGAAATTCCTGTGGACAAAGGGACCTTGGCATTGTTTGCCTTGGGGCACTGCAATGGCACCTCCTGGATTCCAGCTGGGCACAGGCAGTGGCTGAGAAAATAAACATCTGAACTTGCTGCTACATCTGGGAGGGGTGGAAGGGAAAGGAAAAGAGAAGTGTGAGAGACAAATGAATTAATAGACACCTGGTATCAAACTCACTTTTTAGGCAAACGGGCTTCCCACACATGGGTTTGTCTTATTACAACAAATACTTGGGGGACAGGCCTATTTTGTGGGGAAATAAATTCCAAAGCAAGAGTCACCAGCTCCTTGGGATGCCTTTCCCATTCTGAATTGACTGGATGCACTGTGAAAGATAACACAGACTTTACAGGGAAATCCCACAGCTTTCCACCTGAATGTCTCTTGCTCAGTGTCCTCCACCTCCCTCACCCTGCAAATCAAACCTCTTGGCCAGTATTTAGTAAACATGACAGGAGTTCCCAGAGATTCTGCAAAGCCAGGAGACTGGATAGGAGAAACATTCATGTTAGTAGCCCATCTGAAAAATAATCCACTTTTTCAGTGAGCTCAGACATTGCAAGGCAGACAAGATTCCTCAGTGGAGAGAGCTGCAAGAAAACCTTCATTACTGCCACTGGTACAGAACTATTTACTGGAGCAACCTCAGAGGATTAATTCCAGGGAGATTCACGTTCTTCAACCTCTTAACATGACTATAGACATCTTTCATATGCTACTGATCACATAAAGTCAAAAACTCCCTAAAGCCAGTGAGGAAACTCTCTTCAGCTTCATTAGGTTTCAGTTCCTGTCTTCATGATGCCACCCAGCAACTCTCATTTTCTAATTGCTCTTGGTTTCATTCACTGAGCCACCGAGGTCAGGGCAGGGTAAAACACAAGATCATTCAGCAGCAGCAGCAGTGATTAAATGATGCAGAGTTAGAAGAGCATCTGCCCTGTGCCAGTGCTCTTTTTCTGCTGCTGAGTATCACATATTGCTGTGCTGCAGAACAGCCCAGCATACAAATGTGGCTGCTATTTGCATAAATTGAGAATGTGCACAAACGACAGTGAGAGGTCAGATCTGCTTCTGGTCAGTGGAAACAGCTGAGCTTCAAATGTGGGTGAAAATGGAAACTTTTATCCTTAAAAACCCCCATCCCTCCTCCCCCACACACAGCCCCCTGCTCCCAAACCAGGAACAAGTGTGGAAAATGTTTATCATGGATTAGCTCTCAGCATCTTTTCTGGGCAAAGATTCTTCTCAAGGAACCAAATGTTCTGCAGAGCATTAACCCAACACTTCCCTCCAAGGGAAGCCCACACAGAGTCTCTGCCTCCTAAGGAATAAAGGATTATTAGCAGACTCTGCCCTTTGCCCTCTCCTCCCCATCCTCCAGGTCTGAGGAGAATTAAAAGGTCTCTTCAGCAATTCAGAACCACTGACACTCCAGTGTATCAGGAACTGGGGTTTGGCACTGTGAATAAACACACTGCAGGAAGGAACTCGTTGGTTGTGGTCACTGGGAGATAAAGGACATGGGTAGGACCACAGAACATGCCAGTTATAAATGCAATAATAATTACAGGGGGTTTAATTCCTTTTGCTGGCCATGCTATCCATCCCAACCCCCCAAATTATCACATATTTCATGCTTTTAGTATTTGCCAGTCAGAAGCAATGACCCATTTCTAACCCACTGCAGGTCTCCAGCTCAGAGACCACACTCCCAGGAACACAGACATGGATTGTTGCAAACCAGAAGAGCAGCATTTGGCTTTGCACAAGTGATTAGTTGCTCCAAACACACAGAAGCACCATGGAAACCTGAGGTTTTCCTTCAGTGGTTTTCTGTTTCTTGCATGACTTTGTTGCAAATATTTGCTTGGCTTTTGTCCTGACATGTGACTGATTGTAAATGTCCTACAAGCAGGGATTAAAGTCACAGAGGTGACAGCCCCACTCAGTCTCAGGCAGGTGTGGCCCCAAACTCTGAACAGTCCAAACCAGACATTTCCAAATGGTTATTTTGGGTACAAATCAACTCATGCAACTTTTTTAGCTGTTTTTCCTTGGACTGCTCAGATCCTTCTTCCCTGATCCAGCTTCACCAGGAATGACTACCCAGCCAACAAGGGACTGGGCAAGAACTGAGGGAGTCTGAATCCAGTCCCATCTCAGATATGGATTTCTTGGGAACTTTAGAGCTCTTTTAAGGCAAGCAGGACACTGGTGGGAAGCTGGGGCAAAGCTCCCTCTCTCCTGGAAGATATTCTACCTCCTCATTTGCATCTTCTTTCAGCATCCAAAGCTCAGCTTTAACATCAACTGTATCTCCCTGTACTCAAAGAAAACAGAGCAAGGCAGGGAAGCAAGAAGATTATTTAATCCACATCCCTTTTGCAAAGGCAGCTTTAACACTAAAATCACTACTGGGAAACATGGAAGGAAAATATTCCCTTTGGAAGTGATAATTTATATTTCTTCTTCCCCCACCTCTCTCCCTCTCTGTGTTCCTTCTAAATCTTTTATTTCCATTTTTTTAGCACATGCCTTGGAGGAATGGTGGGAAGGAGATGCAGAGTGGCACCATGCTGGGATCTCAACATGCTCACACAACCCATGAATGCCACACTGTTGGCCAACAGACACCAAAGTAATGCAATCTAGCACTTGAATGCCCTCCAGAAAGGGCTGCAGCACAACAAACAGCACTCCAGAGCAAGGGGAGCAGTTCCCAGCTACTCACTCGGTGGCTCTGGGCTTTGGGATGCAGCAGGAGGCTGAGTTGCTATGGAAACGGGAAGGATGGGCAGGACACGCCAAGGTGAAGCACACCATGGAAACGAGGGGAAGAGGCAGGGGCAGGGGGGACAGAAAGGACACACAGGAGGGTGAATGAGAGTGAGAACCATCTGAATGATTAGGGCAGAGGGTGCTACCTAAAGAGGCTGCAGAAACGGTGCCCTGCTGCTGTTTGCCAACCCCTCTCCCCAGGGAAAGGACTCCACTGTTCCTTCCCACCTCCATGCACTATGTCCAGAACATGCAGAAAGGAGGAAAAGGGACTAACAGCCCTAAAAGTGTGAGCACTTTGGGAAATCAATGAGTTCTGAGAGCAGCTGACAGCCTGCAGAGCACTGCACTCCCCAGGCTGTACAGGCACTGATACAGGGACTTCCAGGACAGAGAGACAAAAAAGCCTTTAATTCCAAAAGTCCTGGAAAGAACAAAGCAGGAGACACAGGAGCTGGGAGGGATTTCTCTACTATCCTCCATAAAATCTTTAAAACCAAAAGAATTATCAGTGTAATGTCTCCAAGAACCACAGTGACAGAAAGGGGTAAATCAGATGCCAGGAGAGGCTGGAAAGCAGCCCCATGGGGAGAGATCTGGGGGAAAAAAATACAGCAAAGCAAGAAAAAACCACCCAGGGAGGTTAGACAGACTGCACCACACCCAGTGAGAAGACCATGCAGAGCAACGTGGCCCCAAGTGGACCTTTCTGCCATACTCACTCTCTGCTAAACGGGAGGTGGGAGCAGCAGGACTTGCTAAAGGAAGAGAAAGGCAGGTGAGGAGGAGGTGATTCCTGTTCAGCACTGCCAGCAGGGAGAAGGGTACAAGATTTGGGATTGGGGGGTTATTTTAGTGTTGGTTTGTTGGGTTGGGGTTTTGTACACCAAGATATTTTGGTAGCAAACCCACCCACAGGAGAACCCAGAGCTCCCAGTGCTCCCAGGTGTGAACGTGCTTGGAAGAGCAGAATGGGCTTTGAAAATGAAAGATGTGCTTTAGTCCACAAAGAAGGAGAAGAACTGGAACTGACCCCACAAGGCAGCAGAGCTGGGGACTATGGATTGACTGACAGCCCATTGTCACATTAGAAACCAGCAAAAGACTCCACACCCCATGTGATTTAATGCTGTTCAGAGCCACGTACCTGTCCCCAGGTGATGGACACGAGGCTTGGCAGACAGATCTGATGGAGTGGCTGAAACAAAGCTTTTAATGTTCTTTTTCCTCTCTTCTTAATTGGATTTTTTCCCTTCTCCTGCAGTACTGATGTGCACACCCCAGCCCTGATCTCCCTTGGGCATCATTGCTGTGTCCAACTCAGAAGGGCCCCCCAAACCCTGAGAGCTGTAACACTAACCATGATTACCTTCAGAGAAGGGATATAATTACTTCTGCTGGAATTAACAGGCTCCAAACAATTTCAGGCCCCAGACTGCACATATGTTCTGGAAATGTCTCCCAGGTGACTCCCTAACTGCTGCAATTTGCAATTGTCTGTCCATCTGTCCCTTCATTCATCCAGCCTGACCAGCAATCCATCCCTCCTCTCAGTGCTCCACTATTGTACAATACAGTTTTTATGGAAAAATAGCACAGGCATGGTTTGAACACTGAAATTTGGGTAAAAAAATATACAAAAATTTAAAAAAAATCTTTTCTGTTTTTTCACTTCAGCTTCAGAAATCTCCAAGGATGTGACAGCAGATTCCCCAAGCTTGTCCATGCAATCTTTGGGAATAACAGCAGTTCACCACAAGGACACATTAATAAGGAGAATAATTCTCCCTGAGATAAAGAGGGTTCTTTCAGCTCTATTGATTAGCTCTGGTTGGAACAGCAAACAGCGATGGAGCCCCCAACGTTTCACTGACAATTAAACATATCCATCACATTTCTGACTCACTCTGCACTGGGAAGGGGGAAACATGCACTTTTTGTATTTAGTATGAGGTTTATTTATTGAAGTACACAATCTACACAAGTGCTGGAAGACTGTCCCAAAGACTGATGGTAAAAATTATTAGTGAAAAGAGGCAAAAAATGTGGGTTTTTTTTCTTGAAGTTTTTGCTTTCAAAATTGTAAAGATATCAAAAATTTAGAAATTTTTGGTTGGCTCTTCATTGGTCTAAACCAGACCTACAATTTAGCTAAAATTTCTTCTTCTTTGTTTTCCCTGAATTGTCTGTATTTCATTAAAATGTAACAATTTTTAACTGATTCATAAATATGAAGCCTTCCACTACTTCACTCTGTAGTCAACACACCATCTACTGTTATGATTAGACAATCACTACATTAAATATTTCATTGCATGCTTTACACTAAAGACAAATGTGTTAAGCCCTAATTCTGTTCTAAAAAGAGCAGTATCACCCACAGCAGGTGACTATTCTAATGTCAGTCTTGTTAGGAATTGGACACTACCAGTTACTCCATTCCTAGAAACCCTGAGAGGAAAAAGGCACTAAATTAAAAGCTAATGCTCTGTATGTTAGAGGAACACTCTAGAAACATAAAAAGAGAGTGAAGGAAATGCAGAGAGCACTTACGTGGGTGAGGGATGCCTGGCAGTTTATCCATGGATGGAACACACACCAAAAAGAAATAAAAAACACAAAGATAGACACAAAAAAATGTAGAAGATGTGAGAAGAGGAAATAGAGAACGTGGAGCTGGAAAATCAAAATCCCACGTGCCCTGCCCCACACTGCTCTGCTCAGCAGCTCTGGGGAGGCAGAAGTTGGCAGACAAAAACCAAGACCATGCACAGCTCAGGGGCCTCCAAACATGCATGGGATGGGCTGGGAATTGCTGTGGACTCAGGAGAAGGCCCTGCAGTGGCTTCAGAAGAGCTACAGAACAGGTACAGAGGTCTGGGTGTGATGGTGGGAGGAAGAACAGGCTGAAGATCTGAATGCAGGGGAATAACGGAACAAAGAAGAACCACAGGAGAACCACCTCCCCCTGGCCTGCTTTGGTCACATCTCCCAACCCACTCTACTCCTTTTCCTTCTCTCTCTCCCTCCCATCTTGAATAACCCTCGTTTTTAATTCTTGAGGGATGGTGGTGTCCCACACTCTGTGCCTGTAGTGGAAGAAGACCCAGGTACAGCACAGAAGAGGCTGTGGAATCCCTCATGGATGGAGGGATGTGCAGAAAAGAGAAACCCCCTCCCTCCTCCCCTTCTTCCCCCAGCTCATGGCCATGATGTGGTGAACATCTTAACTTCTGATTTGCAAAGAACACCTGCCTGGAGACAGAGACATCACATTCTCTAGCACCAATGCCCTTCTCAGCTGCTTTGATATAAATCCTCCCTTGCACAGTCCCTTCTCTTTGGCAACACACCAAGTTCCTACTGGCAACTCAAGGCACCAACCAGCACAAATTAAACAGCTCCTCTGCCTCTTCCCTTCAAAGAAGACTTTTAATTAGCATGGAAATCCACTAAAATCCAAAACCCCCCAAGAACAAAGGGTGCAGCCAGGTCTGTGAGTGCAGAGGTGTGATCCATGCATGGCACAGATTCCCTGGAAAGACTCAAGGCAAGGGGACCAGGGCAACAGGGCCAGGGCTGGGCTCTACTTACGAACTGGCTGTGTCTTGAACTCGGAGGGCAGGCTGATCTCCCCCACACCTTTGCCATTGATTGCAGACAGTCTCACTGAGTAGGTGGTCTCAGGCTTCAGGCCAGTGATGGTGATGGTGCCCTCCAAGTTGGCTGGAGCACACACAGGGGAAGGGAAAGCAAAAAAAAAGCTCAGGGCTCATTGTGTTATGAAGGAAGAAATAAGCTTTTATTTTCCTGCACAGACACAAAGGGAAGAATAAATCCCATCCTATGCGATCACATCACTCCAGTGGAGACCTGACAGAAGGACTTCAGTGCCAGACAGGATTGGTAATGAAGATTCAGCTCTGGAATAGAACTTTACACAGTCACAGAACCACAGAATATTCTGAATTGGAAGGGACTCACATGGATCATCAACTCTCCAGTGAATGGCCCATACAGGGACTGAACCCACAACCTTGGCATTATTAGCACCAGGCTCTAACCAACTGAGCTCATGTCTAATCCTCCCAAATCAGAATTATTTTGGTTTATTTGACTTACAGATCCATTTTAAGCACTGAGCAGTGCTGTAGATTGCTCTAACAAGACAGGCTGTAATGGGAGGCAGCTTTGCTGCTGGAACAGGAGGGGTTCTTTTCCAGGGGGAACTGAGGGGCTGAGAGGTGAGGCTGGAAAAACCTTCTGTGGGAAGCAGAGACACTACCCAGGCAGCAAGTGAAAACTCATCTGCTTCCAAGCACAGGGTTCTAACTCAGAGAGGATGGTGTGGACAGGGAAGGGGTACAGAGGTGAACACAGCACTGGCCACACCCTGTGTGCTCTGTCACACCTGTACAGCCCTCAGCACACTCATTTCCAAGTGAAAACACAACCTGTCACTGCACAGCAAATGTTTAACAGCTTTTTTGGGGCCTTATTAATTACAGGAGGTGAAACTGCAAAGCTGTGGAACCCTCCACTCTGGATTTTCCCCAAAGGAAAGTCGGTCTGTTGAGGTTCAGGTGGGAGAGGTTCCACCTGGATGTGTTGCCCTACCTTCTTTTGCATCATACAACCTGGAATGCCACTCTCCCTCGCCCAGGGCCCTCCACTCTGCCTTGTACTTGAGGATGGGAACCCCTCCCGTGGCTTCAGGCTCATCAAACTCCACCTGGGCAGTGCTGGAATAGGGCTCCACTCTGTCGATGGAAGGAGAGGATGGAGTGTCTGTGGGAACAAGGGAGAACAAGCAGAGATGCAGGAGGGATCAGTGACAAGGAAAACAGCACACTGGGGGCATCAACCACACCCTCAGCATGGCTTCACAAAGGAGAGGAGGAGGATGGGCCCGAGGAGACTGTTTAGGCAGCTTTTACAATGTTAATTAGTGCAGAGACCTTTATCTTGTCTCCTCTCTATGAGGCTGGAGACTCCAGTCCCTTCTCTAATTGGGGACAACCAGAGCAGTGTAACAGAAGTATCCTGGATGCTCTTCTGTCCCTGCAGTCCCTTCCATGGGGTGCTGCCAACACAGAACTGGACCATTCCTAGAGCTGTCTCTGTGGCACCCAGAGCCCCTGCCAGGTGTGCTGCAGTCAGACACAGGGTCCCCCTGCCTGGGACAGCTCTGAGGTTTGCATCGTGCACTACCTGTACCATTAGGAGTATTTTGCTGGTTTTGAGAAGTCCCTGTGCACACAAATGGAATGTCTGTCAGAAATTTAAGATCACAGCTCTGCCCAAGGGTGCTGGAAGCACAGATGAGACCCTTCAGAAACAAGGAAAGAGAGATGCTGAGCATCAACAACCCAAGCCAAAATCTCTAACAGGCAGAAACAAGGAAACAGAGATGCTGAGCACCTACAACCCAACCCAAAATCTCTGTGAAAGCAGAGGTTGGCTCTCCTGCTAAACACAAACTAGAGAAGAAGGGCTGCTCTGTCCCCTCCCTCCAGTGCTGCACACCCACCCCCTGGCCCCTGCCTGGGCTGCTCACCTGCCTGCACCAGGATGAACTCGGAGGACTCCTGCCCGATGCGGTTCACAGCAGTGCAGTTGTAGTTCCCAAAGTCATTCTCCGAGTCTGGGGTCACCTGTGGGAGGAATGAAGGCTCATGCTCAGATCAGACAACCCTTTTCACTCTGCATTTATCTGGAGAGACCCTGCAATGAAGTCCAGGTGTCTGCAGGGGAGAACTGCAGTGGGCAAAAATCAAAGGCAACGAGGAGATTTTGTTTTCCATTACCTGATTTTCTCACCAGAAACATCACACAACTTCACTTCTACCCTTGCAAAAGACTAAACTCCTTCACCATGAGGAACATCAATTATTTTGAGCCTCCCTTCTGCCCTCCTGGCCTTTCCTCACCTCCAGGTAACTTGCTGAGGGAGTGTTGTAGATCTTGATGTTGCTGTAGTTGGAGCTGGGGAGCAGCTGCCCATCCCGGAACCAGGAGATGACAGCACTGGGGTAGGCAAACACCTCACAGGTGATGTTCACTTGGTTTCCTTCCCAGGTATACACAGCCACAGGGCCCTGCAGTTTGGGGGCATCTGCAAGACACACATTGGTGAAGGCAATTTGAGGCAGCCAAGCTCCTAAAGCAGCCCAGGCAGCCTCACTGTAAGGATCCCTTGGCTGGAGTCCACTTTGATGCGGGAAAGGGAATCTAATATTGGAAATGGGAACTGTCCTCTCATCTGGGGGGATGGGGAGTGTCTGTTGCTGAAGGACATAAGGAGGAGACCTGCTCAGTAATCCCAAAGCTGCTCCTGTGCAGTGTGGGAGGAGCAGACAGCATGATACAACCAGGAGATTATGCCAGGAAGTTTTTCCAGGAAGAACTCTGCTGCACCCAGCAAATGGGACTGCAGCAGATTCGTGGCCCCACAACCTTCCCAAGGTGCAAAGAGCATCCCAGCTGGAGGCTCAGAGCAGTGTAGGCACTCCAGCTCCATCTGCTCACAGTGAGCTGCTTCCCACACCCTCACCCTCAGCACCAGCACATCCCGAGCCGCAGCTGCCTTGGTCTCACCACAGGGACAGGGAAAGCAAAGAGTCCCCCTGTGGACACCCTGGCCAGCCCACCCTGCCCTCCTTACACTGCACTTCGAGGTACATGGCCTGGGAGTCCTGCCCGATGGTGTTGCTGGCCGTGCACACGTACTCGCCGGCGTCCGTGTACTGGATGTCCTTGAGGGTGAGCGACGAGACCCGCGCGTGGCTGCGCACCACGATGCGCCCGTCCAGCGTCTGGCAGGGGGGAGAACACGGTCAGGGGCTGCCCCCCAGCCTGGGGGGCACTCTGAGGGCATGGGAACAAGGGCAGGTCAGGCTCATGCCAACCCTGCAGTGCTCGGTGTTGGGAGGGGAACCCAAGGCATCTCCCAAAGCTACAAGAAGGCTCCTGGTCACACAGGGCCAACTGCAGTGACCCAGAGCACTCAGGAGAAGGGGGAAAGGAAATGAAGGACCAAACTACATGTCTGAGGACAGCCAGAGTCAGGCTGCTCCCCAGAGTGAGACCTGCAGAGATCCAGCTCTGGTTAAAGACTTTTGCCAGCATGCAAGAAACAAAAGAAACCTCCCCAATGGCTACTGTGCTTCCACTCAGGGAATTCAGCCCTTCCTGTTCTCCCACCAGGATAGGATTTATTTCAGAGTCCTTGCAGTGGCATTAGTAAGAACAGATCCAGAATTCAGAGTCAAATAGTGCAAAAAGAAAGCTCAGACCTTTCACCCGAACGAGGCACATGAACAGAGAAAAGTGCAGAGAGGCACAGGAAGAGAGAAAAGGGCAAGAAAGCTCCATGAGCCTGCTGGAAACAGCCCTGTGGTGCTTTAAGAAAGTTCTAGAACCACCTCCCCCATGCAATAAAGTGTGGGGACATCACTGACAGAGCCCAGGGATGTAAAACCCAGGCTGCCATCTGCTCCAGGGGACTGCACCCACCCAGCCATCCCACCCCACAGCAGGCTGGGGTTGTTTTCCTCTTCAATTTGTGACCAAAGCCCAAGTGCTCTGTTCATACTTGAAGCACACAAGGCCATGGACTCCTCTCTCCACCCTGGTGCTTGTGCTTCAGCTTGGAAGCTTTAAAGCACCAACTCTCTCATCCAATTTCCCAAGTGGCACAAGGGAATAAATGTGGTCCCCTCCTGGCTCTGCCTGCTGCTGCAGCCCCCTCTCCTAATGCAATCCATGCTCCAAGAGCATTTGTTTTCTTGGAAGATGCAGCACAAGCACTGAGATTATGAGTAGAACCCTGAGGATTTTAAAGAGCCAAGTGCACTGAGCTGGAGCACAACATCCATCTCGGGGATCTCAGGCAATCAGAGCCCCTGAGCCTGAAGCCTCTTTCTGTGCTGAGCTTGTGGTCTCAGACTCTGAGACTGAGAAAGTTTCTACAATTGTTCCCTCTGTTAATTTTAATATCAGTTCACAAAACAGGATCCCTTGATGACACAAGAACAATTATAGGTGGGTTTTTCCTCTTTTCCCCTGCACACAGGTCTCCTGCAATCCCTGATCAATGCCACAGACTCCATCCCTCTGCTGTGCCTGGCCCCCTGTGCTGTGGGAATAGTTATTCCATGTACATGTGCTGCCTTGGGTATCATTTCCCAGAACCTTAACAACACACTGTGTCCACTGTGGTATCACACAACTAAATCCTGCTTTCCTCCTTCTTCTCCACTGACTGTACTGTTATCCTTCTGTCTGACTTGTGATCTGACTCCACAACAGCTCAGCTTTGAAACCAAAACATTAAAAATGGTAATTTTACATCCAAGTGTCACCTGCTTTTTCCCCACCTCCTCAAGACCTAACACAGACCAGAGTGCCAGGCAGGGGTAACTTCACAAGCAGTGCAACTGATTCTGGAGATGAAGCTCTGTCTCTTAATGCAAAAGGCATAAGAAAAGAAAAAAAAATATCAAGAAAAATGTCCTAAAGAAGAGAAAAATATCTGCTGAAGAAAGCACATGACTAGTTCTCTTTATTCCTATTTCAGCCCATCAGGTGCCAACAACTCCTGGCTGTCAGAGACAGGACAGGAAGGAACTTGTGGCCAGATGTAGACACCTGTAATCCCTTGTCTCCCTGACTTCAAGGATTTTGGATAACAAAATGCATTCTGGTAATGTGGAGACACCCTAAAGGACACAAGCAGAAAGTCCTGCCACAGCAGGTGCCACAGAGCAGGGCATGATGGTTCTCTACACTGCCAACTACTGCAGCTTCTCCTGAGGCACATGAGGTGCTTTCCCTAAATTGTGACCCTCCCTGGGGCACACAGTCCCTGTGCCCACAGCTGGCCCAGCCTTAATACCCCAGGGCCAAAGGGGAACAGGAGAGACAAGTAAATAAGATGCATTTATCCCCTTCCCTCCACTTTCTGGAGTTTATCCCCTTCCAACAAGAATCTATGACTCATTTCCACACAGTCAAACCTTTCCCTCACCCACTTCCCACACACTGGACATCATCACCAAACACCTGGAAATCCTGCCCACAGGTACCAATTCCAGGGAAGGAAGATGAGAGGTCTCTCCTGGCTCTGTGCTGGCACTGCCCTCACCAAAATCTGTTAGGCTGAAATAATTCCCAGTGACCAGAGAGGCATCACCAGCTGTGGTGGAACTGAGGTTATGGTGCTGTGAGTGACTCCCTCATCCCTCACCTTCCTCACCCTTAGGAAGAGTGAAACACCAATGCCAAGTGTTCACTCCCCTTCCCCAGCCCTGAATTCCTGCTGCTGGAACACTCTGCCAAGAGCCCCCATGCAATTTTAAAGCAGTTTCAAAGATATATCCTGCACGAGCTGCAGTGATGACCTTCACCAACATTCTCACCAAACCCCACCTGGGTATTTTAAGACACAGTAAGAAATGGAGAGGCAGCAAAGCTTAATAGTGTTAGTGCTCTTGTTAATCAAAAGCTGGAGAGAGAGAGCCCAGAGAAAACCCTGGGGGCAAGGGGAGACAGAGACAACTGTCAGAGGAATTAACACGAGTCCTGAAGAGATGCAACTACTCAGATTCCAAATTCTTCAATGCAAACTGCTCAACATCTGATGCCTTCACTTGCCACAATACAACTACTCCAACAGATTATTTGGAAGGAAGAATGGGCAGGAGGATCTTCTCAGCCCCATATGAAACACAGGTGGATGGTGCTTAAATTACAAGTTTACTCTGTTGAGGCCACACCAGTCTCTGTGGTTTAAGATGGCTCAAAAATAGTTAAAAAAATCAGTTCCCCAGAGCCTTCACAGAGTTTATCCTAAAAACACAACTGACAGTTAATTTTGTTCTCTACCTGACCACTGTTATTTGCTTGGAAACTCTTTCTGGTCCATTTTGAAGCAAGAGTTATAAATAAGGTGCACATAAAGGTAGGTTATTCTCATTATTAATATTATTATTATTATTATTATTATTATTACTATTTTTACAGTGCAGCACTGGATGTGAAATTAAAAGCAACAAGCCCCATTTGCACCAGCCCCAGTTACTGCATTATCCCACCCCCTCATGACCCTTGCAAATCAAAGACAAATAATAATTCAGCAATTTGGAGCATTTTCTGGAAAAATACAACTCCTGAGAGGTTTATCTGCATTGATTTGGAAATGGAACATGATGCAGTTGTCCTTTAAGAGAAGGTCAAACTTCAGGAGTGCCATGAGCAAATAGGTGAGTTGGCTGGAGCAGAGGAGAATTATCTTGGGGGAAAAACACTTCCCCAGAACTCATGCTGTTGCTAATGCTCAGTCTCCAAAAGAGAGCTGTGATTCACACTGGCAGCAGAGGGGAAAATGGGGAAAGCATTATCTGTCAGATTTCACATTTGCTTTTGCTTTTAATTGTCTTTTTTTTGCTTTTAAAGTGACAACCAGAGTTACTCACTCCCAACACAGCCAGTTTGCTCATCCAAGATTGCATCACTACGTGCCAAGCAACTTCTAACTCTAGAAGCTGTTTCTCTTAAGTATTGACATTTAATTTGTTCACATTTAGTTGGCGTGGTTACTGGACTAGAGGTTTGTTAATCTGTAATGCTTAAAGGAAAACCAAAACCAAAAACCTAAGAAGTTTGCTAAAGGTCTGGTAATCTTATACCTCGTGTTTCTCGGGCCGGGTCCACGAAGCCTGGAGAGAACAGATATAGAACACAACAACAACAACAGAAAAAAAGCAGTAAGAGTTTATCAAAGGTTGCTTTTGGGTATCAGTGTATGCACCACATTGTGTTCTGTGCACATGCAGACTCTCCAAGCTGTACATCTCCTGGGGGGTGGGGGGTGATCACACCTTCCAGCTCCCAACAGAACCTCAATTTAGATCGGCATCCAAAATTCCATATCCTGGCAGTTGGTCTTACAAATACTGAACAAAGGGTGAGGACACCTCAAACTGCTCCTGTTTGTCCATCTGGTCACACCTCACCTTTCCCAGACACCTGTCCCCAAGCACTGAATGGCAGAGAGAAGTCACAGGTCTGGTTTTCTCCCCCTGCTCCCTCTGCCACCCCCGCACACTGATTAACAGCATCACTCATTAACAGCATCGCTCATTAACGTGGTCATGCACTTGGGTCTGTGTTTCCATGCATTGTGGGCCAGGAGGAGGAGACCTCGAGCTGCAGAGGACAGTGGGACTCCCTGCACAGGGCACAGCAGGACCTTGTGTCTGCAGCTGGACACATCCCTGTGCTCAGGGTGTGTGGGAGCCCTTCCTGGGCTTGGGACAGCCCAGCAACACTGACACATGCTCAGACCTCACATTAAATAATGGATTTCAAGCACATATTTCCCACTCAGAGAAAGCCACCACCAGTGTGGACCATATTCACCGTGGTTCAGAAAGACCAAAGTTGCTGGGGGCCATTTCCCCCCCTATAATTTATATTTCAAATATCCTCTGCTCTCGAGTTCAATTGCACCTTGATCCACTTCAGCTGAGGAGCCCAAAATCACCTGCTAATGTCACAGCCACGATGGCACCAGTGGATGTGAGGCACAAGTGTGAGTATCACAGCACACAGGAGTGACAGGAATGGAGATGGAGGCTCAGGAAATGACAATAAAAACCACAGTATTGTTTCCACAGGGCTTCTAGTGAACATTGTGAGACTTCAGATATTAACAGATGGGACAGACAGCCTCGGTTTACAATGTCTGGGATGAAAGCAAATTGTTTGCTTGTAACTAGAAGCCTGAGGTGAAGCTCCCCAACACCTGCATGGGGCAGGACTCTCCCCAAACCTGGTCATTTCTATGTATATATATTATATATCCTGTTGTGCACAAGGTCCTTGAAAGATGAACAGGCAGTCTAATTATCCAGAATAATCCCTATTTGATGCAGCTCAGACTGTCCAGTCCTGTTCAGTGAGTCCCTACAGTGTCAGCACAGGGGGATTCTTCCTATCCTTTGGTGTTCAGTGCCTGTCAACCTAAAGGAACATGAAGAAGGAAAAAAGCCTGTTCCCACACCACTAGAGTTTGCTGTTTCTTTGTAATGGCACTCAGGGATGTGAGGAAAGAGGCAGAAGCACATTCCCCATCCTGGAGAGCTCCAGACTAACTGTCCCTCACCAAGAGAGAGACACAAGCTCAGCTCAGCACCATGCAGGGAACAGGGGGGAAATAAGAGCCTTGTGCATCTCCCCTTCCCTTTGGAAGCAAGTTGTTAAATGGGAATCCTCAGTGACAAAGCAGCTTTTCTGAAGGACAAAACATTATTGGGAGTTAAGGCACCTCTACACCTCTACAAATCTAGACTGAAGTATGACTACAAGAGTAAACAGGAAGCAAGAAAGAAGTATCTAAAGAATATTCAGAAGTTGGGCTTCATCATTCTATAAAGAGTATTGTTTGTCCTGCAGCAAAGACCATCCATTTGCCTGTGCTGTCCCAGAGGCAGCAAAGGAAGAATAAACTGAACACATGCATTTGGTTGTACCTGTAGTAGATATTAATCAGAGCTATTCTGGCCTGAGGATTTTCTGGATATTTGTATTGTTCACCTAAACTTTCTGCACCAGACAGACAATGGGAAAAGTGTAAAACCAACCAAACCAAACCAAACCACACACAGAAAATAAAATAACCCAGCCTAGAAAATGCACAGTGTATGATCCAAGAATGTTTGCCCTGAAGGTTTGATCCAGTACATGAGACACATGGCAGCACCTCAAACCTTGGATGTTCCCCCTGTCTATAGAAGAATCAACATTTTCCCTACTACTGATCACCAACAGCATCAAGCAGGATATATGAGTCTTAAAAATCAGCAAAAATGAGTTAGCAGTTTTGCCACTGAGATCTTGTTGCTTTAACTGGGCTGGGCAGAGGGGGCTCTGCAAACAGGCTCTCCTACCCCCTTCAACTTGGTTGAGTTTTTATATTCTCCTCCCTGACAAAGCTCCTTCCATGGCTGTGACCTAAACTCGAGGCCCAGCAGGTCAGGAGCTCCTCCCAGGGCTCTCCTAGACAGAGACAAGAGCATGAATAAATAACCTCATCCTGTGCAAACAGGTTCCCCCAGTCACACTGCAGTGACAAGCCACCAGCTTCTGAAGGCACTGGAACCCTCTCTAAACATTGCAGGGATTCACACCAGCCCCCAGATCCCAAAGATGAAAAAGAACTGAAGCTGCAAAACTTTGGCACTCTGATTAATAAGTTACACATGAACAACGTGGGGGAGAGCTGACATCATGGGGGCAAGTCAAAAAGCTCATTTAGGAGCTCCAGAGCAGGGTGGCAGCTGTGGGGACAACTGACAGTGGACACCTCTGTTGCTCCCAGACTTCCAGAGTCTGTCACCTGCTGCCTCACACTGAGCCAGAACCCCTGGCGTGGCCAAGGCAGCTGAGCCCTGAAGCATCCTGTTATTAGAAGATTATTAATAAGCACCAACTCCTCACTCCAGCTTTTATCTAAGCTTTCTTTAGCTCCCAATTATGCCTTCTGATCACTTATGCAACTATTATGAAACATCTACAGTAAAGCAGCACATCCCAATCTTGTCTAATTAAAGGAATTGTAGCCAGGAACACCAGCACTCTCTTCTAAAAGAAAAACTGCTAATTATTTTTGCCTTTTAAGAACAAAATGGCATTGATGTGATCAACAAAACAGGTGAGCACAAAGGCAGGGAGGCTTTTGTGCTTCAGGAACGTGCAGTACCAGAGCACAACACAGAAGGGCGAGAGGGAATAATGAACAGGCTCATTTTGGTTCACTGCACCTCTGAGAGGGGACACCCCATCCCTGCCACCCTGCCAGTCACACCCTGAGGGCAGCATGGACAACTCTGCCATCAGGGTGCTCATTCCCAGCCTGGAAACAGGAGGGAAAACACTTCCACAAGCTTCCTGCAACTGTAGGTCCCTTTGGAAACTCCTCTGAAGAGGGTTTAGGGTCTCCTGCTCTCCAGGTTCATTCAACTCCACGTGGCACAGCAGGAGCTAAAAAGCACATCCTCAGTTCTACTGAACTGACGTGGCTCTTCCCAACAGGACATTCGTGGCATTGCTCCAGGAGTGGAGCTGACCCTTTGGGGGGCACTGTGTGCACATGTTCCCCCCAGAGAGGGCCTCCCCAGGACCCCCACGTGCACCCATCCCCGTGCAGCTCATGCACCCCAGGTCAGCAGAGCAGGCAGGCACAGGCTGGGCTGATCCCACCACCCAGAGCACGGCTTTGGGCAGGGCTGTACCTTCTCCTCATTGCTGATGTTCCGCGTGGAGGTTCTCCAGGTGATGGAAGGGATGGGGTCCCCCGAGGCCTCGCAGGTCAGGGTGATCTGGTCCTCCAGCTCCATGGCTGTTTTGTTCTCCACATACGTGATTTTGGGTTTTGCTGAGAAGGAAAAGCAACTCTCGTTCAGCTGGGGCTCAGGACGAAGCTCGTCTGCCAACAGCAAGGTCTGGAACAGGCAGCACTGGGGGAAAAGGCTTTGGAATTGTGACAAGTTCACTGTCATGTGGGGAAGGAGCAGAGTGGAATTTGAGAAGGGGCACCTCCTTGCAGAGCTAGAACTTTCCTACTCATGCTTACAGCTGAGGCTTCTCACAGAGAGGATGAGAAGAGGGTACATGTGAAGTAGAACCCATTTAGCAGAGTACAAATGATCAGCCCCTGGGATTACCAGCTGAGTCTTCCACCTCCCTTTCTACTTTCGGCCACAAATCAGCCTTTTGATAAGCAGCTTTGCCAAGGGGCTGCAAATGGGGCAGGGAGAATTACATTCCTTGACACTCCCAGATTCACTGAAGGCAGTGAAGCTGCTGAATCATCCCTACAAGCCTGAGGTCATTCACATCGTGGTGGGGTGGAGTCCACCTCCCTGCCCAGCTTAGACCAAGTCCCACTGAAGTACTAAAGCAGCTTTGGGAGGATCAGGATTCAGCCCTCTGGGCCTGGATGGTGTTTCAGGTACCATGTGAGACTCATCCCAGCATCCCTGCCCAGGACTGGATCTCTTTTCCCAGGGGGAAGCAGAATGGAGCTGGGATGTGTTTCAGACACACACACACACGAGGGCAGAGGAGCACAGCAGGACCTGGGGAAGCAGCAGCTCCGGATAAGCCACATCAGGCATTAACTGGGATAAGTAGGTTACAGCTTCCAGCTTGCCCTAGTGAGCTCCCAACACCCACTGCACTGGAAAGGGGGAGGGAAGAGCATGTTTACCAAAGACTTTGAGGTGGATGGTGGCATCTGCCTCCCCTGCCTTGTTCTCAGCAATGCAGATGTACTCGGCCTCGTCGCTCTTATCCACCTTCCTGATGACGAGCTCGGACCCATCGTAGTTAAAACTGTATTTCTCCTCATCCTCAGCCTCCTCCACTGGCTCTCCATCCCTGGGGGCACAAAGCAAAAGGGCTGTGGGGGACCAGCTTGGCTTGGGCCTCTTGTTAATGCCAGAGCTGCTCTGATACTGAAACTCCTCATACTGAGAGGGACCAGCACCTTTTCCTGAAAAAAGCTCACCTTTTCATCTCTTCCCCATCCCTCCTGCCTTAGGGCTCTTGGCAGCTCAACCTTTCACCTCCTGACACCCCACAGAGCTGGAACCCCACTGAGGGTGGTTTGTGTCCTGGCACATCAAGGCAGCATTCCAAGCTGCCATCAGCTTTTCCAGTGTAACAACTTGTCATACCCTTCACCAAAGGCTCCACAACCCCAAGGACAGTGGGCCTGAGGTTTGTAGCACTGCCTGACACTGCAAGGCAAGAAGCTGGGAGGGGACACAGCCAAACAAGCTGACCTGACTGAACACCTGCCTGCCAGTGGGGAGCACTGAATGAATCCCTTGTTTTGCTTTGGTGTCATTCAAAGTTTTTGCTTTGGTGTCATTCAAAGCTTTTGCTTTGTCTATTAAACTGTCCTACCCTTGTCATTCTCCTCCCCAATCCACACCCCCTGAGTGGTCTGTGAGGTACTTAGATGCCCACCCACAGCAGAATGTAACTTCAGTTCCATCATGACTCCACTCTTTCTCTTGTGAAAAAAAAAACCCAAACATTAACCTTATTCCAGTTAAAATGTTTCTTCCCCTCCAGCCTGGTTTTCCAGGTCTTGGGGGGCCACTCCTGCCCACACACCCCCAGGACACTTGCACACAGCATCTTACTTTGTCCACGTCACGGTTGGCTCAGGAAAACCATCAGCATCACATGCCAAGGTGACAGACTGGCTGAGGTTGGCAGTGGCGTTCATAGTGCTCTGCCTGGCACGCACAGAGGGAGGTACTAGAAGAGAAGAAATCCACATCAGAGTTAGAAAGGACAGAAGGTGTGAGCAAGAGGAAGCCCTGGGAGGCTCCCTGTCCACCTCTGCAACAACCACAGATGTCACCAGTGACTCAAACCTTCCACCATCAACAGTTTTAATGCAGGAGCTCTCCAAAGCAATCAGCACAGGGGATAAAGGGCAGGGAGGTGCCCAAAAAACCAAACCAGTGTGCTGGACAAAAGCACTTGTGAGTCCCAACGAGATCAATTCCTCACTCTAAGTCATGGGACACTTCAGGTTTCCCCGGACATGTTATTTCCTTGAATTCACTCCATTTCATGGACATTTCTATTTGGCTCAGCAGAGAAAGCTGATGGTAAATCCTGAGTGTGAACCTGAAGTAACATTTCCATCGCTCCATCCAGTGAGGTTCTCATGCCCCAGCCCTCCTGTGAGCTCTCACCATTCACAATGACCTGGATGTCCTTGAAGTTGATCTCCCCACGAGCCAAGATCCTCCCCTCACACCTGTACGTCCCCTCATCCGTCTTCTTGATGCCCCGGATCTGCAGGTAGTTGTTGGACAGGACTATGAATCGCACTGGAAAAGACAAGAGGGAGGTTCACCCAGGAATCCTCAGGCAAGCTCACTGCAGGTCCTGCTCCTCTCCCCACCCCTGCTGGGCTGAGACAAGGATTAGTGGAATGAAACTTCTCACTATAAAAGGGAGATGCTGCAGCAACTGGATCTGACAACAGCAATAAGAGAGACCCAGAAGTGGAGAGCAGCCAAGTGCTGGTGCTGTGCAGTGTGAGTGCTCAGAGAGATGGTACACAGACACATTTGCATTTAATTAGAGCAGGCAATATGCAATTTGGGACTTATCCCTCTTGCCCAAGGGGGGCAGAGCTCAAGGTTTTACTGCCCTACTACCTGTGTGCCTGCAGGAAGTAGGTGTGAGAAACCCAGCTGAGGCACAGCTGGAATCAGGGTTTGGAGTCCTCTCTGCCAGCAAAGTGCCCCTCTGGGCATGGCTGGCTGCAGCATTGTGAAAGAAAGAGAAAGGTTCTTGCAAGGAGCTTTTAGCCCCTTTTTCTCTGGAAGGCTGGAGAGTGTCACAACACTCAGCTTTTCTGTCTGGTGGCACTTCTTTTATCTGATTGTTTTCTTTCGAGCATTCCTGGGTTATTCCAGTCTGATGGTCATTTCTGTGGGAACATTATTGCCCTGCCAGTGCCAAACCACAGCTCCTGGAATAGCTAAACTCACATCCCATGACCTGGTGCCACACACAAATTGCTCCTCCTTTTCCCTTGTGGCCACCACCCATTTTGTGTGTGAGCCTGATCTGAGATGGACATTTGACCCCTGAATGGATGAACACCAAGACCTTACCATCTTTTTTTAGGATCACATCCCTGCCTTTGTGCTTCCAGATGATGGTGGGAGGCAGTGAGCTGACCACATCACACACGATCACAGCATCATCCCCTTCCTTGAATTCCTGGGGGGTGGGAGCATTCTTGAACATCAGCTTTTCTGCAAACAGTGGAAGGAGAAAGTCACTGCAGCTTTCTCAGCACACCTTGAGCTGTGCTCCTGGCTCAAGGCTGAGGAAAGCAAAGAAACCCCAGAGCACCCCAAAACCCATGGAAATCTTGTTCCCAAGGGGAGAATAAAGGTGTGTCTGACTGAATGTGCTGCCCCACAGAAAGCCTCTGTCCAGCCCTATCAGAGGGCCAAATCCATGCTCTCAATAACCCTCCCTGCAAAATGTGAACATGGAACTGCTCAGCCTCCCAGCAGGAAGGGGAAAAGCTGCTCTCGTGGCTCTGATGGACAACATGTTGATGGTTCATTATAAACCTCCTGCAGGCTGGGGCTCTTTGCTCAACAGCAGTGCTGTCTGACAGCACGTCTCTCACCCACAACAGCTGTTCCCTCTGGTTGCTCCTCCCAGGCTCTTATGAAGTGCCAGAATCTTCTCCTTCCCCCCTTTGCTCTGTGTTTCTGAAGAACTCAAGCAGCAGAAACGCTGGTGACGGCACCAAGGGCCTCCTTCCCACTTAGCCCACAAAACCCAGGAAGGAGAAGACTCAACACCCCCTTTCCTTCCACCCTCCTTTCCAACCAGCCTTGCCTAGGAAGGGGACATGCTTTATTCCCTACTCCTGCCTCCCATCCATGCCAGGCAGCCCAGAGGGGAGCGTGGGGGCTGCTGCCTTACGGAAGATCTTGACGTTGACGGTGGCCTCGGAGTCGCCGTCCTCGGCGCTGCTGACCACGCACTTGTAGATTCCAGCATCGTCAATGTTGGCATTGTAGATGGTGAGGGTGGAGGAGAAGTCATCGTTCCGCACCACCGAGATGCGCTGCTGGTTCGGCGTCAGCTTCTCCCCGTTCGGGGAGAACCACGAGATGTCCTTGAACTTGGCCTCGCCTGCAACTGGGGGCAAGAATCACAGAATCCCAGACTGTTCTGAGCTGGAAGGGACCCACGAGGGTCATCGAGTCCAACTCTTAAGTCAATGGCCCACACAGGGGATTGAACCCATGACCTTGGCATTATTACCACCAAGAGGGAGAGCAGCACCATGAAACCAGCCCAGCTCTGCTCTGCTGCTTGGGGTAAAACCTGTTCCAGCAAATATCACCACTCAGAGGGTGCTCTCACTGCCATCACCAAGTTAAACCCAGACAGACACAACGATGCCTCAAGCCACAGCTCACCTTGGCATAAGAAGAACTTGGACTCTCCAACGCTGATCTCCCCCTGACTTGGAACAATATCCACTTGTAGAGAAGCTGAAAAAGAAAAGAGCACACAGGAGAAGGGTAAATAACAGGTGTGGGCTTCAGTGCAACAGCTTTGCCAGCCTTCCAATCCTCACAGCTCCTTTACTCCTGCAATGGAAGGGCAGAGTCCGGTGGAACACTTATTTTCTGACCTGAATTACACTGGCAGGAAACAATGGGAAAGGACAGCACAGCTCCCCAGTTCATGCCATGTACAACCAGCCCTGCCCAGTGCAGATCCACGCATGGCCAAGGCCCTTCTCCCCCAGCACCATCCCTGCCTTCTTCATTGCATAAATTATGACCCATTAGGCAGAAAATGTAATTGGATTCTGGCTTTCCTCCAGCTATAGCTTAATTCCACAGCAGATCCGTGGCCTAACAAGTCCAGGTCAAGTTGAATTTGAGGACGCCAAAATGAAGAGGTTTTCTTTCCAACACCCCCCCAAAATGTTTTCATGCTGTAGTGCATGGAAATCCCTCTCCCAGAGCAGCTAATTTTACCTCCAGACCACAGAGGTGTTATTTGAGCTGCCAAACACACCTGGGGTTTTAAGGAACATGCACTGCCTCAGAAATTAAAACCTGACTCTGAGTGCCAATGGCAACATTCCTTGAAGTATCTGGGAAACACATGGATGGGGGGGTTAGGAATTAGGTCTGGAGGAGCACTGCCTGCCCTCATTAGGGAAGGACAGAAACCCCAGGATTTTCTGAGCACGTTCCTGCAGCCAACCACCACCCTGGCACAGCATTTCTCTTCCCACGGAAACTGGAAGCACTTCATGGGTGCCCCCTCAAAGGATGCTCACAGTGCAAGGTCCAGGCCATATTCCTGGTTTTTCTCTCCCTGCATTTCAGCAGGCTGAGCTGATAAATGCTGTTAAAAGGCTGGGAAGACACAGCAGGAAAACCAGACACAGCCCAGCCAGGGCTGCACTGGAAGCATTTCGGGGATCTCTGTGTGCTCCAGCTCTGGCCACACTCACATGTGTGGCTGCACATCCTGCCCAGCCAGAGCCTGTCACAAGGGGGACATTCAGGTCCCTCTGAATGTCCTGGGGAACAGCAAAGGGGCTTCTTACAGCCCCTCCTGGTCTGCCCAAGACACCCTCCTGAGCCCTGCACTTTCCAGCAGCTGGAACACAAAGAAGTTGTGATTGAAATCTCCACAGAACTGCCCTGGAAAAGCAGAGTAGTCCAAGGAAGGGCTTTCAGAGCAGCCATCAGCTTGCTTTCTACCCAGGCAAGCACTGCTAGCAAACCATGGGGTGCTGGTAAAAAGGCTTTGAGCTAATTGAGATCTAATGTAAATTCATACCCCCCCTTTTTTTTTGCCACACTACACTATATAAATACACCACTGGCCCTTTTCTACACTTGTAGAGCTGCTGCCTGCTGGGGTTATTAATGCCTTTCATTCCATTCTCAGGTGCTTTCTGTTACAGCTAGAAAGGAGAAAAAAAGGCTCTGTGTAAAGCATTGAACTTTTCATCACCCTCGAATTCAGCATCTGGGCTCTAACTTACATCTTTTTTTAGGCATGTCTATGCCACAGCAGATGCAAAGCAGGGGAGGAAATCACACAACCAGGGAATATCTTACTGTAATTACAGCCCCAAGAGCCAGGCCAGAGATCTGAGCCCAGGCAACAACACCCAGCTCTCAACATTTCGCTTTAATTCTTTCCAAGGGCTCAGCTCCTTCTGTGCATTCAAGATTTTCAAGAGAATGAAATCTCGAAACCATCCCTGGGACACAGAAAGGCAAAACTTTGGAGTCTTAGGAAGGAGCAAAGGAAGGACAACCCCAGTAATGGCTCATCACTCAGTCAGTGCTCCCTCTGCAAAGCTGGCATTAAATCTCCTAATTACTGGCCTAAGAAAGAGCATTTCTGGAAAGGTTGTGCAGAGGGGATCAATTCCCTCCCCAACCCTGTAAGTCAGCACAGTCCCTTCAGCTGGGATGGGAGGGAGGCACAGGGGGAACCTCCTGTATATTGTTACTGACCCCAGAGAGGCAATTCCAACCCAGAAAGTGCCAAGAGACACAAACTGTGACCTGGCGAACAGCAGGAACCAGAGAGCCAATATTAACAAATCTACTCCACACTTCAGCTCCTGTAATTTAATCCAGGAACAAGATGCTCCACTACCCCAAGTAGCTCTAAACCCAATTGCTGTCCCAAAAGCTGTTTCGCTCCAGTTTCCATTGGGAGAGGAAATTCCCAGTGCTCAGCGATGCAGAAACACACCAAAGTGACTTATTAAAGGCACAGAACACCCTCTAAAACCTCTCAACATTTCCATTCTGTCAGAGATGTTGAGGAGTAAATTTCTACCTGGCTTTTCTTACATCCTTTGTGTCTTCTGATGGTGGTTCAGTGCAGGAGATGGGACAGGCTGAGGGGCTGCTCCAGCCCTGGGTTTGTTCTCGGGGTGTTTGCAAACAGTGGGAAGGCTTTGTCCTCCAAATTCCCAGATCCCTGGGGATGGAATGGGGCAAAAAAGAGCCCAGCTGTGCCTGTCCAGCAGCTCCACTGATGACAACTTGTGGAAATCAGCTCTAATCTGGCAGAAATGCTCCTCTGAATGACTCACACCAAACTCATTTGGACTCATCTGACACCAGGGAGAACTCAACCCTAATTCTCTCAGCCAGCCTTTACGGGCAGAGCCCTTTGCTGCCACCATAACCTGGATAAACAGGTTCATCAGAACAATGAGCTGTGCCTGGAACTGCACAAACAATTGCTCCCTGCTCGCTAAACTTTACTGCAAAGCAACAAGCCCAGCACTGCCACGGGGTTTAATCACTATTTAATCGGAATTTTTGCTTTGCAGTTCAGGGAAACGGAGACTATTTTTTCCACTCTTCATTTAATAGACACTGGGAGCCCATTTGTATTCCACTTCCAACTTCAAGCAATAAAGGCCTTTTTAGCATCACATAATAACTGCATTAAAAGGCCTCTTCATAATCACACAATAACACTTTTTATAGCTCTGCCCTCCCCCATATCTTTTATCTGGTTACAAAGTTCCTCAGCCCCCAAATAATGCTGAATAATTCCCCCATTGATTTGGGAAAAAAAAAAAGCAATAAAAATTTGCTAATGCAACTTCCTGTTCATCTGTAGTTAAATATAATTAGTTTTGCATTTCAACAAAAGAAAAGAACTCAAATTAAGGCATGATTTGGGTAATAGGCTGAGCCCTGCTGGGCTTAGACTGAGCCTAACCCAGAGGGTTTACCTGGGCAGTAAGTGACGTGCCAGTGGCAGCAGAGGGTTCATTGCTGGGCATTGGGTCTGTGGCTGCCCCAATTCACAGGGAATCCAGTGAGTATTCCACACTCCAGTCTGGAATACCTGCTGTATCCATGCAAAGGGAATGGCTTGGAACACTAAATCCACTCCCCCACAGACCTGCAGTGCTGGAAATTCACCGTGGGGTTTTTCACTCGTGGATAAATTAAAGTTCAGCCCATCACATCCTTCCCCTCTCATAAAACCACCACCCTTTACAGCCTTCCAGCATCCACCAGTGACCCTCAAAATGTCCCAATTTGAGTCCTGGAACTAAATAATGATCTAAATCCACTTGGCTCCACAGCAGGAATGGTCCCCATCTCCCTCATTTCAGACCCTTGACAGCCAGTTATCTCTCCCAAGAGCACTCCAGCTCCTTGGGTACCTTTGGAGTCCCATCAACACCTGAACTCCCCAGCCCTCAGTGCTCTTTCTGAAGGCACCACTCCTGACTGGGCACAGGGAACTGGGATGTGTTTGCCCCCTGTGCCCGTGTCCTCAGTGCTCTTTCTGAAGGCACCACTCCTGACTGGGCACAGGGAACTGGGATGTGTTTGCCCCCTGTGCCCGTGTCCTCAGTGCTCTTTCTGAAGGCACCACTCCTGACTGGGCACAGGGAACTGGGATGTGTTTGCCCCCTGTGCCTGTGTCCTCAGTGCTCTTTCTGAAGGCACCACTCCTGACTGGGCACAGGGAACTGGGATGTGTTTGCCCCCTGTGCCTGTGTCACTCCTGCCCCAGGTAACCCCAGGGATGGAGCATCCCAGCAAAATGCAGGAGGAGCTCAGAGAAAATGCAGCACCTTCTGGCAAATAAAGCACAGTATGGGTGAAATCAGCTGTAAAAACAGAACCCTGTATTCCCTTCTTAAAGACTGTACCTGTATCCTCATTCATTTCTAGCAACAGTTCTCCAATTAAACTAAATTCCAGAATTAAAAATGATCAGGAAAAAAGTATCTGCTGGGTCCAATGGCCAGAGCTCTGTGAGCAAGGGCAGGATTTGTACAGCTTGTGAGTGCAGCAGATTATGGTGAAAGCCCTCAGGATTTAATACACAACAAAGGCTTAACAAGACAAAGACATGGCTCCTGTACACGGTCACTTTATTAAAAATACGCTGACTGCTCAGGAGGAGGAGGAGGAGGAGGAGGAGGAGGAGGCAGCTGGGATTGATCCCAGCTGGGCTGCAGATCCAATTCCTCCCCCGTCACCATGGGAACCACTCCCTAAATCTGCCAGGAACTGGAGGAGGGGATGGCTGGGACCTTTGGGAATAGCAGATCAGGAGGAATCAGAGGGGGGAGCAACAGCAGCTCAGCACAACACAAAGACACAGGCGAGGCCACAGCTCTGTTCAGAGGAGGAGCATCTGCAAATAAACCCACCCAGGCACAGGCTTGGGGGGCCCTGGGTGTGAAGGATGACCCTCACCCTGCTCTACACACCCCATGCTGCTCCATCATCACTGTCCATCATCACCTGAAGGGAAGTTCTGGCCAGGTGGGGGTTGGTCTCTTCTCCCAGGCACTCAGCAATAGGACAAGGGGGCACGATGGGCTCAAGCTCTGCCAGGGGAAATTGAAGTTGGAGAGCAGAAAAAAATCCTTTGCAGAGAGAGTGCTCAGGCATTGGAATGGGCTGCCCAGAGAGGGGGTGGATTCCCCATCCCTGGAGGTTTTTCAGCTGAGCTTGGCCGTGGCACTGAGTGCCATGATCTGGTAAAGGGACTGGAGTTGGACCAAGGGTTGGACTTGATGATCTCAGAGGGCTTTTCCAACCCAATCCATTCTGAGTGAGAATCCACCACGTCTTGATCCAACCCCACTGTGATCATCATGTCTTGATCCAACCATGTCTTGATCCAACCCCACTGTGATCATCATGTCTTGATCCAACCATGTCTTGATCCAACCCCACTGTGATCATCATGTCTTGATCCAACCATGTCTTGATCCAACCCCACTGTGACCATCATGTCTTGATCCAACCATGTCTTGATCCAACCCCACTGTGATCATCAGCCCAGGGCACGGAGTGCCCTGGGCTGATGATCACAGTGGGATTGGATCAAGGGTTGGACTTGATGATCTCGGAGGTCTTTTCCAACCCAATCCATTCTATGATTCTGTGATTGTATGAAAAGCCACATTCCCCAATCCTCTGCCATCCTGAAAATGCCTGCAATTATTTAGAACTACAGAGAAAGCTGTGCTTGCCCAAGAGCTGCAATCAGTGGGCTCTGAAACCACAAAAACACGGGCAGGGAACTCAGAGAGATTTCTTAACTCCAGACAAAATCATTTTGGGTCTGAACAAAGTGATACATCCAAAGTGATGCAGGAAGTCTGTGCAGAGAAGAGGGAATAATTCAGATTGTGCCCAGGTCATGACCCCATCCTTTCTACACACAACTGCTCACAACTGCTTTTAATTTTTTTTTTTAAGTGACCACAATACACATTAAAAATAATACTATTAACACCTTTTCCTACAGAACCTTATAAAGCAAAGCAAAACTTCTCAGACATATCAGCAGTTTTACACAGAACACACAGTTTTATGCATCTTCTGATGACAATCTTGATAAAAGCTTTTTATTGCTATGGATCATAAAACTAATAGTCCTATTTGCCACAGCAAATATTTTCATTTACCTGAGGCAGAGTAAGCCAAGATGCTTTATGGAGCCACTAAATCAGAGTATGGACAATTTTAATTAAAACCCCCAGAAGCTGCAATCTCCTGCCAAAAAATGTCCCAAAAATGTTCCCAAAAATGGTTCCAAAAATGACCCAAAATTTCCCCAAAATGTTCCAAAAATGGACTGAAAATGACCCAAAAATGGTCCCAAAAATGACCCAAAAATGGACTGAAAATGCCCCAGAAATGACCCAAAAATGACCCAAAAATTCCCCCCAAAATGGCCCAAAAGTGGCCCAAAAATGACCCAAAAATGACCCCAAAATGACCCAAAAATGGTCCCAAAAATGACCCAAAAATGGTCCCAAAAATGACCCAAAAATGCCCAAAAAATGCCCTAAAAATGGTCCCAAAAATGACCCAAAAATGGTCCCAAAAATGACCCAAAAATGGACTGAAAATACCCCAAAAATGACCCAAAAATGACCCAAAAATGAGCCAAAAATGTCCCAAAAATGACCCAAAAATGAGCCAAAAATGGACTGAAAATGGTCCCAAAAATGACCCAAAAATGTCCCCAAAATGACCCAAAAATGGCCCAAAAATGACCCAAAAATGTCCCAAAAATGACCCAAAAATGTCCCAAAAATGAGCCAAAAATGTCCCAAAAATGGTCTCAAAAATGACCCAAAATTTCCCCAAAATGTTCCAAAAATGGACTGAAAATGGTCCCAAAAATGACCCAAAAATGTCCCCAAAATGACCCAAAAATGGCCCAAAAATGACCCAAAAATGGCCCAAAATTTCCCCAAAATGACCCAAAAATGGCCCAATTCAGGTGAGTGACACTGCATGCAGAACCCAGAGAAGATGAGGAAAACGGGATGTGCTACAGCTCCTGACTCAAGACTAATCCTGCAGCAGCCAGTTTGGCTTGGCAGGCTGTGAGCAGCACAAACTGCACCTCTGGGGCACAGAACAGGCAGCAGCAGCTCCAACCCCACACAAGATCCGTGTCATCCCCCAAAGGAAGCAACCCCTACACCCTGCAAGCTCCACTTCCCCTCCAGCCCATCATTCAGCATCCCACTCTTAGCAGGAGGTTTGATTTAAGGCTTTGGAAATAATTCTATCCCAACCTTTTTCATATGGTGATGTATTTTGGGGAGGGATTTTTAGCAACAGTTAAAGCTGAACTGGCTGAAAAGCTTGAAATTTGATATTTGTTTTGTAGAAATCATTAATTTCAGTGTAACATCCACATCACTGCAGTCACCAGATCCACTCCAGATATTCCAGGTCCAGCCCATTCATTCCATGTTCTGTAGTAGTTTCTCCCTTTTCTAATTCACACAGGAAAGTCTCAGGGGGAAAACAAACCTTTCTCTTGTTAAAAACCTTTCTCTTCTTAAAAGGAAGAAGAAAGAAAACATGGAATGTAGATTTTCTCTCTTCTGTTTCCAAAGAGGTCAATTCAGGCAGAAGCAAATTTCTCAAACTCTTCTAATTGCTTGTTTTTGAAGCATCATTAGATGTAAATGCAGAGAAGTTACAGACAGTGGTGACAACAGGACTTGGTTTCTGCTGCTCCCAGGCTTGACAACTTCTGCTCAAGGTCCTTGCAGGGACAACCCAGCCCTCATCAATAATCCTGAGATGGCAGAGCAGACATCCAGGATCACCAGATGGTCCCTTGAGGTCACTCCACCCTGAGTCTGTGACATCTTTTCCACCAGAAACCACCACACAGTTGGGTTTGTTCTTCCATCTCACTGTTTCTGTTCGAAATTAATGAGAGAAGTGGCTGCACCAGGACATGAGAGGTCACGTCCCCATCAATCCTCCAATTGGGCAGTGCTGTGATGGTGCCATGAGTCAGGAATCCCATGGCACAGGAGCTCAGATCTGCTGGAATAGCCACAGGTCACTCATGTATCATCCATCAACCTGCCCTGTGGCACCTCAGGGGAAGGCAAAAACAATCCAAGTGTTGAGAAGACAGAGAATCTCGACTTCTCAAGGGCAACCAAACATTTCAAGGGCTTCCATTTTTAGATGTCTCTTCTAAGTGTCTTCAAGGAACCCCACCTGAGGTTTTCAGGCAGGTGTTCTGCATTTCAATCAGCAGGAGCTGTAATTTGATGTCTTACAAACATCCAAATCCAAGTTAATTTGAAGAATTCCTGCCTGAGTTTACAGCAATTTTGCCTGGGAAAGGGTTTCACAGCTGGCAATCCAAGCCCATCTATATTCCACCTGCACTCAGAGCTTTGCTGCCTCCCCTGAGTTGTGGAGCCCAAACACACCTCAGAGAGAGCACTATATATTTTAATAGTTTCAATTCCTATCTGGAGCCATCATCTGCCAAGTGCAAAGTGCCAGGAATCAATAGTACATTTAATGAGGGCATTAATCTTTCATACCTAGTGGGACCTGGGAATGCTGTGATAGCTGAATATCATCATATAGTTTGGGAAGAGCTAAAAATCATGGACTTAGACTGACTCCTCTGCAATAAACAGGGACTGTCAATGCTGCCTTACAACTTAATATTCCAGGATTAAACTGTCCCATTTTTCCTTGCTGTATTCTTTGCAGAGAGAGTGCTCAGGCATTGGAATGGGCTGCCCAGAGAGGGGGTGGATTCCCCATCCCTGGAGGTTTTGAAACTGAGCTTGGCCGTGGCACTGAGTGCCATGATCTGGTAAAGGGACTGGAGTTGGACCAAGGGTTGGACTTGATGATCTCGGAGGGCTTTTCCAACCCAATCCATTCTGTCATTCTATGGATGTGGCACTGAGTGAGAATCCACCACATCTTGATCCAACCCCACTGTGATCACCAGCCCAGGGCACGGAGTGATCACAGTGGGGTTGGATCAAGGGTTGGACTTGATGATCTCGGAGGGCTTTTCCAACTCAACTGAGAAGAGCAACGAGGCTGGAGAAGGGACTGGAGCACAAGTGCTGTGGGGAGAGGCTGAGGGAGCTGGGGGTGTTCAGCCTGGAGAAGAGGAGGCTCAGAGGTGACCTCAGCACTGTCTGGAACTGCCTGAAGGGAAGTTCTGGCCAGGTGGGGGTTGGTCTCTTCTCCCAGGCACTCAGCAATAGGACAAGGGGGCACGATGGGCTCAAGCTCTGCCAGGGGAAATTAAAGTTGGAGAGCAGAAAGAAATTCTTTGCAGAGAGAGTGCTCAGGGATTGGAATGGGCTGCCCAGAGAGGGGGTGGATTCCCCATCCCTGGAGGTTTTTCAGCTGAGCTTGGCCGTGGCACTGAGTGCCATGATCTGGTGAAGGGACTGGAGTTGGACCAAGGGTTGGACTTGATGATCTCGGAGGTCTTTTCCAACCCAATCCATTCCATGATTCTGTGATTAGGTGCAAAAGAAATTTAATTAAAGAATTGAATAACATTAAAAACATGGGAAGATTCTCTCACTATAGAAAGAGTAGAAGGCAAAAGGAAGCAAAAGAACAAGGAAACATGTTAGTATTTATAATTCTTGTAATGATGGTGAACAAAACCATCTTAGCCACTTATACCACCTGGACAAAGCACTGTCACAGGGCAGACTATTGGATGTTTCTGGGAATTTGGTGACTTCCTGATCACATTAGTGCCTCTGGAAATCCCACTGTGAGAACACTTAAAGAAGGGTATTAACTGGAAGACCTTTTGCAACCACCACACGGATGGAACCCGCAGAATTTCAGCACATCATTAGCACTATCAGCATCATTAACAGAGCTTTCCGTTGAATAAAAACTAAAACATTAACAGAATACAAAGAGCAGCCCGAGCCTGGGAAGAATAACATGCTAATACAGTGGCCTATTTGCTCAACAAGCATAGGAACAAAAAGTGCCCTCGGGCAGGAGTGAGATGAGCTTGTTTGCTGCCTCCTCTCTGCTGCTGCACCGCTATTTAACTGCCTGGTTGTCAGAGGAATGTCAACTCACAGGCAATAAATCAGTGCCCTCCTCATTCGGGCACTGCAAGGTATAGAAGAGGAACAGTTTGCACAAACTCAAATTTAGACATCATTTACAGCCAGGAAGAAACAAAAGGAATGTGAACCCAACCAAAGCCAGTGTATGTCAAGGTCCTACAGCATCAGCTGGGACTGGCAGGATAAACAGGCTCCAGGTTGCCACGAGGCAAGAAAATGCTTCACGTGCTGCTCTTTGGGAAGTGTCCTGGAAACCCAGAGAGAATCCACCTCAGCCAACACAGGAAACTCAAGCTCTGCAGCTCACAAGCTGTGCAGGTCAGACAAAGGATGTTTCAGCTGAACATTTGTGTTTCAAAAATTAAGAGAACTGTCTGAGTTCAGGACTGAACCTGTCCTGGGCATCACAAGCAAGGCACTCCTTGCAACACCTTATCCAAGACTTGGAATAATTCACTCCATGTAAGCACCAGGAGAAATCCTTCAGTGCACTCTGAACAAATGGGGTTTCACACCTCTCCCTGTGCAGTAAAACACAGGATACAGGGGAAAAACTAAAATAACAGGGAATTCAGAGCAGTGGCTTCAGCCACCAGGTGTTCAGCACCTCTCACTTACAGTGCACTGGTAAAAGGACCCCTAAGAAAGGAACTCTCCACTGCAGCAGCTTTGAAGGGAAGGAGAATAATAACAGGTGAGGTTGTAAATTGTGGGAGAACAGCCCAAGCCACAGCCAATGACCAGGAGCAGCCTTGCATTAAATCCACCCAGGCTTCCCAGGCACTCAGCAATAGGACAAGGGGGCACGATGGGCTCAAGCTCTGCCAGGGGAAATTGAAGTTGGAGAGCAGAAAAAACTTCTTTCCAGAGAGAGTGCTCAGGGATTGGAATGGGCTGCCCAGAGAGGGGGTGGATTCCCCATCCCTGGAGGTTTTTAGGATGTGACTGGATGTGGCACTGAGTGATCACAGTGGGGTTGGATCAAGGGTTGGACTGGATGATCTCAGAGGTCTTTTCCAACCCAATCGATTCTGTGATTCCTGTGGGGAGAGGCTGAGGGAGCTGGGGGTGTTCAGCCTGGAGAAGAGGAGGCTCAGAGGTGACCTCAGCACTGTCTGGAACTGCCTGAAGGGAAGTTCTGGCCAGGTGGGGGTTGGTCTCTTCTCCCAGGCACTCAGCAATAGGACAAGGGGGCACGATGGGCTCAAGCTCTCACAGGGGAAATTCAAGTTGGAGAGCAGGAAAAACTTCTTTGCAGAAGAGTGCTCAGGCATTGGAATGGGCTGCCCAGAGAGGGGATGGATTCCCCATCCCTGGAGGTTTTTCAGCTGAGCTTGGCCGTGGCACTGAGTGCCATGATCTGGTAAAGGGACTGGAGTTGGACCAAGGGTTGGACTTGATGATCTCTGAGGTCTTTTCCAACCCAATCCATTCCATGATTCTGTGATTCTATGGATATGGCACTGAGTGAGAATCCACCACATCTTGATCCAACCCTACTGTGACCACCAGCCCAGGGCACTCTGTGCCCTGGGCTGGTGATCACAGTGGGGTTGGATCAAGGGTTGGACTTGATGATCTCAGAGGTCTTTTCCAACCCAATCCATTCTATGGTTCTGTGATTCTGATCTGTGCTAAAACCACTGCAACTCCATCAAACTTGATCAAAATGTAAGCACAAATCTACAATCCCAGGCAAGCAAGATCAGCCTGGCCAAGCCACATTAATCCATCACTTCTTCAGCCCTGCACTCAGCTGTGCTCCCACATTTTGTCTCGCTCTGTCTCCTCCAGAACTTCTCTCAGGAGGGAAATACCAGAATAATTTGGCCTGTGAATTTCAGTGCCTGTCACAAGTTCTGGTCACTCCCCACACCACCAGTCCCTTCTCTCTGGTATTTTCTGCACCACTCCAGGTCTTTCCTGGGATGTTGTGTTTGTTTCCACAGTAGTATCAGCTGTTTGCCCTCCTCCTTCATTGATCTTCACCAAGGAATGGCTCTGCCTCCCTCATCCTTATCTGCTCAGTGTAATAAAACCAGCAGAACCAAGTCTGACTTGCTCACTGCAGTGAAGTGAGAGATCTGTGGTGCTCTTGATGGCATCAGCTTATATTCTGATTTATATTTTTGATGGATCCACCTCACTAAAGACAATGAGAACTCAGTCTCAAGCTTTTATGAGACACATTTGCTTTCTCAAAAAGCTTGTGTCTCACATGCAGAGGGAAGAAGGAACAGTTCTCAGATACCTTTTAGGAACTGGTGAAAATCCAGTTTTGCTCAGCTCTAAACGCTGCCCAATGTGATGGCAAGAGCTTGAAATAAGTGGTACTAAAATTAAATGTAATGAGCTAATACACTGGAACATTGGGGCCTAAATCAGGGGCCAAAGGCAGCATTTCTGTATAGAAGTTTTTCTCCTTCAGGCTGCAAGAAAAATCTCAGCCCCCAGATCCTCACTGAGATGTCCAAGGTGGGCCAGCATTGAGCACTGAACACCTCCTGTCCAGAGATGTTTGACTCCTGCTCTGCCCTCCCAAATCTCAGACCTTTCCATTGAGATGTGCTCCCTAAACAGGAGCTGTCCCAGGGATTACCCAGCCTGGAACTGCAGCTCAGCCCTTTAGGGGAGGCCCTGCTTGGTTTAAAATTTAAAGAGCATTTTGCACACAGGACCCTGGGCTGGGACTGTGGCCCTTGTGCTCTGCCTGGCATGGATGAGCCAAGCCCAATTCCTGGTTTCCAAACCAGGCAGGAGCAGCTTTAGCAACAGAAGCAGGCAGGGTTAATCCTTGGATAATGTATATCCAGGGGCAGACTCCCCCTGATCCCTCTTAACTAATGGCTGGGAACATTCTGGGGAGCCTGAGGATTTATTTGGCTTCTAAAGCTCCCTGGTATATATGAATTTCCTTCTTTCTATCAAGAAAAACACCCTCAGGCACGTGGTGGGATTCTTGGGGCCAGGAGTTGGACTTCAGTGATCCTTGTAGGTCCCTTAAATTCAGGATATTCTCTGATTCTTTGATAACTTTTGCTAAGAGATCTACAAGTCATCACATCTAGAGATGGTTGTTGAACACAGATGCATCTCCTTTTCTTGTTTAGAAAGAAGATGTTCATTTTCTCCCCCCTCTGACCAGTGTTACCAACTTCAGACACTGCCAGAACACTCCAACTCTCCTGTGACACCAGAGGGGCTATTTAAGCCTTAAAGCCACAGCAGTAAATGACATTTTTCCCCTTCCCACACACCTTGCACACAGCAGCTCCCAGGGCTCAGGTAAGCAGGTTCAGCACCTTTTCCTGCCATTAAAATGTTTGTAACTGCAACTGCAGTGCAGGAACCACACACTGGGAGAGAGCAGAGAGCTCAGGGAGCTGTGAGAGCAAAGACCTTTGGCCACCTGAGCATTCCTGCTCAATTCCTCTCCTTCCACACTCCCTCCTACTCTCCAGGGTGTGAAATAACAGAGTAAGAACCTCTCCACAAACCAGCAGAGCAGAAAATGCAGGAGGAATAAGACAAATGTCCACTGAGAGTACAAGGGAATGAAAATGTCCTTAAACTGAAAAAAAAAAACCCAGACACACACAAAGTGATCAATGTGGAGGCTCTGCTGAAAGACTAAACCCAAGTGATCAATGTGGAGGCTCTGCTGAAAAACTAAACCCAAGTGTCACTGTATAGCCATGAATAAAAATTAAAAAAGCTGCTGTACCACTGAAACCCCTCTTGGAATCATAGTTGCTATTATTAATTGCTCTTTACTTTAAAAAGTCCCCCAGGGATGAGTGAGATGTGCAAGTGTCTGAAGCTCCCAGATCCAATATCCTGCCTTTCATCTCCACCAGCAAGAGCCAATATTTGTTTTTACAGCCCAAGTCCCAGCACTGCATTTCCCAACCTCAGCTATGCAAATAATCACCAGCAACATGAGAAAAAGTTAACACAGGGCAGGCTCCACCCAGCTGGTCCTCACAGTAATTTCAGACTCGCAAAAGGAACTTGGATAGTACCAAATTTATTGGGACAACATCAGGTTGCAAAATGCAGCCACCAGGTTTGCATCAGGACACGTGGACAGGCAGCCAGAGGAGCAGCCTTGGATTGGAGGAAGGCTCTGGATGTGACAAGGGCATGTATGAAAGAGGGAAACCTTGTTTCCAACAATTCCCAATAAATAATGAACTTTTCCAATCAATAAGGCATTTTCCTCAATACCTACAATTATTTCCATGGTCCTTTTGTCACTGTCCCCCCCCCCCCAAAAAAACAAAACCCCCACAGTTCCATCACCTTTTCCCTGAGCAAACCTGGCTATAAAAACCTGTCCCACCAAGGCAGAGCAATGATTCAAGTCAGCTGAGAGGAGAGAATAAATAACTGCACCACTCAAAGGTCCCAAGTCTCAACTCACACATTTTGGGGGTTCTCAGTTTACTGACCAAGGAAATAAAAGCAGAACATTTCCTTGTGGGCTCTGGGAATTGCTGTAGCAGGAACCAACTAAATTATTCCAGCAGAAAGCAAAGAAATTATTTTAGCAGAAACTGAAAAAATATTTGAACATTTTCCTTCTAAAGAGAAATTAAGTGGCAAAAAAACCCCCAGCTCAGTTTATTTGATTGAATGAACAGCAAAGGTAAATGCAAATACTTCTTTGTTTTAAAATAAACAAGATACTGGTGAAAACTGGGGAAAGGGGGGGTAGAAAGGAGGCACAAAAGACAAAGAGCAGATCCAGGAGTGCAGAAAAAAATCTTGACAGGATGAGCAATGTCCTTGACAATCTCCATAAAAATGGAGAACTGAGTATTCCTTATGGGAAAAGAAAAAAGGAAAACATGTATTGAGATCTTCTCCCCTCATCCCTTGCCCACCAAGCACAGGAAATAATCCTTTGGAACTGCCCATTGCATTACAGAGGGAAAAAGGGCCTGACATTCCCACCTTCCATGAGGAAGAAAGAACTGACAGCAAAGCTGGTTCAATGTTAATTTTCTGCCACTGAAAGCAACAGCTCTGAGATGCCCAATGCCCTCAGAATGCCTTAAAAACCCAAATGGAAGATATCAGGACCACAAACTTTCTGACTCAACCACCCCTCATCCCATCTATGACTTGGTTCCACAGTTATAATATGGATTTTGTGTCAGAAAACTAGAAAAAACTGAAAGAAAAGTCCTCCAGCCTGTGACTCTCCTATGAAAGCAAAGCAGAGGTTTGAACTCTCCCTAAAATAATCTCATTATCTAATGCCTTAAATTATACCACTTCATTTTGGAGCCTCTGTAGAGGGGAACAATGTTCCATTAAACTCCCACCTGATCTGCTTGGGTGTATCTTTAACAAGAACTATCCTACAATATATCAAGAAAAAAAAATATATACACACATATATATATATGTCTATATATGAGATAAATAAATTACATATTACATAAATAGGTATTACAGCATAAGCAAGCCCCACATTACCCCTGTAGAACCAGGACTGACCCTGTGCTGGAAGAGGCTGGATGGGCTCAAAGATCCACCTCTGCTGGGTTTGGTTTCCCAGGTGCCAACCCTTCCTACAGCTCCTTTTTCAGGGAGCATTCCAATAAAATCCATATTCTTAGGAGAAAAAAAAAGAAAGGGAGAGGGAAAAGCATCGTCTCTCTCATCCCTCCTTTGACAGTTCTCATTGCCTGGACAACACTCAGACACATGGTGGGATTTTGGGTGTCTGTGCAGGGCTGGAGTTGGACTTGGATGGTCCTTGTGGGTCCCTCCCAGCTCAGGGTGTTTTGTTATTCAGCATTCAAATAAAAATCCATATTCTTAGGAGGTAAAAAATAGAAATGGAGAGGGAAAAGCATCATCTCTCTCATCCTTCCTTTGACACTTCTGCTCTCAGACACATGGTGGGATTTTGGGTGTCTGTGCAGGGCTGGAGTTGGACTTGGATGGTCCGTCTCAGCTCAGGGTGTTTTGTTATTCCATGAGGATGCAGAAGGGGACGGAGGGAGGGGAAGGAGCAGCAGACACTGCTGGGACTCTGCTCCCAGCCCTCCCTCCACAACTGCTCCTGCTGCCACTTTTCCACACTTTCCCTGCGTGTTTTATTGGGAACAGATGGGCCCCCTGACCACTGGCTTATCGAGTTCCCTCCACAGCTGCACAGCTCTGACATTGCAGAAATAGCAGGCTCTGGAATAAATTCTCCTGCCACTAACAACTGCTTGCCTTGCTGGAATGAAGACCATAGTGAGGCTGGAAAGCTTTTCCTCCAGTGTCAAGACCATTGGTGGGTTTATTTTGAGCCACAATGTATTTCTGTGTTCCACAATGAAATTCCAGGAGCGTGTGCCAGATGACCCTCCCCTCCCCAGGAGAAAAAAAGCAGCTCCTACAGCCTGCAAGAAGCATGAACACAATGCAGAGCAGAGAGGTAAAATAATAAACATTCCTCATCCAAGAGCTATTTGATGGGGAAGAAAAATATGGTCACTAATCCTAAATTGCTTCTGTTCTGCTTGGGTCAGGCCAATGCAAAGTTTATACCCAAAGCAGGAGGCAAAGCCACAGTGATTTCACCACCAGCAATGGGCATTTCATCTCTCAGCAAGTCCTCCCTGCATAATGGCCTCAGTTTGGGCATGATGACTCCAATAATGCCAGAGCAGCTTCTGGAAAACACTGCAGACAGATTTACATTTTAATATCAGAAAAAAGGGGGGGACCAACCCAACCCAACCCAACCCAACCCAACCCAGATGTAATAAAGCATTACCCTCCCTTCTATATCTGCCTGTTAAATTCTGTGATCACAGATGTAGGTAAAGCCCTTGATTCCCACTCCAGATGCCATCCAGACAGTTGAAGCATCTCTTTGTGCCACCCCACAAACCAACAGAATGCCTTCTAATTTCCTGAGAAGAAAACCATCCCAGTCCTCCCAAACAAACACAACTCGGTCACAAACTCATCATTACCAAGAGATATTTTTGGGTTTGAAGCTTTTCCTTTCCTGTCCCCACAGGGAAAGCACTGAAAACGTGCCCTAAGGCAGAACACAAAGCCTGAGCTTAGGAAGCAGCAGCAGATGTGAGACTAAAGAACATTCCTGGGTCCTTCAAAAACCAGACTGCACCTTTCAAACTCTGCCCTGCTCAGCATCACTTTGCAGAGATGACATTCACTGTGGGGTGGCAGAAGATGAGCAAAGTCATGGCAAGTGAGAGCTTTCCAGACACTGCTTATTTGTGCAGAATATAAATGAAAATGTTTCAAACTTCTTGGGGCTGATTTCTTTGCTGTCCTGGGCACTGCCAAAGTGCTGGGAATCAAAACTCCCACGAATGCCTGATGGGGAGGGGCTGTGGACAAGGGCCTGGAGAGACAGGACAGGGGAATGGCTTCAAAGTGCCAGAGAGAAGCTTTTGATGGGATGGAAATCCTTCACTGGGAGGGTGGGGAGCCCCTGGCACAGGTTGGCAGAGAAGCTGTGGCTGCCCCATCCCTGGGAGTGTCCAAGGCCAGGCTGGAGCACCCTGGGCTGGTGGAAGGTGTCTCTGGATGAGCTTTAAGGTCCCTTCCAACCCAGCCCATCCTGGGATTGTGTGTCTCTCCCCCCAGACCTGCCAGCTCAGCACAGCCAGAGCCTGAATGCACAGGGTGTCTCTCCAAGCCTTTGCTCTTGGGCTCATTTTCCATTTCCAATTCAGCACCAAGGCTGCAAACCTGCCACTGGAGAAGACACCCCAGAGCAGCCAAGATGTGCAGTGGGAACTGATGGAGCTGCTCCCCTGAGAACTCAGATCCTCCCCAGGGCACAGCCAGGGGCAAGAGCCCTTCCCAACAGTGCCCCAGGGGCCAGGCTGGCACCCCCAGGGACAGGTTGGCATCCCCAGGGACCAGGCTGGTACCCCCAGGGATGGCTGGAACCCCCAGAGACCAGGCTGGCATCCCCAGAGACCAGGCTGGCACCCCCAGGGACCAGGCTGGCATCCCCAGGGACCAGGCTGGCACCCCCAGGGATGGCTGGCACCCCCAGGGACCAGTCAGACATGCCCAGGGACCAGGCTGGCACCCCCATGGACAGCTGACAACCCCCAGGGATCAGGCTGGCACCCTCAGGGACAGACGGGCACTCCCAGGGACCAAGTTGGCACCCCCAGGGACAGCTGGCACCCCCAGGGACCAGGCTGGCACCCCCAGGGATCAGGCTGGCACCCCCATCTCACCCCGCAGGGAGCAGCCACACCACACCTGGTGCTCCCACCCAGCAGCTCTGCCCTAGCCCAGGTGGGCACCCCTGCCAGAGGCACAGCCCAGCCCTGCCAGCAGCACCCCAGTTCCCACATGGGCTGGTGATCACAGTGGGATTGGATCAAGGGTTGGACTGGATGATCTCAGAGGTCTTTTCCAACCCAACCCATTCTAAGATTTCACCACAAACCTCCCCCAGGATCTGCAGGTGCTGAGAGCCCCCAAAGTCAAACTGGCTACTGAAATCCAGCCTCTTTTTGTAATTTTTTTTAAACACCTGCCAAATCATTTCTCTTTTTTCCTTTTCTTTTCTCCCACGGGTGATCCAAAGGTATTTCAGGGCCATTTATTAACTCTGCAATGCTGAAAATAATTCCACAGCAATAACCCAACAACCTTAGAGAAGGAAACCAGGAGGAGTCAAAGGAAGGGAGGGAATTCTCACCAAGAAAAAAACCACCTTTTATGAGCTTAAAACAGGAAATAAAGCTGGAAATAATGCCACAAATTCACAGAATCTTCTGCACTACCCAGAATTCTTAATATCGTAACATCCAATGATTTATTCACCTGTGGGTGTGACAGCACAAACTGCAGGCACAGAAATGACCAACCCATTTGCTTTGAGTGCCCTTCCCCTTCCCGGGGCACAACAAAGGCAATAAAACAGCTCAATGCCAGCCTGTACCAAGGCAGAGATTCAGGTAACTGAATAATCTGCCCCAGGAAGAAAAGCTGGAAAAGAAAAGCGGCCTCATTGGGATGTTAATGAATGCAGCATCATTAACACTAAATTACCGGCTGCGGAGCTAAACACAGAATGGAAGGAGACTTTGAACCAAGCCAAGCAAGTTAATGGTTGCATCAAACAACGAGGTCAACCATTCCACTGCCCCAGTTATTAAAATGGGAATTCTTGTTGTTATAGGATGGCATTAAAAGGAATTTACTGGCTCTTTTATGTTTTACATTCACTCTTGGAGTGCTACAGTTATTCAAACTATTTGGCACGCTGAGTTTGCAGCCACAAAGGGTGTTTTGTTTCTGGTAAAGTGAAGGACAAGACAGACAAGGACAGATAAAAATAAGAGGAAGAAAAGGAGACAGAAGATGACAGAGCAATGAAACTGCAGAGCCACATTTGGGGGGAGCATCTCCCTCAACACTGGTGGGCAAAAACTCCCTAAAACAAAGGCAAGCCCACAGACCACTGAGCAAAAGAATTACAGTGCCAAGGGCAATTCCAGCCCCTTTCAGTCCCTCTGCACTCTCTGCCAAGAATAATAAACAGGAACAAGCAGAGAGACAGTGCCAGTCAGCCCCTCTGTCCTGCCCCACCACAGCACAACTCACAACCATCCTCTGCAAACCCCTCTGCATTTCCAGCTTATTTTAAAGCTAAAGGCAGGATAAAGTATCAGAAAACAGATGTCACACTCAGGGCTGGGAGTTGGACCCAACACCAGCCTGGAAAGGAAAGGAACCAACTGCAACTTCCCCACTCCAGTTTTGGCCTTTTTGTTTCACAGAGCAGTTTTTTTATTGTGCAAGTTCCTTTGCTAAGATGAATTTATGCACTTTCTGCAATAAAGCAGCTCCCAGGAGAGGCACCTGTGGAATTTCTCACAAGTTAATAAATAAGGTCTGCCTGGAATCCTCTGTCCCATCATCCTCACTGGGGATGGAGCCAGCCCAGCCTTCCCCCTCCACACACAACCTGGGACGGAAAAAATAGGGAAAAAGGAAACTCCCAGAGAGGGAGTGAATTCCAGAGACCACAGCAGGGAGTAGTGTGTGATTTAAACCCTCTCCCTGATAGCACCAGTGCTTGGGAAACCCTCCTGGGATGCATTTTCTGCTTTCAAGCTGAAATATTCCCAAGAGGGAAAGCTCAGAGTGGCAGGGGAGGCTGAGCAGCCCCAACTCTCCCTGCAGTAACATGTGAGACCACATTTCAAGTGAAAAAAACTTCCTGGGCTTCCCACAATGTTGGGAGAAACACTGTGAGAGGAGGAGGTGGCAGCAGAAGGAAGGATGGAACTGGAAGGAGCCCCACATTGTGTGACAGGCTACAAAATTCCTGCCAAATCCACCTATAATAACATTTTTCTGCAAGAATTCCAACAGGATCCAATATGTTTTTTTGTTACCAGCCTTACAAAATGAGCCAAATCTTGTGCTGTACTTGGTGCTTTTGAGCACCATCTGCATTGCAGGGTTTTTATTGTGGTCAACCAGTGCCCTCATGAAAAAATAAGGGGGTTTTGTGGGGTTTTTTTTCAGCTCAACAAGAAAAAAATATCAGGTTGATTTAAACAACATCCTCTGTGAAATAGGACTCTAAACAATATCTGGTGCTTCATAAAATATCTGTAGCTGCAAAGGAAAAACCTGGCCATGTTCTAGTTAAACCCACCACGAATTCCACAAGGAGATGCCCAAAATTCCAGCAGATGGACAAGGACAGCAGGTGCAGGGCAGGGGAAGGATGGGGGGAGTGAGTTCCACGTGCCCTGTCTGGGCACACAGAGGTCTCACCACCAGCTCTGTCCTCCTGGGCATCTTCCCCCTTGGCAGCACAAATGGTTTGAGAAAAGGAGCTGGGACACAGCCTGAATTTTGGGGAGAAACATCATTATTTCCCAAGAATGCAGAGCACAGGTTGGGAGAGTCATCACTCCAGAGTGTCCCCCCAAACCCCTCTCGCTGAGTGGGTTCCCCACCAGTATCTGACCTTAGGAAATCTGAAATAAATCTCTGCAAAAGCCAATTAAAAAAGATAAATCTGTGCCACTTTCTTCACTCGAGGAAAAGTGAAACACTGCAGCATCCAAGGGGGGAAAAGAACATACCCAGCAGCACGTTTGCATCACTAAAGCACCCAGAAGGGGCACAAAAAACATTCTGCTCTTCAAAAAAAAAAAAGAAAAAAAAAGGCAAGAAAAAAGAGAAAAAAAAAGGCAAGAAAAAAAAGGGAAAATGGCAAGGAAAAAAAAGAAAAAAGGCAAGAAAAAAAAAGAAAAAAAAGAAAAAAAGAAAAAGAAAAAAAGAAAAAGAAAAAAGAAAAAGAAAAAAGAAAAAGAAAAAAAGAAAAAGAAAAGAAAAAAAAGGCTGTAAATGAGAGCACTCAGGCACTCAGGTCACTGCAGTAAATCACAGCCCTTAATTTCATGTGAAAGGAGGGAATGTTAGACGACCACAGGACCCTCAAAGAGCCCTTTGTTAGGAGGGAGCCCTGTGCATAAATACGTTTCACAAGCCCAGAGAAAGGAGGCTTAGAAAGGAAAATGCCTCTGGATTTTTTGGGCCTTATTTTATCACCTTTCAGAGAATACAGAAGCTGAAAATCAAGAAGAGATAGAAGTGACAATTAACCTATTAGCACACACGAGTAACCATTTTATTTGCACTATTTCAGTAGCAAAGAGCTCCTCCAAAGGGCCCTGTTACACCTTTGAAGTCGGAGGAACTCAGGAGAAGAATAAAAAAGCAGAATTCTGTCTTTATTGTTACTGCAGATCACACCATCACCAGTGAGAGGGATTAATATGGTTAAAAATACACTCTCCTGCCAAATAAGTATCATCAGCAGTCACTGGTTGCATCCTGCACTTCTGTAGCATCTTCTGTAGCATCTTCTATTGCTGATTATTGTCTCCTCCCACCCCACCTCAAACAGACATTTTACAGTGGATTTAACAGCACTCCAGGTCCTGTCTTGGCAGGACTACAATGGAAATTTCCATGGGAATGTCTGTGGTGAATTGGGGAATGCTCCCAAAATCCTCATGAGTGACTGTATCTCCTCACACTTGACCATGAGAATCACAGCATCAACTGGATTGAAAAAGACCTCTGAGATCATCAAGTCCAACCCTTGGTCCAACTCCAGTCCCTTTACCAGATCATGGCACTCAGTGCCACGGCCAAGCTCAGCTGAAAAACCTCCAGGGATGGGGAATCCACCCCCTCTCTGGGCAGCCCATTCCAATCCCTGAGCACTCTCTCTGCAAAGAATTTCTTTCTGATATCCAACCTAAACCTCCCCTGGCAGAGCTTGAGCCCATCGTGCCCCCTTGTCCTATTGCTGAGTGCCTGGGAGAAGAGACCAACCCCCACCTGGCTACAGTCTCCCATCAGGGAGTTGTAGAGAGTGATAAGAATCACAGAATCACAAAATCAATTGGGTTGGAAAAGACCTCCATGATCAGTAAGTCCAACCCTTGATCCAACCCTACTGTGATCACCAGCCCAGGGCACGGAGTGCCCTGGGCTGGTGATCACAGTGGGGTTGGATCAAGATGTGGTGGATTCTCACTCAGTGCCACATCCACAGAATCACAGAATCACAGAATGGATTGGGTTGGAAAAGCCCTCCAAGATCATCAAGTCCAACCCTTGGTCCAACTCCAGTCCCTTTACCAGATCATGGCACTCAGTGCCACGGCCAAGCTCAGTTGAAAAACCTCCAGGGATGGGGAATCCACCCCCTCTCTGGGCAGCCCATTCCAATCCCTGAGCACTCTCTCTGCAAAGAATTTTGTTCTGATCTCCAACTTCAATTTCCCCTGGCAGAGCTTGAGCCCATCGTGCCCCCTTGTCCTATTGCTGAGTGCCTGGGAGAAGAACTTCCCATCACTTCATTGAGAAGGTCCTGGAAGGTCCATGTGTCCAAAAGTGAGGCCAGAAACAGCTGGAATTTCCCCAAGGTTGGTGCTGTGCCCTCTATGGAACCACAACCACTGAACCAGCCTCAGTAAAAGCTCTCAGATCACCACACCCCAAAATCCAGGGGCACCAGGAGGGAGATGGAAGAAATTATCTAAAACAGCACAGTGGAAATACAAAGAGAGGCCATTAAAAGCTGGGCATTTACAGCCAATTAATGGAAGAGACTGAGGGCAAAACAACCTGCACAAGGATTCTGCTGCACTCAGAACTGAGATGTGCTTTAGTGCTCCCAACAATCCTGACAAACCCAGCCACCTGTGCTGCCTCCACTGCACAATTCCAAGGGGGATTCACATCTCACAGTTGATATTTTTCCTCTCTTCTCCCCTAAAAATGAGCGTTTGTGTGGGAATGGGAACATTTCTCATCAGAAATGCACTGCCCTGTTCTCTGACGTGCTGAGTCTGTAATTAAAGAGCTTGGAGATGGATGCAGCAGTTCTCCAAAACTGAGCCCCACATTAATTACACCCTCCCAGCATCCTGCATTGTTGTGTGGTATAAATGGAACAGTTTCCAGCACATGATGTGACTGGTCATTAAAGCACGTGGCAAAGGAGTAGCTGGACTTGTATTCCCTGGGCAGGGAGAGAACACGCTCAGATGGGGGTGGGCAGCCAAACACTTGATCCTGAGCTTGAACTGTTTGTGAGCAGACATGGAAAATGGACTTTTCACAGGAGACAAGACAAGGGGGAATGGCTGGACACTGACAGAGCAGAGCTCAGGAAGGTTTGCCCAAGGAACAGTGTTGGGACTGTGGAGCTCTGCAGCTTCAAACAGCAAAACTCTCCTTCCTGATCCCTCAGGAATTTTCTTTTTCCCCCTAACATTTAGCAATAGAATCATAGAATGGATTGAGTGGGAAAAGACCTCTGAGATCATCAAGTCCAACCCTTGGGCCAACTCCAGTCCCTTTACCAGATCATGGCACTCAGTGCCACGGCCAAGCTCAGCTGAAAAACCTCCAGGGATGGGGAATCCACCCCCTCTCTGGGCAGCCCATTCCAATCCCTGAGCACTCTCTCTGCAAAGAAGTTTTTTCTGCTCTCCAACTTCAATTTCCCCTGGCAGAGCTTGAGCCCATCGTGCCCCCTTGTCCTATTGCTGAGTGCCTGGGAGAAGAGACCAACCCCCACCTGGCCAGAACTTCCCTTCAGGCAGTTCCAGACAGTGCTGAGGTCACCTCTGAGCCTCCTCTTCTCCAGGCTCAACACCCCCAGCTCCCTCAGCCTCTCCCCACAGCACTTGTGCTCCAGTCCCTTCTCCAGCCTCGTTGCTCTTCTCAGTTGGGTTGGAAGAGACCTCTGAGATCATCAAGTCCAACCCTTGATCCAACCCCACTGTGATCACCAGCCCAGGGCACAGAGTGCCCTGGGCTGGTGATCACAGTGGGGTTGGATCAAGATGTGGTGGATTCTCACTCAGTGCCACATCCATAGAATGGATTGGGTTGGAAAAGCCCTCCAAGATCATCAAGTCCAACCCATGGTCCAACTCCGTGCAACAGACAAAGGAAAACAGGGATGAGATCAATGGGAAGTCACTGATGGATTGCACAGACTGTATCTCATCCTAATCATGGAGACAATTCCCTTCTTATGGAAGAGGACAGAATTCCTGCTGCTCTCATTGCTGAGCTCCCTTCACTCATTTAGCAAATAAAACATGGCAGAAAAGTGGCCTCATGTCTCCAAATGGAGAATTGCAGAATTCCTCCCTCCCTCCCAGCCAAACCACACTGGGATCAGCCCCAAAGGAGAGGCCACCTCCATAATATTCCCCCCCTGAGGATCAACTGTGTCAAAGTTAATCAAAACTCCAGCCTAAGACACAACAAACATGACATTTGTGTTGAATTATCAACATTTCACACCAGAGCAAGGACAAGACTTTCCTGAGCAAACCAGCCCGTGAAGATGCAAACTCAGAACGAGGAATTGTGATGAAAAGCTTCATTTTGATCAACAACACACATTAAATGCATTTATTATCAACAGCTCTCAGTTTGGGGGATATTACACAACTGGCTCCAGTCCCTGCAAAGAATTTTAATGGTTTTTACTTAGCACAGACTGATGAAAAGTGCCTTGTAGTATAATTCAACATATGTAGAATTTCTCACCTGAAGTAACAGCCTGTTGTCCTCCTAATGAAGCACTGAAAACCTACAGAACCCAAAACTGCTTAAATTCTCACCAAATTCAGTGCCATGAGGTCACAGACATGTGTACTCTGTGTGAATGGGCACAATGAACCCTTAGAAAGGGCAGGGACTAAACCCCCAGCATTAACTTCCCAACTTAACTAAACACAGTGGACAAACCATTAAACAAAACTGAATCTCCAAACTAATAACCACCAACCCTTAATCCACAAAAACAAGGCAAGAATCTACATGTTAAAAGCAGCCAACTCTTGTAAACAAGAACTGGCATCATTCCAGCCCCAAAACTGCTTTCAGCAAGGAGCAAAATTGGAACTCAACCGAAGAGAGATCTGGAACAAGTTTGTTATCACGGAATTAAAACCACTGCTAATTTATTTGGACAGAAAATGCAGAACTGCTGCTCCTTGCAGACACTCAGAGGGATGAATGGATGGCTTGGACAGCCAGTTGGGAACAGAAACGAAGAACAGACACAGGGTACAGAACAGCCTTCCAGAGGTCCATAGGGAATGGATTAGACATGGCTTAAATGGCCTAATCCACTTTGCTTTCAACAGGTCCCACATAAACAAGGCTAGAATGCATGTTAAATAAAAGCCCCATGAAATTTTAATGAAAAGCAATATGCAGTTACAGAAACTAATCTTCTAAATGGAATCATTTCATAAGTGGCAAATTCCATGAAGCAAGAGGCAGTTTGAAAGACAAGTCGTGAAACAGCCTTATCTAACAAATATCTGGAAAAAGCAGGAAGATTGGGTAATACAGCACAAACCAGAATGTTGCTGTAGCCTGAATGAAGCTGTTCTGAACTCTGCCACTGCCATTACCTTGAGCAAAACCACTGAACATCTTTGTGCTTCTTCCATGATTTGTCAGCTTGACTTGTTATTTTAATACAGCTTGAAGTTAGTGACGAGCCCAATAGGGCCCCAGTCCTGCCAGGATATTGGAGATTCCTGTCACCCAAATCACTGTAATTATTTACAACCACAGCACACATGCCCAGTGCCACAAAGCCTCCTCTCTGCTCTGCCATCCCCTTGATTATGGAAATGAACACCCAAAATCTAAACCTCGCTGCATTTCTGACAGCTCCTCAATACAAATAAGATTTATTTGCATCACAGTCCGTGGGCATTTCCACAAACACAGGGGCAGCTACTCCACAGTGAAACCCAACAGAGGCAGGACTAGATTGTGCCATAAGGTAAAACAGGATCAGGAAAAAAAGTGGGTTTTTATTTTCAGGGCTCAGCTACTCCCTTTGGCTGCATCCAACTCCATCCCTGGGCAGAGGCAGCACAGGAAGAGTTTGGTGTCTGCAGACACAGCCAGAGCTGCTCTCCATGCACATCTCACTTCTCACCCCTTCAAAAGGAGGGGAAAAAAAGCTTTTGAAGGCAGCTGAGCTTTGGCTGAGGCTGATAAAGGCCCAGGAGAATGGAAGAGGAAGCTGTGGGCGGAACAGGACCATGGATAAGGACCTGGAATGGTGTAAAGCAGATTCTCAGAGGGCTCTGGCAGGGTCCAAGCCCAGCTGGCAGCTCAGCCCCACTCACTGAGCTTTATGAACATCACACAGGTACAGGGAGCTCATGTGATAATCTCTGTGCCCTTATCAGCTTCACTGGTAAACAGTGGAGTGCTGAGCACCAGCCTGGCTTTTAGACCTGAATTTACTGCCCAGAACCTCAGAAAGCAGCCACTAAATCAGCCCTGCACGAGCACCCCTGGCAGCAGCAAAACCCCTCGTTTCTCCTCTCACTTCACTGAATGAACCAACCTCCAGAGTCTCTGAATTTTCCATTTTTCCTGGGGATAATGAAAATTACACAGTGGAAAATACGTATTAAATTCAGGCTCCACCCTCCTTTCTTTAAGCACCTCAGATCCATCAGTGTGGCAGCAGCAGGCAGGAAAAGGAATATTCTAAATGCTGTTTATTGGAAATGACCACATGTTCTAAGAAACACTTGGCTCCAAATACCACGAGGATTTCCCCAGAGGAAATGAGAGGTTCACTACAATATTTCTGTGTTATTCTGAAATCTGCCTTCACAAGGAAGGGGGAGACACACTTATCTCCCTTAATATGCACTCATGGATTGAAATGCCACCACAAAAATCACTCACATATGCATCGAGCCAACCAGAAGTATTACAGGAATGAGAGAAAAAAATAAAGATAAATTAGATTAGTCTTTTGTTCACTGTATCTCATCAGATTCTCTTGAAACAACTTGAAAAATGAATGTGCCAGGAAATTGCTGCTGCTTATCAGTTCTCCAAACTGCAACACCAAAGGAACCAGACAAACAGGATATTCCCCCCCCCCTTCTAATGTGCAAGATAATTGCAGTAAATCATATGTTTCATTCCTTAATTATTTTGAATAGGGAACAAATGATAAAGAGTGAAATACCAAGGAAAAAAATATGGGCTGCAATAAAACTGAAGGGAGGAGGGAAATGCTGTGCAGGAGCAACACCACATGGGCACTTGGGCTCCTCTGACCCCAGAGATGACCCAGCAGCAGATTAAACACCTTCAGGTCCCAGGGCCACCAGTTCTGTGTGCAGGGAATGACAATCACACACTGGATTTTCCAGACAGGTGAGGTTTTTTCCAGAGCTCCCCACCTGCAGCTGGGGCAGACACAGCAAGTGTGGCCCAGAGCCTTTACTACTGCTTTGAAATTCCAATTAAAAATCAAACAGTTTAAGTTTAATGCCTTTCTATCACTATCCCTGTCCCAGAACAGGGAGCTCAAATCCCTTTAGTTAATTAATCTTGTTCAGACTCCTTTCCAAGGTAGAGCTGAAGGATATCAGAAGGCCCACAGAATGAAACATAAACACAGGTCAGAGTGACCCAAAAGCCAGAACTGGATGAGCTCCAAGAGACCTTTGTGTGCCTGAAGAAGAAGAGCTGATGAAGACAGAGGGTCTTGATGACCCCAGACCCAATTCCAGGGGTTGGACCAGGGGTGGGACTGGGGCTGGACTGAGAAATGTGTAAAGCAATGATTGGAGAGATCTTATTATAAAAGCCATGGAAACAAGAACTGGGGCACATGGATGTCATCCTGTATTCCTGTGGGCTGTGGGCCCTGTGATATTAAAGGACCTTTACTTTTTATCTTACCCTGCACTAACGTGCTCAGAGTCCTGTTTTGGGGGGAAGGGTCACTCATGGCATCAGTTTGGCTCACCAGCTCCCACCTGTGAGCACCTTCCCCCTGGGTGTGGGGCTGGGCAAAGCTCTGCACTGCTCTTAGGGCATTTTTGGGGTATTCCTTCCCTTCTCAGGTAAGTGACACCACATTGCTGTATTTGCTTTCCAAGGAGTTCCATCAAAGAATTCCCTCCAGGAAGCAGAGAAGGGTCATGTCCCAGGGAAGGCACTGAGGCAGGACTGTCACTCTGATCACCCTGAGACAGAAAAGGCCAATTCTTCTTTACAGCCAGCAAAAAAGGGGCATTTTCCAGCACCAAACCCCAGTCTCCTCCCTCCTTGCAGCTCAGCTCCAACTGCACCTCCTCACACAAACACCAACCCACTCCACCTTCCTGTGCTTTTATCAGAGCCCTGAACACTCCAAAGCATCCAATATTCAGCAGACAATTTGTTGTGCCTCTGCCACAAGAGCATTAAAAGTTTTATCAGCCTGACTACAAAAAAACTTGGCTTGGAATGAGCTGAAGTGTAAAATACAGACTTATCTTGCCAATAAAAGGCCCTTCTGCTTCCTCTCCCAGTGGTCATGGCAGAAAAGCTCCAGCACAGACACTCCAGGGAAACAGTTCCAAGGGGGTTTTGCCACACCAGAGCATTCAACATAAATTCTATTCTTTAAATATCTTATACAGCTCTTGGGAGCAACCAAAAAAAGGAGAGTCAATACAATTTATAATCCAGGAAAAAGGAACTCAAGGAAAACACAAACTCCTCAGATGTGTTTTAGGACATGGAGTGATACCAATCTATTTGTTTTCTGTATTATTTCTGTAGGAAAATTGTAATTATGAACAGTTCTCTTGTCCATTCTGTGGCATCACAAGGTACAAGATTCACCCAAATCCTCCACTGAGGATGAACAAGGAAATAAGATTTTAATTTATCTTACAGTACCACCTTCATTAGTCAGCCCCAATAATGCCACCAATTACAAGCCTATGAACCCCAACCCCACAAATACTGAGTTTCCTTCCAGCCAGAATTCACAATATTTTGTTCAGCAATGATGATTAACATGAAAAACAACACACAAACTCAGCATGAATGACTTGAGAACCACCTTTTATACATAAATAATCCAAATTGTGCTTCCTAAAGCCTGAGACAGCGAGGCAATGACAGGTGTGACAACACCAAAAATGTGAGAACCTCCAACTCCTGGGACATGTTGAACTGATGACACTCATTGTAATAGAGAGAAAATAACTTTTCATGCTGAATGAGCCAAGAGCAAAGACATCAACTGGCAATTCAAGTGCCATGGTAAGGAGGATGTTTTAAATCCAACACAAATGCTGTGAGTGTTCCATGCAGACACACAGGGCACTATTTATAGCAATTAAAAATCAACCAGAAAACCAAACACTTGAATTATCTCACTGAGAACAGACACATTCTGTCCCTGAACAGAATCCTTTCTTCCCTCTGAGGTCAATGGGTATTTTGTTCCTACAATTATCATTTTAAAGCCACAATTTGCACGTTTCTCCCTGGCAGACTCCAGACATCCAGGGAAGCTCAGCAGCCTCCACCTTCCAGCCAAGGAATTCCTTCCTGTCCCAGCTCCTTCCCTTGGGCACAGCAAAGTGTTCCCAGTGACACCACAACTCTTTAATTGCTCAGAAACGTGTCTTTAGCTGAGAAAATGGGATAAAAATCAGCTGTTTCCCCAATTCCAGGAATGTTGTATTGTCCCAAGAGGTGTCTGCAATCCTTTGGGGAGCAGCTGTAAATCCCAAGAGCTCCTTCCCAGAATCCCAGGGAGACTGAGAGGGGTGTCCATGGATTCTCTGCCTCCCCATGACATCCATACATCCAAAGCCATCCCATTCTGACTGTTATCTCAGTGTGTGTGTGTGTTCCCAACCCCTTGGGCTGGTTTTCAACAAACCTCTATGAGGACTGAGCCTTCCCACCTCTGGAAAATTCCAGCATCATCACACAGCTGGAAAAACAATCCCAGCATCATCACACTGTTAGAAAAACAACCCCAGCACTGCCAAAATCCTCCCCCAGCTTGGGATCCACTTGGGTTTCAGCTGCTCACATCCAGTGGGAAGGGTCCTGTGAGCCCAGTTTGGAGAGGTCTTAAAACAAGGAGACGTGGTCAGGAGTTGTCTGCAGGAGGAGATAAGTTCTAAAGAACAAAACTCAAGGAGCTGCTGCCAAGGGAGGTCTTGGCTCCAAGTGCTGTGTGGGCAGCAGATGAATAGCTCCCTATCCACCCCTGCTCTCCTGGCATCCAATTATTTCCGGTTTTCCGCCCTCTGGCTGCATGGGATGGTTTGTCTTGCACCAGAAACGTCAGTTCTGTAAAAGGGCATCTGTGCTCGACAGTGTTTTAATGTTCATTTCATCTCATCTGGGCACATCCAGGAAAATAACACCTTGGGGAAAGCTCCTGGGTTCCAGTTGGACAAGAAGCTGGTGCTGGAGTTGAGGTTCCCCAGTGGGAAGGTGTTTACTGAGCTGCTGTGGCTTCCCAGAGAGCCCACTGAAATTCAAATATTCAAATCAAACAAACAGCCTGGCCAGTTTGGGCCTCCAGTCCAAGCCAATCAGATCTCCAAAGACTTTTGAAGAAGGCCCTGAAGGTGAAGAACTAAGTATAAAATGTTAACAGCTTCTCTGAGCAACAGAGAGCAACACACAGTGTGGAGAAAATGTTATAAAAAGGGTTAATTGGGTTATAAAAAGGTGTTAACAGCTGTGTCGAACAAGGTACCCAAGGACAGAGAAAGACAACACATTTAATGCTCATAAGAGCCATGTATTATTCCAGTATCAGCCTTTGCAGGTGGTTGCCCAGAGAATGCACCAAAATGCAAACACAATTATGCTTTTACAGTGATGAAGTGAAGACAAGATGCTTCCACTTGTAATTTTGGTTTGAACAGCAGAAAATCATCAGGAACCAGAGCAGGTAAAAACTGCTCCTACTGGAATATCCTGTTTTATCATCCAAGACCAGACACACGGAGCCAGCTGCTCCAGAGCCACTGGATGTGGACAAAAATGGCTAAAATTCCACTAAAATTCCACCCAGGAATGCCACAGCAGCTCAGGGGGCGTTTGGATCCCACTCACCCAGCCCAGAATGGGGCAGTGCATTCCACACCTGGAGGGATTTACCTGCAAGAACTGCTAAAGAACAGGAGCAGCCACTGTTAAATTATTTCAGTTATTATTATGGGCCATCACATTGCAATAAGACACCTTTGATTTTCTCAGCTCTGCTGAATAAAGGGCTGCTCTTCTGAGCATTATGAGCCGGGTACAGACACATCTCCTGCAGAAACCACAGGGAACAACAGCCCTGAACATCCAGACTTTATGACTTCCACACTGAGACCACCCAGGGAGACTTGGAAGCATTTCTTGCACTGTCCATTATCTCCCCCTGACTCCTGCTTTGCCAGACACCTCCTGCACTTGGATAATGCCCAGTTTGTTAAGCCCCAACATCAGCACCAGCCAGGTGTGTTCTCCCCAGGACCTGTCACTGCTCCACTGATCTGATTCCCCAAAAATCTCCATCCTGAAGGGCCCTGAGTGACACCAAAATAACCACAGAACACACAGAAATACCACCAAACACCCCTAGCAGAGTGCAGAATTAAAATGATCTCTAAACAAGTGGATTAGCTGATGGATTTGGATGGATTGGATGCTCAGCACAGCTAATAATATCTTAGATGGAGCAGAACAGCCAAAGCTTAATTGATCTGCCAATCACAGGCACAGTTATTGCCCAGGGATCTGGACACACACGGACACATCCTTTAGGGGAGAGGTTAAATAGGAAGGACTTCCAGGCTGCTCTCCCTCAAAATGTTTCAAAAAATAGGTGACTGAGATCACTCATAGCTCATATTAAATATATTACTCCCTTTAAGAAAAAAAAAATAATATTAATAAATAAAAATATCAAGGCTATTTTAAGGCAAAAGGCTTATTAAAGGTGCACCTGAAAGCAGAACATGAGGAGCCCCAGCAGTCACCACATTATAAATTCAGGGGAACTTCTTAAGAGTGGATTCTTTGCCAACATTTGGAGAGAGAAATTCTAAAAAGAGACCTCAGGAGTTTCTGAACTCTCTTTTAGCTGCTCCTCTCCAGAAGGCAGAATCACCCACGTGGGGCTCCCTCCTCAGCTTAATGTCATATATTCTGTTTAAAAAACAGTATTGTGAGAACAGCACAAACAGAAAGACCATAAAGACTAAAAGCCCATAAAGGGAGTGATTCAGGAGCAGGAATTTGGTGCAATCCCAATTCACCTGTGTGCACAAAAGCCTCTCAGCCACGTGCAAATGTGGACCAGAACTTCGTGTCCCAGGACACAATTCCTTCAGTTCTGACATAAACAGCAAGTCTTAATCAGAAATAACTGAAAATATTCTCTTGACAGTGTAAAGCAGAGGCTGTTCACACTCCCAGCTCAACAGGAACCTGAACCGTGCCAGGTGTCAATCAGTTTAACACCCACCCCAACATCTGGGGCCAGATGTGTTAATGGACATGCACAATGAGGGGGGAAAGGGATTTGCTGCATGAGTTGATAGGGCAGAGAAGTCAAACCTTAGAAAAAGATAAAGATAAACCTCAGAAAAAGATAAAATCCAAGCTTGCTAATTGAATATTTGGGGGAAAAAAATCTCCTGTTGAGGGCAAAATTTGCTCTACAAAAACAAGAGCTGTAGATGTGCCACTGCCTTTAATGGTGTGCTGGGGCAGCAAAGCAGCTGCACAGATAAAAATATCCACATCAACCACAGATAATTTCAGCTCTGGAATAGTATTTATGTACTTCATGTCCAATCAACTTATTCCTAAAAATCAGCCTCATCAGGGAAAGGGGATTTGAGTTTTCAGCAGCATTTTCTTCTAAGCCTTGTTTGCTGATTCTTGTTCTGATTGAACTTCCTCAAGCTTCTATTTCAAAGATTGTCTCTACCAAATAACAAAGTGGGAGTTTTGCATCACTAATACACAAATAATTAAATATGTATTTTGGTGATTCTTTTTTTCCTTTTGCATCCATTGAAGAAAACACCAAAACCAAATGACAACCCCCAGAGAAGCCAAGAATTCTGCCCAAGCAGAGACCTCCAAAGCAGCACAAACCAGCAACTGTTTGTGGAGAGAACAATGGACCTTTCTCCTGTGTGAGCTCATTAAAAGACACTCAGGAGGCTGGTGGGGAATCAGAACTAACAGGGAAGGTGACTCTGTGATCAGCCAGGACCTCCTGGGACATCCCAACCCTCCACCTCAGCACAACAGAGATCATGAGCAGCAATTACAGCAGCACAAAAATATGAAATACAACAGAGTGGGTTGATGGCAGGGTCTTAAATACAGGGAGGGATCTGCAGGTTTCATCACAGTGGTTGAGTAAAACCGAAAATACCAAATAAATTAGAATTGGTTGATGGTGGGGTAAGTACAGGGAGTGACCTGCAGGTTTCATCACAGTATTTCAGTAAAATCAAAAATACAAAATAGAATAGAATGGGTTGATGGTGGGCTAAGTACAGGGAGGGATCTCCAGGTTTCATTACAATATTTGAGTAAAACCAAAAATACAAAATAAAATAGAACTGTTTGATGGCAGAGTAAGTACAAGGAGGGATCTCCAGGTTTCATTACAATACTTGAGTAAAATCAAAAATACAAACTAGAATAGAATTGGTTGATGGTGGGGTAAGTACAGGGAGGGATCTGCAGGTTTCATTACAACATTTCAGTAAAATCAAAAATACAAAATAGAATTGGCTGATGGTGGGGTAAGTACAGGGAGGGATCTCCAGGTTTCATCACAGTATTTGAGTCAAACCAAAAATACAAAATAAAACAGAATTGTTTAATGGCAGAGTAAGTACAAGGAGTGACCTGCAGGTTTCTTGAAAATACTTGAGTAAAATCAAAAATACAAAATAAAATAGAGCTGGTTAATGGTGGGGTAAATACAGGGAGAGATCTGCAGGTTTCATCACAGTGTTTGAGTAAAATCACCTTTGGTGAGAGGCTGAATAAACTCCCCCCAGGCAGATCCTGGTCCTTTTCTGTTCACTACACCCATGTTTTGCATCACTGAAATCCCACTTGAATTGCACTTTTAATCACCTGCTCTATTTTCCCTGCTCTGCCTCAAATTGCTGCAAACTGGCACAAACAAACTCGCCAAGTTTGGCAGCAGATGGCACAGCAATGTGGGATCCCTCTGGAAGCAGAAATTCCAGGCACTGCTGTCACTCAGGAACAGCAACAAACCCTTCTGAGAACGTGACTCACTCAGATTCGAGGGGGGGGGAAATTATCACTGCTGAAAATATAAATAAAAACGTGTTTTAAGCTTCAATTAGCCACAATTATTGCATGGATTAGGAAAGTAATGGAGCATTTAGTGGGGGAAGAGAAAGGAAAATCTTTTACTGTTCTTTTATGCCAGCTCCAAGAACCAAACCAACCCACAGGGCTGGTGCTTTTGTTGTGCCCTCCCTGATTATAAAAACTCATTAACCAGCTGATCCATCCCCTCTGCTCCTCTTGATGTTCCCCAAAGCACCTCAACCTGGCAAAAATCCAGATTCCCTGCCCAGAATCACCTTCCATGGACAAGCCAGGAGGGAACGAGGCTGGAGAAGGGACTGGAGCACAAGTGCTGTGGGGAGAGGCTGAGGGAGCTGGGGGTGTTCAGCCTGGAGAAGAGGAGGCTCAGAGGTGACCTCAGCACTGTCTGGAACTGCCTGAAGGGAAGTTCTGGCCAGGTGGGGGTTGGTCTCTTCTCCCAGGCACTCAGCAATAGGACAAGGGGGCACGATGGGCTCAAGCTCTGCCAGGGGAAATTGAAGTTGGAGAGCAGAAAGAAATTCTTTGCAGAGAGAGTGCTCAGGGATTGGAATGGGCTGCCCAGAGAGGGGATGGATTCCCCATCCCTGGAGGTTTTTCAGCTGAGCTTGGCCGTGGCACTGAGTGCCATGATCTGGTAAAGGGACTGGAGTTGGACCAAGGGTTGGACTTGATGATCTCCGAGGTCTTTTCCAAACCAATCCATTCTATGAATCACCCACTTCCCTCCACACTTTCCAGCCTGTGGGATTCATTAAACACCTCAGGGAAACACGGGATATTCCCTGAAAGAATAGAGAGGAGGAGATGAATTTCATCTCACACAACCAATGGCACTCCCATCACACCTTTGGCTGACACTGCTCAGCTGTGTCTTCCTCCCCTTAAACACACTTCCCACTGAATTAAAATGGTTTTTCCCCCTTCCAAAAGGACAATTTCCCCCTTCCAAAAGGACATTTTCCCCTTCCTTCTCTCTTATTTCCCAGCATTAACGTTCTGCTGGTTTTCCAGTGCATCTCAGCTGACACTCTGCAATCCCAACAAAGCCAGGGCAGAGCAGTTGGAAGTGGAACAGTGACCCCTCTGTGTCCCCAGGACATCAAAGTCCACCAGCAGCTGCTCCTCATGGCCAAGAGAACAAGGCAGCTCCTGCCTGCAGCTGATTAATTGGAAGTGGCAGCACGATTAGAGCCCCATTTTCTAATTCTGGAGCTGAAATGTGTAATGAGTCAGGAAATACAGGACCTGCTCAGCCTTCAGTGGGAAATGAGTGCACTGGCACCTTCCCTTCTCTGCTCCTTCCAAGCAGCAAGAAATATAAAGACAAAAAAAAAAAGTCATCTTATGAAGGGAGACAGAAATAGCAAGTCAGAGCTTCACAAAATAGCACTGAAATGATGGAAATACACTGTGATATATATCCAGTGTACCAAAAATGAGAATGATGGAGTACAAGTGGTTGGTATCAAAGCCTTCCACTAAAAGTGCATGAAAATAGGATTTCTCTACTTAATCCACAGTCAACATTCACACTGTGCTTTTTTTCCTTTTTAATTAGAAGGAAAACCCAAACAAACATTCACTTGAGTTGCCTCCAGAGTTGTAAATAGAAATCTCCAAGTCACATTTCTGACCTAAATTCCCTGATTTTTGGTACCATCTGCCCCACAGCTCCTTAGCTTGGGGTATTTCAGCCCTCCAGGTCTGGGATGTACATTTAATAAAGTGTCTCAGCAACTCAGAGCTCCAGCCATGGCTAAAGGTGCCCAGGCAGCAGCAGGGCCAGGTGTCCCCAGGGAATTCAGAGGATTTAGGTTAAGTCACCATCTGGTTCCTTCCACACCTTAAACTGCCTTTGGAAGGTTTTTAGGTTGCAGCAGAAAAAGCCTTTAGCAGAGTGACCAGCACCATTGCAGCAAATTACAAATTAAAATAAAACACAATTAAAAAAATTTATCCAAAAATGACCAAAAAACTCAACCAAAATTACAAAAAAAAAAAAAATCACAAAAACTCCCACAAAAAATAATGAAAACAGACACCCAGAGGGCACTTAATTGCCAAAAGAAACAAATCCTTAATTCCCAAGGGCTCTTATCTGCACTCCATGTCCAGCAGAACAAGGTCATGGCAAACCTGGAGTCCCTTCCCTGTCATTTGCAGGGTAAAAATTACCTGGTTTAACACTCAGAGAAGAAAGAAACAAACAATCAACTTAATTAATTGCCCCTTTAAACAAAGCTACAAACAAAGCCCCAACCACAACACACAAATGTGCGTCGTTCTGCCATTTATTCAACTGCTCATTTTCCACATTAATTGGCATTTTCAGCCCTAATAACTCCCCTTTCTCCCCGAGATCTTTATCTCCAGGATGGAGATTCCCTCTGCAGTAAAGAAAAAATACAAACACCACGAGGCCATTCCTATTTTATTCCCACTTCTCCAATCCAGGTAAGACATTCAGGTGGGATGTTTGGGGGACTTTTGACCCCATTATCCACCTCTCAGGTTTAATTCCAACAACAGGCAGGATTTGAGTGCTCTGTTTCCCCCAGCAAGGCACACAAAGCCTCCAAAACTCTTATTTTTCCTTTGCAAATAGAGGAGCAGAGCGTTTTCCATCTGCTTGGGAAGAACAGACAATAAATTCCTGTTCCACCTTCTGTTCTGGCAAACACAGTGTGAGTTCAGCCCCAACAGAGCAAACCAAACCCCCCCAGATCTGCCCCAGCAGAGCCCCTTTGGAGGCTCATTCACAATTAAAGTTGTTTTATGTCCCAAGGACCCACCAGCCCTGGGGACAGACACTATTCCCAAGCACTTGTCATGATAAAGTGATTAAAAATCTATTTATCCAGGTGGATTTGAGATGGGGATATCAAACTTCAAGGTGGGAAATGATGTGATAGAAACTGGGAAGAAGAAAAAAATGGCAGTGGGGAAACAGTCATTAGGAAATAATGGTGATGGGAATTAATAATGGATAAATATTGGAGTTAAATAATTGGCTATATATAGATAATGGAATTAGGAATTAGAATATATAAATTTACAACAATATAACATTACATAATAACATTATTATGTAACACATAATCTATTGCATATGACTAATAATGGTAACACAATATATTATATGGTATATTAATATATATAATATATATAATATGTAATAATGTGGTAATATAATATATAACATATATCACTATAATAACATATATTTTAGATAATACATAATATATATAACATACCAATATAGAATAATATATATAATACAACACAATATAAAAGGCATAATATAATAATATATATTATTATGTCATACATAATCTATAATATTATGTCATACATAATATATAATATATATTATATGACTAATAATGGTAACACAATATATTATATTGTATATTATTGTATATAATGTATAATATAGTAATATATAATATATTAACATACATATATTATATATAATACATAATATATAACATACTAATATAGAATAAATATATTTAACATACCAATATAGAATACTATATATAATACAACACAATATAAAATGCATAATATAATAATATATATTATTATGTCATACATAATCTATAATATTATGTAATACATAATATATAATATCATATATTATATGACTAATAATGGTAACACATTATATTGTATATTATTGTATATTATGTATAATAATATAGTAATATATAATATATTAACATACATATATTATATATATTACATAATATATAACATACTAATATAAATATATTTAACATACCAATATAGAATACTATATATAATACAACACAATATAAAAGGCATAATACAATAATATATATTATTATGTCATATAATGTATATAATATAGTAATATAATATATATATTAACATACATATATTATATATAATACATAATATATATAACACACCAATATAGAATACTATAAATAACAACACAATATAAAAGGCATAATATAATAATAATAATGATAATAATGATAATAATGATAATAATGATAATAATAAGATACACACATAATATAAATATTCTGATTAGAACTCACAAGGGTACCATATTTTCAGCAATTCTGTAAAATCTTTATTTGGCAATATATGTCTAAAGATTCACACAATTAACATTTTATCAGCTCGTACCTTTTACACTCTGCAAACACTCTGGGGGTGCTGTGGGATTTTTACAGCATCTTTTAATTGACAGGAAAACTTCCATCATTACAACCAAGCAACACTAAAAATTAAAAATTAATGAACCACTTGGACAGGCATTGGATTCAAAGTCATGACATATCATCAATTGTTGCCTCAAAAAGGGTTCAATTTGTAACTTTATGTAAAACTTGGTTGTAACAATGCCAAGGTCGTGGGTTCAATCCCCTGTGGGGGCCACTGACTTAAGAGTTGGACTCGATGATCCTCGGGGGTCCCTCCCAACTCAGAATAGTTTGGGATTTCTGTGATTCTGTACAAATTAATGGCATTTTAAAAGCCCCAAAGGAGGGACACAGACCTGTGGGCACTGCAATGATGGAGCAGAGACCAGGCCAACAATTAAATCTACATTTTAGGAGGGGAGAAGGAAACAAAACCCACCACCAAAACACCACCAAACCCCAAAGAACCAGAGAGGATCAGCCCATCAGTCACTGTTTGCCAATGGCAAAAAAGGAGCCTGGTCTCCTTGGAAGATCTTTTGCTTCCAAATCACTTGAAAGGGAGACACAAAGACTTTCCTTTATGGGGGAGAAGGACCTGCACAATTCCAGGGCACCAGAGCTCTTGAGCTGAGACACAGACGCCAGAGAAGCTCCATTTCTCTCCTGTGGCACCAGATTAAAACACCCACGAGTTCTGCATTCCAAGTCAACTGAGGTAAAACTGCAGCTCTGCTCAGAACTCCCCCTCATCCTGATGGAAGAGCAGATCAGAAGGAGAAAACAAGGCTTGGAGGAACAAAGCCTTATTCAAAATCTGTTCTCATGTAGCCTCACATCTCCTGTCCTGCCTTCAAACTGAGCTCTGGGGCATTTGTGATGCCATCAGGGCAGAGTTTCCTGGCACAGAGAATGCAGAAAAAAGCCAAAAGGTGAAGGATGTTTTGAGACACATTAATGGAACACCATCCACCCAAACACTGCCTGCACCAACACACTGGAGCAGTTCCTGGTCTTTAACAACAGAGGATGTTCACACCAAGAGGATAAGAAAAAACAGGCCTGTGTTTGTTTTGAGATGGCTCCACAGTTCTAAATATTTTAAAGATATGCTTATGATTTATCTCTATACCAAAGTATCAGTTCACTGCTCCACTTCAGAAGCACAGGGTCAGCAAGGACTCTCTCTCTATATATAAACACCAACACACAAGACAAGGAGATAAGTATGAAACATCCTCATCACCTTATTTATGGTTCCTATCTGGAAAATAAAACCCTCCCTCTGTAATTCACAAAACTGCATTTGGTGTTGTTTTTTTTTATCAACAGCACAATAAATCAGTGCCATCTAGTGGAGTCCAAAATGTTAACCTGGCCCACAGCTCCCAAATCTCACCTGTCTTTGATTTATGAGCTCTGTAAACACCTCAATGAAATGAAGGCAGAAACAACCCCAAAAACCCCTTCCCTGCAGTGATCTGACTGATCAGTCAAATATATCAGTGTAACACTGCACTTCACTCTTCCTCACCTTCCAGAAGCTGCAGAAGCATCACCTGAAGCCCAAAACACACTTCCAACATGAGGAGCTCACCTGTAGAGCTACTGAATATGCAGCTCTGCAGTTACAATAAATAAGGACCAAAAATTATCAGAGAAATTCAGCATAAAGCAAAAAAAAATTGCATTGATTTATTCTTTCTCCAGCAGTTCAGAAACTCAGAATGCATGAGGTGTCTGACCCACTGGTACCATCACACCTCCTTCCAACAAACCCCAATTAGCACTGGGTGATGAGGTAATTCCCTCTTCCAACGCCTCTACAAGGGCACCAAGATCAATTAATTGCTATATGAAAGTGAAGTTTGTCCAAACGAAACAGAAGCAGAAGGGACAGTTTAAATCAGAGTCTCAAGGCACAGTTTAAATCAGAGTCTCAAGGCACAGTTTAAATCAGAGTCTCAAGGCACAGTTTAAATCAGTCTCTGCTCTGCGGTAACGGAATTCCAGGGGTTTTAGATAAGCACAGAGCACGAGGCTTTCCCTTGCAGTGCTAAAATGCCCTTTGTATTTGCTGTGGGTATAAAGCAGGAGCACATCCCGAGGCACAGCACGGTGTCCACACCCCACCCTTTACCCAAACAACAAAACCAGGGGCTGTGGGTCAATTAATTGGCAGGAGAATTGACCCTCAAGATGTGGCCAAGACACAGAAAGAGCCAACCCCAGAGTTCCAACAGGTTAACTCTTAAAGGTGCCCCATATCCAATGAGGGAATGACACACCCTGCACACACCAAAGATCCCCTTTTCCTCCCCAAAAGCTGCTGCTGTGGGTCCAGCAGCACATTCCTCTTACAGTGTGCCCAACTCCTGCTGTGCCAGCGCAGACCCCCATTCCCAAAGGGAATGCTCCCATGCACCCTGCTCTCATGTGGAAATGGCTTTAAATTGCCATCAAACATGGAAATGCAGAGACTTTAAAAGGCTCCAGGCTCTGACGCAATGCCAGAGAGGGGTATTTTTAGTCCTAATCCATTTAAAGTGCTAAATTCCAGGGGAATCAGCGGCATTGCTTTCACTCACCACTCAGCTCAATTCTCCTGTCCCACCCCTCGCTGCAATCTTCAAGAAAAAGGAGATAAGAAAACCATTCACCTGATAAGGAAATACCTTTATCTTTTTTTTTTTTGTAATACTTGGACCCACTTCTGCTTGTCCCAATAAATAATAAATCACAAGTGCATTTGTACACAAAGGACACTGCAGAAATCCATAAATAATGCAGGGCCTTAACACACAAAATAAGGGAGTGTGGGATTTGCTATTTTTATCCCAAGTCTGCTTTGTATGTACCAATTTAGGTTGATGAAAAACAACTTCTGGGAATACACAGCAGCTTTGGAATAGGGCACTAATCATTGCCTTTTCTTGCCAGGGTGACTCCTGACACAAAGCCACAGGAAAACAGGATTGTAAATTCATGGATCAAGTTGGTCCGTATTTGGTTTGTGACTTCATTTAAATGTAGACCATTTTTCATCAAACAAGTATTCTTCACATACAGGTGGGTTCTTTTAATCAAAGTAAGTTTTGAAATCCTCATTAGGACTTTCACCTGCAGGTAATTGGCACATTCAGTCTTTTCTTTGGGGATTACCATTACCTGTTAAAAAGAAAAGACACTTCCATTTCTTGCCTTCAGAGCTCTCTCACTGACCACAAGTTATCACCTTCCCAATAAAATGATGCAAAACCAACGAGCTTGTGTCTAAATATTTCTTCTGCTGTCATACAAACCAATACCAATAATTGCTATTGACAAAAGGAGAAATATTTGGAGCGTGACTTGCACAGAGAAAAGAAAAACACCCTCCAGGTACTGCTGGAACAGCTTTTGCTCCAAGGGCAAAGGGTGTCTTTTAAACTTGAATATTCAGTGTCTACTTAGCAAAATAATGGCAATGGAACTGCTTCAGAAAATGTGTGTTTTTAAAAAGAGCCCAATGGAAACACTTTACAGAGCAGGTTTTCTCCTGGCACAGACACCGAGGAAAGAAAGGAGAGTCTCAGGAATGAGTCTGGGCAAGTTCTGCTCGACGATGCTCAGATTTGTAAGGGAAGATTTCTCTTCTTCCAACAGAATGGAAGTGTGAACTACTACGAAATGTTGACAGATTGGTTGAAATACCACCAGTGGCACCAGTGAACAGAGCTGGGGGTGCTCAGCAAGGAACAGATCACTGTTTACACAGATCTTCTGTATTGCTTCCCAACCACCCACAGCACATCCTCGTTAACAGCGGGTCACACTAATTGCAGTGTGAGCAGCAAGGCAAGTCCTGTGTGGGAAAAACACTTCCTCATAAGGCAATTTTTCCCCTCTTTCAATTAAATCCTTTTTTTTTTTTTGCCAGAAAGATCATCACAAATCATTTCAACTCGCAGAACATTCATATTTAAAAATAAATGGCCATTGTGCAGATTGACATTGATCTTTACTCACTGGGAACCTTCCCAGGGGCAGGTGGTCCCTCAACACCTCAACCAGGTGGGACAAATTCCCCCCTGGACATTAGAAAAAAATTCTTTGCAGAGAGAGAGCTCAGGGTTTTGAATGGGCTGCCCAGAGACGGGGTGGATTCCCCATCCCTGGAGGTTTTTCAGCTGAGCTTGGCCGTGGCACTGAGTGCCATGATCTGGTAAAGGGACTGGAGTTGGACCAAGGGTTGGACTTGATGATCTCAGAGGTCTCTTCCAACCCAACTGAGAAGAGCAACGAGGCTGGAGAAGGGACTGGAGCACAAGTGCTGTGGGGAGAGGCTGAGGGAGCTGGGGGTGTTGAGCCTGGAGAAGAGGAGGCTCAGAGGTGACCTCAGCACTGTCTGGAACTCCCTGAAGGGAAGTTCTGGCCAGGTGGGGGTTGGTCTCTTCTCCCAGGCACTCAGCAATAGGACAAGGGGGCACGATGGGCTCAAGCTCTGCCAGGGGAGGTTTAGGTTGGATATCAGAAAGAAATTCTTTGCAGAGAGAGTGCTCAGGGATTGGAATGGGCTGCCCAGAGAGGGGGTGGATTCCCCATCCCTGGAGGTTTTTCAGCTGAGCTTGGCCGTGGCACTGAGTGCCATGATCTGGTAAAGGGACTGGAGTTGGATCAAGGGTTGGACTTGATGATCTCAGAGGTCTTTTCCAACCCAATCAATTCTATGGATGTGGCACTGAGTGAGAATCCACCATGTCTTGATCCAACCCTACTGTGATCACCAGCCCAGGGTTGGACCAAGGGTTGGACTTGATGATCTCAGAGGGCTTTTCCAACCCAATCCATTCCATGGATGTGGCAGTGACGGAGAATCCACCACATCTTGATCCAACCCCACTGTGATCACCAGCCCAGGGCACAGAGTGCCCTGAGCTGGTGATCACAGTGGGGTTGGATCAAGGGTTGGACTTGATGATCTCAGAGGGCTTTTCCAACCCAATCCATTCCGTGATTCTCCCTGGGTGATAAAAACTTTGCACACCCTCAGTGCAGGATTTACCTCCCTGTGACTGTTACAGTGCAAAGGCAACCACGGACACAAAAACCATTCCTGTGCCAGGAATAAAAGAATCCTCCCAACAGAAAATCATCATTTTCAAGCATCCAGAAAGAAGTGACTTTTATTCTGTTCAAAAGAAACGTTTCAGAGCGGAAAATTTTGTCTTCTAGACACAAATCCAGCACCACATTTTGCCCACGAAGCACAAACTCCCCTGAGTTTCCTTGCACAAATGGGGTATTTAATGAAATAGCAATTCCACAGAGAAATGGAGAAAAATTGTAGAGCTAACTGGGCAAAGCCCATCCATAAAAAAAAAAAAAAACAACAAAAAAAATCACCAAAAACCCAGTGGGCAAAGCTACAAGTGAATCAACACGAAATTAAATCTCTGCTTGCCATTCCTCTTCTTCCAGGCAATGACTCCTCTTAAGCAAAACTCAGCTTTAAGACCAAGGATTTATTCCTCCTCGTGGCATTCATTAAGACTCTCACTTGTAGCAGCTCTCTGAGTACCTTGCAGAGCGTGGCCATCACAAACACACATTTATTTTTATTTTCCTAATGGTATCCCAACACGCCTGGTTTATTCCTAACAAATACCAAGCACCAGGGAGTAAATAACAAACGTTAAATGCCTTCAAGTTGCATCCCACAGATCACGAAGAGATTAAACTCCAAAAGGATTTAGGGGACTGTGGAGTAATTCTGTGTGTCTGTTCACAACCCCTAAAAGCGTGTTATACTTCTGAGGGATTATCTGCTGAAAACACAACACTGAACCACAGCTCCTGGGTCTGTTCTTTTGATTTCTGCAGGCTTAGAATAATTTAATAAGTGACTCGGACAAGCAGCTGTTGATTAGATTTTTCTAAAATGCTGCACACCAGTTTCTGATGACTTTCTCTCACTAGTAACATAGTGAAAAATACAGAATTAAGCCCTCAAAAAATTGCAGTTTGCCAAGACTGTGGATATGAATTTTACACAAATCCTGAACTGCACATTGATGTGTGTTATTTACACCCACAACTAAAGAAAAACTTTAAAGGTTGTTATTTTAAGGCTTCCAAAGCACCCCAAGAGTGCCAAACCTTCCACAATGATTCAACAATTAATGGTAATTATCTAACAATGTTATTAAACAGGTAACACTAAAGGGAAATGTAACATCACCACTGGCTGGACAGATTATTTGCTATTATATTTAATCTCTGCACAGTGCAAGTGCAAAGTGTTATAGATGAAAATATGGAGAAAATAAATGCTCCAAGAGATGCAAAATGGATTGCAGAGATGGGTTGGGGGTTTCCCTCTGACTGTAGGTGTGGGGACTGCAGTGCAAAGCTTTGGAACACCATGAAAATCCATCAATTCCTACCCCAGAACAAGCACAGCTGCACCCACACCAACACCCCAGAGCCAACAACTCTCACTGAAATACAATAAAATGAACATTTATCACAGGATTGCTCTCCCTGCCTTTATTCACACCAAAATTCCTCCTGCTCCCAACAAAGAAATCCACTGAAAACACCGTTCTGATTACAGAGAGCAACAATAAAAACACCAGAAACTCCATTGCAGTGATTCAATTCTGCAAAAACATTTCCAAGTGGAAATCAACCTTAGCCCAGCCAGAACAGCACCACTCAAACTGCTCTGCTCTCCTCAGTCCTGGGATAACTGTTCCCAAACCCCTCCTGGTTTAACACACTCACCCCTGAATTCCACCCTCAGAGGGAACCATCGGAGAGATCACGGCACAACAAAAGGACTCCTGTGTAGGAAAATATGCCCAAGTGGTTGATATAACACCAGGAAAATCAAAAGAGGGACTTCAGCAACCAGCACAGCTCAATATTATTGATCCAGCACCCCCCTGTGATAACATCTCTGCATTTGGGAAGCACTGGGGGATATTTTAGTTGTCTGAACTGCAGTGCCCAACGAAAGTCTTGATTTCTGCACTGCCTTCAGCAGGGACAGAGTCACTACAGCAACAGGTGAGGCTTCACCTGCTGCACACACAGGCTCAGGCTGCAATTTCCTACTCACAGAGCCAAAATAAAATTCACACTAGAGAGTCCTATATATATATATTTTTTTACACACATTTATCTTTAACTTGTGTATCTTCTCCCTCCCAATATCAAGCAAAACAGTTTGTGAGTTGTCACTGACCAAAATCCCTACTGGGCACTGAAGTTCATGTTTTAAATCTAAAAAAAAAACCAGTTTTTTGGGTTTTTTTTAGACTGTCAGGCACATTCCTTGTTTAGACAAGGATGTCTCAGGTCAAAGGAATCAAAAGCTCACCTTTCCTGGATTTTTCCATGCAAACAAAGGATGCAGCTCATTGACACATCACCTCACATTGCTCCAAAGATTCAGGTAAAATCCACATTACCAGAGGAATGAGAAACCTGGTTATCCCAAAACTCACACAACCTCAACACTCCCTCAACCTTTACACATTCCATGAGTTTTCCAAAGGGCTCAACATCTGGATCTGTGTTCACAAAAGGCAAAACACTGAACATTTCACCCACATTTGATTTCAACTCCCAGTTTCCTGATGCCTCCCACGTAATTCCCAGTTTCCTCATGCCCCCCATTTAATGTGGGTGCAATTCCCAGTTTCCTGATGCCTCCCATGTAATTCCCAGTTTCCTGATGCCCCCCATTTAATGTGGGTGTAATTCCCAGTTTCCTGATGCCCCCCAATGTAATTCCCAGTTTCCTGATGCCCCCATCTAAAGTGGGTGCAATTCCCAGTTTCCTGATGGCTCCCAAGTAATTCCCAGTTTCCTGATGCCCCCCCATTTAATGTGGGTGTAATTCCCAGGTTCCTGATGCCCCCCATGTAATTCCCAGTTTCCTGATGCCTCCCATTAATTCCCAGTTTCCTGATGTCCCCCATTAATTCCCAGTTTTCTGATGCCCTCCATTAATTCCCAGTTTCCTGATGACCCCCATTTAACGTCGGTGCAATTCCCAGTTTCCTGATGCCTCCCATGTAATTCCCAGTTTCCTGATGCCCCCCATTAATTTTCAGTTTCCTGATGCCCTCTGTTAATTCCCAGTTTCCTGATGACCCCCATTTAAGGTGGGTGCAATTCCCAATTTCCTGATGCCTCCCATGTAATTCCCAGTTTCCTGATGCCCCCCATTAATTTTCAGTTTCCTGATGCCCTCTGTTAATTCCCAGTTTCCTGATGACCCCCATTTAAGGTGGGTGCAATTCCCAATTTCCTGATGCCTCCCATGTAATTCCCAGTTTCCTGATGCCCCCCTGGCATCCAGCGGGTGCCATCCCAGGCTGGGCAGTCCCTGCCCACCCTCAGACCCTCCAAGCCAACTCTCCCCACCCACCACAAGCCCCCAAAGGGGCTGTTCTTCCCCCGAACACTGCACGAATTCAGCCCTCCCACTTGAATGGAATAAAACCCCCTTTGAGCACAACAACTGCAGTGCCCCCCCTGCCTCTCCCTTCCCTCCGTGCTCACACAATGCAAATCAGGCAAAGTGCCTTGGAAAGGGTGATTAATATGCAAGGACAGGCTGCTTTCCGTGGGCTCTGCACAACCACCACCATCCACAGCCCGAGGTTCCCTCAATTATTCCCACTGTTGATCTGAAACAGGAGATTATGCAATAATGCCCCACACATTAACAGCCCAATTTGCCAATATTGTGTAAACACCACCCAACTGGCTGTTCAGCTTTTGTGTCCAATATCCCACATAGGAAGGCACTGAAAAAAAAAAAAAAGGGATTTAAATTTATGAATGTTTCATGCACATCAGTCTTCACGTTAAAAAGGCTGCAGTCGGAACTCACTGCAAAGAACTGCACTCCTTTTTTTCTTCAAGAAATGTTTAGGGTTTTTGTTTTCATAAACCAAGAAATTTTACAATCTTATAATTAACTTTCAGCGACAATTAACTGACTTCTGTATGAATACACTGCAGTTCAAGTAGCATTTAATGTAATTTTTTATAGTAGCATTTAATGTAATTTTTTATAGAGTTGCTTTTGATACAAGTGATGAAACTTATGAAAAAGTCCATTCAAATCTGGAGACAAATTTGTATTTCCATTGCCCAAAATCTCCATCACTGTTTTGCATCATTGGTCACCAGGTCAACTCCACCTTCCTGGTAAAACTCAGCCAGGTCTCTCCTATTCCAAGCCCTGATAAACCATCCAAAACGTGGCCTAAACATGTTAACTGACTAATTTCTTCATCTAATCCTTCATTTCACACTTCCCAACCTTTCCACACAGATTTAAACACTCCCATTCCCGTCTCTGGAATGGTATTTCAAGTCAGCCAACATGATAAATTATTAACCATAAACCACTAACCAATAATTAACATTCTCATCTTCCAGAGGTTGATACAGATCACCCCTACAAACAAAAGGAAATGAAACATTGAAGTGTCTATTCTGACTATTTTTGTAGGAGTTGGTGTATGAAAACCAGAGTAATTGAGGTTGGAAGGGACATCTCCAGCTCATCCAGGAGGGCAGGGCAGATCCAGCAGCTTATCCAGGAGTGTGTCCAGGTGGGTCCTGCACCCCTTCATGGCTGGAGATCCACAACCTCCCCCAGGATTCAATTAAATTCAAAACAAAAGGGGCTTTGTTCTGTTTCCACATATCCAGAGAGGATTTCCTGTATTCCAGTTTGGGGCCCTTGTCTCTTGTCAGCCAGGAGAGTCTGGTTGTCTCCTTCACTCCTTCCCACCAGGTGTTTATCCACAATAACATCCCTTTTTAAGTCTTCTATTTGCAGTTTCAGCCTTTTTCCACTTCTTCTTGTCCAGATCTTGTCTCCAATTGCTTCACTGGACTCACTCCAGTAAGTCCATGTATTTTTTTTTTGTCCTGAAGAGCCAGAACTGGTCCCAGCACTCCAAATGTGGCCTCACCAGTGATGAGCAGGTGGAGTTCCAGAAAATTCACCTGACCTGCCTGATATTAACCATGAACTGTGAAAAGTACCCACCCAGATTGACCAGGACCTTGTAACAGCCTTGAACACAAACATTTTTCAAAGAAAACACAAACATTTTTCAAAGAAAACGTTTTTCAAAGAAAACACAAATTTTGTTATTCAAGACATTACGAAACTGACAATTCTGCAACAATTAGAACAGTCAAAGAGTTTCTTTATGTGCATTCTGTGCCAGCCAACACTGACCTGATAAGGTGATGGATGTTTGTTTTAACTTGAAATGGACTCTCCATTCTAAGAAATGAACCCCTCCAATGGATCTCCAAAATATTTTCCACCTTATTCCACCAAGACAGTAATAAATTGGGCAACTCCCAGTTCTCCCAACACGCCCTGCAGATCTTTGTCTTGTCACCAGATCCAGGATCCAAATAGATGATGGATCAACCACAGCACGTCTCACATTACTGGCTCCAGCCTAAACTTAATTTTCTTGCATCACATTTACAGATATAGGGCCCCATCCCTGCCATTACACACAGCAGGAATAGCTGGAGGGTCTGGCAGGGTCTGTCCCTCCCTCCCTTATTTCTGTCACTCTCTGGGTTTGGGCCCATTTGGGACCTGCTTTTAAACCACTCTTAAGTTTATCTGCAGAAAACCAGAACCTTAAAGATCTTTGGTACCTCCATTACCTGGGCAGGGCAGAAACACAGACCTGTGGTGAGCAATTACAGACCTGAGCTGGAAATCTCTCTGCCTTATTTTCAAATCTGAGGTCTATTTTTGAACCTAAGGCAGGAAGTTGAGACATTTATGTTCAGGCACAAGCACCTTTTCTTTCTTCAAACCCAACAAGGCTCCCTGACTCCTGCTGCAGACACACAGGCCTAAAGGATTACTCAATCTCCATGCTAATTATTCACTTTTAAGTGTGATGGCTTAAGAATTTGGGTAACTCATCCAGCTCTGTGAATATACCCCACAGCTGCTGCTTCTTCAGAGGGCTCTGGTGTCTTAAACTCCATTTGCTTCCCAGGACAAACCTTCCATTGTTTCATATTCCCCCAAAATCAGCTTCTTCTAAAGATCTGAAGTTACCAGGACTAAGAAGGTTCTTTATTTGTTCAATAGTTTAGCTGAAGTACCTTCAATATATAAATTATTTGTGTTAAAACAAAAGCAACCTCAGAAGTCAAAGCCCATAACAAGGTCCAAAAAATGCTCTAACGAAGCTGTCAGGTGGCCTTGGACATTTTCACACACATCATCTACTCTCTACACCTCCACGTGCTTTGGCACAAGATTTTTCATGGAATCATCACATCACTGAGGTTGGAAAAGCCCTCCAAGGTCACCGAGTCCAACTTGTTCCCAATGCCCACCTTGTCCCCAGCCCAGAGCACTGAGTGCCATGTCCAGTCATTCCCTGGACACTTCCAGAGGTGGAGACTCCAAACCTCCCTGGGCAGCCCCTTTTTCCAATGCCTGACCACCCTTTCCAGGAACAAGCTTTTCCTGAAATGTCTTTTTGTGGAATCAGAGAATCACTAAGGTTGGAAGAGACCTTTAAGATCACCAAGTCTGACATCAAACCCGGCACCACCACACCATGTCACCAAGTGCCATGTCCACATGTTTTCTCAACTCTTCCAGGGATGGTGACTCCACCACTTCCCTATCTTTCATCCTGGGAAGATTGTGAAGTGCAGGTATCATTCATTGTGTGGACAATAATTATCTGCCTCCACATCATCTTAGATATGGAAAGATATTGAGGGGCTGGAGCGGGTCCAGAGAAGAGCAACGAGGCTGGAGAAGGGACTGGAGCACAAGTCCTGTGGGGAGAGGCTGAGGGAGCTGGGGGTGTTCAGCCTGGAGAAGAGGAGGCTCAGAGGTGACCTCAGCACTGTCTGGAACTCCCTGAAGGGAAGTTCTGGCCAGGTGGGGGTTGGTCTCTTCTCTCAGGCACTCAGCAATAGGACAAGGGGGCACGATGGGCTCAAGCTCTGCCAGGGGAAATTGAAGTTGGAGATCAGAAAAACATTCTTTGCAGAGAGAGTGCTCAGGGATTGGAATGGGCTGCCCAGAGAGGGGGTGGATTCCCCATCCCTGGAGGTTTTTGAGCTGAGCTTGGCCGTGGCACTGAGTGCCATGATCTGGTAAAGGGACTGGAGTTGGACCAAGGGTTGGACTTGATGATCTCCGAGGGCTTTTCCAACCCAATCCATTCTGTCATTCTATGGATGTGGCACTGAGTGAGAATCCACCACATCTTGATCCAACCCTACTGTGATCATCATGTCTTGATCCAACCATGTCTTGATCCAACCCCACTGTGATCATCATGTCTTGATCCAACCATGTCTTGATCCAACCCCACTGTGATCATCATGTCTTGATCCAACCATGTCTTGATCCAACCCCACTGTGATCATCAGCCCAGGGCACTCCGTGCCCTGGGCTGATGATCACAGTGGGATTGGATCAAGGTTTGGACTTGATGATCTCGAAGGTCTTTTCCAACCCAATCCATTCTGTAATACTCTGATATAGTGGAAAGTACTGGACTTCAACCCACTAATTTACTTAAACCTGAAGTTTCCCCTTGATTTCCATCTATTTTCCCTGCATTATGAACTAAACCCCGCAGCAGCCCCTCCCTGCAGAGCCTCGCAGTGCCCGCCCGAGCAGAGCCATCAGCAGCCTTTGCCATTTGGCTCTCGCGGTCCCTTCCAAAGGCATCGCTCCTAATGAGCAGCTGCATTTCCCCACCATCCCTGAAAGGGCTTAATGGCCCCGCAGCCAGGCCCACCTCATTTACATCCCTTTGCATCAGCACCCAGGGCTTTCCACCGCCCTAATGTGTTTTCCTAAACAAAAGAAGCCAAAGCCAGCACAGATCTGACCTTCAAATTTGCTTCTGTGATTTTTATAGCTCAATGTCTATTTGCCTGGTGGCTCTTTTTTTTTTTTTTTACCTCCCCCCCTCCGGGACTGTTGTGATGAAAACAGACACATTAATTCCCAGGAAAACATGCGCAAAGGAGCCATCCAGGAGAACGGAGGTGCCTGGGAGCTGTAGTTCCCTTCATGACACACCCTGTGCCAAGTTATTCCCATTTTTCCCGTTCTACAAAGCAGGACAAGCAACACAATTTTGTTTCCTCACTGGTTTCCAATTGTGGTACCTCCAGTTGAGTTGCTCTGCTTATTTTCTCCTTCGTTTTGGATCTCTGTGAAGGCACAAAATTGGGAATACAACAAAGGCAATGTCTGTTCACTGCACCTGAAAAACACTGTCATGGCCACTCCTTGGATTTCTCTGATAGTTCCCTGCATCAAAGCCAAGACATTTCCAAAGGAGACAACTTCTCCCAGTGGCATTTTGGGAACTTCATAATATCTGTCTTACTATTTGCAAGTTGTGAGTCAAGAGCACAACAGAATTGGCATTGACAGATCGAGTCACGCTGGAATTACACAGCCCTGCAAACCCAATTCTCCAAAAACCACACAGGAGAAACAACAAAACCCCCCAGAATTGTGCATTCTGGTTGTAAACAGGATCACCAGGTGTGTTAAATAATGAGGGAAAAGAGAGTATGGCCTTTTAAATGAGAAAATAAAACGTGCTTTTGTCTCAGTGCCTCGCAGAGTGATGGCAGCAGATGCAGGTCCCCCCTCCTCCCCCAGCAATTGGTTCTGCTTCCCTGCCAGCCACGGAGGAAATCCAGGGCATTATCCCCCTCCCAACCCTCAAACAAACAAGCAACAGCCTCCCCAAACCACACCATTCTCTATCAGCAAGAGACCAATCACTTAAACCCAATGGCACAGAAGTCTGTCCTTAAAATTTATGTTTCTGGAGATGAGCCAAGAGAAGTGAAGGCACTTTCAGCCTGGAGAGCAGCCACAATCTTTAACACTTAAAAACTGGGTATTCCTGAAATTACCAATATATTAAATGTCCTTAGCAAAAAAAACAACAACAAAAAAACAGCCCACAAAACCCCCTAAGAGTCAAGCCAGGAATTTTCAGGTTCAGAGAATAAAGTTTATACATAATACTCTATTATTTAAGAAACCATAGAGCTCAGGATGTACATGAAAGGAGATGAGCCATCTGCTCTGTCTGTAAATCAGCTCCTAAATTATCAGGGAATGTTTTCATTTAAGTGTAGACTAAATAAATCATTGCTCTCTCAGGCCACAGGGATACACAGAAAACGTGAAATTATCCTAAAAGACATCAAGGCATAGTTTTGTTCTGAACATACCCCACAACTGTGGCTCAGACAACAACCTCTTCAGGGATTCCTCACTGCAACCATCCACCTCTTGCACTGAAGCTGCAGTTGGGGGTTCTTTATTTGCACAATCACAGCTGCTCCCCCTTTTCACTGCCACCTCCTGCAACACCAGAACCAAAGCCCAAAGCAAAACCCCTTCTCCCCCATCACAGGATGGTGAGATTAAAAAAAAGAAAGCAACCAGAGCATCCTTTAGGGTGGAAAGCAGAGCTGATATGCTGGGTGCTGCTTCTGCCATAAACACTGCTGCTGCTTTGTTCTAGCTTTTTAATATTTTATTTGGTTTTTCTGTTCTCCATTTTATGCTGATTTAACAGTTCCAGCTGTGCAGCTCCCTAGGCACTCTACATATTCATAATTATTATTATTGGATAAACATGTATTTGAGTGGGGCAACAGATGATACGCAGATAATTTTCCTTTTGCTTACTCCTATTTATTTCCCCGGGAAAAAAAAAAGAAACCCGCTTTATTCTCCCCTCCCACAGCTGACAAAGCCTGTGTGAATGTGTCAGGGAGAGCTGTGGAATCGGAGCAGTCTGGCATCTCGGAATGGGTGAGATCAGGAATGTGCAGGGATGGGGATGGGAGGGTGTGGCCGAGGCAGATGCAGAGCTGGGGATGGGGAAGAAGTGCTGGAAACGGGCACACAACCCGCCTTGTTTGTCACACAGACCCTCCGGAACGCAGCGATGTGTTTTCTGTTTAATTAAAGAGAAGCTCTACAGCAGCACGGGAGGGCTGGGCATCGTCAGGGATGGGTGTTGTGCTGATGTTAAACAGGTGGCTGGGGCTGGAAACAGCCACGGGTGGGAATGGGGGGGCCGCGACACAGCCCCACGACAGCGACTGGCGATAGTGGAGGGAGCCACGGCAGAAGGAATTCTCGAAGGAGAGAAGGAATCGAGGGATGGAGGGTAAGGACAGCACTGAACTGGAGCTGGGCAGAGAGGTGTGTGCCAGCAGCGATGGGATGAGCAGGGATGGGGAACACGACAAGGACACACGGACAGGCACAGGGAATCCGCAGGGAGCCGGACAGGGCACGGGAATCCGGACCGAGCACCAGGAATACGGAGAGAGCAAGAGAATCCGGACAGGGCACGGGAATTCGGACCGAGCACCAGGAATACGGAGAGAGCAAGAGAATCCGGACAGGGCACGGGAATTCGGACAGGGCACGGGAATCCGGACAGGGCACCAGGAATACGGACAGGGCACCAGGAATACGGACAGGGCACCAGGAATCCGGACCGAGCAAGGGAATCCGGGCAGGGCACCAGCGTCCAGCACCAGCAGAGAGAGGCTGCGGCACCAAAGGCAATGCCAGCCCCGACGCGCAGACGGACCAGACAAGCCGTGCCGGGGCTTTAGGCCAGAGTGGGCTCAAGGCGGGGCGGAGGAAGGGGCTGGTGAGCCGCAGGGCAGGGCAGGGCAGGGCAGGGCCGGGGGAAAACCTGCGGGAACACTCCCTGGTGAGGGGGGACAGCGCAGAGCAGGGGCCGGCGGGGCTGAGGATGGAGGGATGGACGGAGAGATGGATGGACAGAGGGATGGATGGAAGGATGGATGGATGGAGGGATGGATGGATGGATGGATGGAGGGGATAGATGGAGGGATGGATGGACAGAGAAATGGACAGAAGGATGGATGGATGGATGAAGGGATGGACGGACAGAAGGATGGATGGACAGAAGGAGGGATGGATGGATGGACGGACAGAAGGAGGGATGGATGGACAGAAGGATGAATGGCCGGACGGAGGGATGGACGCCACGGGGATCCTTCCCGGACACAGCCGGGGCGGGGCGGGCGCAGGTGTGGCCGCTCCAGCCCAACCTGCGGTGTCGGGGCGGTACCGGCGGCTCCCGAGCGGCACCGGCGGGTACCCCCGCGCCCGTGGGCCGTTCGCGCCCGGCTCCCGCTCCACAACGGCAGCGCCCGCGCCCCTCCTGCGTGGCTTTTTTTCTCCCCCCTTTACTATTTTCTATCATTATTATTATCCCAGCTGCTCAATCCAGCGCCTTCCACGTCCACCGCATCCGTCCCTCGCCGCGCCGCCCGTGCCCCGCTCGCCGGCGGGAGGGGCTGGGGGCGGCGGGCGGGAGGGGGGAGGTGGATGGAGCATCCTCGACATCCACAATGAACCCGCCGCGACAATGACACCGACACCCGCACACCGCCGCCTCCCGAGCATCCCGCGGGCCATTGTCTGCGCGGGAGGGACGGAGGGAGGGAGGTGCGGTCCCCGCTCACAGCCCCGGCGATCCTCCCTCCCGCACCGGGCATCCCTCCCGCAGCCGCGGCCATTCCCCCGCACCGGGCATCCTCCCCGCAGTCCCGGCCATCTCCCAGCACCGGGCATCCCTCCCGCAGCCCCGGCTGCGCCCTCGCACCGGGCATCCCTCCCGCAGCCTCGGCCATTCCCCCGCACCGGGCATCCCTCCCGCAGCCCTCCCGCAGCCCCGGCCATCCCTCCCGCCCCGCGGCGGTGCCGCCCCGCTCGCCCCCATTGTTCCGCCGGTACCTGCGGCTGGCAGCAGCAGCGCCAGGGCCCAGGGCAGCGCGGCGAGCCGCAGCATGGCAGCGGCGGGGCTCGGGGCTGGCAGCGGCGCCGCGGTCGGACGAGGCTCGCAGGCTGTGCCGCTCCGGAGCTGCCCCGAGCGCAGCCGCTCCCGCCCCGCCCGGCGCGGCCGCACGGACCGACCGACTGACTGACTGACAGCCGCGCCACCGCCGATCCCTGCTCCGGCAGCGCCGCGCTCCGTGTCCTTCCGCCCGCCGCAAATAGTGCCGGGGAGGGGAGGGGAGGAGAGGGGAGGGGAGGGGAGGGGAGAGGAGGGGAGGGGAGGGGAGGAGAGGGGAGGGGAGGGGAGGAGAGGGGAGGAGAGGGGAGGAGAGGGGAGGGGAGGGGAGGGCAGGGGAGAGCAAGGCAAGGAGCAGAAACAAGGGGGTCAGGGGAGGTTCGGACTCGAGGATAAGCAAAAAAATATGCAAATAAAAAATCATTTAATAATAATAATTTAATAATAACTATTATTATTTAATAAAATAATCATTTAATAATAATTATAATCATGATAATTAAATTATATGGTCATATAATATATATAAACTATGTAATATATAATATGATATATGTTATATATATCACATACAATATATATCATATTACATAGATATAGAATAAAGTATATAATGTGTAATGTGATATGTGATATATAGTGTGATGTATGGTAGATAATATATATATCATATGTTATATGAAAGTATATCACATACACAATATACAATGTTGCATACAATATATAACATGTTACATCCAATATATATTAAAGTATATCACATACATAATATATAATATTACATACAATGTACAATATATGTCACATCCAATATATAATATTACATAGATATAGAATAAAGTATATAATATGTAATGTGACATATATGTTACCTATGCTATAAAGAAGTATAGCACATGCAATATATATCAAATGATAAAGACATTATAGAATGGATATAGTATAATATGTAATGTGATATATATGAGGTATAATATAGATTATATAAACATATATATACACATAATATGTACATTATACACAATGTAATATGGTACATATATTACATAATGTATAACACATTATGTATCATAATATATTGTATAATAGTATATATCATATTCTATAATATATTAAGCATATGATACGTAATTTTATGTATATTATGTATAGTATGTGTTACAAAAGTATATATGTAGTTCATTACATAAATTATAGTATATTGATATTAGTATATGGTATATTGATTATAACATATAATATGTATATTATACATAATACAGTAAATATCACACTATATAATATATAACATCAATATTATATCATATTATAATAATATAGATCATATTCTATAGTATATAAAGTATATGATATGTAATACTATGTATATTATGTTACATACATATATGTATTTTGTTATATACATTATAGTGTATTATCAATATAATATAGTATATTATTATAGCATATAATTAATGTAATAGTATATATTAGGACATAGTCTATAGTATAATATATAAATTATATACTATATAGTATAATCATATTGGATACACTTTACATATGTAGTATAATATATAACATACACTGTAAAATATATAGTATATATTGTAATATTAGTCTATAAGGTATACTAATAAATAATAAAAATACATAATTAGTATATTATTAAATATATAAATTGTTTCACTATATATTATACTAATTATTATAGTATAATAATTGTAAGTAGGTTATTGTTAACTAATTATTATTGCAAAGGAAGTTTACTACAGAATATCCTGAGCTGGAAGGTCCCCCCAGGGCTGATCCAAGGGAGGGAATTCCCTGCTGGTTGGTCCAGCCCCTGCCCAAAGGCCGAGCTGGGGCACAGCAGGGGGGACACACTTTTATTAATTACTATTCCAGAGTGGTTTGGGGTGGAAGAGGCTGAAAATACCAGCCCTGCTTTACCTGAGCAGGGTATTGGCTGCTCTGGGATCTGTGCTCTCAGGGGGAGGGAGTTCTTAGGGGAAAAAATAAAGAAATGAAGCATTTCTTTAATTCAGGTATAATCTAAAGTCTGTTTTCATTTATTAGTGCAACAGAACAGCACTTGAGCTGAAGTGGACCTTTGTCATGCTAAATGCTTTGGCTTAGCTGGTTAATTGTAGTTGCTGTTTTAAAGTGAAATTCAGAATACCTGGAGTGGTTGTGAGCACATAAGGACTTGTAATGTCACAGAGGCTTTATTAGCCCAGAACTGACGAGTACAAACCGTTTAGGCAGAAGATGCTTTCTTAGGTAAAGCAACAACACCATTTGAATACAACTTGACATCGGTATTTCAATGATATTTTAAAACCATCCACCCCATGATTTTTCTGTTGGTGCTCTGAAGGCTCATTCCAGACCAGGTCATATTCTTTTATTTTATTTCTTTCTCTTGGAGGAATCCCTTCCCCCCTTTTCCATTTCATAAAAAATCCTTCTCTAAAAGAAACAACAATTCCACTTATTGCACTGTGATTGAAAACACACCTTCCCTGCTCCCTGGGTCTGCCCAGCCCATGGGCTCATGTTGGATTGATTATCTGCAGAGAGAAACCTTGTGCAGCCACCCCAGGGGCTGCACTGAGTCCCTCTGGCCCTCCCAGTTCCCACCAGTCCCCACTGCCCTGCAGACTGGACTCTGAATCCTCCCCTCCCCAGGGGTCACTATCCAAAAGATGCCAATATTAAAGTATTTCAGATCATATAGGTGCAGAAAGCCAACATTTGGGATAAAAAGCCTCAGAAAAACACCTCTTCATCCCCAAACCAGTAACCTGATTTCTGTACCTGAAATACATTGTCTCTCATCACAAAGAGCACGCTGAGTTTACGTCAATTATCCCACAATTTCAGCCGAGGAAATCAGCGAGTGGCTGCAGAGGAGGGACAGGATCTCCACCATCCACCAAAGCACAACATCTTGCAAGACTCCCACCTTGTTTCTCCAGCCTGGCTGGCAAACATGGGCATCGTGCTGGCAAACCATCTGCTTCTCCTCGGGTGTCCCCTCCTCTCTGCTGTGCAATCTCTCCCTGAGCTGTGGCTGCCCCATCCCTGGAGCGTCCCAGGCCAGGCAGGACGGGGCATGGAACAGCCTGGGCTGCTGGAAGGTGTCCCTGCCCATGGCACGGGCTGGATCTCCATGATCTTTAAGGTCCCTTCCAGCCCAAACCATCCCACAATTCCATACCAGCTCCACCAGTTGGAATTCTGCCACTGGAAACTTGGGAGTCTCCACTCTGAGCAGTTGGATAAACTTTGAGTTCAGCCAGGTTAGTGCCCAGTGATGCCCTGAGAGGAACAACACTGAGCACCCACCCTGTTATTGGCACTCTCAGCACCACTTGGTACAATCAGCCTTGCACAAGTATCTATTTCTTTACAAAGACCAGGCAGGTATTCTGGAAAAATCACCTTTGCAGCATCCAGAAGAGAGACCATGGGAGAGCACAGACACTCATTATAATTATACACTGAATGAGGAAATTAAAACACTGATTTCTCAGGCACAACTGTCCCTTTCACAAATTACCACTGAGATTTATCCAGGAAAACTCCATCACCTCCACAAAAATCAACAAAGCTGCAAACCAGCAGAATTCCTGTGTGTTGAACTGTACAGATCATTAAATCAATTAAGGCAGTTCCTTCCCCCGAATGTGTCATCCCATAAAACTGGGACAAAAAGATATGGGAAGAAAAACACAACAAATAGAATGAATTATTATATAGTGTGAGGGAGCAGCTGTTTGTGTTAGAGATTTCCAGCAGATACTCCTATAAAACAGTAATTTAGTCCCTGAGAAAGGAGTTTAAACTGAGGGTAAATAAAGGGAAGTCAGAAGGTAAAACCCTGCCCAGCTCAGCTCAGGGATGGAGCAGAAGGAAGGAGGAGCTGGGGACACCTTTCCACTTGCAGCAGAATTCCAGAATATGGGCCTTTCTCTTTGAAATGTTTGGCACAGAAAAGACTCCAATTGTCTAAATCTAATTTAAGCCTCTAAGTAATTTCAAAGCAAACCCCTGGATTTTATGATGAAATCCAGAGGAGGTGAGTCCCAGGCATGTCCAAATTGAATGAGATGCTCCAAGTCCATCACCTGAAATGTTTCCCTTTTTTTGGCTGTTAACTGAGGTTTATGGGCCATGCCCAGGCACTTCTTTTTGTTAATCTATAAAATGAGAAGGGAAAAATCACATAAATCAGGAACTGAACTGGAAGTTTCAGTTATTGACTTCACTGGGTACTTTGCATAAAAGTGAACAGGAAATTTGAACCAAGTTTTCTGCCACGTTTCAAAACTGCAGTAATGAGATTGAGCAAATTAATTCCACTCCTACTATGCAAATATAAGTGAATTTTTACTCTACAGGCACTTCACAGAGTAGATGCACCTTCAACATCATACAAAGATTGATAAATAACCCTCTCTAGAGCCAGAATTCCTCCTTTTTTCCCCAAATCCTGGTTGGTATCTGGGCAGGATTATGAAACACTGGAAATTCTCTATGACATTGAAGCCTCGTGTGGGGTCAAGAGAGGACTTGAGCTGTCAAAATAAAAAGAAATAACACACAGACAGGTCTGGTTTGTAGTCAGGCTTGGAGGAGAAAAGTTTGCAACCTGAATTTGCTGCTGAGGTCACATCCCAAGATTCCAACCTGATGCAACAGGAGAGAAACAAACCTTGAAATAGAGACAAATGTTTTATGTTCATTGAAAAGCACAAGAAATCGTTTTCATCAACACACCCCTTTGTGGTAAAGGTGCTTAAGGAGAGGGAGCCTGCAAGGAATTACTTGGGGGGTTCTGGGGGAAATATTAGACCCAGATTTATAAGGCACAAAATAACTTATTCCTGATTTGCAGGCTATGGAAAAGAGGCACAATCAGTGGCACAGTGAGGGAATGCCCTTCAGCATTGTCTCTGGTCAAATAATTCTGAGCTTTGGAGATACTTATTAGGATGGATAAAACCCAGGCCAAATGACTTCAGATCAATACTCGCCACAGACAGGCAAGACAAGCAGAGACAGCACCTCAAAATAGCCTTGTCTGTGTCACAGATTATTTTTATACATCTAAATATAGAAAAAAAATTAAAATATCTCCCTTTCCTCGTTTAAACAGCTTGGCTTCCAAAGCTATTAAGGTTCTTCTGGTGATGTCACAAAGGGCACTTCCCTTCCATGTATGGAAAGAAACCTTCCAGCTTTGAAGTTAAAATTTCAGATTTCATGTGTGTGTTTCCATGTAGAAAACCATCCACTGCCAGTGTGCAGAAAATGTCTCATTTTAATATTTTTAATCCACCCAGCCATCTCTGATGCTTCAATTCAGAGGAAAAAAAGACTCTTAGTTGATGAGAATCACAGAAAATAGGAGGTGTGCAAAGAGCACATCAGGATTAATTGGCTGTTCCTTTGCACTCTTCCCATGGTGTCGCTGGTGTTTGTTTTAATTTGAAATATTCTGACTAGGCAAGGCATTTAAAGCACCTCCATCACCCAATGCCTCCAAATAACAGCCACAGGCATCACTAATACCTGACTATTTTAAAAGAGCAGCTGCTCTAGTTCTGCTTTTATTTATACTAATGTTAGTTGTGAGACTCAGCATCACATTATGTGGGTAAACAAGTGGAAAACCAGAATATGAAAAATCAGAATAGAAGAGACTAAACCACGAGGGTGTCTCTGGCTGAACGTTTGGTAGCAAGAAATAAATGATTCTCTTAATTGAAAAAATCCATCCCTCAATCTGCTTCTATTTAAAAAATATAAATATGCCTGACAGGAATGTTCAAGCCCATCTGAAAGTCATGAGAAACCACATTCTCTGGCCATGGAGCTCCACTGCACAGTTAGAAACAAACTACACTGATTCTTTCCACACAAATGACCAGTGGACTTTACTTTGAAATTTAATGAAGCTAAATCAGCCCAGAGCACAGTTAGAGAGTTCCTCAACACTTCTGGTCATGACTAAATCTGAGGCATAGAAGAGTAAGACTTGTAATAGAATCACTCTCTGACTTTGTGTTATGTCAACCTCACATTTCTCGAAAAATACTGTAGAGAGGGTAAAGATATGAGGAAAGTGGTGTTTCTATTTTTGAATAATGGTCTTAAGATGGTGCTGAAATGCAATGAGAAAAAAAGATCCTGAAAAATTCTTGCTGGCGAGGCAAAATCATTTTCCTTGAAGTGAATATTTCCTCTGCTTTATTGCCAGAGTCTGGAGCTGGGCCCTGGGACATGGAACATCCTGGAAGCAGAGCAGGATGTTTGGAAGCACATCTGGGTGGTTGCTTCTTTCAGGATGTTAAAGTTCAGCCATGAAACCTTTGGGCATCACATCTATGCTTTAATCTGTGCCATACCCAGCCTGGCAGCACACACAGGGGCCAAACTCCCTCATGGGCATCACCAAGCAGTGCCAAGGCAGCTTTGGCCCATTCCATCCACACCATGATTTTCAGAGCTCTTTCCTGAATCTTTCCTTGATTTTTAAAGTCAGCTTTTCATAGAATCACAGAATCTTAGAATGGATTGGGTTGGAAAAGACCTCCAAGATCATCAAGTCCAACCCTTGATCCAACCCTACTGTGATCACCAGCCCAGGGCACGGAGTGCCCTGGGCTGGTGATCACAGTGGGGTTGGATCAAGACATGGTGGATTCTCAGTCAGTGCCACATTCACAGAAACACAGAATGGATTGGGTTGGAAAAGACCTCCAAGATCATCAAGTCCAACCCTTGGTCCAACTCCAGTCCCTTTACCAGATCATGGCACTCAGTGCCACGGCCAAGCTCAGCTGAAAAACCTCCAGGGATGGGGAATCCACCCCCTCTCTGGGCAGCCCATTCCAATCCCTGAGCACTCTCTCTGCAAAGAATTTCTTTCTGCTCTCCAACTTCATTTTCCCCTGGCAGAGCTTGAGCCCATCGTGCCCCCTTGTCCTATTGCTGAGTGCCTGGGAGAAGAGACCAACCCCCACCTGGCCAGAACTTCCCTTCACTCAGGGGGTGGCCAAGCAAGGCCTGTCACATGCAGAGTTCTGGAGACATCCACACCCTCATTTGCACCTCAGCACTGCAGAGGAGCCCAGGTAGTGCCCTCTGAAGGTGCTTCAGGGGCCTGTGTGTCCAACAGCCAGGGAAAACAGGACAGAAAGCTGTGCTGAAGGGATCACAGAATCAGTTGGGTTGGAAGAGACCTCCGAGATCATCACTCCAACCCTTGATCCAACCCCACTGTGGTCACTGTGGCACTCCATGCCCTGGGCTGGTGACCACAGTGGGGTTGGATCAAGATGTGGTGGATTCTCACTCAGTGCCACGGCCAATCTCAGGTTAAAAACCTCCAGGGATGGGGAATCCACCCCCTCTCTGGGCAGCCCATTCCAATCCCTGAGCACTCTCTCTGCAAAGAAGTTTTGTCTGATCTCCAGCTTCAATTTCCCCTGGCAGAGCTTGAGCCCATCGTGCCCCCTTGTCCTATTGCTGAGTGCCTGGGAGAAGAGACCAACCCCCACCTGGCCAGAACTTCCCTTCACTCAGGGGGTGGCCAAGCAAGGCCTGTCACATGCAGAGTTCTGGAGACATCCACACCCTCATTTGCATCTCAGCACTGCAGAGGAGCCCAGATAGTGCCCTCTGAAGGTGCTTCAGTGGCCTGTGTGTCCAACAGCCAGGGAAAACAGGACAGAAAGCTGTGCTGAAGGGATCACAGAATCAGTTGGGTTGGAAGAGACCTCCGAGATCATCATTCCAACCCTTGATCCAACCCTACTGTGGTCACCAGCCCAGGGCACAGAGTGCCCTGGGCTGGTGACCACAGTGGGGTTGGATCAAGATGTGGTGGATTCTCACTCAGTGCCACGGCCAATCTCAGGTTAAAAACCTCCAGGGATGGGGAATCCACCCCCTCTCTGGGCAGCCCATTCCAATGCCTGAGCACTCTCTCTGCAAAGAATTTCTTTCTGCTCTCCAACTTCAATTTCCCCTGGCAGAGCTTGAGCCCATCGTGCCCCCTTGTCCTATTGCTGAGTGCCTGGGAGAAGAGACCAACCCCCACCTGGCTTTATTGCTGCTGTTCTTGCATTCCAAACCTCCAAATCAATGTATTATGAAATAATCTAAACAGTCACAACACACAGACTTTGTGCCTTTGCAGAGCACTCTGTGCTGCATAAAGCCCTTCACAATAACACAAGTGGCAGTTTGTAGCTGTACCTTTAGGCTGAAAGGTCTTGAATGCTAATCAAGCCATCAAAATAAGACTAGGAGAACATCTTGGCTGGGTGGCATCAGCTCTCCTCACAGAGCTCTCCTCTCTGCCGGGTGTTGTTGGGCAGCACTCGCTGGTTCTGTGCTCAGGGATCCCAGGATTGCTGCCAGATGATGAAAGATGAGGCATTTCTCCTGCACATGTTTGCCAGCTGCACCAGCTCTCTTTGGAGAAGGGCTGAGCTCATTATGGGAGTGGAAAATAAAAGAAAGAGAAGGCTTGCTAACAGGGAGGATCCTCTTTGAAGCCCCTTTGATCCCAAGCAGGTGGGACAGTCAGGGAGAGACACTCAGGTGTGTCCCTGGGGGTGCAACTTGTCCTGCTAAACCTCCCCAAGACAAACACACCATTACCCCTAAACACAGCTCATGTTGTGCACATCCCACTGCAAGACACTAATTCAGCATCCTCCTTTATTATTTCACATTTCTACTTTACCCTTCCTGATACAAAATTCGGTTTCCCCAAGTCCTGATTATTTTAGTGCAGATTTGTAGAACCAAACCCACTTACTGTGGGTTTTATTTAAAAGCACAGTAAGAAACAGTCCCTGCTCAGGACAGTTAAAACAGATGAAACAGTCACCTTTGCTGAAGATATTTAGAAATCAGATCTGGTGATGTGCCTTGTGCTTCCCTGCAGGAATTGAGTGGCCAAAAGGAAACTGAAAACTGATCTCCTGAGCCTCAGTTTAAACCACGAAGCCAAAGGCCAGTATTGAAAGCAGTAGGATGGAATTCAATGCAAGGACAACAAAGAACATCCCCCCCCACCCTCATCCCCTTTTCCAAAAGCTCTATTACAGACATGTGAGTAATTAAGAGGCTGAGAATGGATTTAGATTCACTGGCTTCCCTACAATCCACTGCCCCTTCCAGGTCCAGGTGCTCATCACAGTGACTTTGGCAACAGGGATGAGTTCACATCAGGAGCTGCTCAGTCTCCTCCAGAAGAGTTTTTTAATAACTATTTATTGGATCACCACTTGCAAGCACAACTCCTTGTTTTCAGCATCCTAGAAATGACCATGAACAATCCAGCTGATTTCCCTGACAGTGTCTCTGAGACAGTTTTCCATCATCCTTCATTTTCTCATGCTCTGAGTCAAAAGTTTTATTTCCATTGACAGAACAATTAGAACAAATGTATGAAACTCCATATGAGAAAACAAGGTCCACATGACATATTTATGCATGAAATGCAATTCCTGAGGGGGAGCAGCAGCACAGAACATACTGATTGTCCTGATGGTACCAGATCAAACTGTATTAAAGGCTATTAAATGTCATATTCCATGCAACAAATTGAAACTGTGATTTGTTCTTTCAAGTGTATTTAATGTCACAGACCCTCTGCAAGTCTGAGATCTTGCCCTTTTTTGGCCATTTAAAGGTTTGTTTCTTATTATCCCAGTTCCACATTGAAAGGGATGTAAATGTTTTTCCTCTCAAAGCCAAACTATTGTTTTCTGAATGGAAGTCATTGCCATTCCACAGCCCACACTGCCTTTGTATTTCCCTGGGTTTTTAAAGCCTAAACCACCCCCTTGGGCACTCTAACCCTCAGCAGTACATCAGAGGAAATGACTCATGATTGCTCTGGTAATCAATATCTACTATGCACTTCTCCCCCAGTATTGCTGAGAGTCAGATATATCCACCTAATCAGCCCATTAAATATTGCCATTTGTGAGGGGTTTAACTTTGACACCACCATTTACTTTATAAACAATAAACCAGTTATGAAGATTGTTGCACTGGGCAGGGAAATCACACTGACAATATTTCCAGAACACCAAACTTCATTTCTAAAATAACCCCACCACAAAACAGTCTTCTGACCCTGTAGACAGCCAGGAGACCACGTACCTGGGGCCAGGGTGGCATTTCCACAGCAGTGTTTGACCTGAAATGTCCATGGCTGTGCTCAGAGCATTAACCAGACTGAAATGTCCATGGGTGTGCTCAGAGCATGAACCAGACTGAAATGTCCATGGGTGTGCTCAGAGCATTAACCAGACTGAAATGCCCATGGCATGTTCAGAGTATGAACCAGACTGAAATGTCCATGGGTGTGCTCAGAGTATGAACCAGACTGAAATGTCCATGGCATGCTCAGAGTATGAACCAGACTGAAATGTCCATGGCATGCTCAGAGTATGAACCAGACTGAAATGCCCATGGGTGTGCTCAGAGTATGAACCAGACTGAAATGTCCATGGCATGCTCAGAGCATTAACCAGACTGAAATGTCCATGGCATGCTCAGAGTATGAACCAGACTGAAATGTCCATGGGTGTGCTCAGAGTATGAACCAGACTGAAATGTCCATGGGTGTGCTCAGAGTATGAACCAGACTGAAATGTCCATGGGTGTGCTCAGAGTATGAACCAGACTGAAATGTCCATGGGTGTGCTCAGAGTATGAACCAGACTGAAATGTCCATGGCATGCTCAGAGTATGAACCAGACTGAAATGTCCATGGGTGTGCTCAGAGCATTAACCAGACTGAAATGTCCATGGGTGTGCTCAGAGTATGAACCAGACTGAAATGCCCATGGCATGCCCAGAGTATGAACCAGACTGAAATGCTCATGGGTGTGCTCAGAGTATGAACCAGACTGAAATGTCCATGGCATGCTCAGAGTATGAACCAGACTGAAATGTCCATGGGTGTGCTCAGAGTATGAACCAGATTGAAATGTCCATGGCATGCTCAGAGTATGAACCAGATTGAAATGTCCATGGATGTGCTCAGAGTATGAACCAGACTGAAATGCCCATGGCATGCTCAGAGCATTAACCAGACTGAAATGTCCATGGGTGTGCTCAGAGTATGAACCAGACTGAAATGTCCATGGCATGCTCAGAGTATGAACCAGACTGAAATGTCCATGGCATGCTCAGAGCATTAACCAGACTGAAATGTCCATGGGTGTGCTCAGAGTATGAACCAGACTGAAATGTCCATGGGTGTGCTCAGAGTATGAACCAGACTGAAATGTCCATGGCATGCTCAGAGTATGAACCAGACTGAAATGTCCATGGCATGCTCAGAGCATTAACCAGACTGAAATGCCCATGGTATGCTCAGAGCATTAACCAGACTGAAATGTCCATGGCATGCTCAGAGTATGAACCAACCAACCATGTGGCAGCAAAAACCAAGCCCATCTTCCCAGACACTCCTTTGTCAGCTCCTGCTCTTCACATCTCAACTCAGCTGAAGCAGCTGCACCATTTTAGGTCATTTCTCTGCTCAGGGAACAACTGCCAGGCATTGATGGGGGGAAATCAGGGCTGGGAGCTGGAACTCAACAGAGGCAAAACGTCCTTCAGGGGCACAGTGAGGGTGGGATTGTTTTCAGCTGGGTTGGTCTCAGCCTGAGATGCCACCAAAAGGTAAATTAGAGACACATCAGAGCAGCAGAGGGGGAGCAGCTCAGGTGTGAAAACACCTCCAAAATTTGGGTGCCTCACCCTGAGCTTGCAGAGACACCTTTGCTGTTCTCACTGTGCAGATAATCCAGAAGTTGTTACTTTAGAAAGCAGCCCATGCTTTTGCTCTGGAAAACTATCCAGTTACCAGCAGTAGAAATAAGTTTTCAGCTTCCTTATACAATTAATTTCTGCTCATTGCCAAGGATGGTGGTGTTGAAGGAGGTGAATGCAGTTATTCATGGGCTGTTCACTCAGTTCATCAACGTTTATGTAACTTACTGAGGGAGTAAAGTCAGACACATCCCTCTGCCTCACTCTGCATGGAGGGACAGGGGCACTTCACACCATAATTTATACCCCCTAAAATCTGAACTATTCTTTGCTCAGAAATTGTGTATTTTTATTAATTTACTGCCTTTTTTTCCCCAAAGTACTTTCTGTTGTGTAACAAAAAAATCTTTCAAAATTTGGAAACCTACATGAAGAAGCAAATCCAGTTTAATCACAGTTCCATTTTCTGCCCATTGCCCCAAGTGATGATTTAACAGTGTGGAAAAAGCTGCACAATGATTCATCTGGGCACGGGAGAGTCCCTGCATGGCCTCATTGTAGGACAATGCAATCTCCCAAATTGTGTTCTCCAGATAAATCACAGAACCAATTGAGCAAATCAAAGAAAAATACAATAGCAGAAGGTTCTGTTTCCCATTTCTGGGAGGTGTTTCCAGCCCACTGAGGTGATACACAGAGCTGGGCTGCTCAGCTGCCATTAGGCACCTCTTGGAGCTGGGAAAGGATCACATTTATGATCAGCCAAATGACAGAAGTGTTGGCTGAGACTGATTTTTTTTTCTCTGTCTCTTTTCCGACTTCTTGAGAAAAAAAGTGAATTTTGAGCAATAATTTCTGGATTTTGTCCCAGGATTTTGTCTAGGAATTTTACTTTGCTATCTGTTTCATGAGAAATTTAGGCTGAAAAATACAACTCTCCATATTTTGCTGTAGTGCTGCCCCAGTTTTTTGGGATATTTTTCTGCATAATGAGCTCTGTACAGCAAGACTTGAGTTCTGCTTCCTTAGTCGACTTCAGCAAAGAAATAATTTTGCATTTCTGGATGTCTCTGAGTAAAATGCTGGGTTTAAATTGGTGCTTCCACATGAACAGAGGCATCACTCTCCCTGCTGTCCTCCCCCATCCCCAGCATTACAAAGAGCATTTGTCAGCTCTTGGGGCAGAGCTTGGTAAACAATCCCAGATGAGTGTTCCAACACATTTCTCCCTTGAATACTGATCTTGAAGCAAAGATGTCACTTGAAATCCAACATGTTTTTGTAAAAGGGAAGAGGACAAAGCTTAAAGGCCCCGTGTTTGGGGTATTTTGGGCTCACAGTCCCCAACAGCAGCAGCACAGAAACCTTTGAGCCTCTGCCCACGCAGCAAATTGAGGGAGGCAGAGGATAATTACCTGGCTTGGGCCCTTGCCAAGGGAATTAGATCAACACCACACTTGTCATGTAGAACATTATGGGAGCTTTAATGTTATTAATTTATTGCAGCCACTTGGTGAGGTAAGAGCAGGAGTCTCCTGCTCCATCCCTGGGCTGCCACCCCTTCAGAGCGACAGCAGGTCAGCAGATGGAGCTCAATATGTCACTCCCCCCACCACCAAAATGCTGTGCAGGCTGAGAAAGGCTCCCTCCCTCTGCTCTGTGCATGTGTGAGGAGGCACAACCCACAGCCCGTGGGCAGGGAGCACTCAGAGTAGGACAGTTCCCTCCTGGGACCAGATAACTCCTCATCCCCCAGGCTGCTGCAGGAGGAGCTGCTGGGGCAGTGCCTGGCTCCCTGTCCTATGCCTGGCTCCCTGTCCCACTGCCTGGCTCTCTGTCCCACTGTCTGGCTCCCTGTCCCCCTGCCTGGCTCCCTGTCCCATGCTCAGGAGCTCCTGTCCCACTGTCTGGTTCCCTTTCCCCCTGCCTGGCTCCCTGTCCCACTGTCTGGCCCCTTGTCCCATGCCCAGGAGCTGCTGGGGCTGTTCCTGGCTCCTTGTCCCCCTGCCTGGCTCTCTGTCCCACTGCCTGGCTCCCTGTCCCCCTGCCTGGCTCCCTGTCCCACTGCCCAGGAGCTGCTGGGGCACTGTCTGGTTCCCTGTCCCCTGCCTGGCTCCCTGTCCCCCTGCCTGGTTCCCTGTCCCCTGCCTGGCTCCCTGTCCCCCTGCCTGGTTCCCTGTCCCATGCCCAGGAGCTGCTGGGGCTGTTCTTGGCTCCCTGTCCCCCTGCCTGGCTCCCTGTCCCCTGCCTGGCTCCCTGTCCCCCTGCCTGGCTCCCTGTCCCCTGCCTGGCTCCCTGTCCCATGCCTGGCTCCCTGTCCCCTGCCTGGCTCCCTGTCCCCCTGCCTGGCTCCCTGTCCCATGCCCAGGAGCTGCTGGGGCTGTTCCTGGCTCCCTGTCCCACTGCACCAGTGCAACCTCCTCCCAGCACACATTCCCATCAGCCAGAGGCTGATGCCCCTGCATTTGTGCTGTGCCCCTGGCATTTGTTTCCCACATGATGCCCATTATAGGAAGGGAAATCAAGGAGGATGCCCAGTGCATGGCAATGGTGCTGCTGGAACTGGCTGCTCCATCCTGCAGCATTCCAGCCTTCCAGCACAGGAATCACAGAACCATAGAATGGATTGGGTTGGAAAAGCCCTCCGAGATCATCAAGTCCAACCCTTGGTCCAACTCCAGTCCCTTTACCAGATCATGGCACTCAGTGCCACAGCCAAGCTCAGCTGAAAAACCTCCAGGGATGGGGAATCCACCCCGTCTCTGGGCAGCCCATTCCAATCCCTGAGCACTCTCTCTGCAAAGAATTTTTTCTGCTCTCCAACTTGAATTTCCCCTGGCAGAGCTTGAGCCCATCGTGCCCCCTTGTCCTGCTGGGAGGATAAAACAGCTTATTTTCTGCCCTGGAAGGTGCTACCTGAGGGTGCCAAGGAAATAAGGGATCCTCCAAGTTAGTCTGGAGCAATTACTTACCCCAGCATTGTGTGATCACTGCAGGTGAGGTGTGGAAGAAGATCTGCATTTCCAGCCTGCATTTCAGTGCTGAGCCAGCTGCTCCAGGGATTTTATGGAATGTGGGTTTGCCATGAATTACCCAGACTCTGGTGCTGGCTCTTCAGTCATGACTGGCAGCCATGGAAGCCTCTTCAGAAACAATTTTCCTGGTCCTCATCACCATCCCAACTAGAGCTTCCATTTTATTTTCCATACTTGCAGGTAGAAAAAAGGGGGCTGGGGAGCTCAGGAGCTTTTATTTTTATTTTAGGTACTTCCAGGTAGAAAAAGGGGGTTGAGAGCTCAGGAACCTCCTGAGTTTTTGGATTTCAGAAGCTGAACAGACCTGCTGTGTTCTCCTGTTCACTAATCCATTGGCTGTGCCTTCTGTTGTGACCTTCTGCAGTACTTCACAGAGCCTCAGCCTGTGAAATGTTCCCAGCCTAATTAGCCAAAGTGTTTAATAAAGAACGGGAATATTGCTGGTAATTTAGCATCTCATTTGTGATGTATTGCATTATTGCCTACACTCCTGAATCAGCCAGAAATCCAGCAACACATTTGCTGGTGTTGGACAGATAATGGTTCCCAATTTTCATTGGTTTAACCTCTTCCAAATCTGCAAGACTTTCTGGAAGACTAATTTCCATTCCAGTGTACCCTGACTAAGTTGTCTTATTTTCCAGAGAAGCAAAGAAAACATAATGAAAAAAAAAAAAGGAATGGAATTAAAAATGAGAGGTTTTACTCTCTCAGTAAGTGACAGAGGCCAACTTGGAAAAGTTCAGCATTTGTTACAAGCAAAGCTGCACTCTGGCAGCAAAATGCAATTCCAAACAGTTGCCTGAGCCAGAGTTCTGCTGTGTTATTATGGGGGTGCTCAAAGCAGAAAAATTATTAGTTTTACTATAGACATGCAAAAAGTTACTGAAACCATCTGCACCCAACGTTTCTGCCATCCCAGTATCCCCCATCAAGCTGCAAATTGGGATGGGACGTCACCTCCAGCTCTTGGAGTGGTGTAAATCTGAGGCTGTTCACGCTGCATTGAATGTGGGACTCGTTCAAAGTTCACTGGAGCAAACAAAACTCCCCCTGCCTGGGTGGAGTGCTGGGCTCCCTCCAGGGACTCTGCTGGGAGCACTGGGCACTGCTGCTGCTGCTGGAGCCCTCTCAGCAGGGCACTGAAACAGCTGCCCATCCTTCCTGTTTGCTGCAGAGCCCTTTTCAGGAGCCATCTTTTGCCTTTTCTATTCTCTTTCTCTCCTGATTAATGCCCTGAGATGTCTATGAATCCCCAAACAGGTGCTTTCTGCTGGAATAATAGCTTGAAGCCCTTTGGAATGAGAGGCTCTGTACTCACCACCTCATATCACCCCTGGGAGATGACCATCCAGAGCCCAGGGCTGTGGTGCTGTGCCCCTGAGACCCTTCCTGCCATGCCAGGGCATTCTGCCTGCCCAGCAGGGGCATTTTCCAACTCAGTTCACAAAATCTGAGAACCAGAACCCCTTGCCTGGTGTTGGTACCTTTGCATTTCAAAACCATCTCACTGTGCCACTCTGAGCTGTAACATCTCAGAGCTAAATGGAGATTCCCCCTCTCTCAGTGACCCCACACATGAAATGGGATGCTCAGGGGGGCTCTGCTGAAGCATCTTTGCATCTGTGATTTGAACCTCATCAGACATGAAACAGGATGGTCAGGGGGGCTCTGCTGATGCAGCTGTGATTTGAAACTCATCTGCAGGGAGGGCAATGGCAAAGCCATCCCAGCAGCAGTTGGAAAGCTGAAGGGAAGGTGCCTGTGAGCCCCAGACAGTGCCTGGGGGAAGGATTCTCCTGCCTGAGGCACGGGGGATGCTGTGGAAAGAGGTCAGTGCTGGGAATGCTGAGCCAGCCCCGTGGTCCCCCAGCTCCACTCCTGCCTGCAGGATGCTGGAGGCTGCAGAGGGAGCAGGGATGGCCTTGGGAGGCAGAACCCACGGCCATGTCTTTGATCAGTGGTTGAGGAGCCACCTTTTAGTGTCCCTCTGTCCCTCCTCTGTGACAGGAGGCTCTGACAGACCCTTGCAATGCTCTGGAGATGCTCTGGCTTGTTCAGCCTGACTGGTGCATGCCCTGAAATGTGGTTTGGGTGAATTCAGACATGGCAAACACGTTGCATTTTCGGGCTGGGCTTTATTCCCTTGCCCCCCTGGGCTTTGGGGATTGCAGCTCTTGCTCTGGGCTGGGATGTGGCACCTTTGGCAATACTAATCCATAAGGAAATGGTGCCAACCCTCTGCTGGAGTTATGGCAGGAAGGGCCAGGTTTCAGTGCTCACACCCCCTGCCAGCTTGGCAAGGGGGTGGCATTTCTGTCTCAGTGTGTGCCAGCCATGCCAGGCCTGCCCTGGGGGTGGGTTTTGGAGTGTTCCTGAGGGTTGGTTGTTCCAGGCTTTTGGCTTCCTGGAGAGTCACAGCACCATCTCCTGCCCACTGCCCCTCTTGGTCCCCCCACCTTCCTTTGCTCTCACACCCCAAACTTTGCTGCACAAACCTCTCAGTCCTGTTTTCAGAGTTCCTGAGAACATTCCTTGATATTTTTCTAAGGATTAGGGAAGCTGTTGTACCCCAGCTCTCCCTGCTCTGACAAATTCACCCTGACAGGAGCAGGGCTCATCCATCAGTGGATGGACTCTGGATAATCTTGGGTAGGGAAAGGGTCCTCAACTGGCAGAAAGAATGGTCTGATATTTTGCCCTGGAAAACTATTTTTTTTCCAAAGTCTCTTGGCAGCAAAGGGCAGTTCTGATTTATATCCTTGTGGTGAAATCCATTTTCCTGCAGGGGTACAGGTACCTGGGCTCAGATGTCAGCTTTCCTGGGATATGGTTTTCATCCTGCTCCTACTGTGGTGCTTGTATTTCCCCCAAGAGGAGCTCAAGTCAAATAAAAAACCTACATTTCTGCTTCAGTGTGGCTGTATCTATGGCCCATTGTGTCCCTGTTGTTATCTGTAATGAAAAAAAAATCCATTAAAATTTGGAGCTGGAAGATAAATAAGTGTAATTATATTTTTTATATCACTTTTAAGCAAGTTCTGTGTTGTTTTGGTGCTGGGGATATTTGATAGTGTTAAAAACTGAGGCTGAAATAAAGAAACCATAAGTGACAAAACAGACTTTCTGCTGCTACCAAATGTTCAGGAATAAAGAGTGTAAACTGTGACTGGGAGGCAAAATATTCGGTTCAGAGCAGGTCTGAAGTCTACAAAAGACACAGGTGAAAGTTGTGGTGTTTGAGTGTGAATGGTGATTAAGTCCTGGGCAGTAATTACAGCCTTTCACCTCATTTGTGTCTGACAAAACACTGAACTGCCATTAAATGCTGAGATTTCAGGTGGGCTGGGCCAGAATCCCCATCCTGTTCACAATCCAGAAGCACCTGCAAATCAAGAAAAGAAAGATCCTCTCTTGAGGAAAACCCCCAGCACCACCTGGGCTTGGCTTCTCTCAGCAGAGAGGCTTTTCCCCCCCTTTTTATTTTTTTTTATAATGTTTGCTTTTCAGTTGTGGTTTCTTTTGATGAGTTCATTTGCCTTTGTGTGGTTTGTCTGATTGCAGAGCATTCCTCTGCAGAAAGAACATAAATATTTACAGAGCACCCAACAGCAGAAATCTCTTTTGTAGCGAGATTTCATCATTTACAGCCTGCAAGGAAAACTTGCAATTAACTGCAGTGGGTTGTTGGCATTAACATCCAAGAGCAAATCCAATTTAGGGGGTTTGATAGCACAGGGAGTGGAGGTTCTCCCAAGAAAACACAGGGCAGTTAAAGGGCAATTTTGACAGGAGTTTCATCCCTGCTCAGACCCTCTGAAGTGAGTCACAAGTTCCATGAGGAGCTTTTTGAAGAAACCCAAAGCTCTCAGTGAGTGAAATGCCACGATGCAAATGGTCCCTGTGCCAAGGACAGGGGTGGGCAGGACTTCCCTGACTGATGCCTGCCCAGCTCTGCCTCTTTCCATGTTTCTGTCACTTCTTATTTCCACAAAAAAATTTGGATTTGGTGCAAATGGGCTGCCCAGAGAGGGGGTGGAGTGCCCACCCCTGGAGGCATCCAAGGAACAACCGGTTGTGGCACTCAGTGCTCTGGTCACAGGTTGAACTCGATGGTCTTGGAGGTCTTTTCCACCCTCAGTAACTCTGTGATTCCATGAAAACCTGATGGTTTAAACCCCCAAAGATGAAGGCTGGAGAGCAGGGAGACCTTTGCAGCACAGGCCCTCCTGTTGCCATGGCAATGGGCACAGGAGGCATCAGTCTCACAGATAAAGTTCAGCTCAGCTGGGCTGGGGCTGGGTTTTCCTTGCTCAGACTGTGATCCACTGGTGAACAAGCCTGTTGAACCTGCCCAGTGCCCAGTGCCCAGTGCCCAGTGCCCAGTGCCCAGTGCTGCTGCTGCCCAGGCATGACTATTTGCCAGGGAAACCCACCACTGAGGACACCAGCACCTCCACTGCACCCTCCCTCCCTCCAAGGTGGTTCTGGAGGTGCTGGACCCCCCATCCCTCAGTCCCAGGGGTGTCCAGGAACACCTTCTGGCAGTGCAGTGGGTTCCTCTGGGTGTTTGATGCTCTCACCAGGCTCAGGCACAGCTGGGGTTGGGCAGACAGGGAGGATTCCAGCAGGATCTCCTCTCACCATTCCAGAGCTTTCTTTTGCTGCTGGGCTGTGATTTCACTCTGTGCAATGCCAGGGGTGCTTTAGAACCATGGGAACATTTAGGTTGGAACAGACCTCCAAACCCATCAAGTCCAGCCGTTCCCTCAGCCCCCCCATGTCCCCAAGTGCCACATCCACAGGGATTTTAAATCCCTGCAGGGGTGGTGACCCCACCACTGCCCCGGGCAGCCTGTTGACTGAAACCACCTTTTAGAAAGCTGCCATCAGCTCTCCTAAGCACATTTCCTGCCTCTTTTAAGGTCTGTCTCTTCCAGGAGCAGCCTGGATGGGGAGTTTCCCTGCAGGCTCCCTGTGCTGTTGGATTTCGTTGTGCAGAGCAGAAGGATCTGACATTGATGTCACAGGGAGGTGAAGCCAAGACTTTCCACACATGGAGAGAAATCTGTGTGCAGAAGTAACAACCCAGGTTCCCCTCCAGTGCTGAAACAAGACTATTTTGTGTGTCTGGTTTGTGGCTAACAGACACCACCACTTCCCAGTGCTCTTTGGGTGATGGAACTCCTGATTTCCACGGGCAGAGCTGCTCTTACAGGTGTGGTGGTGGCACAGCTCTTGCAGAGTGATGTCCTGCCCAACTGGGACTCCCTGGCAGCAGAATTTCTCCTTCCCACAGCCTCTGACCAGTGAACTGGGCTAGCCAAAGTGTGCAGGGCCCTTTCCAGCACACATCATGCTGAGTTACAGTGACAGAGATGCATCCTCATGCTGTGAAGGGATTTTATTTTTCCTCCCTCCCTTCAGGACTCTGCACATTTCAGTCCCTTATCACTTTGTGTCTTCTTCAGACAGTGAAGACATTTCCTGTCTGCCAGTTCAGGTTTAAACTGCTCTACAGGGCCCCTTTACCCCAGGACAAGGGAGTGTCAGTGGGACAAGGAGTCCCCAAGCGTGGAAACCACTCTAAGAAACTCCCAGTGCTGGAGTCAGGCAGGATTCCTACCTTGGAAAGGCCTTGGGGAACAGGGAGTTTTCCCCTTGCTGTCCCCCCAGCTGCCCCAGCAGGGCAGAGGATCCAATGTCGTGTGGGTGTGCTGGCTGGAGGAACTCATGGCCATGAAAACAAACATGGTCTGGTGATTAAAGAGGACAGAGAGGAGATGTGCAGGGAGAGGAGGAAGAGGGGTCTGGGAAGGGAAGTGGGAGCTGGCTTCTGTTCCTGGCCACTGCTCTGCTGCGTGACCTGGAGCAAATCCCATCTCCTTTCTCTGCCTTTTTTCTTTTGGTGTCAAGTGGGATGCTGTCCCTCACCTCGTTCCCAGGCAGGGAGAAAGGAGGCTCATTACTATTGCCCAGATTACTCCTGGCAGCCAGAGGAGAGGTCAGCCCCTTTTCCTGGAACATCCACACGGTGAGAGCCCTTGTCCTGAACACTGGGCAGGCAGAGGAAGGAGCTGTGCCATGTTCCACAAGGGCATGGAGTCTCAGAGGCTCTGGATGCTTTTCCAGGGGCAGAGCTGGGAATGGGATTGCTGACACGAGCATTCCTCCCTCGGTGCCACCTGCTGCCAGCTGGGGATTGGTGTCATTACCTGTTTATTGTTCACCCCAGGCTGTGGGACAGAGAAGCAGCAGAAATTCTGAGGACATCCTGGCACATCAGATGTGCTGCTGTCCTTACAGGAGCCCTTTAAAGAGTGCCAAGCAAAGTGTTTTGACACAACAAGGCAAAGCTCTGCCGTGATCGCTGCTCTGTTCTGCCACATCTGAGGTGCTTTCATGGTGTGCTGGGAAAACACACCTGCAGTGCAGCAGCTCCCTTTGGAGCTGGAGCTGTTCTCAGGGAAGTGACAGCTCCAACAGAAGTGTCTGTGTGTGTGCAGTGCAGAGCATTGTCAGTGCCAGGGGATCAGAGACAGCCTTGGGAAACGCTGCAGCCACAGCACCAGGAATGGGCTGAACAAACCTGCAAACAAAGCTCTGACAAGTGGAGTGGAGGGAAAGAGAAGAACTTGCTGGTTTGTAGCAACAAAACTGGCAGGGCTTGGGGAAAAAGCACAGTTTGCTGACACCAAGATTCGGCTCCAAAGGGAGTGCCTTTGTCTGCACACACTGATGGGTCGGGAGGTGCTGAAGTTGTCTCAGCTCCGCTCTCTGTGCCCGCAGGGTTGGTGTTCTCTGTAACCTCAGATCGTGGGGGTCTCACTGTGGCTGGGGCAGGGATCAGTTCCCTTCCCCAAACCCGCTGGGGACATCCTGACTCAGCTGAAATGCCATTTCCAGCTCTGCAACAGCTGCAGCAGCAATGGGGGAGTGCAAAGGTATCTGAGAGCTTCACAAGGATGAGAACAGCGCTGGTGGGTAGACATTGCTGTCGCTGTAAAGAATCAAAGGAATGCAGTTCTTTGTTTGCAAGCAAATAAAAGGAGAAGTGGAGCTGTGTAGGACCTGGAGGAACTTGAGTCCCACTTGTCCCCCCTCAGAGAATGACAGAGAATGTCCCCAAAGCTGTGGGTGCTATAATGGACATTATTGAACTGCAAGATGCTTCAAAATGCCAAAATTTGTAGAAAGCAGGAGAAAGATCCTGGAGAAGAGAGAGAGGTGGGAGTGCTGAGCCTTGTGTTGGTGACCCAGTTAATCCTCCACACCTTAAACATCCCAAATACTTGATGAATGACTCCCCACTCCTTTTGGGCTTGGACTTTTTTCATCTGCACGGAGAGATGATGATTTGATAAAGCTTTATTTTCTTATGTCTGGTGAAGAGTTTCCATGGGAAAAGAGCCCAGCTCTCTTTTGCAAGACAAGGTGGGTGCAAGGAATCCAAACCCGGGGCAGTTCTGGGTAGTTCTCAGAGGCAGAGGTTGGCCTTCAAGTGGAAATACTTTTTCTGCACCCAAATCCTTGCTGTACACTCAGTCACTCAGCTCCAGGTTGGCAGTGCCATGTCCTTCTCTGACAAGGAGGGTATCCCTCTTTACCCTCCTGCCTGAGGAAGGAGCAGGGACAGGTTTTACCCACCTCTTTCCAGCCCTTTTTTAATGCCTCCACCACCACAAGCTCAGAGAATCCATTGAGGAAGGAAGAACAAAGGACCAGCCATAAAACTGGCATTTTCTGGAGTCTTCTTCCTCACAGAGACTTCTGGCAATATATTTGCTTGCAAGAGCACATCTTTCAGTGCAGGGAAGACTGGAAGGCATTCAGATCATGCACTGTTATGCAAGTAATAAATAATAATAATAATAATAATAATTTGCAATTACTTCCTAATGCAATTGAGTTTTTAAAGACGAGCTCAAAGTAACCTTCCTTTTTCCTAAAGAGGCTGAGACACAGCCCCGGCGGGGCTGAGAAGGATTTAATTGTGGCACTAAGTAATTTCTCTGATGTAGAACATGAAGGGCTGAAGTGGAGCAGGTTAGCAGAGTGAGCACCACACTGTTGCAAGACCTTTGCTGACATTCAGCTGCTGGGAGAATAATTGTAGAGCAGGAAGGTGAGTTTTTACCTTTCAGGTGTGACCTTCTCTGTGCTGAGGCTCCATCCTGCAGAGTCTCCCACCTCTGGCAGGGGCCAGCAGCAAATTGCCTCTTTTCTGCCTTTTGAAAAGGAGTTAATCAGGTGCTTTGTTATCCAACGTTTGATGTGAGTTTGGGGGAGGATGTGGCCTCTCTCCCTGCCTTTGTTTTTCCCTTTGCTGTTCAGCAGAAGGAGCAGAATCAGCCCTGGGGACATTAAAACCCGAGAGACACGACACCTGGTACTGAAACTGTACCACCAGTCACGACTTCAACCCTATTCCTGAATTAAATTTGGGGATTGTTTTATATACTGAGCCAGAATAAGGGAATCACATTCACATCCATTCCTCCCAGATGATTAGATGTTGGTGTCTCACAGGACCTTCTGATTTAAGACCATTGACCTTATTTCTCAACGTGGATGCAGCAGAGACCAATCAATTAACATTTTACACGAACTGGCTTTGCATCTCTTTATATTTGATTGCATTTCTCTATTAAAATGTAATGTATCAACAAGACAGAATAAAACACCTTTTTTTTTTATACCAAGCAAGGTTTCTCAGGCAGCCAAATCCTCTTCCCCAGCCCAGGGAGAGTGGGAATGTCTGTGGCAGAGAATTCAACTATCAGTGCCAACACATTCTAGATGATCTCTAAATATCTAGAATACAAAATCATCACTAACTGCTCTGAATTTCTTCCTGCAAACTCACACCCCTCCCCTGGTGAATGTTACATTGACTTGGCTTTGTGAAGGAGACACTTTTTTTTCCTCAGGTGAACATGAAAATTGCCACCTGTGTGTGTGAAACGAGGCAAACTCCCCCCTCTGCTCCCTCCCTTTTCACATTCAAGAAGCTTCTCTTCCTCTTGCAGCTCAGAATTGGGTCCCTGGTGAAGTATTGGGTGTGTTTGAAGTTTGACAGATTCACTTGTGCTGCATTTTTCAGTCCTAAGGAGAAGTTGTACCAACTGTAGAGCAAATAATTCTTTCTGCCTTCATAGGCTCGTAAAAGCTTCCAGCTGCCATCACACATTATCCCCTGGAGGAGGGAAAGATCCTGCTCATGTGTGACATCAGAGGGCTTTTGGATTCATGGTGATAAAAGGTGGGAGAGCACCAGATAAAGTGAGCCAGAAACTGGGGAGGGAAGAGCCGTGGAGGGTGAATTCCACAAGCACATCTTTCCTGTGAATATTCAAACCCTTCCTGAGCAGCATCCCAGACCTTGGGCAGTTCATCCTCTTGACAAACTGTCATTTAGAGACTGACAGATGATTACAGTTCATTTTCTGACCGACGCCAGCTGAAAATCCAAGCCCACTGTTCCTGCTGCATCACTCTCAGTCCCCTCCACGTCCTCACCAGCTACTTTAGCTCTTCCCCAGCCCATGATTCTCCTTTCTCTGCTTTGTGGCCCAGTTTGCAGGACTATTTTCGTTAGCAAACACTCCTCCACTCCCACATTGCAATGGATTAAGAGCTTGTAATTGCTGCTGCTGCTTTAAACTCCTTGTTAAGAGCTGGGCAGAGCAGGTTTAATCAAGGCAGTGGCAGCAGGACCAGCAGCAGCCCCAGCCTGGCTGTGGAAGGGCTCCCAGTGCTGCCAACCAGCAATGGGAATTCAGAGCACAGCCCTGGTACCTGCAGTGTCCCCCAGGGCAGCCTGGGCTGTAAACAAGGCACAGGTCCCCAGAGAACTCCAGTGCCAGCAGGAGCCTGAGGTGGTGATGGGGTTTTCTCCTGCAGCCCATCAGGACCACAGTGCTGAGCCCAGGCTGGAGCAGGGGCTGTGTGTGCCCAGCTCTGCACGTCAGGGATCTGGCCACAAACACTTCTAAAAAGATAAATTAAAAAAAACCCCTCATCCTAAATCTGCAGCTTAATTTAAACCCCTCCCATTTCTCTCTTGTGTGCCCAGCTCCTCCTTGGCACTGCTGCCAGGGTGGGAAGGGGCTCTGCAAACCCCCAGCAGCAGCACCCACAGGATTCCTGCCTGGAGAGCCCTTGGCAGCATCACCCCCAGCCCCTCCATGGGCTCCCTCCCTCCTGCCCAGCTGCTGCCATGGCTGACCCACTTCCCTGCCAGCCTCTCTCCTTGGGAGCATTCCCAGGTGGGAAGAGGATTTGCATCCCTGGAGGGAGCACATCCCTGGGAACACACAGCAGGAGCCGGGCGGGGTGTTGGTGCAACAGCAGTGGAGGTGCCGTGAAAACACCGAGCCAGAGGGGTGTTCCCTCAGCACTGAAATGCAGATCCCTCCTCAGTGGCTGCTGCACCAACTTCCACAGGGATGGCAGAGCGGGAGTCAATCCACATTCCCAATGATTTCTTGGTGTCCTTCAGTCCATCCCTTGCTTGGTCCTTCCCCTGCAAGGCTTTGATGCCGTGAGTGACCCTTCCCCCCAAAAACAGGACTCTGAGCACAGTAGTGTAGGGTAAGATAAAAAGTAAAGGTCCTTTAATATCACAGGGCCCACAGCCCACAGGAATACAGGATGACATCCATGTGTCCCAGTTCTTGTTTCCATGGCTTTTATAATAAGATCCCTCCAATCATTGCTTTACACATTTCTCAGTCCAGCCCCAGTCCCACCCCTGGTCCAACCCCTGGAATTGGGTCTGGGGTCGTCAAGACCCTCTGTCTTCATCAGCTCTTCTTCCTCGGGCACACAAAGGTCTCTTGGAGCTCATCCAGTTCTGGCTTTTGGGTCACTCTGACCTGTGTTTATGTTTCATTCTGTGGGTCTCTGATATCCTTCAGCTCTACCTTGGAAAGGAGTCTAAACAAGATTAATTAACTAAAGGGATTTGAGCTCCCTGTTCTGGGACAGGGGTAGTGATAGAAAGGCATTAAACTGTTAGAAATATTAACTTTCTAAAAATCCACAACTACTGTGTTCCTAAAATCTACAAACTGTGAAAATCAGAACAAAAACTCCTTTGGCATCACTTTTTTGGCAAGAGAGCACGGAGGGGAAGAGAAAATCAGCTGCAATCAGCGTTTGTAACGTCAATTCTCGCCCGTCCCTGCCCAGTCCCTGCTGGTGAATGTCTTGTCTCCAAAGCAACCCCAGCCCTGGGTGGCTCAAAGTCCAGGTTGCTTGGCCAGGGGGACAGAAAGGCCCAGGAATCTTTGTTACTTTGCCTTTGGAAGAGCACAGGGGAGAAATTCCGAAGTCTGAGCTGTCAATGGAAATATTATTTTCACACTCCTCACAGCAAGTCCAGAATATGGCAAGGTTTGGCAGAGGAGCAGAGAAAATCCCACACTTGAAGGGAATATTTAGTGTTTAAAACCACATTTAAACCAGTATCTAATTTCTAGCAACTCTGAACAGACCTGACATGCAGCATCTGTTATCTCTCAGCCTTCTGAAAGAAGGATTCCTGTCCTTTCCTGGGAGCAGAGAGGGTTGGCTTCAGGTCTCACCCTCTCACCTTTTCCCTCAAACTAAAATATTCTTCATTGGCTTCAAAATAACGTTATTTGTCATTATTTGGCATAACAGTATTTTCAAAATAATGTTATTTTTTATTAGTTTCAAATAATGTTATATTTTTTTTTGTTGGAATAACCCCAGTGATGGCACAATCTGAACAAGCAGTGCTGAATTCCCTGCCCAGCCCTGTGCAAAGCTGATGTTTAGGGCTCAATTAACCTGTCACAGCAGCAGCACCATCTCTTTCCAGGCAGTCATGCCTGATTTACCCCCCTAGGAGGGAACAATCCCATTTCCTAGTGGTGGGGAGCTGACATGATCCAAATGTTTCAGGAAAAAAAACAACCAACCAACATCTGAGCAACAGACTTTAGGAGTTGGAAGAAGAGCTGCATTTCTTCTGTCACTGCTGCCTAAACTCATTGCCATGATTTGAATCCCAAAAACAGGAACGGGGGCTGATGGAATTCTTCCCTCTCAGGTTTCAGGGCTGTGCTGAGATGTTCAATGTGTGTCCTGGGAAATCATCAACAGGCTTGAGGAAGCAGGAGTGGAGGGGACACAGAATTTGGCATCTGGTGGCTTTGGGAAAAGCAAGGGAAGGTCAGTCTGGAAAGCTCCATCAAGCTCCTGAGTCGTACCCCAAACCTCCACAGGAGCTTTTTGATCCTCTGCCTCAGCAGCAACCCAATAACAAACCTGTGAAAGCACTGAAACCAGCTCAGTAATTGAGGCTGCCAGGGAAGGCTTTGGAGGAGGGAGAAATGAGCCTGGAACAACAGGATCTTCACGGTGAGGTCTGGGAATGTGATGAGTGTCGTTGGCCACCGCACACACCGAGTTATTTTTGTCCCCTGGCTCCCTTTGCCTCTCCCCCTCCCTGCTCCTGTTGCTGATGCAGAGCTCCCAGCAGCAGCTCCCTTGGAAGACAGAGCAGGTTCTCAGTGTCTGAATCTATTCTGGTGAACAGCCAGGCAGGAGGGAGCATCTCATTGATGGAACTGCTCGGGAGAGGAAAAGCTCAAGGGCAAAGCAAAGGGACTTGGAGCCAATGACAAAGACACACAGGCTGGGGCCAGAAGGATCCCACCCAGAGCCCTCACCTGGATGGATTCCTGTGGTCAGGGGTGGCAGAGATGGGGCCAACATGGCATGAAAACAGCCAGGTATGATCAGAAAAATGGGCTTTATTTCTGCACTAACTCATTCTGTGTTGAGTTTAAACCAAACTGAGCTGAACTCCTCCCAGAGCTCCCTTTGGCACCAGGAATCATCAACCCACAGGGCAGAACTGCTCCTTCCAGGCTGCTTGTTGGGTAAAACCAAGAAACACGTCAAGAGGAGTCAGCAGCATTTACTAAAGCATTTATTCTGGTCCAAGCCTTTCTCATTCAGCAAAACTCCCACCAAACACCTGGTGAAATTCTGGCTCAAATGCTGCTGTTAAACCCTGTCCCAGCCTCAAGGATTGTTCTGGTTTGCAGCAGAGTGGTTTGGAAGGATGGGGATCTAAACACTCCCTAATTTACCTATTAGTTTCAATTAGCTACCACAATCACTTATTTTCTAATCTGGAAAATGAACATTCAGATGCAAAGGGGAGGATTCCATTCTCTCTTTCTTTCTTTTCTCCCTTTATTTTTCTTTCCCCTGCTTAGCGAAATGTTTAAATGCCTTGTCAACACAGAAGAAACACAGGGAAAAAAAGTGACACGATGAAAGATTAAGGAAAATGGGGAAGATTAACAAAGCTTGATAGGCAGGCAATTAAAAGAGAAGTGAAGGATCGTTAGTATTCATTACTAGAAAACACAGGCAGGGAGGATTGTGCAGCTGCTGGAAATCCCCAGTATCTGACTGAGGAGAAGTCATTCCAAAAAAATAACTTGCTCTTTTCCCCGGTGAAGTTCCAGTGGCAGTTAAGTGGATTAAGCTGCTTTTTGTTGCCTCCTCACCCTTCAAGTCTTATCTGGACTAAAGGCTGTTTGAAAGGCCTTTGAAATGAGGCACTACGAGGTTCTTGTCAAAGGAGCTCTCACTTTCAGGGAGGTGAAATGGTAATAACTGGCAGCAACAGTGACAAGTCCTGATTAAATGCAAGTCCAGGGAGGGACAGGCTGCAGCAGAGGTGCCAGACAGCAGGTTGAGAGCAGGCAGGAAAGTGAGGAACAAGAGGGTGAATGGAAACATGGAAAAAATTTGTCTCTTACTGTCCAAGTTTCTCTCTGGAAGAAGATTCAGAGTCGCTTGTTCCTCACAAAGAAATCAAATCTGATCTGTCCCTCAAGTACATTAATTGATGCTTTGGGCTTCCTGTAGATTCCTGAAGGTCTCTGGATGAAAAAAAGAGGGGTTTAATTTATGTCATTCATAGTTATAGGTCTGAAAATAACAGAAATTCCCACCTAGTGCCATCTCATCCCTAGGACAGACACCCATCTTCCTGGCACCATTTCACTTCTGCAAACTTGTTAATCATAAAACAAGCTGATGATCAGACACAACAAAGTGCTTAAACACACGGCCAGGGATGTGGAGAGCAAATGAACCAGAGAGCAGTGGGAAGTCCTTCCTGCCCTGAACAGAGAGCCAGACCCACCAACAGGCTGAGGAGGAGCTGCCCGGGCTGTGCCTGGCCAGAGGCTCTCAGGGAGACCACCCTGGGTCCCTGTGGGATGTGCAGTTCCCCCTGGTGTGTTCCCCCTCCTCTGCTCCACTGACTGGGCCACTCAGAGCCTCTTTTTTATCTCCCTTTGCTAAAAGAGAGACAAAGATATTTTTTCCCTCAAGGAAAGTGAGCTGGAGACATCTCGAGGAGGAGGGGGGAGGTGGAACCCCCTCCTCAATTATTCCCTCTGCTTCGTGGCTGTGCTTGTTTCTTCTGCATCAACCACTTGTCAGACCTCTGGTTCTCAAAATACCTCGTTTAATGTTTCCTGGGTCAGTGCAGAGACTCTCAGTGTGAGGGAGCACCAAGTTCAGCCCAGGGTGGACCAACCCAGCAGTTTTGGTGCTGCCAAACTCCTTCCTGCATAGGGAGGTTCTTGCTTCAGACTTTCTCTGCTTTTTCACTCTTTGTGGCCTCAAGACTCTGCTGCTGAGAGAGAGAAAAAAATCCTGCCTTCTGCCATAGGGAAAAGAGCCCAAAACATTGCAGGAATTGCCCACTTGCCTCTTGCTTCCAACCTTTGAAGTCAGGACCTTTCTGACAAAAGTCAGTCCAAATTCAACCCCCAAGTGCCTCAGCCATCCCTGTCTTTAATTCTGGAGTCTTTCAGCCCAAGAATTGATTTCCTTCTGGGGAGCTCCAGGCTCATTGCTTTCATGTTCATAATCTGTGATCTGACAGATTAGGGGGATTATTTAGGGCTGGAGCCCCAATTAATGATGTGACTGACAGGCAGAAAGGAGATGAAAACCATCCCCGGCTTTTCATGTTCCTGCTGTAAACACAAACTCTGCATCTTGTGCAGCCTTTGGATGGAAACCCAGCCAGGGCTTGTTGGACCAACTCCTGGAGCTGAGAGCACAAAGCTGAGCTCCAACCATCTGTGCCCAGGGGGGTCTGGGAACCAACACAGACGGCACCTCGGCGGCACACGCTGTGCTGGCACCACTCTGGGCACAGCCTGGCAGGGGCTGCAGCTCCCCTTCCCTCCCTGCTCTCCCCCTGCACTGCACCAGCTTCTCCCTGACAGCAGGAATGAAAATGGGAGCTGAAGGCTCAGGGCAGCTCTAAGAGACTCTGCTCAACACCCAGAACCAGGCTCTGTTGGCACAGATAACTTTGCCTTGTGCCCATCTCGCCCTGGCAGCCCCGGAGAGGGTGGATGAGCTTCCACAGAGGACCAAGGAACCTCGGCATTCCCAGCAAACCTCGGCACTCCCAGCAAACTCTGCAGTTTGCCAGTCACTGCACCACATCTTGCCAGGCTGTGAGACAAACCAGCTGCTCTGGTTTGTGTCCTGGAGGGGTGACAGGGCCAGGGGGCATCACTTTTGCTGTGCAGGCTCCTGCTCTGCTCCTGCTCCACCTGCTGCCCTCTAATCAGGGTCCTGGGGCTCTGCCAGAGCTGCTGTGGGCAGAGGCACACCCAGGTGGGCATTAGGAATGGACATCAGCAGAATGGAGCTGCAAGGAGAGATCTATTTCCCAAGAATGTGCTTTGGAATCTTTTAACAGGCTCCTTTCCCTGAAACTCTAATCAGCTTGACAGTGTTCTGGTTTCTGTCTGAGCAGGACTCTGGGCTGCTCCCTGAGTCACGTTTTCTCCTTCCAGAGCTGGTCAGGCTGGTTTTTAAGGTTCAATAAGATTTGTTTTTTCCCCCCAAGTGAACACAAAGACAGCTATTCCAGCAGATCCAGCTCACATCAGCTCAGCAATCACCTTTGGTGTTTGATTCACCATGAAGTGTTCATGTAACAGATGAGTAAGGGTGAGTAAAGCTTCCCTAGCTCCATCCTGTCCTGTCCAGGCTTCTTTGGAGTTCCTAAATTGGGTTTGGACCCTTCTCTTGGCACCCAACAAGGTTTTAAGTGGGATTGTGACTGTATAGGAAATAAGCTGATCATGCCCTGGGACCTGCATCACAACTCTCAGTCCTTGTCCAAGCCTGAGCTGGGCAAGAAAAGCTGCCCCAGTTGGGCAAGAAAATCCAGCCAAGAAAATCCCCTCCCCACTGCAGACTCAGGCACAGCCCCACCAGCTCTGGGCCACAGAACCAGCCCTTGGCTAGAAAGGGCAGCCTGGACAGCCACAGCCAGTCCCCACATCTCCCTGTGCTTCCCACTGCAAAGCTCCAGGGAATTTGGGCAGCAGGGCCATTCCTGCCTGCTGGGGCTCCAACCAGGCAGCATTTGGGATGGTTGAAGCCCTCCAGATGTGCTCCAATTCCAGCCTGTGCCTGCAGAAAGGGCTCAGAGGGGGAGATTTTAAGGTATTTTGGGCCAGGGGGAACTGCTGCTGCTCAGGCACAGAACTTGAACTTGAAATATGGGAAAAAAGACAACCCTGGAGCTTCAAGTGAGGCTGATAAACCTCCATGGCTTCCCAAGGCCCATTGGCTCTTCAGAGCTTCATGGACACATGACAGTTGTGAGTCTGAACTTTGTACAGCCATGGAAGAAACATTTATCAACTTATTTTCTGTATTAGAGTTCTGCAAGCAGAAATAAGGCCCAATTCTACCCCTTCCTTTGGGGATATTTCTCTTTTCCTGTATGCCCAGCACCCCTGGGAACCAGTGTCTGCCTCAGCCCAGACACACAATAATGATGAGAAACAGGTCCTGTGGAACACACAATCAAAGTGATTGAGTCTGAGATAAGGGGCAGGAGATCACACAACAATTTTGGACACTTCCTAATCATGAACAGCAGAGAACAGCCCTCCTGGCAATGCAGAAAGAAAGAGCTCCTGCTTGAAACAAAAGCCCAGGAATCAAAACCAGCACAGAGTGTTATCTCCATCCAGGAGGAACGAAATGTGTGCTCCAGAAGGGCTTTGGGAACCTTTGCAGATGTTTATTAGTGAGCAGGGGCTGGAAGGCTCCAGAGAAGCAGCCCCACAAAGAATCTGCATTATTTTTGCTCACCATTGATGCTGCTCATCCACTGCTTCACTTCTCTTCCTTCCTGGGAATTCTGTTTGAAGACCCACCTTCTACATAAACATTTCACCTTGTCTTCCAGGAAGGTCATCACAAATGGAAGGACATAAGCACAGATTTTCCAGGTTAGATTTGGTCTGTTGTGAGGGGGTTTTTGCCTTCTCCCATTTCAGAAGCCATGAGAGTGAAGTGTGACCCACCTGCAGCAGCTGAGGGACCTTCCCATGAGCTGCCTCCCTTCAGATCCAGGTGGCTCCAGGTGACTCAGCTCCTAATTAATGCCCTGCCTGTCTCAATGAAGCAGAGCTTTGAAGCTGGAGCCAAACAAATTGGTCCCCAGAGAGCAGGAGGGTGTGTGGCAGTGCTGGTTGCATCATCCAAACAGCAGCATCCAAACAGCCACTCCACTTTCCCCAGCTCTGGGCTTTGGGGAGAGGAACTGAGCTGCAGGAGCCCCTGGGGCAGGGCCATGCCCCACCTGTGTGTGCCTCATTAAAGCACTGCTGTGCCTCTGCCAGGGCTTTCCTCTGTGTATTCTGTGATTTAAAGCCTCCCCCATTCGAATCAGGTCAGGCTGAGATGATGCTGAAAATGCTGCAGCCCAGACAGGAGTTCAGGCAAAAAGGGGACTGTGTTTCCAGCACTGAAAATGTTTTAAAATTGCAAAGCTGCCTAAAAGATTCCTTGAGTATTTGAAGGGCAGTTTTAAAGCAAATATCCTTCCCTCTGCTGATTTTGGGGCCTGGCTGTGACACATCAGTGTCCCAAGGTGGATCTGGACCTCAGGACAAACCTGGCTGCTCTTCCCCAGTCCCAGCCCCACAGAAAATCCACCTCCTGTGAAAGGTGTCCAGTCAGAGCCACATGTTCCAAAGCACCACAATGTGTTGGAGTCAAAAAGCCCCAGTGCCTTGGTTAGGAGGAAATGGCAGATTTCAGGTCCTGGAATGAAGACCCAAAGTCTGAGGATTTCCCTGCCAGAGTTGCTGATGGAAAGGGAGTGGCAGAGACCTGGGCCAGAGAATAGAATCATAGAATGGATTGGGTTGGAAAAGACCTCCGAGATCATCAAGTCCAACCCTTGGTGCAACTCCATGTCTGGCTCCCCTCTGCTTTTACACCATTCCAAGGCAAAATGGCAATAATTGCAACCCCTGCAACCATTGCATGTCTTCAGTTGCTAAAACTGCCACTACACCTGCAAAATTATTGGGAATAAATCCTTCCCTGGGAGGGTGGGCAGCCCTGGCACAGGCTGGGCAGAGAAGCTGTGGCTGCCCCATCCCTGGGAGTGTCCAAGGGCAGGCTGGAGCACCCTGGGATAGTGGGAGGTGTCCCTGCCCATGGCAGGGGGTGCAACAAATTGGGTTTTGAGGTGCCTTCCAACCCAAACCATTCCAGGATTCTATTCTATGATTCTGTTATTGGCAGCAACAGGACAAAACCAGTTTTCTCAGAGCTGGAAGCAAGAGGGACGTGGAGAAAGGAGCAGAGCTGTGGCAGAGCCTCTCAGGACACGTGGTGAGGTCAAACCAGAAACTCAGACCCCAGGAGGGTCCCTTGCAAACCAGCTTTTCCTGTCCCTGCACAGGACCCACATCTGAGTGTGCCCCAGTGCCCAGAACAGCCCCACAATCCCTCCCAGCCTCTACCCTGCTGCTAATTACACCTAATAACTGCATGCTGTGGAAATCACATTTAATTTATGCTCAAGTTAAGCCACATCGTTTCTATTATTTTCCTCAGCCACTTCATGTCTGAGGAAGAAGCTTATCAGGAGTAAATAAATGAGCTCAGCTTGTTTGTCTCAGTCCCTGAGCTGAGCACGAGGCTTTGCAGGTAATTCCTTGGGAAAGGTCGTGGTGTTTGAAGTTGGGCAACTGGAGCCTTTATTTCTGTGAGGAGCAGCAAGTGCCTCACCCCACGGATCAAATATCCCCTGCACAGGCACAGAAATCCCTCCTGCAGCTGTGCCAGGATGTTCCTTCACTCTGCTCCCCTCTCAGCCCTTCCCCTGATTAGTTATGGGCTTTGCCATAAGACCAGATGCTTTTCTTTGCAGGAAACACATATCTGGATTTCTTTTTTAGTTTCATCCCACTGTCTTATTACTAAAAAAGACCAAATTTCTTCACTTGACTGTAAAAGGCCAAAAAAAATTCAAGGCAGCAAACTTGGAAATGGAACAATTTAGATGCAGAGCTGTTTCCCAGAACATCCTGAAGGGATGGAGCCACATCCCTGCACAGTTTGGAAGACTGTGGGGCACAGCACGTGGCTCAGCACCGTGTTCTCTGCCAGACTGTAAATTATGGATGAGGCATCAGAAATGTGGGAGCATTTCCATCTCCAATATTCTGGAAGTGGCAGTGCTGCAGCCAGGCTGGCCAAACCAATCACAGCACATGCAGATGCATTTAAAGGAAAAACATGGACCTTCTAAAAGGTCCATAAAAAAAACAAATCCCAAACATGAAACTTGTAAAAGTTTCCTAGTAAAAATTTATTTTGAATTAAGGACAAACTCACACAAGGAAAGAATTGGCTCCTTAGACAGAGCTTGGTGGGGTTTGCTCCAACTGTCTGTAAAATGCTTCTGTTCCTCCAGCTTGGGGCTGCCTTCAGCAATGCAAATTAGGGATTAAAATAGTCACCTCTCCCACAAAAAATGCATTTTCCACCTTAGTACAGCTGAAAAAATCCAGCAGTTTATGCCTTGTAATGTCTGTGTTACTTCAAGCACCGGAAGGTTTGGGAAACATGGAAAGCAGAGTCCTGTCGTGGCGAGGAGACAACTTGGTTTGCTCTGACAGGTTTGGGGGGAGCAGCTTTTGGTGGCAGAGCCAGGGAGAGGAAATCCTGCAACAGCTGCTGCTGGCACTGCCCCTGGGCACAGCTGCTGCTGGCACTGCCCTGCCCTGGGGCAGGTTTGGGCTGTGCTCTGTGTCCACCCTCCTCACTCTCACCCCTCCCTGCCCAGCAGAGCCTCCTCCACACCCCCCTCCTGCCAGCTTTGCCTGGGCACAGCTCCTGCCTGGCACTTGGCAAGGCTGCCCTGCAGTCCCAGGGCTGCAAGGGCTGTGCCCCTGATCCCAAGGGAATCAGAAGTTCCAGAGACATCCCATTTTCCCTGGGGTGACACCAAGGCATCACCCTCTCCATTCCCTCACCAATCCCTGGGGCTCTGCTCTGTTCCTTCATGGCACAAACGCCTTTTCCTTGGCACAGCAGAAGCAGAAATGAGCCCAAACTGCCACCTGTGATTCCCTTGCTTTGCAAATATTGAAAATCTTGAGACAAGCTGCACAGATCTCGAGTGGATGTTGTTCAGACACTTCCCACCTCCTGCCTGGATTCCCTCATCCTGAGCTCCACTCCAGGCCCTCCTGCTCCTCTCACAGGTGCCTTGTGTCTCAGGGAGACCGTTCACATTCACTTTTCCTAATTAATAAGATGATAAACAGTCACTGCTGTTTCCATTCTTACCCTGAAATACAGTTTTTGGCTCATGCTCTCAGCACATGCCAAGCTCTGCATGTTCTTGGTGGTCCCATCACAGAGATCTTTGTTCCCAGTGAGCCACAGGAACTGCCTTCTCCAAAAACTGGTCTTAGGAAACCAATGGGCTGTGTTGATTCTTTCAGTCCACAGTTTATTTTCTCCCAGCTGGTTTTAGCAGTTAAACAGCACCAGGTGACAATTTTTACTATCCCCTGAGGCTTTAAAAGAGCCATGAACCAATGGCAGCTCTTGGATGCTGCAGATGGTGACACCTCTCATGTCCTACGTGCAAAGAACTACCAGAGTTTATCCAAAGACATGACCTGGCTCAGATAATTAAATGTATTATTAAACTTTATGAAATGTATTAAAATAATCAACTGCATTTACTGAACTCTGCAACAGACAATATGGATGTTTTTCAGCAGCTCCAGAATATTTAAGAAAATGTTGTAGGTGGAGGTTTCTGCTCTTGGGACATGCAGGGGTGAAGGTGACTGTGGATGTCTCGTGGCCTCGTTTCAAATGGTGCTGGTTATTTACCCTCCCTGCCTTGGTGTCACAGACAGGAGATCAGCTGGAGCCTGGTGAGCCTTGAGAACATTCCCAAGTGCCACTAACCAGGGTGCCAAGGGGAATGACAGGACAGGACACCTCGTGCCAGGCAGGCAGCAGCTGGCTGTGGCAGGGAGAGGTTTGTGCTGCCTGGAATTTGGGGAGGGAAGGGCCCAGCTGCTCTTTGGCTGAAAGGAAGGGCTGGGGGATGTTTGAGGGACTGCTCAGGGGCAACAATCTGCAGCAAGAGCTCTTGTGCAGGTAGACACCTGATGGTTGGCACAGGAGGTGCTGGCTGGGGGAGGAGAGGACCCTGAAATTGGCTCAGTTGGTTAAAACTTGGTTATAATAACACCAAGGTCATGGGTTCAATCCCCTCTGTGGGTCATTGACTTAAGGGTTGGACTCGATGACCCTTGTGGGTCCTTCCAACTCAGAATAGTCTGGGATTCTGTGAGAGACATGACTGGGGGCTGGAAAAACAGGGATGGGAAGGTTGCAGAGATGGAAACAAGGAGCTGACACCTGAGGGAAGGATCTGCCCCCAGGGTGGCAATGCTGAAGGTTCTTGGCCATGAGGGTGTGCAGTATTTGGTTGTGTGTCCCTTCTGAAAACTAAAGTGTGATGCTGATGAGCCCTGGGGACAATCTGAGCTCTGGTCAGGGTAATTCTGCTCCACATTTGTGAAAGTTTGATGAATATTGGAAAGGTGCAGGACTTGCACTGTGTTTCCTGCCTTCCCCAGGAGCTGCCAGGGCTCATCTGGGCTGGGACAGACCCAGCAGCAGCTACACAAGTTGTGCAAACCTGAATTCCTCCCTTCTGCCACTCCTCCCACCTGCCAGTCCCACTCTCAGCTTTCTTAAAGAACGTTGATATTTTCCTTATCCTTTTGCTTCCTGCCAAACCCCACATGCACATCTTTCTGGATTATCACCAGGACATGCAATCCAAATCCTTCCTGCTCCACAGATGGAGAGGGAAACCCACAGCCAGGAGAGGTGGAAGGATGGCTGAGTTCCCCACAGTTGCTGGGGCTTTTTTTTTGCACTGAGTTTGCAGAGCTGAGGCCTTCACTGCTGAATGTTCAGCATATTAATTCAGTTCCTCCTGCCTGGGCCTAGGGAAGAGCTCCCTGACAAGGTAACCTGTGCTTTTGTCCCTTTGATAAATGAGGCACCATTTTCAGAGTATCTCCTTGATATCTCTTTCCTGGCCTCAAGCAACCAACACATCTCTTTTTTAATATCTGGGGTGAACTCTGGGGGTTGAACATCCCCAGTCATAACATTTTCTTGTTCATCAGCTTCAGGTTTTGCTCCATCTGGAAATGCCATCCCAGCCTTTGCCCCCGTGCCCTGTACTCATATTGGACACTTTATCACCAGTGACAACTCTGGGCATGGAGTGAAGGAATTCAGCAGTTCTGCACAAAGGTTGCAGGAAGGTTTGAGCCCTGTGGTTCTCAGCTTAGGATGGCCAAAGTTTCAGTTTTAGCTTCTTTGCAGATTATCTGGAGACAACTTTTAGTGGTTTCTGTATAATCCTGAGGCAGTAGATGGTGTTTTCCACCAGTTCTGTTACAAACACAGCAGGGATAATAGAAATTATCTCCTTAAATCTAAAAGAAGGGCATACATGGGCATCTTGGTGTCTGGGGCAGTAGCTGATTTTTCTATTTTCAAAAGTAACTGGAGTCTTGTAAAATGCCCTTTTCCCTTTAGTTCTTTCCTTTGGGAATATTAACTGGGAAGGAGGATTTTTGGCAGCCTGTGTGAGTTCCACAGCACCCTGTTCAACACTATGCTGCCTGCTCAGCACTGCCAGAGCAACGCTGCTTATCCAGCTCCTTAAATGCACACCCAGGGACAAGGCAGAGTTCAGGATACCTGAATATCCTCAGGGACATCCCCTGTGAGGGATCTCCGTGGTCTTCTGCACATCCTCTGCACAGAAGTGTTTTTAAACCCCTGAGCACCTGTCAGGACCAGCTGCTCCTCCCTTTCCTGAGCCCAGCTCTGGAAGGAATGTCTTTGGAATTGCTTGGCCATTTGCTGCTGCTGGAGGGGCTCAGCTCAGTGAAACCAGGCCCTGCCACACAACAAAACTCCTCTTTATCCCCAGAGGCATCTCCTGTGCCAGCTCAGGACTCGCTGCCAGAACCATCATGTGATTCAGGAGCGATTTCTGCAAAGCAAAGCACCGAACCAGCTCAGACTGTAAATCAGAGACTGGGAAACTTCCCACAAATGCCACAAGTCTGTTCAGAGGGAAGTCCTGGATCTCCTCGGGGTGGGATCTGCTCTGCAGCTGTGCCCTCCAAAGGGATGCCCAGTGCCACCTGCCTGCAGGAGCTGTGGGATCTCTGGCAGGTGGAATTCAGGCTGCTTTGCCTGGGAAACGTGGAATGTGTGGAGCTGCTTTTTCAGGCATTTCATTCTGGGCAGGTCCTCAAATCAGCCACCTGAGTTCCAGGCAGACTCAGCCCTCAGGATTCATTTTTCATTTATGAATTGGGAAAGCTGTTTCAAACCAGAAACTTGGCAGCAACAGGGCAAAAGAAACATCCTTTAAAATGAAAAAGTAAGAACTGGAGCGTGAGTTATAAGACAAAATCTTTCTCTTGCAATTGCTGTGCTGTTTGTTCCAGAGTTTTCCCTGTGACTGAACGAGATGGAAAGAGAAGAACAAGTTCTAACAGAGCTCTGGTGTGGCAGAAGGAGCCTCTCCTGGTGCAAGACTCACCCTGAGATCTGTGAAATGAGCAACATCAGAGGCAGGAGCTCCCTGACTCTTCCTAAGCTCCCAGGAATGCTGAGGTGGGAAATATTTCTTCCCAGAGCCTGTTGATTGAATCCATGTGAAATCTCTACCTGACAATGAGGTTCACATGCCTGAACCAGGGCACAGCTCCCCAGTGAGCTGCTTTGGAAATTTAACTCTTGCAAGGAGTGTTTGTTTTCATAGTGTTTGCTCTTTTCTTCTTTCTTTTTTTCTTTCAAATATTCTGAGTTAAATTAAATTTGTGTACAGAGTGCTGATGGGAGATGTGGCACAGGGCAAGGCCAGAGGTAAAGATCATGTTCACCATGGGCTGATCCCACTGTGTCCTTTCTCCAGAGCTCACAGGGAAGGGCTGGCCATGGTGCCAGGTAAGAGATGGATGGGCACACTTGAACCGTGGGCAATTTGCCCTCTGTTGGCTCTCTGGGCCCACCCAAACCTCCAAACCACAGAAACCCAAGTAAATGGTGCAATAAGAGGATGTGCCACTGAAAGGGTTGAGTGAGATGAACCTTCAGGGCCAGCAAACCTGTGACTGAGAGGAGAGTGTGCTCCTTCAGCAAAGAAACACCCCCAAAAGGTTGGCCAGGAGAGAAACACCAGCAGAACTCTCAGATTCCTGTGGGGGGGAAAGAACTCCTGTGTGTCCCACAAAGCTGTAAGTCTGTTCCCAAGGCAAAAGCAACTCCTCTGCTCTTCCACACCACCTGTGAGGGGTTTGTCACTCAGTGTCACCTGCCAGCACTGACCTGTGGCTTCAACCCACTGCCAGAGCGTGAACCTCTCCAGAAGATGTGGATGGTGCTCCAAAGTTCACCTGTCCCAACAAGGAATCTGCTTTTGCAGCTCCAGTTCTCTCTGTCCCAACAGACCTTGGAATATGCAACAATCAAACCCAAACATCTGCAAATTCAGAGGATGGTCTTGGGAAGAACCAGTCCCAGTTCCTGCCTTATCTCCTGTTTCCTGGGGGCTGTGGTTCCTACAATCCCTGTCTCAGATCTCAATTAAACACTGTGGCCTCAGAGTAATCCTTTTTATTGTGTCCCTGTCCCAGCTGCTTTCCCCCCTTGAGATTCCATAATGTTGTGTTTATCCAATGAAAATGGGCAGAGTTTTCAGCTGATTGGATGCACTGGAGCAGTGGCAGCAGAGCTGGGATGATTTACTGTCCCCAAACAGGAGTAGGTGCAGAACCTCCCTGCTCCACGTCTGCTGGAGTTTGTGTGGCCATGGCTTTGCATCCCGTGCCTTTGGAGGGGAAAGAATGTGCCTTCAGCTCCTTTGGTCCATTCCTGGTGGCCTTTGGAGAGGAAAGAATGTGCCTTCAGCTCCTTTGGGTCCATTCCTGGTGGCATCACTGCTGTGCAATGGAGATGTGGAGAGGTGAATTGCAGAGATCTGGGCCAGAAAGCTGATCCTGGTGCTGAGACACCATCCTGAGGGACCTGAAAATGGCTCCTTGTGGTGAGACACATCCTGAGGGACCTCAAAACCGAGACAGGGAGAGGCTGAGGGAGCTGGGGGTGTTCAGCCTGGAGAAGAGGAGGCTCAGAGGTGACCTCAGCACTGTCTGGAACTGCCTGAAGGGAAGTTCTGGCCAGGTGGGGGTTGGTCTCTTCTCCCAGGCACTCAGCAATAGGACAAGGGGGCACGATGGGCTCAAGCTCTGCCAGGGGAAATTGAAGTTGGAGAGCAGAAAAAGATTCTTTGCAGAGAGAGTGCTCAGGGATTGGAACGGGCTGCCCAGAGAGGGGGTGGATTCCCCATCCCTGGAGGTTTTTCAGCTGAGCTTGGCTGTGGCACTGAGTGCCATGATCTGGTAAAGGGACTGGAGTTGGACCAAGGGTTGGACTTGATGATCTTGGAGGTCTTTTCCAACCCAATCCATTCTATGATTCTATGACAGTCCCTGGGGGAGCTGCCCCTGGAGCAGGAGGTTGGGGCTCTGCAGGACCAACCTGATACCTTTATATGAGCAACCATTTCCATGCAGTGCCAGAGGAAACACTCCTTCCCTCTCCAGTGTGGCATTCCAGCCTCTTGAAGAAGGGTTGGGAGGGAGTTGGGTGCATGGAAAAGGGGAGCTCTGCTCCTGTCCTCCTTTCTCTGAGCTTGAGCCACAGCCCTTTCAAAGCTGAGCCTCATCTCCCTGCCAAGTCATCTGTTAAATATTGTGGAAATGCTCTGAGTGAACAACATATTTATCCTTTCAAAGCAAATGATAGGTTTGTTTCAAAGCAAGCCCCGTTCTGCTGTGATTTATTCTTGCAGTCTGGAGCTCTCATTCCTTTTTAAAAAACTTACTGAATGCAGGTGATGTATTTTTGACATGACTGATTTTGACCTGTGTGTGCCTGAGCTAAATGAATCAGCCCTGCCAATTCCTCTGCCAGTGCCTGAAGAACAGGCCAGGTGAGGAGGGCATTCTTCTCCCAATTGAAATGTTACAGCAATAGCCTTGTTTTCCAGCTCAGGAATCACCTCCATTGTACCAAAGTGCAGGCTGGGAAGTGGTGGGGATTTCAGAGGGCAAATGCATTTCCTTTGGATTCAGTTTTCATCTGATTTTAGTCCAGGATTGAAACCAAAGCCAGGTGGGTTGACACTGACAACAGGCTGCCCATTAATCCTTCCATCTGAGTCTGGAGGCCTTTTGCTGAGAATCCTGTTGTCCTCAACCCCTCCACCTTCACATTCCACCCTGCAGAGGCTCAAATAAATTCAAGTCACTGTTTCTTTCCTGGATTCAGATCCTTGGGGTTCTGTTTCCTGGCAGAGGCAGCTGCACCTTGGGATGCAACGTGGAGGTGCCTGGGACACAATCAGTGCTGTTTGCTCGGGGTTTATCACAGAATCCTAAACAGAGGTACCCCAAAAATCAGGGATTTTGCAGGGAAACAGCTCCTGGAGCCAAGCACTGGAGGGAGCCACTGGGAGGGGGTTGCACTGGGGCAACACCAGTTAAAGGGTGACTTAAAACACCTTTGAGTCCCAGTTGGTCCAGTCTGCAAACTGAGCGAGCTGAGGAGGGCCATAAACATGTGAGGAGTGAGAATCTTGTACCAGGTAATGAAAATCACCCTGTGTGGGACCTGCAGATGAAAAGCAGCTCAGGTCCAGCTCAGTGACAGGACTGGCCACCAGGTGACACCTCAGGTGGAGGGGGAGGGCTGCAGGATGGGTGTCACCTCCCCCAGAGCTGCTGAGGTTTCAACATGCCCAGAAAATCCTGAGATGTTGTGACAAAACATGTGCAAACATTGTGGTGGGAGTGTTGGTGTTGAAGCTGAGGCTGGAAGAAATGCCCACACTGTGAACAACAACAAACCCTTGCTCAGCATTCCCCTGAGCCTTCTCTTCCCCAGGCTAAACACTCTCAGCCTTCTCAGCCTCTCCTCGTGCAAAAGATGCTCCAGTCCCTTCACCATCTTTGAAAACCCAAATCCACAAAGTCCATAATTTTTTTTGTATTGAGGAGCCCAGAACTGGACACACAACTGTGGCCTCACCAGTGCATGATAAACAACTCCTCTTAAATGAGTTTAGAAGGACTTAATTATTCATAAGAGTTTTAAGGCCAAGCATTGAGTTCTTGGTATGCACCTGATTTAAAGATAAACCAGAACATGGAATGTGGAGACCCATGGGAGGAGATCCAAGTATGGAATTTGGCAAAAGGAAGCCAATGCTCTGGAGCATCCTGGGGCAGTCCCTGCTGGTTCCACAGCTGAGCAGCCCCTCCACAGCCCCCTCACCTTCCCCATGTCCCCCACCTGCCACCTTCTCCCACAGGGGGCTTTTCATCTTTGCCCGGGATCCTGGAGGTGCATTTCTATCCACACTCATCCCAGAATCCCAGAATGGTGTGGCTTGGAAGGGACCTTAACTCCCCTCTAATCCCACCCCCTGCCATTCCGTAGCCCAGATTGCTCCAAGCCCTGTCCAACATTTTCAGGATGGAGCACCAACATCCCATCTGGGTAATGATACCAGAGGCTCAAGTTACTCACTTGTACTTCATTCTGGGCAAAGTCAGTCCCAGCAGTGCCACTGCATTTGCTACTCTCTTGTTTCTCAGATTATTTTCTATTTCTGGCAAGTTTCCTGTTTCCTATTTCAGCCCCTGAAGCCCAAGCAGATGAATTATGAGGAGGGTGAGAGATGTTAAAATGTAAATGCAGGTCAAAAGTGTAAATGCTGCTTTAACATCCTTTCACTTCTGTGCTGCTCTTTGGTGCCCTAAAACCCCACCCAGCCCTGGGGCTGATTTTGTAAATCCAAGCCCCAGCAGACCTGGCTTTGCAAACTCATTTTATTGCCTCTCCTGACTACACCCACCAGCAGCAGATGGACATTTCTCTTCTCCCTTCCCCTCTCAGCCCTCTCCTGGAGCTGAGCCCCTGCAGGGATTCAGCCCCGCCGTAAATAAATGCGCTTTCAAGGAGAACAAAGCAGGGGCTGGCACTGCCACACCTGCCCAGCAAAGGGCTGCCCACCACGGATTTCACACCAGGGACACGCGTCTGCTTCAACTAATTAACGGGGCAGCAGCTCCCCCCTCATCTGGCTTTGCTGAGGGCTGGCACAGGCTCGTCTCTACCGGGTTATTGGCTCTCAGAGCTGATCTTATCTAATTGAATTATCTCCTAATGATGTCTGCACTTGGTATGTGCATCAGGAAAAGAGCAACTGGAGAGTTCGTGTTGCTTAGAGAGGGGAGGGGAGGGGAGGGGAGGGGAGGGGAGGGGAGGGGAGGGGAGGGGAGGGGAGGGGAGGGGAGGGGAGGGGAGGGGAGGGGAGGGGAGGGAAGGGAAGGGAAGGGAAGGGAAGGGAAGGGAAGGGAAGGGAAGGGAAGGGAAGGGAAGGGAAGGGAAGGGAAGGGAAGGGAAGGGAAGGGAAGGGAAGGGAAGGGAAGGGAAGGGAAGGGAAGGGAAGGGAAGGGAAGGGAAGGGAAGGGAAGGGAAGGGAAGGGAAGGGAAGGGAAGGGAAGGGAAGGGAAGGGAAGGGAAGGGAAGGGAAGGGAAGAGAAACACCCCTGGGACCATTTCTCCTCTGTGCCCCTGCCCTGGAGCTTGCCCAGAGCTCGGTGCCCCCTCACCACGTTGCTGCTCCTTTGCCCAAGCTCTGAGACCTTCCAGCAGGTCCAGGGTTGGAGCCACCACTCCACAGTCCTTCTGGAGCCTTCCAGCAGGTCCAGGGTTGGATCCACCACTCCACAGTCCCTCTGGAGCCTTCCAGCAGGTCCAGGGGCTGCATCCACCACTCCACAGTCCCTTTGGAGCCTTCCAGCAGGTCCAGGATTGGAGCCACCACTCCACAGTCCTTCTTGGAGCCTTCTAGGAAAAACTTGAAGGAAACAAACTGAGGATTTGCTGCAAGAGCTGTTTGAAGTGCCTCCAAGTTGGCAGGCTGGTGGCTTGGGGGATTTATGCTGCCTGTGCAGCAACATTCCTGCTGGGAATCTCGTGGCTCTGATCCCTGCTGAAGCCTTGCTGACACCAGGGCTTCTCCCAGCTCTCTCCTCCTTCTTTCAGCCCAAGTGTAACACAGCTGGACCCAGACAGAGTCAGCTGTGACTCAGAGCAGCCTCTGAAAGGCAGGATGGGTTTTCTCCTGCTTGGTGCTGTGCCCACCTCTGTGCTGGGCACGGCTGGTGAGTGGCACAGCAGGAACCCAGCTCTGGTTTGGGCTTTCAGGATATTTGGGGACATAAATAAACCATTCTGTAAAAGGGTAGAGGGTGGAAAAAAGTTTTCCTTCATGCCCAGACCTGCTCACTGCCAGGCATCACCCAATTTCAGTGGGAAAACAAATGATTTCTGTTGGATCAGCACATTTGTCATCCAAAAGCTGCATTTCCAAACTGCCTGCTCTAAGATCCTTACAAAGCACTTGGATGGGGAGCAATTCCCAGGAGGGAACAACTTGTTTTATGTGTGTCTGAAGTGCCATGTACACTCCTGGTGACAACTAAATAATTAATAATGATAAATATGCACATGCAGAGCTCCAGAAAGAGCCTCTCTTGGGCCTATGCCCACAAAAACAGTTGTGCAGAGCCCTTTAGAGGAGAAATAACCCCAGTATCTGCCCTACCTGCATCACAAACTGTAGCACAGACTGTCATCGGGCTTACAAAGCCAAGATTTTACCTCTGCAAGCCCAAGCTCTGCAATTCTGGGCAAAACCAGGAGTGGAGCTGCCTGTGTTTGAGGTTTGCTACCCCAAAACAAAAGGGGTGAAGAGAAAGAGGTGCTTCGATTTCCTCCTCTCCTTCATGTACTTCCTTCCCCTCCAAGCTGCCACTGCCCCTCATTCCAACGTTGTTCCCTCCAAACCCAAACTGCACTGTCAGTAAAACCAGTTCTAATGAACCACACATTGTGTGCCACCCAACTTTTTGTCTGCTTTCCAAATAACGAAGGTTGGAACGTCACGAACAGCCACGTTTTCAATGGCTCATCCATTCTTGCTTCCCAGGAATGAGGCTCTTCTTGAAATGGGGTTTTATTTCCCAATCACAAACGGGGCATTCATGCACTGAGAGGAGTTCTGCCTCCACTCTCAGCAGGCAGGGACTGACATGGGCTCCCTGATTTACTGCTGAAAACATGACCCTTTTCCCCCCCAAGGGACACTCTGCCTTTCTCTAAGCACTTTCCAAATTATGACTCTACACAAAGATTTAAAAAAATTACATATCTCATGATTAACTCCATTTTTCGAGCCATTTTTCATTTGCAAAGGGCACATTTATTTAAAAATGTGAAAACCCCCTCACTTACTTATTGAAGTCACCCCATAAGGGAGGGCAAAATTCACCAGCAGGACTCAAATCCCTTTGAGTTTTGTGGCTGTGGGAAAACACAACCGAGACACAAAACTGGCAAGGAAAGAGACTTAACATATTCCCTGAAACTACAGGTGGAAAAAGGCAGCCCCAGAGATGGCACTGAGTGGGGTTTACTCATTTCTCTCCCTCCCAGAGCCCCCGAGTCAGGGCTGAGCACCCCAAGCCCCAGTGCAGGTGAGTTTGCAGGACGTGGAGCTGTCGCATCTCATTTCCTTCACCACTCAAAGCTCAGAGTCCCCAGGGCTGCTCCACAACCACCTCCTCACATCTGCACCACCAGCAGAGCCTCTGAAGGGCCTTCCTGAGAGGGCTCACCCAGCCCTGGCTCGCTGTGGTGTCCCCCCATCTCCTCTGGGTTGTGGGTCTTGGCATGGAAGAACTTCCACAGATGGACCCGCAGCAACCTGAAGTCAAACAGCTCTTTGGGTTTTCCTCTCACAAGGAGCACCTTTCTCTGTGTGGCTGCTCATGTTTCACTGGCATTGTTGCTGTTTGTCCTTCCCTTCCTTGGGTTGTTTCCATTTTACCCCCTCTCCTGGTTTTAAAATGCCCTTTGGTGAGTGACTGGGAAAACACAAACAAGACACAAAACTGGCAAGCAAAGAGACTTAACATATTCCCAGAAACTACAGGTGGAAAAAGGCAGCCCCAGAGATGGCACTGAGTGGGGTTTACTCATTTCTCTCCCTCCCAGACCCCCCGAGTCAGGGCTGAGCACCCCAAGCCCCAGTGCAGGTGAGTTTGCAGAACGTGGAGCTGTTGCATCTCATTTCCTTCACCACTCAAAGCTCAGAGTCCCCAGGGCTGCTCCACAACCACCTCCTCACATCTGCACCACCAGCAGAGCCTCTGAAGGGCCTTCCTGAGAGGGCTCACCCAGCCCTGGCTCACTGTGGTGTCCCCCCATCTCCTCTGGGTTAATGTGGACCTTGGCATGGAAGAACTTCCACAGATGGACCCACAGCAACCTGAAGTCAAACAGCTCTTTGGGTTTTCCTCTCACAAGGAGCACCTTTCCCTGGGTGGCTGCTCATGTTTCACTGGCATTGTTGCTGTTTGTCCTTCCCTTCGTTGGGTTGTTTCCATTTTACCCCCTCTCCTGGTTTTAAAATGCCCTTTGGTGAGTTCAGCTCGTGTTCAACTCCATTTATTCCTCCAATTGACAAACCAGGCAGGAAAACTTCCACTTCATGGGGCAGCAACAAGCTCTGGGTTAGTTATTCTGCCTTGAGAGTATTTTTTGTAAAGAAAAAACCACAGTTTTTTAATTGACATGAGGTTTTTAAAGTTCGAGGCATTTAAATCTCAACTCCCACAGTTTCAACCTTCTGTTAAACTCCCATTTTCACTCAGCAATGGCACAGACTTGAGGGTGGTTTCTCAATTCCTGGTAAATATGGAGCAGAATTTGTTCCCTCCACACTTTCCTGACCTGTGCTGTAATTAAACAACAAATATTTGGGCACATGTCCGGGAACAACTTGTGTTCCAGCCCCAGCATATTTTTATTTATTTAATTTTTTTTCAGATTTTGCACAGTCCACTCTGAATTCAGCCATGCCAGAAACTGGAGCTGCCAACTGCAATTTCTGGCTGGGGCAACCCAGCGACTTTCAGACATATGTTAAATTCAATTTGAAAATTAGCATTATTGCTCCCAACATAAACAGGAGGAGAGAGGAGAGACTTTGCACTTTCTGCTCCACGGGATTTGAGGGAAGAGGAAAATCCTCCAGCCCGTGATTGTTTGCCAGAAAAGCAGCTCCAACAGCCACCCCACTCCAGAGTTTTCAGAGCATTTGTAATAACAATGCTCCAGATCTATATCTTAGAACAGCCAAAGCCAGTTTTTCAGCTGAGTTCTGCTCTGCCATACCCTTCCCAGGCAGAAAGTGGCCCAGCTCCAAGAAAATTAGCACTGACACCAACCAAGGATGTGGCCATATGTGGATTTGGAGGAATATTTTGACTTTCTGTTTGCCAGGCATCGTGTAAAACGTTGGCTAATTGGCAACGTTTGTATTTAAAAGGCAGTTAAAGTAGGAACTGTATTTATAAACCCATGTATGGAAGGAGATGCAGAGTGGGGGGAGAAAGCCTAAGGAATAATCTCCAGGAAGGGAGAAGCAAGAACTCAGTTTTAGGGCAGCAACAGATTCCCTTTCCACCATCTTGCACTTCCATTCCAGCCCATTTCTTTGCAAACCTGAGACTCCTCCAAGTATTTGGGTTTTCCCTTTGGAATACAGGGATTTTCAAACCCAGCCAAGTGGCTTTTAGCAAGGTGGGAAGAACTGACCCCAATCCCATTCCCCATCCCCCTGTGCTGCTGGGGGAGAGGCAGGAGGGAAAAAAGGAGAGTAAACCTGAGCCTGGGAAGAAGGGAGGGGAGGGCAGAGGTGCTTTAAGATGAGATTTTATTCCTCTGATTTGATTGCTAATAAATTAAACTGATTTCTCCAAATGGAGCCTGTTTTCTCTGGGGCAGCCACTGGTGAGGGATCTCTCCCTGCCCTTCCCTCGACCCTTCATCACATTTTGTGTCCCCTGTCCTGCCCAGGAGGGCAGTGATGGGGCAGCTCTGGTGGGCACCTGGCACCCAGCCAGGGTCAGTCCACCACAGATGGGCAAATATTTGCTTTAGGTTTGTTTGGATGGAGCCTGATATGAATCCCCACACAAACCCAGCTATTTATCAGGTTAAAAAAAAACCCTCTCCCATTATGAGTCCCTGCTGCAGAACCAATATTTGATTTTAATATTGTGTGTACAGGCACTTGTAAAATAAACAGGCCTGTTTGCATTGTTATCTGGGCTCCTGGAGACAGTAAATCAGATAAGCTGCTTTGCTCATTCTTCCCTTCCCACAGCAAGTTCCTACAAAACTTTTAGGAAGAGAACAAGCCCAAGTCTGGCTGGTACCAATGACACCAGAGCTCTGGGAGCTGGCACAGCCTCCAGTTCAGCCTGGCTGGTGCTCACACCCAAACCCACGTCCTCCCCACCCCACCAGATACCTCCTGTCTCGTGGTTTAAAGCCCAAAGTTTCAGCAGAGGCAGCAGCTCCAGAGCCAGAGGTTTGGATCTTCCCAGCCCTGGATTATCCCTCCACACCTGAGCAGTCACATGTTGGACTGAACAGGGACTGATTCCACAGGGAATAGAAATCACTGTTTTTTGGTGGCTGAGCACAAACTGCAGGGAAATACAGAATTTCTCCCCATTGCAACCAGCTGGGTGAGAATTCCCACCTACCTGGGCAGGCTCTGCCCCCTCCAGCCTCCTCCACTCAGGGGGACAATTCCTCAGCACACAATTCCTTCACCAAACTCACATCACCCCTCTCTGCATTCCATGGAGTTGGATTCAGCATCCAAAGCCTTCCCCTCCTGCATTCTGTTCAATATTGCAATTCCTCTCCGAGTGCTTCCCAAGGATTGCTCCCTGCAAGGCTGGGAGGGATCCCCTGGAATCACCTGAGCAGTCACATGATGATGAACTGTGTGGCTTCAGGACTTCTGCCAGGGACTGATTCCACAGGGAATAGAAATCACTGGGTTTTGGTGGCTGAGCACAAACTACAGGGAAATACAGAATTTCTCCCCATTGCAACCAGCTGGGTGAGAATTCCCACCTGCCTGGGCAGGCTCTGCCCCCTCCAGCCTCCTCCACTCAGGGGGACAATTCCTCAGCACACAATTCCACATCACCCCTCTCTGCATTCCATGGAGTTGGATTCAGCATCCAAAGCCTTCCCCTCCTGCATTCTGTTCAATATTGCAATTCCTCTCCATGTGCTTCCCAAGGATTGCTCCCTGCAAGGCTGGGAGGGATCTCCTGGAATGTGTTCCTGGGCAGTCAATGCTGAATCTTCACAGGCTGTGAATCAAATGTAAGCCCCCAAAAAGCCTTTTCAAGCAGCAGCTTTGACCACTGCAAGGATTTTGCCTCTGAAAATGGCCCTGCTTTGGGCTGTTGTTCCTCAGATTTTCTTCTGAGTTATGTTTATCTCGAGTGTGGATTAAGCCTTTCAGGCTGATGGATTTGCCCTGGTGCAGATGAAGAGGCCAAGCTGAATCGAGCTCGTGCTGTTTCTGTCTTGCCCAGCCCTCATTTGCATCTGGAGGTCCCAGGGCTCACTGCAGGCTGGGCAGATGTTTCAGGAGATAAAGAGGTGACCAGAAGAACAATCCAGCTGTGTCCTGCTGCACTCAGTGCCTTCACTGCATCATTCCTGGGTCCCTCCCTGGGTCCCTTGGGCAAAATAATCCAATTCTGTTTGCTTTGATCAGACAAATGTTTCTTTCCCAGTAGCTCCAACTGCACTATTAGGAGCCTGTTTAGAGCCCTAATTAAGGTTTCTGCCACTTAAATCAAGTCGAACACCACGCAGAGAACTGAGTAATAGGGCCCAGCTCTCCCCAGCAGTTTTCTTATTTTCTACATAAAGGAAAATAAATGATATTCGTGCAAGTCTCCAGCCTGCTGTGGTTTCCACTGTGAATTCTCAGGGGCTGAGCTCTTGCCTCTTCAATTCCAGGGTCCAAAGAAACCAGGAGTGGGACTTGCTGCCTCCTGCATGGAATGAGAGCCTTGGAGGAGGGAACTCCTCATTTAGTGACCTGGGAAAGTCCTCTTTGCTCCCTAAAACTCTCCTTCAACCTGCAGAATGTCAAATGCCACCTGCATTCCACACCTGCTCGGGATGCTCCTGCTGCAGGGATGTCCCTGCTCTGTCCTGCCTGATCTACAAAGTGCTCCTCAAATATGATCCAGGTCACTCTGCTGTTTCCACCAAGGAGGGGGATTTTTCAGCTCACTCCTTTATGAATTCTCTTCTTCTTTATGTGTTTGGGGAGGAATTGCCTTCTCTTGGCTTTCATCTGCCTGGAAAGCAGCAGGTGTTTCCAGTGCCTCTAATTCCTCAGGATAAATGGATTTGTTGCTTCACCTGTAGCTGCTGCTCAGTAGCACTGCTGTTTCTGTTATGGCTGAGATGTGCTGACATCCATCTGCTTTGATTTCCAGATTTCATTCCCCTTCTTTACATAAACAAGAGCCAGTAAATCTCATTTCACCAGAGTGCATTAATAATGAATTCACAGCCAAGCCTCTTTACAGACTTTGGCTTTAGTTATTGTGTTTACACCTCCAAATAAGTAACATTTTTGCTCTTGCACAAGAATAATGTTGTTTTCAAAGGACTTTAGAGCTCGAGGGGTAACTGTAAGAGTGCCTGGGGGAGCTATTTGTGGACCAGCCCTGGCTGTGGATTCCCCTCTGCACCTTTCCCATCCCTTGCACATGAAACCCCTCCAGGTTCCTGTAATTCTTCAGTGTCCTGGTCCTGTAACTGAAATATTTCTCTCCCCATGCTCCAGAAAGCAAGTCTGGCTTTGGGAAGCATTTCCCAGCCCACCAGGACCCAGCTCATGGGCTGCAGCTGCCACTGACTTTTCATTTCTGCCACTGATTTATTTGCAAACTTCAGGGTCTCTTTAGGCCTCCTCTGAACAATGTAAGTGGGTCGACGAGAACTGAACTCTCCAAACACCAGCGCCCTAATTACTGCTCAAAATTAAAGTGCTAATTGTGAAATGGAGTGTGATTCAGCCGCCTGCCTTCAAAAGCCCTTTATCAGGGAGCTTGGGGCATGGCTGGGCTTTGTTTTCAGGCTGCAAAGGGGGTTGCACAAACCTGATAAAGCTCAGAACGATGTTGGGGGTGACCAAACACACCTCAGCAGCTCAAACACCCCAGATTCCAAGCAGTGGGTACAAACTGCTCCATTGCAAGATTTGGGGCTGCTGGGAAAGCTCAATCCCCACATGGGAGCAAACCTCTGGCCTTCAGGGCTTGGAAACACTGAGGTTTGGGAATTTATGGTCCTTTCTTCTTGCACCAGCTAGACTTGAAGACTGTTTTCCCCAATAACTCATCAAGTCCTTTGTATCATTTAATGCTCTCAGAGATAAATAGTCCATGACATCATCTAACAAAGGAAGCAGCTGTAAAGGAAAATTGTTTGTGCCAAGCACTTATTGGGACAAGAAAACACATATTGAGTTACAGTCCTTTTTTTAGGCCCTTTTTTGGTTGGTACTTGGTGCCAGTAATTTCTGCCTGTGGTGGGTTAGTCAAGGCCATCAGAGCCTTGTGCCCCAACAGGACCATGCCCTGCCCTCCCTGGGGGCCAGCCAGCCTTTCCCACTTGGTGCTGGCACTGAGTGCCCCTCAGGGAGCCCTCCCCTCCCTCCTCTCTGCTCTCCTCACCCAGCTGTTTTGCCCTTCTGGCTGCTCATGACACAGCTTTTCCTTACACTTTGCCCATAAATCATCTCCCACCATGGGACTGACCCTTGCTTGGCTCTGGGTGGCTTTTCCAGGTTCTGGGGGCTAGAACAGAATCATCTCCCACCATGGGACTGACCCTTCTTTGGCTCTGGGTGGCTTTTCCAGGTTCTGGGGGCTAGAACAGAATCATCTCCCACCATGGGACTGATCCTTGCTTGGCTCTTGGTGGCTTTTCCAGGTTCTGGGGGCTAGAACAGAATCATCTCCCACCATGGGACTGACCCTTCTTTGGCTCTTGGTGGCTTTTCCAGGTTCTGGGGGCTAGAACAGAATCATCTCCCACCATGGGACTGATCCTTGCTTGGCTCTTGGTGGCTTTTCCAGGTTCTGGGGACTAGAACAGTGACACCAAAGTATGGACGTCAGACACAGGGACAGACCTGGCTGAGAGCACAGACACCTCCTCAGCAAAGCCCTGCTCTGGGAGCTGATAAATTAGGATAATTTAATGGAGGAAATCCCAAGTATTGTGGGCCCTTTCCAACACCCTACACGTTGGTGTCTCATCCCAAAGGATCTTCCTGGGTTGGAGCATCCCCCTCCCTGTCCCAATTTGCAGGAACTCGGAGAGAGGCTTTGCTGCTTATAAATGTTTGGTCCCAAAGCACGTTGCCCAAGAAGAAGAACCATCAGGTTGGGTGTGAAGCAGCTGAGCAGCACAGCCCCAGGGTCCTGAGAGCCCCCAGCCCACCACTGAGCCCTGGCAACAAAGCACCAGCCGCTCCCTGGGGGCTGTGGCACAGCCCTGCCTTGTCCTGGCACTGCAGGGCTGTGCTTACATTCATTAGCGCTGTCGAGATTTGCATAAGCAATGTCCCGACAAGCAGGGCCCTTTATCACCGTGATTCATGGCAGTGACACTGTGCTCAGGAACTGGCATGATTTATTCCTCGGGGGGTTGCCATGAAGTCATTGCCGTGCCTGTTGTGTCTGCTCACAATTAGAGACGAGGCATTAGAGAGGGGCACAGGGCACCAGGAAAGGCTCCCGGGGTCACCCCTTGTCCCTGCCCCCCCGGGGGCAGCAGGAGAGCAAAGCACGACTCACATGCACTGCCAGAGAATTGGGGGTGCAGAGCAGATCATTAGGAATTCCTGTGGCATCTGCCCTAATCTCATTAGCTCTGATGGATCCTGATGGTACCCACGCTGTAATTTCCATTGCTGAGCAGCCTCAGCCCACTTGAGGTCCACTTTGTGTGGAGTGTTTGCAGCAATTAATGTTCTCCTGCTTTATCTCGGGGGTCAGGGGGGCCTGGGCTTGGCTGGGAAGGATGGGCTGGGAGGGGAGGGGGGACCAGAACCAGCCTCCTTTGTGCAGGGACAGGGACAGGGACAGGGACAGGGACAGGGACAGGGACAGGGACAGGGACAGAGATAGGGATAGGGACAGGGAGGAACCAGAACCAGCCTCCCTCCTGCAGGGACAGGGACAGGGACAGGGGCAGGGACAGGGACAGGGACAGAGATAGGGATAGGGACAGGGACAGGGACAGGGACAGGGACAGGGACAGGGACAGGGAGGAACCAGAACCAGCCTCCCTCCTGCAGGGACAGACACAGGGACAGGGACAGGGACAGGGACAGGGACAGGGACAGGGACAGGGATAGAGACAGGGATAGGGATAGGGATAGGGATAGGGATAGGGATAGGGATAGGGATAGGGATAGGGATAGGGATAGGGACAGGGACAGGGACAGCGACAGGGACAGGGACAGGGACGGGGGGAACCAGAACCAGCCTCCCCTCTGCAGGGACAGACACAGGGACAGGGACAGTGACAGGGACAGGGACAGGGACAGGGATAGGGATAGGGATAGAGACAGGGATAAGGATAGGGACAGGGACAGGGACAGGGATAGAGACAGGGATAGGGATAGGGACAGGGACAGGGACAGGGACAGGGGGGACCAGAACCAGCCTCACTCCTGCAGGGACAGGGACAGGGACGGGGATAGAGACAGGGATAGGGACAGGGATAGGGACAGCGACAGGGGAGATCCAGAACCAGCCTCCTCTCTGCAGGGACAGGGGACAAACCCAGCCTGCCACAGGCAGAGCAACAGCTGATGTCCCACCTGCTGAGCTCTACAAGCAGAGTCATGTGTTCTCTCAGGTTCAAGCCCAGCTCCTTCTAGTTTCTCCACAGGAAAAACATCTCAGAACAATGTGGTGTGCAAAATCACACTGTGGGACACGTCACCTCAAATGTCACCTCTCCAGGTCTGTCCAGGCTCCTGAGCTTTGCTCTGACCCACCACAGTGACCACACTCTGGGAGGAGCAGCATCCCACCAGCCTCTGGTACCATCCTGCTATCTGGAAGGAACAGCTTGACAGGAGTATTTTAAAATGTCTGTTGGTGGGGAGGTTAAACCCAAATGTTCTTCCCATCCTCTCATTCAGAACTAACTTGTGCTGCTCTTCCAAACGCTCAGTGTGTCTGAGGGGTGAAGTGTGAGCGGTGCCATCGAAACGCAGCCTGACCCCTCTGAGTGCCAAAACACGGTTATTTCCCTCCCAACAGGTGATGGGAGAAAGGAAAACATTTTTCCCTTTCAGAGAAGAGTTTCACAAGATGCTTGAAGTTATTTTTTGCTCCGTGTGCTCCCCAGCAGAGCACCAGGAGCTGCTCCTGGAAGTGCAGAGGGGAAAAGCGCTCCCTGCACTTGCAAAAACACAGACTGAAAATAATTTCCATGCTCCCTCCTCTCTCTCTCCCTTTGGCAAGACTCTGCTTGTTCCTCCCTGGCACTGAAGAGAGAAGCTTCTGCCTTCCTGATCCTTGCAGGGGTCATGGGAGTGGGCTTGCCAGAAAAGCAGCTTTGGGAAGTGCCCGCTGATCTCAGCACCAGCAGGAGCTGCCCACGCGCTCCAGGCTGGCAGGGAAGGCACAGGCTGAGTGTGCCACTCACATCGCAGGAGGTGTGGCACATCCTCACGTGCTGGAGTTTCCTTGGGAACCCATCTCCCGACCTGGGGAAACCCTCACAGTTTCCCTGCTGTTCACTCCTCTTTGATTCCCAGGCTGCTCCGCCTCTCCCTGGCACAGCTCCTCGCTCTCCTCCTGGTACAGAGCTCCTCACCCTGCCCTGTGTGCCCAGGGCACATCACACAGTCCTGGGCACCTCCTGGAGCTGCTTCTTGGCTTTACAGCCTCAGCTGCTTCAGCCACATCTCCCTGCAAAGAGTTTCCTGCCCAGCAAGACCTTCTGCAAACTCCAACCCAAATCCTTTCTCCTGCTGGTCTCTGCTGCTGTTTAAAGCCACCCTGTGTCCTAAGAGCATTAAGCAAAGTCTCTGGGCATCTATCCTGGTGCTGCCAGGAAATATTTCACACCTAAACCAGCAACACAAGGGCAGGGCTACCCAAAATTGCCATCACACCATAAGGAAGCAAACACAGCCCTTGAAATTCCCTGCAATCCACACAACAGCCAAGCAATCAACGTCAGCTGAAGGTGGCTGAGCTGCATGAACCCCTTTGTCATGTTTGGTTTGTGTACAAAATAACAGTGCAAATGATTCAGGTTCTTCACACAGACAGGCTTTGGTTCATTTTAATAAGGTGGATTTTTTTGTACATCCCTCCCCCAGTCTAAGAGATGAAAGTATGAAAGAATGACTTTTCCCAAAGCTGCTGCAAAACTCCTCCAATAATCCCATTCCCAGGGAAAACCAGGATTTGCCAGTGACAGCTCAGGTGTTCTGACTGCACAACTCGAGACTTTGGAGTGGTTATTTAGAAGTATTAAAGTACCTGAAGATTCAGAAAAGCCTGAGTGAGTTTTTCCCAGGCAACTCTGGGAATTACATTTCTAACTGTACCTCAGTGCTTACAAAAACCTGACCCCTCAGGCCCAATTAATTTGGACTGAGCTTAACACAGGCTGGAAAGTCTCTTTAAAGGCTCTGACCAGCTGTGACTCCTGTTATGTCTGAGCTGCCTTTGAGGTTTGGTCACTTGGGTAATCAGACTCCATGTGAGAAAATCTCTTTTCTTCCAAGGACGAGGCAGTGGAAAGGCTGAATAGTGACCCCTTAGGATGGAGCCTCCAATAGCCAGGACACTCCTGCCCACTGTGGCTCCCCATCCCAAACTTATTGATGGCCTGGATCTGGCTCTGAGCCCAGATCCCTGAGGGAAGGTACTGTGTGCCTGTGGGGATGGTTTACAAGAGAAAAAAAGACCAAAAAATCCCCCAAATGGGTTTGTGCCCCCTCCAGCAGTTGGCATCGTGCCCTCTGTGAACCCCTGAGAGGGTGGGCTCTCCCTGCCATCCTCCCTGGGATGTAGTGCCAAGGCAGCTCCTGGAAAGCTGCATCTGAAGGAGATGATCATGGCCAGAACTTTCCCTGCCCTCTTTCCACTGCTCTCATGTCAAAGGAGGCTTAGGAGAAAACCAGGATAATCCAAGGGGCTGTTCCCTGTGGTGGGAAATCCCAGATTATTTTACACAGTCCAAGAAGAACTTGGGGGGCTTTTTCCCCATCTGTTTCCATTCCCTTCCTGTGCATGGACAGCACAGCAGTCTGAGTTTGGACAGAGGTCCTTTCCAAGCCCCAAACCCCCTGTGGTTCTGTCAATCTCTGTTTCTGTGCATTAACCCAAGTCTGACAGGCAGTGAAGGCTCAGAGTTGCTCCTTCCTTAGTGGGGCTGTGGCTGTTGGAACCTGCAGCACCTTCAGCACTTGCCCCTCTCATCAGCAATTCCTGATGGGTTCAGAGAATAACTCCTGCTGAAGCCTCTTATTGTATCTTCCTGGCAGGTGTCTAATCTATAGATGTCAGAAGAGATGAAATAAACTTGCTTTCTCCAGATTGGGCTGTCTGGGAGCTGCTCCTGCAGGTGATGGATGAGTTTACCTGAGATCCCTGAGCAGCAGCCACAGCTCAGAGCTCCAACTCCAGCCAGGAGCTGTGGATGCTGCTCTGGCAGAGCCAACAGGGAGCAGGAATCTGGTTTTCCTGCAAAGGTTTAACTCCTTGGCACCTTCAGAGGACAGAAGACAGTCAGGAAGCAGATCCCAGGTCCAAAGTAGGAGGAGTTCAAGGTGGAATGAGCCAAAGCTTTGAGGATGGAGGACAGAAAAAAAAAAAAGGGTAAGAATGGAGAAGAAAAATAAACCCCAGGACTCAGTGTGGGTTGATCTTTATGCTGCCTGTTCTGGTGGGACACTGGTGCTTGAGGAGCAGTGCAGGGATGAGGCACAGCTGGATGTAGGGCAGGGATAATTCAGCGTCCAGCTGTTGGTGCTGAGCTTGCTGTTCCCTCCCCTGCAGGAGCCTCTGCCTCTCTGTGGTGGTTTCTGGCCCTCCTCATCCTCACCCCACTGCCCCCAAAGCAGCAGCACGACCCTGGGTGACCCTGGCACTGTCCCCAAGGAGGGATGGGGGAGCAGTGGCTGTGATTTCTGTGCCATCCTCCTGCTGTGGCCAGCCAAGCCCTGCTCCTCTGCTCCTCTCTGCACTACAGCAAAGCATGTTTGTCACTCTCTCTGCCTTCAGACTCCTGAGCCAGCCCTCACTAGCACAGATCAGTGCCCATTGATTTTTATCTGCACTGTTTGTGATCCTGTTCTGATTTACACCCCTGGAGTTGTAGCCATTTATTTTATTTATCTTTTTTTTTTTTTCTGTGATCAGAAGTTTCTGTGATGGTTCTGCTTTCCTGCTGACAACTCCTCGTGCCCAGGTGACCCAAATGCAGCTGCTGAGGGCCCTGCCAGCTGTGCCAGCTGCTGCCCCACCACCCTCCGGGCAGACCTGCCTCAGGAGGAGCCCTGCATGGCCTATAATTTAAACTCTATTAACTCTGAGCATCTCCCCAGCACATAAACTTGCCTGGCCCTTGCAACAGTGCAGTGAGTTCTGTGCCCAGTTATTGCCATCCATCAGCCCGGATGGGCCGGGCCCGATCGATGGGCAGAAATTATCCCCCAACATGAGATCTCACCAGACATGACTCGAGCGATTGCTTTGCTGTCCTGGGCTGTGAAGAATCATGAAAATTAATGGGCTCTCTGTGCCCAGCAGAAATGTTTATGGGGCAGCATCACCTACCCTGTATTTCTTACTTAAAACCATACATTAATTTCTTTGCACTTACAACCAGTCAATGGCTTTTTAAATTCCCTGTTGTATCAAAAATGCTGGAAGTTTATAGGATTTTTTTTATCTATTGTTTTACAGTCTCCTTCTCCTGAAAGCTTTTAATGCTCCTCCCATAAAAGTGTTATGTCCCATTAGACTTTGTCTTGTGCCTCTGCACAGGCAGGGCTGAGCTCTGGGTGCCAAGTCCCAGTGAATATGGGTGAGGTGGTGCAGGCAGGGGATGCCCATGGGCAGGATGGGCACAGCTTGCAGCAGGGTGCTGTTCCTGGGGCAAATGAGTGCCCCCCTGCTGCAGAGCTGGCAGCTTGGCACGACCTGATGTGCATCAATCACCCTGAGAACACGAGGTGCTGCCCTCCAAATTTCCATAGAATCACAGAATGAACTGGGTTGGAAGAGACCTCTGAGATCATCAAGTCCAACCCTTGGTCCAACCCCACTTTGGTTACCAGATCATGGCACTCAGTGCCACATCCAGTCTCATCTGACTGGGCTTAAGCAGATTTTACCACCCACTGAATTGTCTCAGTTTGTTGATAAAGCAAATTGAGGATTCAGGGTGTGATTTCAAACTGCAAATTTTTACCTGTGTCATCAAACACCTTGGACAATTTGTGTCAAGGGAATGTCTGGAAGGTGTGAAAGGACCCCCAGAGCTCCTGGGCTCCATCCTTGGCTCCTGACTGGCTGTCTTTGCACCCACCTGGGGGAATATTCCATTCAGCTCCACGAGCAGACACCATTTCACCTCTGAGCATCTTTTCACTCATCTGCCCTCAGCCTTATTATGGATTTTGGTCCCAGGTAGATCTCAGAGATACTCTGATCCCTGAAGATGCAATCCTGTAAACATCATTGGCATTCCTGTAAACATCATCACACACTTACGTGCTTGTAGGATGCAAAATTTCTTCCTTAATCTCTTTGGTGCTCAGCTGTCAAATAGTTTTTTGTGTCTTGGAAGCTCCAGAGATTCATTTGTTCTCGTAAGTGGTATAGTCTGTGCTGGGAGACATAAGGAGAAAAGCATCATTATTAGTAGGGGACAACCAACAAGTTTTAAGCAATAAATGTTTTTTTGATGCAGTTCTCTCCAGATCAGGAGGAGGGGGAGGCTGATTTTCAATTTCTTTAGAAATGGCACCCATTGAAACTTTCACATTTCTGTGCATTACATAAAAGGAATGCCAAAGTTTTCAAAATCCACCAGAACAAACTTCAGCCTGTCAAATTTCTCAAATTATTGTGCTGTTGAGGAAACAAATTTCATTTTGAAACATCCCTCTGAAATGAACCCCTCAAACCACTCTGAAAGCATCACAACAGGGTGTTTTGACACTGAGGCACTTCCCTCTGTTGTGGGGATGGGGAATGTTGTCAGAATTGACACAAATTCCTCGAACACATCAATTCCAACAGAGAGAGAATCGTTGATTGGAGTAAAATGGGAAAAAAAACCCCAATATCTCTGAGGTTCCTCACGGCAGAGGGAAGGACGAGCAGCAAGTCCTGGGATTTAATGTTGCACCACCCAAATTCTGAAGGAGGGAACCCCCCTAAAATGTGTCAGAATTAATATTCACATGTCTCTGGACACTTTGGTGTTGAGCTGGGGCCATGGGGACAACCCTCTTTGCCAGGGAGGTCACAGTGCCAGCCCAGCCCAGAGAAATGCCCACTAGGGAGGCAGAGAGTGGCACATCTCACTGCCACCCTGCTGGTGCCCAAACCCAATCAATGAGCAGCTCAGAGCCAGCCCAGAGCAGAACCTTTGTGGGAATCAATGGAGGGGATGTGACAGAATGGAAAATCCTGTCGTGCTTTCAGTGCTTTGCCTTCAGGGAGAGGCTGTGCCAGCCTGGGCTCTGGGTACAGAACCACGGGATGTGAGGCATGGGGCACTGCCCTGCCCATGGCACCTGAGCCCTGCCCTGCCCATGGCACCTGAGCCACGGGGCACTGCCCTGCCCATGGCACCTGAACCACAGAGCCACTGCTCTGCCCACAGCACCTGAGCCATGTGGCACTGCCCTGCCCATGGCATTGGAACCACAGGGACACTGCCCTGCCCATGGGATCTGACACTGCCCTGCCCATGGCACCTGAGCCACGGGGCACTGCCCTGCCCTGCCCTGCCCATGGGATCGGGCACTGCCCTGCCCATGGCACCTGAGCCACGGGGCACTGCCCTGCCCTGTCCTGCCCATGGGATCTGACACTGCCCTGCCCATGGCACCTGAGCCACGGGGCACTGCCCTGCCCTGCCCTGCCCATGGGATCTGACACTGCCCTGCCCATGGCACCTGAGCCACGGGGCACTGCCCTGCCCTGCTCATGGCACCTGAGCCCCAGGGCACTGCCCTGCCCTGCCCATGGGATCTGCCACTGCCCTGCCCATGGCACCTGAGCCACGGGGCACTGCCCTGCCCTGCTCATGGCACCTGAGCCACGGGGCACTGCCCTGCCCTGCCCATGGGATCTGCCACTGCCCTGCCCATGGCACCTGAGCCCCAGGGCACTGCCCTGCCCACATTTCCACCTTGCAGAGTCCCTCTTGGTCTCCCAGAGCAGCCCCAGGGGAGGGACTGCATGAAGGTTTTGGCAGGGCAGCTCTGCCCCTTTGGAGCTGCTGCAGCTCCTGGGTGGGCACTCTGGGAGGCATCACCACCCCTTGCTCTGGGCAGCCCTGGGGTTGGCATGTGCCTTACAAGAGGAGCAAACTGGTGCAGCTTTGCATGAATTCTCCATTTCTTGTCTCTCACATCATGTCCAGAGCAGCTCAGGGTGTGGGTGGACTGGTGTGGATGCACCAGGATTACCTGGTTCTCATCATGTGAACCTTCCAGTTCTTTGTAAAACATCCTTATTCTTCTGCTGGAAATCCCCAACCCCCCAACAACAATGCTACAAATAGCAGTGACAGCATTTCCTGAGCTGGCTTGCAGGACAAGAGCTGCACATGAGGGATAGTGGGGTGAGCTCAGCACCTCTGAATGTAGCTGTTTAATGTGTGCTTTGGGGCAGGACCTGGAACAGGAGCAGCATGAGCTCATGTCTGCCTGCAAACTGTGTGCAAATGTGCTTGGTATATTTAGAAACTCAGCACAGTTGGAGAACTTTGACCTGGAATAGCCCCTTTTCTCAGTCTGTGACACCCAATATTACTTTTTCCCAGCAGAGCCAAGCTCTCTGTGCCACACAAAGCCAGCCCAACACGCAGCCCCTGCCTGGGAGTCCTTCAGGCCACGACTCCAAGTGATGGCAGAGTTGGAAATTCTGAGTGTGAAGAAACAGAACTGACTCCAGGACTCCACACCAAACCCTCATTTGACTTTCTACTCCATCTTCATGTTTTCCCACCCACTCGTTCCTCCTCCTTGTGTCACATTTGTTTTACATTTAGTTGTTACAGAAACTCCAAGATTTGCAAATGTAAGAACAATTTTCTCTCTCAAATACTGAGTTTCCCTTGGCAACTGCCTCAGCTCCTGGATTCAAAGGCCTATTTGCTTGACCTATAAATAGGAAAAAGAGGCCAGCTGTAAAGCAGCTGAAATGTGCCCTGCATGATCTGGGATTCTCTGCCAACTCCTGGAAGGTAAAATCAACTTCTGTGTCTCTCTTCCCTTTCCTACTGGTTTTTTTTATTTCTTTTTCTTTTTTTTTTTTTTTTTTTTGGTGAAAGCTGAAATCTTATCCAGTGACATGGGGAGTTCCAGGAACAAGGACTCTGAGCCTGGGGCTGTCAAACCCAATATTTAATGCCACATATGAATGTTCTTCCTTCCAACCTGGCAGCCTTTGCTGTCACTGCAGCAAAGCAGGAACTTAAGGTACAGCTTCTTCCAGTCACCTTCCTTGACGTGAGTTTTGTTCACTCACAAGCAACGTAATCCAAGGGAAAAAAAAGTCCCCATGAAGGCAACTCTTGCATTGTCACCTCCTGAGCCCAGCAGAGTGTGAAAGCTTCCCACAGTCCCTGCCTCACGTGGCTCCCTTGGGAGCTGAGGACACAGAGGGCTTGGAGGGGAGGAGGTGATGCTGACTGAGAGCTGTTTCATTCACAGCCCCAATCAATCTGTCCCAGCAACAAGGGTGTCACTGGGACTTCAGCTCATGGTAAAACAGATGCTGTGTGGGCCACAAAACAATCCCCTGCAAGAAAAAAAATAGAGCTGCTTGTTTTTATAACTTCATGCATGGAAGACTTGCTGTTCTGAACCAGGTGGGAGGGAATTGTGTTCTGCACATGATGGGAAGGTGGTGGGACAGTACTGAGCCTAAGCAGGGACCCTGAGTCTGATCTGAAGGTGGTGGCACAGCACTGAGCCTAAGCAGGGACCCTGAGTCTGATCTGAAGGTGGTGGCACAGCACTGAGCCTAAGCAGGGACCCTGAGTCTGATCTGAAGGTGATGGGACAATGCTGAGCCTAAGCAGGGACTCTGAGTCTGATCTGAAGGTGGTGGGACAATGCTGAGCCTAAGCAGGGACCCTGAGTCTGATCTGAAGGTGGTGGCACAGCACTGAGCCTAAGCAGGGACCCTGAGTCTGATCTGAAGGTGGTGGCACAGCACTGAGCCTAAGCAGAGACCCTGAGTCTGATCTGAAGGTGATGGGACAATGCTGAGCCTAAGCAGGGACCCTGAGTCTGATCTGAAGGTGGTGGCACAGCACTGAGCCTAAGCAGGGACCCTGAGTCTGATCTGAAGGTGGTGGGACAATGCTGAGCCTAAGCAGGGACCCTGAGTCTGATCTGAAGGTGATGGGACAATGCTGAGCCTAAGCAGGGACCCTGAGTCTGATCTGAAGGTGGTGGGACAATGCTGAGCCTAAGCAGGGACTCTGAGTCTGATCTGAAGGTGGTGGGACAATACTGAGCCTAAGCAGGGACTCTGAGTCTGATCTGAAGGTGGTGGGACAATACTGAGCCTAAGCAGGGACCCTGAGTCTGATCTGAAGGTGGTGGGACAATGCTGAGCCTATGCAGGAACCTGAATCTGATCTGAGCCTAAGGGGGCAGGTGCTGTGGTGAGGACATGCAGTGACTCAGAAAGAACTTGTGTGGAGGTTTGCAACAAAATCTGCTTTTGTGTCTTGCCTTTTTCTGCCTTTCCTGGAGTGAAACTCATGGTACAAAGCTGGAAAAAGGCAGAACTCAGAGCAGAGGCTGATCTGACACCATCTAAGCTTCAGGAATCCCAGGCAATGAGGGGTATTACCCTTCCCAAATGATCTGATGCTGCTGCTTAACCCATGGCCTGCCCCTCCCCTGGGGCAGCTCAGAGCAAAGCAGGGCTGCAATTTGAGGATGTGTGAAATGGGGTTTCCTCAGAGAAGGAACAGCTGGAAAACTTTGAGGTTTCTGACCCCTAACCAAAGAAATGGAGGCAAATACAGAAAAGCAAAGGGGCCACATTGGTGCTAATCCAAGGCAGGATGAAATTCCTCCTGAGCTTTGGCTGGGGATGAGCCAGCAGCAACCTGAAGTTACTCTGGCAAGGGATAAAAGGGCACAAGTGCTTTGGCAACTGGGCTCAGCTGGGCACAGGGCTCTGCCACACCTGGGCTGGCTCTGCAGGAGGGGCTGCCCCACTGCCAGCTCCAGGAATCCAGGATTCCTCCCTTCCTTCCAAAGGGCAAACCCAGAACAATTCTGCCGGGCCAACAGGGCTGATTCCCTAAAACCCAGGCTGGTTTGGAATGTTCCCATCACACAGGAGGATGCTGGGCACACAGCTCTGCCACACCTGGGCTGGCTCTGCAGGAGGAGCTGCCCCAGGGAACAGAGCAGCTCCAGGAATCCAGAGTTCCTCCTTTCCCTCCAAAGGGCAGAACAATTCTGCCAGGCCAGCAGGGCATCAGGGGAACAACAGATTTCTTGAACACCAGGCTGGTTGGAGTGTTCCCATCACACAGGAGGATGCTGGGCACAGGGCTCTGCCACACCTGGGCTGGCTCTGCAGGAGGGACTGCCCCACTGCCAGCTCCAGGAATCCAGGATTCCTCCCTTCCTTCCAAAGGGCAAACCCAGAACAATTCTGCCAGGCCATCAGGGGCACAGCTGATTCCTTAAAACCCAGGCTGGTTTGGAGTGTTCCCATCACACAGGAGGATGCTCAGCAGGGCCTCTGCCAGGATTTCCCTGGCAAGGTGCCCCAGAGTGGCATTTGGTTCTGCCTCCTCAGCTCCCCTCCCTGCTGCTGGTGGCACCAAAGCTCCCACACACTCCTGCCACCTGCCAGGGCCAGGGTGCCAACCCTGAGCTAAATCCTGCAGCTTGAGCAGAGCTTGTGCCCTGCCCAGTGCCCCCCTCCTTTCTCTCTGTGTTTCCAGGAGCTCCCACTCACCTCAGATTGTTTCCTTTCCCTTTCCCTTCCCTCCTTTCCCTTCCCTCCTTTCCCCTCCCTCCTTTCCACCCCCTTCTTTCCCCTCCCTCCTTTCCCCTCCCTCCTTTCCCTTCCCTCTTTTCCCCTCCCTCTTTTCCCTTCCCTCCTTTCCCTTCCCTCCTTTCCTTTCCCTTCCCTCCTTTCCCTTCCCTCTTTTCCCCTCCCTCTTTTCCCCTCCCTCCTTTCCCCTCCCTCCTTTCCCCTCCCTCCTTTCCCTTCCCTCCTTTCCCCTCCCTCCTTTCCCCTCCCTCCTTTCCCCTCCCTCCTTTCCCCTCCCTCCTTTCCCTTCCCTCCTTTCCCTTCCCTCCTTTCCCCTCCCTCCTTTCCCTTCCCTCCTTTCCCTTCCCCCTGTAATCCCTCAAATATGAGTCTTGCAGATTCATTTACAGAGAATTGGTTTTTTTTTAGCTTCAGCTTGGAAGGCTGGAAAATTCAGAGCCAACCCCTCTGAAGGCAGAGGGGGGTCTGTGAGTTCCCACTGCCTTGCACTGGTGGCAGCTGCAGAATTACAAATTCAGTGGGTCCAAAATACTTATAGAAAAAAGTGGTTTGTGTTTTGGCATAAAATTTTCTTTGTCCTTAATTAAATTTCAAATATTTGGCGTTTTGTTGTTGGTTTGGTGGGGGGTTTTTTTGGGGGTTTTGGGCATTTTTTTTGGAGTGGAAATTCCAAATTCTCAGCAGCTCTGAGCAAAAGCAGACACGTGGCTCTGCAATGTCCTTAAATGTCACAACAGAATCACCCTCTATTTGTTACCTCCTTATTCTCTATGTTTGAACAGCACCTTGCACAGAGAGGCCTCAATGTCTGGTTTGTGCTCCAGGTGCCACTCACAAAATCTGAGCCAGGAAATGAATTTGCTGAGATTATTCCAGAAACCTCAGTAAACACAAAGCCAAGGGATGTCACAGCTCCTGACATTATTTTCCTTGAAACTGCACTTTAAGTTCTTCACAGCTGACCTTTATTAAATATTGGAGGTAACCCAAGCTCCAGTTATGGACACAAACACCAAAATCCAGTTTTTATCAGGTTACCAGATGAGTTTTTGGCAATCCTTGAGGTAATCAGAGGGTTCAGCATCTGGTGTGTGATGATTGCTCTGGTCAGACCCAAACCTGAGTCATTTTTAACATCCTCAGCACCACCCAGAAAAAGAAACACATTGGAAGCTGTTCTTGGGTCCACCCCTGACTCGCTGGCTTTGAACCCTCTTTATGGAATTGAGGTTTTTATCAGCTCCTTTTCTGTTTCTTTTATCACCTGCTGAGGAAGCTGCTGTTGCAAAATTAACAAATTCGGTGACGAACCTCGAGAAAATAAAAGCAGTTCTTATGTCTGAGAAATGTTTCACATCTCCAGAGCTCCTCGAGGCACATCTCAAAGGAAAATCCAGGTCTGAACGACATGCAAATGAGGTTTGGTTCTCTGGGTGTCTTTGCTGTCGAGTCAAACTGCAGCGACTCTGCACAGACCAAAACTCTGCAGGATTTCAGCTCACCTCAGATCATTTCCCACAAATGCAAAGGAAATTCCTCTCAACATCCCAAACAGGAACAAATTCTGACAAACTTTTCCCAGTCCAAACCTTTCCTTGGCTCTGCCCTTTTCCAGCAGCTCCAAACACCTTTGCCCAACATATCCCCCTTGGCTCTGGGGCAATTTAATCCCAAAAAAACAGGAATTCTGCTCTATAATGATCCCAAAATCGAGCAGGAAAAGCTCCAGGTCCCACCAGCAAACATGGGGTAATAAAAGAAGATTATGGCAAAGCCCTTAAGGGATCATGCTGAAGATTATTTCTCTGAACCAATTAAACATGCAAATTAATTTCCTGAGGGGATAATGTTTTATTAGAAAACAGCTTTTGTGGAGACCCTGGAGTTTGCTCTGCTTGTGATTATTTTATTTATTTTCTTTTCTCCACAGTCGTGGTGGATGTTGCCATCACACCAGGGAGAACATTTGCTTAGTCAGGCTCTGCTTTCCTGGGGAAGCTTTTCAGCAATTCTGCCAGAAGGAGACAAATCCCAAGTCATCTGAAAAAAAAAAAAAAGGAGGATTCCCAGGAAAACTGAGCAAAAATCCTGAGTCACCTGAAAAGGAGGATTCCCAGGAAAACTGAGCAAGTGCCTCCTACTGCAGGAATGATGTGGTTGTATTTGAGTTCTGTGTTAATACCTGGCTGTGCCAGAGGATGTTCCACCAGGGCATCTCAGGAGCTTTGCAAGGTGCATTAATGAGGTTTTCATCTTACAGATGGACCAAGACAGGCCTGGAGAAGAAAAAGAAGCTCCTTGGATGAAATTCCTTGGCTGTGGGGCCAAGCTGAGTGCCCTGGAACCCCAGCAGACCCCCAGGAGCCAGCACAGCAGAACCCTTTTTTCTGTCCCCCAAACATTTGCCTCAGCAGGCTGTGAACTGTCTCCTGGAAATGCTGTGAGAGGCAGGAATGTTGGTAAACCTAATTTGTTATGTTGTTTTTTTTTTCTTTTCCTCTATTCCACACCTCTAATCTAAATTAACCTTTGGCTGTACCACAGGCAGGGCCTTTCCAGGAGGAGCTGAACCAAAATAAGGTTCCCTGGCAAGCTTTGAGCAGCTGAGCTCTGCATGGAGAGCCCCAGGCTGAGCCCAGAGGAGAAGTCCACGTGTGGAGTGGTGTGGGATGATCCCAGTTTTATTTACGAGATGATGTTCAGCCAAAACGACCTTGTGGAGTCGTTTCTGTGAATGGCTCTGTCCAGCAGAGCCTTTCTGGGCAGCCTTTTCCCCAGGGGGAAGATGCTCCTGAGCAGCCTGATGGGTTCCAGATGGGCCAGAGCTGAGGCAAACACTGAACTCTGAGCTCTGCTTGGAAAGCCACCAAGAAAAAGAGCAGAGAAAAAAAGTTCTTCTCCTGCCTGCAGCCTCACTGGTGTTTTTCTGTGAACTGCTCTGAGTGAGGGATTGACAACAAACTTCTGCAGCCTTAATGAATGTCAATAATTGATAACTGGATGTGTCTCCAAGCACAACACCCCGAGGGGGGGACTCTGCATGTTTTCAGCCCCCAGGTTTGTTTTTCTGGGGTGGTTTCCATGGGCCAGCACCAGCAGGCAGACTGGAATAACACAGGGAACAACAGGGCAAACTGCTTCTGTTCTGAAGAACCTTGGGATAAATGTCTCCTTGTTCCCAGCACAGTTTCCTGCACACCAGACTTTGAAAGCAGGAGGGAAGATGCTCATCAGCTCAACCAGGTGCTCTTCAGCTCCATGAAACTTTTCCTTCCAGGCAAAGAAAACCTTGGAATGGAATTCAAGAGATGGAGGAGTTGGGTTTTATTCCAAAGGTCAGTGACTTCTTTCTTCAAAATTTATTCCTGGATTCAGCAGTTCCTTTACAATCAGTGAGGTCTGCACTTGCAAACATTCAGTCTTATCTGTGTGGAATGTGCCAATGATTTATTAATAGTTTTGTGAAATAAAGGTTTGATGGAGGAGGCTCAATGAATTTCCGTGGCAAATGCAAGCCCTGGGACCCTGGTCCCTTCTGTCCCATCAGGGATGGAGCTCCTGTGAGATGAGACACAAAGCACTGGGGTGTTTCCTTACAATCCCCTGGCTCTGGGCTGCTCTTGGGGATTCCTTTGGTTCAAAGCAAACGTGTTTTCAGGCACACACACTGGGCCAGATTCCTGTTTTACCTTCGGGCTCCACACATGGAACCCTCTGGACCTTTATTTATCATTTTTTCTAAAGTACTGCTAGAACTCGAGGAGTGTTGACCTCACTCACGTGGTTCATTTTGCTGAATTGTCCTCATTTCCAGAAAAATGGAACCAGGTTACAGGAGCAGAAATGATACCAGTAACAAAAAAAAAAAAAAATCCCTGTTTTGCAACAACATCAGGGCCAAAATTCCCTGGCTGAAGCTTTGTTTGTGGTGCTGCTTTTCATTTGGGCCCCTGAGAATGCTGAAGCCTGCAAATAAAAAGGAAGAGGGACTGAACCCTGTGCAAGGAGCTGCCAGAATTAATATCCACACCCAGGCTGGGAGCTGGGGGTGTCCAGTCCTGGCAGCTCCTTGGGTTGGGAGGAATCTGGATTTGGGAGAGTCCCAGAGCAGATCACTCTGCACTGAAACACTGCACCAAAAACACCTCTTGTTTATTGTTGTAGTTATAATGGGCTCCCATTTAGATGGCTCTGTATAAAATTTATACCCACTTAATATCTTTTTTATTCTGCAGTTAATCAAGAGGAAGAATAAAGAGGGAGAGAGCCTGAAGGGCTCTTATTTCATCTGCTTAATCAAGGGCCTGTCATGGGGGAGTCGGAGTTTGTTAATCATTTATTTCACTGAGATGGTTTAGATTGGAGGGTTCCTGGTGGGGAGGATCCCTGAAGAACAGGACTCTGCAGGAATTCCTCTGACCAGGAGATGCAGGTCATCTCCAGTGTGGGCTGAGGGACTTTGCTTCCATAGAAACCAGTTATCCTGCTCCTCTGGGGTATCTTGGGACCAGAATTTCCCTTCTCCATGATCTGCTCCTGCTCTTTGCCACCAGTTCCCTTCTCCATGATCTGCTCCTGCTCTTTGCCTCCAGTTCCCTCCTCTGTGATCTGCTCCTGCTCCTGCTGTTTGCCTCCAGTTCCCTTCTCCATGATCTGCTCCTGCTCCTGCTGTTTGCCACCAGTTCCCTTCTCCATGATCTGCTCCTGCTCCTGCTCTTTTCCACCAGTTCCCTCCTCTGTGATCTGCCCCTGCTCCTGCTCTTTGCCACCAATTCCCTTCTCCATGATCTGCTCCTGCTCTTTTCCACCAGTTCCCTCCTCTGTGATCTGCTCCTGCTCCTGCTCTTTGCCACCAGTTCCCTTCTCCATGATCTGCTCCTGCTCTTTGCCACCAGTTCCCTTCTCCATGATCTGCTCCTGCTCTTTGCCATCATTTCCCTTCTCCATGATCTGCTCCTGCTCCTGCTCTTTGCCATCAGTTCCCTTCTCCATGTCTGTTCCTGCTCTTTGCCTCCATTTCCCTTCTCCATGATCTGTTCCTGCTCTTTGCCACCAGTTCCTTTCTCCATGATCTGCTCCTGTTCCTGCTCTTTGCCTCCAGTTCCACAGATGATGGGTTTGATTTGTCATAAGTTGTCCCTTCATTTGCTGCCACCTGCCCCAAGTCAGCCTTGACTGTCCTCAACATAAATTGCAATTTGAGTGTCTTTTGAGTGAAGTAAAACCACGAGACCACAACATTTGACTTTACCCACTTCACTCCTGCAAGACAAGGCTGAGATTAAATGGCAGGAGGGATTATTTTGACCTTGGCTTGGCTTTGGGAAGAACTAAAAAAGCCACATTGATGGGGAACCTCAAACATCAACTAACTGAGCTCCAAGAATGAGAAACCACCAGCTTGACTTTTTTTGGGGGGAAGCAGAAGTAAGTCATGGCTGAGGTTTTACACTTACACCTGTGATAAATAATAGCAATAATTTTCTATTATCTTCTTTGTTTCAGCAAGGGGCTCTGCACAAGTGTCCATAAAAGCAAAGCAGGGATAAATCATGGCAGGGGTGGCTTTGAGCAGCTGTGCATGGCAGGAAACAGGGAAGCTTTGGGGATAGCAAGTGGAAAGTGCAGAATTTAATGCACTTGGTTCTCTAAGAGCATCTCTGCATTCTTAGAGTTTTGTCCTTCTCATTTGAATTTGGTTCTGTGCCACAGTTTTAGTGCTGACCTGGCCCCAGCTCAGCTTAAATGAGTGTCTGCAGTGAGTTCCACCCACAGCACCCCTGGGGCAAAGGGGGCTACACAACTTGGAGGTCAAACGTGTGCACAACGAGGTCTTAATTTCATCAGGTTTTAAAAATAACACCAAAACTGACAGGGAGAAGACTCTGTGGGAATTGCCAGAGCTTCCAGTTGGAAAATATTGTGTTTATATTTAGCAGAGGACTGGAGTGGATGGAATGAAAAGCCCCTTCTGGTTCTCTGTTCCTGTGATAGAAAAGCACATGACACGAAGGAAGAACCTACAAATGGTTCTCAGTATGAACCTGAACCTACAAATGGTTCTCAATATAAACCAGAACCTACAAATGGTTCTCAATATGAACCTGAACCTACAACCAGAACCTATAAATGGTTCTCAGTATGAACCTGAACCTACAAATGGTTCTCAGTATGAACCTGAACCTACAAATGGTTCTCAATATGAACCAGAACCTACAAATGGTTCTCAGTATGAACCTGAACCTACAAATGGTTCTCAATATGAACCAGAACCTACAACCAGAACCTATAAATGGTTCTCAGCATGAACCAGAACCTACAAATGGTTCTCAATATGAACCTGAACCTACAAATGGTTCTCAATATGAACCTGAACCTATAAATGGTTCTCAGCATGAACCTGAACCTACAAATGGTTCTCAATATGAACCTGAACCTATAAATGGTTCTCAATATGAATCAGAACCTACAAATGGTTCTCAGCATGAACCTGAACCTACAAATGGTTCTCAATATGAACCTGAACCTACAACCAGAACCTATAAATGGTTCTCAGCATGAACCAGAACCTACAAATGGTTCTCAATATGAACCTGAACCTACAAATGGTTCTCAATATGAACCTGAACCTATAAATGGTTCTCAATATGAACCTGAACCTACAAATGGTTCTCAATATGAACCTGAACCTACAAATGGTTCTCAGCATGAACCTGAACCTACAAATGGTTCTCAATATGAACCAGAACCTACAACCAGAACCTATAAATGGTTCTCAGCATGAACCAGAACCTACAAATGGTTCTCAGTATGAACCAGAACCTACAAATGGTTCTCAATATGAACCTGAACCTACAAATGGTTCTCAGTATGAACCTGAAATAAGCAGAGGCCCAACATTCTCTCCTGGGTGCTGGTCACTATTTATTGCACCAATAAAAATGCTGGATGTCTCTTCAGAGTGCAAACCAACTTGGCAGAAAACAACAGCAATGATTTGCACTTTACTCATTCCCATCCTCTGCTTTTTAATATCAGACATCTTTTTAATGAGAATTCTATGATAATGAAATTTTACTCAGAGAAAATTGATTTTGCTATTAAAAAGTTACTCTGAAGTAACTGGGATTTGAGGCAGAAATAGGTGGGAAAGACCAATGCTGAAAATAAAATGCATCTCAATATAATCATGTTATGGCTTTAGATTAGAGCTTAAATTATGTGAGTGTAGCTTTGAGAGATGCACTTTCTAGTCCTTAACCTGAAAAGGAATCTTGTCTTGGAGCAGCAGATTTAATGAACCACCTTGAAGGCTCAGAACTTCCGTGCTCAAAATCTGACAGGTGAAATCTGGGCCACAGCATCTCCCAGGATGATTTTAAACAGGGGGAAATAATTCAAATAAATGCTGCTGAAATTCTAAAGGATGCAAAGCCTGCCCAGGAAGGCACAGCTGGCCTGGGTATGGAAGGGAAAGTGGGAAAACACCAGCAGGAAGCCTTGATGGGCATGGAAATCCATTCTGCTTTTCCAAAATGAATCAGCAGTGCCTTCCCCTTGGGCTTTGGGGCATCAGGGACTGCAGGGTGAGCTCCTGGAGAACCTCTAGAGTTGGACCAAGGGCTGGACTTGGTGATCTTGGAGGTCTTTTCTAACCCAATTCATTCTATGATTGTATCCCTGGGCTGCTGGGGGAACAGGGAATGCCCTGGCATGAGACCAGCACTGCCTTTGGGATATAGCATGGCCAGCAGGACCAGGGCAGTGACCCTTCCCTTGGACTCAGCACTGGTGAGGCCACACCTTGAGTGTTGTGTTCAGTTCTGGGCCCCTCAGTTCAGGAAAGAGATTGAGGGGCTGGAGCGGGGCCAGAGAAGAGCAACGAGGCTGGAGAAGGGACTGGATGTGGCACTGAGTGTCCTCCTAAACACCTCCAGGGACAGAGAATCCAACAGGTCTTGATCCAACCCCACTGTGATCACCAGCCCAGGGCACTCTGTGCCCTGGGCTGGTGATCACAGTAGGGTTGGATCAAGGGTTGGATTTGATGATCTCAGAGGTCTCTTCCAACCCAACTGAGAAGAGCAACGAGGCTGGAGAAGGGACTGGAGCACAAGTGCTGTGGGGAGAGGCTGAGGGAGCTGGGGGTGTTCAGCCTGGAGAAGAGGAGGCTCAGAGGTGACCTCAGCACTGTCTGGAACTGCCTGAAGGGAAGTTCTGGCCAGGTGGGGGTTGGTCTCTTCTCCCAGGCACTCAGCAATAGGACAAGGGGGCACGATGGGCTCAAGCTCTGCCAGGGGAAATTGAAGTTGGAGAGCAGAAAGAAATTCTTTGCAGAGAGAGTGCTCAGGGATTGGAATGGGCTGCCCAGAGAGGGGGTGGATTCCCCATCCCTGGAGGTTTTTCAGCTGAGCTTGGCCGTGGCACTGAGTGCCATGATCTGGTAAAGGGACTGGGGTTGGACCAAGGGTTGGATTTGATGATCTTGGAGATCTTTTCCAACCCAATCCATTCCATGATTCTGTGATTCTATAGTTTTCCTTTAAAAAGGAAGATTCATGGAGTGGCTGCTCCCTCTGCTCAGCCCATCACCTCCCTAAGTGTCCAGGGAGGGAACAACCCCCTGGCTCCTGCTGGGACAGGCAGGATGGGGGTTGTTGCCAAATAATAAATCCCTTCCACTTGCACATTTAATGGGATGTGAGGTTAAATTATGTATTTCCAATGGACCTTTCACCAAGGACATAAAAATGCTTTAAGGGGATGACTCTCCCCTGACCCCAGCACTGAGTGTTTGAAGGGCAATGGGCATCCCTTCCTGGCTGATTCTCTGCTCAGGGAAGGGTGGATTCTGCTCTTCATCAGGCAGAAGGAATGCAGGATTATAACTGGCCCCTCCCAACTCATCCTGGTCATTGGGATTTTTGATCTCCATCTTCCTGCTGCATTTCCCTACCCCACCCACGAGCACATCCCTTCAGTCTGGAAATCGATGCTCTGCATTGGAAAGATGCCATTTATCTCCCCAGCATTGTGGCACATCCCTTGTACAGATTCCAATAGACCTGTAAGCCCCAGAGTTTATTGGGATAGATGGGCACATAACTGAAGTATTATCTTAGCACAAACTGCCTCGGGAATATGGATGGACTTCTGTGCAATGGAATTGTATGATCAATCACAGGATTGGACTGCAAAGGCAAAGCCTTGTTGATGTATCTCTGCCATTAGAAAGACATTTTAAACAGTTGCTTTTCATCCTGAGTGTCAGGAGTGTGGAAATCCCAGTGCAGGAGCCCCCCTGGCTTCTCTCAGGGCCCTCTGCAAATGTGCACAACACAGAGAAGGGTTTTATCTGTCAATCACAGCTTGTAGGTGGAACACTTGGGCCCAGGAATTGGTCCAGAGGAGATAAAGGGCTTCAGTTTGGGTTCCCTGGTTGTGTTTCAGCTCCAGTGGTGTCCTGTGCTCAGCCCCAGCTCTTTCATTTCTGCCTGAGAGGAGCAGTGAAACGCTTGGAGGGACCCAACGAGAAAGATGGAGAGAGACCATTGAAAAGAGAATGCAGTGACAGGACAAGGGAATGGCTTCAAACTGCCAGGGAGCAGGATTGGATGGGACATATGGAGGGAATCCTTCCCTGGGAGGGTGGGCAGGCCCTGGCACAGGGTGGGCAGAGAAACTGTGGCTACCCCATCCCTGGCAGTGTCCAAATCCAGGTTGAAGCACCCTGGGCTGGTGGGAGGTGTCCCTGCCCATGGCAGGGGTGGCACTGGATGATCTTTTAGGTCCCTTCCAACCCAAACCATTCCAGTCTGTGATTCTGTGATGATTCCATGAAAACACCCGATTTCTCCCCATTCTGTTCACTCTCAGGTGCTGCTGAAGCCTTTGAAAGTTATGGTGTCCATTGATTGTGGCCAGAACATTTTAATCTAAAGCTCTTCCACTCCTTATGAGCATCAATGACAACAACTCAGCCCATAAACCCCCCCTGGCTCATGGGATGAAAACATGCCCAAATATTCCTGCCCAGGTTAAGTTTGGACCCTCAACTCTCCATCTTGGTGTCTGTAAAATATCAGGGCAGGAATCCCACCAGAAAATCTTGCTCTTTATCAGGGAAATAGCAAAGATGTCAGGACTCAATTCTGGAAGAAATCCCCATTTCCTGAGGGCAGAATTTCCACTCAAGGAGCAGAGAGCTGTGAACCCCAGGAGAGCCAGTGGAATTTTGCAATGTGGCACCCACTTGAGGCAAAATGTGGTAAAAAAGCTGCACTTTGATGGCATATCCAGAACAGCCACGTCCAAGGCAATCTAAAATATCTTTCCATGTAGCACTAATAACCCCCCAAAAATAACAGCTCTGCCTTTCACTTCATTTTAACAGGCCCAGAGCACACAAAAGCTCCCAGAGAGACGAGCCAGGGCTTAAATCAGTCCCCCAGAACACTCCCCATCCCTTCCTGGCCCTCGAGGAGCACATTTATGATCTCATCTATTATTGACAGGGCTGACTTTTATAAAAGTGCTCTGGCACAAGTGGTTATAAATGTGCGGCGTCTGCTCCGTCGAAGCCATTAACTCATTAAAATAATTGTCTTAATTTGATTGTTAAAGTGATTAATAGGGCAAGTGGTAGAGGAAATTAATACTCCAAATTGAAGCGTAACTGCAGCCGAAAAATAACGGCGTGGAATTGCTGTGGTAACAAAGGCACGGCCTGGGGGTTAATGGGGAGATAAACAGGGAAGGGAGAGACAAGGAGAAGACAATTCCTCCCTGGAGCACGGCTGGAATGCTGGAATGGCTGAGACCTGAGCCTGGAGCCCTCTGGAGCCCAAAGCACTGCCCAGAGCGTGGGCTGGGCTGGGTTTGCTCCGGCACTGGGAGGGGTAAAAAGAGGAATATTGAACAGCAGCTCCTGGTTAATTTGTAGGAGATGTGGGAATGTCTGAAGGAATTCAGCATTCCTGGTTGAGGGATCACTGAATGTTATGAATTCCTGATGTGTGATTATAGATGAATTCATTATAGATGAATTTATATATATATATATGTGTATGTGTATATATATGTGTATATATATATATGTATATATATATGTGTGTGTGATTATATATATATATCATAGAATCATAGAATTATATAAAATATATATTATATATTTTATATATTAGATATTATATATATGTGTATATATATCATAGAATCATAGAATTATATATAATATATATTATATATTATTTATCTTATATCTTATATATTCATATATTATATATTTTATATAATATATATTTTATATTTTTATTATATATTTTATTTTTATATATTTTATATTTTTTGTATTTTTCTATATTTTCTATATTTTATATTATATATAATATATATTTTATATTTTATTATGTATTTTATTTTTATATATTTTCTATATTTTCTATATTTTCTATATTTTCTATTATATATATGTTTTATATTTTTATTATATCTTTTATTTTTTATATATTTTATATTTTATATATTTTCTATATTTTATATTATATATAACATATATTTTATATTTTATTATATATTTTATTTTTATATATTTTATATTTTATATATTTTCTATATTTTCTGTATTTTTTATTATATATAATATATGTTTTATATTTTTATTATATCTTTTAATATATGACATATATTATTTTATTATATAGTTTATATTTTCTATATTTTCTATATTATTTTCTATATTTTATATTATATATTTTATATATTTAATATTTATTATATTTTATATATTATATATGTATCATATATATCATGAACAAGCAGTAAATTCTCAGGCAAAAGGTACAAATGTTGCAGCTACAACAGGCAAAGTTTCTGGAACGGACTGGAAAGGAAAATCTCACTCTGGAGCTTTCACAGTTTGCCTTCAATTCCATTTACAGTCACTTCTTGCTTTTACATCCTGTTTTATTGAAATCCATTTTTTCCTTGAGTGTTTCTTGACTCGGGGATAGATTTTTTTTATTTTTTTTTTTTTTGCCTTGAGCACAGGCAGGAAATGCCAGACAGTGAAGAGCCAGTTGAAATGGTCAATGCAAATCCTGCAGCTCTGCTTTTATCAATCTCTTGGCATTTTTCCCCCCCCTAAGTGTTTCTGGGTTCAGAGTGTTTGTCCTGCTCACTTCAAACAGAAACTCCTGCCCCATAATTTGATTGGGGTGGCCAAAGGCAGCTCCTGCTTTTGCACCTTTTTCTGTACTTTCATTGCTCCTTGGACTTCCACTAACAAACTTTCAGGGAGTTTTGGGATGGATCAAAAAGGCAAAAAAAAAAATCACCCAAACCCCTGTAACAGGTACAGGCAGAAGGCACAGAATTCTTGTTGTCCATCTTCCTGTCTCAGGTTTAAGAGGGCAGAAAAACAGGGGCATGGAAATAAATATTGGATTCATTTCATATTTCCAGAGATTGTAGACCAAGGGTTTGGTGCCCTTGGCAAATGGAGCAGCAAATACTGCCCAGCTCAGTGTGGGAACCCCAAAGCAACTGAGGAGTTCATAACTGGAAAGGAAAAAAATGGGATTGGAAAGGAAAAAAAAATGGGATTGGAAAGGAAAAAAATGGGATTGGAAAGGAAAAAAAATGGGATTGGAAAGGAAAAAAAAATGGGATTGGAAAGGAAAAAAAATGGGATTGGAAAGGAAAAAAATGGGATTGGAAAGGAAAAAAATGGGATTGGAAAGGAAAAAAAATGGGATTGGAAAGGAGAAAAATGGGATTGGAAAGGAAAAAAATGGGATTGGAAAGGAAAAAAATGGGATTGGAAAGGAAAAAAAATGGGATTGGAAAGGAAAAAAATGGGATTGGAAAGGAAAAAAATGGGATTGGAAAGGAAAAAAATGGGATTGGAAAGGAAAAAAATGGGATTGGAAAGGAGAAAAAAATGGGATTGGAAAGGAAAAAAATGGGATTGGAAAGGAAAAAAAAATGGGATTGGAAAGGAAAAAAAAATGGGATTGGAAAGGAAAAAAAACGGGATTGGAAAGGAAAAAAAACGGGATTGGAAAGGAAAAAAATGGAATTGGAAAGGAAAAAAGGGATTGGAAAGGAAAAAAAAATGGGATTGGAAAGGAAAAAAATGGGATTGGAAAGGAAAAAAAATGGGATTGGAAAGGAAAAAAAAATGGGATTGGAAAGGAGAAAAATGGGATTGGAAAGGAAAAAAATGGGATTGGAAAGGAAAAAAATGGGATTGGAAAGGAAAAAAAAATGGGATTGGAAAGGAGGAAAAAACCCCACAGAATAAGTGAAAACTACCAAACCATGGGCAAGAATGGAGAAGGCAGAAGGAGAGAACAACTCTATTTACTGCTTACAAAGTCCCATCTAGACATCCAGCTATTTTTAGATATGTTTTTAATGTTTTTCTTTTTGCAAACCTGGCCTGTTCAATCAAAGCATCCCATGGCTGAATCAAAACATGGAAATAAATAAATAGAAATTTATAAAAAGTAAGTTTGTTGGGGACACAGGTTGTTTTCCCCTTGGGTAGATTCAGCTGCCCATCAGCTGCTCCAGTGTCCCACCCTCACTGGCTCCCTGGATTTCATTGAGGAGGGAATAAAGGCTCCTGGCAAAGAGAAGGGCAGGGATTTCTCTCTTTTTATTTTTCTAACAAGCAATAACCTGAAGGTTTAATCTCAGTTAGTTACAGTGGGTATTTCTGGGCTGCATGGCTGAGCTACACAAACCTTCTGAGAGCAGCAACAACCCTCACTTGGAGTCAACTGCCTTGGTGACTAAAGTAGAAGAGTAAAGTGAGAAGGGAGAAAGAGAATCCACAGGAGAATATCCAGTTCAGCAGCCAGAGTAACAGAATTAATCAGTAAATGATGTGTTTATTGCCCCAGTGGAAAGGGAATGCAGACTGAGGTTTGGAACAAGAATAACTTGTCTGTTTTTTTAAGCCAGAATGAGGTTTCAGAAGTTTTACTCGTTTCCTTGGTAGGAAATGTCTCAGGCACATCTCAGAAAGCTGATTCTACTCATTAGAACAAATCAATGCTCCCAGAAACCACCAGGAACTGTTAGAGCTGAAACCTCCACCTCCTAAAAGCTGTGAAAGGAGAGCTCAGCAGACACAGAACTGCACTGGGGCTGTTAATTCTATTACTGTGCTGGCTGATGTCCATGTGCTGCAGGTTTTGATGGAATCACCAGAGCTCTGGGTTGTGTTTGACTCAGAGAACCAGTGTGAGCTCAGGAGTGCCAGTCCTGTGTCACTGGAGTGTTCTCCAAGTGAACTGGTGCTTATGCAGCTCCAAAGATATTCTTGAGTATTTTTAAACGCAGTGCAAAAGGAACAGAGCTAAACAAAGTCATTATTTCCAAACTTGAGCTTCCACAATGGAGACAAATTGTAATCACACCCTTTGAAACCTGCAATTACCAGCAGCTCTCACTAACCCTTGCCCTCCTCCTCTGACAGATGCAAAATCAGCTCCTTCCCTAAAGCAAGTTCTCCAAGAAAAGGACACATGAAGAAGTAGATTGTCCTATCCCCTTCCCAAAGCCATTTCTGGAAGCCCATCCATGTCCTGGTCCCCCATGCTTTGTTTCCAAAAAGGCATGAAAAGTGGGGTTAGCTCAGGGATTCTGCCAAGGCTCAATCACAGCATGGAAATTGTCCCATCCCTGGAAGTGTCCAAGGCCAGGTTGGATGGGAGGTGACTCTGCCCAGGGCAGGGGGTGGAACTGGGTGGGCTTTGAGGTCCCTTCCAACCCAAACCATCCAGTGATTCTGTGAGTCCAGGAAACATTCCTCTTTTTCCAGGCACACCACAGTGCAAACACCAGCAGGAAAGGAAATGGGTGGATTTGGAGAGAAAACCCTGCCCAGGTCTGTGGGGTTCTCCTCTGCCTTCTTTATAGGATCTCTGTCCATTTTACTTTGAGCTGAAACAACAGAGGAGCTGATCAACTCCCAGGATCCTGTTCTCAGTGTAGGCTCAGCACCTCCTGAGGTAAAACAAACCTTCCAAGTTTTCCAGGTTGTTGGTAACAGGAGTTTGGAGACACTGAGGACATTCCATGAGCACAGACAATAATAAAGTCCATCCCAGAGGGTGTATCAGAAGCCCCAGGTGTCTCTGCAGCAGCAGAAGGGGCAGCAGAGCAGCAGGTCTGCCAAGCCAACTCTGCCAACAGCCTCTGAAGCTGCAGATTGATTTATACATCCCAAAATGGAAACTCCTTCCAACTATCTTAAGAGCAAAAGCTCACTCTGAGGAAAGGAGAAATGTCATCTCTTCCAAGTGTCATCCAGAGGGGTAAGAACACAGCCAAGAATCCATTTCTGTCTGAATGAGCCATCACACCTGATGCTCCTGGTGGGCTTTTCCTGGAGGGAGCTTTTCACTTGACATTTGGGTTGGGCTGTTGGTCTCCTGCAGGGACAGGCTCTGTGTCACTGGTCACTGCAGTTTGCTCCTGATGGCACCAGGGAGTGGTGCCACCCTGATGGCAGGGAAGGGGCATGGGGCTGGCAGGCACCAGGGTGGCTGAGATTATTCCTGCCAGGAATGGGGCACATTGTGGAGGGCTGGGCAGAGCAAAGAGCTCTCAGCTGCTCCCATTCACTCCTAACAGAACCTGGCACTGCCCTCTGCACAGAAATGGTGCCCCCAGCTCTGCCTGGGGTGGGTTTCTCTGACCCTCTCTGGGGGAAATTTCTCAAAGATGAAGTTCCTTGTTCCCATCAGTTAATTAGACTGCTACAATCTGCAGCTACCAGAGCTGCTCAAACAAGCTGAGTAGGTGTGAGAGAGGAGCCCCAGCTCAGAGAGAGGGACTCTGTGGGCACAGACCTGGGCTCCCTGCAGCCCAGCCCTGCTCTCTGCTGGCTCTGGTGCCAGGGGGCTGCTGTTTGCAGACCCCAGAGGGGTGAGGGGAGGGCAAACTGCCTCCCTCTTCCTCCAGGAAGCAACATGACATCAGTAATTCCATCCTGGAGCTTTCAGGCATAACTTGGTTAGAGCCTTATCTCCCCTGCAAGGGCTGCACAACAGCCTGCCCTGGGGGAGATTGGATGGAGGGCTGACGTCAGCCCCTTTATCAGCAGCCACACGGAGTTGGGGGGCACGTGAGAGCACTGAAATACCTGTGCTTGGCTGCAGGAATGAGATTTACCAAAGCACAGCTGCATCTCTGGGAGTTTGGGCTCTCCCCACTTCCTTTGCCCCTTTGACACCAAAGTTGAGCATTTAACACCTTGTGCTGCTGAGGTTCCCATGCCCAGGGCTGGACTGGATGTTGGGGGGCTGCAGGATCCTCCAGCAGCACGTGGAGGTTCTAAATCTGTCACCTGGCATGAAAAAAACCACATTTGCCCCATATTTCTTTGGCTTAAATTGCCCTGTAATGCAAAGGGCAGCTCGTTTGCAGCTTCTGTTAAAGAGAACAGTGTTTGCATTTCCCTGACAGGTTTGTGACATCCCACAGAACACCAGACAGGGCACTTTGTTAATCTGCCTGCACTGGCATTAAATATCCCCTTTTGTGTGTTGACAACACATTAGCAAGGAGTCAGACCTATAGTCCATTTTCCTCCTGAAACTATGAAATTCAGTGTATAAAGCTTTTACTCCTGTAATGGAAAGGGAAGGGCACATGAAAAGCATCAAACAGACCCTGTGGTGAATGTCTAAAGCCTTAAAGACATATTTGTGCCCACTCAAAGCCCACTTTGGCTCTGAAAGAACTGCAGAAAGAACAGTTCTCAACTTCAAAGTTAGGGAAGGGTCTGCTTTTAACCTTGGGGGGGTTAGACAAGGGATTGTGTATAAAAGGCCCTATTTGGCTGTTGTTTACCCACAGGTTGTGTTTGCAGAGCTCCCTGGCTGATAACACCTCCCTGGCACCCTGTGCATGCAGGAGAAATGCCTTTTGGGTACCTTTGATGTTTCCATTAGCTCACCCAGGTAATTATGAACTGGGGAGAGGCAGGAAATACTGCACTGGAGAGTCTCTGCCTCCAGAGCCAAAAGCCAGTTCTGCTTTCCTGGCAATTCCTGAAACTTCCCTGGCTGATTTGAGACAGGGGGATATTTACTGGCATCACCTCTCAGACTAAAACATTGCACTGCTCTTGCTTTTGGCAATTTAAGCAGAAAACCACAAGAAAAGGTGGGGACAGGAGGATTGAATTGCTCTGCTTTGGGACTGATGCTCAGAAATATGTTGAGAGGATGAATATCTGAGAGGTAGGGATTGGGCACTGAGCTCCTGACACCAGGTCAGTGCCTTCCATCCCCAAGGCACTGCCTTGCTCCACCTGGAATGCCCCTGGATTCTCAGGCAGTAGGATGAAATTCCAAGGGCTCTGGGTGTGGGATCATCCTGCACAGTCCCAGCCCTGCACAGCTCAGAGCCCAGCCCAGGTGGAGCAAAAGTCTCCTCTTGTCCCAACTGTCTGAGACACAATTGGGTATTTATATCATTTTCATGTGTAAATTCCAGAAGGAAAAATCCTGTTTTTTGAATATTTTGGGAGGTTAAATATCTGTCCTCCATTGTTGGAATTATTTTGCCTTTGCTTTGAAACCAAAGCCTCAAATGGAGAAGAAAATCCAGCAGAGGTGAACTTCAGGTGGAGAATAATTTGTGATGCTCTCCTGATCTGAGAGAGGAATGTGCCACCAAAACGATGCCCTTTCTATCTGCAGGCAACACAGACACTTCTGCTTCTTTAAACATCCCCTCAAGAGCATCCCCTGGGCACTGTCCCCAACCTCCAAGCCCTCTGGAGATGTGATTGCCAAGGGAAGAAGCTGCTGCTGGGCATGGAGAGGAAACAATCTCTGGCTTATTTTTCTTTCTGCCTTGATCTGTTATTTATTATCAGTCTCTTGCAGGTATATATATCCAGCCTCCCCAGGGGCCACTGCTGGAGCCCCAGAAATGAGTTTACTCTGATGCTGCTGTCTCTGATGTGCTCTAAAATTAGACTTTGTCTCCCTGGATTCTGGATTTGGATGCAGAGAAGTGACGAGTGTTTCTCTTCTCTATACTCTACATTCAGAGGGTGGGAGCAGCTCAGGGTTTTGACAGAAATGGGAGGGGAAAAAAAAGAAAAAAAAAGTCTCCTGAGGTCACAGTTGGCAGCTGAATCAAGAGCAGGGCTGTTGGTGTGGGCACCCAGCCAGCCCCTGCCTCCAGGGAAAGCAAAGCAGGAGGGCAGGGGAGCTGCTCCCACTCACTCTGAGCAAACTGAGCCACCAGCAGGCAATTCCCAAGGGAGGGAATAAGGACAATAATAAACAGAGGGATCATAAAAAGGCTGAGCACGAAAGGAGGGTGCAAACACACTGGTGAGGGAAGATAAAAGGAACAGCAGCAGGAATTGCTGTCGAGGAAGAGTGAGGGGAGCACAGATGGACAGAGAGCCTGGAGCACTTGGGGAGGCTTTGCAGAGAGAACCTTCATCCCCATCAGCTCTGGACATGCCTTGACTCTCCTCAACCTCTCTGGCTCCAAATTATGCCCTCCAGGAACCTGTCAGGGCCTGGAGAAAGAAAGGTCCTCCCAGCAGTGCTGCCACTGAGTTTGGGCACCTGCTCAGAGGGAGATGGTTTGGGAGGGACCTGGGCACAGTTCTGGGCACTGTGGGCACCCTGCAGACAAGCCCATGGCTCTGATCTTCAGCCCTGGCTCTCCCCACACTGCAGCTGAGCCAAGAAAGAGCTGGTTATATTCTATATTACAGTTTCACAGCAACTCTTGACTCAGGGAAAAGACCCACCAGGCACTCCCTTTAATGGCCTTTTGCTGGGGACAGATCACAGGCTCATCCTCCAGAGGGGCAGACAAGGCTGGCATTGCCTGCTCTGCTGGCACCCCAAGCTGGTGCCAGGGGCTCTGGGGATCTGCTCAGTGTTCCTGTGCCAGGGCTGGTGCCAGGTCATCCCAGGCTGCCCCTGCTCAGTGTCCAGCCTGGTGACAAACAGGGACAGCCCCAGGAGCTGCTTTCAGTGCCACCAACCCCTCCCCACCACCCCTTCCAGAATAACCCCCACTCACTCCCCTGGCACTTTGCCACTGTACATAAAGGTTTGCCCCCCATTTCCTTCCAGAAGGCTTAGGAAATAACAAATATCATTAAAAACAACCACACCAGGTGCAAACTCCTCTTCTTTTTCCTGCCAAATAATGAGGTTGGACCCTCTGTGAGCTGCAGCTCAGGGAGCTGAGCCCTTTCCCCACATCTGCCTGTTCCACTTAATGTGTGTTTCCAACAAGGTTAGTCCATTACAGGAAAGTAGAGGCAGAAGCCCTTTTGTTTACTGTGTTCTACAAATTCAATTTGTCATAGAGCTGGGTTTATAAATTAGAAATGAGGGACGTTAGTAAATTAAATGATAAGGCCTTTGCCAGCATCCACTGCAGCTGAGATTGGGCTGATAAACTGGAGCAGCCAAGCAGTGCTTGGGAACAAGCAAAGCCTCAATGTAAAGGTGTAAAAAAGCCACTATTGGATAAGAATATCTTGAGTCTCCATTTTCACTGCCCTTGTGTTGCAGAAAACTGGGAGGAAAGTATTAGAAATAGAGGATTTTCTGCTTTGGTGGTGTTTGCAGTAACCCCATCTGCCCCTTTGATCTTGTCTTGGGGGCAATTCTGTGTTTCCAGCCTGGATTTTGGGAGCAGATTTGGGGCAATTCTGTGTTTCCAGCCTGGATTTTGGGAGCAGATTTGGGGCAATTCTGTGGCTCCAGTCTGGATTTTGGGAGCAGATTTGGGGCAATCCTGAGGCTCCAGCCTGGATTTTGGGAGCAGATTTGGGGCAATTCTGTGTTTCCAGTCTGGATTTTGGGAGCAGATTTGGGGCAATCCTGAGGCTCCAGCCTGGATTTTGGGAGCAGATTTGGGGCAATTCTGTGGCTCCAGTCTGAGTGCCATGATCTGGTAAAGGGACTGGAGTTGGACCAAGGGTTGGACTTGATGATCTCAGAGGTCTTTTCCAACCCAATCCATTCTATGATTCTATTCTATTCTATGATTATTTGCTGAACAAAATCTGAGTCAAGATTGGCCCTGAAAGACTTTGTTTCTGCTTAGGGAGATAATGAGGAATTTAATCCTGGCAGACAGCAGCCAGCTCTGCAAGGTTATAGGAGTGGGCACAAACCCCAGGGCAGCAGCCCAAGGATCTCAGCAACTTCACTGGCCTGTCCAGACACCTCAGGGGTGGCCAAAAGGTGATTCTCTTATCTTTAGGTATATAAATACCTGAATGAGAAGCATCCCAGGGACAGGTGGTCACTGGACTCCCTTGTGCAATTATTATTATTATAATTTTATTATTATGCCTCCTGGGTCATGTTTTTTGAGGAGGAAAAGATCTTTATGTGTTTGTCTGTAAAGAAAGAGGATTGAAGAGGGGACGAGGGGAGGGAGACAGAGGCTGTGCCTTTGATAGGGCACAAGTAAACCCAGAAAACTCACCAAGCTGTGGGAGCCACAAGGATTGAGAAAGGGCTTTACAGCACCAAGGGGCAAGACAAAGACTTGGGACAAAGCAGAGGGAAATATTAAGATGGATATGCTTAAGATATTTTCCTGGGAAAACCAGAGCAAGGACAAAGAGAGCCTGGGCAGCTGCACCAGAGCTGGGTGTAATGAACAGAAGGTTTCAGATTAAATAAAAAGGCAAAGCACAGAGGCTGAGGCTGTGCAGGTGAGAAATGGGCTCCTCTTGGGCTTCTCCAAAGCACCTCTTGGCCTTGTAACCTAAAAATTCTTGTCATTGCTTAAGAGAAAAAGGGTCTCCAAAACTGGAACTCTGCAGAAAGATCACACCACAATCCTGTGGGGATTTCCTACAGGGCTGAAAAACAGATTTCCAGTGAGTTTGGTTTAGCCCTAAAATCTACCACCACCCAACCAGCATTTCTGTTTCTTGCACTGGAAAAAAGGAGCGAACCAGCCCCTTGGGGACCAGACAAAAACCTGGGGCAGCATTTCCAAACCAGCCCCTTGGGGACCAGACACAAACCTGGGGCAGCATTTCCAAACCAGCCCCTTGGGGACCAGACACAAACCTGGGGCAGCATTTCCAAACCAGCCCCTTGGGGACCAGACACAAACCTGGGGCAGCATTTCCAAACCAGCCCCTTGGGGACCAGACACAAACCTGGGGCAGCATTTCCAAACCAGCCCCTTGGGGACCAGACACAAACCTGGGGCAGCATTTCCAAACCAGCCCCTTGGGGACCAGACACAAACCTGGGGCAGCATTTCCAGTTAGTGGCACACAAACCTTTCTCTGAAAATTTCCTGCTTATTTCAGTGTTTGTTGTATAAAAATAAATCAGCAACCAAACCCCTACACCCCTGCCAGCAGCAAAGAAGAAAAGATCCTGAAGTGCAGTTCGTTTGCAGCTCCTTTTTATTCCATCCCCTGCTTTCAGTCTCTTCAAAACCTCTTCCAGTCAGAGCTGTGATAAAGCCCCTTTTGAGCAGAGCCCCCAATCACCTCAGGTTCTTTGGGTTCTCACGAGGTAAGAGAGGTAATTTTTACTTTGCTTGGGTGATCTTGGAATAATAAGCTCATTAAATTAATAGTCACAAAGTGCCACCTCTCTCTCTCCCTGCAAACCATGGAAGTGCTTCAGAGGGAAAACTGGAGATGAGCAGGTGGAGCAACTCCCATTGCAAGGAATTAAACAATTCCCTGCTTAAAACTGCAACTCAGAGGGCAGGGCTGGGCTTGGGGACTGGGAAGGGACTGGTGGCACTGGATGTGGGGAGGGCAGGGCACTGGGACCTGCATACAGGACTCACCCAGGCTGTATTTTTTATTTTCATTCTATTAATCACTCCAATTAATTGAAAAGTTTTTACCTTTTGCTGCTCTCACTGCACTGTGAGTTGAAGTGTTCTGAGGTTAATACAGTGGGACTGAGGTTTTCCAAAGAGCATAAAACATAAGTGGAGCTCCAAACAGGAACTGAGTTCTCAGGGGCAAAGCCCACAAGATTCTCACATGTGCTTTTATTTCATGCATCAAAAAGGCCCTGGAAATTCTCCAACACAGCCCTGAAGTAGCTGAACCCCAGCCATGAGTTTTAGCTCTGCACTTTGAATGGAGAACAACCTGGTTTGACAAGGTAGAGACATCCAGCACTTCTGGAATGGATCCTATCCCTGTTTTAGTAGATTAATAAAGTGAATCCCTGATTGGTTTGGGTTGGAAGGGACCTCAAAGCCCCTCCAGTGCCACCCCTGCCCTGGGCAGGGACACCTTCCACCAGCCCAGGGGGCTCCAAGCCCTGTCCAACCTGGCCTGGGGCAATTCCAGGGATGGAACATCCCTGGTTTTCATACAATCATAGAATGGATTGGGTTGGAAAAGCCCTCCAAGATCATCAAGTCCAACCCTTGATCCAATCCCACTGTGATCACCAGCCCAGGGCACAGAGTGCCCTGGGCTGGTGATCACAGTAGGGTTGGATCAAGACGTGGTGGATTCTCACTTAGTGCCACATCCATAAAATCACAGAATCTTAGAATGGATTGGGTTGGAAAAGCCCTCTGAGATCATCAAGTCCAACCCTTGGTCCAACTCCAGTCCCTTTACCAGATCATGGCACTCAGTGCCACGGCCAAGCTCAGCTGAAAAACCTCCAGGGATGGGGAATCCACCCCCTCTCTGGGCAGCCCATTCCAATCCCTGAGCACTCTCTCTGCAAAGAAGTTTTTTCTGCTCTCCAACTTCAATTTCCCCTGGCAGAGCTTGAGCCCATCGTGCCCCCTTGTCCTATTGCTGAGTGCCTGGGAGAAGAGACCAACCCCCAGCTGGCCAGAACTTCCCTTCAGGCAGTTCCAGACAGTGCTGAGGTCACCTCTGAGCCTCCTCTTCTCCAGGCTCAACACCCCCAGCTCCCTCAGCCTCTCCCCACAGCACTTGTGCTCCAGTCCCTTCTCCAGCCTCGTTGCTCTTCTCGGTTGGGTTGGAAGAGACCTCTGAGATCATCAAGTCCAACCCTTGGTCCAACTCCAGTCCCTTTACCAGATCATGGCACTCAGTGCCACGGCCAAGCTCAGGTTAAACCCTCCAGGGATGGTGTTGCTCATCTCCAACACACTCAGAGTTCCATATTTCATAAACCCACCTTTCCTCTGCTCTCTCCATCAACTCCTCTAAAGGAACAAACCAGAGGAGTGCAGGGGAGTGTTTATGGAAGTCCTTTGGATACATCTCTAATGTCTTTAGGCTCTTTAGGAGCTGATTGCATTTTCCTTCTGCTTCTGCAGCTCCTCATCCTGTTCCCTCTCAGTGAGGCCTCACTACACAGTAAATAATTAAATCAGCAAATAAAATCCTCTGCTCAACTTCGGTGCCTTTGATTCTTCCCAAACAAAGGAAATTTTGAGGATTGGGAGGTCTGTCTGTTATCAAACCCTGTAAATAATATCAGTCTCTTGAGTCTGGCTAGAAATCCCCAGGAAAATACGTATTAAATGCCTTCAAAAGATTTCTTTATTATTATTTTAAAATAACACATTCCTCTATCTAAAATGGATTCAAGTGCACTGATAGTCAGGACAGAGCAGAGTTATTTTCATTTGCAAACTGACATGGAGCAACCTTAACAACACAGCTCCAGACACATAATTAAAATTAAAAACAAGGAGCATGCAGATCTAATTACATTTTCAAATAGAAAGGCTTTGAGAGAAAGGCAGAGAGTAAGTGATTTACATTTTTTTCCTGGTGGTGACTCGGCAATAAAAGCAGAAATATCCCCTGAGGATTCCTGAATCACTTAATATTCTGCTTTTTTCCCTGGGCTGCCTTCTAGTATGTTTTCTCCATAGAGGGCTATTTGTGCAGGAATGAAGAGGAGAACAGACCCAGGAAATCCATGGAGGAAATGAAATGACCAAGCACTCAGCAATAGGACAAGGGGGCACGATGGGCTCAAGCTCTGCCAGGGGAAATTGAAGTTGGAGAGCAGAAAAAAATTCTTTGCAGAGAGAGTGCTCAGGGATTGGAATGGGCTGCCCAGAGAGGGGGTGGATTCCCCATCCCTGGAGGTTTTTAATCTGAGACTGGCCGTGGCACTGAGTGAGAATCCACCATGTCTTGATCCAACCACGTCTTGATCCAACCCCACTGTGATCACCAGCCCAGGGCACTCTGTGCCCTGGGCTGGTGACCACAGTAGGGTTGGATCAAGGGTTGGATTGATGATCTCAGAGGTCTCTTCCAACCCAACTGAATCTGTGATTCTGTGATCTCTGGCTGTTGGACACACAGGCCCATGAAGCACCTTCAGAGGGCACTACCTGGGCTCCTCTGCAGTGCTGAGGTGCAAATGAGGGTGTGGATGTCTCCAGAACTCTGCATGTGACAGGCCTTGCTTGGCCACCCCCTGAGTGAAGGGAAGTTCTGGCCAGGTGGGGGTTGGTCTCTTCTCCCAGGCACTCAGCAATAGGACAAGGGGGCACAATGGGCTCAAGCTCTGCCAGGGGAAATTGAAGGTGGAGAGCAGAAAGAAATTCTTTGCAGAGAGAGTGCTCAGGGATTGGAATGGGCTGCCCAGAGAGGGGATGGATTCCCCATCCCTGGAGGTTTTTCAGCTGAGCTTGGCCGTGGCACTGAGTGCCATGATCTGGTAAAGGGACTGGAGTTGGACCAAGGGTTGGACTCGATGATCTCGGAGGTCTTTTCCAACCCAATCCATTCTGTGATTCCCAAATTACTTCCTGGGAGAAGCAAACCCAGCTATCCTGAGTGACCCAAGGCAGGCACTCTGGTGCACCCACAGTGCAGCCTGACAGCTCAATGGTCACCTCTCCCTTGCTCTGGGGCATCAAAGCTCCTCCTGAGCTGGCAGGTGACACTCAGGTCACCAAAGCCCTTGGCACAGGGTTGGCAGTTCCCTCTCACCCCCACACTGCAGCACCACAGAATCGCCGAGGCTGGAAAACACCTCCAGGCTCATTCTGTTCTCCTTTATTTCTTTTTCCCTATTTGGCAAGATGAATAGAGAAAGGATTGAGTGGCTGACAGAGGATTACTCTGCTCACCTGCAATTAAAAGCTGCAGAACCAGTGATTTAGGGAGCTGGGCAAAGAGGAGTTTCTGCAATCCAGATATAGCAAAGCTGGCACAAAACACAAAGCACTGACACCATCCTTGGACCTGTTCCTGATGTGGAAACAAGTGCTGATTCTAATTTAAGATGTCTCAAAAGCCAGTGGGAGAAGGAGAAGCCCTGTGTAGATTTGTCTGGTGTGTCAGAGCTCATCTCAACCCCTCCAGCACAAAGCCCCCTCCAGGCCCTGCTCCTGCAGAGCCACCTCCTGTTCTAAAGGCCATTGTAGTCCTGCCAGTCTTCATGATTAAACCATGAGGTCCCAGATTTATGGGTTTAATTTGATTTTTTCATCATCTCCATGCTTTGTATGCAAATTGCTGCAATTCTGCCCACCCCTCAGCACCTTGTTCCCATCACTTCTCCCTCCCATGGTTTTCCTGGTGGGAGCAGAGCAGGGTGACAACACCAGCTGGGTCCCCAAAGCTGTTCCCAGCTCACTCTCCAAGCAGAGGTTGAATGTTGCCTTGATTCATGGTGTTCCCTCAAATGAAGGGATCACATCATTTGATCCCTTGCCCTGCACCAGCTCAGCCCAGAAACTGCTCTCTGATGATTTTTCCAGCTGGAGTTCAGCACCACCAGGGGGTTAAAGGAAGCCCTGAGGCTCCTCCTCACCTTCCTGCCCCAGAGCTGTGCTCTGCCTTCCCTGCCTCCTGCTTCTCCCTCCTGCAAAAATCTGTGTGCTCAGACTGTATTTTCCCTGTTGGAGCAAACACCCAGGGCACACCTTGCAGCACAGAGCCCCTCCTGAGCAGTGGCAGTGCCCAGGGCACCCTCCCTCCTCTCTGCCTGTACTTTGGGCATCTTCTGCCAGGCTTCTGCCAGCTCAGCCTGGTATGGGGAGTGCTCCCACTGCTGACCCCGTGCCAGAAGGACAGGAGAGAAGATGAGCAACAAACAAGTGCTTTGGCAAACATTTAATTAAGTTGGAGACTTCATGGTGCCCCCTGTGCTGAGCTCCAGGCAGGGACAGAACATGCCCTTCCAGTTGGCACTAATTGGGCTCTGTGGCTGCAGAACCTCCCCCAGCCCATGGCCGGGGCTTGGACAGGGAGCCAGCAAAGGTCCTGCCTCAGTGGCAGAGCTGCAGGCACAGCTCCTGCTGCCACAATTCAGACCTGCCCTGAGAGACATGACAAAAGCACCAGAGAGATAAAAATGCCTCTGCTGCTCTTGGCGTTGTGTCTGAGAGCTCCTCCTCAGCCTGTTGCTGGCTGGGTCTGTCATTAGAGATTAGAGTAAGGCTTCTGGAGCTGTGCTTGTGTCTTGTCCTTCCCTGTTAAGCACTTGATGGGGAAGGGAATGTTATTTACCAAGCTGGTTTGGTTTTTTTTTCCATTTTTTTTCCTTTTTTCTTTGTCTGTGTGCACATTTTCAGAAGAATGCCAACCCTGGCAGGTGACCCAGAGCACCAAGGTACAGCCCAGGATGGAGGGGGCTCTTGTCCCCTGGGTCAGGCAGTCCCTGCACTGACAGAGGACATTAAATGGCTCTGAAAGGGCTTTTCACTGAGCCCTGGGAAAGGCCAGGGTCGTGCTGCCCTGCACTAATTCCTCTGCACGTTGTTTTCTTAACCCACTGAAGCCTCTGCTGAGCTGAGCCTCAGCCTTGTCCCACTTCTGAGCCAGTTCCCATCCCTTTGGCATCCCAGGGCCAGCAAGGGAGGTGGCACTGCAGCTAATCAGGGCTGACCCCCAGACAAGGGAGGCAAAAGCAAATTAAAGTTGATGGCCAGGAGTGGACTGAGTGACAGAGGAGTTCAGGGGGTAAGAAAACTCTGTAAGAGGCACTGGGAGATTGATGCTGGCCAAGCAGGGGGCTTTGGGCAGCTGTTAGTGATCCAGTGGCTATCAAAATATATCTGAATAAATTCCTATCCCCAAAGGAGACAGACTGTGAGGGCAAGCCCTGGAAAGGGTCATCCCCACTGGGGATAGGGACCAGCAGGAAAGGCACATCCCACTGAGGAGGACAGAGTCAACCAGGGAATGATGCCCAGCTGCAAAGTGCCACCCAACAGCAGCAACTCCCACAAGACTGATTTGGAAAATAAAATGCTCAGGAAACACTGGAAGCCAAGTGGCAGCTTTGAGGGTGATTCAAATGATGTAACAGCAGAAAATCAAGGGGGAAATGACAAATGAGCCACTTTTGTGCTATGGGATTGTCAGTGTGATCCTCCAAAAAAATGTAAATACCGAGAGCAAGAGCATGGGAAAATATCAGAGCATTAGCAACACTTATATCTGTATCATGTGACAGCAAAAGGGTTAAAATCCAGGTTTGCTCTTCCCATGACAGTGCCCACACCCCTGCTGTCAGACTCCCAGTTTTATGGGCTCTGCTTTATAGATGTTGATCACATTTATATCTATATCTATGTGTACATATACAGCTTTCCCTCTAAATTTACAGGCCAGGGTATTTTTCACAGCAGCCACACTCCCATTCGTTGAATTTTTGCAGGAGTCACAAGGAAGGAGAACCTCTAAATCACCAGGAAGCTCTGACAATGCAGACCCTACTGTGCAAAATTGCTTTTAAAAAGCACTTACTTTTTATGGTCTAATTTAGGGCGACATTGAATGTTCTCAAGAATCCCTTCCAGTCCCTTCAAGGGTTCTGCCCTGTTAAAATGTCTGAAAGTCCTTTCCTGCATTAATTCCAAGCCAAATGTTCTCTGTGCCTCTTGGAACTCCACCAAATGGCCAAACTTTAGGACATCATTTGGAGGATAAATCACCTCTGCAGCAGGCTGGGTATGAAATGAATCCTGCAGAGCCACAGAGACCAGCACTGCTTTTATCTCACATACATTAATGCTGCTCTTATTGTTTGACCTGCAACTGCCACGAGGCAGACTTGTGGTGGGGGAATGATGGGCAACTGGATGCTTTTAAGACCCAAAATTCAGCCAACAAACCACAACAGGCCATGGCACTGCAGCCCAAACTCGGTGCTGCACACAGTGGTCCTGCCCAGACCACTCAGAGGGAAATATTCTGCTTTACAGGGGTTGTACAGGAATTAGGGGGGTTGTACAGGTATTAGGGGGGTTGTACAGGAATTACAGGGGTTGTACAGGTATTAGAGGGGTTGTACAGGTATTAGGGGGGTTGTACAGGTATTAGAGGGGTTGTACAGATATTACAGGGGTTGTACAGATATTACAGAGGTTGTACAGGTATTACAAGGGTTGAGAAAGTGAGTGGATCACTTGGAGATTTTTTTATAAAAATTAAATCACCTTTAAAAGACCTTGAACTGAGTTTTATCATTTTCCAGCATAGGAAGACACCCTGTTGGAATGTTCACCCCCTCAGCTCTGCTCTGTGAGCAGAGGACTCCGTTGCTTTAACACCACCAGGAGCTGAAGGTGATCCATCAGGCAGGGGCACCTTCAGAGCCTCCCAGACATGGTTGTGAGCCAGAGCTCTTGAGGAAGCCACTGTGAATGCCAGAGAGTTTCCAGGAGCAACTGGCAGAGAATTTGTGCTCTGAGTTCTGTGAATCTGCTCCCAGCAGAGGGGAAGGGAAGCTCCTGACACCAAAAACTCAGAGCTGAGCAGGGAAAAACACCCCCAGGCCAACCTGGGGTGAAGCTCTCCCCGAGGGCATAAAGGTGGGCATTTAATGGGAACAGGAAACTGGCAGTGCCAGGGAAAGGCACCAATGTGGAAAGAAAGGCATTGACCAGAAAGCCTCTGGATAAGGTGAAGGGAAGCAGGAGATCTGCAGCCACTTTTGGGGAGCAGATGGAAACAACCAGCTGGGAGCAGCTGAGAGAACATCACAGAAAAGTGATTCTCCAGCTCTGGACAGAAGAGGATTTTTTTTCTTCCCTGTGAGGGTGGGCAACCCCTGGCACAGGTTGGGCAGAGAAGCTGTGGCTGCCCCATCCCTGGGAGTGTCCAAGGGCAGGCTGGACAACCTGGGCTGGTGAAGGTGTCCCTGCCCCTTGGCTGCAGCCCTGAATGAGGGCTCTGGTGGCCTCTGTGCCTGCTCTCAGGTGGCATCTCTGGCACTTGGGTGCTCAGAGTTATAGGTGCACCTTGTGAGAACAGCCCCCAGTGAAGCCTCTTCCTTCTAAAGCATTTAGAAATGTCTGAAGAGTGTTTGTCAAATGAATAAATAATAGCTCTCAGACTGTTTTGCCTGCACAAGTGCCCACAGTTGGCACAAGCCCCGTGTTCCAAGCCCCTCCCCAGCCAGCACGGGAAGGATGGCAAGGACAGGCCTCATTAGCAGTGCCCAGCAGTGCCCAGCAGTGCAGATGGGATGTGGAGAGAAGCAAAGTGGGAGATGTGGATCAAGGCTCAGGCTGCAAGAACCTGCATCTGGTTTTCTCCTGGAAGTCCACCCTGCCTTCCCCTGCCAGCTCTGCAGCCCAACCCAGACAGCTTGTCCTGGTTCCAGCACTGAGGGAGAGCCCCCAGCCCCTGCCAGGCTCCACACACCCTGCTGAGCCCTTGCACTGCCCCCAGAAGGGCAGGCAGGGCTTCTCTGCCCTCCAGAAGCACATCCAGGGCTGCTGGAGGGTGAAGCACACGGAGACAGAGGGAGGAACCAGCAGCAGGATGAGCAGGGATAGACATGATAGAAATATTTGCCATGTTTGCAAAAGAAGCTGCATTTTCTTTAGCACTAAACCACTTCAGAAAGGGAGGAGGCAGCAGGAACTGCCCCTTCAGTCCTTCCTTCTGCCCCTTCAGTCCAACCTGAGCTGTCCAGGACACAAAATCCTTCTGTGTTCTGCAGGAGGTCATGGTCATAGAATCATAGAATGGATTGGGTTGGAAAAGCCCTCCAAGATCATCAAGTCCAACCCTTGGTCCAACTCCAGTCCCTTTACCAGATCATGGCACTCAGTGCCACGGCCAAGCTCAGCTTAAAAACCTCCAGGGATGGGGAATCCACCCCCTCTCTGGGCAGCCCATTCCAATCCCTGAGCACTCTCTCTGCAAAGAATTTTTTTCTGCTCTCCAACTTCAATTTCCCCTGGCAGAGCTTGAGCCCATCGTGCCCCCTTGTCCTATTGCTGAGTGCCTGGGAGAAGAGACCAACCCCTCCCAGCCTTTGAGCAGCTGCTCTCCCCAGACTTGCAGAATGTTTTGTTGGTTCCTCATCCAGCTGAGGTTGGAGAGAAGGTGGTTCTTCACCACCAGAGCACAGAGGGTTCTGTGAAGGGGAGAACCTTCCCCTCCTCCTTTCTCCTGCTCACACAGCAGCAGCTCCTGCCAGTGCAGGTGCCCCAGGTTTTGTGGGGAGCTGCATTTGCATCTATTCCAGATGTAGAAAGCAGTAATGCTACATGGTGCATTATTAATCAAAAGGGAGAGTCCAGCACGATCAGAGCTCTCCCAGACAAAACCGAGAAAATTGCCTTTCCTTATCTGTAATACAATATATAATGTATACAATGCATAATACAAAAGGCTGTAAAATGTATGATACAGTGTCTGTATAACACAATCCCTGTGGAAGCAGAGATGGATTTCTGGAAGGTCAGGCTCCCATTTTCCTTGCCCAGTGCCTGCCCAGTTCAAACAGTTGGCAACTTTTGCTCTCCTGCCCCTGCAGCCTCTGCAGCTCCCTCAGGCACCCAGGAACGAGGCACATAATGCTGGGCTACACATGCACTGAGACTCAACATCTGATTACATTTATGCAAATGCCTGTATTTATTAGCATAGCAGGGAGATTGTTCTACTGCCTGCAAAGGAATGAGCCCCTTTATTCAAATAGATGTGTCAGTTTGGAGCAGTTAATAAGATCTATTTGTAATCCATAGGTATGCACGATAAAACCAGGGTACTTCCAGTGGCAGAGGAGCTGCTGGGAATATTGGAAGCAGGGAACTTACTGTAATTATTGAGAGAGATATTTAAATACTCTTCAGGCTAATTCTTGAGAGTGCAGAAATCTCCTCCTAGTTGGAGCCTGTAGGATGGAGATGTCCCTGCAAGGTGTCCAGCCAGGGCCAACCCCCCACCCTGGGTAAGATCCACGTGGTGGTGAGGAAGGGAGAGCTGGCAGAAAGCAAAGCACCCACATCCCCCCTGCCCAGGGCACGGGGCCTTGAGCACCTCTTAGGGCTAAATGCACCTTTCTTCCTTGGCTTAAGGACTTGAGGGTTTGGTTGGGCACAAGATCAGCTGCAGCTGCTCCCTCAAGGCTTTAGGTTGATTTAGAACCACAGAATATCCTGAGCTGGAAGGGACTCACAAAGATCATCAAAGTCCAGCTCGTGGCCCTGCACAGGACACCCCAACAATTTCACTTGGTTCTTATTGCCCTTGGTTCTTATTTCACTTGGTTCTTAGCAGGAGAGGACTAAGCTGGTTGCACTGGGACAAGTTAATCTCACTCTGAGTTACTTTGTGGGGGAGAGAGATCTGGGCTTGGCACAATCCACAACACCCGGTGTGAGGAGGACCCAGGAATTCCAAAAGCAGAGCCTCATGTCCAACACTCCCATCATGCCTGGGGAAGTGCCTGGGAACCTGTGGTGGACACTGGAATTGCTGTTTTCATTTTCCCCTAATTAGCCATGAAATGATGTTTGCAACCTGCTAAAATGCCCACTTAGGCTGGGGGGAGCAAACATTTGCCCATCTGCCAAGAGGTTTTCCAGCAGACATTTATCTAAATAGAGAAATCAGAGTGCTATTCACATCTGATTAACAAACACAGGCTCTAATTAGCCCAGATGATTAAGATTCATTCAAGAAGTCACTTCAACACATACATTAAACCACCACTCCTTTGCTCAGTGCTAAGGAGACAGAAGAGCAGTGGTCCTACCTCACTCCAGCTCTGGAGAAGACAAAGTGTAATTATTTCAGGGCATGTTCAGAGCAAAGCCTCAAACCACTGCTGGGGCAACTGCCCTGACAGTCTGTGGGATTGTTCCCACCAAGGAATTGTTGTAGTGGGGCTGTAGGTGAGAAAATTGCCCATTTTCTACCAGCCCAGCAGCACTTCTGTGTTGGATCCAGACTCTGGGTGTTCCTGCAGGGCCAGGGTTGGGAAATTCCCATCCCTGAGGAAAGACTCCCACTCAAAGCTGCTGGAATTTCACTGCCATGGACTCTGCAGCCCTCCCAAGAGACCTGACTGCTGGCAAAGTTGCTGCTTCAGTGTTGCTAAATAACACTTTGTCTGTTGTTCCGAGGGTTTGCTGCAACAATTACTCCAATCAATTTGATTTGTAATGTGTGCTGTCCTATAAATCACTGAGTTATTAACCTTAACAATGTCAATGAGCTGCCGGGGTAATTGAGTCTCAGCAAATTAAGGTTTGAGGTAATTATTAAGTGCTGCTTAGTACACAGGAATATATTAATATGTTATTGATGCCAGGAGAGGATAGACTTGCAGGGAGAGAAGAACTCAGAGTGACTGGAGCAAAAGAATATTAAAATTGGAGATCAGAAAAACTTCTTTGCAGAGAGAGTGCTCAGGGATTGGAATGGGCTGCCCAGAGAGGGGGTGGATTCCCCATCCCTGGAGGTTTTTCAGCTGAGCTTGGCCGTGGCACTGAGTGCCATGATCTGGTAAAGGGACTGGAGTTGGACCAAGGGTTGGACTTGATCTCAGAGGGCTTTTCCAACCCAATCCATTCTATGGATGTGGCACTGAGTGAGAATCCACCATGTCTTGATCCAACCCTTCTGTGATCATCATGTCTTGATCCAACCATGTCTTGATCCAACCCCACTGTGATCATCATGTCTTGATCCAACCATGTCTTGATCCAACCCCACTGTGATCATCATGTCTTGATCCAAACATGTCTTGATCCAACCCCACTGTGATCATCATGTCTTGATCCAACCATGTCTTGATCCAACCCCACTGTGATCATCATGTCTTGATCCAACCATGTCTTGATCCAACCCCACTGTGATCACCAGCCCAGGGCACTCTGTGCCCTGGGCTGGTGATCACAGTGGGGTTGGATCAAGGGTTGGACTGGGTGATCTTGGAGGTCTTTTCCAACCCAATCCATTCTGTGATTCTAATAAAGCCAGTCCCAAATGACAGGAGGTTTGCTGGCACAAGGATTACAATTTCCTGTATTTCCCTCTCCTATCTCTCCAGCACTGAGCAATCTCACACAGTGATCCACAACTCCCACATTTTGGGCTGGTTTCCCTCCCAGATAACAATTCTTTGACAACCAAGGAAAGGGGAAAAGCCAAATTTCCACAGGCTTTCAGCCATTGCAGAAGTTTTGTTTGGAATTTCAGTTCAATCCAAGTCTGTTCCAAGGCCAGGCCTGAAGAAATAAAATGGGAAAACACCCCACAGAGCATATTTTAACAGAAAGGCACAACCTGCTGCCCTTCCTTTCTTTAAGTGAGTCACTGGGGAAGTCTTGCTCTTGTTTTTATGAACATTGTGTACACCATTAACATTTTTTCTTTAATTAAAACCATACTGAAATTCAACCACAAACATTGAAATGGCAAAAACTCCCAACCTTGGAGAGGAGACAAGAACTGAAACCTCAACAAATAGAGAAGGTGAATGACAAATACCAAAAATGACAAATACCAAAAACGACAAATACCAAAACCAACAAATACCAAAACCAATAAATACCAAAAATGACAAATATCAAAAATGACAAACACCAAAAATGGCTCCTCCAAAAAGCACAATTATCTGGAAGGATTTGCAAACTGTGCCTGTACCAACAGCACAATCTGCTCTGTCAGAGGTGCAGGGAAGAATATAAAAGTGCCAAAAAAATCTGTCCCTGCTTTTGTCTGCAAAGAATCACCTGAAATCATCTGAGCTGTTTGCAAAGGATTCCAGCTGATCTGAAGGAAAAGAATAATAAGAATAAAAAGAATGTTCTGGGGGAAATACAGTGTTGGAGTTTGTTTCTGCTTCATATTCCTCTGGATTCACTCTGTTGTGTTGCCTTTCTCACCTCTGAGTTCCCTCTTCCTCTGGGCCTGGTATTTAAAAAGCTCTTCCACTTTGCTGGGGAAGGGGATAATTTCTCTGGCCAAACCCCCCTCCCTGTTTAAGGGTTGTGTCAGTGGCTGTAGGAGAGTGAGAGGCAATTTCTCACCTGCCCACTGTGATCTCACCACCTCCCCTTGGAGCACAAAATCTCCCATCCCTTGGCATGCAAAGGAAAAAAGCTCATTTCATTCCCCAGCCAGGGCTGCGTTTGGGGAGATGTGATATCAGGGAGAAGGAAAACGTTTATGCAAATCTTCCTTCCCAGGGCCATCGGTGATTTGAAGGCACAAATGGACTGTCTGACTGGCAGCTCCGAGTGTGCCCCTGGTCCTCCTGCAGGAGCCACCCCTTGCTGATGGGGAGGACTGGGAATGTCACTCCCACATCCTAAAGATCCTTTCCAATCTCTTTGGTCCGGGGTGGTGATTATTTCCTTTCTGCAGGCTGAGCCCATAGGAGTAAGAAAATTGGTTGTTTTTTCCTGTGGCATGAGCTGAAGGAGAGGAGACAGAAAGGGCAGGGGAGGGAAGCAGAGCCAGGTGTCTCTGTGACAGCTGCATTTTGATGCTATAAACATCTTCCAGCTGCTGCTTTGCTCAGGTTCTCTGCAGCTTTGTCAGCCCTGAGGATCACTGTGGTTTGTGAGCAGCTCAGAGCTGAGAGAATCAGACGTTTGCAGGGATTCCTGCACATCCATCCCTGGAAATGATCCCAGTTCTCCACCTTTCCCCCTTGGCCCTGCACTATTGCCCCACTGCCCCTTAACAGAACTGCTGCTTCTTTTTAAAAATTGCAGCAAAACCTCCCTGTCCAATCTGATGGTGTGAGGATGGCAAAGAAAACCCTAATCTGAGGCTGCCAAACACATCAGAACTGGGAAAGACCTTCCCTGTCCAGCCTCCCTCCCTCCCTCCCTCCACACAGCCCTTCCCTCCAGCCCAGCTCAGGCTGACCAGTATGCCCAGTTTGCCCAGTTTGCCCCAGCCCAGGGGGCTCTCCCACGGTTTGGGGTGGCTGTTCCCAGGGTGGGAGCTGCTCCCCGGGCACACACAGATGGGAGGCAGGAGGGACCTGATGAGGTGGGAGGGGATTGGCATCGGCTCTCAATTAGACTGTTACGTTTTCATGTCACAGAAGTTGAGTCCTGCTTTCTGACAAACGAATTTGCAAGTGCAGAGAGTGGGTCCTGGGAACTGTGAAAACAGAAAGTTTAGGAAAAACCTCCTTTCTTTCTCTGTTGATCTGGTGACATTCTTCAACAGCTCTGCTAAACACTATTGCGTGTGGCTCATCTTCGCGAACGCAGATTTGGGCAGGGCTGTCCCCACGTGCCCTTCCAGCCTGGGCAGTGGATTTTTTTGAGGTGAGGCTCAGCGTGCGCAGAACTGGCCCCACCGTTTCAGTCCTGAGGTTCATCTGCCACGGCCGAGCGAGCTTGGACAGTGCCAGGGAAGTCCTCCGGGGCTGACCCTGCTGAGCTTCCGAGATCTGGCAGGATCGGATGTCAGGGAGGCATTTAACTGCCTTAAACACTATTAAGAGCCTGGGGAAGAGCTTCAACTGCTTGGGAAGAACATTTTCCAGTGAAATCCAGCAGCAGGATGTTCATTGCCCCTCCCCAGGCAGTGGGAGCTGTGCAGGAGCAGTGTGGGTGCCCATCACACTGCCCAGGTAGAGCTGTTGGCACGCACTCTTAATGCCAGATGCTGCTTTTCCTTAGGACTGGGGTTAACCTTGCTACAGAATTCCCAGGGAAACAATTAATGGGAGGAAAGAAGGCAACCCAAACCTGTCAAAAGGGATTTCTGTGCTGGGAGTAATCGCTGTGGCAACTGCCTATGGTTCCAGTCAGGTGGAATGGGAAGGTCTGGTTATAAAACAATGTTAATGTATTGCTTGAGGCTTCCTAGGACTAATTGGGATGCAGATTTCAGGGTGTTATTTGCCCCTCACTCCTCCCTCTTCAAAGTCTTTGCTGTCTAATAGAGAACAGGGTTTGTGGAGCCATAAGGAGTGAATGAAAGGGGGTGGCAGAAGGTGCAGTGGAGCTGATCAACAGAGAGATGATGCCCTCAGAGTGCCTCCAAATAGTGGCAGAGGCTGCAGCTGGAGCAGCTCCTCCCAGCTTTGTGTCTGTAAAACCAGGGCTCTCACCAGGAGCTTTGCAAGAGCCAGCAAGTGGTTTTGAACAGACCCAGAGGCACATCTGGTGGGGTGAGAGACTGTGCTCCTTTCCAGTTAGGAAGAAAAGGAATTGTTCTCTCTGAGTTTCCCCCATGAGCTCATCCCTTGGAAGCAGCCAAAGTCCCAAGGCATCCTCCCTCAGAAAGGAGCACATTGTTCTTGTGTCTGGGCAGAGGGAGAGGTGAGGAGCAGGTCAAGCATGAAAACATGCCCTGACCCCCCCAGGCCCCACGGCTGCCCTGGGTGCAGCTCTCCAAACACCCTCACCCAGCCCAGGACCACCAGCTCCAGTGATGCCCACACAGCTCCCGTGGTCCTTCTCAGGCCCAGGCTGGGTCCTGTCTGGCAGAGAGGGAAAAGGCTGTCCCTAATAAGGGGTGACATGGCAATTTTCTCCATCATGTCAGTTGTCAAAGGGTCCAGCAGGGTCCCCTCATGGCCCAGGACTGCCCTGTGAGCCTCCACGAGACCTGCTGAGGAGAAATAAATCAATTATGGAGCTCAGCATCTGCCTCCTGCTTCCCAGCAGCTGCCCACAGAGCTGATGGGCTCTTCTCCACACACTGAGCTGCAGGTCAGGGCTGGGAGAGCTGCAGAGGGCAAGGGAAAGGTCTCCTGGAGTGATGTTGGTGATCACAACACCTTCCCAACCCTCCCAGCTCAGTGTTGACAGACTCCCTTGGAATAAAAGGCTGCAGTGATGCTTGGCTGGGCAATGAGGTGGTACCACCCCACTGCAGAGGCCCCTGCTGTCCCTGTGCAGTCCCATGGGGATGGCTGGAGCTGGGTGGCTGCACAAACCCTGTCCCTGTCCCTGTGCAGTCCCATGGGGATGGCTGGAGCTGGGTGGCTGCACAAACCCTGTCCCTGTCCCTGCCCATGGGGATGGCTGGAGCTGGGTGGCTGCACAAACCCTGTCCCTGTCCCTGTCCCTGTGCAGTCCCATGGGGATGGCTGGAGCTGGGTGGCTGCACAAACCCTGTCCCTGTCCCTGTCCCTGTGCAGTCCCATGGGGATGGCTGGAGCTGGGTGGCTGCACAAATCCTGTCCCTGTCCCTGCCCATGGGGATGGCTGGAGCTGGATGGCTGCACAAATCCTGCAGCTCTGGGGTGTTCCCTGTCAAAGCTTCCCCCAGGACAAGCCTCTGGCTCCTGCCCTTCCAGCACAGCCACACAGCAGATGTTCCTGCTTCATTAAAGAGGAGAAGACAAAGATGAGCCAGCTGGGGGTTGGTCTCTTCTCCCAGGCACTCAGCAATAGGACAAGGGGGCATGATGGGCTCAAGCTCTGCCAGGGAAAATTGGAGAGCAGAAAGAAATTCTTTGCAAAGAGAGTGCTCAGGGATTGGAATGGGCTGCCCAGAGAGGGGGTGGATTCCCCATCCCTGGAGGTTTTTCAGCTGAGCTTGGCCGTGGCACTGAGTGCCATGATCTGGTAAAGGGACTGGAGTTGGACCAAGGGTTGGACTTGATGATCTCGGAGGTCTTTTCCAACCCAATCCATTCTATGATTCTATGATTCAATTCTATGATGGAAAGCATAAGGAAAATGGTCTTGTGGGACTCACAACCAATCAGGCATTCATGATGCTCTGCTCTGAGCACACAGGCCAAGAGATCCCACTCAGGAATCTGCTCTGAATTCTCTCAATTCCACTCATCAAACCAGATTTGCTTTTCTTCCCCCTTTGTATTATTCACTTGCATCTGGAAAAAAACCACTTGTGCCAAAATGTTTTACACATCCCTCCTGAAGCTGCCCAGCTAAAGGATTTGGGTGTCTGGTCCCCAGGGATGTGGTTTGCTCAGGTGCAGGAGGTTGGTGCTGATGTCACCAGAGTTAGTGGCTGTCACTGGAATGATGGGCTTTAATTTCCCTTATTCCTCTCAGCATTCATTTGCCACCACCAGGAGCTGCTTGCTGCCTTTATTAATGCAGCCAGTGGGCAGCTTTCCAAATCAATTAACATTATTGTTTCATTTCTTAGGGCCGTAAAATCACCAAATTTACAAGAAGTATCAAGGCTATGAAGTGTGGCCAAGATGGAGAGTAATTAGATCAGCCAGAGCCACCCATCTGCTGAGCATGTGCCATTAAAACACCTCTCTCTTTGCTTCCAGAAATATTATTAACTTAAATATCACAGGAAGGGGGGAAGGAAAACACAGGTGGATTTTCACATTCATTCTTCTCAGATACACTTAAAAGGGAAACTACAAACAGAAAGGGAAACTACAAACAGCTTTTTTAGACTATAGAATGGTTTGGGTTGGAAGAGACCTCAAAGATGGTCTCGTTCCATGGACAGGGGCACCTTCCACCAGCCCAGCTTGCTCCAAGCCCTGTCCAGCCTGGCCTGAGACACTCTGGGCAGCCCCAGCTTCTCTGGGCCACCTGTTCCACTCACTGGCAAGTGTTTTGAGTCCAAATCAGGGCACACTTTGCCACCCAGCAGTGTGGGCAGCAGGGAGGGCCATGAGCTGGCACAGCTCCCACACACGTTGCTCCCATTCAGCTTTTATTCTCCAGGAATAAATAGCCTGAAGGGCCTGCAATGATGGTTAAATTGTGCAATGTAAATTAAAAGCAGAAAGAAAGAGCAGAAGCCACTGAGACAGGAGAAAGCATCTCTCTGCAGGCAGGACTGAAAGCTGCCATCCCAGAGCCCTCCAGCTGAGCCTGGCACTGCAGTGCCTTTCAAAGGGCCTTTTGCATCAGTGCACCTTATTTTCCCATGAGGGAAGGAGAAATCCTTTCTCCAGCCTTTAGTCTTGTCTGCCTAGATTCTATTTGGCTATAAAAGTCTATGATACATCCCATTCAAAGCCTCACCTTGTGTGTGATCATCCCATGACACACAACCCTGGCTGGGGGGTGTCATCGTTCCCTTTCTTTCCTGAATCAACGTTAGCAGTGGATAATTGGATCCAACTCCAAAAACTCCAGTTGCAGAGTTCGTGGCATCATTAAGCCTCAAGTTAGGGGGATTATTACTAGCAGGAGGTTTTAATTTGCTGCAGCAGCCAGCAAAGCTAAAAGTGATACCAACGTATTTGCAGTCTTGTGTTGCTGCCTCAGTTATTCAACGTGTGCAGAAGGAATAAATTGTGGAACAGACTCTTCCAGTGTTAAAGGACAAGGATTCAGCAAAAGAAATGCCTGGGAATTTGAAGTGCATTTCTATCTAAATGTCTGATGTTTAAATTTAACAATAAAGTGATGCTTGGAGAAGTTTTGTGCCAGTTTGTGACAGGAACAGGAGGTTCAGCTGAGCTCAAGTGTTGGAGCTCAGCAGTGATTCCAAGCCCTCTTTGTGATTGCTAAGCAACCCCATCCTCAGCTTTGTGGCTTCTTAATATCACTTATCCCCATTTCAGCAGCAAAATGAAAGCCCTGACTGAGGGAGAGGATCAGGGCAGTGTAAGTGTTGCTCTCCCAGCCTATTGTCTGCTCCTCAAGGGGTTATGGGTGGCAGCTGATGGGATGAACTGACAGCAACAGCCTTTTGCAGGCACCAAGTTTCCCTCCTCAGTGTTCAAGGCTTGGAGCTTTGAGGATTATCAGATTCCAGGAAGGAAAGATTGATTTTAATTGCTAAGTGGAGAAAGCTTTCTTTTTGCCTTCCTTCTGCTCTATGCCAGCACTCTCAGAGCAGCATCTCCATTCCCTGCCCCACCCCTGCCCTTGGCACCTCCTGAGCTTCTCCTGTGCCACCTGGGAGGGCTGAGGAGGCTGGAGCTGACCAGCCTCGGGTCAAAGGGGCTTTGGGGCTTTGCATCAGACATGGAGCTACTGATGAGGAGCTTCTCCCAGGAGGTTCTGCCCTTTGGAAATCTCAGAGCACAGAGGGGAGGGGGTGAGGCAGCCCAGGAGAGGAGAGCCAGGACACCCAGAGCCAGAGAAATGCAGAACAGGGCAGGAAAGGGGCTGAGGGGTGTGAGGAGGCAGAGCACACACAAACTGCCACTTGCCACGCTCAAATAACAGTTACTGAGTTTCCCTTTGCCATATCCAGGCCCACCCTGTGCCCATCTTGGCTGCTCAGTGCCATGAGGATAAAGGTAACCAGCCCATTGCACTCCAAAGGCAGAGCCATGGAATTCCAGGATGGTTTGGGTTGGAAGGGACATTAAAGCCCACCCAGTGCCACCCCCTGCCATGGGCAGGGACACCTCCCACCAGCCCAGGTTGCTCCAAGCCCTGTCCAACCTGGCCTGGGACAGTCCCAGGGATGGGACATCCAAACTTAGGCCAACCTGTTCCGTGCCTCAGCACCCTCTTTTCCTAACATCCCATCTAAACCTGAGGCTGGTCCCCTTGTCCTGCCACCACATCCTTGGAAAAGGTCCCTCTCCATCCATCCTGTTGGCTCCAAAGCCTCGTGGCTCAGGAAGTTTGTACCAGTGCAGCTTCAATCACTTTTCCTGCTGCTCCCAAACTGCAGCAGTGCCAGAGGCCAGGTGGGCCCACGGGATGGAAGAGTGGCTGGGAAGATGGGATGGATGCTCCTGGTTTGGTCCAGGAGAGGCCTGAGGAGGTGTTACATTAACAAGGGCAGAGGGGTAAAGCCTCATTTACTGGGATTACACTTGTCTTTGCACCGTGGGAAACTCAGCTGAACACCTGCCTTAAATTGATTCCCAGCTGACTTGGTTTGAATGGGAGTTATAAAATGAGCTGGGGGCACCCACACTCCTCTGAGCACCAATGAAGCAGCACTGCTTGAACGTGTTGCCTTCAAATAAATCATTCTGACCTTCTGGTACACATAAAAAAAGTCAATCCCTCAGATAATCTTCCTTCCCCTGCACTTGGCATGATCCTTCCTATGGAAAGCAGAGCAGCCAAAAGGGTTAAGGAGAGGGGAGTGGTAAATAGGGAATTTGGGGTAATGCTTTGGGCTGGGCAGGTCCAAAGAGGAAAAAATCCAGCCTGTGTGTGTGCAGCCCTGGTACTACAGCAGGAACCAACCTGCAGTTGCACCAGGGATTAATTTAATCCCCAGGTATCTTATTTTATTGCAGAAGGGAAAACAAGGGGGAAAAATGATGTGAACATTCTCCTCCTAATATTGTCAGACAACTGTGGTAACCACGGCAACAGGAGCAGCAGCATCTCCCAGGCTGGGGCTGGTAAACATGTTCTGCAGAATTCCATTTATTCCCTGTTAAACAGCGTGTTTGTGCTGAGCCCTGGCACAATGTTACCACACTGATGCCACCCTGGGCAAAGCCACTGCCTGGGGGGGCAGCAGAGTCACTAAAACAGAACCAACAGCCTCTGGTCCAAGGGGCTTCCTGAGGGGAACAACCACAGAACCCTCCAGCAATGCCCCTGTGCCCTGGCAGGACAGTTTGGTGAGGGCTGTGCCCTGGCAGGACAGTTTGGTGAGGGCAGTGCCCTGGCAGGGGGGTCTGGGGAAGGCAGTGCCCTGGCAGGGGGGTTTGGGGAGGGCAGTGCCCTGGCAGGGGGGTTTGGGGAGGGCAGTGCCCTGGCAGGGGAGTTTGGTGAGGGCTGTGCCCTGGCAGGACAGTTTGGGGAGGGCAGTGCCCTGGCAGGGGGGGTTGGGGAAGGCAGTGCCCTGGCAGGGGAGTTTGGGGAAGGCAGTACCCTGGCAGGACAGTTTGGGGAGGGCAGTGCCCTGGCAGGGGAGTTTAGGGGAGGGCAGTGCCCTGGCAGGGTGGGTTGGGGAGGGCAGTGCCCTGGCAGGGGAGTTTAGGGGAGGGCAGTGCCCTGGCAAGGTGCTTTGAGGAGGGCTGTGCCCTGGCAGGATGGTTTAGGGAGGGCTGTGCCCTGGCAAAATGGTTTGGGGAGGGCTGTGCCCTGGCATGGGGTTTGGGGAGGGCAGTGCCCTGGCAGGGGGGGTTGGATGCCCTGAGCACTGGGGAAGAGCCTGAGCTGCCCCTCTGGCTGCAGAGGGAAAGCCAAGAGCCCTCCCCAGGGAGCATCCAGGCTCTGTCCTTGTGCCCAGCAGTTCTGGTGGGGTCTGGGCTGTTCTGCCCAGGACTGAGCCTGATTTCTGAGCTGGCAGCCCCTTTTGCCCCTGCCATTCCCCTGCACTCTGCCAGGCCCCTCCTGCTGCCCACATGTGCTGGAACCAGGACAAGCCAGGAGTTCACACTTCTGTCAGGGATTGGCTCCAGCTGTTACAACACAGTGCTTTACATATTTTCTCAGTATAAACCCTACAAAAATACATCTATTTTAATATTTTACCACTCCCCACCTCTCCTCACCCCTAATTTATTGCCAAAGAGAGAACTGGCAGAGCAGCAAGGCTGATGCCTGGTGCAGAGTGAATGTAGAACTGGGCAGTTCAAGGGCAGGAGGTGGAATCCTGAGCTGTTGTTCAGTGCTGAAAGTACTTGAGTAGATGAAAGGAAATATTTTCCTGTATGGCCCCTGTGTGTGTGTTTTCCTGTGGAATGTGTAAGCTGATGCTGCCTCCATCCTCCTTCACAGAGGGCTCAGCCTCAGCCCTCCAAGAACTGGAGGCCTGGCCATTTCCTGGCTGCTTTAACATCTTTATTTTATTCAGCTCCAGCAGTTTGCAGGCTGGAGGCTCCAATTCCACCCTAATCTCCTCAGCAGACTTGCCAATTTTTATGGTGGGGTTAAAGCAGGAATGAAGAAGAAATTCAAGCAACACACAGTGCCTGGAAATCCAAACTGAACAGCTCCCACATGGGCTCTGTGTCCAAGTTTCTTCCCTTCAGCCACTGGGAACAGATGTGGCCTCATTTCAAAGGCAGCTTTGCCTCCAAGAGTGAGGACAGGAATGTTATTTATTGTGCCTTCACTTTGCTTTGCTGCAGCCACTCTGGGTGGTGGCTGGTTGGGAGACCTGAACAGCTCTGCCTTCTGCTGCTCTGCTCTTGGAACCAGACTCTGCTGGCAAAGCACAACCCTAAACCTCAGCAGAAGTTCCCCAAATGCAGCTGGAAAAGATTCACACAACTGTTTGGAAAAGGGGAATAAAACACCCTGATTTTTTCATGCTTGTCTAATAGTCAAATTTACTGTAGCTTGAACTCCTCCCCTTGTGCTGATAATTCTGACAAGTGGCTTTTGGGAATCAGCAAACAGAGTCAAGCAGTCAGAATGTAGACTTGAAATATGCCTCTCATTTCAAAATCCAGACTTTCAAGGGAGCCTGGTTGGTTACAAAGCAGAAACATCCTCCTCTTTTTTTCCCCTCATTTTTTTTCCCTTTCAGAATGCACATTTTTATCTTGGGAAACCCATTGAGGAAAAGCAAATCTGGGGCACTGACAATAGGAGGCTGCAGAAAAGGCTGAGCACAAGCAGCTCTCCAGCAGCAAGGGTTGCTGAAAGGTTCAATTCCAGGTTCTCTTCCTCCACTGCACATTAAAAACAAAGCCTCTCGCTGAGCAGGTTTCCCCAGAGGCAAAGGCTTCTCCCTCTTCCAGGGAAATCTGGGCTTATCTCAGCACTGAGGCTCTGCCTGTGCTTTGGAGCAGCCCAACAACCTGCCCTGGGCTTGTCCATCCTGTCCTGGCTCCAACAACCCCAGTGGGAGGGAGGGGAGGGGAGAGGAGGGGAGGGAGATGCAGGGAGAGCAGAGCTCTGTGCATCCCTCTGCTGTGGCACTTCCCAGGGAAGGGAGAGCATCATTCCTGCAGAATTGCCTGGGCCTGCCCCTCCCAGCTGTGAGCCCTGCACATTCCAGCTGTGAGCCCTGCACATTCCAGCTGTGAGCCCTGCACATTCCAGATGAGAGCCCTGCACATTTCAGCTGTGTGCCCTGCATATTCCAGATGTGAGCCCTGCACATTCCAGGTGTGAGCCCTGCACATGCCAGCTGTGTGCCCTGCACATTCCAGATGTGAGCCCTGCACATTCCAGGTGTGAGCCCTGCCCCTCCCAGCTGTGAGCCCTGCACATTTCAGATGTGTGCCCTGCACATTCCAGCTGTGTGCCCTGCACATCCCAGATGTGTGCCCTGCACATCCCAGCACCTCCTGAGCCCTGCCCATCCCAGCTGTGTGCCCTGCCCCTCCCAGATGTGTGCCCTGCATATTCCAGCACCTCCTGAGCCCTGCACATCCCAGCTGTGTGCCCTGCACATTCCAGCTGTGTGCCCTGCCCCTCCCAGATGTGTGCCCTGCATATTCCAGCACCTCCTGAGCCCTGCACATTCCAGCTGTGTGAGCCCTGTCCCTCCCAGCTGTGAGCCCTGCACATCCCAGCACCTCCTGTGCCCTGCACATCCCTACCTGTTCCAAACTCAGGCTTTTTCAGAAAAAAAAAAAAAAAGAAATTATCAATCTCTTTTTAGATGAAGTGGTTCCATTTAGGGGTATTTTTTTTCAGTTAATTTTCATTTTCCTCGTAATAGCAGAGGAACAACTTCTTTTTATTGCAAGCCAGAATTGCAGCCAACAGGCAGGTTCTGACTCACAGCAAACCCTTCCCCAGATGAGCCCAGGGTGGGCAGTGAGGTCCTTCATCCACACCTCATTCTGCCCTATTTTGTTGCAAATTAAGCCCAAAGCTGCCTTTCCTCTGAGAGCTCAGTCCCTCCCCACCTGCCACGTGTTCATGTTCAATAAAGCCTGTAATTACCTGCCCACGGACGAAGATTGGATTGGGATTAGTGAGGGAGAGTTGGAACTGGGATTTGTAACATCAGGATGTGTCAGAGGGCTGAGAGTTGGAACTGGGATTTGTAACATCAGGATGTGTCAGAGGGCTGAGAGTTGGAACTGGGATTTGTAACATCAGGATGTGTCAGAGGGCTGAGAGTTGGAACTGGGATTTGTAACATCAGGATGTGTCAGAGGGCTCAGACTTTCAGCTCAGGCAGCAACCCCAGAACTCTCTCTCAACAGACAGGGACAAACAAGGCTGGTTTGGGGAGAGCACAAAGGATGACTCAGGAGTTTTAAAGGGAAAAATCCTTCTCATCCCAAGCCTTGATTTGGGAATATTTGCCAACAAGCCAAACCTGGAGAGCAGGAATGGTGTAGACTGAGAAATCAGGATTGTCCCAAGGTGGTGACACAAGGACAAGACCCTGCCCAAGTGAGCCCCAGAGCTTGACACTCACACACAGAGGAGACACTGAATTTCCCAGAGTGTTCACTTATTTATGAGGAGGAAATTAGTAAAGCTCCTTCGTTTCAAAGTGAATTTCATTTGGGTTGAAGATACACATTCCTTGGGCTCTTTATGCAAAATACATGAATGACAAGGGATGAACTGGAGGCAAATCCTCCATCCCACAGCAACAGTGACCAGGAGCAAAGGGGGAGGTTTGGGCTAGAGGTGGATTTTGTTGCTGCAAACACCCAGGTGGGAAGGTTGTCAGAGGGTGCCATAAGAGGACAGACACTGCCCCCAAATTATTGATCCCAACAGTGGGGACACCTGCATAAGGTTCACATGGGACTGATGCTGAGTGAATAGAGGGAACAGAGAACCAAGGAGTGCTTCCTAAAGCTCCTGGGCACTGGAAATAGCCATGGGCACCTGAAACACATGGAAATTCCACATGGATGGAGCTCATTTGGGGTATCTTTGTCTGTCATGCTGGTTTTGGTGAATATTTATGACATCTCCACACACACTGCACTGGGACAGGAATTAGAAGGGGCTTGCACATAAAAGGATTCCTGATTTCCCATGGGAAATGAGTGTCAGAAGTGAGTTAAAGCCCAGTCCCTGCAGGGCATGGCAGGGCTGTGCCCCTTGGGATGGGCACCCAGGGCACAGCCAGGTCACTGGGGCAGCTCCACTGCAGGATGAAAGCACAAACCCTGCTCTGCCTCCAAGGGTTCCTGCTTGGAACAGGCAGAGCAGAACAAAACCCTGATGTTTACAGTATCAAAAGCCTCAGTGGGATCAGGTTTTCTCCCTGCCCTGCAGGTGGTTATTAATAGGAACAGTCAGGGCACTCTGGGAGCAGCTCTGGCAGAGATTACACCTTGACATGAGCTGATTTTTAGGACTTACTTAAACCCTCAGATTCTCCCCTGACAAGTTCTTCCCACTTGTTTTCCTCCCTGAGCTGACACAATGTCACCTCAGCCCTGTGTTGTCACAGGCAGGGACAGGCTGAGAGAGACAGGAATGTGTCTGCAGGGAGAATATTCCAGAGCCCAATCCCCCCAAGTGTGTGCCTCAGTTACCCCCCTGCACACACCTGACACCCACCAGGAGAGCTCATGGATGGTGGGGACACCAAGCCCTTCTCCCTGGGAACTCCAAGCCCTTCTCCCTGGGAACTCCAAGCCCTTCCCTCTGGGACCTCCAAGCCCTTCTCCCAGGAACTCCAAGCCCTTCTCCCGGGAACTCCAAGCCCTTCTCCCCGGGAACTCCAAGCCCTTCTCCCCGGGAACTCCAAGCCCTTCCCTCTGGGAGCACCAAGCCCTTCTCCTTGGGAGCACCAAGCCCTTCTTCCTGGGAGCACCAAACCCTTCTCCCCGGGAACTCCAAGCCCTTCTCCTGGGAAGGGCAGAAGGCATCAGGAGCTGCTGGGAGGAATCCTGAGCTCTCCATCTGGTGCCTCCCTGGGAAATACTGGACTCAGATCACTGAGGATAACCTGGGAATTCCCACCTTTCCAAAACCCCACAGCACCCATCCCTCAGGACAATGTCCTCTATGTCAGCAAAACACAGTTTTATTTGGCAATGAAATGGTAAAGCATCTTTTCCTCATTCCTTGGATGTTTTTCTCCCCCCTTAACACCTGAAGGAGCCTCACAAATCAGACAGGAGCCCTTTCAATTTGTTGCCATTCTGATTTAATCAGGCCAGCTCTGGAGGAACTGCACCCTGATCAAAGCACAGGAAGCCCAGTGTGTCCTGCCCTATTTATTTTGGGGGTTTATACATACATGGATAAAATCTGTGCTCAAAGCAGAACAACCAAGGGCTGAGCATCCCTTGCTCCTGAGCTGTCCTTGGCCTGGGAGCAGCTTTGGGGTGGTACCACCACCCGCTAAAAGGGTTCACGGCCCCCTGCCCTGCCCTTTCTGCCTGGCACTGCCCCCTGTGCTGCTGCACTAAAGCAGGAGCTGCCTGAGATTCTCGTGTGAAATTCCACATCCCAAAACACGGGGGGGGTTTTCCCCTCTCTTTGTGTGTGTGGAGCTGAGGATGAGGAATCAGCACAAGGAGCTGCACTGAGAGAGGGGCTGAGCTCCTGGGATTTGGCAGCACGGGATGCCACGGAATATCCCGAGCCTGAAGGGACTCCCAAGGACCACAGTCCAACTCCTGGCCCTGCACAGGACACCCCAAAATCCCTCCCTGTGCCCAAGAGCGTTGTCCAAACTGTCCCTGAACTCTGACAGGTTCCTGAGATTGGTCTGAGCCAGTTCCCTGCACACTCCCCAAAAAACCTTTGTGATGGAGACTGGTCTGTAGAGAGAGAAAAATCTGGGAAATGTGGCAGCAGAGCTGGCAGCAATTCCCTCCTGGAACAGCAGAACCCCCTGGATGCACTGGGAGGAGTCACCTGGAGGGTGACATTGTGCTGCCTGGCACTGGTGCCCAGTAGCAGCCAGTGCCTGGCACGTGGCAGCCCAAACCCAGCCAAACTCACACTTGGGAGTCCAGGTTTCACAAGACAAAGCAGCAGCAGCAATGAAAAATGTAAATCAATCCAACTACCAGACCTCACAAAGCAAAAACAACAAAAAAATCTGCCTCAATGTGCCTCGAGGTTCTGTGGCACCCAAAGGTGCAGCAGCACAGAAAGCAGATGCAGATTGTCAAGTCTTTTCTGGGTGTCACCCAGTCCCTTCCCCATGAGGACACACCTTTTCTCAAGGGTCAGAAGGGAATTTTTCAGTGTCCATCAACAGCTGAGGAAATTCAACCAACATTTAACAGGTTCCTCAGAACTGGGGCGAGGAGCTGTGAGAGCTTGTCTGGTCTCTGCTGCCCCAGGGCAGGATCAGCCCTCACTGACCCCTTGGGAGAAAGTCTATCCCCTCCTGGGAGAGGGATCCTACCAGTCCCTCAACCCATTTATTCCCTGAATAATTCTACAGCTACAAACCTTTTCCTGATGTCTGACCTGAACCCCAACACTGCTGGATTTACCCAGTGCACTGTGAAAAAAGGAGTGGTCCAAAAGAATGACAAGTTCAGCAAGGGAAGGGAAATGGTCCCTGGAGGAGGCACAGACACACCTGTAAGTCACCCACAAGAGCAGCTGTGCATAATAAATATTTATGGATTGCTGAATTACACTGAGCTTTGTCTCCAACCTTTCAGAGTCTGCCTTTAATCTGCCACGAGGTTTTCAAGAGATCACAGGAAATCTCCCAGCTGACACTGCAGTAAATAACTGCAGCTTTCAGGTGTCACTGCTGTTTTATCCCCCATCTCCCACTGCTGCATTTGTGGATGTGATCACAGACAGAGCTGCCAAAGTGAGCACAGACCTGGAGCTCAGCCTCTGACCCACTACTGTTCATGCAAGAGCTGAATTAATTATAGTCATAGAATGGATTGGGTTGGAAAAGCCCTCCCAGATCATCAAGTCCAACCCTTGGTCCAACCCCACTGTGATCACCAGCCCAGGGCACAGAGTGCCCTGGGCTGGTGATCACAGTAGGGTTGGATCAAGACATGGTGGATTCTCACTCAGTGCCACATCCATCGAATCACAGAATGGATTGGGTTGGAAAAGCCCTCTGAGATCATCAAGTTCAACCCTTGGTCCAACTCCAGTCCCTTTACCAGATCATGGCACTCAGTGCCACGGCCAAGCTCAGCTGAAAAACCTCCAGGGATGGGGAATCCACCCCCTCTCTGGGCAGCCCATTCCAATCCCTGAGCATTCTCTCTGCAAAGAATTTTTTTCTGATCTCCAACTTCAATTTCCCCTGGCAGAGCTTGAGCCCATCGTGCCCCCTTGTCCTATTGCTGAGTGCCTGGGAGAAGAGATCAACCCCCACCTGGCCAGAACTTCCCTTCAGGCAGTTCCAGACAGTGCTGAGGTCACCTCTGAGCCTCCTCTTCTCCAGGCTGAACACCCCCAGCTCCCTCAGCCTCTCCCCACAGCACTTGTGCTCCAGTCCCTTCTCCAGCCTTGTTGCTCTTCTCAGTTGGGTTGGAAAAGACCTCTGAGATCATCAAGTCCAACCCTTGATCCAACCCCACTGTTATCACTGTGCCATGGGCTGGTGATCACAGTGGGGTTGGATCAAGACATGGTGGATTCTCACTCAGTGCCACATCCATCGAATCATAGAATGGATTGGGTTGGAAAAGCCCTCTGAGATCATCAAGTCCAATTATTTGGCCATTAAACAGGGAAAATAATTTTTAAATCCCAAAAACAACCAAATCAAGCTGAGTTGTGCTGCAGTTCCATCACTCATTAAAGGATCCCAAACTCACAGGAGGGATCATTAATAGGGTGGGTTTATTCAGATCATGTACTGGTCACGTAATCGTTCCTGTATTTAGAGAAAACACATTGGTGATTACAAGGAATAAATTTAGAAATTGGTAAGATTAATCCTAGAATTGACTTCCACAGCACCTGACCAAGGTGAGGAGCTCAGCAGAGAAGTGCTTGGACAGGTTGGTTTGTTCTGCATTTTGTACTGTTAGTGTGAAACAGGAACCAAGGAATTCTGCAGGGTGTGAGCCCCTGTCTGCCCCAGGGAAACCTTCCAGGGCCTGGGGAACACAAACCTGCAGGTCACCTCCCTCTGGGGGTTCCAGGGTTGGACAGTGCAGACCATGCCTGGTTCATGTTCACAGAGCAGCTTCTAAACTAACACAATGAAATCACCTTCTTGTGATGAGGGTGGTTTGCAATGACATCAAAATGACTCTAAAAACCAGCCCTGAGCATTCTGACCAGATTCCTGCTGCTCTCCCCCTCCTCCTCCTCCCACCACCTTCCATCCATCCTGGGATGTGGGAGACTGCTGAGTCCTCAGGGCAGACAGCAAAACCCAGAAAGAAACACTCACAGAGAACCATGGAATGTGCACAGTTGGGAGAGACCCACAAGGATCTTCATCCATCCAAGCCCTGGCCCTGCAGAGACACCCCAACAATCCCCCCCTGTCTCTGAGAGTGTTGTCCTGGGGAGCCTGTTCAGAGCCCACCACCCTCTGGGGGAAGAGCCTTGTCCTGAGATCCCACCCAACCCTCCCTGACATGCTCCAGGATCCCCTGGGTGCTGTCACACCTCCAAGCACCTCCTCAGCTGCCTCCCTCCAGTGGCAGTGCCTTTTCCCAGCCACAGCCACAGGTCCAGCTGAGTTAAACCCCTCCCAGGAGTTGCAATATTCAGTATATTCAGCTGTGTTTGCCACCAGCCCCAGTGTTTCCCTGCACTTCCACTGCAGAGCCCTTGGCACAGTGAAGTGCCTTTCCAGCACAGCTCAAGGGCCTCAGGAACAATTCACTCCCATCAAGGAAGATCTTCCCCTGGACTCAAACAGGCTCTGGAGCTGTTTCTGCACTGCCTCCCTCCCATCCAACCCTCCCCACTGTGCTGAGAGCTCCTCAAAAAACGCATTAACTCACACAAGTGGGTTTGCACTTCTCTCTCCTTTCCCTTACAGGAATAATGCACTTGATTCCCTTGGATTTTTTTCCCTCTAATCCCTTTGTTAGGCACACATGGCATGGCTTCAAATGGCCATGGTGCAGCTGAGAAGTGCTTGGCATCAGGAGTGGAGAGCTGAGATCCCATTGTAGACTTGAATGTCACGGCCCTCTTGGGCTTAGAAACACCAGAGCAGGTGATGGGACAATCCCAAATATTTAAAGTGGTCTGTTAGTTACTCTTTTAAATCACACAGTGCCTGGAGAGGAAGAACTGACACCACAATGAGCTCTTACATCTGCTAGTGGAGAGACAGGGCAAGGTCTGACAGGCTCTCAATAGGCTGAGTCTTCTCTAAAACTCTCAAAGTTCATGTTCATTTTACATTTACCATTCAAACAACTGCCTTGATCTCCATCTCTCTCAGGGACTGATAATGGTCATCCTTTTTCCTGCAAACTGTTCTCTCTGGCTGAGACTTTCTCAGAACCTTCCTGCTCATGTCCACACTCCTGGAACTGAATCTACTCAGCTGTAACTGGAGATGGGAAGACTTTCCATCAAGTTATTCTAAAAATCAGAACTTTTCCCTTCAGGTGGTTGTAGAATGTGGTTTTATTTCATCACTATCTGGACCACTTGGCTTAAACCTGGCTCAGGTAGGAAGGCAGAGTACCAGATGCAAGTCAGAGCACTGGATGTGCAAATAAAGCAAGATTGGACTAATTACAGGAGTAAGGAATCCCAGACTGAAGGGGAATTTTCACTCCCTGGAGGCACCAGCACTAAATTCATCCTTGCCATACAAAGCTCTGGCTGGAAAGATCCTTTGGAGGTCAAGCAGTTTGCAAAGCAGAGAAAACAAAGGGTTAAGGATCTTCAAACTGTTTGTAGGCACAGGATCTACCACAGCCAGGAGAAGATCAGCAGCTCTCCAGGAGCTCCAGGAATCCTACAGAATGCACAAAACCTGTGCAGGGATGAGCTCTGACTGCAGAAATCTGTGGTGTGTTCACCCTGGCCAGCTCTGCTGGTTGGATTTCCAGTCAGTGCCACATTCACAGCCACACGTGGTCCCCTCTTTCCTCATCTAACCCAACAAATCCAGATGAGCTGAGACCTGGATAAGCCAGACCATGACCTGGGACAGCCTGGTGGCTTTGGCCATGACACACCATAACCTGGGGGCAGCCTGGTGGCTTTGGCCATGCCAGACCAGGACCTGGGGACAGCCTGGTGGCTTTGGCCATGACACATCATAACCTGGGGGCTTTGGCCATGCCAGACCATGACCTGGGACAGCCTGGTAGCTTTGGCAATGCCAGACCATGACCTGGGGACAGCCTGGTGGCCTTGGCCATGACACACCATAACCTGGTGGCTTTGGCCATCACAGACTGTAACCTGGTGGCTTTGGCCATGCCAGACCAGGACCTGGGCGCAGCCTGGTGGCTTTGGCCATGACACACCATAACCTGGTGGCTTTGGCCATACCAGACCATGACCTGGGGGCAGCCTGGTGGCTTTGGCCATGACCATGGGCTGATAGTTCAAAAAAGAGAATTCCCAGTCCCAGCATAGGAGATGTCATTACAACTGCTTTAATGTGGTCATAAAACACAGACAAGCTTTGAAAGCTCATAATTCTTTCATAGAGATATTGTTTAAATATTTAATGCCCACATTAATGATATTCTAATCCTTTTGCAATATGTGAATTTGCACTCATTTGCATTAATTTTGGCTTGCTGGCAGTTTCGTTGAATCCTGTTGTAAAGAAGCCACAGACAATGGCTTGTTGTCAATGGGCTGTTTGTTAATTCTCCCCACAAAGCCTTTGCCAGCCCCACCAGTGCTTTAAAAACAGCCTTTTGTGCAGTGAGAGAAAGTTCATAAAAGAGGCTGATGTTGCCTTTTTAATAGAGAATGGGAGTGCTTTCTTTTTTTTTTTTTTTCCCTTAATTCAAGTTATAAAATGCTGTTTAAGACCCCAACTCATGGCCAGGTCAGTCCTTGGGGACTTGATTGGAGCACAAGTGCTGTGGGGAGAGGCTGAGGGAGCTGGGGGTGTTCAGCCTGGAGAAGAGGAGGCTCAGAGGTGACCTCAGCACTGTCTGGAACTGCCTGAAGGGAAGTTCTGGCCAGGTGGGGGTTGGTCTCTTCTCCCAGGCACTCAGCAATAGGACAAGGGGGCACAATGGGCTCAAGCTCTGCCAGGGGAAATTGAAGTTGGAGAGCAGAAAGAAATTCTTTGCAGAGAGAGTGCTCAGGGATTGGAATGGGCTGCCCAGAGAGGGGGTGGATTCCCCATCCCTGGAGATTTTTAATCTGAGATTGGCCATGGCACTGAGTGAGAATCCACCATGTCTTGATCCAACCACGTCTTGATCCAACCCCACTGTGATCACCAGCCCAGGGCACTCTGTGCCCTGGGCTGGTGACCACAGTAGGGTTGGATCAAGGGTTGGATTGATGATCTCAGAGGTCTCTTCCAACCCAACTGATTCTGTGATTCTGTGATCTCTGGCTGTTGGACACACAGGCCACTGAAGCACCTTCAGAGGGCACTACCTGGGCTCCTCTGCAGTGCTGAGGTGCAAATGAGGGTGTGGATGTCTCCAGAACTCTGCATGTGACAGGCCTTGCTTGGCCACCCCCTGAGTGAAGGGAAGTTCTGGCCAGGTGGGGGTTGGTCTCTTCTCCCAGGCACTCAGCAATAGGACAAGGGGGCACGATGGGCTCAAGCTCTGCCAGGGGAAATTGAAGTTGGAGAGCAGAAAAAATTCTTTGCAGAGAGAGTCCTCAGGGATTGGAATGGGCTGCCCAGAGAGGGGGTGGATTCCCCATCCCTGGAGGTTTTTAAGCTGAGCTTGGCCGTGGCACTGAGTGCCATGATCTGGTAAAGGGACTGGAGTTGGACCAAGGGTTGGACTGGATGATCTTGGAGGGCTTTTCCAACCCAATCCATTCTATGATTCTATTCTAAAACATTCCAAGGACCAGGAGCCTCCTGACTGAAGGGAAAGCTGGACTGCGTGTCTCTGCCTACTCCAAAGGGTGCCCTCCAGCACAGCAATCAGCCACTTTCCACCCCAAATTAAATGGGTACCAATACCAGGGAAAATGTGGAATTCAAGTTAGGAAAAATCCCTCAGGATTCTTCTTGGATTGTGCTTCCTTTTGGTTTAATCTAATTTTCTGCACAGCCAATATATTTGGTCTAGACAGACCCAGTGCCTCTACCCTTGAGATCCAGATGCTCCAGAATTCCCAAAGCCTCAGAAAAATTAACCAGATGGGATTTCAAGGTGTTATTTCCTTCTCTGGAATGCTGGTTAAAGCAGCCTGGGCTCACCCACCAGGGGTTGTGTGCACACACACCGAGGCTGAGTTCTTGCCCTGAAGCTCCTTGAACCAAAGAGGGAGCCCTGAGAGCCACCAGGGCCACCTTCTGTCCCAGAACACACCAAAACATGGGCCAGGCTGTGCTGCCTCTGCCCGAGACACAGGAGTTCATCCCAACATGTGCTTTGAGGTCTTGGCAACACACACCAGTGAATTGGTGTCTCATCCATTTAGGGATGAGAACTAGGAAGAGGCAGGGATATATGGGGGGAAAAATCCAATTTTATTCACTGAGAACATGGTTTCTACTCCTGGATGAGCCAGAAATACTCCTACACTGCACAGCTGGACAGACACAGTGGTTGCTCTGTTGGAAAGCAGTGAGCAGGAGACAGCCCACCTTTGTTTTTCCAAATCTAACTGATCTGCTTTTGGCTTCCTGACCTTCAGGGCAAGGCAAGAATCTTTAATAAAAACCCTGACATGTCCTCAGGATAAATTCAGACCCTGAGTGACATCAGGGTGGTCACTTAAACAACATTCCTGGCTTTGGAAGGCATATCTCTCCCTCCTGGGGCTGGTGAAAGCAGCTGGGTCTCAAGTGTGGGAATTGTCCCTGCTGGGACAGGGCACAGGAGAGGGGAGGTGCCTGTGCCAGCCCTGCCAAGGCAGAGCTCACCCTGTGCCCTGTTCTCAGCTCTGTCACACGACATTACCCAGACACAAAAGCCAAGGGGGAGCTGGGGATGGACCTTTGCTGGGGCTGAAAAGCTGCAAAGACAAAGCTGGGCTAGAAATGGGCTGTTCCCACAGCCTGGCAGGGCTGGCACAGGGCACACCACCCAGGACACAGCTCCACCACGGAATCACTCTTTGTTAGACCTTCATGGGGTCTGTTTTGACTCCAGATCTTGGGCAAACCCTCAGCCAAGGCACATGGAGTGTTTCCATCCTTGAAACACATGGAATCCCCTGCCCATCACCCATCCCATGCCAGTGCCTGTTCAGGTGCCACACCTGGCAGGGCCTGAGGAACAGAAATGTGTCACAGAAGAGACCCAGGAGGTGCTTGTCAGGCAGCAAATCTGCTTCCAGGTGTGTGGGAATCTGTTGTTTGTCTCTAAAAATACCCTTGATTTCCCCTCTACATTTCCATATTAGCTGAGCATGTTCCCCACCATGCCAAATGCACCTGCCTGGATATTCCCTGGGAGTTCTGGTGGCTGCAGAGATTCCTGTTTAATGGGAACAGATCCACACAACAAGCAGCAATGAATCAATAACTCTGTTTCTCAACACCTCAAGCCCAAACAGGAGGAGGTTGGCAGAGCTTGGAGGGCTCAGCTGGGCCAGCAGCAGCACATTCCCACATTAGCAAGGCCTCCAGCTGGATTCTGAGGCTTGGAATTGCAGACAGAACCTCTGTGAGGCTTTAGAACATCTGGATGTGCCCATTAGGCAGGGAGGGGTTTGTGTTGAATGGCACAGAAAAGCCCCAGTTTGGCTTTGCACTTTAAATTTACCTGGATAAAGTCCCTCTTAAAGATGCTGGGAACAAACTGGGGGGGATATTAGAGATTAAACTCCAGCCAGGAGAGGACAGGGATAAGCTGGACCTCTCCATTCTTCCTTCTGCTGCCCCAGGAGCTCCACAGCACCCCAAGGACAGCCCAGCAGCTCCCTGGGCCCTCTGATCCTTCCTCTCCTTCCACACTTGCAGGTTCAGCCCTAATTTTCTCCTCTCTCCCACATCAGCTTTACAATTGGATGCTCCCATCACGACCTTTGACTGAATCTATGTCTTAATAACATCAGGATGTCTCTAACAAGTGTCTCCTCGTATATGCAAAGACCTTCTGCTCCGGACTTTAATCATGAATAATAGAAACAATTTGCCAGACACAAAGGAGGGTGAGTTATGGATCTCCCAGCACAGAGCAGGCTCAGCTCTGCAAGATAAAGTGCATGAAAAGGACACATTGCCCATTTACTTATTTTTAAAGGTTTGTTTGCTCTGACAACAGGGAAGGAATGATCAAACACCTGTTTGCAGGGACAAGCTTATTCAGCCCTTATCTCCCCTTTTTGTTATCTGCTTCATGTGGCATTTTACACTCCTTCAATCTGTTTATCAGCCTGGATTCATCATAGGGGAGAAATGTTTACCAGCAGGGCTGGAGAAGATTTGTTACCACGTAATTTATAGGATCCAGTGCTGCAAATGGAGGCGTGAAGAGTGTCAGGAGCAACAGGAAAGGGGAGGAGGTGGGATAACAAAACCTCGGGGGGGAAATCCAGACTTTCAGCAAGCAAATCAGTGGGCACCTTCACTGCAAAAACGAGCCCAAAAGGGCAGGTTTCTCCCCAGGGTGCCCTCCCCTTCCTGCCACATCCCCAATGCCAGCCCCCGAGGTGACAATCGTGGAATTCTAAGTGGCACTTTCCAGGTAATTGGGCACAGAACTGGGATTCTCCACCAAAGGTGGTGGCACAGGCAGGATTGAGCTTCAGGCTTGGATTGTCACACAAGGCACAAGTCCAAGAGCATTTTTTCAGCCCCAGGTGCATCCTGAAATAGTTCACAAGTCTTTGAGATGCCTTTAATTCAAAGACACCAGAGAGGAACTCTTGTTTTTTGGGGCAGAGCTGGAGTTTTCCAGCCTTTGAGTGACCCCAAAGGAAATCCTGCTGAGACCCCCTGAAGTCTCTGTTGCTGCCTGAGTTAATCTGCTGCAGGAGCAGCTCACACTGAACCTCCCAGGCCATAAATTGCCCCTGCCCAGTGAATCTTACAGGGCAAAGCTGCTCTGGGAGTCCCTCCTGACTCCCTGACACTCCCCAGCTCTGGGCAAGCAAAGCAACCCAGCCCAGCTCTGATGCCAGGCTGGCACAAGGCAGCCAAGACAAAGCCTTTCCCACAGCAGCAACCAAACATTTCTTGTTTCCAAACACAACAGTCTGTGCTCCATTAGAGAGTCTCAGCATTGTACTTTTAATAACTATTTATTACACAGAGCCCCTACACTTTTTGCAAGTTCAGGAAAAAAAGAATCTGCACCTAAAGCTGTTTCTAGTTAATAGAATTATTTTTTTTCCCTGTGACTTTCAGCTTAAATATTAACATTTCTTTTTACACATCAAGTGCTTTACATTTCCTGCTCTAGTGGAAGACACAAGCCCTCTGACAGAATGTACTGGCTTCAGCACAACTATTGTCTAATCAGTGGCAGACAGCACGTCTGGGACACGGCTTGGGGCACCACTGGAAAAATAAACCCCTTTCACTGAGGTCCTTCAGCCAAACCCCCCGAGCTGCAGCCCCGGGGGCTCTGCAGCCTCTCAGAGACAAGATGAGCTGATAGGAGTTCCCAGATCCTGGCCCAGGGCTCTGCTGACTTGGCTGTTCTTTGAAAGGGGGCAGATTTTCCATTCTGTTTGGTATCTGGAAGTCATTGGCTCTGTTTGGGACAGCTAAAAGATATCCTTCCTCATGGAAAAAAAATAAATTAAATAATACAGCTTTGAACTCATTCTTGTGGATTTGGGATGTTTCACTAGACAGAGCTGGCTGTTTATACACAGTGATATCCACGAGTTTAACTGAGAGGGTTGGCTTGTTCTGGGCTTAAATGACTCTGCTGTGAATCCAGCGAGTTCCAGAGCTGAGCCTGTTCCTGCAGCCAGCCCCAAACTGCCTTTGGAGATGGGATTTCTCTTCCCACAGCCCTAAAGTCTCATTACAAGTATGAAATATGTGCTCAACCTACTCCAACTCCCTTGCAAGGTGGAAAGGGGAAGAAAAACCCCTCACTTTTGGAAATAAACCTTCCTCAGTGCAGAGATGAGACCTCCCCAAAGCCCTCCAAGAAACGAAGAACTACAGGAAGGGAATTCCAGCACCAAACCCCCCACCAGAACCCTGCAAGGTGCTGAAACCTGAACACCAAAGAATCATCTCCAGGCACAGCTCTGGGCTCACTCTTTGTTCTCTTAGTGATCCTAATTTATATTTCTATACCCACAAAGCCAGTGGTGGAGGTTCCACATTGATTTCTATTTGTGTACCAAGAGGTTCCACCTAAAGGTAATTGCTCAGTTTTGTTAATATTGACCTTTCAGGTCAAAGCCCAGAATATTGAATATATTGCATATTATGAGTAGCTGTGGCCTTGGAGCAGCTGGACAAGGTCATGGGATTGAAACAAGATTCCTGTTCCTTTTCCATCTGGAGAATAATTGGACCCCACTCACTGAGTTTGCAGAAAAACATTTTAAATATTGAAAAACATTTATGCCCTTTGAAGAGAAGAAACAGAAAAGTCAAACACGCTCCAGGATTCCTGAGAAATGTTTCTCCTCTTTCATTGCACTTTAATAAAGCAGAAAACCCCAATTCATTCTAAATAGAGAAAGTGCTGATCCCATTCACTCTACAGGATTTGAGGGGGGAAATGAGATTCAATCGAAGAGGAGAAGATGCTGAAAGACAGAAAGTTCATAACAAATAATTCAGTGCAAGAAATAGCAATTAAATGATTTTAGAGCAACATTTGCTCTGGGTATTTTGTGTGAAGGAAAATTAGTTGTTGATGAAACCCAAAATATATTATTTATTCACAGTAACTTCAAATAACTTCCTTCTGCACAGAGAATCTCCTCTTAAAATTATATATTTAATGGCTTTGTACTGAATTACCCTGTCTGGGGCAGGGGATGGTTCTCCTTTGGTTTTCTGCCCTTTGGGGGGATAAAGGGAGAGTCTCCCTTATTTTGTTTTAGTCTCTGTAGTGTTTAGTTAAAAAAAAAAACACAAGAAAAATAATTCAGTTTGAAATAAAGTTCTTAAACAATTTTTTTTTCCCTTATGGTTGTGACAAAGGTACAAATTTCTCTAAGCTGAGTTTCCAACATAAAACATTCAGTCCCATCAGGTCACTTCAGGCTTTTTAATTTCCTACACACAATAGACTGATAAGTATTAATAATAATACCTAACACAGGGAACAAGGAGAGATAAGTTATTACAATTCTGTGACAGTTCTCCCTTGCCTGCTTTTAAAGACCACACAAAATGCAGAGAAAATTACTAATTTTTTCCCAACAAAAGATTTAAAAAAAAGCTTCTGATAGATTAGATCAAGGGTGGGCAGGGAAGAGTGTGCAGACATTAAAAAAATACTCCTGACACCGCACAGATAATGTCAGGGAGACTCCTGGGAAGGGCTGAACAAGCCCTGGCTTGGAACAAACCAGCAAACATTGTTTTTCTGGGGGTAATTCCAAAAGGGAAAGTCAGGTGAGTGGAGAGAGCAAAGCAGAAAATAGCAGTGAGGGAAAAAATAATTGGCCAGGATAAAAAAACCTTCCTGAAAAGCCAGGGAAGAGCCTCTGGTTTTCCTGCTGCTGGAAATCCCTGGAATTTTAAGGCCAGAAAGGATCACCTGCTGTGAGTCACTGAAAAATCCAGGCTGCTGAACCTGCAATTCCATCATCCCACCAGAACCCCAAGGGAAGGGCAAGACCTTTTTAAGACATGAAGTGTCCATGAAATGAAGTCACTGAAGTGGAATTGAATCCAAATTATCCTCCTGCAGGAGGAGTTTGGGGTTTGTCTGCTCATGGCACAGCCTCTCCCCCCTGTTTTTCCTTTGGGGACATAAAACACTCCTCTCCTTGTGGTTTATCAGATATTTATGTCAGGCAGAGGAGGATCAGGAGTCCAACCACCCCCTATTTGAGCTGAGTGCCCTAAAAACACACGTGGGATGTCCCAGGGTCCCTCCTCTTTCTCCCACCTCACCACTGTTCCCATGAAAACTGGGACTTTCCAGATGAAACACCTGAAACTGCTGAAAAATGGACCCAAATCTTTGGGATCAGCACATGCAGTGGAGCTGCCCAGCACTCGGGGAGTTAATGCCAACAGGAGGAGTTCCCTTCAGCCTCCCTCGGGCTCTGCAGTGGGGAAAAGCACTCCAGGAACTGCAGCCAGAGCTGAAGGAAGCACCAAAATAACTGGAGGGTTCGTGGAATGCAGAGCTGGGGCAGGGCTGGGGTGATGCCCCAATGCCAGGAGGTTCCCCCAGCACCTCTGCCCACAGCTCTCACCCCCTTTCCTGGCACAGTCCCAGTCCAAGCCCATCAGGAGGGAAGGAGTTAAACAGCCCAGGAAAACCTCTGGATTGTTGATGCTGCAGCTCCAACATGTTTTCCCAGAAGGAGGGAGCTGCAGTTTCCCCAAACCCTCACTGAGCACATTCCCACAGTCAGGTTTGTTCAGTGCTTTGAGAGGAATCATAACCAGCTCAACACTCAGGGTAAGGAGGCTTTAAAAGTGATTGAACAGGAATAGAACAGGAGGGAAATTCCTGCTGGTCTCCAGGACTAAGTTGGAGGTTGTGGAGCCCCATTTAGCAGCTCTGTACAGATCTTTATTTTGACAGTACATTTGGGGGGGGTGGGGGAACATTAAAATGAGGTCTAGGATGGAATTTCATGGGTCTCAGCCTGTTCTCCTCACCCCACCTGGTCCTGTGGTGGCCCCAAAGCTGGATCTGAGCCCTGTGGCCATGGAGAATCCAGTTTCCATAGGAACTACAGAGGGAGACTCAGCCTGTTCCTGTTGGCTCAGCTCTGGCAACAAGTGGGGTTTCAAAGGAGCTGTAGATCAAAGCTTTCCAAACACAAATCCAGCAGCAGCCTCTAAAACAAGCACACATTCATATTCCAGTGGGTCCTGGAGCTGTGTGAGCCCAGCCCTAGAGAACCTTTTCCAGACATTCATGGAATCACAGCATGGCCAGGGTGGAAAGGGACCTTAAAACCCACCTCATTCCACCCCCTGCCATGGGCAGGGACACTTCCCACCAGCCCAGGTTGCTCCAAGCCCTGTCCATCCTGGCCTGGGACACCTTCAGGGATGGGGCAGCCACAGATTCTCTATGCCAGGGCCTGCCCACTCTCATGGGGAAGGATTTTTTTTCCCAATATCCCACCTAACCCTCATGTCTTTCAGTTTGAAGCCATTGCCCTTCATCCTGTGATTCCCTGTCTCCGTAAAAAGCCCCTCTCCATCTTTCCTGGAGGTCCCTTCAGGCACTGGAGGTCCCTTTTGGCTTTGGACCAGCCCAGGAAACCATCAATGTGTTCAAGGCATGCAGGGCAAGCCTGTTTGCATCCAGCTGTTATCACAGAATCATAGAATGGATTGGATTGGATTGGAAAAGACCTCCAAGATCATCAAGTCCAACCCTTGATCCAACCCCACTGTGATCACCAGCCCAGGGCACAGAGTGCCCTGGGCTGGTGATCACAGTGGGGTTGGATCAAGATGTGGTGGATTCTCACTCACAGTAGGGTTGGATTAAGATGTGGTGGATTCTCACTCAGTGCCACATCCATAGAATGGATTGGGTTGGAAAAGACCTCCGAGATCATCAAGTCCAACCCTTGGTCCAACTCCAGTCCCTTTACCAGATCATGGCACTCAGTGCCACGGCCAAGCTCAGCTGAAAAACCTCCAGGGATGGGGAATCCACCCCCTCTCTGGGCAGCCCATTCCAATCCCTGAGCACTCTCTCTGCAAAGAATTTCTTTCTGATCTCCAACTTCAATTTCCCCTGGCAGAGCTTGAGCCCATCGTGCCCCCTTGTCCTATTGCTGAGTGCCTGGGAGAAGAGACCAACCCCCACCTGGCCAGAACTTCCCTCCTGGGAGTTCCAGACAGTGCTGAGGTCACCTCTGAGCCTCCTCTTCTCCAGGCTAAACACCCCCAGCTCCCTCAGCCTCTCCCCACAGAGAGAGGATGGAGAGCAACAGGGGGATGGAGAGAACACTCCAGACCTTACTGGGGCCAGACAAGACTTCAAACATCAGGAATCACAAATTATGGCCAAGTGGCACCTTTGGAATATTTTCTCCCTCCTTTTGGCAAGTTCTTCTGGTTGATATAAAATCTTTTTAGAAAGGCACGTGGGTTGGCTCCAGAGCTGCCTTGGGAGCTCATTTGGACCAGTTTGGGTCCAAGATTTTGGAGAAATAAAAATAAAAAAGAAAAAAAATCCATGTGCTTTCATTTGCAGGTGGAGGATCCCAGCTGCTTTTGAAATTCAGAGTGTGCCCAAGATCCCTGGGCAGCCCTGGAAGAGCCTCAGTGAGACCAGAGACAGGCACAGAGCAGGGATTTTCCTCCTTGTCCCCAACTCACCCTGAAGGAAAAGCACCGAGTCAAGGGAAGAGCCTCCTGTGCAGGATCTCGGTGCCATCTGCTCAGTCTGGGCCAGGATTCACCCCCTGCTGCCCACCAGCCTGGCACAGCAGGGTGCAGGGGGCAGTAGGCAGTGCTGTGCCCCTGCTCAGAGAGCACCAAACACACTGAACATCTGAGCAAATCCAACCTGCCCAATTTTCTATCCTGTTCTGCTGGACCAGGGGCAAAGCCTCCCTTCCAAACCTGCCCACTACAGGATGGAGCTCAGAGCCAAAGCCTCACTCAGGAGGGGTTTTGCTGCATAATTCTCACCCCATTCAAAGATTAAACCCAGGATTTATCTGCTCTGACCCCTGCACTGCAATTTTTATTAATACCAACAGAGACTCACAATTCTTTACACTGCTCATTACCCACGTCAAAATAAAAGCAAGAGGCCCTAAAGAGCTGCCAGACCTGTCAAATGGAACAGGAGCTCAAAAAGAAATACCACAGAGTGAGGACCATTTTTAAAATAAAGCTTTTGGGTTAAATGTTAAAGGGAACCAGGCCCAAAGGGTTGAGAGTTCCTGGGTGCTGTGATTCATCCAAATATCTTAATTTGCTGTTCCTACCTCATTAAAGCAAATGTGTTAAAAAGAAGCTGCAAACCCAGAGCAGGATTACTGAAATAACTCCCTATTTTCTTAGAATTAACAGCTAGAATTAGGATTTGATTTAATTGTTTCTGCATTAATATACTATTCCAAACCCCAGCTAGAAAAAGAAAACACAATCCTGCCCTGGCAGGGCCAGAGCAAAGTTGAATTTAACATGCTGGGGGATGGAGAAAGAATAGATATTAATATAAAAAATGCCATTCAGCCTCTTTTTTCTCCAGAAACATCCCACTAAGTGGTGGGCTGGGCCCCTGCCAAGGGCTGATGCATTCAGGGTCACAGCCAGCCCTGGCTTTGTGCTGAGCTCCCAGAATGGGACTGGGCCAGTTTGCAGATTTATATCCCACCAGGGCAGGGCACTCTGAGCTGCTGCTGCTCCTGCTGCTGCTCCTGCTGCATCCCTGCAGGGACAATTCCAGTCATGGAATCAGGGATGGTTTGGCTTGGGAGGCACCTCAAACCCATCCATGGGCAGGGACACCTTCCAGGGGTTGCTCCAAGCCCTGTCCCATCCTGGCCTTGGGTGGCTTTTCATTCTGGACCAACCAGTGTTATGGGCAGGGGATGGGGAGCAAAGGGAGAGACCCTCCTGTGGGAGATGGATTTGGGCAGAGCTGGGCAAAGGGGGGCAGAGGTGGGGGAAGGAAAAAAAGGGGGGCAGAGGTGGGGGAAGGAAAAAAAGGGGGCAGAGGTGGGAGAAAGAAAAAAGGGGGCAGAGGTGGGGGAAAGAAAAAAGGGGGGCAGAGGTGGGGGAAAGAAAAAAGGGGGGCAGAGGTGGGGAAAGAAAAAAGGGGGGCAGAGGTGGGGAAAGAAAAAAGGGGGGCAGAGGTGGGGGAAGGAAAAAAGGGGGGCAGAGGTGGGGGAAGGAAAAAAGGGGGGCAGAGGTGGGGGAAGGAAAAAAGGGGGGCAGAGGTGGGGGAAGGAAAAAAGGGGGGCAGAGGTGGGGGAAGGAAAAAAGGGGGGCAGAGGTGGGGGAAGGAAAAAAGGGGGGCAGAGGTGGGGGAAGGAAAAAAGGGGGGCAGAGGTGGGGGAAGGAAAAAAGGGGGGCAGAGGTGGGAGAGGGAAAAAAAGGGGGGCAGAGGTGGGAGAGGGAAAAAAAGGGGGGCAGAGGTGGGAGAGGGAAAAAAAGGGGGGCAGAGGTGGGGGAAGGAAAAAAAGGGGGGCAGAGGTGGGGGAAGGAAAAAAAGGGGGGCAGAGGTGGGAGAAGGAAAAAAAAGGGGGCAGAGGTGGGGGAAGGAAAAAAAGGGGGGCAGAGGTGGGGGAAGGAAAAAAAGGGGGGCAGAGGTGGGAGAAAAAAGAAAAGGGGGGCAGAGGTGGGAGAGGGAAGAGGTTACAGAGGCTTTGGAGATCTGGAATAAAGGAGTAGAAGTCTCAGACCTCCTCTAGAGTCTGAAATGCTCCCAGCTGGACACAGTTTGGGTGGGGGCATCCTCTCCCCCCCTTCCCATCCTGGTTCTCTCTCCATCAGCCTCTGCCCAAGCCCTGCATTTCCCTCCCGCAGCACCTGACACCACATTGCCCCGTGATGATTTAATTTGCTCAATTAGTGCTCCTACCAGAGGGCTGGGGCTCGGGTGTCTCGCTGGTTAAACTGATAATGAAGCCACTGCGTGTCTTAATTGACATTGGGGTGTCCTTCCTGAGGAGTGAGGGGGGAGGGCTGTCCCTCCCCTCAGCACCTCCCTGCTGCTTGTCATCTGGACACGGGGTATTTTCCTGTAGACTTGTTGAATTTGGATATTTCCATTGGTGTTTTAGGTTTGTTTTTTTCCCTTTAATTTATCTCTTTACTCCACAGAGTAAACTGGGACTTTCACCCATGGACAAATGAAGGGCCTGAAAAGACTTAAAATCAGATTTGGAAGCACCAGGAGGGCTGGGAAGGAGCTTGGAGGGGGATCAACTAAATCTTTGCTTTCTTTTTAACCAAAAAAAGCACAAAATTCTTTACAGGGAAAGAAAATAAGAAATCTAAGGACCAATTAACCTTATTGGAAAAAAGTATCACAGTCCATCTTACAAATCCTTACAAAGATCAGGGACAAATCCTCAGGGGTGGAGATTTTGATCCATCTCAGCTAATTGTTGGCCTGAGACAAAGCAAAGAATTCAGGAAGAGCCAAAAAAAAGAAAAGAAAAAGACATTTTGTGAACAGTTTCAGGTTGATCTAACCCAATTATGTGTATATATATATATTTATTTTTTTTTAATTTTAAACCTGGTTTTCAGCTGGATCAAAGCCAAACATTTTATCCATTTTTTGGGCCTGATCATGTGAGTGTTTCAAGGATTGGACTCGATGATCTTGGAGGTCTTTGCCAACCCAATCGATTCTGTGATTGCTCCTTAGTGAAGAAAGAGCCTTCCCACCCCTGGGAACCAACCTCAGCAAAAAGCCACCCAGCAACTCCCCACGTCTGCAGGGGCAGAACTACTGAGGGGCCTTTATTAAATCCTCATTTCAGTTCTGGCTGGAGGAGGAGGGAGCAGAGTGGACCCTGTTTCACCCTCAGTCTCCTGCAGTGACCCCAAAGATGCCGTGAAGTCCATTTAGATGCACACTCAGAGGGGCTACTTGAGAAACTCCTCTTTCCATGACCCCTCTCCAAGGGGAAGAGCATTTTATCCATCATTATTAAACCCATTACTGCTTGCTGAGAGCATTTTAGAATCATAGAATGGATTGGGTTGGAAAAGACCTCCGAGATCATCAAGTCCAACCCTTGGTCCAACTCCAGTCCCTTTACCAGATCATGGCACTCAGTGCCACGGCCAAGCTCAGCTGAAAAACCTCCAGGGATGGGGAATCCACCCCCTCTCTGGGCAGCCCATTCCAATCCCTGAGCACTCTGTGCAAAGAATATTTTTCTGATCTCCAACTTCAATTTCCCCTGGCAGAGCTTGAGCCCATCGTGCCCCCTTGTCCTATTGCTGAGTGCCTGGGAGAAGAGACCAACCCCCACCTGGCCAGAACTTCCCTTCAGGGAGTTCCAGACAGTGCTGAGGTCACCTCTGAGCCTCCTCTTCTCCAGGCTGAACACCCCCAGCTCCCTCAGCCTCTCCCCACAGCACTTGTGCTCCAGTCCCTTCTCCAGCCTTGTTGCTCTTCTCGGTCGGGTTGGAAGAGACCTCTGAGATCATCGAATCCAACCCTTGATCCAACCCCACTGTGATCACTCTGGCACTCTGTGCCCTGGGCTGGTGGTCACAGTGGGGTTGGATCACGACCTGTTGGTTTCTCTGTCCCTGGAGGTGTTTCAGAGGACACTCAGTGCCACATCCAGTCCCTTCTCCAGCCTCGTTGCTCTTCTCTGGCCCCACTCCAGAACCTCAATCTCCTTTCTGAACTGAGGGGCCCAGAACTGAACACAACACTCAAGGTGAGGCCTCACCAACAGAGAGTCCAGGGGAAGAATCACGTCCCTGGTCCTGCTGGTCACGCTATTTTTGATACAGGACAGGACCCCACTGGCCTTCTTGGCCACCTGGGCACGCTGTTGGCTCATGTTTTGTGTGGGTTCAGGACTGATTAAGAGACTCCAATGATCAGGAACAATAAAGGAATGGCTCTTGTGCCAGTGCCAGGACAGGCACACTGAGCACAGCACAATCCACTTGTCCTTTATGCAAACTGTGATTCCTCTGAAGCTCTGGGTGCAAAAAAGCCTCTAATGAACCCTGGGGAACATATTCTGCAAATATACATGTACACTCAGCAGCTCAGGGCTTTCCTAAGGGCTAAATGAGTCTGTAAAACAATAAAAATATTGGAAAAAGAGAAGTTTTTGATGCAGAACTTTAGTCCTGGGTGTTCTTCCTGCAACAAGAGAGAACTGAAGGAATCTCCCAGCCCCTTTTCCTCATCTTGGGCATCTTTGTCATCTGAAAGAAATGATGATTTTGCCCCCTTGGGGACAGTTTGGGGTTTGTTTTATGCTCCCATCACCCTGCCCTCGATATTTGATCAGATTCTCTCTGTGTCACCTGCACTGGACTTGGTGCTGCCAGGAAATGCTTGAACAGTTGAGAAAGAGCCTCTGGATCTCTGAGTCCACCAGGAATGGCCACCCAAAGCCACCACAACTCCTTTATTTCCCCCTTGTTCATTCAAACTAACACCTTTTTAGCCCTACAAACTCACACAAATTGCATTTCAAAGCACAAAAAAAAAAACAACAAAACCAAGAAAGCAAAGCCCTTTTTTTTTTCTGTTCCACTTTTATAAGAGGTGAAAGAAACTTTTACCTGATTATTCCTACAAATATCACACTCTGCCCATCCCTCTGCTCTACTTTATTAAGGACTTGCTCTAAAATCAGCAGCACTCCATGCCAAGGACTGTTTTTCTACAACTTTAAGCTGAATTTCATTAAATTAAGAATACATAAAGCCTAAACCTTATTTTATTTCAATTGAAGTGCTCAGAGAAGTAGAAAGAATTGAGACATCAGTAATAACAGACTGGCAAGAGAGGAATTTATGGCCATGGAAATGCTGAGCCACTGCAATAGAAAAAAAACATTTCAGCCTTTCTATTAAAGTTACTCACATTAAAAAGTAATACAAGTTTGAAGTCCTTCAAGGTTTTACTTATTTCACCAGAGTGATGCCAACAAGCAGAGAGCTGAAAGGAAGGCCCTGCCCTCACCCAGCAGCTGTGAAACCAGGGCTGAGGGGGCTGCTTTTTATAAACAATTAATATTTCCATGCACTGAAGAGACAAACCCAATAAATGGGAGCCATCCAGGCACTTAAAGGAAGAGGACTGGGAGACTTTTGTGCCATTCACTCTCTGGATGCCTCAGCACAGACATTTCTCATCATGACCAAACAGAATTTTCCCAGGGAGGAACAAGCTCCAAGTTTGCATTTTCCAGACAATTCCATGCTCCTTCTTGCAGGAAGGATGGGAATAAACAATGCTGTAAATTCAATTTTCCTTCCAGACAGTTTCCAGTTTCCATGTCCCAGCCAAAGCAACCAGCAGCTGTAGGAAGCCTGAGGATTCTCCAGCTCTGAGGAGCTTTGATAGCCAATCTTGGCTCTGTTTAGCCTCTGCCACGAGCATTTTCACTTCAGTCAAGGTCAGAAATGTTGGAGAATTTTTCTTAATGCTGCCACATTGCCATTTGCCCTGGTGATGCACTTAGAGCTGGGCTTGGCAGCCCTAATTGATTTGCAGAGCTCTTGGGCAGAGGGTGAGCTGAAGTTCAACACCAGGGGGGAAAGGGCAGTTCAACACCTGCCTCTGGATCAACTCTCCTTTCTCTCTGCTCTGAGAGAAGGGAGGACATGAATTAAGGAAGCACAAGGCTTTGCCACTCATAATTCTGAGCTTTCCCTTCATTTACTGTATTTGTGTTAGAATTCTTATGCCAACATGGAGATTACTGAGCCCTGTTGGGTGAATGGAGGAGCAGAAGCAGGTTGGGAACTCCAAAACTGCCTTATGAACAGGCCCCACCTCACCATTATCTCCTCCTCCAACACTTCAGCTTCTATTTTTAGCAGTTTCCATTCATTCAGCACCTCACTAATCACACAGCTCCATTACCCACGGGCAGACAAGTACAATCTGCTCATGGGGGAGAACAGGAGCAGGAACATGAGCAGAAATCCAAAGGCTTGCACAGCATTTTCGGCACCTGATGCTGCAAGTCCCTCCACTCTCAATTACAAGGACCAGGATTACTCTAAACTTGAGTTTAAAATGTGACACCTGAAAGAATTGCTGTGATTCTTTCAGCTGCACAAAGACTCCTACAGGACTGTTTCCTGATTCAACTATTTGCAAGGGGAAGAGATCAGGGGTTCCCTCTCTCCTCATTTTCCAGTCCAGCACCCCTGGTCCCCACCAGTCCAGCCCAGTCCAAAGGGAGCTGCCAATCCTTTGGAACTCGTTCCTGCAGGACACAGTTGCTGGGGGGCTTTGCTTTTCCATTCCCTGGTTAGCAGTGATGTGGAAACATCCTCCTTGACTCATCCCTTGGAAACCTGGCCCATCCCATTCTCCTCTCCTGGCTGAGGTCAGGATGCCCCACTGACCCCACAGGGCCCAAGCAAAGCTGTTTTCCAAGGCAACAGAACTTTGTCTTCCCTAATCAGCCACATTAGAGAGGGAATTTCTATCTGCCTCTGCTGCATCCAGGGAATTTGTTCCTTCCCTTTCTGCTCTGAACAAAGCCCTGTGTCTGGAGCTGTTTGTTTGAGAGGTTGGGGCTCGGTAATGAAGCAGGAGCCGTTTGGTTCTCTTTTCATCAGCACAGTTAATGACAACGACCATAAGAACAGTCAGAACTGGGCCCCTTTGTTTTCAAACAGACTTTTTTTTTTTCCTTCCTTGTGTACACCAGACGATCTAAATTAATCTCTCCTCTTTAAGAATCAAAAATAGCTGTGATAGCCTTTCCCAGTTCTTGCCTCCTCCAAGTCTTTCAGTTGCCCTTTTCTTAAATGACCCGATTACATCCCACCTCCATCTGGCTCCTTGGCAGGGGACAGGAGGTGTTGGTGCTGCTGGTAGGGCAATTCCTACTCTTTAGCTCTTCCCAGAGGCCAGAAGGAGTAGTTTGCTTCGGGGAAATTATCCTCCCAACAGCAGCCCTAACTGAGGGAAGGGATATTTGAAAGGAGAGAGATTAGAGAGGAAAATAAACCAGAGTTTGCTCATCAGATCCGGATCTGAAAATTAAACTGGGTTTGCTTTGGGGAGCTAATTGAAAAGAAGCAGCACAAAAAAATTAATTTCATACTGAAAAGCAGTCCCAAACTCTGTCTTCTCCCTGCTCCAGCCTTGCCATCACCTTTTCTCTCAGGCTCTGGGTTTTCTGGTGCCCATTGCCAGTGGTGCCCACCCCAAGCCCCCTGGATCAAGGCAGGGAGGAGCTGTTTGCAGGCACACAGAGGAGGAGCAGCCCTTGCTCTGGGACACCCCTACAACCCCCTGTCTCCTGCTCATCAGTGGGCAAGGCTGGCAAGTCCACAACCAGAGATTTCTGCTGCTTTTATCCCAAGTCTGCTCCTGGCCACAAAGTCCTTCCCAACCAGAGAAAGGGGTCACAACCCTCTTGCTGCTGCCCAGCAGCTCCCCCTGTGCTGAGCACAAAAAGGGACTCCTGAAGCATTTCAGCTGCTCCTTTCTTCTCTCCAGAACTTCTAGACAGATCCTGATAGTCTTGTCTCACCCCCTGCAGGGTCTGGAAGAGGGATGTTCTCCTCTTGGGTGGTCACACAGAGCCTCAGTCCCTCCTGTCAGGGCTGGAGAGAGCTGAGCACACCCAGGAATTATGGCCTTGGAGAGGGAATCTCTGAGGACTCTGGAAATGAAATAAAGAGAGGTTGGTGTAAAGTGCATAAATATCCCCTCCAGCCTGGTGTGACAGCCCAGCCTCGTGCCAGCCCCTCTCCCTTGCACTGCAAATGTTTACATTGAGCTGAAAGATTCAGCTGAATTTTGAGCCTGGAAAATCCAAACGTCATTCAGGCTGCAGAGAGAGCCAGAGCAGGGAGACAAAAAGGGAATTAGTTCCAGGGATGAGGAGAGACAAACCCCTCACATTTAACAGTTCCCTCTGCAAGCTGCAGAATCCCATCTCTGTGCCTTTGAGGAGTGTTTCTATCCCTGAGTTCCAGCCCTGTTTGCTCTGGAAGCAGCACCAGAATGGTTTGAAGTGGGGAAAGGGAAAGACAACAATTGCACGGGGAAAGGGGAAAGGGGAAAGGGGAAAGGGGAAAGGGGAAAGGGGAAAGGGGAAAGGGGAAAGGGGAAAGGGGAAAGGGGAAAGGGGAAAGGGGAAAGGGGAAAGGGGAAAGGGGAAAGGGGAAAGGGGAAAGGGGAAAGGGGAAAGGGGAAAGGGGAAAGGGGAAAGGGGAAAGGGGAAAGGGGAAAGGGGAAAGGGGAAAGGGGAAAGGGGAAAGGGGAAAGGGGAAAGGGGAAAGGGGAAAGGGGAAAGGGGAAAGGGGAAAGGGGAAAGGGGAAAGGGGAAAGGGGAAAGGGGAAAGGGGAAAGGGGAAAGGGGAAAGGGGAAAGGGGAAAGGGGAAAGGGGAAAGGGGAAAGGGGAAAGGGGAAAGGGGAAAGGGGAAAGGGGAAAGGGGAAAGGGGAAAGGGGAAAGGGGAAAGGGGAAAGGGGAAAGGGGAAAGGGGAAAGGGGAAAGGGGAAAGGGGAAAGGGGAAAGGGGAAAGGGGAAAGGGGAAAGGGGAAAGGGGAAAGGGGAAAGGGGAAAGGGGAAAGGGGAAAGGGGAAAGGGGAAAGGGGAAAGGGGGGCTTGAGGTGCTGCAGAGCCCGAAGAGCTCCAGGGCTGCAGCCACTGCCTGGCTGAGAGCACTGCTTTTTATTTTAAGGGGAGCATTAATTGATTTCTAACTGTAATCACAATTAGGGGGTGTCATCCTGATTAATGCAAGGCTTGATTAACACACAGGAACGTGCCACTGTTTTCATTGTGGGAAGAAGAGATGAAATATGTTTTTATGCCATGGCTGGAGTGATAATTTCACTGTAGAACACGGTGCTAATGCAAGGCAATTAATCACCTATTTTGGTAATTTACAGCAATAAATTATTCCTCATGGCACAGAATGCACTTGTGGAGATGAAATTTAGGGCTGGAGGATGTACTTGGCTTTACCTATTACACGGTTCAGCTTTATGTACTTGACACAGCAGTTGGAATTCCTGGGCTGCAAAGCACCTTTGTGCTGATTTTTAGAGCTCCTGCTATACAAAAGAGCCACATCACCTGGAGATTTACCATTATTTGTACTTATTTATAGTGCTGCTCTTCACTTAAATCAAGGCAGGGCCTTGGGAAGAGCTTCAGGACCACAGTCAATTGAAACCTGGCATTTTCTAAGGATGCAATTTTAGAGTTGGTCTTGGGAACTTTCCTACTTATTTTCCTCCTGCTAAACACGACCACAGAGAGGGAAGGACAGAAAAAAAAACAAGCTCAAAGCCTTGATTAGAAGGCAGCAAACTTTGAGAGGGCTACAATTAGAATAACTCCACACACCAAAAAGTCCAACAGCTCTGCTTTTGTCTTCAGGGGACAGAGCACCACTGGCACTTCTGCCAAGTAAGGGACTCCCAGGAGGATTAAAAGCACTCACAAATCCAGCTGTATTCCCCTTTTTATTTATGAAATTGTGACTTTGTTTGCCATCCTGTCTGCCCCATAAATGGCAATTTTTGCCTTGTTTTACATAGGGATTAAAACCACATCAGAGTTAAACACCATGTAGGGTAAGTCAGAATCACACAGACTGTCCTGAGTTGGAAGGGACCCCACAAGGATTATCGAGTCCAACTCTTAAGTCCCCACAGCTCAGGAAATCAGTGGAATCCTGTTGAGTTTTGCTACAGGAAGACACAGCCCTCAGTGTTTGGGGTGGTTTTATTTTCTATTTCTGCTCTGTTTGTACATGGCTGAGGGCAAAGAAAAGGAGCATCTTCCACACAGGACTTTGATGAGCAAGTCATGGCACTGTGAATGAGGCAAAGCATCCCTGGGGAGGGTGATAAGGACCTGCCCAATGGCCATGAGGACTCGAGGACCTTCATTCTCCTGCTCTGCTCAAACATTTACCCAGGCAGGAATGGCAGCTGAACACAACACCAGGACCTGCAGAGGAGCAGATAAAACTGTTGTGGCTCCAGGAGAGGGGGCTCAGTCCTAGGGAGGGTTTGCAGCTGCCCACTGTGCCCTGCATGATGGGCAGGGGAGGTGCTGAAAGGAACCAACAGACAGACCATAAAGAGAAAAGCAACGAGGCTGGAGAAGGGACTGGAGCACAAGTGCTGTGGGGAGAGGCTGAGGGAGCTGGGGGTGTTCAGCCTGGAGAAGAGGAGGCTCAGAGGTGACCTCAGCACTGTCTGGAACTGCCTGAAGGGAAGTACTGGCCAGGTGGGGGTTGGTCTCTTCTCCCAGGCACTCAGCAATAGGACAAGGGGGCACGATGGGCTCAAGCTCTGCCAGGGGAAATTGGAGATCAGAAAAAACTTCTTTGCAGAGAGAGTGCTCAGGGATTGGAATGGGCTGCCCAGAGAGGGGGTGGATTCCCCATCCCTGGAGGTTTTTCAGCTGAGCTTGGCCATGGCACTGAGTGCCATGATCTGGTAAAGGGACTGGAGTTGGACCAAGGGTTGGACTTGATGATCTTGGAGGTCTTTTCCAACCCAATCCATTCTATGAAACAACTGAGATGGGCTCTTACAATGGGCACAGCTGCTCAGGAGCAGCCTTGATGCCAGCCTGCCTAAATCACACTCCTATGGATTGGTACCAGGGCAGAACAAACCCTCAGCTCTGCCTGGGCACAGAGAACAGGGCAGGGCCACGGTGGTTTCTCTGTTGTGATGCCTGTTATTACATCAACTCCTGGTTTTTGGAGCTCCCAGCCTTTCCCTACCACTTTTCCCAAGAAAATAGGGGGTTATTGAAATAGAAACCTTTGGCCCATTACAGATTTCCATGGAAAAATTTGAAAATCATTCCAAAAAAAACCCCCAGTATTTGGCTTTGATGCATTCCAGTTTTTCCATTTAGTTTTTTCCCCCTCCTGCAAAGAAATCACTTTCATTTTCTTGCTGGAGAACCCAAATACAAACAAACTGATTTTTGCCCTGGCCACACCAAAATTAAGGTCATATTGAAGGGGAAAAGCAAGGCAGGACCTGCTGCAAACATTCCCAAATGCTGCTGTGAGATGGCAGCAGGTCCTGTGGGTGGCTGTGCTGCTTTATGGACACCAGGCAGCAGTTTGGGGGGAAGGAGCACGATCAGATTGTTGGAGGTGACCTCCCATCCAGCACTGGGCAAGTAATTCCTGCCAGTCCCTTCTTTATTGAACCTGACAACCTGTGCTGGGCCACAGCACATCTTCCCACAAGGCAGCAAATGATGAGTTCAAGAGATCACTTTCCTCTGGCACTTCCATTTAAATCATTTACCACCCTTGCTGATGGCTTTAATAACAAAATAAATGATAAACCTTTATATTCTCATATTTCCTTCCTTTTGAAGGGCTCCAGGCCCTTTGCAGAGATGAACACACCAAGCACAGGTCCCTCCTCAGACATTAGACAGAAACAATGAGGTTGCAGTGGAAACCTGGCAGGGCTGGAATGCATCATGTGCATCAAACTATTAGTGCTAATTAATCTTGGGGACAACACCCAGGAGCAGAGAGTGGTGAATCCCCTACAATGCCCCAGTGGGAGCCTGTTAAACTCAGCTGAGTCCTGACCATGCACCTGCAAAGAGGGTGGTGGCTGCTCTGGAGAGAAAAGCTTCCAAAGGGATGCAGAAATCCCCAGCACACACAACTGCCCTCCCTTTCACCTGCTTGCCCTGAAATTAGTTTGGTTTCTGTGTGTCAAAGTGCAGCACAATCACCCCCGGGGCCTCTGCCCAAAGAGCCCAGGCAGGGGGGCAACAACGCTGAGGAGTTTGATGTTCTAACAGTCCAACCCCCAGCAAAATGCCACTGCCTGGGGCTGCTTCTCCCCTGGCAGCTGGTGGGGCACCTGTGTTTGGCAGGCAGCAGGGAGGGGTGGCATCCTGGCATTCCATTAGGGTGGCCAAGTGCCAGCTCATCCCAGGGGGATCCCAGCATTCCATCAGGGTGGGCACAGGTGCCAGCTCCAGCTCATCCCAGGGGGATCACAGCATTCCATTAGGGTGGACACAGGTGCCAGCTCATCCCAGGGGGATCACAGCATTCCATCAGGGTGGGCACAGGTGCCAGCTCAGCCCAGGGGGATCCCAGCATTCCCTCAGGGTGGACACAGGTGCCAGCTCAGCCCAGGGGGATCCCAGCTTTCCATCAGGGTGGACACAGGTGCCAGCTCAGCCCAGGGGGATCACAGCATGCCATCAGGGTGGGCACAGGTGCCAGCTCAAGCTCATCCCTGTTCAGCTCAGGGCAGCACCACAGCCAAGAGGGCTCCTCTGGGTCATCCTGGTCAAACCACCTCACCTGCCAAGCAGATGCCAACCAGGACTGAGGCAATGCCACCCCCATCCCTGCCACCAGCCATTCCCTGCCCAAGAGGCTGTGGAAGTGAATTCTCCCTTCAACCCTGCCCATCCCAGCTGGTAAATGTGCCAGGGGGAAGAGCTGGGTGTCACCACATGGCATGGCACTGGCTGGGGGAGCAGCTCTGGTATCCCCACCTCTGGTTTCACCTTGCTCAGCCTCTGCTCTCACCTTGCCTTGCAGCACAAAGCAGATCCTCACATTGGTGGGTTTAACACAGACTGGCACTCCCTTCAGAGCACCTTGTGCCTCCCTCTCCCTGCCCACTCACAGCACTTTGGGCACAGAAGGTGGAGCGAAGCAGAGCTGGGCAAGCTCCTCTCTACATCCTGCAGAACACACAGGTGGTGCCAGCCAAAATGCTGCATCTTTTTCCTCCAGAAAACACAAAGATTTCACCCCTCAGGCAGATTTCAGAGCTCAGAGCACCCTGGTTGTGCCTGGCACTGCCCACACAGTGAAATATTTGCACACATCCAGCCCTGCAGGGAACTGGCCCCAGAGTTTCTCTACAGCTGGGGCTGCACAGCAAAGATGCAAATAATTCCTCCAACCACCCTGTCCTTCAGAAGCATTTAATACACCCCATGTGTGGCAGACAAATAGGCTCTTTCTTCTCATTTTAACTGGCAAAGAGGAAACAAATTATAAGCCTGTCCCAAAAAGACAGGAGGAAATAGATTTGAAATTATATTAATCCTTAAAAGCATCTGCCATCTGTGCTCTGTGAGGCTGAGCAGGGCAGGGCTCAGCTGCTCCCACCCTGCCCCCTGAGGTGCCAGAGCTGGAAGGGGCAAATTTGGGGCTCTAAACCTGCCACTTGCCAGCACAAGAGCCAAGAGCTGCAGTGCCAGGGGAGGTGCTGGGCCAGCTCATTCCTGCCCTCATCACAAGATAAATGGGAGCCCATTAAAGAACCCTGAAACCCACCCTGCTCCCAGTTTATATTCCTCATTTAAGCGACTGAAATGAGGCAGTTTGAGTGAGTTCAGGCACAAGTGGCTGGAACAGATTCATTAATCCTCCAACTCATGCCAGTTCCTTTCCAAAATCCATTCTCCCACACCCTGCTCCGTTTATTCCAACACACCCCTTAAGGAAATGAACTTTAAAATGCTGCTTTTCTAATAAACAGCATCAATTTGCCTAATTATACCTTGATGACATTGACATGCTGTTAAATTTCAGTGGTTTTTGAACCCTCGTCCACTCAGAGATAAAGTTCTTTGGAGATCTGACTCCCTGTCACTGGAGTTCCTCCTTGCATTTCATTCCAAATGAACAGTGAGTGATTAGAAAATCTGCAGAGCTTCCTCATCACAAAAATAATTACTGTCTGGTAGCCTAGAAAGTCCTAAAGTAATCTGTGCTAATTGAAACTGTAAAATATCTGCTTCTCCATCAGCTTGTTCAATACCTTGGATAAAACACAGCCCCCTGAATTCAGCTCCTCTGATCTGGATTATAAATTCTCCTCATTCTCTCTCTCACAGCATTTAAAAACTGGAAGTGCTGATATTAATTATTTTAATTTTTTTTTTGGCAGTCATTTCCTGTAATAAAATTCTCCTCCCTTAGGGAATTATACATCAATCAATCCAACTTTTCTTGTGTCTTTGATGAAATAAGACATTCCAGCCTGTACTTGAGCCTTCAATTCCCTCTCTTCTTTTGGAGGCAACATCAACAGGCAACAATCCTTCCAAACTCCCTCCTAACAAGCTCTATAACCAATGGCCCAGAAAAAGAAGCCCCTTGCAGGTTCTCACACAGACACTTGAGAGAGTTTAGTCCAGGCTGGTTCTCACAACTCCTGGAAATTCCTATTATATATAGTTTTAACCCTGTATAATTTTTACTCACTGAAAACTCCACCTCTGGGGCTGAAAGAAGCACCACAGATCCTGGTTTGGTGCTGCACAGAGGGAACCAAGTGAAATGCTGAAGTCTCAGAGGCTGAATTTCCACAGAAACTGAGGGAATGGAGTGTCCTGTCCCTGCTGAGCTGCAATAAGGTGGGAATCAATTCAAAGGTTTTCCCCTCCTCTTTCTCTGCTTCTCCTGTAAATGCTCAGCTCTCCTTTTCTAATATATCAGAGGGGTGGAAAATACAGAAGCACTCGAAGGTGAGAGCAGGCAAATGGTTCTTGCAGAGAGCTCATTATCTGGTACAGCTCCCTGTGATCATCCCGAGAGGAAACACTCCCAGTCCTGCAGGAGAGGCACAAAGGGTGGCCTGGGTGTGCTCACACAGAACTCCAGCTGGGCACTGCCAGGGGAGGGAATTCAGGATTAAAGCAGGAGTTGAGGGCCGGGTGATCCTCCCGTGGTGGTGGAGAACAGCCAGGAGGAGAGGGGGAAACCAGCTGATGAAACCAATCCTGCCACCTGCTTTCCTTCAGACTTCCCTCCCCTCACCCCTTCCTCCCACTGCCCTGCAAAGTGCTGATGGTTTCACGAGTCTGTTCCCTCTTCTGTTTTCTCTGCAGCGTTTCACAGAACAGATTCTGTAGCAGCTACACTGACCCACCTTCCAAATAACATTTCAGAGCAGTGCCCCGATCTTGAACTCTCCGAGTCACTTCCCAAGCATCCCAGGCATGGAATTTGCCAGGAATGATGCACAGAGCCACATGAGCAACCATTTGGCAGCAGCTTCTTGGATGCAAATTGATGCTCTCTCCCAACCCTGGGCATATGCTGCTAAGGAGGAGTCTGCCAATTGCCAAGTTCACAAAGGAAAAGCAAAATACTTGTTGCTGCACCAGCCTCATCCACCAGGAAAGGAGGAAGCACAGAGTTCTCATCCCAAATGTTTACTTTTTTATAAATATGGCCTTAATTGCAGCATCAGCTTCAAAGCCCAAAGGCCTCCATCTCCTGAGGATACTTTGAAAGCATCTTGCTTTGCAACCAGATGAATTCCATCAGCAAAGCCAAAGCCAGAGAGCATCACTCCCAGCTCTGGGTGGTTTCTGTTTCAAAACAAACTGTGTGGAGATGCTCTCATTGTTCTTCTGGGATGGGCACAGTTTATATCCAGCATGAGGCCATTCAGCTGTTCCACAACTATTGCCCTTCTCGTGGGACCCAAAGTATTTCCAGCTTCCTGGAGCTGTTTATGTTTGGCTCAGTCTTTCCCCTCCAGTCTCTCTGAGGAGTCCCAGACTCCACCAAAGCTCTGTCTCAACCACACAACTAATTCCACTTTTCACACATTCCCTCAACTCCTCACCAGGAGGTGACACCTCCCATGGAAAACTCCCCAGCTTTGCACACAAAGCCTCATCCAGAGCCAGGGGTGTTGGTGGTCCCTGGAGCTCTGACAAGGGAATCAGCAAAGCAAAGCCTCAGATTTCACAGGTCCTGAGTGAAAAATGAATGGGAACTGAACCCTCAGTAGCTCAGATTTCAGGAGGATTGGTATGGCTTGATACAGAGTTAATTAGGCATTAAAATAGTCCCATCAGAGCTAGGAAAATATCATCCATAAATCTCTCTGCTGCCTCATTAGCCTTTAGGACAGCAGCTCCAAGTAAATCAATTGATTGAAAAAGAAACCAGGAGGAAGAGTCAAGATTATTTAGAAATCTCTATTCCTGCTTCAGTCACTAGAGAATGGTAGTTTATTTCTCTCCCTCCCAATCCCCATTCCAGGGAACACTGAGGGGCCAAACATCTGCTCCCCCTGTGCTACCAAGGCCTGGATTCTGTTTCTCCAAATCCAATTTATACCCAATATTCTCCTACTCTCCTCACAGAGAGCTCATATTTTACTTTTACAGACTTCAAACTTGAATCTGAGTCACCAAGAGGAGGGAACTGTTGGAACCAGAGGAGAAAACAGAAATGTGATGACTGGGGGTTCTTGCAGCAAAGAAAAGGTATTAAAACATGACTTAGTGGGTAGAAGATGATGCTGCATAAGGGGGCAAACCCCAAAGACAGACGGGGGGGGCAAACCCCAAAGACAGACGGGGGGGGGGGGGCAAACCCCAAAGACAGACGGGGGGGGGGGGCAAACCCCAAAGACAGACGGGGGGGGGGGGGGCAAACCCCAAAGACAGACGGGGGGGGGGGGGGGCAAACCCCAAAGACAGACGGGGGGGGGGGGCAAACCCCAAAGACAGACGGGGGGGGGGGGCAAACCCCAAAGACAGACGGGGGGGGGGGGCAAACCCCAAAGACAGACGGGGGGGGGGGGCAAACCCCAAAGACAGACGGGGGGGGGGGGCAAACCCCAAAGACAGACGGGGGGGGGGGCAAACCCCAAAGACAGACGGGGGGGGGGGGGCAAACCCCAAAGACAGACGGGGGGGGGGGGGCAAACCCCAAAGACAGACGGGGGGGGGCAAACCCCCAAAGACAGACGGGGGGGGGCAAACCCCAAAGACAGACGGGGGGGGGGGGCAAACCCCAAAGACAGACGGGGGGGGGGGGGGCAAACCCCAAAGACAGACGGGGGGGGGGGGGCAAACCCCAAAGACAGACGGGGGGGGGGGGGCAAACCCCAAAGACAGACGGGGGGGGGGCAAACCCCAAAGACAGACGGGGGGGGGGGCAAACCCCAAAGACAGACGGGGGGGGGGGCAAACCCCAAAGACAGACGGGGGGGGGGGGGCAAACCTAAAGGTGAAATGTTTAATGGTGAAGAGAGAAAGCACTCGAGAAACTAAGGCACAGCTTTTGAATTAACTTGCTCCTAAAGCAGAGAATAGAGACCAAGTCAGTGAATCTGTGCTAATCTTAACGAGCTGTGGATCTTCTCCACGTGCACCGTTTGTCCACCTCCTCTGCCAGGGGTGCTGTGACTGCCCCTCACCCAAACACACCCTGTGTTCTCACGTGGCTGTCACTGGAGCATCACTGAAGTGACAACGGGGTGGAGTAACCCCTGCCTGGGTGGGCTGGGAGAGGGGGAATCCTCCCCTGCAGCTTCCTCCTCAATGATCTCATGCCAATCAGCACAAACACCCCCCAGCCTCACCCACGGTGCTGCTTCCCGTGGCACGCTGGCATTTTCAGCCCTAATTTCCCTTTGGCTGCTCTGCAGAGCCGTCACTGCCTTGAACATTCAAACAGAGCTCTCTGACTTCCAGCCGAGGGTGAGCCTGCCTTGGGGTGCAGGTGGGACACCAGGGGTGGCTCCTCCTGCAGTAACAGCTCCCACTTCAGCACCACCTTTTGCATCCAAGGTCAGTGACTGCCAGCACAGGGGCCCTCATCTACACTCCAATTACTCAGCGCTCCTAATTACCAAGCGGGACGAACTGCACTGCCCTTGTCACACCAATAAATGTGGTCATTGCAGTATTTAAATAAGAAAGCTGGGAATGCTTTCAAGAGTTGAAAGCATCGTTTCCCTAACAGCGAATTCCAGAAGTCTTGAGACTCCTGTGAATAACAAATGTCCCCTCCGAGATTTCAGCGATCTCAGTGAGGCACAAACCCACTCACAGCACGATCCACGCAAACATCCCTGTGTCTGCTTTTCCCTGGTTCCCTTGGACTCCTTGACCAGAAGTCACACGAATTAGAGAGTTGTGGACTTTTTTACATTTTTCAGACTGCTCTTTATGCACTAGGTCAGTATAAGAATGTCAATATTCCTTTATAAGTACAAATCTTAGGCAGGAAATCTTCCTTTAAAGTTAAAGCTTTGGCTCTGCTACTTTGGTGTGTTCCTGATGTCTGAATGTTTCTTGGCTCCAGCATCCCAGACAGGACCAGGGCACCACAAGGACACCACTTTCATCATCATAATATTTACAGTAATACATTTAAATTTATCAGATGGGAATATTTCAATTACTTTCAGTTAGCACAAGTAAACTCACAGAATTTCTGCCATCCCCCCTTTCTCAAGGCACAAATGGCTCTTCAAGACATCTGGTGATATTCCCCTTGTATTGTATTCATCAGAGTGGACACCACCACCCCCCTGAGAAGCCTCCAAGCCTTGGGGACACTTGGAGCTCCTTTCCTTGGATGGTTTTCCCCCCAGGGCTCAGTGCCCGTTGGCCCCAGCCCCACACAGGAGCCTGTGCAAACTCCCAGCCTGATGTGCCCCTTATCTCTGCCCTGCACAAACAGCTCCTGGGCTGACCTTTCAACTAATCTAATCCTCTGGAAACAGTATTTGCTTGGGGTTTGCTCCCTGGCCAGTGTTGATACGATGCAGGGGGAAGGGTTGGGAAGCACCAAAAATGCCCAGTACAAACTCCTCCTGGGGGCAAAGATTTCATCAAGGCAGCAGAACAATGAACCCCAAAAAGAAAACGTGCTCAGACCATTCCCATTTCTTTCCTTCCTTCAAACCAAAGGAAATTAGTGGCAGGCCTAAAGCTGCATTTCTGCAAACTAAAGAGGCAGACAGAGCAGGGAGGGGTTTCAATGCTCCCACTGGAGGAATCTTTGCACAGTTGAAGCTCAACAGCAGGAAACAACTTGGAAGTGGAAGCTCCTTCAGACAGCAGAGCAGGAACCCAGCACTGATGCTCTGAGTGACTCCTTCAGAGTAATTCTCTTTCTCTACATATCTTGCTTTATTTTCTCAACTAAGTAAGTGCAAGAATTAGGAGAAGCACCAAAGCCACTCAAGAAAATGTTGGTGCCATTGAAGTCACAGAGAAATGTGGTGTCTGTGGAGTGAAAACTTCACCCAAGATGTTCTCTGGGCTCTGCCCTGGCTCAAACAGCCATTTCTCAATCTAGCCCAGAAAGAGCAAATAAACAGCCCTGGCTCTCTGGAGAGACACCAGCCACAGATGTTTCTATTTCAAGTAAAACCAAACTGCAAAGTCAAGCGAGAAAATAAAATAAATAAACACAAAGCAAAGAAAACAATCCCCAAGCCACAGAAAAAAAAGAGGATTTAAACTTCCACCAGCAGCCAGTACAGGCAGATAAAAGCTGCAACCAGATGGAATTTGCCAGCCCAGAGCTCTCCCTTCCAGCCACTGGGAGAGGGCAGATGGGCACTGGAAAATGCCTGTGTGGAACCCACAGGAGCAACATGGAGATCTTTCTCACCAGCTCCCAACACCCAAACCTGAACCATTTTCAGCTCAATCTCTCAGCTCATGGACAAACTCAGTGCTGAAGTTCCACAGCCAAATTCTCCCAAACAGAAGAACCTTTGCAAGCCTGTCCAGAGAAGTTCATTTCCTGCTTTCTTCTCTCCATTGGTGACACACAGACCCTGAATCCCACCCAGGGAACAACCTCTGCATTAATGAAAGCCCAAAAGTCAGACAAATTCTCATACCTTGAGTAAACCTCAGGACCTGCCCATGTGCACCCCCACTGGTCCATGGCAGAAAAGATAATTGAGCTTAAACCTTTCTTCTCATACACTAAATTCAGATTTCCTCGTGTTTGCCTGAGGTTACACCCCATAAAATCAGCACCTCTCCTCTGACACTGCTCCTCATTAAGGGGCAGGAACTTGATCATGCACCTGCAGCTTTAACTCTTCACCCTGTTATTGTTCAACTCAGCACAAGCAATAAAACCTCACAGAGGGGCAGATCTTGTTGTTTGTAGGCTTGAGAAGCAAGAGCCAAGGGTTGGCAGTTGGCTGAGCTGGAGAATTAAAAGCAGGACTCCATGACCTGCTGCTTCTCTCTTTTGTTTAACCCCCTTCAAGGAAAAAAAAACACATTAATTCTGCAACAGCCACGAGTTAATTGCAAATAAATTGATGGAGCTGGAGCTGAAGGTTAATTCACCTGGCTGAATAAACCAAGGTTGGAGCTGCTGTTTCTGTGGGTGGGAGGGTGCAGAGGATTGACCATTCCCCTGGAATTGGAGCCCCTGGAGTGCAGACCCTGCAGGGCCAGGAGCTCCTGTGAGGCTGGAAGTGCCCAGCACCTTCCAAAGAGGGGTGTGCTGACCTTGGATCCTTCCCACCCACAGCAATCCCAGCCAGGGGCAGCTCCCAGCCCTGATCCCAAACCTTTCACTGGAGTTTGGCAAGTGCAGGGCAAGAAAACTCTTCATTTCAGGCTCTGTTTGTGTTTCTGTTTCACCAGGCAGGGGAGGAGGATGTTCTGAGCAAGGTTTCATAGAATCATAGAATGGATTGGGTTGGAAAAGACCTCCAAGATCATCAAGTCCAACCCTTGGTCCAACTCAAGTCTCTTTACCAGATCATGGCACTCAGTGGCACGGCCAAGATCAGCTGAAAAACCTCCAGGGATGGGGAATCCACCCCCTCTCTGGGCAGCCCATTCCAATGCCTGAGCACTCTCTCTGCAAAGAATTTTTTCTGCTCTCCAACTTCAATTTCCCCTGGCAGAGCTTGAGCCCATCGTGTCCCCTTGTTTGTGTACAAACACACCAGAAAGTGTGAAATCACCCCCAGTGTTTGTCCACAACTCCAGAGCAGGGTGGGAAGTGCCCCTGGCAGGTGGGAGAGGACACAGGAGGGAAGAAAACCAATGGGCAGATGGAACAAATATCTATATTGGGAGATAACAGCTGGAATAACAGAGCCAGGCTCTGCAGAGCTGTGCCTAAAAATCAGGGATTCTGGTCTGAGAGGAACACAAGAGGTAAAAATAAAATAAAATCAGGAATTGAAACAAAAAGGAAGTTTTCCTGGCTCTTACAGCAGAAACAAAGATTAGAGAACAGACAGAACGAGCAGAATCTCACTGGTTCATTTGCAAATACATCCCAGCTCAGCCTTCCTTTTGCTATGACAAACAAAGCACAGGTTGTAGCCCCCAGTTTTAAGTCCCAGCCTGTTCCCTCAGTCCTTCTCTTGCTGTCACTGCCACAGAGCCAAGGCAGGTGGCAGATGCTGCAGAGGCACAAATAAACCCAAAGCTTTTGCACAATTCACTCTGAGGTGAGTGCCTTTGTCGGGGATGCAGAACTGAAGGGGCTCCTCGCTGGATTCCTTAAAGGATGGAAAGAACAAACATCTTATTACAACAGAAGTTTTGTTGGGAAAAGCCTCTCAAAGGAAGCAACTTTGAGAAGTCTGATCTCACCTGTGTTTCTGCCTGGGTGGGCAGGTGGTGCCACCTCTGCCCAACCCACAGCAATGCCCAAGCACAGGTCGGACAGTTCTCTTTGCTCTGCCCTCTCCTTTTTTTCCCCACCTCCCTCCCAAGAAACAGGCTCCAAACAAAGGGATAAACACGCTCCCAAAGAAGGCACCACAAACAGCCATTAGAGCACTTCAATAGGGAACAACAGTTTGTAAGGATTCCATAATAGAGCTGTCAGAGCTGCTTTGTGTACACACTTGTTGCTCGGAACAAACGCTTTTATCTTGAAAGGTCAGGTTGGAAGTGTTCCCTCCACCCCTCCTGACACTTTCCCCCCTCCCAAAGCTCCTGGAGGTGGTTGCTATGCCGGGGGGAACTTGGATATTTGGTATGGAACAGGAGAAAGTGGCTTGTTTTGATTTTAGTTTCAATATTTAGACACGATTTGCATCTAATTAACATGCTCATCGGTTCGTTACAAAAACGCATCACGGAGCCCACGGTGGCTTTGTTCGAATGTGACATCCAAGACAATGACGAGCTCCCTCCTCTCGCCTCAAAATTAGCAACAGCTCTGCTGAAGGAGGAGGAGGGTTCCCCCTGATTTGCAGATAATCGTCCCTGTCTCCCAGAAAGAAAAGGGAAATCTCCTTGGAAAGTCCTCACGGGGACCCAAATGCTCAGATGGAGACTCAAACCCCCCCAAAGTGACACCAAAATAAAGTGTTGGGCAGCACAAGGACACTGAGAAATGACCCCGATGAGCACTTTTAATAGATTTAAAGCACTTTGCCAGTGTGGCCAATGGTATTGCCACCAGCAAACCCACATTTCCCCCAGTGTGTCCCACTCCTGTCTGTGCCAGACAGGACATTTCCCAAAGAGAAAGGCCCATCCAAGCCTTGCTCCCACCTCATCTCCCAGCCAGGTACCCCAAGGCATGAGCTGAGCTGGACACAACTAAAGCTCTCCACAATAACTGGAAATTACAGACCATCAGGGGATGAAAAAAATCCAATTCTCTTAATCCTTTTGGGACACTGTTCCTTGGCAAGGGTGTGACCCACCCAAACACACAAAGGGAAAGGAATTCAGCAATTCCTGGTTATCATTTTATCTCCTCCTCTTTTCCTTTGCTTCTGCCCCCCAACACACAGACATATAAACAAAGGAATACACCTCAGGTGGATTTAAAATCACACCCAGAACTGGGGTGGGGAGTCAATAAAAAGTGTAAATCCCATCCAAAGAGTTGTCTGTGTGGATAATTCACTCCCTGTCCCTCTGGCTGCTCAGGGGGAGCAGCACCAATTTTGTACCTGCTCAGAATAACTGAAAACAAAAGGGTGGAAGAGCTGAAATTTAAGTCTCCTCTGCTTCCCAGCTCATCCTTCCCTTCAGTGATCCATCACCCCCCTCCTGTGTCCAGGTGACTTCAGGTGCAACCAAGACTGGCTGAGAAATCCGAACAAAAATCGATAGACACGTTTCAAAAAGCATCAGACAAATGGGCTTGTTCTCTTCAAAACTATCTTTCAGGCTTGAAAAGGAAGAAAGGACATGTACAAAAGATCTGTGGACTGCAAAAAAAAGAGAAAAAAAAAAGGAAGATTATTAAAAAGTGTCCATTGAAGTGTGTCCAAATCAGAGAACAATCTCTCAAGCATCAGGAAGGGAGGAGAGGCCACGGTTCAGCCCAGACACAAAACATTCCCACTCTCTGGCTCTCACAAAGGGCCTGAGAAGCAATGGGGCATTTTCTCACTTTGGAGAACGGTTTCCAACACAATAAACTTCCATAATAGCCCCAAGATGTAAAGCTAATCAGATAAGACATTCACAGAAATCAAACCTGAGCCAGTTGCCACCTTGACAGACTTTCCTATTGATAATTTCTTGACCTCTTTCCTTGCAGAGGATCCTGCTCCCTCACAATCTCTTTCAACACACCCTGCTCTTGTTTCCAAGCATTTCCCTGAGCTCCTGGATGGCTTCAGTGAGGACAAAAGTGGGGAGCAGCTTTGGTGTGAAGCCAAGAGCTCTGGGCTGGGACACAGTGAAGGGTAAAGTGGCTTTCCCAAGGTTTATGCAGTGAACTATTTTTCGGAGTTTTCTTCTTTCTAAAGGACTTGTCTGCCTTCAGGTGAATGTTAAAAAGGAGTTAGTGTTCAGGAGCTTGTAGCCTGGGATTATATTAATCAATATGTAATCAGGACATCTTCATGGATCAAGATCCACAGGCAGTGCAACTCTGTACAAAGTCCTCTGCAAGAAAGTTTGTCATTCCAGCTGCCATCATTAGAGATCAGCAGCTCCAGAGGAGGGTCTGCCCAAATCTGGCCTCATTGTGACTTCCAGTGAGGCCCAGAAACCCCCAAGGGGCAGGAGAGGAGGTGCCACCTTGGTGGAGGAGCAGCAGCATTGGATGGAGTCACAGCCAAACTGCAGGAGCTGCCAGAGACACAGAGGATGGACTGGGAGGAGGGAGGACAGGCTGGAGGGGATGCTCTGTGCCATCCACCCTGAGGGATGAGCTTCATGCCAACACTGACACCCAGAAAACACCCCCCATGTGTCCTGCACAGCCTTTGGGCAGCCTCATGCCCAGTGGAGGGGGGGGCAGCACTGCCAACATCCCCCTGGGGCAACTCACAAGGAGGAAGGGCCAAGAAGCATTTTTTCCAGTTATTTCATGCTGTTAGAGTGGGATCAAAGCCCTTCAGAAGGCAGATAATTTAAGATATTCAGCCATGATTGTACAAGATATATATTTATTACTTCATATAAATATTTATTATATATTATATCAGCTATAATATATTCTGGTTCTACTCAACTCCCTTCAGAACACACAGAACCTGCACTGCCCCCTCCCCCTGGTGAGAACTAGATGACTTTTTGGCCTGAGCACAGTACAAGATTTTAAGGGAGTTTGCTTGTCATTGGAACAGGTCTGGTCCATTAGCTGGAGCCTTGAACTGCATTTTTCCTCCTTTAAACCAAACAAACATTCTCAGAGCAAGTGTCTGCCACCGAGAGCTGAGGGCAGGGAAACAGCAGATGTCTCAGTAGCTGAACCTGCAGTGGTGACAGGGCTGGGTTTGTTCCAAGGAGTTTGGAGAGAGGCAGTTCTGTGTCACATCTCAGGGTGGCAGACGCCAGGAATGCAGAGCCCACACCTTACCTTGGGCTGCCAAGTCTGTGAGATCCAATTTCAAGTTTTTTTGCTGCTCTTCATTTGGGTTCAGTGAGCTTAACTCACTTTTAATGGCACAGTTAATTGCCTAATTGTGAAAGTGAGACTGAATCTACCTGTTAAACATCATCCTGGAGGAAAAAAAAGTCTCTTGGCTTGAATGAAAGCCCCTACATTGGCACAGCAGGTGCCAGTTTGCTCTGTGGGAACAGGTAGGAGCCCCTTAAGTGTCTGGGTGTGCATTAATACCTCACATTTATATTACTGTTACCTTTGCAGTGCTGAAGGTGACAGATGTTCATTACTCCAAGCACATACAGCCATTCCCTCCCCTGGAATATCAGCTTGCCTCATATATATTAATTAGATTCTCCTTACAGAGCAGGGCAGAGTTTTATCCTCATAGAATCATAGAATGGATTGGGTTGGAAAAACCCTCCGAGATCATTGAAGTCCAACCCTTGGTCCAACTCCAGTCCCTTTACCAGATCATGGCACTCAGTGCCACGGCCAAGCTCAGCTTACAAACCTCCAGGGATGGGGAATCCACCCCCTCTCTGGGCAGCCCATTCCAATCCCTGAGCACTCTCTCTGCAAAGAATTTTGTTCTGCTCCCCAACTTCAATTTCCCCTGGCAGAGCTTGAGCCCATCGTGCCCCCTTGTCCTATTGCTGAGTGCCTGGGAGAAGAGACCAACCCCCACCTGGCCAGAACTTCCCTTCATCTTACAGACCAGAAAGGAAGGAAGTTAAAGAATTCCCATGAGATGCCACAGGAGGGCTGTGGCAGGATGCAAGACCTTCACAAACTCTGGGAATTGTTCTGCCTGGCATTGCCTTTCTGTGGGCATTCTGCCAGCAGGGTGCCAGCTCTGAGGGCAGCAAGGGAAGGGCACAAGGGCTCAGTTTGCCCACCTGTGGCTCACCTGGGCACAGACGACCCTCCTCAGCCTCCCAAGCCCTTCTGCAGAGCTCTGGGTCACCCTCTGAGGGGCCCTGATGGCTCAGCCTCCACTGGAGGAGCTGCAATGGGGCCCTGATGGCTCAGGCTCCACTGGAGGAGCTGCAATGGGGCCCTGACGGCTCAGGCTCCACTGGAGGAGCTGCAATGGGGCCCTGACGGCTCAGGCTCCACTGGAGGAGCTGCAATGGGGCCCTGACAGCTCAGCCTCCACTGGAGGAGCTGCAATGGGGCCCTGATGGCTCAGGCTCCACTGGAGGAGCTGCAATGGGGCACTGATGGCTCAGCCTCCACTGGAGGAGCTGCAATGGGGCCCTGATGGCTCAGCCTCCACTGGAGGAGCTGCAAGGGGGCACTGATGGCTCAGCCTCCACTGGAGGAGCTGCAATGGGGCACTGATGGCTCAGCCTCCACTGGAGGAGCTGCAATGCCACCTCAGCTTGTCTTTATGTGTCCCTTAAGCAGATTATTTGCCTCTGGTGATTTTGGGTGAAGCCAGAACTGAGGAGAGCCTGTGCCCTGCTCCAGGGGCAGCCTATCCCTCCTCCCTCCCTCGACAATTCCTGCAATTCCTCCCTAATGGAAAGCCACAGCAAAGGGCTTGTCAGTCCCTGCTCCAAAGCTGGAACCCATCCTGGCAGCCACAGCTGATGGGGAGGAAAAGCCCTATAAATAATCAGAGGGGAAGACTCATTAGCCAACCATCTTGTAACAGTAATTTCAAATGAATGTGCAATTTATAGAGAGTAATTATGAGCAAGGCCCTCTAACCATGAGGAGTGCACTCTGATAATGGTGAGCCCTGCAGGTTCAGCCCTGTGTTCTCCCCCTGGCATGACCAGCTCCTGCTGAGGGTCACCAATGCCATGGGATGTGCTGCCAGGCCTTCAGGGGGGTGCAGGCAGGGGAGAGCTGCCTGCTCAGACTGAGAATAGCCAGCCCTTGCCCTCGTGGGTGCCCCAGTGCCAGACCTGGCTGTGAAATGGGGAGGTGCCAGGGCAGGGGCAGCTTCTGAGCACTGAAACAAGGTTTGCCCCTTTCTTTGCCCTGGGGAGCTGAGCAGCAGTGGCATTTACCCCAAACCCCAGAGGCTGCACTCCAAGGGCAGGAGGGCATCTCACCCTGCAGGCCACTGAGCAGCAATCCCAGCCCCCAGCAGCTCTCAGGGAACATATGGGGCTCACCCAGAGCAGGAGAAGGCAAACCCCACTGAGAGATGATGGTGTGGGGGAGAAGGAGCCAGAGGGGTGCCAAGTGCACCTCCTTCTGGGGCACTTGGGTGGCAGGAGATGGCAAACTCTGCCCAGGTGGAGTTCCTGTCCCTGGCTGAGCTCACTCCCAGCTGCAGCCACAACAGCAGCTCCTGCATCAAACCCCATCCCAGAGGGAGACACCTGAGCAAGTGCAGTGGAGGAGGTGACATGGGGAGCAGGGAGGAGGTGACAGAAGGAGCAGGGAATCTTTGTCCTGTGCAGCAGCTACTGCTGCTCACTGTGGCAGCCACTGTGCAAGGGCAGGGCTGGTGCTGGCTCTGGCAGGAGGGAAATACTCCTCCTGACTTACCCTTCCCTCTTTGGAGGGAAATCAGGCCAATAAGCACCTGACTCCCAGCTTTGCCAGGCTGGAGAAAGAGGCTGCTGCTCTGAAGCACAGCAAGTGCCAAGGGAAATGCCAGCCAGGATGGGACAGCTCAGGCACATCTTCAGCATCTAATCCACCAGGTTTGCCTTTCCCCATCTGCAACTGCACATTTCTTCCCACTGGAGAACTAAAGATAACAAGGCTGAGGCCAAATATACCACCAGGCTTTCCCAGAAAACAAGCAGATCTGTTGAGTCTCAGAGCAGCAGCTCATCCCAGACACATCTGGGGACTGAATGTGTCAGAATCCAGCAGAGCTGGAAGGACACCACAAAGTGCTCTCAGACAGCTCAAGCACCAGGGACTGGTCCCTGCCTGTCTGACAGCTCTGGCCAACGAGGGAGTGTGGAGTTCTGCCTCCAGAACTCACCCCAAGACACAGCCATGGCAGAGCCACTGCCACTGAGACCCCTGGGAGCTTCCCCTTCCCACCACAGGGTGGTTGAGCAATGGGAGTGTTCAGTTCTCATCAAGCTAACGAGTATTGATAATGATGCATCAGCTAAACACACAGAGGCACTTCCCAGAGCAGCCCCTGCCTCACAGCTCAGCATGAGTGCTTTTATTGGCACACAGAGCACTGCAGTATTAGTTTCCTCATCAAGTTGAGCCCCCAGCTCTGACAGCACCATTTGTTCCCTTCACTGCCAAGGCATGAAGGTTACCAAGGCCTCCATCAACATCTGCATCCTGAACTTCCACTTGGGAGGGGCTGGAATGGCTCCATTTTAGCCCAGCCAGACTGGCTGGAGTGTGGATGGAGCTGGAGCAGAGCAGGGATGGCAGGGAGGAGGGTGCAACCTGGAGGGTGCTGTGCCAGGGAGAGGAAGGCACAACTGCTCCCCTAATTCATTCCCTGCAGTGGCAGCCACTGCTCAGACAGGACAGGCAACTCTGGCAGTGTTTTTCCAAGGTCCTGCTGGGCTGTGATTGCCTCCTCCCACGGCATTTTTTTTGGCACAAACCCCCAGCCCCTTGCTTGGGGTTCTGTTTCTGACCCCTCAGCAATGTCAGCAGCAGAAAAGGTGCAGTCCCAGCACACCTCAATGCCAAGGGCTTAAAATAACTGCAAGGGGAAGAAAACGAGTCAGAAAATGAACCCTTAACAGCTTTTGGGCTTGAGGTTCCAACAAAGTTCCAAGGGTGACAAAATTTGGCTGCTGCTGTGTTAATAACAGCCAGTTTTGGCAGTGGGTGAAGCTCAGGAAGGGAAGATTAGAGATTTTATTGCTCCCAGCCCTTTGTTATTCCAGCCCCTGACCTTGCCCACCTCACTGTGGTGTGTCTCACACAAAACAACAACTGAAGAACCCTTAGCAACAAACTACATAACTGGAGGTTTTTCCAGTTGCAGATGAAGAGGTACAAGAATGTTGCTTTATTGCTGACCTGCCCCAGAGCACATGCACACCATAGGAAAAATAATATGGAAAAGGAGGACCTTTTCTGCTCCAGGACAGCTCAGAGCCCCCCTTGTCTCATCATCCACTGCCCAGCTCTGCTGCTGTTCTGACAGACACCCCAGGAACTGTCCTGGGCAGGGAACCCCACCAGGGCCATGAGGATGAGACTGAGAGAACTGAGGGGCCTTGTGTTTGCTCAGTGAGCTGAACAATCCCTGTCACTGCACTAAACAGTCCCTTTTCCTGGGAGCAGCTCCCCCAGCCCCCTGCACTTTATCCCTTGCTCTGTTTTTACAGATTCCCCAGGCCAGGATATGAACAGGATCCACCATCCACTTGATTCCTTGGGTTTGGCCTCTCAAAGCTGCTGTTGGGAGAGCCCAGTGTTGGATTCTGAGGAGCACTTGGTGCTGCTGCACATCACACACGTCCTCCTCCTCCATCCCCCTCCCTGCCCGGGGCTGGAAGGGAAGCTCTGCCTTCTTCTGCAGCTCCTCATGTTCCCTGAACATCCTCCTCCTCCTCCATGGTCCCACACTGACAGTTCCCTCAGCTGGGCTGAGGGATAAGCCTGAGATAAAACCCATTCCTACAAATTCCACAAAACAAGGAATGGGGCTGTGGCAACACCCCAGAGTGGTCCTGGAAAATGGCTCATTTCTCCCTTATTGGAGCTTTTCCCATACCTGAGGCTGCTGTCATGCCCCTCCTCTCTTCCCAACACCAAAGCACCACATTTTCCTGTATTTTCCCTCCCTTTCAGCCCCTGAGCAGGGCTGGAGCTCAACCCCACCATCAGCTCTGTGCCAGAGGGAGGTGCCCAGCCCAGCAGTGCAGCTGCCAAGGGCCCAGAGACACTGCCCAGAATGGGATGAGAACATCCTTTCCCCACTCCTGGTCAGCATCTGCTCTTCTGCAACATCTGAAATCAAAACCTCTGCATGCCTGACTGTCCTGCCTGGTGCAGAAGGTCTGATAACCCACAGCAAAGGAGACCAGAGGGGTCTGACATGGCCCACTCTCAACAAACCCATTGGCTTTTACTTCCCTCCTCTTTTCCAAATTTGCAAGGACTTTGTTTGAGTAGAAACCAGTTTTCTTTCCATTTTTTCCCTGTTGATACAGTGAATTCCCAGAGCTCAGATGAACCTCCATGGCCATTTTATGTGTAGGCACTACTGGAATATAAATAACCATCCCAAAAAGAAAAATGTGGCTTGGTTTGGAACTCAGCACATCAGTTAGGCTGCCTGGAAAAAAAACCACAGGCTTTGAGAGGAAATGTGATGATAACTGGACTTTAAAGTTGTTAAAAGTAAGAAATCCTGTTCTTTAATTTAAGGCCAGTGTGACCTGGCAATTAGTCATAGGACAGGCTCCAGCTCAATTAAGACAAACAGCCCAGTGTAATGGAAGTGGTGGTGTGACCAACAGGAGCAACCTGAGTTATAGCCTCAATTTTCTCCATGCCTGATGGATTTGAAATAAGTTCAAAGAAGGTCAAGTGGTTGAGTTTTCATTTGCTGATCTCACACAAAGTTTTTTCTATCTGTTCCTCTCTCCTTGTGAACTCTCTGCATTTGTCATCATTGTTTTGTCTCTGAGGCCTGAAGTTCCCTCAGCAGTGTCTGGTCCAAAACAGGATCTAAGGGACCAAAAGTTTCTGAGCACAGCCCAAGCAGTGCCCTTGTTCCTTCTCTCTGCAAGTTCCAACCTTCTGCCAGGTGTTTCCTGGACTTTTCACTTTAGTCAGCTCAGACTTGAAAGGGAGCAAAAAGCAAAGCCCTGACAGTGTTTGAAATGCTGCCCTTCAGGTGCCCAGCACAAAGCAGGGTCTGAGCCACCTCAGTGCATCCAAGAGCACCAAGAGGTTTGGGATGCACCTGCCTCCTGCTCCTCAGCCTTCCTGTGCAGCTTTGAGGGGTGGCTGAGCCCACCTGTGCCAAATGCAGGCTGGGAAAGGGCACAGCCACCCAAGCAGAGACAGTGTGCCCAGGCTGAGGCTCCCCTTGCTGGAGCCCCCTCCCAGCCATGCACTGCCTCTCTTCACTGGGGGCAGCAGGACCCAGCCATGGGCACAGGAGAGGTGCCACTGCCAAGCTCTGCCCCTGGCAGCCTTCCCTTTCTACCTTCCAGCCCCAGGCAGCTGCTCCAACACTTGTGCAAGGCAGCAGTGCCATCCAGTGGCTCCAGCCCTGAGCCCCAGGGCCCCTCTGTGGGGCAGATCAGCCCCATCCCCACCCAACCCAAGGCAGGGATCACTCAGCCCCCTCTGCTTTGCTGCAGGGATGGGCAGGTGGGCACAGCAGGCAGCTGTCATGGCAATGATATGTGTTTTATACCAACACTTCCTCTGATTGCCTGTTTGGTGTCCCTGAAGTTCCACAAGGACTTTGGGGAGCCATCCTGGGACAAGGCAAAGGCATCTCCAGAACACACAGTGCCATGGCAAGGGCTCATTTAGCAAATGTCCATTTTAACCATCCAGGTGGCACCTGCCAAGGGTCACAGGGGATTAACCCTTTGGCCACTTTGGCCTTTCCCTTGCCAGTCCAGGGCCAGCCCATCCCTGGCACTGCCAAAGGTCTCCACAGCCCTCCAGACTCCTGGGTGACATGACTGGCTCATCTTCTGATTTTAACCACCAGCCAAACCACCTTTTCCCTTGGTTAGATCTGAATTCTTCAGTTCCCATGGTGGGAACTGCTGAAATTGGCCCTCTGCTCTTCCCCAGCCTCTTCAGTGACCTGCAAAGCTTCATCTGCACAGAATCCAAGATCTCTGTTCCTCTCAGTGCTGAGCTTCCCAGGTGAGAGCCACCAGCTCCCCCTGCCCCAGCCCCCCTGGCACTGAGGGGCTGTTTTCTGGGGCAGAGCTGCACAGGCTACAGAAAATTCCCCTTTCATTCTTCCCCCTCACATCTCAAGAGATAATAAATCCCCTCCCTCCTCTCTGTTTCAAAAGAGAATGAGCTTCAAGAGCTGTGGATACACCACCTGCTCCAGGCTGAAAAAATCCAGGTATTTTTGGTAACACAAACCCCTCTGGGCAGGTTTTCAGTGTGTGAAAAAGCAGCTCCAGAATTCCAGCCTGCAGAAATGGTGGAATCTCTCCATCGCTCAGCAGCAACCAGAAATTCCACAACCAGACACGTCTCCTTAGCACCAGCAGCTTGGGATTTTGTGAGGAAACTCTTGTTGCCACCTTCTGCAAGCCAAACATCAGCCAGCCATTTCACCTGCCCTGCCTCCTTTAGTTTCAAAGCACATTTCCCATCAAAATTAAAGCAATAATTAAGTGTCTACCCCTTCTGTGCTGAATCTGGGCAGCATTAAAATTCCTCTCTCCCTTAAGGCACACCCAGAGCATCCTCCCCACCAGGAAGGGAAGGTTTGTGTCCTGTTTGGACCTTTAGCTCCCAACAGCAACTTTCCTGGTGCTGCTCAATTATCAACCAGCCACATCAGGCCAAGAGGCTCAGGAGCTGTTAATTCTGGAGGAAAGGATAATGAAGGTAATAAAATGAGAGTTTGCTGTCCCCAGAAGGCCACAGGGAGTGAGATGCAAGGGCCAGGCTGGCACAGCCCCATTTAATGCATCACGTGGGGCAGGGGCTGATGGGGGGAAAAAAATTACATGATTTGCTCCTACAGCTTTGCTTGTGAAGGGCAAACAAACTCTGCAATGGGGAGGCAACAACAAAGAACCAGCAGGAAGGGATTTCCCAAGGCAAGGTGGTGGCTCAGCCCAGTTCCTGCCACTACCACCCTCAAATCCAAGGGAACTTCACTCATCCCACCCACAGGGGCTGCAAAGGCTGAGAAATGCACCTAAATGAGGCACAGGAAGATGTCAGGGTGTTTAATTCCTCACACTTTCCTGCTTGGTTTGTCCTCAAAGCTCTGAGGAAGGTAAAAAAGAAAAACACTCTGCCTGAAGATTTCAATTCAGGAGGCTCTTTTTTTTAAAGGTTTCCTGCCCAAATCCTTCTACCTGATGGATTTTACAGTGTCACAGACGATGCAACACACGGAGCTTCCCAGGCTTTATCTGTGAGCCACTGAATATTTATTTCAAAATGAAGATGTTGAAGTGCCCCACTTAGAGAAATCAATTCAGCAGTGTCAGCACACAATGCTGCCTTATTTCTCCTGGAGGAGATTCCCACTTCTGGCTCACTCCCTTCAGTCCTTTGCAGCCCAAAAGGTCCTTTCCTATTAAGATAAGGGCACTTTCCTGATGTGGGGGGAGGTTTCCATCAGCTCATCCACTCTCAGGGTTGAATGGAGGTGACCAGAGGTGACAGGAGACAGGATGAGGCCATTTCTGCCTCCTGAGACACAACAGGAAGGGAATTTTTCCAGCCCATGTGCCCAAGGAATGGTTGCTGGAGTCTCACAGAGAGAGGGGCTGGGATGGTTCCATTCTTAAAAACTGGGAGGTCAAATGGTAAAGGTTGGACTTCTGAGCTCTGTAAACCCCTGACCCGTGTCCAGAGCAAAGGGAAACACAAAAATTCACTTCTCTGCCCAAAACCTGACACACCCAAGCTAATTTACAGTTTAAAGCAACCAAGTTTGGCATCCTTTTGGAGTCTGAATCCCTTCCATGGCATCTGGGGCAGGGATGCCAGTGGTTGTGGGCTGGGAACCTCTGCCAGGGCAGAGCAAATTCAACCAGAATGAGCAAACCAGTGGAGAGGACAAGCAGCTGGCTCCAGTTAGGGCCTTATTTTTAGAAACCATCTGCCAAGGGATTCGGAGCAGAATGGCAAAGCCCCCTGAGCTCAGAGGAGCCCAAGAGCTGCCCCTGGTTTGTGTCAGAGCTGTGGGATGTGCCCTGGGGGAGCTGTCAGCACACACAGAGCCCCAGCACGTGTGGCTGGGGACAAAGCCCTGGGGGACAGAGGGACTGGGCCAGCAGGAGCCCAAACCCCCAGGAGACTGGGCTGGGAGGGATCTCCATGCTCAGCTAAACCACCCCCAGGGAATAGGAATGGAAAAGCCACAAGGACTGGAGGGAGGTGACAAGAGCCAGGTCTGGGACACAGATCCTTTCTAAGGCATGGCATAAAAACCAAATTTGACAGTTTACTTTTAACAGTCATCTAAACCAAGGATTTTTTTAAGAGCACCCTGAGGACTCATAAATAAGAGCTAATAAGCTCAAAGAAAACATTTTGGTCTCAAGTACAAAGCAGAACCTGCTCCTCAGAGCCTCAGTGGGCACTTCCACCCTGGAGAAGAGATTCCAGCCTTTAATTGACAGAGCTGATAATTAACTGGCACATTGGAACTTGGAGCAGGAGGGAGCAATTTCTTTTCCAGCTACCTCCAGTACAAGAATGACCATCATCTCTCACCACAACCAGATGTGCAAACAGCTGGGAGCCTTCCTGATCTGAAGGAATATAAACCCTGCCTCACATCCATCTTGCTGTCACCTTCCCAGCAAGTCCCTGCTTGGTGACACACATTTGTTCCCTGAATTAGGGGCAAAAGGAAAGGTTTAAACCCCAGTTTACTGATCAAACACTGAGATGGATTTAAGTGACTTGTTCAGGCTTGAAAAGGTATCTCTGGTGCTTCATCACCCTCTTTGTGTACAAGAGGTTCACCCACGGCCTGAAGAGATGCCACTCCCAAAGCCACAGCTCCTGAAGGACAACATCATCCCAAAACCTGATCCTCCACAAGCTCAACTCCTGCCTGCAGCTCAGGGGAAGCATGGAAAAAACCAGCAACACTGTCTCCTGTCCTGAACATGCCCACAGCCTCCAGGGACCCTGCATGCATCTTAAAAACCCAGGCTGGGACCAACCAACACGCCCTTAAAGTCATCCAGAAGCTCTCTCAAGTTTCCCTCTTAACCTGCTTTCCTCAAAGTGCTGAGTCCAGGGGGAAACACCCTGGATGGTGCCAATGGAGAGGACCAAAACCACAGCAGTGACTGCATGGAAGAGGAATTTGGGTGGAAAAGGAGCCTTAAAAGGGAAGCACTTGGAAGTGCTACTGCCTGGTGGAAAGTATAAAAGAATTAGATCATTTCAGAAACATTTCCAGCTTCGCTGCATTGCTGCAGAAAAGGCTCCTGCTGCCATGTTTAATTTATTTCAGGCTGGGAAGAATAAATCTCATTAAGGGACAGGGCTTTCTTTTCACAAGGAGGAAGCATGTGTTCACACTTTAGATAATTGCAAACATCCCTGGCTTTAAAAATAAACCCTTGTGCACCACCATGGGCCCAGAATCCAAGTGGCTCCAGCTCAGGCCACCCTGAGGATGCTGCTAATGGAGCAAGAGGGGCCCAAACTGAGCATCAGGTGGGGAAAGGAATCCCCTTCAAGGTGTCACACACTGGTGGCAATCCCAGTGTAACCAGTGCAGGGCTCCCACCTGCACTCCCAGTGAGCTCCTGTCCTACAAACATTCCCTTCTCATGCACTGCCATCCCCGGGGCAGCTCTGCCCTACATTTTATCAAGCAAAAGGAGGCAAATATCAAGCACAAGGCCACAGCCTTAAACATGCTGCCAACTTCAGAAGCAAACCAGTTTATTTGCAGTGAGCTCACACTGCTGGGATTTTTTTCATTATTTTTTTACTGCACATTCAGCTCCGAGTTACAGATTTTACTGTTCAGACAGGTGCAGTTCAGGCCATGGAAGTGTTTCCCCTCCTTACCCATTTCATGGCTCTGTCCATGGTTTTTACTGCAGAGAAAACAAAACCCTTGGCCACTCACATCCATACAAGAGTCTCAGAGCAACAGCCCAAGGCACAGATGTTGTCTCTGCCAACCCAACTGAGGTAACAGAGGATGGAAAGGCAAGTTTTCCACACACAGAAGGCACAGATCACCTGAGGAGACCTAAGGGAGACACTGATACCTGCCTTGCTTGGAAGGGGCTCCCACACAACACACTGTGGCTCACAAAGCCCCCCAAATTCTATAAACTGCATCTCAGTGGAGGGCCTGGGTATGAGGAGGAATTGCTGGGGCAGAAATGGGCTCTTTGCAACACAGCCCTGGCAGCAGGGAAGTTTATTAGGAGTGAGAATCTGTTGTGCTTTGAGCAGGAGTGGGATAAGTTCCCTTTCAATCCCCTCACTGAGAACCACTTGGAATGGAAACAGCAACAGGGAGCAGAATTCACCCAGACATCTGCCACGGGCTATCAGAGCAAAATTGAGAGCTTCAAAATGCCTTATTTTTTCCCCAGGTTTTATTTTCATTTTTGTTATTGTTATTCCAGTCTTGATGGAGAACACTGGGAAACGTGGAAGCTGCTTGGTTTTTACTTTGAGGTCTATCCCCAGCTCCTCAGAGGGTTCTCTGAGCTGCTTTTGCCCCTTTCCTCCCCGGCAGCTCATCCATCTCTGACAAAACCATTCATGGTGCCTGAAAGCTGCTCTCCCTCTCTGTGTAAGGGCTTCTCCTGCAATTAAGTGCTGGCAGAAGAGAGATAATCACAAGCAGGGAGTGAACTGGGATGTGTTCAGGGCTTTGCTTTGTGTCCTCACCACACCATCAAACCCAAGTAATTGCTGAGGAGAGAAGTCTCCACATGGTGCCACCTTCCTGCTCCTGGGAGAGCTGCTCCTGCTCTGCTGCATTAAAGCAGATGAATTCTCTGCTTCCTGATGCTCCACAACTCAGATCTCCTGCAATCACAACAAGCCTCCTGCAGACTCAATCTCCTCACTGATGGTGCCTCAGTGCAGATTTGACATCTTATTTCAGCCTCTTTGCAGAGGGAAGAGCCACTCAATCCTCTCCAGCCCATAAACCCCCTGGCTCAAAATGAAACCACATCACATTTTTGTTTCCCACACTTCCAGCCCCGACAGCCACACAGGGATTTGGGGTTTCTGTTCCTCCTTTAAACACAGAACAGCCCTTGGAACATCTCCTTATCTCCTTGCTGATTGCACATGTGCAAACATCCCCACGTTTTCCTCTCCTCCTTGTCTGCCTCTGATGGATCTGCCTCCTGCTCAGCACAAAGAGCCACATGTGGTTTGTTGGACTGAAAATAAAGGAGCTGAATCCACCAGGCACCTCTGGCAGCACAGGTTTCCCATGATCACTGCAGGAAATTTCAGTCTCAAGGATAATTTTTTATCCTAAAATAGGCAAACACACAGCCAAAGAACAAACCATTGCTCCAAGGGGCACTGGGGGAGCCAAGGAATGGGGGTAGTGCCAAAAAACAGGCTAAACATGGAATTTTACATGAATTACAGTCAACATGACACAGGTTTCCTGGCAATTCCACCCCACTCAGCCTGTAATTCCTCTCTGAACATATCACTGGGTCCTCCTACAACAAACCTGGCTCAGTTCTCTGCCAGGGATGCCCAGGACAGGTACCAGCTGAAGGTCTTGGGCAGAGGTGCCCCACACTGGGGGTGAGTTTGGGTGGGATGGCACAAACCCACAACTACTTAACACAAGAACTGATTGAAACAAGAAACTGCACCTGAGGAAGAGTCACAGCCCTGGGATTTTATGAGAAAGAAGCAGGAGCTGCACATCATTCCCAGGTCAACTCATGTTTGACTGAACAACAAGTGATGTCCATCCACAGCAGGAGGAGTTTAACCCCCAAGCTGCCCACAATCCAAGACCCTTCCAGGCAAACCCTTGGGAGTGGCAGCAGTGCCAGGACCTGCAGAGTCTGCACCTCAGATCTCAGCCCTGAGAGGTGCCTGGGCACAGCTATTCCCTCATTCCAGCATCCACAAGCTCTGCTGCCTTGGCAGAGACAGTTATCTCCACAGGCAGGAATTTAAATATAAATGGAAAGCACAAGCAATTCCACAGCATGGAAAAAACTCAGTGTGCTCAAACAGATGGATTTTACAGCCTCAATTATTGCAGAGCATTGTCTTGTGCTGGCAAAGTCCAGGCTTCATTATGCTACAAAAACAACCAGGGGCTGCTCACAGGCTGTTATTTTGCAAGAGAAAAGCAAGTTGGGCAACCACAATGTGGGGCATTCTGGTCAACCCAGAGGGCAACACCCCAAGGTCACCCTGGGGCCCAGAGAAGGCAAAATTTGTGTTCTGCCTATCAGAGATGCTTGAGGGAAAGATTTTATATTTCATGAAGAAAGAATAAAGTGAAAAAAAACCAAAACAAAACATCTTTCTGCTCCTGCCACCTGCTCTGCACAGGAGATCCAAAGCAAGGAAGGAAACCAGGAAGGGACATCTTTGGGCTGGACTGGCTGCCCTGGAACACGGGCAGAGTTCCAAGAAACAGGAAAGATGTGTCAAAGGTGACCTGGGGAAACCTGTCTAGACCAGCAGGAGGGACTCCAAGCTCTCAGAACACCAAACAGACCCATTTTTATGGTTCTTTCAGGCAAAGAGAAACAAGAAACCCCAAACAAAGAAGTGCTGAGAGGGATATAAAAGCAACTGGTTCCTGATATCATAGAATGGATTGGGTTGGAAAAGCCCTCCAAGATCATCAAGTCCAACCCTTGATCCAACCCCACTGTGATCACCAGCCCAGGGCACGGAGTGATCACAGTGGGGTTGAATCAAGACATGGTGGATTCTCACTCAGTGCCACATCCATAGAATGGATTGGGTTGGAAAAGACCTCTGAGATCATCAAGTCCAACCCTTGGTCCAACTCCAGTCCCTTTACCAGATCATGGCACTCAGTGCCACGGCCAAGCTCAGCTGAAAAACCTCCAGGGATGGGGAACCCACCCCCTCTCTGGGCAGCCCATTCCAATCCCTGAGCACTCTCTCTGCAAAGAAGTTTTTTCTGCTCTCCAACTTCAATTTCCCCTGGCAGAGCTTGAGCCCATCGTGCCCCCTTGTCCTATTGCTGAGTGCCTGGGAGAAGAGACCAACCCCCACCTGGCCAGAACTTCCCTTCACTCAGGGGTTGGCCAAGCAAGGCCTGTCACATGCAGAGTTCTGGAGACATCCACACCCTCATTTGCACCTCAGCACTGCAGAGGAGCCCAGGTAGTGCCCTCTGAAGGTGCTTCAGTGGCCTGTGTGTCCAACAGCCAGGGAAAACAGGACAGAAAGCTGTGCTGAAGGGATCACAGAATCACAGAATCAGTTGGGTTGGAAGAGACCTCCGAGATCATCATTCCAACCCTTGATCCAACCCTACTGTGGTCACCAGCCCAGGGCACAGAGTGCCATGGGCTGGTGATCACAGTGGGGTTGAATCAAGATGTGGTGGATTCTCACTCAGTGCCACGGCCAAGCTCAGCTTAAAAACCTCCAGGGATGGGGAACCCACCCCCTCTCTGGGCAGCCCATTCCAATCCCTGAGCACTCTCTCTGCAAAGAATTTTTTTCTGCTCTCCAACTTCAATTTCCCCTGGCAGAGCTTGAGCCCATCGTGCCCCCTTGTCCTATTGCTGAGTGCCTGGCAGTACAAGCCCTGAGACCCATTTCCTGCCCCTCACTGGTTTTCCATGCCATGGGACACCACAGTTTTGGCACAACCTGCAAAGAAACTTCACCAGCCCCTCCTGGTCCCTCTCCCAGAGGGACAGGGACAACCCAAGGCACAGAGTGAGTGCCAGCACCCACAAACTGCTGCCTCCCCTTGCTCCCTGCACCCCCAGCAATGCCAGGCTCCCAAAGCCATGAATTAGCACATCAATATTGCTGAGGCAGTGCCAGCACCCTTCACACACTCCTTTTATTTACAGCTTCTGGGGCAATTTGTCTCCCTAAAGCTGCCAGGGTATTATATCTATTATTTAATATTTTGTCTCTGTGATGCTCTGTAATTTATAGCAGCCCTTAATGACACATTAGAGCCTCGGGCTGGTGCTTTCTTTGCCCTGGTGCTCTCCAAAAGTGGGAGCTGAAAGTTCAGCCACATCTTCTGAGCATCCCTGGGACATCCTCAGTGTTCACCTCCTGCCAGGGAAGAGCCCTGGTGCCCTGAAACTGGAGAATTCCTGCTCTCAGGTTAATTTCTCCCCCCCATAAATGCACTTAAAGGTCCCCAGGGGGGGACTTAATAGCAACAGAATATTTTTACTATTTTCAAGTGTCAAGTTCTGCTTTTTCAGCACTGGATACACCACTGAGTTTCAGAAGCAACCAGAGGCCCAAGGCATTGAACACATAAAATTATTATTTTCCAAAGCAAAAAGAAATGGAGTATTGAGAAACAGCAGCTTTTTCATTGAGTGAAGCCTCTTTGTTCACATTAAAATAAAGAAATACTGATGTTCCCCTAAAGCCTGAGGGTTTGGGAGTCTTCCAAACACGGAGCATTGTTGATAAACACTTTTTTTTTTCTGTAAGGGATCTCTTCACAGCTCTTGCTGATTCAGTCATGACAGGATTTCCAGCCCTACCTGGAATGCAGCTGAATCAATTCCTTCCCAAAAAAACCCCAAAGTATCAGTGTCTCAGAACTGCTGATGTTTGTCAACCAACTTGAGGTTTATAAACAATTTATTCCTGGCCCAAGCTGGGTCTTTGCAGGGAGGAACCCCAAACCAACTGTATAGAACACAAAACTCTGGGGCACAGCCCAGGAACCCCAAACCAACTGTACAGAACACAAAACTCTGGGGGACAGCCCAGGAACCCCAAACCAACTGCACAGAACACAAAACTCTGGGGCACAGCCCAGGAACCCCAAACCAACTGCACAGAACACAGAACTCTGGGGCACATCCCAGGAACCCCAAACCAACTGCACAAAACTCTGGGGCACAGCCCAGGAACCCCAAAGCAGCTGCACAAAACTCTGGGGCACATCCCAGGAACCCCAAAGCAGCTGCACAGAACACAAAACTCTGGGGCACATCCCAGGAACCCCAAACCAACTGTACAGAACACAAAACTCTGGGGCACAGCCCAGGAACCCCAAACCAACTGTACAGAACTCTGGGGCACAGCCCAGGAACCCCAAACCAACTGTACAGAACACAAAACTCTGGGGCACAGCCCAGGAACCCCAAAGCAGCTGCACAAAACTCTGGGGCACAGCCCAGGAACCCCAAACCAACTGTACAGAACTCTGGGGGACAGCCCAGGAACCCCAAAGCAGCTGCACAGAACTCTGGGGCACATCCCAGGAACCCCAAACCAACTGCACAAAACACAAAACTCTGGGACACAGCCCAGGAACCCCAAAGCAGCTGCACAGAACTCTGGGGCACAGCCCAGGAACCCCAAACCAACTGCACAAAACACAAAACTCTGGGGCACAGCCCAGGAACCCCAAAGCAGCTGCACAGAACTCTGGGGCACAGCCCAGGAACCCCAAACCAACTGCACAGAACTCTGGGGCACAGCCCAGGAACCCCAAACCAACTGCACAAAACTCTGGGGCACAGCCCAGGAACCCCAAAGCAGCTGCCCAGCACCCCCCAAGCACCTCCACACTGCACAACAGAAAAACTTTGCAACCTGAATCCCCCCCTTCTGCAGCACTTCAGACACACAATAACTCAAATTTAACCCCCATACGTGGGTTACAGGTAACAAAAGTACAAAAGAACCACTTGAGTCCTACCTTGGGCAGGTCTTCTCTCTGTACCACCAAGTTCCAAACCCCTTCTGGACCTGCAGGAGTAAAACCACCTCTGGAGTGGCTTCTTACAGAAGTCCCAGGAATTCCAAACCAATTATTCCCACCTGCACCTCCCACCAGCCTCCAGTTCTTCTCCAAATGGTTAAAGTGCTTGACATAATTAGCTGCTAATTGTAAGCAGCTGTACCCATTAACAGTTTAATTCCTAATTAATTGTTACAATTATTGTTGCCTTGCTTACCCTGTCTTAGGAAGTGTTTGTTCGGGAAGCAAATGTTACAAGTTAATTAACTCACTACCAAATTTTTATTGTTTAATTAAATATCCTAAATCTGTTGCTATCTGCGCCCATAAACAATTAATAAGTCAGGGGTCAATTAAATGTGTTTTAACCTGCATCCTGCTCTGCTGGCACAAGGCAGAGACCTTTATTACAGCAGAGGGAAAGCTGAAGTTGCTTCTCACCCTTTCTAAGCACATCCTTTCCCTGAATCCAGCACTGCCTGTGATGTCCATGCCCAAAAATCCCCGTGTTTGCAGGAATTGAACAGGGAATTCTGGAATAGAAAGGGATTGAACAGGGAATTGTGGAACAGAAAGGGATTGAACAGGGAATTGTGGAACAGAAAGGGATTGAACAGGGAATTCTGGAACAGAAAGGGATTGAACAGGGAATTGTGGAACAGAAAGGGATTGAACAGGGAATTCTGGAACAGAAAGGGATTGAACAGGGAATTGTGGAACAGAAAGGGATTCTTGGGTGTCCCAGGCCAGAGAAGAGTCAGCACAGCTGAAAAGGGGTTGGAAAAAGGGCAGGATCAGAGAGTGTGGCTTGGCAGGATCTGCAGCCCACTGGCATGTGGCAGGGGTGCCACTGCCAATTCCCACACCAGCTCCATGGAAAACAGAAGGGCTTGGTGGTGAGCTCAGGGTGCTGAAATTGGGGTTTGTGCTCTCAAATAAGCCATAAGGGATGGAGGTCTCTTCCTTCCCTGACCTTCCTCACTTTTTGGGGGGGTCTTCAGGTGGAAACATCAAAACATGGGGCTGTAATCATGTTATGAACACTGTGCCAGTGGCAATGCCCCTCCCTGCAGCGGGAGGGTGGGCACAGCAGCACTGCCCTGCCCTTCCCATGGAATCCTGATGGAAAAACCCATCCTGCTGTTTGCTCTGGGCTTTACTAGTCCAGGAAAATGCAACAACCATCAGCTTGTCATCATCACCATCATCATCACCATCACCATCATCATCATCACCACCACACAGGTGACATAATTTCTCTGAATGCTGTTGTCTGGACCCCAGACAATTATTATCTGTCTCCCCATCTTCTCCCAGCCCAGCTCATCCACTGCTTGTTCTTCCCAGCCAAGGGCACTCCAGTGCTCCATCTACTCCTGGCTGGGGGTCCCCAAAAGTCCCCAAAATGTCATTTGCTGCCTGTAGAACAGCTCAATTAGGGTCACCAGCCACGTGTGGGACCTTCAGCAGGTCAACAAATCTGTTCTCTGAGCTTGGCTTCAACTGCCAAGGTGATTCAGCAGGTGCTGTTCTTGGCAGGGTCCTGTGGAGCCACAGGATTCACCCCCCAGATGGAGTTTCCTCAAGCAGCACAGCACCTCTGACCCCTCTGTGCCTGATTCCCAGGGGTGCAGCTCCACATGGGGCTGCTCCCACCTCCCTTCCCCAGCCCTGTGCCCCCTGCCCTTCATTCTGCCCTGGTTCTCCCCTCCCCAGGGCAGCCCCACCACCAGGGCTGCTCTCCCTGACCAAGGGGCTTCACTCCCAGGGCAGGGCCACTCTGCTGATGAATATTAATTGCTTGAACATCTTGTTGTGATAAGGCCAAGCCATTTCCCTGCCTTGGCTCGTTGCTAAGGAACTGAGAATGGCAAGTCATGGATTTCATTTGCTTCAGGGCCCACTTGGGGTGCAGAGCAGCTCAGCCACAGAGCAGGAGCCGCCTGTTAATTATTTAGAGCCTAATAAAAGAAAGGAGGGGGTGGACAGGGAGGAAATCGGGGTGTTTTCTCTCTCCTCCGGTTGGGCTTTTGCAGGGTCATTAATGCCCAGGGCCAGGCAGCCCTTTGGGCACACACAATCCCTCCCCTGGGGCAGGGCTGGCCCCTTCAGCTGCTGAGCTGCCCCTTGCAGAACACACCAGCAAGTGGCCAGGTTGGCATTTAATTGCCTGGAAATTGTGAGCATCATCTTCTCTCATTCCACTGCTCGTTTTGGATGTAAACAAGGCAGCAAGTGAAGCTTGTCCTGTCCCCTCCACCTGCAGGAGAAGTCCTGGTGGAGGGACTGTGCCCATTGCTGTGCCCACTCCTGCCAGCAGCCTGTGGGGGAAAGGTGGGGATCAGGTTGGCAGGAGCAGCAGGAGATGTTCCCTCTCAGCCCTTTCCCCTCCATGTTGGCACCAGTACCATGGGTTGCCCCACCTGGGGAGCACCACAAGAAGTGGTTGATGAGCAAGAAGAGGACTCAGAGACAGAAAGGAGTGATCCCTTTGGAGCAGAGCCCAGGCAGGGCACCCCCACCAGGTGAGCTCCAGGGAGCCATCCTGCTGTGTTTGTTAGAGCTCCCCAACTGCCCCGGGGCAGTGTCTCCCTCCTGCCTCCTGCTTGTCCTGCAGCATGCTCAGATTCCATGGATTTGCTTCTTACTGGAGCTGAGCAAGTTAATTTATCCCTCAGATGGTTTCTTTCCAGCTGTGCCATGGAATCCACCTGACCTGCTCTTCCCCATATCTGTCTGGCCACAGGAGTGACCCATCTGTCCCCCCTTCCTCCCCCAGGGCACAGATCTCTCCTCTCTTCCACATCCACAGCCACTCCCACTGCTCCAGAACCCTTGAGAAGCAACACATCCAAGGCTTGGGATCCTTGCAGGTCATCCTGCCCCATCTGAGGAGGGGTTTTTGGCCAATTTCCCCCATTAAACCAGAGGGTTCCACTTGATATTTGGGCTAAAGGAGGGAGATGTGGGGCTTGGGTGGGAACTAATGAGCTGTTTGAGCAGAGACTGAGCCCCTTCAGCACTGCAGGATCCAGAGCTCTTTTGTCTGGGCTGGTGCAGGTTCAGATTCCTGCACACTTCCCTGTCATGATATATGTAAATAGAAACAGCCTCTTAATATGCATCTAATGTGTCATTAGTCATCCCCATCCCATTTCAAGCAATATTTATCCTACTGACAGAAGGTATTTTGCACCTACTTGCTGAGAATTGGTTTTACAAGGTTCCTCATGCTTTGGCAACAAGCAGATTGATTATAGTTATTACTTTAATAGTTAGAAAAAGGAATTTTATAACAAATAGTGTGCTGGCACCCCGTGCTGACTTGCCCTGTGCCTTCACTCCCAGTGATTAGACAGAGCTGTGCAGTTCAGGGGGGGACCATTTAGCTCCAAAAGCCTTGCTAAGGAATGGGCTGTGTTCTCTAAATTGCCAGAATTTACCTGTTGCCTCCACTCATCACACCTTGTCAGGAACCTGCAGAGGAGAACAGGGCAGGGAAGAGGTGCATAATTGTAATGGGCTAATACAATAACAAAGAACATTTACTTGGCAGTGATTTCAAGGGCACCTGACTTAAAATACAGGTATAGAGACAGGTGAGACCAATGGATTCACTTTTTTTTCCCCCTAATTTAGTGGGGAAGTCTCTAAAATCCCATCATTACAACCCATGAGAGAACTCCTGCCTTTGTCTGCTGTGGGATTCCTGTGCTGGCAAACTATTAACAGAAATGATCTTCCAAAGTTTTTAATTGACTTCTAGTCCTCCTTCATAGAATCACAGAATCATAGAATGGATTGGGTTGGAAAAGACCTCCAAGATCATCAAGTCCAACCCTTGATCCAATCCCACTGTGATCATCAGCCCAGGGCACTCCGTGCCCTGGGCTGATGATCACAGTGGGGTTGGATCAAGACATGTTTGGATCAAGACATGATGATCACAGTGGGGTTGGATCAAGATGTGGTGGATTCTCACTCAGAATGGATTGGGTTGGAAAAGACCTCTGAGATCATCAAGTCCAACCCTTGGTCCAACTCCAGCCCCTTTACCAGATCATGGCACTCAGTGCCACGGCCAAGCTCAGCTTAAAAACCTCCAGGGATGGGGAATCCACCCCCTCTCTGGGCAGCCCATTCCAATCCCTGAGCACTCTCTCTGCAAAGAATTTTTTCCTGATCTCCAACTTCAATTTCCCCTGGCAGAGCTTGAGCCCATCGTGCCCCCTTGTCCTATTGCTGAGTGCCTGGGAGAAGAGACCAACTCCCACCTGGCCAGAACTTCCCTTCCTTATTGTTTGTGGGTTTTTTTACATCATTGTTCTCCAGACCAGCCTGCAATTTTGATCTGGAAAATACTGTAATTGCACGTGGCTTCAATTTGGGCACAAAATCTCTCCCCATCTGGGGCCCTGTGTGTTTTCCACACCTGGAAATACCTGGAAAGTGGCAGAAGGGAAGTGCAGGGGACAGGAGCAATTCTGCCTCTGGAACTGAGGAGCAGCCTAATGGGCAGAGGCTGAATAATAAACAGCCATTAATAATGAGACTGTAATTAGAGGTCAGCTGGAGAAAAGCTCAGTGTGTTCCACTGAGTGGCTTCAAGGCATGCAGAAAACCAGCCCTGGAGCTTTAGCAGGGGAATGTGAGCTGGGAATAATTTGGTTGTCCAAAACCCCTCTGCTGCTGCACCAGGAACCACCAGCAGCACCACTGGCAGCCAGGAGGCTTCCCATGGGATTTGGGGCTGGAGCTGATCCCTGTGGAGCCAGCAAGAGGGACATGGGTGGGATTGCTGATTGTCCTGGTCAGCAGCAGGGACAGTGGTGGGATTGCTGATTGTCCAGGCCAGCAGAGGGACAGTGGTGGGATTGCTGATTGTCCAGGCCAGCAAGAGGGACATGGTTGGGATTGCTGATTGTCCTGGTCAGCAGAGGGACAGTGGTGGGATTGCTGATTGTCCTGGTCAGCAGAGGGACATGGGTGGGATTGCTGATTGTCCTGGTCAGCAGAGGGACAGTGGTGGGATTGCTGATTGTCCAGGCCAGCAGGAGGGACAGTGGTGGGATTGCTGATTGTCCTGGTCAGCAGAGGGACATGGGTGGGATTGCTGATTGTCCAGGCCAGCAGGAGGGACAGTGGTGGGATTGCTGATTGTCCTGGTCAGCAGCAGGGACATGGGTGGGATTGCTGATTGTCCTGGTCAGCAGAGGGACATGGGTGGGATTGCTGATTGTCCTGGTCAGCAGAGGGACATGGGTGGGATTGCTGATTGTCCTGGCCAGCAGAGGGACAGGGGTGGGATTGCTGATTGTCCTGGCCAGCAGAGGGACATGGGTGGGATTGCTGATTGTCCTGGCGAGCAGAGGGACATGGATAGAATTGCTGATTGTCCTGGCCAGCAACAGGGACTTGGGTGGGATTGCTGATTGTCCTGGTCAGCAGAGGGACATGGGTGGGATTGCTGATTGTCCTGGTCAGCAGAGGGACATGGGTGGGATTGCTGATTGTCCAGACCAGCAGCAGGGACATGGGTGGGATTGCTGATTGTCCTGGTCAGCAGAGGGACATGGGTGGGATTGCTGATTGTCCAGACCAGCAGCAGGGACATGGATGGGATTGCTGATTGTCCAGGGGTTCTGTACAAGGAACCCTCTCAGAGCAGGAGCTGGACCATTCCCTGCCCCTGGTTGGAGCAGTGGAGCTGCATCCCCAGGCCTGTGTTGGGCACTAACATCCCAAAGAGGAATTTAAATCTGGCTGAACCTTGTGCTCAGCTAAACCTCTGAAGAGGAACCAGCTCCCACAAGTGTCTGTCCTCCCCCAGAGGCCTGAGCAGAAAACATGTTAGTGTTGTGTGCTCCCAATCAATAACACTTCAATAACAGGATTATTAGAAACACAGGATCATATTTTCCAGAAAGCTCATTATGGAACACAAACAGCTCAGTAAGGCATTTAAAGTGTTCATTACTGTGAGGTGCCTTGGGATTGGAATGGATTTTTCACCTTTTTTTCCCCCAAGAAGAGAATCAGATGAGGATGATGAATTGTTTTCCCAACAACTGCCAGGCAGCAGAGCAAGGGAGTCGCTGTGGCTTTGCAGACAGAGCTTGTGCTGAGCCTGGGACTGGTGGTGGGAAACACTCCCCCCACCTGCAGAGCTGCTCCTGCCCAGCACAGGAAGGACATGGAGCTGATGGAGAGGCCAGAGGAGCCACCAAGATGACCAGAGAGATGGAGCAGCTCTGTTGGGAAGAAAGGCTGGAAGAGCTGGGATTGTTCACCCTGGAGAAGAGAAAGTTGGGGGTGACCCAACTGCCCCTTCCAGTACCTGAAGGGCTGATAAGAAAGATGGAGAGACTGTTTACAAGAGTCTGGAGTGACAGGACAAGGCAGAATGGCTTCAAACTGCCAGAAAGTTGGTTTAGATGGGATATTGGGAAGAAATTCCTCCCTGTGAGAGTGGTGAGGGGCTGGGATGGAATTCCCAGAGAAGCTGTGGCTGCCCCATCCCTGGGAGTGTCCAAGGCCAGGTTGGACAGGGCTTGGAGCACCCTGGCTGGTGGGAGGTGTCCCTGCCCATGGCAGAGGCTGGGAGGAGATGGATTTAAGGTCTCTCCCAAACCAAACCACTTGGTGACCCCGTGGACAGTTAAGCCCCTCAGACTCAGATTGCTGGCCCCCGTTTTGCAGCACTCCCTGCCCTCAGGGCACTCCTGTCTGTGCCCATCCTGGTTCTCTGCTCTGCAGAAAGCCCTGCTGGGCCCTCCTGAGGGCTCTGCACTGCTCCCCTGTCCCCTCAGCAGGAGCACAGGAGCTGCTCAGCCTTTCCCCCTGAGCTCAGAGTCACCAGAGCAGTTCTCACAGAGATTCTTCAAGTTCTTCCTTTCAGAGCCATCACAATAACCCTCAGCCAAGGCAGAGGGGAACTCATCACCCTGAAATCAAACTCTGGTGGAGTCTGGGCTGCCCCAGATCCTGCACAACCACTGGATGAATGTGCATGATAAACAACCTCCTATGGCTCTGCTGGCACCACCGAGTCTGTGAAATGTCACTGCTTCCCTGAGCACCTTTGGGGCTGATGCTGCATCTGTACACTGAATTTTCCCCCTATTATCAGTCTGCAAAGTCACTATGGAGGGACTGCAGATCACTTCAGGCTCATTTCCCTCCCTGTTCACATCAGCTGTTCCCAATATCCAAGGAGAAGTCCTGCTTGGGACAACCTCAAAGCAAGCTGGAACTGGCACAGGCACCACATTCCTCCTCTGGAAGGACAAGGCACATCCTCATGGAGACTCCTCTGCTGATCCCTGCTGACCAAACTGATTAATGTCAACCCTAATCCAGATTTGTTTCGTAGGAAAACACAAATCAGAAGTTTCAACAACCTCTCCCTGCTTGATTTCTTCTTGCTTCTTCTCAACAGCATCTTTGCACCCCCCTCCTGCTTTCAGTTCCCAGGCCTGTATTGGAGGGGGTGAAAAGAACTTGCATTTTTAGGTTTTCCTTTGTGGTTCACAGCTTTCCATGGTTAAAAACTGTAGCTCATTGCACTACCTGTGCTTCCCTGGACGCTTTCCAGGGTGCAGGGAGGGCAAGGAATGGCTTGGAGAACAAAAAGCAGTGTGGGAGCACATCATGTTTTAACTCCCATTGGAAAGTGATTGTATTTCCTGAGAGTTTTTCTTTAATCACCTCGACTACAGTTCCAGGTGTTAGGAGGAAACTGGGTGGCTGGGATGGGAAAAAGTTAGAAATTCTTGCACATTTGAAAAGGTAACAGCTATCCCTGAATTCTGTCCTTCCAGACAGTGCCAGATGCCAGTGCCATGTCCTGCCTTGGATCCCATCACACCTGCCAGGTGCCAATGTCATGCCCTGCCTTGGATCCCATCACACTTGCTAGGTGCCAATGCCATGGATTCTCTCACACCTGCCAGATGCCAGTGCCATGTCCTGCCTTGGATCCCATCACACCTGCCAGGTGCCAGTGCCATGTCCTGCCTTGGATTCTCTCACACCTTCCAGGTGCCAGTGCCATGTCCTGCCTTGGATCCCATCACACCTTCCAGGTGCCAATGCCATGTCCTGCCTTGGATCCCATCACACCTGCCAGGTGCCAGTGCCATGCCCTGCCTTGGATCCCATCACACCTGCCAGGTGCCAATGCCATGTCCTGCCTTGGATCCCATCACACCTGCCAGGTGCCAATGCCATGATGTCCTGCTTTGGATCCCATCCCACTTGCCAGGTGCCAGTGCCATGTCCTGCCTTGGATCCCATCACACCTGCCAGGTGCCAATGCCATGTCCTGCTTTGGATCCCATCCCACTTGCCAGGTGCCAGTGCCATGTCCTGCCTTGGATTCCCTCACACCTGCCAGGTGCCAATGCCATGATGTCCTGCCTTGGATCCCATCACACTTGCCAGGTGCCAATGCCATGATGTCCTGCTTTGGATCCCATCACACCTGCCAGGTGCCAATGCCATGTCCTGCCTTGGATCCCATCACACCTGCCAGGTGCCAATGCCATGTCCTGCCTTGGATCCCATCACACCTGCCAGGTGCCAATGCCATGTCCTGCCTTGGATTCCCTCACACTTGCCAGGTGCCAATGCCATGATGTCCTGCTTTGGGTTCTCTCACATTTTTCAAGTGCAAAAAGACTTTACTGAGTGGGTACCAATGTCTGAGAGGTGAGAAACCAACCCCCCCTCCTTTGCCAGGGGCTCATACACACTTCCCCAGCACCAGTCCCTCTGTGCCCACGTGTTGTTCTCTCTTATCAGCAGGTTCTGCAGCCTGACCTGCCTCCGTTGGCACTTTGATGTTGCCAGTTTGCATTGTGTCCCTGTCACAGATAAAATAGTTTGTTCTGTTGCTTTCCCTGTCACCGTCTCTCCCTCCACTCTCACTCTCTTCTCCCCCCGGTGTTCTCTCTGCTCTCCATTGTGTGCCTCCAATAGTCCCTCTCAGTTCCTCACAGCCTGCATTGTCCTGTAATTGCTCTGCTGTCTCCAAGGAAAGGGAAATTCATTTCGATTTGATCACCTTATTTTTCTCATGTACATGATAAACGCTGCCATTAATCCTCCTGTTTGCAGGGGAATAGAACTCCTTACATAACAGCACGTCAAGGTACAGATTTCCCTCTCCCCAACCCTCGTGCATGTTCACACACCAACATCCTTTTATCTGCTGAAAGAATTCTGATGCTCCAACCTTTGAGATCTTTTCCAGAGCAGGTGGAAACAGGTGGGAAATGCAGGAGCAGCTGCTGAGCAGGACATTCCCTGCCAGGTACAAACCTGGGTTAGACTCAGGGGGGAAATTTTCCTGGTGTTTCTGAGAATAAACCCTATTCCTGAACACTCCAGGATTCCTGAATACTCCAGGATTCCTAAACACTCCAGGATTCCTGAATACTCCAGGATTCCTAAACACTCCAGGATTCCTGAATACTCCAAGATTCCTGAATACTCCAGGATTCCTAAACACTCCAGGATTCCTGAATACTCCAGGATTCCTAAACACTCCAGGATTCCTAAACACTCCAGGATTCCTGAATACTCCAGGATTCCTGAACACTCCAGGATTCTTGAATACTCCAGGATTCCTAAACACTCCAGGATTCCTGAATACTCCAGGATTCCTAAACACTCCAGGATTCCTAAACACTCCAGGATTCCTAAACTCTCCAGGATTCCTGAATACTCCAGGATTCCTAAACACTCCAGGATTCCTGAATCCCTCAGGTCCTCAGGGGTGGATCCACCATGGGGTGCTCTCAAAATTAAGCACCACCAGCAGCTCTTTTTTCTCATCCTGCTCCCCCACTTTGCAGGGGATTATTCAGTGTTTCCCCAGCTACAATCCACTCCCAGTAAATTCCATAATAACAATATTTTTGCAGCAGAAGTGGCTGTTTTGAGCAGAGCAGAGCTGTTATCCCACCATCCCCACCAGGACAGAGCTGAGCTCTAAACTCAGCCTGGGCAGAGCTCAGCAAGGGAAGCCAAGGCTAAAACTGCCCCGTGGGGTTGGGAGTTTAATGGTCTTTCCCTCCCTCTTGTTTTCCTTTCTGTTAACACTCAGAAAGAAGCCACTGATGCTGTTTGTCACCTCTCAGGTGGCATCAGAACCTTGCAGAGCTTTGCCAGGCTGTGCAGGGGGTGGGTGAGAGAAGAACATGAGCCAGGGCACGTCAGTGCAGCCCAACAGCACCTGAGCCTGGAGAAAGGCTCAGACTAAGGCAAGTCTCACCTCCTTCATTCCTTACCTTTTCCAGGTGATGCCTTTGTGGTGGAAAAGTGAAGGGGTTTTTGTTGAGTCAGAAAAATATTAGACCTTGATGGGTTTTCCTTCCATCAGTGCATCTTTGCACCCACATTAACAGTGCCCAAGGATGGTTTAGATGCCAGAAAATCACATGCCAAGGGATGGTTTGGGGCCCTGGGCAGAGAGGCTGAAGAGGCACCTGAGAGCAAAGCAGATCTGCCTCCACCAGTTCCCATATAAAGCTAAAAGGCAGAACAATTCAGCATCACAGATAAAACACTCAAGTTTTACAAGCAGAGAAAGTATTTTATTGGCACAGACTCTTTTTTACTAACCTGGCATAAAAGCCATCAAACTATATAAATAAACCTGGGGAATTATCTCCTCCCTCAGCCAGGACCCTCGCTGGGCCTGAATGGATTCATTTAAAATGGGTTATAAATTTCTGATAAAGGATATTTGGGCTCCAAATTGCGTATTTAATGATGCTGCTGAGCTCCTGCACCTGCACAGAGCCAGGGCAGCCTCTCAGGGGCTCCAGCAGCAGCACCCTGGGCACTGTGAGCCCCCTGCAGCCCCTCTGCCCCCTGAGCAGCACAGCAAGGGGCTGGGCAGCCTCAGCACCTCCTGCTCAGCACCTCCAGCCTCAGCAGCTCTGCTGGGAGGAGAGGCTGCCAGAATTGGGATTGTTCACCCTGGAGAAGAAAAGGCTTTGGGGTGACCCAACTGCCCCTTCCAGTACCTGAAGGGCTGATAAGAAAGATGGAGAGACTGTTTACAAGAGTCTGGAGTGACAGGACAAGGGGGAATGGCTTCAAACTGCCAGAAAGTTGGTTTAGATGGGATATTGGGAAGAAATTCCTCCCTGTGAGAGTGGTGAGGGGCTGGGATGGAATTCCCAGAGAAGCTGTGGCTGCCCCATCCCTGGGAGTGTCCAAGGCCAGGCTGGACGGGGCTTGGAGCAACAAAGGCTGCTGGAGCTCAGGGGGCATCACCCCCAGGGAACGCTGCTCTGCTGGGCACAGGGGCAGCTCCCACCTCACCTTCCCACTTCATTTAAATGCTAATTCAGCAATGGAACATCCTGAGGAGGAGGAGGGAGAGGGAGATGCAGACACAAACACGGTCCCTGCTGGTGCCTGACAAATGAGAGCACAAGGGGCCAAACACATACAGAGTAAGGAGAGAGCCAGGTGAGCTTCCAGAGCAAGGTGAGGGTCACCTGTCTGATGGATCCCACCTCCCTCCAGCTCCTCATCCAGCCCTTTTTCCCTTTATACAAAAGCTCCGTTAAATCCTACAGAGAAGTAAAACTGGAGCAAGGTCAGAAGCAACAAACACAGAGAGGATGAACAACCTTTGCCTGAATTCCAGTTCAGCTGAAGGGAAGATGGTGGAGAGGGAGAAGCAGCACAGAGGGTGCTGTTGGGAAGGAATCCTTTTCCAAGTGGTGTTCTGGGACACCATGAGAAGAGCAACGAGGCTGGAGAAGGGACTGGAGCACAAGTGCTGTGGGGAGAGGCTGAGGGAGCTGGGGGTGTTCAGCCTGAAGAAGAGGAGGCTCAGAGGTGACCTCAGCACTGTCTGGAACTGCCTGAAGGGAAGTTCTGGCCAGGTGGAGGTTGGTCTCTTCTCCCAGGCACTCAGCAATAGGACAAGGGGGCACGATGGGCTCAAGCTCTGCCAGGGGAAATTGAAGTTGGAGAGCAGGAAGAAATTCTTTGCAGAGAGAGTGCTCAGGGATTGGAATGGGCTGCCCAGAGAGGGGGTGGATTCCCCATCCCTGGAGGTTTTGAATCTGAGCTTGGCTGTGGCACTGAGTGCCATGATCTGGTAAAGGGACTGGAGTTGGACCAAGGGTTGGACTTGATGATCTCGGGGGTCTTTTCCAACCCAATCCATTCTATGGATGTGGCACTGAGTGAGAATCCACCACATCTTGATCCAACCCTACTGTGATCACCAGCCCAGGGCACGGAGTGCCCTGGGCTGGTGATCACAGTGGGGTTGGATCAAGGTTTGGACTTGATGATCTTGGAGGTCTTTTCCAACCCAATCCATTCCATGATTCTGTTCTATTCTATTCTCTTGGGCACGAGTGCTTTCTGTTGAGCTGCTCCTGAGTTCCTTTGATCCACACATCATTCAACCTGTTCACCTTCCTCCTGAGAACCTCCCTAGAGGAAAGGCAGATGCTAATGAGTGTTGGTGGTTCTGCACTAGTTCAAATGCATGTTTTCTCTTTTGGTCAAAAGGTTCTTTTATCTGCAGAATGTTCAGGTGTGCTCTGCTCCCACTGGAAGATTTGCCAAGAGATGGAGCTTTATTAGCAGCACCTCAGGATGGGCTGGGCCTGGCAAATTAAACTCCAGCCAGCACACTGCAGACCAACCTGTCAGTGATGTTCTCCTTCCCCTCCAGGAACCTCCTGCCAGAGCTGGTGTCACACAGAGCAGGGCAGAGAGCAAAGCCCCCGGATTTCTGCAGCAGGGAAGGGAAGTTTAACTGGGTTTTATCTTCATGAAGCTTTTATAAAGGCTGGATCCAAACCACACTGAATTTGAAATCCCCAAGTTTGTGCTGCAAAGATGTTTTTCCTGTGATATCCAGGATCTTGAGCCTTGGGGTGTAGGTGGAAGCACCAGCAGAAGCTTTGCTGGTGGTGTTTCCCCAGCACCTCCTCAGAGAGCTCCCACCATCCAGCTGCTCTGGGACTGGCTCCTTCCCACCCTCTCCCAGTAGGAATTCCAGCCTGCAAACAGCTCAGGTGTTTCAGGAAGCACAACCCTCAGAGTGGGATGGATGACCAGCCCTGCCTTCCTGAGACCAGTTAATTTTCCAGCTCTCCCAGGATGTCTTTCACCAAAAGGCACCAACCAAATCCAGTGGGACAGACCTGGGAGGATCCACCCTTAAGGAAGGGACTGGAGCTGGACCAAGGGTTGGACTTGATGATCTCAGAGGTCTTTTCCAACCCAATCCATTCTGTGATTCTGTGACTTCAGATCCTCCCATTGCTCTCCCAGAGGCTGTGGCTGCACCCCCTGATGGCCCTGCCCAGCCCCAGGAGCTCTGCCCTGCCTGGGAAAACCAAACCACGGGAGCTGCTCATCTGAGAGAGAGATGGAACCAGACAGGGAGCTGCTGTCAGGAGTGAAGGCCTTGGAAGATGTTTTTTGATTGACTTAAATAGATGTTTCCCTTCTTGTTCACAATCAAGTGAATGAGAAAGCCCAGAGGGAAGGACATAAACTCAGCCTGCCCATTGCTGTGGAAGCAGCTTTAGATATTTCCCTCCCACAGTCAGGGCTGGATTGTGAGTAACAAATGACAGACAGAAGGGAGCAGATGAGTATCTATTTATGCAGGGAAATGAAATGCATGAATAGTTATTTTGAGGACAAATGTATTTTGACAGGTATCTAATTTCATGCTGTTGACAGAATGCACTTCTTGCATTCTGGAGTTGATGACTGGTTGGGTTTTTTTTTTTTATATTTGCAATTCTCCTGGGTAAAAAAAAAAAACAGCCTGAAAAATGATATTTGTCAAACATCAAAAAGCAATTTAATTTATTGTCATCACAAATGTGCTTAAAAAAATAAATAGTCAGACTATTTATTCAGCACAACTCCCAAATTAACAGGCACAAACATATAGGGAAGGACCCACTTGTAATCTGGCAATGAAGTGGAGCCCACAAATATCTTCCTTTTGCATTCAAAGCAAAAGAGAGAAGAGAAATAGCATTAAAAGCAGACTCAGTGCTCAGCTCTGCTGTCAGCCCAGTCTGGAGCCTGGGATCCCTCTGGGATCTGTCTGCATCCCTGTTTTCCCTCAATTATAATGTAACAATTAACCATTATAATCTTTATATATCATATATAACAATTGGAATGGCTGGGAAACACCAGCAGGCAGCAAAGAGCAGAGAGGACACAGCTCCTGAGCCCACTTTGCCTAAAAACCAACAGCTGTTGAGTGAATGTGGCAAATCTTCTTCCTCTGGTGTCAATAACTGATTATCTCAACCAAGCAGCACAAACATCTCGGGCTGAATTTCAATCCCTCTTTTCTGTGTCTCCTCACTGGGGCTCTTTGACTGACATTACATGGGAATTTCATGGCTTTTTAAAAGCAGCACAAGGTACCACAGAGGGATTTATTGCCAGTGAAATATTGGCCTGGGGAAGTTGGATTTAGTGAGAGAGGTCGCTGGTCTGGAACTCTGTGGAAGAGCCACCACCCCAGAAACAGTTTTCCTTCAAAGTTCATAAAAAAATTATGATTGTTATAAAAGCCAATGACTAAATGTCATCTGCCATAAAAAGAAAAAGGCTGGTTTGGGGAAGGACACTCAAAACTCTCATCTACCAGGAGAGCACTGCAAAGGAGGGACAGTATTTTGGCATGAACTGCCCATTTTTTGTTGAGGAAAGGAGAGTGTCAGCCTGTTCCCTGCTCAGCCTCAGCAGTAGAAAAACATCAGCCCTCCCTGGCACAGGTTTGACCTAAAAATGCAGCATTTGGCCAGAATTGATCCATGACCTGTGATTTAAAGGCTGAGGCAGTTGCTGAGGCTTGAGCTGCTTAAATTCCTCACCTTTGAGGGAGTAATGAAGGAGAGTGTGAGAAAATGAGAGGATAACTGTGAATAGCCCTGATATTTGGAGCCAGTCCTGAGAAAACAAGGATAAGGAGAAAGGGCAGAGCAGAGAGAGGGAATTTTCTTGCAGAGGGAATGGGCAGGAGCAGCAGCTCCCTGACTCTCACCCTGCAGAGCTGTCCTGGGCTCCCTTGTCTCAAACTCCATCCTTGTGCTTTCAGAGGGGTTGGATTCTCTGCTGAGGTCCATCCTTTACACCTTTGGGGCATTGTGGGCACAGGATGGTGCCCCCCAGCCCCTCCTGCATGGCTGGCTTCCTGCATGAGCACCCAGAGCAGTTTGGGGGACTCAGGGGTTGGGAATGTTCATTCCAGGACTGGATTTCAGGGAAGGGATGGGATGTGCTGCTGACCCTCAAGTCTTGCAGGTGAGGAAGGGAAGGATGCCACAGGAGAGGGTTGGGAATTTGGGGCACCCCCTCACTGTGCCCCTGCCCCTCAGAGCTGCTGCTCAGCCCAGACTGCCCCCAGTGCCCCCTGATGAATTGTCAGTGCCCACCTAAAAGGTCTGATGGATTAGGAGGCATTTCATGAACTCTGGGTGCAGCTCACTGAGAAAGGCAGAGGGAGCTGCTCTCCAGACACTGCCTGAGTTTGCTCTGAGCCTTTCCCAGAACAATCAGGCTGTGCCTTTGCAGGCTCAGCACCTTCCACCCAATCTCACCCCCACAGTGCCTGTGCTGGGGCACCTCAGCAGCTCCTGCTGACCCCCCAAGCCCTCGGTTCTCAGGCACCCCCAAACCACCCCAGCCCCAGAGCAGTTCCCTGTTGGGCTTTCCCAGGGGGGCAGGAGCTGAGAGGGCTCAGAGGGACTCCTGCCATGGCCCTGTGCTCCCAGGGAGTGGGGGAGGAGGGAGCTGTGCCTGGGGAGAGGGAGGGCAGCGCCAGCAGGTGAGGACATGGGATGCTGCTGCACCACCGTGGTGTTGCTTAGCAACTCTGCACCTGCAGTTCCAGTAATTGGGCTGTGTCTGAGGCTCTGAGGAGGATGGAAAGGTCACTGCTGGCAGGGAGTGCCCATGTCTCTGTCCTGCCCCAGTGCCATCAGCTCCAGGCTGCAGAGCTGGGGGTGAGGCAGCCCCCACAGCTGCCCTGCCCAGCTCTGGGCTCACACAGGAGCAAAGCAGAGTGTCCCTGCAGCCAGAGAGCACCAGGGCTGCTCATCAGTGCTGCTGTTCAGCTCCACATCTGGAGAGCTGCTTCAGGCCTTTTATTTTATTTTTTTTCCAGCTCCAGAGCACCAGGGCTGTTCATCACTGCTCCTGTTCAGCTCCACATCTGGAGAGCTGCTTCAGGCCTTTTATTTATTTTTTATTTATTTTTGTTCAGCTCCAGAGCAGCCAGGGCTGTTCATCACTGCTCCTGTTCAGCTCCACATCTGGAGAGCTGCCTCAGGCTTTTCATTTTCTCTGGGGGGCAATTACAGCTCTCAGCTCCAGAGCTGCCTTCCCACGATGGCTTTAAAACAAAGCAGAACAAAGTCTGTGAGCTGCCCTAAACCCAGCCAGCAAATGGGTCTGGATAAAGCAGCCCCACCAAGCACTGCTCCCACCTTCCAGCAGGTTTTTGGGATGCCCTTGGAGGCTCTGCTGGAGGATGCACATCCCCCTCTCAGCACATCTGCAGCACTGACACACTCCCTGCACCCACACACCCAGCAAACACTCCAGATGGAGACTCAGTCCCTCCCACTCCTCAGGAGTGAGCCAGATTACTCTCCCCTTCTGGGTTCAGTGCTTAATCCCAAACATTTATCATATTCCACTCCAAGCCTCCTACTCCTCTGCATGTTCATTCTTCCCCAAAGCTGCTTTTTCTTTAGCATCTCTTTAATTATCTGCTCTGCAGCAGCATCTCCAGCTGGTTCCCTCTGCTGTGCTGCCCTGTGGATTGTGCTTTCCTCCAGGTAAGGCATTAGACCTCTGGAGCAAGAGCTCTCCCCTTCCTGGTGCAGTGGGGAAGGATAATTATGACATCCCTTAACACACAATGTGCCTGGAGCTGCTTTCTGGCAGGTCCCACACTTCAAAAAGATGCAAAGGAGGCTCCTCTCTTCAGGGAACTGTCATGTGAAGAGCTGACTTAGCCACCCACCTCCCAGCCCAGCCACCTCTGCAGGCTGGAGACAGGGCAAGGGGGATCTGCTGGCACAGCCACTCCCACCCAGGCCTTCCATTCTCTGCCACTTCCAGGATACCTCGTTTGGACCTCATTCCCAAAGATTTTCCACTCTTTTCCTTGCTTTTGGGGCCATTTCCCCTGGAGAAGCAATGAGAGTCTGAGCCTGGGAAGAGCAGGGGGTGTTTATCTGTGACAGCCCCTGGGTCTGACCCTGCAGGAACAGGCTCAGACAAGGACATGCCTCCTTTTCTTTCCCAGGATCAGCAGTACAGAATAAATGTGCTGTTTTGCTTTCAGGACAGCACAGCTCCACGTAACCACTGCCTGGTTGGCTCCCCTGCAGTTTTACTGCTGTTCTGGCCAGAGTTTCTTAATAGAAAGGCCGAAAAATCAGGAAAATCCAACCCTTTTGTGAAGGAGTAACTGCAGAAATAACCAGCTGTAGCTGCAAAAGCAAACCCACGGGATACTGGGACAAATTTGGGTTGCTGAGCCCATCCTTCCCCCAGTGTGGAGAAGCCCCCAGGATCCCTATTCCATTTGCTTTGCAGGCTGTACCAGAAAGGGCTGAACAGGGTTCCTGGGGGTTGCCATGGTTACAGCACGGGGTTGCATAGCAACAAGCTAAGCTGAGCATCACCCAGGCATTTTTCCTTTCTAAATTCCTTCCCCTCGTGTATTCAGCCAAGTGAGTTGGATTGATCTGCAGCCCCAGCACTAACACACAGCAGGGAACAGCCACCGATCGATTTTGGGGCCAGAGCATCCATGAGGAGTGTGGCAGAACGAGGGCTGTGCCCCAGGCACCAGGAACAGCTCCAGGGCTGCCCCTCAGCCCAGCTGGGACACACCTGGATGGGTGGGAGAGGCTGAGGCTGGGGATTCCATGGGGATGGACACAGTTCTGCAAATCCTGGGTGCAGCAGAGCCAGGACCACTCTTAGACCCCCAGCACAGCTTCAGCAGTCAGGGCTGTGCAGTGCCAGGGGAGCAATGCCAACATCCCCAGCACAAAAAGCCATCCAGCCCCTCCAAAGCACTTCCCTTCAAACCCAGAAAATGTTCCCCTTGTGCTTTTCAGGCAGCAGAGCTTTCAGCCTCACCCTTCCTGGCACAGCAAACATCCATCCTCCTCCTGCTCCAGGAGGGACTGGCAGAGCCTGGAGCCAGGAATGCAGCTCTGACTCCACCGTGCCAGGGGAGGAGCTTCTGTGCTCACCAAAATTGTGCCCACACTGCTCCCTGCACCCAGACCATCCACTCAGCACCACCCAGAGCCCCAAATTCTGCCCTTCACCTGCCTTAGCCCCTTCCAGGCCACCCCCAGGGCCACCCTGTGCCCATTTGCACTCCTGCAATCCCCTGCAGGAGCACAGGAGCATTCCTGCCTGCATTTATTCACCTCTGGGCACATCTGGAGCCTTTCAGTGCCAGCCTGGCCCCTCTGCCACCCCCGGGGTGGGCAGCATGTTATGGCAGCACATCCATCCCAGCTCAGTCACTTGTTATCTGAGGCAAGAAGCGACTCTGGGAGAGGTTTGTTCTCCACTCTCCTGTCATTGCTGCTCCTGTGAGGGGCTGTCCAACCAGATATAACTCAAGAATAATGGTGAGCATTTGCAGAGATTGTTTCCCCTCCCATCCCAGGGCTCACCTCTGCTGACCCCAGCCCTGTCCCCTCAGCCAGTGTGAGGCTCCACTTTCCCTCTTTGCTGTACTGACTCTTCCCACCTGCCTTCTATTCCCTGGAAAAAAGGAGGGTAAATCTTCCTTCTGAGAGCCTGAAAGTTTTTTTCCTTTTTTCTTATCAAACACAGAGCTGGGTAGAAGTCCCCAAAGGGGCTTGTGAACTTTGGATATCTCACAGTCCTCTCTGGATCCCCAAAGGAAGTTTATATCCAAGACTTGAGCTCTTGGGGCACTTGGTCAAGACTCCTGGTCTGTGCAACAAAGACAAACACCAGAAAAGCTACAGGAGACCTTGGGTTCAGCTGCCCAAAAATGACAAAAGAGGTTTTGAGAGAGGGAAAGCATCAAAAAAGGATGAGGCAAACCAGGGGCAGGAGGGCTGGGATCCCACTGAGAGTGGATCAGAATGAGATGTCTGTATTGGATAAGCACTGATGGCTTTGGAAGTGAAAGATTCAGGTCCTTCAGCCTCACACAGAACCCCCAACTTCACAACCCAACACAGGATAAAAGACCAAGTACCACCCAAAAGCCTCTGCTCTGGCATCACAAACCTGACTGAGCTAAGACTGGGCTTTATGTCTCCCAGCTGCCCCCAAAACATTCAGAACTGATCCTTTTTTTGGCAGGGGAGTCTTAGATGGCCTAAATTCTTTCCTTAGAGAGGGATTTCAGTTGCTTCTGGCAGCCACAAGGATCTCACCTCTTTGCTATGCCAGTGGCACCTCCATGGCTGGACAGGTAAAACCACCCCAGATTTCAGGGTGTGACTGAGACAACAATGTTTGCCTTGTGCTTCCTCTGACAGATCATTTTCCAGGTGAAAAAAACCCACCACAACAAGACAAACAGAAGACAAATGAGACAAACAAGACAAACAAATTGTTATAATCCAACAAACAGGTGGCAAGGAAACAACTTGCCTTAAATTCTTATTTGTAACTAAGTGAGTCTCCTGGGATTAGGGTTATTCCTGACAACATGAGAGGTTTATCCGTGATTTTCCACCCTCTCAGTGACTGAGCTGCATTAAGGCCAAACCACAGCTATTGTTTAGTGCTCTCAGCCCCAACTTCACATTAAAGCACAGCCTGGGGAGATCAGCAGCACAGATCTCCTCCTGAGGACACAGATCAGCCGAGACTGGGAGCCTGCACAGAGCCCTGTGACTGTAACAGAGCCCCGGGATGTGCCGGGATTCAGGGATGTGCCTGGAGTCAGGGATGTGCCTGGAGTCAGGGATGTTCTGGAGTCAGGGATGTGCCTGGAGTCAGGGAATGTCCTGGAGTCAGGGATGTGCCGGGATTCAGGGATGTGCCTGGAGTCAGGGATGTGCCTGGAGTCAGGGGTGTGCCTGGAGTCAGGGATGTGCCTGGAGTCAGGGATGTTCTGGAGTCAGGGATGTGCCTGGAGTCAGGGATGTGCCTGGAGTCAGGGATGTGCCTGGAGTCAGGGATGTTCTGGAGTCAGGGATGTGCCTGGAGTCAGGGATGTCCTGGAGTCAGGGAATGTCCTGGAGTCAGGGATGTCCTGGAGACAGGGAATGTCCTGGAGTCAGGGATGTCCTGGAGACAGGGAATGTTCTGGAGTCAGGGATGTTCTGGAGTCAGGGATGTTCTGGAGTCAGGGAATGTCCTGGAGTCAGGGATGTCCTGGAGACAGGGAATGTTCTGGAGTCAGGGATGTTCTGGAGTCAGGGATGTCCTGGATTCAGGGATGTCCTGGAGTCAGGAATGTCCTGGAGTCAGGAATGTCCTGGAGTCAGGGATGTGCCTGGATTCAGGGATATCCTGGATTCAGGGATATCCTGGATTCAGGGAATGTCCTGGATTCTGGGAATGTCCTGGATTCAGAGATGTCCTGGATTTAGAGATGTCCTGGATTCAGGCAATGTCCTGGATTCAGGGATATCCTGGATTCGGGGATGTGCCTGGAGTCAGGGATGTCCTGGATTCAGGCAATGTCCTGGATTCAGGCAATGTCCTGGATTCAGGAATGTCCTGGATTCAGAGATGTCCTGGATTCAGGACTGGCACACGTTCCAGCCCAGCAGAGCCACCTGGGTGAAGCCACCAACCCACCAGGCAGTTCAGGGAGAGCAGATTGCTCAGACAAGCAAAGGGCAAGCAAAAAGGAGCAGAAACCGATCTGGCTTTTCCCGAGGGCTGTGCTGAAACTCCGGAACGAATAACCTGAATTCAGTCACTGCCTGAATCCCATCACAGGGTTCTTTGGGGAAATGTTCACAGCCCGTTTTTACGGTCCCGCAGCCCAGCCCGGGAGCGCTCGGATGCTCCGCGTTCCCGGTGCCACCTCCCTGCAGGTAATCCCAGCTGGCTCAGCCCCTGCTGCATCCCTGCTCCCTCCCTCCTCCTGCAGGCTGAAACCCGTGACATCTCCCTCCTTTCCTCTGCCTCTGTGTGCGATGGGAACACACACAGAGTCGGTGACGTTCCTGCATTCCCAGGGATTCCCTTCTCACTCCCAGCTCATTCCCTCTCTGCTCTTTGCAGCTTCTCCTCCTCCTCCTCCCTCTGGGATGAATTAAAGGCAGCTTTTCTCAGCCTCCTCCCAGCCCTGACACAAACACTCAGGATCTACAGAGGGAGGTGGATTACCCTGAATCACAGAACCATGGAATGGATTGGGTTGGAAAAGACCTCCGAGATCATCAAGTCCAACCCTTGGTCCAACTCCAGTCCCTTTACCAGATCACGGCACTCAGTGCCACGGCCAAGCTCAGCTGAAAAACCTCCAGGGATGGGGAATCCACCCCCTCTCTGGGCAGCCCATTCCAATGCCTGAGCACTCTCTCTGCAAAGAAGTTTTTTCTGATGTCCAATTTCCCCTGGCAGAGCTTGAGCCCATCGTGCCCCCTTGTCCTATTGCTGAGTGCCTGGGAGAAGAGACCAACCCCCACCTGGCCAGAACTTCCCCTCAGGGAGTTCCAGACAGTGCTGAGGTCACCTCTGAGCCTCCTCTTCTCCAGGCTGAACACCCCCAGCTCCCTCAGCCTCTCCCCACAGCACTTGTGCTCCAGTCCCTTCTCCAGCCTTGTTGCTCTTCTCAGTTGGGTTGGAAGAGACCTCTGAGATCATCAAATCCAACCCTTGATCCAACCCCACTGTGATCACTCTGGCACTCTGTGCCCTGGGCTGGTGGTCACAGTGGGGTTGGATCACGACCTGTTGGATTCTCTGTCCCTGGAGGTGTTTCAGAGGACACTCAGAGCCACATCCAGTCCCTTCTCCAGCCTCGTTGCTCTTCTCTGGCCCCGCTCCAGCCCCTCAATCTCTTTCCTGACCTGAGGGGCCCAGAACTGAACACAACAATCAAGGTGTGGCCTCACCAGTGTTGAGTCCAGGGGAAGAGTCACTGCCCTGGGTCTGTCATGCCAAGTAATAACAAAAACTCCATTCCCTGCAACTCTCTCCCTCTTGGAAGTCAGAAACTTCCCTCTGAGGTTGTTACCACGAGGTGTTTCCTCTGGCTCTGCTCCTGACCTCAGTGCATTAACACACAGCCATCCAAGCAGTGGGGCTGAGCATTTGCCTTCTATAAGTTATTGGAGAGAACAATAAACCCACCACAGGTTTATTGTCCTGCCCTCCCTCCCACCCAGTGGCTGCACAGAGAGTGGATACTAAAATATTCATTGCAACCATTCATATATAACTATTAAAAAGCCTTTCCTAATGAAGGTTCTTTATAATACACAGCTTTGGTCTTTACTCACCACCTGCAATCCAGGACAAGATTCCAAACCACCCTGGGAGCCTTTGGTTAAAATGGGATTGGTTTTCTCAAGCTCAGATGTTGCTGCATCAGCCTTTTAAAGAGGAGCTTTCCTGTGACCATCTTCAACCTGAGGCAGCAAAACTTAATGCAGCTCCAAGGGAGGATCAGCAAAGAGCAGAGGCCACTCTATTTGTGGCTGGAAAAATCTTCCCAGTTCATAGTGAACCTCATTTTGGAGCAAATCAGGACTTCTTGAGGGAAGTTCTGTAATTGCTGACAAAGAAAAGCTGGGCCTGCTTGTAATGCCTTTTAGTAACAAACTCACTGAGTGTTGTCTAAGACTGCCAAAAATTCTGATTTCCTGCAGCTCCTCAGTTCATCACATCCTCAGGATATTGTGCAGGTTCCTGATGGTTGGTTTCCATCACTGATTACTGAGGAATAAAAAGCTATAAAGTACATCCAGTGACAGGTTCCACCACCAGGAGAACACAACTGATTAATCAGGTTGTTGGGGGAAGACAAATTATTGCTGCATGAATGTGGTTGAGTTCACTTGGCTAATTCTCTCTTTCTATCAACAGCAGTTTCTCTTCCCTTCAAAAGCTCTTACAGGGGTTTACCCTCCTGGAAACACTCTTTAAACACTCCAGCTCATGCCTTTCCCACACACTTACTCATCCTCCAGCAGCCTCAGTGGATTTTGTTAACTATTTCTGTGTCTGGTGGGCACAAAGCCCCAGGAGGTAAAGCTGTGCAAGCTCAGATTGTGGGTTTCTCATTGCTGGGGCACTTTAAAGCCTGGAACACACTCAGTGCCCACACCCTGAACCCCAAACTTGTGTTCCATTTCCCAGCAGAAAGTTCTCTGTAGACACCTGCCCACATTTCACCACCAAGTTCCTGCTTGTGCCTTACCTCATTTTAGGCAGAGTGCTCCAAATGCTCAGCAGAGCAGAGTTCATGCTATTCAGAAAACCAAATTGCTCATTTGGTTCTGCTTTTCTTCTGCCTCCACTCTCAGGACCTTTGCAACCCTGGTGGGATTAACCCAACCCAGGTTAAACAAAGCCCTGAGTCACAGCTGTGGTTGGCAGGTGGAAGCCCAAATTTAACCTTTCCTCCCTGGCATTGTGTCAGAGTTAAACAAGAAGACACCAGCACACAGGATTAAGCACTACTCAAGAAATCAGGTTTTTGTGCCAGTTCAGTTTTTCTTGACTGAGTGGTGATGTTTGGTCTCTGCCACCCCCTCCCCACCAGCTCTGCAGGGGGGACACAGCCTGGCCTGCAAACACCAGCCCATTTTCTTCCAGACCAAGCTGCAAACCCTGGAGACTTCCACCAGAAATGGTGCTGCTGTGCTGGGCCATTTGTGCTTCACATTCTGGTTATTTGCACTGAGATCTCACCCAGTCAGACTCTCATATTTCAGCCTCAAAGGCTTTGCTGCTCTCCAGGCCTTTGTGGATCTGGGATTCATCCAGGAGGGGACACCCCTGGTGTGGTCCCATTTTCCATGCCCAGCCCAAGCACCCCAAACCCAGGCAGGAGGGCACAGAGATCATAGAATCATAGAATCATAGAATCAATTGGGTTGGAAAAGACCTCGGAGATCATCGAGTCCAACCCTTGGTCCAACTCCAGTCCATTTACCAGATCATGGCACTCAGTGCCACGGCCAAGCTCAGCTTAAAAACCTCCAGGGATGGGGAATCCACCCCCTCTCTGGGCAGCCCATTCCAATCCCTGAGCACTCTCTCTGCAAAGAATTTCTTTCTGCTCTCCAACTTCAATTTCCCCTGGCAGAGCTTGAGCCCATCGTGCCCCCTTGTCCTATTGCTGAGTGCCTGGGAGAAGAGACCAACCCCCACCTGGCCAGAACTTCCCTTCAGGCAGTTCCAGACAGTGCTGAGGTCACCTCTGAGCCTCCTCTTCTCCAGCCTGAACACCCCCAGCTCCCTCAGCCTCTCCCCACAGCACTTGTGCTCCAGTCCCTTCTCCAGCCTCGTTGCTCTTCTCAGTTGGGTTGGAAGAGACCTCTGAGATCACCAAGTCAACCCTTGATCCAACCCCACTGTGATCACCAGCCCAGGGCACGGAGTGCCCTGGGCTGGTGATCACAGTGGGGTTGGATCAAGACATGGTGGATTCTCTGTCCCTGGAGGTGACTCAGTGGGGTTGGATCAAGACCTGTTGGATTCTCTGTCCCTGGAGGTGTTTCAGAGGACACTCAGTGCCCCATCCAGTCCCTTCTCCAGCCTCGTTGCTCTTCTCTGGCCCCGCTCCAGCCCCTCAATATCCTTTCTGAACTGAGGGGCCCAGAACTGAACACAACACTCAAGGTGTGGCCTCCCATTGGATTATCCATCCAAGGGGCTCTGCTCCAGCTCTTCACCTTTGGCTCCACCAGGACTGGATTCTCCAGCCTGGTTTGGGTGTTCTTGGCACCTGAGGCTGTTTCCCAACAGCTGCTCCATTGCAAGTGTCGACCTGGGCTATTTTTGGCTGTATTATAGTGAGAGGAAGCTTAAAGGAGACAACTGTCTTCATTACAGTCTCAAGAGCAATTCCCAGACATCAGCCATTGTCTCCATCAATTCTTTTATTAATTTGAGTGCAGCTTTCAGGCCAGGGAATATCTGCATGCTCTCTTAGGCTGCACACTGGCCTCAGCTTAGAGCCATTTAATTACCTCCATTAATAAGCAATAAGGCTCTTAAGAGCAACAATTTCCTTCTGCTGATCATTCCTCGGGCTCCAAGACAGAAAATTCTGCCTTTTGACTGGTCTGAGAGGATAAAAAAAGCTTTTCAAAGCTGCGGATCATGGAGGAAATTGCAAGTGTTTTAATGGGCAGGATATTTTTAATGCGAATTCTGATGCACTTTGCTGTTTTAATTGCACCAGAAATGTGCATAATCAAGCCCAGATCCTGCTGCTGGAGGGAGGTGGAAGGAAGGGGGACTGACTATGGCAGAGACCATCCCAAAGGGTGACAGAGAGGAAAAGGTGTGAGCTTGGGGTCTGTGGGATGACAGCAAAGGCTCCCCAAGGCACAGCTCAGTCCTGGCATCAGTTTTTTCTGATTTAAAGGAGAGGCAGCTCTGAAAAGCCCCATGAAAAGCAGCTTCACAGAGCTGCAATCAAGTGCTTTTTATCCCTCAGATGTGCTCCTTTCTGAGCGTTTGGATTCTGTGGCTTTATGTTTGTTTGCCCGTTCTTTGGAGGGAATTACCTGCTGACAAAGAGCCCTGATGTGTTTGGTATCCTGAGTGGGGAGTGGAGCCTTCCAGGCAGCACAAACCCCCTGAATTCTGCACACCAAGGCTGTGCCAGGGGCTCAGATCTGACTGCCACCTTTCCCAAGCAATAAATGCATTTTTTCTTTTCAAATTAATGTTTTAAAGCCAGCTGGCATCGAGTCAGTGCAGCAGAACTGTGCATTATGCATGGCACAGACCCTGTGCATGCCACCCTGGCAGCATGGGCAGGACAAGGGGAGGGTGGTACAGCCTCCCAAAAAACCCACCCCAGAGCCCCCTCTTTCCAGTCTCCTTCTCTCTCCTTGGGACCCTCCAAATCCTTTGCTGAGGAGCCACTGGCAGCTCCAGCTGTTGGGTCTGGGTTGTGTGTCCTGGGCAGGGGTGAGGGTGGATTCACAGCTGCACTTCCAGGACCTCCTCTGGCACCCTCAGGAACGTCTCTGGCACCTTCAGGAGCGTCTCTGGCACCCTCAGGAGCACCTGTGGCACCCCCAGGAGCACCTCTGGCACTCCCAGGAGCACCTGTGGCACCCCCAGGAGCGACTCTGGCACCCTCAGGAACATCTCTGACACCTCCAGAAGCACCTCTGGCACTCTCAGGAGCATCTCTGGCACCCTTTGAGCACCTCTGGCACCCCCAGGAGCACCTCTGGCACCCCCAGGGGCTGCACATCTGTGCAGACAGGGAAGGGGGTGGACAAGAGAAGACAGAGCAGTGGCTGGTCAGGGTTGCCATCTGCTGGCACCGAGGGGAAGGCTGGAGCCCTGGAGCAGGGCTGGGGACAAGGAGAAGCCGTGGAATCACCATTTGGGTCTGAAGAGACCTTCAGGCACCAGCCAGGGAAGTTCCAACTGCAAATGAGGCAGAGCCCTGCTGAGAGGGTGACTGAGCACAGGCTGCCCAGAGAGGAGTGTCCTTCCCTGGAGATATTCCAAAGCCATCCTGAGGGACCCTGAGGGAGCAGGGAGGGGGGTCTGGGTGACCTCCAGTGGTTCCTTCCAACCTGCCCCATCCTGTGACCATCCAGTCCAACCCTGACAGAGTGCTGGGATGGCACGGTGCCCTCCAGCCCCACGGAGTGCCTGTGCCCAGCCAGCTCCCACACCCTCACCCCTGCACTTTTTCCATACCTCTCACTCCCAACCTGCCAGGTCCCCAGGACAGTAAGTGCAGGCATTAATTAACCAATTAGTGCCCACTCTGGAGGGTAAGAATCAAAGCTCTGCCCAAGGGCAGCTGTGACTGCAGCAGACCCAGAGCAGGTGGCAGGGCAGGCAGGAGTGTGCCCTGCAAAGGCACAGCCACAGCCCAGTCTGGGGGTTTGTTGGCTCTTTGCAGCTGTTTCTCCCCCTCCCTTGGGTCAGGTGGGACATCTGGACCTGCACTTGGTGCAGCTCCATCCCCTCCAGAGGCTGTGCCCACAGCTGATAAAGGCAAATTCTTGGAGCCTGGCATGTCTGGGCTTCCTTCAGCAGCAGAGACTGAGCTCACACAGAACCAATCCCATCCACAGAAACAGAGGGAGGGATGGAAACCATTTCCTCAGTGGATCCCAAAGCAGCTGAGGTTTATAGAGAGCTGGATTCTTCTGCTCTCCAGAAGGGGAAACAGGCCCTGAGGGAGCCCCCAAAGGGTGGACTTTGGGGCTGTTCCAGCCCACACTGAACCCCAAACTCGGAGCCTCTCTGGGCTCCTCACCCATAAAACCACCCCCAAGGGACAGGGCACAGCCTGTGCCAGAGCTGGGGGTGAAGCCACGAGTGGGGATGGCACCAGGTTGCCATGGTGATCCTTTGGCAATGAGGACACACAGGGACAGTGGAAATGGCTGTAATTAATTTAAGGCATTAGGAGCAATTAGCGTTTTATTAAACAAGGGTTATTGAAATCAGCACAAAGCAAACAGATCAGGTTCTTTAACCCATAAAATAATGAAATCTGTTCTTTACCATGCAGATAATGTTGAGTGGGGGGAGTGGGCCACAGGAAGAATAAACTGTATCAACAACCATTAACAAACAGCAAATCTCATTCCACAGCATAACAATTTATCTCCTGTTCATCTGAAATGAAAACTACAGCTTGTTAATCCATCTCATCCAGAAAGGCCTTGGTGAAGATTAAGAGGTTGAGGAGTGAGTTACTGCAGATAAACTGCCCTGGTTCATGCCCCTAAGCAAAGATCACCGTGGCCAGGATTGATAAAACCTTCCCAAGGAGCAGGAAATCCATCTGCCACTCTGTCAGTCATCAGGAACTATTAAAGGAGAGGCTCCAGAGGTGCCCTCCAGCAAGGGAAAGGTCCAAGTCACCAAGACAGTCCAAGACACCAAGTCTGACAGCAGCACTGCATGGACTCTGCTTCTGCATTCAGCCCTAAATATTCCCTGTTCTCTGCCAGAACCAGGAGCTGAGAGCCTGTGCAGGAACTGGGAGCACTGTCTGTTCATCCCCTCCATTTAGGCTGGGCTTAACGCCATTTCTTTTCAGGAGCTGTGACAGTGGAGTGTGTCAGGCTCAGCTTTAGTGGATCACCTCAAAGGGGTTAACTTGGAGCAGCTCCTGCTTAACCCCCCCATGGATCTGTGCAAGGAGAGGGCTCAGCACAGGAGACCAAACCCAACCCAGCCCATCCCCAGGGCTGGAATGGCTCATCTCCAGTGCCCTGGGGGTGAATGCCCACCCCAGTGAGCCAGAGGGATGGGCATGTGCCAGGGAGGGCTCAGCTGGACAGCAGCTCCTCCTTGGACCAGCAAACCACCTTTGCAGCAGTTGGGAACTATTTCTCCTGCTTTATTCCCCAAATCCCATTCTTGGGGCCTCCCTGGGCTTCACCAAAGGGGATATTTTCCCACTACTCTGATGCCACCAAAGCAGAAATCCAAAGGTCCTGTCCCACCATGAGATGGTATAAACTGGAATTGAATTGGGACACTCCCTGGATACATTAAACACAGATGTGCAGAATCTGGAGACTACAGATTTATTGGGCATTGATTAAATGAAAAAAAATCAAATAAGAGCTGGGAGAGTCACAGATGAGTGCTGAGCCCTGTGCCAGCTCTCCCTGAGGGCAACTGAGCAGGCTATAATTAATACTACACAGGCCTGACAGGCAAGATAAAAGTTCTGGCCAGGCCAGGGTGTAATTTAGGATCTATTTATTCCCCAGCATAATTTATTAACTTGGGCAAACACAGAGCAGGCAGATTTGTGGCTGATACATTATGATTTCCCTGCAAGGGCTGTCAGGAGCACACCACACGTGCTGCTCTCCCTGCCCAGACCTGGCACAAAACTCCCCACAAGGAGAGCACCAGCTGAAAATCCAGGGCTGGGGGGACCTTGCCAGGGCTGCCAACCCTCCTCTGAGGGCAGGGAACATGGCACAGCCCTGGAAGTCCCCCCAGCACCTCCTGCAGCAGCAAACCAAGGCTTTAGCAAAGCCCTGGGATGAGTTCCCTGCCCCTGGCAGGAAATTCTGGCTCCAATTAACTCAGTGGCCAAAGTCCCATCGAGCCCAATGAGCCAGAATTCCAGGCTGATTCCCAAACCTTGTGCTCTGCCCAAACCCAGCTGTGCTGCTTTGCAGCATCATCCACATGGATCTGGGCTGCAGGGAGTGGGATAAATCCCAGGAATAGCTGGACAGAGAGAACGAAGTGATTCCCATCCAGCTTTCATGTCCCAGCATCAGCTCCCCTGGATTTTTGGGGCAGATCTTATTTCTTTTGTGTCATTCCAGAGGCACCAGTTGGTCTGAATCCTGTCTCAAGTGCCACCTGCTTTTGAAAAATGACAAGTTAGTGCTGCACATCCCTCAGGACTCATGCAAGGAACGGAAAAATGTCACGTAAAAAGAAAGTGGATATTAATATGAAAACCAGAAATTCACTGACTGACTATTGAGGTTTTCCCAGACACAATCAATGCCTTTGTAATGTATTTAGCTGGCAAAAAGTATCCCAAACGATTCCTCTTTAAGCTGTTCTGAGGAACAGGAGCTGAGCCAGGCTGTTTGGTGGGAATGTGGGTTAAGTGCAGAAATCTGCTGACTCAGCCCTTTCCCTCATTAGCAAAGAGTTTTGAGCCAATTAAAAAAAAATATTTACATTCCAGCAGCCTCTTCCTCTGTGCTCAAACTCTCCTCACACTCCTCCTCCTCCCACACCTCCCTCAGAGCAGCTCTCTGCAGGTCCCTCAGTTTTATTCTTCCACCATGGCCTTCTGCACTCAGGGAAAGCCTCACTTGGCTCTGGTGGCTCCTGAGCATCCTCAGCTTGGCACTGAATCCGAAGTGACATCCCAGAGCCAGAGCACCTGGCAGAGCTGCCTCTGCTCCCAGCCTGCCTGGGTGGGCAGAAAGCACGGAGGGAGGAATCCCTGGATCTGCCAGGGAAATGGCCTTGGAATCCTTGGCTATAATCCAAGGGAATTTCCCATCTGTCCTTGCCACGCAGGATTAGGGTGAGTCTTCCAGCCATGGCAACTTCCTGGGCAGTTCAGCTGGTCCAGGATGGGATGGAGGGGTAGGAAACCATGTGCAGGGTACAGAGAGCTCTGGGCCAGCTGGGCAGGAGAAATGGGATGGACCAGCACAATGAGGGGCTTGAAAATGAAAAGCTTTTGCTAGAAAGACACACAACTACAATGCAGAGTGAAATCCTCTCCAGAAAGACACACAACTTCAATACAGAGTGAAATCCCCTCCAGAAAGACACACAACTACAATACTGAGTGAAATCTTCCCTAGAAAGACACACAACTACAATGCAGAGTGAAATCCTCTCCAGAAAGACACACAACTACAATACAGAGTGAAATCCTCCCCCCCAGAAAGACACACAATTTCAATACAGAGTGAAATCCCCCCAGAAAGACACACAACTACAATACAGAGTGAAATCCCCCCCAGAAAGACACACAACTTCAATACAGAGTGAAATCCCCCCCAGAAAGACACACAATTACAATACAGAGTGAAATCTTCCCTAGAAAGAGACACAACTACAATACAGAGTGAAATCCCCCCCAGAAAGACACACAACTACAATACAGAGTGAAAACCCTCAGAGGGAGAAGCTGAGTTACATCTGAGGGGCATCATCTCCATGGCAGCCCAGACTGGCATCTCCCTGGCAGTGATTTGAGTGGGACCAGCCATGTCTGCACAAAGCCCAGAGCACTTTGGGACACACTCTGACTCCATGCCTTGTTTTCCTCCTGGTCAGACATCCCTGCCAGCTCCCACTTCCACACACACTCTCCCCTTTCTCTGTCCTGCATGATTTATGCAGCATTTAAATAATAAATTGCATGGACATTGTGGAATTTATACCACTCAGGGAAGGTTATTAACTAAATCACTATATAATTCATACAAATGAACCTGGATCCTGCAGTGGGAGGATTTCACTGGGAGAAAGAAAAAAAAATCCACAGAGTTTATAAAATCAAAGGATTGTCAGGGATTTGCAATATTTAATTACTGTGTATATTTAGAGTAAGAATATGAGAGTGATTTATGCAGGATGACACTTTGGTTTGCACTGTCCCAGCTGGATGTCCCTGGCTCTGCCCCCAGCCTTGCCCTCTGAAGGATCCTCATTGGGCAAATCAGTGCCCTCTGAGGGAAACAAAACCTTCCTCCCTAAATCCTCCAGCAGGAGTCTTACAGTGGCCCTGATTTGAGCTGCACAGAAACAGCAAGGCACAGAAAATTGGGGTTTTGGCAGAGCTCCTCCCAGGCTGTGCCTTCCCTGTGAGCCCATGGGGTGGGAAGCTCCAACAAACAAACCCACTGTCTCCTCAGAAAAGGGGCAGAACAAGGGCCAGGAGGTGGGGACAAGTTGCTTCTAAGGTCAGAGAAAAAAAAAAGCCACAAAACATCCAACCCAGAAGTTGTAGGATCACGAAGCTCCCAAGAAATGAGCTCTCAGCAGCTCAGTGATGGTCACTGGGGCACACACAAATTGCAAGAGTTAAAGTTTAAATAAGCAGGTCTGGTAAGGAAGAACTTGGTGTACCTGCAAACCCCCAGGTCAAAGCAATCAGGACAGAAAACCCAGCACAAGGCAAACTCTGCTCTCCTCTAGGACAGGACAGCAAGGCAGAAATGCCTCCCAGGGACCAGGATCCAGTACCTGCCCACAGCACAGCCAGGCTGGGGGAGCTTAACTAGAGCCCTTCATGTCGTATTAATATAATTCTTGGGATATAAACAACTCTGGTCCCTCTCCAGCGTTGATAAATGGAGCCCTGGTGCCCACCCACGCTCTCCAAATAGCACCATTCATTAGTTTGTCATCCCTGGATGCTTTCAGAGGAGATGCTGAATCTTCCCCACGGGCAGGAGGCTCAGCCCAGCCAGCCCTGACCAGCCAGAGCTGCTCAGCTGCAGCAAAGTGATCCCACCGGGGCAGGAAAAACACAGGAGGGGCCAGGGCAAAGCTCTGAGCTCTTGCTTCTTCTCTCCCCCTACTCTTCTCCATCCTAACAGAGTTTTTAACTCCACCTAAATGATGCTTAATCCCCACTGATGGAAGTCCCAGCTCAGGGAAGGGCTGGGGACTGAAAGAGCAGCTGTGCCTTGGGGGCACTGGAGGTATTTGGGGAACATTTCATGCTGCACCTCATTTCATGCCAACAGCATCTGCAGCCTTGCCTCAGAAATGTCACAGCCTCATCTGCAGGAGCCACTTGTGGCTGGGCATTGTCACCAAACAGGCTCCATTTCCAAACTAACTGGGGCATGTGCAGGGTGTTTGCTCAGAGCTCGCCATGGGAGCAGCTGGGAGGGTTCCCACCAAGTCTTAGAGCTCCTTCTGCCCAGACCCATGGCATTGTCCTTCTGCCCAGTCCCATGACATTGTCCTTCCCCTGCCCAGCCCCATGGCATTGTCCTTCCCCTGGCCAATCCCATGGCATTGTCCTTCCCCTGGCCAGCCCCATGGCATTGTCCTTCTGCCCAGTCCCATGGCATTGTCCTTCTGCCCAGTCCTATGGCATTGTCCTTCTGCTCAGTCCCATGGCATTGTCCTTCTGCCCAGTCCTATGGCATTGTCCTTCTGCTCAGTCCCATGGCATTGTCCTTCCCCTGGCCAGCCCCATGGCATTGTCCTTCCCCTGCCCAGTCCCATGTCATTCTCCTTCTGCCCAGTTCCATGGCATTGTCCTTCTCTTGCCCAGTCCCATGGCATTGTCCTTCCCCTGGCCAGCCCACGGCATTGTCCTTCTTCCCAGTCCCATGGCACTGTCCTTCTCCTGCCCAGTCCCATGGCATTGTCCTTCCCCTGCCCAGTCCCATGGCATTGTCCTTCTGCCCAGTCCCATGGCATTGTCCTTCTCCTGCCCAGTCCAGGCTGCTCCAGTGCCACTGGTGTCCTGCTGTACAACCCCCTGTAACCCCTCACTGCACTGCCGTGGCTGTTCCTTGTCTCCCACCACCCCAAATGGCATCAGGGACATTCAAACCCCCTGCAAAAGGTGTAGGTAGGGCTGGAATAGCTGCAGCCTCTTCCCTTTGAGCAGATCCCCAGGAAACCTGTTTTGTCTGTGGCTTCATCCTTTCTGTTCTCTATTTGTATGTCTATGAGAGCAATTCCACCCATTTTAACAAACATTTTCCTTGCAGTGCCAGTTCCTTCCAGGCTGTGCTGCCATCCCTGGGACTGAGGTCCTTGTCACTTTGAATATCCCAGTTATCTGACTGCTTTGAATTCATTTGTTTAATGAACCTCAGGGGGCCACTGCACTAAAGTATTCCCAAACAAGTTCAGAGCTTTGCAGTTTCTCCACTAATTAGGGACTCCTTTGGGGCTAAACACAAGAGGTTCTGCTGCTGTGTTTGAAGCCAGCAGTGAGCCAAGGCAGTGCTGGAGCTCCAGCTCAAGTGAAGCATTTTTAATGCTTTTCCTCCTTTATTTTCTCCCCTCTCTGCAGCCAGTGCAGACTTTCCAGGCACAAACACAAACCATCAGGTCAAGGTGCCCTGAGACAGGGGGGAGCATTTTATCCAAGCCTGAATAAACCAGCCAAGCTCTGCAGCACGTTTTGCTGCACATGTGCTCTTCTCCCTGCAGACACTCCCCAGCCCTCTCCCTCTTCCACAAGCCCTTTCTCAGTGCCTGGTAACCTATTTACTGTGAGAGGCTCCTGGAGCTCCCAGCACAGCTCAGATGGTTCATTAGTGGCTGTCCAGGAACAGGCCAAGCTCCTGCAGGGGCAGAGCATGGTCAGTGCCATGCAGGCAGGCACAGGCCACACATGGCATGAATTCCTGGGGCTCAGGGTGGGGAAACAGGGGGGAGACCTCCTTTGGATGTGGGAGTCTCATGGCTGAGAGGTGCAAGACAAAATCCACTCATTACTTCATGCAAGAGCTTTCTCTTTCCCTTCTTTTCCTCTGCAGTGCCTGGCCCTTGTCCTTGTCCAAAAAGTGACATGCACATGTCCTGGTTTAAAAAAAAAAATAAGGATTTGTACTTATCAGAGGGAACCAGGAAATAAATTGATGTCTTTTGCAATTCATTACAGCAACTTTATTACTTCTCAGAACTTCTCCAAAGTAGGGGCCACTCAGAATCCACTTTGCAGTGCTCGGGGCACTGAGAGTCCTGCAGAATTAATTGCCAGGCATATTAATTACTGATTAAATAGGAAATCCCCAACTACCATTAGAAAGGGATGATTAAACATGCACCACTGATTGGACACATCCTCCCTCCCTCCCTCCCAGTCTCACTAAGTCACCTTCCTGTTGATCAAGTTCAGAAGGACAAACGTCTAATAGGAGGCAATAAGTGGTCAATGAAGAGTCTCACCAGAGAGCTGGAAACACCTTCCTGGGATAAAGCTGCACTTGCCTCATCCAGGCCCCCACAGACTGCTTGGAGCTGATCTGAAGCCAAGAGAATTGCTCAGTGCCCACCTTGGATTTGGCAGCTGTATTGGCAGGATCAGGAATTCTTCCAGGTGCTGCTCCTGTCTCAGGTATCAGCTTTTGATACATCCCATCTGCCCCACCAAGGGCTGCCAGGGGGCAGGAGAACCTGCCAGGCTCTGAAACTGTGCCCACGAGGGACCACCTGGAGTTGTGAGAGGTCTCAGGGTTAGGGCTGGTGTTTGGGAGGGACAAGTCCTGCCTTGGGAAGGGGAGGCAGAGCCCACCCAAGGCAGGAATTGCTCACACAGCTCTTCCTGAGGCACATCAAGGGGATGCCAGAGGGATCAGTGGTTGGGACTGGAGCTGCTTAACTTTCCTCCTTAAGCAGACTCTCCATCCATGCAGACACATCTCCCAGCCTGGAGAGCAATCCCGGGGAGCTGTGGGTGGTTAATCCTGGCAGCTCTCACCAGAGGTCACTGCTGCCCAGACGGTGCCAAGGCTCCAACAGCCCCCCAGGCACAGCTCCCCACACCGTCCTGGCCCCTGGGCACACCCTTCTTTGCTCCCTCCTCCTGGAGTCTGAGTTAATAAAGCAGTGGATGCCCCTCTGGGAGGCAGGAAGGGAGCACAGGCACAAGAAGAGATTCTGCCCCCCAGCCCTTACAGCCAAAGTGGGCATGGAGGAGCAGGGGGACAAGTCGGGCAAATTCCAGCACAAATTCCAGCCCCTCCTGCTTTCTCCCTGCTCTCCAGACCAGGCTTCCCTCCCACCTTTCCCATGCCAAGAGAGCAAGCAGGACCTCCATGTCAGTGCCAGGGGCAGCACCAGCCCAGCTCTGACCCAGCCTCGCTGGCACTTGGGCAGTGCTGGACATGTGGATGTGGGTGAGGTGAGGGCTGTGGGGTGCCCGTGAGGGGAGGGCAGAGCAGGAGGAGCAGCCCTGGCTGAGGAGACATCCCCTCTCCATCCTTTGCTCCTTCCAGGGGGTGTTTCCCCCCAACCCCTCTCTGAGCACAGACACACCTCTGGGGTCCCAAAGGGTGTGGGTTCCCCCAAGGGGAAGGAGGGCAGTTTTAGGGGCAGCATCCAGCTGAGGGGTGCAGAACAGCATGGTCACGTTCCCAGGAGCGCTGGGCAGAGCTGGGGGTGCTGCTGAGCCCCTCTGCAGTGGGGCAGGCTCTTCCCTCCTCCCCTTGCCCCGGTGCCAGCACCCCACAGAACCAGGACAGCAAGCCCTGGCACAGCTGGTGGGAGGCTGCTGCCATCTCCTGGGCAGCCTGGCTCCTTCGGGAACCTTCTTCTCAAAGGCTGCTGCTCCCTCCTGTGCCCAATCCCTGCCCGTGGGGCTCCCTGCCTTGCCCTGGCAGCTGCCTGTGCCCGTGGCACCGAACAGAGCCACCCTCTGTCCCCCTACAAGGCTCCTGCACAACCACGGGGGCAAACGAGGCGTGTGACACGGGCACAGCTGAGCTCCAGTGCCACCCAGGCACGCCCTGGGTGATCTCTGGGGCATCGTAAATATTTGCCCCCAGCACCAATGTCTGTCATAGAATCACAGAATGGATTGGGTTGGAAAAGACCTCTGAGATCATCAAGTCCAACCCTTGGTCCAACTCCAGTCCCTTTACCAGATCATGGCTCTCAGTGCCACGGCCAAGCTCAGCTGAAAAACCTCCAGGGATGGGGAATCCACCCCCTCTCTGGGCAGCCCATTCCAATCCCTGAGCACTCTCTCTGCAAAGAATTCTTGTCTGCTCTCCAACTTCAATTTCCCCTGGCAGAGCTTGAGCCCATCGTGCCCCCTTGTCCTATTGCTGAGTGCCTGGGAGAAGAGACCAACCCCCACCTGGCCAGAACTTCCCTTCAGGGAGTTCCAGACAGTGCTGAGGTCACCTCTGAGCCTCCTCTTCTCCAGGCTGAACACCCCCAGCTCCCTCAGCCTCTCCCCACAGCACTTGTGCTCCAGTCCCTTCTCCAGCCTCATTGCTCTTCTCTGTCCTCACACCAGAGATGGCTCTGGGCACACCCCTCTCCCTTCCCCAAGGATAGACTTGGGGACAGGGGAATTATGATGGAAACACCAGGAGAGCATCCAGGAAGGAGTGCAGGGCTGGCAGTGGGACAACCAACACAGCTTGGTTTGCAGAAAGGCTCAGCACACATTGAAACAGGACAGGAATGGTTCTGCTCCAGACCTGGGCTCTGCTTTGGGGAGGGGAGGCAGAGGAGGCAAAGAAAGGCAGTGACAGCCCTGCAGACCTCCAGGCTGGAGGGAGACCAAGCTCCAGGCTGCTGCTTCTCCTCACTCTTGTGATGAAGGACCATTTGGGGACCAAACTCCTTGGGCTGGGCAAACCAAGAGATCAGCAGTGCCCTCTGCATCCCTGCACCTGGGCAGCTCTTTGCATGGGCAAACAGTGCCCATTTGCATGAGGATGGGACAATCCTGTTGCCCCAGAGGTTCCATTCACCAGGTGCTGCACATGCCCTTCAGCCACATGTGCCCTCAGCACCACAGGGTGGGGGTAACTTTGGGCATGTTTTGTCTCTTGAGGGCTCCAATCCCACCCTGCAGCATCACCTCCCAAAGGAAGCACCTCGTGGGACCAGGGCAGGAGCAGGGGGAGCTGAGGAGGTGCCCAGGCTGGCACAGGGGCAGTGTGATGGGAAGCTGGAGCTGGAAAACCCACTGGAGGAGGGCACAGTGGCTCGGGGCTGACCTGAGAAAGTACAAGGAAGCCATGGAGGTCAGGCAGGAAAATTCCCTCGTTAAACTGCTCACTTTGGGGAAGTGCCTTTTTGCAAAATGTTTGCCCTTCAAACCAGATTCCTCCCTTGCCCACCTGCCACCCTTTTAGAATTACAAGGGGGCTTTTAGGACCTCAGCCCTGCAGGGAACAATCCACCTTTTCTCCTTCAAGCCTGGATAAAGCCCCTTCGGAGCTGCCAGACTGGGATAAAGCCCCTCAAGCTGCAGATTCCTTCTGCTGTCTGTGGGAAAGCCCATGCCATGCCAGAGCCTTGCTGGCACAGGCTCAGGGCTGAGGTGTTTCCCTGCAGCAAACCCGGGCCACGTGTGGGGATTGGCAGCCTCCCAACTCCCTCCTGATGCAAAATGAATTCCTCATCCCAGAGAGCTGCAGGGCCTGCCTGCCCTCCCTCTTGTGCCCTCCTGCCCTGGATGGAGGCAGGGATGGGGTGGCAGGACCCTCCACCTGCCCTCTGGAAGGGGAAGTTGCCAAGCCCCTGCACAGGGGGTAACTCACCCACCCCAGAGCAGGACAAGGAATCTCTTCAAGCCACCTCAGCAGTTCAAGAAGTAAAAAAACCCCATCATCCCTCATCTACATTGTTTGCAAAACAAGCCAGTAAATCTCAACTGCCCAGTGTTCTTCACCCAAAGCAAATAATCCACTGAGCCCTGGGGAGGAGCTCAGAGCAAACACACCTCTCCTTGCCCAGAGCTGGGCAGAGTCCACTCGGTGCCACGCAGGGCCAGCAGCCAGGGAGAGGATGATGCCCTGGTGTGCAGGGGGATTGCAGCACAGCCCAGACTGCCCCATCCAGCACCAGCAAAGGGAACACGGAGAACTCTCTGTCCTTGCACCCTGCCCTGGCCCTGCCCTCACCTCTGCTCAGCCCACAGGGTTTTGCTTTGCTGCAAACACAGTGCCAGGGAGAGCTGGATCCAGTTTGGCTGTGATTCCCACTTTCTGTTTGCCTGTGATTCCCATTTCCAGTCTGCCTGTGATTCCCATTTCCAGTGATTTCCATTTCCAGTTTGCCTGTGATTTCCATTTCCAGTGTGCCTGTGATTCCCACTTCCACTATGTCTGTGATTCCCACTTCCAGGCTGCCTGAGATTCCCATTTCCAGTCTGCCTGTGATTCCCATTTCCACGTTGACTGTGATTCCCACTTCCAGTGATTCCCACTTCCAGTGATTCCCATTTCCATTTTGCCTGTGATTCCCACTTCCAGTCTGCTTGTGATTCCCATTTCCAGTCTGCCTGTGATTCCCACTTCCAGTGATTCCCATTTCCATTTTGCCTGTGATTCCCACTTCCAGTCTGCTTGTGATTCCCATTTCCAGTCTGCCTGTGATTCCCACTTCCAATGATTCCCACTTCCAGTGTGCCTGTGATTCCCATTTCCACTTTGCCTGATTCCCATTTGCATTTTGCCTGTGATTCCCACTTCCAGGCTGTCTGGGATTCCCATTTCCAGTCTGCCTGTGATTCCCACTTCCAGTGATTCCCATTTCCAGTCTGCCTGTGATTCCCATTTCCAGTCTGCCTGTGATTCCCACTTCCAGTGATTCCCATTTCCAGTCTGCCTGTGATTCCCACTTCCAGTGATTCCCACTTCCAGTGTGCCTGTGATTCCCATTTCCAGTCTGCCTGTGATTCCCACTTCCAGTGATTCCCATTTCCAGTCTGCCTGCGATTCCCATTTCTCTGCTCCAAAGCAGGTGCTTTTGTGCAACGCTTTATTCTCTGTGACTGCTGCATTTTGCCCAACAGACACCCCCACCCCACCCTCCCTTGCCATCCCTCCTGCTGGGGTGCAGATGGGAGGAGGTTTTGCATTCCTGGCTTCTGTTTTTCCACAGAATATTCACTCTCAGCCAATAATGCTGAAGGGTTTGACTTCCATTCCTGAAGCAGAGCCCAGAATTCCAAGTGCTGCTGTTTTCCTGGGGACTCCACTCCTCCACCCACCCAGAGGAATATCCATTTAACTCCTTCATTCCCAGAAACACAGGAAGACAAGGCAGGGATGGAACACCCACTTGTGCAAGCGAGGGGAGACAGACAGGGAGGTAACTCCTGTCTGCTTGCCAGAAGGGAAGCAAAGCCCAAGTCATTCCATCTGCTGGAGCACTGGTGGTGTGGGTGGGAGCCAGGAAAACACCCCTACACACTTTCCAGCCCATCCCTGAGTCTCTGAGGAGCAGCAGATCAGAGCTGTGCCTGGGGAGCCTCATTACCTTGGCTCTATTTACCTTGGCACCTGCAGAGCAGACTTTGGAGCTGTCACCCAGCCAGTGCCAGCCCCTGAACTCCCTGTCCTGGCACTGAGCCTGTCCCACACAATCTGTGCTGGGCTCCTGCTGGCACCAACAGGCTCCTGGCACTCCCTGGGGTGGGTCTGAGGGCTGCTCTGGGCACAGCTGGGCAGTCTCAGCCCTGCCAGCTTCTGCTCCTGCCCTGTCCAAATATTCTGGGCACTTTGGGAGCTCAGACTCCCCATGAGTCCTGTGATTCAGATGCCTCTGTCACACAGTGAGTGTCCCACAGTAATTTCTACTTCCTGTCCTTCTTCCACTGGTTTTCACACCCTCTTGATTTGCTTCATTACATGGGCTTATCTCTGGCTAAATTAAAGTCGTTGAGGTCACCTTTTGGCATAAAAACATTAATTTGATTGCTTCACAACAAATTTCCTTTTGACAGTTCTCTGGTTGTGTCCCCTCCCCATGTCAGGCCTCAGTTCCCACTTTCCCACAGAGGTTCAACCTGTCCAAGAACCAACGAGGAACAAACCTGACAAGCCCCAGAGTGCAGACCCTGTAAGAAACTTGCCACTTCCACCACCCTCCACAAGGACCTCTCTAGCCCTGGGTAAGTTTTTGTAGCAGTCCTTGTTGTATTTGGGACACAATCCCATCCTGCCTTGTCTTTGCCACGCTGAATTCTCCCCCAGAGTCCAACACCTCCAGTTTCCACCCTGCTGCAGTGACGTGCCCTTGAGTCACCCCCACCACCCAAAAGATGGCACAGAGCTTTTGCAAGGAGACTTTATGTGAAACTGCCCAGGGCAAACAGCATCACAGGGAGGCTGTGCTTGCAAAACCCTCTGCTCCACTGCCACTGGCTTTTCCCCACTCCACTGGCTCTCACATTGCTGACTTAACTTTCCATGTTCTGTGTTCCTTATGGTGCTTCCAGAAAAGGTTGGTCAGTAGATGGAGAAGAGCATTCCCTTTGAAGAACCCTCTCCTGCTCCTCAGCACTGGGGGGGGATGAGCAGAGTCCTGAGCTCAGCCCTGTGCTGACACTGGGGATCAAAGGAGCCACTGGCACTGGGCATCAAAGGAGCCACTGGCACTGGGCATCAAAGGAGCCACTGGCACTGCCCAGAGAAGCTCCCAGGGGGGCAGAAGGCAAGGGCAAAACCACCAGGAAAGGAGGCTCTGCTGGTGCCTTTGATTCTGTGAGCTTGGCAAAGATCTCCACTCTCTCTGCTTTAGGGCCAAGGTTTCCTCTGACCAGTGGCAGCATCACTGGCAGGTTTCAGCAATTCCAACACATCCTCTCTTCCCCTGGCCTCATCCTGCTGCTCACCTCTTACTCTGCTTGTCCTGAACTCCCTTATTCCTGTTCTTGCACTTACCTTTTCTCTCCCATTTCTGTTCAACTCTCATTTGAAACATTTACCACACCAGTTTCTAAGCCTTCAGACCACTGGTGGGTGCTGAAACCCACCTGGGTGAGGTGCTCTGGGGCTGGACCAAGGCAAGGTAAGCACAGGGAGGGAAACCCAGACCTCCCACTCCCCAGTGACTCAGCAGAGCCAGGGAGGAGGAGGATGGAGTGGGCTTGGCAAAACTGCAGCATGAGGACATCCAAAATGCCTCCAGGGGCTTCCTGTGGGTGATACATCCCCTTCCCCAGGGCAGGTGCACAACTGATACTGGGAGAAAAGTTTTCACTGAAAGTGTGGTCAGGCTTTGGAATAAGTTGCCCAGGGAGGTGGTGGAGTCACTGGAAGTGTTGAGGGGTCTGGATGTGGCACTGGGGATGTGGTTTAGGAGTCATTGTGGTGGTGCTGAGTTGATGGTTGGACTGGATTGTCTTGAAGGTCTCTTCCATCCTTGATCCTGTGGTTCTGTGATCTGTAGGGGGCAAGAAAGGCCTTTCCCTCCTCCTTGCTGGGGTCCAGCTCCTCTGGAGTGTTGTGCACTCCGTGTGTGGCTCATGAGGATGGCTGGAAGTCCCTGCCCTCAGCACAGCCATCCCTGGGAACAGGCTCTGCAGTGACCTCTGCTCAGGGAAACCTCTCCAGGGTCATCACCTGTAATTGTTGGGTGTCACTCCTGGGTTTCTCTCTGGCCTTTACCTGTTCCTGTCCCAGGGAGGAGGAAGGTGAGTGGGATGGGCCCCTCCTGCCTCCAGGAATGGGGAAGTGCTCAGTGTCCCACAGAGTTCACCCCCAGCTCTGCCCCAACAGCCCTTGCAAAATCAGCCTTGAAAGCAGCCAATGGCCTGGGGGGAAATGGGGAAATCCAGGCAAGAGCAAGGAGACAAAAGAGAAACTCAATCTTCTTTTTTCATGTCTTGTTGGAGGGGCAGAGCCAAAATGACTGGAGAAGAGCCACATAAGTGATCTGTCACTTAAAACAAAATGCTGTGTCCATCAGTGAAGGCTGGGAGAGGTGCTGGGGAGAGACCAGCCCTTCCCAGGCTCTTGGCCCTTCCCAATCCACCTTTCTCCAAGCAGGAGTAGAAGCTGTACTTGAACATTTCTACAAGGATGTATCCTGGCTGGGTCTTCCACACTTTCTGGAGCTGCTTGGCCTTCAAGAAAAGCCTGGACTAGGGCTGGAAACAGGACTGGGTGCTCCTCCACATGGTCTTCTGCAAGGAGTTCCAGGACTGTGAACATGCGAAGTGTTCACCATGCAAAGGCAGCTGCAGGGATACAGATGTGATTTCCAGCCCGTGGGTTCCTCAGGGATGTGCCACTGTCCATTTTAACCCTTCCCAGCTTTATTTTCAGCAGCTCCCTCTGAAGCTTTCAGGTAGGAGGAAGTATCTGAGTGAGTGAAACCTCCCACTGGGGTGTGTGCACCGAGCGGGATGGGGAGGAGGAACATTTGCATTGACCTCATCAAAACTGGAGCATAAATAGGGGAAGTGTGAGGCTCCCTCAGCTCCCAGGTGCAGGTGTGTGCAGCAGAGACACCCAAGTGGATCATGGCAGCTTTCCTCTTCTTGGCACAGCTCCTCTTCCTGGGGCCACTGGTGGTGGCAGCACATACAGACACGTGTCAGCAGCTCAGGAATGCGACCGAGGGCAACTTCTTTGTGCAGGTGATGCCCAGAATGTACCAGGCAAACACGACCTACCAAGGTAAGGCATCTCCTCCAGAGCTCAGACCTCCTACTGCACAGAGATGTGGCCCCTCTGTCCCTAACCCACAGCCTTGGGTTGCTCTTGGATGTGTTTGAACCGAGTGAGGTCCAACACTCTGTTTCTATCTTATTTTCTTTCATTTCAGGCAGGAGATGAACAGCACCAGTGCTCATCTCTCTGCTCCTATTTCATGTTCATGTCTACAGGCTCGATCCTAAATTCTCTCTCATTCCTCAGGATGCTTTTTTCTCTCTTCATCTTTTTGACTAAGCTTGCACAGAAGGACCTGAATGCTCTTGGAAACACAGACTGTGGGGGGAAGTTGTTGTGTGGTTTGGTTCCCTTTCCTTCTCCCTGACAATTTGCCCTCCTCAGTGGCTGTGAAGGCAAAGGAGAAGAGGTTACTTTTTTTCAGCATCAGTCACAGAAAATGGCTTTTTATGCCAGAAAGTGGAGTAAATGGCAACCTGACCCTGTTTGTTCTCTGCCAACAAACCTCTCTGTGCCCTGAGGTCCAGCAAAACCTAAACTCTGAGAAACCAGTGGAGGAGAGACACCCTGATCCCTCCCTGCAAGGGCAGTGCTGGTGTAAATGGGCACAGATTCCTTCAGGTGCCACCCAGGGGGGAGCTGGTTGGCTTTTTCATGGAGAAGTGTTTAGTTCACCCCCGACAGCAGGGGCTGAATCTGTGGCTGAGGAGCTGCTCCTGCTCTGTCCCTGCCTGGGGAGGGGCAGGTAATTCCTCCTGTGCTTGGGGGAGGATTGTGGTAAATCTTTGCAGTGCTCACCACGTGCATCTGTCCCAGAGAGGGTGACACAGAGACCCCTCTGTGAGCAAACAGCTCCTGAAGTCTTCCAGCCCAGCCCACTCACTTTGCCCACCTTGCTCTGTTCCCAGTTACAATCCAGAAGGGCACCAACACCACTGCCAACGAGACCAGAGCCCTCTACGTGCTGCAAGCCTTGTCCCAATGGAACAAGTCCCTGGGAGAATGGGCAGGGGGGGACAGCATGGCCAACTGCAGCTCTGTGGACACAGCAATACTGAACAGCACCCAGAGTGCAGCCAACTGGACATCTCCAGGCACAGATGTACCTTTTGTGGTAATCAGGTAAGGCTGCACTGCCCCCGGGATCCACTGGGGCAGCAGCTGTGGGAGCTGGAACCCTCCCCTAGAGCAGGGGCTGGACCAAACCTCCTCAGCCTGCTGGGAAAGACCAAGAGAACATTTTCTAGAGGCCACCCCAGGTGCTCTGGGAGCTTCCAGCCTTGCTCCCATTAGCAGGGATGCAGATTAGTCCTGTGGAGATGAGTGGATTGAACCCCCCTCTCTCCATTAACGCTAATGGGGTTGCATCAGTGGGGAGTATTTGTCAAAGGAAACCAGAGCCTTTAGTCTGATGGGCCTTATCTGAGGGAAGGAAGAACACAAGAGTTCCTGCCAAGAGTGGTTCTAATAACCAGGAGCAGATGGTCACAGTGAATTGCCACCCTGTGACAAGGCATCCCTACCCCATCCAAGGCAGGGCAGGAAAGCAGCCAAAGAGTGATGAAGAAACAGTTTCAGATGTTAAAAAAAAAAAAAAAGTGCAATATGGCTGGAGGGCAACATAAGTGAGCTCAGGATGACTCCAGAGTTCTTGTCTCTTCATCTGCTTTTAATACTCCTTCATATGAGCCACTTGGCTTCTCTGCTCTGAGTTGTTTTCCTCTCTTCCCTCCTTGCACAGGGCATACATCATCTTCCCTGAAGAACCTGCAGAGTTCAGGGCTCTGACTCTGAGCAGAGGTAAAGAATCTTCAGCTGGGCAGTTCCAGCTGGGTGAAGGACACACCAAGCAAGGGCTTCCCCTGGGGCTGGGGAGTGGGAGAACATGCACTCAGGGTACCTCTGGCTGGAGAATGTCTCCTGTTTCCAATGGTCAGGCAAAGACATGGAGTGGCCAAAGGGTTTTCAGGCTATAATGGTGAACTTAGAACCTTTTTAAGCTTCCTTTTTGCTTGAAGGGGCATCAAACAGCTACAAACCAGAGGAAAGGCTTGTTGTTTCTGCACAGGCTTCACCCCTGTTTGCTCTGCCATGCAGATATGAACTGGGAATTGTGGCTTTGCCACCACAGATGATGTTTCTGGTCCTCCAGAGAATCCCCACCCAGAGACTGATGATGCCCCACTGATGGCAGGGGTACATTCAGACCTCCCACTGCCTTGCCATGGGTTTGCCCCCTCATTTCTGTGAGCCCAGAGTGAAACACTGACTCTTGGGGTAGGTCTGGAGCTCAGCTGGTCCTTTGCATTTCTAATCAGCCCTGGGGGTTTCCTTTCCTTTCAGCACCAAGACCAACCTTGCCACCACCCACCACACCCAACTCAGTGCCCACAGTGCAGGGCAGCTCCTTGTTCCTGGCAGTGCTGCAGCTGCCCCTGCTCCTTGCCACAAGCACCCTGCTGTCCTAGGAGCCAGGAGAGAGGATGGCCCAGCTGTGCTGCCCTTTTCCTCCTGGGAAAGGGGAGGGCAGGTGGCTGATCTACTCAGGAAAACTTCAGCTGTGTTTTAGGATGGTACCTGCACTTCTCCAGGAAATGATGAAGGTCTGTTTGCCCACCCTCAGCCCCCTCCCCAGGGCCAGCAATCTCAGCAGGGGGAGATGCTCAGAGGTCCCTCTGTCCTGGCTTTTCAGCCAGAAAAGAGCAACCTGGGCAAAGCAGCCCCAGTGTCACAGGGGACACTGCAGGACCCAACGCCTTCCTCACCCCCTGGGATTCTGGGAAGCACAAAAGCAGCAGGAAAACACCTGGAGAGGGGACAGGACCCTTTCTCCTCAGGGTACCAGCTGTGCTGAGAAGCTGAAGGAGGGTCTGCTTTTGGCTGTGCTGCCTGGGAAGGGAAATTCTGGTTTTAGGATTCACGTCTCAGGCACTTTAAAGCCTCTAGAGGGGACCCCTCACCAGGATGAACTGGAGGTCCTGCTGGCAGAGCATCCTCCCCAAAGGGAATTTCTGCTCCATGCTGTCATTTGCTCCAGCCTCCCCTAAATTTTATTATTGCAATGGAAGACATAAAGTTTCCCTGAGGTTTTTTTCTGGCTTTCTGGACTGGCAGGGTGTGCATTTTTTGTTCTTGTTTTTTAATCAACAGCTGGTTTTGCTGTAGGGCAAGATTGTGTGGGCCACTGGATGTCTTGATTTTGTTGTTACTGTTTGTATTTTTGTATGGATAATGTATATTGAGAAATTTTCAAACTTCTGGAAAGCAATTGTTTTCCTTAACCTCATCTAAATAAATGAAGGAATGAAAGTTGGTTCTTGCAGCTCACATTATTTCCTGGCTCTGTGTGGAAAGGGGGGGTTGAAATCACTCTGAACCCTGTGAAATATTTGGCTTTGATCCCACAGATGAGCACAGAGAGGAACAAATAAAGGTGAGGCCTTTTCACTGCAATCCTGGCCAGGGTGACCCAGAGGGAGGGTCAGAGACACATCCCTGCCCATCTAATCCTCTTGCTGTTCCTCTTCCCAAGACTGAGCCCTCAATCAAACAGTATTCCAGTGGTCCTGCAGCTCTTTTGTTTGTTCCAATTGTCTGTCTCCAAAAGCCATGGTTTGCATAAAATATATATATATATTCCCTTTCAAACCCTCAGGTTTGTCAGTACAAGTGGAAATTTCACTTGTTTCATACGAATTTCCACTTATTTCCAGTTTCCTGATGGGCTGTAGAGGGGTGGGTTTGTAAAGCCAGAAGTCCCAAGCACAACTCCCCAGATGAAACTCTCCCCTCCCAGTGCCTGGAGTGATGCACTAATGGAATGTTTCTGCAGAATTTAGGAGAAATAAAGTTTTAGGGGACCAGCTACTAAAACTGGCATCTGTTCAGAAGGAAGGGTAATTAGCAGAGATAGAGATGTGCTTTATCTCCTGCTACTGCAGTGCAAAACACACAATAAAACCCTAATTAGTGCTGTAAATTACTGCTCAATTCCAATCTCCTTGTTGATCCATCTTTCTCCTAAGATTGCAGCCTCGGATAATACATGAAATTGCTTTTAAATATCCTCGTGGCAGCTCCCAATTCCCAGATTATCTGTGAGCTCAGGACATGCAGAGCAGCTCCAGAGAGGGGATTCTGCTGCTCTGTCCCTCTGATGAGCCTCAGCAGTGGCATTTGCATGAACTTTCCCACTGTTCAGCAGCAAATACCACCATGGCCTTCTACATCCCTGGCTGATTTCCCTGGGAAAACCTCATTTCACAAACACAACCAGGAAAAGGGGAATGGGTTGTAATTGGGAATTTGTAGCCAACATATGGAAATCCCTTTGTTTCAGAAGGAAGGGAAATAAGAGTGAGGCCTGAAACACCCAAGAAACTCAAATCAGTGGGTAAAAGACATTGCTGAGACTAAAATGGGAGAAAAAACCCAGGAATGGAATCCTCACTACCCACAGAGGCAGAGAAGTGGCTCTGGGGATCCATCAGATGAGCTCTGAAGCCCAATTCTTCAGGCCACATCTATGAAATCCTGAGTTAACCACCAGTACAAAGCTGCAGCTGGAAACACTGAGCTTTAAAACTCTGATTAACCATTAACAGAGTGGCTCCAGCAGGACAGGGCTCCATTAAAAACGTTACCACCCTTCCACTGACTTCCTGTCACCCCTGGAGCTTTTATTGCTCCCGTGCCATCCCAGCTGATGGAAACCACCCCAAAAATCAGCAGAACAACCCCAACTTCTTGGACTACAGATTTCACTTGCCATCAACACAATGCCCATGGTATCAGAGCAGGAAGGACACACCTCATCTGGGGAGCAACATAACAACCAGGATTAAATTTTCTTGCTTTAGGTCAGAGCAAACCCTCAGATGCTGCAGGACGAGGTGCAGTTGTAGCTCTGGGTCTCTCCTTGGGCTTCATCCATCATTCCTGGTGGAAATCCTCTGTGTTTCCTCTGAGCAGCCCCCCAGGGAGGGGCAGATAGCAGGGAGAGAGGCAATCCCTACAGACTTGAGGCTCAGAGGTGCCTTGGCCTGGGACAGGATGGTTTGTTTGGTCCTTTGCTGCATTCACAGGTTATTTCTCTGTCATTTCCAAAGCAGGCACTGAGTTTTCCAAAGACTGTTTGGGCTGTCCCCACCCTGGGACAGTGAAAGGCTGTTTTGCCTCTCAGACACCCACACCCACACCAATAAAAGGAGCACTGGAGTGGGCAAGGCACAGAACACCTGAGCTCACCAGAGCCAGGGCTTTGGCACAGCCCAGGTCCCCTTGGAGAGGTGGGATCACACCCCCCTCCTCCCTGAAACACAGGACAACTTGTGCTCACTGCAGGGAGAGCCAGAAAGTGCTCCTTAAACCCCCCACTTGTTCTCTTCCCTGTCACAGCTTTTCCTGTGGCTTCATGCTCTGCCTCTCCCACTTGGCCTCCCCCTGCACGAGGAAATCAGTGGCAATTTGAGCCAGGGATGGAGCAAACACCCTGATGAGCTTTCCAGCACAGTTTGGGAACTCCTGGCCAGCCCCAACAGCTCCCCATGCCCTCAGGCCCTGCCCTGGCACTGCTCCTCTTCTGCAAAACCTCAGGATTTATCTTTCCATGTGACAGGAAGGCAGAACTGGGTCTTTCCTCTCAGTCCCTATAAAGCCAACCCAGCACATTCCTCTCTCCTCTCATTACAGTGTTATTCACATTTATGGGCACTAGAGCTGCAAGTCCTGTCCCTACAGTGGCTCTCCTGGGACCAGCTCTGGCCTTTAAATTGCTGTCTTGGACCTCCCTGTCACCTGAACAGTTCTCCTCCAAAGAGTGGCATCACTCAGTACCCAAGTTAGAGCACAGAGACGCTTCAGGTCTCATTATGTGAGTTCACTCCCTCCCTGTAGGGCCCTCCCTCCCTGAGCTGGGAATTTGGGGGCTGGTTCCTACAGAGAATTCCCTACATGGAGCTCACACACACCTGCAAAGATCAAGACCCCTTTAAGCAGGAGAAGGGACAGAATCCACTGAAATTTCAATTACAATTCCAACTCTGACATTGCCAACTCCTCCATCCAAGCCACCACCAGACAACCAATTTCTTTCCACCTGCCCCGATCTGCAGCTGTTTAAACCAGAGAGATCAGAATAAATTGGATGAACAGATCTCCACTCTGCACACAGCAATAAAGACAAACAGGCTGTTGTGGGACTTTGCCAGGCCTGTGTTGCACAGGAAAAGAACAGGAATTTGGGCTACTTTTTCCTGCCTCCATGCTAAGAACAGCTCTGGGCTGTGCTATCAGATGGAACCATTTGTTTGCTTGGGCTTTGTCAACAGCTGGAGTTCTCTTCTAATAAAGACACCACATGATATATTTTAGTGTCCATGACTCACTGAAGACACCGAGTGCTTTGTGAATCACCAGCAGCAGCTCTGACCCAGCAGGATTTACATCAGCTCAGCAAACCAGAGACACAGCACACCACAGAGCTGCAGGACAGGAGGGGACAGAGCTGCAGGACAGGAGGGGGCAGAGCTGCAGGACAGGAGGGGGCAGAAAAGCAGGACAGGAGGGGACAGAGCTGCAGGACAGGAGGGGACAGAGCAGCAGGACAGGAGGGGACAGAGCTGCAGGACAGGAGGGGACAGAGCAGCAGGACAGGAGGGGACAGAGCTGCAGGACAGGAGGGGACAGAGCTGCAGGACAGGACGGGATAGAGCTGCAGGACAGGAGGGGACAGAGCTGCAGGACAGGAGGGGACAGAAAAGCAGGACAGGAGGGGACAGAAAAGCAGGACAGGAGGGGACAGAGCTGCAGGGCAGGAGGGGACAGAGCAGCAGGACAGCAGGGGACAGAGCTGCAGGACAGGGAGGGGACAGAGCTGCAGGACAGGGAGGGGACAGAGCTGCAGGACAGGAGGGGACAGAGCAGCAGGACAGGAGGGGACTGAGCAGCAGGACAGGAGGGGACAGAGCTGCAGGACAGGAGGGGACTGAGCAGCAGGGCAGGAGGGGACAGAAAAGCAGGACAGGAGGGGATTGAGCAGCAGGACAGGAGGGGGCAGAGCTGCAGGACAGGAGGGGACAGAGCTGCAGGACAGAAGGGGGCAGAGCTGCAGGACAGGAGGGGACAGAGCTGCAGGACAGAAGGGGGCAGAGCTGCAGGACAGGAGGGGACAGAGCTGCAGGACAGGGAGGGGACAGAGCTGCAGGACAGGAGGGGACTGAGCTGCAGGACAGGAGGGGACAGAGCAGCAGGACAGGAGGGGACAGAGCAGCAGGACAGGAGGGGGCAGAGCAGCAGGACAGGGAGGGGACAGAGCTGCAGGACAGGAGGGGGCAGAGCAGCAGGACAGGAGGGGACAGAGCAGCAGGACAGGAGGGGACAGAAAAGCAGGACAGGGAGGGGACAGAGCTGCAGGACAGGAGGGGGCAGAGCAGCTGCAGAACCTCCCTGGCCAGAGCCCAACTGCACAAACACTGGCTGCTCCACATCTGGGGGATAAAAGGAGGGAGAGGGGCCAGTGTGCCCCCAGCGTGGTCCCTCTGATGCTCTGAGCACTCTCTGCCTGTTTGACTCTGCGGGGAACCTGCAGCAAACTTTTCACCACCTTTAGGAGGGGGAAAAACTCCAAGGCTGGAGCTCCCATGGCACAGGTTTGGCTCTGCCAGAGGGAGGAGAGGTTGCAATATCCCTCCTCTCCAGCCTCTTCTTGCCATTCCATTTTGGAAGCTCTTTTCTTACTCTTCCCTTCTTGAAGCTCGTCCAGGTTTGAGCAAAGATGACTCAGGGAAGGAAAGAGCCCAGAACTCTCCTCAACTCAAGCAGTCACAATTTCAAAAAAAAAGCAAATAAAGTATTTCTTGGATCAGTAAATCCCACTTCCCAGCAGAACTGGTGGCTGCAGAAGGACACTTCACCCTCAGCCTGCAGCAGAGTGTGGCCAAAGCTCACTGTCAGGCAAGCTTCATTAAACCTTTCTCAGTGGGGCTGTTTGCTCCCATTATTCAAATGCCCAATTTCCTTGTAAAGCAAGGGAATTACTACCCTGGCTATAATTTTTTTTAATTGTATGCATTAAGTTATTCTTGTGGCCCTGCCTAATTGCTCCTCAGGATGTTGCTCATGTGATGAGAGAATCACACACAGCACAGTCACTTCTGCCTCTGCACAGGCACTGAGCTCATGGCTCTTCACCACAGGAGCTGTACATTCACCCTTCCCTCCCTGCTTTTCCATGCCCTCAGCTTTCACAGCATGCCTCCAATTCCAGGAATATCCAGGATAATTGTGTTGAGTGTTCTTTTAAACCCATGTCCCAGCCCCATCCTTCTGTACCAACCCACACTGCACCTCCCACCCTGCAGCCCCCATGGCTGGGGCACACCAAGAGCTTCTTTTGTCTCCAAACCTTCCCAAGAGGGGATTCTGATGATGAAAATACCAATCAGTTGTTGATCACAGCAGCAGGAACATGAGCTGGCTGCTTTCCCCATGAGGTTTGATTCAGTTCCTACAGAACTCTGTCAAAATTTCCCTAAGAAAATGGTATTTCTTGTGGCTCTTTGTGCCCTGAACCTTCCAGGGCCTTCCTGTGGTACCCCAGGTCCTGCTGTTCCAGCTGCCCATGAGCAGAAGCAGAATGGGAGGTCTCCTGAGGCAGGGCTGAGTCCTCAGCAATGTCTGTAATTCCCTGAGCTGCCAATGCACCACTGGGGACCAAAGCACTGAGAACTTGCACTACCAGGAGCCAAAGGCAGCCAGAATTCCCTAAGATGGAGAACATTCCCTCAGCAAAACCTCTCAGGAGGGGCACTCTGGGCTGATTTCAGGGTCACCCTCCCCTCCTGGCACTTCCACCCACCCCCCAGGGCAGTGGCAGCACCAGGGCAGAGGCACTTGGCAGTTCCTCAGCCTGTCCTGGTGATTCACATCCACACCCCACTCTCTGTGGCTCTTCACTTGGGCTCAGAAAGTGCTTTGTAAAGAACTGCAGTGCTCACCAGAGCAGCTCCTCACACAGAGAAAGACCTGCCAGCCCCAGGGAGGAAGGAGCCTGGAGCACAGGATGTTAAATGATGAGAAAAAGGATAATCAGACAGTCCTCATTCTCAAAAATGTTTCTCTATTTGATCAAGAAGCACAACAACATCAAAGCCCACATTATTAAATATAATAAATTAATTTAATGTTTAATTAGAGAAAACCCAAAGCCTTTTGTGACTGCACAGGACATTTCATTTGGCCAGGTCACCTCCTCTCTCAGAAGCTGCTTTATTTAACATGGCACAGTTACAGGTGGTTTGGGTTTGCAACAAGGGAACGTCTTGAGAAAAAAATCAACCAAATGTGAGAACCAGAACGGTTGGATTGCAAGAATTCTTGTGTATTTGTCTTTATGTAATACAGAGCCAAGGTCTAAGTGTAGGAAACACAGGGCAAGGCTGAAATAATCCACTGATCTGATCAGGCAGCAGCATTTCACTTCTCAGCCGTTGTTTCTTCTCCTTTATAAACCACAACGTTCTGGTCTGTCTCACACACCTTCACCTTATAGAGAATTCCCGAGGGCAGGAGCCTCTGGAGGTTCTCCCAGATGAACACTGCGACGTTCTCCGTGGTGCTGAGGGGGAAACAGGAGCAGGGTCAGAGCCCAGGGGAGCTGGGCACGATGGGCTGGGGGACACTGGGGACCACCTGGGGACACCTGAACGAGGTGGGGCTGCCACCACTGCCAGAAACATGGGGGAAAGGAGGTCTGAGGAGCAGCTCCCATCTGTGATGGGCCCAGGGAGGTCACAGAGGGGTTTCAACACACAGGCAGCCCTTCAGAGGTAGGGCCAAGCCTTGGAGATGTTCCTGTCCCTGCAGCCTTTCAGAGGGAGGGCCAAGTCTCGGAGATCACAGAATCACAGACTCTTCTGAGCTGGAAGGGACCCACAAGGATCATCGAGTCAAACCCTTAATTCAATGGCCCACACAGAGGATTGAACCCGTGACCTTGGCATTGTTGCAACCAAGTTTTAACCAACTGAGCTGATCTCAGGGTATGATACTCCTGTCCCTGCAGCCTTTCAGAGGTAGGGCCAAGCCTTGGAGATGTTCCTCTCCCTGCAGCCAAACCCCACGAGGAGTCCCCAGCACCCACCTCACCACCTCAGCAAAGTATGGCACATCCTTGTCCAGGTTTTTGTGGTCAAGTGGATCCATGACTGCCTCCTGCAGAGAGAGCAGGGAGAACCTTGTCCCAGCTGGCCAGTGGAGCTGAGGTTCAAATAACCATGCAAATGGGACTGGAAAGTATGTAAGAGAAAGGGTAACAATCCAGCTGTGAAATTCCCAGCTGGAGACATGGCACTGCTAAAGCATTTTAGTCTTAAATCATTCCTTTATTTCTTTTTTATTTCCTGCCATCATCATCTCCCCATGTCTCTCCACTCTGGCACTGAGCTCTAATCAATCCTCCCAGGGGACATGCAGGAAAACAGTGCCATTACCTGCAGATATTCCTTCAGCTCTGCCAGGTTCATAACCATTCCTGAGACAGGGTCAATCTGCAGGGAAAGCAGAGGGGAGATCAGCAGCCTGAACACATCCCTGTCACCTGAATCAGACAAGAATATCTGCTCAGGTCAGCTGAGCCACAAGAGAAATATCTCACTACTGTCACAGAGTTCCAGCTCTACTCCTGGGATGTTCCCAAAGACCTCACACAGCCTACAAACAGCTCCAGTGGTTCCACTCTCTCTTAAAAGCTGACTCCAGGGAGGAACCACTCACTGAAAGAGTCTTCAAGCAACAATCTGGAGTGTTGATAAGCAGGAAAACAGGCATTAAACTGCTCTGTTGAACCAGCAGGGACAAAACAGAGCCCAGGGCATTCTCCCTTCCAGGGAAGGCTCCAGCAATTCCCTATCAGAGACAAAGTGAACAGGACAGTGATCGTGGCAAACCTTCTGTGGTGTGTGCAGAGTTCCCACAAACACTCTGGGAAATGCAGCCACTGAGGCAGAACTGCAGCTGTGTGGAACAGGGAGACCCACCAGTCCTGCCCCTCAGGAGGAGAGAAAAGCGTTGCCTGCACTCACCTCTCCACGCACAGTGACTGTAACTGCAAACAAAGAGAGCATGAGGTCACCAGGAGGCAGGAACCTAAACCCAAACATGCTGCTAATGGGGACAGACAAGCCAGTCACTGCTCAGCCACAGGGGTCCCAGCACTCAAAAGTGGGGCTGGTTTTATAAAACTCCATAAAAACAATAACTCAGAGTCACCCAGCTCGTGAAGGAAATCCTTCCCCAAGGTCTGATGCCCAAACTGTCCTCCCTGTAGAACAAGAGTGGATGACTCCTCCTAGGATAGGCTGTGCCTTGCCCCTCGAGGTAGAGACTCCTGAACAGCAAAGTTCAGGACAGTGCAGCCCCCCTGGGTGCCCAGCCCATCCCCAGACCCCCAGACACAAGATGTGGGGGCAGGTTCTGAAAATCTGCTGACATAATGGAAAGCAGAGAAGGAGAGTAAGGGATGAAATGTTTGACACCCCTCTCAGAAGCAGAACTGTCGTGCCTGTAAATCAGCTATAAATTGAGGGCCAGGTCTTCATTTCAGCACCCTCTGACGTGTCTTCTCTGGTACAGCAAGGAGCTCTGAGCAAAGTTTTTGGGGCACCTACAATACAATGCAAGGGGCAGCCAGGCCAGGAACTGGAGAGGTCTAATTCTGTGTGCTCAGTGTGTAGGGAGTAAAACAACTTGTGAAAACAACATTCAAATAATGTTCACAGGCTGTTTAATTTGCGTGCCTTTTGCTTAGAAAAATCCTCATTCAAATCACAATGACTTTGCAGAGTGTAAACAAGTAGTTTGATTTATGAAGTGACATTTTGAGATAGATATTTATTATCTATTCAGCTGAATAGATGGCAAATCTATTCTTCAACCCCCTGCTGCTGAGGCTTCTTTCTAATTCTTAAAAAAAACCATAAAAGCAGCCACTAAACCCATCAGAGTGAGCCATGAGCGGCCCAGCTCTCCTCTGGGTTATTCACACCCTGAGAGCAGCCTCTGCCCATCACTGTGTGGGTGAGGATGGAAGTCAGCTCCTCACCTTTATAGTTGTGTCCATGGCCATTTGGGTTGTTGCATTTCCCAAACAGCTTCAGGTTTTCTTCATCACTCAGTGATTTACTGTGAGAAAGACAGACATGGCATGTCAGGATCCACTCCAGATCTTCATGGCTTCACTTCTAGGCCTCTGTCTATCCCTCTCCCAAATTTAACCCACTGCCTTCTCCTACTCAGGAGGCACAAACAAAACCAGGATAGTATTTGGCCCATGAAAACGTGCTGTTGAAAACAGAGAGGGTGTTTTTTGCTGTGGTTTTGTGTCTGTTTCATAACATCTGCCCAACACTGGTATATAAATGTCCAGCACATGAAATGTCCAGCCTTCACTCTCAGGAGGAAGTGCCCGGAGCAAACTGTGCATATCAGTATTTGCTATTAATTAACAAAGCTCAGGGAGCTTCTCCAAGAACTACAAAGGATGACTTCTCTCTTTGATACTTCCTTTTGAAGCAATTCAAGTGCCTGCTCTGAGGAGTGTTTCAGGTCAAGGCATGTTTTAGGCATATCACAGAATCAATTAGGTTGGAAAAGATCTGTGAGACCATCAAGTCCAACGTGATCAGCCCCTTATGCCCCAGCCCAGAGCACTGAGTGCCACATCCAAGCTTTCCTTGGACACCTCCAGGGATGGGCACTCCAAACCTCCCTGGGCAGCCCCTTCCAATGCCTGACACCCTTTCTGTGATGAAATTCTTCTTTATGTCCAACCCAAACCTCCCCTGGCGCAGTTTAAAACTCTGTGCTCATCTTCTCTCTGGTTGCCTTAGAGAAGAGCCCGACCCCACTCCTGTCAGGGATTTCACAGAATGCTGGATTGGAAGAGACCCCCAGGGATGATCGAGTCCAACCCTCAGCCCCGCTCAGGACCATCCCAAGCGTCCCACCCTGTTCCTGGGAGCATCATATCCAAGCGCTCCCTGAGCTCCGGCCAAGGCGCTCTTTGGGAATACGCAAATCTCGAGGGGAAAAAAGCGCACAGATTAGGGAGGCACAGACTGGGCGATGTTTGCAGCCCGCGAGTCTCATTCCTTGTGTTCACACAAAGAGCTGCAGTTCTGCTCAAACCCAGCGGGCGCTGATGGGTAAGCGCAGGGAAGGGGCTGAGCCAGCGAGAACAGGGAAGCGCCAATTGGGGCGGCTCGGAGAGGGGAGCGGGGCCAGGCCGGGCTGTGCCGGGCTGTGCCGAGCTGGGCTGGGCTGTGCCGGGCTGGGCTGGGCGCTGCCGGGGCCGCTCACCTGTGCAGGCGGTGGCAGGCGCTGAAGGTGACGGAGCGCGACAGCCGCGCCAGGCGGGCGGAGCGCGGCGACATCGCGGGGCCGGACTGGGGCGGGAGAGGGGCCGGACAGGGGCGGGAGAGGGGCTGGACAGGGGCCGGACAGGGGCTGGACAGGGGCGGGAGGGGGGCCGGACAGGGGCTGGACCGGGCGGCTCCATCCCCGGGGCGGGGCGGGAGCGGCGGCACCGCCCGCGGGACGCGCCCACCAGGGATGCTGCGGCTCCGCGGGACGCGAATGTGCCCAGCGCTCGGACCACTCGGACTCTGCACCTCTGTCCCTGCCCATCTGTCTCTTCCCATTGCTCCCTTCCCCTCGCTCCCTGCCTCTGTCCCTTCCCCTCGCTCCCTGCCCCTGTCCCTGCCCCTATCCCTGCCCCTGTCCCTGCCCCTGTCCCTGCCCCTCGCTCCCTGCTCCTGTCCCTGCCCCTCTCTCCCTGCCCCTCGCTCCCTGCCCCTGTCCCTGCCCCTCGCTCCCTGCCCCTGTCCCTGCCCCTGTCCCTGCCCCTCGCTCCCTGCCCCTCGCTCCCTGCCCCTGTCCCTGCCCCTCGCTCCCTGCCCCTCGCTCCCTGTCCCTGTCCCTGCCCCTCGCTCCCTGCCCCTGTCCCTTCCCCTCGCTCCCTGCCCCTGTCCCTGCCCCTCGCTCCCTGCCCCTCGCTCCCTGTCCCTGTCCCTGCCCCTCGCTCCCTGCCCCTGTCCCTGCCCCTGTCCCTGCCCCTCGCTCCCTGCCTCTGTCCCTTCCCCTCGCTCCCTTCCCCTCGCTCCCTGCCCCTGTCCCTGCCCCTGTCCCTGCCCCTCGCTCCCTGCCTCTGTCCCTTCCCCTCGCTCCCTGCCCCTCGCTCCCTGCCCCTGTCCCTGCCCCTCGCTCCCTGTCCCTGTCCCTGCCCCTCGCTCCCTGCCCCTGTCCCTTCCCCTCGCTCCCTGTCCCTATCCCTGCCCCTCGCTCCCTGCCTACACGCGGGCGGTTCCGCGGGTGACACAGCCAGCGGCACAGAGGCGGCAGGAGGGTGGCACTGCTGCGGCACCAGCGACAGGAGGTGTTTGCCATCTAGTGGCTTTGACCAGCCTGAGCCTCCCCTGCCTCTCCCAGGGCAGAGCCCTGAGGGACAACCCTTTTTCCTCCCCTTGCCTTTTCCCCAGACCTGTTAGGAAGGGGAAGAAAAGTCAGAGGAGATAAAGCCCCTGGGGCACAAGGGTTCGTTTTCTGCTCAAGGAAATTGTTCAAATCATTCTCCAGGCTCCTCACAATGAAGAAATACAAAAAGTCTTTAAGCCAGGAGGGGAATCCAGTCTCCTGGAGACTTTCCCCAGTGTATTTAGAGGCAGAGCCTGCAAGTGAAGTGCTGCAGAATGGACCCACCCACAGCCCAGAGGCCAACAGCTGGAAAAGCCTGGATACAGCTGGAATTGGATCTGCTCTACTTAAGACCAAAGGGATACCAAGGCCACAGTGGAGTTGTGTGTCTTTCACACTGGCACAGTGAGCCACAGAGCTGTGTCCTGCTCTGCTGTTTCAACAGGAGGGTGGTGATGTGTCCTGCATGTCTACATGACCACATGAGGGCAGGGAAAGAGAGGAAGAAACTTCACCAGGTTTTATTTAGGGGCACTGCTAAAGTACAGAGAAAAGAACAAGTACAGCCTCTGAGCATCTGCATCTGCATCCTGGAGCTCCCTGAAGGCAACCTGGATGCACTGAGGGTGAAATCACACCCCTCCACTGCACCCACCTGGTACAGGTCACTTGTACTCCTCTCCTGCTTTACTTATTTCAGCCAAAGTCACTGCCCTGAGCATCAAAGTTCCCTTCAGAGCACATTGCTGTGAAAGGACAGGAAAGGTCATCTTGGGTTCCATTTTCTCCCTTGCAAGCCTCAGCATGGCATCCTTTATGAGCTACTACCTGGTCTACCAAGGCAGTAAAAATATTCTTAGTTTCCATTTATCTCCTTTGCAAACCTCAGCATGGCATCCTTTGGGAGCTGCTGCTAGCTGGTCTATCAAGGCAGTAAAGCAAATTCCTAGTTTCCATTCTCCCTTGCCTCAGCATGGCATCCTTTGGGAGCTGCTGCTAGCTGGTCTATCAAGGTAGTAAAGAACTTCTTAGTTTCCATTTTCTCCCTTGCAAGCCTCAGCATGGCATCCTTTGGGAGCTGCTGCTAGCTGGTCTATCAAGGTAGTAAAAGAATTAAGATAAAGCAGTGGGCTGCTGAGTGAAGAGGCTTCTGCCTTCCTCATCCCCATAGCTGTGTATAATTAGGAACACAGGAGTAACTCCGAGGTTCTGATGGAGAAAAAGCAGTTCCCTCATCCCAGCCACAACACCGAGTGGGAGGTACAAGCAGCGGAGGTTTCTCTCTGAGCCTGGCTTGGCCCTGAGTGGCAGGAGGTGACCAGGTGTCCAGTCAGTGGGCAGTGAAGATGCCATGGAATCCATAAGGCATTGGCACTGGCACTTCTGCTCGGCCCAGCTCTCTGAAGGTCTCTGCATCCAGGACAAGCAGGAAAGCACTTTGGTTCTGCAGGGTGGCAAGAAAGCCAGAATGAATGTCCAGGCTCAACTTCATGCCACTGTCCAGCCTGATGCACACAAGGGAGCCCAAGTGTCCAGCCAGGCCATCCAGACTGAGCCTGTCAGGCACTGGCCAGGAGCACTGAGAGTCACAGGAGCCACTCAGGAAACACTGACATCCCAAGGAACACTCCTGGGCAGCAAGGAATGATCTGCCAGGGAGCCTCAGCCTCAGATTTGTGGTTTAAAAAGCATATCTAATGCTATGTGACTTTGACAAAGGACCAGCAGTAAGTTACCTCAGTGGGGGAGACCACAACAGACAAGATGACTCCACTGTCCTCTGCCGTGGCATCAGGCACTGGCACAAACACGGGCTCGGAGGGGTAGGATCCCTCCTCCTGCCAGATCTGCAGGCACAGCAACATATGGAGGAGTTTCGTGTCATTAATACTTGTCTACCACAGTTAGCAGAGCTGCTGGTTAGAGTGCTCCCCACAGAGACACCCAGGCACACTCTGTGCCCCAAGAACCTTAGGGTTCAACCTTTTAATTGATCCTTTTGGCTCCAGGAGCCTGAGGGTGCCATCCTGTCCTATTTAATATTAAAGTGTGCCATGTTCATAAGGTGAGAGATGAAACCAGGAATCTCATCCCAGACCCACCCAAAGACCCCTAAACCCCCTAGAAAATGACATATTTTCAAAGCCAGTTCAGTGGAATGACTCCCATTGCTGAAAGAGGATAATCTGACTTCAATTCACCTTGAAATTCTTGGTCTCCACATCAACCTTGATCAAGGAATCTCCAACCAAATGCCCAAATCCACACCCGTAGAAGTACCGGTACCTCCTCCCGTTGTACCCCGAGTAGTTGATCTGGGGGAACTCCAATCCCCCGACCTTCTCAAAGCCCTCAGGGTGGAGATTTTCATGTGTACACCAGACCTGGAAGAAATATGTACCACACAAGTGTTGGTTTAGCTCTGACAGGGCAGAACACCAGGCTGGTCCCAGAACCACAGCAGGGAAGTGTTTATAGATCTGGGCAGACGGTGGTACAGGATGGCAACTGCTATGCCAGCCTTCAGTACATACCTTGCCATCTGCACCTTTCACAGCCCTGGCCAAGGTGTAGGGCAGTGGGTTCAGGTTCTTCCCCACAGCTGTGTCTGGACCCACGTTCAGAGGGAGCACAAAGCGGCGAGGGAAAGCTCTGGGCACTGAGGCATAAACCTGTCCCAGAGACAGGGAGTCATGAGGATGGAGAGAGGAGAGACATTGCAGGCTAAATGCAGCTTTGGGGAACAATTCTGAAGTTTAGACATTCCTCCCACCCCTAAAATCTTATTCTTCTTTCTGTTCTGTGTTTTACCCAGCTCTGGGAAGGAGAAACTCATCACAGAAAGAAGCTCTCTGCACATTCCAATCCTTTAGAGCAGAAAAGCAAAAGACATGCAATTAAAAGGGTCAGAATTGCTTTCACAGTAATTAATACTGAGGTGGGTGTGCAAATCACTCCATGATCCTCCAAATCCAGCACTGGGACACACACACTGCACCAGACTTTAGTCAGAACAGACTTACACTGCTCTCCAGCACTGTGAGGAGAGGGCTCCCTCTCCCCTGGATGTGAGGCAGGCAGGACACTGCTGTCCCTCAGTGCAGAGCCTGACCTCAGCCTGCAGGATTGCCCTCTGCCATCCTCAGGTACACAGGATTCATGTTTGGAGTCCAGGGGAATGGTGGATGTGCTTGAGGAGCAAAGGGGAGGGCAAACCAGCAGCCCCCAGAGTGACAGACATCCTGTGGGCTGCACAAGAGGAATAATCCCACCACTGCCACAAGAGGAGTAATCCCACCACTGCCACAAGAGGAGTAATCCCACCACTGCCACGAGAGGAATAATCCCACCACTGCCACAAGAGGAGTAATCCCACCACTGCCACGAGAGGAGTAATCCCACCACTGCCACGAGAGGAATAATTCCACCACTGCAACAAGAGGAATAATTAATTCCACCACTGCCACAAGAGGAATAATTAATTCCTCCACTGTCACAAGAGGAATAATTCCACCACTGCCACAAGAGGAATAATCCCACCACTGCCACAAGAGGAATAATCCCACCACTGCCACAAGAGGAGTAATTCCACCACTGCCACAAGAGTAATAATTAATTCCACCACTGCCACAAGAGGAATAATTCCACCACTGTCACAAGAGGAATAATTCCACCACTGCCACGAGAGGAATAATTCCACCACTGTCACAAGAGGAATAATCCCACCACTGCCACAAAAGGAATAATCCCATCACTGCCACAAAAGGAATAATCCCACCACTGCCACAAGAGGAATAATTCCACCACTGCCACGAGAGGAATAATCCCATCACTGCCACAAAAGGAATAATCCCACTACTGCCACGAGAGGAATAATCCCACCACTGCCACGAGAGGAATAATTCCACCACTGCAACAAGAGGCATAATTCCACCACTGCCACAAGAGGAATAATCCCACCACTGCCGCAAGAGGAATAATCCCACCACTGCCACAAAAGTTCTGTTCAAGCCAAGGTTAGAACCCATCATATTCCCACAGATTAAGCCTTCTAAATAGAACAGGTGACAAGGACCCTGCTTTGGTGTTTTTCAGTTACTTCAGTCTGTACCTCCCCAGTTCAATGTGAAACTTCACTTTAATCATATGTGTTAATCCTGAAACTTTTCAAAACTTTTATGGTTCATGTAACTGCAGCTGAGGAACTCTGCCAGACAAATATGGTTCAGTAATCAAGAAAAAGCACCAAGCATGGCTCAGGGCCAGAGACAAGTCATGCTCAGACATGCCTTAGGCTGCTGGTGTGACCTAAGTTTTAGACTCTGTTCTGAAAGGGCTTGTGTGTGTGCAGTTTAATGGTTATGGACTGCCAGTCAAAGAGTGTGGGTGCTGGAAACACGAGCCTGATGTTTACATAAAGACACCTTCAGTCAGATCTGTGCCCAGGGAAGGATGGACAGGAGCTGGGAGCAGTTTGCAGAGCAAACAGTTGTCTTAACGCTCTGCTGCACTGGAGGATGTTCAAAGCACATTTGGAACAAAACCAACCAAGGCAAGCAGAAGCCACTGAGCTGGAGGGGTCAGAGTTGTGTGTTCAGGTCAGAACTGACATGTCAGGGCACAGAGAGGAAGCTCAGGCCTGCCTGCACATGCCCCACAGCACGGTGGGTTTCCAACCATCACATCTGTAGCACCAGAAACTGAAAGCACCCCCACTCTTCCCACGTGTGACCTGTGCAAAATAAAGCCTCTAAATGGTGCTTTTGACAGAGCAGGACATAAAATGTAATTAATTAGAACGTGCTGTTTTGGGGTGACTGTGAGGAACAACATCGGGGTTTCCATGCTGTTTGTGTTTCTGTGCCTTTCCTATTAAATGCTACTTTTCCCAAGTAATGCCTTTAAAGAACAGGGTTTCTTCTCTTCTTTTCCCCTTTCCAAGTCGTGCAAACCCACGTTTTGCATCATTTCTTGGGGGGAAATATCATTACACAAGGACGAGGATTACACAGGAGGACATTCTGTGGCACGCACCAGGCTGAAGAGTTTCAAGCAAACCCTCCATGGAGACTCCCTGCTGAGGGATTTAAAAGGAAAGAAACCCAACAGATCAATAGATAATCATTTTAGTTCTGGTACAGCCATGGTTCTTTTCCCCAGGTCACATCCTTGGCTTTGTGGTCCCCCAAGGCGTTCTCCGCTCCACCAACCCGAGCCTTGGGACAGCAAAGGAATCACCCACAGCACATCCCAGGGCAAAGGGCAGAGTCTCACCTGATCCAGAGCCTCCCCACTCCTCCTCATGTTCTGCAGCTTGTACATGGCCAGGCTGGTGCCATCATCCTGGCAGCACAGATCCAGCACCACACAGCCCTGGTCCTCAAAGGCGTTGATTTGATGGAAAGTCACAAAGGGCTTCGTGTGCCACTGCCCTGGGAGCACCTGCAGTGGGCACAGCAGAGGCTCCATCTCCTCTCTGCAGCTCCCAGCCACTCCTCAAAGAGCTTTGACCCTCTCTCCACCATTCCATCCCCCACTCATTCCTTGGGATTTGCCTTTGGGTGTCCCTGTGCTACTGCAGAAGGGCTGCTTTAAGCCAGGAATTAGGAAAACACAGCTGAGGAAAAGCCAAAATGGGCATCAGGCCAGGCCAGGCCCCTTGCTGTCCTGACTCCATCCCTGGAGCATCTTCCCCAGGCTGGCACTGCCCTTTTTATACTCCTGCATTTCAGCCCCTCATGAACCCCAAACTATTTATTTCTGCCTGTTCTTTAGGGCTGGCAAAGACATGAATGATTAGAGAGGGAAATGCATGAAGTAATTCCATTTCTAATAAACCTTCCCCTGTGCTCTAAAGCCAGTAACTTCTGGACTGATTCCTACAGCTCCTGTGGCACTCTCCTCTTGGGAGCTGAGGTTCCAGAGGCCAGAGATGCACACTCACCTCCCCTGTGTGCTTATTCACCACATGGAAGTAGGTGTTGCACTGAGGCTCCCAGTTTATCCCATCAAAAATGGTTTTCCCCCGCAGTTTGGAAGTGATGATCTGCAGCAGGTTCAGCTTCAGGGGTTGCTCAATGAAAATGATGTAATTTTCAGTCATCCCTGAAAAGAGAAGGAAGGAGGTAACACCCAAGTAGGAGATGAGAAAACATCTCAGGGGCAGAGGGCAGTGGACAGCCCTTTCTGCCTCTCCCAGCCCAGATCCCCAGTCTGAGAGGGAAAACATTCTCACCAAAGCTGTGATAGTAGGATGGCTTTGCCCTGTCCATGGGAGGGATGGAGCACAGCACTTTTGCTCCCTCTAATGTGTCACTAGAGCTTGACCTCTGGGGAGGGACCTGGATGATGTTATAGCTGGACCCTGGAAAGGAGAAAAGGGTGTTCAGCATCACTGGGACTGTTCATGGGCATAAAACCAAAGTCAGGCTCTGTCCTTCTTGTTTCCCAAAAGTACAGGGAACCACAGCCATGGCTTAACTCCACAGAAAATCAGCAGCCACTCAAAATAATTTACATAGGATTATCTAGAAGAGAAAAAAAAAAAAGGAAGAAGGATCTGGTAAAGCACCAGCTCATTTTATTGTCTGCAGTGCATTCCTTATGTTATCCTATAATAGCAGGATCAAGAACAAAGCCAAGGTCCTGGCTTGTGATTCACAGGAAATGAAAACTCTGAGCCTTGGTGGTGCCCATTTAATAAATCTGAGCATGTGGGCAGGAAAGAATGGCATGTTTGAATAATAATCTAGAGCTTGGTCTCTCCAGCTGCAAAGATCATGTGCCACAAAGCTAAATACTGCTCAGGGCAAAAGGAAATGAGAGCAGCATGAAGGAAAAATGATCAGGAGTAGGAAACTGTGGAGTGAACTGGAACCAGTCTGAGAAATCCCAGTAAAGGGCAGTGGCCTCAGAGACCTGCCAAAGGAGGGTTTCACATAACTAACTACCAGTGGATGCCAGCCCTGAGCAGCCATGGCAGTGCCAGGAAATCCCAGCTAGATGCCCACAGTTTGGAGAAGAAGGAAACCATTCCATGAAATTCAGCTCTGCTGCAATCGGGCCAGGTGAGTAATAAATTCCATTTCTCTCCTGCATGGATCCCTGTGGTGTTTATCAAGTCCCTGTAAGTGAAAATCATGTGGCTCGTTGTTAAATTTCATCAGCTGAGGCTTCAGCACTGGATGGGACTTAAAAATCCTTCTGCTGTTTTCCAGCAAAGCCTGGGAGAGGAGAATCTGTTGGACATTCACAGGCCAAACCAAATGCTGAGAGAAGCCTTTTTTGTGGGACTGACTGAGCCTCTAAAATAGAACTAATCTGACTTCTCACCACTTTGACTCAAAGGGAAACAGCAATTTCAAAGTCTCTACAGATGTTTCTTCCACCACTGCTCCTTGAGACAGCCCCAAGAAGGATCCTGTCCCCCGTGCCCACCCCAGGCCATGCCCATCTCACCATGTTTGCCATAGGAATTGCCCATGTTGTAGGTTGTGCCATCAGGCTCATAGTGAGGGTGGGCAGTGGCTCCATTCACTGCAATGAAACTGCTCCAGTCCACCTGCAATGCCAAGGATGGTCAGTCAGGGACAACCTTCCTGCTGCTCCTTGGAGAGCCACAGCCTTTCCAAAGGACACTTTCATGGAAGTCTGAGCAAGAGGAGCAGATTTTATTCACTGTTAATAAGGTGGGAGCTGGACTTAACTCTTCAATCTGTCTGTCCTTCCTGAAATCCTGAAAAATTAATATTTCTCTCTGTCTTAATCCTATGAGTAAAATGGGACTAAGAGCACAAACCATTCCCTGGGAGACATGAACATTCCTAATGGCACAAGTGGGAATGTTGCCCACATGAGCATTTTGGCTGGGACCCCATGTTAGAACCCCATGTGTGAACAGTCACTGCCCCAGAAAATCACCAAGTTTCTGACACCAGAAGCTTAGAAAACCAGGTCCTGTCTCAAATCAGAGTTTACATGTGAAGTCATCCCTTCCATTTCTTCACTTAGCCCAAAAATACCAGTCTGCATCTAAAAAGCAGCCTGAAGGGGATTTTTTTTAATGACAAGATGGTTCAACAGAGCTGAACACTCAGCCTAAAAATCCCCACGTGTCTTTTCCTCACTGCACTCTCTGGTTTACAAACTGAATCAAACAGCCAATCACCCAACTCAATATGTAAACTGAGTTTCCTTATGACTCACAGCTGCCCCTGGAGGCAGGGAGGGACTCCTGGAATACCTCCCTCAGGATCTGAGGGTGCTCTGAGCCAGTCTGTGCTATCAAACAGTGAGTGGTGACACAGGCACAGGAGTTAATCCTGGTTTGGGAAGGCACAGTCCTGTCCCAGTCCTTCTCACAGCTGTCCAGCCCAGGAAACATTGAAATCCCTTCTCAGGGTGCAGCCAGAGGGACATTCCACAGGTCATGTTCCTCTGCCAGCTCCTGTGAGACAATGCCCAGGACACAGGGAAACAACTCTGGGACTTTGTGTTCATTTGCTCTCAGGGCAGAAAATGAAGTGGCAGCTGAGCTTTGACTTGACTTTACATTGACTTCACTCATTTGTAACAGAGTTCTAGCCAAGACTTTGAAGGGCAGTTTTGGAGAGTTTCAAAAGATGTGAAAGGCAAAAGAAAGGGAAGGGATGTGAAGTGACAGGGCAGAATGCAGATTGAGAGCAGTGATGGCTCTTTCCTGTACACACGTTACTCTTCACACACTGGCAGGTGCAGACAAGCCCAGACAGGCAGTGAGAGCACAGAGTGGAGCTGTGTCCAGAGAACTGAGCTCTGTCTGTCCCTCCCCTCCTGCCACAGTGGGCAGTGACTGCATCTTCACCCACCAGGGCTCCCTTGCTGCTGAGGAGATTTTTCAGGCACTCAGAGATGCTCATGGCTTTGCTCCACACAAACTCTTTTGGAATCTGAGCTGCTCTTGGGAACACCAAGGTGTGATTCTGTACCCCAGGCTAAAGGTTCTGCCCCATGGCTCCCTTATCCCACCTGCCCACACCTTTTCCTTCGTTTCCAGCGTTTCTGGGTCCACCTTGTACATGAAGATGTTCTCATTGCTGACATAATAATCCCCTTTGTACAGGACGTAGTTGACATTGGCGTTGTCACTCGGTTCTGAAACAAAATCCTGGAGTTGTGCACAGCTCTGGTGGAGCTCATGTCACCTTATAGCAAGTTACAGAGGTTTAAACAAATAAACCCATTTGCAATGACATTAATCCCCCTGTGATTGATTAGAAATATCTCACTAATCTACAGAGGCACTCAAGGAACTGTCTGTGCAGGTGAACTGGGGTTAAAGAGACAAGGAGGAGTTCTTATGGAAGTCACTGCAGTGAAGCCAAGGTAATCTTCATATTTCTATATGCCTTTAGCTCCTGACCTCTTATTTCTTCATATTCCTCTCCCTTTCCTCCCCAGCCAAAGTCCCCTCCCTTTAAAAGCCACATGAAGAGTGCCATGTTTGATTTACAGCAGTGGGATCAAGGGAGGCAGGACCTGACACTGCAATGTGGGCTTGTGTAAGTGTCTAACTTGTCTAAGTGTGTGTTATATTGCAGTTTTCTTTTAATTTTCTCTTTTCTGTATAAATATATATAGTTAGTTTAAGCTTAAACTGGTTTGAGTTTCCAGGTTTCTTTCCTTTCTCCCTTTTCTCAGTGTGGGGAGGAAGAAGAGGCTGACACTGACACATTTTGCCAGCTCACCCCAAGACAGATGGGAAGGCAGGCAGGGATGCTCTTTGTGTGGGACAGGGGATGCTGCTCCTTCCCTACTGCCATTCCTTTTAAAACCGAGGCAGGGAAGTGTCTTTTGAGAGCTACACACACACACACAGCTCTGAGGGGAGCTGGGACTCACTGCCAGGTGGCTGAAGAGCTGAGGGGAAAGCTGCTCCCCCAGCTGAGTACTGTGTGTGTGCTGAACACACAGCCCGAGGCTGGCAGAGGGAAAATCCAGAGGATCCTGCAGTGAGGAATTCCCTCCACAAGGGGTAAAGAGTCAAACTAGCAAAGGTGGGCAGGAACAACCTGCTGGAGCTGGGAAAGGAGCAGGGGGATGGAAATGGTTCTGCAGTGTATTGTGAGAGCTGGGGAGCCTCACTGGAGAGCAGATGGCACAGCAGGATGGGATCCACCTCCTCAGGGAACACAAGAAGCAGAAGATGGTCAGGCCATGAGCAACAACTTGCAAACTTCAGGTCTGTTCTGGTTTTTGTGGGAAGTCCTTTGCTTGTATTTAAGCCTCTTTCTCTCCTGACACACATAGAATGCCAGAGGTGATGGTGCTTCCACTGCTGTGCAATCCCACCTTCACCCTCCTCAAATAATCTCCTGCACCTTAGTCCAGGAAGGGAGGGATTAGCCCACTTACCCTACAGGCTTAGCCAGGCAAGGCGTTTTAAGGGCAGAGCTGTGCCCAGGTGGAACAGGAGGGTGTAATTCTCATTACCAGCACTGCACAGGATGTTCTTTGGGGGGAGATTTCTGCTGCAAACTTTGCAACAAACTGGAACAAGTGTCCTGAACTGGCACATCAAACTGGATGTGCCTCTCCAGGGCGAGCCTGACACCTTGAGTGTTGTGTTCAGTTCTGGGTCCCTCAGGTCAGGAAAGAGATTGAGGGGCTGGAGCGGGGCCAGAGAAGAGCAACGAGGCTGGAGAAGGGACTGGATGTGGCACTGAGTGTCCTCTGAAACACCTCCAGGGACAGAGAATCCAACAGGTCTTGATCCAACCCCACTGAGTCACCTCCAGGGACAGAGAATCCAACAGGTCTTGATCCAACCCCACTGAGTCACCTCCAGGGACAGAGAATCCAACAGGTCTTGATCCAACCCCACTGTGATCACCAGCCCAGGGCACTCCGTGCCCTGGGCTGGTGATCACAGTGGGATTGGATCAAGGGTTGGACTTGGTGATCTCAGAGATCTCTTCCAATCCAACTGAGAAGAGCAACGAGGCTGGAGAAGGGACTGGAGCACAAGTGCTGTGGGGAGAGGCTGAGGGAGCTGGGGGTGTTCAGCCTGGAGAAGAGGAGGCTCAGGGGAGACCTTATCACTCTCTACAACTCCCTGAAAGGATGTTGTAGCCAGGTGGGGATTGGTCTCTTCTCTCAGGCAACCAACAGTAGGACAAGAAGGGCTTAAGCTCTGCCAAGGAAGGTTTAGGCTGGATATCAGGAAGAAATTCTTTACAGAGAGAATAGTCAGGCATTGGAATGGGCTGCCCAGAGAGGGGGTGGATTCCCCATCCTTGGAGGTTTTTAAGGTGACACTGGACGTGGCACTGAGTGCCATGATCTGGTAATCAAAGTGGGGTTGGATCAGGGGTTGGACTTGATGATCTCAGAGGTCTCTTCCAACCCAACTGATTCTGTGATTCTATGAATTTGTTGCTGTTGTCCCAATGGGGCACATTCCAAGAAAACCCACAGGCTCAGAACAAACCACCCGAGCTCCTCACACCTCCCTCCACAACCAACCACAAGTTCCCCAAGAGAACATCCCATTTCTTCGAAACCCTCTCACGTGGCATCTCGAAGCGTGCCAGGAAGCGCCCGAAGAGGCTCTTGCAGGGGTCTGGCAGTGCCAAGGTGCCAAACTCGGAGAGCACAATGCGGTTTTGGTGCCTGTTGGTGAGGAAGGAGTCGCTGTGCAGGAATCTGCTCCGGTAGGACACGGTGCCCCCCTCCAGGTGGAACTGGTGCAGCAGGGCCATGCCATCAAACCAGTGGTTGTAGCTTCAGGGAGAAGGATAAAGGAGAGATAAAAAGAGATAAGGGAGAGATTTTTGAAAAGAGATAAAGAAAATAGGAAAGAGATCAAAAAGATAACAAAAAGATATGAAAAACGATATCAAAAATATAACAAAAGAGAACAAAAAGAGATAAAAAAGATAATAAAAAGATATCAAAAGATAACAAAAATATATCAAAAATATAACAAAAAGAGATTAAAAGATAACAAAAAGAGATCAAAATATAACAAAAAGATATCAAAATATAACAAAAAGAGATCAAAAAGATAACAAAAGAGATCAAAAAGATAACAAAAAGATATTAAAAAGATATCAAAAATATAACAAAAGAGAACAAAAAGAGATAAAAAAGATAATAAAAATATATCAAAAAGATAACAAAAAGAGAACAAAAATATAACAAAAAAGATCAAAAATATAACAAAAATATATCAAAAAGATAACAAAAAGAGATCAAAAATATAACAAAAAGAGAACAAAAAGATAACAGAGATCAAAAAGATAACAAAAAGAGATCAAAAATATAACAAAAAGAGAACAAAAATATAACAGAGATCAAAAAGATAACAAAAAGAGATCAAAAATATAACAAAAAGAGAACAAAAATATAACAAAAAGAGATCAAAAAGAGAAAAATAGAGGTGAGTAAGAGGTGAGTAAGAGGACAGAAGTTGGGCACTACATGATGTTGTGATCATCTGCACCCTCCTGCCTTTATGCTTTAGGTTTATTATTATCTGTGAAAGGCAGTGCCCAGGTCCCACCAGCCCTGAGCCAGGAGTAGCTTTGTTTTGGAAAACGTTTGAATGGAGTGAAGCAAAACAAGGGGATTTGCAGCTGTGGGACATGAAGTCTGGAAATATTATATGTCCATATATCTATATCTGTCTCTATATCTTTATCTATCTATACATCTGTCTATCATCTATCTATAGATATAGATCTATATACACATATAGATATAGATCTAGAGAGAGACAGAGACAGAGAGACAGAGAGAGACAGAGAGACAGAGACAGAGAGAGAGAAGTTTTGGGGAGAATAATCTGTCCTGGTAAACCAGTCACTGCACAGAGTCCTGCACAGGGAACAGAAATGGTGCTGCAATAATATAAATTATTATTGGAAGCCCAAGAAGGAGCCTTCAGCTCTCAGCTCCTGGCAGGGTGTTATTCTCTCCAAGACAAGAACTCTGTGAGACTCTCAGCAGAGCTGATGGTCTGTGTCTGGACACATGTTAAGATGCTCAGCTTTGCCCAGTTGCTGCCATCAGCTTTGCTGGGGGAAGAGCTTGGCTTGGCACTTCCTTGGAATGGCAGATCCCAAGCCAAAGGCAGGAGTTGCCTTGGGGAAATATTTTAATACATGACTTTTACAAGGAGGTGGATTTGGTTCTAAGGCAGCACACACAATTAGTGCAGCCAATTCCCCCCCTGCTGCCCTGCACTTCAGAGGGCTCAGGAGGGACTCCTGTCAGGGCAGAGGGTTGGAGGGTGCAGGGTTTGCTCCCCAGCCCAGCTGCTCATTCCCCAGTGTAGGAGCTGAGAGCTCTCCACCCTTAATGCCTCACCGTGCTCCTACTTGCACTGAGCCCACTGGCAGTTTCCAAATGAGGCAGCAACTGCTCTCCAAAGAATGACATAAGCATTTCCTCCTTCCTTCAAAACAAACTACAAGGTGCTCCAAGTAGTGGTGAGACGTTCTGGGAGGTCTCCTTTAGTTCAGGCAGAGCTCAGGCCAGAACCATTTGACAAACTCACTCAAAGGAGACTTACTTGTCTTTGCCAAACTCGAACTTGCCAGGACCATTCCTCAGGAGATTGCCATTGATCCATTTGGGAATATGCCCTTTGATCTTGGCTGGGATGGGCACAGGGGTCTCCTCCACGCTCTGCACTAAGGGGGAGATGCACTGCAAACCCCTGGCTCTGTGGCACAGGATTTGCTCTTTGGGTGGGCTGGGCAGGTCATTCTTTAAACCTGCAAGGAGAAGAAAAAGCTGGGAATTCAGATTTTCCATGGAATAAAGTGACAACTGCTAAAGGTTGAGTTTGGATGTCTAGAACAGCATTCAGCACTCTGCAAGCAGCCAGGGTGCAGTGGACACTCAGGGTGAAGCTGAGTCCCCACAATATCCCAAAATCCACAAAAAATCCAGTGGATTGATCTACTCTGCTGTAGATAATCCATCAGAGACACCAGTTCTACAGCCCAGAGGAGGTAATAAAATATAGGAGGATAGAAAAGATGACAACTTTTATTTTATTTGAAGAAACATCTATTTGTAATTTATTTTGTAAATAATTGAGAGGGAAAAAAAAAAAGAAAAAAAGAAAAATAATTGCAATCCCCCCCAAAATGGCAATCAGGAGGAACACAAATGACACTGAGCTGAAACACATTTACAGGACAGGACAAAAGAGATTTACCCATTTTATTTGGTAAGTAAATAAGCAATAGCAGAACGGGATCATTTCTGATGGAGCCTCTCGTTTGACTGCAATAACCCCCTGTCAGTGCCAGTTCCAGGACAAAAGCCCCAGGAAAGCATGAACTGATTGGAATGCTGGGACCCAGCAGTGATGTCAGTCATTGGCTCCAACAGCCTGGTTTGCAAAGCCTCATCAACACAGGGATTGCTGCACCAATCCATTTAGCTGAGGAGTGGATTTACCTGCCGCCTCCCCTGCCCATCCTGTGCCCTGCTCACCTGCCCAGGCTGTGCCCAGGGCTCTGCAGCTGCTCTGCTGCTCTGCCCAGACCACTGAGCACCCACCCAACCTCCAGCTGATGGCACTGAGGTCTAAGTGCAATCCTGACAAAAGGTGTGGCAAGCACAAACCCAAGCCCGAACAGGTCTGGTTCAGAAAACACCACACACTGACTGGATTCCAGGCTGTGCTGAGCTTGCCATGCCAACTAGTTCTGGTTTTACCAGGCACCTTCTCCACTGCTGCTTCCAGCCTGCATTCTTATCCTGGTGATTAAGGGGAGCTGCTGCACAGTTCAGCCCCAGCCTCTCAAGCCATTTGCTCACATCCACATCTTGCTTTTTCAGAGCATCTGCAAGAGAGCCAAGCTGCAGACAAGGGTTTTTCTAAGCTGGTTCCTTCAGAACAGCCCCCGCTGAGGAGGGTGTTTGGCACACAGGAGGGCAAACTGCAAGACTCCTTCCTTCTTCCCCAATTTGCCAATGCCCAAATCCTTCTTTACATCTCAAACATGGTAATGATAAAATTATTACAAGGTTTAATTAAGAGATTTTCAAAAGAGACAAGAAATAGGGAAACAGATTGAAAAAGAGATTTAAAAAGTCAGAGTTGAGCTACAGCAATAAATTCCATCCTGGACCATCCTCCCCCTCATGGAACTCAATTAAACTCTGATTAAATCCTTTATGAAGCACTCAATCTGACCCCAGCACTGGTGCCACGAGATTTCCTCATCCATACAGAAGGAGAAGATTTTCCTGTCCACATTCAGGGACTGCCACCAGCACTTGCAGAAAGGGACCTTTAGTTTGCTGAGCTGCCGTTTGCAAAGGTGCAAACCAGGCACTAAAAATGAGAGCAGCCCGAGCCTGAGGAGACTCTGCATCCAAGCAGGAGCAAAGACAGCAGGATGAGGAGGGCACTGCACCAAAACTTTCTGAAGATACACATAAAGGGGAATTTGGGAAAGACACTTCACAGGAGAGCCTGACCAGGAGTGGAAAAGACCTCCTAAGCCACCCCCTCCCACCTGCTGTGCCATAAATCCACATATATCAACTCTGCCTTAAAAACTACTCTGGCCCCTGGCACTTACTCCCTCTTCAGGTAACTGCTCGTTGTCCAGATGATCAGAAAAGGGCTTTCCATTTACAAAAGGGCTTTATCCATGGGACACTTTATCCCCCTTGTCCTTCTGGCAGTGCTGTTTATGTGGCTTTGGTAATTTTCCTCCTGTTTTGTTTACCACAGGTTTTATTTAGAGTGAAGAATGATATCACTTCCTAAGCTAAGTAAGCCAAGTTCTTTTTGTTTTCTTTGTCCTGTGATAACCATTCACGTGATCATCTCAGTAATCCTTCTTGAAATCTGATCTAGTTAGAATTCATCTACTTAGAATTCATTCCAAGACATCATGCACGAAATGCAGGGGAATGAACTACAGAAATCAGGAATATGGAAGTGAAAGCCTCGTCCTCCCAGGGCAGAGAGAGAGAAGCAGCACAGCAATAAAATGGCTCATTTTCCCTACCAGAAACCACCAGATGAGCTCCAGATCCTCAGAGAAATTCATGCAAAATGTAACAAACCATGAGACCCAGGTGAGTCCAAACAGGAGTTTTCAGAAACCTGACAAGTCACTGAGGGATCATTCAGAATAACCAGGCAGAAGAAAAGAAAACAAAACCTACACTTCTTCCTTATTAAACAAATAAATCTGAATAATAATCCTAAAAACCATTTCATTGCACCTACTCTGAATGCACTGAGCACATGGAGCACAAACACTTCTAATAATTTCCCAGAGCAACTGCAAAAAAAGGTATCACCTTCCAGTAAAAAGTCATAAATCATTATTGTAACACCCAACAAGCTAAGAGAAACCTCAACTCTACAAAAGATAAAAGAAAGACTTGTTTTTAATATGAATCAACCAACATGTGATTAAAATTATTTATTGCTTCCATTCTGGCCACGCTCCAGGATGGAAATCTTTAATACGCAATAAAAGCTCTGCAGTCCCAGAAGGGCTCACTGAACACACGAAGTGAAAACCAGCACAGGAGTACACCCTGCCCTCTCAGAAACCCCAGCTCTTGGCTATGGTTCCCACCCCACCTCAAAGCATTTATAAAAATAAAGTTAAAAACTAAAAACCAGCACAGGAGTACACCCTGCCCTCTCAGAAACCTTTATCTCAATTATAGTTCCCACTTCTTCCTCAAAGCATTTATAAAAATAAGGTTAAAAACTAAAAACCAGCACAACAGTTCAACCTGCCCTCTCAGAAACTCCAGTTCTTGACTATGGTTCCCACCCCACCTCAAAGCATTTATAAAAATAAGGTTAAAAACTAAAAACCAGCACAACAGTTCAACCTGCCCTCTCAGAAACTCCATTTCTTGACTGTGGTTTCCACTCCACCTCAAACATTTAAAAATAAAAACTAAACCCCAGCACAGTATTACACCCTGCCCTCTCAGAAACCCAATTTCTCAACTAGAGTGTCCACCCCACCTCAAGCATTTATAAAAATAAGCTTTAAAACTAAAAACCAGCACGATAGCACAATCTGCCCTCTCAGAAACCCAATTTCTCAACTATAATATTCACCTCAAGCATTTAAAAATAAGCTTTAAAACTAAAAACCAGCACAATAGCACAATCTGCCCTCTCAGAAACCCAATTTCTCAACTAGAGTGACCACCCCACCTCAAGCATTGAAAAATAAGCTTAAAGCTGAGCAGCCTTTGGCTCATCAGAGCAGAGACAGTGACAAATACAGAGCTGTAATTTCCCCCCAGTTTCTAAACATTGTAAGCAATTAGTGCAGGGTTCTCTCAGCCTGGCAGAGTGTTCAGGTGCTGTTTCTGCTCAGTGTGCCACGATTTCACTGCCTGTCCCAAACTGCCATGCTGGGAATTGCTTATTTTTATCCAGAAATGATGGGATGAAGGCCAAGGCTCTGGAAAAAGTGTCTCTAGACAAGAAGGCACCCCAGCTGCTTTGTAGCCATGGTCAGATGTTAAACTGCACTCAGACACTAAACTGTACTCAGATATTAACTGTACTCAGACACTAAACTGTACTCAGACACTAAACTGTACTCAGGTATTAAACTGTACTCAGACACTAAACTGTACTCATATTAAACTGTACTCAGGTATTAAACTGCACTCAGGTATTAAACTGTACTCAGACACTAAACTGTACTCAGGTACTAAACTGTACTCAGATATTAAACTGTACTCAGACACTAAACTGTACTCAGACACTAAACTGTACTCAGGTACTAAACTGTACTCAGATATTAAACTGTACTCAGACACTAAACTGTACTCAGGTACTAAACTGTACTCAGATATTAAACTGTACTCAGACACTAAACTGTACTCATATTAAACTGTACTCAGGTATTAAACTGCACTCAGGTATTAAACTGTACTCAGACACTAAACTGTACTCAGACACTAAACTGTACTCAGATATTAAACTGTACTCAGGTATTAAACTGTACTCAGACACTAAACTGTACTCATATTAAACTGCACTCAGGTATTAAACTGTACTCAGACACTAAACTGTACTCAGATATTAAACTGTACTCAGATATTAAACTGTACTCAGACACTAAACTGTACTCAGGTAGAGTGGGTGAGTCAGAAAGTCTTTACTGGGGCATGGAGGAAACACAGACGCCATTTGCTCCCTGTGGAATTGGAATCACGTTGGAGGCAGCAAATCCACCTGGATTTTAACCTACAGGTTCAACCCCAAGGCACAGGGACCCACCAGCACTTTTGTGCCCACAGTCCCACTGCTCGACCCTTCCAACTCTGTGGTTCTGTGCTTTGAGGGCAGAGGGGGGGAAATAGAAAGCTCAGGGTATTCCTCCAACAGGGAGAGGGAAGCAAAAAGTTTCTTTTCCCTGAGAATGATTCCCACAGAGAACAATCCCCTGGCACAAGCTGCATTATTACACTCCCTACGAACACAGACTGGCACAACAGGGCAAGGAAAACAGTTTTCTTTGTTCACCCAGCCCCGAGTGAAGCTGCTGGAGCTGTGGATTTGTGCCTTCCACACTCCAAGCCCTTGGTCCCACTGGAGGTGCTGCACTTGCCTGGTGGGTGCCGGGAGGTCCCGGGGTTGGGCTCCTTGTTCCATCTCCCTGGTTGGTTTCCCATGGGCTCAGCCACCCACTTCTGCCTCGCTACCAGCCAGGGAAGCAAAGAAGAACAAAAAGAAGTGACAGAAAACACAGGGGGGAAAGAAATGGAGGAAAGGGGCAGAGAAAGGCTCGTCCAAGGGAGGGAAGGGAGAAAGGCGACGCTCTTGCATGTAAATTATCTGCTGACTTCCTAAAGGCACCAATAGAAATGGATCCTACACTTTGGGGAGTTCTGGTGGCACAACGAGGCAGGTTTGAGAGCTTTTCTGAGCTTTGGGTACCCCAAGAACAATCCTTTGAGGTTCAAGGGCAGGAAAACACCATCACCATCAAAATGCAGAAATTCTGGTGAATTAAGGCACGATCTTTATGGGTTCCTATTTTGTGAAAACAGGTCTCAGACTGAATAATAAATAAACAAACAAACAAAACAAAACAAACTGACCAAAAAACCCCAACAAAACAAAACAACCTCCCCCGAACCAGTAACAAAGGAAACCAAACAAAACGACTCAAACGGTGCAATGATGACACAAATTGCCGAGTTGGGTTGAGATGAAAGATCTCTTGGGGTAGTTTCTGGCTTGCACAGCTCAGATCGAAGCTGCAGCGATGGCTCTGCTCCAAAAGAGCCTCTCTCAGCCCACTGGGAGCTGCTGCCATGCACAGGGAATCTGCTTTTCCAGCTCCGAACCACCCGCGCCGGCTCTAATCCCTGCCCCTCCGTTTATCTACTCAATAAATAACAGAGAATTTCTAGCGTCTGACGGGCGCTTCGGGTCGCTCCGTTCCGAATTCCTGATCGATGGAAATTCTCTACCGACCTGTGCCAGCAGCAGCAGCAGCAGCAGCAGCCGCCACCCTCCTTCCAACAGGGTGGCATAGAAGGCTTTGGTTGTTTATGCATTTTACCTGGAATCAGTTGCATCAAACAGCAGAGGAAATACTGCAAATGCGCGAGCAGGAGGCTGACGGCGGGCAAAAGGATTTGGGGCAGCATTTTCCGCTGGGAAGAAGGCATCGATGGGCTCGGAGGTGGTCAAGCAGGTAGCGGTGCCAGGGCAGTGGGCAGGAGCGGGGATGGGGCGGCAGATGAGCGCTGCCTGACATCATCCTTTCACAGTAAGAGCCTGCCGGGGAGGATTCCTCGCTCCAGCCCCTGCCCCAGCTCCGCTCCGCGGCTCCACGGACCGGGTCCTGCCGCCAGCCCTGGATGCTCCCCAGCCCCGACCGCGCCGCACCTGGCCCAGGTGAGCCCGAACCGCCGGGACCCGCCCGATCGCCGCGACCTGGAGACGGGCAGGAGAGGGGGAAGAGGGGATGGTCTGAGCACCGAGGCAGCCGCGCTTTGGGGCAGTTCCTTCACGATTTGTCGGCTCGTTTGCCGTTCAAAAATGCCTTGGCTTTGTCTGGAAAGCGGAGCGGGCGCTCCGCACCTCGGCGGATCCCGGGGAAATGGGAATGGGAATGGGAATGAGAATAGGATTGAGAATTGGAATGGGAATGGGAATTAGCCCCACCCGATGCACTGGGAATGGGAATAAGAATGAGAATTAGCCCCATCCGATGCGCTGGGAATGGGAATGGGAATGAGCCCACCCGACCCGGCCGGGAAGGAGCGGGCTCGGGCTGCGCTGCCCGCCCCGAGCTGAGCCGGACCCGGACAGAGCCTGCCCAGGCGCTGCGATGAACCAACTCTTTGTGCCAGGGCATAAAGAAGCTCCTCAAAGCTGCGCTGTGCCCTGAGAGGGCAGCACGCACAGCGCTCCAGGGACCCCCAGACAGACTAATACTCATCCTAAATCTGCTGCTGCAATTTAAGCTGATTTCTTCCTGCCCTTTCTGCAAAACCCAGGGAACACCTGGCACAGCCCAGGGCTCTGTCCCGTCTCTGACCGTGCCCTCCCCGAGTTGTGCCTTCTCTAAACAAGCCCAACTGCTCCAACCTTTCCTCACGTATCGCATTTTCTTCACTTTTTGTTGTTTTTGCTTCCCACTCTGCCCACTTTCTTTTCAGTAAGACCAAATTACCAGAGAGTGAAGGAGAACAACTTGTCCCATACCAAACACATCTCAGCTGGGTCACCACCCAGTAACACCAAACAAACTCTTAATTATTGTTCTGGTTTGTAAGAAACAGATCTGATACCCCTGGTCCTTTTTTAATTTTATCTCCATTTCAGCTCGACCCTTCATCTTACTGAGATTACAATGAATTTTCCATGATTTCTCCTAGTTTGAAAAATTAACTGTGTTCTCTAATATCCTAAATCGTTCAGGATAATGTGGAATAAGGAAGGCTGGAAGCAAATCCCTGCAGGATAAGCTGATCTATCAGAAAAAAAATCAATGACTTTTTAAGCAGCCCCTGCTTCCTGATTGCTCTTATTTTATATAATATCATACAGGATATTATATAAAATATATTATCCTGACCATGACCTCACATGCAGCTGTACCCACCACTCATTTTCCATGTTAAGCCACCTATTCTGATAAAGGATTTTTTTTTTAGATTTACTGTTCCCAAGTCATAGTTAAGAAGTTTCCTTCAGGATGGGAGTGACACTGATTGGACTGTGAGTCTTTGGCTTCTTTTCTTCTGGCTGTTCCCCTGACGATGCAAAACACTCACTCTGTTCTTGCCCGGGGCCACCTCCATCTTCAGGGTTTCAAAGCCAATTCAAAGATTAAGATTTTATGATAAGAAGAACTGAATTCTGATTAGTTCTAGACAGATTGTCACAAGCCTTAAACACATCTCTGATCCACTCAGTTGGGTTTTTCCTGTTCTCACCCACATTCCTCCTCCTGTGCTAACAGGCAGTTTCTTTTTAAGTCAGCACAGTCAGCCTTTCCTCAGGGAAGAATTCTGGTTGCTGACTCTCTAAACTCTCTTTGCAATATCTGTTAATTCCCATTTTTACCTTTTAAACAGAAGAGGAACTGAGGTTTAAATCACACTTTCCAGCCTGTGGAGATATTCACAGCAAGCTCAGGAGTGTGAAAGACCCAGTGCCCAAATCCCCTGGACTTCAAGAGGGTCAGAACTTTGTCTGAGATGTTCCCAGATTTTCCAAAAATCCATTTATATTGGGTTCCTGATCTGTCATCTTAGACGTGCTACTTAATTCACAGGCACTGCAGCTTAAACAAGGAGGGGAGAAGCTTAAAGAAAACGTAGTTACCAGCTGAGCTTGGCTGAGCAGATTTGGCAGCTTTAAAGCCAATTAATTTTCTGTCCAAACCTCCTTGAGTGGAAGTGGAAAGCGGATGGTGGTGGGATGGGAGCCAGAGGGAGGATGTGGAGCTGCTCCTCAGGGACAGCAGGAACAGCTTTCAGGGTTGCATCACAAGGAGGGAGCAAACCTGCTTTGTTCCTCCCAATAAGCACCAAAATAAATGAGGCAGTGGGTGCAGAAGCACCATCAGCAAAGAGAGTTTAGAGAGTCAGCAACCAGAATTCTTCCCTGAGGAAAGGCTGACTGTGTTGACTTAAAAAGAAACTGCCTGTTAGCACAGGAGGAGGAATGTGGGTCAGAACAGAAAAAGCCCAACTGAGTGGATCAGAGATGTGTTTAAGGCTTGTGACAATCTGAATTCAGTTTTTCTGATCATAAAATCTTAATCTTTGAATTGGCTTTGAAACCCTGAAGATGGAGGTGCCCTGGGCAAGAACAGAGTGAGTGTTTTGCATCGTCAGGGGAACAGCCAGAGGAAAAGAAGCCAAAGACAAACAGGAGAACACCAAAGTTTTATTTTCTAATGATTTAGAAGAAAAACTGTGTCATGAGGACTCCCATATATTTAGATATTGAGTGGAACACTGAAGGGCAGCCAACAGAAACATGCTCTGTATTGTTTATCCAGCACAGTAATTATGGAAAGCTCCCTTTAAACAGGGAGAGATCAGTGTATTGTTAATGTATTTTAAATGAAATATTATTTAACTTCAAAAAAGGAGACACTGGTTTATTTTCAGTGGATATTTTAAACTTTCTGCACTTACCATTCTAAGCTGAAACTACATAAAACTACCTATTTAATTCATTTTAATTGGTTTATTTTATATATAAATTCCTGTAGCAAAATCAGAAGTTTTGTTGCTCTCAGCCATTTAAAAAGTTTAATAAGCATAACCACACTGTTGATATGCTCACCTGGCCATAATTCCTGAATTTACTTCCAATATCTCCTCCAATTCTCCTAATTACTTCTTATATCCCCTATTATTAAATTATGACATGGAATGACAACCAATTTTATCAGAAATCGCTGCAGAAAAACAAAAATCAGAGAGTTGTGCCTTGGATTCAGCAGCACTTGAATGTCAGACTAAGCAGTTCTTCATTATGGAGTTTCACTAATTTTACTGGATTTTACAAAGTTTTTTAAATAGATCAAATTGCTGCAACTTGTTCCCCTGAGGGAGGAAATTTATAATAAAACTGTTAGATCACATAATTTAAGTTCTGTTCCTAAGTAATACTTGGATATATTGGTGACATAAAATAAAATAAATCTATATAATCTAAAAGGGCTGCATAATTTCCTCAAACACAAACAGCTAAAATGGAGGTAACAGCCAAATATTATCAGTAATGAAACTTGTGGCATTTTTCTTCAATAACTAACTGTGGGTAACTCTCTAAATTCAGCCACTTGAGAGTTGTCAATTTAAAACTCTGGGGTTTGTCATCACTATATATGTATGAGTGGAGATGTTACAAACACAATATTCTAGAAAATTTCACTTCCTACATCTGCTTCTCTTTTCCTCCCACATTTTTTCTGTTTAAACAGCATCACCACGAGTGACTCCAAGGTGAGGAGGAGGAAAGAGGAGAGTGGGAAATATGCTGCAGACCCCTGGCAAGGCTTGTGAAGGTCTTTAGATGCTAAAGATGCAGATAGGCACCTTATGGGATTGTCCAAAATTCCTAAGCATGTAAGATGCTTACACCCTGCTTAGGCACTCTGAAAATCCTGCTAAGGACATCTCTGCCTCTCTGAGTGTCTAAACCTCACCCTGCATGCCCAGTTCCTCTCCTGGCTGGTTTAAATGGTGTCACTTTGACACGTGGCACCTTTGCTTGGGAGTTTTAGATAATGAAAGGGGTATAATTATTAAGTCTGGAGGGATTTAATTACTACACAGCTCTGGGGTAAAGCTGTAAATATATTTTATCTTATTCTTCTCTTCCTTGCATAAGCCTCATGATTTGTACAAATGATCCTCTGTACATTCCAGGTTTCATCTTGTTTAACAGAGTTGAATGACAAGAAAGAAAAAGGGCTCCAAAGAAATCCATGAGCATCCTTAAATAAAATGAATGTACAGCAAACAGCCAGATAACAAAATAAAAGAATGATTTATTGACATCACAGCAAAGTTGGATGATGTGCTTTAATGTTTATGTCAAGGTGGCTTTGGAAGTCTCTACAAGTATTAAATGCATTTTCAAATTAAGACTTTATACATTTTATCCTTAGTAGAACTCTCCTATTTCTAAGCTGATCTCTTCAAACCATTTGTATCCTGCAACAAAACTGAAATAAGATTGGAAATACATTCCAGAAAGATTTTAGCACTCAAACATTTCCTAAAGTAGCAAGGAAATAACTAGAAACTAAAACAAGACCAGAAAATCGTTAATATTAAATAATCTGAGCTCCTTCTCCATTTCCACAGCAAAATTCTGGGTTGAACAGAACAGTTTCTGTGTTCAATGGGTTCACAAGTAAAGCCTTAACGTTTGAAAACCTTGGACTCACAGGGTTCAAAGCAGATACTTAGAACTGTTTTTACTAACTCCACATTGTTATTTAAAGAATAAGTTGCTGAAAGTTTCCTGAACTTGAAATATTTACCTAAGAAACAGACACCAAAACACTCACCACGGTTTGTTTCAACACACAGAAAGTACCAAGTCTGGCTTGTTGAACAAACCCCACTTATCCTTGCAGAGAGTTTGCAAGGACAGTGAACCTCTGCTTCAGATTCTCCTTTTTCTTTATTAATTGGTTTTCTATGTCCTTTGCTTCTTCCAAGATTCCATCCAGTTCTTGGACATACGACGCGTCCATCGCTGCTCTCTCACTTGAGGGAAAAAAGCTGGAGTTAAAATCAATACTAATGCCATTCATTTCTCCCTTCCTAAAGCTGCTGTTTTTCCTTTTCTTAAAAACATCCATCAGCACTCAGTTTCTGATCAAATTAATTCTGTGTTATAACGGAAAACAGCATTTTAGTTCCCAAATCTGTGTTTTCAGAGCTAGTTCCTCTAAACTCCATCCACCCACAGAAGTCAGAAAAGCTCTGTACAAACAGCACAAAGTTAACTTGCCTTATAATGTTGGCATATTTTGATAATAAGTTCATAATTTCTTGGCTCATCTCTGGTAAAAGGGGGAAAAAAAAGCAATTTTATTTAAACATCTGAAAGGATCTCAACATAAATTGGGTAATGGCATAAACTCGACATTAATTGGGCAATGACATAAACTCAACATAAATAGGGCAATGACATAACATTAATTGGGCAATGACATAAACTTAACATTAATTGGGTAATGACATAACATTAATTGGGTAATGATATAACATTAATTGGGCAATGACATAACATTAACTGGGCAATGACATAAACTCGACATTAATTGGGCAATGACATAAACTTAACATTAATTGGGTAATGATATAACATTAATTGGGTAATGACATAACATTAATTGGGCAATGACATACTCACTTTTTGAGTCTATTCAATCCATCACTCACCATTTAAGACCTTTTCCAGGGGTTCAGTGTTGCAAAGGGACTGAGAGTCCTCAGAATGAGCCAAATCTGTTTTGTCAAGGGAGGACAACTGAGGGTTTTCTGAGGTTTCATTCTGACAACAGAGCACAGGAAAAAAATGCAGCTCGTGGGACTTGAAATGAGCTTAACACAAACAGAGTTTAACTCAGGAAAGAAGAGGTTTAATAAGACCTTGAGACTGATTTTAGGGAAAATACAGGTGGTGTTGGCTTAGGGCATCATGGGCAGGCACAGCATCCCAGGGAGCACATCCCAGATGGAGATCTCTGAATATATACATGTATTTATATATATATTGTATTTTTGTGTGTATATATATACATATCTCTGAGTAAAAGCCAGTGTATTCAGCAGCTCCCTCCCTGGATGCTCTGGCAGGGTCTAGGGGCATCCCCAGCTTGAGGGTGGAAAATGTGCTGTTTCTTTGTGCAAATCCTGGAAGTGTCCCCAGAGAGCCCTGCAGAGCTCTGTGCCCCTCTGTGTGCCAGGGGTGCCACAGGACATGGCACAGGGGTGTGTGTCACCCCTGGGGTGCCACAGGACATGGCACGGGGCCCATGTCACCCCTGAGGTGCCACAGGACATGGCACGAGGTCTGTGTCACCCCTGGGGTGCCACAGGACATGGCACAGGGGTGTGTGTCACCCCTGGGGTGCCACAGGACATGGCACGGGGCCCATGTCACCCCTGAGGTGCCACAGGACATGGCACGAGGTCTGTGTCACCCCTGGGGTGCCACAGGACATAGCACAGGGGTGTGTGTCACCCCTGAGGTGCCACAGGACATGGCACGAGGTCTGTGTCACCCCTAGGGATCCATGTCACCACTGGGGGCCTGCAGGACATGGAATGGGATCCGTCACCCCTGGGGTGCCACAGGTCATGGCACAGGGTCTGTGTCACCCATGGGGTCTATGTCACCCCTGGGGATCCTGCAGGACATGGCACGGGGTCTGTGTCATCCCTGGGGATCCATGTCACCCCTGGGGATCCATGTCATCCCTGGGGATCCATGTCACCCCTGGGGAATCCATGTCACCCCTGGGGATCCATGTCACCCCTGGGGAATCCATGTCACCCCTGGGGATCCATGTCATCCCTGGGGATCCATGTCACCCCTGGGGATCCATGTCACCCCTGGGGTGCCACAGGACATGACACAAGGCCCATGTCACCCCTGCAGTCCTGCAGGCCATGGCACAGGGTCTGTGTCACCCCCCGGGATCCATGTCACCCCCTGGGGCCGTGTCCCTCCGGGTGCCACAGGCCGTGTCCCCCCTCAGCGCTCACCTCCATCCTCCCCCGTTTGCTCGTCTCGTGGTCGCCTCTGGGCGCCTCCCCGGCCATGTCCGCCCTAGGGCCGGGGATGTGTCTGTGTTTGTGTCTGTGTGTCTGCGTGTCTGGGTCTGTCCCTGGCTCTGGCTCTGGCTCTGGCTCTGGCTTTGGCCCTGGCTCTGTGTCTGTGTCTGTGCCGAGCTCGCCGCGCCCGACCCGGCCCGGCCTGAGGGGCCGCCACGGCCCGGGCTGCCCGCGGCCCCTTCCCGGGGGCTGTCCCGGCTGTCCCCGGCCCTTATCCCACGGGATTTATCCCGGCCTGCCCGCGGTCCCTTCCCGGGGGCTGTCCCGGCTGTCCCCGGCCCGTATCCCACGGGGTTTATCCCGGCCTGCCCGCGGTCCCTTCCCGGGGGCTGTCCCGGCTGTCCCCGGCCCGTATCCCACGGGGTTTATCCCGGGCTGGCCCCGGTTCATCCCACGGGACTTGTCCCCTCCCGGCGTCTCCCGCTCAGCGGGACCCCCCGGCGGTGCCTTCCCTTCCAGTCGGGGCCCAGGAAGGGGCGAGAGGGGACGGGGACAGGGACAGGGGATAAGGACGGGGACAAAGGGCAGGGGACAAGGGACAAGGGACAGAGACAAGGGACAGGAGACAGGGGACAGAGACAAGGGACAGGGGACAAGGGACAGGGGATAAGGGGAAGCGGACAAGGACAGGGAACAAGGGACAGACAAGGGACAAGGGACAGGGACAGGGGACAGAGACAAGGGACAGGGGACAAAGGACAGAGACAAGGGGCAGGGGCCAAGGACAGGGGACAAGGAAAAAGGGACAAGGGACAGGGGACAGAGACAAGGGGACAAGGGACAGAGAAAGGGACAGGGCACAAGGGACAGGGGACAGAGACAAGGGACAGGGGACAAGGGACAGGGCACAGAGGCAGAGACAAGGGACAGGGGACAGAGACAAGGCAGAGGGCACAGGGAAAAAGGACAGGGACAGGGGATAAGGGACAGGGGATAAGGGACAGGGCCATCCCACCTGCAGTCACCGCACATGGAGCTGTCCCCGCACAATATGCCGCTCTCATTCCCTGTCCTGCCCCGGTCCCGACCGAGCTCCCTGTCCCGACAGCCCCGACACCCACACGGACCGTCCATCGGGGCGGATCCGCCTCCAAACACGAGCCGCAGATCAGTAAAAACGAGAGATTAGTCAGTAAATGAGAGACAGCACAACATGGAAACAGCCGAGACCGGGTTTGTTCTTCTCCGGAGGATGAAGAATAAGTTTGTGTTTTCTTTGGGCTGTTTCACTTCTGTAGGTAAAAATGGGACTCGGTTTCACCCAGACGTGGCTGAGTTTGCCAAGAGGAAGGAAAAAAGACACCACAATCCAGGAGAGAACTTTGCAGTTTTCAAGCAAAAACATTCAACATGACATCAAGTTAATACTTCCCTAAATCGTGGCTTTGTCAGCTACTGTGAGAGAAATCATTCAAGAATTTGAGGTTATGTGAGTGAAGGAAATTTTGTCTCTGGTTTGTTTCATGGGGGGTTTTTTTGTTTGGTTGATTTTTTTTTTTTAACATCTTTAATTTTTGCTTTTAAGAGGAGAAAGGATCTTAATCTCACAAATGTTATCTGATTAGGCTCTGAAATGAAATGCCAGTACAAGAAATTAAACTGCTGAAAGAATGAGAACTAAATACTTCCCCAAAGCAGTAACAATATCCATTATGCTGACACAACCCACTTCACTTATTCTCAAACATTTTATAGATATTTTTGTTATTAACAATACTATCTAAAGATTAAGAAACACGTATGGCAGATGATGCTGGGAAATTGTTCTTAAGGTGTTTACTTAATTGGGTTACCATTAGTAGGTTAGAATATATACATGAATATAGAATAATATAGAATAATATGGAATATACACATGAAATAGAATAAATTAAACATCTGAATTTTCTTTACCACTCTCAGTACCTCATGGATGTGAATAGTCTATGGAGAAACCTCTAAATATATCAAAGGTTGGACTTGATGATCTCGGAGGTCTTTTCCAACCCAATCCATTCTATGATTCTGTGGATGTGGCACTGAGTGAGGGTTGGACTGGGTGATCTTGGAGGTCTTTTCCAACCCAATCCATTCCATGATTCTGTGATTTCTTGCCATGAAATGGATCACTATTTCATCACTACACGATGTTTGGCACTGCAGTAACAGAAGCGTCGCTAAACACTCGCAGCCCCAAAGGCAGCCCGGGATGGAGGGACCGCGGGGGTATCTCAGGATGCTGCTCAGCTCCCAGGGATGCGGGCAGCATTCCTAGGCTTGTTCTGCCCGCCTTTCCCGCAGGGGCAGCGCGATGTTTACGGGCAGCGCTGCAGAAGGGGAAGCGCGGCTGGGGCGGGGGGTACCTGTTTCCAAACCCCGGCTGGACCTCCGCACGCCCCGGCTGGAACCGCCGCCCGCTGACACCAATCAAGGGAGCGCCCGGAGCCTCCTCCGTAACCCCAGATTTGCATACGCGGTGTCGGGCGGGGAGGGGAAGTGCAGACGTCGGCAAATCTCCTGGGAAAGCGCCGCATCTCCCGCGCCGCTATAAATCCCCAGCCCGGTCCCGCTCGGGCATCCCCCGCGGCCGGCGGGGCTGACCCCGGGTGCCCTCGGTGCTCCCCGCCTTCCGTCCGTCCGTCCGGCTGTCTGTCCGTCCGTCCGTCTCTGTATCCGTCTGTCTGTCCGGCTCGCCGAGGAACCAGGAAGGACCCCCAGGCTCTGCTCCCTCCCGCATCCCGCTGCTCCACGCGGTGAGTCACTCTGCGCCACCTCCAACAGACACCCGAAAACTTTCCTTTTTCTTCGCAGTTCCTTTCAAGCCCGCTCTGTTAAAGATCTGCCTTTGCACTGCGTCAGGGTTGCACTTGAGGATGCTGGGGGTCTTTTCCAACCCCAATGATTCCATGATTCCGTGATTCTGCAATTCTGTGAGTCTGTGATTCTGCAATTCTGTGACTCTGTAATTGTGTGATTCTATGATTTTGTGATTCTATAATTCTGTGATTGTGTAATTCTATGATTCTGTGATTCTATGATTTTGTAATTCTGTGATTCTGTGATTCGGATTCCATGATTCTGTAATTCTGTGATTCTATAAGTCTGTGACTCTGTAATTCTGTGATTTTGTAATTCTATAATTCTGTGATTCTGTAATTCTGTGATTCTATGGCTCTGTAATTCTGTGATTCTATGATTCTATAATTCTGTAATTCTGTGATTCTATGATTCCATAATTCTGTAATTCTGTGATTCTATAATTCTGTGATTGTGTAATTCTATGATTCTGTGATTCTATAATTCTGTGATTCTATGATTCTATAATTCTGTGATTCTGTGATTCTATGACTCAAATTCTGTGATTCTATGATTCTCTGAGTCTATAATTCTGTGATTCTATGATTCTGTGCTTCTCTGATTCAATGATGAAGGGAAGAGGCACATTTCTGGTGCTTTGCTCATTAAACCGAGTTGCCACCACGTCCTTACACCCTCTGTCAGCGAGCCCTGCCTGTGCCTTCCCTTCTGCTTCAGAAGCCCAGAGTGGTCCTTGGTGAACTTCCCGAGGCTGAGGCTTGCAGGGTCTGGGGTTGTGCTCTCGTTTCCAAGGCCTGGGAGTGCATCTTTGCAGACAAAGATGTGCTGCTCTGCTGTGAACGTCAGTGCCTCTTCTGCACGGGCCACAGGACGAGAAAAAAAATACTCTCAAAAACATATTTTGAAGTGCTTTACGAAGGGACAAGGAAATTCCCCACCCCAGTCCCAATGGCTGGTGGGTGTGTGTATTTACTCAGTTGACACTCCTCAGTTGTTCTGTATAGTGAGTCTTTTTGGAGCGCTGAGAAAGCTTTGGAAAGATGCCGAATATTCAGATTGCACAACGGAATCCCAGTGCAAGAGCCGGATCCTCCCTTTGGCCTGGTTTTAACACACTGATTTAGTGCAGGGGATAGAACAATGCTAAAACCAATGTGGGGGAAAGTATCTGGTGCAGGGAGGTTTGCAGGCAGCAGATTGAGAGGCAGGTTGAGATGGAGAGAGCTCGGTGGGTAGCCCAGGACAAGAGGCTGTGAATTGTCAACCAATGGGTAGCCCAGGAGAAGAGGCTGTGAATTGTCAACCAATGGGTAGCTCAGGACAAGAGGCTGTGAATTGTCAACCCATGGGTAGCCCAGGACAAGAGGCTGTGAATTGTCAACCCATGGGTAGCCCAGGAGAAGAGGCTGTGAATTGTCAACCCATGGGTAGCCCAGGAGAAGAGGCTGTGAATTGTCAACCCATGGGTAGCCTGGGACAAGAGGCTGTGAATTGTCAGCCAATGGGTAGCCCAGGACAAGAGGCTGTGAATTGTCAACCAACGGGTAGCCCAGGACAAGAGGCTGTGAATTGTCAACCCATGGGTAGCCTGGGACAAGAGGCTGTGAATTGTCAGCCAATGGGTAGCCCAGGACAAGAGACTGTGAATTGTCAGCCAATGGGTAGCCCAGGACAAGAGGCTGTGAATTGTCAACCCTTTGATTGACAACGAGCACAAAGAAGGTGGTGACAAACAAGGGTGTTTCTCAATTAGCCCTGAAGTGTGTAGGAGAAGGGTGGAACCTCTCGGGTGCAGAGGTTGACTGGTATTCAATGATTAGTTCAGATTTTGTTGTATTTTGCTGGGAGTTTTTTTATAAAATAGTCGTTTTAATTCCTAAGAGAAATCTCTTTTCTTCTCCCCTCTTCTCTGTGTCACTCTTGCAAGAGAATAGCTGTGAAATCCAGATAGAATCATAGAATCATAGAATGGATTGGGTTGGAAAAGACCTCCGAGATCATCAAGTCCAACCCTTGGTCCAACTCCAGTCCCTTTACCAGATCATGGCACTCAGTGCCACGGCCAAGCTCAGCTGAAAAACCTCCAGGGATGGGGAATCCACCCCCTCTCTGGGCAGCCCATTCCAATGCCTGAGCACTCTCTCTGCAAAGAATTAAATTTCCAACTTCAGTTTCCCCTGGCAGAGCTTGAGCCCATCGTGCCCCCTTGTCCTATTGCTGAGTGCCTGGGAGAAGAGACCAACCCCCACCTGGCTATAACTTCCCTTCAGAATTCAAGCTGACATAAAACACCATAAGCAGGTCACTGATGCAAAAAAGATGCCATCAAACTACACAATTCCAGCTCCAGGTGCCACAGATGGAGACCCTTCAGGGGCGCTCAGAAAGGGAACCAAGGTTGGGTATTTTGGAAGTTCAGTCTTTCCCAGGGGAAGTCTGTGTGGGTTTAACTTTTCTCCCTTTACAGAGTAAGAATTGTGCTTCACTCTGAACCCTCTCCCTGTTCCTTGGCAGGCTGAAGATGAGCACTGAGGAGATCCTGGTGCGCACAGTCAAACTGGGGAAAAACTTCTGCCTCTATTTTGTCGGTAATTGCTACCTGGAAGAGCATTTAATAACATTTGCTGTTTGAATACTGATTTAATGTAATTCCTTAGTCTGATTTCACCCCATTTTCCCATAAGCTTCAGTTTTAAGTTTCTTTAGCCAAGTATCTGAGTCAGTGTTTCTGGCTTCATACAACAGTCCTGTAAAGGACACTCACCAGAGTTCCAGTGCTGTGGAGTGGACTCAGAGTAAGGGAATTATTTCCAATTTTATGGAATAAAGTTAATTAGAGAACAATTTGTTCTTCAGAAGCAATTTTGGTTCTCGTCCTTTTGCTCACTCAGAATAAAGGTTCTGATTAAAATAAAATTTTGCAGGCAATTATTCCTGAGTTCCAGCCTTAAAGAGACCTGTTCACCCTTAAACAACCCCACAACATTTTGCATGCCCCTGGTTTGGTGGTGACTGCAGTTTTCAGATGACTGATGGTTTCATCATTATGTGGGGTTTTGTTTGGCCCACAAATGCACTCAGAGTCAGCAGGACTGGGGAGTGCTCTGGGAGTGTGTGGGTGGCTCCAGCCTTGCCTGGGTAGAGTGATCTCTTTTGTGGGGGCAGAGACTGATGCTGTTTTTCCTTTCCTTTTTTTCTGCATGGCTCACTTGGAACCAAGATGACGATGGTAAGCTGAAAGCTCATCATTTAGAACTTCATTATCAGTTTCACATGGACTAACTCGCTCATCTTTACTAACCCTCTGTGTGCCTTAAAGGACAAGTTCCAAACTTGGCTACAGCAAGACAAAGAGCTGCAGCTCCCCTGCTCCTTCTGAAGCTCAGGTTGCTTTAATTCCTCCCAAGCTGCAGGGCAGTGGCTCCCCTGACAGCAGCACCTTTTCATGCAATTCTAATTGCTGGGAGAAGACAGAGCTGTTGCTTCTGAGCTCTCAGTAGCAGGCACAGCAGCTTCTCTTGCTCATCTACAGAAATTGCTGTGTTCTGGGAAATCCTGGGTTACCACAAGCCAGAGGTGGGAAGAATGACGTGGCCTCCTTTTGTTTGAGACTGTCATTCTAAGAACTCAGAATGTCCTTAATGACAAGAAGAAGCTGGCAGTGAGCTATCAGGAGCTGCGGAGATCCAGCTGGAATCCTAAGAACTCTTGTTATTATTTCTGCAGAGCTGGAGTGTGATGCCCTCTGTAAGGAGAAGACTCTGCACCGATTCCTGCGAAACGTGAACAGCCAATTGTTGGTGGTGAGACCAGACCTAAACCTGGCAGCGTTTGAGGATGTGACAGATCAGGAGATGAGATGTGGTACCTTCTCACACACAAACTATGAGCACTGCACTGCTCCTTTATTCCAGATGGCTTTGTGGTACCTTCTCACACACAAACTGTGAGCAGTTTGTAACCTGAGCTTGGCCGTGGCACTGAGTGCCATGATCTGGTAAAGGGACTGGAGTTGAACCAAGGGTTGGACTTGATGATCTTGGAGGGCTTTTCCAACCCAATCCATTCCATGATCCTGTGATTCTGTGAATGTGGCACTGAGTGAGAATCCACCATGTCTTGACCCAACCCCACTGTGATCACCCCGTGCCCTGGGCTGGTGATCACAGTGGGGTTGGATCAAGGGTTGGACTTGATGATCTCAGAAGTCTCTTCCAACCCAACTGAGAAGAGCAACAAGGCTGGAGAAGGGACTGGAGCACAAGTGCTGTGGGGAGAGGCTGAGGGAGCTGGGGGTGTTCAGCCTGGAGAAGAGGAGGCTCAGAGGTGACCTCAGCACTGTCTGGAACCCCCTGAAGGGAAGTTGTGGCCAGGTGGGGGTTGGTCTCTTCTCCCAGGCACTCAGCAATAGGACAAGGGGGCACGATGGGCTCAAGCTCTGCCAGGGGAAATTGAAGTTGGAGAGCAGAAAGAAATTCTTTGCAGAGAGAGTGCTCAGGGATTGGAATGGGCTGCCCAGAGAGGGGGTGGATTCCCCATCCCTGGAGGGTTTTCAGCTGAGCTTGGCCGTGGCACTGAGTGCCATGATCTGGTAAAGGGACTGGAGTTGGACCAAGGGTTGGACTTGATGATCTCGGAGGTCTTTTCCAACCCAATCCATTCTATGATTCTGTCATTCTATGGATGTGGCACTGAGTGAGAATCCACCACATCTTGATCCAACCCCACTGTGATCATCAGCACTGAGTGCCCTGGGCTGGTGATCACAGTGGCATTGGATCAAGGGTTGGACTTGATGATCTCAGAGGTCTTTTCCAACCCAATCCATTCTGTGATTCTTTATTCTAGATGGCTTTGTTCTTTCAGTCACTGACTCTAAATGATGAGAGTAAGGACTTAAACTTTGTTTGTAAGAAAAGAAGAGTTAAGAGAGATGAAATTTTGTGCCTTGTCCATTGGTGAAGGTGAGATTCCTGGATTAGACCAAGCCTGCAGGATGTCACAAGCAGAAAAAGAGTTAAAGAATTAAAGAGTGAAAGAGTTTTGGTTGCCTCTGATCACACCATTCTAAATTTCCCCCCCCCCTTTTTTTTTCTCCATGTTGGATTACAAAAGATCATTTTAAAATTTAAACAATTTATTAGCACTAAAAGCTCTTTGTTGTAGCAGTAGTAGTTTATATACTTACAGTTTTGGCTCTGATTTTTTGGAGTGCTCCATCAGTTCATTCAGAATGGTATTTGTTGCACATATTTATTTATGTATACAGACATAATCTGATTTACAGATGACTATTTACAATCCAAAGTCACATGAAAGGGTCTGACATCCCACCCACACTGAGTGGGAACTTCACCTGCTTTACTGCAAACTGGTTATTGCAGAAAGTCAGAAAGGTGCAACCAGCAGCCATAAAACTCAATTCCTGGCTCTTTAATCAGGAAAACCACCCAGGGAAGGCAGCCAGCAGTTGGCAGTGGAGTGGTAAGACAGGGCAAAGTTGTTGCAGCTCTCGCCTGAGCACTCTGTTAATGACAGACTGTTGTTCTGCAGGCCAAGGGATGCACTTCACCATCCACTGCTACAAAACCACCACCCCCTCAGCAGGGATGCCCGTGGCCTTCAGTGTCCGGGTAGAGGATAAAAGTTACTACATGTGCTGTGAGAAGGAATGTGGGGAGATGCTGGTTCGATTCAGGGTGAGTGTGTCTGTGTGAGAAGGGACAAACAGCAACCCAAACCTGGGAGAGCTGAGCAGAACTGCCCAGGCCTTCAGCTGGGACTGACACCTTCCCTCTTTCTTCCTCAGGAAGGAGAAGTTCCCAAGGAAATGCCTGGAGAAAGCAACATAATCTTTTTCAAAAGGACGTTTACATCTTGTTGCTCTGGAGCATTCAAGTTTGAGTACTCACTGGAAGAAGGAATGTTCTTGGCCTTTGAGCAGGAAGGCTACTTGAGGAAATTAATTCTAAAGAAACTGTCCAGAAAAGATGAAGTGGATGAAACCATGAAGATAACTTTATCCAAACTCAGTCAGAGTGAAGGTCTCAAGTTATCATGACAGACTTCAACAGTTTTGAAGTATATTTTCACTTTTTGTAAAAGAAACTTCAGTCTTTATCCAAAACAAGCCAGTTTTATGTTTTAACTACCATAATTCAGTACTTAAACCAGAAATAAACACTTAAAAAACCCAAATGCAAATTGTTGGCAAAAAGAAGCAGAAGGATGTTTTCTAGTCAAGTAGAAGGAAATTACACAATGAGGAAATAATGTACTTGTGTCTATGAACCTGTAGAACTTCATCCCTAAAATCTTTAATGCTTGTTGATCAAATTGAATGAGGTACCTCAGAGATGCAGTGGAGGGAAAGAAAACCACATAAAATACCAGATTTCACAGCAGACCATGCAGCTGGTCAATGAGCACTTTGAAAGTTGTTTTGTTTTACATCAGAATCATTTCCTGAGTGTCTCCATCCATCTCAGCTGCACAGGGACATTCTTTTCCAGGCACCACAATAGTGAAGAGCAAAAGTTAATGGTCATTACAGGGATTCAGTTTCCAGAGGAAACACTGAGGATTCAGGGACAAAGGTGTGTTCATTCCCTTTTCGTTCTGCTCTCCTGACATGGGAGGTCTGACCTGTCACATTCCCAGAGCTCTTAACTAATTAATTTCTTACACAATTATCTTTAGCTACCTCCACATGCAGCTGTATCCTGTGTTTGGTCTCAGAATGAGAAATGTCAAACACTTTCTACGATATCAGCTCAGATTGCTCAGTGGGACTTTCCCGTGACTCAGATCTGTCCCTTCCTCACTGGGGCAGATACAGATTGTTGTGTTGGTGTTCAAACCACAGCACACAAAGCAACAGCTCCACTCTCACCACAACACTGAAAAAAGTTGCCCAGTTACCTGCTTTGCCCCTGGCTGCACAAAGAAGCCAATAAATAAATACAGTTAACAATCCAGATTAAAAAAAAAATAAAAGGTCTTGTAGAATTCAAACAGAACTTGATCATTATTGCATAATCAGACTGATGATGACACAGAATTCTCTTCCTCTTACTATTCTTAGTACCACAAATGTACCAGGAGAATGTGGAAATAACTTATTCACTCCTTGGTACTATGAAAGTCAGGAAAGATAAAGCACAAATTTAAAACCCAGAATCTCAGTTCCCCCTAAGGACACAGAAGGGAATTTTGCATCACCCTCATGGCAAGCTGTGACAGGAAGGCTGTTTGTGGTCCTTTCAGTCACACAGGACAATACAGACCAGTGTATTTAGAAAATAACCCCCCAAAATGTTGCAGATAAACACACACATTCCAAGGAAACCATGCAAGTCAGATTGTCCTAAAAATCAATATGCTAATTTTATTCCAGGCCAATTATTGTTGTATTTTCTAAGGGACATTAATTACTCTTGTATTAAGTCACTTCTAAGGATTAAAGAAAACAAATGCATAAAATTATTTTGCTTTATAACAGCCATATGAAGTAAGGCAGAGGAACAGTATGAATGAATTAGTATTTGAACTTGATTTTAGGAGAACAACCCCCACACCTACCTGCAGAGGAAACATTTTAAGCAACCCAGAAGTGGTAAAAAATGGCTCAGGAGCACACACACAACTTCTGTAAATTCTTTATTGCGTGGATTAAGAAAAAAGTATTCCCTTTTCTACAACTCTCAGGGTCCAAAGAGTTACAGGGTCAGCTGTTGTGATGTCAGAAGCAGCAGTTCAATTTTCCAGAAGTTTTACAAAATGGGAAACCAGACAACAGTTAGAAAAACACACCCATTAAAGCTCTCACCACAAGGGGAGTTGCCCTCAGCTATGCCAGCGTGTCATTAATGTAATTAATTCATCCCAATTTACAGCACAGCTTGAACCACCTCACTGGGCTGGACATCAGCCAGCTCCAGTCTCCTGTTTCTCCTCCAGCATTCCCTGCTCTGGGTGTTGGTTCAGGGACTCCCTGCATGGTTCACACTACAGACCCTTGGCTTGTCACTCATTTCCCACCAGATGCTGGTACAAACACGATGAAGCAGAGGCAGCAGAGAGCAGCAATGGTGTGTGTGAGGGCTCAGAGGCTCCAGAGCATGGCCACAGCCTTGCAGATCCCCACGTCGTGGTGGTTGAAGTAGCAGAGCCCGGCGAAGGTGGCGGCCGACAGCGCGTACAGCCCCGCGCTGGCCACTCTGATGGGCGTCTCTCCGTGCACATAATCAGTGATTACCTGGCCAAGGCCCCTGCAGGAGGGGAGAAAACAGCTGAAATCAGGCAAGGCCACCCACTGAAATCCACCAAATCCACCCAGGTTATGTCAGCATTCTGATGCCTCAAGTGGCATTTCTTTCATGTCACTTTTCCCGGAGAATGCCCAGTTCCCCCTCAGAAGGAAAATCATGGAATGGATTGAGTTGGAAAAGCCCTCCGAGATTATCAAGTCCAACCCTTGGTCCAACTCCAGTCCCTTTACCAGATCATGGCACTCAGTGCCACGGCCAAGCTCAGCTGAAAAACCTCCAGGGATGGGGAATCCACCCCCTCTCTGGGCAGCCCATTCCAATCCCTGAGCACTCTCTCTGCAAAGAATTTTTTTCTGATCTCCAATTTCCCCTGGCAGAGCTTGAGCCCATCGTGCCCCCTTGTCCTATTGCTGAGTGCCTGGGAGAAGAGACCAACCCCCACCTGGCCAGAACATCCCTTCAGGCAGTTCCAGACAGTGCTGAGGTCACCTCTGAGCCTCCTCTTCTCCAGGCTGAACACCCCCAGCTCCCTCAGCCTCTCCCCACAGCACTTGTGCTCCAGTCCCTTCTCCAGCCTCGTTGCTCTTCTCTGGCCCCGCTCCAGCCCCTCAATCTCTTTCCTGAGCTGAGGGGCCCAGAACTGAACACAACACTCAAGGTGTGGCCTCCCCAGTGCTGAGTCCAGGGGAAGGGTCAGTGCCTTGGGCCTGCTGGCCACGCTATTCTTGATACAGAACAGGATCCCATTGGCCTTCTTGGCCACCTGGGCACACTGTTGGCTCATGTTGAGCTTCCTGTCAATTAGTACCCCCATGTCCTTGAAGGGTGGAAGCCCCCCTTGGTGCCAGAGCAGCCTTGGGGGGTTCTGTGCTTACCAGCAGCCCTGGGGGGCTCTGGGCTTACCAGAGGCAGCCCTGGGGGGCTTTGTGCTTACCAGAGGCAGCCCTGGGGGGGCTCTGTGCTTACCAGAGGCAGCCCTGGGGGGCTTTGTGCTTACCAGAGGCAGCCCTGGGGGGGCTCTCTGCTTACCAGAGGCAGCCCCGGGGGGCTCTGTGCTTACCAGAGGCAGCCCGGGGGGGCTCTGTGCTTACCAGAGGCAGCCCTGGGGGGCTCTGTGCTTACCAGAGGCAGCCCTGGGGGGCTCTGTGCTTACCAGAGCAGCCCTGGGGGGCTCTGTGCTTACCAGAGGCAGCCCTGGGGGGCTCTGTGCTTACCAGAGGCAGCCCTGGGGGGCTCTGTGCTTACCAGAGCAGCCCTGGGGGGCTCTGTGCTTACCAGTGGCCGTGCAGGGTGAGGGCAGCAGCCAGGGAATAGTCCACAGCAGGGCCAGGGCACAGGTAGGCCGCAGGCAGCAGCCCCAGCAGGAACACACTGACCGCCCGCTCCCCTGTCCAGTGCAGGGACGCTGCCTTGGAACTGCCTGCAAGGAGAAACAGCCCTCAGGGAAAAGTCCCTCCTCCATCCAGGGCTGGGAGCTGAGGAGCAGAGGCCTCATCCTGAGCAGCATCTCAGTGTCTGCTCCGACCTGGTTACTGAGCTTTCATCCCAGCAAAACCAACATGCCTTGGAATTGCTGCTACAGGACATGGATCTGCTGTCAGAGTCACAGGGGAGAAGAGTCTGTAACAGCAAAGCCTCTTTGTCTGGGGATTTCCCTGACTGTTCCACACCATTCACTATTCCCTTCTGAGACAGACAGACACACAGACACACAGACAGGCACAGACACACAGACAGACAGAGGGGCACAGACAGGCACAGACACAGACAGACAAACAGGCATACAGACACACACAGACATGGATACAGACACACAGACACAGACAGAGAGACATGGAAAGAGACAGACAGACAGACACAGACACAGACGCACACACAGAGACATGGACAGAGACAGACAGACACAGACACACACACAGAGACAGACACACAGACACACACACACTGTGGTGGGCTGACCTGCCTGCACACCAGGCACCCACCAAGCCTCTCTATCCCTCCCCTTCCCAGCCAGACAGGGAAGAGAAAATACTAAGGAAAAGGCCTTGTGGGTTGAGATAAGGCACCACACTAAAGGAAAAGCAAAAGTTTGTGGGTGCACGAGCAAAGAGGGGAAAAACCCCAATGGGTTAATTCTCTGCTTCCCACCAGCCAGCGATGTCCAGGCCTCTCCCCAGGAACCAGAGCTCGGGGGGAACATCCTGAACAACACCCGTCCTGTTCCTCCTTTCCTTGGCTTTCATACCCCGCGTGGGGCGGAGCGTCCCTTTGTGTGCCCCGTGCGGGGCCGGGAGTGAAACCCCAGCACAGACCCCGCACAGACCCCGCAGCACGTACCGTGTCCCTGCCGGGCGGGGCCGGGAGTGAAACCCCAGCACAGACCCCGCACAGACCCCGCAGCACGTACCGTGTCCCTGCCGGGCGGGGCCGGGAGTGAAACCCCAGCACAGACCCCCCAACAGACCCCGCAGCACGTACCGTGTCCCTGCCGGGCGGGGCCGGGAGTGAAACCCCAGCACAGACCCCGCACAGACCCCGCAGCACGTACCGTGTCCCTGCCGGGCGGGGCCGGGAGTGAAACCCCAGCACAGACCCCGCACAGCCCCGCAGCACGTACCGTGTCCCTGCCGGGCGGGGCCGGAGCTGTCGCGGGCCGGGGCGATGCGGGAGGAGGCGGCGGCGAGTGCGGCGGGGCTGCGGAGCAGGGCCAGGGCTGCGGGACAGCGGGACAGCAGCGCTGAGTGCGGGGCCGCCACAACGGGGGGACCCCCACCCCTCATGGGGGACCCGCACCCTCGGGGGGCCCGCACCCCTTTAGATCCCGCACTCTTTAGATCCCGCACCCTTTAGATCCCGCATCCCCAGAGATCTCACACCCTCGTGGGGGTCCCGCATCCCACGCGGGTCCCGCATCCCCATGGGAGTCCCACACCCTTATGGGGTCCCACAACCTCTTAAATCCCGCACCCGTTCAGATCCCGCACTCAGGGGATCCCACACCCCTCAAGGAGGTCCCACAACCTTTTAAACGCCGCACCCCTTTAGACCCCGCACCCTCGGGGAGTCCCACACCCCTCAGAGGGATCCCGCACCCTCAGGGGGTCCCGCACTGACCCATCGCGGCCCGGCGGGGCCGCAGCAGCGCCAGCGCCATGTCCGCTCCAAGGGCACCGCGCCCGGACACGGAAACGGCCGCGGCGCTTCCGCTACCGCTTAGAGGGGGAGCGGAACACCGGGAATGGGCACCGGGAACACCGGGAATGGGCACCGGGAACACCGGGAATGGGGATCGGGAACACCGGGAATGGGCACCGGGAACCCCGGGAATGGGGACCGGGAACACCGGGAATGGGGACCGGGAACACCGGGAATGCGGAGGGGCTAAACAGGAAAACCGGGAGTACGAGGAGAAGCGGCCGAGGGGCCTTTACAGGGGACAGGGGCAGGGCATGGCCGGGATGGACCGAAGGGATTCTCCCCTGAGGGGCTCGAGGGGGAGAAGCGGCGGCTGCACAGACCGGGGAGGGGCCAGAGGCGGGTTGGAGCCACCTGGGATGGTGGAAAGTGTCCCTGGGATAGTGGAAGGTGTCCCTGGGATAGTGGATGGTGTCCAGGGGATAGTGGAAGGTGTTCCTGGAATAGTGGATGGTGTCCAGGGGATAGTGGAAGGTGTCCCTGGGATAGTGGAAGGTGTCCCTGGGATAGTGGAAGGTGTTCCTGGAATAGTGGATGGTGTCCAGGGGATAGTGGAAGGTGTCCCTGGGATAGTGGAAGGTGACCCTGGAATAGTGGAAGGTGTTCCTGGAATAGTGGATGGTGTCCCTGGGATAGTGGAAGGTGTCTCTGGGATAGTGGAAGGTGTCCCTGGGATGGTGTCCCTGGGATGGTGTCCCTGTGGGGTGTCCCTGCCCGGGCAGGCAGGTGGAATTACAGGCTGTTCCAAGATCCCTCCCAGCCCAGCCCAGCCAGTGATCCTGATTCAGTTCCATGCTGAGCCCCCCAAGGGCTGTGCCAGCCCCTCTTGTGTGCTCAGCAATGGACCCCTCTGCAGAGGGAAGCCCCACAGATAAATCCCTGTGGGAACATCCCTTGGGAACATCCCTGTGTGCTGGATGGAGCAGTGGCTGCAGCCAGAGCCTTGCTGGGAGCAGCTGAGCTGTGGCTTTGCCCAGCAGGGAAAAGTCACTTTCCTGCCCAGAATATTCACTGTCTGGAACTCCCTGAAGGGAAGTTGTGGCCAGGTGGGGGTTGGCCTCTTCTCCCAGGCACTCAGCAATAGGACAAGGGGGCACGATGGGCTCAAGCTCTGCCAGGGGAAATTGGACAGCAGAAAGAAATTCTTTGCAAAGAGAGTGCTCAGGGATTGGAATGGGCTGCCCAGAGAGGGGGTGGATTCCCCATCCCTGGAGGTTTTTAAGCTGAGCTTGGCCGTGGCACTGAGTGCCATGATCTGGTAAAGGGACTGGAGTTGGACCAAGGGTTGGACTTGATGATCTCGGAGGTCTTTTCCAACCCAATCCATTCTATGATTCTGTCATTCTATGGATGTGGCACTGAGTGAGAATCCACCACGTCTTGATCCAACCCCACTGTGATCACCAGCCCAGGGCACTCTGTGCCCTGGGCTGGTGATCACAGTGGGGTTGGATCAAGGGTTGGACTTCATGATCTCGGAGCTCTTTTCCAACCCAATCCATTCTATGATTCTCTACAAGGTGGGTTCCTTGGCAGGCACTCTCCTGGCCTGTCTCTTTGCACATGAAATAAAGAGGGACAGCAAGCAGGGCTTGGGAGGGAGGACCCAGGTCTGGTGACAGTTTTGTCCTTGTGGGCTGTGCCCACTCAGCAGTACAACAATCCCACCACATCCCTGATTCCATCTGCTCCAGGTGTGGTCAGGCACAGACACAGGAGAGCACAGGCAGCATCCAGACTGCTTAGCTCTGTCCCCAGGCTTGGGGACAATGACAAAAGCCTCAGGCAAATCTGGATTTATTTGTTTTATTAAAAGGCTTGGCTGTTGGCTGCAGGGAGAACAGCCTGGCACCAGTTCCTGCAGTACCACCCTGGGCAGGCCAGACAGGACACAACACCCACCAAGGGCTCTCTGTCAGCACAAACGGTCTCAGCATCCCCAGAGAGAGAGAAGGAAGGTGGGCACAAGGGCCAGGCCACAGCAGGGCTGGGAGAGAAGTCTAAACCAAGCAAATGCACTGGTGTCTTTTCTTCATCATCATCATCATCATCACAGAATTAGTCACTGCACCTTCAGCTGGAATGGAACTGTCCCCTCAGCTCCCCTTTGTGCCCAGCTGACCCTGTGCATGTCCCCACAGCTCTGCTTGTGGTGCAGGATGGAAAGACAAAGCTGCTGTGAGGTTAAATCCAGTGGCATTTCTGTTAACACACTTGTTGTCTGGCCTCTCTCCTACTGCCAGTCTTGGCCTTTTTTTGGTAACCCAAAACAGCAACCTGTTAAAAATTAATTGAAAAAAAACCCCAACAGAAGTGGTGCCAAGGTGCCTGTTCCCCCCTGCAGATACATGTCATGGTTTTGTGCATCAGAGGCCAACCTGGTCACAGGGAGGGAATCTGAAGCTGGCAGGAGGAGCCTCCTTGTCAGACAGGGAACTGCAGCTCTCCTGGAGTTCCTGGATGTCAATCCAAGGGAAGCAAGGGAGCCCCTCCTGCAGGCTGGCAGGGCTCAGCTCCTCCCTGTGGGCACACAAACCACAGTGCTGGGACAGGCTGTGCCACGGGGCAGTGCTGAACAATAAATACCTGGGCCTGTCCTCCCCCTGAGAGTCTGAGCTGCAGCCCAGAGCTGTCAGTCCTCCTCTGAGCTGTCCTCAGACTTCTCATCTCCCGCCACTTTCCAGTTCTTCCTCTTGCTCCTCTTCTCTGGCACCTCACTCTGCCGCTCCGAGGCGGAGCTGGGCCGTTTCTTTCTCTTCCGTGGGGGCCGTTTCTCTTTCCTGCCCTCGGACTCAGTGTCCTCAGAGCTGCTGGTGCATGAGCTGCTTGCCTGAGAAGAGTCACTGTCCTGCCCAGAAGAAGAGGTAGGTTCCTTGGCAGGCACTTTCCTGGCCTTTTTCTTGCGCCTGTGCTTCCCCCTGCGGGTGCCCGGGGTGTCCTCGCCCGAGCCCTCGCTGTCCCGGCACGAATCTGTGGAACTTTTCCCCTGCTCCTTTTTCTTTTTCTTCCTCTTTTTGTGTGAGCGCTTTTTCTGTTTCTTCTTGTGTGATTTCTTGGTTTTTTTCCTCTTGTGTGACTCATGGGCAGTTTGTTTCCCCAGGTGAGATTTCTTCTTCCCATTGATGGCGTTTTGCTCCTCTCCTTCCTGCTGGTCACTGGGAAAAGAGAACAGGGGGGTGTTTGTTGTTGATGATTCTGCTGGGTGGAGGTTAAAGACAATTAATTCTGTCTAAGATCTTATTTTTCAGTTGTCTCCACTCTCCAGGATACTTCAAGAATTTATTCACCCTCCAGATTGACAGATTTTAGTAACTCCAGCCAAACCTGAATGTCTAATTAGAATAAAACATTCAATCCCCTACTAATGAACTCACACATTAATGGATTTAATTTTTTTCATCTAACATTCAAGGCTGATCTATATTCAAAATTTAAATCTCAGCATGTAAAATCCCCTGCATTATTACCTGACAGAAGGAAATCAGCAAACCTGCCTTACCTGTCTGTATCAAATTCCTCAGGGTACAGCTCTTTGTACCCGCTGTGCCCCCACCTGTGAGAGAGCAGAGCCAGCTGTTAGAGACAGGCAGGGGGTTTGGGGGAGAGACACAACTCTGAAAAGGCAGAGCCACAGAATGGGCATGAGTCAGACAGGGAGGAAGGAAACAGGACTGATCTGGTTGGTGCTAGTTAAATGCACACTAAGTTTTCAGTCTCTTTTCCACTTAAAATTAGAAAAAACCACAACTCAAGTTTCTTTCAAACAACCCCAGAGAGCACTAACTTGTGTTTCTTGAAATGCTTCTCAGCTCCTTGGGCAAAGTAATAAATACTCAGCTTGGGGCTGAGCTTTTGCTGCTCACTGTGGCTCAGAAACTCAAATCAGACATTCTGTGACACTGCAGAGGTTTGAGTATGTTGGTTAATCTCAAGAGCTCAGGCATTATTTTACAGGAGCACACACTGAACAGAGAAATGTGTCATGTTTTGGCACAGAATCCAGAAAGTTTTTTAATTACAGTCATAGAGTCACAGAATCACAGAATCACTTGGGTTGAAAGAGACCTCTGAGACCATCAAGTCCAACCCTTGATCCAACCTCAATGAGATCACCAGATCATGGCACTCAGTGCCACGTCCAGTCTCACCTTAAAAACCTCCAGGGATGGGGAATCCACCCCCTCTCTGGGCAGCCCATTCCAATCCCTGAGCACTCTCTCTGCAAAGAATTTCTTTCTGATATCCAGCCTAAACCTCCCCTGGCAGAGCTTGAGCCCCTCTTGTTCCACTGCTGGTTGCCTGGGAGAAGAGACCAATCCCCACCTGGCCAGAACTTCCCTTCAGGCAGTTCCAGACAGTGCTGAGGTCACCTCTGAGCCTCCTCTTCTCCAGGCTGAACACCCCCAGCTCCCTCAGCCTCTCCCCACAGCACTTGTGCTCCAGTCCCTTCTCCAGCCTCGTTGCTCTTCTCTGGCCCCGCTCCAGCCCCTCAATCTCTTTCCTGAACTGAGGGCCCAGATTCCCCACAGACCTGTCTGGCATGTTGGCTTCACATTCATACAGCTTTTTATTCCAGGAGCGGGCCCTGAGCAGATCATCTTCCACCAGGTCAAGGAATTGGGAGTTCCTGGTTTTCCACTCCGCTCTGTGTCCCTCATCGTCGAAGCCATCGCTGCGCATCCGACTGCTGGGGGAGAGAGGGGTGGAGTTCAGTCCTGAGGAGGAGCCACCTCCTGCCCCACAGACCAGCCCATTCAGTCACAGAATCATTGCGTTGGAAAAGGCCTCCGAGATCATCAAGTCCAACCCTTGATCCAATCCCACTGTGATCATCAGCCCAGGGCACGGAGTGCCCTGGGCTGATGATCACAGTGGGGTTGGATCAAGACATGGTTGGATCAAGACATGATGATCACAGTGGGGTTGGATCAAGACATGGTTGGATCAAGACATGATGGTCACAGTGGGGTTGGATCAAGACATGGTTGGATCAAGACATGATGATCACAGTAGGGTTGGATCAAGACGTGGTGGATTCTCCCTCAGTGCCACATCCATAGAATGGATTGGGTTGGAAAAGCCCTCCGAGATTATCAAGTCCAACCCTTGATCCAACTCCAGTCCATTTACCAGATCATGGCACTCAGTGCCACGGCCAAGCTCAGGTTAAAACCTCCAGGGATGGGGAATCCACCCCCTCTCTGGGCAGCCCATTCCAATCCCTGAGCACTCTCTCTGCAAAGAAGTTTTTTCTGCTCTCCAACTTCAATTTCCCCTGGCAGAGCTTGAGCCCATCATGCCCCCTTGTCCTATTGCTGAGTGCCTGGGAGAAGAGACCAACCCCCAGCTGGCCAGAACTTCCCTTCAGGGGGTTCCAGACAGTGCTGAGGTCACCTCTGAGCCTCCTCTTCTCCAGGCTGAACACCCCCAGCTCCCTCAGCCTCTTCCCACAGGAATCACAGAATCGATTGGGTTGTAAAAGACCTCTGAGATCATCCAGTCCAACCCTTGATCCAACCCCACTGTGATCACTCAGTGCCACATCCAGTCACATCCTAAAAACCTCCAGGGATGGGGAATCCACCCCCTCTCTGGGCAGCCCATTCCAATCCCTGAGCACTCTCTCTGCAAAGAAGTTTTTTCTGCTCCAACTTCAATTTCTCCTGGCAGAGCTTGAGCCCATCGTGCCCCCTTGTCCTACTGCTGAGTGCCTTCATAACCTTGAGGATTATACAAGACCAAGGCAGGAATGGTCAGACTTGAGCACAGGGCTGGCCTCTTTCCAGGGACTCTTCAAGGAGAACATAACTCTGCCTGTGGTGTGTCTCACCTGGAGGTGTCTGCCAGCATCCTGCTTTGCCTTTTCCAGTAAGTCTCTTCTGTCTGCTTCTCCCACTCCCTTATCTTCCACATTTCTGTCTCTTCCTGAAGCTGAAAGTCACAGAAAGGAAACAAAGTTAACATTAGGGAAACTTCACAGTCACAGAGCACGTGTAATCAGCTCCAGCCTCAACATTCCTGCTGAGAAAATCCACAGCAACCTTTCCTACCACCCTCCAACAGAGGATTATTATACCTTGAGTGTTGTGTTCATTTCTGGGCCCCTCAGTTTGGGAAAGAGATTGAGGGGCTGGAGCGGGGCCAGAGAAGAGCAACGAGGCTGGAGAAGGGACTGGATGTGGCACTGAGTGTCCTCTGAAACACCTCCAGGGACAGAGAATCCAACAGGTCTTGATCCAACCCCACTGAGTCACCTCCAGGGACAGAGAATCCAACACATCTTGATCCAACCCCACTGAGTCACCTCCAGGGACAGAGAATCCAACACATCTTGATCCAACCCCACTGAGTCACCTCCAGGGACAGAGAATCCACCATGTCTTGATCCAACCCCACTGTGATCACCAGCCCAGGGCACTCCGTGCCCTGGGCTGGTGATCACAGTAGGGTTGGATCAAGGGTTGGACTTGGTGATCTCAGACTGGGTCTCTTCCAACCCAACTGAGAAGAGCAACGAGGCTGGAGAAGGGACTGGAGCACAAGTACTGTGGGGAGAGGCTGAGGGAGCTGGGGGTGTTCAGCCTGGAGAAGAGGAGGCTCAGAGGTGACCTCAGCACTGTCTGGAACTGCCTGAAGGGAAGTTCTGGCCAGGTGGGGGTTGGTCTCTTCTCCCAGGCACTCAGCAATAGGACAAGGGGGCACGATGGGCTCAAGCTCTGCCAGGGGAAATTGAAGTTGGAGAGCAGAAAGAAATTCTTTGCAGAGAGAGTGCTCAGGGATTGGAATGGGCTGCCCAGAGAGGGGGTGGATTCCCCATCCCTGGAGGTTTTTAAGCTGAGCTTGGCCGTGGCACTGAGTGCCATGATCTGGTAAAGGGACTGGAGTTGGACCAAGGGTTGGACTTGATGATCTCAGAGGGCTTTTCCAACCCAATCCATTCCATGATTCTATTCTATTATTCCATGACATGGACTGGGTCAGACTCCAGCACAGAAACATCCTCTGGAAGGACCAAGCCAAGCCAAGGAATTGCAATACAGACTGAAAAAACCCAATGGTTTGGCACCAATTTATTGCTACAGACACTGTAACAAGTGACTTTACAAACACATGGAATGAACGAGTTGGACCTGCTGAATTATGACAGGGTTAATTAATTAAAGAGTTTGCTAAAGGTAATGGAGTTGCTTCATCTTGAACTAAAATCCTGTCTGTGCACACGAGCACAGAGTTCAAATTCTTTGGTTTGAATAAAAGCACAACACGGAAAAAAACCCTGAACTATTGAAGGTTTGCTAATTATAAAAGGCAAACAATGAATTTCATGGAATTCCTGAGAGAATATGCTTTTCACTGGGCAAGGAAATAAGCAGCATAAGTGTGTAAGGAAATAAACAAGTTTGTAAGTAAATATAAACATTCCCTCCCCAGGGCGAGAACTGGAGAAAACAGAGTTAAAGTGACACTCGGGAAAACTGAGAGGGCGTTAAACTGAACTCGAGACAAACCGAAAGTGAGACTAAGGACGTTGGTGGGGCTGATTTAACAAACTCCTTTTTATCTCTGGCAGATGCTCCGGCTCGTCCCGCGCAGGGACAGCACAGGCTGGAACCGCCGCGATGTCCCCAAACTCCGGGGACACCCCGGGATGATCCCGGACCACTGGTGATACCCCCGGGATGTCCCCAAACACCGGGATGTCCCCAAACATCAGGATGTCCCCAAACACCGGGGACACCCCGGGATGTTCCCGAACACCGGGATGATCCCGGTCCACTGGTGACATCCCCGGGATGTCCCCAAACACCGGGATGTCCCCAAACATCAGGATGTCCCCAAACACCGGGGACACCCGGGATGTCCCCGAACACCGGGATGTCCCCAAACACCGGGATGATCCCGGTCCACTGGTGTCATCCCCAGGATGTCCCCAAACACCGGGATGTCCCCTAACACCGGGATGTCCCCTAACACCGGGATGTCCCCAAACTCCGGGGACACCCCGGGATGTTCCCGAACACCGGGATGATCCCGGTCCACTGGTGTCATCCCCAGGATGTCCCCAAACACCGGGATGATCCCGCAGCCCCGGATGGCACCTCCGGGATGCCCCCGCACCCCAACATGTCCCCAACAGCCCGAGATGTCCCCGCACCTCGGGATGCCCGCACACCCCCGTGAGGCCCCCGCACCCCCGGGTTGTTCCCGCACCCCCAGGATGTCCCTCAGCCCCCCAACATGCCCCCCACACCCCCGTGGGACCTCCAGCCCCCCAACATGTTCCCGCACCCCGTGGGCCCCCCCCAGGCCCGCGAGGCCCGCACACCCCCGCGCCGTCCCCGCTCCCCCAGGCTGCCCCCGCCCCGCCGTGCGCGCCCCCCTGCCCGCCCCGCACACCTTGTTGTGGGCCCCGGTGTGTCGGATGACGTTCCGCAGCAGCACTTTGCCCACGGGCACACGGGACATGCTGGGCCCGCGATGGCGCTGGCGGGGCCGGGCCGGGCCGGAAGTGCCGCGCGGTTCCTTCCGGCGGCGTCTCCATGGCGACGGGGCGGCCATGGCGGCCTCGGTGGCCGCGCTGTGTGCGCTGCTGCTGCACGGCCTGGCCGCGGCCCGGGCAGCGGCACTGACAGCGACACCGGCACCGACACCGACACCGCCACAGCCGCGCCTCTGCCTCCGCATCGCCCACACCCGCCCGCTCTTCATCAATGTGTGCGCCTGGCCCGCCGTGCCGCCCCCCGGCCCGGCCCTCGCGGGGCCGCTGCGGGACGTGCAGGCGGAGGGAGGTGCGGAGGGGCCGGGGGGGTTTGTTCTTCCAACAGGACACAGACACTGAGGCTGGAAGAGGTCGCTGAGATCACAGTCCGGCCTGTGGCACAGCCCCGCCTTGTCCTTGGGCACCTGCAGGGATGGGGATGCGAACCCGCCGGGCAGCCCCTTCCAAAGCCTTCCATGGATACATTCCCCCTGGTGTCCCAGCCCCTTCCAAAGCCTTCCATGGATACATTCCCCCTGGTGTCCCAGCCCCTTCCAAAGCCTTCCATGGATACATTCCCCCTGGTGTCCCAGCCCCTTCCAAAGCCTTCCATGGATACATTCCCCCTGGTGTCCCAGCCCCTTCCAAAGCCTTCCATGGATACATTCCCCCTGGTGTCCCAGCCCCTTCCAAAGCCTTCCATGGATACATTCCCCCTGGTGTCCCAGCCCCTTCCAAAGCTTTCCATGGATACATTCCCCCTGGTGTCCCAGCCCTTTCCAAAGCCTTCCCATCAATATTTCCCCCTGATATTCCAGCCCCTTTGCAAGCCTTTCCATCCATAAGTTCCCCTGATATCCCAGGCTCTTTCCAAGCCTTCCATCGATAATTTCCCCTGATTTCCCAGCCTCTTCCAAAGCCTTCCCATCCATAAATTCCCCTGATATCCCAGCCCTTTCCAATGCTTTCCCCTGAATAAATTCCCCTGATATTCCAGCCCCTTCCCATCTATAAATTCCCCCTGATGTCCCAGCCCTTCCATGAATAAATTCCCCCTGATGTCCCAGCCCCTTCCAATGCCTTTCCATGAATAAATTCCCCCTGATGTCCCAGCCCCTTCCAATGCCTTTCCATGAATAAATTCCCCCTGATGTCCCACCCCCTTCCAATGCCTTTCCATGAATAAATTCCCCCTGATGTCCCAGCCCCTTCCAATGCCTTTCCATGAATAAATTCCCCCTGATGTCCCAGCCCCTTCCAATGCCTTTCCATGAATAAATTCCCCCTGATGTCCCAGCCCTTCCAATATTTGACAGCCCTTCCCATCAATGAATTCCCCCTGATGTCCCAGCCCCTTCCAAACCCCCTGATGTGTTCCTGTGTCACCTGCTCCAGGTGACCCTGGACTGGGTGATCCCCAAGGTCCCTTCCAACCCCAGGCATTCTGGGATCTCCAAGTGAGGTGGGATTCCCTCTCTGCCCAGAAGCCACGAGTTCCCTTCTTTCCTTTGGGATTGTCCCAAAGATCTCCAGTGCCACAGCAGTGACTGACACACACCTTGCCCCCCTAGGCCTGTACAGCGTCATCGACGTGGCGTTCAACCCAGATGTTCTCCAGGGGGTGGAAAAAAGCCAAGAGAAAATGGAGCACCTGATCCATCAGACACTTCAGTTCCTTGAGGAACGACACAACCTGGTGCTTCCCCACTCCTACACCATCGAGCCATTCCCACCAAAGGGAAGCCTGGGAATGATGGAGCAGCGCCCGGGACGGGCACCTGAGCCCCCAGAGCCACAGCCCAGCCAGGGCACCAGGGGTAGGTGGGGTCAGAGCTGGGGCCAGACCTGTTTGACATCTGTATGGATGATTTAGATGAGGGGATTGAGTCCATCAGCAGCAAATTTGCTGATGACACCAAGTTGGGAGGGAGTGTCGACCTGCTGGAGGGCAGGAGGGACCTGGAAAGGGACCTGGATGGACTGGAGGGATCTGGAGAAGGATCTGGACAGGCTGGAGAGACCTGGAGGAGGATATGGACAGGCAGGAGGGATCTGGAGAAGGATCAGGATGATCTCAGAGGTCTCTTCCAACCCAACTGAGAAGAGCAAAGAGGCTGGAGAAGGGACTGGAGCACAAGTGCTGTGGGGAGAGGCTGAGGGAGCTGGGGGTGTTCAGCCTGGAGAAGAGGAGGCTCAGAGGTGACCTCAGCACTGTCTGGAACTGCCTGAAGGGGAGTTGTGGCCAGGTGGGGGTTGGTCTCTTCTCCCAGGCACTCAGCAATAGGACAAGGGGGCACGATGGGCTCAAGCTCTGCCAGGGGAAATTGAAGTTGGAGATCAGAAAAAACTTGTTTGCAGAGAGAGTGCTCAGGGATTGGAATGGTCTGCCCAGAGAGGGGGTGGATTCCCCATCCCTGGAGGTTTTTCAGCTGAGCTTGGCCGTGGCACTGAGTGCCATGATCTGGTAAAGGGACTGGAGTTGGACCAAGGGTTGGACTTGATGATCTTGGAGGGCTTTTCCAACCCAATCCATTCCATGGATGTGGCAGTGAGGGAGAATCCACCACATCTTGATCCAACCCTACTGTGATCACCAGCCCAGGGCACTCTGTGCCCTGGGCTGGTGATCACAGTGGGGTTGGATCAAGGGTTGGACTTGATGATCTCAGAGGTCTTTTCCAACCCAATCCATTCTATGATCTGCTGTCAGTAACAGTTCTCAGCTCACACAATCACCTCTCACAGGTCAAACTTCCATGATGGGTTTGTCAAGTGGGTCAATGTCACAGTTTTGGTAAGTGATGTGTGTGAAAAGCTTCTTTTCCTTGCAAGGACCGACTGAGGGGCCTGAGGGCAGCAGGAGGGACCCAGGTGGGACAGAGGCCAAGGGGGTCCTGATAGAGGAGATTTCCAGCATGCAGCTGCCAAAGAAGCCAAGCAGCCCTGCCTATAAAATGGTCACTGTGTGGGATGCAAAGAGGGAATGGCTCAAAATTATGCTCAGGATTGAACTGCCCCACGTCAGCTCTGCCTCCCAGTGTGACCTCAGCGTGTCAAAGGTAAGACAGCACAAAGAACAACCCTCTGTGTTCTGTCCAGCACCCAATCCCTGGAAATTCCCTCTCAGTTAATCAAGGATTTTAATTTTCTTGGTTTAGGATGACATCATCATTGAAGTTCCTGAAAAGTACAAATTACAACTGGATTTGCCAGAACAGGTGGATGAAGAAACAACTACAGCAGTATTTAACAAAACAAAAAGGGTGTTGTTTATCTCAGCACCACTTGCCAAGCCAGATCCTCATTCTGCCCAGCTCCTGGTCCCAGATTAAAGAACAAAAGCCCAGAGTGAGAACCTTACTTTTAAATTATGAGTTGGGTTTTTTTCTGACTGTTTAATCTTTAGGGGGTGAATGACTCAGGTGCCTTTGGAAAAGGCAAGTAGAGAAGATGGAGCAGTACCAGCACCACCAAAGTCAGGAAAAAATAAGACTGTAAATACTCAACAAGGAGTACTTGGATCCCAGGCACTCAGCAATAGGACAAGGGGGCACAATGGGCTCAAGCTCTGCCAGGGGAAATTGGAGAGCAGAAAAAATTCTTTGCAGAGAGAGTGCTCAGGGATTGGAATGGGCTGCCCAGAGAGGGGGTGGATTCCCCATCCCTGGAGGTTTTTCAGCTGAGCTTGGCCGTGGCACTGAGTGCCATGATCTGGTAAAGGGACTGGAGTTGGACCAAGGGTTGGACTTGATGATCTCAGAGGTCTTTTCCAGCCCAATCCATTCTGTGATTCTATGGATGTGGCACTGAGTGAGAATCCACGTCTTGATCCAACCCCACTGTGATCATCATGTCTTGATCCAACCATGTCTTGATCCAACCCCACTGTGACCATCATGTCTTGATCCAACCATGTCTTGATCCAACCCCACTGTGATCATCATGTCTTGATCCAACCACATCTTGATCCAACCCCACTGTGACCATCATGTCTTGATCCAACCATGTCTTGATCCAACCCCACTGTGATCATCATGTCTTGATCCAACCACATCTTGATCCAACCCCACTGTGATCATCATGTCTTGATCCAACCATGTCTTGATCCAACCCCACTGTGACCATCATGTCTTGATCCAACCACATCTTGATCCAACCCCACTGTGATCATCAGCCCAGGGCACTCCGTGCCCTGGGCTGATGATCACAGTGGGATTGGATCAAGGGTTGGACTTGATGATCTCAGAGCTCTTTTCCAACCCAATCCATTCCATGATTCTGTGATTTATAGTTACAGCATTTGTGTACCCACAGTTAGAGCTGCAGCAATGCCTACACACTTTACTACATGATTCATGTTGCCTTGAGGAGCAGCAGTGACAGTTTTGATGTGTTTTTGTTGAAGAATTTGCCTGGGTTCCCGTGGTTGGAGCAGCTCTCCTGAGTGTTTGGTGCTGGCACAGCCTGCACAGGTGTGTCACTCACAGGGAGCCCAGGTGAGAAGCCAGGAATTCTCAGGATCACTGCTGGAAAGAGCAAGCAAGCAGGAATTCTGGAACACTGTGATGGAATTTTGGGTTAATAGGGTGAGTTTCAGTGCCAGACTGAAAGGCTGCAGAGCAGAACAGTAAAGCCACACACGACTGAAGAGAAAAGCACTGAACATGGTTTAGTAGTTGTCAATTCCAAACATTTAATGGAAAATGGGTTCACTAGAGCCATCTGGAACCAGGGTATTTGAGATCATTAAAACCCAGAACCTTAATGCAGTTTTTGTTGCTTAAGCAAGGCATGAAAACCAGGTATCACAGCAACCAGACACTAAATAGTTCCCACAAAAATATTTAATTTCCACAGTATTTTCTTCCAATATCTTTAGTGAATTCTGTAGAACTTTACAGGAGACAGTACTTAATGCAATATACAGAATAATGGATCAGCTTGAACTCTTTTCTTCTAAGCTCTTCTTCCCCCCTACTTAATTCTCCTGATCACTTTGTCATTACTGCACAGTTGCCCTTTTTACATCAACATTTCCATGTGGAAAGTGGAAATTAAGAATGTTCAGCACTGCACCCCTGGCAGGATGCAACAACTGGAGTAACTGGACATGAGTCCAACAAACTAGTGGAGCACCTTACATACAATATGTACATGGAGAGCACATTCTGCAGCTTTCTGAGGCTGGCACAGCACAGACAGGGGAGGGAAGGCCTAAAACTCCAGGGACTGAGTCAGAGCTTCCTATGTTAGAATGCCTGAAATAAAAATTCCAAACATTCAAGTCCTCACACGACTTACATCCACTGGTGGGATTATCAGCATGTGTGGGGTGTCTACATTGGGTTCCAACACACAGATCCTCCTGAACACTCTGCAAAACAGTTACTTCCATGGCATGGGAGTCTGGGATTAGCTTAGCAAGAACAGCAACTGAAGAGATTCCATACAAAAAGCACATGTGAGTGAAAGTCCATGAGCAGACAGCACATTCCTGGTGGCACAGAGAGCTGTGACCCCACAGACAGCACTGCTCTGTCCCCTTAAAGTGCAAAAGGGATCACGTAGCTGAGCAGCTCCAGCCCAGAGCCAGATTCCAAGAAAGCTTTGGAACACTGGCACTTGGCCTTTGAGAATCTATCCCCAGGCACTTCAGTCCCTCAGTGCATTTGCCATCTCACCCACCCCAGGGACAGGACAGTGTGGGAATTCACCTTCTGCTGACTGTGACCAATCTCATCTGCACTCCTGTGAAGAGATGATGTTTGTAATTCATATTTCTGAGAACATGAAACTGTTGGTTTGCACCCCCTGCCCACCCGAGCTGAGGAGCAGCTGGCAGTGGGAATTCTGCCAGGATCAGCTTTAACTCTGGGATGCTTAACTCTGTTTTTGGAAGAGTTTGCAAGTTCACTAACTGTATAAAAATACAGTGCAGTTGTAATATTGCTCTGAAAAGCACTTTTGCAAACTTTTTCTGTACAGACTGGTAATAACATTACCAGATAATATAATACATATTTTAAATAAAAAAAGGAACTCTCTTAAAGTCTGAACACTACAGTCTAAATAGCTTGTTTAAAACACAACTGTGATCCAGGAAAACTCTGCTTGCATGGTGGGTAAATTATAGCAGCATGGTCATGGGCTTCTCCAGGAAACTCTTGAACTCAGCAAGCCACTGTGCTCCCACTGCTCCATCCACAACACGGTGGTCACAGCTCAGGGTAACAGACATCACACTGGCCACGTCAAAGCTGCAGGAAACACAGGGAAAGGAGAGAAAGAAAAGGTTAACACGCTCCTCTGCAAGGCAGAGCCACTGCCAGGGCAGAGAAGCTTTTCTGGGAGGGCCAGGAATAGCAGGTGGTGCTTGGTGAGAGATGTTTGTCCCTGTGGGCTTCTGAAAAAATTGCACTGGAGAGCAGATCATGTTCATTCCTTTTCTAGGGAAAATTAAAGAAAGTAACTTCATAAGACACTAATAAACCCCTTTGTGTGCTCCCCTTAGGACAGGGAGCTCACCTTTCTTTGCATCACAACAGCCCCACACAGTCCAAAAGAACCATTTTACCAAGTCCCCTCAGGGGTCAGTGACAGATACCCAGCACTGGTAAAATGTTAAATAAACCTTTTCCTGGGTCTGTGCTAGTGCAAGCTCCAGGCAGGGGAATCATATACAGGACACCTGGATTATAACCCCTCCCTTAGGTTTTCCTTAAGTGCAAATTTAAGCTAGTTGTTGAAAAAGAACAGGTGCCTGAATCGTTGTGAATCCCAGACCCTTTTCCTCAGCTCAATCCTGCCCCTCAAAGAAAGAAACAGCCTTTCCTTAACCTGCAAAGAGGTTGCAAGAAAAACGTGTGGGGAACCCCTCCTCAGTCACTGTGATTCTCTCTAACAGCTGTGTGGCACAAACAAGAGCTCACTGTTCTTCAGAAGGTACTGACAGCATCCTGTCAACAAGAAATTTCAGGGGTTTTTAAATGATTTTCTAATGGAAGTGTTAGAAAACCAGCTGTTGTTTCAGAGCTTGGATTCAGCATCAGGTGAAGACTTACCCTTTCTCATTGTCAGCTGGCACCAGCCTTTTCTCTGAGGACCCCACTGCGAGGATGCAGGCTTGAGGTGGATTGATTATGGCAGAGAAATTCTTAATCCCATACATTCCTAAATTGGAAATTGTGAAAGTACCACCCTACGAGAAGAACACACCCATGGTCAGACTCAAAAATGCTGGTTTGTGTGGAAATGAGGAGACTGAGGGGAGGCTCACTGGGGTCTGCAGCTTCCTGATCTCTGTTTGGGTGAGCAGTGACAGGACTCAGGGAAGGGCTGGAGTTGTGTCAGGGAGGGTTGGGCTGGATATCATGACAGGGCCCTTCCCCCAGAGGGTGGTGGGCACTGAACAGGCTGCCCAGGGCAGTGGGCACAGTCCCAAGGCTGCCAGAACTCCAGGAGGGTTTGGACAATGGTGGGACTGCTGAGGTGTCTGTGCAGGGCCAGGAGTTGGACTGGATGATCCTTGTGGGCCCCTCCCAACTCAGGCTATTCCACCATTCCGTGATTACCAATCACAAAACAGCCTCTGCTCTGCCAGGGGAAATTGAAGTTGGAGATCAGAAAGAAATTCTTTGCAGAGAGAGTGCTCAGGCATTGGAATGGGCTGCCCAGAGAGGGGGTGGATTCCCCATCCCTGGAGGTTTTTCAGCTGAGCTTGGCCGTGGCACTGAGTGCCATGATCTGGTAAAGGGACTGGAGCTGGACCAAGGGTTGGACTTGATGATCTCGGAGGTCTTTTCCAACCCAATCCATTCTATGGATGTGGCACTGAGTGAGAATCCACCACATCTTGATCCAACCTTACTGTGATCCACCACATCTTGACCCAACCTTACTGTGATCCACCACATCTTGACCCAACCTTACTGTGATCCACCACATCTTGATCCAACCCTACTGTGATCCACCACATCTTGATCCAACCTTACTGTGATCCACCACATCTTGATCCAACCTTACTGTGATCCACCACATTTTGATCCAACCTTACTGTGATCCACCACATCTTGATCCAACCTTACTATGATCCACCATATCTTGATCCAACCCTACTGTGATCACCAGCCCAGGGCACTCCGTGATCATAGTGGGATTCGATCAAGGGTTGGATTTTGATGATCTCAGAGGTCTTTTCCAACCCAATCCATTCTATGGATGTGACGCTGGGTGAGAATCCACCACATCTTGATCCAACCCTACTGTGATCACCAGCCCAGGGCACTCCGTGCCCTGGGCTGGTGATCACAGTGGGGTTGGATCAAGGGTTGGACTTGATGATCTCGGAGGTCTTTTCCAACCCAATCCATTCTATGATTCTGTGATTAATTTGCACCAGCCAAGGGCATTGTGCCCGACAGCAGCCCCAGCTGCTCACCTGGAACTCGTGGGGCTGGAGTTTGCCTTCCCGGGCTCTGGCTGCCAGGGAAGCCACATCCTTGCTGATGGCAGCCAAGCCCTTGGTGTGGGCGTTGAACACGATGGGTGTGATGAGCCCGGCGGGGGTGCTGACGGCCACGCTCACGTCCACCACGTGGTTCCTGCAGCACACACAGCACACACTGCTGGTTCCAGCAGGGCAGCACCCAAAAACCCCCTCACAACTCTTCAGACAACCCCAAAACAATACTGATTTTGCCCCAATTATTTCACCTTGCACACCAGCCTTAGACTCAAAGTTCTTAGCAATGTAATGAAAACCCCTCGATGTTTTCCCTTCCTCAAATCCCAGCAGAATTTCTGCTCTTTTGCCACGAAGTCTCCACTGAACAAAGAAAGTTTTGGGCTTTGACAGCACCACAAACTTACTGCCGAATAACTGTGTCCATCCATGAAGAATTTGCCTCAGGCACCTTCAAGCATGCCAGAGCAGAAGCTTTAATTAGGAAATCATTGACTGAAAGCTTAATGTTATCCTCCTGCAAATGAAGAGATTGGAGGTGTCAGTTTGTCTCCTACACATCACCCCAATCAACGTGGGCAGTCACAGCCAGGCACCCTTGTTCAGAGAAAGGGTTAGAAAACAATCACACTCCTTGCAAGCATTAATAGTCAAAGATAATTTAGGAGGTGAATGCATCTCCTTCACAATTCATAAGGTACAGTAGTTTTTAATGTCTGGTTTTGCCCAAATTTGGCTTAGAATTATTATTTTGTTTAAATTTTCTACCCTTAAAAGCCTTTTGGCTCTGCTTCCCACGTGGAAAAATGGATTCCCCCCAAGGAGAGCACAGAGCAGCTCTCAGGGAAGTCAGGAATCAGCAGACAGTGAAAGGTCTGATTCTGTCACAGACAGCCCAGAACTGATCCCCAGCAGGTACAAAAGGCACTGAAAAGACTGTTTTCCCCCAAGCCAAGATGCCACACCACCAAAAGCAGGGTGGGCAAATGCTTTACCTGATTGAGTTCTTTCCTTAGCACCAGGATTTCTCCCATGTTCACATCGATGGAAAGGTAGTAGTGAGGTATTGTTTGTTTGGACTGCATCAGCCTCTGAGCAATGACCTGTGGGTGTGCAGTGGGAGGAACATCAACCACTCTGGAAAACTCAGGACTGAAAATCATGGGCTTGGAGAGGAACAACATGTCCTTACCCTCCGAATGTTGCTGATGGGGATGTCTGTGAAGGTCCCCTCGGGTGCTGCCACTGCAGCAGCTGCAGGAACTGCCCCTGGCACTGGAGCCTGGAGAGAACAACAGCATCACTCACAGAGCCACCCAAAAACCCACTGGAACTCCATGTGGGGGACAAGTGTTGAGGTCTTAAGAGAGCAGCAACTTCTACTCAGCCTCACCTCTCTAGTACCCACATGGCACCTCATCAGCCCTTTATCTGATCATTAAATGTACCCACATGGTTCCATAAGCCCTGTGTTTGACTATTAAATGTATTTCATTTTCACTGCCCTGCCAGCAGCACACACAGCAACACCTCCACCAGCTCACAGAAAAGACAAGCCATCAGAACACATTTGGGGCAACAACTGGTGCAGGCTGGTGGTTCCTAAGTCTGCCTTTCCTTCTGATCCCCCCTTTTCAGCACTGCTGGGTCAGTTGGGACTGGGCTGACCTCAATTCAGAACCAAGTGAAGGGCTGGGAACACACAATTTTTTTTCCTCAGTGGAATATCAAAGGAACAAATAAAGGAAAAAAGTTCCATCTGTGTCTCTGACAGGTTAAGCAATGCCAGTGCCATGTAGGAACTGCACCTCTACAGAGCATTTCCACTCCTGTCACCTCCATCCTCACACACTTCCAGCACACTCACTGGAGCAGCCTTTGTTGGCACAAATGACTCCACATCTTTCTTGGTGATTCTGCCATCTGGTCCAGTACCTGAGAGAGTCAAAGAAAATGCAACAGGATCTCAATTATTTGCAACAGGGCTTTGCTTCTAAAGGTACCACTTTAGTTCAGCAGAGAGAAATCACTTAAAACAACTCCTGGACTAAGGACTCACAGATCTACAGGGACAGACACTTGACAGTGAGGGAAAGGAAGAGGAAAGGAAATGTACCTTTCACTTGGGCAAGGTCAATTCCTTTTTCTGCTGCCAGTTTCTTTGCCAAGGGACTAACCAGGATCCTTCCTGTCCTGGGAGGTGGCCCAGCTGTGGGGGCTGCTGGGGTGGGAGCAGCAGCAGGCTGGGGAGCAGGAGCAGCTGCAGGAGGTGCCACCACCTTAACAGAGGAATCAAAGCCATCAGTGGAAGGTACAGCATGTGAGCTGGCCCAGGTAATTACCAGCCAAGAGAATAGCAAAGATAGTCACAAATCAGAAGGAATTTTCAAATTAAGAAGAGTTTCCCAGTGCCAGAAATTAAATCAGAAACTCCATGGGAAGGAGGCAAACTGAGCTGCTGGACCATACACCAAAAACTTCAGGTGAACTAAAGGAACTTGTGCTCCCCATTCTCAAGGATTAGAGGCACTAAAACTGGGACAAGCAACAGACTGGAGAAGAAATCACAATGAATGAGATCTGCTCTGGTTTTTGGAGGGCAAACCAGTGATCACTTCTCCCAGCACATGGATCAGCCTTGCAATCTCAAAGCAGAAACATTACTGGTGAAGCCAAAGCTTCACACTGTCAAACCAGCACAACATTTCAGATCAGACCTCTGAGTGGTCCCCATGAGTTCCCTCCCGTGCCCAGAACGGTCCTTACTGGTGGAGGAGGAGGAGGAGGAGGAGCTGGTGCCTTCATGTCAGTCACTGCAGCAGCCTGGTAGTCAGCAAAGGCTGGAATATCAGCCTCTTTCTCCACAATGATGCAGAGAGGAGTTCCTAATGGCACATCTCTTGTCCCTTCAGGCACCAGGATTTTGGCCAAGTACCCTTCCTCCTGCACTTCAAAGCCTGTAAGGGACAGAAACAACACTGCTTTGGTGCCTGATGCAGCTGAAGAATTCCTCTGGAGGCTCTGGTAGCTAAAGCCCTGTCTGTATTTAGTGGCAGAGAACCCTTTTCAGCACAACTAGCAGGGAAACCTCTCCATGTTGCCAAGAAGGACTGATGAGGAAATAGGAGTGTTTTGAGGAGCTCCAGTGTCCTGTTTTAGCTGTCCCACAGCAGGCAGAGAACAGCTGGCACAGGCTACTGTGGATGCTTTTAAGGGGTCCCTTCTTGGCTTTGGACTCACCTATTGTGGCTTTATCTGTCTCAATTTCAGCCAGTAAGTCCCCCTCATTCAGCTTCTCCCCAACCTTCTTCTCCCACCTCTGCACTGTGCCCATTGTCATGGTGGGTGACAGGGCAGGGAGAGTGACCTGGCAAGGCAGAGAACACAAGACAATCAGATCCTGGGACTCCAGAAGGATCAGGAACACAGTTTTAACCCCTGACAGATGATGCCAACCTAAAGAAGCAGCCAGGCTTTAATGCACTCCTACATGTGGCTCCCTGACAGCAGAGCACAGAGCTGGCCCACAGTGCTGCTCTGGCTTCTCTCAGCAAGGCCTGAGCAAAGAGCAAGAGCAAAGAGCAAGAAAAGAAACCTCTGCATCAAAATAATCATTCCCACCATCCCTCTGGATGCACTTGCTCCCTGCCAGGCTAAAAGGAAGGCTGAAGCAAAGTCACTTTGTCCCTGACAAACACATGGGGAGCAAAACTGGACAGATGAAGCAGGCAGAGGGAAGTGTAGTAGCTGAAACACAGACTAAGAGGACATTAATTAAGTCTTTAATTACTGGCTCTGAGTAACAGCTCAGACACACCAGTTCCCACATGATTTATCTGCAGGTTCAGGTTTAGTATTTCAAATTTTCTTTTTCAAAGGAATGTCACAGCAACACTGGCACAAAGTGCTCAGAGACAACAGTGAATGTCCACTGCAATATCCAAGCAGGGTAAAAAGATTATCCACAAACCCAACTCATTGTCAGTCACCCACAACCCCATCTGGTGTGTTCATCAGAGTATCACAGACTGAGCTCTGCTCTAAGCAGGGCCTGCAGGGCTTATTCACACCAAACCTGAGGGCTTTTTATACCAGAGCTGTCCAAATAAAGCAAACACAGCAGGTTTTCCAAGACAACAACCCTGCAGAGACAAGTCTTCCCTCCACCAGCAGCTGGGAAGCTGAAATAAATCCCTGCAGAAAGTGTCCTGGGATGTCCCCAGACTCCTGCTTTAAGCACACAACAATTCAAGTGGCACATGGCCCTGCAATTATAAATTTCCACTCCACAGAGTTTATATGACAAAAATACCCTGAGATGAGCTCAGTTGGTTAAAACTTGGTTGCAATAATGCCAAGGTCGTGGGTTCAATCCCCTCTGTGGGCCACTGACTGAAGAGTTGGACTCGATGATCCTTGTGGGTCCCTCCCAGCTCAGAACAGTCTGGGATTCTGTGAAAATGCCCCACAGGCAGCAATGCAGTGGCAGAGAAAGAGCACAACAAGCCTTACATCAGAAGCAACACTGTCCTACCTGCATGTGAGGAGGGTAAGAGCTGCCAGGAGCCTGAGGAGAAGGCTGAGGTGGTGGGGAGGGAGCTGCAGCTGGAGGGGGAGGCACTGAGGCTGTGGGGGGAGCAGCTGCTGCAGCATCCAGGGTGTAGTTTTTAAAGGCATCAATATGTTCAGGCCTAGAAGGAAACACAGAGCCCCAAAGCCAGTCAGGGGATGCTCCCTAAGCCTTTCACTCAAGGCAAGCACCAAGAGAGAGGATTCAAATACATACTTTTCTACTGTGATGCATATTATGGCCCCAATAGGAACATCCCTCGTTCCTTCTGGCACCAGGATCTTGGCCAAGTAGCATTCCTCCAGGCTCTCAAAGCCAACTGTTGCCTTGTCTGTCTCCACCTTCGAGAGAGAACAGGGCACTGTGAGGGACTGGTGAGCCCAGAGCTCCCAGGCAGTGCTGGCAGCACCAGGGAGGGGGCACGGGCACCCCACGGGCACCCAGCCCAGGTACCTCTGCTATGAGATCCCCCTCGCTGATCTTGTCACCCTCCTTCTTCTCCCAGCGTGCGATGGTGCCCATCTGCATGGTGGGGGACAGCGCTGGCAGGGCCACCTGGGGGGACAGGGCAGTGTCACTGCAGCAGGGACACACAGGGCAGGGATGGGCCCTCAGGAGGGGGGTACAGACCTGCTCAGGGTCAGGGCCACCTGGGTGGGACAGGGCAGTGTCACCGCAGCAGGGACACACAGGGCAGGGATGGACCCTCAGGAGGGGGTCAGGGCCACCTGGGGGGACAGGGCAGTGTCACCACAGCAGGGACACACAGGGCAGGGATGGGCCCTCAGGAGTGGGGCAGGGACCTGCTGGGGGTCAGGGCCACCTGGGGGGACAGGGCAGTGTCACCACAGCAGGGACACACACAGGGAAGGGATGGACCCTCAGGAGTGGGGCAGGGACCTGCTGGGTGGGACAGGGCAGTGTCACCACAGCAGGGACACACAGGGCAGGGATGGACCCTCAGGAGGGGGTCAGGGCCACCTGGGGGGACAGGGCAGTGTCACCACAGCAGGGACACACACAGGGCAGGGATGGACCCTCAGGAGTGGGGCAGGGACCTGCTGGGGGCAGGACAAACACCCCAGGACAAACCCTCCTGGGTGCTGAGGGGAGGCTGGCACAGCCTGTGCCACCCCTGAAGTGCCCCAGGCCAGGCTGGAGCAGCTGGGACAGTGGCAGGTGGCCCTGCCCAGGGCAAGGTGGGTGGCACGAGATGGGCTTTAAAATCCCTTCCAATCCCTGAACATGCTGGGATTCTGTCAAGGGTTATACAAGGGCAGGTCTGGGTCTGCCAAGGGACCAGGAGAGGTGCAGGGACAAAGCCCAGCGGTGACAGAGGGGGTGGCACTCCATGGTGGCACAGGAGGCAGGGGCAGGACCTGCGGGAGTGGGGACAGAGCCATGGACTGTTCTCTGTGCGGGGTGAAAGGTTTGGGATGAGGCTGCCCAGGGAGTCACCACCCCTGGAGGTGTCTGGGGACACCGGGGGGGCATGGAGGGGACACCAGGGGGATGAGGGGACAGTGAGGGGACACCGGGGGGATGGAGGGGACACCGGGGGGGTGAGGGGACAGTGAGGGGACACCAGGGGGGGATGAGGGGACACCGGGGGGGATGAGGGGACAGTGAGGGGACACCGGGGGGGATGGAGGGGACACCGGGGGGGATGAGGGGACAGTGAGGGGACACCGGGGGGGATGGAGGGGACAGTGAGGGGACACCGGGGGGGATGAGGGGACAGTGAGGGGACACCGGGGGGGATAGAGGGGACAGTGAGGGGACACCGGGGGGGATGGAGGGGACACCGGGGGGGATGAGGGGACAGTGAGGGGACACCGGGGGGGATGGAGGGGACACCGGGGGGGATGAGGGGACAGTGAGGGGGGTTAAGGGACACCAGGAGGGGATGAGGGGACACCAGGGGGATGGAGGGAACACCGGGGGAAATGAGGGGGCACTGGGGGGATGGAGGGGACACCGGGGGGGAATACCGAGAGAGGGACGAGGGGACACCGAGAGAGGGACGTGGTGACACCAGGGGGTACTGAGGGGACACCAGGGGAGACCGAGGGGACACCGGGAGGAGATGAGCGGACACTGGGGGGGACATACCGAGAGAGGGACGTGGGGACATCGGGGGGTACTGAGGGGACACCGGGGGGGACCGAGGGGGCAGCAAGGGGCTGAGGGGACACTGGGGGGAATGAGAGGACCCTGGGGGGGGATGAGGGGACACCGAGGGCCCCCGGGGCCGTGCCTCACCTTCTGGTGCGCCGGGAGGCTGCAGCTTCGCCGCGGGACCAGCCGAGTGTCCGCGGGCGGCAGGAGCGGGCGCAGAGCGGGGCGCCCCCAGGCCGGGCCGCGCCGGGCGGGGCCGGGGACAGGGACAGGGACAGGGACAGGGCCGGGGCCAGCGCCGGGGCCGCCCCCACACAGCGCCCGCCGCGGCCGCGCCAGCGTCCCCGCCGCGCCCCGGGACACCCGCCGAGCCAACACCCGCCACATGCTGGGCCGGGCCGGGCCGTGCCGGGCTGGGCTGGGCTATGCTGGGCCGAGCCGGGCCGGGCCGGGCCGGGCTGGGCGATGCTGGGCCGGGCGGAGCCGCGCGGTGACCTCCGTGCGGGCGGCGCGACACGGCGCGACACGGCGCGACACGGCACTGCCGTAAAGCGCGGGCGGCGGGGAGGGACCCGCGGGGGCACCGCCCCGGGAAGGGAGGGACGGGATGGGAATGGGATGGGATGGAACGGGATGGGAATGGGGTGGGATGGAACGGGATGGGAATGGGATGGGATGGAACGGGATGGGAATGGGATGGGATGGAACGGGATGGGAATGGGATGGGATGGGATGGGATGGAACGGGATGGGAAGGGGATGGGAAGGGGATGGGAAGGGGATGGGAAGGGGATGGGAATGGATGGGAGGGAATGGAACAGGGTGGGAATGGGATGGGAGGGGATGGAACAGGGTGAGAATGGGATGGGAGGGAATGGAACAGGGTGGGAAGGGGATGGGAGGGGATGGGAGGGGATGGAACGGGATGGGAATGGGATGGGAATGGGATGGGAATGGGATGGGAATGGGATGGGAGGGGATGGAACGGGGTGGGAATGGGATGGGAGGGGATGGAACAGGGTGGGAATGGGATGGGAGGGGATGGAACTGGAGCGGGGTGGAACGGGAGGGGATGGGAATGGGATGGGAAGGGGAAGGGATGGAACTGGGTGGGAATGGGATAGGGGATGGAACTGGAGCAGGGTGGAACTGGAGGGGACCGGAATGGGATGGAACGGGAATGGAAGGGGACGGGATGGGATGGAACTGGACTGGAGTGGAACTGGAGGGGATGGGAATGGGATGGGAGGGGATGGAACCAGACCAGGGTGTGCCGAGACCACCCTGCATGGGACGGGAGGGGAATGGGATGGAATGAGATGAGATGAGATGAGATGGGATGGGATGGGATGGGATGGAACAGGATGGGATAGAATGGATGGGGTGGGATGGGATGGGACAGGACAGGATGGATGGGGCGGAATGGAATGGGATGGGGCAGGATGGAATGGGATGGGATAGGATGGATGGGGCAGAATGGGATGGGATGGAATGGAATGGGGCGGGATGAATAGGATGGGATGGGATGGGATGGAATGGGGCGGGATGAATAGGATGGGATGGGATGGGGTGGGATGGGATGGGGTCAGGTGGGATGAATGGGATGGGGTGGAATGGAATGGGACGGGGCAGGATGAATAGGGTGGGATGGAATGGGATGGGATGGGGTGGGATGGGATGGGGTCAGGTGGGATGAATGGGATGGGGTGGAATGGAATGGGACGGGGCAGGATGAATAGGGTGGGATGGAATGGGACGGGATAGGAGCCTGGGGTCTGGAGCAGCTGGGGGGGCTCATCCTGGAGAACAGGAGGCTCGGGGGGGACCCTCTGGCTCTCCAGAATTCCCTGCCAGGACGGGGAGCCGGGAGGGTCGGGCCCTGCCCCAGGGCACAGGGACGGGAGGGAAGTTTGGACAGCAGGAAGGAGGGATGCAAACACAGCCAGGGGTGGCAGAGCCTTTGCTGTGGTGCCAGGGAGAGGATGAGCAGCCACTGCAATGAGCACAAGTTCCACCTCAACATGAGGCAGAGTTTCTTCCCAGGGAGGGCATGGAGTTTTCCTCCCTGGAGACATCCCAAACCCAGCTGGAATTCCTGTGGCACCTGCTCCAGGTGCCCCTGCCTGGGCTGGGGGTTGGACTGGGTGATCCCCAGAGGTCCCTTCCAGCCCCAGCCACTCTGGGATTCTGTGATTTCTCCAGTGGGTTTTGTTGCAAGTTACAAGTATGAGAACAGGAAATTATTTCTGTCAAACTGTCCTCAAAGTGAAACAAATGTGAAAATTCTGGGATATGATACTGAGAGCACATCCCAGAATAAACCCACTGGATCAGGGTTAGGGCAGTGCCAAAATCAGGAGCCTTGAGCTCCCTCCTAGAGAGTGAAGCTGTGAGAAAAATCAGTATTTTTGCTGCTTATTAAAGCTGGCAAAAAGGTAAAACCCAGCAGTAACTAGTTGGATTTCCATAGTAAAAAAATAAAAAAAAAATTACAAGCCCAGTGTTGTGTTGACAGAAGACAATACAGAAGCTTTGAGCAGCCCCCAGGAAATGAGTCAAACAGAGTATAATGCGTGCAGAAATATACAGAGAGCACTTGCACTGTATAAAAATATCCACAGTCCTCAGACAAATGTAAATCAGTACAAAATAATTGCAAGAACATGTTTACAAAAGGACAAGTTAATAGAAAACAGTAAAAGCAGGTTCCCCCTCTCCCAGCCTCATGCAGAGGAGGGTCACAGGTGCTGAGCCCCTGACTCACCATTTGCCCCCCAAACCCACAGTGGCTGCAGGGACAGGCAATGCAGAGAAGCAAAACCACAAAACCAAAGAGAAAATCCCACCCTGGGGGATTTTAGGGCTCGTTCTTTCCCAAGGAAGTTGTTCCCTGATCCTCCAGGATTCAGCCTGGCAGGGGGCTGGGTGGGTCAGTGCTGGGTGGCCCTGGCAGGGAGGGGACAGCAGCACAGGAGGGACAGAGGGCAGGGCAGGGCTGCAGGGACAGCTCAGGTCCCCCTGGGAACTCCCCTGGCCAAGAAACAAGCACCAAGATCCCCAGTCCCTGTGGCCACAGAGCCAAGCCCGGGGGCCCTGGGAGTGAGAACAGCTTTGGGGAGGAGTGGGGAAAGCAGGGCTGGGAGATGGAAGCCTGAGTGTGGGGACAGGCTGAGCTTGGCTTCAGACCATGCACAAACCCTCCAGAAGGCTCTCCCCTCCCCTGGACAGACTGTCAGTCTGGAATGTCCCCAAAGTCCACTCTGCTCCTGGCAGCACGTGCAAGTCCACGACACAAGTTGGTCCAGCCTTCACCTCCCACAATCCAGGGGCTTCTTCTGCCTCAGGAAGGCAAAGCTTCACATTTTTTTTCCATCAGTGCATGTTTATGTAATACCAGCACAAGAAACCAGACTTGCAATGCCCAGGTGAGTGTGCAGCACATTCTGCAGGGGTGGAGGAGCAGGAGAAGGAGCAGAGCATCATTAAGGCCTCCAGGGTTGAGCTGACAGGACAAATCCAGGTGTTTCCTTCCCACAGACCTGTCGTTCCAGTCCCAGAACACCTCCTGCCCTCGGGCACGGGAGGGCAGGGGCCAGGTGTCCATGCACACAACATGCACTACCCGTTGCTTGCAGAGAGGCTGGTTTTTGGCAGCTTGAATTGGCTCCTTCCAGCTCTCAGCCTCGCTGGTCCACCCTCGGAGCTCGGCAGCCCGTGACAGGTTTCCATAGCAACGAGACTTGGAAGCTTCATTAATTCTCCCCATGGTCTTCTTCCACCCAGGCCACGATTTTCCCCTCCCAGCCAGGAATGATGTCATCGTCATGGAATACCTGCAAGGAAAGGGAGCCCAGTGGGGTCTGGGCACTCTGTCCTGCAGTGGGAGCAGCAGCAGAGGCATCAAAACATCCCATTTTAGCACCAGAGGAGCTTCATCTACAGTTGTGAAAACAGGCCAGTGGGGACAAGTTCAAACACATCATCAGTTTAGGAGTGAGGTGACAGTCCCCAGGGCTGTGTGGTGGCACCGAGCCCAGAGCAGTGACAGCTCAGTCCCACATTTACCTCCTCCAGCTCAGACTCCCCCACACAGCCCAGAGAACACGGACACGAGGGATGGTTCACACACCACTCACCTTTTCAGGTTTTAGGCAGAAAACAGACCAGGCCTCTTTAACCAGTAACTGGCAAGATTATTACTGGTTTTTTGTTTTTATTTTGACAGAAAAGGTAAACTAAAGATAGAAAATATGCCTTTCCTGATCCAGACTACAGTCTGCAGCTGTTGCTGCTGGATGTTCCCAGACAGGGTGACCCTTTGCATTTGTCTTAATCAATTTGTGAAGCAGGAACTATCCCAACAACCTTTAAGGGATCCAACCCACAGCAACAGCAGCCTGAGCATGAACAGGGCTGTAATGCAGCACACAAAGGAAACCACAAACACAGTTCTCTCTGAAAAACCTTTAAAAGGAAGCAGGAGGGTAATTTTTTAATACAGGGTCTCCCATTGCAACAGGTTTTATGCAGCCTGGGAAGGGCAGTCTGGGTTTTGTCCCATGCTCTTTGCCCAAGATTGCAGTTGCAATCACATTTGTGGAGTTGCTCTGGATGGGCATCAAAACATCCCATTTTAGCACCAGAGGAGCTTCATCTACAGTTGTGAAAACAGGCCAGTGGGGACAAGTTCAAACACATCATCAGTTTAGGAGTGAGGTGACCACGGTCCCCAGGGCTGTGTGGTGGCACCGAGCCCAGAGCAGTGACAGCTCAGTCCCACATTTACCTCCTCCTTGACTGTGCCAAACTCTGGATCCAGGGCTTTGAAGTGGTACCTGTGGGTTCCCTCCCGATCAATGGCTGCCTTGAAATCCTTCAGAGTCACTTCCCCTAACCTGCAAGGGCAAACAAACCCCTCATGGAGAGCATGGGAGAACATTTCCAAGCCAGTGGTCTGAAATCCAACGGCCAGGTTAAAGCACAGCAAACCTGTGCTGGCTGGGACCACTGCCAGGAGATGGCAGAGGTGTCCTGGGGGGCACAGCAGTGCCAGCAAGGCCCAGCCTCACCTCTTTGGTATGCTGACCATGAAGGGGGTGAGGGAGCGGTCGGTGAAGTACAACACTTTGGTGCAGGCACTGGTGCTCATCACGGGGGTGCTGTGAGAGTGAGGCAGCTCTGCAAAGCATCAAGGCACTCGTTACACCCAGGCAAAGCCCCCTCTGTGCCCTCCCCATCTCCCCCCTCTCTGGGTGGGGGTCCTGCACTTCTCTTTGCTCGTTTGTGTTTCTCCAACTCCTGCCCTGTGTCCTGCTCCCTGCAATGTGCTGGGATGAGTCAGAGTCACTGAGGGACTGTGTTTTTAAGGCTCCTTGAATGCAGAAAACACCTGGAAATGTGTTGTCAGAAAGGGCCGTGCTGTTATGCAGACATGTAAACACTGAGGGGGGAACAGGCAAAGAGGGAACTGTACGGTTATCTGTGCCCACTAGATGGTGCAGAGCAGCAGGAAAGCTGGAATAACATCCCATTTCCCACTCATCCCAGTGATTGCCATGGTTATTTATACTGCAGCACCACCAGTGGCCCAGACTCCCACTGTGCTGGTGCTTTGCAAACAAGATGTCATCGTGTGCCCCCTTCCCTCTGCAGGGAACCCTGGGCTGGACAGCCACAGGAAGGGATGGGACCTGTGCAGGTGGAGCTGGGGAGGGGGCACATTCCCAAGGGGGAGGCAGAATTCCGAGGGGGAGGCAGAATCCCGAGGGGGAGGCACATTCCCAAGGGGGAGGCAAAATCCAAAGGAGGTAGCAGAATCCCAAGGGAGTGGCAGAATCCCAAGGGGGAGGCAGAATCCCAAGGGGGAGGCACATTCCCAAGGGGGAGGCAAAATCCAAAGGAGGTAGCAGAATCCCAAGGGGGAGGCTGAATCCAAAGGAGGTAGCAGATTCCCAAGGGGGTGGCAGAATCCCAAGGGGGTGGCAGAATCCCAAGGGGGAGGCACATTCCCAAGGGGGTGGCACATTCCCAAGGGGGAGGCACATTCCCAAGGGGGAGGCACATTCCCAAGGGGGTGCCATGCCCCAGGCTCTGGCCAGGAAAAGCTGGATTTGGAGGAGCTGTGAGGCACTTACTGGATTTGGGAGGCCAGGAGTCTCTGCACTCGTTTGCTGCTCTGCTGGCTGGTGATTTCCCCCGGATCTAGGGTGAAAGCCAAGCCAGTGAGGACAGAGCGTCCCTTCCAGCTGGAGCCCCCAGTGCTGCATGTGAGGGGCACAGGGTGAGGGTTCAGAGCCCTGGGGAGCCTTTACCCTCCTCTCCTGCCTCTTCTGCGTCTCCAGGCGGTGCAGGCGCTCCATGAGGCTGGCAATGCCCTGCTCCAGGCTGTCTATGGTGTGGTGCTGCGGGTCGTGCCCGCTGAAGCTGTTCCTGAGGCTGCGAAGGGCATCCCGAACCAGCTGCAAGTCGCTTGTCTGCCCAAGAGACCACGGGTCAGGCTGGCTCCCTCCCATCTAAACCACAGGCTCTTAGCAAGGGGAAATCTCCCTTAGGAAGGTAAAGGCTTCCAGGATATCTGGGAATACATCCCCCAGGTGCACTCACCCCTCGGTGGGCTGTGGGAGCAGCTCCTTTTCCTGCTGTCTGCAGAAAGCCATTGCTCTGGGCACTGTGGCTGCCATAAGCCATCACCTGTGCAGGGGGAGATGCAGGTGGGGCCACGGGGGATGTGAGTGTGGGAACCTCCCCAGAAATCCCAATGAATGAACCTCAGAATGACAGGACATGAAAGCTTTCCACATTAGAGACACAACTCCCAACTTCCCCCAGGTGAATACACTCCCTAAGGGATGTGCAGGCAGTGCCATGGGACAGACAGCAGGGCTGGCCTTGCCACCAAGACAGTTCCAAGTGCTCAGCACCAGGAGGGTCAGCAGGAAAAGGAGGAGAGAAGCCAAACCCTGGTGTAACCACTTGCCAGTGTCAGAGATGGAGCTGGAAAACAAGAGCCTCAGGCTCCCACTGCCCTCACTGTTTCATCCCTTAGGATTGTGACACAAGAGGCTGAGTGCTCAGGGCTGAGAGCTTTGGCAGGATGGGTGTTCTGGGGGGTCTGCCTGCCTTGCTCAGGCACTGGCAGTGAGATTCCAGAGCCAGGTCTGTCTGGGGTGAGGGGGAGGATTCCTGCAGAACCACCACCCCAGCAGAGTGCTGTGTGCCCAAGGCTCCTGTACCTCCTCAGCTTCCCTCTTCATGCAGTGAGCCAGCAGGGCCTCCTTGTGCTCCAGCTCCCGCTCCAAATCCACCTGGGAGGGGAGCAGAGGGGTCACCACACCCTGAGCCACCCAGGTGAGTGCCAGGGCACCAGGGCAGCCCCCTGGTCTGTACCTGCTGGTAGCTGGCCTCGGAGAGCTGTCTGAGCATCTCATCCAGCTTGCTCTGGTGCTGCTGCAGGTGCCTGTCCTTCTGGCACAGCTCCTTCTGCAACACAGGGATGGGAATCAGCCTCTGAGCAAAGCCCACAGTCCTCTTCCCATGGCAGGGAAGGTCATGGCATCTGGCAGGATGGTGGCTGCACAGTGTGTGTCCTTTAGCCAGATGTTACAGCCAAGTGTCAGAGGGTTTGGTTTTGAAAATACAGGTCAGGTTGTTACTGCCCAGAGTCCCCTTGCCCAAAGATCCACTACCAAGAGAGATTCCTGAGGGATCAGTGAACAATCTGACAGGTTTCTGCACAAGTGTTGGACACTCAGCCAGCCACCACAGAAAAAATATGACAATAAAAGACCTCCTATAAAAATCTGTGGGCAGAACACAGAACATCTGAGCCCTCCACCTCATTACAAACATCCATCCATGACTATTGCAACTTATTCATTATCCACAGTGCCACTGCCAGAGGCAACACACAGAAAATCCCAAAGCTGAAGAACCACCAGATGCTGCCCCCAGAGCCCCCAGGGAAGGGGTTCCATTACTTTGTACTCTGCCAGGAGCCTGTTCCTCTCCTCCACCTTCCTCTGAAGATCAACCTGAAATGAAGCACAGGTGTGACACAGGTGTTCCTACAGAGTCACAATCCCTGCCCCCTGTGCCAAAGGGTGACCCAATATCTGCAGAGTTCAGGGCAGCTGCTGTCTGGGCATGGCAATTCTGGGGCAGGACAGTCCCTGCCTTGCTCCTCTCTCTCCAGACACTGCCCATGGCCTGCCAAAACAGTGCCACCAGCTAACCCAGGGAGCCCCTGAAGGAGGAGAGATGCAGCTGCACTGAAAGCATCAGGGAGAGCCTCTCCCTGTTCCATCTGGAGGTCTGGGAGGACAGGAGGTGGGAGTGAAGGTCAGCAATCTCCAGTCTCACACTGGCCAGAGCACTGGGTGCAGTTTGGCCTGTGCACAGCCCTTTGACTGCTTGTTCCCCCTCCCACAGCCCCAGGGGCTCTGCTGCACCACCAGCTCAGCCCAGGGGCTGTTGGAGCCCCAGGGCCACCAACCCCCTCCTGAAATAACCTCAGCAGCAGCAGGGACTCACATTCTGGTTGTGCAGCTCCTCCTTGTCCATGTTGGCTCTGAGCAGCTCCTGCTTTAGCTGGAGGACTGCAGCATCCTGCTGAAGGAGCCTCTGCTGGAGGGCATCCTGGCAAGAGATGCTCTCAGTAGGAAGGTGCAAGGAGGGCACAGACCCCCCTGGGGGGTGAGGGACCCAGCCCAGTGCCCACAACACTCAGGGGCCACTCAGGGAATAAAGGAGAGCAGGAGGGGTACAGAAACCTGCCCAAAAGCCTCTCACCCCTCCAGGCTTTCTCTTACCCAAAAGTGATTTCCCTGCCAACACTCTGGCTCTTGGGACAGAGGGATTTCTGTGCTTTGACCTAAAGCTCCCACTCCAGAAATGGCCTAACCCTGGTTCTTATGGAGAAAGTGGCTGTGCCCTTGGAGGGTGTTTGGTGCCCTCAGCTCGGGATGCAGCCACACACCAGAGGGCACAGAGAGGCCACGGCCAGCCCAGGACACAGGGACACTTAAGCTCTCAGTGTGACCTAATTGTGCAGTGAAATCCTCTCTGGAGAGGCCAAAGTCAGGACTAATTGTGCACCTTTCACTCAGTGTCACCCAGGAGCAGGAGCTGCACCTTGGGCAGCTGCTCTGTTTGCTCCCTCCCAGGAGCCTGAGAGGCAGCTCTAAAAATACCCCTGCTCAGGAGGAGATTATCAGAGTGCACAACTCCAGAGGGAGAAGCTGAGCAGTTCCTGAGGAGGACAAGGATACCCCTGGCTCTTCTTCCTCTGCTGTCAGGAATTAGTTCACTGGGCCAGTGTGTGCACCCCAGGACAGAGGAGTTAAAGTGGCAGAGCCATGAGAACCAGGCAGGCAAAATCTGCCTCATTTTCTTTAGGAGAAACAGAAAAAAAGGTGGAAATTTGACCACAATCCTACAAGACAGGACAGAACCCAGGAGACCCAACTCCCTGTACCTGCCTTAAGCCAGAAAAAGCCCTGTAGGATCCTCCCCTTCCAAGCCCCCCAACACAACCCCCTCCAGACTGAGGTTCCTCAGAGGTGTGTGGTTGCTGCTGGCCCTGCTCAGGAGCTGCAGCAGACTCCAAAGCTCTACTATTTATATTTGAAATGTCCCTTTCCTCACCTTTATCCCCTGGAGGTTTCGAGCTTCTTGTTTGTATTTCAGCAGCTCCTTCTGCAAAATGCAAGACAATTTGATTAAATGTGCCCTTGTCACCCCTTCAAAACCCCCCCAAAGCCAGAGGTCCCTGTCTCCAGTCACCTGCTGCAGGAAAAAAAAGCACATCCCACCTTTCCCCACAGACCCACGAGCAATTCAATGAGGTCAACCATGACAAAGAGCTGAGCAGCTCCCTTAACTCCTGTTATAAGAGTTCTGAGAAAAAAATTATACTTAACCCCCCAAATCTGTCCTTCAGGGCAACATCAAAGCTGGGAAACCAAAACAAAGCCAAGACATCCCCCCAGAATCAGAACTGGTCTCAGAGCTCTAACATAACATCTCCCCCAGGTTGCCCACCCTGCCCCATCCTCACCCCATTTCCCTTCCCAAAAAACCATCAAATAGGACAATCTGCAAACATCTCTTGGCCCAAACTCTCTCTGCCCTCCATCTGTTGTCCTCTTACCTTTAAGTCTTGATTTTCTTCCACACTCTGGTCCAGGCGACTTCGGATTATGATCTGAAGGCAAAAACACCCTCGTTGTTGTTGTGCCACCCCTGCCAGGGGCACAGCAGGGCAGAGGGCAGGGGGTGTAGGGACAGAACTGAGCTCACCAGCTGCTCCTCAGGGCAGGCTCCACGTTCACTGAGCTCAAAGGACCCTTCCTGCTCATCCTCAGGTAGAGACCCATTGAGCAGCAAAGCCTGTGAAGATAAAGGAAAAAAAAATATATCTCCTTTTCAGAGGTTTCAAAGGAAAAGTGATTGAGCTGCAGCTCTGGCCAACAGTCATTCATAGCAACAGTTTCATGTTCCATTTCTGATGGATTATTCCCCTCAAGAAATGAGTAGATTTTTTTTTTAGGAATGAACAAGAAGATTTATCCCCTGACAAAGCTCTCCCAGAGATCTGTCAGCCAATACTCTCCCCCACACAAAGACACCAAACAAGGACAACAACTCAGATTTTCAGGAGGTGGAAGTGTCTGTCTCAGTTTTAGCACCTTATAGGGTGTACACACATAAAATCCCCAATATTTCAATCAAACTCTCTCCAACTGGGGGCTCTTAAGGAGGAAAATCGATCAATCAAATCCAATTTCTTGGCTGGCAACATCAGCTGCCTCTGCCCCCTGCCAGGGGATGAAGGGGCAGCAGTGCCAGCTGCTCACCCTCCCTGGGCTGCAGAACAGGACATGCCAGTCCCCCCAGTGCCTCCTCTCCCTGCTCCCAGTGGGCACAGAATGCAACCAGATTTTACCAGGGAACCAAGGAATTTTTTTTTTGGGCTCTTTTGTGTCCTGCCCATTGTCCCCAGGGAAAGTGCCCGCCCAGCTGCCTGTGCCTCTCACACAGGCTCTGCTTTGTTTACTGGCACATAAATATTTACAATCCAAAGGCAGTGTCGTTCCCAGCACAAACAGAAAGGGATATTCCTGAGAGAGTTCAGGGTCTTTACCATATGGATCAGGGGCTCAGAGTTAAACACACTGGGCTGAGGGTCAGGGAGGGGCTGGAAGGGGCAGCAAGGAAAAGGTTCCACAGATAAATAGCTGTGTAGAGAATGTGCCAAATATGACAGTTCAGCCTCATTCATGGAAAGGTTGATGCAAGACTGTGACCCCTGATGAGCTCTGGGGATCTTGATTGATTTCCTGCCATGCCCTGTCTCTCTGCATTACTTCTGATCACAAATCACAGGGCACTGTCCCCTCTCTGAGGCTGCAGCAAAGCCTCCAGCACGTGGGAAAACACTGGGGCATCTTCACCCCCCTGCACAGGGGCACAGCAGCACTGGCAGCACACACAGGGCCAGCACAGCACCGTGGGACAGGGGGCAAACCAACCAAAAACCAGGCACAGTCACCTTCCAACACAGGCTCTGGTTTGGATGCTCTGCAGGGGTTCCACTCCACGCTGCCCTCAGTGCCCTCTGCCCTCCCACAGCCCACCCCAAGCACTGCAGTGAGGATTCCAATCTCCACTCCTCACTGGAAGCTTCTCCACACCCTTCCCTTCCAGGGAGGGAGAGGCAACACTGGCTGGCAAGAAAATCTCTTACCTGCAAACCCGAAATCATCTTCTTGGCTTCCTCCATCTCCTTTTCCAAGTGGTCCTGTTGTTCCAAAAGCTGCTCCTCCCATGAATTCTCCAAGTAGGACCCAGAGTTCCCTGCTTGCCACTCGGGCTGGAAGTGGGAATCAGCCTCTTCTGGAAGAGAGAGCAGCTGGATGTGGCCCTACAGAGCCCAGGAAAGACCTGCACCTCCCACTGCTACCAAGGCAGTTGCTCCAGGGCTCTGATCTCAAGAGTTTATGCCTCATTCTTCAAGCAAAGTAATATTTTCTACACACACAGATAGCCCAGATAACTTTGCATCTGATTTCTGGAGGTTTCAAAGCACAGCACAGGGGAACAATGTGGGACAGAAAATACCTGAGGGGGGAAAAAAGCAGCTGGGAGGTTTGAGGAGCAGCTCTTGGTTGAGGGGTGCACCAAGGGACTCTTCAGCAAGTTTATCCAACAAACAAGTCCCAGTGAAGCATCATCTTGCAAAGTACCTGTTTTAGTTTCTGGTTCTTCAGTTTGGAGGATCACAAGCCTTTCCTTCTCCTCTGATGGGGCTACACTGGATTCACTCTTTGCACTGTGGACTGGACTGGGTGATGTGAGGCTGCAGAGGAAAGAAGGAACAGCTGCTTTAGTGCTGATCAGCATCATCCTATTTAAAAGTGAATATTCAGAGGGGCTTGTTGAAACTAAGAATTATCTGCATGCTGGAGGAGCCTTTAACAAACCAAACCAGGCATGTAACTTTTGTCATGTCAGTGCCACAACAACCCAACTGATAACCACAAAGTGCCCCCTCATTTTTCTTTACAGAGAGTGAGTTTGGGATTGACAGCACAGAATTCAGACACACAGGGGTAAGACCCCACTCAGAAATAATTTGCTGCAAGCCTTTCCTCATACCACAAGCTGAACCAAAAGCCACCCTGGCTTCCTTCATCCCTTGCTCCAGCTTTCAGAAGCATCACTCCAGCTTGCAATCAAAACAGTTGTGAAAGTCAGATCCCACTCACTCTTGTTAAAACCCCCTGAGAGAATCTGCATATTTTCACTGGAGCCATCTCAGCTGACTGGGAGGGTCAAGGCATCTTTTTTTTTTTTTTCAGAAATTCTTCTTAAATGCATCACCCAGACAACACCAAAGGGTGGCTGAAGCTCAGTGACCCATTCAATGTACCTCGAAAGTCGCAGGGATTAATCCCTGCAAGTGTGAGCAGGAGTTAATTTTTCATTCTCCCCAACACAGAAACAAAGGGCAGAGAACAAAAAGAAAACACTGTGGAAATAATATAATAGGTTTAGAAAAAAAAAATGAGAGGCTCCAAGAGCTCTCTCTGTGCATCTTCCCAGCACTGCTGCTACGTGCCCTGCAATAGAGATGGAAATGACTTGCTGCTCCTGCCCCACTCCCACGGCCAGGGGAGCTCCTGCTCATTGATATTGCAGCCCTGCAGCCTGGTGCTCATGGGCCAGACCCTCCCCTTGTCAAGGGAAAGAGAAATGCAAGTGGAAGAACAACCACCCTTTTCTGGCATCTCCAACAGTCCTTCCAGGTGTGTGCATGGTGGTTAAAGAGTCCAGGGCACTTCAGGAATTTTAACTCCATTACAGCACTCCCTCACTGGGCCCAATTTTTATACACCATCTCTAACCAGCCCCCTGCTCCTGCTCGTTGCTGAATGGGGGCACAGCATAAAATCATGGTTTTGAAATTATGTTTATTCTATTGTTTGGGAGCCCAGGCAGCTGCATTTGGTTTGCATTATGTAATAAGGCTCAGAGGGAAGGATGAGACCTTCACACCACACTGGAGCAGGCAGCAAGCCCAGCTGATCCAACAGGGCCAGGCACTCCAGGAGGGATTTTACCTCCTTCTAGGAACAGATCTCAAAATTCCCATATTCTCAGCTGATATTCCAATGTGCCCTCACCCTGCTAAGGCTCTGCTGGTTCTCAGCCATGCAAAACATGAAAGGATGAGCTGTCCTAGAAAAAGCACCACCAGCAACTGCTGGGGGAGAAGGTGGTGAAACAGGGGTGGGCATGGAGCTGGAGAGGATGAGCAGGATGAAAAATCAAGGGGTTATGAGTCCAGAAATAACATTCCCCTCCTCCAAATCTGCCTCCCTCAGCTCTGGATCCACAGCCCAAAGCCAATATAAGGCATCCCAGGTGGGTCAAGCACACAGGGCTGCATAAGGGTTGGACTTGATCATCTCAGAGGTCTCTTCCAACCCAACTGATTCTATGATTCTATAACACAGACAGATTTACAGGTAATTCCTCGGACATTCCCATGCCCACAGATCCTTCCAGGCAGTTTTCCTCTTTTAAAGGGCCAATGGGCTCACATGGCATCAACAACCTCCCAAACATGCCAAGCAGTGCCAGTCAGGAGCAGATGAAGCAGCAGCACAGGTCAGGCTGCCTTAGACATTATCTCTGCAAAAACGCAGGTTTTCTGTCAGTTCAGACCCATCAAAGCACAAAATCCCCCCCGCTGTAATTTGCTCCTCCAAGTACACAACAATTCACACCCGAGCATGCAGGAATGAGGAAACCAAAGCTATTCAAGGCACATTCCCGATGCAAACTGTTCCACTTCATTCCCTTTGCCCCTTGGCTCCTCACCCCCATCCCCTCTGCCCTGAGCCCCTGACCTGCTCTGCACACTCAGGGCTTTGGGTACCAGCTCTCCCTTCTCCCAGCGCCCCATCCCTGCTGTTCCACACGCCAGTCGCGACAATCGCTCACCATTTGACCTGCTTCCCTCCCATGATCCCACTTTAACCTCTCGCCTCACAGAATGCGCTTCCCTGGGAGCCTCGGGATGCTCGATCCGGACATGCCTCGTCCCTTCACATGCTCAGCGATGCAGGGAGAGCGCGCCAGCTCCTGCCAAACTACTGGGGGAGGATGTGCGAGCCAGATCGCTGAGAAATCCACAGCAGAAACACGGGAAAAAAAAAAACAACACCAAAAAAAAACCCCTCAGGGTCTCCGCACGAATGGCAGATCCAGAGCCCCCATGAACAAGGTTGATTCCAGAGTCAGGGAATTCTGCAGCCTGCGTTCTGCTTTCGCTGCCTCTGCTCTCCCCGCGGGGTGTTGTTTGTCTCCGGCTGCTGCTGCATCTCGCCCAGCCGCACACGCTGCTGTGCCATCACATCTCCGGGCTGGAGGATCCATCCGGCTGGTCCTCAGCCCATCCCGCCAGCATCCCTGCAGGTGCCAGGCTGGGTGCCAGGCTGGGCAGCTCTCACAGCCCTGGGCAAGGCTTCCCTGTCCCCTCCCTGCTGTCCCTGCCGCTGTCACAGCAGCGGCTCAGCCTCCTCCGAGCGCGGCTCAGGCAGGGGGAGGGCGGCTGGTGGGAAGGGGAGGGGAAAGGGATGGGTGAGGGGCTCGGCAGCCTGGGAATCATCTGATTTGGGCAAATTTTCCATGAATCATTCCGGCTGCCTTTGCTTATTGGAGGTTTTGTCTCTGGGAATTCTGTTATTGAGGCTGTGAGGTCTGGGAGTGAGGAGGAAGCAGCGCTGGGATCAGATGGAGGGGGTGGATGGATGCACTTCATAACCACATCTCTCACTAATAAAAAAGCATCTTGTTGCTCTCAGCTGGTTCTCATAACTAAACTGGAGCAGCTCTCCCTGGAAGGGAACAGAAAGCATCTTGTTTTCATCCAGGACATCCCCAGGAGCTGGAGGGCAGAGGGCCATCATTGATCACTTCTGTAAAAGATTCTCACTGTCTTCTGTCCTATCAGCAAGAATATCCTCATTGTCTTATAGGCAGAGAATTCATGGCATTACGGGGGAAAAAAATAAAATAAAATAAAATCAAACCCATGGTTTGGGATGTGCAGAGAAATTTTCCCTCACCACCAAATCACAGCAAACAGCAGTTGCTGACAGTCCCTGATGGGGTAGAAGAGTAAATAAAACCCTGCAGCCCCCTGGAAGTGCAGGATGGTCAGGGAGGAGCATCGTGGGTCACTCACTGCCCCTCTGAGATCCCAGGGCAAGAGTCAAGGCCAAGGTCCTGTGACTTTAACCGTGAAATCCTGTTGCCAAGCCCAGAATTTTGACATGTCCCCCGGAGCAGCAGCCTCCAAAGCACAGTGCTGACATCATGTGGAGGCACCGCTCCAGCACTGCCTCTCTGCGAGCCTCACACTCTGCCAAACGCCTATTTATAAACATCCTCTCAGTGATGGACAACAAACTCGGGGCATGAGCACAAACTGTTGTATTTTTCTCCTCTGTTGGGCCAAGCAACCTCAGTTCTCAGGTAATACAGAGAATTATTTGTACTATGGAGCATAAAACTCAGCCTGGAAAGCCCTGTGGAAAGCTCCTGCCTGCTGAGAAGGCATCAGTGGCAATCTGGCCTTGGGAATTGAACCCCTCCATAGTTGAGGCACTCAGGGAGCAGCCCAGGCAGCAGCAGGAGGCAACAAAGCAGAGCTGGGGCTGACACTGGGGACAGGAAACTGGGAACCAGAGAGCTGCAGCTCTGCCCTCACATCTGCTCCAGATGGGATTAAATGGAGCAAAGCACTGAATCCATGGGGAGATCCAGTATGTTCAGTAACACAGCCCTTTGTCTTAAAATAGTTTCTTGTTCTCTGGGGGAAAAGGGCTCTCCTTTACCATGATGCAGTTTTTCCTTGAAAGCCATTTCAGCTCTCCCACATCCACTCCCTCTTCTATATCCATGAAAACAGTGACAGTAAAACACTTCACAAGGTCTTCATGTTGCCTCCTGGGGCTTCATCCTCCAGATCAGGCAGGACTCTCCATGCTGGGAATGCCCCTTTCCACCAGAGCTACCCAGATTAGGGTGAGAAGAACTGGCACATTAAGGAATGTCACACAAAGGAGCACAAGGGGACACACGTGGGCAATAAAGCCCCTTACCTGGAGGAGTGGGGCTCCAGGGGCACGTTCTGCTGCCCCTCATATTGCTGCACCAGTGCCCGGACACTCCAGTAGGGATTTTCAATCTCCTCATCCATGCTGCTGTTTCTGGGAATAATCACAGAATGAGGGAAGCCTCATCTTAGAGGAGCAGAAATTCCTCTTGGCTCCAGGAAAGGAAGATAGAAAGGCTAATGAAAGGAAGATGAGAAGGAGGGGACAGACAGGAAAACACCAGTTCTCCTATCAGGGTTCCCCATCCCATCTTCTTGGTGTGAGGGAAACACAGGAAAACAGGCCCTGCCCTTTTAAACTCTGACTAGAACAACTGCACGAGCTCTGGGAAGGCAAGAAAAAGAACAATCTGCAGACAGCACAAGGACTGGCTTAGCTGAACCACTCCTGGCCCAAGGCCTTTGCAAGAGAAACATTTAACACTTAGTTTTTCAACAAAATATCCCATTTCAACCTCATTTCCAAACTGCCTCATGGGTACTCCCTTGAGCCAATATCATATGGGCAAGTGACCTTCAGCTGTGTAAACTGAACCCTCAGCAGACCACCATCTGGTTTCCAGTTAAATGTCACTGCTATTATTATTATTATAATCTACACAGCACCTTTTCAAAGGGATTTTCAGAACTGTATGTGCTTTTCAGAATTACACATTCCTTGTGCACAAGGACCATCTCCCTCCAGCACCAGCAGAACTCGGCACACAACACCCTGAATCCACCTGGAGCTGTGAGTGTGACATTGGGATGGACTTGCCCATTCTCAGTGCCTCAGTTCTGGATGCAACTGCTCCAGATCCCTCACAGTACCTGGAGTTAAGACATGAGAACACAAGAATATCTCCAAAGAGACAGCACCAAGGGCACCGTGCTCAGCAGGGAGTGGGGAAATGAGGCAGCACAGTCCCTCTGCCTCGGCCTTCACTTGCTGTTCTTTTCCAGGCAGATAACAAGAGATCCAGCTGCCACTTTGCTGGAAGAGCTGCAGAGAGCCTGGGACAGCTGCAGCCCCTGCAGAGGCAGCCAGGGCAGGGCAGTGCTGGGGAGGGCACTATTGGGAGGGATAGCTGAGCCCCTGGAGAGGCAGCCAGGGCAGGGCAGGGCTGGGGAGGGCACTATTGGGAGGGATAGCTGAGCCCCTGCAGAGGCAGCCAGGGCAGGGCAGGGCTTGGGGAGGGCACTGCTCAGGTTTGAGGGATATCTGCAGCCCCTGGAGAGGCAGCCAGGGCAGGGCAGTGCTGGGGAGGGGAGTGCTGGGCAAGGCAGTGCTGGGGAAGGCACTGCTCAGGTGGCAGGGAACGCTCAGTCCCTGCAGAGGCACCCAGGGCAGGTCAGTGCTGGGGAGGGCAGCGTTGGTGGGGGCACTGCTCAGGTGGGAGGAATAGTTCAGCCCCTGGAGAGGCAGCCAGGGCAGGGCAGTGCTGGGGAGGGCAGTGCTTGGGGAGGGCAGTGCTGGGGAGAGCAGTGCTGGGGAGGGCAGTGCTCAGGTGGCAGGGATAGTTCAGTCCCTGGGTAGGCATCCAGGGCAGGGCAGTGCTGGGGAGGGCAGTGTTGGTGGGGGCACTGCTCAGGTGGCAGGGATAGCTCAGTCCCTGGGTAGGCATCCAGGGCAGGGCAGTGCTGGGGAGGGCAGTGCTGGGGAGGGCACTGCTCAGGTTTGAGGGATAACTGCAGCCCCTGGAGAGGCAGCCAGGGCAGGGCAGTGCTGGGGAGGGCAGTGTTGGTGGGGGCACTGCTCAGGTGGCAGGGATAGCTCAGTCCCTGGGTAGGCATCCAGGGCAGGGCAGTGCTGGTGGGGGCACTGCTCAGGTGGCAGGGAGCACACCAAGGGCTGCCTTACACCAGGAGCTGCCAGGCTAAAGATGCCCTGATTTCCAAAGGGGTTGTGCCCAGCTGTTCCATGGGCTGAGCTCCCACAGCCAGGGGACATTCCTTACCTGTGCCTGTGGCGGAGCAGCTCACGGCCGGAGTGCAGCACGTCCTGCCGGACATCAGCCAGGGCAGCCACTGCCCCCTGGGCCATGGCAGCGGCAGAGCGGGGCCTGTGGCTGCCCAGGGGCACTGCCCAGCCCTTGCCCACCGTGCCAGCCCCGCTGCCACCCACGGCTCGCCCCGAGCCTGGCTTGAAGTGAGCGGCCAAGGCCAGGATCAGCCTCATGGTGGACTTGAGGTTGCCTTCAACGATGTCTGCAAAATGCAAATGGAAAGCCAAGGTGATCATCGTGAGGTGCCACCCACAAGCAGCAAACACAACAGGACCAGGCAAGGAAAGGGCTGTGCTACAGCATTGGTGCTCAGCTCTGCTGGTGTTGGGCACAGCAAACTCTGCCACCTTCACATCCCGGGTTTGATGCTTAGAGCCTTCCCTGGGTGGCCATTTCCAGCTAATGATCCAGCACATAATTACTGAATGCTCACTGGAGAAGCTACAGCAGTTATTAAGGACTACCCACTGTCTCAGCACTGACTTCAGTTAGCACACAGAATTTCCTTTTTTTAAGATACAAAAGGCCAAAGAACAGCAATGTCTGTCTTCAGTGGCAGCACCATAAACTGCACCATAAACTGCTGGCAGCACCTTGCAGATGGTAACAAGTCAGTTTTAAAAATATCACACTGGCATTTCCCCCCCACAGAAACGGGCTCAGACACGCTGATCTCATGGCAAAGCTCAGCCATTCTTTCAGACTAAGGTTTTCCAAAACAGTGGAGTCAACTGAGACACACAAAGTCCTGACTAAGCCAAGCCACAGACATGTGGCTGTGCCTCAGGTCCCCTCCCTGCTCACAGAGATTCCATTTCACAGTAGCAGGTTTATACATCCTTTTTGTGAAAGATTCTGGGTCTGTGCTCCTCATTACCCCATTCCTTGAGCTTCTGAGTGCTCAGGAGCAGAAGAAAAGGCACTTTGGTTTCAGTGCTCTGTGCTGCTACCCCTGTCCTTCCTCCCAAACCACTTACAGAACCACAGGAGATAAAACCCCCAAACTCTCCCACAAACTAACACATTAACCTACTAATGCATTACCAGTTTGACAGAAAACAAAGCCAGGAACAGGCTCTGAGCAGCCAAACCCCTCTGGCCACCCCCAGGGTGGTACCTTTTGCTGATGTCTGGTGCATGCGGATCTTTTTTGAGGCCACAAACTGCAAGACTTTCTCCACATTTTCCCTCATCTCCTGCTGGCTGGCGGGGTTGACCTCAATGCCACTGAGCTTCTCACCAGCTAAAGGAGGGAGAAAAGCTTTGTCAGAGGAGAACTGAAGTGCTGGGTACCATCAAAGGAGCTGCTGGAGGTGCAGGGACTGATCTGATCTCTAGTCTGGGCACTGCAGGAGCCACATGTGGCTTCTTGTCCTGCTAACAAGGTGCCCAGTCCCAGGGATAACAGGGCTGGAGACTGTACTGGGTTTATTTGGAGGTGCCAGCCTTGTGGGAGTTAATATGGCCCCTGACAGGTTTCAGCACATCTGTTGTAACAGCCTCTAAACCAGAAGGGCTTTAATGGAATTGCACTGATGGTCTGCTTGGTGATTGTTTCCTTTCACAGCCACTGCCCCAGCCCCTCAAGCTCTGGCACCATCAGGAACATCTGCCAGGGTGCCTGACAGATGCCAGAGCCAAGGCAGCCTCCTCCACACCAGATCCAGAACTGCAGGATGAAAAACAGTGCCAGATGGCATCACTGACCTACAATCTCAATGAGCAGAGCAAGAGTGACTCCATCCCGCAGATCTTGTCTCAGGTCTTGGACTGGCTTCACTGTTGGCTTCTTCTTCAGCTGGGAATTCACCCAGGCCACATATGCCTGGAGCTGTTGCTGAAAATAGAAACCAAAACGCTCACACGTCACGGCCATTTCAGGGGAGGTCACACAGCTCTCAGTTTTCTCTTTCATCTCCACAGACCTCAGCCTTTTGCCCTTGGAAACGAAGCCCAGAGGTCTCAACCCAAAGCCTGACATCAATGCATGCCATGGGGCAGCTCAGCCATGCCAGGGCAGGCAGAACAAGCAGGCAGGACAGGGCTCTGAGCTGAGCACAGCTGGGAGAGGAGCTTTGTGTGGCACTGATTTGCCAAAGCCCCCCTGTCAGCCCCTCAGTTTTGGTGCCATAATTTGTTCTCTCTCAGCACTTGGTGCCACATCCAGGCTATTTTTATCCAGACATCAAGAAAGCAGAAACCCCACAATGCAGAAACAAGGAATGCTGTGTTATTTCCAAGCAAACCATGCCAGGACAAATCTCCTGGCAGAGACAAGAGGCTCATCTGGGACAGCCCCTGCATCTCCTGGGAGCTGCATCAGCATTCCAAGGGCCCAGTTTCCATTTCTGTACATCAGCACCCACAGGATGTGACAGCAGGGAGCAGTGCCTGGCCAGCAGCATGTCCAGGATGCTCCCAGGGGGCAGTGCCTGTCCAGCAGGATCTCCAGGATGCTCCCAGGGAGCAGTGTCTGTCCAGCAGGTACTCCAGGATGCTCCCAAGGAGCAGTGCCTGTCCAGCAGGATCTCCAGGATGCTCCCAGGGAGCAGTGTCTGTCCAGCAGGATCTCCAGGATGCTCCCAGGGAGCAGTGCCTGTCCAGCAGGTACTCCAGGATGCTCCCAGGGAGCAGTGCCTGTCCAGCAGGTACTCCAGGATGCTCCCAGGGAGCAGTGCCTTTCCCAGCAGGATGTCCAGGATGCTCCCAGGGGGCAGTGCCTGTCCAGCAGCATGTCCAGGATGCTCCTAGGGAGCAGTGCCTGTCCAGCAGGATCTCCAGGATGCTCCCAGGGAGCAGTGTCTGTCCAGCAGGATGTCCAGGATGCTCCCAGGGAGCAGTACCTGTCCAGCAGGTACTCCAGGATGCTCCCAAGGAGCAGTGCCTGTCCAGCAGGATCTCCAGGATGCTCCCAGGGAGCAGTGCCTGTCCAGCAGGTACTCCAGGATGCTCCCAGGGAGCAGTACCTGTCCAGCAGGTACTCCAGGATGCTCCCAGAGAGCAGTGCCTGTCCAGCAGGATGTCCAGGATGCTCCCAGGGAGCAGTGCCTGTCCAGCAGGATGTCCAGGATGCTCCCAGGGAGCAGTGCCTGTCCAGCAGGATGTCCAGGATGCTCCCAGGGAGCAGTGCCTGTCCAGCAGGATGTCCAGGATGCTCCCAAGGAGCAGTGCCTGTCCAGCAGGATGTCCAGGATGCTCCCAGAGAGCAGTGCCTGTCCAGCAGGTACTCCAGGATGCTCCCAGAGAGCAGTGCCTGTCCAGCAGGATGTCCAGGATGCTCCCAGGGAGCAGTGCCTGTCCAGCAGCATGTCCAGGATGCTCCCAGGGAGCAGTGCCTGTCCAGCAGGATCTCCAGGATGCTCCCAGGGAGCAGTGCCTGTCCAGCAGCATGTCCAGGATGCTCCCAGGGAGCAGTGCCTGTCCAGCAGGATCTCCAGGATGCTCCCAGGGAGCAGTGCCTTTCCCAGCAGGATCTCCAGGATGCTCCTTCCCATGGCTATGTGTGTTGCCAGGAGGGAAAGACCAGGGAACAAACTCAGGTTTCTGGTCAGCACAAAAACCCATTTGGCAAAAGTGATCAAAAGGCAAAGAGCAAATTCAGGTGGCCTTTCCCTTTCCCCCCTCTCTGTGACCCTCCCATGGTGAGTGGGGCTGCTGGGGACACTGAAATCCCTTTGGCCAGGGTGGTGTGGGACATGGAGGGTGAACAAACTGATCCATTGATGGGATTACCTCTCTTTTCACTCAGCTTCCCATTATTCTGCCAACACAGCAGGTTTCAAGTCCCCACTCCACATTATCTCAGCAAAGTCAGAGTTGATGCTTTTACAGCCCATCCAAGTCACAATCTGGTCACAGCTTCACTCTTAATTATCCTGACATAGGAAATCCAGCTTTAATCACACATGGCTCACTCTGCTGGCTCAGGAAGGGGCCTGGCCCTGAGTTCAATCAGTTCTGCTCACTCAGCAGGGCTGGAGAGCTGAGAGGGGATGTGAGTTGGGGGCTGCCTGCCTGGCTGGGGCAAAAGGGAGCAGAAAGGGCAGACGTGATGCCTGTTTGCTGGAGCAGCCCTGCCCTGCCACAGGGATGGGCTCTGCAGGCTCTGCTTTGGCTGAAGTGGTGACAGGTTTGTCAGCCCAGCTCCACAGGCCTTTATTTTCTGCTTTTCCAAACCATTTTACACACTGGTACTAATTCCACAAGGACACAGCCCCTTCCAGCCCACAGAAAACCTGCAGTTTGTGTAGGACTCTGTAGGCTCTTCCTCCCAGACACTTCTGTCTCATTTACAGGCAAAAAAAGGCCCTTTCACTGAGCAGTTTGTTTCCTGTTCCTTTTCTCAGAACATTCTTCATGCATTCATAAGAAAGCATTTTTGGCAAGCTTTGAGTCTCTATCTCTTAAAAGCATGAAGAGGTTGTCACTGTTATTATTAGAAAAAAGTCATTCCTAAATCCCAGGGCACTTACATTTTAAACTCTGAGCATTAAAAGGAGGCTTTTGAGGCAATGGAATATCAAAGTCACCAGCACAAAGTAATGTCACAGCAGTGCTGCTGTATTACTGCAGACTTACACTTCATTAACAGACTGACTTTGTTGCTTGGTTTGGGGATTTTCCCACTAAAGCACAAGATTTTCCTGCAGAAGTTCAGACAGTTGGACTGATCAGCATTTCCTGCTGTATCCAGACCCTGGATCTAATGACTTTAGCAAGAGACTTGGATTGCTGCAAAGCTCAAACATCCAAGGAATAAGCTGTCACTTCTGGCAGCTGAGGGGAGCATGTGACTCAACCAAGAAAATAACAGACATGAAAGTTTAGTGACCTAAAAATGGCCAAGTGCTGTTAAATGCATGAAGGGAAAAGCCCCCAAGCTGCTCAGCAGAAATCCCAGTGCTCATTTTTAAGCTGGAGGGCCAAAAATGCTTTGCTTCACCACCCTCTGTGGCTTCCCCAGCAACTGGCACAAACTGGGACCAGTAAGGACTGTGTGGGCCAGGCCTTCAACACAAGGCTTGGTCCTCAGCCACAGCACCACTCAAGGAATCAGAACCTAAACTATGTGTCAGACTTGTTTCACACCCTCAGAATTGCATTTGTTTCAAACCCCAGGCCAGACCTGAGAGCTCCCAGGGCTCTGTGATCTGCTGCTTGGGTGGATCATCCCTGCCATCTGCTCTGGAAAGTATTCCAGGTGCCACCTTCCAGCACTGAGAAAACAAGGGGTTTCCAGGCTGTCCTGCCCTGGGAACAGCAGCTCTGCAAACCCAGTCAGGAACAGCCCTGAGCCTGCACCTGGGCACAAAGATACCCACACACCTCATCCTGTTCCACTCCTGGAACAGCCCTGAGCCTGCACCGGGCACAGAAATGCCCACACACTCCATCCCATCCCACTCCTGGAACACCCCTGAGCCTGCAGCTGGGCACAGAAATACCCACCCACTCCATCCTGTTCCACTCCTGGAGCAGACCTGAGCCTGCACTCGGGCACAGAAATACCCACACACTCCATCCCATCCCACCCCTGGAACAGCCCTGAGCCTGCACCGGGCACAGAAATGCCCACACACTCCATCCCATCCCACCCCTGCAACGCTCCTGAGCCTGCCCTTGGGCACAGAAATACCCACACACTCCCTCTGATCAGCACAAAACCCCATCTGGCAAAAGTGACCAAAAGGCAAAGAGCAGCTCAGATGGAACACTTGCCCCATCCAGGCTCACACAGTCTCAGCCCCTCTTAGTCAACAAGGCTCCAAGGAGGACAAAAAAAGGTTGGGGACAAAACAGGAGGTGGGAAACACATCCCAAAGTGTTCCCACTGGGAACCCTTCTCCCTGCACTCTGGTCTGAGCTCCTGCTCAGTGGAATCCTGCCCTTGGTCAAGGCTCTCACTGCTCTCCTCCCCATCAACATTTCATTCAAACCCAGAATTTTTCAGAAGGAAAACAGCCTTTAAAGTAAAGTTTACTACAGAGAACACACATTATTAGGATTATGGTGGAGTTAAGCTTTATCCTGTTTACATTAACACAGCTTTGTGTTCCAAAAAAAGCCACATTTACCTGTACCTTGCCAGGGAAGAGCAGCTCCCTTACCTGGAGGAGTTTAGAGGCCAGGCTGCTTCAGCTCCCAGGCAGGTCACCCCAGGGTGAACAGATCCAAGTCACTCTGGAAGACTTTGCAGGGCAGGAGAAGATTTTCAAAACAAGGTTTTAGGGACTACCTGAACTTCCCATCCCAGTTCCACTGACAAATCCCAGGTCAGTATTTCAGAGGGACATCTCAGAGCAGGATTTGACCCCCCCTGTTGCTGAGGGCTCCTGTTTGTCCCTCTCACCCCTCAGTCAGGCCAGGGAATTTGGTGGGTCACAATGCCTTGCTGTGCTCCCTGTGCTTTATTATCAGTGCCATCCACCTTCCAGTGGGGAAGGTTAATTTGCACCTCTCTGGGATTGTGGCATTGCACACTTTGGTGTTGGACAAGTCTTTGTCCCTGGTTAAAATCATTCTTCAGCCTCCCAAGGGCTTGACCTCCTTGCTGTCATCCTACTGCAGATTCATTCCCAAGGCACCCTCTGCTTCTAGAAACAACTTACTCCCCTACATTAATGTGATGAATTTGAATCTATCCTTATTGGATTTAGGGAATCATCCTGCTGGAGTGATGCTTTTCCGAATCTTTCCTGCTCCTTTCCTTTATTCCCTGTTAGGACAGTGCCCAGCCCCAGGTCTAACAAGGTCAGCAACGAGAGCCCTCGTGCCAGGGGCTGGTCCCAGGATGAAAGGCTGTCAGTGTTCCCTCAGCTCAGAGCACTGACCCCACTGTCTGCAGCAGCCTAATTGCATCAGGACGTGCTGTTTAAGGCCTTGTGTGATTTCTAAGCTTTCTGACATCACCTTAATTAGAGGGGAGCTGGAATTTTCCACCCGGCGTCCCTCCACTTGGATGATTATTTTTGTTCATTTTGTTGTTGTTTGTAGAAGCGAAAAACAAAACACTCACAAGCAAAGAGAATGTTTCTCTCAGCAGAAGATTTTTTTTCCCCTCTAAATGGGATTCAGGCTGTTGAGTGTATTGAGATGCCTCCAACAGTGCAAACCACCCAGAGTGGTGCCAGAACAACCTTCAGCACCCACAGAATTTCTCTTCCACAAAACTCTAAAGCTGAACTTGTCCATTCCCAGAGTGCTCAACTGTCCAGCAGGACATGGGATTTTGGACTGCAAAGTTTTCCACGTATGTCCCAGTCCTTTACCCATTAACAGGAAGAGCTTATGTGTTAAACACCAAGGTCCAATTCCACTCCAGCTCCTTAAATAATTTGTTCCACTTTGATTTTCACTTCTCATAAAGCCAAGGGCTGTCCTGCTCCATTCCAGAGACCTCCAGCTTCCAGGACAGGATGAAGTCATCCTTACCTGTGCCTAAACACACTGGTATTTTATTAATTCTGTGTTTTGGAAGAGCTCAGCAATGCAAATGCCAGACCCTGACCCAGGAGCACCACCCACATCTGGAGGAGTTCTGCTCAGTGGGTATTTGAGGCCCTTTTCCCAGCCAGGCAACGTTTCTGTGCCAGGCAAAAATACAGGGAAAATAGTGGCAAAAAGCTGAGCCACAAGAGAGCTTTGACTGCAAAGTGCTGGGACTTTGGAGCACATGATTCACCCTGAATTATCAAAGGGTTCCACTACACCCAAACAGAGTCTAAGGTCTGTCAAAACAGGCTGCACTGAGACATTCCCTGATGCTCTGGGGAAGAAAAGGAGCATTGTTCCTTCTGTAGCAGGATGCAGCCACCAGCCCTGAGCAGGGGGAGCCTGAGCACAGGGAATTCTGCAGGCAGGAGCCTCCCAGCTGGGGAAAAGGGGAATCATAGAATGGATTGGGTTGGAAAAGACCTCTGAGATCATCAAGTCCAACCCTTGGTCCAACTCCAGTCCCTTTACCAGATCATGGCACTCAGTGCCACGGCCAAGCTCAGCTGAAAAACCTCCAGGGATGGGGAATCCACCCCCTCTCTGGGCAGCCCATTCCAATCCCTGAGCACTCTCTCTGCAAAGAATTTTTTCCTGATCTCCAACTTCAGTTTCCCCTGGCAGATCTTGTGCCCATCGTGCCCCCTTGTCCTATTGCTGAGTGCCTGGGAGAAGAGACCAACCCCCACCTGGCCAGAACTTCCCTTTAGGGAAGGGACACCCAGTGAGGCTCCCTGAAGGGCACTAAAAGGTACCTTTAGGACACAGACTCTTCCCTTCCCTCTGCCAGTGACTCGCTGTGGGTGTGGCAGCCTCAGTTTCTGGCCATAAAGCAGCTGTAGGAATTTTTAAGTGCCTTGGAAAAAGGTTTGATACCAAGAACTCTTGAATGTTACTGTGCAGATGCTCTGGAATACACCCAGGCAAGGGACAGCAAAGGACAGCCTGGCTGAGACACACAGGGGACCAGGGATTGAATCCCAACTGCTCCACCCTAATCCTACAGGGCAGCAAACACAGCCTGCCCTTGCTGACAGTCCTGCTGCTGGCCAGGCATGAGGGTTGGGGGGAAATGGGTGAGAATTCCTGCTGGAGCACAAAACTGCCTGCTGGGGCAGATCTGTGTGTAAATCCAGGTGTGGGGAACCCCAGGTGGGTTTCTGGGCTTGAGTCACAACTCAGCCTCTTGCAGCCCTGACAGAAACTTGGAAAGGTTCAAATGGTTCTTCAGCCCCAGCTTTAGCCAAGTGTGGCCTGACCACCCCGTGGCTTTAACAGGGTAGAGAGGCTGTAAAACACCCTCAGTCCCACCAAACCCAAGCTGAGGGGAGAGGAGACTTGGCCCCACTGTGGGAAACAGCAGCTTCTCTAGAGAGCTTTGTGTGTTCAGAGAAACTCAGGGGATTCACCACGACAGGGAGCCCTTGGGCTGCCCCTGATGGGCTGAGGGAGCCAGAAGTCAAACCAGCTCTCCTGGAGAATCCTCTTAGCCAGAAATAGCAGTCCCTGCAGGGCCAGGGCCAGTGCAAGTTCCTGCTGGGGGATCAGGGCAGCAGAGCCCTGTTTATCACAGATCAGGGGAACAGAGCCAGGCAGCAGCAAGAGCAGCTCCAGCCAGCAAAGCAAACCCAAACCAAAGGCAGGGCAGTTCCCAGGGCCAGGAGAAAGGATGGCATCTCACCACCTCCATTCCCATAGGATGCAGCAAACCCTGAGCAGTGACAGGGAGAGACTGGGGGAAATCAGGAATCACCCACTGCAGATGGCTGAGAATCCACTGCTTGAGGGGAAATATCCATGAACCACTTGGTGAGAGCAGAGAAGACACAGCCCTGCCTGTCCTGCAGCACCTCCTGTGTGCCAGTTCTCACCTAGAAACGGGCAGGTATTTCCACTTCAAAGCACAGCCTTGTGTGGGATCCCTGAATTTCACTTTGCTCCTGTTTGGAGACCCTGATTTCAAACCCAACCTCTGCTTGGGCTCTTAAAAAATTCCTTGCCATCACATCCTCTCTGGAGTGGATTGTTTGTTCAATGTAATCTCAGGGGGGAAGAAATAGCTATTTTAAATGACTCAGTGCACACAAGAAGCTACATAATTAAGTTTGCCAGAGGAAATGAGCTTGAAAAGAAGGTATATTATTTTTAAAATACAGGCACAGTGATGTCTTGGAGCTGTCAGGGCTGTTTCTGACACAGTTCTCTGTGCACCATCTGTTTTAAAGAAGTGACAGAAATGTCAACACATCTCTCAAATAAATTGCATTTCCCTGAGGAGAGAGAACAGGCTGAGGCCACATGGGCAGAGCCACTACAGAGGAGCCCCTGCTCTCTGGGGTTCCTTTCATTATAAACTGCTGCTTTAGCAGCCACACAGCCCCACGGCACCATCCAGCTGTGGCACTGAATTATTTGGCTGCCTCAGAGCAGGGGAAGAGCCTGACAAACAGCAGAGCAACTCCTTCCAGCCAGGGCAGTCCATTAATGAGCGAGGGGCAGGAGCTGAGTGGTGCCCACGGGACTGGGCTGCACTTCCACAGCAAACAACATCCTCCTGCTTTGGGGGCTGCAGGTGGCAGAGACCACCAGGTATTTTGGCCAAGGACTGTGGAAGGGAAGGGCATTTCCACTGCAGTTTACAGGCTGGGATTCTGCTCCTCAGGGAGAAAATATCAGTCCCACACGACCTGTGCAGCAGAACAGGCTGTAGCTGCAGAAGGGACAAACACACTGAATTCTCCAGCCCTAATTATGAGATAATTGGGCTGATGGGGTGGCTCTCACTCAGAAGGATGGACAGAGAGGGAGAACAAACCAAAGGAACAAAAGAAACCTGCCTGGAGTGTCCTGCCTGTGCTGGGGAACTTCTCAGGCACGGATTATTGCCCAAAACTGTCAGACAGAGACACACAGTCGATATTCCTGGAGAAAGTGGAACCACCCCTGGCCTCCAGGTCCCAGGCATGTGTAGGGTACACCTGATGTGTGCACACACACCCTGGAGCTTGCCAGGAACCTCTCTGTGTGCACTAATGCACAGATTTGTGTTTGTGTTTCAAGGTTTCTGGTCACCAAAAGAGTCACCTGGCAGGAAAGGTGCCCCACTGAAGAACAGGCAGTGGATCAGCAAGGAAATTGCTGCAATATTCCAACCCACTGTGTGGGATTAGGTCTCATTTCTTCTCTTGAGCCTGATTTTACACCCAAACATGAGGTTTGGTCACCAGTGTCAGAGGGCTGTGCTGGGATCACACACCTTGGGATGCTCTTTCACATCCAGGAATTCCTGTAAATAAGCACCAAAGGCAGAGGGAGATGGGGGAGGATGCAGAATTGCTGGATTACACCAGCCATGGAATTAGGGGGTTCCTCCTCATTTCCAGCCATGTCTGTGATGTGATGCACGTCCCTGTCGAGTCCCTTTCTCTCTCTGTGGTGCAGGTTCTGCACTTGCAAAACTGAGCTGAGTTTTACTTTTGGTTCAAGCTGAAGTGTGTGATGTGGCAGAGAGTGGGGGACGTGAGAGTGGATCTGGTTTTATGGTGGGAGAGGGACAGTTTTCCTACAGATGGGCACAACCAGACAGCCAGGGTGGGCCCAGCACTGAACACCACTGACCTGTCATCCCTCCATTAATTATATTATCAGTACACAGGTTATTATTTGTTTATGCCTGAGGAGCATCTGCTGCCCCCAAGCACAGGAAGTGTGAGCTTGAGCTAAACCAAGACCTTTGCTGGCTAAAAATGAGCCCGATGCTCTGTGGAGGAGGGGAGGGAGCATTTCCAGCCACGCTGAGCAGTCGAAGCAGGGCTGTGGCTGAGCTGGGAGGCTCAAGTTTCACCCCCAGTTTGTTTCCCCTGTGCTCTGGAGCCCAGCACGATGTTCCTGGTCTGTCAGTGGGTCGTGGGGGCAGAACACTCAGGTGGGGGCCGAGCTCTGCAGGGCTGAGGAATCACTGAACACTGAGCAAAATGAAACTCTGTGCTCTGAGAGAGAATAAAATACCCCAAGAGACTGGCCCTGCCACCAAGTGAGGAAGGAAATTGCAGGCACTCTGTGGTTTTAAAAGCCCCCACAGTTTTTCTCCCCTTTCAGCTCCTCAGATCATGCTCCAGCATTTTGTAATGAGTCCACAAAGAGTCCAACAGAACTAATTCTTTGCCCTACTGCCCTCCCCATTCAGGATTCCCACCTCTGGGATTGGTACTTCTCCTTATTTTATGACTTATTACTCTCCTTACAGCAGAGTAAGCAAATAAAGATCACTTTAAAGATTACATTTTCCTGACCAAATTGAATTTCCATCCTGCAGAGATTCAAATTACAGCAAAACACGGGGAAAAAAAACCCCCAGTCATCCTGCCCTTTGTCAGCCTCTCCCAAGAAATACGAGTCCTCAGAGCAGATTTACAACCTCCAGACACACCAACACCACACACCGAGCAGAGCACGCTCAGTTCCACACAACAAACTGCGCTCCGGAGCCTTCTGCATTCCCAAAATCCACTGCCAGGACCGTAAAGCACCGAGGAGAGAATAAAAACCCCGAGCTAAAAACAACCAGCCGCGAAACAGCCACAAACCGCTGGAAAAACCAGGACAGAATGGAATTGGAATAACGCGACCTGGCTGCGGTTCAGAACTCTGCGCTCCCTCCTCCCAACATCCCAGCCCGGGATCTCTCTCGTTTCCTCCTCCTCTGCTCACCCAAAGCACCGGAACGCAACAATTCCTGGCAAACCCACTCAAGGAGGTGCCTGAGAGGTGTTGGCAGCGTGGAATTTTGGGGTTTTTACCTCTGTGAAGCCCTCCTGGAGAACACCCGATAAAATCCCCCCGGCCAAGCAGGCGAGCATCGTCCTGCCGGGATTTCACTCATTTTCCTCCGACTCTGCTCCTCCAAAGCAGAGGGAAGGCAACAATTCCTGGCACAGCCACTCAAGGAGGTGCCCGAGAGGTTTTGGCAGCGTGGAATTTTTATTTTTACCTCTGTGAAGCCCTCCTGGAGAATATCCAGTAAATTCCCCCTGGCCAAGCAGGCGAGCATCGTCCTGCGGGATCTCCCTCGTTTTCCTCCTTTGCTCACCCAAAGCAGCGGGAACGCAACAATTCCTGGCAAAGCTGCTCAAAACCACTCAAGGAGGTGCCTGAGAGGGTTTGGCAGCGTGGAATTTGGTTTTTTACCTCCGTGAAGCCCTCCTGGAGAATATCCAGCAAATTCCCCCTGGCCAAGCAGGCGAGCATCGTCCTCGGGGAGCGCCGGGGCGGGCGGGGGGCTCAGGGGGCACCGGGCAGCGCCGGGCACCGCTTCTCCCTCCTCCTCCTCGCCAAGACAAAGGCTGGGAGCTGCTGGGGAGCCGCTCTCATGGTCCCATCTGTGCAGCAAGGAGAGTTGAGCCCAAGTCCAGGCTCACATTGGGCATGCTCGGGAGGGAGTTACTGGAGATGTCACCGCGTTGTTCCCACGGCAACGCCGCGCCTGGCGAGATGCGGGGCTGGGCTCGGGGAAACATCTGAAACCCATTGCCAGCCCTCCACACACGCGAAAAAAAAAATAATAAAATAAAAATGAGGTTTACAAACCCAGCAGAGCCAGTGAGTCCCGCTGGTGGGGGCAGGGAGGGAGAGAACTGCTTTGTGCAGGCAGAAAAGCGAAAGGATGGAGGTGCTGCCCCAAAGAGACAGCAAAGCTCGATGCGTTTGGAGGTGGAAACACTCGGGGGGAAAAGGAAACGAGAGAAAAAGGATCAAACTGCAATTAAATAGACAACCCCTGCATGTTTTCTAAATCAATACGTGCGCTCAGGCCAGAAATAAGGATCAGGTATCTCTCCAGGTTGGTATCACCTTACAGGAAATGACCAGGGGAAAGAAAAAAGGAAAATAAACCCCTCTGGGAATGGGTGAAACCCCTCCTGTCACAGGAACGCTGGCGGGACTGGCCGCTGTGCCCACAGGCTCCAAAATACTCAGCCAAGCAGCTCCAAGGGAGAGAGATGTTTAAAAACAAACCTGTTTCTCTGCACCACGAGGAAAAAAACAGTGGCAAAATGTCACCGTTTTACAGCAGCAGCTCAAACACAGCAAGAGGAGCAACAGGTATTTGTTTCCCTCTGTCGTTCCAAAAGGAGTCACCCCCCAAAACCTCCGCGGTTTGAGCTTTAAATTATTCACGTTGCCTTTCCCTGCAGTTCATAATCTGCTGGGAATTGAGATTTTGATGTTTTCACGGGTTGCAGCACCACATCTGTTAAGCAAACCAGCAGATTACTGGGAGGCTTTGCATAAAGCCTTGTAAGCTGGAAAGCTGGGGGTTGGTACCTCGAGCCAGTTTATTTGGAGCCTCAGAATGCCATCAAATAGGCAGCAATCAATATTTATCCCCATCCTTTTGGGATGCCTTCGAAATTTCAATCAAACATTGTAGAAAAATTAAGTGGTTTCCCCATCAGACAGAAAGTGACCTAGTTTTGAAGCAAAACCCAACAAAAGATACTCTGAGCCTTTTCTGTGCAGTTTATAATGCTCTTCTTAGCTAATATCTTATTATATATTTTTTCTTCAATGTAATATATTTATTTATAATTGTGATAATTTTATATGTGTTTATTTTCTGTTTTTCAGGGCTACACAGTAAACATCTAACACAGCAAAGGCAAAGTGTTCTCATTATATGGGCTCAGGCTCAGAGATTTTGGCATCAAAGATTTGCTTCTGTGTGGGGTTTCTTACCTTGGAAAGACCTGCCTGAGTCTGACAATGGGAATGTGAGGGAATAAAACCCAGGCTGTTCCTGATGCTGGGCAGAGGCAGGACATGCTGAGCCATTCTCCTGTTCATTGAGGGAGCACAAATGCACCTTGGGTGCCTGTGTGTGCTGAAAATAACTCTGAAAATTAAATGCTGGTCCCCCCTTTGTGCCTCACTCTGAAATTTCAGCTTCTTGTAGCAGAAACCGTGGGGGGGTTTTTAATGTTTATATCATCCTAATGGGTGCCTTTGAATGTCACCTTTGCAAAAAGGAAGCAAAACAGCCTCTCACTAAAATGATGCTTCGTAATTCTCACTGAGTTTTCCCCAAGGAATGGGGAAATTCCCAAGGGGCAATGGTGTCTAAAGGATGTTCCCATCAGCTGCTCCTCCTGAGTGACCTTCACAGCAACCAGCAGGGTGGCAGTTTGGGTGGTGGCATTGCCATCTCCTGGCCACTTCCAGCACGTCCCCAACCCACCCCTGTCCTTGCACAGCTCAGCTCTTGCTGATCGTTTGGGTTGGGGAGATAAAAACAAGCGAGGGTGGTTCAGGAATTCATTTGAATAACCAAAACAGCTGCTTGACACAACTGATGGCTTTGTGTCACTGAGTGTCCCCTCCCAGCCTCCCCACCAGGCACCCAAACAGAGGTGACACACAGGGAGGGCTCCTGGGAACTCACAGAAGGTGCAGGGGGTGGGTGACAGGGCACTGTGTCCATCAGAGTTCCCATGCTGGGGGCCACAGCTCAGCTCAGCTCAGCACTCCTTGAGGCCTGAGGGGGAAAGCAAATGGATTAAATGCAAAGGAAAAAAATTCTTAGAGGGAGAACAGACAAAAAAAAAATCTGAATTAAAACAAAGGGAGAAAATTGCCTTTTTTTTTTTTTCACTTGCTGCAAAAAATATATCCAAGGGCCACAGCCTTAGGGCAATTTACACATTTTTGCATTTTCTTCCCTGTGTAAAGTGTGTCTGGTGGACAGAATTCCTCTAAAACACAGGGAAAAATATTCCTGATTACATTGGCTGACACTACATATAGACTTTAATTATCTCTAGAGGGGGAATCCAAGTTCAATGGAAGTTGAATCTGCCAGTCAAAGCTGTCCCCAGTGTTGAATATTCAGGGTATTCTTTGATTCAGGGTGTTTAGCCCAGACAGCACAGATCCATAAATAGTTTTAGGAAAAAAACCCTTCAACATCCTGATATTTTTATTTATGAGTTTTCTTGTAATCTGTATTTGCTTGGTCTTCCATCAGAAGTGCTGAGGGAAGCCTGGAAAAAGGAAAGGTGGGGAGTTTGGAAGTGCTGGAATGGTTCCTTGGGAAAGGCAGGAGAAACCCGTGGGTTTAATCACCCTTTAAAGGTGGGGGAGTGACCCTTGGGCAGGTGGTCACTGTGGGCTTGGCTGTGCCATCCTGGTCCATCCCTGGGGGACACAGGTGGGACAGGATGGGGGACAGAGGCAGAGCTAAGGGGGCTTCTCAATCTGGAGGTATTTGGGGGCCCATTCTGCACCAAAAAAAAGGTGTGGGACAAGGACCTGAGCCCTCAGAGGGCTGTGTGGCCCCAGGTGCCTCTGGAAGTGGGGTTGGATCGTGGGAATCCCCAGGAGCAGCAGGGCTGGCAGAGCCAGGGAGGGAGGGCTGGGATGGGTCAGGGGACAGGGAGAGCTCCCAGAGCTGGGGGGGCCTGGGGGAATGAGGGGCTGCTGGGGAGGGGGGCAGGGAACAGCAGGGACCCTGCGGGGTGCAGTGGGGTGGGATGGGGTGGGGTGGGATGGGATGGGATGGGATGGGATGGGATGGGATGGGATGAGATGGGATGGGATGGGAGGGAATGGGAGGGAATGGGAGGGAATGGAAGCACATGGGAGGGAATAGGATGGGATGGCATGGGATGGGATGGAATAGGATGGAGTGAGACAGGATAGGATAGGATGGGATGGGATGGGATGGGATGGGATGGGATGGGATGGGATGGGATGGGTTGGGTTGGGAGCGAATGGGAGGGAATAGGATGGAATGGGATGGGGTGGGATGGGGTGGGGTGGGATGGGATGGGATGGGATGGGATGGGATGGGATGGAGTGGGTTGGGGTGAGGTGCGGTGGGTGCCGCGGCCGTACCTGCTCCCGGTGCGCGTCTCCGGTTGCCGTGGGGACAGGGGCGGGATGGGGCGGGATGTGCCGGGCTCCGCCTGCAGCCGGGCCAGGGGCCGGGAACGGGGGCTCGGAACAGGGCAGGGACCACGGGCAGGGACCGGGGACTCGGGAATAGGGCAGGGACCGCGGGCAGGAGGAGGACCCAAGCCCAGCACGGCGTCACCGCCCCACACCCCCCAAAGTCCGGGATTTTATCACTTAAAACTGAACATTCCGTCTTTAATGGTACAGCAACACTCGGTTCCTCCCCCAGAGCCGCGGGAGGCACAGCAGATACACTCAGGGAGGGTTTCAACGGGCAGAAAAAATCCCTGTCGCAGAACACGTGGCTTTTCCATTTCTCTGCCAAAAGCCTGGAAAATGAGCAAAATCCCCCCTCCTGAATGGGAGCATCTGGTGGTCTCCAAGATGTGCTGTGCTTCCAGAAACACCCCCCAGCACTGTGGAGCTGGAGCTCCTGAGGGGTGGGAGATAAAGCACCATTCCAGGAGCTCAGGCTCTCATAGAACCCGGCTGAGCTCCCACTCGCTCCTCACACAGAAGGGCTGAGCCACAGACCCAGTGACTTCGGTGAAGGAGGTTCCTCTGAGCCAAGCCCAGTCCTACTCATGGCCAAGGCAGAACTGGTTTGACATGATGGATGTGCAAATTTACACCAATCTGGGCTGAGGATCGTGACCTTGGTGTTGAGAGGTTGGCAGGTTGTTGTCCCCAGCCCCAGCTGTGCTGCTGGGGGAGGAGAAACCTCAGTACCATCCTCTGTGCATGCCATTGCAATTAACTGCTGTTCACTAGAATTGCTTTAAAAAATCATTTGGTGGAGTCTTGTACTTTCTAGAAACCCTCCCATCTCCTGAACTGTAGCCCATGTTTAATAATGTTTCTAAAAAATCCAGTTTATTCCTATGATGCAGAGGGCTTGGCTAGAACTGGAGCCAGAGTCCCTTTTAGTTGTACCAGGGGCCAGTGCAAGGAGGGACATCCCTGTTGCCCAGCATGGGCCAGGCCTGGCAGCCTCTCTGGCACTGGGCTGGCACAACTGAGTGTTCAAGTGCCCCAGGGCTCCCTCAAACTCCTGTCTGTGCCCATTCAATCCTCCTCAGTCCAAAGGGTTTCATGCTGGGCATGGAGTTCAGCAAGAGGAGCAGAAATGGGAGCTCAGAAAAAGCCCTTCCAACAACATCATCCTGTCCCCATTATAAATTAAGGGCAGACCTTACAGTGGCCCCACTGAGGTCAGGTAGATGGCATGGGCAAAAAAAAAACCTTTTCAGGTAGAAAAATATATCATATCCATTATAAAAAAAGGACCTTCTAGAAAGATTCCTCTGCCCTCTCAATAGCCCTGCTGAGCTCTCCTGGACAGTGTGGCCAAAAGGGAGAAAAGGTTCCAGACTGGTCCTCAACCATTTCCACCTCAGCAAACACTGCCCACACCAGCTCAGCTTTCACAATGAGCAGGAACTCCTTCATGCTTTTTACATTCAGCTGAGTTATAATATGCAAAATTATATGTGTTTATAAAAGGTGCCAGGATGTCTGTTTTTAAACCCTGGCAATAACCAGGTTGTCCCACGATCTGCATTTAGCTCTGCAGACCATTGTTGAGGAACAGAACCTGCCAAGCTCTCATTTAGTACCTGCAGGTTGTGCTTGGGGTCTGTGTTCCACTGCCAGTGGTGCCCAGTTCAGTGCAGTGGCAGAAGCCTTTTGCACAAGTGCTATACTGCATTATTAACACTAGTTTAACTCCCTAAACAGGCTCTCAAAGGTGTGTCTGGGAGGGTTAACACACAGTGTGCTCTGTGTTCCTGGGGTTTATGACGAAGGTTGACAGTACAAAGTGAGCAAAAAGGGAGGCAAAGTCCAAAGTCCTCTCTGAGGCTGAGCAGGATTCACTCCCAGTGTCTCAGGCACGTTGCTGGTCTCCACAGGAACTGGGAAACTGCCCCAAACATGGGGCTGCCTCACAGCTAAGGGGCCAGTTTTCTTTGTCCCACTCTCAGGCAGAGCCAGGAGCTCATTTCTCAGCATGTGCATGCAGGGCACAGATGCCCAGCCCAGAAGTGAGGGGAATTGTCCCACAGCCCTCATCAGTTCTGCATGTCTGGCCTTGGCTCTCCAGAGCTGGGCATGGTTATAGAACACTGATTTTTGAGAGCAGAGGATGCTCACAGTGAGTGGCTGCAGCCACATGGCAGGTGTTGGAAGAAGACATTGCAGTAGATACTGTCAAAGGTTTCATTTCTTCAGAGTATCATCTGCACATGCAGAATTTTCCTAACATTGTCCAAACCTCCCTTGTGCCAGTCCTGAGCTCTGTGTGCCACGTTCCCAAATCCAGCACTCAGCAGGTCCTGTGCCACAGCAGGGGCTTCCTCCCTGCAGCTCTGAGCCTTCACCAGCCCAGGAGCAGCTCTGCCACCTCCCAGTGCCCAGAGATGGGTTGCAGCTCCACAGGCAACTCTTCCAAAGGGAAGAGGTGTTTTTGTGTCAGCAGAATCCGATGGGAAACTCCTCATCCTGTGAGCAGGTCTGTGGTGGAAGGCACAGCCTGACAGAGACACACAACGAGTCCAAGAGGTCCTCTTGGATCTACAACAGCTCCAAGTCTGAGAACTCCTTTTGCTGCTGAAGGAGGAGGAGGAGGCCATCAAGTCCTTCACACCAAGGTGCCATTCTTGCTGTCGTACTTGAGCCTGGCGCTGGGGAAGTTGAGGGTGGCATACTCGGTGGCATTCTGCTGCTGCAGGCTCTTCACCTCTGCCACCGAGCGCTCCCGGGGCTGGGAGAACACCTGGATGTCTGCATAGTGGATGGTGTCATCCTGCTGTGCCCCCGGGGCTCTGCCCACCGTGGCATACACGGGCACACCGGGCACGTCCTCGTATGCCGGCACCTTGGGGGGAGAAAGCTCTGGAAACGCAGCTGGTGGGCTGCCCCCATCCCTGCCCATCCACCCTGCCACCCATCCCTGCACCACACAGCCCTTTGCCCACCCATCCCTGCCTACCCATTCCTTGCCAACCTATTCCCTGCCCACCCATCCCCGCACCACACACCCCCTGCACCACCCAGCCCTGCCCACCCATCCTCTGCCAACCTATTCCCTGCCCACCCATCCCTGCACCACATAGCCCTCTGCCCACCCAGCCCTGCCCACCCAGCCCTGCCACCCAGCCCTGCACCTCACAGCCCTTTGCCCACCCATCCCTGTCTACCCATCCCCTGCCAACCTATCCCCTGCCCACCCAACCCTGCACCACCCATCCCTGCCCACCCAACTCTGCCCACCCACCTCCTGCACCACCCACCCCCTGCCCACTCAGCTCTGCCCACCCACTCCTGCCCACCCACTCCTGCTCACCCACTCCTGCCCACCCACTCCTGCCCACCCACTCCTGCTCACCCACTCCTGCCCACCCAGCCCCTGCCCACCCTGTTCCCACAGCCAGGAAAGGCTGCCCAGAGAGGGTTCCTGGCTCTGGACAAGCTGCCCCGTGCCCTCCCAACCCCTCTGGCCCAGGAAGGGATGCTCAGCTCTGTCCTCTCAACACACAGTCAGGACAAAGACTCTGGGCAGTGGGTACCTTCCTGCCAGGCTGCTGCTCTCGGCTCTCCTGCCTCACCTGAGCTCCTGCAAGACAAACACCAGCAGATCAGGCCAACAGCTCTTTGCTGTTCCACCTTTGGGTGCAGGAATGCCATGTCTGGCCATGGGCTCTCCCCACTGGGCACAAATCAAATTTCCACTTCATCTGCCACCCTCAGCCCTAATGCTGGCCCTGAGAAGAAAGCCTGGCCTTGTTTCTTTGGGAAAAATAAGGTTTCCCAGGATGACAACACGCTGTGGACCACAGTGTTCTTGGCAGAACCCAGGAGGACAGAGCACAGAGAGCTTCCTTGTCAGGCCCTTGGAGGAGTCAGATCCAGTTTTAACTTTGTTATTTCCTTTGCTGCCTGGCAAACATATTTTTGCCCAGCATGGTCCAAAGGCCACAGGACACAACTGAGCTACTTAAGGAACATTTATTCTGGGGGACTGTTGTCAGGCAGATGTTTGCAGCTCCTACAGGAGTTTGATGCAGCCTCTGCTGTGCTGCTCCTGTGTTTTGATGTGAAACCTTCTTATTTTGAAGACACTGCTGAAATCCCTTCCCTCCCTCATGGAACATCACACCCCTTGCTTTAACTTTTAAAGAAATGTTGCCTTTTGCTTCTAGCAAACTTCCATTGAGGAAGGTTAAATACAAAGAGTGTGGGAGGGCACCTCAGGGATCCCCTCCACAGCCAACCAGGGAACTCACCCACCTCTTCCTGCCCTCTGAAGCATTTTCACAAATCCTTACCTTGCTTTTCTTCCTTTCTTTTGAAAGGCGAAGGACACGTCCTGAAATGAGAGAGACCCATCAGTCCTGCCAATGCCCAGGCTGTGCCCTCCCAACACTGACAGTGCAGTGAGACAGGCCCAGGAGGTGCCTCAGAGGAGCTTTGGAGCCAAACCAGAGCCCAGGTGACCCTGACAGGGAGAAGGTCCGAGGGGAAGGTGTGGGGATGTGTTTCCTTCTGTGCCACACCTGCCACAGCCACCCCCAGGTCTCCCAGCCCTGCCTGGATGGCCAAGGTGCCTCTCAGGGAATGAGGACACATCTCACTGCAGTTTTGCAACAGCTCAGATCAGGGTGCAGGGCATGATCTCAGCTGGCACAAACCCCTCTCTAGGGGTACCCCACTCCCTGTTCTGTGCCCCCCCTGCCCAAGGAGCAGCTGTGCACAGACCTTGTGCTAATTCAGTGTTTCAGACAGTTTTCCTGTTCTCAGCTTTCCACCCAGAGCACAACCAAACCAAACAGGTCATGCACTTGTGAACAGCCAAGCCAAACCCTGATCTCAGCTGTACCTGTGTGACCAGAAAGAGAACAAGCCAAACACAGCTCTGATCCAGCCAGGGGATGAACAGGAGCCAAATCCACTCCAGCTGTAACAACAGAGCCCCGAGCTGAGCTCCTGCAGGCTGGGGCTGGCAGGGCAGCTCGTGTCACACTCTGGGACAGATGCATGAAGGAAATGTCACCACTGCATGACGTCTGGGGGGGTCAGAGAGCAGGTGCCAGCCCTGGTGTGGCTCCACATGTCTGTGTGGTGCTGGCCACGGACCAAGTGTGCAGCTGAGGGGCTCACAGCTCTCTGCTGGGTGGGGCTACAGGGTCACCATTTGGTCTCCAAGGAATATTGTATGTCCCACATGGCGTGCATTTGCCAGTTGGTCCCACACAGGTGGGAGGAGAGCAGAGCCCCAGGCAGGGCTGTGCCAGTGCCAGTGCCAGCGCTCTGGCAGCTCCAGTGGGTGGGGGAGCAGGACAGCGTGTGCAGGAATGCCTTTGGCACTCCAATGGGAAAGCAAAAACCAGCATGAACGTGGGCAGAGGACCTGGAGCCATTGAAAATGGTCAGCAATGATTAACCAGACTTGCTGGGAAGGCAGAGGCAGCTTTGGGGAAGGCAGGGTGGCCACACTGTGACCTGGCACTGCTCCACGTGCCCAGTGCTGCCCACAGGGGCACTGAGGGCCCTCCAGCCCCTGACAGGCAAAATCTGGGGGGCTAAATCAAGGCAGAACTGCTTCAACCCGGGATTATCTCAGCTAGTTAGAGCCTGGTGCTAATAACAGCAAAGTTGTGGGTTTGATCCCTGTGTGGGCCAACTCTTGACTTAAGAGTTGGACTCGGTGATCTTTGCGGGAATATTCTGTGAAGTTTCTGTGAAATTTGCCTTGTAGTGGTTCTCCCTTGGCTTTTGCAGCTTCCTCCTCTGCTGTCTGCAGGATCTCCAGGTCCCTCCTCGCCAAGGCTTGTGTGGCAGAGCCCTTTCCCTCCTGGCAGGCTCGTTGTGGGCTGCAGCCACAGCAGCACCATTGAAGCCAAACTCGCGGGGTCCCTCTGCCCTTTGCTGGATCAGCGTCCCGAGCTGCTGGTTTTGGTGGCCTCCTCTTGTGGTGCATCCCAGGCAGTGTGTGGGCTGGAGCTATTCTGGGCTGTCTGCAGGATGAGCACAGCCAGGGGCAGCTGGCACCTCCCAGGAACTGGCACACGGGGGCAAGGGAAACAGAGCAGGGAAACGTCTCCCCTCTCCTCCAAACCAGGTCAAACATGTTGTGACTCTCAGCCTGAGAGAAGCACATCGTATTCTACATGACAGCACATGTGTCTGCTCCTCCATTGCTTCCTCCCCTTTTCCCATGTCAGTGCCATCCTGATTCCTGCCTGCAGAGTGCTGGATTTGGGCATATTTTCCTGACTGTGCACACTTCAGTGCACTGAGAGCTGAGAACACCCTGCACCCACACCCGAGGGCATATTCATTGATAACTTTCTTCTTGGAACACATTTGCTGTCACAGCTTTCCTTTAAAGCCCTCAGACTGTGCCCCAGGCATCTCCTCATCAGGTTCCTGCCCCGCGTGCCTCATTTACCCTCTGCCACAGGGCAGAGGAAATAGAAATGGGAGTTTTGGTGGGTTACATGTCAAGACCCAGCCTTCCACCCCACACCTCCAGCTCCTACTCCTAAATCCCACCCTCTCCAGCTCAGGGCTCAGGTTGGCAGGACCTCGGCGTCCTGCCCTTCCTCCAGTAGGTGCTGCTGTGCCTCTTGGAATTATTAAAAATCGCGGGTGAATTTCTCATAGTTTCAACAAATACAGTCTTGGAGAGAATGTCCTCGGCGCTTCATCTGATATTCATGGCTCTTCCCCTTGTTCCATGCTCAGAGCCGAAAATATTTCCACTTGGCAGCGAGCGATGCTCCGCTGTGCCCTCTCCCTGTAAGCGGGAGGTCCGGGCACAGCGGGAGCCAGGAGGGATTAAATTGTTCTCCTCCCTCCCAGGGAGAAAGAGCAGCAGCATCTCAAAGACGTGGCCAGGATTTCCCAGCGTAACTAAAGCCCGGCCAGCCGCGGGCAGGGAGCGGGGCTGGCACAGCTGAGAGCGGGGTGGGGTGGCCGAGCCGCGGGACCCTCCCTGCGGTGCGACAAAGGGACACCTTGTGGTGTCTCCCTGTCTGGAGGGGCGAGGACAGGGGGTTTAAGTAGGTCCTTCCTAGAACTGAGCTCTTCCCAGGAGGGAGCCCAGGAGCCCGAGCTGCCAGTCTGAGAAGGTGGCACAGCCCGTCTGGGCTGAGGGATGTGACAGCAAAGTCCCTTCGCCCCGTGCCCTGCTGCCCCTGCGCCCAGCCCGGCCCTGCCCAGCCGTGACCCCGCTGTCTCTGCTGCCCAGTGGGTGTGAGCTGGCAGGGCTGGGGGCCGGAGGAGCCCTGGCAAGCCCAGCACAAGGACACCAACCCTCCCCAGCCCCCCGTCAGCCCCGGAGCCGCCCGCGCCCCCCGCGCCCCTGCCCGCCCCGCACTCACCACGGGCGCCCGCAGCTGCACCGGTTGCCCATGTCGCTCCTTCCCCCATGGAGCTGGAGTGTTTTCTGGACAGGGAGAGCTTGTATTTCCTGGTTCCTGCTCGGCCCCTGGCTATTCCAAGGGAGTGTCTGGCAGTGTCGGGTTTCTCTCCACGGGCTGCGCAGGGCTGTGCTGGCCCCGTGTGGCATCTCCCGGAGGTGGCCCCCGGGGCCTGGCTCACCTCTTGCTGCCTGGGAGAAGAGGGCAAGGTGGGAAATGCCCCCCAGGGCTTCACCCCGGGGCTAAAATTCTGTTTTCTGGTTCGCGCAGTGGGCGTCCCGCCGCTGTCCCGCTGATGCCAGCAGTGATGCAAAAGAGGACGGAGGAGGGACTTCAAATGTTCCTGAACAAAAGGAGAAGCCCCAGAGTGGGAGCTCTCAGTGCTCTCCCTGCTGCTCATCCTTGCGGCTCGAGCAGGATGTCAGAGTAACCTGTGGCACGGGCTGGCATCACCTGGGACAAAGGGAATCTTGGGAGGGCAGGTGATGCCCAGGTCTGCTCTCGGCTGAGCTCTGGTTCTGCTGCTTTTGACCTGCAACCCCAGAAACATTACTGGGAATCCATTTTTTTAAACCACCTCGGTGAAAGTGCACAGTTTGCCCTTCTGAGAATGGCAGGATGCCATGAGGCACCTCACATCATTAGGGACAGCTTTTAGGCTGCCCCCTCAGCATGGCAAACAGGAACAGGAATGTGTATCTCACCTCTCCACTCCTCTGAGAGCCCTTCAGGCTCTGGCTGGGCATTTCTGCACTAATCCTGGTACCTAATCTTGGGCAGCTCTAAGAGAAGGGATGGTCAACACTAAAAGATACCCTGTGAATGTCATTCTTGAGCAGAGCCTGAGCCCCACAGCTTTGATTTGGTATTTAACACCAGTTCTGTGCAGGTATGAATCCTCATGGGATGCCCTAACAAGGGGCTGAGCTGTAATTCACTCTGCTGGTGGGCTGTGTCAGGAACTGGCCCCAGTGCCCTCCTCCAGGTGTGCCCGTGCCCTCAGCCAGGCTCACAGCATCACTGGGCATCTGCCCAAGTGTAGAGCAAAGCTTGTGTCTGTCCAGAAGTGGCAGGAGGAGAAGGATTCTAAGGATTCTACTTTGGAAGGGGCACAGGGCACAGCTTAGCCCTGGGTGAGCTGCACTGTGACCTGCAGAGCCCAAGCCTTGCTCTGCCACTGCTCCTCATCGCGTGGCTGGAGAGATGGCACATGCCAGTCTGCACCACAGCACCCCAGGGAGAATGTATGACTCATGCAGGCAGCTGGGATTCAGTCCTGATCCCAACAGGACCATGTTCTCAGGGTCTTGCAGTGACCAGGTGGTCTCAGGAGCCTGGCCCTGCTTGGGAAGTTGCAGACTGTGTGTCTCTGGCTTTGCCACAGACACTGTTGTTTTAGTTAACCAGTGTCTGTTTTGATTTCTGGGATAACTTGGGCTTTGTTGCTTTGTGGGGAAGGAAAAAAAAAGGATTGGGAGCCCGTTCCCATCAGCCTCTTTCACAAATACTGGAGCTGCTGCTTTGAGCTCCACCAGAGAAACAGAAAGGCATCAAAAACATTGGCAGGGCCGTGGAGCGCTTGGCTGCCACTCTGCATTCCCTCCTCAGGCTGTGTCTGCAGGGCTGAGGGAAGGCATGGCTCCCAGCAAGCCTGCTCAGCAGAGCCCCAGACTGGGTGCTGCAGAGCCTGCCAGGGGGCAGAGGAACAGCCCTGGCTGGCACCGGGCACTGCCAGCCCCTCTCGCTGCAGCCCTGCCCTGGGTGACAGGCTGTTTGACTGGCACAGGGCAAGCAAGGCCCAGCAAAAGAGAATGAGCCCATGGGAGAGCAAAAACAGGGCTGGGAAAAGCTGGAGGGGGGAACAGAACTGTGTGGTGACTGCTAATGCTGGGCATTCCTGTGGCAATAGTGCCAAGGTCCCTCAGACACTGGGGGACTGGGAGCACGCTGGCATAGGTGTGGTACAGCCACACAGCAAGCTGGCATTGTCTGCTCCTCACAGCCAAGGCACTGCCCATCCTTCCTGCTGCACAGAAGCAACATGAATCCAAGGCAAATCAGAGGCAGGTTTATTCCTCTTTCCTCCTGAGAACTACAGGCACTTTTACAGACCAACATCCACCTCCCATGTCCACGAAGCTCAGCCACCAGCTCAGAGGCAAAGCACTGGGATCATCTGTTCCCTCTTCCCAGGACCCTTCTGGGCCAGAGCACAGCAGCTGTTTTACAGTCCACTGCCTCACAGTTTGGGGCAAGAGTGGCCCTGGGTATTTGGGGTGGGAGAAGAGCACCCTGCATGGTGCTCCATGAGCACTTGACCCAGGAGAAAACTTGCATTACACTCACTCACACTAACACTTTAGTCCCCCTCTTTTTTCAGCTCCAAGTCCCTTTTTTCCAGCCATCAGCCTTAGGAAGCAGCAGTGTGGCTGCCTCACAGTGCTGATGAACCCCGATGGTGAGAAATAGGAGTGTGTCACCCTGGAGTCCCCATCCCTGTCCCCCCCACCTTCCCTGAGCAAGCCCTGCTGTGGGACCTTTAGGACTTTTCCTTCTCTTTGCCTTCCCCAGGCTGTTCTTCTTTCCCCTCTGACTGCTCCTCCTGGGTGATCTTCACCTCGTTGACTTTGGCCTTCACCTCCTTCCCTGTTCGGGGAGCCACGATGCTCAAGATGCCATCATGGGACAAGGTGGCCTTCACCAGCAAGGGGTCCACATCCAGAGGGAGGATGTAGGTCCTGGTGAACTCCCTGGAGATGAACCCATGGCGATCAGCCTTCTGTGGGTGCTGCCCCACCACCTCCAGCAGGTTGTCCACGGTGCGGACGTGGAGCTCGTCGGGCAGGAACTGGCAGACATCCAGGAACACCTGGAACTTGTGCTCGTTGAGACAGATCTCAGAGGTGCCCCTGTCCAGCTGCTTGTTGATCCGAGGCCTGATGTAGTAGCCATGGTAGAGGGCAGGGGCTAAAATCTCAGATGGGGACACACCTGGAAATGAGACCCAGTGAGGAGTGTGTGGTTTTCAGGGGAAGGAGGTGGAGGGGGATGGTTGGCACCAGACAGGGGAGGGTGACAGGAGGGAGCTGGGACCTGGCAAACACCTTGGGTTTGCCACCACATCAGCACAGTATGGGTGGAGCCTCTTGCAGCTCCTACCTTAGTATTCCTAAAACACTCACACACACAGAGCCTGGCAGCCACTGCCTCCCACCACACAGCCCAGGGCTGCCAACGAGCCCAGGGCTGGCATCCAGCTTTACATGTCTGTTGGGTGGACTGGGAGGGACTGGGAGGTACACTGGGCGCTCTGCAGTGCAGAGCCCACAGCCAGGGATGGGCATGGAAATTGCTGATGGTGAAGAAACTGCCCTGAAGAACTAAAGGCCTTTTGTGTGCCATTGTCCAGGGGGCTTTCCTTGGAGCTTTTTGCCTTTTCATGCTGTTGTGCTGGTGCTGAATGGTTCTGCTGCTGCCCACATTCCTTCCCCTGCGCCAGCCACTGCCCAGCTTTGTGCTGAACACCCCAGCTCAGCTTTTCTCCACATCCCCTGGCTTGAAAAACTTCCCCCCCCTCCCCTGGGCGTTTTGCTCCATGTTTTCACAGCATGTGCATGAATGCCAGACCATGGTGGCATGAGGGAGGCACAGGGTAGGCATGGATGGAGGAAGTGGACATGAAGAGACAGACCCTGGCTATTCCCTGGCTGTTCCCCCCTGGTTTGATCTGGGTTCTTACACTCAAAATTCCTTGGCTCTAGCTCAGCCTGCTCTGGAGTTCAGTCTGCCCAGAGGAGCTCCACCAGCCTTCCTGCACCAGGGGACAGAAAGGTGCCAGGGGGATCCCACCTCCTTCCTTACCTTCTCCAAAGTTCTGGTCGTAGATCTTGCTGGGGTTGGCGAACTCGTACTCGGAGCTCATGGGGTGGGCGTGGGGCACCGTCCGTGCGGCCATGGCGTGGCTGGGACAGCACCTCCGAGCCCTCGCTGCCTCTGAGAGTGAAGGCTGCAGATTGCAAGGCTTTAATTGGGTGAATTCCAAAGGGAGGAGTGTGTGATAAAAAGATGGACCAAAATAGCCACCCGCACAGGGCCCAGGATGCCTCGCCAGGGTGACGGGAGAAGCTTCTCGCTGCATTCCAGCAGGGAGGGCAGGCACTGCCTGCAGGCAGCGGCACCTCGGGAACATCCCACACGTCCCCCCAGCCCTGGAGAAGCCTCTCAGGAGCAGGGGGGGGCAGGAGGGCGATGAGCAGACAGGTACAGTCAGGAGGACACAGAGATGAGCTGAGGGAAGTGATGGAGGGAAAAGCAGGACAGACCCCAAGCTCTGCTGCTCGTGGTGCTCCAAGGCCAGTGGGGTTCAGGGCGTCCCTGGCACTGGTACTGATGGTACTGGATGGTACTGGTGGTACTGATGGCCCTGATGGCTCTGAAGCCCCTCATGGGGATGAGCAGTAGCTAACGCTGGCTGGTGCTTGCTCAGGTTGTGCAGTGAATCCCTGTCACACCCATTGTCCCACTGTGAGCCCAAACCAGCCCCTCCTGCTCCCTACACAAGGAGTCTGATTTTTCCAGAAGCTGATCTCAAACCTTTTGTTCCTTGAGTGGTGAAGCACTGCAGGTAGTTAAGCTGAACTAGACACAATCCAGATTCCACCCTTGACACCTCCCCATCCTGGACTGTGCTGGTCCAAGCTGGCTGTCCAGACCGTTTTCTTGGCCAGGGCTTTGCCACAATGTAATGAGACCTGGAGAACTCCTTGTGCCAGGGAGCATGAGTCAGCCAAGGGTCTGAAGCTGGCATGGATCCAGTTTTATTGAACAGGGCTGGTGGTGGTGCAGGAGGGGAGCACTGCCCAGTTGAGCTCCCTGAAACCAGAGATGTCCCTGCAGTGTGAGGGAGCAGGTGCAGTGCTGTTGATGTAATGGGGAACTGGAGAGGGTATTTATGGCCTGAGCTGTTGCACAAAGCAAATCCTGCTCCCTGTTCTTGCAGCCAAGCTGAGAGGAAGAGCGTCAGAGCCTCTTGCAAAGGGCTGGCAGAGCTGGCAGTGGGAATGATGTGCCTCTGAGCCAGAACTTGTATTTTAGTTGTGAGCTCTCAGAGGCAGAGACTAGTTCTTGCTCTTTAAGTGCAGTTGCTGGGTGAGCCCATTACTGTGATTTAGGCTTATTGGCAAGGCAGGAATTAAACCAAATGTGTGAGTTAAGATGTATTAGGATCATAACTATAGGAAATGGACTTAGTGCAGGGGCACAGGCAGACAGGGGTAGCTTGAACCCCTGAGAACGCAACATGAGCATGCCCAGGTTATCTCTGCTCCAGCCCTCTGGAGCTCTGAGGTCACTGTGTTGTCTCCAGCAAAGTGGTGTCTGTGGTGGGCAAAGGGCACCAGCAAAGGGCTGTCTGTGGTGGTCAAAGAACACCAGTAAAGGGGTGTCTGTGGTGGGCAAAGAACACCAGCAAAGGGGTGTCTGTGGTGGGCAAAGGATACCAGCAAAGGGGTGTCTGTGGTGGGCAAAGGACACCAGCAAAGGGGTGTCTGTGGTGTCTGTTTTGGGCTGAATGATGGAGAAATCCATCCTTCATTCCCACACACCAGTGTGCACAAGGGCAGTGGGGCTTCCCTGGGCTGCAGGGCTGCAGTGCCAGGGGCATCCCAGCAAAGACCTGCTGGGACCTCACTCTGTGGCTTCCTTTGCCCTCAGCAGAGGCAGAGCCCTCACTGAGCTGGTGGGTGACGTGGGGAGCTGAACTCTGGGCGCTGGCAGAGGGAACAACAGCCCCTTGTCGCTGTCCCTGGGAGCCAAAGATAGGAGCTGCATTGATCCCGTTGGCATCCAAAGCAGCTGGCAGCATCCGCCAAGCCCGGACTGTGCGGATAAACAGCACGTGGGCACAGGGAGGGCTGGCCACTCGGGCTTCTTGCTGCCCCATTAGGCTCCTTTGCTTCTTCTCCCCTTCCCCCTCCTCCTCAGCAGTGTGCTCAAATCCCTCAGACAGCTACTGGGCACCGGGGAAGGGCCCAGCCCAGGAGTGGGACAATAAAATCCCTGACACCACTGTTCAAGAGGCTCGGGGGGGTGGAAGGCCAGGCCAGCTGCACGGGTATAAAGCTGGCCCGGGCTCCAGCACGGCACTGCAGCACAGTGTTTGCCAGGCTCCTCCATCCAGCGCTCTCCAATGGATATCACCATTCACAACCCCCTGATCCGCAGACCCTTCTTCTCTTGGTTGGCACCGAGCCGTATCTTTGACCAGATTTTCGGGGAGCACCTGCAGGAGTCAGAGCTGCTCCCTGTGTCCCCCACCTTCAGCCCCTTCCTGCTGAGATCCCCCATCCTGCGGATGCCCAGTTGGCTCGAGACGGGACTCTCGGAGGTAACTTTGCTGCTTCGTGCTCTGTGTTGTGCTCTGTGCTCGTTCTGGTGACTCTGGGCTGGGCACCCAGGAGGGCTGAGGGCTTGGGAGCTGCTTGCAGGTGGGTTTTTAGGGAAAGGCTGGGGAAAGGCTGCTGTGCTTGTGGCTCCTCCTTAGGCAAGAAGCTCCGCATGCTCTGCCCATGGTCTGTGGCTGAGAGCAAGCATTGCCATGGTGGTGAGAAGAGAGACACACCGAGGTGGCTCCAAGAGCTGCCAGAAGAAAGAAAGAAACCTAATTTCCCTAATTTTCCTAATTTCCCTAATTTCCTATGCAAAACTTTCCATGCCACTCCCACCTGAGGAGCGAACAGCACAGGGTAGTGGGCAGGGGCAGTGGCATCCTCATGCCAGGCTGCTGAGGAAAAAGGGGCCTATTTTAAAGAATTACTACTGAGAAGAGAAGCATTTTAAGCAAAATCCAGGACCAAAGGATCAACAGCAGTGTCTGGTGCTTCAGGGCTGAGCCACTTGCCTGTTCTGCAAGTCAGTCTCTTCTTTACAAGTAGCTTGTAGGGCTATTCTAAGCAGGAGGAAAGTATTATTTTAATCTGTGCATAATGTCTGCCCTGATTTAGCACCCTGGGTCTGGCTGTGCACTGAGGAAGCCACAACAGGCACAGCACCAACTGAAGAGCCAGTTTTAACAAATTATAACAAAATTTTAGGTACTGTAGTGATGGGCATTAATGCAAGGCCAGCAAGGGACAAAGCCACTCAGATCAGAATCCAAAATAAAGGGCAATGCATGTGCAGACACCAGGCTCAGTCTTGCCCTGCCGTGTTCCGAGAGCTCTCTGGAGCCGAAACCTTCCCCTGCTCTTTCCTGCAGTCACCTCCTTGTCTTGCAGATGCGACTGGACAAGGACAAGTTCTATGTAAACCTTGATGTGAAGCATTTCTCCCCCGAGGAGCTGAAGGTGAAGGTGCTCGGGGACATGATAGAGATCCACGGGAAGCACGAGGAGCGCCAGGTACTTCTGATTTAACTGGGGAACTTCCTCGCCTCTGGTGCAACAAGGACACTGCAGAACATCCCTCCCCTGAGCTCCTCTCAAAGTTCTTTTTACTTTACAATCCTAAAGAAAGATTGCCTTGTGCAAACCCCCCAGCTGGTCCCAGGCAGGGCAGCAAGAGGGGGAACATTTCTTGCTGATGTTACATGAACTGTGAACTGAGCTGGAAAATCATCTTTGAAATGGGCATTTTTGGGGCCTTCCTCTTTTTGGGAAGAGGTCAGAAATGCAGGGAGGTATCCAACAAACTAGGAACAGACTGTAGTAATTAAACCACCTAACGAAGCAGTGCACCCTGAGTCTGGCTGTCCACTGAGGAAGCAATAACAAGTCCCTTCTCTAAGGCAACCAGCAGGACAACAAGATGGGCTTAAGCTCTGCCAGGGGAAGTTCAGGTTGGATATCAGAAAGAAATTCTTAACAGAGAGAGTGCTCAGGCATTGGAATGGCCTGCCCAGAGACGGGGTGGATTCTCTGACCCTGGAGGTTTTTAAGATGAGACTGGATGTGGCACTGAGTGCCATAATCTGGTAATCAAAGTGGGGCTGGATCAAGGGTTGGACTTGATGATCTCAGAGGTCTCTTCCAACCCAACTGATTCGATGATTCTATAAATCTATGATCCTATGATCCTATGATTCTATGATCCTATGGTTCTATGATTCTATGATCCTATGATCCTATGGTTCTATGATCCTATGGTTCTATGATCCTATGATCCTAAGATCCTATGGTTCTATGATCCTATGGTTCTATGATCCTATGATCCTAAGATCCTATGGTTCTATGATCCTATGATCCCATGATCCTATGATTCTATGATTCTATGATCCCATGATCCTATGATCCTATGGTTCTATGATCCTATGGTTCTATGATCCTATGATCCTATGGTTCTATGATCCCATGATCCTATGATCCTATGGTTCTATGATCCCATTATCCCATGATCCTATGATCCTATGGTTCTATGATCCCATGATCCTATGATCCTATGATTCTCTTTCAACTCTCTGCGAGGTTTTCCTCTGGGAGCTCCGCAGCCTCAGCCGGTTGGAGGCGGGACAGAGCGACCCTCTAATCAGCTGTGCCTTGCTTTGAAGGACGAGCACGGCTTCGTGGCCAGGGAGTTCACACGGAAATACCGGATCCCGGACGACGTGGACCCGCTGAGCATCACGTCCTCGCTGTCCCTGGACGGGGTGCTGACCGTCAGCGCGCCCCGCAAGGTGAGCGACGTGCCCGAGCGCAGCATCCCCATCACCCGCGAGGACAAACCCGCCATCGCGGGCGCCCAGAGGAAGTAGGGCTGCTGCCCCAGTGCCCACGGGTGCCAGGGCACTTCTCAGCTCTGCTCTTATTATTTATGCTAAGTTTACTAACGAATAAAACATGAATAAGCAGTTGGTATTTATTTGTCTTGGGCACTGAGGACAGGCGAAGTGGTGGGTCTGGGAAGCTGTGCCAGGTGAACACACCTGGTGCCATTTTTCCCGTCTTGCTGTTCAGAAGCACTTCTCTCATTTCACATTATGTTCTCAATGCTTTTCAAGCATCCAACGCACAAGTCTTTTCCTTTGATGTTGCCAGAGGATTTCAGGGTGTTTCACAAGCAACAGAAAAGTTTCTCCAGTGGAGATTAAACTGGTAAAACAACTTCATGACAATTGAAACCCATCTGAAGTGTGGGCATTTGATAACAACTGACTGGAAGACAACTGTATCTCAGATCTCTAGAATGACTCATGTTATGGAGGAGCATCCAAGAGCTGCAGCCAATTCAGAGCAGTTGCAGAGCTGCAGTTAAACACAGATATATATCCAGGGAGGAGAAAAACACCCTGCTCTCATGATGCAAATCACATCCCTTTGAAACTGTGATGTTAGTGCCCTTCAGACAATGAGCAGGATCTGATGTCTACAGCAATAACCTGATTTATGCCAGCCCTGTTGACTGATACAAAGCACTGCTAAGTCCTTTTCAGGCATCATCATCTGCTTAGCACCTCTCTTCAAAGGGCTATGAGCATAAAAATAAGTTTGTATTACTGGGGTTGAATTTCTAAAATTCATCTTCAAGAAGCACAGGATGTCATAGATCTGTCACACAGATCATCACACTCAGTCATGACCTGACCTATTTTTTATGTTCCTTACACCTGCTAAGACAAAAGTTTTATCAGAAGGGACCAGTTTAAACCTCAGATGAACTGAGAGGATCCCTTTCATCCCGTGGCTTTAAGTGAGAAAAATAAAATGAGCACTCAGTGATGTGGGGGTCAAATACCTCAAATCCCACCTAATTTCCACGGTCAGGTGTTTCCTATTAGCTGGTTCTAATAAGCTCTCGCAGCTGAGGTGTTAGTTGGGCTTGTCTGACCAGACACAGGGTGAGTGGTGAGGTCCAGCCACCTCTGCACACAAGAACAAACCACAGACACACACTCAGGTCACAAACAGTGCAGCTGAAAGAGCAGGAAGAATGTTTTCCACATGATGCTACATTTGGCTTTCATGTGGGACAGGTCTTTTTGCTTGAAGGAAGTCACTGTAGCACTGTTGGCAGACAGGCCCACTGGCTGCTGAAGGCAGAGCCTGGTGCTTTTCCTGCATCTTTCTTGTTCTTTCTCAAAAGCAAAAAAAACCCCACCAAAACCCACCAAACTGCTGCCAAAGGGAGGTCTGTAGTATAGCAGGACTAAGAAGTTGCACATAGGAGGTTCTAACCTGGGAAAGGGGCTCAGAAAGCAATGAGGTTCTTGTTCAAATCCTAAAAGAATAAAATATTTTAAAAAATAATTAAGGAAGCAAGTGGAAAATAGTGAGAATTTATCCAGAAAGTGCAGCTGAGGGAAACAGCTTTTTTATAGCACAGGGTTTTGCTGGGCTCAAACTCAGAAGTAAGAAATGGGCATTTTGAGTGAAAGGTCTTTGAGGATGATGAGGTCAGCTAGACAAGAATACTTGAAATGTAAATACCACTCCCTGAATGACTTGAAATACCAGTTCTGTGGTGGCCCAGGAGCACAGCTCAGCAATGAGACAATGACAGAAAGCATCCCTGTCATCTGCACACACAGAGGTTGTGCAGAAGCTCCTCTGTGGCTGCACCACATCCAACAGACTGTTTCAGCTCTCTGCACAACCATCTCATTCTCTGATGCTTCCCTTGTAATGTGGAGAGAAAGGAGCTTCAAAGCAGAGAGTGTACTGGAAAGGAAAACTCACTCCTTGCTCTCACTCCTGCTCTGAGCATGGCAAGGCTTAGCCCTCACCTCCCCACCCAGCAGGTGCCCAATGAGCCCAGTGGGGCTGGAGAGCCTGAATGTTTTCTGGGAAATGCTAAAGAGGAGATGAAACCCCCTACAGACCTTTTGGGACTTGTCTTACCTGGGAGACAAGAGCCTTTTGTGCCACTCACCAGTTCAGCAGCAGTTCCCAGCAGTAACAGCCTGTCCCCCACTCCTTATGAGCTCTGAAGAACTCAAGGACTCAGCCCTTGCCTTGCCCCTTGCACGGGGGGAATGGGGAACATTCTGTCGGGAGGGTTTTCCCCCCGGGCCAACAATGCCCCTTCAGCACAGGCCCCTCTCCAGCCCGAGCTGCCCTTTTGTCCCTCTCGGGCTCTGCTGGTGGCACAGGGGCAAAAGAAAGGCCCGAGTGGTGCAGGGCTCAGGCTTTGTGTCACTTCACTTGCACAGAGAGGCAGGTGGGGGAAGAAAGGTAATGGTTTATTGAGGGAGGGAGGGAGGGAGGGAGGGAGGAAGGAAGGAAGGAAGGAAGGAAGGAAGGAAGGAAGGAAGGAAGGAAGGAAGGAAGGAAGGAAGGAAGGAAGGAAGGAAGGAAGGAAGGAAGGAAGGAAGGGAGGGAGGGAGGGAGGGAGGGAGGGAGGGAGGGAGGGAGGGAGGCCACCAAAGGCCCACCTTTGCCCCCAGGGCTGTGTGAAACCTCAGTTCCTGCTCCTGCAAGAAGCAAACCGTCACAAGATTTACACATAAATTAATAATGCAAGGAATGGAGCCAAAAAACTTGTCCCTGATCTCCAATCCCACTAGGTGTCCCTCTCGGCCAAGGGAAGGGCTCCTGCAGCAGCATCACCAAAAGAGGGGCAGGGGAAGAGACAGGAGATAGACTGCAAGTCCCAGATCCCTCTGCCGAGGTCCAGAGGGGAGGGAGCCAGGAGGAGGCGGGGTGGGTGGGGATGGATGCGGCGGCTCATCCCTCCCTCCCTCCATCTATCCCTCCATCCCTCATCCACCCCGGGGCGCACCGGCAGCTCCCTGAATCCCCCGGTGAGCAGGAGAAAACCGCTGCCGACGAGTCCTCGGGGATGCCCGCGGGGACCCGAGGCCACCAGCAGTGGCCGCTGACGGGCTCTCACGTCATGAGCGAGCGACTTTGGCTCCCAGAAGCGGCAGCTCCGAGTCCCGACTGCTCCGAGTGCCGGTGGGTCGGAGCGCTCGGAGCGCTCGGAGCGCCGGTCCCGTGTCCGGCCATGGGGCTCCGCCGTGTCCTGCTGCTCGGAGAGGGCAATTTCTCCTTCGCCGCCTCCCTGTGCGGGGCCGCGGGCACACACGTGGTGGCCACTTGCTACGAGAGCGAGGAGGACGCGTCCCGGTGCGGGGGAGCCGCGCGGAGCATCCGCAGGCTGCGGGAGAGCGGTGGGTGCGCGGGGGGTGCCATGGGGTCCATGGGATCCAGGGGATGCGATGGAATGCCATGGGATGCCATGGAATGCCAGGGGCGGTGGGGCACCCCTGGGCACAGCGGTGGAAGAGGTCGGGATGGCGGGGGCGCGGTGTCGCTGAGCCCTTTGCTGTGACCCTCCGCTCCTCAGGGCTCCATCCAGAGCCATCGCTCTGCCCTGCCCTGCTCAGCCCCTTGGCAGCCCCTCGCCACTCCGGGAATCCCTTCTCACACGAGGCATTGGAATGGTCGAGCTGGCTAAACGAAATACTCCTAAAATCAGATCAGACTCAAGGAGTGCTGAAATTCTACTGAAACGACTATTTTCAAGTATTTTGAGACATTATTTCAACAGAGGAAATGAAGCCCAGGCTTCCCAGTGTTCCTAATGCACGAGTGGGGAGACCCCTGTCAGCTCTCACAAACTTCACTTTAAAATCATTTAGAAGCCTTGCAGTCCTCCCTTTCTCTAAATTTTCCCCAGTGATAAACATCAGACCCTTGAGCTTTTTTTGTGTGTGCTGTTGCAGGAGCTGAAGTCATGTTTTCTGTGGACTGCACCAAGCTGAAGGACTACTTTTTACCAGGACAAAGAGAATTTGATTGTATTTATTTCAACTTCCCTCACTGTGGGAGGAAGGCTGGGGTAGTGAAGAACAGAGAGCTCCTTGCCTGCTTTTTCCATAGGTGAGTGAACCAGAGATGGTTCTGTGCTAATTGGCTGCTGTGGTACAGGTTTCTAGTTGTGCTCCAGGTGCTTTTGTGGCCCTGGAAAATTTGTGGGTGTGTTAACAGGGTTTTTCTTGTTGCCTGAATTTCCTTGCAGCGCTGCAGAAGTGCTGGCAGAGGAGGGAGAGGTCCACGTGGCTCTTTGCAATGGCCAGGGTGGGACACCTGCAGACCAGCCAAGGAGGGAATGGCACAACAGCTGGCAAATAGTGGCTGTGGCAGCAGGAGCTGGATTTATCCTGAGTGCTGTTCATCCTTTCAAGGCAGAGACTATCCATGGATATAAATGTACAGGTTACAGGTAACCATCACGTGGCAAAACTGAAAAGCTGCTATTTGTGCTCTTATAAAGCCCAGCATTAGTATGTTCTTTCAGTATCTTGTTTGCTGGGGAGGAGCTCCTTTTAGTTTTCCTTAAAATAACTGCAGTTCTTCTTCATCTCTAATCAGAATAGCCAAGATTAAAATGCCAAAGTGCCCTCAAAAAATAAGATTATCTTAGTATTTTAATGGTGGAAATGATGCATTTCAGAACAAAAGTCAGTCTCAGCCTAGAGACAGGCCTGTGGTGTGTGCAAAGTCAGTCTGAGCCCAAAGACAGGCCTGTGGTGTGTGTAAAGTCAGTCTCAGCCTAAAGACAGGAGGTCTGTGGTGTGTGTAAAGTCAGTCTGAGCCCAAAGACAGGCCTGTGGTGTGTGTAAAGTCAGTCTCAGCCTAGAGACAGGACTGTGGTGTGTGCAAAGTCAATCTGAGCCCAGAGACAGGACTGTGGTGTGTGTAAAGTCAGTCTGAGCCCAGAGACAGGACTGTGGTGTGTGTAAAGTCAGTCTGAGCCCAGAGACAGGACTGTGGTGTGTGTAAAGTCAGTCTGAGCCCAAAGACAGGCCTGTGGTGTGTGTATCTGCTTAGCAGACAATCCCAACAGGGTGGTAACAAGGCCTGGGATTCACTAAGAGGTGTGTTAGTGTCACCTGTGTAAGAGTCATTGTGGCACATGAAATACGTGGAATGATGGATGCCTTTGCTCTGGATTTGTGTATTTCCAGGAGCCAAGACAAGTCCTTCTGTGTGGAGGGTGCTCTGACCCACGTTTTCACACGGAGCACACCACTCCTGTGTGTCACACCTGTGAGCTGCAGGATACAGCTGGAAAGCCAAAATGTTGCTTTTCAAGTGCCCCAAGTCCTTGTGGATAAAATTAAGAGGTGAGTTTTATAATTAGTTTCTGTTTGGCAATAACACGCTCTCCTGCTCTCAGTGAGAATGAGCAGGTGTCAGATAAATGGATGTGATGACTGGTAAGTCCCATTCCTTTTTCAGCAGCAAATTCAGTTAATTCTTGCTTGCAACCTGGAGACAAACAGCACTGTCCTGCAAACACACAACACCTTTGGTGAAAGGCTTGGCTTGTTCAGGTCGTTACTAGAAACTGGCTTAGGAATGTTTTGGGTAAATTGCTGCACTCAAATTATGACCACAGGAAAGGCATTCCAAGGAAATCTGTTCAGTGGTGTTTGTAATTTGCACTTGTATTTTTCCCAGGGGTTTCCTGGAACGGAATTCAAGTCATCCAGTCCGGACAGTAAAGGAGGGGCTGACTGCAGGGCTCAGCCAAGCCTTTCCACTGCAGAGCACTGACTCCTGCCTTTCCCTGCTCCACCAAGACCACGTCCGTGGTGTTTGTCACTCCAATATCTTCTGGCTCACTCTGAGCCCAGAGGAGACTCCAAGCACTGAGGAGTTGTCTCACAGACTGGCAAATGCAGTTTTATTTTCCCGTGTTGATTTTTGCCAGGACACAGAGAAGAATCTGCAAGAGGGATGTCACAGTCCGAGGCAGTTTTGTCTCAGACCTTCCCTTCTGCCTCATGCTCAGGCCATGATACAGGAAGGAGCTTTTCTGCCAGGGACACTGCATGTTCTTTCTGGGCCAGTTTTCAGGAAGTGTCTTATCTCTGCTCACTCCATGCCTGTTTTTCACGAGATGCTGATGGTGTTTGTGGTGAGCAGGGGTACAGAGAGCAGCTGTATCCGGATGTTGGTGAATAACATTAAAACCACCATCCATTCCCTTCACCAGACTGGCATTAAACCAAATATCAGCCTGCAGGAAGCCACGAGCTCTGAAACAACTGAGCCAAATGACTTTGCTGCCTTTGAATCTCAGCTTAGTGATATTCAGTACTTCATCTGCACGGACACAGATCCTCCAGGCTCCTGGGTGGGGATTATAAGGACATCTCAGGAACTGACAAGCAGTGAGGAGCTGGTGGTTGTCTTTGCCTCGCTGAACCTTGACCTCCTGGCCATGCTGCTCTGTGGAATATCTGACTGGAGAATGCTCTGGACTTCAGACACTCGGTTCCTGCAGCAGTTTCCTCGAGGAGAGCTGAGACTTTTCAAGAGTTTTTCCCTCTATCCACCCTCCTACGTGCACGACATCAGCTTTTGGGTTCCCAATGGGCAGCAGTTCGATGAGGTTGCTTTTCACACCGTGGTCAGGGCGGTGTCAGGTGAAATGGTGGTTTCCATCCAGTTAAGGGACAGTTTCCAGCACGTGGGGACAGGGAGGAGCAGCCTCTGCTTCAGGCTGACCTTCCAGAGCTGTGACAGGGCCCTGAGCCACAGGGAGGCTGCGGAGCTGCAGCTGCGCCTTCGGAAGGAGGTTCATCTACACCTGGGGGTGACTCTGAGGTAGAACATTTTAGGGTGTGTTCAGGTTCACTTGAGTTTTCCGTGTATGTATGTATGTATGTATGTATGTATGTATGTATGTATCTATCTATCTATCTATCTATCTATCTATCTATCCATCTATCTATCGATATGTCCTCAGGGATCACTGTCAGATGACTCCGATGTCTCGCTGGAGCTGCTCGTCAGCTGGAAGGGACATTCCAGCAGCTGTCTGGCCCTGCTGGGGCCAGGGAGCTCCAAGTCATCCCAGGAATCTGTAAGGGGAAGCAAGGACATCAAGGGCTCAGCAGGCCTGGGGCAGGATAGGCCAGAGCAGGGCCTCCAGCACCCCTGGAGCAGACAAGCACTGCCAAGCCCAGCCTGGGCACCTGCTGCCAACCCCTGCCTGGTCCCTGGCCCAGGGTAACCTGACAAAGGCACTCACGGGCATTGCAGCGGGGGGACCTCTGTGTCTGCTCTTCAGAGGCATTGTTGTCCTCCAGTTGCTCTCTGATAGGGAAAGGAAAACTGATGAGCTCCCTCTGCCCTGACATCAGGTGTGTGCAGGGTGCCCCTGCTGGTCCCCACTGTGCCATTTCCAATTGCTGTGTGAACCTGAACCCGGCTCTCTTGGAACAGTGCAGGGCCAGGACTGCTGGGGCAGGCCCTGGCATGGCACAGCACTTGCACCCTCCTGTGTTGTGAGCCAGGCAGAAGGACACCAACCTGGAGGGGACTTGGACCCCCACGGTGTTTGTAGTGATGGGTGAGCATAAGTCCCTTCTACAGTAGAGGCACCGCACGCCCTCAGCACCATCAGCCACAAACTGTCTCTGCAGGAGAAACAAGCAAGTGTGAGTGAGGCCCTGGTGCTGCTGAGCTTCTGGTGTGTCCCTGGTGCTGAGGGAACCATTCCTACCTCGATGCAGCCTCTGTGGTACCAGACACTTCTGCATCCTTGGCACACCATGTTGTTGAAGGGCTGTGTGTCCAATACAAGATCAAAGCAGATGGCACATAGAGTGCCTGGCTTCAGATTCAATGCCTCCTGTTTGTGCACAGGGCAAAAGGCCCTGGGAGGAAAAGGGATGAGTGTGGTGAGAAGTGCTGGGCTCTTCTTCCCTGGTGGTTGCCAGAAGGACAGAGGCAGTACCTGTACGATGGACCATTCTCAATAGTACAGTGACTCTCCCTGGCACAGGGCAGGTGGAACCTCCGGTCACAGTTTATTTGGTAGCACTTGATGGTGGCCCCCAACTGGTCACAGATGCAGCAGCACTGTAAGAGCAGAGAAGCCCCATCATTGGCATCTTCAGCACCTGCTCCTTGTCCCAGAGCAGACTGGAAAGGCTGGGTTTTCCTTCTTGGGGTCTGGGCTCAGCCCCAGCAAACCACGTCTGATACAAACCTCCTTTCTCTTGTCAGGCTCTTACCTCCTCTTTTGCCTTGTTGATAGAACGTAGGATGTCATTTGCATGAACATCCAGAATTTTTGCACTCTCACCCTCATGACGACGTTTAATGTAGGCAAAACGCTGCAGGAAAGACAACACCGTGATGAGGAGAATGTGGAAGGGACTGCCCATTGGAAAGCTGGAGGGAGCTCATGGAGCAACTCACCAGGCACAACTCATGGACACAGAGTCCACATTCCTGGATTTTTTGGCCGCAGGTTTCCGGGTCGGCCTCAGTTCGACGACACAGCATGCACGCTGGAAGGGAGAGAGACAATGGCACTGAGCATGGCACCTCTGTGGGGCCGGGGACAGCATCCTTGAGGGGCCGACCCCACGGGCTGCTCTGTCCCTGCCTGGCTGGCTGAAGGGCAGGGCTGGAGACTTTGCAGAGGTCGGGCCATTGCAGGCACGGGTGTCCCAGCAGGTGCCCCCTGCTCCAGCTTGGCCCCACTTGCTGAGGAAAGGAGGGCTCCAGCCCCGGGATGCCTGGACGGCTCCCGCCTCCCCTGCCAGTGCTCCCGGCCCCGCGCTGCCCACCCCGACAGCCCCTGTGCCAGGCTGAGGGAGGGGCACTGTGCTCAGACCTCTCTCCCTTGCTCCAGGGGCCTTTTCATTTGGGTCTTCCATGGTGGATGTCTCTGGGGAGTCCCTCTCCCTGGAATGCCATAGTCTCTTCCAGATTCTCCTCCACTGTCATTTAAAAAGAAGGGAGAGGTGTTTGCAACAGAGAGGGCAGAGCCTGGTGGGGGGTGGGGGTAGTAGAGCCCCTCTTTTGGCCCCAGGCTCTGTCCCTCTCCCTCATCTGCCCCCAAGCCCTTCCCCTCTCACCATCTCCATTAGTCCAGTCAGATAATTCCGCAGTCGGCTCTGGGTGTGTCTTCTCTGATTCTGAAAGGCACGAGGTGATTGAGGGGACAGCAAAAGTCAAGAGACCTGAAAGAGAAAAGAGACCAAAACCCCCAAGTTTTGTGAAATTTCTATTTCTGCTCTGCAAAATGTTTGCATGGCAAGGCCACTGAAGAGCATGAAGTGCTGGAGCCACTTTGTTCAGGTACAAATTGTCGAGCAGTGATAGAGATCAGTGTTCCATGGTTAGAAGTCATGTTTTTAACATGTCAAGTGTGACAGCCCCTTTATCCCCATCTGAACATTGGACAAACCAGGCCAAGGCAGCCCAAATACTCTGGAAACTATTCCTATAGTGCATGACCTATATCGAACTTGTATCCCACCTCCTAATATAAACCTAGACTGGTTGTCACACAGCAAATATTGGAAAACTAATAGTCCAAAAGTAAACGTAGCTCTCTCATCTCAAATTGAATCCCCTCACCCATCTATTAAATCAAATAAAGGTGAATTTAAGCCTGGAATAATAACCTTTGAGGAATACAATGCTAGACAACCCTGCCTTGTTTACTAGCTTGCCTCCAACCTTGTCAATAAATACCCTCGCTGGTATTAGAATAACAGTCGTCTCTTTGCAGTTCTTTTCGCGATGTTTTCGCTTATCAGATCCAAATGCTGAGTCTCTCCGTGGGCAGATCTGTCACTCCTCTCCTCGTTCTGTTGCCAGGTACACTGACACTGGAGTGCACCCAGCGCTCCCTGTTATACCCTTGGCTTCACAGGTCACAGTGGCCTATGTGACATCAGACCCCCCAGTGAGCCACCCAGTGAGCCAACAGTGACACCCCCAGTGACATTCAGACCTTTAGTAGACAAAAAATAAGAGGACAAATGTGCCACCCCTGTCCCTTGTCTCCAACACAGGGGTGGCACTGGAGAAAACTGTCTCCCCCAGTGTCCCCGGTTGTTCCCAAATGTCCCCCAAATCCTCCCCCCCTTCCTCCTCAAATCCAGGCTCAACACTGGGACCTGCCACAGGCAGTGTGTCCCCAGTGTTTCCCCAAGCATCCCCAAGCTTGGGGACAACCCCTGGCATGTCCAGAAGTGTCCCCAAGTGTCCCCAAACTCGGGGACAACCCTGAGTCCACTCTGTCCCCTCCCATGGCACCTCGAAGCAGCAGGTTGAGCTCCCCAGGGGGCTCCCAGGAGGACTTTGGGGCCCCTTGAGGGTCCTGGGGGTGACCCATCCTTGATGTCCCCCAGTGTCCCCAATGTCCCCAGGGTCACTACACAGGTACCACCACCTTTTCTTTTGCCCTTGATTTACTTGTGCTTGAAGGAGTGAATATCAAAACACCCGAAGCTGGGGTAAAAATAAAGAAATTGAACCAAAACCTCTAAAGGCCCTCCATTTTCTGGGATTTGAGGGGATGTTGGGGTTCAGGAAGATATTTGGGGTGTCTGGTTGTGTGTATGGGATCTTTCTCCATCCCTCTTCACCTCAAAACAACAGAATCCCAGGGACAATGTCACAATTTCCCAGGCATTGCTTTGGACACTGGTAACCCCCTGCAGATGCTCAGTCAGCGTGGGAGAATGGTGGGTCTGGGTTTCCCTGTGCACCCCAGAGGTGCTGGAGGTGGGATCCCAGCCATGGACCCTTTTCTGAGGTGGTAGTCATGGAATCCCAGGATGGTTTGGGTTGGAAGGAACCTTGAAGCTCATCTCCTTTTACCCTGTGCTGTGGGCAGGGACACCTTCCACTAGCCCAGGTTGCTCCAAGCCCCATCCAACTTGGCCTGGGACACTCCCAGGGATGGGGCAGCCACAACTTCTCTGGTGACTAATCACAAATTCTTTCCATCACTGTGTTCCGAGGGGTCCTACCCAGCCCTAAGACAGCTGTGTGTGGGGCAGGGGTAGTGTGGGACAGGGCCAGTGTGTCAGTGACAGGGATCATGTGTCAGGGGAAGGGACCATGTGTTGTTAGTGACAGGGACTGTGTGTCATGGACAGCGTATCAGCGACGGGGACATTGTAACAGTGACACGAACCCTGTGTGAGGGACAGGGCCAGTGTGTCATGGACAGGGACAGCATGTCAGTGACAGGGACACTGTAACAGTGACACCAACACTGTGTGCGGGACACGGACCGTGTGCGGGACACGCACCACGTGTCAGTGACACGAACCCTGCGTGCGGGACACGCACCACGTGTCAGTGACACGAACCCTGAGTGCGGGACACAGACCGTGTGTCAGTGACACGAACCCTGAGTGCGGGACACGGACCACGTGTCAGTGACACGAACCCTGCGTGCGGGACACGGACCGTGTGTCAGTGACACGAACCCTGCGTGCGGGACACGGACCCTGCGTGCGGGACACAGACCGTGTGTCAGTGACACGAACCCTGCGTGCGGGACACGGACCGTGTGTCAGTGACATGAGCCATGTGTGCGGGACACGGACTGTGTGTCATGGATAGAGACAGTGTGTCATGGACAGGGACAGCATGTCAGTGACAGGGACACTGTAACAGTGACACGAACCCTGCGTGCGGGACACAGACCGTGTGTCAGTGACACGAACCCTGCGTGCGGGACACGGACCACGTGTCAGTGACACGAACCCTGCGTGCGGGACACAGACCGTGTGTCAGTGACACGAACCATGTGTGCGGGACACGCACCACGTGTCAGTGACACGAACCCTGCGTGCGGGACACAGACCGTGTGTCAGTGACACGAACCCTGCGTGCGGGACACAGACCGTGTGTCAGTGACACGAACCCTGCGTGCGGGACACGGACCGTGTGTCAGTGACATGAGCCATGTGTGCGGGACACGGACGGTGTGTCATGGACAGGGACCGTGTGTCAGCGACAGGGACACTGTAACAGTGACACGCACCACGTGTCAGTGACACGCACCACGTGTCCCTCCCTGCGCGGCCGGCCTTGCCCACACCCGCCATGGCGGCGGCGGCTTCAGCGGCGCTGCGGCCCCGCCTGCCCGCGGCGGCGAGCGCGGGCGTGCCCGGCCGTGCCCGCACCCGGCATGGCCGCCAAGGGGGCCCGGCAGCGGCCGCGGGCGGGCGGCGGGGACGCGGCGGGGCGGCGGCCGGAGCAGGACGAGCCGCGGACAGAGTGGGTGCCGGGGGTGCCGGGGGGTGCCGGGGAGCGGGGTGTGTTTGCCCGGGCGGTGCCCACCCGGTGGGCACTGCGGGCCCTGCGGTGGCGCTGCCCGGAGGGCTCTGCCCCCCGAGCTCTGTCCCTGTATCACTGCCCTCCCTGCGGTGCCGGGGCTGCAAACACACCCTCGGTGCCCACCGGGCAGCTGAGCCTTCCACTGCGGGTCTGTATGCCGTTTGGTTTGGGTTTTTTTGGATAGACCGTCCGGGAGCAAAGCAGGACAAGTGTGGGCGCCCGAAGGGTCGACGGCGTTCAAGTGTCTCATCTCGGCGCGGTTCTGCGCGGCCCTGCTGAGCAACATCTCCGACTGCGACGAGACCTTCAACTACTGGGAGCCCGTGAGTGCTGCTCGCCCTTTGCATTGGCAGCTGGGCAAATGCACGTTTATTTGGAGCCCTCTGCTCTGTATCAGTTTGTACCTGCCTTGTGCAAATGCAGGTTTATTTGGAGCCCTCTGCTCTGTATCAGTTTGTACCTGCCTTGTGCAAATGCAGATTTATTTGGAGCCCTGTGCTCTGTTTCAGTTTGTACCTGCCTTGTGCAAATGCAGATTTATTTGGAGCCCTGTGCTCTGTTTCAGTTTGTACCTGCTTTGTGCAAATGCAGATTTATTTGGACCTTTGTGCTCCTTTTCAATTTGTACTGGCCTGTGCAAATTCAGGTTATTTGGAGCCTTGTGCTTTCTGTTTCTGTTCATAGCTGGCCTGTGCAAATGCAGGTTTATTTGGAGCCCTGTGCTCGGTATCAGTTTGTACCTGGCCTGTGCAAATGCAGGTTTATTTAGAGCTTGTGCTGTTTCAGTTTTTACCTGGCCTGTGCAAATGCAGGTTTATTTAGAACTTGTGCTGTTTCAGTTTTTACCTGGCCTGTGCAATTGCAGGTTTATTTAGAGCTTGTGCTGTTTCAGTTTTTACCTGGCCTGTGCAATTGCAGGTTTATTTGGAGCTTTGTGCTCCCTTTCAGTTTGTACCTGCCCTGTGCAAATGCAGGTTTATTTGCAGCTTGTGCTCTCTGTTCCAAAGAGAAATTTTCGTGCTCAGGGGTTCAGAGGTGGGAGGTGGAGGGCTGTCTGCTCTGTGTGGTGCATGTTGATGTGTGTTTGGTCTCCCTTGCAGACACACTACCTCATTTATGGGAAGGGGTTTCAGACCTGGGAGTACTCCCCAGCCTATGCCATCCGCTCCTATGCTTACCTGTGGCTCCATGCCTTACCAGCCTGGTTCCATGCCAGAGTCCTGCAAACCAACAAGGTACATCAGCTGTGTGCAAGTTGCTCTGTGAGGTACAAACCTGCCTTTAGGCGATGTGAAAACAGTGGCTTTGTTTGTTGTCAGTTAAAGTGTCAGTTGTCAGAGAGTTGGTGTTGACAGAACTCTCATTTGTTTACAAACACTGAGCTCCCTGCAAGGATTCAGGAGGGTTTGTGGGTTTCCCCTGATGCTTTCCAAACCCAGTTTGTGTCCTGTGCCTTGTTCACACTCCCACCGTGTCTCCTAGGTTCTTATCTTCTATTTCCTCCGATGCTTCCTGGCCTTCCTGAGCTGCATTTGTGAACTCTACTTTTACAAGTGAGTGTTGGAGTCTTGTCTGCAGTGAATGTTTTGAGAGCCATGACCAGGAAATACACCTTGGAGCTCATTGTAGATCAGGCTGCTTCACAGTGAACCTAAAAAATTTGTTTTCTCCTGATAACTTAATGAAATACTGGGGAGAATTCCACAATTAGGGCAAAATTGCACTCTCAGAGCTGCCACCCACATCTCCACTCCAGCATTTTGCTGACTACACTCATCTTCTCCCTGACAGCAGCCAGCAGGGTGGGAGTGTTGTAGGCTGAGCTCTGGTGCTGTGTTTGCTTATCATAGTGAATTTTACTGGAACACATTAATTGTTGCTGTCTGCAATCCATCTGCCAGTGCTGTTTACATCCACTAAAAGCAGTAAATCCTTAACATACAATTATCTTGTCTAAGCTGGGTTTATATTTTTACCCTCTGCCTCTTCATTTGTGATTTTCAGGCTATTACCTTGATTTGCTGTTGGAAATAATCTGGTTTGAAGGATCTTTTTGGTGCCTGTTTCTCTCTTTTTTCCCTCAGGGCTGTGTGCAAGAAGTTTGGGCTGCACGTGAGTCGGCTCATGTTGGCCTTCTTAGTGCTCAGCACGGGCATGTTTTGTGCTTCTGCAGGTGGGTTTGTTCAGCAGTGACACCAACACTGCCTTGGCCCTGGGAACCAGAGAGCAGAGAACCCACAGCTCTGACACATCTCTTGTTTGTGTTATGTATCTCCGGTGTGTGTTTGTTGTTGTTGTGTTCTGCTGGAGTGTTTCTCATGGCAGGATAAGTGTTGATCCAAATATGTTTTCTGTGTCACTCTCTGGCATGTTTCAGTCCCCTCTTTGTTTCTGTTGCTGCCTCCTGGCTGTGCCTTTTGAACAGGGGCTTGGCCAACCTTCCCTGGACATGTTTTAACCTAAAGAAGGAGCCTCCTGTTTTGGCATTGCCACTTGCCTTTGTGTCCTGTCCCCTCTGCCTGGCTGTTCCCATTTTCCCAGCCACTGGGAGACTTCTCTAAAACTCTTCTTGCAGATACAGAGCAGGGTGTGGGAAGCTGTGCCAACCCCTTTCTTGCCTTGTGTTGCAGCTTTCCTCCCCAGCAGTTTCTGCATGTACACCACAGTGATTGCCATGACTGGCTGGTACATGGACAAGACCTCTGTGGCAGTGCTGGGAGTGGCTGCTGGAGCCCTCCTGGGCTGGCCCTTCAGTGCAGCTCTGGGGTAAGGAGAGGAAAGCTGAGGAGTTTTGCACTTTTTCAAACGTTTTTTTTTGCCTGGTTGGGGACAGTGTAGGGTTGGGTGCAGCCAGTGCACAATCATTGCTACAGGCTTCATAGCCTGAGGGCTTTGCTTTTGGAGAATGCAGGTTGGGAGGATTTTCTGACATGAAGACACTGTGGGAGTAAAACCTGAGGTGGATGGCTGGGATGTGGAGTAGAAGCAGAGGCCAGTGAAGTGATGGTTCTCTCTCAGCTGGCTTTGAAGGGGCAGCAGCACCTGCAGTGGGGAAATCCAAAGTCTCCAGTTGACAGCTGGTCTCTTTTTCAGGCTTCCTATTGCCTTTGACTTGTTGATACTGAAGCAGAGGTGGAAAAGTTTCCTGAACTGGTGTGTGGTGTCATTGATCCTGTTTTTGGTAAGGGCCTCTAGTGATGCAAAGAGGGAGGGATGAGTTCCTTTAAGAAAACCCCGTGAGCTTTAGTGCAGTCCAGCCAGGAGCTCCTGGCACTTTAACTCACAGCTGCTTCCTTCCAGGTGCCCTTGGTGGTGGTGGACAGCTATTACTATGGGAAGCTGGTGGTTGCACCTCTCAACATTGTTTTATACAATGTCTTCACCCCTCACGGGCCTGATCTCTATGGTGAGTATGAGATAACAAGCCAGGAAGGGAGTTGAGAGGTTTTTTTGTGACCCCCCAGCTCTTGATTGCCAACCCTTTTGCTGGTGTGCTCTGAGGCAAAAGCAGCCTGCAAGCTCCAAAGGCTGCAGCTCCAGCTCCTGGACACGGGATGTCTCTCTCGAGCTGGGAATCCGCAGGTTCCTCCACGCTGTGAGTTTGTGCTGCTTTGGTTCACTTCCCAGTTCTCACCACCGAGAGGTGTCTCAGTGTCACAGCAGAGCCCTGTGAGCAGCAGACACGTGTGTGTTTGTCAGCTCTAACTGTGTTCCTGGCTGCTGTTCCTCACAGTCAGGGTGCAGAACCTTGGGAAGGGGGTGACAGTGCAGAATCCGTAGTTTTTTCAGTTCTCATCAGGTCTCTGCAGTCCCAGGTCCATGCTGGTCTTTGGGAATCTTGTTGCTTTTTGGCAGTGTATGGCCTGGGCTTTGCTGGCAAGAGGGATCTGAGGGTACCATGAGGCAAATCATCTGCCTGCAGGGGTTCCCTGATAACTGTGTGACTTAATCCCAGCTCTGAGCCTCGAGGGCAGTGCTGTGTTGCTTGTCTGGGAGCTGCCTCTGCACTTAAATTATCCATATCAATATCCATATCCAGCCCTTCTGGAGCTGAAGAGTAGGAAGGTACTAGATTTCTAGCAGGGCTTCAGAGTGACTAGTGGAGACCTAAGGAAGCTCTGGGTGCAGGATCCCTCTGTCCCTGTCCTCTGAGCCCATGGAGCTGTTCCAGGAGGGATTCAGCAGTGGGCAGCAGCAGCAGCAAGGCTTTCTCTGGCACATTTGGTTCATTGGCTGGGCTGCTCTGGGTGGTGCTGAGTGGTGATTTGTCACTCGTGCTGTGGCACAGCAGGGCAGCAGCTGCTTTGCCAAGGCTCTTCCTCTCTGCAGGAAGGCTCTCAAGTCTGTTGCTGTGAGTTTTCTCTAAGTAAACTTCAGGCACTGTCTCTGATAGGCTTTGACATGGGCCTGCCCCTGACCTTTTCTGCACTGGTGCATGAGTTGTTTCCAGAAGCCTCCAGGGACCAATCTATTCTGAAGTGTTTTATTCATAGTGACATTCATACAACAACCTCAGGCTAGTAAAAGAGCCTGCTGGAAATTGCTCTTTAATGCAGTGTGGCCAGGACAACGCTGTGTGTTTAGAGAGCTTCAAAACACTGGGGAAAACAACCCCACCAGGGGAGGGGAGAGGCTGGCCAGTCCCTTTGGGCTGTGGAGCTGGGATTTCCCAACTTTCACATGATGGGACAGTCAGCACACCATACCTTCAGTGTAAGCACCACAGTATTTTGGGATAAGGTTCAATTCATTATTTTTGTTTTGTCTTTAGCAATACTCTCCTTCTACATAAATACTGTCTGTGCAATTAATATTTCCCTGGGGTAATGAGGTTTCTACAGCCAAGAGAAAGTAGTTTATAAGCCATATAACCCTAAACCTGATTCTGAGGCTTTGAGATGTTTTTGCCTGCCTGTGTTCTAAGAAATCCCACTTTGTGACCCAAGTTTTGCCCCACTTTCTGTGAGCAGAGCCCTGGCTGTGACTTGCAGTGTGATGGCACTTTGGAGAACTTTGTTCAGCTTGGACAGAATGTGCTGGAGCTGTTTGTGTGACACCTTGCTCTGCTGAGTCCTGGTTCTTAACCAGAGTGAAAATAAATGAAGTGCACCAACCAGCCTGTTTATTATACTAGCACTGAATCAGACTTGCTTAGAATGAGGGCTGTGACTCATGAGCAGATTATTGCAGTTTAGTTACTGCTTGAGAGCTGAGCTGCAGTTCTTGCCTACCATCAGGCTCCAGCCTTGGACCAGCATGGGGTGGGGCACCTGAGTTTAACCCTATTTGACAGCTCTGCTCTGGCCTCACCATCCCTGTGGTCAAGGTGCAGCGTGGTAGTTTGTCAGGTTCTGTCACCTTCTACATGAGTTTGATCTCCACAGTTGCTCCTGGAGCCGTCAGAGCTTGAAGCACAAAGCACTTTGTGGCTCTGTGCCTTCCAGTTGGTTATCCCCATGGAAGCATCCTGCCAGGAGCTGACTGGGCCACACTGCTCTTCCCACTCTACAGCCCTCATCTCTCAGCTCCAGCAGGTGGGGAGATCCTGCAGGAGGTTCCATCTCCTGTCCTGCTCTGGAGGCCATGCTGTGGGAGCACATTCCCATCAGTTCTGTGCATGGAGGGTTTCTCAGTGTCCCTCCCTGCTCCAAGGATGATGTTCAGGGCCAGGACTTCTTGTGTGCTCTGGGGTTTATCTCTTTTCACACTGCAGTTCCTCCTCAGTTCACTTTGAGCCTGTGGATAATGAGAATAAAAGCATTTTGCCCTGGGAGGCATTGAGCCTGAATGCCTCTGAATGGGTGAGTCACCAGTGACCCAGCCTATTGCTTTTTGCCTGCTGTGCACTGTTCTCCTCTCCCTTTTTTTCTTCTTTTTATTTTTTTATTTCTCTCCCTCATTGGAGAAGCAAGGGAGGTTCCACTGCTTAGTTTTTAAGGGCAATTCAATCACACTGCAAAAAAAAGTGAGAAAGTAGCATTTTTTTGTTAAAGCTGTGCTTCAGACCAGCAGATCTCTATTAGCAGCATCCCCCAAGACACCTCTGGGCTGTATTTGGATTATGGATTATTCATGAAGTGGCCTCCACTCCTGATGCCCAGGCTGCCAAATCAGAGACCAGACTAGAAAGAGCCAATTTCCTTTTCTTTCCATAGGAGTCAGGGCAGGTAGAAGGGTGTCTGGATGGTCCCTGCTACTACCCTTTAAAGATTTGGACTTACCTATAATTGCTATTTGCTAATAATTAAAGATTTCCAACATGAACCTCAGTTGCTGGGACGTGGCCTTAGTGAGTCCAGGGACACGTTTGTGACATTCCTGCTGCAGGTTCCCATCGTGAGGAGCTGCAGGAGCTGCAGAGAGTTGGGTTTTCCTCTCTGCTTTTCAGTTGTCTGATTAATTTCAACACGGACCCTTCTTTAAGTGGCTCTGATTGCAGGAAATTGCTGTGGCATGTGACACATGTCACAACAGTGCAGTGATTAAAGCCCCCGCGTGTCATTTACTGACTGATTGAGCTAATCACGCCCAGAGAGTGGGAAATGTGTGGAGAGGAACTGGCATTCCTTATTGTTCAGGGCTTTAGGCATCCAAATAAGTGACAGTTGGGTTGGAATGTCTTTGAGTTGACATCCTTGGATGCTTGCAGCCAGTACCCAAGTGTGTCATGTTGGGAGGCATATCTTAAATAGTGATGACTCTAAGGAGGTACCAAAACTGGCATTTGGATGAGCTTCAGTGGCACATTCTTTGCTGGGGTGAAGTGGGAATGCAACCTCTTTCTTCTTAATCCTTTTAGAACATTTTCTGCCCACACAGGGTATACACCATGACTCCAGAATTACATTACGTTGTGTGGTTTTGTGTTATTCCTCTGTTACTTCTTTGCAATTAGAAAGAATGAATTTGGAGTCAAATTTCCTGGTTTTACAAGTCTCCACTTCCACTTCCTTGCTGTGTGGTCTTTCTGGATGCAGGGGTGAGTTCTGTGTCACAGAACTCTGCTGGGCAAGCCTGGCTCTTGGAGTGGGCTGTGAGTCAGGAGCAGGGTTGATGTTATATTGGTATTGACTATGACCCAGTGGAAAAATGAGGAGAACAATAATTTCTGAAAAGGAAGAAAATGAAGTTTCTTGGGCAGGTGTGATTGTGAGATACTCTGGTGCCTCTGTATGGCTGCTGACTAACTGTGTGTGTCAGGCAGAGCTTCTGTTCCATCCAGATGTCATTCATGCTTGTATTTCACTCCTCCTGTTTCCTTTTTCTCCCCCTTTAGGTACAGAGCCCTGGTCCTTCTACTTCATCAATGGCTTCCTGAATTTCAACGTGGCTTTTATTCTGGCACTGCTGGTGCTGCCCCTGACTTGTCTCATGGAGTGTCTGCTGCAGAAATTCCATGGTGAGTGCAGGGCAGCTTTGGGAGCCAAGCAAGACAGCCCAGACCTCAGCCTGGCTACTGAAGGCAGAGCTGTAACCTGCCAAAGGGCAGCTTTGCTCCATTGGAACTGAAACTGGGTTCAGTGGAGGTCTGTGGAGTGATAGGAAAGTTCCCAGAGCTCATTACTCGACTCAGGATTGTTCCACCTCCAGGAGAACAATGTGTTACCAAGGCTGAACTCACCCATACCCAGAGCAAGCTCAGCAAGGGGTGTGGTACCTGATCCTCAGTCTGACAGTTCAGTGGTCTTAAGAGGGAAAGAAAGTTTGTACCTGTTGTTGTTTCTGTCTGGTCTGCAGCTGGAAATGGGAACATTTGGAATTCTGAACCTGGACTCCTCTGTGCACTGTGAAGGGAACTCTTCAGCTCGCAGGGCTGAGCCCTGGCAGGACAGCCTGGGCTTTGGGAAGTGTCCCCAGGGGTGTGGGGATACTGAGAGCAGGAAAAGGAGGAACCAGAATATTCCCTGCTTCACACTGGGCTTTTTCTTAAATGAAATGACATCAGTTTAAACACATGACATTTGGTAAGGGACTCTGGAGAGGAAGTGTGAATTCTCCTCTGCTGTTTTCCTAAGGAAGATTCATCAAGTGTCAGTAGCAGCCTCCAGATTCATCAGCCCAGTCAGTCAGTGCTTTGCTCTCTCTCTGATTTTTTACTGAATGCAAGTAACAGAAATAACATAATCCTCCCTGAAAATGTATGTTAACGGGTATTTGCTTGTGTCTGTTCCTTGGCTATGACTGACAGACTGTCAGGAACCAGTGAAAGCTCAGTAGGAGATCCTGTAAATGCAAGATTTCCTGCTGTTCACTTGGTGTTCTTGTACTTAACAGCAGGAGCAATTCTGCCAAGTGCTTTGTTCTTATTGTCTGTGAAATGCCGTTGGCTTAATTGCTTAACTCTGCTGTTGGGAGTAGTAAGGGGGCAGGAAAGGGACTGAAAATTACCAGGCAGTGTAGAACCCTCCTCAGTGTGACTAAAATTCAGGGTAATTGTTGTTATTTTTGAATCAGTTATTTCCTCTGTTAAGCAGAAGGCGCCTGAGAGACCTCTCATGCTGTTATTTTTGTAATGAGGCAATGAAGGTTGTGCAAACTTCAGTCTGCAAACAACCCTTTGTAAGGGGAGGGGGAGATCCAGGGGAGATCCTTTCTGATCTTTGTGTGTACAGTTGACAGCAGGAGGTCCAGTGCTTCTGGCTGCCTGTTCAGATGTGTCAGTCCTTGATGGGTTTTGTCTCTTGCTTGGATTCAGTAATGCAGTCCTTTATTTTCTGCTTTTTTTCTTCCATTGAAATTGTTGGTGTTGGAGGAATCCATGAAAATCCTCTGATCACAATTCTGTGCTGTTACCTGGATTTTAGCAACAGAACAGGGTGTGTTTGGGTCTTGTTTGGGTCTGAAGAGTGGGCTTGGAACATCAAACATGACTGTGCAAGGGAGGGAATAGTTTGAAGCCTCACTCTTGCACTGCTGCTCTCTGTTCCTTCCAGTGCAGAACCTGGGCCGGCCCTACTGGCTGACTCTGGCTCCCATGTACATCTGGATCCTGATTTTCTTCAGCCAGCCCCACAAGGAAGAGAGGTTTCTCTTTCCCATCTACCCCCTCATCTGTCTCTCTGGGGCTGTGGCTCTCTCTGCTCTCCAGGTAAGTTTTAGTGGAATGTGGCTTTTTAATAAGCTCCCACCTTTAGGAAGCAGCATTGCTGGCTGATTCCTTTGAACATTGCTTCCCAAAGTTTGGGAACACCTGCAGAATGTCTGCCTGTGGCAGTTCAGGACTGTCTGTGCATAACTTTGGATCATCTTTGTTCTGTGGCTGGTACAGTTTTAATTTTTGAGTCATGTTTCATGGACAAGTGTTGAGACTGTGGGAGCAAAATGCTCAGCCCTAAAGTGTGTGTGTTTCTGATTTTACACATTGAACCATAATCTGCCTGTGCAGGTTGATTGAGGTTGTGTGGAAAACTACTATCCCTTTGTAAGATGTGATGTAAAAGGAAAAATATCTGGGATTTCCCTCCTGAGTGTCATACAGAATGAGCTCAGCTAATAATCCTGGACTTGAGTGCAGACTGCTTAAACCAGCAAAAAAACATTAATTTCAAGGCTTTATAAGGTGATCACCTCAGGAACTTATCTGGGATTGTGTGAAGTGATAAAAAAATAAATAGCTGGGAATATTTCCTTGCCACTAATTAGTCCATGATAACTTTGGGTTGTTCTGCTGTCCCAGCTGGGAATTTCTGGTGAGGAGCTGTTGAGATGCTGCAGTGCCAACACAGCACAACATCCAGGACAAGTTATGAGGGTTGTAACTTGTGCCTCCCTTGGTGTCCAGGGGCAGGAATGTGGGTGTGCAGGATTTTGTTGAATCCTTCACTGCTTGGAAAAGGAGAAGTGATCTTGTTTAGACGTTGGGAAATTGTGTTGGATATTTGGCAGAGCCAAAAACTGGATGTTTAGTAAACATCACTTGAAACACTTCACAGAGCAAAGCACTAATATAGACTGATATAAACCTTCCCAAAGGCAAAATTATTCATCTTCCTCAGTTAAAAAGGCGCAGGAATGCAGCCATTAGTCCCTGCTGGAGCCTGTTCCAGCTGTTTGGCCTCACCCTGCTGCTCCTCCTGTGCTCCACAGCTGGCAGCTCCAGTCCTGGGCTCCCCACAGCACTGCCTGCACCTCTGGAATCTCTCACCTTCCCTCCACAGCTGCTCTTCTGACTGCTGATGTTTCAGTGCTTCCCTGGAGTTTCAGTCCTTGCATCCATCCAGGATCAAGCTCTAATGTCAGCACTTTTATGGCTCTGACTGAGAATTGCTCTGTGCTGTCAGAACATCAGAGGGCAGTGGTTTAGAGCCTTGGCCAAATATGGCCTAATAAAATCTAGTGTATATTTCTGTCCTGCATTTTTAACACTCTTGGATGATGTTTTGCCCAGTATAGAGTATCCAGCTGGGAATTGAGAACTGATTGCCCACTAGCAGTACAAGTTTGTCACTCTCCTCCAAACCACGTGGATCTGGCTGTTGTGAGAGAAATGCAAACAGGGCAACAGAAACAGAAACCAGAGGAGGAGAGGAAGAGAACAACCACTCCTGCAGAAAGGCAGAGCAGGAGGGAGGGACTAAGCCAAGTACTGGATGTATTTCCTCCTCAGTGTCCCCAGAAAGGCTTTTAAATTTAAAAAATAAACCCTACAGGGCTTTTCCTTTATCAATTTCAGCGTGGCTTGTGTGTTCATTTATCCACTTCAGAGCTGCAGTTGGTGCAGACAGGGTAAGAAACTATAGGGCACTGAGTGAATCTGGGTCATGGAACTTGTGTTGGAGAGCAAGTCAGTGCAGTGTGGAAAATGAGGTTTGTGTAGAGAAGTTCTGCATGTCTAAAAAGTGCTCCTCCTTCACCTGGGAACAACCAAGCTGGAGCCCTGGTAGAGAGCACTTTACAGCTTTGACCTGAAACCTTGCAAGGGAAAAGAGCTGAAAACTTCTTTAAATACCCTGGATTAAGAAAAGTGCCTGAAAAATGTGAGTCTTTGTGCATTTTCATGGGTCTGAATTAAAGAACAAAGACCAAAGGTCTGGTGGGAGACACAGGCACTGCTGTAAGGCCCTAATGAAAGACAGATCTCTGCTGGACAGATCAGAATGTGAGTAACTTCATATTGCCTCTCGTGTTTTTTCTCTTCCCTCAGAAATGTTACCACTTCGTTTTCCAGCGGTACCGCCTGGAGCACTACACGGTGTCCTCCAGCTGGCTGGCCCTGGGCACTGTGCTCCTCTTTGGCCTTCTCTCCCTCTCACGTTCTGTTGCCTTATTCAGAGGTATCTTGCTCTGTGATTTCTGGGTGTTGGGATTGGCACAAGTTGTGCTGCTTTGGTTGTGGCAGCTGTAAAAACGAGGGCTCCCAAAAGCTTGGATGTCATTGCTGCAGGGAGGGAAAGGAGACACAATGCTGATTGTTAATGAAGGATTTTAATCACCGTTAATGGGTGTGCGTGTATGTGTGTGCATGTCCATACTGTGCTCATTCACCCATGTATGTGTGAATGTGTGTCTGTGTTCATGTGTGTGTGAGTACATGTATGGATGTGTCTGTGTTCATGTATGTGTGAATACATGTATGAATGTGTGTGTTCATGTGTGTGTGAATACATGTATGAATGTGTGTCTGTGTTCATGTATGTGTGAATACATGTATGAATGTGTGTTCATATATGTGTGAATACATGTATGGATGTGTGTCTGTGTTCATGTATGTGTGAATACATGTATGAATGCATGTCTGTTCATATATGTAGGAATACATGTATGAATGTGTGTGTTCATGTATGTGTGAATACATGTATGAATGTGTGTCTGTGTTCATATATGTATGAATGTGTGTCTGTGTTCATGTATGTGTGAATGCATGTATGAATGTGTGTCTGTGTTCATGTATGAATGTGTGTCTGTGTTCATGTATGTGTGAATACATGTATGAATGTGTCTGTGTTCATACATGTGTGAATACATGTATGAATGTGTGTCTGTTCATGTATGTGTGAATACATGTATGAATGTGTGTGTTCATGTATGTGTGAATACATGTATGAATGCATGTCTGTTCATATATGTAGGAATACATGTATGAATGTGTGTGTTCATGTATGTGTGAATACATGTATGAATGTGTGTGTTCATGTATGTGTGAATACATGTATGAATGCATGTCTGTTCATGTATGTGTGAATACATGTATGAATGTGTGTCTGTTCATGTATGTATGAATGTGTGTCTGTGTTCATGTATGTATGAATACATGTATGAATGTGTCTGTGTTCATATATGTATGAATATATGTATAAATGTGTTCATATATATCTGAAAATATATGTATGAATGTGTCTGTGTTCATGTATGAATGTGTGTCTGTGTTCATGTATGTGTGAATACATGTATGAATGTGTGTATTCATGTATGTGTGAATACATGTATGAATGTGTGTCTGTGTTCATGTATGAATGTGTGTGTTCATATATATCTGAATATATGTATGAATGTGTGTTCATATATGTATGAATGTGTGTGTATATTCATATATGTATGAATACATGTATGAATGTGTTCTTGTATGTATGAATACATGTATGAATGTGTTCTTGTATGTATGAATACATGTATGAATGTGTGTCTGTTCATGTATGTAGGAATATATGTATGAATGTGTCTCTGTGTTCATATATGTGTTCATATATGTATGGATGTGTGTCTGTGTTCATATATGTATGAACTGATGATCACAGTGGGATTGGATCAAGGGTTGGACTTGATGATCTTGGAGGTCTTTTCCAACCCAATCCATTCTATGATTCTGTGATTCTATGGATGTGGCACTGAGTGAGAATCCACCACATCTTGATCCAACCCCACTGTGATCATCATGTCTTGATCCAACCATGTCTTGATCCAACCCCACTGTGATCATCATGTCTTGATCCAACCATGTCTTGATCCAACCCCACTGTGATCATCATGTCTTGATCCAATCATGTCTTGATCCAACCCCACTGTGATCATCATGTCTTGATCCAACCATGTCTTGATCCAACCCCACTGTGATCATCAGCCCAGGGCACTCCGTGCCCTGGGCTGATGATCACAGTGGGATTGGATCAAGGGTTGGACTTGATGATCTCGGAGGTCTTTTCCAACGCAATCCATTCTATGATTCTATGAAAAGTAGTCATGTAAATGCCTCTCTCAGCCTGATTCCTGCCTTTCTGCCTGCCCTAGGCTACCACGGGCCCCTGGACCTGTACCCAGAGTTCCACAGGATTGCCACTGACCCCAGCATCCACACCGTGCCAGAGGGCAGGCCAGTCAATGTCTGTGTGGGCAAGGAGTGGCACAGGTTCCCAAGCAGCTTCCTCCTGCCAGACAAGTAAGTGCTTTCCCATCAAAGGTACAGCTTGGTGGGATTCACAACGAGGGGCACCTCTCCTGAGCATTTCTGGGAGGGACCTTCAGGGCCTTGTGTTGGCACCAGCACATCCAAACCAAAGCATTGTGAAGTTTGTTGTCGGTCACAAGATACTGAAGGTCTGTGGGTCAGGTTGCCCACCCTGGGGGTGCAGTGTCCTTGGTTATGCCTTTGGGTCTCTCCACCCAGAATGTGAGTGGCTCCTGTGTTTTCCTGCTGGCTCTCTGCCCCTCTCCTCTGCAGTTGGCAGCTCCAGTTCATCCTGTCAGAATTCAGGGGCCAGTTACCCAAGCCCTTTGCCAAGGGACCGATGGGCACTCGGATCATTCCCTCGGACATGAACGACCAGAACAAGGAGGAGCCATCTCGATATGTAAGGACTCTGTTCTGCCTTATTTCCTTACTTTCCTGTATAATTGAATTAATATAATGCCTGTGATTGGGTCTCCTAATTCAGTTTCCTGGGGGGAAAATTACAGAACAAAAACGGTTCCTCTGCAGCACTTGGAAATTTCCCCATTTATGTGAGTGTTTTCTGTTTGCATTTTATCTGCCTATTTAAAGACATAATAATAATAATAAAAGAAGCAGAAGGAGCAATAATTCCCAGTTATGGCAGTTTGGGGTTTGGTGTGGAGTGTTACTGTGATCACAGGAAAGTGAACTGAATGATTAGAAAACACTTTGAAATTTTGCTCTGTGCTTTCATGTCTCTTTAAATAGAGAAGGATTCATCAGATTAGCAACTGAGAAGGAGGAACTTCATTTGGAACTCCACTGAAACAACTGCATTTCAGTGGGAATCTGTGAAGATAATGTCCACTGGTATTATTGATTGATACTTTCAATGTCTGTATTGTGTTACCTGGACAAAACCAGGGCACACTTATGAACATTTTAAAACCATTCTCACCTAACTTCTTGAGAATCATTAACAGCTTAAATCTTGGCAATCTTTGGGGTTAAACTCCCTTATTTTGAGGCTCATTATGCAGTTACTGGAATGGGAAGGAGGCGTGTTCCCACCTGAGAGGAGCTGTCTGCTGCAGTGCATTTGATTTCTGAGCTCTTGAGCTGGGGCATATTTTTAGCACAGACAGCTGGCTGCTGCTCAGCCTGGGACTAATGGAGCAAAACACACTTTTGTTTCATGCCTGTTTCTTGATGTCACCCCACAACCTGGATGTTCCTCATGCAAGCAAAAGGGCCCAGGGCATTAGAAATTTGCTACTGAGTGTGAATTTAACATTTGGGTTTAAAACTTTTACTTCTGACCTGCTAATAACACCAAGAGATCTCAGGTTTAGTGAGCTTATGAGTGCAAGCACACCCAGATTTAAAAAAACATAGGAGAAAAAATATCAAGCACTGGGAAGTACTGTGAGAGTGAGTAAATCTCAATAGCTCAAGTCTGTTGGTCATTTAAAGGGGAGAAAACAAATGGTTCAAGAGGATTATCTGAGCTCTGGAGCCTAAAACCAATTAATGGCTACAGACATGGGAGTGAGCTGACAGTTTCAGGTGTAGGTATCTGTTACTGCTCTGCTTGAAAATGGAAGAGTAAATCTCAGTGTTTCTGTTGCTATGAGACACTGGGGAGAAGAGTGACTTGATCTTGTTTTGCAGTTCTTCCTTCCTTAATCACGTTGAGCTGCACTGGCCTTGCACTTGTCCTGCTGGGGAGATGCATTTGGCTCTGAAACTGCTAAGAAAGAGATAAGGAGTATTATTTCTTATAAAGATGTATCTGAACAGGAGCAGCAGATCAGGCCTAAAAGGTGAAACTGTTAACAACTGATTTCAGAGGTGGAGTTTGGGTTTTTGAGCACCTTCTTCTCACTTGTAACACCATCCAGACCCCAGTGAGAGTCGTGTGGCAGCAGCAGCAGCAGCAGCAGCAGCCACAGTGCCCTGAGCTCCAGCCCTGGGCTCTGCCCACTCCTGTTAGTCAGGATGGGACCAAATTTAGCTCCCCACCACTTAGCAGAGCAGTTGCATCAAATAAAGAAAGAGTGGGAGGAGGAAGAGGAAAGGAGAACCGAGGAGGGTAGGATGTAATTTAGAAATCCCTTGCAGCTTTGTTCACTGAGGCTGGTTCCTTTCTGCAGGGAAGCATTTTGAGGTCTGTACATCACCAAAGGCTTGTGTAAATCCCCAGATCAATGCACAGGTGCTTTGTTGGCCCTCTGACCAGGATGAATATTATCTTTGGCTTCACTGGATCTTGTCAGAGTGCTCTGTGCCCTGCTTGGAATGGTACAAGGGAAGTCTGCCTTTCACCTGGCATTTGAAGTGAGAGTTCAGCATGTGAGATTAGTCTCAGTGCTTGAGGCAGTAACTTGCCTTCCTCTGAATGATTCTACATCACTTACAGAAAAACTTGGTTAGTGGTTTGGGAGTTTTTTTGCTAATGAGCCAGAACCTCTCCCAGGGCCTGGAATGTTCTCACACAGTGCAAGAAGTGGATTCAACGTTCTCCTCAGCCGAGTTTCCCGTGGTGTAATTTCATTTGCCACTGAGTTGTGATGCCACAGAGCCATCTGGCATCCACCTAATTAAATTGTTTGCAGCCTGAGTCGTTACACTAAATCCCAGAGGTGCTTCAGAGAGTGATTTCAAGCCTGTCCAGGGAAGTTTGCAGTAAAACTTTGTGGGAGAGCAAGCTGAAATGTGAGATCCCTCAAGGAAGAGTTTGAGGGGGTAAGGCACAGTCATGCTGCATTCCCAGCAGGAAGGAGGAGGTTTCCTGACAGGAGTCTCCTGAGGCCACTGCCCACAGCTCATTTCCCTGGGAGGTCACTCACATCATCCACTTCTCTGACGTGGCTTCCTCGAGTGCATTTTCTGAATCTGGGAGGAAGGCACCGATTATTTTGGTCAGGGCAGAGCAGGTTCTGCATCTGAGGCAGCTGATAAAGGGCTGGCTGTGCAGATACCCAGTCTGAGAGGTGCTCTGTGGTGTCCCTGCAGGGCAGGTTATTCAGGCACAAACCCCACCATCATTTGTGCCAGACAACAAACTGCTCCACCAGAGCTCCTCACTGTTCTGTGCTTCTGCTGAAGGCCTGCCTGGGATGAAATACCCAAATACCCCCAAAGTTAACAGGCTGTGGGGCTTGTGAGGACCTTGGGGCTCCCCATCCTGCCCTAGGTGTGTTCAGATGTTGGTCTGTGTGCAGCCAGATGTGCTGGTGTTGTGTGCAATGATTGCAAAAGCACTGCCCAGGAGGGCACGGAAAATCAGGTGAGTGAAGGATTTCCTTGGCAGAAGGTTGTCACACAGGCATGAACTTAGGACAAGATTCAGTGCAGACATCAGGAAACATTTCTAACCATAAAGACAACAAAGTGTTTTGCCTGGGGAGCCTGTGGAGTCAGCATTGTACAAAGTCTTTAATAGCTAATTAGACAACCACTAAGAAAAGCATCAACAGAATTGGTTCTGCCACCTCGAATTCCCCTCTGTGACTTGACAGCTCCCCACAGGAGGAGCTGGCAGTGGTCCCTCCTCAGAGAGGGGGCCAAGGATGCTCCTCCTGAGGCAAAGCAGTAGTGGCAGCTTGTGTTCCCCCATAAAGGTTCTGCCTGAAAACATTCTAAGTAGGTTACCATGTGTCCTGCAGGAAGCATTTCCCCTCTTGCTGGAAATTTAACCCTCTTCCCATTGCTAAGTAACAGCCTGCACAAATAAACACACAGAGCCAGAAACCAACAGGAAATAAAGCACAAGGATGTCTTTCTTTCTGCAGATTGACATTTCCAAATGCCACTATCTGGTGGATTTGGATACAGCAACTGAGACCCCAAGGGAGCCAAGGTATTCCTCCAACAAAGAAGAGTGGATAACCATTGCCTACAAGCCATTCCTTGATGCTTCCAGGTATGATCTCCACGTTTGGGATAAGATACCACAGTATCTGCCTGCAAAAGGAGCTGTGTACAAGAAGCAAAGAAGTTGACAAATACCAGCTTGAAATCCAGTTTCCAGTAAGGGCAGCTTGCTGGGCACAGTGGAACCTTTGTCAAACTTGTGCTTGCAATATTTATGACACAAGTTGCTTTAGAGGGAGGGTGGTGAGCAGGATTATTTTTAAAAAGAGTCCTCCCTGTTGCACTTCTTGCTGAGGCAATGTTTTTTGGTTTGCTTTCCAAAGAAATGAGGTGGATGTCATGTCCTCCCAACAGACCTTTGAATCTGCTGTCTTGTTTTTCAGCCAAGTTCAAGACAGGTAGAAGTCAGTCTCAGAGGGCATGAGCTCTTACAGGTTGTATGAGAGCTGCCAGTCAACAGTCACACCTTTCTCAGGCATCAGAAAATCCATGGAAGAGATCCCTGTTGGAATTTGCCCTTCAGCAGTTGTGCTGCTCACTGAACAGCTTGTGTGTCTGACCAGCAGTTTCTGTAGGAGCAGAGGTTGGGTTTGCTCTCCTCCAGGGTAACAGGGAGTGCAGTCAGGGTTGGCAAACTGGGAGTCCTTGTCCCTCTCTTCACTGCTTTAGTTTCCGTGTAGCCACTGACATTTTTCTTCTTTTCTTTCCCTCTCCTTTTTCATATGGGAATGTCCCCATTCACAGCTAACCCCCTGCATCCTGCCAGGCCTCCCTGGCTGGCTGGCCCTCAGGAGTTTGGCTGAGCACACGGGTAGATGTGGTGCCACAGCTCTGTTCTCCTGGGGGAAATGCTGGCAAAGTGATTCCTGCCAGACACAGGCTGGAAACTTCTTCCCAGGCTTGGCACTGAGAACCTGTGCACTCATTTTGATTTGATATCTGATAGTGTGTGCTGCATTTAGCTCATCCAAACTCCAGCTAGATCCCAGGCAGTGTGTTTCTGGCTGCCTAAGGATCTCTGCAAGCCTGCAGCCAAACTCCTGTAGCCCACTCAGTTCTGTGTGTGGCCCTTCCTGTTGGCTCCTGAAGGGACAGTGCATGTGGCTGGTACTACTGCAAGTAATGCCTTGGCTTGTTGTGTAGCAAAGGATCATCTCCTGGAGCAGCAGCTTGTTGTGAGGAGCTGAGAGTCACAGAGGGATCCTGAAGCTTCAGAGCTCTGAGCCTGCTGAGGATGAGATGGAAAAGGATGAGATGGGAAAGGATGAGATGGAAAAGGATGAGATGGGAAAGGCAGAATATGGGAGGTGGGAAATGGGAGCAACTGCCTTCCTGAGCAGTGACAGATGATCTAAAGGTGGTGGGGAGCACTCTGGCTACTGTGTCCTCCCTAACAAAAGGGCTGGGACAGGAGAGGGTTTGCAGAGCATGTCCCAAGAGGAGGTGAGGAGATGGGGCAGCCCCATCCTCAGCCCTGCCTGTGTCAGCCTCTCCTGCTCCCATCCCTTGATTCCCCAGGCTGTTCCCTGTCAGCAGGGCACAGCTGGAGCAGAGCTGTGGTGCCCTCAGCAGTGGAGGAGGCCAGGTTGCCATGGCAGCAGGGCTGATTCCATCCCTGCTGTTCCCACCCCTGAGCTCTGACCCCTCAGCAGTGGGGCAGCTCCAGTGCACAGGGCTGGGAAGAACTGGAGGGACCTGGCCTTACCCAGGGGGTATCACTGGTGCTGAGGGTGCAAGAACCACTAAAATCTCCTTATCTTGTCTCCCTGAATCTGCTCCCCCTGAGGAGGAGCAGCAGTGCAGGATCCATGGGGGTATCAGTGATGCTGAGGGTGCAAGAACCACTAACATCTCCCCATCTTGTCTCCTGAATCTGCTCCCCCTGAGGAAGAACAGCAAGGCAGGAACTGTGGGTGTATCACTGATTCTGAGGGGTGAGAGAACCAGTAAACTCATCTTGTCTCCCTGAATCTGCTCCCCCTGAGGAAGAACAGCAGTGCAGGATCCATGGGGGTATCACTGGTGCTGAGGGGTGAGAGAACCACTAAAATCTCCCCATCTTGTCTCCTGAATCTGCTCCCCCTGAGGAGGAGCAGCAAGGCAGGAACCATGGGGTTATCACTGGTGCTGAGGGGTGAGAGAACCACTAAAATCTCCCCATCTTGTCTCCTGAATCTGCTCCCCCTGAGGAGGAGCAGCAAGGCAGGAACCATGACCTGCCCAGCACGGGCACAGCTTCCCAGGACAGCCCATGGTCCAGTGAAAAGCAGGAAGAACAAACCAACAAAAACCCCATCAGGCACCTCCCCACCCTAAACCCAAACTCCAGCTCTTGTGCTTTGAAAATAACTGACCCCAGCAGCTCAGTTCACTCCTGCTGAACTGGAGGCTGCTGGGACTCTCTGAGTCTCACATTGACGTCAGCAAGTGCAAATGTAAATCTCAGCTGGCTCTGATAAATGGTGCTGCTAATTGAATTAGAGAGCACTCCAAGCCACCAGCTAATTATGCTCCTCAGGAAGCTGCTTTGCCAAGGTCCATTTAATTCTATATTGGCTGAGCACTCTGAATCTGGCACAGAAAAGGGGAAATATATTACAGTTCCCCACTGAGGAGCACATATTTTCCAGCTCTTTAGGCTGAACCTTCTGCTTGCTCCAAACACTTGGGTTTTCCATAAAAAAAAAGAAATTCCTTAGTGCAAAATTAATGATTGGGTCACCTTGTTGGAGCATATTGTTACCCTGGTGTGACAGGAGACTCTCTCATTCCCTCTGTGTTACCTGAGTTGTTTTCCCTACTTCTGTTTTCTGAAAGGAGCTGAATTACTTCTTAGGTGCAGCTTGGTGTAAAGTTTAACACCTTGAGGGAGGGCAAAGGTTGTTGGGTTTGCAGAGTGCTTTGATCCTGAGCTCCCTGTGTGTGCCTGTGCCTGGAAGGCTCTGGGTCCTGCCCTTGTGGCAGAGATTCAGCTTCCTCCTGCCTCTTCCTCCTGCCTCTTCCTCCTGCCATTCCCTTCTTTCTCCTTCCTTCTGCTCCTTCCTGAATTCGGCTGTCCCTGTGTTGGGAAGTTCAGGGTACAAAGTTCAGGTGGGGAGAATCTCCCACCACTGTTTCTATTCCATGTCAGGCTGTGAATTTGGGAGTGGAGGCTGGAACATCTTCACTTGGTATTTGCCTCCCTCCCAAAACAGCCTCCTCTGGCACTGCCAGAACAGGAATGTTGAGTTGCTGTCCCTGAAGTCCAGCAGGGCATTGGCAGAAATGGCTCAGCACCAAACTGGGCTCACTGGTGACTGAGCACCTCTGTCTCAGCTGGGAGCTGCTCTGGGTGCTGCAGTTGCTCCTTTAGGATCCAAAAACCTGGAGAATCAGAGCCCTGGGTGGTTGTGGCCTTGCTCCTGCTGCCAGTGTGCTGCCTGGGAGCTGATTAAGGCTGCACAGTCTCTGGGGAACAAATTTAGAAGCAAATGCAAATAGAACATTATATATATTGCCTGTCATCTGTCATCCCAGCCCCTTCCATGTGCCATCTGCTGTCTGAGGTTGCTGAGCCTGACAAAGTGAGGTGACAGGAGGTGAAGTTCCCTGGCTGAATTTAAAGCTCTGTCATGACTTCCTGAGCTGGGGGAGCATCAGCAGCCCTGAGAGACCCAAAGCAGAGAGAGCAGCCTGGTGCTTGTGTCCACCCTGAGCCTCCTTCAGGGAGGAACTTGCTGCTGGACAAACCTGCCCTACAGCTGTGGGGCAGCCCTGTTGGTGCTGCCACTTACCCTGCCCCATCCAGGGTTTCGTGGGCTTTTTGTGAGATGTGATCCTCACAGCACAGAAATGTTCTTAGTTTTAAGATGTGTTTTTTTAACCTGTGTGCTTAGACTGGGTAATTTGAACTCATGTAAACTATCCTTAAGTGTTTTAGTGAAGACTTTGTTCTGCTTTCTTTCTTCTGCTGTGGCACTGGCAGCCAGACCTTGGTTCCTGGTGGGAACCACGGACTCCTTGCAAACTGTTGGATTAATCCATTATTTCACCTTGAGCTTCCCTTTTGGGGTCTCGTGGGGTTAAATGGGATCTCCAGCTCTCCATTCCTGGCTTGTTCTGGGGAGGAGCTCAGGAATGCAGGTCTTTAAACCCCAGGTCACTGCCCTGTGACTTGTCATGAGTGCCTTGGCCTTGAGTGTGACATCCTCTGGTGTGAGGAGGGCACAGACCTTCATAGAATCATAGAATGGATTGGGTTGGAAAAGACCTCCAAGTTCATCGAGTCCAACCCTTGGTCCAACTCCAGCCCCTTTACCAGATCATGGCACTCAGTGCCACGGCCAAGCTCAGGTTAAAAACCTCCAGGGATGGGGAATCCACCCCCTCTCTGGGCAGCCCATTCCAATGCCTGAGCACTCTCTCTGCAAAGAATTTCTTTCTGCTCTCCAACTTCAATTTCCCCTGGCAGAGCTTGAGCCCATCGTGCCCCCTTGTCCTATTGCTGAGTGCCTGGGAGAAGAGACCAACCCCCACCTGGCCAGAACTTCCCTTCAGGCAGTTCCAGACAGTGCTGAGGTCACCTCTGAGCCTCCTCTTCTCCAGCCTGAACACCCCCAGCCCCTCAGCTTCCTTCTTGCTCAGCTTTTCTTCATTTCCCACCCTCAGTATTTGGGCCCATCAGTCATTCCTTTTGGATCTTTTTTTACCAACAGTATTTTCTCCTCCCATTTCACTGCTGATACAAACCCTGAAACAGTGAACACTGACAGCAAAACCACAACTATTTGCTGGCTGAGCTGCCAGCAAAGTTAGGAGCTTGTGGAGAGCTTTCATTGCTCAGAGTGGTTGTTTCAGGCACACTCAGGATGGTTACACTTATTTAGGAGGTGATTTTTGCTACTGCAGCTCATGGAACATCCTCCTGTTCTAGAAAGCAAGAATTCTGAACATGTGCCATAAAGAGCATGTGAGCACAACCACGTGAGCAGCACTGGGCCTGTATTTCAAAATACCAACAAATAAAAGATATAGGGAGTGTTTCCCACAAAAGCAGTAAAGAAGAGGAAGTACAGCCAGGATAAACACTTAGTTCTGTTGCTCCAGCAATCAGCAAGCTGGTGCTTTGCCTTATTCTTGTTTTAAACAGCATCCCAAGCAGCTTGAGCACAGTTGCTTTTTGTTGTTCTTTCTTGTCCTTTGCTGAAGTGAATCCCCCATTCCCAGAGAGCAGCAGTGGTGGTTGTCAGGCTCAGAGCAGGAGGTGCCACAACACCAGCAGTGACAGGATGTTCATCAGCCACAAGAGATGGAGGGGGAAAATGGAGCCCTTGTTTTCAAAGGGATGTCTTTGGCTTCTCCTGACTGCAGGGAGGGCTGACCTCCAATTTCCAGGAGCAGGGAAATGACAGCTGCAAAAAGTGTTCCTTTATCAGAGTACACCAAAATTACCATCTCCTGCCTAGTTATTTGCTGCTCAGAGACTCTGCTTTGAACATGATCCCCATTCCAGCACCTCAGGAATTCACAAAGAGCCACCATTGCCAGGGATTCTTTTGTTTGGGAACTTTGCTGGGTGCTTTACAATTTGTTAAGGGCCTGAATATTTTCACTGAGCTTTTTGTTCTTCCAAGTGAAGCATTTTTATATCCCTGAACACTTGGCAGAGGGGAGGTTTACAAGATGCTGGATGTTGAGAGAAGGGAAAATATCACAGTTAGAAGGAAGAATTACAAACTGCAGGAATTCAGACTTGCTCAGTCTCTCTGAGGGCAGACAGTGCTCTGTGCCTCAGTGTCCCCTCTCCAGTGTGGGAGGAGTAATGCTTTGTGTGTCTAAAGAGGGGCCATTTCCACTGAGAAGTGCCTTGCTTGGTGCTTCTGTGGCATCTTCTGGAACAGGAACCTGATCTTTGGGATCAACTTGTTGGAAAACTGTTAACCCTTGATGGGTACCAGTCTAATTCCATCCATGTAAAGCTCTACAGTGTCAGGAGGTATCACCAGGCTGTTCCTGGATGGGTTGTAATCCCAAGGGGCAGGAGCTGCCTGTTCTCAGCTGGATCCCAGCAGGGCTGTCTCAGAACCCCTGGGAGCCTCCAGGGAGATGCAGCTCCCAGTGGCAGTTCCTGCCATTGTTCCTTGGCCTGCATTTTTGAAGGCTCTCCAGTGCTGCCTTACAACAGACAAACAAAACACAATTCATCCTTCTCTTGATAAAATGATTTGAATTGGGTGTGCAGAACCTTGGCTGTGTGACCAGCAGAGCTGTGTGGATTGCACTGACCTGGGGCTGTGGCCATCCCTGACCACCCAGCAGGTCAACTTTGGCTGCTCCTGCTGCTTTTCCCAGCTTTTTGTGCATGGAGTTAGGCTTGTGTCTGTCCAGGGCTGACAGTTCTCCAGCAAGTTGATTTTTTAAAGATATAAAGAGAGAAGGTGCAGTGCTGAGGAGGCAGAACTGATTTCAGGAAGTTGTTCAAGTTTTTGAAGCTTTGCAAGGTTCAGTGCTGCTGCTGAAGGACATTTTCTTTGTCCACTTCCCATTCAAACCTGGGTTTTACTCTTAGATCACTCACTGAGAGGGAGCTCACACATTCAGAATGTGCTCAGCCAGCTCCAGTAATTAGCAGCCAAATAAAAGGGACTAATTTCATGCAGCCGTTAAACCCTCCATGCTCGAGTGCTCCATGGGGCCAATTGTTGGAAGTGCTGGGAGCTGCCAGCCCTGGCAGGGCATGGAGTGAGAGCTGGCAGCCTGCAGCACCCTGCCCTGTGGGCTTTGGAGTGCTCCATCCCTCCTTAATTCAATACCCTCAGCAGAAGGTCAGCACAAAACCTCCAAATGCCAGTGCCCAGCAAAGCCTCTGCCTGCTCCTCACACTCATGGGGAGGATTGGCAGGCAGAAGGATGGCATGGGAAAGGGGAGAATGCCAGGTTGTGCCAGGGCAGGGTCAGGTTGGATCTCAGGGAAAGGTTCTTCCCCCAGAGGGTGGTGGGCACTGAGCAGGCTCCCCAGGGCAGTGGGCACAGCCCCAAGGCTGCCAGAGCTCCAGGAGGGTTTGGATGATGCTCTGGGGCACAGGGGGTGACTCTTGGGGATGTTCCTATGCAGGGCTGAGGGTTGGACTGATGGTCCTTGTGGGTCCCTTCCAGCCAGCATTGTGTGAAGTGCAGCCTTTCACCTTCACAGAGTGCCCTGGGAACAGGAACTGCCAGTCTGTGTGCCCCCAAAGGCCCCCTGGCTGCTTTTTGGATATTGGTATCTACAATCTTAAGTTTCTGTCAATAATTACAACACCTTCTCTTCCCCTTAGTCCTGCTGGAATGGATAGTGGGTGGTGGAAGAACAGGCCAGGCTGTGATACCAGAGGTGGTGGCACAAACCATCCAACCAGGAGGAAATTGGGCCTTTAAGACTGACTTTGTCCTTCCTCCCCCCAGGTCCTCGAGGCTGCTGCGAGCGTTCTACGTCCCCCTCCTGTCCGAGCAGTACACGTGCTATGCCAACTACACCATCCTGAAACCCAGGAGGGCCAGGCAGGCCAGGAAGAGAATGGGGGGCTAGAACACACCTGGGCAACCAAACCAAACCAAAAGCATCTGCTGGCACTCTTGGACAGCTGCCTAAGCCATCTCCAGTTCCTTTTTGAAAGGCTGTGCTTGGGAGGTCTCTCTACAGCAGATCTGCCACGGGGTGGTTTGGCTGTGCAGCTCCAGCTGTGAGGAAGGTGCATCATCTGCTCTCAGTTCTCAGTGTCAGGTCTCTGCCAGGTTGGTAAGAAGCCATTTGAAATGCAGGCTCCAGGATGTGTTTTCCCTGCTGCTCCCTGGGTTACACTGGAGAAGAGAGAAATGGAAAATAAAAAGGAATGACAAGTTGCAGTGTGGCCCTGGGAAAATCTTTCTCTCTCCTGCCCACCCCTCCACTGTCCTCTGCTCCAGTAGTGCTTTCTCTCGCCCAGGGAGTACTTTCAGGTAACAAGGGTTAGGAATTTTCCTTTTTCTTGAAAGAAAATGGTGGCAAAGAGGACAAGACCTGACTGACAATTCACTGAAGTGCACTGAGTCTCAAGGAATGAAGGATCATGCACCACAGAGGAACAGCCTGAAGTTGCTCTGTCCAGGAGACACTTCCAAGCATTAACCTGTGCTTTTGGGAGAAAAAACCTCCCAACTTAGGAACTAAGACAATTACCTATTTAATGGGATCAAAGTGTTTGTGTTATCTGTGAAACCAAGTGTTTGTTTGCTATTTATAGTAATTTTTTCAAGATACCTGTGACATCCTTTGAATTCTACACTACAGCATCTTAAAAAATCTGGAATCATCCAGAGAGGAGAAGGATTAATTTTTTTTATTTTTGCAGTTCTGTTTCCCAGAATAGACAGTATGTGTTACATGGGTCCAATGTGCTTCAGAGCAGAGCTGTGCTTATTATATCTCCATTTTTAAACATGCAGTATCATAGCTGGATGAAGGGGTGTTGTGTTCACTCACATCCATGGAAGTCTTGGGGATGGGATGGCCTGAGAGGGAGTTCTGCCCAAGCTCCAGGCCCCACTTTGTGGTTAGATTGGTGTGTGTGTGTTTGCAGTGCCAGGGCAGGTGGATCAGGGAGCAGATTTGGATGTTTGGGAGCTGTTGGGATCCAAACAGACAAGCAGGAACCTCTGAGGACACCTGTGATGGTCCAGGAGCAGAATCAGGGCTGGGGACAAGGACAGGCTGTGACCCAACATGGCCCTGCTGGGGCAAAGCAGGAGGAGCTGGACAAGGAGCAAGGCCTGGGCTCAGTGATAAGAGCAAGGTCAGAAACACAGGGGGAGGTTCTGAATCCCCTCCCAGCTCTGCCCCTCAGGAAAGTTTACACAGGGCTCACAGTGCCACTCAGGCAAAACTCTTGCCCTGCTTGTTGCCTCTTCCCTTGCTAATCCCTGACCTTAAATCAAATGAACCAAATGGAGTTGAAGAACTGATTGCACCTCTCTCTGGTGCTGTTTGTGTGACTGTTCCGTGTTGTCATGGCCCGTAACCACATGTTTAATGTGAAAAGGCAATGCAGTAAATACCCATTTTAAATGACTGTGGCTGCTCCACCTTCCTTTCCAGTTTGATTCCTGTTTTGGAGTGGTGGTGGGGACCTGATAACTGGGCAATAATTAGGAGTTACCAGTGCTTTCCAGAGGAATACAGCAAATATTTGGGTCCTGGTAATAATCAGAGGCAATCCCTCAATCCCAGCTGAGACCACTGAGAGTGAGAAGGTGAAGTGGCTGCTACTGGTGTTTCTACCACAAGAACTGAGCCCCAGGTGAGGTTTCTGATGGGAAATGCTCAGGGTTCCCTCATCTTTTCATCCACAAGAAGATGAGTAGGAAATGAAAAGCCCTGGGGGAGTGGGAGCCTGAGGAACACTCTGCAGGCACTGCCCACCTGCCTCAGGTTTGCCTGGTGGAAGCCCCTGTTTATTGAATGCAGATATGCATATAAAGAGGTTTGTGCCCAAAGGTGGAGCTGCATCCAAAACAAAGCATTTTAAAGGCATTTTGTAGTTTGCTTTTTGGGTTTGTTCACAGGCTTGAGGGAGGGCCTTTCCTTTTTATTTGTTTTATCTTGCTTTGACCCTGATTAAAGCAAGTGTGTGATCTCATTGTGAGGAGGCAGGTTTGGGATGGTGATTTATGATCTCCATTAAAAAATCAGGTCCTGTGGTCTGTGAGCTTTGGGGTGAAGGGTCAAACCAGAGTTTGCTGCTCTGCCTCTGCTGCATTCACTGCCTGGAGCTCCTTGGGCAGGGAGGGCTGCTGGGGCCAGACCTGTTGGGACATCAGGACTGTGCAGACAATCCACTTTGTCTCCTTCTGCCTTCAGAGACAAGAGTCTTTGTATTCCTCTGGCTGGTTCTGGAGGGGAAGGTATTGAGATTCTGGAGTGCTGCTGTGTCTGCCCCAGCAGTGCCAGGGGATGGGTTTGGATAGAGCCTTGTGGTCCTGCTGGGGCTCAGTCAGGTGTTTGGATGAAGCTGAGAGATGGGCCAGGACACTCAGAGTTGGTCAGAAAATACTCAGGGCTGGCAGTATTGCTCACCCCCTCCTTGCTGGATTATTCCACCTTCAGACTGAGGCTGAAGCACTGCAGGTTGGGCAAGTGCTGCTCTGAAGTGCTGGGACCTCACCTTGTCTGAGCTCATCCAGGAGGGAGCACCAAGGTGGAGAGTCCCTGAGGAGGAGTCAGGAGGTGCCAGACTGACCCTCTCAGAGCAGGCTGAGGGAAGGCACCATTCCCACACAATTACTCCTTCCCTGCTTGCTCTGGCCTCCTCTGGTGTCCAGAAGTCCCTGTGGCATTGCTGTAGCTTTTCTCCTGCCTGGAGTGAGCCCAGGAATTCTCTGGGATGTCTCCTCTGCCCTGTGTTGAAATGGAGGCACTGTCAGTAAAGGGCAGGGTGTGGAGCTGGCACTGCAGCCCTTCTGCCTCAGAACATGCTGTGCAGGTGCTGCCCAGCCCAGCCCTGTTCTCTCCCTTGCACTGAGAGGACACTGTTTTGACCTTTCCTGTTTTCAGTCCTCCCCTCTGGCTTGGCTGGGGAAGCTGCACTTGCAACACGTTGTTGGATCTGAGTCAGCAGCAGCCAAGCCCAGGGTTTGTGGTGGGTTCATGAGCAGTTGCCCATCCTGCTGGGTCTGTTTGACACCAGTGGCCAAGGCAGGGTAGTGACAATGTGCAGACTTGGGGTTTCACCTTGGTTTTGGGGCAGGTGCCCTCCCACATCCCTCCAGGCTCCTTGGCTTCTTCCTTCCCAACTTCTGGGGAATGTGCTCGGGACAGGCAGGAGCTTTCCAGCAGCTTTGTGCAATGCTGGCTGAATCACACCACACACAAGCCCAAACCCTATTATTAGACTTTGGAAACTGCTGCCTTAGAGACAGGTTTGCTTATAAATATCCATTATTTTCTCTGGCTCTTCACTAGGGAAGCTGGCGAGGGAAAGGGATCTCTCCTCCAGAATCTGCCTGCCCCTGCTGTGGTTCCTTCTTTCCCCCTGAGCTCATCCTTCTCTCTCTTCCAGCCTCCCAAGTCCTACCTGTGGGAATGGGGCATCCTCTCCAGTGTCAGCAGGATGGGAAATGCCAGATATTTTGGAGCAGGATGGGAAAACACAAGTAATAAGCAACTGGTCTTGCCATGGTGTGTGGGTGCAAACCAGCTTTGTGGCTAAGGCAGAACTGCTGGGTCCAGTTCCCTGCCCAGCTCCAAGCCCTGCCTGGCTGAGAAAGCCCCAGTGCCTCATGGAACAGGGGGGGAAGCTCTGCCTTCCCTGCCTTGTTCCAGGAGGGCCATATGGCTCCCCAAAATCGTGTCAGTGGAAATGCCAGTTCCAGCAGGTTTGCAGGAGGCTCCTGGGAACACATCTGGCCTGACAGAACTGCTGTCTCATCCCAGGCTGTTGGCTTTCCCATCCCAAGGGAGCACCAGCCTTCTCCCCATCCCAGATCTCCCCAGCACTGGCTGCCCTGGCCCTCCCACTGCCTCTCTCTCTGCCTCTTGCAGCTCTTTGCCAGCAGTGCTGGAGCTTTAGCATCCCCTGCAGAGCTGGGCTCTATTTGGTGCACTCAGTAGTTGCTCAGGGGATTTGGGTTCAACTTTTGGTCAGAATCTCCTCTTCTTACCTGCACTTGGCAGGCAATGCTCTGCTGCACAAACACCCCCAAAGCCTCTCAGAACCCCCCTGTCCTTTCTCTGTATGAACTGGGGCAGGCACTGAATAGACAGGACATGGAGAAGGGACAAATGGGGTGGGTTTTAATGATTAAGGGATTATCCATCTCCCTTCTAACATGTTGCTGGCAGAGGTGTGAGAAGGGCTGATCTCTCATTCTTTCTCCTGGTGACAGCCCAGAACTGTGGCTGAGCAGCCCCACTGGGTACCAGGCAGAGCCTGAGAGCTCCCAGGAAGGAGGAGAGTTTGCAGGGCCACCAAGCTCTGCCTCAGTCTTTCTGCTGAGCCCCAAGGAGTGGCAGAGGGAAGGACTGTGTGGATGTAGCATTAGGAAGAAGTGTTTATGGGTTTTCAGCCACAGTGAGGGTGGCAGGAGACACAGAGACTGTAGAGGAGATGTGAGAGGACAGGAGGTGGAACCACATGGAAGCAGAGCTGTGCTTGTGTGAAGAGATTGTGTTGGCTGAGGCATGTGAGGGAAAGATTTGGAGCACTTGTCCTGCAGAAACTTGTCAGCTTCCATCATTCCCTCTCAGCATCGAAGCATTTTTGTGATCCTTCAGCTTCTCTTGCAGCATCCCCTGCAGGGTGGTGGGCAGTGGTGGCAGCTCTGCCAGGTCAGGACAGGCTTTGAAGCCCCTGTGCCTCCTCTCCAACCCCAAAGCACCTGGACCCTGGTGGAAATTGGCCGAGTTGAACCTCGCTTGGGCTGGAAAAGCTTCTCCAGCCGCTCCCTCGGGCTCCCGGGAGAGGGCATCGTGCTCCAGGAGAGCCGGGAGGAGACGCGGTCCTTGGGGATGAGAGTCCTGGGGATGGAGGGAGGAGCTGGGGCTTTGGCTCCAGGTGAGACGCTGCGTCTCAGGGCTTGTCCCCTCCTCAGTGCCCTGCGGGGGTGGGAAGCTGAGGGAATGCTGATGGTGTCCCTCCCCACAGCCACCATCCCCATCCCCTGTGGGGTGTGAAGCAGGAGGTGATGCTGATGTTGTCCCTCCCCATCCCCTGGGGCTCTGGGAGCACTGGAGCTCCAGCTGAGGTGCTTCAGGTGGCTCTGGGGCTGCCAGACCTGAGGGGAGAGGAGGCACCAGCCCCTTGGAGAGGGTGCAGAGATTGCAGAGAGTGCTCAGAGGGGGCACATCCCTCCCTGGGTGTCCCTGGGGGAGTCTCCACCAGTGATGGACTTCACCTTTCCAGGAGCTCCTTATTTCACCAGCTTCCCTGAAGGTCTTTTCTTGTGCTGGTCCTGTCTGTGACCTGTCTCAGGTTGAAATACAGGTAATTTATGTGTGTGTGAGCACTCTCAGCTCCCCTGGCCCATCACAGCAAGGCATTTCTGGCCTCAGTGAGGACTCTGCTGGTGGTCCCTTTGCTTCTGTGCACCAGAAATGAGAAGCTGAACCAGGACCTTCTGTCCAAGCAAGTCCCCTCCCATTACTAAAGCTTTCCTGCCTAATTGGGATTATTTCTGGATCTCATTTTCTCAACAGAGAAATTATTGACAGATAATCCATGTCTGTGAGGAAAACTGGTGATTAATTGCTTCCTCCCCATTAGGCTCCCTGGCCTCTGTCTCTCAGAGTTTGCTGACAAACATATTATCTTCCTGGCAGTCCAAAATAAATAGTTGTGCTCATGTGGGAGCTGGTGTGGACTCCAAGGTTGTGCTTGTCCTTCCCAGCAATGACAGGCCTGGAGATGGGAATCACTGGGAAGGATTAGATGCAATCCTCATTCACAGGACAATGGGCACGGCCCCGAGGCTGCCAGAGCTCCAGGAGGGTTTGGATGATGCTCTTGGGCACAGGGTGTGACTCCTGGGGATGGGCCTGTGCAGGGCTGAGGATTGGACTCGATGATCCCTGTGGGTCCATCCCAACTCAGCATATCCTGTGATTTTCACTGGTGGGTTCCCAGATGCATTTCCAAGGACTTTGTGCCTGACAATGGAGTGATGGAAGTGGTTGATGTGTTTCTGTGCTTGGTCTTCATGCTCTAAAATAGCTTTGGCCAGTTCTCCATCAGCTGCCTGAAATGCTGATGGTGCTTGGACAGCAAATTCTGCTAAGGAAAAACTGGTGCAGGCCAAAGCTGAGCTGTTCAACCTCTTGAAAGGACTCCTTGACAAAACAGAGCAGGGCAGGGTCCAACATCTCCCCAGGGGGAGCTGGTTCATCTCCTGCTCTCCTGGAGCACTGCCTGTTCCTGGTGGTCTGTTCTGCTCCATGTCCATCCTCTGGGGTGTGTGGAGAACCCAACCCTGCTCACCTGAGCATCATTCCTTGTGTTTGTCCCTTACCCTCTGGAGACTCCAGCCAGGTTCTGGGATTCCATGAGCAGAGCCATGTGCAGATCCACCCCCCAGAACTGTTTGGTGAGAGCCTTCCTGACAGTTCTGTGAGCCCTGGGAGGGCTCCTGGTCATGCCAGAGCTGCCCTGACCACGAGGAGCATGAACTGGCTTTTTCCAGCTAACCAGGCAATATTTACCTTCCAGGCAAGCTGTTGCTCTCTTGTTTTGGGATTTGTTTCTCTTGTTTTGGGATTTTGTTTCTGCTGGAATATTGCCCCAGAGTCTCCCACACTGGCAGCTCTTGTTTGTGCAGCACTGACATGTGGGTGTTGAGAGAGGAAGAGGTGGTGGGAGCCTCCCAAAGGCTGCCAGGTCGTGTTTGCATCTTCTCTGAGTGTGGAGTGTGTTCCAGCCCATCTGCTTCAAGGAAGGCTGGAGTTTGGGAACAGGAAGCCACAGGATCCTTTATCCAATCCCGAGGTGGAATCTTGCTTCTCTTAAAATGCAGGAGGAAAAGGGACAAGGAAAATCTCCAGCAACAGCTTTTTTGGGAGTCCTCACAACCAACCTTGGCCAGGAATGGATTTTTGGTGTGTGCCCCACTTGGACACATCAGCTGGAGCTTTGTCACTGCAATGCTCTATTTTCAATTACTGTGACATTTAATTTCCTTATTTCTGCAATTTCCTAGAATCCCCAAGCATTTTTATTTCTTCAGAAAGGAATTCCATTTGCTGCCCTGCCTTTCAGAGCTGTTGCCTTCCTGCTTCACCAACAAAAAGCTTGAAGATCTTCACTGGCAAATTCTTTGATTTGTTCAAGTTTTTTGGCTCCAGCAAGAAACTTTCCTCCTCCACTGGTGGGGGAAGGGGAAGGTCCTTCCTCTGTTCTGCAGCTGAGCCAAGTGAAATCCATCTTTGTGCCCTCAGAGCTGAGGCAAAAACCCACCCCCAGTGGTCCCCTGTGCTTTGTAACTCCTCACTGTTCCAAGTGTGTGTCTCCCCTGGGATTTATAACCCCTGGGATAGTTGCCTGATGGAGAAGATTTAAAGCTGGTGTGTGCAGGATGGCCCCACCTTGGTTTGAAGGGTGATTTGCACTCCTTTATCTCTGTTTAGAGGTTCTGGGATGGCTCTGCCTCAGACAGGAGAAATCAGTTGTGAAAAAAGGTATCTGAGATGAGCTCAGTTGGTTAAAACTTGGTTGTAATAATGCCAAGGTCGTGGGTTCAATCCCCTGTGTGGGGCATTGAATTAAGAGTTGGACTCGATGATCCCTGTGGGTCCCTCCCAGCTCAGAATAGTCTGGGATTCTGTGATCACCTGCTGGTACCTCTTGGTACCTCCTGGATTCATCTCTGCTTGGGAATTGGCTGCTCAGTTCATCAGTTTGAGGTTGGATGTTTTCTGTGGTTTCTGTTCTGTCCTTTGCACTTTTACCTATTTGGGGAACTTCATTCAAAAATCACAGTTTCATCATCAATAACCCCTTAATTTCATTATTTTGTAACCTCTGGCTGATGGAGCCAAAAGTAAGAGTGGAGAGAGGGGAGAATAAACCCTGGGAAGCCTTGACAAGAACCTGGAAACTGTGGAAAATCAGGGAACCTTTTCAGGGACCCTTGCAGGGGAAGGAGGGGATTGAAACCCATCCAGCCCCAAACAGGTTGTGGTTTTGTCTCTTCAGTGGGAACGTGTTGCCCTAAAACCTCTCAGAGTATCAAAGCCAAGATTAGACTGAATTTGAATAACACAACAAGGACCTTTCAAACTGAAAGAAGAGAAGGTTGGACATATGGAATAAATTCTTCCCTTTGACCCAGTGATCATTTACAGAGAGTAAGTGGAATATTTCAGGTGGCTCCAGGTTGACTTGATGTGTGATGAATGAGCAATTAGGAGCAGATATAAATAAGAGTGGATTGAAGTATGTATGGATGCTATAATTAAAAACTCTATTATAATATTTATTAATATTTAATTATAGAAGGCAGAGGTTGCTGTATCATTCTGCAGGACTTGACTGATATTCCTGGGGAGGGAGCAGCTCCTCTGCTTAATTCCAGCAGTGTTTGGGAATCAAAGCCTGCCCAGCTCTGCTGCTCTGGGGGTGTGATCTGGGCAGCCAAGTGACCTTGCTGGAAGTGCTTGACTTTGATGGTGGTTTCTTTCTGTAAATACACTTGGTGTCTTCCCAAATGGAATGACAGGATGACCCCAGACCAGAGCAGTGTGGAGCTTGTTGGGTATTTTGGTGTGCCCTTGGAAATACCTTTGGGACCTGGAGCTGAGCTTGTCACTATTGGCCAAGAGAAGAAAAGTCACAGGCCAAGAGTCACAGGCCAAGAGAAGAAAAGTCAGATTTTTTTCACATCACTCAGAGCTGGTGTGAAGGGTTTGGGTAATTTCTTTTGTAATAAAACAGGGGCTTTTATTTTCTGCTTACAAAAACCCACTTTATTGAGAATTTTTGGCCTGTAGATCTGGTAGGGCTGTGTCCAGATCACCTCTGACACAGCAATGCCTGCAGCAAACCTTTGGCCTCTCCTGCCTTGTGACTGAGAGCCTGCCAAGGCAGGGAGAAGGGCAGGGAGAGGGGCAGGGAGAGGGGCAGGGAGAGGGGCAGGGAGAAGGGCAGGGAGAAGGGCAGGGAGAGGGGCAGGGAGAAGGGCAGGGAGAGGGGCACTGCTGAGACCCTTCCAGGGCAGGGAGAAGGGCATTGATGAGACCCTTCCAAGGCAGAGAGAAGGACATTGATGAGACCTTTCCAAGGCAGGGAGAAGGGCAGGGAGAAGGGCAGGGAGAAGGGCATTGATGAGACCCTTCCAAGGAAGAGAGAAGGGCATTGATGAGACCTTTCCAAGGCAGGGAGAAGGGAGGGGAGAAGGGCACTGCTGGCACCCTTTCCAAGGCAGGGAGAAGGGCAGGGAGAAGGGCATTGATGAGACCCTTCCAAGGCAGAGAGAAGGGCACTGCTGAGAGCCTGCCAAGGCAAGGAGAAGGGCAGGGAGAAGGGCACTGCTGAGCCCAAAGGCAGCAGCTGCTCCTGCCCAGTGCCTGTTGAGCAGATCAGGTGCCACTGGCTGGCAGCTGCCCCTCTCAGGAAATGTTCTGGCCCTTTTCCTTGCTGTGTAGCTACAGCCAGAATGAAGTGTCATCCCTTGAACCCTTTGCCCCAAAAGAATCACTGTGTGCTCTGTGCTGTTGTGTGACACCCACCAGGACCCAGACCTTTGCTGGTTTGGGGAAGGCTTTGCCTGGGAGAGCAACATCCTGACTTTTTTCCCTTTTCTGGCTCAAACCATCACTCTGAGAGTGATAAAAAATGGCTTTTTAATGTGTTACTATGTCTGTTTCCAGAGCTGTGCTTGCTATAAATGCTCTTTGGGTCGTGTCAGCCCCAAAGCAGGTTCCCCCATCCCTTTATTTCTGGTTCTCAGTGGCCATGGGAGGTCTCTGGGTCTCTGATGGGTTCCCCCATCCCTTTATTTCTGGTTCTCAGTGGCCATGGGAGGTCTGAGGGTCTCTGATGGGTTCCCCCATCCCTTTATTTCTGGTTCTCAGTGGCCATGGGAGGTCTGTGGGTCTCTGATGGGTTCCCCCATCCCTTTATTTCTGGTTCTCAGTGGCCATGGGAGGTCTGTGGGTCTCTAATGGGTTCCCCCATCCCCCAGTGACCCAACTGGGAACAATGGAGGCCACTCAGTACACACAGAGCTGTAAAACAGCTGCCAGAACCTGACGTTTCTTTCCCCTCTGAGTCTTTCCAAGCTTATTTTTAGGCAGTTTCCAATTAATTCTTTTGGAGGAAAAAAAAAAATTGCCATTGTGGCTTCTAAGAACTGTTGATACAAAAATCAGCCCTTTTAAAGGCTGGTATTCTGGGACAAACACCCCAGGGAAAGACAAAAATGTGGCTCTGTCGTGCCATGGCTCCAGGCAACGTGTTCAAAATAAACCAGAAATGCCTGGGTATTTCTTCCACTTTGTACTTCTTGCTCAGCCTCCAGTTCTGAGTCAAGGGTGATGCATGTCTAAGCTGCTTATGAGCTCTTGTGTTCTTGCTGTTGCTCTGTGTGTTTATCTTGATCAAGTCATGTCATCTGAGCAGGTCAGAAGGGAGTTATTGGGGCTTCCTGGAGCTCAGGCAATGCCTGTTCAGGGAGCAGAGTGGCTTTGGAGGCTCTTTGAAGCTTTCCTGGCTGTGGTTTTTGGAAAGCCTTCCCCAGAATTCCAGTTGTTCTGCTGAACTGGAGTGAGTGGCACTCAGAGGATTTTCTCCATCCTGCTCTGTGCAGTAACAGATGCACCAGATATTGTCATTCATCAATATTTGGGATAAACTGTTCCCAAGAACTGAGAAACGTTTTATCTTTGTAGACTGTGGGTCTCATCACAACTCTGGCCTCTCTTCAAATATGTGATTGCTTTAAATAAACATTAATAAAAGCAGGTGAAGTGTTTGAGGCCCCTGCAGTGTCTTTGGAAGGTTGAGCTGGAAGGTTAAGGCCACGTGATTCCAAAAGGAGGTCGAGGTCCTGCTTATTTGGAGCTGGAACTTGGCCTGGCAGGGCTGTGTTGGCAAAGGGTGATGGACCTTGTGGCTGGAAATGGAGAACAGAGGTGGCTCTGCCTTCCAGCAATGAGGGGGGAGCTCTGAGGACCCTCTTTGTGAGGTTCAGAGTGGGATGTGCAGAACATGCCCCTCCCTGAGCCTGCTGGTGGGCACCACTTGCTGCTGGGCATGGTGCTGTCTGGTGTGTGCCTTGGGCTCCAGGAGATTTCTGCTGGACTGGGACTCCTGGTGCAGACCTGTTGGCTTTGGAGGGCTCTGTGTGTGCTTTGTTGGACTGTGGAGGGTTTATTTTAATTTTTTTTGACCTTAATTCATGCAGAGGGGTTGGTGGACCCTTGGCAGGGCAAACTTGGCAGCTGTTTCTGCTTCCCCCAGCACTCTGTAGGTGCTCTGTGCCCCTCCTGGGGAGGGTTAAAGCACTTCAGCCCCTTCCTCGCCTCTCTGTGCTCAATCACCTCAAACTTGTGACAGGTGGGATGGCCCAGCCAGATGTGTAGCCATGGCAACGGCTCCAAGGAAACGCTGCCAGGCAGGATTGCAGCCTGGCAGCTCCCCGAGGTGCTGCACAGCCCTGCCCTGGCTGTGCCCCCACATCCCGCTGGCACGGCCCTGATTAGTGTGAATAATTCAGAGCCTCTCCAGCAGCCTTTCAGTGCAGCTGCAGCGGCGTGAGCGGCGCTAACGAGGCTTGGCTGCTAATTGGCTGCATTAGTAATTATGTCCTCGTGCTGCAGCCCAGCCCAGAGCCAGGGAGGGAGCCCAGAGCCAGGGCTGGTGTTGCCTTGCCCAGGGCAGAGCCAGGGAGGGAGCCCAGAGCCAGGGCTGGTGTTGCCCTGCCCAGGGCAGAGCCAGGGAGGGAGCCCAGAGCCAGGGCTGGTGTTGCCTTGCCCTGCCCAGGGCAGAGCCAGGGAGGGAGCCCAGAGCCAGGGCTGGTGTTGCCCTGCCCAGGGCAGAGCCAGGGAGGGAGCCCAGAGCCAGGGCTGGTGTTGCCTTGCCCTGCCCAGGGCAGAGCCAGGGAGGGAGCCCAGAGCCAGGGCTGGTGTTGCCCTGCCCAGGGCAGAGCCAGGGAGGGAGCCCAGAGCCAGGGCTGGTGTTGCCTTGCCCTGCCCAGGGCAGAGCCAGGAAGGGAGCCCAGAGCCAGGGCTGGTGTTGCCCTGCCCAGGGCAGAGCAGAGAAGGAGCCCAGAGCCAGGGCCGGTGTTGCCCTGCCCAGCCCAGGCAGGATGACCCCCCAGCCCCGCAGGGAGCTTGGGCTCTGCATTCCTGAGCTCTGCCAGGCAGGATCACTGGCTTTGACCCTCCATGGCATGATCTGGTGGTCACAGTGGGGTTGGATGAAGGATTGGACTTCATTATCTCAGATGTCTCTTCCACTCCAGTTCATGCTGTGATTCTGTGACTCTGATCTGCTCTGAGGGCTCAGCCCCAGCTGGCTGGAGAAACTGGATTAGTGCTTAGGGGTGCTGGGCACTCACTGCACAGCCTTGGCACTGCCCTTTGAGTGCAAGATTGTGCCTTTGGAGGTGTTTGGGGTGCCTTGGCTGCAGAGCTGCTGTGCTCTGAGCCCCTGGCCACAAACACCCCTTGGGTCCCTTGTGCAGACCAGCCTGAGTGGTCTCCTGGTTGGAGGAGAAGCCCCAGCACTTGAAGAGTCTTTGCCTTCCATAAAGCTCTGTTGCAGTGTAAGCTCCTGATTCCCCTGAGCCTCTGAGATGTAACCTGGGAATTGTGAGGAGAACAGCCTGTCCTGGGGTAGGGGGAGGTTGGCTTGGCTTGGCTCCCTCCTGAGAGGTTTTGCTCTGTGACATCTGTGTGGGACAGCCCCTGAACTGAGCAGTGCTGCTGGAGGCTGTGCTTTCAGAGAGAGACAGAACCCTGAGAAGCTCGAGGGATTTGGGTTTGCTTATATTATCTATCTATCTATCTATCTATCTATCTATCTATCTATCTATCTATCTATCTATCTATCTATTATCTATCTATATATCTATTATCTATATATAATATATTATCTATATATAATCTATTATCTATCTATCTAATCTCTCTAATCTCTCTAATATATATCTAATCTATCTATCTAATATCTACCTATCTATCTAATCTATATATTATCTATCTATCTATTCACTTAAGAGTTGCATCAATGTGGGTCCCTTCCAACTCCAAATATTCTGTGACTGTTTTCTATTTCTCATCTGTAATTGGGGCTGGGGGTCCTGGGGAGCACTGCCTTGCTCTGCTGCAGCTTTGCCATGGCAACAGAGCGCAGGGCTGCCCATGCTCTGTGCCCCCTGAGCTCAGCAGGCTCCGTGCAGAGGGGAGGGCAGACCCAGGTGACTTCAGCCCGTGGTATAATTTCCCCATTGACGTCAGAGCTGCTCCCTCTCAGCCTCTCTCCACGCTCAGAGCCTGCAGGAGGGAGTGCAGAGAGCTCCTGAACTCCCCAAATGTGCCCAACCTTTGCAGAGCTTGGCACAGCATCCTCAGCTGAGTAAATGTCCATTTGTGAGTATTTTGGGAACAAACCTCCTATTAGCTTTCTCTTTGCTCCTGTTCTGCAAACTAACACCACATGGATTCTTATCAAAACACTGTAGCCTTTATTTGCTGATAAGTCAGTTCAGCAGGGACTGTTACATAAAACCACATTATGGCATTTTCCTTGCAGAAAATCACCACATTTAAGTACCTTTTTTTGAGCAGAGAGACCTTTGCTGAAACCACCATATTTAAACTCTCTGCTGAGTGACAGCTCTGTGGAAAATGGAGCCTTCCTGGTAGGGATGTTGTATTGAATCCTTGCTGGAAAGCCCTGGAAAAATGGGCAGATAGAACTTCTCTGCTGCTGAAACTGATGGTGTGATTCTCATTAGGGTTCCTTTCTTTTAAATTAGAAGTTACTGTGAGCCAAATGTGTCTCTTCCCTGGTTTCAGTTTCCACTCTGTCTTGGGATTTTACTCTCAAATTAACCAAAAATGTCTTAGTTTCTCTGTGTGTCCATGCTCTGTTACAATTCCTTTCTGTCCTGCTAATCTTTAACCACTGAGAATCAGAATAACCTGCCCAAATCAGATTAATATCATGTTTACTCCACACAGAGTCTATTCCTTTAGCCCTGGAATCCTTAGTTAGTGGCCCTGTGTTATTCTCTGTACCTTGAGGTGTCAGCAATGGCACAGATGCTTTGCCATCACCTCCTCTAATCCTTAAAGCAGAGCAGGCAGAAACCTTTGCCTTTTTTCTCCATTCATTTTCCACATTCTTACTCCTTTGAGGGTTTGCCTACCTAATTCACAGCTGATTCCCTGCGAGACTCACCCAATTAGAAGGTTCTTTTCATCGTATTTAAAATGAGCTTTCTGCCATCTGACCCACCCCCAGAGGTGCAATATAATATTCCCATCAGAAGAGAATCTGAATCAGCAAAACCCACAGCACTTCTGTTGGCAATTCCTCACAGCCAGTGACCTGCTTGGCAATGTGCCCATCAGGGTCAGGGCTGCAGAACTGATGCCCCATTTGCCAGTTTTTCCCTTTGTCCAGTGGAGGGAGAAAGGGAAGAGAGGAGAAAGAATTTCTGCTGCAGTTTCATATTCAGTCTAATTCTCAATTTCATGTATGGGGTGTCCTAATAAATGATTAAGTGGTGATGTTCTACTCCCTCATTACAAAATACACACATTTTGCAGGTTTTTTACAGCTCACACCACAGGGATGCTGAGCACTGAACCAGGCACAGTTCAGAGCCCCCCTGGGACTGCCCCAGCCTGCTCAGCACAAGGCTCTGTGCCCTCTGCCCTCACCCCCTGCCTGCCCTGTGCTGGCATCGCCTCTGCCTCGTGCCTCTTGTGCTCTGTGCCAGCCCTGCTGCTGCCAAAGCTCTGCCAGGGGCTCAGAGCAGCCCTGCCAGCCAGAGCTGCCTGTGAGGAGAGCTGGGCTGGACCCCAGCCTGGCAGGGAAATGCTGTGCCCTGCAGGGACGGGGGGCTCTGCCCTGCAGGGACGGGGGGAACTGCCCTGCAGGGACTGGGGGCTCTGCCCTGCAGGGACGGGGGGCTCTGCCCCGCAGGGACTGGGGGAACTGCCCCGCAGGGACTGGGGGAACTGCCCCGCAGGGACTGGGGGAACTGCCCTGCAGGGATTGGGGGAACTGCCCCAGGGCTCTGCCCTGCAGGGACTGGGGGCTCTGCCCTGCAGGGATTGAGGGAACTGCCCTGGTACTGAGGGAACTGTCCCAGGGCTCTGCCCCAGGACGGAGGGATCTGCCCCGGGATTGAGGGATCTGCCCCAGGATTGAGGGAACTGCCCCAAGGATCTGCCCCAGGACTGAGGGAACTGCCCCAGGACTGATCTGATCTTAAGTAATTTTGAATTATATTTCTGCTGATGCAAGTGGAAAGTGCTGTATCCATCTTGTGCATTCCTGTTTGGCCAAAGTCAGTGCTATCAACTATCCCAAGTATGTCAGAATGATGGGAAGCAAACTTTAGTCTAGAAAATCCAGGCTTTGCTGTAGACTTTAATGTTCTTTCATGTCATTTGCAGCTTGGTGCCTCAGAGGGAACGAAGACAAGAGTGGCAGGGGCTGCTTTAGCTCACTAGAAATTTAAAAATGAAATGCACATATTCTTTATTTTGTATTAATACACTGTAACTGCTTTACAGAGTCCAGCAGATCAGTTGCATGTAAATACTACAGATGAACTTGCCAAACTGGAGCTCACAAAACTAGTGCATTTATCCCAAAGCAGAGACTAAACCCTCTAACTCCTTAAAAAAATACATTAAAGAACATACCACACACACACATATTGCACTTTTCTCCGTATGAAATTTGTACCCCATGTTATACATCACACCAAAGTCTCTTCAAAGGAGTCTGTCATACAAGGTAATAAAGCTAATAATTACTCTAACAGTAGTGTACACAGCTCTCTAAGGTCAGACAGGACAGATCTGAACAAAAAAGCCACCTCCAAGGAGGACAAAGTGGTGCCCAGTGGATCCTCTGTGGATGGGGAGGCATCAGAAGCCTTTCAGTCTAATTGGCTTAGAGGAAATGATGTGAAATGTTAAAGATGCTTTTGGCTGAGGGGAAGAGTCAGCCTGAACTGCACTAAAGCCACTGCAGCTTCCCCCTGACCAGCACTGCAGAGCTCAGACCAGTCGGCACATCCTGATGAAGGAATTGCAGAGCTCCAGAACAGGATTATTTTTGTCTCGGGATCCTGGAGCTGGCTGGGGAAGGTGGTGCAGTCCTGGCAGTGCCCCCACAGTGCTGCCTGGCCTGGTGGCAGCTCCCCCTGCACAGCTCTCTGGGTGTTGGGACAGACAGGGACAGTCCAGACCAGGTGGGGCAGGGAAGGAATGAAAGGACAGGGCTCTCTGTTTGCTCTTGTTCTCTTGTGCAGCAGTGAAATGCTGCTCTGGGATGCTGCAGGTTGTGCCAGGCTGTTTCCCCTCCCTTTGTCCCTCGCTCCAGGTGGCACAGCAGTTCTGTGTTCCACAGGCACTGGCTGTGTTGGATGCATTTCCTTTGGAAGGGAAACCACACAATGGAAACCTCCTCTCTCTCAGCTACTCAAAGCAGAGCTTTCCAGCCCTCTTTATCTTGCAGCCCACAGCAGTGGGTGGATGTGCCCCCTGGTTTTAAGCCCTGCCCTGCTGCTGCCTTGAGAATCCCCGTGGTATCAGAGGTAGAAGCTGAGCATGGAGTGCAGGTGCACCCCTGGACCTGCCTCAGAGCAGGAGCTGTGTCTCAGTGGAGCACACAGGGAGCAGCTGCCTCCTGTTAAACCCTTCCCTCCTTCACATCCAGGGACTAAAGTCCTTCTATTCCACATTTAAATGTGGTCTTATTGCTGAAAATGCTGATTATCCATGTTCCTCCCTCCTCAGGATTTGTAGCCTCAGAGACCTTTATCTCCCCAAGCTTTCCAGCAAACTCTGGTGTTCTCTCAGCACAGTCTTTCTGTTCTTTGTGCTTTAATGAAGCTTCAGTTGTGCTTAATGTTTGAACTGTCCAGCTATTGGCCTGTCCTGTCCCACAATAATTAGAGACAAACCCCAAACTGGAGACCCCAACTGGCTGCAGATCCCTAAGCAATCCTCCTCCTCCTCCCACTTGGATTTCAGGACTGAAAGTTCTGGAGACACAACCTGGGGAGTTGAGTGTTTCTTGAAATGGTTGAGACATCAACAGTTTGATGCTAAATATTGCTGTAATACTTTCCATGTTCTATGTACAGGAGCCATTAAAACACTAAGAAAGTTAAACATGTCCCACATGGTGGGACGTGTGCTCTGAAGGGACTTTGGCCACAGCAAGGATATAAATGGGGCATTGTCTACTTTCTTCAGAAAAAAGCATAGAGGCTGATAAAGAACTGAAAAAGGCACAGCACTATCACTTCACAGGGGTGTTGTTTTTTTTTTTTTAAGCTCATTGTTTTTATCCTTAAGTTCTAAAACCCTAAATAATTGTCCAAATATACAAAGCTCAATAAACCACCAGCAACACATACTGCAAATTTCAAAACACAGTTTGTTTGCTTGTTTTTTCCAATGCAACCGAAGGACAGATGGATCCTTTCCAGACCAGAACTTCTCCAGGACAGGGCCCTCCCCAAGGCCTGTCTGCAGAAGGGGGTGATTCCAAAAGCCACCCAGGTGGATTGAATTTTTTTTAATGCCATTGGCTGCAGCTCTTTGATTTCCCTCATGGTACTTCTCACCTTCTGTTTCTCTGTGAGTTCATCCTCCAGGACTCTGCTCCCCACACTGCCATGGTGCCCCAGGGCAGGTCCAGGTATCTCCTGACCAGGTCAAGGTGTCCCATAGCAGAGATGGATGTTCCTGGCGCAGAGGAGCTCCAGAGGTGCAGGTTCCTGGCGCAGAGGAGCTCCAGAGGTGCAGGTTCCTGGTGTAGAGGAGCTCCAGAGATGCAGGTTCCTGGCATGAAGGAGCTCCAGAGATGCAGGTTCCTGGCATGAAGGAGCTCCAGAGATGCAGGTTCCTGGCACAGAGGAGCTCCAGAGATGCAGGTTCCTGGTGTAGAGGAGCTCCAGAGGTGCAGGTTCCTGGTGCAGAGGAGCTCCAGAGATGCAGGTTCCTGGTGCAGAGGAGCTCCAGAGATGCAGGTTCCTGGTGCAGAGGAGCTCCAGAGATGCAGGTTCCTGGTGTAGAGGAGCCCCAGAGATGCAGGTTCCTGGCATGAAGGAGCTCCAGAGGTGCAGGTTCCTGGTGCAGAGGAGCTCCAGAGATGCAAGTTCCTGGCACAGAGGAGCTCCAAGGGGCAGGTTCCTGGAGCAGAGGAGCTCCAGAGGTGCAGGTTCCTGGTGCAGAGGAGCTCCAGAGATGCAGGTTCCTGGAGCAGAGGAGCTCCTGGGCAGGCCTGGGAATCACTGTTTGCTCTCAGGAGGGGTGGAGGCTGCCTGAGGTGCTCAGTGATCTCCACAGAGCAGTTCCAGCTCAGCAGCTTCACCAGCAGTTGGATGCCAAAGTGCAACTTTCCTTTAATTCCACCTCGTGCCTCTGTTTCAAGAGTGTTGCAGTTGCCATCAGTGCAGACCCAAATCTACCCTGAATTTCAATGGAAACTATTGCTTTTATTGCCAAGAAGTATGATACAGTGTGCACTCACTCTCCTTCCTCCAACTGGGTGTTACAGGAATGCTGACAAACTCCCCACATTTTTTAGAAGGGGCTGTTTTCTCCCTCTAAAACTCACCTTTTCTGCCTCCTTCTATGCAGACCTTGTGGGATGGAACTGCACTACCTGTTCTCCAGCTCTGCCAGAGGAGCCAGTGGCCAAACACCTCTTGCCACCTCCTGCCTTCTCTTTTTTTCCAGCCAGGTGGATTTTTAATTCCCCTGCTAATTCAAGGGTTTAAAAAATTACCATGAATTGTGGGGTAGGAACAAAAAAACCCAAAAATTCACATGCTTCTCCCACCTGTCCTGTCTTTGCCATCCATCAGTCACCCCGTGGTGCTAATTCACCAGGACATAACCACTGTGCTGGGGATCCACAGTCTCCATCATTTCACAATCAAAGAGTCCAGGCAGCTCTGAGAGGGTCAGGGGGTCGTAGGTGGGCTGTGCCTCGGGGGAGGCAGAGCTGCCCTGGCTCTCTGGCAATGCCACACTGCCCTGTGGGGATGGGTCCAGGGGGTACTGGCACTGCTCGGGGTAGTCTGGCTCAGAGGAGGGCACCACAGGCAAGTCACAAGTCTGATAGGAGTATTGCAAGGGCTGTGGTGGCTGCTGCTGCACCTGCACTGGGGAGGACAGCCTGGAGGAGCTGGGCAGCTGGGAGGGTGGCAGCGGCTCCAGCTGCACCTTCTGGTACTGCCTGAGGAAGGGGTCATATGGCATGTGCTCCTGGGAGGGCTCCAGCACGGGGCTCAGGGGCTGCTGCAGGCTGAACTGGGCTGGCTGCTGGGGCTGCTGGGGCTGCTGCTGGGGCTGCTGGGGCTGCTGGGGCTCCTCCTGGCACGGCAGGGGCAGCTGGGCTGGCCGTGGGTACGAGCTCTCCGCTATCTGCATCTGGTTGAAGTAGGCCTGGAGCTGGGACTGCTTCTGCAGGAAGAGCCTCTTCTGCTGCAGCCTGGAGAGAGGGCAGGAGCACAGTTAGTGTTGGCCTTGGGAAGAGAAGAGCAGCGAGGCTGGGGAAGGGACTGGAGCACAAGTCCTGTGGGGAGAGGCTGAGGGAGCTGGGGGTGTTCAGCCTGGAGAAGAAGAAGCTCAGAGGTGACCTCAGCACTGTCTAGAACTCCCTGACAGGAGGTTGTACCCAGATGAGGGTTGGTCTCTTCTCTCCAGCAGGAGAACAAGAGGGCACAGCTTCAGCTCTGCCAGGGGAGGTTTAGGTTGGATATCAGAAAGAAATTCTTTCCAAAGAGAGTGCTCAGGCATTGGAATGGGCTGCCCAGAGAGGGGGTGGATTCCCCATCCCTGGAGGTTTTTAAGATGAGACTGGACGTGGCACTGAGTGCCATGATCTGGTAATCACAGTGGGGTTGGACTTAATGATCTCAGAGGTCTCTTCCAACCCCACTGATTCTATAATTCTATGGTTCTATGAAGCCCTCAGGGGCTCGCAGGAGTCCTGCAGGCTGGGCACTGACACAGCCCCAGCAGGGAGGGGAGCACAGCCCACAACAACTCCTGGTCAGTCCTGCTTATTTTTACAGCATCGACACCTTTCCACAAAGGTGCAGAGATCTCCTTTTTAATCACCCATGGAATTTCCCTGTGCAATTCAGTTAACCCCATGCAATGTTTAATTCAGTTTGCTAAGAATGGGATGCACTGTGTTTGTATTTAAGCCTGGGGAACCTGGGAGTGAAGATCAGGCACAGAAATTTGTAGCCACGGGGCAGGACTGTTGTTCCCCCTTTTAAAAGAAGGACTGTGTCCTTATTGCAAGTTTGGAAGCAAACCTTTCCTTTTCCCAATCATTTCTAGATGGACAAAGTCCTTTTATGACTCTTGAGGGTAATTTGTGTACCCAGCTGGGAAGGTTCTCACCTGTGCTCCTGCAGCTGCTGCTCCAGGCTCCGGGGCAGCTCTTTGCAGTACAGCTGGCAGGTGTTGGCAGCTTTGGAGAGCAGAGTGGGCTTCTGCAAGGAAAGCAGTGCTGGCTTAGTGGCCTTTGGTGCAAAGCATTAGCTCAGAAAGCCAGAGAAGGATTGGCTGCCCTCATGGCACTGTAACATCCAGCTGTCAACAGAGCCACCTCCTAAACCCACAAGTGCTGCTTATTGGCTTCTAACCCTTGGACAATAATTCTGCATGAGAGGTTGTACCATAAATATCCATGCAAAGGTTTCTTCCCAAGTGAGAGAGAAGCTGCAAGCTGAAAAACTGGGGGGGAAAGGAAGTTTTGTAAACTAAAGCTATATTGAAATGGGTTTAAAATAAAGGCAGGTGTGGAACAGCAAGGGGGGTAAGAAGTGGCTCCTCAGGTGCTGCTGCACAACCTCAGTGGGTGTTACACCAATGTCATGTATCCAGCAGCAGGTTCTGAGCAGATACCCACACACTGCCAGGCTGAGGAGGAAAGCAGCACTTTGTGCACAATCAGGGTCAGCATCCAACACAAGGAAAACACGTGGAATGTCCAGCTCAGCCACTCTCTGCTAATTTGGCCTGGTTTTGCTGCCTGCCAGGAGCTCCAGGGCTGGAGAGCTGGGCAGGGCCAGGGAGGGCAGGGCTGGTACCTGCAGCCTGTGCTTCAGGTACTGAGTTTCCAGGCTCTGCCGTCGGGACAGCACAGGGGGATGTGCTCCATTAGGGAAGGCAGGGGGTGCTTCCTGCTGCTGCTGCTGCTGCTGCTGCTGAGGGGCTTCCTCCTGCAGAGAGAAGAGGAACAGGTTTCATGTCCAGAAAAAGCCTTTTCTGCTTTATCCCCTTCTCTCTTTAAGGATTTCCCCAGAAAATTTCCCCCATAAAATTTCACTGGAGGTTTCATGTTCCTGTTCCACCTGAAACAACCCACTGGGAGGGGTGGAATCTATTTAGCATTTCCCTGTGCAAATCAGGCTGTTACCACCTGGCTTTTGCACTTCTTGTAATTATACCAGGCCAGCTCCACCAAGGAAAGGTGGTGTTGGGCTCTGTTAAATGTCAAACATCCTTCAGATTAAGAGCAATAACAAGATGTTGGGTTTGGGAAGCTGAAAGGGCCACTCACTGGCACCACGAGGATGGCAAAGGCTCATCCTTCAGTCTGCAGAAGACTGAAAGGAGAACAGGGAAATTTATCTGTCAATTAGTTCCTCTCAGATCTCCAGAACATCTCAGCCCCTCCTGATCTGTCCCAAAGCATCAACACCTGACAGATGGAGTTTGATTTCTGCTTGAAGTACCTGTGCAGGACTATTCATGAGGTCCTGCAACTGGGTGGCAGCTGAAGTCAGGGCAGGCCCCTCTTCTGAGCCCATCTGCTCATAGAGCAGCTGCACCTTGTTCAGTTCCAGGATGCCTTTGGTTCGTGCCAAGTTCTGGAGGTGCTGCCTGAACGCTACGAGTCCTGGAGGAGAGCAGAGAGAAACCCCATCAGGGAACCAGCGAGCTGAGCTGGGAGACAGCCCCCCACACTGTGCATGGAGGAGGCAATCAGCACTAATTGCTGGGGGTAATTACCCTGGGTGAGGGAGGTGTCGGAGGCGCGCCGGCCCTCGCGGAAGCTCACGGGCGAGCGGTTGTGCAGCTCCCGTTTGTGGGCACTCAGTGCCTGCATGGCAGGGTTGGCAGGTCTGAGTGCCAGGAACGGGGGGCTCAGCCCAGGGCCCTGCTGGTTGCTCAGCACCAGCTCCTTCAGGGAAGGGGTCTCTGCCAGCAGTTTGATGTCCCTCTGCATGGAGCCCATGTCGTACTCGGAGTCGATGCTGCCCAGAGAGGAGTTCTCGTCCAGGGAGTACACCTTCCCTGTGGCAAAACCCCAAAAATCAGGACAAAACACAAGTGCAGCAAAGCAAAGGAGTGCCACAGGCTCAGGCTACTCCTGCCAGCAGTGGCTTTCTCAGAGGAAACAGTCAAAAAAACAACTCAAGCTTCATCAACCAATTGTCATGTAACACTTGCCCAACTAACCCACTACAAGGACCAGGATTTGCTGGTGGGGTTTGCATTATTTTGCAGCAATCATCAACCAATTGTCATGTAACATTTGCCCAACTAAACCCACTACAAGGACCAGGATTTGCTGGTGGGGTTTGCATTATTTTGCAGCAATCAGACACTGCAGAAGTTCATTGGCTTGTCTGGAGAGTGTTCAGGGTTGTTTTTTTCCTCCAAATAGATAATCCTGGCAGGACTGGAGCCTGACAGGCTCATTCATCCTGCTGGGTTTTGGAATACCTGGGCATCCAGAGGGTTTTATTTGCCCACTGTTCTCTGCCAGAACATCCTTAGGGGATGAATGATGTGGGGACATTTAGTTCTGTGAAGAAGAACAAGCCAGTTTGCCAGACTGTTGGGTTTGCACATGAGTTTAGCCAGCTGTGCATCTGCTGTTCTGATTTTGTTGTCTCCACAGCAGGTTTTGGGGGTTATTCTGTCTCCACAGCAGGTTTTGGGGGTTTATTCTGTCTCCCCAGCAGGTTTTGGGGTTTATTCTGTCTCCCCAGCAGGTTTTGGGGTTTATTCTGTCTCCCCAGCAGGTTTTGGGGGTTTATTCTGTCTCCACAGCAGGTTTGGGGTTTATTCTGTCTCCACAGCAGGTTTGGGGGTTTATTCTGTTTCCACAGCAGGTTTTGGGGTGTTTTGCTGGTTTTCCCTTTGCCCTTTCCAACAAATGCTGAGTGACAAACCCACAAAACTGCTGCCTGACACTCATCACTGAGACCCCCACGTTTTTCATCACCAACTCATTAGCCTGAGAGCAGGAATGAGCTCTGGATGTCCTTGCTGAGCTCTGTACCTGTGCCTGGCACCATCACCAGCTGGTTGGTGACCTCTGCCAGGGTGTGACGTCTCTTCCCCACACGAGCTGCTTGAAGGGCTGCAAAGGCCTGGGCAGGGTCCTCCTCTGCCTCTCCCTCTGCCTCAATCCCCTCATCAATGGAGGTTTCCATCATGCTGCTGGGCAGGGACTGGCACCCTTTCCTCATCACCACAGGGGGCACAGGGTCCAGCAGGCAGCCGTTCACCTGCGGGCACAGGGAGCACAGGGACAGCTTTGTTTGTGCCCAGGGTCACCCCAGAGGGCAGAAATCCCTGCCTGGGTGTGCCCTGAGGGCAGGTGGGGGTGTGTAAAATGTGGGGACCTCTCCATGGTGTGCTAAGTAGGAATTATTTGTCATGGGCAGTTCTCTCCATGCAGGATCTCCAATGGATTCTCCATCCCTGGAGGTGTTTAAGGTGAGACTGGATGTGGCACTGAGTGCCCTGGGCTGGTGATCACAGTGGGGTTGGATCAAGGGTTGGACTTGATGATCTCAGGTCTTTTCCAACCCAATCCATTCTATGGATGTGGCACTGAGGGAGAATCCACCACATCTTGATCCAACCTCACTGTGATCATCAGCCCAGGGCACGGAGTGCCCTGGGCTGATGATCACAGTGGGGTTGGATCAAGGGTTGGACTTGATGATCTGGGAGGGCTTTTCCAACCCAATCCATTCAATGGATGTGGCACTGAGGGAGAATCCACCACGTCTTGATCCAACCCTACTGTGATCACCAGCCCAGTCCTGGGAGCCCACCCAAACTTCAGCCTCCTCACAGGCTCCAACCCCTCCAGCTGGAGCTCCATGAGGGCTCTGCAGGCATTCCCAGCTCCAGGAATGGCCTGGCTGAGAATTGCCACAGCCTGAGATGCTGCAGTTGTGGTGAGAGCCCAAAGGTCCTGCTGGACAGTCACCATTCCCTAAAGAAAATTAGCAAAAATGTAACTTCCTGCTGGCTTACTGGGAAATGGCACAGAGAGGGAATTTAAGTTCATGGTATTTTAATTGCTTCAGGTTCCACTGCACTTCCCTGGCCTCTTTTGTGCCAATTTTTGGAAGAGTAGCCGGGTAGGATACTCTGGATACTCAGAAATTACCCCTTTGAATGAGAACATACACATGAGGAGTGTTCAGGGCTCTTGAAAATATATTTAAGAAGGGGGGAAAAAAAACACTTTTACAGGTTGGGTTTTCTTGTCCAAACACAGTGTGGTGAGACTGGAATGTAAGCAAGGAACACAAGAGGCAGATTTAGTGCTGAGAAAAGACACAGCTGTGGAGAGTTCTATGGAAGAGAAGTGGAAAAAGAATGTGCAATACCTACAACCCTGATGCTTAAATTCTTACAGTTAAGCAAAGAGGCACACACACCATTAGCTGGGCTTTCAGGCAGGAATTTAAAAGGAAATAATCTATTTTAGCTTTAATGACTTCTGAAAACAAAAAACCCAAATGCAACAATGGGGTGATTTCAAGCTGTACCTTTGGTGTCTCCACTCTTTCCTCCTCCATAAATGCTGTCTCTGCCCGGCAGGTGGAGGGAGGGAAGGAAAAGGCTTCAGCTCCTGGAGCTGAGGAGAGACCTGGAGACTGCAGGAGCCTTGTGTTCTGAGAGTGCAGGTTGACTGAGGGCACCACAGCCTGGGCCTGGGGAGGAGATTGGAAGAACTTCAGAACTGGGACAATTTCAGGTAGAGAGCACCATAGAAAGTCACAAATTCAACAGGATGTGGCCCATTGCCAAAGCAGCAGTGCCAGGTTTAATTCTTCATTCTAAATGAGTGACATCTTCAGTCTTTGCAGCACAAAAAAGGCACTACCCCTCAAACCCACACACACAACCCCAAATGTCCTCCAGCAGCTCCTCACTGAAGCTGAGCACCTTCTAGAAGTGCTTGGGACCCCTTGGTGCTCCAACTCCTTTTGGGATCCAGTACAAACCCCCTGAATGTTCTCACGAGGCACAGGGATAGACTCAATGACCTTCCCAATGTTCCCTGAGTCCTGCAGGAATAACCATGGGGAAAAACAGAGCAGGCTGGATGTGGAGGGAGATGTTTCCTCAGAGGGGAGTCACAGGGAAGGCAGGAATGGCAGTGAGGAAAGCACTGGGGTTTCTCTCTTAGCCTTTGCTCCCTGAAGTGCAGCATCCACAGCCCTGTCCAGAGGGACACAATCAGGAGCTGTGGTGCCACCAAGTGTGAAAACAAATCCTCTTGTTCCTCAGGACAACTGTGTGGTTATAACTGAAGAAAAAATGGGACTATGGCCCTAAAGCACAGGAATTTAGCACAAGGACCTGCCTTCCAGGGGGTGTTTTCCTTCTCCTCCTTCACCTGCTTTTAATACACCTCATAATTAATAATTTGCTTTTCAATACTGTGGGTTTCTCTCCCTGGAACTGCTACCAAAGGAAATCAGTGTCAGCCCTGCTGCTCCTGGGCCTGTGTTGTCAGAGCTGAGGCTGTTTGGCTTTCACCTCAACAGAATCCAAACCCAAATATTGTCTTGATGCCTGAAGCAAAGAAGGAGCAGCAAGGCTGGGATGTCTCTTGGGAGGGGAATGTGGGCACTTGCTCCCTCCAGCCCAGTACCCAGGAGGATGGAACTTGAGAGAACATTTCCTTGAGACCACACTAAATCTGAGTCATCTGAGGCCAAGCCTGTCATGGTTCCAGTTAGGCATTAATAGAAATCAAAATCTGTGCAATGTCTGTGTATCTCAATGAAACAAAAGAACAAATAAAAATAAAAATATCAGAATTATTGCAATAGGACTGGTCCTTCTGAAGAAGATCACTGTGAAGAAGCAGATGATGCTGAAACAGGGGGATAAGTGGACAGCACCAGATGTAAAGAGCACCCAGAACTGCTCTTGATAAAATACACATGACATTCTTAAGACTTAAATTAATTAGTCATCATGTTGGCTCTGTGTGCACACAGAGGAAACTGGGCTCTTGCTGGAGGAAAAAGTGATGCCAATCTTAAATGACATAATTTAGGAACAAATCTCTGAGTCTTCAGCCATGAAGTGGCTCAAGAAAATGACATAATTTAGGAACAAATCTCTGAGTCTTCAGCCATGAAGTGGCTCAAGAAAATGACATAATTTAGGAACAAATCTCTGAGTCTTCAGCCATGAAGTGGCTCAAGATAATGACATTTTTATCAGGGACTTCAGATATCACAACAAACTGGCATCTTAACCTGGTGTGTTTTCTTTGGGGCTCCTCTTTGCCAGGCTCCATTTCATGGGAGACAGAAAGCAGAGCTGGAGAACAGCAGGGGACAGAGTAATTCTGTTTTCCACAGGTCCCTTTGGAGTGGCTGTGTCTGTAACACTAACACAGCTCTCCATAAACTCAACAGCTCCTTTGGTAACCACAGTAAAGGCACTCCAAGTGCTGCACAGTCTCCAGGACTGGGGTCTCTCTGCCTTTTTAACCCATGGCTTGCCAGTGGAATGTTTAAAATCCACAAAAATGGAAGCATGACTGGGAAACAAAGCAGGAGTTGAGGTTAAACAACACAGGTCCCATTAAAGCCAAACCCCCTGTTTGAGAGCTGCAGGAATCAGGGACCAGCAGAGGATTCCAGGGGGAATGTGGGTTTGGAGGGACATCAGAGCCCCCCTCACCTTGGCCACGGTCTGCTCAGTGACGGTGGTGGGAAGTAAAGCAGGAGATGAGATGAAACCACACAGGAGCCATTAAAGCCAAACCCCCTGTTTGAGAGCTGCACACTGCAGGAATCAGGGACCAGCAGACGATTCCAGGGGGAATGTGGGTTTGGAGGGACATCAGAGTCCCCCTCACCTTGGCCATGGTCTGCTCAGTGATGGTGGTGGGAAATAAAGCAGGAGTTGAAGCTATACCACACAGGTCCCCATTAAAGCCAAACCCCCTGTTTGAGAGCTGCAGGAATCAGGGACCAGCAGAGGATTCCAGGGGGGATGTGGGTTTGGAGGGACATCAGAGTCCCCCTCACCTTGGCCATGGTCTGCTCGGCGATGGTGGTGGGAAATAAGGCAGGAGTTGAAGTTATACCACACAGGTCCCCATTAAAGCCAAACCCTCTGTTTGAAAGCTGCAGGAATCAGGGACCAGCAGAGGATTCCAGGGGGGATGTGGGTTTGGAGGGAGCCCAGAGCCCCCCTCACCTTGGCCATGGTCTGCTCGGCGATGGTGGTGGGAAATAAGGCAGGAGTTGAGGTTAAGCTGCACAGGTCCCATTAAAGCCAAACCCACTGTTTGAGAGCTGCAGGAGTCAGGGACCAGCAGAGGATTCCAGGGGGGATGTGGGTTTGGAGGGAGCCCAGAGCCCCCCTCACCTTGGCCATGGTCTGCTCGGCGATGGTGCTGGGCCGGCGCTGCCGCCCGTCCACCCTCTGCTCCACGGGGAAGCTGCTCCGGTGGGATTTGAGCCTCTCCACCAGCAGGTAATAGATGGCAGCAAAGTGGTTGTAGCTCTTGTTCTGCAGGGACTGAAAAACAGAGCACCAAAGTGTTGGGTTTGTGTTCCATGAGACCAGGAGAGAGAAAGAATTGGTGGGGGATGTTTAACAGAGAGTGGGGCAGGTAAAGGCTGTTCTGGGCTGAGAGGGTTTCAAAGCAGTGGCAGGCACAGACAAGCAGCAGCTTTGGCTCAGGGACACATTCTGGGCTGCAGCAGCACCTGTGGCCACCACTGAGGTGCCACTCTGAACCTTCCAAATGAGCCTGGAGAAAGGACTGAGTTCCTCCAGGACAGTTTAAAGGATCAGCCATCCCAAAGGAAATGATTGTCTTAACTCCACGGGGATCCTTGGGAAGAAGCAGGACTTGGGCCAGGACAGAGACATTCAGCTGCTTTCTCCTTTTTGAATTCCATTTACACCCTCTTCAAAGCTCAGAATGAATTTACCCTCAATCATCATTTCCCCTCCTTCCCCTCCAGCTGCCAAGTTAATGATTTATCCAACCCCACTCAGCAAACCTCACTTTGAGTCTGTTTTACCTCAACAGTTTTCTGCTGGTCTATGCCAAGGCTGTGCATCAGCCTCAGGACCTGCTCGTTGTACTCCCCAATGGAAGGCTCATTCTCCTCTCCTGGAGGGTAAAGAATTGGCCTCTGGGCAGGAACTTCAACAAGCATCCACTTGTGCTCCTTGATCTGAGCAATGGTCAACCTTTTGGACGGGTCTAGGACCAGCATTCTTCTGATCAGGTGTTCACACTCTGTTGGGAAAAACAGAATTACCAACTTGCTCAGTGGTACCTGAGACCCACCACTACAGGAACTGCTTCAGTGCCACCTCCACAGTTCCTGGAGGCTGCAAAAAGTCTCCCAAAATGAGATTAAAAGTCACATTAAGAAGGAGAAAAGCCCAACTTCTTTAAAGGCACAGGATGGCCAACTATGCCCAGCTCCAAGTGTGCAGCTGCACCACCCTTTGCTGTACTGCAATACAGATTATTCCACAATTTATTCAAACCACACAGTTACCTTCTGACATAAAGTAAGGGATCCTGAACCTCCCTTCCAGCACTCGCTGCCTCAGGATGGGGAGAGTTGGTCCATCAAAAGGTAAAGCTCCACAGACCAGGACATACAGCACCACCCCCATGCTCTGCAAGAAAGGGAATACCCAGTTCAGCTCTGGAGCCACAGGCTGGGGCTGTGAGGCTGCCACAGAATATTCAGGGTGCAGGAACAGATCAGCCAAAGGGGGTGAGGTCTCTGGAGCTCCCTAAGCATCAGGAATACCCAGACAAAGCCACAGTGCCAGGCTGGCAGTGCCCTGTGCTGGCAGGCAGGAGAGGGTTAGACACCCTGGCTGCTGCTGAATGAGCCCTGGAAAGGAGCCCCAGCTGCAGGGGAGAATGGAAAACACCTTCATTAACCTCAGTGCTGTTCACCAAAACCTCAGAGAGCAGCCACTCAGTAATACTTTACTTTTCAACCTTGCAAAAGCCTGAGGGGAAAACTTTCTGTGGGCACCTCCAGGGGAACCCCAGCAGTGTGTGCAGTGCTGAGCACCAGGATTATTGAATCTGAGCAAAAGGAGACAATGTGGGCACGAGCTCTCCTCCAACTGCCTCTTATTCCTCAAAGTCTGCAAGTTCACTGGCACTGCCAGTGGAAAGAGCCTTGCAGCATGTTCTAAAAAAATCCTGCAGGAGACACCCACAGCAGGCACAGACTGACACAGCACTGGGGTTCTCATGGGGAAAAATCAGGTATTCACCTTGAAACTTGGTGAGTGCACAGAGATTTCTAAAATCCAATGTGGATTTTAAAAAATCCCTTCCTTAACCTGCCAACCTGTGGGTTGGTCCATCCCTCCTGCAGGGGAAAGAGTAATTCTGAGCAGAACTGGTGTGAAAAGACACAGGATCCTTAACTCAGAAGTGGAGATGATGATGATTTTTATCCAGGCAGATTCTGTTAATGATTTAGGAGCTTAAATATATAAGGAATATTTACCAAAGTTCAGAGATTCCCCTGTGACGTTCAAACAGTGACGTCTGCTCTGTGTTTACCAGTTGCCAAAGGTTCAGAAAGGCCTTTATAAAGTCCCCCTCTCTCCAGGTACAGATGTAGATAAAAGCACACAGACAAATATATGTGCCTCAAAGCACAGTTTTTATTTGTTAATGCATTCAGATTTAATTAGATCAGCAGCCAAAAGGTGACTTTCCATGACCTGCCCTGTTTGTGTGACCACAATGTCAGTGCCTGGGTGATGCTTTGTGCAGCTCTGAGGTGTGAATAACAGAAAAGAACAGAAAAGTACAATAAACCCCCCCAAAAAAACCCAAAGAAAGACAAATGAGGAGTGAAAAGCAGGCTCTGACAGTGTGAGAGGGTGCACAGAACTTCTGCAGTTCCTTGTGGTCCCTTTTCCACTGCAGGGATTGCCCTCTCTGTCCTCTTCAATCAGAGTAAGACACACGGAGGCACCAACCCCAACCCAGGCAGCTGCTGCAGGGAAAATATTTGTGGCACAAACATTCCCTTGAGAGCAAAGCAAAGCAAAGCAAAGCAAAGCAAGGCAAAGCAAAGCAAAGCAGAGCAGTCACCTCTGCTGTTCCAGTGCCTCAGAATCCCTTTAACCTCCTCAAGGACTTCCAAGTTCAGCTCCCACTGAACACAGAAAACACTAAATGCACTGGAAAAGTAAAGTTCACTTTTGGAGGAGCTGCATTTTTCCTCAGTGGGCTGACACCCACCTGCAAAGGGCCTTTAACAGCCAACAATAAACTCAATTCCACTCAGTGTTAGAAGCATTTTATGACACTCAAGAAATAAAGCTGAAGAGGAACAGCTCGTCTGCAGCTTAAGGAAAACCAGAGATGATTCCTTTGTTCCAGCTCCCTAAAATCCAGTCAGAAAAGAAGAATACTGATACCCAGATATCCAGCTGGGGTCCCTCGTACTGTTGGCCTTCAAAGACTTCTGGGGCTGCATAAGGGGGGCTCCCACACCACGTTGTCAGAGGCTCTCCACTCTTATAGAAATTCCCAAAGCCAAAATCTGTGGAGAAAGGAAGGGAAAAGTCACTCCAACCTCCAGCTGCACCACAAAGAATAATTACAGGCTCTATCCCAAATCCTTCCATCAGGGCTGCCACTGAAAATGTTGGGATGCTGAATGTCCTGCACTGCTGTTTTCATGACAACTCATTATCAAAACACAACTCTGGGATTATCAAAACACTGCAAAACTTCACAACCTGTGGGAGTTTGGAGTAAACTTGTACCAGTTTGCTAAACCCAAGTTTATAAACAACTCTCACTGAAATTCAACAAACTGACAGTCACAAAGACAAATGAGTTTATTGCCTTGCCAAGAGAGAGCTGAGGTTCAGCTCTGGATCTGAGACTCCCTGGGTTTTCCTTAGGTGCTCTCTAAGCCTTGAATACACAACAAATTTTGACAACAAAAGCATCAGCTTTGGAGCTGGGAGGGAGGAGCTCTGCCAAAAGCAACAAGCCTGGGAAAACACAAGGACTTTTGCTGGGAAGGACACAACTACTGGGATTGTCCACCACCAAAATCACCATCCCACAACTAAACAGTTCTTTTAAATCTTCCTTTTCATGGCTTAATGTGGGACCTGCTGTGGGACTGATATCAGCCACCATTTTTACTAATCCAGCAGAGAAAAGCAAAGTAACAGCCCCCAGTGCATGAGGGCTGGGTCAGACAGGGGGATGGTGCTGCTGCACCTCACCAGGACAGTGACTGGAGCAGTCCTGTCAAAGTCAACAGTGGGGACAAACAGGAATCAGGCTGTTGATTTAGTAGTCCCAGCTCTGAATACCTCAGAGGTCTGTCAGTGCTGATCAGCAGATAGCAGAGCTGATAAACACTGTGGTTACCCATGGGGCAGGCTCTGCTCACACCACCTCACTCTGCCATGGCACAGCCCAGGGCAAAGCCTGACTGTCCTACAGCAGGAGAGCCCCGGGAATCACAGCAGCACACACACTGAAGAAGAACTAACCAGGTTAAAGTTAACCTGGAGCTGGTTTGGATGTTGAGTCTATTGTCACTGAGCTCCACAGGAAAGGGATGTGACTGCCCTCCCAACAAGACCTCCAGCAGCCCTTTCACAGAACCTTCCCTGCAGCCCTTTCACAGAACCTTCCCTGCAGTCCTTTGATAGAACCTTCCCTGTAGTCCTTTGATAGAACCTTCCCTGCAGTCCTTTGATAGAACCTTCCCTGCAGTCCTTTCACAGAACCTTCCTGCAGCCCTTTGATAGAACCTTTCCTGCAGTCCTTTCACAGAACCTTCCTGCAGTCCTTTGATAGAACCTTTCCTGCAGTCCTTTCACAGAACCTTTCCTGCAGTCCTTTGATAGAACCTTTCCTGCAGTCCTTTGATAGAACCTTTCCTGCAGCCCTTTGATAGAACCTTTCCTGCAGTCCTTTCACAGAACCTTTCCTGCAGTCCTTTGATAGAACCTTTCCTGCAGTCCTTTGATAGAACCTTTCCTGCAGCCCTTTGATAGAACCTTTCCTGCAGTCCTTTCACAGAACCTTTCCTGCAGTCCTTTGATAGAACCTTCCTGCAGTCCTTTGATAGAACCTTCCCTGCAGTCCTTTGATAGAACCTTTCCTGCAGTCCTTTGATAGAACCTTCCCTGCAGTCCTTTGATAGAACCTTTCCTGCAGTCCTTTCACAGAACCTTTCCTGCAGTCCTTTGATAGAACCTTCCCTGCAGCCCTTTCACAGAACCTTCCCTGCAGTCCTTTGATAGAACCTTCCCTGCAGTCCTTTGATAGAACCTTCCTGCAGTCCTTTCACAGAACCTTCCCTGCAGTCCTTTCACAGAACCTTCCCTGCAGTCCTTTGATAGAACCTTCCTGCAGTCCTTTGATAGAACCTTCCCTGCAGCCCTTCCACAGAACCTTTCCTGCAGTCCTTTCACAGAACCTTTCCTGCAACATCCCTCAAAAATGAACACAGGCAGAAGCAGCAGCACAACAACTGCAGAGCAAATAACAAACACAGTTTGTTACAGGAGAACATCCTGCACTCCTGTAAATACCTGGTGGGTGTGGAGCCCTCGAGGGGTTAAATCCCAACATCCCTGTCAGATCCACACCAGAAAAACCAACCCTGGCTCACAGAGCTGAACTCTGTGACTGCCCCACCACCAAAGGGAACCCCAAAACCCCACAGGCTGAACTCCTGTGACTGCCCCACCATCACAGGGAGCCCCAAACCCACCCCTGACTCACAGGCTGAACTCTGTGACTGCCCCACCATCAAAGGGAGCCCCAAAATCCAACTATGACTCACAGGCTGAACTCTGTGACTGCCCCACCATCAAAGGGAACCCCAAACCCACCCCTGGCTCACAGGGCTGAACTCTGTGACTGCCCCACCATCAAAGGGAACCCCAAACCCACCCCTGACTTACAGGCTGAACTCTGTGACTGCCCCACCATCAAAGGGAACCCCAAAACCCCACAGGGCTGAATCCTGTGACTGCCCCACCATCACAGGGAGGCCCACACCCACCCCTGGCTCACAGGGCTGAACTCTGTGACTGCCCCACCATCAAAGCCAGCCCCAAAACCCACCCCTGGCTCACAGGGCTGAACTCTGTGACTGCCCCACCATCAAAGGGAACCCCAAAACCCCACAGGGCTGAATCCTGTGACTGCCCCACCATCACAGGGAGGCCCACACCCACCCCTGGCTCACAGGGCTGAACTCATGTGACTTGCCCAAACTCCCGTGACTTGCATCAAAGGCAGCCCTGGTGCTGCCAGCCCAGGGCAGCAGTGCCAGGGTGTGAAGGTCAGAGCCACAGGGGCTCCAGGGCAGCGTCAGCACACGCACACCTGGCAGGGACAGGGACAGGGACGGGGCCAGGGCCACTTGTGCCACAACACCCAGCACATCACCCAGCCCTGGCAGTGCCAGGGGCCAAGGTCAGCCCAGATTCCACATGTCCACAGGAAATACGGGATACAACGTCCACTCTGCCCTTCCTCCCCCACTGCTGGAACAACCACAACTTCAGCTGTGCTGACAACAAACCCTTCCACCCCCCATCACTGGTGTCACCTGCCTCCTTCCCATCACAGCCAGACTTTTGTTGGGAATTTTTTCCTTTTTAGTTCTCTTTGAGAAGACTTTTCTTTGCACATAATTGGCTTGGCAACCTTGACAATGACTTCAGGAGACACGAAGCAGTTCCTTCCCTCAGCAGCATTTTGCCATTCTGTGTAGGTGTCATTAAATCTGATTTCTCCCTTCACTTATCTTGGATTTGTCAGATTTTCAACATCCTCTTAGAACTGCAGATAAATATCAGGCTTTATCTCTGAACTGCAGCTCTTACTCATAAATCTTTGTATCAGACCCACAAGTACCTGTATTTGTAAGCACAGCTCAGGAAAGCACGACCTGCCTGGAAACACAAGGAGTTCAAATCCTCAGAAAGTGAAACTCTCTGTCTGTCCACACTGGACTCAAAGTCAGCTCTGGGGGGATGTGAACACCTGGAAGTGACTTCAGAAGCACAAATGTGAACAGCCAAAAGAACAGAGCCTTAAAGCACGACTGATCAGTGCAGGAGAAGCCTCAGGTGGATGTTACTATTATCTGTACATGATTAATTTCACAGCATGTAATAGTTTGATTTATGGTTACCAAAAGTACCTCAAGAACAAGGACCTCTTGGAACTGCATGACTTGATCCCTGCCAGGCTGTTACCTCTCCCTGAGCAGGAGAACTGAGGACTCACAGTGCCCAGACAGTGCTTAACTGGGTGGAAGAGCAGCAGCACTTGGCTGGCATCGGATGGTCTTGTGACAGCACAGCCCATTGAGCTTTATTAGGCAAATTCATGAATGAAAGGGCTATAAATTGATACCAGAAGGAGCAGCCAAGGCTGAGCTCTGTGTAGGCACCAACACAGCAATGCTGGGGCTGGGGCAGGGATGGGCAGGAGGGGAACAGGCTGCAGGAATGGGCAAACTCTCCCTGGCACTGGTTGAGTCACCCCGTGCAGAATTCCACAGGAATATTGTCCCACACCCCTGGAAAATGGCCCCTTCACTCTCTCTTTGACCTGTAGGTGCAAACCCTCAATTTCTTCCCTTTTCCATGACCAATGAAACACCAGGATCCTTCAGTTATGAATCTCTGCTGAACAAATAACATGCACTGACAACACAAACCCCAGCAAGAGCCAGACATCTCCTGCTCCACACTGGGCTTTTCCATGCAATTTAGGACTCAAAAACAGTGTTCTGTATTTCAGCAACTTGCTCTTAGCTTTAAAATTATATTTCTGAATAAAATAATTCCCTGGGCAGGGAGACCACCATTATTTGTTAGGGTACATAACATTGTAGGTGCCTTTTTGGTTTCTGTTCTGCTTTCTACACTTGTGTAGAAAATCCTGTGAAACCATTTCTCAAGAACTGCAGAACTGAGAGCACCCAGGAAAAGCATTTCAAAGAAGATGCTCAGGATTCAGGCAGGATGCTGGATCCTTGGTCCATGGGGCTTCCTCAACTTTTAATTACTCCACTGTCAGTTTAGTTGTCCCACTTTTTGGAGTGGCCAGGATTCAATTAAGCACAAAACAGTCACTTGTTTCTACTCTGCAGGTGCTGATCTGCCACAATCATTGTGGATCCAAAGTGGCCATTTTTAACCCAAGAACATTGTTAAGATTTTTCATTCCAGAGAAACATTATTGATGTTTAAGGGGAAAATGTGCCAGCCCTCAAAAGACAAAAAAAAAAACACAACCCAAAAAACCCCCAAACATATGCCAGCCCCAGAATTCTGAAAGGACTGAAATTGGACTCATTGCCAGAGGACTGAGATTATATAATGGAGTGATCTTCTTAACATTTGCCTGAATGTGCACATTAAACCCCCCCTCATTTGCAGCATTGTGTTGGGGTTTGTGCAATCTGCAAATGCTGGCTGTGCAGAGTGGCAGCCTCTGCTTTCCCAGTCCCACCATCCCCTCCAGAGTCACCCTCAGCACAGAAGGGATCAGTTTTTGAACCCACATCAGCCCAATGGAATCTGTTTTCCTGTTAAAAATGGAAACAGGCTGAGATTTCAGTCCCCTTTGCAACCTGAGAAAGGGGAACTCCCTGCCAGGGCCACTGCCCCTTGTGCTGGGCATCCCTGCCAGGGCCACTGCCCCTTGTGCTGGGCATCCAGAGGGGTCCCTGCCAGAGCCACTGCCCCTTGTGCTGGGCACCCAGAGGGGTCCCTGCCAGAGCCACTGCCCCTTGTGCTGGGCACCCCTGCCAGGGCCACTGCCAGAGCCAAGGCCCCTTGTGCTGGGCACCCAGAGGGGTCTCTGCCAGGGTCACTGCCCCTTGTGCTGGGCACCCAGAGGGGTCTCTGCCAGGGTCACTGCCCCTTGTGCTGGGCACCCAGAGGGGTCCCTGCCAGAGCCACTGCCCCTTGTGCTGGGCACCCCTGCCAGAACCACTGCCCCTTGTGCTGGGCATCCCTGCCAGGGTCACTGCCCCTTGTGCTGGGCATCCAGAGGGGCTCCCTGCCAGAGCCACTGCCCCTTGTGCTGGGCACCCCTGCCAGAACCACTGCCCCTTGTGCTGGGCATCCCTGCCAGGGTCACTGCCCCTTGTGCTGGGCATCCAGAGGGGTCCCTGCCAGAGCCACTGCCCCTTGTGCTGGGCACCCCTGCCAGAACCACTGCCCCTTGTGCTGGGCATCCCTGCCAGGGTCACTGCCCCTTGTGCTGGGCATCCAGAGGGGCTCCCTGCCAGGGCCACTGCCCCTTGTGCTGGGCATCCCTGCCAGAGCCACTGCCCCTTGTGCTGGGCATCCCTGCCAGAGCCAAGGCCCCTTGTGCTGGGCACCCAGAGGGGTCTCTGCCAGGGTCACTGCCCCTTGTGCTGGGCACCCAGAGGGGTCCCTGCCAGAGCCACTGCCCCTTGTGCTGGGCACCCCTGCCAGAACCACTGCCCCTTGTGCTGGGCATCCCTGCCAGGGTCACTGCCCCTTGTGCTGGGCATCCAGAGGGGCAGGGGAGCCTCCAATGTGCCCCTCTGCACCCTGCCAGGGGGGGCACAGCCTTCACGGCTCTAATTAATCCATTCTCCTCCAATTAGCAGCAGAATTGCACCTGCCTGGCTGCAGAGCCTTTGTTGGAGCAGGAACATGAGCCAGGAGCTGATGGGCAGAGAGGAGGTGCTGATAAAGGGAGGTGGGAGGTGGCACAGGCAAACCTGACCCACTTCAGGGCCTGAATGCTGAGCAGCCACTGCTGACGTCAATGCACATTTTACTGTCCAGCAGCAGCACAGGCAGCTTCAAAATAACAGTCTCTGCTACCTGGGCTGGGGCAGACACAGCCCTGCCATGGGCAGGGAGCAGAGAGAGCCCTCACTGCTCCAGCCTCTGCTGGATTCCCACAAATCCATGGATTCCACCTGCTCCTGGTGTGTGCAGTGAGAGCACAGGGTGTCACTGAGCATCAGCCCTCAGGAACCCCCAAACCAGCCCAAGGGAAAGCTCCTGGTGTGTGCAGTGAGAGCACAGGGTGTCACTGAGCAGGAGCTGAAATCAGCCCCCTGGAACCCCCAAACCAGCCCAAGGGAAAGCTCCTGGTGTGTGCAGTGAGAGCACAGGGTGTCACTGAGCATCAGCCCCCTGGAGCCCCCCAAACAACCAAAGGGAAAGCTCCTGGTGTGTGCAGTGAGAGCACAGGGTGGCACTGAGCATCAGCCCCCTGGAGCCCCCCAAACAACCAAAGGGAAAGCTCCTGGTGTGTGCAGTGAGAGCACAGGGTGGCACTGAGCATCAGCCCCCTGGAGCCCCCAAACCAGCCCAAGGGAAAGCTCCTGGTGTGTGCAGTGAGAGCACAGGGTGTCACTGAGCATCAGCCCCCAAACCAGCCCAAGGGAAAGCTCCTGGTGTGTGCAGTGAGAGCACAGGGTGGCACTGAGCATCAGCCCCCAAACCAGCCCAAGGGAAAGCTCCTGGTGTGTGCAGTGAGAGCACAGGGTGTCACTGAGCATCAGCCCCCAAACCAGCCCAAGGGAAAGCTCCTGGTGTGTGCAGTGAGAGCACAGGGTGTCACTGAGCATCAGCCCCCTGGAGCCCCCCAAACAACCAAAGGGAAAGGTGACAACCAATCCAGCTGTCTCTGGGCAGTAATTTTGGGAAGAACCAAGAAGGTGCTGGTGCTAAACACAAGTTCCATGCCTGGAGTGGCATTCCTCACCTGCACCCTCTCACTGGGCATTTTATCTCATTAATACCTTCATTTTTTTTCTACTTAAGCTAAAATTTAACTTTGAAGGCTTTGCTCCCAACCACCTCATATGTCTGTCAGAGCTCTCTCCTCAAGTTCTTTACATAGCCTCTGCTTCTTGTCCAGTGTCTAAGACTGAAAAGAAAAATCCTATGAATTCTACCTATCCCATTCCTTTCAGAGCCACATTAACATTAAATGATTAAATTTCAGCTCAGCCTCCTGTTTTAATCAAAGGTGGCAGTCTCATCAGCTCACAGCTTTAGCAACACTTCTTTTGGAAGCTTATTCTCCTGGCAGCTGAAATACAGAAGTAACTTCATGAATGTTTCTGTATTTAAGAAATGCTTCCTCAAAGAGTAAAAGCTTCAATAGAAGTCTCGGAAGCACCAGAATGAATCCAGAGGATCACTGGAAGTGAGGAAGAGCCTGGAATGGCCATGAGCATCCCTGGGGGGGTTTCCTGACTGCTTGGAGTGATCAGGAACAGCCTCAGGCTTAGTGCTGGGACCCACTGTAAGCTCTGACACTGCAGAGCTTTATCAGAGGAGTTCATCAGTTCCTGGGCCATTTTTCAATTCCCAGATTAATTCAAATTAGAGCCTAATTCCAGCTATCAGAGTTGGGATCCTGCCTGCCCTCAGCTCTTCCACAGTTTGATAAATGGGCCATGAAGAATATGAGGGACTGAAGAGAACGTTCTCAGGGACCTGCACAGCACCAGAGAGCTCCAAAATCCCAGATAAAAACTCTTGGGGCTCACCATCCATCTCCTTAACAGAGAAAAGCAAAACAACCCACTCAGCACAAAGCACTACAAACTTTCTGAGTGAAGTCTTAACTTTCCTCCAGCTACTTAATCCCCCAAGTAAACCTGATAAAGCTTATCAAAGACACATGGCAGAACCAGTGCCAGTTAATGTGCTCATTTGCATCCAGACCACCTGTAATTGACTTTCTGTATGAGAGAAGCAGAGCAGGGGAGCAGCTGAGACAGGAAAGAGCAGCAGCAGCTGATGGAATCTCACAACAACCATTTATCAGTGCTTTGATTTGAGTCCCTGGAGAACCTGAGCACTCAATTCCCTAGTACTGAGCAGTTCATGCCCCAACCTTTCTTTGCCTAACAGGTCTCCTGGGAGGCCTTTGGGGGTGTTTTTGGGAGCCTGTGTCGTGCTCACAGAGCAGTGCTGAGCACACCCAGGGAAGGAGAGACTGGCACAGCCCAGCTGAGAGCCCTGAGGAGCTCTGGAAACTGTGTCAGGCTGAGCAGAACAGCCCCAGAACAGCACAGGGATGTGGAGGGAAACCAGGAGGCAGAGAACGTGGTGAAGGCGAGGAAAGAAAGCAGAGAGGAACAACAGCACGAAAACTCCCCCCATTCTGTGCCATTACTCAGAGCAGGTGGGTGACTTGCAGCCCTGAGACACAGCCCTGTTTGCTGAAGACATAAATTGTCCTGGTAAATAAATTCTCTGTCAGCCATGAACCCCCAGGTGCTCTGGTTGCCAGAGGTGAGTGCAGGTATGAAAGCAGAACTGAGGAAAGGAGAAATCCTCCCCAAGCAGCAGATGGACCCACTGCCTTAGAGCTCCAGGATGTACCATTTCACCATTTCAGGGTAAAATAATGCAGCAATGATCAGAAATGTTTGATCACTTCACCTTTCTCTATAGCTCCTCCTCATTCTCACCAACCAGCTCCTTCCTGCACTCACCTTCCCTTCCTGCTCCCCTATGAGTGATGTCTGAAGTTCAACAGTCCCCCAAATCAAGATATTACCCAGTTTTCCCAAGTCTTGCTGAGTTAAAATCACTATGGAAGGATTCCTGCAATTGTAATCAAAGTGATTTCCATTGCCAGCAACATCTGCTGTGTCTAAATTTATAATTAAAATGAAATCATGCATGCAAAAAAGGGGGGGGAAAATCAATAAGCTCCCATTTTTGAGGGTTTTTTTCTCATGTTGAAAGAAGTTATTTGATTAACTCTGTTTTAACCTGAACATCTGGCAGCTTTAAAGAGCAGTCATGAAAACCACAAAGAACATCTGTAACTCTGAAAGTCATTGCTTTTTCTTTACTTGCAAGTGTAACAGGGCTAATGTAGGAAATATCATGGCCACGTGCACTCTGCTAAAAGGCAAAAACATCACACATATCACCAGTGGTTTTCTGTGCCTTGATAGAATCACAGAATCAGCTGGGTTGGAAGAGACCTCTGAGATCACCAAGTCCAACCCTTGGTCCCTTTGATTACCTGAATTGTCCCTCCTGGAAAAAAAATGCATTTCTGCACCTGCCCTGAGCTGTACCTGCTATTTTGATGTTCATGTTGGTGTCCAGCAGCAGGTTTTCAGCCTTGAGGTCCCTGTGGACGATCTTCCTGCCATGGCAATACTCCACCGCCGAGAGGATCTGCCAGAACTTGCGCCGCGCCTCCGGCTCGCTCAGGCGCCCGTGGCTGGCCAGGTAGTCTGGGGAGCAGAGCAGGGTGAGAGGGTTGGGCAGGCAGGGACAGCCCTGGCACAGCCCTGGGACAGAGGGAGGTCCCTCTCAGGTCCAGGGAGCCAACCCATTACCTGGAGGGGACGTGCTCCCCCTTTGTCCCCGAAATGCCCCAGGAGAGACACACAGAGACCACAGCAGAGGAACCAGAGAGAGCTGTATTACCAAGGGTTGGGATATTTAAAGGTTTTCATAGAATCAGTTGAGTTGGAAGAGACCTCTGAGATCATCAAGTCCAACCCTTGATCCAACCCCACTTTGACTACCAGATCATGGCACTCAGTGCCACGTCCAGTCTCATCTTAAAAGCCTCCAGGGATGGTAAGTTCACCATCACAGAATCATAGAATGGATTGGGTTGGAAAAGACCTCTGAGATCATCAAGTCCAACCCTTGGTCCAACTCCAGTCCCTTTACCAGATCATGGCACTCAGTGCCACGGCCAAGCTCATCTTAAAAACCTCCAGGGATGGAGAATCCACCCCCTCTCTGGGCAGGCCATGCCAATGTTTGACCACTCTCTCTCTAAAGAATTTCTTTCTGATATCCAACCTGAATTTCCCCTGGCAGAGCTTGAGCCCCTGCCCTCTTGTCCTACTGTTGATTGCCTGAGAGAAGAGACCAACCCCCACCTGGCTACAGCCTCCTGTCAGGGAGTTGTAGAGAATGGTGAGATCTCCCCTGAGCCTCCTCTCAGTCCAGTCTCTGACAGTTGAGGGGCACCAGGTCCAGGGAATTAACCTGTTACCTGGAGGGGATGTGCTCCCCTTTGTCCCCCACCATGTGGCCCCTGAGATGCCCCAGGAGAGCCACAGAGACCACAGGAGAGGAACCAGAGAGAGCTTTATTCCCATGGGCAGGGATATTTACAGGTTCTGGTGGGATTCCAGCTCCAACCAATAAGAAACCAGGGATAGCAACCAATAGGAAAGGGTGAAATAGGGGCCAATAAGGAAACTTGGACAAACTTTTCAAGGCCAAACTCAGGCAGTGCTGGTTGGTGAGATAAGGGGCTTCTCAGGGGATTTTGGGAAGAAAACTCAGGGACAGAAGAACAAGGAATCCATTTTGTAACATATTTACACAACAGTAAAAACTTCTGGTTTTAGGGCATTTGGACTTGTTTCTTCATCATCTTCACCAGCCCATTTCTTACAAGATCTTTTCCATTTCTGCTGCTGCATGTCCTCTGCCACAGGGCTGGGCAGGCAGAGACAGCCCTGCCACTGAGGGGCTTCTCTCCACTCATCAGCACCAGGAAGCCCAAAAGGTGTCAGAGACAAATCCAGTTTCCAGGTTGTTCTCCTCCCACCCTCCAAAAGAATGGGAAAACCCTCCCAAAGAATGGGGGGGGAAGAGTAAGGAAGAGTTGTTGTGCCATGAAACTCTGCTCTGTTCCTCCTTTCAGAGCTGCCTCCTCAAGGCTGTCACATCCCACCACTCATGGGCAATACCTGGACACCACAAGGTGTTGGACTCTGAGGGGTTCCTTGGAGCTCCACACCACTCCTCTCCCTCCCAAGCCTCACCAGAGGCTGCAGAGTGGCTACAGGAGGGTTTCTTTCTGGCAATCAAACAAGGCCCCACGAGGTGCCCATCCTGACCTCCCTCTCCCCTTCACTGCGTCACAGGCACAGAGAACAGTTTGTTTTCATGTTTGATTACGTTGTAAAAACGAAGGTTAACCCTGAAAGCAACGACTTCCTTTATCCTCTGAACAAAAACAAGGGGAGCAGCAGCTGTGGGAGTCTTGACAGAAAGGGCTCCTGCAGCCAGTTCTGTTCTTTCTCTTACATAAACCCCAAGAATCAGCTGTTGGGATGGGTTTAGAATTGCTGTCTCCATCCTACAAACAATGCACTTACTGGTTAAGGAGCAGCAAATGCATCTGGATGTTCCACCCAGCAATCAGTTGTATCTTCTGAACTGGTTGTGTAACATCAGTGATCCAAGCAGGATCATCCTGCCCAACACAAAGCCAGACCTGGCTTTGTTAGCTTGTGTTTTAAGGGATTTTTAATTAAAATGTTGTTTAGGGGCTTTATAATTGTTTGGAATATTTTCACCTAAACTCTTCTGCTTTCTTTATGATCAGATCTGATCCCTGGAACCTGCAGGTCTGAAAAACCCTCCTCAGAGCTTCTAACCTACCCAAGTCTTCAAACACTTCCAGCTGGTTTAACTTGGCAAAGCACAAGAACAAACAAAAGCCTGGCAGTAAGGGGAGATCATAATATTTGCAAGCTAAATATCATTCAGTCACAGAGTGACTGACAAATCATATGATATCAAGGTGAAGTCAGATATCAAAGGCACAAACCAAATTACCCTGAGCACAAGCCAGCTCTTTAAGCTGCTAATCCATCATTTGTGAGCAATGCAGCAAACAAGTTAATGAATCCAAGCTGTCATTTGCTTTTATGGCTCTGGCCTGTCAGGACTTATTGAAAGACTCCAAACCACCTTGGCCTTCAGTGTCTCCCCAGCTCCAGTGGCTGAGCAGGGACAGGCAGATCATCCTGAAATCCCCCCAGGAGAAGGAGAACAGACCCAGCCAGGGGAGGGAACACCTGGGGGTCCTGTTTGTGCATTAACCAGAGTGCAAACAGGGGAGGGTGGCACTGGGGTAGGGGCACTGTGCCAGCCCCTGGGCACAGAAACCACTTGGAGGCAACTGAAACTTGCTGGAGACATCCAGAATGTGGGCACTGCTGGAAGGAAGATCATAGAATGGATTGAGTTGGAAAAGACCTCTGAGACCGTCAAGTCCAACCCTTGATCCAACCCCACTGTGATCACTCTGGCACTCTGTGCCCTGGGCTGGTGATCACAGTAGGGTTGGATCAAGATGTGGTGGATTCTCACTCAGTGCCACATCCATAGAATGGATTGGGTTAGAAAAGCCCTCTGAGATCATCAAGTCCAACCCTTGGTCCAACTCCAGTCCCTTTACCAGATCATGGCACTCAGTGCCACGGCCAAGCTCAGCTGAAAAACCTCCAGGGATGGGGAATCCACCCCCTCTCTGGGCAGCCCATTCCAATCCCTGAGCACTCTCTCTGCAAAGAATTTCTTTCTGCTCTCCAACTTCAATTTCCCCTGGCAGAGCTTGAGCCCATCGTGCCCCCTTGTCCTATTGCTGAGTGCCTGGGAGAAGAGACCAACCCCCTCCTGACCAGAACTTCCCTTCAGGCAGTTCCAGACAGTGCTGAGGTCACCTCTGAGCCTCCTCTTCTCCAGGCTAAACACCCCCAGCTCCCTCAGCCTCTCCCCACAGAATCAATTGGGTTGTAAAAGACCTCTGAGATCATCAAGTCCAACCCTTGATCCAACCCCACTGTGATCACTCAGTGCCACATCCAGTCACATCCTAAAAACCTCCAGGGATGGGGAATCCACCCCCTCTCTGGGCAGCCCATTCCAATCCCTCAGCACTCTCTCTGCAAAGAATTTTTTCTGCTCTCCAACTTCAATTTCCCCTGGCAGAGCTTGAGCCCATCGTGCCCCCTTGTGATGTGTCTGTGTGTGCAGAGCTCTGAGCCACCACCCTGAGATTTCCTGCAGATCCTTCTCTTGCAAAGGCTGGAATTGCAAAGCCACCTCTGCCAGGAAACCTCCAGGTTTCAAACCACTTTCAAATCACACTAAATGCTGTCAGGATCAGCTAAAGAACCAGCAGGTTGCACAGGTCTCTAACCATCTTGCTTTAGAAGAGAAAACCAAGTCAAACTCCCCCAAAAGAAGGATCCTGCATGGAGAAGTGACAGAAAAGTTGCAGACTCTTGGGTTCATGACTCCAGGAGAGCAGCCCACTCTGCATGGAGACTGATGTTATGGAAGGGACACTTATTTCCCACATACTCCCAGGAAATCCATCCCTCTGCCCACTGCAAAAACCCAAAGATGACCAGGCTCCACCTCCTTTGTGCCCCAACCCCAGGGCCTCCTCCATGCTGAGCTCTCTTCCTCCTCCCAAACCCTCTATAACAGTGGCAAACAAATCCCCAGCACAATTCCCACCCTGTGGTACAAAATGCTCAACATGAAACTGTTGCTTACCAAAAATTTCTCCATTTTTGGCAAATTCAGTCACAAGGTACAACATGCTTTTGGTCTCCATCACCTGTTGATGAAGAAATCACATGTGAGTGCTCGTGGGAAAAGCAAAAAGCAAAGGGACACTCAAATGGGTCTTTATCCTTGTGGTTTCTGCCCTGCTGAGGATGTGAAAGCTTTGCCTTGCACATGGAGGTACAAAATGTTGCCTGAAAGGGGAAAATCCTCCCCTTCAAAAAGTCATTCTGGACTTGCCTTGAGCACAACACAACTATTTCACCCCATCTTGGGTGTGTTTCAGTCACCTCAATGAACCAGCTCAGCATGAGCTGTTTGTGGGCAGGGCCTTGGCCAGTTTGATCTCAGCATTTTATTCATTCACAAGCTTGAAATGACCAGGAGAATCCTCACAAATAAACTCCCCTTAGAGGGTAATTCCTGGAAGATGTAGAGATAAAACCCCAGCAGACACAACAAGGTGGCAACTCCCCAGGCCCTCCTGTACTCTTGATTAACTCTCAAACAGCTGAGCATATTCTGAGTGGAATGTGAGTGTTTAGAAGGCAAAATAGTTTAGAAAGACTCTTTCCAACCCTCCTTTGGGGACAGAAAGCTGCCACAGCCTGGGGATTGCAGAGCCATGGACCCCTCCTGCATCAAACCAGGATCTGCAGCTCCATCACCCAACAATCCCTGGCATGGGACAACTCAGAACTTGTTACAGTGAAGGCAGAGAAGTGAGACAGTTTGAAGGTTATTTAAAAAATAAACTCATCTACCCAATGCATTTTTAAGCAGCCAGTCCCCTAACAGAGAGGGTGGGAGCACTACACGACAGTGACCCTCTCCTGGGATGCTCCTGATCTCCAGATTTGATTTAACTGCTCTCAGCCTCTCCTCTACCACTTCTGGGTGTTGTCATTCATTCAGAAGGGACTGGGGAAGGCATTACTCAAACTAGTTGGAGATTTAACTCCTTAAGGTCTGTCTCTACTTGGCAGGTCAGTATTTTAAAGATCAAGGGCCAGTTTCTTTCCCATAAAATGAAGTTAAACCGGGACCTTCATCTTCATTCAGAACTCCAACACCACAAGTCCAAGTCCTTGGGCCAGTTTTGCTTTATAGATGTTGTTAAAATTCCAGGTTTTAGCAAGCACAGGTCTTTGTTGAGCCAGGTTTGTGTGAAACAAGGGTGTGCATCTCTGTTTGTTAAACACCACACTAAGAGGGAGATCCCAAAGGGAATATCTCAGGAAATATCCTGCCTGGAGCAGAAATGGCAACAGCCTCCCCACGTGCTGCAGGAACAGAAACTGAAACAGAAAACAAACACTACAAAACAAACCAGTATTTTACTGAACAAAGCAGGGACACTAAAAAATTAAAAAAAAAATCACAATTAAAACCCTTCCAAAGTTTTTCATTCGAGAGTTGACCCAGGGGAAAAAGGAGATGGGGAGAAAGGGGGAAAAAGGCACCACCAGCCCTACCTGGTAGAGCTTTATGATGTGGGGGTGATCCAACATCTTCATGATCTGCACCTCCCTGTAGATCTTCTCCAGATTCACAGCATCCAGCTGAGACTTGTCAATGATTTTTATGGCCACCTGCAGACAAATTGCAAAGGTGAGATTGAAACTGCCCAACGTTTTCCTCATTAGTGGCGTCCTCATTAGAAAGGGAACAACTCTGGAGAAGGGGAGGCTTTCCTGGAGCTCAGAATTACAAACCCCACCCTAAAAAATACAGCAGAACAGCATTAAATATGTCAGAAAAAAACAGGTTTTACGTGGAATGGAAGACACAGACCTGGTGCTTTTATATCCACAGCAGGTGGGAAGAGCTGACAGTGACAAAAACCCTCTTAAAAAGCCCAGGGGGGGCCATTGCTGGGGTCAGTTTGAGTCCCAAAAATGCAAAATGAAGTGTTAAAATAAGAACTGCTGGCTCAACACAACCAATCCAAACACGGGGGTGGACCCAGGCAGTTTCTACTGTGACAGGTTTAATTGTTAATTAATGTGCTGCTACAGAAGGACATCAGTTCATCCCTTCAGAGAAAAAGCTCTGCAGATGTTGGAAAGATCTCAATTAGTGTAAAAAACAGATCTCAGTCCTATTGACCTCACCTGCAAAGGGAGGGGACCACAATGCTCAGGAAACTAAAAATCCCAGAGACAGAGCATTTAAACCAAAAAAAAAGTAAAAATGAAGCCACTCCAAAAGCCACACACAGGATAAAAGCACCAAGGAGGGCTGAGCAGACACTGAATAAATATCACACCAGTAATGCTGCAGCAGCAGCAAGACACGAAGGCACAGCAAAGCTCCCAATTAGCCCAGAATTTCCCAAACTCCTGCAAAGCCACCGGAGGGAACCTCATTATCTCCAGCAGCCCTGATTAGGGACCCCCCTGAATTCATAATTAACTATTTACTGACTTGGGCTTTTTCTTTAAAAGTCTCCTGTCTCCCCCCCCAGCCAAGAGGAAAAATAAGATTCTATGAGTGAATAAATGATAATCAGGGAAAATTTGCTTTTCAGATGCTCTTTTACAGAGCTGAGGCAGAACAAGATTGTTGCCCAAAACAAATAAATAACTTTTTAAAAAAAAAAAAAAAAAAGATAAGTGTGGAATTTTTTTCTTGAACCACGTCTGAAAATTTTCAGTTTTGTAAAAAAAAAAAAGAGTAGAATTCATTAAAACAGTTTTATCAGAAACCATCTACAGAATAGTCTATAGAATAATTATAGAATAGAATATATATAGAGTATATGGAATAGAATATATAGAATATATAGAATATAGACTAGAATATAATAGAAGATATAGAATAGAATATAGAATATATAGAATATATAGAATAGAATATATAGAATAGAATATATAGAGTATATGGAATAGAATATATAGAATATATAAAATATAGAATAGAATAAAATATATAGAATATAATAGAATATATAGAATAAATATAGAATAGAATATATAGAATATATAGAGTATATGGAATAGAATATATAGAATATATAAAATATAGAATAGAATAGAATAAAATATATAGAATATAATAGAATATATAGAATAGAATATATAATAGAATATAATAGAATATATAGAATAAATATAGAATAGAATATATAGAATATATAGAGTATATGGAATAGAATATATAGAATATATAAAATATAGAATAGAATAGAATAAAATATATAGAATATAATAGAATATATAGAACAGAATATAGAATAGAATATAATAGAATACATAGAATAGAATATAGAATAGAATATATAGAATATATAGAATATATAGAGTATATGGAATAGAATATATAGAATAGAATAAAATATATAGAATAGAATAAAATATATAGAATAGAATATATAGAATATATAGAATAGAATATATAGAATATATAAAATAGAATATAGAATACAACCATTAAAAACTAACAAAAAATGGTCACTTCTGGCAAAATTTACAACTTTAATCACGGCCATTTTTACCCACAACAAACAAACAAACAAACAAACAAACAAACAACTTTTTTTTTTTTTTTCAAAAGCTAAGTGTGGAAGTTTTTTCTTAAACCACGTCTGAAAATTTTTAGCAGTTTTGTAAAAAAATGTAGGACTCACTGAAACAGTTTTATTGAAAACCATCTACAGAATAGTCTATAGAATAGAATATATAGAATATAGACTAGAATATATAGAATATAATAAAGAATATAGAATAGAATATAGAATTGAATATATAGAATATATAGAATAGAATATAGACTTGAATATATAGAATATATAGAATAGAATATATAGAATATATGGAATAGAATATATAGACTAGAATATAGAATATATAGAATAGAATATAGAATATATAGAATAGAATATATAGAATGGAATATATAGAATATATGGAATAGAATATATAGAATAGAATTTATAGAATATATGGAATAGAACATAGAATATATAGAATATAGTAGATAGTCCAGTCTTGGGCATGAAGAGCTCCAGAGATCTCAGGCACTGCCCTGGACTCTGCAGCTCAACAGGTCTGAACTTTGGCTTCCCAGATTTAAAGAGTATCATTTCCCTGCAAACCCCAAGATGACTCTTTTGTCCTTCTTCACTTTTAAAGGTGAAGAGCTTCCAATTCCACTCCTCACACCAAGTCCCTGCTGCAGTTTGATGGTTTCCCAGTGTAATCAGGTCAGTTACTGAACAATAAGAGATTTTATATATAAAAAATTGCCCAATTTTTTGTCTTTATATGGTTAAAACCCTCGAACAGCTCTGATTTCCTGAGCAACAAGGAGTGAAATGTGATTAGAGGAAAAGCAGCAGCTGAAAGAGAATAATAAAGAAAGAATGGGTCGTGTAAGTTTGGGAAGCACAAGCACAGACCCTGCTACAACCTCCACTGCACTGCTGGCCAAGAACAGTGAATCATGTTCCAGGGTTTCCTACTTTCTTCCTTTTCCAGAAGTTTCCCATCCTATCTCCTTGCTGCAAGCACTCAAAATAAACCAACTCTCAAAGGCTGCTGAAAGACTGAAAGCAAAACCTCCTCCAAGGAAACAAAGTCTTCGGGGCACACATTTCTGGGAGCAAAGTGGCTCCAGAAAAACCCTCTCTCGGGAGTTCTGGAGCATTTCCTTCCCTCCCCAAGCCACAAATGCCAAGTTAGTGCAGAGGTAGGACAGGTCACAGAAGGTTTAATGCCCCCACAGAGGCACAAAGTGACATCCCACTGTCCAGCCACACAAAGACTCCCAAAATTCCACCCCCTGGCAGGGACCAAGGGCTTGGGTGAAGGCTGGCACAGAAAAGTTTCCATCAGGACATCACCAGATCATCCTGGCAGCACTTTAAAATGCCCTTTATTAACTCAGTGAGCACTGAACTCCTCCGAAAACTCACATTATGTGTTGGAAAGCAACAGGGAGCCCTATGGAATGAGCCAGTGCCTCAGGAAAACATTTCCTACCTCTGTTCATGCTCAAAGATGCTTTTTGTGCTGCTAAATCCAGAATGTTTCCAGGAAACCCAAACAGGACTTGTGGAGCTGCATCACTCGGTGCCAGCCACCACCAGGAGATTCACAAACCACAGGCACTTCAAACAACCCCAAGCACACCTCTCTGCTAATTAAGAATGTGTTATCTGAGCTGCAAATAATGAAGAATAAACTATATTTCCAGTTTAAACAGGCTTTTAGTTTAAAAAACCCACCATGTTGCATCACACCGTGGTTTGTCCTATGAGGTGGAGTTACTTGGTCTTATTAAGCAGCTTTTTAACACAGCAAAAAAATACTTGAAGGGGAATAAAAGGGAAAAAAAATTGGGTTTTTCACTCCTTGTGCAATTCTCAGTGTGTATATTCTGTATGTGCACTGTGTGTATATTTTATATCAATGGACATCCTCTGTGGGAGAGGCAGCAGAGCAGCAGCTGCCACCTCTTCTTCCACACTCAGATGCAGATTAAACATCTCAGCCTATTCTGCAGCTTCAACTCTCACACATCCTGCCAGGGCCAGGGAGGATTTAGAGCAGAACCACTTGGAAATACTTAAAATCCAGTCCCGTGTTCCTGAGGATGGGAGAGGGAACAGCACATTCAGCAGCAGCAGCAGCAGCTCCCTCTGCCCAGGAGCTCAGCTGGGTCATGGGGACAGCAAAAGGGATGTCACTCTTAGGGCTGGGGAAGCTCCTTCAAGCCATGGAACAGTTTCCTATCTGAAAAAGGGACTGGAGTTGGACCAAGGGTTGGACTTGATGATCTCAGAGGTCTTTTCCAAAACAATCCATTCTATGGATGTGGCACTGAGTGAGAATCCACCACGTCTTGATCCAACCCTACTGTGATCATCATGTCTTGATCCAAACATGTCTTGATCCAACCCCACTGTGATCATCAGCCCAGGGCACTCTGTGCACTCCGTGCCCTGGGCTGATGATCACAGTGGGGTTGGATCAAGGGTTGGACTTGATGACCTCAGAGGTCTTTTCCAACCCAATCCATTCTATGGATGTGGCACTGAGTGAGAATCCACCACGTCTTGATCCAACCCCACTGTGGTCACCAGCCCAGGGCACAGAGTGCCCTGGGCTGGTGACCACAGTGGGGTTGGATCAAGGATTGGACTTGGTGATCTCAGAGGTCTCTTCCAGCCCAATCCATTCTATGATTCTATTCTATGATTTTAAATACTCAGCTTGCCAACAACTCTGACCAACAACTGCAAACAAACAAGCCAAAAAAACCCTCCAAATAAATATCAATGTATAATATTAATACACATTTCATCTGACAAGGAAAACAAAAAGGGAATCTGCTCCTTCCCTCATCTTCTCCTATCACCAGGTCTGGCTGCTTAAAGAGTTGCATTCCAAAATATCTCTGCAACTTTCGTGATTTCTGCTAATTTAAAAATATTAGGAACAGCACATATTTCCTTCCCTCTTCTACCAAACTGCAGTTTGCTCAATCCTCATCTCACATCTGGGAATTGAAGCTGCCAAGGAGAGAAGATGAAATGATTGTCAAAGAAGATGAAAGTTCCTCTGCTCTTCAGCTACTCCAGCTTTCAGTTTTCATTGTTTGTATGTTATTCATTTAATTCTTACAGGAAAAAAAACAAGGCAAACCTCAAAGCCTCAAACCCCAAACCAAACCACAACCTCCACAATTCCCATGGCAGCAGAGTTTGCCTGTGCCAGTTCAGGTTTCAGGCACGTTACAGAAATCCAGATTTGAGTTGTTAACCCACCACATCCTTCAAGCAGAGAAACTGCACCCAAATCAACCAACTCCAAATAACAAACACAACTTCCTGCAGTCTGGAGCAACTGCAGGTGGCAACAGCAGTGTTGGGGTGTCCCAGATGGACAAGGCACTTCATGCTCAGCCTGACCCACCTGAGAGCTGCCACTCTGCCCCTGCCCTGCCCCAGAGCCAGAGCCCACAGCAGTGTTGGGGTGTCCCAGATGGACAAGGCACTTCATGCTCAGCCTGACCCACCTGAGAGCTGCCACTCTGCCCCTGCCCTGCCCCAGAGCCAGAGCCCACAGCAGTGTTGGGGTGTCCCAGATGGACAAGGCACTTCATGCTCAGCCTGACCCACCTGAGAGCTGCCACTCTGCCCCTGCCCTGCCCCAGACCCAGAGCCCACAGCAGTGTTGGGGTGTCCCAGATGGACAAGGCACTTCATGCTCAGCCTGACCCACCTGAGAGCTGCCACTCTGCCCCTGCCCTGCCCCAGAGCCAGAGCCCACAGCAGTGTTGGGGTGTCCCAGATGGACAAGGCACTTCATGCTCAGCCTGACCCACCTGAGAGCTGCCACTCTGCCCTTACCCTGCCCCAGACCCAGAGCCCACAGCAGTGTTGGGGTGTCCCAGATGGACAAGGCACTTCATGCTCAGCCTGACCCACCTGAGAGCTGCCACTCTGCCCCTGCCCTGCCCCAGACCCAGAGCCCACAGACCCATCACACCCTGAGTGCTTCCCCTTGGCAAGGGTGTTGTTTTGCCACGGAATTGCTCCACTCCCTCATCCACACTGTGTGTTACACAGCCCAGGAGCTGCCTGTGTCCTCCCCAAGCACACCTGAGTGGGCACTCACAGCCAAACTGGCACCACAGCTCAGCTTTTTTATTTTATTTCGATTTTGTAAAGATAAAACATCAGTTAAAAAGCAGAGCTGTGCCCTGCAGGACACACAGAGCTGCATTTCCCCTTCTGTGCTGACTGACCCTTTGGGGGTGCTGGTCCCAGAGTTTTGGGGTGGGTGGAGAACATCTCCCTCTCCCAGCCTATTCACAAAGACCTCCCTTCATCCTCAAAGTGCTTTTTCCAAGTGGCACCTTCATCTCTTCTGAGAGCTCCTCATTATTTCACACACCATCCTATTTCACCAGGAACAAACCCCCATCCTCTTTAACTTCGTGCCTCCAGTTCCTTCTGCTCTCCTTTCCTTCTCCATCTGAGCAGAAATGCTGCTCATTTGCACGGCTCATTAGCAGGAGGAGCTGCCCTGGGATCACAGGATTGCTGGGCAGGAGGATGAGTGGGCATGGCAGGAAAACACGTGTCTGATCCGATCTTCAATGGCAACCAACACACAAACAAGCAAAGCAAAGGTCGGGGCCAGCCCTGTGCCCCTCTGGGCACTTTATTCACTTTATTTCACTTTAGTTTCACCTGTACTTTGCTAACAATTCATGGCAACAATTCTGTACTTTTCCCATAAAAAGGATGGATTGTGCCTAAGCTGTAAGTGCTGACATGCAAGGGAGTAAGAGCTCACCCTCTTTAATATGATAGTTATTGGCCAGACAGAGTTGTGTAAAAAAAAATCAAATATTTTATAAGTCAAAACCATATAAAAAACTATTTCAAAATACTGAGCCAAACAACAAACAGGTTCTGAATTTAAAGGGAGATAAACAGGGAGATTCAGGAGAAACTCAGACCAGGAAATAGTCCTTTAAAAGCAGCTTTTCTGAGCAAGTCTCAGCAGCAACACAGCACAGACCATCCTGCAGGGAACACAAGTTCAGCCCTTCCACAACCCCAAACCTGAATATTCTTCCACTGGAACTTTACTGAAGGCACAGATGAAGGTGAGAAATCAGCAACTCCAGAAATTTCACAGCAAGCATGACCAGCCCTCCATCCAGAGACAGGAACAAGCAGGACTTGCAGTCTGAGTGCTCAGTGATGCAACAATCAGATGAGGTGCCCCAGACTTGGAAGTGCTTATTTATTTGGCTAGAATTAATTTCCTCTGACATCACCAGAAGCAATCTTTAATAGGGTTCCCCTTCCTCAAAGGCCATGGAAGTGCTTCCAGCAACTAACTCAGCAACTAAATTCCAGACAAACACTCCTGCCATCTCCTGCTGCAGAAAGGCTGAAAGCAGCTGCACTGAAAAAAAAGTCAAAGACCTTGACACAAATCACCAACACGGGCAAATCTGCTGCAAAAATCACACAGAAGGTAGAGAGGCTTCAGACTGGGCAGAAAAGTTGCTTTAAAAAGATTAAAAACTGTATTAAAATGCACTGGAATTCAGCAATTTCTCGGGATATGGGTGGAAAAAATCACACCAGAGTTGGGGAGCTGTTGAGTTCTAAGTTTTCTGTAACCTTTGTTATTCTGAACAATGCTAAACAAATATACTTTCTAAAAGTGCAATACAAATGCAAATTAAAGTTTTCACTCCCGTCACAAAGTCTGACAAAGAAATAAGAACTGAAAAGCAAATGACAACTTAGTGTGTTGAGGTGAAGCCTTTACAAGTTTGGCACGTGGCAAAATCCTCGGGAAGGGAACACCAAAGGGCTTTGCTTGGCTCTCCAGTAACAGGATTTAAGAAGAACCGAGTGTGTGATGAACTCGAGAAAAGAGACAAATTCCTTTTAACCCCAGGGGTGCAAAGCTCACCCACCCCTGCGTGGCCAGGGCAGGGTCACAGCTCAGCTTGGCTTTCCCTAACTCAGCTCCTGCTCAAGAGCATTTTCCATTCCTGTAAGGAAGGATTTGAGCACACCAGACCACAGCCATGAGTAGTTGCAGGTCCTTTCAGTTCTCACTTTGCACTTCAAAAAGCCATTTTAATGCCTCGTGTCAGGTCCAGAGCAGCACAGCAACCTCCTCTCCAGCAAACAATGAGCAACCAGAGGCTGACAAAAACCTCCCCTCTAGGTGTAGTGACTAAAACTACCTCAGAACAACACACAGGGAAAAAAAGCTGAGCTTTCACAGCCATTCCTTTCGCCACATACCTTTATTTTCTCCTTTTTTTTTTTTAAAGTGAACACGACTACATTTTATCCACCAGACTGACAATGATTTTTGTTTGGGGTAAAGCACAAGGTATTAACAATAAATCACCGGGTAATACACGGGGGCGGTCAAACAAAGAGACTAAAAATGGTCGGATTTGGTGAACTTGCAGGATGCTGCATGAAGAATTCGGGACACACACACACGAGTTCTTTGCTGAAACACCGAACTGGGGACCAGGACTGCTCATTCCAGCGCTGCCCAGGTCGGGGAATCGTGAAATACCCACCCAGGGCATGACGGCGGGCAGGACACGAGGCTTGAACCTTCCCTGCTGCCACAAAGTGCTCCCCAACTCCCCACCGGCTGCGTGTCCTGGTCACCCCGAGGATGCTCCGGGTCGGGAGGGCGCGGGTGCCACCCTGGGGGTGACATCCCGAGCCCCCGCCCGCAGCCTGAGCCAGGGGCTGGCACGGGTTCCGCTGCCCTTCCCGGCGAGATGAAAGCAGGAAAAACCACCCCGGGCCGCTGGAAGAAAATCAAATCTCCCTCTGGCCGCGGGAGGTGCCGGAAGAAGGGACAAAAGCGGCGCAGGGGGAGCGCGGCCGCGGGGCCGGTACCCAGCGCGGGGGATGCGCGGCGCGGGATGCGGCGGGATGCGGGATGGGACGGGATGGGATGGGATGGGATGGGATGCGGCGGGAGCGGCCTCACCTCGCTGCGGGTGATGCGGTGCCGCGCCAGCTTCACCACGGCGAAGTTGCCCTTGCCCAGCGTGCCCTCGATGTCGTAGAAGCCGACGCGGACGGGCCCGAGCCCGCGGGGCAGCAGCGCCGGGGGCCGCCGGGGCTCGGCCATCACCATGCTGGGCTCGGGGGGCGGCGGCTCCGGCCGTGCGGGTCCGTGCGGGGGCCCCGGGGCCGCGCCGCCCCCTCCGGCACCCACAGAGCCAGCGGCCAGACGGACACGGGCACAGCACGGGCGGCAGCGGCGGCGTCACCGCGCGCGTCACCGCGGGCGGGGGCTCGCCATGGAAACCCGCGGAGAGCCCGCCCAGAGGGGCAGAGCCCGGCACCGGTGGGCAGGGCACGGGGAGGGCATCGGGGAGCGGCGGGGGAGAGGGATGGGGATGGGAAAGGGGATGGGGAGCGGGGGAAAGGGGTTGGGGAGCGGCGGGGGAAAGGGGATGGGGATGGGAAAGGGGATGGGGAGCGGGGGAAAGGGGATGGGGAGCGGCGGGGGAGAGGGATGGGGATGGGAAAGGGGATGGGGAGCGGGGGAAAGGGAATGGGGAGCGGCGGGGGAGAGGGATGGGGATGGGAAAGGGGATGGGGAGCGGGGGAAAGGGAATGGGGAGCGGCGGGGGAAAGGGGATGGGGATGGGAAAGGGGATGGGGAGCGGGGGAAAGGGATGGGGAGCGGCGGGGGAAAGGGGATGGGGATGGGAAAGGGGATGGGGAGCGGGGAAAAGGGGATGGGGAGCAGCGGGGGAAAGGGATGGGGAGCGGGGAAAAGGGGATGGGGAGCGGGGGAAAGGGATGGGGAGCGGGGGAAAGGGATGGGGAGCGGCGGGGGAAAGGGGATCGGGATGGGGAAAGGATGGGGATGGGGATGGGAAAGGGAAAGGGGATGGGGATAGTGGTGGGAAAGGGGATGGGGAAGGGGATGGAGGGTGAGGACAGGGACAAGGATAGAGGCAGAGATGGGGATAGGGAGGAGGAAGGGGATGGACTTGGAGACAAGGATGAGGACAAGGATGGGGATAGAAATGCAGGTGGGGATGGGGATGAAATGGGGCAGTGGTGCTGCAGGGCCACGGGGCCTCCAGGCTCAAAACTGTGGTAGGGCAGGTTCAGACTGGACACTGGAGCATTTCTTGACCAAGAGGGTGGTCAAACACTGGAACAGGCTCCCTGGAGAGGTGGGCAATGCCCTGAGCCTGTCAGACATTTGGATTAGACAATTTTTGCAGGTCCCTTCTAACTAAACTGCTCTTCTATTTGTTTCCTGCACACCTGGAAAGGCAGATTTGGGAGCTGTGTTGGGCCCTTTGGCATGAAATGGTCAGAGCACCTCCTGAGTTGACAATGTGTGAAAACAATGAGGGCCTTGCATTCTAAATTCCCTTTCCAGTACCGAGTCCACCAGGTCTGCCTGGTGGGTGCACTTCCACATCAGCTTGTTTCATTTGAATAACACCATTTCAGCCCTGCAGTAACCTTTGCTCTCCCAGCTCATGCCTGTCCCTCTCTGATCTCTCTTCTCCTCCATCCCACCTCGTGCTGGAGGATGGTACCTTTGGTACCTTCTGCCATTTGGGTACCAGGAGTCACCCCTGGAGTCTTTGCCCAGTTCCACTGACTAAACAAAGCAGGTCCCAAAGCTGATGGAACAAGAGCACAAGTGTCTGTTGAATCAGCAACTGTCACAGCCCTTTCATGATGCAAACACAGCTCAAAACAGCGTGGCCACAAAAAAAACAAGGGAAAGAATGCAGGGAGCAAACTTGCTGCCTCTTGCTTTCCCTTTTTTATACACATCTTACACGTAAAGCTGCCTCATACTTGTGAAAAGTTGGTTAAATTTGTCACATGTCAAACAGTGATGACTGTTCTGCAAAAGGAACTGAAGATCTCTGTGAGAAAATGACTGCCTGTCCTTCCCTGCTCGTGAGATTCCTCCAAGGGATGACATTTGGAGATGACTCTGCTGACTTGGGCTGCTGTGGAGAACAACCATAGTGCTCTCACTGTTCTATTTATCCCCTGAAGAAGCTCTGGCAGTGACTAACTGGTGACTCGAGTTAGTCAGACATCCACCCTTTTAAATGATTGATAGGTACATGAGCCAGCTTTCCATAATCCTACTTGAATAGCAAATGGTGTCATCCCAAACTGCTGCTTGGGAAAGTTCACTGCCATGGGATGCTTCATTTTTTGATATAAATTAAAGCTTGATGTGCTAAAAGTAACTTTTCCTACCTTGTGCAAAGTATTGCCTGATATTCCTTCTCAGTCATTTTATTAGAAATGAGATTTTTATAGTCTTAAAACAGTTCTTTGCTTCCTGCCCATTTTCACACAGGTCAAGTCTCAGCCTGGTGCAAAATGAATTATTAAGTCAGATTTTGAGAGCAAACTGAAAGCTCAGGGGACCAAACCATTGCTCCAAAACGCTGCAGTCCCAAACCCACCCTTTGCCCAGCAGCTTTCAGCGGCTCTTGGAGGCTTTTGCTGCGCCCCCAGGAAAGGGATCCCCGCAGAGCCCGGGCCGGAGCAGCTGCCGCAGGACAGAGCGTGGAGCGCACATGCCCTCGTGTGGTCACCGCGCCCGCACCGAGCTCTGGCGCTCCAAAGGACGTGGCAAACTACAGAATTTATACCATTACCCCTCTTGGTGCCTTCCCGAGGGGCTGAGAGGCCGAGCCCGAGCAGCTCAAAGCACCAGAGCGGGCTCCGTGCGGCCAAAACGCGGCTTTGCACACCTGAGCTCCAGCACCTGCCAAGCTCTGTCCTCCCTTTTGCTGCTTTTCAGTGCCTAAAATGCTCGAGATGTGGCTAATGCTGGAAAACAGAGACAAGAGAGACTACGAATGTAAGAGTGAAAATGGATATACTTTTCTAGATAAAGGAGCACTAATTACTGCATTAGGAACTCCTGGCCCAAGAGCCCAGCACTGACTAATCTGCTGTATCAGGATTTTGCTTTTCAGGAGAAACTGTTGCTAACTTGATATCATTCTCTCAAAACACCTGGAAGATTTATTTTTAAGATATTAAGATTTATTTTTAATAGATTAGGATTTATTTTAATTGATTAGGAATTCTTTTAATTGATTAGGATTTCTTTTAATAGATTAAGATTTATTTTTAATAGAATATGATTTCTTTTAATAGATTAAGATTTATTTTAATAGATTAAGATTTGTTTTAATAGATTAGGATTTCTTTTAATAGATTAGGATTTCTTTTAATAGATTAGGATTTCTTTTAATAGATTAAGATTTATTTTAATAGATTAGGATTTCCTTTAATAGATTAAGATTTATTTTAATAGATTAAGATTTATTTTTAATAGTTAGGATTTCTTTTAATAGATTAAGATTTCTTTTAATAGATTAGGATTTCTTTTAATAGATTAAGATTTATTTTTAATAGATTATGATTTCTTTTAATAGATTAAGATTTATTTTTAATAGATTATGATTTCTTTTAATCGATTAAGATTTATTTTAATAGATTAAGATTTCTTTTAATAGATTAGGATTTCTTTTAATAGATTAAGATTTATTTTAATAGATTAAGATTTATTTTAATAGATTAGGATTTCTTTTAATAGATTAAGATTTCTTTTAATAGATTAAGATTTATTTTTAATAGATTTCTTCTTTCAGAGCTCCCTCTTGCCCCACGTTGTGGTGGAGGAGCAGCACGAGCTTGGCAGCCCCTGTGCCAGGGCACCTGTGCAGGGCAGAGCCATCGGGGCACACCAACCTCACCTGGAATTTTGGGAAGTGAGAAGCAGCTGTGGCACCTCCCTGAAATATTTCAGTGCTTGCAATGGGCAGCAAGAGCAGAGAGATCCAGAAGCCTCTCCCTGATTATTTCCTTTGGCAGAACAGATTCCTGGCGCATCTGCCCTCAGTTCTGTTGTTCTTTCAGTCACACATAAAACACCTCTTGCCAAACTTTTGTTTCCTGCTGACTTGTGGAATTTGGTTTTGCTTCATTTTCCTATTTATTTATCCATCTGAGGTGTTTCAAAGACTTGTTCTGGGAGCAAAGTGTTGCTCTCCTGGAGCCAGAAACACCTGCAGAGCAAAAGGTGTGGAATATTTGTGTTCCTGCTTGACATGCTTTGCTTGGTCATTCTCCCTCCACTATTTGGTCTCTCCTCCCTCCCAGCAGGAACGAGGGAGAGAATGGAAGAGTAAAAGTGAGAAAACTCTTGGGTTTTGATAAAGAGAGTTTAATAGGCCAAGTAAAAGTTGCACACACAAGCAAAACAAAGCAAGGAATTCCTTCCCCACTCCCCAGTGGCAGGCAGGGATTCAGCCACCTCCAGGAAAGCAGAGCCCCAGCACACACAACAGGCAGCTTTCAGCACCTTTGAGACAAGTGGGCAGGTAAATAAATACGGATTTGGGATTGTCCTTTGCTTCATACCTTTGGTTCAAAAGAGAATCAGGAGTGTTAACAAGCCACTCCCAGGGCAGAGGGGGCTTGATGCAAAGCAAAAGAAATACATTCTTTTCAGTCTGGATCTTTAAAAACCCATATTCTTTGAACAAACAAACAAACAGAACATGGGGACAAACATCACACAGACAATTATTCAAACAAGTGCATAGAGAGGGGCAGGTGAACTCGGGGCACTGTTCACTTTGCCACCTGAATTCCAGCAGGTTTTTAGGTCCATTGGCTCAATATCCATAAATCTCATTCTCCACCCAGGTGGATTCCTTGCTCCTGCCCACACGGTGCCCGCAGAGCTCGTAGATGTCGTTGGTGACAAAGCCACTCTGGGTGCCACAGCCACTGCCCGGGGTGCCCAGCGCTGCCCCCTCCGTGCCCCTGCCCTGCTCTCCGTCCTGCTGGGCACGGAACGAGGAGTTCTTGGTGCCAGGCCTGGTGCCAGCCAGGTCTGCCTCTGACTGCCTGCTGATGACTCTGTAGATGTCCAGCTGTGGGCTGTGCTGTGCCAGCCAGGCACCCTCCTCCTTCGGGCTGGCACCCAAGCGCTGCTCTCTCCTTGGGGGCAAGCAGGAAAAACCATGTTAGGGCTTTTTCTGAGGCAAACACAGCCCAGCCCACACCCCTTACAGTGATTTAACAGGGAGCCCTGAGGAAAAGCTGCCACCCAGAGCCTGGGCTGGGCAGGAATTGGGTGTTATTCATCACTCCAGGGCAGTGCCATGGCAGGACCTGAAGCAGCAAACCCAACTCTGACAATCCCCAAACCACAGCAGGGCTCCTGTGCTGACAGGAAAATCAACATTTATTATTGATAAATATTATTTCCTCCAAATCAATGTCCTTTTATCTCTATTGGTGCATTTTTCACCTTTGAAGGGGAACAACCAACAGTTCAAATCTTTAACAAGGAATGTGAAGTGCTGACACATCAAAATCATTCTTATTTTCACCATCCCCTCCCTGCTCTATCTGTGAACACAATAACATGGTGTGAAACAACTGACTGGAAACTTTACTTGAAAATAACCCAGCCTGGAGCCTTCATGCCACTGTTTGAACATTTATTTGCCCTCTGCAGGGCACCTCACAGGATGTGCCCAAACTGCCTCTGAGGTTTCTGCCAGGAAATGGCATCACAGGGGATTTTAACCCAAAAATGCCACTCACCTCTTCACAACAAGCCAGAAACAGGAGATGGCTGTGATGACCACCAGGAGAAGCAGCACAGGAATGCTGGGAATAAGGATGTAGGCAAGACTCTGCACAGGCTCTAGGGGTAAAAAAGAAGAAATTGCAAGTTTTTCATAGTTACTCATCAACTTATGAATAAAACTTAAATAAAATTTAGCCACTCAGAAGTGATGCAATAAAAGTACCTTTTCCAGACTCAGCTTTAGATTTTGAACATTTTGGCAGCCCAAAACAATCAGCTCAGGTTTGCACAGGGGAAGGTTTGAGGGAAGTTGTTTTTTTTTATTCCAGAGGCAGTTGCATATGCACAATCTCCTACACTTTGGGTCAAACCCTTGAAACTCTTTGCAGCCACATGTGGGAAATGTGGATGTGCAGTCAGGGGGGAACAGGCCAAGTGTGGAATGCAGAAATACCTTTGGCTGCTACAGCTGTCACATTAACTCCTTTCCTACCATGTTCTTCTGGCCACACTGGGCTCCAGGGCTCTGGGGCAACATCTGCAAAGAAGCAGCTCTGTTAATATTGCAGGTTTATTTTTTTGGTTTTGAAAGAGCTTAAGAATGATAGAAAGTGAGGGGGAGGAGATTGAAGGGACTGAGAGCTGCAAAGATGCTGGTCCTCTCCTGCTTCAGTCCCTGCAGCAGGACCAGCAGTCCCAGATGCTGCAGCAGCAGCAGGAGGAGGAGGACTGTTCCTACAGAATGGATCAAGGGAAAGCACAAGGAAAGTGCAAACTGCAGGGAAGCTTCTTGCTCAGTCAGTTTTCAGCCTGCTGAGAATGGACTTCCACTGGAAGATAATGTTTCATTTGAAGAAAAGCCCCAAACCAACAAACCCAACTCACCTCTCTGAGAATTCTCCACTGGAGCATTTGTTGGCTTCTCTAAAAGAGAAGAGAGAAATGCACAATTTCCTCATAAGCCTGAGGGGAGGACTAAGTGTGCTGAATACACTCTAACAATATGACCATCTTTAGTGTTCTCTCCTTCAGACCCCACCTGAGACTTCAAATACTCCACAGAAATGCTCTGAGAATTTATACAGGTCACAGGTAGCTCCAGATACTGACATTGGTTCCCCCAGGACTTGCATAAGTGTCCAGACTCCCATCTCCCACCAGGTCTTTCCAGTGAGGCTGAGAAAGGCTTTCCCCCTCTGTCCCTGCAGTCTCCTCCTGCCTTCCCCTGGGGCTGCTTTCCAAAGCACACAATCACAGAATCATAGAATGGATTGGGTTGGAAAAGACCTCCGAGATCATCAAGTCCAACCCTTGATCCAACCCCACTGTGATCACCAGCCCAGGGCACGGAGTGCCCTGGGCTGATGATCACAGTGGGGTTGGATCAAGACATGGTTGGATCAAGACATGATGATCACAGTAGGGTTGGATCAAGATGTGGTGGATTCTCACTCAGTGCCACATCCATAGAATGGATTGGGTTGGAAAAGACCTCTGAGATCATCAAGTCCAACCCTTGGTCCAACTCCAGTCCCTTTACCAGATCATGGCACTCAGTGCCACAGCCAAGCTCAGGTTAAAACCTCCAGGGATGGGGAATCCACCCCCTCTCTGGGCAGCCCATTCCAATCCCTGAGCACTCTCTCTGCAAAGAAGTTTTTTCTGCTCTCCAGCTTCAATTTCCCCTGGCAGAGCTTGAGCCCATCGTGCCCCCTTGTCCTATTGCTGAGTGCCTGGGAGAAGAGACCAACCCCCACCTGGCCAGAACTTCTCTTCAGGCAGTTCCAGACAGTGCTGAGGTCACCTCTGAGCCTCCTCTTCTCCAGGCTGAACACCCCCAGCTCCCTCAGCCTCTCCCCACAGCACTTGTGCTCCAGTCCCTTCTCCAGCCTCATTGCTCTTCTCAGTTGGATTGGAAGAGACCTCTGAGGTCATCAAGTCCAACCCTTGATCCAACCCCACTGTGATCACCAGCCCAGGGCACAGAGTGCCCTGGGCTGGTGATCACAGTGGGGTTGGATCAAGACCTGTTGGATTCTCTGTCCCTGGAGGTGTTTCAGAGGACACTCAGTGCCACATCCAGTCCCTTCTCCAGCCTCGTTGCTCTTCTCTGGCCCCGCTCCAGCCCCTCTGAGGTCACCTCTGAGCCTCCTCTTCTCCAGGCTGAACACCCCCAGCTCCCTCAGCCTCTCCCCACAGCACTTGTGCTCCAGCCCCAATGACTCATTACCGAGGGAATATTTGCAAATGAAGTTATTTTTCATGTTGCATCTGTCGTCGTTCCACTGGAACATGTAGGGGCCCCCGACCCCTGGAGGGGCAGATGGTTGGTGGTACATCACGACACAGCTCTCACTGCCACACGAGGGCTCATCCACGTACCAGTTCCTGAGGGAACACAACAAACATGCCAAGGGTGGCTTGGTGTCCCTTCCCAGCAGCTCAGAGGGGAGCAGAGCACAGAGGGCACGACCAGGGGGTCACAGAACCCCCCACCCCACACTGCCACTGGGGGAAAGTAGGAGCAACACAGTTATTTATCCTTGGAATTCTTATTTTCCAAAGAAAACTCAGCAATCAGGGTGTTGGACAAGCACTGAGGTGTTGGACAAGCACTGAGGTGTTGGACAAGCACTGAGGAGCAGAGGGCTGAGCACCTCCCTGCTGAAACTCCTCCTCAAGGCTCAATGAAAGCTCAGGAGAAGCTGGAATTTCTCCACACAGTTTCAGACCTGTGCAAAATCATCTCTCACAGCTGGTTTTGCTCTCTGGCCTCAGTGCCTGCAAAATTTCAACACCTATTTAATGAGAGAATGAAAGAGCTAAAGCAGGATCTGGTTTTCTCTGTCTAGAAATGCACCAACACAGTCTTGCAGATGGTTTTTTTTGTTGTTCTAATAATAAACTTCCCCACTAGACAACTGTGCAGGCTTTTCCAGGGAGCCACAGGAAGGAGATTTAGGGCTCTGTAACACAATTGTCATTGAAGAAACATCTCCTGCAACTCAGAAAACACTTTAAACTCTGTCCTGGTTTGACAGCTGTTCAGTACCCACTGATTTGGGAACAAGCCACATTTTCTGCCTGCCAGGCTGACCCATCCCACAGGAATTATTGCAGCTATCCCAAGGTATTGCACAGGGGAGTTCAAGCAGTGTCTGCTCAATCATTCCAATGCTCTATTCCTCCCTCACTTCCTTCCTCCCCTGCTGTTTTCCTTGGCTTGATCACTCAGCATAAATAAGCTGTGTCTCACCAATGGGAGGCAACAAAGCTGGGCCTGTTTCTTAGCAGCAGATCTGGCTCCAGCCTCCCTTTATCCACCCCCAATATCTGAGCCACAGGAGAAACCTGAATATATCAAACAGCACTAAAACCAGGTTTTAGTCATTTATTCCCAGAGCAATTAAAACACCTTCTGGGCACCCAAAGCTTAAAGGTCACAGTAGCAAAGGGTTTCTGCACATGTCCAACATGAGGAGTGCAAATAGGTGTAAGGGTTGTTGCTTTTATGTTTTAATTACAGCAAATGCTGTGGTTTCTCTTGACAAGGAGGCAGAAATTTAACAAATGTTGGGAAAACTCAAACTTCCTCTGACTACAATAAATCCTGCAGCTCTCAGATTGAACTGTCCCACAAGGAAAGTGTTACTCCTTCAGCAAGGAGAAGGGAAAGAGCCCATTGCTCAGGACATCAGGAATGAACTCCAGGGGATCTGAAGTGCAGGAACCTTCAGGTCAAAGCACAGATTTTGTAGCTACTTCATCAGATTTTTTAAGGCCAGATTCCTTGTTCTCTCCCCTCCTTTTAGCAATCAAAAAATGCCAATTTAACCCAAGCTGGACACTCCAGGTGTCACACAGAGCAACACAGAGAGGGTAACCTTAGACCTGGATGGGATGGATCACAAATGGCAAATGGGACAACACAGGTTGTTTTTTGACAGAATCCCCTGGGATTGCTGGAGGCAGGTGACAGTCCCTGACCCATTTGCCTCCCAGTCCCACCCACAGGTACCCACCTGAACTTGGATGAGCTGCCATCTGACCAGGAGTAGAAGCTCTGGCACTCTGTGCTGTTGTCCTCCTGCTCCCTTCTCCTCCTGAGCCCTATCCAGAAGTCCCCATCAGAAGCCAGAAGGCTCCCAAGGAAGGTTTCAACGAGCCTCTGCTCTGCTGCTGTCTCGATGCTGAGCAGGTGCCCCCCGTCTGCCCTGCAGCCCCGCTGAGCCTCCTCAAAGCTGCTCCTGCGGGAGGCATCGTGGAAATACACGATTTTGTAGCAGGGTTTCTGCGTCCCCCGGCGGCAAACTGTCTGTCCTGCAGGGAGGGAGAGGAACCTGCTGCACAGCTCTGCCTGCAGGGCAGGGGCAGTGCCAGGGCTGCCACCTGGGTGAGCTCTGCACTGGTCATGGGGGAGGCACAACACAGGCACTGGATGGTAAATGGCATCTCCAAGGTTTTCTTACTGCATTATAGAATCATAGAATGGATTGGGTTGGAAAAGACCTCCGAGATCATCAAGTCCAACCCTTGATCCAATCCCACTGTGATCATCAGCCCAGGGCACTCCATGCCCTGGGCTGATGATCACAGTAGGGTTGGATCAAGATGTGGTGGATTCTCCTTCAGTGCCACATCCATAGAATGGATTGGGTTGGAAAAGACCTCCGAGATCATCAAGTCCAACCCTTGGTCCAACTCCAGTCCCTTTACCAGATCATGGCACTCAGTGCCACGGCCAAGCTCAGCTGAAAAACCTCCAGGGATGGGGAATCCACCCCCTCTCTGGGCAGCCCATTCCAATCCCTGAGCACTCTCTCTGCAAAGAAGTTTTTTCTGCTCTCCAACTTCAATTTCCCCTGGCAGAGCTTGAGCCCATCGTGCCCCCTTGTCCTATTGCTGAGTGCCTGGGAGAAGAGACCAACCCCCACCTGGCCACAACTTCCCTTCAGGCAGTTCCAGACAGTGCTGAGGTCACCTCTGAGCCTCCTCTTCTCCAGGCTGAACACCCCCAGCTCCCTCAGCCTCTCCCCACAGCACTTGTGCTCCAGCCTCGTTGCTCTTCTCAGTTGGGTTGGAAGAGACCTCTGAGATCATCAAATCCAACCCTTGATCCAACCCCACTGTGATCACTCTGGCACTCTGTGCCCTGGGCTGGTGATCACAGTGGGGTTGGATCAAGACCTGGTGGATTCTCTGTCCCTGGAGGTGTTTCAGAGGACACTCAGTGCCACATCCAGTCCCTTCTCCAGCCTCGTTGCTCTTCTCTGGCCCCGCTCCAGCCCCTCAATCTCTTTCCTGACCTGAGGGGCCCAGAACTGAACACAACACTCAAGGTGTGGCCTCCCCAAGGCAGAGTCCAGGGAAAGAGTCACTGCCCTGGGCCTGCTGGCCACGCTAGTTTTGATCCAGCACAGGATCTGATCTCCCCCATGGTTTTTCTGTGATTTGCAGATCCTGGGAATTCCTCCCAGAGCAGCAATGATGTGCCAGGGAACAAGCTCACATATCCAACCCTTTCAGGGCATTTCACTCATGGAACTTTCACTCAGTTCCATTGCAAGAGTTCAAAGAGGTTTTGTTTTCCTTTTAATTTGTCATTTTTAAGGAACTAAGTTTCTAAAATTAGAGATGCCCTTACATAATAGAGATAGCAAGAATTTATCTTCTAGGGTGTATGGAAGGATTTTATGGAGTATATTTTGCAGTGTCACAGAATCATGGAATGGTTTGGGTTGGAAGGGACCTTGAAATCCATCCAGCCCCACCTCCTGCCATGTCAGGGACACCTTCCACTATCCCAGCTTGCTCCAAGCCCTGTCCAGCCTGGCCTGGGACACTCCCAGGGATGGGGCAGCCCCAGCTTCTCTGGGCTGCAGTGCCAGTGCCTGCCCACCCTCCCAGGGAAGGATTTCTTCTCCATATCTAATCTCAACCTGCCCTTTGGGTTTTCAGCCTCTCTGCCGAGGGCAACAAGAAGAGCTGGCACAGCCCAGCTCTCAGCTTTGCTCTGCTCTGTGTGATGCTGCTCACGGCCCAGGGAGGAAACAGTGGCTGTTTTCAGGCTGTCACAAGCCAAGGACTTTCTCAGGCAGAAGCAGCACAGCTTATTTTGGTTACAAGGAGAGATCAAAGTGAAAAGACACATCATCTAAAGTGATGCACTTGTATTTTCCTCGGCAGAACAGTCCCAATATTTAGACTGGGAAAACAAACAGTTTTGTTTAACTCAGTAAATATTTCCTTGCAGACACAATCTGCTAACCTACATGTTTGTACAGAAGAAGAGACATCCAGAAACATTTGTAGTGTGCTCAGAATAAATGGGATGAGAAGACAGGTCATTATAAACCCCTTCTATGGGGTATTTCACAGAATCACAGACTATTTGCTGGCTTTACTTTATTCTTATATGTCCCTACATGACCACTGTAAGAGGGAGAGTTTAAAGACCTGACATAGTGGAACTTTTGATTAGTTCAGAAGTCAGAATCAACTTGTTAACATTTTACACAGAAGTTACAACCAGAACAGCTTTTTACCACAACAGCAGCATTAGGAAACACATTTCTGGCATAACCTGTATTTCCCTTGGGACTTTACACTCATACAGGCTTGGTGAAAAGGCAAAGCCCCCTTACCTCTTCTGAGGGACATGTCCACTGCTGTTGTGAGAGGCATGAGGAAAACACAGATGGCACATTGTTATTGGAAAGCTACACTGACTGTCTAGAAACACTCACAAGCTGCACTCGGGGTCTTTTTGAGATATAAATGCAATTTTTTCCCCCACTAACAGGCAGGAAATCTCTGCCAAACTTGTCATTACTTTCAGCTAGGGATAAAATCATTGCAGTTGATTATAGCCTTGATTACTGCTCATTAAGATCCCAAATATGGCTTAAGTAAGAGAGGACATTGTATATGTAGCTGTAAGAAGGCCTCAAAGGGCTCCTTGTATTTTCCCCTTATCTCCTCACTGCTCACACGGGATCTGCCCAAAGTCTGCTGACTTCAGTGGGCTCCCCAGGGCAGGGCTGGCTCCCAGTGGGCTCCCCAGGGCAGGGCTGACTTCAGTGGGCTCCCCAGGGCAGGGCTGACTTCAGTGGGTTCCCCAGGGCAGGACTGACTTCAGTGGGCTCCCCGGGGCAGGGCTGACTTTAGTGGGCTCCCGAGGGCAGGGCTGGCTCCCAGTGGGCTCCCCAGGGCAGGGCTGGCTCCCAGTGGGCTCCCCAGGGCAGGGCTGGCTCCCAGTGGGCTCCCCAGGGCAGGGTTGACTTCAGTGGGCTCCCCAGGGCAGGGCTGGCTCCCAGTGGGCTCCCCGGGGCAGGGCTGGCTCCCAGGGGGCTCCCCGGGGCAGGGCTGGCTCTCAGTGAGCTCCCAAGGGCAGGGCTGGCTCCCAGTGGGCTCTCCAGGGCAGGGCTGGCTCCCAGTGGGCTCCCCGGGGCAGGGCTGGCTCCCAGTGGGCTCCCCAGGGCAGGGTTGGCTCCCAGTGGGCTCCCCAGGGCAGGGTTGGCTCCCAGTGGGCTCCCCAGGGCAGGGCTGGCTCCCAGTGGGCTCCCCGGGGCAGGGCTGGCTCCCAGTGGGCTCCCCGGGGCAGGGCTGGCTCCCAGTGGGCTCCCCAGGGCAGGGCTGACTTCAGTGGGCTCCCCAGGGCAGGGCTGGCTCCCAGTGAGCTCCCCGGGGCAGGGCTGGCTCCCAGTGGGCTCCCCAGGGCAGGGCTGGCTCCCAGTCAGTTCCCCAGTGCAGGGCTGGCTCCCAGTCAGTTCCCCAGGGCAGGGCTGGCTCCCAGTCAGTTCCCCAGGGCAGGGCTGGCTCCCAGTGAGCTCCCCAGGGCAGGGCTGGCTCCCAGTGGGCTCCCCAGGGCAGGGCTGGCTCCCAGTCAGTTCCCCAGGGCAGGGCTGGCTCCCAGTGAGTTCCCCAGGGCAGGGCTGGCTCCCAGTGGGCTCCCCAGGGCAGGGCTGGCTCCCAGTCAGTTCCCCAGGGCAGGGCTGGCTCCCAGTGAGTTCCCCAGGGCAGGGCTGGCTCCCAGTGGGCTCCCCAGGGCAGGGCTGGCTCCCATTGGGCAGCCACAAGGGGAAAATCATTCAATCATTAAAGCTGGAGGAGACAGAACCACGGAATACACTGGAAGGGACCCACAAGGATCACCGAGTCCAACCCTCAGCCCTGCACAGGACCATCCCCAGAGTCACACCCTGTGCCCCAGGGCATCATCCTGGAGCTCTGGCAGCCTCGGGGCTGTGCCCACTGCCCTGGGGAGCCTGGTCAGTGCCCACCACCCTCTGGGAGAAGAGCCTTTCTCTGATACCCAACCTAACTCTGCCCTGGCACAACTTCAGGCCATTCCCTGGATCCTGTCCGTGCTCCCCACAGAGCAGAGAGATCGGTGCCTGTCCCTCCTCTGCCCCTCCCGAGGAAGTTGTAGAGCAAGACCACCGAGCCCACCCTTCCCCCGAGGACCCCATGCCCACAACCCCCGCACTCGCATCCTTCCCATGTCGCGACATGCCTGCGCAGCCTGACCCTCCCACCGCCAGGGACGAGCAGCGGCGGAGCCAGACCGGCTCCTCCGTGCCAGGGGGGCATCCCCAGCGCCGGGCATCCCTCCGTGCCAGGGGGGCATCCCCAGCGCCGGGCATCCCTCCGTGCCAGGGGGGCATCCCCAGCGCCGGGCATCCCTCCGTGCCCCCCGAGCCCCTCTTACCGCTGAGCAGCCGCGCCCCCGCCGCGCAGCCCAGCGCGGCCGCGCACAGCGCTGCGGCCGCGAGCATCGCCCCGAGCCCCGCGGGCTGCGCGGCCGGAGGGAGCCGACACCTCCTTCTCCTCCTCCTCCTCTTCCTCTCCTTCCCTCCTCCTCCTCCTCGCGCTCGGGGCCAGCGGGCTCGGCTCAGCCCCTGCACTTGGAAAACGGCACCGCCCGCGGTCGGGACGCGCCTCCCACGCTCCGCTCCCACACTCCGCCCGCTGCTCTTCCCTCTATCCCTGTCCAACCTCTCCATCCCCCCGGGCCCGCTTTTATCCCTGTCCCTCACCCCGCGGGGCGTGGGGAGCGCAGCCAGACCCAGCCCCGGGCGCGCCCCCCGCGCGGAGGATGCGCCAAACGCGCAGCCCTCGGGAGCGCTCCGGGAGCGCAGCAGGACACGGCGCTCCCTCTGCAGCCTCGGGAACCGCCGGGCTTTTCCCGGGGCAGGGAAGATGCTCCGCACCCGTTCCCACAGCGCTTGGGTGGCTCCGGATCCAGGAGGTGTTTGGGGCAGAGCCCCAAAGGGACCAAAGCCGCGAGCGATGCTTTAAAATAGGAGATTAATGAGTTTAAACATTTAAAAGCTACACCCACTCTTGGGAGTTGGGTTGGAGAAGCTATTTCTGAAATCAGTGTCTCAAATAGAGGGAAATCCTTTAAAATCCCCCGAGGACAGTCCTGTCCGGGTCACCAGAATTCAGGGAGCTCGGAGGGAAGGGCTGGAGCTGAACTCAGCCCGCGGGTGTCGTGTCTGCGAAACAGGAACAGCCTCGCTGGTGTTTCCTGGCTCTTCCCGACATATGGAAACACTTTGTCAACTGCTCTTTCCCCTGACTTTCTGAATTCCAACGAGAATTAAAGCAAAATGAAGGTTTTATAAGTTTTGGGAAATGCAGAAGCTTCAACTTCCTTCTCTTCATCTCTACTTAGAAATAAATGGGAAATGTAGAGAAAGTAAAGGAGGAAAGTACAGAACAGACTTTCAGCCTTTTATTGTCTAAATCTTAATATAAAACCGAATAGTTTTTGTAATAATGATAATAATAACCAGGACATCTTTTCCCCCCAAAGAGCACCTGACTGTTTAAGACAAAGGGAAATAAAAACCAGACCCAGCTTTAATGCACAGAATTTGAGATGAGCAGATAAACCTATTTCAGCATTTTAATGAACTTTGAGAAGAGGAAGTACTTCATATGAACCAGCTTAAAAGCTTAAACAGGGAGGAAGAAAAGAGGAGGCTTTTATGTCTAAAAAGAACACGTCACTTTGGAAAGTATCCTTTGAAATCTGGTTTTCCAAGTTATTTCTCAAATCACTGCACTTATCAGCTATAAAATTTCAGTTCTACTCCCTGCAACTGAGCAATGAAATTGTATTAATTCAGACATGCAGCTCCTCAGAGGGGCAGATGTTTAACCCTCAGCTCATTTATCACTGCTTTGTATCTTGGGAATTGCAGCAGAAGGAAAGAAGTGCATTAATAGAATTCAGATCTCTTACTCCTGAGTTTTATTCTCCTGATAAACATCCAGCCAGGCCAAGCAAAACCACCACATATCAGTAAATCCTGAGTTCCCTGCTGATAATGATAAAAATCCCTAAATGGAGTTCTTCCTTTCGTTGCTCAAATTGAGTTTCTGGGAGGGTTTTGGGGAGCAGAGGAGCCAGTTTGATAACTGTGTTACAAACTGAGTTTTAGTGTTTCAGTGGATAAAACCCTGGAGTCAGCAAGGAAAAACTCAGAGCATTAATGATGAACAGGCTGTAAAGATCCCTCTGGCACATGAAACTGAGAATTTGGACACACTGCCTTGATCTTGGGGGGTTTGAGGCTGAAAACTGTCCAATAACTATATTTATCTGGCTTAAATTTCATTTTCCTCCCATGCTTGTTGGTCCTGCTGCCCAGCCTGGACTCTCAGTGTCCCAGAGCCCACAGGGCCCTCCTTGCTCAGGGAATTTGTTGGATATTCCCCTGTCCCTGCAGCATGTGCAGACAGCAGAGCTCCCAGGCCCTGCTCTCCCAGGGCTGCAGGAGCAGAATGTCCAGTTTAAAGTCTGCATTTGAACCCCAAGCAGCACCTATGACTGATAATAACCACAACATTATTCTTATTTCATTCAGTGCATTAATTTGGATTTTATTTAGACTTATGTGAGGCTTGTGGTTGCATAAAGCCATTTACTCACTTGAATTAATCCATCATCTTTATGGCTGCAAACCCTGGCTCTCATCTATTGTTACAAAATTAAAAAAAAATAAATAAAAAAAGAATGCAAGATTCAGGGAAGTGTTGCTGCTCCAGCCAGAATTCAGCAAGCAGACTAATTGATGGTAGTGGATGGGATGCCTTTTGGAATTATTAAGTGGGAAAGGAGGTTTGCTGAGTTGCAGGAAGGACTTGCAGAGCTCAGCACCTTCGTGCACCTCTTGCAGATCTCTCTGGTCTGGCCTCTCTCCCACAGCCAGGCTGCAGCTTTTCAGTAAAAATGAGGAATGTTTTACTAAAATTAGAAAAAAAAAAAAAAAAAAGAAGAAGAGAACTGCAGAGTCAGGCTGGAAATGCTGTTCCAGAGCTCAGCACCTTCGTGCACCTCTTGCAGATCTCTCTGGTCTGGCCTCTCTCCCAAAGCCAGGCTGCAGCTTTTCAGTAAAAATGAGGAATGTTTTACTAAAATTAGAAAAAAAAAAGAAGAAAAGAAAAGGAGAACTGCAGAGTCAGGCTGGAAATGCTGTTCCAGAGCTCAGCACCTTCGTGCACCTCTTGCAGATCTCTCTGGTCTGGCCTCTCTCCCACAGCCAGACTGCAGCTTTTCAGTAAAAATGAGGAATGTTTTACTAAAATTAGAAAAAAAAAAAGAAGAAAAGAAAAGGAGAACTGCAGAGTCAGGCTGAAAATGCTGTTCCAGAGCTCAGCACCTTCGTGCACCTCTTGCAGATCTCTCTGGTCTGGCCTCTCTCCCAAAGCCAGGCTGCAGCTTTTCAGTAAAAATGAGGAATGTTTTACTAAAATTAGAAAAAAAATAAAGAAAAAAACCCCGAGAACTGCAGAGTCAGGCTGGAAATGCTGTTCCAGAGCTCAGCACCTTCGTGCACCTCTTGCAGATCTCTCTGGTCTGGCCTCTCTCCCACAGCCAGGCTGCAGCTTTTCAGTAAAAATGAGGAATGTTTTACTAAAATTAGAAAAAAAAAGAAGAAAAGAAAAGGAGAACTGCAGAGTCAGGCTGGAAATGCTGTTCCAGAGCTCCAGGGGGTTGGCTGAGTTCCCTGTGCAAGTTGTGTTGGTGGGGGGGGTGTGGAACTCTGATTTTCCTGCTGCTCTCCAGGGGCTCCAGGAGTTTTTATCAGCTTTTTTCAGGACCTTTTCACTCCAGTCTGTGCTTGAGCCTCCCCATGGATGGCAAAGAGCTGCCAGCACAGGCTTCAGCTTTATTTATTCAACCAGAATAAACGAGGTGAATGTGAGAAGAGAGGCCTTGGAGTGTAGGTCAGTCAGAGGGGGAGCTGATGCTGCAGATCTGGAGGGGGAAAAACCTTTTTATTTCCTTCTCCTGCTTTTCAGTGTCCTGTGTGCAAAGCAGTGGAGAGGGAGGTGTAAAACCTGACACATGCACTGGTGCCTCCTGCCTGGGGGACAGAAATCCAGCCCATTCCTCCCGTGTCACTCCCTGTTGATGCTGCTGGAGGGGGCTCAGCCTGCCCTGTGCCACCAGGATTCCAGGGAGCCCCATCTCCACCGGGAGCACCTTCCAGACCTTTTCACCTGGCTGTGTGGTTAGTGATTGTTGCTTCAGGCAATCAGCTAACTACACTGCCTGGCAACCAGGCTGAGCCTCCCACAGCCCTGCTCAGGGCAAGACTGGCATTTGGGGGGAAAAAAAACCCTCCCACAGCAGGTTCTGGCACTGTTCTTTTCTCCATATTAAAATTCCTGAATGCCAAGCCAAGAAAAAAATCACTTCTATTTTCTATCAGAGTAAAAACCACTTCTACATCCAGTGAGTTTAATATTTAATCATTGCTTAAAACCCCCTTCACTTACTAGATCATTAAATAAAACATGAAAGGGAAATGAAAATTATTTTCCCAATGTCTGGCAGATAATCTGAAAGATGCAACCCCCAAAATAAAATCCTTAGTGCAATGTTGGTGCATAAATAATGAAGAAAATCAGTTTAAACACAACAGACAACACTCCTGGTCCAGGAAACTTCCCAAGGATTTTGGCACCAGCTTCAAGAAATCTGAGATTCCACCTAAACCTCTGGAAATAAAGCTGTGAATGAATAGATATTGTTAATAATTCTGCACTGGGAACAAGGATGTGGAGAGGAGGGTTTGTAGAGCAGGTTTCTGGCCTGAGGTTGGAGCAGGGAATCCTGTGCCTTGTTTTGATGGCAGTGAAATTAGTGATTGTGCAGCAATGGATACAATCAGCTAATTACACTGCCTACAAACCAAGCACTGGGCTCGTGGCATTCACACCTGGAACAAAAGGAAAGCACTGCCAATAATTATCTTAATGTGTCCTTACTTTTATAGCAACAAGGAATTGGCAATAATGGCAAACATTGGTCATATCACCCTTATTGTACCAAACTCAAAGTCTTTGTGCCACAAATTGGTTGTGCTTAATAATTAAAAACTGCAGGGAGTGCAACACAAAGATCATTCCACAAGTGCAAAGACAAAGCAGTGAAATATTAAAATATAAATTATTATCCCACCCCAGAGTGGAAAGGGGAAACCTTGGCATGGAATCCTTGCCGGTGTCCAGAGCTGGAAGGGCAAAAACAGCTGGAAATTTGGGTCAAGACAAAGAATTCAGTGTGAGTAACATCAGACCTGGATCACAGCCTGGCAGGTGGGTGGTTAATGAGCTGTACCTTATAGAATCATAGAATCATAGAATGGATTGGGTTGGAAAAGACCTCTGAGATCATCAAGTCCAACCCTTGGTCCAACTCCAGTCCCTTTACCAGATCATGGCACTCAGTGCCACGGCCAAGCTCAGCTGAAAAACCTCCAGGGATGGGGAATCCACCCCCTCTCTGGGCAGCCCATTCCAATCCCTGAGCACTCTCTCTGCAAAGAATTTCTTTCTGCTCTCCAACTTCAATTTCCCCTGGCAGAGCTTGAGCCCATCGTGCCCCCTTGTCCTATTGCTGAGTGCCTGGGAGAAGAGACCAATCCCCACCTGGCCAGAACTTCCCTTCAGGGAGTTCCAGACAGTGCTGAGGTCACCTCTGAGCCTCCTCTTCTCCAGACTGAACACCCCCAGCTCCCTCAGCCTCTCCCCACAGCACTTGTGCTCCAGTCCCTTCTCCAGCCTCGTTGCTCTTCTCTGGCCCCGCTCCAGCACCTCAATATCCTTTCTGAACTGAGGCATTCCTGCAGCTGCCACCCAAAGTTTTCACAGTGAGGGGCATGAAACTACAGCAGCAGCAAGGGTGGCACAACTTCCCCAGTGCCCTGAACTTCAGAAAGCTCCTTTCCCAAAAAAAGAAACACAGGAGTTCAGGTTGTGGTCTCAGCCAGGTGTGAGGCTGCTCAAACCTTTACACTAATTTGTGGCAGCTAAAGAAATGAGTGAATGTGCTCTGCAGAACAACCTGAATGTGTGAAAGGAGAGACAACCCATTATGCAAGGAGCTGGAATCAATTATGCCTCATGTCTAACAGATGTGTGTGCAATTAATAATGTGATAAAACTATTTGATATGGAGTTGTCAAGACAAATCAGGAACGAGACAGTCTGTGAGGCTACAAGGATGAGTTTGCTGCAAATTAAACCAATTAAACAGCTTTCACCCAAAGATAGCACAGTGTTAAAAAGAATTCAGGACTTACCCTCGAGCAGCTTACCTTGAATTAATAATCCTGAGAAGGAAGGATTTTGTTTAGGAGAAAATGCTTAAAAAGATTTGAAGGAAAGGGAAAAAGGGACACTCTGGGATTCCTGCCCTTCCCCACAACACCCAGCAGTGCTTTCCTGGCAGACATTCCCTTGGGCTGGATCCTCAGGACTGTCCCAGCTGGTTCCCTGGTCTGGATCCTCAGGACTGTCCCAGCTCATCCCTGGGCTGGATCCTCAGGACTGTCCCAGCTGGTCCCCTGGGCTGGATCCTCAGGACTGTCCCAGCTCATCCCTGGGCTGGATCCTCAGGACTGTCCCAGCTCATCCCCTGGGCTGGATCCTCAGGACTCTATCCCAGCTCATCCCTGGGCTGGATCCTCAGGACTGTCCCAGCTCATCCCCTGGGCTGGATCCTCAGGACTGTCCCAGCTCATCCCTGGGCTGGATCCTCAGGACTGTCCCAGCTCATCCCCTGGGCTGGATCCTCAGGACTGTCCCAGTTGGTCCCCTGGGCTGGATCCTCAGGACTGTCCCAGCTCATCCCTGGGCTGGATCCTCAGGACTGTCCCAGCTCATCCCCAGGGCTGGATCCTCAGGACTGTCCCAGCTCATCCCTGGGCTGGATCCTCAGGACTGTCCCAGCTCTTCCCCAGGGCTGGATCCTCAGGACTGTCCCAGCTCTTCCCCTGGGCTGGATCCTCAGGACTGTCCCAGCTCATCCCCAGGGCTGGATCCTCAGGACTGTCCCAGCTCATCCCTGGGCTGGATCCTCAGGACTGTCCCAGCTCATCCCTGGGCTGGATCCTCAGGACTGTCCCAGCTCATCCCTGGGCTGGATCCTCAGGACTGTCCCAGCTCTTCCCCAGGGCTGGATCCTCAGGACTGTCCCAGCTTGTCCCCAGGGCTGGATCCTCAGGACTGTCCCAGCTCATCCCTGGGCTGGATCCTCAGGACTGTCCCAGCTCATCCCTGGGCTGGATCCTCAGGACTGTCCCAGCTCGTCCCCAGGGCTGGAGTGGCCCGTGGTGCAGCCCCACCGTGCCTGGCCCTCTGTGTACACCCTGTCACCATGGCCACCCAGCCAGGCTCCTGCAGGGGGGTTGGATGGTCCCTGGGACCTGCTGGTGGCCCTGGCCATGGGTGGCTTTGTTGCAAGGGAGGTTTCCATGGGCTGAGTCAACACGGGACACAAACACATGTTCCCGTCCCTCTCCTGAGGACAACCAGCTCCAGGAGAGGGTGACCTGGGCTGTGGTGTCCCTTGGGACAGCCCAGAGTGTCCCTCTGGGCTCACAGCTGGGTCCTGGGGCTTCAGCCTGGGTTTATCCACACCAGGAGTCCCCCAATGAGGTAAAGAGCTCAAAGGGATGAACATCTGGTGCTCCTGGCACTGGGGAGCACAGGCTGAACCTCTTCACCCAGTTGTGACCTTCACCCAGTTGTGACCTTCACCCAATTGTGTCCTTCTTCACCCAATTGTGTCCTTCTTCACCCAATTGTGTCCTTCTTCACCCAGTTGTGACCTTCACCCAATTGTGTCCTTCTTTACCCAATTGTGTCCTTCTTCACCCAATTGTGTCCTTCTTCACCTCCCTCCCTGTTTTTTGGGGTCTCCCCAGCCATTTCTGTTTGCTTGCCCTTGACCTGCTCAGCTCAATGCATTGAACATTCCTCTCCCTCCCTCCCTCTGAAAATCGTGGCATGGAAATAGGGAGGAAGAAAGAACAGACATCAACACTTGATATTATCAGCAGAAAAAACTGACAGGGCTATTACAATAACTCTTGGACTCCATAAAACCAGCCCAGGGAGCTTTGCAGTCCTTGTTATTCAATTTTAAAACATCCTAGACCCACACCAGTCTTTCTGTTTTATTTTCTTTTTTAAAGTTTATTTTATTGCTTAAGTCACTCAAGACTGATGATCTCAAATTAAATTTAATTAGCAATATGTGGTACTCAAACACTTAAAAAATTTGTGGCTTTGATTGGAATCAGCTTCTGGTTTGTTCCAGTCAAAAATAATTCTCTGCATAGAGATTTAAGCAAAGATTTGAGCTTGTAACATCCAGATATGAGGTTTGTTCTGCCCTCTGACTTAATGTCGTAGTCACCAAGTAGGTGCTGTGTTCATGGGGTGTTTCTGAGTGTGATCAGGACAGAAAAACAAATTCAATCAGCTTTTCTCTAAGAAAATTGTCACCTGGGATGTTTTTCCATATGGGAGTCACTCAGAATTACTGATTTTTAGAGCAAGAATTCTGAGCTGCAGCTTCTCACCTGCAGGAACTGCCTTCCATCCATCCATCCATCCATCCATCCATCCATCCATCCATCCATCCATCCATCCATCCATCCATCCATCCCTCACCCCCAGGAATCAAAGGGCTGCAGAGGGAACGTTGCCACGAGTGAGCTGCTCTTGGTTTCCTTATTCCCATCTACTCAATCCTTCAAAGCAAGAAAACTGCAAAAGCTTCTGCAGGGCTGAGTCCTGCCAGGGGGTGTTTGGGGAACAGTGTTTGCTCCTGGCCTGCAGTTACTGGAGGAACTGGGGCTGAGCCTTTCCCTCCCCAGCTCATGTCTAGGCTTGCCTGGTGACCCAGGAGACCAAGCATTTAATCTGGCCTGGAATTCTTGGGCTGGGTGAAGGGCCTGATCTGAATCCCACTGAAGCCTTTGGACAGATTTCCACTCATTTCAGGGAGCTCTGGATCAGTCCCATGAATGTCCAGGCTCTGATACACTGGGTTTCCTAATAAGGATTAAAACCCAACAGCATCACTTAACAAAAGGCACAAAGATCTCCTCATTTATCCCATTTATCCTGTCAGTCACAGCACTGGGATATCCAGCCTGGGTTTGGCTAAATCTGCTGGGATGTTCCTTCTCTTTGGGAGCACAAACCCCCAACAGCATCACTTAATAAAGGCACAGATATCTCCTCATTTATCCCATTTATCCTGCCAGTCACAGCACTGGGATATCCAGCCTGGGTTTGGCTAAATCTGCTGGGATGTTCCTCCTCTTTGGGAGCACAAACCCCCAACAGCATCACTTAATAAAGGCACAGATATCTCCTCATTTATCCCATTTATCCTGCCAGCCAGAACACTGGGATATCCAGCCTGGGTTTGGCTAAATCTGCTGGGATGCTCCTCCTCTTTGGGAGCAGTTTGTTGGCTGTTGTTTAGCAGATCTCACACTGTGCAAGTTTTTGTTTGGTGATTTTCTTTCTTAGCTGTTTTTACCCAAATAGGACACCCAGGGCCATGTTTCCTTCAGGTCAGTGACAAGTGTGAAGGATTTGAGTTCGATGAATCCACCTAATTAAACCAGCCAGGTTTTCTTGCCCCTGGAATGGGAAGCCAGAAACACTCTCTGCTGCTCTGCTTTCTGTGCCACTAACAGCAAAATAACCCCCCAACTTGATGTTAAAACCCCCCCAGGTTAAAAGTTCTCAGGACTTTCCTTCTGTATCGATGACAACCTGAATAATTAGAGCCAAGTGGATGAAGTGCCAAGAGCTTCGCTTACATTTCCCCCTCTTTGTGGTTGCAAATGTGCAAAGTTTGACCCCAGTTTTGCCTCCAGCACCCAAAAAATGCCCCCTCCCTCCTGCCTGCCTGCAAGGCTGTCACCTGAGTCACCTGGGGAAGGTTTGTTTGCTGCTGAGCTGCCTTCAGGTGTGAGCCATGGGAACAAGGAGCCCAACAGAAGAGCTGCTGGAGGGATTCAGGGTGCTCTTTGTGGAATCCACTCCCTTCACTCCTCTGGCACAGAATTTCCCAACTCCCAGGGCCTGCCTGAACATGTTGGAGAAAGGAGGAAGGCAGGAGATGCTTCAAAGCCTCATCCACTGTTGTGTCTCACTGATCCAAACCAGCATTTACTGAGGCAAGAACAGTGACTGGGCAATTCCTGAGACTGAACTGGGTGAGGGTCAGACCCACAAGGAAATCATGATCCAGTTATTCCCTCCAGGGCAGGGGAGGGACTCCCTGCACTGCTTTGCAGTGAGAATGTTATTTTAAACTGGATAGCTCAAGAATAAAAGGAAAACAAGGTTTGTAGGAAGAGATCACATATTTCATTCGATTGTAATCTGATACTGAGAAAAAATGACATGAGGTCACAGAAATCAGAGACAGCAGCAACTTCCTAAGCTTTGGCAGGAAAACCAGCATCATCCCTAGAGGAGACACCATCTGTGTGCCTGGGACTGTGCATGAAGCCCTGAGTGGACTAAACAGACTGAGAAGAACTTCACAAATTACAATCATGTGCATTATCCATCATTTGTAGGTGGCAAATCTTGCTCTTTGGTGTTTCCCTGGACATCAGTTTTGCCAGTGCAGTTAAACCCCCTCAGATCTGTGGTAGTTGCCTCCAGTTTTTAAAAAAACATCCACTTCTCTCTACGCTGCAGCAAAATCTTTGTGATCATGAGGCTCCAGTCCCTGGAGAACTCTTATTTCTGTTGTTCTGACGTGTCACCACGAAGCAGATTTTTGAAAAGCACAGAGCCCCTGTGGCTGCAAACGTGGCCTGCAGGGCTTGCAGGGGAACCCACTCAGATCAGAAAACAACCCAGCACTTTTAAAGCAAGTTTAATCTCCAGAATAAACCTCGGGCTCAGCCCAACGTGCCTGCTCAGGAATGCTCTTGTGCTGCCCAGAGCTAATTCTGGTGAGCTGCAGACAGAGAGCAGAGAGCACAAACCTCCCCAGGCTGCCTGGAAAGAGGCTGAAAAATGTGCTGTGCAGACTCTCCCAGCAGTGGTTTCCTGTTGTCCTACAAAAAGCACCGTTATTCCCTTGTTCTCCATGGGAAAGGGAAGGGATGACTCAGGGTTTGTGTGACATCCCAAGCAGCAGGAGCAGAGCACAGAGAGGGAACTGCTGTGGGCACAGCCCTGGGGGTTCTGTGCCAGCCCCAGCCCTGGCACTGCTGAGAGTTCTTCCTAAAGGCTCATCACCCACCCCAGACTTGATTTCTGGAGTGGTCCCCATTTGTTAAGGGGGTATTTTGATATGGGAGAAAAAGGGAGAGAAGACATATGGATTTTTTTCATCATGTCTTATTTATATCTTATCATGTATTATTTATATGTTATTACATTGTTTCATATACCAGTACACAGTATTTTATTATCTATTGCTGTTTCAATACTCATTCCTTAAAACCAGAAGTTCTACTAAAACCCTTGGTGAGTCTTTTCAGTCTTTTGTGATGCAGAAAGAATCTAAAGAGCAAAGGACTGTGAGAGTGGAGAGAAAGGAAGCCCAGAAAGAGCCAGAAATGCAAAGTTTAAGGCACATTTTTAAAATCTGGGCCCTTCAGCCAATTTGTGCCTTCACACTCTGTGTTTCCTGTCCCTGTTTTGTAGCACAATCCACTCCCAGGACTGAAACTTGGCTGCCACTTCCACAGCCCCATTAGAGCCAGTTTAAACACTCAGCTCTTTCTGCCTTCATTTAACTCTTGTCTTGGCAGTTCCTTTTTTTCTGCCACTGGAGACACAACTCCCTGAGACAGCAAAAGGGAGAAGCAGCTCCTCAGCTGCTCTCTGGCTGTGCCCAGGCAATTCTTGCTCAAAGTTTTAAACCAGGAGCACAACTCCCACCTTTGAGGAGCTGCTCCCAAACAGAGCCATTCCCACTCTGCATGGGACACCTCAAAACTGAAATAAATCATCATCTGTTCATAGAGATCCCCAGGAACATGAATGGAATGAGAGTCCTGCAATGGTCTAGATAGAGATCCCCAGGAACATGAATGGAATGAGAGCCCTGCAATGGTCCTGGATAGAGATCCCCAGGAACATGAATGGAATGAGAGTCCTGCAATGGTCCTGGATAGAGATCCCCAGGAACATGAATGGAATGAGAGCTACAGAGTCCTGCAATGGTCCTGGATAGAGATCCTCAGGAACATGAATGGAATGAGAGCCACAGAGTCCTGCAATGGTCCTGGATAGAGATCCTCAGGAACATGAATGGAATGAGAGCCACAGAGTCCTGCAATGGTCCTGGATAGAGATCCCCAGGAACATGAATGGAATGAGAGCTACAGAGTCCTGCAATGGTCTAGATAGAGATCCCCAGGAACATGAATGGAATGAGAGCCACAGAGTCCTGCAATGGTCTAGATAGAGATCCCCAGGAACATGAATGGAATGAGAGTCCTGCAATGGTCCTGGATAGAGATCCCCAGGAACATGAATGGAATGAGAGACCTACAATGGTCTAAATAAAGACCACCAGATGTGAGGCTTTCCTGTGGCAAGGGGTTGTGTTCAGCCTGCCAGGGTCAGCCAAGCACCATCCTAATAATCCATTAATAAACCTGGTAGTGGATGTTTCTCTTCACCATTTCAGAGGCATTGATGAGACAGACTGAGGGACACACCAGAACTCAGCCCTGAACCGATGAAACACCCCCTGAAAGAAGGAGCTGGTGTTGGAATAAAGCCAAGGAGATCTAAATACCCTTGAGACCAGTTTAGTTAATCTGCTGCCACACACCTGAGTGTCCTGCACACCTGAGAGCTGTTACAGATCCCCCCAGAGCCACCTGATTTCCTGCTCTATATAAACACTAAGAAAAGCAGAGCAGGGTAAGAGAGGATTTGGGGGCTGAGGGTTCTTGTTTCTGTCTAACTGGCATGGGATTTATATGGTGTTTTAGGTGTTTTCTTGGGGCCTCTTTGCAGCTGGTCATCAAGTGCATCTTGAGTTTTCATCCTGAGTGTTCCCTCTCTCTGCTCTGAGAAGGTGAAGTTTTTGGTCTTCTTTGCATTTAAAACAACTCTGTAATTAATTCTAAGTTTTGCTTGTTGTTGATTTTAGTCTCATGTGTGATATATATAATTAGTTCTACTGTATTTTAAGCTCATTTTTATGTAGCCTGTTAACTTGCTTAGTGCAAGTGCCTTCTAATAATGCCTCAAATTGGTTTTAATTCCCAAAGCTGAATTTATCTGGTGTTTGGCAGTCAGGCTTTCTAGGCTTGTCGTTCCTGGCTAGTGCAGGGTTTTCCTTAGCACCTTAATGTTATTAAATCTCTCTAGTTCAGTGTCTCACTTGTCCTGATGACTCTCCCCCAGCCAAAGCACCTCTTGTGCTGCAATTCAAGATGAAAGATGAAATTGCTGCTGCTGTCTTTTTCATCACAAAGCTGGTGAAGAAGGAAGACAAGCTGAGCAAGCAGAAAATAGAGAAGTTTGCAGCCAGCCTGACCATCATCCTGTTTGAGAAGTACAAGAATCACTGGTATGTGGGCAGCCCATCCAAAGGCCAAGCCTACAGGTGAGGAAGAGAAGGGGAAACAGAGACTTTGTGGGGCAGAGAAGAAGCAGGGGGTGCCCTGTCAGTGCCTGGAGGCCTGAAATTGGAAATAAATGGTACAAAATGAAAAGGAACCACTTGCTGAGCCCTGAAGTTTAAGGGAAAACTGTTGTTAAGGGGTGAAGATGCACCAATTTTTCACAGAGACTGGGGTGGAAGCCTCAAGACAACATGAACCAAGTGCCTTAAGTAGCCCCTGATCCTTGGGTGCAGAACTCAAGTGGCTTTGAAGTGACTTTAGCTACTGTTCTGATTTAATTCTTATATATTACCCATGAAATTTAAATTTAATTACTTAAAACCAAGCCTTGTTTGAGTTCATAAATCAGCTTGTTGGGCTGAACTGCTGGTTGGGGCTCTCAGTGAGAACTTGTATCTCCAGGCCAAATGTGGGGAGAAAATCAACAATGATTTTGGGTGTCCCACCTCAACTCCCCCTGCACTTTGCCCTCCCCCAGGTGCATAAGGATAAACCAATACCTGCCCAGGGACCCCCTGCTGGAACGAGCCTGTGTGGAGAGTGAAGTGAACTTCAACATGCTTGGCTTGCCCCAAGAGATGACACTGTGGGTGGACCCCTTCGAGGTGAGCTGCAGGTGAGTGAGAAGGGCTGTTGTCTGAGCCCCTTACCCTGAATATCTGAGGCTCTGGTGGCACTCAGAGCTGCCCCCACTGCTTGGGCAGAGCAGCATCACCCCCTGCTGTTGCTTCCAGGTATGGGGAGAAGAACCAGCCCTTCACCATCGTGCGCTTCGATGGGAGGGAGAACCCTGAGCTGCCCCAGCTCATCAGCTATGCCGTGGAGAGAGCAGCCCTGGACTCCCAGTCTGGCTCCTCCTCGGATGAGGAGACCTTCCACAGGGAGCCCAGGGCCATCCCCACTGTCAGCAACCCCAACAGTGTGTACCAGGTGAGGGATGTGCAGCTGCTGCTCTGCCTGGGGAAAAGGAGGTTGGGGGGAACCTTCTCGCTCTCAAAAGGAGCTTATATGGAGGTAACAACCACCAGGATGAGAGGAGATGGCCTCAAGTTGCTCCAGGGAGGTTTGGGTTGGATCTGGGGTGAATCTCTTCCCCCCAGGCTGCTCAGGGTGGTGGGGGAGTCACAATGCCTGGAGGGATTTAAGATGTGTCCATGTGGAGCTTGGGATGTGGTTTAGGGGTGGGCTTAGGGGGATGACTTTAGGGGATTTTCCAGCCTGAGTGACTCTGGGAGTGGGATGGAGCTTTCTGTAGGAGGTGGGATGTGCTCCCTGGGAATGAGCAGACTGTGACCCTGCTCTGCCCCAAACCCCCTCTGACACCACCTCCTTTCTTGCTCTCAGTTCAGTGACTACTACAAGGCCCCCCTGCAGTCCTGGTCCCAGCACCTCTACAGGAACCCCTACCTGGCTGAGGGCTCCTACTATGGCCAGCACAGGGGCTTCAAGTTCTACAGGCCCCCAGCCACCTTCTCGGGGCCACGAGTGGACAGGTACCACTGGGTCAACACCAAGCGGTAGCTGTGCCAGCTGTGGGGCAGCTTTTGGAGGGGAGGAAGGGCTGGCACTGCCAGGCTTGCTAAAGCTCAGAGCACTCACTGTCTCTAAGCCCTGCCTCTTCTTCTGAAAGGTTTTTGAAGGGTGTTTTTAGCTGTGTTTTTAAATGTTTCTATTTATGCTAACTTAAAATGGAAAATCCATGTGAGGTTCCTTTTCTGAGTCGAAAAGGAAATGTAAATATCAATAAATTTACTTTTGGTTTTTTTATGAAATCCATCTGAGCTGCTCCTGGGGCCCTGAGGGGAGTTCACAAACTTTTGGGTGGAAACAATAAGCAAGTCAAGGAAGAAAAGGGAAAAAAAATCCCAACAAATAAATCCCCCCAGTTGCTCTGAAGGATAATTTGCTTCCTTCTGGCAAAGGCCCAGGGGCAGCAGAGCTGTCAGCAAAGATCTGAAGAGCACAAGCAGAAGTGTTGAGGGTGTTCAGTGACTCCTGAAGTGATTTGAGTTGTCCTCTGCTGGTGCCAACTCTTGTGCTGGGGGGTGAAGGGGAGGCTCTTGAATGACTCTGTTCTTCCCTCACTTGCTTTGTAGCTGCACCAGAGGCCGTGGGGATGTTTGACTGATCAGCAACCACTGACTGTTTCCTGTGTTTCAGGGTTTGACTCTTGAATTTGGGAGGAGGAGAGACTGTCTCCCCAGGCTTAAGAGCAGAGCTGTGCTTGGCCAGTGCAGGACCTGCCTTCCTGTAGGGGAGAGAGCTGAAAGGTGCTGACTCCAGGACAAGTCAAGGTTTTCTGGGCTGGACAAGTTGCTTTCAGTGGTGGAAAACATTATTTCTTGCTCTGGGTGTGTAATTGTGTTGATGCAGTCACTTGGGTTAACTCTGCCTGTAGCTGTTGCTGTGTCACAAAGTCAGAAAAGTGTAACTGTCACCTGAACTTCTCACTGTGTTGTAGATGATACATTAGTTAAAAACAAAATAATGCATTTAACACTAAGCAGAAATGAGTGATTCTGTATTTTGCTTCTATTCCTGGAAACTGAGTCTGAGCTTCTGCAATGATATTTCTTTTCACCACTTGGACATGGCCAGAACTGTCACAACTTGGGCCAAAGTCCTGTCACTTCAATTCCTGCTTTCCCTCCTGAGCCTTTAGGCTGGAGAGCAAAAATACTCCCCAGGAGATTTACCTTGGCCTAAAGCCTGATAATAAAAGCAGAGAAACCCAAAGCAGAACCAAACCACCACAGTTTGGGTGCACTACAACTTTCTCCCCAGGGCTATTTCCTCCTCTAAGGCATTGATTTGTTTTACCAAACAGTCCTTCTCCAAAGTGGTGATCTCAAGGTAGTAACAGAGCAGGTCTTCGTTGCCTTGGCTGGTTAAGAACTGGTGCTCCTCCTCTGTGATTTGCACCAGCTCCTCAGTTAACAAATCCACCTTATCCTCCAGCTCTGAGGGGGAGGAGGAAGTGCAGGTTTCCTCTTCAGAGCTAAAAAACATGGAAAGGAATGTTTGAAATGAGAAGAAATGCCACTGTTAAAGTTCTTATTCAGGAGGCAAAGCAGAAGGACAAATTTCACCACACAAGACAGTGAAATAAGTAACAGCTCCTGGCCAATCATTCTTACTGTGCCCTCCAGGCCAAGCTGTCCTTTCCATTGCCCAGGGAAAGAAGGAGGTGCTTTCTCTTCTTCCCAAACCACTTGTCATTTGGTGATTCCTCAAACTTCTTGTGGAGCAGGAGGTTCTTCTCCATGTGTTATGGGACAAGCAGAGAAGTGGGGAAAGCAGATAATTGCAAGTTTTAATTTTACAGGCTCTTCCTGTTTTCATGGTATTGCCTTTTATGTGACTTAAGGACTTGCACGAAGGTAAATGATTTATTTTAACCTCCCTGCTTTAAGCAGAGCCAGCCAGAGCCTGTGTCCAATGGGCTGGGAATGTCCCCAAGGAGGGAGGATCCACAACCTCTCTGGACAACCTTTCCCACTGTGTTCAGAGTGGATTTCCTGTGTTTTAGTTTATCAGTTGTAGGCACAGGTCAGGTGTCCAGAAAACACTTTAAATGGCCATTTTTGTACAAAGTAACAAAGTCTAAGGTTGGTGAACTTTGATACCTTCTCAAAGGCCTCCATGTCTGTGGGGCTTTTCACTTTCACCTCAAACAGTTGGGAGAGGAGATCTGTGTCCTCCTCGGAGAAAGGTTCCTCCTTTAGCAACACCTGCCTTATCCCCTGGGATCTGTCACCCTGGGGAGCTGCTGAGAGCTGGAGCCTGAGGGAGAACATCTCACTGAGACAGGCCTTGAGTGCCTAGAGGGGAAAACACCAAACATGACTCTTGGAGAGGCTTTGAAAACCTGTTCCATCACCTCGAGGTGTTGGGGAAGTTGCTTTTTTCTTTCCCAGTGAATCTTTGTGACTGGACTATGGACATGAGAACTTTCCTTGTTGGGTTCTCCCCTTTGGTGCCCAGTGATGGTGGGAACACAGTTTGGGTGGGTTTTCTTCCCTCAGCTGCCAGAGGAACAGCAAGGCTGTTCTGGGGAGGGCTGGCTGTGTGTGGGCAGGATGGTCAGACATGATGGGGTGGGTTTTGCTGCTGCCTCAGAGGCTTCACCCGAGGCGGGGGCACCTTCAGGTGCTGGGACTGTCTCCCCCCGAGGCGGGGGCGCCTTCGGGTGCTGGGACTGTCTCCCCCCGAGGCGGGGGCGCCTTCGGGTGCTGGGACTGTCTCCCCCCGAGGCGGGGGCGCCTTCGGGTGCTGGGACTGTCTCCCCCCGAGGCGGGGGCGCCTTCGGGTGCTGGGACTGTCTCCCCCCGAGGCGGGGGCGCCTTCGGGTGCTGGGACTGTCTCCCCCCGAGGCGGGGGCGCCTTCGGGTGCTGGGACTGTCTCCCCCCGAGGCGGGGGCGCCTTCGGGTGCTGGGACTGTCTCCCCCCGAGGCGGGGGCGCCTTCGGGTGCTGGGACTGTCTCCCCCCGAGGCGGGGGGCGCCTTCGGGTGCTGGGACTGTCTCCCCCCGAGGCGGGGGCGCCTTCGGGTGCTGGGACTGTCTCCCCCCGAGGCGGGGGCGCCTTCGGGTGCTGGGACTGTCTCCCCCCGAGGCGGGGGCGCCTTCGGGTGCTGGGACTGTCTCCCCCCGAGGCGGGGGCGCCTTCGGGTGCTGGGACTGTCTCCCCCCGAGGCGGGGGGCGCCTTCGGGTGCTGGGACTGTCTCCCCCCGAGGCGGGGGCGCCTTCGGGTGCTGGGACTGTCTCCCCCCGAGGCGGGGGGCGCCTTCGGGTGCTGGGACTGTCTCCCCCCGAGGCGGGGGCGCCTTCGGGTGCTGGGACTGTCTCCCCCCGAGGCGGGGGCGCCTTCGGGTGCTGGGACTGTCTCCCCCCGAGGCGGGGGCGCCTTCGGGTGCTGGGACTGTCTCCCCCCGAGGCGGGGGGCGCCTTCGGGTGCTGGGACTGTCTCCCCCCGAGGCGGGGGCGCCTTCGGGTGCTGGGACTGTCTCCCCCCGAGGCGGGGGCGCCTTCGGGTGCTGGGACTGTCTCCCCCCGAGGCGGGGGCGCCTTCGGGTGCTGGGACTGTCTCCCCCCGAGGCGGGGGGCGCCTTCGGGTGCTGGGACTGTCTCCCCCCGAGGCGGGGGCGCCTTCGGGTGCTGGGACTGTCTCCCCCCGAGGCGGGGGCGCCTTCGGGTGCTGGGACTGTCTCCCCCCGAGGCGGGGGCGCCTTCGGGTGCTGGGACTGTCTCCCCCCGAGGCGGGGGCGCCTTCGGGTGCTGGGACTGTCTCCCCCCGAGGCGGGGGCGCCTTCGGGTGCTGGGACTGTCTCCCCCCGAGGCGGGGGCGCCTTCGGGTGCTGGGACTGTCTCCCCCCGAGGCGGGGGCGCCTTCGGGTGCTGGGACTGTCTCCCCCCGAGGCGGGGGCGCCTTCGGGTGCTGGGACTGTCTCCCCCCGAGGCGGGGGCGCCTTCAGGTGCTGGATGTGAATCCTGCTGTGAACAGTCCCTGTGTAGCTGCAAAGGCACTTCAGGTAATTAAGTCATTACAAACACTGTATTTAATCTCCCCTTCTGTCACTGGAGTTGTACAAAGCATCAGCCCCTCACTTTTAAAGTGGTATTTTTTAACAAATATGAACATCATGTGACTGCCCTTGGAACATACCTGGTAAAAAAGCCTCAGGAAGGGGGTGTTGGTGTCGTGGCTCAGCTCAGCAGCAGCAACATGAGCCAGGCAGTGCAGCAGGAGCAGCAGGAAAGCCCCTGCAGAGCTCAGGCAATCCCTCAGAATGAAGAGTTTGTTCCTGGAATTCTGAGGAAAAATGAATATCAAAGGCCCAGCATTAACTGGCTCAGCTGCTGCAACATCCCCAGTGGTTTGTCTCCATTTTAGGTAAGTCCAAGGGTTCAGATTCATGTACCCAGGATGGTCATAGGGCTGTTTAATTCACATTATAGATTGTTAAAAGAATTTTTGCATTCTCTGCTCTAGGCAGGTTTATATTTATAGATCAAGAACTTTAGAAAACTTTTCTGCCTGCCTCAGTTTTAGAAATAAATAAAACAAACCAGTCAGATTCAGTGATTTATAGTAAGTAAAATGCTGCTACACTGACTCTATAAATCTGACCTAGAGGGAATTTGGGGGAAATGAGAGTGGCACAACTTGGCCATGAGAAACTGGATAATCAGAGCTGATTTAGGAAATGTGCTTTGGGCATGACCCTCCCATTAAATGTGCAGTGAAACTCAGCACCCTCCAGTGCTCTGCAAGTTGTGTCCAGATATATTTGGGTCTTGTTAACACTTGAGGATTTCTTATGTTTATGTTTTTCCTGGAAAGCATCAAGCACGCTCTGACTAAAAGCATGGAATGTTTTTCCCATCTCCAGAACTTAATGGAGACAGAAATATTGCAGAGGTTGGTTCCATGAGAGGGCAAACCTGATAAAAGAAGGACTCCCTGCAGGCACTGCCTGTGGCTTGGCTGGGGGGGAGGCTGGAGGCAACACTCAGGGTGATGTCTGGAGCCTGCAAGGAGAGGGGAAAAGTGAGAATTAATGGCATGGAATTCACTGAAATGTCAGCCTTGATTTGCAAAGGCTTCCCAGAGCCAAAACAATTCCACAGGCAAATGGAGACTGGTTAAAAACCCCAGGATTTCCTCTTGCCAGGTTTTTAATTAAATGGAAGTGTGTGCTCCAGTCCTGGAGCTCTGGCTGTAGTCACTGCAACTTTATTATTTATTTGAAACTGTTATGGAAGATCCTGGAGAGTTTACCCAGACTAAAGCCATGCAGTGCTAAGAACTGTACAGAGAAAATGAGAGAATTACTGTCCCAAGTTATAAAGGAAAGATGGTTTATCCCAATATTAGGGATTAATTCTCCATTACCTCAAGAAAGATGCCACAACAACTGCAATAACTGGTGGAGTTCCAGACCATTGTGGAGAAAACAGGACTGGAATTTAAGTCCTGGTATTCTCTAACTGATTTTATTGGCTTGAGAGGTTTTGTGAGCACTGGAGTTGATTGATAAATATCAGGCTCTAAATATCAACATGTTAAACACTCACAGGAATGTGGAGTCTGAGGAACTGCAGGAGGGAGACTCCATACTGATAAAGCACAAACTCCCTGGCAGAAAGAGCTGAAGGATCCACTGCTGTTGGTTCCCCTCCCTGAGCCCTCGAGGTCTCCTCTGAGCCCTGGGCAGTTCTTGGTGTTGCTGCAACAAAAGGAGCATTTCAGCAGACTACTTGCTTTCTATTTTCTTTTTTTTTCTTTTGTCCAAGGGGTAACACAAGAAATAATACACTGCATTTCTCATTTTATGTATTCAATGCAAAATGAAGCCCTGCTGATGCCCTGTGTGAATTATTATAAGGGTGATGAAGTGCTGAGTGCTCTTAGGAAAGGTCTAAAACTTTCCTTTTCCTACAGACACCCTGTGATAACTCAGGCCCAGAGAAGTGGCCTGGAGTGAGTGTTTCTGTCAGGGATGGGCTGTGTGTTCACCCTTTTGGGGGAACTCAGGTGTCAGTGCAGCACAATCTGCTCCCAGTGAGCAGCTCCCTGAATGCAGAAAGAGGAATCTTCCCATTCCCCCAGTTCTGACTGTTGGATAAGAAGGAACAGAGGTGAGGTTTACTCTGGTCCAGGCTCTGGTTCTGCCCCAGCCCAGCAGCCACTGTCTGACTTTGGAGCTCTTTGTTCACCTCTTGCAGGAGACCAAGAAAAGAGGGTTTTATGCCCTTGGTTTCATCACCACCTGTGTGAATAAACAAATATTAATTTCCAAAGCAATCCCTCTCCTACCATGTGTTTGAGCAAACATTTCACACAGAATTAGGTAGACAAGGCAAACAGGTGAAAAGTTTTGTTATTTGGGGCATGGCACTGAAGTCTGAACAAATATGTGAAATATTTCTCTCTAAAAATGATCCACTTCTCCACTTTTCTCCTTTTTTTGTGTATCTTAAATGCAATGTGGAAGTCTTTTTGATGAGGAAGAACATTATATTCTATTTAAGCAAAACAAATGAGTAAGTGGCTGAGGTTTTTCCCCCTGGCAGTGCCTTTCTTTTCCCTCTTACCTGGAGTCTCAGGTGACAAACTGCTTTTTCTGTTCTCCTCCAGCACCTGAACCACAGACCTGAGCAGAGGGATCAACTTTTGTGGCATTTCCCTGCAGGTCCTGTGGGAGCCCCCACCAATACCATAAAATCTGCTTGTCTGATAGTTCTCAAAACACTGTGGAGACCCTGAGAAAAACACCTGAAATGGCACAAAGCAGAGAGAGGCCTTTTCATGCCTGTCAAGAGCATATTTAAAAAAATCAAACACATTGTCCAGGCTTTTGTTGGACAGCAAGTAACAAATTTGCTTTTCCTTGCAGTACCTTTGCCTGCTGTGTTTGGATGGTGGACAATTCCCTCAAATATTCCAGTTTGGTGTGTGCAGTCTCCACATTGGTTTGTTGCTCCAGGATCCATTCCTGAGACTCAGAGGCCAAGGCAAGCAGGAGCTGGAAGAAATAACACAAAGTAAACTGCAAATCCTCTTTTCCCTGCCTTTTCCACACGGAATCTGGCCAGTCCCACCCAGAAAGCTGCTGCAACAACTCCAGAGCACCTGTGGCTGTGCAGCCCTTAAAGAACAGCCAGAGAAGCTGCAGATGATGCAAAGAAAAGCTAAAAAACCCCAAACCCTTCCTGGCAGTGTTTTGGTAAAGTCTGTTTGCCATCAGTAGGAAGTGCTGGTTTTACTTCAGCTGGTCTTGCTTGGGTAGAACCAGAAGCCTCCTCTGTAGAACCAGGTACCACTTCCCTGGAGAAGCACTGGGGGTGTTCCTGGAGCTGGGAATGTCCCAGTGCAGGTTCATTCCTCCCAACCCAGCAGAGACCTCACCTTCCTGAGCCTCAGGGCTGTTGCTGCCCCAGCCCCTGGGCTGTGCCTCTCCCTCTCTCTCAGCTGCAGGAACATCTGTTCTTCTTCCAGATGCATCTTTGCCATGAGCTCCATCAGCTTCTCCAGCGCCTTCCTGACCTCCAGCAGGACTTGGAGTTCCTGTTCTTTCTCCTCTCTGTCAGCTGTAAGAAGCCAATATTAGAAGCACCCAGCTGAAAGTCTACTGGGAATTCCCAAAGGAATTTTGCCTTAGCAGGTGCTTCCCCACTCCTGCACTTTCACCTCTGAGAACAGCCCAATTCCCAGATCCTCCCCCTGCTCTGTGTTGCTTCAGGAGGGCACAGGCAGTTCCTGAGGCTCAGGCTGAGCTGCCAGAGGGAGCACAGCACAGAAAAGGATGTCCAGCCCTGCCTCCCTCCCTGGAGCTGCCCTTGGGTACCTGTGAACAGCACAGACAGTTCAGTGGCCACCTGGCTACCAAAACACTTTGAGGTTCTTCTCTCAGCTTCCTGCAGAGAGGATTCCTCCAGGAAATGGCACATTTCCTCAATGTCTTTCAGTTTTTCCTTGAATTGTATCTGTAAGGAATGGAAGAGGAGAGGGAGTTTTAGATCCTGTTGCCAATTTGTGAGATGGTGACCTGTTGTGATGAACTTTCCTCTGACAGAGAACAAGAGCTTGGCCAATTGGGTCGTTGCTTTTTTCTAGCCTTGTGATTATTCTGATTGTGTAGAAACTGGTTTTGACCCCACTGAGCTGTGCTGCCCTTGCTCTGCACACACACTGAGAATGGGACCTGCTGGTTATTCCATAAGGACACCTGGCACCATTCCTGGGAATGGGCACTGAGGGAGCAAAGGCTCCATTTACAGTTTGGGTTCACAGTGGGGAGGGGAATAACTTGGATTCAAACAACACCATCAGTGATATTTCAATTTGATGGGTGTGAATCACTGAGGAATCTTTAAAGAACTGGAGACCCCCCAGAGACCACCAGAGACCCCCCAATGACCCCTTAGAGACCCCAAGAAACCCCCCAGAGACCCCTGAGAGATCCCCCAGAGACCTCCAGAGACCCCCCCAGTGACCCCTGAGAGAACCCCCAAAGACCCCCCCAGAGACCCCTGAGAGAACCCCCAGAGACCCCTTAGAGACCCCAAGAAACCCCCCAGAGACCCCGAGAGATCCCCCAGAGACCTCCAGAGACCCCCCAGTGACCCCTGAGAGAACCCCCAAAGACCCCCCCAGAGACCCCTGAGATACCCCCCAAAGACCCCTTAGAGACCCCCAGAGACCCTCCAGAGACCTGGAGGCAGCTGAGAACCAAAGTGCCCCATACCTGTTGTGCCTTTCCCTCTTTTGCAGCTTCAGGGAGGTGAAGAAACAGAGAGTTCAGCTTCTTTAGAAGCCCTTCTTCCTTTTTCCTTCTGCACTGCCAGTATAAATGCCTTGAGTTTATTTCCTTCTCTAGGAAGTCCAGCTGGAAAGCAATGGCAGAGAGGACAGCTCAGCTCTGCAGGAAGCTGAGGGAAGATCACAAACTTTGTTCAAGTCAGGGATGACGTCCCCACTCAGGGCCTTTGTGGCCACAGGGGATGAATATTTGCAGTCCTAAATCTCTGTGTGTTATAATTTGTGTCCAAATCAATGTGTGTTTCAGGGTAGGGAAAAGACATCAAATAGAATTTAAAGATATCAAATAGAAGGTACAAAGACCAGCAGAAAAAAAGGACAAATAGATGGAAGGAAAAGAGCAGATAATGGAAAGAGAAGAGGTAAGAATAATGATGTATTTCTGTCATGTACTATAGGAAAATGCTACTTGTGGGGCAGAGAAAGAAGGGAAACTTCCACCCTGTAGCAGAAAAGCACCAACAAAGAATTTCCCACAGATAAAAACCTGCAAGTAAAGAGAGTTTGCTGGAACTCTGATTACCAGATCTGGATCTGTGGCTCTTCGTGGTAAAGCTCCAAGGGACTGGACAGCAGGAATGACATTGTGTGTCCAGGGGTTGGTGTGAGCCCCAATGACAGGCCCAATTTCACCTGTCACTGCATTGATGGTTCTGGCACCAACAGTGATGGGGACAAGGCCTGGGGACAAAGACAAACTAAGTGCAATATTTTGGATTTAGATGACAAATCCCACATTTCCCACTCAGTGTTGAGGCAGAGGCTGATCTGCTTTAGTCTGGTGATTTGACATTGTTATTTATTATTCACATCAGCCAGTTTCCTGCTCTACCTTTCCCAGTTGTGTCTTCCATGGTTCCTGCCAGTGGGAAGGGCTGCCCAGTGTTCCAGTCCCAGTCTACTCCCAGAACTGGCACCATCAGACTGGATCCCCCTGGATCTGGGATTTTCATTCCAAACACTGCAGGGATCCACTCCTCTGTGCCAGGGTACTTGATCATGCCTAGTTTGTTCAAAAGAGATGAGAAATGTAAAACATGGAATGGTTTGGAGATGAAAAGAACTGCTTTTCCTTCCAGAGGGTTCCAAGGCTGTTATTCTGCTCCAGCTCCCAGTCAGGACCTGGCTGGGTGCATCATCAGGTTTGCTAGAGCAGGTTTTTTGAGAGGAATCTTCCCAGAATTTGAGGTGTTGATGTGCTGGCCAAATGCTGTGATGGGATCCCAGAGTATTCTGAGCTGGAAGGAACCCACAGGGACCATCGAGTCCAACCTCAGCCCTGCCCAGGACCCCCCCAGGAGTCTCAGGGGGTGCATTGCTGTAACCCTTGGTGGAATGGCATGAAAACAGCCTGGTTGGTTTACACCTACCCAGTTTGCCCCCATTACTCCTGAGCCTTGAAGCAATTTCCTGTTTCTCCCCCAGGCTTTGCAGGCAGTGCATGGTGTGGTAACACTTGGTGCTGAAAGTCCTCCTTGTGTCTTCTGCTGCAGCCTTTAGAGCTGCCAATCTCTCTGCCAGGCAGAAACCTTCCAGAACTGCTGCCTTGAGCTGCTTGAGGGTGTCCAGCACGTGGGTTTGGGAGAGCAGCCAGTCAGCCTCCAGCACAGCCTGGTACCCCCCAGTGTGGGGCAGGACCTTGCCCTGCTGCAGGTGAACCCCCTGCACCCGGCACAGCTTCCCACTCAGAGGCTCAGGGAAGGCATCTCCGAGAACCATCAGGTGTCCAGAAGGGTCCACCAGCCCCCCAAGAGGCAAAACTTCTCCTGCAGGTAAGGAACAGGAGAAAGGATAGGACAGGACCTGGCAGCTCCTCACGGGATTTCAGCCCTTTCCACTTAGGAAAGGGCACATTGAGCATTTACTTCAAGGGAAGCAGGAATGGGATCATTGGAACACTTGGGGTGGGGAAGTTGAGGTGGTTTATAAAGTAATTCAGCTCACAAAGTGTTCTTAAGCAAGTCTCTTACTTTCTGCTTCACAAGATCAGGGTCCACATTCCTCTTTTTGGGTGTAGGGTATATTCTAACACTGCATTCTAGTGATATGAAAATGTTTTTTAAGAATCTAGAACTTCAACCCCTCCCCAAGCTTCTAAATGATACTTTTAATATTGTAATAGAGCAATGGGACCATCTGTAAGTCAAACCAGCTTTGGTGGTTTGTGTCACAGTCAAGGAATGGTGACCTCAGATACCTCTCACAGTCACCAGACAGTTTTACTGAGTTTGGAAGTGATAAATTTTAAAGCAGAGCTACAGGAAAGAGAAGGATTGCTGTCTGGAAGAGCTGAAGTGCACAAGTGTTCACAGCTGGGCTTGGCAGGAGGAGGTGGGGGGTGAGCACAGAGAGTTTTTAGGCTTGTTGTGGTCTGTGCCTCGAACCAGTGACTTGGGACAGCTGGAACTGGGCACACCAAGGGCACTCCTTTACCTACCAGTGCTCCCATCCAAACCAGCTCCCAGGATTGGGACAATCCTGCCTCCCTCTGGCTCCACCATGGGCCCCCAGATCTCCAGAGGTGTCACTGTGCCAGTGAGGGGGTTCAGGTACGTGCCACCCACCGCCAGGCTCTGCCCCGTGAGCGGGTGCACCGTCACCCCCAGCACTGGCACTTCTATCCCTGTGGCTGGATCCAACATCAGGCCTCCCATGCTGAAGATTTTTTCAGGACACAGCACTGGAAGCTTTGTCTCCACAGGCAGGTTGGTGTTGGAACAAAATGGGTAAGGAATGTAGGGAAAGATGGGCACTTCAGGCCTGTGTCGCCCACCTGCAGGAGGAGCAGAGAGGTTTGAGGTGATTGTCTGAAGGGTGGGGAGGTTTTTCAAACTGAATTCTTTTCCTTTGGCCATTCCCTTAATGCTGCAAGTTTCTTAGCATTTACTCTTTGTAGTTTAATGAACAGAGGGGCTGAATTCTGTCAGAAATGAGGAATATCTCAACACCTCCTTGTCTCCAAGCTTTGTAACACCAAATCCATCTCATCCACAGTAGGTCTTACACCCCTCTGAACAACCCTGCCTTCCAGTGCCATGCTGGGGAGAAGCTTTCTCAGATTTTCATTGGGTTTTGTTACAGGAAAAGTGGATGTTGGTGCAGCAGATTGGACTCTTTGGCTCCCACATCATAACTCTGCTCCACAAACCACCAAGTTGGACCAACTTATTGCTGTATTGTGGCACTTACCCGAGCCAGAGTCAGCAGCACAGACCAGCCTGGATGTGAGGGGGTCATATCCAACATTCCCAGCTGTGGGAAGCACCTTTCCAGTCTGGGGGTGCAGGAAGTGGTGGCTGGGCACTGGTGCAGGGCAGTGGCTGGGCAGCAACAGGGAGCAGTGAGGGAAGGGAAGGAGCAGCCCCGTGGTGGGATCCCTGTAGATCATGTCAGGGGCTCCAACAGCACCACCGGAGCCTAAAAACAGGTTACAGCAGATGGGGAGGGGGAGAAGAAACAGCCTGTGGGTCTTGCACAAAAGGGGGGGGTGTGGGGAGGGGTTTGCTGGTTCATAAAAATCATCTGCAAGGGGAGAGAAGGGGTGAGAATAATTTAACTGAGGCTTCCCCCTGCCTTGTACAGAAAAATGGGGCAATGCCTGCAGTATGTGGCAGTTCTGTTCTCTCTGCATGAGCTCCTCAACAGGGAGGAGGAGACTGATGTCTCCTGAATGTCCATTCAGGGTTTAGATGTCACTGCCTCAGTCTGCAGCATCACTGCAACACCCAAGGTGGTTTCACTGCCCTTTCTTTCCTTCTGTTCCTTTTACAAGGGTGAAGGAAAGAGGGATTTTGGTGTCTGGTATCATTTTGTCACACCAAAACACAGATGACAATATCAGAAAACAGCCAAACACTGAAGAACTAATGAATTAACTTCTGAGACTTGCCCACAGAACAGTTCATTTCCCTTGCTGTTGCTGGGAGATAATTAGTTAGCACTCAAAGATCTTAATGAATGCAACTCTGACATTCTCCCTAAGAACCAACATAGAAACTCACTGATGACAACTCCTTAATTCACAAGTTGTTAGTGGGAATTCAAGGAGGATGTTTTCTGAACATGCTCTTTTTGGACTTGGCTGTAGGTTGGTTTTTGTGTCCTGGCTATTTTTTGTGTCCTAGTTGTTTTTTGTGCCCTGTGTTTTCCCACCTGTGCCACACTGAGCTGCCTCCCCCTTCCTCACACACCCTCACACATCCCAGCAGGTTTCTGGGGGCTGTGGTTACCCATCAGTTCCTGCTGGGTGAGTGTCCTGGTCTGGTCCTGGCTCAGAAGGGGAGCTCCTGCCCCTTCCCCCAGCACTGCCCAGGCTCTGAGGCGCTGGCACTCCCTCTGGGTGGCACTTGCCATGATGTTGGTGGCATCTTCCAGCTGGGCCAAGAGCCTGCAGGCAAGAGACAGAACAGCTCCTGCCATCGGAGGGGAGGGGAGGCTTGGGGAGGGGAGGGACGGGAAGGGAAGGCTTGGGGAGGGAAGGGACGGGAAGGGAAGGCTTGGGGAGGGGACGGGAAGGCTTGGAGAGGGGAGGGGAAGGCTTGGGGAGGGGAGGGACGGGAAGGGAAGGCTTGGGAAGGGAAGGGGGAAGGCTTGGGGAGGGAAGGGGGAAGGCTTGGGGAGGGAAGGGGGAAGGCTTGGGGAGGGAAGGGGGGAGGCTTGGGGAGGGAAGGGGGGAGGCTTGGGGAGGGAAGGGGGAAGGCTTGGGGAGGGGAGGGAAGGGGGAAGGCTTGGGGAGGGGAGGGAAGGGGGAAGGCTTGGAATCTCCACCATCTGATTTTCTGGATCAAGGCTCAGCTTTAAACTCAAAGATACTGGCACTGCCAACCACAGGGCAATGAAATTTCCTTCCTGTAAAACCTTCCTGGGCAGCAAAGCTGCAGCAGAACTTTGCAGCCTGTTCAGTACCTTGTGCAGCCCTGGGGGTGGTTTCCCCCAGGAGCCAGCTGGTCTGTGAGCTCCTCTGCCAGCCTGAGCCCCTTCCTGAGGGCACAGCTGAAGAGCACCCAGTTCTCCTCCTGCCCCCTCAGCTCCTGCTGCAGTAACTGCATCTGCTTCTTCACACCTTCCTCATACTCAGCAGCCAACTCTTTCCTTCGCTGCATCTCCTCTTCTGCCTGGGGGGGATAGAAAATCCAAAGGTATTTTAATTTATTATTTTTTTTATTCCAGCTGTAAACAGAGTTGGCAACTTTTCTGCCCCCCATTAAACTGGCAAAGGTTAGAAATTCAAAATGATTTTGATGTGTTAATTTGAGCTGACAGCTCTAATATGTTGAATTCCAATGATGTAATTATTGTAATCAGCATTTATCCAGATCTGACCAATGACTCTGGGGGTCCTTTTAACAAGAGACAGAATGATTCATTAAATAAAAATCACCTTTAGCAACTCTTTACTGTGTTGCACCTGTATTTTTCCAAGTGAAATGGTGAGTATATTTTTGTTGTAATTTATTTTTTCAATTTATTTTTTCAATTTATTTTTTCAATTTATTTTTTCAATTTATTTTTTCAATTTATTTTTATTATAATATATATAATATATATTAAATAATAAAAATAATTAATGATGATATTAAATAATAATAGTTTAAATTATATTGAATAATAATAAATAATATTAAATATTAAAATAATTCATAATTATATTGAATAATAATAGTTAATGGTAATATTAAATAATAAGAATAATTAATAATGACATTGAATAATAGTTAATATTAATATTAAACAATAATTATTAATAATATTAAATAATAAGAATAATTAATAATGACATTGAATAATAATAGTTAATGGTAATATTAAATAATAATTATTAATTATATTAAATAATAACAATAATTAATAATGACATTGAATAATAATAGTTAATAATAATAAGTAATAAATAATAATAATAATAATAACCATAATAATAATAATGATAATAAAGCCTAATCTTTCAGAGGTGAGTTTCTGTGTCAGCACAAAGCAGTGGCAGCAGCTTTGGCTGCTGCAGAGACCCAGTGCTGCCTGTTGGTCACACAAATTCCAATCAATTGCTTTGCAACCTACGAAATATTAAATATCTGTAATTCCAAGAGTGACATTTTGCACTAAAACTTTTAAAAGAGGGTACTGAGGACTTGCTTTGTGGTTCTGGGTGTAAATATTGCTGGGTGAGCCCCCACCTGTTGCTTTGCCCTGGCACAGCCCTCTGGCTCGGTGCCCTCAGCCCCCTCCTGTCCTGGGATGTTCAGGGTCTTCATCCAGAGGTGTTTCAGAGCAGACGTTTCAGTTGAGAGTTTGTGGTAGAGCGTTTTTACCTGAGCCCAAAAGAGAAGAGAAAGGTGGTGTTAGGACTGGAAGAGAGAGGATTTGGAGCTGGGAATAAACTTCAAAATAAACAGCTTTTTATGTAACAGAACCTCAGGCTGGTGTCAGATCAGCACAAACATTATTGCCTTGTCTCACACGATGTTTTCTCCCCATTATTTGTTAAGGGCTTGTTGGGATCCAGCTCCCTCTGCTGTCCTTTAAACTTCGCGTGGAGTTGCAGGAGAGCAACAGTTCGATTCCTCCTTAGGGCTGTGAAACCCTCTCCCTTTGCCTTCAACTGAGGTATTGATGACAAAATTCAAATTCCACCCTCACATGTTACTGTACATCGACTGACTCATTTCTCCTCAATTTAATCTGCAGCTCTCCAGGCTGTGCCAGGGAAATTCAGATTATTTTCATTTGGCAGGTGAAAAATTGAAGCTGGAAGATGAAGCCACTTTCCTAAAGTTCTATCAGGTCAGTCCATAAGAAACCCAAAATGTTCTGCATTGAGGTCAGTATTTTTCTTGATGAAATCACTTTCCAAAAGTTCTATCAGGTCAGTCCATAAGACCCAAAATGTTCTGCATTGAGGTCAGTATTTTTCTTGATGAAGCCACTTTCCTAAAGTTCTATCAGGTCAGTACTATAAGAAAACCAAAATGTTCTGCCTTGAGGTCATTATTTTCCTGATTATATTACATGTTGTAAACAACAAGCTTAAGAAGATGAGGATATATTTGTGTTTCATGTTCTGAAAAGGTGAAAGTTGAAATAAAACATCTACTTAATAGCCCAAGGTCAGTGAAAAATTATAACAGATAAAGCTATGTGTTTTAGGCTCTTTCTGCATAAAAAGCAGCCCCAAAAAAGGATTCACCTCTTCCTTGAAGTGGCCCAGGGTGGTTGTGACAGACAGGGACTGTCTCAGCAGCAGCTCAAAGAAAACCTTGGTATTAAAGGACTCGAGGTCTATCTGCTCTTCAGGCCCCCAAACTCCACCTCTCCTCAGGACAGAGGCTGAAACATGGAGAGTCATTTATTAATGATTTTCCTTTAATTCCAGCCTGGGTTTGAAGGGAACTGCTGGTGAATTTGAGCTCAGCAGCCTCTGGGCCACCTGCCATCATCTTTCCCTTTGGGCCACCTCACCTGCTCCTGGAGCGCTGCAGGAGGTCCCACCCACCCTGCCCTGGGGCTGCCCCCAGGGGTGGCATTTGGGGATGGAGAAGACTCCAGGAATGGTGGAGGAGAAGCTGTCCAGGTTGTACCTCAGCTGCTGCCTCCGGAATGCAGGGCAGGGGCTGCCCCTCTGGGACCAGCCCAGCCCCTGGCAGAGGAGCTGCAAAACACAGAATTCAGCAAGTAAGTTCCTCCTCTTTGTGATGTCCTGTCAATGTGATTCACACACTGTTCTCTCAACAAGCAGGATCCATCACCACCTGTCAGGCAAAGACCCTGAGAGTCTGGTTTCCAAATATGTCATTAATTTGTACTAAAACAGAATTAGTAATCCCAGCAGAGAGGGCTGAAACCAAAGGGAAGGAAGTTCAGCTGTCTGTTGTGAATAAATCACATTTTCTATCATTACCTCATAGCCTGGTTGCAGAAAAAAATATCCTGGTGAATTCAGAACATGCTAGAAACAAAAATTAATGACTATTTGGGGTGTTAATGGTCTGAGTGACCACCTTGGGTTTGAGTCTGATCTCAGGTGGGTTGTGGTCTCTGGGACTTCTCTCTGAATAAGGAAATGAGATGTTGGAGAAACTTATTCATGAGTGACATTTTTTTTGTAAAAGATTTTCAGTATTTGTCTTTATTTTGAGGCAGTTTTGGTCAGACACTTGAGAAAAAAATTGGCATCTCATTGATGAATGAGGAAATAGGAAAGAAGTTCATTTCTCCCTTGAGTGTCCCCAGGTGGGCTGTGGAAGAGGTGAATGTCCTTTGGCTTTGGTGGCTCTGGATCAGTTCTTAGGGCTGGATTTTAGCCCATGTACAGAACATGAGGTTGAGTTACAGTTAATTCTGATTTTCAGCTTTGTGGGTGATGCTTCAGGGGAACAACTTGTGGGATCACTGCATGAAATGTTGCCATGTGCTCTAAACCCCCAGTTTGTGGAACTCACTTACTGTCAGTGCCACAGAGGCAACAAGCACCATGAGGAGTCCTGTGCTCGCTGCAGCCACTGCTGCCCAGTCAGGCTTGAGCAGGAGCTCCCTGTGCCTGGCAATGCCCACCTGGACAGCAAACCTGGGTGTTGTGGGCAGGAAGGGCCCCTCTTCGTAGCACTGTCCTCCCTCTGGCATCACCCTCAGGTACTGGGGGAGAAAGGGCAGCCATGAGTCACTGCAGCTCATCTAAACCTGCAAACATTTCTGTAAAAAACGTTATTTCCCTGTTACAGTCAAAGCTTTGCAGGACTTGCATCCTTTAACCCTCACATTTAACCCACCAAGATGTAAATTCACCTTTTATTGTTGCACTCACCTGTACAGGACATATAAAAAAATATTCTCTATTATTTTTAAAACCTCCCATGTTTCCAAACTCTCCCATGGCCCATGGGCTGCTCTGCCAAGAGGGGCACTGGCAATGCCAGGGCAGGATTGTTGGGTACCAACCATTCTCTTGTGCCTGTTGCTGCTCAGCCTGAGCACGAAGGTGCCTGGAGCCTGGAACTGGAAAAGGAAGAGCAGGAATTTCTGGGAGGCCTCTCTGACCTCCTCCCTGAGGCCTCGGAAGTCTCCCCAGTCAAACTGAGCATTTGTGTTGTACAGGTTGTTTCTAGGAGGGAAAGTAGAAAAGTTGGGGTCATTACCTTGATTTTATTTTTTGCTGTAGGTTCCTGATTGCAGCAGAGGTTTATTGAGGCAGAGCTATTGTCCATCCCACCATCAGTGGGAGTTTGGGCTCTGAAGCCTTAATTGTTCACATTTCTCCAGTGTTTATTCACCCCCAGCTTTATTTTGGGTTCCTCCAACTACTTCTCCCCCCCAAAAAATATGGAGCACCAGGAATCACCCCCAAAAAGGGCAGTTTAACCCCCCCCCCCAAAAAAAGGGCTGTTAAACCCCCCCCCCTTCCCAAAAAAGGGCTGTTTAACCCTCCATTCCCAAAAAAGGGGATGTTTAACACCCCCCATTCCCAAAAAAGGGCTGTTTAACACCCCCAAAAAGGGCTGTTTAACACCCCCCAGCCCAAAAAAGGGGATGTTTAACCCCCCCAAAAAGGGCTGTTTAACCTCCATTCCCAAAAAAGGGGATGTTTAACACCCCCCATTCCCAAAAAAGGGGATGTTTAACCCCCTCCTCCCCAAAAAAGGGCTGTTTAACCCCCCCCAGCCCAAAAAAGGGCTGTTTAACCCTCCCCTTTCCAAAAAAGGGCAGTTTAACCCCCCCTCCCCAAAAAAGGGGCTGTTTAACCCTCCCCCTTCCCAAAAAAGGGCTGTTTAACCCTCCCCCTTCCCAAAAAAGGGCTGTTTAACCCTCCCCTTCCCAAAAAAGGGCTGTTTAACCCCCCCATTCCCAAAAAAGGGGCTGTTTAACCCCCCCATTCCCAAAAAAGGGGCTGTTTAACCCCCCCCTCCCCAAAAAAGGGCTGTTTAACCCCCATTCCCAAAAAAGGGCTGTTTAACCCTCCCCTTCCCAAAAAAGGGCTGTTTAACCCCCCCCCAGCCCAAAAAAGGGGATGTTTAACCCTCCCCTCCCCCAAAAAGGGGCTGTTTAACCCTCCCCAGCCCAAAAAAGGGCTGTTTAACCCTCCCCTCCCCAAAAAAGGGGCTGTTTAACCCTCCCCAGCCCAAAAAAGGGCTGTTTAACCCTCCCCTCCCCAAAAAAGGGGCTGTTTAACCCTCCCCAGCCCAAAAAAGGGCTGTTTAACCCTCCCCTCCCCAAAAAAGGGGCTGTTTAACCCCCCCAGCCCAAAAAAGGGGCTGTTTAACCCTCCCCAGCCCAAAAAAGGGGCTGTTTAACCCTCCCCATTCCCATAAAAGGGCTGTTTAACCCTCCCCAGCCCAAAAAAGGGCTGTTTAACCCCTCCCCAGCCCAAAAAAGGGGCTGTTTAACCCCCCCCCAATCCCAAAAAAGGGCTGTTTAACCCCCCCATTCCCAAAAAAGGGGCTGTTTAACCCTCCCCATTCCCATAAAAGGGCTGTTTAACCCTCCCCAGCCCAAAAAAGGGATGTTTAACCCCTCCCCAAAAAAGGGATGTTTAACCCCCATAAGGACATTTATTTAGAAGAGTAAAAATAATTCCAGGGACCCCTCCCAGGTGTTTGGTCACTGCAGATGTCAAGGTGGAAACCAGAGAAAGGTTTTTATATTGATTACAAATCCCTGGTGTGATTTGTTATTTGTAAATGGATGAGTGGCAGGAATTAAATCAAAATAGGGGATAGGGGAGGAACCCACCCAAATAAACAGCCCCAAAGGCAGAGCTTGCAAGGCTCTCATGGCAGTGAGAACTAATTTATAGAAACCTAAACTTAACTCCAATAAGATCCTGAAACTCCATAACTACAAAAAAGGGAGGATAATTCAAGTCAGGAGGAAGGACTGTCCAGTGTAAGTCAGGGAGAAGCAAAGAGTGTGAGCAGAGGCCAGAAACAGCATCAGCCAGACATCAGGAACAGCATGTACACATTTAATTTTACTTATTTTAATAAGTAAAGGTCAGTTTGTGCATGACTTACATGCTGTTTGCTGCTATGCCACATAGTGAATGTGAAAAACAATTATCAGTGAGAATTCTGTTCTTCCCAGGCACGTTTGCTCTTAATTCTATGTTGAAAAAAATGAAAACTTCCCCTTTGTTCTCTGTGGCTGAAGCAAAAGTGCCTTGGCTGAGTTCTTGTGTTCTGCCTTTGTACTTACACATCATAAACTGGGTAGTGCTCCCTGGAGACGATGAAGAGGAGGGTGCCATTCACATTAATGCACGTGATGGGGTTTAAGATGCCACTGAACCCAGTTTGTGGTGTGGAGTTGGAAGCTCTCGGGCTCTGGGCCCAGGAAACTCTGAGTTCTTCATGGCCAGACTCATCTGTAACAGCACAAACCTCGTTAGGTTTGGTCATTACTGAGCATTTGTCTCTGCACAGCAACTCAGAAGGGTTTGGGTTTCCTTCACCACGAGGAATTCTGCAGGAATTTCAAGATGGTGAGTTCTGCTTGATTTAAATCTCATTTCCTACCTGGGTCAGCGTTGGTTGATGTGACAAAGCACAATTAAATCTTAGAGAAGCTGAATTAAATACCTGCTTAGGGGCTTTGCAGGAGAACTCACCTGAAGTTGCTGAAGGAGGACTGTTTTTATGGAGTGCTGAAGCCTCATTTAACAGGATGAAGTTGTGGAATAGTTGAGGGTCAGGATTATAGACCCCTAAAAACCCTCTCCCTGAAATGGTATAACAAACATTGGTCATTTCTGGGTTTCAGGATGTTGAACTTTGCTTTTCCTTCTGCTTTATCTGCTCACCAAAGACCCCAAGTAGGACTTGCAAACTCCAAACCCAAAATGGGTCCTTTTTACCACATTCTTCTCATTCTAGGGCAGGGCCTTCAAATGTTTGGGCTTTGCTCAAAGCCTTTAGGGCTTGTTTGGTGTTGCAAGACCTGCTCCTTCAGTAGCAACTGGTTTGTCTTGGCTGGAGTCAATGAACATGTGCAAAGGGCACATGGCAAATGATCCTTTCCTATTGTTGTGTTGGATTTTCACTTGGCTGTGCAAACAGTGCTCTTGGCCCATGGTTTGGTCCCAGAATCCTGGGAGGAAAATGTTTAACTGCTTCTAATTCTACTTGATAAAAGCACATGAAGATCTGAAACACAAGAAAAAATTCTGGGCAGATAAAGAACCTGAGAAGGGAGACTTCTGACAGCAAAGATATTCTTCACCTCTGTTTATCAGAGTTTAGGAAATGAGAGGGAATCTCTGAATGTCTTTCCTTTCCTGTAATCCTGGAAATACACAAATTTCAAATACATGTTCTGGGATAGAGTGGGACAAGCTTTGCATGGAGTGACAAACTAAGATTGCTGCCTGCTCTCAGGATAGAAGCATCAAGATTTCTTGCTGCTTGTGTTTTAAATATCCTGGGAAGGCTTATTGTGTCTTAACCCCATTTAATACCCTGCTAATGCTCCAGCTGTTGTTATTCTTTCCCTTACCACTCATCTCCACGATGTGTGTTGGGTGGGTGTATTTGCCTCCTTCTGAAGCACAGACATCTTTGAAAGAGAAGTATGGCCTTAGCAGAACAGTTCTGAACTCTTCTAAGGGAACAGCAGCCTGAGGGGAGAAGAGTTCAGAGGATATTTTACATTATTTTTTCTCACAGTTGCAGTATCAGAGCAGGTACAAAATACCCTGTGCATGTAATAGAATTCAACAAGCAAAACCCTAAACGTTATTCTATCATTTTCCAAGCAATAGGAATGAGGGTGTGCTTTGATTAATGTTTAATCAGAGTGTGGAAAGCCTGACCAAGTGGGTGGGTTGGGGAAGTCAGCCCAGCTTGTACCTTGCTGCCATTCCTGTGGGTGAGGAGCAGCTGAGCCCTGTGCTCTGTGCAGCTGAACTGCAGAGTGTCCCTCTGTTGTCTCCTGCACTGGGAGTCACACACCCCCTCCAGACTGGCTGTTTGACAGATGCAGAGCCCGAGGACCTTGTCATAGCCTTGGTAATCTCTGGGGGCAGCACAAACCTAAGGAGGAGCCAGGGGACAACATCAGCAGTGCCAGTCCTGTCCAGGGGTGCTCGAAGAACCCTGGGCTTGCTCTTCCCTCCTGTGAAAACACTGGGAACACTTGGTTGCCATGCTGGCTGTGCCAGCGTGCCAGGGCTTGGCAACTTGCTTTTAGGGCATTTTCTGCCAGGTCTGTGGATGTTAGAAATGTTGAAATACCTTCTGTGAGCAGTACTTGGCCCATCCTTTCTTGGTTAGACACTGCCCCTCCTGGTTTCGGGAGGCTGAGTCATGGCACACGTCATAGGCTTGTCTGACACAGGCTCTGCCATGCCCTGGGGCCCTGTGGTGCCCCGGGGGGCAGGCACAGTGGGCATCACGGGGCTGCAAAGGAAGGCAGAGGTTTGCTTGGGGACCTGCAGCAGGGCACAGACCAGCACCTGCACAGGCACTGGATGCTCCACTACTCTCAGGTGGAGCTCTGATGGCCTTGCACCCCCAAAACCTGATTGATGGAGTGTCCCAGTTCAGCAGGTGGGCCCAGTTTGTCCCAGTGTGGGTGTGCCCAAAGCTGGGCATTCTAAACCCTCTGGGCCATTGCCCAGCAACTGTTCCCAATGGCCCATTGGCAGCAGCTGCCCAGGGCACAGCTGAGCCCTCAGGCTGGGAGCTGGCTGGGAAAGAAGCCTGGCAGAGGAGCTGGGAGAACTGCCCTGCAGGGACTCCTTGGCACCTCCACACCCACCTGAGGGCTCAGCTCTGCCCATGGGCCAGCAACGATTCCAAAACCCCCCCTGACTGCCAGAGTCAGATCCCCCAGTGTGGAACTCCCTGCCCTGGGGGAGGCACTGGGGGCTCCCACCCAAACCTGAGGGGAGAGAATCTTGGGGTTCAGGGACTTCTGGGACCACTGGTTGGACCTAGAGGAGGAGCAGCCCCTGGCCAGGAGGAGCCACCACTCTGGCCCAGACTGTGCCATCATCTGCACCAACAGGTTTGTCCCTTCCTTTGCCTTTGGAGTCCAGGGAACCACGTGGGGCTCAGCACAGGGGCCACCAAACCCCCCTGTGTTTGTGCCCCAGGGGGTGGGTTACACTGCTGGGCTTGGGGGTTAAACCCAATTTCTCTTTGTGCCATTGCATTGATTGGAATATTGTTATTAAATTGTAACTCTGAGTTAGGATCTCTTTTGTGTTGGGTTCATTTCTCCTGCAGGTTCACCTTTAAACCAGCACATGATGCCCTGAGAGACTCAGAATATGTATGGATTTGGTGTCCCTGTGGATGTGGAGACTCAGACTATGTATGGATTTTATGTCCCTGTGGATCTGACTGGAAATGAGGTGTAAAGAGAGAGAATGACCAGGGTGGTGCAGGTGAGGCTGGACCTCTCCCATACCTGGAACAGCTGCCCCTTCCCGAGGCACACACAGCTCTGCTGCCCCTCCTCGGGCTGCTGTGCCTCAGAGCCACAGGGCAGACAGGCTCTCTGGGCAGGGCTGGGGCTGAAGAAGTGCACTGGGCACGGCTGGCACCCTCCTGGCAGCTGTGCCACCCCCTGGGGCCGGAACGTTCCCGCGGGACACGGCAGAGGCCACGGGGCTCCTTCGGGGCAGAAAAACCCTTGGGAGGACAACAGGTCTGGTCAGCTTTGCTCATGTCAACCAATCTATTTATGTGGGTGAATGAGCATCTTTTCAGTTTGAATATTGTGGTTTATTTCTGTTGTAACACCTGAATAGGTTATAAACGAATCCTTTTCCAGGCAAAATATTCCCCCCTTTCAATATTGTTTTAATGAACAGTAAAGAAAGTTTTTGATATGCAAATCTTAATAAAATTCAATGCTCTACATTTCTTGTTTATCCATGTACCTGTTACAATATGAATTCCAGCAAGCCCAATCCATTATCTAAGAACTACCACAGCACTGAGCAAAATTAAAGCCTGGCTGCAATTTTATAGAGCAGTGAGTGAGAAGCAAATAATCTCTGGTAAATTATCTACAATTACCTGCTGGACAAATTGGCTGACTCTCTTCTCCTCTTTTGCAGTTAATTCCACTTGGACAGTCCTGGTTGCTTGGAAGCTGCATTTCCCCATTGTCGCAAGGCAGGACTGAAAAAAGAGAGAAAACAAAGAGGCAAAAGGCCATGGATGTGTTGCCTGGAGGAGCTTGGGCTGCCAGATGTGGGGAAGGGCCAGACAGGCACGAGGAGAGCTTCCCTTTCAGCTGCTGAATATTTAATAGCCAGTGAAAGTTCCAACGTGCTGATGTCTCGGTGTGAAATATTCATGGCAGTTATTTGAGGCTCTTCTCCTGCCCCCCAGGTCACAGAACAGGAGCTGCTCCCTGCCCAAGGCAAGGAATATTCCTGTGGAAGAGGCTGCTGCAGCCCAGAGAAGTGTTTGTTTGTGGCTCCAGACACTTTGCTTTGTCCTGGGAAGTTTCAGGGTCCCTGCACGAGTTTGGAAGGTTGTGAATCCTCATTTACCACAAGGGACCATCATCTGGGTTGTGCTTTTGTGATGGGCTTTGTAGTTTGTGATGAGCATAAAAAGCTGCCAAGAAATTGGTGTCTTTTTGGTGTTTACCATAAAAAATGTGGTTTTTCGTGGCTGGTTTGCCCCCTCTGGTTGTCAAGACCTGGGGCAGGTCCTGCAGTGCAGGGCAGGGACCTGGTTTGGAAGGATCTCTGCTGTTTTCATTCCTCCTGGGGGTTTAAAGGTGACAGAAGCAGGCAGGGCTCCTGCCAGCCCAGCACCTTTCCCACAGCAGAGGGCAGCCTGGCCCTGCAGGGATGGAGGAACTGGGAGCTGGTGCCACTTTTTGCACTGATGGGCACTCCTGAAACCTTTCCCCTGTGACACAAGGCAGATATTCCACCTGTGCCACCAGGGGGATGTCCTACATCTACCAGAGCCTTCTGTTGTCTGGGGAAGGACACAAGAGTTGTCTCCAAGAGCATTTCTGGGTGACATTCTCACATTGTTGCCCTCTGTTTGTGCCCTCTGTGGCACCAGTGACTGCACAGATTTATTGAAGCTCTTTCATGCAATTACCACTTCGAGGCCTGTGTTGGGTGGACTTTCTAAGGGCACAATAAAGGAGTGGTTTACTTATTTTGGTGTATTTTGAGTGGCAGGCATTGTTCCACTGGCCTGGGGGAAAATGGGAGGCAAGAGAGGGGCTTTCAGAGAGAGGAGATAGTTATTTATGTTTTTGAAAAGTCAGGATTGTGTCTTAACTGGCAAAGTGCAGCTGCCAGAAAGTGTTGTTGGTCCTTTGGCAAATCTGCTGCTCCAGGGAAGGATTAGTTGGTCTTTACACACAGCAATGCCTGAAGTCTCCAACCAAAGCTTGTGCTCTCCAGGGGATTGTGCAATAGAATATCCACTAAAATTTGGTTCCTAAGGTAGGATTTCCTTCCCTCTGAATTGCCTGTGCTTTAAATTGCAACCCAAACCATTCCCACTCTGTGGCTGCCTAAGCTGGAAGTGCCTAAACCCACTGCCTGGTTGGAGTTTGCATTCCCTGAGCAGAGATCTGTGTCTCTGAGCATGCCTGGAATTGCCCCCATTGGAGAAATCCTGTGCAGAGGTCCTGCCCAACACAGACTGGAATGCAGGAACTGGCTGTGGTTCTGCCCATCCCCTGCAGGGCTTTGCTGTGCTGCTCAGCCCCAGAGCAGAGCCAGGAAATTCTGCTCATTTATATTTCAGATGCTCAAAGGCTCTGAGTTCCAGGGCAGCTCTGGGAGTTCTGGGGCTGGGAGGTTTTGTCTTATTTTATTTCAGTGAAGATTAGGTTGGGCAAACCTCCCAGTCCTGGGGCTGACAGGGTTCAGCTTTTGGGAAAGCAACACACAGAGTGTTGTGGAAATGACCCCAGAGGTGCCCTGAGGCTTTGGGTTTCCCAGGCAAAGAATTCCAGAGGCAATCAGGAGCTTTCCTTCTTTTAGGGAGTCACAGAGTCACAGGGAGTGTTTTAGAGTCATTTATTTATCCGAGTCCTCTTTGCTGCACAAAGCAGTGGGGATGAGTCCAGAATAAGCAAACAGCTCATGAGATAATTAAGTCCCATGTTATTAATTGATGGCTGTGAAAGGCAGACACACAACTCCCCTTTTCCCCAGAACTGTCCTCACCACTCTGTGTGTGCCAAGCTGGCATTGCCCTGGCAGAGATTGGAACTTGATGGCCCCAAAAGTGTTCTGTGACTAATCAGGGCCAGGAATTATTGCCTGAGTCACTCTCCAAGCCTGGCTGACACTCTGCCCTTTAATCATCACCTGCCTGCACTTCCCATCCAGCAAAGGATAAAACAAAAAGAGGGAGGAGAAACACAACCAACCCCAGTTTTTCTGTTTCATTTTTAAAGAAGATGGAAAAAAATGAGCAGCCCATTAATCTCTAAAAGCACCTTATTATTGAACATGGCAACTGGAGAATTCCCACCTTCTGAAGAGAGCAGAGAGCAAAGAGGCTCTTGCTGCTCTGCCCTGGGACCTGTAAGAGCCTCCCTGATGCACAAACAGCTTTTTAACTCCTGTAATTACTTGGCTTTCCACTGCTGTGTTTTTCCCCTTTGCTGAACTTCATCTCTGGTGTTTTCAATCTCTCCCACACCATCTTCATGTTACAAACTGCTTGTTATTTTCAGCAATTTTTCTTCCTGGGCATTGAGGTTTTAAATCACTCATTATCTTAATTACATGGTATCTGAATGAGTAGGGACTGATGTGTCTGGGTTAGTAGATCAGCAAAGCCCAATTTTGCTCTTATTTCTCTGTAAAATTTGCTAAAGGTTTCTAAGCAGGGAGAGGCACAGGAGCAGCTCGTTCTGCAAATATTTGATGAACCCACTCCATAGTTATGTCATGTCATTATTTTCCCCACATCAACTTTACTCTGCTGAGGAAACTGGTCACCTTTGGGTAACACTTGGGTTACAATCACATGAGGCTTTTTGAAGAGAAGTTTGTGCAAATGCTGAAATAGGTTTCATGACTTCCAGGGAAAGGATGGGCAGTGACACCTGGGACAAAGCCAAGGGGCTTGAGCTGATTTTTCTGGCATTGCCTTCAACTGATTCTGAGAGGAATTAATACTCTAAAAACTGCAGCTTATCTCGAGCCCTGACACATAAAATGAACCCTGACACAGGAGCACAAACTGTGACTTTGTCACAGTTATTTGTCACCACCCCCCATTGACTTGAGGTGTGAAAGGAATCCACTATAAGTGAGATTCTCTTTATTTTCCTTCCTCTCTCTATGCTTTCTGTGGTTTATTGCTCTCTTTCTCTCTCATTTTTGTATATTTTTTCCCTCCACTATTTACTGCTCTTCTTGTTTATCCTTTCTGGGCTCAAATATCACAACACTCATTTTTGGGGGGAATGCAATGGGCACAGGACCTCTGGCCCTTGGGATCCCATTGCTGTGCTGGAGCGGGGCCAGAGAAGAGCAACAAGGCTGGAGAAGGGACTGGATGTGGCACTGAGTGTCCTCTGAAACACCTCCAGGGACAGAGAATCCAACAGGTCTTGATCCAACCCCACTGTGATCACCAGCCCAGGGCACAGAGTGCCATCACAGGGGGGTTGGATCAAGGGTTAGACTGGATGATCTCAGAGGTCTCTTCCAATCCAACTGAGAAGAGCAACGAGGCTGGAGAAGGGACTGGAGCACAAGTGCTGTGGGGAGAGGCTGAGGGAGCTGGGGGTGTTCAGCCTGGAGAAGAGGAGGCTCAGAGGTGACCTCAGCACTGTCTGGAACTGCCTGAAGGGAAGTTGTGGCCAGGTGGGGGTTGGTCTCTTCTCCCAGGCACTCAGCAATAGGACAAGGGGGCACGATGGGCTCAAGCTCTGCCAGGGGAAATTGAAGTTGGAGAGCAGAAAGAAATTCTTTGCAGAGAGAGTGCTCAGGGATTGGAATGGGCTGCCCAGAGAGGGGGTGGATCCCCCATCCCTGGAGGTTTTTCAGCTGAGCTTGGCTGTGGCACTGAGTGCCATGATCTGGTAAAGGGACTGGAGTTGGCCCAAGGGTTGGACTTGATGATCTCGGAGGTCTTTTCCAACCCAATCCATTCTATGGATGTGGCACTGAGTGAGAATCCACCACATCTTGATCCAATCCTACTGTGATCATCAGCCCAGGGCACGGAGTGCCCTGGGCTGATGATCACAGTGGGGTTGGATCAAGGGTTGAACTTGATGACCTCAGAGGTCTTTTCCAACCCAATCCATTCTATGATTCTATGAAAACACGAACACAAGGACTGGTTATTCTGAGAGAATCCTGAAAATCCAGCTGAATCACAATTTAAATTTAGGCAAATGAGGATATGGGCCAAAGAGCTGAGATTTTTTCCAAGTCTCAGGGACAATGCAGTGTCTGGAAGTTGTTCTTTTATTTGTGCTTTGATTTGTAGTTGTATTTTTGCCATGGCAATGCTTTATAGGTGGATTAAAACCTTGGATGGAGTCAATGAGCATCTCTGCAGCTGAACTCTGGTGCTGGGGAAGGAGGTGGGGAATAAAACCCTGCCTGGGTTTTGCTTCCTCAGGAGAATTAAACCCCCAAGTTTATTTAATCTGTGAGAGAATTCAGCTTGGAGGGTTTGGGTTTCAAACAGACAAGTGGTTTTGTTTGGACATGAAGGTAAAACTGCTCTGTTTAAATGTCCCATATTAGAGACACAAATGTCACCAGGATGGACTTTCACAGTGTGTGCCCCACCTCAGCAAACACTGCCTGGCTGTGACCTCGAAGGGCTGTTGGGTTCTGCAGAAGTTTATCTGCCTCTGAAATCACCCCAGGCACTGCCTGGCTGTGGGTGTAACAATTTGAGTAATAATTCCAGGGAAAAGGAAAGGTCACGTTACTGAGGAGCCCAAACGTGCACCTGGAAGGACTGGAAAAGGAAATCAGAAACTCTGCAGCCCCTTCAAACCCTGGGAGACCAATTCCTGCTGAGATTGGTTTCTCCCTGAGTCTCCTTTCAGGTGATTTCAGCCCAGCTCTGACAGCCCTTCCATCCTGCTCTGACAGGAGCTCTGGGAGGGGCAGCAAGGGATGAGTACAATTAAAAGTGAAGTTTTAAGGGGGCTCAGAAATACTCCAGTCTCAGGGTTTGTGAGGATGAAACCATTTTTTGGCCTTTGTGTAGAGCTTTGAAGGCAGGTTAGTGTGTGTTTCTCTGCCTCTGGCACCCAATTAGCTGTGAATGCCTTTCCAGATGTAATTGTGGAGGATTCAAGGACTGGTTACTCATCAGCAGCAAAGGCATCCAGGGGGTTGTTTAAAACTAAGCAAACCTCATCCAAACTTAATATTTAAACTCTGCCACTGGATTTTTGTGTGGATTCCTTCTGTCTTCTTTCCCCCAGGTCTGCACTGAGGGTTTCTTCTGGTTTCTGAAGGGCTGGTGTGGTGGTTGCTGCATGTTCTTGCCACGCCACACACGTTTCAGGGTTTGTGTTTAAAGATCTTGTTATGTTGGAAAAAACCAAGACTTCTGTAAACTTCTTTGGCTGGTGTTGACAGCTGGAGATGCCAAACAGAGATAATTCTGAGCTGGGACCTCCCCAGACAGGATTCTCAGGGGTGGAGCAGCTTGGAGGGCCAAGAGGGAGCAGAGCAGTGCTGGGGCCTCCTGGAGCACCTTCTGGGCTTTGACAAGGGATGGTTGATCCACTGGAGCCTCATCTCCTTCTGCTGAGACCAGAGAACCCCAAAACTGTGCCCCTGAAGTAGAGGTGGAAGGGGCAAGTTGGCACTGCCTGCCAGCTCTGCCCACTGAGTGCCAACTCAGAAGGGATTTCCCAAGGGCAGATCCTGCAGCTTCCAGATGTTGAGCTGCATTCTTGTCTTCAGGACAGGGGAAATTTTGGGGCAAACTCAACACTGAGCTGCAGCTCCTGGTTGTTTCTGGGACCATCTGGGTCATGGTGACTGAGAGCTCTGCTCTCCAGTGCAGTGGGAGCCAGTTCTGTCCTCCTGCTTTTTGTCTTTCTTGAGTCTCCCCACTGAGATCCCTCCTGAGAGTGCTTGAGACTCCCAGTTTTTCACTCAGTTTTCCCTTCCCTAAACTCCTTTCATCTGCTCTGCCCTGCACAGCTGCAGGAACATGTCTGGGTTTAAATTGAATCCTTTGGCTTCCAAGTTTCTCCAGCCACAAAGAAAGCAGAAAAAATAAAACTTGATGGGTGAGAGAGCTCTGAAAGAATCCCAGCCTGCCAAGAGCTCAGCCTCTCCCTCTGACTTGGCTCAGCAACTTGGCTCCTCCAGCTCTGCTTGCAGGACAGCCTGGCTGTCATCACGTGGAGAGAAGTGGAGTTATGGGATGGGATGCAGGGGAAATATTCATGTTTCTCCCTGAAGGGCAGCTGCTGATCCATGTTCTCAAAAAGGCTGGGCAGGGTTTTCTTCAGTGTTCAAGTCCCTGAGTTCCTCATCCTAAAAGGCTGAATTCTTTTTGTTTGTCTGTTGGAAAGATTGTTGGGTTTGGGGGTTTTTTTGTTGTTGTTGTCGTTGTTTTTTGTTTTGTTTTGTTGTTTTTTGGTGTGGTTGGTTGGTGGGGTTGGTTGGTTGGTGGGGGGGTTGGTTGGTGGTTGGTGGGGGGGTTGGTTGGTGGTTGGTGGGGTTGGTTGGTTGGTGGGGGGGTTGGTTGGTTGGTGGGGGGGTTGGTTGGTGGTTGGTGGGGGGGTTGGTTGGTGGTTGGTGGGGTTGGTTGGTTGGTTGGTTGGTGGGGGGGTTGGTTGGTGGTTGGTGGGGGAGTTGGTTGGTTGGTGGGGAGGTTGGTTGGTGGTTGGTGGGGGGGTTGGTTGGTGGTTGGGTGGTGGGGTTGGTTGGTTGGTGGGGAGGTTGGTTGGTGGTTGGTGGGGGGGTTGGTTGGTTGGTGGGGGGGTTGGTGGTTGGTGGGGGGGTTGGTGGTTGGTGGTGGGGTTGGTTGGTGGTTGGTGGGGGGGGTTGGTTGGGTGGTGGTGGGGCTGGTTGGTGGGTTGGTGGGTTGGTTGGTGGGTTGGTTGGTGGGTTGGTTGGTGGGGTTGGTTAGTTGGTTGGTGGGTTTGGTTAGTTGGTTGGTGGTTGGTGGGATTGGTTGGTGGGGTTGGTGTGGTTGGTGGGGTTGTTGTGGTTGATTTTTTGTGGGTTTTTGTTGGATTTTTTTGTTTTTGGTTTTGGGTTTTTTGTGTATGTGTGTAATATAATTTATTTTCCCTGCCTGGCTGTGCTTTCCTTACAGCCAGGGCACTGTGCTCTCTTTGCCATTCTCTGGTTCCCTGGGCAGCAGCTCCTTCCTGTGCTCTCAGCTGAGCTCTCTGGGCTCTGGGAGGGCAGAGCTGCTTTGAGCAAATCCAGCAGCCTCAGGGAATCTTTGGTTGGGCCTGTGCAGCAAACTCTGATTTCAAGGATTTGGAGGATGGAAACAAAGCAGGAGGTTGTTTTGCTGCTGTGGCCAGTCCTGGTGTGGGGGAGCAGTTGGATCCCTCCAGGTTGGGCTCTCCCAAGAGTTTGGGTCCTGTATCCCACTGGGTGAAGTGGTGGGAAAGGACAATGCTGGAGGATTCTGTCACCTCCCAGAGGAGCCGTTTCCTCTGCCACATTCCAGGGTTGATGCTCTGAACAAAATCCTGCCCTGCTGGAGATCTGGGCCAAAATCTCTTCTCTCATTCCTGCCTTGTTTCTACTCTTTAACTCTTGGAGGAGCTTCCATGAGTCTGCCAGGCAGTTTCACAGAATCCCAGACTGTTCTGAGCTGGAAGGGACCCACCAGGATCATCAAGTCCAACTCTTCAGTCAGTGGCCCACACAGGGGATTGAACCCACAACCTTGGCGTTATTTCAGCCAAGTTTTAACCACCTGAGCTCATCTCAGGGTTTCCTGTGAGTCTATAAAATATCTCCCTCAATGTTTCCACCTCTTTAAATGCCATTTGTCACCTCTGCAATTTATTCTGAGGGTGTTTCCTGGTTACAGATGAGCTGCTTGGACTCTTATTTTTTTTTGCCCCACAGCAGTTTCTCTGGCTCCTAATTAGATGTGGTGAGTTAATGAACGTGCCTTGGAAAGAAAGTGGGGTTTTAAATTTCTTGTTTTTAAGATATAAATCCCCTCCCCCAAATTCTGTGGTAATTTTTTTGCTTTCTGTGCCCTTCAAACCCCAAACACCTTTACCCACTTGGGAGCTTTCAAACTTAATTTGCTCCTCCCATGACAGTCCCTTCTGTTGTGAGTGTGGTGTGGATACACCAGCACAAAAACCTGACAAGTTACTGCATGAAATGACACATTTATTGAGAGGAAGGAACAATGAAACAATGGAAAACAACCTACTGAAATCAATGCCATTAGTGGGTAATGTAGAATATACTTTAGAAGCGAGTTCATCTCTGAGTATATTGAATAAATGACACATGTGAGTAGCTTAAGGTTCCTGTCCTTTCACCTGCATGGTGATTAAAACAACTTGATTAATATTGGAATCTGGGTGAGACTTTTCTGTGCTTTTTTCCAAGATATCCTGTGAGGAAATTCATTTTCCTTCCCTGAAAATTCCTCTTTATTTGTTCCACACACAGTTTCATCCTTGGCTCTCTATGGGATGTGGAATTTCTTGGGCAGTTTGCACTGAAAAGAAGGAATCTTTCATTTCCATGGGTGTAGGATCTGGTCCTTAAATCCCACAAATGGAAGCTGAATAACCTGGAAGGTCCTCAGGAATTGTTTTCAAAGGAACAAAAAGTGATGTGAGAACAGAGGGGAGTCCAAATGCAAACGTGAAGGGAGAGTGAAAAGAGGGAAATAATCAGAGAGGAAAATAGTTGTATTTCCAAGGAAAACTTGGGCAGAAAGGGAAAAGGAAAAGCTTCACATGGTTAAAACCTGAGGGCCAGTTCTGGAAGGAGATGGATGACTGTCCCACAGGGTTATGTGACATCATGTGAACAACAAATTATATCCATATTTTTACTGAAATACTGAAGGATTTTGAAGTATCAGGTCTCATTCAGACTTGAAAAAACCACAAAAGAACTGTTTGGTTGTTCAGGGCATAGGAATCATAGGACATGACCCAAATCCCAATGGAATTAACTTCAATTTACTGTCATTTGTCAGTAAAAGTTAATCATGCTGTGCAATAGAGCTCTTGGAGCTTAACACTAAAGGATACCCAATAACACAAAAGTAACCCTTTTTACAGGAAAAAAATGCAAAGGGTTCATTAAAAAAAATATTCCCCAAACATTCTGAGTATTTAATCCAGGACCCTGCAGTGTGTCCATGGGAAAACCCTCCCATTCACCCCCACAGGAGGAACACACTTTGCTGGATCAGTTCTGGGTTCAGGTTCTGTAAAAGTTCATTGCTCCACATGTAGCAAACAGGGAAGTTTCATAGAAACCAGCTGGCTCCCAATCAGAAGGTAAAATTAAATGACAGTGAGGCTGGAGAGAAAGAATTTTGATAAAATTCTCTAATTTATAGGAATTCTATTGAATAACTGGGTTTTCTGGCAGCACAGGATAAATTGAACTCCTTGTTATCCTTCTAATTGCAAAATTGTGTTGTATAAGGAGTGACCTTTGGAAAGTGTTGTTATATATTTCCATTTTATAAAGGTAAAATCCTCTCTTAGATCACCCAGAGTGAAAGGAACACTTTGTCCCAGACCTCACCTACAATCCATTCTCACTACAAATTCTGATTGCATTAACAAAAAGTTTGGGTTTTATTGAAAAAATCGTGCTCAGTAAGAGAGTGTGTGATTTCTCTGGGAGGGATTTTCTGCCTTAAAGAGTGACAGCTCCTGGACAAATCCAGAGCCAGGCTGCAGAAAGCAGGAAACAGCTCAGCAGACTCTGAATTCCCCCAGCTCCTGCTTAAAATGACATTTTGCCTCAGGTTTTCAGCACATCTGAAGGTTAAAATCAGAGTGTAGAGACTGATCTTACACTGGCACCCTCCAGAGTGGCTAAAAACAAAGAGGGCTTTATCTCAACATAAAACACCCCAGACAGCAGAACAGCAACAACTCAAACCTCAGAGGAGAAGCACAAGAGCTCAGCTTTGGGAGAAACCCAAGGCCTGGCCATTCCCTGGAGCATCTCACACTGAATTCCTAACAGTGGTGCCACCTGCCACGAGGATTCCCCATTTCTTCGTTTGCTTTTCCACTCTGGATCCAGCTGAGATGATTCCAGCAGGAAGTTGGAGCTGTGACACCCTTAGAGGCTTTCCCTGCCTGTCCTCTGGTTGTCCTTCAGCAGTTGGACCACGGGATGAGGGTGATGAGTGTCCTCAGCATCTCCCTGGAAGGCAACAAACCAAGAGACCTCAGCACAACCCACATGCCAACGTCCCTCCTAAGGCCACATTTCCTGCCTGGGCTTGGGTGAGTGCCAGGACAAGAGACCCTGGGCAGAGCTACCTGTAAGGATGCCATCCAAGAGGTCTGAGGTTGGCATGGAACAGAGCCCAGGGAAGTCCCCTGGTGCTGAGGGACTGGGAATTCCTCCTGGAGCATCCAAGCTGTAAGTCTGTGCAGATGGAGGAAGGAGAACAGCAAATTTCCAGTTATTATTGAACTGATTGGCTGTTATACTATGCTAAAGTTATATATCTATTATATATTGTATATGTAATAAATACATGTATTATATAATAGCTATTATATATGTATTATATAATAAATATAATTAATTATATAATAAATATAATTATATAATAAATATATAATATCTATTATAGATGTATTGTATAATATCTATTGTAGATGTATTATATAATAAACGTATTATATAATATTTATTATAGATGTGTTGTATAATATCTATTATAGATGTATTATATAAAAATGTGTTATATAATATCTATATATTATAGATATTATATAATATTATAGATATTATAATAATATTATATATATTATATACATTATATGTATTATATATATTATATATTTTTATAATATCTATATATTCTAGATATTATATAATATTATATATTATAATAATATTATATATAATATATATTATATGTATTATATATTATATATATATTTTATAATATCTATAATATAATATCTACAATAGCTATATATTATACAATATATATTATATAATACATTAATTATATAATACATTGGTGACATTAGAACCATTATTATTGATGTAAAATTAATATTAATTATTATTAATGGGTATTAATAATATGAACTAAATAATAATTAATTAATACATGGATATATAATACTATTTCTATACTGTTGGGTTCTGTATATTTACACTGGTGGGAACTCTTACCTGGCAGAGTCCAAAAAGACTCTAGAAAAGATAAAAGAGCTGTAACTTTTTTAAAGCCCTGAATATTTGCTTTATCTTGGACAGGAATCCTGGAATCTCTGCCAGATATTGCACTACAGAGCAGAGTTTCACTTTAGAAACTTTCTCCTCTGTTAAGCACTCAAGGCTCTGCTTTTCAGTGCTGGTGTCTTGTTTCCTGCACCAAAAATTTAGCCAATATTTGCTTATAATAAATGTAACAGTCCCCAGAGTTTGGCTGGGATAAAAGGGTGATTAAAAAAAGCTTATGCAGTGGTTTTCTTCCACAAAAAGGGGATTTTCTGCCCTCTGCAAGGCAGGACAAGGCTGGGAGCACCATCTGCTGAGTGGCTTCTGTTCCTGACTGAATTCCCTGGGATGGTTCCCAGAGCCCACGACAATGAGCACCAGTTACCTCCTGGAGAATGTTCTGGGCCCTGTGAGAGCCAAGCAAAGCCAAGAGCTCCGTGTTCTCCTCAATTCTGGCGATTTGACACGACCTCAGTACCTGCAGGTGACAGCAAAGGCTGTGATGGCAGCAGGAGGAGGAGCCCCCTGGCCATGGCCCAGCCTGCTGTGCCCTCACCTGCAGCTCGGGCTTTCCTCCCATCTGCAGCAGGCAGTGAATTCCCTCCAGGATCTGATCCCGGCGGAGCCTGAGGAACCTTCCCAGGTCAGTGTCCGTGGCGGTTCTTTGGGATTCTGTCACCAGCACAGTGTGGGCAAGAGCAGCACAGTGCAGAGGGGTCAGACCTGGGCAGGGCAGAGCAGGGGGGAGTCAAAGCCAGAGCCTGAACCCCTCCCTGAGCAAATCTCTCCATAGATTTGGGACTCCCCACTGAGATTCCGTGTGGTTAAACCTTTCCTCTTACCATAGTGGTCAGGCAGATCAACTTCCACACACACCCCATTGTTTTTGCAATGCTTCAAAACCTGGAACGAAGAATATCCAGGTAATTCCTGACCTTTGGCAGTGCCAGGATATCCCCTCCTCCCCTACCTCCATCTCTAACCAGAGCTGATGTTCAGGGATAGAAAACCCCTGTATATTTTAAACCCAAGAACATACATTTACTCTGCCTTTACCCAAGAAAACTTACCTCTAAACCCTCAGATATCCATTCTCTGCACACAGATGGAGTTTTCCTAAAGCTTTTACCCAACAAAACTTACCTCTAAACCCCTCAGATATCCATTCTCTGCACACAGGTGGAGTTTTCCTAAAGCTTTTACCCAACAAAACTTACCTCTAAACCCCTCAGATATCCATTCTCTGCACACAGATGGAGTTTTCCCAAAGCCTTTGCCCAACAAAACTTACCTCTAAAACCCTCAAATATCCATTCTCTGCACACAGGTGGAGTTTTCCCAAAGCCTTTACCCACCAAAACTTACCTCTAAACCCCTCAGATATCCATTCTCTGCACTCAGGTGGAGTTTTCCCAAAGCCTTTACCCAAGAAAAACTTACCTCTAAACCCTCAAATATCCATTCTCTGCACACAGATGGGGTGGAGTTTTCCCCCAGTCTTTATCCACCAAAAACTTACCTCTAAACCCCTCAGATATCCATTCTCTGCACTCAGGTGGAGTTTTCCCAAAGCCTTTACCCAACAAAACTTACCTCTAAACCCTCAAATATCCATTCTCTGCACACAGGTGGGGTGGAGTTTTGACCAACAAAAACTTACCTCTAAAACCCTCAGATATCCATTCTCTGCACACAGATGGAGTTTTCCCAAAGCCTTTGCCCAACAAAACTTACCTCTAAAACCCTCAGATATCCATTCTCTGCACACAGGTGGAGTGGAGTTTTCCCCCACCCTTTACCCACCAAAACTTACCTCTAAACCCCTCAGATATCCATTCTCTGCACACAGGTGGAGTTTTCCCAAAGCTTTTACCCACCAAAACTTACCTCTAAAACCCTCAGACATCCATTCTCTGCACACAGGTGGAGTTTTCCCCCAGCCTTTACCCACCAAAACTTACCTCTAAACCCCTCAGATATCCATTCTCTGCACACAGGTGGAGTTTTCCCCCAGCTTTTGCCCAACAAAAACTTACCTTTAAACCCCTCAGATATCCATTCTCTGCACACAGGTGGGGTGGAGTTTTCCCCCAGTCTTTACCCACCAAAACTTACCTCTAAAACCCTCAGATATCCGTTCTCTGCACACAGATGGAGTTTTCCCAAAGCCTTTACCCACCAAAACTTACCTCTAAAACCCTCAGATATCCGTTCTCTGCACACAGGTGGAGTGGAGTTTTCCCCCAGCTGTCCTGCTCGTTGACATTGGCTCCCAGGGATATCAGGTCACTCACCATCAGGTGCTGGTTCTTCTCTGCTGCCAGATGCAAGGCAGTCTGAGCAGGGGAGAAGGGCACAGAGTTGGTGGGAGAGGCAAAAATGGGTTTAAAACAACAATGTGGGGAGTTGGGACTTGTGCTATTCCTCCCTCCCTGTTCCTGTGCCCCTTCTCTCCCAGGACCCCCTGTCCAAAAGGATGTTTGGAGCTTAACTGAGGCTTTGAAAGGTGTTTGCATGGGATAGAAAATGACTTTATTTCTGACACAATAACCTTCCTACCCGTTTCTCTGCATCCTTCTCGTTGATCTTATTTAGGGATGCAAATCTCTGAGCCAGGGCATAAGTCAGAGCTCTTCTTCCCTGAGCAACAGCCTTGTGCAGCAGCCTGGAACAGAACCCAGTTTGGAACAATTAGAAGGTAAAACAGCAGTTAAAACACTCAACATTAACAAGCAGAATGTCTCATAAAGCAGGAAATGTCCAGGGTGGCAAATGCCAGAATCTTGGGGGTATTTAAGCATTTATTTTGTCTTTATTAATAATGGAGTTGCTGATTTTTGTCTGCCAGGATTTCTTGCTCCTCCCTTGTTGCTGTTACACAATTCTTCTCCAGGAGCTGCTCCACAATTCCTTTGTGCTTCTGTCTGTGTTTGTACAGGGAAAAGAGTGGAAGATCCCAAAAAAACGAGAGAGGGGGAACCATCCACTTGCACTTAAATATTTCCAACCTGGAATGGAGTCCCGTGGGGACCTCAATGTCATCTGAGTGTTGAGTCTCACTGAGCTACTCAAAATAGCACAAATGTTTCTACCGAATTTCATTCCCAAAAAAGGGCTTTTTTTCTTGTAAATTGTTCTTGTAAATTGGTTTTTTTCTTGTAAATTTTCTTGTTCCTGCTGGAGGAAAAATTAATGCAGGTATTGACTTTATTTTTTTCTCCCCTTCTCTTGCAGCACGTTATTCTTGAAGACACCCAAGTAACTCTGGCATGTTGCTAGTTTTGTTATTTTATTGCTACTATTTCTGTATTTATATTTTATTATTTATTTGCTGTTGTTGCCCTGTCAGTAGAACTCAGCTTGCTTGGTGTAGTCCTGCCTTTATATGTACTTTTGAGGCTGTTTAAATACTTCATAGAACTCAGTTGTCTGGTGGAAATTTTGCATAAACAAGAGAATAGAAATGCCTTAATTTCTTAATCATGATTTATTTCATTCCTCTGTGAGCATTTTTTGTTTATTACTTAAAAATTAAGGAGGAAATATGGTAATAGGTGGCTTGGTGCAATTTCCTTAGTTACATTCTTGGTGGAAAATGAAGCCTAATTTTATTATTGCATTAGTATGAATAGAACATGGTACTCCAGGGAAGAGGACAGGGCTGTGCTCACCTTTCCCTGGGTGGAGTTATAAACATTTTAAATTGGGAAAGGGAATTAATCCCCTTCTCACCAAGACCAGGAAAGTTGCCAAGTCATGCCAAGCTTTCTGTCAGTCTGATTTGATCCAACTTCCCCAAACTTCCTCAGCTGCACAGAACCTAATTCCATAGTTTATATTTATTTTTTTATAAATAGCTATTTTCCCTATAAACACACCATTCTAGAAATACTGGGATTTACTGGGATTTACTGGGATCAGTAAAACCTTTGCTTTCTTTTTATATCCAGCCACTCCCAGTCCTTTGGGACTAGCAGGGTCTGTTTGGTTTTTACAACTAGTTAATAACCCCAGTAATTACCCTGTGAGTGTCTCCAGCATGGCCAAGATCTCTTTGGCTTATTTTTTCTCAGAAATAATTACTTATTTTGCTGATTTATATTTTCTTGTGAATACCTACATAGACCTCTCAGTCTTGCCTGTTTTAACACCCTGCATTTGTCCTGAGAGCAGCTGCAGCTCAGCAAAGACACTGGACACACAGAGCCTTTATGGTTTTACTCCCAGCCCAAAATTCTGTGTACTGAGGCAAGTCTGAGCTTCCCACTCAGCACAGAACCTTTGTTGGAGGTGTGCAAGAAACAGGTGAAGAACCAGGTGAAGTCAGAGCAAAGGCTCAGGAGAAGGGGGGGCCCAAGAAGCAGAAATCAGGAAATTTCAATAGAAATCAATGTGTTTCAGTAGAAAAATGGGAGACCTGTTGCCATTCTCATCAGGAGCAAGCAGCTTGTCAGCTGGGATGTTCCTCAGCAAACTCTCCTCCCTGTGCAGCTGGAACTGGAAGAAGGAGAGGGCAGAGAGGTCCTGCTGTGTGAAGGAAGCTGGGACCAGCTTCAGGTGTCCCTTGGTGTCTGCAGGGCCCCTGGGAGCTCCCATCCCTGCTGGGCTGAGCTGCGCAGGTGTGTCCTGGGAAGAGCTCCTGGAGAAGTCCCTGTGGGAGCTGCTGAGTGCCCCCTGCACCCACCAGCTGCTCTCCTCCTCCTCTGTCCTGGAGAACATCCCTGGAGAGGTTTGGTGGCCACCAGGGAAGGAATTCTCTGCCACTTCCCTCGGGGTTGGGTTGAACATTCTGGAGCAGCAGTTCTGGTGCAGTCTGGTGGGGCTGGGCAGCCTTTCCTTGCTCCCTGCACTTTCCCACCGGGAGCTCTGTGGATCCATGGAGAAGCTCTGTCCAAACCCAGCTGGCACAGCCCTCAGAGCCTCCTCCTTCTGCTGGCTCTTGTTCAGGTCCTCCTGCAGCACCTCCACCAGGATATCAAGGTCCTCCAAGCCTTTCAGCGTTTGCCCAACGTTCTGCTTACTCTGAAACAGCACCAAGAGCAGGGAGGGTGGAAATGGGGGAGGGAGAGCAGACATGAAGTGTCCTGTTCTCCCTCGGTGATGGAACAGGAATTATGCCCCAGGAGGCTGGCACAGAGGGGCTGAAGGAGCAGGAATTATGCCCCAGGAGGCTGGCACGGAGGGGCTGAAGGAGCAGGAATTATGCCCCAGGAGGCTGGCACAGAGGGGCTGAAGGAGCAGGAATTATGCCCCAGGAGGCTGGCACAGAGGGGCTGAAGGAGCAGGAATTATGCCCCAGGAGGCTGGCACAGAGGGGCTGAAGGAGCAGGAATTATGCCCCAGGAGGCTGGCACAGAGGGGCTGAAGGAGCAGGAATTATGCCCCAGGAGGCTGGCACAGAGGGGCTGAAGGTGTTCTGCATACCTGTCTAAGCTGCTTCTCTGTATAAGGGTGAGCTCTTCTCTTCTCTGCTGGAAAGAAAGGAAGAAACAAGTTGTTTAGAGTTGAGAGGGGAGACACACACAGGAGATCCTCCCACCAGAGGTCCTGCCCCAGGTCACCCAAAGGTGGTGGTGATGCACAGCTAACCTGCCTCTGTAATTTGAGGGGAGATGGGAACCGTGGGTTGGACTTGATGACCTCAGAGGTCTTTTCCAACCTAATTGATTGCATGGATCACTGCCCACAGGGGAGAGGTGGTCTGGCTCTTTGGGTACCCAACACTGATGATCCCACCAGCAAACAAAGCTCTTTTACCCCCAGAGGAGTTTCCAAACCTTTTTTCCCCGAGGATCCTTTGGTCACCATCTTCACTGATGAGGCTTCCTGAGGAGACAAACCACCCAACTCAGTTTGAGACACACTCAATATGAAGCCCTGGCAAATATTGTAACCTGAACCAAGTTAACTGTGCCCTGTGCTGTGTGTTTTCCTTGGCAGAATCTGCAGGTGACAGAATTCCAAGAGTGGGTGATTCATGGCAGGCTTATAAAGGTCTTTACATCAAACCAGGTATGTGGGAGCCCACCACCTCCTCGGGCAGGTTGTTCTCAAACCTCTGGTGCTGGAGGAATTGGTTCTTGGTCCTTCTTTGGTCTGTAACACCAATGGCATGGGGGGCTCCTGCTGCCACTCTCTCAAGCCCCCACCCTATACAAAATCTGGTATGTTCTCCACCTTCACCTAAAGCATTAATTTGGTGAGTGGAAGAGACAGGTGTGACCTCTCCAGGACCCTGGGAGTGTGGGGGGTGTGCCCCAAGATGCTGCAGCCCTGGGATTTTCCAGCCTCACCTTGCTGTGGGTTGGGTCCAAGCCTCTGGAGAGCCGGATTTTCCTCAGCAGTTCCCGCACTGGCATCCTCACTCTCACACCCATGTAGCGCTTCTGAGGGGGATCAGAGCTAAGTTCAGAGTCTGGAAAAGTCATAACATGAGGCTTAAAGTAGCACAATCCTCTGAGCTGGTGTGGAAGGGTGGGAGGATGAGGTCCCCCCGAGGGGCCACCTGTGATTCCAACGTTCAGCACCTCTGGTGGGGAATGGCCCTGCATGTTCCCTGCCTCTGGCTCCCCTTCTGCCTAACAATTCCTTTAAAGAATTCCCTCTCCCTCAAGCCCAGGGGATGCCACAGGGACTTAGAACATGTGTTTGCTCTTGGGGAATATGTCAGAAGAGTTCAGAGCTCTTGTCCCCCTCAGTCACGTTCTGCATTTCATGTGCTGTGGTAAATTTGGCTTTGCAGTTTCCTGCCCTGTGGTTTGTTCTGGTGTTATCAGTGGAACAATAAGGAGCACAATTGGTCCAGAACTGAGAGGGTGATGCTCTGGCCAGTGGCTCTCAGTGTGTTTGGATCCAAAGGGAAACAACCATTTTCTGTACTGAAATGAAACAGTTATTTGAGAATAAATCTCACTGCCCAAACAAGGTGCTCTTTGTCAAAACCAGCTGCTCTGGGATTGTTTGGGATGGTTTGTTAGACCTTCTTGCATCTTGTCCCTTTATCCCCAGACTTGAAAGACTTGCCCAGATTAGGAGCTTAAATGCTTTTGCTTTTGAAACACCTTTTATGTAACCCTTGTTTGTGTCGTGTGTGTCCCCCCACTCGAGCACAACCTTCCTCTTGCAGAATGCATTCAGTAACTTTATAAAATGACAGATTTAATGTGGTAGATCAGGGTCTTCCCCAGCTGGTTAGCACAGAAAATACACCGTGGGGAAAGCCACTGTTCCAAGGAAGGGCAAGCTTTGGGAATCAGAGCGTGGGATAGGGAGCAAGGAGTCATCCAGCAGCAATCTGGCTGGAGAAGGGAGAAGCTTCTCTCCCCAGCACAGGGAAAACATCATTTGTGCTTAAACTCACTGGCATTAACACAGCACCCTGAAGTGCAAATTGAGTTGGGAGAGCAGATCCCACTGCTGGAGAAACTGGTGCTGAATGAAACAGGAGGTGCCTGTGCCAGCACTCCCCACCAAGCCCCTGTGAGTGTGCCCTGCTGGACTCTGGCTCAGCCCTGCAGAGCCCAGGGATGGCAGCAGGGCACCTCCCAGGGCAGGGTGTCTCTGGGCAGGCAGCACTGGCATGGGAACCAGCCACACGAGATGGGGGTTCTTGTGGTGTGCTCCTGTTTCCCTTCCCTGCTCCGGGCAGTGGGAGCTGCCACCCCCCAGCAGGAGGATCCCAGGCAGCAAATGGGGACTTTGGAATACAGATGGAATTGTTGGTGTGTGCTGAGAATGCTGGAGTTTCTCAGTGTTGGGATCTCATTTCCCTTCCCTTCCCTGCCCTGGGCAGTGGGAGCTGCCACCCCCCAGCAGGAGGATCCCAGGCAGTGAATGGGGACTTTGGAATACAGATGGAATTGTTGGTGGGTGCTGAGATTGCTGAAATTGTCAGTGTTGGGATCTCATTTCCCTTCCCTGCCCAGGCAGTGGGAGCTGCCACCCCCCAGCAGGAGGATCCCAGGCAGCAAATGGGGACTTTGGAATACAGATGGAATTGTCAGTGTTGGGATCTCATTTCCCTTCCCTGCTCCGGGCAGTGGAAGCTGCTGCCACCCCCCAGCAGGAGGATCCCAGGCAGCAAATGGGGACTTTGGAATACAGATGGAATTGTCAGTGTTGGGATCTCATTTCCCTTCCCTGCCCCGGGCAGTGGGAGCTGCCACCCCCCAGCAGGAGGATCCCAGGCAGCAAAGGAGCCTTTGGAATACAGATGGAATTGTTGGTGTGTGCTGAGATTGCTGGAGTTTCTCAGTGTTGGGATCTCACTTCCCTTCCCTTCCCTGCCCCGGGCAGTGGGAGCTGCCACCCCCCAGCAGGAGGATCCCAGGCAGCAAAGGAGCCTTTGGAATACAGATGGAATTGTTGGTGTGTGCTGAGATTGCTGGAGTTTCTCAGTGTTGGGATCTCATTTCCCTTCCCTGCCCTGGGCAGTGGGAGCTGCTGCCACCCCCCAGCAGGAGGATCCCAGGCAGCAAATGGGGACTTTGGAATACAGATGGAATTGTCAGTGTTGGGATCTCATTTCCCTTCCCTGCCCTGGGCAGTGGAAGCTGCTGCCACCCCCCAGCAGGAGGATCCCAGGCAGCAAAGGAGCCTTTGGAATACAGATGGAATTGTTGTTTCTCAGTGTTTAACCGACCACTGAATAATTAGAACACTGAGACCTCACCAAACACCATTTCTTAGACTGTGCTAGAAATTCAGACAATTCCTCTTTTTTTAATGAATTATTTACTATTTGTAGAGTATTTTAAAGGCTTTATAAAAACCCACTAAAATTGCTAATATATTGTCATCTTACATGGTTTTCCAGTAAAAAACTGCCATATGATGGATGAGACTACATGCCCTGATGTATCCTAGAAACAGAAGAGCTCTGCAAAGACAATGATTCACCAAACACACCTTCATGAGACTTTGAAAAGTTAATAACTCAGAAGGTCTTATCTATCACCTTGCTGTTAGATCCAGAACTAACCCTGCAATTCAGGATGTAAATGAGCAGCAAAACTCTGGAGCTGGACAGAATGATGGAATATTGAGCATCCTTTACAAACACAGGCATTTCTGAGCTCAGCAGCAAACCCAACAAACCCAACCAAGGCTGGGCAGGAGAAGATGCTGGATGAACTCTCCTGGCACAGGAGTTTTGTGCTGGCACCAGAGGAGCCCCTTCAAAGCTTCATCACTTCATAAAAGAGGAAGGAAAAAAGGTAGGAAATGTGAGTAAAGGTTTTCTCTTACCAGCAGGAGCTGCCACCCCTGGAGGGTTCCGTGGGGGAGGAGGACACGGCTGGGGACTGGCAACATTCAGCTCAGTTAATCCAGAGTCTGGCAGGGATGGGCTCTGCTGGAAACAGCCCTTGGGACTGGCAGTTTCCCCAGGCAGAGGAGAGCCCTGGCCTGTGCTGTAGACACAGAGTTCATTTTCCCCCCTGGTTTGGTTCACCAGCAGCTCAGGACTCATGCAGGCTGTTTGCAACATTTCCACTGTGTGTGCAGAGAAAGATGAAGAAGAAGAGGGCAGGAAAAAATCCCCTTGTTCGTTGTGTTTAACAAAATAATAATAATTTTAAAAATTTTTAAAAAAATCAATCCAGTTTCACACTGAGCCCATGGTGATTGCATGAGATTCTCCAATGTGATCAGCCACTGGGAGCTGGATGCAGTTTCCCTCTTCTCTTTGGAGCAACAAGTTCCAGCAGTTGCAGAATAAACCAGCCTTGGAATCCCAGCAGGCTCTGGAAGCAGCTTTGGAGAGTTTCTTGGCTGCAGTTCCCTGCTCTTTATACTCAGGTAAGGTTTGGAGGAGTCAGCCTGGGAAGGCTCCACCCTCTTTCCTAACAATCCTCAGCAGCTGATGAAGAAATTACTTTTCCCAGGAAAAGCTTAACTACGAGTTGGAAAATAGTTTTTCTTAATGCATGGAACAGAAAAATCAAACTCTGGCTGAGTTACTGCAAAATGCACGTGCAGGGAAAGCAGCCCCTGACCTGGAGTAGTTGATAGGACTGTGCAAACTGATCCTGGGGTAAATGTGCTGGAAATTCTTTCCTCAGCAACAGCTTTCAGATGGGACAGAGTTAGTTTTCTTCTTGGAAGCTGCTACAGGGCTGTGTTTGGGGTTTAGCCTGAGAATGATGTTCATGCCACAGTGTTCAGCTGTTGCTCAGTGGAGTTCACCCTAAATCGAGGAGTTTTCAGTGAGGAGGTGCATAAGGAACTGTGAGGGGCTGAACTGGGCTGTGCTTCACTTGCCTTAATCAAGGTTTATTTATCTCTCTCCCCCTCTCTCTCATTTCCATTACTATTTATTATTGTTATTTATATTTTTATTATTTGCTTTATTTCAGTTATTAAACTCTTCTTATGTCAACCCACAGCTTTTTTGCCATTCCACAGGTCTCCTCCCAGGGGATGTGAGCTGGTGCCTGGGGGGTATTTTATTCCTGGGGGGTTAAACCATGACAACTGGATATAATTCTTGTAGGAAGTCCATTTCTTTGTCACAGGGAAACCTCAGTCTCAGCTTTAAACTCCATTCTCATGCCCCTGGGAAATGTATTTTGTTGTACCATCCTGTGGGCTCTGCCATTTCAGCTCTACAAGCAGATATCTCTCTCAGTTATCTAGTTTGGAGAAGAGATTACAATGCTTATCAAATGCATCTGGAGTGTCCTGGAAAGCATTCCAGCTCTGCTCCCAAGAAATCTCATCCTATGTATCAGTCTGAGCAGCCAGACCTTCTGGGGCACATTTAAAGAGCAATATTAGATCTGTGTTTTAGTTTAACGTGGGCAGTGACTCCTCTCTCTGACCTGCACAACCCTCTGTCTCCTGCTCTCCCTGCACTGGGAGTACCAACTGCAGGCTCAGGGACGTTGAAAGGAGTATTTAGGTATTGATGAAAGGAGATTGGAATCAGGAGCTGCTCTGCATTGCAGAGGCACTGGGAGGGCTCTCTCCTGGCTCTCTGCCCCACAGATCCTCTGTCTAGTAAGGGAAGTGCCTTTGGAGCTGGAGAACATGGACAGGGCTGGTGCCCCCCCAGCCTGGCAGGGCTGCCCAGGACTCACCTGCCAGGGCAGGGCAGCTCTGTCTGCTCCTGTGGGACCCACAGGGCTCTGCAGGTCAGAGACACAGGGAGCCAGAGTTCCAGTCTATTGTAACCTGTTTGCTTAAGGGGAAGGGACTGGTTAAAGGAAATTTCAGAAGTTAAAAGGTTGTCTCTCTTTCTGATATCAAAGTGATGACAAGGAGTGTCTGTTTTTAGCTAAGGGCACGTTCTGCTGCTTGGGTAAATGTTTTCCTCCCTTTTCAGCCCCTTTGCCTTATTGATTGTGGGGGTCTAGGCCAGTTCCCCAGGGACAGGGAACTCTGTTATTCTGTAGGAGGTTCAGCAGGATGAGGCACCAGCTCAGGAACTCCTCTGCACTGGCTTAGGTGGGAGAATTTGGCCAAGTGCAAACAGGAAATTGCTGCAATGAGTCATTGCATTTATGGGGCAGTAAATCACAGCAGAGATTTCTCATCTTTCTATTCTCTTCCATATTTCCATCTGTTGAATATTTTTCGCTGCTTGTTTAGGATCTGTGATTGCACCCACAGGAAAATGGGAATGAGCCTGGTTTGATGGCACACAAAGGACCAAAGGAGAAGGGAAGCAGCTTTTCCAAACTAGCACCAAACCCCTTGGAATGTGGCCACTGAAAGGACTGAGCTCCAAGGCTTTGCATTTGTTTAACTGGGAACCTTGTGACTCTCCTGCTTCCAACCCCAACAGGTACCTGATATTTGAAGTGAACCCTTTGTTGCTCTAATTTCAAATAGCTCTTATGAGTCTTATTATACAAACAAGCACTGCTGAGTATGAGCTGTCCATTTCCAGCTTCACCTCTGACTGTTCAATAGCAATTTTCAGTTTGGACCCTCTAATAATGTTGCCTCATGTCCCTTTGTATCCATCAAGGCAGGGCAAGTTTCAGCATGAACAGCAAGCAGAGAGATCCCAAATAGGACTTTCTAGGATTTGTAGATGCTCCTTCAGTTGGTACCTCTTGATTCCCACAGCAATGGACAGAACTATTTAGTTTATTACCCACTGAAACTGGGGCTGGGAAAAGGATTTTCCACCCAGGGGTGTAGAATATATTCATTATCTTCCACAGTTTTAGAGAGTTCTGCTTTTTTAACTATTCTATGAAATGGAGGCAATTTCAAGCATTGAAGGTGTAAGAAATGAGGATATGAGTGTGAATATTTGGGTGAAGTTCTTCAGTGACAACCATCTGGGGAAGGGGGGTGAGGTCAAGCCCAGGTTTGGGCATAAACAGCTGTCTGAGCTTTGAGGGGAGACAGGTTTGCACTTCCCACTCCTTGTGGGAAAATCTGCACGCCAGCCCTTTGTGCTGGGGGAAATTCTTGCTCCTTTGTAGGTATCCTGTTGGAATTACTGATCCACTGAATTAGGAATTCTGATTATGGGTGTGAAATTTCAGCAAAACCAGCCGTGACCACCTGGAGGTTCCCAGGGAATAACTGGCATGAAAGTAGGTCCTCTCCAAGCCAATCCTGAGGGCAGCTCTGCAAGTCTCTCTCTGCATGTGAACCTTCAGGTTGTGCTGCCAGAGGGTTGAACACTCCTTGCCTGCCTGTGGATGGAGGGGGATGCTCTCCAGCTCCCTTCATCCCTTGTTGCTACATGTCTGTGTGCACACACCCACTGCAGTGGCATTTGCTGGGGAAGGTGTTGGCCTTTCCCTTTGCAGGCTCTTGCTTTGCCAGCTCTGAACTCACCTGACTACGAAACTCAAAGGATTCCTTTATTAATATTCTCTTTTGCATACGGAGGGATTAGGGGGTGGTGGGATTTGCATGGATGCAGAAAGGCAGCAGGAGGCTTTTCTCTGCTTTCAGTGTCTGATTGGATTACAAATAAAATAGCAAGGATTTCAAAGCTCATCTTTAAAGAGAATTATGCATATAATTCCCTCTAAAGCTGAACACCAGCCTGTGTAAAGAGAACCTGCACTAAATGGGTGAGCAGTAATTTAAAAGGCTGAATAATGAGGCTGTAACAAATTCAGAGCTGGTGTGGGTCAGGCCTGGGTTGTCCTGCCTGGCTCTGCTCCCAGTGCCAAGTGACAACGATCCTGGCAGTGGGATGTGCACTGAGCCTGTGCTGGCACTGCAGTGGGCTGGGACCTGTTTTGCCACACTCTTCATAGCAAACATGGCAGAGACAGGGCACTGGGCACCGGGGGGTGGCTGCTGCCAGGGTCCTGTGGGTGATGCCCCCAAAGACACAACTCCAAGGAGAGCTGGCAGTGCTGAGCAAAGGAACCTGGGCAGCTCCAGTCCCTTCCACAGCTGAGATATGAACTCTGTGTACTCCCTGTGCAGTGCAGAACTGCTCCAAGGCAAAATGGTTTGTCTTGCTGCAGCCATTCTGCTCTCCTCAGGATGCCTCTTCTGGTCCTGCTGTCCTGCTTTGCAATGGCTTTGAAATATTTGGGTTTGTTGGGTGGAAGATGATGTGTTTTCACTTAGTGGTGGTGATTTTCTTTCAGTGACAATTCCATGCTCTGCTGTCCCTTTAGGTGACAGAAATCAGAACATGGCACATGGACAAGGTCACTCTTCACATGTTGTGCCTTCCCAGTGCATTCCACTTTTATTTGGGTGTGCTGGATGATGTCACCTCATCTGTGACCACCTTCCCTGAGAAGGGAGGTATCCAAAGGGTTCCTGTTGGTTTGCTCAGCTCCAGGAGGGTTTCCCTCTGTCCTGAGGAAGTCACACCACTGGTTCTGTACAGGCTGCTGTGTCTCCCCACCCACTGCCCACAGTCCATGGCCTGAGGGCTGCAGGCACCAGAGCCTGTGGAACAGCCTGAGGTCTGCAGAGCCATCCTCGCTGTGGAGGACGAAAATACCAGGAGAGTGCAAGTGGGTCACAGCTCTACTGAATTACAGAATCAGTGAGGCTCCAGAATACCTCCAAGGTCATCAGACCCAACCTTGGACTGACCTCCACCTTGTCAACCAGACCACAGCACTGAGTGCCATGTCTAGTCATTTACTGAGCACCTCCAGGGATGGTGACACCACCCCTGTCATGGGAAGCCCATTCCAGTGGTTATAGCCACCCTTTCCATGAAGAAATTCCTCCTGATGTCCAACCTGACCCTCCACTGGCACAGCCTGAGGCTGTTCCCTCTCCTCCTGTCCCTGTTCCCTGGAGCAGAGCCCGACCCTCCCCAGCTCCCCATTCCTGGCAGGGATTGCAGAGCCAGAAGGTCCTCCCTGAGCCTCCTTTTCTCCAGGCTGAGGCCCCCCAGCTCCCTCAGCTGCTCCTCAGAACGTTTCCCCTCCAGCCCCTTCACCCCAGAGGGGTTGTTGACAATGTCATTGTCACTTTCTGCGTGACTTCTGTTGTTTCATTTCCAGGACCTGTCTGTGCCTGACTCATCTGCAGAGTCTCTCCATGGTTACCTCCAAATGTTTGCCTTGGACTCCGAGCTCCCCAGGGATGGCACAGCTGGCATGTTCAGACTGGGTTTCCCTGCCTGAGATACTCCACCATGATGGAATCTCTCTCCTTTTGGGCTGTTTGACTTGGTCACCCTCAGACATAAACCTGGACATCTTCCAGGCTGCCTGTGCCTCTTCAGACCTGGACAAGCAAAGCTGCTCCTCCTGTAGGACACCAGTTTCTGGGGCTCTGGTATAGAGTGATCAGGAGCTGCAAATTGTTGAGGACACCCAGTTGTCTCCTGTTCTTGAGGAATTGCAGGTGATCAGGGTTGGAGAAACTCTTTTCTTCTGCCTGGTTTTCACACCTGGAGGTGGGATTTGGTTTCCTCTCAGTAAAGCTCTGAGAACCATCAGCCTCCACTCAGAGGGACGTGGTTGTGTGACCTTTGGTGTTCTTCTGGAATGGTAAGTAAGGACAGAACTCCGAAATGTGGAAGTGGTTTGGGGTGTTGACCTAAAACTGCCTGACCTGATCCCTTCTGTGAGGCAACAGTGACCTCCCCTGGGCACGGATGAGCTGTCCCTGCTTTGTGTTTCTCCTCCATTGACTTGGCAGATCCATGATGGAATCGATCACCCAATCCCAAATGACATGAAACACTTCTCAGCTTTCCAAATAACTAACCAAGCCTGAGCTCAACCTTGTTTATTAATCAGTTTTCTGCCAGAGATTTCCACCAGTCCCTTCCTGCACAAATACCCAGCAAATGGAAGGGAGAAGCTGAAATTTAGAGGCCTAATTGGCATAGAGAGACAAAAGGGATAAATCTGATTATTTGGAGCATTGTGGGGATTCTTCCTTTGGGTTCTTCTCACTTGAACTAATTTTTCAGTAAGAAAGTTGGGGTTTTCTTTCAGGCAGATTTTAAAAAGGTGTTGCAAGCAAAAAAAATCAGATTATTTCCTCTGTTCTTTGGTTTGGTTTTTGCCTCCTCTTTTCTGTTTTCTTTGCCAAAGGAAACCTTTAGGAAACATTCTGGAGCCTGGGTTCAGAAGCAGCTCCCCCAGTGCTGAGTGTTTGCAGGTGCTGCTTTCTTAGCAGAGTTCAGTCCTTCCCCCGGGGGTTAGAGAGGAAACTGCAGCCCAGGCTGCTCTCACATGGAGCTGATGGAGCAAAACCTGCTGGTGGTTGACAGCAAACCCTTTGCTGAACTGTGGAGGGGAATAATTTAGGTTGGGTGGTGTCAGAGTGGAAGCTGCAAAACTTGGTGTGCAGGGGCAGGCTGGGGCAGGTCTGAGAAAAAAAATCAGAAAGAAATTCTTTGCAGAGAGAGAGCTCAGGCATTGGAATGGGCTGCCCAGAGAGGGGGTGGATTCCCCATCCCTGGAGGTTTTTCAGCTGAGCTTGGCCGTGGCACTGAGTGCCATGATCTGGTAAAGGGACTGGAGTTGGACCAAGGGTTGGACTTGATGATCTCAGAGGGCTTTTCCAACCCAATCCATTCTATGGATGTGGCACTGAGTGAGAATCCACCATGTCTTCATCCAACCATGTCTTGATCCAACCCTACTGTGATCACCAGCCCAGGCACTCCGTGCCCTGGGCTGGTGATCACAGTGGGGTTGGATCAAGGGTTGGACTTGATGATCTCAGGTCTTTTCCAACCCAACTGAGAAGAGCAACGAGGCTGGAGAAGGGACTGGATGTGGCACTGAGTGTCCTCTGAAACACCTCTAGGGACAGAGAATCCACCATGTCTTGATCCAACCCCACTGTGATCACCAGCCCAGGGCACTCCGTGCCCTGGGCTGGTGATCACAGTAGGATTGGATCAAGGGTTGGACTTGGTGATCTCAGAGGTCTCTTCTAACCCAACTGAGAAGAGCAACGAGGCTGGAGAAGGGACTGGAGCACAAGTGCTGTGGGGAGAGGTTGAGGGAGCTGGGGGTGTTCAGCCTGGAGAAGAGGAGGCTCAGAGGTGACCTCAGCACTCTCTGGAACTGTCTGAAGGGAAGTTCTGGCCAGGTGGGGGTTGGTCTCTTCTCCCAGGCACTCAGCAATAGGACAAGGGGGCACGATGGGCTCAAGCTCTGCCAGGGGAAATTGAAGTTGGAGAACAGAAAGAAATTCTTTGCAGAGAGAGTGCTCAGGGATTGGAATGGGCTGCCCAGAGAGGGGGTGGATTCCCCATCCCTGGAGGGTTTGAACCTGAGCTTGGCCGTGGCACTGAGTGCCATGATCTGGTAAAGGGACTGGAGTTGGACCAAGGGTTGGACTTGATGATCTCAGAGGTCTTTTCCAACCCAATCCATTCTATGATTCTATGAATATTCTATTTGCAAACTCCCCCTGCTCTGACATGCACAGAGGGTTTGTTTTTCATACAAATAACCTTTGGGTGGTGGAAAAGGATTTTGAATCAGCACTTTCTGATCCTTGTTGGATGCACATTTGGACTCCCTGAGGTGTTTGGGGGATTTCTGTGCAGTTGTTTCAGTTGGAGCTGAAAGCACTGGGAAAATGCAGTAATGGGGGTTGGCTTTTAAAAACCATTTTAAAATAGTTTTGCAAACGTGAAATCGAATTTTAGGAATTTGTTAAAAAAAAATCCAGTTTAATAAAGCATTTAGGACCTGACCTAATGAGCAGTGACTTCAGGGAACCAAACCAGTAAGTTGCTCTCAATGTGCACTGTTTGACTTTCCCTCAATGGTAATTTATTTGTATCTGATTTCTCAGCATCCTTTTAATTTGTGACAAGTAAAAACCAAAAACAGGTCAACAAAATAGAGGGGGGACAACGTAAAATGTTGTCCTTATATCCCAAATTGTGTCACTAGATGGTGCTGGGAATTAGAGCTCGGCAGCAGAACCCACGTCAGACACCAGCAGGGAAGGGAAATGCAGAGGAGGGTGTTGAACTCTCCTGTTGCAGTAAATCTGATGCAGCAGGAGGATGTGTGAGGCTTTCCCTGGGCTCCCAGTCTTGGTTTTAAATGGGCATCAGTGAGGAATATGAAAGAAATAGAATTTTTTTCTTGCTTTTCCCTCCCTGAAAAACAGAGGACTCAAATATTGGTGTTGTTTTTTTGGACTGTGACTGTTCCACCATGAGCTGTAACCAAAATGTGGTGGAAGGGACTGGGAACTTCCAGAAATGAGGCTGGTTTGGGTCCTGAGTCAGAACAGTGCAGATGGAAGCCCAGGGAAAATATTCATCTCAGAGGACTCCTGGAATTAAATGAGAGTATTTAGGGTTAATTATTAAAGCAATCCATGAGTGGGGATGAGGAAACAAAAGCCCTCCGTGCATTTTGCCCTTCTGAAGAAACACTGAAAGGCACAACCAACAATGGGTTCTGCTCTGGGTCGAGTTTCAGGAGCTGTTCCCAGCCAGGCAGGTTGGATTTCATTCCCAGGGGCCTCCAGCCAAACCCTCAGCAGGGAAACGACTCCCACCCAGGGCAGCCCCACCAGGAAAGGCAGGAATTGTTCTATACAGGCACAAAAATGCTGTTTATTCTGTTTATTCTGCCTGCCTAGAGCTGCTTTGCTGAGACACACCAAGCCCCTGCCCTGAGCATGTATTTCTGTGGAGATACAGAATTAATTCTGAGTATTTACAGCACTGGGGAAGGTCAGAGCTGCTGGATTATTGTCATTGGGTGTGGGATTATCCTGAAAAAGGAGTAAAAATACTGTTATTCCTCATCCCTGACCTCAAACAGTCGCTTTGCAAATGGAGAAATAATTCTGATTTAAAAACCAACAATAAATAACAAATTTCCCTGTAGGAATGGAAGGCAGGAATTTCATGGGATTCTGGTTGGCCTGAGAGGACAAAGCAAAAATAAAACAACCCACTCCTCTGGTCAGCAACCAAGTTCATGATACCCAAAGTTAACCCTTAATTCTGAAATCCGATCCAGGCATTTCTGTGCTGATCTCTGGATAAAAACACCCTGAAAAACAACTCTGGAAAAGCTTCCAAGATTGCTGAGCTCTTTTATTTGCTCAGTGCTGTGGACAGCGTTGCTTTGGGGCTTTCTGCAGGGATGGGGCAGCTGCTGTTTGTCTGAAAATAAGGAAGGACACCTTGTCCATCCAGGGCTGAGCAAGGGGCTCAGTGGCATCAGGTTCCTTTGTAGGGGAATGAATTAATCTGAGAGTTGGTGTGTGCAGTTTTAACAGCCAGACCCTTCTGTTTGCTTAAGCTTAGGCACCAAATTCGAGGAGAAACCTCCCAGTCAGACAGGGCTGTTTGAGGAGTTCAAATTGCTGCTCCTGAGTAGTTGCATTTTACAGAAATGTGTTTGTTGCTGATAGGAGAGATTTGCTGAGGATTATTCTTGCTGTAGCTCCTGTCATTTGCTTGAGCCAGGAGTAAATAAAAGCTCTCCAAGGCACCCTGAGAGGCTCAGACTCCCTGACCAAACCAGTCCAACCTGGGCACTGTCTGGGTTGGTTTCTTGGCACGTGTGGCTCTTTTTCCTTGGGCACAAGTTCCCATGGAGTGTCAACATATTCCCCTCGTTGGGAGTCAGGATTTCATTGGCATAAATCAGTGGTGTGGAGTCTGACCCAATTTCTGACCCAATTAGACCTGCATCTAATCCTTCTCTCTGGGGAAATTCCCCACCACTTCCTTCTGTTTAGCTGCTGCCCCCAAAATTTCTGCCCTGAGAAGGTTGAACTCTTTGGCATCAGAGCCCCTGTCCCTGCCAGCAAAGTGCTTTCACTGAGACAGAGGAAATGGGAACACAACTCCACAATGTGATATCTTGGAGTTTTAGGGCCATGCTGGAGTTCCCTTGGACAGCAGAGACCAGAGAATGGAAATGCCACCAAGAAAAATTGAGTTCTCACCATCCAGAAGGTTAATGACTCACTTCAGACCACAGACTGAGCTGCTTTCATTGGGGAATCAATTCCAGCAGGACTTTGCTAATTGAGCCAATGCTTTCCTGCATTGAACATTCCCAAAACTACACTTATCAAGGAGCAGATGATGCAATTTTCTGGGATGTGGAACTGGCTGAGGGTAAGTTTGAGTAGGGAAATGAGAAAATGCAAAAATACAGGTGTTGCCTGGAATTTGCTCCTCCTTGTCCAGGGTTAAGAGGCTCGTGGAAAAGCAGCTCACACAAGGAGATCTTGCTTTAAGAAAAGGAAAAGAGGAAAGGATTAAATATTTACCTAGTCAGAGAAATGCCAATTGCCAGATTAAATATGCAGGTTCTTTGTTATCATTCCAGTGATTCCAGAACAAAAAGTCAGAGCTGAAGGAGGAGCAAATACCTGGTACAAGATTTCCACCTGTGCAAAGCAAGAGGAGACTTGTTCTCTCTGGAGAGCAGTGACCCCCTAAACCACTGGGAGTGTTTCTCAGTCCTTCTGCACCTTTTCCTACTTCAGAGCCATTATTTTACCTTCCTGCCACTTGTATGTACTAAAGCAGTTCCTGAGGAGAACCAAACTATTTAAAATGTCCAGGTAATTTCTGCACTAACAGAACCCACTGCAATGTGTGGACCAGGGATGGTCAGAGATCCAGTTCCTTGCAGGACTGAATTTTAGAGAGTGACCTGGAGACAAGACTCTTCATTCCTGGTCTGTAGGGTGGGAATTTGGTTTCTCTTTTGAAAAACCATCCCCTGAGTCCTCATTGCAGTAAAAGAGGGTTGCAGTAATTGCAGCTCGTGCCCTCCCTGCTGAGTCACAGAGTCACTCAGGCTGGACCTCCAAGACAAACAAAGTGTTTACGATACCATCAAACTGCTTCATTCCAAACCTGCTGCTCCTTTAACCTGTCAGGTCTTTGACCTGAAGACACTCTTCTCAATGTATGGATTCTTTGCATTCTTGGCATTCCTGAGGGCGCTGCTGTGCTTTAGGGAGAGGGGGATGATCTCTCCTTGCTCACTGTCTCCTGGGGGACACCCACCAGGGCAGGATTGAGGTCTGGGGGATGGTTTGGTGCTGCTGAAAGCTCTTTGTGCCATGCTCAGGAAGGATGGGGATGTGCAGGATTTCAATTAACCCTCCCCTGCTGACAGAGCCTGTGTTTGGTGCCAGCTGCCTCCCCCAGGTTCTGGCTGGCACAGGGCACAGAGGGCTTGGTGTGCCCTGGGGGAAGGGGTTTGGCTGGTGCTGAACTCAGAGCTCTGGTCCCAGCACTGTGTGAACCTGCAGGAAGGTCTTTGGTCCCTGTGGCTGAATTTCTTCTGCCTTGAAGTCAGGATCTGTCAGTTAAACATGGAATTCTCAGCTGGTCATACAATTCCATTTCCAGTCAAGACAGAGCCATCCTGGGGATTCACCTGAACTCGGATGTGTTGCAGGAATTACCTGTTGGAAATTCTGTTTCTAAGGGCTGTGTCTTGGAATTTGGGTTTGGGTTTTGTTTTCTCTGAGCTCTGGGATACTCAAAAATCTGATCCTCAGCACCACAGGATTGGTTTGAGATTAACAGGATTAAAGAAACTTCAGTGTTCTCATATTTGGAGTCTATTCTTGAATCTTAAACATTCTCATTAGCAAGTACTTCCCTTGCAGTTTAAATCTCTGTGATTGGCCTTTCTTAATTAGAGATATTCTCTTACCCATTAGAGATATTCTCTTACCCACTTGATTCCAGGTGCTGGTTCTTTATTATGAATGTTAAATTCCAAAAATTAAATAAACCAGAACAGTGGGAAGGGGGGAGGGAAAGTGCCAATCTTGGCAGCTCAGAGCTGGCAATGAAGCACCACAGGAGGTATTTTGCCTGCTCAGTGTTTCACCCCCTTTTCTTGGGGGGTTTCCAGTTTGTTCCTCTGAGATTGAGCAAATCTGCCCCTTCCTGAGGGATGAGAGGTTGTTTTCAGGCTGAGCCAACAGGAGGGAGCTGCTCTCCATGAGCTGCCTGGGGCTGAAGACAAGGGGTCAGGACACAGCCAGAAAAATGCAGTGGTCCCCTCCAACATGCTGTGCCCTGCCCTCCTCTGCCTCTGGTGCAGCCTCTGTTAATTGTCAGCAACATTCTCCTCTCTCAAGGTAATGAAAGTTCTTGCAAAAGCTGTAAAATGATGACTTTGTGTGGCCCTGGGCCCAGTGTTAATGTTTTTGGAGGTTTAGTCCACTGAGCTCTTGCAGAACACACAAGGAACAGCCAAAGTCCCCCTCTCTTGGTGGCTGATGCTCCAGGGAAATTCCAGGTGGGAGGTGGCACAGCAGAGCCTCTGTCCAACCAACCCAAACAAGGAAAACAAAGCCAATCAACCCCCCAAAATAAAACACCCAACCAAATCCACAGAGCACCAAGGGCAGGAGTCAGGGATTCTCCCTTTTTGGCAGGCAGAAGGAAACTGAGTTGAATTAATGCCCTGACTTCCTCCTGAACAGATTTCTAGGCTTGGCTCTGTCCTTTGCCAATCCTTATTTTCCTGGGAATTTCTGCTTTTAACTTTTCTCCCAAAGTAGTAAAGGCAGGACATGAACAGGAATCTCTGTGGGTTACAGAGGATGGGCAGCAGGGCTGAAATGTCACTGGGGGTGAATTTAACCTGCTGATGGCACTGCCTGACCAGGGGGAACCTCCTGCCCCTGTTTGCCAAAGGGCTGTGATGGCCCAGGGTTGAAATCTCTGTGTGGCTGCAGGGAAATGATTTCAATCACAAATGACTTCACTTCCCACCATGAACTGGAGCTTTGATCCCAGTGGCACATCCCAAACTTCACCAGGCACAGCCTGAATGGGAATGCAAAATGTGTTTAGCACCTTCACCCTCCAGCCTTTCAGGGGAAAGCAGCACTGGTGGCTCTTCAGTCTCAGTACAAGAGGTAACTGTTGTCAACAGGGTTAAAATTCACAGGATGGCAACAAAAAATTGCTGTGATTGGGATCTCGGTGGGGAAGGACCAGAGAAGACACAAGAGCAGCTTAGGGTTGTAAACTAGTTTTAAAATAGTCTGTATTTTATTGTCTGTTGTGAAATGAGTCAATAATTTCAGTGGTACTCACTGTCTGATCTGTTGGAAGGAACTGATGTTCTAAAAAGCAGAATTTTTGCCCCATAACTACTGGGATCTTTCTGAGAGGTGTTAAACTCTATGAAAGAATTTGGGGAAGATGCACTTCCTTAAGAATTTTCCAGAAGCATCTTTCACAGAGAGTGGGAACAGCACAGCCCTCCTGGGGCCCTTCACTCCTCCATCCTGCCCTTGGAGCTCTGTGGGTTTGGGTTTTGTTTGGGGTGTTGTGGTTGGGGGTTTGCTTGGCTTTGTTTTCCTTATTTGTGTTGCTTTCTTTAACCCTGGAAAAGCTCGTTCGGTGGTTTAATGACAGGGCAGGATCGACTGCTGTGCTTGGGCTCTTTGAGCCTCACTTAGAGCTGAAATGTTCCACTTGGAGCATTGACAAAGCCTGGAAGGGAAACTGAAAACAAACTTTTCCTTACACAAAAATATTTATCATCTCAGTTCACCTGTTTGTTCCTGATGTCTCATTTATATCTGATTGTCTCTGATGTCCCATTTATACCTGATTGTCTCTGATATCTCATTTATATCTTATTGTTTCTGATGTCCCATTTATACCTGATTGTTTCTGATGTCCCATTTATATCTTATTGTCTCTGATGTCCCATTTATATCTTATTGTCTCTGTCTTAGCAGAGCAAACATCAGAATAATTGAGTCATAATATTTACCTGGGAAAGTCCACATTTCCCCTCCGCTGGGGCAACTCCAAATGGCAACAGCACCATCTGATTTGTTTTGGTTTTCGCTGATATTATCAGGGCAGAAAAGTCCATGCAAATGTGGGAGAGCCTCAAGCCCCGGCAGCAGAATGAAGGAATGAAGATACCCGGGCCCTGAGCTGGTGCCTTCGAAAGGTTGGGGGGTTTGTTTGTTTGGATTTTTTCATTATTTTTATTTTGTTTGATTGGGGTTTTTTGTTATTTTTATTTTTTTTGGGTTTTTTTGTTATTTTTATTTTTGGGGGATTTTTTGTTATTTTTATTTTGTTTAGTTTTTTGTTATTTTTATTTTTGGGGGATTTTTTGTTATTTTTATTTTGTTGGGTTTTTTGTTATTTTTATTTTATTTCGGTCTTTTGTTATTTATGTTTGTTTGGGGTTTTTGTTATTTTTATTTTGTTTGTTTGGGGTTTTTGTTATTTTTATTTTGTTTGGGTCTTTTGTTATTTTTATGTTGTTTGGGCTTTTTGTTATTTTTGTTTGTTTGGGTTTTTTGTTATTTTTATTTTGTTTGGGTCTTTTGTTATTTTTGTTTGGAGGTTTTTTGTTATTTTTATGTTGTTTGGGTTTTTGTTATTTTGTTTGTGTTTTTTGTTATTTTTATTTTGTTTTTTGGGGTTTTTTGTTATTTTTATTTTGTTTGAGGTTTTTTGTTATTTTTATTTTGTTTGGGGTTTTTTGTTATTTTTATTTTGTTTGGGGTTTTTGTTATTTTTATTTTTTTGGGATTTTTTGTTATTTTTATTTTGTTTGGGCTTTTTGTTATTTTTATGTTGTTCGTTTGGCTTTTTCTTATTTTTATTTTGTTTGGAGTGCCCTGGGCTGATGATCACAGTGGGGTTGGATCAAGATGTGGTGGATTCTCACTCAGTGCCACATCCATAGAATGGATTGGGTTGGAAAAGCCCTCTGAGATCATCAAGTCCAACCCTTGGTCCAACTCCAGTCCCTTTACCAGATCATGGCACTCAGTGCCACGGCCAAGCTCAGCTGAAAAACCTCCAGGGATGGGGAATCCACCCCCTCTCTGGGCAGCCCATTCCAATCCCTGAGCACTCTCTCTGCAAAGAATTTCTTTCTGCTCTCCAACTTCAATTTCCCCTGGCAGAGCTTGAGCCCGTCATGCCCCCTTGTCCTATTGCTGAGTGCCTGGGAGAAGAGACCAACCCCCTCCTGGCCAGAACTTCCCTTCAGGGAGTTCCAGACAGTGCTGAGGTCACCTCTGAGCCTCCTCTTCTCCAGGCTGAACACCCCCAGCTCCCTCAGCCTCTCCCCACAGCACTTGTGCTCCAGTCCCTTCTCCAGCCTCGTTGCTCTTCTCAGTTGGGTTGGAAGAGACCTCTGAGATCATCAAATCCAACCCTTGATCCAACCCCACTGTGATCACTCTGGCACGGAGTGCCCTGGGCTGGTGATCACAGTGGGGTTGGATCAAGACCTGTTGGATTCTCTGTCCCTGGAGGTGACTCAGTGGGGTTGGATCAAGACCTGTTGGATTCTCTGTCCCTGGAGGTGTTTAAGAGGACACTCAGAGCCACATCCAGTCCCTTCTCCAGCCTCGTTGCTCTTCTCTGGCCCCGCTCCAGCCCCTCAATCTCTTTCCTCAACTGAGGGGCCCAGAACTGAACACAACACTCAAGGTGTGGCCTCCCCAAGGCAGAGTCCAGGGGAAGGGTCACTGCCCTGGGCCTGCTGGCCACGCTAGTTTGGATCCAGGCCAGGATCCCATTGGCCTTCTTGGCCACCTGGGCACACTGGTGGCTCCTGTTGAGCTTCCTGTCCCTCAGTCCCCCCAGGTCCCTCTGCCTGGCTGCTCTCCAGCCACTCTGTGCCCAGCCTGGAGCACTGCAGGGGTTGGGGTGGCCAAAGGGCAGGACCTGCACTTGGCCTTGTTGAACTTCATCCCACTGGAATCAGCCCATCCCTCTGCAGAGCCCTCCTGCCTTCCAGCAGGTCGACACTCCCTCCCAACTTGGTGTCATCAGCAAATTTGCTGCTGATGGACTCAATCCCCTCATCTAAATCATCACTAAAGATGTTAAACAGGACTGGGCCCAACACAGACCCCTGGAGACACCACTGGTGACCAGCTGGATGCAGCTCCATTCACCAGCACTCTCTGGGCACCAAATTCCTGAAAACTCTGAATTTCTTCACCTGCAGTTGTGCTGCACTTGAACTCCACGAGACCCAAACTCTGGGCCCTCCCTGCCTGTAACTGGGCAGGAATAAATGATTTGAACAGTGTTTAAGGTGTAATCCAACCCCAGGGAGCTCTGGCCAATATGGAAATTCAGCCCTTCTGTCAACAGAAAAGCAACTTAAAATTCCTTCTTTGGAAATCACCTGGCCCTGTCTAATCTGGAAAGGAAAAGAGCCATAAAACAGCCACAACTAACTCGGAATGTTTGGGTTTGGGTCTCCCTAAAGGTGGGAGTTGCAGTTACACCTGGTGCTGGTGTAAAACTGGGCAGTTCCCACCATCAGCCAAAGAATTCAGGGGAATTTTTATGCCAGGGAATATCTGGGGGTTTAATTGGATGTTCAGACTTTTCAGTGACATAAAGGACATGGAGCTGCAAAGGCAAAACCACCTTAATTTTAATGCACAGAGAAGTTGTTTCCACTTTTGACCATTTGCATTGTCATTTCTCCTCATTTTCTGATATCTCTGTTAGAGAACACTGAAAGACAGAAGTAGGGAAAACCTTAATTAATGTTTTTCTGCTAAAAATTATGTTTTCTAATGATGGGGAAGAAAGAAACAATTGAATCTACCTTTGTTATAGTCTTGTTTTATTGGTTTTTTTTATTGATTCTGCATTTCACAGACTGGTGGGGTGAGAGGAAATCCTCAAGTTCTCTCTGCAGACCTTGTGCAAATTCCACTCTGGATTTCTGTTGGCTGGAGGAAAAGCTGTTCCTCTGGGAATCATCTCCTTTCACCAACCAGAACCAGCCCCTGCCAGGCCCTGTGCCAGGTGGGATGCCCAGAATCCCTCAGGATAAACAGGTGAGGGGGATGTGTGGCATTGGCAGAGGGGAATTGCAGCTCCACAATCTCTTCTAAGGGTTTTCCACAGTGACCTTTTCTAGAATATTTTCTAAACTCGTTGTGCATTTTTCCCTTGCACAGGAATCACACTCAGAAATGTCCATTTCTGCCTCTCTTGGCCTCTTTATTTTGATAAAATAATAGTTTCAACAACAACAAAAATCTATCTGAAAGCACAACTGAGTATGTGACTGTGATAATCAGGACACTTGAGGTTTCTGAATCTCCCCCCGGGTGTAATCCCCGAAGTTTATCAGATTTTTGGAGGTGCACAGTCACACAGGGCTGCCAAGACAGGGCAGAGCAGGAGCTGAGTGAATTCTGGCAGCCCCAGGTCACTTTGCAGCTGAGGATTCCTGAGGCCAAACTCTCTGGCAAGGTAAACTCTCATCATGAGTCTCTCCCTGGCTCAAAGCACCTTCAGAGGTGAAATTGTGTGGAAAATAAATAACTGTAGAGTGTGCAAAGCCACTGACAGGCGAACAAAGGAGACAATTAAATGGGAAATTAAATGCTTTCATTGGTTCTCCCACCAGAATCATCCAGTTCAATTAGAGCTGCTTTCTGTGCCTCTATTAAGTACAATAAAAGGTCACCCAGTGAGAGTTCCAGTCACTGGAGGGGAAGAGCAGAGAGTTTTCCCAGCTGGGTCCTCCAAAGGGAAAGTCTCTGCTTTGCCAGGGGACTCTCTGTGTTAATCAAATGCTTTGAGTGGAAGAAAATGCCTTTATCTCTCTGCACTGCAAGAGGGAAGAGAGAGAATACTCCAAAATGTGTAGAGAGGTGGATGAACAGCACTGAGTGCTGCATTTCACAAGGGAATTTTGAGCATTTTGCTCAGATTTCTTTGCTGCTGCTGTGGCTGCTGTTGATGAAATCCCGAAGATCTGCTGCATTTTAAAAGGCCATTTTTTTATTGGCATTAAATCAAAGCTTCGCAGGCAGAAATGAATAACAGACTTCCTGTTTTATAGAGAGTGTGTCCTGCAATGTGCCATAAATGTGGCAGCAGAGGCAGCAGCTCAGCTGAGTGTCCCTGACAGAGCTCAGGGCAGAACAACCCCCGGGTTTGCCCCAGGATGGAGCTGCTCCTCCTCCCACCTCTCTCTGCTCAGCTCCTTTCCAAACCTGTGATTTACTGGATGGAAAATGAAGGATTGAGGGGAAATGATGGTCTCTAAATTCTTTACTTTTTTTTACTGCTTTTTCCTCGATTTTCCTGTTCCCTTCCCAGCACTGGAGTGTCGGGGTGGGCACCAGCAGGTGGCGGGTTCACCCAACTAATCCCAACCTGTTCAGAGCAAATCTGTGTGTAAACACTGACTGCGAGGGGGGACAGCTTTTGTTTCTACCCAAATTCCAGCCTTGGCTTGTGCCTCCTTGCCCCTTTTGTGATGGAGTGTCAGGCCAAGGAGCTGCCAGTGGCTCCAAATCAGGGCTGGTTTGTGCAGTCCAGGCACAGGGACATCCAGAGCATCCAGATGTTGGGACCCACCTCTGCACCCAAAGCTGGCACGTGTCTGAGTGTCTGTCTGAGTGTGGCTGCTGAAACCTTTCCACTGAGATGCAGAAAGAGCAGATCACACCTCACTACACCCTGAGAGGGGTCCTGCTCAAAGGAGGGACTGTTTGAAGCACAAAAATGCTGGTTTGTTTCATGATATGAAGCTCTTCTCTCTCTAACTGTGCAAGGGAAGAGAAAGAAGCAGCTGAGTTTGTTGTTGTGGCTTCTTTTTAATGCCAAAATTGGTTAAAATACTGTCACAGTAGCCCCAATCATGGAAGGGGGTACACACAGAGGTTAGTTAATACAATATAAAGCTTTTCCCAATCCCCCTCTCTCCCTCAGCTTCCTAATTGAGTCCTTTCCCCCAGACCAAGCAGAGAGTTCAACTCCTGGCTGCAGAGATGGGCTGAGCCCTGGGGATGGTCCTGCAGGGAGAAAGAGCCATCTCACACCTCCTGCTTCTTGTGTCCTGGGAAAAGTAAACGTCCTGAGCTTTCTGAACCAACTGCACCCTCCAGGGGGGTTTCCCAGATGGCTGAGGGAGACCACAGCAAAGTAAATGCTGATGAAGCAATGGGAAGTTTTGTGTACACTCAGAGCTCACTCCAAGGCTATTGTTCTGCGGGGCTCTGCCCACTCCTCTGCAGCTCCTCATCACGGGTTTCAGGGGAAGACAGACACGAGGATGCTGCCAAACTGCTGAGTCCTCTTTCTCCTCGAAACTCTGGGGGCAAACGTGCTCAGAGAGTGCTCTCCACCCTCTCGTTCCAGAAGGTACCAGGCAATGGGGACTTGACTTTCCTTGTGACTCAGTAAGGGTTTAAGCTTTAACCTCGGTGACAGCATCGAGGTTCATGTTCTAAATGAATCAGGTCCGAGCAGCCTGGCAGTGGTTTGTGGCAGATCTGAGCTGATAGCTGAATATCTCGAGCCTGCTTCGAGCCCTGGGCTTGAAAATGTGCTGGTTGGTAAGTTTTGGCAAGCCTGGGCAATATCTGAGTGTGCCAGGAGGTGCTGCAGTCCCTGCTTTGCCCTGCTGAGTTGGGCACTGGGCCTGGCACTGTGGCTTCCCCAAGCATTAATGGTCCTGGTTGGGATGGGTTTCTGCCACTGTACGAAGTGAGTGTGAGCTCTGAGGTGCCTTTCCAGGACTTACCTCGGTGTGGAAAAGAGACATTCTCAGAAAATGAGTTTAATCTGAATTCATGTCAGCAGTAAGAGGAGTTTGGAATGAAAGCCAGTTCTGTGAACAGTGAATGTGGGTCGTGAGAAGCCTCACTGAGGTCGTGGCACACGTTTCTCTTGCTCTCTGGTTTTGCTTCTGGGAGGAGAAAGGGAGGCCACTAAAAACATCCTTGTAAGGACTCCTGCAAAACACACTTTGCTTTGCACAACTCAGCAAAGAGGGACTGAAGTCTTTGGGGCAACACTCCCCTGGCTTCTGTGCGGGACAGGGGAGAGAAGCCTGTTGGGGACTCCAGAGGGGACATGGCCCAGCTGTTTGTGCTGCTTTGCCCTCCTGGCTGATGGCCCCAAACTCCTCTGCTGGCTCAGGTTTCCCTCCCAGGGCCAGTCCTGCCACTTGCGTGAGGAGCATTCACTGATATTCTTAATCCTGTTTCCTCCTCGTGAATCATTTGAGACCTGGCTTTGATTCCTGTCACTGTCAGGTTTGTTTTTGGGGTGGCTCTGGCTGTGATTTCCCAACAGGTCACTCAGGTGGGTGCTTTGCCCCGTGTTGGGGAGCACAGGCTCTGGGAGCCAGAGAAGCACCAGGCTGGTGTTCCTGGGGGTGGAGAAGTTCCAGAGGTGCCTTCTCCTCTCAGCCCTGAGCAGCAGCTGCTTCAGCAGCCCCTCTGGGACACGTGGAAGGGGACAGGCTGTGTGGCTGCCCCCCTGCCAGCTCACCCAGGGATGCCTGAGGGAGCCTGATGAGAGCCACGGGCACAGTTTGAGCCCCCAGTGCAGAGAGAGGCTGCAGTGCCAGGGATTTCAGGGTGACAGTGCCATGGCAGGGTGCCCGTGGCTCCAGGTTGGCTCTGCAGGCAGCCATGGAATCCTGGGCTGGTGGGATCAGCACTGTCCTTGGTCCCCTTGCTGGCTCAGCTGGGGTGAGCTCCTGGAATCACAGAATAATTGGCATGGGAAGGGACCTCTGGAGATCCCCCAGTTCACCCTCTGCCCAGGGAGGGTCACCTGGAGCAGGTGACACAGGAACACCTCCAGGTGGGGCTTGACCTTCTCCAGAGAGGGACACTCCACACCCTCTCTGGGCAGCTGCCCCAGGGCTCTGCCACCCACACATCGAGTCCTTCCTCATGCTGAGGTGGAACTTGTGGTTTATTTAATTCATGGCCATTGCTCCTTGTGCTGTTGTTGGGTACCACCAAAAGGAGTCTGGCACCCCTTGGGGACATTCCTGCCTTTCTGCTGTCTCTCTCCCCACTGCAGTGTGGACACAGCTCGTGCTCTGGGCTGTTCTTCCTCTGCCTGGCTCAGAATGGAGCCACCAGAACGAGCCCAGAGCTCACTGACAAATCCCTGAGGGGAGGGAGAGGCTGTGGTGGGCATGGGGGGCGTGGGCAGCAGGCAGGGAGGGCAGGGACAGGGCACAGCAGAGCAGGGCTGAGACCACTGCAAACAGCTCAGGTGTTTAAGTGCTAAGGTGCTTTGGCTTCTTTTGTAAATCTGTCACATCTTGGAGCTTTGGAATAAACCAGATGATCTCCTGAAGAGCATAAAGGGCAAAAAAATCCTGGAAAGGGCTGTTCTAGTACTTGATGTGTGTCAGAAAACACAAGTGCTTGCTCATGGGAGTCTCTCAGTGCAGACAAATAGGGTTGGCTTGGATGTTTTAATTTTCTTTTTGCTTTAGATCTTGCTACTCTAGAACTGAACTTTCTTGAGGGCTTCACTTAGACATGTGTGCAGCAGTTTTGAAGGATTCCCTGCTCTCCATTGTGCCTGATGTGAAGCCTGGTCTGTAGGGGACCCTCCTGCTCTGTAGGGGACCCTCCTGGTCTGTAGGGACCCTCCTGGTCTGTAGGGACCCTCCTGGTCTGTGGGGGACACTTCTGGTCTGTAGGGGACACTTCTGGTCTGTAGGGAACCCTCCTGGTCTGTAGGGACCCTCCTGGTCTGTAGGGAACCCTCCTGCTCTGTAGGGACCCTCCTGGTCTGTAGAGGACCCTCCTGATCTGTAGGGACCCTCCTGGTCTGTAGGGGACCCTCCTGGTCTGTAGGGGCCCTCCTGGTCTGTAGGGGACCCTCCTGCTCTGTAGAGGACCCTCCTGGTCTGTAGGGGACCCTCCTGGTCTGTAGGGACCTTCCTGGTCTGTAGGGGACCCTCCTGGTCTGTAGGGGACCCTCCTGGTCTGTAGGGGACCCTCCTGGTCTGTAGGGACCCTCCTGGTCTGTAGGGGACCCTCCTGGTCTGTAGGGAACCCTCCTGGTCTGTAGGGGACCCTCCTGCTCTGTAGGGACCCTCCTGGTCTGTAGGGGACCCTCCTGCTCTGTAGGGACCCTACAGATCTGTAGGGGACCCTCCTGCTCTGTAGGGGACCCTCCTGGTCTGTAGGGGACCCTCCTGGTCTGTAGGGACCCTCCTGCCCTGTAGGGGACCCTCCTGGTCTATAGGGGACCCTCCTGCTCTGTAGGGGACCCTCCTGGTCTGTAGGGGACCCTCCTGCTCTGTAGGGACCCTCCTGGTCTGTAGGGGACCCTCCTGGTCTGTAGGGACCCTACAGATCTGTAGGGGACCCTCCTGGTCTGTAGGGGACCCTCCTGGTCTGTAGGGACCCTCCTGCCCTGTAGGGGACCCTCCTGGTCTGTAGGGGACCCTCCTGCTCTGTAGAGGACCCTCCTGCTCTGTAGGGGACCCTCCTGCTCTGTAGGGGACCCTCCTGGTCTGTAGGGACCCTCCTGCTCTGTAGGGGACCCTCCTGGTCTGTAGGGACCCTCCTGGTCTGTAGGGGACTCTCCTGGTCTGTGGGGACCCTCCTGCCCTGTAGGGACCCTCCTCTGTGTGACAGATCCATGCAGTGCCCCTGAGGTGGAGGTGGAATGTCCCAGGATGGGATCCTTGGAGGTCACGAGGGCTTTGGGATTTACACTGCCCAAGGCCTTCATCTCTAGCACTGAGAACACAGAAAAGCTGCATCATTTGTTCCCTATCAAAGCCAAGGTATGAATCAGAGCTGGTTTCAGAGGGTGACGTGGGAGGTGTGAGGCTCACACCAAGATTAAAAAACGAAAGAAGAACATTAAAATCACAGAGTTTATTGTGCCAGGCTTGTTTCAGTGGTACTTCTGGTACTAAGAAAAAGGTGATGCACTCCTTGGGAAGCACATGATTAGCATGAGTCTTGTACACAAGGCTGTCCCCAAAGGCTTGGCCTCTGCCCCCAGCCCTGCTGCAGGTCTGTGTGACCTTCAGCAAGGCAGTTTGATGGCCAAACATCTCCCAAACCTTCCAGGATGAGGAGATTCTTTTGGTTCTGCTGAAATAGCTCAGCACAGCCAGAAGGCTGTTGGGATTTAGGTGTCCCCCAGCCCTGGAGATGCCTCTTGTCCCCTTGGCTGTGCCCAGGGGGCTCCCCAGGGTGCAGGGGGATGTTCCTGAACTGAACTGGGGGATGTGATTCACACAAACTGCCTGGAGACCATCCAGGCCTTTCTGAGCTTTGGTTCTGGGTCGTTTCTTGCTTTGTTTTCCCAGTCAATGTCAAGCTGCAAAGTAAAGACTTGGGTTATAGAATTTGTAATCTGAAATAGCAAATCTTTCCCTGTCATGTGTCAGATCTTGTTGCCTCAAAGGAGGCTCAGCTTTTCATTTCCTCTACTCTCTCTCTTGATTGATTAGGAAACAATTATGAGAACCTTGGTTGTGTTCTGACCTCTCACTCAAACCCACAAGGCACAGGTCCATTTATTCATTTAGTTTTTGTGTTCTCAAAGGCAAATGTTTGTGTTTGCAGACCACAAAGCTCTCTTAAATATCAAACTACTACTTACATATTCCTACTTCTTATGGTGTATGGCAGGATTAAAGTGCTAATATTGACATGTTTGAAAACAAACCAGAAAACCCTCCACGCCCCACAACAAAACCCGACACTCAGGACATCTGTCAACAGCCCTAACCCACTTTGGGAAGAAAATCCCTTATTCCCTGGGGCTGAGACATCAGCAGAGAGATGAGGGAGTGATAAAGGCTCAGGTTCAGACTGACAAATTGAATATAACCCTGGGATTTCTCAGCACTCGAGGTCCCTGCAGGGCCATCGTGCCACCAGACAGCAGGGGCAGCTCTTGGGTTCAGTTCCCTTAAGAGCAGGGTCAGGTTTAAGGGATAAATTATAAATTGGAGAGTAAATTTGCAGAGAGTTTGACTGTGAGATCCCCAAATTCTGCAGCTCCCAGTCACTTTATCCTGCTCTTCTCATTCCTGTGCTGAGAGGAACCAGTGGCAGGAGGAGTTTGGGCTCTGGGTGACTCTGCCATGTGAATTTTGGTGACTCTGCCATGTGAGTTTTGGTCACTCTGCTATTTGAATCTTGGTGACTGCCATTTAAATTTTGGTCACTCTGCCATGTGAATTTTGGTCACTGCCATTTGAATTTTGGTGACTCTGCCATGTGAATTTTGGTGATTCTACCATGTGAATTTTGGTGACTCTGCCACGTGAATTTTGGTGACTCTGCCATTTAAATTTTGGTGACACTGCCATGTGAATTTTGGTGACTCTGCCATGTGGATTTTGGTCACTCTGCCCTGTGAGTTTTGGTGACTGTGACACGTGAATTTTGGTGACTCTGCCATGTGAGTTTTGGTGACTCTGCCATGTGAATTTTGGTCACTCTGCCATGTGAATTTTGGTCACTCTGCCATGTGAGTTTTGGTGACTGTGACACATGAATTTTGGTGACTCTGCCATGAGAGTTTTGGTGACTCTGCCATGTGAGTTTTGGTGACTCCACTGCTGCCCAGAGGGGAAATGGAGTCTGGAATGTAAGAGAGGGAAGGATGGATTTCTCTGCAGAGTCTTTGAAGCTCTGTCTATCTTTATAGACTGAAAGTTTGTGATTAATGACCATTCAGATTCAAGTTTATAAACCTGAATTTGAGCTGATAAACTTGGATCCCGATTTGCCCACAGTTGCCAGAGGCAAATACGACACTTGCTGAGTGACGTTTTTCACCTTTCTCTCTGCTTTTGTCTCTTCCCTTGCACCTCATCAGTAAATAGTCGTTAACTAAATTGCTCCTATAAAAGGCCCGAAATGAGCAAAAGCTCCTCTTTGGCAGAGTTTGTGTTTGGCTTGGTGTGTGTGGGGGGTCACACACACGGCCCTTTATATTTTAATGTGTAACCAAAGGTGCTTTTTGGTGAGCGATTCTTTGTTAACACATCAAAAGTTTATCTGGTAACTGTGTGTAAAATATGGAAATGGAGGATTATCAGCCACCAAAACAGAGCTGGCTGTTTTATCTGAGGAAAACCTGCCCCTTTCTTGCAACTTCCTCATTTTAGGTGTTTATTACAATAAGACTTTATCTGCCTGGCTTGGTATTTTTCAAGTATTGATGTAAAGACCTTAAAACCAGTTTAATCCTGAGTTATTTCATGTTATCCACAGCTTTGCTAAGCTCAATTAAAGTATAGTTAAGGGTGAGATGATAAGCATATATAGATCCTTTTAATATGAGTCTGTATATTTACTTTGGGGCTTTATACACCTGCCTGGTGTGTACAAATCTCAGACTCTCTGCAGAGCCCAAATGTACACAGAGTGTGTTCTCCCACTGAAAAACCAGCTCTGGTTCTGCCCCAAACCTGCCTCAACCCTTCGTTTCCCACGCTGTACTCCAGGAGCTCTGTGCTGTCAGAATTCCAGGAATTCCAGGAAAAATCTCCCCCACAGACCACTCCAAGCCCCCTTTGACTCTGCCTGGCTCAAGCCACACTCCAGGAACTTCTCCCACTGTTCCCTGCCTGAGCTTTAAGCAAACCTAAAGAAGTGATTGGGCCCTGCCTTTCAAATTTCATTTGCCAGGAAGAGATTTGCTGGTGCATTATCTTAATTCCACACCTTTGAGAGGTTTCTAAAATGAAGTCTCATTAATTTAGGGAGAAACACGGTATTGCTTTTGAATCTCAGATATGAGTCCACCAGTTTCCTCCTGCTCTGGTGCACCTGAAGTGCCACTGGAGGCATTTCAATGCTCTTTCCCACTCCTTTGGCTTCCCTGGGCTGGGAGTTGGGCTCCAGCTTGGCTGTCCCCTCTGGGGTGTCACCTCAGGGCTGCTCTGCCCTTACTAAGCACTTCAGCAGCAGAGAGGATGTTGTACTGTGGGGCATTAATGCAGATATGCAAAATGTGGCTAAACAATCGATGCCCTCATGCCTGGGAGCCCAGGAGGGGTTGGTATTTTGGAGGGCAGCAGTGAGGAGACAACACATTCCTTGGTTCTTTCCACTCTGCTTCCTTTGGGGTTTGTTTCTTTTTTTTTTCTTTTTTTTTTTTTTTTTACAAATCTTTGAACCAAAGGGAGCAAAATTAACCATTTGCCTCACTCAGATCAATCTGTGGCTTTCCATAAAATCCAATTTGGGGTGTTGCAAAAGGGTTCACAAAGCACAGCTGTTCCTAAGAGGGGTTTGACATTCCTGAAAGGATCAAACTCCCTTCATAGACTTCTGGCCAAAGAACTCACCAGGTCCTGCCTTGCTTTTTTTTTTTTATGGGTAGAGAAATTTGTGGCAGCAACTCAGAGACTAAAAACTGAGCAGGAAGATGGGAATGGCAGAGCCCTGAACTCCCTGGGCAGCTCCAGCGAGGATTTCTCTGGGAATGAAGTTCCTGAGTCAGTGTTGCTTGTGCAAATTCACCCCCCTGGCCTGATGGTCAGAGGAAAGAGCATCAGGAGGGTTAAGAGGGTGTGTTCATGGTGTGATAGACAAGATGTGATGGAGCTGTTAATAATGCCAAGAACTTCCTTGAACTCCCATGAGGAGTCTCCTTCCTTCAGCTTCACAAGCTATTTTGGAAGGGCTGGTTCTTCTTTAATGGGAAGTGTTGTATTTTGACAAAAACAAAACAGAAAAAGGAAAAAAAGGGGGTTTCTTTTTTAAATGAAGGACGTCCTCACTTAATGAGGCTTGAAGTGTTTACAGGTGTTTCCTCAGCAGTTCAAATTTAGTGGCCCCCGGGGAGTTGAGATTCTCATAAGGCAGGAGCAAACACTCCAGTTTTGTGTTTAAAGGGCCAAGGTGTGGGCTGGGCTGGGCTGGGCAGGGTGGTGGAGACAGGACTTGGGCCACCTGAAGCAGCAAAATGTTGTCTTAGTGAAACAAGACCATCCTCAGTGCCACAGAAAGTCAAAGTTTTACTGGAAGACCCTTTGCTGCTGTAGAACCTTTTGACCTGATGTTACAGATCTGTGGTGAAGCCCCACAAGGGGCAAGTTCCACATTTGTTTCTTCAAACACACCTTGGGGACCCCAAGCCCTTGTGGGTTTTTATGCAGAATGTCTCCCAGAGCCCGCTGCTCTTGGAGGAAATGCTGAGCATGAAGAAGAGCCCAGAGCAAGGGAAAATCTCGAAGAGGTTGTGGTTGGAGGATGTGATGACATCACAGGGCTCAGCGGGAACACGGGGCTTTTAAAAAGCTCAAAGAAACATCTGGACTGTCACTTGTCACATCCCCGTCAAGGACTCAAACACTCAAAGCCAAGTCAGCTTCACCCAGGAGGGGAAAAAAGAGGCTCCATCCTGCCACAGAATATGCACTGGCAAAAATGTAAGTGAGCTCTGCTTTGCTTGTGATGCCTCAGATAACACCTGAGGGCTGGGATGAATGTGCAGAGGGGAAGGGGGGATGATGCTCACGAGGAGATGCTCGAGAGAGGCAGGTGACAAGGTGTGATGCTCATTTTCCAGCAGGGATATGAGCTCAGGGCACTGCTGCTTCATCACTATGAATCAAGTGGAAGACTATGATTCATAAAAACAATAACAGGATGCAGGTATTATATCAAAGGTTACGGTGGTTACATACCAGAAAATTTTCCTTTTTAAAAGTGAAACCTGTGAGAAATCTTATTTCTCTGCCTTTTTTTTTTTTTTTTGATATGTGCTTTTTTTTGTTGTTTTTCTTTTTCTTCAACTAATAAAAAAGATAAGGAACAAAGCAGTTGAGGGCATTACAGTTATGACTTTACAGGAAATCAGTTTTCTTGTTTTCAAGATAATGTCACTCCTCTGGGCCCACCTTTGCTGAGCAATTTGCTGCTCAGGGTGCAGGTAGGTGTTTGCTGCTCTCAGGGGTTTCATCCTCGCTCTGGGGCAGCAGGTGATGCTCCTTTTGGCAGCTGTGATGCCACTCTTTGTGCTGTTCCATCTCCCTGGAACACCTCAGTGGCAGAAGGTGCTTTCTTAAACCCCTGCCCAGTGTTTTGTCTGATACAGAACTAACGTTCCTCTTCTTTGTGTAGGTTGTGTTACTGCGAGGTTGGTTTGCTGTGCCGGTGCCTTTCTCATCCTGTTAGCACTGAATTCTCTTTCCTCCTGGGTTTTTTTTTTTTTTTTTTTTCCCAGTTGAACACTTTGGAAGCTCAGCTGTGCATTTGTGAAGTGATGCTGTAGAGTGTAACACCCTTTAGCAAGAAGCTCTGGCTGCTCAGTCAATCAAAGTGTGTGACAAGGGAGAGGGAAGCACCAGGACAACACATCTTGTCCCTTTATCTGGGGCACTTTTCAGGATCAGTGGGTATAAAATGTGGAGCGAGCTGCAGGTTGACTACATTCAAATCTCCACTCTAATCTTCCATCTCCAGCCCATTAGTGGTTTGTTTGGTTATTTTTTTCTGCAGTGACAAAGCAATGTTAACAACCTGATGTTTCAAACAACCTGATGTTTCAGGTGGGAGGAAATTGGTAACTGAATTTGTATTTTTCCTTTGCCACCTGCGGTGCTCCAAGGGGAGCAGGAATTACAAATCTGCATGAGGAGAGATCAAATTGTCAGCCATTCCCTGCTGATAGTGACCCTTCCCCTGGACTCTGCCTTGGGGAGGCCACACCTTGAGTGTTGTGTTCAGTTCTGGGCCCCTCAGGTCAGGAAAGAGATTGAGGGGCTGGAGCGGGGCCAGAGAAGAGCAACGAGGCTGGAGAAGGGACTGGATGTGGCACTGAGTGTCCTCTGAAACACCTCCAGGGACGGAGAATCCAACAGGTCTTGATCCAACCCTACTGTGATCACCAGCCCAGGGCACAGAGTGCCCTGGGCTGGTGATCACAGTGGGTTTGGATCAAGGGTTGAACTTCATGATCTCAGAGGTCTCTTCCAACCCAACTGAGAAGAGCAACGAGGCTGGAGAAGGGACTGGATGTGGCATTGAATGTCCTCTGAAACACCTCCAGGGACAGAGAATCCAACAGGTCTTGATCCAACCCCACTGAGTCACCTCCAGGGACAGAGAATCCCCCACATCTTGATCCAACCCCACTGAGTCACCTCCAGAGACAGAGAATCTACCACATCTTGATCCAACCCCACTGTGATCACCAGCCCAGGGCACTCCGTGCCCTGGGCTGGTGATCCCAGTGGGGTTGGATCAAGGGTTGGACTTGGTGATCTCAGAGGTCTCTTCCAACCCAACTGAGAAGAGCAACGAGGCTGGAGAAGGGACTGGAGCACAAGTGCTGTGGGAAGAGGCTGAGGGAGCTGGGGGTGTTCAGCCTGGAGAAGAGGAGGCTCAGAGGTGACCTCAGCACTGTCTGGAACTGCCTGAAGGGAAGTTCTGGCCAGGTGGGGGTTGGTCTCTTCTCCCAGGCACTCAGCAATAGGACAAGGGGGCACGATGGGCTCAAGCTCTGCCAGGGGAAATTGAAGTTGGAGAGCAGAAAGAAATTCTTTGCAGAGAGAGTGCTCAGGGATTGGAATGGGCTGCCCAGAGAGGGGGTGGATTCCCCATCCCTGGAGGTTTTTCAGCTGAGCTTGGCCATGGCACTGAGTGCCATGATCTGGTAAAGGGACTGGAGTTGGACCAAGGGTTGGACTTGATGGTCTGGGAGGTCTTTTCCAACCCAATCCATTCTATGATTCTATTCTATGATAATTCCTGGCAAAACAACTTCTCTCCAACCCCTGCCTGTCCCTCAGTTTCCCCTGGGCTTATTAAACCTTGTAGCAAAGTCAGAGCTCCTTTTCCCAACACGGAACTGTTGGAAACCTTATTAATATTTATTAATGCTGCTTTTTTCTGTACCATTTCAGTAATGATCTCTGAGTGTTGGCTCTGAAGGTGTCGGGTTCTGATGTCTGGGAGGCTCCCTGTGTGATGTAGGTGGATTGTTTGGGTGTCCAGGTGCAGATCCCAGAGGTTTCCATGGAAGTTGGACTTCTCAGAAACTCTGGGAGTCTCTGTTTGGTATCTCTGGGGCACTTCTACTTCCTGTTGGTGTCACCAGCTGTGACCTCACGTTTCTTGCACCAGCTGGCTCCGAGCACCTGTGCCCACATGGATATTCCTGTGGCCTACATGGATATTCCTGTGCCCACATGGGTGCTCCTGTGCCCACATGGATGCTCCTGTGCCCACACGGATGTTCCTGTGCCCACATGGATATTCCTGTGCCCACATGGATGCTCCTGTGCCCACATGGATGTTCATGTGCCCACATGGATGTTCCTGTGGCCTAAATGGATATTCCTGTGCCCACATGGATGTTCCTGTGGCCTACATGGATATTCCTGTGCCCACACGGATGCTCCTGTGCCCACACGGATATTCCTGTGCCCACACGGATGCTCCTGTGGCCTACACGGATATTCCTGTGGCCCACACAGATATTCCTGTGCCCACACGGATGCTCCTGTGGCCTACATGGATATTCCTGTGGCCTACATGGATATTCCTGTGCCCACACGGATGTTCCTGTGCCCACACGGATGCTCCTGTGCCCACACGGATGCTCCTGTGCCCACACGGATATTCCTGTGCCCACACGGATGCTCCTGTGGCCTACATGGATATTCCTGTGGCCTACATGGATATTCCTGTGGCCACATGAATGTTCCTGTGCCCACACAGATGTTCCTGTGCCCACACGGATGTTCCTGTACCCATATAGATATCCCTGTGCCCACACGGATGCTCCTGTGCCCACATGGATATTCCTGTGCCCACATGGATGTTCCTGTGCCCACATGGATGCTCCTGTGGCCTACATGGATATTCCTGTGCCCACATGGATGCTCCTGTGCCCACATGGATGTTCCTGTGCCCACACGGGTGTTCCTGTGCCCACATGGGTGTTCCTGTGGCCACATGGATGCTCCTGTGCTCATATAGATATCCCTGTGCCCACACGGATGCTCCTGTGCCCACATGGGTGTTCCTGTGCCCCGGTGGGAGCCACTGGACTTCTCCAAGCATGAACTGGTGCAGAGGCAGCCCAGGTGACCAGAGAAACTGGGTGAGTGCTTGGACTGGTGTGGGAGCAGCTCTGCTCCCTGCCTGGGAAACAGCAGCTTTCCCCTGCCAAGCAGAGAGTTTCAGCACAACTAAAGCCAGAACAAGTCCCTCAGCTATTCTGACCAAAGGCCACCCTGGGCAGGTGGGCAATGACCCTGTGGCAACCTCTGGGGGTGAGTGAAGCTCTTGCCCAAGTGTGGGACCAGCAGCCCCCAGGCAGTGGCAAGTTGCTGGTGCCAGCAGCTGGTTTGCTTTGCACACCTGTGGGCTGAGCTGCCAGGTAAGTGACACCTGGGCTGGCACCCAGCCCTGCATGCCCAGGCATGGATGGCAGCCTTGGCACCCCTCACCCTGCAGGGGAATTGGTCCAAGCTGTGCTTGCTCTGCTGTGGAGTGACCAGACAAGGTGATCTCCTCTGGAGCCAACCTGGGAGAGCTGGGGGGGTCCACCTGGAGAAGAAAAGGCTTCAGAAGACCTGAAAGCCCCTCTTAGGGCCTGAAGTGCTCTGAGAGAGCTGCAGAGGGACTTGGGGCAAGAGCCTGGAGTGATGGGACGAGGGGAATGACTTCAAACTGACAGAGAACAGGGTTAGATGGGATATTGGGGAGGAATTGTTGGCAGGGAGGATGGGCAGGCCCTGGCACAGAGGAGCTGTGGCTGCCTCATCCATGGAAGTGCCCAAGGCCAGGTTGGACAGGGCTTGGAGCAGCCTGGGAGAGTGGAAAGTGCCTCTGCCCGTGGCAGGGGGTGGAACAAGACCGTCTTTAAGGTCCCTTCTAACTCAAACCATTCCATGATTCTCTGCAAACAGGAGGATTCAAAAGGAATGGTGTCATTTCCATGTGTTTTCCCCAGCTATAAAAACACCCAACAACACCAAACTCACAAAAGAACAAAAAACTCCCAACCTGAAAGCAGAGGAGTGACCCAGGAGCTCATGCAAACAGCTGTGACCCAACCTGAGGGTGAGGGCACCTCTGAAGGGCAAGTTCCTGCTCTTTCAGGGGACCCTTCTGCAGGAGCAGGGGAAAGCTGGCAGGCTTTGCCCTCCTCTGCCATGCTCAGAGGCTCTTGTTCTCCAGGGAGTCTCACATGGGTGGCCCTGAGAGCTGGAAAGTGTCCCCTCAGGGTCACAGCACAGTGAACTGCTCTGCAGGAGAGGGGCCCAGAGCTCAGTGAAACCCCAGCGAGTGTCTCAGCCCGAAACACGCCCTCCCACAGCCAGGAGAAGTGACTGGTGGGGCTGCCCAGCTTTGGATCCTGCTGGATGGAGTCAGGCCCAGCAGCCCCTCGGGGGTGGGCACTCCATGGGCAGCACCAGCCCCTTCCCTCTCAGGTGTCTTTGTAGGATGGTCACCCCTTTGGTTTGCAAACAACAGGAGCCTTCTGAGCAAATGGTTTCTGTCATGCCAAAGTGTGGAAACAGGTTGAAATTCTGCAAGAATTTGGGGTTTAGGTGGTGGCTTTGGCAATGTCCAAGTGCTCTGGAAGCTCAGCTGCTGCTGCAGCCACTGGCAGACACTCAGCTCTTCTGCTGTCCCTCTGACTGCCCAGACTCCCTGGGCATTGAGAGATGGGAATTCCCACCCTTGGGAATCTCTTCCCAAAGGCTTTTGAAGGGAATAAATGCTGTGCTGGCCCAGCAGCTGTGGGGCTGTGCAGAGCCCTCTGAAAGCAGCAGCCAAGGAGAGTGAGAGGTGAAACTGCACCTTGTGGCTGAGAGGTTTGGTAAAACCCCCCAGGAGAGAGGGATAGATGAGAGCTGAGCCCATCCAAGCTTTGCAGAGCAGATGTCACACTCTCCAAATGACCACAGCAGCAATTCAATGGAAAACCTGCATTACTAAAATGGAGAGAGTATTATGGGCTGGGAGGGATCAGGGTGAGACTCAGGGTTAGGCACTTTCTGTCTATCTCAGCTTCCCCTTTGCACCAGAGGTTCTCTTATTCTGAAACAGAGAATTTTTAGTAGCCCTCACCACCACAGGGCCAGTGCATCCAGCTTTTATTTGCCACTTAGAAGCCCTTTTGGGGTTTATTTTTTTGTTAGAATAATCCAAGTAACAGGGATTACTAACCAACCTTTCATGTTTTCTCTCAGAGTCTTCACATCTCCCCTTGATTTTTCTTTCTATCCAGATGGAAAAATCCCAAGTTGTTTTATTTGCAACCCTTTCCTTGTGAGGGCACAGAATGCAGGCCCTGTGCAGTGCTCTCCAGACTTGGCTGAGATCATTTTGGGGCTGAAGGAGAGCTTAGAAGAGGACAGTTGGCAAAGCCAATCTGTGCCCCCAGGAACAGCCCAGGCAGGGCAAGGGCACAGGATCTGCAGGAATCCAAGGCCAGTTTGGTTCTTGGCAAACCCTCCAAGAGCAGATGAACACCTGAAAGCAAAGATATTGGGCATAAATCTGAAATAGAGTTCTGTCAAAGTGATGTCTCGTTGATTTTGGTAGTTATAATGTGACATCAGAGACTGAGCCAAAGCCTGTGCTGAGTTGTTGGTAAGAAAGTGAAATATTTAGTCTATTGACTTAATTATGCTCAGAACCTTCCTGAGTTCATTTCCTTATGCTGAGCAATGAACCATCACTCAGCTCTTTGCTCCTGCTCCCAGTTCTGTTTGTTGTGAAGCAGATCCTCTGCCCAGATGTTTATTTTGTGCTTTGCATTAACTAAATCTTTATTGAAACACCCACCCAGAGTGCACCAAACACTATAAATGATAATCCACTCCAGTTTTCCTGAGGTTTCCTATAACTTGCTAAGATGGATCTTGGTAGAAGTAACTCATTTTTGTTCCCAAGGGCTTGAGTTGCAGATGGGATCACTTGGGGGTGTTTCACCTTTAACTTATTGGTTGGATCAATTAAAATAGGGACATACCCTGGAGGGTGCTGAGGGACAGGGATGGAGTTGAAATGAAGGACCTTTCTCCTGAGTGACTCCCTATCATGTGACCAACTGGGATCTTGGACAATTAAATGCATTTCAGTGCTTTGTTTCCCTGTCCTGGACTTTTTCACTCCTTGTAACATATTGAGGGAAACTCTGCAATTGGGAGGAAATAAGGACAGGATCGTGGCTGGGATGAAATATTTAGTCCCTGCCTAAATGGGCATTGATGTGTCAGAGTAAAAAGGTTTTGATTTGGGGCTAAACATCCAAGCACCTACAAAACTGAGCCTCTTTCTTCTTTTTATTGCCCCAAGTTCACCGTGTCTGATAAAAACGTGACTTGGTCTTCAATATCCAGGCCATTAACTCGCTAGTTTGTTAATTGAAATCTAAATTTTTCTTGTTATTCAGAGTTAGTGATTGCCTTTTGGTGTTACTGCAAACAAGAAAGAGTTTTCTATTGTGTTTCTTTCCAATTATTTATTATAGTGGGGGTGAAAGGAGAAAAGAGGAAAGTATTTAAGCTGTTAACACTGATCAGTTGATAAGCTTATCAGCCTGCGAGCAAGGAAACAGTAACGGGGCAAGGGTGTGCTTTGGGCTGCAGGAGGGGAGTCCTGCAGGCTCTGAGGGATCAGCAGAGGGTTTCAAAGTGCCTGCTGGGAGACCATTCTGCCTTGGCTGAAAGGATGAAGGCTGAGGCTGAGCTGCACTTTGGTGGGCGAAGGCCAGTGGTGCTGGTGGGGAGTTTAGAGATCTGAAACTCGTCACGCTCCAGCACTCAGAGCCTTCCAGCAGCTGCTCTGCCGCTGCCTTCCCTCCACCTTCAGCTCTGGGTGAAGCAAAATGCAGAGCAAGATGCACTTTGAAGTTGCTTGGCTTGGTTTTTGGCAGCGTCTTGGGTTTGTTTCTTAGTCTGGTCTTTGGGTTTGTTTCTTAGTCTGGTCTTTGGGTTTGTTTCTTAGTCTGGTCTTTGGGTTTGTTTCTTAGTCTGGTCTTTGGGTTGGTTTCTCTGCTCTTAGAGCAGCATTTCATGGATGTTCTCAATAACATCAACCTGTTCTCCACACAGATACTCTCCTGACAAATGTCAAGTGGGAATGGGCTGTTGTTGGCTGTTGCAGCTGGTGCTGTGGGCATAGAATTATAGAATTATTAAGGTTGGAAAAGACCCCCAAGGTCATCAAGTTCAACCTTTGACCAAATCCCATCACCCCACTAAACCCACACTGAGCAGTGCCAGGTCTGTTGGTGTTTCCAATTCTTGCAGGGACAGCGACTCTACCAATTCCCCAAGGAGCTTCCAAGGCTTGTTCCAAGGCTTGTCACTCACTCAGGCATCAGTTCCTCCATCTTTCAGGTTCTCCAAAGCCCACACAGCTCAAGGGCCAGGGTTTATAAGATTGGCACCCAACACATTAGTCTGCTCTGCATTTTGCCCTCCTGTTCCTGGAGCTCATCAGCCCTTGGGCTGGGGTTGGAGCTGCTCCCCAGAAGCAAACTGCAAGATTCCCATTGGCTGTGCCTGCTGTGTCCAGCACAACTTGGACTCATAATCAGCAGGAAAAATTGTATTTACATGCTGTGATCACATGGGGATAACCAGTGTGGAGAGATGGGTGTGTGGAGCTTAATAACATTAGTGGAGTTGTTGAATCTTCATCCAGAGCCCACTGAGGTTGGTGACCTGGAGCCCTTTCTGTGCAGCCTGGACACTTCTGGTGGTCTGGAATCCACCATCCATCCACTTGCAGGGTGGTTTGGGATCCACCACCCACCTGGGCTTCCTCTGTTGTCACCTGATGCTTGGGGGCTGCTGCATTTGGTGCCTTTCCAGTGGCTGTGCTGTTATCCAGCCACTTTCAGAGGTTGTTCCAAAGTCTCCCAGGTTTGTGCTGGGCTTTTGTGGCCACTCAACAAACACAGAGAGTGATAACATTGATGGAGGGAGCCTGAGCCTGCCCACACAGCAGGGACTGGAGAGGCCAAAGCACCGAATGAGCCAAAGGAATGCAGGGACTGCCACAAAGCTGGGTTAGATTCCCTCTCTTCTTTCTTGGCCTGTGATGCTTCATGTTGCTCCAGGTCCAGGGAGCAGCTCCCTGGTGAGGAGCAGGATCAGCTCCCTGGTGAGGAGCAGGATCAGCTCCCTGGTGAGCAGCAGGAGCAGCTCCCTGGTGAGGAGCAGGAGCTGCTGCCTGGTGAGGAGCAGGATCAGCTGCCTGGTGAGGAGCAGGAGCAGCTGCCTGGTGAGGAGCAGGAGCAGCTCCCTGGTGAGGAGCAGGATCAGCTCCCTGGTGAGGAGCAGGAGCAGCTGCCTGGTGAGGAGCAGGAGCAGCTCCCTGGTGAGGAGCAGGATCAGCTCCCTGGTGAGGAGCAGGATCTGCTCCCTGGTGAGGAGCAGTAGGATCTGCTGCCTGGTGAGGAGCAGGAGCAGCTGCCTGGTGAGCAGCAGGATCAGCTGCCTGGTGAGGAGCAGGAGCAGCTCCCTGGTGAGCAGCAGGATCAGCTGCCTTGTGAGGAGCAGGATCAGCTGCCTGGTGAGGAGCAGGATCAGCTGCCTGGTGAGGAGCAGGAGCAGCTCCCTGGTGAGGAGCAGGATCAGCTGCCTGGTGAGGAGCAGGAGCTGCTGCCCTGTGGCCCTGGAGCTCAGTGGGCACTGCAGTGCGGGGGCTGCTCCTCCTTTCACTGCTTTGAATGGAATTTGGCCATGTGGCCCTCGCTGCCTTTGCAGCTCATGCCTTCAGTGAAAATATGATTAAATCTTGGTCCAAGGCAGGCTTCAGAGTTTATTAATGTGTTGGAGTTGGAGGCTGCTAAATCCAGGTACTTCCTTTGCAGGGATATTGAATTTCTCAGAATCTGCTCCTGTGTAAAGGATCATTCTGGTTTGCTCAGTGAGGAATTGCAGGCTGAAGCCCAAAGTCATTTTGCTGTGGTTCCTCTGCAGTGCTCAGACCCTCTGCACCCCTGAGGAGTGGAAAAGCAGCTGTGCTAGCATTATTTTTATTTCTGGAGGTCAGCTTGGGGGAACCGAAATATGTTCTGCAGACTTTGGTTTTTGGCTTTTTTTTTTCTTTTTATATATATTTTTTGGTTACTCTGCTCGCACCGGAAATTCTGAATAGGTATATTTGTCAGCTTTTACAGTAAATTTCTTCTTTCCCATCCCCCAAACCTGGAGCAGAAACCACCATCCTTCCCCACCCAAATTCTGCAAGGAGGCCCTTTGAAACCGGGGTGGTGGCTCAAGGATAAGACACTCCCCAAGAGGTTCAGTTCTGCCTCTCAGGCCACCCAGAGCAGAGCTCAGATTTGTGCAGTTGATCTTTTCCTGCAGCATCAAGAACAGCAGCATTGTCTGCTATCTGCACTCAAATTAATACAAATTAAATTAAAAAAGCAAAACAGGAGCTGTATTAAAAGCCCTGGTGGATATTTGTATGGAGAATTACAGTGACCTTCATTCTCCCTAAAAACTTCATTTCCAAAGCCACAGAATTCAGGAGAATGGAAGGAACCTGATTTAAAGTGCCCCAAAATATGACCCCAGAAAGCAAAGGCAAAGGCTTGAAAAATGAGCTTTGCTTCAACCACTGTTTTAAAGAAAGAATTTCCCCAACGTGCACAAAGGGAACCAACACAACAGTGGTGCTGTCTGGTCCCAACAGGATTTATCCTGGTCAGTCAAGATTCCAGGATTAAATTGTGTGTAGTGAGTCACAAAGAGTCAGTGGAAGAGCCAAGCTGAAGGGAAAGGATTTAATTTTTTTTAAGCAATTAGACCAGAAAAGCTTATTCTGTTAAATAATTGTTGAGGTTGACTAAGAGCTCTGTATTTAGATTCAGTTTTTCTCCTCCCAGGAAGGTGCAACAAACATCTCAGTGTGCTTATAATCAAATATAAATGAGAGAGATGATCCAAGGGAAAAGGATTCTTCTCATTCTGTCATTTGAAGCACAGAACATAAATCTAAATAAGTGCTCCTGGGCTGGAATAATATTTCAGATTAAGATTTGAGCTGGGCTTCATAAAGCCAAAGGCCAGGTGCAACCTTTCAAAATGGAAAACTTATCCATCAGCATATTTGCACCTCCAAGGGCAGCAGAAAGGGGCAGGCACCACCACAGCTCTTGGTGGCTTTACAGAGGCCAGGCTGTGATATCCTCTGCTCTCCTTCTGCTCTCAATGACCTCCAGATGCCTCAGGGAAAATAGGAGTTGTTAATTGGCTCTGGAAGAAGTGGCCTTCCTCTGCTGTCACCTGTCACAGGGGCCTGTGATGGGCTGTCTGAGCTGGTTGTGAGCTTGGATTTTCCAAACAGAGCTGAGGTGATGGGGATGAGCTCTGGGGTGGATGGGGGTGAACTCTGAGGTTGGTGGGGATGAGGTCTGGGATGGAAGGGGATGAGCTCTGAGGTTGGTGGGGATGAGGTCTGGGGTGGATGGGGATGAGCTCTGAGGTTGGTGGGGATGAGGTCTGGGATGGAAGGGGATGAGCTCTGGGGTGGATGGGGATGAGCTCTGAGGTGGATGGGGATGAGCTCTGAGGTTGGTGGATTTGAGCTCTGGGGTGGATGGGGATGAGCTCTGGGGTGGATGGGGATGAGCTCTGAGGTTGGTGGATTTGAGCTCTGGGGTGGATGGGGATGAGCTCTGTGGTGGAAGGGGATGAGCTCTGAGTTGATGGGGATGATCCCTGGAGGTGGATGGGGATGAGCTCTGGGGTGGATGGGGATGAGCTCTGAGTTGATGGGGATGATCCCTGGAGGTGGATGGGGATGAGCTCTGGGGTGGATGGGGATGAGCTCTGAGGCTGTTGGGCTTGAGATCCAAGGTGGATGGGGATGAGCTCTGGGGTGGATGGGTTTGAGCTCTGAGGTTGGTGGGGATGAGCTCTGGGGTGGATGGGGATGAGCTCTGGGGTGGATGGGTTTGAGCTCTGAGGAGGATGCAGATGAGCTCCAAGGTGGATGGGGATGAGCTCTGAGGTGTGTTGCCAACATGACACAGCTCAGCCAGCTCCAAACCTCCTGGCCAGGCTCTGAACAGTCTGCTTGGAACAGAAACACAACTCTGTGCCAGGTTGGCACTTCAATACCTGCCTGTTCCCAAAATGAGGTATTCACATCCAGCTAATCACATTTAAATGTTTTCCAAACTGGGTTGCATTTACACCTTATGTCTAAACACTGAATATCTGTCCAAACACTGAACAAAATGTATTTCTCCTAAATATCCAATCTCTACCTTTTTTCTGCCTCTACCTCTGTCTTTTTTATGCCCCTTTGTAATGTCTCTACATTTTTCTGTCCTCAATTCTGTTATGCCACAGACTAGATCTGTCCTGACCAGTGCAATGCCACCCCTGTGGGGTGTTCTCAGCCTGCTCTGCCCTCTGGGTGTGTGCAAAGCTGGCACTGAGAGACACAAGGCAGAGACACAGGGCAAGGCTGGAGGAATAAATAAACGTGCTCCATCCACCCTGACTGGCACAACCTGCACCCAACAGGCTGCCACGGGGATTTGGGCTCCAAAGAAGGAAGAGAAATGTCACCTGCATGTTTTCTTTCCTCTCAGCTGGAGCAGAGCAGCAGCCACAGCCCCGGCCCTACCAAGGGGTCCGTGTGAAGGAGCCAGTGAAGGAGCTGCTGAGGAGGAAAAGGGGCAATGCCCACAATGCCAACGCACCTGCAGCTGCCACGGTAGGAGAAAAGGCAAACACAGCAGGAAAATTATTCCTCAGGAGCTAAATAATTGAGCAGCCCCAACACTGCCTTGGCAATGGAGGAAAGCTTTGCATCTCTGATGTGTTTTGAAGGCACTGCAGCCTCGTGTCATCTGGCAATGCCATTAATTATCTCCTTTGCTGTGCTGAGCACCTTCAGTCCCCACTGACTGCATGAAAAGGGGGGGAAAGTGCTTTGCACTTGGCAGGATCTGATTCCTTAGGAGCAGAAAGTGGCTTGGAAGTGAGGCAGCTTGTTTGAGAACACAAACAGGGATCAGCCAGAGCCATCCTTGGTGATTTGCTGCTTCCTTCCAGCCTCCTTTTGTCCTCCCAGGAGGAAGCAGGTTGACTGCTCCTCTCTGCAGAGGAATTCCCTCTGCAGCACAAGGTTTAAGCACAGTTCAAAGCCCCCTTGAGCTGAAGGGGCATGAGCAGGGCTGGGGTTGTGTGTCCAGGCTCAGTTCCTCTGGGTGGGAAATTCAGACACTGACATTGCAGTAGTAGCTGCTGATCAGCTGATAATACTCAAATGCTCTGCCCCTGAGTGCTTCTCTAAGGGATTGAATTTAATGCTGGTGTTCTTAACCCCTGAATTTATTTTCTTCTCTCTTCCAGGTTGTTTTTCCCCATCAGCCACTTCCTTCCTATTCCCCAATGGGTAAGATATCCCTGACTCTCCAGGGGTTTGCTGCAGGGAGGGGAGGGCTGAGCTGGGCTGGGTTTAACCCTCTCCTGTTTTCCAGGCCAGCCTTGCATGGACATGGACGTTGCTGCCCCTGCAGTGCCTGTCCCAGAGGAAGGAGCACTGGCCTCTGGCTGGATCCCCCAGGCCTCTCCCACCTCCCTGCAGCCCCTGGGCCAGTGGAGCCCTTACCCTGACTACGTGTCCCACGAGGCAGGAGGGTGTCCCTACACAGCAGACATGTATGTGCAGCCCGTGTGTCCCAGCTACACCCTGGTGGGACCCTCCTCTGTGCTCACCTACACCTCCCAGCCTCTCCTCACCAACTTTGCAGTAAGTCAAAAGCACCAAAGTGTATGTGGCAGCTGCTTCCCCACTTCCAGCAAGAGCCATGGGGGCTGTAATTAGGCTAATTTATTTAATTGTATGATGCTCTGTGTGTTTGCATCCATGCCATGGACAGAAGAGTGGCCTGCACAGGGCAAAGAGCTGTCCTGGAATCAGGCAAAATCCACTGCCCCTTTCCCAGCTCTCTGCACCCCTCCAGACTGAGCAGAGGTTCTTCATGTTTATCTTTAAGCTTAAAAAAAAAAAAAAAAAAAGGAAATGGGATTCCAGGAAACACAAGGACCAGGTGAAGCAGGAAGAATGACTTTGCAATAAATTTATCCAAAATTGCTGTTTGCTGATGGGAGAGGAAGGTCAAAATAGCACATAAAATAGTAGAATATTTGTTTTCAGGATGACCCAAGATAATTTGTTCCTCCTCAGAGGAGAAGGGCAGGGAGTTCTGTTTCAATGGAACTTGCCTGCTTGTGCAGACACAAATTAATCCTTCCTGGATGGAAATCTCCCCCTCTCTGCTTGCAAATGAAAGGAGTAAAATGCAATCCCTCTTTGTTTCCCTGATCATATTGTTAGTTTAAAAACATCTGTATTGTCCTTGCCCTGAAGAAAAGGAAATGTTCACCAGCAGTGCAGGGATCCTGCAAAAGACAATCAGGACTGGGCAGTGCCAAGTTCACGAGGACATGGAGCAGCTGATTTTCCTTTTAATGTTTCAGTTCAGCTGCTGAAAGAGCCCCAGCAAGCCACCCAAAGCCCAGCCTGTGCCCTCTGGCCTCCAGTGGAGAGGAAGGGCCACCATTTCAGAGGTGGCTTTGCCTTGGAGGAACATCTGCTCAGGATGGGCAGTGCCAAGGCCAGAACAAGCTGCCTCATGGCACCAAAGCCAGCCTGCAAGAGGCTGTCAAGAAGGCAGTTTCCAGCACAGGGTGTCACGGTCTCATGGGCTGACAGAGAGGGTGGGAATGGGAACAGAAAGCTAAAGGGAAGCTAACACAAGTCAGCACCTGGGACACCCACAGCCAACGCTCCCGTGGGAGCAGCATCGCCCTCAGAGCGACCCCTGGCCCAGAGCGAGAGGAGAAGGGGGGTTAGAAATCAGACTGAGCCTCCCTGCCCTGTGTGGTGCCCTCCCCCTGCCCCACCTGACCAGCTGGGTGGTTGAGTTTTGAATCAACCCACCCCGTTCTTCCACAACCCTCAGGACAGAATCACAGACTACTCCGAGTTGGAAGGACCCACAAGGATCATCGAGTCCAACTCTTAAGTCAATGGCCCACCCAGGGGATTGAACCCACGACCTTGGCATTATTACAACCAAGTTTTAACCAACTGGGCTCATCTCTCTCCCTCTCCACCAGCCCCGAAGTGCCACCCCCGCCGTGGTGCCCCCGCTGGAGGTGACGGAGCAGCAGCCGCCCCTCACGTACTTCCCGTGGGCACAGCCCCTGTCTGCCCTGCCAGCCTCCACCCTGCAGTACCAGCCAGCCTCTGCCACGCTCTCGGGGCCGCAGTTTGTGCCCGTGCCCATCCCCGTGCCCGAGCCACCCCCGCAGGAGCTGGAGGATGCCCGGCGGGCCATCGGCGCGATGCCCATCGAGAAGCTGCTCCTGGAAGACGAGGACAATGATACGTATGTCCTAACCCATGCTCTGTCTGTTGAAGGGCTCTGAGTGGCACACCTGGGACCTGCTGCCCACCTACTCAGTGCTCCCCCTGGCACCTCGGGGGGTTTGGGTGGTGAGGACGGGCAGGAGGGGAGGGGTGGGGTGGGAATGTGAGCGCAGAGTGACTTGGGGGTTGTGTGAAACTCGCCCTGTCCTGGGGCCCAGCACAAGAGTTCTCTGCTGGGGGAGCTCCTGCTGCCTCTCCCAGGCAGCCTCTTGGTACTGCAGAGTTGTGCTCAGCCTTAGCACGAGGTGACTTTCACCCTCAGGCACAGGAAAGGGTCTCCCTTGGCACAGGGTGGTGTAGCCTTGGCCAGCTGTGCCATATGGGGAGGGTTCACCCACCCAGACCCACTTCAATGGAACTGCTTTGTGTAAATACCCTCTGTGTTTGTGTCTTTGCCCTGTCCATGCAGGAACTTCTACCAGATCTAGACCACTGGAAAAGATTTTTGGGCTTAAATCAGCAGTTTTCTTTCCTAAATTGGATGTTTTTTGGAACTTAGGATAATATAAAGTGTAGTTTTGTCCTGCTGGTGCAGGTCAGTGCAGTAGTCTGAGAATAAAGGCATAGAGCTGAACTAAAGGGCAGTGCAGTCAGACATCCCTGTTTGCAGAGCAGAGGGAACATCTGAGTCCACACAAAGGTGGAACTCGAAGGTCTCACCTTGTCTGCCATTGCAGTCCAGCCCTGGAGGTGTGGTTGGAGTCTCTGAGGTTGTGGACTCCCAAATGTGATTATGGACTCCCCAGTGTCCAGCTCTGAGGTGGGGCTGACTCAGTGGCTGGTTGGTAGCACTGCATGTTGTGCCAAGGGACACATCCTGGTGCCACTGAAGCCCCCAGAGCTTTGGCTGAGTCAGGACTGAGAGCCCCAAGCCAGGAGAGCACCGGGCAGACAAAGCCCTGCCCAAAGCTGCCCTTCAATCCAACCAGGAGTCTCTGCCACCTCTGTGAGCTGCCAATGGGTTTGTGTGCTCTGAGGCATTTGGGTGTGAAGCTGGTGAGGGTGTGCTGAGCCAGGGAACAGCAGGGACCTCTCCTGTGCCATGGGAATGTCCCAGAGGTGCCCACATTTCCTTTGGAGCTGATTTTCTTCCCTGCAGAATGAGCAGCTTTACTTCTTCCTCTGATGCACCTGTAAATATTTTGGTTGATGTTCAGGAGTGCCATCCACAGGCAAACGTATCTGCAGGAGACAAAACCCCTCCTAAATCTGTTTATTGTTTTCTTGATAGACAAGACACTCTTGGCTGGTGAACACAATTTCTCTGGGTTTTTCTGCTTTCTAAAGCCCAGCAGCCTTAGGTGATTTTATTATTTGCAAGACCAACTGCAAAATAATTGACTGCACTGCTCATTACCTGCAGTCCAGTTGCCACCCAGGCAATATTTCAAGTCACCTCACAGTTGATGCCTGGGTGAGGTTTACAAGCTCAGGTTGAAAGTCTTAAAGACTTTCCAAGCTTATTTTGGTATTGAGTATTGACAAATCTGGAAGGCATAAGCAGTAGAACCATAAAGTTATTGGAAAGCAGCAGTAGCTCAGGGGCATTGGAATTAGTGGCTTATATTTGCAGAAAAACCCAGCAAAGAAATTAATTGGAAGGAGCTTCGTTCTCCACTGCTTACTCCAGTTCTGGAAGTACAAAGACATTCCACAGACAAACTGGGGTAATGCAGTTGTGATTCAAGCCTGTGGTTGCTCAGATTGCTTTTCAATTCCTTTCACTCCAGTGTATGTAAATTCTGTGTGTGAATATAAACCAACGATGAATTGTTTGAGAATTTCTTTCTGGGTTGTTCTGGTTAGAAAAAGATAAATTCCTTTTTTTTTCCCAATAAAGATCTACAGTAACTGTTCTATGCCTAGAGTGTTTTATTTCCTATCCAAAAGGGTGACCTGGCATTGGTTTAGCAATCCATTAGTGCAATAACATCTGTGCAGAGTAGAACCACAGGCTGGCTCTCAGAATTTGTGTTAACTTTGCACATTAAACAGGCTAAGGAGGAATTCCATGACCCAGCTGTGGCCTGCAGGCACTTTCCTCAAGCAGCCCTTGCTCCACTCCTGCAGCTCAGGTGTCAGTTCAGTCCCTCCTGTCCTCTCCTGGCACCCCTGGGGCTGTGTGGGTGTGCAGGCACAGCTAATGCTCAGCTTGACTGACAAGCAGCTTAGCCAGAAAGCTGCATTTTTACTTCCTGAGATTGCAAGGAGTGGCTGTGGGGCTTCAAATTACCCAAGGAGAAAAAGGGCTTCCTACCACCTTCTGAGTGGAAAGCATCCAATATTGCTGTCTGGAGCAAAGAGGAGCCAGGGGTTGGTCCAGCTGTGTGCAGGGGAATTGCAAAGCTACCTGTGCATTCCCAGGGGCCCTGGCAAGGAGGATCTGGGGGGATGGAAGTGGCTCCTGCCACAGCCAGACAAGCAAAATGAAGCAGCCAAGTGTTTTCCACATCACTAAGGGTTTGTCAGCAACAAATCCAAAACTCCTGTGGGTTGTGACAACCCTTTGTCTTGTGCCAAATGGGAGGACTTGGCCCCTCTCACCAGTAGGTTTGATAAAGAAGTGGAGTTCAGCAGGTTGATCACAGATATACAACTTGGGGGTTGTTTGTTACCCCAAAGGGTGAGATTTCCCCAACACACCCCCCCCAAAATGTGATCCATCCCTACAATACAGCACACAGAGTGTTGGGCAGGACTGAGGTACCTCCCAGTGGTGAATCTCAGCTCAGAGAAAGTGCTGAAGTGGGAAGGGTGCAGCGTGTCAGAGCTCAGCAGTGCTGAGGGCTCTTGGCCACTGCAGTTATTGGAGGCAGGAAGCCCCTTCTATGGGAGTGGGAGCTTTGAGGTCCAGCCCTTTGGGTTTATGGCATGGATTGGGTGTGAAACCCCCCAGAGTGGCAATACCAGCCTGTAAACCTGTTCATGGCCAAGCAGTGATCAGTGTCTCTATTTGCTGTCTTAGAATTCTGCATATTTATGCAGCTAAAGGTATGAGAGCCCTTACCTTGGCAGCTGCCGAGCGCATGAAGCCGCTGAGGAGACTCGATGCCAAGGAGCACCGAGGAAAGGTAACCTGGAGGCAGCTGGGCTGGGGTGGGCAGGGCTTTGCATCACCTCTCATCACTCTCTACAGCTCCCTGACAGGAGGCTGTACCCTGGAGGGATTGGTCTCTTCTCCCAGGCAACCAGCAGTAGAACAAGAGGGCACAGCTTAAGTTCTGCCAGGGAAGGTTTAGGTTGGATATTAGGAAGAAATTCTTTACAGAGAGAGTGCTCAGGCATTGGAATGGGTTGCCCAGAGAGGGGGTGGATTCCCCATCCCTGGAGGTTTTTCTGCTGAGCTTGGCCGTGGCACTGAGTGCCATGATCTGGTAAAGGGACTGGAGTTGGACCAAGGGTTGGACTTGATGATCTCAGAGGGCTTTTCCAACCCAATCCATTCTGTGATTCTGTGATTCCATGGATGTGGCACTGAGTGAGAATCCACCATGTCTTGATCCAACCCCACTGTGATCACCAGCCCAGGGCACTCTGTGCCCTGGGCTGGTGATCACAGTGGGATTGGATCAAGGGTTGGACTTGGTGATCTCAGAGGTCTCTTCCAACCCAACTGAGAAAAGCAACGAGGCTGGAGAAGGGACTGGAGCACAAGTGCTGTGGGGAGAGGCTGAGGGAGCTGGGGGTGTTCAGCCTGGAGAAGAGGAGGCTCAGAGGTGACCTCAGCACTGTCTGGAACTGCCTGAAGGGAAGTTGTGGCCAGGTGGGGGTTGGTCTCTTCTCCCAGGCACTCAGCAATAGGACAAGGGGGCACGATGGGCTCAAGCTCTGCCAGGGGAAATTGAAGTTGGAGAGCAGGAAGAAATTCTTTGCAGAGAGAGTGCTCAGGGATTGGAATGGGCTGCCCAGAGAGGGGGTGGATTCCCCATCCCTGGAGGTTTTTAAGATGAGACTGGACGTGACACTGAGTGCCATGATCTGGTGATCACAGCAGGGTTGGACTTGATGATCTCAGAGGTCTCTTCCAATCCAACTGATTGTATGATTCTATACCCTGGAAAGCCCAGCTGTGCCCCTCTGTCACTTCAAGGGCAGGCTGGGCACTGCTGTGCCTTGTAGGTACCCCTGGCAGGAGCAGAAATGAGGTGGGATGAGAATGAGCCCATTCTTTTTTCCTAGGGTGATCTAAGAAAACACTGGTCCAGCAAAATGTGTGCGTGTTGGCAGCAGCCTCTGAGGCTGAAGGTTTTCTGAACAACTGGTTGGTGCCAGGAGGGCTGCACCTGATGCAGTCAGTGCTCCAAAAATGCTGGGTTTGGGTTGTCAACCAGATCAGGGCTTGAGGAACAATAGAGGGAGTTCAGCAAGAGCTGGGTAGTGTCCCCACCTCATGATGCCCTGGGTGGGTCCTGTGTGGGATTCCAAACCACCCTGTGAGCTGCCTTCATTTTGGGCACCACGACCCTTGGCATTGTCTGGCCATCACTCAGCCCAGAGTGCCTTTCCTGGCAGCTCCTGCTGGCAGAGCCTCACCCCTGTGTGCCGTTTCAGACCCCTCTGCTGGTGGCAGTCACTGCCAGGCAACCTGCCATTGTGCACGACCTGATCCAGGCAGGAGCAGACCTCAGTGCTGTGGACAACAAGGGGCAGTCAGCTCTACACCTTGCTGCAACTTATGGCTATGCCCAAGTGCTCCAGGTAGGCAAAGCCTCGTGGGTTTGGTTGCTGCCAATGTAAACCCTCAATAAGTGTTGTCTTTAACCAACTGTCCCTCAGAGCAGGAGGTCAGGAAGCACTGAAGGCTCACCAGGGTCTCCTTGGGGTAAGAATTGACTTCCCAGAGAGGTTTTATTCCTGTTTGAACCTCCTGCTGTTCCTGTTTTAACCTCCTGCTACAGAGGCAAAATCTTTAGTGTATTCACTAAGGGTTCAATCCCCTGTGTGGGGCACTGACTGAAGAGTTGGACTCGATGATCCCTGTGGGTCCCTTCCAACCCAGAATAGTCTGTGAAATACATTCTTTCTGCAGATCACAGCCCTAAATCTGCTGGTTTGGCCACCAGGCAGGGTGGGGTTTGCTGTGCCCTGAGACCCCAGTGTGGCACAGCCTTGGAGGGGTGTGAAGAGAGGGAGCACAAACCCCAGTGTGGAACCCCCTCCCCGGGGTCGGTGCCATCCAGGTGGGAGCTGGGAATGGTGTCCACACTCAGGGCACCTGAGGAGAGGGCAGGGACAGCACTGGCACAGCCTTCTAAATGAGATATTCTTCAGATTTCATTCAAAACACGACTTAGGTGAGCAGATCTTTGCTTCCCTATTGCTCCACAGCTCTCTCTGTACTCCCAAGTCGTGTGCCAGCCCTAAGGAGAAAATTAACACATTTAAAAGGCCCTGTGGGAGTTTTGGGAAGGGATTACACGGCAGGGATTAGTTCACATGTGCCTTAAATCCTTAACTTTCAGCCACAAAATGGAATCATTAAATCCTGCCTGCCCTGAGTCGTGTCAGGACTGAGCACAGGCAGCTGGTGAGCAGTTCTGGGGCTGCTGCTGGGGTGCCCCGAGGGCAGGGCACAGGGCTGGGGTGCCAGGGGTACCTGGCATGTTGGCACTGCAGCCCCAGCATTCGTTAGCTCTGCCTGGCACGTGCCCTGGGCTCGGTCCTGAGCAGGCAGTTAATGTGTAACACGGAGGGTTCTTTGGAAAACAGGTGTTTCCTTCAGTGGGAAAAAGGGTTTTAATCCAGATGATTCCAGCAAAGCCTCCCAGAGTGCCTGAGGGGGGGGGTGGTTTGTATTTCAGACTTTCTTTGTTTGGTTTTTCTTTTGTTCCTTCTTTTCCCCCTTGCCATAAAAAGGGAAAACACACAGAGACCTATTTCTCGGTGTGCTCAAAGCCATGAAAGGCTTTATGCTTTGTTTGTTTGTTTTATTGGTTTTGTTCTAATAGATTAACCATCTAATCTGTGATAATGAAGCACCTCAGAGTTACTTGTCAGTATTTGGTCTGCCTGTGTTTTGTTGTTGTTATGAGAAGGTAAGTCAGGCCCCAACTGCTCTGGGTCATCTTTCAGCACAAGGATTCCTTCCTGTGCCTTGTCTGCCTTGACACAGTTCTGGCTGAGCCACTGCAAAACCTCCCAGCCCTGTGCCATGAACAACTTGCTTTATTCAATCAAGAGAAAGAAATGCATTATCTGTAATAATATAGACCAGGAGTTCCTCAGTTTCATCACACTGAATCTGTCACTTTCTTGCATTAAAGACTTGTAAATTGTTTATTCTCTTTATTTTAAACTTTTTCTTTATTTTTGAGTTTATAACCCAAGCAATGCCCATCTCCAGAGCACCATTCCTGCCATTCTATATTTTAATTTATAACCCAAGCAATGCCCTTCTTCACATCACTGTTGATGCCATTCTATATTTTAATTTAGAACCCAAGCAATGCCCATCTCCAGATCCCCGTTGATGCCATTTTATATTTTAATTTATAACCCAAGCAATGCCCATCTCCAGACCACCATTCCTGCCATCCTGTATTTTAATTTATAACCCAAGCAATGCCCATCTCCAGATCACCATTCCTGCCATTCTATATTTTAATTTGTAACCCAAGCAATGCCCTTCTTCAGATCACTGTTGATGCCATTCTATATTTTAATTTAGAACCCAAGCAATGCCCATCTCCAGAGCACCATTCCTGCCATTCTATATTTTAATTTATAACCCAAGCAATGCCCATCTCCAGAGCACCATTCCTGCCATTCTATATTTTAATTTATAACCCAAGCACTGCCCATCTCCACATCACTGTTGATGCCATTTTATATTTTAATTTATAACCCAAGCAATGCCCATCTCCAGATCAGTATTGATGCCATTTTGTATTTTAATTTATAACCCAAGCAATGCCCATCTCCAGACCACCATTCCTGCCATTCTGTATTTTAATTTATAACCCAAGCAATGCCCATCTCCAGATCACTATTGATGCCATTTTATATTTTAATTTATAACCCAAGCACTGCCCATCTCCAGAGCACCATTCCTGCCATTTCCAGGCTCTGCATCCCCACTGTTGCAGCCACTGCAGCAAACTCTGGGTTCAGCCTCTCACACACTGAAAACAAAAGGGAAATAAATCCAGTCTGAGAGTTGTCAGTGCTGGCAAACTTTTAGGTAATAAAGGTTTCTCCTTGTCAAGAATAACTCAGGACAAATACACATTGGTGTTACTGTCTTTGCCTACTCTGAGGTGAGGAGGCTGAAACTCCTGAGCTGGGGGAAGGGACTGAATTTTACTGTTCTGAACTGAGATTCTGACATGATGTTATACTTAGGTGGGGCTTAGGAAACCAGGGAACATGATCATCTTGTGTGCCCCTGAATACCCCTGTGAGGAAGCAGATCCACAGCAGAGCCCCAGTGTCAGCCAAGGGCTGGTTTGCAGTTAAATTGTCATTGTTTGGGTTTGGATTTTGTTGGGTTTGGCTGATTTTGGCTTGGATGCTGTTCTGTTCAACTAAAATTTTCCACTTCTCTCTTGCTTCCAGGTCATACTGTCACTAGGCTTCCCTCTTGATTTAGAAATGAAGGATTTTGAAGGTAAAACCCTTTGCCCAAGTATTTTATAGTGCTGTGAAAGCCTTTTTGGGTTATTCCATTGGCTGTTGCTCGTTGGGTTTGGGGCTGGGAGACCAGAGTGGGCTCAGAAACTCCCTGGGGGACAGACAGTTCTGTCTGTGCACGAAAATGCCACAAAATTCAGGGGTGCTGATGGTTCACTGGGGATTCAGTGCAAAACTGGCAATGAGGAGAGGCTGGAGATGCCCAAAAAGTGCCCAAAGAGCCAGTGTGGGAGCTTGGAAAGCAGAGCAAGGTTTGTCCCTGAGCACACATGCACAGGGAAGCACGAGGTGTCCGTGCCAGCCCTGCCTCCTCCCTGCACACCAATACCTGCCCTGGCACTGCCCTGACCTTCCTGCCCCCCTTTTCTTGCAGGCCATACCCCCCTGCACTGTGCTGTGCTGGCCCACAACGCCCTGCTCCGGGGGCAGAGCTGCCAGAGCCTCCCAGAGGAGCAGCACAGAGGGCTCCAGCAGCAGAGTGAGGAGCTGGAGTCCTGCATCCACCTCCTGGTGCAGACTGGAGCCTCCATCTACAGCAGGGTGAGGGGCAGCTCCTTTCCCCTGCAGTTCCCCAGCCCTGCCTGGTGCTCGTGCTGTGCTCAGAACATGGAATGAGCTGCAGGAGGGCCAAGCCTGAGCCCTCATCAAGTGACTGGTTGCAGAGTTTGGTGCTGCTTTTTGGAGATCCTTTCTTGAAGGCTGAAGCAAACACTGGGCAGTCAGAGGGTCACTGAAGGGCAGGGGATGCCCTGCAGTGGCTGCAGAGCTGAGTTTCCTCTGATGGGTTCATAGAACATCTCCAGATTGTTCTGCAGAATATTTCTTATTTTTGGGGGGGGCTGCTGCTTTTTTTCCCTTCTGATTTGGCTTTTTCCCCCTGTTTTTAAATAGGATGTGAAAAGCAACAAGACAGTTCTTCATTACACAGTCCAGGATGGGAACCTCACCCTGCTCAGATACTTCTTGGAGCTGAATGCTTTCAAGTCCAGGGACTTTGTCAACAGCAAGGTGAGTCAAGGGTGGGATTTGTGTGCCCTTCTCCAGGCAGAGGAGGCCTCTTGGCCTCATTTGCTCCCTGGAGCATCCACAGTTTGTGTCCATCAGAAAGGGACTGAACTTCTCCACCAACTCAGTTGCTCACTTGGGAGGCACCCACAGGGCAGCTTCACTTCTTTATTGTTCCCCACAGGTTTCCCTTGGGCTGGAGGGCACATGTTTGACTTTGTGTATGTTGGTCAAGGCACTGAGTGTGATTTTCTGTGCAGTGAAGGACCTTGTGCCTTCTCTCTGCATTCCTTCTGTATCTTTGGAGGCCCATCAGGCAGGTGCTGGCCTGTCCATGGGAGTTTGTCCTTGTCTCTTGATCACAGCCCTCTGAGAGCTCCCTGCTGTGATAGGATCACTTGGAGTCCTCAGGCTTGTTGGTGAGATGTCTGAGACACTGAGAAATGTAATGGGGAGGTTGGCTCATACCCAGCCTGGATTTTTAGCTCTTCCAAGTATGAAGAAGACAAGGAAACAGGCACATTGGAGTCTATTTTGGCTTCCCTGGCTCACCCACTGCTTGTTGGGGTTGTCTCATTCCAAATACTTCCTTGGGGGTTTCACAATGAGGAAAACACTCAGATTTTTGAGGTATTTTTCACCTGAAGGATTCCTGGTGCTCTGGACATTGTCTCACACAAGCCCTAATGAAGTCAACATGAGGCTTCAAGGTCAGGCATTGTCAGAGCCCAGTTTTCTTGGCCCATGCTTGGATTTGGAAGCTCTCAAGGGCTCCTGCCAGGAATGTGCAGCAAAGAAATGCAGATGTTTCCATTTTAACAAGAAATCCTGTAAAGAGCTTGTACCTCTCCCTTGGCTCTCTGGGATAATAAAACTGACAAAGATCTGCTGGTTCAGGGCTTGTAAAATGCCTGGGAAGAGCTGGTAGGATCTTGCCATTTTATTTTCTGCTTCAGCCTCCCCCATAAATAGGACCTGCAAACCATATTGCATTCATTTCTCCAACTGGAACAGTAACTCACATTGCAATTTCTCTCCAGCCATTCCAAGTTCACGACAAATGCACGGTTGTTTCTGAGAGAAAAACAAGCAGCTGCCTGAATGAGACTCCTGCAGGCTAAAAATACCTCTCCTTATGCATTTGTTTATTGGGTTCTTCTCATTTAAAACCGTTACCAGTCATAACTGACTAGACAGGGCCCAGATTTCTACACGGTCTGGTGGCAGCAGAGCTTTCCTGCCACGGTCCATCCTCACCCCTGGTGGCTTCCCAGCCAGTTCTGTCCTGCCTGTGCAAATCCTGGGGCTGCAGAAGCTGAAGTCAATACATTCTGAAGGAGATTTGTTGTCTCAGGACTCTGCAGCTTTCATGGGCTGGAGGAGGAGCAGGGGAGGTGTGAGGAGCACAACTGGGGCTGCTGCTGTCGAGCCCATTGTGGTGTGGAACTGCACAGTGCATTGTGTGCCTCCAAGTCTGACTTAATTCTTCACAGGGAGATATTTCCATGCATGTCCCACCCTCCTGGTTTTCAAATATCTCCTCAGGGCTCTGTTTCCAGGAGGGGATGGTGCAGCAGGGGGTTGCAGAGCAATTAGGAACGTTGCTGGTGGAGGGTTATTTATTGGCTGTACCCAAAGCAGCAAAGCTCCAGTTTGGAGTCCTCCAGCAGAGAGAAAAATCTAAAGCCAAGAATCTCCTGCATGGGAGAAACAGAGAGGAGATCCTCCCTCACCTCCTGGTATCTTCTCACCTGAGGCTTCTTCAGCTCTCCTTTCACAAACCTCCATTTCAAGGACACTTCGGAGGAGGTGGCACAGCTTTCTGGGAGGTTTCACTGGGGCTTTTACCTCTTCTCCTTTACTCCCCACTGCACCAGGCACATGGCAACACAGCCCTGCACATGGCAGCTGCCCTGGCAGGGGACAAGAACCAGAAGGAGATGGTGCAGCTGCTCCTGGAGCACGGGGCAGACCCGACAATCCGCAACCTGGACAATGCCCAGCCCATCCACATGGCCCCTGCTGGGCAGGCTGGGGAGCAGGTATGGAGAGCTGCCCACCTGCACCCTGGGGGGGTGGGATTGTTCCTGGAGGTGGGAGAAGGTTCCTGGAGCTCCTTCTAGCCCTTGGTGTGTTTAGATGTGTCTTTAGTTGTAAATGAGTGTGTGTTCTTAAGGCAGGTTCTCTGTGTGTGGTTTGAGTTCAGGTGGTACTTCATGAACTTCTCCTTGTTTTGGCAGGTCAGGCATTTGCTGAAGAAAGGGAAAGTTGCATCTGCTTTCATTTCCTGTCGCCAAAATGCCAGATCCTGAAGAGCTGCAAGTTATGGAATGGCTTCAGCTTCAGCTCAGGCCTCTCATAAAGGCTGGGAGGTTCATCAACACCTCCCTGCTCCCACCAGGGTGGGAAGACAACCCTCAACCTGGGGGCCACCAGGAGATGAGATTTCAAATGGCTGAAAACTTCATTTTGTTACCAAAGAATACTAATAAACCTCAAGCATTAGGAAAGCAGAGCAAAGGCTGTTACATAAATAAGGAAATGTTTGAAGCCCAGCCAAGCTTTGATTTGGTGGCAGCTGAAACCCATGGAGGTGATGGAGCACCAGGTGGTGGTGTGGCTATAAAAGGTTGAGAAATGCTGCTCTAAGACACCTTCAAACTGTGCCCCTTGTTGAGTCCTGTACAGAGGGAGTGGTTGAAATGCTGAAGCCTTTGTGATGTGCAGTTACCAGTGGTCCTGCTGCCCTGGGAATTCAGGAACCTGAGGGGAGGGAAAAGGCAGGATGGAAGAGGGCAAGGCAGCCTGAGGAGCCACCCAAGGCTGTGTTTCACCTGAGGGAATGGACATCCAAAGCAGGAGCCCAAGTGAAGGTTCCTGTTGCCCCCCTGATTCTCAGCTCTTTGGCAGGAACCTGAAGCAGCTTTTTGTGGCCAGTCTCTCATCCCACCCCAGGAAAAGAGACCAGGTGGAGCAAGTGTATGGGGCAGGGTCTCAGCAGCACAGGCTTGGGTGGCTCCTCGGTGCTCCCCAGTGCAAGGATTCCTCCTTGAGAGGTCTAATCCTGCTCTGATGGCACAGATGAGCTCAGGAAGACCCTCAGGGTGGGAGCTGGAACTTCCCCTGAGCCTGTGAGGGAGGCAGAGGACCCCTTTGGGCCTCAAATATCTTTTAGGCATGAGCAGGGTAGAGCAGTTGTCCAGGGTCAGGGAGCACTGGGGAAGTTCTCTCCTGTTCCCATCACATCCGAGAAGGTGTTTTAAGGGATTCTTCTCAGTGTTTCTGTGAAATGATCCTTGAATTGCTGTGCAATCAGTGCCAGCAGAGTCTGCCCAAGGGAGGCAAAGCCACAACTTGGCACCCCTTGGGCAGAGGGTGTTTCATCCAAGAAGGTGTTTTAAGGGATTCTTCTCAGTGTTTCTGTGAAATGATCCTTGAATTGCTGTGCAATCAGTGCCAGCAGAGTCTGCCCAAGGGAGCACAACTTGGCACCCCTTGGGCAGAGGGTGTTTCATCTCAGCACTCTGAATCCTGCTCTGCTGATTTCTCAGTGTTGTCTGAGACAGGACAGAAGAGCCCAAACCTCCCAAATCCCTGCAGAGCTTCCTGGCTCAGCCCCTCCTGACTCAGCGCCGTGGGATTTCTGCAGCACTTCTCAGTCTCACAGCCTGGAGTGTTGGAACAACTGTTCAGCAGAGTGAACAAAAGCTCTTAAGAAATGCAGAGAGCTCGATTTTCCAGCCCTCCCCTCTGCTGTTTGGCCATTGCTTCCCACTACATCATATCCATAACCTGCCAACATCGGCTGCTGAAAAAAAGCAGGCGTTTATTTGCATGTGTTTGCATAAATTTGCATATATCTGGGTCTAGGCCAGCCATGGCCTGTGCTCTCTTACTCTGAAGGATGTTATAACAAGCCCTGGACTGAGTGATAACTGTATCAGTGAGTTAGAACTGTGTGTCAAGACAAAATGATCAATAAAATTATCCATTTCTTGAACTTTCTGACAACAAAGCTGCCTCACTCTGCCCAGCCCGTGGCATGTGATGCCCTGGGGGAAATGCCAACAGCTTTTTGCCATCTAGAAATGTCTGTGAGGTGACTGAAGTCCTTTTGCAGCAGGTGAAAATAATACAAGAGCTTTTTTCCCCCAGTGGCTTTTTCCTTCCTTTGTGTCCTCTGCCCTGTGATCATCTGGAATCGTCACCATCTCCAGAATATCAGAGGAAATATCCTTTTTGGGTGGGAATTGACCTCTTTCAAACACCACCCTGGCATGTGGGGTTACCTGGAGGAGGTTTGCAGTGGGGAGAGCCCGTGGCAGCCACAGGAGGGATCCCTTCCCTCTCCAGGTGCCCTCCCAAAGCTCAGACATCAGAGGCTGCTCTGAAGCCACAATCAACACCTTATTCATGTTGGCTTTGGACTGGAGCCACCAGACAGTTGGAGCTGCTGCTTCCCTGTGCTTGTAGAACACCTTTCCCTTCCCAACCAGTCTGTGCAACCCCTTTAAAGGCTCAAAGGTGCCCTGAGTATCTTCTGTGCTGGGCTGAGTGTCGTTGATTTAAACAGGTCACAGTTAACCCTCAATTTTTTATGGCTCTTTCCAGCTAAATGTAACTTCTGTAACTGGCAGTGTGTGATATCCCTTTATTTGCACAGTTTATCTCTTCCTACCTGTGGCTTTTGGATAAGTTGCTAATAACAAAGGCTTGTTATCACCAAACGAATGTTCTGAAGTGGCTCCACAGAGGAGCTGTCAGTCGGCTGGCAGGCCAAGCTTTCAGATCAACTTGTAAAGGACCTGGAAAGAAAAACCTTTTATGTTCTCTCTAACTGCAGGTTACTCCTGGAGCTATTCATGGCTTTTGTAGGCATGAGATGATCCTCATTTTGTGTAAACACGTGTTTACAAAGGCTGGCAGGGCTTCACCTGGCAGGGAGTGATGAAATGCAGAGTTTCAACCGGGCTGTGCCAGCTCTGCTGGAGGTATGACCCGACTCACTTTCCTTTGACTCCTTTTTTATTTTTGGAGGGGATAAAGCAGGGAAAGAACATGTTCCTCATAGCCAGAAAACTCACAATCAACCTTTGAATGGTTCCTCTGTTGTGTTTTTGCCTTTCTTGTGTCAACAAGAAGCTGTGTCAACACTCAGCAAGCTTTTACTTGCACTGCACGTGTGGCCTGGAGCTGTTGACAAGGAGTTGGGGAGCAGCATCTCAGAGTGTTTCCAGTCTGGGAGGTTGCAAAACAACTGGAGAAGGAGCAGCAGAGCAATGGGAAGAGCCTGCAAGGGATGGAGGAGAGTGATAATTAATGGAAGCTGTCAGAACCTGGGGACCTTGGAACATTTTGCTGGAAATATCCTTGTCCCAGCAGAGTAGTTGATAAATTCAGAGCAGCTGAGGCTGCTGGGTGTTAAATATCTGCTGTCTTTAAGAGCACACCATCTCAGGGCCTCAGCCACCCACAAACCCTGGGAGGGAGGAAGGTCAGTGGTGAGACAAGTCTGCCCCACTGAGTTCTCTTTGTGGCCTGGATCAGGCAACATCCAGGGAACAGGGATAAGAAAGGGATGCAGGATGGGTTGTGGTGCTCACACTGCTGTTGCTGAGGGGTCATGGTGGGCACAACCCCCCCAGGGCACAGCACAGCCTTGGCAGAGGTCAGCCCTGTGGGGACAGATCCCTGGCACAAAACACTGAGAGATGGGCAACCTGCTCATGGTGACACCCACCTGCTGTGGAGCTGAGAGAGGTGCTGGGCTCTACCCCCTGATTTCCTTGCTGGAATGTTGTGCAGGCTCAGGATGCTGCTGTCCTTCTGTCAGCTCTCCCTGAATGCCATTCCCAAGCCCTTTGCTCTGCAGGGCACCTCCTTGGCTCTCCCAAGCCCAGGCCCACATTTCCAGCCCATAAGGGGGGAGGAGGACACCTCATTTGCTCCCCAAACTTCAGGTCTCTGCCTCAACCTTATCTTCTTCTGGCTCTGCCATCCTGGTGACAACGGGCTTGGACTTGTGGCTCAGAGTGGCTCAAAGTGGCTCTGCCCCTCGAGGAGCTGGCACTGAGCAAGTTCTGGGGCAGGCTGGGGGACAAGTGTACCCTCCAGTGTCCCCAAACAAGCTCCTGCCAGCACTGCTCAAGTGACACTCAGCAGAGTCTCTGCACTGGGGTGGTCACACCTGGAACTGCTGCAAAGGTACAGCTGTTTGAGAGATTTCTGTGACCTGGTGAATTTATCACTTTGGCCAACTCTGAGATTAGTCAGGTCACAAGAGGGGAGAAGGAAAGATATTATCTGAAGCTGTCAAAATATTTTAAAGCAGGTTTTGGAAAAAAACAACCAAAACCCAACTGTTACATAAAGTAAAGAGACTGAAAAACTTCTCACTTAAGTGTAGAAGTGTCTGGAGGAGGGGAACATTCAACTGCCTAATTTATGTCTTTGTCTTCACAGGAGTAGTTTATTTTTTCATTTTTATTGGATTTCATATGGAAAGATGCTTCTTCCTTTCCAGTCTGGGTACCAGCTGAGGAACTGGTGTGTTGGCAATTTGCCCCACCAAGAGATATTAAAGGAGGTGAGACACAGCCTTAGAAAGGTCTGGGTTTATGCAAGAAATAGGAAATACTCAGGTATAACTTTCCCATTATCTTCTTTTCAAAAAAAAATCATTTAGAATGACAGAATCAGTTGAGTTGGAAGAGACCTCTGAGATCACCAAGTCCAACCCTGTTCAGGTCATTATGCTGAAAAGTGCACAAAAAAATGTTACCAACAGCCCCAGTCCTACACAGGGCTGTTGAACCTCCTCAGCCTCTCCATTCTCACAGGGGAGATGCTGCTGAGAAGTTTGGCACTGGATTCCACAGCTCTGAGGGGCTCTGGGCTTGGGTGGAAAAGAGAAGTTTCCTGCCAACAGGAATGCCAGCAGGGCACCCTGAGCAGGGTGAGGAGCTGCAGGTCCAGCCAGAGCAGGGGCTGCTCTGCTTTCTCTGGGGACAGTCCTGAGGCACTTTTAATACACTCTGTACCTGCTGGAAATGTTCAGTGAGACCTTTCATGTCACCTCCTCAGCTTTGTGGGATCATTGGCAGGAGAGGAAAGCACTGACATTTATCACCTGAGGAATGAACAGGCCACAGCACGTGCACCAAATTATTTATTTGTATCAAAACCACTTGGCTTAATGATGTGCTTGATAAGGCAGCTTCGGGTTTCTTTAAAAAACACCAACATCGACAAAAACAGACAGGAAAAAACCCCACCAGACCACCCCAACAACAACAACAACAACACACCCCTGAGCAGGAGGATTAATGTAGTGACAGCATCAGGTGAAAAAACGTGTGAGTAGTGAAGAACAAACCGGGCCGTGCCAGGCAGCACAATTTGCATAGTTCATGGGCAATTAACCTGATTTGGGTACAGTGGAGGTGTGAAACCACAGCCCCATTAGCTGTAGCAGATGTCGCAGCTCCTGTCCCTCCTGAAGAAGTCCTCGGGCACGGCCAGAGGGGGCAGGTAGTCCAGGCAGTCCGTGCCAGGGCAGGGGAAGCACGGGGGGAACCTGCTGTCCAGGGGCTGCGAGCCACAGGCTGGGCAGCAGCTGGCAGGGCTGGGGCAGGGGCAGGGGACATGGCACGGCCACTCCTCGCCAGGCCAGCTGTGGGTTCTGGTGTCCAGGGGCTCTGGGCTGTGGGTCAGGGGGGTGAGAGGGCAGAGCTGGGCAGGAGGAGAGCAGCTGGAGTTCAGGGGGCTGGGCAGGTCGGCTGAGCTGGGCGAGCTGGCACCCTGGAGCTGGAGAGAGAAAGGGGGGGAAAAGGAGATAATAAAAAAAGGGCATTTCAAGGTGTCATTTGGGGAAATTGTGGGGTGTCTGGGCAATGTGGGGAGCTGCCAGAACTTCCAGGCCGTTGCCTCTGTCAGGAGGGTCTGGCTGCCCAAGGGGATGGCTTTGTCCTTGGAGCTCTAAATCCAAGAGACCGTGTGACATCAGTGCCAACAGGGAGTTTCTCTGCCAGTTGGACAAGTCCCAGCAGCAACTGGGCTGCTATTTGCAGAAAATCTGTTTGCAGGGAAAACCTGCACGATCTGTAGGAGGAGCATCCCCTACTCTGCAGCCTCTCTCTTGGTTTGGCTGTGCCCCCCCAGCCCTCTGCTCCCTCTGGGAACCCACTCAGAGCCCCCCAAGCAGCCTGTGCCTTTCTGACCCCAAAAAGAAGCCAAATTCCCAAACTGCTGGGCTGCTGCTCTGCCCCAGGATGTGACCCCGCTCCCCACGCCCCCCTGGGGGCACCTGTGGCAGCTCCCCTGGCACACAAAGCTTACCAGGCCCTGGTTAAAGCAGGCAGGGACTGGCTGGAAGGTGTCTGAGGTGTAGTGTGAGGAGGGCTGGAAGGCACTGCAGGCTGGCTCTGAGGCTGCATCCGACTGCAGGCAGGAGTCTATCAGCTGCTCCAGGTAGCTGGGGCTTTCCTCACAGGACAGGCAGTTGGAGAACTGCCAGGATGGACAACAGTTGGGAACAGAAGAGATGGGCTCTGCATCAAAAGGGGCTGGGAGAGAAGAGAGACCAGACAGGAGCAGATTATTCAGTGTCAGTCTTCACCAGGGGCAGGTTTTGCCCCAGGTCAGGTTTCAGTGCTCTCGTACTTTCTGTGGGTTTAGATAAAGGAAAAGGTCATTCAAGTTCAGGGTGAATTTTCTAGGGAAGCAGAAACCAGGAGGAAGATGCCCAAAGACACTTGAATAACTTGGGGACACTTCAGCTCTTTAAATACTGCTGGAAACTCTCCTGACCCCAGGTATTTTGAACTGGGATCCAGATGGAAACTCCCTCAGATTCTTGACCCTCCAGCCTCCCTTCAAATGTTCACAGACCCAGGAGTTTGCCATGCAGTGATTTATGCCCCCCAGCCTGGCACGTGGCTTGTGCCTGTGCTTCTCCCACCTCCAGACAGAGGGCAGGAAGAAGGGGCTAACAGGAGAATAATTTCCTCTTTTATCCTCCAAAAAGCCAAGCAGGGGACAAACTTTTGGGCAAACCAAATGGAGCAAGTCAGGGATAACGTGGCACTGCTTTCCACACAGTGTTACTGGCCAAGGTGTGAGTTCCTGGAAAGCTCACAGCAGATCTGGCTTTTCAGAATTGTTATCTTTTCACCCTGTGGTTAAATATGGTTAAAAGCAAAGCCCTGTCCACGTGAAGGGCACAGGTCTGAGGGCAGTGGAACTGCACCTTGCAGGTCCAAGGTCGTGGGGAGGAAGTGGGAAGAACCCAAAATACACAAACTGATGGAGACTTTCCAGCCTGAAAAAGCCTTGGAATGTCTCACGTGTCTTTATTAGCATAAGCAAATTGGTTCCCAACTATTCTGTAATTCCCTTGTCCATGCCACGTGTACATTCACAACCTTTTCAGTCCCTGTGCTTTGCCTGAGGAATTAATAGAAGGATCTGTGAGCCCAAAGTGCTAATCCCCCACCCCTCTGCCCTTTCCTTGGACATTCACACGCAGGAGGAGGAAACTCTTTGTCTTGCTGAGAACATGACACTCCTCTCGCTGCTTTGGGTGCTGCCAGAGAGGGAGAACAGAACAGAACTCAGGCAAGGGCTGCGGGGCAGCCTGACCCTCTGTGCCCGGTCAGACCCCCAGCCTGGAGAGGGTGGTGCCAACGCTGCTGTTCCCAGGGGATGCGCATCCCCTCCTGAAAGGGATCTCGCTCCTTGCTGTGGGAAAAAGAACCTGCACAAAGGAGAGCCTGGGAGTGAGCTCCGAGCCGGGCAATCTGCACCTCATCTGCATTCCCCGGGCTCCTTTCAGGTGCTGATTGGCTGCACTCGGGTTGTCCCTGACTCAGCCAAGGGCTGTGGGAAAAATTGGGAAGGGAGTGGGAAGGGACATGTGCATGGGCTTTGTACCAACCTGGGTGAGGCGGAGACACAGACTCTGCAAACTGGATGGTGCTGCTGCTGCTGCTGCCCCAGGAAACCTGGGCAAGGAGAAGGGAGGAAGAGGGCACGGGGTAAGTCTGGATTTCAGTGTAACCTATTTATGTAAACCCCATTTCCCTCCTGGTTGTGGCTTGGAAAACTTCCCTAGCACTGGCAGAACGTTGGATTAATGGGCATAACATGATTTTTCCCTGAACCTGTGACAGCATGGGAGAAAAACAACACCAGCCTTGAATCAGCACCTGGTTGTGCTTTTAATACCGGTTTTCTGACTCAACAGAGGTTTGCTTTGAAAACTGATGTGTGTTAAAACTCATGTCTGAGAAACGAATGGGTGTTCAAACTCCTGCCTTTGAAATGAATGTGTGTTAACACTCATGTCTGAATCTAATGGGTGTTCAAACTCCTGCCTTTGAAACGAATGTGTGTCAAACTCTTGCCTTTGAAACTAATCTCTGCTAATTTCCAGGACCGTGAACGCCACAGTGGAAGGATCCCAAAGAATCCCCTCGGGATGGATATTACTGAGAATGAGTAATTAACTAAAGACAACCGCAGGTGTCCCCACGGCTGGACATGCCACTGGATTGCTGTGCTTGGTGTTGGTGTTGGAGAAGCAGCTCTGGCACTGCTCCCCACTCCTGGGATAAAGGACAGCCTCAGTTTTAGGGATGTTGGAAGCTGAAGTGGACAAATCACCCAGTTCCAGGAACCTGGAAGGGAGAAATTCACCCCAAAAGCAACTGGAGTTTTGATGTTTGTTGTTTGGGACCAGGATTTTACTCTGCAAATACAAATACTGAGGTTTCCTCCCTACCCCTCAGTTTTAATTCATAGACTTCGACTTCATTTCCTTTATTCAAAATGCTCTCAAGTGAGTGGCTCATTTCCCTGGCAACAACTTCCCAGCACATCCCATGCCTTAATTCCTGGAGCAGTGGCTCCTCTGGGCTGCCAGAGCTGCAGGACTGGCCACCCCTCTCCCCTCTGGCTGCAGAGGAAGGACGAGGCACCCCCAGGACTGCACAGAGGGAACCCCTGCAAGGCCTCTGCTCACTTTTTCCTGCGTGGGCTCAACTCAACGGGGCTCGTGTGAACTGGGGGTGGGAAGTGAAAACCAGTTCAGCTCAGCCCGGTGCCCCCCTGGCTGGGATGAAGAGGCTGCTGCTGCCAGGGCTGCAGGGCAGGGCTGAGCCAGCCTTTCCCAAGCCTGGCAGTTCTGTGCCCTGCTCCCCCAGCCCTCTCTGCCCCCTGGCTGATCAGCTTTTGAGCAATCAGCTGCAACGAGGGACAGGGAGCTGAAATCTGAAAGCTTTCCAGAGCTGCAGTGGCACGAACCGGGAAGAAATCATTATTTACCAGCCTCTTTATGCAAATCCCTGGAGAGGCTGGAGCTGAAGGCTGGAAGAGCCAGTGGGAGAGAGTGAACACGTGTGTGTGTGTACACACAGATCTCCCTCCTCCCACCCTAGAGGGAGGGATGTTTCTGGAGCACCAGCTCTGCTTTCTCCTGCACAGATTCTCACCCCTGTAGATCACTGGCTAAATGGTTTATTCTCCCCATCCTCACCAGCCTGTTACACTCAGACTTTGGGGGTAATTTTGGCTCAGATAATACAGTCTTGGAAAATAAACATTTAGAGAGAAGATACCAAACAAACAATGAAATATTTTTACTTACTGCTGACCCAGCTGCTGCTTGTCGTGCTCTTCTCTGCTGCAGCAACTCCTTCACTGTAATCTTTACTCTGACACCCTGATACACCTTGGGCTTTCCTGAAAGAATTTGGGGAATATTATTTTTTATAGGAAGGGAGACTTTGGAGCAAACAGCAAATCCAGGCATGCTCTGCACAGACTAATTAGAGTTAACATGATTAACTGGTCACTTAAGTCATTTGCAATCACAGTTTAGAGCCCTTTTGAACAGCTGCTGTTCAAGCTCGTGACAAGCAGACACTTATGAAGAAGTTGGTGTTGATGAATATTTAGTGGCCACATGTTTTATTCTTCTCCCTCTCCTCCTTCCCCCTGTCCCCCCTCCAGCTTTCCTAGTGCCAAACCCCATCTGGTGCTGCTGTTGAATTTATTTAAATTCCTACCATATTTGCCTCTCTCAGGACCTGAAAATAAATGTGGGAATCATTTCATCTGGCTGGTGAAGAGCAGGAGCAAAGCAATGGAAATCTGTGGGTGGTTGGTCAGAGGGCTGAACAAAACACAAATAAAATGAGAGCTTTTATGAAGCACTTCTTGCAAATCATAGAATCATAGAATGGATTGGATTGGAAAAGACCTCCGAGATCATCGAGTCCAACCCTTGGTCCAACTCCAGTCCCTTTACCAGATCATGGCACTCAGTGCCACAGCCAAGCTCAGCTGAAAAACCTCCAGGGAAGGGGAATCCACCCCCTCTCTGGGCAGCCCATTCCAATCCCTGAGCACTCTCTCTGCAAAGAATTTCCTCCTGCTCTCCAACTTCAATTTCCCCTGGCAGAGCTTGAGCCCATCGTGCCCCCTTGTCCTATTGCTGAGTGCCTGGGAGAAGAGACCAACCCCCACCTGGCCACAACTTCCCTTCAGGCAGTTCCAGACAGTGCTGAGGTCACCTCTGAGCCTCCTCTTCTCCAGGCTGAACACCCCCAGCTCCCTCAGCCTCTCCCCACAGCACTTGTGCTCCAGTCCCTTCTCCAGCCTCGTTGCTCTTCTCTGGACCCGCTCCAGCCCCTCAAGATCCTTTTCAAAACCCAGATTATCTCTTTGCTTTGGCCACGTTCAACTCCCACTTCACTTCAAACAAGCATTTGGGACGTCTTTAATCCAGCCAAAGCCAACCAGGAACCACCAGGCAGTACCTGATGAGGGATTTTTAGAACAGGAAATGGCAAAGAGTGTAGTTATTCTGAAAAATCACTTTCACTTGTTGTACTCATGGGAAAATACTCAAAGCCTCTGGCAGTTGTTTCTGTCCTAACTCTCTGCTTTTGTTTTAATTCCAATCACATGGCAAAGGGCCACGAGCCCAGGCCATTCTCTGTACCCCAAAAATGCCAGAGCAGGCAGCAAACAGCCCTGAAGGACACACCAAAAATAAACCCACAGCAGGGAACAAGAGTGCCAGGGGCAAACCTGGCATTCCAGTGCCACCTCTGGACGTGGAACAACACCCTCTGCAAGGCACTCACCAGCTGCACAGTTCCAGGAGATCCTGGCAAGGGGACAGGGCTGGGTTTGCAGGCTCTGCCCCCATGCCCAGGAAATGCCACACTGTAGGCACTGTCCCCTTCTGCTGCCACCACCTCTCCCAGTGCTGATGGATGTCCAGGGTCCTGCCCAGCCCTCCCAGTGCCCCTGTGGTGCTCTGCTTGGGGACAAGCTGTGCCAGGCACACAGGTCCCTGCAGGGGGTGACAGGCTGAGCCTCCAGGGCAGCCTGGGAGTCGATTATGCATCCCATATTTTGATTTTTTTTCTATTCAACAAACAGAAGATGAGGGAAAGGAGGGGAGGGGAGGGGTGAATTTATGGAGATACCAGACCTCCCTATAGCCAGAGAGGGCTCTGAGGGTCAGGGAGAAGAGGGGTGGGTTGAGGGTCAGAGAACAGGTGGGGCTGGGGATGAAGGGGCAGAGTGGCAAAGGTGGGCACAGGGTGGGCAGGGCAGGTGGGGAATCAGGAGCAGGGTGACAAGGACAGCCTGGGAGTCAGGGGGGTATTGGGGTCAAGGGGCAGGGTGGGGAGGGTGGGCTGGGGGTCAGGGAGGAGAGTGATGGGGCTGGGGGACAAGGGGCAGGGTGGCAAGGACAGGGTGGGGGGCAGAGAACAGGGAGATGGGCTGGGGGTCAGGGTGGTGAGAGCGGGATGGGGTCAGGCATGGGGTGACCAGGGCAGGTGGGCAGTCAGGGGCAGGGTGAGCAGGACGGGCTGGGAATGGGGAGCAGGGTGAGCAGGATGGGCTGGGAATGAGGAGCAGGATGACCAGGGCAGGGTGGGAATGAGGAGCAGAGTGAGCAGGACAGGCTGGGAATGAGGAGCAGGGTGAGCAGGACAGGCTGAGAATGGGGAGCAGGGTGAGCAGGACAGTGGGAATGAGGAGCAGGGTGAGCAGGACAGGCTGGGAATGAGGAGCAGGGTGAGCAGGATGGGCTGGGAATGAGGAGCAGGATGACCAGGGCAGGGTGGGAATGAGGAGCAGAGTGAGCAGGACAGGCTGGGAATGAGGAGCAGGGTGAGCAGGACAGGCTGAGAATGGGGAGCAGGGTGAGCAGGGCAGGGTGACCAGGGCAGGCTGGGAATGGGGAGCAGGGTGACCAGGGCAGGCTGGGAATGGGGAGCAGGGTGACCGGGGCAGGGTGACCAGGGCAGGCTGGGAATGGGGAGCAGGGTGAGCAGGGCAGGGTGACCAGGGCAGGCTGGGAATGGGGAGCAGGGTGACCAGGGCAGGCTGGGAATGGGGAGCAGGGTGACCGGGGCAGGGTGACCAGGGCAGGCTGGCAGCCGGGGCTGGGGTTCAGGAGCAGCGTGCCCGAGGCAGAGCGGGCGGGGAGGGCACACAGAGATGCGGGTCCTGCTCTCCCTCCACCCCGCGGGGATCGCGGCGGACGCGCCACCGGGCGATGGGTGATGATGGGCGAGCCCCGACGGCCCCCGACGGCCGTGCCCGCCGTGCCCCGGCCCCGCCGTGCCCCGAGCCGGCCGCGCTGGCACCCGGCGGGCAGGAGCCGAGCCTTCCCTGCCTCCTCCCTCCCTCCTCCCCGCCCTCCCCGCTTCCTCCTGCCTTGGCAAGGCGGCAGCGCCTTCGCTCGCGGAATGACCCCGGAGAACCCCGAAACGGCCCCAGAACGGGGGGTCGGGGGCACTGCGGAGGGCACGGAGGGGGCTTACCAGACATGGTGCGCTGGGCTGGCAGCACCTCGCAGGGTGCCCGGAGTGGCAGCTGCGGTGGCCCCGGCCCCGGCCCCAGAGCTGGCCAAGGGGGCAAGAGGAGACAGGCTCCAAATCTGGGGGCGAGGGGACCTGCTTGCCCGGTGGCAATGGCAGGTGGATCCCGACAATATTATTGTTTAATCCCTACGGGTATAAGTTTGAGTTTTTCTCTCCTAATGCCAAGTATTTAAAACCTCTAGAAACCAATGATTTGACAATCAATGATTGCGCGATACTTTCAATTTGAATATTCAAAGGCTCCACAAAATGGGCTATCTTTTTGTGAAACCGAGCACATCCCCATCTAGCAGAGGGTCTGAGGGAATAAGATTTGGTGGGGCCACCCTCCCCACCCGTGGCTTTGGGGATATTTGCAGGGTTTTCTCCATCTTTCCCAGAATGAAGCAGATGCCTCGAGCCCGGCTCAGTGTTTTCCCCTCAGATGCACAGGCTGGGCTCCAGCCCTCTCAGATTTCATTTGCTGCCTTCACAGAGGACTCTGCAGGGGACTGAGTTGCTTTTTGAGCATTTTTTCACATTTTAAGGCGAAATACTGAGGGTTTGGGGCTAAAATGGCAGTGAGGAGGGCAGGGCGTGTCCAAGAGGCTGCCCTGGGTACCCAGGCAGCTGGAGATGCCCGACCCCCACTTGGTGGCACAGCAGTCCCTCTCTCTGCCCAGCTGCTGGGCTCACACTGGAGTTTATTTGTGTTTTCCCCTAACTCAGACCCTGTTTTGCAGCTGGGCCTCTCTCTGTGCCACGCCTGGGTGCTGGGCTGCCCTGGGAGCTGCAGGTGCTGCTGCTCAGCGTGGGGAGGAGGAGAAGCTTTTCAGAGAAACTGTGTGTTACTGACGCACTGGGGGTTTTTGGGATGCCTTTGGGCTTCTCCCTGGGGATCAGAGGCTCTGCCATGCTCGGGGGATCTCTGCTGAGGCAGAGAGCAGGCCAGGCTGTTAATGATCTACCAGCAGCTCAGCCTGGCTGTTGTCACAGCCCAGTCTCTCCTTCTCCTTTAAGCTGAACAAATACACTTGAGTTCTGTGGGGAGTGATCACAGCAGAGAGGCTGTTCTTGCACTGAAATGCAAGCTCTGGTAGGCCAAGCCTTGCTCAGGCAGGCCCTGTAGGGGCACTGCCCCTCGGGAGTGGAGCCCTCTGCCCACCTGCCATGCAGCACTGAGGAATGTGCCATCCTGGGGACTGCCAAGGAGGGTCACAGGGGAGTGCACTGCCCCCTCGAAGCAGTTTGGGACCTGAAGCCCTTCCATTCCTGGGGCTGCTCCCCATGAGGCTGCTGGGGAGGCTGTGGGTGCAGTGCAGGGACCCAACTCCTGAAGCTGAGATGATGTTTAGCTCCGTGAGCAGAGCCCAGACCGTGCAGGGTGCTCAGCTCCAGCCCTGACACAGCCTTATGCCTTAAGGAAACTCCAGGCACCTCTGTTCAGGGTGTTCCTGCATGGCCTGGGTTTGGGAGCATTTCCAGGCTCTCGGAGACCCTGCCTTGGGTAAGAGCTGAAGGCCAGAGTGGGTCAAACACTTCCAAGGCAGGTCAAAAACCTTCTGTCCCTGCTTCTCTGCCTCAGAGCCTGATGGCAACTCAGCCAGAGTGGCCTGGTGGCCCTGGCCATGCAAACCCCTGGGGAAGGAACAGCTGAGATAAGTGAGAGCTTTAAGGCATCTCATCCCTCCACACTCTTAAGGTGCTGGGATGCTCCTGTTGGTCCTCAGAGAGGCTTTTGCTGCTGCTGCTGTGGGTGCCAGGCTGGGGGCGAGATGGGCACATGGGGTGGGCTCCTGCAGGGGCAGAGCAGTCGGGATCTGCCACAGCTGGGAGGGCTCCACGGGGCTCCTGGAGGTGTTCGCGTGTGCAGAGCTACCTCTAGTGGCCACGGGACCCGGGCTGGCCCCGGGACTGGGAATCGGTCCTGGCAGCCCAGCGGGACGCAGGGAGCAGCCTGGCCTCGTGCCAGGGACACCAGGCATGCACCCACCTGGTGTGGGCAAGGAGGGAACAGCTCGGGCTTCTTGAGGGCAAAAGGGATGTTGGGGAGGGTGTGTTTGGTGCGTTGCAGGTGGGAGGGATGATGAGGCCAACACCCTACAGAACCATTAAATCCTTAAGGTTGGAAAAGTCCTGTAGGAAGTGCCTGAAATCCTTGTTTGTAGGAAAGCCCACGAGGTGCAGACATTTTTCAGGCTGTGTATTTTACTTGTAGCACAGTGGGACTGTGAGCATTGACTTTCATGAGGCACTAGAAGGCACCACTATAAGCTAAATGTGGCATTTCCAAGTGATGGTATTTCTGAACAGAGCCCAAACTTCACACCCTCTGTTTGAAGCACCAGCTTAGGAAAGAGTGGACGTTTAATTTGCTTCAATCATGGTCCATTATTCTTTTTCCTCCAGCTCTCCTCTCTCATCAATAAGTTCTCCTCCCTTCATAAGTCCCCCAGAGGGCACTGCCATCCTCTTTTGCCCAGGCAGGGTTCTCCTGGACGGGTGGTGTCTCCAAGGGCTGCTCTGGGCACAGGTGGCTCATCCTGGAGGGCACCTCGTTGCCCACGGCTGGGAACGGTGCGAAGGCGTAGGGTGAGGTGGGTGAGCAGTGGGCATCTTCCAGAGGGTGCAGAGGGTAGGGCTGGGCTCCAGGGATGGCTGGGCTCCACCCTGAGCCCCGGAATGGGGAAACAGCTCCAGGTTCAGGCGAGGAGAGGCAGCTGGAGCCGGGAGGCAGCGCCTGCAGGGGCTCCGAGCACGGCCCGTCCGCCTGGGCGAGGCTGTCGGGGGAGTTCTGCTCCCAGGGTGGGCTCTGCAGGCAGCAGGAACACAAGGCAAGAAACATCCTTGAGAATAAAAGCTTGTCCTGGAGGTAATGGCATTTCTACCCCTGCTGGGAACACTCAGAATCCCAGAATATGCCAGGCTGGAAGTGACCTGCAAGGATCATCAAGTCCAGCCCTTAGCCCTGCACAGAACCATCCCCAAAAGTCACACCCTGTGCCCAAGAGCATCATTCAAATGCTCCTTGAGCTCTGCCAGCCTTGGTGCTGTGCCCATGCCCTGAAGAGCCTGTCCCACAAGGGTTTCTGTTGCTCTGGAGCAGTATTTGGTGTCCAAACTGTTGAAAGGAAACATCCATCCTGTCCCAGGTGGGCAAGGCCTGGAATAGGATCCCAGTGGGACTGACCAGCCCTGATTCTGTGCAGGGGTTGTGACAGAAGCTGGGAAGCAGCAGGGATGGGGATAAACAACAGCCTGGAGGTAACAGAGGATGTGTCTAGAGCTTAAAGGAGTGGTTGATTGGGTCAGCAAGGAAGGTTGTTAATTAAGGAGGTGGTCTCCTACAGGAAGGAGGAGAATTAGGTGGGAACAAAGAGCAAATGCCTTCCCCCAGAGCCCTGCCCCACCTGCTGTGGGCTCTGCTGTGCTGCCTCCTGCAGCAGCCACACATCCCTCCCACATGAGCCCCCCTGACTTAACCCCGGGTTTAAATCGGGTGATCCCTTATTGGGGGACAGAACCACAGACTCACTCACTAGTAGGAAGTGTCCCGGGTCACTGGGGAAGGATGGCAGGAGAGGGGGCACAGCAGGAGGGCTGAGGAAGGAGCTGGTGCCAGCTGTGAGGGGGGCAGCACGGTAATCCCCACACTGGTCGGTGCCATACAGGTCCAGGAGGGCTGGGTAGCCCTGAGAGGCAGAGGAGTCACAGGAGAAGGGCTTGGACCCCAGAGGGGATGAATAGACATCACTGACAAACTGCTTTGTGCTGTGGAAATCCAGCTCAGCTGCGAAGGATCTCCTGGCACTGTAGTAACCAGCCGTGGGGGGTGAGCCTGTGGTGGGCAGAGAAAGGGCTGCCTGAAGGGGAGCTGTGGCAGCACCACCTGGGAGCCACAGAGCCACGGGCACCTCTGGGGGTGCAGACCACAGCCCTTCCCTCTCCAGCATCACCCAGAGCAAGAATTAACCCTGTCTTCAAACAAGGGTGTGAGCCCAAGTGCTCCTGGCACCCAACCTGCCCTGATCCAGCTGGTGACCCCCATCCGTGGCAAACCAGCTGGAAATGGGAGGCCTCCTTTTAAACAGGGAGGTTGAGGTTAGTTTTCTCAGCCTCTGATTCTTCCTTGTTCTGCTACAGCCCTTGGGGAGGAGGTTCCAGCCTCACTCCCCTTTCTCTGCCCAAGAGCTTAAAAGACAAAACAGGTCAGCTCCTGGGTTTGTGCTTTCTCTCTTCTGCTCCATGGAAAACTGGAAGATGCAGAAGGAAAAGGAGGGATTCTGTGGGGCTCCTCTACCAAAAGAGGTGGGAACTGCTTTAATTACCTCTCTTTCCTCTCTTTGGGAATTTTATACAAGATTATTGCTGTTCCTGTTTTGACTCTTTTAATTACTTTCCTCCTGGGCTCCCTCTGAGGGGTGGCCCTGCTCCAAGGCTCCTTTGCTTATTCCTGTCCTTTGGAGGAGAACAGACAGGGCTGTGCCAACTCTCCAACCTGCATGGAAGGTATTTATCAGTGGAGGAAAACCTCACCTGGCACTTGGACAAATGCTGACTGTGGTGTGCTGCTGCTGCCCTGTAAAAGACAAAGACAGGTTAAAAAAACTGCCTTTTCAAAGCAAAGTGGCTCTTTGGGCCTTGGTGCTCTGTGAGCTCAACTACATGATCTCAAGCCTGGGGCCTCTGAGGTATTAGCAGATGTAGGCTAAGCAGAGATTTTGGAGGCCTTGTGTAGAGCTGATAGCAGGACAGGTATCAAGATAACTGGCTTTTTATTGCTGTACTGCAGAGTCCTTTAATGCAGGCAGAATTCTGAGCAGCCTCTTTGGTGTTGGTACCAAACAGGTCTCAATAAACTGGTACTTGAGCCCTTGAGTGGTTGAAATGGGCAGATCCTGCACTGCCCATGTTCCAGCTCAGCCCACCTGTGCTGCTTCCCTGGCACAAACAGGCTCTGTGTGGGCTGGCAGCTGTTTCTGGTTCCTCCCTGGGTCCTGCAGCAACGCTGGTCATCATAATCTCCTCTTGGTCCCAGGTAATGCAGAATTAGCCCTGAGTGACCCTGGTGCCTGCACAGCACCGTGGCAAAGGCATCTCCTCCTCTGGAGCAGAACTCATGCCTGGGGTTTCTTTGAGTTCTGTTTTGGGTCCTCCCAACCTGGAGAGCAGAAGCACAGAGCCCATGGCTGCATTTATGTCATCTGTCCCCTGGCCAGTGCTGGTGGCAGCCTATTTTCAGTTTGCATAGTGCAAACAGGAGGTTCCTGCCATAGCAAGCAACCAAATTTAGAGGTTTGGATTTGAATTAAATTTGCCAGTGCTGGGACTTCCTTTTGCTGCTGAGGGGGGTTTGCAGCTGCTCCGTCATGGAAATGAGCTGTGAGCCTGAACCAGTCACAGAGGTGGCAGGAGGGGTCAGGGAAGAGCCCCTTGGCTTGTGGATGAAGAGGAGTGTCCATGTCAGAGGGTCAGGGCTTGCACCTGCCTCAGGCTGGGCCATTTTTGGCTGCAGAGCTCAGAGGATTCTGTCTGGTGGTGCACACACTGCCCTGCAAGGCTGGAGCCTCCACATGGAGTGTGGCCTGAGCAGACACCCCTCTCTCAGCATCCGTGTCACTTCTCCAGGAAGAAGCTGTGCTGGGAGGTGCAGGTGGCCCAGGTGCTGCCTCAGGGACAAAGGGCTGCAGTTCTGAGAGCTGAGAGCTTTGCTGGAGGGCCAGGAGGGTCCCTGCCAGCCTCTGGTAGGGCATGTCCAACTGTCAGTGCATCTGAGTTAATCTTTGATCCCTTCTGTTTAACAACCACAGAAACTGCTTGGCTGTGTGTCCCAGGCAGGGCTGCAGTGTCCCCACCTGTGGTGGGTGTCCCCACCTGTGGTGGGTGCCCACAGAGCTGCCAGGGCTCTACTGCCTCAATCCATCTCCAAAAGCCTCTGCTGAGCCCATCAGGGCAGAGCCCTGCACTTTATTCCCCTCCTCGCTCCTTATCAAGCCACAAAAGGCTCGGCTTAATTGAAACCCATTAGTTCTGTTCCTTTCTGTGGGACTGGGGAGGTTGGATGCTCTGCAGCTCCTCAGGGTGTGTGTTCAGCACCCCCAGGGCCCCACAGCACACTGAGCTGGGGCTGAGCTGGGGCTGAGCTGGGGCTCAGCCTGCCCTGCCCATGGCCAGGCACAGGTCCTGGCTGGACACACTGCAGAGACTTGGGCTGGGAACCCACCCACTGCCTGGGGACCCACCCCCAGAGGGGCAGCAGGGGAAGGACCCAGGTCACAATAACCACCTGATCCTGCACTGGGGGCTTATGGTGCCCTTTGGCAGTGCTTTGGCTTCAGTGCATCCTCTCTCTGGGCCCAGCTTGTAGAACAGCAGCTGAAGGGATCAAAATTCACAGTAAAAGCCAAGCTCAGCCTGGGCAGGGCACGCTCCATTTCCACACTGAGGAAAGGTGGGAATGCTGTTGCCATGCAGAGGGTGACTGCAGGTTCAGACCTGTGCAGAGTAAGGCTCAGACCCTCCCTAAAGCCCAGGCTCAAGCCCTTCTGCCCTGCACTTGGTGCAGAATCCCATGTTTTGGATGATTTTCATCTGGTTTCCTACCATGCCACGTGTGCAGGGCCTGGCTGGCCTGAAATTATTGCTGTTGTGCTGCCTGAGGAACCAGCCCAGCACCTCTCTGATGAGTCTTGACCTTCCCTCCCCAGCACAGGTCCCCTCCAGAGACCTCCCCTTGCACCACAAAGAGCTGAGTGATTTTTTTTTTGGGGGGGAGCAAAGCTCAAACAAAAGATGCAGCAAAATGACCCAGCACCATAACCACACAAAGGGGTGCTCAGTTCTCTGCCCCTTGCTCTGACTCTGGTTGTGTTCTGCCAGGCAAACAGAGCTGCTCTTCCAGCTGCTCTTTTCAGGGGGTGTCAGAGCAAACACAGATGTTTGCCTTGCACAATAATTTTTTGTCTCTCCCCGGGAATTCTCACCAGGGCTGATTTTGCATTAGATGGACACGCAACTGCTGAGCTTTGCAGCACAAAGCCAAGGGCAATAGACAGGCAGCAAGTGTTGTACAGCTCCTAAGGCTTCCCATTGCAGCTGCCTCCAGAAAGGGAGCAGGAAAAGCAGGATATCATCCACCAGGAGCTGTTTCCTCACTGAGGGCAATCAAACAGTGCTCCTAAATATCTGCCTGGTGGGAGCTTGTCTTTCCCAGTGGCTGTCCATGGCTCAGGGATTCTTCTGCCTTTCTGCAGCAGCTGAAGGCTGTGAGGATCTCTGTGCCTGGATCTTGCTGTGCTTGGTGATGCCCAGTGCTGGTTTTCTGCCTGTTTTGCTGCACAGATTTAACGTGCATGGAGGTCACAGCAAGAAAAATACTTGCAAGTGTTTCTTACTTGCAAATCCCTTTGAGGTTTCTTCGTTTTGCTGAAGGCAAAAAGCCTGAGGCAAATGGATTGTGGGGAAAAGAGCACTAAAACTCCTTTTATATATAAATATATCTCTTCTGCTGCCAGTAATGGGGGTTTCTGCTCTCACTCCTTCCTCCAGGACACAAGTTCAGCAGCTTCCCTGCACCTCCTGCTCTGCCAGTGTCCCGTTGCTCCCAGGGAATGGGAGGGAGGAGCTGCTGCTCCTTGAAGGTGAGTCTGGGGAGCACACAGGGAGTAGTTTATTGTGCCACTGGGTGCCACGTGCTGGCACTGCCAACACTGTGTCCTCTGCAATTGCTTTGCTGGCTGGCAATTGAGAAGTAAAACAATGTCCTGTACCAGAACCTGACTTAGGTTTCCTGTTGCCATAGAACCACTTTAGGAAGAAATCATCTCTTCCAAACTGCTGCTTGGCCTCTTTCCAGCCCATAACATCACTGCATCTCCCCTGGCACTCTGGTGTGCCAGGGAGGAGCTGGAAGGAGCAAAACATTCGGGGAAGAACATCTATTTTTGTGGCACTGACTTGCTCTAGTGTTGGTAGTGGAAAAGGGAGTTCACTTGGAGAGATGTCACGTGCAGGATGTGACAGGAATGAGAAATTCAACGTTACTGATATGCTTAAAAAAGGGGGGGGGGGAGGGAAGGGACCTTCAGGCATTAGTTCACTGATGTAAAAAATCAAGGAGCCATCAGTGATGTTTTGGGGCAAGCACGAGTGTTGCAAATGGTTTTGTTGCTCTCTGTTGATGTTGGAAGTGCCCTGAACTGCACATAAATTCTCTTTAAAGCAGAGGATTGGGTGGCACGACTTTCTTGGATGGAAAAAGAGGGGTGGGGGGAGTGACTTACACTGAAGTGGGAGCCACTGCTCTGCCTGGACCGTTTCTCAGCAAGGAGGTCTTTGACTGTGTGTTTCACTCTCACTCCTTGGTACACCCGTTTGCCAAAGTCTGTGGGAGGAGGGATTGAGTGAGAATTGGGGTTCAGAGGGACTGAATGAGAACTGGGGTTCAGAGGGATTGAAATGAGAATTGGGGTTCAGAGGGACTGAAATCAGAATTGGGGTTCAGAGGGATTGAAATCAAATTGGGGTTCAGAGGGATTGAAATGAGAATTGGGGTTCAGAGGGATTGAAATCAAATTGGGGTTCAGAGGGATTGAAATGAGAATTGGGGTTCAGAGGGACTGAAATCAGAATTGGGGTTCAGAGGGATTGAAATCAAATTGGGGTTCAGAGGGATTGAATGAGAATTGGGGTTCAGAGGGATTGAAATGAGAATTGGGGTTCAGAGGGACTGAATGAGAACTGAGGTTCAAAAGGATTGAATGAGAATTGGGGTTCAGAGGGATTGAAATGAGAATTGGGGCTCAGAGGGACTAAATGAGAATTGGGGTTCAGAGGGATTGAATGAGAATTGGGGTTCAGAGGGACTAAATGAGAATTGGGGTTCAGAGGGAGCACAGAGAGCTGGGAGAGGTGGTTACAGGAGCAGTGAATTCATCACCTCAGGAAGGAATTGATCACCCTTTAGGAAGCAAACCCTGCAGTTATTAACACAACCCCACCCTTTGGGGCCCAGCAGTGAGAGCTGCTCAGCTGCAGAGGAAGACTGAGGTGCCTGCCCTGTGTTTCCACAGTGGGTACCACACGGGTTTCTGCCAGTCCCTCTGTGGCTGCCTGATGGTTTTTGGCTCTTGTTTTAACAAAGGAATCTCTAAGGGGTCCTACATGTCCCCTCTGAGTCAGTAGATGCTCCTTTTAACCCCTTGGTTCCAGCAGGATGCTGGGCTTTACCCCCTCTGCAGCCCCTGGCTCTCAGCACATCCCTCTGCCAGCTCTGATCCTGGGGCAGCAGGGCTGGAAATGCCCTGGGCTGGCAGGGGTGGCCCCTCTGAGCACTGATGTGGATCACAGAAAGCCAAAGGAGGTCCCTGCCCAGCCTGCTTTGTCCTCACAGCAAGGACAGTTGCAGGGTCCGGTTTATCCAGGAACAAGTGGGAGAAATGTCTCTGCCATGTCATGATGGGGGCTCTGGCTCCTTTTTTTGGCCCTGAAACGAGGTCTGTGACTTTCTCATGGGGCATCTGTCCCTTTCTCTGCCTGGGTAACGTTCTGTGGGAGGCCCCTTGTGGGCAGGATTTTGGCAGGAGTGAGGGTGGGGAGCTGTGAGGAGCAAGAGCAGGGACAGCTCCTTTGTCCTGCCAGGCTGTGCCTGCACACAGAGCTCACACCTGGGCAGCCAGGCAGGAGTTGGCATATTGGCTTTTGTTGAAATCTCCTGGGCAAACCCCCCCTTAACTTTGAAGTTAATCCCTTGGAAACCACAGGGCCACGTTCTCCCGAGGGAACACAAACTGCCACTGCACAGCTGAGGGGCTGGACCTCCAAAATGCATCATTTGGCCCTTCTGCTTTCCAGGGTGTGTCGTTTGGCTCTGTTTGTCCCCCTCATTCCTGTGGCATTGTGTCCCCAGGTGCACAGGGAGAGGTCAGGAAGGGAAGAGGAGGGAGGTTAAACAACACAAACTCAGGGCTGGGTTGAGCTCCCCCCAATGCTGCCTTGTTGGGCTGTAGAAATTGCAATTTGGGGCAAGCACAGCTTGGGTTTGGTGTTTTCAGTGCCAACCAGAGGCTCCACCAAGGCTGGGCACAGGGTGAACAACTCAAGGGATGGTGCCCCAAGGACAGAGGTGAACACTGAGCCTCACATGGGGACAGAAATGGTCAGAAATGGTTGTCAATTCTTACAGCTGAGAGGAATCTGCACCCTGAGACTGAGCCTTTCCCACAGCCCAAGGAAAACTCTGCCTCCTGCTCCCCCTTTTTAGGGCAGTTTCCCTGGCTCAGATCAACTGAATACAACCACAATTTCTGCAACACAAACTTCACCTTTTGCCCCCAAAATTCCTTTAGCAGCAATAGCTCTGGGATTTGGTGCAAAAGCCTGAGCTGAGGGGCACAGGGCAGTGAGCTCAGCATGGTTTGATACCTGTGGCACCTCAGGCAGTCCTGGGCTGCTCCCATCTGAGCTCAGGCCTTGGTTCAGCCCAGAACTGAAGCCAGAGGAAGCCTCACATTTCATTTCCAGAATGGGGATGTTGCTCCAATAACAGCACTGGAAAAGCTGTGAGCAGCTTTGGTTCTGCAGCCTGACATTCCAGACCCTGCAGCCTCTCTGCATGACCTGCCCCTGCTTCTCTGTCTCCAGAATTTTGATGCTCTGCCCTTCCGATGTTCTCCTGACATCCTTTCTGTGCTGTTACAGAAACACTTCCCACACCTCCCTCTTTTTCTGAGGGAGCTGGGGGTGTTCAGCCTGGAGAAGAGGAGGCTCAGAGGTGACCTCAGCACTGTCTGGAACTGCCTGAAGGGAAGTTCTGGCCAGGTGGGGGTTGGTCTCTTCTCCCAGGCACTCAGCAATAGGACAAGGGGGCACGATGGGCTCAAGCTCTGCCAGGGGAAATTGAAGTTGGAGAGCAGAAAGAAATTCTTTGCAGAGAGAGTGCTCAGGGATTGGAATGGGCTGCCCAGAGAGGGGGTGGATTCCCCATCCCTGGAGGTTTTTCAGCTGAGCTTGGCCGTGGCACTGAGTGCCATGATCTGGTAAAGGGACTGGAGTTGGCCCAAGGGTTGGACTTGATGATCTCAGAGGTCTTTTCCAACCCAATCCATTCTATGGATGTGGCACTGAGTGAGAATCCACCACGTCTTGATCCAACCCCACTGTGATCATCATGTCTTGATCCAACCCTGTCTTGATCCAACCCCACTGTGATCATCATGTCTTGATCCAACCATGTCTTGATCCAACCCCACTGTGATCATCATGTCTTGATCCAACCATGTCTTGATCCAACCCCACTGTGATCATCAGCCCAGGGCACAGAGTGCCCTGGGCTGATGATCACAGTGGGATTGGATCAAGGGTTGGACTTGATGATCTTGAAGGTCTTTTCCAACCCAACCCATTCTATGATTCTCTTCTAGTGGGGTCTGTGCTGTTGAGTTGCTCCATCCACACACTCAGTTATTTCTCTGCCCAACCTGCTTTAATTAAGCCAAGCAATGGCTCATTCCTTTGGCCCTGATTTTAAGTTTTCAGCCCAGTCTCACCCAACCAAACCTGTTGCATCCAGTGAATTATTCAGCAGCATCTGATGCTGAGCTGTTAAAACTTGAGATAACTCTGCTGTTGGCAGCACTGTGGAAGAAAATGCTAATTTAGGCCTGAGTTTATATCATTTTCAAGCAAATCCAATCATATTTCACATCACTTTGATCCAACAGCCTTTTGAAAAACATTGCACTGGGAAGGAATATAAAGAGAAGGCAGAACATGTTAATTGATGCCATTAAACTCTTGGGATGTTCCAGATGCCACATGTTGATTTTAGACAATTCTTTTGATTAATTTTTTTTTTAATATAACCCCCAGAACAGCACAGAATGTTCTTTCCCTGGTAATTCCATGGGGATTCATCCTGGGAGAAGTCAAGGTGCTGGAACTCACCTGTTTCCATCGTTGCTGCTGCTGCCAAGTCCCAGCTCTTGGATCCTGCAGGGCTTTGGGGAAGGGCTGAGTCTCTCCTGAGCTCCCCAGGGCAGAGTGAAGCCCTTGCTCATATTCCCTGGTAAAAACTTCCAGCTGAGCCTGGGGGGAAATAAATTTTCTCCAATTCAGGGATATCTCCACGACACCTCCCTCGGGATTTGCTTAAATGCAAATTCCCTGCTCTGTGTTTCGCTCCAATTTGCATGGTCAGTGAGGATCCTGCCCCAAGAGGCTCCTTCCTGCCTCACCTGATGTCTCAGGGATGAACCCCGAGGTTCAGGCACAGGAAATCCTTGGGCTGAAGTGAAAGGCTGGAGAGTCCTGCAGGGATCAGCCATTTCCTTACAGGTGCCTGGAAAAACAAGGCTTGGGACAGGGGGATCTTCTCCTGTGTGAGGGTGAGACACCCATGAAGACACAGCAGACCTTCTCTGGTCAGTGATTTTCTCTCTCTGAGGCCTCACAGTCCAGTTTGCGCTTTGCAGAATTAAAACTGTGTTTTGGACACTGGGAATCTCCAGGAGGATTTGCCTGGAATTCACAGGCACCTGAGGGAGAAGGGAAAACCTTCAGCTGGGCATGGAATGTTCATGGAACCAGAAGGATCAAGGACCAGAAAGAGAAGGGAAAACCTTCAGCTGGGGATAGAATGTTTGAGGGACCAGACCAGCAGGATCAGGAACCAGAGGGAGAAGGGAAAACCTTCAGCTGGGGATGGAGTGTTTGAGGGACCAGCAGGATCAGGCAAAGAGGGAGAAGGGAAAACCTTCAGCTGGGGTGGAATGTTCATGGAACCAGCAGGATCAGGCACCCTGGGTTGGAGTGCCCTGGGCTGGTGATCACAGTGGGGTTGGATCAAGGGTTGGACTGGATGACCTCAGAGGTCTCTTCCAACCCAACTGAGAAGAGCAACGAGGCTGGAGAAGGGACTGGAGCCCAAGTGCTGTGGGGAGAGGCTGAGGGAGCTGGGGGTGTTCAGCCTGGAGAAGAGGAGGCTCAGAGGTGACCTCAGCACTGTCTGGAACTGCCTGAAGGGAAGTTCTGGCCAGGTGGGGGTTGGTCTCTTCTGCCAGGCACTCAGCAATAGGACAAGGGGGCACGATGGGCTCAAGCTCTGCCAGGGGAAATTGGAGAGCAGAAAGAAATTCTTTGCAGAGAGAGTGCTCAGGCATTGGAATGGGCTGCCCAGAGAGGGGGTGGATTCCCCATCCCTGGAGGTTTTTCAGCTGAGCTTGGCCGTGGCACTGAGTGAGAATCCATCATGTCTTGATCCAACCACGTCTTGATCCAACCCCACTGTGATCACCAGCCCATGGCACTCCGTGCCCTGGGCTGATGACCACAGTAGCGTTGGATCAAGGGTTGGAATGATGATCTCAGAGGTCTCTTCCAACCCAACTGATTCTGTGATTCTGTGATCCCTTCAGCACAGCTTTCTGTCCTGTTTTCCCTGGCTGTTGGACACACAGGGTTGGACTTGATGATCTCAGAGGTCTTTTCCAACCCAATCCATTCTATGGATGTGGCACTGAGTGAGAATCCAACACGTCTTGATCCAACCCCACTGTGATCATCATGTCTTGATCCAACCATGTCTTGATCCAACCCCTACTGTGATCATCATGTCTTGATCCAACCATGTCTTGATCCAACCATGTCTTGGTCCAACCATGTCTTGATCCAACCATGTCTTGATCCAAACCCACTGTGATCATCAGCCCAGGGCACAGAGTGCCCTGGGCTGATGATCACAGTGGGATTGGATCAAGGGTTGGACTTGATGATCTCGGAGGGCTTTTCCAACCCAATCCATTCTATGTGGGCAGTTTGTGCCATCCCTGACCAAAGGGCAGAGTGAAGCCTTTGATCTCTCCTTTCATAACACGTCCCTGTTCCTGCAACACCCCCATGTTTGCTGAGAGGGAACATTTTCCCATCCAGCCCAGCCTGCCTGGGGTACTTTGTGTGCAGTCAGAGGGGTTGATGTGCAGCATTTCTGTGCTCAGGGCAGGGCTGGCACCAGCCTGTCCCTCCTAATTCAATCTCCTTCCTTGTGGAATCTGCTGCCAGCTCGTGGGGCCATTAGGGAAGATCCCTCCCCTCCCTGCAATTCCAGGAGCTTCCCTGGATTAATTCCTGGGGATTAATTTGACCTGTCCTTGCTGGGGGGGTTTAAGTGTAATTTACTTTTTTCCTTTAGAGGAAATAAAAGCCACCAAAGCAGCAGCTGGCAAGGGCTGTGTCTGTATCACTGAGGCAGAGCTGAAATAACATCCTGACTCTGAGACCAGCTCAGTTGGTTAAAACTTGGCTTAGTATTTCAAATTTTCTTTTTCAAAGGAATGTCACAGCAACACTGGCACAAAGTGCTCAGAGACAACAGTGAATGTCCACTGCAATATCCAAGCAGGGTAAAAAGATTATCCACAAACCCAACTCATTGTCAGTCACCCACAACCCCATCTGGTGTGTTCATCAGAGTATCACAGACTGAGCTCTGCTCTAAGCAGGGCCTGCAGGGCTTATTCACACCAAACCTGAGGGCTTTTTATACCAGAGCTGTCCAAATAAAGCAAACACAGCAGGTTTTCCAAGACAACAACCCTGCAGAGACAAGTCTTCCCTCCACCAGCAGCTGGGAAGCTGAAATAAATCCCTGCAGAAAGTGTCCTGGGATGTCCCCAGACTCCTGCTTTAAGCACACAACAATTCAAGTGGCACATGGCCCTGCAATTATAAATTTCCACTCCACAGAGTTTATATGACAAAAATACCCTGAGATGAGCTCAGTTGGTTAAAACTTGGTTGCAATAATGCCAAGGTCGTGGGTTCAATCCCCTGTGTGGGCCACTGACTGAAGAGTTGGACTCGATGACCCTTGTGGGTCCTTTCAACTCAGAATAGCCTGGGATTCTTAGAAGGAAGGGAGGGAGAGAAGGTTGTGAGTCCTGAATATCTTCGTGGGAGGAAGAGACCCTGAGATGAGCTCAGTTGGTTAAAACTTGGTTGTAATAGTGCCAAGGTCGTGGGTTCAATCCCCTCTGTGGGCCACTGACTGAAGAGTTGGACTCGATGATCCTGGTGGGTCCCTCCCAGCTCAGAACAGTCTGTGAAAATATCTGTGAAATAATTCCCTGTAATCTTAACTTGCAGGAGAGCTCAGGTATTGTGCCTGCTCAGGGCCAGGAGGACACCACACAGTCAGGAACAACCTCAGTGTGGGAGACTCGACCCCCTTTGTAGAGCCACGAGGGTAAAACCCCCTTGTCTATAAAGACAATTCTTATTTGGTTGTTTCTTAACTCATGTGCCATAAGATAAAACACAAATTCCACCTCAACACGAGGAAGAACTTCTTCCCCCGGAGGTGGCAGCCCTGGAGCAGCTGCCAGGGAGGACAAGGAGTGTGGAGACCTCCCAAACCCACCAGGAATTGCCGTGGCACCTGCTCCAGGTGTCCCTGCCTGGGCAGGGGGCTGGGCTGGGTGACCCCAGAGGTTCCCTGGAGCCCCAGCTCCTCTGCGTGTCTGTGAGGAGCTGTCCCTGCCCCAGGATCGGTGTTTTCCAGCCCTGACCGGGAATTACCCCCGAGGCCGTTCGGGATCGCCCCCTCCACCTTGGGACCCAAAGCGCCCCCGGAACGTTTGGGACGCGGCGCCGCTTGCAGGTGGGGCCTCACCGCCGTGAGCGCTGGCGGCGGGATCCCCGCGTGGCGATTGGCTGGCGGGCTGAGAGCAGACGGGCGCTGATTGGCTGGCGGGAGCGGTCCGTCGGGTGGCGGCGTCCCCCGTGCGGCAGAGGCGGGCGGAGGGGCGGCAGGGTCGGCCCTGTCCGTGTCCCTGTCCCCGTCCCTGTCCCTGTCCCTCTCCCTGTCCTATCGCCGTTCCTGTCCTGTCCCCGTCCTCGTCCCTGTCCTGTCCCCATCCCTGTCCCCGTCCCTGTCCCCGTCCTCGTCCCTGTCCCCGTCCTCGTCTCCATCCCTGTCCCCGTCCCCGTCCCCATCCCTGTCCCCATCCCCATCCCTGTCCCCATCCCCATCCCTGTCCCCATCCCCATCCCCATCCCCGTCCCCATCCCTGTCCCCATCCCCATCCCTGTCCCCATCCCCGTCCCCATCCCCATCCCTGTCCCCATCCCCATCCCCGTCCCCGTCCCCGTCTCCATCCCCGTCCCTGTCCCCTTCCCCGTCTCCATCCCCGTCCCTGTCCCCGTCCCGGGCCGGCTCCAGGCCCCGGCCATGCCGCCCGCCCGCTCCCGGGTGTCGGCGCTGTCGCTGCAGTGCGAGTGGCAGCGCTGCTCCTTCGTGACGGGGGACATGGAGCAGTTCTGCGGGCACGTGGGGCAGCACCTGCAGCAGCACCTGTCCGGAGAGCAGCACGAGGTGGACCCGCTGGGTGAGGAGCTGGGGGAGAGGAGGCTCAGGCAGGGACGTTGTGGGTCCCCAGAATTCCTTGGCAGGAGGGGGGAGCCGGGGGAGGGCTTTGCTCCAGGGAACAGGATGGGACATCGGCAGGAATTCCCTCCTTGAAGGGGCTGCCCAGGGAGGTCTGGAGTGCCCACCCTGGAGGTGTCTGAGGAATGTGGCACTCAGAGCTCTGGGCTGGGGCACAAGGTGGGGATCAATCCCGGGGGGGCTCCGGGGGCTTTTCCAACCTAATTCTGTGATTCTCTGAGGAGAGAACTCTGCTGGCCTTGCCCCTCCCCTCCCTGAGCACAGAGTGGTGCCTGTTGTGGGGCATGTGCTGTGCCCAGCCTGGCCTGGGGTTAATGGGGGACCCGCCCTGCTGGGGGGGTCAGTGTAACTGCCCGAGATGGAAATCACAAAGAGCAGCAGCTGGAAAAGGTGAGTGTGCCCAGGGCAGGGCTGTGTGTGCCCAGGGCAGGGCTGAGTGTGTGCCCAGGGCAGGGCTGTGTGTGTGCCCAGGGCAGGAATGGGTGTGTGCCCAGGGCAGGGCTGAGTGTGTGCCCAGGGCAGGGCTGTGTGTGTGCCCAGGGCTGAGTGTGTGCCCAGGGCTGTGTGTGTGCCCAGGGCAGGGCTGAGTGTGTGCCCAGGGCAGGGCTGTGTGTGTGCCCAGGGCAGGGCTGAGTGTGTGCCCAGGGCAGGGCTGTGTGTGTGCCCAGGGCAGGGCTGTGTGTGCCCAGGGCTGAGTGTGCCCAGGGCAGGGCTGTGTGTGTGCCCAGGGCTGAGTGTGTGCCCAGGGCTGTGTGTGTGCCCAGGGCAGGGCTGAGTGTGTGCCCAGGGCAGGGCTGTGTGTGTGCCCAGGGCAGGGCTGAGTGTGTGCCCAGGGCAGGGCTGTGTGTGTGCCCAGGGCAGGGCTGTGTGTGCCCAGGGCTGAGTGTGCCCAGGGCAGGGCTGTGTGTGTGCCCAGGGCAGGGCTGTGTGTGCCCAGGGCTGAGTGTGCCCAGGGCAGGGCTGTGTGTGTGCCCAGGGCAGGGCTGTGTGTGCCCAGGGCTGAGTGTGCCCAGGGCAGGGCTGTGTGTGTGCCCAGGGCAGGGCTGAGTGTGTGCCCAGGGCAGGGCTGTGTGTGTGCCCAGGGCAGGGCTGAGTGTGCCCAGGGCAGGGCTGAGTGTGTGCCCAGGGCAGGGCTGTGTGTGTGCCCAGGGCAGGGCTGAGTGTGTGCCCAGGGCAGGGCTGTGTGTGTGCCCAGGGCAGGAATGTGTGTGTGCCCAGGGCAGGGAGGCAGATTGGCAGGTACCCAGTCTGGGATCTCAGGAAAACCCCCCGGTGTTTGCCCCCCTGAGCCTCCCCTGCAGGGCTGCCCCGGGCCCTGGCTGCTCTCAGGGGTCTCTGTGGTGCCCCTGGCAGTGCCCTGTGTGTGTTGCAGAGGAGTACCCGTGCCTGTGGCAGGACTGTGGCTTCTGCTCCCCTGACATGCCCACCGACCTCGTGCGCCACGTCTACTTCCACTGCTACCACACCAAGCTGAAGCAGTGGGGGCTGCAGGCCCTGCAGGGCCAGGACGACGTCAGCCACTGCCAGCTGGACCCCCAGACCAGGAACATCATCCCTGAGATCCAGGAGAGCTTCCTGTGCCTGTGGGAGTACTGTGAGGTGAGGGCACAGTGCCCTGCACACCATCCTGGTGGCCCTGCTGGGCCTTGTGCTGGAGAATAGGCTGGAGAAGGGACTGGATGTGGCACTGAGTGTCCTCTTAAACACCTCCAGGGACAGAGAATCCAACAGGTCTTGATCCAACCCTACTGTGATCACCAGCCCAGGGCACAGAGTGCCAGAGTGATCCCAGTGGGGTTGGATCAAGGGTTGGACTTGGTGATCTCAGAGGTCTCTTCCAACCCAACTGAGAAGAGCAACGAGGCTGGAGAAGGGACTGGAGCACAAGTGCTGTGGGGAGAGGCTGAGGGAGCTGGGGGTGTTCAGCCTGGAGAAGAGGAGGCTCAGAGGTGACCTCAGCACTGTCTGGAACTCCCTGAAGGGAAGTTCTGGCCAGGTGGGGGTTGGTCTCTTCTCCCAGGCACTCAGCAATAGGACAAGGGGGCACGATGGGCTCAAGCTCTGCCAGGGGAAATTGAAGTTGGAGAGCAGAAAGAAATTCTTTGCAGAGAGAGTGCTCAGGGATTGGAATGGGCTGCCCAGAGAGGGGGTGGATTCCCCATCCCTGGAGGTTTTTCAGCTGAGCTTGGCCGTGGCACTGAGTGCCATGATCTGGTAAAGGGACTGGAGTTGGACCAAGGGTTGGACTTGATGATCTCGGAGGTCTTTTCCAACCCAATCCATTCTATGGATGTGGCACTGAGTGAGAATCCACCACATCTTGATCCAACCCCACTGTGATCATCATGTCTTGATCCAACCATGTCTTGATCCAACCCCACTGTGATCATCATGTCTTGATCCAACCATGTCTTGATCCAACCCCACTGTGATCATCATGTCTTGATCCAACCATGTCTTGATCCAACCCCACTGTGATCATCAGCCCAGGGCACAGAGTGCCCTGGGCTGATGATCACAGTAGGGTTGGATCAAGGGTTGAACTTGATGATCTCGGAGGTCTTTTCCAACCCAATCCATTCTGTGATTCTATCCTATGATTCTGTGTGGAAGCACCTGAGCTTGTGCTGATCTCCTCCCCCTGTTCTGTCTGTCCTTCCTCCCTGCAGAGGTCGTTTGATAACCCCGAGTGGTTCTACCGGCACGTGGAGGATCACAGCTTCTGCTCCCAGTACAAGGCAGCAGGGAAGGAGAACCACGTGCTGCTCTGTGGCTGGAAAGGTTTGTGTGTGCAGGCAGGGCTCTTCCAGAGAGCTGAGCACAGGGCTGTGTGGCACATGTGGCACAGGAGAACTCTCTTCTCCTTGGGAGGGTTTCAGACCTCCAAAAAAAACGTGTGTGCATCGTTCTGATCTGGCAGTGAGATGTCCTGCAGAGTTTGCTTCAGGGGATCCAGCTGAGTGCTTAGCACTGGGCTGTCATTAATATTTAATTAGTACCTAGAAGAGTTTATTTTTTTCCTGTACTTTGAGGTTTGGTTTTGTCTCTAATTTCCCCCAGTTTGTGCAGTTGGTCAGGAGGAGCTTGTGGCACTTGTGCACCAGTGGTCTCCCCCTGCTGTGCCCCTGCTCTGTGGGGTTTCTGCTGCCCAAAACAGAAGGAAGAAGGTTCATACTCACTCAGGCTGTGTCAGGGCCCACCTGTGAGGGTCTCCCTGTGCTGTTTCTGCCCAGACTGTGACTGCACCTTCAAGAGGCGCTGCAAGCTGCGGGAGCACCTGCGCAGCCACACGCAGGAGAAGGTGGTGGCCTGTCCCACCTGTGGGGGCATGTTTGCCAACAACACCAAGTTCTTCGACCACATCCGCCGCCAGACCGCCCTGGACCGTGAGCCCTGAGGGCAGGGAGGGGGCAGGGGGTGGGCCTGGGGCTGGGATGGTTGGGAAAAGCCCTCCAAGGTCACCCACTCCACGCTGTGCCCAGTGCCCGCCTTGACACCCAGCCCAGAGCACTGAGTGCCACGTCCTGCCATTCCTGGGGCACCTCCAGGGGTGGGGACTCCACCCCCTCCCTGGGCAGCCCCTTCCAGTGTTTAACAACCCCTTCCATGAGGAAATTGCTCCTGATACCAACCTGAACGTGAGGCTGTGCCCTGTGAGAAGTGTCTCCTTGCAGAGGCAGGGCTGGAGGCTGACAGGGCTCACACTGCTGCAGTGAGTCCTCCTGCAGGGCCCCAGGGCTGAAGGCAGAGGCAGCAGAGCTGGGATTTGCTGATTGAATTCCCTGTGCTGACAGTGTGGGGGTTGCTCCCCAGTTTGTGCACTGGGAGGCCATGCCAAGGGCAGGCAGGATGGTCTTTGCAAGGGTTGTTTTGGGGTTTTGTTTGGCTCTGCAGTCAGTGTATGCTGCCCCTGGCTGCAGAGCAGGGCCTGCAGCTCCACTCTGCCTGCCTCTCCTTCTCCCTCCCTGCCCTTTGTGCTGCTCTGTCTGCTCTGGTCTCCTTTCTCACCACGCCCTGCCCTTCCTCCCTGTCCCAGAGCAGAGGTTCCAGTGCTCCCACTGCTCCAAGAGGTTTGCCACGGAGCGCCTGCTCCGGGACCACATGAGGAACCACGGTGAGTACAGGCCCCTCCTGCCAGCTGAGCCTCTGAGCAGGGAGTGCTCTCCCCTGCTCTGGGGTCACGTTTGCCCCTGTCCTTGGCCCAGTGAACCACTACAAGTGCCCTCTGTGTGACATGACGTGCCCCCTGCCCTCCTCCCTGCGCAACCACATTCGCTTCCGGCACAGCGAGGAGCGGCCCTTCAAGTGTGACTACTGTGACTACAGGTGAGGCTTTCCCTCCTCCCAGGGACACAGTGTGTGTGCTGCAGTGTCCACAGCTTTGTTCCCTTCCCTCCCTGCAGCTGCAAGAACTTCATAGACCTGAGGAAGCACCTGGACACGCACAGCAAGGAGCCGGCGTATCGCTGCGAGTTCCAGGCCTGCAGCTTCTCTGCACGGTCCCTCAGCTCCATCAAGCTGCACTACCGCAAAGTGCACGAGGTGGGAGGGCAGCAGGGCTTGCACTGCTCGGGGTCCCTCAGCCAGGCTCCCCAGAGGAGCTGGTTCCTCCCTGTGTGGGTGCTGTGGGCAGGTCTATGGCACTCACAGCCCTCTCTCTGCCCCCAGGGTGACTGCGAGCCCCGGTACAAGTGCCACGTGTGTGACAAGTGCTTCACACGGGGGAACAACCTCACTGTCCACCTCAGGAAGAAGCACCAGTTCAAGTGGCCCTCGGGGCATCCTCGCTTCAGGTACTGCCTGTCCTTGTCTCCTCACTGCCCCCTCTCCAGGGCAAGGGGCAGCTGGAGCTGCATCCTGTGTCTTGCTGGAGCAGAGACCTGGCAGTGCTTGGGCTCTGATGTTTGTGATGTGCTCAGGGCCCTTCACTCAGTGTGGGAGGCACTGGGCAGGAAACATTCAGTGGGATCTGGCACAGACAGAGCAGTGCTGGGTGGCAGCTCCAGCAGTGGGTCACAGATCTGGGGCAATGGCAGCAGAGGTGCCTCTGGTGGGGCAATTCTGAGCTTGGCAGGGACCAGGTCCTGGTGTCACCTTCTAGGGGAAGCTGCTGCAGATTCAGCAGATGCCTCTGCTGCATCCTCTCTGGGAAACTCCAAAGGCTTTCCAGAGCCTAAAACCTGGGAGGGGAGAAGAGGATGGATTTGAAATGCACCCAGTGAAGCAGAGTGGTGGGAGGAGACGGGCTGGGTGCTGGGAAGATGATCGAGGCTTGTGGCACAAAGCTCAGAACCTGCCACATGGGTGTGGTTTTAGCGGTGGGGGCTGAAGGGTTTTTATCTTACATGCACAGCATTATCTGTGCAGCACAGGGCTTTGAAACCCAGAGTGCCCCTTGCTTGGCTGCTCCCTGTGCCCTGGGAGTGACTGTGCCCTGCCCTGCCCTGTGTGCCAGGTACAGGGAGCACGAGGACGGCTACATGCGGCTGGAGCTGGTGCGCTACGAGAGCGTGGAGCTCACGGAGCAGCTGCTGAAGGACAGGGAGAAGCGTGGGGAGGGCTCAGCTGAGTGTGTGGTGCTGCCTGAGGGCCAGGGCAACCTGCAGGTCATCGTCCTGGAGCCCCCAGCAGACACTCCCCTGGCAGAGGAGAACAAAGGCTCTGAGCTGTGCCCAGCCCCGTGCTCTGCTGACAGCCCTGAGCCAGCACAGCCCAGCACCTTCCAGGGAGCTGCATCATCCTTGGAGCAGGAGCCCAACAGCCCCAGCAGCCCCATCATCTGGGTGGTGAACAGGACCAACGAGCAGGGGGAAAGCGAGACTGTGTATTATGTCATGGCCAGCATATCCCCAGAGGAGCAGGGCACAGCTCCTGCAGGGCTGGCTGTGGAGATGGAGGAGAATGTCATGGACAGGCTGCAGAAGACAGCAGAGTTGCTGGGCATCCAGATTGTGTGAGCTGCTCCCAGGCCTCTCTGTGTGAGGAGAACTTGGGCCTCTGTGGGATGTGCTGGAGGGGGAGGTTGGGGAGTGCTTGGGGGAGAGGAGTGAGTTTGTCTTCACCTGCCTGCCCCAGCCTCTCTGGCTGCTGGTTCTGGTCAGCATGGGCAGGGAGGAAGGACAGGTCTCTCAGCTGTGAATCAAGTGGCTCTTTCTGGGGATTAGGGACTAGCAAACCTGTCCCCCCCTCCCAGGAGGCTTGGCCTAGGCCTGGCACAGGTAACTAATTCATGGGTGGGCCTGTTCCTCAGCCAGGACTGCCCAGGCTGGATGGTGTGTGGAGCAGGTGCTGGTGCTGAAGCCTCTTCCCTGGGCAGGTGTGTTGCCCTGAGCAGGCCTGTCCTTCCCCAGGCAGAGTTTCTCCAGGGGATGACATTCCTCCCCCTGCACTTCCCTGCTCATCTTTCCTGGCTCAGCTGGTACTGGTGGTGGTGTTTGCACCCCTGACCCCCTTAGCTGATCTCTGGGAGGAGGGGGCTGGAGGTGCTGTCCCTTGCAGGCCACTGCAGCTCTGGGACACTGGGAGCTCTTTCCTGCTGTTGTCATCCCCTGGGTTTCCTCCCCACATTGGAATTTGGGCTCCTGGTTGGGCAAAGTGTATTTTGGCAAGAGAAATAAAGGATCAGGTGCCAGGACAGGCAGTGTCTGGTGTGTTTTTCAGCCGGTTCTCTGCCAGCTGTGGTGGGGTGAGAGGATGACTCGGATACTTTGGGCCTGCAGTGTGGGAGGTGGGCACTGAAGAGCTGCTAGAATCTGCTGACCCCGTGCAGCTGGCACTGGATTGTGCTGCTCCATGTCCCCAGAGGTGGCACTGGAGGGCCAGCTTCAGCTCTGGCACTCCTGTTCCTGCTGTTTGATTTTTGCTGCCTCCTCCAGGGCTGTCTGCGCCTGCTCTGGCACTATTTGAATACAGGGAGTAGCCTGGGCTTGTGAGCAGAGCTACTTTGTCCTCTGTCCAGTGATTGGACAAGGACAGTGAGAATTTGGCATCCCTGGAGTCACCCTTGGGTTGTCCCTACCCTGTGTATGGAGGTGATGAGCCCAGGTGGAGACAGGGGACACTTTGCTGGACATTGACTTTTCCCCTTGCTCCTTTCCTCAAGCAGCTTGAGCAAAAGCTGTTGGAATTCCAGTTCAGTGGAGGAAATCCCTTTATCCTAAACCCTTGGCCATCTGCTCACTTTCCAGTTGCACCCACTGGGTGTGGTTTGGTGGCTTTGCCCTTGGGACAGGGTGATGCTCAGCCCTGGGTGAGGGGCAGTGAGCTGTGCTGGGCACAGAGCAGGGATGAGTTGGGCAGAGCTGCCTGAAGGTGTCCTGGGGCTGGGGATGTGTGTGAAGGGCAGTGTGCACCCCTGCACCCCCAAATTGTGCTCTCCAGGGGTGTGGGGCACTGGGGCACAGGTACTGCCATGCACTGGGCACGTGGTGGCTCAGGGGGAGGCAGGGAGCTGTCCCAGCCGCCCTGAGAGCACAGAATGCCAGAGGGTTCTCCCAGATCCAGGCAGAGCATCCCTGGGCTTGGCATGCAACATCCAGCCCTCCCCTCCCTGCCTGGCCCCTGCTCCCTGGTCCTTGGCAGAGCTGGGCCAAGGATACCTTCGAGAGAAGGGCCCTGTGCCAGGTTTGCACTCGCAGCACTCCCAGCCTGGCCCTCTCTCCAGCATCCTGCCAGAGCCATGGCTGTGCCTGCACTGTGCTGGATCCAGTGGTGGTGCTGGGAGTGGAGGCCAGGCTGGGGTGGTTGGAGTTGTCCCTTTAAACACCAAGTCCAGGGAGGGTAATCTGCCAGAGATTATCTGCTGGGGGAGAGGATTGGCATTAAAGGGAATGTCTCCTCCCTTCCCCCATGTCCTACAGCATCCCCTGTGCTGGGTGTGTATGGAAAACCAAGTTCACTTTCTCCTGGGCGAGCAGAGAGGGGGGTCTGTGGTTTGAGGGGCGAGGGGAGGAGGGCAGAGTGTGCACCATGGCCCTGGGCCTCCTCCTCCTCACCGTGCTGGCCACGCTGGTCTCCTGCCAGGACCCAGAAGGTAACAGGGGGTTTGAGGGATGAGGGGCTTCCAGGGTGCCCCAGGGCTGCTGGACCAGTTGTCCCCAGTAAGGAGCAAGGCTTCTGTCACACCCCTGTGCTGAGGCTTGGCACAGGGCTGGGGCTGTGAGGGGATGCCCTCACCACAGCTGGGGCTGTGAGGGGATGCCCTCACCACAGCTGGGGCTGTGAGGGGATGCCCTCACCACAGCTGGGGCTGTGAGGGGATGCCCTCACCATAGCAAGGGCTGAGAGGGGTCTCTGAGGGCTGGGGGGCTGCTGGAAATGGTGAGCTTTGCCCCCCAGCCCAGCCCTCCTCTGCCTCTCTCTGTGGCCCCAGAAGACCTGGATACCTACTGGTCTGGCACAGCCCCCATCTGCGTGGGGGGCTGCAGGGGGAAGCACAAGGAGCTGAAGAGGAGCCAGTGTGGGAATGGCAGCTGCTGCTGGCTGGGCTACAAGTCCTTCTGCAGAGGTAAACCCAGAGCGGGCAGAGCGGGCCGGGGGCACAGCCAGCCTGGGGAGGGCAGGGGCTGTGCCACAGCACGTGGGTGAGTCCCTGCAGCAGCCTGGTGGTGCTGGGGCCATGCGGGGACACATCCTGCCCTGGCCGGGCACACCCCTGGGCGCTGCGGTGCCCGGGGTGGCAGCACAAGGGAATCTCCACGCTGGCAGTGAACTGCGGGCGGCCCGAGGCGGATTTCAACTCGGTGGTGCACGGGAACGACTGGTGGGTGGGCTCGGTGGTTCGCTACAGCTGCCGGCCCGGGTTCCTGCTGCTGGGGGACCCCGCCAGCGCCTGCCAGCCCGACGGCCGCTGGACCCCCAAGCCCTCCTGTCTCCGTGAGTACCCCGGGGCCAGGCTGAGCCTCCCTGCCTGCAGGGGAGCAGGGCTGCACCGTGCCCCCCACCCCGCTGGGTGCAGTGGGCACCCCAGGACCGTGCCCTGCCGCTGCTCCCGCAGGGATCTGCCTGCGGGGTCGGATCGAGATCAGCGAGCGGGACATCACTGGGAAATGCTCGTCGTCCTGCAGCTCCCAGACCCACCTGGGGGCCTTCCTGAACCGTGGCTGCATCAAGATCTCGGGCTGTGTCACCAAACAGTCGGGCTGGGCCCGCTGGTTCCAGCGCTGTGATGTCTGTGAGTGCGACTGCCACGTCCCCTGCGGTGAGTCCTGGCCCTCCTTCGGGTCACTGCTGGCTGGGGAAGGTTGGCACTGACACCTGGGGGCTGCAAACAGCTCAAAATGTGCTGCCTTCCCTCTCCTCACAGATTCCTCCAGGTAGAGCTGGGCCATCCATGTGGCCCCAGCTGAGGGAGGCTTCCCCTGCTTCCCTTCACCACGTGTCTCCATTGCTACGCTCCTTCCACGAGCTCCATCTGTCCCAAGGCTGCCATCTGAGACAGGAAGAGATGTTTGGACTCTTACAGGGCTGCCTTCCTGTCTGACCCCATCCCAGGACCCTGCAGGGGCAGGGGATGCCCTGTGAGCAGCAGGTGCTGGGGCTGCATGTGTTTCCTGCAGCTGGACCTGGGGATATTGGTGTCTCTTTGCCTGGCTGCTCCCCTTTGTGGTGGGAGGTGGCACATGTGGCTGTGCCTACTCAGAAGTGTGTCCCATCAGTGCTGTGGGTTATGATTTCTTCATGCCAGGGACTCCCTGCATACAGGCCAGGGGCAGATCTGCCCTCTGTGTTTGCTGAAGTGCTCAGGCAGAGCTGGAGTGTGGGATCTGCCCACTGTCCCCATGCCATGGGCAGAGCTCTTGGGGCAGAGCAGCCTGGCCAGGGCTGCAGCACCCATAGCTGAGAAATGAAGTGGGTCATACTGCTCTGGGGCCAGCCCAGGTAACTGGAGAAAGGTCTCAGCTCCCACATGTGAAGCCTTTCCCATGGACTGCTCCACACTCTGACTGCTGGGCTCCTTCCAGGGGGTCTGTGGCCCTGCCCTGAGAGTCCCTTTCCCCAGGGGCTCCTCTCCCACCAGCTTGTGGCCACAAAGAGACATTTGGTTCCAGCCAGGAACAGCCTTGTGCTCCCTGAGGATTGCCCAGGCTCCCTACGAAGCAGCAATGGAAAAGACAGAATTGTTATTCCCCCGGGGAAGGGGAAGGTGGTCTGGAGTGCATGTGATGGCATTGCTGGGGGAGCTGGAGGACCAGCAGCACTGCCACAAGTAATTAAAGATGTATTTCCAGGAAATCACACGGGTTTTCCCATCATGCAGAGGTTCTGCTGCCTGCTCTGTCCCTGCAGCCCTGAACATCCATGACAGAACCAGGACAGGCTCCCTCTGCCACTGATACTGTCCTGAAAGTGTGTGAGCCACCATGGGGACACACCTACAGTGTGTAGGAAGGGCCTAGCTGGAGACCAGATGGATGCTGAATGTGCCCATGGCACTGCCCACCAAGCCTGGCTTGGCACTGGTCACCATCCCTGCTTCCTTCCACCTTGAAATGACTCCACAGCAGGATGCTGCAGCAGTTCCTGGTTGCTGCATGGCCACCAGCCTGGGCTCAGGATCTCCCAGCCCTGCCTCAGGCAGCTGAGCAGGAAGGGGTTTGGCATCCAGGGGGTCCCTCTCAGGCCCCCCTCGTGCCCACCTGCAGGGCAGCAGGGCTGTTTGGCACTGCACAGAGCAGGCCAGGGCTGTGACCTGCTAGTGGTGAGTACCCTGGGCATGGGAGGCAGAGTGAGCTGGGTGAGTCCCATGTGCCTTTTGCTCTGTGAGGAGGTGATTTAAGACCTCCATGTGGAGCTTGGATCTGTGGCCACCTCCTCCTGCCCTCCCCTGGCCCAGCCATTGGGCTGCCTTGCCCCATGGTCTCCTGGTTGGATCCTGCTCTGCCAAGGGGCCAAACCCTGCCCTAAGCTCCATCCCATCCCATCCCAAGGCTGGCTGTGGGAGGGGGAAGCTCTCCTTGGCTCAACAGATGGTTTTTTAATTAATACTCTTGTTAGTGCCACTCATTTCCATATGTCTTTCGTGCTTAAGTGCTGTGGTGGGTGAGAGGTGTGAGTAACAGTGAGGATGGAGCCAGGCTGGAGGTGCAGGGATGGCAGATCCTGCAGGATCAGCTGCAGAGGGGAGTGTGTGCTGGAGGTAAAACCCTGCACAGACCAGCCCCGTATGGAGACCCTTCGTGGCCAGTTGTCACCCCCCCAGTCCTGGCTCTGCATGCCTGGGGTGGGTTTGCCCAGGGCGTTGCAGCCCTGGTTTCACCCCCTGTCCCCACTGGAGTGGCTGCACGGGGGTCAGTGCGGGGCTGAGTGGGGGCAGGAGGGGGTTTAGGGGGTGTTGGGCTCCCTCAGGGGGTTTGGGCTGAGGTGGCAGCAGAGGGAGCTGCGTGGGGCTGTGTCCCAGATGTGAACGGGACCATCAGCGGGATGTGGAGACAGGGCTGGCAAAGCCCCGGCGTGTGCGCTGGGGATGCTCAGGGCCTGCTGGCAGGCAGGAGAGGAAATAGGGTCGGTCCCTTTAAGAGGATTTTTCGCTGCCTGGCAGCGCTGCCCGCCCGGGCAGCCCATCCATCCATCCATCCATCCATCCATCCTGCCGCCCATCCTGCTCCCCGCCCGGCAGCACCGGGAACGGGCTGGCGGAGAGGGGTATCCCTGAGCAGCGGGGGCTGCTGGCCACTGCACGGGGGCTGCTGGCCACTGCGGGGGGACTGCTGGCCACTGCGGGGCTGGGGCCGGAGCGACCCCCGCCCGCCCTGCCCACCCAGCCCCGCGGAGGGATGGGGAGGAGAACCCGGCCGGGGAGCCCGGGCAGCGCCCAGTCCGGCTGTCGCTGCTGAGAACCGCCCGCCGAGCCGAGCCGAGTCCCCCCCGCCCGGCAGGGCCCCCCGGGCAGCGCCCCTTTGTCTGCGCAGGAGGAGGAGGAGGCGAGGCGGAGGCGCTGCGGGAGCGGAGCCGCGCCCGCACCCTGCCAGGTGAGCTGCGGGAGAGCCGAGCCCGCTCCCCGGGCCGGGAGGGGGAGCGGATGGAGGGAGGGGGCCGGCGGGGAGCGGGGATGAAGGGAAGAGCATCCTCGGCAAAGCCTCGCCGTCCCCACCCCGCGCCCCGGGGCCGGGCTAAGCCGCGGGAGCCGCTTGCGGGGTTTAGCGCTCCCTGAACGCCCAGCCGGAGGAGTCAAGGTGAGCCCGAGGGCGCTTCGTGCCCGTTCTCCCCTCCGAACCCTCCGTTCCCGCACCGCTCGGATGCTGAGGGGGGATCCGCGGGCTGGGACCCCCACCCCTCTGCCCTCCCCTCCCTCCCCGGGGCTGGGCTGGCTTCCCTCCAGCCCTGCCAGGGCTCTGCCCGCAGCGGGTGCTGGGCTGGGGCATCTCCCGCAGCTCCCGCTGCCCCTCGCAGCTGCAGCCGCAGCGAGGCACTGCCCGCAGCCCCGGCACAATGTAGGTTAGCGAGCTGGGAGCCCAGCCTGGCGGGCAAGGTGGGTGCTGGGCACAGCTCGGGCTCCTTTTCCTGCTGCTCTAGGGATGCCCGACCCCCTCCCAGGCTCTGAGACCTGGGTTCACTGTGCTCCCCACCCTGCTTGGCTCAGCATCCCCCCAGCACCGCAGAGCCCCCAGCCAAGCAGACAGGAGGAGCTGGGCTGTGCTGCAGCCACTGAGGGAGGACTGCAGGCAGGAGAACGTTTGGGCAGGTCTGGGGATCAGCATCGTGGGCCCTGTTGTGCTGGCCTGGCCTCTGAGGCTGTGCTGGTTAGAGTCAGGAAGGTGACATGATGACCCCAGGGAGGCAGAGAAGGATTGTCACTAGCAGGATGCCCTCCCTGTCTATTAAGACTATCCCAGCAAGCCCAAGAGGACCCTGGGTTGGGGTCTGGTCTATCCAGGCCAGCCCTGCTCCCGGAGCCTGGGTGAGGCAGAGCAGGCTTTGTCCAATCAACCACCTGGAACAGCAGCTTGCTGAGGATTTCATATCTGCGTTTCCTGAGGCCAGGCCAGGCAGGGGTAGTTCTTGGTGAGCCCTTGGGGACATCCAGGCATAGGGCAGGGCATCAGCTCTCCCACCTCCCATCCTGTGACAGGCAGGATTGGGGCAGGGAGCCCAGCAGCCCCGGGGCTGGCAGAGCTGAGCACTGTGCCAGCTCTGCTGCCAGGCCAGCCCCAGCCGCAGGAGGTGCATGAATTATTGACTGTGGAGCTCATCAGCTGCTCCTTGCCCTGAGCCCCTCGGTGCAGGCTCCATCCTTCACCCAGATGTGGGTGCTGGACCCAGCTGGGCAGCGCATCACAGGGCAGGGCAGGCAGTGAGGCCTGGAGCCAGCAGGGAAGGGGCAGAGAGGACTGACTGGCTGTGGGCTGGTGCCCGCAGTGCCTGGGAGAGGGACCTGCTGCCAGCCGGGCCCTGTGCCCTCCCCACAGAGCACAGGGATGGCGGAGAAGGGCATGGACCCCGCCTGCGTGTCCATCGCGCTGGAGGACACCGTGTGCCATGCCAGCCCCCCGGACGCCCCACTCCTCACCACCCATCTGAAGAAGGTGGAGAACCACATCACAGAGGCCCAGAGGTTTTCCCACCTCCCAAAGCGCTCGGCCGTCAACATCGAGTTCATCGACCTGTCCTACTCCGTGCGGGAAGGGTCCTGGTGGAGGAAGAGAGGTAGGAGCTGGCGGGTGGGGAAGGGCAGGGGAGGGACACCCCGCTCCTGTTCTGCATGCCATGATCTCACCCTGCTCTGTCCCAGTGCCAGGGGCTGTTTGCAGCCCTGCTGTGTCTGGCTGTTGGTGCTGGGTGCCCGTGGGAGGAGGAAAGGCTCCTGTCCCGCAGCACTTGCTGCATGTCTTTGCTGTGCAATGCCAAAGGAAACCAGAGCACATTCCAGGGAAACCTCTGGCCAGGCCTGCATGGGGAGATGGGGCAGATCTCCCAGGGCAGCCAGGATGGATGGGTTTCCCCAGCACTGCTGTTTGGAGGATGATGGCTATGTGGGATGTGCCAAGAGTGGGAGACCCCAGGGGTGCCCCAGCTCAGAGCCTGGCAAGGAGAGCGTGTGGTTTGCAGGGGATTTCCTCTCCAGCTGAGGTCATGGCTCCCTTTCCTGTGTGTGACTGGCCGAGAGCTCAGGGAGGGGAGAGGGGAGGCAGATGGCGGCTGGTGGGTGGTAGTCTGCTTTAATTAGCGCTCTCAGTTAATGGGATGCCAATCAGGCAGCCTGATAAGATGGAGGGGGAGCTGATCTGCAGAAGCTGAAGGCAGGCAGGGCTGAGCAGGGACAGGGGTCACAGGGCTGCTCAGAGAGATGCCCTGCCAGCCAGGAGTGCTGGATGGAGCCTCTGAGCCCCCAGCCAGGCTGTGCAGCTCAGAAAACTGAGGCACTGAGGGACAGGGGGACATCCCCAACATCCCCCAGGACGATGCCCACCTGTTTATCTGGGATGCTGAGGCAGCATCCCGGGAGGAGCCGTGGCACAGCCGGATGGGGAGCGGCTGCTTGCCTTGCCTTGCAGGGAGGGAGGGGGCAAACCTCGGGCAGCTGGACCACCCAGGAGATGCTGAGGGGTACCGGGGTGGCGGTGAGAGGGTCGCCCTTCTCCCCTAAGCCAGGCAGAGCTGGAGGAGCTGGTGGGGAAGCCTTGGCCGCAGCCCCCAGCGCCGCTGCCCCGCCGTGCTGGGGAAGGAGGTTACTGGCAGTCAATGAACGCGAGTAACCGCTGCGCAAACTGCAGTGGCGCCGACGTGAGCAGCATGCGCGGTGCGGGGCCGGGGGGATGCGGGGCACGCCGGCTTTGCTGCCACCGCACAGCCCCGCACGGCCCTCGCTGCCCCTCTGCCAGCGGGACCCCTCCCGCACTCAGGGGACCTGCTCCAGGGGCGCTGCTGGGCGATGCTCCAGGGGCACTGCTGGGTGATGCTCCAGGGGTGTCCCTGGATGCTGCCCCAGGGGCACTGCTGGGTGCTGCCCCAGGGGCACTGCTGGGTGCTGCCCCAGGGGCACTGCTGGGTGATGCCCCAGGGCACTGCTGGATGATGCTCCAGGGGTGTCCCTGGATGATGCTCCAGGGGATTGACACAGGGACCCCACAAGAAAATGGATTTTATCCCTTCTCCATAAAATCATATGGTGTTTTATATTAAATTTTGATTTTAGCTTGTACCCAGGTGTGTCAGTTATCTTAACCATGCATAGCTTTAGATAAAGAGGAATTTAACCCTGTAGCTGTGAGATGAACTTTAAGAAATAACCCAAAAACCGTGTTTAGATGAGAAGCTGAGCAGTAAGAAGTAAATCAGAAAAGCTGTCTAGGTTAGAGGCTTGAAGCTGTAATGTTGTTTAGTTAAAAAGAATTTCAGAGCAGCCATTAGAGCTGCTAAAGTCAATTAAAATACCCTCCTTAACTTTGGGGAGGAGTTTTCAGTTGTAACTAAGTAGATAAACCTGAAAACACAAAAGTCTCATCAAACATGTCTTTGGTTGGGTTACCCCCCATGTTCCCAGTGCTGCATAAAAGGAAGAATTTTATTCTATTCTGTTGGATTTGGGGCATGGAGGGGCACGTTGCCCTCAGGGAGATGCTCAAGCTCAATCAATGGTCCTAACACCTTCTATCGCGTTGCTCTCCTGCCAGGGCTGCGTTTTGGGGGCAGCTCCTGAGAGCCTGAGGCTGTGCTTGTTCCCTGCTCCCGACACATCATGTTCCTTCTGCCAGAAAATGCTAATCAGCTGCGTTTAAAGCGGAGATAATTCCAGGTCTGATTAGCAGTGGCTGCTGCCGGGCATCACAGCGTGAATGCCAATGAGGCAACAGCCAGGCTTCCAGCAGGGCTGAGGGCTCTGCCTGCCCAGTGCTGCCCTGCTCCTCCCTCTGGCCCCTGGCCCCAGGGATCAGGAGGACATGCCCAGGACTAATGTCACAGCCCAGTAATCTCCCTTAGCAGCTCAGTGACCTGACCCAGGGACTTCCCTGGGCTTTGCTGCAATCCAGGTCCTGAGCTTCTTCAGCACTGGAAATCAGTGGGATCAGCCAAGGACCAGGTCAGGGATCATGCTGGAGGTGGAAGCTGCTGTGGCTCTGCCCTGGGCAGGCTGACAGAGGCAGGCTCTGGGCATGTGGCTGATCCCAGGGGCAGGGATCATGCTGGAGGTGGAAGCTGCTGTGGCTCTACCCAGGGCAGGCTGACAGAGGCAGGCTCTGGGCATGTGGCTGATCCCAGGGGCAGGGATCATGCTGGAGGTGGAAGCTGCTGTGGCTCTGCCCAGGGCAGGCTGACAGAGGCAGGCTCTGGGCCCAGGCAGCCCCTGGCACAGCACATGGAAACGCTGAGGTACCCCCTGTGCTGGGATGGCATTGCACTCCCTGCAGCTCTGGGATCCCAAACCCCCATTGCTCTCTCCCTCCAGGGTACAAGACTCTCCTAAAATGCCTGTCAGGGAAGTTCTGCCAGCGGGAGCTCATCGGGATCATGGGCCCCTCGGGTGCTGGGAAATCCACACTCATGAACATCCTGGCTGGCTACAGGTGAGGCTGGGGGTGCCAGCGGGTCTGGGGGACAGGGCTGTACTGCACCCCCTGACACCTCCTTTCCTGCAGGGAGACTGGCATGAAGGGGCAGATCCTGGTGAACGGGCGGCCCCGGGACCTGCGCACGTTCCGCAAGATGTCCTGCTACATCATGCAGGATGACATGCTCCTGCCACACCTCACCGTGCTCGAGGCCATGATGGTGAGCCAGGCAAGGCAGGAGCCTGCTGGGCTCTGTGTGTGGGCATCTGTGGGCTCTGTCCTCGGGCACTGAGCCCACACTGACATCAGGCATTTCCAAGGGCTCTGGGATGCGGGAACAAAATCCTGCTGTTCTTGCTCCCTTCATCCCAAGCCACTGCTCTTGGCTCTTGGCTCTTGGCTGGGTGGGGATGGGGCCACAGTGCTGCTGTTTCTGCTCCCTGCATCTGGTGGATGTGTTTCCCTGCCCTTCTTCTCCCTGCAGGTCTCTGCTAACCTGAAGCTCAGTGAGAAGCAGGAGGTGAAGAAGGAGCTGGTAAGTGCAAAGGGGTGTGGGCCAGACCCCCTCAGCCCTCCCCAGCATGGAAACAGCAGGGAAGGGAGTGCCCTGAGGGGACCTGTGAATGCTGAGGGGCTCCCAGCCGAGGGAGGTGGCAGGGATGGCATGAAGGTCCATGAAGGTTTCATTCCCCATGGGTTGTCTCACAGGTGAACGAGATCCTGACGGCGCTGGGGCTGCTGGAGTGCTCCTACACCCGCACCAGCTCCCTGTCCGGGGGGCAGCGCAAGCGTCTGGCCATCGCCCTGGAGCTGGTCAACAACCCGCCCGTCATGTTCTTCGACGAGCCCACGAGGTGAGGCCACAGGGCCCGGGGCTCCCCAGCACTGCCCAGCTGGGCTTCCCCTGCCAGGGACACCAGCAGCGCCAGTACCCTCTGCTGCCCACCTGAGGGTGGGCTGGGATTGTGCCCAGGGGCTCCAGGAGGGTTGGAGCTGATGCTCTTCTCCATCAATCTGCGAGGAGGGTGCCCACAAGTGGGGGCATCTTTAGGAGGTGCTTCTCTTTCTCTCAACTCTCCCCTTCTCTCTCTGCTGTCTCTTTCTCCTCTGCCCTTTCCTGCGTGGCCACAGCGGTCTGGACAGTGCCTCCTGCTTCCAGGTGGTGTCCCTGATGCGGTCCCTGGCGCAGGGTGGGCGCACCATCATCTGCACCATCCACCAGCCCAGCGCCAAGCTCTTTGAGATGTTCGACAAGGTGTGGGCTGGGACAGGGCACGGGGCCATGGGAGGGACGGGCTGCAGGTGCTTGAGCTGGGGTTGGTGTGGCACACAAACTGGCAGGGGTGGGCTGTGTCACCCTGGGACAGGGAGGTGGGTAGGAGTGGGTGGCAGTGCCCTGACTGCTCAGCACCTGCCATGTCCTGGCTTTCTCTTGCAGCTCTACATCCTGAGCCAGGGCCAGTGCATCTTCAAAGGCGTCGTGACCAACCTCATCCCCTACCTGAAGGGTCTCGGCCTCCACTGCCCCACATACCACAACCCTGCTGACTTCAGTGAGTGCCCCTGCCCCAGCTGGGGCTGCCACGGGGGGCAGAGGGTGGCAAGACCCAAACCCAGAACCAAACCTTGAAGGCTGCCCAGTGTTCCCCCAGGTTGCCCAAGAGAGATTCCTGTGCCCTTCCTGCTGGGTGCTGGCTGGGGAAGTGATGGCAAGGGCTGGCTCAGCACCTCTCAGGGGTCCTGTCCTCCTCCACAGTTATCGAGGTGGCCTCAGGAGAGTATGGGGACCTCAACCCCGTCCTGTTCCGCGCTGTCCAGAACGGCATGTGCACCATGGCTGAGAAGAAAAGCAGCCCTGACAAAGCAGATTCTTCGTGCCCAGCACACTGTGGGACGGTGAGTGGGGTTAGAGGAGCCTCCTGCAGGTAATGGGGTGCTGTCCTGGCAGGGACCCCATGATGTGAACTTGACCCACATCCCTGACTTGCCTGTGGTCTTGCAGGACGTGGATCACATCGAGAGCCACACGTTTGCCACCAGCACTTCCACTCAGTTCTGCATCCTCTTCAAGAGAACCTTCATCTGCATCCTTAGGGACACGGTGAGGGCCGGGCTCAGGGTCTGCTGGTCACCTGGGGCTGCCACAGGCAAGGATTTACTGGGGGCTGGAGGGGGCTCACCCTGTGCCCTCTGCCTGCAGGTGCTGACCCACCTGCGGTTCATGTCCCACATCTGCATCGGGGTTCTCATCGGGCTGCTCTACCTGCACATCGGCAACGACGCGGGCAAAGTCTTCAACAACACTGGCTTCCTCTTCTTCTCCATGCTCTTCCTCATGTTCGCTGCCCTGATGCCCACCATCCTCACCTGTAAGGAGCTCCTTTCCCCCCACACCCAGCCCTGCTCCCATCCCTTGGGGTGCTCCAGCTGCGTGCTGGGCCGTGTGACTTGGACAAGAGGGGGAAAACACAACAGATGGGAAAAAACCAAAGAAAGAGGATGGGGGAAACTTCTGCTTGTGTGTGTTGCAGTTTTGCCCTGTTTGGCTTGTAGGTTCAAAGCAGAATGCTGGGTTGTTTTTTTCTCTGATAAACTGTCTGTAAAGCTGCATTTTCAGCCACTTTACCTCTGTTTCACTTCCTCAAAGAGTTTGTGTAAAAGCCCCCAGCTAAGCTGACTTCTCCATGCAGAAAGTTCCCAAATCAGTGTCTAAGCTTTTTTTCCCTGATGAAGATTTGAGCAGGATGTCACCTGGAGCTCTGTGCTGGGGCAGGATGTTACCTGGAGCTTGTGGCAGGGGCAGGATGTTACCTGGAGCTCTGTGCTGGGGCAGGATGTTACCTGGAGCTCTGTGCTGGGGCAGCATCACATCTGCCTGCACCAGGACGGGTGGCAGTGGGGCTGGAGCAGCCCAGGACACTGCTGGCTGGTAACCCCTTGTTTCCACACAGTCCCCCAGGAGATGACTGTATTCCTGAGAGAGCACTTGAACTACTGGTACAGCCTGAAAGCCTATTACCTGGCAAAGACCATGGCAGATGTGCCCTTCCAGGTGAGGCTTTAGCTGGACTTCACCATGACCCTGATGCTGATGTTCCCTCCTTGGCACAGCCACTTGCTCAGCTCTCCCAGTGCCCCAGGCTGGGCTTTGAGGGGTCCCTCCATCCCCTGGGAAGGGTGTGTGGGGTGAGGACAGCCATGTGCCCAGCAGGGTGGTCTCTGTGCCCCTGTGCAGGTGATCTGCCCCATTGCCTACTGCAGCATCGTGTACTGGATGACGGGCCAGCCCCCCGAGGCCACGCGCTTCCTCCTCTTCTCCGCACTGGCCACCGCCACGGCCCTGGTGGCCCAGTCCCTTGGGCTTCTCATCGGAGCTGCTTCCACCTCCCTGCAGGTCAGACGGGGCTTTGCCTGTCTCATGGAGACAGAGGGAGAGTTGCAAGGGATCCTGTGGCCATTTGGGACGGAGGAAGGCGCTGCCCAAGGGCAGTTCACCTGCGGGCAGGGATTGACACCCAGTGGCCTCTGCTCCCCAGGTGGCCACCTTTGTGGGACCCGTCACTGCCATCCCCGTCCTGCTCTTCTCGGGCTTCTTTGTCAGCTTCAAGACCATCCCCACCTACCTGCAGTGGAGCTCCTACGTCTCCTATGTCAGGTGGGACCCCACATTCTGCCCAGAGCTCCCTGTTCTGGGCTCCCATGGGGCCCCCACGGTGCCCAGAGTGACTCTTGGACTTGCTCTGCCCTAGGTATGGCTTTGAGGGTGTCATCCTCACCATCTATGCCATGGAGCGTGAGGACCTGGAGTGCCTCGAGGACTTCTGCCCTTTCCAAAAGCCCATCAAGATCCTGCAGGAGCTGGATGTGGAGGAGGCCAAGCTCTACCTGGACTTCCTCATCCTGGGCATCTTCTTTGTCATCCTGCGGCTCCTGGCTTACCTGGTCCTCAGGTACAAGGTCAAGTCAGAGAGATAAAGGGGCCATCCCCGGGCCTGGCCTGCTGTGAGAGACGTTCTGCAGATGGACACGGTGCTCCTGGCAGGCACAGACCGTGGCAGAGGCACCAGTGGGTACCAGCCAGGCCTGGCACAGTCGAGAAGGGTTTTGAGACATCTCGGAACTGTTTTAACCTTTCCACACACACTCTTCATTGCAAAACGTTTTGTACAGCCCTGGCACGTGCCACCCTCTCTCTCCTGGGTGTACTGAACCCCATGGAGGTTGAGTGCCCTCTTGTCACCCCTGGGACACCAGGGATGCTCCGAGGAGGTGGCTGTGCCCAGCGAGGCTGAGAGGAGGTGGATGCTCCAGGCAGGGGGAGCAGCAGGGCTGGAGCTGGGAGGAGAGAGCAGCACAGCCCAGGGTGGGAGTGCAGCACATGGCCCCGATGGCACCAGGGCTGGCACCACGTGAGTCAGTGCTGAGGAGAGCCCAGAGATGCAACAGGCAGAGTTGCACAAGGCTTTAGTGTTTCCTGTTGCTGTAGCCACAGAGGTTGCTGCGTCTCCTTTTCCTTTCAGCACAAATATTTCCTCTTTTTTTTTCTTTTTTTTCTTTTTTTTAAATTTTTCCTTCCTTTTCTTCCCAAACACCACTGCATTCCAGAGGGGAAAGGGAGTCAGCAGGCAGAGAAGGACTTGGGGCTCTGTCTCAGATTTCTGCTCTGGTGCCATCCTCAGAGATGGGATCTGCAAACCTGGCAGGGTGTGCAGGAATAGCACAGTAATCTCAGACCTTGGGGAGTCTCCTGTTCAGTCCCTGTTGTCTTTGGGGTCTGAGACAAGAGTGTCTGAACCAAACTAACCACCATGGAGAGAAGTGACTGGTCTCTTCAAGTGCTTGCATGGAGCAAGGAAGATTTAGATTCCCACACCCTGCCAGTGCTGGGCAGGTTAAAAACAGGGCTGGGCTCAGTTGACCATCAGTGGAGCCTCCACTGCAGGAGAAGAGCTGGCCCTGAGCCCTTCCCTTGCATCCTCTGTTCCCCTGGCACAGCCGTGGCTGTCTCAGCAGGACAGGGCGGACGAGCCTCGCTCAGCACTGGCTGTGCAAGGAGGGGGTGCCAGGGACACCCAGCCTGTCACAGTGCCAGCCTCCCAGGGTGACACTGTGCAGAAGGGAGTCCCAGCAGTGCCTGAACTGGAAACCAGGTGAGATCTCAGCAGTTGGTTTGCAGTGGGTGTGACCTGGACACTGGGAAGGGCTTTGCACTTTCTGACTGGTATCAGGAAAACGTCCCTTTTGGCAAGTGTGTCTGGTGGCTCCTCCAGAGTCACCTGCCCCTGCACACACCTTGCAGAGGGAAGGCATTCTGGCACCCTGCTGGCTCTCCAAAGGAACTGAGCTGAGCCCAGAGCTGGAGGGGCATCTGCACATGCTGCTGTGCTGGGAACACAACATGCTGCTTTGCTACACAGCACAGGCTCTGTGGGTGTGCTGGCACTGGTGGCACTGGGCTGCACTGGTCACCCACACACATGGGAACCCACTGGTTTTTGGTGAGCATGGACGTGGGGGAGGCAGTTCTGCCCCACCCTGGCACACTGGCCCTGGCTCAAGCACAGCCTGGGAGATGCTGCTGCTGGCACTCTGCACAGCCAGGGACTGCAGGGCAAGTGCCAGGTTTCAGCAAAATCCTGGAGACTGATCTTTGATTTTACTGGCTCGTGTTGGGACTGCACAGCAAGGTCTGGCTGGCCTGGCACTGATGTGGGCACTCAGCAAAGCTGAGCTTCCCCTGCCTGGAGAGCATCACTGTGAGGAGTGTTTGCCCATGGGCTCTGGAAGCAGGACAGACCCTGATGCCCTTCCCATGCTGAGGACTGGGGTCTTCTGACTTAGCACTATCCCTCACAAAATTCCCCTCTGCTCCTGGATCTCCCTTCACTGCCAGCCCCATGCCATGCTCTGTGGGGAGCTGTGCCAGCTGGAGGGCTGCAGCCTCCTGGGCATGACGCTGCCAACCACAGCCACAGGGGAACGGTCCCCATGTCTGCTCTGCCACAAAGTGAATGGATGGGCAGGGAGCCAGGGGGCTCTGGGGCTGTGGGCTGTCACCCTTCTCCATCTCCTTCTCCGTGGAGCTGGTTCCTGCTTGTGTCTTGCTCTTGGGCTGGGACTGGTCAGGCCTGGCCCAGCACTGCTGGGTGGAAGGTTTTCCCTGGGTGGATACAGAGCTGGCAGGAGGTGTCAGTGGGGCAGCTCTGCACAGCTCCTGCCTGCTCCTTGGCATGTGGGGCTCTCGTGATGGGCCCTGCTTCCTGCACACTGGAGGCACTGCCATCCCCAGCACTGTGTCCTGCTTGCTGCCTGTGCCCAGAAGGTGCCACCTGGACATGCCCGTGCCATCACTGCTGCTCCCAGGAGGACCAGGACAAGATGGACTAGTGATGGAGTGGTGCAAGGGGGCTGCCAGCAGACACCTGTGACTGCCACCACCTGTGTCCCCCATGCTCAGGGATGCTCAACACAGGCTTTGTTGAGCAGCCTCAGCTGCTTGCAGAGAAACCCCTTGGGACAGGCTGCCCAGGCTTGGAGGAAGGCTGCTGGGGCAGGTGGCTCCTCAGGTGGCTGCTGGGACCAGCCTGACCCGGATGGGGCAGATGAAGCAGCCCCAGCACCTCCAGGAGAGCTCAGCACAGCCTCCTGCACTGGTGAGTCACTGTGTCCCAGCTGAGCAGGGACATGGCCACTGCGGGGCAGAGGGCCAGGACAAGCCCTGGAGCTGGAGGATGGCTGTGCCCCCCAGCTGGGCAAGGGCACTGGGGAGTGGGGGTGATGGGGCAGGCACCCCTCATCCTCAGGGCAGCAGCAGGCACGTGAATGTGTTGGTACAAAGGGGCTTTGATGAGTGAGGGACCTGGGCACTGTGTCCAGAGGCAAAGACACCCTCAGTGCTGCCTGAGGAGTGAACTGAGCCATGGCCCCTTCCCTCTCTGCAAGGACAATCCCAGAGCTGGTGGGAGGCACAGGGAAATGCAAAGGGAAGAGCATGTTTGCACTGAGCCCCCAGGCTGGTGTGGCTGGGCTGAGCACCCAGGTCTTATTGCCCCTCTGCTGCCTGAGTGGGCCCTGCCCTGCAGGAGCAGGGCAAGAGGGGTTGTCTCTGCCCTGGCATGGCAGAGGGACGGGGTGCAGGTGTCCTGCCTTTGGTGGAGCAGCGAGGATGCACTTTATCAGAGCAGGGAAGGGGAGCTGTGGATGCTCCAGGCTGCAGGAATCCCATGAGAGAATGTGTCTGGATAATCATGAGGAGTGTGATGGAGGAGAGCAGGCTTCTTCCCCCACACCTCCCCTCCTCTCCTGCCTTCCCTTGTGATGCACTTTGAGTGGATGAGGGTTCAAGTTGCGGCTCCAGCTCTCTGGGAACCAAAAACTGCTTCAGCCCCTTCAGCTCGCAGGCACAGCTGCCCCAGGTCCTGCCTCTCACAGGTGCTGTGAATGCACACGGGTGGGGGGGATGCCACTCACCTCCATGCATGGCCAGGCCACCTTTGGCACACGCACAAGAAGAGCAAATGCATCATCACCGGGCTGAGTTTGCTGGAGGGGAGGCTGTGCTAGAACAGGGAGGAGATGGGGCTTCTCCCAGGGTTTCACCCCGCTCCCAAATCAGGCAATAAAACAGTGTTTCCTTCTCACTGTGTGTGGACACCATTTGTCCTGTCCCTCTGCCATGGGCAGCCTTGAGGCTGCCTGGCGTCTCTGAGTGTGTCCTTTCCATGCTGGAAACCCTGTGGTTTTCCAGCCCTCATCGTGTCAACATGTGCAGTGGGGGCTGTACAGTGGGGTGTGTGTGACACAGGAGTGGGGACGTGCAGGGAGGTGCAGCCATTGAAACCCACATTTCCACATGGCCACAGGTGGGAGCTGGGACAGTTGGCCAGAATAAGGTGCAGGTGACAGCTCAAGGCTGAGGGAGGGCATCTCTGCTGTGGCAGCTGGTCTGGGTGGGGTTTGCCCAGGTGCCTCTGCCTTGCTGGGAGGAGGGTGCCAAGCAGGGCACAGCTGCAGCCTGGCAGGAACCAGGCAGGGTGGAGGTGAGGCCCTGGGCTCTCCAGGCTGGGCTGCACGTGCAGGTAAGTGCCCTGCAGGGACGGGGTGCCAGGTCCCAGCTTGCTGCTGGTGCTCACCAGTGTCCAGAGGGCCCCAGGAGCTGCTGGGCAGGAGGTGATGTTGTGGTTTATGTTGATGTTTCTGAGGTGCCAGCTGTACTCGTTGGATTTCACACATCAATAAAACTTATATTTATAGTGTACTGCCTGGGTGTCTCATATTCCTGAGCATCTCAGGGGAGCACAGAGGAGGGGAGGTTTGTGTGCCCAGGTACAAGGTGTGAGGGAGTGCTGGGGGGAATGTCTGGGCATTTGGGGTGCAAGGATCCCTGCCCAGGTGTGACCCTTCTGTGCCAGCAGCCCTGTGGGGGGAGTGTCTGGGCATTTGGGGTGCAGGGATCCCTGCCCAGGTGTGACCCTTCTGTGCCAGCAGCCCTGTGGGGGGAGTGTCTGGGCATTTGGGGTGCAAGGATCCCTGCCCAGGTGTGACCCCTCTGTGCCAGCAGCCCTGTGGGGGGAGTGTCTGGGCATTTGGGGTGCAAGGATCCCTGCCCAGGTGTGACCCCTCTGTGCCAGCAGCCCTGTGGGGGGAGTGTCTGGGCATTTGGGGTGCAAGGATCCCTGCCCAGGTGTGAGCCCTCTGTGCCAGCAGCCCTGTGGAGGAGTGTCTGGGCATTTGGGGTGCAAGGATCCCTGCCCAGGTGTGATCTCTCTGTGCCAACAGCCCTGTGGGGGGAGTATCTGGGCATTTGGGGTGCAAGGATCCCTGCCCAGGTGTGAGCCCTCTGTGCCAGCAGCCCTGTGGGGGTGTATCTGGGCATTTGGGGTGCAAGGATCCCTGCCCAGGTGTGAGCCCTCTGTGCCAGCAGCCCTGTGGGGGGAGTATCTGGGAATTTGGGGTGCAAGCATCGCTACCCAGGTGTGACCCCTCTGTGCCAGCAGCCCTGTGGGGGGAGTGTCTGGGCATATGGGGTGCAAGGATCCCTGCCCAGGTGTGACCCCTCTGTGCCAGCAGCCCTGTGGCTGCTGGGGTGGGCTGTCCCTTCCCAGGACAGCACCCAGGGACAGGCCAGGGTGCAGCACCAGCACAGCACATCTGCAAGCAGCGAGAGGGCAGGTATAGATGTGAGTGTGTGTGTTGGGTGTGCATCACGTGTGTTTCACAGCCAGGAAAACCAGGCTGTGCAGAGCCCCAGCTTCCTCCAGGTCCTTTTCATGGTATGGCTGCTCTTTTGTTCCCTGCTCCCTCTCCGTGTGAGAGTGAATTAAGAAACAGTCAAATCCAATAGAATAGAACAAACCCCTTCCTTTTATTCAGTGCTGGGAACATGTGAGGTAACTCCACCAAAGACATGTTCAATGAGACTTTAGTGTTTCCAGGTTTATGTACTTGGTTACAGCTGAAAACCCCTCCCCAAAGGTAAGCAGGATATTTGGGGTGACTCTGAACAGCTCTAATCTCTGCAGCTCTATATTTCCTTTCTATAAACAATGTTAGAGCTTCAGGCTTCTAATCTAGACATATTGTCTGATTTATTTCTTACAGCTCAGCCTCTAATCTAAACAGGGGTTTGGTTTATTTCTTACAGTTCATCCTACAGCAAGAGGGTTAGTTCCTCTTTGTCTAAAGCTCTGCATGGTTAAGGTAACTGACAAATTAATCTAAAATCAAAAATTAGTATAAAATACCAAGTTAGTACAGGTCGGATTACAAACTAGTAAAGACCATTATGATTTTATGGAGAAGGGATAAAATCCATTTTCTTGAGGAGTCCCTGTATCAAGAGGGTGGCAGCTGAGCATGGAGGGGAGGGGATTCTGAGCACGGGAGGGGGATTCTGAGCACGGGGAGGGGATTCTGAGCACGGGAGGGGGATTCTGAGCACGGGGGGGATTCTGAGCACGAGAGGGGATTCTGAGCACGGGGGGGAGGGGATTCTGAGCACGGGAGGGGATTCTGAGCACGGGGAGGGGATTCTGAGCACGGGGGGGGGATTCTGAGCACGGCGGGGGGATTCTGAGCACGGGAGGGGATTCTGAGCACGGGGGAGGATTCTGAGCACGGGAGGGGATTCTGAGCACGGGAGGGGATTCTGAGCACGGGGGGGGGGTTCTGAGCACGGGAGGGGGATTCTGAGCACGGGGGGGATTCTGAGCACGAGAGGGGATTCTGAGCACGGGGAGGGGATTCTGAGCACGGGGGGGGGGATTCTGAGCACGGGGGGGGGGGATTCTGAGCACGGGAGGGGATTCTGAGCACGGAGGGGGATTCTGAGCACGGAGGGGATTCTGAGCAGGGGGCGGGGGGGGGATTCTGAGCACGGGGGGGGGATTCTGAGCACGGGAGGGGATTCTGAGCACGGGGGGGGGGGGATTCTGAGCACGGGGGGGGATTCTGAGCACGGGAGGGGATTCCGAGCACGGAGGGGGGGGGGGGGGATTCTGAGCACGGGAGGGGATTCTGGGCACGGGGGGGGGGGATTCTGAGCACGGGAGGGGATTCTGAGCACGGAGGGGGATTCTGAGCACGGAGGGGATTCTGAGCACGGGAGGGGATTCTGAGCACGGAGGGGGATTCTGAGCACGGGGGCGGTTCTGAGCATGGGGGGAGTTCTGAGCACGAAGAGGATTCTGAGCACGGGGGGATTCTGAGCACGGCAGGATTCACTCCGGAGCAGAACCCATCCTCGCAGGCTCCAGTTGCACAGCCGGGATGCAGCTGGGGATGCAGAGCAACCAGATGCGTCTGGGGGAAATCCGCGCCTTGCAGCACATCTGGTAAGACCCCAGCCCTGCCCATCCCGTGTGTGCCCGTGCTCGGGGTGCGGGTGTTGCCCTGGCCGCGGTGCCACCCTGCCCGGAGCTCGGGGGCGGGACGGGGCAGGGCAGGACAGGATGGCGTTGCAGGAAGTGGGAGCTGCGGAGCTGCCGCCCCCGCGGAGGAGCCGCTCGGGACGGGCACGGGGGGAGCGGCAGGAGCAGCCCCGGGGGCTCGGCAGCACCGGGAGCTGCGAGTCGGGAGTGCTGCTGGAGGTAACCCCGAGCCGGAGGAACCCGCAGCTCATGGCGAGCCTGGCTTGGCACCATCACTGTCCCGGGCTCCGTCCCTGCAGCGCCACGGCCTCCCTGGGCACGGGAGGAGGGAGGGGGCGGCCGGCGAGGGTTCGGGGCCAGGCGTGTCCCCGCGGGTCCCTGGAGGGGTCCGTGCCAGGCGGGCAGCGAGGGGGCTCTGCTGGGCATCAGGGCCTGGGAACTGGGCATGGCACACACCGGGGTTTGCTCGCTGCAAAGGCATCGAGACAAGAATACCCGAGCTCAAGGTCAGCCCCGCTGTCCCTGTACTGTCTCTGTCCTGTCTCTACCCCTGTCCCTGTGCTGTCCCTGTGCTGCCCCTGTCCCTGTGCTGTCCCTGTGCTGCCCCTGTCCCTGTGCTTTCTCTGCCCCTGTCTGTGCTGCCCCTTTCATAGAATCATGGAATGAACTGGGTTGGAAGAGACCTCTGAGATCATCAAGTCCAACCCTGATCCAACCCCACTGTGATCACCAGATCATGGCACTCAGTGCCACGTCCAGTCTTATCTTAAAAACCTCCAGGGTTGGAGAATCCACCCCTTCTCTGGGCAGCCATTCCAATGCCTGAGCACTCTCTCTGTAAAGACTTTCTTTCTCATATCCAGCCTAAACCTCCCCTGGCAGAGCTTAAGTCTGTGCCCTCTTGTCCTACTGTTGGTTGCCTGAGAGAAGAGACCAATCCCCATCTGGGTACAACATCCTTTCAGGGAGTTGTAGAGAGTGATGGGGTCACCCCTGAGTCTCCTCTTCTCCAGACTAAACACCCCCTGTGCCCAGTTCCTCCATCTGGATAACACAGAGGGGCTGTAAGAAGCCCAGGCAGTGGGAGGTGCGAGCCAAGCCATGCTGTCCCTGTCCCTGTCCCTGTCCCTGTCCCTCCCTATCTGCTGGGCTTTGCTCACACCCTCTCCCCTCTGTGCCTCAGTTGCTCAGGATGCTGTGGGCTGTGAGCACAACCCGTGCTCCTGAAGGATCATCCTGCTGAGCTGGGGCAGGAGCCTGAGTCAGCACCAGCACAGCCGGTTCCACCAGACTGCACCGTACTGGGGCAGGTAAGGCTGGGCAGGGCACTGCTGCACCACAGCCCCATCCTCCTCTGCCCACCTGGGACAGCTGCTGAGCACCCCAGAGTCCCTCACCCACCTGTGGACATGCCCTCTCTTTCAGGTGAGGATGTCCCGGGCCATGCAGTGCCAGAGCTGCCTGCCCTGGGTGCAGCTGAGGAGATCCCTGTCCCGGAGCAGAGGCCCCCGGGCTGTGCACGTGTGTGCTGCTTCAGTGCCAGGTGAGCTGGGCTCTGTGCCTGTGGGACCGTGCCCCTGGCTCTGTCCTGCTCCCTTGGACATCCCTCCACAGCTGTGCAGTCTGTGGGTCACTCCAGCAAGGTGTGAAGCCAGTGGGTTGGGTGGGATTAGTGCTGCTGGGCTGGAGAATCCATCCCTACTATGTATGTTCTTCTTCCCCCTCAGGCACCACAGGCAGCTGCTTCCTCAGGAGGATCCTTGGCACAAGTAGCATCTCCCTCCCCAGGTACAGAGCCACAGGGCCTGGAGCTGCTCACCACAGGCCCTGGGTGGCTGAGGTGGCTGCCTTGGGACCAGCAGGGCTCTGTGGGCAGAGACACTGCTTTGCTTCCACCTAGAAAAACACGCAGACCCAACTCCCTGCCTGCTCTGCACTCAGCCCAACTCCTGTGCCTCGCTATGGGCTTGCTGGGGATGCGCAGCACGTGCCTTGCTGACCTGCCTTGGGTTCCCCACCGTGCCCATGCCCTGCTCCTGCACTCTCCCTTGGTGTGGGGGAAGGAAGGGGTGAGCTGGCTCCACTCAGCACTGTGATCTGCCCACCCTGTCCCAGGCAAGGCTTGGAGCCCTCCTGGTGACACTCTCCCTCCTCTTGCAGGGGCTATGTTGGCCACCAGGGAGGATCTGGGGAGAATTCTGCCCAGCCCATCTCCTCTCGCCACAGTCAGTCCCAGCTGAGGAATGTGGCCTCTTCTGGTAAGTTTGCAGCCCTGCACTGGGTGGAGGGTCCTACACAGCACCTTGGGGGCAGCTGCTGCCCTGGGCAGTGTGAGGGTTAGCAAGAACTGGGCGCTGTCCCCTCTTTGCAGTGACCTTGTTGCCATGGCTTGGGGTAGGCAACTTTCCCAGTCCCTTGTCCTGTTAAACACCTTCCTCTTCCCAGGTGCCATCAAGAAACACCAGAAGAGCCTGTCAGCGTGGTTCAGCCACCAGCCCAATGAGGAGAGGCAGTTTGGCCCTTCCTTCTCCCTGGATGCAGTCCACGTGGACCCAGTGATCCGGGAGAGCTCTCTGGAGGAGATCCTGAAGCCCTCCCCTGACCTCACCATCCAGGAGCAGCTCCAGCAGCCCTGCAGGCAGGTCATCAGCCTCCACAACCTGTTCGACGTGGACGCCTGCGGGCGGCAGGTGAAGACCGTGGTGCTGTACGGCACCGTGGGCACGGGCAAGAGCACCCTCATCAAGAAGATGGTGGTGGACTGGTGCCATGGGCGCCTGCCCCGCTTCGAGCTGGTCATCCCCTTCTCCTGCGAGGACCTGTCCCACAGCCACGCCCCCATCTCCCTGCGGCGACTCGTGACCAAGAAGTACCAGCACCTGCGGGACGTGGTGCCCGTGCTGGGCACTTCCAACCTCAAGGTGCTCTTCATCCTCAATGGCCTGGAGCGCCTCAACCTGGACTTCCGTCTGGCTGGCACGGAGCTGTGCTGTGACCCCAATGAGCCTGTGCCTCCCTCTGCCATTGTGGTCAACCTGCTGAGGAAATACCTCCTGCCCGAGGTCAGTGTCTCCCTGCAGCTCCCTCCTGCTGGAGAAAGGCTGGGGGTGGGCCCTGAGGCATCACAGGGTTGTTGGGATAATTACTTGTAGTCCAGCTTGGCTAGGAGTGAACAGGCAGTTCCTGGAGAGACTTGCCAAGGTGGCCTTATGTCACTGTTACTGGGGGTCTCCATGGGAGCTTTGGGGAGGCCTGGTGAGGTAATGAAGGCAGTGTGCTGGGCTGTGGTCTTCCATCTGTGTCTAGCAGGGGATGGGCAAAGTTCTTCTGCCCCCTCTGCCTGGGCCAGATTTCATCCAGAACCCTTTGGGCAGCAACTTCTTGAACTGGGTGGGGTGATCCTTGTGCAGCTCAGTGTGGGGTGATCCTTGTGTTCCTCAGTGTGGGTCCATCCTTGTGCTCCTCAGTGTGGGTCAGTCCTTGTGCTCCTCAGTGTGGGTCAGTCCTTGTGCTCCTCAGTGTGGGTCAGTCCTTGTGCTCCTCAGTGTGGGTCCATCCTTGTGTTCCTCAGTGTGGGGTGATCCTTGTGCTCCTCAGTGTGGGTCCATCCTTGTGTTCCTCAGTGTGGGTCCATCCTTGTGTTCCTCAGTGTGGGTCAGTCCTTGTGCCCCTCAGTGTGGGTCAGTCCTTGCGTTCCTCAGTGTGGGTTCATCCTTGTGCACCTCAGTGTGGGTCAATCCTCGTGCAGCCCAGTGTGGGTTGATCCTTGTGCTCCTCAGGGTGGGTCCTGCCCACGGGACCCCTCTGGGCGCCCCCAGGCTCAGGCAGCCCCCCTTTGCAGGCCAGCATCATCGTCACCACACGCCCGTCTGCCGTGCGCCGCATCCCCGCCAAGTACGTGGGGCGCTACGCCGAGATCTGCGGCTTCTCCGACACCAACCTGCAGAAACTCTACTTCCATCTGCGCCTCAGCCAGCCCAGCTGTGGTGGGGAGGGCAGCAGGGATGGCAGTTCTGCCGAGCAGGAGAACCTGGTGGAGATGTTGTCGAGGAACTTGGAGCGCCACAACCAGATCACCGCTGCCTGCTTCCTGCCCTCGTACTGCTGGCTGGTGTGCACCACGCTGCACTTCCTCTACTTCACCAGGACGGTGCCTCCCAGCCAGACCCTGACTGGCATCTACACCAGCTTTCTGAGGCTCAACTTCAGTGGGGAGGTGCTGGACAGCACCGACCCCACCAACATCTCCATGATGAAGTACGTGGCCAAGACGGTGGGCAAGCTGGCCTACCAGGGGGTGATGTCCCGCAAGACCTGCTTCTCAGAGGAGGACCTGCAGCAGTGCTTTGAGGTGGAGATGAAGACTGAAAGTGAGCTCAACCTCCTGGAGGTTTTCCGCAGCGACGTCTTCCGCTTCTTCCTCAGCCCGTGCATGCAGCCAGGCAAGGAGCACACCTTTGTGTTCACCATCCCTGCCATGCAGGAGTACCTGGCAGCCCTGTATGTGGTGCTGGGCGAGAAGAAGACCCTGGCGCAGAGGGTGGGCAAGGAACTGTCTGAGGTCATTGGCAGGGTGAGCGAGGACGTGGCTGTGGTCGTGAATGTCATCTCCAAGGTGCTGCCCCTGCGCTTCCTGCCCGTGCTCTTCAACCTGCTCAAAATCTTCCCCCGGTACTTCTCGCGGCTGAGTGGCAAGGAGCGGGATGCCATCGCCCACACCATGGCAGAGGAGCTCTTCAAAGAGGAGGACTACTACAATGATGATGTCTTGGACCAGATCAACTCCAGCATCCTGGGCGTGGAGGGGCCCCTGCGCCACCCCGACGAGGTGCCTGACGATGAGGTCTTCGAGCTCTTCCCCATCTTCATGGGGGGGATCCTGTCCCGCCGGAACCGCGCCATCCTGGAGCAGCTGGGCTGCTCCATCAAGAACCTGGCGGCCTTCGAGATCGCCAAGGCCATGAAGAAGACGGTCATCAGGAAGAGCCACAAGGGCCTGCCCCCCTCGGAGCTGATGGACTACCTGTTCTTCCTGCACGAGTTCCAGAACGAGCGCTTCACGGCCGAGGCCGTGCGCTCCCTGCGCACCGTCAGCCTCGCCTCCGTCAAGATGACCCCCCTCAAGTGCTCTGTCCTGGCGTCCGTCATGAGCACCACGTGCCACGAGGTGGAGGAGCTCAACCTGACCTCCTGCAACCTCGACAGCAGCAGCCTGAGGACCCTTTTCCCTGTCCTGCTGCGGTGCAAAGCTCTCCAGTGAGTATCATCTTCTCCCACCTTTGGGCAGGGCTCAGAAACTGGGCTCTGCCTCCCCTCTGCCCATCACAGGGATGCACTGGGAGCCTGAGCATGGAAAAAGTAGGGCAGGGCGTGCCTGCCCTTGTTTATGCTCAGTGCAGACCTGGGGAACTACAGCCTCCAACATGCAATGCTCGTCAAACAGCCTTGCAGGGGCGCTGCATGCTGGGATTTGCAGTCCCGGCTCACCCTCCCGCAGGAATTTTTGGGCAGCTCCCAGCAGCTGGTACAGGTTGTGCTGCCAGCTGCCCCGGCAGCCCTGGGTGCCTCCCCGGAGCCACCCAGCATCCCCGTGTTGCGAGGGCTGGGAGTAGCTGGGCATCCCAAAGGGAGTCTGAGCTGTGCAGGTGTTTCCCCAATTGTTCCAGAACGCTGGTGGAACTGCAGGTCTTTCTGCCGCCCAGGTGGTGGCGAGACGTGCTCAGCAGAGTTGGACGGGGCTCTGCAGCTGGGCTGTGCCGCACTTCCTTCCTCCAGATGCTCAGGAGGTCTTGGCAGAGTCCTGATCCCTCCTCAGACCTGCACCCACCCTGAAGACCCCACAGCCCCTTCCCCTCCCCTGCTCCTGCTGGCACTGGCTCTGCTGGCTGATGCTGCAGTGTGGGATCACTGTGCTCCCTTTGGGAGAGGAAACCTTGCATGGCCTGGTTTGGGGAGCCCAAGTAGGACAGTGATGGGGAGGGCCAGGGAAAATGGAGAGGGCAGGGTTGCCGGGCTCACAGGTAAGAGCCATTGGGGTCCTGCCACCCCTGTGCCTCGCTCTGCCTCAGCCTGCAGCTCAACAGCCTGGGCTCCGACGCCTGCAAGGAGATCCGTGACCTGCTCCTGCACGACAAGTGCGTGGTGAGCAGCCTGCGGTGAGTACTGCCCCGTCCCTGCATGGCACCACCCCTGCTGCCCACCACGAACCATTCCCTGAGCTCCCGTGTCCACAGGCTGGCCAACAACCCGGTGGGCGAGCAGGGGGCTCAGTTCCTGGCCGAGGCGCTGGCAGGGAACCGCTCGCTGACCCACCTGTCCCTGCTGCACACGGGGCTGGGCGACCGCGGCGCTGAGGCCATCGCCCAGCACCTGGGCCACAACCAGCACCTGCAGGAGCTCAACCTGGGCTACAACTCCCTCACGGACACGGCTGCCCTGCGTGTGGTGGAGGTGGCCAAGCAGCACAAGGCGCTGGACAAAGTGCAGTGAGTTGGCTCTGCCCCCTCTCCTCCCGTTTGCTGGCGGTGCCTCCAGCCCACCATCCCTGTCCTGCCACCTCTGTCCTTCCCCGCAGCCCTCACAGTGTCCCCTCTCCCTTCTCCAGCCTGTACTTCAACGACATCAGCGAGGATGGCAAGCGGGCGCTGCACAGCCTGCGCATGGACCGCGATGGCGTCAGGGCTCTGGTGTTCCTCACGGCGGGCACCGACGTCTCCGATTACTGGTGCCACATCCTGAACGTGGTGCAGAGGAACCTGCCCTTCTGGGACAGGGACCGGGTCCGGCAGCACCTCGCCCTCCTGCTGCAGGACCTGGAGAGCAGCCGCAGCCAGAGCGCCAACCCCTGGAGGAAAGCCAAGTTCCTGCGAGTCGAGAGCGAGGTCAAGAAGATGCTGGGCAAGCTGCAGGACGGGACCCTCTGAGCTGCTGCCCACCCACCAGCCAGGGAGGGAGCAGTGAGTGCCCCTGTGCCCTCATCCACATGGAGATACTGAGTGGATGGGTGCTGTCCAAGATGCTGGGTATGTGGGGCTCAGCCCTCCTCCACAGGCAAGGCTGGAGTGTGGGAACGGTGCAGAGCCCAGGCCAGGAGCAAATGGGACTTGTTCTTCTGGGCTTGTGGAGGCCCAGCCCCTGCACCCTGGCCACAGCAGTGGCACATGGCAGGGCTCAGGCTTGTTTGTGAATCCTTTGGGAGCATTAAAGTGCACCACTTTGTTTCCAGGACTCAATCTCCTCTTCAGGCTCTTCCTGGGGAGGAATGTGGGAGCTGCTGGTGCATCTGCCCCTCCAGCAGCTGGAGTGGAGGGCTCTGCCCCTTCCCCTCTCATGGGGTTAGCATGGAGCAGCCCACTTGTGCTCCAGCCCGTGCTGAACTGGTTGGTTTTCCCCTCTGTGTGCTGCCCTGGAGGCTGGGTCACCAGGAGCTGTGTCCCCCAGGGTGCTACTCCCTGCTCCCAGCTCAGGCTGGCAGTGCCCTGGGGTTGGGAGGGCAGGAGAGACGTCGGGACTGTTTAACTATTAAACCTGGGGCGTCTTGGGAGAGGCGGGGACGCTTCCCTGCCACTTCACCCTGTACCTTGCTCCCTCCTGCATTCCCTGCAGCCATGAAGCAAACAAAAGGTATGTGCTGGGGCACTGGGGCTGCATCCTGTGGAGACCCTTCCCCACGCTGTGTCTCCAGGCACTGCTTCCACCCAGAGCAAGACGATGTCAGGGTCTGGACAGGCCATGGGAAGGAGCTAGAGACATGCAGGAAGGTGTAGATGGACACTGGGGATGCTGGGGAGGAATCCCCTCTCCCTCGGTTTGGGGTTCCTTGTGCTGGAGGAGGTGGGGAGGGGTTTTGTGGGAAGGTCTCTGCCTCCACCTCCTGGCAACAGCAGGCTCTCTGGGGTCCTGGTGACCCTTCTCATTCCTCACTGAAGAGCCCTGCAAACCCCCAGGACTGAGCTCCATCTGTCTGGCCCTACTTTGCCCCCCGTGCTGCAGGATCCTGCTGGGCTGGGCAGTGAGTGCCCGTTGGACCTGGGAATGCAAGAGGACAGTGGTGGCAGGGCCAAGGGACCAGCTGTGCCAGGGGACAGAGGGGCTGTGTGGGCTTGGAAAACCCCCTCACCTGGCCTGGCAGGCTCAGCCTGCGAATGGACAAGCCCTGAGTGTTCAAGAGCATGGGGTCTGCTCCCAGCCCACCACCTCCTGCGCTGACCTCTCCTCTCCCTCTGCAGGGCTCAAGGGGGACAAGACATCCATCATGTAAGTTCTGAGCTCCCCTTGGCCAGGGGGGCTTTCTGGGGCTCCTGGCCCCACAGCTGGGCAGTGCTGGGGCACATCTCAGCTGAGGTGGGGTGGGTCACAGCTGCCAATCCCAGCAGCCTGTCCAGGAAGCCTCTCCCTGAGTTGTTAGCTCAGGAGAGTTGTGGAGGGTGATCCAAGAGGGAGATCCCCTCCTGGCTTTCTGCAAGGAGTGGGATGCACAGGAGCTGTGGCTCAGCTGGCCCTCTCTGGGAGAAACACACTCCCCAAGGCTGGGGAAGGCAGGGGGAGGCCACAGTGCTGTGCTAACTCGGCCTCTCCTGCCCCTTTATCATTTCAGAAAATTTGAATTTAACCCCAAAGATGGGATCGACAACCCTGCCTTGACACTGACTGAGGACACGGGTAAATAAACACCCCCATCTCCCAGAGCATCCTCCTGTCTGTGGCATCTGGGCATTGCTGGAGCCCTGAGCTCTCTCTCATGCCAGGGAGCTGTGGGAAGTGAACACATAAGAAGACCCCAGCCCAGAATGGAGCAGAGAACTTGTGTTAGATCCCCTGCTCACGGGCTGTACCCCCCACAGATGCTGAGGGCATGGGGGAGCCTCGCTTCTACCTGCTGAGCAAGAGCAGCACGGAGAGCTTTGGGTTCTGCCTGCACGAGGAGCTGTGCTGCCAGGGGCACGTGGTCCGGCAGCTGGAGCTGGGGGGGGTGGCCCAGCGCAGGGGGCTGCAGGATGGGGACAGGCTGCTCCAGGTCAACGGCCACTTCGTGGACCACATGGACCACCAGAGGGTAAGCTGGGAGCACCTCAGGGCCAGGGGCAGGACGCTGATCCCACCCCACCCAAGGGTTCACTGCCTGGGTCCTGCCAGGTGGTGCAGAGGATCAAGGCCAGCGGGAACCAGGTCCTGCTCGCAGTGCTGGATGGAGACTCCTATGAAGCTGCCAAGTCCCTGGGCAGGGACCTGTCCCAGATGCTGCCAGGTGACATCCGCCCACGGCTCTGCCACGTCATGAGGGACAAGAGCGGGTTTGGCTTCAGTGTGTCGGGTCCAGAAGGTAAAGCAGGCGGTGGGATGCGGGCACTGTGAGCATCCCCCTGTACCCCTGTCCCTGCACAGCACTATCACTGCTGCCCACCACACACCTGGGCATTCCCTGAGCATCCACAGGCTGAATTCCACCTGAGCATCCACAGGCTGGTGAATAACCCCACATCTACTCCCTGCAGGCACCAGGGGCACCTTCCAGCTGTCGGTGAGGCAGGATGGGCCAGCAGACAGAGCAGGAGTGCCAGCAGGCTCCTGGCTCCTGGAGCTGAATGGGGACAGTGTGAGGAGCTACTCACACACTCAGCTCACCAAAAAGGTGCCTGTTCCCTGTGTGGGTGGGTGAGAGATGGGGCTGAGAACATCACTGGGAATGTCACTGAGCGCCCTGTGCTCCCCATCCAGCTTAAGCAGAGTGGCAACAAGGTGACACTGCTGGTGGCATCCAGTGCTGTGGAGGAGTTCTACCGCCTGCGGGGGCTGCAGGTCACGGCTGCCCTGGCAGACCCCTCCTGGCTGCCCTTCAAGGCCAGGGAGCTGCACATCGTGAAGGGACCAGCTGGCTACGGGTTCCTGCTCAAGGAGGATGACTGCAGCTCAGGGGGCATAGGTGAGGGGCTGAGGGGTGGTCTGTGCCTGAGCAAGGCATGTCTGGGGTTGGGAAGAGCTGCCAGCCCTGTCCCCACCTGCACATGGGGGTCAGCAGTGCCAGTTCCCCTCTGGCTGAGGGCCCCTGGGAGCATCTCCCCACCCTCCCTCTGCCCTCACTGTGCCAGGCCAGTTCCTGTGGGAAGTGGATGTGGGGCTGCCAGCTGAGCAGGCAGGGATGAAGGAAGGGGACCGTGTCCTGGCTGTGAATGGGGAGAGCATCCAGGGGCTGGACCACGAGCAGACCGTGCAGAGGATCCGTGCCCACGAGGACAGGGTGACACTGGTGGTCATCGACCCTGCCGGCGATGAGTTCTACCACTCGGTGGGTTTTGGGGACCCAGCGTGGCACTGCCCTGGCTGGGGAGCCCTGGGGTGCTGTGGGGCTGCATGGTGGGGTGAGTGAGGTCCTCTGGCTGTGCAGCACCAGGAGCTGTATGACCATCCCTCTCCTGCACTTCCAGATCGGGCTGTCCCCTCTGCAGTTCTTGGAGGACAGTGACCCTGCCTCAGGCTCCTGCACTCCCTCTCTCAGTGGCTCCCCTGCCCTCTCTCACGTCGAGGTGGGACCAAAGGGACCTGTCTCCTGGCTGGTGGCTGCTGCCAACAGCATAGAGCTCGTACAGGTAATTCCTGTCACCAGGCCCTCAGGGCAGTGCTGCTCACAGCCAGCGCTCTGAGTCCTGCCACCCTCCTGCCCTGCACATCCTAATATTTCCCTGGCACCTGTGGCACTGGGGGCCAGGCAGAAAGACCCCTCCAACCTGCCCATGGGGCAAGGGGTGTGTGTGTGTGTGCTGCCACAATGCCCCTGCTGTGTCCCTGCAGAGCCCACACCAGGAGGAGCAGAAGAGGCTGTGCCAGTCGTTTTAGTGGCCCAGGAGCCTCTGGAGTGGCTCTCCCACGCAGCACCTCCACCCAGGCCATGTCCAGCCCATGGACCTTGCACACACAGCTCCTGTGTCTGTGCCCACGGCGGGGCTCACACCATCACACCTCCCAGAGACACCTCTGCTGATGGACGTGGCTCCAGCCTGTACTGACCATGGTGGCAGCTCCTTGTAAGCTGAAGACAGAACTTGTGTCTTTGCCAGCCCAGCTGCCTCCAGGGATTTCTGGGCACTGCCAAGGCACTGCCCTCCACACCAGGACCCACGAGATGGGAACCTGAAGCCTGGCTCAGCCTTCAGGCTGCTCTGTGAAGGAGAAAAGGAGCAATGGAGGCCAGCAGGGTGCTGCAGGAACCCCCCCACCTCTCAGGTCTGCCCCTGCATGGACATTTCCTGTGCTCCTCTCATGTTCCCTGTGAACCTGTGGGCAGTGAGTGCCCACCACCCAGCACAGCACTGTCCCTGCACTGTCCCTGCATTGCCCACTCGGGGTGGGATTAAAGGACAAATCCACACTGCAGCTCTGTGTGGGTGATGATGTGGAGAGGACCGTGATGTGACAGGACCCATCTTCTCCCACTGAGCCTGGGGCAGCTGTGGGAGCTGGGCAGTGGATGTGGGAAGCTCTCCAGGTGTCCTGGCAGGGAGGTAAGGGCTAAGAGCCATCCTGGGCACCCCAGGGCACTGTGTCTCAGGGTTTGAGGCCAAACTCCTGTAGGCACCATGTGTGCTCCTTGGCAATGGTTGTTCCTGAAGGTTCTCCTTGCAGGTGACACATCAGGGACATCCATTCACGCACACAGGGCTGGGAGAGGGATCCCAGGAGAGGGAAGTTTTACCTCTCTGTACAGGAGGGATCCCAGGAGGGGGAAGTTTTATCTCTTGGTCAAGGAGGGATCCCAGGAGGGGGAAGTTTTATCTCTTGGTCAAGGAGGGATCCCAGGAGGGGGAAGTTTTATCTCTTGGTCAAGGAGGGATCCCAGGAGGGGGAAGTTTTACCTCTTGATCAAGGAGGGATCCCAGGAGTGGAAAGTTTTACCTCTCTGTCCAGGAGGGACCCCAGGAGGGGGAAGTTTTATCTCTCTGCAGAGTGTGGGAGAGTGAAAACAAGCAGGGGAGTTTTGCATGTGGCCAAGACCACAAACCTCTGGCTGAGGTTTTACCTCTGCTAAAACCAGGCACTGCTGAGCTGAGCAGAGATGGAGGTGATGGCAGGGAAGTCCTTGTGCCTCTGTGGTGTCCTCTGAGCCTCTGGGGTGCAAGGACTCTGTGTGCAGAGCCTTTGGGTGCTGACAGCACGGGCAGGGTCCAGAACAGTCAAGAGAGAGGTGGAATAAGCTTGGCTGGCTGCCCCAAGGTGTGGGACCCCTGTCCCTGCCCCACTGCCCCCTCCCACCAGGAGGAAAATCCCAAGCAAAGGAACCTTTGCTTGGAGTCTCACACACACCACCAGAGCCCTGATGTGGAGTGAATCATGCCCAGAGAAGCAGATAGTTAGGAATGCAATTGCTCAAGCTTGTTCCCTGATCTCTTTGGACCAGAGCCACGGTGATTTTTGTAATTTGGCTCTAACAGAGCTGGTGTTGCCCTCCCCACCTCTCTCCCCGGCTCCTTGTGGTATCCTGGAGCTGGCCAGGGCACCCTCCGGTGGTCAATCGGGCTTGACTATTCGCCAGAAGCCATTAGCACCTAATGGGAAAAGCCTCAGGAACACGGCCTCAATAAACCCTGGCATATTTGAGGTCAATATAATCCTTAGGGAAATTTGCCCAGGTAATTAAAGCCAGACAAGGAGTTGCCTGTCCCACAAGTGTTCACCGAGCTTTACCAAAGGCAACAGAATAAAGACAGGGAGTTTTAAATCCAATCCATGCCAGGCTCCCTTGTGGTATCTGGAGCTGCTTCCTGCTCATCTGACCCCTCAGGGGCAGAAACCCCCTCTGTCAGGGGGGATGGACCCAGGGCAGGGCTGTGCTGCCCAAGCTCCAACCCTGAGCTCGGGGTGCTCGTGCTCCCCAAAGTGCAGCACTTGCTGTTCCCCTTCTGCCTGGAAAAGGAGGTGAAAAGAGGATCTGAGGGCAGCAAAGAAACAGAACTGAACAGACTTTCGAGCCTGTGTTGTAATTTGTTTGAAAGTTTGGTGTCCAGAGCTCTGACAAGCCCTCTCCTGGTCCCTTTTCTCTCCCTGGTGCCTTTTCTCCCCCTGGTCCCCTTTTCTCCCCCTGGTCCCCTTTTCTCTCCCTGGTCCCCTTTTCTCTCCCTGGTCCCCTTTTCCATCCCTGTCCCCTTTTCCATCCCTGTCCCCTTTCCTCTCTCTGGTCTCTTTTCACTCCCTGTCACCTTTTCTATCCCTGGTCCCTTTCCTCTCCCTGTTCCTCTTTTTATTCTCTCTGCTCTGATCCTGATAATGATCCTGATCCCGTTGGAGGTGGGATGCTGGTGACAGGGATGCCGACCCGGTTGCTCTGCCTTTCCCTGCCCCTGTTCCCGTCCCGTCCCATCCCATCCCATCCCATCCCGCGGGGATGCCCGTTCAGCTTCCCCGCCTCGGGGCCGTTCTTAGAAAAGGGAACGCCGTTTCTGGAAAAAGGGAAGCGATCGTGTTCCGCAAGCTGCGGGGCACGGGGAGGGAAGGGGAGGGATGGGAAGGGAAGGGGAGGGATGGGAAGGGAAGGGAATGGAAGGGATGCGGAGGGAAGGGGAGGGATGTGAAGGGATGCGGAGGCAAGGGAAGGGATGCGGAGGGAAGGGGAGGGATCCGGAGGGGAGGGATGTGAAGGGAAGGGATGCGGTTGGAAGGGAAGGGAGGCGGAAGGATCCGGAGTGCCCGCGGCTCGCTCGGGGCCCGGCGCTGCCCCCGCGTTGCCATGGCGACCGCGCCCCGCCCCGCCCCGCCCTCACCAACCATGGCCGCCGCGCCGCCCTCACTGCTCCACACTGCGCATGCTCTTTCTTCTCTAGCCAATCAACGCCGGCTCCTCCCCGGCGGAGGGGGCGTTCCCGGGCGCGCCGGGGTGACAGCAGCCAATCAGCGGCGGGGAGGAGGGCGGGGCCTTGTCGGGAACCGGGCGCCGCCACCGCCCACGGCCGCCGCCGCCGCCGCCCTGCCCGGCCCGGCCCGGCCCGGCCCCAGCGCCCCCAGCCCGGCCCCGGCAGGGCCGCGGCCACGGTGCCCGACGGGTCCCCCCGCGGGGCCGGGTGCGGGCTGTCCCCCATGTCGGCGCCGCTGAAGAAAGGCCCCGGCGGGCTGATCGGGCTGATGAAGGACGCGTTCCAGCCGCACCACCACCACCTCGGGCCGCACCAGCCCGGCGCCGTGGACAAGAAGATGGTGGAGAAGTGCTGGAAGCTCATGGATAAGGTGGGGATGGGGCGGTGGGAGGACAGGGCTGGGGTGAGGCTGGGGCTGGGGGACAGAGCGGCGTGGGGTGGGGGCAGATATCTGGGGGTCAGAGGGGTGGGGGCTCGGAATGGGGGGCAGCACTTGGGGGGAGAGGGATGGAGGGACAGGACACAGGGAATGGCTTCCCTCTGGCACAGGGCAGGGTTCGGTGGGATACTGGGAATAATCCTGCCCTGGGAGGGTGGGCAGGCCCTGGCACGGGGTGCCCAGAGCAGCTGTGGCTGCCCCAGCCCTGCGAGTGTTTAAAACCAGGCTGGACAGGGCTTGGAGCAGCCTGGGATAGTGGAAAGTGTCCCTGCCCACGGCAAAGGTGATTTCCGTGGCCTTTGAGGCCCCTTCCAACCCCAACCATTCCAAGATTCCACGTGGAGAGGTGAGATCCCAGTGGGAGTGGGAGGGAGATGAGCAGCTCTGCAAGGGATGGGCTGTAGGGGGAACAGGTTGGAGGAAGAGGGACTGATTTGGGATGGAGGATCTGCCCGAGAGGACCTGGGGTTTGTGCTTCCCCAGGGCAGTGGGCACAGCCCCGAGGCTGCCAGAGCTCCAGGAGTGTTTGGACAATGTGACAGGAACAGGGTGGGATTGTTGGGGTGTCTGTGCAGGGCCAGGAGTTGGACCTGGTGCTCCCTGGGGGTCTTTTCCACCTGAGGATATTCCATGGCAATCTTGTAGGTGCTGGGTGGGCACTGGTGGTGCTGGGAATGGGCAGGGAGCTGCAGGTGGAGGCAGCAGCAGGTCCTGCCTGTGTGGAGAAATCTGGGATTTTCTCCTTGGAATGTGAGCCTCGGCTTGTGCCAGAACCTGGTTTGTGGGTGCTGGTGCTGAAGCTGCTTTGTGGCAGGTCAGGTTGTTCTTTCCTGAATGAACAGGCACGTGTTGCTGAGCTCAGGGCAAACCCTGTCTCTTCAGACTGGGTAAAAAACCCCATGAAATGAAACCTCTGCAATAAATAGAGAGTTGCACAGGCACCAGGAGTATGAAATGTAACATAAACAACAAAAACTTGTGGCGTGGGAGTTGGAAAGGCCTTTCTGCAGCCCCACACCTTTAGGAGGGGCACGGCTCTCTGGGGTCATTAAGCCTCTCCCCTCTTTCTGCTCCTCCTCCTCCTCCTTTTAAAAAGCCAGGAAATGGCTCTTGCCGGGGGCAGGACACCAGACCTTTTGGCCTGGTGGTGTGATGGGCTGTGGCATTTGATTTACTGGCCTGGTAGGTGTGCTGGTAAATCCAGTGTTTGGGGAAATCCTGGTGAGTTCTCAGGGAGTGACAGAATTGGGGATGAAATAAAACAAGTAGCATTTTCCCTGCGAGTTTGATTGATGTCCTGCTGTCCTTGCTGTTCAGCCCTGAGATCAAGGCCGGGCTCCACACTTTGCTGTGTGTTTTATGAGTGGATTCAGGGCCCTGGAAGTGCAGGGTGAGTCACCCCCAGTCCTTGGGGAGGGTCCCTTGGCCACCTTCCTCCCTCTGGGGGCAGAGCAGGCAGGTCTGGTGGGATCCCCCATCCCACTGCCCTGCAGGCTGATGCATCTCCACTTCTCCTCCTCTTTCCCCTGCAGTGTCTGAGCCTCCTGCAGTAAGTGCTGAAAGCAGGCAGAGCAAATGACTTCTTTAAAGACATATTAAATTATCTTCATGCCAAGAAATCACTTTGTGCTGGCTGGTTTGTAGTTGTGCCTTGTGATGGGCTTTGATCACCTCCAGCGGGACTGGGATAAAGGAAAAAGCCTTTTGGGAAGTGCCACTGGCTCTGTCACAGACACTGAGGGCAGGCACAGGTGCTGATGTGGGAAAGAGAGTTTGAGCTTGGAAACAGGATCCTAAAAATTAGGTTTGTCTTGTAGGAATGAACATCTTTGTGTATAGAATGTACAGATAAGAATGTCAGTCTGTGTTTGACACCAGAACCTGTTCTAAGGAAAAGATTGGCCTGAAAAGAAAAAACTAATTGCCTTGGCATTTTGAAATGCAGTGGGATTTTTTTGGGGGGGATATTTCACAGCTTCAGATCTCTGTAGCAAGTCATGGAATCACAGAATCAGCTGGGTTGGAAGAGACCTCTGAGATCTTCAACCCTGATCCAACTCCACTGTGATCACCAGATCATGGCACTGAGTGGCACATCCAGTCTCACCTTAAAACCTCCAGGGATGGGGAATCCACCCCCTCTCTGGGCAGCCCATTCCAATCCCTGAGCACTCTCTCTGCAAAGAATTTTTTCTGCTCTCCAACTTCAATTTCCCCTGGCAGAGCTTGAGCCCATCATGCCCCCTTGTCCTATTGCTGAGTGCCTGGGAGAAGAGACCAACCCCCACCTGGCCAGAACTTCCCTTCAGGCAGTTCCAGACAGTGCTGAGGTCACCTCTGAGCCTCCTCTTCTCCAGGCTAAACACCCCCGGCTCCCTCAGCCTCTCCCCACAGCACTTGTGCTCCAGTCCCTTCTCCAGCCTTGTTGCTCTTCTCAGTTGGGTTGGAAAAGACCTCTGAGATCATCAAGCCCAACCCTTGATCCAACCCCACTGTGATCACCAGCCCAGGGCACAGAGTGCCCTGGGCTGGTGATCACAGTGGGGTTGGATCAAGACGTGGTGGATTCTCACTCAGTGCCACATCCATAGAATGGATTGGGTTAGAAAAGCCCTCCGAGATCATCAAGTCCAACCCTTGGTCCAACTCCAGTCCCTTTACCAGATCATGGCACTCAGTGCCACGGCCAAGCTCAGCTGAAAAACCTCCAGGGATGGGGAATCCACCCCCTCTCTGGGCAGCCCATTCCAATCCCTGAGCACTCTCTCTGCAAAGAAGTTTTTCTGATCTCCAACTTCAGTTTCCCCTGGTGTTGTCAAAGCATTCGTGCATCTCTTCTCTTGGAAGTGACTGATGAATTTCCTATGCAAGTTGATTCTTGTCCAAATATTTCCCCTGTAATGTTCTCCATAAGCTGCCTGATGTATTTATGTCTTTCAGATTCTTTTATTTGATTTCTTGTCAGCACTGACCACTCCTCCCACAGCTGCAGGTGGTCACGTAGAGGGTGGACCTAAAACAACCCTTTGCATCCCTGGGAATGTTCCCCTTCAGCTGAATGGGGAGTATTTATGGATTTCTCTGCAGAGCAGGGATGGAATGCAGCCCACTGGGTGGAATTTGAGGAATAGGTGGGTTGGTCAGGAGGTGGAAGGGATGTGGGAGAGGAACAGCAGAAGACCCGGGGCAGGAAGAGGGAGATAAAGCTTCTCCAAGCAGCTTCCTGACGCCACTGAGTTCCCAGAAGTGACAGGGAAGTGCCACTTTCGCTGGGAGCAGAAGAGAAGCCAAACACAAGTTCACCAGGAGATAAGAGATGTTTGAGGAGGTTTTTGTTTTGCTGTTGGCTTAAGCTGAAATAGGGTGTGATTTCAGCCCAGTCAGTTGCTTAAAAAAAGGAAGAAATGAGTTTGAGAACTGCCTGGAAGAGAAGAATCTTACCTGGGACAGCAGCACCTGGGTGGTTGTCACAGACTGTTCTGAGCTGGGAGGGACCCACCAGGATCATCGAGTCCAACTCTTAAGTCAGTGGCCCACAGAGGGGATTGAACCCACGACCTTGGCACTATTACAACCAAGTTATAACCAACTGAGCTCATCTCAGGGTCTCTTCCTCCCATGAAGATATTCAGGACTCACAACCTTCTCTCCCTCCCTTCCTTCTAAGAATCCCAGACTGTTCTGAGTTGAAAGGACCCACAAGGATCATCGAGTCCAACTCTTCAGTCAGTGGCCCACACAGGGGATTGAACCCACGACCTTGGTGTTATTGCAACCAAGTTTTACCCAACTGAGTCAGGCCTGGGACTCAAATCTAGAAATCAGTCAAGGCAAGCAGCAGATCCTTGAAGGGAAACACTCAATTCCAGGCCCCAAAGATCTAGAGGAGATTGTTTTTCCTCCTGATTTGAAGATTATATTTTTTAAAAACTGAGATGGGAAAACTGGTTTTTTGTTACTTCCTCCTCTTGATTTTGGAAAACTTAAAGCAGTAGTTTCAATTCTAGGGTTTTTCACAGCTCTGAGAGTATTAGAAGCTTCTATGGTGTGCCTGAAAACCCAAAAATGTCTCTGTGACAGGGTTGTTCCTGAGAGAACAAAGCTTAAGCCAGGCAATTTTGGGTGAGTTTGGCTGATAATTGAAAAGCAGGGATTGCTTCTCTTTGCTGCCATTGCACCTAACTGAAAATATTTGCTGCTTTTTGCTCCATTTCCTTCCACATTGCTGGTCCCTGTGGAGGGCTGGGTGGCTACTGAGGGGCAGCTGTTCCCAGGGCTGGGAACATTCCTTTGGACTCTGTCACGATGCTGTGAGTGCACACGTAGAGAAATGAGCAAAATGCAACTGGGGCTGGTGCTGCTGTGTTATAAAACCACCAAGTTTGCTCAAGAGGCAGCAGCTCCCAGTTAAGTAACATTGTTTAACTGCTTATCTTAGCTAATTTGGGTCTGCTGGGTAAATGGAGAAGCTGTTTTGATAATGAAATAACAGCAGTTTTGACCTTTCTGTTAACTGTTTGAGGTGCCCTTGAGAGTCACTTTTTGAGGAGCAGTTTGCAGAACTTGCCGTGGGGAAGTTGTTCTGATTGGCATCAGAGCCTGTCCCAGAGTGCAGTGCAGGGGCTTTGCTGCTCCCACAGCTGGGGGTTTGCAGAGGGTAAAGCCAAACTGCTCTCTCTGATGCTGAGGGAAGTGCACACTCTGACTGGTTTCCTTGCTTCATGTGGCTTCCTCCTCAGAGCTGTGTTTGTCAAGGTTAACCCACTGTGGAATAAACAATTTCTGCTGAAGAAAAGGCTTTGCTGCCCCAGAGCACAGCTCAGCTCTGTCTGAGGGGCATATTCAGAACCTATTCATGCTTCACAGTGAAACTATTTTTTTTTCCCAGGGAACAAATGTTTTGACTCCCTCTGTTGATGTGGTTGATTGTACAATGTCCACAGGCTCCAAGGAAGCAGCAGTTGAGGCATCAGCATCAGTTCTGGCCATCCATCTCCTTATCTGACCTCCCAATCCTTGGCAGCCTCTTTCAAATGGAGGGCAAAGTTTGGTTGTTTTTTCCCCCCGTGTGTTCTTGCAGAGGCTTTTTTAGGTGTGTAATTGTTTTAATGGCAGTTTGATTCTCCTGTCTGGGTTTTGCCACACTGTGTGTCCTTCTCTTGGCTGAAATTAAACCTTTGTCAGTCAGCTCTTGTTAGAGGCACTGCTGAAAGCCAGAGAGAATTGGAGATGTCACCTCACAAAGTTGCTTTTTGCACATGCCCTGAATGGCAAAGTTTGAAATCTTAAAATGCTGTTTCAGAAGAGCTGACTCTGTTTACCATCAGTGTTTAAGTGAAGGAGGTTTTAGGTATTTTAGGGATTCCTCCTGAAGGTTTCACAAAGTTTTCTGGAAAAATGTGCTGCAGAAGGGTGTTAAATTGTTCTTCTGCCTTTTCCTGCCCCCTGCACTTGAGCTTTGCTTTGTGTGGAGCTGCATTGTTTGGTACCTGTGATTCCCTCAGAGCTGTGAGTTCAGAGTGTTTGACATTCATTGCAGTGAAGAACAGGAAACTGTAGCTGCATTTTGTGCTGTGCTTCCTCTCAAGTTCACTGCAGATCATAGAACACAGAAGTGTTAGCCACTAAAACTAAACCAGCTGCTGGTTCTTGTAAACCTGGTCTAAAACTGACCCCACAACTCCAATTTCAGCCCTTTTTATAACTGAAAGTGCACTGTTTAATTTTTCAAATGGCTGCTTTGCCATCAGCTCTCCCTGTTGTTCCCTCAGTTTAGATAATGGAAAATTTTGGCTGTGATGGATGGTGAAGTGGCTTCCTTTATCCTCCCCTGCCACAGAAATTTATTATCATGAGTTTCATCAGTCCACATGCACTTCAGTCCATAAATTGGACTCTTTTATGGTGTCTGGAGAAAACAGCCTGGAGAAAACGAGGCTCAGAGGGGACCTTCTCTCTCCAACCCCCTGACAAAGGTTACAGCCAAGTGGGGTGGGCTCTGCTCCCAGGGAAGAAGGGACAGGATCAGAGGAAACATCCTTAAACTGTGCCAGGGGAGGGCCAGGTGGGACATCAGCAGGTATTTCTCCATGGGAAGGGTGGTCAGGCCTTGGAAGGGACTGCCCAGGGAGGTTTGGAGCGCCCAGCTTGGAAGTGCCCAGGGAAGTTCTGGCCAGGTGGGGGTTGGTCTCTTCTCCCAGGCACTCAGCAATAGGACAAGGGGGCACGATGGGCTCAAGCTCTGCCAGGGGAAATTGAAGTTGGAGAGCAGAAAAAGCTTCTTTGCAGAGAGAGTGCTCAGGGATTGGAATGGGCTGCCCAGAGAGGGGGTGGATTCCCCATCCCTGGAGGTTTTTCAGCTGAGCTTGGCCGTGGCACTGAGTGCCATGATCTGGTAAAGGGACTGGAGTTGGACCAAGGGTTGGACTTGATGATCTCAGAGGGCTTTTCCAACCCAATCCATTCTATGATTCTGTGATTCTATGGATGTGGCACTGAGCGAGAATCCACCATGTCTTGATCCAACCCCACTGTGATCATCATGTCTTGATCCAACCGTGTCTTGATCCAACCCCACTGTGATCATCGTGTCTTGATCCAACCGTGTCTTGATCCAACCCCAATGTGATCATCATGTCTTGATCCAACCATGTCTTGATCCAACCCCACTGTGATCATCATGTCTTGATCCAACCATGTCTTGATCCAACCCCACTGTGATCATCATGTCTTGATCCAACCACATCTTGATCCAACCCCAATGTGATCATCATGTCTTGATCCAACCATGTCTTGATCCAACCCCACTGTGATCATCATGTCTTGATCCAACCATGTCTTGATCCAACCCCACTGTGATCATCATGTCTTGATCCAACCATGTCTTGATCCAACCCCACTGTGATCATCATGTCTTGATCCAACCACATCTTGATCCAACCCCACTGTGATCATCAGCCCAGGGCACGGCGTGCCCTGGGCTGATGATCACAGTGGGATTGGATCAAGGGTTGGACTTGATGATCTCGGAGGTCTTTTCCAACCCAATCCATTCTATGATTCTATGATTCTAAGGTGGTCTGGATGGTCTCAGAGGTCTCTTCCAGCCTCAGTGACTCTGTGGCTCTACCTGGACTTGCCCAAGAGGGGCAGTTTGTGAGTGAACGTTTCGGTGTTTGGAACACTGAGCTGTGTTTCAGTACCTGACCCCTCTTTTTCTGCCGTGCCCACAGGTGGTGCGTCTGTGCCAGAACCCAAAGCTGGCCCTGAAGAACAGCCCACCCTACATCCTGGACCTGCTGCCTGACACCTACCAGCACCTGAGGACCATCCTGTCACGATATGAGGGCAAGATGGAGACGCTGGGCGAGAACGAGTATTTCCGAGTGTTCATGGAGAACCTCATGAAGAAAACCAAGCAGACCATCAGCCTCTTCAAGGAGGGCAAGGAGAGGATGTATGAGGAGAACTCCCAGCCCAGGTAATGCAGGGAGGGGATTTCAACAATTTATTGTATAAATAAATGCACTGGAAGCTGAAGGTGGATTGTCAGTTGGTCCTTCATATTGTACAAAGGCAGAGCTGAGATCAAGGGGTGTCTTCAAGGTGAACAGTATTTACTAAAAGGAATAGTTGAACACAGAAACTGCAATTGCATCTGAATATAAGGCTCTCTTGAACCAAACAGTGTGAATTTAATGAGCATTGTACTGTAGCTGGGCAGGGGTGTCTCCATCCAGCTTTAAGGAAAGAGAAGGTGGTTGAAGCTGAACAGGTGTCTCTTCATCCAGCTCTAAGGAAAGAAAAGGTGATTTAAGACCATCAGCCTCTTCAAGGAGGGCAAGGAGAGGATGTATGAGGAGAACTCCCAGCCCAGGTAATGCAGGGAGGGGGTTTCAACAATTTATTGTATGAACTAAATATATTGGAAGCTTAAGGTGGATTATTTGTCAGTTGGTCCTTCATATTGGACAAAGGCAGAGCTGAGATCAAGGTGTGTCTCAAGGTGAACAGTATTTACTGAAAAGAATAAATGGATGTAGAAACTGCAATTGCATCTGAATATAAGGCTCTCTTGAACCAAACAGTGTGAATTTAATGAGCATTGTACTGTGGCTGGGCAGGGGTGTCTCCATCCAGCTTTAAGGGAAGAAAAGGTGGTTGAAGCTGAACAGGTGTCTCCATCCAGCTTTAAGGAAAGAGAAGGTGATTGAAGCTGAACAGGTGTCTCTTCATCCAGCTCTAAGGAAAGAAAAGGTGATTTAAGAGCAGAATAAAGCTCTGGAAAAGGTTAATCTTACACTTTTATGTAGCTGTTGGCAGCAGGTCTAACAGAGATGTGCAAGGCAAGCATTTGTAACTCTAAACCCACTTCAAGAGTTTGAAGTAGATGCTGAATTGAAGTAGATGCTGAATTAAAAAAAAAAGGTGGAAAAAAAAGTAAAAACCACCCAGTGGCTGAACATAATTGCCCTGGGGAGAATGTGGTTAACGCCCTGGCAAATACTTGCTTGAATTACTGGAGGGGAGGGAAGTGCTGGCACATGTTTCTGGTTTAATATTGAACTCTGTGTAGCATTTTCTGTCACACTGAGCCCCAAGCAGAGCCTGTGATGGGCCCTCCAGAAGGCACTGCCAGTGTGGTTTGAGCTGCTACTGCCTGTGTCAGAATGAATTAAGAAGTGAAAAGTTTCCCTCTGGATTGGTGCTGTCTGTGTGTTTATTGTGAGCTGTCTGTGATAAATCTGGAACATCTGATGAGTAACTGATGGCTGTGTCAGTCCTAAATCCCAAATCCCACCTCCAGTCCTTTGGAGTTTCAGAGAGAAACAAAGAGAAATAATTCCAGAGAGTTGATCACCCTGGTTGGTTTGTGGTCCAGCTGAGTGTCTGAAGGGAGCAGGGGAAATCCAGACTGGTAGATGTGAACATCAGGAAGAATGAGTGAATTCAAATATTCCAAGTGTGGCAGAAACTTTCTGGAGGATTGTCAGGAGCCTGTAAAGAAAATAAATATAACCTGAATCTGATATTCACTGGGGATGGACTTGTGTCAGTGTGTATGTGTATACATGTCTATGTGTATATCTCTATTTATATAAAATCTGGTTTTCTCTGATTTCATGCAAGTCTGTGGCTGTTACTCTGCAGTGTTTTGAGAACAGGACTTTACAAATCCAACAATCATGTTGTCTTGAGTTTTTCTGATGTTTTTTCCCTGTCATTCTTGGAGCTTCCTTCTTCCTGTCTCCCAGACTTAGCATTCATTTTGCTTCCTCTTGTGAGTGCCCTTATTTTCCTCCCCCAAATGTCTCTTGATGTAGAGCACATGCACTATTTTGACATTTGCATAAGTGGTGTGGAAACTGTGCAGGTGTTTGCTCCTCACAAACAGACCAGGAATGAAAAATGGAGTTAAATTATGGGATCAGATTTATCTTGATCTCTTGAGCATCAGCTTTCTATTCTTACTATTTCCAAACTGAGAGGTAAATACACAAAGAGCAGACATTTTAGGGGTTCTCCAGTGTGTTCCCCCAGGCTGGGCTGGGGCAGAACTGAAGCAGAGCTGTGGAAAGCATCATTTCTTGTAGTTGCTGGTGCTGCTCTGGGGCTTAAGAGCTGCAGGATGAGTGTCATGTGGTGCTGGGTTTGGGACAGAGTTGTGTTTGTGTTCAGGGCATGTGAAGGAGTATAATGTGGGTGTTCTTTGGGGTTTCAAATCCAGATGTGCAAAGCCAGATTGGTTGAACATTTCATAGAATCATAGAATAAAATCACAGAATGGATTTGGTTGGAAAAGACCTCTGAGACCATCAAGTCCAACCCTTGATCCAATCCCACTGTGATCATCAGCCCAGGGCACTCTGTGCCCTGGGCTGATGATCACAGTGGGGTTGGATCAAGATGTGGTTGGATCAAGACATGATGATCACAGTGGAGTTGGATCAAGACGTGGTGGATTCTCCCTCAGTGCCACATCCACAGAATCACAGAATGGATTGGGAAGGAAGAGACCTCTGAGATCATCAAGTCCAACCCTTGGTCCAACTCCAGTCCCTTTACCAGATCATGGCACTCAGTGCCACGGCCAAGCTCAGCTTAAAAACCTCCAGGGATGGGGAATCCACCCCCTCTCTGGGCAGCCCATTCCAATCCCTGAGCACTCTCTCTGCAAAGAATTTCTTTCTGCTCTCCAACTTCAATTTCCCCTGGCAGAGCTTGAGCCCATCGTGCCCCCTTGTCCTATTGCTGAGTGCCTGGGAGAAGAGACCAACCCCCACCTGGCCAGAACTTCCCTTCAGGGAGTTCCAGACAGTGCTGAGGTCACCTCTGAGCCTCCTCTTCTCCAGGCTGAACACCCCCAGCTCCCTCAGCCTCTCCCCACAGCACTTGTGCTCCAGTCCCTTCTCCAGCCTCGTTGCTCTTCTCAGTTGGGTTGGAAGAGACCTCTGAGATCACCAAGTCCAACCCTTGATCCAACCCCCCTGTGATCACTCTGTGCCCTGGTCTGGTGATAACAGTAGGGTTGGATCAAGATGTGGTGGATTCTCACTCAGTGCCACATCCATAGAATGGATTGGGTTGGAAAAGCCCTCCGAGATCATCCAGTCCAACCCTTGATCCAACCCCACTGTGATCACTCCGTGCCCTGGGCTGGTGATCGCAGTGGGGTTGGATCAAGATGTGGTGGATTCTCTGTCCCTGGAGGTGACTCAGTGGGGTTGGATCAAGACCTGTTGGATTCTCTGTCCCTGGAGGTGTTTCAGAGGACACTCAGTGCCACATCCAGTCCCTTCTCCAGCCTCGTTGCTCCTCTCTGGCCCCGCTCCAGCCCCTCACTGAATTTCCAGGTGTTTCTCAAGCCAGCACAGCCAGGGGTGCACTAACCCAACCCTCACCCAGGGCTGGAAGAGGCTTCACAACCAAGCCCTGGCTGTGCTCCTGGAGCTGGGAGAGCTCCCCTTCAGCTCAGAGCTGTTCAGGTGATGGTGGCTGTCCCCTGTCACCTCCTCTTTGGTGGAACACTCAGTGCCCTCCTTTCTTCTCTCAGCTCTGCAGTGGCTGTTCTGTCTCTGCAACACCCTGGGGTTGTGTAGAGTGGGGTTTTTATACAGTTCTATAAATTAACCATAGTTGTTCCTCTCTTGTGTGAGCTCCTGCTGTGCTTTTTGTGAGGAGAACTCACTTGTTTTATTAGGAGAGCTTTCAAAATGCTGTTTAAATTCTGCTTTAGCTGACTTGCAGATCTGTTTAAAAATTAATGCTGCTGAGGGTGCTTTTAAAGCTCCCTGTGCACTTCCTGACTAATAAGTACAAGTAGCAACTCCTGGTTACTGTTTAAATACTGAATTTTAGCAAGTAGATCAGACACAACTTGGTGATTGTGAGTGGGTTTGTGGATACTCTGTTGCTCCTGAGTTTTCACAGCTACAAGAAACATCCTCAGACTTTGATCTTGGAATCAAATAGTATTTCCAGAGTTAAAAATTTGTGTATTTTGTCCCAAGGTGAAGCCCAGTCATCCAATAATTGGTTGGCTGAGTACACTAATTAGCACTGTACATATTTCCAAATCTGTGCTTCCTTCTTTTATAAATCCAGTGGTAAATACTCCAGTGACTTCTCTGAACCTGTAAACATTGTGACTTTCTTGAGTTTATTTTCTAAGTATTGATAACAACAGCTTGGTTAAATATATATATATTTCCCTGCAATGTGATGCTCCAGTTGCCTGGTAGTGCCATTCATGCTCTGAACATGCTGAACCCACCTAAACTCTTAATTCCACTTTCATTTGGAGGCCCAGTGGTTACCTTGGACTATTTTTTGTTGTTTCCATTGCAGAAAGCTGTTCCTCCTCAGCCCTCCTGCTTGCACAGAGGAGCTGCCATTCATCAGCTTTCCCCACTGCATAAACTACTCATTGCAGAAGTGGGTTTGCAGTTGTGGAAACAGATTGTGCTTCACATGGCAGGACTGAAAACCAGCTCGTTGGTCAGTGGACAGGGAGAGGAATTGTCTGTGCCTTGGGAAAGGATGGATTAGGCTGCAGGAATTGTCTGTGACTTGGGAAAGGATGGATTAGACTGAATGAATTGTGTATGACTTGGGAAAGGATGGATTAGACTGAAGGAATTTTCTGTGATTTAGGAGAGGATGGATTAGATTGAATGAATTTTCTGTGACTTGGGAGAGGATGGATTAGGCTGCAGGAATTGTGTGTGACTTGGGAAAGGATGGATTAGGCTGCAGGAATTGTCTGTGACTTGGGAAAGGATGGGTTAGGCTGCAGGAATTGTCTGTGCCTTGGGAGAGAATGGATTAGATTGAATGAATTGTCTGTGACTTGGGAAAGGATGGATTAGGCTGCAGGAGTTTTCTGTGACTTGGGAAAGGATGGATTAGGCTGCAGGAATTGTCTGTGTCTTGGGAAAGGATGGATTAGGCTGCAGGAATTGTGTATGACTTGGGAGAGGATGGATTAGACTGCAGGAATTGTCTGTGCCTTGGGAGAGGATGGATTAGATTGAATGAATTGTCTGTGACTTGGGAGAGGATGGATTAGGCTGCAGGAATTGTATGTGACTTGGGAGAGGATGGATTAGGCTGCAGGAATTGTCTGTGCCTTGGGAGAGGATGGATTAGACTGAAGAGTCCATTTTTCATCAAAGAATCAAATTTACTAATTATGTTGCAACAGTTTGTTAGGAGGGAGAATTCAGGCAGTTTATTTTCTCCATAAAATCACACCATGCAAATGTTTCCATACTGGGACACAGCTATGGAAGCTGGAGGGGGAAAGGCTGGGGAGAAATAATTCCTCAGGATGTGAACTGGATGTTTAAGGAATAGCACAAGGTATTTTTGTAGCTCAGCCGTGGGAAACAAGGTGGTAGCAAACCCAGTTAACAAAACAATTAGGCAGGAATTAGGCAGGGAATGTCATAATCCCTTTCCATATAACATGGAGGGGAAAAAAGCTTTGGGAAGCTGGTCCATGTTTGACTGTTGTTCCTCAGCAAACTGCCCTATGGGGTGCTGGCTCAGCAGGATTTAATTTTTCTCCTCCAGCTCCCAAGGCTTATTAATTTACACAGGAAAAAGCTCCCAGTGTTTGATGTCTACTGGAAATGACCAAACATATCTCTGAAGGGGAAGGAAGTGAATGAAGAATGGGGAAAAAAAGGTTGGAATTTAAAGAGGAAAAAGTTGGAGAACACTTGTGCTAAAACATGAGGCAGAAAATCTCTCAGGGGCAGGGGGTTGGGGCTCTAATCTCATATTTTAGGGCTGTGCCCACATTCCTGCCCAGGGGAAAAGAGATGGGATGAAACCTGGAGCTCAAATGGTGCCTGCGAGTCCTCCCTCTGTCACTTCCTTCCAATACAGCAAGACTTTTTTTTTCCCCAACAAACCCCACTAGTGTGAGATCTACATCTGCATTTAAATTAGAACATCTTAAAGAAAAGAACAGGCTCCAGAGCTGCCCACAAGAAAGGTTTCCTTGCCAGGCTCCAGCATATGAGCACTAACGAACTGCTTATTACCCAAGAAGAAATTCATTATCATGTAAATGTTGTTGGAGAGGGGAATGTGAATTATTTCTTTTTAATTTGGCTTTAAATTGCAGTTTAGGTGGTAGTTTTGGAACTTAAGTAACACTGAGCATAATTGGCTTAAGCTTATTACAGTTTTCTTTCAGTCTAGTCTTGAAAATCAATTTATGGGCAAATGTAAACGTTCAGATTTTTGCATAATAAGGAAGTGAGGTTTATATTCTTTGCTCTCAGAGCCTACAAAGTTGTAGAGTTTTATGTAAGACCAACTCTGGACTTGCTGTTGTGGGTGGAATTGCAAACACATTTGTTGGTTTGTAGTAATTATCATTTGAAACGTGGATAGATTTTTTTTTGATGTTGGCAAAAATGTGTTGCTGCTCCTTGGCAACTGAGTCGTGTCTCTTGGGTGTTTGGCTTGTGTGTTAAGGGCTGGGATGCCACAGTTTGGATTTGTGTTTTGGGATTTAAGTTCATTAATATCTAATCTGAGCCTGCCCTCCATCAGTTTAAGGACATTTTCTCTTGATACCCAGGGTGGGTTTGAAGTGGCTGAAGATTAAACATGAAATGTGGAGTTCAGGGATTTTGTGCTCTGTTTTTCTCTTTAACTACAGCAAAGAGCTCCTGAAATATAAATTTTGATTCCAGAGAACCTAAATATAAATATAATGAGAAGTGTCCTGAGCTGTGGGTTTGCTGTGCAGTCTCTTGAATCTGGTAAAATAATTAATCTCTTACTTAAGTGAGAGGTTTATCCTTTGTCTTGTCAACCCTCTATTAAAGACCATATTAAATGTGTTCTTCCCTTTAAAGAATTTTCTATAATATTTAAATTTTAAAAGTAGATTTTTTAACTTCTTAACATGAAAGAGATGTGGCTTGTTAAAAACACAACACGAGCATTTGTGCCTGGAATAACAACTCCAGATCCTTTAGAGGTCAGTAGGTTGGTCCCTGTGGTCAGCACAGGGGCCTGTTGTCCTTTCCCCTTCACATCAGTCACAGCCCTTTGCACAAGGACACGAGTTTGCCAAAGTTTTGGGGTGGTTTGTGGTGTGACACTTTGAACTCCCTGCCAAGCTCTGCTCACAGATCTCAAGGTGTTTAAATATAAGTGTTGGCTGGAAAATGTCAGGATTCAGGGGAGTGTAAGGAAATGTACATTTTTGTAGTATTTTGTAGTAATTCCTTTCAGTGCTTTACCTGATGGTCTAAAATTCTGTAGTGCCAGGAGTGAATTTGATGTGAAATCCCGTGACTGCCACAGAGCAGAACTCTGTGAAGTGCCTCATGCTGAGCCAGTAACAGTTAAGTGGAATTTCATTCACTTCCTGTGTTGCAAGTTTTGTTGAAAGTAGTTCCGCTGTTTCTATTTTTAAATCTGATTACTGAGCGTGGAGGGCACTGAAACTGCCTCAGAGAGTTACAAGAGGCATCACCTCAAGCATTTCCACTCACTGCTCCTCTGCATGAGCTGGGGGTTTGTGAGAACATCAGGGACACGTAGAAAACTTCCTGCTGGTGTGGGGGAGTGATTGAGGACACAGCTCTTCTCTTTGTGAGCTCAGGGACATCAAACCAGCTGCTGAAATTGGGTGGAACTGCTCCTGCCTGGTGCAGAGTTATCTGAGAAACGTGTGTGGTGTGAGAACCTCACACCTTTGTGGTTTCTAAAGGTGCATTTTGCTTACTGGAGAGTCGTTAACAGCTGTTTGGAGGGTTGGTTTTTTTTTTTTAAACCAATTTTTTCTAGCTCTTAAATCTTCAAAATATAAAATTGTACAGTAGTTGTAGGAAAAACCCTGTGGTTTTGGGGTTGTGGTTTGTTTTTTGTAAGTGCTGGAGCTTGTACTTACCTCGAGTGGAAGCTGACCCTGTCACCTCAACAGTCTGGTGTGTGTAAGAATAAGAAATAAGCACAGTAATTAAATCACAGAATCATAGAATGGATTGGGTTGGAAAAGCCCTCCAAGATCATCAAGTCCAACCCTTGATCCAATCCCACTGTGATCATCAGCCCAGGGCACGGAGTGCCCTGGGCTGATGATCACAGTGGGGTTGGATCAAGACATGGTTGGATCAAGACATGATGATCACAGTGGGGTTGGATCAAGACATGGTTGGATCAAGACATGATGATCACAGTGGGGCTGGATCAAGACATGGTTGGATCAAGACATGATGATCACAGTGGGGTTGGATCAAGACATGGTTGGATCAAGACATGATGGTCACAGTGGGGTTGGATCAAGACATGGTTGGATCAAGACATGATGATCACAGTGGGGTTGGATCAAGACGTGGTTGGATCAAGACATGATGATCACAGTGGGGTTGGATCAAGACATGGTTGGATCAAGACATGATGGTCACAGTGGGGTTGGATCAAGACATGGTTGGATCAAGACATGATGATCACAGTGGGGTTGGATCAAGACATGGTTGGATCAAGACATGATGATCACAGTGGGGTTGGATCAAGACATGGTTGGATCAAGACATGATGATCACAGTGGGGTTGGATCAAGACATGGTTGGATCAAGACATGATGATCACAGTAGGGTTGGATCAAGACGTGGTGGATTCTCACTCAGTGCCACATCCATAGAATGGATTGGGTTGGAAAAGACCTCCGAGATCATCAAGTCCAACCCTTGGTCCAACTCCAGTCCCTTTACCAGATCATGGCACTCAGTGCCACGGCCAAGCTCAGCTGAAAAACCTCCAGGGATGGGGAATCCACCCCCTCTCTGGGCAGCCCATTCCAATCCCTGAGCACTCTCTCTGCAAAGAATTTCTTTCTGCTCTCCAACTTCAATTTCCCCTGGCAGAGCTTGAGCCCATCGTGCCCCCTTGTCCTATTGCTGAGTGCCTGGGAGAAGAGACCAACCCCCACCTGGCCAGAACTTCCCTTCAGGGAGTTCCAGACAGTGCTGAGGTCACCTCTGAGCCTCCTCCTCTTCAGGCTGAACACCCCCAGTTCCCTCAGCCTCTCCCCACAGGAATCACAGAATCGATTGGGTTGGAAAAGACCTCTGAGATCATCCAGTCCAACCCTTGATCCAACCCCACTGTGATCACTCAGTGCCACATCCAGTCACATCCTAAAGACCTCCAGGGATGGGGAATCCACCCCCTCTCTGGGCAGCCCATTCCAATCCCTGAGCACTCTCTCTGCAAAGAATTCTTTTCTGCTCTCCAACTTCAATTTCCCCTGGCAGAGCTTGAGCCCATCGTGCCCCCTTGTTCTATTGCTGAGTGCCTGGGAGAAGAGACCAACCCCCACCTGGCCAGAACTTCCCTTCAAGGTTCCATGTTTCTTGCAGACTGTGATGGCACTTGGTCAGACTTTCAGTCAGCAGGGCACTCAGCCCAAGTGCTGTCCCCAAGAGCTGCCCTGGGGTTGTGCCAAGCACAGCTTGGGCAGCACTAACCCTGGGGCTGGGAATTCAAACACCTGGCACACGAGCACTGGTGAAAACGGTACCCAGGGATGGACCCCAGGCCACATCAGTGGGTTCCCCTCGCTGTGTGCAAACAGCTGAAGGCAGCACCTGTGCCAGCCTCAAAGAACCACAGCGTGTTTGTGCTCAGAGTGGCAGCTGCAGCTGAGTGGGATTTCACAGCCCTCGGTGCAGTCAGATTATTATTGTCAGAGGTAACAAAACAACAACCAGTGTAACAAGTGAAAGCTTAAAAAGTCAAATATTTTCCCACTGTATCCAGTAGCCAAGTCTGTTACTGAGCGACTCCTGCAGTTCCAGCACAGACCAAGAGCTCTTTGAGAACTGAGAGCTGTCTCTGCACCAGCCCAGGAGCAGCACCAGGGCAGTCCCTGCCTGTCAGACTGTGCCACCTTAACACTGGCAAGGCCCTGGAGATTTGGGGAACCAAAACCTGCATGAAGCAAGAGGGTTCCTTCAGTTCCCCAGGGCTGTGGGCTGAGGTTCCCCATCCTCCTCCTCCTCCTCCTCCTCCTCCTCCTCCTCCTCCTCCTCCTCCTCCTCCTCGGCTGTGGTTCTGCTGCTTCCTTCCTGCCCCAGGGCTGCTGGTGCAGCTCACACCTCCCTGGGAGGCAGAGCTGGAGGAGACACTTCCACCTGCCCCCCATGACCACCCCTGGCTGGGTTTTCTGGTGCTGGTGCCTCCCCCAGATCAGATTTTTCTGCTCAGAGGTGACCTCAGCACTGTCTGGAACTCCCTGAAGAGAAGTTCTGGCCAGATGGAGGTTGGTCTCTTCTCCCAGGCACTCAGCAATAGGACAAGGGGGCACGATGGGCTCAAGCTCTGCCAGGGGAAATTGAAGTTGGAGAGCAGAAAAAATTCTTTGCAGAGAGAGTGCTCAGGGATTGGAATGGGCTGCCCAGAGAGGGGGTGGATTCCCCATCCCTGGAGGTTTTTCAGCTGAGCTTGGCTGTGGCACTGAGTGCCATGATCTGGTAAAGGGACTGGAGTTGGACCAAGGGTTGGACTTGATGATCTCGGAGGTCTTTTCCAACTCAATCCATTCTATGGATGTGGCACTGAGTGAGAATCCACCACATCTTGATCCAACCCCACTGTGATCACCAGCCCAGGGCACTCTGTGCCCTGGGCTGATGATCACAGTGGGGTTGGATCAAGGGTTGGACTTGATGATCTCAGAGATCTCTTCCAACCCAATCCATTCTATGATTCTGTGATTCTAAATCTGTGACCAAAAACGTCTGGGAATCTCTGGTGTCCTTTGAGCTCTTTTCTGGGAGTGCCCTCACTTCTGTTTGCTTGCAGCAGTGGGGATAAGGACAGTTCTGATGTTACTAAAAATAAACTACAATCATGTAGTTGTTGATAACATGTAAATGTTGATATGCCAATTAAAATGTTCCCTGTAATTGCAGCCATTTATTTGGGCTGCATTAATGTGCAAACATGTAATTTGTTAAAATAAAGTGAATGTTTGTCCTTCTAGCACAGGTTTGGTAACCAGTTACTGTGTGTGAAAAGTTGTTACTGATATAAACTATTCTGCAACTGCTGCTCTTTATGTTCACTTCCTGTGTTTTTCCTGTTATTTACCTCCAGCACAGCTGAATGTTTGTAAACAAATGAGGTAACCTGGAGAATTTCAAGTGTTCAGCCATCAGAAATGTTTTTGGAAACAGAATCCTTCAGTGTGTGTGTGTGAACTCCTTTGTTCAGCCATCCCTAAGCCAGGGAAGGTTTTCCTTCTCTCCTGTTCTGAAGTGCTCAGCTGAGTGCAGGCACTTCCTGAAGCCCAGCTAAGGCACAAGGCTTTGGACAGGAGTGATAAACAAGTGGATAAGGAATATTCCTTGGCTTCCTGCAGCATTCACTGCTTTGTTTAAACCCTGCACTTGTTCAGGGTCAGAAACTGCTTGGCTGATCATACCCAGATTTCCACACACCATGCCAGCAATAGGGGAGTATAGACCTGAAATGGCTTGTCCTTTTGTCTATCAAATATTGCACACTTTGGAGTTCTTCACAAACAGGACAGGAGTTTCCAAGTGTTAAGATCTGCCACACAGCTCAGCAGCTTTGGGCTTGCTGACTGTACCCACTTGGCACTAATGCATTGCTGTGAGATTCCACTTCACCTGCTGGGAAGGCACACAAATACTGCACACTCACCCTTAATGACTCAGAATTGAATTCTTGCTGTTATTTCCATGTAATCAAAATCCCAAAATCATTAGCAGGTTTTACTCAATCTTCCATTTTCCCAAACAGTAAAAAATACCCTGTTTTTTTGCCCAAGTTGTAGATGGATTCAGTGATTGATAACAGCATGGTGTGTGCTTTTTCCCCTGCACTAACATAAACTGTTATATTTCATGTCATTTTACTTTCAAAGCCCACAACTCCAGCCTCTGATTTGCAGTTTTTCCCAGTGTTTGTCAGCATTGCAGGGACACGATGGGAATCTCCACTCGAGAGGGAGCTGGGTGTGAGTTCACACTTTAATCATCGTCTCTGCTCATGAACCAGCGAGCTCAGAGTCTGAGCCTTCCCCTGGGAGATGCAACGTTGCTTTTCTCCTTCTGGAATGAGGAAAACACAGCTCTGCCTTCCCTGACAGGACACCAGAGCGGGGAGATGGACAAACCAAACCCTGTAGCTGCTTTCCAATACACACTTGGGATGTGCAACACATCCAGAGACAGCTCTGGGATGGGACAGCTTGGGAAGAGCATCTGGGGGGCTTTGCTTGTCCAACTTCACTGATGTTCTGAGTGCTGGGGAACCCCTGAAAGGTGGTGCCAAAGCAGAGGAGTTTTCCATGCAGGGATCCTCCCTGAGCTGCAGTAAACACTGTGTTGTGTTCAGAGGGATAAGTGCACCTTTCCTGAAGGAAATGTTTGTCCTGTGCTCCTTTGCAGGAGGAACCTGACGAAGCTGTCCCTGATCTTCAGCCACATGCTGGCAGAGCTCAAAGGGATCTTCCCAAGCGGGCTCTTCCAGGGGGACACGTTCAGGATCACCAAGGCTGACGCTGCAGAGTTCTGGAGAAAGGCTTTTGGAGAAAAGTGAGTTTCTAACTGTGCTTTAAAATATGGATGTGGGGGGAAATGGCACTCAGCACAGTGTAGTTTGTAAAATTCTGTTTTGGCATTGAAAAAGGGCTTTGTCAGGTTAAAATGAACAATGGGAGAGACCTCCTGGTGATTTGGTCCATCTCTGGGGTGAGATAAGGGGTTGTTCCTACATTGTGTTGCCCAGTTCTTTGTCCTTCTGGTTTAAATGTGTCTATTGATGACTCTTTCCTGGCTTTCCTCAGGAGACTCATGTACTGTCACAGAGTTTCCCTTGATTATTCAGCTTAAATTTTCCACTCCTTGATTTGATTCCTTGACATGTAAGTGAGCTCCACAAACTATGCAAAAGGATCTGCTTTCTTCCTGCAAAGGCTGCCATGCCCCCAGCAGCAGTTGTCCTTTAGCTAAGCCATTATATTATATTACATTATATTATTATATTCTTTTCTTTTCATCTTCCCTCCAATTAGTCCCTCCAATCACTTGGTCACTTTCATCTTCCCTCCAATTAGTCTTTCCAATCACTTGGCCACCATTTTTTCTGAACTTCTGTTTGCAAAATGGCTTTGCTGAGATAGAGAGAAGGGGAAAGTGAAGTGCAATGTGGATTTGTGTGAAAACTGTTGAAATCTCAGCTTTAATTTTTGTGTCTATTCAAACACTGAGTAAATGAACCATAGAGGTGTTCACAGCAACGTTTGGGGATTAAAATTAATGGCTTTGGTGGTGCTTTCAGACTAAGGGATCTGAGGTACTTCACCTAAAGAGCTTAATTAGTAGCCATAATATATTTACTCATGAATAACAGAGTTGTCTGAAGTTGGGCATTTTCATTCTCTGTTTCTATTCCATTTGATATATTAAAGAAGGAAAATATTCCTTTAAACAGGAACCTCTGTTGTGCCTTTTGATTATCTTACTTCTCTAGTTAATCCTTTTTAGAGAATTGTTTGCAGCTTTTTTCCCTTTTTAAAGCATCTAAACTTCTGCTCTGTGACTTACTGTTAACTCCTTCTCTACCAGCTGCAATATTATGAAATTATTATCAAGTGGTGCTCTGGTAGAGCTGCAGGAAAAGGGAAAGGAGGAAGGGAAGTTCTGGCCAGGTGGGGGTTGGTCTCTTCTCCCAGGCACTCAGCAATAGGACAAGGGGGCACGATGGGCTCAAGCTCTGCCAGGGGAAATTGAAGTTGGAGACCAGGAGGAAATTCTTTGCAGAGAGAGTGCTCAGGGATTGGAATGGGCTGCCCAGAGAGGGGGTGGATTCCCCATCCCTGGAGGTTTTTCAGCTGAGCTTGACCGTGGCACTGAGTGCCATGATCTGGTAAAGGGGCTGGAGTTGGACCAAGGGTTGGACTTGATGATCTCAGAGGTCTTTTCCAACCCAATCCATTCTGTGGATGTGGCACTGAGTGAGAATCCACCATGTCTTGATCCAGCCCTACTGTGATCATCATGTCTTGATCCAACCACGTCTTGATCCAACCCCACTGTGATCACCATGTCTTGATCCAACCATGTCTTGATCCAACCATGTCTTGATCCAACCCCACTGTGATCATCATGTCTTGATCCAACCATGTCTTGATCCAACCCTTCTGTGATCATCATGTCTTGATCCAACCATGTCTTGATCCAACCCCACTGTGATCATCAGCCCAGGGCACAGAGTGCCCTGGGCTGATGATCACAGTAGGGTTGGATCAAGGGTTGGACTTGATGTTCTAGAAGGGCTTTTCCAACCCAATCCATTCTATGATTCTAAGCAAAGCTGGGCTTCTGACTCCAGAATTTTGCATATGCAGAGAAAATTGTCTCCAGTTAATTTGGCTCCTGCAGCACCAAGAAATCTGTGCTTGTGTGACATGAATAAATAAATCCTATGAGGTGGATGCTCAGAGATGATGTCAGGGGTGTCCCTGGGGGTGTCCATGGGGGTGTCCCTGGGGTTGTCCCTGGGGGTGTCCCTGGGGATGTCCCTGGGGGTGTCCCTGGGGGTGTCCCTGGGGATGTCCATGGGGGTGTCCCTGGGGGTGTCCCTGGGGGTGTCCCTGGGGGTGTCCCTGGGGATGTCCCTGGGGGTGTCCATGGGTTGTCCATGGGGATGTCCCTGGGGGTGTCCATGGGGATGTCCCTGGGGGTGTCCATGGGTTGTCCATGGGGATGTCCCTGGGGGTGTCCATGGGGATGTCCCTGGGGGTGTCCATGGGTTGTCCATGGGGATGTCCCTGGGGGTGTCCATGGGGATGTCCCTGGGGGTGTCCATGGGTTGTCCATGGGGATGTCCCTGGGGGTGTCCATGGGGATGTCCCTGGGGGTGTCCATGGGGGTGTCCCTGGGGATGTCCATGGGGGTGTCCATGGGGGTGTCCCTGGGAGTGTCCCTGGGGGTGTCCCTGGGGATGTCCATGGGGTTGTCCATGGCGGTGTCCATGGGGTTGTCCATGGGGGTGTCCATGGGGGTGTCCATGGGGGTGTCCATGTGTGGGGCTCACACATCCCAGTCCCAGCTGCTTTGCTTTTCCCCAGGACCATCGTTCCCTGGAAGAGCTTCCGGCAGGCCCTGCACGAGGTGCATCCCATCAGCTCGGGGCTGGAGGCCATGGCCCTCAAGTCCACCATTGACCTGACCTGCAATGACTACATCTCAGTGTTTGAGTTTGACATCTTCACACGGCTGTTTCAGGTGAGACCCCACTGAGTCTCTTGAAATGTGTCTCAGTGCTTCAGGTTAAACCCTTTTTTTCCAGCCCAACCATATTTTACACAGTAAAATGACATTGTTTATACTGTCTGGGATGTGTTTTGTCTTGTCCTTCATCCCTTTAGTAATGCTTAGGATCCCATATTGCAGTAAAAGCTCTGGTTGTAGAAGGAAAAATTGTCTAAATATACACTGAAACTGCAAGGCACACTCAGTATCCTGCCATGAATCAGGTTTTCCCTTTCAAAGGTCACTTTGAGACTGGAGTTCTGACACATCTCCTGCAAGCCAGGAAATGTGAAGCTTTAGTTTATCACTCTGCCTTCCCTTGTCCTTTTCTTTCTTGTCAGATTTATTTTCCATAGTGGGGGTTGTTCAGGATGGAGCACGAGCATGGAAATTTGGGCTTCCTATCTTTTGAACTGACACAGCCAGGATGTTGTGGCCGTGCTTGGGTTGAGTGAAATATTATTGAAGTGATATTAATAGTAGGTAAAATTCTAACCCAGAGTCTTTAATAGTGCTAAATTCAAACCCACAGCTTCTGATGGGACAAGGGGGTATTTACAAGAACAATCACTCACTTCTTTGACTCTGCCTTGCCTTTTCCCATGTGATAGGGTGGGTTGTAATTAAGATATGTCTTGATGAGAAATTCCCATGTTTGGTGTTGCAATGTAGCTGATCTCACTCAGTACTTTTTCCAGCTATTGTACATAAAGAACAAGTCAAGAGTTGCTGCAAATTCCATGAGATGCAAAGTTTTATCTTCTTATAGAGAAGTTAAAAAACTTGGAAAAAGTGGCTGAGATTTAGACACTCAAGTCCTTCTTAGGGTTGAGAGCTCTCAAATTGTTGTTATGGCTTTTGGGGTATTATTTTAAGGAATATTTAACGTGTATGTGCTGGTTTATTTGTTCAGATCTCAGACTAGCCAGCAATCCTTGCCACACCCCAGTGAGTTTGGGTGGTTGGGGAACAGTCACAAGTTACAGACAGTGAAACTGAGACAGAGAGGGAAGGTCACTGTCCTGAGGCCATTTAGGAAGTGTTGGAGATCAGACTACTCATGGTTCCTGCTCCTGTGCATAACCTCATCAAACCCCTGCCTTTATCCCTGTCTCAGGAATGAGTCATTTTCTCTGCAGAAGCAGCACAATTGATAGCTATTCTTCAGCTGTGACCTCAGTGACTTCTCCTTTAGTATTTATTAAAGAAACTTTGATTAAGGGCTGTCTTAGTGTTGGTTTTATCACCAGCAAGAGAAAAACCCAAATGCTTTGTGCTGCACTAGAGTGGATGTTTTGGTTCCTCTGCTGGATTTGGGGTGGAATGAGCAGCCTGTTTCTCCAACTGGAGAACTGACCCTTTGGATTGAGGAATACTGTGTATGTTGCCACCTTGCAGAGTGTGTGGTTACTGTGTTTCTGTGTTGCTCCCTCAGCCCTGGTCGTCCCTGCTCAGGAACTGGAACAGCCTGGCGGTGACTCACCCTGGCTACATGGCATTCCTCACCTATGACGAGGTGAAGGCTCGGCTGCAGAAATTCATTCACAAACCTGGCAGGTCCGTGCTCTGGGGATGGTTCTGCTGCCACCACTGCCCCTCTGTGTGCAGCAAGGGCAGTTCTGTGCTGCTTTTAAAAATGGGAACCTTGTGTAGTCTGCTTGTTGGGAACAAATGACTGTAACTTCCCTGAATTCTGGGTTTAATTTCACCTGGATGCTTTTCTCACTTCATGTCATGTTGCAACGTTCCCCTTTGATCTGCCTGGGGGTCACTTGAGAAAAGCTGGTGTAAACCATCAGGTTATTCCTACTAGTTTTTATTTGCTGTCTTGAGAGAGCCAGCCAAAGGCTGCCCACTTGACAGTCAATCCTTTCTGCCTGTTCCAAGCTGGAGTTTCCTTCCCTTTGTGTGTTTGCAGTTACATTTTCCGGTTGAGTTGCACCCGCCTGGGCCAGTGGGCCATTGGCTATGTCACTGCAGATGGGAACATCCTTCAGACAATCCCCCACAACAAACCCCTCTTTCAAGCACTGATCGATGGCTTCAGGGAAGGCTTGTGAGTAACAGCATTAACACCTTGATTCAACCAAACAAACACTCCAGTTGTCAATGGTGCCGTTGCTGTCAGTGCAGTAATTCACCTGCTGAACTGTTCTGGCTCTCAGGAACACTGACAGCTGTCTTTGCACTGCAGGGCTGTGCTGGCCTTGCAGTGGCAGCTGATGCATGTCCAGCACTGTTTCCCTTGTCATTGATGCCTTTTAGTGAAGTCTGTACTTTGGGCAGGACCACTGATATTATGGCATCACCTTTCTTATTCTGGATATTACAATTATTATAATATATAGATTATATAGGACGATTTAAGAAGAGTAGTCTGGAACCATAACATCCTGTTTAAAATAAAAATTGTTGCAACAACAAACTTCTTTTTATTTTTAAGAATAACATTTGATTTTTTTTGTCCAATCATAAAATTCTTCCAAAACATCTTTTGAATTCAGAGTACCTTGAATTCCCACCCCTCACTTCTCCCCTTCATTCCTTCTTTCCTTCACCATCCCCCAAAGAAACCTGATTTGTGTGTGTGTGTATCTGTGCTTGTGTGCACCTGCACATACAGAGAGGTGTTTTTATCCCCCAACTGCTTCCAGTTATTTGTTTCCTGATGGTCGGAATCAGAATCCTGACTTGACTGGCTTGTGTGAGCCCACACCTCAGGACCACATTAAAGTTACACAGGTGAGTAAAAGATTCCTACAATTCCATCATACTTGACATTCCCAAGGGGGTTTTTTAAGGCTGATGTATTTTACAGGAATTACAGAAATCTTGGAATGACAGGGATGGACAGAGGAGATTGCAAAGACAGATTTTAAGAGTTCATTTCCAGAATGTTCTGCCAAATATTGATGCCATTCAATATTTGAGCCCTGCTTTTCTTGGAACACTTAAATGGGATGATTTGAAGTGCTTGATGGATCTAGTACCTAAAATCATAGTGAAATCTTTGCAGTCTCCTGTTCTTGTTATTTTCTGGCATTTTTCAACCACGTGTCCCTTTCCCTAAGGAACAATACGAGCTGTACTGTGAGATGGGCTCCACCTTCCAGCTGTGTAAGATCTGTGCTGAGAACGACAAGGACGTGAAGATTGAGCCCTGTGGCCACCTGATGTGCACGTCCTGTCTCACGGCGTGGCAGGTGAGGCTCTGCCCCGGGCTCATCTCTCCTTCACAGCTACAAGCCTGCTCAGTTCCCTGCAGGTTAGAGGTAAAACAGCAGAAAAAAGATGGAGCTCATAGTTCAGAAGCTGTTCAGGTGCCTGGTCTCTTCATCTAGAAGAGGCAAAAAGTGTGAGAAGTTGCTAAAAGGTGTTTTTCCACTTCAGGGAGAAAATAGCCCGTATTTGTAGCAGAGCTTTCCTTTGTCTTCCTGTCAGTCGAAATGTACTTGCCAAAAAGCAGGTTTACATTAACCACATGTTTAATCTGTGCATCACAAGGGCTGCTGGGACAGGTCTCTGCTCTTCCCTGCAGGAGTCAGAGGGCCAGGGCTGTCCTTTTTGCCGCTGTGAGATCAAAGGCACAGAGCCCATCGTGGTGGATCCGTTCGACCCCAGAGGAGGAGGAGGGTTGTCCCGGCAAGGGGCTGAAGGCACTCCCTCTCCCAGCTACGATGATGATGAGGATGACAAGGCTGATGATTCCCTCTTCATGATGAAAGAACTCGCTGGTACCAAAGTAAGGCCACTACAGGGGGTGACAGTAGGGCTGGCAGTGCATTTGCCCATCAGTTTCCTGTGGGTAAGGGGTGTCAAACAGACAGATACAACAGAAGATATTCTTCTCAGAAAATATTACATATTTTCTTACAACAGAAAATATTCTTCTCTCTGTGATAAACAGGGGTTTGGTGAGCTCAGCTCACACTGTCAGTTCTATTAAACAAAGGTGATCACACTTTGAAGCCTTTCATCTCTCGTGTGTTGTCACCTTGGAAGGGTGACAAGGCTGGAATGGAAAATGTAGGTTTGTAACACTCCTCTGTTGGTTTCATTTACAAGCCAGACTTCACCCAGATCAGCTCAAACTCCTCCATTTTTCCCCAGTGGTAAGAACAGCCAAGCAGGCCCAGCCTTCCCAAGGTCCTGATGACTAACAGGGTAGAGGACAGACTGTTTTGCTGAGAAAGTCAATTTGACTGGCAGCTTTTTATATGGGGGCTGATAAATGTATATAATAAAGGTGTGATAACTCTGCCATCAGTGCTGCTTCCTCCAGGAACTGTGTACAAGGCAGACATTCTTTATGAATCCCTGTGTGGCTTTTTCCTAAAACCTCATTACTGCTCTTACATTGGAAAGTGGGTTTGAATTTGGCTAATTTTTAATAGTTGAATCAACTAAAATAAGCTGCCTTTTGTGATCAGAAAGAATCTTCTGCTCTGGTTTACCTGTAGACTTATTTCTCTTTGCCTTTCACCCTTTGAAATAATGTACTAAACAGTAAACACCCTTCCTGGAGGTAGTTTTTGTGTACATATCTTGGGGAAGCAAAGCAGTTTCCTTGGTGAGACCTCCTGTCAGGGTGTGCCATAGTCTGGTACTTGGCATTAGCAAGTTCAAACCTGTACAAAGCTTTTTGAAGTTAGAAAGCTCAAGCTTTGGTTGTAAGATGAGAAAATAAAGGGAAGAACTGGCACTGCTCTGATTTTTAAGATAGAAAAACACCTTTCCAGGGATAAGAAAGGAGGGGTTAATGCACACCAGTGATTGCTGCACCAGACACTGTAGTTGAGGCAGTTTCACAGTGACAGATTTGCAGATTGTGCCCTCTGGTGTCGAAAAGCAGCTTGTTCTGCTCAGGGCCTAGAAAGGCAGGTCTGTTACTCCAACCAAACAGCCTGGCTTGTATTGCTGAGTGTGTGTTTTCAGTTGTGTCTCAGCTCAGCCTGCCCTGCAGGGCTTGCCCAGTCAAATGCCCCTGTCCTGTGAAATTGCCTTCCTTAGGATCAGTGTCACTGTTACCCACAGAGTCATTTGTTACCAATACTGAAACCAGGAGCAGTCACAGAGATTTAAAGCCTCTCTAGAGGAAAGGAGTTCTGCTGGATTGTCTCATTTGTTCATTCTCCCATCCTTCCCTCTCCCAGGTGGAGCGTCCTCCCTCTCCCTTCTCCGTGGCTCCACAGGCTGCCCTTCCTCCCGTGCCACCACGCCTGGACCTTCTGCAGCAGCGAGTGTCCAACCCCCCTGGGGCCTCCAGTCCTGGCACCACTTCCAAGGTCAAACACACTCTCTGCCCTTTCAGCTCTGATTTGGGTGGGGCAGGCAGGGACAAGAACATTCTGAGTGGCTTTTTCAGTACTTTCACACAAAGCTTTTGCCTCTTGCTTGTCTCCAGTCCTGTTAGGCCTCACTTAAGGTGACTGGTGTCTTCCTGTTGAGCTGCCAAGTTATTGTTACTACCAACATCTCTGGTTTTCAGCCTCAGCCACTGGTGCCTGTGCCCTTTGGAGAGGGGGCATTTTCCTTGCATTTGGTTCTAGCTGGCAAGGGAAGGTGTCATATTCCTGTCCAAACTTTTCTTCACAATTTTCCATTTTTTTGGATAGAAAACTAAGGAAGGAATTAAATGTGTGTGGCTGGGAGAGATTAACTGACTCTCTGGTTGGTCAGCAGGAGGGAGTAGGATGATGTTGGTGGCCTTTGCTTGTTGGTTCTTCAAGTACAGCAGCAGTTCTTCATCTGGTTCGGGTGAAGTAATGAAATCATGAAAGCTCAGGCAGAAGAAAAGATCTATTTCATTGCTGACTGGTGACTGTTGTATGAATAACCCACAACTGAATCATTTTTGAATGATTTGATAGGCTTTGAGATCCCGTATAGTGCTGCTATGAGCTCTTGTTTTCCTTCAAGGAGAAGAATCTGGGATGTTTATTGCTGTGTTATCTCCTCAAGCCTGCAGAGAAGTGTGGAGATATCTCCACATCCTTGTTAAAACAGATAAAACAACCCCAAAACTCTCCCTCCTGTTTCTCCTTCATGGCTGGGCTAACTTTTTTCAGCAACGCTGTGCCTTCCTGTGCCCTCCAGGCCGCCCCTGGCGCTCTGCACAAGGACAAGCCGCTGCCGATCCCCCCGACGCTGCGAGACCTGCCCCCGCCGCCGCCTCCGGACCGGCCCCATCCCCACGCCGTGGGCGCTGAGGGGCGGCCCCAGCGCCGGCCCCTGCCCTGCACCCCGGGGGACAAGCCCCCCCCGGTGCCCTCCGGCCGCCAGGGGGACCTGTGGCCATCCAGGCCCATGCCCAAAGCCCCCGCTGTGGCCGTGAGCCCCGGAGACCCCTGGGCTGGGAGAGAGCTGTCCAACAGGCACTCGCTGCCCTTCTCCCTGCCCTCCCAGATGGACTCCAGGGCGGACAGCCATCGGCTCGGGAGCACCCTCAGCCTCGACAACCCAGGGGTGAGTAGCCCTGGTGCCCTTGGGGGGAAATCAGCCTTCCAAGGGCCGTCTGTGCCCTGGTGTCAAGGGGGACATGCACCGAAACTGATGCCAAGGAAGGGAGCTCTTAGGGAAGTGCTTTGGTGCCTCTGGGGAGCAAGGCTGAAATCCCAGTTTCAGGAGTCAGATATTTCAGTACTAAAGCATCACTCTCTAATGCTGATTAATGCAACTGCTTTCACCATTATCTTGAAGTTTGTATGTCACAAGTTTGTTTTGTTGTTTTTCTCTCTCCTTAAAAGCTCATTGTGTATCTATATGTATAATACACAGTCATGTGTTGTTGTTCTACCTTTCAGTTTTGGAAAGCTGGGAGTGTTTTCTGTTGGGAGTTTATGTGCTTAAAGACTCTGATTTACTCTGGTGGTTTTTCAGTCCTGAAAAACCTACACACAGTAGCTATGATGAATTTAACACAGTAAAATCTGGTTTAATTGGGATCTGTTAATGCACTGGGCACTGTTACCAGTGTAGCTGAGGAGTGTCTATTACTTTCCAAAAATATTTCAGCCAGTTTTGCTTTCCTTGATTCCATTTCCATAAGTTTTTCCTTTTAATATCCCCAGCTTTCTAAATTAGAAAGCAAGTACAGTTTTAGCCAGATTGTCTGAGGAAATGACACTTGGACTGTTGCCATCCTGTCTCCCTATGCATGTTCTTGTCTGCATCCCTTTCCTCTTGTCCCCCATTTTGGTCTTTTGGCCTATTCCAGCTGAATTTGCCAAGGCCATTGGAATCTCAAAAGATATGGAGTTCCTCCTGAAGGAAAATCCCTGCTTGTGTCCTCACTGAGGGAAAACTGTCACAGAAGTCCTGGATTTCTAAGATGTCAGTAGATCTTTGGCATAAATGAAGATACTTCATTGCCACAGAGGATGTGTTGAATGAGTGGCTTTGCAGTTGCACTGCTATTTGTGGTGTTTCTGATGCCTGGTTTGGAATTTGTTTCTTTCAGAGCTCCAACAGTGGTCCAGTAGCAACCTCAGAGTGTGAACACCCCAAAATTAAACCCTCCTCATCTGCCAATGCCATCTACTCTTTAGCTGCCAGGTCTGTTGTTTTCTTTGATGACTTACAGAGTGGTAATCATGGGGTGCTCGTGCCAGGGACAGAATCTGACACACAACTCTGCCAGCCTCAGCTCCATTCTTGACAGACTCAAAGCCTACAGTCTGGAGAAGGCAGAAGGAATCAGCATCCCAAAGAGCTGTGGGGAGTGGGGGTAGTTCCCCTTGGCTGTGGCAGTGGGAAACAGGCTCCAGTTGCCATCAGCTCTTCCATGAATTCACTTTTGAGTTGGTCTTTTTGTGAAGGAGGTGATGGAAATTTAGATGACATTGTCACTTCCTTTTTCATAAAGACTTTGTGCCAGTGTGACCTTGAAGTCCTTCAAACCACTTTATTTCTTTAGACAGAAATGCTGTAAGATGGCTACACTGTGGATTTTTAGGTGTCCTTTTATATTAATTACATTTATTAACATCTGAATGTTATGTTTGAATATATGTGTGAATATTTCCATGGATAAATATGTTAATGCTTTTCTGATGTTCATGCTTGTTTCCCCTGCCTCCAGACCACTGCCTGTACCAAAACTGCCTCCTGGGGAGCAGCCTGAGGGTGACGAGGACACTGAATACATGTCACCATCCTCCCTGCCTGTGGTGCCTCCAGGTCCTGCTGTGCACAAACCAGAGATCAAAATGCCTTTGGAAATGGCTCAGAGTTTACGGTGAGACTCTGGGTGTCTGTCACAGCCCTGGGGCAGCACATTTGGGCATCAGGGTGGGGATTTTGCTTGCTTAGTTCTCTGAATTGCCCCAGTGATCCTCACCAGGTCCTGGCTAAAATAGCTGTAAAGGAAACGTGGCCACTGCTCTTTTGCAGAGTCCTTGTCCTGAAGTATTAAAGGAATCATACAACCCCTTCCCCCTCTGCTAATCACCTTCTGAGAGCAGAGACAACTGAAATTCAAAACTCAAAAGGCAGTGTTTTGGTGGGATCAGTTAATCTATTTTAAGCTGAGATGCTGCACTGCTATAGACATTACTAGAGCATTTTCTGGAACAAGTATTTCACAGAACTGTGGTGATTGCACTTTGGAACAGGAATCTATGCAGAATCCCAGTCACAGAGACAAGTGGTGGGGTTGGCCACTGTCTGTGGTGTGAAGGGCAATGTGTTCTCTCCCTCAGAGTTTTGGACTGTGACCAGCAGACAGAGGGCTCCATGTATGAAGCAATGTACAACATTCACTCCCAAGCAGCATCCTCTGCTTTCGAGCCTGTCAACACTTCTGGTGAGTGGGAGTGCTAAAAAACAACTGAGAAACTGGGGCACGATGAATTGATCCCAGTTGGAGCAGCATTACAGGCTGAACTGAGCAACATTTGCTTTTGTTGTTAAAATAGCTTGGAAATATCTGGGTCTGTGTACTGCACAAAGCATCCATCAGGTATTTTTAACCTGGGAAGAGCTTCCACTGAGTGAGGGGTTTTAGCAGCACAGCCTGAGCTCTGTGTGCTGTGGGTGTTTGTGGGCTGTGGGTGGCAGAGCCTGCTGCAGACACAGGGGTTCTGCTCAGTCCCAGGGCTCAGGATGTGCCTCCTCCTGTTCCAGATGAAGGGGATGTGGCAGCTGCCACTGCCAGCAACGGCCCTGAGGAGTCAGAAAACGAGGAGGATGGTTACGATGTCCCGAAGCCGCCGCTGCCGGTGGCCACTGCCCGGCGCACCCTGTCCGACATCTCCAACGCCACTCCTGCCTTCGGCCGCATGTCCTTGGAGAGCGACCCCGGCACAGGTCAGAGGCCACCCCCGCTCCTCGTGCCACTCATGCTTGAAACTTGTGGCTCTCACTCAAGGGTTTGGATGAAAGCTGGAAAATCAGGTTTACAAGGCAGAATTACACTCGTTCTCAGGTGTTTGGTTTGATTTACAGCTTGGAATACACTGTCTTGGTCTTGTAGTCACTGAGGAAGCAAATGACACTGAGATCACAATGAGAAAAAGCTTTCCTGACCTTAAAGAATATTCCTTAAGCCTTTTATACCAAGGCATGAGACAGGGCTCCCCATCCCTGGAAGTGTCCAAGGCCAGGCTGGACAGCGCTTGGAGCCACCTGGGATAGTGGAAGGTGTCCCTGCCCATGGCAGGGGGTGGCACTGGATGGGCTGTGAGGTTTGTTCCAACCCAAACTGTGTGTCATTCTACCCCTGTTCCGAGTGAAAGATGCCAGGGCTGTCCTTGCACAGTGTGTGGCTGCACTCAGTGCCTGCAGATGGCACAAGTGTTCTGTCTGATGCTCTCAGTCCCTCTGAGCAGGGACCCAGTGGCTCAGCAAGGTCAGCTTTTTGTCCCCAGGGAGTAGAGGACATCGTGTCCTTCTGGCTGCAAGGCACATTCTCAGAGGGAAGAACTAAAGCCTCATTTCTCCAAGAGCCTTTCTGAATAATGCTGGACTTATTCCCTACAACTGCCCAGCAACTCTGAAGGAAGCTCTGAAAAACTCTTCCTGTGGGGGGGCTTTCAGTCTGAACACACTGGTGATTTGCCAAGTAAGAGGAATGAGTTTCTTTTTCCTTCTGGAGCTTGATAGGAGGCAAGGACCACTTGAGTGAGTCTTCTGTTCATTTCCTTCACCATTCCCCTTCGCTGAGCTTGTTCTCCTCCAGCAGAGAAGAGTTTCCTAGTGCAGAAAGTTCATTAGGCTGTTCCCTCTCCTCCCTGCTCCCTCCCTCGCTTTTGGAGCCTGTCACTGTGTCTGTAGAATGTGGCTGAAAGGGATGAGAAGGGGCAGAGGGAGTCACATCCCTCTCCCAGATGAAGCACTGAGCTTAATCATTGACACTTCTTTGTTTTGACAGCCCTGAAATAACAATGTCGTTGTCCTGCCTTGCTGTCAGGAGATCTGCTAATGGAAAATGTGGAAATGCTGATTGTTACTGCTGTGGGAAGCACAGGCACTGTGCAAGCAAGCCTGACCAGTGTGGGCTACATCTTGGCAGATTTATGTTCTCATGCCTTGTGCCCTGCAGTTTGGTTTATTAATCATTCACCAGAATAACTGTCTTGGTGGTTGTCCTTTCAGATTGGCCCGTGGTCTCTGAAATCTGATCCAGTTCAGGCTGAAACAGCTATTTCAAAAGGCAGTTCAGGGGACAGAAGTGGGGAGACCTTTTTCTTACATGCACAAAAAGCTTTTTATGTGTGAGAAGTTTGTCCTGTGAACATTAGTGAGCTGAACTGCCTTGTGGTTGGTGAGGAAGCTTCAGGGAATTTGTTTCTTGAAGAGCCTTCTCTATCTCAGTGCTTTTGGTGCAAGTGTTTCAGAAAGGCCCCACAGTGCTGCCTCTCTCACCAGGGCTGCAGTGCCCACTCTTAAAAAGGGATTGTTTGGACATGACTTGTCTGTTGTACACCAGTTCTGCTGCCAGAAAACTCCAGAGTGTGCCCTGAGGAGTTTTTCCAGAAGACAAATAAGGTGATGTCAGATACTCACGTGGAAAAGTTCCCTGTGATTGGCAAAAAATGCTTTCTGCAATGATACAGGAGGTTAGAACTCAAAAATTGCCACATTAACACATGAATCAACGTGGTTTTTCTGTGGAGAGTTTGGTGACTTGTTTGGTTTACTGGCTATTCTTTTTCCTTCCCAGAAGGGCATGATGTGGCAGCTGGGCAGCATCAGATTGAATGACTCAGGGAAAGGCAGAACAGGCTGAGCTCATTGATCTGCATGGCTGCAGCAGGGTGAGCTTCAGCAGAGGAAGAGCAGGACATAATTCACTTGCTGACCCTTCAGAGAACATAATTCAGTTGCTGGAGCATTTGTGGTGGCTGAGTTGTGACTGATAGATCTCGTTTTGTGCACACACTTCCTCAGCACACTGTAGTGTGCACAGCAGTTCTGTGAGGAGAGATCAGCTCAGCTGGGGGTTCTGCCTGATTCTAGAAGGAAAGAAAGGGGATGTTTGGTAAAGAGTTACGTATTCTCTCTGTCATTTTTTCCCAGCAGGTCTCTGCTTCTTATTCTAAGGCTGATATTTGAACTCTGTTCACCCACACATGTAATCTTATTCTATTTATGTGGTCTTATCTTAATAAATAAGCCTGCTCTGACTTGCTAATTAAAAACATCTCCATAACTGTTTTGGCACACAAGCTGAGCAGTTGGAAGGAAGGATGAGGTGGTTGGACACTGAACAGGGCAGTGGGCACAGCCCCAAGGCTGCCAGAGCTCCAGGAGCATTTGGATGATCCTCTGGGGCACAGAGTGGGACTCTTGGGATGGGGATGGGCCTGTCCCGAACCAGGAGTTGGGCTGATGATCCTTCCAACTGAGCATATTCTGGGTGCCAGGAGGAAGGAAGGATGAGCTGGTTGGAAGGAAGGATGAGCTGCTTGGAAGGAAGGATGAGCTGGTTGGAAGGAAGGATGAGCTGGTTGGAAGGAAGGATGAGCTGGTTGGAAGGAAGGATGAGCTGCTTAGAAGGAAAGATGAGCTGGTTGGAAGGATGAGCTGCTTGGAAGGAAGGATGAGCTGCTTGGAAGGATGAGCTGGTTGGAAGGAAGGATGAGCTGGTTGGAAGGAAGGATGAGCTGGTTGGAAGGATGAGCTGGTTGGAAGGATGAGCTGGTTGGAAGGAAGGATGAGCTGCTTGGAAAGATGAGCTGTTTGGAAGGATGAGCTGGTTGGAAGGAAGGATGAGCTGTTTGGAAGGATGAGCTGGTTGGAAGGAAGGATGAGCTGCCTGGAAGGAAGGATGAGCTGGTTGGAAGGAAGGATGAGCTGGTTGGAAGGATGAGCTGTTTGGAAGGAAGGATGAGCTGGTTGGAAGGATGAGCTGGTTGGAAGGATGAGCTGGTTGGAAGGAAGGATGAGCTGCTTGGAAAGATGAGCTGCTTGGAAGGATGAGCTGGTTGGAAGGAAGGATGAGCTGGTTGGAAGGATGAACTGGTTGGAAGGAAGAATGAACTGGTTGGAGAAAGCACCAGAGCTCAGTGACAGCTCTTTGAAGTGCCATTTTTCAGCCTGCTGTAATTCCTGCTTTGTTCCAAACCAAAACCACATGTCCTTTTCTTCAAGTGCTGTGTTTGTTTCTCCTTCCAGGTTTTTCAGATGGCTCCCAAGTTCCAGAGAGGCCGCCAAAGCCGCTGCCTCGGCGGATAAATTCCGAGCGGAAAGCCGGGAGCTGCCAGGGGGGAGGAGCCAGCAGCGGGGCCAGCTCCTCCCCGCAGCTCTCCAGCGAGATCGAGAACCTCATGAGCCAGGGCTACTCATATCAGGACATTCAGAAAGCACTGGTCATTGCACATAACAATATTGAGATGGCCAAGAATATTCTCCGGGAGTTCGTCTCCATCTCCTCCCCCGCGCACGTGGCCACATAGCACACGCCCTGCACTCCTGCAGCGTCTGTGGACCAACTGCCTGGGCAGCTGTGGCCCAGCTGTGCACCAAAGGGGAAGGGGGGTCCTTTAGAGACTTCGTGCTGAGGTCAGTCCTGCCTCTTAAAGAGAATCAGTTATCAGGTTTTTGTGGTTCCAGATTTCAAAGCAGAGGAATGAAACGGAGCAGAGCGGTGTTTTATACAGTGTGTGTCTTGGAGTCCTTTACCCCTACCTCTTGTCTGGGAGAACAGATTTATTTCCAGGGTGTTGCTAGAGAAAGGTGTCGTGACAGGGGACCCCCGAGCCATGCCCTGGAGGCTGGGGGGGAGTGTTGTGTGCTGTGAATTTTCAGTGAATGCTCAGAGAAGCAGAAGTCTCGAGGTCGGTGTGGTGTGTCCTGTGGTTCATGGTACTGGTTTGGAGCTGTTTGCTGCTGTGTGTCTGGCTCAGGCTTTGTGGAGCAGCTGGGAGGGCTCTTTCTGCTGGGAATATAAGGAGGCCATGGAAGAATCATTGGATTCCTTCCTGTTTGCCACGGCGTGTCCCCTCTTGCCTGTAACAATAGCAGTTATTGCTGATGATTCCAGCCCTCCCTTGCTGTCTGGAGGGGGCAGGAGCAGCCTCTGTCAGGGCTTTGGACCTTGGCAGTGCTGGGAGTGGGGTTTCCCTCCTGTGTGTGCCGGCAGCACTTGCAGCACCAGATTCCAGGCAGCCGGACGTGCTGGGAGCTTGGCGTGTTTTGGAGGGGTGGGAAGGCACTGAGTGAGAGCAAAGAACTGGCTGCTGCTTCTCCTCCTTTTTTTAGCCTTGAGCATTTTGTGCTTCAATGCTCCAAACTTGATTGTGGCCCTGCTGGGCTCAAGCAGCCGTCGCTGGATACTCTTTCCTAGGAATGTTGCACCTGGTGGATATGATGTTTTAATTATCTTAATTGCATGGTGGCTGTTGCAGACTTAGTGGCCTTCACTCACATTCCATCATCTCCTTCCGAGAGCTTTTGCAGGAGCCATCTTCGTGCCAGGGTGTTTTGTGGAATTGGTAGATGCAGCTAATGTGTTTGTTGGTACCTCACCTGCTTTGCAGTACAAGAAATGCAGCAGTTCTCCTGCATGGCTGTCAAAAAATGACATGGGGGCTCTTCTTTCCATTCCCATTACTCTTTAAGGTATTGCCAGACCTTGTGTTCAAACAGATCTGGGCAAATTCTGTGTTTGTAAAATGATCACATGGCTTTAAAGGTCAGAACTTGGCTGTTATTTTGGAAAAACCTGACTTGCCTACTCAGCTACTTAACTCTGTTCATACAGGAGGAGTGGATGGTTCCTTTGGAGAGGGTTTAATTCAAGGAGGCACACACAGATCACAGCTGAGACTGTGCACACACTCGGAGGCTCTTGGCCTCTGGAGCATGGCCAGCATTATTTGCATCTCTTGAAGGTCAGCAGTGGTCACTGGGCAAAGGGCTGCAACTTGGGATATTGCTGGAGTGATTCTGGCCCTTGGATGCAGTTTGGCCTTTTGAAGAATCCAGAGGCTGGGCCCAGATCTCAGCCAAGTGGCTGCAGTTGGCAGCGAGGATTTAACAAGTGTTTGCAAAGGGAACTAAGAATAAAGTGTTTTATTGAAGTAGAGGTTTCTTTCTAGACCTACAGCTTTGTGAATTGATGCAGTGGGTTCCAGGCAGTTGGAACTGTCTCTCTTTACTCCCCTTCTTTCTGTAGTAGAGAGAACATTCTCAGAAAGCGTAAGCAGATCTCCTGCAACACTTGGAGACCATCACCACGTGCTATTTCAGGGCCAGGGCTGAGAGGGGCCAGTGAGGTTGATGCCAGCAGGCTCCGGGGTGCAGAGGGCTCAGGCACAGCCCTGAGCAGGCCCTGCCCCTGGGGAGGGTGCTGTCAGTGCCTCTTGCACTCAAGGAAGAAGAGCTGTTCTTCCTGCTCTGCCCACAGCCCTGCTGTGGGTGTGCTCTGCTCTGCCAGTGTGGCTGTGGGACCTCCTGGAGAAGTCAGTGCTGGTGCTGCTGCAGCAGGAAGAGGCAGCCCTGGCTGTCCTCTCACACTGGGTGGCCTGAGCAGCCAGTCCTGGCAGTTCCTTGTTTGTCCTGGAGATCCAGGTAAAACCCTTGTGGAGGGAGCACTGTGGTTCCCTCTCCTCCCTCCCCGCAGTGCTGCCGCTCAGCTCCGCTCGCTTTGGAGCCGCTTTGTGTCTGACCCGCTGTGTGAACTCGGTGCAAGTGTGTCCCAGTGTCACATGTGACTCCTGCCACTGCCAGGGCTGTGCCAGAGCCGAGTCCAGCCAGCTCCAAAGCCTTAACTCTTGTCTGGCACGGTGTGTGTGAGCAGACTAGTGATGCCCTGTCCTTCCATGGCAGGCTGGGGGCAATGTTAGTTCAGTTCAGAGCTGCCACAGGCCTGTCCTTGGGTTTCTGTGCCAAGAGAGACAGACGTTCCTCTGGGTGTTGTTCTGGGTAGTAGAGATTAGAGAGAGCAATCTTCGTGGCATGTATCACTGATTTTTCTGCATGTGTCCTTTCTGTGCACTGTTTGTGTCTCAAACTGATTTAGGAAACTTAAGTCTTGGCTTTTCTTCCTTAGACACGTAGGAATTTGCTAATTCCACTGAGTGCAGCAGAGTCCTGGCCATGTCTTATGGCTGTGCTCTGCCAGCTCCATCCAGGCACTGTACAGTGGATTTTTCTTGGGTTCTTTTTTCAGCAAAGTAAGCCCAGGATTGATTGCTCTTCTTTCCCTCCTTGTTCTTCATCCTTAAGAAATTAACTTCCTGATGCTACTTGGAAAATTAAAAAAACAACCCAAATGTCTAGTGCCTTTCTTAAGGGAATGCTGCATCACCAGGCTGGATCCAGGATCCCATCCCTGGGGGAAAGTGAGGAGAGCTGGACAAGCTGGAAAGATTCCTTTGAGCAGGAAACTGCTCTGAAGGGGGTGAAAAGGAGGAGCAGGAGAGATGGGCAATTGTCACTTCAACTCTGACACTCTTTTGTAGCATTTCAACTGTGGAGGTTTCATGACATGTCTGGACTGGTGCTGTGCTGGAGAATTTAGGACAGGATTCCTTCAGCTTGTAACAAAACACGAGTTCTGCTTGTAAAAAATGCTGGTTTTCCCCTTTCCCTGCCCCACAAACAAGCAGGAAAAATCCTTTGTGCGGTGAGTGGGGCTGTGGGGAGGGGCAGGGATGGTTCTGAGCAGCATTTCCAGGTGACTTACTGTGTCCAGTGCCACTGTAGCCGAGCAGGAATCCGAAATCCTTCCCTGTGAACCCCTCTGTGCATGTCCTTGCCCAGCCCTGAGTGGGGAGCCTCCCAGGCTGAGCACAGCATGTTGCTTCCTGCACTAGACTGATGACTTTACTGTAGCTAATCCTGAGGCAGGGTCATTACTGTAAATGTGTTCTGGGTTTTTTTGTTGGGGTTATTTTTTTTTTTCAGCTGAGCAAGAAAAAAATGCAACTCCCAAGGCACTTTTTCCAAGGTGCCATTTTAAAAAATTAGTGGAAAATAAGAACAGTTATTTTTACAGTTCCTCACAGAAATCTTTTTTGAAAAATTCCCAGTGGAGGAGGAGCTGTTGTTGCTGTTGTTCTTTCTCTTGAATGACAAATACCAATTTGTAAAATATCAGTGTTAAAAAATGTTGAGATTTTTCACAAAATATTTTAAAAAAAGTATAATAGTGTCATTAATATAAAATTATAATAGCAGTATTTAATCCTTTCAGATCTGTAAAGAATAAGGAAAAACAGAAGGTAAATATTCTTACAGAGAGTAGCTGAGCTTTAAGGTTCACTTGGTTTAAAGTCCTCATTTTGTTTGCAGATGCATTGTTAATGTTTAGAGGTTATACTAATGTTATTTATTAATTGTTTCCATTCTTGTATGCTGCCCACTAAGAGCTTCTTTGTTTGGGATTTCATTCACCTGTGTCAGTAAAAAAGAAAACAAAACAAAGTTTTATTTTTAAATAAAATTTCCTTTGTTGTAGCACATGGTGTGTGTCGTGTTGGTTCTGTGAGTCCTGGGAAAAGACTCTCCTGCTCCAGCCTGGGATGTTCAGTCTCCTGGATCCCTTTGCAGGCTGAGTTTGTAGCTATTTCAACACTTCCTACCATTACCTGTTAAATTCAAATTCTGAGAATTCTGCTGAAAAACAGAAGGAGAAAAGTTTCACACACAGTTCCTACTAATAAAACATATTCTAAGAGGATCAATGAGTAAAAACCTGAGAAGGACATGAACAGGTTGGGGGTTTTTTACCCCCCATGAACAGAATCCCAGGGAATCCCCAGGAATATTGTGGAGTCTCAAGGGTTCTGCAGCATCCATTGGGATCCAGGCACTTCCACTCAGGGGGAATTTGTTGGCTCCTCTGCCTCTCACAGACTGTTAATACATTGCTAAGGACTCTAAAAGACTTTTATAATTATTCCATAGCATTTCTAGAATTGTATCTCACACAATTCTAGAATAGAATTATTATAATATATCCTTTTCTATTAATAAATATTAGAATATAATTATATGTAATTGATATATTAATATATGTGAACATACAGGAACTGAATATACATGACTATATCCATATTAATATATGGATGTTACATACAAATGACACATAATAAATCCAAAATTACCTATTAGATAATTCAATTAGATAATTTGGGATAGACACAGAGGTCACAGGAGGTCAAGGGGGAACCCACCAACAAGTCACACTGAGGTTGAGGACATGGAGGGGCAGCTGAAGTCGAGTGAAACCCCTCAGAGAAGTCACTGTGGGGTCTAATGAGGGTAATTGGGGTCAAATGAGGACACTGGGGGGTTACTTGAGGTCATTTGAGGCTGTGATAATTGATCAAGGGGTCAAATGAGGACACTGGGGGGTTACTTGAGGTCATTTGAGGCTGTGATAATTGATCAAGGGGTCAAATGAGGACACTGGGGGGGGGGGGGGGGGACTTGAGGTCATTGTGGTCTCCAAAAATTGATCCAAGGGGTCAAATGAGGACATTGGGGGGTTACTTGAGGTCATTTGAGTGTGATAATTGATTGAGAGGTCAAATGAGGACACTGGGGGGGGGGGACTTGAGGTCATTGTGGTCTCCAAAAATTGATCCAAGGGGACAAACGAGGACACTGAGGGGTTACTTGAGGTCATTTGAGGCTGTGATAATTGAGAGGTTAAATGAGGACAAAAGGGTTAAATGAGGACACAGGAGTTCCAAGGGGTTAATTACTATGAGCTGGGGCCAAATGAGGGGGGGCACAGGGATAAAATGGCTCAAGGAGTGTCAGTTTTATTACCAGTAAGATATTTATTAGGAACTCAAGTAGTTAAGATATGAGTATTAAAGTTCTCTGAGGGAAAAGGCATTAATATTTATTAGTATCTATAGGGGTTAATTACAATTATCTCTTCTAAAGTCTAGATTCTATCAGAATCTGGTTATTGATTTATCTGTGAGCAGTTATTAGTGTCTGTATTAACTATTAATACAACTGTATTACTGTCAATAGATTCTACTGTTGGAATCTATTAAGTTCTATTGACAATATTATCTGTTAGTATCTACTTGTAGTACAGTCACATATTACAGTCTAAAGCCAGGATTATTAGAATAATTAGTACTGGTAATTACTAGTGTATGACACTTATTAGCAGCTACAGGGGTATAAATGTGTCATGTTAAAACCTCAGTGGCATCATGGAATGATGGGGGAGACCCTCTGCCCTTCCCACCCCCCACAGGGGAACAAACTCCAAACTCAGCCTTGAATTTGTACTTTATTTTCACATATATATATAAAAAAAAAACTTCTGGAAAATGTACACACAGTCCAACAAAAATATATATAAACCAAAGCTCTTGCTCGGGACACCACGTGTAGCAGGCAGGGAGAGGTCCCTGCTGGCAGGGCTGTGGCACAGGCACAGTGCCCCTGGCACCCAGGGGCAGCCCCAGCCCCGTGCCCAGGGCTGGGGGGCAAAGGCTTGTGGGCAGCAGAGCTCAGAGTACAGTGATTTAGAGGCACAGCAGGGGCTGATCCCGCTGGGAGGAGAGGCAGGAGCTGTGGGTGGGAGGCTGGCACAGCCCCTGGCACAAGATAAAGGCAGAGTCTTGCCCATCTCCCCACCAGCCGGGCTGTGGGGCCAGAGGTGCCACCAAAGCACAGGAATAAATCAGTTTTACCTGGGGCTGGCACAAAAAAAAACCCAAAAAACCCTGAGACATCCCTGACTGGCCCTGGTCTAACACTGGATTTAATCTGAGGGTGCTGCTGTTGCAGCCACCCCTGAAAACCCAATTCTGAGGGGAGAGGGGAGCCCTCCCCTCACACCAGCTTCAAACCAGGCAACCTTGGTGTGGCATGTGCCTGGAGGTGGGCACCCATCCTTGCTGTGCCAGGCACTGCCCTCCCATGGGATCACAGCTCCGTTGGGCAGCGCCCTGGGCTTAACTGAGGCAACAGGGACAGTTCAAAGGCAAAGCAAAGCACTAAACCCTCCCCAAATGCCACTCTAACACTCACCACTGCCACTCCTCCTCCTCCTCCCTGCACACCACTGCTGCCAGGGGGCCTGGCACGTCCCAGGGGGCCTGGCACGTCCCACAGGTTACATTTCACCAGCCCGTCTGAGCAAGTTTGGGGTACAAAAACAAAACGCATCCAAACCTTCCCACACATGTACAGAACAGGTTACCTGGAAAAAAAATGCCTCAAATCCTTCCACCCAGTAGCTTAGTGGGATATTTCTTCCTAATATTGCTGTGGCTTCTCTGGAGTAATAAGCAAGTCCAGCTTTGCTAAGGCAACACCTGCAAGCCCACGGTTGAGGTAATGGCCAGGTGAGTCAGGGAGGTGCCCCCTGCGCCCCAGGGCTTGGCACTTTGGCACAGGAGTTGCCTCTGGCCGTGCCCCCCAGGTGCTGGAGCAGGGGTGGGAGAAGGCAGTCCAAGAGCAGGAAAGGTTTGAAGGAAGAAAGCACTTAGTAGGTTTCCTCTCTAGTTTCTCAGATCGATGTATTTCTCGCTCTTCAGCCCGGCAAAAAGAGGGAGAGGGGGTGGGAAAAACAAGCAGTTAGGGATGAACACAGAATCCAATCCTCTGCTGCAGGTGTGGCAGTGACAGGCACCATGTGATGGGCGACAGCTGCCAGCCCAGGCCACCCAGTGTGGGGGAACACCCACCCAAGGAAGGGGAGGTGAGTACGAGCTGTGCAGGCAGAACCAGGGAGGGATTATCCCTTGGCCCAAGGCAAATAAAACAGCAGTGGGCTCAGGTGCTGCATCCTGTGGCTGCACAGCGTGGCAAGCCCTGCCTTGGCACCGTGCTGGCCCAGCACTGGCACTGGGAGCAGCTGCTCAGTCCCAGGTGAGAGGAAAGCACGTGACCCAGAGATTCATCTCAGAGATGCTGGAGCAGGACCCATTCCTGAGCCTCTGCCCTGACTCCTGGCCAGAAATGTTTGCATAGCTCCTCTCCCAAAGGCCCCAGGAGCCTGGTTGCTGCTCCAGGGAGCACGGGGGGAGGCAGAGCCAAGCAGAGCTGTGTGCTCCAGGAGGTGCCAGGGGCTGGCACGGAGCAGGGCTGCACGTGTGTCCCTGGAGCTGTGCCACCTCCCCTCCCTCCCACGGCCCCTCTGAGCGCTGGAGATGGATGATGGAGGCCCATGCAGGGAGGGCAGTGGTGGGAAGTGAGCAAAGCATTACCTGGATCACCACCATCCCTCCTCAGCTCCGCTCCCAGCCCCGGGAAGGGCAGTGCCCGACGCCCCGTCCTACCTGGTCAGCGTTGGGTCTCTTCTCGCCGTTGGCACCCTGCAGGAGCCCAGCCTCTTCGGGAAGTTTATCTGACTTAACTTCAACTACAATCTTGTCTTTACGTGCCTCTGGCCTTGTGCTAGGGGAGGGAGGTGACAATTTTTGAGACATGTTTGAGGTACTGAAGAGGCACAACGTGGCCAAGCCCTGGGGCTCTGGAGTGGGGCCAGGGGGACAGAGGCTCCGGCTCACAGGAAGCTTTGGGCTGCCCAGCCCCTCCCTGGGGAGGGGACCCTTGGCTGCTCTACCACTCTGCTGTCCTCCTCACAGCCTCCCTGCACGGACGGGGCGGGCAGTGCCCTGTGGAGAAGCTGCCAAGCCCCCCCAGTGTGTGCCCCCCACGGGGCTGTCGCCCCGCTCTGCGCCGGGCAGAGAGCAGCTGGTGCAATGAGATGGGAAGCATGAGTGATGCCAAGCAGCCCTGGGGGCTCCCTGGGGGTGGCAGTGCTTACATGTCCTGCTTCCCAGCGCGGCCACACGGGATCTTGCCTTTCTTGTGCAGGAAGTAGATGACGGCGCCCAGCACGGCCACCACGAGGATGGCCACGATGATGGCCACGATGATCACCCCTTGGCTCTCCGCTGTTGTCCTTTGATCTGAACAGGACAGCAGAGGAAGAAATCAATGCCTGTCCCACTGTGGTCCTCTCCAGCTTTCCTTGTGGGCAAGGAAAGCATCCCTTTCCCCCAGTTGCCAGCATTCCCCAGCAGGATGCAGATCTCAGTACACAAACGCCCTGTTGGGGCAGTTTCTGTACGAACACGCTCTGCCATCTGCCCCAGCCTGCCATGCCCCATGTGCCACAGGAGGGTGGGGAACAGCGATTCCTGCACAGCCAGCCCTTTGCTTCCTTGCCCAGCAGGTCTGGGCTGCAGGAGGCTGCACTTGGTGGACCACAGGCAGCTTTCCCACCACTGGGACAGAGCCTGTCCTTCCCTCCCAGCTGGGCAGGGAGAGGAGCAGCAGGAGATGCAGTGCAGAGCCAGCAGCCAAGCCCCCTCCTCAGGCTCCAGAGTGTGACTCACGTGGGTGGCTCCCCCCAGAGCCGGGCTGATGGGTACCAGGAGCACCATCAGCAGACTGACCTGTCCTGATGGACTCCACTGAGAGAGCAGGAGGGGAGGCAAAGACACCGAGCTCAGCCCCACCACGGCACAGCCGGCGCCGGGCGAGGGGCACTGCCAGCCCTGGGGGGCTCCTGGGGCACAGGGCAGGGCCTCAGACTCACCCAGCAGCTGGATGTGCTTCTCGCTGACTCCCAGGTCGTTGGAGACCCGGCACATGGCCCCAGCCCTCAGCAGGTCGTGGTTCACACGCACGGTCAGGTTGCTGGCGATGTGCTGGTCCTCAATGTACTCGTGAGCCTGGGGAGGGAGGCAGGGAGGGGTCAGGGAGCTGATGCTTTAAAATCTATAACTTTTAGTATAGCTTTTTAGTACCTTTGGCTTGCTAAGATTTCTATAAATGCTGTTTAATATTCCTGTTAAGAATTTCAACGGAGAAGAGATTTTAGCAAGGTGAGAAGTTTCTTATTTGTAAAAATGTACTGAGAAAAACAAAACACCTGATATAATGACCCAAAGATATTGAGAAGCCTTGAAACCATTGCAGAAGGTGTGATACTGTGCCAAGGACCAAGAAACCATTGCAGAAGGTGTGATACTGTGCCAAAGACCAAGGAGCAAGATGAGGAAGGCAAAGAGACCTTTGGGACCTCCGACTCAAATTCAGGAGGCGTGTTGATGGTGGCACTAATGGAGGGACGGTCTTGGAAGTGGGTGTAACAGTATTAGGTAATGCTTTGAGTTGTTAATTAGGTAATTATATAAAAGCAAGAGGCTTTGGTAACTCTGCATGCAGCTTTTGAAGGAACTGGGCAGTGCTCCTCTTATTTCCAGAAACCCCCCAGAGACCCCTGAGAGACCCTCCAGAGTCCACCCAGAGACCCCCAGAGACCTCCCAAGACCCTCAGAGACCCCCCAGAGAGACCCCCAAGAGACCCCCGAGAGACCGCCCAGAGACCTCCCGAGACCACCAACGACACCACCAGAGACCCCCCAGAGGCTGCCAGAGACCACCAGAGACCCCCCAGAGACCTCTGAGGGACCACCAGAGACCTCCCAGAGGCCGCCAGAGACCCCCCCAGAGGCCCCCCAGAGGCCCCGCAGAGTCCACCCAGAGAGCCCCAAGAGAGCCCCAAGAGAGCCCCAAGAGAGCCCCAAGAGACCGCCCAGAGAGACCCCCAGAGAGACCCCCAGAGAGACCCCCAGAGAGACCCCCAGAGAGACCCCAAGAGACCGCCCAGAGACCCCCCCAGAGAGACCCCCCCAGAGAGAGACCCCCCCAGAGAGAGACCCCCCCAGAGAGAGACCCCCCCAGAGAGAGACCCCCCCCAGAGAGAGACCCCCCCCAAGAGAGACCCCCCCCAGAGAGACCCCCCCCAGAGAGACCCCCCCCAGAGACAGCCCAGAGACTCTCCAGAGTCCACCCTGAGAGACCTCCCGAGACCACCAGACACCCCTGAGAGACCCCCAAGAGACCCCCAAGAGAGCCCCAAGAGAGCCCCAAGAGACCCCCAAGAGACCCCCAAGAGACCCCCAAGAGACCCCCAAGAGACCCCCAAGAGACCCCCAAGAGACCGCCAGCTGAGCCTCAGGGGTTTCCTGTCAGGAGCAGAGGTCAGACCCAGCCCCCAGGCAGCTCTCACCGTGCCGTTGACGTTCCAGTGCAGGGAGGGCCTGGGCACAGCGATGGCCTTGCAGGTCAGGTTCACCACCTCGTCCTGCCGCACGTACAGGGGGGAGCTGATGGCCACGATGCGCGGCTTCCCTGCGGGGACAGCACGTCAGGGCCACCAGGGCTCCTCTCTTGGGTCTTACACAAAACTCCAGTACAGCTCTTTTAGTGCAGCACTTTCAGTCCATTAAGTGTCTTTGTATTATAGAATCATAGAATGGATTGGGTTGGAAAAGACCTCTGAGATCATCAAGTCCAACCCTTGATCCAACCCCACTGTGATCATCAGCCCAGGGCACTCTGTGGTGGATTCTCACTCAGTGCCTCATCCATAGAATGGATTGGGTTGGAAATGACCTCTGAGATCATCAAGTCCAACCCTTGATCCAACCCCACTGTGATCATCAGCCCAGGGCACTCTGTGGTGGATTCTCACTCAGTGCCTCATCCATAAAATGGATTGGGTTGGAAAAGACCTCTGAGATCATCAAGTCCAACCCTTGATCCAACCCCACTGTGATCATCAGCCCAGGGCACTCTGTGGTGGATTCTCACTCAGTGCCTCATCCATAGAATGGATTGGGTTGGAAAAGACCTCCGAGACCATCAAGTCCAACCCTTGATCCAACCCCACTGTGATCATCAGCCCAGGGCACTCTGTGCCCTGGGCTGATGATCACAGTGGGGTTGGATCAAGACGTGGTGGATTCTCACTCAGTGCCACATCCATAGAATGGATTGGGTTGGAAAAACCCTCCGAGATCATCAAGTCCAACCCTTGGTCCAACTCCAGTCCCTTTACCAGATCATGGCACTCAGTGCCACGGCCAATCTGTGTTTAAAAGTCCCTAGATTCCTGAAATGTTGTTTAACTTTTCTCATCAAGAATTTCAGCAGACAAGGACTTTCACAAGGTGAAAAACATCTAATCTGTAGGAAATACACATAACAAGGTCACATCCTTTGATATAACCAAGTCAGGACTACTCAGAAGCCTTGAAGCTGTTCCAAGGACAGAGATGAGGAGGAGGATGGGGATGAAAGGGTGGTTGTTCTGCGACCACCAACTCAAATTCAGGGGGTGTGTCTGAGGGTAGGACGATGGGATGGACTTTTGGGACTGGGTGTAACCAAAGAGGTTTGATGTGTAACCAAATATTATAATTAATAGTGTTATAAACATTGTGAAGGCCTGTGCTGCTGGGGTGTGCAATATATTTTGTTCATCCAAGTCACCACAATTAAAGAGCTGCTTTCTACCTTTCTACACCCAAAACTGTCCAGAGAATTCTTTCTCTCATTTTAGGCAACACAACCACACCAGCTCTTACCATGGACAGCCACAGTCACCTCCTTGCTCTGCTCCAGCCCTGGCACACTCGGTGCCACCACCTTGCAGCTGAAGTTGTTGGGGGTCTCGAAGGTGAGGTTGCTCAGGAAGAGCTGGTTCCCCTCTGCGACCTTCTTGCCCTGTTGGGAAGGGAGGGTCCAGTAGTAAGTCCCAGGCACTTCTGTGCCCATCTCCCACCAGGCTCAGGGCTCCCTGCAGTGCTGCCAGGAGGCAACGAGGTGGAGATGGACAGTGCAGGTCCATGGAAATGCAAATCCTTCCCTGGGCTCTCAGCAGGAGATGGAGTGAGCTCCTGACTCTGCCAAATTTGCTGCAAAGCCCAGGCTGAGCCTGAGCAGGACAGAACCTGGATTCCCCCTCACCTTCTCATCCCTCCACTGGTAGTCCAGGGCCACAGGGCTGTGGGCATCGCAGCTCAGTGTCACACTGGACCCCTCCCTTACAGGGGAGGACGGCTCCATCTCCACACGGACCCCTTCGATGTCTAGGAGAGAGATGGAGACCAGCACAAGGTGAGCAGGAGGGACAAAACACCCACCATGAGGTCCCCAGGGGCCCACCCTGCTGTCTTACAGTTTACAACAAGCTCCACTTCCTTCTCTAGCTGTGTCATATCATCCAGGTCCAGGGTCTGGCATTTGTAGAGGCCACTGCTGCTCTTATTCACACCATGCAGGTTCAGGACCCCACTGTCAGGCTCTGTCAACCATGACAGGTCCTGCCAGTCGTCCTCCAGCTGCAGGCAGTGGGGAGAAAGCAGAGCCCTTAGCCCTCCACAGCCACTGCATCCCACTCCCCAGGCCCCTCCAGGGTGCCCCCAAAAGCAGCAACCAGAACACAAGGTGTTTGCCAAGGCAGAGGTGCCCAGGTCCCCTCTGGCCTCACCTCTCTCTTGTAGAAGCTGAAAACAGGAGGTGGGTTCCCATCAGCCTCGCAGACCAGCTTGACATTGTCCCCTTCCTTCACCAGCGACGAGGGTGGCATGACCTGCAGCTTCAGGTGCTCTGCGGGGTCTGGGGGGACGGAGGGGCACGGTGGGTGCCCGGCCCCGCTGCCCAGGCAGCAGCACAGCCCCCCAGGCCCCCTACTCACAGAAGACTTTGATCATGACCTTCCTGGACTCCAGGGCGTGCCTCTGCCCCCGCAGCCAGTAGTGCACCGTGCAGTGGTAGCGCGAGTCGCGGTCCTCGCGCGTGACGGGCGCGAACATGGTGCTGGTGACCGTGTACAGCCCGCTGGACTCACGTGTCCGCGTGTACTTCACCTCTGCAGGGGACACGGCTGCTGCTCCCAACCGCGCCCAAAAGGTGCCATCCCTCCCTTTGCCCCCAGCTGATGGGACCCTGGGCAGCGCAGGCAGCCCAGCTCCTCTTCCCCCATCCCCATCCCACTCACGGTTCTCCTGGAGCTGCAGCTGCTCCCCGTTCTTGTGCCACGTGATGTTGGGGGCCGGGAAGCTGTTCCTGCTCACACACCTGGCAATCTGAGGTGGCACAGACAGCCTTGAGCATGGGGTGCTCCCACGGGGAAGAGGGGAGCAGGGAGCCTCCCCCTCCCCTGCGTAGGGCCACTTCTCACCTGTGGGATGTCACTGCTCTGCACTGAGATGCCTGCTGGGTTGGGATCAATCTCGGGGGTCTCAGGGACCTCTGGAAAGAGAAGCCATGCCACAGGTATTAGGAGGGCTGGCATGGCATGGCATGGCATCTCCCCAGCCCTGCAGAGCAGCTGCCCAGCCGTGCTGCCCTCCTGCCCCATCACTCACTGTAGACGCGGAGCTCGGTGCGGCTCTCGCCCACGCTGGAGCTCCCTGCTCCAACCTGGCACACGAAGGTCCTGACATCCTGCATTGTCACCTTGCTGATGGACAGAGCCTTGTCCTCCCCCACTGAGAGCCTCTCCTTGTAGTCAGTGTCATCCTTCAGGACCTCACCCTCCGTAACGTGGCACAGCCTCACCCGGCTGTTGGTGCGATCCACCTGCAGGGCGAGGGACCAGGCTGGGCTGGCAGCCCAGGAGAAGGCCCTGGGCTAGTTGGCCCGGGCAGCCCAACACCCAGCACTGCTCTCCCAGGCCAGCACTCACGTAGAACCAGTCGATGTAGGTGTAGGAATCATTGTCAGGGGTGTAGAAGCTGCATTCGATCTTGGCTGTGCCTCCGACCTCCACTTCAACCACCGCTGGTGTGGAGACCTCCAGCCTGCTGGCTGCAGCTGTGGGGCAGAACTGCTGTCAGGGGAAGCCCTTGTGCCTGCCCCATCTCCATCATCCAAAGAGTGTGGGGCAGAGCCACGTCCTATGCCAGAGTCCCCAGGGATCTTTCAGCAGAAAGGAGATGCCTTGTTCCTCCACAGCAGGGTGGGCACACAGGGCAGCAGCTCAGGAGGGGAGTCCCAGCCCGCCGTGTCCCAGCCCACTGTGGCTCCCCTGCTGCTCCCTTTGCCCCTCCAAGGGCCCGTCAGGGGGGCAGCACATCCTTGAGCACCATGGCCATGGCACATCCAGGACTGCCAGGTCCCTCCACAAGCTCTGACGTGCCACCACAGCAGGAACTCAGAACCCCACTGTGGTTGGAGCACCCACCCTGCAGCATTCCCAAGGCAAGCCCCTCCCTGCCCACACAGCAGACCCAGCTCTGCCCACGCACAGCACGGGTGGCCCCAGGGACCCACACCCTGGGGAGCAGGAGCTGGCCCAACCCTGCACCCTCCTTCCCTCCTGGCCCAGCCGCCCGCAGCAGTAATGGAGCTCCTGGCCACACTCCAGAACGGATGGGCAAGGTAATGGCTATTGATTCAGGACAGAATGGAGCAGCTTCCCAAGGGATTGGGAGCAGAGCAGCCCAGCTGGGCAGAGCAGAGGAAAGGACGGCATCATAACAAGCCTGGGAGTGTCATTGCCACCATCCCTGCAGGTGACAAAGCAAAGGGCTCAACCTGCATGCCCTGGGCTGGCACAGAAGGCCCAGCAGCAGAGCCAGCCCAGGTATGGCAGCTGGGGACAGGAGGCTTGGAGGAAGCAGCTGTGTCAACACCTCCCAGGACAGAGCCAGCTTGGTAACAGCCACTGAGGCAACTTCAAAGGGCAGTTCCTGTGTCCACAGAATGCTCTTTGTTTGGAAGTGGGTATGGGGAGGCTCAGTGCCAAAACACATCCAGGAGCCCCTTCGGGCACAGCCAAGGCCCCACCTCACAGGACTAGCCCGACAGTTTCTGGTCTTTACCCATGTTATCAGCTGGCACTAAGGAAAGAGGGACGAGCAAAACATGGCAGAGAAGGTGCTAGAAAAACACAGGTGAAAGTCCCACAGATAAGTATGCACTGTGGAAAGGAAACTGGACCAGGATTGCATAGGAAAAGATAATTTTTCACCAGAGGCACCTGCCCACCCTCTGTGGCCACGACTGGGCTGCCTGGAGCAGGCGAGCACCTGCAGAATTGGGCAAGAATTGGGGCAGCCCAGGGCTGGGGTGTGGCCCTGCAGTGCCCTGCACCCTGCCCTGAGTCCTGACACGGGGCTGCAGCCAGGCCAGACTTTGCCTCTGCCTGGCCAGCCCCTGGGAGAGGGAGAGCTGTGGCCAGCCCTCCCCCTGACCCGCTCGGCATGAGGGCCCTCAACCAGGCAGCAAAGCAACCGAAACCATGAGCTCAGAGCTGGAGAATGGCTGGCATCCGCGGCTGGCATGAGGCTCACATCCCTCCCCACCATCCGCTGCCCTTGAGGAGGCTGACACGGTCGCTGCAGCCCCCACCCTGCCTGGAACAAGGGCTCACTGCTCCCCACCTCCTCTGGGACAAGCTGGAAGGAGCACCCAGCATCCAGCTGGAGGACACGAGGTCCCCCACAACCCTGGGGACAACAAGGCTTCCTTCTGCAGCTCCAAGACCTTTGCTATTTGCGTGGGCAAGCCCGAGGGGCACTGGGCACAGGCACCCTGGCACAGCAGGCTCTGGAGACTTGGGAATCCTCCCCTGTGCCCAGCACAGCTGCAGACACCGGCCTGGTGAGGGACCCTGGAGACCCACGGGCCGCTCACGGAGCTGCAGAGCTGAGCTCCATCCAGCCCGTGCCCGTGCACCCCCAGCGCCTGGCACAGCTCCAGCGGGAGACCCAGAGCTCTGGAGGGGACGTCTGCAGCGAGCAGGCAGGGAAGGAAGGAGAGTCCCCGTGCCTTTCCATCTGGCTGGCGGACAGCCGGCCGGCAGCCAGAGCTCCACAAGAACAAAGATTTGCTTTTAGATCGCGGGGAAGGGGGTGGGGAGCAGCACAGTCCCTCGCCAGCCTCCTGCAGAGCCGAGGTGTGCGAGGAGCGGCTGCTGCACAGAGCCCCCGGCGCGGAGCCCCCCGGCCCGCAGCAAAGAAGGGGCACCACAGGGGTCTGGGGCCGCACGTGGGATGCCTGAGGTTTCCGCGGGTTTGTGTTGCCCTCTCAGGGAAACCAGCTGCGGGCAGCTCCCTCCCGCCTGCTGCCAGCCACACGCGCACACGCTGCCCTGCTGTTCCCAGGGAAAGCTGCTCCTCGGGCACAGAGCCCCGAGCGGGGCTGCCCCAGCTCACAAAGAACAGCTCCACCTGCGCCCTGCCTTCTGCACAGGGAGAAGGAACAGCGTGCGGAGCCCCCGCCCTGCAACAAGCAGCACCACCTGCAGCGCCCGACAGCCCCCGCCCCGGGGACGGGATGGAGCCAGGGCTCTGCTGCCGTAGGGATCAGCACCTGGCACCCCAAAACAACCCCACCGCCCCCTCAGGGCCCCGTCGTGTGCACCAAGAGAGGCAAAGCTCTCAACTCCCCCCACAGCTCGGTGACAGCATCCAGACACCTCCCGAACAGCCGGATCCCGGTGCAGAAGGGGCTGGGGCGGCTCTGGCAGCCCGAGGGTGGGCTCAGACCCCAATCCAGCAGCACTGGCTGGCCGGGGAATGTCTTGGCTATGGCCCCTCGTGCTTCTGGGAAGCATCAAACCTTTCACGTGGCTCGGCTTCCAAACACACCGACGCCGCCAACCATTGAGAGGCTCCTGGCTCGGCACATGTGCTGTGGGAAGGGGATCCCGGCACGGGCCGGGGGTGGGAGCAGCCTGCCTTAGGCTCTGCTCTGAGCCTGCCTTTGGCTCCAGCACCTCGGCCCGGGCAGGTTCCCAGCGGCGGGGCCACCTCCGCAGCGCGGCGGGGCAGGGAGCACCGGGACCGCTCCCGGGCCCCTGGGGAGGGCAGGGCGGGATGCGGGATGCGGGAGTGGGGCAGGGCAGGAAGCCCAGCCACCCCCCGAGGGTGAAAATGGACTGGAAAGTGGTTAAAAAAAGAAAGCTCTAAAAAAGCCAAGAGAAACACAGCGCTCAGGGAAAAAGTCCTTAGAAGGAAAGGGGTGGATGCCTCCCAATAACAACCAGCCCGCTGAACGCACGTGGGGCACCCCTCGATCTTGCCCTGCCTTGGGGGGGCTGCAGAGGGGCCCCCAAAGCGGGACGGGACCCCAGACCCGCCCCTGCGAGGCTGGCGGTGCGGTGCGGGCGGGACCCAGGCGCGGTGGGGCTGCTCCCACCTGGGCTCTGCCCTGGCCCCGCGATCCGAGCATTCCCGGCGCCGCGCCAGGCACCGCCCGAGGGGCGCAGCGCTCCGGGCTGCTCGGGCTGGCCCCGCAGCGGCTCTGCGGGGAAAACCCGCCGGCTGCCGCTCCCAGGAGCCGCACAGAGGCAAAGGAACCAGCAATGCCCAGCCCTGCACCCACCCTACAGAGCGGTGTCCCCCGGGGGCGAAGGGCATCGCCCCGCGCCGCGCCTCTCGCCCCGCATCGCCCCGGAGCGCTCCCGCAGGTGCGCGCCCCGCACCGCTCCGCACCGCCCGCACCGCCCGGCCACTCACCGCAGCAGAACAGGAGGCAGCAGCCCCAGCCCAGGGCGAGCCCCGCCGCCCGTCGCCCCCCAGCCATGCCCTCCACCAGCGCCGGCCGTCCGCGACTGAGCGGGGCCCGCGGGCTGACGTCAGGCGGCGGAGGAGGAGGAGGAGGAGGAGGAAGGCGCGGTGCCTGCCCACCGCCCGCGGCCCCTTATCACCCCCCAGCGGCAGCCGGCCGGGCGCCGCCGCACCCAGCCCCGCAAGCCGTGCCCGGCCCCGCAAGCCGCGGGCACCGCTCGGTGCGGGGTCCCCCCCGCGCAGCCCCCCGCGCTCCCAGCGGGGCCCGAGGGGCTCCTGCCCCGCCAGCTCCTGCCTGCCCGGGCGTGCACGGGCTGGGCCAGGCAGACAGGCGGGCGCTGGAGGTGGAATCTCTCACAGACGGAGTGTTGTTTTCCGTGGGGTTTGGGGAACGCCGGCGGCAGGGACAGTCCCGCAGAGTCCAATGTGCAGGTGGCAGCGGGGGCGATGAGGAGCGACCTGCTGTCCCTGCTCAGCCCCCACGCCGCCCCAAAGCCCAGACGCCGCTGCTGGGTCACCTTTGAACCCGCAGAGCAAACCCAGAAATCGGGGTGGGGGAAGCAAACTACTCTTTGTTATTGCCTGGGCTCGGAGAGGCACCTGGGCAGTGCGGGGGCTTAGCAGGGTCGTGCCCCGAGTGTGTCCCAGGCAGGTCACCGAGGTCTGCAGGGCTGGCACCCCGCTTGGTGTGCCCAGTGCCACAGAGAGCCCCCATCCTGCCCCCAAGGCAGGGCCCCAGGGCACAGCGATTGGTGGCCGAGCCCCCGCGCAGCTGTCGCTGAAAGGGGCGGCTGTGGAGGCGCTGCCCGGTGCGCGCCGGGGCCGACCCGGGGCGGGGGGGTTCGCGGGGATGCACAAGGCTCCCATTATCCAGGGGTAATCACCCAGCCCAACACAGCCTGAGGCAGACCCCGGAGGAGCACAGCAAACCCCCGCAGGTTGCTGAGAGTTGCCCAGAGCCAACCGGCCAGGACCCCCAGGGCCAGTGCCCCGTCACAGCCTGGCTCGGTGCCTCGGTTTCCCCCGGTCAGTCAGAGCCAGGGCGGCTGTGTTGGAGGACAAAACACTGGGGGTTTCTGACCTCTCAAAGTCCTATTTACCCAACTCCTGCCCCATTCACAGGACTCCCAAAGCTGACTGATTCGGGATCATCCCACCCAAGGACAGACCCAGAGCTGCCTCCACCTCATCACTCTCCTCCAGCTCCCAGCCCAGGGGCTCTGAACCTTCGCACACACTTTTCTCTCCTCTGCTTGCTTTCCCTGCAGTAGGACTTGTTCTCCAGGGCCCAGGCATCATGGGCTGCACCTCTGACCCTCCCTGAGCCACTCAAGGGCTGGGCTGAGGGTTCCCCTGAGGCACAGCATTCCTCCCGGGAATCCCCAGGCACCTCTCACGCCACCAGCCCCCTGTGCTGGCCCCCAGCCCTGCTCCCCTGCTGGTGCCATGCGGAGGCCCTTCCCATGCCCTCCTCCTCCACCTCCTCCACCTCCTCCTCCTCCTCCTCTTCATGCCTGACTAGCACCCCCCCACACAACACTTTCCCAGCCAAATAGTCTTGATGATTCATCGGAAATGATTAAATTTTTTCCCCATAGGATTAGTTGCTTAAAATGGCAATGCTGGGCAGCGATAAGGCTCAGAGCCCTTGTGCTGCCGCTGGAGAGGGGAGGCCTCCGCCCTTTGCCGGGAGGAACAAGTGCAAGGGAGCTGTGCCATCACCCACAGGATGCTTGGGAGCTGCTCTGCAGCCCTATGGCTGCAGTGCTGGGATGATCCCACAGCTGATGGCAGGAGCTCCCTGTCTGTGGTGGGTAAAGACACCCTCTGAGTGTGTGCCCAGGACTCAGAACCCCCTGACATGTTCACTCTTTCCCTCCAAAGAGCAGGATCCAGCACCAGGCTCTGCTCTCCTTGCAGCAAGGAAAGGGATCTTCAACTTCACAATTTAAGCCCCACAAATGCCACCCTGCGAGGGAAGGGGGCCCAAGGGGTCCCCCACTCCCACAGGAAAGCACCCACCAAGTCAAGCAAAGGAGAGGGAGAACCCAGATGACACACTGCTGGTGCATTTTGTTCCGGGGCTAACTTTTATTCCACGTTAAAAATAAAACAGAATGTTGCTAAGAAAACCTCTGCAGGAAAATTCCCAGCAGTTGGAAAGGGCAATGCCCTTCCCTGGAGAAAACAGGCTGGTGAGCCCCTGCGGCGGGGAACGTGCCACCCTCAAACAGCCTCCTGCTCTTTACTGCATGGCTGTGTCTCCAGTTGTTGGGCTTTGGTGTGTTTAATTGTGAAGAAAACTTGGGGCTTTTTTCCCTATCAAACCAATTGTTCTGGGGAAGACAGGCAGGACTTGAAAGCAAAGCATGAACAGATGGCATGAAATCGCCCCGTCGCGCTGTGTGTGGCACCCGGTGGGCTCGGGGTCTCTGCGTGGGGAGCGTGGCAGGCTGGCCACCTTCATCTTCCCTCCCTGCTGCCTGATCTCGTGCCTTCTGGTTTATTTGCTTGCTTAATGGATTTGCCTTTGGCACCCAATGACAGCAGTGCACACAAACAGTGTGGATCAGGCTCCCGGGTCGTGGTCCCACACGCTCAGCCAGGGTGGGAAGCACAGCTCTGGTCCCACCTGAGACCCAGAGGAGATCTCACAGCTCTCACTCTCTGGCAGTGGAGGGAATATTGATCCCAGTGCTCTCCTCTTGCTCCATCCCTCCTGCCACCCCTCAGGCGAGGCTGTGCCCGGGCAGGCAGCTCTGCCCATGGCAGTGGTGGGGTTTGGCAGTTCCTGGCACAGATTCTGGGAGCCTGGGATGCACAGAACCGTGCCCAGGGCAGGGCTGATTACCCGGCGTTATCTGAGCATCGCAGGTTGCAGGAATGATCTGGAAGGGTGTAATTGCATTTGCCTCTCTCCTCTGGCCCCTGCTGGGCCTGGCTCTCCGCAGCAGTGGCCAGCACAGAGCCAGGCACGAGGCCTGGGGCTGAGCACAGGCTGCACCCCAGCACACAGCTCAGCCCCTTCCACCTCCCCCTGCCCTCCCAGTGAGATCCCTGCTGATTTGGGCACCTGGGGATGCTGCCAGAGGGAGCTGGGCTGTGCCAGCTCTGTGCTCTCGCTGTGCATGTCCTGGCATGTGGCTCAGTGTGTCCCAGGTGGGTAAAGGGGACTCTGTGCCCAATACCTGCAGCCTCCAGCCATGCCTGTGGAGCCCAGAGAAGCTCAGGGGGGCTCTGTGAGGTGCCTGGGGTGCTCTGTGCTGGTTGCCTCTCTCCAGTGCCAGTGCTGATGGAATGCTGGCTGTCCTGGCTCCCCACACAGTTCCAGGGGGATCCAAGGGCAGCTCTGCAGGGCAGAAGCTGCCAGCTGCATCCACCCAGGGCTGCACCTCTTCACACAACACCGCCAGGGCCGAGAGGGGCCCCATCCCCAGGGAAGGGACGGGATGTGGCCAGTGCTGTGCTTTCCTACACCACCCCAGGAGCAGCCAGTGTGTCCCTGCCACTGGGGCATGGCAGTGCTGAGGATCACTGCCCCTGGGGCACCATCCTGCCAGTCCCTAGTGCTGCATTTTGGGGTACTTTAGGGCTCACACAATGTGTTGCAGTCTGGGGTAAGTATAGGAACCTGCCTGGGATGTCTGACCTCTGGCTGCCCATTTCCTGGTGGAAGGAAAGAAGGGGTGGGATATTCTATGTGCCATGAGGGTGCCTCCACCCCATCTCTGTTCACCCCTGGGAGCCCTCTTCGATGCCCCCTGTCATTCAGCTCAGGAAAACACCTCCTTCCAACCCCTTCCTCAGCTGGGCTCTCAGCGGCTCCTTTGTGTCTCCCCTCTCCTTCCTCTCCTCTTCTGCAGGGCCTTTCTGAGGGGATTATTAACCATGGCTACAGGGCCTTCACTCAGGAGGGGCCAGGAGCGGGAGCCAGCCAGGAGCAGGGAGGGTGGAGGAAGGAAAGGAGCTGAAGGCGGGGGGGAAGGTGACATCTGGATTTCTGTGCCGGACGAGCGCGATCTCCTGGAGCAGCTGCACGGGCATGGCCAAGGGCTCAGCAGATACAGAGCAGTGGCAAAGCCCCAGAAAGGAGCCAAGCTGGCAAGGGTCACCCAGCCCCACAGCACACAGCCCGCCCTCACACCCTGCCCGGGGTGCCAGAGCCTTGCTGAGTGTGGGAAGGATGGACAAGGACAGCTGGGGCAGCGAGCGCTCCTGGGGGAACCTCAGCCAGCCGACAGCCACGGACATGACCCAGGGAGAAGGACCCTGTGCCCACCAGCCTGTCACTCAGCATGCTGGGGGTACAGCAGCCCCACGTCCCAGAGCAGGTGCAGCCCTGGGACAGGGTGGGGACAGCCACGGACTGGCCCCTCACACACGCTTTGCACTGCGCTGCTCACGTGTGTGTGCCAGGCTCCTCTGCCAGCCCTGCTGCACTGCCACCCCCATGCAAGGGGCAGCTTTGGGGAGGGGTGGGGTGGGATGGGGGCTGACTGGAGAGCCGGGAGCCCGGGGATGGCTATTTATAAACTACATTTTTCCTTCGGAAGTCTTCCGAGTCCATCTCCCTCCAGCGCCGGCCGGAAAAAGGCCCCATTGTCCCGGCGCCACACGGGCCAGGGCCGGGCACTCGCCCCCACAAAGGGACAGATCCGGCCATGGAAGCCCCTCTGGGGGGGGGCAGCTGCAGCCAGTGCCTGCATGGAAATCCCTCGAGGGCTGCCCAGGGGCAGCAGGAATGCCCTGTGCACCCTGTGATCCACCTTTCCTGGCTCCCTGCGGCAAAGGGAGGGAGGAGAAGCCAGTGTGGGGAACCAGCAACACTCCCTGTGCCAGCCAGGGGTGTCTTCCTGCCCGCTTTGGCTGCAGGGCTTGGGGCTCCCTAGGAGGGCTCACAGGATGGACTGTGAGAAAGCCTGAAAGAGATGAGCCCCAGGCAGGAGCAAGGCCAGCCCCAGCTTTGGGGCAGCCCCTCTGGCAGGGGATCCCTCTGGAGGCTTTGGGGAAGGCTCCCTGTGTAGAGGAACAAGGGACAAAGGTTGCCTGGTAAAGGCAGCAGGCAGGGCACAGTGCCCATCCCACCTCCCCACACCACTGGCCCCACAGCACTGGGGACACGCTGAAGCACCAGGCCCAGGGGAACTGTGGGGCTGGCCTGGCTGAGCAGGAATTTCTCCTTGCAGGACTTTCCCATGGAAGAGGACTTGCTTTTCCCAGGACTGTCTGGCCAGACTCCAGGAGGAGAGAGAGATCCCAGCTCCCACCGTGGGGAGACACACAGCCCTCCAGAAACACAGTGGGCAGCCCTTGTGCTCCTGCTCTTCCACAGCTCTGCAGGGTGGAAAAAGGCAGGGAAAGTGCCTTTGGCTGCTGGGGACAGAGGGATGGGCTCCCTGCAGCTCCCAACCCTTCCTGCAGCCTTGGGGCAGCTGGCAGCTGTTCCCTGCCAGCAGGGATACGTGCCTTGGGGGATACCATCACCTGCACCTCCAAGGCCAAGGGAAGGCCAGAGGAAGAGCAAGCCACGCCATCCTGGAGCTGAGCCCGAGTGGGGACGGGGGATTTTCCGGAGCGGATGCACCGAAATGAGCCATTGTTTGAGGCTGGGCTGTGAGCACGGGACTGCAGGGCCTGTCTCCGTGCCCAGGCATCCTCTGGCTGCTGTTTCCCGACCTGGGCAGGGCAGGGCAGGGCAGAGCAGGGAACCCACACACAGCCCGGGCTCTGCAGGCAGAGCAGGGGACCCACACACAGCCCGGGCTCTGCAGCCAGGGCAGGGCAGCAGGACCTACACACAGCCCCAGCTCTGCATCCTCAGGGTGGGCTGGGGTGGCCCTGGGCAGCAGCAGAGCCCTGCCTGCCCCATGCCCACGGAGCAGTGAGGATGAGGAGGGGAGGGAGCTCACAGGCAGGGCCCACCCTGTCCTGCTGCCAGCAGCTGCCACGGGCACAGCTGGGAGCACGGGGGCATCATTCCCAGACCTCCAGCAATCGAGGGACAGTGGGGGGGACCCTCCTTGCAAGGTGTCCCATCCACAGCCCAGCTGCCAGGCTCCCTGTCAGGGAACTTTATCCCCTCACAGAAACCCAGGAAGGGTTTTCCCTCCCAGCACCCAAAGCCCTGCTCTGCTCTGCTCCAACCCAATCGCTGTTCCAGTCTGAGCTATCCCGGGGCTTCCAGCCCCTCCTGGCCCCGTGCTGGGCACCCTGAGCCTGTGCCTCTGCCCAGCAGGTCTGGACGCTGTGCAGCTGAACAGTCACGAAGCACGGGGGAGGGATGGAGAAATCGCTACGGAGCCACGAACTCCACGGGCTGCAGCCCCCGCACCCCCGGCACTGCCGCCCGAGCCCCCCGGGGTGCCCCGGGCAGGCTCCAGGAGCGGGCAGGGCCAGGCAGGTGCACCGCTGCGGGCAGCGAGGGAGCAGAGCACGCCCTGCCCTTGGCTCGGCTCACTTTTCCCGTCTCCCGCTTGGCGAAGCGATGAGAAACGCAAACATCACCATAAATGCTGAAAGCATCCCGGCTCGGTGACGTGCGGATCCAGGAACCCGCGGCCAGCGCCGGCCGGGCAGGGAGGAGACAGGGCTGGCGGGGGGCCAGACAGCCGGACAGAGCCCGAGCACGGACAGACAGACAGACGCGGCTGGAGGAGCAGCACCAGCCCACGCAGAGGTGTCAGGATGTGCGCCCTGCACCGGCTCGGGGTGTCCGGGGGGAATACGGAGGGAGGAGCTGCAGGAGGGTCCCCAGCCCTGGTGCTGCCCCGCGGGGCTGTGGTGCTGCCCCAGTGCCCCCTGTGGGGCTGCCCCGGTGCCTCCTGTGGTGCTGCCCCGGTGCCTCCTGTGCTGCAGAATCTTTCCCTGGCTCAGCATTCCGTGCCCTGGCTCGCCCCTGCTAAAAAGCCTTGGGCTCCAGGGCTGGGTTTTCCTGAGATTGTCACCCCCGCCCAAGGCTCTGGGGCTGGAGCATCCCCGGGCACAACCCGAGGGTTTTTTGGGGCTGGAGCATCCCCGGGCACAGCCCGAGGCTCTGGGGCTGGAGCATCCCCGGGCACAGCCCGAGGCTCTGGGGCTGGAGCATCCCCGGGCACAGCCCGAGGCTCTGGGGCTGGAGCATCCCCCGGGCACAGCCCGAGGGTTTTTTGGGGCTGGAGCATCCCCGGGCACAACCCGAGGCTCTGGGGCTGGAGCATCCCCGGGCACAGCCCGAGGGTTTGGGGCTGGAGCATCCCCGGGCACAGCCCGAGGCTCTGGGGCTGGAGCATCCCCGGGCACAGCCCGAGGCTCTGGGGCTGGAGCATCCCCGGGCACAGCCCGAGGCTCTGGGGCTGGAGCATCCCCGGGCACAGCCCGAGGGTTTTTTGGGGCTGGAGCATCCCCGGGCACAGCCCGAGGCTCTGGGGCTGGAGCATCCCCGGGCACAGCCCGAGGCTCTGGGGCTGGAGCATCCCCGGGCACAGCCCGAGGGGTTTTTGGGGCTGGAGCATCCCCGGGCACAGCCCGAGGCTCTGGGGCTGGAGCATCCCCGGGCACAGCCCGAGGGGTTTTTGGGGCTGGAGCATCCCCGGGCACAGCCCGAGGCTCTGGGGCTGGAGCATCCCCGGGCACAGCCCGAGGCTCTGGGGCTGGAGCATCCCCGGGCACAGCCCGAGGCTCTGGGGCTGGAGCATCCCCGGGGCACAGCCCGAGGCTCTGGGGCTGGAGCATCCCTGGGCACAGCCCGAGGCTCTGGGGCTGGAGCATCCCCGGGCACAGCCCGAGGCTCTGGGGCTGGAGCATCCCCGGGGCACAGCCCGAGGCTCTGGGGCTGGAGCATCCCTGGGCACAGCCCGAGGCTCTGGGGCTGGAGCATCCCCGGGCACAGCCCGAGGCTCTGGCCCGGCAGGGAGGGCAGGACCTGCCCCGGGGATGGAACCTCGGGCTGGGACCCGATCCGGGCTCCGTTTTCGGATTCCTGCAGGGAACAGCTCGGAGCATCCCAGGCCAGTGCGAGGGGCTCCTGCCCGAGAGCTTTTCCTCTGGCTGGAGTGGGGCGGATCCAATTCCACACAGGGAACACAATGTTATAAATTTAATTTTATATTGCTGTTAATTTTATATATTATTATGATTTAAAGGCATCCAATTGAAATAAAATAATTAACATTAATTTAAAATAGTTCATATCAGTAATATAAGATGATATATCCTATTATATTAATACATTGTATAATATAAATATTATATGTAATAGATGTGCAATAATATGTAATTTATTATATGTAATATATATAATATAAATATTATATGTAATATACACGCAATTATATGTAATATATTGTATGTAATATGACATATGTAATGTTATATATATTACATATAATATAAATATAAATATTCTATGTAATATACATCGCATTACAATATGTATTATCATGTAGTGTGATATAATTTTTATATTGTAATATGACTTTTATATTGTAATGGAATATTAAACATCATTATGTTCAGGATTTAATAAATTATGTATATTATAAATTATAAAGATATTGCAATAATTGTTGTGCTGCGATGCAATTTTGATTTTGTAATGTAAAATATAATAAAATATAATAAAATATAATAAAATATAACAGAAAATAGAATAAAAATATAATATAAAATATAATCAAATATAATAAAATATAACAGAAAATAGAATAAAAATATAATATAAAATATAATAAAATATAACAGAAAATAGAATTAAAATATAATATAAATTATAATAAAATATACAATATAATGTAAAGTAAAAAATGTAATATAATTATAATGAAATAAATAAGAAATATAACTGTAATATAAAATATAATATAATACAACTATAATATAAAATATAATAAAATATAAAATATAAATCATACTGAAAATATAAAATATAATATAAATATAATTAAATAAATAAGAAATATAATGAAATAAATATGAAATATAATACAACTATAATATAAAATATAATAAAATAATAAGAAGTATAATACGAACTATAAAATATAAAATATGAAATATAATACAACTATAATATAAAATATAATAAAATATAAAATATATATCATACTGTAAAATATAAAATATAATATGAATAGAATGAAATAAATGTGAAATATAATGAAATCAATATGAAATATAATGAAATAAATATGAAATATAATACTATAATACAACTATAATATAAAATATTATCAAATAATAAGAAATATAATATGAACTATAAACTATAAAATATGATATGAACTATAATACAACATATAATACAAATATAATATAAAATATACTGTAAAACACAATAAAATATAATTTCAATATTAAAATTGGCACCTTTCAGGTTTAATCAGTGGCGAGACCCGACGGCGCCCGGGGGTGGGCGGAGCGCTCGGCGATAACGAGCCGCGCTGGCCCTTTAAATGCGCGGCAGTGGGCGTGGCCCAGCGGACAGCGCCCCCGCCGCGTCCTCCAAACCGCCCAATGAGCTGCGGTTGGGGGCGGAGCCTCGCCGCCCATTGGCCCGGCGCTGCACGGCCCTCCGGCGCAAGATGGCGGCGCCCATGTCGGAGGGTCCCCGCGGCTGAGCGGCCATGGAGGCGCTGCTGGCGCTGCTGCGGGCGCTGCGCCTGGCGCTGGACCTGCTGCTGCTGGTGCTCGACCTCAACTTCTTCCTGGTGTCCTCGCTGGTGTCGGCGCTGCGCTGGGTGCTGTGCGCGGCCTGCGGGCTGCCCGCGGCCTGCGGGGACGCGCTGGTGCGGGCCGGGCGCGGCGCGGCGGCGCTGGCGCTGCGGGGCCGGGAGCTGGCGCAGCGCGGGGTGTGCGCGGCGCTGGGCGGGGGGCAGGCGCTGTGCCGCCAGGCGGGCGAGGCGCTGGGCATCGCGGGCAGCCTGCTGCTCTACCTGGCCAACAGCCTGCTGAACGTCTGCCTGCTGGGCGCGCAGGACCTGCTGACGCTGCTGGCCGCGCTCGGGGACGCGCTGGCCGCGCCGCTGCTCCGCGCCGCGGAGCTGCTCGCCGCCTGCCTCGCACACGTGTCCAGCGCCGCCATCGCCCTCTCCATCCTGCTCTGGTCGCCCTGCCAGCTCGCCTTCGAGCTGCTCTGCGCCGCCGCCGAGCTCTTCGTCAGCGTTTTCTTCGTCAATGTCTACGGGCTGGGCTTGCTGCTGCTGCTCGTGGCGGCCGGAGCGCTGCTGCTCAACCCCGCGCTGCTGGGCACGCTGCTGGCACACCTGCTGGCACACCTGCGCGCCCTGCCCGCCCCGCGGCGCCTGCAGAGGGACGCCTGGCGGCTCTACCAGGTGGCCGTCCTCAGCCTGGGCATGGCCGTGGCCGCCCAGCCCTGGCGCAGGCTGGCGGAGTGGGCGCTGCAGGTGATGGACTGGAGCCTGCAGGTGACCAACTGGAGCCGAGGAGGCAGAGGGATGAACCAGGGCAGTGCCCAGCGCGGCGCTGTGGCCGTGCCCAGAGCCCTGGCGCCCCGCAGGGTGGTGCTGGGGCCGGTGCTGGGCTATGGCGAGGAGCTGGTGGCACCACCACGTGCTGGGACAGCCCACGGCAGGGTGACACTGGGCAGGGTGCTGGACGATGACGAGGAGCTGCTGGAGGCGGCACAGGTGGCACCACCACGTGCTGGGACAGCCCATGGCAGGAGGACACTGGGCCAGGTGCTGGACGATGACGAGGAACTGGTGGCACCACCACGTGCTGGGACAGCCCATGGCAGGAGGACACTGGGCCAGGTGCTGGACGATGACGAGGAACTGGTGGCACCACCACGTGCTGGGACAGCCCACGGCAGGAGGACACTGGGCCAGGTGCTGGACGATGACGAGGAACTGGTGGCACCACCACGTGCTGGGACGGCCCACGGCAGGGTGACACTGGGCAGGGTGCTGGATGATGACGACGAGCTGCCGGAGGTGGCAGAGGTGCCACTGCCACGCCCTGCCCTGAGCCGTGGGGCAGCTGGACAGCGTCCCCAGGCGCCCAGGGAGGAGCCAGGCACAGCCTGGGGGAATCCAAGGAATCAGCAGCGGAACGCCGGGAGCGCCGAGGGAGCCGCGGATGGCGACCCGTGGGCGCTGCTGAAGGAGCAAGAGGAGCGCAAGAAGTGTGTCATCTGTCAGGACCAAACCAAGACGGTGCTGCTGCTGCCCTGCAGGCACCTGTGCCTGTGCCAGGAGTGCACTGAAGTGCTCCTGCAACAGGCCATCTACCAGCGCAACTGCCCGCTGTGCCGCCAGATGATCCTGCAGACCCTCAACGTGTACCTGTGAGCCCACGGCACAGGGGCTGGGGGTTGGCCCAGGAGCTCAAAGGCAGCCCTGCCTGCACTTCCCAGGGCTGCCCTGAGCAGCTTCCAAAGAACTGAGGACGGGGCTGGAAGGGCAGAACGCTGTGGGGGTGTCTGCTGGTCACGTTTGCTACATAACTAGGTTGTGGCTCTTGCTAGCAAGCACAGCACTGATCTCTGCAGCAGGCTGGAAGTCTTGCCTGGTTTTTTTGTTGACCACTTTTGCTGTTTCAAGGGCTGTTGTTTGCCTCGAGCCTGCAGCAGCCTGAGGTCCAAAGCAGAGCGATGCTCTGGTCCCTCCAAGCCAAAGCTGATGGAAAGGGTAAAGGCTCTGCCCTCCTGGGAATCACAGGGGCTGGTGCAAAGCAAGGGAAGGGTTTTCCCAAGGTCTCAGTAGAAAACTCCCTGGCAGGCTGAATTCAGGCCTCCTTTCTCCTCCCACCATGGATGTCAAGGAGCTCCCTGGCAAGTTTGCAAGGCCCTGGTGGAGCAGGGAGCACAGTCCAGTCTGCTGGGCTTTGCTCCCAGAAGGCTGAGCCTGGCCCTCAGCTGGAGAACAGGGTTTCTGGGGTACTTCAGCATCCCAGCCACCCAGTGGCTTTGGTTTCTGAGGGATTTCCCTTGCCAGGACAGCATGGAACCTTGATGGACACGGGTCTCCCTGCAGAGCTCAGTGTTGCTGCTGCTTCCACGCATCACCTATGCAAGACTAGCAAGCACACATCAGGTTACCTGCATGGGGAGGCTGGAGGGATTACTCCTCCTCAACCTCAGGGGTGGCCACCCAGCCAGTGCTCCCAGCCCTGGCAGCAGCCCAGGTCTGAGCCAAGGCTGGAGAATGCCCTCCAAAATAATGTTTTCAGGCTCAGAGTGCCCTGGAACAGGGAGAGTCACACCAAAGCTTGCTCCTTTTTGGGCTGGGCTGGCTAGAGGGAGGAACTCTTTGAGAGGAGAAGGGGGACACCCCCCAAAGCTCCTGGGAGCTCACAGACATTCCAGCTCCAGGCACAAGTTCTGCACATCTGCTGGCATCTACCTTTGTGTGCGTGGAGCAGTACCAGGACCACGGATACCTTGGATTAGGGCAGGGTTGTATTATTGTGTTGTCCTACCTGTCTGTCACAAATGTAGCTAATTGTAAAGTGTCCACTGAAGTCTAATGAGAGCATCTGATCCTGGCTGGGGAGGCCTGAGATGGCTCATCCCAGCTTGGGCAACCAGCACCATTCCAAGGAACTGCTGGGCTGCAAGAGGGCCTTGCACTGAAAAGCTTTTCCAGCTGCTTGCCTGAGGTCAGCCACATGCCACAGCCAGTTCTGGCTGCAGCCAGACTGGGGAGAGTTGATTGCTGGACTGCAAGCCAAGAGCCTGAGAGCAGTTGGCCTGGTTTTCCTTCTCCATTTTCCTTCTTGATTAGCAATTTAAGCCAAAACAGAAGCAGCAGAGAGGCCAGGCCGTGCTGGAGATGCCTCTGTGCTGTAAACTGAGCTGTGACGTGGCACTGTCTTCTTGTTGAGTGACTTTGCTCCAGAAGGCACTGCCAATGTTGTTTTCCTCCACATTTATTGGGCCAAGTGGGTGTTGGAAGGACCTGGCCCTGGGGCTGTCAGCTGCTTCCTCTTGACTTCAAAGAGATGCAAAGCTCAGCCACTTGTCCCTGTGCCTCCCCACACACCTCCTCTGGTAACTTTGCTCTGTCCAGTTGCCAGCACTTGCAGCTGAGTAGCCAAGCCCTCAGCAGAGCAGTGAGTGGGACCACACAGGCCGTGCTCCACAGGGTCTGCCTTGTCCCAGAGGAGGTGGGGAGCTGCACCTTTCCCTGGATGTACCTCTGGAGTCACCCAGGAGTGGGAGTGGGGCTGTGCTTTTGGCCACAAGGCAGCAGCTTTTGGTCAGGACCACTGGGTGCAATATTTCCTACATGAATTACAGGGTGAGGGGAAAGGGCACCTCCCCAAACCTGCAGTTTGTTCCCTCAGACCTCTTTTTTTTTGTTGTTGTTATAGCAGTCACGCTTGTTGTTTTAGAGCCTGTTTGTCTGCTGTTTATAAAGAGAAAGCTTTGCCTTAAGTTTAACTCTTTGCACTATGGACTAGATACTGAGCAGATTAAAGTCTCCTTTACCAAAAGATGCCTCGTTCTTGAGAAAGGTTTTCTTGTGTGTTGTCTCCTCTGGTCACCCCTGGATTCCAGCATGTTCCAGGCTGGCAAGAATGATCCCTGTTCCTGCATGTCCTTGGTGCCTCTGTGTCCTGTGCTGGCACACCAGACTGTCCCAGGGATGGAGGCAGCACAGGGCTTGGTCATACCTCACTCGGGGCTGCTGGTGAGCAGATGCATTTGCTGCACAATGAGCTACTCCCCAGCTGCAATCTGAGCTCCTGGCAGGTTGCTCTGTGCTTTTAAGCACTCTGCTCCCCCAGCATCCCTGTAAATTGTTTGGAAAACCATCTCAGGACCCTGATGGGCAAAGACACCAGGAGTTCTGGCTTGCTCTGCCCTGGACTCACCTGCCAAGGCAGGGCCATGCCAGCAAACTGGCTAATTTTAATCAGGATGAAAACCAGCTCGGGGAGATGGGAGCTGCTGGGAGGGCAGAAAGAGATGGGTATCTGCTGCAGGCACAAGGAGCAGCCCACTCAGGTCCTAGAGGGGTCTGGCTGCAAGGGGGGTGATAACTGGGTAAACAGAGGCACTTGTCTGGCTCCCAGAGTGTGACCTTAGGCTGGCTGGGCACCTGGGCAGGCTGCAGAGGAGGAGAGGGTCAGCAGGGGAGTGTCTGCCACCTCTGCACACACAGGATGCTCCCAACCCACCCCCAAAACACTCCCAGCAGGGGATGGAGAGGGTGTTCAGCCACCTCAGGCCACTGCAGCTGAGCCTTCCCGGAGAGGACAGGATGTGCAGGACACAGCCTTCCCTCGGGAGCCATCCTGCACACACTTGGCTCACTCTCTGGCCAAGCAGCCAGCAATTACAGCAGGGAAATGCAACCACCTCGGGGATAATGGGCAGTGGGACTGCTGACAGCCAGGCCAGTCCTGGCACTGTGGCTGTTGGTGCAGGGCTGCCCAGCAGCAGCAACACTCCCAGACCGCTCCAAGGCAGAGATCTGGAGTCCCCGGGGGTACCCCCTGCTCCAGATCTTGCTTGGGAGCCTCATGTGTGAGATGAATGGGCTGCTCTCAGCTCATCAGAATGCCGAGACCCATCCCCAGGGAGAGAGGAGCGTGATGCTGCTGGGTTAGCCCAGTTCAGGAACACTGAGGTGGTCGGGGCTGACAGCTTGCCGGGACCAGGGGCCCCCAGGCCCTGGGAAAAATCCCTTTGTCAGCCCAGCTGCAACTCCTCCAAATAATGAGCCGCCAGTCCCAGCCTGGGGCCAGCAGGCATGAGCAGGACAGCGGGGGGCCGGCAGGAGCCGACGTGCAGCAGCAGGGGCAGCCAAGGATACCCGGCCGGCAGGGAGGGAGCAGGTGAGAATCGGCAGCCGAGACACGGGGGGGGGGGCGTTGCTAGGACGGTTGCTATGGGGAAGCCGTTGCTAGAACAGTTGCTATGAGGGCCCGTTGCTAGGGCGGTTGCTATGAGGGCCCGTTGCTAGGGCGGTTGCTATGAACAGGCCGTTGCTAGAGCAGTTGCTATGGGGAACCATTGCTAGGGTGGTTATTATGAGGGGCCGTTGCTAAGGTGGTTGCTATGAGGGGCCATTGCTAGGGCTGTTGCTATGGGGGACCATTGCTAGGGCTGTTGCTATGGGAGGACCATTGCTAGGGCTGTTGCTATGGGGAAGCTCTTGCTAGGGCTGTTGCTATGGGGAAGCTGTTGCTAGGGCAGTTGCTATGGGGTTCCCAATATCCCATGGAGGGACACTACTCTGAGCAACCTGTGCCAAGGTTTGATGCCTCTCCCAGCAGGAGATGGAGAGCCCATCGCTGGACTCTCTCTGGCATGTCCCTGGGGAGCCCAGCACTGGACCTAGTCCTGACTGGTGCTGGGTCACCTCCAGAACCCAGAAACTGCTGTGCCCAACACTGTGCCTGTGGCTGCCTCTGCTGACTGTGCTTCCCCATGCCCTGACAGGGACCAGAGAGTGCTCCCAGCCCCCACTCACCTCCCCAGGCCTCCTCTCCAGAAAATTCACTTTCCTGCTCCCAGAATAGAGTGCTGGCCATCGATCTGTGGTGTTGTTTGCCCCTGAGCAGCTCTGCTTACACAAAAGGCCATCACGAACCCAAACAGATGCTTCCACCACAACCCAACCCTGGGAAGGGGGTGAGGGGCTGCAGGGTGGGTGCAGCACAGCCCTTCTGCACCCCAAAGGGGTGTGAGGCTTCCCCCCTGCTCCCAACACCTCCACAGGTCCCCATGGAGTGGGGTGGCCCCTGGCACTGCTGGGCTGTGCATCCCCCCATCCCACTCAGCCAGGCAGGTTGCAGTGATGTGCCCATGGACACCAGAGTTTGGGGTTCCCTTTGGGGGTGGCATTGTCCCTGTAGAGGGGCACACAAAGGTCCCATCGCTGCTGCCAGCCTGCCCCAGCTCCCAGCCAGGGAAGGTGAGCAGAGACACAGGGTTTGCTCCCCTCAATGGGCACTGCAGTAGTGTGGGGGATCCCTCCAGCATGAATGGGAACAGCAGGGGATCCAGGGCAGGGCAGGCCAGATGTGTAAGGGGGTCCTGGGCTGCTGAGCGCTGCAAGGTCCTGCTGGTACGGCCAGAAAAGCCAGTCCCAGCTGGCACCCCATGGCCGGGCAGGGCACCGTCCCCAGCCCATTAAGAGCCTCAGCCGCTGGCCAAGAGCCCCTTCCCCTGCTGGTCCCCGCAGGGACCTATTTCGGGCAGGAATGAGGAAGCTCCTCATTCTCCTGCTAAAAATAGGGACCTTTCCCAGCGGCGGGTCACTGTGTTCCCACTTGGGCGGGGGGCGGGCACGGGGGGCTCGGCAAGCCCTGTCCTCTAGGTCCGGGAGCGAGGGGTGCCCACCCCGCCGGATCGGGGTCCCCGCTCGCCCCGGGCAACCCCCTGCCCCCGGAGTGGCCCTGCGGCACTGGGACCCTCCCGGCCGGCAGGGGTCTGTCCTCGGAGGGACACCGGGGATGTTCCCAGCCCGCTCCCCCAATCCTGAGCCTTGGGGAGGTGCCAGGAGCTGTTGCAGCGCCGCGGCCGCCGCTTAAGGACGCCGATGCCACCATCTAGTGGCTCCCGCTGGCCCTGCGGGGACACCGCGCCACCGTGTCCCCGTCCCTCCGTCCCCAGTCCCGGGACCCCCGCGCAGGGCGGCTCGGCCCCCTCCCGCCGTCGGGGCTCCCCCGAGGAGGACACACGTGTGGCTGAGCAGCCCTTTATTGAGGGTATGGCAGGGGCCCCCCAGCCCGGCTTGCCGTGCCCTGGGGAGCAGCAGGCACCGGGCACCGTGGTGGGTAACATACAACCGGGGCATGGGGGCTCCCCAGAGACAGGTGCCCGAATTAATAGTGAGCTCAAGGGGCGCTCCCCGCCACCGCCAGGGTGGCAGAGGGGCTGTATTCCTGCCCTGAGCAGGGCAGGGGTCCCCGTGCCCTGGTGGCTGGGAAGGGGCACACCCGCAGCCTTGGGCGGGCTCAGGCGAAGACGGCGGAGTTTTGCCAGTAGGAGTAGACGAGGAAGCCGGTGAAGGTGCTGTCTGTCTTGACGCTGGCGTAGAAGCCGATGTAGTCCCCCACGCCCACCTGCACCCACACCTCGTCCTCGGGCTCCAGGCGGACCAGCGTGCCCCCGGAGAGCGAGGTGGGCTTGGGCCAGTTCCCGTAGTACTGGAAGAAGGAGGCGATGGACTGGCCGTTCTTCATGATGTCGAACTGCAGGCTGGTGCGGTACACGGTGGCGTGGACGGCGAAGTAGTAGAGGCCGGGCACCTCGCAGGTGAACCTGCCCGTGGCGGGGTCGTAGTGGCCCTGCTCGTTGATGAGCACCACGTCGAAGAGGATGGGCTGGTCGGGCAGGGGCGGGCTGCGCGACTCGGAGCGCTTGGCGCTGAAGGCGGAGCGAGGAGCCACAGCACACTCGCCCTGCGCCCCCTTCTCGCCGTGCATCCCATCCACGCCGGGGCTGCCCACCTCCCCACGGGGACCGGGCGGTCCTGGGCAGGCAGGAGTGGGACAGAGTTACCTACAATTCAGTGCCACCAACACAGCTCCCCACCACCCCCCAGCCGCCCTGCCCAGCCCCAACCCCACCAGAGATGTGGGTGGTGAGTGCCCACCACACCCAGGGCACTGCCTGGGGAAGCGGCACTAGTGGGGGAGGGCTGGCTTGCATGAGATAAGTTGGCACAGCATCGGCAGTTTGTTGGAGAAAACCCCACAGACAGGAAGAAACCCCGTCCTGGGAGCCATGAAAGGGATGATGCAGCCCTTTTCCTGGTGGGCTCTCCTAAAGCAGGGCTGGAAGAGAAGGGTAGCACTGGGCATGGGGACAAATGAAGCTTTGCCAGTGACAGGGAGCTGCCCCCTTTTTCAGGAGCACAGGGTCACCCCAGGCAGGACCAGAGCGAGGGTGGTGGCATGGAAGGGGCACTTTTGCAGGATTCACTCTCAGTTTGACAATGTGGGGCTGTATCTGGGACTCACTCTCTGGCATGAGGGCATTCCCCACAGCCAGGGCAGAGCAGGGCAGAGCAGGGCAGAGCAGATACCCCTCCCAAGCAGGGGTGTCTCTTTTCTTACCAGGAGGGCCCATCTCGCCCTTCTCCCCTGGCATCCCCATGGCCCCATCCCGGCCATCTCGTCCATCTCTGCCTGGCAAACCCTGGCCCCCGTGCAGGCCCGGGGTCCCTGGGATTCCTGGCTGCCCTGAGCACAGCCCAGGGATCTTGTTGTCTTCGATCTGCAAGGAGCTGGTGATGAGCTCGAGCAGGAAGAGGAGGAAGAGCTGCTTCATCTCGTCTGCCGTGGAGGGTCTGGAAGGGGCAGAGAAGGGTCATGGCCCTGGGAAACGCAGCAGAGAGGGCTGGGAGATGGGCTGGCAGTGCTGGGCAGGGAGTGGGTGTGGGGGGTCAGCAGGGCACACTCCCCTCTTCTTTCCCTTTGCCTTTTTGGCAGCTCCTCACAGCTGCACCTGCTGCAGCATCCCAGTCACCCGAGTGCCACCCCACCACCCTGCAGCCTGTGGGGTGGCTCACGGGGCGCTGGGCACAGGGAATCGGGGAGGGGGCTGCGGCATGGGGGGCTGGCAGGGGCTCTGTGAATGTCCCGGGGGGTTGTTTGAGGTGGGCACTGTCCCATCCACAGCGTGGCCGGCTCCGGGGGGTGCGGGCAGGGGATTTAGGGGTGTCAGCTGGTGCGTGGGGTGGGGTTGCTGCCTCTGGGGTGTGCGGTGGGGCGGCAGCTCGGGCAGCGCGGGGCTGTGCCGTGGCCCGGCCCTTGGCAGCATCCCGGGGCTCCGCTCCACGCCCTGCCCGCTCCCCGGGGGCTGCAGCATCCCCGGCCGTGCCGGACCACCCGGGAGCTGCCACCACCCGCTGCCCCTTCCCACATCGGCGCAAGGAGAAGAGAGTCCCAGCGCTGCCCCCTCCCCGTGGCCTGGACCCAGGAAAGCCGCTCTCTTCCCCCTCCACGACTGCAACAAAGAGGAAAAGGAGGAGAAAAGTGTCTCTTCTCCGCCCAGGCGCCGGAGCCGGGAACTCCGGGAGTGCCAGCTGCCCCCGGCTGGGTATCCCCACTCACTGCGGCCCCGCAGCTCCTGCCCCGCTGTCTCCTGCTCTCGCGGCTGGAAAGGCTGCGGCTCTTCCCGGCCACTTCGCTCTGACGAAGGCCCGAGGAGAGGCAGCCTCTCCACCCCCCCCTCCTCCTCACGTCTCTCCTCCCAAACTCCAAAGGAAATCAAGGGCCTTGGGAGCCAAAAGCTACAAGACAAGGGGAAAAAGAAAAATAATCCTGTGGTGTCAGAAGTGTTGTAAGCAGGGGGAAGGGAGAGCGAGGAGAACAGCCTGGACAAGGGAGAGGAGGCACAGGCTGCAGACTGTTCCCACTGGGCACAGCTGGGCACAAGGGCAACAGCACAAAGAGGAGGGAGAACAGGCAGCAGAGGGAAAGCCTAGAAGAAGGAAATCCATCTAAGGGACTTAGAGGGAGCCCTGAGTGTGTGGAGGTCTCCTGACTGGCAGCCCGGGGGATGTCGCTGGCAGCAGAGCTGAGGCAAGGGCAGATGGCAGGGCACACACAGCCGGGCAGTGCCAGCCCTCGGATCATCCATGGAGAGCTGCAGGAACCATCCAAGTGGTGGCTGAGCATGCAGGGCAGGTGAAAGCACAGGCAGAGCAGTGCTGTGGCCATGCCAGGAGGCAGGGCTGGCCCTCAGGGACCTTGGAGCACGTGGAGAAGCTTTCGAAGGCACTCCCAGCTTGCCTTTAACTTGTTCCAGCACCGAGTGCATCCAGGGGACACGGGCACACGCCAGGCAGTGGGGCAGTCCCGTGGCTGGGGGAGTCCCCCTGCCCAACAGCAGCGGGCAGGAGCTGGCACATGCAGGGAATGAAGGACTGGGAGGGCTGTGGGGGAACGGTGGTGCTGTGCTGGGTACAAGGGTGGAGCAGTGCTGACCCAAGTGGGTCCTGCTGCCAGTGACCCCAGGTGGGCCGGGGACTTGCCCACACATTCAGGGAGGGTGAGGGCAGCAGGAAGCACGTTGGCACTGCTGGCTCTCTGCTCACCGTGCCAGGGCCCACAGCAGTGTCGTGGCACTGTGGCTGGGGGGTGATAGCCCTATTAAACTCTTTCTTGCTATTAAGTGTGGTCCTCACAGCAGTGTTGGAAATTCTTCCAGCCTGTGTGCTGCCCAGTGCTGGGCAGGCAGTGCTGGGTGCACAAGACTGGTTTTCTGGAAATGCTTATAGCTAATAAGTTCTCCCTGACTAAAGTGTGGTCCCCATGGGAAGGTTAAAAATCTTTCCAGCCTGTGTTCTGTCCAGTGTCAGGCAGGCAGTGTTGGGTTCATAAAGCTTTGATTGTTCCTAGGATGCTTATAGCTAATAACTTTATATTAATACAGGTGAGACAAGAAATCTTTGCATTTCTGCCCCTTCTTTTCACATGACACAGTCTGAGCCTCCCTGACCTCAATGCCCCGAGCCAGGGTGGGTGGTGGCAGGGAGCTGACGGGCTCCTCTCTCCCAAGGTGTGAAAGGGATGTTGTTTTTGGCCAGCTGGGAGGTGGTTTGTGGCCATGGGGTGTTGCCAGGCCTGTGGCCATCAGGGTGGCCTCCCGCCAGCACAGCCAGCTCAGCCAGCAAGGCCACAGCTCTTGCTCAGACAGGATCCCTTCCTTGCACCATGGGGGGACCAAAATACTCCCTTCAATACCCCTCTATCTCCCTGCCAGCCCCCAGCCCAGAGAGGGCACAGCTGCCCAGTCTCCCCTGCAGACAAACAGTCTGTGCCACTCCATCCCTGCTCAGACTCCCCACCCCATCCCTGGTTTTCCTCCCTCCGCCCATGCCAGAGTTTCCCCAAGTTTGTGGCAGGACCCACATGCAGAGACCCTTCCCCAAATGAGCCACCTACTCCAGTGTGTTTGTCAGCTGCTCATGCTGTTTATTCTGCTGGCTTTGGGGCTGCAGGACACTGGCAGCCCCGGGCTCCTCTGCCTGCACCTGGCTCACCTCTGCCCGGCCTTGCTGCATTTGGGGAGCATTAACCCTCTCCCTGGTACTCCCAGCACAGCCCCTCCAGCCCAAACCTTTCCCTGTGGGATGTGTCACCTGCTCTCAAGGGATTTGGAGCTGTGGGCAAGCTTGTGGCTTCCAGGCACCGAGCCAAGCTCTGGGCAGAGGGGCTGACCCAGGGCAGGTGAGGAGCCAGGCAAGGGGGCTACAGGTGGGGGCAACCCCAGCAGCTGGGTATTCACACCAGGAGGAGGGTGGGAGGGACATTTGGGGTGGGGTAGGGTGGCTTCCTCCCCTACTCCTCTTCTCTTGCCGGGTCAGGGCTGGAAGCACTCCACGGGGTCGTTGGAGTCGGGCAGGATGTTGCAGTTGATGGGCCAGAGGATGCCGAGGAGCCCGAGGGAGTGTTGGCAGCGCAGCTCAGCCGCCTGGCACACGGCTCTGCAGGGCTGCAGGACCCCCCCATCCGGGGTGCACTTGGGCACGAAGAGGCTGCAGATGAGCAGGCGAAGGTGCTGGAAGCACGGCAGCTCCATCAGCGTCTGCGGGAGGGCAGCGGTGAGCCGGGAATGGGGAGCCGGGAATGCTGCAGGCAGGGCAGGACCCTCGCGGGTGGCTCACCTGGTAGTCCTGCAGCACCTCGGCGGCTCCCTCCTGGTCCGGGATGGCCAGCCAGATGTTGGGGAAGGAGGTGGCGTTGTAGCCCAGCCCCAGGCACATCTCCACTTCCACGGGTTCACAGACAGACCCTGCCACCGGGCGAGGAGGGGCTTCAGTCCTTGCGGTGGCGGTGCTGCCCACCAGACATGCCATGGGGCAGCTGCCAGAGTGGCCCCCGGGCCAGGTGGGTTCAGGAGGGGCCGAGTGGTGAGTGGAGCAGCCAGGGGTGGCACTCACCAAAGGCTGGGTAGGACACCCCGGTGCAGTTGAGCTCGTCGGTGCCGTCGGGGCAGTCGTGCCAGCCGTCACATACAGACTCCAGAGCCCGGCACTCGCCATTCCCGCAGGAGAACTCGGCGGGGCTGCAGGTCCCTGGAAGGTGAGAGGGGCCAGGGTGGCAGGGCATGGGCTGGGGCATGGCTGGGAGTCAGAATACCCCTGGGTATTCTGTGCCCCTGCTTGGCTACCTACTCTCTGTGGCATTGCGGGCTTGGTAGGTGGCAAAGAACCCGTTGTCTGCTACTCCCTCGTCTGCCACGAAGAGGATGGTCATGACATGTCGTGAGGAGGTCAGGGAGGGTGGCAGCTGGTGGCCACAGAACCTGCCGAGGTCATGGGGAGAGGGATGGAGTCAGGGTGGGCTGAACAGCACCTCCCCAAACCCTGTCTTTGGGTGGCTCCTCCTCAACAGCCACCCCCGTGCCCAGTTTCCCCAGCTGAGCCACGGCAGTCCAGTGCCCTCAGGCTGGTGCAACGAGGCTGGAGGTGCCAGGAGGGTGCCAGTACCTGCCCATGAGGCTGGCAGCCCCCGTGCCCGCGCTGTCGTGCACCTCCACGAAGTCGAAGCTGCAGTCCTCGTGCGACTCCAGGCTGAAGTTGTGGAAGTGCAGGTCGATGACGTGGCCCACGGGCACTGAGATCTGCCAGAGGCACAGCTGCGGGGCAGGGGGCAGCCGGTGGCACCCGTGAAGATGGGCAAGGGCACCCCCAGCTTTTCCTCCCCACCCAACCTCACCCTGCTCCCACCTCCACCCCGCTGGCATCCCTTCTCTTACCTGCTGGTGTGGGTATGGCTGGGGGTGGTTCGGGGTGGAGAGGTGCCCCTCCAAGGCGGTCAGAGGTCCTCCACACTCTGGAGGGACACACACATGCAGCTTTACCCCTGCCCCTCTCCCCTGCCCCTCCCTCCCCACCCATCACCGTGCCCTCTGGCAGGGCTCTGTCCCACACACCTTTGTGTTTCAGGCTGCAGTTGTCCTCATCACTCTTGTCTGTGCAGTCCTGGAATCCATCACAGACGAAGCCCAGCTGGAGGCAGAGCCCCTGGTCACACAGGTGCTCGTCCCAGGCGCAGCTCTCTGCATGCAGGCAGAGACACCCAGGCTGGTGGGGGCATCCCACTGGGCACTGCCCCCTCCTGGGGGGACCCTCGATGGGGGCATCCCACTGGGCACTGCCCCCTCCTGGGGGGACCCTCGATGGCTCTCCCCACCGTGACCAGCCCTGGCAGTGCCCAGCGTGGGGGGTACTCACTCTCACTGGGTGCCACGGCGCGGTAGCGGGCACTGAAGCCCAGGGCGCCCACGCTGCTGTCGGACACGAAGGTGACACGCAGATAGTTGGAGTTGGAGTTGAAGGTCGGGGGGAGCACGTTGCCACAAAACCTGTGGGCACAGCAAGGGGGTGGTGCCCTCGCTGCCTCCTCCCCACTGCACCTCCACACCGCCCACAGGTGGGAGGGGTCCTACCTGGTCGGGCCCCCCCGAGCTGGGGCAGGACCCTCCCCCTGCTCCTCATAAAGCTCCACACGGTCGAAAAGGCAGGAGGCTGTGCCCTCCACGCTGAACGTCTCCATCTTCAGCTGGATGGCGAGCCCAGGGCCCACCTCGATGTGCCAGATGCAGAGGGTGTTGGGCGGGTAGGGGCTGGGGTAGTTGGGGGAGCTGAAGGTGCCCTCGGGGCCCCTCAGGGTCCCTCCACAGGCTGCACGGGGGAACAGCGTGGGCATGAGATGGTGCAGGGCACACGCGTCCCGAAACGCTGCTGCCCCACGTGGGGGGACTTACCCGGTGCTGCTGTCAGGGCTGTGGGCAGCCAGCTCTGGGTTGGGGTGGCAGATGTTCTGAGGGCCGGGGGGTCCTTTCGGGTGAGAGTTGTGGTGATGGTGGCAGTGCCACGGGCAGGCAGGGCTGTGGCTGGGGCGCCAGGTGGGTGTGGAGCTGTCAGCTCTGTGCCCAGAGAAGAGCAGAGACTGCTCAGCCCCAGCAGGGAGAGGTGGCTGCAATGTGGGGAAGGGGCTTGGGAAGCCCACCCAGCCCCGTGCCCTGTGCTCCCATCCTGCCCACGGGTGTGCAGCTCCCAGGGGATCCCACACATCTCCCAGGGGCTGGCGATCCTGCCACATCCCAGGGAAGTGGAGATCTCTCTCTCTCTCCTCTGCATGGGGGCACTCTCTCCCCGCAGTGGGCAGACCCTGGGATGTCCTTTGGGTGTCCCTCTCCCCCTCTGTGCCAGTTGTGTCCCCCCCAGCCCTCCCTGCTCTGCCACTCACGGTGGATGACGATGCCCAGCAGGAGGGCGATGAGGAAGAGCAGGATGGTGCTCATCAGAGCCACGCACAGCCAGGTGAACTTGCAGTCGGCGCGGTACCTCCAGGCTACCTGTCCCCAGAGCTGCTGGCCTGCGGGGAGGGCGAGGACAGCGGGCAGAGCCGGGGGGCTGCTTAGGGTGCCCCCACCTCCCTACACGGCTGGCTGAGCCCCGGCTGGGCATGTCCCCACCTCTTGCCCACCCCAGAGCCCACCACGCCGCTCCCAGCCCCACGGCTGCTCCCGGCAGTGCCACAGACCCCCAGAGGTGTGTGTACAAACCCCAGGCTGGTACCGAGGCCATCCCGGGCTGATGCAGGGCTGGTCCCGTCCTTGTCTGGCACGTGGTCCGTGCTCGGGGCTGCTTGGGGCTCCTCACCCTCGAAGACGGGGTTGCAGAACTCGGTCTGTGGGACAGCAAGTGCAGGTGGCACCACAGGGACCCATGGGTGGGTACAAGGGGACGTCCAGCAGCACTCACACCCCCAGCCCTACCTTGCTGTGGTCCAGGGTCTCAGGGCAGAGCGTGATTTCGGTGAAGTCTCTCATGGCAGCAGGTCCCCAGAGCAGCCTGGCTGAAAGCTTGCCCAGCGTGCTGTGCCCCCCAGCACAGCTCCCAGCCCCGCTGCCCGCTCCTCCCCAGCTGCCCCCATCAGCCCCAGGGCAGTGTGGGGACCAGGCACAGGTGGTGGCAGTGCCAGCTGTGCCTACACGTCCCACCACAGCGGTGGAGCTGCGGGGGCCATTCCCACCGTGCCAGGAGTGCAGGGAGCCCCGAGAGGCAGCAGCCCCAGTCCCCTCTGCAGGCCCCTTCCCCCCTCGCCCTGTTAATCCAGCTCAGCTGAGGATGCCGAGGTCAGGCTCTGGCACGGAGAACCAGCGTCTTAAAGGGGAATGAATGTGTGTTTGCACCCGCCCGGCTGGGAGCCTGCCCCGACAGGGACCCTGCCTTTGGGTGCAGAGACACCCTTGGTTTGGCTGCTGCCTCTGGACTCCCCATTGCTCAGGGCAGCACTGGGGGGTTGCGTTGGGGACCTCAGGCTGTGTGTCCCTCCTTCCCTCAGTGGGTGCCAGAGCCCAGCCACCTGCATTCCCGCTGCCCCTTAATGCCTCGGTGCCCGTCCTGTCCCTAAGCAGGGGAGAAAGGGGCCATTGTTCAGGGGGTTGGGGGGAAGAGTGTGAGCACTGCAGGGCTGGAAAGGCTCCTTCTGCCCCCAGAGGCTGCAGGCAGCTGGAGGAGAGGGATCTGCACCCACATTTCCATTGGTCACGGATGCTCCTGGTCCAAGGGGGCTGCTGGGCCTCCAGAGCCGTGCACAGGGAGGCTGTTCCAGCACTGCTGGCAGTTTCCCACCCAGTGCCTGAGCACAGTCCTCCCCGAGAAAACCACATGCATACAGGACTCTTTTCAAGCTCAAATTTATTCCTGCAGGAGTCTCCCTTGTATGAGACACTTCCCACCCACCTTGCTTACACAGTAAACAAGCCACCTGCCAAGCAGCAGCGCTGCCTCAGTCCAGCACCTGCCCCGGGCAGCCCCTCCAGCCTGACCTGCCCTCCCTGAGCCCTGCTGGGATGCCCCAGGCTGGGCAGGGCGCTCGTGCCAGTGCTCAGCCTGTGCCCGCGGGGCAGCGAGTGCAAAGCCAGCCAGGTGCTAACTCTGGCCAGTCCCTCCTCCCACTGCACCTCAGGCAAAGGCAGGGCAGGGAGGAGAATAAATTAGAGAAAAGGCTAAAAAGGCCACTGGCATTTGCTGTAGCTGGAGGGCAGAGCAGCAGGGCGGGTTGCCGGGCACCCAGGGGGGCTCCTTGATTGCAGGGAGGAAAAAGCCCCGATTGCAGATGGTCCCGGAAAGCCACTGCCCTCCTCTCCCTCTCCCCCACAGGATGGATGTTCCTGTGCAGCCCCAGTGGCCCCCTCGCTCCCCTGAATGGTTTAAGGCACCGTATATGAGGAGGCAGGTAAAAACCTCCCGGAGCAGCCCCCGACACAGGCCCTGGAGGGGCAGGAAGCAGGGGGTGCTCCAGGTGAAGCAAAGTCCACTATAAATACATATAAATTCCACAAAATGTTTTCCTCTCTCCTGTCCATGAGTCTGGGCCTGAACTCAGGCTGCTTTGAGGAGTGTGTGTGGGGCAGCTGCTGGGGATGTGCTGCCTGAGGCAGGACAGAGGCAACTGGAGGGCTGCAGTCCTTTGCCAGGAGGTTTGGAAGCACTGGGAGGAGGTCAGGAGCAGTTCACCAATCCTCTGGGATAGCCAAGCAGATACAGGAGTGCCAAGAGGCCAGGAGGGATGTGTCAGGCTCTCCTGGGTCCCCAGCTCTGGGTGCTGCCCCAGAGGAGCAGAGGTCCTGGTTGAGTCAATGGGACAGGCGGCCCCATTCCTGTAGAGTCCCTTGCTCTGGATTTTTATTACACACCAAAAAAAAAAAAAAAAAAAAAAGAAAAAATAAAAGAAAAAGAAATAAAAAAGAAACTGAACCCCCAAGGTAAAAAACAAGTGCCAGCAACCAGAAGGTGCCTGAGCTGCTTGAGCTCTGTCCTGCCACAAGCTGCCTCTTCTCAGTCCGGAGCTGGGCTGTCCTTGCCCAGGCTTTGCTTCTGGCTGCTCCCAGCCTCCCTCTGCAGCCACCTCTTCACCTCCCTCTTGCATCTGGGGGTCCAAAGGGCTCTGAGGGGTGGCACTGGGGTCCCCAGGGAGGCAGCAGGGCTGGCTACATGCGGGAGGACGGGCTGGCCAGCTCGTAGAAGAGCAGGTAGGCATCGCTGCTGCGCACGTGGCTGGATGACATCGGGGTGACGCTGCAGAGACGGGAGGAGAGCTGTGAGAAACGGGCACAAGGCAGCAGGGCTCCCTGAGCAGGGGGGCCCTGCTCCCCCTGCCCCACTGTGACCCACAGCAGCCTCACCGGGAGTCGTTGAAGTTGTGCCACTCGCTGGACACGGGGCTCTTGCAGTAGGCTGTGTAGTGTCCCCCCATGGTGGTGCCCGAGTGGTTGGAGACGGCGTAGAGGTTGTAAACGGCGTGGTCTGTGGGGGGCAAAGGTGCTGCTCAGCCCTGCTGCCCACCCAGCGTGCCAGCACGGAGCTGGAGCCCCTGGACTCCGTGGCTCCCACCCCTCCTGCCTCTGCCCCCCACCACAGCTGTGACACCCTGGGGAGCACAAGGAACTCGGGAGTCACCAGGGGCTCAGGGCTGGACTGGAAAGACGCAGGGAATGGGACTCACTGCAGCTCTGTGAGGCGAATTCCCGGAGGTCCAGGTCCTTCAGCTGGAAGTTGACGAAGGTGGTGAGTTTGCTGCTTCGTATCCTGGCCTCTGAGAAGCGCTTCAGGTCTGGGGGGTCACGTCAAGGAGCCAAGGGACAGAGGGGAGCCCATGAAAACCCACCTGCAGCCCTCCCCAACATTCCCTATCCCCATCCCTCTGCCTGAAAGGATACGAAGCACCAGGATCTTGGGGAACTTTTGGATGCTGAATTTCTTCGTGCACCTTGTCCTGGCTTTGCAGCGACAACATGTCTGTGGGAGACAAACAGCACAAGCAGGAGGGTGAGGGCAGAGGTCAGTCCCACCAGGCACCAAGCCCACAGTCCTGGTAACACAGGCATGGGGGGAAGGCACCCACTCTGCCCCCAGGAAAGCCCCCCTGCTCTGTACCGGTTTCTCGTCCCCATCCAGCACATCCTCTTTGGTGAAGAGCCGGAGACAGTCCATGAGCGTCACCTCCCCATAGCCTTTCTGTGGGAGTACAGTGGGGGTCAGGGTCACGGAATGAGGGACAGGGGGTCCTGGGTCATTGGGGATCCCTCACCTTGGGGATGGGCAGGGACAGGTCCCAGAAGGGGTCGAAGGCTGTGGAACAGTAGCCGCACTCACTGCAGGTCAGCGAACTCTTCAGCTGCCCAACGAAGAGGTCTGGTGGGATGGGATAGAGTAGGGTGAGACCCCCAGTTCCCAACCCAGCTCCCAGGCCAGCCCTGCCCTCCTCTCCCCCCTGCTCTGCTCACCACTGATGCGGCTGTCCTCCCTCTCCTGGTACCTCCTCCACATCTGCCGGCTCTTCTCGTCGTCACTGCAAGGAATGGGGAGACACGGGGGGCTGAGCATGGCCTGGGGGATGCCAGCCCTGCCACCCAGCCTAGAGGAACCTGCGTGGTCACTGTCCCGAGGCTGGGCTTGCAGGCAGTGAGCTCATCTCATCCCTCCACCCCAGCTGGCACTCACGGGAGGTGGTCCAGGCTGTCTGTGCTGGCCCGGGGCCGCACCAGCACACGGTTCACCTCGCTGTGCAACCCGTCCAGGAGGAACCGCAGGAACTCCTGTGCATCCTGCTGGCTGCAAGACACGGGGCCTGGTGGGTGAGCAGAGGCAGAGGGGGCTCAGCTCCCCCACCACCCCTGCACCCACCCCCCTTACTTGTATCCGACAAAGCGTGGGGCGTATCTCTGGATCTGCGTCTTGAACTCGGAGGGGCTCACACTTTCGTTGGGGGATGAGGTCCAGAGCAGCTGCATCAGCTTTGCAAACTCTGCAGGCAGAGCAGCAGGTCAGCAGCATGGGGTGGCATGGCACTGCTGTGCCCCCCAGGACAGAGCTCAGCACCCCTCTCAGGGGTCCCTGGACCCAATCGTCCCACTGACTGGGCACCCTATGGCACAACACCTGCCCAGCAAGGCTGGGACAAGCAGCAGCCTCTGGGTGGGGGTCCCTCAGGATCTGGGGTGTCCCAGGGGGGTGAGGATGTGCTGCAGGGCTGTGCTGCAGGGCAGTCCCCAGGGCCGGGGATGGACAGTTACCTGACATGAGCGCCGTGCGCATGCGGCTGTTGTTGTTGAGGTCCCGCAGGTACTGGTTCTGCAGGCAGTAATCCCGCAGCTCCTTGGTGTTGCTCAGGCACTGCAGGATGGAGTTCATGAAGCACTGGGGGAGGCAGAAGAGAAAACCATGGCAACGGGAAGCAGAGGGAGGCAGGCGATGGCAGGGGGACACCCAGGGTGGGTGGGCAGAGGATGGGGATGGAGCAGTGCAGAGCAGGGGAAACTCTTCCTCCGGCAGCACCAGCAGGAGGGGGTGCACGGAGCTGCCAAGTGACAGTGGGTGCTGGAGGGTGAGACAATGCAGCAGGGCTCTCCCCTGCCCCACAGATGTGCATGGTGTGAGCTGGGGCCGTGGTGCCTGGGCACACACTCACCGTATTGCCGAGGTTCCGCAGCCCAGTCAGCCCCTGCACTGTCTTGGAGCTCTGCAGAGAGAGGGAACAAGGCTGGGACCGTGCCGCGCTGGCCATGCCTGTGGGCAGCCCAGTGAGGCCATGGTGCCACAGACAACCATATGGAGCAGGCCCTGAGTGCAGGCAGAGACCCCATCCCACTGTGACATCATGGGCAGAGCCAGCACCGCCACTGCTCTCTGGGCAAAGGACCTGGTGAGAAGACATGGCTGGCCTGCCCCATCCTGCCTGCCAGGCGGCTGCTGCTGGCCCAGGACAATGCACAGGGCTCAAAGTTCTCCCTGCCTGATGACACTGCTGCCCCTTGCCCTGGGCTGCAGGCCAGGCCAGCCACCCTGGCTGCCTCCACTGCCACCTCTGAGCCCCAGGACACTGGGGGATGGCAGAGCCCCGTGCCTGCCCCACACTGCAGGAGTAGCACAGTGCCCTGTCACTGCCCATCTTGTACCCTCCAAAACAGTCTGCACAAGCACAGTCCAGACTTTGGCACAGTTATTTTGCCGGATAAAGTCCACCTGGGAAAGTGCAAGCCCAGCCCTGCAGCAGTGAGCCCGGGGAGCAGGGCGTGCAGGGTCAGACTGCTGACAGTGCTTCCCAGATGATCAGGGTCTGAGGATCCTCGGGCAAACACCCCAGCTACCCACCCCAGGTTTGAGGAGGAGGATGAGGAGGAGAGGAGGGGAGTGGAGAGGAGGGGAGGGGGCCCAGCAGCTCTGAAATAGCAGCAGCTGGTGTGTGTGTGGGAGGTGCTGAGCACCCAGCCCTGACAGCAGCCCAAAATAACCCAGATCCAGTTACACGTGCTCCTTAGCGACGGCGCAGGCATCACCCACCGCAGTGGGGACGGGCATCAGAGGGGACTGGGCCACCCTGTCAGGGCAGACGTGGCTCTGCTGGACTGGCTATGTACCCTGCATGCCCTGGCAGTGCCCTGTGGTGCCCTGTGGTGTCCAGATGTGGTTGAGCACAGACCTCACTGCCAGCGAGTGGCTGTCCAAAATTGCCAAGCAATCCCCTCTGCTTCTCCCCAGGCAGGTTTGGTCGGGCAGGGGCTGCCAGCACTCTGTGATGGGTCAGTGCCACACCATGGCTGGAGGAGCTGGCGTGGCTCTGGCCCACAAGCAGACAGGGCCAGGCAGACAGCAGGAGAGGTGGGTCTGTCTCCCAACAGCCTACATCACTTGAAGGGTCTGACCCTGTGAGAGGTTGCTGCTCATGTTCCCATGTCTATCACAGGGAAGGTCACGGTGCCAGGGGTGAGCAGTAACCCCTGAGAGCTGCCTCGGTGTGCCCCAGCCATCCCCACCAGGACGTTGCTTATCCAGTTGCCCTTGTTGAGCAGCTCCTGCCTGTGTGCCAGGAGGGACCGGGCTGTCCCAAAAATGTAGGTGCAAACCTGCCCACAGTGCTGGCATTCCCCAGCAGCCAGGACCTGGGCTGTCCTCCCAGAGCCTGGAACAACCCCAAGGGAGGGCTGGAGCTGCAGTGGTGGGGGGTCAGGTACTCCCAAACCATGGCACAAGCCTGTGTGCACCGAGGTGATATTTCCCAGCCTGGATTTCCCTCCCCTGGGTGACTCAACTCCGGCTAATCCCCCTCTCCCGTACAGGGCTTTATCTAGGACACGACATGCTCAGAGGCGCTGAAGGAGAGCTGGCTCACGCGGCGCGGCTGGGGAGTCCCCGAGGCTGCACTGCAGGACGGGGACAAGGGACAGGGGATGGGGACAAGGGACACGATCCGCACTGTCCTGCCCCATCCAGGTCCGCATGCCCCGTGCCTGTTGGGACAGCAGGAGAGCCGGAGCAGCCAGACTTACATAAGTGCCCAGCCTCTGCCCTCCCTGCCCCTTGCTCTGCCATGCCCGCAGGGGATGGCACTGTAGCTCCAGGGACACTGTTCAGTCCGGTGACACCGCCAAGGGGCCAGCGTGGCCAGCAGACCCTTCCTTATGGTGGGCAGGCTGGGACAGAGGGACCCGGCCAAGGTCACCACAAGGGCAGGGCTGGGAGAGGAACCCAGGTGTCCTGACACGTGCGTTCACCTGCTCCCTGCCACCCTGCGGGACAGCGGGACACGCCGTCTCCACTGCCAGCCAGGGCAACCACCCACCCCCGGCACCCCATCCTCGGGCACGGGGGCTGCCACAGGGCACCCCACGCTCCCCGGCGAGGGCAGCGGGTGCCCCCTCCTCTGACCCCAAGCCCGAGGGGCCGGGGCTGCGGGCAGCTCGTACCTTGGTCTTGTTGAGGACGAGCCCGACGAAGGTGGAGACCAGCAGGGACCCTGGCATGGAGGCGCGGGGCCGCAGGTCCTTGTGAAGGTCGGGGAGCGCGGGGGGCTCCTCGGGCAGTGTCACCGTGTAGGAGTCCCTCATGGTGGCCCCGTCGGGCACGGCAGCACGGCGGGGACCCGCCGCGGGCAGCGGGGTGCCAGGGGGTGGGGGTGCAGGGTAGGCACCCCTCGCCCGTGGCCAGCTGGAGCCGGGGGCGCGGGGTCAGGCGCGGAGCCCCCCGTGCTGGGCGTGCGGTGCCGGAGCCGGTGCCGGCTGCGGGGCTGACGGCACCTGAGAGGCTCTGACATCAGATGGGTGGGGACGCGGCAGCCGGGGCTCGGTGACGGGCTCGGTGACGGCTCGGTGACGGCCAGCCCCCGCGCACCGCGTGGTACAGCGCGCCGGGAGACAGGGGGGCCCGCGAGGGGCGGCTGTGCCCGGGGGGACACGGCCCCGGGGGGCTCGAGAGGGATGCGGTGCCCCCTCCACCCCTCTTTGAGCGGGGCTACCTGCGCTCCCGCACCCCAACACCAGCAGCGAGCGGGGCACTGGGGCATTTGGGCAAAGCGGCAGCCCGAGGAGCGCCTGCTCTCCCCCCCAGTGCTCCCCCATGCTCCCTGCTCCGCGTTCCCGGCGCTGATGGCACCGGCTGTTCGGCCCCGGGCACGCCGTGCTCTGGGCAGGCACTGGGCACAGAGCGGGGTTGCCCAGCCGGGGGATTCGCTCGCCAAAACTGAGTCGGTAACACAGGCACAGTCCCGTGGGTGCACGTACCCATAGAGGGACTGTCAGAGCGGGTTGTGGGGCTCCTGGGCATGTGCCTCCCCTGGCAGGGCCAGTGCCAGTGTCCCAGGCAGTGACATTTTGGGGGGACCCTTCTCCTTGGGGGATGCATTGGCGCTGAGCTCAGAGGGTGTTTTAGTGCCTTGTGCTGGGGAAAAAACTTCCCTCAAATCCTACGTGGAGCAAAGACCCCACCTGGCGTCTCCCCTCGGTAAACTGAGGCACGGCACGGGCAGGGCTCCAGCTCTTCTGCAGCAAGGGCAGATGCGGAGGCTGGCAGGGAGCCCAGGTGTCCTGCGTCCTAGTGCTGCGTCTGCCTGTGCTTCACCCCTGTGACCGCAGCAGGACGAGTGGCGGAGCCGGGCGCCCGCTGTGCGTGCCCAGGTGTCCTACAGCCCGCTCGGGGAAATTTCCATGGGCCACCGAGGCAGCGAGCGCGGCTGGGCTGCTCGGACACAGCCAGAGCTTCGAGCCTCACCGAGAGGGCTGGGGGCACCAAGCAGAGCCTGCTTTGCCCCCCTGCTAGCCCCCCAAACACCCCATCCAGAGGCAGGGGCTGGTGAATCCTGCTGGCTGCAGATGCAGCCTCCCCCTGTCCGTGGTGGAGCTCGGCACAGGCAGCCGAGGGGCTGACTGGGGAGGAGGGGGGGAGGGAGGGAGACTATTTTTGGCACCAGCAAAAAATATCTGAGGAGGCATCTTGCAGCGTTACTCATCTGCAGGGCCAGGGCTTTTTGCATCACAACAGGATGCCTGTCGTAATGCCGGGCCCGCGCGTGCTCACATGTGTGTGTACATGTACACACCGTGCCGTGTGTACACCGTACACATGTGGGGACACGGTGTGCACGCCTGGGGGCACACACCCCACTGGGGCTGTCCTGCAGCGTGGGTGTCCTGCAGCTCTCCCACAGCCCCCACACGGCACAGCCTTGGCCCCGGGGCCGTGGCACAGCTCCCTGAGATCCAGAGCCAGGGTGGGTATCCTTGGCAGCCCAGGTGGTATCCCAGGGGCAGGATCAGCCCCGGTGCACAGTGCAGGGTGCAGGTCCAGCACTCCCCATGGGGATACACCGTGCCAGCAGAGCCGGCTCCATGGCAGGAGGGTGACGTTCGTCCACATCCCATGTTGAACCTCGTGCCCTGGTGTCATGGGGTGCCCTGGATCAGGGACCAAATTCCCTCCAAGCCAGAGAGTGGCATGCAGGCTCTGAGGGCCAGGCTGGAGTGGGAAAGGGAATGGGACATCTGGTGGGATGGCACCACCCAGAGCCAGGTCCATGCCCTCAGCCGTCCCCTCTGCAGCAGTGACCTTCTGCCGCGGGCAGAGGTTGCCACAGGCCCGGTTGGCACCGCAGTGGCAGGCAGGGCTGGGGCTGGCTGCGGGCCAGGGACGTCAGCTGCTCAGGATGGGACTGCGGAGAGCTGCCGGCGGTTTTGTGGGTGGCTCTGGCCTCCTGACCCTGTGTACACCCAGGGTGGTTAATGGGGCGGCACAGCCCCAGTCCTGCCCCTCTCCAGCCTGCCCTTCCCAGGAGCCAGCATGGCCCCAGCAACTCTGCAGCTGCACCTCCCTTTGCCCCGTGGGGTGGTAAACTGAGGCACAAAGTGATGGCGTGGGCAGGGACAAAGGCAGGCACCCTCACCTGCTGGCTGCAAACCCCTCTGCACGGTGGTTTGTAGACACAGGAGGCAGCTGGAGAATAAGGGAAGGCAGGAGGCACTGAGCCAGCCCTGCTGTACCCTGGCTCTGTCAGGAGTGGGTGCTGCTGGCACTGCCCTCTGGGCTGGGTAATGGGGCAGAACCGATGGCAGCAGCGGGGCTGAACATGTGCCTGTTTCCGGCTCCTGGCACGACCGCAGGCACCCAACTCTGTTTTACGATCGGTACTTTTGCTTGGGAAAGGGAGGGAAAAAGGCAGAGCAGTGGAAAATAGCAGGTGTGCCCATCAAAGCACCAAGGAAACCTAAGCCAGTGTGGCTGACCCAGCCTGACCTGGCATGGCTGGCTGTCCCAGTGCCACCTCTGCCACTCACCAGCCCAGGCTATGTTCATATGCAGACCAAAGGAAGGGCTAAAGTTTGGGAGTAACACAGACCCTGCTGCCCCGTGGGCATCCCATGGCAGCAGGATGGCACCCACATCACAGTGGTGTGTGGGCATCTGGGCTGGGGACCCTTCCCTAGCAGTGGGCTTTCCAGAGTGCCCAGGGCTGACAGCAGCCACTGGATCCTCCCTTGGTCCCCTCTGCCAGGGCCTGGTGTGGGAGTGAGAGGCAGGAATTCCCTTTCCACAGCACTGATCCTCCACTCTCACAGCTGCCCAACCTGCTTCCTCTCCCAGGGCTGGGGGCCATGGATGAAGGAGGTGGGCTCAGGGAGTCCCTCACCAGGGAAGGCGCTGCTGGCACTGCAGGTGCAGATGGTTCTGTGGTGGAAGTGGCACAGAAAGGGATGTGGGGGCACTGGCTGCAAAGGGAAAGAGATTCCTGTCCTGCTCCCAGGGAAGCAGAAAAGAATCTCCCAGCACTTTTCCTTGCAGTTTGGTGGATGATGGTGGGAAGCAAAGGGCAGGTCAGACCCTGGGCTGGGGCAGATCAGACTCCACCACAGGTGGATGGAAAGAAAGTGGGAGACAACGCAAGCAGAGCCTGACCAGATCTTGGAAGGAAACCTGAGTGGAAAATTACCAGGCTGCTCCCCTGTGCACCCGAGCTGGGCTGTGTGTGTGACTCCTGCTCTCGGCCCACGCTGGGGCTCTGGGGACATGCAGCACTGACAGGTACCTGGGGCACAGAGTGCCTGTCACCCTGTGTGACACCCTGTCTGCCCAGAGCAGCACTGCCACGGGGAACCTGCTGCTGCCACAGGGGCTGGGGCACAGGGCCCTGAGATGGCAGACACAGATCGTGCCAGGAAACTGGCATCACTGGGCATCAGTGAGAAATCTGGCTGGCAGCTGGGCACCGAGTCATTGTGGCAGAGCCAGCACCAGCCAAACCAGCAATCCCAGCAGGGTGAGTGCACAGCCTGGTCGTGTCACCTTCCCCAGCTGGGATGAGGCAGCAGGAACCCCCTCCTCGGCCCTGAACTGGGCCGGGGCCGTCACCCACTGGTCATGCACACACAGAGAAAAGTGCAGTGGGCACAATCCTGCCAGGACATGGGCACCCTCAGCCACGGGGTGAGGTTTGCTCCCAGCTTGCAGACAGCGAGCACAGCCTCTCAGAGGGCACGGCCACCTCAGCAGCTCCAGCCTGGGGCTGCTGCGCCAACAAGGGCATCTCAGACGCAGAAACTGAGGCACGGAGCAGCACGCTGAGATTCCCAGGCAAAGCACCAGAGCTCGGCACAACCACGGACCATGGACCCACCCCACAGCACAGCTCTGTCCCCCACCCCCAGCCAGCACCACATACCGTGGGGTCCTGGGCGGGCACGTCGCAGGGGTCATCGCTCCTCTCGTAGGGCTGGGTGGCAGAGCGTGTGCCCGAGGGTGGCAGGGCAGAGCCCAGTGTGGGCTCAGAGGGGCTGAGGTGGTCAGCAGAGAGGCTGCCGTGGTTGCTTCTTCTCCCGTAGCTCTCCAGGTACCCACGGACATAGTCAGAGCGAGTGGCAGCCTGGTAGAGCCCCTGCAGGGCACCGGGCTCCTGCCGGCCGCGGGCACCGTAGGCGCTGTCCGAGGTGTGCAGCCCCGCGAACTCCCGCGCCAGGTCCGAGTGGCTGACGGATTTGTGGCGGCTGAGCGGCGCTGCGGAGGACAGGTAACCCGTGGGGCTGGTGGGGGACCCTGCGAAGGTGTAACAGGCCCCTCCGCTGAGCCCCCCGCCGGGCGGGCGCGGTTGGGCGCGGAGGTACGAGGGGCTCAGGCGGATGGCGGGGTCGGGATACAACGACAGGCGGCCGCTGTCGTAGCCGCTGGTCGGGGACAGCCCCGCGGGGTGGTAGCGGGGCGAGCCCAGGTAGCTGGCTTTGAAGCCGATTTTGTCACTGTCTGCGTAGGACAAGGTGGATCCATAGGAGGTGTAGGAGCTGTACCCGCTGGGCACTTTGGTGTAGGTGGTCTCGGCGTAGCGGGAGGAGTCGACGTAGCGCTTCAGCGTGGAGGAGAGCTGGGACATGCTGCAGGCTGGGGCTCAGCGCGCTCTCCTGGAGGCATCGACTGCAAGAGAAGAGCCCAAGGCTGAGCTTCCACACACTGTGGTCAGCACAACTGGGTGCCAACCACCAGCACCCACCCAGAAGCCCACTGTCCGGGGGTAGGCTGGGAGAGGCATGAGGGTGACAGAGGGAACCCAGGTGGTAAAGGGTGCTGTGGGGTACAGTGTTCATGCCTCCTGCCACCTGCCAGAGTTCCTGAAGAAGCCTGTGACAGCAGGACTCAGCTGGCACTGCCACCCATGTGCCCTCAGGCACCTCATAACACAGCAGGAAGCCTCAGGGCACAGCCAGACGCACCCAGTGTCTCAGAATACACAGTCACCAAAGGCAAGGGACTGCAGTAGTCATGTCTGCTCCAGCCCTGGCATCTCTGCCACACTGTCCCATGGATGTCCCTCTCTAGAGGCTGGAGAGATGTCCCCAGTGTCTCCTCCAGATGGGAGGCAGTTGCCTGGTCACTTAGGCCCAGCTCTGTCTGAAAGAGGCAGGAGGGATGGACTAAGCCAGCCAGCCCAGCCCCTTCCCCTGGTTATTCAGGGCTGTCTGGAGCTGGAGGAAAGTTTGCCCTCAGCACCCACGCTGTCAGGCTGTCAGCTGGTTCCCTACCTGTCCTGGGGCTGTGGGTGGCACCTGGGATGGCAGGACCCGAGCTGAGCTCCTCTGTCCTGCTGGTTCTGGCACTCGACTGCCCCGGTGCCTGGTGTCCCTTCCCTGGTAGGACAGTGGCTCGTGTGGCTCCGAGAGTCTCCAGTCACCCGGGAGATGACCCTGATTCACAGGTTTTTCCCAGCCCAGCTGGGGCGGGCTCTGGCCCCGCTCCAAGCCAGGAGGTGACGGAGCCTGTGCCTGGCCCGTCCCTGGCACAGCCCCGGCAGCACGCAGGGTGCATCCAGGATTCGGGGTGGGCACTGAAATCCGGCAGCTGGATCCCTGCCTGACTCTACGGGGACCCAGGCTCCTGCTCAGAATCCTGGAGACTGACCCCAGAGCGGAAATGCCCCGGGACTGCTTTTAGGAGAGGGTGGTGAGGAGCACCCGTGGGCTCCTGGCAGACAGCCTGGCTTTCCAGCCACTCAGCTGCATCCCAGGTGCTGTTGTTATTGCCCAGAGAACCACATCCCACAGTGGAGAGGGAAATATTTACAAGCAGGAGCAAGGTGGAGCACACAGACCTGTTTGGGAACAGAGGCTGAAGGGTGAATAACCTGCTCCCAGGCAAGGACTCCACGAAACACCCAGCTCCTCCCAGCCAGGCTGGGGCTGCCCTCACCAGGAGTGAGGGCCCAGGAGAGGTTTTGCCAGTCAGGATTTGACATGGACAGTGAGGGAATTCTGCTTGGAGGGATGTGGGACCCCAGCCAAGAGACTGGCACTCTCTGCCAGTGCCAGAATGAGCATGACAGAGCCCCTCAGCTCCATGTGCTCGTGCCTGGCTGCCTGCCCTGCTGGGCCATGGAGCAGCCTGGCACAGGACCCTGTCTGGGCTATCCCTGATCCTTGTCTCCCTCACCAGCAGAGATGATCTGGGCTTGGGACAGGTGCCTCAAGTGCTGAAATACCCTCATGCCATCACCCACTGCCAGCAGTGCCTGTGGCCTCTGACAGCACCCTGTGCCTTCACCCACTGCTCCTGATCACCCACCATTGCTCACCATCTGCCACTGTGCTGTGCCATCACTGACACTGGCAGCACCAGGAGAGCCTCCAGTTTGGAAGCAGGAGGGCAGCAGGTGCTCTCTGGCAGCTGAACATATTTCCAGAGGACACCATGTGCCCTGGGGATGTGGGGGAGCTGATGGAGGGATGGGAGCAGGAGCCAGGGCCAGGCATGGCAGCTACCCCATGTCTTGGGAAAAGAGATCTTACCATGGAGGAATGCCACATCTGCTAGGACTGCCTGTGCTGCCGAGTCCCCGTGTCACATCCGAGCGGACCCCAGGGCAGAGGGAGAGCGGAGTGTGCCAGGAGCCAGAGGAGCTGATGAGGTGTGAGAACACCCCGGTTCCTCCCAGTGCTTCCTGGGCTCTGGCCCCTCCCTGCCCGTCATAGTGCTGAGCTCTCCTGGTGCCTGGAAAAGCCCTGGGGCTGGCACGGCTGAGTCAGGTCTCCTGCACCCTCATCATCCTCCCGGGGTGTCAGGAGAAGCTGAGGCACAGGAATGTCCGGTCTGCACTCACGTGGCCAGGCAGGAGCCCGTGCCAGGACATGGGAGCAGGACACCATGGGACTGCTCCAAGTGCTTGGGAGTCCTGTCCTGGCCTCCAGTTCCACCAGCCTTCCCAGTGGGAAGCTCAGCTCAAAGCAGGCAGGCAAACCCTTCACTCTGGAGGAGGAGCAGAAACACTGCTCCATTGCCAGCTGCTGTCCTGCCTGTGCTCGGTGGCAGCTGTCCCCTCTGTCCTCCTGCCTGTGCCTGGTGACTGCTGTCCCCCTCAGTGGCCACAGAGCCCCAGAGCAGGCTCAGCTCAGCTTACACAGCGCTGGCTCCATCCAAGGTGTCACAGCACAGTTGCTTCTCACTTACACAGACTTGGAGCTGTGTCCCCTGCACCCTGAGACACAATGTCCCAGCCTGGAGGTTACATGGGAACTCCCAGCAGTGGCAGAGAGGGAACCCTGTGGGAGTACTTTACATGCTCCAGTTAGGGATGGAGGGGCTCCGTGTCCAGCTGAGAGTGGCAGAGGAGTGGGACAGCCTCCTGCCCATCCTCTGAGGGGCACAAGGCAAAGGATCCCTCTGGGTATCCATCTCTCTCTAGGGAGAGTGGCCCTGAGCAGCCCTGAGTGGAATGTGCCACAAAACTTTTGCTCCCTGCAAGGGGCTGGAGTCATCCTGGTCACCCCAGTGACCCTCTCACAGCCCTGTCCCAGCACTTGGGGAGAAGCCACCCCAGCTCCAGTGGTGCTCCCCCCATCTCCCCTCACAGCCTCCAGAACGATGGGCCCTGTCCAAGGTGACCCACACAGCTGGGGCCAGCCTGGTCAGGGCCCTTCCTTCCCCCACCAGCCTCTGGGCCTGAGAACCCTCCAGCCTCACACCCCACGTGCTGGCCGGGAGTCACCGCTCCGGACTCACTCCGTGCTGCTGACACATCCCCATCCAACCTGCTACTCACCCCTCCCGGGCCAGCCCCCCAGGCAGCAGAAGCCCAGACCCACTGGGAACCTTGACGTAAGACCCAGGGCATGATGTGTTAATTGCTTTGAGGTCTGTGGTTGGGAAAAAAAAAAAGGAAGGGACCCCTGGGCACGCGGCTCTGCCCTTGCTGGGGAACAAGGAGGCTGCCAGGAAGCTGCCAAGGTTTTCTGAGTAACTCTGAACCTGGAGAGAAACCTCTGCCCCGTGGTTTTGTGCAGCTGAAGGAAGAGGGGGGGTAGTTTTGTCTGTCTCTGAGACCCCCTCCACAGGGCGGTGTCCCCACAGCACCCCCTCCACTCACCTGTGCTGGTCGGGGGCACGGCGAGGGATGAACAGCTGGGCATGTGGCGATGCCCACGGGGCTGATCCTGCCTCCTTGGGAAGCTCCCCCTGGCACCGGAGCTGGGCGATGTGGAGCTGGTCAGCAGCCGAGCCCTCGGAAGGGGACAGGGCACCCCCAGGCCAGCCCCTCTACCCCGAGATAGAGCTCCGTGGCTGGAGGGGGCCGAGCCCAGAGGGCTGTGGGGCCACGTAAAAAACGCCACCGCAGAAATTCAGGGCTCAGGTTACCGACCAGATAAATATAGTGTCTTTATCTGACCTCACAGGGCGCTGAAATGCTCCTCTCGCATTCCAGCTTGGGGAGGCTTAAAGGGGACGTGAACACGAGGGGCTGGTGGCTCACGGCAAGGGCTGTGCTGGGAGGGGAGGCTGCGGGGGCAGCCCGGGCTGTGGGCATGAGGGATGCCCCAGGGTAAGTGTGAGGAAGGGAGCACTCTGGGGAGGGGCATGGAGGTCCAAGAGGGAAAGGGTAGATGAAGGGTTAAGAGAGAGAGAGCAGGGTGGGACACTGCTCGGTGTCAGACGAATGGTGTGCCCGTGCTGACGGTGAGGTCTGGAGTAGCGCATCAGGGTGAGGGCAGGGCTTGGTCTGGGGTTTGCCCCCCTTAGGGCAAGCCAGAGGGAGAAGAGCCACTGAGGCTGCAGCAAAGGTGGGCACTGGGCAGCTGCAGTGTCGTGGCCGTTCCTCGTGGACCCATAGGGACACCAGGACACCCACCCAGCAGCGCTCCCCGACGCCCGACCCGCCCAGGGAACGCTGGCACCTGCGCGGCCCTGACTCAGCGAGAACCTGCTGGGGATAATGAGCAGGGAGGTAATTACGGTGGCATCTCCCTCTGTCCCGCCTGGCTCCAGCCCCGAAACAGGGAGGGACCCGCGAGGGAGGGACGCGTCTGGGCGGCATCGGGGAGGCTGCACGGGGTCACCAATGGTGTTAGGGGGTGGTGGCCGAGCCCTGCTCCCACCTGAGGGTGAGCTGTCCCACAGGTCCTGGTGCCAGGGTGGCATTGTGACCCTGTGCAAGGAGCAGTGGCTGCTCCAGAGGACACGGGAGCCCATGGCAGTCCCACAGGCAGCATGAGGGCACAGGGGCACCAGCAGGACACTGGTGTGACTGGCACAGGATTTTTGGGACATGAATACCCAGCCCTGCTCCCATGTGTCCTCTCAGCCTGGCAATTCCCACCCAGGAGGATGGATGGACCAGGACCAGACCTGGGATCCCCTACTTTGCCTCTCTGCTGGCAGAGGAGGAAGGGGCCTCTGGGATGGAGCTGGGGGGATAGGGACAGGTATGGGAATGGGGCAAAGGGTCTGGGCACAGGGGTCAGTGCTCCAGATGGGCAGAAGGGGGTAATCCTCCCCAGGGAAGGCGAGTCTTGTCCCCCTGTCTGCTTCTCTCCTGCAGGGATTGGGGTGCTGGAAGCCTGGTTGAGGCTGCCCTGGGGTGCTGTACCCCTCAGCTGGGATGCTGGGGGCACAGGCTCCCTGCCCTGGGTACAGGCTGCAGCCCAGCCCCACCACAGCCCTTCATCCCACCGCTGCACACACGGTCGCCCGAGGCTCCAACACACAACCTAGGAAGGGTTTTATTGTGCAGACAGAGGAACACTCCTGGAGGATAGTTGTGGGTTTTTTTGTTGTTGTTGTTGCTTTTCATAGGGTTCTTTTTTTTCTTTGTTCTTTTTCCCCTTTAACAGAATTTCTCTGACAACAAGCTGTGGAAACAACTACAAATGTTCACAAAAAAATGAAGACTTGAGACGCGTCCGCGCTCTGCCACTGGGCCCTGTGCCCGCCCCGGCGCTCACCAGCACGCCCAGGGGGCTGGGCACAGCCAGACCTCAGCTCTACACGGCCTCAGCAGCACTAGACAGCAAGCAAGCAGGCAAGGGTGGGACGGACACGGGGGTAGGAGGCAGCTGGCGGTGTCTGGAGAGGAGCAAGGAGTGGGAGCAGCTGCTGCCAATTGCTCTACTTCGTGGTGGCACAGCCCAGGCAGCTCAGCAGCGCTGGGGTTCACCTGTGGATGAGGATGCTCCTGCCTGCATCCTCCCCTCCCTCTGCTCTCCCCTGGGAGGCTCCTGGGGTCCCCTGGCCACACCCACCCTGGTCTGTGCTGGGAATCCCTGTCCCTGCTCTTGCCAGCCCCGGGATCATCTGACTTTACTGAGGTGGTGGACGAGAGCTGGGCTGCCCTTCGGTCCTTTTCTGCTCTTAAGTGGAGGCAGGGAAATGCTGGAAGGGAGGAGGGAGAAGGGAGGGGACACACGTGCTCCTGCCAGGAGCATGGTGGGACTGGAAGACTGCTGAGCCTACCCATGGGCAAGGATTCGGGACCCAAGTTGTTTTCTTGGGCAAGACAAGGTGACAGTGCAGAGGAGTCCCTGCAGGGTCACACTCCTCCCCACCAGTCTGGATGCAGCTCTGGGGGCCTTGGGGAGGGCAGTGGAGGTGAGGGCAGGGCTGTGTCTAGCTCAGAGAGGCTCTGCTTGCCTCCACTGCAGCGGGCGCTGGCAGAAACTCTCTCGTCACAGCTAAGGGCTGGTCCCTGGGGAGAGCAAGTGGTGGCTCTGGCTCGGGCAGCCCAAAGGTACCAGATGGTGTCTGGAGGAGGCCTCACTTCCAGCTCAGCTGTAAGAAACAGATTAGGAAAAACTTGTTGCCAAAGCACATTTGCAGTGAACCTGCTCCCAGAGCCTCAGAGGAGCCCTAAGGAGGCAGGGGGGGTTCACAGGTGCCTCTGAGATCTGCTCTTTTTCCTCCCAGCTTGGCCAGGCTCAGCATCCCTGGGCTGCCCTTTCTCCTCCTCCCAGCTTGCTCTGAGACAGGATTTGCCTCATGCCCACTCCCAAGCGTGGCATTTCGGGGTGACTCAGGGTGAGGAGCAGGATGAGGAATCAGTCACCTGGCTGGCAGGCAGGGCAGGTGGGGGCACCAAGAGCCCCATCACCTCCAGGGGCTGTGGGCACCGCAGCAAGCACGGGGACCCTCCACACGCTCTCACATCATCCCTCTCTCTTACCTGCCAATCCAGCTGAGAACAGGCAAACCCCCAAAGTTAAAGGGATGGGATAAGCGAGGCTGAGGCTCCAGTGCTCCCAGCAAGAGCAAAACCAGCCAGGCTGTGGAGCGGGGAGGCTCCATGGGAGAAGCAACGCTGCCTAGCAGAGCCCACCATGCTTCGGCGCGGGGCGTGTGTGCGTGGGATGGCCTCGGCACAGGGCGGCGCTAGCGTTAGATATACGGCTATATAGAGATAACACAGAGAGGTTGCACGGCTTCCAGACGCTTCAGCTTCTCTTTTTCCAAGGGCTGCGACCTGGCGGGGGAGGAGGGTTTGCTGGGGTGCTCGATGTGTGCGTGTGTGTGTGTGTGTGTGAGTGTGTGCGAGGTGCTTTTCCTCTCACAGGGACACGAAGTCCACGGCTTGCAGGAGAGGCAGGGAAAGGAGAAGCAGCAGGAGCCACGAGGTATTCTGGATCAAGAGGCTGAAGCCGGCACATTTCTCCAGTTTGTCTGTGAGGAGAAGGAATGGGGAGGGAGAGAAGAGCTGCCATGAAATGCCTGGGAGCAGGGCTCAGGCTGGGTGTTATAATGGTGCTGGGGCACAGCTTCCTGCCTTTTTATCTGTCACAGAAATGCAGCAAGTCCCATCCCCACCCCTTGCCTGTTCCCTCCCACCACGTAGCAGCAAAGGTTTTGGGGAGCCTGAGAAGCATAACCCTGCCTGTGCCTGACTGAGGTGACAAGGGCATGGGCACCAGCTGAGACAAAGGGCTCTGCAAGAGGAGGACTGCTCCTGTGGGACACAGGTGTGGAAAATCTCCACTGTCACCTCTGTGAGAGGTGATGTACCTGAGGTGGAACCCAAGAAAGGCAGAAAAAGCAGTCTCAGATGGGGCAGAAGGAGCCCATCTCTGGGGCTGACTACTCTGCTTGCTAGTAGGAAGGGCATCTAAGGGTTGGGAAACATTTATGGGGATTGTGAAGGGTTTGGGTGTTTTCCTTTCCCTGCTGGCCCTGCCTAGCCAAGGAGAGGGAGAAAAGGAGAGGCCAAAGGATGAGCAGATGGCACTGCCCACCTCACCTTTGATGACAGTGATGTTCCGTATCTGGTTGCCGGTGTAGTCGTTGGTGGCCTTCAGCTCGCACATGTAGACACCCTCATCGCTGGTGGTGAAGCTCTGCAGGTGGAGGCACACCAGGTTCCTGTGCATGGTGACGTTGGCCCGGCTCCGGTAGATGTTCTCAGAGACGCTGATGGTGCTGTGGATGACGTGCTTCCTGTTGTCCTTGGTGATGCTGAACTCGTAGGTCAGGGGGTTGCTGGTTTTGTTCTCATAGTGACAGTCCACGCGCAGGTTCTGGCCCAGCAGGCAGGCACTCAGGTCCTTGATCATCTGGCAGTGGGCAGCCTGGAGGACTGGGACAGAGGCAGGAGGGGGTTGGACAGGGAGCAGCGAGCTCTGGGGGTGCTCCTGCAGCCTCCAGGCCCTGGGCTGGCTGCTCTGGGCCGAGGGAGCAGGGAGGGGTGTGTGCTGCCAGCTGTACCTGTCAGGATGACAGCGATGCCGACGGTGGGGTTCATCTTGTCACTGAGGTGCCCCGTGGGGGCTGTGTCTGAGAGGGAAGCCTGGGCAGGGGGAGAGAGAGGCAGTTAGCCAGGCCATTGCCCTGGCACATGGATGTGGCCACTCCATGGTGCAGGCATGGCACAGGTGGGCAGGCTGCCCTTCTTGCACCAGTGATGCTCTACAGCCTCCTCCTCCTCACGATGCCGGTTCACTGCACAGAGACAGGCTGGCACTGCAGTGAGCCGGGGAATCAGGCACTGTGTGTAATGCCGTATCCATGCTCTCTTTTTCCTGTTCAGATCCCCCCAGCAGACCTTCAGTGGGTGTGACACAGATCTGCAGCAAGGCCTGCCTGTGCTGCCTTCTCCCCCCTTCTGTCCCGTGCCCATCCAAGGTTGGAGCAGGAGAATTGATGCCCCCTGGTGCCTGCACACCTTATCCAGAGGTCTGTGACTCACGGCGAGGGGGATTCCAGGTGAGGGACCCTCTCCTGGCACCGGCGGGTGCCTGCCCTGCCAGCCCCGCTGCAGCTCCAGTGGGTGAGCTCAGCAAGGATGAGTCACAGCGATGCAGTGGAGGGAAAGGGGCCAAGAGCAGGGAGCAGGAGGGACACAGCAGCTGGACAGGGAGCCAAGACTGCTGAAGGATGGCACCGACTTCCCAGGAGCTGAGCTGAGCCTGCCTGACCATGAGGTGGAAGGGATTTGTGTGGCAACATCTACCCTCTGGGTCCCTGCCCAGTGCCTGTCTCCGTCCAGGATGTGTGTGTGGGTAAGGGACCCATGGATGTGTCCTCAAAACACCAGGGCTGCTGATTCCAACCAGCCCAATTCAGCCACGAGGAAACAATTACAGGTTTGCAGCCCGGCCAAGCCACCGCATGGGGAATCCAGCTGCAGATATGCGGAATGGAGGGAGAGGGTGGGGGAGGCTGAAGGACACCCCAAGCGCTCTGCAGTCACTGCTCCAGGCTGGGTTGTGGGGCCAGGTCCAAGAGGGGGAGATGAATCACCAGGCTGGAAGAGGGGACAGCAGTCCCTCAGATTGTTTCCTCTGAGCTTGGCTAAGCATCCAGAGAAGATCCGGGAATTGCGTGCATCGCAGCCAGTTGGATTTTATTTAGCAATTATTGGGTCTTTCATATAACACTCAAGGAGGAAATACCAAACCCGTTTGCTCACTCTGAAGCTCTGAAAAATCTCTTTCTCCACAACCCCAAACCCTGGCCAGGAAGAGAAATTCCATTCTGTTTGGTCTTGACAAACAAGAGGTTGCAAATGGGGGCAAAGGTATGTTGGAGGAGACAACTTGAGTCTCCTCTGGGTTCCTAGAAACTGTCCCCCATCCCTTGCTTTCCCATCCAACCTGCTCCTTTTTGAATGTCCTGAGACACTATCTAGGTCACAGTCAGGCTTTCCTCCAGAAGATCAGTGCAAATAAGCTCTCAGAGAAAGAGTCTTCTTTCCATTTTATGTCCCAAAGCACTCAGATCTTCCAGGCTCTGGTTTCATGAGCCCTTGGACCCTTCCCATCCTCCTGGCAGCTGTGCCAGGAGCAGAGCTATCCAGCTAACTCTAACTCCCGCATGATCCCAAGGGTTTGCTGGAGGGACAGGGCTCAGGAGGATGAGAACAGTGGAGGGACTCTTGCAGGGTAAAGCTTCCCGGCACAACCTCCGACTGCTCAGGTTCGCACCACGGTGGTACTTACCCAACCACCGCTGTGCCACCACCGTGACAGGCTAAGGGCGACAAACGAGCGGCGGGGATGGGGATGGGGATGCAGAGCCGGACTGATGGGCTGGAAGCTCCCAGGACCCGCAGGAACCGCGCCTGGGGGTGCACGGGGACCCCACGGGTGCGGCGCGCAGGGAAGAGCGAGGCAGGCGATGCCTGCGAGGGGCAGGAGGGCTCGGGGGGCGGAGGGGTCGAGCTCGCCCCTCCTGCAGCAGCGCGTGGCGGGAGCGCGGCTGCGGCTGCGGGAACGCGCCCACCGGGAATGCCGCAGTCCCGAGCCGGGGGGCTGGAGAGGGGGGGCACTGGCACCGCTGCGAAAAAGCCGAGCGCGTCCTCCGCTCCTCCATCCCCGCGCTCCGCCCGGCCGAGCATCCCCCGGGGCGAGGGGCGAGATGCCCCCGCGGTGCCACGCGCGACCCTCCCCGCGGTGCGTCCTGATCCCCGCAGCGCATCCCAGGAGCGGATCCCAGGAGCGGACCCCAGCGCTGCTCGCAGCCCCCGGGCGGTGCGGGGCGGTGCGGGGCGATGCGGTGCCTACCTGCGGGCGCTGTCCGGTGCTGCCCGCTGCCTGCGGGGCTGCCGGCGCTGTCCGGGGCTGCCCGGCGGGGCTGTGGGCGCGCCGCTCCCGCAGTCTGGGCAGGGCTGGGCGGGCGGGCCCAACGAATGGGGACCGGGAGGCGTCACTGAGGCTCGGCCCCCGGCCCTGCGGCGGGGGGCGGTGCGGGGGGGCCCTGCCTCTGTCTCTGCCTCTGCGGGACTCACACACCGCTCCCCGCCCCGCCCCAGCGGTGCGCGCTGATGCGGACGGGCCCGTTCACCTCCCCCTGCCGCCCCCCCTTTATCTTCCCCAGAAAGGGCGACACATCCCCATTGCCATGGGAACATGGTTTTGGAGAAGGGCTGCCAACCCTCGTCCTTCCCGGCAGCGTGGGAGGTGTTTTGCTGGGAAAGGAAGATGATTGGGAAGGGGGAAGATGGTTGGAAAGGGATGGTTGGCGTGGGCTCTGCTGAGGAGGAGGGCAATGTCCTTTGTCCTCACCAAAGGAGCTGAGCAGGTCCCCAGTGAGGCCAGTCTGCACCCAGTCACCAGAGACCTGTACAACACAGGCCTCCAAAGTGATGGGAACAGCAGGACATACAAATAGCTGAATCACAGGATTTGGGCTGGGAAAGATGTCTAAGACCACCAAATCCAACTGTTAAGCCAGCACTGCCAAGTTCACCACTAAGCCATGTCCCCAAGTGTCACATCTACAAGCTCTGTGATGCCACAGGCCACAAAGCTTCAGTTTTAGGTCCAGAGATGGTAACAATGAGGACACAACAAGGTTTTGCTTCCAACAGGCTCCCATCAGCACGTGCTTGGGAAGGGGATAGGACAAGTTTCTTCTGCACAGGCAAAATGTGTTTGGATCCAGAAAGCAGCCTGGGAAGAGACCTCTTCCCTGCTCTTGGGCAGAGTGGAGATGACAAGAGAGAAGGGCAGCATCAGGGAGCTGCTCTCCCTGGGAGTTTGGGTCCAAAGGCATCCCAGGAAGGTGCAGAGGCACTCGGGATGGCCTGCCCTGTCCTCACCTCCTCCCACCCCCCCCAGCTGGGTTCTGCATAAAGGGCTGACACTGTGAAAGTCAATATGAAAAGTCATATTCTGCTCCAGCAGAACCTGATCCCAGGTGACACCTGAGTGCTGAGGTTTTGCAAGCTGGCTCTGCAGGGGGTTTTGCTAATTCTACAAAAGCTTGGCTCTGGCTGCAGTGTTCACTATGTGGGATGCAGGTGGGTTGGCCTGAATGCAGAAGCTGGTCAGGAGGGCCTGTGATGCCCTAGGAGTGTGCAGCAGGATTCGTGTGCTGCAGTGAGGAGGGAAAAGGCCCAACCCTGCGTGCCTGTATGTCACTGTGGCAGTGCAGTGACACACCACACTGGTGGCTCAGGATGGTCCAGACTGGTGGGCCTGGCTGTGGGTGGGATAACAAGACTGGAAGCAGATGGATGCAAGGCAAAGAGACAGACACAAGAGGCAATGCTGTCAGAGTGGAAAAATTGCAAGCACAAGATCTGCATGGAAACACAGCTGTGATGTGGGGCAGCACACCAACCACACACACACGGGTCCTGCTGACATCCAGCCTCACATCTCCATAACACATCTCCACATAGTCACCCTCACTCCCAGATATCCCACAGGCAACCAGGGAATTCAAGCTCCAAGGACTGTTGTTTTTTTTTCCTTTTTTTCCCCCAATTCCCACTGCCAGAGAGTTCAGCTGCCTCAGTCCCTGGCTGTGGTGCTGTGCAGGCAGGAATGAGTGTGCAGTTTTTGGGCAGTGCAGGCAGTGAGTGTCCTGCATAGGCATTTGCAGGAGGCTCCTTGCAGAGGCTCTCCCTCTGGACAGTCCTTTTGCTGCAGATTGCAGTCTGGCTGCTTCCAATAAACCAGGGAAAAGCAGTGCCCAAGTCACACCTAATGCAGAGGCCCCTGGACAGTGGCCAAAGAAAAGGGTGGGGAGTAAAAATCCTAATAATGACAGGCAAGTGGAGAGGGGGGCAGGTGGTGTTTGCAGAGCCAGGTGGCAGTCAGGGAGACAGACAAGAATAAAGAGGGGCAAGGAGGCAGCAGACAGGCAGAGTGCAGCACAGCAGTGCAGACACCAGCAGGAGTGAGTGGCTGCAGCAGGACAGACAGACAGCACTGTCCCCAGGAGCTGCAGGAGGCAGGCTGGCAGCAAAGGCACTGAGGGGCACCATGACTCGAGTGTCTGGTGATGCTGCAGCAATTAAAGCCTGGCCTTGCCCAAGGACATCCTGCTGCAGGGGACACCCTTCTTCTAGGAGAAAGATGGATGCACATCCTTCCCCAAAAGGACATCTCTCTCCTGCCCTCAGCCTACCCCAAAGCAGGAATTAGAGTCTGTCCCTCCTGCTCACAAACCACTACACAGCAGAACACTCTGGGTCCTGCTCAAAACATGCCAGCAGGATGCCCACGCAGCAACCACTGCTAATTGCTGGAGAGGGGAGATGGAAGGACCCAGAAACAGGCCCTGGGGGCAGCACTGTTGGGGACAGACCCCTGACACCCTCCCCAGGGCCATTAAATCAGGGCAGTTACAGGATGGAGGAGCAGAATGGGCATCTGGGAATCAGTGCTATTGATCTGGCAGAGATCACAGCCCCAGGTGTGACTGGTGCTGCCTCACAGCTCAGCACCTGCCCTGCACATCCTGCTCTGCCCAGGCCCAGCTGACAGGAGGGATGCAAAGGATTCCTGTTCCTCGTTGCACTAAGCCAAACCCGGGCCCTTCCCAGCCCTTCTTTGAGGGATGAGCAAGGGAGGCTGCAGGAGAGTTTTGCCCTTGATTGGAGGGACAGGATGGCCCCTGGGAGCCCCATGAGGCCCCACAGATGCTATATGTGTGGCATGGCCCAGATATGAAGCCCCTGGGCTTTGTGGCACTGCTGCACAGAGCAGGGGTGGAGGAGACTGTGCTCGCCTCCTTCCTGCACACAGCACAGAGCCATGGAAAACAGGGGCAGGCAGGGCTCCTGCTGCAGCACTGGCCTGGGCTCTGCTGGGCTTCCAGCAGCCTGGCAGAGGAGTCAGAAGGCTGGCACAGCACCCCAGCTCTGCCACAGCACACAGGGCTCATCTTTTGGTAGCCACTACCTGCTTTATGTCTGTGTCCTGTGCACTGAAAAGCCCCAGAGACCGAAGACTTCAGCCTAACAATGATCAAGGGCTAAGATCAGTTCCAGCCCTGCACTGGAACATCCTGCCAGCAGGAACACCTCTCCCTGCCCTCTGCTTCTCCCTGTTTGCCTGCACACTCTGTCCTGTGCTGGTTCTGTGCTCACACCCAGTCAGAGAGGGAATGTTGTGACCTCCTGCCTGCCATGGGGCCTTGCCTTCAAGGGAGTCTTCTCTGGGAGGCTGCCAGCCCTGAGCATTCACTACAGGTCATGACCCCAGGTAATAAATCCCTGCTTCACCAGGCACTGCTGCTTTTCCACCCTGCTGGGATCCTCCAGACAAGATCCCAGCAGTGCTTCTCTCCTGGCCAAGCAGAGCAAAGCATTTCTCCTCACAGCCTGATACCCATCTGGAGGAGTGAGTGACCATCTCCATCTGCCTCTAGCACAAGGCCACCTAAACCTTCCTGCAAGACACTTGGGGATCCCTGTGGGATCCAGCCAGGACAGTAGGAGCCAAGTCAGCCTGGAAGTGGGGGCTGAGTGAAGTATAGAGCTCTCAGTTTGCTCCATCTGCTCCCCAGACTGAGTGGGAAGGGTCCTTGGCTGCCTGCTCCAGCCTCCTCCTTGCTGCCTCCTGTTGCTTGGCAGGGGTGGGGTTTTGGGAGAGCTGTTTTCTGCACTGTGCCCCACAAACCTGATCTCTGCTGAGCTTAGAGAGACACTCATTCCTTGGGGAAGGAGAAGCACCTCTGCCAGCTGAGCCAGGCAGGTTTGGCAGGTAACAACTCCTAGCTCAGAGTCCGTGGATCTGTCTCCTACCTGAAGGGTGAGTGGCCAAAGGGCCTGTGTTCAAGCTCTTTGCAAGGGTGCCACATCCTAGGGGCTCTTCAGATGGGAGTTGCCATGGGCAGAGCATTGGAACTGGGAAAAGATGCCACTTCAGACAGTGAAACTCCCCTTCTCCACCTGCTGAACACCTTACCCTGTGACTCACCATCCCCCTTTCAAAATTGGGAGTACCTGCAGGGGCTGAGAGCAGGTCAGGCAGCAAGGACCCCTGACAGGCAGCTGATTCCCAGAGCAACTTTAAACCCCTCTGTTTTAGGGAAATTCACCTGTGTGGGACAGGAGAACCTGCTGGGGGCCTGCCAGGAAGGTGCTGGGCAGAGAAACAGGTGTGGAGCTCAGCCCTGCTGCTCCCCATCCCCAGCCAAACTTTCTCCCCTCTGCCTCAGGGGAGATGATTAATGCAAGCTGCAGAAAATGAAAATAGCTTCCCTGAATTTACTCTTCCTCCCTGCTGGGTCTTCAGGAATGGGAAGTGTTCATTAGCCTTCCTTATTTATGAAGAGACCAGTGGGCCAGGGCTGGTAACTCTCACCACACAGGTTTCTACAGACAGTTCCAGGAAACAGCCACTGGAAGCAGCTGCCTGCAGGGTCTCCCTGTGCTCCAAACCAGCCAGGAATCCCCTTCCTCTGGAGAGAATCAGGTTAAAAACATTCTACAACACCCTCATGAGGGGAAGGGAAGTAGCAGCTCTGCTCTCTGTGAGCAGTGACAGCACCCAGGGAAAGGCTGGAGTTGTGTCAGGGAGGGTTAGGCTGGATATCAGAAAGTTCTTCCCCCAGAGGGTGGTGGGCACTGAGCAGGCTCCCCAGGGCAGTGGGCACAGCCCCGAGGCTGCCAGAGCTCCAGGAGGGTTTGGACAAAGCTCTGAGGGACAGGGTGGGATTGTGGGGGTGTCTGTGCAGGTTAAGTTGGACTCGATGATGCTTGTGGGTCCCTCCCAACTCAGGATAGTCTGTGATTCTATGATAAAAAAGGCAGTTTTGCTCCTTTCTGAGCTTGCTCCTCCCCTGAGGCTGTCAGGAGAGCTGGCTGTCACCCTGGCAGGGCAGGGGCTGGCCCTGCACACACAGAGCATCCCTTGAGCCACCAGGCAGCTGCTGCCCCGCAGGGGTTTGTGTCATCAGCTCCAGAGCTCCCTCCCCTCCCCTATTGTTAGGGGCACAATGGGAACATGTGCTGGGGGGGGCAAGAAAGGGCTTTCCCTGCCCCAGGGAGAGCCTGGGAAGAGCCCTGCCTGCCCACACCCTGTGCCAGCTCTGCCCAGGCACTGGGCCAGCCCTGCTCTCTGCATTTCTTTCTCACACCCCCAAACTCCAGCAGCCCTCCTGCCACATCCACCCAGTCTGTGCCCTGAATGGTCATTCAGTGATTCCCCCCAGTCCATAAAGACAAATTGGTTGGAGCAGGGGGAGATTTGCAAGTGCTGCCACATTTCCCAGGGTCTGCTTCTGTTTCCTTAGGCTGGAAAACCTTGGAGAAAGCACAACTTGTAGCAGAGGTGGAGGTGAGAGTCCCCCATCTCCTCTCCTGTCTCCTTCAGGGACAGCAAGTGGGTCACACCATATCCCTGTGCAGTAGTTTTGCCAGAGAAAAAGATAACCTAAGAAATTGCCTTTTTTTTTTTTCTAGTCCAGGTGAACTCTCTGATTTGAAATATTTTTCTGGCTAGGAGAGATTGTGGATAAAGGCAGCACTGCCAGAAAGAAAAGCACCAAAGAGATGAAAGGGGGGATGTGGCTTGGGCATCTGGAGCATGTTCCAAAGCAGAAGCTGCACAGCACGTGGTGTCTAAAGGAGTTTGGGATCCTGCCAGCCAGCACTCAGTTACAACCAATGTACTGCCCTTTTCATTGCAGATAATTCCTGGGCTTTATTAGCCTGAGTGGTGCTGTCCCAGAGCTCTCCCCACAGCATGCCAGAGCCAGAAAACATGCCCACAGAACTGGAACTGGGAACACCAAGGATAAACAACAAACCACAACATCAGAACCTGCAACTGGCGGGGGAAAAGGGTAAAAAAAATACAATGGAATCATGAGATCATGAGAAAAAAAATCGTGTATGGAAAACTGTAAAACACACAGACTAAAAAAGCAGTTTATTGACAAAAAAGAGCATGAAGGACCCAGGAAAAATGGAAGTCGCAGCTGCTGGTTCTGGAGAGAAAGGAGAAAGATTTTGTGGATGATGAGGTTCAGTTGCTTTGTCCCCTATAAAAATGCTGCAAAAACAAAAAAAACCAGGTTGAGAATCAACAACATTACAACTTTCTAAACAAGACATTGGCAAAACACTTTGAAGAGCAGGTCAGAAACAGAGAAAAATGATTAATCAAATAGAGTTACAAAGCAGAAAGAAATTGTGAAAAGTTCTAAAGAAAAAGTTCCCAACTATCCCCACCTTCACAAACCTCTCCCTCCTGGGCATGCAAAGCAGTGGCCAAAGGGGTGCACCCTCCTTGCACCCCTCAGGAAGTGCTTTATAGTTCTTATTTATCTACATTATTTGCAACCCAAGTTAAAATGGAACATTCTGTTGGTGTGAATCAGAGGCAGGGGTAGGAAGATGGGCAAAATGGGAAAGGCAGGGAAAGAATTAGCTGAAAAACATGGACTGGAGAGGAAAATATTGCTATTAAAATCATGCATACACACAGACACAGGGGAAGGCTCTACTTAAACACAAACACCCACTTAACAAAACAGGGATTTATTAAACATCACAAACAACAAAACCTGCTGCTTATTCCAAGAATAGTAAACAAACACTAGGAACCAACCCACAGCCCATTTTCATGCAATTCCTGTCTGTGCTGGCAGGCCAGGGCTACATTTCTGGAAATGCATTAGAAATAAACCACAAAAAGCTCCAGTCAAATGAAGCAAAGTGATGTAAATACAAATTAATCGAGTGTGAAGGGCCCACAAACACTGCCCATGTGTCCTCCCCATGCAAAGCAATGACTTGATACCTCCAACTTCTTCCCTCATTCCTCCTAATAATGCTGGGGTTGCTTTTCCTTGGAGAGACATGAGGGAAGTGTAGAATCCCAGAGTGGTTTGAGTTGGAAAGGACATTAAAGCTTGTCTAATTCCAATGAGGGACAACTTCCACTAGCACAGGTTTTCTCAGAACCCCATCCAGCGAACTGACACTGAGAGCAGCTAAATAAAAATCAGCAGGAGAGGAGGAAAACATCTCCCCATCCTGTGCAGGTGGGTGTGAACGTGGCTGTGGCACCTTGCTGGGTTCCTTTAAAGGGTTTGATGGTGCGACACTGGGGGGAGGGGGGTTCCAGCCAGCACGGCTGGGAATGTCCTCTCCATGCAGCGCTTTGGGGCAGTGCCAGCGGCTCATCATCATCATCATCATCATCATCATCATCATCATCATCATCATCATCATCATCATCATCACCAGGTGAGCGAGCGATGCAGGTACCGCTGTGGGGCAGCGGCGCGCAGAGTGCGCTCCCGCTGCGCACCACGAGAGGGCAGCATTGCCCTGCGCTGTGCAGGGGGCGCAGGTACGGCGGGCTCAGGTGTGGGGGGCTCAGGTGTGGGGGGCTCAGGTGTAAGGGGCACAGGTATAGGGGGCTCAGGTATAGGGGGGCGCAGGTATAGGGGGCTTAGGTATAGGGGGGCGCAGGTATAGAGGGCTCAGGTGTAGGGGGCACAGGTGTAGGGGGGCAGAGGTATAGGGGGCACAGGTGTAGGGGGGCAGAAGTATAGGGGGCTCAGGTGTAGGGGGGCAGAGGTGTAGGGGGGCTCAGGTGTAGGGGGCACAAGTATGAGGGGCACAGTTATAGGGTGTGCAGGTATAGGGGGGCACAGGTGTAAGGGGCACAGGTATAGGGGGGCATAGGTGTAGGGGGCTCAGGTATAGAGGGCACAGGTATAGGGGGGCATAGGTGTAGGGGGCTCATATGTAAGGGGGCAAAGGTATAGAGGGCACAGGTATTGGGAGCACAGGTGTAGGGGCACAGGTGTAGGAGGGCTCAAGTGTAGGGGCAGTTCAGGTGTATTGGGGCTCAGGTTTGGTGGGCTCGGGGTGGGGCTGTTCTACACATGAACAGAAGACATTCCACAACCCAGGAGTCCAGGGATTTGTCTGCAAACTGCAGCCCGTTGGTGAGGTGGGGGTTGCTGACAGGCCTTTCAGTGCAGCTGCTTTAACACCTCTGCTCTGACAGCAGCAACACTGTGGATCTCAGGGGTAGCAGCAGAACAGACAGACATTTTTTGACTATTGGCAGGCTCGTGTGTGCTTTAAAAACCTTTATCTTGCTAAGGAAGTGCAGCCCTTTCAGTCTCTTGCTGGGGAGGGGGCAGGAATTCAACATGTACAGTGTGTGAGGGGGAAGTGGTGGGGTGAGCCTTGCTCTAGAGCAGTCACCAGTGTCACAGCACTGGGGACCTGCCAACCCCTCTGTCATCCCTGTGCCCTCCCTGCAATGTTTTCTTCTGAGCCTTTGGCGTTTCCTTATCATAAATCCTGTAGGATTTAACTTCTAGCTACTGATCCTTTTGACAGTAATGGACCATTAACTAACTAGACATAAAATTGAAAGGGTAAATCCCTCTCTCTTGGGGAATTAGAAAGCAGGTTTAGGATGCAGGCCATGAAAGGCAGGAGTTCACTGAAATCACAGAAGAGGCTTGATTAACTCTTCTTGGCATCCCCAGCCTGTGCCAGTTGATGAACACTGGAACAGGAGCTGAGCTGGTGCTGCAGAACATTTGCATGTGCTGGGGAAAACCTTTGGTCTCAGTCTTTGAGCTTGTTTATCCCATTGCCAGGATCTTCCCTGTAAGACAGAGAGGGAGCTCAGGGCTGACGAGGAATTACCTCCACAGACTGAGGATGCTCTGGTGGGAAGTTTGGTGTGTTTTCCATTTTTGAGACAAGGTGAGAAGGAAAGACCAGAGGTGAAGGGAAGAGCAGGAGGTGCCTCTGCCCCAGGGGAATGGCCCAAACTGCTCCCACCAGGGAGAAGATGAGGTGGTGAAGCAGCTCTGCAGGTTGGTGTGTACCAAGTCCAGTTCCCAGCCTTCTCCTTGAGGTCTCCAGTAACTTGGCAGGGCTCCAGATGTATCTGTGGGAGTGAGTTGCTGCTGGCTCTCTTTACCAGACCTCGAGATCAGCACCCACTGATTGAAAAAGTTAATTACCTTCCTCTTTCAGAAATGACTCTGTTTTCAAGGTCTCCCAGGCCCTTACTGAGCATCTTGCTTTGAAAGGAGTTTTGATTGAATTGCAGTGAGTCACTGTTAGAGCCAGGATGGCCAGGTCAGAGGGGGATGTCTTCAGGGACCAGCTGGGCTCTGCTGGTGGAGATTGGAGTGATCCCCAACTCCTCAGGAATGAGTGACTGTCAGAGAGAAGAGGGCAATCAGGGTCAAAGGCAGGCTGAGGTGGGTCTGTGCCACTGGCACCTCCTGAGAAGGGAAGTGCCCGGGGACTGTGGCCAGTGCCCTGCTCACCTGAGCCAGCCTCACCTCCTGGGGATGCTCCAGCATTTCCCTCCTTTCCCTGCAGCCCGTGGCCACATTCCTGCAGCTCAGCTGCCTGTGCCATCCATCACACCAGCAGCACAAGAGCAACTGGAAAAAGTGGCTGGAATTTATCACCAATGGCAGGAGCTTTTGTCTGTAATAAAATACATTTTCCCCCTCCTCTCTTCTAGTGCTTTCCCCCTTCCCTTCTTTCATTATTATTATTATTAAGAAGCTTAATGCCATATGTCTTGCTGGTTTATAAATAACCCCTGTAATCAAACAGCGCTGGGTAAATGGCCAGTCCAGCTTGTGCAATTTGTTTGACAAAATGAATCCAGAAGAATATGAGTCTGTGGAGGAAAGACAAATAGAGCAGCTTGGATTAATGTGTTAACCAAGAGAAAAACAGCTTGGCAGAGACATTGGTGCTATTTTTATCCACACAAATGGAGTTCGGGGTTAATTTATTAAAAATATAGTGAGGAACGTGCCAGAATGGTCAGTGTCTCATGGGAGGGAGAGCAAGGACTGTCCTCTGTCTCCTGGGGACACAGGATTTGGTGACACACAGAGAGAGTGAGGGGCAGCCAGCCTGGAGTGTGCCCAGGCTGCAGGTAGGGCTGGTTCAGCTGCAGGACCAAACCCCCCAGTGGGAACTGGGAGCATCCTGGCCAAGCTCTTGCTGCTTCCCCGGGCAGGCAGGGAGGGTTTGTTCCCTGGACTCATCCTGAAGATTACCTTTAGAAGGAGGTGTCTTTGCTTAAGGATGTCTCTGCAACCTGAGCTGGGCCTGGAGCGTCCCCTGGAGCAGAAAGGGAAGAGAAGGAAAGGGGAAATACTCTGGGCTGGTGCTCCTGGCATCCATCCATCCATCCACCCATCCATCCACCCATCCATCCACCCATCCATCCATCCATCCATCCACCCATCCATCCACCCACCCATCCACCCACCCATCCACCCACCCATCCATCCATCCATCCATCCATCCATCCATCCATCCATCCATCCATCCATCCATCCATCCATCCATCCATCCACCCATCCACCCACCCATCCACCCACCCATCCACCCACCCATCCACCCATCCATCCATCCATCCATCCATCCATCCATCCATCCATCCATCCATCCATCCATCCATCCATCCATCCACCTATCCACCCATCCATCCATCCATCCATCCATCCATCCATCCATCCATCCATCCATCCATCCATCCATCCACCCATCCACCCACCCATCCACCCACCCATCCACCCACCCATCCATCCATCCATCCATCCATCCATCCATCCATCCATCCATCCATCCATCCATCCATCCATCCATCCATCCACCTATCCACCCATCCATCCATCCATCCATCCATCCATCCATCCATCCATCCATCCATCCATCCATCCATCCATCCATCCCCCCCATCCTCAGACCACAGGGAGGTCCCACAGAGCCAGCTCTCAGCTGAGTGTGACCCTGATGAGGTCACAGGAGAAGGGAGACAGCTGGGGGGGTTCAGAGGTCTGTGCCTTCCTGCCTGCTGCTGCCTGTACCCTGCTCACCATGTACCTGAATATCCGAGTGAGCTTCCAGGGCAAGCAAAGCCTTCAGCCACCCCCTGCGAGGCTGTGTCTCCTCACCAGTGCTCCCTGTACTCTCTTCCGTGGGAAATCCACCCCAGGAGACAGTGAGAGCTGTCTGAGCCTGGGAAGTGCTACAGCCTAGAGGAGAAACCGCTTCATCCTGCAGCGGTGCCCTTCCTCTTCCTCGCCATCAGGCGGCAATGCAGGACCTGGTGCCAGGCAGGGCTGGGATGTGCCCGGAGCGCAGACGAAGGGGAGCATCTTTCATTGATGAGGAATATCTCGGGTACTGGTCCCTGCATCTCACCTTTCGCAGCCCTGCCCTGTGGCCGCGGCAGCTGAAGAGCTGAATTTTTCATCAAAGCAATGCCTGTATTTTAGAGAAGGGGATTGTGTGCAGAGGGATGTTCCCCCATCTCTTCACCCCCTCAGAGCACCTGAGCTGCCCTGGCTCTGGCTTTTAAAGCATGGCCTTGCCCTGTGGGCTCCAAGAGATGACCTGCACCCTGGGGTGCTGCTCCCAGCTCTGTGCTGGGGGCACAGGCAGGCAGAGCTGCCGTGCAGGTGGCACCAGGGTGGCACTGCACAGCCACAGCCAGCAGTGCTGCCTCATTAGCCCAGGAAACACCTCTCCTGTCTCCTCCCTCCCCCTATTTCCAAGTGGGAATGCAGCCCCCATCCTTTTCCCCCATTCCTGGTGTGTGTGAGTATTCTTTTTTAAGTGGCAAGCTGAATATTTTAAACAAACACTGCTTAAAATCTATAATTTATGGGCAAAGCTTCAGAAGAGAAGATCAGTCATGTCTTGGTGCTGAGGGTGTCTCTCCATCTCCAGGGGCCCCCACTGCTGTTTCCAGTCAACTGGGGCAGCATCAGGGATGAGCCTTGGCCAGCTCCAAGCAGCACCCAGAAAATTCCCAGCTCTGAATGAAGGCAAACTGGATTGTTTTCTATGGCAGGCAGGAACAACTCCAAGCCTTCCACCGGTGAGAGAACCCTCCTGCTAGTTCTCCTGGGAGCAGAGGGCTGGGCCCCAGGGGCTGGCCCAGAGCTGGACTATTCCAGCCAGCACAGCTCTTGGAATATGCAGGGTTAGGAATCTGCAGCCTTCCTTCAGTCTCTCTTGGGCGTTGCAAGGGGTGGCACAGCTTTGTGGCACCTCTGCCAGACTCTTGTGGGGTCAGGACTGCAGCTCCCACCTCAGCCCTTGCCTAAAAGCTCAGGGAACGTGGCACAGCTGGGGAGTCCCAGCTGGCAGAGGCTGAACTCTCAAAGCTGTCAGGTGAGACATGAGGAGAAGCTGAACCAGAACCTGAATTTGAGCTTACAGGCACTGCCAGGCAGGGAAAGACCCCTGACCACTGGAAGAAGGCCCTGCCTCTGCTTCCTTCTCCTCCCTGTGGCCCTGCATGTTCCCCAAGCTGGGCTGCACGTGGGAGGACTCCAGGCTTGTTCGTTAATGGGAGTGGAGAGACTTTTGCTTCGATTAATTAATTTGCTGCTCTTCCCCATTTTCAGGACCATCTTTTATTCATGGCCAAGTAGCTCAGGCACTGCTGCTTGCTGCCTGCTCAGGATGCTGGCATTAATATTTCATCCCAGAGCCTGCTCGTGCTGAAGGGAGCTCATGGCCCATGTCCCTCCTTCTTCCTGCTGATCTCCTGCCCTGGCCCAGCTCACAGTCCTCCCTCCCAGCCCCAGGCTGGCTATCCCTGGCTCTTCACCAGCTGCACAACCTCTCCTAGGATCATATTCCCTGGAAATTAAATGTGGCACTTGGAGCTGGGGCTTGCAGCTCCCTGTCCTTGTCTCCTGTGTCAGTGGGTGACCAGCCCTGTGATCACTGTGGCCATAACAGGTTCTGGGAGCAACTTGTGATATAAAGAACAAGGGAATGGGGAATGGCTTGTATTCTTCTGTCCTTCTGTGCCCTCCCAGGAAAACATGGAAAACGGGATCTATATTTCAGTAGCCAGAGGAGTGGTTTGGTGCTGTGGCTGCAAGCTGGGAGGAAAGGAGGCTGCTGAAGAAGAAAACCCTGGCTGTACCTGTCAGGGGAGCAGCAGAAATGATGAAACAACGTTCCCCTCCTGCTTGTTCACCTCTCTCCTGGCTTCTGTTGCTGCACTTCCTTAGTTGTGCAGAGCTCCAAGGCCAGGAACAGCCTTTCCTGCAGCTCTGCAGCCCCAGCAGTTCTGTGTCTGATCGAGGGCAGGCCACAGAGCAGCTGTTTGGAGTGGCACTTCATTTACTGAATGGCAGCTCCATAATCCTCTTCAAATAAAAAGACTGTGGAGTTTCTGTGCTGGGAGCTGATGGAAGCCTTTGCTTTCAGGCAGGTACCACAAGGGGAGTATCTTTTTGCTGCATTTGGGAGTTCCTGGGGTTTGCTTGGGCTTCGTGATTTCATTATTTGTTCTCTTCTTCATCACTGGGGCCAATGGGTGTGGTACATTGTCCCTGACTGAGGTGCTTGTTCTGGCAGGTATTGGGGACACCCTTTCCTGGGGTGATGTAGATCAGCTTAGTGGTGGTCAGAGGAGGCAGAGACAGCTCAGGCTGCAGGGGGATCAGAAGGCTCACCTAAGACAAAGGACTTGATTTGGAGTAACACCTTCTCTTTTATCTACTCCTGTATCCAAGATGCCAGCACACCATTGGCCAGTGGTTCACCTCACACACATGGAAAGATCCTGCTGGTTACAAGGCATCTCACATCCTACAGGTGCCTCTCTGGTCCTTAAGGATGTACCATCAGTCACCTCAGACCATAAGAGAGCCACACACACTGTCACCCCCACAGGCAGGAAAGTGTTTTCCAGATCTCATGGGATGGGAGGAGGGGCCTCACAAGGCACAGTCTGTGGCCTTTCCCCTTCATCCCAGAGATCCCAGAGCCAATTCTCCCAGCAGAACCAGTTCCTGGTACATCTTCCATCCCTTCATGAACAAGACACAGCAGCTCATGAACTGTCAGCCCACAGAGGCTGCAGAGCTGAAGAGCTTTAGGAGCCACCAAACCAAAGCATCATCTCAGAAGAGGTCCCCAAATCAGCTGGAAAAATGTGTGTCTGCTCCAGACAGATGTGTTTGGAAAGAGCAGATGTGGCTGCTGGGGGGTCCCAGTCTGCACCCAGAGAGGGGATTTGGGAGCAGAGGGTGGGATGTGCTGCAGAGCACGTGCACACACCTGAGCATCCAGACCAGTAGTGGGGACGTGCTCAATGAAGGGACTGTGACTGCAGGTTGCAGGATGTGGAGGCTGCAAGTGGCAGAATCTCCACAGCCTCATTAAACCCTCATGTCCAAATTAAATGTCAGATTTGCATATCAGTTCTGTGTGTTTTCAGGCCTGTTGTGCAGCAGATGAGAGGGAGCTGCTGTGGGTATCCAGCAAGGAACAGGGGCCGTGGTGGCTGCTTGGACACAAGGACACACCATGGAAAATGCTCACAGGGATGGAGGAACAGCTGGTGGGAGAAGTGTGTGCATGAGGAGATGGGCTGGGGGTCCAATTTGCAAGAGCTGTGCTCTTCAGAGGTGCATTGCAAAGTGATTTACCAAAGAGGGAGTGAGCCCAGACAAGTTTAACTCTCAATGCCTCATTTTGTATTTAGGAAACTGAAGCACAGGAAAGACAGTGATGAATTCACCCAGCAAAGCCCTTCTGTGGGTAAGGCACAGGACACCTAAGGATAGGGCACAGCACAAACCTGTCCTTCCAGATGGAGACCTCCTGAGTCCTGCCTGGCCCTCTTCTTGAAGAATCTGAGGTTCAGAGAGCCTGCCCTTCCTTCCTCCTGAGGGAGATGGAGCCTGACCACCCCTTTGTAGTGGGAATGGGAGATGTGGCAATGCTGAGAGCTCCTGGCTGAGCATCCAGGGCCAGTTCCTCTCCAAAGCTGTGCAGGAGAGGAGATTGCTCCCTCTCCTGGGAGCCCTGCAAAGCCAGGCATGTGAGGTTTTAGGGAGAATTAGGGATTAAGTTTGGTCTTCCATGAGTCAGGGCCTCGACTCCTGCAGGTGGAGCCGTGAGCTGCATGTGGTGGGCAGCGTTGTGCTGAAGCATCCAAGCTGGTCTTTGGCTATGGACAGGTTGCCAAAGCAGCTTCTGTGGGTTTTTCACTACCCCCTTGCTCTCAGGAGACAGAAGAAGGGCACAGCACTGCCTGGACTCTGGTCCATCTCTGGGAAGCCCTTTACAATTTCCCCCAGGCTGGATTCCAGTAAGATCTTGCTCTAATCCAGATTTAATTACCTGTAAAGACAGACAAGCCTCTTGCTTGCCCCTTGGGAAGCCCAACCAGCAGGGTAATGCCAGGAATTGATACAAAGCCAAACTGCAGCCCGGGTTGGTGAGTCCCTGATGTGCACAGGGATTTCCATGGTGGCTGGAGACAGATAAATGTGCACAGGGACTGAACTAAGCAGCACTTGGAATCAGTGATCCAGCACCTGAGAGAGGCAAATCCTCCTCCATGGGCAGCAGGAGGTTTTGTAGTGGAATGCTGATAATCCCATGGAGATCCTGCCAGGGGTCTGGCTGCAGAGTCACACATGGCAGCAGTGGAAAGATGCTTCCCAACAGCGTGTTGGCAACCAGGGAGCTACAAGCAGGGCTGGCTTCGGGTGTTTCTGTCCTGCAAGGTAGCAAGAGCAGTGCAAAATCTGTCCCCTTCACTGCCCCTTCCCAGGCAGGACAGACTGGAGATTTATGAAGGATTAGCATGAGATCAGAGAGTATCACCTGGGGAGGAAGGTGAGACAAGGCTTATTCCTTCAGGAAAAGAATCCTGGTCATCTGGCTATGCTGTTGTGCTGTCCCAGTGTCCCCTCTGGGACCTGAAGGAGTCAGGCAGCACATGTGGCTTCAGTCCCTGGAAAGGGATGGAGAGCAAGAAGGAGGAATGAGGTCACTGCAAAGCCTGTCCCTCTGTCCTGCACAGCTGTGCAACATGTCACATCCTTGATGGGCCAGATGCTGAAACATGCTCAACATCCTTAGAAGGTCAAACTGAGAAGGCAGAAAGGCCTCCTGGCTAACTCTGAGACACAGCAGTGACAGGGCCCACACGACAGGAGACACCCTCCAGGCAGAGCAGGCTCTGAGTCAGCCATCTCCAGAGTCAGATCTGTCAGTGGCTGGGCTGGTTTGCACCAGCTCCACAGCTGGTGGCAGTTCCTGCACTTCATTCGAGAAGCATCTTGTGTGGCTGACATGCTGGTCCCTGGAGGGGAGCCAGGGAATGAGACCCCTCCTTTCTCACTGGGGCTGATGCCTGCAGAACCTCAGCCAAGCACTCTTTGTGCTGCAGCACCATTTCCCCAGGAAGAACAGGGGGCCAGCATCAGGGAAGGGCCTGCAGACCTGAGTCTGAGGGACTGAAGGGTCTGAAGCATCTCTGGCCACCTTCTCAACTCCTGTGAGTCCAGGCTGTGAGTGCAGCCCACAGCTCAGCACCTCAGAGCAGGCTCTGGGCAGGAAAGGACAGTGTCATTCCAGGGGAGTCTCTCCTGATTCAGATGATTGTAAAGGGAAAGGATGCAGCCTTGATTAAACCTTGTTGTGAGTCCTGGGAGGGGCAAAGTGATGAAGGGCTGGGTTAAAACTCTGAGATCTGCCACAGACTCCCTGTGTGTCAGTTGTACGATTCCTCCTGGTCCCAATTCTCCTACCTGCAAAAGCTGGGGAACCTCCTGCCTTGGAACCTTTCAGGGCTGAGTCTGCTCCTGCCAACCACCCCAGAATCCAGGAAAATGATGGAGTTCCATGTGCTGCTGTTCCAACCGCTTCCAACTCTGATTCTGGGCTGGCAAAACTGCCCTGGAGCAAAGCACCCACTTCCCTTCCAAGCCTGCAGCTGTGGGACAGCATCCAGCTCCCTCAGCCATGAGGGTGTCAACCCCCACAGCCTGTGTGCTCTCCAGCCATTCCTGGTTCCTGGGTGCAATCCCTGATGGCAGGGACAACAGAGGCTGATGTTCTGGGAGCTGGAGAGCATCCTTCATGGCACGATGGAAGGAGTGAGCCTGAGGCTCCTGCAGGCAGAAGAGCAATCCATGCAGGACAGCTGAGGTCATGGGGCTCCAAACAGGAGCTGTGCCTGAGTTTTTATGCACCTGCCCTTTTGTTTTTCCCTCTATTCATGCCGGGAAGGAAACCACGTCCTCTGTATCCATCTTTCTGTCAGAAAATCCTTAGCCTCTGAAAAGATTCTCTCTCCAGTCTGTGATCTGTTTAGCACCAAGCCTGTCTAGTGGGAGGAGGTGAATGAGTCTGGAGGGCTTTATTGGCAGGACAGTGCCCTGGAGAGAAGGCTGGTTGGTTGTTATCGATGGGATCCTTCACTGGTGGAAACAGCCTTGAGGAGAAGGAGTGGAGGATGGTCCCAGATTCCAAACTTGGCTATAGGCTTGGCCCCAAGGCCTGACCCAGCTCCTCCTCCCTGGGCAAATCCCTGGGATCTGCTTTACTTCTGTAAGAGTTCCCTGTCTGTCCATCTCTCCCCACAGATGCAGGAGTCTCTTCTTGCCCTCGTGTTTCAGGCCCAGAGATATTTGACTACCCATAACAAGCAGCCAGGTAGGCTGTGGAAAGGCACAACCACAGAGTGCTTGCTCAGCCTCTGCTTTCTGCCACTGCAATGACTGTGCAGACAAATCCTTGGCTCCCGTGGCTGCTTCCCCAGGGGCAGTTGGTAGTGCTGCCTTCCTCTTCCACCGAGCTGTCTCTGCCTGCTGCACTCACATAATCAGGAGCTGTAAAACCACTGACAAGTCCACACACCAGAATGCAGATTACATGCAACATTAAAATTAAAAATGGGCCAGACTCACCAAGTTGTCTTCATTAGGCAGCTGTGTTTTATTTGTGGCTTTTACTGCCAAATAAATAATCCTTCAGGTGAGTTAGTTAAGCTGCCCTCAGGAGCAAGAGGAGATGGAGGAGCAGAGGCACTTCTGCACAGCCACTGGGATTCCTGCCACAAATCAGCCCATCTGGAAACTGCAGGGCTGGTGTAAAACCAGGATGAAACCCCCCCAAACACACCAACACTCAATGCAAAGTGACATGGAGCAGTCCCTTTCCCTGAGCCAATGCAGAGCTGCCTTCAGTGCAGGGCGAATCCAGACATTTGAGGCTCTGCCTCCCTCCCTCCCTCCCTCCCTCCCTCCCTCCCTCACACTCTCCATTTGCCCTCTGCATTCATTTGCCTCCTCAGGTTTCTTTCCTCTCCTTTCAGTTCCATTCAGACTAGCAGGGCTTACCATTGGGCTTATGTTATGCAGTTGCACATTAACTGGGAGACTGGTTTAAAATACAAATACCACTTGCTCACTTCTTGTTCCAAGAACTTGCCAGTGACTTCACATTAACTCAAAACATAGACTGGGCACTATTTTGCTTTGCCTGCTCATGCCACCAGTGCTCAGTCAGTGTGTCTTCTCTAGCAAAGCACATCTCTATTTTGTCTAAGTGCAGGGAAAAATTCCTGAATGAAAACTGGATTTATATTTAGTGTCAGTAGGTGTGTTTTGAAGGAATTTAGTCTAAAGATATTTTTATTCTGTCTTCTGTGCTTTATTTTAAAATTCTTTTCCCATAATTCCAGCTTTAGGAACACTCCCTGGGAAAGCACTGAGGGAAGGCAGTGCTGTGGATACTTCAGGGCAGCATCAGAAGGCAGAGCAGTTGTGCCTCAGCATATTCCAGGACTTCTCTGGGGAAAGCACACCCACAATACACTCCCTGGAGGGGCAGAGCTTGTGGGTTGTGTCCCACCAACACCCTGCTCTGACTTTGCATCAGAACCAGACGAAGTCTTGTCTTTGCTTTTTGTTTTCTCCTTGCACTTCTAGACCCTTCCAAACCACAGGCTTGAAAGGAGTGACACTTGTTCCCACAGGGACCAAAAGGTCTCATGCAAACCACTGCAAAACCACAGAAGTGATGCTGCTGATGTTGCAGGCACAGGAGAACCAGGGGAAAGGTGCTAAAATTCTCACCTGCTTCCTGCCTGGTCCAGGCTGGGGCTCTGCCTTCCTGGTTACTCCTCCACTCCCTGACATACCTGGGCCAGGCTGGGGCTCTGCCTCCCTGGTTACTCCTCCACTCCCTGACATACCTGGGCCAGGCTGGGGCTCTGCCTCCCTGGTTACTCCTCCACTCCCTGACATACCTGGGCCAGGCTGGGGCTCTGCCTCCCTGGTTTCTCCTCCACTCCCTGACATACCTGGGCCAGGCTGGGGCTCTGCCTCCCTGGTTTCTCCTCCACTCCCTGACATACCTGGGCCAGGCTGGGGCTCTGCCTCCCTGGTTACTCCTCCACTCCCTGACATACCTGGGCCAGGCTGGGGCTCTGCCTCCCTGGTTACTCCTCCACTCCCTGACATACCTGGGCCAGGCTGGGGCTCTGCCTCCCTGGTTTCTCCTCCACTCCCTGACATACCTGGGCCAGGCTGGGGCTCTGCCTCCCTGGTTACTCCTCCACTCCCTGACATACCTGGGCCAGGCTGGTGGATAACACAGAAATCCAGCCCTCCCTCCCACTCCTGTGACTGGCAGGCTGTGCCAGCAAAGCTCCTCAGTCCTAATGAGGAGGTAAAGATGAGATACCCCAGGTAAGGTCAGGTATCCTCTGATTATCTACTCCCTCATCAGAAAACTGCTTTAATGAAACTGAAATTCTTTGCAGGAAACGCTTTCATAAATAAGTCAATTTTTGCAAGAAACACGATAACAAACGTATCTGTGGGAAAGATACTGGTGAATCATCCCATTTCAGTGCTTTCAAAATGGAAAAAAATTGCTACTTTACATTAAACGACAGCATTTTGTTCAGAAATGAAAGTTAACTGATATTACACACACACAAAAGATCACAAAGGCTGAGCTGGTACAGGTGCAGATAGTGAAGGAGTCCTTGTGCTCCCTCTGCTCAAGGAGTCCAGACTGAGCTCAGCTGAATGAACTTCATCCTTTTAATACAAAACAGGCCTTTTTCCACCCACCCTCTGGCTTTTCAATACCCTTCACTGCAAAGCCAGAGCTGTGCAAATTACACCAGGGAGCAGGTTGAAAAATAAACAGTGTGACAAGGTGGGTCTCAGTCGGGAGACACCTGGTAATCTGTCCCCAGCAGTTCGGGGACGTTTCTCCTGGTGTGTGACAGATCTCTGCTCACACAGGTGCCTTTGGGGAGGGGCAGAGCATCCACTGCACAGGCAGCAAAGGGAGACTCTCAGAAGACAGTCATGGAGCATCCTAAAGAATTCAGGGAGCATTCAGGAAGAATTTCTTCATGGAAAGGGATTTCAAGCATTGGAAAGGGCTGCCCAGGGAGGTGGTGAAATCCCCATCCCTGGAGGTGTTCAAGGAATGAGTGGATGTGGCACTCAGTGCTCTGGGCTGGGTGACAAGGGGGTGGGTGATGGGTCACGGGCTGGACTCCATGGCCATGGAAGACTTTTCCAGCCTCAGTGATTTTCTGATCAGATTTGGATGCTGCTTGGCACTGGTGCAGATGTGCTTTTTGGCCTCAGTTTTGTCATTTTGCTTTCTCTGTGCTTCTCACCTTTCTGTGTGGAAAAGAAGAGGGAGAAAAGCAACTCATGACTCCCTTCTTTAGGCAGGTGTGAAGCTGGCGAGGAGGTCCTGCCCAACAGCAAGAGAGGTTCTGTGAGCCTTGGAGATGGGTGTGCTTTCAGTGGCACAGGTGTCAGAGAACACCAAATTCTGTCGGGGTTCTGCACACCCTTTGTGCCAGACAGAGGGCAGAGCCCATGGTGGGCAGAGAGGGAACAGCCCATCCCTTGCTGAGAGCTCTGGTGCTCCCCAGGGAGGCAGAGGGAGACCATTCCCATTGTGTGTGTCTGTGTGTGGTTTTTCCCTGGCACAATCACCCCAAATCCTCCTTGGCTCATGTGCCAGGGCATGAGGGAGCTCCCTGCCCGTGCTATGAAAGCCTCCTCAGCCTGTGCCTCTGGAGGGGGCAGAGCACCAAGGGCTGTTCTGGCGCCAGCTGTGCTTTGAAGGAGGCGGTTCCTGCTCGCACAGAACGTCCTGTTGTGAGGGGATTTAATGAGCTGCGGTTTGTTCGCTCAGCAGACACAAATGAGGTTTTAATTTCTTGTGTACAGTCGAGAGGCAGTTTTTATTCATTGCATCAGGAGCTCTCTCAGCCCTCCCACGTCACAAGCTGCCTCCAAGAGGATGCAGAGGGCCAGGCAAAACTGGGGTGATGATCCACAAGGGGACAGATGAAGATGAGCTGAGCTTTTTGCTATTTTTGTCCCAAACACATGATATTAAAGTGTGTCCTGGCTGTGGGATGCTGGGCAGAGAGTGATTAAGGGAAACCTGCCCTCAGCACTACTGCCAGAATGGCACAAGATTCCCAGGATCTCACACCATGCAAGGAGGGAACCCATGGCAGCAAAGCACACGGACCCCTCTCAGGTCAGCAGAGGTGTGGAAAGCACGGATGGAGCTGCTCAGTGTGGGAAAATTCTGGAAACTGGGCTGTTGGCTTCATCCAGCCTGAGAACCCCTCAGCTCTGCTGGAAGAAGCTTGCAAGAGCCAGTTAAGAAAGATGGAGGGTTAGACACTACCAAGAAACACTTCTGTGGGATTGCTTTTTCTCCTTTTCTCTGCCTATTTTCTACCTTTGCCAACTTCCTTTGCTTTTGCTGTCCCCAGCAGAAAGCCCCATGTCCCTCTTCTTCCAAAAAAAAGGGAGTGTGTAGATGCTGAGAGGCCTGGGGAGCAAACCTAAGTCTCTCTAAATCTTCCCAGAGCCTCATTTCCTTCTGCATCTCATCGTGTCTCTCCTGTCCTCAAGCACCCAGAAGCGAAATGGAATTTACTTTCTTACTTAATGTCAATATTTGCTTTTCTTTGGAACTGTCTGTTTAATAATTCCTGGGCACAAGAGGAGAGGTGAGGCCTCTGTGAGCTCAGACCCAGCACTCACGTTTGCTCCACTTTCTCTGGAAGATGTTCTGGGGTTGGAGCAGCAAAGGGAGGATTCCTGGACTCCTCACCCATGGATGTTTGACTTCGGTGGGGTGTCAGTGCCTCCAGTTGTTACTCCTGTGTGTTTTCCTTGCCTGCCTTCCCTCTGTGATGGATGCTGTCTGTGGGACAGGCAGCTGCAGAGGGAATTGCAATTTTTCTCAGCTTGCCAGCCATCAATCTCCTGAACAATCCCCTGCTAATGAAATGGCAACGTTATCACAGGCCTGTCACCAGCAGTAATGGGGCGACCATCCCAGACTCTGACCAGACAGACAGAAAGCAGAAACAGCTCCCGAGCTTGACTTCAGTGATTCCTTTCCTTGTGAAGGCTTTGGGCAAGCTCTGGGCATCCCCCACTGCAGGACCAAGAGCCCCCAAGCAAGGTGTGCTGGCCACCAACCCCACCTTGCAGGGACAGAAGTGTCCACACATGGACAACCACTGTCCTTTAAGACCACACTTTGTTTTCCTCTGAATTCACCACGTGGACACCCGTGGTCACCCAGGGAGGGACTTTCTCCTGTCTCCTTTGGGAACTGACATCACCAAGAGAGCAAGAAAGTCCTTCAAGCTTCTTCTTTTGCAAACCAAGAGGTTTCCAAGTGGATAAACCTCTCCCTGACCTGTTGCTATTCCACCTCCTGCTTTCCACCACTTGGAACACTTTAGATTAGGCAGCAAAGAGCTCTTGAGTGGCACTTTGTCCCTGAGGCCCTTCTGGCCATGCCCTCAGTGAATCCCAAGGCACAGTGAGTGCTGCTGAGCAGTGCTTTGCCTTCTGATAAACCTGGGGATGAGTTTCATGTGAGGAGATGGAGCTGGTGATGGGGACACACTTGGAAGCTGCAGGAGGAATCAGTGAGAGCAGAGGTGTTGTATCATGGGGCAGAATGTCCTTTAATGGGGAAGAACTTCCCAATAAAACAAAACCCCTGGATGTGTGACCAGATGGAAGGAGCAACTTGGAGGAAATGAGAGATGAGGGGAAAGTTACCAAAAGGACAATCTTTAGCCAGAACTTAGGGCTGGCTCCAGACAGGAGAGATGAGCTGCTCTGTAGATCTCATCCTGCTCTGGATCAGGCTGAGAAAATGACAGGTTAGCTGTTATTTCAGTGCAGGATCAGCAGGAGAAACTCCAGAGGTGAGAACAGGGGCAGCAGCCCCTGAGCCCTCCTTTCCTAGGGTTGATCCCTGAGCCCTTTTCCTGGAGCTGAGCCCTGAGTCCTCCTTTCCTAGGGCTGATCCCTGAGCCCTCCTTTCCTAGGGCTGATCCCTGAGCCCTTTTCCTGGAGCTGAGCCCTGAGTCCTCCTTTCCTGGGGCTAATCCCTGAGCTCTCCTTTCCTTGGTCTGAGCCCTGAGTCCTCCTTTCCTGGGGCTAATCCCTGAGCTCTCCTTTCCTTGGTCTGATCCCTGAGCCCTTTTCCTTGGGCTGATCCCTGAGCCCTCCTTTCCTGGGGCTGATCCCTGAGTCCTTTTCCTGGAGCTGATCCCTGAGCCCTCCTTTCCTGAGAATGATCCCTGAGCCCTTTTCCTGGGGCTGATCCCTGAGCCCTTTTCCTGGGGCTGATCCCTGATCCCTCCTTTCCTTGGTCTGATCCCTGAGCCCTTTTCCTGGGGCTGATCCCTGAGCCCTCCTTTCCTGGGGCTGATCCCTGATCCCTCCTTCCCTTGGTCTGATCCCTGAGCCCTTTTCCTGGGGCTGATTCCTGATCCCTCCTTTCCTGGGGCTGATCCCTGAGCCCTTTTCCTGGGACTGATTCCTGATCCCTCCTTTCCTGGGGCTGATCCCTGAGCCCTTTTCCTGGGGCTGATTCCTGAGCCCTCCATTCTTGGGCCTGATCCCTGATCCCTCCTTTCCTTGGTCTGATCTCTGAGCCCTTTTCCTGAGGCTGATCCCTGAGCCCTTTTCCTGGGGCTGATCCCTGAGCCCTTTTCCTGGGGCTGATTCCTGAGCCCTCCTTCCACTTGCACATACAAGTGTTACGTGCACATTCTTGTGCATCAGGCACAAATTAAAGTTCTGGGAGTGTCAGAAGTTGCCAAATAGTGCAAGTCTTGGTGCATCCAAGGTCACTGAGGTTCCCAGGATTTGTGTAACAGGTGGATCCACCCTAATTGCTCCATCCTTTAGAAATCGTGGTTTATATGACCAGTCCCATTCGAGGTCTTGGCTGGAAAAATTGTTCTTTTTTAGTAATAATTGTCACTGAACACTGAAAAACAGCCATGAGAAATGACCAGAATGTAACCTCTGGAGAGTGCTGTAAAAGATTTTTGTTGTTTATTTACTTTAGGAAAAAAAGAAGAATCAAAGAGAAGAGTAAGAAATTCAAGGCTGTGCAATGAGAGGGAAAAGAAATGCAATTTACTTTTTAAAGCTCTTTCTGATTTTAAAGTGATATACAGAAAAATATAAATGGTTCCAGAAAGCTTCACCAAATAATAGAGAGAAGAGAAAATAACTACAGTGAAGGGCAGTATATTGAGGGTCATATCTGCCTTCATCTCCCGTAAAACAATATTTGCTGCAACAAAAGCTTGGATATTTTAGTTATTTATTGTTCTGTCAGCTACAAAATATTAAGGAAGTAAAAAAATTATAGTTTCTCCTGGATGTAGTCGTGGCCAATAGAACAAGACTGCCCAGGAACATCATCCTTGAATGCACAAGGAGGGATGAGGGGAGCAGGAAGAGCCTCAACTTGAAGCTGGTCCAGGGAGTGCAAGGAAGAAAGGTCTGGAATAGGTGAAGTGTCAGACAGCACCTGCTGGGAGAGGGCTGGGCTCCTCCAGGCACCATCACACCACACAAATGAGATTTAAGTGCCAGAAATTCATCACCTTTTGGAATGGGGGGGTGTCAGCTCTCCCTTATCCCAGATTTTGGGCTGTGTGTTCAGAGCCTCTTTCAATCCAGCCCACAAATCATTTGTCCCTCTTATGTCTCTTCTCCACACAGCTGGTGTTTGTCATTAACACATTTTATTAAAGTTTGTTCCCCATCCTTGTAAAAAAAAAAAATTAATAAAATGCCAGAACACAGAGCGAGCAGAAGAACAAATTGTTAATGTGTTCATTAAACAAACACACTTCTCCTCCGGTCCTTGGGTGGAAGTTGATGACCCTCCTGGAACCCAAGGCAGGATGTTTACTTTGACTGAGGGCTGGAAGTCGTGTCTGAATCCTTTCCTGGGGGCTGAGATGGGAACTGGCCCCATTTGCAGCCATGGGGAGGTGATGGCAGAGCTCTGGGCTGGCCAAGGCAGCTCCGGGTGCAGAGCCAGCCCCTCCCAGATGTGCCCCTGCCACCAGCCTGGCTTGGGGACACCCACAGGACGTGTCACTGCACTGCCCCATGGTCTGGGACATCCCTAATCCACCAGCACGTGATAATGAACCTTTTAGCTGGGAGTAGAGAGGGAGAAAGAAAGAGGATGAATGAGCTGGGAAAGAGAGAATGACTGTGGATTCAGTTAGTTAATAAAGGGATTGCAGGAGCAAGGTGAAGAGACAGTGGTAATTTTATGCACTGCCAGTCAGGCCCATTTGTCCTGGGAGCAGCTCCAATTTCTCTCTGAGCTGTTCTTTTTCTTTAGAAATGGAGCTGTGAAAGGGGAAGGGAAAGAAAAAAGCCCTGATTAAAATCAGCACCCAAAGTGACAAGGAAAAAAGCCATTTTAATCTCTGCATCCACAGATGAATCTTCTCCCAAATAAGTGAAACAAAGGGGAATTTAGGATATTGGCCACTCATACTGAACACAGTCTGAAATCATGCAGACTGTGATGGCAGTCTTGTCATATCCCAGCCCTAACCACAAGAGAAAGCCAAATTTCATCTTTACAACTATTAATTCCCACTTATATACAAATCTCTCCACTCCTCCCTCATCCACTCCCCATTCATTCATGACCATTTAAGAGCAAACCTCCCCTGAAATCTTAATTAGCACTGTAATTTTGATGCTCTCTCTCTAAAACTGGCCCAAATCTTCCTCCTGTTATTAAATATTCCTAATCCTGCATCGTAACTCCTGACCCTGAGCTGAGGCCAGAGCAAGAGACAGAACTGCCAGCACCACACACGGGGAATTTAGTGCTTTAAACTCACCTTTTATCAGATCCCTGAGCCTCAAGGGGGAGTGAGATGCACTTTTTGCATAGAACTTCCATTTCTGATGAGGAAAAAGGAAGTTATTTGGGGAGGAGCATTCCTGTGTTTAAAGCAGCCATGGGTTTCCCCTGCAGTCAGTGGGAACTCGTGAAAAGGCTGGTTATGTTTTAAGACCACAGGATGGGGACATAAATAGGAAAGTGTAAGTATTAAATTCTGGCTGAGTGGTGCTTGGAAGGGCAAGGATGGGACAGGTTTGCAGCAGGTCTCAGGGCAGGTGGCTGTGTTTGCCTGTAAATTCCACTTCACTACAACCCATGACAGTGCCAGGGCTCCTGAGCAGTTTGTGCACACCCAGCCCACGTTTGTGCCCTTGACAGGGATGCTCTGCCCAGCCATGGCAGTGGGGGATGATGGCACTGAGCACATGCATCACAATTTGTGTGTCTGACTGTAGGGACAAGCTGTTAATATGGGAGTGTTTCTGCTGCAGGAGCCTTGTTTTATCCTTGCTTGTTGTACCCTGCCCTGGCCATGCCCAGCCTGGCCACTGGGCAGTGTGGGTGCCAGCTGAGGCACCAAACCAGAGCACTCAGGGCTCTCAGAGAAGCTTTCAGGGCTTGTCTCCAAGGGAACAAACTGAAAGGTCCAGGGGCAAAGCCAGTGCATTTCCTAAAGAGGATTAAATCTGATGTGAGTTGCCCCCAAGCACAGGGTCTTGCACAAAAGGCTGAGAGTGTTCATAAGTCTGTTTAACCCCTTTTAACTTCCCTGCCTTTACCCCTTTAACTGAGTGAGCAGAACCACCTTGTTCTGATCTCGATGACTTGAGTGCAGGAAGGTTTGTAGGATTTTTTTAAGGGAGGCACCAGCGGTGTGTGGCCTTTCCTCAGGTGCACTGAGGAGATAAACCACTCACCAGCAAGCCAAGGGCTTTTATTTTTGTGTCAATAGCCTTGGAGTTGGGATGTGGGGCCTGGGAAATGCAGGCAAAGAGCCTTGCTGGGGTTTGCCATCCAGGAGGATGCTGTGGATGTCAATGTGAGGAGCAGCAAAATAAGGGGGGTTGTTTGATGCAGTTCAAGCTCGAGGGGGATGAGAGTCCCATCTGTCCTGCTCTTTTATTAGCAGTGGTCTTCTTGGGGTGAGGCTGTAGCTCAGTTCTGGCACAGAGGCCCTGTGATCACATTACAGGGAATTATCAGGTGGTTGCACCTGGTTTGGAGAGCTCCAAGAAGGCACAGGGGTGCAAAAGGGAAGGCAAAGCACCGGTGGTTTATGAAATTAAAAAGTTCATGAGTGCCAAATCCACGTGCTAGAGAGGAACTGAGAAATGGAAGAGGTCTCAGCAACATCTTATCAGGAGGTAGGACAAGGAAATTGCAGTTGAAAGCACTGTAGTGCCTGATTTGCTATCTCTCCTCTGCACCTTGGCTGCAAGTTCTGCCTTTAGGGGTTTGTTAGACAACTTGGGGAGGAATATTTTATACGTATTCAGTGGGCTCTGCTTGCTGGGACCTTAATATGCACAAGGCAGAAAACCTGCCTGGAGAGATCAGATCGAGTGTCCTGGTACCCTACAACAAACACAAACAGAAGAGGGAAAAGGACAAAAGTTGTGACATGGGCTTTGTGCAGGTTTTTGGAGATGGACTGTGAGTTCTGCCCTGCACTTGTCGTGGTGTTCCTGCAAACACAGATGGTGTTTGCACTGTCAGTGTTGTTGGGTTGGGCTGTTCCCAGTGAAGGGACTCCAGCAGTGCTGCCCCTTCTGCTGCTGCTGCCATGGGAGAGAGGCTGTGCAGGGCACAGAGCAGGGCTCTCCTGTGTGAAGTGTCTCCTGGACAGGAGTGTGTGGAAAAGGGAAGCAGAGCCCAACCTCCCTCTGAAATAAAAGACCCTTCCCTTTCTGAAACGGAGAGGAAAAGATGCTTGGACAGAGCTGAGAGGGAAGCTGATGGAATCCAATGGATCCCTGGATTGCAGGGAGTGCCTGTGGTGGGTCTGGGAGCACCATCTGATCAGGAGACCTGCTGGGCCAGAGCTCAGCTGGTATCAGTGCAGAAAGGAGGTTGAAGTCCTCAAATGTTGCTGCCAGAGAAATTGAGATTTCACTTTCTGTACTATAAATACAGGTTGGTTTCCTGGTTCTACCTTCAGAACGTGCTGCCAACTGGATCAGGGCAGGGGATCAGATCCTCCTGTGCTTTCAGAGCCTACTGCTTATCTCCACTCTTTCCTCAAAGGAAAAATCTGGAAAGCCCTGATAGTAGTGTGCTGTCAGATGCTGGTTGCAAGCTCAGGGTAGGTCTGGCCCCGTGGCTGCTGGTGCAGACTGGAGGATGCTCAGCAATAATATCACGACTTGCTGGCAGTGGCACAACAGGAAATTGGAGTAGTAAAATATTTCCCTCCTCGCTGCATCCCATTTACATGTTTATAATGGAGGTTTTTAAGGCCCTAATGAGAAGGAATGCTCATTGCTGGGGGATGATGATTAAAGCAGAGACAGGCATGATTGCAGGCAGTAACAAAGGGGTGTTAATTACATCAGAGAAAACAGGAGGGCAATGCAGCTGGAGTGGCTGCTGCTGCCACCCTGGCACTGGGGCTGACCTTGTGCCCCTGCCCCTGGCACAGATGTGCTCACCCACCATCTCCAGAGCTCAGGGGAAGCAGCTGAGATGCAGCTCTGGAAGGACAAAGCAGAGCAACAAGCCCCAGACAAACAGAAATTCTCCTTCCAGCTGCAGCCTGCAATGGGAATGAGCTGAATTCGTGCATGGAAAGTTCCTCCTTGTGCTGGGAGAGTGAGCAGAGCTCAGAGCCAGAACAAAGATGCTCAGGAGAGGCAGAAAGAGGGGAAGGGCCCTGGGGACTCAGCCTGGTGGGTAAGGTGGGTCAAGAAGTGAACTGCTGAGGTGCAGATTAAGGGTGCATATAAATCAGAGGCAGCCTTTGAAGCTGTGCAGAGGATGCTGGGCTTGTTTCATCTTTCCAGCCAAGTTCTCTCCAAACTCTGTTCTCTTCTGCCTTGCTGGTGGAGTGATGCCCCAGGGAGGGACCTCTTTGGATGGAAATCTCCATCTGCATCCCCCTGAGAGTGCAGGGCACGGGGCTGCTCCAGAGGAGGTGTCTGAGGACAGTAAACTGGGCACAGAAGAGAGGAAGAGATAAAGGAAAGCACGTGCAGGTAACTCAGCATAACAAAAAGTAGCAGAGAAAAGAGTTAATGGAAGGATGCATAGAAGAACAAATGAAAAAGAAGTCTTTAGTGATTGCATAGGGCCTAATTTAAGCAGAATAATCCTGATATTTTCTCTTTAAATAAATAAATCAGCAGAGCCCAAAGTGTTTGAGTCATTCCCAGTCAAAGCCTCGGTATCAAACTTTCATCTATTCTTGACAGAGCAATTAAAGGGAGGGATACAGGCTCTGAAATGTAGCCAAAAGGAGTAGACTGAATATTTAATACAGTTCCAGGCTTTGAAAGTCCCAACAAACCAGTGGAATGGGGAATCTGGTGACAGCTTTATCTTAATAAGGAAAGGGAGGGGGAAAAAAACCCTTTATCCCTTCCATCCTTGCCACTCTGCCATCCTTGCTGACATGGAAACACAAACTGGGTAGGGAACAGGCAGCACCTTTCCAGACTCCTTGGATGCTGTAACAGCATTTCCCAAAGAGTATTTGATGGAGAGGGATCTTCCCACGTCTCCTGTTCCATCTCTGGGTGCTGGAGAGACATAAATAATGTGTTTGGGGCTCTCTGAGGCTGCTTTGCTGAGTGCTAAAGGAATAAAAATAATATCTCAGGGCTTCTTCCCCACTGCTGAGGGCAACTCGTGGTCTGCAGGCTCGGAGTGCCTGGGAGAGGCTGGAGGGGAGTTAACGGGAGGGTTCGCTCAGTGCCAGAGCTCAGGCAACTCATTAAAGGGATTAACCACCATCCCTGGCTGGATTTAGGATGGTGGCTCCTGCTATCAATAAGTAATCCTGTCTCCAATCCTCTCTAGTGGCTTGGGAAAGACAGAGAGGAGAGGAAGGGCGGGAGGGAAAGAGGAACAGAAAGAAATGAGAGGGATAAATTGAGGGAAGTGCTGGTGGAGGCACCGGAAAACTCATCCCTGAGAGGCTGATGAGGAGCAAACTGTTCCTTCTCCCCGTGCTCTGGGGAGGACGTGGGAGCTCTCCCATTTCCACCCTGCAGGGCCTGCAACCCTCCAGGTTGGACTTGCTGGAAGAGGATTGTTATTCAGGGGCTGGGAGATTGAATTTTGATTAGCTCTGACACAGTCGCTTAGAACCTTTTCATTAGAAAATTATGTTTAATAGAAATTGTTCTGACACCTCAGCAGCATTTTCCCCTCTTTCATTACCCAGTCCCCTGGTGGGAAGGGAGGGGAGGTAAATGAGGAGGTCTCTGTTGAGGCAGCTCCTGTTTGGGGGCAATATTTACCCTAATCAGGCTGCGGTGGGAGGTGACAGGAGAGCAGGAGGTGGGAGAGGGGGTGGAAGGAGCAGGAGCACAAAGGAGAAACTCCCTGGAGAATTGTTTGCTGGAGCCCTGAGGGAGGAGAAGCAAAATCAGCCCAAAGCAGGGAAGTGGAAACCAGCTGGGGGGTGCAAAACCCAGCCAGACGAGGAGCAGGGAGCTGCTCCCACAGGGTGTTTGGTGCCAAAAACTGCTGCACTTGGGCACCCAAAGGCCAGGTCAGCATCCCTAAGAAAGCACCTGTTGGTCTTCCTGGGTGTGTCGCACCTTCCACTCCCAAGTGCTGCTCTCCTGGGCATCCCTCACCCAATTCCCCACTGCTCCCCTCTCTTTCTCCTGCTTGTGTATTTATTAATCCCTTTACAATTTAATCCATCCCCTGCTCACCTACTGACCTCTTTGCTGGTGTTTCTGCCTGTTCCTCTGTCTGCAATACCCACCCAAACAGAGAATGAAGTTGTCTGCTTTTTATTCTGAATTAGAAGCCAATGCTACTTTTTGCCTGTGAAATACAATTTTTTTTTTTCCTTTTGGAAGAAACATTGTTTTGGGCCAAATGCAATATTCCTTTTCAATTTTCCCTTGAAAAGATAATAGTATAAAAGTCATGTTCTGACTTCAAATGAAAAATGAAGGTGTTCCTTTCTAACAGTGTCAAAACCAAGTTTCTGCTTCATTGAAAGGCATCTCTGCCTAATTTTTGATCAAAGTTTCCTCCCAGTGGATGGATGGATGGATGGATGGATGGATGGAGGGAGGGAGGGATGGAGGGAGGGATGGAGGGAGGGAGGGATGGAGGGATGGAGGGATGGATGGATGGATGGATGGATGGATGGATGGATGGATGGATGGATAGATGATGGTTGGAGGAAAAAGCAGCAGAGCAAGGATGGAAAATGCCTCCATGTCATCCAGGCCATCCCATGTCATCTCAGTCCTGGGTGATGGAAAGGAATACCAGGTGTGGGAACAGAAGGTATAACAGTTATTTGCAGAACTCCTTGAGATCCTTAAAGAGAAAACCCAGGAGAGACGTAAAATATTCTTATAAGGGCTGTAAGTTCTTTTCAGGCAGTTAAGGGGGTAATAAATTCCTTGCCCAGGAGATCTGGTGGTCGAAGTTCTGTGTAGAACATTGTGAAAAAGTCAGACTGTTGGAGACCAGGAGCTTTTCCAGGTTGATACTGAGCAGGAGGACAGTAGAGCCAGGGTTGTCTGAGGGGTTTCTGGGTTAGAGTCAGTTTTGTTTAAAGCAGCCCTTTCATAAACCCTAAATGTGTTTGGAGCTGGAGAATTTTCGTGGGTTTTGGTATTTAGTCAGCAGGTCTTTGGGCCTCATTTCTCTTTTGAATTTCTTTGGCTTCATCTTGCAGTCATTGCATATTTTTTCTGTCTTTTTTATTTTTCCCCCCTCTGGCAGATTAACGAGGCCTTTAGAACCTGACAAAGGTTCTTATTGTCTCCTCACAAAGGCTTTTATCTGTTCTAGTCCAGTCCCTTCTCAATCTCTGCTCAATAAACTGAGAGGATTGAGCTGTTCCTGCCTCCCTCCAGGGAGTGATGGATCAATGCTCTCAGCATGCTCTGCCTTTGGTCTTTTCCAGGGAAACCCCTGTCCACATTCCAGTGAATTCCTGCTCTCTGGATGCTCCCTGCAGGCACCTTTGTCAGGCAGGAGTGATGCTCCTCATTCCAGCATCCTTTGGAGAGCAGGTTGGAGCTGTATCCAGAGCAGGAATTCCCTCTCTGCTCCTGCAGGACCCTTTGGAGAGCAGGTTGGAGCTGTATCCAGAGCAGGAATTCCCTCTCTGCTCCTGCAGGACCCTTTGGAGAGCAGGTTGGAGCTGTATCCAGAGCAGGAATTCCCTCTCTGCTCCTGCAGGACCCTTTGGAGAGCAGGTTGGAGCTGTATCCAGAGCAGGAATTCCCGCTCTGCTCCTGCAGGACCCTTTGGAGAGCAGGTTGGAGCTGCATCCAGAGCAGGAATTCCCTCTCTGCTCCTACAGGATTCTTTGGAAAGCAGGTTGGAGCTGCATCCAGAGCAGGAATTCCCTCTCTGCTCCTACAGCATCCCTTGGAGAGCAGGTTGGAGCTGTATCCAGAGCAGGAATTCCCTCTCTGCTCCTACAGCATCCCTTGGAGAGCAGGTTGGAGAGCAGGCTGGGGAACAGGTTGGAGCTGTATCCAGAGCAGGAATTCCCTCTCTGCTCCTGCAGGATCCCTTGGAGAGCAGGTTGGGGAACAGGTTGGAGCTGTACCCAGAGCAGGAATTCCCTCTCCTCCTGCAGCCAGGAGCTGCCACACCAGCTGTTGTTCCTCCTCTTCCTCCTGTCCCTGCTTGCTCTACACACCCCCCATTCCTTGTCCAGTGGGGCTGGAACAGGCCCAGCTTTCCCAGTGATCCAACTTTCTCCCACAGCAATTTCCCCATTTTTATTGCCTTGCACCTCTCCTCAGATTTTTGGGCTTTCTACAAATTTCATTAGGATTAATTTAATTCTTCACATCAAGATTGTTGAGGGAAATGGAGTCCAAGGCTGGAAATGTGTTAGAAGTTCCACTTGGGCCTCTCTCTCCCTTTTTCTCTTCTCCATGGACAGCCCCTTCCATCAGAAATATGATTCTTAATCCATTTACCATGTGCTTCACTGATAGAATATAACATTAATTTTTTAATCAGAAGGTTGTGAGATCCAAAGTCAAACATCTTACAACAGCTAAATATGTTACATTTTGCAGTTACCCTTATCAACCAAACTCGTAATCTCATCAAAGAACCAAATCAGATTTGACTGACAAGTCCCATTTTCCACAAGACCACGTTGACTGATGTTAATTATATTTCTCCCCTTTAATTCTTTATCAATTGAATCCTACATCAGCTTTGCTGATTACTTTGCCAGGGCCAGATGTTGGCTGGCCCAGATTCCCTGGTTCAGTTTGGTGGAGTTATGAGATACAGGCACCACTTTTACCTTTTCCTGCTGCAATTTCCTTTGCCAGGGGACTGGACAGGTGTGAGCTCCTGTTGCCTGTAAACATCCACTGTTTTTATCCTGCTAAAGTACAAACTCCTGGAAGAAGGCTGGGAATTGTGAAGTGAGGAGAATTCCCTGGAGCTGTGAGAGCCTTTCCCTGGGAGGAGGCAGCTCCCTGGAGTGCTCAGCTCCAGAGGCAGCCCCTGCTGCAGAGCTGCTCCTCTCTCTGGGAGTTTCTCAGACATCAGAAACAATCAGCTCTCTCCTGCTGCCTGACAGTGTCAGATTTTCTTACATCTCCTGATAAGAACTAACCCAGCATTTTACAACTGTATCTCTGAAATTAGTAGCAGCTTAATCTCCCTCTGCTGGATCACTCAGAGGTGTAATTGTGCAGAAAAAAAGAGTATTAAAATGCAAAACACTCTCCTGTACTTTTTCATGTTAAGGCCCTACTTCCTTCTATTCTTTTTTTTTAAATTTTACAAGAAGGCTTTTACTTTTTTCCTTCCCCCCATGTGTGTGTCTGTGTGTCTTCATAAAGAGAACAAGCTGGGCACGCAGAGAGAATAATTTCAATTTCTACATAAATCTCAGAATTGAATACTTAAATTCAAGCAAAAAAAAAATACATTCTTACACCTTTAAATTCCTCTCTATGAAGTATAATGAAAAAGCCTGATTATTTTTAATTCTTCCCTTTAATAATTCAGCAGTGGAGTGATTTAAAGCTGGGGACGATAATTACCTTTTCACTTTCCTGGTAAATGGAGTTTTAATAGAAATGGAGGCTCAAATGCTGGAATTAATTCCAACAGGTCAGCGTCAGGTCATCCATAGCATCTTCTGGATAAATCATTTATCTGGAAAAGGGCCTGCTCCTCATTTTCCCAGGAATCCCTACCCAGAGGCTGTATTTAAACAGGAGCCTCAATGTTGATGCCTTGTAAAGAAGGGAGGGAGGGGGAAAGTGCAACCCGCATCATCTTGGAGGGATGTTTTTTTTAATGCAAATTAAACCGCTGGTTGAAGGACAAGGGAGCAGGGGCTTGTGAAGATTAGGGAAATTCAGTGTGGCTGCAGTGCTGGGGAGGGTGGAAGCTTTCCCAGATCCATTATCTAAGCAGTTTGTGCTGCTCAGACTATTTATCTTCCTGCTCCACCTGCTCCGTGTGGTTCCCTGGTGAGCTGCAGGTGGGCAGTGCCACCCCGAGCTGAGCCTGGACCCCCAAAACGGGGCTCTGGGCCCTTCCAGGGAGAGAGGAAAACCAGGAAAACGCTTTTTTATTTCCATCTGTGGAGGTGCCTTTTGTAAAGACGAGTTTCAAACAAATCAAGCCAGGTTTAGCCAAAGCCATGGGAAGGATGTGAACCCAACAGGGATGGTATTCCAAGCCTTTTCCTGGCACAGGGAGAGGGAAAAGCTCTGATGGCTTCACTGAGATTCCCAGGATTCAACTGATTCAATCCTAATGGGTTCAGCTGGCAAAGCATCCCCGTGATCCCCCGCCCTGGGCAGTGCCAAGGCTGCTGCCAGCCGGGACTGGTGTCCCCGGGCACTCTGTGGAACGGGAATGGGCTGTGCTGGCATCAGGCAAAGCAGTCGGGGGGTTAAATTTTTCATGAGAGCTAAACTCACGCTGCCTGCTCCCTAATTAAGCGCTGGGACGAGGCAACTTTAAAGCACTCCAGCTCTGATTCGCCACAAGTGCGTGGTAATGATTTCTTTTCAAATGTCAAGCAGTTTTGTTTCTATTTCCTTTCATCAATAATTGGTGCTGAGCCGGTGGCAGCGGCAGCTCCAGCTGGGCAGAGGAGCCTGGGGATGTTCCTCTGCCACCTGGGCAGTGCCAGGGCAGGGACAGGGACAGGGACAGGGACAGGGACAGGGACAGGGACAGGGACAGGGACAGGGACAGGGACAGGGACAGAGCAGCCCATGGAAATTGGGTGTTCCTTCTGCCCCTGCAGGGTACAAGGAGCCACTGAGATTTCTTTGGGGATTTCTGCCTTGTTTTATTAGTTCTTTTGTTTCATAGAATCAAAGAATGGATTGGGTTGGAAAAGACCTCCGAGATCATCAGTCCAACCCTTGGTCCAACTCCAGTCCCTTTACCAGATCATGGCACTCAGTGCCACGGCCAAGCTCAGCTTAAAAACCTCCAGGGATGGGGAATCCACCCCCTCTCTGGGCAGCCCATTCCAATCCCTGAGCACTCTCTCTGCAAAGAATTTCTTTCTGCTCTTCAACTTCAATTTCCCCTGGCAGAGCTTGAGCCCATCGTGCCCCCTTGTCCTATTGCTGAGTGCCTGGGAGAAGAGACCAACCCCCACCTGGCCAGAACTTCCCTTCAGGCAGTTCCAGACAGTGCTGAGGTCACCTCTGAGCCTCCTCTTCTCCAGGCTGAACACCCCCAGCTCCCTCAGCCTCTCCCCACAGCACTTGTGCTCCAGTCCCTTCTCCAGCCTCGTTGCTTTTCTCAGTTGGGTTGGAAGAGACCTCTGAGATCACCAAGTCCAACCCTTGATCCAACCCCACTGCGATCACCAGCCCAGGGCACAGAGTGCCCTGGGCTGGTGACCACAGTGGGGTTGGATCAAGACGTGGTGGATTCTCACTCAGTGCCACATCCATAGAATGGATTGGGTTGGGAAAGCCCTCCGAGATCATCAAGTCCAACCCTTGGTCCAACTCCAGTCCCTTTACCAGATCATGGCACTCAGTGCCACGGCCAATCTCAGGTTAAAAACCTCCAGGGATGGGGAATCCACCCCCTCTCTGGCCAGGACACCTTTCACAAAGATTAACCCCAGCAGGGAAAGGGGCCTGCACTCTGCAGGGATGGGGGATGCCAAAAATGTGATTTTCTGCCAGAATAAGGGGGGAACCTGATGCTTGAGGGCGACACCTAAATAAGCACATGCCCAGCTGTGCTGTCCTGGCAGAGGACAGCCAAGGCCTCCAGGTGAGTCCTCGAGGTCCATCCTGCTCCTCTGCAGGTTCAGCACATCCCACCCTTCCTGGAGCCCCAGCAGGTTCTGTGTGTTTGCTCTGCCAGTCCTGCTCTGCACTAATATTTCTCTATCCATTACCATTTACAGCCACGTATTCTACAGCCCTGCCTGGGGAACTCAGTGATTGCATTGCTGGAATCTCCAGCCCTGTCAGCAAATACAAACAGAACTTCCAGACATGGGCAATGACCCATCAGTCATCAGTTCCAGGGGATCAAACTGATGTCTCTTTTTTGGGGGTGCTGCTTAAAGTGGTGCAGAAGTGCTGTATGTTATAAAGGTGTTGAATGCAGGTCCCTATTTAGGCTGTCAGATCCCCCCCTGAGAAGTTAAATAAAGCCCTTTCTCCTCTCCCTCCTTTCTGCTGCCTTTGGGGTTGGCACTGACAGTGCTATGGAGAAGTCCATTTGATTTTTACAAAAAAGGTGTTTTAGAAATGTATAAACTTTGGAAATCAGATCTCCTGGGAGAAAAGCGACGTGCCAAGAGACATCCTCCTCTTGCAGTAATGATGGAATTGATCTCCTGTCTCTTTCCTGGAGTTTTTCAGATTCCCTGGACCTATCCAGCTTAGGAAGGCAGATGTTTAAACCCGGATTTTGCTTGCCTCTTACTGCCTTCCCTATTTAACCCAAGAAATATCTGAAGTGGCCGTGCTGCCTGTCTCAAGGGGGAAGGAAGAAAATAAATCAGACCAAATAGGAGCTGGGTTGTTTGCTTGGGGCATGTTAGAGCAGCGTGTGCGTGGCCTTCTGCCTCAGCTGCAGGGCAGAGCTGGGGCTCATCCCTGGGCCTCCCTCCCATGTGTCACATGGCCCTTGGGGACAGGCAGCCTGCACTGTCTGGGTCACTGGAGACAGGGAGCCCTGCCATGTATTTCACTCACAGATCCACTGTGTGTACACACACACACACACACACATACACACACACACACACACACACACACACACACACATACACACACACACATACTCTCACACACACACACACACACACACACACACACACACACACACACACACACTCACTCACACACACACACTCACACACACTCACACACACACACACACACACACACACATACACACACACACACACACACATACACACACACACACACACACACACACACACACACACACATATATATATTTACATACAGAAATCTCTGTATGCCCCTGTCTGTAGTTACACATGTCCCGTGTCATCCAGCCCTTCCTTCTGGGAACAAGCTGGAGCAATGCCATGGGGTGCTGTTTCCCAGTGCTCCTGCTCCCTGGGGCTCTGCTGGTGCCTCTGCCCCTGCACAAACAGCCCTTTCCCCTCTCCCTTTGCAGGAAGGATGTTTATTGAGTCTCACACACATCCACACTGCTGCATTTTTCATGGGGCTGCTCTCTGGGGGCGGTGCAGGCTGATAATCAAACAGCAGCAGAGCACTGATTGCTTCTGCTCCCTGGTACAGCTTTTAATTACCCTCCTGTCCCTGCCACAAGCCCTGACAGCTGCCACCCCCTTCATCACCAGCCACTGGTTTAATTAACCCATGGTCATGTTTCCTGGGCTCACATAGGTGTTGGGAGAAGGCAAATTACCCCCGTCTGTCCTTGGGCAAAGGAAAGGGGCTGTGGTGTGAGGCTGGGACCAACCAGGGGTGGGGTTATCCATGCTGGGATAACAAACTCTGCCTTTCCCACCCTGCCCTCTCCCAGCAGCTCAGCAGGGAATGGTGACCATGGCAGAGCCTCCTCCTCCAGCTCTGCTCTGCCAGGGGATCACACACAGTGGAGGATTTAAGGGTGAAAAGGATGTTCTCTGAAAACAGCCCAGCAAGAGTCTGCTGTGGGGAATTGTCCCCTCCATCTGAAGCCTGGAAAGAAGGGGGGAGAATCCACTTGCATGTGCTGTGGGGGCTTCTTAGAGCTAAAGATGATCCAAGCATTGTGTAGCACCCAGGAATGTGCCTTTGATGTGGGGAACAAGCTCTGCAGAAACTCCACTCCTTGTGCTCCTTCCTCCTCTGTCACTGCTCATTCCAGAGCCTGGACTTTTTAATCCTGGTGTGGGATAGAGATGGAACAATCCCAAATACATAAAACAAGCAGTGTCTGAGGGCTGACAGTCCCTTTCACCAGTGCAGAGCTGACCTCTGTTTCTTGGTGTGTGGCACTCACTGTTGTCCTTAGATAAAGTTCAGGTCCAAGAACTGCTGAGACAGCCCTTCCACCTTCCCATTCCCACCAAAACCCACCTTTCCCAGGGCTTGCTCTATTCCAAGCACAAGGAGCATCCTGTGGCCTCAGAGTGCCAGGAGAGCTGCTCCTGGTTCTGGGGAGCAAAATAGCTGCTTGAACTCCTTCATTCCTTCCATGGGATAAGGAGTCTCTGGAATGTTGTGGGAGATCCCTGGGGCTGTGACACTTTGTGGTGTGAAGGAAGAGACCTGCAGGGTGTGAAGGATGTGCAGAGCTCTGAGAGAAACAAGAGCATCTGTTTTTCCCACCCTTTGCCAGAGAGTTGCCCTTTACTTTTTTTTTTGCCTTCTTTTTTCTTTTTTTTTGTGGTGAATCAGATATTCTTGATGAGAAGGAGGAGTAAGTTTCACACTATGGAAATGTGGTGAAATCTGAAAAGTTGTTCTCTGTTCTCTCTCCCTGCCCAGTTCCCATTCCCAGTATCCACACACACTGTCAGGGCTCCTGGTTGGATCCATCTCCTCATCTCTCCCCTGAAATAAAATATATCCTCCAGACAAAGAAGCAACAAAGGGTGGTAATTTATGAGTACTGAATAATTCAAAGAACTTCCATGCCCCGCTCCCTTTTTTGTTGTTGTCCCCTGGAATAATCCACCCCCTGCCACGCTCTCATGGGGAATGGGAGAGGGGGAGGCTCTCCTGGGAGATACAAACTTACACATTCTCCTTTCATCCCTCCCTCCCTCTGGCCTTCTCTTCCTCTGTGTAAACACATCTGCAAACCCTTTCCAGGCTTGGCTTTCCCTGCCTTGCACACACACCTCAGCCTTCCTGTGCTCTACCACCAGCACATCCCCCAGTCTCCCTCAAGAGCACTCCATTTCAATAGGAGATGGGACCTGGGAATTTGCCTTTAATATTTCATAAGCTTCCTTCTAAAATGTAAAGCATATTTATGTTATTTGCATCAACTACCAGGCAAAATAATGCCTTGGATTTGCAGGCAGATCCTCACCTGCTGCCCACTTTCCAGGGCACAGCATAAATAACACAATTTATTCAAAGGAACCCTTTCTCCTATTTACATTTATATTGAATAATTTAAAACAACTTTCTCCACTTCCATAAATTCTTCCTTCTAGGATGGGGGAACCTGTCCATGTCTAAGGAATGTGGTCCCAAGGGAACCTTTTAACTACACAAGCACAGGCAGATGTTTGCCAGTCTGATGGAATTGATGGATCCTCCAGGATGGACTTGCCATACTGGGAAAGAGGAGACACTGAGTGGTGGGGAGACAATGGTGAGCCCAGGAATGAGGGAGGCAATTGGATCATCCTGGAGGGCATTAAGATGCCAGAGGGAAGCCAACTGAGTGCTCTGCTCTTGCACTGGTAACGTCAGTCACTGGGGAAAGAGGAAAGAGTTTGTGTCCCAGCCATAAACTGGCAGTAAGACCTGTAAAGTGAAACAACACAGGACCAGAAATCATCTGGTCCTGTCCAAATTCTGATCCTTTCCCTTTTTGCTTTGTCTGATGAGAGGGTACAGAGAGACCAACACGTTCTGAGGTGAGAATGCAACACAACAAACTCAGGCTGCACAATTTTAGTGCTGGGAAAAGCTGGCAGGGCTCAGGCTGAGGAGTGTTAGAGCTGAGCTCTTGCAGCAGCACCCAGGGAGGCAGATCAGCCAGTGCCAGGCTGGGATAATCACTGAGTTGATTTAAACCCATTGAATCCCACTTTCCCCCTTTCATTTCCTCTCTCCCTGGACAGGTTTAGGCTCTTTGTCTCTTACCTCTTTCTAATCATTTGTATTTCCATCACTTTCTCTTCCTTGGGGTTTCTTTGGCAGCGTTCTCTGAAGTTTAGTCTGTTTGCTAGACCCAGACTTTATGTTATTATTCTGTCCTGGCTTCCAGACAGGTTGTCCATCACTTAGGCATGACAGGAGGGAAGTGAGCCAGAAATGAATCAAGCTGTCACAGCCCAGGGGATGGGGGAATCTCCCTTGGAAGCCCAAGCAGGAACCCTCAGAGAGGAAATCCTACAGTGAATCTCAGTATAGGAGTGTGAGTTCAGAATAATTAGCAAGAGAGAGGATGAAAGTCTAACTAATGTCTGCTTTCCTAATTTAAAAACTGTCTCCATCACTCTCAAGGCTCTGGGTTCTCTTTCCAGCACTGAGCACGACTCAAACCTTCCCAGTACCTTGGACAGCTGATCTTTTTCCCCACTCTTAGTTCTTTAATCTGTGCTACTCTCAGCCTTTTGGGGCTCTTTGTGTAGGACACACAGACTGATTGCAGGAGGTGGATTTGCTGTGGCTGGAAAACCCCCTGACACTGAATGGTGGTTGTTCATTTGTCCAGGGGAATCCAGGGGGGTGGAGGAGGGCCCTCAAAACAGGCAAAAAGGGGTGGGAGATCAGCCCTGCAAGATCCACAGCTCCTCCGTGGCAGCAACCTGCAAGTTTCAGACATATATAATGCATAATCCAAACAAACTGCAGGGAATGCCATCCTCAAATTGGCCTAAATTAGGAGCTATTCAAATGAAGCCCAAAGCACTCATGAACTATTTGGGTAAATACTCTTTTAATCTGGTGCTGACTCCATTAAGAAACAGAAGAGCCTAATTTTTGCTTGCAGTAAAACTGGAGAAAGATGTTGGCAAATCAAAGCTGATAAAGCAAGAGAAGTGTTAGTCTTTTAATTGGAAGTGGAATAAATCCACCTGCTTATGATACCTCCCCAGAACTTTCCTTCTTAGTTTCCTTTTCTTTTCTCGGTCATTTCTAGAATTTTAGGGTTAGGGATTAATTATGGTGGTAATATTGCCATTTATTTTACTGCCAGCTGTACTGGGAGAATAAATCTATCTTGAAAATAAATTGTGATTGCTGTGTCCACACTTAAAAGCTTTTGATACTGCCTCTGTATTAATGAAATATTATTGACTAATTCTATTGAATTTGGCACAAACCCTCCCTTGCTACTTCCACTGCACCAAGGCACAGACCTTGGAAAAACAAGATCTTGCTTAAACAAGAGTTCAGCTCCTACACCTGGAAAACTGGAGCACCAGAAAAGAAAAAGAACATCCTTTCCTTCCTTGCCCTTAATCTGAAATGTTTCCATTCCCCCTTCTTTTGTCTCCTTTATTTCTCCAAAGTCCAGCACACAGCACTCCTGGTAGTGGTTTATGTTTAAGGACACAGATACCCATTTAATTACCTCCATAATTGCATGGTGACTGCTGGCCTTCAGACTGCACAGTAAGCAGCAGGCAGATTAAGGCAGTAATTTCATGGGTATTTCTTTCTTTCCCAATTGCTTGTCTCTTAGGGACAAATTCAGATGTCCCCTGAGAAGGTTATAATTAGGGACAGCCTGAAACCCCACCAGGGAGGGATCAGAGCAGTTGTCCTGGTGGAGGTGAAGGCCCTGGGCTGTGCAGGGCCAGGAAGGAGCTCCCACAGCAGGCAGGGATGGAGGGATGTGACCAGAGAAACTGGGACAAAACTCCTGCAGCAAAGGAAAAAATTCCCTCTTCTCCTCCCTGGCTTCTTGCAGCATCCCTGCTTGTCTCCCTGCCTGATGCCAGGGCTGCAGGGCAGGCAGGTCTGGGCTTCATAAACCCAGAACTTCTTTGCTGATCTCAGCCCTGTGATGGCCACAGAACAGATTGCCCATTAATTGGATGAACTGTGACAGCAAATGGCAGGTTCTCTCCTCCTCTCCTGGTCCATCTCGACTGGGGTGTCACAGAGTTTGAGTTGTGTCAGGACTTGTAAAGGATTAAAATTGGAGATAACAGGCAGGAGCAGAATGAAAAATCAGAATGACTTGGCAAACTCTGCTCTCGAGGAGCATGGGCTGAACCTGGGGAGCAAACCAGGGAGAGATGCAGAGCTGAGATCCACTGGTGGTTTCCACTGGATCTTCCAACTGTCTTCACTTGTGAGAACATCTGGGATCCATATGGCACCAATGGCACTTGCCACAGAGCTTGATGTGCTGGAAATTCTGTTTAACAACCAGAATAAAATCTTCTTTCTGGATACACCTCCCAAAGACCAAAACTGTGATATCCCTTCAAGCACCAAAGAGGGGCCCATTAGAGAGCTCTTGTTTGAGCATTTGAAGCAATTATTCATGTTCATCCAGCTCCAAACAGCTACCAAACACCATGTGTTTTTCCTCAGTGTTAATAAAATCCTAAATGATTCTTCATTAAGAAGCCCATTAAGACGACTGCAGTTTCCTCAAAGCTCATTAGAGGATATTCTCACCACTAAATTATCACACTGGAGTTTTATAGAAGTCTGAGGAAAGATGCCCTATTGTGATTAATTCATGATGGATTCCCTCTCCCTTGCAGGCTGTTCCCCAGGCTCAGCTGAGCTGATTTCCCAACTTTGGGAGAATAATAGTCATCCTTCAGCTTTGCTTTGTGGGAGCAACATTCCAGAGCTGAGAGCTGCTGGTCCTGCCATCCTTATTTTCCTCTTGCATCTTCCACCAGGACCTCTCCTCTGCAGAGAGGATTCCTGACCAGGCTGAAGGGCAGCCTTGCCAAGCAGAACTCTGAAGACACAATGGTGAACACAACAGCAGCAGACAAAACCCTTGAAGCTGAGCCCACGCTGGATCAGTGTGTGTTGTCCCCACTGCAGGTTCTCCTGAGCCCAGTGGGAAGCTCCAAGAGCTGGAGTGTGGGAACACAGGCTGCTGGAACCAAAGAGAGCTGCTCACATCTCCCACTGAGTATTCCAATCTCATTTTATGCTACATTATACCCTTGGCCTCTGGAACAATCAGTGGCCATGGACGGTGTTTGCATCCTGAAGCCAAGTCTGGGGAAAGAACAAGAGATAATCTGTCTGGCAGGAGGGGATGGAGAGGGAAGGGCCAGCACTGCACAATTATTTATGTCCACTCAGAGACACAGGGAAATTAAATGCATTAAGAGGACTGCCAGGCCCTCCTCAGAATGGGGCTTTAAATGATATTGATGTGGTGCTAATGGGTGCACAGTTTGTCTTTTTTGTATTACAGCCCAGGGCTTGGAACAGGCACTTGGAGAGCAAGTTTAGGCATATTCAGTCTCTGCAGGAGGATTTATTTCCAGGGATTTGGAGTATCAAAAAGCTGCAGAGCCCATTTGACCCAACAAGAGGATCAGGGAGGTGTGGGGGTTACCCAGACACAATGCCACTGACATCCACTCTTTCCAGAGTTCATTCACCGGGCAGGGGCCAGGAATCCTTAAATCAGGATTTTGCCTGAATAGGAAATGAAGAATGAATCTGAATAATATCCATGTCTCAGGATGACCTTTGGCAAAGTGACTTGAGGCTGGCAGGATGCCACACACTGCCCCAGAATGTCACACACTGCCTTAGCATGGACCCAAAATCCCCAGGGATTTGAGCCACCCTTGCTATGAGAAGCCACTTTTTTTCCAGGTAAGAGATGAAACTTTGTCCATTCTGTCAGACTGTGTCGCTGCCCCCTCAGGGCTGCCTTGGAAATCTCTCCCACCCATGGATAAAACTCCTCATATGTGGCCTATTCCTTTCAGCTTTAATCTCCCCCAGAATCAGCTATTAAATCAGGAGTGTGTGTGATTATCTGCTGCCATCTCTGGAGGGGAAGGTGCAGGGTTTGAAGGCAAAGGCTGTTTATCCATTCAGTTCCTTGTGCAGGAACGTTGATCTTGGCATGGAATTAGGGGAGGAAGGGCAGAGCTGAGATTTGTTGGCTTGATTTGACAGCCAATTTTCAGATCTGAATCTGAAAGTTACAGTGGAAGTTTTAGAAGTGGCAACATTTGGGTTTAGCTTTGTGGAGAAAAGAGGTTTGTTGTTGTGTTTTTTTTTTTAGTTTAGTTTCAGAGAAAAGTTTTTAATATATCATAGAAGTTTTTAAGGATTCAGTTCCATCATTGCAGCATCAACTGAAGCCCTTTGAGACCAGACCAGTGCAAGGCACAGGCACAAAGTGAACACAGTCCCTCCCCAAAGGGCTCAGGTATGTCAATAAACACTGAGAATAACTGAGGAAATCACAGAATCACAGACTGGTGTGGGTTGGAAGGTATTAAAGTCCATCCCATCCCACCCCCTGCCATGGGCAGGGACACCTCCCATAGCCCATGTTGCTCCAAGCTCTGTCCAGCCTGGCCTTGGACACTCCCAGGGATGGGGCAGCCACAGCTTCTCTGCCCAACCTGTGCCAGGGCCTGCCCACCCCCCCAGGGAAGGATTTCTTTCTACCACCAAATGTAAATCTCTCCTCTTTTAGCTTAAAACTGCTCCCCCTTGTCCTTTCACTGTCTGCCTGCACAAAAAGTCGCTCTCCCTCTTTTTTGTATCAACCAGTGAGTAATGAATCACAGCAATGGTGTGTGTAGTGCCATTATTCTCCAATTCACTTCCTTCTGGTGTAAATCCACCCCTGGGATCAGCTGAGTGAAGCTGCTCTGGTGTCAAAGAAGTTATTTGGCCACGTCAGTAAATCAGAACTTGTTTGTGGGGGCATTTCCAGCCTCTGCTTCTTAAGGGAAAACCTTCTCCAGATGTCCTGGAGGAAACACAAGCACCATTTGATGGCAACTCAGAGATCCAGGCAGGAGCCAGCCAGGCCATCTGGGCACGTGCTGTGTGTGGATTTTTCTGTGTCTCTCTCTCTCTTCACGAGCAGAGATAATTCTTTCTGTGTGTCGTGGCTCTGAGTGAACATCCCTGGTACGAGCTCTGCCTCTTATCACGAGGCAGCTGCAAAATTGCCTTCGAGTTGTTTTACAATTGGGTTTTGCTTGTGGAGCTCTTGATTGAGCAAGGCAAAACTGATGTGAGAAGAGCATTTGGGAGGGAGGGAGAAGAGAGGAGGCCGAGAGGGTGAGATCTGGGAGACTGAAGATGTGGAAGGGGGGATGAAAGGTGGTGTTTTCAGCAGGAGCTCAGGGGTCACAGCAGAAGGGACGGGTTCCTTGGCCTTGCAGAGGGAGGAGAAGCCTCTGTGCTGCTGCCCTGTGTCTGTGCAGGGCCTGGCAGGTGGATGGGAAGCACTACAGGAAGGCAAATATCTCTGTGCCCATAAGACCAGCCCATGGTTTATGGTTAAAATGAGTCTGGTTTGGGGGCAGACCCAGCATCCATTTAGCCTGGTGGCTTTGGATGGCAGAAGGGGAAGCAGAGCCTCTGTGCAAGAGAGGGTGGAGGGCACTAAGAAATGAAACCCTCCAGGTGAAATTGTGTCCTCTGAGAAGTGAAAAGTAATTTTTCTACTGGCTGCATCTGACCACAGCTCTGCTCTCCCCCATCACATGGCAGCCCATGGTTAACTCCACTGCCAAGGTATTTCCTTGCAGTGCAATAAAAATAAAATACTCTCGGATCCAGCAGTTCTGATAGCAGTGAATTTGTTTAAGCAACTTTATAATGAGTCCTAGCTCTTCTCCCAATAGATGCCTTTGCTATAATATCCTAGAGTAGCAATGGACTACAATAAATCAGCTTTTACAAACTCATAAACACATAGAAGGGAATGTAAACCAATTTCTGATCTAGTTGAGGTGCACTGAGATTTCACAGAGTGGCATGAAGCTTGAGTGGATTCTGAAATTGCTCTTGAGCCTGTGAATTCATCTCTCTCCTCTCTCTCCTCTGCCAGCAGAGATGTTGTTCTTAACCCCTTGAAGGCCGTCCCTGAATTCCCACCTTGGTTTGGTCTCTGCCTGTCTGTGTGCACTGCACAGTCTGGTGTGGGTGTGTGCAGGTGAGGCCAAGCCTGTGCACAGCTGTGGGCTCAGAGGGGACAGGGTGATGGCAGCTGCTGGCACAGTCACCCCGGCCCTGTTTTCCAGTCACACTTCCCCTGGGAAGCATCAAGTGCCTTGGCTGAGCCAGAGGCAGCAACACACAGGGATGTATTTGTATATTTGTCTGGCAGTAGGAAGTTCACCTGCAGAAAAAAATGTTTAAAGGTCAGCTGTGAGATAAGGAGACTTAGACAGGTCAAGGTGAGTGCTCAGAGCTCTTCAGTGACCGGCAGTTTAACAGCTCTTGGGAGAAAGGGGTGTCTGGGACAGAATCACTGTCACTGCTGGGAAATAGCTCCTTCACCATGAGCCACCTGGGACACACAGGGCTGGGGACGCAGCTGCCAGCCAGAGCAACACTGCTGGTGCACTAGAGCTTGGGGGGAAATTATAGGAAAAATGGGAAAATGGAATTATTGAGAAAATTGCTTGCACCGTGCCCAGGGGGAAAATTGTCTTCCCCAGCTGGATTATCTACATGCATCCTCTGAAGGGAAAGCACAGGCCCCCACCTTCCTCCCCACTCCCCACCAGAGAGGGGATTGCTGGGACCCTTCTCCATCAGCCAGAAAGGATGGAAAACCTGCCAGAGCAAGGCAGGAAGGCAGAGCCCCCTGCAGGATGTGCAGAGGGGGGATGGGGTTGGCATGGCAACAGCCTGGTGCCAACAAACTCTGGGGGCCCCCCTCACCCACTCCAGTCCTGGCCCACTTTTCCCAGCTGTCAGGGATAATAGGGAACGGGAAGAGCCAGGCTGAATGCTGAAATTCCACAAGGAGCAGCAGGGATGGAAGGTGGGTTGTGTCTGGGAACACTAAGGTTGGATTTCAGTGGTGGTGCCTCCATCACCTGCTCAAACTCTGCCAAACACACAGTGCCTGGCCTGGAGGGTGCACGGGGGTCCTGGGTGTGCCAGCCCTGAGGGCACAGCTGGGACCATCTGTGGCTCTGCAGCTGGTGGGTGTTCCTGGCACAGAGGGACTTTTGATGGAGCTCTCCTGGAAAAACCCTCACAGAGGCCCCCAGCTCTTGCTCTGCAGTGAGAGGTGTCTCTTTTAGGGTTCTCCCACTCAACAGAGCCATTATATCAACACCTCTTTGCTGCTCTGCTGGTCCCACCACCCCATTCCCTTTCCCAGAGCTCAGGGATGGGGTCCAGCCCGTTGGCTGCAGCTCAGGGGTTTGCTGGGTGTCTGTAGGAGCACCTGTGACAAAGGACTGGCACAGAAAAGGGACAGTGTTTTCCCCTGGCTCTGCTGAGTGAATTCTCCTCTTGCTGGGATCTTGATGCTCCAGTGCCACTTTGTCCTTCCCTTTCCCTCATCCCCTCTCCCTCCTTGCCCATGGTCTCTGGCAGGAAGCACAAACAAGTTCTTGCTGTTTGGAGCCCGTTTTCCAGACCAGGAGTGAAGGATGGAATATGATTTTCTTGGGCAGACTGATAACAACCCCCACCACACCCTGAGCCCCAGGAACAGCAGTGGTGGATCTGCAGATAATCCCATCAGACATGGACAGTGCTGCAGGTTCACAAGCCCTGGGAAAACAAGACCCATCCTCCTCCTCCTCCTCCTCATCATCATCATCATCTTGTCTTCAACAAGTGCCCGTGCACTGTGTAATTAACCCAGTTAGCAGAGACATTGATGCATGCTAACTCCATGAAACCAGCTTATTATCTGCACTGCTAATTAGCCATGGGAAAACAGGCACGGGGTTTATGAATATCCTCTTAAGAAGAGGGAGGAGGAAATGAAAACCTGTTGAAACTGATTTCTTCCCTGTTATTCCTTTAATTTTTAAAGAGAGATGAAAGCAGAAACAAATTAAAAGTGCCCGTGTCAAGGAGAGATTAGTTGGGCAGAGTCAGGCAGAGCACAGGGAGGGAACTGGATGGAGGGGGAGGTGGGTTTGGGAGATGAAGGTGGAAAGCTGCTGGGAGAGGAGTTTTACCATCAATTCCTGAACATCTTGGGGTCACTGAGACCTTTCTGCCTGCTTGGCCTTATTGATCACTGCTCCTATTGAGTGCTTTGCCTCACCTGGCTGGGATGGGGCTGGAAACAGCCCTGAGCAGGGACTGGGGGAACAGCAGCAGCAATTCAGCATCTGGAGTGAGCAGCCAGCCCTGGCTGTCCCAGCAGAGCCCGTGGCTCTCAGAGGAGGCTCCTCCTGGAGTTTCTGCTGCATTTCATATTCAGGGAAGAGCCCAATTCGCTGATTGTGCTGATGGGATGTGAAAGGCAGGATGGAGTTTTATTGCAGAGCAGTTGACCTTGCTCTAGAGATATTACAGATCCACAGCTGCTATTCAACATTTCAAAACACTGGAGTCATTATGAGAATCTGGCTGCTAAGAGGAGCAATTAAGACTTTGGGTTTGCTTTTAAAAAAAAGGGCACACACTGGTGGGAGGATGGAGGCAACTGGTGGGAGGATGGGGGCAGTTCCCACCTTGTCTCAGGTGGTAGAACTGCACTGGAGGAACAAATGGATGCCTCGTGCTGCCCTTGAGGGTCCAGGCAGGGACCCTGCCCCACTTCAACACAGGGTGACAATGTGGTTCTACAGCTGCTCAGGGAGATGGGAGTTTGCAGTGACCACCTCAGTGGTGAGACCAGCCAGTGAGGGGTTCAACACTGGGACAAATCCTTCCATCCAGGCTCTCCTCACTGACCTCCTTGGTTGGAAAAGACCTCCAAGACCACCGAGTCCATCCTGTGCCCGATGCCCACCTTGGCACCCAGCCCAGAGCACTGAGTGCCACATCCAGTCATTCCCTGATAACATCCAGGGGTGGGAACTCCACCACCTCCCTGGCAGCCCCTTCCAATGTCTCACCATCCTTTCCATAAAGAAATTCCTGCTGATGTCCAGCCTGAACCTCCCCTGACACAGCTTGAGGCCGTTTCCTCTCACTCAGACACATGATGTGACTCTTGGGGATGGTCCTGTCAGGGCTAAGAGCTGGACTCAAAGACCTTTGTGGGTCTGCCATTGAGAACATGGGATATATATATACAATTTAGGATAGTCAGGGCAAGAGAGGGAGGGCAGGGAGGGTTTCTGTGCTTGCCAGTGAGCTGTAATTATGTTCAGTCTGTGTCAGTGATTACACTTGTTCTGCTTGTACAGCACAGGGCTGGTGGCTTGTTTAACAATGCACAGCACATTGTTCCTGCTCCAGCCCTCAGCACCACCAAATTGATATTGCTTCTCCATGGGCAGGGAGATAAGGCCTGTGTTCAGTGCACTGTCTGAGCTGTGATACCATCACCACATGGGGAAATTAAAAACCTCAGCACAGCAACAAGGCCCCTCTTCCTTCCTTCCCTCCCAGCAGGAATTCTAAAGAGGAGAGCAAATGAGAGGGACGGGCCAGTAAGGGACACTCTGAGGCTGTGGGGAAGGGATGAAATCCTTCCAGGCAGGATGGGAGCCCAGAACAAGCATTGGACCCACAGCTGGATCTCACATTAGGGAAGGTGAAGCCACACGTGGGATGGTCCCTGTAAATTCAGGCAGAGCCTTTAAACCAACTGATGGTTTTTCTGCTCTTCCCATGCCAGCTCCCCAAACACACTCTGTCCTCAGCCTGGACACAGGGAATTGTGTGTGTTTGGAGGGCAGAGGGTGGGAATCTGTCCTGTGGTGCATTTGGGAATGAGGGAGACTGAGAGGCAGGGAGAGAACTGGAAGGAGAATGTTGAGCATGAGATTGCCTCTGACAGCAGAAACAGTGACAAGTTTTTCCCCCAAGATACATTTTTGTCCTTCCCTGAAAAGTGCTGATTTGCTGCAGCAGAACTAGTCAAGATTTGGAAGCATTCACAAGGAATTTTCTGGGCTGGAAAAACAGAGTTTGAAATTATCAAGGCACCTCAGTCTCATATAATCAGGACACAAAGTCTGGCACAGTCTGAGTCAAAATTTACCCTTTCACTTGAAGTTTAAACTCGAATGGCTTTAAAATACCCTAAAGCTTAAAATCGAAATGGAACAATCTCAAGTTATTGGAGGAAAGGAGTGACCCAATCTAAACTGTATTTCTACTGGTCATCTGGGGAAAATTGGCCACACTTTCACTTTTTGCTTCAACCTGAGATGGATTTCTGTCAGTCAAAAAAAATATTTGTCTGCCCCATACTTTTTTTTCTCTCTCTTTGGTGCAATATGAGCCCCCTGAGGGTGATGTTTGCAGCACTGGCTGTGTGAGACCGGGGGATTTCTGTGCCCAGAATCTCTCAGAGGACTCTCTCTCACCGTGCTGGCCATGCCAGGATGGGCAGCAACTCTGGTGCTGGGCTCTGTTCACCCAAAAGGGAAGAAATAATCTTTTCCCCTGTCTCATCCCCAGGACACAATTTTTCCCCCATTTCTCTTGTGTTGAATGAAGTCAGCCCAGATTTTATGCACCTCTAGCAGGCAGGATGCTTTGCCCCCAGGCTGGAGGAGGTCTGGGAGGGCACTGGAGGGAAGGAAGGATGTTCTGTCCCCTCTGGCTGTAGGGGCTGTGCCAGGGCCCATGGGCAGCTCTGCCTCCCTCTCCCCAATCCAAGGTGGAGAAACCAAACAGTTCTCCCGAGTCTCTGCTTTATGCCAGTAACGACCCTCTGGAGCATTCCCATTTTCACAGATTTACTGGCTTAATGCTTTGTTAGAATGATAAAAGCCAGTTAATTATCCCTTACGAGATTCTGCCTCCCCACCTGCCTTCCTGGCCCCCCCAGCCTCCCCATGGCCGTATATTTATCTTTTGTTCATTCATTTGATTTGGAGCTGAATAAATTGGGAAAGCTGAAGTGATTCATGGACTGTTGGATTGTATATTGATCTGGCACACTTTGCTCCTCAGAGCCCCCATTAGTCATGCAGATCAATGGTCCTTCTGGCTGGGCATCCGTGGCTGTGGAGCCAGGAGAGGGGGTGTGGGCTGGGGGAAAGGAAGGTCTGTGCCCTCCCCAGCCCCTGCCCAGCCCCTGCTCTTTGCCCCCCTCTCTTGCCAGCGCTGTGGCTGATAAAGCTTTGCAGAGGCAGGATGGCTCTGCTGCTCTCCCAGCCCCGGGAGACTCTGCCTAATGCAGTTTATAAACACTTCCAGGAGCTGCTGTTGATTGTAGCTCTGCCAGCACACTCCTTTGATGGGTATCAAGAGTCAGGAGGTGAAGGAACATGTTATTTTGCAGGCTACTAGAGAAATATTTCCTCCTCTGTGGAGAAACCACGAGGTTTTCCATCAAGACATGGTGCTATCAAAACATTATCACTCCACAGCAGCCAAACACTGGCCTTCCTTCCAGCAGAGCTCATAAAACAATTTCCTGAGCCAGAGCAGCATCATCTTCCTCAGAATCAGACACAGCCAACACCTCCACAGCTAAACGGGGCTATTTACAGTGATCAGAGAGGCACCAGCACCACCAAATCCTCCTCTCAGGCTCCTGACTCCCTGGTTGGGTTTTTTTCCTACATCACTTTCTCACATGACTGGGTAATTCCATGCAGGAATGTGGATCCATCACACGTTTTTCCATCCCCTGGGGTTGGGAAGCAGTTTTAAGTGAGGTGCTGTGGTGACACACACCAAAAATGCTGCAGGTCAGTGGGTTTCCAGCAGCACTTTGAAGATTGTTGGGGGTCAGGAGATTATATCTAAGGAGCTGCAAGAGGAAACTCAGAAAAGCCAAGTTGTTGTCAGCAGGTTTAACTGAGGTCTTCAGGGGTCAGGAAAACTATTCCTCTATGAGAAACATAACAGGATCAGAAATAAAAAAAAGCCTGAAAGTTCAGTATGTGACTGAGGCAAAGTCCTCAAACATGAGGATAATGCAGGAGGGTGTTTTGGGCTGTTTGATTTCAAGATTTTTGTATTTCTTCCAGGTTGGGTTCTCCTCTAGAGGCTCAGGGGTTGTGGCCACCCTTCTGGGCTGGGTGAAGAAACTCTGACCTGCTCCTGAAATGTTGTAGGTCTGCTGGAATGCCAATCTTGCTGTCTGGATTGTTCCCTGAAAGAAGGACCAGAGGCCCCTCAGACTCCTCCAATTGTCCCTCCCATGGCTGTTCCAGAAGCAGAATCACAGAGGAGTTGGAAGGACCCCCAAGGATCATCAAAGTCCAAATGTCCAGTGAATGGCCCTTGCAGGGATCAGACCCAGCCCTGGCATTACCAGCACCAGGCTCTAACCAAGCAGGAGCTCAAAGCCAGTTTTGCCCACAATGACAAAGCAAAGTCAATTCATTTGGGGCGAGAATGATTCCTCAGCTGAACCTTAAATCAGTCCCTGCTCTCCCTCCAGGGCCAGTCCCAGCCTGTCTCTGCTGGGACCAGCATCCCTGGGAGCAGTGGGGACCATTTGTGCTTCACCATCTGGGCCTGACCAAAAGGTCTTGGTGCATCTCAGCCTTCCCAGACAACCCCAATCCTCCCTGAGGCTGCTGGGACCTGCTGGGACACCGAGCCTGTGGTTGTGTCCTTTCCACTGGGTCTTCTCCTCCACTTCCATTCAGGATCTGCAGCAGCAAAGGGGACTGGTATGCCTGGTCCTGCCAGGCTGATCCAAGCCCTGAGCCCCCTCAGGTGTGCTGCCAGGTCCTGCCAGCCCAGCTCAGGGTGATGGCAGCTCTGTCAGGCAGCAGCTCCCCTGGCTGTGACACGTTAATGGCTTTGCAGCTCTGCCTCTGGATTTGCAGTTGCTGAGACTCAGCTGAGCTGTCAGGCCAAGACAGAGCAATTACTGCTGAGCTCCACCGTGCTGGGGAGGTCCCAGGGCTGCAGGGACAGGGATGGAGCATCCCTGAGGGATCACAGGGAATGTGGGGACATGGAGGGACCGAATCGAGGTTGTGTCACACAAGCAGGGGCAGAGAACATCTGTCATATGGTGGAATCCATTTCCACTGAGGAATATTATCCCCAATATCTGATTATTCCTGTTAAAACTTAGAACCATGGTCCAGTTCTGCCACTGTTTGCCTCCCTCATTCTGGATAACTGTCTCCATCCCCATCCTCACCTGATGCAGTTATAACCAGGTGGGGGTTGGTCCCTTCTCCCAGGCACTCAGCAATAGGACAAGGGGGCACGATGGGCTCAAGCTCTGCCAGGGGAAATTGAAGTTGGAGAGCAGAAAAAAATTCCTTGCAGAGAGAGTGCTCAGGGATTGGAATGGGCTGCCCAGAGAGGGGGTGGATTCCCCATCCCTGGAGGTTTTTCAGCTGAGCTTGGCCGTGGCACTGAGTGCCATGATCTGGTAAAGGGACTGGAGTTGGACCAAGGGTTGGACTTGATGATCTCAGAGGGCTTTTCCAACCCAATCCATTCTATGATTCTGTGTTTCTATGGATGTGACACTGGGTGAGAATCCACCATGTCTTGATCCAACCCCACTGTGATCATCATGTCTTGATCCAACCATGTCTTGATCCAACCCCACTGTGATCATCATGTCTTGATCCAACCATGTCTTGATCCAGCCCCACTGTGATCATCATGTCTTGATCCAACCATGTCTTGATCCAACCCCACTGTGATCATCATGCCTTGATCCAACCATGTCTTGATCCAACCCCACTGTGATCATCATGTCTTGATCCAACCATGTCTTGATCCAACCCCACTGTGATCATCATGTCTTGATCCAACCATGTCTTGATCCAACCCCACTGTGATCATCATGTCTTGATCCAACCATGTCTTGATCCAACCCCACTGTGATCATCAGCCCAGGGCACAGAGTGCCCTGGGCTGATGATCACAGTGGGATTGGATCAAGGGTTGGACTTGATGATCTCAGAGGTCTTTTCCAACCCAACCCATTCTATGATCTCTGCAGACCTTTGGTTCTCTGCTCTCTTCTCCAGCAGTGGCTGCTTTGCAGGGAAGCTGCTCAAGGATGTAAATGTGTCTCATCATCCCAAGATGAGGGTTTTCCCTGCTGAAAATATCCAAACCTGCAAGTGTTAGAGGTTTGGGGGGAAATCTGCCTTCATGATACTCACCATTTGGAACAGATTCAAGATTTTCTTCCTGGCCACATGATCTTTCACATAGGCTAGACTTGAAAACAAACCCATTTTCTCTGCCAAAAAGGGAGGAATCCTTTCATGAAAACAGGATGAATTCCAGCTCAGCAATGATCCATGGAAACACAAAAATATAGGGTGCCATCTTCCATAAATCCTGGTCATTAAAAGATCAGCTAACAGAAAATGGCAGGATTGCTTTGAAAGCCACATCATTTGTGCTGTTGGATGGGAAAACATGGACACATGAAATAAAGCCCAGCAGGACACAACTGTTAATTACTAGAGAAACAGTCCTTTCCTAAATTTGATGTGCCTCTCATGGGTGAATCTGCCTCTTAATTCTGTTCTGGCTGATGAGCTGTTGATGCAGAGGAACCAGCTCAAGGTTTGGCCCAGAACCACAGGAATTGGGAAGAGGAGACAAAATCCAGCCTTCTGCTTCAGAGCTTTTGTAGTCCCATCCTCCTTGCCAGGATCTCCAGACTTTCACAGCCTTGGTGTCACTGCTGCAGGGATGGACATCTGTAGAGGGACAGGAGGAGCAAGGCAGGGTGGGGACCAGTGAGCTTTGGGAAGGGGTCCTGCTCTTCACACCTCCAGATTGTTTGATCTCTGCTGTGAGAGGACCAGGCTGGAGGAAAAAGGTCTTATCCATGCCTGGGGGTTGGAACTAGATGATCTTTGAGCTCCCTTCCAACCCAAACCATTCTGGGACTGTCTGATGTGCAGGTCTGGCAGAGAAATCCTCGCACTGATTGCACAGATCTTTCCCTGCTGGTTGGTGTGTGCCAGGAGGCAGCTCAGGCTCCTGCAGAGACTTTGCTTTGTTCAGCAGGCCCAGCTGCCAGCCCTGTGGCAGCTGCAGCCCTGGGCTGGCAGAGCAGGCAGGGTGCCTTGGGAGAGACATGTGGGCATTTCTGCAGGGTGGCACAGGGGGTGTGTGAAGCCCAGGGAACCCCAAACAGCACTGGCTCAGCACAGGACAGCTGAGGCCCAGGGACAAGTGAACACAAGCTTTGTGCCATGCTGAGCCCCTTCCCCTGGCATCAGCAGCTGCCCAAGGGCACAGGTGGCACAGGCACTTCTCCCCTGGGAGCTGTGTGAGGTTCATGTGCTGCCTGGGGGGGGCTGCAGGGCCCCCTCCCTGCTCACAGCTGGGAGCACAGGAGGAGAATGTCCCCCCCATGACCCAGGAGTATGAAGTGGAGACCCTGCAAGGTCCTGCAGCCCCCACAGCTCTCGGCAGCAGAGGTTGGGAGTGAGACAGGCACAGGGAGTGTGGCTGGGAGGGGGAGCAGCACGTCAGTGATGTGTGCACTGATGCTGCTCCTCAGCCCCTGCAGGCTGGAGATCCTTTTCTCACCAAGAATAACATCCCTTTTCTGCTCAGGGACCTTCCCTGTCCCCATCACCCCATGTCCCACTCAGAACATCCATTGCCTGAGTTCCCTTCAGAGCCCTGCCCATAAATACTCACTTTTACAGCTGCAGCCCCACTCTGAGGGATGATGTGGCCGAATGGTCCCATCCATTTGCTTTTCTAATAGTCGTGTGAGTAACATTGTGAGTGCTCAGAGTCTCAGACAAATCCTGGTTCCATAAACCCACTTCAGCATTTCATGCCCCAGAGCCCTTTTCACTCCAGTCACTCCTGTGGCACAAAACTCCTGCCTCCTTCAGGCTATGGATCCTCATCAGCCAAAGCCCCACACGAATTCCTGAGAGACAAGGCTGGGGCTTTCAGCTGCAGGTGAAGGTTTTCCTCCACTGTTTCTCCCCCCACACATACCCACACTTTATACAGTGCAAAGTGTCTTAATTTCTCACTCGGTTTGCTCTCTAGAAGGAAAGGAGGGGAAGGGAGGGAAGGGAGGGAAGGGAGGGAAGGGAGGAAGGGAAGGGAAGGGAAGGGAAGGGAAGGGAAGGGAAGGGAAGGGAAGGGAAGGGAAGGGAAGGAAGGGAAGGGAAGGAAGGGAAGGGAAGGAAGGGAAGGGAAGGAAGGGAAGGGAAGGAAGGGAAGGGAAGGAAGGGAAGGGAAGGAAGGGAAGGGAAGGAAGGGAAGGGAAGGAAGGGAAGGGAAGGAAGGGAAGGGAAGGAAGGGAAGGGAAGGAAGGGAAGGGAAGGAAGGGAAGGGAAGGAAGGGAAGGGAAGGAAGGGAAGGGAAGGGAAGGAAGGGAAGGGAAGGAAGGGAAGGGAAGGAAGGGAAGGGAAGGAAGGGAAGGGAAGGAAGGGAAGGGAAGGAAGGGAAGGGAAGGAAGGGAAGGGAAGAAAGGGAAGGGAAGAAAGGGAAGGGAAGAAAGGGAAGGGAAGAAAGGGAAGGGAAGAAAGGGAAGGGAAGAAAGGGAAGGGAAGAAAGGGAAGGGAAGAAAGGGAAGGGAAGAAAGGGAAGGGAAGAAAGGGAAGGGAAGAAAGGGAAGGGAAGAAAGGGAAGGGAAGAAAGGGAAGGGAAGAAAGGGAAGGGAAGAAAGGGAAGGGAAGAAAGGGAAGGGAAGAAAGGGAAGGGAAGAAAGGGAAGGGAAGAAAGGGAAGGGAAGAAAGGGAAGGGAAGGAAGGAAGGGAAGGAAGGGAAGGGAAGGAAGGGAAGGGAAGGAAGGAAGGGAAGGAAGGAAGGGAAGGAAGGAAGGGAAGGAAGGAAGGGAAGGAAGGAAGGGAAGGAAGGAAGGGAAGGAAGGAAGGGAAGGAAGGAAGGAAGGGAAGGAAGGAAGGAAGGAAGGGAAGGAAGGGAAGGAAGGGAAGGAAGGGAAGGAAGGGAAGGAAGGGAAGGAAGGGAAGGAAGGGAAGGAAGGGAAGGAAGGGAAGGAAGGGAAGGAAGGGAAGGAAGGGAAGGAAGGGAAGGAAGGGAAGGAAGGGAAGGAAGGGAAGGAAGGGAAGGAAGGGAAGGAAGGGAAGGAAGGAAGGAAGGGAAGGAAGGAAGGAAGGGAAGGAGGGAAGGAAGGAAGGGAAGGAAGGAAGGGAAGGAAGGAAGGAAGTTGATATTTAACTTTCTGGCAGTAAGAGACTGGAGACTGATGGTTTGACCTCTGGTGGGAGAGGAGGAGACAAGCAGGCCCTTGAATCTGTTGGGGGTGAGCTGATCCCCCCTTGGTGCCTCAGTTTCCTCCTATGGCCAATTGAGTGGGACAGAAACTCTTTCCAGGCAGGTGACACTGCTCTGATCACACCCCTGAGGGCCCTGGCTCTGGAGGAACACCTTTCCTTCTGCCATGGGCTCATTTACCATCTGCTTAACCTGGGAGAGATGAGAGCAGAGGGGTAAAGAAATAAGGTTACTTATTTACCAGCCTGTTAATATTCATGAGGAATATGAACCAGATTAATTCCCATGCACCATTTCACCTGCAATGCTTTCCTTCCATACTGATGTAAGGAGAAAATAAATAAACAAACAAAAAAACCCAGTCCAAATATCTACCTGCTTTTAGTTGGTGCACGAGCCTTCTGTCATTTAAACAGGATGAAAGAGTTTTCCTGAGTTTTTTGGGCAGTGGGATCCTTTTCCAAGCTGCAGGGCAAGGGCTGGCTGTCCCTGTGGTGCTCTGCAGCATCTCCTCGCTCAGCCTGGGGCTCACCAGCTCTGTGGGGCTGCCTGGATTCAGGAATTCATGGCTCTCCTGGATTTTAGGATCCAGAGAGTGGTGCCATGGAGAACCAGACCCACAGGTCAGAGATGGGTGGGGAGAAAGGGGCCCTGCTCAGAGTCACAGAGAGGTAAAAAGTGGCAGACCCACCATGGCACATCCATCCACCTGCATTTCCATCCCAGTCCCAGGTGGTTCAGGTTTGCTATTCCCAGATCCAGCTGCTGCTGTTTGGGCACTCCCAATCCCCCTGGGAAACATTTCTGTATTGTCTGTAGGAGAAACACAGTCAAGTCTGTTTGTGAAACCAGTTATGGGTATAAATTAACATTTAAAACCCCCTACAGTTTACATTTCCATTTATAAAATCTCCTGTTAGGATTATTTGATAATGCAAATTCCCATCTTCTGCCTTAATAGACCCTTCAGTGTTGGGGTGGGGTTTGATTTCAATTGCTTTTTTTTTTTCCTTCTTCTAGTAATAGGATCTGCCTTACATATGACAGGTTTGTCAGTGGGATTTTAACAAATAATATCAAATGAACTTTAAATGCCATTTGTATCATCAGTTTTTAATTTCAAAAGTGTCATCCTATTGCATTTGGGGAATATGTAAATGAAGAGTTCACCCAGTAAATTTTATGGCAGCCCAACGTGTCTGGAATATTTTCTGCTGATATTTCTGTTTATTTAATCCTTGCAATATAAGGGAAAGATTATCTGCTCCTATTTTGTGTATTTGTTTGATAATGACTTGGGTTTTTTCATTAATGAAATGATTTAGAGTGATGCAAAACAAGGTACAAATTGCATTGGAAGTTGACTATAAAATAAACAATTTGGGGGGAAAATAGATGGATTAAAAAAACAGAAAGATAGTCCAGTGCCACAGAATGTGATAAGAGTCTGTAAACCCCTGAGCTCATCTGGCTTTCCAAGGAGATCCAGAGAAAAGAGATGTTACACCTGAAGTGGGAGAAGGGCCCTAATTTAGACACCCAGACTCTGCTCCATTGCAGAGCTTTAATCCTGGTAATCCACTGCAACTCCTTGAGAAAGGGCAGCTCTCACCTGGTCAATGCTTTGCTTACTTTTAAAAAGTGTTTAAGGACCTCAAAAAGAAGCTGCAGAGATTTGGGGGAAGCTTGCTTAGAATTGCTAATAATGCTTGCAGGGAAAGGGGATGGGAAGGAAGAGCTTTTCAAGTGACAGGAATGACACAGGACTTCAATAAGGCTCTGAAGGGGGAGGTGGAGACAGAATGGAAGACTCTCTGTGATCTGAAAAGTGGGTGAAGTCTGAGGGGAAGCAAGTTGGTGTGAAACACTTGCAGGCTCCTGACCTTGGAGAGAGGCTCCTGCAGGATGCTCTGCCCTGGGAATTCACTCCTGGCACTTGCAGAGAGAAGGGGAAGGGGAAATGTTCTGTGGTGAGAGCTGAGTGTGGGTGTTTGTGGCTTGGTGGCCCAGGACAGGATGTTTGGGGGCAGTCAGGAGAGGGGCTGGCTCAGACAAGAGCCCAAAGAACTCACCTGGGGGATTCTCTCCTCAAAATACCCTCACAGAATCTCAGGATGGTTTGGGTGGGAAGGGACCTTAGAGATCATCCAGTTCCAACCCCCTGCCATGGGCAGGAATGCCACTCACTAGAGTAGGTGGCTCAGGGCCCCTTCCAACCTGGCCTTGGACACTTCCAGTGATGGGGGATCCATTCCTTGAACTGTTTCTGCCAGACCTTTCCATAAGATGAGGCTTTTCCAGGCAGGGCACAGAGGCCATGAGAGCATTGGCAGCCTTTGGGATGTTTCCAGCTGGGAAGACCAGCCCTCCCCTGGGCACGGGGCCACTGGCACAGCACAGCAGGAACCCCCAAGCACAGGGTGTCACCCACGCAGTGACTGACACCATGGACAGGGGCAGATTCCTCACCCTGGAGTTCTGCTCCCCCAGGAGCACAGTCCCTTTACAGCTGCATAAATAACTGCCTTGGGATGGTGTTGCTCCACTGCTTCATGACCCGTGGCAGCAGCTCAAACACAGGCAGGAGCGTCGCGATAATTGCAATCCTCTTGTTATGCAAAGCCATCAGCAGACTAATGTGCCATGTTATTGCCAGGAACTGCAGCCACCTCCGTTCCAAGAGGAGCCAGGATGGGAGCAGAGGCAGCCCTGGGCTCTGGGGGAGCCCGGGCAGGGCACACAGGTCTCACCTTATTGCTGGGGTTGGAGGCTGAGAGGGCACAGGTTAGGGTTAGGGTTAGGGTTAGGGTTAGGATTAGGGTTAGGGTTAGGGTTAGGCTTCTCTTTTGTCTTAGGATCAGGTTTTGGGTGTTTTTTTAATGTTAATGGCGCAGCATCACCGGCCCCTCAGAGCCCAAGGCTGCCACCTTTTCTCTTGGCACAAAACTCAGTCCTTCCTTGGCACCAGTGGGGCTGGGAAATTGCCATTTTCCAGCCAAGAATTGAATCCGAACGAAGATCCCTCTTGGAAAAGGAATGGAAAGAGGAAAGGTGCCAGCCCACAAAGGGCTGCCCCCTGCTAAGGGGGGGACAGTGGTTGTGATGAAGGAGAACAAAACTCTTCCCTGCAACAGCCCCTCTGCTGCTCTGCCAGTTGTTCCCCAAGTCTGAGTTTCCTCCTCTTCAGCTGATGTCTCCTGAGCTCATAAATTCATCATCACTGCCCTGAGACATTGCCCAGGCTGTGCCACCAGCCTTGGAAGACTTTAGGACCAATCTGGATGGAATCACAGACCCCCAGAATGGTTTGGGTTGGAAGAGACCTTAAAGCTCATCCCATCCCACCCCCTGCCATGGACAGGGACACCTCCCACTAGACCAGATTCCTCCAAGCCCCGTCCAACCTGGCCTGGGACACTCCCAGGGATGGGGCAGCCACAGCTTCTCTGGGCACCTGTGCCAGGGCCTGCCCACCCTCACAGGGAACAATTTATTCCATGTTTCTAAGCTATTTATTTTCCCCTCCTGAGTGACCTGATCTGAACTCACACAGTTTGGAGCAGGAGGTTTTGCTGGAGGCCCCTGGGGTCCCTTCCCACCTGAAGTCCCCCCCAGCACAGGTACCAAGCCCTCCCCTCAGCTGAAGGAGGTTGTTGGGTGCCACACCAAGGCTGCCAAAGCCTCTGCACAGGAAGACTTGCAAAAATACTCATTTTTGGCTCACCGATTATTTTCTGTTGTTGTTTATCTCAAAAGAACCGGAGGGTTTATTCGAGTACAAACATAGTGGTGGGATGAATTACACTTGTCTGTGGTGTTTTCCCGCCCCAGCACCGGCTCCTCACGGGGGTGGCATTCCCTGGAGGGTGGTTTGACTCCCGTAAGCAGCTTTTGATGTGCCGTGGCACACGCTGGGGGGAGGGTGCTGGAGCCTGCGACTCCCTGAGCTGCTGAGCTCATTCACAGGGCTCAGGGAGTGACACAGAGTAAGGAAGCAAAGTGTTCTGCTCAATCCCAGCCTGGCTGTGCTCCTGGGAGAGAGAATTCCTGCAGAATCCCACCTCACACCCATCAGGGAACAGCCAGAGCAAGGGAACTGAGCTGGGATCCTCCCAGTCTGAAGAGGATGAGGGGAGAACAACTTAAAACATGGGTTATTTTTAAAGAGGACACTCAACACAAACTACCCTCTCCCAGCCCCTTGTCCCTAAGTGACCCAGCTGAGCCCTCTGTGGTACCTGCCACCACCCACTGAAGAGCACTCTGAGAGGCAATAATTCACATTATTTATCTAGAGAGACCCTCTGTTCTCACATATCAGGCAGAAAGGTACTCAGAAGAGTCCTCCGAGTTTCCAGCAGAAGCCCTGGATAAAATATTGTTTGTGGTACAGTGTCAAGTGTGTCCCAGCAGAACTGCTGGCAAAGGGGCAGGGCCAGCTCAGCCAGGCTCTATTTCTCTCCCTGCTCTCTCCAGAACTGGTGGCCTCCCAGGCAGTGGGAGATTCAATTCCCTTCCTTCCTTAGCTGTCCCCTCCCTTCCCTGATCCCTTCCTTGCACATCCTGCCCCTTCCACCTGCATTTCTGTCTCTCCTTTCCTCTGAGCTCCCTCCTGCTTTGTCTCTAAGTTGCCGTGGCAGTAGTTGGGTTGTGGGAGCCTCCAATTTCCTATTCAGTTCAGCACGGAGCAGTAATTTTCTTCACTTCCATAATTAGGGGAATTTTAAGCAAACTACCTTGTGAATGATTACAGCAGGATTCCATTTCGGTTGCTTTGAGCACCAAGGGAAGAAGATGCTGTTGGAATATCTGGTTGTGTGCTCTTTCCTGAAGAACCAGCAGCTGTTTGCTCCCTGTGTCCCCTCTCCACCTCCCTCCTCTCAGCCCCCACCACCCCTCCCTGGCAACCCAGAGATTGTCTTGCTGCTGCTCTGCTAAAATTGGGCTGTTTTCCCAGTTAAGAGGCAGCAGGACCTGATTGTCAGAGCAGGGCACAAGGGAGCAGATCCAGGGAATACAATTCCCAAGTGTGTGCCTCGGTTTCCTCATCTATAAAGTGGTGGAATGAGGGACAGGGCATTAATTTGCTGTTCTGCTTTGTAAAGGCTCCTACATACAGTGCTTCCTTCAGTCTGTAAATTGGTTTGGGAAGCTCTTTGATAGAATCTTAGACTGCTTAGAGTCAGAGGAGACCTTAAAGCCCATCTCATCCCACCCCCTGTGATGGGCAGGGACATCTTCGTCAGCCCAGGTTGCTCCAAGCCCTGTCCAACCTGGCCTTGGACACTTCCAGGGATGGGACAGCCACAGCTTCTATGGGCACCCTGTGATATCAAGGTGTCTTTGAAGTGATAATTGATTTTTTTTTCTTGGTTTTATCACATTTAACACCCAGGAATGAACAGAAGACCTTTAGCCATCACCTTTTTGCTTTAGCTGTGCTTTAACTATCTCCCTGATCATCTCTGTTCTGCTCCAGGGCTGGGAACTCATCCACGAGGGAATGGCCCATTGCACCATTTAATCTCTTGCAGCTCCTGAAAGAGCAAAATGCCAGAGCAGGAGACACCCTGTGTGTTCCCTGAGCCTCCAGAAGTGTCTGGTGAGGGCTGAAGGGAGTGTGGAGGATGCAGGGAGATGAATTTGAGGATGGAAGAAGAGGACAGAACAGAGCTAAGGGGCTGGGATGATCAGTGGAAGGATCACAGTGATTTTAGTCCATCTCACACACACACATTGTGGCAGGAGCTGTCCCAGAGTTGTCACAGCCCTTCCCAGCACGGGGAAAGGGCAGGATTTACCTGCCACAGGTGGCTGTTCTCGATGGGAGGTCACCCAGAGTGCCTTCCTGCTCCCAAATGTGGCATGATGGGCTGTCAGCTCCGGTGTATTAATAGACTATTAATGTTTCCAAGTTCCCTCAGCCACGTGCATGGGTTTTCGATAGGTTAATTAGGCCATATTTCAGGATAATTACAGCTGTATATTTCTACACTAATTAAGTGGCTTTAAAACATACCCACAATGTGGCTCAGTGAATCATAATTAAACTTCCTCTGCCTCCTGCTATACACTATGGAACCAATACCCATAAAAGACCCAAACGCTGCTCCTTGCCAGCAGCAAATTGGAACCAGCAAAAAAAAAAAAAAAAGAATCTTATGGAATGTATCTTTTTTATAGAATCATGTACAAATTAATTCAAAATGAATATTACATGAGTCATCAAAATGCTTCAGCTTCCTTCTCTTTATTTGTATTTGTCCTCCCACATGAGCTGCCACCTGGAGGAGCTCCGGGGTGAGGGCAGAGTGACTCATCCGTGCAATATTTCCTGCAACAGGGATGGGCTCTACTTTTCCCTCCCTTGGGGCTGGGAAGCTTTAAGGGCCATGGGAAAAGTGAGGTTGAAATCTGCACTTTTTCCACTTCTGTAAAGTTCTGGCTGGTGGGGGAAACGAGATGGATCCCGGCTGTCATTGCCCTCTTTCTGATCCTGTTTAGCTGCAGGACTGAAGTTCCCTCCTCCTTTTCCTTCTGCTCTTTTCCACCCCAGACATCAGAAGCCTTTTCAGCCTCTGCAGACAGAAATAGCAGTCCCTTGTCTTTCAGTTTTGTCATTCCCTGAACCATCCCAGTAATCCCTTCTCTGGACTGGTTTCTTGTGTCCTTCTCAAATGATCTCTCTCTCTCTGTGCCTTGTCCCCAGGTACTGTCACACCTCCTGCTCCTGCTCTTGAGCTCTTCCAGTCTTTTCCCTGGCTGTTTGCAGGCTCAGTGTCCTGACTCTCAGCTGAGGGCTCCCAAACGCTCCTACAATAAAAATAATAACCATATCCTTCTCCTTTCCATCAGATTTTGCCATTTCCAGTGGAATTTTGTCACAGCAAATTTAAACTTTCTTTTATTTTCACTCCCCCACCCCCTCCACCCCTTTCTGCATCCGTGAGTGTTGTTCAGTTTAAAAGGGATTGGAAAACTGGGATTATATAGAAGGAAATGTCTTGACCAGCGGATTTCAGACAATATCTGTTGGCTTTTTTCAACTGATTTGCTCCAGTTGTGTCTACAAGCCTTTGATGTGAGTTTGCAGCAAGCATTCTAGTGGAGGAATTAATGATTAGATGGTGCAGGGATGGGTGTACTGGAAAGAAAATGATGCAGATAGACAGATAGATAGATCAGTCTGACTGAGAGAAGGGAATTTTAAGCAATGTTATAACATATTAATGGAAATCCAGTGTGATATTCTTATTCCCCTCATTCCAGGGGTTGAGTTCAGCTACTCAGGAGACAGCCAGAGCCATGTGAGCAGCATAGCCAACTGAAACCAGCTCTCATTTCCAGGCTGGAATTTCCCCAACTCATCCCTGATGCAAAGCAAAGCAGAATTCAGAAGTTCCTCTCAGACCAGGGTTTCACACCCAGTGTCCCTCTGCTGTTTCTGTGGGTAACCCTCAGCTAATGAATAGATTCTGGAGAGGCTTCTCCATGCAGAGCTCCCAGGCAGGAATGAGGCCGAATTTGGAGGATTATTGATGAATTATTCAGCCATCTCTGCCCGTACCACTGACATGTGAGAGGGAGCTCAGTGCCCTGAGGCACCACAGTCACTGTGGGAGGACACATCCTGCAGGGCTGCTTTATAAGCAACATATTGGGGAGATGCCTCTTGCTTGTGCAAATCAATTTTCTCCAGGTGTCAGGCCTTAATCTCCACTGTCTCCTGATTGGGAACAAAAGAGTAAGCTCTGGGTGGAGGTCATTCTCCATCAAAAGCTCTTATGGAGCAAAGGAGGCAGGAAAACTGCCTGGCTCATCACTTATTTATTTGTAATGAATGGGAGAGGGGAAATGCACCAAGACAATTCAGGTGAAGTATAAAGGAAAACTTTCTAATGAGAGGAATGAAGAACAAGTTATCCAGGAGAGCCACTGAATCTCCTTCCTCAGAGGCTTCTAGAGGTGGTTTTGCCAGGATCTGAGAAGGACATTTTGGATGTTCATGGTTCTGCAATGTTCTTCTGAGGCCTCTCCCACCTGTATATGTCTAAGGCAGAAAGGAAGAAATTAAATTACAGGTGAGCTGAGACAGGGCTCAGTTGTCAGGAAGATGTTTCAGCAACAGCACTGAGTGTGGGAAACATTATCCTTGGCAATATGCAGATTCCCCAGGCTGGGAGAAACCTGCTTTAATCTGAGCCACAGACACCTTGCCCTGCCACAACCATCAGTGCTGAAGGTGACCTTCTTTTGGAAAGGTCTGTAAGCAGCAGGGAGAGAAAAGGAGGGAGTTCAGCTGATCTTGGCAGGTTTCCCTCTCCCTTCTGTCCTTGAGGCCAAGCTGCAGGTCCAGCAATAGCCTAAAGGGCTACTTCTCCCCTCAGACAATTGTAAATCTGCCTCCAGGAATTACAACAGCAATGTCTTAAAAGAAAAAAAAACCTCAGGGAATTTGGGTCAATTTTAGACATGTAAATGAAGATATTAAAAGCTGTTTGAAAGACTTGGGTGCCCTGTTCCAGTTCAGAAGGAAGGGAGTTGACCTTCCCCTGGACAAGGCTTCCCACATCCCACTAATCCAGCTCTCCTGTTGCATTGTCCAAGGGCCTGTTCTTCTGTCTCTGGAGGAAACAAGGGGCTGTATCTTGATTTAATCCTCCAAGTGCCCTGCAACACTCAGGCTGGAAGGTATTGTGTAAAATTTTAACCATTTTCACTAATGACTCTGCTGTGACTTTCATGGGGCAGCACTGCAGTCTGGAGCACTGGGAAAATATCCCTGGACATTTGTGGCTGAGCTGGAGGCAGATCAGGGCAGTGGAAGCAGCACCTGCAGCTGAGAGGGAGGAAGGGGTGATGCTCTGGCAGGGGTAGGGGGAAGAGGCAAGGCTGGATATGCTTCCCTAGGGCTGGGCTGCATCAGGCTGTGCTTCCAGTGGGAAGGAACTGGAGTTTGCTGCACTAACTCCATCCCTGAGTGCAAACACAGGAGGGTTGGCTCTGAATACCGATGGGCTTCGTGGCTGTGTGGACAGACTGAGAAAAACCAGTCCCAGCTTCTCCTGCAGCTGCACAGCAAAACCAGTCACCAAGAGACTCCACAGTCACCCATGGTGACTTCCAACTGAATTCTGGATAAGGGGATGTGTGAGCAGGTGTTGGGCACCGGGGCTTGAGGGTTCAAGGAATGCTGCCCCAAAGAACAGAGTCAAGGAGGATTCCCATTCTCTGGGATTTCTGGGACAGAAGAAGCCTGTTGGAAGCAGGGAAGTGATGCTGGGGGTGCCGTGGCCCTTTGGGGAGCAAAAGGCAGAGGGTCCCTGCTAGGCAGGGCTGAGAGTCTGGGATGTAATAGAGTGAATCCCCAGTGAGTCAGTGCACACTGCAGGAGAGCTCTTCAGGATGCAGGTGAGCTCCACAAACAGAAACGGAGCATGTCCAAGGCAGAAGAGAGTCTGACAGCTACACCTGCTTCCAGAGACAGCCCTTCCTGGCAGGAACTCCTGAGTGCAGGACAGGTGGGACAGTGGCCTGGCTGCACCACTGTGCTCCCACCTCCCTCTGCTGATGGGGGACACGAGCCCCCCAAAAGCCACAGCCATTTGCCTTTGTCTTGCCAACAGAGCTGGTGACAGATTAAAGCAGAGATCAGAGGATTTGCTCTAGAAGAAATGCTCTCACCTCGGGCAGTTTTAATAAACCAATAATCAAATAAAGACCCGACTACAATGAATTAACATCCTTCACCAGAAGCCAGGCGAGACTATCCTTTTAAAGCCATTGTAAGCAGTGAGGAGAGGGAGGGAGGGGAGGCAGAGGAGCAGTGGAGGGGAAAAGCAGCGGAAAAAAAAGGCAAAAAAAGCATTTAACCCTGGTTGTTAGACATGCGAATCCCGAGCCTAATTTGCAGCGGCCTTCCAGCATGTGTGAGAGCTGATAAGGCCGGTGTGAAATTGCAGCTCGGCCGAGGCTCGATGTGCCATCAAACCATTTCTTTCGAGCGCAGATAAAGCGGCGGTGCCGGCTGAGCGTGACTGCGAGATTGAACTGCCCGGCCCGGCAGCAGCGGGGAGAGAGGCACACATGGCCATTAGGGACGCTATTAGTTAATGAGCGTGTGTGTGTGTGTGTGTGTGTGTGTGTGTGTGTGTGCGTGTGTGTGTGTGTGTGCCTGTGTGTGTGTGAGCACAGGGATTCCCACACCTGGCCCTGGCTCTGTGAGAGGAGCACAAAGGAGGGATGGGGAGCAGGGTGGTGTGACCTGGGTGGGTTTGGAGAGGTGGGAAGGAACTAAGGGTGGGAAGCAGGTGCCCAGGGAGCAGTGCAGGTGCCAGGCACACCTCAGGAGGGTCTGTGAGAATGAAGGTGCAGCAGAGCAGCAGGAGGGGACTGTGCAGGGCAGATGCTGCCTGATGGAGAGAGGGCTGAGCTGGGCTGTGAGCGCCCTGTGCTTTGAGTACTGACACCCTCGTGGTTCCACTGCCTGACGTCCCCTGAGGGTGTTATCCCTGCACTTTTGATCTTAGAATACTTTGGGTTGGAAGGGACCTTAAAGATCATCTTGTTCCACTAAGGAAGGGACACATTCCACTAGAACAGGTTGCTCTGTCCAACCTGGCCTTGGACACTTCCAGGGGATGAGACAGTCACAGCTTCTCTGGGCAACCTGTTTCAGCTCCTCACCACTCTCACAGGGAAGAATTTCTTCCTAATATCTAATCTAAACCTACTCTCTGTCAGTTTGATGCTGCTTTACATGCGTCCCCAGCCCTGGTTCACTCCCCAGCTAAATCACTGGTGATCAGCAGGGTGAGTAGAGAGGGGAGAGATGTGCAGCCTGCAGGCTCTGCCACTAATGGATTCCTCCTGCTTCCCCAGCCAGGGCAGGTCCCATCTCAGTGCCTGGCAGTGGCCTATGATGGCATTATGTGCCAGGCAGCAGGAGAGGACCCGGCCCTGTGCTCACTGCTGATGGAAGCAGCACACTGAGGGGGAGGGAATGAGTGGCTGGAGGGCTTTGGAACACTTACACTGGAGCAGGCCAGTTAAAGCAGAGCAGATGGTCACATTACCCCTGCAAAAGAGCAGCAGCTCTTTCTCTCCCACCACTGGTCCCCATCCAATCTCAGCCTTCCAATTTTCTCTGCAGCCTGGGCAGCTGCTCCGGGGGAATCTTGTGGTGTGGGGAGAGCCAGTGAGAGGCACCGAGCCCTCACCTCCCTCCATCACCCACCAGCACTGAGCCCTCACCTCCCTCCATCACCCACCACCCTGAGCCCTCACCTCCCTCCATCACCCACCACCCTGAGCCCTCAGTTCCCTCCATCACCCACCACCCCAAGCCCTCACCTCCCTCCATCACCCACCACCCTGAGCCCTCACCTCCCTCCATCACCCACCACCCCAAGCCCTCACCTCCCTCCATCACCCACCACCCTGAGCCCTCAGTTCCCTCCATCACCCACCACTCTGAGCCCTTACCTCCCTCCATCACCCACCACCCTGAGCCCTCACCTCCCTCCATCACCCACCACCCTGAGCCCTCACCTCCCTCCATCACCCACCACCCCGAGCCCTCACCTCCCTCCATCACCCACCACCCTGAGCCCTCAGTTCCCTCCATCACCCACCAGCCCTGAGCCCTCACCTCCCTCCATCACCCACCACCCTGAGCCCTCACCTCCCTCCATCACCCACCACCCTGAGCCCTCACCTCCCTCCATCACCCACCACCCTGAGCCCTCACCTCCCTCTATCACCCACCACCCTGAGCCCTCACCTCCCTCCATCACCCACCACCCTGAGCCCTCAGTTCCCTCCATCACCCACCAGCCCTGAGCCCTCACCTCCCTCCATCACCCACCACCCTGAGCCCTCAGTTCCCTCCATCACCCACCACCCCAAGCCCTCACCTCCCTCCATCACCCACCACCCTGAGCCCTCACCTCCCTCCATCAGCCCCCAGCACGCACTGCCTTTGTCTTCTGAAGCAATTTCATAGCGGCTGCACAAACACCGAGCCATCAAAGAGCCTTTCACTGCGCTGGCACCGGAGACAATGGGAAGCAGATACACCTCCATCAACAAAGAGCCGCATTTCCATTTTGATAACAAACGCCGCTGGCTCCTCATTGAACACTCGCCTCTTGTTTCCCCTCTGTTTTCCCTCTCCCTGCCCCAGCCAGGCAGGATCTGCCAAGCAGAGTGTTGGGCACAGTCACATTGCTCTTCCCTGGCATCACCAGTTGTTGTGCTGACAGATCTGATGGCCCTGTGTGACATACTTTGCCTTTCCTCCTAAACAGGAGGGAGAGAGAAAAGCAGGCCTTGTTTTCCTGCCTTCAGTGTTATCTTCCAATTTCATGTTCTCATTTCAAGGGTGATGGAACAGCAGAGCTGCCAGAATTGCCACGGGGTGTTTTCTGGGGTGCCCTTCTCCCCAGGTGTGAGTACACTGGGCACAACATGGTTCCTGTGCCACTGGAACATTCCCAGACTTTCACCTGAATTTGCAGTTGTTTGGGTTTGGTTGTTGCATATTCCAAGGTATGTTGGGACAGAGAGAACTGGAGCTGCAAAAGCAGATTCCTTGTTGGGACAGGTGAACTTTGGAGCACCATCCACATCTTCTGGAGAGGTTCACACTCTGGCAATGGATTGAAGCCACAGCCCAGTGCTGGCAAGTGACACTGAGTGACAAACTCCTCACAGATGGTGTGGAAGAGCAGAGGAGTTGCTCTTGCCTTGGGAACAGACTTACAGCTTTGTGGGACACACAGGATTTCTTCCCAGGATTGCCATCTTAGCTGACTGCCTGGGTGGCAGCAAGGAGGGGAGGAACGACAGGGTGGCACAACCAACTGGCACACCTGGCAAACTCCATGGGCAGGTACAGGGATGCTGCTCCATTAGGATCAGAGAGCGTGGCCCTAGCAAAGACAAGCAAAGCACTGTCATATTTAGAGGACTCCACCTGTTTCTAAATTATTTATCCTTTTTACCTCCTCCCTACAGTAATTACCTCGAGCAATTTCACCAGCTGCAGAGGAGCAATGCTGGTTCCTCTTGCTTTTGCAAGACTGGAAGAGCCAGGCACGGACTTTCCATCCATCTCCCCGCCTTGCCCTCTTGCTGTCCTGTGGTTGAGGTGTTTCCCCATTGCCTGAGCAAGACCAGCATCTTGTGGCTTGTCTGCACCCGTGACAAGTTGTTAGAGGTTGTGTTACAGAGGGGAATTAGCACCGACAGCCCTCCTGGTTCGCTGCCGCCTCCCAGATCCTGCAATATTCATGTCCCCGGGGCCAGAGGAAATGCGAGCAGGTCCCCTGTGAGCAGCTCCCAGCTGGGCTCTCCTGACACAGGAATGCGGCAGAGAGAGTCAAAGCCAGTGGGGACAGGGGAATGTGAAGTGGGAGGAACTCTGCTCTGAGCGTTCAGGCTCCAAAGCAGCTCTGCCCTGGTGTTGTGTGGCTGTCGAGCATCACGGGCAGACTCAGCCCCCGGGGATCCTGGGACAGGCAGGGAGGAATGAAGAGCTGCAGCCCCTTGTCCTTGGGGGCCTCTGTGACAGAGCAGTGGCTGAGCACAGCGAGGCTGAGTCTGCTCCCTGCACACTGCAGGGACAGCATCCCCAAATGTGGTGCTCTGGGCAGGTCCCTCCCTTTGCTGCTATCCAGTGGCAATGCAGGGAAGGGCTCCAGTGCCAGGAGCTGCCCAGAAGGCTCTTAGTCCCTCTCCTTTGTCTCAGCCTCCTGGAACAAAATCAAAGGAGCAGTAGCAACTCCCTCTTGTGATGGTGAACACCACATGCACTTACGGCTGATCTTCAGAGCTGGATGGGCTTTACTCCCCACAGCTTGTTTTTTAGGGTCATTATTTCATCCACCAACACTTCTAACTCTGGCAAAATGTTCAGCCTCAGCAGAAGAGCAGTGTCCTTATCAGGCTCATCTGATGGGATGAACAGGTGCCTTCTTTCATTGCAGAAACCCCTGGGGATGGGACATGGAGCAGGGACTGGGAGAGGAGCAGGAGTGAGAGCTGAGGCTGATCTGGAAGAAAGGAAGAGAGACAGAATGGGTGAAAGAACCCAAGGAAACATTGAGCAGAGTGTGAAGAAGGTAAGGAAACACACAAGAGACCTTTGTAAAGGTAGGAAGCAATGAAAGAGAGGGGCAGTGATGAAAACAGAAAGGGAAAGAGGCCTTGCATTCAAGGGATTGTTCTCTGAGATCAAAATGTCAACTAAATTAGGGTATTATAGGTCACTGAACAGGAATTGCACAATGGCCGAGTCTCTAACGAAGGTTAAAACACAAAACAAAGACAAATAATGACACAACCCGAGTCAGTGACCACAAACTCCAAACGAAATGGGGGCGGTGCCGAGTGGATGGGAAAGCAGAAGAAATCGTTGCTTGCAATCAGTGTTCAGTGGGTCAGACTGAAAATAGAACGTGCTTTTCAGAGGCAGCATCCTTGATGAGAACACAGAGGCAGGTTTGACAAGGTCTTTCAATGAAATTAATACACTTCAAGCACTTTGTGCAAACGAGAAGGCAAACATCAGCTTAGAGACAGACAGGAACATGCTTAAAATGTGTAATATGTGAATGTTAGAATGAAGGAAGGAAGGAAATCCTGGCTCCCCTGAGCTGCTCTATACAGCTGACTGAAATCTTTGGTTGGAAAATCATTCTTTAGATAAATTACAGCTCTTTGCATTGAAAAGGGCAGTTTTGCTCAACTTCTGCTTTTGAAAACATTTACAGAAAGGCACTGAAATGGTTGGAGTGTGCCAGTTCTACCCTGGTTTTCCAAGGAAATGGAGCTATAGGATCACACCACATATGGTTTATGTGAGAAAAGGCTTTTCTGGCCCCTCCTACAACTCCTGAACTCTTTGACAGCCTTTGTTCAAGTTTGTCAGAGGGACAGTTGGTCTCAGTGTCATTAAACTCTGCACAGGTTTGTGCAAGAGGGAAAGATGGAAAGATGTTGGGAAAGCAGCTGAGTTGTGACATGAAACACCAGCACCATTTTCAGGGCTGGTTGTTCTGTTCTGATGAGGGAAAAGCCTTGGGGTCCATGGGGCAGCTCACCCTGAGGACACTCAGCCTGCCCTGCCCTGGTCTCTGGGGCCTCACACCCTCCAGCTTGGCCTCAGAGTCCCAGAAATCCTGACTGCCCCTAAAATCCCCTCCACACACCATCTCTGCTCTCCCAGGCGAGCTGTCCTCTGGGTGACTTTTGGGGTTGCCATGGCAGCACAATTGATAACTCCCATCTAAAAAGGCAATTCAGTGTTACAGAGGATGATCAGCAGCATCCATCATGCCCATACCCCACAGGTGCTGGGGCATCTGACCACCACAGCCACTCAGCTACATCTTCCAGAAGCCTTTGTGGCTCTGTGCTGTTAGTTGGGCCATCCCATGAGGAGGAAGCTGCAGCCCAGCATGTGGGAAGTGAGTGAAGGACACACAACCTTCTTGCTTTGTCACAGATGTTTTCCCTCCCCTTAGATAAATCTCAGGACAGAGTGGCTTTGGCCACAGCTGTGCTTGTCAGAAGCTCTTTGGGGAGATGCTTCGGGTCCTGTGTGCAGTGATAGATGTTCCTTCAGCTTCATATCTTGTTCTGCTGTGAGTCTGAGATAGCAAAGTCTTCACCAGATTTCTGTAGGATACTCTTTTTAATACCTCAGATCTGCCTGGCAGCCCACGAGGGTGTGTAAATCTGAGGAATGGAGGGATGCAAAGGATGGAAAGGCAGGGCATGTGGTCTGTGACATAAACCCAGTGTGTTATCTCTCTCTCTCCAGACTGAGGGCAGAGCTGGAAGTAATTCATCCTGTGACTGTCTCCAGCAGCTGACTCCAGACCTGAACCTGACAGCTCTCCCTGCACACACAGGCCAGGAGGGTTTGTCTCCCAGGCTGTTCTTTTCCTTGGCCCTTCCCACAGACACGGGTTTGCATTTGGGAGGCAAAGGTATGAGCTGCTTGGTGCCTGGACAGGCAGGAGAGGAGGCAGACCCTGCACAGTCCTGGCAGCACAGAATTTGGGTGACAACAGCATGTGGAAGATCCCATTACTGCTCTAGACATTTCTAAGGTCACCACATCTCACCCTTTTCTTGGTACAATCGTGTCACTGAGAAATAATGTGCAAAGCAAACACTGCTCCTCTCCCTTCCAAAATCCCAGGCAAAAGACAATGATGAGATCCAGCTGCTTGTACTACAACACTTCATAAACCTTGATGTTTTTACAGAGAGGGCTGTCTAAGTATTTTATTGTTGTGTTAATATGATCCTCAGAGGATTAACGGGACCCCTAAAATTTTGTTTCCCCATTCAAGTAAAGATGCATTTGCTTTTGCCTCTTATTTGGGGTTTGATTATACCTCTCCTTCCCTTTGATGCTGAGGTGATGCAACAGGGAGGGGATCAGCCCCAGACCTGGGGACCCCCTGTACCCCTCCAAACAGCCAAAGCAGTTGCTGAGCTCTGCTCTCCCTCCACTTCCCTTCTGACCTGCCTTATTTTTAGCTGCTTCTCAGAGCTCTCTGAGCTGCACAATTCTCCAGCTTTGATTGCAGTGGCTGAGGTAGCAATAGCAAGTGCAATTTTTGAGCAATGTTTCATGGGTGGTTTAAAATAAAACCCTGCATTAGCCTGGGCAGGCTCCACCACATCACAAAGTGACTGCTCATCACAGACACACTCTGAGCCTTCTCTTCCCTCCCTGCTTTCAGGACTGACACCATCAGCTGCACTGGCTCAGGGCTACTTCTTCCCACCCTCGTGGTCTTCCTCAGTGTCCTCCAGGGTAATGAAACAACTGCTTTGTACTTCAGCATCCCTCACCAGAGGTGGAGGGGAAGGCTCCTCCTCTCCTGTCCACACCAGGAGGTCACCCTCCATCCCACACACCCAGCTCCTGTGTGCCAGGTGCCACCTGGCAGGAGGAGTCCCTCCAGCCAAGGCCAGGAGTTCTAAAGCATCACTTACACCTCCAAGGATTTTCCAGTCTGCATCTCATCCCTCCTTCCTCCTCTCCTCGTGATGGAAGAATGAATAACCATGAGAAGCCCCAGGATGTTACAGCCAGGCTCTCCTTCCCTCCCAGGACTCATCCATGCAGATGCTGTCACCTTCCCTCCATTAATCCCATGGCATCTCTGCAAACTGCTGCTCCACAGCCCCAGCACTGGCAAATCTCTCTCTCTGGTTCACAGCTGCTTATCCCCTGGCTGGAGCAGCTGGGATTTGCAGCTCCATAAAAGTCTCTGAGCACCACCAGGGCCCCCCAGGCACCCTCATGAATAACACCACTCAGTATGGAAATGATCTGTCTGGGGAGGAGAGCAGGCAGAGCCCCTGGGCTGCCATTGCTGTCTCTTGGCTGAGGGCACCTCATCTGGTGGCCCTGCCACCTTCACCATGGGTTTGTTTGGAAAAGCTTCCCAGGATAAGGGGCAGCTTCAGTGACAAGTGTCCAGGCACTTGTGAGCACGTGTCAGTGTGCAGAGGGAGGAAACAGCAGAAATCACAGCCCTGACCTTCACTGCCTACCCTGACCCCTGCACAGTCCTGCTGCATTTCTCTGCCAGCCCTGCCTTTCCCTCCCACTGCTCCCTACACATCCAGGACAACTCGTGTCACACTGTCCTCAGTGACTTAGTAAGAAGATACCTGGTAAACCCACAAAACCCCCTCTGGTCTCCCCACATCACCCAGAGCCTGAGGAACAGCTCTGGGAGAGCAGGTTCCAGCCCACACATCCCCCAACCCATCCTCTCTCTGCTTCCAGCCCTCTGCCATCACACCGAGCTGACTTCAGCAGCCACCAATTCCCAAGTGGCTGAGCAGGGAAGGATTTAGCCAAGACCTTAGCAAAGCTGGAGTCAGACAAACAGAGAGGTCTGCCCCCCATTAAGTGGAGTTGGGAGGTGACAGTGAGCTCCAGGCTGCTGGACACCCACGGTCTGCAGAGGGAAAAATCTTGAGGACGTCTTGAAAGCAGAGGGAGCAGGGGAGGGAAGGGCTTTGTATTGAGGAGTAGCAACAAAACACAGATAGATAGAGAGGCCAGCTCTACCCATGGCCTGTGAAGATCCCTCTGAAATTCAGACAGCTGAGAGACCTGTGTGTTCCTACAGTCCCAAAGCCTTGTAGCTGCCCCAGAGGGACAGTCCATATCAGAATGGTTTCTATTTGTTCAAGAATCTTTGCCTGCCTCAAGGACTTGCCCCAGGGCTCCCAAAGCCCATTGCAACACCTCTGTCACCACTCCTGCCTTCCTTGGCACCTGAAACAACAGCTCCTGTCCTGACAGGTTGTTCTGTGCAGCACCAGGTCACACATCTTGGCACCAACATTGCTGGGTGTGCAAAAGGGAACCCACCAGCTGGTGAGGGGCTTGGGCCAGATGGTGGGTGAGGATTAGAGGCATTTGGTTTTTCAGAATGCATCAGAAACCTTGATGATCTAATATTACTCCAGATGTGAAATTCCTTAATCCACAGGGAGGAGACATTTTTGGAGGAGGAAGGGGCAGTCCCTGCACAACTCTCTTCCTGGAAAGGAATTCTCTTGCCTGGTAGGGGTTGGAGGTTTGGGAGTGTGTGAAAGAATTGACAGCATGAAGCTGGCTCACCACTCTTCCCTGGCAAGCCACACAGAGAGCCTTCCTGCCCAGCAGCTCCAATCCCCCTCCATGCAGCCATTCAGGCTATGAGATTTTAAAAAATGCCTTTATTACAGGGATTATTGTCGTAAGTAGGTTAAACCATCATTGACAATGCCAGCCACCCTGAGGAGAAAAAAATAGTGACTCGGAGGCTGGTGATTCCAAGCAGCTGCCCACCTCCCCTCCCAAGCCCTCTCTGACTAATTCAGACCTCAGGCAGATGCCGCTGGGCTGTGATCTACAGTGCACAAAAAAAAAAAAAAGAGCCTTATAAATAACCACCATTGTTCCAAGATTGCCATCTCTGCCTCTCCTTTGTTGCCCTCTCCCCGAGTTTGATCTGGAGGCTTCCATTTGTGCTGAGGAGGAGCAGAGCAGCTCTGCTCACACCTCCCCTCTCTGCTCTGCACTCCCCCAGCTCTTCTCCCTGTGCTTTGCTGCAGCACAGACACAAAGCTGTGCCCCCTCCCTGCTCCCAAAGTGAAAGGCAAGGAGGGAGCTCAGCTTTGGGTGTCTTAACCCACTTCCCTCCTGTAGAAATTAATTTATGCACGTTGGTTTCACATCTGGATTGGATTTGCCTCCGTGTTGTTGAACATCCCTGAGTGAAGGAGCGTTTTAGTGTTTGGGGAGGCCTGAGCCTGAGAGGGTTTGCCAACAAGGACTGAGAGCTTCAGCACTGCAGGGTTTCAGGTGCCCAGATGGGCACTCAGCACCCAGAGGTTTTCCCTGTGCTCCCATGGACTGCCTGATGTGCCCCTGGGCTTTGTGTGCCCTTGCTGGGACATCTCTGTGTGTGCAGTGACACCCCAAACCCAGGGGCACAAGAGAGACTGAGTGTGAAACTCAGTACCTGAGCAGGGTGAGAGGCAAGTCCCTCCCTCCCAGATTATGTGGCTGTGGGAGATTAGGCTGGATTAGGCATCCCAGATGGTTTCCTCTCTTAGCTCATCCTCCCAACCAGCTCCCCCTTCCAAAATTACCTTCATCCCTTCCTCTCTGGGAGGGTTCAACACAGATGGAAACCCTGATTTCCCTCTTCCCCCTGGAATGCAGGAGCTGGGAGCAGGATGGGAGCTGGGAGCAGGATGGGAGCTGGGCTGTGTGAGCAGAGCAGTTCCTCCCACCCTGACTGGAAAGCATCAGCGCCAGGGGGTGTTTTCCAGGAGGAGAGGAGGGAAGCAGAGCAGTTCCTCCCACCCTGACTGGAAAGCATCAGCGCCAGGGGGTGTTTTCCAGGAGGAGAGGAGGGAAGCAGAGCAGTTCCTCCCACCCTGACTGGAAAAGCATCAGCGCCAGGGGGTGTTTTCCAGGAGGAGAGGAGGGAAGCAGAGCAGTTCCTCCCACCCTGACTGGAAAAGCATCAGCGCCAGGGGGTGTTTTCCAGGAGGAGAGGAGGGAAGCAGAGCAGTTCCTCCCACCCTGACTGGAAAGCATCAGTGCCAGGGGGTGTTTTTCAGGAGGAGAGGAGGGAAGCAGAGCAGTTCCTCCCACCCTGACTGGAAAGCATCAGCGCCAGGGGGTGTTTTCCAGGAGGAGAGGAGGGAAGCAGAGCGTTCCCCGGAGCTGCTTTGTGGTGGTTTGCAGCCTTAGCAGCTGTTTGCACATGAAATTGTTTCAGGCGATTAGGCAGGTAACGGCACCTCTAAGCCCTGTGTCAAATATTATTACGCAATAAAATAAAACCCGCTGGGAAATCGTCCTGACACACACCCTGATTTACACCCTGCACCGTGAAGATAATTACATTTCAGTTTGATATATAAAAGGCAGCCCAGGAAGCTTGTGAGGAAGGTGCAGCTCTCTGCAGTACCTGCTAAGTCAGAAGTGTCTTGTTAATCATTGTTTTACAGGAATCAAAATAACGCTGGAACAAAGAGGGACTAGCAGGGCTGAGCTCCAGGGAGGTGTGAGGAGGGCTGGGAACAGCCTGACTGGGCACACAGCTCCTGCTGAACAGGTCCCAGGAAGGGGGACCAGGGTCACCTCTTCCTGCCTCTTCATCTCCTAAATAAGTGTAAACCACTTATTGGAATTTTCCCAACCCCACTCCCAGCAAGAAGAAAAACATGGCTGGAGGTGAGGCTGCAAATATCTGTGAAGGTGGAGAAAGGGGCAAGGAAGGATGTGTTTGCTTGGGAGGGAATTTAGTATCTATGAAAAGGGAATTTATCCCTATTCCCTCTTCCCAGAATGAGGGTTCCAGGCTGGGTGGAGGCTTTATCCTGCCTCTGGGAAGGACAAGGATTGAGTTCAGTGGCCACTGGGCCTTTTCTGTAGTCCATCTTCACCTTGTTTAGGGCAGAAAAGACTTTCCTTCTTTCCCAGTTACAAGGAAGGCCCTTTGTGGGGAAATCCCAGGAAGGGATGAGATTCAACCAAAATGCTCATGCTGTGAGTTCAGACCAGCACTGCTTTTACTTTTTTCCATCCCTTCCTTGCAGGTGGGTGAGACTAATCCTTTCAGGGTGTGAAAAAGGGCAGAAGAGCTCAGGCAGCCAAAGGTCTCAGTCCCCACCTCCTTTCCTGGTGGAGAAGTTGTGGCTTGGAAGTGCAGCCAGGCAGGTCTGTGGATTTTGCAAGTGAAGTCTGGGACAGGGAACACCCTCAGGATGGGGACAGAGGGACTGGGAGAGCTGCTGGTGGTGGCTGAGGAGAACAGGCTGACAACTGGGAGGAACTGGAAGTCTGTAGCCTTGATCTGAGTTCTGCCCCACTCACATCTTTGCCTTTTTCTTGCCTAAGCAGAGGTGAAATCAGCACTGTGATTAGAAAAAGGAGAGAAAGAAATTAATTACTCATAACAAACTTTTAAGATCATGGGTTAGAAACTGCCTTCTTAAAAGTCTCCAAATCCCCACGAAAAGCCAGGGCCAGGCAATGCACTTTACATACTAACAGAGTCTAATTCCCTGTCTGATAAAAGCAGAAGGAAAGATAAAAAAGCCTGAAGGCAAATAGGATTAATTGTGTGTCAGAGGTGCCTAATTAGAAAGAATGATGGACAAGAAGGCAACACACAGGAGGCACGAGCAGCCCAAGCTGCTCTCAATGGCCTCTTCTGTATCCAGGAGCATCAGCATGGGCAACTTAAATGCTCCTGAATCAGTAAGCCCCCTTGTTCCAGCCTGTCCCTTCCATCAGGGATCTGGGAAGCCCTTCCCTGGTCCCTCTCACTTGCCAGTGTGACCTGGGAAGGTTTCATCCATCCACAGGCTTGTTTACTCCATCTACCTTTCCTCCAAAAACCAGATGTGTTCAAGAACTCTTATTCCTTCTCTGTCTCCATTTCAGTGCTTCTCCTTCCAAGCCTTTTCTCCTGCAAGGCTTTTGAGCATCTGAAATTTCTGAGCCAAGTATTTCTCCTCAGCCTCTCAACCTCAGGGAGCCCTTGAGTCTCTGGCCTCCTTTGCTGGCCTTTCTCCATGCCCAGAGACAGAGGCTGGGTTGCCATATGAAATGGAAATAAATGGCCAGCAGTGTTGTACTGGAATTTTCCAGCAAACAAAGCAGCTGGAGGGGATCTGAGCATTACACGTGATGGGAGGGTGCCAGTCTCTTCTCCTGCTTGAAGGCTCAGAGAGCATGAGTGGGACTAATTTCATTTCACCTAAAGTGTTCAGTGAATCCTTTTCACCATGTAAAATCCATTGCAGTTTTCTCATTAATCCTCCAAAGTACAGACACTTACTCCAGGCCTAATCCCACTCTGCTATTGTGTTTCTCTGCTGCAGCCTTCCCTCATCAGCTTAACAAATTCCCTCCATTTCAATAGAGGATCCAAAGCTGAACATGCTGGGCATGAAACTGAGACTGTCTCCCAAGGGATGTTACACCTTCCTCACCACCAGCCTCGTATCCCTGCCTGGGCAGGGAAAAATCCTGAAAGGAGACAGGAGGGGCTGAGGTCATGAGCTGTGACATTTCAGAATTGCTTCTCTGAGCCTGTGGCAGGTGAGACAAAAAATGCATCACGTCCCAGGCAAATTAGAATTGATCTCAGCCTGGTTGGGGCTGAGATTCTCTTTTCCCTTTGTGTGTCTTCTGGGACTGATCCCAGCTCATGGGGGGAGATAGATGGGGAGTCCATGCTGGTGATAAGGTGCTGGATCTAATTAACAACTTTGTCAAAGGGCTTTGTTTCAGAGGCTCAGCTCCTGCTGCCAACACACCCCATCCATCAATTTTAAGCAGGCCTATCTATGCACAGATACCGAGCCAGAAGGAGCTTTGAAGCCCCAGCACTGGCCCTCAGCCCTTCTGCTTTCCTAGACCAGCAATGACCCCAGACAGAGCTGCTCTTCCTCCAAGGACACCTGCTACCTTTCCTTGTGCTCATTTTCCTTTCCTTGTGCTCATTTTCCTTTCCTTGTGCTCATTTTCCTTTTCCTTGTGCTCATTTTCCTTTTCCTTGTGCTCATTTTCCTTTCCTTGTGCTCATTTTCCTTTCCTTGTGCTCATTTTCCTTTCCTTGTGTTCAGTTTGCTTTCCTTGTGCTCATTTTCTTTTCCTTGTGCTCATTTTCCTTTCCTTGTGCTCATTTTCCTTTTCCTTGTGTTCATTTTCCTTTCCTTGTGTTCAGTTTGCTTTCCTTGTGCTCATTTTCCTTTTCTTGTGCTCATTTTCCTTTCCTTGTGCTCATTTTCCTTTCCTTGTGTTCATTTTCCTTTCCTTGTGCTCATTTTCCTTTCCTTGTGCTCATTTTCCTTTTCCTTGTGCTCATTTTCCTTTCCTTGTGCTCATTTTCCTTTCCTTGTGTTCATTTTCCTTTTCCTTGTGCTCATTTTCCTTTCCTTGTGTTCATTTTCCTTTCCTTGTGTTCAGTTTGCTTTCCTTTCCTCTTTCCACCTCAAACTTCCTCCTTTCCATTGGATATTGATTCAGGATGAAGCTCTTTCTTTCCCTCTGTTCATCAGTTTGCCACCCCTAAAATGGAGAATGCTGACCCTTCCATTTGCTTGGAGATCCTGAAGGAGGGTTGAGGGATGGTTATAATAATATTTTCACCCCCAGCTGCTTATCTTTGCCCTCCAGTGTCGTTTGAACAGCTCTTTCCTTCCTTTGCACCATCACATCCCTTTGTTCTCTCCCAGTCCAGACTGTGGGTCCCCTCCCCAGTGTGGCACCCCTGAACTGGAGCACAGAAGTGTTGCTTTGCCTCTTGGCTGATTCCCAGATTGGGGTGGTTATTGCAGGAAGGATTTCAGGCCAGGAAAAGCTCCGAATCTCCTTGTCCTGGGTGTCTGTCAGGTTCTAGTCTACAAAGGGCTATTCACCTGAAGAGCAACTAAACAAGTTAACACAGACACCTGCAATTCCCCAAGTGGTGACTCACCAACAGCTCATTCCCAATTCCCTGGGCACCTCAGGGGACCTGCACAGCTCAGGTTTCCTGCTCCTCCTGGCCCTGCTTTGGCTCTGAGGATGCACCTCAGACCTAACTGAGTTTCTGAGCCATCTCTGCCCTCAGACCCCTTGTCACCAGGACAGGCTGAGCCCATTTGCTCTGCCTCCATTTATAAGGTCTGATTCCCATGTAAATGTTTCATTTGCTTCCGAAATGACTTTTGATCTCCTCTGAATTTTTTATCTCCCTTTATTGCATTCTGGGATCATAATCCTGCTTTATGTCCTGGTATCTTTTGGAGAGGCCAAATGCCTGCCTGCATTTGTTTTTCAGTCTGGCATTTTCACTGTGCAATTGCTACATGAGCACACTTCTGAGGCAGAGATTCACAGTGCAAATTAAGCATAAAAGGCTAAATGCTCCTGTTGAGCTGTGAGCTGCTGTGTTGGTTTGTTAAATTTTTAAGAGTATTTGGATGGAAAGGGTCCCTTTTTTGGTTTAGATTTTACAAATCTCTTTTGAGAAACCATTGCACCCTTCTGGAATATGCAGGGAAGACTTGTCTGTTTTAATAAAAGTGAGAAGGGGGAAGAGAATAAGCCCAGAAACAGTTCTATATCCTCTAAAATTAGTAGCATCACAGGCATCCTCGTAGAACTAACTTGGGAAGGATGGTGTGACATGCACAGGAACGGGGGAGAGGCTTTGCATCTCCTCAGCCACACTCCAAGGACGGTGCTGGGTGGAAAGGAATGGTCTGATGAGTCAAACAGAGCCCTGGTGTGCCCTCCTGTTCGGGGGGCAGCTCTATCAACCCTGCCTGGAGGGCTGAGCTCCTGCCGTGGGGGGCAATGGGCATCCTTGGTCCGAGGCTTCTCCCAAGGGAAGAAAGACAAGGTGGGAGGGAAGTGTGGGTGCAAACTGGGCTGGGAGGAGATGAACATGGCACAGAAGGGGGATGTGTGTGGCATATTGTGTGTGCCTGTGCTGGGGGAGGGCAAGGTTTGCCATCCTTACCACATTCTGATGTGCAAATCGAGCTCCCCCAGCTTCTGAAGGAAGAAAACAAGAAAACCTGGCTGAAATTCCCAGCATTAACCTGATGGTGCCCCACATTTCCATGCAGCATCCCCTGTGGTTTATTTTCTTGCTTTCAGTGAGCCACTTCTGCTGCCTGGGAGTCAGGAGGGGATTTAACCTGCACATGCTGATGAGGTGGTGAAAGGCCAGCTGAGGTGCCCAGGCTGCCCATTCCATATGCACAAGAGCTCGGTGTGTGTGCCTGGAATTCACTCAAGCAGGCTCTGATCAGCTGGCCCCGAGGCACTGCTGAGACACAAAGCACAGGACAGGCCTGGGGAAATCCTGAAAGCAAAGGCTTGGAGTGATCAAACCCGTCTGTCCCTGTTACACTTCAATCCTGTCTTCCTGCAGAGCTTTCAAAACAAAGTGCAGCCAACAAGACACTCATGTCCTGAGACAGACGAGGCAGCCCCGGTGATGCCTCTGAAACAAAGACTTCGGTGCTGATGCAGCATTTAAAGAGAAATCCCTTCTCAGCTGGGCAGAGGGGGCTCAAGAACAGCCCCTTTTTCCATCATCCTTGCAGCAATGAGGGGTTTTCAGTGCATGTTCTGTGCATTACAGAGTTATGGTTGTTATTAACTTGGAGTATTTTTATGGACTTCTCCACTTACAATATACAAGTGTGTTTACACACACAACCCTTTTGCTTTAATTTAATTCTCTCCTTCCCTGCACCCCATCAAGTGACTTCTAATAAATGGCTGAATAAATGCATTCAGATGGTGCTGTAATGGAGAGGAATTCAGTGTCTAATGAAGAGATTGTCCCTACCCCGGGACTGTAAAGATGAATGATGGTGACTACAGTTTGAAAACTCCTTTTAGTTTAAAATATTGCTCCTTCCTAAGGAAAAAAAGAAAGCACAAAGGAAAAAAAACAACAACAAACCAGCCACAAGAATCCTGTGTAGTTTTTGCCAGTCAGGAGCTGCTTGCACACAGAACAAAAGTGTCGCAGCCAAAATTGCTTCATATATCATAGAGCAACACCAGGCAGATAATGGCAAAGCCAGTTCTGATCAGGGGGTGATTATTGCCCCCCGCTCCAAGCACTGATGTGCAGACAACTGACTGCAGCTTGATTTGCTTCAACTGATCTTCGGAGGCTGAAATTTGAACTGAGCTGATCTTTTGAGGCTGGAATTAAGAACGTGATCAGCCTGATGGGTAAGATGAGGTGTCACCCTGAAGGAAAATTCCTAAAAGAAGCAATTTTTCCTCTCTCACACTTATATTTTCTGTTTGAAATAGGATTGTCTCTTTCCATGATGTAGCTGTGGGTGCTTAAAGGGAAAAAAAAACACTTTTGTCTTCCTGACCTGTTACTGACAGATATCAAATTATTTTAAAATCATCTTGAACCTGATGGGAATCTGTGGCCAGACAGTTACCAGATTGCAGGCCCTGGCAGAAATAGGAAGCAGAATGGTGGGAATTATGAAGAGATGATGTAGTTTGGTGTCACTCTGCTCTCCCCCAGCTTATCCAACGTGACCCTGAAGCACCTGCCCTCTCCCAGGTACTTTGTGTTTGCTCTGCCCAAGGGCTGGACCCCCAGAACAAAAGAAGGGCTGCTGTGGGTGATTTAGGAGAGAGGGACAGGCCAGGGGATGCCTCAGCAGGTGAGGAGCAAGGCCTGGGAGTGCTGTGTCCACGGGCTGGGAATGTGTAAGGAGTGCTCGCCCTGGGCACCATCACAGCCATGCTGGTCCTTCAGAGGGAACACAGAGCTCCTTGGACACCAGGCCATCTGCTCTGTGACACCCCTCAGGTCATCAGCTCCCTTTCCCTGGGCTCTGCTTTGTTCTCTGGGCTCTGTTCTGCTCTGTCTGTACAAACTCAGCTTTGCAGGCTCCCAAGACACCACCATCACACGCTCTGGTGCTGGAGGTTTGGGCTGGGATGGAGGTGCCACCACCATGTGATCACAGGGGCTCATCCACCAGCCTGTCTGGCCAGGCTCAAAGCTCTTCCCTTCTCCCAATATTTTTGTCATTAAGTCATTGTGAGAGAACAAGGACATTCCCACTGGTGGAGCTGGAGAGGACCTGCAGGGACAGTGATCAGGACCAGTGATTGGTGCAACAGCTGAATTGTGCCCACTGCAACAGAGCTGGGGGGGTGTTAATCTGCTCAGGACCAGGCTGGATTTGCAGTTAATATGATGCTTGTCTGCACTGTTGTCCCCTGAGCCCATCCATCTGGTTTATTTTGCTGCTCTCAGAATGGACAGTGGGTTGGGTGATGCCCAGCCTTGATCCCTCTTGGCAGTTCCTGGGTGCCCATAATTAACATTTCACTGCTGGACAACAAGCTCCAAGCTGAGAAAGGCACCCAGTGGTCAGAGGGTCATGGTGGGGACACAAACCAGAAAGCAAACAGCACAACAAGAAAAGTCAAGCATAGAAGAACCTCCTGCTGCTGAGACAACAAGTCGAACTTGCACCTTTCACGACTAAAGCAGCACATTAAAATTAATTGAACAAGCCCCAACTTCCACGAGAAGGATGTTCTGTGGCTGCTCATCTGAATCTTTGCTCTCCTCAAAGATGTTTTGGTGCCATTAATCCAAAATTATGCTACATATGCTCCTCCTGGTAAAGCACAGTGAGACACAGACCCAGGATCTGCCAGAGTTTGTTATTGAGTTTGTAATATGCAATTGTGGGAATGATTATAATATCAGCAACTGGATTTCATCTGTCCCTGCTCATTCCAACAGGCAAGCTGAAATCAACAGTGACAGGAAAATGTTCTTGTTTGCACACAAATCCTTTCATAACTAGCAATTTCAGAAAGAGAAAAGTCGGGGAAAAAGAAGCTGAAGGACAAAGAACTCACATATTAAATTCTACAGCGAAGTTAAATCTTAAAAACCGTATCATTAAGGCTTTCAATATGCCTTGAAGAGTGGTAAAAGCAACAAAAAGGGTTAATTCTCCCCCCAAATCTTTCATTCAGCGACCACTATTTGCATTCCTTTTAAGGCAGCCAGGAAATTACATTAATTTCTCTAATGTGTGCAGTGCCATAAGTTCTTTCTTTAATTACGATGATCAAAATATTGCTTAAAATTAAAGGCAGCTGCATTTGTTTCTGACGGATATCATAATTGCAATTGTAAATTGGGAAATGTAATGTTTCCTGGTGCTGCTGTGAGTAATGGCTCTGAAATCATTACAGATAGGTAGATATAAATAAACCAGGAGATCTGTGAAAATAGAGCAAAAGGAAGCTCAAAGGGTAATTAGCTGAGCGAGAAGGAACAGAGGAATCCGGGGCTCAAAAAACTTAATCTGAACATTCAGAGCAGTTCTGTGACTGGATTCGTAGCATGTTGGGGGGAAATTACCTCCCAAAAAAGGAGGAAAAAAAAACAACAAAGAAAAAGGATTAATTTGAACTCTGGATTTACCATGAAGGGGTTTTTTTTGTTTTTTTTTTTGCTGTCTTTATACCCTGTAGAGAAATAAATCCCTTCCCAAGCCAATGTCAGAGTCTGGTTCCTTTGGGTTTGTCCTGCCCTTGGGCTGGACTCTCATGTTATAGTGATCCCTGCTTTGCCCTGGGGATCAGCAGGTGGAAAAGTGAGTGGTCCTGGGGCTCTGCCATTGCTGGTGATGAAGAGACAAGTCTCATCTTTAAACCACCCCAGAGGAGGATGAGCTGCCTCTTTCCACCTCCTGAACAGGGAATGTGAAGGCAGGTTTGGGCTCCTTCCCCAGGGCTGTCCTGATCCAGGGGCTGCTCCCTCTGGGGGAGGGATGGAGTGGCTTCAAGCCCCATTTCTATTCCACACAGCCATGGGAGAGCTGAAAATGCTCTGAAAAGCCCTGGAACACCCAGCTGAGCTGTTCTGGTGTGACTGAATGCCCTCCCAGAGCATAACAAGCCAACCTGGAATGGGTGGAAATCCAGAGGAACACACGAGCCATCAGTTTCTGGGGTTTAAGGGCAAGGAAAATGCAGATTTTCTGGTTCTGAGGCCCTGACAACTGGCAAATGGCCAGCTCAGCAGCCACATTTATCAGTAGGCCCTGAGATATAACAAGCAATCACACTCCAGCTGGTTTGCCATCAATAAGCAGGGATGGAATATTAGTAACAATTCCGTGGGATTTCGAAGGCAAACGCTGGAAAAAAGAGCAGTTGCAAATTGGAGAGCTCAGGCTGGATTCCCTCCTCTGCTAAATTCCCTGGTCCAACAGCTCCAGGTGGTGCTGCATCACCAGAGCCATACTGGGAATAGTGGACTGAACAGATGACTCATGGAGAGGACAACCAGATGGAAAGGGGAAAGCAGAGAACAGCTGTGCAAACCCCTGGAACACCCCCAGATGGGAGGGAGCTGTTGCTGGCCCAGCTGACCACGGGGCTGGAGCTGCTCCTGGCACAGGCAGCAGGATGCAGAGATCCAGCACTGGGTTGAAGATACTTCCTAGACATAAAATCAGAGGCACAGGAAACTGTGAAATAAAGTGGAGCTCTGATGCTCTGGGACAGCCCAACTTGGCTCTCAGTGTTATGCCCACAAGATTTGCAAGCACAAGTAGAGCTGAAATCACTGAACATCTGCTGAAGAGATGCTTGTTCTCACATGTGTAAGAAGACACTTTGGCCTTCACTGGAGCAAAACCAAGCACAGAACTTGATGAGCCAGGCAAAATTCTGAGAAAAGCCAGTCCATGCCATAAAGCTGATTACCAAGAAACACTTTCCCTCTGCTGTGGGCAAGGGCAGAAGCCTGGAGACTTCTCAGGCTTCATTAAAGGTATGGGGATCATTATTTCCCTTCTTCAGCTCATAAAACCACCTACTGAAAGGATCTTTTGGCAGCCAGAAACGAACTTAACAAGGACAGTGACCGATGGAAGAGCCTTTGTGGATACTATAAACAATATTGATTTTCACATTCGCAAAGAAATGAATTAGATGCCAATTGTGTATGAACTGAGCTGTTTTCTCTTGTACTCTGTGTGAACAGAAGTAGATCTGCAAAGCACTGGGTGCCCTCGAGGGAAGAACAGGCTGAGGAGGGAGGGAGGGAGTGCAGATGTGGGATGGAAAAGGTTGTCTCCAGTCTAGTCCTCTGCTTTTGTCAGCAAGTGTCTTGGGCTAGGCCATTTCTCAACTAATCAGGCTGCTGTATGAAACCTTGAGGAAACAGATTTAAAGTCCAGGATCAGTATGGTGTTGACATACCTAGTTGCAGACTGATATCAGAATTCCTACCTAAAGGGGTCCAGGAGAGAGAGAAAACAGTGGATACTGAGGGAATAATGTGAAACTGGGCCCTCCTCTGCTCCACAGGACTTTCCACTTGCACAAATTCAGCTCTGTATTTATCCTCATGCTTGACAAATGACAAAATAGACATGTAGGCATCGAGGACTATCATCTCTGTGCCAGTCACAATGAGCTTTCCCTTCCAGAGCTCCAAATGTGCTGTTCCAGACAGCCACCCACCTCTGGGAGAGGGAGGATGTGAATGACAGGATTCCAGTGACATGACCCAAGAGCCATGACAAGTGCCATGACCCCATGTCACAAAGCTCTGTCTCCTACTCTAATTCATCATCACCATGATGAAGAAGAGCTCAGACACTGCAGCTGGGGCTGGTTTAATCTTCTGCAGGGCTGTAATGGCTCTGAACCCCGTGTCTAACATCACTCAGCCTGACTACTTAATTACAGCAATTAGGGTTGTGGTGGAACCTGTGAAGGAGGCACTGAACTCAGGAAACAGAGTCTCTGTCCAGTGGGTTCATTAGGAAGTGATCCTGCCCATCCCTTCCACCTCCTGTGCCCAGGTCTGGGAGCTCAGGAGCTCTGCTGCACACAGGGCTGGACTGTCCTGGGCAGGGCACGTGCAGCTTCTCATGGTTCTTCCTTCCCTTCCATTCCCAGGACTGCTTTTACCCTCCAGGAGCAGTGAAGGATCACTTCTGGCTACTCTTTAGAAGAAGACAAGGATGGTGTTGGTTGGTTAGAGAGGTGTCCCTGGGAGAGAAGGTGGCAGTGAGGGCTCCTCTCTCACCAGCAGCCCATCAGCTTTCCCACCAGGTCCCAGGGAGTGCAGGTGGGACTCCACACTGGACAATCCCTCTACCCTGGGCATGTGGAGAACTGACACAGAGGAGAGAGCTCTGCCATAGCATTGCTCTCCCCAGATGCATGGCCAGGATGGCCTTTTGAGCCCATGGCATGTTCAGGGAGTGATGGAAGCTCCCACTTGCCTTTGAAGCAGAAGTGATGCCCTTGTGGAGCAGCAGCTCCCTCCTGACCGTGCCCAGCCCCCTGCCCACCTTGCCTTAGCTCAGGCAGTGCAGCTCCTCTCTGTGCTGTGCTGGGAGTGACTTCCACAGGCTCCAGCAACTCTGCACCAGAGTGGTGCTGGATGAAAGCACAGCCCCTTGCCCACCCCCCCAGCCCTGCCCAGCCCAGCCCAGCCCTGCCCAGCCCTGCCCCTCCCTGGCACACACAGCCTGCAGGAGTGTTCCCTTGGCTGCTCTCACTCTGCTCGTCACACCTGATCTTCCCTGAGCTGTAACAAAACACATTTCACACCAGCAGTGGTGACCTTTCCAGTTGCCCTGTGGCTCAGAGACACCTTCCCTGCCTGCTGTGACAGCCCTGTACGAGCACACAGGGCTGTGGTCACGCTTTGGGAGGTGACTCTGAGCGTGGCCAAGGGACATGGATTAAAGCTGCCCCCAGCCAGGACAGAAATAATCCTGGCCCCACACCACTGCACTGAAGAAGAACTCTGGCTCTGACTTAATGAACCATAAATTCCAGTTTAATGAGTTTTATACTGAGGAGAATAATTAATGTAATTAGTACTGATATGAAAATGATGGTACTTGAGCCTGGATTACGAGGAGGGGGAGGCTGAGGGTGGGAGGAGGCTTGGAGAAAGTTCCCTCCCGTCTCTGGTGCTGCTCACCCAGAGGAACAGGGCTGGATGAATTCTTGGCAGGCTTTACAACCTCACCTCCCATCTGCCATAAAGGGGAAGAAAATAGAGCATGACAGTAGAGCAAAAAAAGGAGATCAGCCTGCCCTGTTTGCAGCAGGGATGTGGAACTTTCAGTGCTGCTCTTTCCTGTGCTCCCTCCAATCTGCAACTCCTCCACTCCACTCCCTCCTCATGGTGTATCCTCTGCCCTCCACGGTGCCTATTCCTTTGTTCTGTAGGAAAATATCTTTATAAAGGTGATTAACTCCAGGATAAAACAACAGCTCTTCACCTTACACTGCATAAGTGTATATTTACCTATACTATACAAGTGTTCTGGTATGTTTTATGTATTTGATGCAGTCCAGGGGGCACTAATACCTGTATTTTAGTTTTATACATGTAAATTGATACATAAATTTCTGTATAACCATAAAGTGACTCAGTAGGAGGTATTCTGAATGTGGCACTGGCAATACATTCAGCAGTGGAGAAAGAGATCTCAAAACTCATCTGAAGTGCTGACCCTGAGAGCAGTGGGGAAACCAAAAAGAGCAGGAATGCAGGTGTTTCACAGCACCTCTGGTTTGGCTTCTTTTCCCCCTTACCTGTGCAAGGTGTCTCTGATACCAGCCTGGCTGTTTGTGTGATCTTTCAACACACAAGAGCCAAGCTCTAGCTGGGCTTTGGTGGGAGTCTCGTGCTCCATAAACTGCCATGCAGGAGGTAAATCCAGATTCTCTTCCACTTTTTGGAGAGTGAGCACAGTGCTGGGGGGAGATGCCAGGTTCCAGAAATACAGGATAAACTTGTCTCTGTGCATGGTGAGTGCCAGCAGCCTGCTCCACCATCCTGCACGTCCTCCTGGGCCACTCTGTCCCTGAGGACAAGCTGTGTCTCTCCTTGATGTTTCTGAGAAACAGCCCACAGAAGTGCTGGAGTTCCCCCAAGGCTTGGCCGTGGTTGTGTCAGCTTATCTTGTGCCACCCAACAAACCCCAGGCAGTGATGCCCAGCTTTGGCTGCTGCTGGTGCTGTGTTCAACCCACTGGCTGCAAGACAGAGACCCTTTCCCCCTCCCTCCATGGACCCCCAGCCCAGCCCTCTGCTGTTTGCCAACCAAGATGTGTGGTTGAATTGTTCCAAAAAGGCCTTTATCCAGGGGCAGAGGCTCTATCCTTGTGCAGTGGAGCTTTGTTATTAAAAACTATCCTGGGGATTTTTCATTCTCAGGGTTAGTGGCTTGTGCTAAAAATTCTCTAATGGTGTATTGATCAAATGTGTCTGATAGGGACCCTCCTGAGTGAGCACGAGCTCTGTGTTCAGCTGCACTGGGCTGATGTTCTATAAGTTGTCCCATGAGTGCAGGTTCAGTGTGTCCTTTCCTATGGATTCCCTGTGCTTTCCTGCACAGGGAATGGGCTGGAGAGGAGGGAGCCTCAGGATGATCTCACTGTACCTTCCCTGAAATGCTGCTGGCCCCAAGGACTGGCTGTTTGTGACTGATTCCATCCCACCCAGGTGCACAGGGAGGCTGGGAGGAGGCTCCCCAAAGAGTTAACAAAAGGAATGGAGGGAAAGGGGCATTTCTTGGGCTTCATAATGATTGTGTTGCTCGAGGGCAGAGCTGCAGGAGGAATGTGCAGCAGTCATTGCCTTGCAGGTCACCTGGGCATTGCTCCTCTGCTTACCTCTAAGTGCCACGTCCCCACTGGTGCTGCAGGATGCAAAAGGAAAGGTTTGTTATGTTATCCCAGTCCTGAGGAGCCTTTGGGACAGGCAGGACTCAGCCAGTAACTCCTGGGCCCTGTGCAAAGGCAGGAGTGGGAGTGCATGTTGTACATTTTGGGGTGGGGAGTGCCAGGGAGGAGGGATGTGATGAACAACTCAAGCTGGGAGACAGGCAGAGATCAAACACCCCACCCAAGTTTCACAGGTACAACAGAAATTCTTGTAACTCTTCAGTTCACTTTTATTTAAGTTCTGTGATCAGTCTTTTCCATCTGCAAGAGCTCTTGTGTCAGTGCCACCAACACATGGAACAGAAATGATGACATTTCACCCTGGTTACAGGAAGAACAGCTTCATCTTAAAGGTCTTTTCAACCTCCATGGTTCTATGTCCCATATCACCAGTTCCTCCCAGATTCTGCCAGCCCTGGATCACACTCCACCAGCATCCTGTTGGACTTGTTGAGCAGACTATGCCCAACCACGTTACTGGATGGCCCAGTTCCTGGAGCAGGGATCCTTTAGAGTCAATTGGCACCATGTCAGGAGGAGATCACCTCTCCTCAGTGTTGCTGCAGCAGGAGTTCAGCACATCCAAGGTCCCCAGGGGCATGGGCAGCCTCATCATGGAGCAAAGTGAGGGTTAAGCCCATGGCAACAGGTGCAGAGAAGTTTGGGAAAAGCCATTAGGCAAACCCTGTGCAGTCACAGGGAAAGGGAGGGGGGAATAAGAGCCCTGAATCAGAACCATTTCCAAACACAGATTTGTAAAACCAAAACACTGGATTTGGACCTCACTATTTCTTACTTCATGGTTTTCCTTCAGCATTTTCCCCCCTTTCCAAGGGTGGTGTGTGGCAAATCTCTCTTGCCATTTCTTTTAATCAACCCAGTTCTTATGGAAAAGAGAGGCCAAGAGAACCAAGACATTCCTACACTTATTATGTGTGCTGGCATAAATCAAACTTAGTGCTTTGAATTGAGGCTTCTCTTGCCTATTATTTTTCTAAGGAGGACTGAAATCCTTTAGCTCTGCAGACCCCTTTGTGGCAGACTCCTGTAGGCAGCTCCAATTCAAAGCTGCACAAGGCAACCCGAGTTTCTCTGTAATGCTGCAGTTTGAATCTCTGCCTTCCCCTTCCTCATCAAAGCATCATCCCCCCCAGCCATGGGCAGCAGAGAAAACCACCTGAAACGTGTTCTCTGCCTCCTCTGGCAAACAATCATTTTGTCTGGCTTGTTTCCATAAGTAGCTGAAGACCTGAACATATTCCACTTCTCCTTTAAATTCTTAGATCTGCCTGAAACTGCATCAGGTGAAGGCTCCAAACCAAACCTACCTCTGCTATTGCAGACATGCCAGGAGGGAGGTGTGTAAAGGATTTTTCCTTGCTTTTACTCCCTGCTCAGTGGTGCTGGGTTGGTTCCAGGACATCAGAGACCTTTGGCTTTTCCAGCACCTCATCACCTCTGCAAACAGAGGGACCAAAGGCAGGTTTGGCAGAGTTGAACACGGTTCCCTGCTGGGATCAATGTGCTTTCTGTCTCTTCAGTTCAGAGCACACCCAGTTTCCAGCTCTGTGGTAACCAGAAAGTGCTCCAAGGTATGTTGAGAAGCAGAAAACAGGAGAGATAAATACATTATCTGAATCAAGACCTGGAGCACTCGAGTCCACTGGTGACCAGCTGAATTCTCTGGAGACAGGGAGGAAATGTCAATCCAAATGACTCCGAAGAGGTTTCCAGCAGTCAAGACCAAAAGGATGGCATTGCAAAGTTGTGTTGAATGCTCTAAGGCTGTGTCTGTGTAGTCCTCTGATCCTTTGGGAATGACAGTGCTCCATGCACTGGCACACAGGGAAGCTGCTGCTGCTGCCCATTTCAGCCTGGCCGAAAATGCATCGGTGCCTGTTCAGCCACACCTCAGCCAGCCAAGCACTGCCAGGTCTCTCAGGTGGCATGGAGTGGAGACCACAACCCAGCAGGAATCCCCTCCCAGCAGGAATCATCTCCCAGCAGGAATCCCCTCCCAGCAGGAATCCCCTCCCAGCAGGAATCCCCCTCCCCAGGGCAGCAGCTCCCACCAGAGAGGGGATCCTGTCCTTGTGACCAGCTCCCAGCCCTCCTCAAGCACAGAGCAGCAGCGAGCACCAGGGAAGCAGGAAGGGGTGGGAATTGGTGGTTCTCCAGGGGTGTTTGATGCCATGCAGGGGCTTGGGGGGATCCATGCATGTGGTGCCATCCTCACCCAGTGCTGTGTTGCCTAACTAGCTGAAGTAGAAACTCCTCTCGTGTTTATTCTCCTGCAGGGAACGCACGAGGTAGTGAGACATTCCCAGATGTGCTTCCCTGGGGCAGGAGGGAGGAGCAAGGAGAGGCTCGAGGCTCCTCTGGGTGGGAGCACAGAAAGTGCAGAGAACAACTAGACCTGATAGGATTCCCATATACAAACATAAATCAGTGCCTCAGTCCTGGTGGCACCAAAGGAGCTGGGCTGGAGCATCCAAGGTGTTCATTCCTCCTCCTTTCACCTGGGGGAAGTTTCCCTTTGCCATGTCCCACGTTGTTTGGTGCCTGGGCAGCAGGGCAGTGGTGGGGTCCCCATCCTTCCTCCCACTCAGCTCCAGCATCCTCACAGTTTCCAGAGGGGTATTAATGTCTGCACGATGCCAAATACCCACCCTGAGCCAAAGGGAAGGAAATGCCCACTTGCCACAAAGGCATATCCCCTTGTTTGGGACTGTCCCACCTCTGCTGTGCCATACCTGGGTGAAACAGGTGGAATTTATCCCTGAAACCAAGCTCTTAAACAGGATCTTCACTCCTTGTCTCCTCTTCCTCTTCTTTGCTTTTATATACATTGAAGTGTATATCGATATTTATTTTTTCCTCTAATACAAGTGAACACAAATGTGATGTGGAGATAAATTCCCTTCTCTAAAACACTTGTGGTCACAGGAATGTACACATTTGGATTTACACACCCACACACATTCCAATATATAAAAAAAAAGTAGTCCCAAAACTAAGATGCTTTTAAAAAAGTTAAAAGGCCAGATTCTTCTATTGGCTTTTATCCGTCTTTAAGAGCAAGGAGATTACCTGAAATCATGATTTGTTCTTCATATTCTGCCTGAGTTAATTTTAAAATTCCAATCAACAGATGCAAGGAAGAGAGGGGGGAAGAGCTAATGGGGGGCCACCTTGGGCTTTGAAAGAAAAATTAGAGAGAGTGTTTTCCTTTGTAATTATTTTCCCCTTCTGGTTTCAGGTTTTAAGACAGTTATTTAAGGGATGTTTTCTCCCAATGTGTTGACTTCAAAATATGTCCCCATATCATATGGACTTAAAAGAGTCAATCCCAGAGACTGGGAGTGAGAGCAGGAAGGGAGAAGGACAGAAACAAAACCCCCAAACCAAGAGCTGATCTCGATTTTTGGGTTGGTTTTGAGCATCTTTCATTTATAAGCATCTTACGATTTGGTTCAGCCTTCTTGGCTGTTTAGCTCCTCACAAACAGGGATTTCTTATCCCCACTGCCAAGGGGGATATTTCTCCAAAGGAAGGGAGAAAAAACCAAAGCTACAGCCCGAGATTTGAGCACTGGCTGTGCTGTAAAACCTCACACAAGCTGGAACAAGAGCTGTGAAGGATCCACATCAGGCTACTCTGGTGCAAACAGTGCAGAGGTTGACACAAGGGAACCTACAAGGGACATTTAACCAGGCTGGGCACATCCCAACCACCACGGGGCAGCTGCCACCCACAGACACATGCACACACACAGCCAGCTGGGTACAGGAGGGCCAGGAGCAGAAAACAAAGCTGCAGGTACTGCACGAGATGTGGGTGAAGGCAGAGTGTCCCCTTGAGCAGGAGCAAGCCAGGCAGATGCCCAAGCTAACCATGGCAATGACGATTGCACCCAGATTTTTAAATCAACCAATAAAATCAGCAATGGCAAAGGGAGGGTGGGAGGCTCTGCAAGGCCTTGGTTGTTGAGTGAGGAACATGAGCTTGTTGGCTTTGCTGTGCTGACACTCAGACATACTGTTCCTTAGGACAGATGTAAGGGGCTCTGGAGCCGGGGGGAGGGCAGCAGAAGGACATGTCGGAGTGGGGAGGATAAAGCTCCTGGGGAAGGTCTGGCAGGGGGGTGTAGACCCGAGGGATCTTCTCCAGGTAGCGATCCTGGTGGGAGTGGCAGCGGCTCAGGTAATCACCCGCATCCGGTACCTCTGCGTGACACTCTCCAAAGTTCTGCAAGCAGAGAAAGTCAACACGTGAAAACTCCCGGCCGGAAAAGCTTCACCACTGCCCAGCTCCTTGCTGAGAGCAGGATGGCAAATGGAACAGTTGTGCTGATGGCTTCAGAGAAACAGGAACATGGGTGATAAATCCTCACACTGCAAAGCTTTAGTGTCACTCCACAAAATATCTGTGTTGTTGAGGAATATGTAAAGATTGAGCACCGTTTGTCCCTTATCTGTAAACACTCTGCTCTCTGGACAAAACAAGCAGCCAAGGAAGGACAGTTTATTTTCACTCTCTCCAACCCTTCCACACCTGAGTTTTGGAAAAGCAGGGCTTGAAGGCATCATTAATCTAAGCCAAGCTGGTGCTCTTTCATTTAAAGGGCACATGTGTCTGACCAGGGACTCTGGATGCAAACCAGGTTACTGGGCCTGATGCTGCTGTGGCAGACAGGAGGGCACTGCTGAGCTTTTCCTGTGGGAACAGTTCCACCTGGGGCCAGTTTTGTGAGTCAAATCATCTGCAGAGAGCATAAAGCACCTGCAAACCCGAGGCTGCTCCGTTGGCCCCATGATCTCCCCTGTGATGGACTGTGTGCTTTGCTCCCCTGGGGTGAGGGAACATCTTTCCCACAGCCCAGGGCTGCGGCTCCCCAGAGGGTGGCAGCACATGGGAAGGATTCCTCCCTGCTCACACCCCCTTTCCTCCTGTGGAAACCCTGCAGGATGACCCAGCAGGAGGGACAGGGCTGTTGGTTTTTAAAATCACTCCAAGAGCCAATTTCTTCTCTAAGAGAGAGCCAACGACACTTTGATGCCTGTGGTTTGAACAGGGGCTGGTTGAAGGAAGGAACTTGCCCTTGAGTCCTTCCTTGCTCTCTTCCAAAAATACCAGAAACAGGCAGTTTAGTGGAAAGCACAAGGATTTGACCCTCAGGAGAAAATGCCTGAAGGAACAGAACAATCTACTCAGCTCAGCCGTTGCCAGTTCCTGGATAAATATTTCACCAGGATGCTTTAAAAAGTAATCAAACAGAAAACAAGGTGTCAACAAGAATTTATTGATGGGTTGGACTGCTGGGAGAGGCAAGAACCTCTGCAGATTCTTAAGACAGTTTTGGGGACAGCCTGGTAAGAGCAAGGAAGGTTGCTGAGGATGGAAAGACTGTCTGAGCACCAGAAAAACAGCAGCAGTGCTGAGGGCAACCTGATTTTCACTTCCCTTTCATTGGCAAAGCTGAATATGCCACAGATGAAGCTTTTAGAAGTCGATGATTCTGTGCAGAATTGCTGGGTTGGTATCCTAAATTCAGCTGGGCCATTTTCACAGCCACCTCAGGAGGGGTTTGTTCACTTGAGGCTCTTAAATGCAAGATAAAAAGGTGGTGCTGGGCAGCATCAGAGCCCTTTACCTGGAGGAACCCAAGCCAGGGGCCAGGAGGAGGCTTCACTAACTCCATCTAACCTCAAACATCTGTTTGCTGTTCTGATGGCAGCAGCTGCTCAAAAGGGACAAAGAAGGGCTGACAGCCAGCACGGGATGTGCAAAGTCCTCTCCCTGTATAATCTACTCTCAGAAAACCTCAGACACAACAGAACTCCTTTCCATACCTGCAAGAGGGGGAAAAAAGTATTAGCCAGGCTCTCCTCCTGCTTTATGGGGGTCATTAACTTTCTGGGTAAAGCTGAGCTGAAAGGGAAGTTGTCTTAATTATTGCAATTTAGTAAGACACAGCAGGCAAGGGGTTTTCTTAACAAGGTTTGTATTCAGTTATCAGTTAAATGGGAGGGTGGGTTTCTCTGCTTTTTGAGCATCAACAGAAAAGCACAGGATTTGAAGAAAGGTCTCCTAGGAAGGAGAGTCTCAGTTGGCATAAAGGATGTGTAAGTTGAGCTGGGTGTGAGCAGGTAACTCTAAATTCAACAAAGGGGGTTTGAGGTACTATTTTATGGGCTGCCTGGGACAACCTCCTGGGTCAGCAGAGCATATTTCTTTCTGCTTATCTCTCAGTCAATGTGGGCATGAGACAGCAATGAGGTATTGCTAAAAGACTCTGAGTGCAATTCTATCAGCACTTCTGTTTGCCCAGGTGAGGGGGAGCAAATTCTCCTTTTCTTTCTGGCCAGTGTTTTGTGCTCACTCCTCCAGGTGGGAGTGGGGTCAGAGCAGGGCAGCTGCAGAATGTCAGGGTCAGAGGACAGACCTCCCTGTCTGGTTCTCCCTTTCCTCAGCAGGTGAAGGCAGGACTTACATCACTCCTGCTTTGCTCCCTGATCTCATTTCCAAGTAGCAAAAGGGAAGAGAACAAAATCAGCTGGGTGGTTTTTAACATATTTAGCAGCCTGTGCCCTTTGACTTCCTTCCCCAGTCCCACTGTGACTTTTCCCCAATCTAATTTATCTTTAACGAAGTTTGAAATTAAATTAGGGATAATGAACTAATTAAATTGAACTGGCACACAATTCTACCACCTTCCCCCACCTGACTTCTCCCACTTGCCTTTGTCTCCAGCATGACTCCATACAATCCTTCATTATCTGGGTTACATCCTCCCCTCTCAGTGTTATTTTCAAGAGCTTGATTAAAGGGGATGTCAGCAATCTATCCATTTTAGGCAGCCTGGCAGATCACCTTTAAACAGCCTTTATTTGAATGAATTACAGAGCTTTCATTTCTGCCATGTCTCACTCTCGACCCTTCTCCATCCCACACACACCTGAATCCATCTTTCCTTCTCTTTGCAGATCAGCTCTTTGGGTAAAACCATGTGGGAAGCAGCTGACCACGCCCTGTGCTTTCCATCATCTTGAAATAATGGTGTTTTATTGGTCTGAAAGTGAAAACCTCCTTCTCAGCATCCTGAGGATTTCTCTCCTATATTTTTGGAGAATCTGAAGACTATTGAGGGTTGGGCAGGTATTGGTTTTCTCTGCTTGGCCAAACTCAAGGCAAACATGAACTCATGGAATGTGTTAACCTGTTCCCTGGCTGGGAAAAGTCCCTGCTGCTCAAACCCCTTCAAACTTTGGGCTGCCACCACCTGACCTTTTCCATCAGCTGGTTTTGAATTTTGGGATGTAGCACAGGCTGGTGGCCAGAAAGCAGCAGCTCTGCTGAGTGACAGCAACACAAGACTTGTCACACTGTGGACCATTCAGTGGAGAGGACGTAGGTGTTGGGAGACATAAAATAAAGTGGGAACCAAAAATAGGAAGCATTTCATCATTGGGAGCCTCACATCCTCTCCTCCCTGGTTCTAAACTTCCTCCTTGCAGCTTTTGAGCTGGTTTTCATCTTCCAAGTATGGCCACAAATTTAGGTGTCTCTGGGCACGTTCCTGCTCTGTTTGATGCTCTGCCTGTGAGGAAGTTCTTGAAAATTCTCTTAAGGAAGAAACATTAACGTATCAGGGATGAGCAGGAACCAGGAACCCTGAGCAGGAACTGGTGGTCCTGAGCTTGCTCTCAGGAATTTCGTGAGGACAGAACTGAGGGCAAGTGGGACAGAGGGACTCACCCCTGGGTTCAGCAAACAAAAGTGTTGAGCATGAGGAAAGCTGAACTCCCCCAAACACATGGCAAGGACCTACCCCCGGGGATGCACTCAGGCACATGCAAGCATTAGTTATGCAGAGAACTTGCTGACAAAGTTGCATTCCTTCTCACAGCATGCTTTGGTCCTTCTCTTCCTTCTCCAGCACGTACCTGACCCGTGATCCTACAGCAAATTCACCAGCAACAATCTTAAACATTTCCCTCCTTGCTGTTTCCCTCCCAAATCCTCCTCTCTACCCTTTTGGAGTAAGGGCAGGGCTGTTATTTATGACTGGGAACCTAATAAAGGGCCACCTTAGTTCTTTGCTTTATTTCCCCTGCAATTTGGAGTCAGGAATCTGAACCCTGGTCACTAATTTGCTGGTTCTTGGTACAATTCTTTTGTTTTTGAGCTATTCTTGCTGTAACAAGCACAAGAAATTTCCAAGCGAAATCAAGAACCAGAGTGGAGGGAGGTGAAGGGGGAGGAAATAATTAAAAAAGCATAAAGAAAAAAAGAAATTGCCCTGCTCTGTGGTGTGTCTTAGCAGGGAGATTTCGTGGCGGTGAGATTACACCTTCAAAGCACCATATGACTGGCTTTATTTTTACTTCAGAGAAACTGGGAGGACTTCCAAATTTGGATTTGGAGGATTACTGTCCTTTTGCTGACAATAAAATTCCCCACCCCTGGGAGGACAAGGCGAGACCTCCCAAGATGGATTAGGGAGCTCTTGCCTTGTTTGGAGCAGTGGGAGCAGCTCCCCAGCACAGCCCGAGGACTTGCAGGAATCCTCATCCTCTCCCTGTGTGCAGGAGCTGCAGGGGACTGGGAGCTGCTCAGCCCCAGGTGACAAACACACCCCACAACCAAAGTGGAGGAAAGGAACCCCAAAGCAATCCCAAACTTACTGTCCACTCTCGCTCGTTACGTCTACGAAGACCTTGATCCTCATTCTGGGAGCAGGAGTGGGTGAGACACCGCAAGAGAGAGAGGTTACGGCTCTGCTCCGGGGCAGGGCTGTGCACACACTTCCCTGGAGGGCTTGGGCTACAGCGGGGGAACTACAGGGCTGCTTCCAACACGGGAAAACCAGGGAGCACAGGGAGAAAAGGCAGACTGAGCTACCCCACTGCACACCTTCCCCCCAGGGTGCTGTGCTCCACCTTCCCCTGCCAGCACTGTAGTCCTAGTTCAGGGGCACTTCTTCAAAGTGCCATTTTTCTGCTTATTCTCCTGCATGGAGCTATTTCCCTCCTTCCCAAGGATCCAATTCCTCTGCCCTCTATCTCCTCCAAACCACCCCTCTCCATCCTCAAGCTGCTGCTTCTCTGTGAGCCTCCTCTGACCTGCCTGGGTGACCTGGGAGGGACACTGAGCTGCAAAGCACCTCATCTCTGCCTCTGCTGCCTTCCCTTCTCCTCACTCTTCCCTGCACCTCTTCACTGGGGACTCCTGTGGCTCCTTTAAACCCACAGCCCCTTCCTGCCCTCAAAAAGGCAGCAAAATAAAGAAGAAGGAGCAAGGTAGAAGCTGGATCACCTTAACTTAGGAAGAGTGGTAACCAAGGAGAGGGACAACAATGGCATTTCCTTGGCCAACTCTTGGCATCATCCAGCAAACGTCCCATGAGCTGGGAGAGTTGCATCCCTTTTAGACAAGGACTGGTGGCTTTAGTATCTGAGAAGGTGTGATTATAGGACAAGGGAGAGTAAGAAGAGCTGAAGAATCCTCCTTCCACTAAAGAAAACACCTTTCAAAGGGTCACTGGTAGCAAAAGATGGTCCAGAACAACCACTTTAAATGCAAACTGTAGCTTTAAATGCAAACTGAGCCCTAATCACTCCCTGCCACAGGACCTGAGCTTGGTGACACTTCCACCAAGTGTTGGAAGGACAGGTTGGCAAAATCAGGTCTGTAATTTTGAGATGAAAATCACCAAAAAAATAATCCTTCCCCCTCTTTTCCAAACATCCAAACACGCTCCCTGCACCAACCTCACCCAGCACCAGCCCTGTTATTGTCACAGACAGTCCCCCTCTGACTGGCTCTTTTTCACTGACTCTTTGAGGTGCAGGAACCTTTACGTGTTCCCATATTCTCTCACATCCTCTCCCACCTTGTTCTTTCACACATGCACATATGCTCCATCTTATCTATAGTTACTTCCATGCACACAAACTCTGCTTTTTTTTTTTAAATTTGTCTTTCAGTCAGTCCCCCTTTTTTTTTCCCTCTCCCCTTCTTGCACTGACTAACTTGGAAGGACCCTCTTAACATTTCCATGAGGATTTTGCCTTCTGCAGAACCAGATATTGGAATTTTAGTATTTCTGCTCCACAAATCCCAGGACCTGCACCCTTCCAACCCACCTCATTTCTCCCTGTGCCTCCAGCCACACTGACTGCTCTGAAACAAAGCCATTAACCCTTTCCCCCTCTCCCACTGTGGAAAGCAAAGGAAAACACTGCCAAGGGCATGCACGGAGGCGAGACAGGGCAAAGGCATCCCCAAAAGTCAGGGCAGCAGAGAGAGCAGGCAGCGTGCGGGGCACACAGGGGAGGGGAGGGGACAGACTGGACGCTCCAGAGGAGGGGAGGAGCTGCAGGGGAGGGGGACAGTGACTCTGGGGGTGCAGTGAGGAAGGCAGTTGTGTACCTTGAGGCCAGAGTCTGGGGGGAAAGGGCCTAGAGTGACATGCGCTAGCGTAGGGTGGGCTGGATGGTGGCATACTCGACTAGGTCTCCGCCAGCAGGGATGGAGCTCCGAGGGCTGGGTGACGAGGCCAGAGCGGACGTGTCCAGCTCTGCATACTGGACATCACAGTCCTTGTTGCCAGAGTTCTGGAGAGAAGAGAGCAGCAAGGCATGGGGGACACAGGAGGGAGGAGGTGGGGTGGGCAGTGGGGACGGAGGGTCCGTGCAGACGAGACAGCGAGATGGGACAGGGGCGTGTGGAGGATGAGGGAGAAAGAAGAGAAGGGTGAGGAGGGGAGGAAGAAAAAACAGTTAAAAAGAAGGAGGTAGGGAGGTAATGAACAAATCAGTAAGGTAAAATCCCAAATCAAACAAAAGTCCCAATGGCACTGCTCTCCAAATCCACCATGGAGCTGGGTGGCTAAGCCCAGGTTGGCAGCACTCCCAGTGCCACCCCTTTTACTGGGCCAGCATCTCACTGTTCTGATTTCCATCCAGCCCCTCTAGGATGAGCATTTCCCTTAGCTGGGGGTGGTTCAGTGACCTCAACCCTCAGCAGGTACCTAGCTGTCTGTTTGGACCAACAATTTGGGGTTCCTTACAGCACACAGGCTTGGGGCACGTCTGGAAATCACAGGCTTGGATTTTGGGTCTTGGGGTGGAGGTACCTGGAGGGAATGGCTTCAAAGCCACAGCTCCAGGGGAACTGCCACAAGGAAATGACACTGCTTGGCCAACACTTGTTTTACCCCTGTGGGGCCTGTAGGGCTCTGAAGTGGTGCATTTAACACGAGCCTTCACTGCACAGTTTGCTGCTGCAGATTAACCATGCAGGAGGATTTTGTCATTGTAATAACGACCAAGAGATGCAAAAAGCCCCCTCCTTTGGCATGCAGATATTTATGGCTATTCCTTTACTGAGCAGCCTTATCAGCAAGCACTGCATGAATGGGATGTTATCCAATTTGTCTGATCCTTCCTGCCCGGACATCTCTCATGCTTTGCAAACAACAATGAAGGGAGAAGCCTGGAGGGCAGGATGGCCTGGAAAGCTCCTGGCTCAGAGGGCAATATGGATCTCAAGGAGGAGAACCCTGGAGGGCAGGATGGCCTGGAAAGCTCCTGGCTCAGAGGGCAATATGGATCTCAAGGAGGAGAACCCTGGAGGGCAGGATGGCCTGGAAAGCTCCTGGCTCAGAGGGCAATATGGATCACCAGGAGGAGAAGCCTGGAGGGCAGGATAGCCTGGAAAGCTCCTGGCTCAGTGGGGAATATGGATCACCAGGAGGAGAAGCCTGGAGTGCAGGATGGCCTGGAAAGCTCCTGGCTCTGTAGGGAATATGGATCACCAGGAGGAGAAGCCTGGAGGGCAGGATGGCCTGGAAAGCTCCTGGCTCAGAGGGGAATATGGACCACCAGGAGGAGAAGCCTGGAGGGCAGGATGGCCTGGAAAGCTCCTGGCTCAGAGGGGAATATGGACCACCAGGAGGAGAAGCCTGGAGGGCAGGATGGCCTGGAAAGCTCCTGGCTCAGAGGGGAATATGGACCACCAGGAGGAGAAGCCTGGAGGGCAGGATGGCCTGGAAAGCTCCTGGCTCTGTAGGGAATATGGATCACCAGGAGGAGAAGCCTGGAGGGCAGGATGGCCTGGAAAGCTCCTGGCTCAGAGGGGAATATGGACCACCAGGAAGAGCTTTGGTGCCCACAGCAGAGTGAGGGGCACTCTGGCCACTTGCCCTGGGGAGCTTCTTTAATCCTTGGGTTTGGGGCTGGCTCCTGTGCCAGCATTAGCCAGGCATCTGCTGAGCCTCTCTGAGAGCTGAGTTGCCTCTTCCAAATGGAACAGCTTTCCCATTTCTCTCTTCCCTTTCCAAAATGGCTGCATCACATGGAAATGATGGAAAAGGTGTTCAATTTGAAAATGTTTCTCTCCTCTTTGTTTGGAAGTTTCTTCGGCCACTGACCAGCTGTGGCAGGGCCATTTTCAGAAGTTTATAGCCCTGTAATGAGCTGGTGGAGTGCCTGTTGCTGGAAGGGGTTATTCAGGGGGTGATTATCTCTGCCTGCTGTGCTGGCCTGTGCCAGGGCTTGGCTCCCTGATCCTGCCCCTCAGCCACAGGGATGGATGAGGGGAGCTCTGCAGCAGCATTTCCATGCTGCCCAAGCTGCATGCTGGGGGAGCAGGAGGCTCGAGGTCACCTCTGTCCTGTCCTTGGTGAGCAGATGGCAGTGGCAAGTTGTTGGCATGAAAGTTGAGTATCCTGTGGCCTCTCTGCTTCGTGTCTGGAGCCAGATTGTGGACATTTAGGAAAATTAGTAATGCCAACTCCAGTCTCAAACATAAACCCAGGCCCTGCAAACTCTTTCCCCCTGCACTTTGCATCTCAGGACCTCCATTAGGCCCAGAGAAAGGCAGCCTGTCTTGCCTCCTCATTCCTATCCTGCCTACTCTGCCTCACTGCTCTCCAAAATAGCCCTCCCTTCCCCCAGGAGGTGTCCCCCTGCTTTCTCCCACTGTTGGGCTTCCTCCTGCTCCCTGCTGCTCGTTTGGAGCAGAATTTATTACAATATCAATAATGTGACTTGTATACAAGGTCTGGCCCCGCTCTGGCTGTAAATCATTGGCATTGGCACCCTGGTAATTGCCCTGCAAACTGCAGGAATTATTTTGCCATCTGCAGCAATGAAACTTTGCCCTCTCCCCGTGCAAATGCTGACACTACAGTGCTCATCCCAGCCCTGCTGCTCCAGGCACTCACCCCCAGCTCTCTGCTCACACACACAGGGCACACCTGCAGCCACCCACATGTGCTGTCTGGAACACCTCTCCATCCCCCTCACCCCTGCTTTGACACTCTCACATAAACCCCTTGCCCCCCAGGAGCTCAGACACAAATGCTGCAGGCAGTGCCCCCACCCCTGCACCCCCTTCTTAACTGTCCACCCCACTGTCCTTGGGCATTTCGGGGCTGTCTCTCCCCATTGGCTTTGCCACAGTCTGCAACCCCTCAATATACATATTCCCACATAATTCTGCCACAGGGCTCCCCCCTGCTCCCTTCTGCAGGTGTCCTGCCCCTGCAGACACGTCCCAGCCTCTCTCCTTCTCCTGTTCCCTGCCTGCACATGTCCACACACACATCCCTGCACACCCTCCTTGGAGGTTCCTCCTCCACCTGCCCCTTTTATTTTCTCCTGGCACCTCTCCCATTTCCCCCTCCCTCACTCTTTGCCATCTCTAATCACTCTCTGCCTCCTATTCTAGAGCTGTGAAATTGTCCACCCCAGGCAGTGGCTTTCATGCTGCCTTGTGATAAATCTCGTTTATCCCAAATTATGAGGTTTTGCACAATTCATTTAAAGCTGAATGCACCCGCCCTGCTTTCCTGCAGAATCCCTTCCCTTCCACTCTCATCTTCTTCCCTCCCAAGTCAAATCTCCAGAGGAAGTACAAGCAGAACAGGAATATCCTGCCCTTCTGCTGTGCCTGCCCCCCTAAGGGATCCCAAACCACAGATCCTCTGTCTGAACATGGTGGGAGTGGGGCTGTAGCAGAGGGAGGTTGGCAGGGACCAGGTGAAGCTGAAGGGATGTGCTTCCCTCCTCATCCTCCATCTGACCAAGGTCCCAAGGTGAAGGATTGGGCAGGTCTGGCTTGCCTTGCTCCATCCCAGGGAATGTGGTTACTGGAACTGGGCTGGGAGTTTGGCAGCATCACTATCCCTGCTGCTCTTCCCTGGAGGTTTCCACACCAGTGCTGCCCCAGACACTTCTCAAACCCCAAAGTGTGACAAGAACAAGGGGCCTCTGCAATGCTTAAGAGCTGAAACAAGTGATGCAGGTCCCTTTTTTCCCTGCAGGGACAAGGGCAAGAGCTGGTTCCTTTGCAAACCTGGCTGGGCAGCGTGGGCACACCTGGCCTGGCTGCAGCAGCACGTACTGCCTGTGTTACCTGGGCAGGAGCCAGCACAATCAGCACTCCTTGGCAGCAAAGCAACACCCTCTCCCCCTTGCCAGTCCCAAACCTGCCCAGCCTGCTGCCTGCCCAAAGCAGAGGGTGATGCAGCAAGGGATGGAGAGAGCCTGAGCTCGCTGCTGGGGCAGAGCCAGGGCACGGGGCAGGGCTGTGATGGGGGAGTGGGACACTGTTTGCAGGAGCTGAGCAGGGGACAGGGCCAAGCCCCAGCTGTGCCAGACCCATGCCAGGAGCAGATGGGGCTGTGGCAGCAGCATTTAAGTCACCCAGACACCACATCCTTGCTGCAAAGCGAGTCCTTCATGGGCCAGATGAAACGAGGGCTCCACAGTCCGTCACCTCTTGGCTAAATCCAGGGGTGGGGAGCAGTGAGTGCCAAGCATGGGACATGGAAATGCATCTTCTCAGACCAGGACTGAGAGCAGCAAACTCTGTTCCCATGGTTACAGAGCAGCTACCCATCAGGCCCCATCTCACATCACTAACTCTGCCACTTAATTAACTGACTGCTCGTTATTTCCCGAAATGAGCTCCTCCATCCTCCTGCTTGCCTGAAATTCAGCTCTCAGCTGCTCCCCCAGCAGATGTCTTGCTCCAGCACCCTGTGCTTCATTTAAAACTCAGCTCCCACTCAGCAAGGATTAGAAAGGCCAGCCCCAGGACTGAGGGATGGCTCCAGGGGGAAGATTTTCTTCGGGGACATTGGCCATGTTCAGCTGGGATGAAGAAAATTGGGATCACATGCACACAGCTCAGCACAGAACTGTGGCTCCACATTTCCAACGCCCTGGGCATCTGTCTCACTGCAGACTTCTGCCAGCTAAAGGTCACTGGGCCCTGTCCTTCCATTATCTGCACAGGAACACACATTAGAGGGTCATTCCAGGATGAACTGGGTTATAATTAGTTATGTTCATAAAATATTACTCTGGAGTGGGCTGGTATTTGCACAGCTTCCTCAAACAAATGGGCTCCCATTGCTGGAGCACCAGGCTCAGTGTGGAGGGCTCTGAACCATCCCTGGTGCAGGAAGAGTTTGGGAGAGACCTGCAGCATTTACACGGGGATATTTTGTCTCCCATGGATAAAGAGGAGGAGCAGCTCCGTGCCACGGGGCGAGGGAGGGAAAGGATGCTGGCTGAGGCCTGCTGGGAGGAAGGTTTTCTGTTTGCTCATCACAAAAGAACTCTAATCTTACCTGTCTTCTGTTTCCTATGCCTTTGCATCTGACATTTCCTCCTTCAGCCTCTCTCCTGGCAAACCAGCCTTTCCCACGTGGCTGCTAATATCTTTTCCTGACCCTTAATCTCACTGCTGCTGCTGCTTCACATTATCATCTCCCCATCTGAGGCTGAACAAATCCACACACACAGAAAAAGGGGTTTAAAGAACCTGTTGTCAAGTGAGAGTCAAAGACTGGCACGCTCTGCCCTGCAGATAATTGCTGTGTGAAGCTCTCACTGCTGCTTCCTTCAGCTGCAAACTCTAACAGGGGCTCATGGCAGGAGGTGAGGAGTGGCCAGGGTGGGATGGGTGGCTTGAAGGTTTAGGTGTCATAGGTAGGTAAAGGATTTGGAGTCAGCAGGGGTGTTTCACCAAGGAATGGTCCATAAAAATACAGCTCTAGGACCTGTGGAAAAGGGCAATGCTGAGTTAGAGTCTCTGAAAAGTGAGCTGAGGTCAGTGTGGAAGGTCCCTTCCTCCAGGACAGGACAATCCTGGGCTGTGGAGCTGCTCATGGGGGTCTTTATTTTTAGGGAGAGAGATGCTGTGTGCAAGGCAGCGAGGCTGGGGCTGAGGGTGAGGATGAGGATGAGGCTGAGGCTGGGGCTGAGGGTGAGGATGAGGCTGAGGGTGAGGATGAGGCTGAGGGTGAGGCTGGGGCTGAGGGTGAGGATGAGGCTGAGGGTGAGGATGAGGCTGAGGGTGAGGCTGAGGGAGAGCTGAGGGAGATGCCAGGCAGCACCACCAGCACCAGGAGATCCTTACCAGTTTGTCAATGTAGGGAGAGGGCTCAGGGGCTGCCATGTCATAGTATGGAGCCTGCAAAGGGAGCTTCTGGATCTCCTCCTCGTGTTTCATGTTGTCTAAGTGAACAACCTGGAATAGAGGAGAGAGAAGAGGGTTGAGAAGAGCAAGGACTGTCCTTCTGTCAGAGTCTGGGGCAATGTCTGCTCCAGATGACACCACAACAAGATACCTCCACAAAGGGCAGTACATCTCACCTCCTTCCTTGAACCTACAATATTATTTGCCTCCTTCTCTCTTTCTTTCATTCTCACATCCCTCACTACCACTTGTGCCATTCAAAACAGGGGGAGGCTCAAAAATCCTCATGCCCAAGAGCCCGCCTGAAATCCAACTCCTTTGGAATCAATACCCACAAAAGGGACTTAGCAGAATCCAAATTACAGCTTTCAATTAGTGCCAAACTCTGGCAGTTCTGGGAGGACAAGTCACAGGATCACAGAATCCCAGAATCCCAAAATGGTTTGGGTTGGAAGGAACCTTAAAGATAATTTAGTTCCAACCTTCCACTAGACGAGGCTGTTCACAGCCCTGTCCAACCTGGCCTTGAGAAGTCTTTACTTTCTGCCCCTCAGACTTAAGGCCATGGACTTCTTTGCTCTTGCAAACCCCATTTTCCAACACTCGGGTGCTGTGGACTCTGCTTGGAAAAGGTTTCCCTTGCCAGAGGAGGGCTGGGGACACACACCTGGATATCTTCTGGAGTCAGGTGGCTTTTCATCTCCTGTTTCCTCTTTGGTGGAGGGGCAGGTTTGTGGGATGGAGGCAAGTCAATTCTGCAGGGAAAGGAGTGTCTGATGATTAGAGAGCAAAGGAAAGGGATCTGCTGCTTTGATGTGTCCTGCATGCACCAAAGGTTTGATTGTGTTTGTCACCAAGCTGCCAATATAATCGTATAGACTCTTCTCAGGAGCTCCCCCCTGCCCTTTCCCTCACCCCAACTGGAACTGTAAATAGAAACAAACTCCCTCCTTGCATTCTGTTCCTGTTCCAGGCAAATCTCCATGTGGGATTGCAGATCCCGAGGGTGGAGCTGGGACAGAGCTTTGGGAGGGCTCAAAAACCCTCCCATGGCAGGTGGTTCAGTTTGTGGCTGCAAAGTACTGGAAAGGGGTAACAAGGTAATGCCAACCCCAGTGTGGCAGCTCACCTGGAATGGCAGCCCTGCCCAGGCATCCCAGGAGGACTCTGGATCCTCCTCCCAGCCATGGGACCTTTATCCCTGACCCCCAGGCAGGGGATCAGCTTTTGCCCCAGAGCAAAGGGATTGGCAGCCATGGTAATCCCAGCCTAGAGGGTGTCTCTGCACATTCTGTTCACATGCACAGATGTGTCTAATCCTTTTAAAAAAACTTATTAAAACTCTGATCCCTAATTAGCTGGCTCCCCCTCCCTCCTTGCTGTACAAACCCCCCCAGATCTGATGGAGATGGGAGACTTCCCTTGGCAGCCCAGTGGATTCCAGCGTGGCACCAGAGTGTTGGGGTGAAGGAGAGGGTAAAAGAGGCTTCTGCAAAACATTGACTTTATGGCTCTAGAGAAAAGAAATTCTATTACCTTTTGGATCAGGTTGCACAATAGAGGCAGCACCTCTGCAGAGCAGGGCACTGTCGTGTTGCTGTTCTCTGGTAAGTGGCTCTTCCCTGAGCCTGGTGGAGGGCCATTGTGGGAAGTGCATTGTCAGGATGCATCTCCCTCACAGGGCTGATGCTGTTGATGCAATTGCACCTCGTGGTGCTGGTTTTTGTTTGTGTGCCTTTTCTGTCTCTGCTCCTGCTCTCCCCGCTCCTCTCCCCTCCCTCTGCTGCTCTCCTCCAGTGCCCTCTCTCAAATGGGACTAAATGGAGCACAAAATGTGCCCAAGGTGTAACAACAATGAAGGGGGGGGGTTGTGGAAGATAAAAGCAACCTCTGGGCCTTGGGCATTCCGTGCCTGCCCTGTGAGATGGCAGGGAAGGGAGGTGGGAAGGGAGGAGGGTGCTCTGGTGAAGAGCTGGTGACAAGATAGAGCTTTTCAGAAGAGCCCAGGGTAAATGTTTCTGAAGAGGTTCATGCTGCATAAACTGACCTCCACACCACACAATTCCCTGCCTGGCATCTGTGTTGGGCAGGGCAGGGCAGAGCAAAGCAAGTACCTGCCAAAGAGCAGGCCCTGGGTGTCTTCTCTCCCTACTATTGCCAGAGTTCGTGTCACTGTATGTGCAAAACTGGAATGCAGAGTGGATGTGAGTCCTTTCCAGACTCTTTGGGCTACATGCAGAAGTGCTCAGGGTGACTCTTTGATGACAGAATGTCACTCAATCCAATTCTGGAGCCTGAAGCCATTTCACTGAGAAAGGAAGAACAGGATCCTCTTCTACCCCTGGAGGTGAGAGGGGCACTGAAAGCTGCTGCACCAGGGCCTAGAATAGGCTACAGCAAAACCAGCAGCTGGGTGAACATCACTGTGCTTCAGCTGCCACTTCAGGCTTGTGACAAGAGCTCCAAACCCAGGAGAGAACAGGATGGAAAGCCCTGGGGAGCCCCAAGGAAGGGAAGCGAATCAGGGGAGTGAGCCAAGGGGTGGCAGAGAGGAAGAAATGGCAGCAATTTTCCCTTGTGTGCAGGTGGTGCAGGGGCCAGAGGTGCTCTCTGCCACCCCATGGCCCCTGTGGCACAGTGGGCTGTGGCTCTGGGGGCGGGGGGTACTCACAGGTCGGTGTCTGTGTCCGAGCGGCTCTTCTGCTGCCGCCTGTAGACGATGATGACGGTGATGACCACGCCGAGGATGAGGGCGGCTGCTACCACACCTCCCACGATGCCAATAATGCCTCCTGGGGCACTCTGAGGTAGTGGCTTGTCTGCAACACACAGGGAAGCACAGGAGAGAGGGTGAGGCCATCAGTGAGGCTCCAGGACTGGCACCACCAGGGATTCCAGGAGCAAAGTGCCAGCTCGCCCTGAAGTTGCCTCTGGTGGCTGTGCCCAGACAGCCCCATGGAGGGAGACAGGTCATGGTGAAACACAGCACTCAGAGCTCAAGAGGAACAGAATTGTGGCTACAACACTGTGTTTCCAAGAGTTAACCCCTTCCTTACTCCATCCTGCAATTTCGCCTTAAATCAGGTGGTTATTCCTGGCTCTGCTATTCAGCCTTTGTTCAGTCCTCAAAGAAAGAAGGGTTTAGGGAATAAAGGTGCTTCCAAGCACTCAAGGGGACCTGCTACTTGATCTTGTTTAACTGTTTTGAAAGCCTTCTGCTGGGCTTTGTCAAAGTGTATTCACTGAATTCCTGGTGCTGCTGGAATGAAGGAGAGCTTTGTTTGAGGAGATCTTGAAAGAGCTAAAGAGCAATGTTGAGTGCACTGAGGTGGAGCAGGGGCATGTGCACCCCTAAGGCTTTCCAAAAGAGTGTCCTGAGTGAAGGATTTAAGGGTAAGAGGGGGACATATCTTGCATTTCATCTCCTGCTTGCCCCATGGCTGGAGAGCTCTGTGACCTGGGCCAGCTCCTCGGTGACCAACATGGGCCTCACTCAAAGCAAACCCATCCCATGGGCCTGATGGGAAAGTGCTTTGAAACCTGTGATAAAAGGATTTAATTTGGTCTACCTTCCAAGCTAATTAAACTTGAAAAGTAGCTAATTGGTACTTTGTACTTACAACTCCGGCAGTGATGAAAGGAGGAGATAATTGGAATGGAGGAAGAAGGAGGAGGAGGAGGAGGAAAAGAAATTCAGGGGAGGGGAGCAAGACAGGGCTGAGGGAACAAGGTGCTTTGCAAAACTTGTCTACCACATCCAATTTTCATACTTTTCTTACTGCCCTGGCTACTGGCTGCCCTTGGAGACCTGATACTGGCCTTGGTCCGTGACAATTAGGGCTTTGGGTACCATAGTGGGAACCAGGATCTCCCCTAAACTACCACCCCCAAGGTCTCAAAATGACACTCACTTTCCATGTGCAAAGGAATAAAACCCAGTAAATGTGGTTATAAAAGACCTGCACATTCCCAAACCACGTAGGGCAACATATAAGAGACTATGCAGGGTGAAAATCTGCCTCTTGCTCCCCCTGCCACCCGTGGATTCAGCACTGGCCCAGCCCAGGGTGGGCTCCCTGACAGCCCACAGGCAGGAGCCTGGCCCCAGGTCTCAGCTCCCAGCCAGCCCTCCCCACCTCTCACATTCTCTGCCGACATCCAGGAGTGGTGAGGTGTGAAAACACCTCCCAGGGCAGCCCCCTCTGGTCCACACCAACCTGCACAGCAGAGCCCTGATGGGTACAAACCCCCCCAGCTCCTGGCACCGTGCTGGGCCATCGCTGCCAGCCAGAACTCTGCTCAGGAGCTGCTCTGACACTGATTCCTCACCCCTTTCCATGCCATCCTGGTTTCTCTTGCCTCACTGTGACCCCCAGAGCATCCCTGGGCAGCATCCCACCCCCTGCCTTCCCCTGGTCTGTCATTTAGAGCTCAGAGCTGTGTCTGTGATGCTGCAGACACCAAAACTCGCTGCTCCCCGACATCCTCAGCACTGGCATCCACTTTTCTTCCTCTTCCCTCCTCCATGAGCCACATTATCTTGTAAATAATATTTCTGCCTTGAGACAGCTCTCTCCCTGCCCTGCTCAGGCAGAGAGCTGACATGTTACAGTGCAAACCCCTGGCCAGGACTCCACACTGTGGCAGGGACAGCGACTGTAAAGCATCTTCCAGTCACTTTGGCTGGGGCATTTCTGTGATGAATTGGCCCCTAATGGCTCTGGGGATGGAGCAGAGAACATCAGCCTCCTGCTACTGCTGTAAATCAGGGGTGTGTATCTGCGTGGGGAAGGGGGTGGAAGGAGAAAGAGGGAAATAAAAACATAAAATGAATCTCCAGGAACTTGAACAGGGCTGTGTAACAGCAGAAAGGGGCCAAGAAATTTCAGAGAAGGGAAAATACAACTATCATTTTGCAGAAGAGGAAGAGGTGAATAGAGGGCAACTGGGTAAAGTCAGTAAGGGGATGAGCAGAGTGAAAGGATGAAGGAGCACAGGGAGAAATACGGATGCTTTGGGGTCTGTCAGAGTGCCCCTTTCTTGCCAGGCTCTGTGGTGTGAACATCCTGCTGTCAGACCCATCCCAGCTGACTGAGACAGGGCTGTGTGACATTGCAGTGACAAGTCCCAAGCCATGACACAGCCCTGTGACAGCAAGTCCTGCCCCGACATGTGCAGCTCTTCCCTGAGCACAGCCTGATCCATCTGCAAAAGGCTTGGCCACGTCTTTGCAGGAGTCCAGGTAGGAAGCTGTGAGAGGTGACAGGGATAATTGCTGACAGTAAGAGAAAACACCAGGAGACAAGGAAGATAAATGAGAGAAGAATGTCCTGAGAGAGCAAGAAAGTGCAGAGAATAGAAGAAGAAAATGAGAAGTAGTGGGAAATGTTCCATTCTGCTGCCTCTTCCCTATTTCTGGTAGTTGGTTTTTTTTTTCCTTTTTTAAACCGTTTTTTATCTATATCCCCAGCTATTTATTTCCTCAATCTCCCCTTGCTGGGGCAGAGCTGTGGCTAATGCAGTTCAGAGGGCACCAACAGGGCTTTCCTGGAGGGCAGGGTGGCTGCAGGAAGGGGTGTCACAAGTCAAACAGGAGAACCCCAGGAAAGCCTCAGGAGATGATCAGAAGTGGCAGATGAGGATTCAGTTACACTGACAGGGCTTCTGGGCAGCCCTGGGAAAGATGTTTGCAAGGCTTGTGAAGCAGGATCAGAATAAATTGGCAGGACAGCTCAGGGGCCTTCAGACAGGAGTGGGAAAAGGCTTTGCCAATTAAGAATGCAAACCCCCGTGCTCTGTGTCATGCCTGAATAATTTAAAAGTCTCCAAAAAAAGTTGGTGTGAAGCAGTTGGCAGTGAAGCAGGTAGCAGAGAACCCAAAGGGGCTGAGCAAACAGCTCAGCCTTATCAGGATGTCTGAGGGCTGCTGGGAAACTCCTCATTCCTGCTGCAAACTGAATTAATTCACAGTATTACAATTAAGGGGGAAAGAAGGATGTCCCACCCCCAGTCTCTTTCAGAGCTGTTTGGTTCCTTACTTTGTTCTCCCACGGCTCTTCTGGAGTTGGAGGCAGACACAGGGAAGGAGCAGAAGTGGATCTGCCTCTGCAAAGCATCTTCCCAGTCACCTGGGGGTGTGTGTCTGCCTTTCCAAGAGCAACTGCTCAGATGAAGATCTTTGCACCAACTGGATCAATTAAACCATTTTGTGAGGTGCTGACACTAATTCCCCAGTCCCAGGGCTCAGTTAGATCACACCCAGCATTCCAGCGCTGCCAGTTGTGCCCATCTCGCTGGGCAGTGAGGAATGGCTGGACACGACGTGTGCCCGCAGGGATGTGTCGGGCACAGGCACAGCACACAGAGAGCAGAGTTAATGGCACTGACTCTGACAAAACCCTTGTCCAAACAGCCCCAGGGCTGATGGCTCTGTCTGTGTGGACAGAGCCCTGGCTGTGATTCACTGCCAGAGCCAGGGGAGCCTTTCCCAGCAGAGAGACAAAGGGCCAGAGCCATCCAGAGGAGCAGAGCCCGGGGGTGACACAGCGCGGCCGCAGAGAGCAGCACTCAATAATGATGGAGGGACAATAAAGGCTCGGGAGAACCAACTTACAAGAGAGCAAGAGAGATGTTCCCAAAGGCAACTTGCAGAGGCAGAGATGGATCAACTGGAAAGCATCCAGACAAGGGTATGGCAGAGCAGAGGAAGTGACTCACTTGCTCTTGGTATGGAGAGAGGGATGTGGAGGAATTTGTGAAAGGAAAGGAGAGTTGGCGTCTGTCACACTTTGGGAGTGAGGTCTCTTCCCTGAAAGCTACTTGTGTGCCTGGGACATTTGCATCATGAAGCAGCCTGGCTGTTTTGGGGATCAAGACTCGAGAGAGGGATCTGTTACATCCCTGTCTGGGATTGGCTTTGCAAGTAAAGCTGGAATCAGACAGCTAATTGTGCTCCTGCTGCAGGGCCATCCAGCCCGAGCAGGTGGGCAGAGCAGGTCTGTGGGAGGGAGTCTGGGCAGGCAGCAACGCTTCCTTTGGGTGAGAGGGCTGGGTCTCACAGTGCTAGTGTGTTCTTTCCTAGTCTGACTGTCTGCCATGAGTTCAGCTGCCCCAAGGAGAGCCTGAGCCCCACCTAATGCTGGTGCACCAACCTGCACCCCCAAGTAAACCTGGAGTCAGTCTCTGGGCTGCTTTACTGCAGCTCTGAGTGAAGCTCAGAGAAAGCTGCACACTCCTCTCCTGCCTTTACCCCTCCTAAATTCAACCTGATCCCTTATTGCTTTGCAGAAAACCAGCACAAAAACACACAACACTTCTGATAAACGCTTTGCCCAGAGATCTGCCTGAATCCATAACCAGTTCCAGAGCAGGTTTCCCTTTCCATTTATCATCTCCCCACACAGAGCAAGTCCCCACCTATTTCCTGGCTGGCCAAGGCACTCAGCAATGTGCTGCCTTGCTCGTGCACACCTGGCAAGTCCATGGGAAGGAATTGTGGTCCTTCTCTGTTGTGCTGGCAGCTCTGAAGCCCTTCCAGGAGCCAGCCCTGCCAGAGTTAATGCTACCTTGGTGCATCCCTGCATGGGTAAAGCACCCTGTGCCAAGGCAATGCCAGCCCAAAGAAAGCCTGTCCATGCCCTGGATTGTCACCCTGACCCCAAGGAAGGAGTCAGCACTTGCTGGACTTTCTTCCTGCTGAGCAATCCAATGAGCTCAGAGGATGCATATTTATAATACACCCCACCTGACACATTCCAGGGAGCCTGAGACATGGCAAGTTCACAGAGCTAAATTAAACCGAGTTGAAAAGCTTGGCAGAACAAATAGATCCCCAGTTTGGTTTTAAAGACAAGCACAGGATTGGCTAATTTGAGACACGCTCCAGTAGAACACACACCCCCAGGCACAAGCTGGTCCCAGCTCGTGTTTGCAAAGGGTTAATGAGATGCTGCTCCCAGGAGAGGCAGAGCCAGAGCTGCTGGGACTGAGAGGCCAAAGGGGAGGATAAACACAAGGCTTGCAAGGCCCTGGAGATTTGAAGGGATCTGAAGTCTGAGGGAGCAGAGGTGGGGGAGGTTTCTCTGGGGGCAGTTCCCTTCGCTGTGTCTATTAAGTGAATCCCTTCCAGGGACAGCGAAGCATCCAGAGGATAAAAGGGATTAAGAAGGGAAAGGCACTGCTGGGGAAGCTGAGCCAGTGGCACTGGACCTTTACTGGGTGAGGTTGAAATGCCCTCCTGCCCCTTCAGCAGCAGCATTTGCTGAGTCCCAAATCTTCACTCCCTTTGGTCCTGGCCTGAAGTGGGGAGGAAAAGGAGACACTGCATCTCATTCTGCTCCCACCTAAGCCCCCTCCGACCCAGCTCCAGCTCAGATCCATCCTGAACTGCAGGTGGAGGTGGCCAGGCTGCAAGAGCCACGTGTGAAAGCCCTTCCCAGTGAGGGGGTTCTGTGGAGTGCAAACACAAACCCACGTTCCATGGACAGTTTGGTGTTTGCAGCTCCACTCACCCAGCTCTGTCACCTGGTGCTGCTCATCTGGTGACAGGTGGTGAGAGAAGGAGGGGCAGGGGCTCCTCAGCACAGGGAAGAGCAGTGATTTGGTCAGCAGGGGGGCTGGTAGGTTTTTCTGGACTTCCCTTGGTGGTAAAATCCTCCCAAGAGCAGAACTGATCTGCAGCCCTCCCCACCCTGGCCTTCCAGAGGCTCCTCCAGCAACAGAGGTTGCTCAGGACCTGATTGCTTCTGGTTTAGTGTCACCTCAGGAGCTGCAGGTGCAGCTGGTTCCCACAAAATTGGATTCGTTCCCCAGTGTGCAACAAGCTGATAATTACACACCCAAGAGAGACACTGATAACTTATTCCAGAACTGCCCAAGCCTGGGTGGAGTTCCACAAATTCAGCAAACCCACTGGGCTTTTCATGCCATTATTTATACACAGAAATGCAGAGTTAGTAACAAGTGCAGCCTCTCTATTATGATTAGTTAGTAATTTCCATCCAAGTCACATAACCCCACCCAACTCCTACCCCTCATCAGGGAAGGGTCTTCACCTGGGCAGGGCCTTTTTCAGTATTATAATTATTTAAAAGGTATCTTAATATCTCTTAGTCTTATAATGAGCACAGTTCAGCTCTAGGATACATGGACCTTGAGTCTTCTGCCAAGTTGGCAATGTATACACAGACATACATCAACATCTTGATTGAGCACATCCTTGGGCCTGTTAATTCCAGGAAGGAGGTCCTTGAGGAGGGGATGCTGACTGCTCTGTGTCCTACTGATACACAACAACATCCTTATTTGTTACATCCTCAAGACTTGTTAGCCCCCAGATGTCCTTGGCTGAGGGCTGTGGCTGCTCCTGCTCCACTGATTGGGTCTCCTTTCTTGCTGATTAGGCTTGAAAGTGTACGAAGCTTTTACATCAAGGAACATCCTGACTTAAGATAATCTTGACATATTCCACATTTTGCAGCACAGCCAGCTAAAGGTTAAACACCAAAATGAAGGCAGAGCTTCTCTTCTGCCTCTGGGCCCTGATATAAGTCAGATGGAATTTTTAGAGCTGTCACAACTTCTCCCCATCAGGGTGTTTGTTGATGTAACTCTCACTTACACAATCAGCCACCACACAGGCAAGTGCCAAGGCATGGCTGTGGTCCTGGCACTGCCTCATTGCCCTGCAAACCCCCCTCTGCACAGGCTGGGTGCACAGGGCCCCCAGGATGGGGTGCTCAGCTCCCTGCAGCTGGTGCCAGCAGAGGGGTGCTGGGAGGGTCCTGGTTCCATTGTGTTTGCTGGGGCCAAAAGCCTGTTGTTAAACAAACAAATGCCTCTGACCTCTCTGCACTGGCCTGTCTCTCCCTCCCACAAGTGGGAATCCCTCCCAGCTGCTAAGCCCCTCTATGAGTGACCTGATATATCCCCTCTCTAATTCCCCTCCTCTGAATCCCAGAGAACTGGGCATCCCCTGGGTGCTGGGCACATTCCCAGTGTGGGTATCCCACTGTCTGGGCACTAATCCCAACAACCCTTGAGGCTGCCTGACCACTTTGCCTTCCCCTGTAATTTTCCCAGTGCCAACTGGCACTCAGGGACTGTGCAAACCACTCTCCTGTCTCTGCTGAGGCGTTGGGAGAGGCTGGCAGGGTGGTGTGTGGCTCCAGCCCTCCCTGGGGTGCCTGCTTTGAAGTGGACCCAGGGATGTGCTGGACATTAGTGGAGATTTCACACATTCCAGCAAAGGCAATTGCTTTGCCATTCACCAAGGGAGGAGCCACCTGGCTCCCTCCAGTGATGACCAGTTTTCTCCCTCTCCCCTCCTCTCTTGCAGGAAGCAGCATCATCCCTGGTGAAACAGCATCTGCTTAAGTAGCCACTGGCTGCAAAGGCATGTCTGGAATGTGACTTTAGCCCCCGGAGACCTCCCCTTGCTGCGTTTCCAGTGGCCACTAACAGGGCTGGGGTTTGGATGCAGCCATGGGAGCAGCATGTTAACCCCATGGGATCCAGCAGAGATGAGGATTTGCAGAGGGGCTGTAGAGGTGGGAACTCCACTACAGACACCTCCTGCTGGGCTGGTGTTCCTTCCCTGTGCCTCTTTAGCAAAACAGGGGGCAAACACGACCTTGTTACCTGTAACCCACCTGTCCAAACCCAGCCCAAACCTCACCTGGCCTCTCTCCACCTGCTTGGCCAACCCCACAGAACCTCCTGCCTTCCTGCAGCCAAGGGCTTGACAGCTCAGGGCAGCAGACAGAGTGCCCCAGCCTGTTTTGGGGGAGAAGATGAGCCCTGGAGAAGAAGGGAAACGTTTTCTGACATTTCCTCTGCCTCCCAGCCCTTAATTTTAGTTCTGCTTCATTTCCTTGCAGCTCGGCAGAGTAATGAACAATCAAATCCCTTTAGTAATTTATTTCTTCTGCTGTACAGTTTCGAGGAGGTGATGACACTTGAAATTGCCTCTCCTGGCGGGATGAAGGGGCCAGATCCTGAACCCTGTTCCAGCAGTGTTGTCTCTTGATCCCCAGCAGCCTGCTGGAGCTGCCCAGAGCACAGTGTGATCCCAGCCCCATGTTCAGCCAGAGATCCAGCCTTGCTCCCTTGATGAGTCCATTAAGGTCATGCTATTACAAGCAGCCACCAGATGAATTCTGTCAGATAGAAGGTACAGGAGCTCAGACAGCTCAGACTCTCATCATTTGCGTTAATAGAGTTAATTTGCTCAACAATCCCCAGCAGCACTCCTGGGAACATCTCACTCTTCCTGGTCTGTGCTCTGGGTTGCATTTGTCTCCTGTTGCCCTGGGGATGCTCACAGCACTGGGCAGCTGTGCCAGGGGTGTCTCCAGGGGTCTCTCCCTTGTGCATCCATGCACGGGAACACAGGGAATGCCTGGCAGGGTGAGCAGGAGCTGCTCTGCCTCTGTCACCTGGCCAGAAGTGCCTCAATAGCTGGGCAGGAGGGCAGGTGGGCAGGGCTGCAGTTCTCCTCTCTGCCCTGGCAGCTGCAGCACAAGGAGGGCTGAGCCTGCTGTGTCTCCTCACTCCCCCTTCCCTTCCCTCCTCTCCCACAGCTTCCCAAACACCCCTGAGACCTGCTGCAGGCCAGACCAAAGAATGATTCTTCAGGCTCCTGGAGCAGGGAGGGAGCTGCCAGATGTGTGAGAATGAAACTGCTGGAGCTCCTTTGGCTTTCACAGGGACTCTGGTGCTGCTGCTCCTCACAGCACCTTCCTGACCAGCAGTGTGAGGGTCAGCTCTGCCCCTCCTGAGCCAGGACTGTCCCTGTGCCTGCCCTGGCTGGGGAGTTGCAGCACAGCCCTGGCTGCCCCAGTCAGTTCTGCTCCAGGACAGGGACATGATGCAAAGGCAACTCAGACTTCCATCCCTGACCCTTTTCCTGATTTCTCCCTCCCGTTTGTGGCATTGAAACACTTCCAACACACCTTCCCTTCCCTCCTAACTTCTCAAAGGAGGTAACACCAATATTTAGCCTTGTAAGCCATTCAGCAGGGGGTTTGTTGGCTCCACACAGGGAGCCTCCCCCATCTCCAGTATGGATCAAAGCTGGAAAGAGCAATCAGTCAGTAGGACACAGGAGCTGTGAAGGGCAGGGGATGATACAAAAGCCAGACTTGCCCTGGGGAGCACAACAGGAATAAACAGAATCTCTGCAGAGCTCCACAGACACTTTACCAGATGGGTATGGTCAAGAGGGCTGTAATGATTCAGAAAAGGCAGAAGATTTGAATAACTATTCATGATCTGTCTCTGGAGACCAACACACATTTGTTTGTGGCTTCTGAGATGACAAAACAATTTCCTCATGTTTGAGGATGACAAGAGTGAGGAGCTTGCTGGACACCATCTCCTTGGATACTCCACTTATTAAAAGCAAACAGAGAGGTGGAAAGACTTAGATGATAAGATTCCTAACCCACTGCTGTTGGTTTTTACTATTTGTTAAATTAGTTCAATTCTAGAAGGTTAAACTGTAGCAAATGGAAGGGGACACAGAGAAAGACTTGAATCCTATAGGGTGATTTCCTGGCAGCAAAGAAAAGCACACACAGGGTTCAGTTAATAAAGAATTAAAAGGTGGGAATATAATCAATGCCAGTCTACAAGGTTCGTGGGAAACTGGTCTAGTCAGCCAAACACAATGTCATTTTTGCCTAGTAAACCAGTCATCTCATCAAATCAGTGTAGAGATGGGATAGAAAATAAACCTAGAGTGGCCAACTGACAGGTCTCGAGTTGTTAAGAGGGAACCACTGGGGCTTGGACACAGAGTCCCAGAGGCTGCCAGAGCTGTCAGTCCCAAGGTGACACTGGAAGCCAGGGCAAGCCTTCCCCATCTCTGAATCTCTGCCCACTCCAATCCCCCTCTGTGTGCCAGCCTTTTTGGCTCAGCTGAATGCCCAGAGAGGGGAGGTGGCACCTCTCGGACACAGGGAAGGTGGTGGGGGTTAAGGAAATAGCATCCTCGGGAGGGCAGAGAGGTCTCACAGGGTCTGAGGAGGGTGCAGAGCTGCCTGTGCACATCCCTCCGTTCAGGAACAGGCTCCACACACCCTCCTCTCCATCCCCTCCCCTGTTCTGTTGCTCAGGTAACACTTTGAAGGCAGGTCCTCCAAGCAAATTTTTAGGTCAGCTATAATTGGGAAACCTCGTGTGGAGCTATAAAACATCAGTTAATATGCTGGAACTATCTAGTTAAATGCCAATTATAAAACCCCATAAGCTCCTCAACTCAAATATATTAATAACATAATTAAACATTTATTGCTTATGCAAATTAAAAGTTAAGTTAATCGGACGCCAACAAAACCCCAGGAAGTGACCATTTAAGTAACTAATTCCTATTTAATTATGATTCTTCCCTGTTCCAAAGCCTCCATGCCACCATTCCTGGACTGCTCTGCACTGTTTACTCGAGTCACTCTGCCTTGGCCTCCCCACTCTGCTCTCCATTCATCACCCAGACAGCTGCAGCCTTCATCCCAACAGCTGGCACAGCTGCACTGGGTGTCCCTCTGTTACACACTGGCCAAATTATGGGCCTTGGGGTGAGTGTTCAGTGCTGGGATCAGCTCCTTGGGTGGACAGAGCTGTGCCTTTAGTCCATCAGTGTGTAACGTGGCCACTGGAAGGGCTGGGAGCTCCAGCAGGACAGCGGGATGAGGGTGGGAGATGGGAAATGAAGCATTTGAGGGCTGGAGGCATTTCCCCTCCCTCCAAGCCACAGGCAATCAGTTAAAGCTGACAGGTGTGAAGCTGGCAATTTTCTTTTCCAAATTGTGAGGTGAACAGGCTGGCAGGAGTCTGGGAGGAGCAGGGGGAGAAGGGAGAAATGGAAACCTTCCTGCAGGCTCTCTCCATGGGGTGGCTCCTGGACAGGTGGAGGGAGGGAGGTGTTTGCTTTGCAAAGCCCCAGCTGTACCTGGGACTCAGGTGGGAGCAAAGGACATGAGAACCAGGCAGGAGTGAAAAAGAGAAACCCTCTCCCTCCTCTCACAGCTCCTGCTCCCTAAAGATCTGCTCCCTATTCACTCCTGGGATTTCACCAGCCCTGGATTTCTCCTCTGAGCTCCCTGGCAAACCACAGGGCAGTGTTTTCCTGCAGAGAGGCAGAAGGAGCATTCAGTGCCTCTTTGCATTCAAACCATTTTCTTCCCCAAATTCCAAAGCATTCAGACAACCCCCCTGCCTGTTTGCTGCCAGGATCTGGGCTTGGTCCAGCAGTTGTGAAATCTGCAGAGGAAGGAGTGTCCCTATCTCACCTTGAGCTGGGCTCAGTCAGATGAGGCCACATTCCCCTCAGCTGCTGAGGTGAAGTGAGCAGCTCCAATGGCAGGTGTCCACAAATCACTGCCTTTCAATAATTCACCCCCTGGAGGGTGATACAACATTTTTAACCTACATTTCAGGTTAAAATATAAGCACAGCCATGCCTGACTCTCTGATTCCTGCTTGCTAGTATGTCAAATTTTAGGAGTGCAACACGCATCCATTTTTAATTTTTTTTTTACAGGCTGCTCCTTGTTCTGCAAATACTGTCTGAGAGCCAGCCTGCATTCAGACACGTCTGGGGAGGCTGTGAAATGCCTCGTTTGGAGGAGGAGGAGGAGGAGGAGTGAACCAGCCCCCACCACTCAGGGCATCTGAGGCTCAACAGCACTGCTCGGTGTCACAGGTCCCCCAGCTGGAATACATTTGCATAAAGCAATTTCCTCTAACAAATATGTTCATTCAAATCAAACCCAAGGTTGCAAATAATTTGAAACCACAAAAAAGAAAAAAAAACCAGTCCTAATCAAACATATTTTGCTGCAAGTCATTCAGTCAACACTGTAAGTTCTCAGCTCAATTTATCCACGTTCCTCGAGGAGATTTAATGGGGTGTGTGACCTTGTGTGCTCTGACTTGAACCCAAGCAGAGCTTGTCTCTCACCTCCCAAGGAATTGGGGTTTGAAGGTCATGTATTTCTAAAGGGACCTGTTTCCAGTGCCCCTGAGCCCCCAACCCTTCCCAGACAGCCTGGATAACATCTCCCACTCACACTGACTTTTCCTCTGCCTGCTGCACTTCCAGTTCTGAGTGTGCCATGCACGTGGATCCCTGGGGGATCCATCTGCTTTGGGTGTTGTGCCAGGCATCAACCCCAGCATGGGAGAGACATCCCTTCCCAGGTGCCTGTGCCCAGGGATATTGGGCAAGTTACTGGAAATGCCCTGATTACTCTGGGCTTTATCTCACTCTCACTCCCCACAAATCTTTCTTAGGCCACATTCATCTGTATGGGCAGAAATAATAACTCCATTGAGGTCAGAAAAGTTGGAGGTTCTTGCACTAGGAGGGAATCTGGCTCTGTATCTCCATCAGGAACATCCCAGCCCTGAACTCTGCAGACATCTCCCAGGTCCAGGGAGGTAAATCCCACCATGGTCAGTCTGGTTCAGACTCTGCTGCTGGACCATGCTCCGCACTGGGCACACAGCAAGCACAGGCCTCTGGTTCATCTCCTGCCTTTCCCCAGCTCCTCCCCTGACTCTGCTGATGCTCAGGGCTCTGAAGTCACTTTTTTGGGGCCAGCAGTGCTCTCCTGCAGAGCTGTGGCTTGGAGAAGAGCTCCAAGCCACGCTGCCATTCTCCATGGGCTGCATGCACTGCTGGCATTCCCACCCCCAAAGTGTTTCTGGTTTGTTCCACAGAAACCCAATCCTTGGGGGCACTGCCTGGGAGGCTGTTCCTGCTGTGTTCAGCCCTCTGCAACCTGAGCTGCTGAGAGGCCCCTGCCATGGGGTTTATCCATCAGCACTTCGCTCCAAGGCACGGCCTGGGAAACCAGCACAGCATTCCCAGGGGCTCATCCCAGCAGGGATAGTCCCTCTTATCCTTCTTCCCATCTTAGACCCAGCTCCCCAGTGCTCCTTTTGTTCCTCCCCACCCCCAAACTTGGCTGAAGTGGCTGAGCCAGCTGCTGGGGTCTGGTTCTGCAGGATGGTGCCCCTCAGCATCACTGCCAGACTCACTCCTGGGGCTGCTGCCCTGAAGGGCTGAGCTGAAGGAAAGCTGCACTTCCAACACTTTGATTGGCCAAGATGAGCTGGCAGATGGCAAAGTGAGAGGGCTAAAATAGATACAGCTCAAATAGAGGCCACAATTCCTTCCTTGGGCACGTTGAAGCTCAACAACAGGAGTGTCCATGGCTTTCCCTCCCTTTGCACCTGAGGAAAGCATTCCCAAGGCTCCCTTTCCTGCCTTCCAAAGGGAGTTGTTCAGCACACTCCTTTCTCAGAACCACTGAGAATTGGCTCCAACAGCAGCACAGGCTTTGGAGGAGTCTCCTGCCAAGCATCAGCACACAGGGCATTGATCACCAGCCTGGAATCAGCCTCCTGCTGCTCTGGCACAGCCTCCCCACGCTGCTGGCAGGGAATGAACCATCTGCACCAAACCACTCCTTCCCAGCCTAATCCTGAACACTTCCCTCTCCATCCAGCTCATGGAGACCAGTTCAAGTTCAAATCTGAGTCAGCATCCCCCTCCCTTTTGGTCTGTGATGAAGGGCACTGGGTTTTGCTTCAGATCCCACCACATCACCCACATGCTGATGGTGGGTGCAAAAATCCCTTCCCAGGGAATATTCTGCTCTCCAGGCAAAGTGTCTGTTGGTATCAGAGCAAGGACAGCACACAGGTTCCCTCTGATCTCCTGCTTGCCTTGTGTGTCCCTCCCTTGCAGAAGCCTGGCCTTATCTTTGGGAACAAGGCTTGCTTTGTAGCACCTATTCCCAGGCAGGAAGCTGGGCAGGGAAGGAGGAAGGCAAACTGTTCTTCCCAGTGCAGAGATCAGTGATGGAGACACAGACACAGCGACTGCTCTCACCTCCCAGCAGACTCCTGGCACCCCTATGGCATTCAGGAGGGTTTGATGCCCCACTGCCATGGCAGGCAAGTGTTGCACTGTAGGAACACCCTCCTGTGTCAGAGCCTGTGTCCTGCCCTCCCCACAGCTAATTCCACATGCCCAGAGAAAAGAGGAGAGCAAGTGTGTCCTGCCATTTTTCCAATAGCCTGTCCCGTCTGCTACAGCCAACAGCGACTTCAGAACCTCCTCAGCTACAGACAGTGTCCTAATTCTTAACAGCTCTTCATGGATTTTTCTTCTCCATGTTTTCCTAGCCATTTTTTTTTAGCTCAGGTTAACTTTTGGCATCCTCCAAGGAGTTTTGCTGTTTACATCAGTAAGAGGGAAAGGCTCCCACCTCTTTTTGTCTGTCTTGAATGTGCTGCCCAACAATTCCATACAATACCACCTGTTCAGTGGCAAGCCCAGTCATTTCCACTGCCCTTCTGGAGCTCTCTCAACCCTGAGCCTTCAGCCTTCATCTACAAGCCACTCCCATTCCAAAATACTGCACATCCTGGGATATTTCCAGCCTAAGTCATTGGCAAACAGGTCCTGCTGTGACTCTCCCCCCAGGTCCCAGTCACAGAGTGCACAACGACGAGTCACAGAGGCACCAAACCCAAGGAGAATGTCTCTTTTTTTAAAATTCTTTATTTATAAAAAAGTACATTTTTTTTTCCACAGCTGAGCCACTATTGGTTTTTATACAAGTAAAAGGAAGGGTGATGCAACACCCCACCCACACAAATTATAACCATGAAAATGCCCCCCTCCCCAAGACTCCAAATTACAAAGGATGGAAAACAAACAAACAAAAAACCCAAAATGAACAAAAATCATAAAAGTCCATTACATTATTATTATTTTTATTTTTTTATATTTTACAAAAGCACTTACAACACAGATTAAAAAAAATAAAAGGGGTGGGGTTGGGGTTGTTTGTCTGTCTGCAGTCTTTATTCCACAATGATAATTACAGCAAAAAGATGGAGAAAAAGAGAGATAAAATCACTGGAGCTAAGGAATCATGTTTTAAAAAAAAAGGCAAAAGAAAAAAAAGTCCAGCTCCTCAGTGTGAGTCCCTCCACCAATCCACTTGGTGCTAGTGGAGGGTCTGACTCCAAATGCTCCTTACATTCACCCACAGTAAGTGACATCTGGGAAGTCACACTGGTCCAAAGAACAAACTCCACCTCCTCTCTAAGGCTTGGGTTTCCTTCCCTTGCTGGTGGGCTGAATCCCCCCTCACCCCCATGCCCTGGCCCCTCTGCCAGGGCCCCCTGGTGCCCCCACCCCTGCAGCCCCTGGGCAGAGGTTGGGGAGTTCTGGGAGTGATGGTGAGGCAGTGGTGGCACCTGAGCCCTTCCCACCTGCCCTGCCCCAGGCCTGCCCTGCCTCTCCCAGCTGGCAGCTCAAACTGGCAGCAGATTTGAGGGCATGGAAAGAAGGGGTGAAAGTGCAGGTTTGGGGAGGGTGAAGTGTTGTTTTACAGCCCAGGGAATGAGAACAGGCATCAGTGCACACGAGGCTGGCAGTGCCCCCTCTGCCCATCAGAGTGCACTGCCCACAGCCCAGACAGACCCAAAACTTCAGTGCTACAAACAGAAGAGGTGGTGACGGTGGGAAAATGTGAAAAGTGGATTTTAACCTGCTGGCTAAAAGCTCCAACCCATCTCACTGCTTCTCCTGGAACAAACTGGGCTTGGGATACCCCCATTCCACAGTGGGACACCTGGGAGCCTTCAGGAATGCCACCTGGGTGCCACCCAGAGCTGGGCAATGGGCTTACCCTCCACCCAAACTCCACAAACCTCTGTGTGTGTGTGTGCTTGTGCTTGGAAAAGGAAAACAGCAAAGCAGAGCAGCAGCCCCTGTTCTAATCACATTCCCTTCTCCAATTGCTTCAAGATCAATCTTTGGGATCTCTCTCTCTCTCTAACCCTCAGTGCCTTCTGCTGAACAGTTGTTGTGTTTCCTTTTGACTCAACATCAGGAAAATGGCTCCCTTTGTCCCTTATGTCTTTGCAATCAATTTGGTGTAACCACTTCAGTTTGTTGATTTATTTCATGAAGAAATCCTCAGGTTGTTTCTTTTCATAATTTTTTTTTCTCCCTGGTTGAATGAAAATGACTTAACAGGGGAAAAGCAACCTGGTAATTAAATAAGGGAAAATAACATCACTGGGGTGAATTGCAATGAATAATCCTGGAAATAAGCCCCAGCAGGAAAACAGCTGGGGTGTCTTTGTACATAAACCCCTGGCTCCTTTTGGGTTGTGACACAGATGGGTTTGCTTGCACAGCTCCCTGAACTGGGGGACGAGCTCAAATTCACCTGCATTTTGGATCATGAGACCCTTCAAGCTCAGACTGACCATCTCTCTCTCAGCCTGGTCATCTTCCCCATCCACTCTTCCCAATCCTGAGGTCCCCCAAGCTTTGCCCCAGGCTGCCATCCAGGACCAGGGCTTGGGAAGGCAAAAGCACCACCCTGATATGTCTGGCAAGAACCCAGCACAGGGATGTGGACCAGGATCCCTGCAAAGGGAGGTAGGACAGCCAGTCGTGGCTCTGAGGCACTGCCACCCAGTCCCAGGCAGGGTGAGGGCATTTCCCAGGCACAAAAGCCAACCCAGATGCCACTTATGGGACACACCAGCTCAGGTCTGGGGTAAAATGGGACAATTCCTGGAGAGCAGCAGCTCCCTAGCACCGAGGAGGGGGCAGCCAGCACTGGGCTGGGCTCTGAGAGGATGGGCACAGCTTCCACTGGCTCTCCCCCAGGTCCCACAGGGACATTTTCCACCTCCTTAGCACCTCTGAAGAAAGAGGGGTGGAAAAGCAGGGGATTTTTCACTTGAGGCAGCCTGAGGGGCCTGGAGAAGTCACCCAGCCTGGGAGCTGCTGTGAAATGGGTGGCAGCTCAACCCCAACCTGACAGGACCTGCCCACTGGGAGAAACTGGGGCACAGAGGGACAGGTGACACCACCCCTGAGCAAAGAACAGACTGTCCCTCTGCCTCCCCTCAGGCCCCTGGGGTCACCAGGCCGGTTGTCCCTGCAAGGGGAGCTCTGCAGGGGCTCCAGAACCTTCTCTCCTCCCCTGCAGACCCCCCCAGGATGCAGGACACACGTGGTGTTCAGTGTGGCATCTCTCCTGAGCTCACCCTGCATTCAGGCAGAGACAGGTACCACTTTCTGATGATGCTGATGCTGGAAAACCTGATCTAATTACCTTCAAGGGCCCCCTCAGGGCAATTTAACCCAGAGAAGACAGAGATACTATTACTGGACCAAAACAGCTCTCAGATGAAACATCAATCTGATTTTTTTTTCCTCACATTTCTTTTCTCTTCTACCTTTCTGTGGATTAATGGCTAATCACTTGGCTAATTACCACCCCAAGGGTCTCTTGGCCATTTAGCTGACCTTGCATGGGACAGCAAGAAGCAGATCACTGCACAGAGGTGGCATTTCTCTGTGCCTGAGGGAGCACAGCTGAGGGGCCCAAGGATGAGAGGAATGCACTGCTGAACCCTGACCTTGCAGGGCACCTCACTGCTGTGCAGGCAATGCTGCCTAAGGATCTGCCACTCCAGGCTTCTTCAGGTTCTGGATGAAAAATAATCATTTGACCTCTTTTCTGAACCACTCTGATGAGTTAAGTGGCTGAGCCAAGTCCTGCATTTGTGTTGGTGGGGAGGAAAAATGTGTTGCAGCAGGAAGGGAACTACCTTGGAAATATGTTATTGCTCCACTATCTCCTTTCCTCTCCCTGGGTCCCGCTGGTATTTTGAGCCCCCATTCAGTTCCCTCTGTGGGCAATGAATAAACCATCTCAAAAATGACACCTCCAAATGCCAATAACCACCCAGAGCAGATTTCTTGGGACTCCTTGTTCCCAGTTCCTGAAAGCCACACCTGAACCTGGGAACAGCCACACTGTCCTGCTGTCCCCCAGGCCCTCCTGCTCCATTTGCCAGGCTCTGTACCCTTGGTCTTTAGGGCACAGCTTCCCTGGGGGCCCTGCAGTGCTGTGGGGTCAGTGCAATGGGAATTTGCCAGCTCAGAGCAGTGGCCTCTGCCTGTGACTAATAAAGAATATGAAGAATCACTGCTGGACCCTGCAGACCTTATAAAGGGTTGTTTTATTCCACACCCACCTCCTCACAGAGTGTATCTGTGCTGGGGGAAATCTGCAGAGGAGAGTCTGTGCCACCAACTGTGCTCTGGTGATGGACCACCCAGAGTTTGGTGCTGGAGACTGTCACAATCCTGTTCAGAGCCTGGTTGTGCAATTCAGACCTAAAGGATTATTCACTGGAGAGATGCACTTTGCTGGGAATTCCCTCTGCAGCACAGCCTGTGTGGGCTCTGCAGCACACCCTGTGCTGCACTGGGGTGAGCTGGGGCTGAGGGACAGCACTCGGCTCTGCTGCTCTGTCCTGAGCCACATTACAGGCTCTCCCTCTGGGCAATCAGAGCCCTGGGTTTGCTGCTATCCCAAGGCACTGGAGGGAAGTCACTCCCACTCCTAAGCATCAGCCCCCACTAGTCATCAGAGATATGGAGAGATGTTAAGAGGTTTTATTTCCTTTGCTGGGGGGTTTCTTGCCAGCAGGGTGCTCCTGGTGGCACTGCACGGACCCAGGAAGGTTTAGCCTTATTTTTTAAGCCTCAGCCTGAGAGATCCCAAGGGAATCTCTGTCTGCCCTGGCTTCCAGAGGACACAAAGCAGCCTTCCTGTGACATGTGGCTGTTGTGCCAGAAGCCAGGAAGCCTGAAGGGCTGGCAGGAACAGCAGGAAGATTACAGCCCAACAATTGGATTTCCCACTCCCCTTCCCCACTAACACAATCAGAGCAAGCGACAAACTGGGGATGGCTCAGGCTGAGCTTCATGTGCTCTGCCCAAGCACCACAAGGCAAAGGGAAGCACTGGGGGCTGCCTGGATCAGAGATCTGACCTTGCCTCATCTGTGTGGGCCTGCTCCCCACCCTCCCTTCTGCAGCAGGATAACCACTGGATGCTCTGGAACAAAACCCAGCGGGTAAGGCAGGAGGAGAATTAGTCCTGCTATTTTTAGATGTGCATGATAATACAGCTCAGAAAACTGGGGATTTCTTTTCAAACAAAAGATTTATTTATACATCAAATTAAAAAAAAAATAAAATGAACCCAGAAGAAGAAAAATAAGCCCCAACCCAGTGAATCTTATTTGGAGATGGTCGGTGTCAGACAGAGGGCCCTGAAGTCTGGAATCCCATTTATCCACAGAGCAGAGATAGCAGCAATCCAAACCTCCCCATCAAAAGCAGTGGCTCAGGGGAAGGAGGACGAGATCAATACCCTGGGCTCAATCACTCCTACCCTGTCTACCAAGCCTGTGCTTAGAAGAGGGATGTGATACTGAAGAAGTGGCAATCAATGCCAACGACGTGATCCAGCCCAGGGCTGGGGTTGTTGCTAGGAGAGAGAGAGAGAGAAGCATCCCCATGCTCTGACCAGAATGAAAAAAAAAATAAAAAAATAAAGTGTAAACACATGACAATTAAGTCTTAGTGGTATAATAAAACCAAGGGGCTGATCCTGCCCTGCCAGGGGCTGCAGAGCAGAGCTGAAGGCAGTGAGTGTGTGGAATTGTGTGTTCTGAGTTGGTCCCTCCCCAGTCGACGTGTGCCCGACACAGCTGTGCCCCAGTGAGGTGCTCTGTGGCTGGTACTAACAACAACAACAGCAACAAGAACAAAAAGAGCCAGCGTTTCTCTGAGCCATCACAAGGGGAAAAATGTCAGCAATAAATACTGCTTCTCTTTCTTTTAAAAGAACACTCAGACGAAGACAGAAAATGAAAAGCCAGGAAATAATAAATTGTAGAGGGAAAATTGCAGTTTTGTTTCCCTGCTCTGCTATCAGCCCATGCACCTGGGGTTTGGTCTAGGGCTTTTTTTCCCCCTTTCTCCTTGTTTTCCTTTTATTGAGTCATTAAAAATTGGGTGTGGATCTCTCCAGGTGTGCAGCAGGCAATGGGAATGTCACCCAGACCCCAGTGGAAAAAAAAAAGTGATTAGGGAAAAACCAAATCCATTGACCTGATAAAATGGCACCTACATTTCCATCGCCATGAACTTTCCTGGCCTCTGTCCTATGGACAGTCCACTCACCCCACTCCCAAGGTTAAAAGCAAACAAAGAAGACGACATACAAACAAATTCCAGTGTTTCAGGGGGGTGGGAGTGGGAGTAGGAGCCCTCGGGGAGGGAAGTGGGGCCCAAGGGCACTCTGAGACATGAAGACACAAACAGAGTGTAATATACAGGCTGGGCAACAGTCGTTAAAGCAAAGAGGAACACCTAAGCCACCGACCAATACAAACACCACAGAAGGGACAAAAAGTCATCGAGGGAAAAATTAAAAAGCCAAAAAAACAAAACAAAACAAAAAAACCAACCAAAAACCGAGAGGAAATAATTACCCAACCTCCCACCTCCCGTTAATGACACCCCCCCAAGAAATGATCTGTAAGCAAAGCCTCCCTCCCTTCCCCGCTGTGCCCAGCGCTGGAGTGTCCACAGTCCGTGCCAGGGCTGGCGGGGCGTGCTGGGTGTGCAAGGGGGAGCGTGGGTGTGCAAGCGGGGCAGCAGGAGGGCATCGTGTGTGTGTGTGTGTGTGTGTGTGTGTGTGTGTGTGTGTGTGTGTTCTGGGGGTGTGCAGCAGTGCCCAGCTACACGTACCACTCCTTTTTGGAAATAAAAGACCCGTCGTTCTGCGACACCATGTTCTCGGCGATGTCCAGCTGCTCGGGGTCGTAGCGGAAGCCGAGTGTCCGTTCGTCGTAGGGCTCGGGGTGGGGCTCGCCCTCGTCCACGGTGAAGTAAGGCCGCTTGGCATCCTCCTCGTACTTGGCAGAGCCGCCCAGCTTGCGCTCGCCACCCGCATCCTCATCCTCGTCCTCGTAGGTGCTGCCGCCCAGGGGGCCAGGCTTCTTCTCGTCGTCCGAGTCGTCGGGGTACTGCAGGTTCTGCGCCATGGGCGGGTGGTGCTGCGGGATGCCAGCCTTGCTGTAGCCGTTGCCGTACACGTGCTTCTTTGTGCTGTAGTCACCCTTGAAGGTGTGACGCCGGCGCCGGAGTACCACAAAGAGCACCACGGCCACCACCAGGACCAGCGAGACTCCGCCCACTATGCCCCCAATCACCGGTGTGGGGATGTTCGGCTGCACCATGGATTTGTGATCATCGATTGGAGACGGGGTGTAGGGAAATTCTGGGTAGGAAAAGACAGATGGAAGGGGGAACAGTGTCAAACCATGCGGAAACGCGGCCCCTCCCTCCATGCTTTCATTGCCAGTTTGGGGGGTGGGGGGTGAGGGGGGTGGGAAGATGAGGGTAAGGAACAGGGAAGGGAAAAACTGGGGAAAAGGGAGTAAGGGCGTCTTCACGGGGGTCAGCTCTGCCTTAGCCAGGGGGACGCAGCGTGCCGTGCCAAGCTGGCCAAGCCTCATGCAGGAGCCCAGCAGGCTGGAAGCAGTGTGGTCCTCCCCACCCCACCTGGTGTCTGCAGATGTGCTCAGATCCCACCAGCCCAGTGGCTCCAGTCCGGACGCTTTCCACTTTACCGGGTGACATTTGTCCAGTTCCAGTTTCCCAGAGTGCACTGGCAGCCCTGGGGCACTCCTGGTGGGGAGCAGCACCCACACCCCATCCAGCCGTGGGCACCGAGATGCCATGACTGCTCCAGGAGGTGCCACGCTGGACCCACCAGCCTGGCATCCCCCTCCTGGCATCCCAGCCTGGACCACAACCAGTTTAGCTCAGCCCAGAGAGCAGCAGCACCTTGTGATCCCCCACCACACCCCACAGGGCATCTGTGGCTGCCCAGAGTCCTGCTGGCTCCTGACCCCGTGTGCTGACCCGGGTGACTGTTCTCTGCAGCACAGGGACACAGACCTCCCTCTGCTCCTTTTTCTTCCATGGCCAGCACAGTGTCACTGCTTGTGCTAATCTTGTCCCTACAGTTACCCTGACCTATTTAAAAAAATAAATAACTCAAAAGAGAAAGAGAAAAAGAGATGAGAAAGCAGCTCTCTTCCCTTTCATGCTGTTCAACACCTACACTATGGCACAGATAAAGTTTGATCCAGGACTTAAATCAACTTCCTAAAGCTCCCTGGGCACAGTTACAGCCCCTGGCCAAACCCAGCCTTCACACAGAGGCTGTTGAACACCCGTGTCCTGCAGCATTAAGCACCACATGGTTGTCTCAGTCCTTCACCTGTCTCAGAATTTAGACAGCAGGCGCCTGGTTAATGCCCCGTGGCAGCCTTGCCCTCGCACACCAGGCTCAGACCTCTCCCACTGCTTTTCCCACCCCAGCCCTGCTCAGAACTTTAAGCCTCTGTTGCTGCCCTGCAGGCTCCTGGCCCTCACTTGTACCCCAGGAGAGGCGCAGGGTGAGCAGCAAACTCAACACACCCTCCCAGAGGGCAGCCAGGACAGCACGATGGGGACAGAGGGCTCAAGGGCAGCAGATTGCACAGGGACATGAGGCAGTGTCTGCTTCCTGCCCCTCTTCATGTCCCTGCTGGCAGGCAGTGGATTCCTGCAGCACACTTAGCCCAGCTGAGGAAGAGAAAAGAGCTTCCCCCCCAGAGAGAGGCAGTTCCTGAAACAGCTGCAGATTTTGGACAAGGGCACTGAATTTGAGCAATTGCTGGACTGATCCATAAATGGGGCTTTTTTGTGCCTGAAGGCTGATTTATTCCTGTCTTTCCTGAGACACCAACCCGACAACAGCATCTTGGTTTCTGCAGTGCTGCCTTGCCTTGAGCAAAGCCTCATGAAGCTGAACCCACACAGAGAGCAGCCCCCTGGGCAGAGTGGGCTGGGGACAGGCAGATGGAGGGGTCCCTGCTGCAGCCAAAATGAGGAGCAAGATGCTGTGCAGGCAGGAGCCAGCATCGTTTTCCACAGACAGCCTTTGGAGCAGCAGCAAGGGCATGTCTTTCAGCACAGGGAGCTTGGGCTTGGTTCTGGAAAGCCAAAACCACATGTTGCATCAACAGAAGGCTTGTCACAGCCAGCTGGTTAATGCAAAACCTCCCTGCAGGGGCAGCAGGAAAAGTCACGTCCATCCCCTCACCGTCCTGGCTGCTGAGGGTTCAACTTCAACCACACAACTCCCCCACTGTTCCTTCTGCCCCTGCCCAAGCCCCCTCCCCAGGGCTGCTCCCTGCCCTCTGCAACCCCAGGCTGCCCAATTCAAAGCAGGGGACCACCTGGAGCTGAGTGGGAGCAGGGAAACACCAGCAAGCAGCTCAGTCCCCAGGGGCTGGATCTTCTATTTTCCCACAGATCCCATAGCCCGTGTTCCCTTCAGCAAGGCTGATTCTGTGCATGGGATGCTGGGTCCAAAACCCACCCTGAAAAGACCCAGATGTGGTGTGCAGTGTCCCTAAAGCCACATTGATTCCTCTGCCTCCTGCTCTGAAAAACAGAGCCGAGAAGGGAAGTCTGTGCACGATTTCCAAAGGAGCTTGGCCCACTTTTCTGTTAAAAGCCTCATTAACAGTCCAGGTTGGACACATGAAGTGAAAAGACGGGGTATGTTTTTCTACCTTTCTCATAGATATTTATTTTTCCCTGCTCTTTGTGCTGCCCACCCCTGAGATAGCACTCGCCCACGTGCCGCCCCCTGGCACTGCCAACGCCGTGGACACGGACACGAACACGCCGCGATGGATTTCACACGTCGCTCGGAGAAGGGACTATTTTCTGCTCACATCCCGTCCCAATCCTCCTCGCTGTGGCCCAGTTCCCATGCCAGAGAAAACAAACCCAAGTGTGGGAAGGGAGGGAGAAGAAGGATGGGAAGACCACAAGGCAGCAGCCAAATCATCCCCTCCTTACAGTTTCCTCCCACTGTATCCCTCCGGACCGGGAGGCTCTGGGTTGTGGAGGGGAGGGGAGTGACCCCGGGGTGGGGGCACGGGCACGACCGAGGGGCCAGGGGACCAGGGAGGAGGGGGCCCGGCCCCTCCAGAGCCCGGCACTGCCACTGGATGGCGGCACAGACCGGCACTGCTCCAGAGCAGGGTGGGCACTGCAGGCGACCCTCGCCGTGGGCTGCAGGAGCAGTGAGGGAGGGATGAGCTGGGCAGGGAGCCCTGCTCCTGGGCAGGTAGCCCTGTTCCTGGGCAGGTAGCCCTGTTCCCTGGGCAAGGAGCAGTGCAACAGGGTGCCCTGGCACTGGCAGATGGTGAGCAGAGAGCAGAGTGTCACCTGTGCCCCACACCTGTGCCCCAGCCCTGCCATGGTGCTCCTCATCCAGCACCCAGGTTAATTAATGACTGGGACCAGTCCGGCTCCCAGTGGGCATCTCTCTGCATGCAGCCACTGCTGCCAGCCCCATGAAGGGGGACTCACCCTCTGCCCACTGGGTTTCGTGTCTGGGGTGCAAAGAGAGCAGCCCTGCAGCCTGGGGAGAGTGTGGGAAAAGGATCCCTTCTTTGTGTCCAAGGGGGGCGTGAAATCTCTGGCCACTGGTGCGATGCCCGAGCGTGCCCGGGGCCCCCATGTGAAAAATCCATTAGGAAGAGTCTGGAGAGAATTAAAGCCACTGTGAAAAGCAGCCTGGAGAAACAGGAGACAGCAGAGCGGAGGGAGGGGGAACAAGCCAGGCTTTAATACCAGCATAAAAAGGCTCCCCCCTCCTGCTCCCCTCAGCCCTCATAAAAAGAGGGAGTGCTGTATGAATAGGAATTACAGCAGCAACACTATCTGCCCGTGCCCAGCTCTGCCAGCTGTTGCATTCAGCCCAGCTTCCTGTCCCCGTGCCAGGAGCTGGACCTCTGGGACAGCAGCTGGGAATGCCAGGGGTTCACCCTGTGCTCCACCCTGGCACCTGGCCCAGCCCACAGGGTCTCTTTGATCCCTCCAGCCCAGGCTCCAGCACCTCCTCCTTGCCCCTGCACCCCACTGGGGCACAGCAGTGCAGCCACTGCAGGGACAAACCCTCCCCATCACCAGAGGGGCTTCAGAAATAAGACACTTTAAACATCACATCTCTTTTCTAATGGCTGTTTCCAGTAAAAATGAGACACATGCAAATCATCCCACCTGCCCATCAATCCCTCATCTAATGCCTTTTGAACCTGCTGGCCAATTTCTGTGCTATCTGACAGAACAAAAATGAACCAAAATCATCCCTATCATAAAGCTCTTGGGGAGAGCTGGAGTGGGATCCTTGGTGGAGGTGGGAGCTAAACCTCATTAGACATCAGAGAACCCACAGGGACAAGAGGCTGCTCCCAAGGGCAGGATGGGCCCAGATCAGAAAAAGTGTATTTTTAGACACCAAGTAATTCTTCTGTGATATGCAGATCCACGGGACAGCAGCTTTCAAAAGCCCTTCTGCTCAGCACACTGCTTGGAAATTTTAAAGGATTCTGCTTCCTGTGGACACACTTTTTCTTGCAGCCACATTTCCACCCTTTTGCCATCAATCATAAAGACCAAGGAACAACCCAGCACCAGCCAAAATTCTCCCTGCAGCCACAGGCACTGAGGAAAATGCCAAGCTCCATGAGAAATGACCTTCTGGACATGTGTCAGCCCAATTTCTTCTTGCATGAAGCTCTTCCAGAGGAAGGCTCTGGATTTCCTTCTACCTTGCAAAATCCAACACCCACTGCAATGGGAGGCTGGGTGAGCAGCAGCTCTGGGAGGAGCAGGAACTCCACTGGATTCATGGGGCTTCCCAGTTTCCAGATGGCCTCAGCAAATACAACAATGACTGCTGTATGTGGGTGTTTTTTTAAGAGACAGATTGCTGATGGCAAACTTTCCCTGCCGGAACAGTCCACGCCAAATTATCCCAGACTTTGCCCTGGGTTACAGTTGTGTACACGAGTGAAGATAAGGACATACACACGTACATACCTCTGGACCTGCCTCAGCCTGGACTGAGCTGCAATTGGAGAAGCCCTTTTTGCTTCCCTTTGCACCTCTGCATGCCCATGTCCAGCTTCAAAGGATCTTGCCTTTCCTCTCCCTTCCAGGGGTCTCCTGGTGCAGATGGATGGACAGGAGGTGGTTGGGGGTGGAAAAACCACTGGCAATTAATCCAGAAGTTCAGCAGCTGCCACTGGCATTTCAGAGTGTGACGGCTTCCAGGCCAGATGCCAAACGTGTCTTAGGTTTTAATCTCTCTGTCAGGTCACCTATCACTTGTCAATCAAGCCCTGCTCCCACGGGGCCTTGGCACAGATGCCACCAGACAGGATGCAGCAGACACTCTGGAGATTAGCATCAGACAGACACCCCCACCCCGGGCTTGTTCCTCCTCTTAGCCCCCCCTCCAACCCTACATCCTCCCCCTTCAAGCTGCCTGGTTGGTGCTGAGGCTTTGGGAGCACCTGCTTTAGGCTTGGGATTTAGAACTTCCCGGAAAGGGCTTTTCCTGTGTGCTCTGAGCCTTAGCAAAGCCCTGCTGCTGCATGGCAGTGGGTGCCAGCCAGCCCCAGGGGCTGTTTGCACTGACCTTGCTGGGACCAGAGCACTGCTGGTGTGTAAATAACTCCCTGCTGCAAGCCTGGAAACAGGGGGAGTGATCAGCCCATGCCAGCCTCTCCTCCCCTCAGCCTGTAACACATCCAAGGCCGGGGCTGGCACAGCCTCTCCCTGCTCCCCCAGCTCTCTTTTAGTGGTCCATGAGGAACAAGAGGTGCTTTAACATCCTCCTCCTTCTGCTGAAGCCAGTACACAAGTCCCTTGCAGACACACACAAATGAATATGAACACACAAACACAGAGCCAGGGTTGTGTCCGTGCCCTGCTGCACACAGAAAAGCACAGGTTTGCACACACATGCACACTCACACATCCAAAGGCACTGGTGTGTCACTGCTGCACACACACCTGACTGTGCAACAGGGCACCCCTGTGCAGGCAGGTTTGGGAAGCCCCTTTCCACAGCCAGGGCACAGACCAGGGGCACACAGGTGTGCATGTCCATGGCCAGGATGCAGATGGGATCACACAGGTGTGTGTGTCCATAGCCAGGATTCAACTGGGGTCACACAGATGTATGTCTATAGCCAGGATTCAATTGGGGTCACACAGGTGTGTGTGTCCATGGCCAGAGGTCAATTGGGGTCACACAGATGTATGTCCATGACCAGGATTCAATTGGAGTCACATAGATGTATGTGTCCATAGCCAGGATTCAATTGGGGTCACACAGGTGTGTGTGTCCATGGCCAGGATTCAATTGGGATCACACAGGTGTGTGTCTCCATAGCCAGGATTCAATTGGGGTCACACAGATGTGTGTCCATGGCCAGGGTTCAATTGGGGTCACACAGATGTGTGTGTCCATGGCCAGGGTTCAACTGGGGTCACACAGGTGTGTGTGTCCATAGCCAGGATTCAATTGGGGTCACATAGATGTGTGTGTCCATGGCCAGGATGCAGAAGGGATCACTCAGGTGTGTGTGTCCATGGCCAGGGTTCAATTGGGGTCACACAGGTGTGTGTGTCCATAGCCAGGATTCAATTGGGGTCACACAGATGTGTGTGTCCATGGCCAGGATGCAGAAGGGATCACTCAGGTGTGTGTGTCCATGGCCAGGGTTCAATTGGGGTCACACAGATGTATGTCCATGGCCAGGGTTCAATTGGGGTCACACAGATGTGTGTCCATGGCCAGGGTTCAATTGGGGTCACACAGATGTGTGTGTCCATGGCCAGGGTTCAACTGGGGTCACACAGGTGTGTGTGTCCATAGCCAGGATTCAATTGGGGTCACATAGATGTGTGTGTCCATGGCCAGGATGCAGAAGGGATCACTCAGGTGTGTGTGTCCATGGCCAGGGTTCAATTGGGGTCACACAGATGTATGTCCATGGCCAGGGTTCAATTGGGGTCACACAGATGTATGTCCATGGCCAGGGTTCAATTGGGGTCACTCAGGTGTGTGTGCCCATGACCAGGATGCAGAAGGGATCACTCAGGTGTGTGTGTCCATGACCAGGGTTCAACTGGGGTCACTCAGGTGTGTGTGCCCATGACCAGGATGCAGATGTGGTGACTCAGGTGTATGTGTGACCATGCCCAGGGTTCAAATGGGGTCCCTCAGGTGTGTGTGCCCATGGGCAGCCCCTCATGGAGGACCCCCAGCCACACGTGCAGTCTGCAACCACAGCCCTTTATTATGTCACCCAAGTGCCTGCAATAAATAGCTACATGTCACACTACATGGCTTGGCTGTGCCTGACAAAGGTCCTGCAAGGCAGGAGAAGCTATTATAGGAACAGATTGCTGGAATAAAATATTAAATTTCCACTTATCAATCTCTTTAATGCACTATAACTCGAACAGAAGCATTCAGCCTTCTCCCTGTGAGCAGGTCACCCTCCCCATCAGGGGCCTGAGCCATCCCTGCACTGCTCCTCTCTGGGGCCTGGAGGAAGGATTTTGGGTGGCAGGAGGGGGGAGACAGGGAGACAGAAAGGGGAAAAGCTGCTGCAGGGGTTTTTCTGCATCAGCCTTCTGTGTTGTTTTTTTTCTCCCAAGGCTGGCTGCTCACTAGATTGAACTCCATTTATTGCATGCAGCTCTTGAAAGAGGTTTCGTGGTCCGCTGACAATCCCTCAATTGCCTGCAAGACCCAAACAAATGTACCTGTAATAGCTGAGTGAGGAGGGCTGAGCCCTCCCCAGCACTGGCCTAATCGGTCCTCAGGGAGAGCTGGATAAACATATTCAGATTCCATGAATTATTAAAGACATTTTCTTTTTTTATGTGGTGGAGGCCTGGCCTACTGGGCTGGCTGCAGAGTCTCCTGTCAGGGCAGCTGTGGGTGTGCCCTTCGTTCTGTCTCATTTAACCTCAACCCCACAACTTGGACCTTTGGGAATAATCTGAGATTACAGGCAGGCAGACACCAACCCAGAGCCCAGATCCTGCCAGCCCACTCCTCCTTTGCCAGCTCTGGGCTGGTGGAGCGTGAGAACAATGTCCTACCAGTCCTCTGAAAAACCAGAGAGAGGCTTTTCCAAAAGGCAGAGGGGGAAACCACAGCCCTTGATCCCCAGAGGAGCCTGTGCAGGTGAGTTGGTGCAGCCCCCCTGGGCTGCAGTGCTGTTGTGGTGCTGAGACACAGCAAAAACTGGCAGGAAACCTGAGGAGAGGGCAGTGTGTGGTGTCTGGAAACATCTGCCCTGACCCCACACACGGTATGGGAGCGTTGGACAGACAGAATGACAGCAGGAAACAGACACCAGGATGTGCAGGAATGGAAAAGGAGACGTGGGGAAGAGAGCCTGTTCTCTCAAAGTCTTCAGCAATACCTATTCCACCTCCTTCTCTGCCTCTGGGGGCTCAGCTTGGAGGCTTTGCCCTCTGCCCACTGTTCCAAACATGACCCAATGTTCAAGTTACTGCATGGGATGGATTTCTGTGCTGAGGGGAGTCAGCTCAGTTTGTTCCAGGCACTGCCTGCACTGTCCCAGGACACTGTGCCCTTGGTGGCAACTCCCATGGAAGGGCCAGCAGCTGATTTTGGCCATGACCTTGCCCTGCTTCAGGCAGATGGGCAGGGCTGGGCACCAAGGGCTCTGTTACTCCATTGCCTTTCCCTGGCAAAAGAAATAGCCCCCAGAGAAAAGCATGTAGCAGGAACAACTCAGCAGGCAAGGATCCAGGACAGGAGGTGTGAATTAAAGGCCTGCTACAGTGATAATGATCATAAATAAATACTGTGTAATTAGCATCTAATTAGCACATCCCATCCATTGACCTCCAAGCACTTGGATAGAGGAAGATCAGTCTGGTTTACAGAGAGGGGAACTGAGGTGGTGAGGGTGCCAAACACAGAGCTGTTGCTCATTTCAGCTGCCCTGGGCTCATCTTTGTGCTTATTCAGCATTTGCCATCACAGACAGGGGGTGGGGGGAGCTGGAGCTCAGCCCCCTGAGAAGATCCTTCCATCACACTCAGCTTAGACAACTCTCCATGCACTGGGGTGGCTCAGAGAGGAGTCTGCTGGCAGAACAGCAGGGCTCTGACTGCCTCAGGCTGGACAGCAGAAGGACTAAAAACCCTGGGAAATTCTCCTGCATTCCCTTGGGAGCCCCCAGTGTGCTTCGTTCCCCACCCAGCTCCCCCCACCTGGGCTGTCTGTGGGATTTGCAGCCCAGAGCTGGTTGGAGTGTGGCAATGCTCCAACTCACTGCTACAAGAGGGACTCCCAGCTCTCCTGAGACCCACAGCTGCTGGTCACTGCCTGTCACTAACCCACTGATAAACCAAATTGTTCTTTTTACGCCAAAGAAATGGGGTGAACTTTCCCTTCCTGCTCTCAAAGCACCAACAGCCACTTTTCCCCTTTGGTGATGCCTTGCAATGTCACTTTGACTCTCTGAAATCAGGCTATTGCCATATGTTATTTCTTCTCTTTGAACTATTTCTTGACACCCCTTTCTCTCCCTGACACTACCCAAGCTTTATCCACATGTCTTTTCCTCACTCCTGTGGCGACACTGATTTGCAAGTCATCAAATTCCTTCTGTCTCATATGACATCACTTAGCAACACTTTCCCCCTGCCTGCACCCAGTGAGGTTATTCCTTTCTGGGGCTCAGACAAAGTTACTCAAGTGCTCACAGCCCCTCAGAAATCAGGCAGGTGAGCAAGTGCACAGACCAACATGACCCTGGAAGGAGCTCAGATGAAAAACCGTGGGAATTACCCAACACCCGAACCAGCAAACACCATCCTGAACAAGTGACTCATCCATCTCACGCCTTCCTGCCTCAGTGCTGTCCATATCCTCAGCCTACCCCTCTTCCACCTCCTAATAAACATCTCCTTGATGTGTCTTCACTGTTAACATGCCCAGTGATCTCTTAATCCAAAGCAGAAGAAAAGCATGAAACCAATTGAATGCAAGAAAGGAGAAGACAACAAGAGGAAAGGAGAAAAAAACCCCCAAGGCAAACCAGTGCAAAACCAGTCCAAGCAAAGAACTCCACAGCTCCCTCTGCATTGTGAAACTCCCCACCCCTGAAAGGAGACAGTGGTGACCAAGGAGGTGGGACTGAGGGGGAGCTGGCAGCCCCTCACCCCCTCCTCTCGCTCCCCCTCCTCCTCACCATGTTCCAAGCCCCCCAGGTGTCCTCCTACCTGTGACATTGACCTCCACCAGCCCCGAGCGTGTGCCGATGGCGTTGGTGGCCTCGCAGACGTAGGTCCCAGCCACGCTGTAGGACACGGGCCCTTTGAAGTAGATGGTGTTGTTCTGGATTTCCACACTCCCTGGCAGAGTCCCGTTTGGCCTGGGGGAAACAAAGACCATGGTTGGCCCCAGAGGTGACACCCAGGGTTGCAGAGGTGGCACCGACACGCTGGGTGTGCCTGGGCAGGTCCAGAGGTTGGTGGTGCTGTCTGGAAGACACCCATTAATGTAGTCAGGAAAAGGACACAGCCTGACCCTGCTTTCCTCCAATTTCCTGCCCATGGAACACTCCTGGGCAGCTGATCAGCCAGAGTTAATTGCAACTCAGGCTGGAGAAGAGTGGTGTTGATTTAGAGCCCTGCCATCTATGACCTGCCCATGTCAGAAAACAGCTTGTGTGAAGCTGGAATAAGGCAAACCCAAATCTAGAGATACACAGAATAAATGAACAAAGGCAGATAAAAAATAAAAAAGCCCCTGTGTGTTAGGGAAAGACACACATGGCCTGGTTATTCTTAATTACTGAAGCAAAGTAAAGTAATTACTTCTCTTAGGCAATTAAAAATTACTCAAGTAATTCCTTCCCCTCCTCCCAACCCAAACGTGCACATATTGTCAGCAATTTGTAAGAAACAAAAGGGAACAATGGGGGCATAATTAGGATTGTAAAGAAGTGCCTACATGCACATGCACTTATTTTGCATGTCTACATCCACACACAGGCAGGTTTGTCCAGCAAACATATCAGTCTTTCCCAGCTACATCAATCCAATTCCCAGCGCTGATGGAAGAACTGAACACCTTAACCTTGGTCCTGCAGAGCCCTGAATCTGCAAAGACAAGGGCACAGCGAGTGGTGTGGGATGCTGAAGGAGCCCTTGTCTCCTCTGACAGCTCCCTGGATTGTTGCTCATCACCATCCAAATGGGAGCAGAGGAAAGCACTGCTGGGTTTTACATTCCAGGCAGGAGCCAAACAACAGCAGCAGTAATTGCTTCCTGACCTCCGGGAAGGGGAAGAGGAACATGAGCACAGAAATAGCCTGAAGTGGCATCTCTTCTGCCCTGGGTGCATCTTTGTCTCTGAGGCTTTCCTGGAAATGTTGTGAGGAACCCAAAATGCCCCTCAGAGTTTAAATCAGACTGACAGAACCAACAGATGGAGAGAGCTTGGGATGAGAACTAGAAAAAAAGGCAAGAAAAACAATCATCTTCAGATTTTCCCTTTGAACAGTTTGATCTGGGAAGTGAAAAGAGAGAGAATATGCTCCTTGCAAAGCCATGTTGAGAGCCTCTTTCCTGGTGACAAATGCCAGCTGAAAAGAAGAAAGGATCCATTTGATCTTTCTCTTTTAAAGCTACATGAGTGCTCATAGAAGAGAGGGAGCAGGAGAGAGAATCACATCAGGTTGTATCAATTCCCATCTGACTCCCCAGACACCCCTCACTCACTTTTCATCTCCCTTTAGTGTTTTTAGCCAAAAGCTGAAATCCTGGAGGACAAGGAATTGGTTCTGTTTAATGTCAGTCACGTGGGGATCTCCTGGAGCTGATTCCAAGGAAAGGTTGTTCACACACAGACAAATTTTGTGCTATTTGTGCCCCTTTAAATCCTGAGTTCTCTTCCAGCTCTGCTACTGAAGCACTTGGTGGTGCTGGGCAAATTAATCACCTTGTCATATCTCAGCTGCTTCACGACACCAGGACAGAATATTATTCCAGGGAGGTGAGAAGAGGAAGTTTTCCTGGATATTGAGGCTGGCAGCAAGTTTCATCTCAGGCACAGGTTCTGCCTTGGAGTGACACCACTGACACTAATGGGACTGGGCCCTAATTGACCAGAGGGTGAGTGAGGTGTCTGCAGAGACTCCTTGGCCCTGCTGGAAGGTGACAAGTGCTGCTGAGAGCAGAGGCACTGGAGGCACTTACAGCTTCCATTCATAGGTGTGAGCTGGGGGGTTGGCATCAGATTTGCAGATCAGCTTCACATCCTTTCGGTTGAGGAACCAGTTCCCATCAAAGCCCTCAATGGTGACTTCTGGCTCATCTGCAGGGGGGTGGAAGAGAGAAAAGCAGTGGAGGAAAGGAGAGGAAAGAGGGGAAAGGAGAGGAAAGAGGGGAAAGGAGAGGAAAGAGGGGAAAGGAGAGGAAAGAGAGGAAAGGAGAGGAAAGAGGGGAAAGGAGAGGAAAGAGGGGAAAGGAGAGGAAAGAGTTGTGGAAAAGGAGAGGAAAGAGTTGTGGAAAAGGAGAGGAAAGAGTTGTGGAAAAGGAGAGGAAAGAGTTGTGGAAAAGGAGAGGAAAGAGTTGTGGAAAAGGAAGGAGAAAATGACATAGGAAAAGATGAGGGGGCAGGGGTGGGAGAAGCAGAGATATTGAAGGAAGGGAAAGATGACAGGACAAGAAATGTGAGGGTGGAGAGCAAAAGGGACATGGCAGAGGCAGAGAGAGAAGGTGTGAAAAAGAGAAAACATATGATTATTCCAAAGGATCATTTCAACTTCCCCTCTCAAAAAAAAAAAAAAGGGCAGCCTCCACTGAGCCCCTCTACCAGACCAACATCTCCCTCCCTCCAGAAAACCCTCTTTTGACAGACTTTCCCACCCATGGCAGGGACTGGGCACTGACCCCAGCTCCCACCCTACTCCCACCCCTCTCCCACCCCTCTCCCACCCTGCTCCCACCCTGCTCCCTCCCCCTGCTCCCACCCCACTCCCACCCAGCTCCCACCCTACTCCCACCCTGCTCCCACCCTGCTCCCACCCCGCTTCCCACCCCACTCCCCCCCCACTCCCACCCCATTCCCACCCCGCTGCCAGCCCTGCCCAGGCTCACTCACACTGCACGTTGAGGGTGATGCTGTCAGTGAACCTGTCCAGCTGGTAGTTGACCACACACATGAGCTGCTGCCGATGGGCCTCCCTGCTGGGCACCAGCCGGTACCGGCTCACCACCGTCACGGTGCCGTTGCCGTTCCGGATCTCCTGGAACTCGGCCTCCCCCTTGAGCCTCGTGTCCCACGTGACAGTGCTGGGGGGCTTCCCGTTGGAGGAGGTGCAGGTGGCCACCAAGATCTTTTCTGTCCTGCCAGACTTAGCAATGAGTGGCCTCTTGGTGCCCTCCATCCAGTTTGTGGGCTTGGCTGCAGGGAGTGCAAAAAGGGGCAGGAGGAGAGGGGTGCAAAGGGATGGTTAGAAGAGCAATTCTACCCTGTCTGCCACCCCCCAAGGGACAACTAGCACCACTGAGCCTGTGACAGACCTTGTGGTGAGTCCACAGCTGCTGCAAATTGCCAGCAATTATTCCTATATAAGAAATGCTTGCACCATCCACCTGCACCATCTCTGGGGGAAGAATGGTGGAAGTGCCCCAGATGCACAGACACATGACAGAAAGTCAATCCTTTCCTGCCAGAGGTTTTCAGCCCTATGTTAGAAAGACACTGAAATTGGAGAGCAAAGGAATCATGTAGCCCTTGGGTGGGGTCTGTTCATTCACAACAATAAGCTCCATGGACAAGCTCTGCTTGTGCTCAGGATGTCACTGTTGGTTTTTCTTCCTGTTCACTTGACAGTTACCAGCTTATTACAGCTCACCACTCCCACAGGGAACTGGCCACTGTTTCTGCACCTGCTTTAAGAGTGCAGGTGGAGGGAAAAGGGGCACTGAGGCCTGGAAAGAAGTGTGACAGCTCAGTGAACCTGAGTTCCTGCTCTTTCCATTCAACCTCAGGGACCATCACTGGTAAAATTTACACCCAAAGATTCCCCTTTGTCCTGAGTTCCCGGGCCATGAATCTCAGCTCTGCTGGAGTTAGGCAATGCCCACCCCACCGGGCTCCCCAGAGGCTTACCCAGCACTGTGAGGTTCAGCTGACCTTCCCGGTTGCCGGTTGGGAAAGTGGCAAACTCACAGATGTAGACGCCCTCGTCGTCCAGCTCCAGGCGCGAGAGCTGGATGGTGCCATCCTTGAAGGAAGGGTTGCGGAAGGTCACCCGCTCCTTGTAGGGAGACAGGATGGACACGCCCATGGCAGGGTTGTAGATGGCCACATTCTGCTTGGTGCCGTTGGTGGCCTTCTGCCACGTCACCTGCGTGATCTTCACATTGGGCAGAGGGTTGGTGAAGCTGCAGTGCAGGACCACGTCTGTCCCGATGAACCCTGACACAGTGTCATTGACCAGCACAGTCTGAGCCTGCAGCCCTGCAGGGAGATGGAACACAGGGGTATGTGTGTGCTGCCCAGAGAGAGGACAGAAACAATGAGGTTATTGCACATCAGGCTCCTGAACTCCTTTATTTATTCCATTTCCCTCTTCTTAGCACGGCTGACACAAGAAGAGTCTGTGGCTCTCAGTACCTTTGGCATCCACCTGGAGCTGCATTCCTGTTCATAAACACCTTCCTCCCCACAATCCTTCACCACAACCAGCCAACCATGGGCTCAGGATCACCAGAAGTTTGGATCAGTAATCCTTTCCCTCCTTTTGTCTTCAACCCTGGGTGACACTCGATCAGTTATGGTAAATATGCAGGGCATGCATATCTGGAGGCATGTTAAAGGCCTGATGTTTATCAGCTCAGCACATCCTGACATATGTTATCACACACTCACACATGCATTTAATCCCACTGGAACTGCATCAGTAATTAAAGAAGCTGCAAAGACTCAGCCCTCATTTCAGGGCAGCAACAATTCCCAGCTAAAAATCTCTTTGCAGCACTGCCTGTCCACCTTGCACCATCACCTGCACCATCTGATCGTTCCTGTGGCCTTTCTTTGACCCCAAAGTGGCTGGATTTAGGAACCTTCCATCTTGATTCTGTGCAGTAAAGATGAAAGGTGCTTGGGGAAAGTGGTGACTGGAGCTTATGACAGTTCTTCTGTCTCAATTGATTCCTCCCCTGACAGATGGAGAAAAATGTCTCCCACCACACTGACCCTGAAATTCATCTTTGCTGCCACTGTGTCTTTCTCTAATCTGTATGTTTAGAGATAATACTCTGGTAATTATACAGCCAGTATTTATATTATAAATACAATAGAGAAGCAAAGTGGTAAGAACAAGAAAAGCGAGTTTTGCTCCCTGCTTCTGGCAGAATCTGGAATTGGATTTATTCTGGGAGCCTGAGAGTAAAGGAAAGAAAGGATAATAAAAAGAGAAAGATGTTGGGTGAGGAACATGAAGGGGGAATGAAAGAGAGGCTGGGGAAAGAAAAATGCAAGTAAGAGAAAGAAGACAACATCTTCTAACTGAAATGTCACCCTACCCTGCTGCTCCAGGGCATGAATGGGCTCCCTGAGAAGGCCAGAATGAGCTCCCAGTGTCAGTCCCCACAGATCCCTGGCAGATGTACCTGGGACTCCTCCATGGGAACCTCAGCAAGACTCTCCCTCCTGCAGTTTCACACACACACAAGTGTAGGCAGAGAGAAGCCTTCTCACCCACAAACCTCAGGCTCCACGTTCCCCCTCACTCCATGCCTGCTGCCCTCAGCCTTATCCCAATCCCCACATCTCATCCACACCTCTTCTCCCTCCCCCTCTCCTTCCTGTGACCCCAGGACAAGCCTCCACAGCCCAGCCCAGCCATGAGACGCCACCAGCTGACCACAGCCACCAGCAGTTCCGCCCGAAACTGGGGCTCCAGAGCTTTGTGTGGACTTGCCCCTTCCCTGAGCCAAGCCCTGGTGTGCCCCACAGCCCAGAACCACAGCTGGGTGCTGAGGAATGTTCTCCAGAGCTGCTCACAGCCACAGCAAAGCGCTGGTGCCCTCCTGTGCCTGCGTGCACGAAGCCAGTGTGTCCTCTGAGGCTCAGCCCAGCTGGCAGGGTGCTCCTCTCCCCTCCCAGCATAGCCAGGGACATTTTTGCCATGGTTTTCCCTCCAGAAACCAGAGGGGAGGGATGCTTCTGCTCTGAAAAAGTCACATCTGGACTGTGTTTCTCCACTGGAGGATGTGCCAGCAGCAGGACACAAGGAAGGACTCCTCTGACACCAGTGCCCTGTGGGACCCTGTGCCCACAACGTCCCTCCTGATGAAATGAGGGCTGGGGTTGGATGATTCCATGCTGGGATTTGAGGAAAGAACAGGTGGATGGGGAGGGGGCAGGTGACTCCAACATGCCTTGCAGCACATGCTGCTCCTCCTCCCCCGGAGGTGAGTGAGCCTCTTCAAGCATTGCCCACGGTGTGGAGGTGAGGAACAGCTCTGCCAAGCAGCCTGAAGGACTTCAGAACCTCCCAGAGCATGTGGGAGCTTGCAGGGGAGCAATTCCAGCACGTAGCCAGGGCCTTGGGAACAGCCTGGCACCCTCCCCAGCACTGCCTGCTGCAGGGGAGCTCAGCTCTCCCTCCTGCCCCCAGGGCTGGGGGACAGAGAGTTCATCAGCACCTCTTCATGAAGGGCTCATGTCCCCCCCGAGCCTGCCAGGACTGGGGTGATGGCACAGCTGGCTCTGCTCCCACACAAGCTCCCTGACCCCCCACAGGCTTCAGCAGGTCCCTTTGAACCAGGATTTCCACATCCCAATAAAGAGGCTGCACTCAGGAAGTCAAGGCTCAGAGTCTCCTCGAGGTGCCAGAAGAGCAAGAGATGAGCCAAGCTGCAGAGAGGAGAGGATGGAAAGCCACCAGCTTCTCCTTGGGGTCACCCTTGCAGGGCAGACAGTCTGTCTCTCCCTCTTGGGACATCTCATTCCACCTGAGCTGTGCCCCTTAAACAAAGGTACAGCCAAGCCTAGCAGGGAGTGTGATACACAGCACAGGAAGATCATCCACACCCTCCCTTCAGTCACTGCCATGACCTTCCTTTACTGTGATTTCCCTGCAAATTAATGAACTGACCCTTTTAAAAATCAAGTGATTTTTCTTGACCCTGAGTGGTAGCACCAATGCCCAGTTCCACCCTCCCCCTGCCATGGGATCCAGGCAGCAGTGCAGACTGGACTTGGACAGAAACTGGAGGAGGAAAAGTGGACTCTGGAGCTCATCCTGAACCAGACCCCAGAATGGTCCTGCAGAACCCTCTCCAAGTGCAAAGAGCCAAACTTTTGGCCAGGGAAAATGCTGTGCCAGTTGAGTGAGAACTGTTTGCCAACAACCAAATGCTGCCAAGGCTGGGATTCAGGCCCTTACATGTACCAGCTTTAACAAAAACACATTCCAAACTTTCTCGAGGCTTCAGGGGAAAAGGAGAAAAAAAAATACACCCAACAGAAGAAATAACAAAACAAACAAAAAATACCCTGAAAAATGCCAAACACTGCACGGAAATCGTGTTTCCTTTCCAGGTGGCTGAATAACTCATGGCTCTTTTGCAAGACAGGATGAACTCTTTATGTTCCACTCATCCAAGCCTGTCACCAGGAAAATAAAGCACCCTTTCTGCTCCCTCCCGTGGCAGAAGCAGCTTCACCTCAACAGCACTGCTGAGGAAGGGAACAGATGGAGGAAAGGGGTTTTTTCAAGTTGCTGGATCAGCTTCCCATGTCCCCCATCCTAAATCAGAAACCAGAGGGCAAACTCAGAGTGCTGCCATCTCTTGGGAACACTTGTTTGCACGGTGCCAGGGCTGGGGTGGTGGGTCTGCCCTTGCCACTCAATAATTCATCAGGAAAAACACCCAGATAATTGATGGCAATGAGCAGGCAAGGCTGGGAGAGGAGGGGAAACTAAAATCACTAATCAGCCTCTGGAGAGGTCGGAGCACATTGAACTGGATGTGTGTGTGTGTGTTTGTGTGTGCAGTGCTGGGATTCACCTCGTTTCTTCTTTGCTGAACGATCTGTGTGGTTGGAGCAGCAGAGAAAGGGTTTGGGATGCATCCTGCCCTTGGCACGTCCTGTGCCAGGTCTCCCAGTGCCCACCAATCCACGCTGGCACCTCCCAGGGGCAGCCAGCACACGAGGAAGGATTAGCTGTATGGGTTGCAGCTTGCAGAGCTGCAGTTTTATTCATTAGTTTTCATGGTGTTATTTTTTGTCAAGGACCAAAAAGGCCCAGCTGTGTGCCAAAGACATGTTGGTGCCAAGGCCTCATTAGAGGAGACCTCTGAGATCCTCCTCCTCCACCTTGGCCTCTGAAGTGGTTTGTGCTGATGCCTTTCCCCACGATCCCAAACCCAGATATTTCACCAGGTCGAGCAAGGCCTTGGGGGCACCATGGAGAGCTGGGGGTGCCCTGGGGCACAGACAGTGGGCTGGGAAGGAAGGTCTGGACTCCCTTGGTGTGAGGGACACTGGGGAGGGACCAGACCAAGTGGCAGGTGGTGGCCCTTGAACCTGAAAACTGTTTCTCCCAAGAGCCCAGGAGGTGCTGGTACATCGAGGCTCCCACACTTGCAAATCTGGTTCTTGCTCCCCCATATAGAAAGCTCTGGAAACGATCCCCAGGCACTTGTGAGCTCTGTCACAATCCATTCAATGCCTCTTTGTTAACAATGCTGTGAACTCCACGCTGCTTTGCACAACTTTGCCTCTGCTGAGCCTCTCACCAATTTCTCTCCCTGCTGTTCCCTGATACTCATCTGCCCCCCAGGGCACTGAAACAGCCCTTGGCAGAAGTGTGATGAGCCACCCTTTGGTGTGGCAATAGCATGACTGATGCAAATGTCAGAGGAATCACTCCTGATGGTCTTTGCATCACTCAGAACTAAACTGAAGGGTCACAGCAACCAGATCTTAGTGACAGACAAACCAGTGCATCACATTTCAACCTGCAAAGATCCTACAAAAAGCCCCTGATTTTGAGACAGCACCTTGGCCATGGTCTATAATGTCCCATACATGGTCCCTAAGCCTCACAGACACTACAAACAGATGTCCAAGAATTTTCTGTGAGGGGGAAAAGGGGATGGAACAGGAGCTCAAAACTTTCCGCTTGGTGACACTTATAAATTTCTCTCCTGGTATTCTGGGCTCATCTTTCAAGTCTTCTCTATTTTTAAGTGGAAAACAAGGTCTGAAACACCCCACCTGCTGCTTCCAACAGCCCAAAGGAACGCCACAGGTGCGTCAGGCAGGGTGGGAAATGGGAAAGAAGCTCCTCGATCCCAGCAGGGGAATTTCAGGTGGCAAGAAGCAAAGGTGTGAGGTGGCACTTGGCCAAGAAGTTGGGGTTAGTACCTTTCCTCTTGCCAGGGAGACTTTGTATTGATTGCCAGGCATTTAAATCAGGACTCTGCTGCTCTTCCAAGAGCACAGTGCCTGCCTCACCCTGCTCAGGCAATGGCTTGAAGCCCACTGCAATGAAGGAGTGGTCTCCAGTGAGTCACCACCATGAACTAACTTCCTGTGGCATCAGAGTTTCACTGGAGGTCTCTCTGTCATCCACTGATTCAGTTCTGCCCCATTTAAATGTGGAGCTTGAGCACCACAGAGATTAAAAGACTTTAGAATTTCCAGCACAGAGGGAGGGGGCCTTAGAAGGGAGATGAGAGAGAAAAGAGATGTGGCAAGATTACAGCTCAGGTGACACAGCTGCACCTGAAAGATAACGGTGTGATGGGATGGGGGCACCCCAGGAGAAACTGCATGGCCAAACATCCCCTCCCCAGCTGGGAGCTTCTTGGGATCTGGGGGCTGTATGGGATCTGGGAGCTGTATGGGATCTGGGGGCTGTATGGGATCTGGGGGCTGTATGGGATCTGGGAGCTGTATGGGATCTGGGGACTGCTTGGGATCTGGGAGCTGTATGGGATCTGGGGGCTGCATGGGATCTGGGGGCTGTATGGGATCTGGGAGCTGCTTGGGATCTGGGGGATGTATGGGATCTGGGGACTGCTTGGGATCTGGGGGCTGTATGGGATCTGGGGACTGCTTGGGATCTGGGGGCTGCTTGGGATCTGGGAACTGTAAGGGATCTGGGAACTGTATGGAATTCAGGAGCTGCATGGGATGCAAACGGGAAATGGCAGAGCATACAATGGCCTGGGCTGGCTCTCAGCCAAATCCCTCTTCAATAAGAAAAGAATGGCCTTGGCTTTGGTTTGCAAATGGGAAACACGGGGCCCTTCCCTCCAGGTCCCTGGTTCATCCCCAGGGCCGGCACACGGCAGGGGCAGCAGAGATGTTGTGACCAGTCAGTGACTGCACTGAGTGAGCTCTCCAGCCCTGCCCTGGCTGCCCAGGTGTTTGGGACAGACCAGGGCTGCCTCCTCCTGCCTGTGCAGTGTTTCCTCCTCGGATAAGTAGAGCACAAAGCAGCCTCGGGATCCACTTGAGTGAAAGCTCCTTCCCAAAGGGAGCATCCATTGATGCTCCACTTGTTCTCTGTTACAGTTTGGGAGGTCTATCCATTGAGCCACCATTGGGACTCCCACAGAGGCCCTAAGCAAGGCCAGGTTTGTCCCAGGTGTTCCTCACAGAAACAGATGAAAGGAAAGCAGATACCAGAGTGTGATGGGCCACAGATTGAAGGGACAGTGACAAGCAGAGATGAACACCAGACCTGACCATGAGTTCTTGCTGTCTGTGCTTCAGCCTTGCAAACAGCCTCAGCCTTTCGGTTCTCCAGCAAAAGGGGAGAAACCAGAGGAGTGGGATGGGAACAAGTGCGTGCCTTTGCTCCCAGCTCTCCCTCTCTGCCATACCCACCCTGGCTTCACACAGCTGCTTGGCTTCCCCCCAGCCAAGGGGAGGGGACACATGCCCCATGGCAAAAGCAGGGAGGCTGGCAGAGCAGGGCTGCTGCAGGAAGAGCTGACACAGCACTGGGAAAGGCCTTCCTGCAATAAAGCTCTGAAAGCCCATGCTCAGCAAACAGCACAAAGGTGCCGTCCCGGAGAGCATCGGATCCCGTCCTGCCCCGCGGCACAGCAGCGAAGCCTGGGCACAGCTGCCAGTTCCCACACACCTGGGCAGCAACCCAGCCTGCCCTGTGCCTCCAGCTCACTGCTCCACCTTCCCCTGCACCTCTCTGCACCCCCTGCCCCTCCACTCTCTGCACCCCCTGCCCCTCCACTCTCTGCACCCCCTGCACCTCCACTCTCTGCACCCCCTGCCCCTCCACTCTCTGCACCCACTGCACCCCCTGCCCCTCCACTCACTGCACCCCCTGCCCTTCCACTCTCTGCACCCCCTGCCCCTCCACTCTCTGCACCCCCTGCCCCTCCACTCACAGCACCCACTGCACCCCCTGCCCCTCCACTCACTGCACCCACTGCCCCTCCACTCTCTGCACCCCCTGCCCCTCCACTCACTGCACCCCCTTCCCCTCCACTCACTGCACCCCCTGCCCCTCCACTCACTGCACCCCCTGCCCCTCCCTGCTGCCTTTCCCCGCAGGGCCTTTGGACTGGACTTTGCTCCAGCTCCTTCCTCAGCTCTTTTCCCACTGTGTTTTTACCCACTCCTGCCCAGTGCCTGCGTTCACAACTCTGCTCTCCTTCCTCCAGTGGCCTTGTGCCAACTTCTTACAGCTAAGTCACATCTCCTTCTGCCCTGTCTCCACAAGCAGGGACAGGATTGCCTGTCCACCTGCTCAACAGTGCTTGTTCTTTTGACTTGCTACCCTTCCATTTTAGCCTTACAAGTTTTCCCATCCATCTTCTGTCTCCTCAACATCATCACCACATCCCAGGCCACTCACTTGCCTCTTCCCATTCCCAGCCACTAGTTCCTCTGGATAGGCACCAGTGAGGATGTCAGCATCATAATTCTGCACTGGGAAAAGTGGGAATCTGGTCAGGCAAGGACAAAGACCAAAACCACCCAAGACCCTTCTCTCCAGTCACCTCATTCCCTGCCAGCAAGGGAAAAACCAAAGTGTTTTTGCTTACCAAGTCTGACCTGCAAGCAAAGAGAAGACTGAGAAAGGGGACCACATGCAGAGCCAGGGCTTATTTGGTGGTTGGGTGGGGAAGAACAGTGCAGCTGGAAAATCAAGTGTGGAGGAGGGGAAAGAAGCTGGAGCCCTGAGCAGAGGGATGTTAATTAAGCTGAGACTGTCCCGAGACTTTATCTCGATGGGCTCAGTCCCCAAATGTACATGAGGGTTTTCTCTGCACTGCCTCTTTCTTGGGCTTTTTTTGAGCCTTGGACATTGCTCAAGGAGTTTTGGTCCAATGCTCAATACCCTGTTAGAGCTCTCCAGGTGCTGAGGAGGAGGGATTGAATGAGCAGCTCTGAAGAGGGGATCAAGATAGTAATCCAGAGAGAGCCTCATTTCCGAAATGAAGCAACTCGAGACACAAGAGATTCAATGAAAACAAAAATAAACTCGATGGCACAGAAAAAAGAGCCCAGCAGCTCCTTCCTTCCTTCCCTGCCTGGGCTGAGGGCTCAGAGCTGGGGCAGGAATCAGGGAACTCTCCTGGATGGATCAGGGCTGACTCACTCCCCCACAATGGGAAGGCGACAAAGCCGAAACTCTGCTGACTCAGGCGTGACTTCAGCCAGGGCAAGTGAGACCTCAGGGCACTGCCCCAGCACCCAGTTCCCTCTGCCCCGTGCCAATCAAGCCTCCTCTATCAGACGGGAGATGCCAGGCCACAGGAAATTACCAAAGGATACAAACCCTGCTCTTGTGTCCAAAACATGGTGAAAAACACATCCCTGCCAAACCACGCTGGTGTTGGGCAGGCCTGTAATTCTCATGGAGAAGATCAAAACTTCTCCTTTCCTACAGTTCAAATGCATGTTCACAGTCACAGCTTTCTCTCTGTGGCTTTGCTTTCCTTTTGTCTCTCCTCCCATTATCTTTCAGGATACGAATATTGCTGGTATTTCACTACCTTCCTGAAGTTAAAAAGAAATGTTTTCTCCTATCACAAGTGGGAATGCCACGTTCTGTTCTTCTGTAACTTGCTCCAAGACAGAAACAGCCGAGATTTTTTGTAACCAGAAAAATGTGATGTGTGTTCTGGTGGCTGACAACGAAGGGAAAAATCTTTGCAAACAACACAAATGCAAACATGGCCCCAAGAGATGCAGTGGACAGACCCCCTTGGCTGCCTGACTGCCTGGGATCCCTCTTTTAATGTGTTTTATCTTGCCCCAGAGATATCTCTGCAGGCAGTGGAGGAGCCTCAGACCTCCCAACCTTCTCTGGGTTGTTTAAGGATTCCTGCCCATGAACAACAGCCCATAAAGGACAGTGAGCACAAACACACCGACATTCAGTGCCCTGCCTGATTTCCAACCTGCTGCTGCTCAGCTTCCTTATCACCAAGTCCCTGTGCAAGGAACTAATTCCACAAATTTCACCTCTTCCCGGATTTATGAACTCCACAGTGCAGAGGCAGATGCAGCTTCAGCCCTACCTGGGCCCCATCTGTAGGAATAACTCTGCATATTTATGGAAAGCTTTGCATCTTCAAAAGGCTTTTCAAACAGTAACTAATTAATCCTCCAACACCCTGAGAGGCAGGAAGGCATTATTGCCCCTGCTTTCAGGGATGGGGAAATCAGAGCTGCTGAATGACAAAGAGATGTGCCCAAGGCCACCCGGGCAAGCACTGGCAATCTCCCCTGGATGGCTTGGTTAGATGTGGGATCTGCATATTATGGTGGCAATTCTCACCCAGGGAAGCAGGATGGAGGCATTTCTGGGAAGGCCCCACAGCCCCACCCACCACTCATGCAAATGAAAGTCACCCTCATTTTCATGGCTGAGGAAACCGAGGGAGATGAAGTGGAAAACCTATTTTATCCACAGAGCCTGGAAGCAAACCTCAACATTACCCAGTCAACAGCTGAAGGTTCCCAAAACGTGCCTTCTGTTTGTCTCTACAACGAGGAAATTGGTTGCAACCAAATCTATGACATTGTGCATTAAGAACATGCCAGAAAATAGGAGAGATGAGGCTCAGAGTGAGTGTCCCATTCACCCTGTGAGCAAAGTCAGCTCCACATTTCTGAGAATACTCCACATACTGAAAAAGAGTAGGTTGAGATTAGACTTTTAGGAAGAAATTCTTTACTATGAGGATGGTGAGGCACTGGCACAGATTTCCCAGAGAAGTTGTGGATGCCCCGTCTCTGGAAGTGTCCAAGGCCAGGTTGGATGTAGCTCTGAACATCCAGGTCCAGTGGAAGGAATGAGATGACCTTTAAGGTCCTTCCAATCCAAACCATTCAGTGATTCTGATTTCCAGTCCCTGCTGCCCCAGGGAGCTGCCATGCTCTCCAGGTTTGCTTCATCTCTCTCTCTTGCCACATCAGGGGCTGCTGTGATCCTTCTTACCCAGGTTTAGAGCTGGCAGAGCCCACTACACCTCAGCAGCCATGGGAGAGACCTGGGCAGGACAGGTTTGGGCTCAGGGGGTCCCTGTGTCTCCAGACCTCACAGGAGATGGGGAGCTGAGCAGAGGGTGGCTGGCAGAAGGATGCCCAGGCCGGGTGGAGATGCAGCTCCCATATCTGTGAAGGTCACAACCTCCATCCAGGCTGTCTGGGGAATGTTTTCTGAGCTCCAAAAGGGCTTACAGGGGGCCTGCTGAGCTTCTAAGACCCAGGACTGTAAACAAGTGACAAGACCACCCATTAAAGGCAACCTGTGCTGGCCCCAATCACAGAACCTGAGGTGGGGGGAAGGCAGGGAGGGTCAGAGCCCAGCAGGGAGACCTCCCACCCGGGGTCATGCTCCCTGCTTGCCCTGCTGGCCACAGCTCTGGCATTCTTGGGACAGTGGCTTTGCTTTCCTGGGAGACCAACACTGCCAGGCCCACTCTTGGCTGCCCAGAAAGGTGAGGGCAGACAGCAAGGGCTGAGGGCACTGCAGACACAGGCAGCATTCAGCCCAGAGCACAGTCTGGAGGGGCAGGAGTCCAAGGGCACTTCTGGGGGAAAAAAAAAGATGATTTGTCCTGCTTTGGTTTACAAAAAACAGGGGCACATCACATTTCACTCTGGACACCTCTCAGTGGGAGCACTGCTCTCCCAGGTGGGGCAAACAGGGGGAACTGGTGGTCAGGACTCAAGAGTAGGACATCCTTAGGGATTGCAGTCCAATGAGATGGACTTCCAGGAAGAGAAACTAAGGGTTTCTCCATATCTTATTATCTCCTTCTCAAACAAAGTGAGCTTTGTGCTTCCAGGTAGCCCCAGGGAGGAGCTGGGTTGGGATAGAACACTCAGGGGAACTTGATGACAAATGTCACTCGGGGGTGGAGTGACACCCTGAGCTGAGTGACTCACCCAACCTCTTATGCCCAAGTACAAAGGTGTTCCCTTCAGACACAACCACCTGCACTGGGTGCTGCTGTTTGGGCTGGTTTGGGGCCTCTCTCAGCATGTTTCAGTTTTATCCCAAATCTGGGGGTGCCTGAGCACCTGTTGGGGTACCAACAGCTCTGACAGGAGATGGAGGTGGCTCTGAGCCCCATGGCAAACCTCAGCCACATATCTGCTCTAGACTTACTGTTCCCCAAGCCCTGACTCTTGAGAGACAAGCCAGAACCAAAGAGCAATCAGTTCCCCACAAAGATCTATGAGCAGCCAACAGGATGGAGCCAGCCAAGAGCCAACACCCCATTTCCAGCCTCGAGCCCCAGAGGGTGAGGGTTAAACAGCTCAGTTGGCCTCAACTGACATATTTCATTGCCTTTCATAGTTACTTCATTGACTTTGTTAAACTGCATCAGCACCAGGCCCCTGTTTCCTTCTTGGGAGCCACGTTCCACAGGATGTGGATGCTCAGCAGGGCAGATGGATTTTCCTGAGCCACTGGGCAGAGCTGCAGTGAATCATCCTGGTCTTCAAAGAGCAGGAGGTCAGCTGCTGTCTGGGGACTCCTGTGTGCTTTGTCCCAGCTCAAACTGGGCACTGATGGAGTTGCCACAAAAATGGAAAGCATGTGAGGAAAAATCACTGGAGCCAGTGGAAAAACTTCCAGCACAGCATATTTTTCTGATGGAAAGTGCCATTTAGTCCAAGCCAAAACTCTCCACTGGAACGTGCTGATTTTGGTAAAATTCAATGAAAAAAAAAACAACAAAATAGAAAAAGCCTTTTGATAAGGTTGGGATGACTTTTGCTTTTGGACCCTCATTTCTTTGAAGTGGTACGTGGTAAAACACTAACCAGAACTGCAGCCAGAATGGAATGTTTTGGCTGTCCCACAATGGGACATTTTTCCTCTGAAATCTCATTTCTGTGGCAATTTTTCAAACGATGGTTTCAAAGCAGAAGGAAAACTCCCTCTGAAACACCCAACAACTGCCCATCCTGCGTTTAGTCATCCCCACACCAACCTTCCCAACAGCCAGGGAGGAAGCACCTCCCTGTGAATCTCCCCACCTTTATCTTCCACAGCCCCCTCTGGGCTCTGTTCCATCTGGATTCACTCTCTCCTGGGTCTCAGCCCACCCTGGTCAGGAGTTTTCTGGAGGTCTGGGCCACCTCCCCAGGCTGTGTGGGTCCTCAGCACCTCTCCCTCCACTCCCTGTCTCTTCCTCCTTCCTGACAGACGGATTTGCTCCCACCCTCCACCTGCCTGGAGTGCCCACCTCCTCCTCCTCCTCCTCCTTCTGCTGTTTGTGTCTTGCCACTCGCTGACAACTACATGGGAGGCTATTTAAGAGAACTTATGTTCTTTTCAGACAGGGGGGAATAAAGAGGGAGAGAGAGAACACAAAGCAGACTATTACATTTTTTAGCAGACACGACAATATGGACACAGTTCCCGAGGAACAATTACATATTTAAGACACACTTTGCCACAGAAGGTGTCAGCCAAGGAGGAAGAGCAAGGAATCTAAAGGGTCCTCCGGGTTTCTGGGAGAATTTTTGTCTTGGAAAAGCTGGAAACAACTGGGCAAGATCTCTCAGCACCTGGCTGTGCAGTCAGGAGGCTCAGTGCTTGTTCTCCAAGGGGTTGGGGAGAGCTGGGAGCTCCTCACAGCAGCACCCCAGGTCCCTCAACACAGCACCCACCTGCCTGCTGCTCCCTTGGGGGCTGGAGCCAGGGTGGATCCTCCCCCAGCTCCCACAGAGGCAGCCACAGAGTGCCAGTAGATGGGGGAAATGGCTCTGGGGGCACAATTCTGGAGGCAGAGCTGGGAGACCTCCAGGTGAGATGTGATGGGCTTTTCCCAGAGAGCTTGTAGACTCCCCACCCCTGGAAGTGCTCAAGGCCAGGCTGGGCAGGGCTTGGAGCAACCTCGTCTAGTGGAAGGTGTCCCTGTCCAGGACAGGAGGTTGGACTAAATGGTCTTTTATGTCCAACCCAAACCATTGACTTTCTTAACCTACCACACCATGTCCCAGCTGGGGACCAGCACACCCAAGGAACAAAGGAGGGACTGTGCAGAATGAATCCCTGGGAGACAAAACCACCTCCCCCACTGTCCTGATGCTCCACAGAAGGATGGGACAAGCCAGGCCATGGCTCTCCTTGGTGCTTCACCACCTCTGGGCTTGGCAGCTGGGCCTGGACTGTTCCCAAGCTGCACAGCAGCTCCAGTGTCCCCATCTGCCACCCCTAGAACAGCCACTGCTTGAACCAACAGCTGTCCAGAAACGTCTTTACTTGTTGCTTAGGTAGCAAGGGGACAGATATAGCCCAGCTGGATGCTTGACTACCTAAGATGGATGGAAGGATATAAATAGCTAAAAGCAGGAGAAAAGAGGACAAAAAGTCCCATTTCCAGCTTGGTAAAAAATGACCAGAATAGAGTGGAGAGAGACTTCCAGAAATAACCACATGGGTATTAAATGAATGGAAAAGAAATTAAAAGAAAAGAGAAACCAGGGAAAAAGATTAAAGGGAGCTTCTTGACTTGTTTGAACAGCACATTTCTCATCATGGAAAAAAGGTTAATGTCACCTGGATGCCACAAACCATGACTGCTGGTAAGGTACCAGATACTTCAGTGTGAGGAGTGACAAGCAGGCAGGGGAAAAGAAAGATAAATACGTAGATAAATGTCATTAACTCCTGTTAGTGCAGGATTTAGAGAGTTCAAAGGCTCAATCCTCAGCTAAGGGTAGAGGTCTCATCGACTGTGTCTGTAGGAACTCTGAGAGGAGGCAGTTAAGTAAACCAAAAGTTTCTCCTTGAAAGGGGGAAGGCACCAGACTGGAAAATCTCGTGTTTCTGAGGCTGTCACAACACCAGATCTGTGACAGTCACAAGGAACTCTGAACAGATCAATAGTTGGAGAGCAGATCCATCCAAGAATGCAAAGTGATGAGTTCTGCATCTGAAGTCAACCTGTGCCCCAACCCAGCAAAACAGGGGCAGAGAGAGGGAGGAAACAGAGCACAGAGGACAAGAATGATGTGCCCCAAAGGGAAGTGAAGAGCCTTCATTTAGGGGAGAGACACACCTTCCTCAGGAGAGATCCCATCACAAAGGAGTAACACCCCGGAAAAGGAAAATAACAGGCCCTTTGTGGGGTGCAGAGCCAGCTGAGAGGACACCCAGTGTGCTCCCCAAGGCTTCTCCCAACCCTGGGGGCTACACAAGCTCAACAGGCACCAAGGAAAGGACCGGCATTTTTGACTGTGATGTCCTCGAGCGAAGGACTCAGACAGGGAAGCAACAGGAAGCCCAAAAGGAAGAGGAAGTTTACAGTTGTCCTTAGAAAAGTGAACGTGGCCTTTCTTCTCAGAGCTTCCATATCCCTTGGGAAAGTATAACAACTTCTGTGCAAGTCTGCACAGCGTCCTCTGGGAGCTGGAACCTCAGGCCTGACAACTCAGTGGCATAGTGTGAATCCAAAGTAATTGCACTGTTTGCTCTGGGAATACTCCAGACACACTTGGCACAACAGAGAAACAGACTCAAAATTCTCCTGTTGCAGGATCTACAAACCCTCTGCTCTTTCACATCTCTAGGATGTGCTTTTTCTCTTCTCCTTTGCCTTCTTTCTTTCCATTCCACTGGTTTTAGGAAAAAGTATTTGAGTTTCTGCCTTCACTCTCTCACAATGTAATGAAATCTTTGTCTCCTCCAAACCTGCCTTGCAGTGCAGGGGTTCTCTGGAGCAGACAGTGAGCTAAGGGTCCCTTGGGCAGGAAGACAAATTATCTGCAGGCAGCTGTTTGGGCTGCAGGGTTAAGCCTTTTTAATTACCTGTAAGCAGAGCACCAGCCAAAGAATGGGCAGTGTGTAAAGCAAGCCCTGCTGTCCCAGAGGGGCTGGGATGGCTCACCCAGCCTGATCCTCTGCTAGATTAAATTCTTCTGCAGAGCTGGCCCAGGGTTTTATGGCAATGGGGAGAACTTTCCTGCACCTCAGAGTCCAGTGCTTGCTTTGGGGCAATGTCTGTGATCCCAGAGCAGTGAACAGCAAACCTCCCACCTGGATCACAACACACCCTGCAAAATCCAGGGAGCCACAACTCCAGCAGGGTTTGAAGTTGGTGCTTTCCCATCCCTGACACCGCAGAGAGGCAGATTTCTGGTCTCTGTCTGTCCCCATCCTACCCCACCCTACCCAACTCCCAGGAGATCCCCACGGTCTGTGGTCCCCTCATATCCCTGCCATCTTCCTCACATGTCCCCAGAGTGAAAGAAAATGGTGTTTGGGTGTGTTTATATGTGGGCAGAGGGAAGGGAAGGCACAGATCTTTCCCAGGAGACTAAGATGCTGAACAGCAACTCTTGGCAGTGCAGGGATGGCCACTCACCTGCCAGCTGGGCCACCCTGGCCCTGTGTGGAGTCACCTGAGGCTATGACAGGGCTCCCCACCACGAGCTCCAATAGCCCAGTGGCAAGCTGAGCCTCTGCCAAAATCCCTGCATGTGCTTGACTCCCCTCTGCTCTCCCTCTGCCTCCTTCCCAAACAGTTCAAGGCAATCCAGGGAATTCTGTCCCCTCCCAGCTGGCCATGGCTCTGCTGCTGTGAGGCCACCATGCTTTCCTGACTCCTTGCCTCCTTCCCCTCTCCCTCTGTGCCTGCAGGAGCCAGGAGAGCCCCAGCCTTGCTCCCACGGGACTCAGGCTCCCCAGTTCTCCCGTTTCCATGTGGGAAGCCGCGCCCTGACCTCTTCCAGCTCCGACTTGCTGGTCCCAATCTGTCAGATTTTGGGGAGGACATGCTGGGACCTGCTGCCTCCTCCCTGGCCCTTTGAAAGCAGACACGTAGGCACAGCTGCTCCCCACAGCACCCAGCACCCAGCCCTCAGCACCCAGCACCCAGCCCTCAGCACCCAGCCCTCAGCACCCAGCCCTCAGCACCCAGCACCCAGCCCTCAGCACCCAGCACCCAGCCCTCAGCACCCAGCCCTCAGCACCCAGCCCTCAGCACCCAGCACCCAGCCCTCAGCACCCAGCACCCAGCCCTCAGCACCCAGCACCCAGCCCTCAGCACCCAGCCCTCAGCACCCAGCCCTCAGCACCCAGCACCCAGCCCTCAGCACCCAGCACCCAGCCCTCAGCACCCAGCCCTCAGCACCCAGCACCCAGCCCTCAGCACCCAGCCCTCAGCACCCAGCACCCAGCCCTCAGCACCCAGCACCCAGCCCTCAGCACCCAGCCCTCAGCACCCAGCACCCAGCCCTCAGCACCCAGCCCCCAGCACCCAGCCCTCAGCACCCAGCACCCAGCCCCCAGCCCTCAGCACCCAGCACCCAGTCCACAGTCCCTGGGCTGCAGGAACCACAGACCCAGGAGTCACCTGCCCTCAGCACCAACAGCCTCTGAATGTCCCTGTGCCCCTTCCCCAAGGGACACACCCAGGACACCAAACCTCCCAACAACCAGCACAAACTCTGGGTTAATCTTCTGTGGCAGGTTCTGGGAGCAGGACCTCGGACCCTTGGAGATGGGAGGCCTTTCTGCAGCCCAGTGGGAGAAGGGGGAAGGAGAGAAGGCACAGGGATGTCTCGTGCCACAGCAGACAACCAGATCAGGAGCTCCTTGCAGAGCCAACCCCAGCTCAGAGGGCTCTGCTGTGCTTCAGCCTCAGCTCCCCAGGAGTCTTCCTCTCAGCACCTACTCATCCAGCCTTTCTCAGAGACCCTTTGTCCTCCTCAGCCCCCTTCAGCTGCTCTCCCCCTGCCAGTGCCTCCCCAGGGGGAAGGGGTGAGGGTGAGCTGGGCAGAAGGAGCCACCTGACGAGCAGGGCACAGAGCAGGGTGTGTGCAGAAAGAACATTCCAGCAAGAGGAAACACATGCTGCAAATCCATGTACACACAGCACTTCCAGGGCTTGGCACAAACGCTGCTCTGCTTCCACAGCCTGGCTCAGATCCCCCACAAAGGGCATTTTCTCAGCCAGAGAGGCTCTGGAGACTGCCACAACCAACCTGGGAGGATGAGCACATGGCACCCAGCCTGCCCCCACCACTGCCTCTCACCCCCCTCAGCAGAGCAGAGGCCAGCGAGACACGATGTGTAATTAGGTTAATGAGCTAAGCACGGATTTTAATTGGGATTCCCTGATTTACTGGTCTGTCTCCTCCCTTTGTTTTACTGCTGGTGCAGGTTCCTAAAAGCTGCCCTTGCTAAAGGCTCTGATATCAGAAAGGTCTTACGGATATTTAATTGTATTTAATCATCAAGGTAATTAATGATCCTTGAGCAAAATGGAGATTGCATCTAGAGTAGTTCCAGTCCTGCCCTTCAGCATCTGTTGTGTCTGGGCAGAGGCATCTGCAGACATGCAGGGAAGGGGCTGACACCAGAAAGACAAAAGGATGGCACAGAGAGGAGAGTGATGGCAACACAAAGGCTTGGGGGTAAAAAAGCCACATTTAAAATGGAGAAGGAGCTGAGTAGAAGAGAAGGAATCAAGGGAAGGGAAACGATGCTATTCCTTCTCATCCTATGTGAGCACTGCCCTGTCCCGTGGTTGAGTCATGGGATGGAGGGGAAACAGAACCCTCAGCAGCATCTTCAAGGTGCCCATGATGCTTCTCTGTCCATCAGAAGTCCAGCTGTCTATGAAATGATGTGACATGGAGCTCTCAGGGGCACAGCAACATGGCAGGGGGGAGGCTGGTTCCCACCATCCTCCCATGGTCCACCCCCAAAGGCAAAGAACCAGCTGTGCTTGGCCCTGGGAACTCAGAGGACATTCCTGAGGCTACCAAGGTGCTATATGTGCCACTGGGGTGGTGTTCCCCAAAGGGACAGGAGTGTAGACCCCATTTAATTCCAGAGCCTGGAGTGCCAGCTGGTGTTCCCTGTGCCTCCAAACCACACCACCCTGACAGTGCTCAGACTCCAGCACGTTGACTCCCAGCAGACAATCACCTGCTTCTGCTGTTCCTCCTTTCCCCTTCTTTGCCTCCCTCTGGCCCCATTTCACACCCCTTTTCTCAGGAAGGCATTTCCAAAGTTCAAACACCCTGAGATGGGAGAAGGGGAGCAGCAGGGCACAAGTTGCAGCACGTCCCCTCTACCTCTCCCAGGCCACAACTGTGCAACTCCCATCCCAGCTCCCAACCCCTCGTTTCTCCCAGAGCACAAACAAAGCCTGTCCAACCAGAAACTGGGCTGCCTGCTCTGACTTGCCCCAGAAAGGCAGTTTTAGTGAGAAATGTCAGCAGGAAAGCAGCAGGGACATGGCAGCAGTGCCTGTCACTTGGGTCCTATCACACAAAGGCCATCCTGAGCACAGGGATGAGGTGTGCAGTCTGTGCTGGCTTGTTGAGGAATGTACCCTGACTCCCAGCCCTAAGGACAAGGGAATTGTGCAGGAAAACCTCTCCTCTCCCCTCCTGCAGCCTCAGCAAGGGCAGGCAGGCTGAATGCAGCTGGTGTGACAACCAAGGGCAATGCACACATTGCTTATGGTCCAGGGGTGGAGCAGAGCAGCCCAGGAGTGGGGTGGCATTTGGGGCTTTCCTGTAAAGGAAAAATCCAGCTGCCACAGCAGATCCACCCGAAAGGCTTCCCTTCTCATTCCTATTCTGGTGGGCTCTCAGTGTTGGAGCACAAGTGAAAGGTCCTGGTGTGGAGCTGCAATGAACCTGCTTCTATTCTGTCACTGCAAATCAGCCCCAGCGTGGCTTCAGCCTGGACCCAGATAACAGCTCTGTGAGCTGTGACTTGCACAGACAAATGGTTGGTTTGGGTTTGCATTTCAACTGGGCATAAACTGGGTTCATTTCAAACTGGGCATAAACTGGGTCCAGAGGCTCCCTCGAGCCTGGAGCAGCCCAGAGTCGAGGTTAAGGGCTGGGGGGCAGAGTTCCCCTCCAGACACTGAAAGCCCAGTTTTTCCTGGAAACTTTGGGCTCTATTACCATGAGAAAGGCCCTGTGCAGAGTCAGTCCTGACGGAATCTGCCCCTTCCCACTCTGGAACAAGCTGCCTCACCAGGCAGGTTGCAGCTTGCTTGGGCCGTCAGCTTGGCGGATCTCATTTCTAGTGGGTTTTTTTTTCTCCTTTATTGCCTACCCATGTGCCCCAGGCCTTGAGAAAGGGCTGCCTCCTCCTTTAGAGCATTAGCAATCATGGCAATTTTCCTCACTTGGAATATTTCATGCACAGGCCCTTTTCTCCCACGCTCCCTCTCCACCTTGCCCATCCCACGTCCGGCCATGGCTCCTGTGCCAGCTGTGAGCCCCCAGGGCTGGCGGGCACAGGGGGGCGGGCACTGCTCCTGTTCCCTCTGCCTTACCCCTCCAGCCACAGCACAACTGAGCAAACAGGAACACCAGAGGTGAGATACGGGGAGAGAAGGAGTGCCAGGAGCTGCATGGGAAGGAGCATTGCCCAGAAACCTGGACATGGAGCAAAGAAGCACAAAGGCACAGAGAACAGGAGGGGAGGAACTCACAGCCCCAGCCACAGGGACAGGCCTCAAAACACATGGGGAAAAGAGGGCTGGAAGACTAAAGCAGTCTGGCTACAGCCCCAGCATGACACTGGAGTTGGTGATGCTCCCACTGGCAGAGCAGGGTCTCGGTCTCCCTCCCCAGGCTGATCTCCCCAGCCCCTGATCCTGGGAACAACTAAGCTGATTGCAACAGCAGTGAAGATCTGCATCAATCCTCTCTTCCCTCCCAACACAGAAGATCAGGCTGCCTGATTGTGTCATTTATTCCCCTGTAAACAAAGCAGCCAAAAGACAAACCCAGCCCAGAGATGAGGAACCTTCCTAGAGACACAGCTGAGTGCTGAGCAGCTGGGCAGAGCAGGAGCAGAGCAGGGCTGAGGCTTCCTGGCCTGACCTCATTTGTGCCAGAGCTGCCTGGGGCTGTGAGCACAGCTCTGTCATCTCTGCCAGGTGCCCAGGATGGCAGAGCCCCCAGGGGTGCCTGGTGGGTCTGTCCTGCCCTGCCCTGGTGCAGCACACGTGGAGAGGGCTCTTTGCACAGGAGTCCCCTCTAACAAGCACCCTTGGCCACAGCTCTGGAGGAGAACAGAGGCAACACTTCAGCCCTGGTGCTTCAGGGCAGGAGCTGATCATGGCTTGCCACACCAGGGAGGAACTGCCCCTCCAAGGCATGGTACTTACTGTCCCTTCTTTGCTACTGCTCGTGCCAACCCCTTTCTCTGTGCTGAAAGGCACGATGAGGTCCAAAGCCCAGATCTGCAGAAGTGGGGCTCAAATCCTGCTGCCTTCCAGCAACTGGACTGTTTTACAGCCCACGAAGAAGAGACTTCAAACAGTTTTCAAACAGCTCCTGTAACTCTCCCCATCCTGTTGGGATGCAGACTGCTGGACTCAGGAGCTGGGCTCCACCATCCTGTGTATCCCAAATATCCAACTCAGGGTGTTTTGATTCTGTGGCTGCTGTGCAGGATGACTTGGTGAGTAACCCCCATGGGCATCCACAGTGATCTCACACTGGCATTTACAACTGCCCTGTTGTCACCAGGTCACTGCAGGAGCATCTGCAGAGCCAGGAGATCCTGCCACAGGAGGAGGATGTGCTGGGCTCCCCTCTCTGCTCACTCCAACCTGTGCCACAGCTCAGCTCTGATGCACCCACAAGCAGAGCTCCAGCTGGTTTTGGGGCCAGGGTCCTGAGCTCCAGCACCCCCAGCCAGGGCTGTGCTGCACCAGGGGAAGCCCTGGGTTCTCTCTGGAGCTGCTCAGCGTGGCTGTGGTGCCAGGGCCTGCTGGCATCAGCCCTGCCTTCTCCTGGGGGCTGCCATGTGAGGGAGACAGGCTGTGCTGGAGCTGCTTCCCTGGGGTCCCTGCCAGGCTGGTGATTTCCCTGCTGCATGTCAAGGACAGGCAGCAAAGCACTGGCTCCCCCTCTGCTTCTCAGCTCTGCCCTCCCAGGAGGAAGGGCAGTGGAGTGCCAGGCTCAGAGACACGCACAGAGCCACCTGACTCACACTGGTGAGTCCTTTCCCTTTTCTCCCACCCTCCCACCCTTTTGCTCTGCCCTTCTGGCACCTCTGCACACCACAGCATTGCTCCTCTGTGCCAGAAAGGGCAAGCTGACAAATTTAGAGCAGCAAAACTCAGCCCTGGCACACAGGGAGCCAGGTGTGTGGGAAGGGGAGGGCTGGAGAGCCTCATCTGACCCTGTCTCACTGCAGAAACACTTCCCTGCCACCCCTGTCTTGAAATCTCTGCACTTCCCAACCATGAATGCAAAGCCATCCACCAGCTGGAAGCACCACGACAGCATTTCAGCCCCAACCCACTGTCCCTGTTTGCCACTGGCAGCTGAGGAAGGATCAGGCCCAAGCATGCACAAAACTTGCTTTAAACTCTTCTCAATCCACGGCCTTTGTCTTTTTGCAAAGAGGCAGAAGCAGAGCAGAAGATCTTGAGGGATGCAGAGAAGTCACAGACTGAATGCCCAGCCCAGGAAGCCTCACCAAGGCATTGTGAAACCTTTGAACTACTGTTCAAATGGAGTTTAAATAGAGTCCCAGGCCTTCTGCTCTGAGGGTGCTGAGGAATAAAATGAGCTGAGAATTTTTCGATGCACACATTGAGGACAAACAGCTTTCTCATTGATAATGCCAAGGGCTGAAGCCAAGGCATTCATCAGCATGTGTTGGCATCCCTTGGGACTGCAGGATCCTGCCCACAGCACTGTTAAATGCCACATTAACAGGAGCAGGAGTGCAAGAGGAGTGCAAAGACTCTCAGCGGCTCCAAGAACCACCGAAGCTGGTACCAGAATTCAGCTTTTGGAGTCAACCCCTCCTTTAAACAAAAGAAGAGTCAGTCCTGCAGTGCAGGCAGCAGCTGCCAGCCAGGCCACTTGGCTGGGCTTGTCCTCTGCAGCACCACAGCTGCTGTCCCACAGGAAGCACTGCCCTGGCACCCACCTGCACTGGGCACAGGCAGCTGAGAGGGACATGATGGTTCAGCTTCAGTCGAGTCATCCCTGCCCTGCCTCACCCTCAGCCTGAGTGCCAGGCTGCCTCTGTGCCCTGCCTGCCCAGCCTGGGTGCTTTGCCCTTCACTCCCCCCAGAAAGCTCTTGCTGTCACAGCAATGTGACTCCTGGGACCGAGCCACTGGTGTGTGGGAACCAGGCAAGGAGATGAGTCTTGGAGAGACAGTAATTACTCCTGTCATATTAATAAATTAATAAATCTCTCATATATTCTCCAGATTTAATTTCCAATCCCTGTGTTTTCTCTTCCTGTCACACAAACACACTGCTAAAAATGTTGGAAGGCACAAGGAGTGACTGAGGGAGGCAGGGAAGGGGAGCAGGAGGCTCCAAGAAGGGCCTTCTTCCCCTCTGTGAAGCTGTTTAGCATCTCCATCTAGTGAAATGGCTCCTAAAGTTGCAGTGGCAGAAAGGTGAGAGAAGCAGAAACTCTGCCTGCACCACAAGCAGCCTCCCCTTCATGGAAAAACACAGCCCAGAGTGCAGCCACCTTCCTCTTGGCTGTGTGTCTGCATTCACTGCAGAGTCAAGAAGAGACATTCCTACCACATAATTCAGGCACTGCACAAGGAACCCTCCCAGGGCTGGATAAATCTGAGCCTGAACGTGCCTGTTTATTTCCCTGGACATGAAGGAGTCTGAGTGATGAGCTCCATATTCCCATTTGGTGTCAAAGCAGGGGCTTGCAGGGAACTTTCCCTCTGACCTGGACACTGCTCATCCAGAGACTTCCCAAACACTTGTTCAGGAGACCTTTTTCTAAAGGAGCTGCTGAGCAGGAGATCCCACTTCAGGAAGGTCTGAAATGACTTCTGAAGTGCTGCCCTCCTTTGTGGGCCTTAACCTGGACAGCCCAAATCATCAGCTGCAGGGAGAACATCAGCTGAACCTCCTCCAGAGCCACCCAAGTGTCTAAGCAAAGGCCCTGCCTTTTCTCTTCTCCCTTCACAGACTCCCCCTCTGTGAAAAGTGACACTGGCTGTGGATCAGATTTCTGACTCATCACTTAAAGATGATGCATCTTGGCCCACAGCTCAGTCCAGCCTTGTAAAATGAGGCTTGGTCCCACCCCCTCTTGCCCTCCCATGAGACAGAGGCAGCAGAAACCCAGACGGGTTTGTTGCAGGGGAGGAGGCACTGATGCTTTGATGCTGCAGGACCTGTCCATGTTTCCCACCTGGGCAGAGAGAGGTTCAATGGGAGCACCCATGTAGCAATAATAGGAAGGGCATGAAAATTAATATCCCACCATGGGCCAGCAGGTCCTCTCCATTCCACACACCTCACACACATCCCTGAATGACCCCGTAGCCCATGCCTGGCTTGCAATTTCTTGCTGGCAAACACACAAGCAGGAAGATGAGAGGGGTTTTTGCCATAAAAAAGAAAAAGAAAAGAAAACAAAACAACAACAAAAAAAACCAAACCAGTGGTCAGAGCAGGAATAAGAGGAGTCCTATCTGTAATTAAACCCCTCTGCTTGAAGCTGTGCTCTCCTGGGCACCCCAGACAGCAGGATGGTCTCTGTGCATCCCATCCCAGACAGCAGGATGGTCTCTGTGCATCCCATCCCAGACAGCAGGATGTCACCTGTGCATCCCACCCCAGACAGCAGGATGCTCCCTGTGCACCCCAGACCCTGGGATGCTCCCTGTACATCCCACCCCAGAGAGCAGGATGCTCCCTGTGCACCCCAGACAGGAGGATGCTCCCTGTGCATCCCATCCCAGACAGCAGGATGCTCTCTGTGCACCCCAGACAGTGGGATGCTCCCTGTGCATCCCATCCCAGACAGCAGAATGCTCTCTGTGCACCCCAGACAGCAGGATGCTCCCTGTGCACCCCAGACAGGAGGATGCTCCCTGTGCACCCCAGACAGCAGGATGCTCCCTGTGCACCCCAGACAGGAGGATGCTCCCTGTGCATCCCATCCCAGACAGCAGGATGCTCCCTGTGCACCCCAGACAGGAGGATGCTCCCTGTGCATCCCACCCCAGACAGCAGGATGCTCTCTGTGCACCCCAGACAGGAGGATGCTCCCTGTGCATCCCACCCCAGACAGCAGGATGCTCTCTGTGCACCCCAGACAGTGGGAAGTCACCTGTGCAGGTGAGGGGCTCAGCCAGAGCTTTGGGGAAGCAGAGGGAAGGTCCCCCAAGGATGGCCACAACCCATTGCCATATTCTGGCCACGGAAGGTAAAAAAAAAATAAAAAGGCAAGAACAAAAGGCAGCAGCGCTTTCCTGCCCCTCCCCGCCGCCTGCAGATGCCCGCTGGCCGCTGCCAATCCGCCCGGGCAGGCGGGCAGTGCCACCCGCGGGGACAGCCGTGTACCCTCCCGCGGCACAGAGGGGCTCGGGGCAGGGGGGCTCGGCCCACCCGGAGCAGAACAAAGCCGGGAATCGGTGCAACCAAAGCATGTCCATGCTAATGAGAGCTCCGGTCCCTTCCTGCCGCCCGTGGCAAATTGGAGCGAGAATTCAAGCGGGAGAGGATGCAACTTTTATGCCGATGAGCGTCGCTGGGCTCCGACACCAATCCGCTCCCTCGGTTTATTTTTAATTGACTCCTGCTAAGCCGGAGTACGCGCTCATCCCTTCCGAATGGAACAGCTGTTGAAACTGAGAATCAGCAGCATAAAGTGCGGACGTATCTATTTTGTGCTGCTCACTCCTTAGCGCTCCATTTCCAAACCTCAGCAGCCTGCCCAGAACAAAGGATGCCTTGGTGCAGAGCATTAACCCCATCCTGAAACCTCGGAATCCCCTTCCTGCAGCCCTCACATTCCATCCTGCAGCCCTCACATTCCACATCCTGTAATGCTCACATCCCCATCCTGCAACGCTCACATTCCATCCTGCAACCCCTGCAGCCACATCCTGCACTCCTCACATCCCCACCCTGCAACCCCTGCATTTCCAATCCTGCATCCCTGACATTCCCACACTGCACCCCTCACATCTGCATCCTGCATCCCTCACATCCCTATCCCTGTATCTCTCACATCCTCACCCTACTATCCCTGCCTTCCCAGTCCTACAACCCTCACATCCCCATCCTGCCTTCCCAATCCTGCATCCCTCACATCCCCATTCCGTATCTCTCACATCCTCACCCTGCAATCACTGCCTTCCCAGTCCTACAACCCTCACATTCCTAATCCTGCATCCCTCACATCCCCATCCTGCATCCCTCACATCCCCATCCTGCATCCCTCACATCCCTATCCCTGCATCCCTCACACCCCATCCTGCACCCCCCAATCCTGCATCCCTCAGATCCCATCCTGCACCCTTCACATCCCATCCTGCACCCCCCAAACCTCCACCCCTCACATCCCCATCCTGCATCCCTCAGATCCCATCCTGCACCCTTCACATCCCATCCTGCACCCCCCAAACCTCCACCCCTCACATCCCCATCCTGCATCCCTCACATCCCATCCTGCACCCTTCACATCCCATCCTGCACCCCCCAAACCTCCACCCCTCACATCCCCATCCTGCATCCCTCACATCCCATCCTGCACCCTTCACATCCCATCCTGCACCCTTCACATCCCATCCTGCACCCCTCACATCCCCATCCTGCATCCCTCACATCCCATCCTGCACCCCTCACATCCCATCCTGCACCCTTCACATCCCATCCTGCACCCTTCACATCCCATCCTGCAGGGTGACTGGACACGATCTGTCCCCGAGGCAGCTCAGCCCACACAGGGAGTGTTTTAACCCGCAGGGTCAGCACCAAGGTCTCCATCCTTTCCACAAGTGCCCAGCACACAAACCCCAGCACGCTCAGAAACAAGCCCTGACAGGGCCCTGGCCCCTGGGGGTGGCCAGCTGGGCTCCATGACCTCATCCAGTCGCTGGGTTTTAGCAGCCCGATGTTCCAGTCATCAGGAGCCAGAGCTGACATGCTGCTGCTTGGTCCTTCTCACAAGTGAGCCGTGCCCTCCTACACAAGGAGAGCACCAGCTGGCCGAGCCTTGGCCATCCCTCTGCTCAGTCTCAAGGGATGATAATCCAGAGACCTGGCACTGCAAAATATACTGGAGAACCTCAGGGATTGCCCAACTCCTACAACGAGCTGAAGTCGAGGTGGAGATGTTGCAAACAGGAGCAGTTGGGCTCCAACCAGGGATCCCCCAAGCAGGGGTTGAGCTCTGCCAACACAGCAGGGGGGTCTGGCTGGCCCTGGGTACCCACAGGGTTCACTCCTCTGTCTCTGCAAAGGGAACAGCCAATTTCTAAGGTCAGTGTGTCTCTGTCTTTCCAGGCAGTGTGGCCATGGAATCCGATTGGATACCTGCTGGAAAGGTGGTAAGAACTGCTAATGGGGAAATAAAAGCTCAACCTCTCTCCCTCAGGAGTTTTCAGCAGGGTTTCTGCATGAATAGTCATCAAGGGCCTGGATCCTTAATACCAACAAAGCCAGAGGGAAGCCAGATCTTGTTAGAGGAAGGAAATCCCTCTCAGCTTTTGTTTCTTGGGAAGCAGAATCCAACCATGGGAACAGACCTGGAGGAAAACCCCGAGAAGGAGCAGGAGGGGAGTGGATGGAGATAACACGTTGCTAGACTGTGTCAGCAGGACTTACTCTATAAATAATATTTCACACCAGGGGCATGCTGAGTGCCAGTCATTTCAGATGCTTTGGCATTTATTAGAGTGGTTTGCTGGGAGCTGAGGTGTTTACAAAATCTGTCACTGACCAGTGTGTTCCAATCTTAAATTGATTAATTAAAAGCTGACCCCAGGCTTTTTTTTTTGAAAGTCTGGCCTTCTCAGCCTAGCTCTAAACCCAGAAAAAGCAATTTTTATCTTTGTGCCAACTGAACAAATCCAGCTTCAGCCCTCTGATTAAATATTAACTACTTTGCACAGACCACAGGCAAGCTCCACAGCTATTTATTGCTCCAAAGGCAGCTGCAGCAAGAAACAAAACCAAACCAAACAGAACCAGCCAGGAACGAACAGTGTCATCCACATCAACAAGTTTCCCTTGTGTGCTTGAGTCAGCTTTGAGCCAGGAGGCATTTAAGAGCACGTTTCACTGGGCTCAGTGCTCAGGGACTGGCACAGCTCCCCCAGACCCAAAGCAGCACCCCCGGAGTGGGTGAAGCAGCTCCTACCCAAACCCTGGGCTGGGGACACCAATGCTCCTCACTCTGGGTCTCACACAACCCTCCGTGGTGCTCCCAGAGCTGGGAACACTTTGTGCCAGGGAACTGGTGACTTGCCTGATTTATCGCCCCTCTCAGAGCCCAGTGTGGGACTGGCAGTGCCTGGCAGTGACATTCAGGGACACAGAAGGAGGTGAGTGTGTGCAGGAGGCACAGAGCCCGTGGAGGGACTGAGCAGGGCTCAGCCAGCACCCAGGGCAATGTTTGTGCCTGTGCAGCCACAGCCAGGGCCAATGTGGGACACTGGAAGGTCAACACCATGTCCCCACACCAGAACTGCCCAGTGGGAGCCCCCCTTGTCCTCAAAGATCTCTGAAGGCTTTCCCCAGCCTGCCCCAGTACCTTTGGATCCCCTGGAGCACCAGGACAAAAGGTCATTGTTCCCCACCTTATTTCCAGTTCTTATTGGGAATAAAAAAGCAGCTGTGCTCCTGTTTGGGCCCTGAGCCAGGCTGGGATCCCCCTCCCCACCCGGTTTCCCAGACATGTGCTCAGGTTTCTGACGCACAGGATCAAATAACCCATCACTCAGGGTAAGATATTATCCCCTATTACCAATTCAATGCAAACAGCTCTGTCTTCCCCAGATTAAAAGCCAATTAAAGAACCTTGCCTTTCAAGGGGAGAGGAGGAAAACTGAGAGGAGGTTTTTGTGGGGGGTTTGTTGGTCTCTGGCAAGGAGGAAATATCCCCCATAAGAACCATCGATGAGTTGTTTTCAAATCACGTTGATTTTGCTCAGAACCCTTTGGGACTCATGTCTCCAGAGGAAGAGAAATACAGAGAGGACAACAATAAAAATCTCAACCACCCCTGTCCTAAAAAGGAAAGAGTTTTTATTTGCAGGAGGATCAATGGTGTTTGCTTAAGTCAGCAATTGGTGTTTTGGGTTTCAGAGCTTTCCCAGGGCAAGGGAGCCTCACTCTCAAGGTGAGAGCAAGCTCATAAATCTGGGAGAAGCTTCAAGACCAGAATATGCTGATTCCCCACTGCAGGGAGGGCAGAGCCAACAGGAAAAGGGCATTTGCTCTGCAAACAAGAAGCAGGATGAGTGCTTGTGAATTGCTGGTCACAAGGGAACAGGTGACATTCGGTCCTGCTGCACTCAGACCTGGGATGCAAGGGAAGAGAAAGGTAACTTCAAGCCACCCTGCACTCCCAAGGGCCATGTGAGCCTCTGGTTTCTCCTCTCAGCTCCCAGCACAGGCCAGTGAACCTTATGTCTGCTTCTCCATTTCCCACAGCTCTCACTGGGGAAACAAAGACTTACCTTCAAGACTTGTTCCTGGCTCCAAATCCTAAAATCATAGAATGGTTTAGGTTGGAAGGAACCTCAAAGATTAACTTGTTCCAACCTCCCTGCCACTAGACCAGGTTGCTTAAGGCCCATCCAACCTGAAATGCTTCCTCTTGCCTCCTGCCCTGGGAGCAGACATGTCCAGAGCTGTGTCCAGGGCAGGGGTAAGGCCAGGGATGGGAAAATCTCCTGTCTGGGACTGCAGCCAGCACAGAGACTCCACCACAGAGTACAGAGATAACTCATCTCATTGATCCTGCTTCCCCAGATTTAGGAGAAACAAACAAAAAGCCTCATCATCAAAAACCCCAGACTGCCTCTGCAGCAACTGTCCTGCCCAAAAGCAGCTCTGTGTTTAGAATCACAGAACCATTAGGGTTGGAAAAGACCTCCAAGATCACTCAGTCCAACCTTGTGACCATCGTATGGCCAAGCCACAGATCTCCCCCAGCTTTCCTGCTGGCTGCTGCAAGCTGAGGGGATTAGGGGTATGGAGTTCCTGACAGCAGGTGTTTAGCACACCCATCCACCTCACCAGGCAGGTAAGTGACCTCCCGAGGTCCTCTGCAACCCGAATTAGCTGCTGTTTCTGTCGGGATGCTAAACTAGCACAACAACATGCCTGTCTTTCTGTCAATCTGTCACCTTGCGTTCATTTCATTTTCGTCTGTCAAGAATTGGCCCAGATCTTACTGTCAACAAGCAGATAGTTATTTACTGTTTCCCCTTTTGTGTTTTTTTTAGTCCTTTCCGCTTGAAGCACACACAGGCAGAGCCATTCACACACAGACAGCAGGGCACCACCTTCACCAGGCTCGCTCTATTCCAGGCTTATTTAGAGGCAAGACTGGGAGTAACTTGGTCTGACAAGTGACTCTTCACATCAAACCTGAGAGGCCAAACTCCTCCTGGCTGCACCCACGGGCAAGGGGAGGGCATGTGCCCACTCTGCTGCACGGGCTGGGCTCAGCTGGGGCTGGGGCTGAGCAGGAGCCCGGTCATGGCTACACTGCACAGCCCCAGCATACACCTGAACACACCTGTACAGCCCCAGCACACACCTGTACACACCTGTACAGCCTCAGAGACACCTGAACACACCTGTACAGCCCCAGTACACACCTGTACACACCTGTACAGCCTCAGACACACCTGAACACACCTGTACAGCCCCAGCACACACCTGTACACACCTGTACAGCCTCAGACACACCTGTACACACCTCTACAGCCCCAGCACACACCTGTACACACCTCTACAGCCTCAGACATACCTGAACACACCTGTACAGACCCAGTACACACCTGTACACACCTCTACAGCCCCAGCACACACCTGTACACACCTGTACAGCCTCAGACACACCTGAACACACCTGTACAGCCCCAGCACACACCTGTACACACCTGTACAGCCTCAGACACACCTGTTCAGCCCCAGTACACACCTGAACACACCTGTACAGCCCCAGCACACACCTGTACACACCTGTACAGCCTCAGACACACCTGAACACACCTGAACACACCTGTGCAGCCTCAGACACACCTGTTCAGCCCCAGCACACACCTGTACATACCTGTACAGCCTCAGACACACCTGAACACACCTGTACAGCCCCAGTACACACCTGTACACACCTCTACAGCCCCAGCACACACCTGTACACACCTCTACAGCCTCAGACACACCTGAACACACCTGTACAGCCCCAGCACACACCTGTACACACCTGTACAGCCTCAGACACACCTGTTCAGCCCCAGCACACACCTGTACACACCTCTACAGCCCCAGCACACACCTGTACACACCTGTACAGCCTCAGACACACCTGAACACACCTGTACAGCTCCAGCACACACCTGAACACCCCCAGCACACACCTGAACACACCTGAACAGCCCCAGCACACACCTGAACACACCTGTACAGCCCCAGCACACACCTGCACACACCTGTGCAGCCTCAAACACACCTGCACAGCCTCAGACACACCTGCACATCCCCAGCACACACCTGTACACACCTGTACACACCTGTATATCCCCAGCACACACACGCACACATCTGTACATCCTCAGCACACACCTGTACAGCCCCAGCACACACCTGAGCAGCCCCAGCACACACCTGCAGACACCTGTACAGCCCCATCCCACCTCACTGCTGCTGTACACCTGTATGGGAGACCCAACCTGGGGTAGAAGGAAAGGGGAGAGCAGGAGGACCTGGGGCCAGGACAGCCCTGTGGGGGGCACAGGGAGGAGCCAGAAGGGTCCCTCCCTCTCCCCTTCATTTTCATCAAGGAAAAACAAGGCAGACTGTTCCTGCCTGGATTCCTTTCCCAGCGTGCCCAGCCCGCAGCTCATCAACCCATCTCAAGCCCCCTGTCACCATGGCAACGGGCCGAAAGAACAGATGGTCCTGGCAACCAAATCCCCCTCGAGGGGAGCACACAGGGCCACCCTCCTGGGGACAGGGGGGACACCCCTCACGCTCCTCTCCCAGCCATGGAGACATCCCCAGGCTTGGTGCCTCCTCGGGATGTCCTTGCAGGAGGGAGGGACACGGATGCTCCCCTCCCAACGGGTCTGAAACCTCTGAGACCCACCACCCACCACCTGGGCTTCACCAGCTATGGCAAGAGGCACATCTCAGCAAGCCAGAGCATCTCCTGCCCACCTCTGGCAAACCTGCCCCCTGCCCCAGGGGACTGCACAGGGGACAGATCTTCCCACCCCTGAAGGGAGTTGGGCACAGGGCTCGGGGCTCCCCAGAGGGATTCATCTGACCACACCAGCATGAGATCCAGGGGGTGTGAAGATAAAACCCAGCCACTAATCTCCCCGTGGATTAAGCCTCAAGCCTGTCCACGTGGGGCCGTGGCGTGGGGCTCTGGAGCAGGAAAACAACCTCTGAGCCCTCCTGGAGATTCCCACAGCTCCTGTGGAGTGTCTGAGAGAGGCAGCCAGGCATGTGCCAGGCACTCAGAGAGAAGAGGGTGTTCTCAGGGGAACACACCTTGGCTCTCCTTGTTGCATCTGCAGAAGGAGCTGCAGACCTGATACAGCTTGTTGTGTTCAGCCCCACAACTGGTTGTTTTTCTGGGGAAATCAGCAAGTGTGAAGCTGCACTTCAAAGCCTACAAAGCTGCCTGGGCCTGCAGAAGAGAAGGACTCTCTATGGGGAAGCACAGGCTAAAGACATCAAGAAACACTCTTGAAATAAAGAAAAAAATGTAAGAAGTGGCTTTTCCTTTAGGACCCTTCTCACAGGCTGTCTCATCAGCTCAGGCCCATCTTCTCCTGAAAAACCCAGAGCAGCACTCGCTCTCCAGAGCCAGTTTTGAGGCTGTTACCATCATTAGCACAACTTCCTTAGCTCCAGACAAGCCTCTGTGGATGCTGGCTGAGATCTGCAGCCTGTGCCCAGTCCCACAGGGCACAGCTGCCTTCCCTGCCCATGGAGTCCCAGGAGACTTCATCCCGCTGGGAAGCAGCGTTTCCCAGGGCTCCAGAGCCAGAGGGGGCTGAGGATGCACAGCAGGCGGTGCCAGGGTGGGAGATGAGTGTGCTGGGAGCCAACCCCCTCCTGCCTCCCAGCCATCCCCTCCCTGCTCCTCTCCGTGGCCCTGGCACACTCACAGCGCTGCTGCCCCGGGGGACCAGCCTGGCCCGACCGGCTCCCAACCCACACCCGTGGGAAGCTCCAGAGCCCGTCCTGCCTCTCAGGTGTGGCCCTTCCCCTGAGGGCTCCCAGGGCATTTGGTGCCAGCTTGGATGTGGCCACTTCTGCTTGGGAGAGCAGCCGAGCTGTGCCAGGCTGCTCCGTGCCAGGGCAGCAGCTCAGGGGAGGCTGCGCACCCCTTTGTGGATGGGTCTGTCCACAGCACCCCTTTCCAGCACTTCCCCTCCTTCACAGGAGGTTCCCAGATAATTTTTTTTTCCTGCTGGTGTCTGGGTTCAGCCCGTTCTTGCCCAGCCCCACCAAGCCCCGGAAAGCCACAGCTTTTCTCTGCAGAACAGGTTGGGTGCAGGAGCAGCCGTGCCCGCTTCCCACGCGCCAGCACAACCCAGCCTGGCCCACGCCCTCCCCTGCCCCAACAGCCCATCTCTGCTTCATTCCCTCTGCTCCCTCTCCCCAAAGCTGCCTCCCCTCCCTGGATCACAAACATTATTCAGCTGCTGGATAAGCAGCTCTTCAGCAGCTCTTTATTAATCCCACTGGAGGCAGAAAGAAGAGGAGTGAAGGGGTTTAGTGTGGCCAGGACAGAGACTGATGTTCCACATAACACCTCTGCAAAAAAGAGCCATGTCTTTTTCCCAGAAGGTCTCCTGGGAAGCTTGGGTAATAATTAACAATTATCAAACTTTAGGCCCTCCATCTCTGTCTCTGCCCTGACAGGATTTTGCAATAAGTCCTCCTGGTTTGCTGGGGGGCACTGGGGCTGCAGGGATGAGGAGGAGGGTGCAGACAGACTCCGTGGGCAGGCAGGAGGCAGCTGCTGACTCTGCTGCTTTCTTTCTTCTGCACTGAACTTGGATATGAACCTCCTGTCCCTCCTTCAATGCCTCTTGCAGCTCTTTTGGCCACATAATGAAATGGCTCCTTGTGGTTCTCTCTGCAGTTCCCCCCAGCCTTGGAATGCCACAGACTCCTGCATATGGCTAAAATTGTGTTCTACCCAGGAGAGAGACTAGAAAGCTTTTACAGCATCAAGACACTTGTTTAAATCCATCTGCTGTCTGAGGCAACTATAATCAGTGCCATGTGATGGCTCACACGTGCCTGGCTTGTCAGGCCTGGGTCTGCTGCTACCTGTGCCCTCTGATGGCAGGGCCAGAGTTCTGGAAGTGGCTACTCATGCAGCAAAGGGTATTTTTTCTGTCACCTCCATGGGGCAACTGAAGTGTTAGGAATGTTGCTCACAGCCATGGAGGAAATTATGGGCAAAAGCAAAACGCATTGTAGGGATCTGAAGGCTCTCACTGTTGCCCTGGCATGGCATCCTTCCTGCCCCAGCACCCACAGATCCACCAGGGACAGAGCACAACCTGTCACAGCCTTTCCTGGTGTGCTGCCCAGCAAAGAGCCAGGCTGTGGGTGGGAGGGCAGCAGGGCTGGGGAGAGATGTCCAGCCCACACCTCTCACTGCCCTGCAACCCCCCAGACAGGGACTGGAAACCAGAAGTGGCTCAAACAAAACCAGTGGAGCAAGAAATCAAGAGACCTTCAGATGAAACCAGGCAGGGAAGCAAATGGCCCATGTTCACCCACCTCCATGATGTCAACCCACACATCACACACTCAGAGCAGGCAGAAACCGGGTCCAGTGTCCACACTGACAGGATATTTGTACATTGAAAGCACTTCCTGTCTTCTAAAACATGTGGGCGAGGAGCTGTCAGCTCCTGCCTGCTCTGAAAAATGACAGAACAAAGGGGAGTCACCTTTGCCTGTGCTTTGTAATGGTCTCCTGCTCAGAGAGAGCCCAGTGGGGAGGAGGAGCTGTGCAGGACACCCTGCAGACATGGGGCAATGTGAGCACAGGAGACAGGGACAGCAGCTCCCGACCAGGGAAGGCACTCAGAGGTGAGGGAGGTGGCCAAGGAGATTCCAGCGAGCTTGTGGCAAAGCCAAGAACTGCTGCCAGCCCTTCTGAGCTCAGCCTGCCTTTGCCATCACCTCCAGGCCATTCTTTCCCTGTAAGTAAAAGCTGATTCATGCCTGGTAGGAGTCGGTGTGAGGCAGCAGATATTGCCATTTCCAGTGAGGAACTGTAAGGTACTCCACGGGCATGGCAGCATTTGAAATGTCAAGAATACAAAATAAAATACATGTACTTCAAGAGAGTGATTTCAGCCTTTTATTTCCAAAGTGAGTTTAGAGGCAGTGAAAGGTCTCAGATCAATACCAGGAAAAAGCTGCAAATTGGAGTCCTCCCCTTCACCACAGAAAGGGTACAGCTGAGCCAGCATCTGCACCACCAGCCTGCCCACAGCCCCTGCCAGGCTGCCTCAGCTCTGACCTTGAGGACTTGCCTTCAAGTGTGAGAGGGGAACTCCCCCTTCCTCCCCTTCCCAGGCAGCCCTGGGGTTTTGTTCCCTGGCAGGGAGAGCTCTGCTGATTGATTTTACTTGGGTACACTCTGTCTGGAGAGGAAACTGAGGCCTGAGGAACCCATCCCACGTGCACACCAAGGAGGAACCTGCTTCACCCTGCAGGTGCAGAGAAATCCTGAGGGGTCCAAGGGGGTTTTGCTGCACAGATTGTGAGGCAAATCCAGAGAGAGCTGAACTACCAGGCTGCCTCTGGCATTTTGGATGCAGAGATGCATTGCCTGCTCCTGTTCTCAGCTATAACCAGGCCTGTCTCCTCCTGCCCTGCCCCACAGCTGCCCATGTGCCCGGTCCCTGCCCCACAGCTGCCCATGTGCCCGGTCCCTGCCCTGGGCATCCTGGAAAACTGCAGCTATGGGTCCTCCCCACCCGAAGCTGGGTCGATACAGCTGTCAGGCCTTGGCCACATTACCCCTGCTAATTGGAATCACAATAGGCAGGCTGCAGCTCTCACTCCATCTCCCTGTTGCTTGTCATAATGTAATCAAACTCTCTCTCGCTGTCTCCGTCACGGAGCGTGACGGGAGCAGAGGCACTGCCAGCCACGAGGCTCCTGGAGATGAGATTCCTTCAGCTCAGGAACCTTTCCTGAGGCTGGAAAGGGGTGGGAAAGGAGCCTCTCACTGCCAGAACTCTCCAGCCTGCCCTTGGCCAAGCAGGTAAATGGAAGAGATGGCCTGGAGCCCCATAGCTGGGCAGGGATATGGCAGAGATTGGGATGGAGGGATGCTGTGGGAAGAGGGTGCAGCACCAGGGTAAGACCAGAGGCAGCCACAGTTGGTTGTAGAGGTGGAAAGTGGCCATCAGCAGAGCCCAAACATTCACCTGGCCATGCCAAGGAAAGTGGCCATCAGCAGAGCCCAAACATTCACCTGGCCATGCCAAGGAAAGTGGCATCAGCAGAGCCCAAACATTCACCTGGCCATGCCAAGGAAAGTGGCATCAGCAGAGCCCAAACATTCACCTGCCCATGCCAAGGAAGGAGCCTCCCTCTTCCTCCTCACTATCTCTTGGCAATCCCAGCCCCTGCCTCCCCACGGAAGCAGGTTCCAGAGCCAAAACTGAGCGTGGGATCACAGGGTAAGCCATGAGGCAGCTTGGCACGGGCATGGCACGGGGCACTGAGCAGACTTGGGTGGCTGGGCATCAATGAGCCACAGCTCTGTGCTCACACAGGAGGCCAAGCACATCCTGCTCCCCCCAGCTCCCATTTCCAGAGCCAGGGCAATCCATCGTGGGCAATAGATCCAGCAGCTGTGATTTGTTGAGCATTATCAAACTGCAGTAATGCAGGGCTGAATTATCCAGAGGAGGGAGGGATCAGCAGCCCCGACCTACTCAGCTCCCCTGAGACTGGCCATAAACAGAACTTAAATAATTAGAGTGCTTGGGTGGAAGATGCAGCTTCTAACTATTCTTAGGCTCACGCAAATAAAGGGAATAAATTCTTGGAAGGTGCCAGGCTGGATGGGGCAGAGGGAGGCTCATTTTCCACATCACTTGAGAGCAGCAGTTATAAATCTCACTGAAAGATGCACCTCCCCAGGCTAACGATATTTTTAAACTCCGAGAGAGAGAAGGGAGAGAAAAAACACATTTTAGTATTTACACCACAGGCGAAAAGGGTATTTAAAAACCAGGGTACATTTTTGAAAGTCTGTTCCTGCCATGCCATGAAAGAAAGAATTTTCTTTCTATAGTGTGATAGCTGGCAATATTAGCCCCAGAGAATTCATTCCTACCACTGTCATTCTGTTGAGAGATGAGAAATCAAACTCCCAGAAGGACTGGGGTAGTCAGGGGATGAAGGTTCCTTCCCTGGCAAATTGCTAATTCAGCTCCCAACTGAACCAGCAGCAAATGCAAATGGAGACCTCTCAATGCTGAGGGTGGCTCCTGCCTGCTTGGTGTCTGGGAGAAGGTCCCATGGGAGAAGAGGCTCTGCACAGCAGCACCATTGTGGGAGCAGCAGCCTGGTTGGCTGGGCCAGGAGTCAGACACAGCAGGGATGGGCACCAGCACACAGGGACCAGCTCGTGGGTGTCAGCTGGAGGACATGGCACTGCAGCTGGAGCCAGGGCAGAGCCCACGTGCTGCTTTGCCCACAGGAGCAGATGTGCTGAGGACACCTGAGCTTTGGGGCAGGGAATCCACCCACCACCTTGTGCAGCATCACCAGGCCAGTTTTCCTTTCTGACACTTTGCTGTCCTCCAGTTCATTCATGTTTCCCTCCCTGTGCAGGGTGGGGAGCGTGGTGGGCTCATGTTTTGGAGGTCATCTAGGAAATCTTGTCAACAGCCTGAATGAGCCTGCATGGCAAGTCTGCAGTGGGAGGTGATGATGTGAGAGTCCTCAGCCTGGCTCTCCTGGAGGACCCAAAGATGAACTGCCAGGGCACTGCCTTCCCCTGCAACCACTGCATCCCTCCTCCTGCCAGAGCCCTGCTCCTCATTCTCCCCTGGGCTCTCGGGCATGGAGAACACTGCCCTTGGTACAAGCTGTGCTCTGTGCATGTCCCTCTTCCTCCCAGCCCTCCCACCCCCTGCCAGGACTGCTGCCATCCTCCCAAAATGATCCTATCAACTCCTATCAGAGGGTTACATGAGCACATCAGGCATCACAGCACCAAGCAAATCCCCAAACAAGCCACCTCTGAAGATCAGAGCACACTGTAATCATCCCCTCTGCAAGGACAGCCCAGTAAGCCCTTCCCCACCTTCCCTGGGTTCTTGCTGAACCTGAGCATGAGATAAGTTTGGCAAAGCTCAGCCCCATCACCAGTAGAAGTCTCTTCATAGATCTCCCCCACACAGAGCTCCAGGCCTCTCCTGCTCCCACACCAGCCCCGTTCAGCACACAGATGTCCTGCAGGAAGGAGAGCTGAGACCACCCTTTCTTCAGCCCCTTGGCACACAGAAGTGAACTCACCCTTCCTGAGTGGAATACCCCATCCTGCCCAGCTGTGGGGTGCAGTGCTCACACCAGGAGCACCCAGCAGCACTGCTGGGGAGCCCAGAGGGGTCCTGTATCCCATGGAAACTGGCAGCTGGGAGAAATTACAGCATGGCAAGGATGCTGCTATGCAACACATCCCTGATCCTCCATGGCCATAAATGGGCACAGCCCTGGTTCTCCCTGATATGCAGAGATACCCCTTTCTCCAGCACTGCCCCCAGCCCCTGTGCTGGTACAGCTGACAAGGGGAAGAGCACAAAGAGGTCCAGGAATGAACAGCTTGTGCAGTTGCCCCTGCTGTGCACCACCAAACCTCTCTCTGCTGCCTTCTGTTCCAGCTCTTGAAACAACATTGCTTCTCACATGGCACAGGCTTTGGCTAAGTAAGGTGAGAGGCAGGAGCAGCAAGGAAATACAACCTCTTCCTGTGTGTACTTACAACCCCTAAACTGACCTTGAGTGCCTGTCCTAAACCTTTCCTCTCGTTTTGGCCACTCCAGGCTAGGAAGGCCATCAGCACTGGTGGGAATGTGACACTGGGCTTACCCTGCAAGGGGTCTCTGCTGACTACCTGGCCCAAAAGAAGTCAGAGACTAAAGCCCATTGGATGCCCTTTCCTAAGAAAAACTGTAGTCATAGCTTGATGCAGCTTTAATTCTCAGTGAAAACAGTGTCCTCCTGACTGCAGGCTCTGTATGGAGTTACTTCTAGTCCCAGTCCACTGGAAGGGTGAGGAGATGTTTCAAGGCAGGGGGAACCTTCATCAGGGCCATGGGTTTGGGTGAGAGGTGAGTTATGACTCCACAGAACTGATAACTCACCCAGCACTGGACTCTGAGCTGAGCTGGCTCATTTCTTTGGCTATTCAAGGACAGGGTAAGGGTTCATTGCTCCCTTGCCGCTCTCCCTGCCCTGAGTGCCACAGTTCCTCACACAGACCAACATAACCATCCTGTATCAAGCTGCTTTACACAGAAATCAGGAAAAGAGAGTGACAGAAACCCTGACCTTTCTCCTCAACTCTCCAGCTCTCTGAATGTGCCTCCCAGTAAACCCTGCTCATCATATTAAACTCCCTCCTGGGTCTGTGACTTCTGCCCATCATGGACCATTTGTAACCCCTGGCTTTGTCAGGACACTCAGCACAACAACCTCTAATTACAGGCCTTTGCTTGAGCTCTTGAGTCACACCAGCCTCTTCTACACATTAGCATCAGACCCTGAGTCCACAGGCAGAACTCTGTCCCCAGACTGTCCCCCTGGGCTCTCTTTCCTGGGGACAATGAGAATGGTGTCAAGCAGTAACCCCCTGGATCCAGAGGGTGTCCTGCCAGGGGATAAGGAATAAAACCTGCTTTAGCCACGTGTGTAAAAAGTAGATACGAGGTGAGATCCAGCATCTCCAGTGGATCCACGAGACTGCAGCAGCCTGTGTGCAGCCTCACACACAGAACAGAGCTGGCTCTGCTCTCAGGTGGCCACGAGCTCTTCCTTCCAGCCCCCTCATGTCCTGCACAGACAGCCCTTTGTGCTGGGAATGGCTCTCGCCCATCCCCAGAGCAGAAAGGCTGCGTGTTACCCACTGTCTGGGAGCTGCAGGGACACTCTGTCACTCCTGGACAAGCTCTGGATGCCTCACTCCAGCACGGGGGTGAGGAATGGATCCTCCAGGAGAAAGGACAAATGGACCCAAAAACTGCCTGATTAGAGACCTTCCCCAGGTAGAGAGAAGTGCTGAGAAGAGAGATGGAGGCTGAGTCCTCCTGACTAACCAGGCTTGGGAGTACCTGCTGTCTCCCAGCCAGGTGGTCCATCTGGTGCCTGCCGCTGCTCCAAGGCAGAGATGTGATTTGCAGGTCCTGTACTGCATCTGTAGCATCCCTGCATGGTCAGGAGCAGATGGAGGCACTTTGCTGTTTCCTGCAGCTAGAGAGGTGAACTGGCTGGGATGGGGAACAGAAACCCCCCATGCCTGTGCTTTAACCTCCAGGGAGGAGGGTCACACAGATCCTGCCTCTCTTAAGCTCTTCTTCCTGCCCACCTGTAGGCTGAATGGGGATGGAAAGCAGTGCTTACACCAGAACCCAAGCAGTGTGGCTCAGGGCCAGGAGCAGAGTGAGGGAGAGCAGCAGAGTTGGGTGGATAGTGCTTAGAAAGGCTTCCCTCTTGCATCACACCAAATAATGTCAAAGGAGGATTATAAACCTCCTGCAGGGACTGCTTTATGGTGGGGGAATGGAGAAGAGATGGTTCATCACGTTGGATCAGTTCCTCCTTACCCGTCCCCAGCACCCCACAGAGATGCTGAAGGGAAAAGGCAGTGCTGGCCAGATTTCCCCTGCCCCTCCCTCATCTGGGACCTCCTGTCCTCCCTCCCAGGCTGGGGAACAGCGAGGCACTGGAGCTCTCTCCCGCTCTCATGGCCAGTAGCTGCTGTTTGTCTGCCTTGGGACTGCAGCAGAGCCGAGAGCTGCGGCAGCTCTGATGATGCCAGTCTGTGGGAACGGCTGCACCAGCCTCCAGACGGGAGAAACGCTGGATGGGCACCAGGTGATAAACTCCCCACGTGTCCCCGGGTGCCCTTGGAGGCTGGAACACAGGATGACAGCACAGGGCATATAAAGTAACACAGTGCTGGGAAGGGCAGCCCTTGAGCCTGCAGATTTTGCTTCCCATTTCTCTGTGTGACAAGAGATGGGATTGTAAACGCAGGACTTTAAACCCAGCGTGGTGGCAGAGGGGAAGGACAGGGAGGTGACTGCCTGGCTGCCACAGAGGAAGCTGTCCTTCCTCCCATGAGTGATACTTCTGCATTTGAGCAGCTTGGGGTAGGGGCTAATTTTCTGCTATGGGAATGAGGAGTTCCCCTTGAAACCCCACCTGGGAGGGTACGTGAGTGTTTGCATCAATCTAGTCTGGACTAAACCTTCACTGGGAGAAGCAAAGAAAACTGTACACCCAGGAGAGTGTCTGTGGCTTGACAGTAGCCAGGAGGAATGCAAGAGGATGTATCATGAGAGGTTTCACTCCTTAGTTAAACAAATGTTCACCTGGCACACTGATGTGGGTTAGGGAGGCCTGGCTGCACAGCTCCGAATTCTCTGTGCTGGGATGGCTGAGCTCCGGTAATTAACACAATGAGTGTCTCCAATGCAAAGCGGGTCCCAGCTCCAGTGGCTGGCGGCACCAGCTCACCCTTCAGCAGAGCTGCCCTGATTTAATCCGACAGATTGGGAAAAGCAAGATCTCTGGGGGTTGTGAGATTGGAGCACCTTTGTCCCTCCCTCATTTGTTTCTGCTCTTTGCACTGATAAGCCTGAGAAAGGCACTGAGCAAGAGCCACCACGACCTCGAGCAATGATGTTGCAAGAGGCAAACCCTTTCTCAGCAGCCCTGAGGACCATCCATCTGAGCACTGACCAACTCATCCCTGCAGCACTCACAGGCAGCCTGGCTCCTGCTCTTCCCAAAAACTTTGGCTTTGAGCAAACTACTCCAGTGAAAGGTGTCCCTGCCCATGGCAGGGGGGTTAGAATGAGATCATCTTTAAGGTCGTTCCAACTCAAACCATTTTATGATTAAAACATCTTTTTGCCCTGGTGCTGCCCCACCATCCCTGTCTGCTGGCAGTGCTGTGCAACTCCTCAGGGCACAGGAGAAGGGGAAAGAGCCTTCCCCTGGCTGGTGGTGGCCACTGACTGCTCTCCCCCTGGGGCTGTGCCCACTGCCCCCAGCCTTAGTGGCACTAGCAGGGGGCAAGAGGTGCCTGTGGAAGCAGGTCATGACAACCAGCTCTTCTGGTTCCCGTGGTGATTCAGCTCAAGTGTGAGTGGTGCCCCAAGGATCCTTCAGTGCCTCCCTTTAGGCCTGGCTCTGTGGCTGGTCCAGCTGCAGTGCCAGGCTCTGCCAGCACCTGCATCCTGTCGGGCACCAGCTCATCCCAGCACTCGCCCCGTTCTGGATGTGCTGCTGGACCTGGTGATGCCCCTGCCCCTGTGGTCTCTTTGCCAATGGCTCCATGTGCATTGGGCTGGGAGCTCGTGCTTGATTAACTCTGCCGGTTCAGGGAGCAAACAGCACCAACCAGGGCCAGCCCTGGCGCTCTCTGGCCATCGGGCACACACCCTCCTGCTTGTGGGCTTGGAGGGGGCTCATTCACACACAGAACAGACACAGACACACACAGAACAGACACAGACACACACACAGACACACACAGACAGACAGACACACAGACAGACAGACAGACAGACACACACACACACACACACACACACACACACACAGACACGCACACACAGAACAGACACACACACACACACAGCCATCGCCTCACCCACGTCACACTCAGCAGCTCACCACACCAGGGTAGAACCTGATGGGTCAGTTCCACTGCAACAAGCCAGGTTTAATGAGAAAATATCAGCAAAAGACTCCCTTTTGCTTCCTGAAATAGCCTGGTGCTACTGTTTCTGAGTTTTGAGAGGAGACAGGCAGGGGAAAGAAACAATTAACAACCCAGAACCGAAACCAAAGGCTGAACAAGGCTCTGGCAACTTTGTTTCTGCGTTTTGGAAGCTGCTATGGGATATTAAAGCAGCTCTATAAAGTACAAGATGGACCAGGTCCTGCAGTGACACACTGACTATTCCCAGCACACCAGAGAGCTGTTGTACCTCCCCAAAAACGAACCCTCCCTCCAGCTGCAGCCAAGCTTGACCTCAGCCCTCCAGGTCACTACAGCTCCCTTCAATGCTGCTTTCAAACGCCGTGATGGAAAAACCCTGTGTCAAAGCCTCAGCCACCTCTGCAGCTCTCCCCTGCAGAGCGTCTCAAAGCCCTTTGCAAAGTGTTCACAGGCCCCTCTGGGGCCCAGGAGGCAGCCCAGGGACAGCAGACAGGAATTCATCCCCAGACCGAGGGGAGCACTCGGAAACAGAAACCCAGACGTGCAGATGCAGGACCAAGCACAGGATGATGCCTCTGCTCTCTGTGGTTGCATCTCAAGCTGTTCGAGTTTCATGGCAGGGATAAAAAGATTGTTAAGACTTGTAAAGCATAAATTTAACTGCAAGTGTTCTCAGACTCTCCTGCCCTTCCCCCAGGGCTGTTCAGTAGCCCCTGTTGATACAAATATCCTGAAGCCCTAATGTAGCATGAGTTGATACCTGGTTTCAAATGGATGGGCAGATGTGCACAGAAGGCTGCAGGAACCACGAATTGAATCCGTTCTGGACGATTGAACCGATCACATTAAAGATAATTTGTAAAGCAGATTTTTATAAGAGACTCCTTACAGCTTTTACAGCAGGGAACTTTTATTTCCTTATCAGAAAAAAAAAAGCTAACATTATCTGAAAGGGGAAGCAGCATACGTGGATGGGAACAAAATGAAATTGCATTGATCAGATGGACATGAAAGGTTTTCCAGAAGTCAAGCAGTGCCTCCTGCTTTCCTCTCATCCTGCTCAGAGGCTGAGAAACCACATTTGCCAACAAGTCCACACAGCACTTTTCACTTACAGTAGAGGATCCTGAGTTCCCTTATCCTCTTCTTGATATGCAAAGCTTGTCTGCCTTCAAAGCTTACATATGGCCTGTTTTAGAAATACTTGTATATATCTCCTCAGTTGAATTTGGCACAATACATTGTGAACTTGAGGAATTACCTGCCTCGGCAAGGCATCCAGACCTGGGGTCTAGCAAGGACTGCCAGTCTGCTGTACAGAGCACAGCACTGTGCTGGTCCTGCCCTGCAGCTCAGGAGCCATCCCCAGCACACACAAGCACCCAAATGAATGAAACAAATGAATGAATAAAGGGGCAACACGGGATCAGACACCCCTGCAGCTGCAGGGCACCCACCACTGAACTGGTCCAGCCGAGAGTGGCGCCCACACAGGCTGCAGGGCACCCGGAGATCAGGGCAGGCTTGGGGGAGGATTATCCTCCCAGAACATTGCAGAGCTGGCTGTACCCTGGGCTTGGCAAGGCACCACTAGATGCACCACTGGCTTATCCTGGCAGAGCTGTCAGCGGGACAGTGCAAGACAAACTACCACGCTACTGCAGTGGCAGGAGATGAGTCCGCCTGAATCCTGGCAGCAAAGCCTTGGGAACAGCCAAAACCAGGATGAGTGGGGGAGAAAAGTGATTCTTGGCAGGACAAGGTGAGATGCCAGGCTGTGTCAGGGTCACTGTGTGTCTCCTTGGTGAAAGCAATTCCTAGAGGGACTGGCAGAGCATAAAGCCCTTTTGGTTTACCCAGCGCAGTCACCACAGCATTACTCCATCTCCAGTGCCTTTTCCTGGGGTTGTGGGGAGGGTTTCCTGCATGGGGCTGCCAGGTGGGAGGATGAGAAGGAGGGAAGACCAGGTGAAGAACGACATGGAAAGTTCTGAGACGCCTTGTGAGGAGCCAGAGCTCAGCCAGGCACCTGCCTGGAAGCACAGGGAGCTCAGCCCGAGGCTGTCCCTTCCGTCACCTCTTTTTGCAATGCACAGCAGATCCCTTTGTCCCAGGCACACAGAGGCAGACCCAGTCCTGGTTTCTCATCACCCTGTTAACCTTTTCCCTCTCACAGTCTCCCTGGTTTTTGGACCACCACCCACTCCCATTTCACCTCTGTCCTCATCCATTTTAGCCAGACCACGCAGTCACCGTGCTCTGTTATCTCCCGTGCCCTGAGTGTTATCATCTCTGTCTCTGCCAGCACCAGGAAACTCTGGACCCTGGCATTTCCCCTGATGGCCCATTCTTTGGCTCAGACCTTGCCAACTGCAGCCACATCTCCGAGTCACAGCCCAGCCAGACTGGCTGCTCTCCTCAGACGCAGCCCCAGCCCAAACACAGGAGGAGTGGAGGCATTGCCACCCTGCCTTCGCTGCAACTTCTCTCCAGATGCAGATCCCACTCCTGCTGCAGGCACCGACTGCCTCTCGCCCCCCTGCAGAACGCTGGATACCGACCCGGGGTGGCACATGTGCCCGCTGCCAGCACTCCAGCCCCAGCCACCAGCAGCCTAGACCCGAAAAGGCAAACACCGACCCTATTTGCATCTCTCGGTTCATTCACATGCTGTAAACCCAGACTGCCGATCCCCTTTCCATGGCTCCGGCTCCGGAAAGCCCTCCAGGATGGCATTAACCCACTCCGCACTGGAGCAGAATAAATGAGTCCCCGCAGGGCACTTCCCAAAGTGGGTCACTCTCCTGCTTCCCAGAGCTGTGTTGGAACCCAGGGACGGACTGAGCCCAGGGAGGGGGCACGCGGACTGTTCTGTGACCGCCCGGGTGGGTCCAACGAGCTGGGGAGCAGCCGATCCACATCTGTACCCATCTCCTCCTTTCCAGGGATGGATCAGAACCAAAGGCATGGCTGAGAACCAAAGCAATGAATAAGGTGCCATCAGGCAGCCCAGCGCAAAGGCGGTGAAAGGAAGCTCTGAAACCTGGGAGCGGTCCAGCCTCTCCGCAAAGGAACCCGTGGGAAGTGTGTGTGTGTGTATGTGAAGGGGATTTCGTGGATGCTGGAGAGCTGAAACCCTCCATCCCTCCTCCCGAAACATCTGCGCTCGGTGCCCGCCTCGTGGCTGCCTTTCCCGGGCAGCCTTGGCTGCTGCGCCTCGCCAGACGCTGCTCCATCCAAAACAGCCACCGAACGGCCTCGGCTCGCAGGGCTGCGGAGCTCTCTGGCTGCAGCTGCTTCCCAAACACACGGGCGTGCTGTGCCGAGCCGAGCCGAGCCGAAACCGGACCCGAAACCGGCCCCGACGCTCTCCCACCCTCGCACAGATGCTCCCACACCTGCTCCAGCCCCGGGCGCGCACCCCACAACGCCGATGCCGCCCTTGCCCGCACCTCCGCGGCGCTCCCCGCACTCCTTTCCCGCACGGGCACCCCCTCGCCGGGGCTGCCCCCCAGTGCCCGCGGAGCCCCGACGGTGCCCACCGCGCCCCCGGAGCGACTCACCTGGGAGGAGCGCGGCCGCCAGGATGCAAACTCCGATAGTCCAGCACGATGCACGGCAACTTGTCTGCAGCCGTGAAGCCATGAGAGTTCCTGGGCAGCGATGGGCGAGGGGTCGGTGTGGCGGCGCCGCGGGGGCCCCCCACCCTCCCCGCCCCCGGGGGATGCTCAGGTCCGGTCGGAAAAAAATATTAAAAAAAAATTTAAAAAACGGAGGTGCGGGAGGACAAAGAGGCGGCGGCAGGGCGGGAGGGCTCCGCGGGGAGCTCGGCACATCCGCGGGGCGCTCCGTACGCGGGGCAGCGCTCCTTCCGCAGAGCCCCGGCGAGCGAGAAGGGGAGGGGAAAACACGCGATTCCAAAAAAAAAAGATCAAAAAAAGGGGGAGAAAGAAGAAAGAAGGAAGGAAGGGGAGGCAAGGCAAACAGAGAGCAGCGAGGCAGCGGCCGTGGCGGGGCTCTCCAGCCCCCGCCCGTGCGCTGCCCTGCGCGGGGCGCCGCGCCCGGCGGGGTCGGGCTCAGCTCGGGCTCAGCTCAGCTCAGGCTCAGCTCGGGCTCAGGCTCGGCTCAGGCTCGGGGGGCGGTGCGGGGCCCGCGGCGGGGCCCGGGGCGGCGCGGCATGGCCGGAGCGGGGGGCGGCCGCGGCTCGGGGCGTGCGGGGCCCGGGCGGGCTGCGGGGCTCGGCGGCCGCGCTCGCACACGCACACACGGACACACGGACACACACACTCACACACACACACACGCACACCCGCGGGCGGAGCCTCTCCCGCGTGATGTCAGCGCTCGGCGGAAGGAGGGCGCTGCGTTAACCCTTCGCCCGCCGCGGGGGTGCGGGATGCGGGGCTGGAGGGCTGGAGGGCTGGAGGAAGGGGCGGGAGGGCTGGCCGCGCTCGCCCCGCTCGGCTCCCGCCCCTCCAGCTGTTGGCAGCTGGCTGGGGGCGGCTGGGCTTTGTTCGCCGTGTCCGGCCGCATCTCGCAGCCCTGGGGCGCCTCTCTGTGGGTGTCCTGAGGTGCCTCAGCACCCCCAGGTTTGGTGGACTTGGGGCTTGTTCCTGAATTCCCTTCGGACGGAGGAGCGGCCGGGCCGTGCCCTTTGCCAGCGATGAATACCCACCTACCGATACATCACACAAAAATACCCTCCACAGACAGGCACAACCATCGCGTGGCAGATAAATTTACACTCTCAACGCCTTGGGTGTAGATACTACGGCATTTTCATGGGGCCTCCTGAAAGAAAGAGCTTGTTCGGTCGGGACACCCCCCGTCTGCGCTGATAAGCGAGGAATTCAGAGCCACGGGGGCTGATGAGCCGGAGGAGGGAGGCAGCGTTTGCTGTGCTTTGTGACAGGCTCTATTATGAGCACAGACACAGCCTTTGTGGCTCCTTTGCCGGGGAGATGCTCAGCCTGCTAACGCCGGAGCTGCCCTGGCCTCGGCGAGGATGCTGAACCCCAAACAAAGATGTGAACAGCAACGACAACAACCAACAACAAAGTCATGTTGATTTCAAGCTCCATTAGAACAACACAGGAACAAATCAATGCCTGGCAAGCAGCAAAGGACAGAACCAGTGGGGAAGGAAACCACACGGAGTGGGAAAGGGAGAGGTGGGGGCAGCCAGCAGCTATAAAAAGATACCCCTAAGGACCCCTCGGCAGTCTCCTCCTCCCTTTAATTCCTTTAGAAGTTAATTCCTGGTCGAGGGAAGGATGGACAGCTCTGTAACAAAGCGGATTAGCCCGATACAAGGTTTGTTCTGAAATAACAAAAGTTATTGCGTAGTAATGAGGTTTAGTTAATAGATTCACAGACTGTAAGGCCACTGGGATTCCTTTGGACGTCCTGCTTGTGGAGCTGAGACTGCTGAGCTTATCCTGGTGATTTGTGCCTCCTGCCTCTGCTGTAGAGCTGCAGACCCGAGCTTAGGATGCAACTCCCTGTCCTTGGGGACAGGCAGGCCATGGAGTGTTCCCAGAATCCTTGTGGGGTGTTTATCTGTTTAATATCAGTTTTAATCCATAAAATCTCATTATTTCTTTTCCCAACTCCATTAAAGAGATACCTCCAATGAGACATTGCTCCCCTGGGCAGGGCTCTCTGAGTTACCAGAGTCCCTCAAGTTATCAATGTTTCAACTTACATTATTCCAGTGTTACACTGTCCCATCTCTCATTTAATGGACAGTCCCTGCACCTGAAGTGGCCTCTGCTGGGGTGTGTGGGGCAGCCACACTTCAGCTTCCTGCACTCCTGGTGACACTTCAGTGCTACGTCCAAGGCACAATTCAGATTTCCCTTCAAGAATATGGGGAGATTTGGGCCTTGGCCTTGAGATGGAGCCTTGGGCCTTGGCCCTCCCAAATCACAGACCTCAAACATGTGAGAAAGAAACTGTAAATCCATTTAGCAGCAGCAGCAGTAGGCCATTAGCCCTGGTGCATCAGGCCTGACTTATTGAGCCAGAATGTGTTATTTTCATGATCCTGCACAAAGCAGAACCCATCACATTTGGCACAGTTCTGGCTGTTAACTTCTAAGATTTATTACACAGTGCCAGGGGGCCCCTGTTCTGCTGCATTTTGTGAGTCCAAAATTTCTGTGAAGCCCAAGGGGACTTCTGCATGAGCCGGAAAGGCAGGAGCAGAACACTTTGGTTTGGCAGTTTTTTCTTATTTCTAGGGGAGGAAGATCATAATATGTAACATATTTAATTGCATCATACTTATTTTTTTGGTTTGGGCAGGTCTCTGTGTGCATGTCCTCTGAGGGGCTGCAGGGGCTGCCTTCTGCTTTGCTGAATCAGCTGGTTTAGCCAATTGTTTCTTTCCTTGTTCTAACCCTCACAGCAGTGGGTTGGTTTCTAAAGCTCATCCCAGCCAGAGATGTAGAAGAGGAGCCCTCACTATTTTATATACCACGATGTTTGCAACAACAGGTCAGGGGTTTTAAAAGTTCCCCATCCTTTGCACTCTGAGTATGGGAACACATGAACCCCTCTGAGGCTCAGAAATTCCTTTCATAAATCTATAAACGTATTCCACTAGAAACAAAGAGAGTAAAACAGCCCAGCAGGTGTTTCAGACGGTGTGAAGAACTGGACTGTGAGGAATCTCATGTTCTCCAAGGAAAATAATTTCTAATGTCGTGATACTTACCCCCTCTTGATTTTCAGAGATGGGAGAAGTCTCACTGTAGATGGCAAGTAACCATCAGAACACAGACCAAGCCCCTTCCTCTGCACCCCTGTGAAATCTGTTTTAGGCACAGATACTGGAAGTGGTGTAGGAACTTGGCTGCCACTTCCATAGGTTGTCACGCTCATATCGTTCTTGAAAATTGCCATTAAAGCATGAAACAACAATTGGCTGAAAAAAAACCACAAAAAACCAAGTCAGGCTTGCAGTGTTTTGTCCTCCCAGCATTTTGGCTGCTCCCCCAGCACAAGAGTTTTCTGCTGATGCTGCCATGTGAGGTAACGTCTCCTCAGCAACCTGCTGTTCCACCAGCACCTCCCCAAATCCTCCCCCCTGCCCAGTGTGGCCAAGCATGGTCTGTTGGCAGGAGGACACAGGATGGGGTTGGGAAGGGTTCTGCAGTGACACAACTCCTTCTGGATGGATTTGGGAAGGGTTCTGCAGTGACACAACTCCTTCTGGATGGATTTGGGAAGGGTTCTGCAGTGAGACAACTCCTTTTGGATGGATTTGGGAAGGGTTCTGCAGTGACACAACTCCTTTTGGATGGGGTTGGGAAGGGTTCTGCAGTGATACAACTCCTTTTGGATGGGGCTGGGAAGGGTTCTGCAGTGACACAACTCCTTCTGGATGGATTTGGGAAGGGTTCTGCAGTGCTACAACTCCTTTTGGATGGGGCTGGGAAGGGTTCTGCAGTGATACAACTCCTTTTGGATGGGGCTGGGAAGGGTTCTGCAGTGATACAACTCCTTTTGGATGGGGCTGGGAAGGGTTCTGCAGTGACACAACTCCTTCTGGATGGATTTGGGAAGGGTTCTGCAATGATACAACTCCTTTTGGATGGATTTGGGAAGGGTTCTGCAATGACACAACTCCTTTTGGACGGGGTCTTCCCTGGCAAGCTGATGCACATCCTTCCCCTGGGCAGAACAGTGGTTGGGCTGGAGTGGAGGCACAATGGTTCATCCAAATCTTTGTAAAATAGCTCCTGTCTGCTCTGGGATGAGCACAGGAACAGCAGGGCTGGGCTGATGGAAATCCCTCAGGGAACTCAGGGATTCCCCCAGTGTCTTCCTGAGCAGTGGCCCCTTCCCAGTGGCTCCCTGAGACTTGAAAGGCTCAGTGGGAATGGATATCTTATATTAGTTATTTATAGTTATGATTACCAGAGAGGCTTGGAAGGAGGGAAGAAGGGCAGGGAAGGAAATGCTCTTTAAAAGAGTCCTCAGTGGGGTTTTTCAGCTGCTTTTGTTTGATGCAGAGCCCACAGCAGAGACCTGTCACTCCGAGCTGGGAGCGCGTTTGACACTCCTGTCTGCGCCGTGTACCTGGTGTGTATTTGCTGCAGTGCTGATTACATTAACTCCTCTGTTTATAAACATTTGGAATCGGTGCACAAGGCTGTGCTGAACAGAATTTTAAAGCCGGCACCAGTTTTATTTTTGCCTTTTCATCTGTAAACACACACAATGCATCTGCAGCACAGTCAACAATGAGGGATCAGAGGTGCAAAGGGCTTCCTGAGCTGATTGTCTGCTTGGCTTCACTTCTGAGCTCTCCTGATTCAGCCTCCTACATGCACAGACAGACAGACAGACACAGACACTGAACAGACAGCAGGCACTCCTTCAGACCTGAAAGCACCATCCTATTTTATAAGGCAATTCGGCGCTGATAGTCACTGCTACCCTGCTGTTCTCTGGATAGGGCCAGCAGTTGGAGAAGGAATTAAGGCTGAACTGGTGAGAAAATTGCCTCCCAGTTAATGGGAGCTGATGTGAGTTGTAAGCAGTCTGCAAACAGCACTGGGGCTTTTGTGGCCCCCTCCGTTGAAGGGTCGGTAACAGCCTCGCTGCAATGCCGTCTGAGTGCCTCAACCTCGCAATCCCCACAGCACCCCCTTGTGAGGCCGGAATTAAACCGTAATCCTCATTATACGTGGAGAAAAGAAGCCCAGGGAGATTAGGAATCCCAGACTTGCAGAAAGCAGGATGAGTTCTGCTCTGGGCTTTCAGTGGAAGGCGGCTGGAATTGCAAGGTTGGTGGGCTTGGGAGAGCCCACATCTTGGAAATGCCCCACAAGGGCTGGACTGAGTGGCTTTTAATCCAACCAGCCACCCACCAGGGGGGAATTTGGGTTGAATTTGGGCTCTCCCATGGGTAAGACTGCTGCAAACAGCAAGCATTTCTAGCTCAAACCAGAGGTGGGCACACGGGCAGGGAGCTGCCAGTTTGGACATGGGTACGTTGTCTAATGTGGGGTCTGTGTCAGTCTATTCCAACCAGCAAAGCATAATTCCTTTGCCCAAGCTGATGAAATGCCTGAGAGAGGGAGCTGTCATCTTCCCAGATGGAGCTGACATGGAAGAAGGAATTAGAAGGTCTGTCTTACATGCTCACAAACACTGGCGTGGTGTCTGCGTGCCCATGGAGGGCCAGCACCAGGCAGGGATGAGGCACAGCATCCACAGAGACCCCATGGCACAGGGGGCAGAAAAAACAGAGGAGAAATAAGAAATGAAACCATCAGAAACACTTCAAAGGGCATTGCTGATGAGGTCCAGCAAAAGGGGAATTCGCTCTCTGCTCTTCGGGGGTGTCTCTCAGCTCCAGCATCTGAACGATGTGCTCTCCAGCACCAGCACAGCCCTTCAGCTCAGGCACTTATTGTATTAGAAAATGGCATGTATTATTGAACAGCTCCGTGCCCTGCCTTCCTCAGGGCCCTGGCAGTGCCCATGCGTGGCGAGGAAGGCAGGGCACAGAGTCCCAGCCCAGAGCCTCCTGACGGAGGGTGTCAGGAGCTGCTGTGCAGCCATCCGTGAGGGAAGAGCCACAGAGAGGATTTCTGCTGTGCTGGAAATCCTCTGACACGCTTTGCTTCGGGTTGGACTCGGGAGCGGGACACGCTGCAAATGCGCAAGTGGAAATAAGCCTTTTGCTCTCGGTGGTTGGACAAATAGGCTTCTTTTCTTGCCTAAGCTCTTTTGGGACCTGATCTGTGGATCACAGGGCGAGAAGGCGAGAGGTTTGCGGGCCTGTCTCATTTGCAGGCTGTCAGCCAACAGCACGAGGGTGTCAGTTTGATGCTGTAGAGCTGCTGTTGGGGAAGGGGAGTGATGCTCCTGCAGCCATCACGAGTGTGGAGGGGATGTTGCCTTCACCAGGGGAAAGCCACTGTCACCCCCTGCAATCTGTGAGGTTGGGCCAGATCCACTCCCCCATGTCAAGGTTATCTCTGGAGCAGCTCTGGTGTGTTACATTTAGCAAATCCAGCCCTGACATGGGAATTTCTGGTGTAAATCTGGAGAGAGCTGGTCCCAATCCCTGCTGTGAACATGGAGCAGCCCCACTCCCTGTCTGTGGGCTGCCCCTCTCAATCTGTGCCTCTGGTATCTAAGGCACACCCAGCAAAGATTATTCTCCCTATCCCTCATTTCCATCCACGCCATTAATTCCTGGCTGTCCCAAATGAGCTGTTCCCCTGCAGCCCCTCTGCCCCCATCCACCAGGCCGGGTGGGCGTCAGCCTTGGCAGCCTCCAAATGGGCCACGGGAACACATCCAGGGAATGCTGATTTATCACCCTCGAGGGTGTCAGCATAACCCCTTGGTAAACACAGACTGAATACTAAAGGCTGAGTTTACCTTGTTGGCATTACTGGCTCTCCTGTTGGGGTGCAGGGGGGCTGTTGCCAGCCTGGGCTGGCACTGGAGGTTTCCTGTGCACGTCCCTCCACCCCCCAGGAAGGGAAGGGGTTTTGCTCCAAACAATGCTGTGTGAGCCCAGAGTAATCCCCCTCCCAGCCTGTTTTGTCAATGCCAACTGGGGCTGGCTGATGTCTATTCAGAGGGATTTTGCTGCAGTCTGAGGAGTTAGCAATGCGAGTTTGGAGGGGCTCCAAGGGAAATGTTTCTGTCAGCCTGGAATGACTGCAGAGGGGCAGTGGAATGATGGTACTGCTCTCTCCCAGAGGACAAACCTCTCCTCGTGGGCCAGTTCCCTCCTCCTGCCTCATTGTGGGAGCAATCATTCTCCTCCACCCAGGAGTTTCTGCTTTCTCCTGCAGATGCTGGAGGGAGGAGGTCACCTTCCCCATGCTGAGCTCCCAGGGAACCCTGAGGCCTTTCCAAAAGCACTGTGTAGCTTTGTCCCTCTCCCTGGGACAGCTGCTGGTCTGGAACCGAGCATGGCACTTGTCCCCATGGCAAGTCTATCCAAACTTCCAACCAGCCAAAGACTCATCCTCTATCTCCTGATTCCTACTAGCTGTTTAGTTGGGGGTTTCTGTGTGATGGAAAAAGATACTAAGAAAATTGGTAGCTCTCTGGTGCTTTACAGCCTTCCCAGGAGGAGAAAGGATTCATGCAGGCTTTGGACTTGGGGGAACTAAGCTTAGTTTCCCTCCCTCCTGGTGTGGCTCCGTGTCCAAGTGCTGTGAGCCCCTGCCACCCTGGGCACCCACTGAGAGTTGCAAAGTGACTTCATGAGTCACTAAGATCTAGGGCTGAGTCTCCCTCATCTCGTGCCTCAGTTCACCACCAGACATGTCACAGCCAACAGGAAAATGTGGAATCCAAAAGGCCTTAGTGGCTGGAACAGGCTCAGCCAGAGCTGGGATAAATGAGGAGCTGGTTTCCATCTGGAGCATTATGGGAAACTGGATCTCTTTGGAAGTGATGTGTTGTGAGATGGATAATAGCAGGGACAAGCTGTTAAGGGCTTTTTGTCCTTCTGTGGGCACCAAAGGTCTCTCTTCTCTTTCCAGATAACCTGAGAGGAGTAGGACTATGGGCTCACACCATTTGTCAAGTGATTCTTTTAAATGTATTTAAATACTTTTACAGCCTCTGTTAATGAAACTTTGGTGACCCTGGGGCTCCTGAGGGAATCCATCTGCATCTAAGTGATGGAAAATGAACTCGTTAATGGCTGGGCCCTGCTTAGTCAATAAGGGATATCGATCCCTGGTGATGAAGGGCTGGATGGGAAGGGGCTTGGCTAAATGGGCTTCAGCCTCAGGATGAGCAGGGCTGGGTGGGCAGTGCAGAGCAGTGATTGATGAAGAGGATCAGATGGTGGCTGGGAAAGTGCCTTGGGTTTGCTGCTAACTGCAGAGATTTAGAAGGGCTTGCCAAAGCCTGAAGGATGTGTGGAAACCTGTGTAAGAGCTGATTGCACTCTCTCTGCTTCTGCCTGCTGTGCTTGTCCACCAGCTCCCTCCACAGGGGTCTTCTTTCCCTGTGGATGGCCCAGTTTCCCTCTGGGAAGGAGAGCTGTCTCTCCAACACCACCCATCCCTGCTCCCAGCAAACCTAATTTCCTCCTGTCAGAGCAGGCTGAGCATGGGGAGGGAGATCAGAACTCCTGGGTGTGCTCCCACTCTGGATAATGCAGAGGATAAAGGCTGGCATGACCAGAGAGCCAGTGGAAAGTCATGCTCTGGGTGTCTGGGAACTGCTCTGAAGCAGTTTGGAACATTTCTCATGCATCCAACAAGAGTTTTTTTGGGGGAGGGCTTGTCTTGGTCTTACTAGCAAGACTTTACTAGCCCTTCCCTTGGGCTGGAAAACTCCCATGAGCTCCTTTCCCAGTGACTGGACCATTTGCCCATCACTGAGGGAAAGAGGGAGAAGCTCAGACCTTGCAATTTGGGAATCTGCTGCAGGGAATGGGAATGACCTGTGTGGCTCCTGCTCGAAGGGAAAGGTGTGAAGGTGGGGAGGAGGATGACAGGTTGGAAGAGGGAAATAGGGAACAAGAAGCATATTTTTCAGCATGTTTGGGTACAATCCTCCTGTACACACCATCTGTGCACTGGGAAAGCCTTGTTGGGTCTTTTAAGGGCACTGATCCACCCTTTCATCTCTCATACTGGGAAAAACACGTACCATGGAGCTGGGAGCAGAGCCCCAGGCAGGGGACACTGGGCATGTTCTGTTGGAGCCCACGGGGTGTGCTGATTGTCATTCCAGAGGAGGAGGGCCCAGTGGGATCAGAACAGCAAGGTTGGCTCTGCTTTTACTCAAGGTCCCATTACAGCTCTGCTTCAAGGGGATCACCCTCCTCTAAAGCAGCTGAACTTTCAGAGATTGCATGAAAAAAGGCAAGTTTGGAAAAGTGAGCAAAAGCTTTGTGGCTCTGGAGCAGCTTTGGATGTCTGCAAAAGGCTTTGAGACCTGCAGTGGCCAAAGCTGAGCAGTTTTATTATGTATGGTGTGAGGGTCCTGTGGCCATCAATGGTTCCCCCATCTCCTGGATCAGATCCTCAGCTGGTAAAAGCTGGGAGAACTGAGCTGATTTATGTCCATCAAGGAGCAGCTGCAGCAAGCCCACATTATACCATCTGATGAACAGCCTGCTCTGTCTCTTCTCTCCCCACTTGCCTTTAGTCACTAAAATCTGCTTCATTAACAAACCCTCCCTAATCACTGCTCCTGAGCAGCAGAGCACTCTGCCCAGTGGGGCTCTGCATGGAGCTTCTTCCCAAGGATTTTTCCAGCCAGTATAACACACACTTTAATGCCTTTGCTGCTTCTTAGCCAGTCGTTGGAGGCTGTGGAGCAGTGACTGTGCACTGCTCGCTGTGCTGGGAGTCTCTCAGGGCTGGCTGAGGAGAGCTGGGAATCTGCTCAAGTCCTGAACAACCAGACATCTTCCTTCTCCAAAGAGGGGATGGTCTTTCAGCTAAAGGCATTTAGTCACCAAGTGGAGTCTGGGGATGGTGGAGGTGACACTTCAGCTTTTAAACATGTCATGGAAAGCACATGGGGGTCTTTAAGGATTTCATTTTTGTGCCAGGATTTGTCTTCAAAAGAAAAGCTCTTCTAGGAAACACAGTTTCCCAGTCTGGAAGGGATTAGGCTGTGGCTGTGCCATGAGGGAGAGAAGGATGGGCATTGAAAAGAGCAGGTTCAGCCATGGCAGCACCATCAGGATCTGTGCTCAGCAGTGTCTGCCAACACTCCTCTCACCGTGGGCTGTGCTTTCAGCCCTCTCTGGCATCGTGAGTGATGGAGACCCACACCCAGCACCACCGTGCGCCGTGAGGAGGATAATTTCAGCTGTTCTATTCCCATCCTGGCAGGGAGCCACTTGTGTGAGACGTCAGAGTGCCCCCACACAGTGAGAGTGCCCCCACACAGCCCCTGCAGCAGCAGCAGCAGCAGCAGCAGCAGCACAGTGTGTTTGCCATGGGGAGCCGTGAGGTGCCAGGGGAGCAGCCCAGCCACCGTTGGCCCGTGGGTGGCTTGTTTGCCATCCTTGCCACCCCCTCGCTGATGAGGAGGCCTATTTTGCTCCCCTTCCATGTGCAGAAATAACTTGCATTTGTCGTAAATCACCGAGGCTGCAGATGGTGAGTCACCAGTTGATCAAAGACAAGACCCTTTTCTAGGTCTGGGTGGAAGATGAGATGCTTCAATAAATCATTAAGAATCAGCAGCAGAGTTTCTCTTGGGTTTAATGAGGAAACCTCTCCACCCTCCTCCTTTGCCCTGGTGCCCCTGGCTTTGTGTGGTGCACATTGCAAATCCCAGTGGCATGAATGGGCATACCTGATACTGTCACAGCTGCTCCTGGGCATTGGGCAGCACTTTTCTGCCCTACCCACCAAGCCTGGGCAGCAGCAGGGGGGAAAGCGTTGTGGCTGAGGGGGATAGATGTGCTGGAAGCAGTGAATGAGAACAGACAGAGTGTTGGCATGTGCCATTCACCAGCAGGAAACGAGATAAGAATGTGGAGTCCGACGGGATCAGCATCAGATGGGCATGAGCGTGACATGAGCTGGCATGGTGGTGACAGGAGCTGGGATGGAGGGGGGGAAACTGCCAGCCTGTGACATAACTGCAGCAGGATCCAGCAATCCACACGGGGCACCTCTTGCAGGGTGGGATGAGGTGGCACTGGACAGGACTGCACAGACGAGATGAGGAACATGGCAGTGGGAGAGAGCAGAGACTGAACCCAAGCCATGCTCTGCCAGCCTCTGATTGCTGTGCCCTGCCCAGGATGGGCTGCACGGGAGCAGGGCATGGTGTGAGAGCTGTCAGGGAAAAGGGAAAGACCTGGAGTTGTTCCTGTACACTCCTTTCATTTCCACACCTCCAGCCAACCTCTCCAGGAAGGGAGAGATCAATGGCTCTTGAGTCAGAGACTCTGCTGAACGCTGAGCAGATGAAGGGTTTGCCATCTGTGAACAAGTTGTTCTGATTGAATTAGAGAACATTTAACATTTACAGATAATTAGAAACAACCACCCATTACAAAGGCAGCAGAGGGAAGGGAAGTTTTGAGAGGCGATTGGAAGCTCCTTGACACACCAGCCAGGGCAGCTTTTCAGACACAACTTCTGAACATTTCCAAATGCTCGGTGCTCCTTCCATTGCCAGATCTTGGGAGCCAAGTCTCTATCTCTGTTCTTCTCTTCTGTCCTCTCTGTTACTTTTCTCCTGCCTTTGGCTTTTCCTTCCAGCCAGCTCCTTTCTGGGAGGTTTTACCTTTGGTGCCATACTGGGCTGGCAGCTGTGAGGGAAAGGGAAGGAAATCGTTTTCCTGCTCCATGACTATCACGGCCCTCTTGGCCTGGAGTTGGGCTGTGCAGCCATGGGGAGAGACATCTCGGAATGCAGAGGCTCCTGTGCTATCCTGACCTCTGCAGGAGAGACCTGGACCTAAAGCTGGTTACTACTTTTACAAACTATATTACATAGCAAGATAAATATTCTTGTAATGGAAAAAAAAATAAAATTTTTGGTTATAGATTAAAAAAAAGTAAAATATGTAAAGTGTTCTCTTTTCTGCTCAAAAATACATTCCTCTCTTTTTATCCTTGTGTTTCCTTAATATGTTTTTGCATCAACAGTATTTTTAAAAGCATGTTTTCCATCCTTTTGAGCAAAAAGAAGAGCCAGTGGAAACTTCAAATTCCCCCAAACACTAAAAGAGATGATTTCCTTCCCAAATTTCCTCTGAAAACTAACTGGCATTTCTCAAGCAGCTCGAGCAGTAATTGCCTTTCAGCAGTGATGGTAATTGTGTGGCATCTGCTGCAGAGAGATACCCAAGAGGTGAAACCACAAAGCTACAGCTGCCCTTTGGCTGGCAGAAGCTTCACTGATGGCTTTTGGGCAGTGGATCCATCACTTGGCCTCTGCTCCCAGCCCCATGGAGCACTCCCTGGGTAGAGGCACTGCCCCACTGCCCCTTCCCAGGGGCATCGCTGTGCCCTGCAGGAAGGGAACCCAACCAGGGAAGAGATGAGTCTGCATGTGGGCATGGAGGGGGCTCTCCCCTTAACAGGAAACAAATGCCCAGAGCAGCTGTGGCTGCCCCATCCCTGGAAGTGTCCAAGGCCAGGCTGGATGGGGCTTGGAGCACCCTGGGCTGGTGGAGTGGAAGGTGTCCCTGTCCATGGCTGATCTTTATGGTCCCTTGCACTCCAAACCATTCTGTGTTCTGTGAAACGTCAAACGAAGGTTTTTCTACAGGCCCCAAAATGCCAGAAATTCTGCCTGGGATGGCGGTACCGACCCAGGCACAGCTGGCACCCCAGCCCTGTCCCCAGCTGCCGATGTGCAGGACCCTGACAGACATCTAGTGGCATTTTCTATAACTACAGGCACGTGTGGCTGAGGAGGGGGTGCCCCGGGCAGTGGGGAGGGCACGGTGCCAACACAGAAATAACCACCGGCCGCGGGCACCAGGAGCTCTGAGCCCCCATCCCCTGCCCCGCCGACCATCCCATGGGAGCAGAAAGGCAGAGATGTGCGGTCTCGCAGCGTTATTTCTTGGAGAATCAGGCTGAAGGCAAAGGAATCCCTGCAGAGGCTCACCCAGCCCTGGCCCGTCCCACTGGCACCGATCCCGCGGGTGCTGGGCAGGGAGAGGGCATGGTGGGCATCGGGGTGGGCAGCCCGTGCCATCCGAGCCAGCACGTGCCCACATCCCGGCTGGGAGCAGGAGAAAATGCCTCCAAGGGGGTGTCAGACACAGTTACAGTGAAACACGATATTTATAACAAAGTGTGGGGGAAGGTGTCACATCACATCACGCTGATGCTCCGACGCCGGAGACGCGGGGACAGCTCTGCGGAGTGGGAAGTGGGCAGGGCCAGCAGGCAGGAGGGGGGGTTGCCCTGCCAATACCCATCCTTTGCTGCAGCCCTGGCAGCAGCCACACAGAGCAGGGGGGTCCTGCGGGCAGGGCAGGAGGGCGGGTCTCTCATGGGCACTGGCATCAGCTGGTGGTGTCACTTGGCTCTTGGAGCCACTGTGCTTGGCCTTGCTCTGATAAAATGGGGCAAGTAAAATCCAGAAATCTCAAACACTGCTTCATTGTGTCTGTTCTGGATGGACATTCCCCACTTGCTCTTGCGTCAGCACGAGGACGTTGGCTTGGGAGCAGAACCTTGCTGATAAACCTCTCCTCCCCAAACCAACATTAAATGCTGTCATCTTTGGAATAAACAGTTCTTCAGAGAGAGCTGGGCTGTGTCCCTGCACGCAGCTGGGATTGCACAACTGCTCCCTGAAGAATGAGCCTCTGAAGTACCCAGCTCTTCCCAGTCGCTGCAATGAGAGCCAAAGCCAAGGGCCAGGTCTCAGGGCTGCAGTTTTCCTGGATCCTGTGTGGAAATTCCCTTGCATTTTAAGGAGAGCAGTGGGAGCTCCTCCACATATTTCTGTGCATTCAGCTCCTGCTCCTTCCCCCTGCCCTGGCAACGGCACAGTAAAACAGGGATGCAGCAATCGCAGCCCTCGTTGGCCTCTCGGGGCTGATTGCCTGGGAATAGCTCCTGTCAGCTGCTGTTTCCCCCTCTCTGCAAACATCCTTCATCTCCTGAGAGTGCAGCCAGCACATGGGCAGGCAGAGCTGGGACCTGCTGTCTCTGCCCCCTGCTCTGGGAAGGTGTCCAGTGCAGCTCTGGTGGCAGGTGAGGTCTCTCCCTGCAGTGAAGGGAGACTGGTGTCCATGTGTCCAGACTGCAGGTGGGCACTGCACACCTTGCAGTGGGCTGGGAGCCCTCCCATCCCTCTCTACTCTGCCCTGTGGTCCTCTGGGACTCAGCCATGCTGTCCTATAGTCCCTCATGAGCCACCTCAGCCTGTATCCCCTCCACACCAGCCCTGCTTTCCCTGCTGTTTTCTACCCCCATGCAGTTTCCTTTCTGGAGACTCAGCTGCTCAGAGCCTGCAGGGATTGATGTTCTTTCCCAGGGTGGTTTGAGGTCAGTTAGAGCATCACAGCTCTGTCCAGAAGTGGAGACCTCATCACTACTGGCATGTTGGTGCCAGCTTTTATTCTCCTGGGAGTGCCTCTGCTCTCTCTTGAGTGCCAGCGTGGGTTGGGGTGACCTTGTCCCTGTTGCCTGCCCTCATGAGGCTCCTTCCAAGTGCCTGCAGCGCTGAGGCCTCAGTCTCTGAGTGGAGATGGCAGCAGTGGCTGCACAGGGGAGGTTGGCTCTGCCACAGCTGCCTGCCAGGGAGTGCTCCCTGGGAAGGGCACCAGCTCCTGCCTGCTCTGCAAGCCACGTGTCTGCCATGGGAGAAAGCAAATATTTTGCAAGGGAAATGCACACTCAAGCTCAGCCCTAGGCCAAGCCAACCCTGAACTCTGTCGGGTCCTTCAGCAGGAAAATGTGACATCAGCAGGTAGATTGAGATGCCCTTGTTAGGTCATCACTCAAACCTGGGCTCCTTCACTCAAGACATGAAAATACCCCCATGAGGGAAAGGCCAGGAGAAGAGAGGGCTGAGAGCACAGGCTGGCCTGTAACCCCAGGAGGTCAAAGGGCTGGAGCACCCTGACAGACATGGCCTGTCATCAGTGGTACAACTTGGCTGCTTTGGGGAGGAGAAGGTGCAGGTGAGAGGCATGGAGTAGGTCACAGACTGTGTTAGTGCATCGGGCTGTGCTGGGTGCACTTTAATTGCACTGTGTGCCCCTGTGGTCTGTGTAACACCCTCTGTTATTCCCAGAATGGCTGTTGCACACCTCCTGTGAACAGCCCAGCAAAGGGCTGAATGGATGCTCCAGTGGGACTGCACATCTGCACAGAGAACCCTTCCCAGTGGGGTCAGAGAGGGACACAATGGCCACAGGAGCACAGATGTGGGACACGTGGTGGTGGCAGTGTCTGAGCACAGTCACCCCTCGGATGTGGCCACTCTTCCTTCCCCTCGCTCCACAGTTTAAAGGAGGTCGTCCTCCTCCCGCTGCATCCAGTGACTCAGGCAGCCTGGCATTTACCCAGGATTTATTTGGACACTCTAGAGCCAGCTGCACATGCTTTTTTTTCATTTGCTTTTTGTCTGACTTCATGCCCTTCTGGTGATTGCTTATAACCCAAGCACAGAGAAGGGACCGATAGTCTCTGCTTCCAGGGGAAGGAGACTCGTGCAGCATCCACCAGATGCAGACAGACCAAAAGGGAAACAAGCTGAGAGAGGAAAAAAAACCCTCATGCATTCTCTGTCCTGGAAATGGCATGTTCTTTCTACAATTCCCTTTGACTGTTTAAGGCAAGATTTATTCTCTCTCTGACAGCAGAGTTTGCAGTGTTCCTGTTAAGTTTGGGCCAGCCTGAATTAACTGTGCATCCTCAGTGTCTGATTAGCTCTATTTGCTGTGTTTTTATTGACCTATGCAAGAGGAAAAAGTAGGTCAAGCCAGGCTGATGAGGCTCGAACTGGCTCTGTAATAGAAATCAGTACAAACGAGGCCACGCAGTCGCTGAGCCATCAAATCACGCTCTGGGGTGGGTCGCCTCCAGAGTGTCCAGGGGACATAATTAGGAACTTTCCCAAGCTGTCAATCAGACTGGAAGCATGGTCTGGAGGTGGAGGGTGGGTAGATGTTTCTTTTTAGAAGCTGTTCTTTGTTTCTGTGGTGAGAGGGGCATTTTATCAGCAAGTGGCTGAAGCACAGGCTGCAAATAGAAAGGGCCCCTGCCTGGCAGGGACTCCGTGTTTCTCTGCACACAGGAGGGGTGGAGACAGCTCAAAGAGCCCTGCAGGGCTCAGATGAGGTTTCCTATGGAAGCAGGAGGGGAGGGCAGAGTCTTTCACCCAGTGTCTTGCTGGCAGACCCCACTGATGGCTTTTGCCATGCACAGACAAGGGCGGCACAGCCAGCCCCTGGCATGGGGACTGCTCCTGGCATGGGGACACAGTGGGGACTGTTCCTGGCATGGGGACACAGTAGGGACTGCTCCTGGCATGGGGACACAGTGGGGTCTGCCTGCTGCTGGCATGGGGACTGCTGCTGGCATGGGGACACAGTGGGGACTGCCTGCTCCTGGCATGGGGACACAGTGGGGACTGTTCCTGGCATGGGGACACAGTAGGGACTGCTCCTGGCATGGGGACACAGTGGGGACTGCTCCTGGCATGGGGACACAGTGGGGTCTGCCTGCTCCTGGCAGGTCTGAGGCTCCTCTAGCATTGCCCCTCCCGGGCTGGTTGGATCCCAGCAGGACTCAGCCTGTGACCCAACTTGCCACCACTGTGTTGCTCACCCTGCTCCAGGAAGGACAAGGAGGAGACAGTGTCTGTCACAGCCTGGTTTCAGTGGCATGAAAAAACCCTCCACTGCTGAAAAAGCTTTTTGCAGGGAGACAAAGGTGTCTGGTGCTGGATGTTTCCCGGACAGGGAGTGGGAGCAGCCTCAGCTGGTGTGTGATGTGCTGGGAGTGCCATGTCACACAGCATTAGCATCACTCCTGGCAGGGCTGTGCCAGCTCAGGGGGGCACAGATCCCCCTGGGAGGGGACAGGGGAGCAACAGGCAAAGCAGGGGGGGCACAACCCAAGCAGGTTGTGCCGGTGCAAGCGGGGGCTCAAAGAGGGGGTGCTGGGAAGACTGGAGTGCTGCTGGCATGGAGGTGGGGGCTCTCCCTGCCCACCCCCATCCCCTGGGGCTGGCAGCGAGGCACTGCCCGCCTGGTCCCGGCTCTGCAGAGCTCTGCCCATGCAGGAGGGCAACTCAGGGCAGTGTCACGTTGTGCTGTGAGAGCCACACATGCCATGGCCAGGCAGCGACCTGGGGAAGGTCATCTGGGTGGGGGAGCCAGTTGGGATCTGTGTTTGGAGAGTCAGAGCCGTGCGGGGTGAGCTCAGCCATGGCACTGGAGCAGGATGTTTTCAGTGTGCAGGCAGAGACAGAGCTCCCATCATCTCTCAGGGTCTTTGGGAATCTCACAGAGATGTCAGGCCACAAATACCTCTTTCAGCCCTGAGAATGTGTGCAGTCCCTTCCCTCCCAGTGGGATCTGAAGGGATCCTCTGTGCTGCACTACACAGAGCAGGAGCACCTTCAGTGGGAGCACCAGGATGCTGCTGGGGGCAGGAACTCACCTGTTGGAACAGGAGCAATCCACCCTCTTCTTACAGCTCCACACCCAGCTCTGTACAGCAGGTGCCCAACGTGCAGTCAGCACTGTTCCTCGGGGCAAAATCTGGCCAGGAAAACAAGAGGAATATCAGCTTTTATGTGTGAGGCAGAGCTGATGAGACCTGGCTGTCAGGACCCTGCTGGAGATGCAAGGTGTCCTCTGCTGAACCCATTCAGCTGAGTCAGGAGATCCATCCCACCTCCCGCAGGGTGGGTGAGGCTGGTGGGATTCAGGTGCTGCCCCTCTGGCAGGGCAGGAGCTGGCACGGGCATCCCTGCAGCCTGCAGAGCTGCCTGTCCTGCCCGAGTGTGAGTGATGGCCCAGCTTCCCAGAGGCATTTACATTCTCTTCCCGTGCTGCTCTTGCCTCTCCTGCTTTATGGCTGTGATTTACTGACGTCACAGGCGCAGCATCACGGAATGGAATTTACGGGAGGCTGAATTTATGATTAGAGAAACGAACCCTTCCCCTCCTTGTGCTGCCTCCCCCCTGCCCTGCTTTGTGCCCATGTGTGTGCACCTCGCTCTGCCCCACGGCACGGGGACAGAGGGGAAGAGAGGCCAGGGAAGCCCCGAGTTCTGGGGGATATCTGCTCCCCTGGCTGCTGGCAGGGAGGAAGGATCAGGGTCAGTGGGAGTCTGGGCATCCAGAGCTCCTGGGCTGTGCCCACAGACCTGCAGGCTGGCACTGCAGCCACTCAGTCAGCAGGCAGAGCTCCTGTCTGCTCGTTTCATGTTAACAGTCCTCTTCATAATGATGTATTCCTGGTTCTGGGCGATTTCCAAAGCATTCCCAGCAGGTATTTCTCAGCCTCGCCATCTCCTGTCCCTCCCCTCCCAATTCTGCCCTCTCTCCAGCTGAATTATTGGACAAACTGCAAGATCCATAAGGCAAACAGAGGAGGAAGGGGAGCAGAAATGAGGCACAGTTTACATCCCCTAAGCCAAACTGGCTGTAGGACACACCTCCAAGCAGCTTGAAGCGTGGCTGGGTTGTGTCTGGGGGTGTTGGGATAACTCCATCCTCAGGAGCTAATTTAGGACGTGCTCTGCTCTGCCTGGGGAGGAAATGGCCCCTGTGCAGCAGGCACTTGTCTGTGACAGATCTCTTGTAAACAGCATAATAGCTCCATGTCAGGCACGCCAAGACATCTCTATCAGGTGCTGTGCCAAAGCCCCAGGGGAAGCTGCAGGACAGCCCTTGGTCAGCAGAGATTCCCCAGGCACAGCCTGGCTGAGGTTCAGCTGCACAGAGCCCTGGCTGCCTCCAAGGCACGGCCAGGCCACCAGCCAGTGATGGAAAAGGAGGGCTGGGCTGTGCCCTGGTGCTTCACACCCCCAGAGCTGCCTCTGGGCACAGGAGCTCTGCCAGGTGTGCCAGGCAGAGGCATAAGGAAAAGATGCTATGAAAAAGGAGCAGGAAGGAGAGCAGGATGGATCAAGGATTTCCTGCTCTGGGGGAATGTCAAAGGGTGCTTTTATCCAAAATGAAAACCCTGGTGGTTTTCACCAATCATCAAAGCCCATTTTTGTCCAGGCTTAATCACAATGATTCGTGTGGCCCTTTTTATATTTTGTTCCTACGTCTGTACATGTATCAACCACCTTCCCAATGAAATGTCCCTTCACACCACCAGTCCCCAGAATCTCAGTTCAAAAGAGCTAAATCGGTGCTATGTTTCTTTTTCTCTGGGATTGACATGAAGTGAGGAGAATCCACCTCGCTTTTCATGAACACTTTGAGGGTTTGCTGTTTGTTGGAACCTGAAAGCAGAACAATTTTCGTGGGCATCAATGTTTCTCTGGTGATGTGCTTGTTTCCTTCCAGCCTAGAAAACCACATCCCTGTGCCTGCTACAGTCTATCCACTCCCTCCTCCATCTCTCCATTCCCATCTTTCCCTGCATAGCTGAGTCCCCTCTGGCTACACTGAAACATCCCCAGCTGCAGAAATCCTGCTTGAGGTGGAGAAACTGCAGAAGCAGAAGGAGCCTTTACAGCAAACAGTCTATTTATTGATATTTTATTATGCTGTTTAGCAGGACCCTGGTGCCTGTAATAAAGCATTAAGGAAGTGTAGCAGCACATTCTCATTGATCCCATTCAGTGCTGTGATATTCGTGTGAGGACCAGGGACAAAGGAGAGGAATAATTCTGTTCCCCTCCCTTGTGCTGAATTGCTGATGGGAAAGAGCCCTGTAAATCTGAAGATTAGTTAGTTGTACTGTGGCCCCCAACTGAATAATCACAAACCACCTGCTAAAAGGGAAAGAGAAGTGGGGGTTTTGATCTATAGAACCACACTGTGAGAGATCTGGAGAAATCTGTGATGACTCAGGAGAGCTCAGATCTATCAAGCCTGATATTTCCTGACTGATGGTGGAAATGGTCTGGGCTGGTCCTGAAGAGCAGCCAGAGAAAGGGAGGAGCTAAAAAGTCCTCTCTGTGACAGAATTATTTGCGTTTTTGCCTGCTCTGTGTGTTCCAGTTGCAGGACACAGCAGGAACAAACCCCCCAAGCTCAGGACCTGCTCCTTGGGGTGACTCCACAGCCACACAATTGTCACCAGAGAGGGAGGGATGGGAGCCCACCAGTGACACACCCCAGAGAAGGTGCCACACACAGCCCTTCAGGAGACATCTCCAACCTTCAGGACTTAATTCCAAAAATAAACAACAGGTGAGAAAGTAGGAAATGGTGAGAGAGCCCTCAGTGTGCCAGTGGCAGAATGGGCACAAACTGCCCAGTCACAAGCCAGGCATTCCAAGCAATGAAGACACTTTGCTTCCTCCTCCCTGGACCTTCCCAGGTGCCCAGTGGCTCAGGAATGGCCAGGCTGGGCATCCTCCTGCCCTTTGCTGCACAGAGCCTCCCCTGCCCGAGGTGTGTGTGCCTTGGGGCCCTGCAGGGAGAGCAGCTGTGCCCTCAGTGCCGGGGCTGGGGACGTTGTGCCACTCCCTGTGCTGCCAGGCCCCTGCAGATGGGCTGCTGTGCTCCTGCTTCCTGCTTTTTCCCTCCAGACAGGTCTCAGCAGGTCCCATGGGTGCTGTCTCAGGTGTCTGGCAGCTCCTGGGTGCCCGCTCTGCCCCTGGCACGGGTGGCTCTGCAGCAGATTAACCTGCACGTGTGGCATTAACCAAGTGGCCTCTGCAGAGGGAGGAGGAGCCTGGCTGACGGGGAGGGCTGTAGCTCTCTGAGCACCTGGACAGCTGGTGTTCCACACTGGGCATGGCTAAATATTTACAGTCAAGCAGGGAGGGGAATCTGGCACATGGAGGGAGTGCCCTGTGCCCAGCCAGACCTCAGTGGATCATTTAGCTGCCCTCCCATGGCTGTCAGTGCTGCTCACCAGCACAGGAATGACCCCTGAGCTCTGCCTCCCACCCCTGCTCCTCTCCAAAACTCCTCCATGGTCCCTTCATCTCCTGATGCTCCTTTCTTCCCCTGTGAAATCAGGGTGATAACAAGAGCAACCCTCAGGATGGCTGCAATCATTAGTCAAATGATGTTCCCAAGGCTCTGAACTCTCCTTTGGTGCTTGCTGAGCTTCACAGCAGCCTGAATGAGCTCCCTCCTGTTTGAGAAGCTCTGCAGCCCCTCAGTGCCCTGACCGAGGGGCAATTAGGAGCTGAAATCTCCTGAGCAGTGTGGAAAGAGGGAGAGACTCCAGGAATACCTGGCTGGGATTTTGTGGGGATTAATTAACCACTGTTTGCACAGCTCTTTGAAGCCTCAAACCTATTCAAGAGCTGAGTGTTATTATTAAATAGTGATCCATTAGTTCTGATCATTGGCCACGACTTCCTCATGGCCTCCCTGGGGTCATTTTCCACACTGTCATGTATTTTTCTTTGCCATTCCAAATACATTTTTTTAGGGAGCTGTGACAGAAAAGGAGCCCATGACAGGAAAGGAGCCCATCTGCAGTTTTGGTCTGGGTGTGACAGCTGGGTTAGAACTGTGCTCAGTAGTGCCAAGGGTATTAAAGCTGCCCTGCCCTGGCCCTGGGTCACCTGAGCTCCAGGTGAGCCAACCCAACATTCCAAGCTGGTTGTGTCCTTCAGGGCAACAGCACAACACCTCCCAGCTGGGATTTCAGCTGGCACCAAAAGCAGGAATGTGATGTGTTGGCTCAGCCTGCCAGGGTTGTGAGCTCTGACTTCCCAGGTCCCCTGGGATGAAGGATCTTCCTCCTCCTCCTCCTCCTCCTCCTCCTCCTCCTCCTCCTCACACAGGTCTGGCAACTGGAAGTTTATCTGGCACCAAAAGCAGCAAAGAAATGTGTCAGCTCAGCTTGCCAGGGTTGTGAGCTCTGACTTCCCAGGTCCCCTGGGATGAAGGCTCTCCCTCCTCCTCCTCCTCACACAGGTCTGGCCCAGCTGGGCTGAGCCCTGCAGGGACAGGGTTGGGGCTCCCAGGAGCAGCTGAGCAATGGGCATGGAGAGTTCAGTCCTGGCCCTCACCACTGGGCAGAGCTCAGAGTTTTTGGCACTGACACACATATGTGGGTGCATATTTCTATCTAGAACTGAAGTTTTATTCTTGTAAACACTGTATTTATTATTTAAAAAAATTATATATAGGCTGCTGAATTCGTATTGCACAAAAAAGGTCGTAAAGCTCCCAGTAAAGAGGCAGGAAAATGCTGTGAGGAGAACAAAGCAGGAATATATCACCGTGTTTGGGCAATCTCAGAGCCAGGCACAGCACTGTAAATAAAACACACAGAGCTCCTTTCACCACAAATGTATCCTCAATCAGGGGAAAAAATACATTTAATTTGAGACCTGATACACTCTCAATCAAGAGGTGACTTATGTTCAGGAATCAAAAAGGTAAAAAATCAGGGCAGTTTCTAAATCATTCAAGTTCCAAATGCTATTTCTTCAACTGCTGCTTAAGGGAGAAGCTTTGGGAACAAGCAAAGCTTGTCAAGTGGGACCAGGAATTCAGAGTACCTCAAATTCTGAGACTTAACCTGAGCTTTTTATTCCAGTATCACACCAGTGAAGCCAGTCAATATTGCTCATTGCAATAGTGATAATTTTGACCAATTCTGAGCAGTTCCCCACACATAAAATTTTCTGTTTCTGGCGTGATTTAACTCTTTCTCTGCTTGATGAAGGCTGAGAATTTCCAGGAGGAGTGTAAGCCAAGAATTCCACATCTGAGGCCCTTTTAAAGGATCTGTCAGAGGGATTAAGGAAAGCAAAGCTCACCATTATCAGGCTTTAATTTGCTCCACTGGATCCACACTTGTGCTGGTGAATTTGTAGGGTCTGCAAAGGAAGGTGAAAGCTTTGGAGACACTGAAATCACTGTCATAGAATCACAGAATCATAGAATGGATTGGGTTGGAAAAGCCCTCCGAGATCATCGAGTCCAACCCTTGGGCCAACTCCAGTCCCTTTACCAGATCATGGCACTCAGTGCCACGGCCAAGCTCAGCTGAAAAACCTCCAGGGATGGGGAATCCACCCCCTCTCTGGGCAGCCCATTCCAATCCCTGAGCACTCTCTCTGCAAAGAATTTCTTTCTGATATCCAACTTCAATTTCCCCTATAGCAGTGAGTTGTAGAGATCTTGACAGCATATGGAATAACAGAACTGTCTGACACGGGGAATTTAAGCCCAGTTCTAATACATAGACCAAGCAGGACCTGGAGCTCTGTGCCAGAACCTCCAAACGATGCTGCAATGCAGAATTATCCTGTGCTTTAATGTATCTGATACAGTTTCAGAGCTATTTAAGTCCAGCTTAACTCGATCTTGATCCCTTAATTATATCATTTGGATCATTGCCAAATCAGTTCTCTGAAATATCTGACTCCTGAGTCTGAAGAGAGCTGTTATCCAGGCTTTGATCCATCTCCCTGATAAGGCTCATGAGATGGGCTTTAATGTGACACGACTTTGTCTTGGTGCTGCAGGGGGCAGAGAGGGGGTCTGTGCCCTCCAGGTGGCACTGGCTGTGGGGCTGTCCTGGGTGGTTTGGAGCCCACGTGGCTATTTTGGTGGCTGTACCAACGTGGTGGGTGGAACTGTGAATGTGGCAGCATCGTGTGTGTAATATTGGGGGTTTTACATGAATTGCAGCCTGGGATTTGCTGTGGGAGGTGCTGGACAGGCACCCAGGGGTGTCTGGGCTGCCTGAGAGGAGCAGGGAGTGTCAGGGAGTGCGGGAGGAGTGTCAGGGGGTGCAGGAGTGTCAGGGGGTGCAGGAGGAGTGTTAGGGTGTGCAGGAGTGTCAGGAGAGGCAGGAGGAGTGTCAGGGGGTGCAGGGAGTGTCAGGGGGTGCAGGAGGAGTGTCAGGGAGTGCGGGAGGAGTGTCAGGGGGTGCAGGGAGTCTCAGGGGGTGCAGGAGGAATGTCAGGGGGTGCAGGGGGAGTGTCAGGATGTGCAGGGGGAGTGTCAGGGGGTGCAGGAGGAGTGTCAGGGGGTGCAGGGGGAGTGTGAGGATGTGCAAGGAGTGTCAGGAGATGCAGGAGGAGTGTCAGGGGGTGTAGGAGTGTCAGGGGGTGCAGGGGGAGTGTCAGGATGTGCAGGAGGAGTGTGAGGAGGTGCAGGGAGTGTCAGGAGATGCAGGAGGAATGTCAGGGGCTGCAGGAGTGTTAGGATGTACAGGAGGAGTGTCAGGGGGTGCAGGAGAAGTGTCAGGATGTGCAGGGAGTGTCAGGGGGTGCAGGAGGAGTGTCAGGGTGTGCAGGAGGAGTGTCAGAGGGTGCAGGAGGAATGTCAGGGGGTACAGGAGGAGTGTTAGGGGGTGCAGGGAGTGTCATTGTGCTGTTGCACAGCTGAGGGCTCGAGGCACAGCAGGAGCAAGTGCTCTGCCCACAACAGTGCCCAGTGTGTCCGTCCTTCCCATGTGGGGCTTTTCCTTGTCCTGCTCAGGTGAGGGATGAAACCATCCCCACTGGGCAGTGCTGGTCCTTTGGCCTGTCCTTCTCAGCATGGGTTGGTGTTCTCCTGGTAACACCCATGGGAGCCTTTCCCTCTCAGGTTCCTCCCTGTTTTGGTGCAGAGTTATTTGTTAAGCACAGCTGGAGAGGAGGCTCCACCTTTCCTCCTTAGTCCTGGAGCCCTCTCTCCATGTGGCTGCAATACAAATACAGAGTCAAAAAGCTCTTTTCTTCTTTGAGGAGCAGGTGTAAAGCTTGGCAGGATAAACGTGCCTCCATCAGGAAGGGAGAAGGGCTCCACTGCTGCCTCACAATCACTGCTCCTGGGAGCTTTAATCATCCTGCTCTTTGTACCCAGCAAAGCCCTTCTGATCAATCAGCACTTTGAAGTTTTGTTATAGCAAAGCCAATGAAATGAGCTGCTAACTGAGGCTTTTCCTCTGCCTGGTGCTGCTCTCCATCCTCCCACCCTCACTGGTGATCACAGCACGAGTGGCCTCGCTGGGCCACCCCAGCTGGAGCTGCACATTTGCCTCCCACTCCTTCACTGCTCTCACTTGCAAAAACAGAGAAGACGAGGAGCAGAGCTGCCCCCTGGTCATTTCCAGCCTGAAATGTCAGACTTTCTGACTGGGACACAAAATGTTCCCCTGATTAAGCTTTGAAAATAAAGAGGGGCTCAGAGGGAAATGCTGTGCTGCTGGTTGGGCGGTTTTAAGATGTTAAGCCCGACTTGCTGAGGTAAAACAAGGTGTGTGCAACCTGCTGCCTGCTCTGTGTGGCTCTGTGTGCTCCACCCAGCACTGCTGCTCTTGGACTCTCTCCTGGCTCCTCCTCAAAGAGAAATTTCTCCAAGGTGTGATGCTGCCACGTTTCACAAACTCCTGCCTGTCCAAGCCCCCTGGTTTTGTTCCAGTGTCTGAGACTTGGCAAAATAAATCATCATCTCAGACTGGTTCATCCTAAGCCAGGTCCTGGTGATGTGCAGCCATCAGCCATCTGGCCCAGAAGCACTTCCAAGGATTTGGGCTGGGATCTGATCAGGGAAAGGAACAGTGCTGGTGGGTCTGGGGTGGCTCAGTGGAAGGTGGAGAAGAAAACTCTAGTGCTTAATTTCAAGCTGTTTCATCAAATTCCACTTTCACTGCCCCTCAGCAAGTTCCTGGAAAGCAGAGGCAGAGCCAGCCCAGCCTGGCAGAGCTCTGGGAAAAGCACAGCTCTATCAATGGCCTAAGCCTTTGTTTTGGGCTTGTGGGTGGATTTGTTGTTTCCAGGATTCTTTTGCAGAGTTTTGCTGTGATTTGCTGACTGGTCTCAGTGCCCACAAGCTCTGCCTCCCTCCAGGTTGCTCCAGCCCCTCTCTGGTGGCTTCACTCTCTCAGGATGAGTGGCTGAGGTCAGGCCAAGTTCATTACTCTGCCAGGGGTTATGATTTCATTGTTATGGAGGTTCAATATGAATTGATTTTAAAATAAGCAGGTTTTGGACCAATTGAATAAATTCACTTTATTGTTCAGGCTTTGATGTTGTTTTCCATGTGATCAGCATAAAGCATTTCCCTTGCTACCCCACCACTGAGTGTTCTTTAGACCTTGCAGCTCTTTCCCTCCCTCCAAAGCTTGATCAAAAGCTGGGCTTGGACTGAAGCTCATCTGAGGCTCAGGTTTAAAGGCCAGTTTTGCAGCTGGAGCTCACAAATTCAGCCTGTACAACTCACTGTGGGAGAGCCACTTTTTGCTGGAGCCAACATTTTCCCAGGTATTTCTGTTGGAATTGAGGGATTTCAGGTCTTCTCAATGAGCATTAACAGATGGGGAATCTCAAGCTCACCATCATCATTTGCATCACGGTGCAATTTTGCTAATTGTGGTTATTCCCTTGGGAGGGCTGAGCATCAGCTCGGCATAGGAGGATCTTTCCCACTCATCCAAGCAAGGAACAAGAGCCAAGAAACCTGATCCACTTTGCAAAACAAAACGTATTGTTAGATAAGTCCATCTCCTCCCAGCCCTAAATCTGACAGAATTTCCCTCCTGCACTGTTTGTCTCCTGTAAAGGGAGTGGAAGTGGACAGGGATTCAGGAATTCTGTGGGATAAACACAAACACAGGCAGCAGGGTTGTTTCCTGCAGATCCACACAAAAGCAGTAAGAGCAGTGCTAACCCTCCCTTGGGCAAGCCCCTGATTCCATTAATTGGCAGAATAAAGTTTTAAGTTCTCTCCTCAGACTTTCCCTTGGGAAAATATTTTCTCCCATCTTCAGTATAAGTTTATTCAGTCAATTAAAAGCCACCCAAAGGAGGGACCTTGGAGAGGATTCTTATGGATGTGACCAAACCACAGTGTGGGGATTTTTCACCCAGGTGTGTCAAATAAAGCCACGATGGCCCAATTATCACAATCCCCATCACCTGGGGCACATTTACAGGACGAGGATTTATTGAGCAGCACAGCCCTTTGTCACGTTTGAGTCTGCTCTGGTCGGTCAGAACTTCTTGCTGGTTTTGGTTTTCTGTAAGTTTACACAAATTTATTTTGTAGCTGCACCTCAGTGTGGTTATAGGTGTGAGGAGATTCCCCCATCTGCTCCACTCTGCCTCCAGCCTCAGAGCTGCATAATAAGGTAGGAAAACTTGGTGTTTCTTCTGGTTTTTTGTTGTTGTGCACCTTCCTGCAGCCTGGAGAGCCAGGGGAGGGAGGGGGAATGCTGCGGATGGCTCAGGGAGATGAGTGTGAGCTGAGGAGCAGGGGGGGCTGCCCAGCAAAGCATTTCCAGCTCTGCCTCCTCGTCCTGCCCCAGAAATGTCCACACAGCACTTTTCTCTCTCGGGTTGTTTTCTGAGTTGTGGAGGTTTTGATTGTTTTGTTGTTGTTGTTGTGTTTGGTTGGTTGGGATTTTTTTGTTGTTGTTTTTGCTGCTTTCAGTGTATTGAGGAAAGGACAAGGGAAATTATGGCAAGCTCTGGGTCTGTGCAGCCCCAAACCCCTCCCTGGAGGTTTCTCCTCGGTGGTGGATGGGTTAAGTCTGCCCAGGCTGTGCCACAGGAGGCCGTGCACTGCTCTGATGGGTATTGAGGGGAAAAGCTACAAATCCATCCTGAAATGCCCATCTGTTGGTTGGCATTTCCAGTCTGTCCCTCTGCAGCTCCTCCTGTGCCTGGCAGGGAGGTCAGGTGGCTGCAGGGCACTGAGTGTGCCCAGGGGGGCTCAGCACCCCTTCTGGGGGTGTTGGGAGCAGCCAGCCTGGCCCAGGGAAAGGCTGAGAGAGGCAGAAAAGAAGTCAGGGGGATTGTTGTTGTTGAATGCAAATGTGAAAGGGGAGTTGTGGCATTTACTGTGATCACTGAATTACCTGAGTTTCTCTACTCTACCATCAAAGTTCCTGAAGTTTTCCCCCACTCCCAGGATCCAGTTGCACCTGCTGCCCTCTCACCTCTCAGAGAGCTCTGTGGGCACCTCATACCCCATGAGCTGCCCCACACAGGGCACAGAAAAGTTTGGACAGTGAAAACCTGCTCTGAAACTGGGCTGCTTTTCCTAAAGCTGGGACCTCTGTGTGAAGCCTTTTGCAGTCACCTGTAAGAGATTAATAAAGGGAGCCCTGGCTTTGGGGGGAAAGGAGCTGCCAAGGAGCCCTTTGCACCTCTGGATACACCCCGGGATATGCTGATTATTGTATAGATTGATATAGGAGGTGTCTTTACTAAAAAAAGAGGGAAACTGCAGCCCATTAAGCAGTGCAGTGATGAAGAGCAGTAGGGCGAGTGTCTACCTGGGAGCAGAATGTTTGAGTCACCTGCCCTTTTCTGCTGGGGTTTGCAGCTGTCCAAGCCTCATTGGTTCACTGCTCTGCTAAAAAAAGATCTAAACAGCAGGATTTTTTCCTTTTTATTTGTCTGGCCTGATGGGTTGTGGGGCTGGGGGGGGGCGGCCCCGGTGTGGGGCTGTGGGGGGCGGCCCCGGCGTGGGGCGTGTGGGGCTGTGGGGGGCGGCCCCGGCGTGGGGCGTGTGGGGCTGTGGGGGGCGGCCCCGGCGTGGGGCGTGTGGGGCTGTGGGGGGCGGCCCCGGCGTGGGGCGTGTGGGGCTGTGGGGGGCGGCCCCGGCGTGGGGCGTGTGAGGCTGTGGGGGGCGGCCCCGGCGTGGGGCGTGTGGGGCTGTGGGGGGGCGGCCCCGGCGTGGGGGGCGCGTGGGGCCGAGGGGGGGCGGCCCCGGCGTGGGGGGCGCGTGGGGCCGAGGGGGGGGGGCGGCCCCGGCGTGGGGGGCGCGTGGGGCCGAGGGGGGGGGCGGCCCCGGCGTGGGGGGCGCGTGGGGCCGAGGGGGGGGCGGCCCCGGCGTGGGGGGCGCGTGGGGCCGAGGGGGGGGCGGCCCCGGCGTGGGGGGGCGCGTGGGGCCGAGGGGGGGGCGGCCCCGGCGTGGGGGGCGCGTGGGGCCGAGGGGGGGGCGGCCCCGGCGTGGGGGGCGCGTGGGGCGGGGGGGGGGGGGCGGCCCCGGCGTGGGGGGCGCGTGGGGCCGGGGGGGGGGCGGCCCCGGCGTGGGGGGCGCGTGGGGCGGGGGGGGGGGGGCGGCCCCGGCGTGGGGGGCGCGTGGGGCGGGGGGGGGGGGGCGGCCCCGGCGTGGGGGGCGCGTGGGGCGGGGGGGGGGGGGGGCGGCCCCGGCGTGGGGGGCGCGTGGGGCGGGGGGGGGGGGGGCGGCCCCGGCGTGGGGGGGCGCGTGGGGCGGGGGGGGGGGGGGCGGCCCCGGCGTGGGGGGCGCGTGGGGCGGGGGGGGGGGGGGCGGCCCCGGCGTGGGGGGCGCGTGGGGCGGGGGGGGGGGGGGCGGCCCCGGCGTGGGGGGCGCGTGGGGCCGGGGGGGGGGCGGCGGCCCCGGCGTGGGGGGGCGCGTGGGGCCGGGGGGGGGGCGGCGGCCCCGGCGTGGGGGGGCGCGTGGGGCCGGGGGGGGGGCGGCGGCCCCGGCGTGGGGGGCGCGTGGGGCCGGGGGGGGGCGGCGGCCCCGGCGTGGGGGGCGCGTGGGGCCGGGGGGGGGGCGGCGGCCCCGGCGTGGGGGGCGCGTGGGGCCGGGGGGGGGGCGGCGGCCCCGGCGTGGGGGGGCGCGTGGGGGCCGGGGGGGGGGCGGCGGCCCCGGCGTGGGGGGCGCGTGGGGCCGGGGGGGGGGGGGCGGCCCCGGCGTGGGGGGGCGCGTGGGGCCGGGGGGGGGGCGGCCCCCGGCGTGGGGGGCGCGTGGGGCCGGGCGGCCCCGGCGTGGGGGGGCGCGTGGGGCCGGGGGGGGGGCGGCCCCGGCGTGGGGGGCGCGTGGGGCCGGGGGGGGGGCGGCCCCGGCGTGGGGCCGGGGGGGGGCGGCCCCCAGCATAGATCTGTGTATTGGGAATACCCTCAGTGTTTCTGCTCTCACCTGGAAGTCTTTCCTTTGAGCTCCTGTGCTTTGCTCTGGGCTGCTCCTGAGTGCAGTCAGTCTCACAATGCAAACAGCATCATTCCTGGGGCAGGAAAAGTTCTGGGAATGCTTTGGCACCTGTTCAAAACCCCTGGCAATGGGCAGGAATGGCTGCGATTCCAATGGATGGGCAATGGGCAGGAATGGCTGCGATTCCAATGGATGGGCAATGGGCAGGAATGGCTGCGATTCCAATGGATGGGCAATGGGCAGGAATGGCTGCGATTCCAATGGATGGGCAATGGGCAGGAATGGCTGCGATTCCAATGGATGGGCAATGGGCAGGAATGGCTGCGATTCCAATGGATGGGCAATGGGCAGGAATGGCTGCGATTCCAATGGATGGGCAATGGGCAGGAATGGCTGCGATTCCAATGGATGGGCAATGGGCAGGAATGGCTGCGATTCCAATGGATGGGCAATGGGCAGGAATGGCTGCGATTCCAATGGATGGGCAATGGGCAGGAATGGCTGCGATTCCAATGGATGGGCAATGGGCAGGAATGGCTGCGATTCCAATGGATGGGCAATGGGCAGGAATGGCTGCGATTCTAATGGATGGGCAATGGGCAGGAATGGCTGCGATTCCAATGGATGGGCAATGGGCAGGAATGGCTGCGATTCCAATGGATGGGCAATGGGCAGGAATGGCTGCGATTCCAATGGATGGGCAATGGGCAGGAATGGCTGCGATTCCAATGGATGGGCAATGGGCAGGAATGGCTGCGATTCCAATGGATGGGCAATGGGCGGCAGTGGCTGCGATTGCAATGGATGGGCAATGGGCAGGAATGGCTGCGATTGCAATGGATGGGCAATGGGCAGGAATGGCTGCGATTGCAATGGATGGGCAATGGGCGGCAGTGGCTGCGATTCCAATGGATGGGCAATGGGCAGGAATGGCGGCGATTCCAATGGATGTGCAATGGGCAGCAGTGGCTGCGATTCCAATGGATGGGCAATGGGCAGCAGTGGCTGCGATTCCAATGGATGCGCAATGGGCAGGAATGGCTGCGATTCCAATGGATGCGCAATGGGCAGGAATGCTGCGATTCCAAGGGATGTCCAATGGGCAGCAGTGGCTGCAATTCCAATGGGCAGCAGTGGCTGCGATTCCAATGGATGGGCAATGGGCAGCAGTGGCTGCGATTCCATCAATGTGCTCAAGGGTGTGAGTGGGAGCCCTGTGGGTTTATCCAGGTGTTCTGCTGGGCTGCTTCAATATGTTTTTAGCTTTAAGTTGGGATTGTGTCCCTTGCCCTCCTCCTTCCTGCATGGGCAGGGCCAGATGGTCCCTGGTGTAAGGCAGGAGAGCCTTTCTGGAGGTGCACTTGGGCTTCAAAGGCTGTTGTTTGGTGGGACAGTGATTTATGCCAGGGAAGATGTTTCTAAAACTGCTTAAAGCTTAGCAGACCTCTCAGTCCTGTGAGATAAGGATTTACTGCAGCTGTTTGGAAAATGCAAATTTTTTTTCAGGAAATATGTTTTCTCATAAAAACGCTCCTTCAGTGTGTGAAAATATTTCATGAACATCTTTAAGGTTTTGATGGGAGAGAGAATTTCCAGAGAGCAAAACATTTGGTGCTGTCTTTTTTAGAACACTGGCTTTGCTCGTGGTCTCAATTATTTACATTTTTCTTATGATAAGAAGTGTGATAAATGAAAGCAGGCAAGTTTCTCATGCACACAGAAAATGGCATTTTGGGGGAGAGCTGCTTTTCAGTGAGAGAATTGCATTGTATGAGTGTTCCAGCAGCTCTGCCAGTGACAAGCTTAAGCTTAAAATGAGAAAATCCTGGGTTCAATTTTTATTTGGCAGATTTCTTTTCCCTTTTATCAGCTCCTGCAAAGCAGCCCCTGCCTCCCCTCCTAGTTAAGGAGCAGAATCAATACCCAGGAAGGGTCAAGCAGCTTACAATTCATTACATGTATGTGGTTCTGTCTGACAATGCAATTCTTGTTTCTCATTTTTCATGTCAATTGTTTCTCGGAAAAAACACCAAAAAAAGAAAGGAAGCAAAGCAGGAATAGACAAAGAGACAGAGAGATTTACCCAAGTCATCAAGTGAAATGAGAGCTGACAGGTTTCCTAATGTTACATGCCCAGAACAAAAAGGATTCCTCACTCTGCTCCTCTGGAAGTGCCTGAGAATCCTTTGTGTGTGTTCTGTGCTGTTCATTGGGAACCTCAGCTCCAGAATTCCCCTCTAATTCCTTGAAAAATGTGCCCAAGATGCTCCTTGGCCTGGCAAGAATTGTTCGGCAGATCAAAGGCAGCAGCAGTGAATTGTTGGGATCTCTTCCCATTTTTGTCACTGGCTGTGCCCAACCTCCCCCAGGCACATCAGTTCTTTTTATTTTTTTGCCAAGATTTTTCCTTGTGTGGCAAAAATAGAGGCAGCTTTGGGAAGAGTCGGGATTTAAAACTTCTGGAAAAATCCCTGTTGGGGAGAAAACTCCTCTGGTGGTACAAGTGGGCTGAGCATTGACCACAACTTTTAAACTGAATGTAAAGTTTTCTCCAGTTGAGATGTTGGCAAATGTCCTTGAAGGTCTCAGTCACCTCCACATGGAAACTTGGGGTCAGAAGCTGTAAATTTGGGGTAAATCTGGTTTGTGGTTCCTGGGTCATCAGATGAGACAAAGCTTCCATGGATGTTCTGTGTATGCAAGAGATGGATAGTCATGGAAAAATGGGACTAATGGGACTTGGAGATCATCTAATCCATGCCCTTATCCCTTCCACAACTGGCTGTGTGACACCAAAATCCACCTCCAGAAGGACTCAGTGCACTGAATAGTCTGTTCTTTATCCTCAGCATTCGAAGTTTGTCCGAACAAGAAACTTAAACCTACTTTTTCTGTTTCCTCCCCTGCACATCCCCCTTGTTTCCCTCTGTCCTGCCTCCCATGGCCCGAGGGATAATTGTTCCCTTCTCTTTTCAGAACAATCCTCTACATCAGAGAAATCTGCTCCATCTCCAGCTCAGAAAACTCTTACCTGGGCTGAGCAAACCAATTTCCTCTGACCTTTCTTGGAGGCTTGTGTGTCCTGAGCCTCCCATCCATCTCCTGGGTGTTGAGACAGAGCCTGGGTGAGCTTTGGCTCACCAGAATTCCACTAAACAAAGTCCTTCCTTGGGTAAAAATCCCCAATATTTCCAACCCTAAAAGTCAGGGTGGTTTGTTCATGTGTCCCAGAGCCCCAAAGCCACCTGTGTGCCCTGCAGAGCACTTGCTGTGGCTGAGGGAGGAACCAGCCCCTGTGCCCAGCCTTTGCCCACCTGCCTTTTGGCACAGTGGGATCTGCTCTTACAGCCTGGCCAGCTCGTGCCCTCTGAACTGGCACAGGAGGAGTTCCCAGTGTGCTCCCACAGCCTGGCCAGCTCGTGCCCTCTGAACTGGCACAGGAGGAGTTTCCAGTGGGATCTGCTCCCACAGCCTGGCCAGCTCGTGCCCTCTGAACTGGCACAGGAGGAGTTTCCAGTGGGATCTGCTCCCACAGCCTGGCCAGCTCGTGCCCTCTGAACTGGCACAGGAGGAGTTCCCAGTGGAATCTGCTCTCACAGCCTGGCCAGCTTGTGCCCTCTGAACTGGCACAGGAGGAGTTCCCAGTGTGCTCCCACAGCCTGGCCAGCTTGTGCCCTCTGAACTGGCACAGGAGTTCCCAGTGGGATCTGCTCTCACAGCCTGGCCAGCTCGTGCCCTCTGAACTGGCACAGGAGTTTCCAGTGGGATCTGCTCTCACAGCCTGGCCAGCTCGTGCCCTCTGAACTGGCACAGGAGGAGTTCCCAGTGGGATCTGCTCCCACAGCCTGGCCAGCTCGTGCCCTCTGAACTGGCACAGAAGGAGTTCCCAGTGGGATCTGCTCTCACAGCCTGGCCAGCTCGTGCCCTCTGAACTGGCACAGGAGGAGTTCCCAGTGGGATCTGCTCTCACAGCCTGGCCAGCTCGTGCCCTCTGAAGGTGGCACAGGAGGAGTTCCCAGTGGGATCTGCTCTTACAGCCTGGCCAGCTCATGCCCTCTGAACTGGCACAGAAGGAGTTCCCAGTGGGATCTGCTCTCACAGCCTGGCCAGCTCGTGCCCTCTGAACTGGCACATTTAGCCCCAATGCAGCTCAGTCTGTGCCAGCCAGAGCTTGGCTGGAGCCATGGAAATCCACCCCAAACAGTTCTGTGAGATGCAACCCCTGTCACTGCTGCCAGACACATCTTTCCACATCAGCTGGGAAAAATGCCCCAATAAACCACCCCTGCATCTCCTCCCTCAGCCTGGCATGGCTTTGATTTTGTGTTTCCCCCAGTACTGGATGTTTTCAAGTCTCTTCTCTCTAAGTCATGTTGGCTACAGGACCAAAACATGCCACCAGCTACTATTTTCTTTCTTTCTCCCTCTCTCTCCTTGGCTTGAGTGTTTAATTTGCTCCCCACTCTGCTTGAGCAATTTTTGGAGAGTGCAGTTTATATTTGTGTATGCAAATAAGCTGAGCAAATATGCTGAGGAGCTCCAAAGATAGATCAGGACGTTTAAGCACATCCAGCCCACGGTAAAAAAGCATCCCAGGCCGTTCTGGTCTCCATTAACCCTTTGGTTTCCATGGTTTTTTGGCAGGGAGATGCTCTCCCACCTCCTGTGCTGTGCCCCCCTCTGGTGCCACCGTGCCATGGGCAGGCACAAGGGCCCACACACAGTTGTGTATTCAGGTATTAGTTGCCTTTCATGTCCTTTTATTGTAGGACAAGCAGTTCCAGGAGCTGCAAGACAGCACAGGCAGCTTTGCTTCAGCTTTGTGATTTATGGGGAGTCTCTGGTGTCTTATAAAATGTTTGTTTCTGAAGGTTTGTGCCTGATTGGAGAGTTCATAAAAATCCCCTTCCCTGTGGGTGCTCTGATAACTAATAACAAAACTGGTGCCTTTTCTTTAGGGGCAGGCAAAGAATTTGACCTTTCTCTTTGAATTCCTGCCAGTGGTTATAAAACTGGCAAAAATAAAAAATTAAAAAAAAAATTCCTTTAAACTGGTGGATCCTTGAAATTGGTTCAAACAGTTCCTGAAGAACATCAGTTTTCTAATTTGCTTTCTCTGCCCGTAAGAGGGGAAATGAGGTGGTTGTCATTCAGTGGGGCTGACAAACAGCTCCTGCAGAATCAGCTGTTCTGCAGGAAACGTTCCAGAATAGCTGCTGCACGGACACTCCTCTGCAACACGAGTGACTTGACTGCAGAATAATGACTCCACTTTGGAAGGATGTTAATTACTTTGGAGTGGGTTTTATTCTGGAAACAAAACCTGCTGTCACGATGTCCTTTGGGAGGCCCGATGGAACAGTTTCTGCAGCAGTCACTGCTCAGACACTTTCCTGTTGGAGATGCTGCAAACAGTCTGCAAAGTCTCTGACTGTTCTGGTGCTGAACCTGGGGAAGGTCTGAGGGAAAAGGATCTAAGCAGATTTCTGGGGTGTTGATTTAACCTCAGAGTGTGTGGAAGACGACACAGCTTTTTAGTGCTGTTTTTAGCTTAGTTTCTTAAAGAAATGAGCCTTACATAATCAGTGTCTGTATCCATAACTTCTGCACCATTAGCTCACTTCAGCCACATTTAGCAGAGGACAGGAGGGTTCAAGTGGTGGATTTGCACATGTTTGGGTGCTCAGAGAGATCCTGTGGCATCTGCACGGAGGGAGGGGCTGCAGAACATCATTATCCTGATAAAACATGGAAGAACCTTTACAATGGAATGGCCCTTGGAAGGAAAGGTCTCCACTGGAGGCAAACACCTTCCCCAGGGCCACAGCGAATACACAGAACTGATTTTTATGATCATAATTACTTTTATTCTTGGAGTCCAGTTTGGGTTGTTGGGGGGACACTTTGCTCCTGGGAAGCACCTCCTTGTCTTGGGTAACTCTCTGAGGAGTCCTCGTGGATCAGGGGCTCAAATGAACATTTCCTGCTGGGCTTTGATGCTCCCAGTGAGTCTCTCTGAGCAGAATGTGGATCCTCAAGCAGTGACTGCAGAGCCACACAGGGGGGTGAGGGAGCTCTGGGTGCCCTGAACAGGGGCAAACAGCCCGTGCCAGGGTGGTGCAGGAGCTCTGGGTGCCCTGGGACAGGGCAAACAGCCCGTGCCAGGGTGGTGCAGGAGCTCTGGGTGCCCTGGACAGGGCAAACAGCCCGTGCCAGGGTGGGGAGGGAGCTCTGGGTGCCCTGGACAGGGCAAACAGCCCGTGCCAGGGTGGGGAGGGAGCTCTGGGTGCCCTGGGACAGGGGCAAACAGCCCGTGCCAGGGTGGGGAGGGAGCTCTGGGTGCCCTGGGACAGGGGCAAACAGCCCGTGCCAGGGTGGTGAGGGAGCTCTGGGGGCCCTGGGACAGGGCAAACAGCCCGTGCCAGGGTGGTGCAGGAGCTCTGGGTGCCCTGGGACAGGGCAAACAGCCTGTGCCAGGGTGGGGAGGGAGCTCTGGGTGCCCTGGACAGGGCAAACAGCCCGTGCCAGGGTGGGGAGGGAGCTCTGGGTTCCCTGGGACAGGGGCAAACAGCCCCGGGGTGGGGAGGGAGCTCTGGGGGCCCTGGGACAGGGGCAAACAGCCCGTGCCAGGGTGGTGAGGGAGCTCTGGGGGCCCTGGGACAGGGGCAAACAGCCCCAGGGTGGTGAGGGAGCTCTGGGGGCCCTGGGACAGGGGCAAACAGCCCGTGCCAGGGTGGTGAGGGAGCTCTGGGGGCCCTGGACAGGGGCAAACAGCCTGTGCCAGGGTGGTGTCACAGCCAGTGGAGCAGGTGCAGATAATCTGGTGGGTTGCTGGCACATGGGGGCACTTCTTGGCATCACGTGGGCCCCCTCAGAGTGGATGTTTTGGGAAAAGGATCTTCCTGGGTTTTTCCTTCACTCTTTGGGAAGCCAGTGCAGCTCAGGCAGTGTGGGAGGGGTGGGGGGCAGTGAGGAGGGCAGGGGGGAGGTCTCTGCCATTGCCAGGGCTCTGCCCTGCTGGGGAAGGGCTGTTTGAGGTGCCCAAGGCTGAATGTGACCCTGCAGAGCCCTGTCCCCACCGAGTGCCCTGCTAGGGGCTGGGGACAGGCAGCTCCTGCTGGAAGGGCTGGCACCTTCCCTGGGCACTGGGATGTGTTCCCAGAGCCAGGCACAGCAGGGATTTTTTTTTTTGCATGTGTCAACATTAGAAAGCAAAAAGCAGCCACATGGAAATATTGGAGAAGCTCTTGCCCGGCTCAGCTCTTGTGCTTTTATTTGTCAACACTTATTTTTGTTTCCTGACACAAAGTGGAAACATTTGGTCAGTGTTTTGGCTTGTGCTCCTGCTCAGCCGGTGCTGTCACTTGGAAGGATGTTCTGGGCTTTTTGAGCCATTTGTGGCAGGCACTGACACCTGATGAAGCTGTAAAATGTTTGGGGGGTGGGTGAGAGTGTTCTGCTTCCAGGAGCTGCTCTGCTGCCCCCAGAACTGCCTTTGAGAGAGGGAATGTTGTCAAAACCTTCTGCAGAGCTGCTGAACTTCTCATCATTTACCTCAGCAAATGAGCTGAGAGCACACAGAGTTGGACAGAAGTAAAAATAATTTGGCTGAGCTTATGCTCAATGGTCCAATTCTTAGTTTGAGTCTCAATAATTTTAATGCAATTACCCTCACTATTATGGTCAGATAAATCAGTGCTCAGAGTGGAGACTTGGATATGTTTGCTCTGTTCTTTGTTCCCATCTCTGCTTTTGGCCTCTGGATAAAACAGGGCAGTGGATTATAAGGAACATGGGGCTGACCCAGCACAGCCTGTTAAACCTGAAATTAAGGCATTGAATTAACCTTTTCTGTCACTTATTGAATTGATAAGCAGAACTGTCTTTAGTCCACCATAGAGGATTGATTACTTAATAATTTCCATTTGTAGCACCAAAAACTTGTCCCCTGTGTTGTGAATTGTGCCATCTCCTCCAGTTCTCCTCTAACAGACACCTTTGACCTTGAGCAAACTTTGAGTTCCCTGAACTTGAGTTTCTCCCCCCTGAGTGGGAAGTCTGGATCCCTCTGCACCAGCCAGAGCGTGGGGTCCATCCAGGTGGGTTCCTGAAACCTCTGCCAGGACTGAAGCAGATAAACCCAAGCTGGAGAAAATGCTCCTCCTTTCTCAGAGAAGAACTTGGAGGCAGCAGCCAGAGCTCCAAGAGGTGCTTCAGATAACCTGAGTTATTCCTGCCCCTTCCATCTTTCAGCCCCTCCAATTTGCTTTGCCAGCCTGTGCCCCTCTGAGTGCCAGGGCTGGGAGCAGCAGGGCCAGCCTTGAGCACCTTTTCCTCTCCTCATGAGCTGGTTGTTTGCATTTTTTATGATCCCTTCTCTGACTGCAACACACACTGAGCTCGTCTCATTTGTTAAGGGAAATGGTCACAAGTTGAGCAGAAGGCTCTGATGCCATTCCTGCCCCAAAGGGCTGCTGGAACAAGCCAAGGAGCTCCTGGCAGCAGAGCAGAGTTACCCCACTCAGAGCAGGGGCTGCAGCAAACCCTTCCCAGCCTCCTCAGTGCCTGCCAGGAGTGACTGCAGAAACCTCCAGAGCTTTGCTGTGACACAGCTGTCAAAACACCCCAGTTCCCTTCAAACTTTCATAATTTCCACTTGCAGAGCCCTATTTCTATCTTTAATTACTTTTCTTTAATGGATTTGACTGTTGCAGATTCCCATTTTCTAATTAGTCCCTATGTATTAATATGAAGACCATTAATTCAGCCAAAATAATGTTTATTTCTTAATAGATGTAAACCCTGTGTGTGTTTTCCCCTAAAAATAAAATCTACCTTTCTTACAAGCAGCAAACAAATCCCCAAAGGCTCTTCCTGTGCTCAGGCACCTGGCACAGACACTTTTAGCTGGACAGATTAACATGTGGCAAAGCAGAGGGGGCATAAAACAAAGTCCTGGGCAACCCCTGCATTGCAGGTAGTAAATCTGCCAGCAAAGGCTGGAACCAGGTCTGGCCTGAGCCCAGGGTGAGAAGGGGAGCCTGGAAGTGAAGCCTCTCCCAGACCTGTGGTCAGAGAAGAGGCAGAGCACATGTTTGTACATCCCCATGTGTTAAGGAGCTGATTCCTCCTGGCAGCCCCTTGTAAAAGCAGCAGCACAAGTGAGAGCTGGTGCTGTCAAGGGAAATTGGGAGCTCAGTGTTGTTTGACAGGTGTATTATTTTATTCCAGCTGCCCTTGACTTATTTACAACACAGGGCTCTGAGATCCCTGATGAAATGTGAGTGCTCTGGAGCTGCAGGAACCCTGAGTGTGGAGCCCCTCAGAGCTGCCCTCCATTTGTTTGACATTTCAAGTGAATGGAGGAGGAGGAAGGAAGAAAAATCCTTTGTTTTTCAGCCTGTTCTGTCAGGGAGTCCAACTCAGAGTGGTAGGAGGGAAGATTAGGGTCGTGTTTTTATTTTTCCCTTGTGCCAGTGGGGATGGGCATGTGACAATGTGCATGTGCCACACCTTCCTACCCCTCCCTGGTGGCACTGGGAGGTGTGCTCTGGGCAGAAGGGGAGGGGAATCCTCCCTGTGTTGGCATCACTGATGCCAGCTGGGATGGGGGGCAGACAGACCTGGGCTCTTTGGGGGAGCCAAGTGGGGCTGGGGATGACTCTGGGCACAGTCACAGGTGTCCCCTGCTCCCTGGGTGGCACAGCTGGCACATCCTTGGGTGGGAGCCTGGATTTATGGGTTCAGCCTCAACCCTGTCAGCCCAAGGGCATTAATTTCCATTTTGAAGCTCTCCACTGTCAGTTCCCAAAATCCCTGATTTGCTTTATATCCCTTATTTCTGGCCCTTTCTCCATCTGACAGGTTTTGTAAATCACCCTGAGAGGGTTTCTCTTCCCTGAGCACCAGAGAGGTTGGGCCACGAGGCTGCAGAGGCTCTGGGAGATGGGAATACCTGTGTGTGTTCCTGCTTTGAAGATGTTCTTCCAGGCTTGTGTTCAGGCAGTTGAGGCTGAAGGAATTGGGTTTGAGCAGTGGCCTGGAGCCCTCCTGCTCCAGGGAGCTTCACTGCACCCTTGAAGAACCACCTAATGGAGTGAGATGCACTTGGCTGGTTACCTAAGTGGGTTTTCTTGTGTTTCCAGAGAGGAATTGCTGACTTGTACCAAAGTGTGATGTGAAATCCTGTTTTCTGAAAGCCACATCCCTTTCCATGTGCCAGGACTCCCCTAGAGCAGAGGAGGGATCAAAAGGCCCCTCAGTCAATGTTTTCACCCACAGAGTTGGTCAAAATCCCATCCTTGACTCAAAACTTCCTTTATGGCACCTGTATCATTCCATTCTAGGTACAAAACAAATACAATTACTTTTCTTCTCTGTCTGCTTGTTCAAAGCAGCAGCAGCACCTGGAGATTGGCCCCTTCCAGTGCTTTTGTTGTGGGCAGCCAATGTAGGTCCTGCAATAACAGCAAGAATGAGGCTCTTCACATTTTATTTTCTGGTTTGGATGTGTATCCCTCTCTTTGACTCCTTCCTGAAAGATAAAGAGCAGAACTTTAGTATTCTAAGGGTGGTTTTCTTGTACCCAGCCAGCTCCCTGCAGGGCCGGGTGTTTGGATTGCCCAAGTTCTGTGCAGTGGAATTGTCTCCTGGGGTGCAGGTTTGAGGCTGCTGCAGCAAGACAGGGAGTTGTGTCTGTGCAAACTTTCTCCAGGAGCCCCTGGGGGTTGGTTTCCCTTTTGTTCAGGGAGCTTTGAACGTGGTTGGGCACGATCTGAATGAGGTTCTGTGTGCTGGATGTTTATTTATCCCTGTCTTTGTGGTGGGAGAGGTGCCCTGGCACACGTGGAGGAGCTGGAGCTTTCACTGGGGGTTTTTTTGTGTCAGGTGTTTGTGTGCACAGGAACCTTCCTCAGAAATGGGTGGGAGAGGCAGAATGAGGGGATTTAGTGAAATATTTCCCTGGATGTTCCTGGAGAATGGAAATGGGGATCAGCCCTGACTGCAGCAAGTTCAGTTCATGGCAAACTGCAATGCAAAATTCAACAGGCATCAGGCTGTGGAAAACTCCTGGGGCACTCTGGGGAGTGCAGGGATCTTGTCCTGTCCTGAGAGGTGAGGCATGAACAGACCTGGGAAAAAATGTCAAAAAAAAGGTCAAAACTGAGGTGGCATTTTGTGGTGTGAGTTGGCAGGGCAGGAGTCCCTGTGCCCACCACTGAGGGCTGCCCTGTCCTGCATTTTGGGGGCAGGGGGGCATTTCTCAAGCTGTGCTCAGCCTTTTTTGCCATGGGGTTTTGATCTGTTGTGCTGCCCTTGGGGCATGGGGGCATCACCTGCAGCCCTTCACAGGTGAGAAGGCACCAGCTGGCTCAGAAACCCCGCAGGATTCTGGCTGGAGCCCCTGGCAGTGCCAAGCCTGCCCTTGAAAGCAAGGGGAGATGAAGAGATAGCTTGTGCCAGGCCACCAGAGAGGGGGCTTTCATTAAAGTGTGTGAAAAGCCTTGCTGGTTTTCAGCAGTGATTAAATGAAAATACATCTCCACGCCAGAGACCTGATGTCAGCCCTGTGGGCAACAACTCAGAGATGAGAGGCTGAGGAAACCAGGAATTGTCACTGCTCTTATGAATTCCCTGTGCCCTCAGGTTTGAGGGCTTTCCTTGATGACAGTTTTTTAATATGGTGGATTGAAATCACTTGGAAGCCAAGAATTCAGGCAGAAGAGGGGATTTGCCAGGTGGGAGCCTGACAAACACAGGGATTCCTTTTAGACAAGTGTAAAGTGAGGGATCTGGATAGACTGGAGGGATGGGCTGATTCCAATGGGATGGAGTTCAACAAGGCCAAGTGCAGGTCCTGCCCTTTGGCCACCCCAAGCCCTGCAGTGCTCCAGGCTGGGCACAGAGTGGCTGGAGAGCAGCCAGGCAGAGGGACCTGGGGGGACTGAGGGACAGGAAGCTCAACAGGAGCCACCAGTGTGCCCAGGTGGCCAAGAAGGCCAATGGGATCCTGGCCTGGATCCAAACTAGCGTGGCCAGCAGGCCCAGGGCAGTGACCCTTCCCCTGGACTCTGCCTTGGGGAGGCCACACCTTGAGTGTTGTGTTCAGTTCTGGGCCCCTCAGTTGAGGCAAGAGATTGAGGGGCTGGAGTGGGGCCAGAGAAGAGCAACGAGGCTGGAGAAGGGACTGGAGCACAAATGCTGTGGGGAGAGGCTGAGGGAGCTGGGGGTGTTCAGCCTGGAGAAGAGGAGGCTCAGAGGTGACCTCAGCACTGTCTGGAACTCCCTGAAGGGAAGTTCTGGCCAGGTGGGGGTTGGTCTCTTCTCCCAGGCACTCAGCAATAGGACAAGGGGGCACGATGGGCTCAAGCTCTGCCAGGGGAAATTGAAGTTGGAGAGCAGAAAGAAATTCTTTGCAGAGAGAGTGCTCAGGGATTGGAATGGGCTGCCCAGAGAGGGGGTGGATTCCCCATCCCTGGAGGTTTTTCAGCTGAGCTTGGCCGTGGCACTGAGTGCCATGATCTGGTAAAGGGACTGGAGTTGGACCAAGGGTTGGACTTGATGATCTTGGAGGGCTTTTCCAACCCAATCCATTCTGTGATTCTATGGATGTGGCACTGAGTGAGAATCTACCACGTCTTGATCCAACCCCACTGTGATCATCCTGTCTTGATCCAACCATGTCTTGATCCAACCCCACTGTGATCATCAGCCCAGGGCACTCTGTGCCCTGGGCTGATGATCACAGTGGGGTTGGATCAAGGGTTGGACTTGATGATCTCAGAGGTCTTTTCCAGCCCAATCCATTCTATGATTCTATGAAAAGGCAAATGGGGGGGAACCTGGAAAGGACTTGTGGGTTCTCCTGCCTTCTGATGTTGAACACACCTCATCTCACTGACCTAAACCTCTGGGCATGGGAATTAGTCTGGATTTTTGGCCCCTGGGGGTTAGGAAGGCTGCTGGAAGTAGAAGCTTTTCAGGGCAGCAGAACAACAGATATTTGTGTCCTTCCAGCTGGAGGAGTTGCAGCCTCAAGCCCTTTGCTGCCCCTCTGCAGGATAACCCAAGATGCTCCACAAGTCTCTGCTGAGATATTGTCTGACAAGTCTGAAAATACAGGTCATTGCTCAGGTGTTCAGCTCTCCTCAGCACTGATACCTTTGGGGGATTTTTAGGCCAGCACAAGCTCCTTTTCTTCTCCCCTCTCTCTCCCTGTTTTATAGCTCACCTTTAAATTCTCCTTAGAGAACAGAACAGGCACAAAGGCAGCACAGAAGGGCAAGAAACATCCTTGGTGTCAAAAATAGCTGCCTGAGAAAGTCTTGCTGCTGCTGCTTTAAGCTGAATTATGCTCAGAAGTTGCTGTCCCTGGATTTTACAGCACAGTCTCCTTTCCTGAGCAGCATCTCCCAACCCTCTCTGGCTCCAGGGCCCGTCCCTTCCTCTCATGTCAGACCTCACAGGCAGCAAGTGCTGCACAGTCCAGGGCTGGCAGATCCAACAGCCCTAATTAATGTGGAACCAGGGCCTTCATTAGGCTTTAAAAAGCTGCCCCAGTGCAGGGGGAGGCAGAGAGGGGGCAGAGTTGGGTTTGGGAGCTGCAGGTGCCCAGGTCACCCCTCAGGAGAGAAGCTGAACAGTCCCTGCTGCAAATCGTGGCTTTATTTGGTCACTGGGCACTGAGAGCAGAGCTGGTGCTTGCCTTGAAGTCTGTCCCTTCTTGGGCACCTCCTGAAAGCTTTGGGGCAGGTTCTGCCCAGGCTTGAGCCCAGCGTGTGCCCTCCCTCCTGAATGCAAAGCAGGATTTGCAGCCCCTCAGGTGCTGGCAGGGACAGTCCTTGGCTTTGGGGTGCTTTGGGGCTGCTCCTGGCTGGCACAGAGGGGTGGGAGGGTTGGCACAGTGGGGGTGGTGGGGTGGCTCAGAGGGGTGGGGGCTGGCATAGGAGGCGTGGGGCTGGGGGGGCCTGGCAGAGAGGGGGGGGAGAGGCTGGCACAGTGGGGGTTGGGGGCTTGCACAGAGGGGTGGGGGCTGGCACAGGAGGTGTGGGGTGGCTCAGAGGAGTGGGGCTGGGGGGGGGGCTGGCACAGTGGGGTGAGGGAGCTGGCACGGGGGGGCTGCACAGGAGGTGGGGGGTGGCTCAGAGGGGTGGGGTGGCTCAGAGGAGTGGGGCTGGGGGGGGGCTGGCACGAGGGGGCTGGCACAGGAGGTGTGGGGTGGCTCAGAGGGGTGGGGGCTGGCACAGAGGTGTGGGGTGGCTCAGAGGGGTGGGGGCTGGCACAGAGGTGTGGGGTGGCTCAGAGGGGTGGGGGCTGGCATAGGAGGCATGGGGCTGGGGGGTCCTGGCAGAGAGGGGTGGGGGGGCTGGCACAGTGGGGGGTGGGGGCTGCCACAGGAGGTGTGGGGTGGCTCAGAGGGGTGGGGGCTGGCATAGGAGGCGTGGGGCTGGGGGGGCCTGGCAGAGAGGGGGGGAGAGGCTGGCACGGGGGACTGGCACAGGGGACTGGCTCAGAGGGGTGGGGAGGCTGGTACGGTGGGGCTGGCTCAGAGGGGTGAGGAGGCTGGCACGGGGGGGCTGGCACCGTGGGGGGGGGGGGGGGGGCCTGGCTCAGAGGTGTGGAGGGGACGGCACAGGAGGTGTGGGTGGCAGAGGTGTGGGTGGCTCAGGTGCCTTTCTGGTCACACCATGGGGAGGTGGCACAGGGGGAGGTCACCTGGTTTACCCTCTGTGTGCTTTTGGTGAAGAGATGCCATTTCCTTCATGGAGGAAAAGGGAACTTTTGGGCTCAGGCACTGGCAAAGCCAAATGATCTTGTGAAGGGCAGGATTAGCTGAGTGAGAGCCCTGGGGAGGAGGAGGATTGTCTGCCTGTGCCACAGGAAAAGGTGTTGTCTGGGGTGATTCAGGAATTTCTTTAGGAAGCCTAAAAATTGAGGGCAAAGCTGCTCTGCCCGTGCTCAGATTTTAATCAAGACTAGTTGAAAGCTTCAAGGTGGGCAAGGCAGAATTATTTGTAAATAAATAACTCCTGAAACTTTAATGTCCAGCACTGGTGGAGAGGGTTGAGCAGAACCTGTAGAAACCCTGCCAGGGAACATGCAATAAATGCACAAAAATTCTCCAGGTGCAGAAGAAAAGCAACAGGTTTCAGGGCTGTCAGAAAGGACTTGTTTGGACTTTATCCAAAAAGGCCAAATATTTTGATGGGTAGATGAGCTCTTGTTCTGCTTGGAGTGAAGAAATATTGGCAATAAAAATTCTTCAGACTTTTTTTAGATTGTCTTTATGGGACCACAGGATTGGTTTAATTTCCAAGACTCCATTTTTCTTGATGCATTGGAAATTCCATTTCTCATTGATTCTGTTATAGGGACATTACCTGCAGAAAAGGTGAGGTCATCAAAGCAATCTGAGTTGCTCACACCCAGTTCAGTTTTGTTTCCCAGCCAGTTTGAATCAGATGCAGTTTCTGAAGGGACCATATTACATCCTCCAGACCTGTAAACTATCAAATTCCTTTTCCTCAAAGCGTGTTCAGCTCAATTTGCCTCCACTTTTACATGTCTGATTTCTCTGTAGCCCTTGATCAATACATTTTCCTCTGCCCCCAAAATAAATTGGTCTCCAATTAAGTTCTTAAGCCTTGGAGAAGATCCAGACAGAATTGCTTTACTTCCTGTTTTACTTGTCAGGCAGAGAAAATGAAGATTTCTTTTGAAAAGCCTCATGCAAATGTTGAGCTTTTGCTGCTGTTCAATAAAGTTGATCATTTCACTCGGGAAGTATCAATGCAATTTTCCACGTCACTAACTTAAGGATTGTATCTGGCTAAATGCACCCATTCCTTTATCCCCTCATTTGTGTTGTGAACAAACAAAAGAAACAGAAAATGTCTCTTTTCTCCCTGACAAACATTATTATGTCTCACACAAATCCCTCAAATCTGTCCAAAACAGGCACCAGCTCTGCCTTTTTGTTGTCCCTCTTCCATCTGTGTCTCAGGGAATGCACAACCAGGGAATGTCTTTCCACCCCATTACACCTCCCAGTGAAATATGTGAGAATTACCTCTGGTGTTCGTAGGGAGCCATCGGGACATAAAGCACAGCAAATGAAATATTAACTTTGCTCCCCACCCCAGTAATGGCTGGTATGTTTTGTATTAAACACATTAAGGTGAAGTTGCTGAAGAAGAAATAAATAAATAACAATCCCAGGCTCCCATCTAGGCAATAATGTACAGAAATGACACACTGATGGTGGATGATGAAATTGGAAAGATGGGGGGAAATATAATATATTCAGTTTGGATGGCAGTGAATATAAAGACAGACTGAGCTCAAGTGGAAGCTGCAAAATATCCCTGAGAAGTCTCATTCCCTCCAGGTTGCCACCAGATCCACGGGGAAGTGCATGTTTGTACCAGCAGAAAAGCAAAACCTTCTGGATCCATGAAGTGAAAGTGTCTCTATTGCCGTTCAGGTCCCTGACTTTGCAGAAAGGCTCAATATTTGCTGTTTTTCTTGGCAGCCTTGCCCTTGAGCTGGGCCCTGGCTGGGGTGGGTGAGCACACACCTCTCCTGGGTCCTCCCCACCTGTGTGCCCAGGGCAGGCTGGGCTGATTTTCCTTCATTTCTGGGAAAAAAATCTTTGCTTTTTGGGGTGTTTTCCACCTTTTTACCGTGTTGTGGTGGGATCTGCTCTGAGCTGGACCTGCTGACCACAGAAGCATCTGGAGGGACCAGGAATGCAGAGTTAGGGCAGGAGGGATAAAGGATAATTTCCTTCACTATCTGTTCACTTCCTGCACTCAACAACTCCTTTCATTACTTAGGAGGAGAGATAATTGGGAAATAACCATCCAATCCTTGTCCTGCTCTGCTTCTCCAGGACCTAAATACGCCTTCACCACAGCGCTGCTCCTTTCAATGTGCTCCAGTGAAAAGGAGAAATGCAGGGTCATTATCACTAATTGCCTCATTTCCTAGCCCAGCCTTGGGTTATTTGTTTGGCTACCGAGGACCTGGTTTCTCTTTGGGGTTCTTTGCTATTACAGCAATTTCCTTGGTAGAAACTCTCCCAAAACACGAGGGTTGAGGCCAGATTGGCAAAGATATTGTGGTTATCAGATTTCAACAGGAATTTTATGTTCAAGTGCCTTGAAGTAAATGGTTCTTACTGTGGGTCTGCCAATTAGTCTGGAGGCTTCAAGGACCAGGGAGGGAAAGGAAAGAGGTGATAAAACCAATGCAGCTGATAATGGTTGGGGTTCCAAAGGATCCTCATTAGTTAGTGAGGCACCAGGTGCTCTAAAGCAGCCCAATGGAAAGCTGTGTACAAATGGAAGGCAGGGGATAACATCAGAGGGCATTTCCTTCCTTGTTTTGTAGGATTGGAGCTTTGCCTTTAAGCACATCCCTGGTGAGGAGTTAAACTGGGCTGGGGGTTTAATGGCAGGATCCTGAGTGGGGATTTCTCTCCAGGAATGCACCAGAGCAGTATTTTTTTCTCTGTTTTCCTTACTCTATAATAAGTTAATCCCTGGAAATGTTGCATTTCCCACCCCCCTGGATGACAGAAAACACTATCCTACATTTTCCTTTTAGAAGGGAACATTTTCCTGCAGATCTCAACAAGATGCTTGGAATCACCTTCCATGAGACTTGGCTCCTACTGTGGGGCTTGGAATTTGGGGCTGTGCAGAAGTGACAGACCCTGGGTGGGGTTTGACTCGTGCTGTAGAAACTCGGTGTGCCACAGACCCCTCACCTCCCACTGTCCTGGCTCTGGGGGCTCCAAACTCCTCCTGATGGAGGGGCTTGCTGGGAAGTCACAGTGCAGTGAGAACAGGGGGAAACACCTGGCAGCTCATTTATTGTGGCTCCCCAACTGCTGCAGGTGACTCTTGACTCGGGGTGAGGGATGAGCATTCCTTGGGAGGGAGCAGGCAGTTAATCCTGGGAAAGCTCAGCCTGATAAGACAGCCCTGGCTGAGCTGTGACCTCTCTGCCTCCAGAGCAGCTTTTCTGCAGTCCCCAGCCAGATGCTGAGAAATTAGTCTGCTAAAAGCAGCCATGAAGATGCTGTTTAAACTAAAAGCATCATCCATAATTCCATTGGAGGCCTTTCCAGGGCACGCTTTGTTTGCAGCAGGCGAAGAAATTAATTTTTATTTGCAGGCCTGGGAGGGAGGGGAGCAATGAAAAGCAAATAGAGAGAAGTGCAGACAGAACCTGCATTAGAAATCTTTGTGGAAGGCAGAGCAGGGGCCACCAGGCTGGCCAGGGACTAAAATCTCCCAGAGAGTCCCACCCAGTGCTAGCTCTGGGGAATGGTGTGTTTGGGAAGAAAGCAATCAGTCAGATTGAATAGGAAATTTATTTTACAAGCATTTCATGTTGTATTAAGGGCACATAAGCCAGAGGAGGAGATAACTAGCCCATTAATGATGATTAATCCACTCATGCTGGCAGCTGTATCCTTCTCTAGCTGCTTAAAGCAGACACTGGGTGTGCCCCTTCACACTCAGAATTTAACACAATTAGCATTTATTGCTGTTATTTGCTGTTTGGTTTGACAAATATCAGCAACACTTTTCCATCCTTCGGGAGTGTTTCTGTCGCTCCCTGCCCAGGTGGGATGGCCCAGAGCACCCAGTGCTGTGCCAGGTGCCCACGTCTGGGGCACAGTGTGGACTTTGAGGTGCTTTCAGGAGCCTTGCAGTGCACCTGAGTTGGGCTTCACTCCTTTTCTTCCATGCCCTGTAATTGTTTCTGTGGGATATATTGATTCCATTTGCTGCACTATTCGTTCCTTAAATATTTTTTACATAATGTGGGCTGGACATGTTTCTAAAGGCTCTTGCAATCCTTGTCTTGCAGTGGCACCAATAAAGTAATTTGGTTTAAATTGAATTGAACTCGATGAAACAGAGAGTGGAAATTGAGAAAGGGAACAGAGAAGTGTAAGATTATATTGGAGGGGAAGAAAAGCCAAGGGGAGAGTACAAAGTAGGGAGAGACTTTTTTATTTTTCTGAAGCAGAGAAAAAGGTGGAAAAATATTCCAAGAGGAGATGACAAAAACCAAAAAGTAGGGCAATATACAAGTGGTGACTGAGCTGTTGAACTCCAGAGTGCTGGGGTCAGAATCAGTGGCAGTTTTCCTTTCAAATTTCACCATAAAAAGGGAGGAATTTCCCAGTTCACCAGTGAGGATGTGGAGCCCCAGTTGGCTGATTTTCAGCCCTTGAGAGAAGGGAAGGTGGTGGCAGGTGAAAACCATCCCATGTCCTGAGGAAACAGAGCAATGACAGCACCCTCTGCCCAGGTGTTGTCACCAGGGGTTCAGGTGTCTTCCTGGACCTGCTAAAGATGGAGCTTTTACCATGTACTATTTACTATGTAATGTCCTTTCTGCAGGGCCCTGGGTGGGATGCACAAGGCCTGTGGGATCCCAGGAGAGATTCCAAGCCAGAGGAAAGTGCTGACTGTGTTCCCATTGCTTGTCCAAAGGTCCATCCCTGCCCTTTCTCCCAGGAGGATCCCCCTCAGTCAGCTGGGAGTGCTTCACCCCACTCTGTACATCTTACTTGCCTTCATTGCCTCTTCATTTAATTTTTTTATATATTTTTAGAGAGATCTTATTGTAGCTTTGCTCTGATTTTCCTGTCTAATTGACAGGGACTCAATTATCCCCCTGAATGGGACTGTCACACACTCAGCAACACGAGTTGTCAGGTGTCTCTTCTGGGGGGGAAAGGAATGTCACCTTTCCATCCTCCCCTTCCCCCTTCTCTTGGGTTGGTTTCCACTCTTAGGTTTGTTTTATTGTGAATTCTATTTGAGAGCAGTAAAATAAACGGAGGAAGCCTCAGATAATGAGGAAGCAGCACAGGGTGAGCTGGTGGAGCTGATTTTAATGGGCTCCCTTTAGGAAGGGCTGGTGCTGCCTGTCAGATCTCACCCTGAGCCCTCAGCCTGGGGCCATTTCCTCCTCTTTGGGGTCTTTTTTTTTTGTGAAATCACTGGAGATGCTGCCACTGGCAGTGAGGGAGGTCTTTGAGACCTTTCCAGTGCATCAGGAGCACCCAAACCAGCCAGAAGCTGTTTGTGTCTTGGGCACAGTTAATGTGCAGCTTGTTTGGGGATGAGATGCACTTTGAGATACATAATGGTCAGAAAACGTCCCTCCCCAGCCCCTCCTGCTCTGGTGCACCTGTGTCTCCTGTTTGTGGAGGGGGGATCCTGCAGAGCAGTGTCTTTATCCCCGTGGGCATCTGGAGGGAGGAGGAGGATGAGGCACAGAGAGCCCTGGAATTGCTGTCGTTCCCTCCATTCGCCTCCTGGAGGGCAATGGGCACAGCTAATGGCACCTTGGCATTTCAGAGCAGGCAGGAGCTGGAGCAGCTCCACTCTTGCTGGTCCCTGGCATTTCAGGGAGCTGTTATGGGGTGGATGCTGAGGAGGTCTGGGCACCTCCAGCTATGCCAAGGTCACTGCCCAAGCTGCCAGGTCTGCCTGAGCTGTTTGGCTGAGCAAGGCAGGCTGGTGACCCCCTTGGGCTGGGCATCAGCTGCCCAAGGAAATCCTCTGTTCCCTGCCCTGGAGAAGTGGGAATGTGTTTCTGGCTGCTGCTTCCACAGCCTCAGAGCAGCTCAGCAAGGGAGTCTTTCAAATGCTGTCCAAGAGGCTGTTTTAGGAGCTGAGCCTTTAAAAAGGAAAGGGGTGGCTTAAAGACAAGAGGCTGAGCACTGAAATCTGTGCAAGGGCCTTGTTTTCAGAGCTCTGTGTTTCCATATGCCTGGTAATTAAACAGTGAGTAAAAGTGAGGAGCTGCTGCTGCTCTGATGGCACCAAGAGGAGGCAATTGTGGCACTTCCATCTGGCTGCAGGCACAGTTAGGGGGTGTATCAGCAACGTGGAGTTGTGTGCCAGGCACAGAGAGACTAGACAGGGTCAAGGGGCACCCTGGGTAAGAAATATCCTGGCAGAGTCAGGCTGGGGGCTTCCTATTTCTTGCTGGAAGAGATAATGATCAATAGTGAGCCCGAGTGAAATGCAGCAACCAAAGGAATCTCAGCTTGGGAAGGGGGTGATGTATTAGGGGGGAAGAAAACCTTGTCTCCTGTCCCCAGGATGGTGTCAGTGCCTGCATTGCTCTTTATATTCCACTGGGGTTTGGGCAAGGACTGTAGAGCCCTGTATTGATTGGGGAACTGTGATAGCAGAGAGGTGGCCAAGGGAATTGGGGAAGTGTTTAAAATGTACACCAGGTAATTGCAAGTTAATATAAACCCCCAGTTCAGGCCCAGAACCTCCTCTCCTCTAATGAGGCATAAGGTGGAAGGAGATTGACTCTGCCTTGCTTTGCTCTCCTGTTGTTTGGAGTCTGTGTGGACACACTTATTAGTGCACCAGGAAATGTTACAGCAAGGCAGCAAAGCTTTGGGGACACATTTTAGAAACATAACACCAGCTCTGTCTGGTCATGACATTGTAAAAAAAAAAAAAAAAAGAAAGCTGAATTAAATCCTCTTTTACTTCAACAGCAAAAAGAGAATCAAAATATTTTACTGTGAGGGTTTGCTTTCCATCACATTTCCTGCTGCTCTTTCAAAGTGATATAACAATAAAAACTACCTAAAGGAGAGGAGTGTTTTCTGAAGATGAGCCTTTTTTGCTGTCTGAGAGTGGATCCAACCATCCAGTTCCTCAGACAATGTGGTTTTGCTGCTGTAATAGGCACTAAGGCAAACACATTGCTGTGATATTTCCCCACCTAGTCCAGTTCCAGAATTTATTTTCTAGCGAGAATTTCCTTGAGGGTAACACTGTTGGTTGTCTTGAAACAATTTATTTTCTAGTGAGGATCTGTGTTTCTCTGTCAGAAACCCTTTGCCTTAGAATTATAGAATGGGTTGGGTTGGAAAAGACCTCTGAGATCATCAAGTCCAACCCTTGATCCAATCCCACTGTGATCATCAGCCCAGGGCACTCTGTGCCCTGGGCTGATGATCACAGTGGGGTTGGATCAAGATGTGGTTGGATCAAGACATGATGATCACAGTGGGGTTGGATCAAGACATGGTGGATTCTCACTCAGTGCCACATCCATAGAATAGATTGGGTTGGAAAAGACCTCCGAGATCATCAAGTCCAACCCTTGATCCAACCCTGGGCTGGTGATCACAGTAGGGTTGGATCAAGACATGGTTGGATCAAGACATGATGATCACAGTGGGGTTGGATCAAGACATGGTTGGATCAAGACATGATGATCACAGTGGGGTTGGATCAAGACATGGTTGGATCAAGACATGATGATCACAGTGGGGTTGGATCAAGACATGGTTGGATCAAGACATGATGATCACAGTGGGGTTGGATCAAGACATGGTTGGATCAAGACATGATGATCACAGTGGGGTTGGATCAAGACATGGTTGGATCAAGACATGATGATCACAGTGGGGTTGGATCAAGACATGGTTGGATCAAGACATGATGATCACAGTGGGGTTGGATCAAGACATGGTTGGATCAAGACATGATGATCACAGTGGGGTTGGATCAAGACATGGTTGGATCAAGACATGATGATCACAGTGGGGTTGGATCAAGACATGGTTGGATCAAGACATGATGATGACAGTGGGGTTGGATCAAGACATGGTTGGATCAAGACATGATGATCACAGTGGGGTTGGATCAAGACATGGTTGGATCAAGACATGATGATCACAGTGGGGTTGGATCAAGATGTGTTGGATCAAGACATGATGATCACAGAGGGGTTGGATCAAGACATGGTTGGATCAAGACATGATGATCACAGAAGGGCTGGATCAAGACATGGTGGATTCTCCCTCAGTGCCACATCCATAGTAACACAGAATCATAGAATGGATTGGGTTGAAAAAGCCCTCCAAGATCATCAAGTCCAACCCTTGGTCCAACTCCAGTCCCTTTACCAGATCATGGCACTCAGTGCCACGGCCAAGCTCAGCTTAAAACCCTCCAGGGATGGGGAATCCATCCCCTCTCTGGGCAGCCCATTCCAATCCCTGAGCACTCTCTCTGCAAAGATTTTTTTTTTCTGATCTCCAATTTAAATTTCCCCTTCCCTGTGCCATGCTGTGTACTTGGCACACCCCATTCCCTGGGGGAAGTGCCCTCTGTTGAAGGTGACAGTGTGACTTTGGGGATTGTTGGCCACAGGATATTTTCCACTGTTGTATCTCTTCTTACCTCTCTGTTTTGGGCAAGTCACCCACCAGCTCCACACGCCAGGCAGGAGATTCTGCTGCTTCCCTTCTTCCCTCTTTGTTTCTTGCTTCCAGAGCCAAGATGTGAATACAATAAAGCAAAGCACAAGCTCTGCAGTCTGGGAGTGAGCACCAAACAGTCCCTGCTCGATCTGCTTTGCTGCAGCATCTTCCCCTCTGCCCACCTGGCAGCTGATGCCGTTTGGCTGGGGCTGATTGGGCTGTGTTGGCAAAGTGCTGGAGAGCCAGCCCAGCCCTGGGGCAGTGCCCTGGGCAGTGCCCACAACTCCGAGTGCTGCTGGCTCCAAACTCTGCTGAAGGGCAGCTGGAAGTGCCTCTGAGTGCACTGACAGCCCATTGTTTGACTCCACACCTTTCTGTCTGACACTCTGTTGTCCAAACCTTCCATTTTTAACCTTATTTAACCCCTTGCTGTGATTGCACAGTGCCTTCCTTACATCCTGCTCAGTGCAGATAATCCCCCTGAAAGCAGCACTGAGAAGGCTTAAAATGTGTACAATTTATACCCTATGGAAATATTTACCTGGTGCTGCTTTCTGTAAATATTCTTGTTCTTCTTGCTTTCCCCCATTGGTGCTATGACTGTGCTGGAGCTCTGCCTGTTCAGTTGGATCCCATTTGCATAGTAATTTGCTAATTGGCAGGTTTTAAGCTGCTCAGGAACAGGGAAATAACACATTTCTCCCTGTGCCACCACCAGCACTTTATATTTTCTTACATACAGTTCAAAATGTTCTCTTTAGTCTTAAAAACAAAGGTCAGGAATTTGCTCCTTTGGAGGTAACACTGTTGGTTGTCCTGAAATGGTTCATTGTCCAGTGAGAATCTGTATTTCTGTGTCAGACCCCCTGTGCCCTCCTGTGGGTTTGGCACTGCCCATGTTTGCAGGGGCACAGAGGTTATTGAGGCAGGGGAAGGGTTGGGGTTCAATTATCCTCCAGTTCTACATGGAAAATAAAAATGTGGCTCCAAACCTGCTCTGGGCATTCCTTTGTGGTGTTTCCCCCCCAAAAAAATACACCCAAATCCACCCTCAGACAGAGGATTTCTCTTCCTCTCTCTGCCAGATGTTTATGGTTGTTCAGCAATTGATTTGGCAAACACAAAATAAATCAGCAGCACAGGGTGACTGTTCATCCACCAGCTGGAAATCTTAATCATTTCCATATTTCCCTGTCCTTGTTGGGTTTTTCCTCTTTATTTAATTGGAATTTCCTCTTTAGCAGAAACACTGAGCCAAGGCACTTTGGCTCTCAGGGCATTCTTGCTTTGTGACAAGGGAAAACTCACTAAAAGGAATGTAATTATGGGAGGACAGGAAGAATCTAAAAGAAAAACACCCTCCAAATCCCAACATCATTCAAATGATGGCCCAGGGCAGAACTTCCAAATAAGATCAAAAACAAACTCAACTTGGCCAAATGTTTTTCCTCCTCATGATTATGTAATTTTGCTGAATGATGAATAATCTCAAAAATGCTGCAACTCCACCTGCTTTATTTATTTTTTTTTATTTTTGCATAAAGGTTTGAGCTCTAATGGTTTTAGGAAATGTTTTGTCCCTAATCTAGCAATAGTAGAGGGGTTTTTAGGTGTTTTTTGTTGGCCTGTGTGATTCTTGTCCCAGCTGTGGATGCAGAGGATGGTCAGGAGTCTGGATTTCCTCCCAGCATCTCCAGACTGAAGCACTTTGGGTGCCTCTGGGTGAAGAGTTTGGAAATACCTGATTTTATTCTTTAATTAGACCTGCTATTCAGCCTCCCCCTCTCCTTGTGGCTTTCTCAGCTGTAAAAATCCAATTTGTGTTGCCCAGAACAATCTTGGCCACGTTGGACTAACAGATTTCAGCAGAAAGAGAAGAATTTTACTCAAGGTCAAAGATACAGTTGCCTCTACAGGGGTTAAAACGTGGAATAGAATCCCAGAACGGTTTGGGCTGGAAGGGACCTCAAAGATGATCTCATTCCACAAGGGACACCTCCCACCAGCCCTGTCCAACCTGGCCCTGAGCACTGCCAGGGATGGGGCAGCCACAGTTCTCTGGGCAATGTGGGGATGAGGGGATTATTTCCATGAGAAACAAGGATATATTTATTTTCCATAGGCAAGAAAAACTCCTTTTAGGTGCTTCAGTTTTAGCTGGAATATTACAAAAATGACTTTGGACAGAGCTCAAACTCTGGTGCTCTTTGCTTCCATCTAACAGCCCATTTTAGGTTCTGTTTGGAGCCTTTAAAGCAGCTGTGAGGAGACCAGAAATCCCTGCAGTGACAGCCCTGGGGGTCAGATGAGCTTCTGGCTCCTGGTGGGAAGTTCTTATTGTGCCCTTTACTGTCCCCTCCGTGGCATCACTTGTGGTGCTGCCAGCCTGGCTCCAAAGGCTGTGCAGAGCTGCTGCTTCCCCTGCTGGCAGGGACCGTGCTGTGTGTGGAGCTCAGCCTGGGAATCAGCTGGAGACTCGGGAACCCCCAGCGGGCACGTCCATCCTCTCCTCCTGTGCTGCTCTGGTGAAGCAGCAGGTCCCAACCTCTCCTTACCCTCCCCCATCACCAGCTATTTTTGGAGGGTTTCAGAGCAAATCCTTCCCCATCACTTCACTGAAGGGGTTTAGATTTTTGCCAAGGGACTGCAGTGGCTCCTGTATAATGGCAGTGATGCCGTGGGGGGAGCAAAGAGGGAGTTAGAGCTGCAAACTCGTGTCTCTGGAGGCAGCTCCCAGCAGCTCAGCGTTGGTGGCAGCTCTGCCACTGAGCCCCGGCCACTGGGGGGCTATTTCTGGAGCTGAGATGAGCTTACACTGCTCGGGGAGTTGCTGAGCCATGGATTGTGACAGGCACACAGCAAAAGGGAAATTAGCAACGGGGAAAGTGAATTAAATGCAATAAAAGAAGTGTCCAGGCAGATTATTCACCTGTTATAGCCCAGCTTTTGAGCTGGAGGACTCTCCTGGTGCAGAGATGGTGCAGGAGGCAGCCCCTGCTGGGGGAGGAGGCATTTTGGGGGTGTCTGTGGTGTTGATGCTCAATAAATTTGGCCCAGTGACAGCACAGAGATTGGGGGCTGCTCTGGGCACCAGGCTCAGGTGTTCCAACTCTTGCCACTTCATTTGGGAAGTCAGGATTGTCGTGGTGAAAAGAAACGAGAATGATTTTGAGGTGACACTGAGGATTGCTGCCCCCACACTGGTGTCTGGATGCTGCTTGCCCATAAAATCAGGAAAGCAGAGAGGAAGGTGAGTGCCTGTGGCCATTCAGAGAGCTCAGAGAGGGGCTGGGGGGGCTGCAGGGTGGAGCCTTGGCACATCCCTGTGCTGGGTAACACCCAACAAACCTCTCAGGTTGTTTGTGCTCCTTTGAGCTCTCCCCAAAGCTGTGCCTGTTTAAAACATTGCTCTGCTGCAGTTCCCTCCCAGTTACACCCAAACAGGACCTGCTCTGACTTCTCCCTGTTCTCCTTTCTCTGGATGGCACAGCCCAAATTCCAGAGCCCCTTGGTCTGTCCCACTCCTGCCACTGGCTCAGCCTCTGCTCTTGGCTTTGTCTTTAGTGGCAGAGTCCTCTTTGGAGATGACCCAGAGACTCCCCAGGGCTTTGGGGGCTTTGAACAGCCCCTGACCTTTTGGGGTGTGCATTTGAAGGGACAAGCCCTGGCCAGCCTGGCCACTGGAAGAATCCCAGCCCCAGCTTTCCTCAGTCATGGCTGTTGTGAAGGGAATTGTTCTTCCCTCCTACATAAGTGTGTGCTCTCAAACCACCCACTTGTAGCCCGTGATTCTGTCCCTCTCTTAGCTGTGCTTTGGCTGAGATTTATAGCACAATATGAGTTTATTTTGGATGGCATCTTTGACACAAACACTGCAGCTTGAATGCTTTTCAGAGGCAAATAAAAGCAAGGCAGTGCAGAGTACAAATTAGGGAGAGCAGTGGCTGGGTGATGTTGGGCTGTGGATGCATTTGAGGCTGGGAAATGAAGGAGAGAGGGAATCTCAAGTGCAGGAAAAGCAATACTTTTCATTTTAAGCATGAGGTTTATCAAAGGGGCAGCTGGTGGGATGTGAGAAGGACTGGGGTGAAGGTGTGTGTCCCTGGCTTGGTGGAAGGGCTTTCAGGATGGAAGGCAGAATTCCTGTGAGAGAACTGCACTAGAACACCCGTGTCTGGAGGAGGCAGCCTGGGAGCAGCTGCACGTGTGGTGGGGGAGCACAGGGAGCTGCAGCCTGGCCAGGGGGGGCTCTGCTTCTCAGTGACAGCTCTGACTTGTGATTCCTCCTAAAAGGGGCTGTGCATGTCCCTCCTGTCTCAGAGCAGGACTGGTGAAATAATTGTCCTGTGCTTTGTTCTTCTGGCAGCTGAATAGTGATGGAGGAGCTGTCAGGGTGGGACACTGAGGTGGGACCCTGAGCTGGGACACTGAGCTGTCCCTCCTGGGCAAGGGCAGCTCAGCCTTGCTGAGGTCTCACCTGACTCCACCATCCCTGAGCCACCCCTGGGAAAGCATTTTGGTGAAGCCCCACCACGTGCCCTGTGAAACCAGAGCTTTGCAGAGCAGGTGCTTGGCTTTCCAGGGCTGTTCCAGCTCTGTCCTGGCTGGGGCCCAGGCGTGTGGGTGCCAAGGCTCTGATCTCTTGCAAACAGTCTGTCTCTGTGGCAGAAATGTGGGGCAATGTGTGAAAGGCCACTCTGGATTCACAGCAGAGCCCGGGGCATTGCCCCAGGGATGAATCTGTCCCCCTGAGGATGCTCTGGGAGCCTGAGCCAGGCTCAGCCAGGCAGGGGACAAATGGAAAATAATGAGGTAGCAGCTGAGAGTGTCTGCAGCAAGCAGGGAGGAATGAAGATGGATGACTGTAGCTAAGAGACAATTTGAAAAAGGATAAATACAGGCAACAAGTTATTCACCACAGCAATTTGTAAAGAGTGCTAAAAACCTTCAGACAGGATTGTTTCACATCACCTCTCTCTCTGTCTGCAGCCTGACAGGGCTCATGTAAATGGTGCTGATTGATGAGTGCAAACCAGTCCTCTGGTGTTGATGAGCTTTGCTTTTATCACTCCTGGTGCTGCTGGGCTGGGAGGAGACTCTGCTCAGCCCCATCCCTGGAAGGGGCCAAGGCCAGGTTGGACAGGGCTTGGAGCAGCAACCTGGGCTGGTGGGAGGTGTCCCTGTTCATTTCAGGGGGTGGAACAAGATGGACTTTAAGGTCCTTTTCAACTCATGTCATTCTATGATTCTTCACCTTGGTAGCATTGCTCCTTCCCCTATAAAATATATATTTATGTAATTGTGGCTATAACCTGGCCTGACCTCCCTGCATCACACCCTGGGACTGGCAGGAGCACTGGGATGGCTGGAGGAGCTGGGGAGAAAATAAAAAAGCTGTGCATAAAGATATCATTAAATTCAGCATTTATTTTCTTTGCCAGGGAAGGGAGAGGGAATTGCTGCAAGCAGCAAGAATAGGCAGGAGCTTTGCAGGAGGAAGATACAGAGAAATGGAAATAGGTGTTTTATTGGAGGTGTTTGAGGCAGGATGGGCCAGGGAGAAGAGGAATTCCCATACCAGGGTTGACAGAGAAAAGCAGACAATGGGGATGGTGAAGAGAGAGAGGAAACAATCAAAGCACACTCAGCCTCAACCCTGTTTCTTTTCCAGAGTTCTTAGAGGTGTTCCAAATGTGGCAACTCTTTATATCACACAGGCAGCTCATGGGGATGTGGATGTTGGAATAAAAGTTGCAGTGAATCTGCCTGTGCCTCCTCTCCCCCCTCCACCAGCACCTCCTGAGTTCTGTGATGGGTATGGACCCCAAATGGACCATCCAGTCACTGCACTTGGTGTCTGTTCCCTGCAAAGTCAGAGCTGGTGTGTTTTATTTGGCCAGACTGACCCCTGAGCAGTGCCTGGCTGTGGACAGAACTCCCAGAGTGGCTCTGGTGGGCAATATCCCCCTGTTTGAGCAGAGAGAGCTCTGGAGAAGCAACTGGCAATTGTCTGTGTTGAAAGGCCTGAGGCATATTGGGCAAACTGAGGGGACAACCTTTCTCCTCTCTTTGGAGTGCAGCCATTTCCATCAGCAGCCCTGAATTCCCTCCAGCAGGAGAAGAGGTTCTTTGGCTGGGAACAATCAAACACACTCTGCCACCCTCAGTGAAACTGCACAACTGTTTGCCAAGTGCTTTGCTGACCTTGTGCCCTGGCACCATCACAGGATGGTTCTTGTGCTGCTGGAGGAGCAGCCCCAGCTCGCTGCTGTCCCAGGGGTTGCATCTGCAGCTTTCCTTCTGCTGCTGCTCCTTGGGACACCAAGGTCCTGTCAGGCAGGGCAGTGTGTCCTTTGCCAGGTCTGTGGCTCCCCAAGGAAACATCTGCCTGTGCCTCAGCATTCCAGGCACAGCTGGCCCTTCCCTCTCTGCTGCAGAACCTGACACTTGGAGAGCAGCCAGGTGCCAAATTTCACATCAAACCTCCAGCAGATGCCTCCTCTTCCCCCTGACAAGACAATCCAGGCAGCTCTGGAACAGTCTTTGGGTTTGGAGGCCCTGCCATGCTTTAAATCTCATCATGGGGCAGCTTCAACATAACTGGAACCTCCATGGGAGAATCTTCCACTTGAAAAATCAGCAGCACTGCAGAGTTTTCAGAGTGAAAACTGGTCAGACGTGTCTGCATCAAAGAATTTCTTCAGAAATCTGTAAATTTGATGTCCACCTTGTAACTTGAGATGGTTTGGGGCAGGCATGGTTCTAGAAAGGACAGTCTTCTCAGCTAAACTGGTCTGTTTGTGTGTGTTCAGGTCCTCACTTTGGCTGAACTTCTCTGGCTCTTCAGTCAATGCTGATTTTTAGACCCAGTTCTACCCCTTGCTCAGACAACAAACCTTCAAACATCCTCTTCAAGTAGTATCAGGGCTTGGATTATAATTCATGTGAGGTTTTACTGCATCAGACACTGTCCCAGCTGTATTTTCTGCCTGTGCAAGGAAGAGCCACGAGGTTTGGGGGTCCAGGGGAGTTATTCCTGGGAGATCTCTGGGATGTGGCACAGCACATGAAAACTGCACTTTGAAGGTCACTTTATTTCTACCAAATAACTTAAAGAGGTTTTTAAACAGCATTTTGATTTCAGAATGGAAGGGTTTTAGTTGCCCTGCTGGGATCACTCATGAATATTAAATTAAATAAAGACTGAGTGAGCATCAACCCTCAAGTTCCCTCTGGTTCCTCTGACTTTGGATGCTTCTGATGTTGTTCCCCTGGGGGTGAATGAAGCCTTTTGGAACCCAAGGGCTGTCCTGATTCTGTGAGCCTTGGGAAGGCAGCTGGGAAGGGAACAGTCCATGCTGGTTCTGGTGTGGAATTCCCAGCATGGACTGGGAGAGGGTGGATGAGGAGCTGGGGGGAACATCCCTCTCAGAAGCAGCTGAGACCTTGTCCTTGGTGCTTCCTCCCCAGGAAGTTCAGATTGCAGATCCTCGGGTCTTTTGGGATGAGAACTTCAAGTTTGATCCACTTTCTCCAAACCACTTTTTGACTTTACCTATTTGGCTGCTGCTCTTTGGAAACTACATTTTCCTTTGTTTCAGCTCCACTGTTTGATCCTCTTCATATCCCTCCTATTAACTGTGATCTTATTAATAAATTTTTAGACCTCAAGCAGGGAAAATTAGGTTTGTTCTTCCAGGGACTCCTCAGTGACAGGAGCCTTCCCTGCTGCCCTTTCCTGGCAGGTCCCTTGCAAAGCTCCTTTCATAGATCTGATACTCTCATAATTCAACTATTAATCTGCTTTGTGTTTTTCTCTTTTTTCCCTTCCAACTCTGTGTCCTAACCCAGGAAAAATGTTGGGATACAACTGCACCTCTTTGAGCCTGAAGCCAAAAAAACTGTCCCTGAGTAACCTTGGATTTTCCTGGAGAGATTTTTTGATGACTTTTAGGGATATTCCCACCTTTTTTGTGTGTTTTGGCTTTCACCAGAGACCTTTGCCAGCCTGTCAGAGGAGAGGGGTGACAGCAGAGGGAAGAGCAGACACAGGGGCAGGAGGTCTCTGTCTGGAAGAGATCACGGTGGAAATCAGCAAACTTGGAGCATTGTGGTCTGTGTTGCAGCAGGTGAATTCACCTTGTGTTTAAAGCTTATTGTGGGGATTCCAAGGAGGGTATTGATGCAAATGCATTAATGGCATAATTAAAATGTAGTGACTGCCTGGTTGGTTTTTTTTTCCAGAGTGGCACAGATTTGCACAGAGTGGCAGGCACAGAGCTGAGGAGTGGGAGGACTCTGCAGCTTCTCCTTGCCTTAGTCTTTACCACTACTATTAATTTTCATTACAGAGGAAATGAAATTCAGCCCAGGAGACCTGCTTTGATTCCCAAGGAGGAAAGTGCCTTGCTTTTATGGCAGGAAAATGCACTTTAAAATGCTTTTAGGCTGCCTTGCAGGCTGGTTTACAGTTCAAGCCATAGCCTGGCAGTTGGCAGGGAGCTGCTGCTTCCCCTGGGCAGCCTTTTGTCTGCCTTTGGTTCCTTCCTCTGCTGTTCCTCTCGTGCTTCAGGGCATCAGGCAGCTTCTAATTAATCAGGGTCAGGAAGAAAATTTCCCCAGGGAAAGGTTATTTTCTCTCCACCTGCTCAAGGCTTTCTGAGCCTTCCAGCAGAGCTGCTGGGACTGCTTTGGGCAGGGAGAGAGTGGATGAGACTAAATGAGGCTCGTGTCTAAACCAGCCTGAAAATGTCAGGCCTTGAATGCTGCCCAATCTCTCATGGACATTTGTGGCTTTCTCTGCTTCTTCTGAACTAACTACAAGTGCATTAGAGTCAGCTCTGATCATCTTTGAAATATTGGCTTTTGGGGGATTGACTTTGGAGGAGTGACTGTGAAGGGGGGGCAGAGTGTGATCCTGGGGAGGGGGAGGGCTGGCAGCTGAGCTTAGTGCTGAGCTCAGCCTAACTGCAGGCTCTGCAGGGCCTCTCCAATCCCAGCACTCCAGGTGCAGGCAGGATCGTGGGGCAAAGCCCAGGGACGGGTCTGGGTTCAGTCTGCACGTGGGGGGTGGTCACCAGCAGAGTCTGAGGGTCGTGGCAGAGGGAACAGCTTCATTTCTACCCCAGGGAGGGGATCAGCCCATCTGCTGATTGTCCCCACTCTGCAGGAACCCCAAGTTCAATTCACCCACGTCTTAGAGGGGCAGAGCAACATTTGACTCCTTTCTGGGGCACTGGGCTCGAGACCTTCACAGTCTGAATCTTGTTCTCCCTCTGATGGCAACAACCCCTAAATTTTCGGTGATACCAACATATTTCAGAAGATGGACATTTTCTGTGCTCAGACCTCTCAGTGAGGGGGGCAAACAGTGACAAAAAAAGGGTTATTCTGCTTGTTTGGCCAATGAAGTGACTTCCACAGAGGGAACTGGAGCGAGAACCAGCACAGACCTCTGGTGTCCCCATGCTCTGGGTCAGCCCCACAGTCCTTTCTGCCAGCAGAGAAGGTTGTGGCTCCTCAGCACCTGAGGGCAGGTGACGTCCCTCAGCCTGTCCTCTCTCATCTCCAGGCAAAGTCAAGGTTTCCTCTCTCAAATTCCAAACCAGGGAGCTCAGAGTTGCTCTCATGTCCCTCTCACCCCTTCAGCACCAAGGACAGGGCGCTCCAAGGTCTCTTTCATCTTCCTGGAGTTAATCCCAAGACAGACTTATCCTTCAGAGACTGACCAAGGAGCAGCAGCTTATTTGGAGCTGGAGCCTGGTAGGAGCTTGCAAAGGGATTTTAATGGGAGCTGCTGTTTCCTGCTCAAACAACCAGTGCCCAGAGTCCTGTTGGTGAAGAGAGACCAGCTCTGAGTGCAGCATTCTGGGGGCACTTGGCCTCCATCTGCACCTCTGCCCAATGCACTGGTCTCCTCCTTTCCCCCGTGGATTCCAGCAGGTCCAGCAGCTGCTGGTGTTGTCTTTGGGGGTCAAGCACTGCCTTTTCTATCTGTCCTCTCCTTCTCATTGGCACAGAGTCTCAGATGCAGCACAGCTCCTGCTGGAATGGCTTTTCCATTGCCTTGGACAGGCTCAGGTTGTTTGGTGATGCAGCAGGACTGAGGCTGCAGCAGTTCAGGAGGCAGAGGAGGTGGATTCAGACTCTGGGAATAGCTGGATGATTCCAGCAGAGAACAGATTGGACAGAGGTTGGAGGGGACAGGGGAGCCCAAGGCGAGTTGGATGAACAAGAGCAGAGCTTATTTGCTGTTATAAAACATGAAGCACTTGTTAAATCCAGTGAAGGCAGTGCAGGCAAACAGCCCAAAATGAGCAGATGTCTTTTATCCCCAAGTGAAGAAAACTTTCAGTTCCCTCTTACTGGAGTCCTTTGCCAGTTCATGGAATCCTAAAATGGGCTGATTGGAAGGAAAATTAAAGCTCATCTCATTCCACCTTCCACCACAGCAGGTTGTCCAACCTGGCCTTGGACACTCCCAGGGGTGTGTTGCCCACAGCCAGTCCTTGTCCAGGCTGTGGATCCTGCCCTGAATCCTGGCAAGGCAAAGGCCACGGAGGGTTTTCTTGTAGGACCTTCCCTGGCCCAGGTTTGACTGACAGCTCCAGTGAGGTGAAATCTCATCTCCCTGATATTAAACTTAACCTTTATGGGTTTCACTTTAAACAGCTCTGGAATTACACTGCCTGTCTTTAATCAGAGCAGGTTTTTAAGGTAACATTTTTTTTTGTTTGATGCTTCAGTCCATCAGATTTACTGGTGCTGGGAGGGAGGTGGGAGAGGAGCCACTCCCAGCTCTGCAGAGGAGGTTGGGGAGCAGCACTCAGGGACAGCAGCAGGGCCTTTGGCAGCACATCCTGGTGGATTATCTGCATTATTTGGGCTAGAGAATACTGGGACATTCTTTCTGGGAATTTCCTTGGGGAAAGAATTGTCCATTCCTTCCCTGCTTGTCTCCAGTGACCTGTACCTTTCCCTGTTAGTGAGGGGGGTCTAAAATAACCCCTTTGCTGCTCCAGGCACAGGAATTGCCTGAGGGAAGTGAAGCAGGACTGAACCAGGGCAGTACAGAATAACAGGGAATAGTTGTGCCTTCTGGCCTTCCAGCTGAGGTGCAAATATTGACATGTCTGCCCTCAGAGCTGTCTGTGGTGACCCAGGGCATGAACCTGCCCCATAACAACTGTGCCCATCAGCTGCCCCAGACACACACAGGTGTGGGCAAAGAACTGGGCAAATCCTGCCCCAGCTTTCCAGCCTCAGGAAAAACACCAAGCCATGAGCAACAGTCCCCTCTGAGCACCATTGGAATGTCCCCACTTCCTGTTCTCTTTAATTAACACTCTTACATTCCCTTTCTCTGGTTTCCAGACTTGTTAATATTTCTTGGATCTCATTAATGTTTTTATTTTTTCCTCAGCAAATTCACATTTGCTTTCCAAGTTAGGATTTTTAACAAATAATGAGTCTAATTTATTCTTGTATAGAAGAGCTGACCTTCTAAGCTTTATATTGCAACTTAAAGCAAAGAAAGTGGGGGGAAGGGTTGCTGGAAAGCAACTGCAGAAGTCGCTGTAAGAGCTGAAGCATGAGGAGCTTGTCTGCCTCATCAGTTCTTGGATTTTTGCATAAATTGGCTGATTCTGGTCCCTCTGGGGTGGGAGGGAACAAACTGTGTCCCTGCAGCCCCACTGTGAGTCAGCAGCATCTGCCTCATCCTCACCTGGCCAAACTCCCCCTCTGCCTGCTGAGCACGAGGGAGAAGCTGACAGGATTTACCACAGAAATAAGTGATGCATTATTAGGGGCTTAAAACTTTAAATACCTCGTCTATAAATGGCTGCAAGGTGAGCCCTGGGGAGGGCAGAGGGAGGAGGGAGTTGGCCAGTTCCTCCAGTTGTGTCCTGTCCTCAGCCAACCCCTGGGATCTGGAGGGGAGGGGGCTCTGGGGGGTGTCTCTGTCTGCTGCAGACAGAGGATCGTGGAGAACATGGAGCTGAAGGACATGGAAGGGATTCTGCTGGAGATGAGAGTGCAGGGAATGAGCTCTCTGGGCTCAGTGTAGGGCTGAGTGTCCTTTTTGTGTGCTCTGGATCAGGAGGGAGCTCCTGGGCACTGACTGGAGGGGGCACCGCCCCACTGGCATGGCTGAAAAGCAGCTGATGCCAAAGGGGGTTGCAAGAGCACCAGTCCCACCTCCAGTGACCTGGTGGGCTCAGGCATTGGGGCACACACAGCTCCTGGGGGGCAAAACTCACCCCAGAGGTGCTGGGATCTCTGCTGAGTGGCTTTGTCCCCTGAAGGGGAATGCTGCCATTCTGCTGCCTCCCTCCAGCCATCAGGGGGGTGTCTGTGGCTCCTATTTGTTCCCCCTTCAGCTGGAGATTTAGTGCTCCCCAGAGCAATGGCTGGAATTTATTGGCAGTTTTGCATCTGAGCAGATGCATCAGGACACCAAGTCATCACCACATGACTGAGAGCACAACTGGGCTCAGCCCTTCTGCAGCTTCAACCTTTGAAAGGCAAACAAAGAAAGGGAGCAGTGCAAAGCAGCTGCAGTTTGGGTGCTGAGAGAGGAGAGTCAGCTAAAAGTTCACTGGAGGAGATTTGCACAATCCAGCAAGGCTGATGGATTCTATTGTTTAGTCCAAGGCTGCTGAGGAGATGTTTGAGCTCCAAACCAGGGATCTGCCATGGCTGAAATGGAGACAGTTCACAAAGAACCATTCAGGGGATGGGGCCAGACAGAGTGCAGAGAGCTCAGAGTGGGGATGTGTCTGCAAAGCTCCCTGGGCCTGGATTTAATGCTGATCTCTGCCCCAGCATTGCCTCTGCTGGCTTTATTTCTGCTCTGAAACCCTGAACAACCCAAGGGGGATCAGGGCAGAGGCAGCCTGGGCTCCCTGTGCTGACCCATCACCAGGCTGAGTTCAGGGGGATCTGTTTTTCCTGCTGTTTTCCTCAGCAGAACTTCCCCCAAATCCCCAATTCAGCTGCTGGGAGAGGGGCCAGGGAGCAGCAGTGTGAGGGTGTCCCCCTCAGTGCCCTGGCACTAATGCAGGTGGCACATGCCAAGGTGTGTCTGGGGAGCTGCAGATCCTCTGGGAGGCTCTCAGTGGTTTTGGGGTGTCCTTGGCTTTACACTTTGGTTTGCTGGCAGAGCTTTGAGCTGCCCCACTGTGCTCTTGGTGCAACACAACAAAGTTAAACCACTTGGGAAGGTGCTGGGAAGGTGCTGCTCCTGCTGCATTCACCTGGCAGGGAATGTGCTGTCCCTGGGACAAAACTGAGCCCTCCCCTGCTGGTGCCTGAGCCTTTGCCAGCCCTTAGGGTGGCAGTGCCCTTGAGCTGTGCCCCTGGAACACCTAAACCTGCAGGCACAGTCCTGATGGGGGCTGGCAGCTCACCCTGGGCACAGGTGCCCTTGGGGCAGCTCCCAGGGAGCCTGAGCTGGGCAGGACACCAGGACAGGAGTGCCAGCAGGGAGCAGTGCCCAGGGGAACAGGGAGCTGTGGTGGGTCTGGCAGGAATGGCTCTGCAAGAAAAGAATATAATGCCTTCCACCCTCACATTATCATTGCTGACTGGTGCCACCCCAGAGCAGATTCCTGCAGAGGAATCGTGGCAGGGAGAGGGTGGGGAAGGGGCACCCCCAAGCTGATACAAACCCCAAACTCATTTCATTATGTGGCAGAAAGTGGGTGAGTTCAGGAGTAAGAGGCAGGAAAATCCAAACTAATCTGCCTGGGCAGATAAGGGCTGTGTGACTGAGCTGCCAGGAGACAAGCTGAGGGTTGGGCTGCAATCAGTGCCCATGGCAGCCCAGGGGCATGGGGGTGGCATTCATTATGGGCAGGCTAAGGCAGATATTCCCCACCATGGCCTGCAGTGTGTGAGGGAGAATTAAGGAGTTTAACTTTGCAAGAGCTGACAACAGAAAGGGGGATTTGCAGTAGATAAAGTCAACTTGCATAACTCTGTGAAGGCTTAGGGAAAAGGGGAGAAAACATTTTCTTCTTTAAACAGGCAGATTTCTGCACAATTCCTGTTCTGCTCTGTCCTCTCTAACGGGAGGCACCACATTTCCCAGGGCTGGGAAGAAGCTCGGCTGCCTTTGGTTTCCACCCTGCCTTTTGGTGCAGTATCTCTCCAGAATTTCAGTCCTTGCTGTGCCTTTGCTCTCCTGTGCCTGTCTCCCAGGAATGTGTTTCTGTGCTCAGCTCTGTCTCTGAGCATCAGGATCGTGGGATCAGACTGGGTTGGGTTGGGAGAGACCCTAAAGCTTTTCTTGTCCCACCCCCTCCCATGGACAGGGACACCTTCCACCAGCCCAGGTCGCTCCAAGCCCTGCCCAGCCTGGCCTTGGACACTCCCAGGGATGGGGGCAAGGACTGAGGAGTCTGTTCTTTGCTGAGCAGGAGTGGTTTTGATGTGCTTTGAGTTTTACACCCTGAGGAAAGGGCCCAGGGAAGGCTCCTCTCCCAGTGCATGGAAACTCCTTTGCATTAGAGGTCTTTCCATGTTTCCAAATATTTCTGCTTCTTCAGGGGAATCTGCTGAGCAGTGTGGAGGCCTCTTTGGCATCTGTGTTTAATGTCCTAATAGCCTCCCATTAAGGGGGGAAAAAGCCATTTATCTCTGAAGAGGTGGGAGAGCACAGGTGACAAAGAAGGAGGTGGAGCAGAGGAGAGGTAATGAATGTGGCGGTGGAGCTGGGCAGGTAATCGAGTGCACTTTAAAAGACAGGAGGGAAAAAAGGAGACATTAATCTGCTGTCTGGGCTCAGAGGCCTGAACAGGCTCATTGGCTGAAAGCAGAGCCCTTCCTCTTGTCTCATCCTGGAGGTCTTTGTGTTCCCACCCCAAAGGGATGGAGGAGAATTCATCTCTCCTCCTTCTCCAATAAAATCCCCCCCGTGGTGGGTGCCCAGACCCCCATCCTGCAGCACTCCCAGCCCAGGAAGATGGATGGGCACTTTAGGCAGAGGCTTTAGCTAAGGGCTGTGTCACAATGATGAATATTCCCAAGACTTTTTTAACTGACTTGGAAAAAATTGGTGCAGAAACTTCCCCAGGCGTGGCCATGGGTCAAGGAGAGGAGAAGACAGTGCAGGAACACTTAGACAAAGATTAACTTCACTGTGGGGAGGGAGGGAGGGAGCCAAATAGAGGGGGGGTCACCAAAGAGCTACTTTTAGTCTCCTCTTTCCAAAGGTGTATTTGTTACTCTGGAGGGAGTGTTGGCATGTGATTTTAAAGAAGGGGGAAGTGCTGCTGAGCCATTGAGGCAAACAGGTTTGTTCTCTCACCCACACCAGCTGGATAACAAGGGTGGCCTGGGAGCAGCTGAATCTAAAATCCTCTACCTGCCCACAGTAAAACTGGGCATCCACCATCACTTTTTAGCCTGTTGCATGAATGCCACCCTCCATCCTGGACCCTCAGCTCTGTGAGGGTGCCAGGGGTGGCTGCAGGGTGGCACATCTCTGTGCCAGGGCTGGTGTGTCCATGCACAGCAGGATGTTGCACTCACAGGGATGAAAACGCAGGGATGGTTTTGTTCCTTCCCCTGGCTCTGCAGGGACCAGAAAAAACTCAGCTCCAAAGGACTTTTCCTGCCTTCACTCACTTGGCAAGAATATTGAGGCAGATTCTCAAGGCCTGTCCTGTTTGGGGCTGTTGGGGAGGCTGAGGTGGGGACAGGACTGGAGTGTTAAAGGGATGAGGGGACAGATCCCAGCCAGGCAGGGACAGACTAATAAGCTCTTGTGCAGGGGAGACAGACACTCAACTCAGCAGCACCCAGGATGTTTTTTCTTCTGCCACTTTATTCATCCAATTTTTTCTTCCCTCTTGTGTGGCAAGTGTTCCCTTCCCCAGCCCAGGGAGGGTGGAGCAGCCTCTGCTAATCCTCTGATTAAATATTTCATGCTCCTGAGTGAGCAGAGTGGAACAGGCCATGTGTGTCTTTGGGCAGAACACAGAAATCCTCCTATTTTCCTCTGGAGGAGGAGGAATGAATGGATGAGTGGACAGGAGAACCCTGTAAGAGACTTATTGCTCCTGTGGGACAGATTATACTCCTCCTCTTAGGGCAATATCCTCTGTGAGCACTGGCAGCAACAACTCCCTCTGCTCTTGTTGAGCCTCAGGCTTCAGGAAATTCTCCTTTGGCCTTTTCATTTCACAGTGGCTGAGGATGACATTTCCAAAGCAGCCTGTGGAAATCAGGTGGCTCCATCCCACGGGGAGCTGGACCTCAGCTCAGAGAGAACACTTTAATGAGCTTTCCCTGCCTCTCCCTGGGTATAATCACAAGTGTTGAAACTCTGCCCTGAGCTTGGTGCTCTTCTACCCCACCTTTATTCCCTCAGCCCTGTGGGGTCTGGGGATCTGCTGTGCCAGGCCATGGGGGGTGGCAGGACCCTGGTACCAGTGTGGAAAGACAGTGCTGTGCTGTTTGCAGGATCCAGAAGACCTGGAGGGGGAACCTTGCCTGGTTCTTGCTGTGCCTCATTCCCCCTCCTTGGGCAGGAAGGATGAATTCCTGCTGCAGGGATCCCTTGTGAGTGGGTTGAGGTCTCCTCCTGCAGGGATCCCTTGTAGGTGAGTTGAGGTTTCCTCCTGCAGGGATCCCTTTTGGATGTGTTGAGGTTTCCTTCTGGTTTGGGTATGTTGAGGTCTCCTCCTGCAGGGATCCCTTTTGGTTGTGTTGAGGTTTCCTTCTGGTTTGGGTGTGTTGAGGTTTCCTCTCTTCTGGATGTGTTGAGGTTTCCTCCTGCAGGGATTCCTCGTGGGTGAGTTGAGGTTTCCTCCTGCAGAGATCCCTTGTGGGTGAGTTGAGGTTTCCTCCTGCAGGGATCCCTTGTAGGTGAGTTGAGGTTTCCCCCTGCAGGGATCCCTTTTGGATGTGTTGAGGTTTCCTTCTGGTTTGGGTGTGTTGAGCTCTCCTCCCACAGGGATCCCTTGTGGGTGAGTTGAGGTTTCCTCCCACAGGGATCCCTTGTGGGTGAGTTGAGGTTTCCTCCTGCAGGGATCCCTCGTGGGTGTGTTGAGGTTTCCTCCTGCAGGGATCCCTCGTGGGTGTGTTGAGGTTTCTGCATGAGGAGCATCACCCCATGCTCAGCCACTGTGAGTGTGTTGACTTTGCAGCACATGTTTGTTCTGGGACTGTTAAGCCTCTAACACAAGGTCTGGGAGCAGGAGTTTGTGCCCCTGTGACAGAATTGCCAAACAGAATTAATAATGAACAAGCCTGGCCCTGCTGGTGCTGCGAAGGAGGAGGAAGCAGCTGTTGTTTGTTTGGTTTAATGGCTCTGAGGAACAGGAGGCCATAAACAGTTAAATTCTGGCCCAGCTGGGGATGCTGTGGCTGCTGAGCTGTCACTGTGCTGGGGCTTCTCCAGCACCTCTGCATATTCCCCCTGTACAAGCTGATACTTTTCTGTCCAGTGATTCCCCTGCTTTGATCAGAGGAGGAACACAAATGACACCTCGATGATTACTCACATTTTCAAATGCTGTCCAACAGCAAGAGCTGTCACCTTTCATAACTCCACTCTGGGCTCCCCTTGAGTGGCTTTGTGTCTCCTCTGGTGCTCCAGCCCCCACTTGTGAGTTCTCACAGCTTTGGCTCCTTGGGAGATGTGGGTGAGGGGTTTTTCTGGTAGCTGGTCAAGTAATTTCTGATCAGTGAATGAAGTCATACAATAAAAATAAGAGCTGCTTGAGGAGTCAGGAGAAAGCTCAGGATCAATGGCATGTGAAGTCTCTTTTCCCTCAGGGGTGCTGAGTGCTGCCATATGATGGTTATCAGGGAAGAAATGAGATGAGGAGGTCAGCTCAGCCTTGCTCTGAGAATGGCTCTTTCCAATTCATGCCATGATTTAATTAGACCCCTGCAACTGAAACCAGGCAGTCCTTAGTGGCTGAATATTTGACAAATAAATATTATGAAGGCCAGTTTGGAGTTCACTGAAATGATTTATAAATTAGTGCTAAGTTTGGCAAAGTGTTTCAGCTGGGGGAGAGCCAGGGAGGGAATTTGGGGTGTGGATTCAGGCTTTGAACTAATGCAGCAGTTTCAGTACCCACAGGGCTGGGGTGGGGTTGGCTCTTTGCCCCTTTAGGCCATGGTAAAACTTAGAGTGCAGTGGAAGACAGTCTTGAAACTGTGACTGTATTGTAGATCACAACCCAGAAGTGAGAACTGCTTAAATAAGTAAGATTAATTAATATTCAAAGCTGCTGTTGTGATTGCAGTCACTCTGACCAGAGTTAAGTGGTGGGTCAGGGAAAAGTTTCAGCCTCATGATGTGTCTTCTCCAGGCAGCTTCGTGCTCTCCACATGGCAGCTCAATGCTAATGGAACCCCTAAAGGAGTGGGAGCCCTTCTGTGCCTTCCCCCACCTCTGGAAATGCTGGAGAAGGGGGTTCAGGCTTCATGGTCACTTCCAAAAAATAGAGGATTAGCCACCTGCTGCAAATGCCCCATGGAAATGGCATTTTCTGCCCTCAAACTGAGTTCTCCTCTGCTCTGACCCCACAACAGAATGTCCTCAACAGGCTCTTTCTGTTCTGAAGGGCTCTGCTGCTGCACTTCCATCACCTCCCCTCCTTCCTCTGCTGCTGCTCTGAGTGTGGCCACCCAATTTCTCACTCCTGTGAGCAGCTGAGGCTTCTGGAGCCCAGTTGAAGAGCCTTCATTTTGCAGGGCAGTGATGCATTGCCCTGGGCAGCTGCCCTTCCAGCCCTGCCCTTCCAGCCCTGCCCTTCCAGCCCTGCCCCTCCCTCAGCTGCCCCTCCCTCAGCTGCCCCTCCCAGCCCTGCCCTTCCTCGCTGCCCCTTCCTCGCTGCCCCCTTCCTCGCTGCCCCCTTCCTCGCTGCCCCCTCCCTCAGCTGCCCCCTCCCTCAGCTGCCCCCTTCCTCAGCTGCCCCTCCCTCAGCTGCCCCCTCCCTCAGCTGCCCCCTCCCTCAGCTGCCCCCTCCCTCAGCTGCCCCCTCCCTCAGCTGCCCCTCCCTCAGCTGCCCCTCCCTCAGCTGCCCCTCCCTCACCCCCCTGTGCACACACACCTTGACAGATGGTGCTGCTCTGAGCGACTGCCTCAATTTTCACTCCTTTCCTCTAATCCATGGCTGCAGTGCCAAATACTTTAAAGCTGCCCCTGCTCTATAGATCACCCCAAAGTGTTAAAGTCCAGTGCATTTAATAACTCCTGGAAATGCCATCCATCAGCAGAGGGAAAACATCTAACAGCAAACTCCTTAGTGCCCGATGTACCTGTTTGTATCGGAGACAGATGGGGCTCCAGTGCTTTCTGGGGTGGGTTTTTTCCATTTTTTCCATTCCCCCTAAACCCCTTTGCAGGGTTTTTCTGACCAAGGCAGATTTCAGGCTTGTTGTTGGCCTTCCTTTCCCCTACTCTGCATTTGCCTTCTCTACTCTAAGCCATTGGATTTGTCCAGAGGCTGGTTCTGTCCTCAGATATAGACAATTTTATAGTTGTAGAACCTTCCAGGCACTCCTGCTCAGGTGTATTATTATTGCCTCACTCCTGCTTTCTGATCCCTCCTGTCCTGCCACCATTTCCCAGCTGGGTGCCTGTGTTTCCTCCCCCTGGCACAGCCCCCTGGGCTCAGGCACTGAGTGCCACCACACACCAGTTCCCTGGTTTGTGACACTTGGGAGGTGATGCTGCCACCTTCCCTCCCTCCCTCCTTCCCTGTGCAAGGTTTTCCCAAGGCATCACCTCTGTGAGAAACCTCCTCCTGCTGCAGCCTGGGCTGTAATGGCACAGTGGAATGGGAACTGGTGTTCCAGCAGCACTGCCAGGCCCTGCCAGGGGGCAGGTGCCACCGTGCCAGGCACTGCCCTCAGCCCCCAGGAGGAGACTCTGCAGTGTGGGAGAACTGCAAAGGCAGAACAGGGAAAAGAATCTTAGGACAAAATGAGCAGCAGAAATGGCCAAGTCCTTGTTTTCCTGCCAGGGGATAGTACCAGACTTTCATTCCTCACCGTGTCCTGGCTGTGCTGGGCTCTGTCTGCACAGACCACAGCTTTGGCCTGGAGGGGGCAAAGATCCTGGTCTTGAGTGATCCAGATCTCCCAGAGTCAGAAAAACGGTGATTTCTTGGGAGAAAGTCAGGACAGTCCCTTAATGAACCACGTGATAATGAAGTTTATTTTGAAGCCAGACTAAAGCCCCTTAACCTTCCTAGTGGGCTGCACTGGAGGAGTATCCATCTGCTAATCATGACATGGGATAGGTTTGTTTGGCTTTTTTTCCTCTGAGAAGAGACCCCTTTGCACACACAGACCTTCCTTCCCTCCCTCCCTCCTTCCCCTCCTGTCCCAGCACAGTGCCCATGCCCTCCCTGTGCCCTCCCACGTGCTGCTGGAGGTTCCCTCCTCTCCCAAAGCTCTGTCTGGAGCTGTGTCAGGCCAGATGGGCTGTGAGCAAGGCACCAACAGCTTGGCCCTTGCTGTGCTCGAGTAAACAAGTGTGGAGCAGATTGTGGTGGGCAGTGATACATGAGCCAGGTGAGCTGAGCACAGCCAACCTGTTGTACCCCCAGCACTCAAAACCTGCCACACAAACCTGCTTCTCCTTCTGAGGGCCACAAAGGTGCAGCACAGCTGCAAGTTCTGGCTGAGAACACTTAGATTGTTGAAGGACAAAAGCAAGGAAGTTGTAACATGAGTCTCAGCTTCTGGACAGGATCCTGCCCCAGGGTCAGAGCCCTTGATGCTCCTGCCCTTCCTTCCCCACATTATTGCTTTGCTCCCAGCTGGAGCACCCCCTTGGCTTGTTCTGTGCTGGGTTAACAGCATATGAATGCTCTGCCTCCTGGCAGGGTATTTAGAATATTCCTCTGATTTATCAGGAGCAGATTTGAACAGCTGCATCCCTCCTCTCCTTGGCTGCTGTGATGCTCAGGGCAGGCATTGTTCCCTCACCTCAGACAGCTGTGTGGGAAAGGCCTCCCATCTCTTCAAGTCCTTGCTATTGAAAGTCAGCAGTGCCCTGGTGATGCAGGGCTGGGGCTGAGCATCTTTGTGTGCAGGATAAATAACCACAGAGCTGAGCCACTTAATTAGGAACTGTCTGTGCCTCGCAGTGAGAGCTTCGTGCTGGCTGTGACTGTGCAGGGGATCAAAAAATCGATGGCAAGCACCAAAGGAGTCCCTCTGCATTTACTGAAGGGCCTGTAGTGTCCATGCCCAACACCCTGGCTCAGGATTCTCCAGGAGGTCAGGCAGGAATATCCCCTTTCTCTTCCATGCCCCTCCTATGCCCATCCCTTGCTCTGCCCATGCCAAGGTCTGTCCCTGCACTGTCAGCTCAGGAGGCTCTTCTGGCATCATCTACACAGAGGGTACAATATCTGAGTGACTTTCTTTGTTTTAAAATACAGTACAAAAGACAGAAGAGCACTGAAGGAGGACTGTGATAGAAACAGTTCCCTCCTTTGGGGACTTCTCCTGCAGCATTTGCTCACATCAGTGCAAAGAACCAGTTTCATTAGGGAAAATAGCAGGGACTGAGTCATTAAACCCAAACCAGCTTCCCTGGATCCCCAAACCTTTCCCCCAGCTGATCTCCTGTCAGAAGAGCCACAGCATTTCAGCTCTTTGGTCTGGGAACTGAGCTCTTGCCCTGGTGCTGAAGCATCCTGGATCAAGCCTCCTGTGACACTCTGGACCCAGATCCAAAGCACTCTTTTTGCCCTTTTTTCCTTCTGCTCTCTCTGGGACTTGGCTGGGCTTGGCCCTTGATCCTCTGCTGTGCTGAGGAATGAGGCTGTTGATCACATTTGGGAGCAACTTTTCTCCATCCAGTTGGCTCTGGAGAGTCTGAGCCTAAACCAGAGCCCAGGCAGTGATTAATGCCTTGGCTCCCTTTTGCTGGTGGCTGACAGTGCTGCAGACCCATCTCTGCTTCCCTTCCTGGCAAGATGTTCTCATTTGAGAGTTTAAAAATTAACAATAACCCCAAAAAAGGTCGGAAATGTGTAAAACTCACTTCTCTTCCCTTTTCCCTCTTTGGTTGACCTCTCTTCTTAAAGTCTGCTGGCCCAAGGTCCAGAATCCTGTAAATCTCCATGAGCTCTGCCCTGCACCTCCCTTTGGCCAAGGCACAGGTGAAACCCACTGTTGGTTGACTGTTGAGCTGAGCTTTTAGCAAACAGACACACATTTGATTGCTCCTTTGTCTTTCCAGAGGCAGCAGCAGGGAAGTGGCTGAGCAAGTAACGTACTTGTCTGTGCCATTATTAAGTAACCATCAATAAAGCAGAAAATAAAAGCAGTTTTTTTACTCTCTCTTTTCAAACAGTGACAGGAGCTTCCTGGAAAATTACCTTTTTACCTTTTTCCTTTCTTTTAGAGTACAAGTTAAAAGGGTTTGGTACTCCTCGACATTTAATAAACAACCACTTTCCCCTCATTTTCCATCCACTGAAGCAGAAGTAATGAATGCATTTCATCACTGTTCTCAAGAGAGGAGCAAGAGTCAGAGACCTAAAGGGGAAGGCATCTCCTTCAATCCCACAGTCTGGGTGCTGGAGGGCAGTTAGACATGGAACTCTCATTTCCCATTCCATAGAAAAGCATCTCTTTGGGAAGGAGTAGTGCTGGTCCCTGTTGTATCCTCCTCCAGCAAAACTGGGATGCAGAGAAGAACTTCCTTTGGGAATTCCCTGCACTATAAATATGTGAATATTTGAAATCATAGACATGTAAATAAATACTTCAAGATTCAAAAGTGCTGTCTTGATATCCAATTATATTTATCAGGAACCTGCTTTAAAGAAGGTGGGTGCAGAGAGGGGAAGTGGCTGTAGCTTTGACACCAGAGGAATCTTTAATCCCTTTGTGCTGCAGCTCCCCAAGTGCAAACCAGAAATGCTGCTTCAGGTGGGGTATGTAAAGATGAGATTTCAGGTGCATTCCCACTATCAGCCAATCCCACTCATGATTTTGCAACAAACAGTCCCTCAGACTGTGGCTGAGGCTGTTTTCTTGACACTGGATGGGGAGGCAAACCAGGACGTGTTTGGGTTTGAGGAGGAACCCCCAGTGCACTCTAAACCCCTTTCCCTGCAGCTTCCACCTCTCCTGGCAATTTTTTCTCTGTGGAAACAGAAGAGTAGGAGCTCTCCCAGCTCAGAAGGGTGAAACAATCCTGCAGCAAAGGTTACAAGCTTTTTCTCAAATGGAAATGTGTTTATGAGTGAGAAAAATGATTTCTGGCAGCTCAGTTCAAGGGAAAAGAAAAGGAAGAGTGAGATAAAGGGATTGGGTGAGAAGTGAACGTTTGGTGGTAGAGAAGGGCTGGAGAAACCATAACCAATGAATGCAAAGTTCAGGCTCCTTCCTTTCCTGAGGGCTTGGTGGGTGAGGCTCAGGGGTCCCTCCTGGAGCTCCAGGCACTGAGGGGCTGCCCTGCAATCAAGAGGGAGTTGGAATCTTCTCCCCAACCACAGACACACACTGGGGCCTTTGGTGCTCAACAGAAAGTTCCTGGGTGACATTCAGAGCAGCATCAGAAGCAGAGAGGGCTCCAAATCAGTCAGGGCTCCAGTTCAGTGTCCCTTTCCTGAGCTGGGGGTCAGGTCCCACCCCAGCAGTGCTGCTGCTCCTGGGGTGGGAAAGGAGGTTCCTCACCCAGCAGCTCAGAGGTGGTTAATGCTCCACAGGCAGCACTTCTGCCTGAGCTGCTGCACCCACCCAGCCCTGAGCTCCCTGGCACTGGGGGTTAACACCAATCCCTGCTCTATTCAGGGGGAATCTGGGGAGCTGACAGGCAGGATGCTGCTCCCACAACCTCACAAGTGAGATGGAGAGCCCTGAAAAGCCCCAGAAGTCACTGCTGGAGGAGAGAAGTGTTTTGTGTCAGCTTGTAGACAAAATTGCTGCTTGTATCTGTCAGCAGTGGGGAGCAGGCACTGCTTGTTTGTGCTTTGCACAAGGAATGTCTGTGGAACAACCCCCAGCACAGACGTGGGATGCTGAAATCAGGTGAACTGCTGGAGCCACTTCACATCCTCAGAGGTGGTTAAAAACAAGCAAATTTAGTGACAGGAAGTGTTAGATATGATTTATTATCTCTGTTAAAACTTAGATAGCCAAGCCACAAGTGCTGGGCCACAGGAGGGAAGTCTCTTCCTTTTCCAGGGGGGTTCTCTCTCCAAACACCTCCTTGGCTCCAGTCTGGGCAGAGGAGTCCTGGGATCTCCTTTTCATGCCCTGTTCATGCCCGAGCACCAGGAGGGAGGTGGCACTTCCTCTGCTGGTTGCCAGGCACAGCTGCCTCCCTAGGAAGATGGGCTGATCCTTGGAGGAAAAGCTTCCCAGCCAGGAGCCAAACTGATTTTACATACAGGAGTATCATAACCAAGAAGGGGAACGAGCCCTGCCCTCTTGTCAGGACCTCTTTAGCTTCATGAATCCTCTCAAGCATCAGGGTGAGGGGGGAAAAGTGATGGCAAAAGAGAAATGAAGCCCCTGAAAAGTGTTGGGTGTCCCAAGGCTGTGCAGGGCTCTGCACTCCCTTCTCCAGGGTATTCAGGACTGAACATACACTTATTTACCAGACATTGCTTAGTCATTTCTGTGTTAATTGAGCAATTCAATGAGCTTCCAGACAGGAGTCCATTCACCAAAGGAGGCTCTTGGTGCTGCCAGGGAAGCTCAGAGCCTGCAGGGTACACTCTGGTTCAGCATAAACAGGAGTTGAGTGGAAATGGAGGGATTATGAAAGGCCAGTGGGGGCTGGGAGATTAGAGGTGCATGGCCAGAGCCAGGCTGGGCCCTGGGGGGCTCCTATTTCAGTGACAGAAAGCTTTGTGTTTGCCAGAGGTGTTGAGGGGTGGATTTGCTCCCAGCACTGAGTGTGTTGCTTGGGAATAATGAGGAAGGGGGAGGATGGAGAGGGGGCTGTGAGGAGCAGTGATGATTTTTGTAGCATGAGAAGTAGAGGGGCCAAGGAGGATTAAATGACTGAGCTGGGATCTTGCAGGACTTTATGGCAGAGCTGGGAACTAAGCCTAAGACTCCTGCTTTCCTTCTGGTGCTTTTACATCTCAATTTTCTGAGAAAGCATCAAGCAGGGAGTGAGCTGGTGGGACCCCAGTGCTGGGGCACCTGTGCCACAGCAGAGCTGGTGCAGGCACAGCCCAGCAGAGCTCCCCTTGCGTTTGAACACAACCCTGACCTCAGTCCCTGTGGCAGCTGAAGGGAAAGGATCGGGTTTCAAGTCCAGCTTCCTCTGCTGACACCGGAGCGTTTATTTAAATGGAATGGTTAAACAAGTCCTTCTCAATAAGCTCTCCGGGCCCCTGGAAGGGACAGGGCTGTGGCAGCTCATCCCCTCTCCTGCCTTTACAGGGTTCAGATGCATCACAGTGACATTTGTCGGGCCAGTGTCGCTCAGGGCATGGCTGGGACTCCAACACTCCTTCCCTGCTGAGCCTCCCATGGGCTGCAGCTCCTCCCAGACATTGGCCTGTGGCCTGGGAGGACAAAATTGGCATGTCAAGCCCAATCATTTCAGAGGTCTTCAGGCTGAATAACTCTGGGGAGTGACCTTGGAAGCCACCGTGGGGAGGGAGGGGGGCAGGGACTCGTTCCTGCTTGACAAGGCAATTTTTTTAGACTGAGAACATTTTTTCCCCTCTAAAAAGCTCCTTGGCAATTTGAATGTACAAGGAAGAATGTAGATGTTCATGATTATCTTGACATTGCCTTCTCCTGTGCTTCTCTTTTGTAATCCTCCTTGCAGTGATGTGTTTGTGTGTTTAACTCTTTCTTTGGTGGCTTAAATTCCAGTGGGTTTCCTGTTCTTTCTGTTAATGTTGTAGTTTGGGGAAGCAGCATCTCTGTCAGCAGTGCTGATGGGGAAGGGACAGAGACAGGATCTCCAGGACCTGCTCCTTCAGCTGGGGCTTTTATCACCACGTTGTTCTCGTTAGGAATGGTGTGGAATGTCTCTGAGGTTGATTTCCTTTGGGAAGCAGCAACGGGAGTGTATGGCCTGGAAATTACAGTTTGTCCTTGTGCTGCAGGGGAGGGAGAACAGGAAAAAGAGAGAGAGAGAGGCACTTCCAGACTGTTCTCCTGAACAGGCAGAGCCTTGGGGTCCAGGGGACTCCCTCCCACCCCAAAGCAGAACACCTTGTGGGGTTATTTGTGCTTCCTCCTGGCAGTTCTGCAGAGCTCTGTCAGACTCTCCTGAGTGTGAGCTGGTGATGAGCACATCCCACTGCCCTCACTGTGCCTTGTCCTCTCCTTGTTGGATTTTCTCCAAGGCTCCCCTTCCTTGGCACTGGTGAGGTTGTGGTTTGCTGTCAGACCCAGGGGGGTTCCTCACCTGGTCAACCATTGCTGTCCTGCACTCTCCAGCCTTCAATCCTCTTAACACTGAGCCCACATTTCCACCATCCCCAGGCAGATGAACTGGTGGCTGAGCTTTAAAGGAGTGTGTGTGATTTGCTGCAAGGGAAGAGCACAAACACCTGGCACAGGGTAGTGTATTGAGCTGTAGAGCTGTGCCTGTGATTCCCAGCTCTGCTTGGGGCTGCAGGGCCACAGCTGCTGATTCCTGCCTGCCCTTGGGCTCCTGGGGAAGCAGGAAGGTGCAAAGAAGAGGCTTTTATTAACTGTGATGCTCTGAGTGTGTGGGAAGGAAAATAGAGGTGTGTTTTGCTGTTGTTGGCTGAGGTTGTACTTCTGATTGTACCTCTGCCTACAAACAACAGGATGTTTAACATGGCAGAGAGTGTGTCTCATCAGCATCAATAATGGGAATAATTAGTGCAGTTGGAACCCATGAGTGCAACTCCCTCTGTTCGTGGCTCTGGTGGGCACATCCTCACACTGGGGTTCTCAGCAGCCTCTGGATGTTCTTCTGACTTACATGGCCACGAATTAAGTCTAAATTAATTCTGGGGGTTTTTTTTGAAACTGAACCAGCTTGAGAGCTCTGAGTGTTCATCTCCTTTCTGTAAGTAAATAGCACAGTGACCACAGATTAAGTAGCTGCCTGAAGAACAGCTTTAGCTGTGAGTCGGGAGTAAATGTATTTTCCTCTTTTCTCTGCTGAATATTAATGATTCCTCCCTGGAGCAGTGGGGTTAGCACAGGATCTCCTGCAGGAGCCCTGCTGGAGTGCACTGGAATGGAGCTGATAGCCCAAGCAGGAGGGAAGGGCCTGTCAGGAGTTTGACTCAGAGCCTTGATGGAAATAAACAGAGGCATGAGATGTTGGGAACACACTCAGCTCCTTGCAGTCAACCCCTGAAGCTCAAAGCTCCAGAAGGGGGAGCCCCAAAGGAAGGGCAGGGCAGTGCTTGGAGGACCTGCAAGGACAGTTTGCTGCCCACCCTTTCCCACCTGCAGAACAGCCAAGTTCTGTCCAGAGCAAGAGGACACATCCCTTTCCCAAAGGGGGGTTGCACCTTTCCTGTTCTCTGCATGGAGATTGCTTTGTTTAGCTTGGATTGGGGGATTATTCCAATGCAACATCCCCTCAGCACCTCCAGGCAGCCTCGTGGGGCCCTTGAGACATCTCCACTCCCTGTGCTGTGGACCTGCAGCCTCCTGGACACTCAGGGTGTCTCCGTGTCCCTCCGAGGGTTCTGGTGCCTTTGGCTTATAAAGGCAATATATGGAAATGCAACACAAAACTTAAGCCCTCAGCACTTCTCTAATCCTCTTCAGCAGCACAGGAGTCATTCTTTATGCATCCAATAATCAAATTTCCCTGGGTTTATCTGTCACTTGCAGACCTCCATCACCCTTACTGAGGAGCAGGGGGAGATATCCCAGTGACTTGTAACACCAGCCATGTCCTATTGTTCCCATTTGTTTGCTGAGCATGAGGGTGGAGAGGCATAAATATTAAAATATACCTATTATATAGCCAGCCCTCCATTGATAAATGATGTATAAAATCAATTTACAACCTAGGAATAAAAAGCATCCATGAAGTGGTTGCTGGTTCCAGGTACTAGAAAATTATTCCTCTATAACTTGCTCTGACTGGAACTCATTACACACTCTGTCCATAGAATGATTTTGTTGTTAAAACCTGTGTCATTCAGAGCTTATTTATTCTCTCTCCTCACACAGGATTTCAGAGAGTGTAAAGCCAAGAGGGGCTTGGCTTGGCTTGGCTGTGTTGGGCTGGTGCAGCAGTGCAGCCCTGCCTGGCTCAGAGCTCAGCAGTGCTTGGGGGATTGGGCAGGAGGAGAAAATGGGGAAACATTCTCATTTCTGTCCTGAAAACTCAGCACCTGAATGTTCCCTTTGGACAGGTGAGCAATCCCCCTTTCCTCTGGCTGTGCTGAGTTTAACCCCTGCTCTACCTGCTCTGCTGGGTCATGTTCTCCAGAGGGAAGAGATGTCCTACCAAGGACATAAAATCTCTCCAGATTATCCAGTTTGTCTTTTCCAAGGGGTTTAGAGGAGCACCTTCAATTTTGGGAAAGAGCAACAGCAACATGAGAGACTTGAGAAGTCTGGACTAAAGGCACCTTCCTCCTCCCCTGTGACACAGGGAAGCTGAGGCTACTTGGGCTGCTTCCATGGATGTCCTGGCCATGCAATGCAGGGACAAAAAGAGTCTGATGCTTGATTGAAAGAATTTGTGTCACCAGCTTTGTGTTATCTCAATGCTGATCATTTTGTGCACAGTTTTGTGTGACAGAGCACCTGAAAGGCCCAAAAGGAAGATTCCCCTGTGCTTTGGAGGCACAGCTGGTACACAAGGCCAGGCTGGAAGGGGCTCTGGGCCACCCAGTTCCTGGAAGGTGGCCCTGCCCATGGCAGGGGGTTCAATGAGATGAGCTCTAAGGTCCCTTCAGCCTGACCCATTCTGTGATTCTGTGGCTCTGCTCATGGAGGCCCTGAAAGCTCGTTAGGGACCAAGGTGTTAATTGAAATTCCCCCCCTTTGCTGGAACATCCTTGTGGGTGGCAGAGCCAGACGTGAGCTCACCGTGCCCTTGCTCTGCTCTGGCTCCAGGCCAGCTCTGGAGTCTGAGCCCTGGAGCTGCATTAGCTGATGAGCCCCTGGAAGGGTGAGGGAGGTGTGTTTGGCCATGGCACGTGGCTGTGCTTACACAGCTCAAGGTCCTTGCTCTGAGACGTTCTGCCGAGTCCTTCTGAGAGCCCAAGGCTGAAATAAAGGGTAACAAGAGGCCAGGCCAGATGGTGAGAGCAGCAGTGGGAGGTCAAACCCCTGTTGCACAGAGGAATGGCTGACCTGGGAGTTTGGCAAGAACAAACCAGAGGATAAAAATAAAATTCCTGTGAGTCAGCACAGTGCAGGTCTCATCAGCCAACCTGTTGGCTTTTCTGACAGCTGTACAGATCTGCCTGGTGCAGGCACAGTGTTGGGAGCGTATCCTTACCTTCCTCTGAGGCATTTGACTTGCTCTCACCTGACATTTTGATTAAGAAAAACTTCCATGAGGTGGAATTAATCGGGGGAGTGTGAGATGGATGAGAGTGTGGCTGAGCAGCAGAGCTCACAGTGCAGTTGTTCAAGGAACAGCATCAATGAAGAAGGTGCTTTAAAGCAGCTTCCCCAGGGATGGATTATTTTGGGCCACAGCTATTCAATACCTTTATTAATGACTGAGCTGATGAGCCATGTCCTTCGCTGGGCTCGACTGCAGATGAGGTAAAGATTTGTGATGTTGCAAACAATGTAGTTATTGTTCTGGCATGAGGCAAAGTGCCTGGTGGATGGCCCTGGGCCAGCAGATCACTCTGCAGCAGCTTGAGCACCCAGTGCATGTGCAATGAACATCCCAGGGTTGGGGGCTCAGTGGTTTGCTGGAGATGGACCTTCCTGTCCTGCTGACAGTGTTGGAGATACTCTCTGGCTCTGTTTTTCTCAGATAATGTTGCCCAATGCTTTGGTGTCCAAGATCCTACATCACAAGGAATGGAATGACACCCTAAAGCTTCCTGATCCCAGCACAGCTAATCCCAGTCCAAACCAGTGTAGGCAAGGAGAGCATCCAGCTCCCTGCCACTGCTTTTGGGACCAGCCATTCCCATTGGTTGCACTTCTGCAGCCCCTGGAAGATACAACACAGTCCATGGCTCTTCTTAGGGATGTTGGTGTGAACAGAGCCAAGCCTGGGGTAGCAGAAATCAATCTGGGGGCTTTGCAGAGAATGTTCCAGCAGCCATCCAGCCAAGGGCAAAACTGGTGCCTCTTCCTTCTTGATTCATGTATAGGATAAATAAAATTTAAGAAATCATCTGGTTAAATGCAGCAATAAAGTGCAGCAAATTAAAATCAATGCAGGGCTTTAGCTCCAGGGATGATTTTTGGAGTTTTAGGCAGAGGATGTTCAGACAAACAAGTACCATTTTTTGATGAGATACCTTCTGAACAGGCAAGGGAAAAGGGCAGCAAAAGGGGCAGAAAGCACAGGTGAAGCTGCAGCTGCTCAGCCCTGGTGGAGCCCTCCCCACCCTGTCCCCACTGATGGGATGGAGGCACCTTCAGCCTGGATCTGTCCTGTTCTCCCCCTTTGGGGACCTTGTGCACAGCAGAGGGTAAATAATGCACAAGTGACATACACAAAGCCCAGCCCTCTCTGAGGGGTGCAGCTGCTCCTCGCAGCTCTCCTGTCACTGAGGATCTCTTTCAAGAGGCACAAGTGCCCAGAGCCCCTCCAAGCTCCTCTTCCTTTCTCTCCTCTGAGCAGGGGTTCGTGGCATTCACCTTGTTAAAAAGCCATTAAGCTGTAAAACAATCTCTCTCTTAATAACTGTATTAATTTTAAATGCCAGAGATATAGTCATAAAACCTCCTTGCAGGTTGTTAGAGGCACAGAGCCCTTTCCCTGCTGTGCCAGCAGGCTGGAGGCTGCTCCCAGCCCTTCCTGCACTGCACTGGGGAGAGCTGGAGCGTCGTATTTTACAGCAAGTGCCGTGTCTGAAAAGGTCAATGGCTGACGTTATTCATGGAGGGGGAAAGAGAGAGAGGAGTCTCCCAGCCTCTTCCTGTGCAAAGTTCCCTCAGTTCTGCTGAGGGGCTTTGGCACCTCCTGGGAGGAAATGGGGCAGTGGGATGTTGCTGCAGCACCAGCTCTACTGGGGAAAGGTGATTTCAAAGTCAGCCTCTCGAATACCTAAATTGCCAACAGGTTCCCATGTGACTGAAGATACTCTGAGGGACACAATCCACACTCTCTGCTGGAAAAACCACAGAGCAGGTCCTGCTTCCAGCCTGGAATTCTTCAGTTTCAGCTTTAAGCCACCAGGTTTTGTTCTGCCTTTACTAGATTAGAGAGATCTTTTACTGTCTCAGAGCTGGGTTAGAAAGACCAACAAAGCCATTCACTGTGTCAACAGGCAAATCAAACCTGGCTTTGGTGTGAAGTTCAGCATCCCTGAGGCTGAGAGTGCTCTGCTAAGGACTGTGGTCTGGCCTTTCCTCCCTCCTGGTGTTTCTAAGCTTAGGGGCTCCCTGGATCCCTTCTGTGGGTTGTAGGGAGGCCAATCTTTGCACAGATGACAAAAGTGTTCACTGTCTTTTCCCCCTTGGAAACACTCATGAGAAGTGATGCTCCAGTGTTGGGATTCCTGGGCTCTGTGAGCATCAGGCCAGATGCCCATGCCCAAAAAGTGCAGTGAATTGGAGGCTTTAAAGCAGACTGGAGTGTCATTGTCCCATTTCTGACCTGGTACATCCCCCAGCTCTGGATTGCTCACTCAAGTGCCTTTTGCTGACATATCTTCCACACTTCACCTTCCTCAGTTGCAAAGTGCCAATTTGCTGCTTGCTGGAAGCCCAGAAGGAAAGGGCAGGAGCCACCTAATGGAGGACATGAGGCTGTTGATATTCCTTGAAAATGCAGAGCTGTCTCTCTTTAGGTCAGGCTGCTTTATTTCCAGGAGCACTTTGGTGGATGAGGAGCGAGATGAGATGTGAAGTCTCAGATGCTGCTGCTCAGGAGCATTCAGGTTCCTGCCATGGAGTGTCTCTTCTTGTGTCACAGTGACAGTCAAATGACAACCAGAGCTGTCTGACAACATCCCTGGTGCTTGATGGCACATCAGGGCACTGAGGCAGGCAGGGGAAAGAGCCAGGGAGATAAGGTGTTCAGTCACCAGTACTGAGCACTGTGGAGCTCTGCAGCCTCAGAGCTCAGCCCCTGTGCTGGGGGGCAGGAGATGGGCTGGAGGGCTGAAGGACACCGTGTGAGAGGAGGAGTTCCTGTTGGTTTGCTGCCTGTCTTTTTTTATATGAATGCTGTCACATTTTATTGCCAGCCTAGACCTGCCATGCCCTGAGTGCTCAGGACCAGGCCTGCCCTCAGGGGGCTCCATCCCAGCCTTTCCCCCATGTTGCCATGAACGGGGTCTTGTGAAGAAGAATAAAACCCACTCAGCTAAGTCAGATACAATAATTTTCAATCCGAGGGTTATTTAGACTTCATGTGCCTTTTGCAAGACACAGAAATGCTCAGTATAAGGTTGAATGGCTGAAGGGCTGAGAGAAGAAGAGGTAAATAATTCTGCTGTTTGATACAGGGATGGCTTTGTCCCTGTTTGTCACCTGTGATCGATGTCACCCACTGGTCTCCTATTGTTATTCTGTTGTTGCTTGTCACAGTCACACCTTCCTCTGAATCCTGTTCTTGTCTGTTTTCCCTCTTCCTTTCCCTTCTGACACAGGGCTTGTGAGTAATTTATGTATGACAATATGAGACTAATTCTGTTATTATGTCAGAGGGAAATTGAATCTGGGGCTTCAGAGCTGCATCTGGGGGAAATCTTGCAATGAATGTGGAGTGCAGGAAAACTCGGTGTTCGATTCCCTCGCTGTCACTGCTGCCAGATTGAGTCATTATGAAGGGCAGAGAGGGGGAGAAAGGAGAAAAAACCACAGGAGCTGGACTGAGAAATGAAAGGGAAAGGAGGAGAGGACAGGAGAATGAAGATCAAAATAAAAGGAGCAAACGAGATGGCAAACACAGCAAACAAAGGTATTGGCAGAGTGTTCAGCTGAACATGGAAAGCATGTGGGAATTCAGTGAAAGCAAAAATGCAGCCCAGTGAAAGGTTCAGCCCATTGCTGAGTGCCCAGCCAGAGCAGGGGCACTGCTGCCCAAGGGTGGCAGTGATGGAGAGCGGGACAGCCCAGCAGAACCCCCCTCAGATCCAGGGGGAAGCTCCGTCCCCACCACTGCTGGGTGGAGGCTCCTGTCCCTCTGTGCTGGCAGCAGGGACTCAGTCCTGCCCTCGGAGCTGCCTGGCTGCAGGGGCACAGCAGGGATCCCACAGCAGGGATCCCACATGGCATCTGCAGCCTTTGCTGCTGGAATTTGTCATCCTTTGCTTCAGGTGTCACCAGAGAAAGTGAACAAACCTTAAACTGGGATCTTGGATGGTGCCACCCCAGTTGGGTTTTCAGTGTCAGTGCAAGTTGGGTTGAACAACAGGAAAAAAGAGCAGATTTAGAGGCTCTTTGTCTTTTACCAGCTCAGCTGTGCTACATTCAAACAAGTTAAAGGAGGAAAGCTCAGTGATGGTGTTGCAATGAGCTGGACTTTGTTTGATATTCCTGAGCTGCAGCTGCAAATAAACCCTCCACTTTGTGTTAGAGAATGTCAGAATTAACCCAGTCCTTGGCACGACTGGCACAGAGGGGTGTTGGTGCTGAACTCCCCTGGGTTTGTTTATGGCACTGCTGGCACAGCTTTGCCCCCAGCTCTTGTTGGGGTTCTGCTAATCCTGTTTGTACAAGGAGTGGCAGCTCCACCACCCTCCCACCCTCCCCTGCTCAGCAGCATCTATCACTTGAGTTCCTGATGCTGCTTTACTATTAATTGGCTTGTGTAATCTCCGAGATTGTTATTTATTAATAGATTGTTCTGAGCATAGGAAAGTTCATTATTTAAAGCAGGAGACTGAGAGAGATCCAGAGGAACAGATGGATGCATGGAAGTATCAGAAGAAGGACTAGTTAAAATTCCAGACATGTGCTGAGCCTTGACAAAGGATGGAAAACAGAATCAATCATCATTATCTGGGAGAAAAGCCATCAGTCTGTGTTTAAAATAAGCACTTTGTGGATTGAGCCCACGATGCCAGAGTTGTGAGGGTTTTGCCTGGTGGCTGCAGACCTTGGGGTTGGATGGATGACTGAGGAGCACAAAGGGGCAGAGGGAAAGGGAGGAAGGTACCCAAGCCTGAAAACACAAGGAGAGCTGGTTTGGATGTCCCTCCAGCTCTGATGGGGGCAGACAGGGGTCATTATTTAGGGCTGTTTTGGGTAAAGCCACCCCTGCAACGGGAGGGCTGTTTAAGCCTTTCAGGTCCCACCCAAGGATTGCTCTGTGCATCAGCTGTAGGAAACAGGCTTGGAAAAGAGCCCTAATATTCATCCTAATGCAGGAATTTCCCTTTGGAATGATGTGATTCCCACCACTGCTCAGGTGGATTCTCAGCTGATCATTGCCTGTCAGTGCCAGGAAGTGCCAACACCAAAGAATGGAAGTGCCAAATAAACAAGAAGGTAAATTTGGGAGCCACGAGGGATTTTTGGAGTCAGCCAAGCCTTAAAGATGGGTAGAATAAGTCAAAGCAAGGCAAAGCCACTGTCACACTGAGCTGATGACAAAGATGAAAGTAGAATTTAGGAATTTTAAATCTCAGACCATTCTCTAAGCCCCAGTTCTCAGAATGTCTTTTGTTTTTTGTGGGGTTTTTTCTCGGGTCAGTCATTCTGGTACTTGCAAACACAACAGTTTTCTTCCCCAACAAATGCAATGTTATTAAACATAATATCTGTTGGACCCCTGCATGTGAAAGCAAAGGTCAGTTCCATTGTGAACTGCTGCTACAATGACTCTAATTGCATCCAATTTTACAGCCAGGGATTTATCTCCCATTAGCAGGCCCTGGAATGCTCAGCTGCACCAGCCAAACCAGCAGTGCTGCTGCTCTGTTACCAACCAGTAATTGGTTGATACTGGAGCTCTTTGGTAAGAGGCAGAGAGGTCCTTTTTCCCCCCAACATGACTTTTATATCATGGCTGTTCCTCCAAACAAGGTTATTTCTGGCTGAGTCCTGGATGTGCTTTTATCTGGAACCCATGACCTGTTCCTGGGCCATTCCAAGGCACAATCAGCATCTCCTTTGTGTCCCTCTTACCTCCAGACTGTGTGTTTGGGACATTTGCTCTGCACATTCCACGTTGACAGGGGAGGGTTTGTTGTTGTTTGTTTAATTTTCAAACAAACAGGTCACAGACCCAATTTGTGTCGTTGTCTAAACACCTTTTTCTGAAAACCCTTCCTAAATCTGGACACATCCTGGCATGTGACCTGTGAGGCAGTGCCTTTTCTCCCTCCCCCAGTGAGCTCTTCTCCCTCAGAGCCACCAAGAGGCTTTAAATGCTCCTAATGTGGAGCCTCCTAATGTGGCTTTTCCTTGCACTGAGAGGGCAACTGCAGATCATCTAATAATGGACAACTTCTCTTTTCTCTCTCTGCCACTGAGCACAGACAGATTGCTCTTAACCTCCATGTCCCCTTCACACCTGCCTTCCTTTTTTATACCTGAAATGCCAGAAAGGGAGGAAATGAATGATGCTTTGTGTTCTTAACATCTGCATCTTTCCCAAGAAAGGGGCGAGGGAGAAGCTTTGGGAGGATTTCTGCAAAGATCCTTCCAGTGCTGCTGGAAGAATTCAGATGATGGATTCGAGGCTGTCACATCCATCACTGCTTTCCTGAGACACTTTGCAGAGCCCAGCAGAGGGAAATGAGAGCTGGGCATGGGGGAGATGAATCCTGAAACAATTCATTGATGTTTTCTTTCTTAGTCCTTGTCTGAGGCAAAACTGGCCCTGGTTTTCATGAGGTTTGGCTGGTAGAGGCTTCAGGGGTTGTTCTTGTTTGGGAAGGGGCAACAGAGAAACAACTCCTGGGTATGCAGAGGTGTTCACAGCACCCATTCTGCCACCTGATGGCACAGGTGCCCAGAGAAGCTGTGGCTGCCCCATCCCTGAACTGTCCAAGGCCAGGTTGGACAGGGCTTGGAGCAGCCTGGACTGGTGGGAGGTGTCCCTGCCCATGACAGGGGTATTTAATTAGATGGTATTTAATTAGACAGTATTTAAGGTCTCTTCCAACTCAAACCATTCTGAGAGAACCTTTCTCTTTCCATAGCTTGAGTGTCCAGTCATGAAGGGCAGTTTTGGGAGCTTTCTTTTAGCCAAGAGAATTGGAATTGTTCTAGTGAACATCCCAAAGGATGGTCACCAACCTGTCCTCCCTCCTAACTCTTATCCCAACATCTGAGACTTAAGAAATTACTTTACAAATCACAAAATGGTGGCTCTCCAGCTCAAAGTCTGCAGTAGCTTGCCCACAATTTCAGGTGGTGTGGCTGAGTGTCCCTCTGCCCACCCTGCCCTGCCCTGCCCTGCCAGGCCAACAGCCCCAGTCCTTCCTGCCAGGCAAGACCTGAGCAAACAGCTCCAGTGGGTGTGCTGGGGACTGGCATTTGTTTCACCCTCTGGCATTCCTTGTGTGCCCCCATTTGGACATGCCTTGGCACAGGACTGGGCACAGCAGGGAAGGGGAACAGAGGGAGGTGCACTTGAAGTGAAATATCCTCCCCACCCTGATGTGAGTTTGTGGCTGAGGCAGAAGGAGGGCCCAGGGCTCTGCCTGAGCAGGAGGAGAGAGTTTTGCAAAGTTAATTTCTCTGCCAGTGGAATGAAGTGTGAGTGGGGGGAGAGGAGCAGGGCCTGAGCTCTCCTGTCCCAGGGTCAGTGTGTCCCCCCTCAGTGGGGGAGACACTTCCCTCACCTTGTCCCAGGCTGCCTTTGCCCTTTCCAAGAGCCATCCTAGAATGGAGAAAGTAATTCCTGTAAATGCTGCCAATGCATCAGGAAGGGAGTGGATGAGGCCCAGCCCTCACATGTCCTGGTGTCACAAACCACTTGGAACCTTGGCCTGGGGGACAGGACCATTCCTTCTCTCCAGGCTCCTCTCCAGGGGGATTTGAGCAGGACTGGGGGGGGTGATGGATGGGAAGTTTAGAAAACAAAGTCTGAGGGATCAATAGAAGAATATACACCCAATGTATCATGCAAGTTCCTCCTGTCTGTGCAGCACTAAATCAAAAGTGATGAATGGCAGGCTCGTCACCCTTGGCACCTCCAGCTGCCCCAGTGGAGCAGCAGCAGCCACTGACACGGATTATGCTGCTTTTGGAGCCTATTTCCTTGGCTTCCCTAATAATTCTGGCATTGAAACATGAGGCTCTGTTTTTAATATCCTTCCCTTCCTCCAGTGCTCTCCACCTCTTTCCCTGTGCAATTTCCATCTTGCAGGCACAGTGCCCATCTCTCATTTCCCTGGATGTATCCAGGCAATCCATTGCAGGCTGGAGTCCCTCTGGAGCATGGCTTGGTTGTTCCTTAACTTCTAAATGAGTTGCCTCTCCTGGAGGTTTTGTTGCAGCCACATGAACAGTCAGAGGCATCAGGAGCTTGGAATTCCTCTCCTTCTGTGAGCTGGTGCTGCTTGTCTGACCCAGGGACTGTCTGTGGAAGGGGAATGCAGGACCATGGTGAGGATGCCAAGGTGGCACCAGCTCCAGCAGCCTGGGGAATGCAGGAGCAGGTTTGGTGAGGATGCCAAGGTGGCACCAGCTGCAGCAGCCTGGGGAATACAGGAGCATGGTGAGGATGCCAAGGTGGCACCAGCTGCAGCAGCCTGGGGAATGCAGGAGGAGGTTTGGTGAGGATGCCAAGGTGGCACCAGCTCCAGCAGCCTGGGCCTTGCAGAAATGCCCTAAAATCATCAAATGACATCTGGAGTTTCTTAGAATTTCATGGTTTTGGCTTGGAATCCCCAGCCCAGTCACAGAGACCGAGTGTCCTCTTCTGCCACTCCCTCATGCCTCTGCAAGGTCATTTCCACCACGAAGAGCAAGAGCCTCATTTTATTGCTTTACATATTTATAAAAATTCTTCTCAGTAGCAGCTGAAGTGACACTGAAGTAAGTGGTGAAATTTTCCTGGATTGGAGCTCTCTGGTTGCTCCAGTGGGAATATTTACACCCCTCTGTTCCAGCTCACTCGGCCCAGCTGCAGATGACAAGTGGCTGCCTTAGTTCTCGTGCTCTTGATGTAAATCAGCTCTTAGTTCTGCCCAGTCAGACTCGTGCCACTGTGACAAGCATGAAATGGTGAATTCAGAAGATCAGCTGGCCAAGAACTTGGGAAGTTATTCCTAAAGATGACAGAGATTCATCTCAGTTGCTGCAGAAAGGCAATCAGTCCTCTCTGAGGTGGCAGGAGCGAAGCTGAGGGGCTGTAACAACTCCTTGAAAAATATCAAATTATGTATCGTGGAAAGCCAGTCCAGGCTTGTGTAAAAAACACCTGGGAATGTCCTTTGGCAAGTCTGCAATTCCATCATGGCCTGAGAGCAACAAGAACATCCTCCCAGGCTTCTGGAGGGCCAGGACTGAGCAGGATCTCAGGACACAAGTGCTCCCAAAACTATTATTGCAGGATGGGGACAATGAGAAAGGAAAAACCCAATTCAAAGTCATGAAAACATCAGAGCCCTGGGGAGAAATCTGAACACACAGCCAGGAATGAGCTCCAGTGGGGAGAGAGACAATAACAGGGAGAATTGGCTTGAGGTGGCTCTGAGTGAGAGCTTCTAGAAGGAAATAGGAGAGGCAGAAGAACCTCTGTTATCTATCAACTCAACTGATTGTTGTACCCAGAGCTTGGCTCAGTAATAAATGAGAATGCCACTCATCTGCTTTTCTGGTCTATTTAGAATATTTTTAGAAGTGGTTTTGAAATATATTCTGATTAATCTCTTGAATTTTCCTTTGCTCACTGAGACTTATGGCAACATCAGATTTAATTATCCTGTGACTGGGAGGGATGTAGTGAGGGCAGATACAAATCGTGGTGACAGCTGAGAGTGGCAGGAGAGTGTTTATCCACGGAGAAACTCGAGTGCTGCCTTGGAGCCTGAGGCTTTTGCAAAGGAAAAATGGGGTTTAGCTGCCAGAAGGGCAAAGCAGAGGCACTGAGGTGGTGGCAGAGCCCGGGGTGGGTGATGGCAAAACCCTCCCCCTCAGGGTGATGCTGTTTGCCAGAGTTCCCCCACAAAGCCAGCGGTGCCCAGAGCTCAGATTCCCAAATCCCACCTTAGGGCTTCATGGAACCATTAAGATTGGAAAAGACCTCCAAGATCATCAACCTTCCTCCTCCTCATGATCTTCAGGCAATAGGCTTCTCAGAGGGATAAAACTCACGCCATGGAGACCAACAAGACTTAATGGGCTGTGCTGTTGGGGTGCTGATTTCAGGCTGGTGCCCACGTGGAGTGGGGCAGATGTTTGGGCAGCTGAAACCCTCCCTGCCCACACTGCCTGTGCTTGCTGTCACCTCCACAGCCCACCCCAGGTGTCTCTGCAGGTAACTGCTGCCTGATGGTCCCTTCAGCACATCTCTGGAGTGCCTTGCAGCCAGGAGAAGACAAATGTTCTTTAAGCAGCACCTGCTTGCTTGAATAATCTCCCAGGAAAGGAGGCCACTTAGAGTAATTCATTACCCAGCCTTTGTTAGCACGAACGAGGCTGGAGAAGCGAGTGCAGCTTTCCTGCTCCTCACTGTTTATCAGCTGTGGTTTCTATTAAGAGTTCCCAGCTCTCTCCTCTCTCACTTTCCCACTTCTCAGCTCTGCAGCATCATCTGGTCACGCTGGGGACATTTATAGCTCTTTTCTTGGCTTGGTTTTACAGTGTGGCCCAAAGAGAGAACAACAGCAGCTTTTCCCTGTGGAGGGAAGCAGAGGGGCAGGTTGGAGCCTGGGCAGCAGACACAGAGCTCTGGCTCAGCCCCTCTCCCTGAGCTCTGCCCTGTCAGTGCCTCCCACCCAGCACTGAGTAGTGGAGAAGGTCAGACCCTTCAGTGCCATGAGGTGCTGCATCAGCCTGGTGGGGATTTCTAGGCAAGGTTTTTGTATCTGGGACACTGGATTTGAGATTCTTCTTCTCTGTGATGTCCAGATTTATTCCTTTCTGCAGAACCACAGAGTGGTTTGGGTTGGAAAGGACCTTAAAGTTCACCCAGTCCCACCCCCCGCCTCCTTCACTAGACCAGTTGCTTCAAGCCCCATCCAACCTGGCCTTGGACTCTTCCAGGGATGGGGAGTCCAAAAATCCAATTGCAGATCCAGGGGACCAGGATTAGAAAGAAAAAGTGAAGTAGGAAGGAAGCAGTGTGTTTCTCAGTGCTGTTTTCAGTTGAAGACTCAGGTCTGATCCTTGTCCTCCCCAGAGACTGAGTCTGACCTTAAGCCAATCACTTTTTCATGCTCTAAACAAGGTTTGATTATGTTGATGGCTCCAAGTCCCAGCGTGATAAAGGTTAGGTGAGAGCAAAGCATTCCTAAACTTTTGGAGAAGCTGTGCATGCCTTGGAGAAGCTGTGAGTGCCTTGGAGAAGCTGTGAGTGCCATGGAGAAGCTGTGCAGCCCTTGGAGAAGCTGTGCGTGCCTTGGAGAAGCTGTGCATGCCTTGGAGAAGCTGTGCATGCCTTGGAGAAGCTGTGCAGCCCTTGGAGAAGCTGTGAGTGCCATGGAGAAGCTGTGCAGCCCTTGGAGAAGCTGTGCAGCCCTTGGAGAAGCTGTGAGTGCCTTGGAGAAGCTGTGCATGCCTTGGAGAAGCTGTGAATGCCCTTGGAGTAGCTGTGCATCCTTGGCCTGCATCCCTGGGGAAGGAAACCTGTCCCACCACTCCCAGCCCAGCCTGCCCAGGGTAATGAAGATTCAAATGCTGCTTGGGATGAGGGAATAGAGACATATTAGTCCTGTAATGGCTGGAATCAGATGCAGATCTAAGTTTAGAATGGACTCACATTAATTTTAGGAAACTCAGTGCATGAAGCCAGAGCTCCTTAGTGAACAAGAAACCATTTTGGTTCTCATGTCCCAGTTCAGCAGGAGAAAGGCCCAGCAGTGAATATCAATGCCCAGCTTCATTCTCCCCAGCACCAACTGTGCAATTCAAAAGCAGCTTCCCCCTGGGCAGGAGCAAAGGCTTGAGTGTGATGCCTGCAGGAGAACACAAGACTTTTCATTCTCTTGGAGCTGCTCAGCGCAGGGATCCAGAAAATGAGATGTTTCAGTGGCCTCTCTCAGGCTCCCCAGCAGACACAGGATCCCTTCCCAGCCTTGCTGAGACACTGTCAGGCAGTTTGATGGGGAAAAGAAGCACCCCCAGCACTGCTGGGGGAGCTCCCAGGCTGGAAGGGATTCATTTCTCAGGGTGGGGAGTGCTGTTTGTGCTCTGCTGGGATGAGCAGTTGGGTTCCCACAGCTGAGGGACCCCCAACAATCCTCAACTTTCTCTGTTTCCCTCTCCAGAACAGAGCTGTAAATTTTGTCCTGCCTTTGAAAATCCTGGGATGGAATAGGGAAGCACAAATCAAAGGTTGTGGTGAGGGATATAGAGTGATATAATTGATACTCTCATCTCAGGCAAAATGATGTAGTGTTTTGCTGTTTAAAGAGTGGTGAGATTTATAAACTTGCAAGGCCAGGCTCTTTTTTGGTGTAAATTCACATTGTTTCACACCAGCTGTGATTCTGGGCCAGGGCTGGATTTTTGGAGCTTATTAACAGGCTTCTGGTGACTCCTCTCACTTGCATTAAGCAGGAATTTCCAGCTCCTCCTCTACATATCTTGAAAGCCATTCCTCACCTGAGGTTGTGTTGATAAAACTGATTAGCAAGGGGAAGGCAGGCAGGGAGAAATGCCTGAAAAGGGCACTACATCAAGCTGAAATTCCAGAGAAATGCTGAGTTCACAGAACACATCAGGAGTTATTAACCTTTGCATGAAAACTCCACTGCACAGTGGTAGGAAATTTGTCTAAGCTGAACTCCAGCATCTCTGTGATGCTGTTTGGAAACTCTGCACCAGCACTGGGGGCTGATTTTTCCTCTCACTTGACAGTTCATCCAACTATTTCGAAGCACCTTTGCCTTAATGAATTTATCTCTGCACCAACCTTGGCCCTGGTTAATTCTTTACCAGGTGAGGTGTTGCAGGTGGATTTTCCTGAATAGCAAAGACTGCAGGAGATGTTTCCAGTGTGTAAATTGATGGTAGAACAGGGTCTCTTTCCTTATTTTATGTATGGAATATCTGGCGTCACTAAAAGAGCATCTGCTCTCAGCCTTCTCCAAAGCATCAGTGCAGGAAGGAGTCCTGTCAGAACCCTGAAAAGAGACTGATCACATGGTCAGAGCAGGGTCTGTCTGCACCCAAGGGTGGGCCTGCACCCACCAGGGAAACCAGCAGCTCTGGGAAACTCCCAGCAAAATCCTGGAGTGAGTTATTGATGCTCTTCATCCTTTAAAAAAGCAATTCATACATCAGCTCTGCTGGGGTCAAACCAGAACTCAGCCTGCTCATTTGGGAAAGTTTGGATCCTTCTGAAGTGAAGTGGTTTGGCTTGGGATGAGCTTCAGTGGTAAGGTTTGGAATTGGATGAGTTTCAATGGTCTGGTTTGGCTTGGGATGAGTTTCAATGGTCTGGTTTGGCTTGGGATGAGTTTCAATGGTCTGGTTTGGAATTGGATGAGTTTCAATGGTCTGGTTTGGCTTGGGATGAGTTTCAATGGTAAGGTTTGGCTTGGGATGAGTTTCAATGGTCTGGTTTGGCTTGGGATGAGTTTCAATGGTCTGGTTTGGCTTGGGATGAGTTTCAATGGTCTGGTTTGGCTTGGGATGAGTTTCAATGGTCTGGTTTGGAATTGGATGAGTTTCAATGGTATAGTTTGGCTTGGGATGAGTTTCAATGGTCTGGTTTGGAACTGGATGAGTTTCAATGGTATGGTTTGGCTTGGGATGAGTTTCAATGGTATGGTTTGGATTTGGATGAGTTTCAATGGTCTGGTTTGGAATTGGATGAGTTTCAATGGTATGGTTTGGATTTTCCAAGGGAATTGTTGGTTCCTTTCCTACCTCTTCCCCTGGAGCTGCATTATTTAGTTCCATGGAAAGAAAAAAATAAAAAAGGAAAGAAAAAAAAAAAAAGAAATGCTTCCTGAATGCCTTGAAAATTAAATAACAGCTTAGGAGTCAAGGTTTGACTGATGTCTTGTTTGACCTGTAGGATGTGCAGCTGCCTCTCTGTGGCATGTCTGGCTCAATCAGCTGCTGTCACCCCCAGAACACACAGTTGGCAGAGGTTACACCCATAAACCAGGGCAGGGTCACTCTGCATCCCCATCCAGAGGGCACAGCAGGGCACAGCCAGTGACTGGCACAGGATGGAGATCCTGGTGGGTCTCCTCTCTTCTGGGGTTGGTGCTCCCTGCAGCAGCCCCTCTCTGTACTCTGCTCCATTGCCACGTCTTTTTGTCCACCTGGGAAAGCTCTTCCTGCTTTCCCTCCCCTTCCACACAGAGTAAGAAGTGGTTTTTCTGGTGAATGGGGATAAATAATTGCAAATTCTTAGTGCCACCCACCCTAGAAATGAACTCTTCTTGCCTGTTCTGAGCTGACCTTCACCCAGGGGAACTGGCACCTGCATCTTGGAGGTGTTTCACCATTGCCTGTGACAATGTGCATTGTGATGCTTATTGTGGTGCTGCCTCACATGCTCCTACACGAATTAATGATGTCATGGTGGATGCTGAGCTTTGTTCTGTGGCTCCAGGAGAATTCCTCTGAGTTTGGCTGGAGAGCATTAAATTCCTCTGAGTTTGGCTGGAGAGCATTATAGGATTGCTCTCAGTTCCTGAGGTGCAGAGTCCTGTGGGCCAAGCTCCCTCCTCAGCCTCTGCTGCCACCGTTTCAGGCTGCTGTGATCACTCTGTGAATAATGGAACATTTTCATGTTTTAATCAGATGCAATTTTCCAAATGGTTTTTATGATTTAGCAAGTCCATTAAAAATGACATTTGTTCTGCTCTGACACTCGTAAGGAGCTCCACAGAGCATAAACACTGGAAATTACTTGTAGGGGAAGAAGATATTAAAATTCCCCAGCCCTTGTGTGCTTGTCTGAGAAATTCTGTTACCTTGTGTGGTGCCAGTTTGGAGCTGAGCCACTTGCTGTGCCTCTGAGTTCTTCTCTGTGCTCTGACTCGGGGCTGCTGCAGAACAAAATATGTGTATTTATCGTGGTGTGCCTCTAATGGGCAGGAACACAAAAGATACACAGAAATACAGGACAGACCCATGTTTGGAGGCTGAAGCTGAGGCTCAGTTTGACTGGATGGGGCTCTTGACCCCTCTGAGCAGAAGGGCTGGTAAATGCAATGAATCTTAGTCATGTAAAACAGCCAAAGCACCACCAGGTCCTGCCCATTATTTCCTATATTTATTGACTGAATTAATTCTACTTCTTTATTAAACTCCTCCAAGGTTTGCACAGTGGTTAAAGTAAATCCCATTTTTGTTTCTGCCAAGCTCTGAGCAGTTCCAGGATGGAGATGGAGATTGGTCTCCCATCCCTTGTCCTCCACCCACCTCCATTTACCAAAGAAATCCCTCCAGGGATGCTCCTTAGGACACCTCCTGTCCCATCCTGGTTGAGCAGCATCTTCCTGCCCAAAGTGACTCTTCCTGCCCAAAGTGACTCTTCCAGAAACCTCTTTGATGTGGAGTACCAAGAGTATTATAGTGCAGCACACAGATGGACAGCCCTTTTTCCAGGCTGCCCTTTTTCCAGGCAGCCCTTTTTCCAGGCTGCCCTTTTTCCAGGCTGCCCTTTTTCCAGGCTGCCCTTTTTCCAGGCTGCCTTTTTTCCAGGTTGCCTTTTTTCCAGGGTGCCTTTTTTCCAGGCAGCCCTTTTTCCAGGCTGCCCTTTTTCCAGGCAGCCCTTTTTCCAGGCAGCCTTTTTTTCAGGCTGCCTTTTTTCCAGGCAGCCCTTTTTCCAAGGTGCCTTTTTTCCAGGCAGCCCTTTTTCCAGGCTGCCTTTTTTCCAGGCTGCCTTTTTTCCAGGCTGCCTTTTTTCCAGGCAGCCTTTTTTCCAGGCTGCCTTTTTTCCAGGCTGCCCTTTTTCCAGGCTGCCCTTTTTCCAGGCTGCCTTTTTTCCAGGCTGCCTTTTTTCCAGGCTGCCCTTTTTCCAGGCTGCCCTTTTTTCCAGGCAGCCCTTTTTCCAGGCAGCCCTTTTTCCAGGCTGCCCTTTTTTCCAGGCTACCTTCCATCTCCTGATCAGACAGTGGCAAGAGGTCCCTCTTAGTGAGGAGCAACTTTCCAGCACTGTCTGGAAACGTATCAAATTGTCTGCCTTTTCCTGTCCCCAGTCACCACTTTTTGCACTGCTTTATTTTGTGTGCATCTTTTAAAATGGTTTTTGCATATAAATGATGGATTATTTCAAGCCATACCTCTCTGGGCATGGAATGCTGCTCAGGAGTCACAGCTGTCACCATGGGCTTTGCCAGAAAGGGGACAAAGTGGGTTTAGGCTTTCACTGATTCCTCTGAAGTCCATTCCAACCTGGATCTGAGCCTGAATGGACTTCTTGCTTTTTTCTCCTGCAGTCACCAACCACATCCTGGGTCCTTGGTGCTATTCCAAATATTTTTTTTATATAAGTTGAAAGAGTAGCTGCTCTTAAAAGTTAAAAACCTCCAATCAAGAAATATCCAACTGGAACAGGAGATGCCCCGGGGGAAACCCATGGAGGGGAAATTGGTCACCACTCAGAAAATTGCTGCACTAGCCCTGATTACCTATTAATTAACCAGAGCAACCTGTTCTTTCCCACCTGCAGAATCTGTTCCTGCTGGTCGAGCTTGGAATGTTATTCCCTTTCTGTTCAGTCCTGAATCAGGCACTGATTTAACACCCCACAGTTGGCCAGGCAGTAACTTTTCTGCAGAAATGTTGTGTTCAGTCCAAACTTGTGGTCCAGCATCTTATCCCACCTGTATCTCCCTGTTTTCCTCTCTCCCTTGGACACAGATTAAGGTTTTTTGTTGTAAAATGTGTCAAATCTTTCTAGAAGTGGAAGGAGCTGGTAGTGAAATTTCCCCTGTTAGACTTTGAAAGACTAGAAGGTTCTTGGGTTCTCCTCTTGAACATTTAACTGCACCCACCACTAAAAATACAGCCAGAGTGTTGATTGTGTGAAGGTTTGGGGGCAGGAATATTATTAGTGGAAAGTGCCAAGAAAGGTGCAAAGGGAAGTGCTGGTCATACCCACAGGTAGGGATGGGAGGCTGGGCATGAAGGTGGCATTAAGGGATGGGCACCATTCCTTTGGCACTTGTGGTTCCCTCAGGAACAAACATCCTGAAGGTGCTGAAACTTCCCTGGTGTTCATTTTTGGGAACAGGGATGGAAAGAGAGAGATCAATAGGTGGGCCACTGGTTTAGGATGCAAATGCACAGCTGGGGGGAAGTGACTGTCTGGGAACAGCAACTTTGGGCTTTGTGGAGGGGAAAGGGAGGAAAAATAGCTCAGGCCATGGTGAGACATTGGAAACAGAACATTTGCCTTGATGGGGACCATGGAGAGGCTGCAGGTTCTGATTGAGAGCAGGGGAGCTCTGCACTCTCATTGCATTGGAGACACGTGGCCAACCCGGGGGTCTGGTCCAGCTCTCCTGGGCTGTGACATCCCAGGGGACCACAGGGAGGGACATCTGCCAACCACAGAGGTGGGGCTGGAGCTGAATCCAATCCCAGGGGACCACAGGGAGGGACATCTGCCAACCACAGAGGTGGGGCTGGAGCTGAATCCAATCCCAGGGGACCATGGGGAGGAACATCTGCCCTCCCAAAGAATGGGGGCTGAAGCTGAATCCAATCCCAGGGGACCATGGGAAGGAACATCTGCCCTCCCACAGAGGTGGGGCTGGAGCTGAATCCAATCCCAGGGGACCATGGGGAGGAACATCTGCCCTTCCTACAGAGGTGGGGTTGGAGCTGAATCCAATCCCAGGGGACCACAGGGAGGAACATCTGCCCTCCCCACAGAGGTGGGGCTGAAGCTGAATCCAATCCCAGGGCACCATGGGGAGGAACATCTGCCCTCCCAAAGAATGGGGGCTGAAGCTGAATCCAATCCCAGGGGACCATGAGGAGGAACATCTGCCAACCACAGAGGTGGGGTTGGAGCTCAATCCAATCCCAGGGAACCATGAGGGGGAAAATCTGCCCTCCCCCAGAAGGGGGGCTGGAGCTCAATCCAATCCCAGGGGACCATGGGGAGGAACATCTGCCCTCCCCACAGAGGTGGGGCTGGAGCTGAATCCAATCCCAGGGCACCATGGGGAGGAACATCTGCCCTCCCCACAGAGGTGGGGCTGGAGCTGAATCCAATCCCAGGGGATCATAGGGAGGAACACCTGCACTCCCAAAGAAGTGGGGCTGAAGCTCAATGCAATCCCAGGGGACCACAGGGAGGAACATCTGCCCTCCCACAGAGGTGGGGCTGGAGCTGAATCCAATCCCAGGGGATCATAGGGAGGAAAATCTGCCCTCCCCACAGAAGTGGGGCTGGAGCTGAATCCAACCCAGCCCTGCCCAGTTCTGCATTTTGCAGCTCTCCCCAGGAGCACGAGCAGAGGAATTGCTGCTCATTACATTCTCCCAGGCCAGTGAGGTGCACAGGATGTTCTCCCTGCCTTGAGGGCAATGGCACCTGAATCTCCAACGGTTTTACAAGTGCTGTGAGCTGAACTTCACAGCAGCAATCAGAGGGATGTGCCTCTGATACCTGCAGCCCTCATTTGCACCCCTGGAAGCCTCAGATAAGCATCAAGAGCTCCATCCTTGGGCTGTGCAAATTGGCTCCATTTCACCACTGAAGTCAGCAGAGTTCTTCTCTATTAAAATGCTTGAGCAACATCTCACTTTTCTGCTCCCTGGGGCCGTGTGGGGTGAGCATCACTGAACCTTTAGAGTCTTTCATCTCCCACCACCCCAGTAAGACAGGAGAGTCCTGTTCTCCCGAGTTTCCTGGTGGGAGCTGCAGTGCCAGGCGGGGCTGGGCGGTCCGTGCCGAGTCCCTGGCGCTGTCCACAGCTCGGGGTGCTGAAACCTCCCTGGCTGCGGCCCGGGCTCTGAGCCCTGAGGACACACAATCCAGGAACGGTTTGAGTTGGAGGCACCTCAAAGTCCATCCAGTCCCACCTTCCACTATCCCAAGTTGCTCCAACCTACCCTTGGACACTTGCAGGGATTTTTACGGACTTTCAGGTGTTTTATTTCTCCTGAGGCATTTAAAGGCTTCATCCTTTTAAAGAGCAAAGGTTTCCCCCCTCCTGCTCAGGTTTAAACTGTCGCCACACCGGAGCAACAGAAACAGGCAGATTGAACAGCAAAGCGATGCTTGATGGCTTGTAATGTGTTAACAAGCCCCGAATTTCCCCTGTCAGTGAGAAATCCCATGGAAAAGTGGCTGTAATTCTAACCAGAGGAGTGTCTCCCACCCCGCTGCTCTGGCTTTCACTTCTAATTCTGGCAAACAAAGTAAACAGGGAAAAACACAATGTTTGTGCAAATTGCTCTTAGAGAAAATATGGACTTATTTTGAGCCTCTCTTCAATTTGTGTCTCAGGCTGTGATTGCACAACAAAGGAAAAGTATTTTATTGAGATCAGGGATGAAAAGGAATTGCTGTTTGCCAACAAAATAAATGTATGGTTATCTCCTCATCTCTGATCAGTTTTGATTTGAATTAATCTGCCACTTGAGTGTTCAAGTCCCTGGGGTTGCCTGAGAAATGAGACACTGAGCTCAGAACAGGAGCTGTCTGTGCTGTGCTCCAGAACTGCTGCTCCTCTGGATCTGCAGCTCGTGTTTGGGGGGACCAAGGTGGTTCCTGCTGGTCCTCTTGGGTCCCTCCAACTCAGGATTTCCTGACTCTGCCACAGCACTGGTGGTGCCCAGAGGGACCTGAGCTTGGCTGAGGAACATCTCTCATATTTACAGATAAACAGCTTTTTATCCAGGGCATTAATCTGAATTTGCTGCTCTGTGTTTGCTGTCACTGTGGAAGTTTTCATTGAAGGGTTTGTAGGTCAGGAAGCCACTGCAGGAACGTGGTGTGTGGGGAGACTCTCTGGAGATTTCAGCAATCTTTGTTTCCATCCTTCCTAGAGGCAACTGGAGAGGGAGAGAGTCTGGAGGAGGTACAGAGGGACCATCTAGTTTGCAGTGCCATGAATGAAACATTATAAAAAGTGTCTGCCAACTGAGAGAATCCATTATCAGAGAGATGTCAGTCAGTGGGGGAAAGTAGGGGGGAGAGGGGAGAAGAAACAATTTAAAAGAAAAAAAAAAAGGCAGAGCACAAGTCATTTTATGAAACCCTTATTTGAAGTAATGTTTGCTAAATTACTTGTTTTTTCTCCCAGGCTGGAAGAAAAAACATTGATTCTTTTTCTTACCTTTGATTCTGGAGCACTTCAACACTTTTAGTGAAGGGAGTGAAGAGAGAGGCACCCAAAAGGCTTTGGTGGAGGGGATCCCAAAGCCACAACATCCCCTGTCAGGCATCCCTGCCCTGAGCTCAGGGACCTGTGCAGTTCAGTGGAAGGGAAGATAAAGAGTCAGGTCTTACCTCTACTCCAGAGGTCTGTGAACAGAGCTGGCATTTCCTGTGTGTTCAGCACGTTCAGCTCTTCCCTGCACTGATGGAAACAGGGAAAGAACCTGGACCTGGGATGGGAGGGAAATCCCAGAGGATTGCAGGGCTTATTCCAAGCCCTGGAATTGCTTGGTTTGGAGGCCAGGAGTGCAATAATCCCCTTTGATATTAATCACCACAGGTGTGTGGGAAATAAAAAGGGAAGGCATCGAAGTAAAATAAAAAATTAAAGTATTTTGTCCACGTTTTGGCTTGTCTGAGGTGGTCAGGTCTGAGCTCCAGTGCTGCCCTGGGTGTGACCTTCATGCCATTCTTAACCTGCTTTCCTGCCCTCAGTAGGAAATTTGGTGCTGGGTTTGTGTTTAAGGCTGCACTTTGATTTTTCCTTTGGCTGCATTAAGTGATGCCAGAGAATGTCCTTGTCCCTGGGACAGGCAGGACCTGGTGAGGGCCATGGCTGGACACAGGGATTGGGTTGGTTCTGGAGGCATTGGATGTGTCTCAGGTCTTTGCCCTCTCAGCAAATTGATTACAAGTTGCACAAAGGAGTGATAAAAAATCCAAAAATTATCTGCAATAAGAAGAGAAACAGCCACAGTTGGTGGGTGGGTGGGTGGGGTCAGGTTGAACACCAGGGAGAACTTTGTTGTCAGGAAGTATTTAATCCTCACGTAGAATTTGACAACAGAGTTTCCTGAGGTTACAGACTGGTCTGGAACAGTTATTTTCTCCCTTTATCCAGGACTGACTGCTCAGGAATTCAGGATGAGTGACTGTCTGGGATCTCACCCATGAGGTGGAGATCAGAAAGAAATTCTTTGCAGAGAGAGTGCTCAGGGATTGGAATGGGCTGCCCAGAGAGGGGGTGGATTCCCCATCCCTGGAGGTTTTTCAGCTGAGCTTGGCCGTGGCACTGAGTGCCATGATCTGGTAAAGGGACTGGAGTTGGACCAAGGGTTGGACTTGATGATCTCAGAGGGCTTTTCCAACCCAATCCATTCTATGGATGAGGCACTGAGTGAGAATCCACCACGTCTTGATCCAACCATGTCTTGATCCAACCCCACTGTGATCATCAGCCCAGGGCACAGAGTGCCCTGGGCTGATGATCACAGTGGGATTGGATCAAGTGTTGGACTTGATGATCTTGGAGGGCTTTTCCAACCCAATCCATTCTATGGATGAGGCACTGAGTGAGAATCCACCACGTCTTGATCCAACCATGTCTTGATCCAACCCCACTGTGATCATCAGCCCAGGGCACAGAGTGCCCTGGGCTGATGATCACAGTGGGATTGGATCAAGTGTTGGACTTGATGATCTTGGAGGGCTTTTCCAACCCAATCCATTCTATGGATGAGGCACTGAGTGAGAATCCACCACGTCTTGATCCAACCATGTCTTGATCCAACCCCACTGTGATCATCAGCCCAGGGCACAGAGTGCCCTGGGCTGATGATCACAGTGGGATTGGATCAAGGGTTGGACTTGATGATCTCGGAGGTCTTTTCCAACCCAATCCATTCTATGATTCCATGAGGTGGAGCTGTTGAAGGGGAAACTTTGGAGCTGTTTCTGCACCTCCTTGAGCAACACATGAAGTGTGGCAGCAAAACTTAGAGAGAAGCAGAGAGAGGGGATGGGAGGGAGAGTTGTTTGGCTCTGTCCATGAGGAGGAGTGGGAATAGGAGGGATCAGCAGCAAGCCAGGCCTAACCCAGGCAGGAGGGATGGAGCTGGGACTGGGCTGGAGTGTGGCCAGAGCTCTGCACTGTTTAGGCAGAACTAATGTGACAGTTAGACAAGAACTGCTCTGGCCAGATTTAATAAGAACAGCAATCCACGGTGTGAAGCTGATCTAATTTCAGCCCAGGAAAGAGACACCCAAGCCATGTAGGCCTGGAGGAGAAATGTGTGGAGCCACCCAGCTGTGCCCAGCTCTGACACACTGCTCTGCCCCCACACACACCACTAGTTGTGGTTTCTCTTACTCCACCACCTGGGGGTTTCCACCACAGTCTGAGCCTGTGCAGGGGAAATAATGTCCTGAAACATTTATTTTCTGCCCAGGAAAGGGGCTGGCAGGGCTGAGAGCTGGCACAGCTCAGCTCTCACAGGCAGCATCTGATGTTGCATGAAGGAGCTGCCTCCAGGCTGGCACGTGGTCCCTGCCCTTGGCACTGGGGCAGGGATGGCCCAGCTGGCACTCAGGGGGTGCAGGGGGTTCCTGAGAGGGGCACAGAGCTGGCAGCACCCAGGCCTGCAGTCAGCACAGTGGGGATGCTGAGGAGGTGCCCAGGCAGTGGTGGGGATGGAGGGGATTCACATCTTGAGTTCAGTTGTGGTCCTCTCACTTCAGAAAGGGCATTGAGGTGCTGGAGCATGTCCAGAGAAGGGCAGTGGAGGGGATGAAGGTCAAGAAAATGCATTTTCTGACTGAGGGAGCTGGGGGTGTTTAGTCTGAAGAAGAGGAGGCTCAGGGTGGGGTTTCAGCACTCTCTACAACTGGTTGTGGTGAGCTGAGGTTGGTCCCTTCTGCCCTGGCTCAGGTGAAAGGGTGAGAGGAAATGGCCTTAAGTTGTGCCAGGGGAGGCTCAGATTAGATATTAGAAAAAGAATTTTACTGAAGGAGTGGCCAGGCATTGGAAGAAAGTGCCCAGGAGGGAGGTGGAGTCACTGCCTGGGTGTGGTTTGGGGGTGATTAGGGTGGTGGTGGCCTGATGGTTGGACTGGATGATCTGGAAGGTCTCTTCCAACCCTGATGAGTCTGTGACAACAGAGCAAAAGTAGCCTGAGACCTTGGGCTCAGCCCTGGAGTCAGATGTGGGTGTTGACTCTGAGATCTTGACTTACAACTGCATGGCAAGCTCAGGAGAAATGGCAGCAGATTTTGGTGTCAGGAAGTTTGTTGGCTCTTCAGTGCCAGTGACTTGTGCAGACCTTCATATCTGACTCAAAATACCAAATGCAAAGCTGCCAACCCCCTGCCCCTGGACCCCTGAGAGCTCTCCCACGATGAGCAGTTCATCTGCACCCTCCTCCACAGTGTCCTGTGCCCTCAGCCCCAGAGGATCAGGTTCTCCCTGCCCAGGAAAAGTGGCAGCCCAAGGCTGAGGAGAGGCCTCGTGTCCCTGGGACCTGAACAAATTACAGCACAGAACATTAACTGGCATGCCATGAAGTATTATCATAATTAATTACAACTAAACTGCAGTTGTCAACTACATGAACAAAGTACATTCCATGATGCATTATCCTGCTCTTGTGTTGTTTGTCCTCTCCCTTGTTAAGCTAAAAACAATCAGTCATTTGTGGCTGGTGGGGTGGAGGCTCCACTGCAGCCCCAGCAATGGAGGGAGGTGAGGGGGAATTTAAAGTATCTCTACCCCCAAATATGAAATTATTAATGGAAAAAGCTCAAGTGATAATAACATGAAGGTCACGTGAACCTTCTCTCTCCTTTGTGTAATAGCAGAAAACAATGAATTGTTAAAATGTTTTGCACAACTTTGTGCCCATTTTTGAGGTTAGAAAAATAAAAACAAGCAAATTGTGGGAAGTTTGTGGGGAGTGTGAGGAAAAGCAACAGAAAAACGGGCCCTTGAGGGGATGTGAGACACTTTCCTTTCCTCCAGCTGAGGGAGAAAACATCCTTGCAGATACATAAAATGGGATATAGAACAGATATTCTAATAGACAGACTGACCTTACCAAGGACTTCTGAGTTTGGTCTTCAGCTTCCAAATATTGGCAAAGCTTCTCTGAAGGGGCTGGGATTCACCTGGTTACTGCACTGAGCTGCCTGATGATCCCCATCAAATTGAACTAAAACAAGGGATAGCTTTTTTATCCAGCTATTGACAATTGCTGGGTGAGCTCTCAAGTCCTTTTGCTTGGATGTGATTGAGTTTCCTTTGTTAAAAATGGTCCTGTTAACTTCTAAAGCAAAGCCTGATAGTCTGAGGCTGCCCAGGGGGTGGTTGTGCATAGAAATGTTCAAGGTGGAGACACTCAGAAGCCTCATTTTTAGTGTGTGGCCCATGGGAACATGCCCAGAGCTGGGAAGGAGTGGGTGTGATTGCACAAAGAGTTGCCTGAGAGTGGAAAATGAGGATGTGCAGCTGTTTGGGCCACACTTGGGAAGGAGCAGAGGTTCTCTCTTGGCTGGTTCTCTCTTGTTTAACAGCACTAGGTGGGCACTGTAATTCTCTGCAAGGCAGATGCTCCTGTCAGTTGTGTTGTTTCCTTGCCAAGATGCACAGTTTCCTCTGGGAGCCCTTAGGGGCCCATTTAGCAGGGATAATTAATTAAATTAACAGCATTTGTAGGCGTGCTGGAGGTTCCTGTAACAAGTGAGCTTTGGAACGTGGCAGCCCTCGGTAAACAAGGTGCCCCTTGGAACTCCTGCCCATGCCCGTCACTGGGGTTAGGCACAAAACAGCCAGTTGGGCCAGTTTGGGGGCCCAACTGCTTCTCTCTGTCCCCTTCTCATTCCTGTTTGCTCTCCCTGTCTCTGCAAGGGGCAGGAAATCTGCTTTTCCATGCATGGCACAGCCAAGCTGGGTAACCCCTCCCTGCCAGCCCACGGTGATTGTTCATCTTCCAGATAACAGAATTAGGGCTCATTAAAATAATCTCTTCCCACTGTCTCCTCCTTGGTCTTCCAATTGCACCCATTCCCTCCACCCTGGAAGGCAGGGAGAGGGAAAATGGGAAGCATCAGTTGTCCTGAATGTCTTTAGCCACCTGTAAAAGGAAACCAGTGCCAACTGTTTGAACATCCCCTTGTTTCAGCAGAGATGCCCCTGTTGGCTTGCAATGACCCATGGCCTTCCATGCCATTCCACTGGGGTCATGGATCGTGGCTTTGGAGCAGGAGAACCTGCTCAGCAGAAAGGTCAATCAGCCAGGGGAGGCTGTTTCCCTTTCTGCTCAGGTGAAGGCAAAGGGAGGGTGTAGCTGCTCTGCATCTCAATGAACCCCACGCTGGGAGCTGCTGCAGCACTTGCTGCTCTGCTGCAGAAATCTGCCTTTTTCCTCCTCAGCTGGTGGGAGGTGAGTTTGGGCAAAGCAAAAACAAATAAGGACTTGGCCAAGACTTGCAGTGGTACAAGGGAAAGCTCAGGCAAAGCTTTGCTTTGGGGTTTTTTTGGTGCTACTTGAGTACAGAATTAGAGTCATGGAATCATTAAGGCTGGAAGAGACCTCCAAGATCATTGAATCCCAGCTGTGACCTGTCTCTGAGTGCCATGTCCACTCATTCCTTGGATGCCTCCAGGACTCCACCACCTCCCTGGGCAGCCCCTTCCAGTGCTTGACATCCCTTTCCATGCAGAAATTCCTCCTGAACCTCCCATGGCACAGTTGAGGCCATGTCCTCTTGTCCTCTGTTGCCCTTCTCTGGACACATTCCAGAGATTTTCTGGTGCAGATTTAGTTCACCTTCATTCCTCTGAGTAAAAAACTGAGTTGTTTTATTTATCATGATTGGCCATGAAGAAACACTTATCCCATGGAGTGGCCTCGATCCCCTCATTCTACCACTTCTATTTTTGGGCTGTCTGTGCTCAGCCTGAACAGGAGGATTATGGTGTTGCTCAGAAGAGCAGCTGCCAGGGATGAGGGAGCTTTGAACCACTGACCAGCTCCACTGGGGGCTGAGTCTCCCTGCTTGTCCCTTCTGGTCAAACTGAAATGGGCCAAGTCACTTTTGGAGCAGTTTGGGCCATTTTTAGCACGTCGTGTTGGGCTCTGCTGTGAAAAGGCTTCAAAGTTGTAACAGAACTGACTGACTTTAAGTTATAGGAGAACCAGAGTTTGAGCAGGAGGATCTTTATGTTCCACTCCAATCCCTCCTGTGATTCTGTGAGCTTTGCAATCCTGTGTGACTGTTCTGGAAGGTGTCAGGGTGCTGCAGTCCCTCAGGTTTTGGAGGAGGGGATTGATTTGGGGTTTTTTTCACATGTTTCTTGTCCATGCACACAAATCATTGCTGGCATTTCAAACTGAATCAAGGTGAGAGATGCAGTTCCCAGATCTTGTCCTTAAGTTCTGATGATGCCATGACTGACCCTTCCCCTCAAAAACAGGACTTCAAGCCACGTTAGTGTAGGGTAAGATAAAAAGTAAAGGTCCTTTAATATCACAGGGCCCACAGCCCACAGGAATACAGGATGACTTCCATGTGTCCCAGTTCTTGTTTCCATGGCTTTTATAATAAGATCCCTCCAATCATTGCTTTACACATTTCTCAGTCCAGCCCCAGTCCCACCCCTGGTCCAACCCCTGGAATTGGGTCTGGGGTCATCAAGACCCTCTGTCTTCATCAGCTCTTCTTCTTCAGGCACACAAAGGTCTCTTGGAGCTCATCCAGTTCTGGCTTTTGGGTCACTCTGACCTGTGTTTATGTTTTCATTCTGTGGGTCTCTGATATCCTTCAGCTCTACCTTGTGATGCCATGAATGACCCTTCCCCCCAAAACCAGGACTTTGAGCCACGTTAGTGCAGGGTAAGATAAAAGTAAAGGTCCTTTAATATCCCAGGCCTACAGCCCACAGGAATACAGGATGACATGCATGTGTCCCAGTTCTTGTTTCCATGGCTTTTATAATAAGATCCCTCCAATCATTGCTTTACACATTTCTCAGTCCAGCCCCAGTCCCACCCTTGTCCAACCCCTGGAATTGGGTCTGGGGTCATCAAGACCCTCTGTCTTCATCAGCTCTTCTTCCTCGGGCACACAAAGGTCTCTTGGAGTTCATCCAGTTCTGGCTTTTGGGTCACTCTGACCTGTGTTTATGTTTTCATTCTGTGGGTCTCTGATATCCTTCAGCTCTACCTTGTGATGCCATGAATGACCCTTCCCCCCAAAACCAGGACTTTGAGCCACGTTAGTGCAGGGTAAGATAAAAGTAAAGGTCCTTTAATATCCCAGGCCTACAGCCCACAGGAATACAGGATGACATCCATGTGTCCCAGTTCTTGTTTCCATGGCTTTTATAATAAGATCCTTCCAATCATTGCTTTACACATTTCTCAGTCCAGCCCCAGTCCCACCCCTGGACCAACCCCTGGAATTGGGTCTGGGGTCATCAAGACCCTCTGTCTTCATCAGCTCCTCTTCCTCAGGCACACAAAGGTCTCTTGGAGTTCATCCAGTTCTGGCTTTTGGGTCACTCTGACCTGTGTTTGTTTCATTCTGTGGGCCTCTGATATCCTTCAGCTCTACCTTGGAAAGGAGTCTGAACAAGATTAATTAACTAAAGGAATTTGAGCTCCCTGTTCTGGGACAGGGATAGTGATAGAAAGGCATTAAACTGTTAGAAATATTAACCCTCTAAAACTCTACAACTACTGTGTTCCTAAAATCTACAAAATGTGAAAATCAGAACCAAAACCCCTTTGGCATCACTGATTTCCCTTCTCATGATCACCTTCCTGGTTTAGCTCTGCCCAGCACCTTTTCCACAGGGATCTCCAAGCTCTGCTCCCTGGATTCTGTCCTTCCTCCATCAATAATGGATTGGAGCAGCCCCAAGAGGGACTGTACAGGAAAATTGTGGGCACTCCTGAAAAAAACACACCCCTTGAGGCTTTCCTGGCTAAGCAGGAGAAGTTCAAGGCAAGATCTTTTCTGTCCTGTTGTTGTCCCACTCCAGGCACAAGATGAGCTGGAAGTTGCTGTAATTAGGAAGCTGCTGAGGCAGTGCCAGAGTCTGGAATGTTTGAACTCTCACTTCCTCCCGAGCTTTCTGCGTGGTTTAAATAACTCCTTTAGCTGTGGTGTCTTTGTACAGTAGCAATGATTGCAGAACTTGAGCTCTGGGATTCATCAAAGGCAGGAAAGTGACTTTCCAGTGAAGCTTTAAAGTTGGAATGTTGTTTCTGGGCCTCCCCCAGATGCTCTGTCTCAACACTGTTAAAGACCAGGTGGCATTTTGGTTACAGTAAATCACTTGAGGAGACCCAGGACGTGGAAGAGTGGAATTTGAAGGGCAGGGAGGGAGGGAAAGCCAAGGCTTGTCAAGGATCACCAAACTCCAGTGCACAGGACATGCTGTCAGTGTGGAGAAAAGGGCTCTGCCTGCCCCAGGATTCATTTCCTTTCATGAAGGAGCCAAATCTTTATCTACAAAGCACCAATATTTGGTGGCAAAGCCCAGAGAGGGGCAAGGGAAGCTCCTGCAGTCTCAGGCCTCTTCTCATCTCTTAGTTAAAAGTTCACTGCAGAAAATTTGATGCTTAATAAATTGGACCCTTCTCTGCTTTAAATCATTTTTACAGCAATTGCAGAAGAAAATATAATTATTACAAACTGGTCATTTGTTACTGAAAAATCTCATTAAATTGACTTCATGCTGGAAGGTTTGGGGGGGATGGGAGGGGAGAAGAGGCAAAGACCTGATGGAGGGGTGGGAGAGAAGCCTCTTAATTACAGATTGATCCTTCCTCCTGACTGAATGTAGAATATAATCAGTTCATGTTCTCTGCTGGGGCCCAGGGGAGCCACAGAGCCCTTTCTGTCCTGCTGGTGTGGCTGGTGTGGCCTGGGCAGGGAGGGCACAGCCTGGAGAGGGACTGCCTGGAGTCCTGGCAGGGCAGGAATTTAACTCAGTGCTGCCTCAGCATCGTGTCTGTGTCTCACACTGAGCTGAGCCCACACCTTGTGCACAGCAAAGTGTCCTCTGCAGCTGGATGGGAGGTGTTGGGGTTCCTGGTCCAAGGTGGTTGGATCCAGCTGGGGCAGAGGCTGGTGGGAATACCCAGGCTTGGAGTCACAGAACACCAGATTGGTTTGGGTTGGAGGGACCTCAAAGCCCACCCAGTGCCACCCCTGCCATGGCAGGGACACCTCCCACCAGCCCAGGGTGCTCCAAGCCCTGCCCAGCCTGGCCTGGGACACTCCCAGGGATGGGGCAGCCACAGCTGCTCTGGGCACCTGTGCCAGGGCCTGCCCACCCTCCCAGCCAGGAATTCCATCCTCACATCTTCTCTCCTTCAGCCTGAGGCCATTCCCTGTGTCCTGTTCCTCCATCCCTTGTCCCCAGTCCCTCTCCAGCTCTCCTGGAGCCCCTTCAGGCACTGGAAGGGGCTCTCAAGTGTCCCTGGAGCCTTCTCTTCTCCAGCTCTCCCAGCCTGGCTCCACAGGAGACCTTTTCCAGCACTGGGATCCCCTTGCTGGCATCCCCTGGCCTCATTCCTGCAGGTCCATGTCTCCCTGGGGCTGGAGCCCAGGGGTGGGCCCTGCACTGCAGGAGGGACTCTCACAGGAGAGAGCAGAGGGGGACAATCCCTTCCCTTGAGCTCTTTTGGTGCAGCCCAAAACTTGCCTGGGAATTGGGGCAAGGAAGGACCTTCCTGAGTGTCACCTCCCCTGCAAGCCCAGGCTGCTCCCACCAACGGGGAGAGGAGCAGATTAAATCAACATCCAGGATTCCAGTGCTGAGAAATGGGGAGTGATTTAAGGTGGAGGAATTAAAGCTCCACCATCAGTCCTGAGAAAGACACCTGAGCCCACGATGTGCAAAACTCACAGAGGGAAATGATTGTTGCTGAAGGGACATGGGATTTTTTTTTTTAATGTTCTTTCAAAGGAGAAGAATATTCTGTGTTTTGACATCGAAATGGAGCAATTGTTTTTGTAAAATGATTTTTCTCCAGTTTTAGACCTTTTTAGTGATTTCTCATCTTGGATCCTTAAGGACAAAAATTGCTGAAATATGACAAATTGATAGACCATAATGATCTAATGGTGTGTGGTGTGTTTCTGAGAAAGGAGAAAAAAAGAGCAAGAATCTCTGCTAGGATTTTAAGAAAATGATTCCTGGACATGCAGATTGTCTTTTACCAGCATTAAGAACAATACCAAGCACTTACCCAGAGCATTTTCCTTCATAAAGACTGTACAACTTCCTGCAATCCTGGGTGAGGAAGGTTATCCAAATATTGGAATATTTATTTAAAGGTAAAACAAAATATTAGGGAAATAAACTTTTTGGTCCAATTACCAAGACGTGCTCAGTGTCCTGGGCAGCAAAACCCCAGGGACAAATCAGCAGAGGCTGAAGGGCTGAGCCATCCCCAAGGGAGCCCCAGCTCTCCCTCCTGGGTTAACAACACATTTGGCTTAAATAGGAACAGCAGATTAAAAAAAATAATAAGGAAAGAAATTAAAAGTAATTGTAATGACAAATAAAAGTTTGGCAGTTCTGAATTTTTTACTGATACTTCTCTTGACTGGAATATTCCCTTAACTCTCCCTGATTTTTGTAGTCACTTCCTGCTGTTTTAAAACTTCATTTTATGGTTCTGGATACATTTCACAAGGAAACTGAAATTCCACCCAGCTTTGGGATTGAACTTTTGAGCCTCTTTTTTTTATATCTGAAGTAACTGAAATAGGGAAGTGCTTTTGCCCAACATCACACAAGAAATCCCAAACAATCCAAGCAAGGGAAAGCAGAACTCCTGGAATGTGGCCAAACCCAGAAGGGATTGGGTGTCTCAGGGATTTCAGGAGCCTGGGGACATGTGAAGTGTTGCTGGGAGGTGTCTGAGAGAGGCTTCAGCCTCCTGGGGATGTTCTTGGTCAGTCAAGGAGGATGAGAGGGAGGCTCTGTAGTGATGGGATTTCTGACCCACCAGACACTCAGGAGAGTCCTGGAGTCTCCTCGTGTTGATAAGGAAATGGTGACAATTCCTGTTTCACTGGATGACCAGAAAATCAAATAAAAAGCTTTACCCTTGTAATTACAAAATGAGCAAACCCAGAAAGAAGAAAAGTCTTTCTTGGGAGACAAAGTCAGGAGAGCAGGAGCCTTTCCAGCACAGGTGTTGGCTCTGGTCGCTGCCATCCACCCTGCACAGCCCTGAGGGTGTTCAGAGCCCCCACCCCAAAGGCTCACAGAACTCAGACCATGGGAAGGCTCCAGCACAGCCAAAGAGCAAATCACAAGCTAATTCTTGAAGTGACATGAGAGAATTTGTACAGAATTATGCTGAGTTCTCTGTGACAACATATTTGCCTTTCATATCATTTGACTGTATCAAATATGTGTTTATCTGTTGCCCAGTGGTGCTTTTTCTTACTTTTGCTGTGATTCTTCTGTCCCCTCCACAAAACCTTGCAGAGACATCTATTTGCCTGAACACATCTGTGCCAATGGAAGGTGTCCCTGCCCATGGCAGGGATCTGGGACAGGATGTTCCTTAAGGTCCCTCCCAACTCCAGCCATCCTGTGGCACAGTCCAGAGAGTGAAGAGAGATCTGCCATCCCTCAGTCACCCCCAAAGGGGTGTGCAGGCTGTGCCAGGGCAGCAGCAGTGCCACCCCAGCCCTGTGCCAGGGAGTGTGTGTGTGTGTGCCAAGGCAGCCCTGTGTGTGTGTGTGTGTGTGTGCTCTGATCCTGCTCTGGCTCCTGTCTCAGCTGTGACAATCTGATCTGATCATTAATAACACAATAATGAAATAGCGACTGGAGAGACACTTGGATAATCATCTGAGCAAAGGCTCATTAGTGGCGCAGAACAATCACTGCCATGTAATAACAGATCCCAGGAAATTTCAATTAAAGCTGCAACTCTGGTGCAGTTTCATTTGCTTTCCAGCCAGACAGGATGGTGTAATTGCAATCAGCTCGAGCTCCTCTAGCTCAAACCTTCCCATGGGACTGGAGGTGCTGCCTGGATGGATTCAGAGGGATTTCCTACATTTTGTTTCAATTCTGCCTTCACAGGGCAAATAAAGGGGATGTTGTTCCCTGCAGCACCGTCCCCTCCTCTCCTACTGCCACTCTGGGCTGGCTGAGCTGGGATGGATGGAACCACAGACTGGTTTGGGTGGCAGGGACATTAAAGCCCATCTCCTTCCACCCCCTGCCATGGGCAGGGACACCTCCCACCAGCCCAGGTTGCTCCAAGCCCTGTCCAACTTGCCCTTGGACATTTCCAGGGGTCTGCCAATACTCTGATGCTTTTCCAGAGGACCTCCATGTGGAAGAGCACACAGGCACCTGCCATTGCACAGAGATCAGGTAGCAGAGGGAGATGAAAGATTTTTTTCCTTGGTGATGAGTTTTCAGCACCCTGAAGTCCAGAATTTGGCCCAAAATACAGTTTAGCATTTTGTGCTTGGGGAGGGGGAGTGTGGTTTGCCCTCTGTCCCCTGACCCTGCCCCCTGTGCTGGACCATGGAGTGCACAAAGCAGGGGTCACCTGTGCCTGCTCCACCAGGGAGCTGCTCCTCCCTCTGTCCTGGGGTGTTCTCCTGGTGGACGTGCCCTGCCTGCCCTGCAGCCCCTGCACTGCTGTCCTTGAGCAGGACAGCTCTGTGTCCTCACAGACTCAAACCACAGGTCCCCAGACCCTCCTGCCCACTCAGACCTGTGGTGTTTCACATGCAGATTGGCTGGCAAAACTCCAAGATGAGTAATTGCAACTTGCCATCTAATTAACATGTCTGTGCTCTCAGGTGGGTGTTGTATTCCCCTTCCTTCCCTGGCCTAACCCCTTTCCTCTCCCCCTTGGGTGCTGCTCTCTCCAAGCTCCACCCTGGGTGAGGAGAGCTGGGGGGTGTGGGGATGTTTCTGCACTGCCTGAGCAGTGGATTGGGTGGTGGGGGCAGCAGCTGGGTGGGAGTTTGGGAAGGTGGATGCCAAACCCAGGGATTGCCATGGAAGCACAGGGTGCTCTCCTGCTGTGCCAGCCCACGGCACCCACCAGAGATGCTCCCCCTCAGCAGTGGGTGCCCCTCAGCCCTGCCCCTCCTCAGCAGCACCTCTGCCTTCAGCTCAGGTCTCCGTGCCAAGGGGTGCTGTTTTTAAAGGTCCTTGTCTCCCCAGAGCTCACCGTGACCTGACTGGCCCAAAGTCACCAAGAGCTCTGGAGGAGAAGGAGCCCCGTGAGGAACACGGAGTGTCACCCAGGGGTGAGACCATGAGTCACTGTGGAGTTGGAGGCTGGAGGAGATTCACAGCAGACTTGGGCAGGAGGAGGGGACTCTCACAAGTCATAAATATCAAGTTTTATTTGCAGAGCTGAGAGTTTTATGCAAACAAAACATGCTCTCTTGCTAGAGGTCTGCTCAGCATCACCTCTGGAGGCAGCTCCTGTGAACATTTGGAATTGAAAGGGGCTTTTGCTTTAATGCTTTCTCTGAAGAGGTTTCTTTTCCCTTTTTTAAAATAAAAAACTCGCATTTTCCTGTAAGCACCAAGATCTCAGAACAACAGGTCAATGTGCACACAGCAGGCAGCAATACTTGGCTTTGATCTTCCACACTTGGGCTTTTATCTGGAGATGAATAAAGTGAAGTCTCTTGGCATTGTTGCTCCCTGCTCTCCATAATCCATAGAATGATTGTTTACTTGTTCAGTTCCTTGGTATTTGCTGGTGTCCCATCCCTTTTGGAGGTGAGCAAAGGGCTCGATGGACCCAAACCAACCATTTTCATCTTGTGATGGAACTGGAGGGTCAGCAAAAGCACATTGAGGGTTCCCCTGGACACCCATGCTGGAAATGAACCTGATCCAGGTCTCCTGGACCTCACAAGGCTAAGAGAGATGCACAGGGAGCACTCAAAGCTGGTGTTTGGAGGGACTTGAGGACTGTTACAGAGGGAAATTTCCTGAAATGTGAGCAGCACATTCACTGAATTCTTGTTTTGTCCTTGAGAGAAAAATATATTTTTGTCCTCCTTTCTCAACTTCAGTCCTTGCCAGGGTCCCTTGGGGAGAATTCCTTCCCAACCACAACTGTCTCCATCAGCTGCACCCTCATAACCTGGAGGGAAATTCCATTCCCCTTTGGAATGCTTCACTCCTGAGGTGCTGGACTCTTCCCAGCTGTTTCCACCCTGCTCTTTTCCACCTTCATTCTCACAAATGTTGGTCCCAGCTGGTTGCAGACCTTCCAGTGGGTGCAGAGCCCACCAGTGCCTGTTTCCACCAGCTCTGCCAAGGTGTTGAGAAGCTCTGGCTTGCTCCCCTTGCTGTCTGGAGAGGTGTGAGGCAACAAGAGGAGACAGGAATGTGTGATAACAGAAGCAAACACACTTCAGGGGAGGGAGGGAGCAGCCTGTGCTGCGTGGATGAAAGAGCATTCCAGAAAGTGTGCTGGCAAGAAGGAAAGGGATCCTGGCACAGCAGATTCAGTGGGTGCCAGGGGTGTGGGGAGTGAGGAGGGCAGGACTGTGCCCCAGCTCACCCTGGCACAGCTGGAGATGCAGGGCTGCCCATTCCATCCCCTCCCCAGGGCATCTGGGGGGCTGCACATCCAGCCTGGCTGCTCAGTCCTGTCTCCCCCTGACAGGTTTCTCCTCTCCTGCTTTGGCAGTGCTTGTAGTGCCTGTCATGTCAATAAAGGCTCTTTGCTAATCTGAATTTATGTGAGCATTTGTGCAGGTTTGGCCACGTGGAAGAGCATCTGCATGTGAGCTGTACTTCTGTCGAGAGGGACGGGAGTGTTTCCCAGCAGCCAGGAGTCAGGAACACTTTGGAGCACAGGGATCCTGCTCTGCTCATCCTCCTGGGGACTCTGCTGGGGCAGAATCTCCTTGTGCTGACTCTTCAGATGAGACAGTAGTTGCTCAGCACCTCTGAAACCAAACCTCGAAGAAATGCTCCAGTGACCAGGGAAACCAGGCAGTGCCACTGTCCTGGCAGTGCCACCATCCTGGCAGTGCCACCGTCCTGGCAGTGCCACTGTCCTGGCAGTGCCACCATCCTGGCAGTGCCACCATCCTGGCAGTGTCACCGTCCTGGCAGTGCCATAGTCCTGGCAGTGTCACTGTCCTGGCAGTGTCACCATCCTGGCAGTGACACCGTCCTGGCAGTGCCACTGTCCTGGCAGTGCCACCATCCTGGCAGTGCCACTGTCCTGGCAGTGCCACTGTCCTGGCAGTGACACCATCCTGGCAGTGACATCATCATGGCAGTGCCACTGTCCTGGCAGTGCCACCATCCTGGCAGTGCCACCGTCCTGGCAGTGCCACTGTCCTGGCAGTGCCACCATCCTGGCAGTGCCACCATCCTGGCAGTGTCACCATCCTGGCAGTGCCACCATTCTGGCAGTGCCACTGTCCTGGCAGTGACACCGTCCTGGCAGTGTCACCGTCCTGGCAGTGCCACTGTCCTGGCAGTGCCACAGTCCTGGCAGTGACACTGTCCTGGCAGTGACACCATCCCGGCAGACCTGTGGGCACAGACTCGGGGTGCTGCTGGAGCTGCCAGGCCCTTGGGTGCCCAAACTCCCAAAATTCCTGCTGCCTGAGCTCCAAAGCAGTGGTTGATTGAGCAGCACTGAGATTAGGGGGGTTGAGGCAGTGATTTGGGCAGGTGTTGGATCTGCCCTTGAGATGTGGCAAGTGGCACCACAGAGGGTGTTGTCCCACCCCCTGGCAGGTCCTGGCAGATCCCACTGCAGGGACACCTTCCCTGGGCAGAGTTTGGGTTGAGGCTGAGCCTGTTCTCAGCCTGTTGTGGCAAAGGCTGTTTGGTCCCTGCAGCCTCCTGAGTGCTGCAGGATTGGCACTGGGTGCTCTGTTTGTGGCCCCATCCCCATCTCTGTCAGCCTTTTGTGTTGCTTTCTGATATTTGTCTTGTACTCAGTTGTTTCCTTAATTAGCTGCACATTTTTCCTCCCTCTCTTTGATCTTGCTGTGGTCTGCTGAGACCATCAATAAGCTTAATGGAGAAAATGTGCTCTTTTTTTTGGCTTTGAGATTATTCCTTCCTTTCTTTGAGTATTTTTTTTTCTTCTGAAGGGGGATGGGGAGAGAACTAAAGGAGAGAAAGAAAATTATCACCACTTTACCTGTCTTACCTGCCACTTCCTAATCGAGATTTTGAGAATAAGGCTGGGATGGTGTTTCTCAATCTGTCCCTCCATCTCCCTGTGTGCAGATGAGTGATCCTAATGGCACATCCCAGCTGGGGCTCAGCTTTGCTCAGCAATCACCTTTGGTTTGTTTTCTAATCTAAACCTTTGCTCAGGGTTAGTTTAGGTGTTAGAATTAGGAGGTTCTTTACTGTCAGGGTGGGCAGCCCTGGCATAGGTGCCCAGAGCAGCTGTGGCTGCCCCATCCCTGAGAGTGTCCCAGGCCAGATTAGAGCAACCTGGGCTATGGGAGGTGTCCCTGCCCATGGCAGGGGGTGGCACTGGGTGAGCTTTAAGGTCCCTTCCAACCAAACCACGCTGTGATTCTGCATCTCCTTGAAAGTTCCTATTCCATGTGGAAATAGGTCACCTCCAGATCTGCTTCCAGAGGACAGGGCTGCCCTGAGCTGGTGGGATTCACAGCAGGCACAGATCTGGCTCTGCCATATGTGCCAGAGCCAACGTGCTTCCCTCCCACTGAGGCTGCTCCTCAAGCAGCAGCCCCTGCAGAGACAGAGGGTGTTAAAACAGGATTGGAGCCTCCCAGGGGATGGGAGAACAGAAGGAGAGGGGAACATGATGGAGATCAATGTGCTCAGGACCTCACTGTGCTATCAAAATCCAAGGGAGCTTCTCAGGGCTGTGAAATTCCACGTCTGGAACACATTCCATCAGGTTTTCAAAGCACCCAATTCCAGAGCTTTTCCTCTGTTGCATTTTGCAGCTTCATAATTTTCTCTGACACGTCCTAATTTGTTTCCATTAAGCTCTGCAGGAACTGGGAGAACTTGGGGATCTCCCTCCCTTTGGCTCTCCCAGAGGCCTCCCAGAGGGAGGGGAGATCTGTCTTCAGGCTGAGTGGGAGCAGAGTGAGGGGTAATGAAGGATGAGGAGGTTGCTCCTCCAACACAGGCACCATGCTGGGTAGCTCTGGCTCATCCTGGCCTAATTATTTTAATTAGGGATTTGATGAGGATCCCTTGACATGATGTTCCTCAGGGCAGAGCAGGGAGGAGGAGCTTTGCCCAACTCTGAGTTGCTCTGCTACAAACACAGGGCAAGGGGGAGGCAGTGGCTGCTCACGGACAGCCTGGCACCCTGGGCACCAGCAGCTGGGCACAGCTGGAACAACCCAGCACCTCAGCAGCCAAACTTGCATTAAACCATCCATGATGCTGAGGGTGAAGGAGAAATTTGTGTCCTCACCCAGAGCAACACCACCAAAATCGCTGCAGGTTCTTTCAGAGTTTTACTCCAGCTCCAGTGAAAGCTGCAACTCTCAGCTCTGATGTAATTCAGTCACAAGGGAACCAACAGGGAGGTGGGGAAAGAAAAAGACACAAATCCTTAAATTCCATATAAAAATAGATAAAAGCAACTGGCTTAAAGGATTTGGTTGAGCCTTATTTAAGAACATTTTTTTTGAGGGGAAGAAAATGAATTTGGCACACACAGACTCTTACCTTGCTCATCAAAGGGTCACAAATTTTGGTTCAGATGCAGATCAGATTCCAAAGGTCACAGAGGGGAAATAATCTGAACAGGAGAGGTGGGAGGGAAGGGCAGCTGCACAGTGTCCTCTAACCACACTCCCCTCTGCTTGCCAGATATCAGACAGAGGGAACAGTAGAAATAATACACCCATTAAGACACCTTCAGTGCCTGTCAGATTTGCTCTAAGAGGATTGTGCTTATTACACAGTGGTAAGGATTTTATATTCATAAAATTCCTCCAGAGCAAGCAAAATAGAAAGAGGTAGGAAGCAAATGTGCCTCTTTCCTGCCCTGGCATGGGGCTGGGTGAGCAATTAAAGCTCTGCCCTGTGCCAGCCTTCAGCAAGGGACAGGTTGGCTGTGCCTCTTTTAAGGAGAGTTTTTGCCTAGTTTGGGCATATCCAGGGCATGAGGGGCAAAAACCTGGAATTAGAGGAAAATAGGAGAGGGGGAGGATGGTGAGGCTGCAGTTTTGGGGTTTGGGGCTCTCTGTGCCCCTCAGGGCTGGCAGCACCCAGGGCACGGGTGCCTGTTTGCCAGGGGGGTAAGGGGTGTGTGGCAGCTAAATGGGAGGAATGTTTCTGCAATGATCTGGGCATCTGCTTCTCTGCTTGTTTTTTTTTTAATTATTATTATTTTTCTAAGCTCTGATATCTTCTTGCCAAGGCTCTGGGTCTGGGCAGAAGCTCCAGCACCAGCCTGGTGGGCAAGCAGGACTGTGCTCCTGCTCCTTGGTGTAGGGAAGGGAGCAGTTCTCCTTCCTCCCTCTCTGGTTCCATCTCCTCATCCTCCTCTCACTGATCTTTCCTCATCCCCACATTTTCAGTGACCATCTTGACTCTGGTTTGTAGGTTCAGATGCTCAGTTTTTATCCTGACTTCCCATGGTGGGCTCTGGTTGCCAAGAGCTCCAGGAGTGTTTGGTCAAAGCTCTGAGGGACAGGGTGGGATTGTTGGGGTGTCTGTGCAGGACCAGGAGCTGGATTTGATGATCCTTGGGGTCCCTCCCAACTGAGGATATTCCTGATTCCCTGGAAGGTGAGTTGTCCACCTCACAGGTTAGGCAGAAGTTCTCCCTGACATCCTGAGATCCTTCAAAGCAAGGTGCTGTATCTTTACTGCAAATCAAGCCCCTGAACAGGGCCTGAAAAGATGAGAAGCTCTGAGGGTGAGCAGCATTGTCAAACAGGCTGAACATTTCCACTGGAGATCAATGGCAGAGCCTTTGCTGTGTCCCTGTCTCTGATTCCTCCCTCAGAGTTGCACCTCTGTCACTTTGGACAGAGACAAAACCCACCTCTCCCTTTCTCTTGCTTTTATTATTTCAGCCTCAGTCTGTCAACAGCTCAGTGTTAACAGCCTGCATGGGCAGGAGTTTTATTTAACATAATGCCCTTTCCTCATCACCACCGTTTTTCATTTAATCTTTCAAAGTCATAATTATCTAATATTAATGTTCTCATCATTGCAACGTTCCCAGGAAGACAGTGGGGTTTTGTCCACAGAGACAAAGATCTCTGAAATTAATATAATGCTTGTGCAGGATTGATTTCAACCTTATAGTTGCCCTCAGCCGGAGGGACCAATCTGTTTAAAAATCTCTGATACTAATTACCCAAAGAGCCATCACTCAGCTGGGGGACTGAGTGCAATTGTCCTTCAGACGTCACAGACACCTCCAGATCGTTTCACTGTTTTCATGTGCCTTGAAAACATGTGGTGGTTTCACCCCAGGCAGCAGCTCAGCCCCACGGTGGGGTGGGCAGAGGGTGGAGGAGAAGGGAGAAAACTGGTGGGTGAGATAAAGACACTTTAACAGGTGAAATAAGAGCCACTCAAGTGAAGCCAAACAAGGAGTTCACCCCCCACTTCCCACCAGCCATCCCCAGCAGAGCTGGGCTCCATCACTCCCAACATCCCTCATTTCTCCTTCTTCTCCCCAAAATAAGAGGAGAGAAAATTATTGCAGCCAAACCCAGCACAAAACATGGAGATATTTTACATCCAACCAAGAAGGGAAAGGACAGAGTGGCTGTCTGTGGGAACTGAGATAGGCAGAATGGGATCCATTTTTCTGGCACTGAGGTATGTGGCCCATCCCTGGAAGTGTCCAAGACCGGGTTGGACAGGGCTTGGAGCAACCTGGGCTATTGGAAGGTGTTCCTGGCTGTGGCAGGGCCTTGGAGAGGCCTTGGAGCAACCTGGGATCAGTGGAAGGTGTCCCTGTTCATGGCAGGGGGTTTGGAAGGAGCTGAACTCAGGGGTCCTTTGGAAGGAGATGAACTCGGGGGTCCTTTGGAAGGAGATGAACTCGGGGATCCTTTGGAAGGAGATGAACTCAGGGGCCCTTTGGAAGGAGCTGAACTCAGGGGTCCTTTGGAAGGAGCTGAACTCAGGGGTCCTTTGGAAGGAGCTGAACTCGGGGGTCCTTTGGAAGGAGATGAACTCAGGGGCCCTTTGAAGGAGATGAACTCGGGGATCCTTTGGAAAGAGATGAACCAGGGGTCCTTTGGAAGGAGATGAACTCGGGGGTCCCTTCCAACCCAAACCATTCTGTGACTGTTATTTGGGGAAATGGGCACCTTTCTGTTTCCACCTTCCCTCAGAACTCTGATGGGTGACAATAATTAAAGAAACAAGGCTATGGCCTGGGAAGCTTTGGGTGAAGGATGCAGGATGGAGTCCCTTCCTGGTGTGGATGGATCAAGGCCTTAGCTGGGGTCTTGGCTTTGCCTGTCCTGTTCTCCCTGAGCTGGATGTGGGATTATGAGCTGACAGAGGGACACAAACTGGGATAGGGAGGGAGAGAGAAGGAGTTGCCTCCTGGCTAAGCTGAGCTCCAGGCAGACCTTGGTGCCTCCCAGGCTCGCTGTGCCTCTCCAGATGGTGCTCAGCCCACGCTCCAGGTGAGGACACGGTGAGGTGGGGCTGGGAAATGTGAGGCACGACAGGGGCAGGGCTGTGGGGCAGGGCAGGGCTATGGGGCAGGTATGTGGGGCAGGGCTTGGGGCAGGGCAGATCTATGGGGCAGGTCTGTGGGGCAGGGCTTGGGGCAGGGCAGAGCTATGGGGCAGGGCTGTGGGGCAGGGCTGTGGGGCAGGGCAGGGCTATGAGGCAGGGCTTGGGGCAGGGCAGGGCTGTGGGGCAGGGCAGGGCTTGGGGCAGGGCAGGGCTGTGGGGCAGGGCAGGACTTGGGGCAGAGCTTGGGCAGGGCCCCCCAGACCTGCCCTCCCTGCCCTGCAGCACAGTGGGAGCCTGTGGGGCTGCGCAAGACCTGCCTTGGCCACAGAGAACCCCTTTACAGACTCACCTTAGTGGGGATACAACAAAGCCACTCTTTTTTGGCATTGATTCATCAGACACCAAACACTTCCCATAAAACTTCATTGGATACTCCATAAAAATACAGAGTAAGGAGCCTCTCTCCCTTATTTTTCGACTCTGTTCTTTATGTTGATGAAAAATTATTTGCCTGTAGGAAAATACCTTTGTCGAAAAAATATCGACTTCCACATTCCTTCTTGCACATAAAATGTCTCTTCTCTCCCCTCAAGGTTGTGCCTTCTCCAAAGTCAGAGGAGTTTTGTAGGACTAAAGCCAAGGGGAGGGGAGGCCCAAGTGTTGCCTGGGGAGGTGTGGCTGGGGCTGCTCAGGTGCTCTATTTTAGGACTGGGATGTGCAAGTGCTCACCAATGTGCAGCACCAGCCCTGCCATGGACTTCAGGGGTGCTGCTCCTCGTGTTGCTTTGGCTCATTTTCCATCCAGGCAGACCTGAGGTGTTTTTTTTTTGGCTGCTGGAAGGCTCCACACTCAGGATTTATGTGCTCCTGACAGGCTTTGCTGAGTTCCTTTCCAAATGCTGCTGTCAGGATCCTGTGCTGATCATGTGATGCAGCCAAATATCCATCTCCTTGCCATTCCCCAGCACAGCAGGGTCAATAATTAAAGTCTTTTATTCTTCTCCCTGACGTAGCCCAATAGTGGAAGTAATTGGAGGCTCCCACAGGCCACATGGAAGTCTGAAATGGCTGCTGCTTCCATTAATTTCCTTCATGTGTCATCAAGACTTGTGCAGAACGAGCCTAATTAAGCTCAGAGGTTCAGGAAAAGGAAGGAGATGGTTTTTTTTCAGGAATTGACTACCAACAGCACCTTTGTGATAGGTTTGAAGGGGAGAGAGCAGCAGAGAGAGGTGAGAAGTGCTGGACAACTGGAAATGGTTTGCTGAGGACAGGAAGGAAAGAAGCTGAAATCATCAGTGCCTGAAATTCCCATTTTTACTGCAGAAAGGGTGGGAAAGCAGCAGCAAATGTTCCCAGGGCACTGAGTGAGCCCCAGGGCAGTGGGGAGGGCAGAGCTGCTGCTTCCTTGGGGCTGGGCTGGGCTGGGCTGGGCTGGGCTGGGCATGGGCACTTCCCTGCCTGGCACAGGGAGGAGGTTCATGCCCAGCTGCTTCAAGGGTAGAGAGGCCTTGGAGCAACCTGGTCCAGTGGAGAGTGTCCCTGTCATGGCAGGATGAGCTTTCCAAGCCAGGCCATCCTCTGGCAGAGACCAGGAAGGGGATAAAAGGATGTTTGTCTCTTCCAGAATTGCTGCTCTGGTGGTGTTTGGTGCTGTCGTTTGCACAACCAGCCAGCTGTAACCTCTGGGCACAGCCCAGCCTTGCTGGAGCAGCTGTCTGGGAAAAAGCAACCACTGAGGTGTTGCTAAATGCTTTTATTTCCTTCCCCTTGGTTGTCTGGAGATTCTTGTCGACTGCAAGAATGAGGAAAGGGAAAAAAAGTTTAATTTGCACTAAAATAACGTTCAGTATCCGGGTCCCAGTGTATCTCACCAGCACAGATGTTCCTCTGTTGTTCTCCCTCTCTTGAATAACTTTCTGAATTAAATTGGGAATTGGGTGATTCACAACATTTAGAGCCTATTTGGGGAGGAAACGAGCAGGACTTTGCAGGGCTGTGTGGGCTGAATTCACACCTTTGGCGTCACCGTTTCCTTCTGTCCCTCTTTGCAGCCTCTGCTGTGCCTGGACTGCAGCCTCGAGTGGCTGCTGCCAGTCATGCCAGTCCCTGTGCCAGCCTGAGTCCCCATCGCAGACAGACACACAGACAGACAGACAGACAGACACAGCAGTGCTCAATGAATGCCAAAGTTTTGCTTTTCTCTTGCTGCATTTCACTCCATTATTTTGTTTTCTTGCTCTCCACTGGGCACTGTGAGCTGTAGGGCAGAGGCAGAGGAGGGGGAGGAAGGAACTTCCCTGCCCAGGAGAGCAGGGGCAAAGGTTTTGGTGTGAATGAATGTCCCGTGGCAGCGACTGCCAGGAGGGTGGAGGGAGAAGCTCACAAAGAGGAGGAAAGAAGGGGCAAGTGGGTGAGTAATTTCACTCTGGAGACTGAACCAAGAGAAATTCTTCCCATTATAATGAAGGGCATCAAATATGGATTGTCCAGTGTAGAAAAAATATCAGGTTTTTGAGTCTTGACTGTGTGGGTTAAAGGCTGTGGGAATTAGGAACAACCCATCACAAACATGCAGAGAATTCCTTTAATTCTGCTTCAAAGTGGAGTGGAGGAAGGGAGATGTTTCAAACTCTTGGGATTTTCGAAGCAGAATCAGTTTGAAAAGCCATCCCAGGATGGTCCCTCCTGCAGGTCTGGGGAGGAGCTGCTCACTCTGCAGGTGACTTTTTGTAGGTCTCAGCCCATGGCGTGTTGTTTCAGCTAAAAAAGGATTTAACAGATGGGTTCATGAATACATTTAGCCCAGACATGAGAAGGTTTTTATAAGCAGTGATATAACAGGAGCAGATTAAAAAAAAAAACCCACTCTGTTTTTAAGTGGAACTTGGTCAGCTTTCAAAATTGGGCTGGTTTTCTTCACTGTTGATATTTGTGGTTTATCAGGGGATAAATTCCAATTTAAATCATCTCACAAAGAGTATTATTCTAAAACTGCCAAACCAAGACACCTCATCATTGTCAATGTTCTTTTATACCCCCTGGCCCAAATTAGCACAATCTCACAACATGATTTGATTTGGGATGAGTGACATTTTCAAGTGGAGAACAGTCCCATTCAGGTCCTCACTCATTTGATTCCAAATGAATTTTTAGTGGCAGTTTCACCCACTTTGCTTTCTGTGACTACTCTGATTGCAGCTCTGAAATGTGTGTGTTGTCAAAGAGTTTCTCCTGAGAAATGTTGGCCTGAAGCTTGTCAGTTGTGAGTGTCTGGGCAGAGCATTTGGAGCAGCTTTGATTCCTGTCTGTGGTTTCATGGCATGTTTCAAATCCCTGATTGGATGAGCAGAAATCCCAGAGTTGGATCTCCTGTATAAATCTTGACGATTATGGAGCTCAGACTTTGTTTTGCTGTGATACATCTGCTTAAAACAGTGTCAAACACACATTTTCCCAGGCAATTCATTTACTGTGAATCTTTAAAAAATGAGAGAAAAAGGCAAACATGACGAGCCTCTGGACACTTCTTATCTTTAGAGCTTTTATCCACTTTCTTTCATTGCTACATTTCTTTGTTCCATGGACCTGTTGTGCTTAATTGCACTTGAGATCACAAGGGCTGTTTGGCAGCATTTGTCTTACTGTGTACACACAGTTTGGAGCATAAAAGGAGCCTGATCTGGAGAGCACGTTCTGCTCTGCTCATAAATCAAATTGTAAAATTAGATTGAGATCACATATCAGGAAGAAATTCTTTGTACAAGGGTGGGCAGGCCCTGGCACAGGTGCCCAGAGAGGCTGTGGCTGCCCCATCCCTGGGAGTGTCCAAGGCCAGGCTGGGCAGGGCTTGGAGCAGCCTGGGATAGTGGGAGGTGTCCCTGCCCATGGCATGGATGATCTTTGAGGTCTCTTCCAACCCACACCAGTCTGTGATTCCATGAAATCCTATTGCACATTATTCTAGTGGATGTGTTGGTGAATGTCCCCTGATATCCCAAGCTGAGCCATCAAACTCACTCACTGGGTCTTGCTGTTACTCAGCTTGGAAAAGGTGCCTCCCAAACATTTGCTTTTAAAATGTTCTTTAATTTATGATAAGTACTCATTTTTCTGACAGAAAGATGGATGAGGTTCTCTTTCTTCACTGTGATAGGCACTTTTTTCATTCAAGAATGGGATTAGGGATATTCTCCCCTCTGTCACTGTCCCCACTCTCCACTTGATGGGTGCCTGGTGTGGGAGCTGCACCAACCAAGCCCAGAACTGCAGCCAGGGGGGCATTGCCAGGGAACTGAGAGGTCATTCCTTCCACCAACAACTGCCATGGGCAGGGCCAAGTGCCCCTGAAATAAAAGGGAGTCTTGGAGGCAGTTTTGTGGGCTTTGCACCCAGTCTTTGGTGCTCAATGTCCAGCCCAAGGCATTGGTTTGTACCATCCCCTCAGACCTTTCACCCTGAGGGGCTGAGGGTGCCTGTGCTGCCTCTGGACCTCCCCTCTCTGGGCAATCCTAAACCCCTCATCAGTTCTGCCTCACATTCAGGAGTGCCACTGCCTAATTGCACTGCATTTGAAAGGAGTGTTTCCTTTTATCAGCTCTAAATGAATACTCTTTACTGTAATTGGATTCCTGTATTATGAAAAGGAAAACTGGGAGCCTCCAGCCGACCTGCTCTGGGCCATTTATTACCTGACATGCCTCTATCATGTCGCCTTTTATTCGCCTCCTCCCTGAACTAATCTGGTCTTAATATTTTTAATCTCTTCTAATACAGAGGCCTTTGAAATCTTCACATCATTCACAGCCTCAGAGCTGCAGCAGAGCCCCAAAGTCCTGAGCAAGCTGTTAACTTTGACAATGGTGGCAAGCACCTAATGAGCATTCTGGAGTGAGGGGCTGAGTTATTGCAGCTTCCTGGATGGCTCTGATGGCCTGGATGGTCTTTCTGCTACTCTTAGTCCCATACACTAAATCCTATTAATAAGCATCTCCTCGATTGAAATCAATGATGCATTGAATTACCTGACAGAAATGAAGATTTGAGAGTGACCTCTGGCCATGGATCAACCTGCAGTGAGTTACCAGACTTGGAGGTGCTCATGTTTTGGGAATAAATGCCTGTGGATAACTCAGCTCCAGGGCTTTGCTTTCCAAGGCTGATGCCAGCCCAGTGTGTTCCCACAGCTGAGCCTGAAGGTTAAACCTCACCTATCCCCAAACATCTCTGCCTTTGGTGGATGCCTTGATTTCCAAGTAAGAAATCCAACTGTCCCTTCCCTTGCCCTTTCTCTCCCCTTCCCACACCCACAATTCCTCAGTGATAGCAGCAAATGCAGAGATTTATGGCCCTAATTTGCAACTGGGTTTTTTTGGCAGGGATGTTCTTGTCACACTTTCTCCAAACAGCATCCCAAGTGCCCCCTGTCCTCCTCTGCCCAGTGTTGGAGCCCCTCCTGAAATACCCCACCCTTGATGGCCCTTCCAGGCTGGATGAGCCCAGTGCAGGACATTATTCCAAATTTCCCCATTCCCATTGAAGTCAATGGGGTTATATCAAGTTTTTAATGAGATGATTGGTATTGCAGCCTGTCTTCCCAGAGAAAGAACCTCAGAGATCAACCACTGGTCTACCAAAGCAATATATTGACCTCTCACAAAAAGTGGCTCCAGATGATGGAGGGGAGATCAGCAGTGGGTAACTGGGACTGTGTCCTCAGGAGAAACTTCTCCCAAACACACCCCAAAGAGAGGCTGCTCTGAGCACTGGAACACAAGGATTGATATCCCTCAAAAAAAGTAGGAACAAAAGCTGACTCCTGAGTTCTACCCTTTATCTTCAAGTCATTTTTCTTGAGGCTTGGTGCTAATTGTAAAGCATTTAATTGTCTTGTATTTTTATTTGTAATTCATTTTTCCCACTGATCGATGCAGTAATTCAGATAAAAGATGGGGAATCAGATCCTGAGCCACAGGGAATTCATCATCATGCTATTGATTTCTGTGGTATCCTGCTTGGCTTCAGCAAATGAAGCTCTTGCCCATATTATGAAAAAATACAGTGATGCAAAATGGGATGAATGAGAAGAGCAGGAATTACACAGTGGATTTAAGTAAGAGTTGATACATTTCTGTGTGGCCTTTCTGATCCAAAGAGGAACTGTGGCATTGAGCAATCAGCTTTTGGCATCCCCTCAAAAGGCCTCATGGAACAGCAAAGAGAGCCCTCAGGACTATTCATGGCTCTTAATCATCTACCCACGGGCAGAGCTCTCAGTGCAGTGTGTGCCAATGGGACTGTACATGATGTTTGTGTGGTTATTGGGGCCCCAATGGACCACCACGAGCCTGCCCTTATTGCTTTGGTCACTAATTACATGGGAGCTGATTGCATCAATCATCTCCCTGTACATCCAGCTGAGGCCACTTTGTAGCTATTTACATGGGGATGGAGAGAAGAAAAGGCAAACATTTCACTGAGAAAGGCTGTGATTGGTGTGCTGAGCCAGGCTTGGCTCCTGTGCCCTTTCCACCAGTGCCTCCACAGCCCTGGCATGTGCTGGTATTCATCCCCTCTCCAGATCCCTGTCCTGACTCAGAGACCTCGAATCAATGCTTGCACAAGTGCCTGAGATCTGCTCCAGTTTTTCAGGAACTCTGCTGAAATCACAGTCATTTCATGCACAGAACCAAAGGGCATTAATGGCAGGACTTTGACTTTAATGGTGTCACATGTACCCTCCCTCCTGCCCACCCATGTGTGGGCAAGCAAGGCTTTTGTAGAATAGATTTGCAGATACACAGTGAAGAAGTTGATTTTATATTCCCTTTAAACAAGAGGTAGCCAAGAACCAGGTCTTTGTGCTGCCACAGATGGCCAGGAAGGCCTTGGTCATGTCCAGTGTCCTCAGGAGGCTTTGTTTCCTTGGGACAACATAATGTCCTGTTTCCCTGAGCTCTTTAAAGGGTCTTTTCCTTATCAATTTGTGATGTGCTTCAATATAAAGAGTCCATATGCCTGTTGGGCTCTCCAGGTTGTTCTCTCAGCCAGGATTCAGGCACCCACCTCAGTTGTGGAGCTGGAGATGGAAATGTTTTGGATTCCCTTTGGCTCCTGCCCCCCTGGGGCAACCTGGGCTGGTGGGAGCTGTCCCTGCCCATGGAGGGTGGGACTGGATGGGCTTTAAGGTCCCTTTGGCTCCTGCCCCCCTGGGGCAACCTGGGCTGGTGGGAGCTGTCCCTGCCCATGGAGGGTGGGAATGGATGGGCTTTAAGGTCCCTTTGGCTCCTGCTCCCCTGGAGCAACCTGGGCTGGTGGGAGCTGTCCCTGACAATGAGGGAGGGACTGGATGGGCTTTAAGGTCCTTTCCAACCCAAACCAGTCTGTGATTCTAAACTGTGGGAACCAAGTAAAACAGATCCAGGACATGTCAAAAGTTTCTCAAGTCATAGAAATAGCAGGAACTTTGATAGGCAATAAATGACTGTATGAATCTTGCATTTATTATCAGCCACTTGTAAGAACTCGGTGTGGGACTGGCTGGAAACCAGCGTGTGGTGGCCCTTGGGGGCCTGCAGGGATGCAGAGGGGAGTCCTGCAGCCCTGGCTGCCTTCACCTTGACTTTGCTTCTTGTTTCCTCTGTTGTTTGAGTGAATTCAGTGGGGGAGGACTTGGCCCCTCGGGGGGTGGCGTGACGTGCCCTGTGACGCACGAGCCAGGGGCTGTGTGGGATGTGGCAGAGTGGCAGAGGCTGCAGGGCTTGGCCCCAGCAGGGCAGGCACAGGGGCAGGGGGGCAGCAGCCTGTGTGTCCCCAGACTCGAGGTTAACAGCATGATTAAAATATTAGGAAAGCAAGTGTCATGGAAGTGAAATGTTGTGCCCCTGCCAGCACAGATGCCAGAGCAGCTCCCGGGGCTCTGACAGGCTCCTGCAGGGAGCACCGTGCCCAGCTCTGCAGGGGCACTCACTCACCAGGGCAGCAAATGGAGCCTGGCAGCCTCCCTTGCTGCTCCCTCTGCCTGGCTGGGCCCTGCTGTGCTTCACTTGGGCTCTGCCAGGCAGGTCCTGACAGAAGGAGAGTTCTCCAGCCTTGCCCTTGCTGCTCTGCAGGTCTGGCCCCAGGGAAGGCTCAGCTGGCCCTTCTGTGTCACTGCAGAGAGAGGAGGCACCCACAGGCACCACCTGCCAGGGCAAAGCTCTCCTTTCACCAAAAAGCACTGGCTGAAGGGGGAGAGACTTTCTGAATCCTGAAGGACGACCCCAGGACTCAGATCCCCTTCTCCTCTGCTCAGTCTTTATGGATGGGAATGAAATCAGCACTTTCTTAGTTACTGAGTGTCCTTTCCCTGTCACAAGCAGTTAAAGTGTTAAAGCAGCCTTGAAATCTGCAGTGGTCCCCAAAGCACATTCCTGGCTTTGATGAGGCAGGGAATTAAAAAAAAAAAAAGATGAGGAAGGGAGAATCTGAATACAGAGATCTTGGGCCCATTTATACCAGAGTTGATGATGTTGTTATAATGGGATTGCTGTTGTAAATTAGACAATTATCTCCCTTGTAGAGTGGTTTTGTGTAGGAGCTTCAGGTGTAGTTCAATCCCTCTGGTGATGAGAGAGGAATGAGGACTTAGCAGAAGGATGGGTTTTTCCTCAGACAGTTTAAATTAACTGTGCCAGGAGACAGAGAGTGAACACAGACAGCAACGAGGCAAGGGACAAGGACAGTTCATCATGATGGGCCTCAGATGCAGCCCCAGGTAAAGCTGCTGCTTCACTGGTTCCTCTGCAAGGCTGTTTGCAGGACAGCTGTGACAGGAAACAAGGATTGGGCTTTGTGCACATTTGCAGTTGCTTGTCTGGACTATAAGAAAGCTCCAAAAGTGCCACACAAATGATAAAATAATCATCTTAGGGCTTGGCAGCCCCTTGTCTTTGGAAGACACATCAGTAACTCAGCAGCCAAGAGGTAAGGGAGGAGAGGGAATGAGGAAACCAAACCAGCTGCTCCTGTCAGCTTGGCTGGAGGACCAACCTCCCACCACCACTTCTGGTTTCATCTGCAATGGAAATGGCAATGAAAACAAAGATTCTGGGGGGTGGTGGAGCCTGCAGTGATCATCACAAACTCCTTGGAGCCAGCCAGGGTTTATCACCCTCTGCCAGGGCTTCACCAGCACAGGGAACATGAGGAGCAACTTCTTTGTTCCCAAACCCCAGGGCAGGGATTGGCTGGACAGGGGCATGGAGCCCACACAGGGCAGGTGTTGGAGAGCAGGGTGCAGGTGGAGGTGGTGCCAGCTCTTGTGGGAGGGCTGCTGGGCATCAACTGCAGGCAAACCCGGCCCAGATTCACCCCAGCAGCCACCCTGAGCACATACACATGGACTTTGTGTGTACACCCAGAGTTTGGAGGCAGAGGGGGGTCTCCCCATGACCCCAGGCAAGTGGATACCTTGGAATGGAACACTTTGATACAGGAGAGGGAAGGGGTGAGACCAGGAGTGGTGTGGGCACTGAGGAGGGTGACCTTGGCAGGGCAGGGAGAGAAGGGATCCAGGAGGAGAGAGTGGGAAATCAGGATGTTCCTGGAGAGGGAAGAACAGCTAATGAGGGAGCCAAGAAGCACCAGCATTACCAGATCAAAGGGGGGATTGTGCAGCAACAGGGTGGTGAGGAATCAAAGGGGAGATAAAACATGTTAGCAAGACACACGAGGCTTCCTTCAGTTCACACCCACCCCCTGCCTTGTGAGTAAGGCTAAAGAAAGAGAAACAATTACTACAATGTCAGCAAGGGGCTGGGGAGCACGTCCCAGCAAGAATAAATAAATCCCAGGCTAATCTGGCTGGATGTTCAAACACATTCCTGCCCAGATTTAACACACACACAAAGCCCTGTGACAAAAAGAAGGCATTAAAGGAGGATGTGATGAACTGGGGAAGGAAAGAGGGAATTGCCTGGGGATGGAGAGGCTGAGCCCAGCAAAGAGGGAGTGGAGCACCACAGCCCATCCGAGGCAAAGCTGTGGGTGACTCAGGAGGAGATGAACCACACACTCAGTGTCCTGCTCTCCCTGCTCTTAGAAGGAGCCAGGGGAGGTTGCTGGGTGGTGGCACACACACAGCTCTGTGCCAGGGGCATCTCCCCTGGCAGAAATGAAACTTGGCCTGTAAGTTTTTGCTGCTGTTCAAGGACAAGTGAAGTTCTCCTGTTCTCCTGACCAGCTCTCCCTGCTCCTGCACAGTTGGAGTCCAGCCCTTCCCAAATGGCACTGAATTCCCAGCTGTGCCATAACCCTTCAGCCCCTGGGAAAGGTCAGACTCAGGGGGGTGAGGAGACTTCACCAGTCCCCCAGGAGACACTATCAGGTCCTGGAAGAGCATCCAGAGCTCTCTCAGCCCATCAGTGGCTCAGACAATGCCCAGAGCAGGGGCAACTTTCACCTGGCTGAAGCCCTGTGACCACTGCCAGGGATGCAGAGAGGTCTCCAGCCCGGGGAACAGGGGTGGGAACAAAGAGGGTGTAAAAGGCAGAGGAGGCTGCTCTGTTGATTAACCTTCAAAGTTTGTTCTTGAACGTTTCTTGCTGTTATCCAGATGGGCCTCGTTCCAAGTGAATGTTTGTGTAACTCCTGAGGGGCATCAGCAGCTCTAGATCAGCATTTTAATCTTGGTTCAATTCCTGTTTCCTTGTATGGCCTCTGGGGACCATCTCGGAGCTTTTAGAAGAAACAGGAGTGGGAGATTGAAGGAAATGAAGACATGGGCTGGTGGTGCAGACTGGGAGATGCTGACCTCCAAAAACTGGAGCTCTGACAGAAGTTTTCTGGGGCTGCACTGAGACCTGCAGGCTGAGAGCTGCTCTGGGAGCTGCTCTGAGAGCCCTGGGGCCACTGTAGGAACCTGCCTGGCAACCCAAAATGCAGGCACAGCTCTATCTGAGACCAATCCCCCCTGCCAGCTCTGCATTCTGCAGCTCTCAAGAAACAAAACTCCACACCTTCAAAGCAAACCCCAGGTCTCCCCAAATTGGCAGGAAATGACTCACTCCACAAATACAGTCTCAGAATATGAGCACAGGATTCAAGTTTTCATCCAGGTATGGCTGTGGGAGCACTCAATAATCACTTAATTAGGGTTTGGTGGGAAGTGTTTTCAGTATCTCAGGTGCTTTGCTTGCTCTGTGTTTGTCTCAAGACTTCTCAAGTGCACAGAAATGCTGCCAAATGAACCCTGTGGGCTCTGCTAATCAAAGGATGTCCTGGGACAGCCACACTCAGGTCCTGCTCTGCCCACACCATCCACCAAGCAGCAACAGGCTTGGCTTGGTAATCTGGTACAGGTAATTAGACAGGCAATTAGATGATGTACAGGTAATTAGACATCCTACCACTGACTGACAGGCAGCTTGGGCAGCACTTCTTGGGGCTCAACAGGGAAATCAGAACTTCAGGTATGTTTTTCCACTGCCTGAAGAGCAGATTTTCAAGCCAGGGTTTCTCTTTAGTATTTACCCTTAACTAAAGTCTGGCTTTCTTTGGTAATACCCAAAAATCTATTTTTATTTTACACACTACAGGGGAAAGTGGATAGAAAGTGACAGAAGAACAAAACAAATCCAAAAATAAGCCCCTGCCCTTGTTTATGGATCCCTTTGGCTGTGCTGGTCTCCAGTGGCTGACATTCTCTCGTGGGCATAATCATATTGATTACATTAATATTATCCTGCAGGATTAGTTGTGATTCTTGGGGAAACAAAAGCAAAGAAGCTCTGCTGGCCCAGGGGGATCTGAGGAGACACTCTGAGAAATAACCCCCCAGGTCTGTGTTGGTTTGGGGTGTTCCCTGGGGGCAGCAGCTGCTGCAAACACAGACACTGCAAACACTGAGGGCTGTGCAAGGCCACCCCCTGCCCCACCTTTGCTCCCCTCTGCCTTCATCCTCTGGGGATGAATTCCACTGTCCCTGGTGCCCTCCCTGGTGCTGTTGCTCCACCAGGGAATTCTCTAATCAGCACTGGGAGATGCCTCATTAGGAGGGAAGCAGAGCAGCCTTTGCTGAGGCAGGACCCAGGGGGAGATCCTGGATTTTGCTGCTGTTCCTCAGCTCAGCTTTGCTGCTTTCATCAAGGATATTTGGGCTGAATTGACCTGCTGGGCTCCTCTCCTGGATATGAGGAGGTTTCTATTATTAACACCCACTGCCCTGCACACTGAGCTGAGGGACCCCAAAGGCAGTTTGTGCTTTTCCCAACACAGAAAGACTCACAAGACCCAAGATAATAAGCACAGATCAGGCTCCTCTTCCCCATTTAGTGCCTCCCTTTTTGGAGATGTGTCAGACACTGAGCTGATATTTTCAAACACTGGGTTACATGGAGAGGAGTTGTTCAAATTGCCACATAGAGATGCACTAAAAAAGCTTGATCTGTTTGTCTGGTGGGAGTAAATGTTTCCCTTAGCAGGTTCCAAGCAAAACTTAGTCCACTTTTCTCCTCTGTCTTTACAGTGAAGTGAAAGAGATGATTTCATCAGATTTCCTTGATTTTTTTTTTTAACTTTCCTTAAAGCTTCACCTCCATGAATCATGAGTTTATCTTCAAAATCAAGAAGAAAAACTCTCTGGCTCCCCCCTTGCTCTTCCATTAAAAATTCTAAAAGCTGTGTAGCCTTAGAGAACAGCCTTTCTAAAGACATGAAAAAGAATTGCTGATTTATTTATTATTTATAGAGCTCATTATATTTTAACTCCAGGGGGTGGCAAATATAGGAGAGACTCCTTCAAACAACTTGTGGGCCCTCCAGTGCTGCTCCCCATGTTCCTGTGCTGAAAAAGGCAGCAAAGAGAAGCCCAAGCAGCAGAATGAAGACAGGACAGCTGGGGTGGGCAGGGGTTGGGAGCCTTGATGGACTCAGACAGGAGGAGTGATGCCAGTTTGGCCAGGACAGCTGGGAATTGGGGTTCAGGGAGCTGGGGGCACTGGGAGCTGGCACAGGATCAGCCCATGGATGAAGGATTGCAGGGGCAAAGCTTTTCCTCCAGGAGAGTTCTCTGAAACACTGAGAGACTCTGCAGCTTCTCCCCCCTCATCTCTGCTCCATCAAACTCCTCTGGGAAGGAACGTGCCAAGGGGGCTCAGGTGGCAACTGAGCCCTGGCAGCAGGAGCTGAGAGTGGGTGAGAGCCTGAAAAACGGCCTCAGAATCCAATGCTTTGGGAACATTTGGAAATGCACTTGGATTGCTGTTGGTTCTTACCCCCTTGGCTTTGGTCACTGGTCTTGCTGGCAAAGCTCCCTGTGGGTCAGGGAGAGGAAAGGGATGGGCAGGGGGAAACCCAGGGCTGAGCCACGAGTGGGACTCACCAGGGAGAGTGGGATGTGTTCAGAGCAGCAGAGCTTTGGGTATAAATTCCAGCTGTCCCTGGTGCCCTCCCTGGTGCTTCTGTTCCATCAGGGAATTCTCTCATCAGCACTGGGAGATGCCTCTACACCATCTACATCCTTCTCACGCCTCCTTGAGCCTTTGAGCTCCCCTTGTCCCATCTCATGGCCCAGTTCTGACATTCCCCACGTGACACCAGAGGTGTTTCCAAACCTGACAATTAACTCATGCCCCTGAAACTGGTGCTAATGATGCTCAGAGTTGGCCTGTTCATCCCAAAGCTGAGAAGCTGCTCCCACTCCCACTTGCAGGAAAACAAAGTGCAGTTTAAAAGCAGGTGGAGGGAGAAGATGTTTTAAAACTGTGGTGGCTCCATCACTGTGTGTGTCACACCTGGGGAGGGACATGACACTCTTCAGTCTGTTCTCACTCCTCTCTGCTTTCCTCCTGCTGTCCTGCTGAGCCTGCAAGGACAGAGGAACTCACAAATGAAGTCACAGGTTTAAGCCAGGACTCAAATCTTATTTGAAAGGATTGGTTTTCTGTTTCATTTTTCTGTGTGGTGTATTTTTATTAACAAGTCCATTCAATCAGAGCTGTGACTCGTTGTCTCCTGTGCCTGGAAGGATCTTTTCTCCCTGCAATTTGTCAGCTGGATTCCTTCCCAGTCGTGCTCCTGGTTTCCCTCAGCACATTCTCAATGCCCTGTTTTTCATCAAAAGCAGACACTTCCTATTGCTGGGGCACAGGGAGGCCTCAGCCATCATTTTGTCCCAGACATATATATGGGTACACACATCTCTCTCTTTGTTGTTTTCTGTGTCTTCCTTCTGGTCCCAACTTTTAATTGAGTTTGCTGTGACTCCCTGACAACATAAGGCATGAAATTCCAGGTCTCAGGATCCACTCCACAGAACGTTGTCTGTGTGGGCAGTTCCCCAGTGCTGGGGCAGCACTGGCAGCAGGAGGATGCACTGGTGGCTTCATCACCCAACCAGGAAGGACTGGAGGAAAATGGGCCTTCCTCAGAGCCCAGAACAACCCCATTTCTGCCCCATGACACAACCAGGAAGGACTGGGGGAATATGGGCCTTCCTCAGAGCCCAGAAAGGCCCCATTTCTGCCCCAGGACACAACCAGGAAGGACTGGGGGAATATGGGCCTTCCTCAGAGCCCAGAACAACCCCATTTCTGCCCCATGACACACAGAAGGGAAGGGACCACCCTGGCTTTGGGGGCACATCAAAAATGTCATGGGAGAGAATTGGAGCTGGTGTGGAAAATGGAGCTCTTGGGAGTGATGGTTGGAACTGAGCTGGTGTTTGGGGCTGCAGCCCAGGGTGGGGAAGCCCAACCAAGGAGTCTCTGCTGTTCTTCTTTGTGCAACAGGAAGGTTGTTATAAACCACACCCAGAACCAACCCCTTGTTCTCCTGCTCCTAAATCCCCCCAGCCTGTTGCTCAGGCAGGTGCAGTCTCATGTGCTGCTGTGATGATACAAATACAGATCTGAAGATCTTAGAGGAGACCATGGCCCTGCTGGTTGGATCTCCACCCCAACCCTTGAGCCTTCCACTGCTCCCTGGTTTTAGGAGGTGTGTGAGAACAGGGGCCCTCAAAACCTGGCAGTGTTTTGCTGATTGCAGTTCCACATCCAAACTTTGATTAAAGTTTCCCCAAATCCTCCCTGTTAGCATAATTTGGGTGGATTTATTCTGTGTCTCAGCACTATATCTGATTATTTATGGGAGCTAACGGCCGATTACAATTAACTTTGATGAAGTAAAGCTTTCTGGAAGGAGGGAAAATGCCCCCTCCCTTTGCTATAATTTATAAAGCAGGTTAGTTTGTGGGTACAAATAAATGCAACTGGGTCATAAAACATCCTGACTGGAGGCAGTGGGAGAATCAGGTGCAATCAGAACAACTTCAACAGAACTCAGAGAATTGCACAGACTTGATGCAATCTGATCTAGTGCTTTATCTTTAATCTCTTCTTTTCTGCTGATTAGAGATTTACTGGATGGTTGGGGGGGTGCTAATTTATGTAGATTTATGCACACTGATGAGATTTGTGTGTGTGTGGCAATGTCTGCACACCAAGAGGGTGGGGGCAAAGTGTGTCCTTGTCAAAGGTGTCCACAGTGAGTGGAGTCTCTGGAGAAGCTTTGCCTTGGGAAGCAGCTTCCAGCCAAGCTAAAGAGAAACCATCTGAGCCTCAGGAGTGAGACCAACTGGGCCTGAATTCCTTGAATTGGAATAACCCCCTGAGAGCTTTGCTGCTCAAACTGTGGCCAGGGGAGAGGCAGCATCCCCCAATCCTCAAAGCTCCCCTGGCACATTGGGGTGTTTGACCAAGCAGCAACGAGTCTGCCCAGGCTTTCAGCTGCCCCATCCAACCCTCCCAGCCACAGCTGCCTCCTCAGCAGAGGGGTCATTTACCTGCAGAGAGGCCACTTCGTGCCTGCTGCTGCCTGGGGAGGTCAGGGGTGACATCACAGGCATGGCACCCACCTCTTCTATCTGGTGACCAGGGACAGGACCAGGGAATGGCTGGAGCTGAGTCAGGGAGGGTCAGGTTGGATCTCAGGAGAAGGTTCTCCCCCAGAGGGTGGTGGGCACTGACCAGGCTCCTCAGAGCAGTGGGCACAGTCCCAAGGCTGCCAGAGCTCCAGGAGGGTTTGGACAACACTCTCAGGACAGGATGGGATTGTTGGGGTGTCTGTGCAGGGACAGGATTTGGACTCCATGATCCTTGGGGGTCTCTTCCAGCTGAGGATGTTCCATGACTCCAAGTTTGATTTCAGGCTGGAAACTCCCTCTGTACCCTCAGCAGCTCCTTGTGAGAAACAAAGACTCCCATCTCACTTGGCAAAGGGGGCTCCCTGCTGTTGTCTTGTTTCTGCTGCTGACCTGAGGATAAAGATATCACATGGAACATTTTATCAGCTGTAGTAAATGTTCTTTCTTTATTAATTCTATTTGGGATCAATAATTAATGCTGCTGCCTCCTTTACAATTCCCCTCAGAGGGAGAGCAGCGTGAGGAGTGTTGGTGTTTCATGGCTCTGTGTTCCTTGAAGACCAAACAGTCCCAAAGTATATCAGGGCTCTTATACTGTGAAACTCCTTTCCTTGTTTAGGGGTCAGCAAGGCCTCAATCTACCTAAACAAGGTCTATAATTGGGCAGAGAACTCCCAGCACAGAGAAAATGCTGCAAATGCATTGGGCAAAAATCTTTCCATCCCTAACCCATCCCTTGCCCTTCACCCTTAGTCAAAACCAAGTCATCTAACAGAAAAAAAATATACTTTTACTTGTTTCACCTGAGAAGGTACAACAGCAATAAGCCTGACCCTGACACTGGGACAGATTCAGCTGCCAGGAAGGCAGATCCAGTCACTTGGCTTCATGGAGAGGAAGGCTCAGGGTTATTTTAAGGGCTTCTCCAGGCATTTCTCTCTCTGTTCTTTGTCTGGTGCTGGCAGAACCCCCCAGCTCTCTGCTGAGCCCTGGTGGGAGCTGGTGTGGTCCTTGCAGCCCCACCTGCTGGGCTGGGCATGGGCTGGTTTGTGCCCAAGCTGCTCCTAACCCCTGGATCCACGAAGATTGGCCACCACCAGCTCCTGCTCCAGCTGAGGAGCTCCATGCCCAGTGCCCCCCATGGGTCAGTGTCTCTGGGGCTGCACCTCTGCCAGCCCATCCTTTATCCAGCCCTGGAGCAACAGCCACGTCCTGCCTTTGCTTCAGGCTGCACAAAAGCTCATGTAGGACCCTCTTATCCTCTTCCCCCTGGCTTTGTGCCACACAAAGTGGGGGCAGCAGCTCCAGCTCTCCATGTGGGGACAACCCAGGTCCCTACAGAGCCTGTTGAAAACTCCTCCTGCCTCTGCTTGTGATTTGTCTGATGTTTCCACTTGAATCTACAGATTTTGCCAGTGGTGGTGTTTGGTTTGGTGCCCAGTAATTCCTCTTTGGGTTTGTTGCCATTGCCCAGTTCCTGGTTCTGGCAAAATATCTTCAAAGAAAGATCTTTGATCTCGAGTTCAACAGTGAATTCAATGAGAGGGTTGGTCTTTACCCCACATTAGAGCCCTGCCCAGAGGCTCCATGGCATGGACTGTGTTGGCATCCTCAGCTTTGCAAACAGGCTCCTTCTCACTGGAGGATTCAGGTCTCTTTGCTTTGCCTCCTCCTCCTCCAAAGGCATAAATGGGATTCCAGCACAGCCCTGCAGTCAGTCACAGACCCAAAACATGAAAACAATGGAGCTCTCTGCCAGAGGAAGAGAATGTGGAATTCACACTCTAATTAGATGGGGACACTGGGAGCAAATATGTAAATACCAAGACGACTATTGTAAAAGATATTTTTAGTTATTTGTACTGCAGGATTTCTTGATTTGCTGCTGGGACTGGGAGGTTTATCTCTGTGGTCTCTTAGGAAAGGGGAAAAAAATTGCATGCAAATCAAACCAGTGGTTTTGTTTCTCAAATATGCTGAAAAGGGGGAGGGCAGGTACAGCATCACTCAATTATGAGAGGGGAAGGAAAGGTCTCAAAGATGATCAGCAGGCTGATCTCTCTGAACACCCTGCACCTGACATGGACATGGGGGGACTAGTTAATGTCTGAAAGACATGAAATATGAATAGATGCAACCAGGGTGCCCCCAGCCCCACACTGCAGAAAACAAGCAGGGAGACGTGCTGGGGGTTTTGAGTGAGAACTAGAAATGCCTGGGAAGAACAGTTTAATGAGTGCTGCTTGCAGAAAATGGAGCAAGGAATAACAGACAAGAGGGACACGTGTCCATCCTGTGTGCCCAAGGATTTGGGTCCCAGCACTGCGTGTTTGGAGGCACAAACACCCTCAGAATGGCACAGAAATGCTCTGACTCACAGAGCGCAGCCACACAGGCACCTTCTGAGCAGAGACTCCCTTAGAAACGTGCTCAGGGTGACCCAGGATGAGGCTCATCCTGCTCTGACCCATGAGCTGAGGCCAAACAGGCCCTTGGAGTTGCTGCAGGAGGTGTGGGAGCCTCAGCCCAGCTGGGGTCTGGGCATTGCATCAAATTTAAGTGGGACTTGGGGCTTTGAAAGCTGCTGAAATAACAGCCCCGGGCAGGAACTTGTGTTCTGTGGCAGGTAACAGGGTTTGTAACGCCCTGATTGGCAGAAATAAAGGAAACTGGTCTTACTGGTAATGCAATTGCCATTTAAGATCACCAAAACAACCCGTGAAAAAGAAGTTGCCTAGAGGAGAGTCTGGCCTTTGAGTAAAAGCTGAAGGAAATTATTGTGGTACCTCAGGGGAGACTCCAAAGAACTGATTTAAGATGGGTCAGAATAGTTCTTAGCACAAATTGCCCTTTAATTTCTCGGATGCCAAGTGGCCACTCTCAAAGCCCTACATCTCCAAGAGCCTTTCCTCCCATCATCTCTTTTCATCCTCCTTGCCTGAACTCTTAACCCACCTGCTTTAAATAGAAAGCACCTCTCCCTTCTGCTATGAAATACAGACTCAGAGTTATCTTAAAGAGGAGTCAGACTCTTGCACCAAAGGGAATGTCCACATGAGCTCCAGCCCTGTCTTTCCAGCCCACCAGGGATGTGTTTCCAGACAGGAAAAAGCTCAGCAGCTGAACTGCAGCCCTCGAGGAAATTCTGAGTGAAAAGGAAAAGAGGCAAGACAAGAAGAACTGAGCAGAAAACTCGATGTGCCCCATGCCCTCCTTTTCTCTCTGGCCATTAAGAGCCCCTGCCATTGCTTCAGAACCTCCTGACCCTCAGTAGCTGTGGTGTGAGGCACAGGAAGACCTGCTCTGTCCTGCTCCTGTGAGCACTGGCTGGCTGGGGCTGCCCTCTGAGCTCTGCCTGGGATGCAGCTCCTCCTCCTCCTCCTCCTCCTCCTCCTCCTCCTCCTCCACCTCCTCCTCCTCCTTCTCCACCTCCTCCTCCTCCTCCTCCTCCTCCACCTCCTCCTCCTCCTTCTCCTCCTCGGGGCTGCAGCAGCAGCAAAGGGACAGCACTGGGTGCACTGGGAGCCTCGAAGACATTGAGCCATTAAGTGGCACCATGAAGTCTCTGCCCAGTGCTGTGATTTGCCCAGCTGTGTGTGTGTGCATTGGGGTTAACCCCTCTGGCTGGCAGGACAGGGCAGGGCAGGGCTGCTGCTCCTCAGAGAGCTCCTGTGATTCCTGCTGGATATTCAGCTGTCCTGGAGAGGAGCCTCACCCCTGCCTGGGGCTGGGCTCTCCCAAACCTGCCTGGCAGTCAGAAGGGAGGTGCTGAGGGCAGGGACTGTCTTTAGTGGGTGGCAAAAAGGGTCCCCAGATGTGTGGCCATCACATCTGGGCAGGCTGGGACGGGGCAGCTCATGGGCATCACTGTGTGCTGCTCCAGCTGGCACAGGGACTTGCCCTCGCTGTGTTTCAGTCATCTGCCATGAGCACAGAAAGAGAAATTCTTTCTCACCACAAGTGACAGGAGTGTCTTGGGAGCTGAAGAGTCTGGCCCCTTCCTCCCCTTTGCCAAGGCAAGTGTGGAGTAGTTAATGAAATAATTGCTCCTTTAACAAATTACCACTCATTAGCCAAGCAACTGTGACTGTGCTCACTCTAATCTACGAAATGAGAAGATATTCCCCTAAAACCCTCCTAAGAATTGGCATCACTGAGCTGTGGCCATGACTCTCTCAGCATCTGATCCCAGGTGGTGCCCTGTGCTCCTGAGAGCTGTGATGATCTCACCACCCCCCAGCACACAGTCCTGGAGTCCCTTGGCTGCCCCAGGTGGGAACATCCTGGCAGGTCCCTCTGCAGGCTCAGGATTTGGTGCTGCAGAATCAGAGAGGGCCCCCAGGGCTGCTCCTCCAGGCCTGACAGACGAGCTCTGCAGTTTTATTTGTGCCCCAAGAGACCACAGAAAGGTTTGGGGTGGAAGGGACCTTGAAGATCATCTGGCTCCAACCCCTGCCATGGGCTGGGACACCTTCAGAGCTCCAACCAGCCCTGAACAGCTCCAGAGCTGTGATCTCACTCACTATTTCATTACTCTGAGCCAGTTCCTCTGTCCCAGACCTTTTCTTTAATTCTACATGTTTCAGTCAAACTTGCTGCATTAGATGTGATGGAAGTGGAGCATCTAGAGAGGTTCAAAAGGCATTAATAATTTCTCTGGGTAATGAAAACACAAAGTTATCATGTTAGTTATGAAGGGCAAAAGTCCCCTATGCCTTCTGAACATGAGAGTGTGCTGGGATGAAATTTTTGTTCTTGATTATTTCCTCTACTTCCTGTGCAGCTGTTCTTGTAGCAGAAGCAAATGGATTTGGGAATATTCAGTCATTACTTCTCCCTGAAATTATTTTTCTTTAAAGTATATCAAATAATAAGTGTTTCAAAAGGGAAAATTTTCATTTTCTCATACTATTTTTCCCCCCCCAGAAAAATCCATTATTCTGTTTAGGTTCCTCTGCTTCTTTTATCATGTGTGTTACTCCATTGTTCCATCCTTTCCAAAGCATTGCACATAAAATATTAATCTTATTAACCATATTTTGATATTGATGCAGTTTTTCCATGGTGAGTTTATAGATCAATCCCAGGAATGTTGCAGGTGTCCCCAAGCTCTGCCAACACCCTCACTCTGATCAAGAGGTGACCTCTCAGCCTCTGTGATTCTTGTCCCAATAAATGTGCTGCACTGGAGCAAAAGGGTAGAGGAAATCCCTACACCACTCATGTCCTCTGCCTTCCTTGGCCAGGCTGAGGCTTCCAGAAGAGGCTTTTTAGATTAGATATTAGAAAAAAATACCTTCCCTGTGAAGGTGGGCAGGCCCTGGCACAGGGTGCCCAAGAAGCTGTGGCTGCCCCATCCCTGGAAGTGCCCAAGGTTGGACAGGGCAATCTGGGCAGGTGGGAGGTGTCCCTGCCATGGCAGGGGGTGGAAGGAGATGGCATTTAAGGTCCCTTTACCCCAGCCCAGCCCATGGCTCTGTGCTGCCTGCAGGCTCCTCAGCTGGGAGGGAGATGAGCTCTCACCCCATGTTCCCTGCACTAATAACAGCTTGCCTGTGCCAAATGGTTTCCAGTGTGCTGAAATGTCTGCACAACACGTTGCTCTTGGAGTGTTATCATGTGACTGCCCTGTGGAACTCTCTGTCCATGGACCTGAGCAAAGGGACAGTGGATTCAAAATGGGATTAGATCTATCAGAGGACAATAATCCCTTCCTGGCTGGAGGTTGGACCTCAGGGTCCTGCCTGGCCACAAACTGCTTTCCTGACCTTAAGCAGATCTCACTCTCTGCTTCTGTTCCCCGTGGCTGCAAAATGAGGATTCACATTTGCTGTAAGTGCTGGGGAGATAAAGGCACCAGAGGTGCTGATGCTCAGCTGTTCTCCTAATAGGGAGCCACGTCAGGTATGGACTTAACGGGATTTAAAAATACTGAAAGTGGTATTAATTAAGGACATAAGCTAAGTACTAACTGATGGGGTCATGAGGAAATAGCTCTCCCCAAGGGCAGTTTACCCACATCTGTCTCCTGGTGTGTTCCAGGTGGTACTGTCAGATGGGCTCCTGAACCAGCTGGACCTGCTCTGCAGTTCCCTCACACACCACCTTTGTTCTTGCACCTCGTGAGTGATTTCCCCCTGCAAGTTTCCCTTTCCCATTTGCTGTGTGTCAGTGGGGATTGATCACTGCAGAGAGGGATCCATACCCAGCCATGTGGAAACCTGAGACCTGCAACGGGCCTGATGGCACTGAGGCTTTCTACCTTCTTTTAATAAAATGGGAGATTATAAAGGAATATTGTGGCCACCCCAGCCAGCCCAGCCCCATGTGCTGCCAGCCCAGCCCCGTGTGGTGCCAGCCCAGCCAGGGAGCCACTCTCCTTGCCATCTGATGCCTGGGAACTGAGCTGGCTCCAGGGTGGCTTTGAGGACAGGAATCAGCTCCCATTGCTCACAGAACCCAAAGGACTCTGAGCAGTTTTCTCCAGGCTGACACTCAGTAATGGGTTGGAATAAGGAGTTGGATGCCCTCAGTGACAATGCTCAGCCCCAGCAGAGCCAAAACTTGAGTGATGAGAGCAGAGGAGAGGCTGGAATCCCACACACGGTGCTCCTGCTGCGTGGGGAGCCAGGACAGGGGCAGGTGTGACGAGGCAGAGCCAGGCTGCACACCTGGGCACTGCTGTGCCCCCTGCCAGCTCCACACAGGCCCTGCCATGCCTTTGACACTCAGGGCAAGCCAGCTGAGTGTCATGCCAGGAAGAGCTGAGTGGTGTATTTTAATTAGAGTGAGACTAAACGACGTGGGACTCGGAGAGCTTCCCTTTGGCACAACGGCTCAGGGAAATGAAGAGACGAGCATTTTCAATTTAAGGTTTAGTTAGATAATGCCTGTTGGTGCCAGTAGATTACAGAGTGGATATTAAATCCTCCAGGATTTGCAGTGGGGAAGTACTCACAGAATCCATAAGCAGGCAGGAGAGCAGGGCTAGGGAACTATCGTCCCCTGGAGGTCCCGAGCAGGAGGAGAAAATGGGAAGTAAATCTTTTCTTTGAAGGAAGCCCCACGTAAAGAGCACTCACAGGCAGGCTGTGGCCTTTAAAGGTTTCCCTGTTAAGGAGCTTTCTTGCTTCTGACAGCAGCCAAATGGCATGTGAAAAGGTAATGGGGTCTGCCAAGCTGCTGAGCAGGAGAGGCAGGGCTGGACTCCTGAAGGGGATGGAGAAGGGTCTCTCTTCAGCATCCCCCAAAAGCCCCTTCCTTCTGTGAGTGTCCCTGTGAAACCAGGGCAGCTGTGCTGTGGCACAGGAGTTGGAGAGACCCAAAAGAAGTTTACAGGTAACTCTGGTGCTGGGCTGTTTGATCAAACCAGTGTGAGCTGCTGCTGCTGCTGCAGGAGTTGATGAGCAGCTCCTGAGAGCAAAGCAGACCCTTCCTGATGGTTTGGGACAGGCCACCCCAACTTCAGCAAGACTTGGGGACATCTAGGACTGGGCAAGTTCTTCCTAGGGTTAGGCAAAGTCAGACTAACCAGGTTTAGGGTGCCAGGCACAGGTGTCCAACACTGCAGCCCAAGGGAATGGGGTATCACTGCCATAAAGGCATCAGGCTCTGGCAGAGCCAACAAACAGTCTGAGTTTGGCAGAATCTGCTTTAAATCCTCCCTGAAACGCACCCAGAGCCCAGGGCTGAGGATCAGCAATGCCAGCAAAGCTGCTGCCCTTGAGCTGTGCCTGTCTCCTGGTGCTTCCCTCCCTTCTCAGGGAGACAGAAAGTGTTGAAAACTCCTGTTTACAGAACACTGAAGATCCAGTAAAAACAAGAAACAGAAAGGACAAAACGTTTCTCCTTCATTCCTCTCATATATAAGAAGCTTTGCCCATCAGCACGTGGCAACTGTTCCAGGACTAGACAGAGGCTTGCTGGAGGTGTGTAAGATTAGTAGTTTAAAAGCACTAAAATGTGCAAATTAATTACCACAGCTACCCATGCATGTTTTATCTGGCCCAAATGCTGGGCTTTTTTTTCCAGGTTAAGGGAAATATTAACCTCTAAGGGGCTATATCAAGGTCTGTAGCTTGAAGAGCTAAAAGTCTAAAGATCAGACTCTTGGCGATGAAAATTCAGGAGCTCTCACAGTCTTTGATTGAACATCCCAATAGTTTCATTAAGAACACGTCCCTGTATTTTATGCTTGCTAATTAGCAAATTCAAACACTTTATCTCCGTGTTATCTTTGTGCAAGAGAGTGGCAAATTTATGTCATTATAAAATATTACCGAAATTTAAAGGTTCACAAGCAATTAGATTTTGTAATTCTTGTTTATGCCCCTGAAGAATTGTTCATTTTAAAACTTTATAGCTAATATGTACAAAGATAAAGCAGTGGCCCGTGTTGCTCTGGTGACAGAAGTCAAGGAGTGAGCTGAGGGGATTATTAGAGGAGGATATTTTGGAGGTGGTTGCCTTGATTCTGAGCTGGATATTGCAGGGAATTCACACCCCAGGAGAGGGTCTGTGCCCACGTTATTGGCATTTCCCTTGGGCATCGTTCCCGTTTGGAAGCCCAGGGTTATAAACAGGGAGCAGAGCCGAGTACAGGCTGGAGGGCACCGAGGTGACAGTGGGTGCCACCCACTCCTGGGGCAAACGGCGATGGTCGAGGTCACACTCTGGGTGTTCAAGGGACCAATCCCGGCAGCGATGGAGCGCTGACACCTGCCGGCAGGACTGACCCTGAGCTGCCTCCTTCTTAGGGACTGACCCTGGGGCAGCCTCTGAGCCACCTCCTTCCCTGGGACCAGCCCAGAGCCACCTCCTTCAGTGGGACACACCCTGGGACAGATCCAGAGCCACCTCCTTCCCTGGACAGACCCTGGGACAGATCCTGAGCCACCTCCTTCCCTGGGACAGACCCTGGGACAGATCCAGAGCCACCTCCTTCCCTGGGACAGACCCTGGGACAGATCCTGAGCCACCTCCTTCCCTGGGACAGATGCAGAGCCACCTCCTTCCCTGGGACTGACCCTGGGACTGACCCTGAGCCACCTCCTTCCCTGGGATAGTCCATGGGACTGACCCTGAGCCACCTCCTTCCCTGGGACAGATGCAGAGCCACCTTCTTCCCTGGGACTGACCCTGGGACTGACCCTGAGCCACCTCCTTCCCTGGGATAGACCATGGGACTGACCCTGAGCCACCTCCTTCCCTGGGACAGATGCAGAGCCACCTTCTTCCCTGGGACAGACCTCAGGACTGTCCAAGAGCCACCTCCTTCCCTGGGACAGACCCTGGGACAGATCCAGAGCCACCTTCTTCCCTGGGACCAGCCCAGAGCCACCTCCTTCCCTGGACAGATTGTTGAGCCTTGCTGTGACAGCCCAGCTTTGGGGGTCCAAATGCTCTCTGCCCCTCTGCAGCTCTCTGCACCCCTCAGGGGTGTCCCTGGGATGCAGAGCTGATGCCTTGGCCAAGATCCAACCCTCTGTTGTGCCTGAGCAGGGGGAGATGGGCCATGCTGGGCTTCCATCAGGGTGTGCAGTGGTGCTGAGCTCAGCCCATGCTCTCCAGGTTGTGGAGCTCATTGCAGCATGGCTGGAGCTGCTCTGCCTGGATTCCCTGGATTCCCCTGGGGGGTTCCCTGCTCCCTCCCCACACTGCTGACCCTGCTCGCTGCCTCACTGCTCAGGGGATGAGCTCCATCATCATTTCCCAGTGCCACGGAGCCCAGGAGGGCAGGGTGTGCTTGTAACTTCTCTTCTCATGCTTAAATGGTGGAACTGAGATGTTGGCAGCAGTTTCAGGACAGGAAGAAGATTTTTCTTTGATTGCTTTTTAATCACAGTAATAACAGTAATGGAGGCAGTGAGTGGAATTGATGGGGAAGAGCTGAGCTCTCTTCTCTGCTAACTCCCATGTGGGGTAAACAAGAAGGATTTACTGGCTTCTCAAGTGTCTTGGTGATATCCTTGCTCTTCAGGAATGAGTGTTGGCAATGACTGGGGAAAAACTGCTGGTACCCAGTCCCTGGGAGATAAAATCCACCAGGCACCCTCTGGAAAGCTCCTGCCTGGGGTAAATGAATAATCCTTGCCTGCTTCTCTTCTTGTCCCCACAGACTGAGAGGTACAACTGCTCTTTTAAGCAGCTGTCAGGGCCACCTCTACAGGAGTCTGGTCTTGAATCTGCATCTTTAGCAGCCCAAGAGGGTTTTACTTTCTCTCTCAGAGGACCCCAGAGGGCTCAAGTGGGTGCAGGGTCCAACTGGTGCCCAGAACCAACCTCAGTGGGAGATTGGAGTCTGTGCTGGGGCAAAGCAGTGCCCAGCCCAGCATGTGCCCTCACAGCCCCATTTTGGCCACTGCACATGTGACCAAGTGTCCTCCTGCAGTGGGAACTGGAGAGGTTTGACTCTGGCAGGGAAGAGCCACAGGCTGAGGGGCTTCCAGAGCTGCCTTTGCAGGGAAGGGTTTGAGTGGCACCAGAGCCTGGGAACTGCCCCAGCTGGGCACACCTGCAGGGTACTATTCTCAGGGTGTAGTATCAGAGGTGCATCCATCAGCTTTGTCCTTTGAGGATGTGGGAATTTTCTTTGACCTTGACTTAAAATATCCACAAAGCAGTGAAAAAACATCCAGTAGGTGGGAAAATGGGCTCTGCAAAGCCATTGCCACATAAAGAGTACTTTGAAGAGGCTTAACCTCCCTCTCCCAAGCACACAGACACCAAGGACAGGCCTCAGCCTGGTTTGTTTTGGTCAGACATGGAGCTTTGTCCTTTATTTCTGCAGCACAGGGAAGGGCCTCGTTTACATCAGCACAGCCGAGTCCTGGCTGGGGAGGTGAAATTCCTCTTGCTTTGCTGGTCAAGACAAACATGACACAAACAGTTCATGCACAATACACCTCAAGCCTGGCTGGTACATCCCTGGCACTGAGAGGTGTCCCAGGGCTGGGCAGGGGGCTGGGGGGTCCTGGCACCCTCCCAGGCTGATGCAAATGAGGAGCAGCTCCACTCGTTGTGGAAAGTGGTGTGTGCAAGGTCTGGGAGGGTCTGGAGGGGAGGACGGGCAGCAAACAAGCTGTGGGGGCTGCAGGGGTGGGGCAGGACAGGGGACAGCAGGAGGAAAGGGCCATTTGTGTCCCCAGGCTGGTCACTTGTGTGCTGGGCAAGGGCAGTGCCCAGCTGGCACCACACAGCCTTCCTTAGGGCAGGGAGGAAGGGGGGATTCTAAAATCCAAGTTCTGGAGGAGGGATCATGCCCACCATCCATAAAAGGAGGTGGTGGAAGCTTTTCCTGGAAGCCAAGTGATTATTGGAACCTGCTCCCAGGGGAAACAGCGAGACCTGGAGGGGTTGCTCCTGTCACACACATACTCAAACCTTTCACTGCTTTGCCCACCAACTCCATCCCAGTTTCCCTTTCTTCACATCCTGCCCCACCCACACCAGCCCCTGCCCCCTCTGGTCATTAAGGAAAATATGAATTATGAAGTGACATTTCAGGTACTCTGGAGCAACCAACATTCAGCCTCAGGAGTTTTGTAGGAGGTGTTGGATTAAAAAGCAGGATCTTTGCACAGGGATCAGCCAGGAAATAATCCCCAGGGAATGACAGGTGGGACCTCTCTCAGCAAGGTGCTGGAAGCATTTGGGGCAAGAAAAGGTGGGGGAAAGCCATTCCAAAACCTGCTCCCTCCTTGTGTGAGTGCCCTGGCCCTGCCATGGGCTGTCTGCTCCCCCTGACTTGGCACTGAGGGATCCAACCCTGAGCCTGTCCATGGAGAGGGACAGTCACCTCAGTGAGACCACGGTGTGCAGGTTGGGTGCTGATGGGATTCATCTGTCCAGGGGACAAATAAAAATAACTATCCTGAGCAAAAAGCCGTGGTACTAATCCTTATTGCCCACTGCAGAAAAAATACACCAACTACAGTATATAAATCAATTTTGGTTTAGGGGAATTTAAAAAAAAATCACTACAAAACAGAAAAGCACCCAACACCTGTGGCATCTAATCAATCTTGTATTAGGAGGATGGATTTTCTTTTTATTTCTTAATTTGAAAAGGTGGCTGGAGGGGCACTTTAATGGGATGGAAAGACTCTCTGCTCTCCACCAGCAGCTGCCCTTGGGCTGCAGCAGCTCAGGATGGATCCCGTGGTGGCTTTTTGGCAGGTCAGGAGCAGAGCTGAGCTGCTGGGGGACCCTGAGGAAGCCTGGTGGGACCTGCAGGGATCCAGGCAGGTGGCAGAGCTGGGTGTGCCCAGAGAGGGTGGGTGACAGGGTGGAGAGGAGTGGGAAGAGCTCGAGCCTGTCACTGCTCCCAGTGGCTGGCAGGGACCTGTCCATTGTGGGCAGAGCTTTGGGCCCCCCAGCTTGGGAGCTCCCAAACCACAGTGGGGACAAGGGCACAGCTGGTTGGCAGGGGGTGCTACCCAAGCATGCAGGTGCTTCCCAGGAGAGGCAGAGCAGCAGAGGGACCAGGCAGCAGCGAGGAGGGGGCAGCAGAGGGGGGGCATTGTTAAGGCCTGTGGAGCTTTCAAGGCAATTGGGTGATTTGGAAGAGTCCTTGTTTCCTCTAGGAAAGGCTGTTCCCTTCTGCACCTTCCCTCTCCCTGGCAGAGATTAGAGCAGTAAGGTTAATATAGTAGCAGGTACATCCATGAAAATCCGCAGCTGAGTCTTCACTCCAAGTGCTGCTGCTCTCCCCTAATCTTCAGATCAAGGTGCCTCGTTGGAAGTGGCTCCATTGCCTTTGTTGACGTAAAAGGGGCGATAATGTGACTGCAAGGGAGAATTTGGGGATGTGAGTTTGACCTTCCTCCTTGTTCCCGCCTTCACCTCTCCCTCCTGGGCAGCCCAAGCACCCACATCTCAGCCTCCTGCCCTGCCCTTCAGCCCTTCCTCCTGCAGGGCAGCACAGCTGGAGGTGCTGCAGAGATCCAAAGGAAATGGCTTTGCTTTCTGATTTATCCACAGGCTTTGCTGGCCCTCATTCCGTGTCAAATCTCAGCCTGTGACTCATGGCTTGAGGAGAGGTTTGGGGAGAAGAGGAACGTCACCTTTCTTTTTATGCTGCTCTCAGGGTGTTTTAATTGCTCACTAACCTGAGGGCTCAGGGGAGTTTTCACACCTAAAGCTGGCACAGTTATGCAGGTTGGAGGGTGTTTGTTGGTGCTCTCTGGCTGCCAAGCCCAAGCTCTGGTGCACGAAACACTCACCCAGGGGTGTATTTTTCATTTTTGGGAGGGCCCAGCACTCAGTGTTTGTGTCAATTGAGAGACAGATCCCACAGGAATTGCTGCTTTCTGTCCCTCCTGCTCATTTTACTGCAATCCCTGAGTGTGTCTTGTCTCATCAGGACCCACCCCTGAATTTCTTTCTTATCAGCACCACGTGGCAAAGGTGTGTGGTGCAGGTTCCTGTTGGCTCCTGCTGCAAACACAACAGTTCATTCATTGTGACCAGTGCCCTGCCCAAGGCAGGACCTCCAGCCTGGGTGGGAAAACATCCCACCACTGAAGAAGTGACCATGGCAATCAGGAGCTGCTGGGGTTTGTGATGTCCAGTCTGTCTCAGGTTTGATCCACTGCCCAGATCCCACGTGCAGAGTGTGGGACACACCTCCCAGAAACCCTTTTTGTGCAGCACTGGTAAATATGAGGCACAGCAGGAGGATGGGCAGAGCAAACCCAGCCCATCTTGCTGCTCAGTGCCCAACACCTCCTGCTCAATGCTCCTTTTTGTTGAAATTCTTTTCATTTTATGGCTGTAATTTCCAATATAATTAAGATATGGAAGAGGGCCCTTCATTTAAAAGAACTTCCTGGGGTTAAAAAGACATTCCCCCTTAAACTGCACACTCCTTTGTGAAAATTCATATTTACAGACCTTTTAGAATGTATGTTACTTAAATACACATTTAAGACTATTTTAAAAGGTAGATTATTGGCCCAATAGACCATAAATGCTCCTGCAGAGATACTGCAGTCCAGAGCATGAATTTCTATTTTGGTACTTTTAAATGCTTATATTTATCAGCTCAGTTGTTGGGTTTGGGGCTATCTGGTGAATAGAGGTTATAAAAATAAAATGGTCATTACAAATAAGTGCATGAGAAAGGAAGAGAGACAAAAAACCTCTGGTGACTGTGTGGAAGAAGCTACCCAGGTTTCCTCTGTGGGGATTAAGGAGAGGATGGGCCATGGGAGGGACACCTTCCAGGTTACTCCAAGCCCCTTCCAACCTGGCCTTGGACACCTCCAGGGATGGGGCAACCTGTGCCAGGGCCTGCCCACCCCCTGAGTAATGATTTTCTGCCCAATATCCAACCTACACCTACTCTGTCAGTCTGAAGCCATTCCCCCTGTCCTGTCACTGCAGTCCCTGATGCAGAGCCCCTCTCTGCTCCCATGGTGATGATGATGATCTTTCACACAGGCAGTGGTCAGACATGAGACAGAAGGGATTGTCAAATTTCCCTGCAATCCTTAGGCAGCCACTTTCTAACTGCTGTGTATTTCCTCTGCTTTCCTTCAGGGTGGGAATGCTCTCAATTCTTGACCCTCTGCTCCTTACAAGTCTTATTTCCAGGCATCAGTAAATAATCTTTCACAAATGAACAATCAGAAATTAAAAAAAAATGGATTGCATCTGGAGGGGCAGAAGCTTGACAATCTTAATTCAGATCATGCAAGACCTTAATGCAGCACAGTGTGAATGGATGTTAAGGAAAAATAGATTAATTTAGTGCTTCTGTGGCAGTGCATTAACTGTTTGTTAACCTTGAACCTCTGAGATTACAAGACCTAGAATATCACTGTCCTCTCCCTCTTACAATTACCTGGTTGGTGCTAACAGTGTAAAATGAGTGACTTAGAGATGTCTGAGTGATTTCTGACCCCTCATCTTTGATATTGTATTTGCCCACTGGAGGACATAATTAGGAAGATACTTCTGTGTGGTTGTCTTTGGTGTCATTTACACATTGTAGAAGTCACAGACTCCCCAGAGTGTGTGATCACCCTGCAGGGAGGAAAATACTCCAGGCAGCAGCACGTGTGCTGCTGGTATTTGTAAAGCTTATAGACCAAATTTCAGGGCAAAATCTTCCCCAAATGTCACTTTGCAGTATTGATTATCCCTCCAGCCCAGAGCTGTGGAGGAGGGGGATGATCTGCAGCCCTGCTGGGAGCTGTTGCCTTGAGCTGCTGCTTTCCCCTCTCCAAGGGCCCCATCCATCCCTGTGCCAGGCATCCTGTGCCAGGCAGCTCTCCTGCTGGGCAGTGCACCAACCTTCACCCCCAGGGCAGAGTTCTTACCAAAACAGACTGTTTGGTGGATTTCCACGTCTGTGGCGTCACCTTTGCAGACTGATGTCTCACTATGGAAGGGTAAGCTGTGACAACACAAAACAGCCTGTTACACACCTGTCCCTCCCTGCCACCCTGCCCTGGGCAGGGGCAGTGTGAGCAGCAGGGCTGCAAGTGCCACATCGTGCCCATGTTCCCTGGGCAGTGCCAGCATGAGCAGCAAGTGCCACATTGTGCCCATGTCCCCTGGGCAGTTCCAGCATGAGCAGCAAGTGCCACATTGTGCCCATGTCCCCTGGCAGTGTGAGCAGCAGGGCTGCAAGTGCCACATCATTAGTATTGAAGTGCTTAATGATGAAATGCAGCCAGTGCTGGGCAGGGACACCACAGCCAGTGCTGGGAGGGGACACCACAGCCAGTGCTGGGAGGGGACACCACAGTCAGTGCTGGGGGGGACACCACAGTCATTGCTGGGCAGGGACACCACAGCCAGTGCTGGGGGGGGACACCACAGCCAGTGCTGGGCAGGGACACCACAGCCATTGCTGGGCAGGGACACCACAGCCAGAGCTGGGGGGGACACCACAGCCATTGATGGGCAGGGACACCACAGCCATTGATGGGCAGGGACACCACAGCCAGAGCTGGGGGGGACACCACAGCCAGTGCTGGGCAGGGACATCACAGCCAGTGCTGGGAGGGGACACCACAGCCATCAGACAGATGGCTACTCCACCACCCATCAGTTAGGAAAAGGGAGTAAAGAAAGGCTGGCTAATTAAAATGTCTGAGGAATGCAGGGAGGTGGAATGCAATGAGACCAATTAAACTGAGGCCAAATCCCCAACTCAGCATTCTGGCTCTTGCAAAGAGCACTATGGGCTGTTTAATTAGTGCAAAGAGCTGAGGCCTGGGGCTCATGGCAGTACCTCAGGCAGTGTGATGAGCACTAACCCCCTTCTGCCACACCAGCTCTGCTCTGACTCCAAGGGAGCACCAGCCCTGCTGTATCACAACCAGTTCCAGGGCAGCAGACAATGGCCTTTCCCCACCAGCTCCAGCTGCAAATTAATCAGACCTTGGCAGGTTCTGGTGCTCTTGGATTTCACCTTGAACTCATGGAAAGAAGATGGTGAGATGGTGAATGTGGGATTGTGGTTCAGGTGAAGGAGGACAGGCAGCTACTGTATATTTTTTTAAGATTGTGCTCAGTGTCTCTTACTGTGTCAGGAAAACACTGGTGAAGCTGGAGGGGCAGATGGCCATGAACATCATTCCCTGGTACCTTCCTCTCCCTGGTCCCTGTGCCTCTGAGATCATCTAAAATTGATCCCTGCCCATTACAAAATTTAAACCCCCTTCACCTCCTCACTAGATAAAACTTGGTAGCATTTTTAACACCCCTTAATAAACCCCTGTTGCTGTGGGTCAGCAGAGTCGCTCAGGTAAATATGTGCAGGTACCCAAGAGATTGCCAGGCCAAGGTGCAGGATGGCTCTGGGCCCTCTCTGGGGGAGCAGGAAGAGGGTGAAGTGTCTCAGCAGCTGGAAAAGGGGCAGGGGGAAGGGGGAAAGGCTGAATTCCTGGTACCGGTCTTGGTGAAGAGGCTCCCGTCAGACTGTTTGCTGAAGTCACCGGGCGGATTCTGTCCCACCGAGGAGAACTGAAAAGGCAGCTTAGTACCATTGCCTACTGGAAGACAGAAGAGGTGCTGTTATTCCACGGTGTGCCAGGCTGCAGTGGGCAGCCTCAGCATGTCCAAACCCCCCTGTGAAGGGCCTTCAGCTGGCTTGGGGCAGTGGGAGTGAATGGCTTTGTCCCTTTTTGTCAGCTGAGGGGATCTGGGGTGTGAGTGTGAATGACCCCAGTGCTCCAGGCAGGGCAGAGCCTTTCTCTTGGGAGAGCCAGAGTGCAGGTGTGACTGAAGAGCAGCAGCTTCCTCACAGGTCAAGTGCATCTCCAGAGTCAGGAGTAATGACTCTGTCTCTGCCAAAGCTCCTTTGCCTCCAAGCAGTCGAGGTTTTATTCAAAGCCCGCTGAAATTAAAGCAAGGCTTCCCCTCGTGGCCTCCTCGGGGTCAGGCCTGGCTGCCAGGCTGAATCTGAGAGCAGAGAGATGAGAGGGAGACAGCCCTGCCCCTGGCATGGAAAGCAGGAATGGCTTAGGTGTGGCTGTGAGTCACCTGAGCTCCCCCAGGGAGGGTGGCAGTGGAAGGAAGGCTGAGGCTGGACCCTCTGAGCATGGATGAAGCAAAGAAGGAACATAGAGATGAGAAAGAGGAAGAGAGGATTTGGGAAGAAAAGGCATGGCTCCCTGCTGCTGGTTCTCGGGGCTCAAGGCACCCCTCCCCATCATGCTGGTGCTGCACAGACAGTGCATGTCCTCTCAGTCCTGAGAACTTCAGGACTAAGTGAAGGTGTTTGTGGGCTGGAGAGAAGCAGCCCTTGTGCTCCTGGCACTGGCTGGGTATAGTTGAAGTCCACAAAGTGTTTTGGATGTTGGACTGTGGTTGCTCAGGGACCTCAGGACTTTGTGGCTCCTTTGTTTTCCACCTCCTTTCACTGTCTGAGCAGGGAGAACCAGGGTTGCCTTTCCCTCCTGCACACACAGCACTGGGAGCCTGGCCCTGCTGGGTGCAGCCGGTGCTGGTCACCCAGCTGAGAGGGCTCTGGGAGCCAGTGCTGGCCAGGGGAGGGCACAGCTGGGGGCAGCAGGAGGGTGGTTAGTCAGCCAGGAGCTGTGGCACGGGGGTTAGAGCCTCCCACTGCCGCCGGAATTACCCGTACCAAGTGTTTCCTCAGTCGCCTGGAAGGAGGAAAATTCCCATGACCGTGGGTTGAAATTGGCTGCAAAACAAGAGCATCCAGTTCAGCAGTTGGCTCCTGAGGAGCTGCCTCAAAGGCCTGGGCCTGGCATTGCTCTGGGAAACAGTCCCCACCAATTTGGGAGCAGCCCCAGACCAGAAATCGGGGTGCAGGGAGCAGAGGAAAGCCTGGGCTTTGCCCCCTGGATCCTAAGGAATGGTGGACAGACTCCTCATTCCGAGAGCACAGCTCTGCCTGCCACAGAGCTGTCTTGAGCTGCAGGAAATTACCAGCTCAGGTTTGTCTACTCAACAGGACTATTCTGCAGAGGGATCTGCGCACAGAGCTTGGATTTGGAGCTCAGGAGACCCAAGTGGAGGAATATTTCTTGCAGGAGCAGAGGCTGTCTCAGCACTGGGACAGGCACGTGCTCCAGGGCTTCACCAGGACATCACAGGGGTGCTGTTGACCCCCTCTGTGAGACACTGGGCTCCCAGCACAGCAACAAGGAGTGAACCCTGTGAGCTGCTATGCTGCCATCCTGTGGGCTGCTCCTCTGGCTAAGCCCTGTTTCTATTTGCACAGTTCTCTCTCCCTCTCTGTCTGCCTGAGTCCCTTCTAGTCTTCATTCAAAGACTTCCAAAGGCACAAGATGATCTTTCCAACCTCCTCCTGGCTTTGGCCAAACTGTTTGCAGCATCAGGAGAAGAAAGCTTAGTGGGAGAGGACAGAAAGGAGCATCAAGCAGTTGAACAGATTGTTCCTCCAGCTTTTAGGCAGCGTTTGAAACATTTTATGTCTCCCCTCTGCCTCATTATGACACTCACTGCAGGCAAATGTTTTATCATAGAATTATGGAATTATTTGGCTTGGAAGGGACTTTAAAAATCATTTTATTCCAACCCCCTGCCAATGGCAGGGACACCTCCCACCAGCCCAGGGTGCTCCAAGCCCCATCCAGCCTGGCCTTGGACACTTCCAGGGATGGGGCAGCCACAGCTCCTTGGGCACCCAGTGCCAGGGCCTGCTCACCCTCCGAGTAAAGAATTTCTTCCTAATATCTAATCTACACCTCATCTCAGTTTGAAGCCACTTATTATGATTCTCTCTTTAATGACAAGAGCAGTGGAAGTCTCCTTGAATTTAAACAGGGCTTAAAATCTTATAGATTCAGCTCAAATCCCAGCAGTTTCTTAGTTCAGGGCTGCCAGGCGTGGGCAGAGAGCTGAGCAGAAGGGCAAAGGGGAACTGCAGACAAAGGGCTCAGTGTTGGGAGTCAGGTTGTCCCCAGGAAACCCCAACACAGAGCAGGGATGTGCCCTCAGGGCAGTGCCACTGCTAATTGCTGGCATTGCCCTGCCCACCATCGGAGCAGCAGCTGGGAACATCTGGCAAGCCCTGGCAGGGCTGAAATTTGGGTCCTTGGTTTGTGCTACCCTTCCTGGTGCTTTGCTCCTCCTTCCCTGGGCTTTCAGCACTTCCAGCTCCTCACTCTGGGGGTCCTGGTGCTAATTTAGAAATGCCCAAGTGCCATGTGTTGTAAACACTTGTTCACTCTGAGGACTCATCCTGTGCTGCTCATGCCACAACTGGGGCACAGCAAACCACCAGGGCTCTTGTTGTCAGAGCTCAGAAAGGAACTCCAGACTCCTCCTTTTTTTAGGACACATTTCTCACTTCTTCTGTCCTTTTCCTGTAAGGAAAAAGCCTCTTTGCTGGTGAAAGTAAAATCCTAATGCAAGGCAAGCCCAGTGCAGCTTTCACACTTGATAACACAGTGAGATAAGCTCTGGGTGGAGAATAACACTGACTTTAACCCGGTGACACATCTTAAAACTGTATATTCACAAAGTACACTCTTTGACAGAGGTCACTCACTGCAGCTCTTCTGCTTTGCTGCCTTGTTTGAGATGAAAAGGCAAAACCTTCTCTAAGCTCTGTAAGCTGGAGAGAAGACTCAGCAGAAACACGCAGAGGGAGGGATCTTGGAAGTCTGAGGGACAGCAAATTTTGGGGCACTGCATCAACAAAGGCCCTTTCCTGAGCTGTGTTTGGAGGGATCCTGATCACCTTGAGGGTAACATACCTTTGGGATTCAGGAACATGGAAAACCTCTTGAGGTTGTCAGGCTGGTTCCACTCGTAGTTGTTCATCATGAACCGGTGGTCACCTGCAGAGGCAGAGCATGGCATGAGCTGGAGGGGCAGCTCAGTGGCCTGGGGAGGGAGGGGAGGAGGGGGAAGGGGAGAACAGAGTGGAATTACTTCCCCAAGGGCTCCTGGACAAGCTGTTCTGCTCTTTGAAAAAGAGTTCCTCTATTTCTTTAATTGGCTGGGAGCTACAGCAGTGCTGGGGCTGCCCAGAGACTGAAAGAAGTTCCCCTGGCACAGCCCAGCTGCAGCCTTTGGCCTCTCAGGAGATGCATTATCTGCTGAGAACCACAGGGAGACTTGAGGGTTGTGGCATTTTCCTACCAAAATGCTGCAGTGTGGCTAAAACTGCCCCCCCTTGGAAAGCAGCAGTTTGGCCTTGGCTCCCCTTGTGTGTTTAACCTGAGCACAGGACTGGCTTTCAACCCCCTGATCTGCAGCTGCAGGTGTGAAAAGGTCCAGAAAGGCACTGCTGGGGGGGCTCAGTGGGTTGGCTCCTTCAGTCCTCAGAGGAAGATGCTAAAGCTGAGCAGCAAACAGCTCCAGACTCCTGGGCAAGGGTGGCTGGCTCAGATCTCATGGGAAGGGAAGGAAATCTGCTCTTCTGGCAGCTCTCACACAGCCCAGGTTTGGGTTTCTGACACTGATCCACAGGAAATGATGCTTTATCAGTACAGTTGCTCATAAAAATGCTTTCCTTAAAGGCCATAAGCCTGTTGTTCTCTGCAAGGAAGTAAATTTGGTTCACATGTTCAAATAGTTCCATTCTTTGATTCTTAAGTCACTGAACAAACTTTTATTTCACCAACTTATTTCTGTGTTATTTAAACTCCCTGGCTGCTCTCTGATTATTTGTCTCCTTGCTACTCTCCTACCTGTTATGACAACTAAAAGAGAGTGGATTCCCTTTGGAGTCTGCTATTAAGCAGGTTTCAGTCCATGAATACAATATTTCTTCCCAGGAAGGTTTTTACACCAGAACATCAAGCCTGTTGCAGATGAATTTGTTGCAGTGACTCAGGGGGAGTCTGAGTTAATTAAATGCATTAAGTAATTGTGGAGCCATCTCCCTGCAGTCCCTGGCTGCAGAGTGCTGCCCTCTTTCATGTGTAACCATGGCTTGGAGAACGGAGAGCTCTGAAGCTTCTGAGCCTCACCTTAAATCACATCTCCCAACTGAGTGGATCCCACTGCTCTTTTCATTAGGCAGACTCCAAGCTGTGTCCATCAAATCCCTGGCAAAGCCTCTGGAAGTTCCCAGCTCTCTGGCACTGTGCTTAGTTGCCCTGCTCAGAAATGTTTTGGCACTTGAATTCCACAGATTTCAGTTCCCATGAGGGCTGCTGGCACCAGTAACACGGAGGAAACCCCAATTAAAAGGGATCAAGTGATCAAGGAACAGCCACTCTTCATCCTGAGGCATTAGAGCTGAGCATATGCACAGTCTGGTTGGGCTGCACAAATGGCCAAACAAACTGTGTTTGCCTCAGGACTGGCAAAAGGCAGCTCAGCAGATGGAAATTCTGCAAAGCTCCAGGTGAACAAAGAAGGAAGCAAAACGTCCAGAAGGGATTTCTGCACCTGATCTGCTTTGCCATCCCCTTGTATCAAGTTACAGCCGAATTTCTCAGCACGTGGAGTATTAAGAATCTAAGCAGGAAATGTTGCAGGGTCAAATGCTGACAGACAAGTCATGTTCACCTTCTGGTACTCCTATAAGGGCAGGGGGAGTTCTGAAATCTATCTGTGCATCATGAGCACCTTGAGTGTGATCTCTGAGCACCTTGAGTGTGATCTCTGAGCACCTTGAGTGTGACCTCTGAGCACCTTGAGTGTGACCTCTGAGCACCTTGAGTGTGACCTCTGAGCACCTTGAGTGTGACCTCCGAGCACCTTGAGTGTGACCTCTGAGCACCCTGAGTGTGATCTCTGAGCACCTTGAGTGTGATCTCTGAGCACCTTGAGTGTGATCTCTGACTTTCCTGAAAAGTTGGTTTTCTGCTCCAGAAGTACCTGGCCCGTGTAATTCCTGTCTACTGAAGGATGAGAGCACTGGGTGGTGCAGTGTATTAACACAGGAGGAATGTGCAGTGAGTGCTGTGGGTTTGAATGGATGAACAGTGATCTTGCAGATTTGCAGCAGAGTTGGATGAACAGGACTTGGGCTTATTCCTGCATCTCTTTGAGTCACACACTCTCCTGAAGAGCAGGGCACAGTTCAGCCTCACATTACACATCCAGCTCCTTGACCTTTATTGTTCTGGTATCTGGCATTCCTCAATCACTAACAGATTATATCCCACAGCAGCCTGGTGAGAGAACTATTAATTCCCATCCCTGTTATTCTTAGTGCAGGAGGTCATTTCGTGGGATTAAGTAACATGCCCAGGGTCACAAGGGCTGCTTGTGGGAGAGCTGGCAGTGCCCCTTGGCTGCTCAGCCCCATGCAGTTCCCTGTCCTCCTAATCCTGGGTGTGAGCCTGATGCAAGATAAGCCTTTATTCACAGCTAATTGGGAGACACTGAGAGGAAGTGGGTTATAAACTTAGAGGCTTCCTTACAGTGCTGTGATAATGACCATGATCTCTCTATTCACCTGAGGAAGATCACCTTAAACATCACTGAAGGGTGGGGACCACTGGGCCCTACGTGTCCCCTGAGCCCCCTGGATCAGGGCAGGCAGAAACCTCTCCCAAGGGGATCAGAGGGACTTAGGCCAGCTGAGGCTGAAGTTTAACTGCACACCAAAACAGAGACCTTTCTCCTTGGAAATCTGCTCTTCTGGCAGCTCTCACACAGCCCAGGTTTGGTTTTCTGACACTGATCCACAGGAAATCAGAACTTTCCAATGTTGGATTTTCAGTGCCAGCTGCTCACAGGGTATTCCATGTTCCAGCCAGGCCAGCAGCAGCTGGAACAGGCACTTGGAAAACTTCATGTCATGCCAACCCCCTGCACATGCTGACTCTGTACAAACAGGATTCCAAAACTGCCCTCCTGAGGGGCCACATTCACCTCCCTGTCCCTGCCTTCTCCTTCTCCCTGGTGAGCACTGAGGTGCCTCAGTGGATCTGTGGGATCCTCCATGTAGGAACTGTGGTGCTAAACTTGCAAGGGCTTGTTGGGGCCTGGCACGGGGCAGAGAGTCCCTCTGGCCTCTGGCAGGAGGGAAGGGGCACTGGGCATGGCCCCAAGATGAAAGTCTTGCTCTCAAGACCCACACAGGAGGTGGCTGGACCCTTAAATAATGTGAAGCCATAACATCAAACAGCAGCCAGGGAATGAGGGGGTGGTTTGGATGCCTTGGTCCCTTTAAATACTTTAAATTCAGCTGGCTCCATCCCTACATAGGTGTGGCAGGATAGCTGATATTCCAGAAGGAATTCCACCTGCAGGAGGTGTTTCTCCCTCTTTTTCCTACTTTCTTCACTGTACAGAGCACATTGATCACACTTCATGGCTCTGCCTTTGGGGAGGAGGGGAGGAGAAAAGGGACAGTCTGGGCTGGTTTACCATTCTCCATGTGGTTCCTCTCGATGAAGTTGCGGCCAAGGTCTGCCTTGCAGATCTTCTCCACGTGCCTCATGCAGACGTTGAGCAGGTCATCCCTGAGGAGCCCCATGGAGGGGCTCATGCTCTCACCCTCCAGCAGCACACTGTAGGTGGGCAGGGATGGAGGGGGCACGTAGTTCCTCATCAGAGCCCCAAACTCCTGCAGGAAGGGGGGGCAGAGGTTACTGAGGAGCAGGAGAGGTCAGGCCCAGGCTGATGGTGGGCTCCAAGAAGGATGGAGGGGGCAGACAAATGCTCTGTCCATGGGTTGTAGTCATTGCAAAACAACCTGCTGTTGGCATGTCCAAGTTCACTCACAGAATCCCAGACTATTCTGAGTTGGACTCTCCAACTCTCAAGTCAGTGGGAGTGAACCCATGACCTTGGCATTATTACAACCAAGTTTTAACCAACTTCACCTGCCAGAGCAGAGACAGCTTCAAATGCCAAGGCAAGCACCTGGCACAGGTGCACATGGAACTGGAGAAGGTCAGCACATCTTACACTAATGGGATTTTAGGACAAATGCTGAGTTCAGTGGGGAAAGAGGAACTCAAAGGGAGGTGTTGGTTACCTGCAGGAAGAGCACGGAGTCGCTGATCTGGTGGATCTGCTCCCTGTTCTCCTTGTCCTCGCGCAGCAGCTTCACCCTCTCCTCCAGCTCCTCCACGATCTCCTTCACGTTCTCAGAGGCAATCTTCTCCCTCTGGTCCAGGGCAGCCTTCACCTCATCCCTCTGCCTCTCCAGGTCACGGATCAGCTCCTTGAAGTGCTGGTCCACCGTGGCCTTCTCGTTGGTGGTGTAATTCTGAAGGGAAGGGGCAGAGAGAGGAGCGGCAGGAAAGGCACAGGAGAAAGAAAATGTTCAACTGTTCAGGGAGTCCTGTGCTCAGAGAGGGACACAAAGAGGGATATGGCCAAGGATTCTCAGCATTTAGGCTCTGGAGACTCCAGGTATGCAAACCTTGGCACCAGAGAAGCTGTGCCAAGACAAGCAGTAGTTGTTCCTGCCATAATTATGTGCATGTAATCCAAAGGGCACGATGTCTGCCCAACTGTAGGAGCATGTCTTTTATTTCCATTCATAAACTGCACTTTTAGGTGATATTTTAAAAGGCTGTTTAAGCTTCTAAATCGTGGTGCTGGCTCCTCAACAACTGGAACATTGAATTCCTACCATTTCCAAGCATGAAAGGTGCTGAAAGTTTTTACAAACTTGACCTTGAGGTCCCTGTGAAATGTTCCTCAGAAAGGCTGTGGATGTAACTACATTGAGAGTCAAAATTTCTGGGTCAGGTTTCCAATAAAAATAATAATAGTAATAATAATAATAATAAAGCAGATGAAAAGCAGAACTGGTGAGCCAGTGTGTGTGCACCACATGAAAGGGAGAAGAATGGCTTTGTTTGTTAATAATATGCAAATTTTCTGGGGTGTCTCCGAGTAGTGTTTTCACTGCTCTGTTCAGTTAGGGCATCAACCAAAAAAACAAAACCATTGCTGTATTCCAACCCTTACCACAGTGAAAGAATTACAGAGGAGCCTTATATCAGTATGGAAATGAGCTGTTCCACCATGAACAAGGTGTTTGGTGGTGGAAGTGCTGCCTTATCTCTGTTTGGGTTGTCCAGAGCCTTCCTGCAGTTTAGTTTTGTGTGTGGTCTGGTGGGAAGAGGAGCTGCACACCTTTGTTTCCAGATGTGCCTGGCTCTGCAGGCTGGAGAACAGCAGGGACGTGCCTGGGGTGGTTTGGTAACAGGGCTGTGCTGCCTCTCCTTCATCCCCCCCAGGACATGTCGCAAGGGGACTCCAGTAGGAGTTGTTGTTGCCAAGATTTGGCAGGGGTGAGTTTGGGAGAGCCACGGGTAAGGGATGGGTGAGTCAGAGCTGGGCATGGCAGGGGAATGGAGGAAAGGAGGACAGGGCTGGGGGAGAGTGCAAAAGAAGGTGAGCTGAGCATCTCCCACACACCTTGATACGGTCCCTCTCCTTCTGCCACTTGTCCATCTCATCCTCCACCTCGATGATCTTCAGCTGCAGCTGTTCCTTCTGCAGCGAGAGCTCGGCCTGTGGGGAGAGGGGAGAGGAGGGCAGGGAGTCCCATGAGCTGGGCTGAGGGTGGCCCACTCCAAGGCAGCCTGTGCCCCAAGGAGAGGCAGAGCTGGGAGCTGCAGGGTCCTGGCACTGCTGGGATGGAGATCACGTGCTGCCCCTGCACAGCAGCCCAGAGCTGCTGGTTGGGTTGGAGCTCCAGCTCCTCAGCAGAGCAGCAGCACAGGCACCCACCTCCCACCTCAGCTCATCACATGAGAGTCATGAGCTGCAGGGGAAGAGAGAGAGGCTGTTTCCAAACTGCGAGTGCAGGGCAGGCCCAGCCCAGGGTGTGCCTGTGCAGCAGGAACAGTTCTCAGGCAATTACGGAATGACGTTGGGCGAGTGTTGCAACAGGAGGATGATGCCTCGGGCAGGAATTCTGTTTGGACAGGATCGTGGATTAATTTGCTCTGAATTGAGAGCTTTCATGTTGTGATGAAGCAGGGGAATGCTTGGAAAAAAAAGAAAAAGCACAAAAGGGAGGAGGGAGGAGGTGCAGCCAACCTGCTTGGCTTAGCTCAGCAACTTCACCGGGCTTCGTTTGCATTTGGTGCTGCAGAGCAGACACTGCAGGGCAGCTGTGGCACTGCAGCTGATGGTGAGCCCAGGGCTGGCTGGCAGCAGTGCCCTGTGCCCCAGAGCAGACACTGCAGGGCAGCTGTGGCTCTGCAGCTGATGGTGAGCCCAGGGCTGGCTGGCAGCAGTGCCCTGTGCCCCAGAACAGACACTGCAGGGCAGCTGTGGCTCTGCAGCTGATGGTGAGCCCAGGGCTGGCTGGCAGCAGTGCCCTGTGCCCCAGAGCAGACACTGCAGGGCAGCTGTGGCACTGCAGCTGATGGTGAGCCCAGGGCTGGCTGGCAGCAGTGCCCTGTGCCCCAGAACAGACACTGCAGGGCAGCTGTGGCTCTGCAGCTGATGGTGAGCCCAGGGCTGGCTGGCAGCAGTGCCCTGTGCCCCAGAACAGACACTGCTGGGCAGCTGTGGCTCTGCAGCTGATGGTGAGCCCAGGGCTGGCTGGCAGCAGTGCCCTGTGCCACCACCTGCTGCCAGCCCCTCCCTGGGCCCTGCACAGGCACCACGTCCTGCCCAGCACATCATGACAGAGCCTTTGCTGACGCATTTCAAGCAGTTTCTGTGTTTCATGGGGTGCAGCCACAGGCAATGCCTGGGGGACACTCACCCCAGAGCTGCTGAGGAGCTCCAAGAGCCTGTAGAGCTCACCTGGGTCCTGCCACTGGGACGTGTCAGAGAAGTTCTGCAAACCTGCTGCTCCTGTGGGACCTTTGGGCAAATGGTTGTGGCACCCAAAATCATGTTTAGAACAATCAGAGGCGAGGGAGACACAGGGTGGATAAATCCACACAACTAACCCAGCTGTCCATCCAGGAACACACCAGAACAAATCTGGGTCTTTATTGATCATGGTTGCCCTCGGATGAAGAGCAGACAAGGAGCTGCCCACCAGCTCAGACAAGCTCAGCCCACCAGGGCCCCTGTCTTGGTGCCAGTCTCAGCAGAGCTTGAGCTGGAATCAGGCACAGCTGCCTCAGAGAGCCAACCACTCTGGCTGTCCCAATTTAGAAAATCTCTATTTAGAGAGCAGAAACAATCTGAAAGTTGTTTTGTTGCCTTATAAACCACAAGAAAAGGGGAACTATAAAGGGAAATGTTCTCAGAAGAGCCGCATCCTCACACTGTCACTGACCTTGCTGGGAGCTGGGAGAGCACTGGCCCTCCAAATATCAGCCACGCAGCCTGACAACCCTCAGGTGTGAACTGAGTGCTGTCAGGAGCTGAACCTCATCTTGGACAGGGGTCAGGGGACAGATGGAAGGGTTTGTGGTACAGGATCCTCAGGGAACCACACTGGTTTCAAGAGGAAAACATTTGCTCTACTCCTGATCCAAAGCCTCAAGGTGGGAGCTTAATCATAATTTCCACCTTTCCAAGCCAGTGACTTGGAGGAATCCAGGATGTTTTCCACTCTCATGCACTGTGAGATGTCCTCTGCATCAGGACTCTTTGCACAGCAGGAGAATACAATGAGAGAAAAACATTTTAGATCCAATTACCAATGTGAGAAATGACAGTAAAATGCAAGTTGTTTTCTTGAGCCACAGAGCTACGTGCAGGTGGCACTCATTGTTAGCAAAGTAAAAGGCACATCTCCTGAGCAATTATTTCCCCCCTCACCCCTAAATATCAGAAGAATGTCAGTGAAATCAAATAGAGAAGAACTGGAGGGATTTTTTGGAGGAAAGCAGATCTTTCACAGCCACATAGACAGTCCCAAACACGAGGGATTTGAGGAGAAAGATAACAGGGAAAAAACATCAGGTGATGGCTGGAAGGTGGTGATAACAATATGATACTTTTATAGTCCTTTTAATTAAGATGGGTCTCCAAGGAATTTGGGAAACTATTACTTGCTCAAAAGTGCTACTAAGCTTGTTGCAGTTATGACATCCCTTTGCCCAGAAAGACACTGTGGGTGCCTCTGGGATGGGATGGAACAACTATTTAAGAGCAGACCCACACAACAATTTAGAGTGAGATTTATGATTTGCAAATGGAAATTACAGAGATGGCTCCAATAGGCAGAATGCAAATCCCACACTCATGCAGGTCTGGCCTGGGTTAGAACAGCCCTTCTGGTGGCAGGAGGAGACACCAGCACAGACAGCAGCAGGGGCAGGGGAGGTGAAGGCATTGTGGGATCCTACAAAAAGGCAAAAAATACTACCAAAAACCCCCCAAAGCTGATCTTACCATAGAAAAATAGTTAAAAAAAGCTCCAGGGAGACCCTGGAATAGTCCAAGAACTGGTGACATGGGCATAAGGATGCAGAAGGGTGCTCTGGAGAGGGACCACAGCATAAGGGGTCCATTTGCTGATGTTTTCAAGACCCTGTTCAGTCTGGGCCTGGCTGGTTGAGCAGTCCAATATATCACATACTGTATGTTCAGTAGGGTAGTTACAGGTCCAAGGGACTGTCACCTCAACTTCATCCTCTATGAGGAAACTTCTCTTGGAACTTTCGTCCTATTTCTCACATTTTCCAGGGTCAGCAAACCCTGATTCTCTTGCCATGGAGCATCCAGATCAAATCCATTTGATGAGACTTGGGGTTCAGAAGGTCCCAGAGATGGATAATACAAATACCACCCACTGTAGGTGAACCCCTACAGTGCAGAAATAACAGTAACAGTGACAAAGTTTGAGGAAATGTAAGTTTAGACCACTCAGTTTGAGCAGAGCAAGTTGAGAAATGATGGCACTGAGAGTCTCTGAGCTAAGACTGGATCCCTATTAGAGTCTAAGTTAATTAGGCCAGCCAAGAAGCCTAAGTGAAAGTTGAGAGTGTGCACCTAAACATTCCCAAGAGGACCCAGCCCTGGTGCTGTGGAGGACCTGGAGATGTGGCATTATGAGTCCTGCATCATGATGCAACTGGTTTTTGCAAGGCAGCAGTACAAGCATCATCATGCCCTAATGCTCTGGGAACCCAGGCCAGGGAACACCCTGTGTCACCAGCCTGGCAGAGCTGGGCTCATTAATTACCCACAGACCCAGTAATGAAGCTGGAGAGGTGCTGCTCAAACGAGAAGGCTGCAAGTTGTTTGAGATATTAGTCCTGCTGGTTGGACACTTGCACTGTCCCCTCTAAGCAAAGGGAGGGGTTGGGGGGCAAAAAATCTGGAGACTTTGCCCACACCCTGCAAAAATGCCAGGAGGCTCTGCAGGGGCTGAGCCCAGCAAAGGCTCTGCACAGACTGAAGAGAATTCCTTGCTTGCAAACCTGGGGGTTTTCCCTGGATTCTGCCCTCAAGCAGGTGAACAGGCAAATCTACTCACATCACAACTTGCAGCAGGGGGTTTTCCCAGCTTTCCAACCGGGAAGAACATCCTGCAGGTGACTGCACCAGCCCTGGGGAAGGAGCAGCTGTCACAGGCTGTGTCCACCAAGTCACCACGAGTGGTGCAGATCAGGTCTCACAGCCACGTTGCATCAGTGGAATTTGGATATTGTGAATGTGGATATTCCATGTTGCTTCCACGATATTCCATATTGATACACTCCTGTTTGCTCTCTGGTCAGTCAAAGACAGATGGAAATCCCTCTGGATCCATCTCTGTGCATGGTTCACTTCTAAGCCTGGCTCAACATCTGTGAAGTCTCCCCTTTTAAAAGCAGTTTTGTGGGGCCAAGGAACACCCAACTCCATCCTGCACAGCAATTCTGCACCTCAGGTACAAGGTGAACTTTCCTTTAAAGGTAAAGAATTAAATAAAAAAGGAAAAAAAAATTAAAGTGCTGTTCAGCAGAGCTGACCTGCCATGCTGAGCACCAAGGAAGGTGATGGCAGGTTCTGTACAGCCCTGGCACTGGCAGGCACAGGGGAAGTTGTCTCCTTTAGAGAACAGGCCTGTAAAACAGGTTTGGAATGAAGGATCCCCTTTCCAAATGAAGGATGTTGCCTGCAAGGGGGGCTCTGGTTGTGCTGATAAATCAAGCTGGCCACAGGGTTTTATTGGAGTGTACAAGCTGCTGTGGGTAATTCTCACTTCTCAAGGGTGAGGGGTAATTTCTCAGCCTCCCAGACTTTTTCTTGGCAGTTTCTTGTACTGATTCTGGTGCAGGGGTTCCTTCTCCTTTAAATCTGTAGCAGGAAATCAATGCAAAGTGGGTCTGGGGAAGGCATTAAAGGTTTGCTGGGTAAAATACGCAAATAGCACTGGGTGGAAACTCAGAACAAATGTCTCTGTCTGAGTCCTGTGCCTTCCACTTGTGCCAAAGCACACCAGGAAGAGGGGGATGAGTGACTCTCACCCCAGGCTCCTGAGCAGTGGAAGCTGCTGCTGTGCTGTCTGTCTGAGACAGAGATCCCAGGCTCTCTCTCCCCTGCTTGCCAAACGCTCTAACTAGTAGGTGTGTGTGTTCTGGCTTGTTTGCATTCCTCTTCTCTTAAGCTCTGTCTGCACCATGAAGCAAGCAGAGTTTCCTAATTCTCCAGAAGGACCTTTCCCAACACTAAAGCACAGCATCTCTCATCCCTACAGGCCTGGGGCACAGAAATGCTCCTGAAGGAGCCAATCCTGCATTAATTCTGCAGTGCAAAAGGACAGATGGACCTGAGCCACCGGATTCTGTGACAGTTTTGTGCCACCAAATTGCTGAGCCCGAGAGTGACAGTCAGGCTTAATTTTACACCAGTTCTCCTGGAATCTCCTCCAGTTTTGGAGTCACAGAATAGCCAGGGACTGGGGAATCCTTGCACATAAACCAGTTAGTCCTTGCCATCCAACCCTGTGTCTGGGCACAGGGTATTGTGGCCACCAGGCCAGTGGCATAGTGAGCAAATTTGGAGGGAGTAAAACTACCCTGGAGCTGCTTGGAAAACAGAGCAGGGATAGGGATGACCTGCTGAGGGTTTTTTGCTTATCCCTTCCACAAAGGGCATCAGCATCAGCCACACTTGGCCACTTTTCCAATTTGTGGTCTCATTGCAGCTCAGCTGATTTGCAAGGCTTGATAAGAGGAGGTGGTACACACAGAGGGCTGGAAATGCTCAATCCTCTTTGTGGTTCTTGCTAAGGCTCCACCTGTGGTGAATAATTCAGGGCTAGGAATAAACACTTGTAAGCAACAGCTCTTCTGTTAATTGTTTTTGTCTGAGTGAATACTCGCTCAAGTTACAACAGGACCAAACTTGCTGTCAGGAGGAACTTGCACATCTGTGTGATTCTTATTGATAAAGCCCTGAAATCTCCAGGCTCAGCAACAGCAGCATCAGCACAGACAGGGCAGGAGCTGAGGAGTGGCACAAGGCTCTGAGGGGGAAATCAAACACCATTTAAATTGTGGGTAAAGTCCTTGCTGCTCAGCTGGAGGTGCCTCTTTAAAAGCAAGGTGCTGTAGATCCATCCAGCCACGGGAAGAAGCATCTGGTGAATTTGCTTCCTCAGGAAGCAACTGTGAACCTCATTCCAGCAGAAACAGCTCAGAGGACTGGGCCACCCCAGCAGACACCAGACCAGCTCCATGGTAGAACTCTGCCATGTTCAGAGCTGGCAGCAAACCCACAAGAACAAGCAATTATGGAACAAACAGCAGGCTGGCAAGCCCTGCAGGAATTTAAGGAAGGCTGGCTGGGACAGGGAAGGAGCTTTGTCTGGTTTCAGCAAAGCTCCAAGTTGGAGATGATATGGCAAGGACAGACCAAACAGGAAGACAGAGATAAGCTCTACATAAGATGCTATTTCAGCCTTCTGAGATAAATCTTCCCAACTCATTAGAAAGAGTTCAACTGTTCTTCCAGTTAAGGGTAACTGCAGAATTTGTGACAGCAGATACTTGTATTTGCCTGTTCTCCACATCAGGGAACTGGCTTGGGCTGTGCCTAAGAAAAGGAGTTCACAGATCTTTGTGTCCTTCCAGTTTCTGCCACGGAGCCACTGTGTGACTCCAGGCAAACTGGTTTATGTTATCATTTCAGGGGTCTCCTTTCTCTCACCTCTCCTGTCCTGTCTGCTTAGAATAGGCCAGGACATGCTTTTCCTGTGGGGATGTGCAGCACGGAACGTGGTGAAACCCTGATCTCTGCTAGAGCTTGTGGAATAATCATCCACCCACCCAGAAAGCAAACAGCGTGAGGCTTCAGGCAAACAAAGGGCAAAGGCATCTCATTACTGAGCACTGTTCCACATCTCCTTAGATGTCCATCCTCTAAACCTGCTGGAGTAACACTCCAGGGGAAATGAGCATGTTTTGTGCTTGCACCAGGGCTTTTTTCTTCATCTAAGCTTCAAAAGGCTCTTCCCATAGGTGTGACTCAACATTATGGTATCCAAAACAGATAAGTAAAAAACCAGAATCTCACTCTAAGAAGCTGAGCTGGCAATTTTTAATAGTCACCCAGTACCCACCAGTAACTTCAGCAGCCTCTGATCTGACCAGCCTGTTATCTGGAGGTGCTGAACCTGATGCCCACCTTCTGGCTGTGGGTAACACTACACAAACACTGTCAAAACCTGAGAAACCTGAAATTGGTGTGTTGTTTAAAAAAAACCAACAAAACAACAACATGGCTCATGGGGCTTTGATTCAGCTTCTGCTGAAAGTCAGGGGTGCAACCAGAGGTGGAAACCAGGTTCTCCATCCCCCCATCCAGTCTGCAACACAACACCAGCAGTGTGCTGCTGTAACCAGCCATCAGGAGAACAACAACCCCACCACAGCAGCACCCAGGCAACATCACTCTCCACTAAACACTTCCCATCCACCACCAGAGCATCCCGGGATTACACCCAGACATGATCTGAGCAGAGATTGCAGGCTGGGAGCAAAAGCTGTGGTGTGATCTCCAGACCCACAGACCGATGGGAACACGAAATAAAGGCAGCATTAATTACCTCTTTCCCTGCCTTCTCGATCTCCACTGTCACTGTGCTGTGGTTCTTGTGCTCCTGGAACATGCAGAGGTAGCAGATGCACATCTGGTCTGTCTGACAGAACAGCTCCATGGTCTTCCCATGCACAGGGCATTTTCTTGCTTCGAAGTCCCTGATGGGGTCCAGCAGCTGGTGGTCCCGGAAAGCTGCTCCCTCCAGGTGGGGCTTGAGGTGCAGCTCACAGAAGGAAGCCTGGCACACCAGGCACGACTTCACAGCCTTCTGCTTGTTGTCGATGCAGGAGTCACACAGAACGTCCTCGAGCTTCACCCTGGGCCGTGACCCAGCTGCTCTGTCTGCCTTGTTGAAGGGTCTTCGCAGGTCCCCTGTCTCCACCAGAGGCAGAGACGATTTCTTCAGGTCCCCCATCTGCCCCCCAGAGAACAAGGACTTCCTCCCCTCCCCATCACTGGGCAGGAAGCTCTTTTTGGAATCCAAGGAGAAGAGGGACTTCCTGAGGTCGCCTTTCTCTGGGAAGGAGAGGGCAGGTCTCCTCATGTCCCCTATCTGTCCGCTGCCATACTGCATCTTCTTGGAGTCAGCCGAGTCCATGCTGAAGTAGGTTGACCTCTTCTCATCGGATGACTCCACAAACTGAATGATGGGCCTCTTCCAGTCACTCCCAGAGAAGAGGGAGCTCTTGATTTGCCCTGTCTCCAGCGCAGCACCGCCCGTGCCTTTTATAGCTTCTTTCTCACCTCCACCAGGGCTTGTGGTCTTCTTCGCCTCTTCTTCTTTTTTTGGTGTGGTTGGGCTCTTCACGTCCTCCGCCTTGCCGGCGGTGCCGTTGGTCCTCGCTGCACTCCCCGTTTCCATGGTCTGCACAGGGCAAGTGGTTTCTCTGCTCAGTCCTCGCTCCAGCTCCTCTCAGCCCCTCCAAAGCAGGTTCCTCTCTCTGCCTGGGGATGTCTCAGCACGGAGTGGCTGTGGAATGCAGGAAACTTTCTGCCCCAGTGACGCACCTGGAGCTCCTGCCAGGAGGAGCAGAACTCTGAGGCTGTGCTGGGGAGATGGAGGGGGAAAGAGGAGCAGACGGTGAGGGCTCAGGAGCTACAGCTGTGCACTTAATTATACAAGGCAGTCCACACCCAGGAACATTCTTGTCTAACCAGGTTTGGGAGGAAGGGCTGTTTATATACATAGAAATGTCTCCTTAAAAAAAATCATTTTCATTAAGATGTAGCAACCAGTCTGACGGCTTGTTTCAAAAATACTTCTGCTCCCTGGTTGCCAGGAGCTGAGCTTCCCTCCTTGCAGAGATGGGCAGGGGCAGGAAGAGCAGGAGATGCCCACGATGGGTTTGTTAACTGGGTCATCCACACGCACCAGAATAATTAGGGTTGTAATTAACATGAACGCCTAGAATAAAGCATTCCTCAGCTGGGCTCCCCCGAGGGCTCTCTGTGTTCAGCAGGACAGGGAGGGGAAATATGCTAAATACTGGGGTTAAAACACTATTATCTTTATTTTGATTTGCTGTTGGGTTTGTGCAAGGTCCATCCACCTAGACCTGGAAATAACCCAACCATCAGAACAACACAGCTGGCCTGAAGCAAAAATTGGCTCCTCCTGCTCTTCCCCCAGGCCATGCAATGTCCAAACACGACCAGGAGAACAAAACCCCCGTTCTGAGATAAGCTTCAGGTGTATCTCATGCAGCTCTTCCCATGAGTGTCCACTGAGCTCTGACACACCTGCAACACACCTGGAAGAGGAACTATTCTGCAGCTAAATGGCCAAAATATTTCTTGCAAGCAAAAAGAACTGATAAACTTCTAAAACTAGATCTGTCTCCACTAGCTGGATTCCTGGGAAATGTTCACTTGTTGGAATCTCAGAACATTTCGGAAGAAAAAGGCCCTTTATAAGCACTGGTGAACTCCAGCATCTTCAAAAGGAGGAGGTTGATCTTGTATCACATCCCTTCAGAATATACTCTGAATTTCAGTGAGATTTCTCTGAGAATAATGCCCAGGGTGTGAACTGACCATGCCAAGGACTTGTGCTGAATTTCATTTTTACAGAATGCAATGGTGGTGCTGCTGGAGAATGGGATTTTCAGCTGTAATAATTAAATATCCATCATGACACCCTGTTGGAAGTGATGTAAGTAGTGGAGGAAAAGTCCAGGTCTGCAGTTGGCATCTCTTTGTGAGGTGTGGAGGAAAAAGAGATGACCCAGACCAGGAAGAGGATGCATTCTGGATCTGATAGGAAAGGAGAGGCCCAGCAAGTGCCTGGGTTACAGATACATTTCTAAGGGCTTTGTTGTTCAAAAGGAGAGAAAAGAAAGTGATTTTTTCCTTCTGGTACCCTTGGCTCACAGACCCAACCCCTCTTATTGCCTTTGTGTCCTTGTGGCTCTCTGTCTATAAGAAATGCCTCAGTATAGAAGATTTTTTGGATAATAGTTGTTGGGAAAGGCCACACCTTTTGCAGTAATTTCTAATGGATATTTTTTTATTAATGGGGCCACAGTCTTTCATGAATCACAAGTCACTCTCTGGCACAGGAAAGGGCAATGCTACTTTTTAAAAGCCAATTTCATAAAAGAAAAATTTGACTGCCATACATGTATTTCTTTCCCTCTGGCCTTCTGGGCTGAGCTGTTCTTTGTAACATCAACAGTCCCAGAGATCTCCAAGTAATTAAAAATACTGGAGGGTGGAGGCTCCTGTTCTCACGTGTGCAGAGAAGACTCAGCAAAGTTTTTCCAACCAGCACTGAGTACTTAAGGAACAAAAAACATCTCCATGGAGAGGTCTAATGTGGGATAAGGTGGCCTCGGTTTCTCTTGTTTTCCTGGTGCTTTGTTAAGGAATTTTTAGATCTTGATGCAAATCTGGAGTAAATCAGTCTCATGATTTGGGTCAGAAAGGACTTTAAAGACCACCTTGCTCCCACCCCCTGCCATGGGCAGGGACACCTTCCACTGTCCCAGGTTGCTCCGAGCCCTGTCCAGCCTGGCCTGGGACACTTCCAGGGATGGGGCAGCCACAGCTTCTCTGGGCACCTGTGCCAGGGCCTGCCCACCCTCACAGGAAAGGATTTCTTCCATATATCCAACCCAAATTTCCCCTCTGTCAGTTTGACCCCATTCCTCCTTGTCCTGTCATTGCAATCCCTCTCTGCTTTCCCTGTAGCCCCTTCAGACACTGGAAGGGGCTCTGAGGTCTCCACACAACCTCCAGCCTGAACAGCCCCAACTTTCCCAGCCTCTTTCCATAGGGGAGCTGCTCCAGTCCCCCTAAATCAACTTGGTGGCCTCCTCTGGACTTGGCCCAACAGCTGCACATCCTTCTTTGTGCTGGGAGCCCCAGAGCTGTGCCCAGTGCGGCAGGTGGGGTCACACAGACACACGGACACACGGACACACAGACACACAGACAGACACACGGACACACGGACACACGGACACACAGACACACAGACACACGGACACACGGACACACGGACACATGGACACACGGACACACGGACAAACAGACACACGGACACACAGACACACAGACACACAGACACACAGACACACAGACACACAGACACACGGACACACGGACACACGGACACACGGACACACAGACAGACACACGGACACACGGACACACGGACACACAGACACACAGACACACAGACACACGGACACACGGACACACAGACACACAGACACACAGACACACGGACACACGGACACACGGACACACGGACACACAGACAGACACACGGACACACGGACACACGGACACACGGACACACAGACACACACACACACACACACAGACACACGGACACACACACAGACACACACATGGACACACGGACACACGGACACACACACAGACACACACACACACAGACACACGGACACACACACAGACACACAGACACAGACACAGACACAGACACACACACACACACACACAGACACACGGACACACACACAGACACACAGACACACGGACACACGGACACATGGACACACAGACACACACACAGACACACAGAGACACAGACACACACTCGTCTTCCAGGCTCTTTAGAAGCCAAAGTGCAGCCCAGCCTGGCTGTCTCTTTATCTCCCACTTGTGTGACACCCCCTGTGAGGTTTGCTCCGGTTCCCCCATTGCCTGCACAGGACGGGGCTGCTCTCAGTGCCCTGTGAGGGCCCATCACAGCCCTGGCTGTGCCTGTGACTCAGAGCACACACCCACCCTCGGCATCTGCAGGGCCTTTCATCTCCAGAACTCGAAATGCTTTTCAAAGGTTCACAAATTAAACTTGAAAACACCTTTGCAAAATAGGTCTGGGTTGCTAACCCAGGTGGCAGTGAGGGAAACTGAGGCACGTCCTGTGGAGCCAACACATTTTTCAGCAAAATGAGCTTTTTTCCCTCTGAAATTTCTGTGCAGCCTTTTTGGTTTATCATTCTCTTACTATTCTTGATTTTGACCCCTCTAAATCCCCGATTTTAGAAAAATATTGGATATTTAATATCCCATGATGCCACTGTTCTTGTTTGGAACATCATTTTCCCAACTGTACCAGAGATCTTGGGTGTTTTGTTGCTTGTACCAAAGTGTTCTCACCGTGCAATGTGCTGCCCAAAACCCTTCATGGGTTGGTGCCTGGAAAACAAATCTCCCCAGGATGAAAAAGTGAAAATATTGGGTCCATTTCAAAGTAAGTAGAATAGAAACAGTTAAACCAAGCCCGGGGCATTCCTTTAGACAGGCTCCAGAGGAGAATTTCAAACAGCAGCGAGTGATGAAGTCATGGAGAGTCAGGGAGAATTAGCTCAACCAGCCCATGATTCACTGGCCCCAGTTCTCACAACAACTCCAACCAAACTGGGAGCAGGGAGCCTGTCTGCTAATTACTGTGCTCTACCCACTAATCCACTCTGCTTTCACATCCTACATACTTTCAGCCCTTTCTCATTTCTTCCACCTTTCTATAAAATAAGTGCACAGCCCAGAAAATGTGACGCTGAGGTGCAACCAGGCTGTTTGTGCTCCACGAGGGCACAGAGATCCACCTGCCAGCCAGTGGGGCCCCCTGAGCCACGGCCATGCCTTGAGCAGCTCCCAGGGGGGCACCAGTGTCCGGTGACAGTGTCACAGTCCCTTCATTGAGCACGTCCCCACTACTGGTCTGGATGCTCAGGTGTGTGCACGTGCTCTGCAGCACATCCCACCCTCTGCTCCCAAATCCCCTCTCTGGGTGCAGACTGGGACCCCCCAGCAGCCACATCTGCTCTTTCCAAACACATCTGTCTGGAGCAGACACACATTTTTCCAGCTGATTTGGGGACCTCTTCTGAGATGATGCTTTGGTTTGGTGGCTCCTAAAGCTCTTCAGCTCTGCAGCCTCTGTGGGCAGACAGTTCATGAGCTGCTGTGTCTTGTTCATGAAGGGATGGAAGATGTACCAGGAACTGGTTCTGCTGGGAGAATTGGCTCTGGGATCTCTGGGATGAAGGGGAAAGGCCACAGACTGTGCCTTGTGAGGCCCCTTCTCCCATCCCATGAGATCTGGAAAACACTTTCCTGCCTGTGGGGGTGACAGTGTGTGTGGCTCTCTTAAGGTCTGAGGTGACTGATGGTGCATCCTTAAGGACCAGAGAGGCACCTGTAGGATGTGAGATGCCTTGTAACCAGCAGGATCTTTCCATGTGTGTGAGGTGAACTGCTGGCCAATGGTGTGCTGGCATCTTGGATACAGGAGTAGATAAAAGAGAAGGTGTTACTTCAAATCAAGTCCTTTGTCTTAGGTGAGCCTTGTGATCCTCCTGCAACCTGAGCTGTCTCTGCCTCCTCTGACCACCACTAAGCTGATCTACATCACCCCAGGAAAGGGTGTCCCCAATACAGCAGAGCAGGCAGAACGAGTCCAGGCCTTCGTGCTGCTCTCACAGGTATCAGGCTCAGTCAGCAACACGTGCAGGGAGAGCAGTGGGGCTCTCCTGGCAGAGAGAGCACAGGGCAGACAACCACAGTGCTGCAGGGGTGCCTCGAGCAGCCCTGCACATACTCTGAGCTTGGACTTCATGGAATCATAGGATGGTTTGGATTGGAAGGGACCTGAGAACTCATGGACAGGGACACCTTCCACCAGCCCAGGCTGCTCCAAGCCCTGTCCAACCTGGCCTTGAACAACCCCAGGGATGAGGGAGCCACATCTGTGCCAGGAGCTCCCCACCTTCTGGGTAAAAAATTTCTTCCTAAGATTCAATCTAAACCTCCTCTCTTTCAGTTTAGAACAATTGCCCCTTGTCCTGCTATTGTCTGCCCATCTGAAACATCCCTCTCCCTCTTCCCTGTAAGCCCCTTAAGGTGCTGGAAGACCCAGCGAGGTCTCCCTAGAGCAGCCCAATGAGGTCTCCCTGAAGCCTTCTGCCACCCCAGCACACCTTCTCTTCCCCATGCTGAGTTTGGATGAGATAGACTCAATTTATATGGCACAAAGTGAAGCTCAGGTGACAGTATGGACTCACTGCCCCCCTGTGACCATCAGCTGTGTGTCTTGGAGCAGGGGATGGAGGGGAGGAAAACTCACTCAGGAGGATCACACTGGGATGAAGGGAAGGAAAACTGACTCAGGAGGATCACACTGGGATGAAGGGAAGGAAAACTGACTCAGGAGGATCATCCTTGGGGGATGCATTTTCCTGTTTGGGCACACGCTGAACTGAGTTCTGCTCAAGTTCTGCTCAGGGTTTGAACTCCAGATAAAAGGACCTGGATGTTTAGGGTGGTGTGAGCATCCAAATAGCTCCTCCAGAGCACCATGCTGGCCAAAGACAAGCTTTCCAGGGCTTCAGTTAGGCCTGCAGGCTATGAGCTGGACCATGGGGAGTCTTAATTGTTGGACCAGGTTCCAGGAAGGCCATAAAGGGCTGTTGTGTAACACGAACAGGGTGCAGGACGAGGGTGATTCAGGGAGCAGAGAGAGGGTGAGTGGCAGGACCAGCACAGCCACTGCAGGGGATCTGCTGCCTGGCTGGGACCCCTTTGTAGGGGCTGGGCTGAGTCTGCAACTTTGAAAAGGCTGAGGGTGGGAAATGACAGCTCAGCATTAAATTAGTGTGGAGGAGAGGGAGAGGAGTCCCAGCTGAAGAGGGAAGGTTGAGTGAGAGGACAATGGTACTGCCAGATCCAGTGGGGTAAGTTGGGTCATTAGAAACACAGGCTGGAAATTAGAAGAGCATCACAGGAGCAGAGTTCAGGGATGGCCTTTGGAACAGCCTTGGACACCAGAGTATGAACTGGACTCAGGCTGAGCCTGCTACAGTCATCAACACGTTGCATAACTGTGCAGAGGATCCTGCATGCCTTCAATGTGCTTACGAGGCTTGTTGCACCATGTTCACATGGGGTTTAATTAATTAATTAAGCCTGTGTTTCAAGGCTTCTGCCTGTTGCCTGCAGAGGCCAGGAAGGATTCCCCCCAGCCCCCACTTTGATGATTAACTTGGTTTCTGTGTCATTGGTTCTCAGTTTTTGTTTTCTTTTCCACCTCCTTTTCATGCCCTTGGCCCAGGCTGCCATGGGGAAGTTGGGTGGGGCTGCAGCACCTCTCAGGTGCCTGCTCAGCACTAAACACAGCTCCAGAGTTGGGACCAGGAAGGAACAGTCCTTAGCTGGACTGGCAAGGACTGCTGGAGGTTCCCTACCATGGGCTGTGGGATGGCATATCCTCTTTGGGAACGTGGGCACTGGCAGTTTTCAGCCTCACTAACTGTGCAGGTGGGATTTCATGGGTGGGTCCACGTGCAGACTTGGCAGATTGTGATTCTCCTCTGCTTCAGCTTGTTTCTAATCTCCTGAAGTGCTCTGGGTTCCTTGGGAACAAAACAAGCTGCAACAGAGATATTACTTATGTGAAATGGATAGTTTATATAATCTTATGGTTTGGGGGCTGTAGAGGCAGAATAAAACATTCCATTTTATTTATGTTTTATTTATTCTGCAGCTGGCAGAACTGAATGTATTGATATCTGGATAGTGCAACACATTGTCCTCCTTCCCCCCAAAGGTTTGGCCCTGAGGTGCAGGTTCCAACAACAGCCTCGAGCCCCCAGATCTCTGTGTACTCTCCTTGAGGGTGCTCTGTTTTCCCTGGTGCTTGGAAATGATAACTTTTAGCATCATTTCAGCTGTCCCCAGAAGAAGGAATTCCTTTGTTAGTTCTAGTTCTCCATGGTTTGTATCTCAGGAAAGAATTCTCTACACTGAACTCTCCAAAGCAGGGGAATGCCATCTCCATCTTGTGCCTCAGGAATCTACAACCTGCCAAAGCTGGAGAAGATTGGGCTCTCAGAAAACCAGAGACTGGAAAGCCCCAACCAGAGACCTTTTTGTCCCTGTCCCTTTGCTTGAAAACTTGATTTCCCCTCTAGAGCTCATTTTACTGGTCTGTGAGATACAGTCCCAGCAGCTGAGCCACTGAGGAGGTTTCTGAGCACAGGGACAGTTTTGCTCCCTCTGAAGAGTTGTGCTGACTAAGATTTTCATGCTGGGGTCCTAGACTGGGGGAGAAGGAGTGAAGGTACCACTTGGTCATGGGAGAGACTTGGTAAATCAGGCTTGATAGGCAGGAGTTGTGTGCTAATGGAGCTGCAGGAAGCTCTGCATGATGGGTGGTAAGAGGTCCTTGGAAGGAACATCTCTACTTGCTCCTTGGTGTCTTTCTAAAGGTCCTCCCTTCTCTGTGGTCCTGTGGTTCCCTGACTTCCCTCTCCAAGCCTCTGTGCCCTCCCAGGGCAGCAGCATTCCCACCTTCCCTCTCAGTGCAGCCTTCCAAAGATCCAGGTCACTGCTGAGCTCTGGGATTAGAGCAAATGGAGCTGATGGTTTGTGTGTGACTCAGTGCCTGGAGAGCAAGGGGGGAAACACAGGTGGATAAAGAGGAGCAGAATAAGGACAGGCAGGGAAAGAAGAAAAAGGACAGAGCTATTAATAGACTCCCTAACACATGAAATCCTCTGAAATCCTCTGTATTTGGCAATATCAAGCCAAGCTTCCCTCCAGGCACTGGTCTGGCAAGGGGAGAAGAAAACTGTGCATGGAGAAACACTCCTTGCCCTGTGCAGGACCTGTGGCTTGTCCCTCCCAAGGCATCCAGGGTCACCAAGCAGCCCAGCAGGGAGGAAGGGCAGGACAGGGCAACTGGTGCCCTGAGAGAGCACTGCAGGTGGGCAGAGAGCACTGCAGGTGAGGCTGAGGAGGGGGCAGGTCCTTCCTCCCCCTCCACTGTGCTGGCTCATGGTCCAGGGATGATGGCAAGGTCATGGGTTTGTGGTATCAGCTCTGGCCCTGCTCAGTGTCTTCACTGCTGAGGGCAAATGTTTCTTCACCTCTTGCTAAAGCCTCAGAGTCTCCAGTTGGATCTCAGGAGCTCTCCAGTTGGATCTCAGGAGCTCTCCAGTTGGATCTCAGGCTCCTGGGACAGGTCAGAGGGCTGGGGAGGCATCACCCACCCAGGGCAGCAGGGCTGAGCATCCCATGGGTGTGGAGAACCCCAGCAGCCAAGATCCAGCTTCCCATGGCTTTGCCCTGCTCAGGGACCTCCAGGAGAGGCTTTGGCCCAGCTTTGTCCTGCCAGGGGCCAGCTGAGCACCTGGGCAGCTGCAGGGAGGCTGTGGGGAGGCCGTGGGTGGGCTCCCTGTCATTGCTGGGTTCCTGGAAATCAGGAGTGGGAGGGGGAAGCCTGAGGAATGAGGCCACCACACACAGCAGATGGCTGTGAGCTCAGCCCTTGTGTGTGGCTGTTCAGAGGAATTCTCATCCTGAAAAGCCCCTGGGAAGTTAAATGGGAAAACATGTTGGAACAAGGGTGCTTATTCACCCTGTGACTGAACAAGACAAATATCCAGCCCCTGTGTGAGAGTGTGAGTGTGCATGTGTGTCTCTTGATTTACTCCCCTCTCCCCTTCCACTGTAAATACAGAATGAAAAAAATAGGACAGCAAAAGAAATATGAGACAGAGGTGAAGAAGGAGAGACTGAGAGGGAAAATAGTGGGAAAAGAAGGGAGAAAGAGGGAGAAAAAGCAGAACAATTCTGAGATAAATATAAAATGTAGATAAGGGAGTGAATCTGGAGCCTGAGCCTCCCTTACTCAGGGCAACAAATTCAGGATAACGTGAGAAGCCGAGGCAGGTTGAGGGTCAGGACAGACCTGGGGGAAGGTTGGAGCATCCCCCACTCTTACTCAGCAGGAGCAGCACTGAATGCCTTGCCTGGGCTTGCCTGGCCTTGGTCAGCATTATCCCTCTGCAGCCCAATCCCACCCCCTGGGTTCAGGGTGGTGGCAACTGCCTGGGAAAAACAACCATGTCATGCCATGCCCTTTGCAGGTGGAAACAGCAGGCTCAGCAGGGAGGGCCAGCAGGGTGGCAAGGAGGGCCAGCAGGGTGGCAGGGAGGGCCAGCAGGGTGGCAGGAAGGGCCAGCAGGGTGGCAAGGAGGGCCAGCAGGGTGGCAGGGAGGGCCAGCAGGGTGGCAAGGAGGGCCAGCAGGGTGGCAGGGAGGGCCAGCAGGGTGGCAGGAAGGGCCAGCAGGGTGGCAGGGAGGGCCAGCAGGGCTGCAAGGAGGGCCAGCAGGGTGGCAGGGAGGGCCAGCAGGGTGGCAGGGAGGGCCAGCAGGGCCACAGGGAGGGCCAGCAGGGTGGCAGGGAGGGCCAGCAGGGTGGCAGGGAGGGCCAGCAGGGCCAGCAGGGAGGGCCAGCAGGGTGGCAGGGAGGGCCAGCAGGGTGGCAAGGAGGGCCAGCAGGGTGGCAGGGAGGGCCAGCAGGGTGGCAGAAAGGGCCAGCAGGGTGGCAGGAAGGGCCAGCAGGGTGGCAGGGAGGGCCAGCAGGGCTGCAAGGAGGGCCAGCAGGGTGGCAAGGAGGGCCAGCAGGGTGGCAGGAAGGGCCAGCAGGGTGGCAGGGAGGGCCAGCAGGGTGGCAAGGAGGGCCAGCAGGGTGGCAGGAAAGGCCAGCAGGGTGGCAGGGAGGGCCAGCAGGGTGGCAGGAAGGGCCAGCAGGGTGGCAGGAAGGGCCAGCAGGGTGGCAAGGAGGACCAGCAGGGCTGCTCTCTGCAGGCACAGAGGGTGCTGGCTGAGGGCATCCAGGTGGGATGGGACCAGGCAGTCCTTGACACAGCTTCTCCTCCCAGGTCCCTCATCTGCTGCTCTCAGGCCCTCTCGGTGTCTGAGCCTTGGGAAGGGATCTGCAATCCCACAGGAGCGTGTGGACACCAGCCCTGGCTTGCAGAGATGGGAGTGAATTTGGCATGCAAGGAAAGCAGTGTCTATGGAAAATGTCAGCTGTTTGCCTTGGAAAGTGTGTGGGGACAGGCAGGGCACAGCAGCTCTTACGTCAGTGGCACTGAGCTCATGGTCCTGCAGCACCTGTTTGGATCTTCTCCCAAGCCCCACTGGGGAATGGCAGAGCTCAGCCCTCACCTCTGAGAAAGCTCCCCCAGCTCTGCCCGAGCTCCTGCCTCTCTCCAGATGCATCTGGACAGCCCAGAGGATCAGCTGCCCCCCAGATCCCCACCCTGTGACCAGCCTTCACCATCCTGCCAACTGCACTGGGGGCTCTTGGTTTCATTTCTGTGTGGGCTGGGGGCAGAAAAAGCTTTTCCCTGCTCCCCACCCACCAAAACAAACCACTGAGGGGTTTTGCAGCTCAAGGAACCCCCATAGCAGGACTTAACTCAAAGTCAGGGGAGAGAATGAGCTTCCTGGTGGCACAGGTATTCCCATCTGCTGCATCCTTGCCTGTCCATGGCCCCTCAGGAAGGGTTTTCCATGTCCAGCTCTCCTCTGGACTTGGTGGCAGCTCTGCCACTGTAGCAGCAGCCCTGTGGGGTGAGTTAAGTGCCCATATTGAGGTGCAGGGGAGCAGGGCAAGGGGCACGTCCTGAGGCCAGACATCTCCACCCTCCCTGTGTGCCTGGCAGCACTGCCACCCTCCCTGCCTGCTGGCCCTGCAGCACAGGGTGGCCTGGCAGGTTGGGGAACTCCTTTGCAGCTGCATGTGAGCTTTGGGAAGCGCCCCAAGGCTGCTGCATTCCTGCCTCCCACCTCGCTGCCTCCTGGCACAGCCTGTGCCCCAGCAGCGAGGCCTCCCTGGAGGTGGGGTGGTTGGGAAAGAGGGTAAAATCCTGGGGTGGATTCCCAGGCAGCTCTGAGCTGGGCAGGAGTGCCAGGGCATGCAGGAGGGATGCTGATGGCTGGGCATGGGCAGGGAGACCCTGGAGCATGGGCAGCAGTGCCAGGGCACGCAGGAGGGATGCTGATGGCTGGGCATGGGCAGGGAGACCCTGGAGCATGGGCAGGGAGCCCCTGGAGCATGGGCAGCAGTGCCAGGGCATGCAGGAGGGATGCTGATGGCTGGGCATGGGCAGGGAGCCCCTGGAGTGTGGGCAGCAGTGCCAGGGCATGCAGGAGGGATGCTGATGGCTGGGCATGGGCAGGGAGCCCCTGGAGCGTGGGCAGCAGTGCCAGGGCATGCAGGAGGGATGCTGATGGCTGGGCACAGGCAGGGAGCACCTGGAACATGGGCAGGGAGCACCTGGATCATGGGCAGCAGTGCCAGGGCGTGCAGGAGGGATGCTGATGGCTGGGCAGGGAGCACCTGGATCATGGGCAGCAGTGCCAGGGCATGCAGGAGGGATGCTGATGGCAGTACAGGGAGCCCCTGGAGCATGGGCAGCAGTGCCAGGGTATGCAGGAGGGATGCTGCTGGCTAGGCACAGGCAGGGAGCACCCAGAGCATGGGCAGCACAGGAGCTGCTGCTCCGCCGGGATCCAGGCACGCTCCCCTCGCTGGCCTTCATTACACTAATTGCATGGAAGTGCAAGTCTCCATCGAGTCCCAGCACAGCCTAATACAGCGTCCTGGGGCTGGCTGGCACCCAGGGAGGGAGCCAAGGGGTGAAGGAAGGTTGGTGAGGAAGCTGCAGCTCCCTCCTGGGGCAGGGAAGGGCATGCTCAGCTTTGCTTCAATCCTCTGTACCCTCTGTGATCCTGCCCTCTTGCGTGAGCTCCCCGTGCCAGGGGGACACTCTGCCACCCAGGGCCACCTCTGCCATGGCAAGACAGGAGGGGCAGCAGGGGAGATGCAGGGGGGAGATGAGGATGGAGAGCTGTGCCCAGCAGACGGGGTGTGGTGGGGCAGGGCACCCCGCATGGTTTGCCAGCCACTAGATGTCCTCCGTGGCCCACACACAAGTGTCAGGGGCCCCAAAAACCTGGGCATGTTGGAAAATGCCTCCAGGACAGAGCCCTCCACCTGCCTGTGCCAGCTCAGGGTGGAGAGGGTGCCCGGGGCTGAGCAGAGCTGGGGGGTGCCACCTCCATCCCACATCTTTGGTGCTGAGGTGGATGTCTGGACCTGCCCAGAGCTGCATCCCAGGGGTTGGCTCCATCCCTGGTGTCCCTGGGAGGAAAGGCCTTCCCTGTGCCCACAGTGAGAAAGGGCAGTGGGGGCAGAGGACAGGACTGGAGCTTTACTGGGTACAATATTCCTGCCTTTGCAGTGCCTTGCCAAAGGTAAATCCACTGCCACTGCAGCCCAGCCCTGGGGAGCAGGAGAGCTGCTGAAGCAGCCCCAGAGCAGGGCAGGAGCCTGTGCTGGGGCAGCTGTGCCTGTGCTGCTCCCCTGGCCATGCCTGCCCTGCAGCTCCCTGGCAGGGACTGCGCCTTCAGCATCGATTGGCAGCAGCTCCCTGAGGGGTTAACAGCTCCTCTTCCCCTCCTCCTCCCTGCTGGAATGCCCCAGATTCTGGGAAGGGATCATTGGGTTTACAGCATGGAAAACACCCCAGATTCCATCCCAGGAGAAAAAAAACCATGATCCTGGAAATCCCAGCTCTTCCAGTGCTGTGTCTCTGACCTGGAAAGACCTTCTCCTGAAACGGCCTGAAAGAAACGCTCCAAGAGTGAATGCCATTCCCTCTGCAGGGTATTTCCCAAACTCCTGGCTGAATACAGCAGCAGCTCCTTGTCATCCTCTTCCCTCCTCGCTGAACTCACTGGATCCTTCCCTATCTTATCAGCACACTCATTATACCCTCAGAAGCACCGTGTAAACATCCCCAGCAAACTGCTCTCGACGACAATTTCCTTGCCAGATCAGCCACTTCCCCGCTTTGAGTGATGCTTCTGAGAGAGGCTTTTTGTACCTGCTGCTGTTTGAACAAGTGAGAGGTAAATAGAGCTCCTTTGTGGAGCTCCCCCTGCACCTGCTGCTGCTGCAGCTTCATCCCAGGCAGGCTGGGAAGGTGTCTGGGAACTGCTCATCAAAGCCTGGCAGCTCCTCACTGCTGCTCTGTGCAGCTTCGAACCTGGAATTGGCTGAGGGAGGGAGATAACACAGGCAGGAGATGCCAAGGGAGCGTTTTTATAGTCCAAGCTGTCAGGCAGTTGGGTTTACATCTTACTCTGAAGGATGATGGCACCTCCAGTGGCACAGCAGCTCTCTCTCATCAGGCTGGGCACTGACACGGGCTGTGCTGGGAAGAGATTGGGCTCACAGAGCTGTGGGGCTGCTGTGGGCACCAGGCAGGGAGCAGAGCTGTGCCAAGAGATGCCAGGACACCTGAGCTGCTGTGCCAAGAAGTGCCAGAACACCTGAGCTGCTGTGCCAAGAGGTGCCAGGACACCTGATCTCCTCAGCCCCTCTCTCTGCCTTCGTCCATTCCCTGTCCCAGCTGCTGTGGGACTCAGAGCACCCTTTGGGCTGCTCCACATCACAACAGGTAGTGATGGAGCCAGGCCAGGCCCTGTCTGGGAGTTGTTCCTGTGCTCCTCTGCAGAGTTTTAGCTCAGGCCCAGCCTAAGAAAGCCCTTTCAGCTCTCCCTGACGTTTCCTCCTCTCTGAGTGACCCCAGCTAGCCTGGCTGGAGCAGAGCCCTTGGCCTCTTTCCTCTCCTATTCAGAGACAGAAAGAGGATGGGGAGGAAAAGAACAGAAACCAAATTAGTCTCCCAGCTGGTAGCAAAGCCTCCCTGCAGCAACCCCAGGAGCCTGCCCAGCCACTCTCCCAGCAGCAGGTTTGCTGCAGACCCTCCCAGGATGTTTGTGCTGTTCTCCAGGAGCTCTGTGCTAATTCCAGGGGCTGGGCTGGGTGTCTGTCTCACATGGCACATTCCCATCTCTCCCCCTCTTCCCTCCAGACTCATATTTCACAAAGATCCATTTTTCCTTCCCTTCCCCATGTAAATAACACCACATATGGCCCCAAACAGTGTGTTCAGCCAGCAGGGCTGCTCCTGACAGGAGCCAGAGCTGAGCTAAGCAAACAGGATCCCTGAGCAGCCTGGCCTGGTGCCCACCTGAGCAGGCTGGAGAAAGCCTTAAAGCTCAGGGAGAAACATCAGGAGGTGAAAGGGCAGAGTTTTGAAAAGAGGAACTCAAATCCAGATTAGAAGGAGAGAAAAGCAAATCCCCTTTGTGCATTGATTGCTTTGGTTTGTTTCTTGAAGTGATGCAAATGATGCTGGAGCCAATTTCTGTATCATTTTATCACTCCTGCCACACATTAACACAAGGTGCTGGTGCACAGGATGCTTTCTACTCTTGTCCACTTCAGCTCTTGGTAATTGCCCAGCAGTTGCTGTTACGGTGACTGAGAGGAAAATTAAATAGCAACTACCATCTAAGCATAGTTACTTGGGGGTTAAGTTTGGGTTTTTTGGAGCTGAAGGAATCAAAAGTGAGAGAGAAGGTAAAGCCTTGTCTTTTCTGGGCTGAATCCTCATTTCAGCAGCTCTCTAGTTCAGGGAATTGTGTTTAATCAGCATTTGCAGCCTGTGCTGCTTTCCAGGCAGAGGATGTTACACCCTGAGATGCAAAATGTCTCTGCTGAGGTGCAGGAACAGCAGGAGAGCTGAAAACCTTGCTCTGAGGCCAGACCTGAAATCATTCCAGTTCCCTGGAGGTGCACAGAGCAGAAGGGGCAATGCAGAGCTTTAGAGTGAGAATCCTCCAAGTCTTGACATGCTGTTAAAAGAATCTCTAAGGCTTAAGATCAGTGAGGAAAGAAAGCTGGGCTGGTCCTGGCACTGTGAGGGGCTGAGCTGCACCTTCCCAGGGTCACGCTGGGACAAGGACAGAATCCTGCAAAATTATCCACCTGCTGCAGACTGAGAAAGTGGGTTTTTACTCAGGGAGTGAGTCCCTTATTCAGGCTGAGAAATCAGTGACACTCATAACAGTAGGGAACATATTCTGGCATGGGAGAGAGGGTGGATTTCTTCCCCAGTGTTCACTGAACCAGCGAGCAAAGGTACTGCCCTGGCCTGGGCTTTGCTAACAGAGAGGGCACCGTACTGAGACAGCAGCCCTGCATTCAGAGATTAACTGCTGATTCAATTAAAATGACATGGAAAGGCAAACAAAGCCTGCAAATAAGGTTCTTGATTTCAAACAGGCACATCCTTGTTGGTTCAGAGAAATCCACAGGAATGAAAATTGGACTCAGGAGCTCAGAGGAGCAATTGTGATTTTTCTAAGGAAAAACCAAACCAGAGCTCAAAACGTTTGAGAGGTGGGGGGTGAGGACACCTTCCCAGGCAGGCTCCAGCCCCAGCTGGGTGAATAACCACCTCAAAAGGATGCTAACAGTCATCAGAATGCCTGCAAGGGGTGGGGAGACAGGCCAGAGCAGCAGAGAGCAGCAGTTTAGAGGAATCAGAGCTGTCAAAAGCCAGGCTGACCAACCTTGCAATGAGCATTGAAACAACCAGCCCCGAGTTCTTCAGGTGCAGAACAAACAGAGCAAGGAAGGAAGGAGGAACTGGGGATGCTCTGCAATCAGCATGGGGTGGAGATTAAGGCAGGTCTCAGTGTTGCCTCAGAAGGGCTTAATCAGCAGTGGGGAAAAGGGCTCAGTGCAGGGCAAGTGAAGGCACAGGTCTGACAGGGACACTGCCAAGTTCCTGGGAAAAACAAAATTCACAGCTCACGCTCTGGTGAGGGAGGAGGTAGGAAAAGCCCTTCCTCCCTCTGGTTCTGAACAGTGGAGTCCTTCTCCAGGGTTTTTAACAGTCCTGTGTCGCCTCAGCGTTATCACCAGAGCACCTAATTCAGGATACACAACTGAAAAGGGGCCGGGGGAAGTGGTTTGTGAGCAATTCCTGCTGTCCATTAGCGAAGTTCTGCTGGTTTGGAGCAGCTGCAGCCCCAAACTCCAGCCTGGGAGCAGGGGAAGATGAAAGCACAGGAAGAGGAGGGTCAGGGCCCGAGTCCTGCTGGAGCAGTGGGATGTGAAAGCCACAGCACTCAGTGCCTGGCAGCCTTTGCTGCTGCCCTGGCCACAGCTCTGAGCCTGCAGCACAGGGACGGCTGCACAGGAGCAGCAGGGAGGGCAGGGGGGGTGGAAAGGAGGGAAAGGTGGAGTGGGAGGGAACTGTGCTGCTGCAGTTCTCTGCAACCCTGAAGGCACCAGCAGTGGCCAGGGGCTGCACAGGACTCCCTCTTGGCCAGGCAAAGTTCCTCCAGGGCTGCTGCTCCAGATAAAGCTTCCCCCCTTCCCCTCGCTGCCCTGGCTGGCAGGAGCAGCTCAGCTCCAGAGCTGCATCTCCTCTTGGCACCGCAGGAGCAGATGGGAAGATCTCCTCACTCAGTTGGAAGAGTCTTTCCTGACTTTGGGGTTTTGTTCTTTCCTTTTTTTTTCTTTTTTTTTTTTTTTAACCACAGTTAATGTCTTCCAATCCTAAGCTGGGCTGCTCATAATTCTCCAGATCTTGCACTAAGCAGGTCTGCTCCTGCTCTGACTCAGGGCAGACGTTCAAAGTGCTCCTGCAGGGCAGGGGAGGGGGTTGGCACCTCGTTGCTTCATCACCTCTTTCAAAGGTGTTTGTTGACCTTGCAGCTCTGCACTCTCTCCTGTCCACCTCGGGCCGTGGCCTCTGCCTTTCTGCCCCCCACGGGTCACTGCTCAGGGTGTGTTGTGGGCAGAGCACACCTGCCCCCTCTCCAGGGGCTCCATATGGGCCCTTGTGCCCTCCAGCAGTGCCAGATAATGCCCAGCTCATCACCCATCCTCAGAGGGGCTGGGAATGTTCACCCAAAGCTCTCAGGGACGAAGCAATCCCTGAACCACGTGTCTGAACACAAGGTTTAATACCAGCCAACAAGTCTGCCCTGCCAGGATTAATCATTACACCAAATGCAACACTTCCACCAAAACCTGAACTGTGCAGGCTGTGTAAACCCTGAGTGACTTCTGTGCCAAGTGAGGGCACCGTCCTGCCCTCCTCTGCCCTGCCCTGGCTCTGGCACGGTGCATTAACACCAGAGCCATGCCAGGAGTGCTGCCTGGCATCTCCTGCTGCTGTGCCCCCCAGCTGGTGGCTGTGGCTCTGGGAGGCTTTGCCCCAGGGCAGGGAACAGGAGGCTTTGCCCCAGGGCAGGGAACAGCCCTGTGCCTGTTTGGAGCCCGTGTTTGGAGCGGGGCCCCTCTGCTGACCCCCCTCCTTCCCCCTTTTACAGGAGCTGGCCCCTCTCAGCTGACAGCAGGGCTTTCCTGCCAGCCTTGTGAGCTTTAGCTGCAACAATTCCCTTTGAACTCAGCTTGAATTAACATCTCCATGGCAATAGGATCAGGGCTTTGTCTCCGGCAACCTGCCCTTCACCCTCCACCAGAGGTTCTGCCAGGAGGTGGGAAGGGAAGGGAAGGGGATGGCACCCCGGCCACCACCCCCAGCCCTTGCTGGGGGAAGGCAGAGGCTTTGCTGGGAGGACGAGGCAGGGATGATCCTGCTGGGACTGCCCGAGGGGAGGATGGGGAAGCTGCAGCAGATGTTGGCAGGTCCTCTCTCAGTTCAGATCCAGTGAGGGAATGTGTGGTGGGTGAAAGGAAAGCAGCTTCTTTCTCCTCTCCATGACCAATCCCAAACAGCTTCCCTGGGACTGGGTTTCTCTGGTGCTGAGCCAAAGCAGTGGAAGGAAAACAGTGCGCCCACTTTATCCACCCTCAGTGGTTCCCTTCTGTCCTGTTGTGTCCCATCTCTGCCAGCTCCATCTCTGCTCCCTCATCTCCAGGGCCTGGGGATGTGCTGCTGCCCAGGAATGGCTGGTAGCTCTCCCATCCTCTCAGTGACCAGATACTGCTCCTAATTCCTCCTCCAGTTCCCCCAGAAGGAAGATCCCTCTCCTTGGGCTGTTTTGAAACTTGACCTTTCCAGTTCTGCTGCCTCTGCACCCCCCCAGCCCCCAGATAAAGAGCCCCTTGATTCCCTCCCTGTGTCCCTCCCACTCCCAGCCCCAGCCCACGTGGGTCACTCTGTTTGGCAGAGTGGGCTCTCACCAACAATATGGGTTTTTTTCCTCTTGTAGAGTGAGAAGCTGCTTTTGCAGCCAAGACTGTAGGTGGGAAAAAAGAGGCCTTTTCCTTGGAATGTTGGGTGAATTATTTGGGAGCTGCCTGAGGGAAATTTCTTTTGGGGGCAGAGCAGGGGGTGACGCAAACAGTGAGAAACCACTTCCCTCTCTCCTGCTGCTCCTTATCCAGTTCTCTCCTCCTAAATACCCTGGGAAGGCAGTTTAGTTCCTGCTCCCCACTCCTGACATCCTGGGAAGGGCTGAAGGTGCCTGGGCAGGGCAGGGCAGGGCAGGGCAGGGTGTTGGGTGTGCACAGAGGTTTTGGGGGGCATCACAGCTGTGCTCCCCCCAAAGGCCTGGGCAGCAGGACAAGGTCCTCTCCCCCATGGCACACAGGGGGTTCAGCAGGGGGCAAGGGCAAAGGAGTGTAGGGGCAACAGCAGGAGGCCCAGAGCTCTTGGCTCAGTTGTGCCTGTTTGATTTTCTTTTTTCTTCACCTCCTTCCCCCCTCCTCCAAGGGAGGTGCTGCAGCTGCATCCCGGCAGGCCCTGCTCATTCATTCCCTGTTAATGAGAAACTCCTGCACTTTGTCCCTTGAAGCAGAGCCACGTCTGCCACGTGATGGGGAAGGGCTGCAGTGCAGGGTTAGGAGTGAAGAGCTGGAGCAGCTCCACGGTCCACGTGGCTCCTGGGCTGGTGCTGGGGGGACACAGCTGAGTCCCGTGGCTGGGGAATCCATGTCTGGCTCTCCCTCCCCTGCTGCCCCTGTGCTCACTCTGAGCTGTCTGAGCTCCTCATCCAGGGGAATTCATCCCCCTGCACCTCCCAGCCCCCCCTGCTCCATCCTGGGCTGGCATGAGCATGCAAGACCCTACATGTATGTCCCAGCCTCCACACTCCTCCCTCCTGCGCCTCAGGAGCAGCAGGATGGGCTCCTGGAGCTGCCCAGCTGGGGCCAGTCCTCACCTCCTGGCATTTCCCCAGGGGCAGCTGCAAGGGGTGTCCCTGAGAAGGAAGGAAGGAGTGAAGGGGAGATGTCTTTCCCACAGCCCAGCTTTGCTTCTAAAGGTGCCCCAAACATGTTTGGCACCTGTGCCCCTCTGAGTGCCCCTCCAGGGTACAGCCTTGGAGCTCTGCAGAGCACACAGTGCCCCCTCCCTCCTACTTAGTGCCTCTGATCTCCAGAAAAAGGTATCCCTTTCCTTGCTAATACAGCCAGGAGTGCCTGCCCCTTCTGTGGCTCCATCCCAGGCAGGAATTCCTTTTTTCTCACCATCCTGCCCCCTGAGCTATGAGGGGAATATAATGGGATTTCTCCCGCAGTGAGAGGAGCTGCTCAATTAATTCTGGGCTGCAGATTTCCCTCCAGCAGCGCCCCACAAACAGCAGGATGGGCTCTCTCAGGCCTGGCACTCTCCACTTGCAGACTGCCCAGCCTGGAAGTGGTTGGCAGGGCAGCCAAAGGCAGGAGCATCTTGTTTTGTCCTTAGCCAAGCTCTCAGTTGTGCCTTGGGCTCACAAAAGGGACTTCCCACTGGCAGCTTTGTCTTCCTCCAGCTCTTGTGCCCCCTTGCTGTCTTCCTTCATGCTTTTCATGCTTTTCTGCTTCCCTGACTCACTGACTGATAGTACACTCTGGTTTTACTCCTCAGTGTGACTGAAAGACACGTCCCAAACTCCAGAGTAAAGCTCAAGCCAAACCTCTCCAGCCTTTGGGGTATTTAAAATTCCGAGCCCAGGTCTTTGATGAGAGAGAGTTGGGAGCTCTGGGATTTGGGTATTCTGGTGTTTTGGAGAGCTGCTCCAGAAGTGCTGCTGATTTCTCTCCCATGCCACAGAGAGGGAAGGCAGAAGCATCTTGCCTTTGAAGCCCTGGAGAGAAGAAAAAAAATTCCCAGCTCTAAAAACCTCCCAGCTTTTGCATTCTTGCTTCCCCCACCTCCCTGCTGGGGGGAGGGAGAATGAGGGGAGGCAGAACCACAGGGAACTCTCAAACAGCTGTGATTTTTCACCAGAATCCGAGAAACTGCCTGAGTTGGGTCATCAAAATGACACAGCAGCTCTGCTGGGCTGGAGGGAAGGGGGGAGAGACAGAGTTTCTCAGCATGGGGGGCCCTGGGGAGCAGGGCTGGGGGAAGCCCCTGCTCTGAATAACTGGGAGAGAGAGGAAAAACAGGGAGAAAATTGGAAAGTCTGAGAAGGGATACACAAAATATTCATCTGCAGTGCTGGTGCTGTGCCTGGTTGGTGAGTCTGTGGCTTTTCACCCTGTCTGGGAGCAGCACAGGGGTGTGTAAAGGGTCACCTGGAACAGTTTGGTTTCCTCTGCTGGCCTTGTGCTTCTGCAGCTTTATCAGTGCCCCAGCAGGGCTGGAAACGAGGCCAGGAGGAGAGAGATCATTTATTGTAGTTTGGGTTGGTCCATCCCCCAAACGCCACATCAGCAGAGCTGCAGGATGACCTCAGTGAGGAACACACTGTCCCTTGGCCTGGCTCCATCTCCTGCCCTGGGGACATCAGGCAGGGGGACCTTGAGCTGGGAGGACAGAGATGAGGCAGTGTGGGCTGTTTCCAGGAGCTCAGTGTTGGGATAATGTCAGTGGGGAACTGGAGAAGGCTTTGGGAGCAGCAGGGTCTGGGAACTGCAGCAGGGTTTGGGAACTGCAGCAGGGTCTGGGAACTGCAGCAGGGTTTGGGAACTGCAGCAGGGTCTGGGAACTGCAGCAGGGTTTGGGAACTGCAGCAGGGTCTGGGAACTGCAGCAGGGTTTGGGAATTACAGCAGGGTTTGGGAGCTGCAGCAGGGTTTGGGAATTACAGCAGGGTTTGGGAGCTGCAGCAGGGTTTGGGAACTGCAGCAGGATTTGGGAGCTGCAGCAGGGTTTGGGAGCTGAAATAGGCTTTGGGAGCTGGAACAGGGTTTGGAAGCTGGAACAGGGTTTGGAAGCTGGAAGAGGATTTGGGAGCTGGAAGAGGATTTGGGAGCAGCAGCAGGGTTTGGGAACTGCAGCAGGATTTGGGAGCTGCAGCAGGGTTTGGGAGCTGAAATAGGCTTTGGGAGCTGGAATAGGCTTTGGGAGCTGGAACAGGATTTGGGAGCTGGAACAGGATTTGGGAGCTGCAGCAGAGTTCTGGAGCAGCAGGAGGGACTGCAGGAATAGGCACAAGAAGGATTTGATTCTGCTCTCTCTGGTTTGGTGGCTTGTTGGCAGCACCCAGCAAAGCTTTACAGCCAGGGTTAGTCAGGAGCTGTGCTCAGGGGAGAAGCTGCTCATGGCCTGGCCCTGAGGAGCTCTCACTGTGCTTCAGGCTGCTCTGGACAGCACTTGTCCTCCTGCAGCCACCAGCAAGGCCTTGGTGACAGTCCAGGGAGTGTTTCATGCCTTCAGGGCTCCTGTTTGCTGACTGATCCCAGGATCATTGCAGCATCTGTGCCATGCTGAGAGCAGCCACCTCAGCAGAGCAGTGGGAGGAACAGCTGGGGCAGGATCTGCTCAGCCCAGGGCTGGGTCCAGCTTTGGTTGGCTCTGTGAGGAACAGTCTGGGGCAGGATCTGCTCAGCCCAGGGCTGGGTCCAGCTTTGGTTTGCTCTGTGAGGAACAGTCTGGGGCAGGATCTGCTCAGCCCAGGGCTGGGTCCAGCTTTGGTTGGCTCTGTGAGGAACAGCTGGGGCTGGATCTGCTCAGTCCAGGGCTGGGTCCAGCTTTGGTTGGCTCTGTGAGGAACAGCTGGGGCTGGATCTGCTCAGCCCAGGGCTGGGTCCAGCTTTGGTTTGCTCTGTGAGGAACAGTCTGGGGCAGGATCTGCTCAGCCCAGGGCTGGGTCCAGCTTTGGTTGGCTCTGTGAGGAGCAGTCTGGGGCAGGATCTGCTCAGCCCAGGGCTGGGTCCAGCTTTGGTTTGCCCTCTGGGAATCCTCAGAGCCAGATCCTGTACCCAGCTTTGGTTTGCCCTCTGGGAATCCTCAGAGTCAGATCCTGTACCCAGCTTTGGTTTGCCCTCTGGGAATCCTCAGAGCCACATCCTGTACCCCCCATGCCCCACAGACCAGGACTGTCCCTCCCATCTCCTTTCAGGCCAGGAATATTGCAGAGGTCAAACCCTTCTCAGTGTAAAGGTGCAGAAATCTGGCCCAGAAGGATAACTCTGGTGACCTGTGTGATTTATTCCATCAGCACAGGCTGGAGCTGAGGCTTTTTGCTGCTCCCAAATAACTGGGGGGTTATCAAGGGACAGCAGGAGGCATCGATGGGGAGGGAGGTCTGGGGTTGGTGCGTGACTTGGAGCTGTTACTCACAGCCTTATTGCCCAATTTCCAGCTCATTCATTAATTCCAAGTGTCTCATTCCTTCCTGGGCTAAATCAGCCTTGGATTTAGATGGTCTGCCCAGTGCTGGATTGCAGGAAATGAGCTCTGGGGGGTTTGGCTGGAGGAACCTGGATCAGGGCTGGGGTACAAACAGCTCTGGTGACTTCTTTGGTCACTGTCCTGGTCACCTCCAGCTGCTCAACCAGGTTTCAACCTGATCCCCATCACTCTGAGAAGAATATAATCCCCTATAAGTTACAAAACTATTTCCAATGAGTTTTAAGACACATTGACATGAATAATGTCCACGGGTGTCCAGCTGTGCACAGACAAAGCAAAGAGACACTTTAATTAACTTGGGGTTTTATGGCAGTTTGATCAGTGGGTTTGTAAGTCCAGCAGCTGCTGAATTCTGCAGAAATATTTCAGGAAAACACAGGAAATATTTCCAGCTAAATCTGCAAGAAAAATATTTGCCTTTCCCTCTGGGCTGATTTCTAACAGAAATTGTTGGGGTTGGGGGCTCAGGGAGGGGGTTGATGCTTTCCAGTAAGTTTCCACAAAATGGATATTTTCCTTTACCCTGGAAAAAATGAATTCAGATTCTCTAGTGCCAAATGACTTTCAAGTCCAGGAAAATGTTGGAATTGTAAGTATAAAACATATGGCACTTTGCTTTGGAGTAGGACTGGAAGGGAAAGGCACAGTTGTAAAGCTGAACTGAGGATGTTTTATTATTCAGAATGTCAATACTTCCTTGTAGCTAAAGGAAGGCAGAATTTTGAGCAGATCTGGCTATTTTCTGAAATTTATTCTCTCCAAAGACAAACAGGCTGATTAATTATTTGTATTGTGGCTGTATTAGGTCAATTATTTCAATTATTATGTCAATTATTATATCACTAAAGCAAACCCAGAAGACCCTTAAGGATTTATTTGGTGTGCAAGTGGATGAAAATGGAAACTACCAGTGAGATTTTTCCAGTTTAAGACAAAGCCAGCCACGACTGTCTCTGTCTGCAAACCCAGCAGATTTGGGGCCTTTAAACATGGGAGGGGATGGAGGGGTGGGAAAGGTCCCCAAACCCTCAGCTGAGCAGCCCCCAGGGCTGGAGGACTCTGGGGCTCCCACTCATTATTTGCAGAAACAATCCCCCCTTTGCTCTCTGGCCACTCACAGAATGTGGGGCAGGAGCCACTGGGACTTGGTGCTGGGCTGGGAGAGGAGCTTTCCTGACCCTCTGCAACCTTTGCTTTATTCTTTGCAGCTGCAGGTGTTCCTACTGCTCCTGAAGCTCTCCTGGTCCCTGTGCAGCTCCTCCCATCTTCTGGGGGCTGTGATTCTTCTCCAAATGTCCATTTTATAAATCACTTTAATTAGTTTTAGCTCATTCTGTTGTATTTCTGTCCCTTGATTTAGGGGTCTGGTTGCTTCCATTACATCTTCCATATCACCTTGATTTTATTTATGGTGTTTCTGGTGCATTTCCTTTGCTTTCCTTAGATGGAGATCATTTTGGCTGGATTTACAGTGTATTTCTTCTGTTAGATTGATACCCCTTTAATTAGATTTATATCTTTTTCAACTCTGAGGGCTTCACTTAGATTTATAATATCCCTTTTACTCAGCTTGTCTTGCATGGAAAATTCACATCCTTTTTGTTGTAAAGGATATTGTTAACACTGATGGGGCTTTGTTTGGCTTTGCTCAATTAGAATATGAAGTAAGAACTCCCCACCTGGGCTTTTCCTCCCCCTGATTTCCACAGGAATCATTCCTGTGCTGACTCAACTCAGCCTCTCCCAGGGCAGCAGCAGCAGGACCGTGGTGGGAACATCTCCCTGGATTCCTCAGGAGTGGAGGGACAGGCAGGGAGATCCCACTTTAATTCACAGATTCTGTGGAATGGTTTGTGTTGGAAGAGACATGAAAGATCCTTTCCCACATCAGAAGCTGCCCCTGAGGGCTGTTGTTTCAGATGGTCCCAGCAGGATATTTGGTTGCTTTCCTGGGAATCTCAGGGCTCTGATGGAGGACAGGAGAGTTGCTGCTCCCAGAGCTTTTCCAGTTTTACCTCCAAGCCCACTGAGGGCCTGAGCTGATGGACTTTAACTAATATTGACCTCCTGAATCCCTTCATTCCCAGAACCCAACATGGACTTTGCTGGAATCCCAGGGATATTAAAGCTCATGGGATACCCCTCCCACAGCTGTGGTGTTGGGGTCCCTGGGGATGGGCTGTGTGAGGTACCTGCCAACCCAACAGCATCCCCTCAGCAGTGCAGAGGGTTCCACAAGCTTTCCAGCCCTGGAAGTGGCAGGAAGGTTTTCCCCCTGCTCACTGGGATTACCTGAGAGCAGCTTTCACAGAATCCCAGAATGGCTGAGTTGGCTTGGGAGGGACCCTAAAGCTCAGCCTGTCCCACCCCCTGCCATGGGCAGGGACACCTTCCACTAGACCAGGTTGCTCCAAGCTCTGCTCAGCCTGGCCTTGAACCCTTCCAGGGGTGGGGAGAGTTTCAAAATACTTTTGCAGTGGATTTTAGCAGGGTTAGAGTATTTCTGCAACATTTGTGAGCCCACATCCCACAGGCGAGTCTGGGAAGGGGAAAGAAAAAGATTTTTCTCCTGCTAACACCTTCCTCCTGCCCTGCCCTTCTCTTTCTCCCTCCAGCCTCCCTCTCTCTGTGTTTATTCCCTGAGAGAACAGGACAGGAGGGAGGGAGGGAGGGAGGGAGGCCAGGAATGTGCTGCAGAACTCCTGCTGTTTGGTAGTTGAATCCAGATGTTCAGGGAAGGAGCAGCAGTGTGGGAGAAAAAGGCTGGAGCTGGAGAAAATAAGGAGCACCAAGCCTGCCCTCCCAGTCAGACCAGTCAAACACAAAAGGAATGCCAGTTCAACTCCTCAGCTACAGCTGCAGTCCCCAGCAGAGGACAGAAGCTGGCCCAAAAGGGACACCTCCCCAAACTCCTGTGCCAGGGAAGGCACCCACAGCCCATGCTCAGCCATGGACCTGCTCTACAGAGCAGCTGGTGCTCATGTCAGGAGCTGTAGGACAGTGTTGGCCACAAGGGAGATGTTTCCAACCATTTCCCAGAAGTTCCCAAATCTTCACCATCAGTGTGAACTCTGAACTGCCTCCTGACAGACCAGACTTTACCACATCATCCTTCCAGCTCTCGTGGCCTTTGGAAGGAAGGGCAGCCCAGACCTTGCCTGGGTGGTGGATGGTCTTCACCAGCTCTCACAGTTCAGGATTTCTCTCTTTGGGACCCCTGTGCTGAGTGGTGTGGCCTCAGGGGGTTGTTTTTGTGGCCTGTGAACCAGGTCACACCACCCATGGCAGGAACAGGCTCGTGCTCTCGTGTCTCTTCTCATTAATTTATCCAGGAGCAAAGGGGCATTTCCCCTCCTGCACACACCAGGAACCTCTCCAGCTGCTTCCTCCCCCTTCCTCTGCCCCTCTCATCCTCCCTGCAGCTGCATTCAGCCTCTGCTTAAATGAGCATGGAATCCCAATTAATGTGCATCTAATCAGGGCATCATCATCTCTGGACAAGCACCTGCAGCAGCTCTGGGGGCTGAGCACTCAGACAACCTCCCAGGGCTCTGCCACTGGGGCTGCTCATTTAATTCCACCAGCCTGTTGTGCTGCCCAACCTTTTAATTGCCCAGCACAGAGAATAGGGTGGTAACCAGGTCAGAGCTGGAAGTTGCTGGGCATTGTTTTAAGACAGTAAAGCTGTTTTGACCCACCATTCAGCAGCTTGGTTTATGTAATTGCCAAGGAAAGGAGGGCATTCAGGAGGGGCAGCAGGGAACACTCCAAAGGGATGCTGAGTCGGTTGTAATTAATGAAAAATGACTTGAAGGCTGATTCCTTTCTGTAACAGTAAGATCTCAGCTGAACACCACAACACAAATCCGTTCCCAGGGCTTCAGATCAAGCCATAGGTCCCTGGTAGTAACATTCCTGATAATAGCTGGGATTTACTCTACAAGTTGAGGGACTGAGAGAGTAAAAAAAAATCCAATTAACTCTCCCAGAGCTCTTTTAGTTCTGTAGTGCTGGGAACAATAGTAAATAGCAGGTTTTTATGTGTTCAGATCCCCAAAATAGTTGCCCTGATTGAATCCTTCAAAAAGCATTGATGACTCTTTCATGTAGCTTTAAAAGCAGAGTTTGGCACAAAAATGAAGGATGGAAGATTAAAGAGATCAAGGCAGAACATTCGGGTCTGATCCCTGACCTCAGTTACACCAACGTCAGTTGAGCTTCACACCAGTGGAAATAAAAGGAGAAACTGGGGGACTGGGCAGGCAGAAAGAGCTTGGGTTTGGTGGATTTGAATTTTGGAGCCTTTCAGGCTGTTCTGGGTGGGTTTTCACAGCCCAGGCAAAAGTCTGAACTTCCTTCCCATTCCTGCCCTGAACTCCATGGGTGGGAGCTCAGCCAGAGTGCTGCAAGGAGGACTCTGCCTGCATTGGTGACCTGAGCAGGGCACAGGCTGCAGGGGTGGACGTTTCCAGAGAAATCCCTTTGCCCAGGAGCACAGGGCAGGCTCCTCAAGCCCCTGTTCTGCTCCATCCAACCCCATCCTGCTTGGCAGCTGCAGCAGGGTCAGGATCTTGCTTCTTGCCATGGCATTTCATGGGTGACCCTGCCCTAAGTGAGCACAGCCTGGTCTTAAACCTCTTGCACTGCCCAAGGAGGTGGATGCAGCAGCTTTGGTGCTCCATCTGCCTCCTGCATGACTCAACCAAGCCAAGGGTGCTGTGGGCAGTTCATTAGACACAGCCCAATTAATCATCTCGCAGGGGGAGTGCTGAGACTGGACATTTAAGGGTTTCTGTTGCTTTTAGGGCCCCAGCAGTTGGGTGTGCACAGACCTTGAGAGGGTGCCCTGCTGGATGTGCCCCTTCCCTGCCAGCCAGGGCTTCTGCACTGAGCTTCTGGTAGCAGAGCCTGTGGTGCCAGAGGCAAAGGCAACTGAAATGGCAAACAGGACCTTTCTGAGGAATCAGAGGCAATTTGGAGGACCTGGAGCCTGTTGGGAAGTGCTGTGGTTGCTGCCTCAGCAGTCTGAGGGGAACCACACGGCGTGTTCCTGCAACAGCAGAGCTGTGTGGGACCAGCATCAGCTGAACCTGCAGCAGCTGTGGCGCTGCACCTGCAGGAAAGCTCCCTGCAGCCCTCCTGGCACCCCACCGGGCAGGGCACAGGGTGGCAGGGGCTGCTTTGCCCCTCCAAGGGCGAGGAAGGGTCCCAGCCAGCTGCTCCTGCCCACAGCCCAGCGCCCCGCGGAGTCACACACGTTGGTTCTTAGAAATAAGCGGCTCATTCACAACAAACATCCTCACCCTTTGATGTCCCGCTGGGGCTGTTGTTGTGGGGTTTTAAACACTTCGGTTTCATGCTCGTAATAAGCAAACTGGCCATAGAGTCTTACTGCAAGTTGCTGAGAAAGTGGCAGTAATTATTGCTCTCTCCTGGCTGGGAGGGGAAGCCGGGGACGTCAATGCCCTCTGGAGCATTGACTGGTTACTCACACCGGGTGAAGCACAGCGGGAAAGGACCTTCACTCTCTGCTCTGAAAAGCTCAGTGGGTTGGGCAGGAGGTATCCCAGACTGCACAGGAGAGAGTTCCAGCACTCTGATTTGGGATTAAGAGGGGAAAGGAGTTTTTGATTTTATTTTATTTTTGGATGTGGGAGGGATGACACGACACAGCTCACCCTGGCATGGGTGAAGGGAGAAGGTGGTGCAGGTATTTCTGCATCATCCCTGGCAGCAGGAACACAACAACTAGTGGGTGGCACGTGGTGAGGACAGGGTGGCTACAAACGTTTTTGTTTGCCTGGTAAATCTGCATGCAGGGAAGGCAGAGCTCCTTGTGTGGATGCTGCAGAACTCCTCACACTCTCTGCTCCTGTTTTCCCCTTGCCTGCCAGGGCTCTGAGCTCTCACAGCAACTCTTTGAATCCAGTCCTAGTGGACATTGATCCCTCCCTGGTTTTCCAAGCCACCGATGTGACACTGAGCTTCTGTAAATGAAGTTTTGAGGTGAGGAAAAGGGAATGAAGATTTGTAGCTTGGCCAAATACTGGTGGTTTTCCCCAGGGATGACAAAGGCACCAAGGCAAACCCTGTGTCAGATTGTAATTCTCTGCTCCCACGCACTGGAACTTCACAACAAAGCACAGTGAGGAGTGTTTTCTTTTACCAGCATATTTTTTCCTAACCTCGTGGCTGAGGTATTTTAATGGAAGTTTCCTCCCAGTAACAGAGTGCAATGTGCTCACATACCAGAAAATCTTGGCCCAGATCATTAACATTCAGTGAAACTAAATGAAACTGCTGCTGCAGTGGGACATTGAACTGGAAGGCAGTCTCACCTCTCCTGGAGTTCAGGAAAGAGATTCCGTGCACGAAGAGGTGATTGACACCAGGGAGGCCTTGGCTCAGTCACCGTCCCAAAGACTTTGAGCTGTACTTGCTGTTCAGTGATTCCCCACCCACCACTAACCTGCTCAGCATCACCTGCTGACCAGTCTGGCCCTTTCCCTTGGCAGCTTTTGGTCTCCAAATCTCAGCAAAGTTCTCCCCTCCTGTCCCCCTGTTATCTGCTACAGAACCACTCGCTCTTTAGAATCCCCTCCCCACCCTCCAGTGTTTCTTATCTGGATGTCCATTCATTTTTGGGACTGGGATCAAGTCTGCCACTCCCAGGTCAGCCTCGTGCCCTGCTCAGATTGCAGTATCTGCAGGACTACAGCATTCCTGGCAAGCTGCTGAGCCTTGGAAAGAGCTCTCTGAGCCAGGCTGCTGATTCCCTCTGCTCTAGGAACCACCAGGAGAAAAAAGATACCCTTGGGGTTCAGCTGGGAGCTGATGGACCCCGTGCCACAGGGATGGGCATTCCAGATTTGGGCTGAGAAGTGAGTTTGGCCCTTTGGACTGGAAGTCCTCCAAGGGTTCTTTGTGCCCACTGACCTCATGGCTCTCTTCCTTCCAGCCTCTCCTGTCTTTTTGCATAATCTCCTCTGAATAAATTCACTGTGAGTGGGGCCTTCTCCTCTGCAGCTTTTGTCCTGAGGATCTGCCTTGCTGTGGGTTCCTACCTTGTGGGCCCTCCCTCTCTTTTTGTATCCCAGCTGAGCCGCTGCTTTTCTCCCCCCGTTTGCACCTCTTAACTTTTTCTTCTCTTATTTTCAGCACTGCTATTGTCCTGAAAAGCACTTCAAGGAGCCAATTTGCTGGAGGGAAGCTGTGCAAATTTAGGGTTAAAACTTGTGTGAGATCACACTGAAAGCTCTAGTTGGACAAGAGCTGCTCTCTGCCTGGAAGCGTGGCTTTAAATGCTTGTCTCTGTTTATTTCTGTGCTTCTCCTGCAAAGCTCTTTCTCCGGGGCCCTGATCCTGCTGCCACAGTGACCTTTGTGTTTGCAGAGAGACCTTTTGAAATCAAAGGGGCCCTTCAGCAGCATCTGCCCATCTGGAAGTGATCACAGCACCGGGTGGGTGAAGGGCTGGTTGGGAGCGTTTTGAGTGTGAACTGTGGAGTCAGAGGTGACCGAGGTCCCCAGGCCTGTGAGAGACACTCAGCGGGGTCTGTGCCACATCCTCGGGGGCAGGGACGCACCACCCCAGCCCTGTGGCACCGTGAGAGCCTGAGCGACCCTGTCAGCGTGCTTTGATTTGCAACAACCACCCGTGCAGAGCACTGAGTGTGTTTAGTTGTGGCATCCCTGGGGATGCTCAAGGCCAGGCTGGATGGGGCTCTGAGCAACCTGGGCTAGTGGAAGGTGTCCCTGCCCGTGAGGACGATGATCTTTAAGGTCCCTTCCAACCCAAACCATTCCATGATTTGTGCAGGTGAGAGAGCTGAGCTTCGTGTGAACGCTGCCGTCTCATCTCCTCTCCAGCTGCAGTTTGCAGTCAGCTGGGTACCCAAGGAAAAACAGAGGGCACATGGGAGAGCCCCGGAGTGGGCAGGAACAGACCCTGCCCATCCTCCCGGCGGGCACGAGGGACCGGGGGGTGCGGGAACGGGGCTGCGGGCGATGGATCCGCGTGTGCGGGGATGGGGCTGTGTCCGATGGACCCGCCTGTGCGGGGATGGGGATGGGGCTGTGCCCGATGGCTCCGCGTGTGCGGGGATGGGGCTCTGCCCGATGGACCCGCGTGTGCGGGGATGGGGATGGGGCTCTGCCCGATGGACCCGCGTGTGCGGGGATGGGGCTGTGCCAGATGGACCCGCCTGTGCGGGGATGGGGATGGGGCTGTGCCCGATGGACCCGCGTGTCCGGGGATGAGGCTGTGCCAGATGGACCCGCGTGTGCGGGGATGGGGCTGGGGCTGTGCCCGGTGGACCCGCGTGTGCGGGGATGGGGATGGGGCTGTGCCCGGTGGACCCGCGTGTGCGGGGATGGGGATGGGGCTCTGCCCGATGGACCCGCGTGTGCGGGGATGGGGCTGTGCCAGATGGACCCGCCTGTGCGGGGATGGGGATGGGGCTGTGCCCGGTGGACCCGCGTGTCCGGGGCGGGCGCTCGGACGCTGCTCCCGCGCCGCTCCCCCGCCCGGCCCGGCGCTGTTCCTTTAACGACGGGGCGGGCGCTGCTCGGCGGGGCCGTCCCGGGTCCAGGGGGGGAAGTGACGGGCGGGGGGCGAGGGCAGAGCCCGCGGAGGGAGCGCTGGATGAAAAGGGCGAGCGGGCGGCGCTCCGAGGCACCCCCGCGGGGCCGGGGGCGCGGCGGGGCCGCCTCTCCCCGCCGCCGTCCGCGCTCCGCCCGCGCCCCCCGCCCCGCGCCCGCTCCGCGCTGAGCCCCTGGGCGCGGGGGATGCGCGGCCCGCGGCTGCCCGCGCTGCCCGCGCTGCTGTGGCTGGCGCTGGCCCCGCTGCCCGGCCCCGCGGCGCGGGCAGAGCTGCGGGTGCGGGTGCGGCTGCCCGGCGGGCAGGTGACCGAGGAGAGCCTGCAGGCCGACAGCGGCGCCGACTGCGTGAGCCTGGAGCTGCGGGCGGCCGACGGCGCGCTCGTCACGCTCACGGCTGATTTCAGACAGGTACGGGGCGCGGGCGCATCCCCGGGGATGTCGCGGCTCAGGGATGCGCTGGCGCCGGTGCCCTCCGCTCCCGCGGGCATTCCCGGCCGAGCCGAGGAGATCCAGGGCGGAGGGGTGGGATGGCACCGCGCGGGGCACGGCTCTGCCAGTGCTTCTTGTAGGATCAGCGATCCTTCCCGTCCTCCCTCCAGACCGGGATGGACTCGGAGCCTGGGGGTCCAGGAACGCGTTTCAGGGGCATGGAAGGGCCTTTTCGGGGTCTTTAGGGGAAAGTCCGTCCTCACACACGGCTCGGGGCTTTGTTTGAGGTCTCTGCAGAGCACACGAACGGCTCCGAGCCAGTGAGTGGGGCTCGCTGTCCCCCCCCCGTAACTCGGGGCTCGCTGTCCCCTCCCGTGACCTGCGCTGCCTCCGGGCTGGAAATAGCTGGTGAAAGATCCAAGTGGGATGGGATGGGATGGGATGGGATGGGATGGGATGGGATGGGATGGGATGGGATGGGATGGGATGGGATGGGTGGCAGTTTCCCTGCTCGTAGCTGACTGGCAACTCTGTTTCTCGTTGCTGAGTTGTGACCAGCAGTTTCTCATCCTGCATAGTTTTGCATGGCAGGCTCAGCACAGCTGGGCACGGGGCAGGGCAGGGCAAGGGCAAAGGCAGGGCAGGAGTGGCTGCACTGGGTCGATCGCGGGTTCCTGACTCCGGGACTGGGTGTCCATGCTCTGCCCTGTCTCCAGGATGTCTCTAGAGCTCCACGATGCCGTGGGGCACAGTTAGTTCCTTAGGTGGCTCCCGCTGTGTTTGGGAGCTCGTGTGTGTGTGCGGTGTGGGAAGTGTTTGACTGACAGGTGTCTGTGGGCTGATAACAGCCCTCGGGCTGCACAGGGAACCTCTCCCCAGCCCAGAGGGCTGGAGTGTCTCCTGCAGGGAGGGGATGCTTGCTGGGCTGAGCCCAAAGCCCCATTCTCAGCAGGAGAAGGTGGCTCCTTGGCGAGCCTGGCTGGATGCAGAGACTTCTGTTGCTCAGAGAAGGGCCATGTGGGTGGCACGGCTGTGTGGGGGCCATGGCTGTGGTATCCTGGGCCAGCCCCCCATTGAGGCTGTTTGCTCAGGTGGACTTTGGTTTTGCATCAGGAGGAAGCTCAGACCCAGGAGACAGGAAGGTGTCATGTCCCAGCCTGCTGTGAACCTTGGAGCCTTTTGCCAGGCATTGTTCTGGTGTCTCTTCCCCTTTCAGCTGCACTCCTTGCAAGCTCCTCGGATCTCCTCATCCATCTGGGGATGGGTCAGGCTGCAGGGGCTGCAGGGGCAAGCCCACCTCTCTGAGATGCCAGCAGAAGCTGTGGAGATTTGGGAGGCAATGGCATTCTCCAAGTACTCACACATGTGCAGGGAAGCCGTCCCATGACTCCTATTGAAAAAACAGTATTGAAACATTGCAAGAAGACACAGCACAGCAGGGAAGTTGAGGGAGGGCTCTTAGGACTGCAGATTGCAAACTTGCACATGGAAGTGTATTCCCAGGCAATGGAAATCCACATTCCTTACAGATCCTATAGGTGGGCCCTGGGAACTTGGGATGTGACCTGGGGACTGCTGGTATCCTGAGGTGTTAATTTTTTTCAGCAGTTTTCAGTTGCTTCAGCTCTTCTGGCGAGCTCAGACCTCACTCACAAGCCCAGCAGAGTGTGTTCTCTGGCTCTCATCCTTATCATAATTGAGTTGCTTCTGGGTTCAGGTTCTCTGAAGGTATCTTGAGTGCAGTCTGTTCAATCCTTGGCTCCCTGCATCCCTCAGCTCCTGCTGGAAATGCACAGATGGTCCCTGGAAGGCTTTGCAGTCCCTGGGTTTGCAGAAGCACATTCCTCCTCCTCAGTTTTAGAGCAGTTGGGCACTGGCTGTCTCTGCTTCGTGGCTTTGCTGGAAAATAGCTGGAAAAAGCCAGGAATCATAGAGGACTGGGGAGTGAGTAATGGTGTGAGGAGGCAGCAGCTCCCCCCGACCCGACCCAGGCAGTTCCCTGTGCAGATCTGGTGCTCATCTTTCCAAAATTACCCAACTTCTCCTCTGCAGGGAAGGTCGTGGCTGCTCTGAGTGTTCAGTGAAGGCTCTGAGTGTGCAGGGAGGCAGCTGGGGTGGCTGCCCCGCTGCCCCAGGCAGTTGTGTGGCTGTGCTGTGGCCACAGTGCTGGGGTTTTTCCACAGATGCTTTTTCCACTGCTCTGGCTCACACTGCAGGGGGTTAGGCCAAAAGGCAGGGGTTGATTTGCTTCCCCTCTGCTGGCAGTTTGTGGTTTCTAGACCAGGGGCTGGAGAAGAAAGGAACTAAATGAGATCACTGTTCATTGCTTTCCTCTGACACTGGTGGGACTTGAGCAGTGCCTGAGGCTTCCACAGAGCTGGGATTTGCATTTCTCTTCCAGCCCTGCCTCCCCTCCAGAGCTGAGCCTGGAGGAGTTGTGTTCTCAGGGTTTTTCTCTTTAGTGCAGCACATACTGGTCAGGGAGAGTCCAGACTGAGTCGTGGTGTTTTCTGGGCAGTGCAATAGTGACCATTTATTTTCTTGCAGTTTGAAAGAATAGGATGAAAACACTTTTTTTCCTGTATAGTAGGGAAAAAAATGGTAATAAAACAATATTGCAAAGAAGAGTGAAGGGGGACAGCAACCCTAAATGTTATATCTAATTTGAAGAGCATGATCTTAGCAGTTATTAAAAATGGCCTGAGAACAAAGTGGGTGGTTTTATTTCAAGGTCAGCACAAAGATGCAGAAAGTTTCTTTTCCCTTTAGATTGCTGGAAAAGTTGAGTTGGAAACACAAGGGGGAAAGTCTGAGCAATGGTATTTTAACCCTTACACTACCAGTCCACCCCGTGTCCTTGTTGATAAGACTGATGCTGTGTGATGTTGTGGTGTGGTCTTTTTGGAATTTCCTTATGGTGAGGGGCCATTGTGTTTGCTGACAAATGACCTGATGGTACAGGAAAGCATCTGTCCAAAATTTGTGATTTGGAGAGCAGACTGTTCTCTGGAGAGGGGACTGAGCTGCAGGACAGGAGGGGACAGAGCAGCAGGACAGGAGGGAGCAGAGCTGCAGGGCAGGAGGGGGTAGAGCAGCAGGACAGGAGGGGGCAGAGCTGCAGGGCAGGAGGGGGCAGAGCTGCAGGGCAGGAGGGGGCAGAGCTGCAGGACAGGAGGGGGCAGAGCATCAGGACAGGAGGGGGCAGAGCAGCAGGACAGGAGGGGGCAGAGCATCAGGACAGGAGGGGGCAGAGCATCAGGACAGGAGGGGGCAGAGCATCAGGACAGCAGGGGACAGAGCTGCAGGGCAGGAGGGGACAGAGCTGCAGGGCAGGAGGGGACAGAGCAGCAGGACAGGAGGGTCCTTCAGTACCCTCAGGAGGGGTGGGGTGGGCTCCTGAAACACACTGCTGGTTGTTACTCTGAATTGTACAATCTTAGTGCTGTGAAAATGTGTTTTTTTATCCCCCTCTCCCAGCACATCTTTGAATCACCATCATAGATACCTGAATATGAGGCAACACACCAGAGTGAGTCATTCTGGTAAGAGAGGGGTTAAGAGACATAATCCCCACCCACTGAGGGCAGCTGAGCCAGCTGGACCCCCAGTGTGGGGGCAGGAACACGCTGTGTGTGCTGTGCAGGCACATGGAGTTCTGGCCAGCTGGGCTGTGCCCGGGGGCAGTGCAGGCAGGGCCCTGAGCCCAGCAGGGGCTGCTGCCAGGACACAGAACGGGGCCCAGGAGGGCTGGTGCCACCCTTTGCCCCCAGCAGCACATCCCCTCTGCCCCTGCCCCTGCTTTGAGCACCCACGGCACAGCAGAGACAAAAGTGGGTCCCACAGCAGCACTGATGTCCTTGGGGCAGAACATTGTGGCAGGAAAGCTGAATGGGTTGCAGGGAGGAAGGCACTGAAGTAATTAATTTCCCTGGGAACTGGTTTGCTCCACTCAACATGGAGTGGAGACACTGGGCTGGGATCTGGACCACACAGGCTTGGAAGTCCCTGCTGGAGAAACCCTACACGTGGATTGGATTGTTCTCACCCCCCAGATGACAGTCCCTGGAGGAGCTGGCTGAGGACAGCATGGGGAGGGAAGAAGCTGGATGGTTTCCCTGCTCCTCCTTTCAGGCCAGTCTTTGCTGGAAGTCCCTTTGGTAGGGACAGGCAAGCCCAGGCTGGTGGGAGGTCGGAGCACTGATTCCCTTTCTTTAGGAATGAGGAGCTGCCGTGAGAGCCCAGGCTGTGGTGGCCTCCAGTGCCACAGAACTGGCTGTTCCCTGTTGCACCAAGTGTTTGTCACTCAAATCTGAACAGGAGCTGAACTGTCCCTGCCCCAGGAGTGCAGGTCAGGGCCAGAATTCCTGACGCCCCCGCGATGAGTTCACCTGGAGAGTCCCCACAACGCTCTGCTGGGACTTGTTCCCTACTGGGAAATTGTGCAGAAACCCAGAGTTAAAGGTGCTGGTTGTTGCCTTGGCTGGGTACCCACCTTGGCACTGATTCCCTCTGCTCCTGCTGTTGGGAAAGAGGTGAGGTGGCTGGGGAGGGAAAGGTGCTCTCCAGGCAGAGAAACTTTGGTGGCTCTTTCCATGTGAGAAGCATCAGGTATTTTTTAAGTGACATGGTTTGGTTGTTGTTCCACCTGAGGTTGGAGAGCCAGGGCAGGGAGAGCTGGAAAGTTGAGGAAAGCCAAGCAGGGCTTTGGGACAGACTGGGGAGAAGAAGAGACTGACATCTTGCTCAGGAGAGGGTGGTCACTGCAGGGCACACGTCTCCCAGAAAATGGGCATCCACAGCAAGGATCACTTTGGGTTTGCTTGGAGCCAGGTGGAGGTGGGATTTCTGTTTTCAGAACAACTCGTGCCATAGGAGGCAGATCCTTGAACAAAACAGCTTTATTAAAGCTGTTCCTTGGCTCACTGGCTACTCCAGTGCTGGCAACACAGGCCATTCCTGTCTTTCCAAGTGCATCTCCCTTGGTGTCAGCAAAAGTGCTGGAAATCCCTGACACCTGGAGTTCAGGCAGAGAGAGCTGTGAACCTCTCCTGTGTATCAGCCATGAGGAGAAAGGACTTGGCTGTCTGAAGGCTAATTCTTAAATAGACAGATCAGGAGGATTAATCAGTTGCTCAGCACGTTCTCATTTTACAGAAATTGCCTCCAACCTGGGAAGTGCTGCACTGTTTCTAATCTCCTGCCTGTAGAGGTTTTCAGCCTGAATGCAAAACATGGCTAGCCCTGTTTGCTTTTTCCAGACTGAATGCTGATTGTTCAAAGTGAATTAAAATTAAATCCACAGCTGAGAATATGCCCGAGTCAGCTCCTGGTTTCAGTCCACTCATCCGTGGGCCGTGCACAGTGTGGGAGCTCCCAGCTGGAAGCTGGAAAGCAGCTGCACTAAATGGAGATGGGGTGTGGGTTGTTCCAGTAGTGCCAGGGTCTCAGTGGGAAATCTCCCCATTAAATCTGTCCAAAAAACCTGATTCTATAGCAATTTCATCAGCATTTCTGGCATCTCTTTCGTCCCAAACCTCCTTCATGTCCTGCTCTTTGTTGCTCAGTCAACAAATGCACCAGCAAAATGCTTTCTCCTGTCCTGGGGATGGAAACTTTGTGCTTCCAGCTGTCCAGATGTGTCCTGAATTGCATTCCCTCTTCTCTTCTGGACATGGAAGAGAAGGCAGGGAATAAACAGAGGGCTGTGTGAGATGATCTGCAGGAAAGCTCAGCGTGGACACTGCTTAGAGCTTGTAGAAAAGAGAACAGCTCCCTTCTCCTCGGGGCAGAGGGAGGGTTGGGAGAAGCCAAACTAAGGAGCCATCCAACAGGAAGCACTCAGGAGGAGAGGGAGGATCTGAGCAGCTTGACATGGCTCCTGCTTGCTGCTCTCCTGCCACCAGTGTCTGTCCAGCTCTCCATGGAGGACGTTGTGGAGAGCGATGGCAGGAATTGCTGCCACTGCTCCAGTCCTGCCCAGCCCCTGGGGGAGGATGGGCTGACACCAAGGCTGGAGATGGCACATTCCCACAGGGGTATAAATGCCCCTGGAGCCAGAGCCTGATGAACTGATTTATGCCAGAAGAGGATATAGGGAGGGTTTGCTGCTGAACTTCAAGGCATTCTGTGACTACACCAAGGTGACTATGAGTGGTTTCCAGGCTGGTTTTGGAGATGGATTCCAACCCATGTCACAAGCTCTGTAGAAAAAATGCCAAAATTACTGACCCAGGCAGAAAAGGAAGTTGCTGCAGCCGATCATAACGAGTTCTTCTGGCTTTAACAATCTGATTTTCAGTTCTGTTCCACATGCTATTGGGTTCAGAAATGAGTAATTTTTTCTCCAGGATATCAGTTGTTCAGAAGCAAGTGAGGGAAGGCAGCAGAGGAAATGTGGGACTGCTTAGTCAGTAAGGCATGAAAATAATGGCTGTGTGATACTTGTTGAACAAAACCAAGCCAGGCTCCTTGGAGTCTTGCCTCCCTTCTTGGTGAAGGACAGAAACCCCCAGCTGTGGTTTGAGGATGTGGGCTGTGAGCTGGCAGCAATTTGTCCTTGCCACAGTGGGATTGTGAAAGCCCTGAATTCTTTACATACACCAGTGATTCTGCTTCAGGCTTTTGGGTGGGATTGAACCCGGGTCTGCACCCTGTGCTCAGGAAGCACAAATATGAGACTGTGACTTTGTTTTTTTGGCTGGAGCCTTTCTGGAGGTGGAACTTCTTGGTCCACCCCACTGATGGCAGATAGTTTGGACTCTCACTCTTGTTATTTATCTCTTTGTCAGGAGGTGAAGATCTTCCGTGCCTTAATCCTGGGGGAGCTGGAGAGGGGCCAGAGCCAGTTCCAGGCCCTGTGCTTTGTGACGCGGCTCCACCGCAACGAGATCATCCCCAGCGAGTCCATGGCCAAGCTGCGCCAGGTACGAGGCTCCAGCCAGGGGGTCCTGGAGCTGGGTGCCCTTCCCAGGCAGCTCCCTGACTGTTCAGCTCTCAGAGCCACCTCTGACCACCCCTCCTGCCTGAGGGACTTGGTATGACACGGGTTCATCAGTGGTATTGAGCCTGTTCTGATACAGAAGGAGGAGGCGTGATTTGGTTCAGCCTGTGCCAGGGGAAGGGGGGTGGCCATGAAAATCCCTGCCCCAGTGAAGCCAGTGCTGATCTGGGACCATTTATCAGGACAAAACCCTGAGAAACCATCACAGGCCAATGTGGTCAACATGGTGCTTTCAGCATCAAGCAGCTTTCAAAGTGCCTTCCACCCAAGCAGGGTGTGGGTGCATTTACAGGGGAACATCCCCTCTCTCATCTCGTGCTGGAGTGAAATCCCAGCATATGTGGAGCTGTGGGTCATTGCATGCAGGGCTGAGGTGTTGGTTGTCTCCTGCTCTGCAGAAGAACCCCAGGACAGTGCGCCAGGCCGAGGAGGTTCGGGGGCTGGAGCACCTCAGCATGGACGTGGCTGTGAACTTCAGCAAGGGGGCCCAGCTGAGCTCCCACCTGCACAACGTCTGTGCAGAGGCCAAGGAGGCCATTTACACCCGAGAAGAAGATGTCAAATTTTGGCTGGAGAAAGGTGAGTTGCCTTCAGTTGTGTTGGAACTGCTCCTGTCAGCATGTTGGCACAGGGTGACATCTCTCCTGCCAGGTTTCTGGTGAGCAGCACAGATTGTTTGGGCTTCCTCTTTGCTGTCTTTAAGGCACGTGTGTCACAGTGCACTGGCCTGTTCCTTAGTAGATCTGACTTCTGCTGGTGCTCTCCTGGTGACCCTAATTAGGTATTTTCAAAGTAACCTTTCACCTTGTCCCTTACCCAGAAGGAATTTCACAGAATATGCTGGGTTGGAAGGGACCCACAGTCCAACCCTCAGCCCTGCACAGGACCAAGCCAAGAGTCACACCCTGTGCCCCAGAGGCTTCTGAAGCTCTGGCAGCCTCGGGGCTGTGCCCACTGCCCTGGGGAGCCTGTTCAGTGCCCACCACCCTCTGGGGGAAGAACCTTTCCTTGAGATCCAACCTAACCCTGCCTTGACACAACTTGAGGCCATTCCCTGAACGGTGTCCCAGCCCCCCTGAGCAGTGTCCCTGCCCCCTGAGTGCTGTCCCTGCCCTCCTGAATGTCCTGAGCGCTGTCCCTTCCCTCCTGAGCGGTTCTGAGCGCTGTCCCTGTCCCCGCTGCGCGCTGTCCCTGTCCCCGCTGCGCGCTGTCCCTGCCCCGCTGCGCGCTGTCCTTGCCCCCCTGAGCGCTGTCCCTGTCCCCCCTGCGCGCTGTCCCTGCCCCCCTGCGCGCTGTCCCTGCCCCCCTGCGCGCTGTCCCTGTCCCCCTGCGCGCTGTCCCTGTCCCCCCTGAGCGCTGTCCCTGCCCCGCTGCGCGCTGTCCCTGTCCCCCCTGAGCGCTGTCCCTGCCCCCCCCTGAGCGCTGTCCCTGCCCCCCTGCGCGCTGTCCCTGCCCCCCTGCGCGCTGTCCCTGTCCCCCTGCGCGCTGTCCCTGTCCCCCTGCGCGCTGTCCCTGCCCCGCTGCGCGCTGTCCCTGTCCCCGCTGCGCGCTGTCCCTGTCCCCGCTGCGCGCTGTCCCTGCCCCGCTGCGCGCTGTCCCTGCCCCCCTGAGCGCTGTCCCTGTCCCCCCTGAGCGCTGTCCCTGTCCCCCCTGAGCGCTGTCCCTGTCCCCCCTGAGCGCTGTCCCTGCCCCCCTGAGCGCTGTCCCTGCCCCGCTGCGCGCTGTCCCTGTCCCCCCTGAGCGCTGTCCCTGCCCCCCTGAGCGCTGTCCCTGCCCTCCTGAATGTCCTGAGCAGTGTCCCTGCCCCCCTGCGCGCTGTCCCTGCCCCCCTGAGCGCTGTCCCTCTCTCCGCAGGTGTGGACGGCTCCATGTTCGAGGTGCTGCCGCAGCCGGTGGCGGTGCCGGAGCTGCCGCGGTGCCGCCGGTGCCCGGGCCGGTGGCGGCCGTGCGTGTGCAGTTACTCGCTGAGCCTCGAGTGGTACCCCTGCATGCTCAAGTACTGCAAGAGCCGCGACGCCGCGGGCAGGGTCTCCTCCTACAAGTGTGGCATCCGCAGCTGCCAGAAGGGCTACACCTTCGACTACTACGTGCCACAGAAGCAGCTCTGCCTCTGGGATGAGGAGACTTAGTGCTTTCCAAGACTTTTCCGAGGGGCAGCTCGTCTCCTGCCACCTGTTTGTGATGCCAACCTGGAGCTGCTGCTCCAAAGAAGGAATGCTGTTCACGGTGGTGCCTTGTCCCAGGAGAGCTCTGTGTGTGCCTTCCCCTCTGGCCTGCTGTGACTCCCTCCCCACCTGCCGCTGCCTCATCTGTGCCAAGCAGGCTCAGCTTGCTGGGTGGTGATGCTCTCCCACCAGCTGCTGGGAAATCCAAGCCCCTGGAAGCAGGAGACACAGGGTTTGGGGTGAAGCACTGGGAAAAGGGGTGTGTTGCCCTGCTCTGGATGAAAAGGGCAGCTCTGATCACTTCCATCAAGCAGGGTGGTCAGGGCAGAGAGAGAAATGGTGTTGCTGACCTGGGCTGTCCGACATCTCTGCCGCTGAAGAACCCCCTTCGCTGACTTCACCACCTCCTGGTGACACAACAGGGTTCCCCTGTGGGAAAAGAGCTGATTCTTGGGACCACATCCCTGAACAAGGAAGGTACAAAGCCCACCCAAAGCAAGAGCCTGCCTGTAGCTTTTCCTAGTGCCTGACTGGCTGTGTATCCTTCCTGTGGCCAGAAGATATAATGGGGGGATATATCCCAGCAGTGACTTGTGCCCCTAAAGGGCTGATAATTAGAGCTTTAATTAACTCCTGTTTAGACTAGTGAAGGTCCAACTTTTGTGCTGGTCTTGTGACTCTTCCACTAAGAAAGAAACATCAAAGACTTGTGACTACCATCCTAACACTGTGCTTGCAAGGGGAGAGGATGATCCCAGGTGGGTTCACGCTGTTTTGAAGAAGACAACATTCTACAGCTCTGTCCAGTTTTATGTCCTACTCTGCCAGCTGTTCACAAGAAGCTCTTAAATAATTGTACTGCTTTGCTGTGCCTTGATTTCCCCCGTATGTTAAACAGGGATGACACTGAAGCTGACCTTGGCCCTGCCATGTACCTGGAGGGATCAGACAAAAGCACTGTTAGCAGTGCTGCCTGGTCCTGTGTCCTCTTCCACTCAAGCAGGGAGTGGAGAGAAGCTCCTGGGGTCTATGGGAGCCCCTGTGCCTCCTGGTGAAAAGCCTTCACAATGTGCCTTTTTGCCCAAAATACAGGAATTTTTGACAGAAAAAAAATAATTTGGTCAATTATTTTTGTATCGATCACGTAAGGGGGGAGAAGGGAAAGGTATTTTAATATTGGAACATGAAGTAAAACACACTTGAAATGACTTTTTAAACAAATTATTTATCATTTGTAAGGTAAAATAAACATTTTTTTAAAGCATCCTTGGTGTAAAAGTCTCTCTGGGCATGATACTCTTTTTGTGATCAGTTGCTTGAGTTCTTGATGAAGAGTTGTTCCCTTCTGGGTAAGTGTCAAACCTTTATCTGGTGCTGACCCATGGACTGGGGGAGAACATCCTGCTGTCAGCATGACCAGGAATTTTTGACACTTCCCAACGTGATCCTTCATCTCAAACATTCCACCCTTCAGCCCTTCCACAGGGAGACGGGTTTGACTCATCTCAAGCAGCCGTGGGAGCTTTGAACTGGAGCTCTGCTGACTCAAAGAGCAGCAGCAGCAGCAGGTCCTGGGGTTGGGAGGGCTGGTGCCTGTCCCTGTCTCTGAGGGGTCTCGGGAGGATGGGCTGGAGGCTCCTCCGGGTCCTGCAGCCTCGGTGAGGTTTCCTTGTCTCCCTCTGCAGTCACAGCTGAAGGGAGATGAGAGAGGCAGTTCTGGGCCAGCTGAGAGCGCTCAGTGACTGGAGGGAGAAATGTGGAGCTCTGATTCCCTCTAGTGTGGAGAACGCAGGGATGGACGAGGATTTCAGCCCTTCTCCGATTCACCAACCACGACCATTCACCCTTTGCTGGCATTTCTGGGGAAGGTGAAGTTATTTCTTTTTCACCGATGTGGTCAGCACCGACGGGGGTTTGTTCCCGTGTCTGCAGGACGCCGTGGGAGTTTGTCCCTGCTGCTGAGCTAACCCAGCTGTGGGGCAGCTGAGCTAACCCAGCTGTGGGGCAGCTGAGCTGTGGGCAGGATTTGGGGAGACAGCCCCGTCCCACTGCTGCCTCCTGCGCAAGGATGCTGGGACGGACTTGAGGAGCATCGGGACACACCCCCTGAGAGCTCCAATGTGCTTGTTTTGTCCTTGGGAGGCTCCAGGGCACCTGGAACTGGTGTAGCATCCCCGGCCTCCAGCAGTGGGTGCTGGAGCAGCACGACCGTGCCCGGCGGAGGGAGGGATGTCCCGACAGCGATGCTCGTGGTCCAGCCGCGCATCTCGGTCCCTGAAGGATCGTGCTTTCCCCAGCCCTGCTAGAGGGGAGCCAAAGTGCATCAGATGGTTCTTGTTTCCCCAGAAAGCAGCTGATGCAGGTGGAGACAGGAGACCTTCCTGGTACAGAGAAGGTGCAGTTGACCATGAGCTTGTGGGGGATTTTGTAACGTCTCTGCAGTTCGTGCTGCCAGTCCAAAGGCCGTGCCCCATAAATCAAGTGTTATCTGCAGGGCTTATCTTCCCCCAGGAGGGGAATAAACACTGGCAGCAGGAGTGGAGGAGCACAGTGCCTGCAGTGAGGATGAGAGGGGAGTGCCTACAGCGAGGATCTGTCCCTGCTGGCCGTGGAAAAGAGGAGCAGTGTGTCTGCTGACATCTAGGAGTGATCAGCATCACCTTGGGATGGAGCTGAAGCAAATCTGCCTTTTCCTGGGGAAGGGGGTCTTATTTCATGTGATGATGCTGTGATCCATGCCCTGGGTTTAATAAGGGTGAATCTCTCTTGCCTGCACAACCCATCACCAAAGCTAAGGGTGTCCAGGTGATGGGCTTTGCTCCCACGGCTCTTTGAGGAGAAAACCACCTAAATAATACTTTCACCTGATGTTTCTCTGGCCAGAAAATAATCGCCGGGAAAAGACATTCACAGCTTTTTGGGGCCAGGAGAGGGCACTGGTGCCCTGTCCGTGGCCGGGACAGCATCCCTGCCCGGAGGATGCCCGGGATTCCAGTCCGGCTGGAGATGCCAGCTGGGAGAACCTGCTCCCCGGGGCTCCAGGACACGCTGCTCGGCTCTGGAGAAAGGAAAAACAGCAGGAAAAGCAGGGAGAAAAGCCCGGTGTCAGGTGAAACCCCTGCTCGGTGTACAAGAGGTGTTCTGATCTGGGGAAAGGAGACGTCTCGTGGTCCCCAACCTCCCAAGCTGGCTGGGAGCCACCAGCAAAGTCACGTTTGACGCAGTGAAGACACCTGATCGCGTCGGTCCTCAGGTCGGGGAAAACCCAGACAAAAACACCAGCAAGAGCAGCAGCTGCCCAGGACGCCCCGGGGCTCAGGGCCGGAGTGGCTGGGGCTCCGCCGCGGGCTGCAGGTGGGTGGCAGGAGTCCAGCCCCTCCAGCAGCTCCACAGGAGCTGCCCGTGCCAACCAGCCTGTGCCACCTCGCTGCTTCCTGGAGCAGCGCTGAAGCGGCTCAAAATCTCCCCTGTCCTGGAAATGTCAGTCTGACCCGGGAACTTCCCCCCTTCCATCTTCTCCCCCAACTTCCCCCCACTTTTTCCTTGTTGGAGTTTCATTTCACTCATCCACCCTTTCCTCCGGGTGCGTGTCCCCTCCCAAGGATGGGGGTCGAGGGCAGCTCCAGCCCCGCAGCTCCGCACTGGGTTGGAGGTGAGGCTGGAGATCCTGCCCGCCCACCCATCCCTTGGAGAAACCTGTCTTTCCAGGAGGGAGAGCAGTATGTGGGAAAGCCGGGAGCCCTGGAACGTGAATTACCCAGGGAGAGATGAATGTGCGATAGCTTGTACCTGGCAGCTACAACTGAGCGTTAACGCTTTCAGGGGGGGCTGAGCAGCGCTGGGGCTCCGGCTGGCACGGGGATGTCCAGGCTGGCACGGGGATGATGTCCCGCTGCTCCGGGGCTGGAGGGGTCACCAAGGTGGCAATAGCAGGGATAAGGAGCAGCTGCAGTGCCTGGTCCACCAGCGTGACCTGGTCCCTTTCACAGGGCAGAGCTGATGCTCTGGCCTCTGGCAGCTTCCTACAGTAGGGAATTTATTTTTTACCTGGAAGTTGGTAAATGCTGCAGCTTTAACCAACGGGGATAAAGAGGAAGGGGTTGTCTGCCACTTCTCTCCTCTTCTTAGGGACACACAAGTACCACACAGAGCCCATGTGAGGAGAGGGGAGCCTCCATGTGCTAACCCCTGCCTTGTGACTTTAGCCAAGGCAGGATCCCCTTCTGCTTTTAACTTTCCTTTCTGTGCTGATTGTGGCATCACTGAGGTTCAGCACAGACTGACGGGATGCAAAGACTGAGCAGCACAGGCTGCTCTCGTGGGTCATCCCATGCAGACCGGGGCTCTCAGTGGTGGGAGGGGCTGTCGAACAGCTCTGACACCTTCCCTGGAGGTGCGAGCGGTGGCTGCCCAGTCCGGCTTGAAGCTTTGGCCTCTCTTACAAGAGAGACAAGGGGCAGAGCCAAAGACCATCCCTGAGAAGCCAAAAGGCCATCCCTGAGGAGTCAATCCCCGAGGAGCCCAAAGCCCATCCCCAAGGAGCCCAAAGCCCATCCCTGAGGAGCCCAAAGCCCATCCCCGAGCAGTCCAAAGCCCATCCCTGAGGAGTCAGTCCCCGAGGAGCCCAAAGGCCACCCCTGAGGAGCCCAAAGGCCATCCCCGAGGAGCCCCGGGATGCGCAGCCCCCACTCCAGCCCGGGCAGGTGCTGCGGGTCCATCCGCGCAGCCGAGGGCGGGCAAAGCCAACCCGCCTTCCTTCCTTTCCCTCCTTCCCACCCCACCCCACGCCCTGGCAGCGCTGCAGGGACTCATCCATTCCCGAGTTACTAATATGCAAATGGGTGCTTTTGCATGGGCCTGACGCCAAGCTGCTGGGTGTCAGGGCACCCGAGGGAGCCGGAGGTGGGGCGAGGCGTGGCACCGCCGCATGCTCACCTGGCCCTGCATGGCAACAGGCAATGGAGCTCTAGGTCCCTTCGGGAGCGGACCCACGCCCGGTTCGAGAGGCAGCGGGTGGCAGAGGAGGGAGGGCAAACTGGCAGCCCCTGGCAACCTGGGGCTGACGGCAGGAGGCTGGGCACACCGCGGATTTCCCTCCGCCAGCAGGATGGTGAACCTGGAGTCTGTGCACGCAGGTAAAGGGCACTTGAGGAAGGATCAGCGGCTCAACATGCAGCTGGGGCCGTGGGCTTGGGCAGGAAATGGGCTCGCTCGGATTCCTGTGACCTTTCCTCCCTGCTTTCCCTCCTCTGTTCTCCCGCTGGAGTGCCTGGTTAGGTGCCCACATTCCTCCCTGGGGATGGATGCTGCCCTGGTTTATTTAGGGGGCTGCCAAGCCATGCCCACAATGTGGGCGCAGCGCTCCCACTGCCAGCCCCGGCGTGGGACCGGGAGCAGGGCATGGAGATCTCTTGGGAACCTGGGAAATCAGCATTTCGTGGGTGCTGCGGGTCCTGTCATTGGGATACGGCTGGGAGGAGTGAGGGGGGATAAATTCACAGAGGGATGCAGCGAGGGTGGAGGGAGGGCTGTGTGTGTGAGATGGCACTTGGGTTGGAAGGGGAAAAGTTAATGGCAAAGAGGGCAAAGGAGGCAGAAATGAATGAGGAGGGAGCTGTGGGAGGCTGGGTTGAGTGAGGAATGAATGAACAGGGACACTCAGAGAGACAGAGACTCCTTCCAGGGGTTCTGATCCAGAGCTGCAGCTCTGATAGTCTCACATCGTCTGTGAGCAGACCTTGCTCTGCAGTGAGCTGGGGAACCAGAGCGGCTTCTGCCAAATCTCTTGGAGCTGAGCTGAGCTCCAGCTCACCCTGACAGAGCTTCTGGGCTCAGCTCAAGCCCCTGAACTCGAGGGGAAGGACCACATCCCTGGGCACGTGGAGCTGAGGGCAGTGCTGGGGTGGGAGCAGTCACATCCCAGAGCCCTGTGTGTGGCAGGGGCAGGGGCAGGCAGGAGGGTGTTGGGGTGCAGGAGCCACATGCCCTGTTAGTGACCTGAGTCTGGTGCTTTGTGCAGTGCAGAAACGCTCTGTTTGGAGAGAAGGATTCACCCATCAGCCTGTCCCTTCCCTTGGACTGATTGACACACTGAGGGTGTTGGGAGTCCTGCTGAGCAGTGAGAGCTGTGGGAGGTCTGTGCTGAGGGCTTGTAGCCTCTCAACAAGCCCTGCCTGCCTGTGGGCTCCCAGACAGGCCTGCAGGGCAAGGCAGATGGTGCAGCCATGCCATCACCCAACGCAGGTCAGCCTGCAGCAGGCTGGCAGAGATGGGCAAAGCCTCTGCTCCACGGCTGTGCTTCCACCTCTGCAGGGCTCTGGGATGCCCACAGCCCCTCCATGAGCAGGCAGCGTCCCCCTGGGAGGGCTGGCACCCCATGGGGGCAGCTGGGGAGCCCTGGCCCCAAGGACAGGCTGTGGGAGGCTCGTGGTCGTGGCTAGGCTGAGCCTGACTGGGCTGAGCACCCGCACTGGGGGTGCTGAGTGTGGCCACAGCCCCCGCAGGCTCCTGTGCCCTCGTGGGCTTGGCTTGTGGGAGGCTCTTTCTTCATGAGAAGATTCCCCAGATCGATACTGTGCCCTCTGTCAAAGCCACTGGCATCACTCCCAGGGTGGGTTTGGCCAGAGCTGGGCTCGTGCTGAGCCTCCACTCTCCCAAACCACCCCCCGTGCTGTGGGTCAGGAGGGACAAAGCTTTAAGTAGCCTTTTTGCAGGGAGGGAGCCCAACACAGGTGGGAGGATGTTTTGTCACCCTTGTGCAAAGGCAGGTCAGTGTATTCCATTTTTGGGGTCCCTTTGTAACAAGCTGCTTGCAGAGGTGTGATCTGTTTTTTCCCTGGCCTGAGTCTCGGAGATCTTTTCCAACATTAATGATTCTGTGAGAAGAACAGAGTGCCAGGGGAGGGTGGGCTGCCTGGGCTCTGCACACCCTCCTCCTGCTGAGACAACTCCCTGGTGGGTACCACCACCTCCTCCCCAGGCATTTGGGATATTTCTGCAGCTTCCAGAGGGGTTCAGGCACCTAAAGCCCAGAAAACTCAGGAGGCTCCAGGTGATGGTCTCCCTCCTCCACGCCTGGATTTCATGTTTAAAGTCATCAGTCTGGTTTACCCTTGCCCGTGCCTGAACAGCTACTGAGAACGAGGGCTTGGGAAAGGCTTTATTTGCTGACACCATTTGTTTCAGCACAAATACAGATGCAGATATATCCCCAGAGAAGTGTCTGCACTGGTAGAGCTCCTTTGGTCTGGGTGAACAAACCAGCTGCCCCTACCCCAGGTATGTTGGGGAGCTGAGGAGCAGCAGCACATTTTTAATCTGGCCTGGCCACAGTGGCGGCTCCTAATAGGGCTGTGGTTTAGCATTAGGCAGTCCCAAGTTGGGTTATTTTTCCCAGAGATTTTTTTTTTCTTCCTGGCCTGCTTGTTCTCTGTGTATTGCTGTGTGCAAGGAGCCTGTGCAGCTGGGCTGCCTCACAGCCTGCCTTGTCTTTGAGGTGTTTTTTTGGATGGAGCAGGGGGCAAACCTGGATTTGCATCACTCTGCCCTGGTTGTAGTGGGAGACTCTGGAGTGTCAACAAAAAGGTATTGGCTACACTTAAATTAGAAAGTAATTCCTCCTATGTCTGCTCCTTGTTCTTAAGGCACTGAGTGCCATGAGCTGGTAAAGGGACTGGAGTTGGACCAAGGGTTGGACTTGATGATCTCGGAGGGCTTTTCCAACCCAATCCATTCTGTGATTCTGTGATTCTATGGATGTGGCACTGAGTGAGAATCCACCATGTCTTGATCCAACCCTACTGTGATCATCATGTCTTGATCCAACCATGTCTTGATCCAACCATGTCTTGATCCAACCATGTCTTGATCCAACCCCACTGTGATCATCAGCCCAGGGCACAGAGTGCCCTGGGCTGATGATCACAGTGGGATTGGATCAAGGGTTGGACTTGATGATCTCAGAGGTCTTTTCCAACCCAATCCATTCTATGATTCTATTCTATGATCATTGGAGGATGATCCATAGGGATATAAAAGCTCCAAACCTCTCAGATCAGTAGGTTTTGATAAAAAGGATTTTCCTTTTCTTCCTTGTTTGGTTTTTTTCTCCTACAAGATATTTAAACAAATGCACATTTATGATGGGAATTTGAATCTTGGTGAAAATCAGATCCTTGTGCTGTCTCTGAGACTCACAGGGCATCTCGTTATCTCCCAGCTGCAGGAGGAGGGGATTTAGCTGATGGGTAACATGTGATATGGAACCAAGTTGCAGCAGCAATTCCTCCCTCCCTCCCTCCCCACCCGCCCAGGGTGGTGATGGCAGAGGTGTGGGGGATCATTCCTGCAGGAGGGACAGAGATTCTCGAGGTTTCCTTTTTTGTCTTCCCTCCCTCAGCTCTGTCTGGACTGTTCCAGTTCTTGCTCAGTCTCCTCGATCTTGGGGATTAAATATTTTCATTCACTAACACGTATTTGGGGGTTTTTTTGTTGTTTTTTTTTTTTTGCAAGCTTTCTCACCAAAGCAAGCACCAAACTTCTGCAGGCTTTTAGATTTTTCCTTCTTCTATTTTATGAGAACTTGCCTCTTATTTTTTTTAAGGTACTTTTTGGCAGGCAGCAAAACTTTGTGCTTTGTAGATTGCCTAAGTCAGGGTCCCTTGGCAGTGTTACAAGACAAGAAGATGTTTATAGCTGATGGTAATTACTCTTCCTGCAGTAGAAATGCTTTAGAAGCCCCACTAAACATTCATGTCTTAATTGCAGAGGGTTTATTTGAAGGGGAAAAAAAAATCCCACACCACAACTCTTCTCTTTCTCCTTTTCCCCCTCACTCCTTAATATAATTTAAAGAAAGGAAGTTCCTGAAGTATGTGAAAGTTTCTGCACTCAGATATAAAATCCTGATTTGGTTTTTTTTCTACCTTGACTCATTTGCTGAAGAAAGTTTCAAACTTTAACTTGATCAAGGGCATTAAATCTTGGCCAAAAAGTGGATTATCTGCTGTTTGTGCACTAGAAGTTTGAACAGGGGAAAAGAAAACCTGAACACAAACAAAGCTCTGCCTGTTCCAGTGGGAACGACAGAGGGAAATGGGTACAAACCCCCGTAAGGTTCTTATAATCCTTCTGGCCGTTTGGAAGTAATAAAAGGTGGATATAGGGAAGAGGAAAAGGTTTGCATGATGCTTTTGGGTGCCTTCCACCTGCCTTCCCTTCCCAGCAAAGCCACAGCAAACGGGGCCCGGCTGCTGTCACTGCCCCATGCAAATGGCTGAGTCTGGGGCTGGGATTGGCTGCACAAGAACATGCAAATCACTTGGATCTTGATAAAAAAAATTATCTTTCCCCCTCACCAGCGAGTCTGGAAACAGTTAAAATTCCCGTGCAAAGGGTGTAAGAGCTGAGGAGGTGTCCATCTGAATTTGAATGGATGTTCTCCCTTCCTTCACTGGCGTGGCCTTGGCCTCTTTCAAGTTGACCATTCCCACCTTTTCTTTCAGCTGTCCCCGAAGGAGAAAGTGGCCCGGGGTGTGGTGGGAGCCATCACTTCAAGGGTAAATGGCAAATCTGTTGGCATTGATAAGGCTGGGGGGGAATATTCAGAAGGTTGATGGGAAAGGACTCTCTGTGCTCCTGGCTTGGCGTCTGCACTTGCAGCGAAGCAGCTTCTTGGTGGCTTGTGAGGAGCGAGAGCACAGCATGTGAGAGAAAATGGGGAAAATAGGGTGCAAATAGGGGTTAGAGCAGTGGGGAAAACGAGTTGAGTTTGATGAGCCATCTGAGGGAGGAGGAGGCGATTTGGGAGAGGAGGGAATATCTGGGAGGGATCCCCTGCCAGTCCAGGGGCCGTGCAGGTCGGTGCCAAGGGGAGAGCACCCCAGCAGGTTTGGGGAGCCCTCCCAGAGCTCAGGGGTGGGGGGTTCCCTGGGGTAACGGACCCTCATCCTGGGGGTGAGGAGTGATGGGGAGGGTGAGAACACAGAGCAAGTCGGGGAGGGGGGAAGGAGTGAGGGGGATGCAAAGAGCAACAGGAGGGAAAGTGCATCCTCGGAGCTGATGAATATTCTAGTGACTGTATGTTGAGGAATCAGAAATTTGAAAGTCTGATGGTTTATTATAATTACACATTCATTTGTGCTGTTTAGTGGAAGCCACATGTGCCTGTTGCCTGGGACTGTGACCTGTTATTAAAATCGGTTGTGCCTCCTTTTCGCAGAGCTCAAGATGAGCGGGGATGCGGCAGATTCCACAGACACCCGGCACGAACCGGACCAGGTGGAGCCAGGTAAGAGGGGCCGGGCTGTGCGGGCAGCCTGGGAGGGCAGGGGACAGGCGAGGAAAGGGAAGGGGAGTGTGGGCGCTGGAAGTTTCTGCCGTGCCTGCCTCCTGTTGCTGCTCGGCGCTCTCGCAGCCAGCCCGGGAGTTGAGCAGGAATGCGCTCGGGGCGAGGATTGCGCTGCTGCCTCGATCGACAGGCAGATCCTCCGCCGATGTCCTCGGTGGCTCCAGCAGGGAAATATTCTCCCGCCTTGCCAAAGGGATCATGGCAAGGAATGGGCTCGGTCCGCTCAGGGTCGCACCCGCAGCTCTTCCCATCGCGCCAGGAGCGCGGCAGGAGCAATTCCTGGGACAAAACTACGCCCGGTTTTGGCAGTGGATGTGTAAGAAAATGGGAGGGACTTTGGGAATAATCAAATCCAGTTAGGTGGTTCCAGCCAAAACCTATTGCTCTTCATCTTGAGGTGTGATTGGGTTTGTCTCCTCTGCTCCGCCTGACCCTGCTCAGCATTCCTTGAATATGGAAAGCTGGAGAACAGGATGATCTTCTGATCTGTTAACTGGGGTCAGTGCTGATTTCTGCCGGTTGAGCTGCCACCAGGTGTGACAGACACGAGAGGAATCAGGTCTGTGCTCTGTGCCATCATCTCTCACTCCCACTGCCTGCAGAGAGCTTGGACACGGGGCTGGAACCCTCATTCCACAAAGGCTCAGGGGCACGTCCCTTTCAGGCAAAGAAGCAGCAAAAAGGAATTATTTCAGCACCCACCAGATATAGCCAATTAAGATTATTAAAAGCTGTGCTATGAACTTAGAAACAAAACCTTGAAACACCAAAACTGGTAGAGAAAATGTAGAAGAATCAGTTGTTCTCCTGACTAATGAAGAGGCCTAAGCTCGGGGGATGTGGAAGAGCCAATTAAAACTTTGCATGGAATGATTTTACTGCTTCTCTTTTACTTACATAATTTCAGATAATTTAGGGGGGAAAAAGAGATTTTGGTTAATCCAGAGACCTCTAAGCATGTTTTAAAGGGACTAAATGCACCCCTTTATTTGGAAATCCTCTGTGTGCTCTTGGCTATTAAGTTGGGTTGTTTGACACAATCTAAGGCAGAGATAAAATCTGGTTCTATTCATGTCCATGAACTCTCATTGACTTTGGTCAGCTCAGCTTCTCCTCGAGGCCCTCAGATCACCCCAAGTGGGTTTTGAGATAAATGTTTTCAAGTTATGGAGCTACAAAGACATCCCAACCCCCCCAAGCTCTTCCAAACCCCCCCGGTAGTTGTTACAGGGCCTTAAACTGGGCAGTGGAGCCTCCTGGAATGTTTGGCACACTGAGGTGATGGAGAGCAGCGTTAATCAGGATTAGGGGAGTGCGTGTTCGATTCTGGTGTTGGTAACTGCAGTGGGACAGTTTGGCCGCTGCTGCTGTTGGAGTCAACGATGTTAAACCAGGGGCTGGCACCGCGTTTGGTTGGATAAAATATGTCTTTTTTTAGCCTAAGCTTCCCAGCCAGCCATTAGTGCGAGCTGTGGCACCTCTTTCTAGTGGTAATTGAGAAAAGAAAGCGCAGAAGTGAAGTCAATTTGTTTCTAAATAACAGAAACGTTGGCGCAGCATTAGCTCCGCTCAGGGAGCCCTCAAATCAGGCAGGGAAATCAGAACGAGTAAATCACCTTCATTTGCAAGGAGCGACACAAAGAACCTTTTAAATGCCTCTTTTCTGGTGCTGTCCCGGTGATCTGATTCTCCAGAGGTCACCCCAGCAGAGGAGGCTGTGGGAGGCACAGCAGAGAGTCGGGAGCTGCTTGAGGGGTCGCAGCCCCAGCCCCTCCCGGGGTGTCCCCCTTTGTGACACCTCCGAGGGTGCCCAGGGCAGGATGAGACCCTCGCCCACCTGCAGTTCGGGTGGCGTATCCTGGCACGGCACCCACGGAGGGGCTGCCTGGTGCTTCACCCACAACCTCCGCGCACCTTCCTCGGGTTGTTTTTCCCCCTTCTTTCAGCCCGTTCTGTTTATAAACAACAGAGCTCTTTGTACTGCACTTCCCTGGAAGTTTTTATTTTCCCTGGTGCGCGTCGTTAGAGGAGTATTTACTGCAGCACCTCAGAGTTGAGTGTTTTGGTTCCCAGCCCCGTGTGGGAAAAAGCTGCTTTCTGATGACTCATTAATTGAAGACCCATTTCCTACCGAATTAGACCCATCCACGCAACTCCCCAGGAATCTCTTACCCCCAAAGGAGAAGTTTGTTCCCAAACTGACCTTACAAAGACTAGAAATCCTCCTGGGTGCAGATATCCACAGGCCTTTCATCACCAAACCATGCAGGCTGGCTCGAACAATTAAAAAAAAATATAAAAAAAAGTACAGGGGGGAGTCGGGTGCCAAAATGCTTTTGTAAACCAAGCCCTTGATCTCAACCTGATGCCTCAAGATCTGATGGGAAGTGTCAGTAGCAGAACCATAATCTCATCCTTTCATATCTCCGCCAATTCCAGGCTTAGAGGGGGGAAAAAAGGGGTAATTTGGAGCATTGTTTGACTTTGAAAGCGTTTGAAATAATTGTGGGGGGTTTGGTTTTTTGAGAAAATTGTTGAAATTGTTCATCTTTAGTGGGAGGTTTGGAAAGATCAGCTTTTATTTTTTTCCTTTTTGTTTCATCCACGCAATTTCACAGCAAATGCTTCAAAAGCTTTTTAGTGAGATATTCCCCAAGTTTGTTTGATTCCAGCCTCTCCAAATCTACTGGCTGGAGTGAAATGTTGCTATTTAAAAAAAGATATGATAGAAGAAAGAATAATTGATAAATAATATCGCCTGTGCTGCCCAATCCTGTGAATCTTAATCCTTCCTTTTTTCTCATCCTGCCGTTTTTCAATCATGTGTTGGGGCAGAGGGGAACAGGCACCAGTTTCTCCCACAGAGACTGCGGGCTGGATGTTTCCCCATGGCCCAGGAGCTGGGGGGGTCCCTCCCTCCCAGTCTGGGGGTCCCTTTTTCCCTTTGCCCCGTGATTCCAGCCCGGTTCAGAGCGTGGCTGAGCTCCCAGGCAGCCGGTCCCGCTGCTGACTCCATGGGGGGTAATGACAAGGTGAGTTCTGTGCTCGGCTCTGAGCTCTTTTCATCTCTTTAAACTGATGAAAGCTCTGCCAGCGAGCTCAGGGTTGAGTTTTTTGATGGGAACTGTGGGGGCTTGGCACTGCCGAGTGTCGCCCCTGGTCTTGCAGCCCCGAGGCAGAGAGAGATCTCCCCCTTCTTGTGGTTTATCTGAGCCCTCGGTATCTGATGCAACGAAACGCTGAGGTGGGACTTGCCCCTGTCTGTCTGTTTGTTTGTGTCAGACACTTGTTCCCCCGTTTATCTGCTCCATCAAAACAGGTTACACCAAGCAAAGCTCCTTCCCTTTGATTTCATCTGTTGAGGCAATGGGGGGGAAGCCAAAGCTCTCCCCAAAGGGCGATAGGGAAGCTCTTCAAACACAACCTCGGTGAGGGAATGGCTGCAGGCGCTGCTGAGCATCCTCGCTCCCCGCCCTGCATCCCGCCGAGCTGCCCGAGCTGCCGGAGCCCAGGGCGGGTGTGTGGGCACCCCGGGGCGGGGGGTGGGTGCAATGCAGGGCAGCCCCATCGCTGCCTCGGAGGGCTGGGATCCCTCCCAGGACACGGGTTGGTGACCCCAGTCCAGTCTGGGGGCTGGAGGAGCAGGACATGGTGGAGGAGTGTGGTTGGGTGGGGAAGGCACGTGGAGCTGGAGCCTGGGACTGGCTCTGGTGGCGATGGGTTATCTCACCCTCATGGCCTGGGTAACCTCTCTGAGTGACTGAGAATCGATCCTCAGCTGGGAGGGACCCACAAGGATCATTGAGTCCAACTTACCTTGTACAGACACCCCAACAATCCCACCATTGTCCAAACCCTCCTGGAGCTCTGGCAGCCTTGGGGCTGTGCCCACTGCCCTGGGGAGCCTGGTCAGTGCCCACCACCCTCGGGGGGAAGAACCTTTTCCTGAGATCCAACCTGACCCTGCCCTGGCACAGCTCCAGCTGTTTCCTGGTCCTGTCCCTGGTCAGAGATGGGTGAGAGATCTCAGAGAGCAGAGATGGGTGTTGCACTCAGGAGGGAGTTGTACACAGCCATGGGATCTGCCCTCAGTCTCCTCTGGAAAAAGCAATAAGGAAGGATCTTCTCCCTGAGAGTCAGAAATACCCGTCCCTTTAAGACTCAAGTTAAGTGGTAAGGGGCTATGATGTGTCTTCTTCCAAGTGTTCCTTCCGAGGACACCCTGCTGTGAATGTCATTCTTCCCCTGCATCCTCATCTTCACCCAGCCCATGCCTGTGGGAGGATGTCAGCACGAGACCCCCCTGCTGCTGCCCCAGGACACCTGAGGTCACCTGGCAGTGGAGCAGAGAGCAAGGGCAGCTCTGGAACTGGGCACCAAAACCCCACCAGAGCCAAATCCCCTCCCAGTACCCGCCTGCCATGGCAGTGAATTTGGCATTAAATCCATATCAGGGCAGGTGGAAAATCCAAGCCCTTGCCTCATTCTGCCTTGGTGCAGACTCAGTTTTCTGCCCTCATCCCTCAGCTCTGTCTCTTCCCCCACTTTTGACAGGGTGAAAGTGCTTTGCAGGTGCTGCTCTCCCCAGGGATGGGCAGAGCAGAGCCCTGATCTCTGCTGGGCTCTGGGAAAGCTGCTCTTTGTTGTGTTCCCACCTCAGGTGTTGGGGTAGGGTCTCTCAAAGGGGATGGCTCGTGCCAGAATGGGGAATGAATGAAGGTTCTGACCTCTGTGCCAGCTCTGACTGAGGGGAAAGGAGGAGTGCACAGGCAGGGGATGGAGGTGGAGCCCCCCAGCTCAGCTCAGGGGTACACTCAGCATCCAGGTGAAGGGCTGCACCACCTGAGCTGCTTTCTCTTGCCCTCGGTTGTTACCAGGCTGCAATCAGCCTGCCAGGCCAAAGTCTTTTGAGGAAACTTGGCCTCTCCCAGCCCGTGCTGAGCCTCCTCCTTGGCTACACCTTTGCTCTCCAAGGGCAGCTCTCCCTCGCGAAACTTCCCTCAAAGCCTCCAGGAGTGCTCCGCTCTCTCCCCCTGCAGCCAGCGCAGCCCCGGGCCAAGTCCCGATACATGAAAGCAGCAGCAGTTGGGCTGGAAACAGCTGGTTGCCGTGGCAACCGGGGCTGCTCCCATTTGCATAAGGCTGATGATTTTCATAGCACAGCCACATTTAAGGCGAGCAGGAGAAATTTCCATATTCCCAGCTCCGAGTCAGTTGGGGCGTGGGGGAGGCCAGGAGGGGGATATTTGAAATTCAAATGAAGGTGATTAGGGTTTGAGGTTGGGTTATTTTATTTTTTTTCTTAAACATCCCATTATGGAAGAGGATAAAAAAGGATGGGGAGGGGAGAGGGGAACAAAAGGCTGGTTTGACTTGAATTCGAGGGGCAAAGGAAGAGCTGGTCTGATCTGCCTCTTGCCTCTGGTCTAAGAGAAGAGACTTGCCCTCTCCCAGCACCTGCAGGTGAAATGTTTTCCGTGGGAACAAACAACTGCTGCCCTGGGGTTTCCTTCTGGAAGGTGCTGGAGTCTCCCACACTGGTGTCCTGCTCTCCCCCCAGCCCTGCCCCACACGAAGGGATCCTCACCCTCCGAGCTGCACTGGGAGATGGGATGGGATGGGATGGGATGGGATGGGATGGGATGGGATGGGATGGGATGGGGTTTCTCTGAGGCACTGCTGACAATTTGGATGGGAAGGCTTTTTTATCACCCAGGGCTTCCCACCCAAATGAAACACTGGAGTGTTCAGGGAAAGCTTCCCCTGGAGTCTGGAGCTGTCTGAGTCAGCACAGATTCACTTGTGCTAACCAGCCTTGGCTTTCCTATGGAGATGCTCCAGTGTTTTGGGCTGTTTGTGTCTTCAGAGCCTCAAAAACTCCCCATCCTGCTCCCACTTTCCTTTGCTGCCTTTAGAAAGGACTTTTTCAGTGCCTTGGGACAGCAAGAACCCAGCAGGATGCAGGGGCTGCCTGGTGCCTGCCCAGCTGCAGTCTCTGCTCCCCAGTGCTGGTGGGCACAGCTGGAGGGAATCAGGGTAGCCACAAAATGGAGAAAAGGTGATTTAAGTGGGTTCCCACCAGTCAGGGCTCTCCCTGCCAGCTCTGGAGAAGCTGCTGCTGTGACTTGGTGTTTGCTTGAGTCTCCCAAGTCAGTTGAAATCCCGAGGAGTGTGTTTGATGCTGAATATCTTGTTTGCTCAATAGAACCACATCCTTCTCAGTGCAGGTGAGCATTTTGCAGCATTTACAGCATGTGGGTCAAGTACTGTTTATAGCTGTGTAATTGTTGCCACTCTTGTTTCCCAGCACTTGGGTAATCTTTTAACTTCACGTGTTGTGTGAGGTGAGAGATTTGAACAAGTTAATTCCTCAGCTTGTAGAGAATGCCCATTGAAAGGCACTCTGCATCCTGCCTGCTCTGCCCACCTCTGGTGGCACTGCTTTATCAGCTGGGGTGCTAAAATCCTCAGGATAGGTGAGACTAATCTGAATTTTAGCTATTCAATACTCTGAGGCTGAAGTCTGACCTGCTCACCTCGGGCTGCTTGTGCAGTCACTGATGGAAATGGGTGTCTCCAGAAGGTGATTCATCGCTCTGCTCTCTGTCTTGGGGGTGAGATGACTTGCCCTCTGGAAGCTCCTGCTTCCTCTCCGTGGCTGCAAAGGGAGCCTGGAGCCATTGGCTCACAAGTAGACACCCAAAAGTTCGACATCTGAGCCCAGGCAGCTGAACCCCCTGCCCTGTGTCTGCCTGGCACTGTTCCCCCACTGCCGTTCAGCTGTTCTGAATTTCCCTCCCAAATGCGCTGCAGCACAAAACTGATTCCCTGTGGGAATTCCCCAACACCTGTTAAAGATTGAAATCACCCCGAATTCCCTCAGCCCTTCCAAGATCAAACCGGGACTGAATTCGGTGTGGGGCTGGGTGGGAGGGGAAGGAGGAGCTCCCTCTGTCGCTGCTGAGGAGCTGCCACCCCCCGGAGGTGACACCTGAGTGTGTTTGCCTGGCCAGGATGGAGGAGCGCTGCAGTCTCGATTCTCCTTCTCTCCCCTGGTGCTGCTTTGATCCCCCAGTGCCTGCCTGACCCTCAGCTCCCGGTGGGAATGGTGTGTGTGTCCTGCCTGGCCTGAGCTCCCAGTGGGAATGGTGTGTGTCCTGCCTGGCCTGAGCTCCCAGTGGGAATGGTGTGGGTCCTGCCTGGCCCTGAGCTCCCAATGGGAATGGTGTGGGTACTGCAGCCCCATCCCTGCTCCCAGTGGGAATGGTGTGGGTCCTGCAGCCCCATCCCTGCTCCCAATGGGAATGGTGTGGGTCCTGCCTGGCCCAGCAACTCCCAATGGGAATGGTGTGGGTCCTGCCAGCCCCGTCCCTGCTCCCAGTGGGAATGGTGTGGGTACTGCAGCCCCATCCCTGCTCCCAATGGGAATGGTGTGGGTACTGCAGCCCCATCCCTGCTCCCAGTGGGAATGGTGTGGGTCCTGCAGCCCCATCCCTGCTCCCAATGGGAATGGTGTGGGTCCTGCCAGCCCCGTCCCTGCTCCCAGTGGGAATGGTGTGGGTCCTGCCTGGCCCTGAGCTCCCAGTGGGAATGGTGTGGGTCCTGCCAGCCCCAGCCCTGCTCCCAAGTGGGAATGGTGTGGGTCCTGCAGCCCCATCCCTGCTCCCAATGGGAATGGTGTGGGTCCTGCCTGGCCCTGAGCTCCCAGTGGGAATGGTGTGGGTCCTGCCAGCCCCAGCCCTGCTCCCAGTGGGAATGGTGTGTGTCCTGCCAGCCCCGTCCCTGCTCCCCCAGAGCAGCGCAGGTCCCGCTGGGGGGAGTTGGCCGGAACTGCTCCGGCTTCTCCCATCCCCAGAGAAACCTCCCGAGGCAAACTCGCACCAGATCTGATGCCAGAGCTATGCAAAGCAGCTGCCAGGTGAAGCAAGGAGAGCGGCACAGGCTCAGTCTGCCCGGCTAAGCCGAGCTTATCGCTGCCTTTCCCCCTGCCCAGAACAGCCTCGTGTATGGGGAAGCTCCTGGGAATGTCGTGCAGGGGCTCAGAGCAGCCTTTCCCCATTTAAATCCCCCCTTTGATGCAGTTCAGGGAGGGCAGGGCTGCATCCTGCACATGCTGGAGGTTTTGGATCCCAGCGTGTCTGGCTGTGGAGCAAGAGGCAAGTTGTTGGCTGGGCTGAAGCTCCATTAAAATTAGTGGAGTTCTGGCAGTTTGCAGCAGGAGAGAATCTGCTGCCACTTACACTTTTCTTTCTTTTTATCTCCTGGAGCTAGAAAAGATTAAATCTTAAGTGCAGGTTGTTTGAACAGCCCTTTAAAGAGAGATCTGACTACTGCAGTGCGAGTCCTGATGTTGACAGAAACTGAAAGGAAACTGAGGCTCTTTCTAAAATATTTGTAAGAAAGTTACTGATTTAACTGCAAGAGGAGCGTTGTTGTCCCTGTCACACCCAAACCTTGCCTTGCAGCTGGAATCACTTAAATTTTACATTCACTGAAATAGAAAAAGACCAGATTTGTTTGCAAATAAATCCGTGCACAAACACTGGCTGGTCCTGCTGAAGCCTTGGAGAGATTTGTGTATCCAGCTCCCATTTACATAACCACTGGGAGCAGAAATCACCTCGCCCTTTTTTAAATACCTCACTCTTGGACATCTAAGCCTGAACTAGTTGCCCCTGGGTCCCTTTGGAGTCAATCAAGAGGAATAGTCATCTCCAGAGGGCCATTCATCTCAGCCTGAGATGGGTGTCTGAGATAGGTGGGATGAGTGGCCTCTGGAGGTGCCTCCTGCTCCTCACTGTCTGCCAGGGCAGCCCAGGGCAGTTCTCTCAGACTGAGACTCTCAGGTTAGCACTGAGTAGGGTCAGTCTCCAGAAACATTTGCACTCACAGAATTCCTGGCCAAGGTGCCCCCAATGCCCCCTGCTGACACAGAGGGCAGGACTTGGAGGACACTGTGTCTGACCTTGTAGGAGAGGAAGGGACAAAGGAAGGTCAAAGTCTGTTTGTGTAGGGAGGAAAAAATAAGAGATGGGAAGCTTGGAAGAGGAGGAAAGGCTGTGCAGAAGAACTTGGGCCCAATGGCAGTGATGTGCAGTGAAACTGTTCCAGCTGCACATCCCAGTTTCCAAGTTTTGGGGTGTCTGGGGGTGACTCAGACACCTTCCCTGGGACCTGAGGATGTCCCTCAAGGCCTTTGACTCTTGCCTCATCACTGTGCTGTGCTTGAATGGGAGTGAAGCTCCTGTAGCCAAGAAACCAGGAGATTACCTTTTCCTTCCTGTTCTATTTTAGCAACTGGGAACTTTATTTCCTCCTCCTCTCCTCGCTTTTCTTCCCTTCAGCTACTGCCTTCAGATTGCATCAAACCTTCCCCCTGTGGGTTTCAAAGGTAGAAACTGCGGGCCTTGAAGATCCTCCTGGAGTCCTGCTCAGGTGTGTGGATGCTGATTGTGATCATCCATTAACACTATCAGCATTCCCATCGTTGGATGTGCAGTTGTTGGCTCTTGGGAGCCGGAAGGCAATGAATGAACCCATTCCTGGGGCAGGAGCAGCTGGGGAGGGTGGTCAGAGCAGATGCTGATGGAGAGGCAGGAGGAGCACGTGGCAAGCTGGAGGTTGGAGCAGAGCAGGGAATTGCATGGAAGAAGATAAAGACCTGAGACTGGGGAAGAGAAAAAGCTTTGAGAAGCAGGTTGGGAGGAAGGCAGGAAGGGAGGGCAGGCTGGAGCAGAGCAGAAAGGCAGCCAGGCTGGGGGAGAGGGCACGGAGCTGCTTCGTGGTTGAGGTGCAGATGGTGAGGAGATAGAGGAGATCTCAGAGGTGATGGGGGCAACAGCTTGTTCTGCTGTGACATTGTGCTGGGGCATTGCTGGAGAGCAAAGTTCCAACAAGGCAGCTCAGCTTCCACAGTCAGTGCTGTTAAATATTTCAGATTAAATCTCCAGAGCTGTTTCTAGATAGCAGAGAACAGGCTGCCACAAAACTGTTATCGTTGACTCAAATATTTTGCCATCCATGAGTAACTGCAGCCAGCACACTCCCCCTGAGCACCTCGGAGAGCCCTGCTGGTTCCCTGGGGATGCTGAGCCATGGGGCAGGCTGGAGAACTGCTGGATCAGGGCAGAGGCTCCTTCAGCTGGGCAGAGCGAGCCCATGGGAGGGCTGGATTTGCCCTCCTGCCTGCACAGCCTCTCCTAAACTGCTCTCCAGCTTTTTGCAGGAGACATGAACTGCTGAACAACACGATGTGTTGGAGCTTGATCAGCTCCCAGAGCACGGGCTGTGCTCCTTGGGGAGCGTTACACTGGCAGAAACGGGAGCAGCAGCCCCCGAGGGCTTTGGTGGTGGGATGGGAACAGTTTGAGGCTGTTTATCACAAACTCTGTTGGACTGGAAGAGGACTTGGGGAATGTATTGCAAAGGGAAGGGGTTTCTTGGGGTTGCCTTTGCAACTCCAGAGCTTCGTGGAATCCCTTAAGCATTCATATCTGTGGAGAGTACAACCTTTCCTCTGTGATGTTCTTGATGAATTTGGCAGGTGTGATGGACGGGGGGGGGGATGTTTATCATCAAAGGGGAATGAGTGAGGGCCTGTGCGGTACCTTCAGGCTGGAACCTGTCTGATTCCTTCCCCCTGTGCCTGCCAATCTCTCCTGGAATCAAGGAGACGCCTCTTGAGCACAACCCCACGGCACCCTCTGTTCCCTCAGCTCTCCTGTAACTCCCCAGTGCCACTCTGGGGAGCAGCCCTGGCACCTGAGACTGCTGCCCTCTCCCACAGCCCCTCTGTGCTTGGTGGGCAGGGCCCCAGTCCTGGCTTTCCCTGGAGATCTGTGATGTCCTCCAGCTCACCTCTGCTGGAATCTCCCTTGCACTCAGGGAGATTTCCCCCACCCTTTGCTGCTTGGCCAGGTATCTCCCAGGAGAAACACTTCTGTTCACCTTTAGCAAAGGCTGAGGCCACCAAATATTGCAGAAACTGCCAAAGTTGCCTTCATCCTTCCTCTGCTTCCTCATCCTCTCTTGCTCTGAGCTGGGCCAGCCCCATGGCTTTGGTTACTTGTGTTCTAAGTTCTGGAAAGGTCCCATCTGTGCTGACTGTCATTAATGCTGAGCTATTTTTCTGTTTGTTTCATTGTAGGGAATGAACAGAATGGGCTGGACTTTAACAGGCAGGTAAGACTCTCCCTGGCTTACCAGGGATTCTCCTCCTTTCTTGGATGACTGTTTTTTAATTGCTCATCATGCTGAGTCCCAGGCAGCTCCTGCTAGAGATAAAAACTGTTAGCTCAGAAGCTGCCATTAGACAGACCACAGAACTTCTTCCCAATTCCCCTTGTGGGAGAGAATGACAGATTACACCTCTGGTTTCCCTCTTCCTATTTCACAGAAGTTCAGCTAATTATAGAGTTTCTTTAAATGACCACTTGCTCCAGGGGTTTGCTGGCTCTTTAATTTTTTTTCTATTATCATTTAAAAACAAAAGGCACCTCAGAGTGGCAAAGGTGCCAATCCCTGCCCAGAGCCCCGTGCTCTGTGCCATGGAGAGCACTGTGGTGTGCAGGGAGAAGGGTACAGGGCTGACTCACGGGGTGTCAGCAGGGGCTGCAGATGAGGTGGTTTGAGGTCTTAGAGTGCATAGGTCAAGACCAGGCCTGCCTACACCAGATTCTCTGTGCAAGGCAGTGGGGAAAGGGCCAGCAGATAATGCAGAGCCACAGGAGGGACCGTTGTCTCTGCTGTGTTTGCTGCTCTGCTTTGTACAGCTGAAAACACCCCGAGTTTGTCTTCTGCTAAAAGCGACTCACTGAGTGCAGATTTTCATGTGTGGCTCTGAGAAGTCCCTGAGAGTCACCTCAGAAGGTGACAGCCCTCTGGAGCTCCTGACTCTGTGCAGACACATTGCTCTGCTGGGAGGGTGGGCAGGCCCTGGCACAGGGTGCCCAAGGGCGCTGTGGCTGCCCCATCCCTGGAAGTGTCCAAGGCCAGACTGGACAGGGCTTGGAGCACCCTGGGACAGTGGAAGGTGTCCCTGCCCATGGCAGGGAGTGGGACAAGATGATGTTTAAGGTTCCTTCCAGCCCAAACCATTCTGTGATTCCATGAAAATCCTCTGAGTTTAGAGCTGAGGACTCCTGTGACCATCAGAGCTGGGCTCAGACCTTGTAAAGGAAAAGAGGAAAAAGAGCCAACCCCCTGACCTGCTCCAGGACTCTGGAGGTTGGGTGGGGTGGGATGGGCAGCTGGAGCTGGGGAAGCAGAAGGGGCTGTGACTCCCCAGACAGTCACGGGCACTCACAGCAGATGTTGGCACAGCAGCCACAGTGTGCATTCCCCAGTCCAAGGCTTGCAGCCCCTTCCCAAGGCTCCCTGCTTGCAGCAGGTGGACAGCTGGACCTTCCCAGGGTGGCTCTTTGTGTCCTGCCAGCTCTGTGCTGGTGGCTCTTGCCTGACAGATGTCAGCAGCTGCTGTTTGTTTGTTTGCCTTGGCTGCTCTGGCTTTGGGTGGGTCGCAGCTTCCTATCAAAGGTGTCTTAACACGTTCAGCATCTTCCAGGGTTTTGGAAAACCCAGCTGCCAACAAAAAGCCTTGTGTCTCCAGCTCTGTGCGTGGCAGAGCCCAGAGCACAAGCCCTGCAGAGCCAGGAGAGGAATCCAATCTGCGTCTGAGGAGCGATAAAAGAAAATTCCCTGCAGACAGAAATAAGCAGGAGATCATTCCATGGTGCAAACTCTTCCTATGGCAACAGCACAAGCTGTTGGAGCTGGGCTGGGGTTAATCAAGGAGACCTGACTGACTGAGGTGCAGCAGGGCTGGTTACACCCCCGGGGGTCTGACCCAGTCTTTAAGCTCCTGGTCCTCTGCCTGCCACTGGTGAAACTGGAGGCAGCCAGGTGTGCTGTCAGTACAATTTGCTTCATAGAAACATCTTCCTCCTAAAAAAAATAGAGTTTTGTGTGTTTTTTGTAGCATTCACTTCCCACTACTGGTTTTTGTTTTTTCCTTGAAGCAAAGGGGCAACACAAAATCCCTTTCATTGTGCCAGGATGTCCCTGTGAGTGAGTAGCAAACCTGACTGGGGATTTAACAAGGTTTAAAAAGAAAAGAGTGTGAAAAAGCTCGTTTTATTATTTTATTTTATTTTATATTTTATTTTATATTTTATTTTATTTATTTTAATTTTTTATTTTATTATTTTTTATATTTTATTTTATATTTTATTTTATGTTTTATTTTATTTATTTTATTTTTATTTGATTTGATTTTGATTTATTTTATTTTATTTTTTATTTTATTTATTTTAATTTCTATTTTATTTTGGTTTTTTATATTTTATTTTATATTTTATTTTATTTTATATTTTATTTTATTTATTTTAATTTTTTATTTTATTATTTTTTATATTTTATTTAATATTTTATTTTATGTTTTATTTTATTTTATTTATTTTATTTATTTTATTTTTTTATTTGATTTGATTTTGATTTATTTTATTTTATTTTTTATTTTATTTATTTTAATTTCTATTTTATTTTGGTTTTTTTATATTTTATTTTATATTTTATTTTATATTTTATTTTATTTATTTTAATTTTTTATTTTATTATTTTTTATATTTTATTTTATATTTTATTTTATGTTTTATTTTATTTTATTTATTTTATTTATTTTATTTTTTATTTGATTTGATTTTGATTTATTTTATTTTATTTTTTATTTTATTTATTTTAATTTCTATTTTATTTTGGTTTTTTTATATTTTATTTTATATTTTATTTTATTTATTTTAATTTTTATTTTATTATTTTTTATATTTTATTTTATATTTTATTTTATTTATTTTATTTATTTTATTTTTTATTTTTTTATTTGATTTGATTTTGATTTATTTTATTTTTTTATTTATTTTATTTTATTTTATTTTATCTTATCTTTTTAGTGTGGTCCAACCCCCCAAGACACAGGCAGTGTCCTCCCAAGGGGTTGTGCAGTGGTGGCAGGGGTGGGATGTAAGTCCATGAGTGGACACAGGTCTGTGCAGGTGGCTCTTTGTCTCCCTCTCTTGGCTCTCTCAAGGCCACGTGTAGACTTATTTGAAATTATTATTATTTAAAGAAAAAATTATTATTTTCAATTATTGTTATTTAAAATAACAATAATAATGATTATTATTTTAAATTATGATCTCAAATGAGCATGAGCCTGGATGCACACAGGTCCCACACTCACAGTTTGGCTTGACCTCAGCTGTTGGTGAATTCATCTCCAATTCAGCAAAGAGATTTCAAATGACGGGAAAAAGGGAAGAGAGGAGAGGTGGAAATATCAAAGTGTTTTCATGTAAGATCAGGTGCTGAGCTCTTTCATTAGGGGTGGAGGTTGGTGGGTTTTTTAATTTGGTTTGGGGTTTGAGGTTGGTTTTGGGTGGCTTTTTTTTTTTGTTAGTTGCAATTCAAGTTTTGGAGCTGAAGGCAGAGCAGGATGGTTTGCAACCAACTCCCAAGTGGCTGCAGGAGCTGCTGAGCTCCTTTGGCTTTCTTTGGAGTGCTGGGCGCTGATCACTTTGAAGCTGGTGGATCTCCCCCCCTTTCAGCCTCTCCCCCGGTCTCTGTAGCTGCCCTACATTTCAGGGCTGTCTCCCTGCCGTGCTGTGCTCCAGGCGGAGAGGAGGGTGGAGTGACCTGCTTAGACCCTTCCCTGCCTCCCAGTGCCCTGCTGGGCTGCTCTCAGCCTGCAACGGGGAGGAGGGAAACTCTGGCGGAGTTTGAGGTTTTCTGGAGTTTGTGGGTCAGCCCTGTGCTTATGAGAAAGCTCCTTCTGATCCCTCAGCCTACTTGGCAAACATTTCTTCCCCCCTCCCCTCTTCAAACTCTCCTCCCACCTGGATGCAACAGTCATTTGTATGTGAATGAGAGGGAAAAGGGTGTGTGTGGAAAAAGCAGCATCTTGTGCCTTGCCCATCTGGTTTGGCTCTTTAGTTAGCGAGTCTAATGCTGGTTGTTTCCTGTTTATATCAAGGGAAATGCAAAGAGAGAGTAATAAACTTTCACCTTCAGTGCTGGCAACGTGGGTAGGGACATCTGCCTGCTGATGCTTTGGGATCGTGGCCAGAGCTGGCAGGGACTGAGCTGGGGAACTCTGCAAGCAGGGCCTGAGTTCTGCTGGGAAAGGGCATGGAGTGGGCCAGGAGAAGGTCTGGAAGTGTTGGAATGGGAGCTCTCCTTGCCTGTAGTGGGCTGAGAAGGCCTGGAAGTGTTGGAGTGGGAGCTCTCCCTGCCTGTAGTGGGGCAGGAGAAGGTCTGGAAGTGCTGGAATGGGAGGTCTCCCTGCCTGTAGTGGGACAGGAGAAGGTCTGGAAGTGCTGGAAGTGCTGGAATGGGAGCTCTCCCTGCCTGTAGTGTGCTGAGAAGGTCTGGAGGTGTTGGAATAGGAGCTCTCCCTGCCTGTAGTGGGGCAGGAGAAGGTCTGGAAGTGCTGGAATGGGAGCTCTCCCTGCCTGTAGTGTGCTGAGAAGGTCTGGAGGTGTTGGAATAGGAGCTCTCCCTGTCTCTAGTGGGACAGGAGAAGGTCTGGAGGTGTTGGAATAGGAGCTCTCCCTGCCTGTAGTGGGACAGGAGAAGGTCTGGAGGTGTTGGAATAGGAGCTCTCCCTGCCTGTAGTGGGACAGGAGAAGGTCTGGAAGTGCTGGAATGGGAGCTCTCCCTGCCTATAGTGTGCTGAGAAGGTCTGGAGGTGTTGGAATGGGAGCTCTCCCTGCCTGTAGTGGGACAGGAGAAGGTCTGGAAGTGCTGGAATGGGAGCTCTCCCTGCCTGTAGTGTGCTGAGAAGGTCTGAAGGTGTTGAAGTGGGAGCTCTCCCTGTCTCTAGTGGGACAGAAGGTCTGGAGGTATTGGAGTGGGAGCTCTCCCTGCCTGTAGTGGGACAGGAGAAGGTCTGGAAGTGTTGGAGTGGGAGCTCTCCCTGCCTGCACTGTGCTGATCTCCCCAGGTGCTGCTGTGGCCTCACCAGCTCTGGTTTGCTTTCATTCCCCACTGGTCCCCCCAGTGTTCAACCTTCAGGAAACACTGGCTGGGCTGTGTCTGTAGCTGCTCTGCAGAGAGTTGTTCCAGAGAACCAGGTGTCTGGGGCTGATCCCTGGGGTAGTGCACACCTGGAGAAGGGCTGGTGGCTTTGGGAGGTGCCAGGGCTGTGTGCAGGGTGTGGGTGTTGTAGCCCAGCACCCAGATGTGCACTGACCACAGCTGGAGGAGGAGAATGCACAGCTACTGAATCCCTGTGGCTTTGGGAGGTGCCAGATGTGCACTGACCACAGCTGGAGGAGGAGAACACACAGCTACTGAATCCCTGTGGCTTTGGGAGGTGCCAGATGTGCAGGGTGTGGGTGTTGTAGCCCAGCACCCAGATGTGCACTGACCACAGCTGGAGGAGGAGAACACCCAGCTGCTGAATCCCTGTGGCTTTGGGAGGTGCCAGGGCTGTGTGCAGGGTGTGGGTGTTGTAGCCCGGCACCCAGATGTGCACTGACCACAGCTGGAGGAGAACACCCAGCTGCTGAATCCCTGGTGGCTTTGGGAGGTGCCAGATGTGCACTGATCCACAGCTGGAGGAGAACACCCAGCTGCTGAATCCCTGGTGGCTTTTCCATCAGGACAGTGAAGTGCAAGACCACCTTGGTCCTTGCAGTGGTGCAACTCCTCTGCAAGCCCTGCATGTTCTCCAGCACTGGGAGAGAACTTGTGCCTCTGGAGCTGTGAGGTTTGTGTGAGCTGAGCATGTGCTCTGCATCCAAATGTGCCATTTCATTCCAGCAAAAGGCTGACCCTTGCAAGACAGGCTGTCATTTGTTTATCAGACCTGTCATTAGCACTCATCAGATCCGTGTGAAGGTGATCCTGCTGTGAGACCTGACAATGGTTGAGACAGACAGGCAAGCCCTGAAGTGCTTGAGCAGGGCTCAGCACAGCTTCACTTTTGCTGTTGGTTCTTTATTCCTGTTCTTTGTTTTCTTTGGTTTACACCAATCAGGGGATGTAATAAGGATAAAGATCTCTTTCTGACAGGCTTCCTAGAAAGCCTTTTCACTGGGTCTGTTGAACAATTCCTCCCTTCTAAAGCCAGGTGTGTTCCTGCCCTGCTCTCTGCAAGAGGGTTTCCCTCCCTCAGGACCTCCATGTCTGACTCACTCCCTGCTCTGTTCATCTCTGACAGTCATTGTCCAAGGAAGCTTTATTTTTTTTTTTTAATTTATGTGGGATTTTCAACAGTTGCTTTGAGGTAACAGGGTGGGTTATCTCAGGTCTTCACAGCTGGTGTCTGGAATCACTGGTGGCTCGTTTTTCAGTGCCATTAATACCACCCTGACCTTGTTTGGTGCTTTCCACCCACACGTCTGAGGGCACTTTGCTGATGGGTTTTCGCAGCCTCTGGAGGGCAGGGGAGTGTTCAGCCCTGGCTGACAGGCCAGGCAGCCCCAGCCTGACTCTTCCCAAAGGTGCTGAGTGCTGTGATTGCAGCTGAAATCAGGGGATGCTTTATGGGACAGTTGCCTGTGGACATTGGGGTGTATTGTAATCCAGGAGCTGCTCCCTGGCAGAGCTGGGATGTGGACTCTGCTTCTCTGATTCATAGTCTTGTGCTCAACCACAGACAAGTTCTTCCTCCCCTCCATCCTTTTGAAGGTGGAAAGGAGGGCCGACCTTGCTGGTTGTTTGTTATTAATATCTGGGATGCAAAACTGCAGATTTAATTTCCCTCCATCAGGGCTTCCCTCCCCCCGGGGATCTCTCCCATGGCTTTTCATTCCCACCTCCCCCTGATCTCATGTGCTCCCTGGATGTCATTGCTGTTCCTGCTTGGCTCTTCCCTGTGGGGAGTTCAGGTTTCAGTCTGCCCTCCAGATTTCCATCCCAGTCCTGTTTTGCCCTCCTCTCAAGGGGAGGTTCACATCCTGCTTCCTTCTCCCCTCTGGGGATCAATTCAGATTTCATTCTCTCTCCTTCTCTGCATTGCCCCGGGGGATCAGCCCTAGTCTTGCATCTGCTTTTCATCTCTTGAGCCTCCCCTGGCTGGAAATGAGCCTGGCTGTCCTATCTGCCCTGCCTGACACCGCCTCTGAGCCCAGCACTGCTTGGCCCTTCCCTTTTGAAGTTCCCCTGCTCTGTCCTGGGGAGAGGCTGATTGTCTGAATTTGTTTGTGTGCTGGTTCCTCATTGAAATGCAGCCCTTTGGGAGAGCATCAGAGAAAGCCCTGGCTGGAGGGAAAGTGCTCTGTGTCTATATATGGCCCTGCTTTGCCTAGGACAGATATGCAGAGCAACCCCTTCTTCAGGCTGGTTCTGTTCTGGCACTTGGCAGAGGCCCTTGGATGACATTGCTGGGAATGAACCCCCAAACTGGCCAACAGGTCCCTGGGGAAGCTTATGGGGAAAAAGAGGGTGGGATTAAGAGCAAGGATTTGGTCTTTTAAATTTTTATTTTCTCAAGGGGTTGACTGAAACCACTGAATTAATTTGAGGGCAGCCAGTCACAGTTGCCAACAGCCCAGAGCTGGCTGGAGTGAGTCTGTTCCTCAAGATCCAGCTGCTTTCCTGCTTCGAAGGAACAACCCACATTTAGGAGGTACTTCCTACACCTGTTGCCTTGGTCCACTGGCAGAATATCCTGTACAGCTGTTCCAAAGCTGGAGATGTTTCCAAGTCTTGGAGAGGAGGGAGAGACAGGTAAATCTCCTCTTTGTGCTGGTTCCCTGCTCCAGCCATCCTTTGGGAAGTGTTTTCCAGGCTGACAGTGACAAGTCCTGGTTTCATGGACCTGTCTAATGGGTCATGACAGTTGTTTCCATGGCAGAAACTCAGCCCAAGGCTTGGCTGTCCCTGTGCAGCCCCTCTGAGGGTGCCCAGCACCTTTGGGAGTGGGGAGTGCCCAGACTGGGCATGGATGTGACTCTGTTGGAGTTCTCAGGGATGAGGAGAGGACTCGGAGCTCTTGATGCCTTTCATCTGGTGAGCTCCAAGAATTCCACCCAAACCCTGCAAGACCCAGCCAGGGTGGGAACCTGCCCCCTTTCTGCAGGAGGGCAGGTCATGGCACACAGGGGTGAAGGCAGGGGGGTCCAAGCAAGGCCTGTCTCTAATTTTGGAAGCCTGACATCACAGGTTTTCTCTCTTCCCAGAGGTGCTGATCTGCTCCATGGGACATCAGGGGCTGAACTGGGGTGCTCAGCACCCTGGGAGGCAGGTGGGGGGCTTGTCCAGCCAGGAACCTTCCTGTCCTGCTTCCACAACACATGGAAGTTTGCCCAGAACCTCCAAGGAGGAGCAGAGAACTGGCTCTGGTTTCCTCTTCCCTCAGTCTCCAGACTTCATCCTCTCCACCCAAAATGAAAAATGATGTGCTGCTCTGCATCAAAGCTGATCCTTCTCACTCTCCCTTTCTTGATTAATTATATTACTTAATGTACTTAATGCAATCCCTCAAGCTGCTCTTCTTGTGTCCCAGTTCCCTGGGGTGTGGCAGCCGGTGCCAAACCCACCATGAACCAATGGGAGAGAGCTGTGGGGCTGGCATGGGGCTGGCATGGGGCAGCCCCACTCATGGGAGCTCTCTGATTCCAAGGTGTGCCTTGCTGCCAAGGGAGACCTGGCTGGACACTGCTCTGCTCCTCTGCTGGGTGACTAATCCAGGGAATTCTGTGCTCCACAGCAGTGCCAGGGATTTTGATCTGTCACTGCTTGGTAGCCAGAAGGCACAGAGAGTCCAGAACAAACACAGTCCCCTCCCTGCAGACAAGAGATCCATGGAAAGAGGAATTTGTTCACGCAGGGAATTTGGAGAACTGCGAAGGGTCAGATTCTGGCCACAGAAAAAAACCCAATGGGGCAGCTTTGCTGAGTTCCCCAGGGCCAGGCCTGGGCTGCAGGGGACCTGTGTGAGCTTGCAGGAGCCAGGGGAGCAGCCATGGAGCCTGCAGTGTGTGCAATCCCAGCGATAAGCAAAGGGGCAGGGAGGCAGCCCAGGGTGGGAGCAGAGCAGATAAGGACAAAGGTGTAGGCAGAGGTGGAGTTCTGGAGAGCTTTGAGAGTTGGGCAAGTGGAATTGGGAGAGATGCAGGGAGCAGTGCTGCAATGCATGGGCAGGTGGGGCAGGAGGGCAGCACCTCAGGGATGGGGATGGCTGGGGAGGACAGAGCTGGGATGGAGACAAATCACAGCCTCAATGGTGGGACCATTGATTTCCCTGCTATGATTGGAGGTTCTCCCTGTTCTGGCCAAGAAAATGACATCTTTTCCTCCCTGGTTTTAAAAGACTTCCAGTTTGGCACATCCACAGGCCTTGGCAGGGAAGGTACCACACACCTGAGCACCAGCAGTAGGAGTGAAGATGCTCTAAGTGGTTGTTCTGCTGTATCATCTCCCCAGCTCTGCTCCCTGAGCCCAGATCACTTCCTGGAGGCTCTGCCAGGCTCTGCTGCCCAGGCTGCTGCAGGGGCTGTGGGAGCTGCCCAGCTCCCCCCGGGGGCTGTGGGAGCTGCCCAGCTCCCCCCGGGGGCTGTGGGAGCTGCCCAGGTCCCTGCAGAGGCTGTGGGAGCTGCCCAGGTCCCTGCAGAGGCTGTGGGAGCTGCCCAGGTCCCCCCGGGGGCTGTGGGAGCTGCCCAGGTCCCCCCCGGGGGCTGTGGGAGCTGCCCAGGTCCCTGCAGGGGCTGTGGGAGCTGCCCAGTCCCTGCCCAGGCGCTGTGGGAGCTGCCCAGGTCCCCCCGGGGGCTGTGGGAGCTTCCCCTGCTCAGGGTGCTCCCACCTGGGCAGGTGCTGATGGGAGTGTGGCTGTTCAGGGCAGTGGCTCCTCCACCTCTGGGTTTGGGTCTCCCCTCCCTCACCCAGCAGCTGGTTTTGAAGCCTGGTGTGCCACATGTGATCCCTTGAGGTTCATCCTTCAGCACTGAGGAGGGACTTCTCTCCCTTCCCTGTTTGTTTAGAAGCAGAAGTTCCCGGGAACTGCTGTATCAGCCCTTGGATGCAAAGCTGTGTGTGCTCCTGTTTGTTTCCCTTTGAGAAGTGTGTAAACTCCTGAAGGTTTGGGTTTCCCACCCCCACCAACACCAGAGCTGAAGCTCAGAGGACAAACCATATCAAATGAGGCCTCGTTAATGAACTCAAAGGCCTCCTGTGGCTGTGCTGCAGGTGTGCTGAGCTTGGGGATTCTGTATTAGTTTTTCAGAGTGTTGGCCTGGCTGAGGTTTAGGGCACAGCCTGTTGGGAGTTCAGCACGGGATGAACTCCCCTCCTGTTGTGCTCACACCTTCCAAAAGCTCCCAGCCTTCAGGGGGATGTGAATGTTACAGGCTGAATGTCGTGGCATTGACTTAAAGGTTCTCTGCCTCCTTCCTGGGTGTCTGTTAAGCCCTTTGTGCAGGATAGCACATGTGGAAATAGTAATTGCAAGCCCATTATTACTGTTATTATTGCCATAATTTATTGTTAGTGTGTTTTTTATTTTATGGTGCCCACGTGTGCGGGTAATTCACTTACGCCATCGGGAGGTGGGAAGGCTCAGGGAGCTGCACTTGGATCTGGCTTTGAGACCTGTTTGCAGCGTAAAACTTCCTCCCCTGGCCTCAGGCAAATGGTTTTGGGGCAGCTCCAGGCGGTGCTGGAGTGTTGGAGCTGGTTTTGGGGTGACTCAGCCCTGGCAGAGCTGGGCTGTTCCTGCAGCGAGTGCCTCAGACCCTCCGTGTGCACCTGATGCTCCTCTCCCTGTGCCGTGCCCGGATGGGAGTGAGTCAAACTCTTCAACAGCTGCGAGATAAGGCAGATACAGAGGAGATAAATGCGTTTCAAAGGGTTACTGTCCAAACAGAACCATCACAACAAATAGGGTTGTGTTCAGCCCAGCGCTGCAGGGGATGGAGCTTTGGCAGCTCAGCTGGGGAGGCTGGGACAGCCCCACTTTGTCAGGGCAGGGACAGCCCTCACTGCATTTGGGGAGAGCCCTGGGGGCTCTGGGGCTCAATCAGTGGCTCCCACCGTGGTGAGGAGGGTGATAGAGCAGTACCTGCCTTACACCAAAGCTCATCCAGAGGAGCTGCTGCATTTTGGGGCTGCTTTGGTGTCTGATAGACAAGGAAACCCAGCTGAGATTCCCAGTGAGCCTGAACTGGCTTTATACAGAGCCCTGCCCAACCATCAGTCCATTGCCCCAGATGTGGGTCTGTCTTTTCATAGAATCACAGAATGGGTTGGGTTGGAAAAGCCCTCTGAGATCATCAAGTCCAACCCTTGGGCCAACTCCAGTCCCTTTACCAGATCATGGCACTCAGTGCCACGGCCAAGCTCAGCTGAAAAACCTCCAGGGATGGGGAATCCACCCCCTCTCTGGGCAGCCCATTCCAATCCCTGAGCACTCTCTCTGCAAAGAATTTCTTTCTGCTCTCCAACTTCAATTTCCCCTGGCAGAGCTTGAGCCCATCGTGCCCCCTTGTCCTATTGCTGAGTGCCTGGGAGAAGAGACCAACCCCCACCTGGCCAGAACTTCCCTTCAGGGAGTTAGAACTTCCCTTTGAAGGGTCTCTCCTTCCCCCTGTGCCATCAGGCCCTCTGAGGTGACTCTTCCCAACTTCCTGCCTTTCCACAGCTCTGCAGTCTCTGCAGGATGTTTTCATGAGCCCAACGTTTGCCAGAAGTTCACAGATCAGTTACAAAACAGATATACTTTTTTTTTTCCTCTCTCCTTCCTACTGGTAAGGAAGAGTTTGTGCAGTAATTGCAGGCAGGTTGGGAGATGTTTTCTTCATAATTCTCCTTCTTATGAAATGTTTATGAAACACCTTCCACAAATCAGTTACGCAAGGAAGCTCCAGAGCTTTGATCATTTTCCATCACCCTCACTATGTTTCTTAGTTTGTTTTGCTTTTTGTTTTTGTGTTGAGGCCAGAGATAGGTAACAAACCATCCATCCTTGCCCAGGCCCAGCAGATGTTCAGCCAACTGCAGAGGGGACTCTTCCTCCCCAGTCACCCCTCCTGTTTTCCCTCTGGTTGCTCGGGGGCACCTGACCCTGTTTTAAGGCTGTGAAAACATCCACTTGAGATTGGCAGATGTGATTCTGTTGCTGTCCTGGAGCACCCTGAGCTCCTGTGCCCCCACCTGCTGTCACCTGCTCAGAGCAGCTGTGCAGTCCCAGCCAGCAGCCTCTTCCCTCACCTCTGGCAGGATGTTTGCAGGGCATTCCTCGGTCCTGCACTTTCCCTGCTCATTTTTCATGGAATCCTGGAATGGTTTGTGTTGGAAGGGACCCCGAAGAGACCATGTCATTCCAATTCCCCATCCATGGGTAGGGAACCTTCCTCTACACCAGGTTGCTTTCCTTGGACAGTGTTATTTCCCCAGATAAAATGCAGTGGGAACAAGCTCAGAGTTCTTGTTCCCCATTCCCCTCCTGTGACAATGGTCACATAAAACCAACATCCTGAGCAACCCCAGTGGGATCTGCTCCTGGTTTTAACCAAATCACTGTTGCTCCTTTGCAGTGTTTCCATCCAATACCTACACAAGGTGGTTCTGTAATAATTTTATAATTCCAACCTTTTTTTTTCCAGTTCCTTAATGAAAACCCTTCCCTTTTCTGCAAGGCACATGCACTGGGAAAGGAGAAGGCAACTCCTCCCCTTGCTTCATTAATTTAAATTTACATTATTTTAAGGGAGTCTCATGGTACTGAGCAGCCTCACCCACAATGTGTGTGGGTTTTTGGGGTTTTGGGGTTGGTGTTTTTAATGCAAACTTGGGAATATTGCCGGTTTAGCAGGGAAAAAAACGAAGGTGTGGGATTTGCATAAAACCATCCCCAAAGTTTTGGCTGAACAATTAGCCAGCTGCAGGCCTCGTGGCGAGAGGAAGAGGAGGGAGAGGTAAATTTGAGCCCAAACCCACTGGAACTGGGTGCAGGGGGGAGAAGGGTTTGTTGGGAACAGGCAGTTCCCGCCCACAGCGCGGAGGGAGCCGAGAGCGCCGGGGCAGGAGCAGTGGGAGATGTTGTTGTTGTCGAGTCCTCTGCCAAACCCACCTCCTCCTGCTCCCATCCTGTGCCATGCTGGGGTGCAGCTACACACCCCTTTGTGCCTGGCACGCTGCCAGATCATCCTGCTTGGCAGCTGCGAAAATTGATCTGGGTTTGGGAATGGCTCGTGCTCCTCCGGCTCTGCGCTCCCACCGCGACCGGCGCTGCAGCCTCGGCCTCTGAGACGGGTTTTGGGGCACCTGGAGGTCTGTGTGCTGTGGGGCACACACGTGAATAGCAAGCAAAGTTACTGAATTTTTTTTAATTTTTTTTTTATTTTGGCTTGTTTTTAACGCACCCTCAGAAAGGGAAAGGTCCGTAAATCTCAATGAGCGAACGGCTCCGGGGTAACGGAGTGTTCCCCTGAGCCCCTTGGCTGACACTCACTCACTCAGACACTATCACTTGATAGTGATCAAGAAGATCCTTCCATCTTTTTCTCTGCCAGGCTGAGAGGGATGATCTTGCCAACCTGAAAGGTAGGAAAGAGCTGAGATTCTCAGCGTGTTTCCCCCCCCGTTGAAGGTGTTACTGCAGAACTGGTTTCGGCTGCAGCTGGAATGGAAGGGGGTGTTGGAATCACCTTCCAAAGGCAGAGGGGATGTTGAGCCCCATTCTCTGGAGCTCTGAGCCTCCTGGGGGTCAGGTTTTCCCCCTTGGCATCCCCCTTTTCCCTCTGCTCCTCTGCTGTGGAGATCGGTCAGAGGTTGGGCTCGATGGTCTCAGAGGTCTTTTCCAACCTCAGCCATTCTGGGTCTTTGTTTGCTTTGGTTAAATGGGGAAAACCCTCCCTCGACCCAAACCAGTCGCTTGGGATGTTGTTTTTGAGCTGCCATTGTTGTCCCCCTCTGCTGGTGGGAGCGTGTATGGCCTGAAGGGTCCATCAGTTGGACAAAGCCCCTCCAAGGGGACCCTCCTCATCCCTGGGGAATGGAATTTGGTGGGAGATGGTCAGTCGTGGCAGTGGGTGGGAATCTGCAGTGCTGAGCCCATGGATGGGGATTTCTGTCCTTTCTGGTGCCCTCCTGGTTTTCCCAGTGTTTGGGAGCTGGAGGCTCTTTGTGGCACTTGTGGTGTGAACTTTGTTGCTGGAGTTTTCATGGAGAAACTTGAGCTGAAGGTTCCTTGAATGTTTTCCTAGAGAATGTGTGTTCTAAGAGTTCTGTGTGACCTCCTGTCTGTGCACAGTCACCCCTCACAGCTCTCAGGAACTAACCTAAAATCTTCTAAACCCTCCCCAACCTCCCTCCTGTGCCAGTCAGTGCTACCAAAGGACTTCAGCAAGTACAAAGTGCTGGAACAAATTTTTTATGATTATTCTTTAATAAATGTATATTTCTAAATGTAGTGGCAATGCTAGAAATTCACATGGAGACTAAAGAATGAACCAGAAATAAGGATTTGTTACTGGTCCTTGGCAAATTCTTCTCTTAAGAGTGCCCACTCAGAAAGCAAGGTTGGTTTTTTCTCATGGACAAGAACCTTTCTTGAACATTCAAGTAGCTCCAAATGAGCACTGGACAAAGGGCTGACACCTGTGAAACTTTCCAGTTTCCCCACACCTTGTTGTAACTAAGGAAGGAGATTTATTTTTTCCTTAAAACTCCTTGTTGCTTTCTGATAGAAGCAGAGCAAATACATTTGGAGCCTGGAGTGCTGCATTCTCAGGGCTGGAAGATTCCTCTGCTTTTTGAGGTGTTTTACTCCATGACCTTTCCTCTCCCATCCCCTTGTGCCATTCCCTGCTCCCTGTGGGACACAGTGAGAGGTTCTCCATGGCCAGCCCTGCTGTGGGGTGTGAGTCGTGATCTGTGAGTGGGAATTGCTTCTTGTCTTCATTATAACTCCACAAAATGCTTTAAACCTGGAGCTTGGTTGCTTCTTGAAGTGTTTTAATGAATGTGTTTAAATTGAGCAACTGCCCGTGGCTTGGCAGAGCAGGAAAACTGTCCATGTGTAGCAGGAAAACTCTGTCCGTGTGTAGCAGGAAAACTGTCCATATGAAGGAGGAAAACTCTGTCCGTGTGTAGCAGGAAAACTCTGTCCATGTGTAGCAGGAAAACTGTCCATGTGTAGCAGGAAAACTGTCCATATGAAGGAGGAAAACTCTGTCCATGTGTAGCAGGAAAACTCTGTCCATGTGTAGCAGGAAAACTCTGTCCATATGAAGGAGGAAAACTGTCCATGTGAAGGAGGAAAACTCTGTCCGTGTGATAAAGGGGAGAGCAGAAGTGGGCAATGACCCTGCCTTTGCCTTTCAGCAATGGGAACAGCACCTGAATTCCCCTGAGAGGAGCCTCTCCCCAGTCCCCCCAAGCCCCCTGGGTCCTGGCTGCCCATTCCTGCTGCACCCCTTGGCTCTGCCCCCTCCCTGGGTCCTGGCTGCCCATTCCTGCTGCACCCCTTGGCTCTGCCCCCTCCCTGGGTCCTGGCTGCCCATTCCTGCTGCTCCCCTTGGCTCTGCCCCCTCCCTGGGTCCTGGCTGCCCAATCCTGCTGCACCTCTTGGCTCTGCCCCCTCCCTGGGTCCTGGCTGCCCATTCCTGCTGCACCCCTTGGCTCTGCCCCCTCCTTGGGTCCTGGCTGCCCATTCCTGCTGCTCCCCTTGGCTCTGCCCCCTCCCTGGGTCCTGGCTGCCCATTCCTGCTGCACCCCTTGGCTCTGCCCCCTCCTTGGGTCCTGGCTGCCCATTCCTGCTGCTCCCCTTGGCTCTGCCCCCTCCCTGGGTCCTGGCTGCCCATTCCTGCTGCTCCCCTTGGCTCTGCCCCCTCCTCCTGCAATGCCTTTGCTCTCGTTTCAGATCAAAACCGAGGACCTCAGTGAGTCCCTGCAGTCTGCGCTGCCCCCCAGGTCGGGGCACCTCGTGCAGGGCTCCTCCATGATGCCTGGCAGCCAGCTGGCAGGGGTGAGTGTCTGAGCTGCTCCAGGGATCCAGGGCACCTCTGCCAGACTGCTCTGGACACTGGCAAAAGGAGCCTGAGGAGAACTGACTGGGAAAGGGAATGTGTGGGGATAAACTCCAGCCTCCCCCTCAGCCTCTGCTGGTGCATCCAGAGGTGCCCTGGCCACAACCTTGGCTGGGATTTCTCAGCCTTTCCTCTGCTGGTGCATCCAGAGGTGCCCTGGCCACATCCTTGGCTGGAATTTCTCAGCCTCTCCTCTGCTGGTGCATCCAGAGGTGCCCTGGCCACATCCTTGGCTGGGATTTCTCAGCCTCTCCTCTGCTGGTGCATCCAGAGGTGCCCTGGCCACGTCCTTGGCTGGGATTATTTCCTTTGAGGGTTTGCTAAATAGCAAACCACCCCATGGTCAGGAAATCCCTTGAACTGAAAGTAATTGGAGGCTGAGACAAGAGCAGGGGAAGTGTCAGGTGGGTTTGGCTCAGAAATGTCATTTTCAAGAATTAAGTTTTTCAGGTAAAAGCAGAGAGTTCTCCACGTGGGTGTCTGTGTGTGCACAGAACTCTTCTTGTACAGCTGAAACCTTCAGATCCTGGAATGCTTTTGGACCTGCAGCTCCCACATTGCACAAATCCAGTGTGTTTGCAGTTCAGTGCAAAGTGTGGAGAGGGTCAAGGAGAGGAGAGAGATGCTCCCCAGGGAGGAGATGCTTCCCAGAGAGGAGACATCTCTGACTGTTCCCTTTGCTTTCCCACAGGATATGAGCTCCCTTCACACCCTGCAGCAGCTGGTGTTGCTTCCTGGACATATGCAGTCAGTCCCCCAATTCCTTCTGTCCCAGTCTCAGGCAGGACAACAAGGTAAGAGCAGTAAACCCTGAAATGGGCATCGTTATAGGCAGATGAATACCCAGGGAAAACCTCTCTGCCCAAGGTGTTCCCTTTGGGCAGCCTGTCGGGTTTGCCCAGCCCGATGCTGCCCCTCCCTGTGGTACCCGATGCTGTTCCCACCCCGGGGATGGTTCCAGAGCCACGGGGAAGGGTCCAGGGCTGGAGATGCTCCTGGTACCTGTGCCTTGTGTGCTCCAAGAGTGCCACCTTGGGGCCAGGCTGGGCAGCAGGGGAGGATCCCTCCTGGAATGCAGGCCAGCCACTGGTTCCCGCTGGGGAGCAGTGCCAGCCTGCCTGGGCTCCCTGCCACCCTGCATTTCTCCCAGAGAGCTGGGCAGAGGCTGAGCTGAGCTCTGGCAGTGCCCTGGAGGGAGGGAGAGCCCAGGGAAGGAGCTGCAGGGCAGTGCTGGCACAACAGGCAGGTCTCACCCAGCCTGGGGGGCACAGGGACAGGTTTGGAGCTGCCATGGGGCAGGAGGTCCCATTGCTTCTGAAACCCACTGGGATCAGCCCCAGGAAAGGGCTGAGGGTTGGGCCCAGCCCTTGAGAAAGTCCTTGTGTTTGTGGTTTTGCCACCAATATTTTTATGGCATTTCTCCAACCACAGAGATGCCACAGAGCATCTTTTCTGCTGCTTGTGGACAGACAAACAGGCTTTGATCCATAACCTGAGAGATCCAAAGTGATTTGGGTCCTTGGCTTGTATTCTTGATTTATGCCAGCCCAGAGCTCACTCTGCATGAACCAAAATTCTGAATTAAAACCTTAAATCTCTGCAGCTCAAAGCACTGGTCCAGACACCCCACCAGCAAACCTGGCTGTGGGCAGGACAGGACATCAACTTCCCTCTCTGCCAAAGGATGCTGAGTGATGTATAAAGGAACTACTTGATTTATATTTACCAGTGATCTTGACTTTAGTTGGTTTGAAGGAGGGTCAGGACAATCAACTCAGGTGTAGCAAACACCTTATACTGCAAAGCACAACTTGCTGCCTTTTCTAAATTAGAGTTTCATCTGCTCAGTGGCTGTTCTGGCAGCTGCAACCCCCCCACAGGGGGCCACTTGTTTGGCTGTGACCCCTTTTAGTTCCAGACTTGCCTAAGACTGGGGTTTTTGGCCAGGAGCTGGAATTCTGTGCAGGAGCATTTGCAGAAGTGGTTGCCAGGTTTTAATGATGCTTTGCCATGGCCCTGCACTGGGAGTGACAGTGAAGGCAGAGCCTGGATTTGGGAATTAACTGTTTGGAACAGGCACAGGTGGAGTGTCCTTCCCATGGAAGAGAAGCACAAAACACTCCTGAAGTTGTCTTGGAGCCATGAGGGGAACACCCTCAGTGTCTGCTGAGTTCTGGCACAGCAGTTCATGGATTTCATGGCCAAGGGATTCGTGGGCTCAGCCTTTCCCTGAGTTCTGGCACAGCAGTTCATGGATTTCATGGCCAAGGGATTCGTGGGCTCAGCCTTTCCCTGAGTTCTGGCACAGCAGTTCATGGATTTCATGGCCAAGGGATTCGTGGGCTCAGCCTTTCCCTGAGTTCTGGCACAGCAGTTCATGGATTTCATGGCCAAGGGATTCGTGGGCTCAGCCTTTCCCTGAGTTCTGGCACAGCAGTTCATGGATTTCATGGCCAAGGGATTCGTGGGCTCAGCCTTTCCAAGAGGACGTGCATTTCAGTCTGGGGTTTGTGTTTTAGGGCTGGTTCTAAGCCAGATAAGTTGCCAGCTCTGATTCCTCCTGCCCTGCTGTGGTTCCCAGAGCAAAGGAGAGCCCTGACTGTGGAGGTGGGATGAGCAGCCAGGGAGATGGTGGGAATACTCAAAATATTGCTGCTGAAATCTTCATCTTGTGGAACAGCCCCAGTCCCATCAGCTGCCAGACTGGTGGGTCCTGAACCAGCCCATCATTTTCATCTGAGCTCCAGCTGAGCTTTCACCAAGGTGTTCAATCATGATTTTAAAGACTCCAAATGACAGAGCATCTGCCATGTCCCCAGGCAAGCCATTCCTGGGATTAATTACCTGCTCTGTGAAAAATGTGCACCTCATTACCAGCCTGCATTTGAAATTCAAAGTTGTTCCAGCATTAGGGAAGGCTCAAACCCCAATCTAAATAAATAAATGGGACAGTGCACAGCAGAGCTAAATTAAACCAGAAAAGGCAGAATTAGAGAGTAGGGGAGCAATTGATTCTGGAGATTATGTGTTTTCCCATTTATCAGCAGAAGTCCATAAATTTCTACAGATTTCCCTATAATTGTCACTTATAATCAATTAAATATATTGACTGTTCCAAGAAAAGTGGTAACTCCTCACTAAATTTCAAAGGTTTCACTCATAATGGACTTGATCCAAAGTAAATTTCTAGGGAACTACAAAACTTAGTCCTGTAGGACATTCCCTGTAAGAGAGATGGGCTTGTGCTTGGCAGTTTGTCAACGAAACAATTACACAGTCTCTATAAATACTATTTTTTGTTGGGTTTATGGATTTTCCTTCTCTTTTCCTTTCATCATTTCGTGTCAGTTCATACATTCCAGAAGAAATTCAATTTCTATGAAATGCAGTGGGGTAGAATAGCAAGGGTCAGATGGCTTCAAAATGACACTTGAAATGTACAACAGAGCAGAGTGGGAGGGCTCTCGAGATTAACTGCAGGATCAGGGGCTTTAACAAGATCAAGTGGCTGAAAGTTGGAGTCAGTAAAGCTTATACTGGAAATAAGATGTACATTTTTCTAACAGCTGAAGTGATTAAGCTGTGGGGGAGATCACCACGAGGGGTGTAGTGAACCCTCTGCTGCTTTAACCTGAAGCCAAAGTCAGAGGTCTGTGAAAATCCTCTGCTCTGGTTCAGCCTCAGGGGGATGAGCTACACACAGGGAGCAGTAGATGAGATATTTTCCTTGTATAATTATTATAATAATCCCTTTCAGGCTAAAGAGCCATGAGAAGAACCTTGTCTTTCTCCTAATCACATTGGTGATGGCTGAAATTCTGGTATTTTGAGCAAGAACTCACTGCTGGAGCTGAGCAGGAGCCTCCCCTGGGCAGGGCTGTTCAGCTGCTGCAGGAGCTGCTCTGACAGATGTGTCTCTTCTTCCCTCCTCAGCTTTGCAGCCAAACCTCCTCTCCTTCCCTCAGCAGCAGGGCAGCCTCCTCCTCTCCCAGCCAGGCCCCAGCCTGGCATCACAGGTGAGTCCCACCTGCAGCTGCAGCTCCAGGCAGGGCCAGTGGCCCAGGAGATGGGGTGGGTTCTGCTGCTGTGACTCTGAGCGTGTTTGGGGGGCTGTTCCCGCAGGCTGTGGGTCGTTCTGGGCTCCCTGGCTCAGCAGTGGAACCCCACCTGGATGTACCCCAGCACCTGCAAGTGGCCAAGCACCTGAACCCCTCGGGGGCATCAGAGGAGCCCAGTGACCTGGAGGAGCTGGAGAAGTTTGCCAAGACCTTCAAGCAAAGGCGAATCAAACTGGGCTTCACGCAGGTGAGAGGCTTTGTGTGGCTTGGGGTGGGGACAGGCTGGGCTGGGGGAGTGTGCACAGAGCTGTGGGAGGGCTGGGTAGGTACAGTTTGGCTTATTTTGCAGCAGCCCCTTCCAAAAACATGAAGAGACAAACCCTTCCTTGCCATGACCTCGTTGTCTGCCCCTTCTCCAGCACACAGGGGCAGGTTCCCCTGGGAGGAAAAGCCACTCTGACTGAAGGGCAGGTCATGGAAAAAAGGCTGAAGCTGCTCTGGAAGCAGCCTGAGAGGTGGTCTGGCAGCAGGAGGCTGGGAGGGGGTTCCTGGGCTCATGGTTTGGGTCTTCCCTGGCAGGGGGACGTCGGCCTTGCCATGGGCAAGCTCTACGGCAATGACTTCAGCCAGACCACCATCTCCCGCTTCGAGGCCCTCAACCTCAGCTTCAAGAACATGTGCAAGCTCAAACCCTTGCTGGAGAAGTGGCTGAGTGATGCAGGTGGGTGCCAGCACGTGCAGAAGTGCCACCAGGGTGAGAGGATCCATCCAGGAAGCTCCAGGAAAAGGTCAATCCATTCAGCCCTCCCTGCGTAAACTGGGAATAACGGGGAGCTCTGGAGGTGCTCAGAGATCAGCCCATGAATGTCATGGAAAAGGAAGGTGTCACTGGGAGGGGAATCCCCAGTGGCAGCAGCATTGGCCTGGTGTCCTCTGCTGACTAATCCTGCCTGATTTATCCCAGTGGTTCAGCCAACATCTTTAACTGTGAAGTGAAACCACTGGAAAATGGCTGGTGCCCATCAGAGCAGGCTGGGAGTCAAGCTGGGCAAAGGAAGAGCTGTGTGTGGCTAAAATATTGGCAGTCCTATTTCTTCTCTGCTTTGGGCAAGGTCTTTGATGGATTTGGGGCTGTTGGAGCAATTCTGGTCATCACCAGAGGAGGGATCTGCAATGTAGGAACACTTGGTGTGTTTTGGGAGGTGTCTCGGTGCACAGAAAGGGTCTAGGAAGGAAAACAACTCAGCATCTCCTTGCATAGCATCTCATTTTCCCTCCCTGTTTCCCCAGAATCTGCTCCTTTGGACTCTTCCATGAGCACCCCCAATTCCTACCCCTCAGTGAACGAGATGTTTGGACGGAAAAGGAAGAAGAGAACCAGCATCGAGACCAACATTCGCTCCACGCTGGAGAAGAGATTTCAAGATGTGAGGGCAAAATCTCTCCATGGGTTGGGACCTCCCTCCGAGTTGGGCATTTTCTCACTCATAGTAGCACTGAAGCCTCTAAAAAAAACCCCAAACAAACAAAAAAAGAAAAAAAACCAAAACAAAAGACATCTGTTTTGGTTTGTTTTGAAAGCAGGTTGGAAAATGCTGGAAGGGGTTAACAGGAAAAGCGTTAAACCCAAAGAAACTCCCCATCATTTCCTTGCTAAATGTTGTTTGAAGGGAATTGCAGTTTTATCACCCCATCATCACCCACTGAACCAAAGCTGGTCTCCTGCACCCACCTCTTCTCCTTTTGAGCTGCAGGAGCTCTGTGGCCACCATGCCCCACTAGGCAGCCATTGTGAGACCTCAGGACCACTTTCTGCTGGAACCACTCAGAAGTGGAGCCTTCAGAAAGCAAACGGGGCTTTAATCAGCAGGGCTGAAGTTTGCTTTGAAAATTTCTCATCAAAACTGTTTCTGATCAGCCCGTGGGTTTTTTCTCAGCTTCTCCCTCACATCAAAATTTGCTCAGTCATCATCAGATGGTGTTGGCACCTCATTTTCAGCTGGTAGAAGGCATTCTTTGTAGTGGGAACTGTCTTGGCATCTCTGTGCCCTCAGGTGTGGCCCTCAGGTCTCCAGCTCAGATCAAACCCCACAGAGCAAAAATGCTGTCAAATCCATCAGCAAACAAAGGACTCAGGAGGCAGAGGAGGTGCTGCCATTTCCTTTCTGAGTGAGGGATGGAGGAGGAGGGAGCAGCAGTGGCTCCCCTGAGGTGTGGGGGCAGCTGCACCAGCACCCCTGGGTGTGATGGGACCCCAGCAGTGGTGCAGGGGCTGTTGGAGGGGGTGCTGCTCTCCACCAACAGGACCAGGTGCTGTGACTCATCCCACCCTGATTCCATGGGATCTGATCCCCGGTGTGGTTCACAGAACAATAATCTCTCACCCAAATATTTACCCTCTGTCTCAGCAGCAGGATGTGTCCCCTGCCCAGTTCTCAGCCAACCCCACCCTTGTCCTCCCAGCACCAGCACTGATGCTCTGAGTGCAGCTCTCTGGGGCTCTCTTTAACCTCCTGCCTCTCTCAGCAGAACCCCAAGCCCAGCTCAGAGGAGATCTCCTTGATAGCAGAGCAGCTCTCCATGGAAAAGGAGGTGGTTCGGGTCTGGTTCTGCAACCGGCGCCAGAAGGAGAAGCGGATCAGCTGCCCGATGCCATCCCCCATCAAATCCCCCATCTACAACTCCAGACTGGTGAGAGGCTTGGCACTGAGGAGCTCCAGGTGCCATCCCAGACAAGAAGGGAAGGGCTGTGGGGATGCAGAGGGGTCTGCAGGAGAAGGGAATGTGGCAGGACATTCCACCTGGCACTCCCTGGCTCCTCAGCCCGGGGTAAGCTGCACCTCCAGCAGTGTCCAGAAATGCCCCATGGCTACTCCTGGGGTTGGGATGTCACCAACATCCCAACTCAGATGGGATCACATCCAGAACATTTGGGTTTCTTCTACTGTTGAAGACAGTAGAAATAAAATACAAGTTTCCTAGAAGGAATAGGTTGGTTTAATTGTAGGATAATTTATTCAAATAGGGATGTTATCCCAAAACCTTCCCCCCTGGGACTGGTAAAGAAAACCTTTCCAAAGTTACTGGAGGAGGTGTCAGCATTCCAGAGGATGAGAATTATATGCACTCCTCTCAATTTAGTTGTTAACTCTGAAACAGTTCATTGTTTTACATCTGTGCAGAAATGTAGAATGCACTTCATTAGTGTTGATTGGCTTTCCCTCATGTTGTACATTCACATTTTGGCTCTCATGTTGTACATTCACATTTTGGCAAGTGTGTTTCCACTGCTGGGGAGGATGGGGAGAAGATGAGGAAAATGTTGTGAGAGCTGGTGCAAGCATGTCCTTGTAATGCCCTGTCAGTGGGTAACGAGCTGCTGTTGCATTTCTGCTGCTTAATTTAACAGTTGCTTGGTTGCTTTGACATTAAAAAGTGGCAGGAACCTCCCTACAGCATTGTCAGTGCTGGGAGTGGGAGGGAGAGTCTGTGTTCACAAGCAATATTTATCTTGAAATCTGGGCTTTGGAGTTCCCCATCAGGAGGCAGGAAAGCCTCCCAGGAGGTTTGACCACTTGTTCCCAGCCCCTTTGGGCTCCAGGCACAGGGGCTGCTTGCAAGCCATGGGTTTCTAGAGTGTGTTTGTTGTACAGAGTGTGCCCTTGCTCCCAGCCACCCTGAACAAGGTGCTGCCTGCAGGGTCACAGCTGGACAGCAAATGCCCCAGGCCTGCCTGGATTGCAGCTCCCAAATTACTAATTGTCACCTGAGAGTTCTCACCCAGCCAGAACTCCCTAAAGGACATGGGATTCTTTGTACCCAGGACCAGAGGGAGCTGGAAGGTTTCAGGGAGAACATCCAAAGTGGCTCCTACAACTTGAGACTTCCAGGAAATTTGTCCTCCTTGTGATAATGTCGGGTTTTTCCATGGCTGATCCATAGATTTAGATGTATGAAGTGAGTGTCAGGCATAGGTAATTAATTCTGGTTTCTTTTCATGGCCCTGGATGTGGGAATGGTGCTTCTACCTTGGAGTGTGGATGGAAGTCTGTGTGCTGTGGATGGAGTGTGTGCCTGGGAGGCAGCACATCCTCAGGGAGTGTGGGAGGAGGGGCAGTGTGGGATCTGTACACTCACAGTGCCAACGCTCTCTGCTTTTGTCCCTCCCCAGGTCTCTACCTCAGGGTCCTTGGGGCCCCTCTCGGTCAATCCCGTGCACAGCACCATGCCTGGCACTGGTGAGCCTTGGAAAGCTGCCCCATCCCCTCCCTTCCCTCCTCCCTCTGCCCCTGCCCTCTGACTCGGGGATTTCTGGGTCACATTTACAGGCCACTCTTCATCCAACCCTTGGCTTTGACCAGGGAAAGTGTCCCCACAGCTGTGCCCATGGGATAAGAAGAGCTGAGGCTTTTTCCTGGCTGGGATAAACACATGGGAAGCTTCCTGGGCACAACATTCCCAGGAGAACCACAGGCAGATTTTCGTGGGGTGTTCAGGTTTGGGAGCCAGACACACTTAGAAGCCAAGCAAGGGCTTTGCCTGGGGGTGGGTCACAGGTCAGTTCTCCTCTGGGAAGTGAGAATAGAAATAGTAGAAATAAATAGAAATAGGAACCAAGGGCCACAGGGAGCAGTGCTGGGTCCCCACTGTCCCCTGCAGGGCAGGCAGTGAATGAGAGGAACACCAGGAGGGGTGTAAGATACTCTGGGAACGTTTGGGCTCGGGCTGTCCTGGAGAGGAGGAGGAGGAGGAGGAGCCCCCAGCCTGACTGTGCTCTCTCTCACACAGTAACATCATCGTGTTCCCCAGGGAACTCCAGCAGGCCCTCGTCCCCTGGCAGTGCCCTCCATGCCAGCAGCCCCGGCACAGCCCAGAGCAACTCCAAAGCTGCCATGAACTCTTCTGGTTTCAACTCTTCAGGGTAAGGCAGTGGGGCCCCACAGCTGCCCAGGGCTTGGGGAGGGAAGCAGGGGCACCTCCAGGGAGAATGTGCCAGCCTTGGAGGCTCCAGCAGTGTGGAGATAACGTGGGGGCACGTTCTTAGGTGAAGCTTCACATTGAACCTGAAGCTTCTTGGCAGCCACAATGAACGGATATAAAGCTGTTAAAGAGCATCCAAAGGAGGCTGTGATGGTGGTGAAGCAGGGACAGGACCAGGGAACAGCTGGAGCTGTGCCAGGGAGGGTTGGGTTGGATCTCAGGGAAAGGCTCTTCCCCCAGAGGGTGGTGGGCATTGACCAGGCTCCCCAGGGCAGTGGGCACAGCCCCGAGGCTGCCAGAGCTCCAGGAGGGTTTGGACAACACTCTTGGGACAGGGTGGGATTGTTGGGGTGTCTGTGCAGGGCCAGGGGCTGGACTTGATGATCCTTGTGGGTCCCTCCCAACTCGGGATATTCTGTGAGTCTGTGATTGTTGGGATGTGGCTGTTTTTCTGCTTGAAAAAAAATAACAAATCACATTTTGCCTGAAAAGCTGTGCTGGATTAAGAAAAGGGAAAAGAAACCCCAAAGTGAATAGGTAAACTGGCCATGAGGACTGGCCTAACCCAACTCTTTGTGTGGAGGAAGCAGAGAGGCTGATTTGCTGTTTCTGCTTGGATAAACCCCCTCCACAGCCCATTTTCTCTCCTGCAGTGCCACCCAGAGAGCTCTGCTGAGAGTAACTCTCTCACAGTGGCACAACAAAGGGGTTTTTTCCCTCTGCCCTCCCTTTAGATGCTGGAAAAGCATTAGGGCAGACTTGGGCTCCAAGTCCTTGTGGCTCTTTCACTGCAGGTGCCTCTGCCACAGCCTGTGCTGCTCAGGGCTCTGCTCCACCCCATCTGGGATGCTGAGGAAAGAAGGAAACAGAGTGGGAAAAGGGTCAGAGGGTGTGCTTTGAGTCACAGATCACCCTGTGCCATGAGTCAGACCTCCTCTTGCACGGTCCAACAGCCACAGGGAGCCCATGGAATCAGGAAGGTCTTGCTTGGAGAGTCAGAGGTTTGCTCTGAGCTCTCTGGAGGAGCAGAGGATCATTTGCTGAGTGAGGGTTACAAAGGGAATAGGGATGGGTTTTATTTTGTGGGGAAAGGGTTACCAACTGCAGCCCTTGTTCCTGTCTTGCCAACAGATCTTGGTACCGATGGAATCAACCAACCTACCTCCACTGAGCCACCTCCACCCTGCAGCAGAGCTGCCCCCGAGCCACGGACCAGCTCCTCCAGGAACCATGCCAGGGGCAGCATCTGCCCTCCCAGTGCCCTCCAGGCGCTGCCCAAGGCAGGGCTTGGCTGAGGGACCCTCTGAGCAGCAGAGCTCTCCAGGGCCTCCAGCATTCCCAGCCCCAGCAGTGACATTTAAGCCTCCAGCACCGAGCCCCTGCTTAGCCCTGACTGCTTGGCACTCACTGCCCTCTGCTTGCCCCGCGCTGGGGCCGCCTGGCAGGCTCTGCCCGGGAAGGATTCCTCGTGCCAGGCCTCTCCCTTGCCCTGACCCACCCAGAGCTCCCCCAGGAGGGTCTCTCTGCTCTCCCTGCCACGCACACGCCCCGGGCGGCCCCGGGCTGAGCCGAGGGACCCCCTCACTGCATTTCACACCCCCTGTGCCCCCCTGGCAGCCTTGGCCCTGCACAGCCCCCCATGGCACTGGGCTCTCTCCACTTCCAAACTTGCTTTGCTTTGAGCCTTTCTGCTCTTTCTAAAGGTGCTTGTTTGGTTTTTTTTCACCCCCCACCCCTTTTTTTATTTTTCCCTCCTTTGTTGTTTTTTTTTTTTTCATTTTCCCCTTTATTTTTAATTAAGTATTTTAGAGCCTTCTAATTTTTTCCTTTAAAAAAAAAAGCACAACAAAAAAAAATAATTGTCTTTTGCAAAATTTGTGTCCAGGTCTTGTTATTGCTCCCAGATGCTGTTTGAAACCTTGGGGGAAATGCTGCCTAGAAGCAGTTTGTGATGATTTGGTGGGACAAGGATGAGTCTTGACCTTCCCTTTTTTTTGTTTCACTCATTCTTTGGGTTTTACCTGACCCCAAACACACCCAGATTTGAGATGTTCTGCTCTTCCCTGGGTGTGGCTTGTCTGTTCTCTGCTTTTGTGCTCCTGGGAGGACTCTGGTGTTGCTCAGGAGTGACCCTGGAGGGTGGTGGGTGAAGTTTGCAGAGTGTCATCAGATGCCAAAGTTTGGGAACCATCAACTTTCCCAGCCTGTCACCAGGAAGGTTGTGGTTCCTTTAGATACAGATATTTAATTTTGTTAAAGTCCTCCTCATTCCTGGTCAGGCTGTCTGTGGGTACAAGTAATTAATTCAGTGGAACTAAAGTTAATATCTGAGTCACAGACTGTAAATAGACATTTTTGAGTAGTATTTGATGGCTTTTTTAGGTAAACATGAGCTTTTTTTAAGGAAAGTAAAAATGATCCTTTGTCACCACTGGGAATTTGATCCCTCCTTTCTTGCCCTCCTCCCCCAGTCACCCCCTGGGTGATGAATTAGGGGCTCTGTGGACCTGAGGAGTTCATCAGCTCCTTTCACACAAAGCATTGAGCCCTCCATGCACATTGTACATAGAATTTGGTGCTTTAAGTCAGGTTTTGCTGTAGAAGCTGACACTGATAATAATGAGGACTGGAAAAGATCAGGTAACATTTCCTGAAAAATATTTCTTTTTTTTTTTAAAATACTGAAACAAGTTTTTTTAAAATGTTCTGACACAAAACAAGGACAAACTGTGTTTCTGTTTCCTGGATTCCCCCCACTACCCATTTACCTCAAACACTTTCATCATCTCTGTTTTTCACTGGAAACATAAAAATTAAACCTTTGTTTTTCCAACAAAATGTCTTGTGATTACAAAGAAACCATTTAATGTTGGGAAAGCAAGAACTGTAGATGGGTGGTGCTCATCCAGCTCTCCTGATCTCCAGCCCTTCTTTCTGCCATGAATTAAATTTCCTTACATGCTTGGAGGGTTCATTTCAAGCCTTGTTCTCTGTTGCTTTCCAGTTGTATTTAGGAACATGAAATGAATTATTTGAATATAATTGTTCCAAAGCTGAGCTGTCTCAGGTTTGGGTCAGATGTGTGGGTGGCTCTTCTTGGGAGAGTCCTTGAGCTTCTTATGGTCTCTACCAGGGGCTTCCCTGCAAGAACTGCCCTCAACAGAGTGACAGGAATTAACAGGGCAGGTTTTTCAGTGGTGTGCCCTAATGACAGGGTTTTTGAGGAAAAAAATTACCTTACACACAAGAGACCATCCCATTCCACCCCTGCCATGGGCAGGGACACCTCCCACTAGCCCAGGTGGCTCCAAGCCCTGTCCAGCCTGGCCTGGGACACTCCCAGGGATGGGACATCTTTGTTTCAAGGACTCTTCCATTTAGTTTTCAGAAATTCCTCAAAGTAATTTTCTCCCTCCTAAAAAAGGCACTGCATAAATTTGGAATGTTACTTCTGGAAGCTGGGAGGGAAATTCCCAGTGTATTCCATGTTGAATAACAGTGTCTGCACATTGGTGCTGCTGCCAAGATCAAAGGCCAGCCGTGCCAGGTGCTGTGCAAACACATCCTGAGAGCTGATCTCCTGCACAGAGTGTATGAACACAACGACAGATCTCTGGGATTTATTGACAAACTGGGCCTGAAGGGGAAAACAAACACCAGCAGCTCGTTTGCTTCACAAGGAAAGCTCCAGCTGGAAGAGAAATATCTTGGTGCCCTGTCATCTAGGAATCCTTCCAGCCTCACAGGAACATCTAAGGGATTAAAAATAAACACAGCAGGAAATTCCAGCTTTCCAATAGTAAGAGTCACTCCCACAGCCACAGATAAACAATGCAGGGAGCAGTTACTCACACTGTGCTGTAAGAACCTCCTGAGCTACCTGAGCTGGCACCAAGATGGCCCTTGTGCCTGGGCAGTGCCAGGCTCTGTGCCCCACTCTCCTCCCAGGAGAAATGAACAACCTGAGCTGGCACCAAGATGGCCCTTGTGCCTGGGCAGTGCCAGGCTCTGTGCCCCACTCTCCTCTACCATCAGGACTTGAGCATCAGTGCCATGAACCCCAGGAGTGAGTGAAGGGCCAACTCTGAGCTGAGTCTGTGTCTGAAAACACCTCTGGGGTCCCATCCCTGTCCCTTGTGAGTGTAAGGGGTGCAGCCCCATTCATCTGTTACCTGCAGGGGGAGCACCCAGGGGGGAGGCAGGGGGAACATCCAGGGGGAATACAGGGGGAGCATCCTGGGGGATGGAGTGGGAGCACCCAGGGGGATGCAGGGAGAACACCCAGGAGGATGCAGGGGGAGCATCCTGGGAGGATGGAGTGGGAACACCCAGGAGGATGCAGGGGGAGCATCCAGGGGGGATGCAGGGGGAGCATCCAGGGGGGATGCAGGGGAAGCATCCAGAGGGGATGGAGTGGGAGGATCCAGAGGGGATGGAGGGGGAGGACACAGGGGGAGCATCCAGGGGGGATGGAGTGGGAGCACCCAGGGGGAATACAGGGGGAGCACCCAGGGGGGATGCAGGGGGAACACCCAGGGGGGATGCAGGGGAAGCATCCAGAGGGGATGGAGTGGGAGCATCCTGGGGGGATGCAAGTAGAGCACCCAGGGGGATGGAGGGGAGCATCCTGCGGAGATGTCGCGGCGCCCGGCCGGGGCGGGCAGCGCACGGCAGGGCAGGGCAGGGCAGGGCAGATAAAAGCTTCTGGATGTGCCGGCACCGCCTCCCAGCCCGGGCAGCCCCGGAGCGGGCGCAGGTCCCTCAGCGCAGCTGGAGAGCGGCCGGTGCCGGCGGGGCGGGAGCATCGCCCGGACCGGGGTAAGGCCCGCGGGGATGTCGGGCCGTCGGGGAACCCCAGCCCGTGCTGGGGATGGGGTCTGGTTCCCCCGGGGGTCCCGGACCCCGAGGGAGAGGAGCGATCGGGGAGGGCAGAGGCGCTTTGGCACCGGGAGGGCTGAGGTTGTGATTTTCCCCTTCGGGCTTTGGCCATTCGGTGCTGAAGGGGTGCTCGGGAGGGCACCGTGCCCAGGGCGGGGAGGGCGAGGTTCTTGGCTGGATTGTTTTGCTGGTGTGTGTTTTGGGTTTGTTTGGGTGGGTTTTTTCCCCTCTCTGGGGTTGGTACCGAGGCAGAGGGTGGGGATGGGCACGGCTCGCTGAGCGGCTCTGCCCCCCTCACTCTGTCCCTCTGCGCTCAGCAGGATGGTTCCCATCGCCCTGGAGGTGACCGGCAGCTTTGTCACCTGGCTGTGCCTGTACTGCTGCCTCTGCCACCGCCACCGCCACCGGTCCCCCGAGTGGAGCTGCCGCCTGGTCACCCTCCTGCACGGGGTCATTGTCACCCTGCTCTCTGGCTACGTGTCCCTCGTGGATGGCCCCTGGCCCCTGACCCACGCAGGTGTGTTGGAGTCTCAGCCCATCCCTGTCGTGCTCTGTGCTCTCCTCTGGGGCTGGGACAGCTGCGGGGAGGGGCCGGTTGCTGTTGGTGGTTTTGAGGTGTGTTTGGGGGCAGGATTTTGTTGGAATCCACTGCTTCTCTTCCAGCCCTTGCTACATCTTACTATCCATCTTTTTGTTCTCCTTTTTTTTTTTGTTGTTTTGTACATGTACATTTTAAGTTTTCAGGTTGGCAGCTCGAGTTTATTGCAGCATCAGGTGTAGCAACATCTTGAGAACAGACTAAGTGCTTTCACTTCTTTCAGGGTGTAATAACTCCTGACATTTGGCTGCAGTGCCTTGTCTGATGTTTTCTATCATTAAATCTCAGCCAGTTCTGCTGATGGAGGTTTGACTTTCCATCCCTGCTTTTCTAAGGGGTGGAGAGAGAAAGACAATAAGAGCAGGATGTGGCAGGATGGGATGGTGTGCTGGGGAGAGGAGGGAAAGCAGGGCCAGCAGTCCCAGCTTCCAGCCTGGCACTGGGCCCACAGCACAGGGCTGGAAACTGAGGAGGAAAGAGTCCTACTCACAACCTGGACTGCTCCAGGTTGTAGAATGTCTTAACTAAGACCCCAGGCTTATGTCCGTGTTTAATTTCAGGTTCTCCAAACACGCCTCTCCAGATCCACGTGCTGTCCCTGACCTTGGGCTACTTCATCTTTGACCTGGGCTGGTGCCTGTACTTCCAGACAGAGGGGGACCTGATGCTGTTCCACCACACCCTGAGCATCTGTGGCCTGATCCTGGTGCTGGGGCTGGGCAGCTCTGCCACGGAGGTGACCGCCGTTGTGTTTGTCAGCGAGGTCACCAACCCGCTGCTGCAGAGCCGCTGGTTCCTGCGGGAGCTGGGCCGGTACCACACCGTGCTGGGGGAGCTGGTGGATGTCCTCTTTGTGCTGCTCTTCCTGGGGCTGAGGATGGCAGGAGGAGCCTGCATCATGTATGCCATGGTGGCGTCCCCTCAGCCCAGCTGGCTGCTCAAGGCTGGGGGCATGGCCATGTACCTCGTGTCTTTGGGCTTCATGCTGGAAATCTGCCGCTTTGTCAGGAGGAAAATGTTGAAAAAAAACCTTTGCTGGACACGCCTGAAGGGCAGGAATGCTCCTCTGAAAACTAATGGGCACTTGGATGCTCAGTGAGGGGTCAAGGAAGACAATCCCAAGGCTTGGGTCCTGCCTACTGAAGCTTATTCCTGTGCAAAGAACTCCTAAACTGATGTCCTGGCACTGGTTTGCTACCCCTGGAGGAGATGGATCAGTGGATGGAACATGGAGGAGATGGGAGAAGAGGACTGGAGTGGAAATCTGAGGAACCAGACACTGATTCCCTGACTTCTCCAGCAATGGTAGAGCCCCAAGGACAGTGGCAATGCCACCTGTTCACTCTGCAACCAATAACTGCACAGTCTGTATGTTCTGTCACCATTTCCAAGGTAGAATCATTTTACAGTGCACAGAAAATCAAAGATGAAAAATCCCACTCCCTGCCAGTGGGGCTGGGTGGGGCTGTGACCTGCAGAGATTGCTGAGCCTCACTCTCCTTAATCCTGGATTTGGACAAGGTGCTTTCCTGAGTACTTGAATGAAAGCCTCTGAAGGAGACTGAAGTGCTTTCAGGGGTGTAGAAGAGTTGTCCTTTCCGTGTGTGGAGTGATGGTCCTTGAGGTGGGGCAAAGTTTTACCTCATTGTTTTTAATGATACATTTCCTTTTCTTTTTTTTTTTTTTTTTTAATACTTGCATTCAGTCAGATACTGATCTTAGAGCAGTGTGACCTCACTGGGACTGGCTCAGGCCCTTGTAAACAAGAGCCAGGAATTAGGCTTGGGCCAATAAACTTCATAGGCAGGTGTTCTCCTGGCCTTGGGTTGCTTAAAAAGAGTAATCAGGCTTTTTGTGGGTGGAGAGGATGGAGGAGCCCCCCTGGATGCTCCTCCTGTGCTGGGGTTGGCTCATGTACAAGCCACTAAAGCTGAATTCATGGCTCAAACACGTGATTATTCTTCAGGGGTGACAGTGGTGATAAGACAGAACTCAGTGAAACATCTGCTCTGTAACAGCAGGGCCTGGAGTATGGACTAGTTCTCTTGTATTCTTTACCTCTCAGAATTGCGTTCTGACATTTTTCCCTGGGGTTTTAATGTGAATTTCCCTCTGGTTAAGGCTGCAATTGAGAATTACTCTCCTATAAAAGCCTCACTTAGAGCTGAGAAACAAACGGCCTTGTGTTGCCTGCAGGGCTTGTTGCTGCTTTCCAAGAGTTTCCAGGAGGCTCCTCCTGGAGCTGAAGAGCCCCTGCAAGAGCCTGTGTGGGTGTCCCAGGGGTGAGGGGTCCCTCCTGCTGCAGAGGGAGCAGTGGGAGCACGGCTGCTCTGGGGCTGCAGCACCATCAGCTCCTGCAGTGCCTCCTGCCTCACTCATTTAGCATTTTTTGGGCAGATATCAGCCTTGGGTGGGGGTTAGAGGAGGGTGTTTGGAGAGATTAGAAAACGACCTGAAATAACCTCCCTTTTGACATGTCCACTGAAGAGCTGCAGCTGTGACTCCTCAGGAGTGGAAGGGGCAATATTTAGGGAAGCAGGAGCCTTTTCCTCCTGCTGGGCTGGCTCTGGGGGCCTCACAGATGGCACTGTGCTCTTCCTAGAACTATGAGTGATGAGCCTTCTAATAAAATTATGTTCTCTTTCTAAAAAGAAATGGTTGCTGTAATGTTCTTTTTTTTCCCCTGGGTCTGAGGGAGTCAGCTGAAGGAACTGAGGCAAACGGGCTGGAGGAACTTCAGCTCCCACTGGCTCCTGCAGTTCAGGAAGGAGTGAGCTGGGGAGGAAACAAGCTCAGCCTGGGCCATGTGCTCTGCAGGTCAGGCTTGAGGTGTGAGGGGCAGCTGAGGCTCAGATTTGTGACTAATGGCCCCAGAACCTGCCTTGCCACTGAGTCAGCCCTGCAGGGAACTCAGGAGCCATCACACTGAGCTGTTTGCCCTTGATGGACACAGGATCATGGGGTAACTTCAATTCTGGCCAGGATCTGCATCTCCCAGGTGGCCTTTTTTCTCTGCAGCACCAATGCCTCTCTGCTGGGTTTCATCCTGGCAGTGACCATTCAGAAGGTTGGGATTGCAGCAGAACTTGGCCACACTGTGCTGAGAGAAGCAACTGGAAGCCTGGGAGGATCTTCACTGTCATGAGATGTCCCAAGTCACTGCTGAGAGGTTTCATCCTAATATCTGACCTAAACCTGTTCCCTGATCATTTTGGAAACAGCCTTACAGTTCTCTGTCAGCACCTTTTTTTGATCCTAAACTAAGCATGAGAACAGCTTCACCTCAGGAGTTACTGAGGATGCTGGAAGGGGTCTGGTCCAACAGAGGTGGAGGAAAGTAAGCTGAGACCGAAGGTTGGTCAGGGAAGGAAGTGCACTATTAATGCTCATGAGGATGTGCTGAAATAGCAGAAGGATGAGCATCTTGTAGCAATAGGAATCTGTAGCTGGCCTGAACTGGAAAAGTAAGATCTCTATCTTGTTGAATATCCAGCTGAAAACACTTATTGTAAGTGCTGTAAGAGGCAGGTTAAGCCACTCCCACCATCTGTATTTTAAAAGGTGAAACTTGACAGGATGAAGGGAAAAAACAAGGCCCTGTTTTGGGTGTGAGAGCTTGTTTTAAATTCAGTGTATGGAAGGAGTTGGTGTGTTGGTTGGAGGAGGTTTTGTACCTGCTTTAGGTGTCCTGCACAAACCCTGCCCTTGCTGCTCTGGTTGCAGAAGGCAGGACAGGGGATGGTGAGCACTGAATGGCTGCAGTGAGGGGAAAGTGCTGGGCTTGGGAACTGCTGCCTCAGCACTGCCAGGAGGGGGTTGCAGGGCAGGGCTGTGCCCTCCCGGGCTGTGCCCGCTGCAGCTGCCTGGCTGGATGCTGAACCCTGCAGGGCACATTGCCCCGGACCTGGGGTGGCACAGCTTTGGGAGCTCTGCAGAGCAGCCTGTGCACACCAGGCACTGCCTGGCTGTGAGTGAGACAACCCCACGGAGTGCCTGTGCCTGTTATCTCTGCTCCACACACCAGAGGTGGGGGTGTGGCACTGATTTCCTGTGTCCCCAGGCCAAAGTGATGCTCTGTGTGCCCTGTGGGGACAGGAACTTGTGCTGTGAGCAGGGCTGGGAAGATGGTGAAGGGTCTAAAGGGCCATGTGAGCAATTGCTGAGGTCACTTGGCTTGTTCAGCCTGGAGGAGACTGAGAGGAGACTCATCTGCAGCTTCCTAAGGAGGGGCTGCAGAGGGACAGGCACTGATTTCTGCTCTCTGTGACCAGGGACAGGACCAGGGAATGGCTGGAGTTGAGCCAGGGAGGGTTAGGTTGGATCTCAGGAAAAGGTTCTTCCCCCAGAGGGTGGTGGGCACTGACCAGGCTCCACAGGGCAGTGGGCAAAGCCCCGAGGCTGCCGGAGCTCCAGGAGGGTTTGGACAACGCTCTGAGGGACAGGGTGGGATTGTTGGGGTGTCTGTGCAGGGCCAGGGGCTGGATTTGATGATCCTTGTGTGTCTCTCCAGCTGAGGATATTCCATGACCCCTGGGCGCGGTAGGGCCGGGCATGCAGGGATGTGCTGCGGAGCCTGCGGGCGGTCCCTGTTCCAGCCCTACCATCCGTATCTTAGCGCTGCCATCCCTTCTCCATCCTCGTGGTCCCTCCTTCAGCCCTGCCATCCCCGTTCCATCCCGGTTCCATCCCGATCCCATCCCTGCGGTTCCTCCTCCAGCCCTGCCATCCCCGTTCCATCCCGGTTCCATCCCGGTGCCATCCGTGCGGTCCCTCCTCCAGCCCTGCCATCCCGGTTCCATCCCGGTGCCATCCGTGCGGTCCCTCCTCCAGCCCTGCCATCCCGCTGCCATCCCGATCCCATCCCTGCGGTCCCTCCTCCAGCCCTGCCATCCCGCTGCCATCCCGGTGCCATCCGTGCGGTCCCTCCTCCAGCCCTGCCATCCCGGTGCCATCCCTGCGGTCCCTCCTCCCCGCCGCCAGGTGCCCCTCGGCCGCCGCCGCGTTGTGCGGGCGCTGCGGGTGGGTGTGCGGGGCCAGGCAGGGCCGGAGCTCTGGGAGCCGCCGGAGCGGAGCGAGGCCGGAGGAGCCGCCGGGCCCGCGGCAGGTGGGGCGGGAGCACCGGGGATGGGCGGGATGGGGGATGCGAGGAGCGGGATGGGGGGTGCGGGATGCGCGATGCGGTGCGGGATGGAGGGTGCGGGATGCGGGATGGAGGATGGGGCCGGGCTGCGCCCCTGGGGTGCGGTTTGTTCCGCCTGTGTTGTGGTCTCTGGGATCCTCCGCTTTCTTATTTGTGCTACAAAAAAAAGGGGGGGGGGGAATTAAAAAGGAAGTAACGGACTAGGAGGTGCCCATCGGGTTTTGAAGCTCTTCCTCACTGTTCTGCACTAGGTGTTTAGGCACCTGCGTTTATTGTAGAACCTGCTTTCATTGCAGGCCCACGTGGCTGCAGCTGATACAAATAATAATAATACAATATATATAGAAAATATATAAACCAATAGACATGATAATATTATATAAAAATAATATATGTATTATATATTTTCTATACTATTCCATATATTGTTTGATACATTATATAGAATAATATATAATAGTACAATATTTAAAGGTCTAGAATATATATTTTAGACATTATTATTGTATATTATATATTTATATATCTATATTTATTAGTATAGAATTATTTATTAGTATAGAATTATTTATTAGTATAGAATTATTTATTAGTATAGAATTATTGGTGGGGTTTAAATTATATTGGCCTTTCTGACATGCAGGCACAGACATAATCCACAGGTGCAGTATTTATAATATATGCTAAGGACAAATGTGTGAGCATCTTTATTTTCTTCCTGGCTTCTCAGTCAACATTCATGGATAGGTGGGGTTGGCACCTCAAAATGTTTGAAAGCTCATTCCCTTCCTTCTCCCAGCCTTCCCCAGCTGGTCAATGCCTTTTGTCACATCAGAATTCTTCCTGCCTTATGTGCCCTGACTGGACCTCGAGTCCCAGGGCTGTGACTGGGAGCAACTGGTCAGAGCAGTCCATCACATCCTCCTTTCATCTCCCGGTTCCCAAGGCCCATTAGAACATAATGGGTTTGTTTACTCAGCCTCCAGTCATTCCTGCTAATACCTCACCAGGCCAGACAGGAAGGTTGGGCTTTGCAGCTCTGACTCCTCATCGTGTGAAGTCTCTCTGGTGTGAGCTTGGGGTGAGGCTGAGTTGGGGAGCAGGAACCAGCGGTGCTTCTGCTGTTGCACAACTGGAAACTCCTGTATCCCAAGGCCTGACTCAACTTCTTTTGATGCACTTCCCTGAATGCTCAGGAGTGATGAGACACATCTTGTATTTCATGGCAAGGTATTATAAGTATGAATGAGGTGTAGATATTTGAGTCTTACATAACTGGGGGGCTTTTAGCAACAAGAGCAGCACCCACAGTTGTTATTTTGCTCTGGCAGTGGTTTTTGCTTGTTTTAGAGATACTGCATTTCACAGGGAGTGAGGGAAGATGTACAACAGAAATGGTGCTGAAAAAAACTCTTTATGGGCATAAATTCTAATTCTTTTGCATCAAAAAGATTTGGAGGTCTTGGTGCCAGTAGAGATGAAACGAAATTTGCAGTGAGGAGACCAAAGTGGTTTTCACCCTGTTTGGCTCCTCTCAAAGCTCAGAGGAGGGAGGGTCTGGTGCTGTGCCCAGAGGGGCTGAGGGGCAGGGCTGGGGGCACCTTTGGAGTGCAGGCAGGGGTAGGAAAGGGCCTGGCTGCTCCCAAAGGATCTGTCTGATCACCATGGTTTGTATTTAACTGGGGTAGGAGCTCACTGCCTACCACAGCCATTGCCTTCAGTGCATCTTCCCACAGCTGGGGTGACACTGGTGAGGGTTCTGTGTGCTGGTGGCCCCAAGGTGAATCTGCCCTGATGCTCAAGTTCCTCTGCAGAAAAGAATTTCCAGCAGCAAGGAACACCATCAATGAACAGCTCTGTCCACTCTGCTGGGATGGTCATGGGTGAAATGCTGTGCTGGGCTCTGCAAACGCTGCCAAAGCTTGACTTTCTGAGCCACTTGATATTTCTGCTGCATTCTCTGTGTGTCCCCCCCTGCAGGATGCTGTTCCCCCTGCCCCTCAGGGTGGCCTGCAGTCTGCTGGGCTGGTTCTCCCTCTACAAGTGGTTCTGCCACCGCTACAGGCACCGGAATCTCGAGTGGAGCTGCAGGCTGGTCACACTGACCCACGGCATCCTTGCCACCTGTCTCTCTGCCTACATTGGCTTCATTGATGGGCCCTGGCCTTTGAGTCACCCAGGTAAGTGAGGAAAGTTGTGGTCCCAGCTCTCTCCATGGGTGGTGACACTAAGGGGGTTCTCCTGCCTCCTCGAGATCCAGTCCCCTCGAGGAGTGATGATTGCAATGACATCTGAGCTGCTTTGTGATGGGAAGTACTGGAGAATTGGAGAGGCTGGTCCTGTGTTTGGCTGGTGTGCTGACCCTCCCCAGCTGCAGTTTGGCAGAGCCTGAGGTCACGTTGCGTGGCCATTGCGTGTGTGCAGCTGTTGGACTGACAACTATGGCATTGTGACTTTGGTGGCTTCTCTGTGGCCAGTACAAGCCAATACCAGCCTGCAGGTGAATGCCCCTTCCTTGTCTCTCATCCTGTGTGTTGTCTGGAAGTTCTGGAGTCTTTGTGTGGGGGTAAGGTAGATTTGTGGCAGTCAGAGACAAACTCAGGCAGCAGTGTGGTCAGAAGGCTTACACTGAGACAAAGGACACTATTTTTAGTTACAGCTTTACTTTTATCTGCTTTATTCCACACTGTGCCATCACATAATTGGTCAGTCAACTCGGTTGAGCATACCTGGAAGCATTCTACTGGCCAAAAGGTCTCCTGCATTCTGCAGGTGGTTTCTTCCCCCTTAAGGGTGCACTGCAAACTGCGTTCAGTCAAGAATACACCCTGAACTGCTCCATGGCAATCAGACATCAGACCCGCTGGGTTAACCCCCATATCTTTGTGTTTCAGGATCACCAAACACAACCCTGCAGGTGCACGGGCTGTGCCTCAGCTTGGGCTACTTCCTCTTCGACCTCTGCTGGTGTGTGTACTTCCAGACAGAGGGAGCCCTGATGCTGGCCCACCACCTGGTGAGCATCGTGGGCATCGCGGCGTCCCTGGCGCTGGGGGAGTCGGCCGCGGACGTCAACGCCGTCATCTTCGGCAGCGAGATCACCAACCCGCTGCTGCAGGCGCGCTGGTTCCTCAAGGAGACGGGTTCCTACCACTCTGTCACGGGGGACGTGGTGGACCTGCTCTTCGTGGTGCTCTTCACGGGCGTGCGCATCGGCGTGGGCGCCTGGCTGATGTGCTGCGAGCTGGCCTCGCCCCGGCCCCGCTGGTACATCAAGCTGGGAGGTGTCATCATGTACGGGGTGTCCTGGGTGTTCATGGTCAGCATCTGCCGCTTCGCCAGGAGGAAGAGCATGAGGAAGTACCAGGCGTGGAGGAGCCGCAGGAGCGGCGAGTTGTGCCTGGAAACCAACGGGCACCTGAAAACCCACTGAGGGGACGCTGAGTAGAGACTTCCTCGAGCTCCAAGGAGGGGATGTGCCTGAAATGCCACTGGCAGGAGAGGAGCCAACACACGATGGCAGCTCTGGAGCCAGAGTTATCCCTGGCGTAGCTCCAGTGAAATCCATGGAGCTGTGCCATGGATGCTTTGGGTCTGCAGGGCTTGGCCTGGCAGGGGCTGGGATGGCACGAGGGAAAGAAGGGCTAATTATACATACTGAACATAACTAGTGCAGGTGTGAGTAGTGGTGGTAGCAGTAACTCCTTCAGCAGTGGTTGAATCTTGGAAGAGAGGAGGCCTTGGTGTTCATGTCCTGTACAGCCTAGACAGCCAGAGTGACTCTTCATCCTCTTAGGAAGAAGCATCTTCTCGGGTTGCATCAAAGCTGGATTCCTGGCTCTTCCACCACCTCCTTATGTGACCTTGGGCAAGTCACATAACTCCAGCTCTGTGCCTAATTCCCCAGCTGTGACTTGGGGGTGATGGAGCTGATCCATCTGTGTTATGCACTTTCAGATTTTCACTTGAGAGGTGCTACATAAATGCAGAGTGATGGTTGTTATCTGCAATTCCTTCATTATCCTGGTGTTCCCCTTGGGAGAAGCGGCTTTGGTGGTTGAGCTAGTGTGTGACTCTAGAAAAATCAGTATTTTAGGTAGGTTGTTGTTTCCTACCCTTTCTAATTCCTTTTAATAACTTATTTATTAACATATTGATAACTTATTTTTCTGTAGTGTTCAGAAGCTCCAGCCAGCACTGGCACCTTACAGGACTGGGTGCTCTGTGGTTACACCCAAAGACACAGCCCTTGATGGAAAATGCTCTTCTGTTTTTTCCCTCTTCATCCCTGACTGTTGGAACTCCACCCACCCCTTACAAACACTCCTTTTAGCTCCCTGAGTGATCAGCACTCTCCATTATGAGAAGTTCCATCAGGACTTGCCAGCAAAGGGTTTTCTGCCTGATGGGCCAAGCCCTGATTGTCCACAGACCACCAAAATTCCTCTGCTGTGCTTATTGATCCAAATCCAAACTGGGATTTCTGGTTGAGGAGTGGTCAACATGCATCTCCAAACCCAGTGGCTGGGGTGGAGGAGCTGCCCAGCTCCAGATCTGTCCTGTGGAAGCCAGAACCTGATCTTGGCTCTCCTTCATCTGAACTGATGCCTTGAGCCCTGGGCTTTGAGTTCACTTTGTCTCCCTCATTGCATCTGTGTCACTTTATAAAATGAGCATTTATAGGGTCAGAGAGACTTATTTTACAGCTTCCTAATTAAAGGAGCAGAGAGGCACAGAATGTGGCCTTTTTTAAACAAAAAAAAAAAAAAGTGAATCTGACTGGGAGAAAAAATAAGCATTACTTATCTAGTCCCATTTGCAGAGAAAAGTTTTCCCCAGTTGGCAGCTTCTGGTGTTGATATTTCACTGCATGTTCCTCAGCTGTTCCTTTGTCGTTGCTGTCATTATTAGGACCATTTCATGTGAGCCTCAGCACCAGCCCATCAGTGCAGCAGAGTCTGAGCCCTGCCTGCTGCAGCCAAAGACCTGAAGAGCCCCAAAAAAGCCCTTCAGATGAGCAGAGCCAACTGGTGAGCTGGTCCTGAAAAGGAAACTTGACTCGTTTAGCACTTCTGGGCCTTGAGGGGAGACAAGAAGGGCTACCTGGGGCTTGCTGGTTCTTCCCCAGCTCTGTTGAGCATGGCAAGGGAGCCTTTTTGCCCCAGTTTACCCACTGTCTGGAGTGGGCACAGCATTACCTACCTCGTGGGTGTCTCCATTTGACTCTGAGCCACCTCTGAGCTGTATGACAGCCAACTGCTGCTGCTTTGAGGAAAGCATTTCTCACCATGACCCATCAGCAGCCCTTTGTCACCTGAGCATGGCACTCCCCAGCATCTGCTCACCTCCCAAAAGCAGAGTCTGAGGTGTTTGCAGAGGTGCTTGTGGGCAGGAGTCAGAGGGACTCAGCAGGTGAGGATCAGCTGTGCTGCTTCTCCTCCCCAGGGACCCCCCAGGCTGAAGGAGGGATGTCAGGTGGGTTTTCCCAGTGAGGATTGCAGTGAATCTGGAACCAAAGGAGTGTGAGCAGCCAGGCTGACCAGGGAATGAGGCTTTCAGCAGCAAGCCCTGATGAAATGTAGGGTTTCCTGATGATTTGGGCTCTGAGCTCTGGTGTGCAGTTCATGTGTGGTCACAGCTCTGCTGGGGGTGGCCAGCCCACCCCTGCCCAGGGGAATAAGGATGCAGTGACTGCAGGTACCTGTGCAACACCTTGGATGGAGCTGTTTCCAAATATAATGGCTCAGTGATCCCCTTCTTTGGGCTGGGGGGAACCTGGTTGGAAGGAGAACATTGGTCAATGGCTTTAGAAGTTAAATGAAAGCACCAGGAAACAAAAGGGGAGCTAAGAATGGCTTTATGAAGCAGAGCTACAGTAACATCTCAGAGCAAGGCCTCACAGTCTGTCCATGGCTCCAGCACAGACTCACAAGTCCAACTCCCAGGCTGTGGAGCACAGGGTGAGACCTGTCCTCAGGCTAGTCCAGGGTGGCCAGAGCAAACTGCAAAAGGAAACTGCAGAACTAGAGTGAAACAATAACTTGTGTTTGAATTACTGTGTAATAGCAACTAATGTTCCACCAGTGAATGGTGTAGATGCTTTGTATGATGTTTTATAAAATAAAGATTATTTAATTATATGAGGAATTTGCTTCCTCTCTTCAGCTGCTGTTCTTAAGTTGCATTGTGTATTTTGGATGAGTGTAAGTGAGCAAAGGCTGCTCCTCAAACTAGAGAAGAAGAAAACATTTCTGTCAGTGATGCTTAAGAGACCTGGGCACCACCAAGGATTTCTGTGAGCCAAGCATGGATAAACCCAGAAGGGAAGGAGGGCCTGTCCTGTACCAGCACCTCTGGACCCGTGTGGAGCCAAGGAAAGACCTGCAGTGTTGTGTTGGTAAAGAACAGCCACTCTGCTTCTGGTCACAGCATTTTGCCAGGGATCCAGCAGGCCAAAAGTCTGATTCTATAAATAGTTAAGCCAATTTGGTTGTTTGCATGTAACTCTTAAATCTGGCTGCAAATCCTGCAGTGCTGGGGAGCAGAGCTGAGCCCTCTGGAGATGTTGGGCTTGTTGACCCTCACAGGCAGCCCTGGGAGTGTGAGGAAGGGGCTCAGGGACTGCAGGATTTATGCTGGGAGTGTGTGGAACCTCTGAGCTGGTGCACAGGGGAGAAAATGCAGCAGCATTCTGGAATTTGGCTTTAGAGCTGTGAGTGTCCCCCAGGTTTGGAGTCTTCAGGAATGTTGTGCCATGTCATGATGTAGCCTGAAGTCAATGGACAGATGTGCCTTGACTGTAGACTGAAATCTGCCTCCCTATACCCAATTAATTGAAGTTTTTATTGCCCTGTTATTTCTGTAAAGCTTTCCCTGCTGCTTGCCTGCTCCCCTGGCAGTACAGCTTTATAAAATTAACCTCTTCTTTCAGTCCTCTGCCCTCTTTTAGTAGCTGAATTCCTTACTTGTACTTGAAGGAATTGCAATTTTTTGATATCCAAGGCTTCATTCCCTCGCAGCAATAGTCCAAGCACTGATGTAAAAGCACAGCATTTAAGTCTTTGAAATCTGCTCTTAGACTAATGCCAGTGCTGTCAGCAGGTCTTTCTTGGGCAAAAAAAGATGAGAGAATGTTTTAAGCTTCATGGAAGCCATGGTGGTATTCTTGATACTTGCAGACTTTGTGCAGCTTGGCTGGAAGTAAAATAACATGGGGCCTGCCATGTGCAAAGAAATCAAATTTCAGAGAGGGAGAGTCAGTCAGCACTGGCTTTGTGTTTGGATCTTTAGAAAATTAATGAGGAACTCAATAGATCAAGGTATATGGAAAAGCTTTTGTAAGGTAAGAGTGGTTTACAGGTGGCTCATTTTGAACGAGGAGAAAGTGTCACTTTCTGCAGCTTCTTAAATGTTACAAACCCCAAGTTTTTTGGCAATATTTGTATTTTGTTTTTTCCCTGTCTGTTCAGTGTAACAATCCTCAAATGTGATGGCAAATTACACCCTTCATGTCTTTAGATTTTACCCCATTAACAAACACCTTTTTTCAATCCCCCTCCAGTCAGAGGATGTTGATCCCAGGAGAAGGAAACTCCTGGTGGAATGTCCTCTGTCCTGTCAGAGCTCGCTGCTTTGTTTGTGCTGATATGGAAGGAAAGCTTAGTGCTATAAAAGTGCTTACTGCAATGTGGATTATCCAGGTTTAGGAACTGTAATAAGCTGTCACAGTAGAAGCCCTGCTAGATTAGTGTCTGTGTCTCCCCAGAGGCAGCAAAGCATTGCACTGGTGTCCCAAGTGGCCTCAAAGCACAGAGTGACCAGCACTGAGAGCCTTCCCAGCAGCTCCAGGAATGGGGTGCAGGACAAGCTGCCTCTCTGTGGGCACTAAATCAGGTGTCTGCTTTAGGATGGGAAAAGGCTTTGCCATGGCACAGAAAGGTGGAGCCCAGCACAGATTTCTGTGTGTTTTGTCAGATTAGAGCTGAACCCAGGCATGGAGGCAGCCCTTGGATCCAGCAGCTGTTGGTGCTTGAGGTGAGTTGGGTGGGTGCAATCACAGGGCACTACAAAAATCCCCGAGGCAGGAAGGTTTGAGCTGTGCTGAGCTGGAGAGCACAGCCAGGCTTACCCCAGGCCTGGCCCAAGGTCGAGGGCCAATCTGACCTTCAGGAGTCACAAATTCATGTGCACTTTTGGGAATGAACTGTCTGCTCTGTGAGCCTTGAGGATCATTTCCCTCTAGTTGTGCAAGGAGAAAAGGTTGGCTGTTGCCTCCCCAGACCAGCAGAACAGGAGCTGGCACAGCAATTTATGGTGAGTTTAAATAATAAAATACCAAAATACTGGTGCATTCTATCACTGGTTCTAAATTGATTATTTGTAGGGAGCAAAAGAATCTTTATCCACTTGATTTTTATGATGGAGGTCAGGGAAACTCAGCTGATCAGCACATAATCTTACACAGCTTTCTATAATTTTCTTTTCTTTAGTATTCTGTACTTCTTTACTATTTACTTTCTTTACTTTCTATTATATTCTTTACTTGAGATCTGCAGGGGATCCACTGCACACACAGGTAAGTTGCTCTAATGATGGTTTATCCCACCTGAAACATGAAGGGAAATTTTCCTGAAAGAAAAAGGGGTTACATGCCCCGTTTATTCATTGTTAAAATCTGAAGTGTGGCCTTTCGCTGGTTTCTGTCTTTGTTCCTGCTGAGCCCGGAGTGGTGCAACTCCCCCGGAGCATTCTGAGCTCCAGGGTATCCCTTGGCTCGGGAACGCTCCTTTCCAGAGGCTGCGATCAGGACCTCCCCTTTACCTGCTGGAGGTTCGGGAGCCACGCCAGGCTCTCCCAGCAGATGGCAACAGCTCCTCGTGCGGGGCTGGAAAAGGGATCAGCCGAAAGGATCCTCAGCAAACCCTGTCTATAAACCTGCCTGGTCAGTGGCCCCTGTAAGGCACCTCCACGAATCTGGGTTTTAAGGGAAAGTAAGTTCTGCTCCGCAGGAATCATACTTCTTTGCTCCAGGGTTCTCCTTACTTGAGCTGCTTAGCTCTGCTTGGAGTAAAAAATTGACTTTTGGGGACATTGGAGACTGTTGAGGTTGGTTTGGGTTTGAAGGGACCTTACAGGTCATCTTGGTCTAAACATCCTGCCCTGGGATGTACTATATGTAAATTCAGGCTCAGTGGCAGCTTGAGAGCTACCAAAAATGTATTTATTTTAATTGGTACAGTCTAATTTGTTATTGATTTACCCATCCCATATTTTATGCTGTCAAATTGCCCAGGGAAAATTATCATAAAGGGGCATCTATCTTAACCTAAGTATGCAATCAGCTCCCACCAAAAACATACAGCCTTTGCAGAAAGAGAAGCAGTTATGGTTTCAGTATCTATGCCTCAGGATTTCCTCCAGCTAATTGTTGTTCTCGTTATGTTGTCATGCACAATAAAATATAATTAAAGTAATAAAAAAACCATGGAGGCCTGACATGCAAACGCTGGGTCTGCCAGGAATCAGGAGGTCTCCCAGGAGCCTTTCCCTCTCCAGGCACAGCACTCGATGTTCCCAAAGTCAAAAGCAGGGAGGGATTTATGGCAGAGGAGATGCAATCAAGTGATCCATAATAAATAAATATAGATGTATGGAGGTATTCAGACACTCCAACAGCACTGAGGCCCGTGCTGCACACAGCTGCAAGAGGGAAAGGCAGATGTGGCTGCTTCTCTTGCACTCCCACACTTGGTTTTTTTTCTTCCCAAGCCTCTGTTTTCCCCAAAAGGAAACCAAAAAAGGAAGTATAAATGTCCTGCGTATATATGTCAAGAATCATGTAGAAAATGATTTCATCCCACGCTTCCCCTCTGTGCTCTGAACTTCATCAAAACAACGAATTCTTCAGGCTCTCAGACAGCCCCTGGGCTTCCTGAGCCACGCTCCAGGCAGGAAAGGCTCCGTGTTCCAGAGCAGCACTTGGCTCCAGGCAAGGTATGGTCCTGTGTGCTCAGGGAGGGATCTGCTCCTCGCTTTCCAAAGCCTGTTCTCCAGGCTCTTTCCAAGCCCACCGTCCTGGCTTTGAAGTATATCATGGTCAGATTAATTAGAGGGAAGGAGGATGGTGTCCTAGATGATTGGGATTAGCTAATAAGGTTATTTTAGTCTGCTGGCATTTGGGAGGAAAGATTGATGTTCCAGGAGTTCCTCTGTGCAGGGAGGGCAGGAATTACTGCCCTCCCTCCTGCTTTCCATTCCACTTTTTTGGTGCTCTTGGGCTTTAACTCCTGGGGGAGTAACGTGGAAGGTTCCTGAAGTTACAGAGTATGGGTGTTATTTCCAGGCGTTGGAGAACAAGTTGCTTGTAGTGACAGGACAAGGAGAAAAGGCTTCGTGCTGACAGAAGGTTTATTGGATACTGAGTTGTTGTTCTTGGCTGGGAGGGAGGGCAGGGCCTGGCACAGGCTGGGCAAAGGAGCTGTGGCTGCCCCATCCCTGGGAGTGTCCAGGGCCAGGTTGGACAGGGCTTGGGGCACCCTGGGGTGGTGGGAGGTGTCCCTGCCCATGGATTATCTGTAAGGTCCCTCCAACCCAAACCACTGGGATTCTGTTGGAGCTGACAGGCATTCCTGGGTGTGTGCTGTGCATGACTCCAGTGGCAGGGACAATGCAGGGCACCAGCAGGGATGTGTGTGGTGAGGAGATGGGAATCCACACCTGCTGCCACATCTGCGTGTCCAAACATCCCGTGCTGCTCCTCTTTGCATGTTGGAGCTTTGTTACATTATCCCGGCAGGAACTCAGTGCAGTGTTTCTGGGAGGCTGAGGAATGTGCAGGGAGGGAGCAGCTCTCGGATTTATGTTGACCTTCACCTGCAGGAAAACTTCCTAATGAAATGTGTGTGGGAATGCAGGGACTGGACATGGAGCCGTGAAAGGTTTGGGAGCAAAGAACACAGCTGGTGGCTGAGGCTCGGGCACTGCACAGCTTCGGGCACTTCGCTGCTTTAATTCTCTGTTTATTTTCCTTCTCCTGTAAAGTTTCCTCAGTGTCATATTTTCCATCCCGCAGCCCGTGGGGATGGAGGAGCGGGCACTGCCTGCGCTCCGAGCGGGGGGCACGGGAAACAGCGGGCTGGGATGGGAGAGGGAAACCTCTCTGGCTGGGGATGGGAAAGGGAGAGGGAAAGGAAGAGAGAAAGGGAGAGGGAGAGAGAAAGCTCTCCGGCTGTGATGGGAGATGGAGAGGGAAACCCCTCTGGCTGGGGATGGGAGAGGGAGATGGAAAGGGAGAGGGAGAGGGAGAGGTCTCCAGCTGGGATACGGGATGAGAGGAATGAGTGCGCCCGAGTCCGGACGGGAAGAGAAGGAAACACCCGCCGGTCTGGACAAGGTTTCCAAGGAAAAGGGGAGAGCCCATGGCACGGAGTGGGGTACGGGCAGGGAGCGAGGAGAGAGAGGAGGAGGTGGAGGGGAAAGAGAAGGAAAAGGAGGAGGAGGGGAAAAGGAGAAAAAGGAGAAGGAGCAGTAGGAGAAGCGGGGAAGAAGGAGAGGGGCAAACAGAAGGAGGAGAAGAAGAAGGAAAAGAAGGAGAGGAGAGGAGGAGAAGGAAAAGAAGGAGGAGGAGAAAAATGAGGAGGAGGAGAAAAATGCGGAGCAGGAGGAGGGGGCAAGAGGAGGAGAAGGAAAAGCCGAGGGAGGAGGAGGAGGGGAAAGAGGAAGAGGAGGAGGCAGAGCAGAGGGATCCGGCCGGGGCGGGGCGGGCCGAGGTCGGAGCCCCCCGAGGCGCCGGGAGGGGCGAGCGGTGCCAGCCCAGCCCAGCCCAGCCCGGCCCAGCCCAGCGCGGCTTAGCCCGGCCCAGCCCCGGCGCAGCCCGGCCCGGCCCGGCTCGGCTCGGCGCAGGCTCGGCCGGCACTCGCGGCAGCAGCAGCGGGATCAGAGCAGGATCAGCAGCGGGGCCGGGTTGGGCTCGGGCCGGGCTCGGAGCAGCAGGGCCGGCCGGGACTGCGGCTGGGCGAGCGGAGCCCCAGCAGGGCCGGGCCGGGCCGGGAGCCGCCGATGGAGCCCCGGGCCTACTAAGGGCGGCCGTGCCCGGGCCGGGCCGTGCCGTGCCGGGACACCGGGCCGTGCCGTGCCGGGCCATCGGGCCATGGGCCCGGCCGTGCTCGGGGAGCGCCCCCCGCGCTGAGCCCCGAGAGCCGCTCGGCCCCCCCGGGAACGCCGGTCCTGCCGGCCCTTTTTGTTCTGCTGCTGTTGGTGGAGTTTTTCCTGGTGTTTTTTTTTTTTTTTTGCTCCCGTGGTGTGGATATTGTGGTGGCTGCAGAGAAGAGTTTTTGGGTTGTTGTTGGTTCTCCTGCCCCGAGCCGGAGCCAGGCTGGATCCGGAGCCGCAGAGCGAGGGCCGAGCCTCGCCCCAGCCCTGCGGGAACAGTACCATGTACAGTGGATAACACGAGCTCCTGCCAAAGGCTCCAATGAGTGGCACACAGTCCGCAATCACGGACAGGTCAGTATCGAACCGGGGGTTCTTTGCTCCTCTGGAGCCCGGACTGCGCCCAGGGCTCAGGTGCTTTGCGTTCGGACTTCGGGGACAGAAAACAATGGAGAAAGCGGGATTAAATCCCAGTTTGTGGGAGCCTGTCTGTGCCAGGGGTGTCTGCCTGCCTGGCAGTGGCTGGGCTGGCTTTGGAAGTGGAGCCTTTCAGGTCCAGCAGCTTCCAAGCCTGCCAGGCTGACTCTGGAGCAGCCTCGGGTTGTGGTTCGGCTCCCAGGATGGGCTGGGAGGGAAGCAAAGCGTCTCTGCGAGAAGGCAAAGCAGGACGAGCAGCAGGAGATCGGGACAGGAGTTCGGGCACAGCTCGAGTGAGAACCCGGGACCTCGTGGAGGATGCGCTGGGTCAGACCTGCAGGGAGGTCACAGCAGGTGGGGCAGGGATGGCGCTGGAGCAGGGATGGTGCTGCCTGCAGGATGGTGCTGGCACAGGATGGTGCTGCCAGCAGGGATGGTGCTGGAGCGGGAATGGTGCTGGAGCGGGGATGGTGCTGGCACAGGATGGTGCTGGAGCTGGGATGGTGCTGGAGCGGGGATGGTGCTGGAGCGGGGATGGTGCTGCCAGCAGGGATGGTGCTGCCAGCTGGATGGTGCTGGCACAGGATGGTGCTGCCAGCAGGAATGGTGCTGTGCTGCCTGCAGGGATGGTGCTGGAGCAGGGATGGTGCTGCCAGCAGGATGGTGCTGGAGCAGGGATGGTGCTGCCAGCGGGGATGGTGCTGCCAGCAGGATGGTGCTGGAGCTGGGATGGTGCTGGAGCTGGGATGGTGCTGGAGCAGGGATCGTGCTGCCTGCAGGATGGTGCTGGCACATGATGGTGCTGCCAGCAGGGATGGTGCTGGAGCAGGAATGGTGCTGGAGCAGGGATGGTGCTGCCTGCAGGATGGTGCTGCCTGCAGGGATGGTGCTGGCACAGGAGTGGTGCTGCCTGCAGGGATGGTGCTGGCACAGGAGTGGTGCTGCCTGCAGGGATGGTGCTGGAGCAGGGATGGTGCTGGAGCAGGGATGGTGCTGGAGCAGGAATGGTGCTGGAGCAGGAATGGTGCTGCCAGCAGGAATGGTGCTGCCTGCAGGGATGGTGCTGGAGCAGGGATGGTGCTGGAGCAGGGATCGTGCTGCCTGCAGGATGGTGCTGCCTGCAGGAATGGTGCTGCCTGCAGGAATGGTGCTGCCTGCAGGAATGGTGCTGCCTGCAGGGATGGTGCTGGAGCGGGAATGGTGCTGCCTGCAGGAATGGTGCTGCCTGCAGGAATGGTGCTGCCTGCAGGGATGGTGCTGGCACAGGAGTGGTGCTGGAGCAGGAATGGTGCTGCCTGCAGGGATGGTGCTGGCACAGGATGGTGCTGGAGCAGGAATGACTCCCAGTGTGTCCCTGCTCATTGTCCTTGCCCTGGGTACCTGCTCAGGCCTCTGCAGGTACAGCCTGGGGTTCTCTCGTTTCAACTGGGATGTTCTGGAGGCAGGGAAAAAACCGTGTGCTTTGGCACAAAAAATTAAAAAATCAAGTAGGAAACCTCTTCCTGTGCTTTTGAGTCAGGAGTGGAATGAGTGTCTTCGTTTGACAAGAGGAAAAGATACCTATTTTTGACACTGTAACCTGTGAAAAAAGAAAGGTTTGATGTGTTTTATTATCTTTGGTGGTTAAGGTGTGAACTGTGTGAGAAAGGCCTTGCTGTGGCACAGCAGAGGGGCAGAGCTGGGGCAGGGAATGGTGCTTTTGGCTGCCTGAGCTCACCTTTCAGACCCCAGGAGTGTGTAGGAGAGTGATGGGGTTGTCACACCTCTCATGACTCCACAGGTCAGCTCAGAGTTGTGCACACTCTGTGTTTGGGGCTATTCATAGAGGATTAAGCCTTTATAATTAACTGTGTAGTTTGTACTGGCAGAGTAGGTGACAGAACAAAACTAATTTTTTTCCCTCTTGCAGTGCATGAGTGAGTCTTGAGTTGCAGAACGTTTTTCTCTGTACCAGACAGGACAATGGCACTTAAAAGGCATTTCAGTGGCTTTGTGAGGATTCTGTTACATACCTAAGGCCATATGTCTTATGGCAGTTGCATGATATGAAAAGGAACGACAGTCTTTTCATACCAAGAAGCAGCTGAGTGATGCATGGAAAAGAAAAGCACGAGAACAGGGAATTTAATTTACTTGTTAGTAAAACAAAATACTTTCCATTATTGAATTGGAACAGCCAAATTGAAAATGCAATGGAGACAAAAAAAAAAGTCTCATTTCCTTTTGCTCTCAGTCATGTCAGGAGGATGTTTCTGTTTGGTGTTGCATTGGAGTTTGAGTTCAAAAGGCTTTTAATGTCAGGTGAGGAGCTGTCTCACAGCCCTGGCAGCTGGAGCTTCCTGGCAGTGGGATGGTGGGGGCATGTGGGGTGGCTGGACCTTGTCTTGGCACTGCTCTCCACCTGAAGGAACCCCAGCTCTGGGGATGCAGAGTTGTGGTTGTTGTTCATCCTGGAGAAGAGGTGACCTAATGGAGGCCTTCCAGTACCTGAAGGAGCTGCCAGAAAAATGGAGAGAGACTTTGTACAAGTGTAAAAAGTGCCAGCACGAGGGGGAATGGCTTCAAACTGCCAAAGGGCAGGGGTAGATGAAAATATTAGGAAGAAATCCTTCCTGGGAGGGTGGGCAGGCCCTGGCACAGATTGGGCAGAGCAGCTGTGGCTGCCCCATCCCTGGGAGTGTCCAAAGCCAGGTTGGATGTTGGAGCAACCTGGTCAGGTGGAAGGTGTCCCTGCCCATGGCAGGGGTGGGAGTGGATCATCCTGTGGTGATTCTGTGATTTATTCTGTCTGAACCCTTTCAGCAGAGCCCCAGGCACTGTGGTGGTGGTTTGTTCTCATCCTGGGCATCTCTGCCCCTCCTTTTTGTCTGTGTTGTGCAGGATCTGGAGGGGGTGGGTTTTGATCACTGTTGTCCCACCAGCACTTGGGTGAAAAGCTTCCTTTGCAATCAGCCCCAGGAATCCTCCGTGCTGCCTCTTCCAGTGTGGCTCTCAAGCTTGGAATGTAAAGCAGGTGCACCAGAAAGTGTTGGTGCTTCCAGTGCCACTGGACCTGCATGGTGTAAATAAATCATCTACCACATGTTCAGGTCTCTCTGTGTTTGTGTGACCTTCCTTGGTGGGATGGAGTTGGGAACTGCCTCAAAACAGGCACACCCAGCTGGCATCTGTGCCAGATGGCATCAGGAATACAGTAGGGAAGCAGGGCCTGTGTTTTCCTCCATATGAGCTTTACATATTTGCATGTTCTGTATGTACAGCTGCTTAAACCCATGTTACAGACAGCAGATACTCCTTTGGAATCCCCTCTGTTTAAGGTGGTAACTGTGCTGTGATTCATTTCCTGTGTGCAGGTTGCACTTTGTCTCATCCTTTACATATTTTACGTCCTCTGGTTTTGTTGATAATGTCACATATGGCATTAAAGTGTATAAATTAGGAGTGAATGAGTGGCCATTTCTAGTGCTGTTCTGTAGCCAGTATGATGAGTGATATTTTCATTAAGCCCCCTCTTTTTTTTTGTTTGTTTTGTTTTTCCTTTTTTTTGGTTCTCTTTCCCAGAGAAGTTGAAAGGATTTAATGTCTGGCACTGCTGAAACACAGTCAGGCCAGTTCATATCTGATGTGTCTGGGATAATTCTCTCTGTGGACCAAACCTTAACCCAGTTGATTTTGGGGATGGTTATGCTCCATCCCCAGCTGGATTCTGCTCTCCAGCAGCCTCCAAAGTCCTCTGATTTTCCTCAAGTGCCTTTTTCTTCAAGAGCCTTAATCCTGGAGGGAAGTGAGTGCCTGGGGGAGTACCAGGCATTAAACAAAAAGGCAGGACAGATGTTGGGACTCCTGAGAGTGTTCAGAGTTACTGAAGGAGCTTCTGGCACACACAGTTCCCTGTCAGCTCCTCAGCATTTGGAGAGACACCCAAAGGTCCCAGCAGAAAAAAATGAGCCTGTAAGGTGGTAGAAACACATCAGCAAAATGTTGTCCAGGGTTGCTGTGGTGCCTTGTGAGGCTGCTGATGGTTTGAGTCACATCTTCAAACAGTGACTGAAACTTCTTTATCTCAGGATGTTCTTTTACTTTGTCAGCTGCTTTTTTTTTCATAAAAAATGCCCAGTGGACCATACAAACACATCTCCAGCCCTGTTGCTCTGCTCCTTTATGTTTGTAAACACTGACACCCTCTTAATGTAATCCTTGCTTAGCTGTGCTGTGTTTGTTTAGAGGCCTCTGAAGGTGTCATTTATCTTGCTTAACTCAGTAAGTCTTTGAGGTAGAACATCTCTGAGCTGCTCATCGAGATTGACTTGATACTGGAGGGGAATCAGGACATCGAGGGGGCCATTTCTTACCCCAAATCAGGCATCTCAAACTGGGCAGGTGACTGACAGATTGCCTTCTGCTCCTCATCCATCCCTGGGTTTAGGTGAGATTTGCTGGACCTTTTAGCCTGAACAATCCAGGTTTTTCCTGGTAGGTACTTGCTGGGTTGGATTTTGTTTGCTGGATGGTTTGGGGCTGGATGTTGGAGGGGGGACTGGATTGCAGGGCCTGGGTTTGGGTGGCAGTGGCTGGGCAGGGTTTGTTGGAGGAGGCTGTGCTGTGTGTGCCCCATTCCCTGCCTCTGGAATGTCTCTGGCTGGAGTGGGGTGCTCTGTGTGCCCACATTCCCTGCCTTTGGAGTGTCCCTGGTGGGAATGCCCTCTGTGTTCCCACATTCCCTGCCTCTGGACTGTCCCTGGCTGCAGTGGGGTGCTCTGTGTGCCCACATTCCCTCTGGAGTGTCTCTGGCTGCAGTGGGGTGCTCTGTGTGCCCACATTCCCTGCCTCTGGACTGTCCCTGGCTGCAGTGGGGTGCTCTGTGTGCCCACATTCCCTGCCTCTGGAGTGTCCCTGGTGTGTGCCCACATTCCCTGCCTCTGGAGTGTCCCTGGTGTGTGCCCACATTCCCTGCCTCTGGAGTGTCCCTGGTGTGTGCCCACATTCCCTGCCTCTGGAGTGTCCCTGGTGTGTGCCCACATTCCCTGGCTCTGGAGTGTCCCTGGCTGCAGTGGGGTGCTCTGTGTGCCCACATTCCCTGGCTCTGGAGTGTCCCTGGCTGCAGTGGGGTGCTCCGGGCAGTGCTGGCACACATGGCCAGGCGTGATAAGGGCCATGTTCCCCTCTGGGCTGGCTGAGCCGTGGCCATGGCAGGCTCTGTGGCCACCGAGCCAGGCCAGGCCGTATCCTGTTATGACACTAAAGAAACATTTGTGCGCCATTAATTCTTTTTTTATTTTTTTGTGCTCTCGTAGCTCACTGTATTTTTCTTCCTGTACCCGTTCCAAGCTCACTTCAGGGTTGAGCAATTGCACAGGCCTCGCTCCGTGTTCCCCCTCCGTGTTCCCTCTCCGTGTTCCCCCTCCATGTTCTCCCTGCGTTCCCTCTCCATGTTCTGTGTTCCCCCTCTGTGTTCCCCCTCCGTGTTCTCCCTGTGTTCCCTCTCCGTGTTCCCTCTCCGTGTTCCCTCTCCGTGTTCCCTCTCCGTGTTCCCTCTCCGTGTTCCATGTTCCCTCTCCGTGTTCCATGTTCCCTCTCCGTGTTCCCTCTCCGTGTTCCATGTTCCCTCTCCGTGTTCCATGTTCCCTCTCCGTGTTCCATGTTCCCTCTCCGTGTTCCCTCTCCGTGTTCCCTCTCCGTGTTCCCTCTCCGTGTTCCATGTTCCCTCTCCGTGTTCCATGTTCCCTCTCCGTGTTCCATGTTCCCTCCCCGTGTTCGATGTTCCCTCTCCGTGTTCCCTCTCCGTGTTCCATGTTCCCCCTCTGTGTTCCCCCTCTGTGTTCCCCCTCTGTGTTCCCCCTCTGTGTTCCCCCTCTGTGTTCCCCCTCTGTGTTCCCCCTCCGTGTTCCCTCTCCATGTTCTCTCTGTGTTCCCTCTCTGTGTTCCCCCTCCGTGTTCCCCCTCCGTGTTCCCCCTCCGTGTTCCCCCCCTGTGTTCCCCCCCTGTGTTCCCCCTCCGTGTTCCCCCCCTGTGTTCCCTCTCCGTGTTCCCCCCCTGTGTTCCCTCTCCGTGTTCCCCCCCTGTGTTCCCTCTCCGTGTTCCCTCTCCATGTTCCCTCTCCGTGTTCCCCCTCCGTGTTCCCCCTCCGTGTTCCCCCCCTGTGTTCCCTCTCCATGTTCCCTCTCCGTGTTCCCTCTCCATGTTCTCCCCATGTTCCCTCTCCGTGTTCCCTCTCCATGTTCTCCCCGTGTTCCCTCTCCGTGTTCCCTCTCCGTGTTCTCCCCGTGTTTATCCAAGCCCAGGCACATGAGGGAGGCTCTCGCTCTCGCAGGACTCACCGAGTTACTGGTGACTCTTCCTTTCTGCAGTTGCTTGCAAATGAGTTTTATTTATAACCCTGCTGTAGTTTCTGTTGCTATGATTGGAAAACAGGAGAGGCAGAATTTACACATAATTACCCTTGAGAAGTTTTAATTGGTGATTTGCTCCTGACTTGGTACTAAAATAGACCCTAATTGTTTCTTATCTGCTGGGATGCACTTTCCCTGTCTTTGGCTGTTGGACATCCCTGTAGTAACTGGGAGTTCTTTAACTCTGTGGTGAGGAAAAAGGGGTTTATTTTTTCCAGCAGAGTAAGAACTTCACCCAAAGTCACACCTTAGTGCTGCTGAGTAGTTGATGTCATTATCGTGCCTTTAATTGATCCAATATTTATGGAAAATGAGCTGCAGAACAACATCTAAGGACTAAAAGACATAATAGTCTTTGAGGCAAATGATCTCGGGCTTTCCATCTTTGTGCCTTCACAGCCTTTGGAAATTAGTAGTTGACATAGTCTGTGCATAAATTCATTTTTTGTTTTGCTTTTGTTGAGGGTGTCAGGGGAGGACTGTCTGGGCTGTTCAGTGCTGGCTGGGAAGCAAACGCTACCAGGTCATGCTGCAGAGTTTATTGGGCTTTTACTGGAGACAGGAGTTGAGGTGAGCTTGATTTTCTAGTTTCGAGTAGAGCTGTGGGCGTTGTGATTATTTGGGTGGAGGCAGGAATGACATTTCATCTGTCAGCCCAATTGTATAATTCTCCCTGTGCACAGAACTCCTCCTGTGGCATTCCTGCACATTCCCAGTGGATGGATGGGGAATGGTGCTGGGATCTTGGCTCCTCCAGTTTGGGACTTGCAGAATCCTTGTCCACATCTACAGGAACTGGGGTGTGTGGCACATTTGGCAGCAAAGCAACACTCAGCAGAGGTGGTTGTGAGAAGCTTGGAGGGTGTGAGGAATTGCATGAGAATCTGGAGAAATGTCCTGGTGCTGTCTGAGCTCCTCAGACACCATTCCTGTCCCAGTGGTATCCACAGGGGCTCAGGGAATCCATGGAAACCCTTCCCAGCCTGTGGGTCTGCTCTCCTGGCTCGGAGCAGAGTCTGAGCTCTGCTGGGGTGTTGACACAGCTGATCACTGTCGTGTCTCCTTGTCCTGCTCCCTGTCCTGGCCCTCCCCTCTCTTCCTGTGCACAATTGTTTGCACATTGGACTGTTCCAGGCTCTCTGTCCTGTCCCAGTCGGAGATGCCTGGGAAGAACACGCAGCCTGCCCCTGGAGCAGGAGTTCTGAGGTCACTGCTGAGCTTTTGTGGGTGTCCATTTGTGATCTTTGACTCCCATGACCTGTGTGGGAGGAGAGTTTCGTGGTCCTTGAGGGTGGCAGCGCTGACCACAGTCCTGCTGGAAATCAAAGGCAGTTCTGTTCACTCTCACAACTGCTCTGTGTCATGTTGTAGAAGTGATTTAGGCATCAAAGATTATTTAGCAGGTCACCCTGAGGTAGTGCAGGGCGTGCATGAATTTGGGGAAGGTGGTGCAGGCACCTGTGCCACTTGTTTTATGTATTTCACGACTATACACCAGGATTATTGGATTATTCCCTCAAATGGGGTCTCCTAGAGAATTTATGTCTTGAGCATTTGTGTGAATTTGAGTAGCTCCAGTGCCTCCTGTTTTCCTGCCTTCCCAAGAAGCTTTGGAGTATAATCAGCAGGATTTTTGACATGAACTGTTGTTTTCCCATTTTCCCATGGTGTTTTGTGCAGCATCTTTTTCCTCCCGTGGTTCTAACCATGAACCCCCTCCCAGCCAGCCCAGTGCTGTGGCTCACAGTTATGCAGAGTGTTTCAGAGAGGAGCAGTGTTTGCTTTGGTCTGGAGTCTGAATTCTCCACTTAACCTCGAGCTGGTCCTTCTGGGTCACCAGGGAGGTATGTTGGCTGTGCTGCTTCACAGACAAGCTCAGGCTCTGGCTTCAAGGCTTTACCCTCCAGGTTTCTCATTGGATACCTCTCTTTTCCCTTGACAATTAGCAGTAGGAGACTTACTAATGAATCCCATTTGTATTATCCTCGAGTTTGGGTGGTCAGAGTTGCCAATATAAATGCTTCTTGTAGCATTCCTGAGGCTCTGCAAATATTCCTGTGCCTAAGCCCTCTCCCTTCTCTCACTCTGTCCTGATATTTTATCTGCTCAGAGATAATTAGATATTCTTGTGTGAGAGATGTCAGCAGCACCAGGAGAAAATAGATTTGAATGAGTATTTTCAGGTGGGTGATGCTGATTATATTCTGTGTTATATTCTGTGGTCCTGCTCTGCATAATTATTGTGTTTAAAGAATAAAAGTGTTAGTTCATGTCTCAGCTTGTTTAAACTGAGGGTCAGGAGCCTGGATGGAGGTGATGTCCCAACATCAGAGGAGAGGGCTTAAAATAGGGGCAGGAGGAGCAGTGACAAACTAGTGAAGTGAAAAGGGATGTAAAATGTGCAGTGTTTGGTTAAGAATGTACAAGGGATAAAATGCAGGGCAGGATACATAAAAAAATAGGAACAGCAAACGTAGAAAAAGACAGGAAGAAACAAGGTTTGCTCGTTTTTCTTTTAAAAGAAAACATGTAAAAATAAATATATTGAAGCTGACAGGAAAGCCCAGCGTCCTTATGTTTCAAATGTAAGCATAAGTATAAATAGTAAAAGCAAAACAAACAACGGGCTGCGACATTCACAGATCGTGTCCCAAACAGCCCTTCTGCTTTGTTATCTCTCCATCCTTCCCTTCCACTGTTGTGTCTGTTGGACCTCTGAGCCCGTGGCAGGAACCCTTCCCTGCAGAGCCGCCCCATCCCGCCCAGGCTGGGGGTAGAGAAGAGCCATTGCTGTTTGCATCTGTTGGCAAACACTTCAATGGGATGGTGGGGCTGTTCCAAGCCGTGTTGTGACAACACTCAGAGGTCCGGGCTGTGGTTTGGTGGTGAAGGTGCTTGGTGGAGTTGCTGTGTGTCCTTCCTGAGCCTGGAGAGCTGAGGGGGACAAGGTATCTCTACTGAAATAATTTGGTTGTAATCTGGGCTCAGTTCACCCCCAAAACTAAACCTTTTATGGTCAGGGAACAGGGCTGTGTAAAGGTGGATGGACTGTGTGAATGAATAAGCAGGAAGGTCTCTTTTGGTGGTATAAATTTGCAGTGTTGGGATGTGAAACCTCAGAGGGAATCTCCGGGTTCTGGGAGCTCTTGGTTGCTCTCAGTTGACACAGGAACTCTGTGTGGAAGGGCAAGGCTTGAACGGGTTTTACATCTGCTCCTGAGCTCTGGAAATACCACAGGATCCCAGGATATTCTGAGCTGGAAGGCCCTGCAAGGTCAGCAAGTCCAGCAGCTCTTAAGTGAGTGACACAAATCGGGATCAAACCTGTGACTGTGGCATTGGAAATCCTCAGGGATATTGGTGGAAATTCTGATTTTTTCCAAGTGCTGTTCCTTATTTATTCTGTGAGTAGCACCACAACTGTTCTTGCTTGTGTAAGAGGCTGGGTTTGGATTCATTTGCAGGCTGAGTCCTGGTTTGTGGCGTCACAGGCAGTCATTTTACCAAGGGTAAAAATCTACATTTTACCAAGGGTAAAAATCTACATTTTACCAAGGATAAAAGGATTCCCAGTGGAATCAGGAACCTGGGAAGAGGTAGATGCTCTTTTAAGGAGTTCTGAGTGAGCTGTGATATCGGAAGGGGCTTGGAAAGCTGAGGTGGGACCTGAGCTGACCTGAGCAAGCGTTTCCCAGTGTGGAGGAAGAGCCCCATGTGTTTAACAAAGCACCAGGCTGCTGTGAGCCACCACTCCCATAAACACACAAGCTCCAACCTGCAGCTCACCCAGAGCATCTGGTGGCTGCTTGGAAGGCTTTTTTCCCCTGTTGTGATGGTGGCTGTGAGTGCAGCTTGTTGGCAGCACATCAGACAGGGCGTCTCCTCTTGCTCTGTGGCACCTCTGCCTTTCTGCTGTGCCCAGATGCAAAAGAGGGCTCTGATGAGCAGGGACTGAGATCAAAGCTACCAGAAAAGGGGTGGAAAATGGGGGGAAAGAAGAGAGTTAAAGGAGGGAAGCTGTAACGTGTGAGAAAAGGGAAATAGGAAAAAGCTGCAGTGTAAGACATGAGAAATCAATAGGAAATGAGGGAGAGGGAGAGAAATGAGAGAGCTGGTGGCAACTGCCAGATAGGAGAGAGGCTTCCTGTCTGCCCCTGTGTTTGGAGGCACATCAGCCCTGCAGGGCCAGGACCTGCTGGGGTGAGGCAAAACCCCTGCTGAGCCAGGGATACAACTGAGTTTGCTGTGCATGTTTGGTGTCTGGGAGTGCCTGTCTGGCTCTTGAGGAGGCTACTCTGAGCGACAGCCAGTCCCATGTGACAGCATTTGAGCCACAATTATGATAATTCCTCTTCTTTTGTTAAATGCCTTTCAAGTTGGTGTGTGAAAATAAGAATTTAATGTGATTTTCTGGTCTGTGTTGACAGCATTTTTTTTTTCTGTCTTCTGAAAAATTACAATGGTGTGATGTCCCAAGTTAGGAGTGACCTTGGCCAGAATCACAGAATGGATTGGGTTGGAAAAGACCTCCGAGATCATCAAGTCCAACCCTTGATCCAACCTCACTGTGATCACCAGCCCAGGGCACTCTGTGCCCTGGGCTGGTGATCACAGTGGGGTTGGATCAAGACATGGTGGATTCTCACAGTGGGGTTGGATCAAGATGTGGTGGATTCTCACTCAGTGCCACATCCACAGAATCACAGAATGGATTGGGTTGGAAAAGACCTCTGAGATCATCAAGTCCAACCCTTGGTCCAACCCCAGTCCCTTTACCAGATCATGGCACTCAGTGCCACGGCCAAGCTCAGCTGAAAAAACTCCAGGGATGGGGAATCCACCCCCTCTCTGGGCAGCCCATTCCAATCCCTGAGCACTCTCTCTGCAAAGAATTTTTTTCTGATCTCCAATTTCCCCTGGCAGAGCTTGAGCCCATCGTACCCCCTTGTGCTGTTGCTGACTCTCTGGGAGCTGCTGTTCTCAGCCTGGGTCTGGTTTTAAAGGAGAGGAAGGTTTTCCCCACTGCTGCCCCCTGTTTATTGCCTGACTGGGGAAGGCAGCACAGCTCAGACCAATACCCAGGGCACTGCCAGAGGGGATGGATTCGTGCAATGTGGGCTCTCCAAACGGAGGGATGGGCAGAATCCTGGTGTGCCAAGGATGAAACCCCTACCTGGGAGCTGTGCTGGTGGTGCAGTGCAGCCCCACAGCTGGTGCTGTGCTGCCTGTGCAGAGGCACCAGTGATGATGGGCTGTGGTTTGCCCCGCCAGTCCCTGCGGTTTGGGCACGGAAGTGGTTCCTGTGGGCGCAGATCTGATCTCAGCAAGCCAGAGAGCTCAATGGCTTGGGCTGCTGAAGGTGCTGTGGGGATCCTGCAGAGAGCCCTTCCCAATTGTTGTGGGATTGTCTCTGTTGGGAGGCTGTGGGTGCTCAGGGAACACCTGCACAGGGTTCTCCTTGTTGGGAGGCTGAGGGTGCTCAGGGAACACCTGCACAGGGTTCTCCTTGTTGGGAGGCTGAGGGTGCTCAGGGAACACCTGCACGGGGTTCTCCTTGTTGGGAGGCTGAGGGTGCTCAGGGAACACCTGCACAGAGTTCTCCTTGTTGGGAGGCTGAGGGTGCTCAGGGAACACCTGCACAGAGGTCTCCTTGTTGGGAGGCTGAGGGTGCTCAGGGAACACCTGCACAGGGTTCTCCTTGTTGGGAGGCTGTGGGTGCTCAGGGAACACCTGCACACGAGGCTTCCCTTCCCCAGGGAGCTCCAGCAGAACCTCCAGGAAAAGCAAACACCATGTGAGAGTTTGGAAGTACCTGCCTGGTCTGGAAGTGCTTTCCATGGGTTTAATTCCTTCGGAGGGGGTGAGTTGGTGCAAGAGTTTGGTAATAGTTCTCCCAGGCACTCAGCAATAGGACAAGGGGGCATGATGGGCTCAAGCTCTGCCAGGGGAAATTGAGATACTGTGGATGTGGCACTGAGTGAGAATCCACCACGTCTTGATCCAACCCCACTGTGATCACCAGCCCAGGGCACTCTGTGATCACCACTCCGTGCCCTGGGCTGGTGATCACAGTGGGGTTGGATCAAGGGTTGGACTTGGCGATTTCAGAGGTCTTTTCCAACCCAATCCATTCTGTGATTCTATTCTATGACATTGCCAAGCACTGCAGCCTTTTGAGATCAGCAAAGGTCTCCAGAAACATCAAAGTTTACACCACCAAAGTAAGCTGGTTTTCTGTTTCCATTGGGGCACCTCCCTGTGCCCTGGCCCTGAAAGCCCCAATTTTACAGTCCTGTCTCGGGTCTGTGAGGGGCTGTCACCTGCTCAGTGGCTGTGACAATAAAATACTTCATGGAAAAGGGGGTGGGGAAGGTGAGCACACGGTTCTTGCAGGGTGGAAAGATGCAGGAATGTTGGTGATAGCTGTGAAGGCTGGAGTGGTGTTTACTTTGGATGGGAACCAGTGCAGCTTCAGCTGGATGTGTTGCACAGCAAACCTTGACCTCCCTCCCTCTTCCTGTGAGCAGACCGACTGTCAGGCTTTGCCCTCCCCAGTGAGACATTAACCATGATTTTGGGTGTCTGCACCTGCTCACCCTGGCTGTGCTCAGGCAAGGAAATCAGGCTCAGTCCCTGCTTCGGGCCAGGAAGCCCCTCTGTGCTGGCAGTGGGAATGTGCTTGCCCTGCTGGGAGGGCAGCAGAGCTCCTGGCAGGGGGTGCAGGCAGAGGACAGTCCCTGCTGCTGCCCAGGGCTTGTTTGCACACTTGGCTCCGGGTTGGAGGAGGTTCTTCCCTCCTCACGAGTCAAACAGAAGCAGATAATTAAACTGAGTTGGGAGGGGGAGAGGAAACAGCTTTGCAACTCTTTTTTTTTTTTGGACAGTCTGCAAAAATCTAAATCCTTGTGCTGAATTCAGCCAGATGGAGAGAATCTGGCCCTTCCCCCTCTCCCTCTTCTTAAAAATTAATATATATATTTAATTATCCTGGCTCTGCAGCTCCTGGGAGGCTGAGCCTCCTTATTCTGCAATAACAGGAACATCACAGCAATGAAAATTGTGCTCCATCTGTTGCTTTTCATATACACAGAAAATGGCTCCTTCAGATCCATAAATTGATTCTTGGAATATTGGTGGGATTGGGATTTCATCAGCAAAGGTCTTCAGAAACTTGGAAGTGTCCACTGCCCAAATAAGTTGCTTTCTCTGTTTTTATCTGGCTGTGCTGTGGCCCTGGTAATCCAGGCACAACCCCTGGGAAATGGGAATATATTTCCCAAAAATAAATATTGATACAGAGTAGATATGGATTTAGGGGAGTTCTTTCTTTTGCCTTTTTCTTTCCTTTTTTAATGTAATTAAAAAGTTTGTCCCAAAAGAGCATTTCAACAGCTAAGGTAAAGAGAGGAAAAAATAGCATAAAATTTGCAGATATTGAGGTGGAGTTTATTGAGGGTTTGGGGTGGGTTTTTTGGTGGTTTTTTCTTCCCTTTTTCTTCTTTTTGATAAATAAAAAGAGTAGTTTGCAATTGGTTGCAAGGACAGGCACAGAGGGACTCTGGACACTTCAGACAAGGCCTGTGCTGTTCAAGGGCCTTGTTTATTTAAATCCCCATGTGAAACCTTTTCATCTGCTTCTCCAAGTTGTGTTTGGATCCCTGTGCCGTGGCAGTAAATCTGAAATACAGTAACTAGTAAGAAGCCAGCTCCAATATCTGGGACCCAGAAATGGAAAGCTCTTTCCTGGGGGATTTTAAGGAATCCTTCCAGTTGTGCTGGGGCTGGTGGCAGCATTGCTGGAGGTGGGTGATGCCCTGGGCATCCATCCCCACTGGCAGCCAACCAGTTCCAGCCATGATAAAGTGCAGGAAGAAAAGCCCCAGGAGCAAATGAATTTTGTTTTGTAAGACTGAAAGCAGCCTGGACTCTCCCTCCCTTCCTCCCTCCCTTCCTCCCTTCCTCCCTCTCTTTTCCATCACGTGGAGATGTTTGCTTTAGATTAAAGCACTTCTGGTGGTTTCCATGCAGCAGAAAATACCTTGTGAGAAGTTGTCTTACTGTGGGCTGTGCATGAATTAAAGAACTCTGCATTTCCCTCCCTGCTTTCATGCACTCAGGACTGATATTTTGCTGGTGGCCAGGGCTTAATTTTCACATTTTCAGGGTTTTTGCATATGTGGTCACTTGGGTCCTCTCAGTTCCTCAAGCTCAGCTGTTGGTTGTGTTGCATTTTGTTAACCCTGTGAGATGTTGGGCTGTGGAGAGCTGGGGATGGGCATGGTCAGTCCAAACAGCACTGGGAGAACTGGGCAGGAGGGCTGTGCTTGGTCCTCCCCAGTTTGGAGCTGGTGATAGGCATGGTCAGCTCACACAGCACTGGGAGAACTGGGCAGGAGGGCTGTGCTTGGTCCTCCCCAGTTTGGAGCTGGTGATAGGCATGGTCAGCTCACACAGCACTGGGAGAACTGGCAGGGAGGGCTGTGCTTGGTCCTCCCATCCCAGTTTGGGGCTGGGGATGGGCATGTCCAGCTCACTCAGCACAGGGAGGGCTGTGCTTGGTCCTCCCATCCCAGTTTGGGGCTGGGGATGGGCATGTCCAGCTCACTCAGCACAGGGAGGGCTGTGCTTGGTCCCCCTCCCCAGTTTGGGGCTGGGGATGGGCATGTCCAGCTCACTCAGCACAGGGAGGGCTGTGCTTGGTCCTCCCATCCCAGTTTGGGGCTGGGGATGGGCATGTCCAGCTCACTCAGCACAGGGAGGGCTGTGCTTGGTCCTCCCATCCCAGTTTGGGGCTGGGGATGGGCATGTCCAGCTCACTCAGCACAGGGAGGGCTGTGCTTGGCCCCCCTCCCTCCCCAGTTTGGGGCTGGGGATGGGCATGTCCAGCTCACTCAGCTCAGGGAGGGCTGTGCTTGGCCCCCCTCCCTCCCCAGTTTGGCCAGTGCAGCTCAGAGGGACCTGCTGTGGTTTCTGCAGCGTGGGTGACTCAGAGCTCACTGACAGGAGCCAGCAGATGGAAGTTTCTGGAGGTGAGCTGCATGCCCAGGTGGGAATGCTGCCCCTCCATGTTGTGTGGCTGGTGAGCTGCAAACAGCTGCAACCAGCCTGATAGAAATCACCTGCTTTTAGCCCTGGTGGCCCTGCAGAGGCTGAAGCAGGAAGGGGTTTGTGAGGCTGCAGCACTTGGAGCTGGTGAGCAAACACTAAAAAATGCAGCTGAATCAGCTGCCAGGCCCCAGCCAGGCACTGGGCAGCCCTGCAGGAAATGTGCCCTCCTGACTGCACCTCTGTGAGTGTCCCTGCCTGGGAAGGGCAGAGCAGAGGCAGGTGCAGAGCTGTAGGTAAACCAGGGAAGGTTCCTGGTGAGTCCTGCCTGTCCTCCCTGCCCATCTCCTGAGCCAGGTGTGCCCTCCAGGCTGTGCTTGGGGCACGAGGGGTGCTGGGCAGGGGGAGAGGCAGAGCCCTGGAGGGGACTGCTGGCCATGCACTGAAGGGTAAAGGAGACACAGACCCCAAAATAAAGTGAATTCTGGGGGGCATAAACTGGTCTGTGGCTCATCAACAGTGTCCATGAACTCTCAGTATCGCTGGGTGTGTGTTCCTTGTTGTACCAAAGCAGGGGGAGGACCAAAGTGTGTTCAGTGCCTCAGAGACCTGGATTTCTGCATTTTCAGAGGCTGGGGCTGTGAGTACAGGTGTCAGTCAATACCTTCCATTTCTGTTTTGGGTTTCTCTTCCCTGCCTTGGGAATTTGGCAGTGGAATGCTGCAGGTGTGGGATGCACTGAGGATAAAGCCAGTGCTGACTTGCTCAGGGGGTCAACATTTAGGTGCTGTTCATGTTCTTTAATTACTTGTTTTATATGTATGTAAAGCTGGGGTGGGATGAAGTTTCTGGTGAACTGAGAGAGATGTGCAAAGTCCTTCAGAAAGAGGGAGCTGAATCTCCCCCACTCCCTGCCTGGGTCTCGATGTATTCTGAGCACTTCAGGGAGTTTTACAGGCCTGAGAGTATTTATTGCTGGTAATTCCCAGCTCTGGAGTGAACCACAAGAAGGAATTGAGTGCTAAACCCATGATATTGGCCTTGTGTTTTTATCTCTTTGAGTTGTGACAGTTTTAAAAACCATGTGCAGTTTGCTGTGAATTAAGCACTTTTTGTCTTGGAAAAGGAGCATCCCTGCCCTCATTTCTCTCTTTTCAAATTCTCATCTATATAATAATCTCTTCTCTCTCTATTTTATGCTGTTTTGGCATTGACTCAAGCTGGAATTTGGTGACTGGCATAAATAATGTATTTTGGAGTTGTTGGGGGGGGACTCTTTTTTTTTTTTTTTTTCCCAACAGGCTTACTGGAATTGGTTGAACTTAATTCAATGACAGGATAAGCAAAAATTTGTTTGGATAGGCTGTTGTGAAACGTTTAATGCCTTCTAAAATTGTTCATGGTAAAGGATCAAGGAAGGAAACTGTGACCTTCCAGCTGGAGCCCCTTTTCCTATGCCAGAGTCAGTGCAGACAATGAAAAGCAGGAATCAGGGTCCTCCTGCATGGAGGATCTTTCCCTTTTTGCTTTTACAGATTATTTTTTGATGGCATCACAGATTCATCAGATTTTACAGCTGTCTTTTCATCTGTATTTGCACCAGAACTTTCTTATTCTGATTCCTGTCTGTAGAAAACTGTCCAGTTGTGTGACATGGCAGAAAATGATCATTTTCTGAGTGTTTTTTTGTTCATCAGGTGACTTCAGTAACATCTCCCAGTATAAATGCACAGAGTTGAGAGTTGGGCTTGAAGTTTTATGACTTTAGTGTTGTCTGTTTTTAAAGATGCCTCTTTTGAAGTGTTTTTGGGGCTGATGCAGAGCACAGAGCTGGGGTCAGGCCTGACTGACTCTGGCAAGGGGGTTGCCACTCTGATCCCCCCTTGTGCTGAGCCCTTGGCCCAGTTGGGGCTGCAGGGGGGGTTTGTTCAGAGCATTTGGGTGGTGAATCATTCAGTGCATAACAAATTGGGTTCTGTCTTGACCAACTGAGTTGATTTTCCCACCCAGTTCAGTTTCTCTTTTTTTCTCCTTTCTAAATCTCCTTTTTCCCCCTGTGTGGGTAGTTCCTCTCTGCAGCTTGTCCTGCAGTTCATTTGATCTTCTGTGTCTTCAGTGCCAGTTTTTAATGTGAATTTTGCCTGTCCCTTGTGTTTCACTGGGACTGCTGTAACCTTCTCCTCTGATGTACTTCAGAAGTCCAGGGCCTTTCCTGGGGGGTTCTTATCTGGTGTTTTGCATCCCAAAAAGCATTTCCTCAACTCTTATGTAGCAAAATGCTCTGAAAAGTGGAATTTAGCAGGACTTTTGCTGGCCTTGTGTGTGCACTGCCAGCACTCAGCTGAACTTGCCTTCCCAAATAAGTTGTGTATTCCAATGTCTGTGATTGTCTCTGTAGCTCACAAGGTGCCATTCACCAGCCAGGGGTGGTGGGTTCACCATCCCTGGAGGTTTTTCAGCTGAGCTTGGCCGTGGCACTGAGTGCCATGATCTGGTAAAGGGACTGGAGTTGGCCCAAGGGTTGGACTTGATGATCTCAGAGGGCTTTTCCAACCCAATCCATTCTATGGATGTGGCACTGAGTGAGAATCCACCACGTCTTGATCCAACCCTACTGTGATCACCAGCCCAGGGCACAGAGTGCCCTGGGCTGGTGATCACAGTGGGGTTGGATCAAGGGTTGGACTTGATGATCTCAGAGGGCTTTTCCAATCCAATGGATGTGGCACTGAGTGAGAATCCAACACATCTTGATCCAACCCCACTGTGATCACCAGCCCAGGGCACTCTGTGATCACAGTGGGGTTGGATCAAGGGTTGGACTTACTGACCTTGGAGGTCTTTTCCAACCCAATTGATTTTGTGATTCTGTGATTCTTATCACTCTCTACAACTCCCTGATAGGAGGCTGGAGCCAGGTGGGGGTTGGTCTCTTCTCCCAGGCAACCAACAATAGGACAAGGGGGCACGATGGGCTCAAGCTCTGCCAGGGGAAATTGAAGTTGGAGATCAGAAAGAAATTCTTTGCAGAGAGAGTGCTCAGGGATTGGAATGGGCTGCCCAGAGAGGGGGTGGATTCCCCATCCCTGGAGGTTTTTCAGCTGAGATTGGCCGTGGCACTGAGTGCCATGATCTGGTAAAGGGACTGGAGTTGGACCAAGGGTTGGACTTGATGATCTTGGAGGTCTTTTCCAACCCAATCGATTCTGTGATTCTATGATTCTATGATCTGCCCCATATCCTAATGGTGTCTGCACTAAACTCTTTATATGGGATGGATTTATTCACCTGTGCCTTTTCATGGAATCATAGAATGGATTGGGTTGGAAAAGACCTCTGAGATCATCAAGTCCAACCCTTGATCCAACCCCACTGTGATCACCAGCCCAGGGCACGGAGTGCCCTGGGCTGGTGATCACAGTAGGGTTGGATCAAGACATGGTTGGATCAAGACATGATGATCACAGTGGGGTTGGATCAAGACATGGTTGGATCAAGATATGATGATCACAGTGGGGTTGGATCAAGACATGGTTGGATCAAGATATGATGATCACAGTGGGGTTGGATCAAGACATGGTTGGATCAAGACATGATGATCACAGTGGGGTTGGATCAAGGGTTGGACTTACTGACCTTGGAGGTCTTTTCCAACCCAATTGATTTTGTGATTCTATGATTCTTATCACTCTCTACAACTCCCTGATAGGAGGCTGTAGCCAGGTGGGGGTTGGTCTCTTCTCCCAGGCACTCAGCAATAGGACAAGGGGGCACGATGGGCTCAAGCTCTGCCAGGGGAAATTGAAGTTGGAGAGCAGAAAAAACTTCTTTGCAGAGAAAGTGCTCAGGGATTGGAATGGGCTGCCCAGAGAGGGGGTGGATTCCCCATCCCTGGAGGTTTTTCAGCTGAGCTTGGCCGTGACACTGAGTGCCATGATCTGGTAAAGGGACTGGAGTTGGCCCAAGGGTTGGACTTGATGATCTCAGAGGGCTTTTCCAATCCAATGGATGTGGCACTGAGTGAGAATCCAACACATCTTGATCCAACCCTACTGTGATCACCAGCCCAGGGCACAGAGTGCCCTGGGCTGGTGATCACAGTGGGGTTGGATCAAGGGTTGGACTTGATGATCTCAGAGGTCTCTTCCAACCCAATCCATTCAATGATTCTATGCAGACTTGTGTCACTAATCTTTGAAAAAGAGAATTATGGGACTGATTTAAGAGAGAGAGGCTGATCTGGATGGTATTTTCACTTCAGCAGCTGCTGCTCTACCCTTTTACTGCAAAAACAATTTCCTGTTTCCGAACCTCAGTTTCCTATTTTTCAAACTAAGTTCCAGTAATTGAGGGAGCTGAAGTAATGAAGGGTTTGTAAAATTACTGCTTGATCTGGTGTAAGCTGCCCTTAAAGTGTCTTCTCTGACTTGCAGAGATTCCTGAGAGGAAGGTTCAGTGTCTGTAACTTCCACTGCCTCTCATGGAACAAACGTATTTGGGATACTCTCAGGAAATGTTTGTTCATCAGGTTGTCTCCTGCTTTCCATTAAACACACCCAGAGTAGCCAAAGAGAAGATTTTTAAGCCCTTTGGTTCTTGCCAGTTGCTGTTTCAGACCAATAAAAGTGTTTAAGGAACACATGGAGCCTTTTCTTGGGAAAGCCAACGTGCCATTCCCATCCTGAGCAAAGGGAGGGCAGCGCCTCTCTCACATCTTTGACTCTTTTTAGGGGTGTGCTGACAGAGTGGCCCATGATTTTTGGAGATAAAAAGGTTCAGATGTTTCTCAGATGTCTCTGAAAGCTGCAGGTCATCGAGTGGACTCCGTGTTCTTGCAGTATCTTGCTGAAATACGTCAGATTTCTCACATATCTCCTTGTCTGTGCTTTTATATTTACACATTCTCTCCAAAAACCCCCAGAATGGTCCTTTGCTGGTTCCTGTTTATTTAAGATGTGTGGGATGGATTTTGTTCCTTGATGTAAAAGAGGAAAAATGAGCATTCTGAGCCCATCAAATATGGGGGTCAGTGCTCATAATGGTGAAGGATTTGGGCAGTTCTTGTGCCTGACAGTGATTTTGGGGCTGAGAAGGTGCATTGGCAAACTTTGTATGAGATCTGAAGAGTTAAAGTGTTGGGGATTCACTGGTGAAAAATGCATGAGCCCATCTGCCCCCTATCCTGATGGTGTCTGCACTAAACTCTTTGTATGGGATGGATTTATTCACCTGTGCCTTTTCATGGAATCATAGAATGGATTGGTGTCTCAGTTTGAGGGGAAAAACCAAAATGTTTTACCCACAAGCAGGGGAGGGGCCTCCTCCTCAATAATCACACCACTCTTTATCAAATTTAAGAAAAGGAATTTTAATACAAGAAGGATAACTGCTATATATATATATATATATATATATATATATATATATATATGTAAACAGACTAGTGCAACCCACTTCCCCAACACCATAAGAGGAAAAAAAAAAAAAAAACAACAACAACAAAAACCCAGCAGGTTTTCCTCCGGGAGAAAAGGTTATACTTAAGTGTCCTTGTCACAGCCTGGCTGGCTGCAGAGTGAGTTTCAGTCCCTCTCCAGCGAAACAGACGAGCAGTGGGCTTTCAGATGGACTCAGTCTCTTTCCCCTGTGTTCCCCGTCCAAGAAGCAGACAGGTACGAGCAACCAGCAGCAAATCCAAGGCAGGTAGCAGCACGGCAGGAAAAAGTAATCCGAAGTAGGCAGCGGCAAGACAGCCAGGGAAAACCCCAGCAGTAACCAGCAGGGCAGCCTGCCTCCTTGGAGCCCCCACTCCCCCCGTTCCGCCGAGCCAAGACTGCGGAGAATATCCAAAAAAAACCCAAAAGAGACAAACCTGCCCCCACCCCAGCGATCACAGTTAACTGCTTCTTTTGTCAACCGCTGGCCTGGGCAGTTAAGTGGCAGGGGAGAGAATTTACATAATAATCCCAAACTACAACAATTGGGTTGGAAAAGACCTCTGAGATCACCAAGTCCAACCCTTGATCCAACCCCACTGTGATCACCAGCCCAGGGCACTCTGTGCCCTGGGCTGGTGATCACAGTGGGGTTGGATCAAGACATGGTGATCACAGTGGGGTTGGATCAAGACATGGTTGGATCAAGACATGATGATCACAGTGGGGCTGGATCAAGACATGGTTGGATCAAGACATGATGATCACAGTGGGGTTGGATCAAGACATGGTTGGATCAAGGCATGATGATCACAGTGGGGTTGGATCAAGACATGGTTGGATCAAGACATGATGATCACAGTGGGCTTGGATCAAGACATGGTTGGATCAAGACATGATGATCACAGTGGGCTTGGATCAAGACATGGTTGGATCAAGACATGATGATCACAGTGGGCTTGGATCAAGACGTGGTGGATTCTCACTCAGTGCCACATCCATAGAATCATAGAATGGATTGGGTTGGAAAAGCCCTCTGAGATCATCAAGTTCAGCCCTTGGTCCAACTCCAGTCCCTTTACCAGATCATGGCACTCAGTTTTGGAACTTCCCAGGATTTATGAGTGAGGTTTGGCCTCCTAATGCCAGACAGAGTCCCCAGTGGTTTGGGTTGGAAAGGACCTTAAAGCCCCTCTTGTATCCATGGGCAGGGGCACCTTCCATAGGCCAGGTGCTCCAAGCCCTTTCCAGCCTGGCCTTGGACATTCCCAGGGATGGAACAGCCCTCCCAGACAGGATCCTTGGGGTCTGGACATTCCCAGGAATGGAACAGCCCTCCCAGATGGGATCCTTGGGATCTGGGCACCACCAGGATGGAACAGCCCTCCCAGACAGGATCCTTGGGGTCTGGGCACCACCAGGGATGGAACAGCCCTCCCAGATGGGATCCTTGGGGTCTGGTTTGCCGAGTTTTGGGTTTTCCAGAGGAGTGGAAAGCTCTTGCTGCTCTCTGGATTCCTTTCACAGGGGTGTGGACTCTGCTCCTTGGGGACCGCTTTGCTTCCGCTCCTCGGAGCTCTGGGAAGCTGCTCCTTTCCCAGGCCTGGCTCCTCACTGGGCTAAAGGTCTGGGAATTCTGCATGAATATCCAGCACTGAGCTGGGACACTGGGGAGGGAGAGCTGGGCTGGGGGGCCAGCAAGGTCTGGGCTGATATACGGGCAAGGAGTGAAGAATTCCATCATTATTAGACAATACTGGGGAGGGAGTGAGGACCAAATTGGTGTCACTTGAAAAGAATGATGGAGCAGAGAGATCTGAAAGTTCTGGAAGAGGAAACCTGGAATGCACAGGCTTGTAACTTGTGTGATATTTTAGAAACATTTAACTTTATTGTCTTGGTTTTTTTACTCCAAGTGGCTAAAGGAGAATTTCATTACTTATTCCATCTTTTCTCTGTTCTTAGGAGAGATTTCTCTTTTAATGCTGTGGCATCTCTTTCCCATATTTCCTTTCCTTGTCCTCCTCCTTCTCTCTGTTGTCCAAGACTGCAGAAACCCTTTAGATTTAAAGTAATGCTGCTCCATTACAGCCCTGGCCATATCTTGGCTGTCTTTAGTCTCTCCTAAAGGCCTGGTTGCATCAGACTTTCTTGCTCTTTATGGTCAAAGACTCTTTTTTTTTTTTCCCTTCCAAATTGTTGTCTTTGTGTGTCCTGTGCCTGAGAGAGAACCGAGGGAAGGAAATGTGGGAAGTCAGAGTAGGAAGCCAGATAGAAGCTTCCATTCCTGAATCTCTCCTGTTTTTACACCGTTTCCTGGCAGCTGCTTTGGTTTGGACTTGAAAGGAATGTATTGTGTTGCTTTTCCCCAAAAGCTGTAGATAAAATATAAATAAAAATTAATTCTGTAAGTTTTAAAGTTCATTATTTCCATAAGCAAACAAAAGTGCAGACAACAGTTAAATAAATCTTTGGTGACTCTGCCCTGGGCTTAAATCCCTTTTTTTATACCAAGTGCTTTTCCTGATAGACTGAAATTTCATTTGGATTCTTCAAAGTCTGTTTGATTTTTTTTTTTCTATAATGAAGAGAAGCTGCAATCTCTATTTCTGAAGCTTTTAAGCTTTTTTTATGGTACCAATGCACTTATTTTCCCAAGTGTTGACGCCACTAAGAGAGTTTTTATGTTTAAGGGAATTGAAAATGTCTCTTCTGAGTTAAAAGCATAAAGGATATTGAGGCATATCCTGTTGTATTCCCAGTTCCTCCTCACTGACCTGAGTGATTTCAAATTAAGTATTTTGCAGGAAAATTTTTAATCTGTGTGAATTTGAGTTTTGCAAGGATATTTAATATATATATATGTAAAATAACATTTATGATACTCCACAATGTTGTACATGTTTGTTCTTATGAGTGTAAAGCAAATTACAGACCCTGAACTTGCAATAGGGGAAGTTTTATTGGAGGATAAACTGAGGCAGGCACTGGGGAAGGTGAATTTGCACAGTGAAGGAAAAGGGGAAATAAAGTGGTTTACCCAAAATGCAGTGTATCAAACTGAGGTATATTGGCCTGTCAGGTTGGCTCATCCAGCCTTCACATGATGAGCAGCATGAGGGAGAAGAATTCGGAAATACTTGATTTTCAGATGCAGTCCAGGTTTAAAAATATCTCTGTTCTGACACCTCCAGCAGTGGCTGTTTGGTGCATGTGATTCTTGCTCAGCCAGGAATAAGCTGGGGATGAGGCTCTGCCCTGGGATCTGCAGCGACTCTTCCCTGCTTTCCTTAACTCCGTGAGCTCAGGTTGGATTGCAAAGCCCTGCCCATGCTCTGGTGTCCTGCAGTGGCAGCAGGGGCTGCTCCTGGGAGAGGCTGAGCCATGGCCTGGCTGCTGCTTCCCCCAGTGCCTTCTGAGGGCTGGCATTCTCTGATTCGTGAAATTCCTAGAAAATGAGGAGCTGGGCAAAGGTTTCAAAATAGGAGCCAATGAAATGCAGCTCTCTGCTATTTAGAAAATGATAATGCATGCCACTGGAAAAGGGAGCAGCATGGAAAATACAAGCCCTGGCTGGGAAATTACTGCGTGGAGCAGGGAGATGGAGGGGTAGGACTTGATTGCTTTGGCTTCTTGTCCTCTGTAATTGTAGCCTTGATGCAGTTGTGGCTTGGAGATGGGATTTGGTACCAGCAGGCCTTGGACTGGGCAGCACAGAACTTGTGGTGAGGGGAGTCTAAAAAATTCACCCATGAGAACTGAGGAAATGAGAAAGAAAAGAACTGCTATTAATATATGAAGTGGTTTGCTGCAGTTTCATCTTTTTAACAGGCCCCATGATTTGGAGAGGGGAAAAAAGGCAGAATTTAGTTAGAATGGTGATTGAAATCACCAGAGATGATGTTGGTTAAGTTGGCTGGAGTTATGGCAGAGGGTGGGGGGTTTGGTCTCTCCCGTCCCTCCGTACGTGGCACTTTGGCTGCCTGTTAATGGAGAGCCCCTGCCCGGGGCATGGCTGAGCCCTGGGAAGATTTACATTAATCAAACACAAACAGACAGTGTAGCGTGAAGAAATTTCTCTCCCGCCAGCAGAGCTCACAAACTTAATGAGGTTATTGGGGCAGAAAAAGCAAACAGACCCTGCACACCCTCCAGGGCTGGGGCTGGGGGGGGCTCTGAGAGCGCCGAGCTCGTGGCCCCCAGTGCTGTGCTGGGTGACACTTCATTGTCCCCTGTCCCCAGGGCTCTGTGCTGGCTGTGCTCAGCGCCTGCCAGGCAGAGGCTGCTCCTGGCACAGCACAGTGACCTGCACAGACTGGGCAGGGACTGAGGGAAACCTCAGTGCCCTCTGCCAGGGCTTTGTTGTGTGCCTGGTGATGCAGGGGCTGCAGCAGCGCTGGCTGAGTGAGGTGCAGGCACACACACAGATCTGTATATCTGTATAGATATAGATATTGGGGTCTGCAGCACTGGCTGAGTGAGGTGCAGGCACACACACAGATCTGTAGGTCTATATAGATACAGATATCAGGGCAGCAGCGCTGGCTGAGTGAGGTGCAGGCACACACACAGATCTATGGATCTATAGATCTATACAGATATAGATATTGGGGTCTGCAGCACTGGCTGAGTGAGGTGCAGGCACACACACAGATCTGTAGGTCTATATAGATACAGATATCAGGGCAGCAGCGCTGGCTGAGTGAGGTGCAGGCACACACACAGATCTATGGATCTATAGATCTATACAGATATAGATATTGGGGTCTGCAGCACTGGCTGAGTGAGGTGCAGGCACACACACAGATCTATAGGTCTATATAGATACAGATATCAGGGCAGCAGCACTGGCTGAGTGAGGTGCAGGCACACACACAGATCTATGGATCTATAGATCTATACAGATATAGATATTGGGGTCTGCAGCACTGGCTGAGTGAGGTGCAGGCACACACATAGATCTATAGGTCTATATAGATACAGATATCAGGGCAGCAGCACTGGCTGAGTGAGGTGCAGGCACACACACAGATCTGTAGGTCTGTATAGATACAGATATCAGGGCAGCAGCACTGGCTGAGTGAGGTGCAGGCACACACACAGATCTATGGATCTATAGGTCTATATAGATACAGATATCAGGGTCTGCAGCACTGGCTGAGTGAGGTGCAGGCACACACACAGATCTGTATGTCTGTATAGAGATAGATATTGGGGTCTGCAGCAGCACTGGCTGAGTGAGGTGCAGGCACACACATAGAACTGTGTATCTGTATAGATATCAGGGTATTGGAGCAGTGCTAGTTTAATGATGTGCAGGCACACACATAGATCTATAGATCTATACAGATATCAGGGTCTGAAGCAGTGCTGGCTTAGTGACAGACAGGCACAGACATACATACATATATATATATATATATATAAACATATATAGAGAGATATTATTCTGCCCCCAGAACAGCTAAAATGCTAAATTTTAGAATCCCAGCTCTGTTGCTCCTTCCTTCATGTGTGTGTGTATATGTGTGTGTGTGTATATGTGTGTATACACACACACATATATAGATATGTAAATATATATTTAAATATATATAATTATAAACATATATGTGCACGCACACGTATGTGCATGCACACGCATGTGCACGCATGTACACGCATGTACCCGCACACGCATGTACACACATGTACACGTATACGTATGTACCCGCACATGTATGTACACGTATGTACACGCGTGTACCCGCACACGTATGTACCTGCACACGTATGTACACGTGTGTACCCGCACATGTATGTACACACACACGCATGCACACGCACATGCACACGCACACACATGTACACGCACACACACGTACACACACATATATATACACACACATATATATACACACACATATATATACACACACATATGTATATTACATATATAACATACCCATCTATAACATACCCATCTATAACATACACATATATAACACATTTTTATATATTCTTTTATATTTATTGCCCCTTAGATCAGCTCCATTGGGTAAAACTTGGTTGTAACAATGCCAAGGTCATGGGTTCAATCCCCCGTGTGGGCCACTGGCTTAAGAGTTGGACTCGATGATCCTTGTGGGTCCTTCCAACTCAGAATAGTCTGTGATTCTGAGATATATATAAATGTAGAGATAAATGTAGAGATAAATATAGAGATAAATATAGAGGTAATATATATAATAAAATACACACACACACACACATATATGCATGTACAGAGATGCATGCAGAGCACACACATCCACCTATTACATAAATATACAGAGAGATTATTCAGCCCCCAGAACAGCTAAAATGGTAAATTTTAGAATCCCAGCTCTGTTGGTATTCTGGTGCCAGGAGTGTGGGGATGCTGCTCTCCCCGTGCCCATGAGCCCTCCAGGGCTTGGGAGGAGGTGGGAGAGAAGAGGTGGAGTTTCTTCCCTTGCCTCAAGTGGTCAGTGCAACCATCAGGCAGATTCCTCCCAAGGACATCGGACTGGCACAGAAAAGCACCCAGAAAGCTTCCAAGAGGGGCAGCTGGAGCTCCTTGCAGAGGGTTTGGGCTCAACGTGCTCCCCCTGCACTTGGGCCCGTGGGATGTCCCTGCTCAGCTGACTCTGCCGTGTGGAACAGGTAATAATAATCTGGGAGCCTTTGTTCCTGTCTCTGCTTCAGGGATGTGCTGAAAATGAGGAAATAGCTGCCTTGGATGCCGACAGAAAAAGAATTTTTCCTTCAATATCTGCTGGAAAAAGGGTGGGAGGGCAGGTTTGTACCTTCTTTTTTTTTCCCTGTTTTTTTTTAACAGCTGCTCTGTGAACCTTTAGTTACTCCTTTGTGTTTCCATTGTGAAAATGGCTAATTTGATGTGTTTGCTGTGAAAACGTGAGCCTCGGTGTGTCAGCTCAGGGACAAAGGTTCTGACAGCCAGGAAAGATGCTTTGAGCTGCAGGTGCTGGCAGCTCTCCCTGCATCCCCCTTCCCCAGGCTGAATTCCAGCCTGTCAGCAGACCCTTCCCACCACCTTGGGCAGTGGAAGGGAATGTGATTTGTGCTGGGCTGATGTTCTATGCATGTTGATGTTAAATTTGCTGTTCAAGAAACCATCTTTAAATGTTTTGGGTGTTGTTTTGTTTTTTGCATACAGTTTTCACTGATCTTACATGTTTTCTTTCTAAATTTTTATTGTGTTCTAAAAAATGAAGCAAATTTCATCAGTAGGGGATGGTCACAGTGATGGTGTGGACAGTGCTGTGACAGGGTCAGGTGAGCATTGAGGGCTCCTCTCCATTTGCAATAGTTTGGACTAATCTGTGGCTGTGAGGATTTGCTGGAGAGCTCTGAGGAGCTGCTGGGAGGGGGGGATTGTTTTTATCTCCCTCTCTATTCTATTATAATAACACAGTCAGTGAGGGCTGGCAATTCTCAGCCTGTCTGAGGGGGAGGAACCAGGACCTGGTGTCAGTGAAGCCAGTGGGGAAAGAACTCCAGCCTGGCCTTGATATTTCTGAGCTTGGTTGTCTCTGTCGTGTCATGGGGGATCTGCTGCCATCACCTCTGGGCAGCAGGGGGGGTTTCCTGAGCAAATCTTGTGGTTTTTCTTCTTTGCTTGTGTTTTTATTTATTGTAAGGGACCCAAGAGGAAAACACTGATACAGGCAGATTCAGAGGCCTATTAATAGCTCTGTGTTGGACTCACATGCTGTTCTCAGGATCTTGAGCCATTTTACTGCTGGGTTTTATCTTCCATTTTACAGTGGGAGGAGCAGGGCTTGGTGTTGCTGTGAAATGCTCATCCTGTGCTCTGCTCCAGCCCTTTGCAGTGGTTCCCTCTGGATTTCTCCTGTAGTTCAGATGAAGGGAAGATGAAATAGGAAGGAGCAGAGCATGCCACGAATGCCTGTGTACATTTTTCCCTCCTCCTGCAATGTGTGCTATGTGCATCTTTCCTCTCGTGTTTTATGGGCAAGACCTGCATGTCAGGGGAGGAATTTTAGGTTTGCACATCCCAGAAGCCTCTTTGTTTTTCTGAGGCCACGTAAACAACTAAGATGGCTCCAACCTCAGCATGTAGCACTGCTGATCTCTGAACAGCTCACTTGGCATCACAGTTTCTTTTTTGTCAGTCCTGGCACACTGAAATTTTATGGCTGAGAAACTTTCCATGGATGCTTTTAAACTCTGAATCAGAATTAGCTGGACTGGGAGCTGTGCAGGCCTGAGAGCTGAGAACACACTGCACAGGTTAAGCAACACTGTGGTGATGATCCCTTGGTCCTCTCCATGCTGCAGTTTCCCTTTGGAAAACTGTGGAGGCATTTTTTCCCTGGTGCAAGTGAAGCCTCTGGGAGCACTTTGCCTTTGGGTGTTTGAGGCTCGTTGGCTGTGAATGAGTTTATTGCAGCTGGGAGATGTTTAGAAGCTTTGCAAAGGTGGTGAGGGTGGATGTTGCCTGCTCATCCCATGCAGAATGGGTGTGATTTGGCCAAAGGTTCATGACTGGAAGAGGCAGAGCTTAAAGTGCTTTTTGGTTGGGTGTCTGCTTAGCTTTGAACTCATAAACTAGTTCTGATGAGCAGGCAAGTCTTGGGCTGAGTGTTGGAATGACATTCCCAGAGCAGTAAATGCACATTAACCTTTAAAACAAGCTAACAGGAGAATTCCAGGGAAATCTAAATTAAGGTGCCTGCTGACCTCATCCATCATGGGAGTAATTTAATGAAGCTTTGGGTTGTACAGTAGGTCAGACAAACTGATAAAACCTTTGGAATGTGATGAAGGTGCTGCTGAGCTGTGCACTTGGGCTGCTGTTTGCAAGTTGTTCCTGTGTCTGTATCAAGGCAAATCCCAGAATGGTTTGGGTTGAAAGGACCTCAAAGCCCATCCAATGCCACCCCTGCCATGGGCAGGGACTCCTTCCACCAGCTCAGGGTGCTCCAAGCCCTGTCCAACCTGGCCTTGGACATCCAGGGATGGGGCAGCCACAGCTTCTCTGGGCACCTGTGCCAGGGCCTGCCCACCCTCCCAGGGAAGGATTTTTTCCTAATACCTGATCTAAATGTATCTCTTTCAGTTTAAAACCTTTCCCCTTGTCCTGTCACTCCAGGCCTGTGTGAACAGTCTCTCTCCATCTTTCTGTGGCTCCTTCAGGAACTGGAAGGCCACACTGAGGTCACCCCAAAGCTTCTCTTCTCCAGGCTGGACACTCCCAGTTCTCTCAGCCTTTCCTCACATCCCTCTGCTCAGCTTGGTGGCCACTGATCCATTAAACCAGGCATAAGTTCCTATTGCTGAGGAGCAGAACAGCTACTTGGCCTTGCTGGTTCTTTTACAAAATCTTTTGAAAGTTGTGTTGGAGCAATAATAAATGTGTAAATGTGGGTTTTTCTCAGTGCTGTGTAGCAGTTCCAAGGTGTGGTGTTTCTGAGCCAGGCAACTGTGCTCCCTTACTCACCAGAAATGATGTGAACTCTGGGCCAAATATTCAAATGTGCCTCTGAACCCTGTACATAATTTGCAGAACTCTGAGCTGCCTGATTGGAGTTGGTGTTGCTGCTCTGAAAGCTGCATTTCCAGTTGTGTCACCTGCACTCTGTGTGTGTTTTCTTTCCCTCCTCCCTCTCTAATTGCTGTCTTTTGCTGTTTTTAAGAGCTGTTTCCACGCTGGTGTCTCTGCTGGTTCATAAACCACAGGCTGGGGTTGGCATTAATGAGGAACTGGGCTTTGTGCAGGGGCAGCAGGAGCGACCCCAGCCCTGGGGGTGGGTCAGGTGGGCAAACCCCAGGGCAGGCCATGGCTCGGCTGCCCCTGCCCTGCCCAGGAAGGGAAAATGGGCTGTGCTTGGCTTTTCTGTGGGCATTGCCCTGGGAAGCTGCTGCAGACGAGTGGGAGGAGATGCTGGGGCCAGCTCTGTGTGCATCTCTGGCAAGCAAAGCAAACACTGCATTTCCCCCTAATTAGCTGCACTTCGGGGAGGCAGGTTAATTGGGACTCCACGCCCTGTCTGCAGCAGGAACCAACCCTGCTGCTTGGTTGGGTCCTCTGTGGGCAAAGGGGTTTGAAACGATTTTCAGAGGTGAGAAAAGAATCACAACAAATCCCTTTCTTCCCCCTCCTTCCAACAGCTGGAGCTCAGGGTGCCAAGATGAGATGAAAATGCAGAGAAAAAGGCTATTTTGGAGCTCTTCTAGTGTGGCCAAACTGCTTATTTCAGCTGCCTGTTCTTGCTTCAGGGAAGCTTGAGCTCTCCAGGCCTGGGAATATTTGTCTGTGGCATATGAAAAATAATAAGGGAGAAACTGGGTCACACCTTGTGCAGTCCCAGACTGACCTTTCTGCTGTACCTGGTCACTGCTGTGAAATGGGTCAGGCAGGAAAATCTTGCAGCCAAGGAACAGGCTGTGGACATTTCCCCTCTGCTGTGCTCTGGCTTTGCTTACATTTGTCGTATGAGAACATTTTCTGAAGGTCTTTTCAGAATAATACTTGGGCATTTTCAACGTTTCTGGTGTTCAGTTTTTCTTTCCCAGAGGTGGAAACAGATTCAGTAGTTTGTGTTGGGAAAGCAGTGGGGAATCTCTTGGGAGTGGAAAGCTCTGCTCTCCATCAGTGTCTGAGCAGGGTTTGTGCCTGCTCTGAGCTGCATCCAGTGGCCAAACCTCATCCCTGGTACTCAAATCCTGCTTTTAGGCTGAATCTGAAGGCAGCATTAGGCAGACATGGTTTATTTATGTCCTTTCCACTGTCCCCTCCCCAGTTTTCATTTGTTTGTCTGCTCCCACCCTGTTACAGAGATATTAAACAATAAGAGGCCTTGTCTTACAAGGCTGTAACTTCAGGGTCTGGAGAAGCAAAGCTGGTGCTTCTGGGCCTTGGAAGTCAGTCAGGGGTGGAAGAACAGCCCTGGCTGCTGGAAATGTCCCTGTCCCCTCCCCTTCAGAGAGTTTCTGCGGGGACTCAGAGTTCCTGCAGGGTCCTGGCTGGAGCAGCAGAGCAGCACAAAGGCCACATTGAGGTGGCTGCTGGGGAAGCCCTCCTTCCCTGCCTGCCCTCTAAATGCAGCTCTTTCTCCATGAAAAGCCCTGACATCAGCTCCTGGAAAAATCCAAGTGCTTGTGTCATGGAAAATAGCTGAGGCACTTGCTTGGGCTGGGAGTGAATGACTGAACTGTGGATGGAACTTCTCTGGAGATGCTTTTCTTCTGCCCTTGCGAATGTTGCTGCTCACAGAGACACAGAAACCCTTCCCAGGGTTTTACAGGAGGTGCTGAGGCAGAAACTGCAGCTGGATGGAGCAAACTCCAAGTACCTTCATGTCAGTTTTACAGGACATGGTGCCTGGATCATCAGGAAATCCCATGTGTGGAGGAAAAGCTCCACATCTTGTTACCTGTTTTATGAAAAGACTTATCTTTGCATTCTGTTTTTATTTCATAGTTCTAAACTGTTTCTTTTTCTCTTGCTCCCTTCTCATGCTGCCTCCTTCTCTTCCCCCTTCTCAATGAAATCTGCACCCAGAATAAATCTCTGGTGAACAGCAGGAGTGAAAGAGAGCTCTCTGTATAGATACTAAATTTTTTAAAGCCCAAAGAGGAAACATCCTGTGCAGGAAAGGGGCTCTGATGAGCACCAGTGGAAATGCCTTCCACTTGGAGACTTGACATTCCCATCTTGCAGCCCAACAGGAACCTGCCAGCCTTCCAGACTTTGATTTTTATCAAATTTATCTTAACCTAGTTTAGGTCCTTAACTCAGCCTGTTGGTTGCCATGGCAGCAGTCCCTTGCATCGATCCACACACTGATCCATCAGGAAGTGTGTTGATGGGCTGTATTGGCTGCTCTGCATTCTCTCTCCTAAAAGGAAAATGGAATGGAATATTCTGCTTATGGGTAGAGACATCTGTGGCCTGAAAAACAATCTAACATTGAGTTGGAGGTATTTGCTGGTGGTTTATTAGGGCAGATCCGACACTGGAGCTGCTGGGAATGTTGAGTGGGGGAGAAGGTGTTGGCTGTGTGGGCTCTGCAGTCACTTCCCTGAATTCCTGGTTCCTTCTCCGAAGGCAGCGGCCAGGCCTGTTCCTGGAGCTGTCAGGAATCAGGGGCTAATAATGCCAGGAACGATTCCTCCATGAGTCATTGCCTCAGCTGGGCTGGTTGCCTTGGACTCCTGCAAAAATAACAGGGAAATTTTCATGCCTGGCTGCATTTTGCCTCCTTGGGCACTTGCTCTGAGTCCACAGATCCATCCATAGGCTGTGCCAGCTCCCAGGATTGCTCCCTGTTTGGGAGTCTCCCTGCACTTTGTGTCCTGTCTGTTGTCATCAGCCTGCAGTGGGTGTTTTGTTGGAGGAAACCCCTGTGGTTTCCTGTGCTTTGATGCAGGGCAGGGATGACAGAGCACAGAGCTGCCTTTAAGTGGTTTGGTGCTGTGCTGGCTCAGGGCTGTGCCAGCCTGGCTGCTGTGGCTGCAGCTGGAGCTGGGGCAGCACAGGGGGCCCAGGGAGGGGCTCCCTGCTGGCTGTGCCTTCCCTTGGGCCCTGCAGTTCCCACTCACTGCATCCCTGTCTCCTGGCTCTGCTGTCAGCTCTGGTATTGAGGGGCTGGAGCGGGGCCAGAGAGGAGCAACGAGGCTGGAGAAGGGACTGGATGTGGCACTGAGTGTCCTCTGAAACACCTTCAGGGTCAGAGAATCCACCAGGTCTTGATCCAACATGTCTTGATCCAACATGTCTTGATCCAACCCTACTGTGATCACCAGCCCAGGGCACTCTGTGCCCTGGGCTGGTGATCACAGTGGGGTTGGATCAAGGATTGGATTTGATGATCTCAGAGGTCTCTTCCAACCCAACTGAGAAGAGCAACAAGGCTGGAGAAGGGACTGGAGCACAAGTGCTGTGGGGAGAGGCTGAGGGAGCTGGGGGTGTTCAGCCTGGAGAAGAAGAGGCTCAGAGGTGACCTCAGCACTGTCTGGAACTCCCTGAAGGGAAGTTCTGGCCAGGTGGGGGTTGGTCTCTTCTCCCAGGCACTCAGCAATAGGACAAGGGGGCACGATGGGCTCAAGCTCTGCCAGGGGAAATTGAAGTTGGAGATCAGAAAAAAATTCTTTGCAAAGAGAGTGCTCAGGGATTGGAATGGGCTGCCCAGAGAGGGGGTGGATTCCCCATCCCTGGAGGTTTTTAAGCTGAGCTTGGCCGTGGCACTGAGTGCCATGATCTGGTAAAGGGACTGGAGTTGGACCAAGGGTGGGATTGATGATCTCAGAGGTCTCTTCTATGATCAGCCCTTTGCCTCCCCCACTGCCCTGTGCAAAACAGGCTCCCCCTTTTTGCTGTGACACAAAACTGCCTTCAGCTCCATGGTCAGGGCACACTGGGACTTGCTTCTGTTCAGGTCGTGTCTCCACTCTCTCCCAGTCCCTCTCTCAGGGCTTTTAGGCCCTGCAAAAGCTGCTCTGGTGGGTGTATGTGCATGTGCAAGCTGGGAAAACACTCCCTTCCTTGGGTTCCTTTCATTCTGTGCCTTTCAGGATGAAATTTTGGGAATTCTCTGCAGAGCAGCACTGAGACATCCATGTTTGCTGCACTGTCAGGGCACTTAAACCTGCTGGATTTGGACAGAAGGTGCAGCTTTTCTCGTTGGTGCTGCCAGTGCAGGGTGTTGGAAATGCAGGTTAGTGGGTGCCAGAGGAGCTGAATGATGCCCTGGAAAGAGTCATGGGATTGCTCAGGGATTCGTAACTGGCACCCAGGGACAGACTTGGACTTCTGCAGGATCTGTTTGTTTGCATATGAGCAATCCAGCTCAGACTTCCATAGGTCAGGAACCCCCATCCTTGGAAGTGTCCAAGGCCAGGTTGGACTTGGTCTAGTGGACGATGTCCCTGCCCAGAATGGAGTGAGATGTTCCTTACAGGCCCTTCCACCCCAACCCACTCTGTGATTCTGAGTGTTGCTGCCAGTTAAAACTCACTGTTTCCCCAACATCTGTGCAGTTGGTGCTGGCCAAAGGCTTCTCACTGACTGATGCCTTGGTGGAATCCTCCTGAAGTGGGGTGAGATGATTTTAAACAGACAAAGCTTCGTGTTTTTGTTGGGGGGACTTTGAGTCAACCTTTGGTTTTCCTCTTCTCTTTCTAAATGTGTGAAAACCACAAATGAGCAAACCTGTACCCAACCTGCACTGCTTGTCTCTCCCCAGTTTGGTACTCAGGTGTGTTTGCTGCTTTTCTTTCAGATTTAGAATTAATTTGAGGGTTTTTCTGTAACAAGCAACATCTTATTTAAATGAAACTAATAAAGCAACGAAGAAGCTTCTATTGCAACTGTTCATCTCCTAATTAAAGATTAGTTCTGTCAAGCAAGCAGTTTTTGGCTGTTCTCCCCTGCATGGGTTTCACAATATTTCTTACTCATCTCGGCACAAGTTGGAGTCGTTTCTCCCTGCGTGGTGCAAACACACACGAGCCACATTTCAGGCATGAGAGGAGCCCTGAAGGAAGTGGGACTAAAGTTAGGCATATGAATAAATATTTCCAAGGTTGAGGCCCTTGCCTGAATCTAAATATTTTTCTCTTTGATCAGCTTTTGAGATAGCAGATACTTGGATTCTGGTAATGTTTTAGTAGGGGAGGAAAAACCCCCGCCATGGTTATCTGAATGTTCTGCTATTTCTGGTCAGCTCTGTTTCCACCCTCCCAGCCCAGTGGAATGCTTTGTACTGCTGGAAGCTGGGAATCCTTCCTGCTCTGCTCTGCTTTGACACATTAGGCCTTAGAACTCTCTTTTTCTTGGTTTCAAGGTGGTTATTTGGCCCTGGCCCAGCCCTGCTAACTTGAAGCAGAACGTTCAGTCCAAGCTCTTACTCCTTGTAGGTGTATTTTATTTTCCTCACTTGGCTTCACAGTAAATAGATTTTCCTAATGCACCAAGACTAGGAAGACATACTATTAATAATCTGCTGCATTTAAATGGCTTAAATTATTCAACCCAGTCTTTTTAAAAAAAGCAAAGTGTGACTTGGCTTTTAATTGTTGCTGGTGTTGGGGAGAGTGGAACAACTTGTTTGAAAATGTGCTGATGTTCTTCAGTTATCAGACAAATGTCTACAGGGGTTTTTATCGTGTGGCCTGAACTTGCCAGCTCGATTTGGAATTAAGGCTCCAGCTGTTCACCCCACCCTGCTTGCTGCTGTTTGCAGGAGGAGCTGAGACATGAAACACAAACATGTGCTGCTGAACACTGTGACAGGCACAGCGAGGGGACTCTCAGGGCTGCTCTCAAGCTTGGCAATATTATTTCCAAGCGAAGATAAGTTGTGCTGAAACACAAAGAGCTGCTGGATGAACCCGTGGGAGCTGCTCTGGGTTCTTTGATTGTGTTTTCTGCACTCTGCTTTTTGCTGTGGTGACACAACGTTTGGGGAATGAGGGATGTCTTGAGCAAATCAGGAAATTCTGGGTGGTGTTCAGGCAGGAAGGTGGGAAAGAGTGACGGGCCAGGGACAGCAGGACTTGGGCTCCAGCTCCACAGGGACTTCGTGTTCACTGGGATGGCAAAACACAGGAGAATTCCAGGGATTTCAGTGCTGGTGATGTACCAAATCTTTGGAGTTCCTTCCTGTGGAATTCCAGGGATTTCAGTGCTGGTGATGTACAAACCTTTGGGGTTCCTTCTTGAGTAATTCCAGGAATTTCAGTGCTGGTGGATGGACCAAACCTTTAGTGTTTCTTCCTGAGAATTCCAGTGATTTCAGTGCTGGTGGATGGACCAAACCTTTGGGGTTCCTTCCTAAGAATTCCAGGGATTTCAGTGCTGGTGATGTACAAAACCTTCAGGGTTCCTTCCTAAGAATTCCAGTGATTTCAGTGCTGGTGGGTGGACCAAACTTTTAGGGTTCCTTCCTAAGAATTCCAGGGGTTTCAGTGCTGGTGGATGGACCAAACCTTCAGGGTTCCTTCCTGTGGAATTCCAGGGGTTTCAGTGCTGGTGGATGTACCAAACCTTTGAGGTTCCTTCTTGAGTAATTCCAGGGTTTTCAGTGCTGGTGGATGGACCAAACCTTCAGGGTTCCTTCCTAAGAATTCCAGGGATTTCAGTGCTGGTGATGTACAAACCTTCAGGGTTCCTTCCTCAGTAATTAATGTCCCCAGCCTGTACTAAGTAGAAAGTTTTGCCCAAGTTTCTACACCCCTAAAATAGAACCTTTGTGTTCCATCCCTGAGCAGACAATACAGGGCTGTGCACCAGCCATGGGCTCACTCTGTGCTGCTCATAAACCATGTCCTGCTGCAGGAGCAGAGCCTGGAGCTGATGGAAACCACTGGGAAAGGCTGTCCCTGAAAGGCTTCACTAAAACCTTTGTTCGTAGTGTGAGGACTTTTTATGCAGCTCAAAAGTTCAAATGCATTAAATTAAAAAAAAAAAAGAAATGGTGTAATTAATCCTAAGCATCTTTTCTGCCCTTCCCTGGATTCCCCTGTTTGTGTTCTCTGCTTTTCAGTGAAACACTTGGTTGGTGCTGCTTGTGTGGACTGTGCAGGCACTGCTGGATTGGCCTGAGATGACTTTTGCTTTCCTTTGCTCTGGGATTGAAACTCTCTGTCTTGCACAAGGTTGTTCTTTACTGGCTGAACTTTGTAAATGGGAGGACTGGAAGCTAAAGAGATGTGGCTTTGCAGGCAGAGCAGAGTGAGGAGAGGCCTGATTTGAGTCAGGGTGGGTTTCCCAGATTTCTGAGGTTAAAATGGAGCTTTTTGGGGCAGGAGGAAGGAGGGATATCCCTCCTTGTGTTCAATTAATTAACTCCTGTGCTGCTTTGCCCAGAGGTTCCCAAGGCTTGTGCAATTACAGGCCCTGCCTGGCCCCCTCATCTGGAGGCTGCTCTTGCAGCTGAACCAAATTTACTGCTGTTATCTGAAAGATGGCGAGTGTCTTGCTGTGTGTAATTGTTTTCAGGAACAGACAGACAACATTTTAATTTCACTTGCCCAATGTGTCATCAGAGGTTCGTTTTTTTGCCATATTAGTGCATGTTTGCACAGGGGATTGGCATGTGGGAGCTGGCCAGAATTTTGGGTGGATCCACAGCTCTTATTCCAAGAGAGGGATTAAACTGAGCACTTCTGTGCAGCCAGGTTTGGTTTTCAGGTGATGGGGAGGGAGTTGTTGTAGCTTTGAGGCTGTGCTGCTCCTGGCTGGGCCACTCCAGGTGTGGTTACTGAGGGGAGGAGAAGAGAGGAGGAGGTGAAGGTGCCCCTGGTGGGATCTTAGCCCATGAGGGACATTCTGGGCTGTCTCGTGGTGGTCCTCGATGGTTGTGATGCTCTGGAAAGCCCTCAGAGAAGGGTTTGGTTCTCTGTGTTGGACCAGCTGCTTGGACAGGGCCAGTGCTGAGCTCAGTCACAGAAACGAGGTTGGAATTGAGAATTTAGGTTGGAAAAGACCTCCAGGATCATCCAGTCCCACCCTGTGCCTGACCCACCTTGTCCCCAGCCCAGAGCTCTGAGTGCCATAGCCAGTCCTTCCTTGGGCACCTCCAGTGTGGGGACTCCAAACCCCCCTGGGCAGCCCCTTCCAATAACCCTTTCCATGGAGAAATTCCTCCTGGTGTCCAGCCTGGCCCTCCCCTGGCACAGCCTGAGGCTGCTCCCTGTGCTTCTGTCCCTGGGCCCTGGAGCAGAGCCCGACCTTTAAGCTCAGTCTGAGTTTGGACCTGCTGTCCTTGGGACTGTCCTGCCCTCACTTTGTCATTTTCTAACACCCCCTTGCCATGGGACTGCTGGTTGTCACCAAAATGGTCTGTTTAAACTAAGCTAAACTTAAATAAATAAAATTCTAAAATTTTCATTTATTGACCTGGTAACTTCTGGGGTATCAGAGTTGTATGGACTGGAATCTCCTCCCTCCAACCCTCACCCCAGCACTTGGAAAACCTGTATAAGCAGGAGAATTCAGTAGGAATAACTGTCATATATAGATGGGGAAATGATCAGCTCTAAAACATCTGTAGCTCTGTCAGGGGTAATACTGAGAAACAAAATTCATTAAGCTTCTGTTCTTTTTTTTTTTTCTTTCCAGGTTTCCTCTCAAAAAACCCACGAGGTGAGTTCCTGAAACTTGGCTTTTTATCTTTGTTGCAAATTGTGCTGCAGTATTTTGAGTGAGGAGCAATGAGCATGAGGACTGACCCAGAGCCCAGATGTGAGAAATTAATGTCCAGGTGGGGACAAGGTGCCAGAAATATTGTTGGTGCTGAACTTAAAGAGCCTGGCATAGTGTTACATTTGCATTCTGCTCCCTCACTGCAGGCTCACCTTACCTGAGATGTGAGATGGGCAAGGGACACTTGAGCTGGTGCCTGAAGTCCAGGGGGGATATTCTAAATCTTTAATTTCTGCCTGCAGAGGTACTGGGTGGTTGCTGGGGAGGAGGCAGAGCTCAGATTGCAGGAGGTTTATCTGTTCTGTGGAGCTTAATTTTATTTTGCTTTTGAAATGGAGTGATAAGGAGAACACACTTGCTGTTGCTATTTCTGAAGGTTAACTGGGCTGTTTCTGGAACCTTGGGCACACTCCCAGAGGCTCTCAGGGAGATCATTTTCCCACTTCAATTCAGCCTGGGAATAAATTTTTCAAGCGAACTTGACGCCTGTGTTTAATCTGACTTTTCTTGGGGCACCAGCCCAGCTCAGGCTGTTTCTGGGGGACACCAGCCCAGCTCAAGCTGTTTCAGGTTGCACCAGCCCAGCTCAGGCTGTTTTTGGGGGACACCAGCCCAGTTCAGGCTGTTTCTGGGGGACCCCAGCCCAGTTCAGGCTGCTCCTGGGGGACACCAGCCCAGCTCAGGCTGTTTCTGGGGGACACCAGCCCAGCTCAGACTGTTTTAGGTTGCACCAGCCCAGCTCAGGCTGTTTTGGGGGGACACCAGCCCAGCTCAGGCTGTTTTAGGTTGCACCAGCCCAGCTCAGGCTGTTTTAGGTTGCACCAGCCCAGCTCAGGCTGTTTTTGGGGGACACCAGCCCAGCTCAGGCTGTTTTTGGGGGACACCAGCCCAGCTCAGGCTGTTTTTGGGTGACACCAGCCCAGCTCAGGCTGCTCCTGGGGGACACCAGCCCAGCTCAGGCTGCTCCTGGGGGACACCAGCCCAGCTCAGGCTGCTCCTGGGGGACACCAGCCCAGCTCAGGCTGCTCCTGGGGGACACCAGCCCAGCTCAGGCTGGTTTTGGGGGGACACCAGCCCAGCTCAGGCTGTTTTTGGGGGGACACCAGCCCAGCTCAGTCTGGTTTTGGGGGACACCAGCCCAGCTCAGGCTGTTTTTGGGTGACACCAGCCCAGCTCAGGCTGTTTCAGGTTGCACCAGCCCAGCTCAGGCTGCTCCTGGGGGACCCCAGCCCAGCTCAGGCTGTTTTTGGGGGGACACCAGCCCAGCTCAGGCTGCTCCTGGGGGACACCAGCCCAGCTCAGGCTGTTTCAGGTTGCACCAGCCCAGCTCAGGCTGCTCCTGGGGGACCCCAGCCCAGCTCAGGCTGTTTTTGGGGGACACCAGCCCAGCTCAGGCTGGTTTTGGGGGGCACCAGCCCAGCTCAGGCTGTTTTAGGTTGCACCAGCCCAGCTCAGGCTGCTCTGGCAGCCCCAGCAGCCCCTCTGTGCTCTGGGCTCAGCATCTCTGCTTTGCTTGGCGCAGGCACGGCAGCATTTTGAGCAGAGAGTCTCCAGCTGACAAGAAGCAGAAGGTCGAGCGCTGCAGCAGCACCCACGACTTCGATCCCACAGGTACAGTCCTGAAATCCACATTTCAGCATCAAAAGCACCGGGAATCAGGTTAAAAACTACTTTGTAATGTGCCAGCAAATGTGGGGTTTGGAGCTGGGTTGTTTGCAGAGACTTTTGGAAGCTTTGTGGGCATTGCTGTTGAACCTGCACCTCTAATAATAAACGTGGATTAGTGTATCAGTAAATAATTAGAACTGCTCAGTAAATAATTAGAACTGCTCAGTAAATAATTAGAACCACTTCCACTTTCAGAAAAGTCAGCCTGAGATTTCAGGAGGGAAGTGCTGTGGTTAGTTGGGAGTTCTTTCAGCTGCTTTTAGTTCAGGGTACATTGGAGATGTTGGAGGCTCGGCCAGGGCTGGGTTCCCTTGTTTGGGTTTCAGTTTTGTGTTTGTTTCTTGTGCCTTCGATCCCTCTCTGTCACTTTCAAAGTGAATTTTCAGTTTCCAGCGGGACACACTGTAAGATGAACAGCTACATTTAAAGGCTGTGCTATCCTATTTTTGTAACCTTCCCAAAGGTTAAACCAGGGTCACTTTGGGCAGCTTGTCTGGCGCTGCCTGGGAGATGAGGGTGCACACAGGGACTCTTCCCTCTCTGAAACACTAACCCAGTGGCTCTGTGTGTGTTCATTAAATGCATGACAGGCTCTTGTCTGAGCCTCCTGGCCCCCTGCAATGTGCATTTTTCATGTCTGTGCATTGTGCTCTCCCTGGGGCTTGTGCAAGGCAGGAGGGTTGGACGGTACAACTTGTAGGATATGTTTGTTTGCAAAAAGACATGTGAAGCTGGTGCTTATAAACCAGCCTGTTAATGGTTTCTGCCACTACTGCCTGACTCCTCCCTGGTGTGCACAAAATAAATGGAAATGGGCTTTGAATGCCACTTAAAAAAGTGGAGAAAACATGAATTAGTGCTTGTTTTCTTTCCCTTTGCCCTTGGGAATAGGTAATGTAAAGTGATTTCGGGTTGGAGGAGGTCTTGGGCTGTGAAGGAATTTGTTTTCTTCAGAAACAAGCTCTAATGTTAATTTGATGAAAGTCCCTCCAATTTTAGAGCTGTTACCCAGCACCCTATGCTGGTGCTTGTGCCCTGCTCTCATGGATGACCCTGCTCTGAAGGCTTCAGAAAAGGGGTTCCTTTCAGAGGGCTGAATTCAGGATGCTGAACTGCTGTGCTGTGTTCATTACTTATTTTGGAGATAAACAATACCAGAGTTTCTGTGCTGGGCTGTTTTTCTCCAGAATCCTTCCTGCAGTTATTGCAGAAAACATCTTTGATTGTGTCTGAAGAGCTGTGGCAGGTTCTGTGTGGTGTTCCTGTGTCTTCATTATTCACCCCTTATTCCAAGTGTCCCACCTGTGTTTTGTTCACATCTCGTTTGTGTGTTTTGCACGATTTAACCCAATAAATCAGTCTGTGTGTTTTTTCATGATTTTTTTTCTCATGTTTGGTCTCCATATTTTCTCTGTCTCTCTCTCTCCTTCTCTCCTGCTCTCGTGCAGAAAGCTCCTCCAGGAAGACAAAGTCTAGTTCTGAGGAGAGTAGATCCGAGACGTATGGTAAGCCACAGCAGCCTCCTGGGCACTCCTGCCCTCTGTCTGTGCCTCTCACCCTCTGCATGGTTGGGCTGCACCAGGGACTGCCCAAACTGCCCTCAGTGTTGCTTTAGTGTATTATCAGCTTCTAGTTTTGTAGTGGCTGGAAAACTAACCTGGTGAGCTCTCCCCTGGACTCTGCTGTGACCCCCCCCGAGACCTTGTGCCCCGCTGGGGTTTGGGCTCTGTGCCCTCTTGGGCTCCAGGAGGGTTTGTGCATGTAGAAAATCCTGTGCCTTCCTCTCACTGTGGAGGTTGGAGCAAGCAGAGCATCTTTTTGCATTATTTGTAGATTATCTGCACTCAGTTCCTTTCCTTGTTTCACAGAAATGGAAAAATGTGTCTGTAAATAAATTAAGCAAATGTAAGAGTATGAACTCCCCCATTCTTTGTTGCAGAGGGAGTGAGTGACCTTGCAGAGCTGTGCTGTGTTTCACTGCTGTGTGTGGGCTTGTGGGCTGCAACAAGTGGCACCCAGCAGGCAGTTTGGGGTGGGAATGTCCCCCCACATCTCGATGGTGTCCCTGCTCCGTGATGGGCCTGTTGCTCCTCTGGTGTGCCCCAGATCTGGCAGTGTGGGGCACTCCCATGCTCTGTCTGCAGTGACTTCCTCAGTTTCCAGGCTCTAAAGACACTTGCACTCACGTTAGGAACTAGAAGGCAATAGGTTTTCACAGGTTGGTGGGTTTTTGGGTGCTCCAGCTTGGGCTGAGCCTGCAGTGCTGCTGCATTTCACCTTTCTCAGTGTGCCTGTCCTGACTCCAGCCTGGGGTTGCCTTTCTTTGCCTTTCCTTCTTTTTAACCCTTCATGTTTTTAAAACAACCTAATGCTTTCTCATTTTAATCTGTTAAGCTGCTGCATAACCTGCTGTGGGCTCTTGGGCAGATGCAGTGACTCCTCCAGCATCAGCTTTTATCACTGCACTGGAATAAAACTGCAATTTTTATTCCATGTTCATGGCTGTGATCCCTGTTCTTAAACACCCATGGAATACAAAATGGTACTGTCATAGTCCTGGTTGTGAGAAACACTGAAAAAATAAATAAAAAAAATTAAATACCCCCACCAAACCTAAACCCCACTAAAAAGTAATTAAAAAAAAACCCCTAACCCTCCAAAGAAACCCTCAAACCCTGGAGAGTTCCTTCTAAGCCCATCTTAGGCAAAGCCCTTCAGCTGGTGCAGTGCAGGGAGGTGTGTCCTGTTCCTTCTGTAAAAGTGGGATCTCTCTGCTTCCCCTGGAATTTTGAATCACACACTTTTTGTTTCCAAGAACAGTAATATGATAGTCCTGTTCCTCAGGGTGTGAGAGTGTTCCTCAGTCAACAGGGTAGGAGAGCACCTTGATGTGCTTCAGCAGAGCTGCAATCCTGTCTCGGGGAGGCCTGGCTTGCTGCAGCTTGTAATGCTTCCTGCCTGCTCAGAGGGAGGGAATGGGGCTGGAAGGGCAGGGATTTGGGGATGCTGCTGCCTATGGGAGCTCTGCCCCTGCCAGGGGGGTGCTGGGCAGTCAGGCTGCTCAGAGCCCTGCCTGGATCCCCCATGTGTCCCCAGATCCCTGTCTGTATCCCTGTGTGTCCCCACATCCCTGGCTGGATCCCTGTGTGTCCCCCCGTCCCTGCCTGGATCCCCTGTGTGTCCCCAGATCCCTGTCTGGATCCCCTGTGTGTCCCCAGATCCCTGTCTGGATCCCCTGTGTCCCCCCATCCCTGGCTGGATCCCCTGTGTGTCCCCCCATCCCTGGCTGGATCCCCTGTGTGTCCCCCCATCCCTGGCTGGATCCCCTGTGTGTCCCCCCATCCCTGGCTGGATCCCCTGTGTGTCCCCCCATCCCTGGCTGGATCCCCTGTGTGTCCCCCCATCCCTGGCTGGATCCCCTGTGTGTCCCCCCATCCCTGGCTGGATCCCCTGTGTGTCCCCCCATCCCTGGCTGGATCCCCTGTGTGTCCCCCCATCCCTGGCTGGATCCCCTGTGTGTCCCCCCACATCCCTGGCTGGATCCCTGTGTGTCTCCCCATCCCTGTCTGGATCCCTGTGTCCCCCCACATCCCTGTCTGGATCCCTGTGTCCCCCCACATCCCTGGTTGGATCCCATGTGTGTCCCCACATCCCTGTCTGGATCCCTGTGTCCCCCCACATCCCTGGTTGGATCCCATGTGTGTCCCCACATCCCTGGCTGGATCCCTGTGTGTCCCCCCATCCCTGGCTGGATCCCTGTGTCCCCCCACATCCCTGCCTGGATCCCTGTGTGTCCCCACATCCCTGGCTGGATCCCCTGTGTGTCCCCACATCCCTGCCTGGATCCCTGTGTGTCCCCACATCCCTGGCTGGATCCCCTGTGTGTCCCCACATCCCTGCCTGGATCCCCTGTGTGTCCCCCCATCCCTGGCTGGATCCCTGTGTGTCCCCAGTGCTGCCCACCCCTCTGTGCTGGTGGAACTGGTGTGTTCCTGACAGGAAACGTTTGGGATGTGCTGGGATGTCTCTGTTTACACCCTCCCTGGGCAGTGTCTGCCTTGCCATGTGTGGCAGAAAGGAACACGATTTCCTGCCCCAGGCTTTGCCTTCCCCAGTTTCCTGCAGCTGCTCTGCCCGTGTTGGATCTGTGGGAGCAGCTCCCACTCATCCTTCCTCTGCAGTGGCCTTGGTGGGGCTGGCCCTGCCTCTGTCTGTGCCCTGTGCTGTGCCAGCCCCTGGGGGTGTGTGGGGAGCTCTGCTGTGCTTTGGGTGGCACCAAACCATTCCCAGACCTCGCAGGACAAATGCTGTCCTGGGATTTCCCTCGCTGGTGGCTGGATGGGAACTCGCCATTGGAAAGGGAATAACAGAGAAGTCTGGAATGACAACAGGAAAAGGGGGTGTGGCTTTGTCTGTGTGTTTGTTCTTACCTCTTGAAATTTTTAATTAAGGAGCAAGAGGGCAGAATTTCTTGAGGCCTGTGAATGGCTGGGGGGGCAGAGTGGTTGGGTAGGGAGATTGCTCTAAAGTACAGGAGTTAATTTGTAGGGACATGAAGCTCACAGTGTGGTATTTTCTTTCATAATTCCAACCATCTCATATTTGTATATTCAACAAAATTTAGTGTAGTTTGATGTGCTGTAATTTACTAATTAGTGCCATAATCTCCCGTGATCCTTAATCCTTGTTTCTCAAAGTAGAATTTTCCTCTCTTAAATAAAACTGAATTTGGCTTTCAGGGTGGTAGGTGAGTTATCAGTTTCCCTTTCCTTTCTCCCATGACTTGGTTGCTCTCCCAAAATACCTTTAAATTTAGTAATGCTCAGTTCCTGCCCTGAACATCAGCCCAGACTTTGCACACACCTTTCACATCTTGTCCCCAACTTTCTGATAAAGTTTGTATTTTTTGTTGTTCTGAATCCCCAGATTTGAGCTGGTTTTAAATTGAACTCACTCTTCCTGATTTGCTCTTGCAGTTCTTATCAGCTTTGTGTTGTGGCCACTATTTTTCCAGACTTTTTAAAGGACTTTTGGGAGCCCTTTGGAATTGCCAGGAAGGGCTGGGAATGCTGGACCACAGGGGTTGCATGTGGGGTTGCCATGGCAGCAGATAGTCCTATTTATCATGTTAAAATACATGGTTCTTTTTTTCTAAAAAGGTTCCCAACCCTTGTTTTATGACCAGTATTCAGTGCCATTGTTAATAACCATTTTATCAAGGCACTGTGGACTGCACTGCTTCAAACAATACAGTTCTTGCACTGACTTTGCATGACTTCCATCAGTGGAAGAATCTGGGGAATGCTGCTGGTGTGGCATTTGGTGTGAAATCATGGTAATAACTAGAACTGAAATTCAGAATTCCATGTGCTGAGAATCTGTCCTTAGGAAAGCTGATGGTGCTATTTATTCTGGAAATATCCTGTAGACAGAAAGCTTCCCAAATGAAGTGAAACATGTCAGATCCCCAAGGAGTTTGGGTTTTGTTTATGGAATGATTCATTTCAAATCACTCTATTAAACTGCATTTTCCTGCTGTGGCCTCCTGCCCCCAGGGGAGTTGCAGTTCCCAGATCTCAGATCCCATCGTGTCCTGCAGGGCCAGAGCAGAGGAAAAGCCTCGTTGTGTTATGGGAGGTGGAATTCCTGGAGCCACTTGGGCTGGAGGGACCCTCACAATCACCTGCTCCCCCCCTGCCATGGGCAGGACTCCCCCCACCAGCCCAGGCTGCTCCAAGCCTGTCCAGCCTGGTCTCTGCTCTCTCTGGTCAGTCAAGTTTTAGAATGAAACTCTTCTCTGTTTGTTGGGAGCTGCACATGAAATTCCCTGGTTTGTTGAAGAGCTTCCAAATAGCTGAGATGTGTAGAAGAGAAATGACCTTCTTACTAGAGAAGAAGCTCTTGGAGAGTCAGAATGTGTCTGGCAAGGCTGTTTGAGAAAGTAATTTTAGGCCTGGGGTGTCAATGACCTTGAGCAGTTCAACCTTTCCCAGATCCAAGGGCACACTCGGGGCAGGGCTGGGGAAGGGACAGGGGCTGGTGCCACCTGCTGAAGATGGAGCCTCCTTGCTTGGCTTGCAATTTCTGTCTGCCTTCACTTTTAATCTTGAACCTCTTTCCCTCCAGCACTTGGTTGGCTGCTTTGCTGCACTCCTGGCTTGAGGCTGTGCCAGTGAGTTTGGGGAATAATCATCTGGATGAGGACAAAAAACATGAAGATTTATTGTTTTTTCCACAGAATTTTATGAATCCACTCAAGGCACAAACATATAATCTAATTTTGTATACTTAAAGCATAGTGAAGTGATGTCTCCTCACTTTGTGTGCCATCAAGATGCTGTGAAGTGAAAGCAAAAGTGGGAATAACATTATTGCTGATTTGGTTTTGATGCTGTTAACAAAGAGTTCTGTTGACCTTGTAAATATTCACTGAGTTTCAGCTGGGAAAAGTGAACTATCCTGGTAGGATGTTTCAAAGTGGGTGACTCAGGATTTCCATGCAGGGAGCACTAAGGATTGGAACACAGAGGGCAGAAGGTGAATGAAAAGCTGGTTGTCACCTCTGGATGGGCTGGTTGGTGTTGCCTCAGGCTCCTGCACGGGTGGAGTTGCTTTAGTTGGGAGCTCAATGTCCCTGTATGTTTTTGTGATATCCAGGCACGATGGGAACAGCTCTTGGAAACTTCACCTTGGTGTCCTTGGGCTCCCAGTGGTTTGTGGCTTTCCTGTGAGTCCATTCCAGAGTGTCTGATGAGGTGTTGAAGGTACCAGACGTGGGTTATGAAAACATTTCTGCTCTGCTGGTGAAATTGCAGCAGGCAGCAGGTTGCAGTTTGAATGGGTTTTACTCAGAGGACCACAGTGAGCAAGGGGCAGGTTTAGGGGGTTCCAGAGAGCACTGTGAGGTTGTTCTTTTTAGTGGGCCTGGTTCAGACAGGGAGTGCTATCAGAGCTGGTCTGGTTCTGCAGGTAATAGTGTTATTTTCAGGGAACTTTCAGATAACTCCATTAACATCACTATAAAGCTGCTGGATATCCCAGTCAGGCATTGAATCTCTCAGCTGGCCTCCCTGCACCTCACTCCAGCCTTTGTGTTGTGCTTAGGAGAAGGTTCAGTGCCTGTTCCATGTCTGAAGGGAACAAGTACAGGGAAAAACCAATATTGGACTAACTTGGGGTCGAGTTGTCCTAATTTCAGTTGCTTACCCTTTAAAGGGGTTTTTGGGTGAAATTGAGATTTGTGGTGTGAAACATTTTAACTTGATTACTCTGGGAACTCAAATTATCCTCTGTAAGGCCAGTTTATGTTGCATCACCTCCTGCATTGGCACTGCTTGGGCATCAGGCTCGTTCAAGGAGGAAGGTTATCAACAGATCCAAGAATTGTTGGTCCTGGAAAACAAGAATCCAGTGGAAGAGCAGTGAGTACTCAGGGCTATCCTGTGCCTTTAAACAAGGACAGTTCTTGTGAGTCTAAAGTCTGGTTTGGTGCCTTACTCATAAAACCTGTAGGGCTGGCACCAGGGCTGGCAAGGAGCTGTTTTTATGAAATAGCACAAGCTCCACACCCCACCCTGGGGCATCATTCTTGTGAAGTGAGGCTTCAAGAAGCTTGGTCACATAGAAAGGTGGGAGGTGCAGAAGGGAGAGGCAAGTTCTCTCATTTAACCATGTGAAGAGGGTGTGAGGGGCAGGGGGGTTCTCCTCTTGCCTTCTCCATCCCATCCCATCCCATTCCATCCCATCCCACTGTGGGTACCCTGAGTTCCTGGGCTGTGGCCTTTGAGCTGCACAAGTCCTGCCATCCCACACCCATTTCCACAAGTGCCACACTGGAGGAGAACAGGACAGACTGGGCAGGCTGTGCTCTCACTTCAGGCTCCTCATTTCCATGAGGAGTTGCTCCAGAGCAGTGAAAGGAGCTGTGGTGGTGTGAGAGTAATTTAAGATGTGGGTATGACTCCACACTCTGTTACAATTCATTCCTTAAAAATCCTTCCAGAAAAGCCAGTCGGTCTGGGAGAGCTCCCTGTGCTCCCTCTGTGCTAAACAAAACTGCTACAATTTGGGTATCTGATGGTGGAACTCCCAGTCCCTTCTCAAGGTGCTGGTGTAGGAATTTTGCCTGATGTGGCTGTGGAAAAGGAGCAAAGCAAGCTGTTAGAAATAAGGGTGGTGTCAATAAAAGAATGTCAGGGAAGTTTCTTGCAGAGTTCCTAAAGTCACTTTTCAGAATAATGGCTCCATGTGGGAGGCTTTTTGCAGATGGTTCTTGGAAAGTGCTCAGCAATGTGTGCCAGGACTGCTGCTTGCTTCTGTTCTGGTTTTCCCTTATTTCCTGTTCAGGTGAGCAAAAGACATACCCAGCATTTCACCTTCTCAAAATGCTGCACCTGCTGAGTAAATTTATCTCAGCAACAGCATTTCTGTTCCCATTATACTGAGTGTACCAGGAAACAAAACAAGTTGCCTTTGATGTCTCACAGAAAGTCAAAGGAAGAGCAGATTCAGACTCACATCTCCTGGGATTTTGGCCCTGAGCTTCAGGAGCCTGAAGCAGGGTCTTTATTTGAGCAGTCCTGCTCAGGGTGGTGAAGTGTGGCTGGTGCTTGTTCCCTGCTGCTGCTGCTGCTGCTCTGGGTCTGTGTGATGCCCTCACCTGGAACAGAAGGTGCCCCAGGAGGAGAGTTGTGCTGAGAATGGGGAGGACTTTGCCTGATCAAGGACTCTGTTTTAGTCCAACCCCCTCACATTAGTCTGAGAGGTTTGTGACTTCTTGTAGAAGCTGTGTGGTGTTTTTGATGAAGTGGAACGTGACAGCCCTCTGCTGTACTCTGAAAACTATTAACACAGACAAAGGGGAATTATGCTCATTGGTTTGTGTAGTGCTGCTCTTCTTTAAAAGCTGCTTGTACCTCGAGTTGGGTGTGATGTGCCAGAGCTGTCTCCATCTCTGCTGCTGGGTCTCTGTTCCCTGTAGCTGCAGCAATAAGCTTGACCTGTCTTGACATCCCTCTCTATTCCTGGACTGCTGCCCTGTTTCTGTCTCTCACATATTTTCCCTCTGTTGTACTGTACCAGTTCCTCTCAGTGCTCTGTGATTATCTAGAAGGATAAGGGTTTGGACTGATGCCCAGCTTGTGTCTCTCTGTATTCCTCTCCTCCTCTCTCTCTCCTGCCCTTTCCCCCCTTTCTCTGCAGGGCTGGTCCAGCGCTGTGTCGTGATCCAGCGGGATGAGAACGGCTTTGGGCTGACAGTGAGTGGAGACAACCCGGTGTTTGTGCAGTCTGTCAAGGAAGGTGAGAGGGAGGGTGCCCAGTGTGCCCTGGGGAGCAGGGAGGGTGCCCAGTGTGCCCTGGGAAGCAGGGAGGGTGCCCAGTGTGCCCTGGGGAGCAGGGAGGGTGCCCAGTGTGCCATGGGGAGCAGGGAGGGTGCCCAGTGTGCCATGGGGAGCAGGGAGGGTGCCCTGGGGAGCAGGGAGGGTGCCCAGTGTGCCCTGGGAAGCAGGGAGGGTGCCCAGTGTGCCCTGGGGAGCAGGGAGGGTGCCCAGTGTGCCCTGGGGAGCAGCCTGAGGGTGCCCAGTGTGCCCTGGGGAGCAGCCTGAGGGTGCCCAGTGTGCCATGGGGAGCAGGGAGGGTGCCCTGGGGAGCAGGGAGGGTGGTGCCATGGGCAGCAGGGACACTGGGCCATGAGATGGAGGGAAACCTCCAGAATTCCCCCTTGGTGGCATGGCTGTGCCCTGGCAGTGGGTGTGCAGTGCTGTGCTGAGCTGTTGGGATGCACTGAACCATCCCCTCCATATCTGATGGGTTGAAAACTGACCTCTTGTGTCCAAGGGGAAGGAGATGACTCTGTGGAACCAGGTGGGATGGTGGCTGTGGGGTCTCCACTGGCAGGTGAGGACAGAACTGCTCTAGCCTGGATGCCCAGGGCTGTTAACCTGCTAGAGACAGAGGAAGTTGGGCTGAGTGCAGGAAGTAGTTTTGCACGAAACTACACAAGTGTTCAAAGCCTTTTGGCTCTGAGTGTTTGCATTGGAATGGGAACTGAAGGATTTCTTTCCCCTGCAGATGGAGCAGCCATGCGGGCTGGGGTGCAGACAGGGGATAGAATTATCAAGGTAAGGGCACTCAGACTGTGAGGGAAAGGGATGCTGTGTATGGAGTGAGCTCTATCCCTGAAAAATGCCATTCTTACATCTGCTGGGATGCTCTGCTTTGCCTGGGAGATAGAGGAATGCTCTGTGTCCATGTTCTGGGAATACCAGAGCAGTAACCACTGAATCCCACTGCTCAGTGGTTCTGTTTGGTCACTGTCATTGCAGAGCCTTTGGGTGAGTCCAGAATCCTGCCAGGTTCAAGTGCCACAAATACAATAGAAACAGAAATGTCAGGGGAGAGAAGGAATGGAGAGTTACTAATAATCACCTGTAAATAAAAAGTCTGCCTGAATTACTGTTTTTTCCCCTGAGTGTCCCCAGATCCATGTTTTCTTTTAGTGCCAAGCAGCTGAGAAACCCCATCAGCAGCAAAAGAAACTGTGTCAACTATTGGTGCAAAGTGATGGCTGTGCTGCAGCAGCCACTGACACAAACAGAGCTGGGATTTCAACCAGGCATTTAAATTAATGAATTAAATTAGCTGCCCTGTTGCTTTTCTGCCCAGTCAGAGATGGATTGCTGGTTTATGTTTGTTTGGCTGCCTGGGGTTTTTCTATATGTGTGTAGTTTTCTTTTTGCTCTGCTCACTGAGATAAACCATTAGAAGGATAAATTGTTTATCTGGTGGTGTCTTGAAAGATGTAGTAATTGAGATGGGGGTGGAAAGAAAATATTGTTCCTTGTTGTAGTGCATTCTGTGTAATGTGTGGATGCCTTTGGCTGGAAATCAGGATGTAAACACTGGATTTTCTCCTCTCCCTGCCCCAGGTGAATGGCACCCTCGTAACACACTCGAACCACTTGGAGGTGGTAAAGCTGATCAAGTGTAAGTAAAGGCAGTGGCTGTTTCTGTCCCTGGGCTCCCTCAAAGCATGACAGGCATCACTGAAAGGCTGATTGAGCCTTCAGGTGACAAGGGTGAGGTCTGACCATGCCCAGTGAGAGACAAAGGGAGTGTGTGGAACAGGGAAGTGGAATTGGGGTAATTTGGCCTCTGGAACCTAAGCTGGTACATTCCTCTGTAGGTTCTCCTTAGCTTGGTGTTTGAACTTGCTATCAAGCCTTGCCTGGGTGCTTTCCCATTTTTTGTTTCCACCTTAAATACCAGAGCCAGTCAGGCACTTTTAAGTACATTGCTGTGTGATGCTTGCAAAATACTGGCATTGCTAAAGGAAGTGTGTTCTGGGGAGATTATCTTGTACAAGGAAGAAGGTGGCAGTGGTTCCTTCCACCCTAGCACAGTTTATTTTGTGGCATGAACCTGTGTATGCTGTAAATACAACCTGCTGGACTAGAAACTGGATTGCCTGCTTGTATGAAGGATGCTTATCATGAAAGTCTTTGGATTAACTGAAATTTAAAGAGATATTTCTAAACCAGAGCTGGCAGCACTCTCAGGTTTGAAGGAGGACTGGGTGAAGAATGGTCTGTCTGCAGGGTGAATCACAGACAAGGAACCATGGAAATGTCCCAGAGTGTGACCTGTGGCCTGTCCTTGTCTCCTCAGCGGGTTCCTATGTAGCTCTCACTGTCCAGGGCCGCCCCCCAGGGTCGCCCCAGATCCCCCTGGCGGAATCTGAAGCAGATCTGACAGCATTTGGGCATATGTCTCCCATCATGACATCTCCCCATTCACCTGGCACATCAGGAAATGCAGAGAGGATCACCAGCCCAGTGCTCATGGGGGTAAGATTTAAAACTCTCTTTCCAAAGAACTGGTGTAGCAGAGGAAGAAAGGTAGGCAGGTTTGGTTTTTTTCCTGGATTGTTTAGTGCTTCTTGCACAAATCCAGAATTGGAATATTTATCCTGTCAGTGTGTATTTATTCACTTGGTCACAAACAAATTGCAAGTGAAAATATCCAGTCCCACCTTAGGGCTTTTTAGATGTTGACAGCTGTGTTCAAAAATAGGAAAGAATGCATAGGATGGTGCTTGGAAACTTGAATTGCTTTTTGTTCAGAGCTGATGTTTAGGAAGCAGATGAAAAATGGGCATATCCATTCTCCTTATCTTCCCTGCCCCACCAAAGAAACCCAACCTTTAATCTCTCTGTATTTTCTAGGAGGAGAATAATATTGTCCACAACCAGAAGGTGGAGATCCTGAGGAAGATGCTGCAGAAGGAGCAGGAGCGGCTGCAGGTGCTGGGGCTGTGTGGGTGGGGAAGGTCTGGTGCAGAGCCCAAGGGGGGTTGTGGAATCACAGCTTGCAGAGCTATAGAACATTCTGCAGCAGCTGTTTCTGGCTGCAGTGTGTAAATGGAAGGAGGACAAGCAGTGGGTGCAGGCCTGAGCTGAGGGGCTGAGTGGCAGCTCAATCACTTTGCAGTCTCTCCAGGAGGAGTACGGCCGAGCCCCCACCACCCGCCTGCTCAAGGAGATCCAGGAGGCCAAGAAGCACATTCCTCAGCTGCAGGAGCAGCTCTCCAAAGCCACAGGCTGCTCCCAGGTACCACAGCGTGCCAGGCTTCTCTGGGGGGCTGCAGGTGGCAATTCCTGGGGGCTGATGGTGCTGAGGGCAGCAGGAGGTCCCTGCCAGGCTCTGCTGTGCTGGCACGGGCAGGTTGCACCCTCTAGAGCTGAGTCCTGGAGCTGAGCTTGCAGAGGCTGCCAAGCCATGGAGGGCACTGGCAGTCAGGAGATGAAGGAGGTTTACAGTGGGCTTTCAAATGGTCTGTGAAAAACTGCTTTTAAAACAGTAAGTGCAAGCTATCATGTGTTTATTAGTCTGTCAGTGCAACTTCAAGAAACCCTGTGAAGTCATTCTTGCAGTGGGAAGTAACTGGAAGCTTAAAACAGCATTGCTTTCTCTTTTGAGAAAAATAAATACAGGATGTATAATTTTTCCCCTTTTCCCTCTGCCTGTGATAAGTCCTGAATAGTGGGTGTGATTTTCTGTCATTTTCTCTTAGAAAAGCACTGCAGCCTCTTCTAGATAAATGAACAAAGTTTTACAAGTAATGTGAGCTAACTGGCTTTTGAAACAGCTGACTGTTAAGGATCATCCTCTGAGATATTCTGCTTGCTCTGTGCTGTCTCCCAACTCACTTTCCCTTTTCAGGATGGAGTCTTGTCCTCCCGGTCGGTGTCGGAGTCGCTGCAGATCAGTGAAGGGGAGGCAGAGAGTGGGGACTGTGGGAGCAAACTGGACTACAGTGGGGACAGCCCCTCCAGGCCCAACAGTGACATTGCTGATGTGAGTGCAGCAGCTCCAGGACTTGGCTTCTCTGCCCTTGGGATTTCCTTCCCTTGTGCAGGTTCTTTGTGCTGCCCTGTGTGTCACACGTGTGCCCTGTCTCAGTGACACTGGGCATGGCTGGAAGAGGCTCCTCAGTGCCCTCCAAAACTCCTGCCCTGAGAAAACATCATATATTGCACTTGTATTAGGGACTGGGGAAGAACTGGTGTGGGTTTGGGCTTTTGTCCAGGGTTAGATTTCCCTGTAAGCAGACAAAGAAAGATGGATGCCAGCATCCCTCTCAGAACTCACTTGCCAATTAGAGCATCTTCCAAGAGAATGTTCCAGTTCCAGCACTGTGACTCAGACCCACTCAGTGGGCACGTTGCCATGAAAGTGGGGAAGAGCCTTCCTTCTACCAAAGAGGCTTCAGTTACTGCCAGCAGTAAAGGCTCTTAATCTGTCCCCTCATTAGTGATCAGTCTGGGCTCGTGTGCTCTCCCTGTTGCAGTGCCTGAGTGCATAATCCTTAATTAAGTCACTATCTGATTAGTGCAGGGGAATTTAGACTTTGTGCTTGGATTTGCCCTGAGTTTGTTGATTAACTTAAGGATGTGGGAGCTAAATTGGTACCAGCAGTTGGAAGTGAAAGGAAGGTGGGTCAGATGTGAACAGACATGAGACTAATTTGAAGCATTCCTCCCAGCTTCAGATCTGACCAGATATCACTCATGTTTCTATATAATAAATGCAGAAAAAATCACAGTTATCTTTCTGATCCAGTCCTGTCAGTGTTGTGGATGGGTGAGATCACTGGAGGTGATTGGCACACCAAACATTCACACTTTTCCATCCAGAGGGACTCTGGGAAAATTACAGATTGGGGGCAGTGGAAACCTTTGGAAGTTGAACAAGAACTCCAGAGCTGTCCAGTTAGGGTGGAATAACCTTATGGAAAAAGGCAGGAAAGCAACAGCCTGAGCAGTGGCCTGGCTGAAAAAGCCTTTGGACACACTGAAGCTGAGCCAACAGCACGAGATTTTTGTAAATAAAGCCAAGGGTCTGCTGGGCCACTTGAGGATTGGCAGGAGGTGGAGAGAGCTAAACATGAGTGTCAGGAGAGGTGAGGGAGCAAGGGGAAAGCTGAGGACAGGGGGTGATTTTACAGCTCTGCTGGTGCTCAGTGTCACCAGCTTTCTCACCAAATCTGCTGCTGCACTCAGCTGAGTTCTGGGGGGGGGTTGGTTAACTGAGCATGTCAGGACACACATTTTAGCCTCTTTTTTCATACCTCAGCTGTTGAGCAGTTCACTCTGTGAGAAAGGAGAAGTTTTGGCTGCTGTGGCTGAAAGCCTTAATGTGAAGTTCTCACTTTCCTGGATTTGCTGGTACTTACCAGAACTGAACTTCCTTCTTTCCCAGAGTCCTCGCAGTGGCTTCAAGGAGAGGATTTATCCAGATGAGAGCCCAGAAAAGGCTGAGGTTCAAGATACTGTGAGTACAAAACACAAAGTGTCACAACAGCATCTCCTGTAATGGGCCCATTAAAATCTTGCTGCTTTCCCCCCACTTCCTAAAAGGAGCATGCATGAACTTTGCTTTAGAAAATAAAAATGCAATTAAAATTGTGCAGGGGAAGTTAATTAGCTGAGTAAATGTTTATGGAGCTTAAGAGCAGGGCCATTTAGAGGCGAGAAATAAATAATCAGCAGTAAAACAGCTGGACATGAAATAGGCAGAGCAGCTGTACATATTTTATTCCTTGAGTCCAGCCTTGGTTTTCTGGGCTATTTAGTCATTTTGAGGCTGGCACTATCAGCAGTGGTAGCAGTGGAGCACAGCAGGAAGTGCTGGCCTGTCTGAATGTATCAGCATCCTTAGGATGGATGACTTCTCAATTAGCCTTCCCCTCATCTCTCTGTCTTTCCAAAGCCATATTTCTCCATTTCCACTAAGTGGCATTTGTCATATGCCACATGCTTGGTGTGCTCGTGTCTGTAGGTCCTGAGTCATCTGGTGTGATGGCTCTGAGTGTTTGGCTCCCAGGGGGGTGTTTGGGTGGGGATCTCACAGCAGTGCAGTGAAGGCGTCTGGGTTTCCATGGAGTTCTGAGAAGAATAAACAGGACAGGAATATCTCCAACTTGGTAAAGTGGGTTCAGTGTGATAAGAGAGTAATAGCATGATGCTTTTTTCCCTGCCCTCCTCCTCTCCTTGCTCCCAACTCACCCAGGATTCCCAGTGCGGTGTTGGAAGTCCATTATCCCGAGTGGGGACTCAGATCATTGGAGCAGAGGATGACGACTTTGACACGGAACAGGAGCAGGTGGGAATGAGTTTTGGCCTCAACCACCCTTTTTCCTTTTCACCAGAATGGGAAAAATCCCATTCTGTTCCTCTCTACCTAAACTACAGGTTCTCCATGACTTGCTTGTATTGAGCAGTTCTTGTATGGTGAATCAAGAACTGGGGAATGTGATTGTTATGGCTGATCTTGCCAAGCAGAAACATTTGGGGAATTCATGACAATATGCCACCTTTGAGTCTGTTACTCTTTCTTTCTTCTCATAACTTCAAGCTTTCTAGAAATGAGTTTGCTTTATTTCATTTGCTGGTGTAGTTTCTGTTAAGTGCTGCATTATTGTCACAGCAGTGGCTTTTGGCATGTTTGCTGTGAGTTCCTTGAGCTGCCCTTGGTTTGTCTCACAGCAGCTTGGTGGGCTAATTCAGTGTTTCCTGCAGATCAGTGGGCAGTGCAGCAGCTTTGCTTTATCTCACAGTACTTTGTGGATGGTTCCCTGTTTCCTGCAGATCAATGGGCAGTGCAGCAGCTTTGGTTTATCTCACAGTACTTTGTGGATGGTTCCCTGTTTCCTGCAGATCAGTGGGCAGTGCAGCAGCTTTGCTTTATCTCACAGTCCTTTGTGGATGGTTCCCTGTTTCCTGCAGATCACTGGGCAGTGCAGCAGCTTTGGTGTATCTCACAGTCCTTTGTGGATGGTTCCCTGTTTCCTGCAGATCAGTGGGCAGTGCAGCAGCTTTGCTTTATCTCACAGTACTTTGTGGATGGTTCCCTGTTTCCTGCAGATCACTGGGCAGTGCAGCAGCTTTGGTGTATCTCACAGTCCTTTGTGGATGGTTCCCTGTTTCCTGCAGATCAGTGGGCAGTGCAGCAGCTTTGCTTTATCTCACAGTACTTTGTGGATGGTTCCCTGTTTCCTGCAGATCAATGGGCAGTGCAGCAGCTTTGCTTTATCTCACAGTACTTTGTGGATGGTTCCCTGTTTCCTGCAGATCAATGGGCAGTGCAGCAGCTTTGGTTTATCTCACAGTACTTTGTGGATGGTTCCCTGTTTCCTGCAGATCAGTGGGCAGTGCAGCAGCTTTGGTTTATCTCACAGTACTTTGTGGATGGTTCCCTGTTTCCTGCAGATCAGTGGGCAGTGCAGCAGCTTTGCTTTATCTCACAGTACTTTGTGGATGGTTCCCTGTTTCCTGCAGATCAATGGGCAGTGCAGCTGCTTCCAGAACATCGAGCTGCTCAAGTCCCGCCCGGCTCACCTGGCTGTCCTGCTGCACCACGTGGTGTCCCAGTTTGATCCTGCAGCACTGGTAGGAAGCTCTGGAATTGTTTCCCTGGCCCACACTGCTGGCATGAACCAGAATGGATCAGGAGCTCCTTCTGGGGCACTCAGTGTCGTGGCTTGGCAAGGGGAGAAGTGCAGACCCTGTGCTGGCACGAGGGTGATAAATCTCTGCTTTGTCTTCTCAGACAAGTGGAGGAGCACAAAGAGAACTGTCTCCCTTACTTTTAGCTGTTTACCAATAAATATTTAGCTCTTGAAAGCATTTCATTCCACCCTCAGGTAATGGGATTAGTTGTTTGCAGGGAAGATCTGATCCCTCTGTGCCTGTTTTCCTGCCCCTTCCCCCTCCACTGATTTTACCTGAGGTTCCCCCTGAAAGTATTTGGGAAAGGTTTCAATCCAGCAATGCTGAATTCCTTGAAATATTTGAAAGAAAATGTGGAGTTAGGGGTGTTGGAAGAGTTCCTGTGGCATCCCCTGATTCCCTGCCCTCCTGTCTCCCACAGCTGTGCTACCTGTACACAGACCTGTACAAGCAGACCAACTCCAAAGAGACCCGGAGAGTCTTCCTGGAGTTCTACCAGTTCTTCCTGGACAGAGCTGCAGTAGGTTCCAGGCATTTCCCTCATTTTCAAGCACATCCAGCAAGTGGATTTTTACCTTTCTCCACTTACCTGAACTGGAAAAAAACCTGAGTCCTCCAAAAGAAAAGAAAAAAAATGAAATATTTAATATTATTAATAATGATGCTAATAACAGCAATAACAATTTATGATATTAATAACTTCAATAATATAATAATGACTTCATAAAAATTAGTAAGAACTGAATAAATGTTTTAGGGACTTTTGTTTAAATGTTAGCAGTGAATCCAGGGCCATGAATACAGCCTCAGGTGCCTGGTAACAACATCAGTCACAGGGAATTTGCTGTCTGATAGGGGAAATAATTCAGTGGTAGGTGAGCAAGCTCTGGCTGTTCTCCACTGCCTTTTGGTTAATAGTTGCTGTGGATATTGATGTGGCTGTTACAAGGACTGGGAAATCCTGTGTGTCTGCTGGGAAGCCTGAGAAGATTCTTTACTGTCATGAATTAAAGTACCAGATGCTGTAGCAGAGGTTTATGTACCACATGTTCAGGTTAAATATCCCTGGGTAATATAATATATATTCAGGATGAAAGTCTCCCCTTTAACACCATTACATGTTCAGGTTGTCTGGTTTGGGCTTTGGGATATTCTGGTCTGTTTTGTGCTGTGGGTTTTGTTGTTGTGTGTGTTCTCCCAGCCTTGCTTTTCTTTTACAGAATCTCAAAGTTCCAGTTCCAGATGAAATCTCCTTGGAACTAGGTAGGGTGTTTCTGAAAGGGAAAGGCACAAAGTACTCCTGGATGGGTTAAAGAATTCAGGGGAATGACTTTATTCTGAGGAGGAGAGGACTGTTCTCAAAGGAGTCATTTATTCTCTGACTCACAGACAGGAGGCGACCAGAGCTCCTTCCTGAAGAGCTTCATCGCCAGTTCATACAAACTATGCAAGAGAAAGTGTGTCCAGAAGTTCAGAGGAATCTGGAGGATTTCAGGTAACACCAGTGGGCTGAGTAATTCCCATTTAGTTCATACCTGCCTTCAGCCAGCATGTCCAGTACAGGGGAAGCCCAAACTCGAGGGACAGAGTAATCCGTCTTAGAGTGAACTGGAATACACCACTGGAAGGGACCTCAAGGTCACCCTGTGACCAGTCCCCAGTGGTTTTTGACACTCTGTTGCAAGTAATCAACAGCAAGATCAGTTTCAGAGCTTGGATCCTTCATTCCTTGAAGCTGTTTGAGGCAATTTCAGAATATGGTTTCTCAGGTGCTGTTATATAAAGCCTTTTCAGTAATTGTGTTTATAAGCAGCTTATGTATTTTTTCCCTTTTCCTATTTTCCTCCCCTCTCCCCGCTGGGCACAGAATAATCCACTTTACAAAGTTGTCATGGGCATACAGTAAAATTTGATAGTTAATTTGCCTTTTCATGGGGAGTCATAAGAGCTCTGTGCCAACATGAGACATTATACTGAGACAAGTGTTTAATAATGGACCTGAAATCGTCTCAATTCAAGTATATGCTTTAAATACACAACCTGGGTTGTGTGCAGCAGAGTTTGCTGCAGAATAATTACTTTTCTGATAGTTGCAATGTCTTTCTTAATAACTATCACACAGCTGCTCTGGGCACCCTGTGCCAGGGCCTGCCCACCCTCACAGGGAAGGATTCCTTCCCAATATCTGATCTAAATCTGCCCTCTGCCACTTCAAAGCCATTTCCCCCTAAAGTGTCCCTCCACAACTCCTCCACTTCCATACAACAATGACACATGTGTGACACTCTGTATGTGACACTGTGTGTGTCCCTTGCAGGCAGAAGCGCAGTATGGGGCTCACCCTGTGTGTGTGTGACACTCTGTGACACTGTGTGACACCCTGTGTGTGTCCCTCTCCAGGCAGAAGCGCAGCATGGGGCTCACCCTGTGTGTGTGTGACACTCTGTGACACTGTGTGTGACACTCTGTGTGTCCCCCTCCAGGCAGAAGCGCAGCATGGGGCTCACCCTGTGTGTGTGTGACACTGTGTGTGACACTGTGTGTGACACTGTGTGTGTCCCCCTCCAGGCAGAAGCGCAGCATGGGGCTCACCCCGTGTGTGTGTGACACTGTGTGTGACACTGTGTGTGTCCCCCTCCAGGCAGAAGCGCAGCATGGGGCTCACCCTGTGTGTGTGTGACACTGTGTGTGACACTGTGTGTGTCCCTCTCCAGGCAGAAGCGCAGCATGGGGCTAACCCCGTGTGTGTGTGACACTGTGTGTGACACTGTGTGTGTCCCCCTCCAGGCAGAAGCGCAGCATGGGGCTCACCCTGGGTGTGTGACACTCTGTGTGACACTGTGTGTGACACTCTGTGACACTGTGTGTGACACTGTGTGTGTCCCCCTCCAGGCAGAAGCGCAGCATGGGGCTCACCCTGGGTGTGTGACACTCTGTGTGACACTGTGTGTGACACTCTGTGACACTCTGTGTGCCACTGTCTGTGTCCCCCTCCAGGCAGAAGTGCAGCATGGGGCTCACCCTGTGTGTGTGTGACACTCTGTGACACTGTGTGTGACATTCTGTGACACTGTGTGTGACACTGTGTGTGTCCCCCTCCAGGCAGAAGCGCAGCATGGGGCTCACCCTGGGTGTGTGACACTGTGTGTGACACTGTGTGTGACACTGTCTGTGTCCCCCTCCAGGCAGAAGCGCAGCATGGGGCTCACCCTGGGTGTGTGACACTGTGTGTGACACTGTGTGTGACACTCTGTGACACTCTGTGTGACACTGTGTGTGTCCCCCTCCAGGCAGAAGCGCAGCATGGGGCTCACCCCGTGTGTGTGTGACACTGTGTGTGACACTGTGTGTGACACTGTGTGTGTCCCCCTCCAGGCAGAAGCGCAGCATGGGGCTCACCCCGTGTGTGTGTGACACTGTGTGTGACACTCTGTGACACTCTGTGTGACACTCTGTGTGTCCCCCTCCAGGCAGAAGCGCAGCATGGGGCTCACCCTGGGTGTGTGACACTCTGTGTGACACTCTGTGACACTGTGTGTGACACTGTGTGTGTCCCCCTCCAGGCAGAAGCGCAGCATGGGGCTCACCCCGGGTGTGTGACGCTCTGTGTGACACTGTGTGTGACACTCTGTGTGACACTGTCTGTGTCCCCTCCAGGCAGAAGCGCAGCATGGGGCTCACCCTGGCCGAGGGGGAGCTGTCCCGCCTGGACGCCGAGCGGAGCCGCGACCGCAGCGCCGCCGACAGGGAGCGAACCTGCGCCGAGCAGATCCTCGCCAAGATCGAGGAGGTCTTGTAAGTGCCACCAAGTGCCATTGTGGGGGGACAAGAGAGGGAAAGGATCTGCCCCGGACCTGCAAACAGCAGAAATAAGGAATTGGGAACTGGAATTTGGCATGGGTGCAGTGACATCACTTCCCCTGGTTGCTGTTGAATAATGGCAGCCCAAACTGAGCTAATAGTGCAAAAAAAAGTTTGTTTTTTCAAGGAGACTGCTGAAATAGCAGAGGAAATGCAGCCATTGTCAGCTTGTACATTATTAGGTCAGTCCTTTTTTTTAGAAGCCTGTAGCTTCAGAACCCATTTTGAACTTCAGTGTGGGCTGAAGCCAATTCTCGCCACTGAACCTTCATTTTTGATTTTTAGTTTTATGCTTCTTCCCTGCTGGGCCTTCTTAACATCCTAAAGGACACTTTGAACACAACTGCTGATGCTCTTGGGTGGGTGTGACTGGGTGTTAATTGGGTTTGAGTTTCATTTATAAATTCTTTCGTTATTTTTAGGATGACATCCCAGCCTTTGGAGGAAGACAAGAGGTAATGGAATTTCAGGGGTTTGGTCTGTGCAGGAAGGGCCCAGTGCTGGCTGTTCTGCTGAGCAGAGCAAGAGAGCCCTCTCGTGGCTCTACCACCACCTCTCCCCTCCCAAATCCCCTGCCACAGCTCATTGCAATTCACAGCATCAGCCTCTTGCTCCCAGTCTTGTATTATCTGATGTTGTTTCAGATCTTAAAAATTACTGTCACTGAGAGTTCATGTTTCTTTTTGATTTATTTTCTGTGTGTGCCTTGTTCAGTTTGTCTGTATACAACTACCTGAGTAGCTTTTATTCTACTCTTTACAGTAACCTTTTACTGTTGCTTATTTTTACCATAACTCAGAACTATAATGTGACTTAAATTCTGTATTTAATGCAGAATTTTAGGACCTTCTGTGGAATTCTCAAAATTTTAAGTTTACCTTCTGGGCTTCTGTGCCTCTATCAGAGAATCCCAGAATGGTTGGGTTGAAAGGGACCTAAAGTCCATCTCATTCCACCCCCTGCCATGGGCAGAGACACCTCCCACCAGCCCAGGTTGCTCCAGGGTCTGTCCAGCCTGGCCTGGGACACTCCCAGGGATGGGGCAGCCACAGCTTCTCTGGGGAATTTATTCCACCCATGTACTTCACCTTTATAAACTCCATCTTCTATTTGCAAGAGGAGAAATTCTGATACCAACTGAATTTTCCCCAGTGCCTGTGATGGTTTGTTTTATATTAAAGAAAAAGTCAACTTATTTTAATATAAAAATAGTCAACTTCTCAATAAAATGTTTGCATTTGACCTTAATGTTATTGACAGAGTGTATTTTCCCCCTCCATTTCTCCCCATCCTCCCTGGTTTTATCCCCTTGGCAGCTCCACCATGCAGTATGTGATTCTGACCTACATGAAGCACCTGGGGGTGAAAGTGAAGGAGCCTCGGAGCCTGGAGCAGAAGAGGGGCCGCATTGGGTTCCTGCCCAAGATCAAGGTAGTGCTGCTGGGCCACAGAGCCTTTGGTTGGGGCTCAGAATCCACTTCTGCAAAACACCCCAACCTCGGGCTGCCTTTACACCCTTCATTGCTGCCTCCAGAGGGGCTGGGGTGGCTGAGCTGCACAGCACACCCAGCAGCTGAGTGTGGGTTCTGCCTCTGTTCTCACACACATGGATTGGAAATGAGTGGCCTTTCCAAATCTGAGTCCCAACTGCTTGTTTTTCACAGTTTTAACCTCATTTAAAACTTTGGGTGAGAAATGTTTCATAAAATCATAGAATATGCTGAGTTGGAAGAGACCCACAAGGGTCATTGAATCCCATGATGGTCTCATTAAGGCTAATCAAGCTGTTGGCCTGTACACTTTAGTTTTCTTCTTGAAAAACTTGCCCAAGAACTTGTACTTCATGATGCAAAAAGCTATTCTTCCTGCCACCCCCACTTTTCTAGTTATATAAGGAATATTTGCACCAAAACTCCATCTCTGTGGGTGGGATCACTCGTGTCCCACGGCATGGGGGTGCATCTGGTCACAGAGGCTGCTCATTTCCATCAGCATTCCTTGGAAATGTTAAGACTGTCATGAGCAGTTCTGCATTGACAGTGTGAAAAGGTCAGATCAGGCATCCACAACCTTTTTGAAAGGGTAAAATAAGTTGTGTTTCTCTGCCTTCTTAGTTAAAATCACAGTAGATTTGAAGCAATGAGTGATCTGTTGGTTCTTTACCTGCAGCAAAGTATCAAGAAAGAGAAAGAAGGAGAGGAAAAAGGAAAGAGAAGAGGCTTTCCTAATATTCTGGGCCCACCAAGGAGACCAAGTCGACATGATAGCAGTGCAAGTATGTCAGAAATGAAATCTGTGTTCCCTTTTAGTCTGAAAGCCAGAGGCTCTGCTGTCTTTAAAAATTCATGCTAAGACACTCAGTAAACCTTTGGGTTCTGAAATAAGTTTTTGAAGACGTATGGAAATGGTTCCTGTCCTTATCCCTGAAAACACACCCCAGCTCTTCCAGCATGTAACTGTCTGTGTCTGTTCAGTTGGCAGAGCCATGGAGATGCAGAAGCCCAGGCACCCAAAGCACTTACCCACAGCAGCCTCAGTCAGCCCAGAGCCCCCAGACTGCAGCAAGATGCGCCAGAGCGGCTCCTCCAGCGATGGGGCAGAGGCTCCATACCCACCTGCCAACCCAATGTCTCCCTTGGCAGTGGGGCCCTTTTCCTCTCCAGAGGGAAGCAAGGACAGTGAAACAGGTAGGATGGAATGATTCAGGATTGTGTTGTGAATGGGATGTGCAAAGCTGGTCTGATGAAACAAACTTGACACATTAGGAAATGTTTCTGTGTCATTAGAGATGATCTTTCTTGCCTTAGTCATCTTTTCTGAATTAGGAAATCTTACCACAGTCAGGAATTGTTGTTAGTGGGTTCTGTCACTGTGGCATTGGATCACCCAACAGGAAAAACCCAGTCTCAAGTGCCTGCTTTTGTAAGCACCAGCCTGTCCTGTGTCAGCTGGAATCTGTCACTGAGATTTTTCTCTCCAGCCTAGGAATTCAGTTCCTCCAGCTCTGAGCTGAAGTGGGGCTGGAATGATGAGGCTCTGAAGAGGCTTGGAAGTTCTCTAATGTCCTCTGATTTGGTTCTTGACATCTCACACTTGCTCTCTGTCTAGGTTCGAAGCAGACTGGAGAGGCTCCACCTGCCAGTGACTCCATGGATGGCACACCCCGCACACCCAACACCACCTTTGAGTTCCCATCTCCTTTGGAAAACCTGCAGGAGGAGGAGGGAGAATCAGAGAGGTAACTGTGGTGGCTTGAGTGAACCTTGAGAGGGTGTGAGAGAATCACAGAGTATCCTGAGCTGGAAGGGACCCATGAGGATCCTTGTAGTCCAACTCCTGTGTCAGTGGGACAGTGAATGTTGAAACTTGGTCCATAAAATTATTAGTACTATCATTTGTGTTAAACATTATTGGTGGAATTAGAGGCACTGGTCTGTGTCTGCTGCTGTGGTAACACTGAAAACTATCCTATCAGGGCGGTGAGGCTGACAGGGGACAGAATGTTCTGTTTGGGAGCTCAGACCTTTCTCTGGAGTTCTGCTGAGTGTCTGAGCAGGGTGAATTCAGGCATAAGCTTCCCTAATAATTTCTTTTATTCCTTGCAGAATGGTTGACATGGGAACACCAAAGCCTTTTCGCAAGTGAGTGTGCTCAGAAGTGTTGTGCCTTCACTGAATTGTTGAGGCTCTCAGAGGCTGGGAAGCAGAATGCAGCACTGCTCCTTGTTCTGAGCCAGCACAGTTGTCTGCAGGATCTTTGCTTTTCTTTAATAACCCTTGCATGGAACCAGACCCTTGCAGCCATATATAGGACAGGTGCAGTGAGTCATATGCAAATCCACTCTTTGATCTGTGAGGGAAGCAGAGTGATTGCTGTATCTCCTGACTTGAATGGATGTTAGGGCAGGCAGCAGAGATTTCCATATTTTCTCTTTAAACCTGTGTTGCTGTTGGCTCTGGATCTGCAGATAGACAGAGGAAAGAAATTGTAACAGGCCCCATCACTGACTTGATATTTGACTTCAAGCAAATTATTTGATCTGTGTCATTAAAAGGAGGGTATGGAACTGCTGGAATAACAGATACTGGTTGTAAAGGGCAAAATTAGAGAATGTGCCTATGGGTTCAGACATCAAACAGCCTCCAGCTGCCATGGAGAGCGTGTTCATAAAGCTCTGCAGCTGACACATGTACTTGGCTTTTCTTTCTTCCTCACATCCATGCCTGAAATGGGAAGAGTCTGACATCTCTTTCTCACATTAGGGTGGACAGTGTTGGCTTTGCAGATGTCCAGAGTGAAGATGAGCTCTATGATTTTGACATGGACATGGACCCTCCCAACTGGCAGCAGCTTGTGAGCAGAGAAGTGTTGATGGGGCTCCAACCCTATGAGATCAAGCGCCAAGAAGTGATCAATGGTGAGATGGATGTCCTCTCCTAGCTCACCAGACACAAACCTGTCCTCTGGAGCTGTGAAGTTCTTAAAATTTAAAACTAGGGCTGCATTCACTGATCTGCACAAAGTAGTGCCTGTTGCTTCTGGCTTGCAGAGTTCTTGTATATGAAAATTGTACTTTCACTGAAAAGTATCCTGTGATGAGATTGGTACAGTCCTTAGAGAAGAAACAAACAATATTAAGTGGTTATTAAACAATATTAAGGCACTGAAAGGCCAGTTTGCAATATGTTCTGTAAGAGGAAGCAAGGAAAGCTTGCTTTTTTTGGAAAGCACATGGTGCAAGTGCTGCTCACACTTCAAAGCTTCACCTCAGCTGCAGGTCTTGCAGTCCTGCAGAACTCTCTGTGTGGCTTATGAGCTGCTCAGAGTTCACTGTTGCTTTGGGATCAGTTATGAGACATGAACCAAGTCTCTGTTCTTTCAAACAGGGAGTTAGAGCAGAGTGTGGCTCCGTGCTGGAGCCTGCTGGAATATGGGCCAGCAAGGGAAGTGCTGCTGGGGGAGGCTGTTCTGGGGGAATAGTCTGACCTCTGTCTGCCTCATGTTCAGATCCATGTGCCCCACACACAACTGCAGTCCTGTTCTCCCCTCTCTTGCCAGAGCTGTTCTACACAGAGAGAGCCCACGTTCGCACGCTGAAGGTGCTGCACAACGTCTTCTACCAACGTGTCACCAGGGAAGGGATCCTCAGCTCCAGTGACAAACGGAAAATCTTCTCCAATCTGGAGGATATCCTTGGCCTTCATGGTAGGAGCAGCTGAGGGGCCTTTCAGCTGCAGTTCTGGGTGCCAATAGCTGAAAAATTTAGCCAAAGTGACCCTGGAACAAGAGGCAGCCTGATCCAACGACTGAGATAAGCAGAACTTTGCAGCTGGGCTTGCTTTGGCACTCAGTGGTTCCATTCCTGATTTACAAAGATGTTTGGATAGGGAAGCATCTGCCCAGGGTTGCAGTGCTTGCTCTCTGTTATCTGTGTGCACAGCCTGGATACGAGGAGCAGTGCTTTGATGAATGGGCTTGATGGGTCAACATCAAGATGTTACGACTGTTTTTGAAGAGAATGTGAGCACAGAGCTGGAAGGATTGATGTCTTGCAGGTGGTTTTGAAGGGTCACCCTTCCTGATTGTTTAGGGAAAGAACAGCTCACAAGGGGAATTTCAGCTCTGCCACTGAATAATCATTTGTATGATTTTATGCAGGTGCTTGAGTTTGGTTCTGCATTATTCCTGTTTTTTTAAAAAAAGTGATATTGAGCCCCAAAAAAGACAAGATTGGGATGGTTCTTAGGGGTCACTTGAAGGCAGGTGAGACAGAAGTGCACAGGAGTTACATAACATTTACTTGGGTATTCTGCTAAATTTATTATGTTGCAGGATAATGTTTTTATTTAATTGAATTTCAAATCTAGTCCTTTGCTAGAATAAATGCTGAAAATCAAGCAATTTGACCTCTATTAATAACACCTTTTTTTTTATTTTTAAGTTGCACTGAATGATCAGATGAAAACTGTCCGAAAAAGGAACGAGACTTCTGTTATTGGCCAAATTGGAGAAGACTTGCTTGCCTGGGTAAAACTCTTTTATGCTTGCCTGGGTAAAACTCTTTTATGCTTGCCTGGGTAAAACTTTTATGCTTTCTTACACTTGAAAATAATGTTTCATAGAATACCAAACAGAGGCAGAGGTTGGTAAAAGCAATTCCCAGCTAATGGGAACTGAAGGTCTGAGAATTGTCATTTGTGTGGAGCCAACACAGGGTTGGAAAATGAGGGTTGAAGGAATGCAGGAAGAACTCTGGGTTTTCATTTGGCTGGAGATAAGAGCAATTTAAGGAACAGAAATAATTTCCTTATGATGTGTGGGTAGAGTAGAGAGGTAGTTTTGGAGACATAAAGGTGAGAGTAGGATTTTGAAAAATGTAATAGCAGCATTTATTTCAGTAGCACTGAAATGTCTTGTGTTGCCTGCGGTGCAGTTAGAAGACAGTTAAAAATACTTATTTCTAATCTTAGCATTTACACAGCTCAACCTTTTCAAGTTTATAGCACTGCTGAAGGCTTCGTTCCTGAGATCCTTATGGAGAGGTTTGGCTGTCCCATCCCTGGGAGTGCTCAGGGCCAGGTTGGATGGGGTTTGGAGCAGTGGGAGGTGTCCCTGCCCATGGCAGGGGGTGGAGCTGGATGAGCTTTAAGGTCCCTTCCCACCCAAACCATTCTGGGGTTCTGTGATGATGTTGGGCTGGAAGCAGAACTGTAGAGTCCGAGATGTAAAACATTCCTCAGGGAAAGGGGAAGCCTCAAACCAGGGCAGAAATGCCTCCTCCTGTGTTGTCACCAACTCCTTTCTCCCCTGGCGACACCAGTGGCTCTGTGTGTGCTGGGGGTGGCACGTGCTCAGCTTGAGTCTGTCTGAACTTGGCTGTTCTGGCTTTCTGGCACAGTTCAGTGGAGCAGCAGAGGAGAAGCTCAAACTGGCCACTGCCACGTTCTGCAGCAACCAGCCCTTTGCCCTCGAGGTCATCAAGTCCCGCCAGAAGAAGGACTCGCGTTTCCAGACCTTTGTGCAGGTGAGTTTTGTACAAGGGCTTGGGTTGCCTGAGGATGTGGCTGGGGGCCAGCACAGCCTAATGAATGCTTGGAGATAGTTCTGGTAATTAGTGACATCATGTCTAGCACTGTCTTTGCATCGGGATCGTTTCCAGTGCTGTATTTATCTCTGTAATGGTTCCTGGAGGGAGGAGCCTTTGGTTGTGGGGAACACAGAATGTCCTGGTGGAATGCAGGGAAGCACACGGTGTCCCAGGGAGGAGATGGCATCTCACTCGAGGTGGCTGATGCCCAAGCAGGAGGAGTTCTGTGGGGAAAAGTGCTCAGAGCAGTGCCATTTCCATGCTTGCCACGGGCAGAAGACAGATGATGTGCACCTGCTCTGCCTGCCAGGAAAGGGGCTTGGATACATGTGGCATTTGCAGGAGAGAACATTATCTTCATTACCACAGGCTGGGAAGAACTTGGGTAATACAAGGGGGGGATGATACTGAAAAATGTGCTGTGTTTTGCTCTGGTGTGAGAGCCTAAACTGATGTGCTCCTGCGTGGTGGTGACAGAGATTGAGTGGGGCTGGTCCCAGGGAGCAATGAGGGGAGGAGGGCAGTGCTGTGTGCTGAGCTGCTCCTCTGGTGGTTGCAGAGGGAGAGGGGCTGCCTTGTCTGGGTGATGGATCTTGGCATTTCTTGTCTTGTATCTAATTACTGGAAAGCCAAGTAATAGAGGTTTATGTGATGAATAGATGTTGTGCATTCAGGTAATTATGGCCCTGATAAAAATGACAAACGGGGCTCCTGTTCCACGCAGGATGCTGAGAGCAACCCGCTGTGCCGGCGGCTGCAGCTCAAGGATATCATCCCCACCGAGATGCAGAGGCTCACCAAGTACCCCCTCCTGCTGGACAACATTGCCAAGTACACAGGTAAAGCCTTGCACAGGGGGCTGTGCTTCTCCTCTGCAGCTTTTCTCAGGTCAGTGTGATTTCAAAGCATGTGTTGAATAACTGTTCAGTTTTATAGGTCACTGTCTCTTTTCATTGTGACCTCCCTGCTGCCTTCTACACATGCTGAAAAAATAATAGAGAAATCCTTTGTATACAAAAATTTTGTTCCCTCTCCCTGAAAAAAAAAAGAAAATTCCCTGTGAAATAAATGAATCTGTTGAATCTCTAAAGCACCACGGAACGTTCTCATGTTCTCACAGAGGGGATTTAGCACAACAGGTGAAAAAGTGATTAATAATATCACAAAAAGCCTTTCCAGGTTTAATATCTGATACCTTCTGCAGTGTAATTTCATTACTCATAAAAGATAGGCTGCATTTACAAGTTGACTCTAATCATAATTAGGAAAGCATGTGATAGTCCATTATCTTTGATGTACTGGTTTATGTGCCTGTAAGTAAATTCTCAGTGGGGCTTGCAGGAGTGAGAATTGATGAGTTCACCTGGGTCTGTTCTCTCTGCACCAAGTGGGGCCTTAGTAAAGATTTGAGATTTCTCAGAATACTGCTCAGGTTATTGTGGAGTGAACAATTGTCACAAGTCCCTCAAAAGGGAGGGGAACAAGCATTGTAATGTGTATGAAAATCTGCAGGTCAGAATGAATTACCTCCTGCCACAAATCTGGTTTTATCCCTTCACCTTTGCAAAGCAACTTTTGCTGATAGACTTTTCTGTGAATTTAACTCTTCTTTCTCAACTTTGAGCTCAGCAAACTGCCCTGGATTGCTGACTTTTCACACCTTTACTGGAAAACATTGTTACACTTTCTTTTTGTCTTGCAGAACTGCCTGAAGAGAAAGAGAAAGTCAAGAAAGCAGCAGATCACTGTCGTCAGATCCTTAACCACGTGAACCAGGCTGTCAAGGAGTCAGAGAACAGGCAGGTAAGGCTGTCAAGGAGTCAGAGAACAGGCAGGTAAGGCTGTCAAGGAGTCAGAGAACAAGCAGGTGGGAGGTGACAGGGGAGCACTGAGGGCTGGGGGGAGTAATAACCTGTTTAAGGCACCTGGAGTCTCTGCTGGTGACTTATCTTGTTCCTAAAGCTGTTTTGTGGCACGAGTGTTCCTGGGAGAGGGGGATCCCAGCATTTGGGAATGTGTGGAGGGATCCCTGAGGGTGTTCAGAGCTGCCCTCTGACACCAGTGAGTTTTGCTGATCAGAGGCACCATTTGTGTTGCATTTCTGCAGCATTTGGAGGATTATCAGCGGCGGCTCGACCTGTCCTACCTGAAGCAGTCAGAGGATCCCATGATGGATGAGTTCAGGGTGAGTGAAACACTAAACCCATCTCAGTGTAAATGGTGTTTGCATCCCTGTTGTCCAGTTTGTGCTTCTTTCTATGACAGTCTCTTAATGTACAATCAAATGGTCTTTGGAGGTAAATATTTCTGTATGGAAATGCAAACAGTCTCAGGAATGTGAGTTTTGCCTCCTTCCTCAAGATCTCTGTGGATGGAACAACCCAGTTCTGCACATAAAGATGTTGATGAAGCTCTGAACCAAGTCTTAATGGTCAAAACTCAAGCAGTGTATCCCTCAAGAGATATCTGATGGGTGATGGGTCTTGCTGTGGATTGTATCTCATGGGGTTGCACATTTTAGTGGTGCTGCTGGAACTGGGAAGGCCTCAGAGAGCCATGAGGTGTAGCAGAGCAAGTGGCTTTAAAAAAAGAGCTTTTACACAGTCTCATCTCTGTAAGAGATCCACAGGTACAGCCAAGTAATGTCTGAGCTCAGTGCTAAATCCACTGTGGCCCCTGTGGATTCTTGCAGTTGTGTTACTGGCTGGTTGCTTCCCCAAAGTCAGTGTGCACCCAGAAATCTTTTATGTGAAGACTTCTCTGTAAAACTGTGTCATGAATCCTTCCACAAATAAAAACCTGCAAGCATTCAGTCAGGAAATGAACAACTTACTGGCAGTTATGAAATCTTGCTGTCATTGATTGTAGACTCCGAGACTTGGAAGGGATGAATTGTGAAAATTGTCACTTCTGCCTGCAGATCTAAATGTCACCAGCACTGAAATGCCTGAAGAATCCATTGACATTAGAAATTCCGTCAGATCATTGGGATGATTTGTATATCATTTGTAGGCACACTTGACTTGCAAATCAAGTGCTGAAGCATTAACCAGTTGTAATACTAGAACTGCAGACTTCAGCCAGGAGCCTGGAAAAGCTCCTCCTAGGAAACAGGTGTCATCCTAATGCCTTAGGAGGGTGCCTTGGCAGGAAAGCCCTGCACCCTGTGACACTCAGCATCTGCTAAAGAGCAGTAACAAACATCTCTACAACATTTGGTTTACAATCATACTCTGCTCCTGCTCTTTTCCCAGACTGGTTTTAGCTGCTTATCTCCAAACTGGAGTCCCTCTGACATTCCTGTGTTTTATCATGACTTGCTTCCATGGCAATCTCATACTGCTACTTTTTTTCTTTCCCCTGGTGACAGAACTTGGATTTAACAAAGAGAAAAATGCTCCATGAAGGGCCTCTGACTTGGAAGGTTAATCGTGACAAAACCATTGGTGAGTCTGCCATCCCCTGCCTTCCCTGGGTCTGTGTATTTGCTGGGAGGAGAGAAGGAGGCAGCATTGCTGCAGCTCCCAATTAGTCTTCTTCCTGCCACCTCTAATAATGCCTGTGTGCTTCTCAGAGCTGATTAAATTATTCTTGTCAATTCTGAAATGTGCTGGAGTGTCATTAAGGCCATGCAGGGACACAGCAGTCAGTCATGAGATGATCCAGTTCCATCTGTAGCTTTCTGCTGTGGTTTTCATGAGGAAGATTTGCAAGCTCTGCCTGGAATGGCACAGCACTGGTTGTTGCCTCTGCATGAGTAATCAAAAATGCTGCCTTTTGCCTTCTGCAGGGGAGTGGTATGAAACTCTGAATCCTTAATTCATTCTGGGTTCTTTTGCACCCTGGGCAGATCTCTACACTCTGCTGCTGGAGGACATTCTGGTGCTGCTGCAGAAACAGGATGACAAACTGGTGCTGAAGTGCCACAGTAAGATCTTGGCCTCGACAGCTGACAGCAAACACACCTTCAGCCCCATCATCAAACTCAACACTGTTCTGGTTCGTCAGGTGGCAACAGGTCAGTGGGACCCACTGAGAAGGCAAAAGGAGAAGCCAAAAATAAAGATTAGCTCATTTGAGAACAGAAGTTTTCGTGTGGAGATCCAGAGTAGAACATAGAAAACTGCGTAGGTTTAATTCTTGGTTGTCCAACATTGTGCTTAGTATGGATGAGCTGTTTAACTGCTTTGCATCAGTAATAGGCATTGCTCGAGTTTTAAATAGACTTCTAAATTAAAGTACTCTGATTGTGCTAGAGGAAAGGTACTCTGGAAATTATTAAGAGGGAAAAGAGGAGAAATAAAGCTTTTCCAAAATGGCTCTTTACTTTGAGGACAAATTTCGTGGATAGGGCAAGGTCGATGTTTGTACAGAGGGTTCTCTCTTGGACTCTTCTTCCCTTGCTTTGGGCTGGGGTTATGGCTTGTATGAGGGCTTTCCAGACAGCTGTGAGGCACAGGGCAGCTGCTGAAATGCTTCCTTCTCTGTTGGTGCAGATAACAAAGCCTTCTTTGTCATCTCCATGTCCGAGAACGGCGCTCACATTTACGAGCTGGTGGCACAGACGGTCTCAGAAAAGAACGTGTAAGTCCCTGGGGCAGCTCCAGCTGCTGCTTGGTTTGTGGCACTCCAGAGGTCTTGTGCAGCTGTAGTGCCTGTGCAGGTGCCCCTCAGTTCTTCTCTAAGCTCAGCTGAAGACACAGCTCTGAGTTGGTCTCTCCCAACTCTGAGCAGCAGGAGGGGGTGTACACACCTGTTAGTGAGCAGTGTATTGTAGGGATCAAAAACCCCAAACCCCTCCATACCCTCAGTGCTTCTGTTGTGTGTCCTGCCTGACTCACTCCAGACCCTTTCTGACCTCAAAAATGTGGGGTTTTACCCTTGAAATTCTGGTTTTGTGTGACTGACTGCCAGATAAGTAACTGAAATAATCCTGCATCTCAGAGGTCTCTGCACACCTGGACATTGGCATCATGAGCACCCCAGTGCAGGGATTTGATCCCCTGGCTAAAAGATTCATTTCCTGTTTGGTAGAAATGCTTTTCTTCTGAAGGATAAGCAGGGCTAGACTTGCTTATGGGATACTTGGCAGCTTGTCATGTGTCACAGATGAAACTCTCCAGCAGCTTGTGAAATAATGTTTTTGTCTATATTTATATATAAAATAACGGGTTCCTCAGACAACTGCTAAGGTGCTGTCTGTCATTTCCTTCTGTTGAAAAGTGTCCTGGGGAGGTGAGTGTTCACTTATGATTGCAGGGTGTGTTACTGGGGAATTGAATGTAACAGAACCTTGACAGGTATTTCTGTTGATAAGAAAAGCAGTAATAGTATTAGCTGTGTTTAAGAGGTGTTCAATAGACAAGTGTTCATTTTGCTTTGCTGGTTGCATGTTTTTATGTCACATTTCTGCTGCAGGTGGCAGGACCTCATAGCTCAGATGGCAGGGACTGTGAAAATGGGCAGTGCCAGGAGAGTGATTCCATTACCACAGTCGGGCCCTGGAGAGTAAGTAAAAGCTGGAGGAGGAAGGGCTGGGTTTCTTTTTCCAGCACCTTTTCTGCTCAGATTGCCAGGCAGAGCAGGGGTTCTCCTGCAGAGACCCAGATCAGTGTGACTAAAGGAGTGTGTTGGTTGTTCCCTCCCTGCAGGGAGGAGCGTGAGGAAGAGGAGCAGCAGAAGCTCAAAGAGCAGCACGACCTTCCTGCCAGCAGCCTCCAAAGCCCAGGTAAAGCAGAGGCTCAGGGGATTTGCTCCATGCAGTGCAGATGTGCCAAGCATATTCCTCTTGGCTTGGGGATCTGCTGGTAGCTTTGATACTGTTCTGGAAAGGAACAATTTCTTTACAAGTCGTGTAGAGAAGTGGTACTGAACCTCTTGGGAATGTACCTCTTACTATTTCCATCTGTTTTATGAGTTGCTGGGAAAGAGTCTTTTTTAACCCTGGAAAGAATTGGCTCAAGAAGTGTGTTATGTGGTGTTTCCAGAGTTTTCTGTGTGAAGCAGAATTCTCTGCAATTTCTCATCATATTTGACACAGTTTTTTAACCTGAGTGTCTGTTTTCTGTTCACCAGATAAAGATCTGGGCCTTGAGTCTCCCTTGATATTGAACACTCAATCCTCTTCACCCATCATGTCTGAAAAGGCCAAGGTGGAAAGTCTGCTGGTGTCTGAAGGACAGTTTGAGAAGGTGCAGCAGGCAGAGCTGGCACTCCAGGACTCCTCTGCATGTTATGAACCCCCAGGCCCCAGTTCCCCCCCAGTGCCAGAGGGGCAGTGGGCACGGGATGCACTGAGGAACTGTGAGTATTGCTGGGCACTGCCCAGTGGGTGGGACTGGGAGGGCCAAAGTTGTTAGGTCAGCCATCAGTGATTTAAATTAAAATCAAAAGCCTGTTTCTATTAATTATCACTTCTGCCTGTGCTGTCTTTCACAGCAAAATGGATCTGACAGCCAGGAATTCTGAGTTCTGAATTCATACTCTGACCCTTCCTTTGCCTGGAGGCATCTCATTGTTTTTCCCCTGTATAAAATGGTGTTAATGAATTGTTCCTGTCCATGGAGTGCTCTGATGGATGACAGAATTGCAATGCAGAGCCCAGTGCAGTGCTGGACAGTGCCATTGCTAGTCAGCAGTTAATTTTTGGGACACCTGTGGCCTTCCCTCCACAGCACTGGAGCAGGACAGAAGAGGTTCCTCATGTTGCAGGATATGATTTTCCATTTTTTTTTTTTTGTAAAATCCTGCAAATGAGATTGGACATGTGTGAACTTGGCCAAGTCCAGGTTCTACCTTCCTGATGACTTGGGTATAATTAGATGAACACTTGTGTGTGTTGCAAAGTTTTCCTGCTGGTCAGATTATTCTGTGAAATGGTTTATAGAAGATTTTGAATGACTTCCTGTGTTCTCCAGTTTACCTCCTTTCTGAGGAACAGTGCAGGGCTCTGCAAGCTCCTTGCTCAGATCTAGCAGTGCAGTTCCTAAATATAACTTCCTAAGATTTGAATGAATTCATTAATCCGTATATCTCTTCTTGGCAACTCTGAAAGGGGCACCAAGTCCCTCTGTTGTGCTTGGAGGGAAGAGTCTGTATTGCTGCTCTGTGGGCTCTTTGCTGCTCCCAAAATGCAGAGCACTCATATCCTTGGCCCCAACTCCCTCTTCCATCCATCTATACAGGTAATGACAGTTCTCTGCAATCTCAGAGTTATCTTGGGTCTTTTAATCCATTTATTACTATTACAGGATTCAACATCCCTTCTTAATTCTGAATATTGTGCAAATGTTCTTGGTATTTGTTTTCAGAGACCAGTGCTAAGATAATCTTAGTGTGGGCTGTGCAAGGACAGTATGAGTGGCCTGTTGAGAAGGAACCAGCAGCTCTCCAGCAGCAGCAGTGGGTCACTCATTCTCCTTTGCAGGGCATGGCAGCTTTCTGGGGGGTTACAGGAGCACTGCATGGTGAGGATGAACCTGGTGCACTCCTGACAGCATCACATTTCTGTTTTGAGCAATATGTCCTTGTTATGAAGCGTTTCATTGGGATAATTTGAGAACTAAAGGAATGTGGGTTGAAGTTCAAACAAGCATAAATTTGCATGAATTTTAGAGAAAACGCTTCTTCAATTTTTTTTTCCTGATCTCTCTTTTCAAACTCGAGTAGAATATTCTCGTTTGCTCCTTGCCCAGGTGGAATCCCCTGTCAGAGCCACAGCTGTTGGTTCCTTTGCAGGGCAAACCCAGGCACTCCAGCTAATTCCAGTAGACAGTTCCTTTGTTTTCCTCTAAGAAGATGGAACTTGCACTGACAGGTTTGCTCTCACTTCTAAGGTGAAATGTGGAGTAAGACTTGAGCCCTGCATACATTTATTTTTATCCCTGTTTTTCCTACCAAGAGCAGTGAGAGGAGATGCACCTTTGGGAAGGGGTGACCTTTCTGCCTGGTTGGTCCCTGTGAAGCCCTGACTGGGTTGTGTCTCCTTGCAGTGGACCTGCTGAGGCAGCTGCTGGCACAGCAGCTGGGCCTGGCCGAGAAGGGGCACCTGGAGGGGTGGCAGCGCCTGCCCAGGGTCAGGACTGTGTCCCAGGAAGCACAGACAGCGAGTGGGAGCGAGCCTGGGCTCCAGCCCTCGGACAACCACCAGTGCCAGCCTGGACCGGAGCCAGCTGTGCCCAGAACTGAGGAGCCCCCAGCTGGGTACGGCCCCCGGACTGCAGCGGAGGCCCCGGCGCCAGGGGATGCCGTGGGGCTGCTGGGCAGGGAGCCCAGGCCCGGGGGCACCCTGGCAGAGGACCCTGGGAGCGAGCCCCTGGAGCTGTGCCCCCCGGAGCTGGAGGGGCTGGGCACCGAGGAGGGCACCGAGCACTTCTTCGACGCGCGGGAGGCTCACAGCGACGAGAACCCGTCGGAGAGTGACCTGCTGGAGAGGAGGGAGGAGGAGGACGTGCACATTCGGATCTCAGGTGAGAGTCCTGCCCTCCCCTCACCCCCCCAGGGGCAGGACTGGGGCCTTGTGCCCTGCCCGCCTGGTACAGGGCAGGTGAAGTGAGCCCTGACAAGGGCTGTGCAAATGCACCTCGTTAATTCTGTATTACTGGCAGGAGGGGCTGTGGGTTCCCCCGCTGGGACACGCTCATTGCAGAGGCACCAGGCACGGGCCAAGCCTGTGATTGCAGGTTCCCTGCACCACTTTGTCTCTCAGCTGGCTGTTGGGACTGTAAGGAAAAGGTTTTCCTTGAAGGCAAAGCCCTATTTTAAGCCCCCATGACTCATGATGCCATTTTGTGTTGGCTTGTCCTGGTTGAGCTTCAGAAAAGAGAAGAATTCAGCTTTGCACTGTCAGTCTCCTGTGACCTGACCCCATCTGAAGCTCTTAAAAACTTACTAATTTTGTTATTTCTGTTATTGCTGCATATGGTATATTGGACAGCTTCCTGAGCACACCCAACTCACTGTGGAACCTGATGTGTATCTCATGAGTGTATTGCAGTAGAAGTAGCTACAATTAGGTAGATTGAAGACTAATAGTGATGTAGAAATTCCTTACCCCAAAACATGCTTTTATTTAAAAATTGGATTATATCCATGTGAATAAGCCAATTTGTGACTGCCCAAACGCTGCCTTCCAGCTACAGATTGCAAATAATTTTTCTTGCTGAGACATTTTAAATTATTAAAACTGAGCCAACAACTTCAAGCATCTAATTTATTTGTCACCTCTTACACTGTTTACTTTTTTAACTGTACAGGGCCATCAGAATTAGACTGATCTGTGTTTAGTCAGTTCTGACTCCACGTGCTGGCTTTGCTGTGGAGAAGTTATTTGATAGAATCCTCCTGGTGCAGGTGGTGAAAACATTTCTACCTTTAATTGCTTTCTCTTTTAACATATACAAGTTCAATTTTAAAGGTAACTCATCTAAAAGCATCCTCAGTACCATAAGTGAAGGTTAGAAATGCAGAAGTTGGGTTTGTCAGCTACCATTGGTGTCAGTGCAGGATTTCCAGTAATTTTAATAGAAACAGGGATTTTGGAAGAACAGGAGGGTGGGTGACTGGCCATTAGAATATCCTGAGCTGGAATAGATCCACAAGGATCATCTGAGTCCAACTCCTGTGCCCCTTAGAGATTTTGGAAGAACAGGAGGGTGGGTGACTGGGTCATAGGATAGCCTGAGTTGGAATGAATCCATAGGAATCACTCTGAGCCCAGCTCTTGTCCATCTAATCATACAGTTTTTAATCTACAGACCAAAAACCAGTATAATAGAAAACCAGGAGGGTGGGTGATCAATTCATAGAATATCCTGAGGTGGAAGGGACCCACAAGGATCATCTGAGTCCAACTCTTGTCCATCTAATCGTATAGTTCTTAATCTACAGGCCAAAACCCAGTATAATAGAAACACAGATTTTAGAAAAACAGAAGGGTAAGTGATTAATTCATAGAATATCCTGAGTGGGAATAGACCCAGAGGGATCATCCTGAGTCCAACTCCTGTCCATCTAATCATATAGTTCATAATCTACAGGCCAAAACCCAGTGTAATAGAAATGGAAAAACAGGAGGGTGGGTGATCAATTCATAGAATATCCTGAGTGGGAATAGACCCACAGGGATCATCTGAGTCCAACTCCTGTCCATCTAATCATACAGTTCTTAATCTACAGTGCAAAACTCATCCCCAGTCTCTGCACCAGTTCAGAACCAAACTGGTGTGGTTTGACACGAGCCCTGCTCGGGGCACTTCTCACAGGAGCTCTTTCTCAGGCCCTTTTCCACCATCCAGGAGTTGGGTCTGTCCCCATTGCCACTCCCGGAGTGCCCAGCCCTGGGTGGCAGAGCTGGGGGTGAAGAGCTGCTCTCTCCACAGGAAATTACTTGATCCTCGATGGCTATGGCACAGTGCAGGAGAGCTCCACAGACGAGGAGGTGTCGGCGCTGGTGCTGCAGTGCCCGGGCAGTGCCCACGCCCCGCTGGACTCCGCTCGGCAGCGCCCGCCGTGCCCCCGGCACGGGGGTGGCTCCCCCTGCCCCGAGGAGGTGCTGGCCCCGAGCTGGGCAGGGCTGGCAGAGCCCTGCTCCCTCCTGCCAGGCCGTGCCCTGCCCCTGGACGTGCGTGTGCAGCTCATGCAGTACATCCAGAACATCGAGGATGCCCTTGAAAAGCTAAAGGTGGGTTGTGTCCTGCTCACCCCGTCAGGGCTCTCACACCCCTCAGGGTTTGCTGTGCAGAAGAGCTGGAGGATGATTCTGAGGGGGAGGAGAAGCAGCCATGCTTGTACTTCTCTCTGGCTCTTCCTTCTGCTTCGAAAGCTTCCAGAAATTTGGGGCTGTTTGGCTTGCATCCAGTTGTGGATCACGAGAGGCAAATCCTTCTGCTGGAGATGGTGGGCACCTATTGGTTTGGATCTGGAGAGATTCCTGAGGGGTAGGACAAGTCTGCAGCAGTGCAGTTTTGAAGGGGCCACTCACCTAAGGAATATGAATTCCTGGTATAAAATGACTTACCAAATCTGTTGCTGCTGCTGCCAGTGTGGAATGAAGATGCTGAGTTGCAGCAGACCAGTAACAATGTTTTCAGGCTGACTACATTCAAAATTACTTCTTTTTCTAAGTGATGGGGACTCTCTACAAGATAGTCATTGCTGCAGAAGGCTTATATTGATGAATGAAATGTTCAGTAGCCAATTTAACTGAAATCTGAATCAAAAAATAGAATATTGCATGTCAGTGGAAGGTCAGGTGAAGGTGCTGATAAAGGAGTTGGGAGCCATTGTGGGTCATTGCAGCAGGGGTGGCTGCAGTCCACTCAGTGTAGTGAAACTTCTCTTTGAAGCCCTCTGGGCCCATAAAGAGCCACCTGAGCTTTGGGCTTGGTTTGTTTTGCAGGAGGTGGAGGAGGACTACACCATTCTCCGCCGCCAAGGGCTGGCTGGCTCAGCCTCCACAGGAGAGCACTCAGGTAGGAACCAGCCTGGCTGCACCTGGGAGCATGTTCCACCTTGGCTTCAACCACTAACCAAAGAACACAAAGTCAATTATTCAAGTTCCTCACATGCACAAAAAAAGGTTTCACCCCCTTGAGCAGCTCTCACAGAGCTGAGCCCGTGCTGATTCCAGGAAAGGTCAGTTGAATCCACTGAGACTCAGATGTGCTGAGGAGCTTGTTCATCCTCTGGAAAGGTTGTTTTCAAGCTGTCTCATCCCACCTCCCAGAGACCTTCATCTCAGGATGTGCAGCTTCTCTTTCAAGGAAGGTCAGATTGATGTGAAGTCCCAAAGAGAGATTTCTGAACGTGTGAAATGATTAGTTTGGCTCTTGTTCCTCTGGGATGTCTCTGCTGCTGTGTAGTGGGTCCCTGTAAATTGGCCTTAGGCATCCTACAGGTGTAATTGCTGGAATTACTAACAAGGGGGTTAAGGTTAAATGGGTGTGATGTCTCTCAGGTCACAGTTCTCGCCTGTGGGAGTGTTCAGAGGTGTCAGACACTCATCTCTCATTGCACTCCCCTCTCTCACCACCTCTTTTTTTTTCTTTCTCTTCTTCTCTCCTTCAGACAAAAGCTAGTCATGTTTCCAGGAGTGGCTGAAGATGGGATGAAGAGTACAGGACACAGCACCTGCTGTCCTCCTTGTGGACTCTGACACAAGAGGGTTTGGACCATCCAAACACAAACCAGACTTTGGCAAAGTGGGCACGGGGTGCTTTTCCTGTGGGGCATCTGCACTATCTTGTCAGTGAGGGAGTCTGTTCTATTCTGCTCCTCTCCTTGCTACCAGAAATTCATTTTTCAGAACAGAAAAAAACCAAACCAAATGTACAGAGCTTTGGGTGTAGGATATAAAAATGTATTTAGACATTTAAAAAAAATTCAATGTATTTATTTGACTTCATTCCGTGTATCAAAAGCACATTTTAATTTTTTAATCTGCCTTTTTTTTGTTCTATTCTAATTGGGTAGTGCCAGTTCTAGCCCTCTGCATGTGGTCCATCCTGCTGCCACTGCTCCTGCCCCAGGGCAGGTGAGGGGCCAGGCTGCACCTGTGTGCAGGTGTGTCTTTACTTCACTGGACTGGACTCTGCACTCCCTCTGGCACTCAGACTGCCATGCCAAGAGCTACTTATGAAGGTGTGAGGATGACTTGTGGCTGGACCTGTCTGTATCCAACAACCTGCATGGGCATTGCTCCTGTCCCCTCGTGTGTAACAGGAATTCCCATGCACTAAAACTCCAGGCACTTGAGAAGGGCAAGTTTTCCTCTCCCCTTTCCCATTCCTGTGGTGACATGTGAGATCAGACTGGGAGAGGAGAAAGAAAGAAAGAAAGGGTTATTTTTTTTTTTCTTGACTTTGTTGGCTTTGATCATTGTCTCCTTTGTAAAGTGATAAAAATACTTGGACCTGCAGCACTTTTGTAACTCTTCTCTGGATCAAAAAAAAAAAGGCAAAAAATGCAAACCCAGAAGTGTTTCAAAGATGTGGGGCAGCTCTGCCCCTGATTCACTACTGAATGAATAAGGGCTGCCATTGGAGTTAGCCACAGGTACTGCTGATCATAGGGCCAGTAAGTTTTAGTACCTGAAAATATGTCTTGCTGAGGGCTTGGGGTGGGCTCTGGGGTCTTTTTGGGGTGGGGTTGGTTTGAGTTTTGTTTGTTTTCTTTTTTGAACTAATTTGTGCCAATGTGTTCTCACTGAAACGGAGATTTGCAAATCAAAGAAGGCTGAAGCAGCTCTCTAGTGCTTCCTTAGGCCTGCTGGAATGGGGTTTGCTGGTGGAATTCCTTCCAGTCTGGGAACAGGATGGTGGAAAGGCTGCCCCAGAGCTGGCACTGGACAGCCCCAGTCCTGCCTGGCACAGGGTGGGTCAAGCTGGCCCTGATACAGACACCATGAGTGGGGCTGTTGGTGGAAGGTGTGCACAGAAGTCTCTTTTGCACCCTCCTTCCAAGTTTTAAACTGTTGAAGGAACCCAAACTGAGCACAAGCCAAGCCTGTACATCCCACTGACAGGCAGAGCATCGTTTGCATCCTGAAGTGCTGAGACTCTGCCTTTGGTCAGGGACAAGATCCCACTCCTGGCTCCTCTAAACCAAACCTTTCCTCTTGAGCTGCTGGCAAGAAAACAGATCTGTCCTTTGCCTGTAAGAAAAGCATCAGCTCTTGCTCTTCCCACAGAAACATGGAAGGGATGGATGAGTTCAGGGAATGATGGGCAGAGGCAGCAGAGATGATTCTGGGCCCAGTGTGAAAGTGTAGGGAGTAGGTAGGAATTTCTCTTGTTTTAAGAGCCAGTTGCACAAGGCATCACTACACTGCCAGCACAAGCCAAAGTGTTCCCTTCCAGGCTGGCAGGAGCCTCCTCTCCCTTGGGATGTGCCCTGGCCTGGTCTGGTGCTCCTGTGGGAGATTTACTGTCAGTATTAGCCCAGCACTTCCCTCCTCACCTCATCCAAACTTCCCCTGAGAATCCCCCAAACCAGAACACTGCCATGGATCCTGCCAGAAGGAGGACTGGGCTATGGCCAGGCTTGGTGTTTAAGGCCTGTTTCCCCCTAGTTCCCCTCCACGATTCTTGCCTGGGTCTCCACACTGGAAACAGGAGGAGGTTTTGTGACCTTAGTGGTGTAAAAGCGTTCCAGAATCTCCCATGGTTGTTTGAAGGTTATCCCTGAACTCTGGAATAGAGAGAGCTTAGTCTGGCTTTAAAAGAATATCCAGTAAAGGTGGGACCTGTGAAGGCCTGGCTGCTGCATCCCCAATCCCTGTGACTGAAGGCAGCAGCCTTGGTTGTCTGGTGTTCTCCAGGCAGCACGAATGTCGAGGTTCATGGTGGTCCAGGATTCCACCAGGGCTTTGTTTCAGCAGTGCAAGAGCTGGGAATGCAGAGCATCTGTGTGGCCTCACCATCACACCCCTGCCTGGGAGCTGCTGCAGAATCTGTGACACAGGGGCAGGGCAGGGGCAGTTCTGTCCCTGTCCCATCTCCAGGTGCACAGGGACAGGGCAGGGGCAGTTCTGTCCCTGTCCCATCTCCAGGTGCACAGGGGGAGCCCCACACAGGGGCAGGGCAGGGGCAGTTCTGTCCCTGTCCCCTCTCCAGGTGCACAGGGGGAGCCCCGCACAGGGGCAGGGCAGGGGCAGTTCTGTCCCTGTCCCATCTCCAGGTGCACAGGGGCAGAGCAGGGGCAGTTCTGTCCCTGTCCCATCTCCAGGTGCACAGGGGCAGGGCAGGGGCAGTTCTGTCCCTGTCCCATCTCCAGTTGCACAGGGGGAGCCCCACACAGGGGCAGGGCAGGGGCAGTTCTGTCCCTGTCCCATCTCCAGTTGCACAGGGGGAGCCCCACACAGGGGCAGGGCAGGGGCAGTTCTGTCCCTGTCCCATCTCCAGTTGCACAGGGGGAGCCCCACACAGGGGCAGGACAGGGGCAGTTCTGTCCCTGTCCCATCTCCAGTTGCACAGGGGGAGCCCCACACAGGGGCAGGGCAGGGGCAGTTCTGTCCCTGTCCCATCTCCAGGTGCACAGGGGCAGGGCAGGGGCAGTTCTGTCCCTGTCCCATCTCCAGGTGCACAGGGGGAGCCCCACACTCGGTGCCTTTGTCCCAGCTGGCATGGGCAGTCCCAGAGCAGGAGGTTCCAGAGCTTCAAGGCATGTTGGAGAAGCCCAACTCATTGGAACAGGGTTTGGGTGACATCAGTGACACTCTGTGTCCTCTGTGGTTGGGTCCTGTTTCAGCTGGGCCTCATCCCCACCAACAGGGCATTCCTCGTGTGGGAAGGTGATGGTGTGGTTGGGGATCCCTCATTTCCTGGGAGCAGCCCCCTGGAATGCCAGGGAGTTCCTTCTCCTCTCTGTGCCCCAGACCTCAGGCCGTGCCCACTGCATGGAAGGAGCTGCAGCTCAAGTGCACTATTCAGGATTCTCATGGTTCTTTCCTTCTCAAAGCCATAAGATTTCCTTCTGTAAATTCCAGTTTTCAGTATAAGGAAGTGTTTTGGTTTGCCCCGGTTGGTGATGGATTGTACATTCCCTTCTCCAAACTGGATGGTAAAGCAGGACACTGTTCTCTGGGATTTCTGCCCCAGTCTCTCCTCCCAAACAGTTGAGGGGTTTTTTCCCTTCCCCAGATAGAAGAATAAGAAGGTTTCTTACTTTGGAAACAAATTTGTGGTGTAGCAACCATCTTCTGAGAGGTCATTTTTCTTCTGCTGTTACGTAGTTCATGGACAAGCAAAAAGGTCAGATGGATTCTTTGGAATGGGAATTTCCTTCTCTGTAGAAGAGCAAATTCTAGGCTGGTGTTGGATGATTTTGGTTTCCTGAACATGCCTTGTCTGGAGGGAGGGGAGATTCCCTCAGCACCATCCCACAGGTGGGATCAGCCAGGAGGAGGAGGAGGAGGAGGAGGAATGCAAACCTCTGGAGTGAGGAAGTCTGGCTGGTTTGGCTCAGCCTTCCCCCAGCACTCAGCTCTTCCAGGGCTTCCATAAAACCTGGATGTTCCCATTCCCAGGTCCCGTCCCTGCTGTTGGGCTGATGCTTCAGCAGGTGAGCCTTGGTTGGAATCTCCTGTATCTGGTGTGGTTTGTCCCTGTGTTCCCCCAAGAAAAGCCTCAGGTCCTGCCCCTCCCCGAGGTGCCAATGACAAGCAGCTGTTCTGCAAAAGGGATTCTGCAGCCCAAACACTGCTGTTGGATTTGCAGCTCAGTCTTGTGGAGCTCTCTTCATACTAGAGTATTTTTATTTTCTTTGTACAACATACAATCATGTACTCTTAACAGAGATTTACTTTAAAGAGAAGAAAAAGAAATCTGGAAGTATTCTTTAAAAAAAAATACACAAAAATCTTTATTAATAATCCTGTATTTTTACTGATCATGTTTGAATGTCTAAAAAGACTTTATTGTTCTAATTATCCAGATGTATGTTTGTAAAATAGCTCTTTTATGACTTAGCTGATCAGGTTGTATGTTTCTGGAATTAAATATTGGTCACTTAAAAAAAAATCTGTTTTCAGGATCTGGGAAATAGAAAATTTAAGCGTTTCAAATATCATTAAATAAGCTTAAAGGAAATGTATTTTGTCTGGTGGATTTTTGGGGGGTTGTTTGGCTCTAATTACCTGGAGAGTTTGGCAGCACAAACTGTTTGGTTCTTGCCACACACAATCCTTGCACAGGGAAGAAGGTCCCTGTGTCATCCCCTTAGTGTTGGGTTAGCCCCAAACACCAACTCCAAGAAAAGAAATAAATTTGCCTCTTTATCCAAAACTCCAAGAGAACAATCAATTGCTCCAAGCTGAGGGTGATGCTGCAGGACCCTCCCAGGAGGGGTGGATGCCCTGGGGGTCTCCTGCACTCCTGGGGCTCTTCTGGTTGATGCTGCACTTGCTAAATGGGACTTGGAGATGGAATTTTGCCCTTCCCAGGGAATTTCTGCTGGGTGCAGGGTGGGTTTGCTTGGCTGACGTTTCCCTCTTGCTCCCTGACAGCAATTTAATGAACACTTTGCAGAGCTGTCACTGAGAGGCTTTGGCTCATCTGATCCTGCTGGACAGTTAAATCTGAGCTGGGAGTTTTGCTTGCAATTTTAAGGCAGTTTGGTGTTATTTTCCTGCTCTTGGGGTTGCTTTCAAGTTTCCACCACTGTCATTTTAAATCCAACCATAACCAATTCAATGAAATTACTGATTTTATTAATTTATAAGCTTACTGTTATTTTTAAAACTGAATTTGTTTTGATGGTTGGGCACTGTTGGTGTAACCCTTCAACATGATGCTACTCCTTAACAGCTCTCAAATATTTATATTTAAGTCTTGCTGGAGTAATTTTCCCCCTGAAATGAGGAATTCTCAGCAAGTGTTTGCTGTTTAGAGGCTGCAGCTTCCTGTCATGTTAACCAGAGTCTGCTGGGCTTAAATTATGGTTTGCTTGTGTTTTGTGAAGTGATTCATCTTCCTTACACATGTCTGGATTGCTCTGGTTTCCCAAATTCAGGGTTTCTGGGTGATGAACTCCATCCCTGCCTGCTCTGGGGCCGTGGCACAGGAGTTGGGTGGCACCACTTGGCCTCTCACTGGAGGCTTTTGCATTTCCAATTTTTGCTGGATATTTTCCCCTCCACTGGGATCAAACAGAAAGTTAAAAGAGAAGTGAAATTAAAACTCACTGTTGAGGGAACTTGCAAATTTTTTAATAGGGACCAACATCTGTGCTGTGAGTTTGAGCCAAGGGCTGTGTTTTGCTGAGTTATCTGCAGAGCAGCTTCACCTGAATCCCTGTCATTTGGGACACTCCTGGTTTAGCTCCTGACTTCCCTGGCAAGTGATGCAGACACAGCTCAGAGGGCTGGCAAAAATAAATTAAGAACAACAGCAAAATAGAGAACAAACAAAATCAAGTATATTTCTGAAAATTTAGAGGTTTTTTCCTTCCCCTTCTGCAGTATGCACATGAAGCTCCTTGAGAGATTACTTTATTACTTTATTATAATTGGTAATCTGAGCTCTATTACACTTTCCTAATGATGCTCTTCGTGTTTTGCCTGTTTAAATGTTATTTTATCTATTCCCTTTACTGTGTTGCTGTAAATAAATGATGCAAAAGGAACAGCTCAGAAAAATCTGAGCTTTGTGTCTTCTGCAGCCTCTGCCCTCAAATCCCAGCTGGGGGTGGGAGGGAGCAGAGCTGCATTTTGGGCTGTTCCACATCCCCCCTGGTGGGATCAATCTCTGCTGCTGCTGCTGCTGCCACAGACAGGGAGAGGCACCAGAGGGCTGAGGGAGGCTCAGCATTGCAGGGGGGTTTGTGCCACTTTGGGCTTATGGCATTTAGAGTATTGTGGACATGCATTTTGTTCCAGGAAACATCCTGTCAGCAAGGATGGCCCAGAAATATCTGTGTTTTCCCCTTTGTTTTCATCAATTAGCCCATGGATTGTAGGTTGGTGTTGTTCTTTCACAGTATTTATGAGGGTTGGTGTAAGATGGAAGTTGTCCAGTCCTGGCATGTGTTCTTTGCCAGTTGGTCTGATTATTGTGGGGGCAAATTTATCACCAGAGAGATGGACCCAGGCAGGGCACAGCACCCACAAACTGGGAACTTGGAAGTGTTTCCTCCAAGTGTGATCCAAAACTCAGATGGCAAAGAGATGAGCATGGGAATGATAACAGAGCATATGTCTGTGTTAAGATGTTGGCTTAACAAACCTTCCAAACTTCTTAGACACCTGTTGTTTGAGGAGGAGGATTGGGGAGGTGCTGCAGGGGAGGCTGAGGCAGCCAAAGCTTTGGTGCCACTTGCAGCTCTGCCCTGGGAGGTTTGGGGCAGCTCTGCCCACACAGAGGGAGCTTTGGTGCCATTGCAGCTGTGCCCTGAGAGGGCTGGGGCAGCTCTGCCCACACAGAGGGAGCTTTGGTGCCATTGCAGCTGTGCCCTGGGAAGGTTGGGGCAGCTCTGCCCACACAGAGGGAGCTTTGGTGCCATTGCAGCTGTGCCTGGCAGGGCTGGGGCAGCTCTGCCCACACAGAGGGAGCTTTGGTGCCATTGCAGCTGTGCCCTGGGAAGGTTGGGGCAGCTCTGCCCACACTGAGGGAGCTTTGGTGCCACTTGCAGCTGTGCCCTGGGAAGGTTGGGGCAGCTCTGCCCACACAGGGAACTTTGGTGCCATTGCAGCTCTGCCCTGGGAAGGCTGGGGCAGCTCTGCCCTGGGAGGTTTGGGGCAGCTCTGCCCACACAGAGGGAGCTTTGGTGCCACTGCAGCTGTGCCTTGGGAAGGTTGGGGCAGCTCTGCCCACACAGAGGGAGCTTTGGTGCCATTGCAGCTCTGTCCTGGGAAGGTTGGGGCAGCTCTGACCACACAGGGAGCTTTGGTGCCATTGCAGCTCTGCCCTGAGAGGGCTGGGGCAGCTCTGCCCACACAGAGGGAGCTTTGGTGCCACTTGTAGCTCTGCCCACACAGAGGAGCAGCCAAGGGGGCACTCTGGGGGGTTCAGGACCTTCTGCAGGGCTGCCCAGCTTGGCCTCCAGCCCCGTGAACTGACCTGGGCACTGCTGGGGAAACTCCTGGCAGAAGGAAAGGAGCAATGAGAGCAAATGGCCTGGAGTTGTTCAGTGGGAGGTTTAGGTTGGGTATTAGACGAAACTCCTCCTCAGGAGGCTTGTCAAGCACTGGAATGGGCTGCCCAAGGCAGTGCTGGAGTCACCAGCCCTGGAATTGTCAAAAATGTGTGGATGTGGCCCTTGAGCACAAGGTTTAGTGCTGAGCATGGGGGTGGTGCTGCCTGATGGTTGCACTTGATGCTCTTAAAGTGCTTTTCCAACCTTCACAATCCTTTGATTCCAAGTGTGTTCCTTGCTTTGAGGTGACTGCACATCCCTCCTGCACTTCCCCACATCCCAAACTAAATCCAGCAGGGCTTCCTGCAGTCCAGAAGCTGAATTTTCCCTTTCTTCCTCCCAGATGGCAGTTTCCAGCTGCAGATCATCACTTGGGCTTTTGGCAGAGTGAAAGGCCCAAAGTATCTGCTGCTTTCCTGCCTCAGTTTGTTTGTTTCCAGATGTCTGAGGCTCACTCAGCATGAAGTATTTTCCCTGATCAATATTTTAACCTTCTTGTTGATATTTGCTCAGTGCTGCTGAATAAACTGCACCAAGTGCAGCTCCATGGATGGGAGAGTAAATCTACATTTCTATCAGCTCTCTGGAGGTTTTGCAATAATTCATATTATCTGAGGTTATTGTTATACTGGGATATTAATGAGCACATCTTCCTTCCTTCTGCCTCTTGAAGCTTCAATTCAGATCCCACTTCTGGTGCTAAAACAAAATCTCAGCTCTGAGTTAGAATGGAAAGGAGAGGGCTTTGTGTTCTGCTTTTGTCAGCTGGCTTGGAAAGAACCTTTCTCTGTAGTTTCATAAAGATGTGTGTGATGTAACTCCATCTGGTTCCCTCTGACCTTTGTGGTGAGGAGGAGATTGAACCCTTCTCTGGGGGTCTTCATGGCATTTTGAAATCTTGCTGGAGGTTCCTACTCCTTCTCCTTTCAAATTGAAGTTTAATGAGCAGTGAGCAGGGTTGTCTTCCCTTTCCTCTGGCAGTTCTGGTGTTTGCTCTTCCCCACAAGAACTTGGTGGTAGAACTGCCTGTTCCATGTTCTCCTGTGCTTGCCCTTAGCCCAGTATTTCACCTCCAAAAACTGACTTTTCTTGCTTGTTTGTTTTCAGGTAACTCCTGTCCTGGAAGGAGCAGACTCACAGTGTTTCCAAGCCCCTCTGGCCCATTCATCACCATCATTTTGGTGTGTGCAGGAGTCAAATAGCCTCAATTGCAGCTTCTATTGAACTCATCTTTTCTCCTCTGCAATTTCTTTATTCTGCCATAATAAAGCTGCCCCTGTCAGTGCTGAGCTGGGGCTCATCTGTCTCTCTCTGCACACAGGGACGTGTTTCTGGGCTGGAGCTGCAGAGGGAAAATGTCTCTGGGAGGTTGGACTGTGTCAGTCCAGCTTGGAAACCAAAGGAAGTCTCCAGAAAGCTCTTCCCTTCTGGTGGTGCAGGTGGCAGGGGCAGCCCCTCTGAGTGTGGGTGTCCCAGGTGAGCCAGGAGAGCTCCCCGAGCTCAGCCAGGAACAGCAAAGGAGCAGGAAATGCTCCACTCTTGGCTTCTCCTCCCCCTCCTCTTGACACACGTTGGTGCCAGGGTGGCTGCCCTGCCCCAGCTCTTCTCCAGCTCTCTGGGCTTGGAATTGGCTTAAAAGACTTGGACTCTCAGCAGATCCAAATCCTCCTGTCCAGGTGACTGTGCTGGTGCACAACATCTTGGACCTGCTTTCCTTTCTTAACAATCCATGGAATTATTGTGGGTGGAAAATGCACTGTGGGAAGAGTCAGAGCTCAACCCAAAGGACATTTTGTGCTTGGAGACAGGTTGGGGCAGGGCCTGGCCAGGGTTTCTGCAGAGATAAAAGGTGGCTCTGCATCTCTGGTTGTCTTTGCCTGAAGAATGAAGGGGGATTTCAGGGCAGATGAATTTGCCCCAGAGAGAGTCACAGGCAGAGTGGAGGTTCCAGGGCTGGAGCTCCCTGAACCCAGGGCAAAGATGGGAGGTCTCCTCCTGAGTTCTTGGACCAACCTGCTCATGAGATCTGAAGTCATTTCATTCTTCATTCCTTCTCCCTTGTACTCACCTCGAAGTCTCTTCATCTTTCACATTTCAAAGAGAGGTTGGGTTTGTGGGGTTGGTGGATTGATTTGGTTTTCTTTTTTTGCCTTTTCCTTTGGGGTGTGAATGGAATGCACAGAGGAGAAAAGATCCTTTGATGGCAGTAATTACAAGGAAGAGAACACAAAAAACTCCAAGGAAAACTGGGATGCAAGTGAGATAAACTGCAGATGATGAGTCCAGTCTGCATTATTGTCTGAGGGGATGGATCTCCCTGGGAAAGCTCCAGGCTGTGGCCAGGGGAGGTCTGGGTTCAGCTCTGAGATATGCTCCCTGAGTGGGACCTTCCTGAACCCCTGGCACTGCTCCAGCCCCTGTTCTCCATCTCTCCAATGGCCAAATGCTCTCTGGAGCCTGTTCAGGTGCTCTGCTCACCCAGGACTCTCACTCAGGGGGGTGTGATCCATCTCCTTGGAGGCTCCAACCACGTGTGTGCTCAGGAGATGGAATGGGAGTTACAGGCAGGGCTGGGGTGGAGCTGCCTCTTGGTGGGACCACGAGGATCCTCCCAAGTTCTGCATCAGGATGGCAGATGTCACTTCTGACTTGGGCTCGTTTAAATTCACACACATTTTCTTTTGCATGGAAAGGAAGGCAAACAAACTGTTCCACAAAATGTTCCTTATTTATCTAACTCATCCTACTAACTTCTTTGAGCTATCTAAATATATATATATAATTAGATGGGCTTTTTTATGTAACTACCACAGGATACTTACTCCTCTAACCACTTCCTTCAAAGCTGTTCTTATCTATAAAATTATCTAATTTGGACATGTTCTATTACCAATAGAAACTTGTGTGAACCTTGAGGGAAAAGCCTGGCACACACATAATAGATTTATTTTTTGTATTTCAGAAAAAAAGAGAAATCTTTCCTTTTGCAGCATCTTTTCTCCCCAGAAATCTCCCAGTACTTGGTGCATTTCACTGCCTCCTTTTACAGTGGGACTGTTATTTACTGTTCTGCTGAAATGCAGCCACCTCTGAAGAGAAATGTGGCAGTTGTTTCAATGATTCACAGCTCAACTTCACGTCAGTTTGAGATCAGAGCCCCTCTTAGTGCAACTGAGAGGGAGAAGATGATTGAATTGCTCAGATATCTACCCTGCCATGAGGTGAGCAGTGGAATTCTGGTGGGGGCCATTTCCCCCAGCTGTTTGCAAGGGAGGTGCTGGGTTATCCCATGGACCAGACAGTCTCTTGGTTGTGGAAATTGGGGCAGACTCATCCACGTGCATCACCCCAGGCTTTCCTACCCCTGCCTGGGCTCAGCTGTCAAAGCTGCTGCTGGGGGGATGTGGTTGGGGCTGGACTGAGACCCCAAAGTGTGTGTGGGGCTGGACTGAGACCCCAAAGTGTGTGTGGGGCTGCACTGAGACCCCACAGTGTGTGTGGGGCTGGATTGAGACCCCAAAGTGTGTGTGGGGCTGGATTGAGACCCCAAAGTGTGTGTGGGGCTGCACTGAGACCCCAAAGTGTGTGTGGGGCTGGATTGAGACCCCAAAGTGTGTGTGGGGCTGGACTGAGACCCCAAAGTGTGTGTGGGGCTGGACTGAGACCCCAAAGTGTGTGTGGGGCTGGACTGAGACCCCAAAGTCTCTTTAGGGCTGGATTGAGACCCCAAAGGATCTTTGGGTCTGGATTGAGCTGGACCTGCAACAGCACCATAGTTTAGAGCTTCTGTTTTGGGCAATTAGCTCAATTCCCACGACCTCCTGATCTTCCCCCTGTGCCTTTCTGACCTCAGGGAGCACCTTGGCAGCAGCTTCCAGGAAGGAGCATTCAGGGTTGTCTGGTGGGGGCTTTTTGAAGTATCAGCATCTCTTCCCTGTCTTCCTGTGCCCCTGAGTGCAAGCAGGATCCCAAACACTCTGTAACACTTGGATTTATAGTCTTACAATGACAACAGTCCCATCCCCAGAAGAGGATTTTCTGGGCCACCCAACTCCCTTGCTGTGGCAGGAGCTGTGGCAGATCAGCTCATTCATAAAATGACCAGGCTCTGTTTTGAACTAGTTGGGTGGGTTCCCTTCCCCTCCATTCCCCACGTAGCTCCTCCTGGCAGAAGGCAGTTTGGAAACCTCTCTCTTGTGCTTGGAGTCCCTTTTGTTTCCAAACAAACCAGTGTTATTTGCAGCCAGTTTTGCTGTAGCTCTGCCCTGGATTCTCTGCTCCCAGGTCATCTCACCTGCTGTTGGCTGTTGCAGCTTTAAATTTTGTGATTCTGGTCTGATCAGACCATGCCATGGGGGGTTTGAGGTGAAGGCCTTGCATGAGCTTTCCAGGTCTTAAATGACCTTCCAAGTGCCCAAGAGCAAGGCTGAGGCTGCAATAATTGTGTGAAGGGCAGAGAGGTACCTGAACTGTGCAGAGGGGTCTGACAGAGAGCACTGGGATTGATGCACAAGGCAGGAACTGGGAGGAGGATGCAGGTCCATCTGGATGGTGCCTGCACAGGTGGAAGGAGGAGACCTTACCTGGCCCAGGTGTGCTCAGCACTGAGCTGTGAGGTGGGATCTGTCCATGTCCCACTCCTGGGGTTTCCAGAGGCTGCTCTGGGTCTGGGAGCCATCCCAGCTCCCTCAGCCCATCCTGTGTTCCTGCCCCTCCCCTGCACTGAACTGCAGCCCAGGCAGGTGGGAACCTGGACCTTGAGGCCACAGTTGTAAATTAAAAGCAAATGCAGCCCAGACCCAGGGAAATGCTCCTCTATTCTGAGAATAATCAATGCCTGGGCTGACCTGCTGGGCAGGGGCACAGGGGCACAGATCAGTCACAAAGCCAGTGAGTGGTAGCTGTTGTCCTGAGGGAAATGATGTGTAGCAGGGATGAGCTCAAAGCACCCTGTGCCTGGTACCTGTGTACCTTGTGAGTAATTTGTCTCTGAAGCAGAGGCGTTTTATTTTTCTCCTGTGAAGCTGATTCTTTTCCTCCAGCTTATTTCTTCTCAGCAGGAGAGGAAGATGAATTTCTGTCAAATAATAGTTCATTGCTCTTAATGCAAGAGTCCAATTAATTGATGGTTTAAAAGCTTTGCTTTTCTCACCATTAAAAACAAATAAGCAGGAAAACGAAACTGCAGCGTTGCAGAGGAGGCTGGAGCATCACAGGGGCACCACAGCCTTCTATCCCTCCATCCTTCCCTGTCCCCTTCCATGCTCAGTCCTCTGTTCTCCTCCATCCTGCCCTGTCCTATTCCATCCTTAGTCACAGAATCACAGAATATCCTGAGCTGGAAGGGACCCACAAGGATCACCGAGTCCAGCTCAACCTGCACAGACACCCCAACAATCCCACCCTGTCCCTGTCCCGTTGTCCAAACCCTCCTGGAGCTCTGGCAGCCTCGGGGCTGTGCCCACTGCCCTGAGGAGCCTGGTCAGTGCCCACCACCCTCTGGAGGAAGAACCTTCTGAGATCCAACCTGACCTTCCCTGGTTCCTGTCCCTGTCCTCCCTGCATCCCTCCCTCCTGCCCTCTCCTTAGTTCCCTGTCCCCACCGCATCTCTCTTTCCCCGCATCCCTCCATCCTGCCCTGTCCTCCTCCTCTTAATTCCCTGTCCCTACTCCATCCCTCTCTCTCCGCATCCCTCTCTCTTGCCCTCTCTTCAATTCCTGGTCCCCACCGCATCCCTCTCTCTCCGCGCATCCCTCCCGTACCCTGTCCCGCATCCCTCTCTCCCCGCATCCCTCCCCGCTCCCTGTCCCGCATTCCCCCGCCCGCTCCCGCCGGTGTTGGGGGTCCCGCCGCCCCTCCCGGGGGGCCGACCCCGAGCCGGAGCCGGCGCCGCCGCCGCCCCCTGCAGTTCCCGTGGCCGCCGCCGGGGACCCGCGGCCGCCGCTGCCGGAGCGGGGCCGGAGCGGCCGCGGGCAGAGCCCAGCCCAGGTACGAGCGGGCAGGGGTGGAGGGACGGAGTGTGCCCGGAGGGGTGCCCGAGGGATGCCCGAGGGATGCCGGGGGGAGGGAGGGAGCGCTGGAGGGGCGGCGGCGGCGCGGCCGGGGGTCCCCCGAGGGATGCTCGTCCCGGCCCCGGAGCCGGCGCTGCGGAGCCCGCGGGGCCGGAGCGCTCGGAGCGCGGAGCCGCTGCCGCAGCCGCCCCCTCCCCTGCCGCGGTCGGTGCCCTCTCGGCCACATCCGTGCCCCCCTCACCCGCGGCCGGTGCCCCCCGCCCGCCCCTCCGCTCGCGGGAGGACTTGGGGACCGGCCCTTTGCGGCGTTTTTAGCGCACCGAGAGTTGAAAAATGCCACGCTCCGGCTTTTTAGCGGAGCTGAAGTTCACGGGGCGAGGGGAGAGGGGCACTCCGCGTGGGTACAACTCGCGTGGATGCCCTGGCAGCGATGCCCGGGCTGCGGTGGGCAGCTGGCGGCAGGGATGCTCCCCGCGGACCGCCGTGCTGGCAGCGCTGCGTGCCACGGGCAGCGGCAGCGAGGGCAATGCTCTCTAACTCATCTTCTTTTCAGGCTTTGGATGGGAAAGAAAAGGTTCATTGTTCTGGAATGCGTTTCTGTGGAGTTGTGCTCGGGAATAATTCCCCTCAGAACGTACGAGGCGCTCGCTGTGTGCGCAGACGTGCGGGTTTGGCGCTGCCAGGCGGCTTTAATGGACGGGCTCGGGCACTGGGGGCCAAACTCCACGCAGAAACCTCTTCCTAGGCCCAACTTTGTGCCGCGTGATTTATGCCCAAACTCTGGCACAGCTGCAGCCCGGGCCGGGCTCTGCGGAGTGAGGATGCTGCGAGCGCCGCTCGGCTCTGCCCGCCCGATTCCTCCCCTTGGCAGCGCTGAGACCTCAAGGTTGTGACCCTGGGGGAGGGTCCCTGAGCACCCCCGGGCTTTGCTTCGTGTCCCGCTCCCCTCTGCGCGGAGGTGCCGCCGGTGGAGGCTCCAGCGCCGTCTCTGCCTCCCTGGGGACCCCGCGCTGGCGGGGGATGCCAAGGGGCGGCTCTGGCACCGCATCCCGCCCGTTCCCACCGCGCTGAGGGGCTCCGGCAGCCCCTCCTCGGGAGATCCCCCCGCAGGAACCAGCCTCGGCTCAGCCCCGTCCCCGGGGAGCGGCTCGGCAGCCCCGGCCCGGCTGGATGTGAGCGGAGCCTCCCCCGCTGCCCTGCGCTGGAACCCGCCGGGCTCCGGCGGCGGAGGGCGAGGAACGGCCCTGGGGGCTCCTGCGGGGCTGGCAGCACCCACCGGCAGCACCCACTGGCAGCACCCACCGGCGGCTCTGCCTGCCCAGACTGCGCTCTGCTCGCAGGTAGGAGGGGATGTGGCTGTGCCGGGTTCGTGCCTGCCGTGCTTTGCTTCAGTCTGGTTTCACACAGGGGTAGGAGCCATCTGCAGCGAGGCTCCGCCGTGCCAAGGCATTTCTAATGTGTCTTGATGCAAATCTGCCTTAGTATTTATGTATATTAAGCCGTATATTTGAAGGGAACCATCTGGGTAGAGAAGGAGCTGGTGAGTGGCAGAACCTTTCCCTCTCGGTTTCCATTTCGGGGCTGGGCCTGATGAGGAAAGGCACAAGTTGGGAAAGTTGCTGTGTGGCTGTTTCTGGTTTGCAGGTGGTGCTTTGCTCACACCTGATGTGAATTCCTGCCCTGGGATGAGACAGCTGGAGCTGGGATGGGGAGAGGGAGCTCACAGGCTGTGCTGAGTAGGGAGAGTCAGTACAGGGAAGGAGAATGCTCTTTTCTGTCTCTAAATGGCCATTTCTCTTAACCCTTCATGGTCTGGCTCCTGTGGGGATGGTGCCTCTGCTCTTGGGGTTGAGAAGAGGATGCCTGAGGGAGGTGAATCCTGCAATGAAGGGCTGTGGGTGAGGACAGACCAGAGTCTTGGGGCAAAGACATGAACATGTCCCTCAAAAGAATCACCTGTGCATGGTTGGTTATAAAGGGGGGATTGGAAGCCCCTGCCTGCAGCTCTGAGAGGGACAGAGACAGAGCTGCTGCTGCTGCTGCAAGTTTCCTGCTGGAGATTTCTTTTGCAAGCTGTGCAAGGAAAATAAGCCAAGGAGTCATGTGGGCTGGCAAAGGCCTGAGCAGCTCGATGCCAAGGAGCACTCAGCAGTCTGGGGGTGAATGGAGGATGCCTGGAGGGACCTGGTCTTCAGGAGCTCGTCAGAGGAGCAGCAAGGCAGGTATGGGCAGTGCTGCCTCCAGACTGTCTGTTCTCAGAGCTTAAATGTGCCAGGAATCACATCTGTGTGTGTGAGCTCATGCTGATGTCTTTGCTTGATGGAAAAGCAGAGATGAATGTAAAACTCACCCAGGAGTTGGGAAAATGCTCAGCTCAACCCTGGCTGACTGAAGGAGTTCTGGGGGGAAAGAGTCTGACTGTGATGGAGGATCTTTGTGTTCTGCCATGGGAGCTGCTTTGGCCATGTGGGTTTGGGTTCCTCTTTCTCCTGGGTGGAACTGCTGGTTCTCCATGTGAAAGAGGGACAGAGGAGACCAGGAAAGGCCTTGGGCTCCTTGGGCTGTGTGTTCTGACTGGGTGCTGCTTGAGCCTGGGTGGGGAGGTGGGTGCAAGGAAGGCTTTGGTGTCAGCAGAGGAAGAGGAAGGAGGGAAAGCAGGGGAGAGGAGGAGTGGGGGGTGCCACAAGTGCTGAAGGAGCAGATCTATGCTTAGAATCAGACATGGCTGGGCCGTATGGGTGGAGGAGAACTCTCTCCTCTGAGAAACTTCATTGTCTTTAAGGCAGTTTAAGCCTTATTCTGGTTTTGGTCAGCACTAAGGACGTGCAGGCAGTCGATGTCCTGCCCTTTTTCAAGGCTTGCTGGTGTGCCTGGGGGTGGGTATTGATCCTCACTGGCTTCTGGGGGAGATCTTTGGGGGCAGCACTTGGCAGAGTCAGCTTTGGTTTGGGTTTTGTGCTCCCAGGCAGGCACAAGGCAAGACAGAAGTTTTGCAAGTCTTCTCAGAAATGTCCTGTGTTCTGGGCAAGAGATTTCTAAGGCAGCACATAAAGGCTGAGGCATCTGTTCAAACAAGGAGCCTCTTGCTGGGTGTGAACAGGAGGAGCTCTGGAGTTGTGGTTGAACAGGATGAGAACAGCTTGGAGGGTGTTGCTTAGACCTGAGTGAATGATGCAGAGAAATCAGTGGGGCATCAAGAGCTCCAGGAGGAAAGCTTTGTACAGGAGTGGAGAACTTGGCTTTGAGCTTTTTCCAGAAGGGAGGCTGTGGTGGGAATGCTGCAGAGCTGCTCCTGTGCAAAGGAGACTGTGAGCTCCAGTTTGTGTGGCTGGACCCTCAGGGGAGCTGCAAACACTGTCAGGGCCTCTGGCAACAAAAATGGGGGACTTGGAGAGAAAAAAGAAGTTACAAAACCTGTGGGGAGGCAATGGAGCAGTTTTAGGGATCCCCTGGGTAACTTTTCATCTGTGGGACATGGCTTGGAAGGACAGTTTGTGGTGCTGATCTGCAGTGACTCCTGGGCTTGTTCTGGTGCCTGGGGGAGCCTTGGTGTGCTCCAGAGGGTGAGGTGGATGTGGGAGATCCTTGTGGTGAAGGTGCAGGAAAATGTGAGACCCAGAGCACAGAATCACAGAATGGTTTGGGCTGGAAGGAACCTTAAAGTTCATCTTGTTCCAGCCACTGCCCTGGGCAGGGCCACCTTCCCCTGGCTGGCACAGGGAGTGGTGATGGGCAGAGCAGAGCTGGCAACCCCCACCTGCAGCCAATTAGCAGTGATTGGATTGTTTGAGGAAAGGGAATGGAGCAAAGGGCTGTAAATCAGGAGGTCTGGGCATGGTTGGCCTGAGATCAATCAAGGGTAAATGAGCAGCAGGTGTTGCCATGAAGGGAAGGGAGGGCTCCTCTTCCTCACTGGGCAGTTCCAAGCCAGGACCCTCAGCAGGCAGAGGGACCTGAGGGACACGGCAGGAATTCTGCCACGTGCTGCCTTTACAGAAATCAGACCTGAGGAAGAGCTGGGATATCAGGCAGGTGAGTTTTGCTTCTGTGTCTGCTGGGAGGGGCTGATTGTCACTCAAACACTATTTGGATGGGTCTAACCCTGAGGGTCAAATCAGCTGGGCTGATATGCAGGGGATGGTGCCCAGGAGGGGCAAACCTTCCTTCCTGATGCTGCTTGGAAGGCTGAGAGTTTAAACAGGAGCTCAGTATGTTCCAACGGACCTAATTTATTTGGATTTTTCATTAAATCCACCCAAAAGGGACTATTTTAGGAAATAAATAGCAGAATGTGGGCAATAAATAGCTGTGGGATAAGGGGCAGAGTTCAGTGCTGGCTTTCCTAGTTAAGCTGTAGAAAATAGAAGTGTAATGGCCAAGTGCTGATGAGAGCATAGATAGGTGATTATGTGAAGGTTCCTCACACTGAGTCAGGGCTTATTTATTATCTTTAATGATTTGGAGGTGGAAATGGATCAGAGCTGGGTTAGAGAGAGCCAGGGTGCTAAAAGAAAGGGTTTGCTCTCACAAGAATTAAGAGAGAAGGCTGCTGGATTTGGGAGCAGCAGTTGGTGGAACTCAGACTTCAGGATTACAAACACCTGAAAACAGGAGGACTTGAGTGAGTCCTTCCCTAATCAGGGACCCTGGGGGGAGTCTGTGGGTTCTACTGAGAGAACAAGGAGGGACACGAAGAGGCTGCAGGGGATGGGGAGCCACAGGAGATGCTCTGACCTGGCCAGCAGTGCTGGCCCTCTGGGGGCTTTGTGGGAGGGGTGTCTGCAGGGACAGGCTGCTCTTCCCAAGGCCTCCAAGGCCAGGGGCTTGCTGGATGTGCCCCCCAGGCTGTGCCAGGCCCCAGGCTGTGCCAGCATCCTGCTGCACTGGCTCCTTCCAAATTAATGGAGGGGAACTTGCTGGGTCCTGGTGAGCTCCTCCTTGACCCCCTGGTGGCACCTTCCTCTGGATTTCAGGGGACAGATGATGGACAGGGAGTTGCTGATCTGCCAGGGATGGAGGAGCCCAGGTAGGAGCTGTCCCTCTCCAGGAGTGATTTCATGTCCAGATCCACAGATCTCTGACACAGACTCGGGAATGTTCCTGTGAGGTGTTTGGAGAGTGTGAGGTCTCAGACAGCCCAGAGGGTTCTGTTTCTGCCTGGTGCAAACCCCCAAGCCAGGTCTCACCCAGGTGCCAAGGTAACCAGGTTCATCCTGCCCAGCCTTTGCATGGAAGGGGCTGTACAGCCCAGTGAGCCACCCAGCACAGGGGCATCTTCCTCTCTGCTGACACCTCCTGACTTCAGAGCCTGCAGAATTTATTTGCATCCCTCATGAGGGAGAAACCAGCGTTTGTTTTCCCCCTCTGTTCCTCCCCCCTTCCTTCCCTCTCCAGTTTGTTTATTTGGTTAGCTCAGCATCAGCACAACGAGGTGGAAATAAAGCAGAGGAGCTTCCTCTCAGCCTCATTGAATATGCATCAATGGGAGCAGCAGATCAGGCTGGCAATCCCTGCCTGGGCTGCAACTAATGGAAATGCTTCTCTGACCTCACAAACTCTGCCTTTCAAGGGTTTGTAATGAGTCTGCAGAAATTCATCCCAGGCACTACGAGTCACCCGAAGCCTCAGACCCTGCGAGCAGAGTCATAATAACAATACTAATTTCCCCCCACTCAGGCATGTGCTCAGCTCCTCATCCATCTGGCTGTTTTTAAAGAGCAGGTTTTTTACCTTTCTGGGACTGTTAAAATGGGTGTGTTGGGGGGGAAAGAGGGTGACTGGTGGGGAACAGCCCTCCCTGTGCCTGGTGCCCCCAGGTCCCTGCACTGCCTCCCCTGGGCCCTCCCCTGGCTCTCCCAGGAGCAGTTTGTGTGTAGGATCACAGCCTGCTGGGCTGTGTGATCACCCCTCGGTTGGATCAGCAGAAACTCACCTCTTATTGCTCCATGGCACTGACTCTGCACCTTCTCTCCTGCCCGAATCCAAGAGCAGAGATGCTCTGGGCCCCCTCAGGATGTGCTGCCATAAACCCCTGCACCCTTTGGGTCAGCCTTCACCTTGGTGTAACTTTGCTGCAAAGCACAGAGTTTCTGGTTCAGTGGCAGGAGTTGGCAGATTTTATTTTGATGCTGAAGGGTTTATTTGATGGCTCCCTGGCCCTGCTCAGAGACAGGGGGACTGCAAGGCTTGTTGGCACCGATGTTTGAGGCTGGAGTGGAGGTCAGGCTGGGCATCAGCCCTGAGCTTTCCCTTTGCAGGCTGGAAGGAAGCAGCAAATTGCTGTGTCTGACAGAGTTGCTCCAAGTGTGGCTTGTTGTGGGTGAAGTGACTGAGCCACGGGCAGAGCCTGCAGAGCAGGTCACTGAAACCAGCACTGAGCTCCAGACTGTGCCCAGACTGTGCCCAGACTGTGCCCAGACTGTGCCCAGACTGTGCCCAGACTGTGCCCAGACTGTGCCCAGACTGCCTTTTCACCCCCCAAAAAAAGTTACCAAAATACATGTTACTCCCCCCACGCTGATTCTTTCCCTTGCAGTTTTCTTGCTGGGTCTGTGGTGATTTCCCCTGTTTGACTCCCCCTGGGGGTGATGTGGTGTTGGAAGTTCGGGAGTGCTCCGAGATCAAACTGTCACATCTCCTTGGAGAGGGCGCAGTGTCGGGGCAGGGACTGTGCGAGGCTCCCGCAGCATCTGCTCCTTCCAGGGCCAATCCATCACTGTCTCACAGTTTGCATTATTGTTCACACCGAGGGAAAGTGGGTGTGAAGCTGGAATAATAATGTTTCACACTTGCTTTGCATTGGTGGTGATATCCAAGAGCACTGGAACCCATCACAAGAGGCAGAAGGAAACGGAGGGGTTGGAAGCTGAAAGCACAGCTGACAAATAACATCTTAATTACCTTTAGTGAGGAAATGATCACTGTGCTCAATATATTGATGACAAATAGAAAATCAAGATGGGATTTTCAAATTCTGACTGAAAGGTTGGAGGGGATCAGTTGGTGAGAGCAGCAGCAGAGCTCAGTGCAGGAGTTCCCCAGCCTCAGCCTCAGCCTGTGCAGTTCTTTCACATGGAATTCCAGCAGGGATATTTTCCTAAGTCTGCAGAGAACCCTGAAAAACATCTCTGTAATATGATATGATTTGCTTGGTTCCAAAGGGTTGGTGGGAATATTAGTGGTTAAATGATAGACATCAATGTTGCAGTTGCTTTAATGAAGCCTAATGGCACAAAGACATGAAGAATTTAATGCCATGTGGTGTGTCAGGAGCTTTGTGGTTGGGAAACGGGGTCTTTTGATGGTTGGACCTCCCAAGGGTCTGGCAGGAGATGTGTCTTTGAGTGATTTGGGCTGACGTGCCTTTTGTTCTGTTCCTGCTGAGTGTTAAATAAGATTTAAGTCTCCTCAGTCACTATTTAGTTATTGAAGAACATCAGAGTCAACACAAATGCAAACAGAACTGTCTGGATGTTTGTTTGTGCAACAGATCATTAGGAAGTCGGTAGGAAAAAAATATTCTGGTCTGTTGGATAATTAATCTGCATTTTAAGAATTGTCTAAAGACATATTTGCAAGCTAGTCCATTGAGCTTCTGCTCATCTAGTCAATAATCCCCATATTTAATAGTCCCCAAGAATGTATTTCCATAATGTGCTGTGAACAGTCAAGAAATCTGCGTCTTTTTTTGTCTTAAGATGTCAGTGCTCGCACATTCCTCTGACAAATTCTTTTCCTGACTGTGGGGGAAAAATCCAGACGTGTCAGCTTCCAACTGGTGGGGCTGGGGAGAGGGAGAGAAAGCTGAGAGCAAACCCCTGGGGCCAGATCCTGGCGTGGATTCACAATGTCCGTCTGCCATGGCATGCCAGTGGTGTGAGTGTGCAACTGCTGGAAGAGCTGCCCCAAAGCCACCCCAAGGCCACCTGTCTTGGACCCCCAACCTACAACTCCTTGTCCTGGTGGTGCTGGAGAAGCAGAAGGTGTTTTGGGAAGGAGGATCTGAGGTAGGTCATGAAGGATGCCCAACCCAGAGCTGTGTTGTAGGAGATGTTCTGATGGAAGTGCTGGAGCCCTGCTGGGGTGGGTGTGCAGGGAATGCTCTGATGGAAGTGCTGGAGCCCTGCTGGGGTGGGTGTGCAGGGAATGCTCTGATGGAAGTGCTGGAGCCCTGCTGAGGTGGGTGTGCAGGGAATGCTGTGATGGAAGTGCTGGAGCCCTGCTGGGAATGCTGTGATGGAGGTGCTGGAGCCCTGCTAGGCTGGGTGTGTTGGGAATGCTCTGATGGAAGTGCTGGAGCCCTGCTGGGGTGGGTGTGTTGGGAATGCTGTGATGGAGGTGCTGGAGCCCTGCTGGGATGGGTGTGTTGGGAATGCTGTGATGGAGGTGCTGGAGCCCTGCTGGGAATGCTGTGATGGAGGTGCTGGAGCCCTGTTGGGGTGGGTGTGTTGGGAATGCTGTGATGGAGGTGCTGGAGCCCTGTTGGGGTGGGTGTGTTGGGAATGCTCTGATGGAAGTGCTGGAGCCCTGCTGGGGTGGGTGTGTTGGGAATGCTGTGATGGAGGTGCTGGAGCCCTGCTGGGGTGGGTGTGTTGGGAATGCTCTGATGGAGGTGCTGGAGCCCTGCTGGGGTGGGTGTGTTGGGAATGCTCTGATGGAGGTGCTGGAGCCCTGCTGGGGTGGGTGTGTTGGGAATGCTGTGTTGGAGGTGCTGGGGCAGAGATGTGTTCTGGCAGTGCTGGGATTGGAGTGAGGAGCCTGTCTGACCCCTGGGGATGGGCTTTGCTGGGTGAAGCTGCTGGGACCTGCAGGGACTCCTCCTTTCCTGCCTGGGATCCCTCCTGGGTGGTGGGTTGGGGTGTCTGCAGCACAACCAGCTCCTCTGAGCCAACCCGTGCTCCAGGATGGGAGGTTTGGGACAGCCCAGGAAGTATTGCCAGTTATCTTGGTTTGTGGTGAAGGAGGTGAGGGCATGGCCAGCTGGGCTGGTGTGTGATAACTTACTAATCCACAGCAGGAGACAGGCAGGGAAACCCACCCCTGGAGAGAGGGACCCCTGGGGGACACCCCAGCAGGGTGAGAAGCTGGAGCTTAATTTCATTGTCTTATCAATAACCGGCTGGTTCTGGGCTGTGCTGGGAATTCTCTGGAGTGTTAATGTTATCTCGGGCTGTCCAAGCAAAGAAATAATGAATACAAGCAGGAAGAGCATTGTGTGCAGTCAGGGGATCTGTGCCTTAAAAATGATGTTGGCAAACTGGAGAGAGATAAGGGGGAGCTCCAGGGCTGGTGTGAGGGCTGTAAGACAGGCTGCAGACACAGACTGAGGCTCGGGCTGTTTCCTTTAACAACAGGAGTGATTTGCTTGGTGTCTGCACATACTCAGCCAGGGGAAGAGACTTCTGCTGGCCACAGGAATGAAGGCAGGACCTGGTGCTGTGGGTGCTCAGATGAATTCAGACAAGAAAAAGCCACGTTTTGGTTTTGCACAGCTTTATGTTTAAGCACAGGAGCAAATTACCCAGGGCTCGGTACCTTTGCTGGTTTTAAATTGAAATTATACATCTCGCCGTGTTCTTTTAGGTCAGCTGCAGGTTGGGTGTGGGAAAGACTCAGCATGAGTCAGTCACAACTAAAACAAGATTTTCAAACTGGTCATTATTGCCCTTCAAAGGTTTCAGTTATGCCATGAATCTTTGTTGGTTTTCTGTTGGGAGAGCAGGGATGCAAAATCCTGCAGGATTTCTGGCTGTAGTTTGGAAGGGATTGGGTTGGTGTCAGCTGAGCCTTGTCTGGGGCTCAGCTGAAGAATGTCCTGCTGCTGGTACGACAGGAGCAGGTTGGACGTGCCCAGGGTGGCTTTGGGGGTTCTGCTCCCACCAGAGCCACGTTCCTTCTGCTCTCTGTGAGCCATCCAAGGCTCCTGCACAGGAAGGGGCTGCTGCTCCACGAGCCCTTTGTGCCACCACCCGGGTACGTTCAGCACCAGGGACAGAGCTGAGGAGGCATCAGAGGGAGGTGGGAGTGGGAAAGGAGCAGCGGCAGGAAAATGCAGCCTGAAACAAGCCACGTTTCACAGAGGTTGGCCAGGGAGGTGCCCACCCCACACCTTGTCTTGGCTCCATCCCCCTGTGTAGAATTGAAGGATATTTCCTTTCAGATGGTGCCATCTCAATTCCCCCCGGCCCCCCTCAATGTTTGATGCTGCTGCATTGAAGAAAATTAAATTAGCTCTGTATCAGTACAAGGGAGAGATTACCAGGTGCAAAGCCACGTTTTGCTAAAGTTAGTAATATTGCAAGTGTTAATTGAGTGTTCATTGATCGCCTGTCCCTGCCTTGGTGTGTTGTTCTCCTCTCAGGAGGGCACCCTACCCCTGATTAAACAGCAGAGCTGCTCCTGCACCAGTTAAACTGGCCTGGCTGTTCGCTTTGCCCCCAGTGGGTCCATTTTACCAGCTGTATAATTAGCACCGTGTCCTCCCCTTTGCAGTGAGCTCAGCCTGCGCACCATCCTCGTTCTCTCCCAAGTACCTTTAATGCTTTATTACCTCAGGGTTTCTAAGGGCCCTGGACCAGAGTTTAAGCAGGGGATGTGTTTGAACTCGCTCCAAGAGCTGTTGTCTGCACGGATTTAGGGTCTGAGTTTCCCCAGGAATTGCTCCGTTCATTAGAGGCTCTTTGTTGCTGAGGGTGCAATTATGGAGTGAATGGTGTTTTATGGGGATGGAGGTGGGGAAAGAAAAGCCAAAGCCTTTCTCCCTTAATGGGGCCTGTTCTGTAAGTGGCTCAGTATTCAGATAATCCTGGACAAGTCGTGCTGGTGACTGGTAACCAAACTGTGTAATCTTTTCACTGGAGTCTTGTCAAAGCCTCTTCCAGGGAAGCTCCTCGGGCTCCTTGAGGAGTTGAGTGGGCAGGTGGGGGGGGGGGGGGGGCCCAGGCAGGTGGGGGGGGGGGGGGGGTCCCCGGGCAGGTGTGTGTGTGTGTGTGGGGGTTCCCGGGCAGGTGTGTGTGTGGGGGGGTTCCCGGGCAGGTGTGGGGGGGGGGGGGAGGGGGTCCCGGGCAGGTGTGTGTGTGTGTGGGGTGTGGTTCCCGGGCAGGTGTGTGTGTGTGGGGGGGGGGGGTTCCCGGGCAGGTGTGTGTGTGGGGGGTTCCCGGGCAGGTGTGTGTGTGGGGGGGGTTCCCGGGCAGGTGTGTGTGTGTGTGTGGGGGGGGTTCCCGGGCAGGTGTGGGGGGGGGGGTTTCCCAGGCAGGTGTGGGGGGGGGGGTTTCCCAGGCAGGTGTGGGGGGGGGGGGTTTCCCAGGCAGGTGTGGGGGGGGGGGGTTTCCCAGGCAGGTGTGTGGGGGGGGGGTTTCCCAGGCACGTGTGTGTGTGGGGGGGGGGTTTCCCAGGCAGGTGGGGGGGGGGGGGGGGGGGGGGGTTTCCCAGGCAGGTGGGGGGGGGGGGGGGTTTCCCAGGCAGGTGGGGGGGGGGGGGGGGGGGGTCCCGGGCAGGGGTGTGTGTGTGGGGGGGGTTCCCGGGCAGGTGGTGGTGGGGGAGGGGGGTCCCGGGCAGGTGGTGGGGGGGGGGGGGGGGGGTCCCGGGCAGGTGTGTGTGTGGGGGGGGTTCCCGGGCAGGGGTGTGGGGGGGGGGGGGTTCCCGGGCAGGGGTGTGGGGGGGGGGGGGGTTCCCGGGCAGGGGTGTGGGGGGGGGGGGTTCCCGGGCAGGGGTGTGTGGGGGGGGGTTCCCAGGCAGGTGGGGGGGGGTCCCATGCAGGATGCACACCCAGGTGAGCTGGGGCAGGGCAGGAGGGTTGGCTGCATCACCCAAATCCACCTACCTGTGCTTGAGTCCTCTGAGTCCTTCCCTGACACCCCAGTCCCACTCCAGTCACCCCCTGCACCAAACGATGCTCCTCTCCTGTGTCCTCTCTCTGACCCAACGTGTCCACAGTAATTGCATTTTCCCTCAAAGAAGGGGCCTCGTGGCAGAACATGATGCACTTTTGCATATTCAATTATTTCTTCTCTGCCAGGTTTTGCAGCAAAGCTGCAAGATTTGTGCTGGGCTTTGCTGGAGCCATGGGCTGGGCTGGAGGATCTTTCTGGTGGATGCTTGGTGGGCTTTGAGCACTTTAGAAAGATTAATTAACCCGAGGTGAGAGACTGTGATTTGACATTTATATAGGAGGGAAGGAATTAATATTCCTTCTGCCATGCTGAGGGTGTTTAAACTTCTGCTTTCAGCTTGTCTGCCTTGGAATATCTTCTAACTTGTACAAATGATAGAACAATTTGTTTTAGATGGTGAGTTATGAGAATATTGCTCATGGACCCAGAACACGACATTTTCAATCACATCTTTATTGCATTGGTAAGGAAAAAAAAGGTTTTCTGTATCTTGACATGCTCACCCTTTGGGGAGACCAAGTCAATTATCACATTGTGTAGGAGTTTGCTCTGTGGCTCTTTGGTCTTTGGGAATATCATCATGTCAAGAGGAGAAGCTGCAGGTTTATTGCAGTTGTTACATTGAGAGGGTAGCACGGGTTGGTATCCACAGGTGGCATTCAGGAGAGCAAAGTGAGCTCACAAATGTGTGATGGCAAAATATATAAACTACACTCCTTTTGTCTCTTCAGCTTTTGGCAAAGTGCAGCTTTAAACTTGTCTTTGGGGTCACAAGAACCAGAAATTTGCTTTCCATCAGCCTGATGAAATGGAAGTGGAGATTGGGGCCCCAGGCAGGAGTTTGCAAGACAGACTTTGAGCAGTGTCAGAAGTCACTGATCAAATCCCTCTTTGCAGCCCTTGCTGAGGCCATTGATGGAGTTTGGGTGTTGGTGACAGTCCCCTTCCTGCAGGGTTCACCCTGCTGGGAATGACTGGTTTGAGTTTGGCCCATTTGATGGGGCTGTCTGGGGCAAGGGCATCATGCTGGGAAGCCTGTTCTCACTGGGACAGGTGTGGGATGGGGCACATGAACACGGGATGATGCCACAGGAGCTGGAAATGCTGCTCTGAACTTACACCTCTGAGCAGTTTTCTCCTTGGCTGCACATTGAGCAGCTTCCCAGTGCCACAACTGCCCGAGTGCCATTCCAGGCAGTGCTGCTAATGCAGTGCAGCTGCTCTGCTCCATTTGCCTGCAGAAATGCAGCTTTTTGAGCTGTCCCATATGCTGGATGGCAACTCCTCCCCTCACCTGCTCCTTCCTGGAGTGGCAATTTTTGGAAGGGGTTCCCAAGAGGAGGGAGATGATGGTCGTGTCTGGGCATTAGTGCATATGGCAGGACTGAAACCCACCATTTCCAAGCTGCTGTGCATTGATGAAGTGCTCACAAGGCAGTTGTACAGATGGAATTATTGGGCTGCAGACCTTGGCTCGAGCCCTCCTGGTTCTGTGGCTTTGTTTACGTGGAGGTTTTGTGCCGGGTTTTGATTTTCCTGTTATTGAGGCTGTTATATTTTTATAGAGTTGCATTACTCATTGATTCCTCTTATTCCCTTCAAGTTTGCCAGCCATGACTAATGAAGAGCTTTGCTGCAGCCTGTTGTGGAGTGGACACTCAAGGTGGTTAAAGGAGTTTTTTTAGGTCTTTTTCTCTTCCCCACCATCCAAATTTGATCCTGAAGAGCTGGTGCTGGCAGTGGGAAGTTGTCTCCTTTCTTCTCTGCCTCCAGCCCAGGAGAGGGTGATTCAAGAGTTTCAAAACTTAAGGGGATGATTCAAAAGTTTAAAATGTCTCCAGGTTAGATGAGGGCTGGTGCTTTGAGGCCAGGCTGGACAGGGCTTGGAGCAACCCTGTCTGGTGGGAGGTGTCCCTGCCCATGGCAGGGGTGGAAGGAGATGATGTTTAAGGTCCCTTTCAACCCAACCCAGTCTGTGGTCTCTCTGGTCAGCTCGGTGCACACTCAGGCCATGCCCTGGGAATGCCTGGCCGAGGCAGAGCTGTGTTTTATGGGACCATCAGGGCTCCTGATGGATGGCAGGGCTGGGGGAAATGTGCTGCCTTTTCCTTTCCAGAGGCAATCAGGTTTCTAGTTAATTTTAATTCCATTCCTGGGGTGTTTGTCCTGTAATGAACAGCTCCAGTCTGGTGAAGAAATGAGTTTCTTTGCTGGTGAAGGGATGAAGTTCTGTTCCAGTGCAGCTCTGGCCTGGAGTTGCAGTGGGAGGGTCATTATCCCTGGGATGCCTTTGGTGTCCAGCCTGTTCTCCCTGTTCCCAGCAGGGTGACGTGACCTGGTTGGATCATTTGGTGCCACACAGCTCATGGTTTCTGTTCAGCACTGGCCCAGGTCCCAGCAGAACCTTCTCCTGTGCTGGGACACCTGAGTTGTTTCTGTTCTCTGCTGAGTTGCTGCCACTGTTTTGTCTTTCTCTGCCTCTCCTGCCCGAGGCTTTGCCTTCCTCACTCAGCAGCTGCCCCAGAGTCTGTTCTTCCATCTGGTTGGTCCCATCCCTGTGCCCCCAGCCCTTGCTGGTGGAGCTGCTGCTCTCCTGGCACTGCGTGTTTGGGAGTCAGCCCTGGGAGTGTGACAGCAGAAAGGAGCAGGGAATGCAACAGCCCTTTGAATCCCAGTGATCCTCCCCAGCTCCTGAAGCGCCGCCCAGACATGGACTGAACTCAGGGAAAAAGTAAAATCCATGAAATTTAGTTTAGAAGGATGGACACTTGGGATTCACTGACACTTGGGATGTGCTTTGGGGTCCTGACATTTTTAGGATCCTGACAGTGTTAGGAAGAGCAGGTGGATGGTTTGAGTGGCTTTGCACTCCCCTTTCCAAGAGCAATGGAGATATTTATTCATAAAGGGTGTGTGAGAATTTGGACCTTTGTGACCCTGTTTTGCCCTCCTTAACTGAATAATTTGGGATAAGGGAACAGGTACCTTTGGACACACAGCCATGAATAAAAAGTCAAAATTTCAAATACCCTTCCTAAAAATTAAAAAAAAAAAAAAAGAAAGATAGTGGCAAACAGACTGAGATGACTTTTTTAATTAGAGGAAGCTGTTGTCTTGTGTACCTGGGTGTTCCCACAGAGATGATGAGCTTCTGAATTTGAATTCAATGCACATTTTTGTTCACTTTCCTCCAGATTCTCTTGCTGAACTTTGCCCTGTGGGTGGGACTGGTGTTCGCCTTGTTAGAGCATCTGAAACCCTCTAATTATGGAGGAAATGGCTTTCAGTGGCTGAGAATTACCAAACCAGCTGCTGTGCATGTGCTGGATTTGTGGTGGTCTGTTTTTCCAAGGTGTGGAAGTAGCTACTTAATTTAAACCACAGGGAGAGGAGCTGGAGGTGTGATTGGTGTGTCCTTCCTGCTCCAGCCCTGCAGAATGAGCAGGGCTGGGGGGAATGTTTTCCTGCCATGGATCCACTCCTGGCCAGGAGAATTGTTCTGTGTTTGGGGTGTTGTTATTTTGTAAATTAAATGAAATAACATGGAATTTTTTTTTTTTTTTTGAACGTGGAGCCACTGGGAGCAGTTTGTCAGTGAATACAAAAAGGCACCAGCCCTAATGATGACAAGGAAAAGTTCTTTATGGGATCTGGGAGCAAAAGGCAGGGAACAAATGGCTGCAGCCTGCAGAGGCACAGGATGGAATTCATCAGGGAAACAGGGCTCCCAAATAATTATCTGTGCAGTTGTTAATGTCTCAGGTGATTAGTTGGGGGCTGCTTGTCCCATCCTTCTGGGCAAGGTGCCTGCAGAAGGAGAAAGAAGGTTGTAGGAGCTAAAGAAGGATAAAGAAGAGACACCAAAGGTGTATCAGCATTCTGGAGTGGTCTGGAAGAATGGAAACCAGGAGAGGGTTCCAGTGGAGACCTCTCTGGATTGCAGCTCTGCAGCCACTGGCAGGGTGGTTTGGGGGGTGAGGGCAGAGAGGGAGGGGTGTTTGGTGATCAGCTGCTGAGTCCTGTGGTCCTGGCAATGTCAGGCATGGGGACAGCTCTGATTTTCCATCTATTTTCCCATCTCTTACACTGGTTAAAAAGTCCCTTGTGCTGCCTTGGCCTGGTTGGTGGTTGCCAGGTCCCAGTGCCCTGGCACAGCTCTGCTTTCCTCTCCTCTGCTTTCCAGGGCCACTGGGCAATGGTTCAGAGCCTGGGAGCTCCACTCTGCAGTGGAGGCTCAGAGACCACCTCGGGCTGTTGCTTTTCTGAATCATTATCTGACACACAAATCTGAGTGTCTGTCCTGTGTGTGTAAGGGAAAATCAGGGCAGTGCCTTTAGAAAGTGGCTGTTTCTGTTTAACTTTGCCAGTTTGGGACTGTCACCCCCAGAGCTGCTGTTTGTGCTGTTGCTTTGGCTGGGTCAGGTTGGGATGGTGGAGCAGCAACAGCCCCTTCCTGAGCTGGGAATGCAGAGGGAAGTCCAGAGGAGATGGGCCATCAGCTCTGGTCTGTAGTGTTGGATTTATTAGGGCTGGGAACCTGCAGCCAGCTCAGTGCTGAGCACATGCCCACAGGAATCAAAGAGAAACAATCTCAAAGACAGGGAATGAACTTTTCTCAACAGCAGAAATTGCAGCAAGAAAAAATTGAGGCTGGACATCAGGAACTGTCACTGAACAGTAAAAATAGTGAAGAGCTAAAATAGACTCCAAGGGAGTTTGCAGAGTGTCTGTCACTGGAGATGGTAAAGAACAGATTGGACAAATGGCTTGGAAGGATTGAGCTTGGTGGATGGACAGGAGGATTCCCAGAGCTCTTCATCTCCTCCCTGTCTCCACCAGTGGCACAGCTGGCACTGCCCACAGCAGCATTTCTGCCCCTGCCTGGCTGTGACTGGGCAGAGAGACCCAAACTCACCCTCTGCTTGGCACAGGCTGGGGCTGGGGCTGGCAGACCCCGAGGGACTGGCAGTTTGGGGCTGCCTTGCTCTTTGCTAATCCCTCATTTCAGCCCTCTGATCACCAAGGAGCCCGTGCCAGGTATTGGCAATAAAACTCAGGCCTTGGGTGTAATTCACAGCCCTGGCACAGCTCCCTGAAACCCTGGGCAGGTCACATCGACCTCCTGAACATGGGCCAAACAAAGGCAACAAGCTCTGAGGCCTCCATGTTGGGGACTTGACATAAATTCTGTCCTTTTACAGCCCATGGGATGAGAGAGAGTGGTAATCACAGAAAGGTTTGGGTTGGAAGGGACCTCAAAAGTCCTGTCATTCCAGCCCTGGCAATGGGCACCTTCCACTGGGCCAGGTTGCTCCAAGCCCTGTCCAACCTTGAGCATTCCAAGGGATGGGGCAGCCACAGCTTCTCTGGGCACCTGTGCCAGGGCCTGCCCACCCTCACAGGGAAGGATTTTTTCCTACTGGTTAATCTGAACTGTTTGAAGCCAATCCCCAAACTTTACATTAATAAGCTGGTCTTGCATTGCATGGACACCTCTGCAGCCCTTGGTGTACTCTGGGAGGGGTTCTGTGCTGTGCACTCTGTCCTTTCCAAGCAGGTCCATGGAAATTGGGGTTGGTGTTACAGGAAAACATCAGACCTGGAGGCTTTCAGGGCTCTGGAAGGAACAACCAGGAAAAATAAGTTTGGAAAATTAAGTCTTTCTGACTAGGGCATGCTAAATCTTCTGCTGTTGAGGAAGGTGAGAAATTAGAATTGCCAAGCAGGGAGGGAGGGAGTCAGGGGGTGTGGCAGGGCTGGGCTGGGGCTGCTGCCACAGAGAGCTGTGGGGGCATCAGCAGGGACCCAGAGCTGCTGCTCCTCTCCAGAGAGCTGTGGGGGCATCAGCAGGGACCCAGAGCTGCTGCTCCTCTCCAGGGAGCTGTGGGGGCATCAGCAGGGACCCAGAGCTCCTGCTGCTCCCCAGGGAGCTGTGGGGGCATCAGCAGGGACCCAGAGCTCCTGCTGCTCTCCAGGGAGCTGTGGGGGCATCAGCAGGGGCACAGAGCTGCTGCTCCTCTCCTGGGAGCTGTGGGGGGAATCAGCAGGGACACAGAGCTCCTGCTCCTCTCCAGAGAGCTGGGGGAGCATCAGCAGGGACACAGAGCTCCTGCTCCTCTCCACAGAGCTGTGAGGGCATCATCAGGGACACAGAGCTCCTGCTCCTCTCCAGAGAGCTGTGGGGGAGCATCAGCAGGGACACAGAGCTCCCGCTCCTCTCCAGAGAGCTGGGGGAGCATCAGCAGGGACCCAGAGCTCCTGCATGTCCAGGGGAGTCTGAAGGCCCTGGGGCAGGGCTCTCATGTGCAGGAACAGCGAGCTCTGGCCATGCTGAGCTGAGCCTGTGCCTGTGTTTGCCTCGGGAGCGTTTTCCCCTCTCTGTGGGGCTGTGATGGGACAGTGCTGAGAACATCAAGGGGGTCCTACATTTGTGCCCTTTCACTGTGTTTTAATCTACAGAATCTCTGCCAAGACAAACTGGGGAGCGAGTTGAATAGCAGGTTGCAGATGAAAACCCAATTTATAAATCTCTAAGCATGGGGAGAGGGAAAGGAGGGGAAAGCACAGGTTGCCTGGTGGTGAGCAGAGCTCCAGGCTCAGCTGAGAGATGGGAAACTTCGGGCTGTAAAGGGAAAAATCACGGGGTGTGTGATTTGCTGTGCAGAGACTGCACTGTGTGTCTTCCAGGGCTGTGTTAGCACTCTGTGTGCACAAAGCACAAATTATGTCCTCCCTGTGGAAGGAAACCACTTGTGTTGGGGCTGTGCAGCTCCCCAGGGCAGCCTGTGCTGCTGCAAGCACAAGGTGTGGTTGTGTTTCAGCTCAGACCAAAGCACCTTCTCACCAAGGTACCACATTAACCTGTCAGATGTCCCTCCTGCCAGCGTGGCCAGGCCCCCAGAGGTGGGAAAACCTTTGGAAATGCTTTGGAAAGCCTTTGGACAGCCTGGCTTATGGTCTCCAGGGCTGCAGCAAGGTGTGGATGTGTCTGGGACATGAAGCTCTGGCCAAAGGGTGGGAGTGCAGCAGGGTGGTGTCTCCACCTCCCAGGGGGATGGAGTGGCTGTTCCCAGTTGTCTGAGGCATCTCCAGAAGATGCCAGGAGTGGATTCTGCACCTCCAGAGGCCCATTCTTTGTGGCATTTGGGAGCTTTGGAAGAGAAGCTCGGGGGTCCCCGTGCCCGCAGCCCTCCCTGGTGAGGGAGCAGCCCCTGCCCTCCCCTGCAGCCTGGCCCTGGCAGCGCCGGTGCCTCCGTTACTCTGGCAACACACGGCAGGCAGACAGCACCAGGCAGCTGAATCCAGCCCCTTGTTCCGAGAAAAATGCTCTCATTGAGGCTGAGCCGGAGCAAAACCCTCCTGCCTCGGTCCTGCTGAATGGCACTGGCATCCCCTGGGCACTGAGGGGGTGGGGGTGGCAGGGGGTGCCCTCCAGGGCTGGGGGTGTGGGAGGGGGTGCCCTCCAGGGCTGGGGGTGCCCCCCAGGGCTGGGGGTGTGGGAGGAGGTGCCCCCCCAGAGCTGGGGGTGTGGGAGGGGGTGCCCTCCAGGGCTGGGAGTATGGGAGGGGGTGCCCTCCAGGGCTGGGGGTGCCCCCCCAGAGCTGGGGGTGTGGGAGGGGGTGCCCTCCAGGGCTGGGGGTGTGGCTGGGGGTGCCCTCCAGGGCTGGGGGTGTGGGAGGGGGTGCCCTCTAGGGCTGGGAGTATGGGAGGGGGTGCCCTCCAGAACTGGGGGTGCCCCCCAGAGCTGTGTGTCCCCAGCAGGGCCCCTGAGTCACGTCCCTTGTGTTTGGAGGTGTCTGAGCCCCAGGGACACAGGAAGGGATGGTTTGGGGAGTGCAGAGGCTTGGGATGGATGGATGGATGTCGGGGAGATGCTGGGGAGGGCTCAGGCAGGGACACACACTGGCAGTGCCAGGGACTGTCACCACCACAGGGCTCAGCAGGAAGTGGGAGCTCTGCCCTCACCCCCCAGCACAGAGGGATGGGCAGAGCATCCCCTCTGCTGCTCCTCAGCTCACAGGGGGTACCAGGGCACTCATGGCACCAGGAATGATGTGCTGCTTCTCTGGGATCCAGGGAGCTGCCCAGAATGATAATTGGGTGCTTTGCCTTTTTTTTCCAAAGGAGCTAACAGGCCACTGCACAAAGTAATTAACTGGACAGATGGAAACAGCAGAGTCTGTAAACGGCGACAGCCACAATAAGGCAGTTTTTTAAAGGCTTTGTGTCAGCAGAAGAGCTCCAGGTTGGGGCTGGATTGCAGGGAAGCAGCTCAAGTAAATGAGTCTTTAAAAAATTAATACTCTTCATAGCTGCAGATGCTGCAGGTGTCTGGTGGTGACAGTGAGGACAGTCAAGAGCTGGGAGAGCAACAGGGCCAGGACTGCAGGGCAGCTGAGTGTTGGGTGTATGCTCATGCTGCCCATGCAGAGCATCCCCCTTGGTGCCTGTAAAGGGGTAGTTTGTCATCAAATGTGTGAGAAGACTGAAAAAACACAGGGTTTGCAGTATCCAATCCAATCAAGGTGGTTTTCAGGTTGTGCTCTGGGACTCTCAGATGCATTTCAAGTTGTCTGTAGTGGGTGATTAAAATGCTGTTTTGCTGCAGCCTGATTGGGTTTGGTTAAAGAGGAAGGTGTGTGTGTGTCTCCCACACTTACTCGCCACTCCTTTCAAATGTCAGGTCTTTCCTGTGTAACACATCAGCCTTTTCAATCCCTGCTCTTTGCTGGTTTAATCCTGTGTGGGTTGTTCTTCCCTCTGTGTGGGGGCAATGCTGGTCCTTCCTGCAGCAGTGCCCTCCTGGCTGCTGGTGCCCAGGCAGATCAAACTCAGATCAGGGCATGGCTGTGGGCAAGCAGAACCACAGAATGGGCTGGGGTGGAAGGGACCTTGAAGGTCATGGGCAGGGACACCTTCTCTGAGGTTGCTCAGAGCTCCATCCACCTGGCCTTGGACACTTCCAGGGATGGGGAACCACAACCTGCCCACCCTCTGAGTAAAGAAATTCTTTCTAATATTCAATCTAATTTATTAATTATTTCTAATATTCATTCTGACCCTGCTCTCTGCCAGCTTGTCCTGTCACTGCATGCCCTTGTGAACAGTCCCTCTCCAAGAGGGACTTGCTTGGGCCCCTCTGGGCCCTCCTGCATTGTGTAATGAGTCTGACTTAAGCCTGAGTGAAGTGCTGGTGTTGATTTATCCCAGGTTATTGGCTCTGTGCTGCTGTTGCTCTGCTCAGCAGGATGTTGTCCTCCAGCTTGAGCCTCCCAGGAGACCTGTTAGAAGTTAGGCAGGAGCCCATTTTGCTGTCAGCTCCGTGTTTATCATCCAAACATCCATCCTTCAAATGGAGTGTTGCAGACACAGGGAAAGGCACTTGGTGCAAGTGTGAATACACCAGCAACAGGATTTGGGCTTTGGTGGCAGCTCCAACCCCATCTCCACCCACCAGTGGTTGTGGCCTGGCAGGGGATGGGGCATCCTGGTGCCAGGGGGACCCTGGAGGGGCTTTTTGCTTATTTTCATGTTTTTAGCATCGTAACTGTGTGCCCTCCCTAGGGCTGGGCCCTGGGCTTTGTGCCGTGGGGGTTTGGTGACATCACAGCAAACACAAAGTCACTGTGAAGGTTTTGGAAGCTGCACCCAAGGAGAGCATCTCTCCATCTCCAGGCTCTTCCCTTAATTAGCAGGCAGGAATTGGGACAAGTTGTGCCAACTGCATAAGTGGGGGCATATGGGGAAGGGAACTGCTGAGAACTGGCACTGTCTGTGTGGCAGAACCCACCAGGGACTGTGGGCAGAGCAGGGCAGGTGCCCCCTGCACCCCTGCCCACCTGGAGCCCCTGCCCTGGCACAGGCACTGCAGAGCACTGGGCAGGTCAGACCTCATCAGGAAAACAGGGACCTTGCCTAAATCCTGCTTGGCTTAATCAATTAACTGTTTATGGGATTGTGATTAGAGCTTTCAATAAGTTGATGGCAGAACTGTCTCTGCTGTGGTTTGTGCTTCTGGTTTCCTTTTCCTCCTCCTTGTAGAATTACCCTGTTTTTCCCACCCCTGATAATGATTTTTTTAAAATTTATTTATTCTTTTTAAGCTGTTGCAATGGAAAAGATTTGTTATTCAGTATTTTTAATAGAAAAAAGAGAAGCCTTTAAAAAAAAAGAGGGAAAAGAGGAGCCTGTGATTTGCTGGGATTGGAAGCAGCAGTCTGGATTATTGTTGCTGCTTTGTTTTTTTTTCCCCTGCTCTGCTGTAGGACTGAGGGACCTTATTCTGCTCTGCAATTGAGCTGTCTGTGCTTGTTTTGGGGATGAATTGAGTTTTGCTTTCCCTCCACGTGGCTCAGCTGAGCTGCTGCTGGCACTGAGGGATGTGTTGGGTGATGGCCCAGGGGTCCCATCTCCTCTGCAGGACCTCAGCACCCCCCAGGTCCTGCCAGAGAATTTGGCTGAGTCCTTGTGGATGAGGAAAAACCACATGGACAGGGGAGTCTCTGCTGGGTGTTCCTGGGAGCAGGGAATTCATCTTTTTCCCTGTAAAGCAGCAGCCTCTGGCTGCTCCAAGATATCCTTGAGTTCAAAGTCATTCAGATTGGGCACTCTCAGGGACAGTGGGAGAATCCAAATTGAGAAGTGCAAGTATGATGCAGTCAGGATATTTTATTTTATTATTTCTAAAGGGTAGGAATTTTTCTGATGTTGGAGGTGGCAAAGGCTGGGCCTAATTCTCCCTCAGCTCAGGTTCATCTGGTTTTCCTTGCAAGGTGCTCCAAATCTTTTGGTTTGGGTGAAAACCAGACCTGGGGCTGGCCATGGCAGGGTCTGATCTCGTGGAGGAATTATAAATTCTGATGATCTCTTGGCTTCTGGAAGCTGAGATGCACCAACCCATGGGCCACCAGACTTCATATAAACAGCTGGGAAAGGGAAAAATCTTGCCTTTTTTTGGTCACTATAAAACCAACTTAGCAAATTGTTGTGGAGGAATTGCCTCCAATTAGAGCAGCCGCTGCTTGTTGTTTTAGGGGAGAAGCCTCCAGACACCTTTGGGTGGTTTTTTCTGTTAAAAGCAGGAGGGAACAGGTGAAGTCCTGACTCTGCCATGGGCAGAGGGACTGGGGGGAGCTCAGCACCAGAGCTGCAGCCCTTGGGTTTGTGTGCTCAGTGGCAAAATGTCCAGGTCAGTGATTCCTGAGACAAAACACTCCTGACTGGAACACAAGAGCTCTGCTACAAAGAGCTTTAGTTCATTATGCTTGGGTAATTAATAGCTGCTCTTCCCAAGCTCCTGCAGCCCTGAGCTGGCAGGCAGGGAGCAGGAGCAGGTTGGCAGCCTCTTTGCTCCCCAGAGGGCACAACCCCAAGCAGAATTCTGGCTGTGGTCATGCAGGGGCCAGGCAGTCACTGCGGGCACTGCCCAGGTCCTGGCCATGCCAACGGGAGTTGAAGCTGGTCCTGGAGCTGCAGGAAGGGAACATCTGCCTGGCTCTGCTGCAGAGGGTTTGGGGCAGGGCAGGGTGACTGGCAGGGCAGTACTGGGGCTGGGGAAGGGAAGCAGAGGGCAGAGACATGAGAACAAACACACAGAGCACCCTGATGTGCTGCTGCTTGCAAACCATGGGGCTTGTTCTGGCTGTTCTGTTGCTGCATCCTTGTCAGTGGTGAACAGGTAACAGGAATGGAAATACCTTAAGGAAGGCACAGAAATCAGGGACAGCGTTTGGAATAAACCTGACTCTGGCCATTGACACCTTTTCTGGGTGAAAATGTGGAAAAGTGCAGCCCAGCAGCCAAGGAGGGCCAAGCTGGGCATCCACATCCAGGCAGGGGAGGGAAGTTCTCAGCAGTTGTTACAGGAAACTTCTCCAAGCCATTGAAGTGGGAGGCAAAGCAGTGACATTTTAGATGTAAAAATATCTGAATAGTATAATCAGCTGGAGTATTAGCTCATGTCACAGGCTGGAGGCACTGCTGTGTCCCTGAATGCAGGCACTTGCCTTTTAGGTCATGGGAACAGTTGCTCTGGGGAGAGGAGGTGACTGCAGGTCCTGTCCCTGCTGCTGGTCAGCCCTTCCCTCTCCTCCTGCTCCCTCAGCCTGGGATCCCATCCCTGTGGCCAAGGGAACCTCCTCTGCCTCAGCCTGGGGCTGACCAGCCAGAGGAAACACAGGGCAGGGAGGAACCTGCATTATCCCATCTGCCTCCTGCTCTGTGTAGGCTTGAGGAAACCTGTGAGAGTTGGAGGAGGCTCCAAAAAAGCAAAAATACATAGGTGGGAAAAGAGTAGCAGTTTGGGAGCTGCAAAACAAAAGTCACATTCCTCCTTCTCATGGTCTCCTTTCCCTTCTGCTCCTTTTCCCCTTTTTTCTTGCCTTTGGTAAGAGCTGTTTTCTCCAGTAACCCCTAATAATGGAGGCAGCAACTGAGCATGTTGAGGGGTTTGTGGGAAAAACTGGAAACTTCTTGGTGAGGGGGCTGAATTGCCAAAATTACTGATCTTTGGCAGAAGGCCATTCTTTGACAAAAACTATTTGAGAAATTCTCCCCAGCTTTAGCTTGAATGTGTTCTGGCCACCATCCTGTGTAATCACAGTTCATTATTCTGAAGCTGCCTCCTCTGAAACTCCTCCTGTGAGCAGGGCTGGTGCCTCAGGCAGAGCACAGACCTGCTCTGCCCCTGCTGCCAGGCTGGGGTGAGTCCCCTCCACCCTGGGCATCTCAGCTCCTCGGGGCAGTCAGGGCAGCCCCACAGCTCCCCAAACACCCCCTGCTGTGCCTGCTGAGCTTGGGCTCTGCAGCATTTCGGGCTCCCAGGACTCAGCAGCCTCCTGGGTCAGTCCTGCTCTGTGGTGGAGGAAGGGGCTGGGCAGAGCAGTTCCTTTCCCTGCCCTCACATCCCTCAGTCCCAGAAACTCCTCCAGCTTCTCTGGTGCTCCTGACTGTGCCCAGGAGCCCAACCCCAACTGGGAGGTTGGATTTTCTCACCCCCACCTCTGCAGCAGGGCCAGGGCACATCAAAGATACACTTGTGCTTTGACTCTGGGTGTTGGGTTGGTTATGCAGCTTAAACTCCTTCTGTTTCTTCTCCTTGAAGCATTTTGCAAATGTTTTGAAGGCCCAGTGACAGCAGCACAATCCCAGTCCTGTTCTGTTTAGTTGCTTACTCTACCTCTCCTGCCTCCACTCCCCCCAAACACCTGCCTTTTATCCAATTTAATTTTCACACCTCCTCCTGCTGCTGCTGTCCTTGCCAGTTATCTCTGAGCTTCTGCAGTGGGTGTATCTTTGCTTTATTGGAGTGAGAGCCTGGAAGATTCCCATCCCAACTTCCAGGAGCCTGGGCCCAAAGCTGGCTGGGCTGCAGTTCCTCTCTGTCCTGGGGGAGGACACCTCAGATCCCCACTGAGACACTCCAGAGCACAGGGTCAGCTATGAACCTGTGCTGAAGTCATGTTGATTTGGATATAAACAAGCTCCTTCCTCAGCTGGGTTGTCTGTGTGTTGTCACCACCCCAGGGTGGGGGCCAGTGGCGAGTTCTCCCTCTGGGGCTTTGCTGGTGGTTCCCTCAGACATGTGATCTCTCCATGTCAGAGACACTCTCGCAGTCCCTTCACTGTGGTCTCAGCTTTAATTCACCTGCCTTAGATGGCTCAGGCCTCTGTGTTTATCCTCCTTGCTCCTGCCTGCCCTGCAGGGGCAGCTGGAGGACAATCTCCCTCTGCTCTGGCTGGGCCATCAGCACAAGAGCTGATGAAGTCTCAGGCAATCCCCCTTGTCCATCCCTGCAAACACAGCCAGGCTCTCCTGGGCCCAGTGGTCTTGCAGTCTGCATTTGGCTTCTGTGAATTTTGTGACTCAGAATGGCCAGAAAGAGAAGCCCCAGCAGGAAGTGCTGCCCTGGAGCCTGCAGGGCTGGGAGGGACACTCAGCTGAGCACTGGGGGCTTGTGGCATCACAGGAACTCACGTGCCAGCAGGGAGGTTTGCTCTGCTCTGCTGGGCTTGTGTGGCAAAGTTCTGGTGGCAGAGAGAGCTACAGGAATGGCTCCTGGGAGAAGCTTCCAGAAGTGTCCCCGTGTCCCTTGGGGACGATGCCAACCAGGTCCAGCCAGACCTGCTGCTGCCCAAGGCCAAGCCATGGGGGTGCCACCTCTGCATTTAACCAGGGGAATTTACTGCACAGGAGGGAAGAAGGAAGGGGTGGGTTAAAGCTGCTTTAGGAGTTGGTTTTATTGCTCATTATCATATTTGATTGGTGATGAAGTGATGCCCTGGAGTGGGGGCTGTCCTGCCTGTGGCAGCAGTTGGTGAGGGATGTGCCTGTTCCTGTCCCAGCCCTCAAGCCTTTCATTCTGAGCTGCTCAGAAACCCTCAGCTGGAGGTTGGGAACCACCAGGGTGCTCCATTCCCTCCAGTTTGGTGTCCAGTGTCCCACTGGGAAGGATGTAGGAATTTGTGTAAGACTCTGCCTTGACCCCACAGGGCATTTTTCCAGCTCAGGTGGGACAAGGCTGGAAGAACTGGGGGGAGGGAAGTGTTGGCAGTGCCCTTTGTAAAGCACAGAATCTTGGAACCCTTGACCTGGAGGTGCAGGGGTGGGACAGGAGAAGGAAAGACTCGTTTAAAATGAGTAACTGTAGCCCCAGCTGTTTTTCTGAGCACTATTTAGAATTTTTAGCATTTGCAGCAGTTACTGTGGTGTGGGCATCGTTCAGAGGTGCCACCCTGGGCATTGCAGGGGGTTTGGATGTGCTGCAGAGGAGGGTGACTCTTCAGGGATGGAGACACCCCTGGGTGAGCAGCCAGGACCGTTGGGTGTCCCTGTGGGAGTGAGTTCTGTCCCTGCTCTGAGGCAGCAGGAGCAGCTCTGCCCCCTCCCAGCCAGCCCAGCCCAGTCCCTGGGAGTGTCTGCAGCCCAGGCTGATCTATCCAATAGACAGGGGAGTCTGAGAGATGATTAGGAGGGACCTTCATCAGAGCCAGAGGTTATCCTGAGTGGGAGGCAGAAAGGCTGTGCCTGTCCAGCAGGGCTGTCTGCAGCTGGAACCTGCTCCAGCTCCACAGAGCCCTTTGGAGCTGAGCAAGCTGGGAAAGGGGAAAATTGCCATCTTTTTGTGCTGGGATGAAAGGACAACCAAGTATGAATGGCCATCATTTAGTGGGCTCCTGGGTAAATTTGTATTTCGTTCCCATTATTGAGTGCATTGCCTAATTGCAGCAATAAAAAGGAATAGTCCATCTTCTAAATGCAAGCAGTAGCACTGATTGTTATTTAATTAGTTGATTCCAGTGGTCGAGGGGTGAGCTTGGAATTACAATTGCAGCTTGTATTATTTCACTGAGATTGCTGAATTAATTAGGAGAACAATGGGATTCTTCATTGTTGACATCCTTAAGAACTTGTGACAATAACTTTAAAACTGAAGGAGTAACAAAAGGCCACGATGGGGTTTTGAGACAGGAGGGGACTGCAGTCCCTCCATGCCCTCCTTCCTCCTCCACTGCCCTTCCCTGTTCTGAAGGACTTTCATCAGGAAAACCAGGGTAATTTAACGTCAAACTGGAGCTGCTGATGTGGGTTAATTCCTAAGGAGTGTGGGAGAATAGCCCATGGTGTTCCTTGTCACTTGGTATAATTGAAACCCTGAGTAGGTATTTATGTTGCTTATCAGACTTTTTACCGACTTGTAAATGTGAAAGCATAAATGGAATAGGAAGTTGTAAGTTCTTATGCTTCAGGACATGACCTGACTTCTGCTTAATGAGAGCTGGGCAGAGGCTTAACCTCAGGAGAAGCTGATTCTCTCCTCTGCCTTTGCACTTCCTTCTCCTGCACCATCCAGACCCTCTGCCTGGCACTGCAGGGTGGTGGGAACTGCATTTCCCTGCTGAGGGCAACAACAGAGGGGGGGCAATTTGCAGGTGCCCCCATGGAAGGGGTGGGCAAGGGGCATTGAGCTTTTGCCCTGAAAATATTGGCTTTGTGGTTTTTCTCTTTTTCTTTCAATTTGGCCATAGATGTATTTCATATAATGGCCTTTGTTTTGCTGTGGCTTTCATTGTAGCTGAGTGTTTGTGGCATTATTATAGTCTGGGAGTAGAAGGAAACACAAGCCAGCTTCTCTCAGAATGCAGGGGGGGAGCCTTTATTATGTTAAAATAATCATCTTTCCTGTCCAAACTTGGCTTTCTCTTTCCTGGTTGCTCTTCAGAGAGTTGTTCCTTTCTTGTCTATGCCTTTGTATTGTCAGGATTAATTTCTGAGAGGGAGAAATCTCCATAAGCAGAGTGTTGCCCACTCCTTTCTTTTTAGGAGCAGGAGGTTGGATTTTTTTTCCCTCTTCTGGGCTGAAATACTGTGGCTTGAACTCCTGCACTGCTCACTTTGTTCCCTTCCAGGACCTCTTACCAAGGTCTCTGGTTTTTAATCTCCTTTTACACGAGTTTCCTGTGTTGACTGGAAGTCCTTTCCTCTGGATTTGGGGGAATGGGCAGGGCCACCTTGGATGAGGGGGAGCTTGGGAAAGGCTTGTGCTGTGCCCAGGGCAGCAGCTGGTCCTGCATCAGTCTGTGTCCCCCTCTGCTCCCTTGGGACTGTCTGAGATGAGCTGGGACCCCCCAGGGCCCCCTCTGCCCACTCTGTAGGCACTAAGGTGGGTGGTGCTGAACAACCTGAGCTGGAAAATGGTGTGATCTGGTGAATATTCCCATATTCAGGGTTGTCCTCTGTGGGTATTTGTGTTTTTCTGCTTACCCAAAGGCTGGAAGGCACCCCCTGCTTTCCCAGCTCCATCTCCTGCAGCCCCTGCCCCTCTCCTTGGCCCTCCTGCTCCCACATCACCCCAAGGGCTGCATTTCACCTCCTGCAAGCCCTTCCCTCTGCCTGGGCTTCAGCTGAGCTTTTAGCCAGGCTTAGGAACTGCCTGTGCCTGAGCTCAGGGAAGCAGAGCTGTGCCAGGGCCTGAGCTCCAGGGAAGGGGGCAAGGTGGGCAAGACTTTGGGGTCTGGGAGATGGAGGAGGGGGATCTGAGGCTCAAAGGGATAATGCTGGTGGTAGGAATGGGGTAGAAATCTGTGTGTCCCAGCAGGTTTCTTGGGAAGGGCTGAACAATGGTGGGACTCTGGGCAACATTTGGGAAGGGTTGGCATGAAGAGGAGACTGTTGAAGCCCCAGTGGGTGGGTTTGGGCAGAGCTGTCCCTGTCAGGTCTGTCATTGAACATCCTGGGAAGCTGCAGAATTCCCTGAGCCTAAACCAGGGCCCAGGAGCCAGGGGGAACGTGTGTGCCCACGTGTGTGTGCCCAGGGAGAGGTGTGCCAATGGGGAGGGCAAATGAGAGGGGGAGAGTGCCATTCCCCCATCCCCTCTGGGGTGTTCAGATGCTTCAAGCTCTGTTTGCTGCAGCAGGAGGAAGGCTCATGACATCAATTTCTTCTCGTTACTCCAAGTGGGTTGAAGTCCAGGGCAGAGGAGTTTGCAGAGCCTGCTCTGTGGAGTCTGCCTTTCCCCTTGTCCTGTCCTTCACTTCAGCCCATCTTCTTCCCTTGCCTTCTGCTTGTGCCTGACAAGCAAATGTCTCTTCTCCCTCTCTGCAAGAGCCTTTTCTTTCTCCATTCTCTGATTTTTCTCTTCTTCAGAACATCTCTAATCTCTCTCCCTGCACTGATAACTGAAATGAGTTCTGTCCCCAGCCAGCAGGGCCTCAGCTTGGGCAGGGCTGAAGAGCTCAGGCTCTGATTGATGGGGAGCTTTGGGATATTGAGGGCTGTGTTGATAGATGTCCCTCTTTCCCCCTCCCTTCCTCTGGGTCTTTGCCACCTGCAGAGGAAGGGACAACCAGGCTGCATTCCCAGAGTGCAGAGGGCAGGGAGGAGGAGACATTACCCTGGTGAGGGCACGGGTGAGATCAGCCTTGCTGGACTCTGCTGGTCAGGAGTCCCCCAGCCAGGAGCTGTGCAGAGAGAGAAACCCCAGGGGAGAGCGAGGGCAACTGCAGGGGTGAAGGAAAGAGAGCAGCAAGGAGGGGAAAAAATAAAGAATGGCACCCTGGAGATCTGGAAAAGAGCCAGAAAGAACAGGGTACAAAGTACCAGGGAGCTGACAGTTAATTTACAGTCTCCAGGGAAAGAAAGGGAAAAGAAAAGGGGAAAAAATGTCTTTGTTGTGGAGAAGCAAAAGATACAGAAGAGAGTGGATGGGGATGTGGGGATCTGTGGCATCTGCCTGACTCCTGGGGTTTCTCCTCTCCAGCTGCAGCAGCCCTGAGTGTCCCAGTCAATGCAAATCACATTTTCCTGAGGATCTGAGGGAAACCCTTGCCCAGGAGCTTTTCCCTGTCACCACGGGGAGGTTCTGGGTTAGACAAAGGTGAGGAAGGAATGCCAGAGCTGAAGCTGCCCCTGAGCAAAGGCTGTTCCCAGTTAGAGAGTGAAGCTGGGACTTGTGGTGCCTGGGTTTGGTACAGATTGGATTTAAAGGGGTCACATTCCTGCCCACTGACCTCCACCAGCTGCTCTTCTGTTGTTGTCCACACACAGGACCCTTCAGAGCCACGTGTCCCCCTCCACTGCCATTGCCATTTGCTGAACAAAGAGCAGATTCTGTGCTTGTGGCTGAGCCAGAGTCTGTTCCTGGAGGGATCCTCCTTCAGTGCCTGGGTGCTGGGCCTGGGTGCTGGGCCTGGGTACATCCTGGTCCTGGAGGACCCCTGGGCTACAGAGGAGCCTCAGCTGGCTCAGTGCTGAGATTGAGGCTTGGAGCAGCACAGGGACCTGTCCAGGTAGTTCATTTGCTGCCCTTCAGCCTCCTGTGACAGCAGTACAGGTGCAATGGCTCTTTTTCACTCTGTCTGAAATAGCTTTGTAATAACAGTAGGAGTTGGAGAGGCATTTTTATTGATTAAACAATTGAGGCTATTTGTCTTTACAAAACCAAAAATATTGAGGTGTCTTTTTCTTCCTACATATACATTATAAACATTTATTATATGCAGAGTCTCTGTAATCAAGCTGATGTTTATGATGGACTGGGTTATAATGCTGGATTGAGATACTGAAATGGGGACTGAAGTGCAGAGGAAACCTGGTGTTGATGTGCTGAATAACCAGGGCTGGCTTCGTGCTGATGTGTGATAGGAGTGAAGGATTACTCCTGAATATCTGTTCTGTGCTCTCTCCCAGCCATGCACTGATGATTTCTCAGGCATTCCTTTGATCAAACTCCATTTCAGCTATTGGAAAATTTGTAGCTGTGTCTGTCTCCTGACCCCTCCTGTGACTGCAGAGTGTCTGAGTTTCCCTGAGGCTGAGCAGGAGCCAGTCCTGGTGTTGTGGCTGTGCAGATCAAGGGCATCTTGGCTGCACCAGCTTTACCTGCCTTGCCTTTGGCACACAAATCCCTCTGATTTGGGGCTGTTTGGGGCTTTGGCCTCCCCTTGCTTGGCTTTATGGTGGTGATGGAGCAGTCCCAGAGCTTTGATACAGATCTCATCATTTTATTTGTGTGTTTGGGGTTTTGGCCTCCCCTTGTTTGGCTTTATGATGGTGATGGAGCAGTCCCAGAGCTTTGATACAGATCTCATCATTTTATTTGTGTGTTTGGGGCTTTGGCCTCCCCTTGTTTGGCTTTATGATGGTGATGGAGCAGTCCCAGAGCTTTGATACAGATCTCATCATTTTTTTTTGTGTTTGGGGCTTTGGCCTCCCCTTGTTTGGCTTTATGATGGTGATGGAGCAGTCCCAGAGCTTTGATACAGATCTCATCATTTTTTTTGTGTTTGTACCAGTCATGTGTAACTGAGCCCTTGGGAATTACCTCTGACTGGTTTTACTCTTACAGGTTTCCTTTTAATCATTTCCCCCTTTTCCCCCTTCTCCCCTTGGGCAGGTCACCCTTTACCTGCAGACAGGAAGGTGCATGATGAGCTTGGCTGCCTTTGGGCACTTGGGCACCCTCTGAGGTCACACACTGTGGTTTGTGTGACCTTTTCCAGCTGACAGATGTGAGAGCTCTCCTTGTTGTGTGTCTGACTCAACCCCTGGTTTGGGCTGGCAAGAATTCAGGCTTATTTTGTGTTGGCAATACCCAGTTGTCCTTCAGGGGCTGTGCTTCCCTTGCTGTCCCACTTGCAGGCTCCAATACCCCCCTTGCCAGTCTGGGAAGGGACCTGAGCCTCACCAAGAGGGAGGGATTTGTCCAGAGAGAAGTGAAGCAGCTTGAATTTGGCAGAATTATTGAGTGATCACTCGAATTTCCACAGCTGGTGCTGGTTGTGTGCTCTGGTTCTTTGGGAACCTGTGGCACAGACTGGAGGGAAACGAGTTCAGCACAAAATGCCTTTGTAGGTGTGTTTGTTGATGTGATATCTTGGGTGCACAATATGTCTGTGTATGCACAGCCACCTTCATCCTTGGCTGAAAACACCGAGTGTGGCACATTTGTACCCACTGCTCTGCTCTCTCCACGTGATGTGCTGAAGGAATGTTGGATTTGAGCCTGGACTGGGACTCCATGAGCCTGAAACCACAGGGACCTGCCTTGGCAAGGCTTAACCAGCACCACCTCAAAAGTGCTCTGGGGTTTGTTCCCCCTTTGTAACTTTTGGGAGGGCAATTCTACGTCCTTGCTGCTCTAATGGATGGGAACCCCTTCAGAAGGGCAGCCTAAAGGATCTCAGGCTTGCTGGGCATCATTAGCTTTGTTACATTGTTATTCTTGGCCATCAACAGTCAGGCAGAGGAATTGCCCGCTGAACTAATCCCAGTGAGTTGAGCGGTCCTGGCTGGTCCCAGCAGGAGGATGTGCAAGACTTTGTAGGTTGGGTCTTGCTGGGGGTCCCTTTCACAGCCAGGTTGGAAGGTGCCTTTGCTCTGCAGGGCATGATTTACATTCCCACAGAGCCCCTTCAGGGGAACCTGCCAGACTTTCCAGGTTCAACTGATAGTGAAGAACAACAAGGACAATGGGTAAGAAAAAGAGGTATTGTGTGAAGAACCTTCTTTAGTGGAAAATGCCTTTTTTGATGTCAAAATCTTGTGTGTGTGAAGCAATATCAGTGTTGAGTTTTCCATGATTTAAAATCAACCAACTCTGTCCTGTCCTGGAAGGGAGGAAAGGGAACTGGTGCCAGTAGAAATAAGGTGCAATGTTTGCTGCTTTGGGTGGGAGGTGTCTGAGCTCTCAGAGGGCCACAGACAGACACAGCTCTGTCCCTCAGTCTCCTCTGAGCTGAGCCTGGCCTTGCACTGTGGTCCCACCTCTGGTATTCATTCCTGGAGCACAGGAGGAACAGGATGCTTGAAGTGTGTTCAGGTTCCCTGAGTCATCTTTATTCCACTCTGGTATTCCCTGATTCCAGTCTTGCCATGTCTGCCTTAATTGGGTGCTGCAACAGTTATATATGTTAAAATAAATGAACTTTTTACTGCAAAAGAGGAAAAGAAGAGAGACAGATGATCCCTCAGCAACAGCTGTTTGGGGAAAGAATCCCACAGAAGCTGCTTCCTTGGCTAATTAGAAATCTGCTTTCCTTTAGGAGGGAGAACGTTCACGTTCTTGACTCCTGTTCTTGCTTCTAATTACTTTTTGGAGAAATGAAAAAAGACACTTCATATGTTTTACTCAGAGTTGCTGAGGCAGAGAGTGCTGAGTGGAAATGTCTTCTGGAGATGGGAGGGAAGACAAGAGAAGGAAATCAAGATGTCAGTTGGCACTTTGGACTTGAGCAAAGGGGGTTTGTGTTCAGTGCAGTGGGAGCTGCCTGAGCTCTGGGTGAGGAGCAGTGGAGGAGCTCATGGGTGGGTTGCTGTGTCTCTGAGCAGACCCTTCTCCCCAGGGTTGTTGCACGGGAGTTTCTCTGCCTAATTTAAGGCCAAAAGAGCAGGAGCTGTTGCAGAAACTGTGCCCAGGCAGGGCAGGAACAGGGATGCTGTGTGGTGGGTCTGTGGGGGGAGACAGGAGAGTCCCAGGGAAGCTCCACAGCCTGGGCTGGGCAGGGGCTCCTGGGCCAGCTCAGAACCTCCTCCCCTGCACCACAAAGCTGCTTTCCAAGGGAGGAGACCCATGGAAACAAGCCCAGAAAGCTCCACACCCAATTGCCATTGCTTGCTGTAGGAATTAACTGAGGAATCCCCTTTGGGGTTCAGGATGAGTGAACACAAGACAGAGGGACCCTCCTGTGCTGTTTGACACCTGGGAGTGGAGCAGCCTCTGTCCAGAATTCAGGGAATTCCTCACAAAGCAAATGCTTAGGAAGTGAAATGTTAAAGCTGAAATTCTAGCAAAGAGTAAAGCTGCTGGTTTAGCATCTTCCAAAAAACTGCTTTGATTGTTTGCCACAAAGGAAGGGCTTTGCTTTGAAACCTGTCTCATCTCTTTATTAAGGTTGTAAATGCTGGAATTGGAACAAAGTGTTTTATTCAGCCTGAAACACAGAATGTTGTCCTTTCCCAGTAGTGGTGAGTCCTCTGGGAGGTGCTGGGTGGCTCCTCCAGGCTGGAACTGCCCCTCTGGCTCTGGTGGGGTGCACTGAGTGGGGATTTCAGCAAAGCCTTTCTCTGTCTCTGCTGAACTTTTTAAAGCCTTGAGCAGGTGTTAGTTTGCAATCCAGCAATTCAATTACTCTGGGCAATAAATTTCAAGGTAAATGTTGGAAGCTCCATCACTGGAAGCATCAATGTTTGTCTTTTTTTCTCCCAGTCTTCAAGGTGGCAGTGGGAGTAACGAAGCCTCATTTCCTCTGGATTTCTTTCTCATGGTTGGATTCTTTGATAACTAAATAATTTCAAGCTCTGACTGAATGCCTCAGCCACAGAAAAAGCTGCATTGTGTGTAAATTCCCTAACAAGAAGTGAGCTTGCACTGCATCCTGCCTGACCCTGGGGGTGCTGAGAGTGGCTCTCTCTGCCTGTGGTTTCGTGGAAGGGCTGGGGGGAGTCGGCTCTGCCCAAGGTGCTGCAGGTGGGTTCCCTCAGCCTGGTTTCCGTGGGAAAGCAGCTTGGAAACGTAGCTGGGTAAAGCACAGTTTGGAAGACAGACCTGGTGGAGTCAGTGACACCATTTCTGGACTCTGAGAGGAGGAGGATGATGGGTTTTTTCTGGAATGTGTGAATAAACCTGTCCTTTCCCACGGTGACAAACAGGACTTGAGGTGCAGGGTGGGCAAGAGTGGGACTGAAATTTAAACTGCTCCTTTCCCATGGCCAGGGGCTGGGATTTAATGCCTTGGTTCCAGAGCTGCATCTACCACAGGCTTAGTTAAATTTAATGCAGTGTGTTTAAAAAATAAATAAATCCATTTCTCCAGTGTAGACACCATCTCCCTAAAACCTCTTTACCTTCCTGGGGTTTCATTTTCAGGAGCTGCTGAACCAAAAGCAGTGATGAAAAGAGTGTGTGTTTCTGGGCAGTAAGAGGGAAAAGGAGTGAAATATGGATTTCATCTCTTGCCTTGGAGCCCTGCAGAGGAGCTCCCACCTGCTGAGCCTGTGCTTTGCCAGCTGAATTCCCTGAATTCCCCAGCTCTGGAGCTGCTGGGATGGGGCTGATCTTCTCCAGCAGCCGCTGGGGCTGTGAAAATCAGGGAGCAAAATCATTCCAGGACAGCCACAGATTTCTCTGTCCAAACAAGTGATAAGCTGGAAACTGGTGGGCCAGGAGGCAATTAACACAGCAGGTTAAATGAACTGCTGGACATTTCCTTTGTGCAGGGGTTTGTCTCAAGGTCTGAAGCCCTTTCTGAAGGAAAGAGCTGTGGAGGGACCGACATCTGCAGAAATTGGCAGCGACTCTCAAGCAGAACAGGTGATGAATGAGAAGTTGTTGCTGGTGATGGACAAATGAAGCCCCTCCAGTTTTCTCCTGAGTGATGTTCAGTTTTCTTTTCTCCAGTAAATGATTTGGCTGCTCAAACTTTCCTAGGAACAGTTGGAGGTAAAGAGAGGGGAGAGAGAAGGGAAGAACTGGCCCCTCTCGGCTTGATTTATGATCTAACTCTTTTGTAACAAGATTTCCAGTGTTGTAAAATATTAAATACATCCTTACATTCGATATCACATTTTGATACATTTCATGCCTCATTTGCTACCGGAGTCAAGGACAACTTCACATTTTTCATGGCACGAGGCCCAGATTTGTCTATTTATTTATTTTTAATCACTACATTTTTCTCTTTTTTATACCTGTATCATTTTGGATTAAATCTTGGCAACCATAGCAACCTGTTCCACTGGGTGGGTTCAGGTCTCCAGCACGTGGGAACTTTTTGGCTTGGCTTCTTCCCCATGGGCTGCTGTGCAAGAGCCACCCCTGGAGGATGGTGGAGAGCAGGGGATGCTGAGGGATGGAGGGCTTTGTGCTGAACTGGAGGCTGAGGCAGCAGCTCTGCCACCAGTAGTGCTGCTTTTAAACAAAAGGCTATTTTATTTAACAGCTCACGTGATGAAATGAGGGGGATTAAGTGGGATTTGCTGCCACAGTTAGAGGAGGATGCACAGAGCTCCTGGGAGTTGGGAAGGGCTTGGGGTTTGTCTGTGCCTTCCTCGGTGTGGGAGTTCTTTGTTTATTGCTTCTCACATGGGGGGAGAAGAGCTGAATCCTGGTGCCTTCTGTGGGGAGTGAGCAGCTCCAGGGACTCTCTGCAGGTAGGGCTGGCAGCTTTGGGATGGCACTGGAGGGATGGCACTGGAGGGATGGCACTGGAGGGATGGCACTGGAGGGATGGCACTGGAGGGATGGCACTGGAGGGATGGCACTGGAGGGATGGCAGCTTTGGGGATGGCAGCTTTGGGGATGGCATTGGAGGGATGGCATTGGAGGGATGGCATTGGAGGGATGGCATTGGAGGGATGGCAGCTTTGGGGATGGCATTGGAGGGATGGCATTGGAGGGATGGCATTGGAGGGATGGCATTGGAGGGATGGCATTGGAGGGATGGCAGCTTTGACATGGCATTGGAGGGATGGCAGCTTTGGGGATGGCATTGGAGGGCTGGCATTGTAGGGATGGCATTGTAGGGATGGCAGGGCTGGCTTTGGGATGGCATTGTAGGGATGGCAGCTTGGGATGGCAGGGCAGGCTTTGGGATGGCATTGTAGGGATGGCATGGCATTGTAGAGCTGGCAGCTTTGGGATGGCATTGTAGGGATGGCAGCTTGGGATGGCAGGGCAGGCTTTGGGATGGCATTGTAGGGATGGCATGGCATTGTAGAGCTGGCAGCTTTGGCATGGCATTGTAGGGATGGCAGCTTGGGATGGCAGGGCAGGCTTTGGCATGGCATTGTAGGGCTGGCATGACATTGTCGGGGTGGCAGCTTTGGCATGGCATGGGGTAGGGATGGCAGCTTGGGATGGCAGGGCAGGCTTTGGCATGGCATTGTAGGGCTGGCATGACATTGTTGGGGTGGCAGCTTTGGGATGGCATTGTAGGGCTGGCATGACATTGTCGGGGTGGCAGCTTTGGCATGGCATGGGGTAGGGGTGGCAGCTTTGAGATGGCAATGTAGGGATGGCAGCTTGGGATGGCAGGGCAGGCCTTGGGATGGCATTGCAGGGATGGCATTGCAGGAATGGCAGCAGAGCTTGTGCTGCAGATTTGCCCCTGCACTCCACCCCCACCCCCCAGCTGTGCACCCTTGGGTGCCTCCTTCCTTCCTTCCGTCCTGTCCTGTCCTGTCCTGTCCTGTGTTCAGCCAAGGAGTCTCCCCAGGGCTGCTCTGACACTGTGGGGCCAAGTGGGGCCGTATCTGTGTTAATTTTTTGTGGAGAGCTCATTTCCCACCCACTGATCCTGATCCATCCCACTTCCCTTCATGAGGTGTCTCATCTCCTGAAGGCAGCAGGAGGAACTGGCCTGTGTTCCCTCAGAGGTGACTCATCCTCCTGGGGCTCAGGATGTCTTTCTCTTTGTACAAAAGCCTATTTTTTCTTCCCACTGCCAAGGTGACTCCAGTTTTTTATCGAAGAAAGTACAGTAGGAGCCACTTGCAAGGAACTGGAGCTCAAGGAACTCTGCCTAGAACCAAGACAGACACTTTTGAGAAGTGAGAGTAATTAGAAACTCTGGTGTCTCCCCTAAGGCTAGTGGTCAATTAGCCATGAATGGCAACTGTAGCTTGTGGTTGGATGCGTTCTGAAGGCTCTGCCTCAGCAGGAGCTGGACAGAGCTCAAGAAGGCCCATGGCAGGTTGTTTTGGAAGGGGGCCTGGACAACCTCCCTGCTCTCTAAGTGGGAGCTGCTTTAGCAAAGGGTTTCAGCTTTCAGAGTTGTGTCTTTAAGGAGCTCCTTTGAGCTGCTCCAGCTTTGCCAGTGAAGCCAAATTTCTGAAAGAACCACCATGAGACTTGGGAGAGTTGGGCTGGGTGGAACATTTTCCAGCTGATCTCTTGGTGGCCCTCAGGAGCTCCCAGGAATGAAGCCCATCCAGGTTTGGGTGGAACCCCAGGGGCAGACACTGAGCTGCCCTCGGGGACAGGTCACTGAACAAGGGACTTTGAGCCTCGTGTCCTTTGCCAAAGGAGTCTGGGAAGGATGAGAGTTTCACAGCTGATAAACAGACAGATCTTCTCTGCAGGAGATGTTGTATCTGAACCAGAAAACTTCTAAGACTTTGGATCAAAAAAACTTCAAAGCCCTTTTTTATAAATGAAAGGATCAACAGCATTGGGGACCTTAGTTGAGGGGCCCTCAAAAACCCCACGAGGTGCTTGTCTCCTCTTTTGGAGGTTGGTATCCTTTGAAAATCTGTCCCAAAGTACTTGAATCGCTCCCGAAAATGGGATTCACACTTCCAAATTACCTGGTTGCCTGAAAACATCCTCAGCGTTGCCTCTTTCTAATTGCCCATCAATTAAAAGCCTTTCCTCATCCTGCTGCAGCCCCTTGGAGTGGGGGGAGTGCAGGAGCTTCACCCAGGCTGCTTTTATGGCCCCCACTCTTTGGGAATGAAACCAAATTTAGTGAGGGAACCTGTCCCTGTTCCCCTCCTTCCCAGACAGCAACTAATTGAGAGCAGCAGGAGTGTTAATGATGCATTTCGCATGTGGAAGTTAGAGGGGTGATTAATACCTTGTACATTGTATATTAACACCTTCTCAGGGGCATAATGAAGACAAAATACATGCTCTGAGATGAGGCTGTTCCTTCCCGTGGTGTTTCCTCTGTTCCTCCAGCCCTTTCCAGGGTGAAATACAAGCTTTGCAATCCAGAGCGTTTGTTTCGAAGCAGAATTTTAAATCAATCAATAAACTTTTATGTCTTAATCTTTGGGGTTTTTTTCCCTTTTGATTGGGTGGCTGAAACAAAACACACCAAGGGAGTGGAATCTGAGGAAGGCAGGGAGAGGGAAGCAAGGCTGAGTGGGGAAGGTGGGGCAGGTTCCTGAGCTGTCACCTCTTGGGGCTGGAGAAAGGCTGAAAAAAGGCAACCTCAGAGTCCAGGGAAAGCTTTTCCCCTCCTCTGCTCGTGGACTGATGGCTCCAGAATCCTTGGAATGCCTTGGTTTTATTTTTTTAATTATTGTGATAAATGGCTCCTGAGAAGTCCCTGGCCTGGCTGAAGCTCTTGATTAATTGTGAGACAGTTTGGAGGCACAAGGTGCATCCATGTGACAGCAGAGATCAGCCTCCTGTGTCCCAGTTGGGGCTGTGGTGGCTTAACTGGGCTGCTGTGACCCGTGACTGGAGCACCTGTGCTGCCTTCTGGCTGCCCCTCACCCTTCCAGGGCTGGCACCTGCCAGGGTTGTGCTGCAGCCTTGGGAGCTGCTGTGCCCCAGCCCTGCTGTCACCCTGTCCCAGCCTGCTGGCTGTGCCACCTTCCCAACCCACTCTGCCTCCAGGGGGATCAAACAGGGCAGGGCTTCTCCACTTCGGTGGGGCTGGGGCTGAGCACTTGGCCCAGAACCCTCTGCCAGCCTTGGGAGAGGTCACATCCTGCTCACTCTGCACCTTTGTGTTCTAGAAGGGTCCAAAACTCCCCAGGATTGTTGATTTCATTGCTATGTTTGAAAGGGTTTGTAGTTTCCAAAGTTGCAGCTCCTGGTCTGTCATTCATGTGAATTCTGCTTTCAATTTCTAGGTCACAGGAAGTCTCTTATTTGTTAAACAAACCTTGGGCACCACAAACATGCTCAGAAACCGGGAGGAAATTAACAATTGCAGTAAATTCATTGTAGTAACAACTCCAGTTAATTCCAGCATGTAGTGAAAGGACAAGGGGTAAAGGTTTCAAATTGACAGAGAGTAGGTTTAGATTGGATTTTGGAAAGAAATCCTTCCCTGGGAGGGTGGGCAGGCCCTGGCACAGGTGCCCAGAGCAGCTGTGGCTGCTCCATCCCTGGGAGTGTCCCAGGTCAGGCTGGACAGGGCTTGGAGCACCCTGGGCTGGTGGGAGGTGTCCCTGCCCATGGCAGGGGTGGAATGAGGTGAGTGTGAAGGTCCCTCCAACCCAAACCATTCTGGGATTCCAGGATATTGATATTCATCTGTTACTTTATGTGGTTTTGGAGAAATGATGCTTTGTGTGTGACTGTGTGTAGTGGCATTGGAATTCCTCCCTGTGCTGGTGGTTCTGGCTGGGGTTGGTCAGGATGGACAGGGCTGTGATGTTTTTGTGTGAAGTGCCTCTCCAGTTCAGGTGTCACCCCTCACATGGCAGGGGGACACCCACTGAGCTTCTCATGAATCTCCTAAATCTTCAGGGTGAGTGAAGTTGCCACCTGGGAAAGCCTCTAAAGCCCTTCAGGTGGGAAGGCAGGACATTGGTGTTCCTTGCCTTGAGTGTCAGCCCTGGCAGAGCAGGGAGCAGTTCCACAACCTCCCCACGGCTCAAACCTGAGCTCTGGGCTGAGGGATTTCCCAGCCAGTGCTGGGGCTGAAATCTCAGAGCCCGCAGCTCCTGCAGGGTGTTTGCCCCACAGGCATCCCGAGGCCAAGGGAGGGTGGGGAGCACCTGCTCGATGCCATCCCTCGGTGCCCAGAGGGTTCCAAAGCTCTGGGAGGTGCCAGCTGGGCAGGATGAGCCTGAGCTGTGCTGGTGGGTGGGTGGGAGTGGGTGGTGGTGGCTCCTTATGTAACTCAGGAAGGGGAAGGCGAGCACGGGAGCTCTAACACGTCTATAATTAAGTACAACAAACAGCTCTAAAACAACAAACACTCCTAAACGCTCCTTCCTGGCCACAACTGAATCATTTCTCTCCTTTGGCAAAGTCATTAAAGGGGAAGGCAGGGGGTGTGTGTGGGAAATGTGTGGCTCAATGCACTGGGGCGTTTGCAACCTTTTTTTGGAGGTGGTTTTTTTGATGAATGGAAGGTAAAGTCTGAGAATGGGTGGAAAGTCCTTCAGGCTGTGGGCAGTTCCTGTTAATGGCACCTGGCACTGCTATTCCCACAGGCTGGGCAATAAAGACCCCAGTCCTGATGAGCTTTTCCAGCAGGGAGGGGAGGAACCAACCCTGAGTAATCACTGCTTTGCAAGTTGAGTATTTATCGACTTGGGGAATGGTGGTGAATGAAAATGTGCTTTATTTATTAAAACAACTAAAATGCCTTTTTTCTTTGGGACTTAACATGTTTTTTCTGTCCTTGCTACCTCCTAACCCTTTTTATCTGCACTTAATCCCTGTATTTGCAGAAGTCAGACCCTTCTCTGGTTTATCTGGAGTGATGGTGGGCTCAAATTAAGGCTCTTGGGCTCCTTGATGTGCCAACCTCCTCCCTGGAGTTCTTGGCTCTGCCTCCCTGCCCAGGAGCTGCATCCCCTGGCTGTGTTTGTGCCCTTACCCTGCCATGGCCTGGCTGTGTCTTAAACTGCTGCCTTGTTTGGGTCTAATTAATCTTCCATTAATAACTCAGCCCAGAAGATGCAGCTACAGATTTCAGCAGTGCCATTCAGGAAGGTCTGAAATTTAGAGCTGCTGTTACCCAGAAAAGCCACGTAATCTTTCAGGTTTGGGTAAGAGAACAATCTCATCCTTCCCCTGCAATTCCCAGGGCCCTGTGGGGAGGCAGATTTAGTGCTGCTCTTCCCTGACCTCCTGCTCCAACAGGCGCTGGGACCTGCACATCAATCTGGGCTGTTCCTTCTCCAGGCATTTGGTGATCTCACTGCTGTCTGTCTGTCTGTCTGTCTCTTCTCCTGTGCTCTCAGGCCAGTTTGGGGGGTCATGGAGCTGTGTCTTTGCTTCTCTGCAGCTTGAGCTGGGGAGACAGAGGAGGGGGAGGGTTGTGCTCTCACATCTGGAATCTGGTGTGGCCTGAGCAAGACTGGCTGCATCTGTGGACAAGGAGTAATGGCTGGGGTTGGGTTACAGTCAGCTGGAGAGTGGAGGTGGTGTAGAAACTCCAGGAGATGGTGCAGGAGCTGCCAAGGCTTGGGTGCCTTCTATACCCTTGAAATTAAAGTTTACTTCCTGTAAGTCAAGTCAGTTTAAAGGTGGAGGTGGAAGGTCCTGCTGCTCCTGGTCAGAGATTTCCCACTCCTCTGGATCCCTCTCTGCTCTGGAATTGTCTGTGGGGTGCTGCTGCTCCCAAAAGCCTGGAAGGGTTGCTGGTGGCATTGCTCAGTGATGTGGAGATCAGAAGGGCTGCTCTGATGGGAGCAGGAGCAGTTCAGGTGTGCTGGGATGGTCAGGCAGGAGCCACCAGTGCCAGCTCTCAGAACTATTCCCATATGGAAGTTTCTCATTCCCTCCTTGCTGCAGTGGCACGGTGTAAATCCAGGCTGTCATAATCCATAAGTGTGAGTCTCCTGCACAGCCCTCAGCAGGCTGCAAGAGCTGCTCCAGACCAATCATTCAGGCTGTAAGGAGTCCCCAGGCTCAGCTTAGGAATGGCTGGTAGTGAGTCCCAGGGAGTGATTCCAACATCCCTAATCCTGCTGGATGGGATGCCTGAGGAGCCACCCCTGTGGCCAAAGGGCTGAAGGAATGGTGGGGTTGGGGGGCACAGGGACAGGTGTGGGCACCTCTGGGCACATGGAGCAGGGTTGGGTTTGTCATGGAGTTGTGGAGAGATGTGGGAAACAGCACTGAGCAAGGAGGAGGCAAAGGGGACTGGGCTGGTGGAGCAGATAAAGGCTCAGACCTGAATGTCACTTTGGAAACCCTGATAGAAAAAAAAAAATCAGGCTCAGAGGCTGTTAAGACCAGACTGAAGGCTCAGATCAATAGGCTTTGAATGAATTCCTATAAAAAGGAAGAATTTGGTTTTGGCTTTGTAGGCACACTGCAGGAGAATCTAATCCATTGTCCCCAAAGGAGCTGTTCCAGCCCTCCTCTCACCGAGGTACTCAGGGATTTTAATACCTGCCAGCTTTTAGTGGTGCTGGAAAATAAAAAAAGGTAGAGAAGAGGCGGAAATTAAACCACAAATGTTCACAATAAAATAGTGATAGAAATGGAGGTGGACAGGGAAGAACAGAGGCTCTGAATTCAGCCTCAGGAGAGCAGTAACTTCCCAGGGCAGTTCTGGCAGTTCTCAGGCCTCTGCCTTGTGCTGGAAAGGCTGAGGTGGATCTGGTGAGGGGCTCTGGGCACAGTTTGGTGTCCAGCCCTGTGATTCCCACCCAGGCAAATGATTCCATGCCCCCACCTTTTGTAACAAGAGTCATGTGAGCCTTAATCCTGGGCACAGAAGTGAGTTTTCTGGAGCAACCTCATGCCCAAATGTGTGTGGTTTTCCCCTTGTCAAATCAAGCTCCTACAAGCTCATTTTGTGCAAATAAGTGAATTTTCCACCTCGAAGCTGAGCTCTGGGTGGGTATATATGAGAAACTTCCTTTTTTTGGGTGGTGGTAATTCATTTTTCCGTGGTGTTTCTTGGCTCTGGCTCCCAAATCTCCTTACCAAGGGAGCAGTGACCTTGTCAGCCTGTGCACATGTTGCTGAAGCATCTCCTCTCCCTGGAGCTGGTAAGAAATCACTTGAATCCATATTGGGACTTGTGGATGACTCAACTGAAATGGTGTTTTGGAAGCTCCTCTGGCTGGATCCATGTGGGACCAAAGCCTGAAAACAGAGTTGGGAATAAATCCAGTGTTACAGAGGTAGAGGCAGTGAGTTATTTCAGGTTAGGGAATGGGGCAGTTGCAGTCCAAAAATGGCTTTCTGGAGTCACAACTGAATAGACCAGACTCCTGCTGTGTGTGTTGGCTTTTCCAGGCTCACTAGAGGCACAAACATGTCCCTCCCACGCAGCTTTAGTCTCACTTGCTGTGTCAGACACTGCTGATGGGTGAACCCTGGAAGCTCCACGAGGCAGTTTGAGGCACTGCCAGGATTCCCCTGGCTGTGAGGGTGGCAATGCTGCCCCTTGGGCCTCCCAAGCTGGGGAGCCCTGGGAGAAGCAGCTGCTCATTTTAGCAGGGGGTTCCCCAGACACCACCAAGCTGTGATAGGTCCCTTCCAGTCCCAACCAGCCAAAAATGGGGATGAAACCATGAAATTTGTGTGTTTTCTTCATGAAGGTGCAAGAATCTGGTCACACTGTAATGGGCATCTGGAGCACACGAGTGAGACTTGACCCTCCTTGTACTTGTCTGGGTGATGCCCAACCAAAATTGTGTCTGAATTTACTTGACAATGCTTTGATATTTTCCCCTGGAGTCCTACAGAGTCCAGACCATGGAAGGTCCAAACCTGAAAGTTTTGCAGCTGCATTTCATGAAATCTCCTCTGTAGTGGCTTCTTGTTGGCTTATTGTGCTGGTTTGCACTGGGAGGATGGGACATCCCAGGGCTTGCAGGGGTGTTATCCTGGGATCTCAGGTCAGTGGGATGTTCCAGGGGTGCTATCCTGGGATCTCAGGTCAGTGGGATGTTCCAGGGGTGCTATCCTGGGATCTCAGGTCAGTGGGATGTTCCAGGGTTATTGTCCTGGGATCTCAGGTCAGTGAGAGGATGGGATGTTCCAGAGGTGCTATCCTGGGATCTTGGGTCAGTGGGATGTTCCAGGGGTGTTATCCTGGGATCTCAGGTCAGTGGGAGGATGGGATGTTCCAGGGGTGTTTTCCTGGGATCTCAGGTGAGTGGGAGGGTGGGAGTGTTCCAGGAGTGTTTTCCTGTGGTCTCAGTTCAGTGTCCTGTCACCCACAGGCTCCCTTTGGGATTCTGGATCAGCTGCTTTGTCTCTCTGGGTCTTGGAATTCCGTCTTCAAGCTGAGGATGGAGAACTGCACCGAGGGTGGGAAGGGGCAGCACTGAGGCTGTGCTGAGTCCTTGGCTCTGCCACCTTTGCCCCTCATTGGTGGTAAAAGGGGTGTATTTGGCCATGGCTCTGTGGGGACAGCCCGACACTGGCAGCCTCTGCCACTGAGCTCTGGTTCTCGATTTACACATGCCAGGAATGAATTGTCACACCGTGGATGACTAAACAGATCAGTTAGCAGGTCGTTAATTACCTTCATGCCAGCGCTGTTCTGGCCGGGGCTCTGAGGCAGAACAGTGACCCGATGATACCAGAGCTGTGTTGCTTGTCCTGAGCTGTCAGAGGGAGAGTTATTAGAGTCACTTCAGCTGGTAAATCACTGGTGACTGCCCTTGTTTGGTGTGACAGAGAGTGTTCCTGTCCAGGAAAGTTCCCTCCCACACCCCACTGGTGTCTGCAGGGAACTCTTGGAGTGACCTTCACTGTCCCACTGTGGGAGGGAAATGGCAATGGCTGAGCTCACTGCTCCGAGGAAAAATCCCTGGAAAACTCAGTGGGGATGAGGGTGGTGTTATTATCTCATTTTTACTAAATATTTTGCTGTTCTGTGGGTGCTGTCCATAAACTTCAGGTGTGAAATGTTAATGCAGCATCTTGGAGTGAGCCCAGTGCTGCACTGGGAGGGCTGGGCTGGCTTGGGTTCCTCTCTGAGTTCTGGGATTCTCGTGTGCAGGACCAGGAGCTGGACTTCAGTGATCCCTGTGGGTCCCTTCCAGTTCAGGATGTCCTGGGATTCTGTGGCTTTGATTCCCTGTGTGGGGCAGGCCTTGGCTTGGCTTGAAGGACACGGTGTTTGGGGTCAGGACACGTGGCGTTTGGGGACAGGACATGGAGTTTGGGGTCAGGACGTGGCGTTTGGGGACAGGGCACGTGGCGTTTGGGGTCAGGACGTGGCGTTTGGAGACAGGACACGTGGCGTTTGGGGACAGGGCACGTGGCGTTTGGGGACAGGCCACGTGGCGTTTGGGGACAGGACACGTGGCGTTTGGGGTCAGGACACGTGGCGTTTGGGGTCAGGACACGTGGCGTTTGGGGTCAGGACACGTGGCGTTTGGGGACAGGGCACGTGGCGTTTGGGGACAGGGCACGTGGCGTTTGGGGACAGGGGACGTGGCGTTTGGGGTCAGGACACGTGGCGTTTGGGGACAGGACTCGTGGCGTTTGGGGACAGGGCACGTGGCGTTTGGGGTCAGGACACGTGGCGTTTGGGGACAGGACTCGTGGCGTTTGGGGACAGGACTCGTGGCGTTTGGGGACAGGACACGTGGCGTTTGGGGACAGGACACGTGGCGTTTGGGGACAGGACACGTGGCGTTTGGGGACAGGACTTGTGGCGTTTGGGGACAGGGCACGTGGCGTTTGGGGACAGGACTCGTGGCGTTTGGGGACAGGGCTCGTGGCGTTTGGGGACAGGGCACGTGGCGTTTGGGGACAGGGCACGTGGCGTTTGGGGTCAGGATGTGGCGTTTGGGGACAGGGCACGTGGCGTTTGGGGTCAGGACGTGGCGTTTGGAGTCAGGACATGTGGCGTTTGGGGACAGGACACGTGGCGTTTGGGGACAGGGCACGTGGCGTTTGGGGACAGGGCACGTGGCGTTTGGGGACAGGGCACGTGGCGTTTGGGGACAGGGCACGTGGCGTTTGGGGACAGGGCACGTGGCGTTTGGGGACAGGACACGTGGCGTTTGGGGACAGGGCACGTGGCGTTTGGGGACAGGGCACGTGGCGTTTGGGGACAGGGCACGTGGCGTTTGGGGACAGGGCACGTGGCGTTTGGGGACAGGGCACGTGGCGTTTGGGGTCAGGATGTGGCGTTTGGGGACAGGGCACGTGGCGTTTGGGGACAGGGCACGTGGCGTTTGGGGTCAGGACGTGGCGTTTGGAGTCAGGACGTGGTGTTTGGGGTCAGGACGTGGCGTTTGGGGTCAGGACGTGGCGTTTGGGGTCAGGGCACGTGGCGTTTGGGGTCAGGACACGGCGTTTGGGGACAGGACATGGCGTTTGGGGACAGGACACGTGGCGTTTGGGGACGACACGTGGCGTTTGGGGACAGGGCACGTGGCGTTTGGGGTCAGGACGTGGCGTTTGGAGTCAGGACGTGGTGTTTGGGGTCAGGACGTGGCGTTTGGGGTCAGGACGTGGCGTTTGGGGTCAGGGCACGTGGCGTTTGGGGTCAGGACACGGCGTTTGGGGACAGGACATGGCGTTTGGGGACAGGACACGTGGCGTTTGGGGACAGGGCACCTGGGGACAAGGAGCCTCCAGGATTTTGTTTGGAGTGCTGTTGTGGTTCAGAGGAACAGCAAACACTGGGGCTGGAGGGAGGGAAGGAAGAGCATTCCAAATGCTGCTGGGAAGATGCTGCTCCAGGTTTGCAGCCCCTGGGTTATTCCTGGCCAGAGCTAATGATGATATATGAGTCTCACAGAACACTCTTCATCCTGACACCTTCTCTGGAGAGGTCTGTAACATTATTCTCACTCGGTACAGGTGGTAAAATTAATGCATTACGAGGGATAGTTTAGCCAAGCAGCAGAGCTGGGAGGAGATCTTGGTGTCCTGACACAGTGTCCTGCTTTGCCTTGCAGGAGCCTTTCCCAGGTCCTGCACTTGGCTGGGGCTGTGGTTCCTCAGTCAAGCCCTGCTGGTCTGGGGGGTCAGCACCAACCCTTGTTCATGCAGATCTGTCTGTGTTGGCTTCCAGCAGCCCCACAAAGTGCCCTCACCCCTCTGTCCCAGCATCTGCCAGGACAGAATCAAACACAAGCTTGTCACCAGCATCTTCCTTCTGCTGAGCAGCTGCTGGGAACAGCTTTAGCTCTCAGGAATTGCTCACAGAGCCTGGGCAGAGCTGGCACATTGTTGGGGGGGGGGGGGGTTGAGGGGGTATCAGATCTTCTACAGCTCTTAAACAGGCCTGGGAAGGAGCGAGTCGTGTGCCTGTGCTCCCTGCAGGGTCACATCTCTGTGTGCAGGGCTGTCTGTTCCAGGGACACCCCTTCTCTTGGCCTGGCTCTGGGGTAATCTGGGATATAATCCTCATTTTAGTGTGGATAAACCAAGTTTAAGGGCTGAGTTACTCGGTGAGTGAGTCCAGCACATTGGCTGCTCCTGAAGGCATCTCTATCCCTTTCTCCCTCTCTGGGTCCTGTCTCAATGTGCAGAACTTTGTGCCTCTCTGATTTTTCTGTGTTCCCTGCCCTGTGGCTCTCAGTTACTGCAGTTAAAGCCTGTTTTCTGCATCCTGTGGGGTTTATTTTATTTTGTTTCCCTGCCTGGGTCCTGGTTCCCCACCCAGTGCCTGCCAGGCGTGTGCCTGACTGTCCCTCCCCTCTGGCTGAGTCTGTGCTGTGCCTCCCTCCCTCAAGCACATCTGTGATCTGGGGGGATGTTTCTCAGCCCCCAGGCTGGGTTTGGTTCTCTCTTTGGTTCCCTCTGCTCCACCATGTGCTGTGCAGGCTGGCTGGGGGCATCTCACTTGCTTTGCCTCCAGCTGTAATTTCTCTCCTTTATGTACCAGCACTGCTTCTACCCCAGAGCCAGGGGGAAGTGCTGGCCAGGAGGGCTGGGCACCCACAGAGAGGGGGAATCAGCACCAGTGGGAGGAGGAAAGCCCCAAACCCTGCAGAACCTGCCCTGTGTAGCCTCAAAAACCCTACAGAAAGCCAGAAAAACCCTCAAAACTGGAGGAAACTCCCACGGAGTTGGACAGGAGGATGTGCTGCCCCTGCTTGGAAGGCTTTGAAGTGACTGCAGGAATAGTGATGGGAAATGCAGATTTTTGGGGGGATCATGTGTAGGTTTGGCTCAGGGGCTGTGGCACCCACGAGGGAATCCTCTGCACATCCACAGTGCCCCTGGGGCTGTGCCCTCCACTGTGCCAGCCTGTCCAGCATCCCCCAGGAGTCACCTGGAAGGCAGTCTGGGCTCTCTTTTGGGAAACTTCTTGTTCATTGGGGAGTTTATCACCTGAAGAAGTCCCTGGGGGTGGAAGGGGCCCTGTGGAAAATCCCTGCCATTTATTTGGTGAGCTAAAGGTCAGCTTGGCAATCTCCCCTATTAAATGAAACAGGAAACCCTTCCATCTCTGCTCTCTGTGCTTGCTGGACCATTTTTGGGTATTCCAGCATGCCTGCAGGAGGGAGTGATGGATTTGGGGGATACTCTGGGGCTCCTCAGGTTTCTGGCTGACTCCCATCCCCACCCTACACTCAGATTTGCTGTACCAACCATGAGCTGATTAAATGCAACACGTGGCAGTTAAAGAGAGGTTGAGATTACCCACTGCAGCTGTGATGGGCACAGCCCAGAATTCCAGTCAGCCCAAAATCAAATTAAACTTTCCCAGCATGATATTTTAGGAGAGAAGGAAAAATATTAAAAAAAGAGATGGAGGGGGAAAAAACCAAGAAAAACCCAAAACAAAAAAGAGCCCCCCACAGAGTTCATCTGGTGGATGAGTTACATTAAGAGAATGGAAATTAAAGGCTTTTCATAGAGATCTTCAGTGTAATGATGGAAGACTTTAATTATTTCGAAGTGCCTAAGAAAAGGAGCTTGGAATGGGTTTGGGTGGGGGAATGAGCTCTCATAAAAATATCTCTCTTTGCAAGGCTTTGGAGCTGCTGTTGGGCTGAAAGGCTCCTGTCAGCTGAGCCAGGGATGGAGAATGCTGTGCCCCTCCTGCCCAGAGGGCAATCCCTGCCTGGCATGGGGGGCAGCAGGAGGAGCCAAGACTCGAGTGCTGCCAGGCACCTCCTTTATCAGCCTCCCAGGGCAGGGAGGGTGGAGAGGGCACCTGGATGGGAACATGAGGATGTGGGAAATTTGGGGCTCTCTGGGCATTTCAGAGCCGTAGAGGGCATCCTCTGGGCACCCTGTGGGGATGGGGCATTGTAGTGTTTGTGCTGAACTTGTCACTCATCAGTTCTGGGTTGGACAGCCCAGGAATTGATGGGTCTTTGTTGAGTCTTCAGGTGGACATAATTTTTGTATGTGGAGACTGTCCGTGCTTTCCCTGGGACTTGGATGCTCCTCTCCTGCCTCACCCTGCTCCCCTCTGGGCAGAAATGTGGCCTCTTCATGCTCTGAATGCTCAGGGGGTTTGGCTTCTTCTCTTCTCCAGCCGTGGCATTTTGAGACTCCTCTCTGTGCCTGCAGTCCCTGCCCAGGGTGGGGGCAGGACTGGACAGGATCACAACATCACTGAGGCTGCAAAGGCCTCCAGGGTCATGGAGTCCAACCTGTGACCTTCACCACTCTGGCACCTGAGCTCAGGCAGCAGTTGTTGAGTTGGCAGAGAGCAAATGGCCCCAGTGTTAGTGGTTAACTCTGGCAAGGGAAGGGAGGGGAGGAAGACTCTGGTGAGTCACTGCCTTCATCCCCCTCCACACTCCTCAGGGGTGTCTGTCCCTCCCACCAGCAGGGTGCAAACTCCTTTTGGGAAGGGGCAACATGAAGTTTGGCATTAATAACTTTCCATTTGGGGCAGGAGAAGGTGCAGAGCCTGCCAGGCTGCCTTTGGCAGCAGTTGGCACCAATCAGCTGGGCTGGTGGCTGCTGGGCAGCTGCAAGAGTTGGGAGCCTGCTGGGCTCAAAACTGGCTGAAAATGAGTTGTGCTGAATCACAACCACTCCAAAACTTCCCCTGCCTGGAGCGTGCTGGAGCTGGAGTGAGTTCCAGAGGGTGGGGGAGAAACCCCAGGTGGGTCCTGGGAGCTGGGGAGCTCAGGCAGCCTGGGGTTTAGTTTATGCCTTGTGGCTGAGTTCAACAAGCTCTAATTGATGATTTTTCCTGCATTTAGGGCATGCATAACATCTTTCCCTTGTGGATTCATTGGTGCCTGGTGGGATTGGAGCTGAGCTTGCAGTCCTTCCCTCTGTGGAGAAATCTCTCTCTCCTTTACTACACTATTTTATGAAAATTGTAGAAATAAACAGTTTTATGAGTCTGCATCCCTGTGCTTTTGATGGGGAAGTGGCCATCAGATTGCAGATGGATTAGCAGTGGGCATTGGAAGCTCAGCTGAGTTAGTCTTGTTTTCCCAGTTACTGAGTCCAAACCAGTGTCTGGATCACAAGGAGCACGTCCAGGATGTCGGATGGCCGAGTCCTGTTGGCTCATCTGCCTGGAAATTTGGGTTTCAGGGCAACAGCTCCATTAGAATGTGGTGCTGGGGTTTGGATGGATTATAGGTCAAGATGCAAACAATAAAGTTGGGCTAAGCCTGGTTAATGAGGACAATTTATGAGATAGCTGGAAGAGAGTGATGTGATGAGGGTGTTCAGAGTGCTCAGCATGGACATAACTTGGTCCTTTTGTACTTTTCTCATTGAAGCAGAATTGATGTCAGGCCAGTGATGAGGACTGAAAAGGCAGCTCTGGACAGGGTTGCTCCTTGCTCAGCTTGGCAGTTGGATGGTGCTGATGAGGATGAGAGCTCTGGGAGCAGTTTGGAGAGCGCTGCAAGTCAAGAGCAGCTGATTATGGCTGACTTGGAGCAGGGAAAGCCAAGGTGGTCAGGATGAATTTGTTCAGTGAACAAATGTGGTTTTCATACTGAGGCAACATCCTGTGCCCTTGTGGGGCTCTGTGTTGGGCTCTGCTAATGAAGCCAAGAGGTCTGTGCTGGCTGCACCCCCTGCAGAAAGGCCACAGCTCTGGGGTCACTCTTCGTCTTCAGGCAGGAGTGAGAGTGGAGTAAAGTCTCCTGAAGTGTCTCTGAGGTTTATCCCACACTTGACTCTTCACAGTGATGGTAAAATTCAGGCTCCATGTGAGTCACAGAATGGTTTGGGTTGAAGGGACCTGAAGGCTCATCCAGTTCCACCCCCTGCCATGGACAAGGACACCCTGCACCAGCCCAGGCTGCTCAGAACCAGTGGGGAACAGCTTTGCTGGGTGTGAGGTTTTACTCAGGGACTTCCCTAAGGGTAATTGTGGTGACAGGACAGTCCCATTAGCACTTTTGGAGATCTCTGCTGGCCTTTCCTGCAGAACAGCTCAGACCTCCTGCAGGAGGGACTCTGGGCAAGGGCCCTGGAAGGGAGAGGGCTCTTGGTTGGCTGAGGGGAGAAATGGGGAATGATTTCAGCAGGACCTGTGTGAGGTGTGGAGCTGCCCAGGAACTGTGCAAGTAAAGTGGTCAGATATTTGAGAAGCAAAGTACAAAGCAGGCACAGAGCAGTTATCCTGAGGCTTAGGAAACCCAAGTGGTGCTTTGTTCAAAAGCTCTTCTTGTCCCACCAGGCAAGCTGCCCATGTTCCCTGTTATGCAAAAGGCTCTCCAAGCCTTAAATAAATACATGCAAGGCCATGAGACAGAGAGAAGAGCGTGGTGAGAAATTGAGACATGCCAGAGCCAAGACTGTGGAGACAAGTCATGTCTCTTACTGAATTTTCTGTGCTGTTCTGAGGGGAAAAGCTGAGCAGTTTTTTGCCAAGGATGTGCGTGAAGATTTGTCTGGTCTTCTGCCCAGGGATGTATGACAGGCTTGGTAAGAAGTTTCCTTCTGTTGGCCAACATTGCCTGTTTTCTGTCCTTCCACCATCCCTGCTCCAAGGATGCTCTTCCTGCTCAGCCACAGGGTGAGGGCTGAGTTCCCAGGGAACTCTTCTCTTGGATATAATGCATTAAAAGCCAGTTCTCTTCCTTCAGACTCATCCTCTGCAGTGACCCAGGGAGGGAGGTTGGCAAATATCCCCCCAAAAGCTCCTGCTTCACTTGCCTGGCTGGTATCTCCTCTCTGGCCAGGACTGCCCTCACTTTGCTGCTCCCTGAGGTGGCACTTGGTGTGTTGCTGCAAAAGCAGAGGGGAAAAAGCTGTGCCAGAGCTGCCCCTTCCCCTGCAGCTTCTGGGTCTGGGGGGGTTCCATCTCAGTGGCACTGCCCCTGGTTGGTGCCCTTTGGTGTTAAACAGTCAATCAAACAAAGAGGTTTCTGGGCTAAAATCTGGTTTTCTCTTTTGCCACTTTTGCTACAAGCAGGATTAAAATCTTCTCCCCTGCAAAGGAATGGTGTAAATACAACATCCCATACCCCTCTGGCCTTTGGTTCTGCTTTCCTGAGCAGGACTCTGTGTTGCTGCAGGGCCCTCTGTTGCTCTGGATGCTGAGTGTGTAGCTCTGCCCTCACAGGGGAGCATCTCCCAAGCCCTGTTTCCCTTCTGGCCCTCTAGTTTTGCAGGTTTCCTTGCTCTCTTGTGCAGACTGTTCTCCTCTGCCCCCAAGCTTCTCACCCCTGTGCTTCCCTGTTCTTATTTTCAGCTTGGCATCTGTCCTGTTTCCCACCTCCTTTCCAATGCATATGGTTCCTGTCATCCCACTGCACCCCCAGCAACTGCTGCTCCATGAACATACACAAACATCCCTCCAACCATTCACAAACTGCCTCCTCCTGGCCTCAGAGCACAGCCTTCTTGAGCTTGTCTGCATCCAAGTGTTCTTTGGGTGATGGATGGCAGATCAATCTATTTGTTTCACTTGGTTTTGGCAGCTGCAAAAAGAAGCAGGACTTGCTTTTTGGCCATAAACCACTTCTTGCAGGTTGGTTTGGTAGAGGCTGCTTTGTTTTCCTTTCTTTTCCCTCTTGAATCTGCCAGGCCCTCTAAGTTAAATAAATAGATTAATCTTCTTTCTGTAGCCCAGAGATCAGGTTGATGCATTTAAGAGCTTTTTCTCCCTCCAGACTTGTGAGATGTTCGCAGATCACATTCATATTTTAGAACTTCCTTCATGTGTAAAGAGCCTGGGTGGTGGCAGTAATTCCTCACTAACAGCAAACAGGGCTCCTTGCAGTCCTTGTCTTCTGTGAGAGCTGAAAATTTTCCATCAAAGCATTTCTGATGAAAGGAGACTTTTGTGGAAAAATATCCCTCTTTGCAGGGGTGGGGGGAAACTGCCTGAAAACCTGAAGGTCTCCTTCAAAAGAGAAGGTTGGCATTTCCAAGCCTGTGTGTCTTGAAGGTTGAATGACTGTGAGCCAAGTGGCTGAGAGCAGATTTCCAAAGTGTGTATACTTATCAAAACAGAACTGTGAAGAAGTGTGGCAGAACTGGAAAAAAAAATCATTGCTTTTGAAGAGGGGAAAATGGTTTTCTGAGCAGCTCCATTTTCTGTGGTGAAAGGTTGGGCAGTGAGAGCTCAGGGAAAGGGGTTTTGAAGCAGTTCCTCCTGAGCACAGCCCTTGGTGCTTCCTAAAGTTGGGGCTCTGAGCACGGGGGGTTCCTTCCAGCCTGTGCACCCATGGCATGGCTTAGTGAGGGGTGGTCAGCACAGTCTGAAGAGCTGAAGGTTGAGTGCCAGGCAGGTGTTTGGTGGGTACTGCCCAGGGCAGAGTGTTCTGCTGGAACTGTGTGGTGTGTCCTTGTGCTTCCCCAGTGTGGCCCTGGGAAGGTGCAGGTGCCTGGCTGGCCTTTCCTCCTGGCTGAGCTCTGTGGGCCCTGCCTGGCCTCTGTGAGGTCAGTCATGAAGTCAGAGAATGGTTTGGGTTGGAAGGGACCTTAGAGTGGTTCCCTGTTGGAACAAAACTGAGACTCCAAAACTGATTTTTTACCTATTTCTCAATGTAAGCCTGTTGCTGGTTTAAAGCTTTTTCTTTTCCTGGTGATGCTTTGGATGAAGCCAAGGCTCTGCCTGTTTTCATTTATCCAGAGAGGATAAATGAAAGTTTCTTTGCAGGAAGAGACTTGTTGAGCAGCAGATTCTGCTCCCCAGGAGTGTCCCCAGCCCCCCCCCAGCTGAGAGATCACTCTGCATTTCCCCTGCCAGAAGTGCCCCCTGTCCGTGGCTGCCCAGTGTGTGCAGGGCAGGCTCTGATCTCTCCCTCACCAGGGGGGTTTAATGCAAGTGATGACCCACAGAGTGGGTTGGAGTCTCCTCCTGAATAAATGTGACTTAATGTTTGATATGAGAGCCCTGACCCTTTTAAATGGGAGAAACAGCTGGAGCCCAGCTGGGCACTGAGGGGTTTGGGGGCAGGCAAACAAAGCTTTTCTTGCTGCGTTTTTAGTTGGTTTGAAGTCAAACCTGCCCAGGAACTTTATCCACACTCAACAGCCCTCAGCCTTGTCAGCATTAATCTCAGTGTGCTCCAAATGGTTAAAGATCATGGCACAGCTCTTGGATCAGGGGAGCAGTGCTGGGTGGGCACAGCCCTGGCACTGCTGGGTGGGCACAGCCCTGGCCCCGCTGGTGGGGACGCTCTGGCCCCGCTGGTGGGGACAGCCCTGACCCTGGTGGTGGGGACAGCCCTGGCCCCCGCTGGGTGGGACAGCCCTGATGGGCACAGTCCTGGCCCCGCTGGGTGGGGACAGCCCTGACCCCGCTGGTGGGCACAGCCCTGACCCCGCTGGTGGGCACAGCCCTGACCCCGCTGGTGGGGACAGCCCTGTCCCCGCTGGTGGGCACAGCCCTGTCCCCGCTGGTGGGCACAGCCCTGTCCCCGCTGGTGGGGACAGCCCTGATGGGCACAGCCCTGTCCCCGCTGGTGGGGACAGCCCTGGCCCCGCTGGTGGGGACAGCCCTGGCCCTGCTGGGTGGGCACAGCCCTGGCCCCGCTGGTGGGGACAGCCCTGACCCTGCCCAGTGGCAGCCTCTGTCCTCCCCAGCAGCAGAAATGCTGCTTTCCCTTCCTCCCACACCTCTCCTCTCGCCAGCCTGGCGTGATTCTTCCTTTAAGATAACAGCTTCAAGCCAATTAAGGAGTGTCTCACACAGCCCTCGCTGTGGGAGACCACAGTGCTTTTAACTGCTATTGTTTGTTAATAAAAATAAATTGTGGGCACCAGGGAGGCAGAAAATCCCACATGGTCTTAGTTTTTCTTGGTTTTTTCTCTCTGAGAAGTGGATGGGTTCAGCCAGGGGGGCTTTGGCAGAGGAGGCAGGAGGGATGTGCTGGGGTGGTGGGCAGGGGACTGGTCCTGTCCCCCCCGTGTGTGTGTCCCCTCCCCTGGCTCTGTGTGTGGGGTAAATCATTGCCTGTAAGCTCTGATGAGCTGCAGGGGGATGAGGCACAGGCAAACCCGGGGTTTGCTGCTGCCAGGAGCAGGAATTCCTGGCACAGGGATGGAGCATCCTGTTGCTCATGCCATGGGAAGCTCATCCCTCCCAGCTCCCTGTTGAAGCAGCAATGCCCAGCTGGGCAGGGTGTCCCCAACCAGCCCTGGCAAAGGGCCCCCACGACCCTGGGTGGGGATGTTTCCTCTGTACATCCATCATTTTATGCACTGTTACCTCAACAACCACAGGAATCTCTTCCCTGGAGGCTTTGCTGTGCTCAGGTGGGGCAGGGCACAAAGTCAGGGGGCAGCAGCCCCTTCTCTGTGCCCAGAGGGCTCTGCCAGACTGGTTGAACTGGCTGAATTCCCTTGCAGAGCACCAGCTTGACCCCAGTGCCAGGATAAAGTGACTAAATGAGTTTTAATGCTGTCGAGTCGATGCTGGGCTGGGATTTCTCTAAGTGTGACTGAGGGGGCTGGTGGGGCTTTGACACTCATAATTCACTTGGCTGTGCCAGTGGAGCTTTCAAGGATTGAGTGACCCTGATGGGTCGTGTGATAAGAGGAGAGGAACGTTGAATAAAGATGTCCTGTGGCTCAGCCTGGAACTGGAGTCTCCTTGTGTCCCCAGGGCTGTGGCTGATAACGCCGGGGGATCAAACTCTGAGATCGCTGAGTCTCTGTGCAGCTTGTGTGGGGGATTAGGATGGGCACACAGTGCTTTTATCTCTGAGAAGGGATAGGAGAAGCTGATCAGGCTTTGCTAATTCTGGGGAAGATGGAGAGGGGTGAGATGAGACAACTCGGGAGAGTGGAGAGAGAAAGTTAAAGCAAATAATCCACAGGAACGAGAAATGTCAGGAATACATTTGTCCTTCTGCTTCGCTGCCTCCACAATTCTTTTCTCCTTGAAGTTTCTTGCTGCTTTTTCTGGAAGTCACGAAGGGTGGAGGAAAAAAAAAAGAAGAAGAGAGGGATGAAAGAACCCAGCTAGGAGAATAAAAAAAATAAATCCATTTTATGTGTCAGCTGAGTAGATGTTTATCACTGAGATCACCTTCCCTTGAATCTGCCCTGCTCTGATGTGAGCTGAGTGTCCCTCCCAGAGCTGGGCTGGACTGGGGACCTGCAGCTCCTTCCATCCCCTGGTCCCTGGGCAGGAGAGATCCCACTGGGCTGTCCCTCAGCTCCAAGGAGCTCAGCCTGGCAGGGAGGAGAGGACAGTCGTGGTGGCTGCAAGTAAAGCAAAGCTCCTTAATGCTGATGGAATCTGGAACGAGCCACAGTTTTTATAGGAACACAGAAATCTCCAGACTGGACCAGAGCTCTGCTTTGTATTGCTGAGGATCCTGTTTTAGCACCAGCAGCTCCCAGAGCTGTGCAAGGAGTCCCACCCAGGGATGAGCCCTCCAGCCCAGGGAGCTGCCCAGTCCCTGCAGCAGGAAGGATTTACAGCCATTCAAATCTGATTGGAATATTTTTGTTTTCAGATTTCCTATTGCAATTCCAGCTCTCCATTCTCTGTACAAATGTGGATCCTTCTCTGTCTTACCAAGGGTTTGGCTGCAACAAAACCTCCTGGTACTCCCCTGCTAATTATGCATTTTGCAGGGGAAAACATATTGTTGGTGCTTTAAATGGAGTGATTTTTCAGCTTAATTGAACTTCCATCTTTGTGTCCCCGGGGCAGGCTGGCAGAGCAGTTCCTCCCCCTGAGACACACAGGAACTTGCTCCAGCCCAGCAACAGTCACTTGTTGAAATGTTTTGCAGGTTCTTTCCCTCGTCTGTTCCATTTAAATTTGAGCCTCTCTGCAGATGAAGCTTTGCAAAAGGAAATTGCTCTCTTTGCCTGTCGAAGGAATGAAAAAGGGCCTGTTAAGTTGTGTTGTTGATATTTGCAGGCAGTTTCTCAGAGTTCCTTGCTGCTCTGCAGCTGCTGAATTTGTTGGCTCAGCTGGGAGGATTTTACTCCAGCTTTGCTGGAGCTGCATTTTCTCACCATTCATCACCTTCTGGTGATGCACAGAGAGATCCATCACCACCAAAGCCCCCTCCCAGCCCTTGTTTGGGTAAAACTGCCTCCCCATCCCCTGCAGAAGGTGCTGCCAAGTTGTAAAAGGTGTTTGTGTGTTCTCCAGGAGCTTGTGGGAGGTTTGCAGAGGGGTTGCATCAGGATAAGGGATTTGGGCAGCCTGGTCCTGGCACTGCCTCCCAGCACAGCTGCAGGGGCTGTGCCCTGTCCTGCTGGGGTGGCAGCCCATCCCCAGGGCCCCCAGAGTTCCCTGGCCAGGTGTGACACAGCAGGTGGCCCATTCTGAGGGCAATGGGCACACTCTGCAGGGGGATGGCATCTTTGGGAGTGTGAACAGAAATCACTGGCACAGGTGCCCAGAGAGGCTGTGGCTGCCCCATCCCTGGCAGTGTTCAAGGCCAGGTTGGAGCCACCTGGGCTGGTGGGGGGTGTCCCTGCCATGGCAGGGGGTGGAAAAGATGATCCTTAAGGTCCTGTCCAACCCAAACCATTCTGTGACTCTATGAAATAACTGCACCAGGATTTCTTGAGTGTCCTTGGCAGGCTGGCCAAAGGGAGCAGGCAGAGAGGTGGTTGGTTTTCAGGAATATTTTCATTATCAGTACAGCAGCAGGAGGGTGGTTTGTCTTCAGTGTGATTTAATGTTTTATTCTGCCTTTTGGCTTTTGCTCTACTGTCTAAGAATTTCTCTGCAAAGATCTGCAAACACCAGGACACTGTGGTGATAGCAGGGAAGGAGAGCACCATCTCACACAGTCATTAAAAATGTATAAGTAGTTTCAGAAACAAGTTGCTCCCTCTGAGAAGCAAATCGTCCATAATTCTGCTTGGTATTTAGAGACTTTTATCTCCAGAGAGAACACAAAACTCTTCAGTATAGCCCTGATTTATTTTATTCTCTTGAATTTTCAGAGCTAAAGATGAAAAGGGGCTTAAGAGCAAAAGAACTCCAGTCTTGTGGTGCCCAGAGAGAAGCCAGGGGTGAGCTCCTGACCCAGCAATGCACCCAGGGAACCCTCCCCATCCATCCCACTCCTGGGGGCAGCAGGTTGAGGGTGCTCTGTACTGAGCTATCAGAGCATGTGTCAGCCCAGCAGAGCCATTAAAATGTGCAGGCTCTGGCACGTTCTTGGGGGAAACTTCAGCTGAGGAAGTTGCTTTGATTTATTTTCAGCAAACTGTGCTGAGGATGAGCTCGGGGTAAGTCATCTTCACAGGCACAAGACTTAGTGCAGCAAGTGGCTATTTATCCCTGTCCCTTCAGTGCTTTCTTGGCTTCCAAGGCTCTCTGCTCTGTGTTCTGTGAAGGAAGGTCACGGTCCTTGTCTCTCTGGGTGGAGTTTTGGGCAGCACTGGAGTCAGTGCCACAGCTGTGCCCCTGGGCATGGGATGTTCTGTGGCTCCTCCGGGGCAGGTGAGGGGCACACAGGTGCCCTTGGCAGCTCTGAGGATGCAAAGGCTCAGCAAGGCAAAGATGGTTTGAACAGTTTGGCACCTTTTATGCCTGAATTCAGAGAGCAGGAGGCAGCTGAGGGGACAGTGGGGACTGAAACAGCTCTTTGTTCCTTCCAGAGTGGAAACTTTGCTGCTGGGATGGGAATTAAAGTTCCAGCCTCTGTCCCTGCTGCTCAGCAGTGCAGGTGTGTCAGTGGGGAAACCTCCTCCTGTTCCCTCCCCAGGTGTTTTCCAAGCCCCTCCAGCAGCCACACGGTCCATGGGCAGGGCTTGTAGGGACCTGTGTTGTGCTGCTTGGCAACCCCCAAGGGGTGTTCCTGTAGCTCCCAACTGTTCCTGGGGGCTCCTGCTCAAACATCCAAGTGCTGGGAAGCCGTTTGGAGCAGTGGGCATGCCTGAGGTGGAGGCAGCATCCCCCTGTGCTCCATGTTCTGGGTAATTACAGCCCTGCTGCTCGTGGAGCAGAGCTCAGTGGGTGCCCCAGATTTATTATTTAGCTCTGCTGTTGACTCAGAGCTGGGGCTGCACAGGCAGCTGGGGCTGCTTCCCTGGCAAGCTTGGAATTGGCCTCTTCACCAAACAGGGGAGGGGGCTTTGAGTTCTGCCCCTCGGAGCTGAAGTCACAGGACCCTTTCCCAGACGAGGTTACCCTCTTGCAGTTCACCTTGGCAGAGTCTCAAATGAGAACTGTTTGGCTTAGCCTGGGAGTTCACAGAGCCACAGAATCATTTAGGGTGGAGAAGATCTCCAAGACCATCAAGTCCACCTTGTCCCCCAGCCCAGGGCACTCAGTGCCATGTCCTGCTGTTCCTTGGAGCCCTCCAGGGGTGCTGTGCAGGGACTGGATGGGTGTCTGGGAGCCCCAATTCCACAGCCAGGGCTGGGACACGGCTGGGGGGACATTTGACAGGATCCTGCTGGTTTGGCAATACCTTGGGAAGGTTTGAAATAACTGTCTCAAAGTGCTCAGTGTTGCTCTACAGTCTGTCTCTGCTGCTGCCAGTGCTGCCAAGGAACCATTTGCCATGTGCTTAACCTTTTAGGGCTTTTCCTCTTTAGGAATTACTCTGTTACTCCCACTACAAAAAAAAAGAAAAAAAAAGAAAAAGTGAGAAAATTGACATTGCCCTTCCCTCAAATCACCCTCTGAATTCCAGGTGGTTTGGGGGAGTTTCTGCTTTTTAAAAATGGGCTGAGCACCCCAAAATCAGGATGTCCTTCCAGTGCACAGCTGAGATTTGAGGATGGGATCCCTCAGTTTTCTGGAACTGAGAGAGTTGGGATGCAGAAGGCAGCACTGATGGAGGGAGCTTCCCAAGGGAATCATGATCCAGAAATGATCAAACCCCAAGGAGTGGAGATGTCCCAGAGCTCCCTGTGTTGTCTTTGTTTCTGGGGCCATGTCTCCGTATTTCCTGTCTGTGCAAAGGGATAGTCCCTATGGAGACTGCTGAGATAAGCTGCAGGAAGTCTAAATGTAATCTAAAAATAGATTAATTGAAGAATTGCAAGTAAAAAGCTACATCTTTTTCGGACAAAACTCCTGGTAACTTCAAAGGCAGATTAAAGACTTTGCCTGTGTCAGGACTTTAATATTTGGCCCAAGAATTAGACAAATGGAACAGTGTGAGAATGTTTGCCAGAAAACTGGAGGAGGGAGAGATAAGGTAACAGATGAAACACTCAAAGTCAGCATTTAAGGACATTGCTGCCTGTGGAGATAATTTTATCAGCCAGAGAGACAACCATTTTTTCTGCAAAGTAAAATCTGCCCTCCACGGAGCTGTTTAAATGGTATTTGTTACCAATTAGTTTGGCTGTGCCGTGGGAGGCTGCTCTGGACAGCCAGGGCCAACTTCTGTGCTGCCCTTAATTTGGGGATTCTCTGTCTCCTGCTCTTCATTTCGGGGGTGCTTTGACTTTGGAACTCAGACCTCTGTGTGTTGGGGTGGTGTTACCTTGGATGGAGAGAAACAAAGATGATCCTGGCCCAAAACCTCTTGTTCCTCAAAGGGAGGGAAGGAGGAGTGACTGTCACTGGGGCAGGAGCATCACCAAGAATTGCTTTTAGTTTGGTGAGGCCAAAGTGATTCTCTGTCTCCTCCACCCATTCCTCACGTCGTGCTTTGGTATGAAAATGTTTTGTCCTATTCTAAACCCAGAAGTCAGTGTTATATTTTGAGTTTTAGGCTGCTTTGAATGAAGAAAGAAAAGGGGAGTGGGTGAGAAGGTTTAGATGTGACTCAATATTGATTTCCACTTGTTTTTGCTGAAATGCTAAAAATGCCAAGATGAAATATTTGCACTTTTCCTTGTGCTTCTTTTGAATTTTTTTTTTATTTTTCCTTTTGTTAGAAGCTCTTTGCCCAGTTCGATTCCAACCCCTGAATAATTCATAGCCCATAAATAGCTTCCTCCTCCTCTGGCAAACAGATCCTTTGTGCCAGTGCTTGGGCAGCTGGAGCAGTGCCAGCTGCTGAGGGGTGCCCGGGGGCAGAGGTGCTCACGGGGCACTGTTGTGTCTCTGCAGAGTTATGTCATGGGCAGTGCCAGCTGCTGAGGGGTGCCCAGGGGGCAGAGCTGCTCACGGGACGTTGTTGTGTCTCTGCAGAGTTATGTCATGGGCAGTGCCACCTGCTGAGCGGTGCCCGGGGGCAGAGGTGCTCACGGGGCACTGTTGTGTCTCTGCAGAGTTATGTCATGGGCAGTGCCACCTGCTGAGCGGTGCCCGGGGGCAGAGCTGCTCACGGGGCACTGTTGTGTCTCTGCAGAGTTATGTCATGGGCAGTGCCACCTGCTGAGCGGTGCCCGAGGGCAGAGGTGCTCACGGGGCATTATTGTGTCTCTGCAGAGTTATGTCATGCCCAGACCAGCGAAGGGCTCCATGAGGATTTCTGGAAGATGCCCCGTGTCTTGGCGCCTCTGGTGCTGCTGCTGCTGTGGCTGATGAGGGTCTCTGGCAGCCCCCACTCGCTGAGGATTGGTGAGTAAGGACCTTGCTCTGACCTGTTTGGCCACCCCCAACCCCCTGGTTTGGCCACCCCCAACCCCCTGTTTGGCCACCCCCCAGCCCCCTGGTTTGGCCTCCCCCACCCCCCTGGTTTGGCCACCCCCAACCCCCTGTTTGGCCACCCCCCAGCCCCCTGGTTTGGCCTCCCCCACCCCCCTGGTTTGGCCACCCCCCAGCCCCCTGGTTTGGCCACCCCACAACCCCCTGGTTTGGCCACCCCCAACCCCCTGGTTTGGCCACCTCCAACCCCCTGGTTTGGCCACCACCACCCCCTGTTTGGCCACCCCACCCCCCTGTTTGGCCACCCCACCCCCCTGTTTGGCCACCCCCAACCCCCTGGTTTGGCCTCCCCCAACCCCCTGGTTTGGCCACCTCCAACCCCCTGGTTTGGCCACCACCACCCCCTGTTTGGCCAGCACCACCCCCTGGTTTGGCCACCCCCAACCCCCTGGTTTGGCCACCCCCAACCCCCTGGTTTGGCCACCCCCAACCCCCTGTTTGGCCCTTCTGTGCAGCAGTTTTGGACAGGGGTTCCTGGGTGCCCCCTGCCCTGGGGGGCTGTCCCTGCTCGGGTGGGTTGGACACACCTGCTGAGCCTCCACCTGCACTTTGGGAACCTTCTCCCTCTCATTTTGTGATTGCAGTTCAGGTTGTGGTGGGTTTATGTATTTGCATTGATTTTTGTGGTGTTGACGTTGCCTGATGGGAGTCTCTGCCTGTGTAAATGGAAAGTCACTGCTCAAAGAGACACTGAGAAATCAAACTTGCCCCTGCCAGGTCGTGCCCCCTCAGTGCTCTCCTGCCTCCACAGGAAAGGAAATAGTTCTGTCACAAATACATTTGTCCTCCATCGATGGCCAGGGAGTGCTTTGAGCCCAAACTGCCCCTGGTTAAGTGATGCCACAGGAACATTAATAAATCCAAATTACTCCATTTATAAGAAAATCCTGTGCATTTTGTCTCCTTTGGGTTGTATTAAAAGGTGTTCAGGAGAGGCACCACCATCTCCCCTCGCTGCCTGTGTGGATTAGGAAGCAGAAATGCATCCAGAAAGCTTGTAATGAAACTTGCCTCAAAGTATTGACACTTTGCTCTGCTGTTTAGGCAGGAGCTCTTCTCCAGGCTGCTCTCTCTGCAGCACCAGCTGCTTTATTAACCATTTGGTGCAGATAAGAAGCAAATCTATTCCTGTCCCCATTTGCAACTTTCACGGGTGACACTTGGAGTAAAATTACTTCTCCCCTCTGCTAGTGGAGCATGAAGCAGCTCAGAAATATGGCAGGGGAGGGTCTGTGCTGGCTGGTTTATGTCCCCAGCAGTGATTCATGTGCAGCACTCACAGTGCAAGGGCTCAGCTCTGCAGGCTGTTCCCTGGGGCTGGGCACATCCTGCCTGGAGCCAGCACAGAGGCTGGGGGGGATGGAGAGTTAGCAGGATGCTGAGGGCAAATTTCCTTCTTTATTGCTTGTGTCCCTCCTGTCCAGTGCAGTTTGTACCTTGGGGTGTGTGAGCTGCAGGGAGAAGCACTAAAAACGTGTGAGGCAAAAATGAACGATAATGGCAATGAAGAGAATTGTGGAGCATTTAGTGGAGCTTCCCCAGCTCCCAGAGGATATCCATAATCTGCAGAGAGGATCCCACAGGGCAGTGTGTTCCTCAGCATTAACATTTGGAAGGGTGATGGTGACACTGGTGATGAAGGTGCAGCCAAGACTCCTGAAAAAGGAAGATGCTGCTGTGGGTCCCCCTGGGCAGGTACAAAACCTTCTCCCAGGGTGTGCAGGCTGAGCTGGGGGATGCTCAGCTGTGCCTTTCAGTGCAGGCAGGGAGAGCTGGGGCTTTGTGGCAGCCTGGCTTGTGCCATCCTCAGCACCCCAGAGCCCATTTCCAGCTTGAAGCTCCACTCCTCTCCTGCTGGAGGTGGAGCAGCACATTTAGCACAAAGCACAAACTCCTTTCCTGATGCAGTGCTGCTTTCTGCCTTACCCCAGCCCTGTGGGGGCGATGGAATGAACCGTGCTTGGGTTTGCTGTTCCCCAGCAGAGCAGTGGCCTTGGCTCTGAACCCACGAGGTGCTGCAAAGCAGAGACACCATCCCTGAGTCTCACACGGTGGTGCTGCTGCTGGAGAACCTTTCCGCTTGGAATTAGGATTAGTGTTCAGGAAAAGCAAGCTGTGATGGGGGCTGGGTGACTCTCCATGGCAGAGCAGGGGCACTGGGAGCTGCCTGGGTGGGGGCACAGCCAGTGGCCCCTCACCAGAGGGCTCTTTGTTTCCCAGAGCTGGGCTGGAAGCAGAGCAGGGCACTGGGACACGTGTGATCACCTGCTGTGTGTGTGAACCTGCTTTTAAAGGATTAAAAGTAATCCTCACAGAGGAACTCCCGTGGGCTGCAGGGCCCTGTGCCCGAGGCTGTGCCCACACACCGGGGGGGCAGCAGCAGCTCCTTGGATGGACGGAGGTTTTCCAGCCCCTTTGTGTTTGGGCTGTGCTGATCCCAGCCTGGCTTGGGCAGTGGGGTGGGAGGAGGGTGCAGCTATTGGCATAAAGTATTAATGTTTTGCCCACATACTAAAAAGACCCAGATAAGTTCATTAAGGTGAAGTTATTTCTCATTTGCTGCTGTGGAGTGGTGAGAGGTAGAGAAAAATGCAATATTCATTTGCTATTTGCTCTTTTAATTTTTGGTATTCTTCTAGGGGAGTGATATCTTATTTATGGGGTTTGAGTTATGTGCATAAATCTTTATTTGTATAAAAGCCACCCATATAGATGCCAGGCCCTTTCAGCAAAGCCTTGTCTAGACTTACAATGAACCACAGAGTGGTTTGGGTGGGAAGGGACCTTAAAGATCATGTAGCTCAGGTTGCTCAGGGCTCCTCCAGCCTGGCCTTGGAACACTTGCAGAGATGGGGCAGCCACAGCTTTTGGGCACATCTTATCCTTGGCTTCTTTGCAGTTGTGCCCAGGCAGTGCCGTGTTACAGCCTGGCAGGAGTGGCCACCAGTGCCCCCTGTCCTTGCCAGTCCTGAGAGCTCTTGTAAAGGCAACTCACCCACAGAGGCTCCTTCAAGGGTAACAGGTGGGGTGTTTTTCAGGAGGAGGCACCTGAAGCTGTTCAGAGAGGGGCTGGTGCCCGCTGTGGGTGCCCCCATGGCAGGGCTGGGTGTCTCTCCAGTCTGCAGTTTTGCCACATAAAGCATATTGAGCTCCTGGTCTACAGCTGAGGAACCCAACAGGATAATAATATGAATAATAAATAATAAGCAGATTTACATTTCAGGGCGTGGAGGGAGGAGAGAGGAGGATTCAGTGAGACAGACCATCTCTTTAGGTGTTCTGCACCTCAGTGGCAGAGTTATTTTTCCTGATGTGTTCCTGTTCATTAATGGCCAAGAGGAAGGTTATATTGCCCATCCCCAGAGGCCTTTAAGCTTTGTTTTGATCCATTATATATCCACATGCATATTATACAGATATAGATCTTTGTGTGCAGAGCATCTGGAGGGGAAAGCCAGCTGGTGGTTATGGAGAAGAGCTGTGTTGCTTCAGCAGCAAATCAGCCCTCTATTTCTTCACTTTCTTGTTTATTGGAAGTTATTTGCCCACCAGGGCAGGGCAGGTGACAGAGGATGGACAGGGATAAGTGCAGAGTTCTGCACCAGAGGTCTGGTTTTTCATGTTCCTGAATGTTCAGGATTCTCCCAAAGCCAAGGATCAGGATCTGAGAGTCACATAACTTGTTTTAGATCTAAATCCTGTTACTGCCCCTGGGCAGCACTTTTGTGTATTTAACTGCTGAGCCATTTTTAATACAGATCTCTTTGTTTCATAGGGATAAAGCCTGGTCATAGCAAGGGCTACTCTGCAGTTTCTTTCATTATTTTCTCATATATATATATGAATAAAAAAGTCAATTACATGAATGAAAGATCCTTGAGTCCCTGCCTAAACAGCTGCCAAAATGAATTCCAGCTCCGAGCCAATTTCAGCAGAAAGCTCCAGTGTGGCGTGGGTGGGATTGGGCATTGGTGTGCCCTCCAGGCTCCTGCTGCCCAGCCCCTTGCCCTTGGCTGCTGTGTGGGGATGGATTTCACACGCTCTGTGCAGAAAGAGGCCTGAATTAAATATCCCTGTTGGAGTGAGTCCATCCCCCTGCCCAGCCCTGGCAGCCCAGAGCACCTGGGAACTCAGTGCCAGCTCAGCAGTGCTGTGAGCTCCAGGTTTGTCCTTCCCCACAGACCAATTAACTGGCGGGTGAAGAACCATCTGACTTGAATTTGGGGATTGGACAGGAGCTGGGTTGAGTTACAGAACTTGGATAAGAGCACAGGGGCATCCAGTCCCCCAGGCAGGCAGGAGGGTTCTGAGGTGGCTGCTCAGGAGGGGCACCTGAGCAGGTCTGGCTGAGGAACCCTTGACCTGCCCTTGGGGAGCTGCATCCCTGCAGTGACTGTGATGTGAGTGGAAGGTCCCTGGCAGGAGGGGAGGGGAGGTTTTTGCAGATTTGAGCCAGTGACCCAGGCTGGTAAAGGTAAACTGAGACAAAGCTGACTTTGCTCCCTGTGAGCTGGTCCAACCTTTCTGGGCAGGGAAGGTGGAGGGTGACAGATGGGAGGGCAGGACAGCAGGGCCCTCCAGCCTGTTGGAGCCGAGCTGAGATCCCACACTGAGTGCAAGGGAAGGGTCCTGGTTCTCCCTGCCTGAGGCAGATGTGCCTCATGCTCAGGGGCTCAGCCCCTGCTCTCCTGCTGAGCAGCTCTTGGCACATTCCCTTGTCCTTGTTCTCTGGATGGGTGCACTGCAAGCTCAGGAGCTCTGGGGCTGCTGAACTCAGTGAGGTGTTAAAGCCTCTTGCCTGGCACGAGGCACTGCAGGGCTGGTGGGCAACTTTCCCAGAATGGGGGCTTGTGACCTGAAAGGGCACTTCTCTCAAGTGCCCCTCTCAGCTCATGGCTCTGGCTCAGGGTGAGACAAACACGCCCCTGCAAAGCTCAGAGCCCAGATTGGCCTGGCTTGGATTCAGCAGCTCTTGATATCCAGGTGTTGGGAACCCATAGCATTGGAAAAGGGCCAGTCCCAGACACAGAGAGCAGTCTGCTGACAAAGCAGGGGGGTGGACCCTGGGGAGGGGTCTTGCCTGGCTCCCAGCTTTGTGCTCCTCTTCTCCTGCACAGAGACCTCCTGGGATGAGGCTGAAGCTGCTGACTGAGACTGGTGGCAAAAATGCTGAGGAAAAAGGGAGGGATGGAAGGGCTTGAAAGAATGGGATTTGCTTTCAGTGGGGTGTTGGCTGTGAAGGCAGGAAACTGTGGGCTGTGCTGGTGGGCAGGGGGCACATGAGAGAGGGACAACACCCAGGGCACAAGCCATGCCTGAAACAGCTGGGAGAAGGCAAGAAAAATGGGTGCCCTCAGCCTGTGTTTTGTTGCTGGGAAAGGCATCCAAGAGGGTAATGTCACATCAGGGTGGCTTCAAACCCCAGAGCCCTCCTTTGGGGTGTTAGTCTGGGCAGGGCAGAGGAGTGTGGGAGGCTTGGGAAACACAAGGTGAAAAAACTGATTGGAAAAAGTTCCTGAAATGAGGAAGAGCCTGGAGATGGGAACTCCTGGCTGATCCTGCCTGAGAGTGTGACGTGGAGCAGTGGCAGGGAGGGACCACAGGGCTTTGGGGCTGGCACAGACCTCCCTGCAGGGTGGAGGTGCTGACCTGGTGCTGGTAGGGCTGAGGGCACTCCATGGGCACAGAAAAAATTAAATGCCAAGTTCAGTGGCAGAGAAGCAGAGAAAGCAGATGAGGTGGAGTTAGAGGAGAGCAACGGGAGGATGTGAGAGGAGCAGCAGCTTCTCCCAGCCTTGCCAGCCCTGACTCTGCCCCTGCCAGCTGAGGACTGTGCATGTGCAAGGGCTGCAGGGAGGGAGGGCTCATTTTCCCAAAGACATCACTAATGAATTCCTCTTGCACCTCCAGACACTGTAGGGGTTTGGAGAGACTGAATTGAACTGTATGTGAAAGTGGTGGCTGAATGTCAATGCTGCTGTCGAAGCCAATTTGGGAGCTGGAAAGTGCTAAAAGAATTAAAATTGTTAAATGGAAGTAAGTCTACTTGGTTGAGATAAAATAGGGTTTAAATGAGTGAAATTATCTGTGGATTACCTTGTTAGAGTAGTGCCTTATTTAATAAACCGAGTTTTAATCTGCTGCGAGGATTCCTGAAGGAAAACTCGGTCTGTGGGGGCACAGGGATGGGATGAAGGGGAAGGACCAGCTGTGCCATCAGCCTCTGGAATGAAACACAAGAGTGAGGTTTGCTTTGTACCTTCACAAGGATCTGGTTCACTGCTCTGTGAGTGGTTTGATCATTGTCCAAGTTGCTTGGGCAGTTCCTCTCCCTTGCTGGCAGAGTGGGGGTGGTACCATCCAACAGCACCTTCTGTGAGGTGACACCTGCCCTGGGTCCCCCTGTCCCTGGGGAGCATTTCTAGCACAGGGCCATGTGTATTTAATCCTTCCTGGAGTAAATAAACATGCTCAGAGCTCTGCTGGAGCCCTGGAGAGGAGGAGCTGCCAGTTCCTGTGGTGAGGAGGGCACAGAGAGGGTTCAGCCTCACCGTGAGGGGAGAGCACAGGAATTATTAATGGCCACTGATTACCTGCCTCTGCAAGAGCAGAGCAACCAGCAGGCACTTTTAGCTGATTTTGGCTGATTTCAGCTGCCCTCCTGACTCAGTGCAGATGTCAGCTGTCATCTCCAATGCCTTTCTGACCCATCTCTCTCTGGTGACAGCCATGAAAGCATAACTGCTCCAGATGCTTCCGAAATTGCCCACGGAGGCAAAGGATCTGCTCTCAGTGCTGAGCAGTCACCTTGCAGCTCTGGGGGACTCTGCTCCTCCTGCTGGGGCTGGCACTGAGTCTGGGAGATTCCAGCATGCAGGAAGGACACCTGGGCAGGGGCAGCATGTGGTGCAAAGGGCCAAAGCACAGGGAGGGAGGAGGCTTGGTCTTCCTTAGCTGTGTAACTGAGGTTTCAGAATAACTGTCTGATGTTCTGTACTTGGAGGATCTGAGAATTTTCAAGCTGTTTTCAGGCAGTTTTGAGAGAGAAATCAGCTCCAAGTCTTTGGTGGGTTGGGAGGCCCAGATGGGATGCAGGAGTCCAGGATCAGACTCCAGCCCTGTCTGGATTATGCTCCTCTCTGTTCACAGGAGATCTATCCTGTAAATGCTACATCTTTAGTAGCCTTGTTGTTGTCAGGAGGGCCAATAATTCTGCCTGCAGGCAGAGCTGAGCCAGAGCCTGCCCACCCTGTATTTTTGCCTCTTTTCCTGGGCATGTCCAACAGCCTGATCTCTATAAATTCCAAAGGTTCTTGCAGCTGGAATTGTGTTCAGGGAGGGAGTTACAGCTGGGGTGGCAGGAGGAAGGCAGGGAAGGGGCTCCACTGCCCAATATGTTATTTGTTTTGCTGGAGGGATTGTGCTCACCTGTTGCCCCACAGTGCAGGCTCCCTGGAGCTGGTCTGTGCTTGCCACATCCCCTGGAATTACTCCTGTTCTCGTATCATAGAGGTGCAGGCCTGGATGAATGTCTGAGCTTTAGCCTGAGGCTCATCCTACATGAGCTTTAAACTTCTGTGATCTCCTTGCCAAGCCCAAGGGGTAGTGAAGTCTGAAAAGTTGTGATGTGGTGTCAGTTTGGGTTGTCTGAGGATCTTCACATTCATTACAAATTCCAGCCTCTTCCCAACCCTGATTTTTAGGCTTTGTAGACCTCAGGATCTGACAGATCTTGTGCTCGTGGGTGCCCATGTGCCCACTGTGGGGTTGGACACACGTTTGGTGACCTGCACCTCTCAGCAGACCTGGCTCACAGCCCCTGATCTCCCCAGGGCAGGGTGTCCCTCACTCACTTCCCCTTGGCTGGCCCTGCAGGGGGTTTCTGATCAGGCTCAGCTGCCTCTCAATCCTCCCACTGCTCCAGTGTCCCAAGTCCCTTCTGTCCATTCTGCTGTTTGGCTTCAGCACATTCTGTCCCACATCCCCTGCCCAGAAATGGCCTGGCAGTGGCAAACCTCCAGTATTCTGTGTTTGTATCCATTTCAGTGGCACATGGAGTTTCCTTGGCATGGTTTTTCACTGGGGGCCCTGGCACAGTGGGAAGAGGCACTTTGTTATTCCAGCTGTGCCCAGAAATGCAATGATCACACAAGGTAAAGCAAAGCAATGGCTGAGTTGGCAAGAAAATACCTTGCAGTGCTTGTGCACAGCCACAGGTTTGCCATGAAACAGCCAGCCCAGGTGCCTGCCCAGCCCCAGCTGGGCCAGGCTGGGCTGCAGTGGCTCTGCTCTCAGCAGAGGGTATCTCCCAGTCCCAGTATGACCAGTGTCTGTGAGGTGGTGCTGTGGGACAGCCCCTGGCAGGCCTGGCAGGCACTGTGGTTGTGCAGGTTGGCAGGACTGAGGGGCACCCCCAGGGTAGGAGAGGGGGCTGAGCTGACTCGGGTTTGGGAGCAAAAGCTCCTTTTCCTTGCAATGCTCTGGTTGAAAGCCTGTTCTTCTCTCCTGCATTTAAATCCCACGGAGCATCTCATTAGGAACAAATGATGCCTCAGGCAGTTGGAGCCATAGAAAAGTAATCTTTATTAAGCACCCTCAGTGGTCAGAGTTACTTGATGAGCTCCAGAGTTTTATTTGCAGGCAGCTTGGGTTGTTGTGTAGCAGGAAAACACTTTGAACTCCCTCTGTTACTGTTCTCAGTCCCTTCAGCCCTGCAAACACTGGGGCAAAATCCTTGGCACTGAGAACAAAGTGAAGGGAAGAGACTGGGTGTGACAGGTCAGGAACGTGCCTGGAAAGGGGTACAAGGGGCTGCAGCACATCCTGAGCTGCCCTGAGCAGGACACAGACACAGCCATTTCCCTGGGAAACCACACAGAACCCTCAGAGTGGGGTGGGAACATCAGCACAGAACCTTCAGAGTGGGGTGGGAACATCAGCACAGAACCCTCAGAGAGGGGTGGGAACATCTGTGGGAATCTCTGAATGCTGAGTTGCTGTGTGGGGGGCAGGACTGGCCTCTGGGAGAGCAGCACATCCTCCTGGAACCATCCTCTGCCTGTCTGTGTTGGCACCTACTCTAAGCTGGACGTGGCTGGTTGTGTTTCCTCTCTGGACTTTGCAAGTTCTCCACAGGTGTTAGAAATGAGCTCTAAACTGCAAGCACAAGGGTTGCTGAAAGCCCAAATAAATGTGAGAGCACTGCCAGGTGTTTGGCTTGCTGCTGGCTGCCTGGAGGGAGATGGAATAGAGTTCAGGAAAATAAAGCCAAACCTGTGGTGTGAGCTGAAGGCACTCCCCACCTCAGGTGTAACCCTGGGAGCTGTTTGAGGCTCTGCTGCTGCAGTGTGGGATATTTCCAGACTGCCATGGAGGCAACCCCAGCCTCTGCTTGAGGTACATCAGGGCATTGGAAGGCCAGGAACTACAAGGGAGAGAGAAAAGGTAATCTGTGACCATTGTGCTTGGCTTTATGAGAGGAAATGAGGTGAAGGAGGAGGCTCAGAGATCCACCTGCATCTGTCCTGTCAAGCATGTGAGGCTGACACAGCAAGAGAGTGTTACAAGCTCTTCTTTTCCTTTCTATAACATGTCTCATTTACTTAATGGCCTGTAATGGCTCTGGAGGAGCAGTCACTGTTTGTCAAGTGGCAGCCTCTTGGTCACAGCAGCTCAAGCATTCGTGGTCCACAGAACTGGCATCAAGGGCTCTACAGCCCCTCACAGAGAGGGCTCCTGGCAGGTGCTTTCAGTGCCCCCACTCTGCACTGGGACAAGGACCTTTTATGCTCTTTTCCATGGTTCTGGAGGCAGCTGTGCATTGCTGGGATGGCTTTGAGCTGGTCGTGGTCCCTCTGCTGCCTTTGCTGCTCCTCCTCCTCCTCCTTTTCCTTTTTCTTCTCCTCCTCCCAGGCTGCCCAGAGCAGCTGTGGCTGCCCCATCCCTGGAGTGTCCCAGGCCAGGTTGGACAGGGCTTGGAGCACCCTGGGTTGGTGGAAGGTCTCCCTCTCCATGGCAGGGGGTGGAATGAGTTGTGTTTTAAAATCTTTTCCAACCCAAAGCATCCTGTGATTCTGTAATTTTCTGGCTCCTGCCTTTCTGAATGGCAAACTGTGATGGGTGGGAGGCTGTTTGTTGTCCTGGACTATCAGTTTTTATTGTGAGGAAATAGGAAGCATTTTCAGGCATTGGCTAACAGCACAGAGAGTCTTTGAGCAGCAGTTTGTGCCACTAACAATGGGTTTGGAAGCTGTGTTTTGACTCTCAGAGAATCAATTAACTCTGAAAAGATTTGGTGGCTTAATTTGAAGAAAAGTGTCCATGAGAATTTCCTCTCCAAATACTAAAATCAGCCACCTTTAGCAGGAAGCATGGATGGTTTCTAACACTGAAAGGTGAGGGGAGAACAAAAATTAGAACAAATAACAGCATAATTCAGAAGAAATGCCAAATTCCAGCATCTGTGTGACTAAAACCCTGCTGCAAACCAGTCATTTGCCAAATATAGCTGTACCCTTTGCTTTGAGATGTCCTGGCTCTGCTCTGTGCTCTCCCCAGCTGGACACAGGCCAGCATTATTTCTGCTTGAACAGGCAGAACAGGCTTGGATGTGTTCTGAGCTCCAGCCAACACCTGCAGGAGCTGCAACAGGTCCCTGTCTGTGGTTCTGCAGCCCTTTTTTGGGGCCAGGTCTGGGTGTGGAAGTGCCTCCTCTCCTGCTCCCCCTGCACAGGGCAGTGCTCCCTGTCCTGGCTGCAGCTGCTGCTCCCCTGGAGCACGGGCTCTGCTGGGACACCTGGCAGTTCATGGGAGGTCACTTGGATCCTTGGAATATCATCACTTCTCTGCTGCTTTTATAGATTTTTCTCCACTAGAGCTGAATTAAGCAGGTTCTCCAGTGCCGTGGGGAAAAGTGTTACCAACTCCCTGACCTCCAGTTCTCACCACCAGGAACATCCTTCCTGGTTTCACAGTCGCCCGTGAGGGGGTGAATTTTGCTTTTAGCTCCAAAGTGAAAAGCACAGGGAAATCTGCTGCAGGCTTGACTTCTTCCACCCCTCCCCTTCCCCTCCTGATTGTGGCAACAGCCTCAGCCAAGTGTGTCCCTGGGGCTGAGGCATCTGGATTAACCATTTCCAGGAGAAACCCCAAACTTTGGCTTTCCCTTCTCAGAAAATCATTCCTCAGGTACTGAATCAGAATGTGTTCAGTTCAAACCCAAGAATCTGGGAAATGTACAATTATTGGCACTGAGTTTTTCAGCCAGGGTATCAGTGCCTGGGTGGGGACAGCAGGTGGGTTTGTTGCACCAAGAGCCCCTGTCTGGGAGAGCAGCAGGGCTGAGAGCTGGGGGTGGGCACAGATTCTGGCTCTTCTTTTCCTTCTTTTTGTCAGCCTGGGCACGCCACACACGCTCCAGATTCAGTCTCAGCCTCCCTAATCTGCTTTCTGACCTATAGAAGAAAATAGCTGGTAATTATTTGTTTACTTTGTGCAATTCCACTGTGCAAGAGCTTCCTTAGAAAGCCAGGCTGGGTGATGAGGAGAGGAGGTTTATTTTAGTTTGGTTTGGTTTGTTTTCCCTGGCCCATTGGCTGCTCCTTCGGGGGGACTCCATTTCTGGGGGGTTTGCAGTTTTTAGGAGACTTGAGCTCCCTCATTGCATTAAATCTGGAAAGGAGAATGGGGGGAATCAGAAGTGGGGGGTGCTGCATGCCAGGGTTTGGGAGGTGGGCACTGCCCTGAGGGCTCGGGCTGTGCCACCCTGGTGGATGTGACAGAGGGACTGTGAGGCACAACCTCATCCCTCTAATCTGACCCTGCTTTGCAGTGTGTGTCCATGAAAGCAGAGGGTGCTGAGCATCCTGCAGGCAACAAAACCTCTCTTCTAGGCTGGGATTATTCAACTAATCTCGTGATTATGGTGATAATCCCCTTTGCAATGATGCCCCTCTCCAAGGAGCTTTTCCCTCGGGGACTTCCAAGTCCCAAATCCCATTTTCTCCTAATGCTGAAGTGCTCTATATTAAATTAAGGCACTCTCAGGGATCAGAGGTGTAAAAATCCCACGGTACTGAAATCTTTGGAGTCTCTGGTGTGTTGTCTGGTGCCTGATGACCCTTTGGGCTCGTGGTGGAGCTGGGTTTGCACCCGTGAGCCCGTGCCCTTGGGGCAGGACAGGCAGTGTCCCAGCCCGGGCAGTGCCACAGCGTGGGCAGCGATGCCAGCCCTGCCTCTGGGGGTCAGATGGTTCCCCATCACGTTCTGTGCAGCCAGAGAGGGCAGCCCCCCGTGCGCTGCTGCTCTGAGGGCAGCAGGAGGCAGGGGAGGGAGGGCAGCCCTGCTCCCCGAGCTCCAATCCCACTCCTGCTGGCAGGTACTTGGCGGCAAATAAATATTTTGCTCACAACTCACCGGAGGTGGCATCTCACCAGATGTGCTCTCACTTGCTACGGCAGGAGATTTATTTGGCTGTCCATTTATAGCTTATTATTTTCGTCTGCCTCCCCCTCCCCACCCTAATAGCAGTTTGCCATCCACCAGGGTGTACATTTGCCTCTGATTAAGTGCCATTTAGCCGTTGGCTGCTTCTCATTTTACTTTTATAGGCACATTTTCAGCGGCGCAGACAGAGGCACAAGCCTGGGAGCGAGGGGAAGGGGAATGGAGAGTCACAGCAGCTTGATTAGATTGGATTTTAATAAAGTTTCCAGCTAAGCTGCGGCACAACTACCCCCCTCCATGGGCTTAGAGTAGAGATTGTCTCCAGAGCCCCTTTCAGCCCTGATATCCCACAATCCTGTGATGCTGAGGTGGCCCCGCTCCTCACCTGGTGGGAGCATTCCCATGGAATCCGGAGCATTGGGAATGTCTGAGCTCTGCAGAGCTCCGAGCTGCTCCCTCCAGGGGGAACAGACATTTCCCAGCTTGCCACAGCTGCTAATTAGTTGCAGATGATGAGATAATTTATAAAAATTAGGAGCGATTTTCTTCATTGTGCTAATATCGCCTGGCAATAAAACTGCTCTTTTAAGAGGGTGACTTGTCTCAAATGTAGGGAGCAAGGCTGAAATAATCTGTATTATATGAGAGCAGAGCAGGAGGGTTGTGCTCCACAACCACAGCAAAGAGCCATTGCAGGAGTTCATTCGAGCCCTAAGAACGAATTCAAATTGAAATGCAAATCTCAGCGTTGCCCAGAGCACCGTTTGATGGTGTCACCTTGGTGGCCGGGCAGGAGGGAAGGAAGAGCCAACCAGTGCTCTCCAGAAGGCTGTGGAAGGGAAGGAGGCTGAACGTGGGGCAGACAGAGCGTGTTCCATGGGGGGCTGGCAGTGAATTAGCAGAACCGAGGTGGCCTCTGGCCCCCTCCCCAGGGGTGGCAGTGACTCAGTGCCAGCTCCTCACTCGTGCAGCAGGAGCAGCAACTGGCAGGGAGGGTGACAAGAGCATGTTTTGTCTCCTGTGCCCAGGGAGAACAGGCTGCAGGAGGCAAGGGCAGCCCTGGGAGCAGCAGCAAAGGTGCCCAGCACTGCCCAGCCAGGGCCTTCCCGTGCCAGTGGGACTCACCGGGGGGTCAGAGGTGCTGCTGGGATTTGTTGCCCAGGCCACTTTGGTGTTTGAAAGGTGCTCTTTGCCCCTTTAGATGGTCTGAGCATCAGCTGAGCCCTGAGCTGTGTGTGTTGGTCGCTCCAGTGGGGACAGACACGCAGAGGTGCTGCTGTTGCAGTTGTTTGGAAAAAGACATTCATTAGGCTGAAGAATGAATTTCCCATGAACTCAGAGGGCTCCCACCACTCCATCAGGTTTCTAATGATTTTGTCACGGTGTTAATCCCTCAGGTGAGAGGCAGCATTTTGATATGGGCAAACAGATTGTGTTGGCACAGAGATAACCAACACTGAGCCCTGAGAGCAGCAAAGGATTCCTCAGCTCCTGATGGGTCCTGCAGAGTTCAGGCAGGGCTGGATGCAGCCCCAGCGGGCAGAGGAGCCTGGCACTGCACCCCTGGGTGTGCCAGGGGGGTGTGTCTGCACAGAACACCTGCACCAGCACACACAGGGCACCTGGCGTGGCTGGTGATGCTGCTCGGGGTCTCCAGCTGAGCCCCAACCCCCTCAGTGCCCCTTGCTGGGTGGAGCTATTTAGAGAGAGAGGCAAGTCCTGTGCTGCAGAGTTTACAAGAAGGCAAATCCTGGGCAGAATGGAGAAGGTGGAGAGGTTTGGGTTTGTGCAACAGGCGATTGACACGTTGAGCTCAAAGGGTGTTGTGAGCACAGAAAGTTTTCAGAGATTTAAGGGGAAACTGGACAAGCACAGGGAAGAGAAAAGCACTTAAGAGATATTAAATATATAAACAACATCAGTTTCAGGAGTCTCCTAACCTAAGAGCAGCCAGAGGCTGGGAGGCTATTAGCAGGAATTATTGGATGGACTTTTGGTTTGACAGTAACATTTGTTCTTACGATCTTGATATGAAGCAGAGGCACAGAGAAAATGAAAGGAATTGCCTGTAGCAAGCTCTCAAATTAGCACCTCTGTCTCCCAACTCCCAGTCTAGTGACTGCCCATCAAGGCTGGAGAGTGTGGAAGTCTCCCTGGGCTGTTGGCAACATGCAGAGGAAACCTGTGGCAGAGGTGCCAAGGGCCAAGGAACCCCCCCAGGGGCTGGGGCAGGTCTGGGGGGAGCAGGACCCAGTGCCTGTTGGGATGATCAGATATCCCAGCAAGGGCCATCCAGATGTGCTGCATTTCTGTCCTCAGGGACTTCTCTGTGCCACCTGGGCCATTGCAAAGTGCTCCACAAAGCCCTTTGGAGGAGGCATTTGCTCAGGCAGCGCTGGAAACTGCTGCTTGGAATTACCCTCTGGTTTTGTGAAAGCAGAATTAATGTAAACCTGTTTGGGTTTTGTCACATGAAACAAAGGGCCCTTCTCCCACTTCTGTAGCTGCACGTTAATTTCTTCTTTTTTAATGCCATCCTTAAATATCTGCTCCATCTCTAAGTGATTCTCTCTTGCACTTTATGGTGGAATTATCTTGCTCTCCCAATCTCTCCTATGTCAGCTTTAGTTGCTGCTTTTCTAGGAAAAGAGTGTTGTATTCATTCGACCTCTGTGTAGATGCTGATACATAATTCTTTCCAGCATTTTATTAGTCTCTATTGGATCCCTTCTAATTTAAACATCCTTGGGTTTATAGTTTTGGGTGCCTTGCTTTATCTCTCTGTATAGACACAGAGCCTTGAGCACAGCCTCGTTGAGACTCCATTAGGAGGACTGATATCCTGGCCTGATCTTACCCGTGATGTGCCTTTGAATCTTCCCTTCCTGCCAGTCCTTTCTGCTTCACTCCCTTGTACATCTTTGCTTCAGTTTTGTTTATCAAACCAGAATTTTTTTGGATGGTTCAGCCAAAAGCTGTGTGGCCTCAGGCTTGTCCAGCAGGATGTGCTGGGTGGGGTCAGCTGGGCTGGGGCATGGACAGGTGGGGCATGGACAGGTGGGACATGAGACCACCAAGGCAGAGCTGCAGCACTGGGACAAGGTCATCCATTGTGGTCCATGACAAGCAGGGAGTTTCCATTGGGCTGTGGGAGGAAGCAAGTCCATCTGGTGCAGAGTGTGTGCAGGTGGGTTGGAAACCTCCTGTGGCCAGAGAAGGGTGTGGATGTGGGAGTGTGTGATGGAGCTGAGATGGCAGCAGGGAATGGGTGAGGCTGTGCCTGGCAAAGCAGAGGAGGGAGAGGTGAAGCAGGGAGGCAGTGAGGAGGGAACCCCAGTCATTCCTCGTTAGCAAGTGGTGCTTGCTCTTCAGAAGGGGAAAACAAAACCCCCCAGTCCCCTTGCCCTGCAGGTCAATGAAATGAACACTTAGTAATGGCTGAATCAGAGACTCAACAACTTCATTACAGTTGTAAAATCAATGGCCATTATCAAGCTCTTCCTATTGATCTGTGCTGTGGTGTGTCAACATGTTCTGGGGGTGGCTGGGAGCAGCCAGGGCTTTGCTTGGTGTGCCTGAAGCCCATTAGAGACATGCTGAACACACTGGGCTCTTCCTGAGGATCACACCTTCCCTGGATCTTCCATCTGGGCTCCCTGCTGGTGGTCCCACCTCAGCACAGGGCTGAGCTGCTGGCAGGAGGGACCCTGGGGCAGGGAGGCCACAAGCAGAGCAGAAGGCTCAGGTTGGAATGGAGAAGTCCAGGCTACCCTGTGAGAGTGAATTTGTAGCTCCTGGACTGCTGCTGGGAGCCTTGGATGTAAATGACAACGCAGCTAATAAGGTCTAATTGGCTATTAAAGGAGGCAGCAGCCCCGGAGATGCTGAGGGCCAATTAACCCTGGGAGCCAGTGCCTGACTCTGCTGCTGGGCAGTGATATGTGAGAGCCTTCAGAAATGAGGAGGGCAAAGGAGGTCCTGCCCTAGCCCCTGTGGGGACAGCTCGGGGGGTTCAGGCAGCAGAAGTTCAGTGTTCCTTGTCTCTGTGCAGCTGAGACTGGACTGGGGGCTGAGTGGGGCGGGCACTGCCTTGGAGAAACCCCCTCAGGATCAAAGGGGCCCTGGGGAGATGGAACTTATCAGGAGGCGTTTGGGTTTTTAGTGTCTGCTTAGCTCTGGGGAGCTGAAAGCTGAATGAGGTGAGGTGGATCCGGGGCCAGAGCAATTCCTGCCCCTTGGAGTGTGTTTCTGGTGCTCAGAGGCTGCTCTGGGTGGTGCTGGAGGGCAGTGCCAGTGCCAAGGATGAGCCCCAGGGGCAGACAGGGCAGCTCTGGCAGCAGACTGCCCTTGGAATGCTGGGCTGTTTTCCTGGACAAGCCACTCCAAGCCTGTTGCAGGGACAGGGACTGTGGGAGGCTCAGTCAATCATTCTGCCTCCAACTCTGCCTGAGAGCAGGGCCGTGGGGAGCAGGGCTTGACACTGCCTTGTTGCTAATTTGAATAAACAAATTGTGTCTAATGGTTTTGTCCTCTAATTGATGCCAGTGCCTTCTTATTAAAGGAGAAGGGATATATTCAGTGTTGCAAGGCAGGCTACCTGTTTCCACAGTCTGCCTTTCTGCTGGGAGTGTGCAGGCAGAAAATGGGATTGGGTGGATTTGAGTGGGAACTGAGACTTCGGAGTCTCAGCATAACATGGGCCATGTGTCACATGCTGGAGCCTGTGCCATCTTTATTGCATGAGGCTTTGTGTGTTGCTGCTGGTGGGCTCTCTCTTGTTCCTTTTCCTCCCATGGATTTCATTATTTCCTATTTCTGAGGGTTTTTTATTTTATTATTTCTGATTTCTGTATTTTTTGCTGCTCCAAACTCAGACTGTTCTGAAATCCAGTGAGTTCAGTCCAACAGGAGATGAGTTCAAACACAGGGCTCAGCTGCTGGACTTGGAGAAGCAGCAGGCTGGTATTTTTTGTCTTCTACTTGGCTTTGTTGCAGGGTGGAGAGAAGGAGACTGTAGGATCTGTCCTACAGCAGCACACCCTTAGTTTGCCTGTTGCAGTGGAAGAAATAAGACTGACACACTGCAAAAAGCACAGTTCTCATTGGAGTTTGCCATGAAAGGCAGAACTGAGCAGAAGGAGAGAGTTTGTCCTCATTTCTGATGATCCCCAAGGATGGTTCTCACTCCTTGTGTTGGGGAAGCAGATGGAGAAAGGATCCAGTGCTGGCCTCAGCAGTACAGACAAGCTGATGAGCTTCCTCAGACCTCTGAAACCACCTTTTATTCTGTCTGGGCCACGAGACTCCATGAGTTTGTGGACTTGCTGAGTGGGAAGGGAGCTGAGTTTGGAATGAGCAGAGCCAGGAGTGTGCTGGGTGCTCGTGGCACCCCAGGGTGGGGCTGAGCCCCCACCACGACCCCTGGGCTTGAGGGGACCAGGAGAGGACGTCCAGGGGCTGCTTTTTATCCTGCCTCAGTCACAAAGGAGACAAAAGCTCCTTTCAGCCACATAGCCTGGAGCATGCTTTGCTGCTGAAAATAATTTGTGTTACCTTTTATCTGCCTCAAAGGAACACTTAAAAAATCATCCTGCCCATAGCGGGTAACCTGATGAGTCTAATTTGGTGGTATGAAAACAGAGCCATTGGAGGCTTCCCATCCATGTTCTGGCTAATTAGCTCCACCTCCCCTGCCAGCTTGAGCCTGCTGTGCAGGGCTGTGTGTGCTCAAACTCCCCAGCAAGAGCAGGAGGTGCCTGTGTGTGTTGGATAATGTGCATTTTGGCTGATGTGTTTGTGGAGGTAGGAGCTGATGTTATTCACTGTCAGGCCACCAGCAAACAGGCTGTGCCATGTCCAGCTCTCAGATCCTGCTGCTTCCCCACTCCTGGACAGCACATGCAGGGCTCACATCACAGTCTGCTGTTCTCCCTTGGCTTTTGGGTTTATCTATTTTGGTAAGCTGTGTTTGCAGGCAATGCTGGAGAGGCTTTGGGGGCAGGAAGGATAATGCTCTTCCAGGGAGTTGCTCAGTGTGGCTGGTGAGGAGGGGAGAGTGGCAGGGCCAGGGCTGGGCAGCAAAGCCAGAGCTGCTCTGGGTCACTGCCACCCCCAGTCAGGAGGCAGAGGGATGGTGGCATCCCATGCTCAGATGGTGACAGGACTGCTCTGGAAGGGTGTCCATAACTGTGCTGCCAGTCCCTTGAATTCCAGCTCCCAGGGGTGTTGGTGCAGCAGAGGTGGAATGGGCTGAACATTTTGTGTCTGGATTGAAGAGGGCTGGCCATGGGCAGGAGAGCTGCAGGCTCAGGGGTGCAAGTGCTGCTTCCATGCCCAGGGCTGGCACTTTGGGGTCTTCCCATGAAAACAGGCTTTGTTAGAGGCTTGTTTGTGGAGAAGGGTTGACCAGATTGCCTCAGTAGTTGACAAAGATGCTGGTTTCCCTCCAGGATGGCAAATGTTCTCCGTGGTTCACTGCTAGAGGGACAACAGAGAACTTCAGAGCTCTGAGGGGAGTTCATTCCCCTCCAAGAGATTGTTTTGTGTCCCCTTAGGGTGCCACCAGTGCATGTCCTGCCTGCACACACCTTCCAGCACAAACAGCACCGTGGGGACACAGCACAGGAATTCAGCAGGGCTGAGTTTTTCACCCAGACAGAGAATAAATTGGCTGCTGCTGCTCTCTGTGTCTAAATTGGCAGTGCCTGGAACGGGGCCAGCTCTTTTGCTTTCCCTGGGAGACACCCATTGCTTCTCCAGGGAGATGTGTGAGGGACCTGGGGAGCAGGATTGGCTCGAGGTTCAGTGAGCAGCAGGATGTTCAAAGGTGAATTAAATCCGGGGAATGTGCCAGGGAAACTCGGCATTTGGGGAGGAGGAATGACTGCCAGGCTGAGCCCCTGGGGCTGCAGCAGCCTCTGCCCCAGACTTGCCCTCCTGCTGCCTCTCCCTCTGTCAGGGTGAGGTGTCTGGGCTGCAGATACCAACAGCCTGATGCCCATTCGTCCCAGGGCTCTGCTGAGGGGGAACATTCCTATGCTGATGAGCCCCAGAATATTCTCCCTTGTGCCTCTGATGGCCGAGCACGGGCTGCAAACTGTGGCTTAAGCGGAATGTGATGGGTTCAAAAGCTGCACAAGTCTCTTAAACAAAATGAGGTCTTAGCAGGAAGTCTAACACCAAACAGAAGGCTCTTTACTGACCATGGGGTGCTGCTTTCAGAAGGTTCTGCAGGTGGCTGGTAGTAAAACATGTTGGGTTGGTCTGGATGTGGGTTTTTTCAGACAGTTAAGAAACCAATAAAGTTAAATCGGTAGAACTGTCTAATGTGATTACAGCAAGATGGGAATAAATGTGGTTTCATTAGATGTTGTCTTGGAGCAGGAGACTGTCGTTTGGTGATGGAACACTGAGATGACAGGGAGTGGTGGTGTTTGAAGTGCCTTTTTTAAGAATGACCTGCTCTGGTTTTTTGACTTCAAACACAAGTGTGCAGAAAGAGAGCCCTGGGTTGTGTTTTCCTGATGCAGCTCCATTTTAAGTCTGAAGTTTCCTATCAGAGAACTTCACGAAGGAGGGGGAAAAACACCTTGGGTGAGAGTGCTTGAATGTGTTGTTTATAGTGGGGCTTGTGAGCCACACCTGGGGCTGAGCTGAGCCCACAGTTGGGTGCAGGTGTTCCCACGTGGTGCCCCCTGGCACTGGGCACAGCTGGCAAATTCCACGTGGCACAAGAAGTCTGAGTTGGCAAGATGGTTTCCTGCCCTGCAGATAGATTCCTTTCCATTGCCACTTGATAAGAGATCCCAAACTTGCCCCTTTGGTGTCACAAGTACCTGCCATGACCCTTCCAAGGGAAGGGACACTCAGCTCCCCTCTGGCTTCTTTGACTCCTGGCTCTGATCTCACTGTTGGTTCTTCAATGATTTACAGGAACTTCCCACTGCCCTGGGATGTTAATTGAAATATTTCCAGCCTTAAAAATCCCTCTGCACTGTTGGTGTTGTGCAGGGAGCTACAAGGGAGAGTGGTGTTTATGCTGTTAATCCCCTGGAAGCTCAGGAGCCCTGCACTGGCTGGAGTCATGCACAGATTGATTTTTCCTGGGGGTCAGAAAGAGAAGGAAATGCAGAGTCTGATACCCCCTGGCCAGGACAGGAAATCTGGGAGCTCATGGGCAGGAAAGCACCAGGAAGGACAGGAGAGAGAAAGGCCCAGATCTTATTATGGCAAAGATGATATACCATCAAATGAATAACACTGATGGAAAATGTGGGAAATGACTAATGTTGCAGGCAGAGTAATTGTTTGGAGAACTGGCATTTCTAGTATGAAAAGATTTAGTGTGAGCTTTCAGTAAATAAAGGAGAAATTGGCCCTGAAGTTCAGGGCTAAGATTTGGCAGCTGAGATTGAAAAAGTAGGGGGGGAGGGAGGGAAGTGTTTCAGGTACTTGGGGGAGAGAAAATAATTTTTCAAGCTGCATTTCATTTAATTGAGTAACAACAACAAGGGCTGGACCAAAAAAATCTCCATTCCACAGAGCAAACAGACCAAGCATCAGCTCACCAAGGCTGCCCATGGCACCAGCCCTGGCATCCCACTGTGCCTGCAGAGCTGAAGGGAACCTTCCCCAGCCCTGGGCATGCAATCTCGTGGCATTATGATTTCAGTCCCCCTCTCTGTGCTCTCAAACCATTAGCTGAGTTGCTCCTGGGGCAGTGTCTGGTGTGAGCTGCCCATGCAGGTTCCTTGGAGTCCTCTGTGCATGTGGGGGCAGTGAGAGCAGCTTTTCCAAGCAGTGGATGGTGCTTCCCTGGGCTGAGCTGGTTTCCTCCCTGGATTCTGGGCAGCCAGGGCAGGGCAGACAGCCCTTGGTGCTGGGTTGGCTTTGTTGCAGTCTGTGCCTGGGGTTTGAGGCTGTCTGGGAGAGCCTGTTGTGGAAACTAATGATCCCATTTTCCTGCTGCCTTTATCCCCCTGGTGATCTTTCTGCTCCCTTCTCCAGCAATACCTTTTCCACTGGGGAAATCAAAGTGCAAAGCTCTGGTGATTGGAGCAAGTTAGTGAGTCTCAGGACCCTTAAAACCTGAGGAAATGGGATGCCATCAAAGATGTGCTGCTGACCTTGTTCTCTGAGGGGTCTGCCCACCATTAGGGCTGTGGCTGGTGCAGGAGAAGAGCTTCATTAGCAGGAGCCCAGCAAAGCCAGGCCAGGCTCTAATGAGGTGCCATGTGCAGCTTTTATAAAGGTCTGTGGAGCTGCTTGTGGCTCCAGAGTGTGGCAGGGACTCACCTTTTCATCCTCTTTTCTCCTGGATTCCTGTGCTCAGGGCCAGGAGAGCAGTGTGATGCTGAGGACAGTCTGGCCCTGCAGGGTCAGGTCCCAGCTGTGCCCAGCTTTGTGCCACTCAGCCTGGCACTGGGGCTGTCTCTTCCCAGCCATGGGCACAGCCCCTGGGGGCTCACACCAGGCTGTGCACCAGCTGGCAGGACACAAGGAAAGCCTCTGGTGGTTCCCATTCAAGGCACACCCTCCTTGCACCCCTCACTGCTCAGGGCAAGGGCAGCGTTCCCGGTGCCCGTCCCCCCTCGGCACCCCCAGGTTGGCAGGGTGTGCTGGGAGCCCCTGGAGCTGAGCTCCAGGCTGGGGGCACTCTGACTAATGCTGCAGCTTGTGCTGGAGAGGAACCTTTACTCCAGGGACATGAAACATTAATAGCAGCAATAGAGACACAGATAAACAAGAGCAAGTTATAAACTTTATTTTGAGGGCATCAGTGTTAACTCTGGCAAACTCCTGTTACAGCCAGCCCAGGGGCAGGGGCCAAGAGCTGCTGCTGCATCTACATCTCTGGATTTCCACCTGGAGCTCAGAGTTCCTGACTCTGCCCTGCAGAAAAACCTCCCTCCCCACAGTCAGGGCCCTGCTGCAAAGTGACCGAGGCTTGGACCTGACTCTGCCATGGCTGGAGCTTCCCCAGCAGTTCCATCTGTGCCTTGTGGGTTTTTATTCCACTTCAGTGCTGCTGGGCTGTGCAGGAGTTTGGCTACAAGTTCATAGACAGCCAAAAAGTCACCTTCAAAAATCAGTCAGGGATCTCCAGCCTTGTGGATCCTCTCAGGGCTGGGGAGGACAGGCCAGCCCTGCTGGAGACAGGGATGCCCTGGGAGGTTGAGAAGTGCCCTGTGGCTGGAGCTCTCTCTGTGGAGCATCTCTGACCTTTGCAATGTAGATCACTTTATTTCTCTGAAATATGGTGGTGCTTTACAAGCCAAACAGGATTTCACATGTTCAATACTTGCCACTTAATGGTGGGAATAGCCAAGGGTTTTGTGGCCAAGTGAGCTGTGTGGGCTGGGCATTCTCACATAACTCCAGGAGCTGAGCACGTAGGAATAAAACACTGAATATTTCCAGTGCAAACTGAGACTCAGTAACGAGCCCTGTGTTTGCCACTTAAACAGCTTTCAGATGAGGAATGATTGGAAAACTCATATTTTAGTAATGCAAAGTATTATTGACTGAATTCAAAGTGAGATGGTTTATAAAGTGTCAAGTCAACTTTTGTACTGTAATTTACATTGGATTCTTCTTCCCCAGGAGGGGGAACAGGGAGGCTGCTCCTGGCTGATGGCACACACTGGAAGCAGCTGCATGTTGGTGCTCTCTGGGTTTGGGGGCACTTTTGGCCACACTGCACCCCCTGTTTAGGGAGGACCACTGGGACACACGGGGGGATCAGAGCTCCAGGAGCCTCTGGGCCAACCTGCCAGGCTCTGAAATGCCTCTAAGCAGGTCTGGAAGCTGCTTCTGGCTGAGCACTGTGAGGCTGGGGCAGAATTCCAGCTCCTCTGAGGAAGAGCTACTTGTGCAAACCCCCCTGGGCACTGATCACCTCAGGAGGTGACTTGGGAAGCTCCAGCAGAGCAGAACCTGGGGCTGAGCAGGTGTTGGCACACAGAGCAAATCAGAATAATTAATGTAAAGAAAGCAAAGCCCAACCAATGGCTGCAGAGGGAAAAGAGCAATACAATGAGCACTGCTCTGCCATCCAAGGGCTGGCCAGTGGGGTTTTAAATCCCCTCTTAATAATGTATGCAGCAGGCAGGCAAATCAGCCTGGGAATGTAAAGGTTTAATATTAGGGAAAAAAATCCAGGCAAATAAATCTCTATTTCAGAATTTGCTCTCATTGTAAGAGAATTATATTAAGTTTCTTTTTTTAATGCCATTGGGACAAACATCCTTTAATCACTGGGTTTTAGCATGGCCAGACTGAATCTGTTAGGTGGTATTTGTTCAGATCTTTTCAAGCATTAACAGATGGTGAGGAGAAGATATGGAGTTTTTTGGTTGAAGATCTAATTAGTCCTTATACACACAGTCCTGTTCTTTGTTCCTGGCCCCTGGCAGCTTCCTGCTCATTTCCATGCACACTCTTGCAGCTCATGGAGCTCCAATTTCCCACTGATGAAGACAGACAAGTGTTTCACAGAATTGGATGGCACACTTAGGAAATGGCCCTCATCGCTTATATTTATGTTCTTAATCCACTGCTCAGTGGTAATTGGTGATTGTACAAGGCCTCTGTCATCTCTCCTGGTTACAACACTTGAATATAGTTTGTCTTCACATGATTTATGGCAGCAGAACCTTCAAGGTAATCGAGGTTGCTGCAGCATTTCCTTGAGGGAATTCTGAGGTGCTGGTGGGGAAGGGAAGGGTCCAACAGGTCCCAATATCTGACTTGCTTTCCCCTTGGGCTCTGCATTGTTGGCAGAAACATCTGGAGGTCTCCTGTTCAGAGCATGTGCCTCCACCCTGGAGAGACACATAACCACCTCCCCCTGCACAGTGTAAAACTCTCTGTCTTTTCTTGAACAAGACAGTTTAAAAGGAGAGGAAAATTATGGAGCAGAGTGTTTGGCTAATGCTCACTTTCAGTGCACCAGGACTTGCTGCCATAATTTCTTCCAGGATGGCTTTTGGTGGCACGGCTGGGAGATGGATGGAGCTATTGTGAGCACCCTGATGGGAGTTCAGCACTGTGGAGTCAGAGGGAGAGGGCTGTGAATCTCCTGGAAGTGTCTTTCAGCCAAGATCCCACGTTGACAACAGATGTTGTGTTGGGTTAACGATTGGCTTTGATAAATCCACGTCTCCCTGGTTGGAGTCTGTGGGCAGATTGCTCTGTTTGGAGGCACTTGGAGGCACGAGAACAGCCCCATTTGCTGTTGGTGCTGCACAAATACAGGCAGGGAGAGACGCAGAGGGTTTCAATGTCGGATTGTGAGGCACCAAACCAAGCCCAGCCCAGCTGGAGTCAGGTGGGGTGAAGTGTTCACACTCATGGCTTGAGGGGTTCACTTTGGCTGTGGCCTTTGCAGTGGAGTTACATGGACTGAACCCTCTGCCCCAGAGCCATTGACATTTCCAGGCTCCCTGGAGAGCTCTGGTGTCACCTTTCTGTGTGCTCAGTGTTAGCTGGATAAAGTGATTTGTGCTTCAGTTTACCTTTCCAGCACCTTAATCTCCCCAAGCTTTTCTGTTTGGAGCTCAGCTATTGATACCCCCCCACTGGATTAGACATGAGGGAAAATTCCTGCACAGAAAGGGTGGTCAGGCACTGGAACAGGCTGCCCAGGGAACTGGTGGAGTCACCATCCTGGAAATGTCCAAAAAATGGTTTTCTTCCCTCTCCCTCTCAGGCATCAAAGTCAGGAAGGCTCCACCAGACAAAACTGTCTCTTTAAAATGTGTTGTGAGATTGTGGCACATTCCCAGTAAAAACAAGAGCAGTAACAATAGCCCTGCCTGAATCATTGTAATACCATTTGTCTTGGTTATTGCAGAGTGTAACCTGGTGCAGAGCTTTGCTGAAGGGATCATAAAGTTTGTGTGAAAGAGCTGGAAACCAAATAGAAAAGGGTTTTACAAAAAAGTAATTAACTGGGCTCTGGCTGAGCAGAGGGGCCTGAAGGAAGGAGGTGGCTGTTGGATGTGTAGGGACACTGGCACTCCCCTTCTCCCAGTGCTCCTTTTCCATGCTGCTGGAACAACCTGTCTGGGTCCCAGATGTGTGCCCAGATCCAGCTGCCATGCCCAGAGCCTTGGGGCACTGGGAGTTCCTGCAGGGGCACCTGAGCTGGGGAGGAAGCCCTGCAGCTCTTGTGCCCTGCTGAGCTCCCTGTGCTGTGACTTTGGGGGCAGTGGAGGTTTCAGTGAGGGCATCAGAGAGCTGAAGGCCCTTCCATCCCCCCCAGGTGCCCATCAGAGGGGCAGGAAGCAGAGAGGGCTCCCAGAAAGCTGTTGGCAAAGGGGGTGTGGCTGTCCCAGCTCCAGAGCACAAGGAGGAGCAGTGGGCACTGCCCAGCAGCAGAGGAAATGAAAAGCGTGGCACTGAGTCAGGGAGCAATGGCTCTGGTGGGGGCACAGCCAGGCTGTGCCATCTCCTGTGCCAGGGCTGTGCCAGCCCTGCTGCCCTGTCCTGGCAGTGCCTCTGGGCAGGACACAGGGAGGTGACACCGTGCCAACCCCCCTTGTGCTGGGCTGGCAGTGCTGGGGGGCACTCTGGGGTCTGCCCTGAGTGAGGCTCAGGTGAGCTGGCACCTGGAGCCAGGGGAACATCCACCTCCTGCTGCTCCTGGGGAGCTGCCCAGAACTCCTGTCAGCCTGTGCCCATCCTGCTGAGCTGCTGGTGCCATGCTGGGCTCCTGCAGCACCTCAGAGGGGTTGCATTCCCCCAGCACATTCCTTTTTATCGAGAGTTCCTTGGTTGGACCCCCACACTTTAGGGCAGGCCATGGGCAGAGCCATTGCAGTGGTTACTGTAAATCGGAAATAATTTTCTTCCTTGGAGTGTTCTCTGTGCCAGGGGCACTCAGAAGTGTCAGACTCAGCACTGAGCACTGGCTGGGTGTGATTCAGAGCTGCAGATCTGGCCCGGGTCAAGTGCAGAGGAGTGTCTGTAATTGCACCTATAAGGAAAAGTATTTTCCTTTCATCATTGTTGGGCTAATTACCTTTGTCAATGGTAGTCCTGCTCCAGAAATCAATAAGGAACGAAGCTTTGCTTTGAGAGAAGGTGCATTTCTACATCTTCCCTGGGCCCTGCAGCAAATAATAGTAATAACAAATCCATATTTGTGCTTTTCGTGTTTTCTGTTATCTGGATCTCTTTAGCAAGATAACACAAGGAGCAAGAAAAGTGATGTTCTCTTTCTTTTTTTTTCATTCTATGTGTTTTCATATTTTTAAATTAACCTTATCGACCCGTGTACTGCAGGCTTGGCTCTGCTGGCTCCTGCATTCCCAGCTGGGCAGGAGCCTGGGGCTGCCTGAGGAGGGGCTGGCAGTGCCCTGCTGGGCCTGGCACCTCTCCTGGGGGTGGTTCTTGGACCCAAACCCACCAGTCAGAGAATCGTGGAATCCCAGCCTGGTTTGGGTTGGAAGGGACCTCAGAGCTCATCTTGTTCCATGCAGGGACACCTTCCAGCAGAACAGTTGGTGCATTTTCATCCATGGGGATGAAGGTTCAGCAGCACCATGAAGGGTTTGCCCTTTTATAATCAAACCCTGGGCTGTGCCAGAACTTTCTCCTGGTTCTGCCACCAGGTCTGTCTCTCTCCACCTGTCCCTTATGGAGGTGAAGCTGCACTGAAGCTTTGGAGGGCATGTGATGATTTTTCCCCCTCTTTAAGTAAGCAATATATATTCAGGACTAAAAAGACACTCAGGAAATGAAATTGTTGGCACTGCAGCCACTGTTTCCATCCCTGCTAATGGAGGAGGGTCCTGCTCAGCTCCACGGGGTCTGGGGTGGGGGCACAGAAATAGGAGACATGAAAACAGGGGAGAAGAAAGGAAAATGAAACAAAGCCAGGGAAAGCCTCGGAAGGTTCTGGCATTTTGGTTGTGTTCAGGCTTTGCTCCACCCCCCAATCTTTTCGTGGAACCTGGAACAGCTGGATGGAGGTTTGTGACCAGGCAAACTGCTGAGGAAGCCCCACCACCCCCCAAGGGCTGTGTGTGGCCAATGGATTCACTGCAGGGAGGGATGAGCCTCCTCCAGAGCCTTCTGTGGGCCCCTGTGAGCTGACAGGGGTATCCCTGCCCTTCCCATGGGATGGACTTGGTGTGCTTTGGCTGCCAGGGAAGGCTCAGGGCACAGAGAGAAGAGGTGGAATCCCACACAGGCTGTGAGTCCTTCTCCTCTCCATGGGGGAGCAGAGGCTTTTCCTGCTGCCCCTGCACACAGAGCCTTGGGCACTGCCAGAGCCGTGCCAGAGCCGTGCCAGAGCCATGCCAGAGCTGTGCCAGAGCCGTGCCAGAGCCTGCCAGAGCCATGCCAGAGCTGTGCCAGAGCCGTGCCAGAGCCGTGCCAGAGCTGGGCAGATCCATGGCTGCATCTCCTGGGGTAGCAGGAATTAGGAATGTCAGGTTAAATAAGCTTTTTTTGGAAAGGCAAAATCCTAAGAGTGAATGAGCTCAGAAAGTGTAAAGGCAGGGATTGAAGTTTCTGTTGCTGCTCATTAATTTGATGTGAAATACAGAGAGTGGGGATGGGTGGGAGCTCTGGAGCAGTCTCAGGGCTGTCTCTGAAGGAAGGGCCAGTGCAGCAGCCTGAAGGCAACATGGAGATGAGCTCTGGGAGCTCTGGATGACAGTGGAAGGCTGGCAGCTTTCTGGCCAGCTGCTGGAAAAGCACCTCAGGCAGCTCAGAGAAAGGCAAAGCAGGGAAGGACCTCAGAATAGCTGCTGGTGGATCATTTAGGTTGGAAAAGTCTCCCAAAATGATTGAGCCCAACCTGTGACCTTGTCTCGAGTGCCACGTCCAGTTGTTTCTTGAACACCTCCAGGGATGGGGACTCCACCACCTCCCTGGGCAGCCCCTTTCAGTGCCTGACACCCCATTCCATGGAGAAATTCCTCCTGATGTCCAGCCTGAACCTCCCTTAGTGCAGCTGGAGGCCGTGTCCTCTCCTCCTGTCACTGCAGGCTGTCTGGGGGTCTTTGGGTTGATGTTCAGATGCTTCTTTTGCTCATCTTCTAAAGACCTCGCCCTGCTGTGCCCTCCTAGCCCTGCTGTGCCCTCCTCACCCTGCTATGCCCTCCTCACTCAGCTGTGCCCTCCTCACCCCGCTGTGCCCTCCTCACCCCGCTGTGCCCACCTCACTCAGCTGTGCCCACCTCACTCAGCTGTGCCCTCCTCACTCCGCTGTGCCCTCCTCACTCCACTGTGCCCTCCTCGCCCTGCTGTGCCCTCCTCACTCCACTGTGCCCTCCTCACTCCGCTGTGCCCTCCCTACCCTGCTGTGCCCACCTCACTCTGCTGTGCCCACCTCACCCCGCTGTGCCCTCCTCACCCCGCTGTGCCCACCTCACTCAGCTGTGCCCTCCCTACCCTGCTGTGCCCTCCTCGCCCCGCTGTGCCCTCCTCACTCAGCTGTGCCCTCCCTACCCTGCTGTGCCCTCCCTACCCTGCTGTGCCCTCCTCGCCCTGCTGTGCCCACCTCTCTCCGCTGTGCCCTCCTCACCCTGCTGTGCCCTCCTCACTCCACTGTGCCCTCCTCACTCCACTGTGCCCTCCTCGCCCCGCTGTGCCCTCCTCACCCTGCTGTGCCCTCCTCACTCCACTGTGCCCTCCTCACTCCACTGTGCCCTCCTCACTCCGCTGTGCCCTCCTCACCCTGCTGTGCCCTCCTCACCCTGCTATGCCCTCCTCGCCCCGTGGTGCCCACCTCACTCAGCTGTGCCCTCCTCACCCTGCTGTGCCCTCCTCACTCCACTGTGCCCTCCTCACTCCGCTGTGCCCTCCCTACCCTGCTGTGCCCTCCTCACTCCGCTGTGCCCTCCTCACTCCGCTGTGCCCTCCTCGCCCCGCTGTGCCCTCCTCGCCCTGCTGTGCCCTCCCTACCCTGCTGTGCCCTCCTCACTCCACTGTGCCCTCCTCACTCCGCTGTGCCCTCCTCGCCCCGCTGTGCCCTCCTCACCCTGCTGTGCCCTCCCTACCCTGCTGTGCCCTCCTCGCCCCGCTGTGCCCACCTCTCTCTGCTGTGCCCTCCTCGCCCCGCTGTGCCCTCCTCACCCTGCTGTGCCCAGTCTGGGCACTGGGGCCAGCCCTGGCCCCCAGGGAGAGCTGTGTGTGCCCACAGACCCCTGAGCAGTGGCTGAGGAGATTGTTTTATCAGTGCAAACCAGCAGAGCACAGCGCTGGGAAATGCAAAGAGCTTTATGTATTTTCTTGAAAACCACATTAACGTGACAGTTTTAAATAAAATAAAGAAACAGGGCTGGAGGTGAGAAAAAGTACATATATAATTTCTCAGTTACTGCTCCCATAGCTTTTTCCATTTGAGTGTTTCCCCTCTGATGTGTGAAGTCTGAGTCTGAATCCAGGATTTCTCTGCTCCCTCCCTCTTGACCTCGTCAGAAGCGCTGAATGCAAGAGGAAAAAAGAACAATAAATTGCTTTATGTACCTCCAGACAGGCAAAGGCTGCACTTACCCTCCCAGACAGGCTTTCCCATCTGTTACCTCCCTGTGCTGCCTCCAGGTTATCTCAATGAGAAAACTTAATTGAGGCAATGTCATGTCAGGAGAAAATGATGCATCCCTTCTCACACAATCACTTCTGTAACCTGTTTCACTTTTAGCAGAACTACGTTGGGCTTCATGTCTTACAAGGGCTTTTTCCCCCCTCCTCGTCTTTCCAATAATAATCTTCTTTTGTGGTATTTTTCATTCACACACAGGCAAACGTTTCTGTGCTGTCACTTTGGTTGTGTCGCAGTGACTGTCCCCTGCCTGACCAGGAGTGCTGGTGCATAATGAGGGGACCAGATAAGAGTGTGTGAGAACAGAAGGATTATCCCCTCGCGGGAGATGACATGAGGAGACTGATGGGAGGGTTTGAACAGTAGTTAGAGACTTGGCAGGCTGTGAGTGTTCCCCTGCTGTCTTTATAACACAGGTAGGGAGCTGGAGCAGCTCAGGAGTTCTTGCTGAGCCTGTCCTGAGCTCTGCTCAGCTGATGGCTGGGGCTGAGTTTGTTCTGAGCATGTTCTGCTCAGCTGATGCCTGGGGTTTAGCCTGTCCTGAGCCAGGGGCTGGGGCTGAGTTTGTTCTGAGCCGGTGGCTGGGGCTGAGCCTGCCCTGAGCTGGTGGCTGGGGCTGAGCCTGTCCTGAGCCGGTGGCTGAGGCTGAGTTTGTTCTGAGCCGGGGGCTGGGGCTGAGTTTGTTCTGAGCCGGCGGCTGGGGCTGAGCCTGCCCTGAGCCGGGGGCTGGGGCTGAGCCTGCCCTGAGCCGGTGGCTGGGGCTGAGCCTGCCCTGAGCCGGGGGCTGGGGCTGAGTTTGTTCTGAGCCGGTGGCTGGGGCTGAGCCTGCCCTGAGCCGGGGGCTGGGGCTGAGCCTGCCCTGAGCCGGGGGCTGGGGCTGAGCCTGTCCTGAGCCGGGGGCTGAGGCTGAGTTTGTTCTGAGCCGGGGGCTGGGGCTGAGCCTGCCCTGAGCTGGTGGCTGGGGCTGAGCCTGCCTGGGCTTTAAGCTTAAGCAGGAAGCATCACTGGTGAATTCAGGTGCCTTTGCAGGCACAGACTGGCAGCTGCGAGCACAGCTCCTGCCTTTCAGTGGATTAAACTGTTTTTAAATGGATAACTAGTGTTGTAAACTCGTGGGCTTGGCTGCAGAACAGGCCAGAGGTGGTGCTGTGCAGGTGGAACTGTCCTGGCAGTTCAGTCCTCGAAGGCTCCTCGTGAGGAGCAGAAATCGGGAGTGTTGGGGTGGCAGTTCTGGCTGGGATTCCCTCCATGCTCCCCCCTGAGCATTCCAGGGAATGCTCTGGCAGCCAGGAAGGGATGTGGCCCCCACAGCCCAGCGCAGTCCCATCCAGCACCTCCTCAGAGCTCCTCCTGCACCAGGAGCTTTCTCAAAGTGCTCTTCAGCGAAGCCGTTCCCGTCGCTCTCCTCCCTGCTGAGTCAGTGCTCAGAAGTGGCAGTGGGGTGGGAGTGGGAACTGTGTTTACCCCGTGGGTGCCAGGCAGACAATGAACCTCATCCTGCCCAGATGGCACAGGCTCTTCTCCAAGCTGATAAACAGGGCTGGTGCCTTTGAAACGAGCCCAAACCCGCCGAGTTCCAGTGCTGGTGGGGAGATTCCAGCGCCCCCAGTGACCATCTGCACACACCAACTGATGCTCTGCTTGGATGATAAAGCCTCTCCTACGGCTCCAATATTAGCCATGGATGGGGATGCTAATTGATTTAATTGAAGCTCTCGGTGCTGAGCTGTGGGTATTGCCAAGTTTTCCAGGGAGGGACGTGGCGGGTTTTGATGCCTGTTGGAGGGAAGGAAGTTGGGGAGTGTGTGCTCTGCTTTGGAGGTTTGGAAAAGGGAGAGCTGTGGGAGAGTCTGGGAATCACGAGGTCCTGCTCCAGAGGGGATGGGCAGCTCTTCTATAAGAGAACAACATTGGCTGTATCAAAATGTGAGGTTTCAAGGTGATAACTGGACCCTCACAATCATTGTTATCCATTTAGAAGACTCTTCTGTGGTGGAGCAGAGATGGAAATAGCCCCAGTCCTGCTGCTGGTCATAAACAAGGTTTATTTTGTTGTTGTTGTTATTAGGCAGTTCCCACTCTGGTGTTAAGAAAAAGGGAGAAGACTGGAGGAGGTGAAGGAGCTGGTAATCATCCTTGCAGGAGTTGTTGGGACCATTTGATGGGCTCATTCGAGACTTGGGGCACCTCTTGCCTCCCCCCAGAGTGTCCCTCCACTGTGGCTCTGCTCCATGGGCAGGAAATCTGCTCTGCACAAAGCCTGAGCCCAGCTCTCCTGCAGGGACCAGCACAGATTCATGAATGATTCATGAGGAGGGGTTGGGGGCAGCAGGAAAGGATGATAATAATATTCTCCATGTGTCAAAATATAACAATAATTTGACCGGCTCTAATTTTTAATAAGTGCTGGGTCTGGGAGCAGATGTGATAGATGAGCTGCAGCAAACCAGGGGCTCCCAAGCTGCCTTTGCACTTCAGAGCAACGAGGCCACTCTCTGAAATATTAGAGCTGTGTGAGACCTCTGGGGCTGTGGGAGAAAGGAGCAGAAAGCTGAAAAAGAGGGGAGAAAGGGTCTGTCCTGTTTTCATAATTGCAATTAGAGTAAGTGTTAGACATGAGCCTCAATTCATCTCAGCTCAGAGCAGTGCTCAAGTGGGAATTGCATCTTTAAACCTCAAGTTTCATGGAGTGAAGCTTTTCATAAAGGGCCAGGGGTTTTCCCCTTTATCTCTGCATGGTGTTTCTTGAGCATGGAGATTCAGAGTGAATTGAGAGGGGTGGCCAGGGGTGGGTGATGGGCTGGGGAGGTTTGGGGGCTTTGGTGCTTTGCTGTCCCAGAGGTGGCCCTGGACATCTCTCATGTAGGAAGAGGCTGGGGAGGATGATAAAGCAGCCCTGTTTCTGCAGGCAAGTTCTTCTGGCTGGATAATGAAAAAGAATTGGATCCAGGAGGGCAGCTGACACAGCTTGCTGTCTCCAAGATGTTTTCAGTGCTGTGTTAAAACATCCTTTATAGACTTGGAGAACTAGTGGGAACGTGGTGCTGCCTGTGGCTGCCAACCCTAACTCTCCATGTGACAGCAGCCCCTGGATCACCCCTGGAACACAAGCTAGTCCAGCCTTCTCCCAGTGGGAAGGAGTCTTGGCAAGGCCCCTGTGCCCCTGCCCTGCCCTCCAGGGTGTACTTGGGCTCACAACCACCTGTGGCTGCACTCAGCTCTTGCAGGGACCCTCCTGTAGGTGGTTGAAAGTAAGAGGATTTAACGATCTGAACCATGACTTCAATTAATCAGTATAAACGTTGCTTATTTATAACATAAACCACAGCCTATGGATAACTCTGTGGTTTAATTAAGCTTATCACTGTGAACCTGATCCAGTTTTGTGCTGCATTAATGTCACTAATTCAGTGTCCCCTCTAAGAAGCTTCATAACAGACTGCAGGGGATGTAATTCACTCCACTGAGCTCTGCTGTGCCAGCCTGGCTGGGGCTGCTGTGCCTCATTCCTCACCCGCTGCTGGCTCTGGTTCCTCTCCAGCTCTGATCCCACCAGCTCTTCCATCACACTCAACATCCAGGGAGTCTGCAATGGCTTTTCCTTTGGGTTTCTTCAGGCTTGTTCACTAAGAGTTTCTGTGTCTGAGTTCATTTACTCTCTGCAGCTGAGCTTTGTCTTTTTTCCTGCCTTTCTCTTTCCATTCCCACTCTTCACTTGCCCTTTTCTGTTTGTGTGTGGCGTGTTTCAAACCTTCCCAGATGTAGAAGAATCTGTAATGAGCTCCCAAGCTGAAAGCAAACACTGTCTAAAAGTTGTTCTTTACCTACAGAGAAGAGCCTTGTGCTGGAAACCTCTGAGATTCTTTGGGAAAACTTTGGGGGATTTGGGGGTTGTTTTCTGCTGTGCCAAGGATTCTCCAGGCAGTGCTTGACACCCCACTTAGGGAAGGTCTCCAGAGGATGCTGAGACAAATTGCTGTGAGAGAGGATGTTACTGTGCATCACTTCAGTCACTCAGGTCTCTGTAGATCCTTTCTCTCAAAAAGTCATCTAAGAACAAAGTGGGGCTGCTTTTCTTTCTGAACAAGTATCAAAAGTATACTGGGATTAGATGAATTAGCTCTCGGCTGCCCAGATGGATGGAAAGGGAGGGAAAACCACGTCAGAGTCCAGGGAAAAGTAAATTGCTGTTTTGCTTTCCCATCCAGAAGTCAGGGAAGAAGTCACCAGGGGAGAAGAATTGCAGTGGGCAGAGCATACTAAAGAGGGAAGGCAGGAAGGCATTAAAGTAACCCATTAAATTGCTGAAGGCTGAGTGGCAAAAAATAAATAAGTACAGGCTGTGTAGATTGATCGATATTGGATCTGAAGGGCTTCCACATCTGGTGTGGCAGCTCTTTAGCATCTCATTTCAGGGTGACTCAGCAGGAAAAGTTGTTTGTTCTAACAGGAGAACAGAGATGAAAACAATCCTGAGGCACAGCAGTGAAGGGCTCGAGTGTCCTTTTTTAATTGGATCAAACTCTTTGATGTGCTTTACTACATCTGGATCCCCTGCTGGAGGGGTGAGGCTTCCAAGGTCACCTTTCCCACCTTGTTCCTCTTCTACTCAGCTTTTCTGTGATCCCCTCCTACTCTGAGGCTGTGTTGCCTTCCCTTGCACATCTGGGCAGTGTGGGGGGAAGGGGTTGACAGTGAGGTTTCCTGTGGAGAAGGTGCACAGAGAGCAGACTCCAAATCACCCTATTTTGGTGCTCTGAGTTGCCCTCTGAAGGTCCTGACCCTCTGCTGGGGGTTGGGCAGGCCCTGGCACAGGTTGGGCAGAGCAGCTGTGGCTGCCCCATCCCTGGGAGTGTCCCAGGCCAGGCTGGACAGGGCTTGGAGCACCCTGGGCTGGTGGGAGGTGTCCCTGCCCATGGCAGGGGGGAACAAAATGAGCTTTAAAGCCTCTTCCCACGCAAAGGTTCCAAACATAGTCTGACTCTTCCATCCACTGTGCTCAGCCTTGTGGCACTGACCCATTGATTCACACACATGTTCCTCGTGTTGAGCAGCTGCTCCTGGGGGTTCCCACCTCCCAGCAGATCTGTTGCTAGTGCTGACTTTATCTTTGTGATGCACTTGAGTGCCTGAAGATTGAAGCAGAAGTGTCAGGTTTTGATGGCAGTGAACAGAAAGGCTGATGTCCTGTAAGTGTTTCTGAAGTCTCTGGGCATTTTAAATCTGTTTATTTGGCCCTGGAAAACCTTGAGGAGCTGCTTTATCTCTTCATGCCTCCATTCTTCATTTATCACATCAAGAGAAAGACAAATGAGAGGTGAAGTGGTTTTCAATCTCCTCTCTTTAAAGGAATTGTCATATCTGCTCTCTACATCCAGCATGGCTGCTCCTTGTCCTTGGATCCATCTCCTGGAGACTGTGACAGCAGCAATGGCCACTGATTTGTGGCACCATTAGAACCAGTGCAGAATGTCTCTAACCTCTCCATAGTAATGGAAGCAAACCCCTAAATCCCTCACTACAGCAAATGTTCCCCCTTCTCACCTTGGCTTTGGGGATGTGTCCAAGGCTGTTTGCTGTCTGTGTGTGAGTGAATCAGCTGCTGGGCACAGCCTGGGCACGGGGCCTGGCACTTCCCTGGGCTGAGCTCTGCACCCCTGCAGTGCCCTGGGGTTTGCCAGCCTGGGGAGGGTCAGGAGGTGGTGCCAAAGCTGTGACATCCTTTAAATAGGGAGGTGCTGACAGAAGAGCCAAGGCACTGTCAGTGCTTAGATACAGGAAGGGTTAAGAGGGAAAAGGTCACTAAAGCCCCACTTACAGAAATGAAAGTTCAGTGACTTTAGGCAGACCCTGAATGCCATTAATCCTGGAACAGGCTGGCTCATCCTCAACAGGGGGAGAGGAAATGGCCTCAAGTTGCCCCAGGGGAGGTCTAGATTAGATATGAAGAAAAATTTCTTGATGGCAAAGGTTGTGAGGCCTTGGGACAGGCTGCCCAGGGCAGTGGTGGAGTCACCAGCCCTGGGGGTGCTCACAGCTGGGTGGATGTGGCACTGGGGGGCAGGGGTTAGTGGGGAACAAGGGGGTGCTGGGCTGGCAGTTGGGCCTGATGGGCTTAAAGGTCTTCAGCCTTAGTTCTGTGATCAGAGGGGGTTCAAGGAATGGTTCCCTTTGCCAGAGGCAGTGCCAGGTGTGGGGGTGTTTCTCTGGTTCAGTCCCTGTCAGTCAGTGAATCCCAGAGTGTTGTGTGTGCTGGAACAGCCTGGGCTGCCCCTGGGGTGCAGCCCCCTCTGCACATGGAGCTCTGTGGTCCTGTAGGCACAGAACAGCCTTTCTCTGGGTGTCCTGGGTCCTGTGGGCCTCTGCAGCACCTTCTTTTCCTGCTCCCCCATCCCATGGAAAGCTCTTTCCCACCCCAGAGCCTCTCCCACTGCTGTGTTATGAATTGCCATCTCTCAGGTCCATGATTAGAACTATAAATCCTCACAGAATTCCCCATTTGTTTTTTGGCTTTTTTTTTAACCTTAGAATTTTACACATTGTTTCTTCCTTCCTCATTCTTTTGCCTTGCCTGGAAATGGCACTTGGGGTTTGTGGGGTTATTTTTCTTGTATTTATACTCTCTGCTGACTTAATTAAGTTCTTGCTTGTTTCTTGGTCTTACCAAGTTTATTGGCCCCACCAGGGCTTCCCAGTGCTCTCTGCCTAAAAACCACAGCTGCTGCCAGTCACCTGAGACCAGGAAAACAGGCAGGAAAACTTCCTTCTGAAACTCAGCCTGACATTGTGGAAACAAAAGACAGGCAGGAGAATGATCTTCCCAACTTTGGTCAGTGTTTTTAGGCTGCTTTCCCAAGAAAATAAGATTTAGGCACTTTCTCTGACCTCCTGGGGATGTGGTGCCAGTGCAGCAGTTTGAGTTTTTGGCAAACTGTGATCCAGGCTGATGGATGGACTTTGCAGAGGTGCTGGAAATCTGTGGTAGAGGGACTGTTATGGATTCCTGCAGCTGTGAGCAAAGTTTCAGGGGAAGGAAGGCATCCCATGCCATGCCATGCCATCCCACCCCATCCCATCCCATGCCATGCCATGCCATCCCACCCCATCCCATCCCATCCCATCCCATCCCATCCCATCCCATCCCATCCCATCCCATCCCATCCCACCCCATCCCACCCCATCCCACCCCATCCCATCCCATCCCATCCCACCCCACCCCATCCCATCCCACCCCATCCCATCCCATCCCATCCCACCCCATCCCATCCCATCCCACCCCATCCCATCCCATCCCATCCCATCCCATCCCATCCCATCCCATCCCATCCTGTGCAGGAACAAGCTCCTGGTGGCTGGAAGTGCCAGTTTTCCTGCTGGAAGATTTCTGACAACCCAGGGAGGCTCTTCCCTCCTGCTGTGCCTTTGGGACCAACATTCCTGGGCAGTGTCTGTGGCTCTGGAGTGGGAGCTGCCCCGTGTGCCTTCCTGCCTTTCCATTGTCACCTCCTTCCTTTCTGTGCACAAAACTCAGCCCACATTCAGGGCAGGAGAACCCTTTGTGTCCATCCTTCCAGCCCATCCCTTTCTTTAGAGCCAGGATCACCTTGGGAGGGTTAAATCCCTCCTTGCTCCTTCTCCCTGCTTTTCTGTGCTCCTTTTTGGGCTGTCCCTGGCCAGGCTTCCCAGGGCATTTGGTGGCACTTACCTGGTAATGAACACACCCTTTGAATCCCCAGGGCAGAATCTTCCATGGCTGCAGCCTCAGGTCTGGCTGTGGAAATCCAGAGGAGTTTCCCTGCCAGAGCTCAGTGTCCTGCCCTGCTTTTGTCCAGGAGGGTGGGCTGGGATTGCATGACCCAGCTCTGAGGGGGCATGGCCATGGCACACTCCTTGCTCATCCCTTTGGGCTCCTTTGCTTCTGTCTCCATGCTGAGGGTGTTTGCTTTTACCTCCCAGTGGGGTTACTCTTTGGAAAAGCAGGGGAGATGGGGAGTCTGGCAGGGCTTTTCCCTGCACCAGAGGGGTGATATTTGCTGGGAACTGGGGCTCTGCCTCCCAGCACTGGGCCAGGTCCAGCATGATGGGCAGGTCGTCACCTTCATTCTCCATTTTCCTGGAAACTCCAGGTCTCCGAGAATGTAATTCTGATTTTTATGTACACAAAGCAGTTAATAAAGAAGATAAAAGAGAGATTGTGTTTCAAGCAGTACAAACTAAAGCCCTCAGCTGTTTTTATCATGTCTCCCTTTCTCTCCCTGAATTCACTTTCTCTGGAGAGCAGAAATGAGAGGGAAGCTCCATTTAAATGCAGATTGCCAGTGTTGGCCAAGAGCAATGAATAGCCCTGTGCTGCACCGACCACACAAACATTATCAAGTCTCTTTGTGAAGGAGATTTTATGTTTGTAGATATTCCTTTTCCTTGATGAGATCCTCTTTCCTCTCAGAGTAATAGTGTGTTGACAACTTCTTATTTTATTTTTAAGCAGCACTTCAGAGGTTCCAATGGAAACACAATCCCACCTGTGTCTCCTCTGGAGCTGCTCTTGACAGCCCCGGAATGAGGAACTCTGCCCATTTCTTGTCCTTTGCTGTACTGACAGCCTGAAGGGGTGACACCATATTCAGCACAGGGGAAAAGGACAAATTAAGGCAATTTTGCAACAGTTTTTAATCACCTGACCCTGCAGTCTCTGCCAGGGAGGTGGTTTGGGGTTCAGGGTGAGGAGCAGCTGCAGGAGGTCTCCAGGGGTTCAGCAAACACAGGGGGTGGGCAGGAGGAGCAGGAGGAAGGGGAGATGTGGAGGTCTGGGGTGATGTCCCCACACCCCAGGGCACCTCCTGAGTCTGGTGTTCCTGAGCAGGACATCAGTGTTTGAGGGATGTCGTGTTTTCCTGGAATGCCTTTGGTCTGAAGGGCTTTGGTTTGGCGAGCAAGGACTGAGCAGCTCCAGTGGCAGGTGCTGGATCTTCCCAGCCCAGCTGAGGTTCCAGGTGCTGGTTGGTAATGGGAGCACAGAGAGCAGAGGAATTGGGCACAGGTGGCCAGGAGGAGCAGGGACAGGATGGGCCCTCTGCACTGGCACCAGTGAGGAGCCACCTGGAATCCCATGTTCAGGAGAGACACTGAGGGGCTGGAGCGTGGCCAAGGATGGACCTCAGGAGGAATTGCTTCCTGGAAAGGGTGGTCAGGCATTGGAAGGGGCTGCCCAGGGAGGTTTGGAGTGCCCACCCCTGGAGGTGTCCGAGAAAGGACTGGATGTGGCACTCTGGGCTGGGGGGCAAGGTGGGCATTGGGCACAGGGTGGGCTCCAGGGGCTGGGAGGGTTTTGCCAAGGTGGGCATCGGGCACAGGGTGGGCTCCGGGGGCTGAGAGGGTTTTGCCAAGGTGGGCATTGGGCACAGGGTGGGCTCCAGGGGCTGGCAGGTCTTTGCCAAGGTGGGCATCGGGCACAGGGTGGGCTCCAGGGGCTGGGAGGGCTTTGCCTGCCATCATGGCTCTGGGGCTGTGTTTGCTGTATAAATCAGAGGAGGGTGGAGGTGTGATCTTAACCTGTCAGATGAGACACCTAAGAAATATTACAGACAGCTTTGTATCTTTTTAGCTTGGAGGGACAGGTTAGGAACAGTGAAAATCATGTTTACTACAATGCTTTGCTAAATCTGCATCTTCAAGAGATGCCTTGAGATAGAAATTGTGTTTCTGAGCAGGTCTTTAGATCTCAGAGGTACGAAAAGCATCTGAGAAAATGTAAATAAACCCCAATACTGTTACCAGGGAAAGGTCAGCTGAACACAGTCTGTTGTAGCAGTGCTTAATCCTCCTGGAGCATCTGCTCCCTGTTATTGTTATAAAAATGCCACTTCATTAGATCTTGGTTGAATCATGAATTAAGGAGTGATGTGTAGTAGAACTTGCACTGGGATCAGCCTTGTCAGGGAGCATCTGCTGAGCGTGGCTGTGGCTCTGGGGAGCCACATGGCTCGGGGGGACAGGAGGATGGAGCCTTTCTGCTTCCTTAGCCCTGACTGAAACTCAGCTGAGGGTGGAAAGGATCCATTTCCGAGCTGTCTGTGGGGCAGGGACTCGGTGAGTGCTGGGTGCCAGCCCAGCCCCGGGGGCACAGCTGTGCCCAGCTCTGAAGCACAGGCTGACAGCACTGCCTGGCCCCAGCCAGTGCTCTGCCAGAAAGATGTGGAACTGAGTAGTTTGGGGTGGGTATTAATGTCCTTCCTCCTGCTGGAGCAGAGTCTCCAGGGCGTGAGGAGAGGGGCAGGAGCTTTGAGCACCTGCCTTTTGCAGTGCTGTGGCTGTGCCCTGGGTGGAGATGTGTGCCAGACACCACTGCCCAGGCTGCCCTTCTGCCCGGGCTGCCCCTGTGCCCAGGCTGCCCCTCTGCCCGGGCTGCCCCTGTGCCCAGGCTGCCTCTCTGCCCAGGCTGCCCCTCTGCCCGGGCTGCCCCTCTGCCCAGGCTGCCTCTCTGCCCAGGCTGCCCCTCTGCCCAGGTTGCCCCTCTGCCCAGGCTGCCTCTGTGCCCAGGCTGTCCCTCTCCCCAGGCTGCCCCTCTGCCCAGGCTGCCCCTATACCCAGGCTGCCCCTATACCCAGGCTGCCCCTCTGCCCAGGCTGCCTCTCTGCCCAGGCTGCCCCTCTGCCCAGGCTGCCCCTGTGCCCAGGCTGCCCCTCTGCCTGGGCTGCCCCTCTGCCCAGGCTGCCCCTCTGCCCAGGCTGTCCCTGTGCCCAAGCTGGGCACGGTGGAGATTGAGGAGGACGCGACTCTGGGCAGCTCCTCGTGCAGCTCCTGCCTGGAGAAGGCACAGACACCCCTGACACTCTGTCCTGAGGGCAGGGCTCAGGCTTGGAGTTCACACACACCTCTCACCCCAGAGCACCATTCCTGCCTCCTCACCCCCCACCTCTGCCCACCCCGAGGCCTGGAAGGTCACTGAGGTGTGTTCTATGTGTAGGAGAGTCATAGAAATCTGCTTTTCCCATCCCTTTGCATTTCTTTGCCTATGAATAATACCTGGCTCTGGCTGTTAAATCATTAATTGCTGAGTGTTGCATTTGAAATCTGTGTTTGATAGAAATTTGAAATTGGAGTCTGTTGCTCAGCTCTAACCCAGCTGCTCTCAGTGCATTTCCAGAGGGATGAACTCCTCTGGTTTGGTGCCTCTTGGGTGGGTGAGTTTTGGGTTAAGTGTAAGGAAGACCTGAGCACCTTGGACAAAAGTATATTATGAAATAAAGGATGTTTATCAGTCAGGATTGGAGCATCCCATGGGAAAAGATGTTTCCAGTCAGTAATTCCAGAGGAAAACTGAGCTTGTGCTAGTCCTTGAAGTTGTGTGAGTGCCAGTGCCTGGGGAATCCTGAGCTGGGCTTTGCAGCTCCAGGTGCTCCTGGCTCTCTCTGAAACATTCCCCTCATAATTCATAGAGGAACAGTCTAAAGCAGAGACATTTATCATGATGAGAAAGACAGAAGTGATTTTTGAGGGCAACAAAGTTCAGAGACTTTGCTGTAAGTCTCCAGCATTAAAGATTTACCTGATGCATCTTCCCATATTTAATAGACAGGAGATGAAAGGGAATTTCTGTGAAGATTTCCGTTCATACTTAATGATGCCACTATTAGATGAGCTCTGGCACTGTGTCCCAAGACATGAAGTTTTAAAACAAACCTTTTTTGAACATTAAATGACCTTTTTCATCCTCTAGCTTTAATAAATAAAGATTAGCTCAGCCTCATTAGTGGCTCAGTGCTGGGGGCTGGTCTAATAGTTGGTAAAAGTAACCAGAGTCCCAACATGCAGGTGAGCACAATTTGCTGGATTTTTGCCACAAATCCCGCTGGGATTAGGGAGCTGGGGTGTAGTTTGGTTTGTGTGGGGGTTCTGGGAGTGCTGCTGCCACCTCCAGCCTGGATCCAGGGTCTCCATCTCCATCCTTTCTGTTCCCAAACCTGCCACTTGCTGTGAGCACTTTCCCCTTCCTCCTTTATTTGCTCCCAAAGTTCAAATTCAGTCAGAGCTGATTCAAGAAGAAAGTTGGTAGTTTTTTGTTTGGTTTTTTTTTTGTTTCCCTCAATCGTAGGGAACTTTTCAAGAGTTCCAAAAAATAAGAATGGAAAATCCCACCCTGGATAGAGACAAAAAAACCTCTGTGCAAACCTTTTTTTTTTTGTCTAGGTGGCCTGAGGAAATGATTGAAAATGCTTTGATTTCAACTATTTCATATTTAAAATGTATTTAACTGTGCATTAGTGGAAGTGGATCTTGTTTGAAAACTGGCAATTAGGAATATACCTGCAAACATTTCCTAATTTAGTGATTTTGAAGCTTTTAAATTAGAAACTAATGAATCTGAGAATGCTGACACACACTCCCCACCACTGAGCTTTCCTTTGGCTGTGTCAGCACCTGAGCACGAGCAGCATTTTGGAATGTTCATCAGACCCAGCATGTGCTTTACCCTTTCCCGGGAAACAGGGCTGGGAACTTTCTCCTCTGCTGCTTCTTTCCTGAAGAAATGGAGTTTGAGCTGCTTGTTGGGGCACAATGTTCCCCCAGACATCTGAGCACGGTGTGCCACAAGGATTTATCAGGGCTTGCTTAAGTTTAGCTCCCAGAAATCCAGGAGGAGAAGGAATCCTTGAGCATCAGTGGGGTATAAAGTAAATCAGGAGAGTTTGGACCACCTTGGCTTCAGCAGTGGCCTTCCACTGCCAGGACTGGGGCAGGACTGGGATGCAGAGAGGCTTTGCAGTTCTGCCAGGAGAGAGAAGATCCCACTGGGATGGGCAGAGCAAGGCTGGGGGGCAGAGCCTGAGGGGTCTGTGCCCTGCAGGGCTGGGGGGCAGAGCCTGAGGGGTCTGTGCCCTGCAGGGCTGGGGGGCAGAGCCTGAGGGGTCTGTGCCCTGCAGGGCTGGGGGGCAGAGCCTGAGGGGTCTGTGCCCTGCAGGGCTGGGGGGCAGAGCCTTGCCCTGTGCCCTGCAGGGCTGGGGGGCAGAGTCTGAGGGGTCTGTGCCCTGCAGGGCTGGGGGGCAGAGCCTGAGGGGTCTGTGCCCTGCAGGGCTGGGGGGCAGAGCCTTGCCCTGTGCCCTGCAGGGCTGGGGGGCAGAGTCTGAGGGGTCTGTGCCCTGCAGGGCTGGGGGGCAGAGCCTGAGGGGTCTGTGCCCTGCAGGGCTGGGGGGCAGAGCCTGAGGGGTCTGTGCCCTGCAGGGCTGGGGGCCAGAGCCTTGCCCTGTGCCCTGCAGGGCTGGGGGGCAGAGCCTTGCCCTGTGCCCTGCAGGGCTGCACAGCTGCAGGTGCCTCTCCAGGAGCCCCCAGGTGGGTGCTGGCATGGCAGTGAGTGCCACCAGGACCCCGCCAGTGTGGGTGGCTGTGCTGTGGCACTCTGACAGGTAGCACAGCCTCTGCTGCAGAGCTTTGCCACCCACCTGTCTGGCAGAGCCTGGGGAGGTGGTGGAGCAGCAGCAGGAAGGGCCGTGTGTGGGCACGGGACGTGCCGGCTGTGCCAGTGACGGGAGCACAAGCGCTCGGGTGGAGATGCCAAAGGGATTGGGAACGAGGGGCTGGGGAGGGGCACAATCCCTGCCGTGCCTGACCTCTGCCAACACCTTTGCCCCCACAGCTGCCATCCTGGATGACCCCATGGAGTGCAGCAGAGGCGAGAGGCTCTCCATCACCCTGGCCAAGAACCGCATCAACCGCGCGCCCGAGCGGGCGGGCAAGGCGCGGGTGGAGGTCGATATCTTCGAGCTGCTGCGGGACAGCGAGTACGAGACTGCAGAGACCAGTGAGTGCCTCCCCCGGCGCTGCCGCTGCCCCGCTGCCCCTCTGCTCCTTGTGGACAGCAGTTTCCGTGGGGGTGTAGCTTGTGGTGGGAGGTGGGTCAGGGGGGGCTGAGGGGATCTGGGTCCCCGGGAGGCTTTGCCACCACTCAGCTCAGTGGCTTGGGACCAATTCTTTCCTTTAATCTGTGTCAGCAAACAGAGGCAGTGATAGAGGAGGTGCTGATCCTTTGTCAAGCACTTAATGGTGAGCAAATAAGAGACTCTGGGCAAGTTGGGTGCAATTAAGTTATTTTTAATTCCCCCTGGAACTCTGTGTGTGTCAGCAAACATGTCAGCTCTTCCAGAGCCTGAGATTGGCAGCAGATTTATTTACACAAAGTGAAGTTTTCAAGTGATGTTTAAAAGAGTGTGGATGAAAAAGAGCTAATTTTGAAAGAGCAGTGGAGTTCCCACGTCACTCCCAAGTCCCTCAATGAAACAGTTCTCCCTCAGAGCTGTTCCTCTGGGTGCCCAATGTGGCAGCTCCAGGCTGGTGAATAAAAAGGAAGTTGCTGGTCAGTGTCCCACAAACCTCTGGGGAGTCTGAGGGAGAGAAACCCCAAAGATCTATAACAGTTTATTCTTATAAGTGGAAAAATCCTTTGGAACAGGATAGTTTCCCTTTAGAATCATTTTTAAGCTGACCTTTACAGTTCAAGGGAGGACTATAATTTTTTATTACCAGTTGGCTTGAAAAAGCTGGAGAAATCATTTTTAATAATAGGGATTTCAGACTCGTTTCCCAGTGGTTCTGATGGTGCAACGTGCAGGGGATCCCCGGGGAGTGGGGCTGTGTTGTGACCTGTGTTGTGACCTGGGGCAGGCTGGGGTTTCCCACAGCTCTGGGGTGTGTTCTGCAGGGCACTGAGCATGCCAGGGAGGCCTGTGGCACCCAGAGCTGCCCTGCAGTCCCTCTGGGCACTGGCAGAGCAGGGGCTGCGGGATCAGCACATCCTTCATTTCCTGAATTAGTCTTTGCATTATTTATAGAAGTGTTCAGTTAATAAAGTGCATCTCAGCAAGTACCTGAATGGCTATTTATAGAGCCTGTCACCCACGAGGCAGTGGAGATTAAAATCATCACCTGCAGCAGCACAGACACTGCTTAAAACAGCAAGTCACTCTTTTGGATCCCTCATCTCTCTCCTGTTTCCTTGGTCTTTCCCATCTGCCCCACACGGGGCACATCCTGCTTTGCCCCCCTGTGGCACAGCAGAGGGGCAGGTCCAGTCTCACTGTCCAGGGCAGGGATGGGATGGGGCCAGCCTGGATTTCACACAGTCACAGAATCCCAGAATGGCTTGGGTTGGAAAGGACCTTAAAGCCCATTAAATGCCACCCCCTGCCATGGGCAGGGACACCTTCCACTGTCCCAGGTTCCTCCAAGCCCTGTCCAGCCTGGCCTTGGGCACTTCCAGGAATGGGGCAGCCACAGCTTCTCTGGGCACCTGTGCCAGGGCCTGCCCACCCCCACAGCCAGGAATTCCTTCCCAGTATCCCATCTAACCCTGCCCTCTGGCAGTGGGAAGCCATTCCCCCTGTCCTGCTACTCCAGACCCTTGTGAACAGTCCCTCTCCATCTTCCTTGCAGCTCCTTCAGGCCACACTGAGGTCACCCCAAACTTCTCTTCTCCAGGCTGACCAACCCCAGTTCTCTCAGCCTTCCCTCCCAGCAGAGCTGCTCCAGCTCTAATTTGGGGATCTCTGGACCTGCCCCAACAGGTCAATGTCCTTCCAAGTACGTCCCCCCTTTGCCCCTGGAAGTGTCCCAGATGTCCCAGCAAGCCTTTTAGGAAATGAGAAGGTTCCTTCTTTGCCTGAGCTTTCTGCCTTTGCAGGACTCAGTAGCACTTGGAGTTCCATTCCTGTTCCTTCCTCCTGGATCCCCTGCCTGTTGCACCATTCCTGTTGTTTAACCTCGCCCTGGGCTGTCCAGTGGCACCAGGGATGCCCTGAGGACCATGAGCAGGATTTCTGTCTCACTTGGACACCCATTACACTGCTCAGAACTTTTCTCTTGAAAGGTTTTTCAAGCTGAGAATGAAAAACTGTGCAAGAAAATGTTGATTTCAGCAAATGTGTTTGGGGAGAATGTGGAAATGGAGAATGAGAAAGAAGCATCTCCCATTTCCACTTTGCACCTTGGGGTGATTTTCTTTGTTTTCTGTACTTGGGCTTATAGAATGTAAAAAAGTAAAACTTGGAACAAACTTGACTTGATTTTGGGGAATTTTGCAGTATGTTATTTCCCTTTCCTTCAGAGGGGAGAGTGTCTGGAAGCCTTTGTTAGAAAAGGAACAATCTGGATTCTCTGTGGCTCTGCTCTTACTGTCACTGAAGTTATTCTTGATTTATGCTGGTAGTGGAGGAGAATAAGATCCTCTAACTTAAATTTCAAGGGCTTTCATGGCTCTCAGTCGCTGTAATCCAGAGCTGGTGTTTGTTATGACACATAATATTAATAAAAGCTGTTGAGATGCTTTGACCTGTGACTGCAAAGCTGTTCTACAGCTGTTTAATGCTGTTCTCACATTTCACACCCTTTGAATCACTGCTAAATATCACAGCTCCATATTTAGCTGACTGATTTGGGAATTGCACCCCATCAGTGATTTTCCATGTACAATTAGTTTTTTCAAGAGAAGGGAGAATTTTGGGGAGTGAGTTTTTATTTTAGTCTTGAGCTGCTTTTCTTTCCTTTTTCCTCCTGACTGGCTCAGGCATCTCCACGTTGAGGGCCCCAAAATCACAATTGCTACAGCAGGTAAAATAGGAGTCACTTAATCCCCTTCCTGCCTGTTTGCTGTTCCATGACTGAGGACAAACCCTGCCTGTTCCTGGGTGGCACAGCTGGGAATTCCTGTGTTTTCAAGGAGTTTGCTGTGAAAGGTCACAGACAGAGCTTTTTTTTTTTTTTGCTGTTACAAGGGAATCTTGTTCTCTCTTTGTGTTTGATGTTTCAACTCCTTTTATGGGGATCCAAAACGACTTGTTTAATCATGTCTTTATCTAAACCACCTCATTCCTTTTGATGTCCAGGGAGGGACAGATTTTCTGCTTGTCCCCTGTCCCCTCTGGTCTCGTCAGCCTTTCATGCAGCTCTTTGTTGGGAATCCAAACATCTCGGGGCAGGTCAGCAGTCAGAGCCAGACAGCAGCTGGAGAATTTTGCATTTTGATTTATTCACAGCAGTGTTTCAAAGTGCCTGATCCATCCTTTCAGTGACATTGGCTCAAAGGTGCTGTTGCCTGTCCCCCCATTTGTGGGGGGTGTCGTGTTTAAACCTGCTCTGGTTATTGTGGAATCACAGAATGGGTTTGGTTGAGAGAGACCTTCTAACTCCTCCAGTTCCACCCCCTGCTGTGGGCAGGGACACTTCCCACAGGACCAGCTCGTTCCTTCAATGCTTCCAGGGCCAGCCAGAGCTTCTCTCTGGGCCTCTGTGGTTGGGGATTCCTTTTGGGAAGCAGAGGATGCTGCAGGGAGCAGTCTGGAGCTGTGAGCAGGAGGAACTCTCTAGAACCCAATTTCTTTGTGTTTGCTGGCTGAGAATCCCATCCTGGCCAGTCCCTGCCACTGCAGATCCTCTGAGATGTTCTGCAATCATGGCAATGCTGAGATAATTGCACACCTTCCCTGCTCATCTATTCCTAATTAGAGGCAGGAGTGTTCCCTCCTGCTGCTGGAACCCTCAGCTGAGGGGGGTGTGCAGGGAGGGGTTGCTGCCCTGTGACCTGCCCCGTGGCTGATGCTCTCCCTGCAGAGCTCTCAGCCCTGCTCTGGGCAGGGGGGACCATGGAGATGTTTCTCAGGTGCCCTGGGAGCCCAGGAGGGACTCTCTGACCGTGTTTGAGGGATGTACAGACACACAGAATGGGAGAGTTCCTCACCTGTGGTGCTTTTGCATGTTCAGAACATGAGCAGGGATTTCTGCCTTCAAAGCTTGTCTTGCTGTGTCCTGAGGGCCCAGAGCTGCTCTTCATTTCAGAGACACTCGTGGAGACTGTTGAACTCAGCCCTTTGTTGCTGCTGGGCAGCACAGCCCTGCTGGTACAGAGGAGGGGCACCGGTCATGGCACACACACCTGGCCAGGGGTGCCCAGTGGGACCCACAACCCATCTCAGGATAAAGAGGTTCTTAACGTGATGCCACTTCAATGCCCAGCACTTCCTGAGATCCTGAATTCTGAACAACAGAAGAATGGGAAACAAACTGAGCCAGAAGTCAGCAGCATCAGAACTGTGTCCTGCACAGCACACACCCCTTCTGTGGCACCAGGTGGGGAAGGAGGAGGAGATTTGGGTGGCAGGGGCCATGCCAGTGTCTGTGCTTGTAGTTTCTGTGATTATCAGGGATGGATTTTTGGCACAGGACCAGCATTTCTACAGCTCTGCAAGTCCTTTTCTGAACCTTCCATGCCTGTGGCTGAGCCTTTCCTCCCTGTGGGCACCAACAGCACCAGGTAATGCTCTGAACTAGGAAGTGTGTTTGGATTACATGAGAAACTTCCCAAATGTGGTCAAAACCTTTGCCTCAGGCACCTCCACTTTGTTTTCATTCATTTCCCCTAATTTTAGTGGATGTTTCCCCCTGGTAGTGATAACCAGGTCTTTTTCTTCCGACAGTTGTTGCAACTCTGTTGCTATGGCTACTTAACCCGCTTTTTGTTCTCACTGCCAGGGATGAGAAGGAAAACACTCACCAGACTTTCCCCTCTGTGCACCACAAAATTGTCCCCAGGAATGTTGCACTAATGACCTGTGGATAAAGGAGGGGACTTGGAGCAGCTCCTTCCTCCCTGCTGCTGAATTGCAGAGCACTGAAGGGTTTGCTGCAGCTGAGAAGGGCTGCTGAGGCAGCAGGAGAGCTCCTCAAATTGCTGGGGCTCTTCTTTAAAAGCATCTTCAGAAGAGGTGCAAGTGCCTGTAAATTTTTAAGCACAGAGGAAAAGCAAGCACTGGATTCCTTTGAAGATGGCACAGAAAAAATATCCCTGGCTCTGTAGGAGATGGAGATGTTGGAGGGTGAGAGAGAGAGCACAGAAGGAAGGAAAACCCAAGAGGAGATGTTTGCATTTCATCAGCACTTGGTGTAAGAAGTCAGAGCAATCAGTGTGTGGAGGGACTGGGGAGGATTTGGAGTTCTGCATTCAAAAGAGAAGTAAAACCAATTCCCCAAAGTGACAAACTAATTCAGATTTTGGCCTCGTATTCCAGTTGTGAGTCTGGGGAGACTTAACAAGTCTGAGGGCAGAGATCAGAGAATTATAGAATGGTTTGGGTTGGAAGGAACCTTAAAGCTCATCCAGTTCCACCCCCTGCCCTGGGCAGAGACACCTTCCAGTGGCCCAGGTTGCTCAGAGCTCCACCCAACTGGCCTTGGACACTTCCAGGGATGGGGCAGGCACAGCTTGTCTGGCCAGCCTTGATTAGCTGGAAACAGGCTGTAGATGTTCACTTGGCAAACTCTACACTCAACCCCAAGGCTCACTGCTCTAAAACCACCCCAAGGATGGGGCTCTCTGTAGGCTCTCATTTCATCTCCAGCCTTGACTTAAAGACTTGAAGTTGATAAAACCATGCTCTGATCTTTAGTCCAGCAGTTTTGATGATGAAATTCCCTTTACTACAAAAAATATGTTCAGATTTGAATTTTCCCAGCTCCTTTTCCAGCTGATGAGTCTGGATAGTTCTTAAGAACCATCACAAGAGCTTGTCTGAAGGGTGAGCCAGGGACCTGTGGGGAGGGGGCAGGTTTGGTACCAGAGAGGCACTGCCTTTAAAATCCCAGTTTTGTGATGTTGTGGTTTAATTTCTACATATGAAAATGTTGTAAGCCAGAGCTGGGAGGTGGTTTTGGTGCCTCCTCTCTCCTCTGCCATACTCTGTTCCTTCAGGAAGACTCCAGTGGAGCAAACGTGGCTTTCCTGTCTGGGGAGAAGGGAGCTGAGTGTTGGGGCTGCTGGGGCAGGTCTGGCATTGCAGGAGGAGCCGTGGCCAGTACATGTTCCCATGAGCTTTTCAGAGCCCAGAATTGAGGCACGAGGGGCTCTCACCTTCTGTTCAGGCTCTGCCTGCACAAGCTGCTCTGGGGGAGCATTTCTGGGTGGGTGGTGGGATGGCAGCAGGAGGTGACACCAGCTGGGCTCCTCCTTGGAGTGCAATTCAGCCAAATTCGTGCTGGGAATTAAAAGGACAAAAGGTTGCATTTTAACCCCTGGAAGCTCAAGGGAAGAGATTTAACTTCTTCAGTTTGTCAGGGGTTTTTAATTGTTCTGCTAACCTTGGTCCATGGAGCCAGAAGATTAACTACAACTGAAGTTCAGTTCAGGTTTTATCCTGGGAGACAAAACCAGAAAGGGAGAGCCCCCAGTTGTGAGGCACAGCTGAGGATGGTGGGGCATTGGGAAGGGGTTGGTGGGATTTTAGGAGGCTGGGAAAGATGGAGAGTGTCCCAGATGGTCCCAGTGCTTCAGGTGGAATGGAGGGATTTGGGCAGGCAGTTGGCAGAGTGTGTTGCATGAAGGAGATGATGGTGTGATGTCCTGAGTGCAGCAGGTGCTGTGGCTGGGACTGTGCTGCAAACTGAGCATGAAGTCTAATGCCTGTTCCCTCTTTCTGGTGCCCACAGTGTGCCAGATCCTCCCCAAAGGAGTGGTGGGAGTCCTGGGACCTTCCTCAAGCCCAGCCTCGAGCTCTATAATCAGCAATATCTGTGGGGAGAAAGAGGTGAGTGGAAAAGTTTCATTCTGGAGCGAGTTAATGTACCTGAACTGACTTGGCCCCGATGCCCCCGTGCCTGGTGGGTGCCCAGGGCTGGGGGGGAATGTGGCAGCCCTGACATCCCTGCAATTCCCAGCCAAAGCTCCTGGTGAGACCCAACTTTGAGCACACCCTTGGAGAGCTTTATGTTTGCTGCTGTTCCATCAATGCAAACCCTGTTTATCTGTGTCCAGACTGTGCTTGATTTAATATTTCCTAAGCCTTGGACCATCTTGCACTGATCTGACTCTGCACACGGGAAAAGAAATCAAGTTCTCCTCTCACAGTTCATCCCTTTAAGGCCAGATAACATCTCCCAGCCACTCAGTGGGCTCTCTCTGGAGCCACCCCCCAGGAGGGCACAGAACTGAGCACTGTAAATAATTTGTGTTAACAAATGAGTGCTGTTGGTTGTTCCTGGAGAATCAGAAGTGTTGAAGAGATGGAAGGGATCTTTCAGCCCTGATGCTCTGGGCTGCAGCAGGATGGGGCTCCTGGGGGTATTTTGTAGTGCTTTGTCCTGTTTCATGTCCTGGCCAAGTGCTCCAGCCCAGGCAAAGGCAGCTCTGAGGAACACACTGCAAGTGCTTTCCCCCTGAAATTCAGGTTCAGTCTGAGTCTCTGATCCCTCTTTTTTTTCAGAAATGAAAGGTGAGTGCCAGTGCACTTCTAAGGTATTTGATTCTCATGCTTGATCTTGGCTGCCCTCCTAGTGATGTAAACCTGCAGCAAGTCCCTGTGATTTATATCAGAGAAGCATCAGCTGGTGCCACTGTGTTAAAGGTGGTGCAGTGCCCAGGCAGAGCCCCTGTGCTGCCAGCCATCCATCAGGCACAGGGAACAGTGTCCCCATGTCACCACCAAGCACCAGATGGTGGAGGGACCTGCCTGATGTTCACAGAGCCTGTGGTGAGCCTGGGGATGGACCTGTCTCTGCTGTGCTACCCTGTGGACCAAAGATCATCTCCCCTCCTGTCCAGAACAGGGTGTTGCACTGGGGCAGAGCCTTGGAGAGGAGAGGAGGACTCCAGGGCTGAAGGCAGGGGCTGGCCCAGGGCTGAGAGCAGCTCTGGGTGGCGGTGGCTGCTCTCCCCTTCTCTGGCAGGTGCAAGTCTCAGGCTTGTCCTGGCTCCTGGAGCCATCAGGATGCTGGAGCTGCTCCGGTTCCAGGAGTTCCCCTTTCCCTCCCTGCCTGTCCCTGCTGGCACAGCCCGGGCTGAGGCTGCTGCCTGAAATCAAGGCAGATAGCAGCTTAGTGTCTTTTAACTTTCCTTTTGCCAAGCAAACAGCTCATGCTGTCAATAAAACAGCCATCACAAGCTACTAAGAGGCTTTCCCAAGAGGAGAGAGGTGGGAGGCACAGGCTGATGGCTTCGGGAAGGGCTGATAATGGAGGGAAAGAGGACCTGACACTGTGCTAACGAAGCTGCACCAGATGTTTCCCTTTCTCTGGCTTCTGTTTCTTCCAAATTATTCACTCAGCAAAAGGACAATATTCCCTCTCCTTATCTGGATGAACCTGCAGTGCCTGAGTTGATCTGCCTGCCCACCCATTCCCTGTGCAGGGACCTGCAGGGTGTGCCTGGGATGGAGCCCTTCCCAAACCCCTGGGAAGCAGCAGCGTCCCCTCCTCCTCCTCCTCCTGCTCTGGGTGTTAATGGCAATGCAGCGTGGTCAGGACACGGAGCCAGTCCCTGGGAGTTTGCCCATGGTGTGCCCACCTGTCACCTCACTGCTGGTGGAAAGTGCCCAAGCTGCAGGTGGGGCATCTGTCCCCAGCCCTGGCAGCGCAGGGGCATCGTGCCCTTCCCTAATGCCTGCTGGCACATGGCCCCAGCAGGCAGAGCTGCCTCTGCAGCCTTCTGTCCATGCAGGACCCAGCAAAGGGCTCCAGCCCTGCCCCTGTGGGTCCCTGCCAGCCTGCAAAGCACCCTCTCTGTGCCCAGGCAGCCAGCCCAGGGGGAAGTTTGGGCCCCACTACAATTAGTGCCCGAGCTAATGAGGTTGAACTCATCCAGAAGGTTTCCTGTGCTGTAATCACAGCCCCTGATGCCTTTCTCTGAGTGGCTCAGCAAGACTTTTCCTGATCCACTTGTTCCCGTGGCTCCTCGTTGTTGTGGTAATTATTTTCTCTGCTGTGGCACAAAGCCCACCCCCCTCTCCTGACTCCAGTGCTGCTGCTGCAGTTTGATTGGGATGTTTGCTCTGTGCCTGCTGTGCAGTTCACACCGAGGGCCCTTTACCGTAGATTTACTTGTTTTTATTTCCATTTCCTCTTTAATTGTATTTTCTTTCCTCCCCTCCCCACTGAGGTTCCTCACTTCAAAGTGGCCCCCGAGGAGTTCCTGAAGCTGCAGCTCCAGCGCTTCACCACCCTCAACCTGCACCCCAGCAACACCGACATCAGCGTGGCCGTGGCAGGAATCCTCAACTTCTTCAACTGCACCACTGCCTGCCTCATCTGTGCCAAGGCTGAGTGTAAGTCACTGCCAGCCTGGCCCGGGCTGCCCTCCTTGGCCATCTCCTTTGTTGGGTTTGGTGCCTGTTGGAGGAGATCCCACAGCACCCTGGGGGGACCTCACTGCTGCCTCTCAGGTCTTCACCTCCGTGCAGACACTTGGTCAGAGCAGGTTCTTCACTCCAGAGCAGGTTCTCCCCCCTGTTGCCCCGTGGAGGTGTTTGTGAGAGGAGGAAAGGGGATGGGAAGAGACTTGCCTGCCTTCTGTTTGACAATCTGACGAGTGTTTTGCTTCCACAGATGGGGTTTTGAATGTAAAAAGGAAAAAAAAAGGCTTAGGCTTTTTTCTGGAGATTATTTTAGGCAAGTAAAGCTTTTTGAAATATCTCCCCCAAACTCATGTGCAGTTTCTGGCCTAAAAGCAGGATTTGATTAATAGCCAATACACTGCATATCCTCATGGGCTCTGCAGCCAAACATCTGCTGGTGATGGTGCATCTGGATCTGCAGCTTTCCCCTCAGCAGGACCATGTTCTTCTCTGCAGGACTCCTGGTGTGGCAGGAGCAGCTCTGCATGCCAGTGGGGACAGGAAGGTGGGTCCTGTGCTTTCTGAGCCCACTGGGCAGTGCCAAACAGCCACAACAATTCTGCTTTTCTGCCCTTTAACCAGATCCATCAGCACTGGAGTCTGACACACAAACAAGCCCAGAGGGGGGGCTTTGAAAAGGCACCAGTGAGAGCTCTGGGGATACTGGTTTCTGACTGGGCCAGGTGTGAAGGAAGGGCAGCATCGTTCCCTGGCAGCCCTGGGCAGACTTCACTTCACCCCACCAGCTGTGCCAGTGATGCAGTGCTGTGGCAGAGCCTGCACAGGAACAGGAGTGTCTTTACCTTTCCTTTTTGCTTCTCCTGCCCTGAGGAGACCAAATACTCAGCTGGTGTGAGTCAGTAAATTACCTTATGTGAGATTTACCCCAGGAAAGGACCTGACTCGAAATGATGCAATTAAAATCATGCAAATGCACTGCTGCATTACTTCCAGCCCTGGAATTTTTCATTGTCTACCTTAACCTTAAGCAGAAAGGGAAGCAAAGATAATTAGGTTTTCTCAGCTGCCGTGCAGGGGGCTCGGAGCCCTCGTGCTGCCCCAGGCACAGGGCACACACCAGCCCTGCCCTCCTGCCCAGCCCTGTGCCAAGGCAGGCAGGTGCCTCCCGTTGGGATTAATGTGATTAATGTGATTCTTCATTTAACTGGATCAAACCCAATAACACTCTTTTACTCGGAGTGATCCAATTTGTTTTAGCCCTGGCTAACTCACTATTTAGGCTGTGCTGCAGAACCTGCAGACCCCTGGGCAGCAGTGGGATGGTGCCCTGCATGGATCCTGCTCTTTGTGCCCAGGAAGGACCTGAGCTGAGCTTGGCTCAAAGCCCAACATGCTCTGACTGTCACAGAACACAGACAAGGCATAATCAAACTTCATGTGGGAGCACAAACCCTCATTTTCCCTTAGGACATGCACTGCTCCTTAAGTCCTTAAGCAACTAACCCGAGGCATTCCAGCTTTTGGAAGGTTCCCTTGAGGCAGTTGGGGAGGCTCATGAGCTGTGTGCTCATCAGGGGGGAAACGTTCTGAGGGATGTGTTTATTTAGGTCCCAGGAGGGAAAAGTTGTAGCTGTTCTGGTTTAAGTCCAAGGCTTGTGATGGGCCCCTGGGCCCTCCCCTGTCACACTCCTGCTGTCTCTGGAAGGAGCCACAGCCTCCTCTGGGGACTGACTGTAATTGGCCTTGGCAGAGGCAGAAAATGCCCCTCAGAGTCAATGAACTCGAGCCAGCCTAAGTGTAGTGCCATGGTGAATAGAACGAGATGAAGTGACTCAGTTTGGTGAATAGAATGAGGTTCTGTGTCTCAGTTTGTCTGTGGTGTGGAATAATTTTCTAGTTTGTGAGGTGCCCTGAGGTCCCAGTGTGGAAGGTCTGCTGTGATTCCACAGAAACCTGAACCCCAGAAGGCAAATGGAGGATGCACAGACTCCATAGGGGTTCCTGTATCAGTCTGATTGTCAGAGAGGAGGCAAGAACAGCCACTGCTTGGGCAGGGAGAGCAGGCACTGAGATCCAAGGCCTTGTGCACGTGCTGGGATCCTCAGGGAGATGTTTAAAGCTGTGGGGTTGGGTGTGAGAGCGAGGTTGGGTGATGGGAATCACCATTCTCTTCCCAACCATCAGGGGCTGCAGCCACAAGCAGAACTGCTGCTGCTCTGGGCCTTCAGCAGCAGAGCCTCCCAGGCAGGAGGAATAACCAGGGATGTGGCACTTCATGGAAGGCAGGTCCTGCCTTTCCTGGTTCCCAGGAGCAGCTCCTGTGCCCAGAGCTTGGGGCTGGGCTGCCCCTGCAGCTCCCAGGGTTTGTGTGAGGAAAAGCAAACCAAGCAAGGTCAGGACCTGCCACTGGGCAGTTTGAGGCACTGGCCAGCTCAGGGCTGGTCCCACAGGGCTGTCCCAGCAGCTGGTCCTGCTGCAGCCTCTCTGTACACCGTGGTCCTCCCTTTAGTACTTCAAAGCTGCCAGGAGGAGTCTCCAAGCCCTCACTCGTGTTCACATCCCTCTGAAGTGCCAGTCTGGCAGCAGCAGCAGCATCTCCACTCCTCTGCTCATCAAACAAAGGGGGATCTCTTCAGATAACAGAGACTTCCCTGCACACAGCAAGAGGAACTGCAGGCAGGGGCTTGATGAGGCTCCAGGTAGGATCTGACGTGCTGGAAATGAAAATTTCCTCCAGGCAGAGGAGGACATCAAATGATTGCACTTTTCCCCCCCTGGTCCCATTTCCTCCTCTCTGTGCTTGATGTGCCTTTGAAAAATACTCCTCAGTTTCACAGCAGCAGGTTTGGCTGGGACAAGCTGTAAGTAAACTTGCTAATCTCAGGACTGTAACTTGCAGCAACCCATCTGGTCCTTTGCAATGTGGAATTAGGTGAAAATAAACCATTCCACAGCCTCGAGGATCACATGGAAAGTTTAGGTAAAATTTACTGTTCACTTGGGCTGGCACACAAAAAAACCTCAGAGGAGTTCCATGTGTGCTGTGAGCAGAGTGAATTCACTGGCCAGTGAGGAAGACAAAGATGGTGTGATCCAGAGAAGTCCTGGGTTTGTAGTCCCTTGTAGTTCCCACCTGTACCCAGAGAAAAGCTGAGGCAAGAGCATTGTAAGGAGCTCAGAGCAAACTTAATGTGCTCAAAGAGTCTCACTGTGAGAGAGAGGCTCCTCTTCTTGGATGTGCCCCTTTTGCTGCACTGCTTTGTTACCTTTGTGAAGTGCTGGAGTCCTTGAAAGCAGAGCTCTAACACTGAGCACATCCTGTTGTGTGGTTCATGGCCCTTGCCCTGCTGCAGAATGAGGGGGTTTGTGCAGTCAGAAGGGAGGCAGGTGAAGAGCAGAGCTCGGAGTTGGGGCTGGGTTTGCCTCTGCCACTGGGATGTGAGAGTTCTGTTCTTTCCCCTTTCCTCCTCCTTTAGGGTTTGTCTCTGCAGGGCTGGGAATGTGGCTGTGCCTGCTGTCTGTGCCTGGTCAGTGATTACATCTGGTGCTCCCTCTGGTCAATCAAACTTGACAGGAGGTTATTTTTTGATGAAACTCAGCAGCTGGGCAGAAGAGACAGACTCTCAAATCTGCTGTCTTGACTAAGAAAAGCTGCAGCAGGAGCTTTGACATCTTAGACTTCAAGGCAGCTGTGCTGAAAGGAGCCCTTGCCGTGACCCACCTGCGGGGGAACCCCAGTCAGAAGTGCCAAAGAGGCAGGAGAGCACAGGTCAGGGAGTCAGGAATCATCCATGTGGCTGTTCACCAACAGTTTTGTCTCCAGCTCCCACCTGAGGGGAGAGCCCAGTCCTGCAGACTGTGTGGGGAGGGAGGAGTGGCCATTCCTGACCCCTTTCCATGGTTTATCCCATCCAGATGCTGCCCAGGGGGCTGCACAATGCTGGGCACTCAGAGGGCTCAGGGTGGGCACAGAGAGTCAGAGAGGCATCTGGCAGGGCAGCCTGTGGAGAGGAGAAGGGCCGTGACGTGGAGGTGGAAGGTGGGTCTCCAGAGACCTTGTCCAGCCATGGAGCTGCTGGATTGCAAACACTGTCCTACTTTAAAACTCTCTTAATTCCTCCACAAAGCACCAAATGTGCTGGTTGGTTGGTTGGTGTTATTGACTTCTGTGTTGCTCTGCAAACCCCCAGTCTGCAGGTAATTCTGCCCCCTGCCAGGACCAGACTCACAGTTTTTGTCACAATTTTTTTATGTAGAATTAATGTTGTCTTTTTGCAGTCTGACTCTCAGCAGAGCTTTGCATCCCTTGGAACACAGCAGAGTGCTCCAGGAGCTCCCAAATGGATCAAGTTGTGCCCTGTAGGACACTTAGTGTGGGAGCTGGAAGTGCAAAGGTTGAGGAGGAGGAATAATCCTCCAGTAACCAGAACAATCCCACAGGCAGGGAGGAAACACAATTTGTCTGCACTCTGAGGTCCTGAGCAAATTTGAATCAACAATCTTATCTCTTGCCAAGAGGACTTTGAGGCCACTTCCTTTTTCTGGAGAACATTTCCCTTTCCCTGCTGGGCCAAGCAGAGAGGTCTCTTTTTCCTGGAGAACAGCTGGGGCAGCTCCATCATTTCCCATTCCCTGCTGGGCCAAGCAGAGAGGTCTCTTTTTCCTGCAGAACAGCTGGGGCAGCTCCATCATTTCCCATTCCCTGCTGGGCCAAGCAGAGAGGTCTCTTTTTCCTGGAGAACAGCTGGGGTAGCTCCATCACTTCCCATTCCCTGCTGGGCCAAGCACTGAGCCCCAAATCCTTCCCTCTGCAGCACACAGAGCTGCAGGGCTGCATCCTGATGGGCATGGCTGTGGACCATGGCAGAAGAGCTTCTGGAACCAAGCAGAACCTTTGAGGGTGTCTGTTGTTTTCTCTTTCCTTTGAAGGCCTTTTGAACCTGGAGAAGCTGCTCCGGCAGTTCCTCATCTCCAAGGACACGCTCTCGGTGCGGATGCTGGATGACAGCAGGGATCCCACCCCTCTGCTGAAGGAGATCAGGGATGACAAGACAGCCACCATCATTGTCCACGCCAACGCTTCCATGTCCCACACCATCCTGCAGAAGGTGAGAGTCCAGCCCTGGGCCAGCTGGGGGCGCTGCAGCTGCCCCGGGCCATGTGCAGCACAGGGTGTGTGATAGTGGAGTGTGGAAATGCCTGAAATGGGCTCTGCTGGGAGGGGAATTGCCCTTCTGATGGAATTTATGGGGAAAATACTTTGCTCTCTCTTTGCAGGACTCTTATTCGTGGGAGTGATGGTTTAATTGCTCTGAGCTGGTGGCTTTGCTTTCCCCAAGTGGTGTGTGCTGGTGGCTCCTGTTGCCATCAAACAGCCTTGAAGGGCTGCTCAGCTCTCTAAAATAAGCCCATCAGTGCACCAGGGCCTCCCTGTTTCCCTCCCATTATGTTTCTAACTTTTTGCTGCCTTTTTTTAATTGTCTTATTAACCGAGATTTTATTTTAATCGTGTTTATTTTTAAATGGTCTCTTGCTGCAGTTTTTAGCATTTGTTTTGATAGTCTGCCTCGAAATTGAGCAGTGGCTCCAGATGGAGTCTGAAGTTGGGGAGAGTTCCCACATCCTGGGAGGTACAGGCAGCACATTCCTGAGTGGAGGCAGGATCCAAGCAGTGGGATCCCCTTGGCTCTTGGTGCAGGCATTGCACACAGTGGCCTGGCTGCTTTGTCATGGAGTTAGTCATACAGAGGCCTTGGCTGTGTCAGATTCATCCTTGATGACAGCCAGAAGGGAAGTGTTTATTATTCCCCACCTCCCCAAAGATTTTTATTCCACTGCATGTCATTTTTCATTTTTAAACAGACAGTTTGGGGGATTTTTTGGGTCCCTCTATGCAGGGAGATTTTCTGTGTGATTTTCCTTCCCTTTTTCCCCTCTGGTCCCTGTTGCTGCCTGGCTGCTGAGGACTGTCCCCCTCCTCTGTTGCTATAGTGACTTCCCACAGGCACACAGAGATCTCTCCAGGCACACACAGTCTCCCTGCCCAGCTCCAGCATCCTTCTGCCACCACTGATAAAGATGTCAGCCATTCCCACCATTCGTCTGGAAAAGACTAATTCCATCTTCCCAGCTAGGAGATTGTAGCAGTGGAAGGCAATAAATAATGAGGTTATGATCTGGCAACTTCCTGCATCTTGGGAGGCTGAGAAGTCTTTTCCTTACAGAGGTGGGAGCAGATCTGGAGTCAGGTGGGGATGAACAAGCAGGTGCATCCTTGTCCCTCTCACAGGTTGCCAACAGCAAGAGAAGTGTAGGTTGGTTTGGAAAGGTCAGATTTGTCTCAGGAGACCAGCCTGGCATGGCACAATGAGAGAAGCTGCAGTTTCTCATCTCCTGCCCTCCCCATATGTGCTGGAGACACATGGCTGCTCTGGAGTGCCAGCCTGCCCAGCTCCCACCTGGCAGGTGAATGGATGGCAGCGCCGTGCCCGGCCCCGCTTTGCTGCTCCCTTGGATCTGCTGCCCTTGAAACCAGGCACAATGACTTCAAAGTGGGTCAGAGGGAGAGCTGCCATTCTCTCTGTCCCCAGCACGGGAAGAGGGAGGGAATCTGCTGCCAGGTTTTACTGTGAGGGGTTTCACAATGAGGCAGCTGTTGGCACCTCCTCTGAGCTGGGTGCTCTTCTCATCAGGTGACTTTGCTGTGTCTGTTCTGCCTCCTGTGCAAGGGACAGGCTGACAATGTGCAGCCAAAGGGCTGGACACAGCCAGGCCTAAGCCCCCAGTGTGGGGGTGGCCTCAGAACTGCACAGGAACAGGTAAAGAACTGGCAGGAATAGGGAGAGGTGCAGTCTGAGGCACCTCTTGGTATCCTTCCTTTGCTCACTTTCTGTTTTCACAGCTTCTGGGGCAGATGGAAGGGCACTCACACCAGGAGGTACTGCCTTTGGTCCTTCCCTCCTTGTCTCCTGCTCCTCTTTGTGGTCTGGAGTGATGGGAAAACCTCTTTGCCAAGGCCTGGATGCCTGACTTGAGAGTAGCTGTGCTTGGCAGTGAAACACAGGATTCCAGGAGGATCTGCAGATTAATGCCCCACTTTCCTGAGCATCTGTTCCCTCAACCAACTCCTTTTTTAGTGAGAATTTTGGAAAAGGACTTCAGTGGTCTGTTCTGTGATGTCTAGAAGAGATCATCTCCATGGGAACTTCTGTGCCCCCTCTGCATCCCTATATAATTTTACCCTTTTCTTCTACCTCTTTGCCATCACAACCCTTTCCAAATTCTGGAGAGCAGGCTGAGTTACTGGGTTTCATTTATGCTTGTTAATCTGTGGGGCTGGAGCCCAAAAGGGAAAACCACCAGTGGCTTGACTGTCCTTTTCCTGTAACTCCAAACAGCTTTTCCTGCCTTGCTCTTTGCATCTGTTTCTGTGGTGGGAGAGACAAGCCTGGAGCTCTCGGCTGCTCTTTTCCCTCATTATGTTCCCAAATATGTTGGAACAAAGCAGCATCCACCCACAGAGCAGCAAAGCTCAGCAAGCCTTGCTTTCCTCCAAACACCCCACGGAACTCCTCATCCCAAGGGCTTCTGGAGAACCTTGGGCTGGGGCTCCAGGACCCACCTCACCTTCTGGGGTCTGTGTGGACCATTAGGGTCTGTTGGATGTTCAAAAGCTGTTCTGCTGAGGGTTCAGAAGCTTCTGCTTCCAGTGGGCATCTTGTCCTTGGCTGCAGACACCCACAGGATGGAGCCACGTGCAGAAATGCCCAAATTCCCTCTTGCTCCATGCCATGGAGGGAGCAGGAATGCTGCCAGGGCTCTGCAGCTTGGGCAGGGCTGGGGCATTTCTCTGTGCCAGGCAGCCCCTGTGCTGAGGGGAAACCTCAGGTAGGCTCAGTCCTGCAGAAAAATTGCTTCCCCAGCCTTTAATTTCGCAGGTCAGATTGTGTTGCCTGTGCCACCCTCCCTCCTGTGCTGGCACCGGCCGATAAGGAGGAGGCAGCGGAGGCTGAGCCTCGGAGAGGAGATCACAGATTGTCGGGCTCGGCTCTAATCGCCTTTGCTCTCCTTCACAGGCAGCTGAGCTGGGAATGGCGTCTGCCTATTACACCTATATCTTCACTAATCTGGTAAGACTCTGCTCTCAGCTCTCCCCTGGGCCTGGGGAGTCACGTTAATGGGAGCTGATCCCCCTGAGCCACGGGAGCCTCGGGGAGAGCCACGTGCTGGGGAGAGGGAAGGGAAGGGAAGGAGGGGAGTCCTCCTGCAGAGCTGAGCATCACTCAGGGGAAGGCTTGCCCGGGGCTCAGGGAGGTGAAAGCCGACAGGCAGCACTGCTTGGTCCAGTGTGGGATTTGTAGACATCGTGACTGTGGTGCAATGAGGTGAGCAGGTCTTTGGGAAGCTCCAAACGATGGATGGTTCCTGATTCATGAGGATACTGGAGCTGTCACCCCCTGACCCCATCCCCTGTGCTGGGAAAAGACCAGGCTGCCCTGGGATGAGCATCCAGAGGGCATCACAGTCCTGTGCTGTCCTGCTGGGTGTCTGGGAGCTGCTCTGTAGGACAAAGGGAGGAGATGCCATGAATGCTGAGGGCAGGGCTGGGTGTATCTCCTGCGTGGTTGCCCCTGGAGGTTTGGCTTTATTGAGACTAATAACATTGATGGATCGTGTGGTGAAATCCCAGAGCACTGTGCTAAACAAGGAGTGATGGGCTTAGGCAGCAGCAGAGGAAACCCAAAATAAACAGCAGAGAAACTTCTCTTGCTGCAGCAGCTGCCACGTGGTGTGAGGGAAAGGCTTCCAGGAGAGCAGAGACCTGATCTCAGTGCTGGTGTGGGGCTGGTGGAAACCTGAGTGCAGCAGGATGGGCTGAAGGACTGAGTGGAGGTGCCTCCCAACCCCAAATAATACTCATATTCTCTAATTTCTATTAATATTTATGCCAGGGTGTGTGTGTGCCAGGAAAGCCGAGAGCTGAATCACGCTTTGTGTTTGGGTGGGAGACAGACGGGAACGGATGGAGCCAAACGTGTAGGCAGGAGAGTGGAGTGGAGAGGAGGGGAAGGAGGGAAGTGGAGGGGTTGAAAAGCCAAGAGAGCAACTGGGGCAGAGAATGGAGAAGGGGATAGGGAAAGGAGATGTCAGAAAATGAAAAAAAAATAACTAGAAAAAGCCACAAGGTTCCTGCCTGAACTACCAGGATTGTGGTTCCTGCTCAGTGTTCCATCCTTGCTCCATGTCAGCCCAGCAAGAACAAGCCCCACTGCTCCTGTTCATCCCCATGGAATGGAGCAGCACTGGGCAGGGAGGGTAAAGGCAGGGGTGTGCCAGGAGGGGGTCAGGCAGTGATGAGACTGGGGTTGTGATTCCCCCATCCTGTGCCAGCCCCGAGCCAGTGTCACTGTGCTGCTGGCAGGGACAGTGCTGTCCCCATCCCATCCTGTGCCAGCCCCACAGTGTCACTGTGCTGCTGGCAGGGCTGGCAGGGACAGTGCTGTCCCCATCCCATCCTGTGCCAGCCCCACAGTGTCACTGTGCTGCTGACAGGGACAGTGCTGTCCCCATCCCATCCTGCCCACAGTGCCAGCCCCACAGTGTCACTGTGCTGCTGGCAGGGGCAGTGCTGTCTCCATCCCATCCTGCCCACAGTGCCAGCCCCACAGTGTCACTGTGCTGCTGGCAGGGCTGGGTAGGGGCAGTGCTCTCCCCATCCCATCCTGTGCCAGCCCCACAGTGTCACTGTGCTGCTGGCAGGGACAGTGCTGTCCCCATCCCATCCTGTGCCAGCCCCACAGTGTCACTGTGCTGCTGGCAGGGACAGTGCTGTCCCCATCCCATCCTGCCCACAGTGCCAGCCCCACAGTGTCACTGTGCTGCTGGCAGGGCTGGCAGGGGCAGTGCTGTCCCCATCCCATCCTGTGCCAGCCCCACAGTGTCACTGTGCTGCTGACAGGGACAGTGCTGTCCCCATCCCATCCTGCCCAGAGTGCCAGCCCCACAGTGTCACTGTGCTGCTGGCAGGGCTGGCAGGGGCAGTGCTCTCCCCATCCCATCCTGTGCCAGCCCCACAGTGTCACTGTGCTGCTGGCAGGGCTGGCAGGGGCAGTGCTCTCCCCATCCCATCCTGTGCCAGCCCCACAGTGTCACTGTGCTGCTGGCAGGGTTGACAGGGACAGTGCTGTCCCCATCCCATCCTGCCCACAGTGCCAGGCCACTCCAGCCAGTTCCCACTCACAGTGAGTAATTTGCCTGTTGCAAATGGTCCCAAGGACTGTTTCTCCTTCCCCTTGCTCTCCCCAGTCCCGGCAGTCGCCGTCCCACAGACCGTGCACGTAGCCAGGGATTCTATTTGCACATCACCAGCACAGCAGAGTCTGTTCACAGATAACAGAAATAACTACAAAAATTGAGCTCCCCACCTCCACCCCCAGACTAGTTGTGAGCATTGGGTGTGATTAAGCATTTGCTGGAGGTGAAATTTGTCTTTGAAACCCATTCATCTCGTGTAATGCCGTTCTGGCAGGTGAGAAAGAAACGAGTTTGTTGCCATTCACTCTCACAAGGCATTAATGTGTTTACCCAGCTTATTTTACCACTTTGTCCAAAAGACCAGCCCTTAGCAGGACTAACTGGATTTTTGGCAGGGACCATTACAGAAAGGTGACATCAGACAAAACCTGGGCAGATGGAAGAGATGTTTAAGGAAATTAGTAATATTTAAATGGGGATTGGAGATGGGAGTGAGCAATTTAGACTCATAAATCTGGAGGGATTATCAAGCTCCTAATGAACCCTCTGAGGTTTTGCAATCACTGCCTAATAGAGAAGATGAAATCATAGTGAGCTGCTGTCAAGGGGAGCAAGCAAAAAGATGGCTTTAAATGGGGGGCCAGCCATCAGAAGGGGAATAGACAGTCTGTGCAGCACTGAGCTGCTTGGAGATGGCAAAATATTCCAGGCAAAAAAAAGAGGAGAAAATAGGATAAAATGCTGAATTAAACACCTGCCCTGCAGCAGCAGAGGGGAATTCTGTTTCTGTCTTTTAGCATTAATTTTATTTAATAAGCACATCGCAGCCGACAGCTCTGGTGTCTCAGCTCCGCTCTCTGTTAGATGGAGGGAAGTTGTGGTGGCTCCCCATGTGCCAGGGGACAGATTTGGGCCTGATGGCCCCTCTGTGCCAGCCTGGGGGCTGCAGATATGGCAGCAATGCCAGCCTAGCCTGGGGCAGGGATGGCAGGAGCAGTGAGGAGGTCCCGGCCCCCAGTGCCTTTCCAGCAGAGCCAAGGAGAGCAGCCTGATGTGAAAATATCCACAGGCTCATTTACTGCGTGTAAATTCATTATCAGGCTCCTTCAGCAGCTCAAGGGACCCTTTCTGGCAGCAGCAGAAGCTCAACAGATTCTCCAGGAGTGCTAATGAAACTCAGAGAGCAGAGCAGGTCTGGGGCATTTTCCTTCCCCACATCCATCATCTGTGTCTGGGGTACCCGAGGCAGCACCCCCTGCCCTCCACCCCCTGGCACAAAATGCCCACCTGATCCAGGTTTCTTCCAGGCATCTCCACACAGTGACGAACTGCCTTGCTCTGAGAGCTGCCCATCTGGGAAGGGATTTCCTGATGAGGTGCTGAGATGAGCTCAGAGGTCCTTGTTGTCCTTTTCCTGCTCCCTGGCAGGGCCCAGGTTGGCTGGGGATCCACAGACCTCATGGCCTTGTTAAGGAGTAATGGTGTGCATAATAATAATAATAATAATAATAATAATAATAATAATAATAATGCTAGTGCAGAAATAGACCATTGCAAACAGCCTGCTGTGCATTGAAGAAGATGTTCCTTCCAGCCCTGGAAATCCCTGAAATCAGCAGCACAGAGTAGGAGGGGTGTTGGATGCCTCCAAAATCCCATGCTACAATTAATTCTTTTAGCTTGTTAATTCTATGTAGCTTGTTGGGTTTGTCTTTTTTTTTCCTCCTCTCTGTTTGCCTTTTTTTTTAATAGCATATGGACCTCAGGCTGGGTTTACACTTCAAAACATTTATCAAGGAGATTAGATGGAAATAATTGAAACAATTAAAATTATTACTGTAAGAAGGAAGGTGTAGAGGAGTTTTACTGGTGCTGTAAGTCAGGCCAGTCACTGGGTGCAGTTTTGTTCCCCGACAATATTGTGTGCAGGTGTTGTGGCTGATAAAACAGCTGCTGTGTTCAATTCCCAGAGTCCAGATAAATCAGTTTGGGGCTTTTTTGGTTCGTTTCCTGTTGTTTCTTCTTTGTTTAGTGATTTATAAAGAGATGTTCATATAGGATGAGGCGTTCAAAGCTGGATTGTGGCTCTGGAGCTGGAGGGGAAATGAGTGTCAACCTTTCAGTGGCAGGTTGTCATCTCAGTGACATCCCTTGGCAGGAGGGAGGGGTGGAAAGCAAAGCAGAGGGGGCAGTGAGCTACAAATTAGTGTTTGATTAGTCCTGCTTTGTGAAATTACCTTCTTTTGGTGAAATAACTTTCTGGGTCTGGGTCTGGGTCTGTGCCATGAGCCCCACATGGGGTTTGACCTCCCCGCCCAGGGCTGGGCACCCTCCCTGCCTCTGCCCAGGGCTGGGCACCCTCCCTGCCCCTGCCCCTCCCCAGGGCTGGGCACCCTCCCTACCCCTGCCCAGCCCCTCCCTGCCCCTGCCCAGGGCTGGGCACCCTCCCTGCCCCTGCCCCTCCCCAGGGCTGGGCACCCTCCCTGCCCCTGCCCAGCCCCTCCCTACCCCTCCCCAGGGCTGGGCACCCTCCCTGTCCCTGCCCAGCCCCTCCCTACCCCTCCCCAGGGCTGGGCACCCTCCCTGCCCCTGCCCAGCCCCTCCCTGTCCCTGCCCAACCCCTCCCTACCCCTGGCCAGGGCTGGGCACTCTCCCTACCCCTGCCCAACCCCTCCCTACCCCTGCCCAGGGCTGGGCACCCTCCCTGCCCCTGCCTAGGGCTGGGCACCCTCTTTACCCCTGCCCAGCCCCTCCCTGCCCCTGCCCAGGGCTGGGCACCCCCTCTGCCCCTGCCCAGGTGAGGAAGGCACACACTTGTTATCCTTTGACAAATGCTCCCTTGCAGCCTTGCTGGTTCCCAGCAGCTGATGCAAACTGCTTTGTAGGGCCCAGATCATTCCCTGGATTTATGGTTCATATTTTCAGTGGCATGTGGTAGCAGGGCAAACAAATCAGGTTTTTGCAAGGCTGCCAAAGCAATTTCTCCTCATTCTGGTTAGCATGAGAAAAGGGGGATTTAGACAAAGCAATAACTGCACTTGCCTGTGCTTTGCTGCCTGTGCTGTCTGAGCTTGTGTGAGTGTTCTGTGCTGTTCAGAGTCCACCCTGGGCTTGATTCCCAGTTGTTCAGTAAATGATTCTCTCAGATACACCCCAAGGCCTCTGATGTGAGAGCAAACTTCTCTCCTTCCCTCTGCCCTCGTGCTGTCTTGTCCTATTTGGCTTTCAGACTTCCTACCCCTCATTTTCCAAGAGCTGTGTTTTCTCAGGTCCCAACATCAGCACTTGACCTCCTTCCTCCCTGAGGGTTTGTTGCTCTCCAAACCTCGGGCTCCCTGCAGGGAAGTTGAACTCAATTGCTTTCACTAAGGATGTATTTTCCTAAAGTGCTCTTGTTTGAAGAACAGCCTCCAAAATTTAATAGTTCTCCCTGCATGAGGAGGTTAAAGACCCATCCTTATATGGCACATGATGCTTTTGTGATGTGCCAACTGTGTAAGAACAATCAAATTTGATGTATATATATTTATGTCTGGTTCCCTAAATTGTCCCTGAGATCACAGTTTCTCTTTCACTACATGAATGGCCAAGGAACGTTGCCTTGAGTAGATCTACCACTTCCACTTTCCTGCTCAAAAGGCCACAATTTGTTGCAGTGATGACTTTTTTTGCTTCCAGAGGAATTGATTTTTACATGTGGCCCATTATAAACTTATTGACTCTGTCAATAGTTTATAAATAAATTGAGCCTTTCAAGAAAGCCATAAAGCACTTAACATAATATTGTCCACTTGAGTAAATAAATAAATGTGTTCTTGGAGCTCTGGAATGATTAACAGAGTTGGCAGCTCAGCTCTGAGGGCAGCAGGATCCACAGAGGCAAAGGCAGGGATTTTCTCCACATCTGACAGAGGAGATTTGGTGATCTTGGGGTAGAAATTGGTCACTGGGGTCACAGCGTGAAGAACTGCCCATTGCAGGGTCAGAGTCCCACCATGCAATGAGCCCAAACCCACACACAGGGCTGGGAGTGATGGTGGTGGTGCCTCTGGTGTGGAGAAGAGTGGGAGGTACCACCAGAGTCCCCTGGGAAAGTCAGTTTTGTTCTGTGGCCTTTGTTTGTGTGCATGTTCATCTTCCTTTTTGTGCTCTTGCTGCTGGAAATCACCCCCAGAGAAGTGAGGGCTCTGTAGGGGACCACAGTGATGTTGGACTTGAAGATCTTGGAGGTCTTTTCCAACCTTCCTTATCCTGTGGCACAGGAGCCGGGAGTCTTTTCAAGCTTCTTGTGAGCAATCCATGTTTTAGCCCCTTTTTGGGTGTCCCTGGAGGAAGACCAGTCCTTCTGCTCCCCTCTCTGTCAGCAAGTCCTGCTCTGGACTCAGCAGGTTTGTACCTGAGCTGTGAAACCCCAGAGTGTCCAGTTGAAATGAGTCATGGAATTGTTGGGGTTGGAAAAGACCCCTGAGAACAAGGCCATGTTGAATGGGATTTGGAGCAACCTGGTTTGGTGGAAGGCTCAGGGCAGGGGATGGAACAAGATGACCTTTAAGGTCCCTTCTGACCCAAACCCTTCTGTGATTTTAGGATCATCAAGTCCAACCATCAACCCAGCAGAACCACCATGTTCATCACTAAACCATGTCCTGGAGTGCCATAGCCACGTGGTTTTTGAACACAAATAGGACCAGGATGGTCCCATCTGCCCTTCTGGGCAAAGTCCACCAGTTCTGCCTTCTGGGATGTGGGGAGAGACTCCCTGGAGTTCTGTTTGCCCAACAGTCCTGAGCTGGAATGAAATGCCTGCTCTCCCCAGAGACAGCAGGGCTGTGCTGACTTTGCACTGGCTGCAGGTTTGGCTCCTGTAAAAGCTGCCAGGCAATCTCAGGATGGACACAGGGCTGTGTTTGGAGGCTGAGAGCTTTTCTAAGTACCAAACACTCTGGACAAGGAAGTTTTGCCAAAGTGAGGGTTTAATAGAGAAATGGAAGCCTTGGCCCTGTGCTCTCCTCATCCCACAAAGAGGGAACAGTACAGCCTGTCCTGGCCCCACAGCAAGGCTGTCCCTGGTGTAAATCAGCCTCTGGTGCTGTCAGGGGGGGCAGACCTTTGGCTGGGACTGAGGGGATTGAGTTGCTGAGTTTACAGCAGTGAATTTCTCCTGCTGAGCACTGGGCTATGACAGTGTCAGAGGATGTTTTGGAGGCTGTTAATCAGCAGATCCAAAAATCCAATAAAGTCCTTGCAGTGATTAGGAGAGGAAGATAAACATGTGTGTGTGTGAGCAGGAGAGAGAGGAGGGAGAGGCAGCCAGACATCTTGGGGTTGGTGTAGGCTGAGCTGAGCAAATCTTGGTGGCCCTGACAATGAAACAAGCCCCTCTTTAGCCCTGCCTTGAGCCTGCAGGCTGATCTGTGTCCCTCTGCTCCCTGGGAGATCCAGGTTATTAAAATGTGATAAGAATGGGGTGGGGAGCGAGGCTGAGCTCACACCAACAGGATGCACAGCAGTATCAGCAGCAAAATCGATGCAGCTGGAGGGAGCTCAGGGGTGATGCAGAGAGTGCTGAACAGCAAACTGGGCTCGGGGGGGCAGCAGGTACCAGGAGCCACTCGGTGCAGTGAGACACAGTGTGGCAGTGCAGGGGGGCAGCTCCACACTGAGCCACCCCTGCTTCCCAGGCTGCCTGCTCTGACCCAACAATCCTGCCAAAACCTGGCCTGGGGAAGGTGTCCCTGCCCATGGCAGTGCAGGGGGGCAGCTCCACACTGAGCCACCCCTGCTTCCCAGGCTGCCTGCTCTGACCCCAGCAATCCTGCCAAAACCTGGGCTGGGGAAGGTGTCCCTGCCCATGGCAGGGGGTGGAACAGGATGTCCCTTCCAACCCAACCCATTCCCTGATTCTGGGATTTTAAGAGCTGTGCTGTCAGGTATTGTTTCCCTTGCTGTTTTTCGCTCGGTTTCCTCCCCTGTGTTCTGGGCATGATAATTTCCTGGCAGGAGTCCCCAAGGTGCCAAGGCAGCCTTGATTTTGCACATTGACCCAGCTCTGTGCTGTGACAGTGTGAGGAGCAGTGTGGCACCACTGGTGGGCACAGAGGGGCAGGGCAGGAGGGGCATTGCCATCAGAAACTCAGGGGGGTGTTGCAAGAGCCCCAGTGCCAGTTGAGGGGGCAGAGGGCTCGTGTGTGCAGGGTCCTGGTGGGGCTCAGCTGCTCCTCCATCCAGAGCTGCATGTCAGGACTTACACTGAGTGATGCTCTTGCACCTGATGGGTTTCCCTTCCTGATGGAACAGAGACCACAGCCTGGAAATCTGGGTGTAACAGAGCCAGCAGTGCTGCAACATCCCAGCTCCTGGTTTGAGAATTGTGGATTGCAGAGCTTGGCTGTGTGGCTTTTATCAACCAGGCCCTCCCAGTGATCTGAGTGGTGGGGTCCCTGCACAGGTCGTGTGTGCTGCTGGAAGGGAGAGGGCAGGTCGAGTGCTGCATGAAGTGCAGAAACCCAGGAGTGGCTTCATCCTCCAGTAACTCCTCAGCTCTGTCTCCCAGGGAACCCCTTTGTATTCAATTAGCTAATGTGTGCTTAGCACTTGGAAAATATAGAGTGCCATAGAATTGTTAAGTGTTGTTATTTAACTGCACGTATTTAGTGTTTGCAGCCCTGTAGTAGCAGTCAGGAAATCTCCCCTGTAATTGTCTGGTGCTGCTGCTGAATTTGCTGTGCCTTGAGCAAAGCCTGGGGATTTTTCACCTGTAAAAGTTCATTAATTTTGGCTGCAGTCCCTCTGGGACCATTTTTTCTGAGATCTCTTGAAAAAGAATATTGGCTTTTGGTGGGTGTTTTTAAAAGAGTGAAAAGAGGGGGGAAATTTCAGGCAGGCAGGATTTTTGTCCCCAAAATTCTCCTCAGGGTCGTTTCTGTGGCCTTCTCTGTGCTCCAGGTTGGACTGAGATGGAGAGCAAAGTGTTGGTCAACTATTGCAACTGCTTCAGTGTGGGATAGGGGGAAAATCATTGATAGTGGAATGGGAGATAATAAGGGAGATGCTGTTTGTACCCATCTCTTTGATTCACATCCTCCTGTGCTCACCTGAACGTCTGTGGTTTCAAAGCTGTGTTTGCACTGGTGGAGGAGCCTTGGAGTCCCCTTGTAAACAGAATGTGAGTTATTTTCCTAGTGGCTCTTTGCTCTTATTGCATTGGAAAGTTGTCTTCTAACCTGCAAAGGCACCAGTCAGCACTGAGGATAAGGAGGAGTAACTACAGGAGGAAAGAAAAAGCAGCTGTGGAGAGTTCAGTGCAGGAATGAGGCTCACCAGCTCTGTCTGGCAGCTGAGACAAAGGGGTAGCTTAGGCTAAAGTCGACTTCAGAGTGTCTCAGTGAGAAATCCTTGGATCTGCATCTGAAAACACCCCTGAGATGGGGGTTCCACCCCTTATCCTACCTGTGTTTGCCTCTTGCCATGAGAAATCAGCTGAGAGGTGCAGGTCCTGAATGGCAAATGAGGTTGTGTTTGCAAAACGTGGGTTTGGAAATGTCAAGCGTGGAGAATGAGTGTGTAAAAGGGAAAAAAAAGCCAAGCAGGGATAGAAGCTGAGCTGAGGATCAGGATGCTCTCACCCCTTTGCCCTCCATGGCAAGCCTGACCTCACCAAATCTCTCTTATCCCACTGCAAATGGAGTGTGTCCCCCAAGGGGGGTTTGTGTGCAGCTCGTTGCAGAGGCAGCTCACGGCTCGTTGCCTCCTGCCCTGGCTCTGCTTTTGTGCTTATCTGGTGGCAGAAAGGCAGAGATGGGAGCTGGGGCAGAGGGAAGGGCCAGGGAGCAGTGAGGGGAAGGGTCGGGCACAGGCCATGCCATCCCCTGGGTTCCAGGGTGATGCTTTATGGAATGACAGAAACAGGGTTTCTGCAGCTGGAGGCTTGCCTGGAACAGGATGGATATGGATGGAGTGTTGGCTGGAGCAAAAGACCAAAACCTGCACAAAGCAGCCAGTGCTAATGAGAGCTGGGAAAAGCTGCTGTTAACATTTGACCCAGAGCAAATTGCTGTCCCTGGGGGGAGCATGTGGGGCCGTGTGTGGCTGCTCTGCAGGCAGGGAGCCCTGGCACTGCCTCAGCCCCGGGCATTGCCCCAGGGGAGCTGGGCTGAGGCAGGTGGGGATCCCTCCAAAAGCTGGGGCAGGTGCCAGGACTGCCCCTGGCACTCAGACCTGTGGGTTCAGCTGCGTGGTTGGAGCAAATCATCCCCTGCCTCCGTCTGCCCACACCAGGTGAGACCAGAGGGGCTCTTCCCTCGCCCATTAAGTGCTGATTTCAGGAGCAGAGCACAACAAACCTGCAAGCTCCAAAGCTTAGGAACACATTCAGGGGAGAAAAGGCACAGCAGAGAAAGGCACTGATTTGGGATTGAGGGAGTGTGGCCCAAGATGAAGCCTTGGGCTGTGTGGCTGTTGGGTGCCAACCGTGGCATTTCCCTCTCTGCGCAACAGAGCCAGGGGGCAGTGGGGCAGCTCGTGCCCTGCACAGTGTGCCCCAGCTCTGGCTGCAGGGACAGGGTGTTTCACAAGCTGCTGCTCTGTCTGTGTGGGGCAACTCTTGCCTCGTGCCCTGCACAGTGTGCCCCAGCTCTGGCTGCAGGGACAGGGTGTTTCACAAGCTGCTGCTCTGTCTGTGTGGGGCAGCTCGTGCCCTGCAGAGTGTGCCCCAGCTCTGGCTGCAGGGACAGGGTGTTTCACAAGCTGCTGCTCTGTCTGTGTGGGGCAGCTCTTGCCTCGTGCCCTGCACAGTGTGCCCCAGCTCTGGCTGCAGGGACAGGGTGTTTCACAAGCTGCTGCTCTGTCTGTGTGGGGCAGCTCGTGCCCTGCACAGTTTGCCCCAGCTCTGGCTGCAGGGACAGGGTGTTTCACAGCACATCTCCCTCTGCTCTGTTTGTATTCAGCAGCTCCTGGGCCCAGCTCCTCCTCAGCCACCTGCCCTGCTTGCAGGGCTGCCAGGGTGGGGAATGGAGAGCCTGTCAGGGAGGCAGGAGCAGAACATCACTCACACAGATCAGGAGTTCACAGGCAATTTCACGTTCCCGGCGCTAATGCCGTGGTGTCCAACACCCACTTAATCCTGTGTCTGATCACAGCCCCTGGGAACCTGCCTGGGCTGCAATAGGCTTGTAACTCCATGTTTGGGAGATTTACAGGTGCTGCTCCTGGTGCCTGTATGCAGCAAAGATAAAAAATGGCTTGGCTGCCTGAAAACCTCCTGCTCCGCAGAGCCCAGAGGTGTCCGTGGTGTGATGGAGGAGAATGGGCACCCAGCAGTTTCTGAGACTATTATTACTCCCACCCTCTCACTCCATTTTAGCAATTAGCAAAAGAGAAATTAGCGAGGAAGGTGCCATTATTTCCTGCTAATAGGACAGGAAGGGTTGGACTCTTCTCCAGGCATCTGGCTTAGTCCTGTAACTGCCCCCATCGATGTGAGTGGCAAAGCAGAGCTTTGATGCTTTGATTTTTTTATGCAGTCATTTTTATACACCTTACCATTGGCCTTTTAAAATTGTAAGAGGATGCTCTCAGCTCCAAACCCCACAGCCAAAGCACCTTCCCACCCTCCACAGGGCACTGGGGTGTCCCATGAGTGGCATCTCCTCCTGCTGCTTGATGGCAGAAAGGGCAGGATTGGGTTGTGATGGGGTAGCTCAGGGTTGGGTTCCTCCTCCTGTGGGAGGGAACTGATTTAATGTAACAGTTTAAACTTGGTGGGTTTCAGCTGCAGTGTGGAGGGAGGTTCCACATCACTCCATGGTCCCACCTTCCCTTCAAGGCTTGAGTGGTTTTGAAGCTTCCAGTGCCTGTTTTCCTCCCTAACCCCACCTTCTGTTCTGGGCGGCTTTAGGAGTTCTCCCTCCAGCGCCTGGACAGTTTGTTGGATGACAGAGTCAACATCCTGGGATTTTCCATCTTCAACCAGTCTCATGCTTTCTTCCAAGAGTTTGTCCAGAGCCTCAACCAGTCCTGGCAGGAGAACTGTGATCATGCTCCATTCACTGGGCCAGCAGTAAGTAAAATTCATTCCCAACACCCACAGCCTCCCTGGGCTGGAAACAGTTACAGACCACCAGGAACACCTTGGGAGAAGAGCTTCAGGATGGTCCTGAGCACAGCCTGGCAATGCAGAGGTAAAAGCTCTGGTCTCAAAGGGTAGAGTTTTTAATTATTAAATTTATTAAAATGATTAAATAATTGAGCTATTTAATCCATGTAAACCCTGTGCTGAAGAGCTCAGGCACATCCCAGGCTGCAGCTCTGCTGCTGCACTTTGGGTTGGGTTTGTGGGGAGAGGAGTGGGAAGGATGGACCAGACAGGGCATGTTAGTTTGGGTAGGAGAGGAATTGGGGTGTCAAGCTGTGATTTACATTTGGAGAACACTCAAGCCTGAAAGACAGAGCCTGCCCAAAGGAACCTTGGGGAGCCACAGAGGTGTGGAGCATTAGAGGGATTCTCTGTGTCTCAGTGGGTGTACAGCTTTAAATTCAAGCCTAATCCTAATTTTAATTATATTTTCTGGCAGTGCAGGGCATGATGCAGCTCTGATTCAGTGTTTCCCTTGTGAAATTTGTCCCTGTGTATTTTACCTCCAGGAGAAAGGCTCGTGGAAGAGGGATGGTGAATGCAGATGGCAGAGAGGGCTGGGCTTGGCAGATGCCAAGGGGCTGTGTTGTGTTCCACGCTCCAGCATCTCCCTGATGAATGTGCAGATCAGCCCTGAAATCTTCCCTTGGGATTCTGCTCAGTTGGGAAGGTTTGCAAAGCAGATTTGCTCCATCGGGGGTGCTGTGCCTGGAGCTGGAGGAGGGGAGAGAGAAAACCTCAGCAGTGGAAACCCTTTTTTGTGGTTTTTAATGCACTCAGAGTCCCCTTGTGGAGCTGAGGCAGTTCTGAAAACCTTATTCTCACCACAGAGTGATCCTTAACAGGCAGAATAAGGAGCTTTCTGCCCTTTGTGTGCACACCCTGTGGGATGTGCCTGGGGCCATCCTGCCCTCCCTCCCTCCTCCCAGTGTCTGCCCTGCTGAATCTCCATGGCTTTGCTACCAGGAAACTCCTGTTTGGATGGCAGGTACAGAGCATGTTCAGAGGCATTGAAATAAATTTCCTTCTAATAGTACAAGCAGAAATCAGTAGGGACAGGAGTGTAGCAGGTGTGATGGGGAAATTAAAATTCTCACTGGGCCTTCTCACCCTGTGTTGTCTTGAGCCACCAACAAAATGTGTAGGTGGAAGGAGGCAGGATTGTGCCTGGAGGGACTGGAATTCTTCAAAATGCCACGTCCCAGGTGATGGGAGAAGGGCTTTGCCCTGGGTGGGGAAGATGCAGAGCTGAGGTGATGTGAAATATTCCCAAGCAGGACATGTGGTTCCTTTTCTTTGTCTTTGGGGAAAATTCTGCCAGGCACTGTCTCTACTGCTGGAAATCTTGGAGGTCTCTTCTCTCTGTGTTAGAACTTCCCCTTGTAGTCCTGAGGAGGGGTCAGCTCATGGGATGGCTCCTGCTAAAGAGAGAAAGGGAAGCTCAACAGCTGGAAGTGACAGGAGGGAGGTTTCCTGTGAGCTGCAAAATCCCAGGGCTTTCTTGTAGCACTGAGGAAGCATCTGACAAAGGAGGAGGGAGCTGCCTGCTCTAATGCCATTCTCATTAATCACATTGCAAAGAAAGGAAATCAGAGAAAATCATTCAAATTACAGATGGCTAGATTTGGTAATTAGAATTTAGGCTAAAACAGATGTTTGTAATTAAGTGTTTATGTCATTGAATAAAATCCAGCTTGTAAAGTCTATTTCACAGGATTTTAATGGCTTTAATTCTCCATGTTGTGTTTGGGGGCAAAGATACAGATGCCAATGTTTTAGGAAGAGAAGGAAAAGAACCCACATTGCAAAACCCAGAGTAGCCAAATCTGTTCATGTTTCCCTGGAGATAACTTACCTTTAAACATGCCCTTTACATGGGAGAATTCTGTAAATGAAACAAGTGGATTGTTCTCCTTGCCTGTGCTTAGCCTGCTGTTGGTTTGGAGGGGCAGATCTGTTGGTGGGAGGAAAGTGCTGCATCCAGCCAGGGCTGGGGTGTGCCCAGGTGGGGCTCAGGCCCAGGACACCTGATGGGGTTCATTGTCTGGAATGTCCTTCCAGCTGATGTGCCCAGGGGCTGGAGATCTGCTCCAATTAGTAACAGAGTGGAAGCCAAAGGTTTATTGGGATGAGTGAGCTGGGAGGGATTGTCCCTGCAGGGCCACAGACAGCAGAGAATAAAGCTGAGGAGGCTGAGGGAGGAGAGAGGATTCCACTGCAGTCACAGCAGGGGAAGGTGGGGAAAGGAGCCCCGGGCTGGAGGCTGAGCCCGTTGCCAGGAGCTGGCAAGGGAAGAGGATGGTCTTGGGAGTATCCATGAGGAAAATGTGGCCTTGATAGTAATGAAGTGCAACAGCTTAATTCCAGCAGAGTCAGGAGGTGACAGTAATTAAAAGTGAAATCTCAGTCGCAACAGTGAACACGAGAGAAAGTGTCTGATTATGAACGGGATCAAAGGCATGGAAACAGTTGTGCATGGGCAAGAAAGACAGTTTGTGAGGCTTGGTGGGCAGAGAGAGCTGGGGAAAGGCAAGCAAAGCCAAGGTGAGGAGCAGAGGGGAGGAGCTGTGTGGCTCTGGCCATGGTGCAGAGGTGCCCTTAGAGCAGGGACAGCAGGGGGGAACTGGGGACTGAGGCACAGGACTGGGGGCTCTCTGTGGGGCTTGAAAGGCAGAGTTTGGCTGCTTGGATCTAACAAAACCTCGTTCCATGTGGGTCTGCCTGTCAAAGAAGGGCACTGGTGCCTAATAATGCCAGAGGCAGCAAATCATCTTTCCTTCTGTGAGTGCAGGCACAGGATCTCCATTCTGCCCAGCTGGCTATTCCAAGAACAAACCTGGTGCTGTCAGGAGCATTCCCACCAGCCAGCAGATTGATCAGAGTCACCAAAGCACCAAAACCCATCCCTTGATTAGAAAATGTTGGCCCCTTTAGGAAACAGAGATAAAAAAGGATGGGAAGGGATGGGGATGAATAGAAAGATGACAGCAAGGGAAGAAACTCTGAGGAACAAGAAAGCACAAAGGGTGTCCCAGTGGAAGGGCACTGTCCTGCTTGCTGCAGCCCCTCAGGGGGCAGTGGGAGGCTGGGTTTAGTCTCCCCAGCTCAGCTTTGCCCCTCTCCCCAGCTGTCGTCGGCGCTGCTGTTCGACGCCGTGTACGCCGTGGTGACGGCGGTGCAGGAGCTCAACCGCAGCCAGGAGATCGGCGTGAAGCCGCTGTCCTGCGGCTCGGCCCAGATCTGGCAGCATGGCACCAGCCTGATGAACTACCTGAGGATGGTGAGGGGGGCTGGGGCGAGTGGGGGGCACAGCCTGTGCTCTCAGTGCCAGCAGCAGGGGCTGCGAGGGGCTGGCACGGGCTGGGGCGAGTGGGGGGCACAGCCTGTGCTCTCAGTGCCAGCAGCAGGGGCTGCGAGGGGCTGGCACGGGCTGGGGCGAGTGGGGGGCACAGCCCGTGCTCTCAGTGCCAGCAGCAGGGGCTGCGAGGGGCTGGCACGGGCTGGAGCGAGTGGGGGGCACAGCCTGTGCTTGCGGTGCCAGCAGCAGGGGCTGCGAGGGGCTGGCACAGGCTGGGGCGAGTGGGGGGCACAGCCCGTGCTCACAGTGCCAGCAGCAGGGGCTGCGAGGGGCTGGCACGGGCTGGGGCGAGTGGGGGGCACAGCCCGTGCTCGTGGTGCCAGCAGCAGGGGCTGCGAGGGGCTGGCACGGGCTGGGGCGAGTGGGGGGCACAGCCCGTGCTCACAGTGCCAGCAGCAGGGGCTGCGAGGGGCTGGCACGGTCTGTGTTTGAAGGTGGCACTGGGAGTGCAAAGGGAGCAGATCTAAAGGCTGGTTTGCCACTGGCCCTGGAATGACATGGAACTCCCTCTTTTGCTGCAGAAAAACCTGAATTCAACAGATTTATTTTTTTTCCTAAAGTGTGGATGTTTCTAAGTGATTTGAGCTCTGTTTGGAGTGAACCTGAGTTGGTGTAAGATCATGCAGCACAACTGATTAGAGCTCAGTGGCAAGACGTGAGCTGCCCTAAGGAGGGGTTTGGGCTCCTTTGAACCAGAGGTTTGTTGCTGGAACCAAACAAGCCCAGTTCTGGCAGGAGAACACTCTGAATTGTCATCCTTGTGAAACAGCTGGGTTCTTTCAATGTGATTCCATGGCCACGCAGAAGGAGCACATTTCTGAGTCTGTTTGCAGTGCAACTGAGACAAGGAAATTTCGAGAGACTTTTTTTTCTCCAAAGAAAAACACTTCTAAATCTGAGCCATGGACCACTTTGGTCCATGTGTGTGACCCTGTTTTAAGTCTCACCTTTAGTCAGAGACAACAAATCTTTCAGCTTCCCTTAGCTCTGCTGCTTGGACCCCAGGGCCTTGCCCTTGTTCCTTAGCCTTGGCATGGAGGGAGGTGATGAGGAGCTGTGGAGGTCGTTAGTCCAAAGCAAAGAAATCTGGGGAGCCCTGAACCTCATTCTGCTTCTCCTGTTTCCCTCCAGACCCTGAGAGCAACTGGGGTTGTAACCCAAGGATTGCACTGCTCTGCTTGCTGGGAGGGTGTGGGCTGAGCCACCTCGGTGGGCTGTAACTCAGTCTCTCTTGGACAGGTAGAATTGGAAGGTCTCACCGGGCACATCGAATTCAACAGCAAAGGCCAACGCTCCAACTACGCCCTGAGAATCCTGCAGCACTCCCGAGGGGGGTTCCGGCAGGTGAGAGCAGCCCCTGCCCAGGGGCAGTGCCAGGGGAGAGCTCCATGCCCTGGGGCAGTGCCAGGGGAGAGCTCCATGACCTGGGGCAGTGCCAGGGGACAGACCCCTGCCCTGGGGCAGTGCCAGGGGACAGACCCCTGCCCTGGGGCAGTGCCAGGAGAGCAGCCCCTGCCCTGGGGCAGTGCCAGGAGAGCCCCCTGCCTGGGGGCAGTGCCAGGAGAGCCCCCTGCCTGGGGGCAGTGCCAGGAGAGCAGCCCCTGCCCTGGGGCAGTGCCAGGGGACAGACCCCTGCCCTGGGGCAGTGCCAGGGGAGAGCTCCATGACCTGGGGCAGTGCCAGGAGAGCAGCCCCTGCCTGGGGCAGTGCCAGGGGAGAGCTCCATGACCTGGGGCAGTGCCAGGGGAGAGCTCCATGACCTGGGGCAGTGCCAGGGGAGAGCAGCCCCTGCCCTGGGGCAGTGCCAGGAGAGCCCCCTGCCCTGGGGGCAGTGCCAGGAGAGCCCCCTGCCCTGGGGGCAGTGCCAGGAGAACCCCCTGCCCTGGGGGCAGTGCCAGGAGAGCCCCCTGCCTGGGGGCTGTGCCAGGGAGAGCCCTGTGCCCTGGGGAGGATGGGGCTGGGGTTGCTGTGGGGGCACTGAGGGGCTGCAGACACCCCCTGTGCAGTGCCTGGCACGGTGTGGATCACTCTCGCTGAGCCTGGGTTGGCAAACACAGCCAGAACATGGCTGAGGTAATTCAGGTTGTCTGAAGGCATCAGACCCCTGAGGTGGTGGTGACAGAGCCAGTCTGTGCCCTGTCACAGCAACCTTCGTGTGCAGGAGGGAATTCAGGGCAGGGAGTCTGTGCCAGGTACGAGCTCACACTCCTGATCCTTTTGTTCTTAAGCTTGTGGATACATTTGCTCAAAATTATATAGAAAAATGGGAGAATTTCCCAGGAAATGGGACCAAAAGGGAGTACTGTGATCCTTTCCAAGCAACTTGTGTGAGGGAGAACAAAGGGGGCAAAGGGGACCATGTCAGAACCTCCCCTGGGGGGCAAGTTGAGGATCATTTACTGCTCTGTTTATGGTTCCCCTCCGAGTGGTTTGCACAGCTCAGACTCTCGTTTACTTTTCATCACAGTGCTCGGAGATTCCTCCCAGTGCTGGTCCTTTCTCTCCATGTTCCCCTCTTTCTGTCCAAGGGATGTTTTCTGGCTTGAGCTAAGGTTAAGGTGGGCCTACAGGTGTCAGACTGGTGAGATCACATGACACAAGCCCCAAGAATTGGGGGTTTTACTGGCAAATCCAAACCTCAAAGTAGAAGTCCCAGAAAAAGACGTTTTATCTTCTTTCCCTGCTGACACTCCACTGCTGCCCTTTTCTCAGAGGTTGCTGCTTCCCTTAGACTTTGGCAGGGAACAAAAGCCATTGTATCTTCCCCTCACCACCAGAGCACTGTGGCATCAGGAAATCTCTGCTGGTCTGGCAGCAGCGAATTCAGCCTTGGCAAGGATGGTACCTGCCAGTTCTTACCTGTCAACTGACAGCTTGGCTTTGATGCTGCCTTTTGCTGAGTGAGAGAGGGATCAGGATGGCATTTTCCCCACAGTGAGATCTCTCATAGCACCAGTGCCCTTTTAATGTTTTCCCAAGCCCATCATCCTCTGAACACAAGTGACAGATCCAAGCCCATCTGTATAATAAGAACATGCATTTAGCTGGATTCAGGAAGCAAACCCTGCAAACCTCCCTGTGACAGCTTTGGGTTTGATGTGTTTAAATGAGGCAGGGACTTCACATTAAAGACACAGGTCCTCTTGGAGCAGAACTTCTCCCAGAGCTCCACAGAGAGCTCTGACTGCAGCCTGATCTGCCCTGAGTCTAAAGACTCAGCTCTTCCCCACAAACCTGGTCTGACAGGAGGAAACCTTTGCTGACCAGTAGCAACAGCTCAGTAAATAAGGAGCTTCGTGTCTCAGAGGTGCCCAGGAAAGCTGAGCTGGAGTTCACCTTTCCAAATCTCCCACTGGAGTGCCCAGGTGACACATCCCTTCCAGTCCCAGCAAAAAGGGGCTGGAAGGGCAGGGCAGTCCCTTGGGGGTGGCTGCAAGTCCTCTCCTGTCACAAACCCACCAGGAGAGAGCTGGGGCTTGTAAAACTGCTCTGAATGCCTGTGACAGCCTTTCCACACCTCTCCCCTTCTCAGGGGTCTTGGCTGACCCACAGCAGTGTCTGGAGTGGTGTCAGACTCTCTCACAACCTGCAGGAATTTGTTGTGGTGTGTTTAACTGGGAAGGGCATCCCCAGGGAGCTGGGAAAGCTGGCAGGCTCCTGCCTGACCTTCCACACCTCTGGCTCACTGCAAAGGGAAGCCAAAGGCCCCTCTGCTGTGCCATAGGTGGTTATTTTCTCATTGCCAGCCTGGCTTCTTGTAATGAAAAGGACTAAATAAATCATTAGAAATAATTTAATTAAAGGAACGAGCTAAAGAACAGACACTCACATCCTGGAGACAATCTTGTTCCCAAGGGTTGTGTTAACTAATTTGCTCAGGCTCTTGTTTGGAACACTTCTATTCCTTCCTTAGTTTTAATCAAGCTCATGCTCTCTGCCCATTCCTCTCTTCCTCTCCTTCCCTCTTTCTCTCTCCTCCTCTCTCTCCTTCCATCTAGTGAAGCCACAGGGACTTCCAGCTCATCAGCTTTGATAGAGTTTTCACCAAATTTTGAAGCTGATCCAGCCAGCAAAGAAATTAGAGACACTTAGATTTCCTAACTTGCTGCTGCTGCTTTTGGGCCAGGAGAGGCAGGGCTTTTTGACATCCAATTTTTAATACATTTATGTAACACACCAAACGTGTCTTTTCCTGATTTAGCTTAACTAGAGGAGGTTTTTTGCACAGCCATCTGAGAGCTGCTCTCTGTTCATAGGATGCTTGATGAAGCACAGGCTCATTAATGTGCTGGTGATCTACAGATCTGACAAGGGCTGAGTTTGTAAATGTCATCTTTTTATTTCCTGCCTTTCTTTGCCCCTTTGGAACACGTGCAGCACAGCCCTCTGGTTCCAGTAACCACGAGCTGAGGGTTGGCAGCTGAGCAGGAGAGGGGAAGGAAGAGGGGCTGGGATTTGGGAAGGGGGCAGGGGAGAGGCAGGGGAGGCTGTGCCTGGGGTTGGAGCCCTGCCATGGGCACGGTGGCCCCAGTTCCCCCCAGTCCTAAGTGGGGCCTATTATCTCTATTTAACTAAAGGCTCTGCTGGTGTCCTGAGACAGAGCAGGGGAGTGATGGGGATGTTTAATTGGTATGTTGATGAGATACAGATGAGTTCCCAGCCGATAGCTGGAGACCCTCTGCAGTCCCTGCTGCATCAAACCTTTTTAGCTTGGAAGAGGCTAATCAGCCTCCATGGGACTTGTTCCTGGTAGCTGTAACCCCCAACAATGGCTCAGGGACAGATCCTGCCAACAGCTGAATGTCTTTTGCTCCCCAGGACCTGAAAAACTCAGTGCATGCCACTGTCAGGTCCTGTCTGGGCAGTGCCAGGTGTCTGTCATGGCCAGAGGGGACACCTGGGGAGGAAAGGGTCAGGTATGTCTGTTTATTTTTGTGCCAGGACCATCGTTTCAGCTTCAGAGGCTGTTCTACCTCTTTGCTGTGGATCTCCTCCACCTCTTGTATTTATACAGACCTATCATATCCCCAGCTGAAAAATCCCAAGTCCTTAAAACTCTGAAGTCCTTGTCCAGAGTCTTAACAGGATGGTCTTATCCGTGTCTGTGTGGAGCATTGATTGCCTTCTACCACATTTTGCAGGTGGATGTTTTCTGTTTTCAGAGGCTCTTTGTATGTAGATAGAGATGATTAAAATCACCTTGATATCCATCTTGCAGGAGAGGGGGAGATGTGAGGATCCCAGACACCCCCTGACACGTTAGACTTCAGAAACAATGAGCAGTGTGAGGAGTCAATTAGTGGCTTTATCAGCCTGTGAGGGGGGCAGTGGTGAGCTGAATGCCCCCAGGATGGGGGCAGTGCCCTGGCACAAGGGAGAGTGTGGCCCTGGTGCTGTGCTAAAAGCAAGGTCAAAGCTCTGGCTCTGTCAGAGCAGGAGGCAGACAATTAGTCTCAGTATCTGCCAGCAGGGGAGGGACAAATTGGAGAACAGCGAGGGCTGTTCAAATTAAAGTTAATCTGTCACTAATCTCTGGTTGTGAAATCCAGGAGGGAAAAAATTAGTCAGTGTTTCTGAGTGATGACTCTCTCTGAGAGGAGAGGGCTGCAGAGGGGCTGTGGTTCAGCAAGCACAGCAAGAGGAGGGCCCTCTGTGCAGAGCTGGGATCCATCACAGCTGAATCCCAGTGTCCTGCCCAGCACTGGGGACTGGTCCTGTCACCCCTGCTGGGAACTGGGGTTGCTGCAGTGACACTGGTGGGTAAGTTGGGCTCTTGGTGGAGCTGTTGGGTGTGCTGGGCCTGAATCCAAGGGTTTGGAGGTACCTTACTGGAGCTCTTGACATCCATAGTAGCAGAAAGAGGAGATGAGTCATGGAGAACACCACTGAGAACGTGGCTTCGTTCACCCCCTGCCCCCAAGGTGGGTGGCAGAGCCTTCCAGCACCACACTGGGAGGGACAAGTTTGGAGGTTTGGCTGTGGGGACTGCTGGGTAAGACTGACCCACCTTGGTGGCATTCTGGGGGGGACAACATACAAGGCTGTTTGACCCCCACCATGCCCAGCTCAGGGTTCCTCCTGGAGCATGGGGGACACGTGGGAAGGCAGTGCCTGCCATGAGCAGGGCCAGGATTCTGGACTGCAGAGCAGGTGGGGCGTGCTGGGGCCGTGCACCAGAGGGTTAATGTCTCTGCTGAGCTGGTGGGGGGTGCCTTGTAAGGGTAATGGAGCATCACAAACAGGCCAGAGCCATGGCTGGCCATATGGTGGGTGCGGGCAGTAACTCGCCCTATAAATCCCCTTATTGTGCTGTTGATCTCTCCAGATTGGCCACTGGCACGTTTCTGAAGGGCTCAGCATGGACAGCAGGATCTTCTCCTCCAACATATCCGACAGTCTGTTCAACACCACACTCATTGTCACCACCATCCTGGTAAGTGAGGGGGTCACTTACAGTTCCCATCAGCTCCTGGCCAGCCCAGCCCTTGGGGGGGTCACTCAGCTGGAGTGTCACTCCCTCTCCCTGACCCCTGGTCCCCCTGCACTCTGATTTCACACACAACAGGCCATCAAATCTCTAATTGCAGCACTGGGGACAATTCATGACAGTGTAATTAAACTCAAGTTCATGTTTCGTGTGGAAATCATGTTTGATGGGTTTAGAAGCAGCTGGGGAGAGGGCTGGGATGGGGACACGTTGCCATTATACATTCATCTCTGAGTGATGTTCTCATTTTGCATCCAGCTGTTAAGTTGGAAGGGACAGTTGTCCCTTCAACCCGTAAAATTATAAATATTGGCCAGTGTTCATGGAGACTTCACATTTATAGGCACCACCTTATTCAAGAAGTTCCCCTTCCAGGTGCTGTCTGCACAATGGTTCTTTTCAATGCCAAAGACACCCAAAATGCTGACCATTTCCTCATGTCCCACAAAGTTTGTTGAAAAGGGGGAATGACTGGAGGAGTGGCTCTATGGAAAGGGGGAATGACTGGAGAAGTGGCTCTATGGAAAGGGGGAATGACTGGAGAAGTGGCTCTATGGAAAGGGGGAACAACTGGAGAAGTGGCTCTATGGAAAGGGGGAACAACTGGAGAAGTGGCTCTATGGAAAGGGGGAATGACTGGAGAAGTGGCTCTATGGAAAGGGGGAACAACTGGAGAAGTGGCTCTATGGAAAGGGGGAATGACTGGAGAAGTGGCTCTATGAAAAGGGGGAATGACTGGAGAAGTGGCTCTATGGAAAGGGGGAACGACTGGAGAAGTGGCTCTATGGAAAGGGGGAACGACTGGAGAAGTGGCTCTATGGAAAGGGGGAATGACTGGAGAAGTGGCTCTATGGAAAGGGGGGATGACTGGAGGAGTGGCTCTATGGAAAGGGGGAATGACTGGAGAAGTGGCTCTATGGAAAGGGGGAATGACTGGAGAAGTGGCTCTATGGAAAGGGGGAATGACTGGAGAAGTGGCTCTATGAAAAGGGGGAATGACTGGAGAAGTGGCTCTATGGAAAGGGGGAATGACTGGAGAAGTGGCTCTATGGAAAGGGGGAATGACTGGAGAAGTGGCTCTATGGAAAGGGGGAATGACTGGAGAAGTGGCTCTATGCCAGGAGGGGCTGGGCTCTGTGTGTCCTGCCATGACTCAGAGCAGTCACTGGGCTGCTTTCACATGTCCCAGTTGGAAACAGCCCTCAAAGCAGGACCCCTTAGCTCTGCTTCGTGTCCTAAACTGGCATAAATCTGCTGCACCTCCACCCAGCAGAGCCCAGTGAGTCCCAAACAGCTCTGATGGCTTTACAGCACCTGCAATCCCAAGGTTTCCGTATCAGTTACATCCAGGCTGAGTTGGGATGATTGGGGTGCTGCCCTTGTACTGGGGCTGGAAATGCTTGTGTGAGTTCTGCCAGCCTGGCAGTGCCCTCCCTGCTCCGTGCTGGGGGGACAGCTCGGCTAAGATGGGAATGACAGCTGCCCAGTCTCACTGCAGGAAAACCCCTACTTAATGCTGAAGTGGAACCACCAGGAGCTGGAGGGCAACGACCGCTACGAGGGGTTCTGCGTGGACATGCTGCAGGAGCTGGCCGAGATCCTGCGCTTCAACTACAAGATCCACCTGGTGGGGGACGGAGTGTACGGAGTGCCCGAGGCCAACGGCACGTGGACAGGGATGGTCGGGGAGCTGATTGCCCGGGTAAGTGGATTAGCTGCTCCTTTTCACTCGGCCCCAGCGGGACTTGGCACTGCCAAGCCCTGATGCTTTTGTAAGTGCTCCAGGATGGTGAGGATGGAGGGGGGTTAGTCCGTTTGTGAGGCTTGGAGGTTTCTGTTTCATGTGTTCTCCCCTGGCAGGGGTGTTTGTAGTGGTGATGTGAGAGCAGGGCAGGAGCAGGGCCAGGGGTGCTCCCAGGGGTGCTCCCTTTGCTGCAGAAGAGACCTGGACTCTGGGATCCTGCATTACAGCTCATTACAGAATGATTGGGGTTTGCCCAGTGGAAAGATTAATGAAAACCTGCAACAGGAAAATACACAGACTCTGGCAAGGCTTGGTAGAAGCAGAAAAAAACTTAAAAAACACACTGGTTGGGAGGGACACAAGTAAGAATGACATTTCTACCCAGGAAATATTGGGGAGATTCAGTTCAGCTCCTTAACTCAGAGTATTTTTTTTTTGAGAAGTACATTTTCCATTTACTTGAAGCCTGTGGATTGAGGTCTTTTCACTGCTCCAGGATGCTGCTGCCCAGCAGCCAGGCCCAACGCTGGGGCTTTTGCTGGGTTTGACAATAATTCTGTGTACACCTGTGCTCAGTCAGCCTGTTCCCCCCTCCCTGCTGCTTGTGTTCCTCAGCAGCTGAAGGCAGCCCTTCCCCAGGGCTCCTGGAGCTTAAATACAGCTCACAGAATGCTCTGAGATCCTTAGTAAAATAGGCTTAGCCAATGCTAACAGTAAGATTGATGCTATTTAAGCCAAGATTTCCTTACTCAGTTTTTTCTGCCCTGTCTCATCACTACTATGAAAACCCAGTGACACTTTCTCAGCTGGTGGCAAATCCTCACTGAGGTGTATTTGTGATAATCCCACCACTCTGTGAGAGCAGATCCTGAGTCATTTACCCCCTGCAAAGCAAAAGAACAAGGGCCCAAATGCATCCCCTGTGGTTCCAGGCAGGGATCTGGGGCTCCTGTCACAGCTTTCCTTCCAGCTGTGGGAGATGAATGAGCATCACCATAGGGTTTATTGGGCATGGTGGTATTTGGTTGAAGGTTGGACTTGATCTTGGAGATCTTTTTCAACCTTTCATGATTCTGTGATCCTAGAAATGCCCAGTGCCATCTGTCTGCCTCTTCCCTGGGTGGGGAAGGGAACCTGGCTGATGTTCATCCCACCTTAACAGCTTCAGCTGAGTGTCTGAGGTCAGGTGGGACAGCCTTAAGTCGCCAAGAGGGCTTTGGGGATTTGCTGAGGGTCAGAGACAGGGCCCAGAACAGGCCGGAGATTCTCCTGAGCTGTCTCGTGTCTCCTGGGTCGCCGTTCCCCGTGGAGCGACAGTTCCCGATGCCAGCTGAGATCCCACCTCCATCTGCTCTTCAGAAGAGCCTTCTGCCTGGCTGTTTGCAAATGCTCCAGGCTACTGGCAGAGCTTTTATCCATCCTTCTCTGTCTGTGTGTGTGTGTACACACCCAATTACACTCCTGCAACATTCCTCTGGGGAGGTGAGGAGAAGGCGCCGGGGGCAGTGTGTGATCTGTGCCAACAAAGGATGGGAGCAGCCACCAGACTTTTGGCCTCCTCACCTTGGCAGTGCCCCTCCATTAAATGGGAGCTGCTGCAGGCTTGTTTTTCTTTGGTGATAAGTGTTTTAACTTCATCTTCACATGGAAACCATTTGTTTCTTCTGCAGCTCGAGCCTTATTTAGGAGGATTTTTACTTCTGCTCCAGCAGGGCAGAGCTGGCAGAGCCTGTGAGGCTGAATCACAAATTGGAGGAGAGAAGCAGCTTTCTCTGCTTTGTTCTTTCTGTATCCCTTGGAGTCTTTATAGTGATTTCTGCAACTTCTTGTTCAATCCCAGTGTCTGGCACTTTGGATCGGGTCAGCCAGAGCAGAGCTGGCTTTGTGCTTGGTGTTGGGTTTCCTCAAGGCTGCTTGGGACATGGTTTTCTGAGGGCATCTCACTGTCCAAGGTGTTCCTCTCTGTCTTTGACAGCCCCCAAGAGAGTTTTTCCTTGGTCCCAGCCCCTTGTTCATCCCCTATCCCATGGGACCCAGCAGATCCTGTGCTGGGTGCCCCCTCTTTGGGTGGATTTAACCCTTGGACACTCTTCCATACAGTCTTCAGCACAGAGAGGGCATCAGCTGGAACTCAAACCTTTCCCAAGGGTCCCAAATCCTGCCCAAAACGTCAAGCTCTGCACCTGCCTCTGTGCAGCACAACATTATTGTAGGAAAGTGATTCCTTCTTGACCCTGCTCATCTGTCAGAAAATAAGGTTTGACTCACACACACTTAATGTGCAGGACCAAAAGGTCAGAGAATTACCCAGCTCCATGCAAAGCCTTTCCTGTAATCCCCCTGTGGCACTGAATCTCCTCAGAGCAACTCTGGGTTATATGGGAAAAGAGTTTCATTTTATTGCCTCTAAATTAACCAGCTATTGATTTATTCTTAAGAGCTGAAAATTCCATTACAGCTAATTGTGCACCATGATATGATTGAGCAGGATGCTGTATAAACATAAATCTGTGCTTGACCCAAATTTTCCACTACATATTTTATCGACCTGCTCACAAAACAAGTGGAGAGGTGAGGAAAAGAGGGATTGGGATGGCTTGGGAGGAGCTGCAGAGACACCTCTGGCTGTGCCTGCAGCCTGACTTGTCACAGGTCAGGAATCCTGTAGCCTTTGGGATCAGCTGTTGGAGGTTTGGCTTGGGTGGAATCACTTGGAAGGACTCGGAATCACAGAATCATGCAGTGGTTTGGGTTGGAAAGGCATTTAAAGCCCATCCAGTCCCACTCCCTGCCATGGGCAGGAACACCTTCCACTATCCCAGGTTGCTCCAAGCCCTGTCCAACTTGGCCTTGGACACTCCCAGGGATTTGGCAGCCCCAGCTTCTCTGCCCAGCCTGTGCCAGGGCCTCACTAGTCTCAGAGTAAAGAATTTCCTCCTCATATCCAATCTAACTGTACTCTCCTTCAGTTTAAAGCCATTCCCTCTTGTCCTCTCCCTACAGTTCCTGATGGAGAGTCCCTTGAGCCCACTCTTTAGAGAAAGATGATACAAACTTGGAAAACACCACACTAATTTGTCCCTCTGAGCAAGCAGAGGGCAGGGAGATTGCCCACTCTGCTCCTGGTGGCTGAGCAGGGCAGCAAAGCTGCTGTGCCCCCCAGCCCTCCCAGCTCTGCTCACACTCCCAGCAGTTCAGCTGACACTGCACACGTGTGTTATCCAGAGCAAACAAACAAGGGGCAGCAGCAAATCTTCCCCGCTCCTGGTTTTTGGCACCAGAGCCTTAGGGGACAATTGGGCTGGAAGAATTACATCTCACTCCTTCCTGCTGCAGTGCAGTCTCTGGCTCAGAGTCCCTGATGCTTGTCTGCTCTTCCCCTTCTCTCTCTCTCTCTCTCCAGCACATCCTCGAGCTGAAATGAATTCCCTGGCATGGTACAGACCAAGGAATGTATTTTCACAGCAATGTGACAGCCTTCTCCTTGTTCAGCATGCCTGCAGCTGCTGGCCTGGCAGCACAGGGCCATGGTGGCTGAGCTCAGAGCCTGCCCAGAGCCTCACAGCAAGCCCTTGGAGCTCTGCTCCCTCCCTCCTCCCCGAGGAGGTGGAATTGTGTCTGTCTGAGGGATCCCTCAGCAACACTTCCTGAATTTACCCATTGCAGGAATGCCCTGGGGAGAAGAGCAGAGATAGTGTGGTTTGGTTTTGATTTTTTGGCAGGATTTGATGCTGCAGTTTTGATAAAAGACCTCCCCAAAACCTCCCTCTGAAGCAGCCGGGCTGCCTCTGGCTGGCTGGGATTCCTTCCAGGAGGGGACAGTCCCCTCTGCAGAGGGCCTGTCCTGCCCACCTGTGGCAGGATGTGAGGGGTGGAAAGGACTGGTGTGTGCTTTGTGCAGCCTCTGTCAGCTGCCCAGGCTTCCCTCATCACTCTGGTGATGCCAACACAGCAGGTCCAGGAGTGTTTCCAGGGCGAGTGTATTGGGCGAGGCTGGTGCTGCCATAGAAGGCACCTCAAGGTGCATGGAATGATGAGGGGGTGACTGTGCAGGATCTTTGGGAAGTGACATGATGTGGAATACACTGGACCTTTGGTGTCTGTGTCAGTGGTTTGAATGTGGCCGGGATCAGTGATGATCAAAGCTCTTTTCAAAGAGAGGCAGGTGAAGTTGTCCATCTCCTGGAAGGGGCAGCAGCAACACCCAGAACTGAAAGGACCTTAAAGCTTTGGGGTGATGGTTTTCCACCTTCTATTCTGGTGGCCGGGTGGTTCTTTCCCTTCAACTGCGCCAAAGATGGCAGGAAGGGGAAAGGAGGGAGAAGATACTTGAGAATTGGCAGAGTCCTGCTCTGCACTCACAGTGGGTGTTGGTGCTCAGTGAGAAAAGCTGCTGGTGGGTGGAGGGAGGGAGGGGGAGTGTGTTTGCACCCTGTCTGTGCTGGCAAGAGTGGCATAGGGGGGCAGTGGGAGGGGTGTGGGTGGTTGTGCAAACACACCCAGGGGATGGGCAGGGGGGTTTGTTTTGTGCTGCTGGTCCTGCCAGAATCACACCCAGTGTGGGCACCGTGCTGGGGGCTGGGTTGGTCTCACTGCCATGCTTTGGGTTCCCCCTTCCAATCACCTTAGCTGGCTTTTGCCATGGGCACAGTGAACACCTGGCACACACCTTGTCCTCCCACCCAGAGGTGGTCCAGGTGAAGGAAGATGGGTGAGGGCAGACTTGAGGCTGGCATCTGCTCTGGTTGCTGGTCATCCCACCCCTGACTGTGGCTTGAGGGGAGGGCTGAAGCCTCCAGAGTGTTCAGGCTGGCACTTCTCATATAGCAGAACTCCTGCATGTCCTTGAAAAAGCCCCAGCCACCAGTTTGGGGTGACCCTCATCTGGCCCTGCCTTTCAGTGCATCTGAGCACACAACCTGGGTGCTGGGGGCTCCATCAGGAGGAGCTGCACAACCCAGAATAGCTCCTGTAGGGTCAGTGGGCAGCTGGAGCAGGAGCAGTCGGCACATTGAGCCTTTGGCAGAGCTGTACCTGTCTGCCCTGGGTGGCTCTGCAGATGCAGAGCTGCTCTGGGCTTGCTGCAGCAGTGCAGGTGAGCAGGATGCAGCCAGGCTGCCCTGCAGTGGCTGCTGCTCAGTCCAGTTGCCTGGAGCAGCAGAGAACCCCTGGAGATCACCCTGCACTGCACAGGCACCTCCAGGAGGTGCTCACAGTGAATCCCAGCAGGTTTCCAGCAGGACAAGCGGCAGTGCTGGTGCTGCTGGGTCTGCAGTGGGGGTGATACCTGGTGGCCAGGTGGGTCCTGAAGGTTGAACATCTATTTCACCTTTCTACAAAGCTCTTTAAGGGCAGGACAGAGTAGGAAAAGCTTTCCCTGACCTTGGGAGCTGTCGGTGCTCTGTGGGACAGACAGAATGATGCTGTAATGAGCCCCTGGGGATGGAGCTTCCAAGGTGCTGTTCAGGCCAAGGACTCTGCTCCTGGAGGCAGTGCCAGCCCTGTGCTCCTGGAGGCAGTGCCAGCCCTGTGCTCCTGGGTTGTTTGCCAGGAGTTTGACCCAGACACAGCCCAGAGCCTTGTACCACAGGGACTGGCTCCCTGTGTGCTGTCTGGGCAGGCTGAGGGCAGGCTGGGAGCCGCCATGGGGCTGGGCAGGGCTGTTCCCCGGCCATGGGAGGCTGTGCCAGGCTGCCCCACAGCCGTGGGAGGCTGTGCCAGGCTCTGCTCCGTGCCTGACGTCAGCCCATTCATCCCCACCAGCACCAGGCAGGGCCCTGGCAGTGCCCGCTGTGAGGAGGCGAGTGCCGCCCCTGGGCTGGCAGTGCCTGCAATTTGCTTCCTAAGGCTGCTAATTGTGCTTCCTCTGCAGGAGCCCAGTTGTGGTTCCTCTGCAGGAGCCCAGCTCAGCCCCGTGTTCAGCCAGAGCCTGTGTGCCCATGTGGGCACAGCCCTCGGCACTGCCAGCTTGGGCGGTGGCAGCTTCAGTCTCACACAGCAGCCCACCTGGAGGGGCTTCCTCTCACCTCGTGTGACTTTGGCCATTTTTAAGCAGTGCTTTGTTAAAAGAAGCATCTGTCTCTACTCCCCAAATGCTCTGGGTCTTTTTCTAAGCCTATTCCATGCCTACATTTCTAACTGTGACTGTGCTGGAAGGCTGAAAACCAACAGTGCTTGCTCCTTCTTCACCCCATCCTTCTGCTCCTGCTCTCCCTTTCCCCAGAGCCCAGAGGTGCACAGAGTGCAGAGGCACCAGACAAACCCCATTTCTCCCCCAGTGTAATTCTCAGCCCGTGGAATCCCAGCCCTCCCTGTGCCCGGGGTGGGGAGGCTGCTGAGGTTTGCAGAGCTCCTCTGCAGCCACACCGAGCTCAGTGAATCACAGCAAGGTTTGTGAACATCAGGAAGCAAAGTGGAAAGCATGAAATGGGTGATACTCAGGCAGAGAATTCTTTGCATGCTATTCCCAGATCAAAGTTTCTTGCTGTCAGAAATCAGCTCTTGTATGACTTTGAGGCTGCAGAGAAAGAGAGAGTGAGCCTCTGACAGCTGAAGTCACGAGGAGCTGGGGCTCTGCTGCTGCAGAAATGCTGGCACAGGAGAAGGGAGATGTGGCTGGGCACAGGCTGGAGCAGGCTGAGAGGAGCTGCTCCTCTGGTGTGGCAACAGTCCTGAAAAGACAAAAGTTGACAGGGCAGGGAATGAGCAGAAGGAAATTAATGGAATGGCAGGACCCTCTGGAGAGGAGAGAAAGGAGCTGGGCACAAAATCAGTGTGCCCAGGGCCAGAACCAGTGTGGCTTCTCTGCTCTGTGGGAAAGGGAGGGGGATGGATTTGCATTATGTTTTGCGTAGGGAAGAGCAGCTTTCCAGATATTGCTGCCTACATCCAGCAGCATCAGCTGCTCAGCAAACAGCCAAGATGGGGCTTCTCCCCAGGGCTGTGGTCATGGCCCCAGAGCTCAGGGAGCGTTGGGACAACCCTCAGGCACAGGGTGGGCTTGTTGGTGTGTCCTGTGCAGGGCCAGATGCTGGACTCAGTGATCCTTGTGGGTCCCTTCCAACCCAGGATATTCCATGATTCTACACGGTCTGGAAGGGTCTTGAGGGATGATTAGCTGGGAGAATAATTGGAGCTTTTTATAATTGCCAAGTTCAGTGGTGGCCTCCATGTGCTCCCTGAGGAGGTGGTGACTGAGCTGGGTCAATCTGAGGATGGTGTTGCTCCTTCATCAGCACCTTTGTGTTGGTCCTTGGATGGGGGTGGAAATGGCCTTAAAGCTTTGGCATGAAATACCTTTGACATGGCATATTTACCATCTTTTTAGTCTGGGACTTTGATGCTAGAATTGTATTTACTTTGGAGAACTGGCAGAAGAAATCCATTGTCAGACTAAGCTGCATCTTCAGCAGGGGCTTTGCTGGGAGAGCTCTCCCCAGGACAATAGCACCTACAAACCCTTTTAAGTCGAGACAAGAGAGGTTTAGGAAGCTTTAGGCTTTCCTTGTAGATAAAATTCTTCACATGCCACGTTCCACAGATGAACTGATCCCATTTTAGTAATCTGCTGGTGTTTACACAGGGCTCAACTGCTCACACACCACGTTGTGATTATTGGTGTCTTTTAAAAAGCCTGTGGGTAAATGTCTGGCTAGGCAGAAATTCTCCTTAGCTCATAATTCATCCCAGCCTGAACCTCTCAGGAATCTGTAATAGCTGCTTGGAAACAAGTGCAGAAACCTGGCACTGAGCATGTCCAATAAAGCAGTTCCTGCGTGGGCTGTGACGTGTCACCTTCTCCATGACCCCCTTCACTGGGATTGAGGATCACCTTGACTTTCTTCTCCCTCTCCTTCATCCTGCTGCCTCCAGCACTGCTGCTCTTCCCTCCTGCAGCTCCAGCCTCTCCCAGGCCCATCAGCAGGGCCTGATGGTGCCTTGGCTTCTGCACTGACCTTGTCAGATTTAGGGCCAACGAGTGCAAATAGCTTTTCTTTCCCCCCTTCTCTTTTTCCACATAATCACCTCCCTGCAAAGCAGACAAAGACATGGATAAAGGAGCTGAGGAGGTTTCATTTTTACAGAAAGCAATTACGGACATTAAAAGAGCTAAAGTAATAAAAATAATATTTAAAATTCAAATGCCTTATCTATATTACAAAGGTATTAACATGGGAAGAAATTATTTTTATTTTTTTTCTCCCCCAAATCTCATTTGCTCTGCAAGTCAATCTGCAAACGTTCATGGCAGTCCTCTGAGGTTTTTTGGAGGCTGATGTGCAGTTTCAGAAATCTGAGGCTGACAGGTTTGTAAACCTCATGATCAGGGGCTGGGGGGATGATGCTGCTGTTGTTTCCAACCTTTGGTGCTTGCACGGGGTGAGGAAGGGGCAGCTGAGCTCAACAGGGGCTTGGGAAGGGGGAGGTTGTACCTTTTGTAGAATAAGATATTTATTGGTTTGCTGGCTCCTGTTTTGCCAGGATTTAAAGCATTAAATGAACAGAAGTGGCAGTCAGGCTGTGGGCACTGGGCTGCAGGGGCTGTGCTGTGTTTGTGCTGGCACAGCTCCTGCCACAGCAGGGCCCCATGGGGAGCCTGTGAGTGGAGAGAAACATCCAGGTGAGGAAGGGAAAGATGAGCAGAGTCTCTGCAGCACAGGGTGGGTTAAACTTGGAGTGTGTTTGAGCAGAGCTTGTGTGAAACCCACCCTTGGAGAGGGATGTGGAGCCCAGTCTGGACACCACAGCGCCTGGTTTGGGATGTCCCAGCAAGGGGCACATCCACCCCCAGGGCAGGTGTGCTGGGTGTGGGCCAGGTGTGGCTCTGCTGCTTTCCCAGGCTCAGGGTCTGACCTTCTGCCCTTCCTCTCCCTCCAGAAAGCTGATCTGGCTGTGGCTGGGCTGACCATCACGGCGGAGCGGGAGAAGGTGATTGATTTCTCCAAGCCCTTCATGACTCTGGGGATTAGCATTCTCTACCGAGTTCATATGGTAAGAGACTGATTTTACAACCATTTATGTCCCTCCATGGTTTGCATGCAAGTGCCTGGTTAGAGCAGAAACATGAATGACTCATAAAAATAGTTTGGTTTCTTATTTAAATGTGAATGTGCTCGACCTTTATTTGCAACAACAGAGAATCCCAGCATGGTTTGGGTTGGAAGGACCTTAAATATTATCCAGCTCCACCCCCTGCCATGGGCAGAGACACCTTCCACTGGGCCAGATTGCTCCAAACCCCATCCAGCCTGGCTTTGGACAGCCCCAGGGATGGGACAAACGTTCTTCTGGAACAAAAACAGCTGTTCAGCATCTCACTCTGGTTGTCTCTCCACTGCACTCAGTGACCTTTAGCAGCTCCAGCAGCAGCAGCAGTGGTGTGGTTTTCCACTGCCACCCAAAAAGCAGGTCAGGAATCACATTTAGCAACACATGGATCTGTGGCTTGAGCAAAACAGCTGGGAATGCACCCTGGGGGGTTGTGTGTGCAGGCATGTACATGTTGTTGTGTCATGTCTTTGCTTAGACAACACTTGTACTCTCAAATTCCCACAGATTCCCTTTGATTTGCTCCCTCCATTGTTTTATCTTCCTCCTGAAGCTCAGAGAGGGCAGATTACCCCTGCTGCTCCCATATGGGAGCCCCCAGTTTCCCCAGTGCCACAGGAGGAAGGCTCTGGCAGGCAGGCCCTGTGCAACAGGATGTCTTGTTATTCCCCCTGTGCATTTTGGAAGGAGCTCTGCACAGTGTGGAGTGTGATGCAAATAACAGTGGCTTGGTTTCTGTCAGCTCAACAAGAGCAGCCAAAAGGATCAAACCACTCAAGCTGCCTGTCCCAGCCCCCTCTCCATCCTGTTCAGGATGCAGAGTTGGGTATGAACAGACACAAATTCACACATACATCTCTTGTGCTGAGTGGCTCCTGCCAAGAGCAAACAAGTAATTAAAATCTAGTTAAAATTCTGTTTCTTCTGGTATGTGCAGAATTTAGGATTGATGACTTCACTGATGGAAAAAAAGGGTCTGACTCTTCAAGTTCCTGGAAATCCAATGCCCCCTCCTCCCCACAGTTGGTTTGTCACACCAGCAGCTCCCTGTGGATCATGGAGGTGTTTCTGCCAGTGTCTCCTGACTGGGATTGTAATTGAGCTTGGAGATTGGGTCCTGTGCCATACTGGGAAGGAGATCCTTCCCCGTGAGGGTGGGCAGGCCCTGGCACAGGTGCCCAGAGCAGCTGTGGCTGCCCCAGCCCTGGGAGTGTCCCAGGTCAGGCTGGGCTGGGCTTGGAAGGGCAGGTCACCCCAAAGTGAGCCCCACTTCACTGTGTTGAGGCCATGAGTGATGTCAGAGTCCCCCCTTTCCTCTCCAGTACTTGGCAACTCTTTGTCCAGCCCTTTCCTGCTTAGCTTGAGGAGAGTGTCTGAGATCTGTGTGGCAATTATCTTATCAAACTGGTAAATATTTGTCTAAGAAGATTGTTAATTGCTGTGGTTTTCCTTTAAGGCTGTGGCTTGCAGAGCATCCCCCTCTGCTTCCATCCCCTCCCTTCCCCATCCCCATCCCCAAACCCACCTCTGCAGTGTCAAAAATTGCAGCTGACGTGTGTTAATCACGGCACAGATCAGATGTAGCCTAATAAATAACCACAAACGAGTTTCTCTCTTGCTGAGGAGTTGTCTCCACACCCTGGTCTCCTCCCAATGTGATGACATTTTGTTTTGATTTCCATATAACTCCAGTGGCAGGTGATTTCTCGCCCCTTTCTCCTCCCCACGCCACCACAGAGCCTGTGCCTCTTCTCACACATAACCAAAAATGGCAGCTTTGAACAGGGCTGTCATTTTTCTCCATTTCACTTGCTGTGATATAATCAAGTCTGGATTTCTGACACGGGCACTCTAACAGGCTTTCTGAGCTCAGGCTGCTGAGAGAAAAGGCTTGTTTGGGTTCATTGGGTTCCCTTTCTCAGCTGGTGGGACGTGTGGATGACCTGAGCCCTGGGCAGTCCCTGGGCTTGGCACAGGTGCCCAGTGCCAATTCTGCACAGAGGGATCTGTCAGGGTGGTTTGTAGCATGCCTTGCTCACAGACCTGTCTCTGTGGCAGGGAGGGAGGGATTAGACATGACTCTGGCCTGTCAGCCCTGACAGTCCTTGCTGTGCACCCCTCAAGATGAGGAAATGTAGATTTTGTGAGGACCCTGCAGTAGCTGAGTTTAGGCCAAGGGAACTGAGGCTTGAAGTGTTTCTACTTGGTTGCTGCACAGGACACAAAATGGGAAGGATGCAATGAAAAACTCCTTCACTGCAGCCAGAGGAGGTTTGAGAGCTGAGGCAGAGGGGCTGAGAGGGGCTGAGCACCCTCCTGGTGAGCATCCTGCACCCCTGGAGCAGGGGTGGGAGCAGCTCTGGCCCCAGCTGTGCCTGGGACATGGAGCACAGGGGTTGGCTGTGGACCATCTGGTGACTCCAAGGGAGGCTCCAGATCCACAGCAGCCCAGGTTTGGTTATTGGCTCCAGAGAAAGCACCTGGGAGAAGGAGAGTCTGGCTCTGCATCTGGGTCAGACACATCTGGGCCATCCCAAAACACACACACGGCTTTGGTGACACCAAATGCACTCCAGTTATACCAAGCACAAACCAACGTTTCTGCCTTTCCAGGAAGGGGGTTCTTTCTTTCCCTCTGACTTCCTGAGGCAGCAGAGAGTTCTCTTGCCTGCCTTTTTGAAGGATAAGCATCTGTGAGATGGCTCCTTGGCCACCAGTATGTTCCCAGAGAGCTGGTTCTCCCTGGCTGAAAATGAAGACCCAAGAACGACTCAGGAGGGTAAAAGAATCTCTCCCACTTCCATCTGAGGATTTGCAGGAGGCCTTCATCAATTATTGGACATTTTGAACACATCTATTCCAGGAAAAATAGCTCTTCCAATTAACTAAGCTGTACTGGGACCAGCCAAAAATATCTGACAGGCTCCAGATACTGTCATTCCCATCTTCCAAACAGACAGATAAGAGAGAGTTTGTGCCCTCCGTGGGAACAGAATATCTTTATTCTTACCCACAACTGTGAATGAAAGGAATATGTGGCAGCAGCCTGCAAATGACTGTAGCTGAAAAGAACCAGAACTACTACTACTGTAAAGTCACAGGAGAGATTCATTGCCAAGCTGGAGAGTTAAAGCTTCCAACGCAATTTCCTTAATGAGAGTAATTTATTGACAAACTGCCCCAGAAATATAAAGAAGACATCAAGGCCTTAATTGCAGACAGGAACTTTGTTACAGGAGCATCTCACGAGGGAGCCTGAGCCAAGGCACTGCCAGTGCCTGGGAGTTTGCTGCCAGTTCTGGGATGCCAGGGAGGATTAAGCTGCCTGGAATGATATTCTCCAGCTTGCTCAGTGAGGGCAGCTGGTGCCCTTCACAGCTGCAGCTTCCCATTGCCTCCTTTCAGTCCTGAGTGGGTAAAAGCCTGTGGAAGTACAGAGGGACCTGAGCCAGTTTGGGAGCAGAAGGAACCGGGGCCTGTGGGGCATCCAGGGCAGAGGTGCAGGCACTGAAGAGAAGAGCTTTGGCTTCCTGTTGGCACTGGAGATCCACAATCCTCTGGATGGGATCCTTGAGAGGTGCAGAGGGAACACACCTTGGAGTCTGCAGAGCTGTGGGATGGTCTCACCTCTGAACCAGAGAGAGGAGCAAAGGGTGTTTCTGGCCATGGGGGTCCCTCCAGGGGGCTGGGGTGTCATTTCCAGCACTGTCTCTGGCTCTGAGAGCCCTTGGCTTGGGTGCAGATCCTGCTGGAAAAGCAGGATACAGCAGCAAAATGTACCAAAACACAGGGAAAGGGCAGAAGTGTAGTATCTTCCACTGGTTTTACTTCACCTGCTTGTACCAAGCACACTCAAACAACCAAGTACAGAAGAGAGACCTTGTTTTAAAGAGAAACTCTGGAATTATGCCCAGGAGAACCTGGACCTTTGCTTGGGAATTGACTTAAAATTAATCTGAGAATGGATGCTGGGTGGTCTGAACCACTGACTCTTAACTCATCTATCTGTTAAAAGCCTTAACAAGCCAGACTCTCTAAAAATGCTAATCCCAAATAGTTTGGGTTGGAAGGGACTTAAAACTCCCAACCCCCACTATGGGCAGGGATGTTGTGGATCCCAAACTCAGACTCATCCTTAAGGATGCAGGGACAGGATGTGGTGGTGTGCTGGGTCTTTGCTTCATGCAGGGCAGGGTTTGCTGTGGAAGGTTCCTGAGATGTTCCAGTCCCAGCAGGTGACTGGAGCTGAGGATCTCACAGTCTGCTGCCTGTTTTTAGTAGAGGGAGATTTTTGTGCAACAACTGTTGCCTTTTCTGGCAACAACGTGGAGTCTCCAGAAGAACTACCAAGACCTTGTGAAATGCCAGTTTTGCATAAGGAATAGGAATAGCTCAGTAGTAAAACTTGGGGTTTGATGGAAATGGAATTTAAAGTGCTGGTTGGAGTTGGGAGAAGGAAAAAAAAATATTCCCCACCTTGGATTAAACACAGCTCTAAATTTCAGGACTCTGGGTTTGCTTGGGTGTTAATTATTGCCATCTGTGATTAGTTTATGTGATAGCACAGATGGGCAGGTAAGGCAGTGGATTAGGGGGAAAATGGGGCCTCTGTGTCAAAGATGATCTTTTTGTGCAGAGTGAGCAACCTACAGCAGAGCAGAGCTGGGAAGCAGCTGCTGGAGCTGCACTGAGCAAACACAGACATTTTCAGCTCCCAACAGAGAAGTGCCAGTAAGAAACACACTGACAGCCTGGCCAAGATGTGATAAAAGGCTGTTTCCACTCTGACTTTGCAGCAAAAGCCTTCCCAGAGCCCTGACTGGTGGGAAGCTTCCTGGTTACAGGTGCGTGGGGAGCTGGTTTAGTGATGCCAGGACTGACTCTGTGGTTTGGGGCAGAAGGTACAGACTCCTGTGAGCCAAAGGATCATCACCACCGTCCCCTTGGCCCTGCCAGGGGGTTGGGTGTGCTCAGCACTCTCTGCTCTTTGCAGCCAGGCAGGGTGTTCACAGCAGCTGCATCCACAGAGCTGGTGGTGGCAGGACAAACACAGTCACCCAAATGGGAGGTGTGCAGCTTTTGAGAAACTCTTGCTAGAAATTAACCCTCCCTTTGCACAAATTTTGCTGCCATTTGACAAGATTTCAGTGTCCTTGTTAAAATTTAAAACGCTTTGAGAGAAGACCAACCTGCTTTTTCCAGCAGTGAAGCCTTATTTTTCAGAGAAAGGTGGTTTGCTGAGATAAAAACAGGAAATTCTGACGCATCCTGGAGATAAAAATATCCCATTCCCCGAGATAAAAGTAATAATTTTATTGGGGTTTTGTAAAGAAGTAACATTTCAAGGCCGAAGAGAGAAAAACAGAAGTACTGGAAATGTATCTTTTTTTCTCTTTCTGCACAAAGATATTTGTCACCCCCTCTGAGCTCAGGTGTGCCCTGCCAGGGGAGCCCCTCCTGCCCAGGGAGCATGGAGAGCATCCTGCTGGGGTGGGCAGGGATGGAGGAACCCCCTCAGAGGTCAGGCTGCTGCTTATCCTCCCATGGGCAGGGCAGAACACTGTAAATGTCTGTTTTTCTCTCAATTCACCTGGTTTTGTCTGGAGACAACACGGTGGGTGAGGGGGGAGAAGAACAGACTCAGGAGGTGAATCCCAGCAGGGAAATGCTGCAGGACTCGGTCACAGAATCCCAGAACGTGCTGAGTTGGAAGGGCCTCACGAGGATCATCGAGTCCAACTCCTAACCCTGCCCAGGGTACCCCCAGAGGTCACACCATGTGCCTGGCAGAGTTGGCCAAACACTTCTTGAACCCTGCCAGGCTTGGGGCCGTGCCCACTGCCCTGGGGAGCCTGTTGGGCATCCTTGTGGTGCTGCCTCCTGTTTCTCCTGCAGGGCTTTGCCAAAGTTCTGTTTATCCCCCTTGTCCCATTTATTCCCCTTCTCCCATTTATTCCCCTTCTCCCATGTATCCAACTACCTTCTCCTGTTGATTCTCCTTCTCCCTTTTATCCTCCACTTCTCCCTTTAAACCTCCTTCTCCCGTTTATTCCCCTTCTCCCGTTTATTCCCCTTCTCCCGTTTATCCCCCATCTCCCTTTCATCCTCCTCCTCCCGTTTATCCCCCTCCTCTCGTTATCCTCTTCCCCTCGTGCCCCTCTCGCCCCTCCCACACCAGGGCAGGTGTGTTTGCTGCCATTCCAGCCCGGCCTCTCCAATCTGAGGCAGCAGCACCCCCTGCCACCCTCTGTGTCCCCGCAGGGTCGCAAGCCGGGCTACTTCTCCTTCCTGGACCCCTTCTCTCCGGGCGTGTGGCTCTTCATGCTGCTCGCCTACCTGGCCGTCAGCTGCGTGCTCTTCCTCGTGGCTCGGTAATGTCGCGGTGCCCTCTAGCGTCACTGTGCCACCTGGAGGGGTGCCCGGGGACACGGGGACAGCCACTGCCCCCCGGGCACTGCTGTGCACCGGGCAGGATGGGCAGAGCCCCTGCCAGCTGGGGGCTGAGTGCTGTCACCGAGTCCCCACACTCTGGTGGGTGTGGAAGCCTGGCATGGGCACTGGTGTGCCTGGCAGGAGTGCCATACCCTGGATGGTGTGTGCTTGGTGCCCAAATCTGCGTGGGAAGGGTGGGAGAGGTTTGGGAGTAGTGTTGGTTCTCCACAGACACTCCCCGTGGGTGCTTTAAGGGTGGGAGAGGTTTGGGAGTGGTGTTGGTGCTCCACAGACACTCCCCGTGGGTGCTCTAAGGGTGTGAGAGGTTTGAGAGTGGTGTTGGTTCTCCACAAACACTCCCCATGGGTGCTTTAAGGGTGTGAGAGGTTTGGGAGTGGTGTTGGTTCTCCACAGACACTCCCCGTGGGTGCTTTAAGGGTGGGAGAGGTTTGGGAGTGGTGTTGGTGCTCCACAGACACTCCCCGTGGGTGCTTTAAGGGTGGGGGTGGTTTGAGAGTGGTGTTGGTGCTCCACAGACACTCCCCGTGGGTGCTTTAAGGGTGGGGGTGGTTTGAGAGTGGTGTTGGTGCTCCACAGACGCTCCCCGTGGGTGCTTTTTGCCCCTTGTCCTGGGCAGGGAGGGTGGAGGTTGGCAGGAACCGCTCAGAGACGTGAACACAAATTCCAGGGGTGATGGTTGGTGCCCCTGGCCCTGAGCAACCCAATGAGTGTGGAGGAAAACAAAGTTCATTCATCTCTTTCAACAGCCCCTTGGCTGACATGCAGAGCCTCCCTTGGCAGCTCTCAGTGCCAGTCCCTCATGACTAATTTAAATCACTGTTAAAATACATCTCTGAGTTCTTTCCTGCAGTGCCCCCCATGGAGGCCCAAGGTCTGTGCCCCACTGCTGTTCCCCTGACCCCCCAACAAGCTGCTCGTTGTTGGTGCCATGGAGGGGCTTTCACAGGCAGAGCTGAGCTGTGTCCTGGCAGTGTGTCCCAAAGATGTGCTCAGGGCTTATGGCCCTTTTGGGATGCTCTTAATACCCAATTCTCATTCCACAAATTGGAACTGTGCTGTCACCTGGTCCCTCAGCATGGCTAAAGTTGTCATCCTGACAAGGCTTTAATGGGTTCTTCGAATGCTTTTACAGCCTCAGAAATGCAGGTCTGAAGAAACCACTGAATAATGCAGCCTGATGCTCTCTGCAGACCAAGAGCTGGTGCCTCTTTAGCCCCTTCTTCATGTTTTAAACATGATCCTCCAAAAAGGTGCCTTTATCCAGCCTCCCACTGGAGCTGAAGGCTTGGCTGCTGCTCTGCCATGCTCAGCTGGAAGGAGCTTTTGACCCTGTGAATGGCAGAGGCTCTCCCAGAGCAGTGGGGTTTGCTGCCAGTGCTTGATCCACCATGGAAAGCCTGCAGGAAATAACCTCCTCCTCCTGCCTGGCATCTCAGTGAGGCAGGAGATGCAGGAGCAAAAATAAACCCCTCATCTTGGTTTAATGCTGTGTGAGCTGGCAGAGCCCTGCAGCTCTTTTGGCAGGAGCCCCAAAATGACCCTCCTGGGCCTCAGCTTTGTTAACCATGGTAATATAATGAACTGCAGCATAGAAATTAGAAGACTTTCTTAGTAACCAGGGAAATGAGGGTTGGAAACAGCAGGAAAAAAAAAAAAAGAACAAAAAGAGAGAGAGCGAGGCTGCAGTGACTTCAGTGACAGGCTGGAGCTATTGCACATTCCCACCTCTGTCCTGTCCCTGAAACACCAGCTCTTGGCTTCCAACTAGACCTTGGCAGGGCAATCAGACCTTCTCAGGGCAACCATCTGCACCACTGCAGTTGTTTTTCTGGATGGTATAATGCAGTCAGGTCTCACACACTTCACTTTTGAACTTCCCAGCAGTGCTCGTGCTCCAGCAGGGAGCTCAGCCAAAGATGTTTGAGTTCAGTTTCCCATCAAGTCCCTGCACATGTGGAATCGTTGCTGCAGTGTGAGTTTGCTCACAGGGCTGCAGAGTTGCCTCCCCACAGTCTCCCCACAGCCCAATTTTCAGCAGAGCCTCTGCTGCAGTTTTTGCAAATGTCTACAAGAAAGCCTCTGCCTTCTGAGTCTTAGAGCAAACATTTCACACAGCTCTGAGCCCTGGGCATCAACTTGACAGCAAAGTTCTTCCTCCTCAGAAAGTTCTGCCTCCAGGAGAGTTAGAGCTTCACAGCTTCTCTTCTTTTTTTTTGTTCTTTGCTTCTTCTTTCCCAAGTGTCCCATTTCCCAGTGAGTTCCCTGAGTTCTGTGTCCTGTCCTTGCAGGCTGACGCCGTACGAGTGGTACAGCCCCCACCCCTGCTCCCAGGGCCGCTGCAACCTGCTGGTGAACCAGTACTCGCTGGGCAACAGCCTGTGGTTCCCGGTGGGGGGGTTCATGCAGCAGGGCTCCACCATCGCCCCCCAGGCGCTGTCCACGCGCTGCGTCAGCGGGGTCTGGTAAGGAGGGAGCCCCCTCTGCAGAGGGCGCTGGGCAGAAGGGGGTGGAGGAGGAGTTTCTGCATGGAAGGGGATGATAAACACTGGGAAGGGCTCCCCAGGAAGGTGGTGGAGTCCCTGTCCCTGCTGGAGGTGCTCAAGGAATGACTGGATGTGGCACTCAGTGCTCTGGGCTGGTTGGTCCAGGGTTGGACTTGATGGTCTTCGAGGTCTTTTCCAACGTGTATGATCCTGTGGTTCTGAGAGGTGGAGGGTGGGGATGGAGAGCAGGTTCAGTCCTCAGGCAAACCTCCTGTCATCACCTCCTCTTCCCCTCTCCCTAGGTGGGCATTCACCTTGATCATCATCTCCTCCTACACGGCCAACCTGGCCGCCTTCCTCACCGTGCAGCGCATGGACGTGCCCATCGAGTCCGTGGATGACCTGGCTGACCAGACCACCATCGAGTACGGCACCATCCACGGCGGCTCCAGCATGACCTTCTTCCAAGTAAACCCCATTCTTTGGCCAGCTGGGGTAGTGCAGAGGGCACCCTGTAATCAGGTTTGGGTGTCACTCCAGCCTGTCTGTCCTATTGTATTCCAGTTTCTGGCATGGAAAGGATTTCTGGAGAGATCCCTCCCTGCTTGGTTGCACAGGGCTGGGCTAGACCCACAGTGGGTGAAGGTGGGATGGATGGTGGGAGAGGCATGGGGAAGGACAGGGAAGGAAATTTGACAAGGAACTCAGGTTTTCCTGTGTCTCCCTGTGGTTTTGATGTGATCTTACCTTTTACCTGAGAGCTTTTCAGCAAAGAAACTTTAGCCAAGCCCAGACAGGCTCACGGATGTCCCAGTACTGGAATCTCTGCGTGGTCAGTGGCACTGAAAATAAATAAATGAAGTTATGCAAACTTATGTGGGCCATTTAGCCCAATTTAATTTTATCCTCCCTGCTGTATTCAGAAGGGAAATAAATGAGTGAATCTTTTCTGCAGTGCTCGGAATGCTCAAAGAACTGCTTGAGGATAATTTATTTATTACTTTTTGAATTTGTGAAAGGCAAGAAAGCTTTTCTCACTTTTCTCCCCACCCCGAGTCTGAAGTGGATTTGGAAGCCTGAGAAATCTCTGGGGTTGGACCTGAGCTTTTCAGCCCAACTTTATGCTCTTCAGGGGTTTGGCAAGAAGCTACTTTGAAGGCAAACATTGCATCTGAAATGAGCTGAGCAGAGCCCAGGTGACCTGAGGTGGTTGTGCATGAGGCACTCGCTTAAGGGAGGCTTTCAGGCTTAAACCCCTGCCTGGCTCTGCACTGCCTGGTGGGGGCTGGAGGCCCTGGGATCAGAGAGGAAATTAGGAAGGGATGTTTTTGGGCCATTTGCAATGCTTTAGGCTGTGTTTGGATCCCTTTTCCCCTGGTGTGAGGATGGTGGGTGAAAGCAGTGATGGATTACACAGACTGCCTTCACCACCCCTCCCTTCCTGGGTGCATGAAGTGTGTCCACTGCTGGAGCCCCTTGACTTGTAACCTGTCCTGGCAGCATTTCCCTGACTAAAGCACACAGGGGCAAGGTTTGAAAGTGCCATGAATTGTGCACAAACACACCCCCTGCTCGTCTGTCTCTTGCCCAGAGGGCAAAGCTGGACAGATGAGGACAGGAACTAGGTCAGCAGCAGATTCCCTAAAGCTCTTCAGCATTGCTTACCAGTCCCAGAAAATGAGCCCTTGACAGTGTGAAATTCCTAATGTGGACCAGAGCATGTTTATATTCAGTCTTTGTGCAAGCAGGTTTCACTCTGCTCAGTGCAGGCAAGAGGGATTAACCATAGTCAGCTTTCTCTTCATCAAACCACCAGCAAAGTCTGAGGGGCTGGTTGAGTCTTAGTTTATTGTAATCCGTGGAAGGACTCCAGTTCTCTTCAGCAGAATCTGGACTTGGGGGACAACAAACTTCAGAGAGCTTTGGCAATGCTCTCAGCCTTCAGTGGCCTCTGTGGGGTGCTGGTGTCTGGCTCTGACACTGGAGAACTGTTAGGACAAGGTTCCAGTGACAGTCGACAGGGTGTGAGCTCTGCAAGGAGCATTCAGAGGTTTAAATCAGTCTCTTTGTCCTGGCTTTTTTGGTCTGTTACAGAAACTATGAATTTTTCTAAAATTGAATTCATGCAAAGAGCTTTGCCGGACCCTACTGGAATTAGGTATGCACTTCATGCCAGCAAAGTCTCAAATCCACCAAGATAATTGGGCCTCCAAACCTCATTGATGTAAATGGTGAGGCATCTAAACCCTTCCTGAGTTGGGCACCAGATCTGCTTTGTCTCCTCTCCCCGTCATGGCCTTTTCGTGGTGGGTGTTGAATTTGAGGTTTAGCTTGGGGTGAGACTCCCTCCCTTCAGCTGTGCCTGGTCCTTCCCCTGCAGAACTCTCGCTACCAGACCTACCAGAGGATGTGGAACTACATGTACTCCAAGCAGCCGAGCGTGTTCGTGAAGAGCACGGAGGAGGGCATCGCGCGCGTGCTCAACTCCAACTACGCCTTCCTGCTGGAGTCCACCATGAACGAGTATTACCGTCAGCGCAATTGCAACCTCACGCAGGTCGGGGGCCTCCTGGACACCAAGGGCTACGGGATTGGCATGCCCGTCGGTAGGCAGTGACAACGACCCCAGTCCTTCGCGGCTGCCGCCACACGAGCGCGGCGCTCGCCACGCTGAGCCGGCTCTGCCGCCGCCTCGCGGCTCACGGCTCTGCCCGGGGGGCTGCTTTGTGTCCTGGGGGGAAACCGAGGGGGTTCAATTGCCCAGGGTGCACCCTCAGCCCCTGCTGTGGTCAGAGCCGTGTGACACGTGACTGCGGCTCTTGAAATGATTCATGTGAAAGATTTCTCAAAATTGCTGCTTATTTTCTGCGTAAATGCTCTTTGCTGACTGTCTCCTTCTTGAACCAGCGTTTGGGCATCGTTTTGTGCTCCTTGTTCTAATCCAAGAAGTGCTGTGATAATGCTGTTGCAACTCTTGTAGTTTTTAGCACAAGTTTCTTAACAGCTGGTGGTTCTTAAAACTCCAGGACAGAGAATTGGGCAATTCAGTGACTATCTGAGGTAATAATCAGGTTTAACAAATGCAGGGGGTTTGTGTTTCAAATGTGAGAGCTGGCAAGGGAACATCATCTCTCAGGGCAGCCTGGAAAAAGGATGTAGTACTTGTTATTCCAAGCGATCCCCTGCTCTGTCCTCCAGTCCTGACCTTTAAGCACTGGCACTTAGCAACACAAAGTTAAGGTGCATTACATAAGGCCCATCACACAAACAGTCACTCTAGTTTAGGTAACATGGGTAAGCTTGTAAAGTCACAGTAACCTAATTGTGAGTACAAACCCACACTCTCAGGGCTAAATCTGTTCTGACATTGTCTTGTTAAACAGTGAAACTGTAGCAGGCAGATAAGAAGAGCAGAAAGCTGCTCTCTGGGACAATAGTGCAGAGAACTGGAGTCTTTCCCACGGCCCTTCCTTGGGATCTCTGGGAGCAGCAGACTCCAGGACTGCAGTAGAACTCAGTCCCAGGCACAGAAGGGAGCTGCTCTACCATGAACATTTAGGCTTGTGTGTAGGTTGAACTTGCTGCTGTTACAGTGTACCAGGACCTGGACTTTGATGGTCCTCGAGGTCCCTTCCAACTCAGGATATTCTATTCCGTGACCAGTTGGAGGGAAGGAGTGTAGGAGCAAGGTCAGAGTTGCAGTGGAATGACAAGAGAGGGACCCCAGTGGTCAGTGCCATATTGAACTGCCCATTCAGGCCCTGCAGCCAAAGCTCCCCTTGTAATGGACCTCCCCAGGTGGCCTGGGTGAGCCTTGGTGGGCAGACAGAATCACCTCCTCCAAGGGGCATTAAGCAGGTGACAGTCCCAGCAGGGAGGCTGCAGGTTCTCAGGGCCCACACACAGACTGGTGCCCCTCCAGACCATTCCGATGGGCTGGTGTAGCTGGGCACACTGGGGGGTGAGAGGGGAGGATGAGTGGGGAGGAAGGCTGGCCCGGGGGCTGCCCTACCACATCCCTCTGGGTGTTGCAGGCTCTGTGTTCCGCGATGAGTTCGACCTGGCCATCCTCCAGCTGCAGGAGAACAACCGCCTGGAGATCCTCAAGCGCAAGTGGTGGGAAGGAGGGAAGTGCCCCAAAGAGGAGGACCACAGAGCCAAAGGTGAGCCACACCCCTGGCCAGCGGTGCAGGGACGAACCTCCATCTGCACACGAGTGTTTCTGCCTGAGAGATCCTTTTTCCCCTTCTTCTGACCCGAGCTTCCTTCCTGCACAGCTCAAGGAGAAAGCCAAACAGCTCTGCTGTGCCTCACGCTGTGTGTTTTTGCCTGGGGCAGAGATAGCAGGAACAACCAAATGACAAATATTGGAGGCATATGGAGGGTAAATTAGCTCCTAATGAATGCCTGGGAAAATGGATGGCTAAAGGGATCAGACCAAAATCCTGGGTTCCTTGAAGGGAGATGGATCTTCACCACAGTCCTGCTGGTTAATGGCTCCAAGAGAAAGCGACTTTTAAACAGCCAGGGGAAGGGACACAAGGACTTTATTAGTACATCTGTAAACTGAGGAGCAAATTCTTTTGGGTAATGCTATGCAAATTGCCATAAAAGCTACCACATTAGGCTGATGTCCCAGCATGAGAGCAGTTGCCAGCTTAACACAGTTGCTGCATTTTTTAGTTCTGGCAGTTACCCTTTTCTCAGCAAGTGTTTTCTGGGCAGCCAGCAGGTCCCCCAGTTAAAAGGACAGTCCTCTGACCTTTCTGAGGGCAGAGATGGAAAGCCAAAGTGGGGCTGTGGTGGCTATTTTGGTTTCACTGACCTTGTAGCTGCTGTAGGTGTGTCTGTGTTCATGGCTGGGACCCCGTGGGACTGTGAGTTGCTGCTTGTTTTGGGGCAGTGCTGCATCACAAGCAACCCCAGCTATTAATCTCGAGGCTGAAGGGGTTAGCCCAGTGTAAGACATCAGGTTATTGCTATTAAAGAAGTTACTTTGAAGGCAAGCAGGCACATGGGAGACTTTTCCTCCATGGACTGTGCAAAAAGGAGTGGAATCTGGTCTGTGGGCTGTTTTGAGATGGCTTTGGAAGGGGCAGCTGGAAAGCTGGGCTGTTTCTGGCACTACCTGGTGTGTTCTGGGACCCTGGATAAGTTTTTCTCCCGGTTTGCTCCCTCTGTGATGGCTCATTTGCTCAGTCTGTGAAATGAGGAAGGCTGTAGCCTGCTGGCGTGTGAGTATGGAGGAAGGAGATACCTGTGAGTTTGGGAATGGGGCCTGAGGCAGGAGTCAGACAGAATGACAGCAGCACATAGAGAGAGGTACTGGCCCTAAACTCAAATTTGAGGGCTGCTGGAGGAGAGGACAGCCTTTATCTTGGGTCTGAATTGTGATTATGGGCTGTGTTTTCTGCCTTGCAATTGCTGTGGAAGCATCTCTGCAAAGGGCTGATTTACAGAGTCACTGAACTGCTCCAGAGGTGGTGCCAAAAATGGAGGAGGAGCAGAGAGAAACGTGACCTCCTAAGTTTTAGAACAAAGCAGGTCAGCAATTTACAAGGATTTTGGTGAGATTTTATGTTGAAAAGCTACGCCGAGATTAAGTCAATAAATCATTGATTCTTCACTTTGATTTAATGCTACAGAAGGAAGAGGAAGATTTTTATAGATGTTTTAGTTGAGTAATGGCCTCAGTCAACCCAGTGCAAAGCAGCACATGCTTTTTAGTAATCAATCCAATCAGGGGCCCAAACCCAACAAGCACAGGAGAGAAAAGAGCCAAATCCTGGACAGCAAATGCTGAGGGCAGCACTGCCCTCCAGCTCATCTCACACTCCAGCTCTGCAGGGCTGCAGTCTGGGGACCAAGGTTTGTGCTGGCAAGTGAGAGGTGCAGCCTCAACACATGGGAAGCTCAGGCTGGGTTCTTGAGGGATGGGGTTTCCCTCCAGCTGCTGAACTCTCTGGGTTGCAGCTGTGTGGTTGTGGTAGTTGTGAACAAGTTGTCCAAGGAAGGAGAGATGAGTCACTGCATGGAATGGGCTGTTTCCTCCTAGAGAGCACCCAACCCATAACCAGGTACCCCTGGGTGGCAGGGACCCCATTCTGTCACCCTAAAGTGTGGAACAGTGGTGGGTCCTGGTCTTGTTTGGAACCTCTCCTTGCTGCTGCAATACAAGCAGCTGCAATCAACTCCCCCCAGCACTTTAATGCAATCAAAGGAGCTTTTCTTGGTGCCAGCTTCCTTTAAAGCCCTTTCCTGTCTTCTTCATCTCTGCTTCTAAATCAACCTTGCTCATCTTCCTTTGGGAAGTTCAAAGCAAGTGGAGCTGGGTGAATAATTTGCAGGGATTAATGTGCCCGATTGATCTCACATTTTTCCCTCTTGTTTTCAGTTTGTCCACAAATTGCTTTGTGCTTCCCTTCAATGTACTTGCTGTTTATCTGCAAAATCATCATTTCTGAGAAGGGATCTTCGATCCTGCAGTTATTGCAAGTCATTCACTTTGCTATCTGAGTCATGAGGGGAGCTATTAATAGGACAGTGCTGGCTCTGTGGTTTTGGTCCCTGGCTGGAGATCTGCAATGCCAACAAAACAGCAAAACTTGGGATTTCTGGACAGTGATACTTGTGATTTGTGTCATGTCTGCCTCTCCACATTGTCCCTTCTGCTTTGTTTTAGGCCTGGGAATGGAGAATATTGGGGGAATCTTCGTGGTGCTCATCTGTGGCTTAATCGTAGCAATTTTTATGGCAATGCTGGAATTTTTGTGGAGCCTCCGACACTCTGAACAGTCAGAGGTAGGGCCTGAAAATGTCCTGAGGGGATGGGTGTGTTTGTTGCTGTCTATGGGATGCTCAGTGGATGCTCTGAAGGAAGTCATGCCCCCAGGCTGGGGTGAATTACCAGCCTCGATACCTCAAACACATGAGCAGGTTTGGTCCTTTGGGCAGGGTCCAAAATCCATGAGCTTCTCATGCACTCCTGCCAAGAGAGAGGCTGTAGGGAGGCTCCAAGGGCTTCTGAAGGGTTCAAGGATGTGTGTAACATCCAGGTGCCTTTCCTGGAGATGCAATCTGCTCAGGGTTTCTACTTGCAATGGGTTGGGTCTCGTGTTGTTGTGCGATCCAGAACATGGGAGGGGCTCTGATGAGAGGCCAAAGCTGTTGAGTTAAATCAAGTCCAGGGACTGATTTGAAAGCCAATGGCACTAAGTCTGTAACAGTTTGGCATCAGAAACCTGTTATAGAGTCAGAGATTGGGTTGGGTTGGAAGGGACCTTAAAGATCATCCAGTTCCATCCCCTGCCATGGGCAGGGACACCCTCCACTAGACGAGATTGCTGAGGGTCCCATCCAACCCGGCCTTGAAGACTTCCAGGGATGGGGCAGCCAGGATTCCATGGGCACTCTGTGCCTCCGTCACTGCTGAGCCCAGAGCAGGCACAGCCCTGTGGGTCTCGCAGCTTACTCAGGTGAGCAGCAGGTCTGGTGTGTCCCTTCCAGGTGTCGGTGTGCCAAGAGATGGTGACGGAGCTGCGCAACATCATCCTGTGCCAGGACAGTTTCCACCCCCGGCGGCGGCGCGGGGGGATGGTGCGGACGCGCCCCGTGATCCCCGAGGAGCGCCGAGCCCGCAGCACAACCACGCTCAGCAACGGCAAGCTGTGCAGCGGGGGCGAGCCAGACCCCCTGGCACAAAGACTGGCACAGGAGGCCGCCCTGGTCGCCCGAGGGTGCACCCACATCCGCGTGTGCCCCGAGTGCCGGCGCTTCCAGGGGCTCCGGGCACGGCCGCCGGCGGGATCGCCCGCGCGCAGCGAGGAGAGCCTGCAGTGGGACAAGAACACCAACAGCAGCGAGCCCGAGTAGCGCTGGCACTGCGGGCACGGGGGGGCAGAGGGTCCTGTTCCATTTTACAGAACACGGCCTTGTCCAGTGTCAGCTCGGTTTTAAATGGACAGCAGGTCCCCAGCTGCTCCAGCCAGGCAGACCTTTGGGCTGGGCGCCCACCTGGCCACCTGGGCACCCTTGGCTTCGGTGTCCGAGGGGGCACGAGGCTCGCTGGAGCCTGGTGGGGCAGCAGGGAGGTCCTCAGTGGGCTCCAGTGGCTGTGTCCGGGCCACTGAGGGAGCAGGAGGGATGTGGTGGGAACTGGTGTAGCAGGGATTGCCCACCCAGGGGCCAGGGCGTTCTTGGGACTTCTCCAGCCCGAGCCAGCAGGAAGGAAGGACACTGGCGCTGTCTCTCCATCAATCAGACTTTCCAGGGGGTGTTCTCAAAGGGTGGGGGGAGGGACTTTTTATTTGCCATGGATAAGGGATGGGAAAGGAGGAGTCACTGTTTCGTTTTGGTTTCATTTGGGTCTCCAAGGCACCAGGTTTCAGATGCTGAGCTCTTCTTCCTTTTCAGAGTGGGGCAGATGGACTGAGAGAGGAAGGGCAGGATGGGATGGGACACACTCCCTGGGAGAAGCAGCATTTGCTGAAAGTCCATCTGAGGAGTTGTTAAAATTACATATATATGTGAATATATCTATACATAGATATAAAAATATTAAAATGCCAAAAAACCACAACCAACAAACACAGTGAACTCAAAGAGGCCTTGAAACGCCTGGAATTTCAGGGGTTCTGTGTCTTTTGTTCCGTTTTGGGGTTATCTTTTGCTTTTTCTTTCCATTCTGTTTTTGGAATGAGGGTGGGGGAGCCTTTGCAGGAAGGAGAGGTGGGAGCAGGCGAGAGGGGAGCCCTGGGGGGGGCTGCCCTTTCCCCCCAGCGGAGGGAGGTGGTGTTGGTACCCCCAAAATGGGCACAGCCTGTGCCCTGCACACTCCTGAAGTGACTCTGAGCTCTGTCCCAGCTCAGGAGCTCCCACGAGCCACAGAGCCCCCTGAGCTCCGAGGGGGGCTGACAGCCCATGGCCAGCAGCCACAGCACTGGAGAGAACCACTCACCCAGGATCTCATGTAAGGAAAATATTTACTTCCCTAAAACAGCAGCAGCAGCAGCTCACCCTCTGCTTGGTACAGACGTGGGGGGTTACACTGATGAATTTAATTTTCTGATTGAAAAACAAATTCTATGCAATTTCTGATTGTAAAAGGAAAGAGATGACAATGGAGAGGGGCAGGGGAGATAAAGCCTTGAGTGAAGGTACATCCTGTTCTTGAATTGTTTTCTTTTCTTTTTGTCTTGAATGTACTGAAATAAAAGATGTCCTTGTATAATTATGCTTTTTTTTTCTTTTTCCTTCCCTGTCCACAGTCACAAAAGTTGAGACAGTTTGAGGCCCACCTGCTGAGGGAGAACCCCAACAACTGAAAGGACAGAGGTGCTTTGGCTGTTGCAGGTCTCTGCTGCCTGAGTGTGTCCACATCCTGTCACCTGTAGCTGAGTGGAAAAAGCAGAAAGAAAGCAAAGGTCAATGAAAGAAAGCCCAAAGGTGGGGGGATAAGGGGGAGAAACCCCATAACTACCAGCAGTGAGGCTGCCCAGGGTGGGCAGGTTTCCATGGAATGTGGGCTGTGGCAGTTCCATCCTCCCCTGGTTGGGGGCTGAGGGTCAGGTACAGCTGGGCAAATCCAGGAGCCTCTTTCCAGGTGATCCTGAGGAGGATGTGCAGGGAATGGGCTGTGCTGATGGGCACATTGGGACTCTTCTGTTCTTCCAGCAGGTTGTGAAGATAAATGCTTGCCAAGCAGTAACATTAAAACGTGCAACAAGGAGAGGATTTAGAGCTTGTTATGCAGGATGTCATATGAGATGGTCAGAGAGGTCCTTTCTGGCCTTCATAGCTCTAAACCCACAGGATGTTCCTCTCTCCCTGACTAAACAGAACAGTGGGACAAGGTAAGACCTCACCAGAGCCCAGGAGTCCTGGTCCATGGGGTGGGAGAGGCAGATCCTCAGCTGAGGTGAGTTCAGTGAAACTCCATCCCTGCACTCTGCAAGGAGCCAGACTTGGCCCTTCAGAGCCCTGACAGCAGCCCCAGAGACATCTCAGGGTGCCTGTGTTGGGTTTAAAGGCCGACATGTTTTCACAAGCAGTGGAATATATTCATCAAAGAGAAGCTGCTGTTTAAAATTTATTTACAGATTAGCAGAAGAAAAGGCTCCATGAATCATTTATCAGACCTGATGCTTTTTTCACCGTTTCTATGCAGTGCATCAAGAGAAGTCTTGACAGAGCCAGACATTATTCTGCATCTCTAAAGATCCTGCAGTCATCTGCTCAGACAGAGGATGTCAAGGAAAAAAATGATAGGAAACCACCTGGTTTCTCAGTGTCTTTGCTTTTTATCTCTCCTCTTAGCTTGCTCCACCCACATGATATTTTAGATCTGGGTCTGTATTTTAAGGAGATTTGTTACATGTCCCTTTTGCCCTCTTCTCTCTTTTTTATTTTTTTCTTTCAATGTTCAGAGGTTTTGCACTCAGAGCAGAAATGGACCTCAGAAGAGGAGGATAAAAGCTGCTGTAATTTAGATGCCTTTTGTAATGTGTCTGTGTCCTGTATTTTCTGCTCCTTGGTAAATGCAGGTTTGACAGTGGAGGGAGCAGACAGCATTATTCATGTGCCTGGGTTTGTGCTCATGTACATTTGTGTGCCCAGGTGGGTTTACCTCTCCCATGTTCCCTCTGTCCCCAGTATTTTTTTCCTCTCATCTTAGAAACCATTGTGGGGCTCTTTAGCTCAGCCAGTCCCAATGCTAATGCAGTTCAAGATCTGGAGCTGGTTTGCCATGCAAAAGGCACTTTCCCAGTATTGCTGTCTCCTGATAAACCTCGAGTAATTCTAGTAAGATATCTCTGCAAATTCCACCGGGAGGCAAAGATTAGATCAATTCAAATGTAATACTTTGCTTTATCTCCCCTGAGTGGTTTGTTTGAGGCTCCTGCAGCCCCCTCTGTTCGGGAGCCCAGCGGTGGGGCCTGGGCTCCATCTCCCCTGTGCTGACAGCCCCTTCCCCAGCCCTGGCTCAGCCCACAGCACTCTGGCAGGTTCCTCCCTACGAGGCCTGCAATGTCTCCCATGTGCTAAACCCCATGTTTGTGGTGTTGTTTCCAGGCAGTTCCACCTTCACCTAATGATACAAAGCTGTGTTCGGGGTGAAGGCACCCACGAGGCTTGGACTGGCCCAGGGGGCATTCACTGAGCTGAGTGGCACAGAAAATAGGAAGGGGTTGTTCTGTGAACACAAGAGCCTGCAGGACCTTGGGAAGAGAGATGGTGAGCCATAAATTATAAACTAGACACTCAGCTCTCCGTGGTCCTGAGGCAGGAATCTTTTTAACTGTTTCAGAGCCACAGAAATCCTCCCTGCTCCTGTCAAGTCTGTTCTCTCCTTGAACCCCAAGGCAATCTCCAGGTAAGTGACCAAAAAGGTGCAGGAAGAGGCAAAGGGAACAGCTCCTGCTTTGGTTTGTGTTTTTGGCAGAGATCCTGAGTTGCAGAAAGGGTTTGGAAGGGGTTTGAGATCCCCCCAGCACTGGGAGCTGCAGCTGTGGGCACAGAGCAACTGGGGTGCACACAGCAATGTGGTAACTGGTTTTGGTGGTTCTTGGGTGATGACTCTGAATGGCAAAGACATCCCTGGGGAAAAGGAAGGGACCTGAGGGTGAGGTCTGCTTGGAGGAGCATGGCTGGTGTCCTGTGTCTAATTGAGGAGCAGAGAAGCAGCAATGGACTGGTTTGGGGTGAAGCTGTCACGATTTGGCCATGAAAAGGCTGGTATGAGCAATCAGAGACCCCTCATCAGCTCGTTTAATTTACCTCTGAAATTAATTACCTGCAAGACAGGTGTTTCTCTCTTCTACTGCACTTGTGAATCCAGTGAAGGTGATGAAGTTCCTTGCAGTGACTTGAGGGAAGAATTAGCACTGCAGATCAGGAGAGGAGTGAGACATCTCAGGGCAAGGGAAACAGCCCCAGTGGGGGCAGAGCCAGGCAAGTGATCTGCAAAGGCAACTGCAGACTGCCCTCAGACATGGCAAAGAGTGAGTCTGGGCTGAGTGTTTAATAGTGGGGAGCTGCAGTTTGGACAGAGCAGAGGAACAGCTGAGTGTGCCCAAAGGCCTGTGAACAGAGAAAGCACCCAGATCCAGAAACCCCATTAGGGCCCGATGGCCACTGACTGATTGAAAATACAGAGCTGAACTCTTCTGGGCACAAAGTGCCACTGATGAATTCAGTATAAATAGGCCTCTCTGGAACTCAACACCACACTGGGAACATCATCCCTGTATCAGCTGGGTCAGACAATGGGCAGGTTTGTGCATCCTTCAGGGAGGGTTTTTTCCCCTCCAATGAGGAATCTGCTGTGCTCTCTTGAGTTATTGGTCTGGTTTGTGGCAGGACTGCAGCATTTCATCCCAGAAAGCATTCCAGGCTGCAGATGAGGATCTGCAGCTGTCTGGGGGGACTGTGGCAGTCCATCAGCAGCACAAAGGGCCACACAGCAGCAGCTCTCTGAGAGCTCTGCTGAGGCCAGATCACCAGGAAAATGAAGGAAGCTTAATTAACAAAGGCTTTCTCCTCTGCTGTGTTTAGGTCTGCAGTTATCAGTGTAGTTCTGGCAGTTCTCAAAGACTGAAATGACAGTAGTTGGCTGTAAAAGAGATAACTGTCAGATTAGCTGGGACATATCTCTGCTGAGGTTTTCTATATCATACCTATCTTGAAGCATCTCCATGTATCAAAGGCACTAGTTGGCCATTTGCCTCTCCAAAGTACCCTTTCCAATGTGATAAATAGGGCTCTGTTACAATGGAAAGACATAACATTTCTTGTTTCTTGACTCAGGCTGTTTTGGAACAGTGTTTTTTGCACTTTGATCAATATGTAGAGACATTTTTTCTGTTGTTTTCGGTGTCTCACGTATTGAGTGTAGGGTGCAGGGATAGCAAATGTCTGTTGGGGTGTCAGGGCAGGGAAAGGGCCATTCCTGGGAGATGGAGGGTGTTCTCATGGCCTGTCAGGACTGCTACATAGTCACATCCTCAACTCCTCTTAGTCAACTGGGAGTCTTAGTCTTCTTGGGAGCTGGCCCAAGGGGCTGCTCAGAATCCTGACTGGGGTGCAGTGTGGAGAAAGAGAGGACTTGTTACTTTGTTCAGGACAAAATGTCAGCTGAGTTAAAGGGGAATTTCACTGACACTGGTGAGGGAAAGGCAATCTAGACCAGCATGGATCAGACCCTTGTTTTTTTCAAACCTGTTGTCTTCCATGTTTCCCTGTCTCATAGAATCCCAGAATGGTTTAGGTTGGAAGGGACCTTAAAGGTCATCTCCTTCCACCCCCTGCCATGGTCAGGGACACCTTCCACCAGCCCAGGGTGCTCCAAGCCCTGTCCAACCTGCCCTTGGGCACTTCCAGGGATGGGGCAGCCATGGCTTCTCTGGGCACCTGTGCCAGGGCCTGCCCAGCCTCACAGGGAAGAATTCCTTCCTCCTGTCCCATCCCATGCTGTCCTGGGACACTGCTCTGGCTGGCCCAGACTTTGCCCAGGGTTATTTGTGTCTGTGTGGGCTGTTGTGTCCCAGCAGCAGAGCTGTCACACTACCCAGCCTGATTGTCAGACTTTGGGCTAAGCCTGTATCCCTTTCCTGCTTGGACTTTCTTGACACTGAGCTAAGGATGACGACCTGCCAGGCAGAGGAAGGATGGGGCAGGGTTGGAGACCACAACCACTCTCTGTTGCTGCACCAACAGCACTCGCTGGGACCTTTGGAACATCCTTTTGCCACCCTGGGCCTCCCTTCTGCTGTAAAATGGGGGTGATCTGAGCACTTCCCAACCTGCCCATATTTGCTAAACACCCTGTCAGACAACAGAGGTGGAGGAAATTCTTTGGATTCATGGGTAGGACTGGAGTGGGTCTGGCAAGGTTTAATCTGTTCATGTTTGCAAAGGACTCTGAGAGCAGGTGGGGATTTGCCAACTGTTTGCTAACATTAATGGTTAATTATTCTGGATGCTGGCAGGCCACAGGCACAGCCAGCATCGTTCTCAAGGAGACATCCAGCCCTGGAATGGAGTTGTTACACATGTAAGATGGGAACAGACAGCTTCTCCCTCTGGTTTGTCCTGTTCTCACAGCCAAAGTCCCATTCCAAAATCAGACAGCAGTGGCACTTTGTCTCATCACAACAACTAGTTAGGAATCCAGGGCATTTGGCAGAGGGAGACCCGGCCATTTCCACGTCTGGGCTCATTCCTGTCTGCTGGTGCCCTTCTTGTCTGACTGAACAGGATGGGAATTGTGGGCCAAGATGAGATGTGTCCGGAATGGGGCAGCAGGTGGGTGCCAGGCCGTGCTGAGCAGCAGGGCCAGAGCCAGAGCCAGCTGGAGAAGGGCACTGAGCAGAATCCATGCCCAGGTTTGCTGCTCTTGCTGCTCAGGCTGAGGCAGCTCCCTGGAGCACCTGCAGATACCACACTGAGGGCTCACAGGAGGGGGCAGGAGCTGGCACAGGTCACACGTGGATTTGGGGCATCTCCCAAGCACCACATCCTGAGTGCCCAGAGAATCCCCACGGTGATGGAGAGGGTGAGGCAGCAGCCAGAAGAGCGAGCCAGCCCCGGGGGTGGGAGATTTGATTTGCCAGACATGATTTGATGCCAGTGCCATTGCAGCGGTACCTGAGGAAGTGCCTTCATCTAATTGTAGCCATCCAGAAAATGAAATCAACTGGATAAAAGGCTCGAGGTCCATTTGGTCCCATGAACATGCCCAGCAATTGCCAAATTACAAAAATCCAATAGATCTTGAGATGACACCGGTACTGATTTATTTTTGGTTTCTACGTTCGAATGCACAGCCTCAATTTCTGAAGCTGAAACTGCATTGTGCCAATCTTTGGGCTACTGATAATATTTCAGAGTTATGGCTGTGGAGTAATGTTTGCTCTAAAAGGTAACTTCAAGGTGCATTAGTCTTGGATAATTGACAGACTGAAGAAATGATTTGGGAAGCGCTTGAGTGGAACCAAAGATCTTAGTGAATAGTTACCTTAAATTAATGGTGTGGGGAGAAACAGCTTGGAGTTGATCAGCTGGCAGTGGTGCTAAATGAAGTCAGGCTCTGAAGTTATTAGCCAAATATCTAAGACAGCTCTGCTAGGGATTTATACACCAGCTTGAGCCTTGAGGGGCCAAATCTGCAATGTCTGAGTCCACAGGACTTGCCCTGCTGGGATGGGAGTAGGGAGTGCTCAGTGCTCAGACTGGAATCTCCAGCACTCTGGAGCTCAGGTCAGTGCTCAGACTGGAATCTCCACTCAGGTCAGTGCTCAGACTGGAATCTCCAGCACTCTGGAGCTCAGGTCAGTGCTCAGACTGGAATCTCCACTCAGGTCAGTGCTCAGACTGGAATCTCCACTCAGGTCAGTGCTCAGACTGGAATCTCCAGCACTCTGGAGCTCAGGTCAGTGCTCAGACTGGAATCTCCAGCACTCTGGAGCTCAGGTCAGTGCTCAGACTGGAATCTCCAGCACTCTGGAGCTCAGGTCAGTGCTCAGACTGGAATCTCCAGCACTCTGGAGCTCAGGTCAGTGCTCAGACTGGAATCTCCAGCATGTTGGAGCTCAGGTCAGTGCTCAGACTGGAATCTCCAGCACTCTGGAGCTCAGGTCAGGCCAGTGTGGCTGGCAGGGCTCACACCTTTAACTCCCTTCTTATTTCCTACATGGAGTAAAAGGTCTTCTCTCAACACTCAGTAAATCTCCAATTTTATTTCTCATTATTAAATCATGGAATTGGCCATAAATGTTTAAATTAAGTGAAAGGAAGAGAGATTTGTGAGAAAATTGAAGTCTCTTTGAGGAATTGCAGAATAATCTCCAAGGATGAGGAAAGTTGCAGCTGCCAGACCCAAAAGCGAAAGGATCAAAAAGCAACAGAAAAGGAGTAGAAAATTGCATCTTTTAAACCCTCTCCCTCCCCCTAAAACCTCTGGTGCTTTAAATATAGGGAAAAGCATTCTGATAAGCAGCAGGGTCTCCCAGATGCTCCTTGCTCTGCTGCTGCCACTGTCTGTGGCTGAGCCAGGGCACTGGGTGACCTCTGTGTCCTGTCCCCACAGTGACACTCCTGCCCTGGGCACAGGGAGACCTTTGGAGCATTATTGGTGTGGGGTGGGAGTTAATTGGGTTTAGATGCCTCACTCTGCCTAGAATGAAGCCTGCTTTTTTTTCCTTTTTTGATTAGCACAGTGCATAATTAACCGTTTGATGTTCCCCAGACTGTGGTGGATTCTCAGTCTCAGGTCATTTTTCAGGAGTACATGTCTTTGGTTTTTTTGGTTCTTTTTTAGCTTTCAGACCAAATGACAGTGAAATTAGGGGAGTCTGTGGCTTTTATTCTGGATGTCACAGTGATTCCCTTTTGGCCTCAGTATGTGCAAATCCATGAACCTGCTCAGAGCCCTGTGACAGTGGGTGACATTAATTTGTGGTGAATTAGAAACACGAGTAATGAGGGGAGGGTTGTGACTGGAACCTTTCTGGATATTAAGATTGTTTTCTTGCTGAGGTTAATCAGGTCCAGCTCTGAACCTGTTACAATAACTTGGATTGTGTGGCTGTGTCACCTGCCATGGACATGGTGGTGAAGCAGCTCCAGCAACAGATTGTCACTGTTGGTGTCCCCTGCACAGCGAGACAGGGAGGGAGCAAGGAAAAAGGAGGTGATTCCAGTTCCCATGACCTGGTTAACCCCGGGGAGGTGGCTGTGGGAAAGAGGGGAGCTGCCAGGGAGGGGCCAAGGGTGGGAAAAGCTCTGGCAAGCAGATACTTGTGTGCCAGGGAGGAGGAGATTGAGACCCATCAAACTTACTCCACTTGAACAATGAGGCAGCCAACGTGATAAGCACTTTGAATCTGGGTTACCTTGGGCTGAATTCAAACTGGTCCCTGGAGGTGGAACACAATATTGTGTTAACAACTCCCTGACCTGTCCAGCTCTGCAGAAAGGGGCTCTGAAGTCGGGCACTTTCTCACACTTGCAGCCCTGACCCAGAGGAGTTTACACAGACATCTGTTCTATCCACTGATCTGTAACTATAGAAAGCAGCCACTGAAATGTGTTTCAAATCCAACTGTAGCCTGTGGTGCCAGTTACCAGCCAAAGTATGCACTGTCTGCCTTCTGGCAACTAAAGAGCATGGGAGAGCTGTGCAGAAAACGTGGGGATTGTTGGGAAAAGAGTGTGGCCTCCAAACGCAATGGAATTCTTTATCTCACTGAAACAGATACGAGAAGTGGGGGGGAGGAAAACCAACTGGAGACAAAGCTCTCTCCAGAATGTATTAAAAGAACCCAATGAGCCACTGAGAGCATGTGGGGGGAGTTTCCTTGGGGAGTGTTGGCAGGGCAGTGTTCATCTGTGCTGGCCTGCACAGGAAGGGAGGGAACCCAACATTGAGCCAACAGGGTGAGAAGGAGGAACCCCGAAGTGTTTTTGTCTTTGTCATGCAGGTATTTCAGTGCTGACAGCTCAGGGTGCTGCTGTGGGGAGTGTGGGGGACACAGAGCACCACTGCAGGGACAGGGGCCATGTGATGGGCACCACGTCACCTGGAAACCCTGAGCCCTTTCACACAGAGGCACTGGTGGAATTTCCCCCCCTGCATGTACAGAATGTGGATCTCATAATTCTGCATCAGGCAAGGTCAGGAAGTCAGTCAGACTTTCTCCACCAGTGTCTTGGAGACACACAGCCCATGCTTTATTGAAAAAGCTGCTGTAAGCCAGTTCCAAGGAGAAGCAGGGAATGGGAGGCAGAGTAGCTGGATTTTAGGAATGGTACTAAATTAGGGCACACCTGATTAGATTATTAGATTCAATTATTAAGCATTTGAGTGTTGTGTTCAGTTCTGGGCCCCTCAGTTCAGGAAAGAGATTGAGGGGCTGGAGAAGGGACTGGATGTGGCACTGAGTGTCCTCTGAAACACCTCCAGGGACAGAGAATCCAACATGTCTTGATCCAACATGTCTTGATCCAACATGTCTTGATCCAACCCCACTGGGATCACCAGCCCTGGGCTGGTGATCCCAGTGGGGTTGGATCAAGGGTTGGATTTGATGATCTCAGACGTCTCTTCCAACCCAACTGAGAAGAGCAACGAGGCTGGAGAAGGGACTGGAGCACAAGTGCTGTGGGGAGAGGCTGAGGGAGCTGGGGGTGTTCAGCCTGGAGAAGAGGAGGCTCAGAGGTGACCTCAGCACTGTCTGGAACTCCCTGAAGGGAAGTTCTGGCCAGGTGGGGGTTGGTCTCTTCTCCCAGGCACTCAGCAATAGGACAAGGGGGCATGATGGGCTCAAGCTCTGCCAGGGGAAATTGGAGATCAGAAAAAACTTCTTTGCAGAGAGAGTGCTCAGGGATTGGAATGGGCTGCCCAGAGAGCGGGTGGATTCCCCATCCCTGGAGGTTTTGAAACTGAGCTTGGCCGTGGCACTGAGTGCCATGATCTGGTAAAGGGACTGGAGTTGGACCAAGGGTTGGACTTGATGATCTCAGAGGGCTTTTCCAACCCAATCCATTCTATGGATGTGGCACTGAGTGAGAATCCACCATGTCTTGATCCAACCCCACTGTGACCACCATGTCTTGATCCAACCATGTCTTGATCCAACCCCACTGTGATCATCATATCTTGATCCAACCATGTCTTGATCCAACCCCAATGTGATCATCATGTCTTGATCCAACCATGTCTTGATCCAACCCCACTGTGATCACCAGCCCAGGGCACTCCGTGCCCTGGGCTGGTGATCACAGTGGGGTTGGATCAAGGGTTGGACTTACTGATCTTGGAGGTCTTTTCCAACCTGATCGATTCTATGACTCGGCCCGAGCGGGGCGTCCCCTCTTAGGGACACCGGTGACGTCACGGGCGTCGCCGTCTCCATGGCAACGGCGCCGGGGAGGTGGGGCGGTCACGTGAGCGCGTCACGTGATGTTTTGGAGCTGCTTCCGGGTCGATGCGGGACGCGGCGGCGGGGCCTGGGTGAGAGGGACGGGGGGACACGGGGGGACAGGAGGGGACAGGGACGGAAGGGGACACCCCGCGACTCCCCGCGGCCACCGGGCACTCCCCCAGGAGCAGCGGGGCCCGTGCGAGGGGAGCGGGGCCGGGCTGTGCGGGAGGGCCCGGGGGGCTCGGCCCGTCAGGGCTGTCTGAGCGCCCTCCGCCCTCACGGACACGGGCACGGCCCGGCCCCGCTGCCCCCGAGGGGCCGCCCCGCCGGGGGCACTGCCGTGACCATCCCCGTGTCCGTCGGGCGGTTCCAGCCCTGCTGCGTTCGGGGGTCCCGCAGGGGTGGCCCGGCCTGCCGGCCCCGAGGGTCGCTCTGCCTGCCCCGATAAACTCTGACCGCATTTCCCTGCCCGCGGCGCGGGGCGTGGGAGCCGGGGGAGCTGCCAGGTCCCGTTCCATGGGTCTGTGCTTCACCTCTCTGTCTCTCGGGATCGCTTCAGGAATAATTCCCCTGAATCACGTCTTGGGGAAGGAGGTTCCAGCTCCCTCCAGGTGGCTGTTTGTGCTGTTTGTCCTTCCTCTGGCTTTGTTTTCCGTGTGTACAAACATGTCGTGTCAGGATGTGTTTGCCGTGTGACCAGGCACGGGCTGCCCCGAGGACACTCGAGTAGCACCGGAATTCATTAGCGTGTCATTAGCGTGTCATTAGTGATGTCATTCTCCTGAAGGGTCTCGTGTTCTCCTCGCAGGCAAAGGGATGGGATCTCCTACAGCCAAGGGGTGGGAATGTCTCTCATGTTGTTTGTGGTGTTCTCCTGTCACATCCCCCGCAGCTGCAGCAGCACTCTGGGTTTCCCTGGAATCCTGAGGCAGAGCTGAGCTCTCTCTGCACACACTGCCCAGAGCTGCCTCCAGCCCTGGGTCCTGCACAGGAGGATCTGCAGCTGCTGGAGCAGATCCAGGGGGGACCAACAGGGTGGTCAGAGGCTGGAGCAGCTCTGCTGGGAGGGAAGGCTGAGAGAACTGGGGATGTTCAGCCTGGAGAAGAGAAGCTTTGGGGTGACCTCAGTGTGGCCTTCCAGTTCCTGAAGGAGCCACAGAAAGATGGGGAGAGACTGTTCACACAGGCCTGGAGTGACAGGACAAGGAGTGGCTTCAAACTCAGAGAGAGCAGAGTTAGGTGGGATATTGGGATACTCCCTGGGAGGGTGGGCAGGCCTGGCACAGGTTGGATAGAGAAGTTGTGGCTGCCCCATCCCTGGAGTGTCCCAGGCCAGGCTGGACAGAACTTGGAGAACCCTTGGATAGTGGGAGGTGTCCCTGCCCATGGCAGGGGTGGGACTGGGTGGTATGGAAGGTCCTTCCAACCCAGCCCATCCTGGGATTCTCTGTTGTTTGTCACTCTGCAGCCTCCCAGCAGGGCATTTGAGCAGAAGAACAGAGGCTGTTTGTTGACATCCTCCAGGGGCCGAGGGCAGGGCTGAAATCTGGGCTGTCATTTGGAGTTATTTTAGGATGTGAGTTGTTCCTCGTGCTGTCAGCAGGGAAACACTGAGGAATGAGCACCTTGGAGTCACCCTGTGCCCTTGCTCTGACAGCATTCCCTGCAATCCTCTCATCCCTGCTTTTCACACCGAGCTGCTCCTTGCCCTGAGGTAACTGTGGGGGTTCAGAGATGCCATGAGAGAGGATTAGAGTGGCTGTGAAACCCCACAGGAAGGGAAGTGGAAGAGGTGACTGCCCACCCCGTGACATTTCTGGCATCTAACAAAGGCACTGGTGTGCAAAATTAAAGCTTGAGAAAGAAACCATTGGTGATTCAAAGCTGTTGAGTGTACATGTCATTAGTTTCTTCCTCAGCTCTGTGTTGCTCTCACACTGTAGCTGAAAACACCATTCTTTGCCTCTGGTGTGATGTCAAGGTGAGTTTCTCTGGTGGAGTTTCCAGGTGGTGTTTGCTCAGCAGACAGAGAGGAATGGGGTTGGCAGGATGGCCACGTGAAGGACAGAAAGGTTTATGCACAGGGGAGTTCCAGAATTTCCAGAGCAGGAGGTGTTTGGGCAGCACTGTCTGTGTGTGGCACAGCCTGAGCTCTGGAATGAGGCCTTTCAGCCTCAAACCTGGGCTGGCAGTGCAGATTGTTCCTGTACCACGTGGAATGTTTTAGCCTAAAATTAAATGCCTTGTTCCTAACATGGATTTCTCTTTTGATTCTAGATAGACTGGTGACATGAATTAAGTTTGAGATATGAATCAACCCAGTTGCTGAGGGCTAAAAATAGTGTGGGCTTTTATTTTTTAAAGTCAAACCAATCCTTTAAGCTGCTATTTGTGACATGTAAACTTTATATATAGTATAAAAATGGTAACAGGCTTCAGTCAACTTGCTGTTTATTGTGCTGAAGTCCTTTGTGACAGGTGTGTTTTAGATGTCCTGGGCATGGGGAGGTAAAGAAGAGCTTGTTAAGCAGCAAAGGGGACCTGACCTCTGAAATCACTTCTGGGCAGGATTTTATATTTGCATTTTGTATGACAAGACTTCTGGAAACCTGAGAACAATGTGATTCAATTTGTGCATGTCTCAAGCTCTACTCCTGTATCAGAAAACCATAAAATACCAAGTTCAGAGAATCTTAGTCCCACCTGGGTCTCAGAGCAGCCATTGGGGGATCCCTGTGCCAAACACTCTCAGCTGCCACGTGGTGCCTTTGCAGGCAGCTCAGCAGCCTGGGATGTGCCAAGCCCTTGTTCCTGTGCTGTCCTGGGGCGTGCCCAGATAGGAAGGGCACAGTTATCTCCTGACACCTTGGGCAGCTGCAGGATGGAGTTGGCAAAGCTGCTTTTGGGTCTGGCCAAGCTCTGCTGGGGAGTGTTTGGTGACACAGCAGAAAAGGGCACTTGGTAAACACACCTTTGAGCAATCTCTTACTCACACACAGCTGTGTGTTCCCTCCTCTCTTGCTGCCCCGCAGTGAGTTTGGGAACAGCTGTGGGTTTCTCACAGTCCTCCTGGGAGCTGCAGGTCACCTTGGGCAGCCTGGGGTGTGTTGGAGCTGTGGGGTAAGGAGATCTTGTCATGGTGTGTTTGTGCAGCTTGGGCACTCTGGTTTTGGTTTCTTTTCAGGTAATGTTTTAATTTAATCTTGAAAGTGGATTTGACTTGTTGGACTAACCTGTGCTTCAGAAATAAACCCTGTCACCCACCTGGCTACTCCTCCCCTCTGTTCTCCAGCACCACACATAGAGGTGATTATTGGCTGCTGACTCTTCATGTGCTGTGTTTTTCTCTCCAGAAGTCCAAGAAGGGAGCATGGACCAGCCCAGTGGAAGGAGTTTCATGCAAGTTCTTTGTGAGAAATACAGCCCAGAGAACTTCCCGTATCGTCGTGGGCCTGGCATGGGGGTGCACGTCCCAGCAACTCCCCAGGGCTCACCCATGAAAGGTAGGCTTGATCTTCTGTGCCCCTGGGGGAATCAGATGGAAGAGGAACCCCCCTGAAGTGCCCGAAAAAGAACCCTCACAATGTGTGTCAGAGTGATGGGCTGAGAGACTGGAATGTAACAAAGTTGATCCAGTGACTGAACTGGTTGCTGATTAAAACAAACAAATTTCTCTGCAGCATAACAAGAGTCAGAATCATGGAATAGAACAGAATCATGGAGTGGTTTGGGTTGGAAGGGACCCTAAAGATCATTGAGTTCCAGTTCTGTCAATGGAAGATGGAACTCAGGCCCTGTACAGTTTGAGTTTTAAAGGTCTGACAGTCCCTGGAGCTTATTTTCTTCAAACTAGTGATCCTGTTCTATTATTGGCTGCAGCAACAGGTGTTTTGGCAGAGATGGCTTAACAAATACATCACACATGGTCTAAACTCCACCTTGGTCTCCATGCCAGTGGTGTCCATGCAGTGCCACCAGCTGAGGTTTGGTGCCTGCAGGAACAGGAGCCCAGTTACACAGGAGGGAACATAAATGGGGCAAAGGGAAGAGTCACTGAATCCCCAGCCAGGCTGCTCTTGTGACAGGTGACTCACATGAATTTGCAGCGTACTTTGTCTTCTCAAGGCACCAAATGCTCTCTGAGCTGGTGGAGAAATCCCCTCTCCTGTGCTTCTGGCCTTGCTGCCTTGTAGCCAGATGTGTGTCTGAAGGGCTGTGCTGCTTGTGGGTGTCCCTGAGCCTCCCAGACTGCAGGATCTGTGTCACTGTCTCCTTGAACTGGATCCATTTGACACCCTTTAGTCTCCCCTCACTCTCGGGTGTTGGATTTTGGTTCTTGGTTTATACAGAGCAGCCTGAGATTCACATTCATCCCCCTAGAGCTGCCCCTTCTCTGGGCCACCTCTCGCCCATCGTGGTTTGGCCGAGTTGTCCAAACATCCATCAGGTCAATTTGTGTCACAACCAGCCCCAAAGGGGAAAATAACCACAGAAATCAGCTGGGTGAAGTTTCCAATAACTGAGTTTGACAGAGGAGAAAAAAGGGCCCGAGTTCAGTTGAGGATAAAACACTCTGTGTGTCTCTGAAAATAAACATGAATAGAAGACTGGGCTGATGGGCTGTTCAGTCAGTGCTCTGTGTCAGGTGAGCCCCTGCTTACCTGAGCTGTTTGGAGGCTGAAAAGAGGGCACAGCTGAACATGTGACTGAGACATGACTTGCAAGACTAATTCCCAAAGTGCAGTGCAATCCTTTAAAGAAACCCAACACTAATGAGCCAGAACACTTGGAGACTCAGATCACTGCACAGGATTGTCTGCTGCTGGAACCCTTTCTAGTGGTGTAGCTGTCAAGTGTTAAGGAGAGATAAAAAGGGCCCCCTCTTTAGGAAAAAGCTGGTTGTTAAATTTTAATAGCTGTGATGCTCCAGAGGGCTGGGAAAGCCATATTGGATGTGAGGGAGTGCAAGACTGATGGCTTGCCTTGCCTTAACATGGATTTCTGGTGTTGAAATCCACAAATCCACAACTTTTTGCCTTGTTTTGGCCTTAGCACATCAGGCTGTGATTGAGGTCCAAGTCCTTGGTTGCAGAATAGCCTTGAGAACATTCACCTGCTTGAGAAGGAATTAGAACAAAACTGAAGCAGAAATGTAAAGGCAGAGTAGAGACCTGAGGTTTTCCAGAGTGCTGAATGCTTTCCACTGAACTTGGAAAGCTCAGACAAGAACTGTTCAGATCCATCCTTGCTGCTGTATCCCCATGGGCTGAGGGCAGGAGGAGAAGGGCTGTGCAGCAAATGCTCCACCTAGTCCTGTGCCCTATCTGCAGCAGCAGATGCCTGGGCAAGGGCACAAGTTCTGGCAAGAACTGATATGAGAAATGCCATAAATGACAAAGGACTGGCCTGTCCTTGCTGGCACATGGACAGCAGAGCACTGAGACTGATGGCACTGCAGGGTTAGAACCCAGAATGCTTCCTGATGGTGCCAGCTGTCCCGAAATCCACGTGTGTCCCGAGCTCCCCAGGTCTGTGTGAGCTCTGGGATGGCTGGCAGCTGGTTTGCTGTTGCTGAGTGCCCCCCTTGGAGTGCTGACAGGGCAGTGTGTCCCCCGCAGACCGGCTGAACCTGCCCAGTGTGCTGGTGCTGAACAGCTGCGGCATCACCTGCGCCGGCGACGAGAACGAGATCGCGGCTTTCTGCGCGCACGTGTTCGAGCTCGACCTCTCCGACAACAAACTGCAGGACTGGCACGAGGTACAGGGGACATCTGCACCTCCCTGAGCGTGTCTGAGGGCTGGTGCTGAGGCTTGGCATTTATGGGAGTGCTTGGTTAATTCAAAGGAGAGAGAGTTGCGTTTTTTGTGGCTGATTTTTATTTACTTCGACAGCAACTGAGCGATAAATGTGATGAAATTAATCCAGTTTGGCACTTCACTCCATTTACCTTCTGACTTACAATCTTGGCCTGTGGATGAAAAAATATATATTTTTATTTCATTTTATCGTGCAAAGCACTGGAACTGGCATTTCTGCCATCAGGAGGTTAATGGGCAGTGCAGTTTTTAGCAGTGAGAACAGAGGAGGTCTCAGGAATGGCAGTTGATTCCCAGCCTTGCTACTGATTTTGTGATGGTGGGCAAGGTATTTATTCCTTCTCCACTTCTGTTTCCTTATCTGCAAAAACAGATTTAGTAACATTTACCACAGAGGGTGTTTCTGAAGCCTCGTTAATTAATGCTAAATGATATTGTAAAATCCTTCAAAGTGCTTGGATGAAATAAGTTTGATAAATGCAATGTAATATGAGTAAAACAATCTCAGTCTCTTCAAGTGTCATTAAGTTCCTCACTGGATTATGCTCTTCTTTTATGTTGGTGTTTATTGTTGAAAATATGTGGGAAAGAATGGGATGGTTTTTGTATCAGACTCCTGTTCCTGAACCAGGGAGGGAATGCAGAGTTTGCAGGCCTGTCCCAGCTCAGGGGGCTGCCCTCACATCTGGCCAGCACCTGGCAGAGCTGCACAGACCCTGCTCTGTGCTCAGCCTCTTCAGACTCCCCTGGAACTGGGAGCCCCCTGTGCACATTGGCCCTTCCTCTTAGACAGGATTATGTTTTCATAGCCCATCTACAACTGATAAACATCTCCCCCTCTTACAAACTGCCCGTGGAGGGGGTTCAGATCCCTCGGTGGCCTGTTGTCATCCTTAGCTAATAACCAGAGTCTAAGCTGTGTAATTTCAGCCTCCTGTGCTGCAATTTAAGCCAATTACTCCCTGCCCTGTTCCCAGCAGGCACAGAGCAGCATCCAGTGCTGTTCCTTAGACAACAGCCTTTATACTTATCAAGAAATTTCTTGTCTCCTTTTATTACTTTAGCACACTATTGAAAAAATCCAGTTTCTCCAATCATTCATCATGGGCCAGTTTTGCTAAATCCTGTTTTTTGCTGGGCTGATGGCAGCCAGTTTGTCTACTTAATTCCTGAGGTGTAGCACCCCAAACATGACATCACCTGCGAGGAGATGTGAAGGGACTCAGTCATTACCTCATGTTTGCCACGTTGAATTCAACCTCTGCATGAGACAATTGCCCTTTGCCAACAGCTGGGCCCTGTTACTGCCCTGTCAGTGTCATGGTCTGCCCATCTCCTCCCATACCAACTGTTTTGTGGAGCAGAGCTCTCCAGACAGGTGCTCTCTGATTCAAAATTATTTTTAAATTAATGTCTTTTTCCCTCAATGTCAGTTTTTTGACTGTTCCTGAACTGAACTTCCATCTTAGGGGTCTTAGGGTGGCTTTGCTTTGGCCTCTGGGCTTGTAGGAGCCTTTCCCACCTGCAGAATCACCCACAGATTAGAAAAGCACAGTGTTAATTATTCTGGTCATGGAAAACATAGCAAGTATTATTCTTCTAGAGCACTCCCTCAGCATGTGTGCTGGCTCTGGACTGAACCCTTCACTCACAGTGCCATTCCAGGCACTGTCAATCCCCAGTTTGCCAAAGCAACTGGTGTGTAGGTGGTGTTGGGAGCTGCCATTCCCTGACAGTGCTTCCCACTGAGTCAAAGAGGAAAAGGAGATTGATGTGAGGTGTTCTTTGTGAGCTGACTGAGCTCTGTGGGGAGCAGTGGAAAGCTGAGCAAGTGGCCAGTGTTGGTGCTGAAGTCCAGAGCCATGTGCAGTGTCTCCCTGCTGAGGGAGTCTGTCCTGCTGGCCCCTGGAATGTGCTGCTGCTCCAGCCTGGGCGGAGGTGGATTTTATGACCTTTCCCAAGGGACTGGCCTTCTCTTATCAAGCTGCTCAGAGAGTGTAATTAAATGAACTTTTGAGGCAAATGAGCAGTTAACCAATCCATCTAGATCAGGAGTAGCTGGAGGATGAATTACAGGTAGACAGATAGCCAGCAGCCTTATGTTTTCCCCCCTATCATTCCTTTGGCTCGTGGCGATTCCGCAGGGCCCCCTTTTAGGAGATGGGATATTATTGCCTGAGCTCTGATTACTGACTGACACACATTGCTTTCTTTCTCTCTTGTTTTTTTTCCCCCTCCCCATTAGGTCAGTAAAATTGTGTCCAACGTTCCCCACTTGGAGTTTCTAAACTTGAGTTCCAACCCTCTCAGTTTGTCCGTTCTAGAGAGAAGGTGCGCTGGGTCCTTCGCTGGCGTCCGCAAACTTGTGCTCAACAACAGCAAAGCTTCCTGGGAAACAGTGCACACAATCCTGCAGGAGTTACCAGAGTAAGCTGGGGACAGGGGGGTACAAAGGGCTGTGTGCTGCACACAGCTCAGGGCTGGGTTATTGAACTTCTGGTAAGGGATGAGAGCGTCGTTGATTTTAGAAAAAGGGATCTGTTTCTGTGGGAGTTTGGGAACTGGCCAGGTGAATGTTTTACATGGCTTTAAAAGCTGAACTTGTGTGGCACTGCAGGGCCTGGAGCTTCTGCTCCAAACATAAATGCCAGAGATGGATAATCATCCGAAAAAAATGGTAGGAGGTGACAGCCTTCCCTCTGAGTCACTGCACAGTGAGTGCAGTGCATACCTGAACCAGTAGATGAATGGGATGCACCTCTGAGGGTCTGGCCACTTGTCAAGTAATATTTCATCCTGTTGATTTCTGTGGCTTGGCCATGGGCCACCTTGGCATTCTGCTTCCCTGGATCTCCTAGCTGGCTTCACTTTGATGGCAGATTCCTCTTCCCTTGGCTTTGTGAGCAGAGATGATGACAACAGAATATCCTGTGTGGTCACCCTGCACTTCCTGGGATTGGGGGAGCCAGTTTAGTTGTCTGAAAACTTAGTGTGGGACCTGTTCTTTCCCTAATGGGAATCTCTGGCAGAACCAGTGATGTGGAGAAAAAAATCATCAGTGTTGTATCAAAACACCATTTTAAATTAAATGGTGAGCACTGGGGGCAGGTACCAATCACTTTTGGAGTAGAGTTGGTGGCTTTTTGGGCACAAATGTGGAAGACAACCCCAAACAACGTGTGACAGAATTAATCCTGGGAGGTCAGGGGAACACTCACAGGGGTTCTTCAGTCTCTGGAGAGAGTTTATGGTTGGGAGCAGAGATGTAGTGGAAACATTCAACATGGAGCTCTCCAAATTGTTTCAGAAAAATGTGTTAAAACCCCATAAAATTGAAATACAGTTTCTGAAGGTGTGTTGAGGTGCTGACAGGATCCTCCTTCCCTGTGCAGCTTGGAGGAGCTCTTCCTGTGCCTTAACGACTACGAAACAGTGTCTTGTTCTCCGGTTTGCTGCCAGTCCCTCAAATTGCTCCACATAACTGACAATAATCTTCAAGACTGGACTGAAATTCGAAAACTGGGAATTATGTTTCCATCCCTGGACACGCTTATCCTGGCTAACAACAACCTCACAACCATTGAAGAGTCAGAAGATTCCCTGGCGAGGCTGTTCCCCAACCTGAGGTCCATCAACTTGCACAAATCAGGTGAGAGCCTGGGAGCAGGGTGGCTTTTGTTCTCAGGATGAGTGACAGGGGTTGATCAGAGTCTCACCTCCTGGGTAGGTGCCAAGAAATGAACTTGCCCATCTCTGTGGGTTTTACCTGCTGCTTTTGGTAGTCAGTTGTTATCAAAAGATGAGTCAGAGTAGTGTGGACCAGCAGTTACTCCAAATGAACTAGCAAAGAGGTTTTATGTGAGTAGTTTCCCTGTTTCCCATCCCTGCCTCAGGTGCTCCTGGCTGGAGAAGGATAAACACACGTCTGGCAGTGGAGGGGATGAAAGAATCCCATTTTCCTTTTATTCCCTGTTTTCTCTTGGGTGAAATGAGGGCATGTGCAGGTGTGCAGCACAGACCAGCCCTTCCCCAGCAGCAGCTGCCTGTCATCTGTGCTCAGGCATTGGGAACACACCACAAGCTGTGCTTGAAGCTGCTTTTACACTCCAGCCCCAGAGAATTTTCAGCCAATGCTCCAGAAAGAGAATGAGCCTTTGGAATACTGGGAAGAGCAGCCTGTGCTCAGAGAGAAGGAGCTGCAGGGCTGTGACATGTTGATGAGATGACACACACACCACAAGCTCATCTGCAGAAGTACCTGATGCGTCATCAGCTTTTGTTCTTCACAGCTTTATATGCTGTGCAAGTGCTGGTTAAGTGTCAGGCAGGTAGAAGGTGCTTTGTTAACATGCTCTACAGTGTAAGCACCAAGGAACCCCTGTAATAAAAGCTTAAAGGTAACTAGAGGAGGAAAAGCCTGTTAAGCTGTGTTTGAAAGCACTGCCTCACTGAGGAACAAGTGCTCCTGTGGTAAGTAGTTTGGCAGTTCTGATGCCAGGTATTTAGGCACTCTGGGTTCTGCATTGCATTTAGATGTTTTGGGAGCTGGAAATCAAACAGAAATCCCAAGGAGCATGTTCAGCTTCTTGGGTTTTTTAGGCAAAGCTGCTGCACTCCAAAATTCTGTCATGTGAAGATTCTACCTCAAGTTGTGTTGATCTCTCAGGGCTCTACTGGTGCACAATCCTCAGGGTTTTTTATTTTACCTTCCCTGCTTGCTTTGTTATCCCAAGTGTCAGGTCTTGAGGGGGCTGAAATTGAGTTAAAACCTTTTTCATTAAATGCCTGGATGGCTTCTGGGACTGTTTTACTGTTGGGTTGTGAGGAGAAACAGGACCCAAGGTGGTCATGTGTGTGAGGTAAAGCCTCTTGATGGCTGTTCAGTGATGCCTGGAATGACAGCAGTCCTGGAGACTTTAATGCAGTGAAGGCAACATCCCTTTATGGGCACTGCCATCATAACTGATGCTGATCAGTCCTCAGCAGCAAGGCCAAAGGCTGAGTGGCCCATAAAAACTAAGCTATGGAGAGCATCCTCTTGGACTTGGGAAACAGCACAAGAGAATTTCAACTGCTCTGTCTTGTAAGCAAAGAAAGGGTTTTTTTCAGCACTTTGTGAGCAAAAGGAACAGCAGTGACAGTCACCTGTCACACGTGTTCTGTAGCTGTCTCTGATTGTCTCAGAGAGGATGTTTTATCTCTGTGTGTTCACACAAGCCTTTCCTTCTGAGCAGGTCTGCACTGCTGGGAAGACATCGACAAGTTAAATTCCTTCCCCAAGCTGGAGGAAGTGAAATTGCTGGGAATTCCTTTGCTGCAGTCCTACACCACTGAGGAACGGAGGAAGCTGCTAATAGCCAGGTCTGTGTGTGTTCTGCTCAGCAGGAGCCTGAGGTGGCACCAAAGGGGTGGGAGCAGGTAATTGTGGGAAGAGGGTGGTGGGAGATGGAGTTCTATGTGAATTCAGCAAGATTGGAGCTTGGTTTTGTTGTGTGGGAATAGTGGAAATGTTAAATCTGACTTCTGTGCTTCTCAGGGAATTTTTTGAGTCTCAAACATGCCTGTGCACGTGGTGCAAGTTTGTGGTGAAAGGAAAATGCTTCATTTGGAATTTGCTTGGAGAAGCTGCTGGGAACTTGCCTTCCCTGTGGAAGGGATCAAGGCTCAGCTTCCTGGCAGGATTCTCCTGGTGTTAATTTGGGGCAGGTGGCTTTGATGGTGACAATGTTTGGGCAGCCCAGCTGGGTTTCTGTGCTTGCTGACTGTTCCTGTGTGGCTGCAGGTTGCCATCCATCACCAAGCTCAACGGCAGCATCGTTGCTGACGGGGAGCGAGAGGACTCGGAGCGATTCTTCATCCGATACTACATGGAGTTCCCGGAGGAGGAAGTGCCATTCAGGTGGGAATCCTTTGTTGTGGGGAGGCTAAAGGAGGGCCCCCTGGACAGGTGATGTTACATGGAAATCCGTGCTCACTGTTCCATCCTTCCTCCTGCCTTGCCTTCCTCAGTCTGTTTTGGCTAAAATTGTTACTTTAGAGTGTTGTCTGATGACTTGTAGGGTCACTCCTGAGTCAAATTTGGTCTCAAATTCTCTGTGTCAAGTGCCATTTAACAACATGACTGTTCAGTTCATGATCTTTGTTGTTTTCCTGGCCTTTCTGATGTCTCCCTTCATAATCCACCTGTGTTTGGGAGTGCCCAAAGGCCAGTACAGATCGTGCTCTCTGGTGCCAGGCCAGGGCATCTAAACCTCTTGACCATCTGGTGTGTGGAATGTGACTGGCAATAGGAAGCTGTCCCCTCACTTTCAGGCCTGCAAATCACAAGTCTGCTGGGTTTCCTTTGCCAGAAAAGTATATCCAATGATCCGTTCCTCTTGGTTAAACTAATGAACTTGGGCAGATGCTGTTCAGTCTGTGTCCTCTCTGTGCCAGCACCTACTTACTGCTCCTGATGGGCTGAGGAAGGATCAGGAGCATCAGGCCTCTGCCTTTACGTGCCTTTTGCCCTGGAACCCTCATGTGCTTTTTGACAGCAAAGCTTCATAGCCCTTTTTTACAGAAATGGGCAGGAGAAGGGGGTGTGTGACACTGAGGGGACAGACAGAGTTAGGGACAGACTGAAGGTCAAAGGCATGGCCTGGAATGGGTGACAAAGGTGCAGATTTAATCTGGTCAGTGTTTACATTGGCTGAGCAGTGTTTTCCCCAGCTTCTTTCTTAGGGAGAATGTCTCTTGTTTTCCTAAAGCACTGGATGTGTGACCTGCTGGTACAGTGAGGGCATGGGAGGCTGGAATGGGGGAGGAGGGCCTGGTGTTCTGTATGAATACTAATGGGTTCAGTGATTATAACATTTGTTAAAGGTGTGCTGGGGTCAGTTCAGAGGCAAAGGGCACTCATGTAGTCAGGGAGATAAGACAGCTGGTGATCCCTCTTGTGCCTTTTTCTGAGGACAAGTCCTGGCTGTAATTTTAGAAGCCCTTGAAGTGGAAAAATTGAAAGAAATATTGGAAGTGATAGCAGCAGAGGCAGAGAATGCAGGGGAGAGGGAGGGCAGACAGGGACTGTGGGCTCATGGTGCTGCTCCCAAAATGGATTATTTTCCACAGTTTCTAAGAAAGCTGTTTCATGTCTCTGGTGGTGACAGGTACATTGCATGTCCAGGACCCATAAGTTGTTGAGAAGGACTCAGTGGGGTACAGCTTGTTAAGGAGGACTCAGTGGGGTACAGCTTGTTGAGGAGGACTCAGTGGGCTACAGCTTGTTGAGGAGGACTCAGTGGGGTACAGCTTGTTGAGGAGGACTCAGTGGGGTACAGCTTGTTGAGGAGGACTCAGTGGGGTACAGCTTGTTGAAGAGGACTCAGTGGGGTACAGCTTGTTGAGGAGGACTCAGTGGGGTCCAGCTTGTTGAGGAGGACTCAGTGGGGTACAGCTTGTTGAGGAGGACTCAGTGGGGTACAGCTTGTTGAGGAGGACTCAGTGGGGTACAGCTTTAGGCACACATGAGGCCACTGTTAGGAGTGGACCTTGGGAACAGGCTGTGTGCACCCACCAAGTTACACATCACCACACACCCCTGGGCTCGGTTTTCAGGTAGGAACTTATGTAAGAGATCACTAATATCTCACCCTTCCAAGACAACCAGGCTGATTTTGACCAACCCAATTGGCAAATTACCTCCCCCTCTGATCTCTTGACCTTTAAACATTCTTACTGCCTTTTTCATGGTCAATGGCCTCTTTGTCTGAATCCCTTCATCTGTGCAGCGTTTCCAGGAGACTCCTGCAGCTACTAAAGAGGGTTGTTCTGTTCTGGAGGGTTGTGTGCCACTACAGACCATTTCTAGTGAGGCTGCAGATGGCTGAGTGTCCCTAGTGCTGGGGGCTGGGTTTCAGCTCCTGGACCCTTGGCAGCAGCCCCTGTAGGAAGGGAGACCTGGCATTCTTTGCAGAGGGATTTTGTGTCTGTTTGTTGCTAAAGCTTTCTCTTCTTTGCTCCCAAATCTGGTGTGGTCTCTGCTTTAATTAGAGTCTAATAAGGACACACATGTTGGTGGTGAGGGTACAGCATCTGCATTGCAGTGCTGCCTGGAGCACAGGGAGGATACTCTGGAGCACGGGAACTTCCAGTGGGAACAGCCCCCCTCGACTGCCAAGGTGCAGCAGGAGATCAGCTCTGCCATGAGAACCCCCCTGCTTGCACTTGTGTCTTCCCAGGGTGCAGCTCGAAGGGATCAGGAAGGGAGGGGAGTGGAAAGAACAGTTTCTCTCTCTGGGTGCTGTGGGTGAGAGGGAGCACTGAGTGTACAATCCAATACTGGCTCTGGCTGCTGGAGTGACGTCGTTGTGTCTGGGGGGTTTTAATGACTCCTCTGCTTGTCTGGGCCTCTGTTTATCTGCAGAGTATCAGAGACACTCTGAGCCAGGCTCAATTCTTCAGCATGCTCTGCTCTGGAATTGTGTCTGCAGGGGTGATTAGGAGAGTCTCCAGGGTGCCCATTATCGGGGTACAAAAGAACCTCATAAGCAGTGCCTTGGTCCTTATTGATTTGAGGGAAGCCAGTCCCAGGCTCCTGAGTTGCTCTGCAGCTGACACACAAGGAGCAGACTGCACAGCTGCTTCTGCCTTTCCTCAACACAACAAAATTTAAGGTAGCATTGCCTGACCCTCATGTATTTACAGCACATACTGGGTTAATCTTAGCCCAGTCATGGTGCTTCTCTCTCAGCTTGCTTGAGATTTGTCCCCCTCTTTATACTCTCCCCCTCCCCATCAGCCCAGTTCACTGCAGTTGCCCTTAGTGCCCCAATCATGGCAGTAATTCTGGTCAGCACATCAGAAATTTTTGCTGGTCTGCAGCAACAGAGATGGTGGGAGTTAAAGAGATGTCCCAAAGTGGGCCAAGGGCTTGGAGCAGCCCTCTTTTCCTATCAGGTACAATCCCTCTAGACCTGGAGGAAACTGCTCCAGAGAAACCCTCCCTGCCGGTCACAAATGGGTTGGCACTTGCTCCAGCTGCAGGTGGGATGCATATGGGGAGTGTGTTGTCCTCTCTCAGCACTGATGGCTTTTCCAAATAAACAGGCCTGCTCCTGTCCCCAGGTGACTGTGAGCAGGGCACCGGCTGCCCTTGGACACTCTGCCCTGGGGAAGGCTCCGTTTGTCCGTGAGACTGGGGAAATCCTGGTGTGTTGTGGCCCTTACCTCATTTCCCAGCAGACAGAGGGGCTGCTGTTCTCCAGGAACATTCCTGCCCTCAGCAGGACTCCCTGGGGTGGCCCAGCCTGCCAGGTCCCATCATTTCTCGACAGGGGCCGTGACACAGCAGGGATCGCATTCGGCTCAGACTGGGATGGGGAACAAAAAGTGCTTTCTGTGCTGGGCAGAGTGGAGGGGCTCTGAAATGTTACCTTTCCTCAGCAGCTCTGCCTTTGTCATTTCAGTGCCATTGTGTTCTGTGCTGCCATTCCACCTCTTTCCCAGCCAGGCAGGGAGATGCAGCCCTGCCTGGTGGGAGCGATACCTGCTGAGAGTGAGACAGACTTTCCATTGCCAGGGAATGGCTCCCTGGGATGGGCCCTGGGAAGGACATTAGAGAACTTGGCTCCAAGGAGGAAGTGACACTGGGGTGTGTGGCTCTGCTGGTAAAATTCCCATCTTGTTTTAGAGTAGGTGTGAAGGATTGGTTGGCAAGAAGTCCCATTTTGTTGTCAGCTTGCAAACTGTGCAGCAGCTCACCTTGATTTCTTGATGATTCTGAGCTCAGTGGAGTGTAACATTTTGGACCTAGCTGGCCTTTAGGAAAACAGCAGGGATGTCTGAAAAGCAGTTAAACCATGAAGCCACAGGTACTGGGAATCTAAACTGAGGGCCATGTCCTTTGTGTGAGCACTGGCTTGGTTCTGGCACTCTGGTGAAGTGCTGGCACTGGAGCAGGAGGAGTAGAGTTGTGGGTGTAGCATCCTCTTTTTCTTCCAATTGCCTTTTCATCATCTCTTGCCTGAGAAAACACTGTGTGCTCTCTGCAGTGTCCTGCTGGCAGGGGACAAACCAGGCCTCATTCCATCCACATTTATTCCTAGTGAATGTCTCTCCAGGTCATCAAACTTGAATCAGGGTCAGTGTGACCTCACGTGAGGAACATTCAGGCTTGTGAAACGTGCACTGGCTGTAAGAGCAGCTGCACCATAACTGTGGCATTGCTGAATTTTTCAGGTACCACGAGCTGGTCACAAAGTACGGGAAGCTGGAGCCCTTGGCAGTCGTGGACCTTCGGCCCCAGAGCAGCGCCAAGGTGGAGGTTCATTTCCAGGACAAGGTGGAAGAGATGTCCATCCGTCTCGATCAGACTGTGGCAGAGCTGAAGAAGCACTTAAAGACTGTGGTGCAGCTGTCAACAAGCAACATGCTGCTCTTCTACTTGGACCAGGAGGCTCCCTTCGGTCCCGAGGAGATGAAGTACAGCTCCCGAGCGCTGCACTCCTACGGCATCCGCGACGGGGACAAAATCTACGTGGAGCCCAGAACGAAATAGCCTCCCCCAGACATGTCCCCACACACCCACACACAGGCATTGAGGAGTTTCTGCAAGGGTTTGTTTCGGTCGGTTGGTTGAGGTTTGGTTGTGTTTCTGTAGCAGGTGATTTCTTAGCCCGGAGGGAGTGCCCTGATGAGAGAACCATGCCCACCACCCACTGCAGGTGGCCTTGAGGTGACAATTGACTTCAGGACGTGTGTTTCAGTGTGGGCAATACCTTGATGTTTCCTTTGATGCTCCGGTATACTCGTGATTTGGCATGAATGGTCAGTTGTTCAAGCTAAAGATTGCCAGGGTCCATAAGGGAGACAACAGCTCGGTGCAGAATTTGACCTGTTGTTTTCTTTTCCCAAGTTTTTGGTGTTTTGCTCCACCAGAGCTCCCTTTGGCCTCGCTATCTGACTGTGGCTCGAGCTTGCTCAAGTATTTTCTTGCAGCTTGGTGCTGTCTCAACCTTTTGTTGTGCTCGAGTTCACAGGAAAGATCTCCAACAGTATTTATTCCGCTTGATTCAGAGCTCAGGTACTTAGTGCATCCACTTCACTCCACTGGTGTGGTTTCTATGAGTGCACAAAATGGGGGAAAGAGACAGAATTCACCAGAAAGAAACTTTTTTTCCAGAACACACGCCCTGTATCCACACTGTCCTTTCTGATTTGGGGATAAAAAAGGAGTTTGGATGGCTGTGCTCATCTCACAGTGTCTGCAGCCTGTAACTCTGGCAGGCTGGAGGCAAAAGGACACCTGTGTGTGTTGCAAAGTGAATTTTGGGATGGGATGGGCATTGGAAGGGCTTTTAGATAACAGGTCAGCGAGGGGTTGAGGAGCTTCCCCCACTGGCCGTGGTTCATCCTGATGCTGAAGGGATCCTCCATGCACTTAACCTTTTACCAGCTGGTACTGCAAGTGGAATGGCTAAAACTCCTCTCCTGGGAGGAGAGGAAGAGTGAAGTTGAAGTTTGTGTTTGTTGCTGTTGCACCAGAATTCACACCTAGCACTTTCCCTGGGGCCCCTGCCTGGGGGTCCCTGCTTGGCTCCGAGCGAGGAGGACGCCGGCTCGGATCAGTTCCCAAGTGGAGTGACAAAGCAGCCAGACTCATGTTTGTTGTTCAGCAGGTTTTCACTCTGTGTTGGCTTCCCCCACCTTGTGCTGCTGCTTAAGTTAGCCCCTGTTTTCTGCAGCAGAGCAGGTTCCCTTTCCTGTTCAGTGAAATCCTCTTTCCTTTCTCTCTCTCGTTTGGCTTTCCTGTGTCTTCCCTTGTTCCTCTGCTCCCTGACAAGTTGAAGACTTTTCAGATTTCCTAGTTACAAATAGCTGCCTGAAAGTTTTTGTAGCTGTGCAGTGAGGGCTCTAGTTACACATGAACTCCTGACCTTAATTTTGAAATGCTCCCTTGTCCCCACATGCACTTCCTTTGCCATGATGCTTCTGTTCACATCACCAGGCTCCTTTGATATTCTTGGAGTTGTGTATTTCTGTTCATGTTTCACCCAGACTGTGGGTGGGAGAGGGTGGGGAGGGGATGGAGTGTTATCTCATGATCTTCAGGTTCAGGATATGGGGACAGTTCAGAGGGGAGTATTTCCTCATCCAAAGTAAGGATGAAAAATGGGAGGATTTAAGACAAATTAATAATTTGTGCCTCGTCCCCCTGCCAAAAAATACAAATTTCATGGCCATGTTGAGGTGAGCAATAGGGAAGGAAACAAGAGTTTCCATAGGTAGCATGGAGACCACGGCACTTCCCTGCAGAGCTGTGGTACCTGTACAATGAACAGCAGGGAGGTAGGGGCAGTGTAACATAAAGTGATGCTTTTATAAGCTAGAGCTTTACTGAAGATGTATTTTCCATTGGGGCAGTGAAGGTAATTTGCTGCCTTATAGCAGAACTCTTAAGCCAACACTTCTGTATGATATATACATACATACAATAGGAAAAGTTGTGGTTAATAAGATATTTTGTTATAAAACAAAGTTTTATGAAGATATGGTTGTTTAATATTAGAAGCCTATTTCAGCCCTTGACCTCCAGTGTAAGTGGGTGACCCCTGAGTTGCTGCAGGGTCCAAGCTAAGTGACCAAGAGGGAGGCAGAAGGATCTCTGACCTAATTCTGTAGAGCAGTAATTGCCTCTGGGGGTGTATTTATGGCATTGTACCTGCTATTAATGAGATGCTGTAACTCTTGACCAACTTCCTCAGCACAATTAAGTGTCTCAGTTTCAGAGAAGGGAATAAACAAAGATCATTAAAGAGCTGAATGGGATGATAAAGAAGACCCAAGTATGTGCTTTTAAGTTTGTTTGCCCACTAAAAATTGGCCTGTCCTTGGAGGAAATGGTGCTGTCACTGCACCAGCTCAGAACTATCAGTAAATCCTCATTTTTTTTTATGGCAGACCTGGTGGGAACTGGAAGATGGAAAAAGAGAACAGCTACTGACATGAAAGGTCAATGAGTGCTGGGGATTTGGTGCCAACACCCAACCCAAATTCCCTGCTCAGTCAGGTCAGCAGGAGTCACAATACCAACATCACCACCTTGCCACTTCTCCAGGGGAGGGTTTCTTCTGGACCAAGTTCTCAAGGCATTCACCTTGTGTGCAGCTTGTGGAGCACTCGTGGGGTAGGAACCAAAACTCTTGGTTGTCTTCCAGAGGAGGAGTCACATCCAAAGCCCAGAGACAGTTTATGTGTCCAGGTGATTGACTTTGGAAAGTAGGACCAAAAGGCACACAACTGATGTGGGAAAATACCCCAAATCCCTTTCCTCTTGTGATACCTTTTGGGAAAGGGTCTTGTGTGTGTGCCATGTTAGTACTTAACAGGGGACCACATCTTGGGGAGAGAGGAGAGGGCTCTGGGCAGGACAGGAGGTTTGGGATGCTGAGAGTCCTGTAGGGTCCTGGTGTGGCAGGAGGTTTGATTTAAACTGGTGTGATGTCAGGATGGGCTGTTTTCAGGTGAAAACATCCCTGGGTCTGCCACATTCCTTGAAAAAATAGATTTGCAAGCTTCCCTGGCTTTTGTGTCCTTCTGTCTGAGGGCTACCTTTGTCAGAGCTGTTTGGCTGTTCCTGCTGCTCCTGCACTCCAGCCTGCTGTGCAGCAGGCAGGCACTGCTTCCCCAGGGCTGAAGTGACAGCTACATACCAAAGTGCCACATGGCTCCGTGTGCTGAGATTTGATGCTGTGCTCTTGTGTTCTTGGACATGTTGCTGTTCAATATCCATGTTTGGGCCAGATGTTCCAGGCAGATTGCTGATGGATATGCATGGGGTGCTGCCCGTCCCCTGCTCCCTGCTGGGCTTGGTGGCACCTTCCTGTGGGAGCTGCACACACCCTGGTGGCAGGTGGGATGTGCCCAGGGAGGAGCTGCCCTTGGGGGTCTCCTGGTGCCCTCCCCTCCCTGGGGCTGAACCTGAAGAGGCGGCTCTGCCTTCTCGCTGTGAATGAGATTCTGTAGGTTCTGTTCGTGTTCAGATTGGCAAATGCAAAGGAGGTGCTGGAAGCAGCCCAGAGACTCCAATGTGTATTCCTGGCAGCTGTGCCTCCCTCCCTTGGATGTGGCACCTCTGCAGGCAGGAGAGAGACGCCTTCCCCAGAGCAACGTTAGAGGGGCTGCAACCATCTCAGGCCTTTGCCTCTGTGATTGCTTTCTGCAGTTACTGGAAATTTCAAATATAATTTAAACATGAAGATCTGTTCTTGCTCCCTATTAATGTTGCATCCATATGTAATTTCAAAGAAAAAGAACTGTAAGTTCATCTCGTTTTTCATTCTGGTTTCTCTCATGGGGGATATTCTTTCTGCTTGCCTTTGGTTTGCTTGCAGACTTTAGCAGTGGAATTCAGGCCAAATAGGTAATTGGTTTGGATCAGTTCAATAAACTTATGTAAGTTTTTACACAAAAAAAGGTGTCCTGTGCTTTGCCCTTTTGTGTTCCCTGAAGCAAAATGTTTCCCTCTGTCTGACCCGTGTGTTGAAGGTGCACCTTTGGTAGAGGGACACTGCCACGTGTTTCTGTGCTGCTGATGTTTGTGCTGACTCTCCTGTGAGCTCAGGCACAGCCTCCTCACCTGTGATGGTGCCTGTTGAAAGGACAAGGAAGACCTAGTCCTGTTCTGGATTATTTCTCCATGGCTGTGACTCATCTCCACATCCAGGTGAGGAACAAGGCCCAAGTTCACTCTGTCCATGTCCTCAGTGGGACTGGCCCACAAGTTTCACCCTCATGGCCTGCACCAAATGACCCTGGGGAGAGGCAGGAGAAAGATGATGCTCCTCTGGGTGGGACACAGAGCCTGGACAAACCCCTCTCCAAAGCATCTTCCATGAGCTGTGCTGGGTCCCCCCTGAAATGGGAATGCAACAAGGCTCTGAGGTCAAGCAGCCAGAGAACCCTTTGTTTCATCTTTAAGTGCTTGTTCTTCCTTGAGGTCAGGCATGGGAGGAAGTTTCCTGCTAGAAGAATTAAAGAAGTGCTTGGTTGTTCAGCCCTGATGTGTTCAGCACTGCATGATGGGAACATCCCTTGCCAGAAGAAAACAGCCTGGAGGACAGAGCCTTCCCCAAAGAGACAGTGAAACCTAATCCAACTTCATCAGTGTAGTCTTGCCCAGGACAAACAGCACCAGAATATTAAACTGACAGAGGAGCAGAGGGAGACTTATTTTATTTTCACCAGTTTTCTCTGTTACACAACAGAATGAGAAGAGTCAATTGATTTTCCTGTGGCTGGCTGGTAATGTTTAAAATGTATGGGAGGGAAGGGAAGAGCTGGGGTGCATGGAGTGGCAGGCTGGAAGTAATCTGTCCCTGGAATACCAGTTAATGCTGGTATCCCCCTACCCTCCTAAAATAGTTGTTGGCTTAGAAAAGGGTAAAAATAATTTTAAAAATGAAAGACTCCTGCTAGCAAGGCCATGTTTGAGGGGTAAAAAGAAAGCAAACTCCAGGATTTGCTGTGGAGCTGGTGTGTTGCCTGGGCCCCTGATGTGCTAAAGGAAACTGCTGATGTAAGATCCAGCACTTTGGAGGGTGAACTTGCTAACCACACTTCTAGGAGCACTCAGGCTCCTGGGGAAAAAGTCTGGGCTTCTCTAGTGCTTTGTATCGAGCTGCTGCCATTCCTGTGCCCTCTCCACTCCTGACAAGGGGTACAGGTCAGCCTGAACAAGCAGCTTTGGTCACCCCAGCTACACCTGCAGCCTGGGTTTTTTTACCCTTCAAGTTAGTTGTGTATCTATCAGCCCAGATGCCAGAGGCAGGGAAAATCCCTGTGGAAATGGCAGGTTATATGAGTGAAAACTAATAATGCTCACAGCAGTCCCCTGTGAAACTCCCCACCACCAGCCAGTCCTTGCAGAAAGGGGGGAAACAGGAACAGCAAGGAAACCCTCCCTGGAACATTTGGAAAGAGAGCACTGGACTGGGTGAGTTTTTGCTTTTCCACTTGTAAAAGCAGAAGTTACAGAAAGTAAAGCAAGACCTGGATGGCAAAGTAGCTCCATTGAAAGTTCAAGGCAGCGCCTTTGAACAGCACTTTAAGCCTAGCACTGCTTAATGCTAATCCTGTAACACTATATAGATGGGCTTTTTTTTTGCCTTTTACACAAAGGAGGAAGGGGCTCAATTCTTCTGAGGTTGGGTTTGCTTTCCCTGGAGCAGCCCAGCTCCGGCTCGCTGGCATTGCCACCTGAATCCACCTGAAGGGGGTGAGCCTGGGGGGAAGAAAGAGGCTCCTCTCCCCCTCCAGGCCAGAATCTGATCTCCTGATTAACTTGCTGGTTATCAATAGAGGCAACAGTTGTGATTGCAACTCAACACTGCTCCAGCCCTGGAAGAGCATTGACGAAAACGGAGTTTTCAATTGGGAGAGCGAGGGACTGAGCCATCCTTTCAGTCCCCAGCAGGAGTTGGCACAGGAGCACCAGCATGCATTCTCCATTGACATAGGATTTTGCCCTGGTCTACCAAGATTGGTCTAAAATTTCAGACCTGATTGCTCCTCTAGTCTACGAAACAGGTTGGTAATTCTTTTTTTACATACCTAAATAATTGCAGTTTTGAATGGGATATCTTAATTAATGTGCTCTCTATTTAGCCTGTGGTGTTTGCCGAGCGGAGCTGGTCTTGCTCCTGTCCTCGGACTGCCAGTCTGCCTGCCTGGTCTCTGCTGCATTCTCACTCAGATTTGCAATCTGTGTAACATCCTGTCATCCTGCTTTTATCTTTCCAAGATAGGGAATGTGGTAAAACTTCTCCTTGGTGGAATGAATTTTTCTCCATGGAGAATGTGGTTACTGGGAGCCAGCTGGGACCAGCAGTGATGTGAGTGGAACACTGAGGAGCAGTGAAGAGGGAGGAACTTTCCTTCACTGTGTTTAATGCTTTCCAAGCTCCCAGGAATGGGAATGAGGTGGAAGTGATGTGGGACAGATGATGGTTGTGCACTCTGTTGTGTGTATTTATTGGTGTCTTTAGGAGGTGTTGGATCTGTTGATCCACATACACCACAATAACAGATCAACAGAGAACACAAAGCAACTCTGGGTTTTATAGACAGGCTGAGCAGGTGGAGAGGCTGCTCTGAAAACCCAGGCTGTGCACAGTGCATGGCTGTGGCTGGTGTGTGGAGCTGATCACATCCTTTTCTGCCTGGCACACACACACTGGAGCACACAAGCCCTTGCTGGGAGCTCTGAGTGTGCCCTGGAATCGACAGGCAAAGAAATCAAAGCAGGTGTTTCAGCAATATTTTCTATTGGATTAATAATGAGTAAAAAATTGCATTAGGAACAGAAGGAATTAAAGCTGGCACAGGGTTTCTCTTCCACTTTCCCAGCCCTGTATCCACTCTCTCATTGATTCCTGTGCAGCAAGGAGGTTGTGCTTCCCCCATGCCCATCCAAAGCAGTGAGTGATGGATGTGGAAGGAGCCAGCACAGAGGATTAGCTGAGGTGGTGCCTGAAACCCCTTAACCATGAGACACACCACAGCTCTCGTGTTTGGAGCAGTGCAAAGCTGCTCCTCTTGGAAATGGGCAGGAGTGTCCATCCCCGCACTAAGCAGATCAGGGAGGAATTACTTTTGAACCCTCAGGAGAATAAAGAGCCCACAGACAGCTGGGGCTGTTTAAAACCTCCAAATGTCATGTGAAATTAGTGGCTGCTCATCCATGTGGGCTTCATCTGCCAATGCCTGCAGATGGTTTCCTGTTGTCACCAGGGAAGTCTGATGACACCACTTCATGGAACAGGCATTTTGGGCCTCCATCTCTGAAACATTCACCTGTTGGCAGCAGTTGGGTGGCTTTGGGAAGCGACAGCACTTGGGGTGTCCTCAAGGATGTGTTTTCCTACCGATGTGATGCCTGTCTGGGCTTCTTTGCTTCCTGTAGGATGAACCAACGATCATTTCTGGGAACCTGGGTGGCCCTTTTGGTGATAACAGCCCGACATCGAGGTGAGTATCTCTTGCTCAGGTTCTGGGAGGCCAACACTGCCCAGCTGTGCTGTGCCCAGAGACCCCAGAGGGCTTGGAAAACACCCCCAGCATCTTGGCTGGAGCAAGGCCAAGAATGAGGGTGTACTGAGTGTTTCCCATGGGGTGTTGTTTGCTTCCCTGAGCACCCACCACCTGAAGCAGCAAGTCCTGCTCATCCTGGAGCAGGGAGAATGGACCTGTTGTCCTTGTTGTCCCAGTGTGAAGCAGACATAGGTTGTATGACTTGATGGCAGTCATATGGAAAGCAGTGAAGCTACAAGTTGTTCTGCATCTTGTGGTCACTTTGCTGTTGCCCTACCAAACTTTTGGATGGTGCTCTTTCTCCTGATCCTGTACCAGAGCCAATCCCAGAGCCAGAACCTCTGCTGTGGCTTTTCTGTGGCCTCTGAAGTCAGAATAGGTGCTGACATTGCCTTAAGGACTCTCTTCTCTCTCTCCTTCCAGCTCACACCATGGGGAGTCTGTATCCGTTCTGGCAGAATGACACAAGAACACCTAAAGTTGATGATGGAAGCTCTCCTGAGATCAAGATCTCTGTCCCATTCATCTATTTTGGAGTCCCATACAGAAGCATTTATGTAAGTGGAGAAACAGACCTTCCCTTTATTCTTTTTCTTGCCATTAGTGTCTGTATTTTAAATGCTCTCTCCCTGTCATCAGGAATTGGAAGATTTATTAGCAACTAACTGACAAGTTCTTAGATTTCATGAACTGATAGGTTTTATGATTAAGAAAGTCAAAGGTATATTTAATAGGATAATGTTCCTGGGAAAGGAATATAAAAGGCAGTAAATTTTCTTTGCAGGTGATTAAATGGTGCAGCAAAGCTCAGGGCTTGGCACAAGGGACATTATTCCTGGTACATGACAAGAAACAAGAAAATGCAGAGAGCTGCCAGAGGGGAAAAAGGGGCAACAGTTTTGTGGGTGCCCCTGACAAGGACAGGTTACTGCTCTTCTCAGGGGATGGCACAGCAAAAGCCTGGCTAAGGGGAGAGCAACTCCTCCAGGCTGGGCATCATCACAACCTCAGACGGGAGCCTCAGTCAGCATGACTGTGCCACATCCCATGTTTTGTGGTGAGCTGTTCTCTGTGGGTTCACAGGAGAGGCAAAGACTCCTCTGTTCCTCTCTACACAGCAGCACTGGGAGAGCAGGAATCCTGAGGGGTTTCACACCCTTGTGTGGTGGGAGATTCCAGCATCCAGAGCAGCAGTGCCATTTCTCCATGCTTAGCAAAAAGTGTTTTGGGGAGCATGGTAGCCAACTCCAGGGAGGTGGTGGTGGCACTGCCTCTCCAGAGCCCTGGGACCTGTCACAGACAGCAAAGCTAAAGGCAGTTTTTATCCTGGGAACCTGCAAAGGCCTGCTCAGGCAAAGTGGGTCTCTTGGTGCAGGTCAACAACAATGGTGTGATCTCCTTCAACACACTGGTCAGCCAGTTCACCCCCGAGGTGTTCCCACTGACCGACGGCCGGGCCTTCGTGGCGCCCTTCTGGGCCGACGTGCACAACGGCATCCGCGGGGACATCTACTACAGGGAGAGCACGGACCCTGCGCTGCTCAGGAGAGCCTCCAAGGACATCCACAAGTACTTCAAGGACATGGCCTCCTTCTCTGCCACCTGGGTCTTCATCGTCACCTGGGAGGAGGTCACTTTCTATGGGGGGAGCAGCACGACGCCGGTAAGAGCGGTTGGCTGTGGTCCTTGGTGGTTGGGTGTCTACATTATTGTCCTCATTTTGGGTGTAAAGTTGAGTGTGTTTCATTGTGTTCCTGCTTCTCAGTTGCCTTTTGGGCAGAGGAGCACCATGGTCCCCTTCATTCTCTCCTGCTACTCATACTCTCCAGATTACCATACGAGCCTCTCTGCTTGCTCTCAGATCTCCAGGGAAAGCATCACCTCGTTGGTTTTTGTGGGCAGTGTATCTAAACAAGGCTCTGACACCAGTTAGGAGCTTTTGGCTTGATCATAGTGTAGTTACTCTTTGTTAGATAAAAATGCAGACACTTGTGATGCCAACTGACCTGCCTGCAGGGGAGACCAATCAGACTGACCAGGGTCACACTTGTGACTCAGCCAGATTATATTTCCATAAATGCGTGAGTTGTGTCTCAGAGGGTGGGGATGGCAGTGCAGTGTCTTTTCAGGGCATGAACAGCTTTTGAATATCTGGTTAATGTGTGAACTGTGACTGCAGCTGATGTTGAAAGGTCTGTGCTGGGCTGCTGGTAGGGCTCGTGCTGCAGCTTGGGGTGCAGATACAATCCTAGAATGGTTTGGGTTGGAAAGGACCTCAAGGCTCATCCTGTCCCAGCCCCACCTTCCTCTGAACCAGGTTGCTTCAAGCCCTGTCCAACCTGGCCTTGAGCACTTAGTGAGTGAGGGATCCCAGCTATTGTTTGGGGCAAGGCTTGTGTAGGTTAGCCTGGGTCCTGCAAGTACAAGAGCTGGCTGCTTCTGTCTTGAGGAGTTGGCTCTGACAAACAGTCCAGCTCCTTTCCATTTGTTACAGAAGCCTGAGATTTTATGCATATTTTTTGCCAGTCCTGGCAGCACTTGCAGAAATAAAACCACCAGATATATATATTTGCAGACAGCAAGCAATAGAGAGATTTGTGTACTGCCTGAAGAATTACATTTGCAACACAATGCAGTTTGTTTTGTTCTGGAGGAGCCTTCCTGCCCAGCAGCAGCTGGGTTGGCACGTGGAATAAGGTGATGCAGGAGAGTCATGGCAATGCAGAAAACTGCAGGAAACAATCTGTGGAATGAGGCCCTGGGGATGCTGCAGCTGCTGCCTTGGGATGTCACCTGAAATGGGGTCATTTTCTGAGAGTGAGGGTGCTCAGTGACCGTGGGCATCAAAGAGGGAGCTGTTTGGGGCTGATGAAAGTGTCACCATCTTACACCTGGCACCAGGTCACCTCTTGCCACCCTCCAAGAGGCCCCTGAGCAGAGCAGGGTTTGTTGCTACCCCAAAACGCTGTTGTTGCACTCTCAAAGTGACATGTTAGTGATCTCACAGGATGGCAAAAGACTTGGCAAAGGTGAACAAGTGTGAAGAGGAAACCAGAAGTAGCAGGCAGAATTCCAGGGGAAGGATGCAGGAGTGGAAATGGTGGCTCTCCTGCTTGCCCTGGTGTGAACTGTGCCATTTGCAGCTGCTGTGAGGCAGCTCTGCCCACAGCTCTCACTCTCCTGACAGAGCCTCTGTGTTCAAGATTCCTCATGGCAGGAGCTTAATGTGCCTCGGAGGTGACATTCCCTGGGTGTGCAAGCAGTGAGTGCAGCCCTGGGCTCCCCTCTGCTGTCCTGAGGCATCCTCAGAGCCAACAAACAGACCTCTGGGTTTGCTGCAAGGGAATGTGACCTGCTGTGAAGTGACCCCCCAGCCCTCCCCTTTGTCCAGCTGCACATGCAAGTGCCTGCAGTGCTCAGGGTCCCTGATACTTCCTAGGGGAAGATGGTCTGAGCCCTGGGCTTTTCCATATCACCTGATCATTGTTTCTGTGGCTGTAGTTTCCTGCCCAGTGTGCAGTGCCCAGGTAGCACCAGGCTCCTTGCATTGCTCTTGATTAATTAAAAGAGGGGCATCCCACACTTAGTGCCCTGCTAACGTCCTGTTTGCCCAGAGGCAGGAGCAGCAGATACCGTGGCATGAGCCCAGTGCAGAGGAAGGAAGAGCAGGGATGGGAGGGACAGGGAAATGCAAACAGCTGAGAGGAGTGATTGACTTAGTTCCCAGTGGTAAGCTCTGCTGCTGGATCTGCATGGATAGATGGAATATCTCAAGGGAAGAGGATTCTTCTGTCTTTCTACACAGCTATAAATGGAAGAAGGGGGTTATGCTGCCCTTGCCACCTGGCAAAGCAGGCTCTTCCCACCTGGAGCCCTGCTGGAATGTGTCTGGAGTTTGGGAGGCTGGAAATGCAGAGTCATTTCAAGGGAAAGGAAGAACATGAGCAGCAGATTTAGCAGGGAGTGAGGGGATTTGGCAGCCAGCAAAGTGCAGGATATCCATGGCTGACTTGGATGTAATCCACCATTAGCAGTGTTATAGGATATGAATGTGGAAGGGAACTGGGAAAGATAATGCAGCCAGGAATAAAGCTAAGATAGGGGAATGGCAGATAACAGATCTTACCAGCCTGAATCCTGCCCACTGCTGCTTCCCTGAGCTCATTCTCATGCTGCCATCTATTGGTGTTCACTTGGATTAGAGACAGGCTTGTCCTCCCAGGTGGAGGAAAGGGCAGGCATAGGAGCTGGTGCAGTTTGTGGCAGCAAAAACGATCATATTTTGGGTCTAATGTGGCTTCTGCAGCTCTTCACTGTGAGGCTCCCATGTCTCACCTGGGCCAGAGGTGAACATGGCAGCAGGGCAGGCAAACAGCATGAGAAAAGCAGTATCACCTTGTGAATGTGGTCATGGTTTTCAACAGGTGAACACTTTCCAAGCTGTCCTGATCACAGATGGAGTGTCTTCTTTTGCCATATTTAACTACTATGAAATCAGCTGGACCACGGGCACAGCCAGTGGAGGGGACCCCCTGACTGGTCTTGGTGGGGTCATGGCCCAGGTGAGGCTCTTGCTCCCACATCCCTGTCTCTGTTGAACTCTTGGATGACTGCCTACAGCTTTCCCAAAATGTCCATGCTTGCTCCTGCCACTTAGTCCTGCAGCATCCCCAGCACTCCTTGCCTCCTACTGCTGGGCACAGTGGGATGAGCACTCCAAAATGTGGTGATGGCAGCAGTTCCATCTGTCTGAGGAGGGGGAGGTTCCTGCATAAGGGGAGTTTCCCTACATTGATTCCTCACTTTATCTTGGCCATTCAATGCATGCACCCTTAGATCTGTATGTACAAACAAATGTGCATATACATACATAAATCTGTAAATATACATCTGTTCTCTTTGTAGTACCCATTTAGCTTTTCACTCACATCCAAACTATCTGAAACTGGAAATCCCTTAAAAGAATTCTTAAAAAGAAAGAGAAGGGGACAGAGACAGGAGGAAATGCAGTGTCACTTTCCTGTGGCCAAGATGGGTGATGGAATTTGCTCTCTCTCTGGTTTAGGCTGGTTTCAATGGAGGAAATCTCACCAACTTCTTTAGCCTCCCAGGCTCCAGAACTCTGGACATAGTCAATATTGAAGAAACAACCAATGTGAATGTCCCTGGGCGCTGGGCCTTCAGAGTGGATGGCAGAGAAATAGATCCAGCCCATGGCTGCAGCCTGAGAGGTAAGGGAGGACTGGCATTGCTTGTGGCCACGTTTTGGGGTGCAGGGTAGCAAAAGGTGGTGCTGTTGGGACTCTGCTGGAGAGGTGCTGACTGCCCTGGGCTGCTGCTTTTGGCCAAGGCATCCCCACAAGCTGCAACTGTGGAACAGAAACAGCAGAGTGGGTGCAGTCACTGCCCATCTCTGAGTTGCTGCACCAACTTCTACCTGAGAATCGGTGGCAACAGGAAGGACCTGGGGACAGCAGTTTCCTCTTGCCCCCACATTAGGGAAGCTGGCCTTGTGGTCCCATTTCCCTTGTTTCTGCAGGAGGAATAACAGGTGTTCCATGTGCCTGCACCAGCTGCAGAGCCTGTGCCTGTGTCACAGACTGCATGGGGCTATAAACACATTAATCAATGCACACGGTGGCTGCACAGGGACTCTGCTGCACAGAGATTATTGCACTGCCATTTGACAGCTAACACTGTCAGGAGCATCCACTCTGCTCCAGGAGTCTTTCTAGCAAGGGGGGATTGTCATTTGCTGATGGACACTGGAGACATGCAGCTTCTTTTTGTCCTGATTTAGGACTGTACCACAGAAGGTCCACAAGACTCCGAGGCTCTTGCAGCCCCAGCAGTTTTAGGTCCAACTCCTCCAGCTCCTTCCAGCTGCTGACCCCAGGAAGAAAAGACTGAACTTTGCACAGGGCCTGGAAGCCAGTCTTGGCTTTGCAGGTGACAAGGGGAGTACAGATAGATCTCACCACTGGATTTAAATGTCACAGTGAATGGCTGATCACCCTTTATGAGAGGAGATGCAGTACAAGGTGCCAGAGCTTTCTGACACTCCTTTCCCAAATCTCCCACACCAGGATGGTTGGTGTGTGGGTCTCACTAAGAGAAGATGCTGTTTTTTGCAGGGAAGTGGGAAATAGCATATTTTTTTTGTGGGAGGCAGGGAAGAGTACAAAAGTTTAGGAGAGGTAAATTCAGGCAGTGCATGGTGGGAGCCACGTGGCTGAGAAGTGTGAAAGATGGACAGATGGAAGAGAGAGAAACTCTCCCGGGTACTGCCACCCTTGTTCTCCAAAATTCTCCCAGCCTCTCATGTCTCTCACCAGGCAAACCTGCCTCCCTTTATAGTGCCACGTCAGCTCAGTCTGTGGGATCACTCAGCGTTCCTGTTGTAGCTCTGTGTGTGTGTAAGTTACTGATCAACAGCTCTTTGGTTTCCTAACTACTACGAGCTCTTCCTGAATGGGAGCAAATTGCTCCTGGGCAGCTGATGGCAGAGCCACTTTTTGACCAGCAAAGTTATTTGAAGAAGGGAATTATGGAGGTGGCAAAATGCTGAAGGACAGCTCAAGTGCAGCGACAGTGCTGGGAACAGCCTCCGAAGAGCATCAGCTTTAACAGTGGGCTTTCCCCTTGGGAAAGCAGCACAAATGGCTCTTGTGCCCTGCACTGCTGAGGCAGAACGAGAGGGGTGAGTGTCCAAAATGTATGGATTAGCCTTCAAGTTTTCCAGCCTGTATGTAGACCCTGGATTCATGACAGCCCTCACAGCATTCCATGGACTCGAAGAGGATGGACCACACACTGAAAACAAAGCTCGGGATTGCAGCTCTTTGCTGAGTAACTCCTGCTGGGAGTCTGCACAAGGAAAGCAGCCCAGAAGCCCAGTGGCAAGACACTCTGGTGGGGGTCTTGGTCACAGGCCAGCAGAGCCCTCCAAGGAGCACCGGGTGCCCTTGGCTCCGCTGCTAGAGAGGGGATGTAGCCTGGGTTTTTCCCCTTTCTGTCTTTCTAGGGCAGTTTCTCCGCCAAGGGGAGATCTTCTGGGACAACGCCAACTGCACCACCAAGTGCCGCTGCCTGGACCTCAGCAATGAGATCTCCTGCCAGGAGGTGGCCTGTGGGCCCTTTGAGGCGTGTGAGACCAAGGCCAGGTTCTTCCAGTGCGTGCCGGTGGAGAGCAGCACCTGCCTGGTGTTCGGAGATCCACATTACCACACCTTCGACGGCTTCCTCTTTCACTTCCAGGGTTCCTGCTCCTACCTCCTCGCCAGGCAGTGCTGGCCAGGCTCCCCCCTGCCCTACTTCAGTGTGGAGGCCAAGAATGAGAACCGAGGCGGCTCCTCCGTCTCCTGGCTCAGGGATGTTTTTGTGGAGGTCTACTCGCACAAGATCGTTCTCCCCAAGGGCGGCTTTGGGAAGGCAAAGGTAAGAGCCCTGCTGGAAGGGGACAACTTGCCAGGTCTGCTCCTCTGATGGGGCAGCAACACTGTGACAACAGCTTGGAGAGAATGGGATGGCATTTCTGGGCCTCGTGTGTCTTGGGGAGTGGGCACAGGTGACAGGCATGGCAGAAAATGTCTGTGGCTTACCAGTGGCTGTCCTGTGCATGTCCCTCACCCTGAGACCCCATCATGGGGGTCCCAGTATGAGGGCTCTGCTATTTCATGCACTGGTGTAAAGAAAGATAGATGCAGGCACACCCAAAAATGCCAAGGCAGCAGAAAGAATCCAAGAATATTTATTTCAAAGTTGAGAACTCTAGAAAAAACTAACAAAGGAAAAACCTCCTAGCAGTGCTGCAGCAGCACTGGGCATGAGAAGGACATGCCTCCTGATCTCTTCCAGGCTTCTTATCTTCTCTGTCCTCCCCCTTCCAGGCCCACTCTGCTGAGCCTGCCTGCAATATCTGTTTATCTTTTCCACATTCCAGGGAGAGAGAGAAACTGCATCTTTCTCTGGAATGCAAAAGAGAAAGGGAAAGAAAAACTCCTTTTGAGAAAAGTACTCTTAGGCAGGGAAGTGAGAACAGCTCCTCATTACAAATTCTTCCGAGTGGGTACCTCCCCCTGCAGCTCAGTCCTGGTGTTGTTCCCACAGGTGGATGACCTGGTGGTGTCCCTGCCCATCTCCCTGGAACTGGGTGCAGTCAAAGTGTACCAGAGTGGCTTGTCCACAGCCCTGCAGACGGACTTTGGGCTGCTGGTGACCTACGATGGGGAGCACTTCGCCTCCATCTCCGTGCCGGGCACGTACATCAATGCCACGTGCGGGCTGTGCGGGAACTACAACAAGGACCCCGAGGACGACGCGCTGCGCTCGGACGGGAGGATGGCGGTGTCTGTGCCCGACCTGGGCGAGAGCTGGCAGGTGCCACACCCCGAGAGGAAATGCTCCACGGGCTGTGTGGAAAACTGCAGTGTGTGCACCGTGGCCACTGAGGCGCTGTACTTCAGCCCCGAGTACTGCGGCTTCATCAACAAGACCGGAGGGCCCCTCTGGGAGTGCAGCTCCATTGTGGACCCCACTGCCTTTGTCCACAGCTGTGTCTATGACCTCTGCAGCGTGCCCGTGTCAAAGGAGAATGGCACTGGCCTGTGCCAAGCCATCCAGGCGTACGCCACGGTGTGCCAGGCCCTGGGCATCTCAGTGGGAGAGTGGCGGACACAGACGGGGTGCGGTAAGTGTTGGTGTGTTCGTGCTGGGAGCCTTCCCCTCTGCAGGAGGGGAGTGATATCAGGGGTTTGTCTGTGTGCCCAGCACTGCATGGGGGGGAAGAAATCCAAGGGAGGGATTGGAGGAGAGAGCTGCCCGAGGTGGAGGGATCTGGGAGAGAACCGGTTGGTCCTTCCTCCCCATGGCATCAGACTCATGCTCCAGCAAAAGGGTGGTAGAAGTCAGGCATGAGGTGGGAGCTCCACATTGCTCTGCAGGTAATCAGCTGCCATGGGGAGAGATGGAGGCTGGACTGGGGTGGGGACTGGCCGTAGCACACTTCTCAGCCCACTCTCCTTGTGGCCTTAAGTAGCTGCAGGCAGCTTTGTGGCTCTGAAGTTGTCTTGGAGAAGCCACTCTTGTGTGAGAGGAATGGCCAGGGAAGCACAGAAAGGAAATGGAGGAGCTAATCCTACCCTCAAGCAGAGCTCATGGGTCACTCTGTGCTGTCTCTGCTCTGTCAGTAGGAAAAGGGTAACTGGCCACAAACTGTGCCATAATATGGTGCCCCTGTTTGTCTCCCCTCTGCCCACAGCGATGGCCGTGCAGTGCCCAGAGCTCAGCCACTACTCGGTGTGTGCCAGCAGCTGCCCTGCCACGTGCTCAGACCTCACAGCCCCTCTGGCCTGTGCCACCCCCTGCACTGAGGGCTGCGAGTGCGACGAGGGCCACGTTCTCAGCCGGGACCGCTGTGTCCCTGCCTCGCAGTGCGGCTGCGACGTGGACGGGCGCTACTACCCCATCGGGGGGTCCTTCTGGGCATCCACAGACTGCACAGAGCAGTGCCAGTGCGAGGACGGAGGGGAGGCCAAGTGCTTCAACACCAGCTGCCCCGAGGGAGAGGTGTGCACCATCGAGAACGGCTACCGTGGGTGCTACCCCAGGCGTGAGACGGTGTGTTTGGTGGGGCAGAGCCAGGTGCTGCAGACGTTTGATGGCATCACCTTCCCCTACCCGCTGGAACAGTCCTACACGCTGCTCAAAACCTGCCCAGAGAGGCCAGACTTCATCGAGGTGGACATCAGCCAGAAGAAAGCCAGCTCTGCTGCCAATGGGCCACGCGTGGTGCGTGTCCAGGCTGTTGGCCAGGAGGTGAAGATTGGAGGCACTCGCCTGTCAGACATTAAGGTAAAGGTGCTGCCCAGGGCCAGGGGGGGAGGTGGTGGCTCGTGGTGTAATCCAGTGTCCCCTTGGAGAAGGGCTCGTGGGTTTGTGGCTGAGAACCAGGCACCATGGTGGCACTTGGAGGAAGCCCATGTGAACCATCACCATGTGAGGGCTCTGAAGTAGCTGCCACAGCACCACTATTCCTGTTTGCTGAGTCAATTGTCTCCTGCAACTTTTATCTTTTCCCTGGAAAAACATGCTCTCTGGGGAAAAAGCAAGGAAAGAGCTGTATGCCTTCACTCAGAGGAGGCTCTGGGCCAGGCAGGGTGAGCCAGGGTCAGGAGGTGTTTAGTGTACTCGGCACAGTGTGGCTGGGCAAAGTCATATCACCCTCCATGAAGCATCTCAACCTGCTTGTTCCTTGTAGGTGAATGGTTACGATGTGGAGCTGCCCTATTTCCACCCCTCTGGACGCCTGGAAATCTACCGTGGTGACAATGGCACAGTGCTGGAGTCAGAGGGGCTCCTGGCCATCAGCTACTCTGACCTGGGGCTCCTGCAGATCCGCCTCTCCACCACCTACTTCAACTGCACCGGGGGCCTCTGCGGCCTCTTCAATGGCAACGCCAGCGACGAGTTCAACCTGCCCAAGGCCAAGTTCACGGACAACCTGGAGCTCTTCCTGGAGAGCTGGACCACGTTCGATGAGATCTGCAATGGGGAGTGCGGGGACCTCCTCATGGCTTGCAACAACGACTCGGAGCTGCTCAAGTCCTACAGGAGCCGCTCCAGCTGCGGCATCATCAACGACCCCACCAACAGCTCCTTCCTGGAGTGCCACAGCGTGGTCAATGTCTCAGCCTACTACAGAACGTGCCTGTTCCGCCTGTGCCAGAGCGGGGGCAACGTGTCGGAGCTGTGTGACTCGGTGGCACGCTATGCCAGCGCCTGCAAGAACGCAGACGTGGACATTGGCCAGTGGAGGAGCCACAGCTTTTGCCGTGAGTCCACCCAAGCTTTTAAGTGTCCAGGGTGAGGAAAAAGAGATTTGGAACCCACCAAGCTTGGGCAGAGTCTTTTTTGTTGGTAGTTTGTGGGGGTACAGAGGTAGGGCAGCTTTTCTCACGGGGTGCTGAATTTGCAGGCAGTAGTTTCTGAGTGTGCTGGTGCCAGCAGAGACCCATTTCCCAGCAAAGCGATTTCAGGGTGGCATTTCAGGAGGCAGCAGAAGGTTTATGATGCGGTGTAGGAGCATTCCACAGCTGCAGATGGTGTCTGGCAGTGCTGTGTGCCACCACCAGAGGATAATTTCCATAACACTGGTTTTTAGCTGGTGCTATAAACTTGCCATTGATGGGAGAACTTTCATAATGTGAAAAACCCCTGCTGTGGAAGTACATGGAAGGAAGGCAGTGCCTGTGTCTGCTTCAGAGGCTTTGAGAGCAGGTTAGAGCTGGTTAGAGCGCAGTGCTAATAATGGCAAGGTTGTGGGTTTGATCCCTGTATGGGCCATTCACTTCAGAGTTGGACTTGATGATCCTTGTGGGTCCCTTTCACCTCAGAATATTCAGTGATCTTGTACTGAAAGGTCTGTTTGGGACTCCTGTCCTTGTACTCTCTGAAATAACAACAGGGGCTGTCATTTGGTGTGTGGCAGGGCTGTGATGGGAGGGGTGATGGCTGAGAGGAGAATGGGTTGCAAAGGGAGTGGGAAGAGCCAATGGCCAGCAAAGTGCTGGGATTGTTTCCCCTTGTTTTTTTTTGTCCCCGAATCAGTCCCCGCTGGCCCCATTCCCACTTTTTGCCCGTTCCTCAGCCCGTGCTGCCCCGGCGACTCACACCCCCTGTTTGCTGCCCTGCAGCTCTCGCATGCCCAGAGAACAGCCACTTCGAGGAGTGCCTGAGCTGTGTGGACACCTGTGAGAGCCTGGCCTCGGGCCCCGTGTGCACCGACACCTGCGCCGAGGGCTGCCAGTGCGACGAGGGCTTCGCGCTGCGCGGCACCCGCTGCATCCCCCGCAGGGACTGCGGCTGCAGCTTCGAGGGGCGGCAGCTGGCCACCAACCAGACCTTCTGGATGGACATCTCCTGCCACTTCCTCTGCTACTGCAACGGCTCCGACAACAGCGTGTACTGCGAGAACGTCTCCTGCAAGGACGACGAGTACTGCCTGGAGGAGAACGGCCTCTACTACTGCCATGTCCGCACCGACGCCTCCTGCATCATCTCCGGCTACGGCCACTACCTGACCTTTGACGGCTACTCCTTCGACTTCCAGAGCAGCTGTGAGCTGGTCCTGTGCACCACCATCTCCCGGCCCAGGGTGGAGCGCTCAGACACGTTCCCAGCGTTCACTGTCACGGCCAAGAACGAGGACAGGGACACCTCTCTGGCACTGTGGGTGAAACAAGTGGAAGTGGAGGTCTTTAATTACAACATCGTCATCCACCGTGCCTACAAATACACTGTGCTGGTGAGTGCGGGGGCATGAGGACTGTGGTTATGTCTGTCTGTGGGGCTCCCAAATCACATAGTGATTTCTTAGCCTTTATGGTCTGCAAGGTTTTCCGGGGTTGGGAAGTGTGGATGCTTGGGCTCATCCCTAGGGTGCTGCCAGGGATGGCTTTGGGAGGGGGTGTCTGTTTTGGATGCCTTGTTTTGGGTGTAGAGGCAAGGCCAGCAGGGACCTTGCTCTGGGAGTGCCAAGCTGCCCTCATTCCTGTTCTCCTGTGGCAGCTCCCATCATCATTCCCGCTCACAGGATGTCTCGTTTCCTTCCCTGCAGATCAATGATGAGCGTCTCTACCTACCCTTGAAGCTGGGCCAAGGCAAAGTGAACATCTTCGCCTTCGGCTTTCACATCGTGGTCGAGACCGACTTTGGGCTGAAGGTGGTGTACGACTGGAAGACCTTCCTCTCTGTCACCATCCCACGTGGCTTCCAGAACCTCACCTATGGCCTCTGTGGCCGCTACAACGGCAACCCCGAGGATGACCTGGTGGCCTCGGGTGGCACACTGGCCCCCAGCATCGCCGACTTCGTCCAGAGCTGGGCCAAGAGGGACACGTTCTGCCGCGTGGGCTGCGGCGACCGCTGCCCGGCCTGCGGGAAGGTGGAAGGCTTCTGGAAGCCCCAGCAGCTCTGCAGCCTCATCCCAAGCCAAAGCGGTGTCTTTGCCAAGTGCCACAGCAAGATCAACCCCAGCTTCTTCTACAAGAACTGTCTCTTTGACACCTGTGTGGATGGGGGAGCCATGCAAACAGCCTGCAGCTGGCTGCAGAATTATGCCAGCACATGCCAAACACAGGGGATTGCCATTACTGGCTGGAGGAACTTCACCTCCTGCTGTAAGTACCACCCTGCCTCCAGGTCCTTCTTTTTCTGGGGTGCCAGGGAGGGGAAGGCCCACAGCCAGGCAGCCAGTCCCTCCTGTGCTTGCAAGGTGAGGTGGAAGTGTGGGATCAAGTCTGGGGCACTATTTACAAGCTGCATGTGGTACAGCAGGAGCAGGGATGGAAAAGGAGAAGCCTCAGGCTCAGGATGTATCAGCCATCCCTCTGCTGTTTAACAGGAATTATATTAGTCAGCTTTGAAGCCAGAATGAGTTTGCTCTAATGAAGCTGCAGCCCCTTGTCAATAAGATTCCGATGCACTGTTCAATTAGGCTCCTGAGGATGGGGCCTGCACGCCTCTCTGGCAGCCAGTCTAGCTGGCAAATCAGATGGGAAGTAATTGTCTTTGCTAACAAGACTGAAAATTAAATTTGTGTCATTTTTCCTTCTGACAAGCAAGCTCATGGCTCAGAGGCACCATCCTCACCGGGTGCTGAGGCTGCTGACTGGTGGTACAGGTCCGCACTGGTCCACGTGGGAGCCAGGTTAGGTTTGTCCATGGAGCTAATCTGTGCCTCTTCTGTCCCCTGGTAACACCACAGCTGTCAGCTGTCCCCCCAACAGCCACTACGAGAGCTGCGTGTCCCTGTGCCAGCCCCGCTGTGCCGCCATCCGGCTCAAGAGCGACTGCAGCCACTACTGCGTGGAGGGGTGTCAGTGTGACCCCGGCTACGTCCTCAACGGCAAGAGCTGCATCCTGCCCCACAACTGCGGCTGCTACTCCGATGGCAAGTACTACGAGGTACGATGCCCACGCCCTCCTCCCACATCTCTGGGCAGAGTTCGTGCCTGAGTGGGGTGACAGTCAGGCAGGAGGGAGGTGTCCTTCCATGGTGTGCTGCATAGGGAGTCTTTCTATCTGCAAAAATCACCATGCAGTTGTTGGGTGAGGGTCGCCCAGGTGTCAAGCATAGAAGGGAACTTGTGGAGGCAGGGTGGATGAAAGGGTGGTGACTGAAAAGGCTGGTTTTGGTGAGTGCCAAAGTCCAGCACTGCATGACCAGTTGGTTTAGGTATTCCACACACAACAAATTCTGTTTCACATTAAATTTACTTATTTGTAGCTGCTGGATGTCACTTGGGAAGGAGTTTGATGCAGCAGAGTGCTGTGCTGGTAGCATGGCTCATGTTATAGGGGTTGTATTTGGTGTCATGTTCTGTGTAAGGTGTCTTTGCCAAGCCCCACACCCATAAGGAGCCAGTACTGGGGTGGTGTCATGCAGGGTTCCAGACAGATGGGCATGGTGGGACAGAAAGAGATGACTTTAGCACTGTGAATTCTGTGTGTGTACCAGAGGAGAGGGAGGTTTTGGTGGCAGTGAAAACATGCAGTTGCCTCGTGTGTGTGGGTAGCAGAGATACTGCAAGGTACATGCAAGCTGTTCTTTGCACCTTTTTCTCTGTCTTGTTGACTGTTCTCGCTTGTTGTGTGGGAGAGGGCGTAACCCTAGTCCAGCAGCGCAGGGCAGGGCTCTCCAGCCCTGCCAGCCGGTGACAGGCCCCTCTTGCAGCCCAAGCAGCTCTTCTGGAATGGGGACTGCACCCGCCGGTGCCGCTGCTTCCGGCGCAACCTGATCCAGTGCGACCCGCGGCACTGCAAGTCGGACGAGGAGTGTGCCCTGCGCAACGGCGTCCGCGGCTGCTTCAGCACACGCAGCTCCTTCTGCCTGGCGGCCGGAGGGGGCGTGTTCCGCACCTTCGACGGCGCCTTCCTCCGCTTCCCCGCCAACTGCGCCTTCGTCCTCTCCACCATCTGCCAGAAGCTGCCCGACTTCTCCTTCCAGCTCATCATCAACTTTGACAAGTGGTCCTCGCCCAACCTCACCATCATCTCCCCCGTGTACTTCTACATCAATGAGGAGCAGATCCTCATCAGTGACAGGAATACCGTCAAGGTGAGGTCTCATCAGGGCTGTCTGCTTCCTCCAGAGCAGGGCTGGGGAGCAGGGTACCAGCTCCCAAATGGAGTGGGATGGCACTAAGGGCTGCCACAACAGCCCTAGACACCTGTTGGTGTTTTCACAGCTACGTTAGTGGGAAGTACTAATGGAACCATTTTTGAGTGGCTTGGGCTCACATCCATAAGCAGAGGATATTAGGAGGGACATCAGCTTTGTGTCCCCCTTGCTCCAGGTGAATGGCAGCCATGTGAGCATCCCCTTTGTCACGGGGCTTTCCACGAAGATCTTCAGCCAGGAGGGCTTCCTGGTCATCGACTCCAGCCCCGACATCCAGATCCGCTACAACGGCTTCAACGTCATCAAGATCACCCTCGGGGAGCGGCTGCAGAACAAGGTGTGTGGCCTCTGCGGGAACTTCAACGGCGACCGCACGGACGACTACGCGACGCTGCGGGGGCAGCCGGCGGTCAGCAGCGTGGTGCTGGCTCAGAGCTGGAAAACCAACGGCATGCAGAAGAGGTGAGTGTTGGGACAGCCCTTCCCCACCGGGTGGGAGCGGGAGCGGGGCTGGCCCAGGAGCCCCCACGACGTGTGTGGTGCCCACAGCTGCAACGAGCTGCAGTACTCGCAGTACGCCGCTTCCTGCGACAACGTCCAGATCCAGGAGCTGCAGAGCGACAGCTACTGCCTGAAGCTGACGGACATGAAAGGCTTCTTCCAGCCCTGCTACGGCCTCCTGGACCCACTGCCCTTTTACGAGTCCTGCTTTCTGGATGGCTGCTACAACCACAAGAAGGTGCAGCTGTGTGGCTCTCTGGCTGCCTACGGAGAGGCGTGTCGCACCTTCGGCATCCTGGGCACCGAGTGGATCGACAAAGAGAATTGCTGTAAGAGCACCAGGGGCTGGCCGGGGCGAGGGGAGCTTGGACTGCAGCCCGGGGAGGGGGGCTGGAGTGCCTGCCCTGTGCTCTCAGGGTGAAGATTGTGTTTGTGCCCTGTCTTGTGCTGTTTAGCAGGAGTGGTGGAGGATCCCTGCGTGGGCGCCGACTGCCCCAACCGCACGTGTGAGCTGGACAATGGTGGGGAGCTGTGTGGCTGCATCGAGCCCCCGCCCTACGGGAACAGTGAGTGCCTGTCCCCCCTGGGGGGCTGTGCCAAGGGCTGTGCTGGGCCATCCTACCACCAGGGCTTGGGGGAGGATGTGCTGAGGGCTGGGACATCTGCCAAGATGAGTTTTCATGACTTTGCACAGGTCAGGATGGGAGCAGGGAACAGGTTTTCCGGGGTGCTCGTTATGGGCATCTCTGGCTTTGGAGCACTTTGAGCAGCAGGGATGTAGGATGGGCAGGGCACACCACAGGAGGTGATCCCAGCCCGTTTCTGGTGGTGAGGAGCAGTGCTGGTGTGGGCCATTTGTGGTGATCTGAATTTGTCTTGTCTTCTCCTCCAGCCACCCATGACATCATTGATGCAGAGGTGACCTGCAAAGCTGCCCAAATGGAGGTGTCCATTTCGAAGTGCAAGCTGTTCCAGCTGGGCTTTGAGCGTGAGGGGGTGCGGGTCAATGACCGCCACTGCCCTGGCATCGAAGGGGAGGACTTCATCTCCTTCCAGATCAACAACACCAAAGGCAACTGTGGCAACTTGGTGCAGGTGAGCCAGGACATGGGGCACAGAGCACTGGGAGAAGGGGCCAGTCCTCCACAGCAGCCCCCACTGACACAGGGGTTGGGGCAAGGCTGCACATTGATGCAAGCAATGCTTGAGAACTCCTTTTTTGGGGTGGGGGTTAACCCAGGGATAGAGCAAGAGCAGACAGGTCTGGCAGAGCAAGGTTTATGCCTTGTGGTTCCTAGTGCCCCATTCCACACCCTTTTGGCCAGAGGCAGTGGACTGGCAGCCAGACCCTTAGTGTCACACAGCTTGTGGAGAGGCCAAGGTGTCTTGAGGAGCAGGGGAGGAGATGGCCAGTCTCGAGCGATGCCCGTGTTCCTCCTGCAGTCCAACAGCACACACATAGTGTACAAGAACACGGTGTGGATCGAGAGTGCAAACAACACCGGCAACATCATCACCCGGGACCGGACCATCAATGTGGAATTCTCCTGTGCCTATGAGCTGGACATCAAGATCTCCCTGGATTCAGTTGTGCGGCCCATGCTCAGGTGGGAGCCAGGGCCAGTTACACAGGCATGGGGGTGCACAGACAGGTGGCCAGGCAGAAGGGTTCCAAAGCAAGGCCCCAGTTTGGGGTCTCTCAGCCTTTCCTCCATCTGAGCCTGTATCTTTGTGTCCTCATTAGCGTGATTAACCTGACGGTGCCGACGCAGGAAGGGAGCTTCACCACCAAGATGGCGCTGTACAAGAACTCGTCCTACAAGCACCCCTACCGGCAGGGCGAGGTGGTGCTCACCACCAGGGACGTGCTCTACGTGGGGGTCTTTGTTGTGGGGGCCGACTCCAACCACCTGATCCTGATGCTGAACAAGTGCTACGCGACCCCATCCCGGGACAGCAACGACAAACTGCGCTACTTCATCATCGAGGGCGGGTGAGTGACCAGGGGCAGCACGGCCTGGTGGTTTCCCTGGGGTCTGTTGGAGAGGGTGCTCAGAGGGATGTTTGGAGCAGGGACCTTTGGCCAATGAGATGGTTCCAAAATCCAGAAAGGGAGGCGAACAGGGCAGCCAGTGCTGTTCGGGCAGGACTAATTCTCTTAGCATAGAGGTTGAGTGTCACAGAGTCCCAAAGGTGGAAAGAGGTGCCCTTCCTCGTGTCACTGAAGTTATGAGCAACAGGATATCTGTAGGAAACAGGGGGACATGAATCAAAGCACAGGCATTTTGGGAAGTGGGGGCACAGTGAAGTTGGAAGTCCCAGATAGAGGTTACATGTTGAGGCACGATGCCCTTGTCCAGACAAACCACGGATCTAAGCACGCCACTTCAGGACTCAGGGTGAACAGGGACAGGGGAGAGTGCTGTCCTTGGAGGGAGGCTCCTGGTCACGGGAGGGTCGTGGTGAGCATCAGTGCTTTGCACAGGTGCCAAAACATGAAGGACAACACCATTGGCATAGAGGAGAACGGGGTGTCATTGACGTGTCGCTTCCATGTCACTGTGTTCAAGTTCATCGGGGACTATGACGAGGTCCACCTGCACTGCGCCGTCTCACTCTGTGATTCAGAGAAATACTCCTGCAAAATAGTGAGTGGGGCAAGGGCAGAGGGATGGGCTGCTTGATTTGAAGGGCTCTGTCAGTGCAACAAGCCAAGCTGATGTGGCATCAGAGAGGTGACCAGACGTGCATCCCTGGGGGTGAGAGTGGGAGAGTTGTGTGCCCCACAGACAGTGGGAGGAGAGGCTCTGCCATGGGCAGGTCACCTCAAGAGCCTGATTGCAGGGTCCCTTTAGGATCTGGGCTGGACTGAGGGGCACAGAGAGGGCCCAGACAGGACTGAGGGTGACAGAGGTGGTGTTTATCCCCAAACAGAACTGTCCTCAGCACACGAGGATGGCCAGTGCATTCGCTGAGGAGTCCAAGGAGCAGATCCTCTCTGTGGGACCTATCAGGAGGAAGCGTAAGTGTGTGTGACCTCAGGGAATGTTGGGGGCCTTGTCTGCCATCCCAGTCTCAGGCAGCCAAGGGCTGGGGGCTTGGGGTCTGTGAGCATTGCTCAGGTGTCCCCCTTTGCTGTTTGTGCCCAGGGTCGGACTGGTGCGAGGACAATGGTGGCTGTGAGCAGATCTGCACGAGCCGGGCGGATGGACCTCTGTGCAGCTGTGTGACAGGGACACTGCAAGGGGATGGCAAGAGCTGCAGGGGCAAGTACCAGGGCTGGGGCCAGCACAGCAGGGGCTCCCACACCCCAGCCAAGGGGCTGCAGGGGGACCAGCCTGGGGAAGGTGGCTGGACCATGCCGAGTGTTGCAGACAGGAGGGAGGTGGAGGGCAGGGAGCTGTTCCCAGTACCTGAACACTGAGAACAATGATGGCAGACTTGGAAGAGCAGTTGGAAAGGAAGGTGATCATCTATAGCATAGTGCAGGACAGCCACAAGGCAGGGTGGAGACCATGGGCAGTCTGGAGACTGACTAAGGGGCTTATGAGAGCAGGGCTGGAAACAAGATGGGGCACCAGGGATGGAGCAAGATTGACACGGTTTTTGGGGTGTCAGGGAAGGAAGGGACCCATTCTGTGTGTTCCAGGGCCCCAGCTCACATGGGTCTTGTTGTGTTGGCAGCCTCCAGCTCTTCAGGGGAGCACCGTGCCCGAGTGACCCTCGTGGTGGCAGTCCAGCTGTGGCTGTGGCTGCGCGCGGCTCGGCGGGACCTGACCTCGTAGGTGCGGCTCTGCCGCCCAGCCAAGAACTGTTCTCGCGCCAGCCTGAGTCTTTGTAGGGTAGGAGACAGCCCCCCACAGTGGCCAAGCTGCCTCCAACCCAGCCTGCTGCCAGGAGGGAAGAGGGATGGCACCTGCAGAGAGCCTGGATGAGGACCCGGATGTGACGGTGGCACACAGCGACACAGAGGCAGCAACAGCAGCAAGGCACAGCTGGATGTTTGCCACCATCCACGTGGGACTGTGGGATGGGGGGGGGTTGTGGGTTTCTGTCTTTGGTGTGGACTCAAAGAAGGGATTTTGCAGCTTCCCTCGGGCTTTCCCTTGTAGCTGCACTGTGGGTGGCCCACTGCAGGTGGCTGTTGGTAGGGTGGGATAGGCCGGAGCGTGTGTCCCCTTGCATGGATAGCTGAGTGTTTCCACAGTCCTTGAGAGCTGCCATCAGGCTCTTACAAGCTCATGGACTCAGACAGAGGTAGGTGTTGGGGCACAGGCTGTGGGCCAGAGCAGTGCACTGTCATTGCTGGATTTTGTGACACCCTGAGACCGTGTCACTCTCTGGAGAAGAGGTGGTGTTGAGATTTGTGCTGCAGAGCCAAACTCACCCCCAGGGGTCTGGAAGTCCTGTTATTGTGCTGTGGTGCTGACAAGGTGGTCCCAATATTTGGCAAAACCTGCTTTCTGGTGGGCAGGAACAAGAGCCAGGGAAGTGAGGGATGGAATTCCTGCCGTGTTTGGATGGTGTGCCACAGCAGAGTCGTTGGAGGGTCAGAGCAGGGTTGGGGGCTGCAGGCACAGGGCAGCATTGGGGGTGCCTGGTGCAGGAGCCAAGAGCAGCCTTGGGGTGCTGGTGGGTGTGGGGGGCTGTCTGTGTTGGTGTCTTGTCTTGTGTTTGTACTCTGTGAAATGGCTGCGTGGGAATAAAAAGTGTTGTAATCCTTGGTAAGCGCCGTGGTCCTGTGTGATGGGGGCGAGGGTGGGGAGAGGCAGCAGGGGCTGGAGGGGCACATGGGGGCTGGAGAGAGGCCGTGGGAGGGTGGGGAGGGGATGGGGAGAGGCAGCAGGGGCTGGAAGGACACAGGGGTGGGGGGAGAGGCCCTGGGAGGGTGGGGAGGGGGGTTTCAGAACACCAGCCAGGGGTGGTGAGTGGGCCTGGGGTGGGCTGGAGTGTGGGGCTGGTGGGTTCGCCTTGAGCTGGGCTGGGTGCAGGGCTGAAGCAACAGAGCTGCTGTCCCTTCAAAGGAAGAAGGAAATGAAGAAAACACCAATAAATAATGAGAAAAAACGTTGGAAAAAAGAGGGTATCCTACTTCAACTTTGGCTTCCTTCTCCAAGAAGTGCTCATCTCCCTCAATTCCAAACACACAGCTGCTCTCCCCTGTGGACCAGCATACCCCTGTTTGAGATTTGTGGCTAATTAGGCCATGTTTATTAAAGCCTGATTATTTACCTGTGTATTGCTGATGAATAAAGCCTGACCCTGGGTGACATATACTGTTAATGACTGTCAGTCCAGTAAAACCTGGTTTAAAGTTTCAAACTGTGCCAGTGCCTTTTAAATGCATCCTCAAATCTGTACCTGCTATGGGGTGAAGGTAAAGGTCTGTATGGACAGAGGGAGACAGAGATGCAGATGAACCAGCCTGAAGAGAAAGAGCTGCAGAGTTTTGATTGTCCTGCTTCAAATGAACACGAAATTCAACATCCCCAAATAAAGCTGGACATGAGAGTTGCTTCTGTACAGCCAAGCAGGACATGGACATGACCAAGGTGGGGTGGGAAGGGCCAGGGAGCTCAACAAAAATAACTCATGATGGCACAGCACCCAAACCCACCAGGCAAAGGGTGAGGGTGGGACTGTCACAATGGCCACCATAGCACCATGGAAGGAAGGAATACAGGGGTGTTTTGGGAGGAAACATAACACAGTCAGGACAAGGACACAAATGCATGTTCTGCTTGGGTGATACCACCTGGGTCATCACAAATGATCATTGTTTGGTCTAAAGCAACCCCAGCATGACCTAAAATAATCCCAAAGTGCTCTGCAGAGAGTGAGTTTGACCTGCAGTAACCCCAATGACCCACAGTAACCCCAGAATGACCTAAAGTAACCCCAGAATGACTTGGAGTAACCCCAGAATGACCTAAAGTAACCCCAGAATGACCTACAGTAACCTCAAAATGACGATTTCTTGACCTAAAGTAACCCCAAATTTTTCTGCAGAGAGCAAGTTTGACCTGCAGTAACCCCAATGACCTATAGTAACCCCAATGACCTAAAGTAACCCCAGAATGACCTACAGTAACCTCAAAATGCCAATTTCTTGACCTAAAGTAACCCCAAATTTTTCTGCAGAGAGCAAGTTTGACCTACAGTAACCCCAATGACCTATAGTAACCCCAATGACCTAAAGTAACCCCAGAATGACCTAAAGTAACCTCAAAATGCCGATTTCTTGACCTAAAGTAACCCCAAATTTTTCTGCAGAGAGCAAGTTTGACCTACAGTAACCCCAATGACCTATAGTAACCCCAATGACCTAAAGTAACCCCAGAATGACCTACAGTAACCTCAAAATGCCAATTTCTTGACCTAAAGTAACCCCAAATTTTTCTGCAGAGAGCAAGTTTGACCTACAGTAACCCCAATGACCTAAAGTAACCCCAATGACCTACAGTAACCCCAGTGACCTATAGTAACCCCAGAATGACCTAAAGTAACCCCAGAATGACCTACAGTAACCTCAAAATGCCGATTTCTTGACCTAAAGTAACCCCAAATTTTTCTGCAGAGAGCAGGTTTGACCTACAGTAACCCCAATGACCTATAGTAACCCCAATGACCTAAAGTAATCCCAGAATGACCTGGAGTAACCCCAAAGTGACCTAAAGTAACCCCAAAGTTCTCTATTGAGTGTGAGTTTGACCTGCAGGAACCCCAATAAGCAATACCAACACCAGGGACTAACAGTAACCACAGAAGGATGACTGGTTAGGAGGGTTAGTCGGGACTAACTCACTCTCTGCAGAGCCCTTGTTACAAATTTGAGCCCTTTGGGGTCAACCAACTGTCATTCTGGGGTTACTCCAGGTCATTCTGGGGTTACTATAGGTCATTGGGGTTACTATAGGTCATTGGGGTTACTGCAGGTCAAACTTGCTCCCTGCAGAAAAATTTGAGGTTACTTTAGGTCAAGAAACCAGCATTTTGAGGTTACTGTAGGTCATTCTGGGGTTACTTTAGGTCATTCTGGGGTTACTTTAGGTCATTCTGGGGTTACTTTAGGTCATTGGGGTTACTATAGGTCATTGGGGTTACTGCAGGTCAAACTCACTCTCTGCAGAGCACTTTGGGGTTATTTTAGGTCATGCTGGGGTTGCTTTAGGCCAACCAATGAGCATTTGTGATGACCCTGGTGGTATCACCCAAGCAGAACATGCATTTGTGTCCCTGTCCTGACTCTGTTATTATTTCCTCCCAAAACACCCCTGTATTCCTTTATTCCATCACATTTACATTGCCTTTATTCCATATATATAGTCTATATATATATATTCTATAGTAACCCCAAAATGACCTCGAGTAACCCCAATGACCAGCAATAACCCCAATGACCTGGAGTAACCCCAGAATGACCTAAGGTAACCCCACAATGACCTGGAGTAACCCCAGAATGACCTAAAGTAACCCCACAATAACCTAAAGTAACCTCAAAATGCCAATTTCTTGACCTAAAGTAACCCCAAATTTTTCTGCAGAGAGCAAGTTTGACCTACAGTAACCCCAATGACCTAAAGTAACCCCAATGACCTAAAGTAACCCCAGAATGACCTACAGTAACCTCAAAATGCCGATTTCTTGACCTAAAGTAACCCCAAATTTTTCTGCAGAGAGCAGGTTTGACCTACAGTAACCCCAATGACCTATAGTAACCCCAATGACCTGGAGTAACCCCAGAATGACCTGGAGTAACCCCAGAATGACCTAAAGTAACCCCAGAATGACCTACAGTAACCTCAAAATGCCGATTTCTTGACCTAAAGTAACCCCAAAGTTTTCTGCAGAGAGCAGGTTTGACCTACAGTAACCCCAATGACCTATAGTAACCCCAACGACCTGGAGTAACCCCAGAATGACCTGGAGTAACCCCAAAGCGACCTAAAGTAACCCCAAAGTTCTCTATTGAGTGTGAGTTTGACCTGCAGGAACCCCAATAAGCAATAACAACACGAGGGACTAACAGTAACCACAGAAGGATGACTGGTTAGGAGGGTTAGTCGGGACTAACTCACTCTCTGCAGAGCCCTTGTTACAAATTTGAGCCCTTTGGGGTCAACCAACTGTCATTCTGGGGTTACTCCAGGTCATTCTGGGGTTACTTTAGGTCATTCTGGGGTTACTCCAGGTCATTCTGGGGTTACTCCAGGTCATTGGGGTTACTATAGGTCATTGAGGTTACTGCAGGTCAAACTTGCTCCCTGCAGAAAAATTTGGGGTTACTTTAGGTCAAGAAACCGGCATTTTGAGGTTACTTTAGGTCATTCTGGGGTTACTTTAGGTCATTCTGGGGTTACTATAGGTCATTCTGGGGTTACTGTAGGTCATTGGGGTTACTATAGGTCATTGGGGTTACTGCAGGTCAAACTTGCTCTCTGCAGAAAAATTTGGGGTTACTTTAGGTCATGAAATTGGCATTTTGAGGTTACTGTAGGTCATTCTGGGGTTACTTTAGGTCATTGGGGTTACTATAGGTCATTGGGGTTACTGCAGGTCAAACTTGCTCTCTGCAGAAAAATTTGGGGTTACTTTAGGTCAAGAAATCGGCATTTTGAGGTTACTTCAGGTCATTCTGGGGTTACTATAGGTCATTGGGGTTACTATAGGTCATTGGGGTTACTGCAGGTCAAACTCACTCTCTACAGAGCACTTTGGGGTTATTTTAGGTCATGTTGGGGTTGCTTTAGGCCAACCAATGAGCATTTGTGATGACCCAGGTGGTATCACCCAAGCAGAACATGCATTTGTGTCCCTGTCCTGACTCTGCTATTATTTCCTCCCAAAACACCCCTGTATTCCTTTATTCCATCACATTTCTATTGCCTTTATTCCATATATATAGTCTATATATATGTATTCTATAGTAACCCCAAAATGACCTCGAGTAACCCCAATGACCAGCAATAACCCCAATGACCTGGAGTAACCCCAGAATGACCTAAAGTAACCCCACAATGACCTGGAGTAACCCCAGAATGACCTAAAGTAACCCCAGAATGACCTGGAGTAACCCCAGAATGACCTAAAGTAACCCCAGAATGACCTACAGTAACCTCAAAATGCCGATTTCTTGACCTAAAGTAACCCCAAATTTTCTGCAGAGAGCAAGTTTGACCTACAGTAACCCCAATGACCTATAGTAACCCCAATGACCTAAAGTAACCCCAGAATGACCTACAGTAACCTCAAAATGCCAATTTCTTGACCTAAAGTAACCCCAAATTTTTCTGCAGAGAGCAAGTTTGACCTACAGTAACCCCAATGACCTAAAGTAACCCCAATGACCTACAGTAACCCCAGTGACCTATAGTAACCCCAGAATGACCTAAAGTAACCCCAGAATGACCTACAGTAACCTCAAAATGCCGATTTCTTGACCTAAAGTAACCCCAAATTTTTCTGCAGAGAGCAGGTTTGACCTACAGTAACCCCAATGACCTATAGTAACCCCAATGACCTAAAGTAACCCCAGAATGACCTGGAGTAACCCCAAAGCGACCTAAAGTAACCCCAAAGTTCTCTATTGAGTGTGAGTTTGACCTGCAGGAACCCCAATAAGCAATAACAACACGAGGGACTAACAGTAACCACAGAAGGATGACTGGTTAGGAGGGTTAGTCGGGACTAACTCACTCTCTGCAGAGCCCTTGTTACAAATTTGAGCCCTTTGGGGTCAACCAACTGTCATTCTGGGGTTACTCCAGGTCATTCTGGGGTTACTTTAGGTCACTGTGGGGTTACTCCAGGTCATTCTGGGGTTACTCCAGGTCATTGGGGTTACTATAGGTCATTGAGGTTACTGCAGGTCAAACTTGCTCTCTGCAGAAAAATTTGGGGTTACTTTAGGTCAAGAAACTGGCATTTTGAGGTTACTGTAGGTCATTCTGGGGTTACTTTAGGTCATTCTGGGGTTACTCCAGGTCATTGAGGTTACTATAGGTCATTGGGGTTACTCCTGGTCAAACTCCCTCTCTGCAGAGAACTCTGGGGTTACTGTGGCTCTTTGGAGTTATCTGGGGCCTGGTGCTCTCTCTGGGCTCCACTCTTTGCTCACCTCACGTCAGCCAATGAGTCCAACCCCTATGTGCAGTTTTTGAAGTTTTCACCAGAATAATCCCATATTTCCCACTCTGATTTGTTCCCTGATCCCTTTCTCTGGGGCTGCTCTTATCATTTGTATGTATTTCCTTTATAATTCACTATTTCCAATATTTTTGGTTCAAGGAATTGTGGTTTCTTCTCTGCTTGCTGCTTCCATCCAGCCCTTCCCAATGGTCAGTTCCCCACTATAAGTTGGTATTTATGTCCCATTGGCTCAGGCTTTCACCCTACATTAGAATCTCAACACCCTCATCCCATGAAAAAAACCAAACATCATTTGGTGGGAACCACAGCTGTGTCAAGAACCATAAAAATCTCTCTGTTTTTAGTAAGATAAACAAACACGACTGGATCAAAATAATTTTTATTGAGCAATGAGAATTATGTGAAACTTTTCCCCTGCTGAACCTGAATTTTTAACTGACTCCCTGAATGGGTCTCTCTGAGACTTCAACTGGAGACAGCCAGGATTTTCTCAGTGGAAAATTAGGGATTTTTCCTTCACCATCTCTTCATCTCAAGGTCTTGCAACAGTCCCAGATGACTCCAAAATGTGCATCAAGCACATGGAATATCCACCTCTGGAGCCCTCAGCACAGGAAGGACCTGCACCTGTTGGAGAGATGACCACAGAGTAACATCCTAAAACCACCACACAGTGTCCCTGAACCACCCAACCCATCCCAGTCTTTGCTTTATTTGTTTATTCTTGGGGATTTTAAAGCACCACAGAGTTTAAAACAGCACAAGGTTTAAAGCCAAGTGTGATGGTTGTGCTGCACCTGAAGGAAAGTTCCTACAGGGACTGGGTAGTGATTTTACTGTTACAAACTCCACTTGTAAGCATTGTTGGTACATTTAAACAGAAATAACTACAGATTTACTGGTGCAAATGAATTGTAGGTCAAGATAAAACTCTTCCTCAGCTGCCTTGCTAAAACCCCCCCTGGCAATTGTTTCCTCCCTTGTGTTTGCACTGCCCTTCTCTGTGCATATTTATGACAGTACAGCCACACACCAGCACTGAAAGAGTTGTTAGTAATAAATGGGACTCAAATTTCCTCATAAATCAGTGTTTCCATCATAAAGCTCTATTTTTAATGCCTATAAGTTCAACAAAAAATAATCTTTTGGGCTGACTTTTCCTATGTTGAAGGTTCCCTTACATTGAATCCATGAGGAAAAGAGTTAAAGGGATCTCAACAAAACTGAGCATAGGAGAACATATTTTGGTCATGCTTTAAAACATTCCAGCAAAAGTTCTAATTCCCCTGATTTTAGTGACTGAGGTGATGTCATAAATCCATTTTGGTGGATCACTCCATCCCTCCCTCCCATGTTGAGGTACAAATCCACAAGACTTGGTGAAAGTCCTACAGACCTCAGGGCTTTCCAGGTGCAAGTGCTCCCAGGGCTGTGCTGCCCACTGGAGGCAGGAGGTCCCCCGTGGGGGCAGGATCTGGGCAGACAGACAGGCAGGAACGAGGGCTTGAGCCAAACCCCTGCTGTGCTTCTCTTCTGAGTCTCCCTGCGAGGCCCTGCAGGGGGGAAGGTGTCACCAGAAGGGCTGGAGCAGATGGGAGGAAAAGAGATGCATTACCTGAGGAAAAAATCAGCTTTTCTGGCTGCAGGAAGAGTTGAAATAGAACCCCAGAATAACTTGGGTTGCAAGAGACCTTAAAGCTCGTCCAGTTCCTTGGACATTCCCAAGGATGGGGCAGCCACAGCTTCTCTGGGGAACCTGTGCCAGGGCCTGCCACCCTCCCAGGGAAGGATTTATCCCATAAAATAACCGACCAAAAGAACAAAACCAAGCAGTAGATAACAAAATTGTCAAGCTAACACATTATTATTACTACAACAGGCCTCAGAACACCCACGAATTTTCTTTACATGAGAATTTGGGAGGAGGAAACTCCAAGGAGGAGAAACTTATGCCTGTTAACGTGGCAATGTGTACCCATTACCACAGGAATGGAAAGGGCAAGTGCACTGGCACAGGGTGCCCAGGGAAACTGGGGCTGCCCCATCCCTGGCAGTGTCCCAGGCCAGCCTGGAGCCACCTGGGACAGTGGGAGCTGTTCCTGTCCTGCAGGGGGGAACGGGATGAGCTTTGAGATCCTCCAACCCAGACCACCACCAGGGATGCCCACCCGGGATGCCACCCCAGCAGAGGGCGCAGTGGGGAAAGGGCCAAGAGGCAGCTAAAATCCATCCCAACATCCATCCCAACATCCATCTCTGGGAGCACTGGGGGCGACCCCGGAGCTGCCCAAATCCATCCCAACATCCATCCCAACATCCATCCCTGGGAGCACCGGGGGCGACCCCGGAGCTGCTCAAATCCATCCCAAAATCCATCCCAACATCCATCCCTGGGAGCACCAGGGACGACCCTGGAGCTGCCCAAATCCATCCCAACATCCATCCCTGGGAGAGCTGGGGGCGAACACGGAGCCGCCCAAATCCATCCCATCACATATCCCAAAATCCATCCCAACATCCATCCGTGGGAGAGCTGGGGACGATCCCGCAGCTGCGGCCACACCCCCGGCCCCGCCCCTTACACTGACGTCATCTCCCGCGGTGGCGCGAGCGGGCCCGCCCCGGTGACGTCACGTGGCGCTACCGGGCAGGCCCCGCCCCCGCCCAGCGCCGGTCGGGACCTTCGGGCAGGTATCGCGACAGAGGGAGGGATCGGGGATAGCGGGACACGGGGGGTTTCAGGGGTACCGGGACACGGGGGGGGATTTGGGGGTATCGGGAAGGGCAGGAGGTTACCAGGACACGGGAGAGGATCGGGGGTACCGGGACACGGGAGAGGATCGGGGGTACCGGGACACGGGAGAGGATCGGGGGTACCGGGAGGGGCAGGGGGGTACCGGGACACGGTGGGGGGCGATCGTGGGTACTGGGACACGGGGCGGGATTTGGGGGTACCGAGACACGGGGGGGAATCGGGGGTACCGGGAGGGGCACCGCCACCCGCGGGATGTCCCGATGTCACCGCACCCCGCCGTGCCCTGCCCCGCCACCCGCGGGACGTCCCGATGTCACCGCACCCCGCCGTGCCCTGCCCCGCCACCCGCGGGATGTCCCGATGTCACCGCACCCCGCCGTGCCCTGCCCCGCCACCCGCGGGATGTCCCGATGTCACCGCACCCCGCCGTGCCCTGCCCCGCCACCCGCGGGATGTCCCGATGTCACCGCACCCCGCCGTGCCCTGCCCCGCCACCCGCGGCTCCCGCAGGGACTCCTGCCCCGTGTGCCGTCCGAGGCTTTGCTCCCCCAGCACCCCCATCCCGCTGCCACCCTCTGTCCCTGCCATGGGATCCTGTCGTTCGTGCCCCTCCGGCAGCAACAGGGCACAGGAACAGGGGGCCCCACTTGTGTGCCGTGGGGCACAGCACTGACCCGGACAGAGACCTGCCCTCCCCCCAAACCCCCGTCACCTCCTGTGCCCTCTGGACCGGCCCCCTGTGCCAGGGTTGGGCAGAGGCTGTAAGGACAGGGCATGCCTTGTGCCACACCAACCCTCCCTTCCCTGCAGGAGCCAGCCATGGATCTGGTCCTGGCAGCCGCGGACCAGCACCTGCTGACGCCCTACGTGTACCCTGCGGGCTGGCCCGAGGCCGAGCCGTGCCGCCAGCTCCTCAGCCTCTTCGCCATCACCAACCTGGGCGCCCTGGCCCTCTACCTGCTCTTCGGCACCCTCAGCTACTACTTCATCTTCGACCACGAGCTCAAGAAGCACCCCCAGTTCCTAGAGGTGGGTGCACCCCGTGCCCCCCGGTGAGCTGTCAGTGTCCCCCTCTCCATCCCCCTGAAGGCCATTCCAAGTGTCCTGTGCTGGTGTGGCATGGGCTGTCCCCAGTGCCTGTCACAGCCACCCCTCTCAGCCCTCTGTTGCCCATCCATGCGGGGTCCTTGATCATCCATGACCAGAAACAAGTGCCACAACACACTAGACCCAGCACTGAGCATGAGCCCTGCCCTGTCCCAGGCTGTCCCCAAATGGCACAGATGCCAATGCCAAAGGGGTGGCCAAAATGCAGTCCCTCTTCTGCCTCATGAGGAGCTGGAGCACTGGGGCTCTCGGGCCTGTGCCTGGCTGCCAGCATGGCCTCTGTCCCTGAGCCCTGTGCTCTCCCCCAGAACCAGGTGCGCCGGGAGATCTGCTACGCGCTGCGCTCGCTGCCCTGGATCAGCGTGCCCACCGTCGCCCTGTTCTTCGCCGAGGTGCGCGGCTACAGCAAACTCTACGACAACATCGAGGACTCCCCGTATGGTGAGACACCTCCCCTGGGCCTGTCTCCCACCACAAAGGCCACTGCACCTCCCTGACCCTCTCCTGCCCCTATGGATGCCCACGTGTGCCACCTCTAAAATCCCTGTTCCCCCAGGCTGGGCTGGCGTCTTCCTCAGCATGCTGTCCTTCCTCTTCTTCACTGACATGGGCATCTACTGGATACACCGTGGTCTCCACCACAAGCTATTCTATAAGGTATGACATGGGATGGCAGGCTCTGGACCAGTGTCCTAGCCCTGCTCTGGGGCTGTGTCCAAGCTGCTCCTCCAGGGAAATGCACACTTGGGTGGGAATGGTGGGCCCGAACCAGCTGAAGGAGGTGTCACCTCACTGTGGTCCACAGTGTGATGGGGGCTGAGACCCCATTTGGGCACACATCCCTGTCTCACTGTTTGGGTGGGGATAGCCCAAAGAGTGGCCTGTTGGGCTGTGAGTCTGGGATTTTAGGGGATCCTCCCCCTCAAAGGGGCCACGCTGACAGCACACCCCTTCCCACAGCGCTTCCACAAGCCCCACCACCTCTGGAAGATCGCGACGCCCTTCGCCAGCCACGCCTTCCACCCCGTCGATGGCTTCATGCAGAGCCTGCCCTACCACGTCTACCCCTTCCTCTTCCCCCTGCACAAGGTCACCTACCTGGGCCTCTACATCTTTGTCAACGTCTGGACCATCTCCATCCACGACGGCGACTACCGCGTGCCCCGCGCCCTGCGGCACATCATCAACGGCTCTGCCCACCACACCGACCACCACCTGTACTTCGACTACAACTATGGGCAGTATTTCACCCTCTGGGACAAGATTGGTGGCTCCTACAAGAGCCCCACGTCCTTCGAGGGCAAAGGCCCCCACGACTACTTGCGCAAGCTCCGAGAGAAAGACCAGGGGGCATCCAACGGCCTCCAGGCCTCCAAGACCGAGTAGGCTCCCCCTGGCCTGCCCCCTCTCCAGGATGACATTCCCTGGCTGGAGCTTGTCCTGTTCCTCCCTGGCCACTTGTGGCTATTTTCCCACGGACAAAGGGCCCCTGTCCCTGGTGGTGTGACAGTGAGGGGTGAGTTGTGGTGAGCCTGACCCTGCTCCCAGACCAGCGGTGTCCAGCCTCGCTCTGCATCACAGACCTGCCCTGTTCTCCCCATGGCTTCCCCTCCTGGCTCCCCTTGGATCTCTGCTGAGGTCCCTGCGCTGCTTTAGTGCTGTGCTGCTGCTTTACAAGGAGAATAACATGGCACAAATGGAACAATAACAGGGTCTCTGTTTGGCTGCTGCGCCCCTGTGTTTCCAAATCACTGTTCACACCGTGGAGTCCATCAGGAGTGGTGTGTTGCAAAAGAAAAGGCACAAATGCTCACCTTTTGGAGGTGGTGTGGGCCCTCCTGATGGTTTCTCAGGATGCTTGGCAGGACTCCTCAGTGGGACTCAACACGCTCTCCTCCTTCCTCTCACTGGGGATGTCCCACAGGGTGTGGATGGGATGCATTCCAGAAACAGCAAACCTGCAGGACAGAGATGTACTTTGAGTGCTGCAGGTCCTTTGAGGCCCCTGAGATCACTGAGGGAGGAGGAACAGATGCCTGGGTGTGAGGGGCAGGGGCTTCTCCTCACTCGAGGGCTTGTGGCTTCCCCCGTTAAGGCCCTGTGTGTTTCCTACTGAAATCTGGTCACCCTGCCTTTGGGTTTGACCCATGTTCAATAAATTTTACTTGCCAACTTGGCTGCTGTTTGATCCCTTTGTCCTGGTTCCCAATGCTGTGCAAAGCCTCCAGGGGAAGCCTATTTCTCCCCTACAACAGCCCTGACAGGCTTACCCTCTGCTTTGCTGGCACCACTCCTCCCCTCTTCATCTCAGTAGTGATGGGGACAATATCACCAACTGCCAGCGCCCCATCTCCTTGTCCTGTGGAGGGACTCAACCCCTCTACTCATGGGGTATGAGAGCCACAGAGGCCCTGCTGCACTTCCCACCCTGCCTGGCTTAAAGGGGACAAGGTCCTGGCACTGTCTGGACAAGCACACTTTGCTCCCCATCCTCCTGCCACGCTGCTGGGAACTGGCACAGTCAGAGTGGCCAGAGCCACCTCCACTTCCCCAAGCCACCTTACATGTAACCATGTCCTCACACAGTGACTCCTGTGCTTTCCCATCCCCTGGTCCCCCAGTTTCACCGGTTACCAGAGCCCTGCCACCCGTACTGGGAATGGAGGCCCTTTGGCAGTCCCTCACTGTGATGACACACCCTCTTCTCCCCACCCTGTCCCAGCCATCCCCCAGGCAGGATAGGGCTCCAGGTCACACCACCACACCACGTGGCACCTGATGAGCACAAGGGGCACCTGTCCCATGTTCTGCCAGTGTGGTCCCACACCTGGGCCATGCTCTGCTTTCACCTCCCCGTCACAACTTGTTCTCCCCACATGGACAGGAGCCCTGACCTCTATTTGCTGATTAACCTGGAGCCCAGAGCACTGCCCAGGGGTCAAGGTCTTGCCCAGATCAAACACAGTGACAACATTGCTGACCTTGGCCAACCACCATGCCAAGCAGGGCCTGATTCCCAAACACTCTACTCTGGGAGTCCTGAACTTCTCATCACCCCATCTCTCTGCCTTTGCTGAGCTTAACGCCTGAGCATCCCATCCTGGCAGCCACAGGATGGGTGGTGGCCCCTCACAGATTGATCCTGGCAGGATCAAGTCCTAGGAATGAAGTGCCATCACGTTCCTGGTGACCCACATCCTGGACTCCTGCACCCTCCCACAGACCTTCTCCTGGTCGAGGACAGCCTGGCTCCTTGGCTTCCCCACTGGACAGAGGGATGTGTCTGCAGCACCACAACACCTGAGGACAGGCAGACCGTGTCCTCCCGGGTCACACGAGTGTCATGCCAAGGCCTCTGGGACAGGGCACACCCCTGGGCACTGGACCACGGGGAGATGCAGTGCAGTGTGTGGGACCCTGGAGCTGCTGCTGCTGCCACAAGATGGAGGTGTTGCTCACAACAGCCGTTGCAGGAGCTGCACCTGCGTGGATGGCCTTCTTCCTCCTCCTCCTCACCACCCCCGCATGAGGCAGGGGCAGCTTTGCCGTGTTGGCACACAGTGTTCCATGATCCTGTTCCATGTTCCCCCCAAGTGCTTCACCTGGTTAAGTGGATTTCCTCTGTGTCCCAGCTCACTCCCCTTGTCTGCAATAGCTTCCCTGTCCTGCCCCACAGACAGTGTTTGTTTCCCTCCTTTCATTTCCTACAGGATGCTCTTCCACACTCCAGGCAGTGCACACTTGTGTGCCACACACTGCACACTCAACATCCTTCCCAGTGAGACCCCTGGCACAAGAAGTGACACCTGGTGTGCCAGCACAACAATCAGGTGGCTCTGGTGACAGCCCTGAGTCCTGCAGGAAACACCCACAGCCTCCACCCACCTCTGCCAAAGGCCTTGAGGCCAACACCATCAGTGGGGTGATGTCTTCAGCTCTTGTTCTTGCCACCCCCATTTTACTCCCTGACTCGACTCCAGCAACATGCAACTGGTCCTTTAAACCACTCTACCCACTCCCTCAGTGAGGTTCTGTGAGGGGACTGTTGTTCCAGCCTCTCAGTCCTCTAAACTCTCCAGATCACTAAGGCTGAGACAGGGAAAGGTCTCAGGAAAGAGGTGAAGGAAAACCAGGGGGCCAGGGGCTTCTCACCTCAGCCTTGGAGTTCACAGCTTTTACTGCTGATGAAATCCAGACTTTAAAAATAAACTCTGCCCTGTTCCCTCTGCCCTTTATGGCATGAGATGGGTTCTCTTTTCAAGAAACAAAAAATACCTTGGCAAAGGAAACAGAAAGAAAGAGTCATTCATCTGTAAGCATTTACCAGGTTCACCCACGGGGTCCTTGCTCATGTTCTCCCCTTGTGTCCACCACAGTGACCTGGCTGGGGGGAACCCACAGGGGGCACAGAGACCCTTCCTGCTCAGAGCACAAAGCAGAGGCTGGGGGCAGGACAGCAAATCCACCTCCCCTACCCCACCATGCACCACCTTCCTCCATTTAGAAACTGCTGTAAAGGCCCTTCCTCATGTCCTGCTATTTCTTGTTATATTCTTCCTCTAGTCCTTATTTCTGAGTTCTTTTTGCATTGTTCTCACTATGTCAGCTCCATGGAGGAACTGGCTACAGAGATTCCCAGACAATAAAACTCCCTCATCGACTCTGCCCTTACCCACAGTGACCTCCAGTCCTCTGGAGGGACATTATACAGAGTCAAGACCTCTAAAAGCTTTATTAGGAAGGCTTATAATTGTATTGACTCGATAATTGAAATGCACTAACTGGGTTTCTAGGTGAAAGCACCTCGGGGAAAGCTCTGGACAACATTTCTGCTATTAAAGCAAGTGAAATAAGGGGGAGCAAAACTGCCTTGGGGCTGTCCATGGGATTTACAAGCTCCCATTCCTTCACTGCTGGGCCACATCCATTTTCTTTGATAGCAATAGAAATGCTGGAATGGTGCTGGAGAAGTGCAGCAAGGCTTTTTTGGGGAGAAACCTCCCTCAACCCCCAGAGACAGCAGCTTCAATGCTTTTATTTTATTTGAGTTTATTTCATAGAACCTCAGAATGGTTTGAGTTGGAAGGGACCTTAAAAACCATCTCGTTCCACCCCCTGCCATGGGCAGGGACACCTTCCACAGCTCAGGTTGCTCCAAGCCCCGTCCAACTGAGCTTGGACCCCTGCAGGGACGGGGCAGCCACAGCTCCTCCAGATCAACCTGCACCAGCATCTCACCATCCTCACAACCAAGAATTTCTTCCTAAAATCTACTCTAAACCCACTCTCCATCACTCTGAAGCCATTCCTCTTCGCCCTGTCACTCACAGTTTCATTGACTCCAACACAGTCTCATTTACTCCAATTTCATTGACTTTCATTCCCTTTGACTTGATTTGCGACCGTTTCATTCCTCTTTCTGGCATCAATGAACTTGAACTTATTTTGCTCTATCGGGGAGTCCGAGCATCCTCCGGAGAGGAGACGCAAAGAGGGAAGGAGAGGGAGAGGCAGAGGGCGCGGAGCGGAGGGGGCCCGAGCATCCTCCGGAGACGCAGAAGCAAAGGGAGCGGAGCGGAGGGAAGGCGGCCCGAGCATCCTCCGGAGAGGAGACGCAAAGGGAGAAGGAGAGGAAGCGGCAGAAGGAGCGGAGGGGAGGGGGCCCGAGCATCCCGCGGGGGGGCTCGGCGGCAGCGCTGCCCATGCACATTCTCTCCGGGCGGCGGCGCGGCTGCCGCTCGGCTGCGGCTGCGGCTCCGGCTCGGGCTGCGCTCCGCCCGGCCCCGGCGGCACGAACATGGCGACAACCGAGCGCCGAGCCGGGGCTGGCCGGGCCGCCCCGCTGTCGCTGCCCCTGTCCCTGCTGCTGCTGCTGCTGCTGCTGCTGCTGCCGCCGCCCGCGCCCGCCGCCCGTTCCCCGCCGCCGCTGGTGCTGCGCGCCCCGCACCGCCCCGCAGCCCCCGCAGAGCCCCCGCGGGGCCGCCGCGCCGCGCCGCGCCCGCCGCAGCCCATCCAGGTGTACGGACAGGTGAGTCCCCCCGCAGGAACCCCGCGTGACATCGGCCCCACCGCCCCGTCCTTCCTTGGGCGAGCGCTGGGGACGCGGGGAAAGGAAAGGGGGCGCAGCGGGTCCCGCGCGGGGAAGGGTCGGTGCGGGGGTCGCCCAGCAGCTCGTTCGCTGCTCCGGTCGGGTGTTTCGGCGCTGCCGGCAGCTATTCCCGCAGCCTGGCTCTCCCCCAGGGCCAGCTCGCCCCGGTGGCACTGTCACCTTCGCCCCTACACTTGCGTTCCCCAGCGAGATGCGCTCCCGGCGGGAGCAGCCAAGGGCACGCGCTGAGGAGCACGGGCCGCTCATTCCCGGCGCTGGATCGGCCGGAGGGAGCGCGTTCCCTGCCGGCAGCGGGCGGGAGGTGGGCAGCGGCTCTTTGGGGATGCTCGCGGTGAGGTCCCTGCGCTCGGAGAGCCGGGCACAGGGAGGTGATTCGGGAGAGGACATGACTATTTGTGAGGCGCCGCGTCCGTCCTCGCTGCGTGTCTAAACCATCCTCCACTGATCCTTGGAAAAGAGGGGGAGCGGAGTCGCTCATGGCAGGACAACACAGAAACTCCTGTTTCTGAAAGTATCCCTGCTCGGGCTCGATTCTCTGGCAAGTTTTGCAGCCAGAACCATAAGGGCTCCCCCTCGCCCCCTCTTTTCCAGGCAAGCATCACTTTAGGGGTGATGAGGAATTACACCTGGACTTTCGGGTGCCTGCCATGGGAAGCTTCAGCCTTAAAGAGTCTGCTTTATTTTTTGAGTATCCACATGCAGCACTACATTACACTGCCCTACTTGACTGTTCTTGCTGACACTGTGTCCCATGACGTGCCTAAAATGCTGCTGAGGGGGGAGGCTGGTCCATGGAGGGACAAGGCATGCTCAAGGAGAGGCTTTGAGCCTTCAGTGACGTCTGTGTTTGCCTCCTTGGTTAGTGCTTTCCTTCTGCCGCCCTAGAATTTCCCCTTTTTGCTACTTGTAGGATAACAAGGAGCTGGTCATGAGGCAGGGCTGGCCCTGGAGCTTCTGAAGAGGCACACTCAGGGCTGGTGCTGCTCCTAAAGCCCTTCTTTCTGTTCCCTTGTTTAGGGAAAAGCTGTTCCTCCTCCCCTTGAAAATCTGCTTCGCCTCCTCTACCTCCTCAACGTTTGGCTGTTTTTAGCACAACACAGCTACCCCATTTTAGAAAAAAAACATGACACTTGTCTCTCATCTACAGAAAGACATTTGTAGCACTTTCCCTTCTGTCTCCCCATGGCTTTCATCCAACCCACCTGCCAGGTAGAGCTGCTTTGGCAGGAGTAGCCTCTGTCACCTGGACATGTAGCTGCAGATCCAGGAGGGTGCAGTGACCCTGTCGCTATCCAGGACAGGACTAAGAGGAAGCAGTGGGAGATCAACAGTTTGCCCCTCTTTGGGCTTTCCTCATTGCCTTAAGCCTTCAGAGGGGATTTGCCTGGGGAATGAAGCTGCTTTTGCTGCAGGCATAGCAAACAGAACCTGTTCCTTCTGCTGCTTTGAGACAGGTCACAAAACCCCCGGATATGTCACTAGGAAAAGTTGTTTGTCACTAAACAAGAGTTCTCCCAAATGCTACAGTGCTTTAAATCAGAGTCTGCTTTAATAAAAGGTGCAAGAAGGAGCCCAAGTGCCCCAGCCTGTGTCACAGATCTGAGCAGACAAATTACTAATGCCGAGTAAGCCGGAATGCTGTGCAGCTCAGTGCTTGGGGGTCTCGTGCCTTGTCACAAGCACCCAACAATCCCCATGTCCCCTCCTCTCCCAGATCTCTGGCACTCTGATACCAGCACAAAATCATGAGGCAAAGCAGTCCTCTCTCAGGGACATCATCTTAAGGGGCAGTGCTTGGACTGAGCATTCGTGTGCCATGTCACTGCAGTCCCTTATCTGGGACACATCCTGCTCCCCTGGGTTTGGCAGGTCACTTGGCCATATGCTGGGCACTGGCTTATGCCCGAGACTCCCTGTCCTTCCCTGGCTCTTGTCTGCAGACCTGAAACAGGCTGGTGGGACAGCCCAGAGCTGGGCTCAGCTCAGAGGTGAGGCAAAGCACCCTCACCTGGGTGCTGCTGTGGGTGATGTCACCAGGGGACCACAGAGAGAGACGCATTGCACCTGCTGGAACCAAGGAGGGGAACCAAGTCCAAACCCTTTGTGGCTCCTTGGGAGCCAAACATGGCTTACTCAGCACCATCAGGAACAGGCTCAGAGCCCTCTTGCCCTCAACTCCAAAAACACAAGCATAGGAAGTTACTTGGACTCCTCACCTGGGTCCTCCCCCACTGCCAATCACACCTTTGCCTGCCAGGCTGCAGCAAAACTTTGCAGCATCTCAGCAAATAACAAGAGCAACAGCCTAGACCCCTGTGCCTTTGTGGCTTCTCCTTGTTTTTCCTGACTCCAAAGCACCAGCAACTGAGACCAAACACACGACTCCAGAGACTGTCAGCTTGGAGACAGAGTGGGTTTTGTTCCCTTGCGTGGCCCTCACCTCCACAGGACTCTTGGTGAGGGTTACAATGGACAGACTGTTACAAAGCAGGCACTGACATGAGACAGGACTTTTCTCAGATGCCACTGACAAGAGACACGTCCCCAGGGCAAGGCAACTGCTGCCTGCACCCCCTCGGGTGCTCTCTAAGCCCCTTCCAGCAGCCACAGCACCGCACCCTGCCCTCCTCTTTGTGCAACAAGCTCCTGCTACTCATCCGTAGCCCACCCTCCTGTCCCTAAAAGTCTCTATTCTCTTGCCTGCACATCCCTGCTCAGACTTAGATACAGGGCTTGGCTCCAGGATTTCACATTTCCATGGGACATCCCCCCCATCCCACATGACTCCTGTCTCCTGGGTGAGCACAGCCACGAACCACATCTCCTGCCAGGACTTTGCTTGGTGCTACAACCAGGGAAAAGGAGAGTGGCTGCTTTGGCTGCCTGTGTGTGTGCTGGGTCCAAGGGTGTTCTGTGGCCCTGGGGAAGGCTCTGCAGGAGTGTCAAGTCTCAGCCACAGCAGAGTGGGAAGTGCTGGGGTAGTAGTAAGTCCTGGGGTGTGAAGGAAGAGCACAGTGACCAAGAGCATTTACACTGCTGTGCTTCTAATACAGATCCAACCTTTTCCTGCAGATATCCCTTTAATTCTTTGGAAAAGGTTTATTCAAAGCCACCTCCAAAAGCACACAGTTCACAAGAAATCTTTGCCTTAAACCATGCTGGGATAAAAGATGTCTTATCCAACTGCTGGTGGCTACTGTGGAAGCCAGTTCATCCTCTGTGCTGCCACTGCAAGGCCTTGAGCCTGTCCCCATGCTCATAAAGTGTGCAGGGCCATCACCTCTGTGCCTCCCTGTCCCCTGAACCACTGTCAGTGCCGCCCTAACATCAGCTCAACTCTTCCCCTTCTGGGGGGAACCTACTTCATTGCTCTCAAGCTTCCTGTTTCCTGGTGATCACCCGTCCTGGCTTTGAGGAAAAGCCCCAAGTTTGCATCATTTCCAGGCCATTTATTATGAAATGACCTTTTTCCAGCCCACCACTTGACCTCCATGCTGATAAAGACCTCGGATAACCTCCCCAGATAACAAGGTGCAAGCTGGCAAGAGAGCCTTTGTTGCAGAGAAGACAGAAAGTGCTTTGCAGGGTAAATGCCACCCAGCCCTGGGAATGCAAACATCAGTCATGCTGCATTGGCATTGAACTGTACTTAATTTTGACCCAGTTTGCCAGCCTGGCAGAGCCCATCCCTCATTAGGCTTTAACCTTCTGGAGGTGCCCTGGGTGGTGAGGGCACATCTCAGCCACATCCTCTACCTCCTCCTTCATTTAGCAGATACCCCTCCATGTCTGTGTCTTTCCCAACCATCCTGGGAAGGCTCCCTGCTCCCAGCACTTGCTTTTTCCCTGAGCTTGCCAGGAGACACGGATGTGTGGAAGCCACACAGTTCCTGCTGCTGGCACCTTTGTGGCTGGGAGAGGTATTTGTGTGTTTATCCATTGGTTCCTCTTCAGCAGGTTCCTCACAGATCGTGGTGTCCCAGGGGGCATCACTTAAGCTTTCCAGAGCTGCAGTCACCAGCTCATGGCACACCTTAGACCTCTCCTGCATCCTCCCTCTGTGCCTTGGTTACAGGGGAGTGAATTTCATCAGCACCTCCCCAAATCTGCTGGGGCAGCCTCCGTTCCCCTCACATGCCCTCCCCTCCATCCTCATCTCCAGGACCTTCTTACCAAGCGACAAGATTATTTCTGAGTTCCTGCCCAGAGCCTGATCTTCCCCCTCGCTTACCTTTCCCTTTCTCCTAGAAACAGCAGCTAAGGGAGAGCTCTGTTGGTGTAGCAGGGAGGAAACAGCCCTGAGAGCAGATGATTTCAGCATTAACAGAATTAACACAGGCCTGGCACTCTCCGGAATGAGTCACCCGTGTTTCATATCAGTGATTTCAGACCTGGCATTTGCCGTCCAAGCCACGGCGGGCACAGGCTGCATCTGAAATACCCAGGCAGGGCTGGGAACAGATGCTGGGGAGCAGAGCAGAAGGTGCAGTGGGAGCACAGGGGACGTGGTGTGAGTGCAAAGCCACCCGTGACACCCACCCTGGGGCAGCCTATTGCATAAGCCTTGCTGGGGGCAGGCAGAGGAAACGGGGACAGAAACCCCAGCACTTGTCAGCTCTGGCCTCCAATGAGCTGGAATGATGAGGAGGAGCATGGTGAGAGCACCTTTCCTTTTAAGTCAGCAGAGCAGTGGGTTTGCTTCTGACCCCTCCCAGCAGTTGCTTTCTTTAGCCCTATCCTCATTCCCCCAGCCACTGGGAACAACATTTCTAGCCCATTGCACCTCTGCAAGCAGCCCTGAAGCCAAGAGCTGAGCTGAGGGCAAAGCTTGGATGGTTTCAGCACTGCTCACAGCCTAGAGGATCCTTGCTCTCTGATACCCTCCTTACCAACTGCAGTAATAACCTACTAACTGTTCAGAAATTTCCTGGGAGCTACATTTTATTTGTAGGCATCATGTTTTCAGCTGTGCAACCAGGGTGGGAAAATGCATAGGTGATCCCTAGGAATCTTTGCTGTGCACACCCCACAGTTTTCCAGCACTGCCTCAAGCCCTGAGCAGTCACAGTGTGTCACCTCCTGATTAATCACAAGCTGTGGTCCCAGACCTATGGCTGGAGCATTAATCCTCAACCAAGCAAACCCAGCAACACACACAGTGAGTTCCCAAGCACACAACACCAAGAATAGCCCCTAATGCTGTCCTGTCACTTGTCACCACTGTTAGCAAGCCTGCAGTATTTCTGCTTGTGGTTCATCACAGCTCACAGTGCAATTTCTGCACAGAGAAGTCAAGCTTCCCACGCACAGCAGCTCGCTGAGGGCTCCAAGGCTGGAATTCACAGTCCTCTGGTGATGGAAATGCTTGAGAGGAGCTGCAGTGAGGTGCCCCTGCCAGAGTCACATCTCCTGGCCAGCCTGCACCGTGCTGGAGCTGGGGCTTTTCACAAACACTGCAGTTTGTCATGTGTGAGGGCTGAGCCACCTCCGCAGCTAAAATCCTGCCCCAGCCTCTCCATCTGGGCATAAGAACAGAGGAGGATGTGCCAGGAAGGGAAGCTGGCATTTAGGTATTTCAGGTGCCAAAGAATGTGGATCAGGACACTTCCCCAGCCCCAGATGCTTGAGGAGCTCAGCACTGCACACTACACACCCAGATCTGCTCACCTACCAACAGCCATCACCTCTCCAGGCTCAGCAAGGCAATACTTCCACCTCAGCATCCCGACAACATGACCTCTGCCAGCCCAGGCTGGAGCACTCAGGCTCCAGCTGCATCCCTGAAGCTCATACCTGCTCTGGGGCAGCAGCTCCAGGGGCTGTCTTCTTCTCATCCCATTGCTGCAAGGCATTCATTTGTTGGCAGATACTGTTAACAAAGGATAAATACATGGGTTGAGCAAAACTAGCAGCATTAACTACATTAACCAGAGTTGCAAGCAGCCTCTGCTATGTCTTGGCTCCAGTTTTCCCCTCCTGGACTTCATTTGGCACCTTACCTATTAGGAGGACAAATTAGAATTTCATGCATATTTCATATACACTTAATCACTTGGCAAAGACCAAAACACTTCCCCATTGAGTGGAATTTATGCTAAACGCTGTTTCCATTAGGCACCAGTCATTGCCTGTTCATAGGTTAAGCAGTTCCCAAGGAGGGTGTCCCCTGCCAGGGGAGGCTGTGACAGGGGGCTCCTGCCAAACGAGCAGCAGGGCAGGATTCCTCCTGTCAGGGCTCACAGCAGCCTCACTGCAAAGCTGTTCCACAAAACCATCCTGAGCAATGGGACATCAGGTGCCTCTCACCCAGGGCACAGTGCAGTGACCAGCAAACACTCAGGGTGCTGTTTGTGGCTCCCCCACAAAGCTCTGCAGGGCCAGAGCAGGGCTGCAAAGCAGCAAACACAAATATGTGAGGCTCTTAAACTTGAGATGCTGCTGCCCCAGCCCTTCCTCAGGGACTTACAGCATCCTTGTGCTGCCTTCTCCTTGGTTACACCCTCCAGGAAGACATGCTCCAACTGTCTTCAGCTACTCCAGACCTTTCTGCTGAGCACTCAGTGCTGCTTTCCTTCCCTTCTACCAGAGAGCAAAACCCTGCATGAGTCCAGCTGGTCTTTATATAGAGGCTCTGCCCTAATCAGGCTGCCTGAGTTCACATGGCTTCTAAGGGTAACAAAACTCAGCTGGCTCCCCTCAATCCAAACACATGACCCCCGTTTTTGGGGTTTCACTGCACTTTCCAAGTCTCCCTACTCCAAGAAGGGGTCTCTGTCTCCTTCAGGTTACAGGAAAAATACCTGTACAGGTTTACTGTTGAGGTTAAAGCAAGGTGCACATAGGAGTCTCCTTTGGTTTTCCTGCTTTTGAAACTCCTAGTGTCGGATTTCTTGCAGGAAAAAGAAAAGAAAAATACTATTAAAATTGTCACAGAGGTTGTAACAAGCCACTCTTAGCTGAGGGAAACAACAGGGCCAAGTTTTGGGGTTCCCAGCTCTGCCAGACTTCAGCCCAGCCACAGCTGGGAACACGGAAAAGCTGCACCCAAAATAACTAATAGAGATGTAGGAGGTTTAAACGGGGTTATCCTGCTTTCAAAGGAGAGCAGAGGGCTTGGGGCTGGGAGCACAGAGCTGCTCTGGATTCCAGACCCGAGGCAGTCTGCCTGCTGTCTCAGTGGGCAGCACAATTCCTCCTTCTCCGCCCTCTTTCTCTGCATCCTCAAACAGCGGCGCTGCTTTTACCGGCGGGCACAGAGGGCTCTGCTGCCGCGCTTGGAGCTGCTGCTGCCTGACCTAAATCTTGGCTGGGTTTGGCTCCCCGGGTTTGCCCCGTGGGGGCCCTGCCCGGGCAGCTGGGGGTGCAGCTGGGGGCACCAAACCAGGGGCACTGACCCAGGGGTACCGACCCCAGATGCACCAACCAGGAGTACCAACCCAGGGGCACCAAACCAGGGGCACTGACCCAGGGGTACCGACCCCAGATGCACCAACCAGGAGTACCAACCAGGGGCACCAACCCAGGGGTACCAACCCAGGGGTACCAACCAGGGTCACCAACCCAGGGGTACCAACCCCAGATGCACCAACCAGGGGTACCGACCAGGGGCACCAACCGGGCACTGACCCAGGGGTACCGACCCCAGATGCACCAACCCAGGGGTACCAACCAGGGGCACCAACCCAGGGGTACCAACCAGGGGTACCAGCCCAGGGTCACCAACCCCAGGGGCACTGACCCAGGGCACCAACCCAGGGGTACCAGTCCAGGGGCACCAACCCCAGAGGCTGCTCGCTGACGGGTTTTGATTGGATTTTTCTTCCCCTTATGTGAGCCTATTGCATAAGAGGGATTTGAGGGCTTCTGCTTTGCCCCCCCCTCCAACTCTTCCAGAATAAAGACCTTGTTTTCCCAGTGTTTCCCTGGGTTGCTGGTGGAGGTTGAACCAGCCCCTTCCTTACCCCGTGTGGTGCTCCTTGCTGCTCATGGGGTCAGTGGGAGCTGCAGTGTACCAGGCCTAAGAAGGGCTTATCCCTGGATTTTTGCAGCTTCCCAAGGCCCTGAGCTGAGGGTTAACAGCCAGCACTGAGCCGTGCTGTGTGCGAGGGCTCAGGCACGCACGTCCTCTGCTGCTGCTGAGCTGCTTCCCCAGGCTGTTCCAGCAAGGCTTGCCTGGCCCTGCCTGCTGGGGACAGTCCCTGTGGGTCTGCCCTGCACGTCCAACTCCCACTGGAGATGCTGTGAGAGCTTCCCCATGGAAACCAAGCCCAGCACAGCACTGCCAGATACAACAGCACGGGAATAACGGGGTCACAGATGGCTGTGTGTGTGCTGCAAACACAGGGTGGAGTCATGGAATATCTGAGCTGGAAGGGACCCACAAGGATCATCAAGTCCAACACCTGTCCCTGCACAGACACCCCAACAATCCCACCCTGTCCCAAGAGTGTTGTCCAAACCCTCCTGCAGCTCTGGCAGCCTTGGGGCTGTGCCCACTGCCCTGGGGAGCCTGGTCAGTGCCCCACACTCTGGAGGAAGAGCCTTTCCCTGAGATCCAACCTGCCCCTCCCTGGCACAGCTCCAGCTGTTCCCTGGATCCTGTCACTGGTCATCAGAGAGAAGAGACCAGTGCCTGCCCATCCCCTTCCCTGACTTTCTTTCCCTGTGGCCTTTTTGCCTCATCAGCCTGGATTTGAATACACTTCTCAGCCCTTGGCTTTAGTTTTCATTCTCATCATCCCCTGAAACCTGTTTTTCTGAGAAAGAATAAAGGGAAAACCAACCTTGTTAGGCACATTCTGCCAACATGTTCAGGAGAGATGCTGCTTTGAAAGAGTTTCCCCAAAGTCCTTGTATTTTCCAAGAGGTGTTCACTCTCCAGCCGTCCCTGTGGGTGAGGCTGTGGCTCAGGGTGTCCTTTTCCTTGGCTTTGCAGGTCAGCCTCAATGATTCCCACAATCAGATGGTCGTTCACTGGGCGGGAGAGAAGAGCAACGTGATCGTGGCCTTGGCCAGGGACAGCCTGTCTTTGCTGGGCCCCAAAAACAGTGATGTAAGTAACACAGCCTGGCACTGTCTGGGCCAGGCAAGGTGATGGTCTTGTTCTTGTGTGCTTGGAAATTAAAGAACACCCCATAAATTTGCACAACCCCCCCATTTATTACCATCTGCGATGCCCATGGACTCAAGGCAAGGTCATGCAATCTCTAAGGCTGCCCTGCCTTGGAGTTTCCTGAGTTTTTCCCAAATCTGTCAGCAGGGAACCCAGAACTTTGTGCTGCTCACTCTGGGGCTTCTCCTTTGCAGGTTTACGTTTCTTATGACTATGGGAAGAGTTTCAAGAAGATTTCAGAGAGGTTCAGCTTCGACGGGGGGAACAGCAGCGAGGTGGCCATCGCCCAGTTCTACCACAGCCCAGCTGACAACAAGAGGGTGAGGGGGATGTGACAGTGGCTGTGTGGCCCTGCTGACACCCAGGGCACCCCTTGGGCTGGCCTGAGAGTCCCTGGTGCAGAGGTGGGATGTGCCAGGCACTGCTGTACCTGCTGTACAGTTCTGCAGTGCTCAGGAACATCAGAGCATGGCAGGAGGGGGAGCAGCTGGGACAGCCAAAATCCTCTTTTCCAGACTTTGCCCTCCTGAAGCATCCCTTGGGCTGTGTAACCTTTGTCATTGCTAGTGTGATCCCTGCTCTTACTTCCTGCTTTCTTTCTTTCTTGCCTGTCCCTCCTTTCCCAGTATATTTTCGTGGATGCCTTTGTCCCGTACCTCTGGATCACCACCGACTTCTGCAACACCATTCAAGGCTTCTCCATTCCCTTCAGAGCAGCTGATCTGCTCCTGCACAGCAGGAATGCCAACCTCCTCCTGGGCTTCGACAGGTCTCATCCTAAGAAACAGGTGAGCACTTCTGCTGAGATGGAGACCAGCATCCTGCCTCTGCCCTGCTGTGCCATTCCCAAGGCCTGTTACGTCTCCCACAGCTGAGTCACCCCACTTTGTGCCAGGGCTATGTGGGTTCATGTTTAGGGTGTCTGCCCTTGGCTTACTGCATGCAGAGCTGTCCCACGTTGGCCAGGACACCCCCTTCCCTACAGCTACAGTACCTGCAGGATGGCTGCCTTATTTCCCATCCCTTCTCCTTCAGCTGTGCTGGTCCCCCATCCACGTTGCTCTGACTGCACCGATCCCCGCAGCTCTCGTGGTCAGAACTCTGCACAGAGCTCTGGCAGCCCAGGCAGGGTGACCTCTGCAGTGCTTCATGCAGGCACGTGGCTTGACTTTGGACCTTGCATAACAGATTCCCTCCTGAAGACAAACACTTCTGTTTTCCCTGGAGCTGTTGGGTAAAGACTGTAAATAGTTACAGGATCTTCAGGTACACTCGGGCAGCATAAGGAAAACCTGGAGAGGAAATAAGCAGAGTGCACACACAGTCTGTGCTGTTCCCAGTCTGGGTGTAGCAGGGAGACATTGGGAGCCACTGGTGCCTTCCAAGCACCATCCAGGGACATTGGAGCTGGGCAGGAGGAAAAGGAAAAGGTCCTCTCTCTCCTCTTGACCTTGGCATTACTGATGCCTGCAGATCAGCAGGTCACTCTGCTTGGGGTTTTCACACCTCCCAGGGGGAGGCAGCTCTGCCCAGATATTCCCTTTGCATCGCACTCCACAAGGACATTATAACAAGTTGGTTTTGTTTCTGAGTTACTGTAAAACCTGGTGGGTCAGCAGACAGTGGCAAATCCTTCTGGCCAGCCTAAAGGACAGTTTTTCCTGTTTGGGTTATCCTGCTGCTAGAAAGGTTGCTGCTACTCCAGGCAGCTGCCATGGAAGGAGAAGTCACGAGAGTAGTCATGGATGGATGCAGGTCTGTCCTGCCTGAGACTGGGTCTCTTAAAGGATTGGATCTGTTTGTGTCCCAGTCCCACTGTCACCCTTACCATTGCAAATGACATTTCACATCTCACCTTTGTCATTGCAGCTCTGGAAATCAGATGATTTCGGCCAGACCTGGATAATGATTCAGGAACATGTAAAGTCCTTTTCATGGTATGTATCCCACCTGTGCACACCCAGCTCCTGTCTCCTCTCATTCCTCACCTCTTGCCTCATTTGCTGCCCTGTGCAAACCAAGGGAAGAGGTGACAAGGTGTGCTCCAGCCCTGCCCCCTGCTCCCCTCACCCAGGGGATGTGGCATTGCGGGGTGATGAGAGACAGCCACCCTTCCAGACACCCAGGGGGGCTGCACATTCCCCCACCCCATTTCTGCGTCCCTCTGTGAGCACAGAGGTGCCACCACCCCTCGTTTGTCCGTCCAGGGGGGTTGAGCCCTACGATCAGCCCAACACGGTGTACATCGAGCGGCACGAGCCCTCTGGGGCTTCCACCGTCCTGCGCAGCACTGACTTCTTCCAAAGCAGAGAAAACAAAGAAATAATCCTGGAGGATGTGGAGGATTTCCAGCTCAGGGACAAATACATGTTTGCAACAAAGTCTGTGGTAAGTGCCACGTGAGGGATTCGCTGCCGAGGGTGAGGTGCAGAACCAGCACGGCCACGGCAGAGCAGGAGCATCTGCCAGGGATGATGCTGCACCTCACAGCCCTCAGCCCTCGTGTTTAGCTTGTCACAGAGGTGTCACCCAGGCTGCCTGCACTGCCATCCCCTGCCCAGGCTGGCACTGCCATGGACAAAGCAGTGCCTGCCCATGCTGCCCTCCCAGGGATGGTGTTGCCTTGCTCCTGCCTTGCTCCTGCCTTCAGCAGGCTGGGCAGAAGTAGGTCAGCCTGCAAAGTGCTGGGACCCAGGAAAAACCACAGGATGCCTGGGAAGGACACTGGGGGTGGGGGTGGCAGGGGAAGGGGGGATGTGGCTCAGCAGCTCGGTGGTTTGGAGGCTGCTTGTCAGAGAAGATTAGCATCAAATGTGGAGCAGGTCCAAGTAGCCTAATGTGCTCCAGCCTGGAAAGAAAGCTGGATTTTCAGTTTGCTTTCCTAAGAAAAGAGGATGTGGGTGAGTGAAAGCAGTCTTTTGGTCCCCCTGCAGCCAGGGCCCCCCTGAAGTTTTTATAGTTCCTGGCCAGTTTCAGACAAACCTGAAAGATGGCAAGAAAGTGTTTGTGCTTCTTCTGAGGACAGGTTCTTTCTAGATGAACAGAAACACAACACCAGAGGGATAAAGTCCTGATCCTTCCAGAATTCTGGGAGCAGTTTTCTAGCCTTGCTTTCCTCCCCTGCAGCTGCCATTGAGTGTTTTATGAAGGAGCCTTTGCCACTGAGGGCTGACTGCCTGCAGAACCATGCAGGGTTCCCTAGGCAGGGTGTCACCTCCAGCCAGCCCAGCAGGCACAGTGGTGTCCAGCACTGGCAGGGGACACGTTTGCAGAGCAATTGCAGTTTCTCAGGAGTGTCTCTTGCAGGTAGTACAGCCTGTAACTCTCAGGCCTGGCCCCTTGGCACTGTGCCTGGTCTGTGGTTTGCAGATTTTATCTGGGCTTGGTGGTGGTGTTGGGTGAAACACCAGGGATGGTTTGTGTCTCTGCAGAGAAGCCTCTGGGTTTGGAGGCAGCAACCTGAAAGCACAAGGCGGGTTTGAACTCTCTTTGAGGGTTCTTTGGAGGTTTTTCTGCCTCTGGAGCACTCAGGGGTCACAGGAGAAAGCTGCTTCCTCCTGCAGCTCTAATGACTGGTGTTACACAAAATATCAGAACATCACCTGCATTCCACACCGAGGCAGGGCTGGTGGGAAACACTGAGGCAGGAGGAGGCCACTGCACCCCCCTGATATGGAAATTACAGTCTCAGCTCTGAAATGAGGCACTTGCATCGAAGCTGGGTCGCAGCAGGAGCAGGGAAAGGACAGGCTGGGGGGCAGAGCTTTCACTCCTTGCCATGGGAGGCTGTGGTTGCTCAGTGATACCGAGCCTGGCAGCATCCAGGCTGCTTATTTTTAGAGCCTAAGTCTGGGGTTAGGTTCTTGCCATTGGCATCCTGCAGGATTGCCCCCCAGCTTTTGGCTTTCTTGGCTCCATGCTGGTGCCTTTAACTCTGCACAAATTGTTAAAAATAGGGAGGAAGGGACAGGCTGCTCTGCAGAAAAAAGAGGAATTAAAACCACCCTCCTTGCCTGCACCTGACTGAGCAGAAAGGGCAATTTGCCTCTTGGTGAGCACTGGCAGTTTAAACCCTGAGCAGTTCCCATGGTCAGTCCCAGCCTCTCTCTGCCCACACGCAGGGAGGGGCAGTCCCAGGCACTGGGTTATCCCAGCCTGCCTTTTGGCCCCTGCTGGACATGAGGGAGATCTGAGGGGTGAGAGCAGCTCCTGACCTGTGCCTGTGCCCTGCACAGCGTTTGCCTGGCAGCTCCCAGCCCTCGGTCCAGCTCTGGGTTTCCTTCAACCGCAAGCCGATGCGCGTGGCACAGTTCGTTACCAAGCACCCAATTAAGGTAAGTGGGGCTTCCTGAGCAGCCTCCGCTGTCCCTCCCGTGCCAAGGACACCCTCCAATATCAGCACTGGTTTGCTGTCTTCCAGCAGACGCTGCAGGAGTGGGAAGGGACCTCATATAACCCTGCTGGGGGGTTGGCTGAGGAAAACTTCCCACTAGGACAATCCTGTGTTTTGCACGATGGTGCCTGGACAGTCAGCCAGCTGCCCTCAGCACTGGGGATGGAGGTTGGCAGCAAGGGCAGCAAGGCCCAGATGCCCAGAGAGGACTGAGCCCACTGCCCTGACTCTGCTTTTGGGGACCTTACCTCTCAGCACGGCGTGGGGTGCAGGGTCGCTGAGCTCTGCTGCCATGACCTGTAGCCCCCAATTCTGTGCAGGGTGAGGGAGCCCAGGGCACTGCCAGGGGCTGTGATCCCATGGGCACCCAGGAGGGTATGAGAAGCAGGCTCTCAGCATTTGCCAGAGCAGTGGGACACGCTCCCAGCCTCGCTGGGGTCCATCAGAGAGATCCAGCACCAATGAGTCTGGCACCCAGCCCTGCTTCTGGAGGGCTTTGCCAGTGGGTTGTGCAGAGCAGAGGACAGGAATCCCTGGGGGAGAAACACAAAAGGAAAAGCAAAGTGAAGATTTTCTATTTGCTGAGTAGGAAAAATACAGAAGGGTGGGGGGCAGAATGCTCTCAGCTAGGTGAGAGGGAACTAAAGCAGGCTGTGCACACCCTGCCTGCCTGCACATGGAGCCTGCTCACTGTCACCCACTCCCCAAAGGAATATTACGTTGCTGATGCCTCAGAGGACCAGGTGTTTGTGTGTGTCAGCCACGACAACAACCGAACCAACCTCTACATCTCGGAGGCAGAAGGCCTGAAGTTCTCCCTGTCTCTGGAAAACGTGCTCTACTACAGCCCAGGAGGAGCTGGGAGTGACACCTTGGTCAGGTAACGTGGGACACACCTGTGGGAAATGACAGCATTGGCCAAAGTCACGTGTTTGATCAAATTGCTGACAGCTCCCCAGACCCGTGGAGACTGTGATTTATGGTTCTCTGATCCCAGCTCTGCCTTTCCTCCCAGGTACTTTGCCAACGAGCCCTTCGCAGACCTGCACCGCGTGGAGGGCGTGCGGGGCGTGTACATCGCGACGCTGCTCAACGGCTCCTTCAGCGAGGAGAACATGAGCTCCGTCATCACCTTCGACAAGGGCGGCACGTGGGAGCCGCTGCAGCCCCCGCAGCACACACACTATGGGGAGCACATCGACTGCCAGGTACTGCAGGGGGCACGGGGCAGGGCTGCCCACGAAACATCACCCATCAGGTACTGCAGGGGGCACGGGGCAGGGCTGCCCACGAAACATCACCCATCAGGTACTGCAGGGGGCACGGGGCAGGGCTGCCCACAGAACATCACCTGCCAGGTACTGCAGGGGGCACGGGGCAGGGCTGCCCACAGAACACAACCCACCAGGTACTGCAGGGGGCACGGGGCAGGGCTGCCCACAGAACATCACCTGCCAGGTACTGCAGGGGGCACGGGGCAGGGCTGCCCACTGAACACAACCCACCAGGTACTGCAGGGGGCACGGGGCAGGGCTGCCCACGAAACATCACCCATCAGGTACTGCAGGGGGCACGGGGCAGGGCTGCCCACAGAACATCACCTGCCAGGTACTGCAGGGGGCACGGGGCAGGGCTGCCCACTGAACACAACCCACCAGGTACTGCTGGGGGCACGGGGCAGGGCTGCCCACAAAAGATCACCTGCCAGGTACTGCAGGGGGCACGGGGCAGGGCTGCCCACAGAACACAACCCACCAGGTACTGCAGGGGGCACGGGGCAGGGCTGCCCACGAAACATCACCCATCAGGTACTGCAGGGGGCACGGGGCAGGGCTGCCCACGAAACATCACCCATCAGGTACTGCAGGGGGCACGGGGCACGGCTGCCCACAGAACATCACCCATCACGTACTGCAGGGGGCACGGGGCAGGGCTGCCCACTGAACATCACCCGCCAGGTACTGCAGGGGGCACGGGGCACGGCTGCCCACTGAACACAACCCACCAGGTACTGCAGGGGGCACGGGGAAGGGCTGCCCACGAAACATCACCCATCAGGTACTGCAGGGGGCACGGGACAGGGCTGCCCACAGAACACAACCCACCAGGTACTGCAGGGGGCACGGGGCAGGGCTGCCCACTGAACATCACCCACCAGGTACTGCTGGGGGCACGGGGCAGGGCTACCCACAGAACATCACCTGCCAGGTACTGCAGGGGGCACGGGGCAGGGCTACCCACAAACAGTGACCAAAAGTTCTTGAGGAGGTGGTTTAGTGGTGATCGTGGTGGTAGTCGATAGTTGGGCTTGGTGGTCTTGGGCTGCTTTCCAAACTTAGTGGTTCTATGAAAAGAGGCTGAAACAGCAATCCTGCCATGAAGGAGGAAGCAGTCCCTCTTCACCTTTCCAAGAGGAGAGTGCTGGGTCTGCACCTGGGATGGGGCATGGACAGACTGGGCAATGGAATGCTGGAAAGCAGTGCCGGGAAAGGGCCCTGGGGGTCCTGGTCAATGGGCACTTGGCCACGATTCCTGGGGGGCATCAGGCCCAGCATCACTGGGCAGGCAAAGGAGGAGATTGTCCCACTCTGCTCTGCACTGGCGTGGCCTCACCTGCAATATTGGGGCAGCTTTGGGCACCACAGTGTAAGAAAGATACGAAACCACGGGGATGAGAAAAATGTTCTTCCCGCAGAGGGTGGTGGGCTCTGACCAGGCTCTGCAGGGCAGTGGGCACAGCCCCAAAGCTGACAGAGCTCCAGGAGTGTTTGGATGATGCTCTGGGGCACAGGGGGTGACTCTTGGGGATGGGCCTGTGCAGAGCCAGGAGTTGGATTGATGATCCTTGTGAGTCCCTTCCAATTTGGCATATTCTGTGACTATGTGGGACGTGGGCATGGGCAGGAGTGGGAGGGAGGTTAATGCCCCTGCCTTTTGCTTCCCAGTTGTCCCAGGGCTGCTCTCTCCACCTGGCCCAGCGCCTGAGCCAGCTGCTCAACTTCCAGCTGCGCAGGATGCCCATTCTCTCCAAGGAGTCAGCACCAGGACTGATCATCGCCACCGGTAGCTCTTCCCTTCCCTTGGCTTGGGGTTTGTTGTTGTCAGGACATGAGGAACTTGGCAGTGTCTAGTTTGTATAAGCAGGTTATAAAATGCAATTAACTTGTGCATTTTGCTGTCCTTCCTCTGCTGCAGTCCCCATACAGTAATTACAGTGTGAACATTTTACTGCAGCACAGTGACCTGAGACCTGCTCTGTTCTGATCCTCTTCCCTGATCCACATGAAGGTTCCTCAAAGATTCAGAAATTCCTGAAATTCCTCGCTCTTTTACTGAGGAACACACACTTTGTTTAATCGTGTTTATAGCCATGGGTTTTTCCCCATCTGCTTTTAAAATGTGGAATAGTCTTTAAAATATTTGCTTTTGAAGACATTAATTTGTAGTGTGAAAAATCAGCTCCTTAATCAGAGACAAAATAGTTTGGAGATGTCTGACTTCATATTTAGCAATGACTTTGCATTTCTCAAGAAGAACAATTTCTCCCATTCTCTTAGGCTCCATTGGCAAGAACATGGCAAGGAAAACCAATGTCTATGTCTCAAGCAGTGCTGGAGCGAGGTGGAGGGAGGTAAGGCTGCTCTTACTCTCACCAGATCAGCCAAGGTGGTGGTGGAGCAAGTAGAATGTTGCCATCAATATACAGAAATGACATTACAGTTCACCTCCATGTGGAGCTGGGAGGTGATGAATGTTCCTTTAAACCACAGCAAAATGGTCTTGAAATGAAGGACCAGGCATGGATTGGTTGTAAGTGAACCTCTTGGTGTAGTTGATGGATTCAAAAGCAGGAGAGCTCCCTCCTCTACTCCTTCTCACCTGACAGGCCTTGCCCTCAGCACAGGTCACTGGGCCTCTTTTATTTGGGACTGACAGTCAGGACATGGTGTGTGAGAGTCTGGAGAGGCTCCGGCGTCTTCCAGAAAAATAGGATGCTGTGCTCGGTTTACTGAGTGGATATTCTGGTTTGTGGCAGTACTTGTGGTCTGCCTGTGCACTCTGCAGCCAGTGTAATGCGGTGTTTCAACATCTGCAAGCTATTTAATCCTTGGACTTAAGCAGCTTCCCTCTCCTGCTGTAAGTGCTGTGTGGTCTGGGTGAGGTCTGGGCAGCTGCAGCAGCGGTGGGGACACACCACAGGTCTGGCTGCTGCCAAAGTGCTTCAGAGGCTCCAAGATCCAGCTGGGGAGCAGCCATGGGGTTCCTTGGAGTCCTGTATCCAAACCCCAACCTTTCAGGTGCCAGCCTCCCCTGGCTACAGGCAGGTCTGCCTTGAAGAGCAGTTAAACATGCCAAGGGAGCTCTGACCCACAGTTAAACACCCAGCCCCGGCCTGATGGGGGCCCTTTGTCTGGGGAGCAGAGGAGCAGAATGACCCAGCACGGAGTTCCTCAGCTGAGAAGCAGCAGCACAGCTCCTTCCCCCAGGCTTTGGCAAGGAGGCTGGAGGGCTCATTGCTCTCCCCATCTCTGCTGGGACCTTTCAGCACAGAGAGGGGCGAACGTACATTCAGTGCCCTGTGTAAGAACATCCCCAAGCGTGACAGCACATCCTGTGAGCACATTCAGGCATGTACATGCTTCCCATTTTCATCCAGAGCTGCGCTGGACTCCTTGGATAGGAAACCAAAGGTGATTTTGTGGTGGAGGTGAGCGTGAAATACAAGTTTCCTTCCGTGGAATGGATTTATGAATTGTCTCCAGGGCTTGTTTCTGCATGCCATGGCCCCACTTCTGCCTGAACATTCAGAAGACCTTCCACAGCCTGAGAACCAGCACTGCTCTGGGAATGTGGCGAGTCGCTGCCAAGTGCTGGGAAGGCCTTGCAGACAGGACAAATGAGATGGACTCTGGTTTCATGTCATGGCACTTCTTCCACTGATTCTTTCCCTGCACCCAGTGGTGGAGGAGCAGAGTCCAGGGCTCAGTGCAGCTCTTGCACAGAGCTGATAGGGAAACTGGGCTGGCTGCTCTCCTCTGCAGATGGTGTCCCATAAACACGTCAATGGCTGGTGCCTCCAGGTCCTTAGTTTGGCCCAGGCTGAAGCACTGGCTCGGGTCAGGCAGTGTTTCTGACAAAGCACACTTGCCAGCCATTTTCCCTTCACTCAGCATGGCTCTGATCACCCCTGAGCACTGTTTCTCTTCCAGGCACTGTCTGGACCCCACTACTACACCTGGGGTGACCACGGTGGCATCCTCGTGGCCATTGCACAAGGCACTGAGACTGACCAGCTCAAGTGAGTGTGAGGCACAGGGATTGCTCCTGGGGATGGGGGAGAGTGCCCTGCAGCAGGCAGGACCTGCCCCTGGCTCCTCTCCCAATCTCCTCTCTGCAGGTACAGCACAAACGAAGGGGAAACGTGGAAGGTGTTCACGTTTTCGGAGAAGCCGGTGTTTGTGTACGGGCTGCTGACCGAGCCCGGCGAGAAGAGCACCATATTCACCATCTTTGGCTCCTACAAAGAGAATGGCCACAGCTGGCTGATCCTTCAGATCAACACCACGGATGTGCTGGGTGAGGGGACACGTTGCAGAGCCATTGTTGAGGGTGGCTGTGTCCAGAGAGGGCATCTCCTGCAGGGGCTGTGGAACCACCCTCTGTGTTTGGGTGCTCTGTGCCTCGTGTCCATGTGGACACTGCTGCTGAAGGCATTCCCTTCCCTCCTCACTGAGGAATTTGTTGAAAAGGAAAAGAGGAAAAAAAAATTCCTTCTGAAGGCTTGTGCCTATGAATGTTTTATAACCCATTTCAGCTTTGATTGCAAGGCAGCATTTTAATCAAAGCACAGTTAAACCCAGCAGAGGAATTTACTTGACTAAAATTTATAACTGATTCCCTTGACGTTTTGTTAGGAACAGATCTGTTTGGTAACCAGAACAACTTCATTTAAATGAGGCATCACAGATTCACTGTCAGTGCCACAGAGCTGCTTGTTGCCTCCTGTCCCCACGTGCTGCTGCACGCTCTGAGCTGCTTTTGGCTTTGCTCTTCCTTTGGGACAGGGATAGGGCTTTGCAGACTGGGGGAAGCCTCTTGTTCTGTGACAGAGGAGGGAGGAGGGAGAGGGGAAGGGCTTTTCTGTGCTGTGTGGCTGGATGGCAGCACTCCTGCCCTCCCTCCAGACATCCTGGGACTGCATCTCTCTTGCCTTTACACCTGTCTGGGGGGCTGCAGGGACTGCACCTTTCTCTGCCCCAACCTTGTTTCTTCTCCCAGGGGTTCCTTGCACAGAGAATGACTACAAGCTGTGGTCACCCTCGGATGAGCGAGGCAATGAGTGTTTACTGGGGCACAAAACCGTTTTCAAAAGGAGGACTCCTCATGCGACCTGTTTCAATGGGGAAGATTTTGACAGGCCTGTCATGCTCTCCAACTGCTCTTGTACGAGGGAAGACTTTGAATGGTAAATACCAATGAATTCCTTTTGGTCTGGATTGTAAGTCTGGGATAAGTGTCTGTGACCAATCACCCAAAAGGAACAAGCATCCAATTTACGTAGCCCTGGGTGTCGCTGCGGCACTTTATAGCAAAGAGGAAACTGAACAGTCTGAGAACATCCTTTCATTAATAACGGGGTGTGAGATGTAATTAATGTCTTTAGAGCCTTTTGGGAGCCTCTGAAAGGTTCTGTGAAAGAGGAAAGTATTGTTACTCCATCACCTTTTAAATGATGGTGGACAATTTCCCATGACATGGGGATCCTCCACTAAAAAGCTTTATAACCCTTCAGCCACAGAGATGCAACTGACCCTGCCAGATCACTGTGTCTGCACTTTGCACATCACTGACACTGCACAGCTCTCAGGATTAGGAAACACACTCTGGAAATCTGGTGCAAAGGTTTGGGGTTAGAAAGTGAACTGCTTTCCAGGGGCTGGGCTTTCAGTGGAGCTCACACCAGACTGCTCCAGCCCACATCTGCCTGATGTGGAGATACCAAGACAGACACTTCAGTCTGGCTCATCATGAGCAGACTGAGAATAGAGCTGGTGAAATCCAATTCCTGCCTCAGAATCTGAGCTCCCTGCAAAATCAGGTTGGCATAACCCCTTCCACAGTGTTTTCCAAAGAACTGCTGCACTGTAATTCCCATTTTACCAACAGCACAAGCCAAGAGGCAGAGCAGTGTCCTAAGCCAGCCAGGAGAACTGGAGTCTGCAGCCAGCTTTTCAGAGCACACTGTCCAGCTCTGCCTTGCTGTCTCACCTTCCCCTGTCTGCTCAGTCATTGGCAAACTTGTTTTGCAGAACGTTCTTGAAACGTCCTGTCTGGCTCTGAGATATTCCATGCAGCTAAATGCTGATAATAAATGAATGATCTTCTGAGACACTTGAGGTTCCTAAAATTTCTGTGCAGAAATCGAGCAGAGTAATTGTGTAGCATGGCTGCATTTTTCACTTCCCCATGTCCCTCTTTACATCTTTCTTCTCTTTGCAGTGATTTTGGCTTTAAACTGAGTGATGACTTATCATTAGAAGTTTGTGAACCTGACCCTGAATTTGCTGGGAAACCATATGACCCACCAGTCCCTTGCCCTGTTGGCTCAACCTACAGGAAGACTCGAGGGTATGTGCTGTACTTGGGAGGGCAACCTGATCTCCCACATGCTGGGATTTATCCTATTGGTGGTTGAAAACCCAAAACCAACCACAAAACCACCCTGCGAGTGGCAGTAAACAACTGGCATGTTTGGACATACATTGCAATTAAACACTGCTGCTTATTGAGGCTGCACAGGATGGTTTGTTAAGAGTTTCCACGAAATAAAGTGTGTGTGTTGCAGCTACAGAAAGATCTCTGGGGACACTTGTGCGGGTGGAGACATCGAGTCGCGGCTCGAGGGGGAGCTGGTGCCGTGCCCGCTGGCGGGTGAGTACGGGCAGGGCTGCTCTGGGCACAAGGGCTTCATTCATGAGGCCCCTGGCTGGTGCCTCAGGGACCATACACAAACTCCCAGAGGGCTCACAGTCAAAACCTGTGACACAGGAGCCTTGGTGGGTTACAAATCCTCATCTGTTCTTTCCAGCAGCCAGAGGGCTCCTGAGGATCCTGCTCAGGAGGTGCAGAGCCTCTGCTCTGAGTCCCACAGGGCAGGCTGCAGGCAGGAACCCTTTTATCCTGCCCATGTCCTTGCTGTAGCTGGTGTGAACCCCACCAGAAAGGCAGGAGTTAGATCAAAGATATCCTCATCCTGGGAGAAACCCTTGGGAAGGCCCCACCCTGAGCCAGGCCACCTTATGCAGCTGAACTGGGACTGTTTGGGGCCAGGTCAAGGCAGAGCTTCCCCTCAGTCCTTGTGCCCATCCCTGCCAAACTTAACCCCCAGCCTTGTTTTCTCCTCTCAAAGATACAAGGCACTGAAACAGTCTCATGCCCCTGTGCTGCCAATGTTATTTGCATTCTGCTCATTACAGCTTTAATTTAATCTGCCGTCACAAGCTGCGTGATCAGCATGTGCTGTGCTGCAGCTCCAGAGCCTGAGGCAGGGCAGGGGCTCCTCAGCAGAGGAGCAGGAGGTTTCCCTGCACTGTCCTAAGACTTTTCAGGGTGCAAAAGATATTCCAGGTGCAGAACAGCCTAGGGAAACATTCCCTTGCTGGGATTCTTGCCAATGCTGTGCTTAGATTGACTCCTCGTTCAGAGCATGACACGTTTTTCACCCCTCTGAGCCCTCTTGGGCTATTTGGAGAGCTGTGCTGGTCCTGCTGAGAAGGGCCCTGCTGGTTGCAAACTAAACCTGCCATCCCCACCGGGCTGCCCTTTGAAGTGCTGTGTTCCCAGAGCAGTTGCTGATCGTCCTCAGCTCCGGGTTGGCTCGCACCATGGTAACACTTTCATGTACAGTATCTGTTTCATATCTCCGTATAATCTCATTAGGGATGCACAGCCAGAGTTACTTACTGACATTAGCTTTAGTCATTAATAGCATTATTGGACCTGACTGGTAGTGTGCTAATGCCCAGGGGACTCTGTCCCGGCCCAGGATCTCATTACACTGGATCTGACACAATTCAGAAACAAAACCTGCTCTGGGATATTTCCTGTGGTGCTGGTGTCCCTCAGGACTTGTAGAGTTACATCACTCTTACCTTTTTTATGGGATTTTTGAGGAAGAGAAGATGAGTATTTTGTTTCTCATTGGCAGCATGATAACATGGGAAGGAGGGGGTCACACTTTTGCTGCCCTTGCCTCCTCCTCCTGGAGCAGACAATGGCCACAGTGTGTTCCCAGACCCATGTTCTCATTAACCTAATCCCACTTAGCCCAGGAGTCTCACCCTGAGGTGCTAAAAAGTGCAGCCCAGGGTCACAAAATACCTGCTATTTTCTTTTTGCCCCTTGAGTAGCCTAAACTGGCCACTAAGTCAGGTCCTGGCTGTTGTTGCAGAGGAGAACGAGTTCATTCTCTACGCCACCCGCTACTCCATCCACCGCTACGACCTGGCCTCTGGCACCAGCGAGGAGCTGCCCCTGGCTGGGCTCAGAGGGGCAGTTGCCCTTGACTTTGACTATGAGCACAACTGCCTGTACTGGGCCGACGTCACTCTGGACATTATCCAGGTGAGCTGGGGCGTGGAGAGGCTGCTGTGGGTCTGGCTGCCCCCGGCATCACCTCCTGCCACCAGGCTGTTGCACCCACACCCTGAAGTGCAAATGTTTGTCTTGGTGCTCCTCCCCTCCCAGCTGTCTGTCTCTGCTTGCCTCACACACCTGACCACGCTCACCTTCCGCCTAAGGAAGTTCTTTTATTCTGATTATTACTAATTATTTTCAGCGTCTTTGCCTCAATGGCAGCTCTGGGCAAGAAATAATCATAAGCACCGGGCTGGAGACAGTGGAAGCTTTGGCCTTCGAACCTCTCAGCCAGTTGCTCTACTGGGTCAATGCTGGGATTCCCAAAATTGAGGTACAACTAAGCCCATCTGTGCTACAAAGACATGACTGGGGCAGTGCATATTTTATCAGGGAGCGATAATGACCTGCCCCAGATTTCCTGTCACTTGAAGCAGAGCAGCAAACACCCCCCTCCTGGCTTTGGTTTTTGGTCCAGGTTGCCAATCCAGACGGAGACCTGCGACTGACCGTCCTCAACTCCTCCATACTGGAGCGACCCAGAGCCCTCGCTCTGGTTCCCCGAGACGGGTAAGAAAGAGCCCCTGCCCTGGTGTTCCCCAGGAAAACTGTGCTGATCCCACCACTGACTCCCAAGAGGCAAATGGGAGGGAGAGGGATGGGGGCACAGACACAACACAGCGGGTCCAGCTCACAGTCCTGCCCCGTGGAGCCCTCACATACCCAACTGAGCCACCAGCAACCTCAGAGCAGAGATCACAAACTGTTTATTCTTTCCTACCCCTACATATCTACTAGTAAATAACTTTTCCTGCCAGTCAGACTGGTCTGGTCAGTGGGCAGAGCTGCAGTGATGTGTGTGAGAAACTGAGCAGTGCTCGAATTCAGGAGCCAAATGCAAATTGCATCTTTCTGAGCAGGGTTTTGCTGTGGCTGCAAACGTAGCCCTGACAAACCCGGGCTGTCTTCAGGCATCTGTGCTAAAGCAAAGCAGTTCACAGCAAGGTAACCTGCAGCTGCACTCACACCACAGAGCTGGCAGCTACATCAGCCTCTGTGCTGCTCGTAGATCTGCTGGTGGAGTTCATTAGAATTGCAGAGCTCCCCTTTCAAAGTCGTGTTGTGCAAGAGACACGGAATGTAAAGCATTCAAACCTCTGCTTCAAGGCCTGGTTCCTTTTGATGAGCTGTTCAGTGATGATTTCGAGTAACCTCTGCCTGTTGTCAGGTTGATGTTCTGGACAGACTGGGGGGACTCCAGAGCTGGGATCTACAGGAGTGACATGGATGGGTCACTGGCCGGGTGCATCGTCTCGGAGGGGGTGCGGTGGCCAAACGGCATTTCTGTGGATGACCACTGGATCTACTGGACCGAAGCCTACATGGACAGGATCGAGAGGGTCGACTTCAACGGGATGCAGAGATCTGTGATCCTGGACAGCCTCCCTCACCCTTATGCTATTGCTGTATTTAAGGTTTGTTTCCTGGCAGCACACGTTTCAGGGCTCTGAGGCTGGTGGTGGAGGAGCACTGAGCACACCGAATTTGGAGGCTGGGGATGTCACTTGGAGGCTGGGCATGTCATTTGGAGAGGGCAGGATGCTTTCTCTCTTTCTGCTCCTGGCACATTCCCACAAATCCCTGGAATGAGCCGGCAGGTGCAGTTAAACCCAGGACCAACATCCAATAGTGTGCAGCATTTCCAAGGAGGTCCCCTGCACTATCTCCCATCTGTTATTTGCCACTCCATTCCTGCTCCAATCCCACTTCAGGTCTTCCTCTTCTCCTCCCACTTCAACTGGGGACACTTTGCACTCTCCATGTGCCCCCCATCCAGTGCTTGGTGCAGGCACTGCTGATGAGCACAGCCCTGGTGCTGTGCTCCCCACACTAAGAGCAAAGATCTGTGTTTCAGAATGAAATCTACTGGAATGACTGGTCACAGCTGAGTATTTTCAGAGCATCCAAAACCAGCGGCTCGAGAATGGAGATCTTAGTGGGCCGATTAAATGGGATCATGGACATGAAAATCTTTTACAGAGGAAAGACAACAGGTAACAGTGTGAGTGTGCAGATGGTCTTTCTTGAGATTTAGAAATTGTACAGTCCCCATTTCCAAAGGTTCCCAGGCCCATCCTGGCTTGCATTTCATGCACCTGAATATGTCCTCATTCCTGCAGGGTTTGAAGCTCTCAGGCACAGTCATAAGGAGCAAGTTCCATGAAGGGTATATGATGCTTTTTGCCTGCCAGGAGGGATATTCCAGATCAGGAGAGAATTCATAGAGCACTCAGCTGTGGTGGCACTTATAGTTTAGATCACAGACCATGGCCTTTCCATGCAAAGTGTTGTATGGGCCAAAAAATAATGGTGTGTCAGAGCTTCACCAACTTTGTCCTCCACTGAGCCATCTGTCTGGGCTGCAGGGAGGTAGCAGCAGCCCCTGTGTGCTGAATGTGCTGATTTATACACATTTTCAGATGGGTACAGGACCATAAAAGGGCTCTGCCTGTCAGCAGGAAATGGGGAGGACGTTTGCAGTCCTTGAACTCCCTGGAGCAGATGGCTCTGTGCATTCCTGAGGCCCCTCAGCACTCAGCAGTGCAGAGCTGGCTCCGGAGCCTGGGCTGGCGGGGGAAATCGGGTGTTCCCAGCCCCGTGTCCTGACAGTGTCCCTTCCTCCCTGCCCTGGCTCCAGGGGAGAACGCCTGCATCTCCAAGCCCTGCAGCCTGCTCTGCCTGCCCAGGTCCAACAACGGCAGGAGCTGCAAGTGCCCCGAGGGGGTGTCCAGCACCCTGCTGCCCACGGGGGAGCTGAGGTGTGACTGTCCTCGTGGCTACCTCATGAAGAACAACACTTGCATAAAGGAAGGTAAAACCACCTGGTTCTTGCTGCTGCTTTATGCTGAGGCCTCTTCTGCCCTTGGGAGGGGTCAGCATGACCTTCCCTCTGTTGAGGAGGAGTAGAGCCCATTTGTGAAAGCCCAGCCTGATGCCAACTGGTTTTTGTTTTCCCTCTTGCACCAGAAAACACGTGTCTGCCAAACCAGTACAGATGCTCCAATGGGAACTGCATAAACAGCATCTGGCAGTGTGACAACGACAATGACTGTGGGGACATGAGCGATGAGAAGAACTGCCGTGAGTGTCCTGTGGTGGCATTGGCCTGTCCAGATTGAGGTGTCTGATGTGTTGGCATCACATCCAAGCTGAAGGGCTACATTCTCTTCACAGTCAGGGAGAGCAAGAGGAGCTTTGAGGGGTGTAACTCACCTCTTTTGATAGACATCCAAAGCCAGTTGGGTGAATTGTGTCCCACAAGGGCCAGTATTTCCCCCTTGACCAGCTCGGGTGTCCTTGTCTAAAATTCAGTGAGACTGATACCAACTGTGTTTGTCTCCTGCAGTAATTATCTTCTGAAGCTAATTGAGGTCACCAGTCTGGCACATTGATGCTGCCTTAGATAGCAACACTCATGCCCAGTTTTTCCCTTCCTTTGGCTGCCCCGTCTCCTCCAGCCACCAGTGGTTTCAATGCCCTTTGTGGGAAGCAGGCAGCTCTACAGCCTCAGCTTCTTGCTCTCTGGCAGGGAGGCACTGCCCCTATCTTGGGGGTGGACATCAGGAGCTTCAGTCCTTACACCCAGACAGAAAACTAACCCCTCTGCTCTGCTTTACTCAGAGCACCTAAAAATGGCATTAACATACCAGAGGAGTAACTCGGGCTGCACTGAGCAAAGCTCACAGGATGCTGTCCCTCTCCCTTCACCTCCTGCTCTGAGTACACACACTCAGGCAGCAGAAACCATTTCCTAACCCCCACCTTAACACCTTCTCCTCCTCCTTCCCCCCTCTCCATCAGCCACCACCGTGTGCGACGCCGAGACCCAGTTCCGCTGCCAGGGCTCGGGAACCTGCATCCCCCTGTCCTACAAGTGTGACCTGGAGGATGACTGTGGGGACAACAGTGATGAAAGTCACTGTGGTGAGTGCCCTCACCCCAGCCTCCTCCCGTGGGCCAGGAGGGAAAGCTCTCCAGCATCTGTGCTGCTCAGGGCTGCTACTCCTTTGGGTGCGTGCAGGGGGCTGCTCAGAGATGCTGTAGGGCAAGGCAGTGTTTGGCCAGATCCCCTTGTTCATCCAGGCTAACAGCTGCCTGTTTATCATTTACTGGATACTGGGAAGTGAGGGACAGGACCATCATGTACTGGGTGCTGGGAAATGGGGGACAGGACCATCATGTACTGGGTGCTGGGAAATGGGGGACAGGACCATCATGTACTGGGAAAGGAGGGACAGGAGAAGAGAGCCAGGCCATGTGCTGATTCTTCTCCTCGCTGGGAGGTTTCTGTGTCGTTACCATCCAGCTGTCCCACTCTGCTCCTTGGGTAGTCCCCAGGACCTGAAGCCAAGTGTTTGGTTTGCAGAGGCCCACCAGTGCAGGAATGATGAATTCAGCTGCAGCTCAGGGATGTGCATCCGCCTCTCCTGGATGTGTGACGGGGACAACGATTGCAGGGACTGGTCTGATGAAGCCAACTGCACTGGTGAGTGCTCTGATGTGACCAGGAACCCTCTGCTGCAAACACTCACTGCTTACAGCCCGTGAGACATTGGCCAACACCTCGTGCCTCAGTTTCCCTGCCTGCTGGAGCCTCCAGCTGAGCTCACCTTGGGGTGATGGGATGCTCCAGAACCCAAGGGTTTCTCCTCCAGTGCCTTAGGGCTCGCTGGGAGTTTGCTGACAGCTTTGAGATGTTCACACACTGATCCAGCTTTGCTTTTTACTTGCAAGATTGCACCAGCAGGCAAAGCTCCATGGAATGGGAAGCAGGTCTGTGGCTGCCAAGCAGCCAGAGGATTCTTCTGGCAAAAAGGGCTCCTGTGTTGCAGGAAGGCAGCACTCAGGCCAGTGTGCAGGGGCAGCATTTCACAGCTTCAACTCTCTTTTCTGCCACTTGAATGTTGTTGCAGAAAGCAGGCACATTCTTTGCAGCTTGTCCACAATTAATTGATCTGAGGAAGAGGCAAATTTAATTCAGGAATTGCCTCCTCTTCTAGAAGCCTCACTGCTTCATGGGCTTGAAAACCTGAAAGGGTGTCCTATGAGGGAGTCACACATGGAAGACCTGCTTTTGTTTCACTTACAACTCCTATTGATGCAACCTGGCTGCCAGAAATAATATTGTTCCTAGTTTGTGTCTCCTGCACAGCAAGTCCTTTGAGTCCCACTCTGCAGTTTAAAGTCACAACACTCAACCCCACCCTCACCACTGCAGTGTAACACTGATGTTCCTCAGCATCTCCTGAGGGTAGCACCCACACACAGCCTTTTTCTCATTAGAAAAGCCAACAGATAGCAACGTATTGGCCTTTTCCATTAAAAAACAAACAAACAAGCAAAAGCAACCAAGCCAAACCCCCAAGTATTTGCTTAAGAAGAGACTTCAGAGTGGGCAGCGCCTCAGTCCATCAGTGAAATATATAAGCTTGTATTTATAAAGCAATATATGGGGTATTTCAAGACAAAAGTAGTGGTTTCCATGCCATGTGGTGGAGATCCAACGGGCTGATGGGGCTGGGGAAGCCCTTTGGGGTCCATGAGAGCCCCTGGGGATGTTGCTGTGGCTGCAGCCTGGAGCCTTGGGGACAGACTGAGGCAGCAGCTGCTGTTGTGGGGCTCTGGCATGAGGATCTAGGAGAGGATTTAGGAGATCCCTTTCTGGCCCCCAAGCTCCTGTGTGCTCATCCCTGAGGCATTTGCTGTGCCTCGAGCACACAGGGTTGCAGCTCTGGGGCTCCTGGTCATTACTATTCCAGGAGCGTGGCTTTATAAGAAGGTTTAATTTATATTGGTATCACTTATCTCTCATACGAGTTTCTCCAGAGAGAATTACTACAGGAAAGGAACCTACTTCAAAAGGCATATTGGGTTTGTACAGCCTGAAGTTGAAATTATCTAAGAGGATCACAATTATTTGAGGAACATTCCATCTGACTTCACCCGCTGCAATTATTGCGCTTATCTAAAATAATTACATTTCACGCTGAATACCTAATAGAATATTACTGCCACAAGATTGTACCAGTTTGAAATATCTGCAAGTGCATGTCGCTCTCTAACCTGAAATTCAGTGCCATGCAATTTAATTAAGCTGAACATTGCCTTTCTAAATAACTCCGAGCGCTCTCCTGGTTGAAGAGCAGCGTTTGTCTCTAAAGTGACAACACGGGCTCTGCTTCCGCCCAGATCCCCCCCAGGCAGATATTTCTGTGACAGGAGCCTCGGGAAAACCCCAAAGGAGAATTGCATTTCTAGTTTGCTTTGGCAACACGGAAAAACCTCGTTTGCCTTAATTAAAGGCTGTCTCTGAGTTTGTCCTGCCCTGCACAGGGGACTGGGCTGCTCTGACAGCACTTGCTTGATTTCTCTGACATTTCGTGCCATCTCTGGCAAGGTGCCACCATTGTCAGCTTTGCCCACGCACACCAAGGACTGAGATTCAAGGAAAAGAAGCTCCTGACTTTGGGAGAGCTTTGGGAGGGCTCCAGCCTGCTGGTACCTGCCCTGGCATGAGGTCCTGGTGCAGAGGGAGGGAGCAGGGGTGTGTGGTGCCATGACCCAGCTCATGCTGTGCCACAGCTCAGTGGGGATGTGGTGACCCCCCAGCCTCAGGTGTCCCCCTGGCTCTGGTTTCAGCAGTTTATCACACCTGTGAGGCCTCCAGCTTCCAGTGCCACAACGGCCACTGCATCCCGCAGCGCTGGGCTTGTGACGGTGACACCGACTGCCAGGATGGCTCTGATGAGGACCCTTCCAGCTGTGGTAATGTGTGCTCTGTGTGTGCTCTGTGTGTGTGGCTTTGCCTTGGCATGGGAGGGTTTCTGTACACCCACTGAGGTGAACCAGCAGTAAACTCAGGGGGTTGATTCCCATCCCTCCAAAAGCAGACACGGCGAAGGCAATGGGGGCTGCGCTGTGGCTTTTTGTAGCTAACTAAACCTGCTTAAAAACAAACCCACACAACATCCACACAATTCTGAATTTCAGAAAAAAAGTGCAATGGCTTCCAGTGCCCCAATGGCACCTGCATCCCAACCAGCAAACACTGCGACGGCATCACCGACTGCTCTGATGCGTCAGATGAGCAGCACTGTGGTGAGTACCAGGGGCCCACAGTGAGGGCTGGCAGCCTTTCTGGGCTGCCAAAGCCACTCCCTCTGGGAATAAAGCCCTGGGGAGAGCATGGGAAAGCCTCAGTCAGCACACAGAGCCCCCTGGGAATCGGCGGGTCAGCAAAGGCGCAGGAGTCAGGCTGGCACAGACAGACAGTGAGGGCACTGCCAGGGCTGCGCTCAGGGAGCACTGCCCCCTCCTTTGGAGTTGCCCCCTGATGCATTATCCGGTGAAAACAGCCTGTGCAGGGGCACAGCTCAAGCCATTTGTCTGGGGAGCTTCCTGTAAGCTCCTAAATCCAGCTGCTGCAGTCAGGTCTATGCAGACCCCCGTGGGTGGCACTCCTGCTGCCAGGGGCAGCAGAGGTGCCACCCACCCCCTCTGTGCCCTCCCGTCTCTCCAGAGCCCCTGTGCACTCGCTACATGGATTTCGTGTGCAAGAACCGGCAGCAGTGCCTGTTCCACTCCATGGTGTGCGACGGCATCGTCCAGTGTCGCGACGGATCCGACGAAGATGCCAGCTATGCTGGCTGCTGTAAGTGTGGAACTGGGCAGCTCTGCTAAGGGGGTGGGACAGAGAATGAAACCAGAGGCATGGAGAGGACTGGGGTACCAGACAGCTGCCAGGTCTGAGTCATGGCTCTAGACTGCAATGCTCTGCTTATAAATCCATCAGTGCCTCTGAGTGTGCTCCTTCCTCCTCAACTATGATCTTCTGTCAAGTCCTTGGTCTTTGCACTAACCTCTCCTGCCACCCTGCAGCCCAGGACCCCGAGTTCCACCGCACCTGCGACCAGTTCAGCTTCCAGTGCCAGAATGGGGTGTGCATCAGCCTGGTGTGGAAGTGCGACGGGATGGACGACTGTGGAGATTACTCTGATGAAGCAAACTGTGGTGAGCAGTACCTCAGGGTCTCCTGTCACTGAACTCCAGCCCCTTTGAATTCCAGGAGCATGGAGCACTGGCCTCTTCGTGTTTCACTTAGGCACTCGTGTGTACATGTGTATTCCATGTGAACATCACAGCGTGTCTGATGTGGAGATCAGTATCACTGCCCTAATATTGCAAGTGAAGCCCACAGAAAATCCAATACAGCTGGCACATCTCGTGCTTCACTAAGTCATATGTGACCACATTTACTGCACAGATTCCCAGCCCAAAGCAGACAGGCAGTTTGCAGCCAAGCTCAATATTTACCACTGTTCCCTGGGTAGCTGTGGGAGCTGTACCCAGCCAGGCGAGGCAGCTGCCTCTGCATTTCCCACTTGCAGGGTTTGCTTCTCCATTTCTGCCATGCTCTGGTGCATTCTGCTGTCAGCTCTGGTTCTGAGCTCATGGGTGGGTCCGGCACACAGACTAACAGTGGTGGCAACAGGCTGGTAAGGGCTGGGGAATGCTGGAGATGAAGAGAAAGGACCATGCCTGTACTGCTCAGGGGGATGTTCTCTAGGCCAAACACAGCCCAGCCTGAGGTGCTCCCACATCTCAGCTATGCTGAAAACTGGAGAGGTCATGCTGGGGCTCACAGAACTCTCCTTTCCCTGTCAGAAAACCCAACAGAGGCCCCGAACTGCTCCCGGTACTACCAGTTCCAGTGTGGGAACGGGCACTGCATCCCCAACAGGTGGAAGTGTGACAAGGAAAATGACTGTGGGGACTGGTCTGATGAGAAGGACTGTGAGGGTAAGGACACTTTGCTCTGCTCCAGACAAGCTGGGCTATGGTATGTGGAAGGACCACTCTCGGTACCAGCTGCCTTCCCACAGGGCTGCTTGGGTACCTTACACCAGCCCCCATGGCTCCAACAGCCCCCCATGAATGGGCTGAGTGTGCAGTCTCGTGCATACTTTCATTCCATGTTTTTGGAAATCTCGATTTCCAGAATCAGGAAGTGTTTGGACCATCTGTGCAGAGGGAAACTTTGGGCTTGTGATGCTGTGGCTGCTCCTCTGCTGGGAGCTGCTCTGGGTCTGCTGGGAGCAGGCACAGCCTCCAGCCTGCACACAGGGCCAGGCCTCTCAGGTCAGCTCTGCCTGGGGTATTTTTAGGTTCTCCAGTTCATCCCATCACCACGCTGATCCCCCCAACGTGTTCCCCCAACCACTTCCGCTGCAACAGCGGCTCCTGCGTCATGAACAGCTGGGTGTGCGACGGGTACCGGGACTGCGCCGACGGCTCCGACGAGGACGCCTGTCCCACCCCACGTGAGCCTCCCTCTCCCTCACCCCTGCCCTCCTCCTGTGGGGTCACTGCTGCAAGCAGTGCTGGCCTTAATTGCTGTGTGATTGGGGTTCAATGGTATAAAAGTTTGGAGGCTGAGGGGACCTCACTGCAGTTACAACTTCCTTGCGAGGGGAAGAGGAGGGGCAGGCACTGATCTCTGTGGTGACCAGGGACAGGACCCGAGGGAATGGCCTGAAGTTGTGTCAGGGGAGGTTTAGGTTGGGTATTAGAAAAAGATTCTTCCCCCAGAGGGTGGTGGGCATTGAACAGGCTCCCCAGGGCAGTGGGCACAGCCCCAAGGCTGCCAGAGCTCCAGGAGAGTTTGGATGATGCTCTGGGGCACAGGGGGTGACTCTTGGCTTGGTCCTCTGCAGGGCTGAGGGTTGGACTCAATGGTCTTTGTGTGTCCCTTCCAACTCAGCATATGCTGACTCCTCTCTCCCTGGGGTCAGCCTTCTGCCACCAGCTGTGACCCTGCTCCAGCTCCACGTGCAGTGGGAGCAGCACATTCCCTGCAAAGCAGTGGCTTTTCCAGCCCTCTGCAGTCAGGAGAGAGGATGGCTGAGGCATCATCCCAACAGACACCATCCACCTGCTAGATGGGAAGAGATTGCCATCTAGTGGAGTCCCGACTGGGGGACAGGCTTTGGTCGCTCCTGGTGGCAGTGGCTGTGGTTTCCGTGCTTTGGGTGGTTTCCTCCCTTGCTCTGTGTGCAGGACCCAACGTGACAGCCACATCCCCGGCCCTCCCGGGACGCTGCAGCAGGTTCGAGTTCGAGTGCCAGCAGCTGCACAAGTGCATCCCCAACTGGAAGAGGTGTGATGGTGTGCGGGACTGCCAGGATGGCACGGACGAGAGGAACTGCCGTGAGTGCGGGCGTGGGAGAGGGGCTCACCTGGCTCCTGCCTTTGGGATCTGCTTGGGAGGACAGGGAAGTCACTGAGGAGTTTTGTTGCTGGGGAAATCCTTGCAGTAAATGCAGCATTACAGAAAAAAGGAATTACAAGCCCAAGCAGCACCATTGCCATTAGAAATCCAGTTGTTGTTTTCCATGGGATAAGCTCCAGGTTCTGATGCCACCATGCCAGAAGATGCAACCATGATGAGACACTCCTGTGACTGACACATCAGCCTGAGCTCCATCCCTGACATGCAGCCCCCCCAAGTGCCTGCTTTGGAAGCAGCACTGGCGTTGCAAACAGCCCAGTGAGGGAACTTCCCTCCCCTGAGTCCTGAACTGTTCTGCCCTTTGCAGCTACTCCGAGCACCCTGTCGTGCCCACATGGCTACAGGTGTGAGGATGGAGAGGCCTGCCTGCTGCTGTCAGAGCGCTGTGATGGGTACCTGGACTGCTCAGACAGCAGCGACGAGAGGAACTGCACCGGTGAGCAGCAGCCCCTCCCCTTCCTCATGCCCTGCTCTGGCAGCACACACAGCTGCCCTCCTGGGTATGGGACCTTTCACTCACAGCATCCTTGCCTTATCTGCCTCTGACAGTTGTCCAAGCTACCTCCTCATCATTAATCACTGGGACAAACTTCTGTCCAGCTCCTACACTGACAATTTGTCTTCCAGCAGGCACAGACACAGAAAAAATCATTTTAGGATGTGTAGGAGCAAAGCCATCTATTTTACATGGCCCACAGGTGAAGCAATAGTCTCCTGCTCTGCCCTCCTTTGCTAGGTGACCCTGGGAGATGTGGCATGTGCCCTGCTGCCATCACTGGTCCTGCCAGGCTGCCCTTGGTGGCCCAGTGAAGGTGGTGGGGGTCACAGCCTGCCCTGGGCAGATAACAGCAATCAATTCCTGCCTCTGGCTGGAGCTCCAGCTGCTCTCCCACTGAACTGCCTGGGGGGCTGAGCATCAATCAGGTTTAGTTCTTTAATTAAATATTGACTGGGAGAGGGTGGCAGGTTCAGGGAAGGGGGAAGGAGCTGCTGAGATGCATGGCCTGGCCCCTGTGCCAGGGGAAAACCATCTCTTTTCCCTGGCACGGCTTGTCTCGCTGTGCCTGTCCATGGACCCTCCGGGTTTCATTTCCAGCCACACTTTCTCATCCTCAGGGCAGAGGGGATGTTTGTATGATGCATCATAAAGTCAACCAAGACATTTTAGGTAGAACTAAGAGTACCAGGGGTCTCTGAACTGCCCTCTGCAAGCCTGCTCTTCTCCACTGATAACTCCCACCTAAATTCCACCTCTCATTTCAACAGTGCAGACAATCCCTTCAGTCAGGGCTGTTTTTACCTCCAAATGTTGCTTGTGCTACAAACACAACTCCTGTTTCTCTCCTGGGCAAAAGGCTTGTTTCTGTCTGGCAGACTAATTTTTCCCATTGCCTGCTTAGATGACACAATTGTGTACAAAGTGCAGAACCTCCAGTGGACAGCTGATTTCTCTGGTGATGTCACTCTGACATGGGCTCGGCCAAAAAGGATGTCCTCGACCTCCTGTGTCTACAACATCTACTACAGGTACATCCCCCCTTACACTGCATGACCTCAGAGGCTTATAAGTCACCAACCTATGGTTAGTTTAGGCTTTCCAACAGCATCTTTTCAAGCTGGTGGTGTGGCTTTTCCCAAAAGAAAACTAAGCGGGAAGTTTTTAAAATACAGATGAATAGTTTCACCCTTTGGGACAAACTGTGCTACTAAACCCCATCCTGACCAGAGGTGTGTGACTCTCTCGTGCAGGATGGTTGGTGAGAGCATTTGGAAGATTTTGGAAACCCACAGCAACAAAACCAACAGTGTTTTGAAAGTCCTCAAGCCTGACTGTACCTATCAGGTGAAAGTCCAAGTGCAGTGTCTGAGCAGAATCTACAACACCAACGACTTCATCACGCTGCGGGCACCCGAAGGATGTAAGCAGAGCTGCCCAGCTGCCAGCAGTGCCCTCATTCATGCTGCTTTGGCTTAGAAAGTAGATACCATGGAGGTATTCCTGTTACATAGAAAAAAAGGCCTTTCCATAAGCTTGGGAATTGTGCTGGACCGAGAGGAAAGGGATCACCCACCCCTTTCTTCCAGCCTTTCAGGGAGACTCTGCCTCTCCCCCTGCGATCAGGACACATCACTGTGTGGCTAACACCTCTGTTTCTCTCCCTAGTACCAGATGCTCCCTTCAACCTCCAGCTGTCCCTGAAGAAGGAAGCTGAGGGGGTGGTGGTGGGCTCCTGGAGTGCCCCCGTGAACGCCCACGGCCTCATTCGGGAGTTCATCGTGAGTGCTGCTCCTGCTGGGTGGGACAGCAGCAGAGGCTGCCCTGGCTGAACACTGAGCTCTGCACAGGGGTGGGCCAGACACAGGACATTCTGTGTAGGAGATCTGCTGGGAGCGTTGGGCAGGTGGGGAGAAGGAATGCTGCAGCAACACAGCCCTCGAGTTCATCCTTTCCTTCCTGGCCCCCTTTCTGAGCTCTTGTACCTCTTTCTGCTGACTCTTGGCACGGAGAAACGCTGTGGCATTGTTGCCTGTGGAACCCTCATGCCTTGTTTTGGTATTCCTAGGTGGAATACAGCAGCAGTGGATCCAAGGAGTGGTCATCCCTTAGAACCACCACGAACTACACAGAGATCAAGAACCTGGAGGTGAACACACCCTACACAGTTAGAGTGAGTATGTTCAAAGCTCTGTCTATGAATGTCACCACTTTTCACTAAATAGTCTTAAGTCCTGCACAGTTAAGTACTTGCTAAAAAAATGCCTTGTTAAAATCCTGCCCTTTAATGCCAACCCACACCAGGGGTTTGGCATTTGCACTGCCAATGTATACAGTTTCAAGACCTGAATTAAGGCCCTTGATTTGCTCCTTCTCCCAGAAGGCCAGGCTGTATTATAAAATCCTTCCTACTAATTGCCCATTCCAATGTCACTGCAATTGCACTGGATCTGGGCCAGAGATAAATCTGGTCCTCAGTGTATCACTGGGAAAAGAAGCAGATCTGCCTGTGGGGAACGTCTGCACAGGGGAGAAGTTGGGTAATTATAGACAGAAGTAATAAGCAGAGGAAATGAAAGTCTGCACAGTTAGCCCTGGGAAATGTGTACTTTGCCACTGTCCACCCTTCCTCTGCTGGAGGAGTTCTTGGGAGGTTCACTGGGAGGTGGGATAAATGTGCTCTCAAATCCACGTTATCCTCACAGTTGGCTGCAGCCAGTCTTTCTTCCCATGGTATTCCTTCCCAATATAATCTACTTCCAAAGAAATCTTTACAACTGGATTCAGTGCTTGCATGGACTTCACTGGCACAGTTCTTGCCTTTACTATGGCCCATGGAGTCCAAAGCTCCTTATCCTGATGGACTCCTTCAAGGGCTCATAAGAGAGCAGTTCTCTGCAAAGAGGCTGCACCTCCCTCCTCTTAGATTCCTTTAATTGACTTTAAGCAGTCTGGTTTATCTCTGTATTAAGCATTTTATTGCCAAGTAATTAAACTATTGTTTGCTTCAAAGTCCTTTTCCCAGGAGCTCCGCCAGGTCCCCAACCTTGCTCTAACCTCACCCTGTTTGCATTATACAATGTTGTCCTGTTAACTCACCCTCTTATTTGAAAAGGTTGCTGCAGTAACAAGTCGAGGAGTGGGAAATTGGAGTGATTCCAAATCCATAATCACCATAAAAGGCAAAGGTAAATGTTGTTGTTTCAGTCAACTCGGACAACATAATAAAAAGGCACGACATCAGCCTGAAGTGTCCAGCATCAACATGCACAACCACCTCCTCCTCCTCCTTTATTCTCCCTGTTGAGCTTTTTACACTGTTTAACAACTTTGCTGTACCACTTCACTCAACTTGAGCTGCCTTAAAGTTCACTGGCAGGTCTGGCTGGGTCACTGACTCGTCCTCTGAACTCTGGGGCATGGGGGATGGATGTGCTGCTCTGGAAGTGGGCAAGGAGCCTGTCCAGAGGTGCCTCTCTCTCCTAAACTGCAGATGGATTCCCTCTGACTTATGCAGGCTACAACCTGCCTTCAGACAGGCAGGACATCACCACCAGCTCCTCTGCTCCACTGGCTCACCTTCTCCCTCTTAGGTTATGGTTATGATGGTTTCTGTATCTCCCCTAAAGGACCACCACGTGCTCCCCAAACTATCACAACATTATAGTCTGACAGTAGATAAATTCAAACAGTACAGTAAAACACTTCCTTCCCAACTGTTTTTAGAAAAACCTTTTGAAATCTTCTGTATTCATGCCAGATTTTTCACCCAAACTCACATTCCTACATCAGAACTTTCTGCTAATTTGTTAGATAAAAGTGCATTCTTGCTATGTTGGCAAAGAAGGGAAAGAAAACACCAGGTTGCTAAAATTGCGGGAGTCAGATAATGTGAATTACCTGGTGGTTAGAAAAACAGAGGTAAAAAGAACAGAAAAACCTTTCATTTCAGGTTTTGCACAAGTGCTTGGCAGCTGCCCCTGCTGATAGCTCCTGACCTCCCTCACCAGCTCCCCAGCAGCTCTTAACTGGGACATGAGCTCATCCTGCTGGGTTCAGAAGTGAAACCCCTTTGCCCAGACCTCTCTAGTTCCAGCCTGCACTGGGCAAGGCACAGATAAGGCAGCTTTTAAGTGGTTGACTTAAAAAATAGTGGAGATACAGCATGTCAGTGTCTGCTCTGGGTCCATGTCCTAGAGACAGGCAGGGATGGGGTGGGGAGGGTGGAGATTCAGCTCTGAGAGCTGCCTGTGTTTTATCTGTGCCCTTCCAGTGAGTCCCCTCTCCCAATGTCCCCCCTCTACAGCACATTTCTTTCTCTCTCCTTCCAGTCATCCCTCCCCCTGTCATACACATTGAGAGCTACAGTGAGGACTCCATAAGCTTCAGCCTAAAAATGACCACTAACATCAAGGTAGCACTTTTTTACCTTTCCTTCTGCCTCTAAAGTAAAAGGTCTGAGTTGGGTAAATGCTGAATAATGAATGGGATAAGCTGTCACCTTTCAAAGCATTGCAATTACTCGTTATTTCATGCCAAATAATTTCTTACTACTCATAAACTGTCCCGAGACTCTTAATTAGGATGGAAAATACAATGTCAGGGTGGCTCTTTCACTGTGATTCACAGTGAGCTCATGTTGTGTGTCCTTGTGCATGACAGGTCAGGGGTTATGTTGTGAACATCTACTGGACATTTGATACCCACAGGCAGGAAAAAAGGACTCTGATCATAGAAGGAGAAAAGTCCATCCAAAAAGGTAAATCCTGCACAAAGTGTAAAATTCTGCTTTAGTCAACACCAAACAGGAAGGTTTATTGAAGGATATAGTAGGATTACTTTTTTCTTTTTTTGCAAGTAGTTTCTGGACAGGAAGGAGTAAATCTGGAGAGAGCAAAGCAGCAAATCCTTGGCCTGTTTATAGGACTTGGAGATTTCAAGCAGATTTGAGATTTACCCCCATTCTCATCACATGGGATTTTGTTTGTGATTCTGTTTCTAACCTACAAAAGGGAGTAGAAACAGACCATGGATTTCTTGGGCTTGTACACAGTACATGTCCCTGTTAATCAGATTTCTGGTTTGGAAAAATCCCTGGTGTGCACAGTTTGGATATGGGAGAGCACTGGCCACAGAAAAGCACAGGCTGGGTTAGACACAGAGTCCCAGGTGCTTCTGCATAAAGGAAATGCCTCAAAAGTAGTGAAAGCACAAAGCAAGAGAGGCAGGATCCTGTCCAAGACTGTGTGATGCTGCTGACCCTCTCCTCATGCTCTCACCCTGCCCTTGCAGTGCTTTGCCTCACCTAATAGTGCATGTTTCTCTTCTTGCTCAGTGGCAAATCTGACAGCACACACCCCCTATGAAATTTCTGCTTGGGCTAAGACGGAGCTGGGTGACAGCCCTCTGTCTTTTGTACATGTGGTGACCAGTGGGACAAGACCTGCATCCCCAAGCCTCAAAGCCAAGGCCATCAACCAGACAGCAGTGGAGTGCAGCTGGACTGGACCCAGGAATGTCGTAAGGCACCCACTCTTTTCTCACCAGCCACAGTGGGGTTTAGCTCAGAGCCTCAAAACACGCACAAAATCTGAACTCGGGAATATTTTCTTGGCATTGAATTCCAAGGCCTTGAAAACTTTATGCTCAAGAATGAAGTAAAGCAGCTGCTGCCCTTTAAACAGAAGCAACGAAAGGGTTCCTGTCTGTGTGTTCAGCCACTGGTGCAGTGGAGAAGTGGCTGAAATACAGAGAGCACGATGCTCCAGCAGTCTTTGAATTGACTGCTGTGTTCCCTGAGCTGAGCCCAGGATTTTCAGGTGGGGAGGGCAGAGGCAAGTGGGCAGATTGCTCCTGAACTTGGGCAAGAGAGAGGAAAAAGGGTCCCACAGGGAAAAGGGTCTGCTTTGTGTCCCAGCCAGGGGAGGCTCCCATGCCAAACTCTGTGCTGTCCTTGTGGTGCTTTTCCTCCACAGGTCTATGGCATCTTCTATGCCACGTCCTTCCTGGAGCTGTACAGGAGCCCCCACAACACCACCACGACCTCGCACAACGTGACGGTGCTGGTGCAGCGGGACGGGCAGTACCTGTTCCTGGTAGGCTCTGCTTCTGTGCTCACCCTGGGCTGCAGCCACACCGAGGCACAGCGTGACCCTCTGTGTGTCCCCCCCAGGTCAGGGTGATGTCTCCCTACCAAGGGCCCCCCTCTGACTCCGTTGTGGTGAAGATGATCCCCGACAACCGGCTGCCCCCGCGGCACCTGCACTCGGTGCACACCGGCAAGACCTTCGCCGTCATCAAGTGGGAGTCTCCCTACGATTCACCCGACCAGGACATGGTAATGCCCCCCAGAGCCTTCTCCTGTCCCTCTGCATGCAAACCCCGGGCCCAGAGACAGATCCCTGCCCTGCTGCTGATGGAGAGAGTCCGAGACCAGGCCTACCCTCCGTACAAATGGTCATCATTGAGGAGCCAGCACCTCTGGGACCCTCATTTCCTCTGTCCTGGCCATTAGCTCAGGACTTTAACATTCACACCGTGCTTAAAAACAGTCAGGTCTGGGCTATCTGTTGCTGACAGAGACTGAAAACACCCCTGGTATGTGCTAAAACACCGTTCTGGGCTGTGGCTTTGGCTCCTGCTCCAGCTGGGGCAGCCCCAACAAAGCCCAGCTCTGTTCTCTGGCTTATGGGCAGGTCTCGCTCCACTGAGGGCAAGTCATTTGCTCAGCAAGCTTTCCCCCCCTGTTCTGGTCCAGAGACTTTAACAGCAAAGGTTTGAAGGTATAAATCTTCCCAGCAGAACTGCAAACCTTGACAGGGCAGGATTTCTCATTGCATCCTTGTGATTCACTGAGAAATACAACCTGAGGTTTTCCTCCTGCCCTCATCTGTTCCAGTAACTGCATTTTCTGTATCAGTAAATGCTGATCTTGGGCAGGGATCCAGCAAGAGGTTTGGAATCTCACTTCCCAGGCTTTCTGTAAAGCTCAGGCACAGCTTAAAGCAAATTTTGCCCCCTTGTCAAATGTCCTACCACTGTATGAAATTGCTGGCAAGTCTGCAGGAAAGTGAGACCTTGCCCTGTGTGTGCCTTTCCTCCCCCTCCAGTTATATGCTGTGGCTGTTAAAGATTTAGTAAGAAAAACAGATAAAATCTACAAAGTGAAAACCAGGAACAGCACAGTGGAATACACCATCAAGAAGCTGGAACCAGGAGGGAAATACCACGTGATTGTTCAACTGGGAAACATGAGCAAGGAATCCAGCATGAAGATCAGCACAGGTAAAGGACACAGCCCCCATCCCACCCCTGTGCTGGCTGGATGCAGAGTGTCTGCAGCCTCAGTCCTCTCCCACAGCCCAGGCCTGAGAGGCTTCCCTGGAGCTTCCAGAGGAAGTGATAAACCCCCAAACAACAGCAGTGGAGGGGAAACGTCTCAAATGACACCCAGGGTGTTTTTCTCCTGCCAGATGGGGATGGGAAAGACACCTCTTTAGCTGGATTTGTACACACCATCAAGGACCACCATGGTCCTACCACAAACCCCCTCTGAAACCAGATCACATGTCACAGCATCCTCACCGCCAGTACATCCTTTTTCCAAGCAGATCCCTGAAAACCACTAAGTTTCAGAAGTGACCACACTGCTGTAGAAGAGAAGTGTCACCAGTGTTACAATCTCACCTGCTGCCATTTCTCCCTCATTTGCAGTTCCATTGTCTGCACCAGACGCCTTAAAAATTATAACAGAGAAGGACCATATTCTGCTTTTTTGGAAGAGTTTGGCATTAAAGGAAAGTAATTTCAATGAAAGCCGGGTAAGTTGTGCTGTCTCTCCTGCACTAGAGTGTTTCAGAGAAACCTGGAGCAGAGTCACTGCAAGGTTCCTTTCACAGACACTTTAAAATCCTTCTCAGTGTCCTTCATGAGCCCTCTGTGTAGAGCTCACTTAAATTCCTGTCACAACTCAGGGACTAAAGCTGGTAGATCCAATTGGTCACCTTTCAGGAACATAATTATCCTCTTAGAAAGGACAGTTGTGTGAAGGGACTGGGAATAGGGCACTGCTCTGCTGGGCTGGGAAGCACATTGGTGGTGTCTGAGAGTTGTCATTATTTGGACTGTAGTAGAAAATGATGTTTTCTGTCAGGGTGTAGGCAGGTAGCAAACTATGCCAAAAAAGTCATCACCCTCTGGACTCTGTTTTGGATTGTCTGGGATGGATGCAAGAACAGAGTGAACCAGACAGACCAAAACACAGTCATGGGATCATTTAGGTTGGAAAAGGCCTCTGATACCATCAAGTCCAACATATGACCTTGTCAATTAGACCAGAGCACTGAGTGCCACATCAGTGGCACCTTTAACACCTCTAGGGATGGTGACTCCACCACCTCCCTGGGCAGCCTGTTCCCATGTTTAACAACCCTTTCCATGAAGAAGTTCTTCCTGATGTCCAGCCTGAACCTTCCCTGGCACAGCTTGAGGCTGAGTCCTCTCATCCTGTCACTTGTTACCCCTGAGAAGAGAAACTTCTCCTCCCTGAACTGGCCAAGGCCAAGGCACACCAACAGGGATTCCTGGAGGAGGCTCCACTGCTCCCTCCCAGCTGACAGCCCAACAGATTAAATAAATCCAGCCTAGATCCAGGAGGAAGAACAAGTGTCAAAGGCCTTTTGGAAGGCACAAACCTGCCCCCTGCAGCCGAGTGATTTGGGGTTTGTGTCTCTCTCAGGGTTACGAGATCCACATGTTTGACAGCCTGATGAACATCTCAGCTTACCTGGGGAACACCACAGAGAACTACTTCAAAGTGTCCAACCTGAAGATAGGTCACAACTACTCGTTCAGTGTCCAGGCCAGGTGCCTGTACAGTGGGCAGATGTGTGGGGAACCAGCCACGCTGCTCTACGACGAGTTGGGAACGGGTGAGCCCCTGCTTTTTCCACATCCTCCTTGATTAACACTCATGAAAGCCTCACAAACTCAGAGCTGTGAGCCTGACACTCAGGCCTCACACTCCAGACGTGTGCTATGGGTACAAACAGCTCTTCCCTCCCTCCCATGCCACAGGTGAGGACTCCTCTGCCACCAAACCCGGCAGATCCACGGACGTCGCTGCCATCGTGGTGCCTGTGCTGTTCCTGCTGCTGCTGACCCTGGGCATCGGCTTCGTGGTGCTCTACATGAGGCACAGGAGGCTGCAGAGCAGCTTCACAGCCTTTGCCAACAGCCACTACAGCTCCCGCCTCGGCTCGGCCATATTCTCCTCGGGAGATGACTTAGGTACGTGCCCTTGGTGTCCTGGGATGGCTCTGGGGACAGCCTTGGGGACAGGAATCCCTTGGTGTCCTGGAATGGCTCTGGGGACAGCCTTGGTGCCCTGGGATGGCTCTGGGGACAGCCCTGGGGACAGGAATCCCTTGGTGTCCTGGAATGGCTCTGGGGACAGCCTTGGTGTCCTGGGATGGCTCTGGGGACAGCCCTGGGGACATGGAACCCCTTGGTGTCCTGGAATGGCTCTGGGGACAGCCTTGGGGACAGGAATCCTTTGGTGTCCTGAAATGGCTCTGGGGACAGCCTTGGGGAACAGGAATCCCTTGGTGTCATGGAATGGCTTTGGGGACAGCCTTGGTGTCCTGGAATGGCTTTGGGGACAGCCTTGGGGACAGGAATCCCTTGGTGTCCTGAACTGAAACGGCTCTGGGGACAGCCTGGGGGACATGGAATGGCTTTGGGGACAGCCTTGGGGACAGGAATCCCTTGGTGTCCTGAAATGGCTCTGGGGACAGCCTTGGGGACAGGAATCCCTTGGTGTCCTGGAATGGCTCTGGGGACAGCCCTGGGGACAGGAATCCCTTGGTGTCCTGAAATGGCTCTGGGGATGGCCTTGGTGTCATGGAATGGCTCTGGGGATGGCCTTGGTGTCCTGGGATGGCTCTGGGGACAGCCCTGGGGACATGGAACCCCTTGGTGTCCTGGAATGGCTCTGGGGACAGCCTGGGGGACATGGAATGGCTTTGGGGACAGCCTCGGGGACAGGAATCCCTTGGTGTCCTGGAATGGCATTAAGGGACAGCTTTAAGGACCTGAAATCAGTGCAAGCTTTGCTTCTTTATTAAGCTTTGGGCCACCTTTGGCATTAAAATCTTATCCTAAGAGTAAAAAGCTGGACTTGAATAAATCATAGAATCACTGAGGTTGGAGAAGACCTTTAAGATCACCAATCTGTGTAATGTTTTCCCAACCCCAAAAAGCTTTTAGCAACTTCACCTAAACCACTCCCTCTAATGCAAATCAGTTAAAACCTGAATGTAACATACAACAACCAGGTAAGAGCACGAGCAAAGCCACAGGATAAGGTTTTGAGGCCACCATAACAGCTCTCTGGGCTTGTTTTCCAGGAGATGAGGACGATGAAGCTCCCATGATAACTGGATTTTCAGATGATGTCCCCATGGTCATCGCGTGAAGGGCATTTCTGACTGTAAAAACCAAATGGTGTAAATATTTTATTTGATAAAAATAGTTGATTGTTTATTTTAAAAATGCACTTTGAGTTGCAATATGTTATTTTTATATGGGCCAAAAAATAATAATTTTAAGATACACTTTGTAGTAATCAACTGTGAATTGCAGACTAGGTTGGTTGAGTAACAGATTACTTTGATTTAACATTAATTTAGTCTTACAAGGCTGTGCTTGCTGGGCATGCTTTTAAGTCTGTGAGATATTTTCCGCTGACTAAATTGGCTACTCGTTTTATTTTTCTAAGACAAGAATAAATTTATTTAAAAAAAAATTCAGGAGATTATACATGGAGAGAGAGAGAAGTAATATAGTCCCTGAAGGTTTTGCTTTTACTTTAGAAAAAATTCTTTGGACTTTGTTTGCTCTGAAAGTATTTTTGTTGTGTTAATTTATTGGGAAATCTGCTCGAGAACAGATTTCCAAAGTAGTCAGACATTGTACACATTATTGTGTAGAACATGTGCCACTTTATCTTGTCAGGCAGTAGTATCTTGGCATCTCCATCACTGTTCTTGCCACAGGAATAAACATCCTTATTTTTACACATTTTTTCTCCCTTATCAAAAGACCCAATGTTTGAGCAATCCCAGAGCCCAGGTCAAGCTACTGCAGCACAAACTTCATGGGAGAGTTTATCTTCCTGCTGCCATCCCTGTGAGCCAAAAGCCTCCCTGCCCAGGGCCTGGTGCAGGGCTGGGACAGGCCAGGAGGCACCAGCAGGAGGGTTTGGGGCCTCTGGTTATTCCTGGGCAGCAGCACAGAATGCTTTGGGCTGGGTGGTCTTAAAGATCACCCCATCCCACTCCCTGCCATGGGCAGGGACACCTCCCACCAGCCCAGGCTGCTCCAAGCCCTGTCCAGCCTGGCCCTGGGCACTCCCAGGGATGGGGCAGCTTCTGCAGTGCTGTTCCAGCCCCCAGACTTTGTGGCTTTGCCCCTCCCTCAGTGCCAGGTCTGCAGTAACATCACACCCTCCCAGCACTGCCCAGGGGGCACCTGCAGTCACTGAACTGCTGCTCATCACATGGGGCTCAATTCATTTGTAGTTTCTGTCTGTACCATCACTGAAAGAATCTGCCACTGGCACCTTAGAACACCCTTGCAGGTGATGAGGACACCTCTCCTGCTGGAGCTTTTCCCTCAGCTGCTGCCTCGGTGGTGGGACAGAAGGGGGAGCCTCCAGTGTGCACAGCCAGGAAAGGCTTCAGGCTTCCCACAGTCACGCAGAGCAGTAATTACTGAACATTTAAATTCATTTGGTTTACAGCAGGGATTCGATCCTCTCTCATTAGCATTTCCTAAAGCAGCCACAGTCATACCTTCAGCTTTAGCAAAAAATATATATATATATATACACAAATATATTATTTTCCTATCAGTAGTCACCTCACGTTTCCAGCAGACACAATACTGGCTACAGAGCCAAGCAGGAGAAATGTCTGCATTCCACTGCTGAGCTTTTTTTGTGATAGCAAAATGTGAATCTCACCACAATGTGAATCTCACCACAATATGAATCTCACCACAATGTCAATCTCACCACAATGTCAATCTCACCACAATGTCAATCTCACCACCACTTGCCAAGCCAAGGGCAGCGACAGGAGGGATGTTCAGGGCTCTCCCCTGTCCATGCTCTATATATGCAAAACTCCTCATCTGTAACTACAGCACACACTGTCTTGTCACACTGAGTTTTTTGCTTAAAACAAGAGTATTTTTGCTGTGTAAATTAAGCTGTAATTGCAGTCTTCCTACAGATGAAATGGAGAGGCCAACTATGTTTTGATACACGACTGATCCATTTAATTTCACAAGAGAAAATGTGTAAAAAGTCTGGATGGTTTGATACTCTATAGAAATACTGACTCTATTTTCAATTACTGGTGTTAGCATTCCTGGTGACAGATTTTTCCCCCCACAGTTGGGACCAAACTAGAATCAGATTTTTATAAGCAGCAGCAAGCTTGTAGAGTTGCAATATTTTTACCTCGTTAGTGGGCCAGGTGCTGTTCAGGAATTAAAATGTTGAGTAAATCAACCCAGCACATGTAGCTCAATTTGTCAAGAGTTACAGCTACAAACATAGACCAGAATCTGACCCAGAGGCTAAACTAGTCTAAAAAACATAAATCAAAAATTTGATACAGGAAAGAAAGCCTAAAACCCGAGATCAAGAGTCCTGAACTCCTTATAAAGCAAATACTTTGGCACAGGTAACTGAAAATCACAGTACAGTATCCCAGAGCTGGTACCTCTGGTGAGAATCAGTAGTGCTTGAATACTGAAACTTCACTCCCCCAGGGGTAAATCCTGCCCATCTCTGTCTAGAAGCAAAGTGCCAAGGGGCACCCTTGTAACCACTTAAAATTCTGCAGAAATCCCTTGGCTGGAGACTTCCAGGCATCAGCTGAGGGCCAGGTCACTCCTGGCCACTCTGAAAGACTCCTTTGTACTCTGGCTCGGTGACACTTGCACAGAGCGAAGCATTTGGGGCCATACTGTACCCAAACCCCACCAGTGCTGGTTACCTGTGCCTGCCTAGCCCAGGGCAGGCAGAGCAGAGCCCTCTGAGCCCACTCTGGGGGCACCCCTGGCCTTGGGGGCACTGCAGAGCCTTTCCTGGGACTCTCCTTGGCCCTCCCAGACTTTCCCTTCACTGCAAAAGTCACCACTGTGCTCTCAGCAAAGCAACTTCACAGGGCTAGTGTATTTTATAAATAGATAGAGAGGTCTGACTCCAGGCAGGGAGGGAGCAGATTAGATGCAGTTCTGGGGAAATTGTATATTTTTATGAACTTTTGAGGCACGGAATCTTGTTCACAGAGACATCCAGGGGGTGGGAGGGTTCTGCTGTAAATAGGGTACATGGATGTGGATGTGTATTCTGTTCTGGTTTCCTTTCAGTAGCCTTTTGCAATGTGACATGCCCTAACTTAGGGGAGGTGATTTGGGTTTACCTCACAGGAACCAGGGAAATGTTTGGATCTGTATCGGGGAGGGGGGGAAAAAGGGTATGGAAAATACCCTGGCTGGGAGGAACTTCCAGTTAATTTGGTTTGCATCCATTTCAGTTTCCCCACAGGTGCCCATGGGTACTCTTAAGTCCACTTGAACAAAGGCTGAACACTAAAATCTGGTGGGGTTTTGGACCATGAGGCTTGAGTTGCTTTGACTCAGGGGTTTTGTGTGTTTTTTGGGGATGGGGTTATTTTACAACAAAGGAAAAAGAGATGCCATTTTCCAGGCTGGAGATCTCACCACCTACTGAAGGTCAAACAGTGGATCTTTTCAGCCTGAATAAATCCCATCTGCTGGCTGGATCCTCTGTGAAACTCCCTGCACCCACCTCCTCGGAGCCAGTGCCTGCTCCAGGTGCACTCAGAGCCAGCTGGGGCAGGAGCTTCCAGCTGCCCTGGGGCTGGCTGACAGCTCTACCCCAGGGAGACACTCCGAGGAATTGCAGAGGGGGTGAAACGTGTCGTGCTGTCCCCAGGGGAACCCCTGCATGCAGATCCTGAAGCTGCAGGAGAGCTGCGGGCGGAGTTCCCGCCCCGGCTAACCCTGCCCTAACTTGTTCCATGTGCTCCACCTTGACACAGCCTCAGCAGGAGGCAGCTGCAATCCAGCACTGGGGAAGGGGATTTGCCGTGGACAGAGATCAAGTTACAGGGAGATGTATAGGAGCTCATGCCCAGCCAGGAAGGGGAGGAGAGAGCAGAGAGGCAAAACTGGCTCCCAACATCCACACCACAGTGGTTTGGCCTTGAGGCCAAAGGACCTTTGTGCTTGATGGTCACCTTGGTGGTCACCACATTAGTTCACCCATCCTGATTCCAGAGTCACCAGGAGCAGCCCCAGCCTCACATTATTCACCAGAGAAACCCCACCTGAGCCAGCAGCTCTGCCTGAGCAGAACCAGGGCACATCTCAGTCTGAGCATCTCCATGCTTGGAATGTCTTTGTAGGTACAGAGTATATTTAACAACAATTTTCATTCACTTGCTGGTTGAAATGTAAAATGTGTTCAGGAAAAACCAAAATAACCCTTTCTGAAACAACTTTCAAGTCTCCTTGAAATGGACTTGAAAAGGGAAATGGTGCAATGACTTGGTTGCTCTTGGACCTGGAGAGCATCTTCCTTCCTGGAAGCAGCTGTAACATTATAATTCATCCTTCAAAACGTGCAGCAGTCTACAAGCAGCCAGGCTCTAATGAGATTTTTAGAGTCAACTTTTAATCTGGTTCCTTAAGTGAAGTTTAGAATTATACCCTCAGAAATGCTCCTCTGTGTCTTTGTTTTGTTTTTTTTTTCCATTCACTGATTTCTGCTATGTATTATTGCACAATTTTGAAGGAATTTTTGTCTGTTAATTTTTTCCACTTAATAATAAAAATGGATTGGGTAAACAAAACCATTTCTGGTTTCTGGAATTGTTACCTACCCTCTGTGTGTCTAGAGCAATACAAAAGAGACATTTTCTGAATGTGTTTTTATTTACATTAGAAGGATGCATGGTATAACCTGACAGGATCATAACTCATGGACTGGGTTGGAAGGAACATTAAAGATCATCCTTTTCCACCCCTTGCTGTGAGCAGGGACCCCTTCCACTGTCTCAGGTTGTTCTGAGCCCTGTCCTTGAACAATTCCAGGGATGGGGCAGCCACAGCTTCTCTGGGCACCCTGTGCCAGGGCCTGCCCTCTCACTCAGGGCAGAATTCCTTCCTGACATTTAATCTATGTCAGTTTGAACTGTGCTGCCACTACAGTTCTTGGTGAAACTGTGGATACAGGACAAAGATTCAGAAACAGGAAAGCTGAGTTTCCTGCTGAAGAAGCAGCAGAATCCTACTGAAGAGGTGCCCCTGACATTCAGAATACAGTCACGTCTCCAGCTGGTGCTTGGTCCCTTCCTCCAAGGTCAGAAAGCCACACCCTCAGACACCAGAGAACATTTCCAGCCTGTCCAAGCTGCCCCTCCACGTTTGCAAACACCATCTCCAGTGTTAAGCCTGGTTTGCCACTCACATCACATGCATTTCCCTGCTTAAAATCCATTTCCACAGCCAGCCCACCCCTGCCTGGTGTGTTTGCACTGCTGGTGTTTGCAGCAGGTACCCTGACACCTGAGCAGGCAGCACTGCCCCTGGCAGGGACAGGTAATGAGCAGCAGCCTCTTCACACGTCCCTCATTTCTCAGCCCAGATAATTGGAAAGGCAACACGTGATCTTGGTGGACATAATTGAGGCGTGCAGGTATCTTAAGTGTTGCACTTCATTAACGTTTAGCTTAAGGCAACATTAGCAACCAGCCATTCCTTCCTCCCCGTTGTCCCCTCTGTCAGGAATGAGGCTGATTTTTCCTACTCTGCCGGAACAGATTGATCCCCCTGGGAGGCACAAGAAGTTACACCTCATTCCCAGGCACCTACTTTCTGTTAGAGGAGCTGACGTGACTCTGAAACTTCAGTGCTGTCATGGAGAAAACTTTTATTCCATCAAGATTGTCTTCCTCTCCTAATCAAATCTGCATGTCTTTACAGACAGGAAAGATTTCCCCCTAATCCTTTACAGCCTTTACCAGAGCAAGTTAGAACATTCCCCCCCACTAGGATGCACATGAGACTCCATCAAGGAGGAAGAGCTGTGGTTGGAGCACATGGCACAGACCCATGCAGGGGGCCTGGATCCAGGCTCTCCCCACTCTGCTGCTCCTGAAAACACACTTTCCCCCCCAAATAACATCAGGGGCTGCTTCCAGTGGACACAGGGAGGGGCAGATGTGAACCCTCCCTGCAGAACTGAGGAAGCCAGGTGGAAATGCAGCAAGGCCAAGACTGCAAAAGCCCTTCCCAGCATGGGTTAAGGATTCCACAAAAGAGACACACTCTGATCTTGAAAGAGAACAGCTGAAGTTTTGGCTTGCTGCTCCTCCTTTGAATAAGCAAGCCCAGGATCTTGTGCCAGACTCCTCAACGATTGTGTTCAGCCTTTCTCAGCAGGAAAGATGAAATAACTGAGGATGTTTCCTAGCAGAACTCAAGCTGGATTTTGGGATGGAGGAGCCAAAAGCTCTCAGATAGCCCAGCCCCTGCTCTAAGGAAGCAAGAGAAGGTCTGTGGGAAGGAAAGATTCATGCTAACCATCAACATCTTGGCTCCTGCCACAAACCTCTCAATCTTCCAAATGTGGGATGCAAGAAAAATGGCATCTTCCAGGATATGTGGTTTATTTCTTCCCTGTAAATTATAGGCATCCAGAAGCCCACATCCTCAAACTCTCCTAGCTGGGCTGACATCATGCCTGGTAGATTTGCTCTCCCCAGGGCCCACAGAACAAACCAGAGTGGACCTGACTCCTTACTTGTCAGAACACCTGCGTGGGGTTGTGCTGGAAAAAATCCCACTGCTGTCAGGGATGATGAAGGGTCATGAAAAAGGGACTAGACAGTGATTTGGGAAGACAGCCAGTGAGTGGGAATAGGAGTCTGAGCTGAGCAGGAGTTAATAAAATACATCCTGAAGCTGGTTAGAACCTGACACTGGCTATACAGGAGAGGAATGTTTTAAAGGTGGTGGATCCGAGGCAGAGATGGACAAGTGACATTCACCTCACCAAGCCTCGTATCTCCAGGGTGGCTCAGCCAAAGAACACTTGTTTTCCCTGGATATTTCCATAGCCAATGGAGGGAAGCAGCCTCCAGGGAGGAATTCAGAACCTGATGGGAATTTGGGACCTGAATGAGCCATTCTCCAACGTTCTTGTGCACTTTTTCATTCCTCTCCCACTACGAGAATGGCTACCTGTGCATTCTGTATTTCCCCAAGCCTGCAATCCCAAAGACAAGAAGATGGAGAGGAGGTTGGAGGTTCCTCCTGGCCTGGGTTCTATGTAACATTAGGCAGGATTCATCCTTGCCCAAGCTGAGAGGGTCACTCCAGGCCTCGTCTGTAGCCAAGGATGAGGCACAGCAGTTCAGAGAGTGCTTCCCCTTGTCTTAAAATAGGTCAGACACTCTTTGCTATAAAGGGAACTCAAGGCAACCACCTCACAGCGAGGCTTGTGACTGTAAGACACCACACTGAAACGAATCCCAAACCCATGACTGGGGTGTGAACATGCCCCCTGCAGCCAGCCAGCCCCTTCCTGCTCCTGGAGCACACTCTGCCCTCAGAGCCACACACCCCACGCTGCAGGCTGGAGAGGAGACCTTGCCAAACATCTCTGCTTTGTTAGCACCCCTTTGCCCAGCAGCCAACCGAGGCTCCACTCGTGCTGCCAGCACGGCAGGTCCCCTCCTGACTCTCTCCAAACTGCCCCTCTGAGGGCTGCTGGCCGGGCTTTCTGGAATGACACAGCTTTCCTTTCCCCCACCGTGGCTTCTCGGGATCCCTCACAAAGCCAGACCAGAAGCCCAGGGGCCAGTTCCCAGCTGTGTGTTCAGTCACAAGACTCGCTTCATTTTGGGCCCAGTTCCACTCTGCAGTAGCTGAATGTAATTCAGAGCCAGCCAGGAAATTACCATGGCAGGCTCAGAGCTGGTAAAGACAATAGCATGTTTGGCTCATCCATTTGGCACAACCCCATTGCAAATGTACTTTTCCTCCTAAACTCATTTAACCTCACAACCAAGAGCCACAACGATGGCAAGGAGCTGTTTTGTTCCGAGACCAGATCTCCTGGGAGAAGAGACACAAAGAATAGAAGGCAGCCTGGAGAGAGATGGAAGAGGGAAAACCGAGAACGGGATTCGAACGCATCGCCCTTGGAGACCACGCCAGCGACCTGCTCGAGTCCAGCCACCATAAATAAACAGGCTCCGAGTGTTGTCTGGCCAAGCCCGGCAATCCTGAGCCGGGTCCAGCGGGTGGGGCGGCGGCGGCATCGCTGCCGTGCGGGGACAAAGCACATGTCGGGCACACAGCGCCGCTGTCGCCGTGGGATTTGTGCTGCGGCCACTCGCAGGGGGTTGATGAGGGTTCTGTTCATGGCCAAACCCCGACCGGAGCCAAAAGCTTCGGCGTGGTGGTGAATCCTGAGCGAGTGGCAACGAAGGCAGCGAGCGCAGCCCGAACCTGAGCAGTGCCAGCCCCGCTGCTGTCCCTGCCCACGGAGCCCATGTGTGCCCAGGGCAGGGCCGAGCACGGGGTGTGGGGCTGGGAACCCGCTCCATCCACACCACAACCCAGAATTCACCCTTCAGCCCGGACTTTGGGTGATTCGGGCCAGAGCAGCAGCCCCGCTGCCCTCGCTGCCAGGCGCGGGCAGCAGATGGCAGCAGAACTTTAGTCACTGCCCACCACCCAACTCCATGCGATCCCTCCTTCTCCTCCTCCTCCTCCTCCTCCCGCCTTTTTTTTTAACTTTTTACTTTTGGTGGCCTCAAAAATTATTAGTTCCAGATGAGCTCCTGCCATTGTAATAGTCCATTTAACCCGATCCACTCTGAGCAGAGTCAGTGCAAGTTCAAATGCAGCATTTTCACATGTAAACTCTACATCAGAGACATATTTCTGTCGGGGTTTGGGCATTCCTCGTGCAGAGGAAAGGGGAAATGCAGAAGGTTAAACCTCACACACCCCCGGCCCCGGCCGTGGGCAACAATGGCACTTTGTCAAGGCGGCGCTGCCAGAGCAGAGCTGAACTCCTGAGTTGAACCAGGAACCTCAGCACTGCTGCTCCCTTTGAAGATTAGCACTAATAAGCCAAACCAGTGGGTATTTTGTTTTATAAGGAAAGAGCATTTCAAGTCACGTACACTGCTATTGTTGGACACAAAACATGTACTGTCTCTGCCTGTGGTGACTCCAGCCACTGCTCCACGCTTGGCTTTTGCTGGGATTACCTTTATTTTTATACTATATTAAATTTACCTCCCACCATCTTTCAGGCCTGTTAAAACTGGTGACGTTTCCCAGGGCTAGTTACATGTATGTAGTTATAAAAGCCCCTATTTGTACTATTTTACTGTCATATTCAAATGTTAGGCCTTATGTAGATTTCTTATGCAGAAATAATAATCAAAACGACCAGATTTCCCTCCTACTGGAATAAAAAGCACATCCTATATAAATGAGTTGTATACAAGAGGTGCATTAAATGATTTGTTTCTGGTAAACGAAGACAGCTCTAGCACAACACATGGAAAATTTCATGTTGTTTGCTTTTGTAATTCACTGTACACACAGCCTTTAATCTGAGGATCTCTGAGCACTCTGCAGTTTAATTAAGGCCCACAGCTGCCATGTTGGGAAGTACATTAAGTGTTGTTATGCTGATTCTTTACAGATGGGTAGACTTAGGGGGACTCAGTTCTGTGTTCCAAACTCCCTCTCCCCATCCCAGACTGGTCCTTCAAGCTCTTCCATGTGGCCTTTGCAATGATAGCCAGAGAAAATACATGAGCCTAAAGCCCCACCAAACAAGCATCCCTGCCCTCCTGGAGGGCTGAGCCTCCCAGTGACATGTGGTACCTGCAAAGCACCTGACCATGTTCCCAGTCCATCAGTGCTGGTGGCAAACTCTGTTTCTGCCCCGTGGATTCACACAGTGCTCCGAGCTGGGCCCTCATGCCAAGAGTTAAAGCCTAAACCCACGTACTGACATGACCCCAGCATGGGTCAGGAGCCAGACCCCATCCCAAACTCAAACCTGCTGGGCCCCACATCCTTTGCTGCAGAGCTTGGAAAAAGAACATCCCAGCTCTTGGCTCCCAAACCCCGTTTTTCCACAGTACTCTCTCCTGCGGGATCTGTATGGAAACCACTTGCAGTGTGGAAGCCACAGGACAAATGAATGGGAATTCACCCTGCCAGTGATACCCACCATGAGACACAGCTCTGAGCAGGGGAAGGGCATGCTTAGCCCTAACCAGCTGCACATGCACAGCCTGTGCCTCACCCAGCCCCTCAGCTCGGGGATGGAACTGCTGCTAAACCTCTGGAGCAGGATCTGGTCCCAGGACACAGCCAAGTCTCCCCATGCTCCTGCCCTCACACCTCACCCACTCGAGGCCACAACTTCCCTCATGGCCTTGAGAACGGGCAAGCAACCAGCTCTAGCCAGGGGATGAATAGGTACTGAAGTCAGGCAGCTTTTCCCAACATTGTTTTAGCTTTGGCTGCAGAGAGATCTCCATCTCTCCCTTTTCCTTGTTCCTTCCCCCTCTCCTCTGCGAGCTCCTTTGTTCTCGTGTTTACAGCAGCATCGATTTGCTGTCAGAAAGCAACATGGCCTTGGAGTTTCTGTACACACAGCAGGAATCCAGCCCTAACCTGCCCCTCTCCCAGCAATGGGCTGCACTTGGCGGTTCAGGTGCTCCTGCTGCTCTCAGACCCACCAGGAAAGGGGGAGCACAAGCCATGGCCCCACACAGACCCCCAGGGAACAACACCTGGGCAGGGCCTGGTCCTTTTGCTCCTCCTTTTACCAGCTCAGACTCTTGGAGATGGTCCTGGACAGGGCCAGAGGTTGGACTTGATGACCCTTGTGAGTCCCTTCCAACTTGGCATATTCTGTGATCTCAAAGGTTTCAGACATGTTTTCCTATTATGCCCTGAGAAAATCCCCTCCCTGATGCCTGAACAAAAACATGGGTTAGTTTTGCAGAGTAAGCAGACCCAGGACTGTTGTCCTCTGTGTAGTTGCAGAGTAGATAAAAAACATGTAAGGACAGGGCATGTATGATCCCATCTCCCTCCTGCTCCCCCAGGATGTGCTCCAGGTTCTGGGGCTGTCCCAGAGAAGTGGTGGATTCTGCCAGCCCTGCTAATGCTCCAAACAGGACCATGGGCTCCATCTCACCTCAGGAGGACACCTGGGGGAAAAAAATGCCAGTGGCCCCCACGCTGGATGCTGTGGCAATTTCCAGGACCTGCCAACAAGTCCCTGCCTCACTCAGCTTCCAGCAAGTGTTGCTCCAAGCCTGGAAGTGCAAGGTTTGAGAATACCAGCCCTCTGTCAGCTCACACCCCTCCAGCCAAGGTTTCCATGGCAGCTCTGCTGACGTGTGGTATCTCAAGTCCCTTTAGTGGCTTCCCAGAAGGCTGAAGCCCCCATTTTAACTTAGTTCCAGTTTCCAGATGCCCTCTCTTTTCCAAGCTCCATTGCTTTCACCTGCTTTTGTTCAGCTCTCCTGTGAAAGGAGTGATTTGAAGGGGTGACAGGTCTGTAAATATATCGAATTGTCTACAGGGAAAAAAAGGTAGAGCAGAAAGAGTGATGGATATGCTCTTCCCCTCCCTGCACTTGGGACAGATGAAGGAAGATGGCAGATAATTGCTCTTTATTGTGGCCCGGGGTTCACCTCAAGATGAAGGAAGTGATAAGATTTCAATTAATGTCATTTAAGATTCCCTGCAAGCTGTCCTGCTCCTTTCTTGGCTTCTTTCCTTCTCTGAAATTCTGGTCCTCAATGCTGCTTTTGTAACCCCGTGGGAGCTCCCTAAATGGGCCACATCTTCACCTGGTGAGCACTGTCAGGGCAGCATCAACATCAGTGCAGCGCTGCTAATTTAGTCCAGATGAGAACCCCCCTCCAACCCCGCTCTGGATTTATTATAGGGCAGGGTAGATAACACACTGCATTAGCCAAAGCAGGGATCATTTTCCAGCTTGCCCAAGAATGAACCAAGAAGCTTTTCTAATCAGCTTAAACTGATCAATGTACGCAGGCACAGGGAGCACAATATCCAGGTTTCTGTGTAAGACACCTTATGCTGAGCTTTCTTACTTTTCCAAGTAATTGCATCAAATTCCTTGGGATTGCTTTCTTGAAAACAGAGAGTACAGGGAACTGCAGCCCAGGGAGCTGCTCCTTGCTGAGTAACACACACACTCGCTCTGGGGCAGAGTGAAACCTTCACTAGATGTTTGTTCTTTTTATAAAATTCAGAAAACATCTATTAAAAGAAATAAATGGTCACACGAAGCTGCTCGTGAGATTCTGCATGCTAGAAATGTTTTCATTTGGATCTCATTTTACCTAAAGCCAGAAGAAAGCCCTGAATCACCAAGGTATTCCAGAACAAGCCCCAACATCTTGAAAACGTTCACACTGTTCCCTTCAGATTTTCAAAATGTCTCCTTACACATATCTCTGGCTCGCAGTCACAACATCCTTCTTTCTGACTGTGCTGCTTTGGAAGAAACCAGAATTTCCATGTAAAGAGCGACTCCCGGGTTTCACAGGCTTCTTAATTCAAATAAATTATATGTATGTATTTATTGTTACAAACACCAGCGAGAAACCACCGACAAACATCCACCAAAGCGGCGCAAATAGCTGGAATTCTTTCCCCCTCCCCTGCAGATACACTAATGTTTATTGTACCCAAGAGCATCCATTTTCGCTGCTCTGCTATATATACCCGCACGACGTTTCCATATGTTCTTTAGCTCAGCTCCCTGGTACCATCCAGCCCTTGGGAGGGGAGGCCGGGAGTGTGCGGGACAGGAGAGGGACCCGGGAGCTTGCGGGGCAGGAGGGCTGCGGAGTGACCCGGGAGTGTGCGGGGCAGGAGGGCTGCGGAGTGACCCGGGAGTGTGCGGGGCAGGAGAGGGACCCGGGAGCTTGCGGGGCAGGAGGGCTGCGGAGTGACCCGGGAGTGTGCGGGGCAGGAGAGTTGGGGAGTGACCCGGGAGTGTGCGGGGCAGGAGAGTTGGGGAGTGACCCGGGAGTGTGCGGGGCAGGAGAGGGACCCGGGAGTGTGCGGGGCAGGAGGGCTGCGGAGTGACCCGGGAGTGTGCGGGGCAGGAGAGTTGGGGAGTGACCCGGGAGCGTGCGGGGCAGGAGGGCTGGGGAGTGCGTGCCGAGGGTTCCTTCCTCCTCCTCCTCAGCACCTGCCCCGCGCCCTCCCGGTCCTGGCAGACTCTGCGGCAGGACATGGCAGTGATGCCACAGCCGACAGTGATTTTGCTGCCGCGGGTGCAGCCGCAGCCCGTGCCCTGCAGCAGCGCTGCCCCTGCCCCTGCCCCTGCCCCTGCCCCTGCCCCGCTGCACAACAGCCAGTACCAAGGGGTGAGATAGTCGGGGCTGGGGGGCAGGTTAGGAGGGGGCTCTGCATCTGTGAATAAGATTGCAGCTCAAAATGTGTGAAGTCTTTTTAGATTTAATGAACCACAATGTGGTTTTCATTTTGGCTGCGCATATTTTCGACCCTAATAATATGTTTAGTTAGTCTAATTAATTGCCTTTTTTCCCTCTAAAAGATACCTGCTCGGCTCTGCCAAGGATTTTGCAGTATCCACACAGTGTGTCTAACAAAGGCTGTACAGTACATGGAGTGAGACCTCATCGTTCCTGGGTGCTGCACTGCGTGACGGGAGGAGGAGGGGACAAGGCTGATTTGAGGAGAAAACACTGTTCTTCAACAGATTAGAAAGTCATTTCCTCCTCCTAGGTCGATACCGAGGCGTTGCATTTACCTGATCTGGTTTTAGCAGATTCTGTCGTTTCAGGTGGAAAAGTCGGGCGGGGGGTGAGAAGTTCTGCAGAGATGGGGATGGAGGAGACACAGGGACTGTGTGAACGCTGCACGTGTGACCTCGTGGCAGAAAGGCAGGGGACTGCTTGGGATTTACGTTTGTCCTCTGTTATTTAAGTCCTCCAGCTCAATATAGGAAAATAAAATGGCAATATAAACCAGGAGGAAGTCCTTGAGTATCAGCAACACATATCCCAGCACACAAAACACACCGAGTCACGAGGCTTTGAGGAGCAGGTAGTAGAGAGTGGCAACCTGGAGATGGCATAGCTGACCCCAGGAATAAGGGAAATCCTTCCCAGTAGCTGCACTGGTGAGCAAAGAATAAGGGCAGTGCCAGCCAGAGCCAGGGCACGGGATGGGAATGTTCAACCAAGCCATCTTCTCATGCAGAAAATGATTAAAGAGGTGATACCCTACACACAGAGCACATATACAGTAAACAGATAACAGAGTCCTTCATCTCAAGACCTAATCATTCTCTCAACTTCCTTTATTCTAGTAGGTGATGGTCTGCTCAAAATCCCTTTTTATTTATCTTTTCCATCATGCTCTGGACAAAGATGTAGTAGACAAAACCTCAAGTCCTGAGGACAAACAGATTGTGCTCAAGTGATCACCATTGATCATGGGCAGCAGAAGGCTGACTGTGCTGGTGGACAGAGGGATCCATAAACGCCCCCAGCTAGGGAGAGACTGTTGAGCTGTGGGGATTGCAAGGCCACATCCCTCACTGCTCCCTGCAGACCAGGGCTCAGATCTGAAACTTGCACAGGGCAGTCACCGACTGCATTTTCCTGCCCTCGAAACCCTTCACCCCAAACATCAAACGGGATTTTTTTTTCCCCCTACTATGAAAAGTGTTTTAGGACAGGAAAACCATTTCCTGTCCAGACCAGACACCGGCTTCCTGCAGCTCTCCAGCAGATCGTGTAATCCTACGCCCCTATTTGTAAAATGAAGATGATCGACTGCCTTTGTCTCCTCTACTTAAACTACAAGCTGGAGTCCTTAATACACACACGTGACCGTGCATAGCTCTGCCCTGATCTCATACAGCACTGCAGTAATACTCATAAATAATGACAGAGTTACGAAAGGAGGATTTACAGTAATGCGTCAGAGTGCAGAATGACAAAATCGCCTGGGTTTACTCTGATTTACATGAGAATAAACAAGGCCAGACTTCTGCCCTAATTCTGCAACAGGGCCCCGGGTTGGGTGTCTGTGTTCCATCTCCTTGCCCCCGCAGCCTTTTACGTGGAAATTCATTTATTTTAACATGATGAAGTTGCAAATTAAGATTCCCTTCAGCAATGCAGCCCTGTGGGCTCTGCTCAGAGGAGGATGGGCTGAGTGGTGAATGGGGATGGGACGAAGGGCACTGCTCCAGGAGCCAGCCAGGCCAAGATTTCAGCTGCCCTCACACATCCATGGGCACCCCAACAGCAACAGGGCACTCGACACACCTCACTCTCTGGGGAAACCCACATAAACCCATCTGAAATAGCTCTGCCCTGGGAGAACAAAGAACTGGAAGGGTTAACTGGCTGCTCCGAGGATGAGCTCACGTTACACAGAGAAAAATTGTTTTAAAAACATTTTGGACATGGGCCACAAACACAAATGCTCTGGAAGTGGAATTGGTGAGGTGAGACCTGGTGCTTCTGTGCTGTAGAATGAAATGGTCGGTTTATAAGCGATCCAAGGACCAGCAGAGTTTCTGCCTGGGGTTGCAGAGAGCACTGTCCTCAAGCAGTGCAAGGAACTGTGCTGGGCAGAGAGCAGGTTGAGGCACTTACTCCTTCCACCCTGCAGCCCTGAGGCCTTCTAAGCAACCTGAGGCTTACAACATATGCCAGTGCCAGCCTGCATGGTCCCTGCTGTCCCTTCAGTGGGCAAGAGCAGAGCATGGAGCTCCAAGGAGCACTGCTCCCCATGGGGAGGGCCAGGAGTCACTTCTCTGACCCTGCTCCCCAAACAGGGACTCCTGAAAGCATCCATCAACTTTTGGACCCTGACAGCACTGCAGCCCCCTCACCCCACAAATGACACTCCTAATTCTGTTGTAATCTTGTGACCCCGTGGGCCACTCTGGGGCACACAGACATCTGCAAAAACACCTCAGTGGTGGCTTTTGGGGAGGAGCACGTGCCACTGCAGAGCCATGGAGGCAACAGGTGTGTTCTGGTGGTGGCCTGGGGCTCCTGACACACAAGGGACAGGCTGGGAAGACTTTTCAGCAGAAGCAGCAAGCAGGGAGAGATGAAAAGAAGAGGCACCAGCCCCAGAGAGGCTGGAGAGGAAGTTCCATCCCTCTGTGACATGGGCAGTGTGTGGCGGCTGCCACGAGCAAGGGATTGGATTCAGTGACCCAGAAGGTGCCTCGCTCCCATGGGAAGGGGTGTGGCTGTGGAAAACCGGGTAGTTATGTAAGGAAACCATCTCTGCTGCAGCAGCATCGCGATAGCAAACGGTTAAGGATGACAGGCAGGCAAATCTGCTTACTTGGCTGTTCCTCTGTCAGGCAGGAACTACCCACAACTGAAACAGGGATGTGTTTTAGAGCTGGGCGCTGAGACAACGGGTCCTGCTCTATCCTGCTTTCTAAAGTGATGCTTTCTGTTCAAAGAGCAGGATCCTGATGGATTTTCTCCAGGAGCACGTAGAATTGGAAACCAAGTTTCCCACCAGCCACCCTCTCCTCCCTCCTGCGTGGAATGGTTTGGGTTGGAAAGGACCTTAATCATCCTAAAATGGTTCATCATGGAGTCGCTGCAGCACAGTGGTGCTTTTTCTCCCCCTTTGTGCAGGAAAACCTTGATGGACTTAACGCCAGTGACTACAGAAATAAGAGGAGATGAATTCTACGGGATAAAGGGAGCAAAGGTGTCGGATGGGCTGATGCGAACGGGGAGCACCCTGTGTTTGGGCTGGCCTGGGGCTGCGGATGCCCCGGGGATGGGGCAGGACCGCTATTGCGCACCACGGGGGGAAGCTGCAGGAGCGCCTCCCGCACGGTCCCGCCTGGCCCCCAGCGCCTCCCGCACAGTCCCGCCTGGCCCCGCAGCGCCTTCCGCACGGTCCCGCCTGGCCCCCAGCGCCTCCCGCACGGTCCCGCCTGGCCCCCAGCGCCTCCCGCACAGTCCCGCCTGGCCCCCCAGCGCCTCCCGCACAGTCTCGTGTGGCCCCGCAGCGCATCCCGCACAGTCCCGCCTGGCCCCCAGCGCCTCCCGCACAGTCCCGCCTGGCCCCCCAGCGCCTCCCGCACAGTCTCGTGTGGCCCCGCAGCGCATCCCGCACGGTCCCGCCTGGCCCCGCAGCGCATCCCGCATGGTCCCGCCTGGCCCCGCAGCGCCCCCCGCCCCGCCCCGCGCTGCCCCGCGCACATCCCTCCCCCGAGGGGCAGCGCTGGCAGGAGGCGGCGGCGCTGGGGCGTTCTGGGAGCTGGCGGTGACCTCGGGCAGGGGCAGGGCCGGGATGCGGGAGCGCCTCCCGCTCCATCCCCATCCCGCACCATCCGCAGCCGCATCCCTCGCTCCCGGCTCCCCATTGGCTGCCGGTGCCCCGCCCCAGCCAATCAGCGCCCGTCTGCCCCGCCACGCCCCAGCAACAAGCGCGGCCGCCGCAGGTTCATCTGAGGTGCCCCAGCCCCAGATGCGGTTCGTGGTTTGCAGAGAGGGGGCTCAGCCCTGTCCCCTTCGCCCCTTCCCAGGGCCGTTCCACGGCGAGCCGAGCCCCAGACCCTCCCCGTTCCCGTTCCCAGCCCCGCCCGACAGCGCTCGCCCTCGCAGGTACCACAGCCGCCCCGGCAGCGCCCACAGAGCCCCAGGAGCTTTCAGTGTTCCTGCATCCCATCGCATCCCCTGCATCCCATCGCATCCCATCGCATCCCCTGCATCCCATCGCATCCCCTGCATCCCATCGCATCCCCTGCATCCCATCGCATCCCATCGCATCCCCTGCATTCCCATCACATCCCCCTCATGCCATCGCACGCCCTGCATTCCCATCGCATCCCCTGCATTCCCATTATATCCCATCGCATCCCATCGCATCCCCTGCATCCCATCGCACGCCCTGCATCCCATCGCACGCCCTGCAATCCCATCGCACGCCCTGCAATCCCATCGCACGCCCTGCATTCCCATCATATCCCATCGCATCTCATTGCACCCCTTGCATTCCCATCGCACCCCCTGGATTCCCATCACATCCCATCACACCCCCTGCATTCCCATCGCACCCCCTGCATTCCCATCACATCCCATCGCACCCCCTGCATTCCCATCACATCCCATCGCATCCCCTGGCCAGGTATATATTTAATACACACACACCACATGCTGGGGCTGTGGCATGAGAGAATCGCTCAAATCTGGTGCTAAAAGGTCTTAGCAGAGGCTACACACTGTTTTTTCCATGTAATGATCAAACCCTTTCACTCGCTTTCCCTTGCTATCATTTTTAATTAATGAAGGCAGCAATGCCTGCGGATACGGAACTGGAGAGAACGCCCCCCCCCTCCACTGTATTTCCTTTAAGAAAATAAAAAATGGCAGGGAATAAAAAAAAAGTCCTAATCAGCAAAGATTGTAATCGTACAGCAGATCCAGGTGATTAAGCACAGCATTTCATCATTTTCCAGGCATCGTGGGCTGTGGGAATGAGGGGGTTACATCTTGGGGCTGGTCTATGATTTATGTAAAACATTTTGGTGCACTGGAAAATAGCGAAGAAAATCCAATTCCAGATGATTCAAAAGGCACAAAGACAATGGCAGAAGAGGACCAAGTTCAGCTCATTTAAATGTTCATTCCCATAGTGAGACCGTTTCTTCTGCAAATGAGAGAACAAACCCTTTAAGGCTGTTGTTTTGGTTTTTGGGTTTTTTTAATTAGCACCATGCCAGGACCGAAGTGAACCCAAATAATCTTAATCACTGAATAGCACTTGCTGTTTTATGGCTTTTTAAAGAAAGCAGGAGAAGGAAAAAGAAGAAAAGCTGCCGATAATGCCATAGTGGCACAAAGAGGTGGAGCGAGGTTGGAAGTCACTGCAATCTGCACCCAGACCTCTTGGAGGTCTCGAGCACCGCTAGAAACCACCCAAATGGTGGGAAAAAAACCCTTTCGAGAGGGAACAAAGTGCCATTTATTGCTCACCGGTGAGGGCTGCAGGGCGGGGGGGCTTTACCTCCAGCTACACATTCGTGTCATGCTCTGGGTGTCCACCACCGTATTTACTGATTTTGCCCAAGCGCCTCTCGTGATGCAGCCAACGAGTGAAAGCTCCCGAGAGCGCTGGGCGCTGGCGGGGGAGCTCGGAGGGGCTGCCAGGGATGCTGGGAGGCTCTGGCAGGGGAGTCCGAGGCTCTGGCACGCTGCCCTCGCCCCTCCAAGCCATGCCTGGCGTGACTATATAAGGAGAGAGGAGCAAGAAGAAGGGGAACGAGAAGGAGCAACGCTGCACATGTAAATGTGGATGTTTAGTGGAGGCAGGAGCCCGTCTAGTCCCAGCCTGTCACAGGTGGCGTTGGCTGGTGGGGATCACAGACCCATCACAGGGTCTCTGCCCGGTGCCAGCGCTTTGCATCCCTTCCCAGCCCCTTCGCCTGCTGCTGGGTCCCTCCCTCCCCCTTCCACTGCCTCCCTTGAGCTTGTCTGTGGGCACCAAAGCAAAAGGAGGTGGTGGTGTGGATGTGGGTGAGGATTCCCTTCCTATCTCAGCATCTTATCTCTTCCTATCTCAGTGCCCCATGCCTGCCCCCACCTGCGGGCTTGCAAGCCCCACAGAATGTGACTAATACCCCTTCTTTCCCCTGCCTGTGCCTTTTCTGCCTTGCTCTGGGCTCTGCAGAGCGAGAGTGGCAGCACACAGCCTGTTCAGCCAGCACTGCCTTCCCCATCACTGGCAACACACAAATACATGCAAGGTGAGAAGTTATTCTAAAGAAAAATAGAAAACTCATATATAGTCAGGAAAACCAGAGGAAGATAAACTCAGCTTTGCAATTCCTTGCCTTCACATCTCCTGTCTGTGCTCTCAGGAATTCCGGGGTTCTAGCTCTGTTCTCTGGACAGGTGAGGATGCAGCACTGCTGGGTCAGGAGCAGGGGATGAGGCTTCTACTGGGGCACATCAGCTATGGAAAAGACCCCCAAAATGCCAACACTTAATTTTTCCTGCTCTTTTCCGAGATCATGCTGCCATTTCTACTTGCTCTGATGTCTCTTCCCTATCTGGACTAACAGCAACCTGGCTGGAGTCACACGCTGGATGTGTAAGAAAAGAGCATCCATTTTCCTACCAGGAATGATGCTGGAAGCAAAGGACCCAATCCCAGCCATGCTGTCCCTGCAGTGCTGCCAGGATAGGTGTCCCTGAGTGCCTGGGCTGTCGCAGAGGTCAAGGCTCTGGCTCTTCTCTCAGGACCTGGCCAGCTCGTTTAATTTTCCATACTTCAATTCCTGCCACTCCCCTGTACAATGGAAATACATTCAGTATTTGCAAATCACTGGGCTCTCAGAGGGATTCCTGTCGTTAATAGCTCCATACATCACGGGAAAACATTTGCTTTTGTCATTAGAAGAGACAAATCTCCCAAACCGAAACGCAACATCTCTGTTGTCTCAGCCTGACAGTGTTTTTACCCCGATCCAAAGCACACCCAGGGAAACCAGGAGCCTTTCACTTCATTTCAATGGACTTTGGAACAGGTCCCTCATGCAATATGCATCTAGTCATATAGTGCTCACAGAAAAGGATCCTGAATGAGACAAAATATCTAATCAAGTGCATTTACCCCAGGCTTCAGTCCCCCACCTGCACCAGGATTATGTTTGATAGCTGCAAACTGCACCAGGGTTTGCTCTATAGCATCAATCAGGATATTATGTCGCCGTGTTTTGCATTGGTTAGAGAAGCAATTTATAATTTAAGATGACTTCAAGTTAGGAAGCAACTGATTACAGAACAAGAACTTTGAAACTCCACAGAATTAAACCCACAGCTCAAGTGAATCTGTGCAAATTGAAATTGGGCATCATTAAAATGGGTGCCCCACCCCACTCTGGAGGTGGTAAATGTGCCAGGGAGACTTGTGCCCTGCTCAGGCAAACACGAGATTTCTGGGAAACAAATGCAAAGTATTCAATTCAAATTAAAGCAAAGACTTGGTGCCACCATTCAGGCTGGGAAATTCATTCTTCCCTGAGACAAACATTGACTGTCTGTTCTTGTTGGGTTTTGTTGACCCAGAAATAAGTTACTGAAAAGCCAAGAGTGTGACAAACTACAGAGTAACATCCCTTCCCTGTCAAGACTGAGGGCTCTGGGAGCTGTGTCCTCACTAGGAGCATCCACCCTCGGGTGCCTCCTGCAGTTCCCAGGTCTGGTCTTGGCAAACCATCCTGGTTCTAACCCCACCTCGTGTGGGAGTGTTGGAGCTTCTCTGGACACTTCTGGAGGGGGATGAAACCCAGCAGGATCTTGACTGGGATAACTTGCCAAGGGTTTGTCTCCTCTTCCTGAGCTGTGTCCAGATTGCTGCCAACCTACACCTTCTTTCTGCAGAGCTGGGGAAAGGTGTGGTGATCTCCCTGTGTGAGTCATTTTCCCTCATGGAAATTGGGATAATTACTATTTTACAGGTGCTGTGTTGCTGCTGGAAGAGCTGGAGAGCTGCATTCAGCCAAAAAGCTCAGTGTCCTGGGGGTTAAAGCATCTCCTGGCCCTCAGGAGGGGATGATTATCTTTCCTATATGCCACTAATTCTACAGATGATCGTGGGCATCTCCCATACCCGTTTCCCTCGGCCGCAGAGGAGCCAGGGCACCACCAGCCCAGTATCAGCAGAGGGTTATCATTCTCCATCAGTAATTATCCTCATTTACTGGCAAATCACTGCAGCATTTATGCTTCCTCCTCTGGAGGGTAAAAGCCCCTCCTGCGAACATATACAAAGCAATGGAGGTTTTATTTTCCTTGGCATGTTCAGACACTATCTTAGATTTTCAGGTAATGAACAAACCCTTCAGGGCTGTGACTTCCAGGGGGGTGGGGAGTGCTTCACTCTCCCTTCATTTCTGCAGAAAACTTGTGCTACCCCACTTTTGGTGCATACACTGTGTGTGTATTTGGTACTGCAGATACAAAGCACAAAATGGCAAATTCCTGGCAAGGCAGCCAAGTATCCAAAAACTGTATTCAATTTTTGCTGTTCCACAAGCACTTTAAAAGCTTTGGGGGCCAAATTAATGCAAGATCTGTTTTTTCTCAAGGCATCACCATCACCTCAGAAGTGAAATACCATGAGGAGGTCATAAATATGTCCTTAAGGTGTAAAAGAAAGGCAATGAAAAATATGAGCACAAATAAAAACACTGACTCAGTCTGCACACCCTGAATATTAATATTTGTTTCCAGAACAGTGTCTTCCTTTAAGGCTGACAGATATAGGGCTTTATAGATGATGTTAACCTGACACTGACTGATACAAGTAATCGGAACTTGGGGGCTATTCTCTTACACAAAATGTTTAAATAAAAAACAGTAACAATAAAGAAAAATCATTAGGAGTTTTCCCATGGGAAATGCCACCACTCTGGCAGGTGGGATTCACACTCAGGTTGAGACCCAGCAGTTCTGGCATTTGGAACCAGTGGCCACCCCACCTGGAGTGGCCATGGATGACTTGGAGCTCAAGTTCTCCAAGACAAAACCAATTCCAAGCCAATCTTGTCAGCACACTCTGGTGTTTCCCAGCTTGGAGAATTCCTTGTTCCCTCCCAGACCAAATTCCAAGCCAGAGGCTGCTTATCAGTGACTGAGAAATGGGCTGTTGGGGCTCAAGCCCTGAGCCAGCACTGTGTGTGACTGCTGGGTGTCTCACCTCTGCACTGTCCTAAGACTTAAGAGGGCTTAAATCACTTGATCCAAAGACTCTGGCTGAGAATAACCAAATAAACTGGACTGATTTCCCCTCTTTTGCTGGGCCGTTGTGTCAGACCAGTTGGAAAAATCACCAGGATTTTCCCTTTTTAAAATCTGCTTTGCTTGAGGTTGGCATTGTGATTATTTTGCACACAGAACTTTGCTAAGAGCACATTATTTGGCTGCAGTGAAGCCTTTGAAAGCCCAGCATGCCAAAATTCAGGCTGCCCCTGCAAGTCAGTCCCCCTCCCCTCGTGCCCATGCATCACCACACAGGCTTTTACAATCCTCGCAGGGTTGAGAAGGGGAAGTATCAGACAGGCTTAATGGCAAATTAATCATCATTATCATAATAGGCCCCATCCACAACGCACACATTCCAAATTACACCGAGGGCTGTGCTCCTCCTGCAGCCTCTGCTCCTGCCTTGGGTTATTCTCCAGCCCTGGCACGGGCAGAGCAGGAGCACAGAGTGCTCAGCCAGACCCTGTCTGGGCTCTGCAGCCTGGCCAGGGATGGAGAAGGGTGGGATTCCTCCTGAGGGAGGGCAAAGAAAACCTCAACACGCTGAATTCCCTGACCAAATGTACATGTGTGTGGGTCTGAAGGGAGCTAGGCAGAGGCTGAGAGCTCTGCAGGCAGGAGAAGAGAGCCAGGGCAGGCACTGGGCTGGTCCTTTCTCACAGGCTGCCAAGTGCCCTCCTCCCAGCAGGGTCTGTGTGCCCCGATGGGCTCTGTGTGCCCCCAGCAGGGTCTGTGTGCACCCAGCAGGGTCTGTGTGCCCCCGATGGGCTCTGTGTGCCCCTAGGAGGGTCTGTGTGCCCCTAGGAGGGTCTGTGTGCCCTCAACAGGGTCTGTGTGCACCCAGTGGGTTCTGTGTGCCCATGATGGTCTCTGTGTGCCCCCAGCAGGGTCTGTGTGCTCCCCATGGTCTCTCTGTACCCCCAGTGGGCTCTGTGTGCCTTCCATGGTCTCTCTGTGTGCCCCCGATGGGCTCTGTGTGCCCCCCATGGTCTCTCTGTGCCCCCAGCAGGGTCTGTGTGCCCCTGATGGGCTCTGTGTGCCCCCCATGGTCTCTCTGTGCCCCCAGCAGGGTCTGTGTGCCCCCGATGGGCTCTGTGTGCCCTCAGCAGGGTCTGTGTGCCCCCTATGGTCTCTCTGTGCCCCCAGCAGGGTCTGTGTGCCCCCAGTGGGCTCTGTGTGCCCCCCATGGTCTCTCTGTGCCCCCAGTGGGCTCTGTGTGCCCCCGATGGGCTCTGTGTGCCCCCCATGGTCTCTCTGTGCCCCCAGTGGGCTCTGTGTGCCCCCAGCACTCGGGGGGATTACAGCCCCCGAACACCTGCAGGAGCAGCTCATAAAGCCTGCATTCATGGGCCCTGGCACACCAGCATGGGAACTGCAGGCTGCAGGCCCACAGGCATTGTGTCTCCAGATAAAACACATTCTCTCACCGAGCCCTCTGAAAATAGAAGCTGGCTGCAGTTTCAGTTCGGCACCACAGGGTATTTAAAAAAAAATAAAGAAGGGTTACTTCACCTCGGGCTCTTTTCGAGGCAGTTCAGTGCTGGGGGAGCAGCAGCCTCTGCTGTACAGCAGGCACAAACCACAGGGGCCCAGACTGTTGGGTTGCTGCAGCATCTGGCACCGGTGCCATTCCATCCCTGCCACTTCCCGCTGCTTCCCCCTAAAGCTGCTCCTGCCTCTGCCAGGGGCTGCTGTGTCAGGGTGGGCAGCAGTGCAAGGTGGAAAAGGAAGGCACTGGCTCCAGTGGCCCCACTGGAAATACCCAAAACTTAAAGAAAACTTAAAGAACTTAAAGAAAATAAAAACATTAAAAGGGAAAAACCCCCCTACAACACTTAAATAAATGCACAGCTCGGAGGAAGGAGCACTGGCAGGGAAGCATTAGCCATGCAGGGATCTCAACACACTGTGTACAATGTACACATAGTGCAGCCCCAGAGCTCAGATTCCAGAGGAAAAGCCCCTTCTGAGTCTCCTGTGCTGGGCCCTGGAAGGGAAATGAGGGTGGAGAAGCTCCAGCACAGCCTTTGCCATCAGCCCCCTCGAGCTGCTCCAGGTCACACGGGGAAAAACACCCCCACAAACTCAGAGGGAAACTCTGCAGAAATCCCTGTATTTGTGCTGACAAACAACAAACTCTGGGGTGAAGGGGAAGTGCCCAAAGGGTTTGTGGCATTGCTCAAAGCTGCCAAAAGGGCAAGGGACACCTGGAGCCCTGCTGGGTCAGTGGGGTGCAGCTGGTCTTGCCTCCCCACTTCCAGCACAGCAGTGCCATGGGCAGGGACAGGACTCAGAGAACAAACCCAATGCCAACATCTTTGGGGTGAGAAGAGCCCTCTGTGGGTTATCCAGCCTCAGATCTCCCTGTGATGGCAGAGCTCTCCAATCACCCCCTGCCCAGGGTGAACCCTAAAGCTGCCACTTCTGAGCCCAATCCACAGGTACTCAGAGGCTCTTTTAACAACACAGGTCCTGCCCTCCCACCACAAAGATGCCACTGAACAAACCACAGTGCCAAAAGTCAGGGACATCCAGTCAAAGAGTCCCTCTGTGCTGAGCCCCAGACTGACAGTAGATATTTTAACATTTATGATTCCTGAGGATATGATGAAAACAGCTGCATTTTTAAAACCCTGTTCAAAGCTTTGCTTGACACTGATCTCCAAAGCAGCCAACCCGGGGTTCACCTCATCTAAATTTTATTCCCCTAAAAAATTAAATGTCTAGTCTGAAGCAGCTATTTAAAACTCCTTCTCTAGTCAGTGGAGAGGCAGCACTACCTCCAGAGGGTTGTTTCTCCCATCCTAAGTCCTCCCAACGACAGGATTATAGCAGGAAGCAGAAAGAGTGACACAGCAGAAACATGTCAGGACCACTGCAATTAACTGACTGTTCAAGAGGAGCACCAGAGGGCAGAAAAGCTAATTTTGCACCTCAGAATGGAGAGGAAAAGCACAAAGAAAGCCATCCAGGTTAAGTTGCCCATACCTTGGCAGAAGGTGAGCTCTGCACAGCCATGGAGGAGCTGCTGTCAGAGTCAGGGGGATTCTGTAACGCACCTCCCTGTCCACACTGACCCTTTCTGGGCCACCCACAGAGCATCCCAGCCCTTCAGGGCTGCTCTGCACAGTCCCAAGAGCCCACAGGTTGTGCTGACCATGTTCCTGCCCAGAGCAACATCCCCTGCACAGCAGGAAACACCTTTGGTACCACCTTTGACTGAACACTGTCCTTGGGCCGCCAAGGATTGGCCATTTGGGTTGGCCTTGTGAATCTGAGCACCTCAGGAAGGAGCACTGCATGGCTGGGAAGCTGTAGGAGGATGACCTTTTGCAGAGAGGGAGGAAGAATCCAGGATCTCCAGCCACAGAGGTGGAGACTGGTATCTCCAAGACCAGTAAATTACATCCTACCTCCTGAGCCACCTCAAAATTCTACCATTTCCTCTCTCTCACTGCTCAAGAAAGTGAAGAAAATAACATCTTTTAAAGAAGCAAAAAAGGAAAAGAAAATATGCAGCAAACTCTCCTGTGTGTGTTTTTGACTTAGTAATATCTGTAGCCAATTTTCCCAAGAGACACAAACAAACACATGCTGAACCAGAATATCAATGAGGTCTTTTTTAGAGCAGGCACATTAAAATGCAAAACAGGAGATAATGAGATAAAGCAGCAAGTTACAGGTTTCTTAATTCCAGATTTTGAAAGCCTGTGAAGTAGCTTGAGGAAGAGAATTGAGTTCAATCCAGTAGGGCTTGGCTGGAGGGCAGCTCGTGAGGCTGAAAGGGGAGCACAGAGAGGAGGGTACATCAGGGACTCTGAGAGGGGCAGGTAAGAGCATTTATTAGCTGGGAGGCTGAAAACTCCTCCAGAGATGCCATTCTGCACCTGGCTGCCCTGGATTTGGAGGGGCAGATGCAGCCCAGGGACTTGGGAAGGGATTGAATGAGCCAGGGGGCAGTTTGGTACCGGCTCAAAGCAAATCAAGCAGCTGAACCCTCCCCATCCCAATCTCCCTGTGATGCTGCAGCCTCAGCCCATCGGTCCTCACTGTCAGAGCTGTCCTAGACAAGCCAGAGCACACCAAGAGCACTGCTGGCATAGGAGAGGACACGAGTTCTGACCCCAGGAAGGGTCAGAGCATCCTCCTGCACAGCCATTCCGGGGCAGGGGGTGAGTTCAGGCTCTGGGCCAGGTCTGTGCTCAGCTCAGCGTCGCTGCAGCCACAGAGGCTTCCTGGGCTCAGCACAGCCATGGGGAGAGGCAGAAAGGTGGGTTTGTTCCTCCTTTCAGAGCTCCAGCCCTGCTGAATAACAACCCCATGGTTTTGTTTCTCCTTTCAGAGCTCCAGCCCCCTGAATACCAGCCCCATGTTTTCCCACCCCTCTGCCTGCCCTGCTCCTGCAGCCCCCAAGGTGACACTGGAAAATTCAAGGTCACTTTGAGGAGGTGACATTTCGGATACTGGTGCCAAAAAGATCATGAAAGGAAAATGAAAAGAAGAATGAATGAGAGGAAATGGAGAGAGGGGGAAAGTATAAGAAAGAGCCATTATTTAACCAGACCTGGCCAAGGGTAAAGGTTTTAATTCTTTCCAAGTGCCATATGTGGTTGCCTGTGGGGGAAAGGCAAAGCCATATTTATCTGACTGAACCAATAATTCATATCTGTTTCAGAAGCCGACTTTGGTGGATTGTAGATCTACAGCTGTTCCTAGTCTAGGCCCAGACTTTCCCGGTGGGAATCACTGTAGCAACACGTCTGACTTATAGGATTCATATGGAGGGGGAGAGGAGACCCAGAACTGTAAATTCAAACCGTGTGTACGTTACTTCGATGTATTCAATTCAAAAGCATTTAGGGCGTTTCAAAACAGCCCTTTCACTACAGGAAAACTCCCCCACACTCACAATTTAAAGGAAACAGATCTTTCATGTTTACCCTTCCTGTTTCTTGTAGGAGGTCTTGAAATAAAGGTAAGAATGCAAAGGCAGTTTATATTTTTCAATAAAAAGCAGAGCAGTTGCCCTGGTGCAGGGTGCGCAGGGAGGGGGAGGGTGGATTGGGACGTGCTGCTGGGGATAAATCACAACGTCAGGATTAAACAAAGAAGGCTCCAGAAATGCTCTGACTTCCCTTCACTTTGCTAAAGATTATTTGAGATTATATTTGTCTCAGATTGCTGTCCAACACACATGTCCCTCACAGCTTATGGGCAATCCAAGGGTGACAATGACAAGAGTCCTTGTGGGGGGCTCAGTTCATTAAAGGGAATAAGGCACTGATGTCTTTCAACAGCAAAAACTTTGGCATGTTCTTTTACCTGCTTAGGGAATACCCACATCTCTCTCTGGGGTTGCTCAGAGGATCACCAGAGTTTTGGCCACCTTCCACTAGACCAGGTTCCTCAGAGCTCCATCAGACCTGGCCTCAAACACTGCCAGGGATGTCCACAACCTCTCTGGGCAACCTGTGCCAGGGCCCCATCACCCTTACAATAAAGAATTTGTCCTAAGATCTAATCTACCCTTGCACTTTTTCAGCCTAAGGCCATTCCCTGTGTCCTGTCCCTCCATCCCTTGTCCCAGGTCCCTCTCCAGCTCTCCTGGAGCCCCTTTAGGCCCTGGCAGGGGCTCTCAGGTCTCCCTGGAGCCTTCTCTTCTCCAGGCTGGACATCCCAGCCCTTTCAGCCTGTCTCACAGGAGAGGTGTCCCAGCCCTGCCAGCACCTTTGAGAGAGTCTCTCCAAGCCTGTCCTAAGCATCCACTTCCATCCTTCAGGTGGGTTTTGGGACAGTAACTGATTTAGTTTTGTTTTCTGCCCCATCCTTGGGCATCCTGCACTGGAAGGGGCAGGAGGGAGCTGCTGGCTCTGCTGTGAGCCCTGTGCTGCTCTGTGTCCTGTGCATTTGATCTCATTGTCGTGTGCTTTCTGTCTCTCTGCCTGTGCCATGTATTATGTACGATTGCCAGGTGAGGTCTCAGTGCTCTCTTTGCCAAGGAAAAGAAAGGATTTTGAACCCTGAGTTAATATGTGCTCTGTGTGTCAGAAAAGAGTCACTGCTGGGCTGTTCACCAGGCCAGAGACAAACCCTCCCCAGAGCAGGTATTCCATGGTCCTTTGACACCACTGAAGGCTTCAGCCTGTCTCCTCATCCCCTCCTGCCCTTCCCCTGGCTGAACCATCCTGCCTGAGGGCTCTCCCCCACTTCACTGCCAACCACACAAACACGAGATCAAGAGGGATGGAGACAAGTCCACAAATTCCAGAGTGCAAATCTGAAGTCAGACACCTTGCAGAACACAGAGAGAGATTGTTCTTTCCCTTCTCCTCACACATGAGCTGGTAGGACTTTTGTTCCAGTGTACTCTGGAACACAAAGACTGGCCAGAGGTGGGACAATTTAGTAGCTGGGAGCACCCAGGCAGCTGTCAAGGGTGAGGTTCATCTTAGGGGAGTTTTGAAACCTGAAGGAAACTGCACTGCAGTTCTGATCCAGATGTCAAATCTCTGCTTCCTGTAACATCACTTGCCTACAGTTCTTGGCCTGGAGAAACATGGGGCTTACTCAAAACCATATGATTGTGCTGCTGCACTCCTGGAACCAAGTGTTTAAAAATGTAACAGGTTGGGGATGATATAAATGCATTTTAACAGGGAATGGAACTCATAACTGCAACACAGCCCCAAATCTTCACTTCATCTGAGCAGGAGTAACTTCAGCAACTCAGGGAGAAGGCAGGACTTGGAAGGGTCTGTAACATGTGGCTGTGGATGGATGTCTGAACTGATCCTGGGCTCTCCCCTGGAAAATATCAGTGAGGAGCTGTTGGTTAATACTCAGAACTTTTCCTTTTGTCTTCTCAAGGGACTGCCCCGGTGCTCAGTCTCCAGTGGGAGCTGGGGCACATCCCAAGGGGAGGGGCAATGTTTCAGGAGCCTTTCTTGACTGTCAGTAGAGCCAAAATCTGGAGATACTGTTGGCACAGGAGGGTGGGTGGTGGTAAAGAAAGGGGATAAATATTTTTAACTACATTTTTGGCCCAGCACTTCTCTGAGAGAAACGTCTCGTTACATTTTCTAGAAGAGGTTTTCACTGAGAATTCAGTCATTTCCAGCTCTGTTTTTAAAGCCTTTATTGTCAAATTGGAGTCGACAGAAAACTGCTTCGTTCTGAATTTCCCTGTCTGAGGTGTCATGTTGTGCTGGGTGATAGATGGGGCAGGGAGTGACAAGCTGCAGCAATTACCAGGGCAGTGCTGGCTCTCTCTGAAGCAGGAGGGTCTCTGCAAGGGCAGGGGTGGATGCCTCTTGTTGGAAGGTTGGGGGAAGGAAAACTGAGCCAAGACAGAGCTGTGAACAGCAGTTCTTAGCACCAGCACCAAGCTGCAGGTCTTGGGGGACCACACACACGATTGCCTAAGATCAAGTCATCCACCTCTCACATGATGCTGCACAGAAAGATGAGAGGTACGAGCCAAAGAAGGACCAACAACACCATGAACCAGGATTTTATACCAGCCTGGGGGCATATTTGAGAATATGTGCCCCTCTCAGGGATAACAAGAGCACCCCCCTGTCTCCCTGCACTGGCAGGGCTGGTTCCAGCACAAGCCCCAGCACTGGTGTGTAGCTCACACCTTCCCTGGGCCAGGAATGGGGAACCTGCCTCTGAACACTCAGGCAGTGCCCTGCTCTCTGCTCAGAATCCCTCAGCAGCTTCCAACAGATCTCTCTTCCCATCATCCCCTCTCTGTTATCCTGTTCAACACTGTATTTGCTAAATATATCCTAGCAATGCTTTATTGATTTTGGGCCCAGAGCTTGCAGACTTCCAAGGGGCTCCTTCTTCTCCAGGATTTTTACACACAAACCTCTGGCAGAGGTAGAGAGCATGTTTATGTTCATCATACAGGAGGTGGTTTCCCCCAGCTCCTGGGCTGTGCCTGAGCTCCCCATCACACAGAGCACAAGGGATTTGCTCCCAGTATCTCCACAAGAGCAGCTGTGGCAGCCTCAGCCCTCCCTGTGGGCTCCTGAGCAGCCTGTGAGAGTGGGGAGTGAGGTGAGGAACTCAGTGAGGGCACAGCTGTACCCCTGCAATAGGAGAGGTGTCCAGATGTGCTCCCCCTGTCTCAGAAGCCTCCCCAGGTCTTGCTGGGGTGAATCCTCTCTGCAGTGCTGTGCTTGCAGAGACTTGCAGGCACTGTGGTCTCCCACCCAGCAGCAATCCTGGACATCCTTCCCCCATTCCCACCCTGGATCTCCACTCTGCTGCCTCCCCTTGCTGGGCACAGCCCCTGCAGACCAGCAGCTGACGGTGCTAAATCATATTTCTATAGAGCAGGGAAGCAAATCCCCTCACCCAGCATCTCTCCCTCGTGCCCAGCCCAGGGAGAGGCCCCCTGAAGTGCCCATGGAGGGCTTTGGACCGGTGCCACTGGGCATACTGGGCCCATGGGGACCAGCCCAGTCCTTGCTGACCCCAGCACAGCAGCTCCCCCCAGGCTGGGCCAGCCTTGCATCAAACCCCTCTCCTTTCTGGTTTGCAGGGACCCCCTTCTCACTCCTCCCAGCTCTGCTGCCCCCAAGTGCCCCTGCAGAGCCTGGCACAGGGGCTGCCCCAGAGCACTGGGGCTCACTTGGAACCACGCTGCAAATTAAAACAAAAAGGGCATTAAATGGTTTCCTTTCCCTCTCTGGGCTCAGCCGTTCCCCACCCCCTGCCAGGACTGGCCCTGGAAGTGGTTTTTGCCTTTTCTCAGGTGATGGGGGAGGGATCTGTGGACCCAGAGGAGGCCCCAAACCCCTCTCTGACTCTGCTGCCTGAAGCACAGACTGCTCAGAAAACACAGATGAAAGGGAAGCTGGGGGAGGGCTCCAGACTGGGAGAACAACCCTCGTGGCAGGTCCTGTGGCAGGGTCAGGCTGCAGGACACAGAGGAGATATATTAAAAGGGGAAGCTGAAGGAATCCAAATAATCAGGCTCCCCACTGGATAATGCCTTGACAAGAGGAGATGCCGCAAGAGCCAAGGAAAACTGACTTGCACAGAGGGGCAGGAAAGTAAAACCCTTCTCCAGGGGGACGGGTTGGGGATGGAGCAGCAGACCTGGGAGGCAATGGGGGAGGGCTGAGGTCTGCAAGGAAATGAAATAATAGCCTGAAATTCCCAGGTGAAGAACAATGGAATTGAAAACAGAGAGGCCCCCAAGAGATAAACAAATCAGGACTGAGAAGTGAACTCTGGGGGCTGAATTCTGCAGCCCTGCCCTGTGCTGCCATCCCAGCTGGTGGCACAGCCCTGCCAGGCACCCAACATCAGCACTGATGCTCAGTGCCTACCCTGAAGGTCCTTACACCCTAAACCAGCACAGCCAGGTGGAAAATATCAGCTATCCCCATTTTTCAGGTCCAGATCTGAGGCACAAAGAGATTAAACCCAATTCTCATCCCCCAAAAGGCTGGATATGACATGGGGTTCCCCTAAAAGGACTTTTCAGGTGGTGTAAAACGTCCCTGTTTTCATGGGGGACTCAGACACACCATCAAACCCCAGTTACCACACCAGCCCAAGTCCCTGTATGGTTATTTCAGGTGCCTCAGCCGAGCTCCAGCAACGGTTAAGACATAAATATGCAAGTCCCAGGTAAAAATATAAATTCTGGGCTTGTGCACAGACCTATGGGGAGTTTACAGCAAGATGAGGAATTCAATCTATGCTTGGGAATGCCAGGGAAGAGCCCTGGATGTGCAGGCCAGCCCAGAGGCACATTTCATGGAAAATCCTTTAGGAAGTACCTTGGGAAACAGAGATCTGTGGAACAGGTTCAATAAACTTCTGACACAGGAGTTACAAAGTGCTGGAGCCTCGTGGGCTGTGACAGGTGTGTTTTGATTGAGGGCATGGTCCTTGGGGGGTGGGAAATTATTGACTTGGAACCAAACAACAGACTTTTTTTTTTTTGGCAATTGTGTTGTGTTTTAAAAATTCATGGACAGACCCTGAGAGCACTTTACCAATAAGCATTAATATTCCCAGAGGAGAAACTGAGGCTTAGGGAGTGGGAATTACTGCACCATGAAGGGACACAATGGAAGAATAAGGCAAAGAACGCCAAGAGCTTCCACAGGGTTTCCTGAAGAGCTTCCCCAGGGTTTTCCCTTGTTATGGCTCCCACAATATCCACACAATACCCCACTGGACTCTGTCTGAGGAACTTCACTGCATTAATATTGAACCTGCTTTGGAAAATGCCCTCCAGATGGAATAAATCACCAAGACTTCCTGCCCCACATTCTGCAGAAAGCAGAGATGCAGATCTGAATTTTCAACTTCATTTGAAACTGTTCCCCAATATTTTATCACCTTTCTCCCTGACAGGCAGCAGGGCTGTCTGCAACCCCCTGCATTCTTCTAGCACCAGTCCAGTTTGTGTTCAAAAGCCTTTTCTATTTCCTTTTCCATTGCCACATGCTGCTGTGTCAACATAGTACAGGGTCTTCCTAAACAAAGGAATGTGTGTCTAGGAACCATCCACAGAGAATGACAGCCAGAACCCTGCCAGGAGGAAACAGAAGAGGTCCCACGCTCCTTTTTAAGCACATCTTAAAAAGAGGGAGAGTAGGTAGCACATGACACCAGGTAACACAGCACTTAACACCATGTTAAGCTCGAGGGTCTCAAGGACATTCACTGCTTAAAGCCCCTCCTCCCTCCCTGGGTCAAGGGGAGCCAAAAGATCCATTTCACATCTGCTGAGAGGTCTCAGGTATGGGATGGGTAAAGTCCAACACCCTGGAGGTTCTTCCATGAGCCTAAGAAATATCTCTGGGATGTGCAACACTGCAGAGGGGAGTTGGTTTTCTTCCCTCTCTGCTCCCCACACAGGTATGAGCAGGTAAAGGTGTGCATGGCATTAACAGAATGGGTTTGCATTCCTACTGTGCCCATCAACCACAGCTATAAAGAACCATCCTTGAGTCAAAGACCCCTTTCCAGTCCCAGCTCTGCTCCCATCTTGTCATTTCATCTTGGCCAACTCATTTCCCTCTGTCTTGTTGACTTAACTCAAGCTGGTTATGAGGCTGCAGCCAAAAAGGTTTTCATCAGAAAATATGGTTCAGAGGGGAACATATGACCTGCAGCTGAGCTCTGTCGGGGTGTGAGACCATTGGATTGCACAGTGGCATGCCAGACCTCCTCATTACCATGCAGGAGACATGCAGAGCACTGCCAAGGAACTGCAGGAAGCATATGCATTTGTTTAGCATGGAGGGAGCACTGGGAGGAAGCTCAGGAAGCTTCAAGCCTTGCTGCAAGAAATGCTGCCCTCGAAGGCTCGGGGGCAAGGATGGAAATGGCCCAGTCTGAGCCAGGATGGAGGTTTGTCCCCAAGGGTTCTGGGCACATTGAAAAGGAGACGTGAAGTCAAAGCAGCCCTGGTAACTTCATGCCCTCTACCTTCTGTCTGCTTTGCCTGTCACTGGGAGATCTGAGCTGAGCAGAAGGGAGAGGATGTGCCCTTTGCTCAGGACCTGTCTCCCCTGGACTTTTAGGGTTTCTAGAGCTCTTTTTATTTCAATCCAGCATGATTTTATTAAATGACCCAGAAGACCTCTGTACTCCTTGAATCTCAGTGCTCTTTGCCTCTATCAGGAGAGCAGGGGAAGCCTCTTTATCCCACTCAGACCTGCCAGACTCCCCTTCTGAGGACTTGGCCACTTCATTTAGAAGAAATCCTAAATATTTGTTTTAATTGCGAAATGGATTCTCATAAAGCAGCAGGGCCTGTGTGCTATTGGGCTTTGGATTGCATCAACCCTGGCACGTGGGCTCAGGAGGCAGATGGTCAGGGAAAAGCACCTTGGCACGGTCTGTGCTGGCACCTCTCAGACAAAGGGCTGCAGCGGGGCCGTCGCCGGGCAGTGTTCCCTTCGTGCCCGTTCCCAACGTGGATCCAGCAGGGTGCTAAAGCTTCTGTCAGGCTCTGCCAGCCCTCCCCTCCCAATGTCTTTCTCCCACAGTCTGGCTGGGGGGGAGTGAGGGCTCTTGGCAAGACTCGGAGCCTGGGTCTGTTTTCTGAGCTGCTCTGTCTGCACCATCCCCATCCCCTTCCCACTCCCTTTCCTCGAGGTCTGCAGTGGCTCCATCCAGAGAGTGCCCAAGCCCACCTTTAAAAGCATCAGATTTGCACAATCCCTGGCTGGCTCTGATCTCAGATTCGGTATCTTCCAATTCCCAAAGGCTGGATTTGAGGAGCATTTTGCACTCCCTGCTGGGGACAGTGAGATGGTTCATTGTCAGGCAGTTCTGCTCCTCCAGGGAAGGGGAATGTCCACTCAGGAATTACAGAAGTTCTCCTCTCCCTTGAACTCCCAGAAATGAGCTGCTGTCATTCCATATGTGGAGCAGGGGCCTCCCATGGAGACAGAGGAGGCCAAAAGAGGGTTTTTCCTTGCACTGACCTCCTGGGAGCACAAGCTGGAGAACCTGTGCATGGTTATAAAGATGAAACTTTTGCCTTTGCCTGAAGTCTTTGAGGGATGAGGGGTGCAAAGCTCTGTCAAGAGGAAAGTAGATTCCTCTGGGTCCTGTGTCTTTCCTAACAGCTGTTCAGATGAACTTGAATCTGAAATGACACCAGAAACCTTTTAATGCCTCCTTATGGCCAATTTAGCCCATTTTAGAAGATCCAGCACAGACAGTGTCACAAACACAGGCCATTAGAATTCTAGCACTCAAAGTATTAATTTAGCCCAGCACATTAAGTCCACAGATCTTCCTGCCAATTATTTTGGATAATTGTAACTATCACCACAAACAGTTTGAGATGTACAGGATCTGCAATTATCTGTATTTCCCCCCCACTGTAAATGAAAGGGATAAGAAGTAGAACCATCAGGGAACAACTTAAAGCTTCTATTTGCTGCTGGGAACATCTGAACCATTTCTCTGACACCGTCAAAAATTAAGGGAAAAGGAGATGGACAGAGGCAAATTTATTTACAGACACTGAAAAGGGAGCCTAGAAACTGGAGAAATTATAGAAAAACACTAAAGAATTAAAAAAAAAAGGGGGAAATAAAGGACCAACTATAGAAATGATTAAGTGAGGAACAGAACCTGCCCAGGAAAGACCAGGTGTTTCTTTTTCTTACAGACAAGGAAAACTCACAGCTCCCAACCTGCCCCATTCCCACATGGCTCCCACCAGGGCTCACTCCTGCACCCAGAGCACAAACTGTGCCAAAAATGGGACAGAGGGAGCCCCTCCTGCCAGGAGAACAGAACCTGAGCCCAGAAATGCTGTTGCAGGTGGAGCACAAAGCAGGGACACAGGAGGCTGAGCTGCAGCAGCTGCCCCGAGGGAAAACCCTTTGGAGAGAGACTGGCACGAGGTGTCCAAGGAGGTGTGGGCATGCAGGGAGGGTCCTGCTGTGCCCCCCAGACCCAGCAAGAGACTGGGCAGGCTCTGAGGAGCCTGACGTGGTGCCTGCAGCGTTGCCCACAGCCCACGGGGGCTTTGGGGGGATGCAGAGGGTGATGGCACCTGCTCTGCAGCCACCTGGGGACGGGTGACCACAGCAAGGGCCAGCAGCCTGGGCTGCCCACCCGAGGAGGAGAAAGGCTGAGCAGATCCAGCCGGGAATGCCACTAGAGGGCCCCTGGGCCAGCGGAATGCCACTCATGGGGGGTTGGGACCTGACCAAGCCACCAGGCTTGAAAACCCTCCATTATTCTAGAGACAGACAGGTGACCTTTGGGCGAGCACGAAGCCACAGAGTTTGGCCATGGCCCTTCCAGCAGCACCATCATCAGTGTGACCTGTTCCAGCAGTGCTGATGGGGAGTCAGCAGGAAAAACGCTCCTTACACAAGCTCCAGTGCTGCTCTGGAGCAATTCCATCTAGCCCCACATCAAATCCCAGCCTATTTAACATCTAATAAGTCAAGCACAGCCTGGAGAAGTCTGATTTTCAAGCCAGAGTAGCATCTTGCACCCATTTGAAATGTCCATTTGGAAATTCAGTGTGAATAACACAAACACAAGACAGATGCTGCTACTTCCCCAAATGTCTCGGAGGAACAAATGGGAACCAAATTTGAAAGCAAATGAAGCAACCAGATTGTAGCTCTTAAGTGGACTATGTACTATAGCAGGGAAAAAACTTGTCAGGAAGGAACTGGATGTTCACTGCTCTGCTTGATCTGCACACACCAGAAACACATGGGGGGTTGGGGACAAGGAAAAGCAGGTGAACCCCCTTTCTTTGGCCACACTTTGGGCCTCCACAGGGACAGCTTGGCCCAAAAAGCCACTGCCAGGTGCCCCCCGAGGGGCTGGGCTGGACCAGAGCAGGGCAGTGGCAGCAGCAGGTGCACAGGGGCACGTGGGCACAACAGCCCCATTTGGGCACTGCTGCCTCCTCCTGCCCATGACCCTGCCCGGGGATGCTCCTTGGAGCAGTGGCAAAGGCAGCCCTGAAGCTCTGGGGAGAAAAGGAGCTCAGAAAGGGCTGTTAATGCTGGTTTGTGTGTGAGCTGCCCAGGCACTGGGCACTCCCTGTGGGAGCAGTGAGTGCAGCTGGCACCGTGGCAGCCCAGCCTCGCTCCGTGCAGCACATACTGAGCTCTGGGAAGGCATCCAAGGCTGGGCCTCACAGCTGCTCCTGAGAGGCACTGCAAGCCCTGCCTGAGTGTGGGGGAAACAGCAGCAGCACAGGGAAACAGGCACCAGCCAAGGGGTGGGTGCTGTGGGGGGCACCCTGACCCAGCACCCTCAGAACGGGAGAGGTGCCCTGTGGGGCACAGCCAGGGGCAGGAGATGCTGAGTGGCCCCAGCACAGCTCAGACAGCACAAGGTGTCACTTCAAATGCCACATTTTGACAGGAATTTCAAGTCCTGACATCAATTCCTTAATGAAATGATGGAGTTCTGACCCACTTTCCAGTATCTTAAGTTTTGTATATTCCTAAAAATCATCTTTTCTTTCAGCAATCTGAGTTTATTAAAAAAAAAAAAACAACCAAAAAAGTAACTGTACAAGTCCAACCACCTCCTGACTTTCTTTTGCTTTTCCTCATCACTCCCATAAAGCACAACCCCATTAAACATTTGCGTTCCTGTTGCTGGCACCAATAAATCTAAATTTTCAAGCTTGGCAAACCCAGCTAAACAACTGGCAGAGAGATAAATGATTGCTCAAAGATAATGTGCAACTCTCACTACCCGAGGACTTTTTGGTTTTTTTGGTCCAATCCCTGAAATACTGGTTTTAAAGCTCTGGAAAAGCACAGATTTGTTCCCCAGCACCAAAGGTACCAGTTTAATATCAGGGAGCATTCCCTGTGGAGCAGTGGCAGGTTCTCCTTTGCCCAGAAAATGCCTTTGTTACGGCAGTTCTGCTCCAAACTGGGAGCAAAGTGAGAGTTTGAAAAATGCAGCGTCCCCAGCCAGCCCAGAGAAGCAACTCCTGAGCAGCAGCACCCCCTCCAACCATCCAGTAAATGGCATTCAGCTCCAACTCTCACCACTGCAAGGGAACAGGAGAACAAAGGGATTTGAAGCATGGATTAGATCATTCCAAATGGTCTCAACATTGGTGGTTTGGGGGGGGTTCTTTTTTCTTTACTTTTTTTTTTTCCCCAGCCATGTGGCAAAGGCTGGATTTGAACCTTTCAGGACAATGTTTTGACACAAATATTTAAGCTATTTAAAATAAGTAATAACCTTCAGTTACCTTCAAGAGTATTATATTAAAAACAGAGAATGGGATTAAAACAGATTAGCTTCCAACGTTCCTTAATGTGGCAAACAGCATCAATCAGATCATATCAATGTGAGCTGACAGCTCAGGGAAATCCAGAGGAACAGATTCTCTTAGAAAAATGAGATATTTGATCAATTCTTGTAAATTCTTTTTTCTAAGCTGTTAGAAACTGCATTGACTTCATAAAAATGTAATGACAGCTCAGCCTTTGCTTAGCATAACATCCTGAAAGTGCCTGAGCACATTGAATTAAGGCACCCCAGCAGTGCTGGGCGTGAGGAGGAGGAACTGCTGCTGTCAATGTGCTGGCCAGATAGTGCTGCCCATCCATTTTCTGCTTGGGGAAAGAAGTGCAATGACTCTCTTGGCCTTGCAGTTTCATGCCTGCAGACAGACTGGTGCAGAGCTCAGAGAAATCCATCAAGCCATGAGGGATGAGCTGGGAGGCGAGTCCAGAGCCGAGGCTGAAGTTGCAGAAATTCCCACCTGGGGCTCTCCCACTGCCCCTTCCCCAGGGAATTTGTGGATGCCCCATCCCCTGGGAGTGTCCAAGGCCAGGCTGGGTGCTGGAGAAACCTGGTCTAGTAGATGATGTCCCTGCCCATGGATCAAGAGGATATTTAAGATCCTCTCCAGCCCAAACCATTCCAGGATTCCATCCCACTGCTTCTCCCAGTGACCCTGTTCCCTGTGTGTGTTGGTCCTTAACTGCCCATCCCATGAAGAGCTGGGCAACAACACTGCTGATTTTTTTTCTTGTATTTTGTTGGACTTCTCTAAATCACTTCAGTCAGAATTCCAGCCAGTTTTGTGTCTCTCCCTCATGTTTTGGAGCCCTCTGTGCACACCAGCAAAGGCACAGTCAGGGACTGCTGTGCTGTTTGTCAACGACTCACCCCAACTTTGCACACAACAGCTGAAGATGAAGGAGAGCAGGTTTGGATTGGATATTGGGAAGAAGTTCTTCCCTGTGAAGGTGGTGAGAGGTTGTGAGTTCCCCATTCCTAGAAGTGTCCCAGGCCAGGTTGGACAGGGCTTGGAGCAGCCTGGGCTGGTGGGAGGTGTCCCTGCCCATGGCAGGGGTGGAACTGGACGAGCTTTAAGGTCCCTCCAACCCAACCCATTCTGCATTTATGCCCCGGGGAGCAGCCCAAGGGAGTGCTGGTGGGAGCAGCAGGAGGAGCAGTGTGGCAGTGCCACTGTCACCCCAGGGCCCTGGGTCCCATTTGTGCTGCAGACAAAGCCGAGCTGCACCAGCACAATCAAATCAGGCATGAACAGAGCAGAGCCCCGTGCTTAAAATGGCATTATCAGTGCTCTCCCTGGGAACCCAGAGCCAAATCCCTTCGCATTAACTTGGCATAATCTTTGAGAAATCTCTTCCCAACTGTTTTTAAATAAATCCTGTTAAATTCAGCAGTGAATTGGCCTTATCTCCCCACACCTGTGTGCCAGCCCTGGGTTTTTTCCTACCTTTTCCCCCATGCCTGGACAAAAGAGAGTGAATTTGTGCATGTGAGTGTGTGTGTATGTCTGAGAGGAGCTAAAGAGACAATTATCTTCAGCTGAAAATAAACATCATGAAACTATAGATGCCTAATTTTTGCACCTGGAAGATCCTCTTACAGCTATTCACTACTAATCACTCTTAGCTAATAAATGAATAGAATAACTAATGTGATTAGAGTAATTTGCCTATTCATCAGGAATATTAAATGAATTGAATATTTTGTATTTGACTAGTCTCTCAGCATTTCCCTGATACTGTAATTAGCCCCAGGCCTATTCAGTGGCAAAAACACCACGTGGCCTTTGGAGCACAAGGACTCGGGTTCATTCTGTATCACTGGACAGGTGGACACCCTGTTTGATAGACTTAGGTAGGACAAACTGCCTCCCATCCCACTGGAAAAGACCCTGAGCTCATGATGGAAGGAAGTCAGGGCAGAAGAGAAGGAGAAAACCCTTGTTTTGGAGCAAACACCCAAAGAAAGAGGTTTTACAGGCCAGCCATTCCTGGGCACATTGGAGGTCACCCCAAGGGTGGCACCAGAGAGCTGGTGGTGACAGAGCAGCTGGTTCTGGGGTGGCATCAACATTTCCTAGGAAGTTGTCTAGGAAGTCCTTGGCCACTGCCTCTTCCTCAGTTTCTGTCTGGGAACATAATCCCTCTGCAAAGACATGTAGGTGAACTTGCAGGCAGGTCCCAGACCTGCCAGCACAGGCAGGGAGGGGGGGCTGTTACACCTTCATCTTGCTGGAGAATCAGGGGGAAGCTGAGCTCTGCAAATGATAATATAAAATAACCACTGGGAAGATATTCAAAGAAGGATTTCAGATAAGTACATAAAGGAAAAAAAATTCAGATCTGGGATACAATTTTCCAAATCTGTATGAAATTCTTTGAGAGAAGGCAAGAAAGATTTAGAAAAATTATGCTGGTCCTTGTCTGCTTCTAGAACATAATGGGGCTATGCAGAACAACAGAGAAAAGATGCATTAATAAAATTGCCAAAGATCATCTGTCACTTCCTCTTGGTAAGAAGCCAAAGCATTTTATAAAATGCATTTGCACTTAACCAGAATGATATCATAATCTTCCTTAGTCATATCTTTTCCTGCCTTCCCGATGCTCCACAGAGCAGACAGCAAAGGTTTGCAGGAGACATCCTCAAATGCTGCATTAAAATTAAAGAGGGAAGAGGCTGCATCTCAAAGCTGCACAAACAGAATCACCTTGAGCAGAACCTTGAGCATGAACACACAGCACAGGGCACGTTCCGAGCAGGGGAGGAAATTCAGAGGAGAAAACAATGAATTATTGAAGGCTTCAGGCTTCTCTAGTCTGGATAGCTCTAAAATCAAGATGTCACACAACGTTTTTTAGGGTGTTTTGCTGTCTTTGATTGGAGTGATGCAGATGTGAGGCAGTCTTGCTCTTTGAGAAGGCCATAATTAGGGTTTTATTTGGGTTTCCTCTCCCCTCCTTCCCAGCTGTTTACATGGACCTCACACTGTACCAAGTCCCTTCTTCACATCCATTTGTGTCACTTCATTTTAGTTCTGGGGCTTTGTTGTTTTGGTCTGTTATTTATTTATTTATAAAATGTAGCTGCAGAGAAAGCAGAGATCTGCAGAACATAAAATGTGAGTATCACTGGAATTCTGCTAAGGCATCAGCCTCTTATTAATTATGCCATAAATCCAGAGCTCAGCTCCCAAATGTCCCTGTGCTGAAGCAAGATCTGGATTCCTGTTTCAGAGATGAGCTATTGTGTGTTACACACCTACCTGGAGAACATCTTCCAGGGCAGAGGGGAGGCAAAGTCTCTTCCAAATTCTCTTTCATATAACATTACCCAGCACAGCTCCTTTCTCAGCTGCCACAGCTCCTCACACTTATTTTTCTACCTTTCTACTTAGACCTGGAGTTTTCACTGTGAACCTCTAATGAGTTTCACAGATTTACCCAAGTATTTTTAACCCACTCCCCCTTAATTTTTCCTTTCAGATTTGCTTTCAGCCTGCAAAGTGTAAACCACTTTGATTCCTGGGTTGTTGTGAGAAAAATGCTATATGAATGAATAAGTTATAATAATAATAATACATTACAGTGATAATGATGGATGTGTTTTAAACAAAGCCTCTGGCTGCCAGTGTGGAGGAGCTATGGAAAAATCAAAGATAATCTTGCATGAGGAGAATTGTAATGAGCAGACCTGGAATATGTTATCTCTGAATTGCTCCTGTCTCAGCCAGGAGCAGGATTGTCCCAGTTTGACTTGAGGAGAGTGCCAGGTCACAAAGAATCTGGCCCAGGTCCTGGGCTGCTCTCACTGGGGTCCTGGGGGTTCCTCCTGGGCTCATTTCATGAGGTTTTCCTAGTAGGGATTTCCTGATTTACCCCAGTGTGTATAAATATATAAATGCTTTTCAGTTTTATTCCATCAGCTGCTTCTCAAAGTCTCTCCAACATAAGCACAGACTTGGATGGAGCGACACCCACAATTCCTTGTACAGTTGTTAAATGGAGCTCCTCCATCAGAGGGAACTGGGGAGTACAAGGGACACACCGAGCCTCAGACAGAAACAGGACAACAACCTTTCCTCCTGCAGTTTCAATCCCAGGGGCTGGCACACACGTTGGAGCCAAAAAGCTGAGGAGCAAACATCGTACGGGGCAGAACAATGTCCAGAGTGCCTACACCCAGTTTCAGAAGTATCACAGGGTCTGGGTGACTGCAAAGCCTCTTCAGCAGCAGATACAAAGCAGCAGAGCCCTGGGAGCTCCCAAAATGCTCTCCCAGTCCTCCCTGCCCCCCGAGTGCCCAGCCTGGGCACAGCCCTGGCGTGCCAGGCTCGGGCTGGGGGCTCTCAGGGTGGGGGTTGGTTTCTGGCCACTGAGGTGAACGAGGGCTCAGCCAACAGCCTGATGTGAATCTCTGCCCCTGCAGGAGAGTTTGTAGGACCCTGAGAAAGTAATCTCATGATTTATTGGGTTTTATAACAATGCAAGAAACGAGCAGCGTTCTGAGCAGAAACTGAATTGTGATGTGGGCTGGGGCTTTTTGCTTTTCCACAGCACAATGTGCATCTATTTAGCCTTATAGCTTGAATTTCAGCTTTTCTTTGCCCATGAGAAAGCCTGGGAAATGGGATTTGGGCTAGAAGCTATAGGGAGAATCTCTTTTAATTAACCAGGAGAGTGGCTCAGGGAAGGTCTAGCACCATCTCTGGGCTGAGTTTGCAGCTCATTGTGTGACAGACGGATACAGATGAAGGTAGAGCAGCAACTGCAAAGCAAATTCCTGATGGTTCTGCTGTAACTGGGTTTGGGCAGGACTGGGATGAGTCCAGTGCAGGTGCAGCTTTGCAGGGAGGTGCATTGCCCTCACCTGGCCTTTCCCACTGCTGGGCACGGGCAATGGGCACTCTGTGCCCTGCTCTCCCAAGCACCAGTGCTCAGGGGATGGAAATCCTGTCTTCCCCCAGGTCAGGGAACTGCTGTCTGTATTTCCAAGGCAAGGCAATCCAAACCTCTCTTTATGCTGCTGGTGGAGAAATATTTTCCCCAAGAACACAGTGAGTTCCTCTGTCCAGAAAGCACAAACTGGGCACAGATCCTGCCCTATCTGCATTAACAGCATGGTGGGGCTTGGCAGGGCTCCTGCAGGGCAGAGGCACAGCTGGTCCCTCCATCCCTAAATCCTTTGTCACCTGTGAGACAACCCCCAAAGGCAGTGCAGGATTTACACCCACTTGATACTCATAAGTCTAATTAGTTGGAGTTGGAATACTTGGCTTGTTCAGCTGGAGAAGAGGAGACTGAGGGCAGAACTCATGGGGGGCTGCAGCTCCTCTTGGGGGGCAGCTCCATCTCTGCTCCCTGGGAGCAGGGACAGGACCAGGGAATGGCTGGGGCTGTGCCAGGGCAGGGTCAGGTTGGATCTCAGGAAAAGGCTCTTCCCCCAGAGGGTGGTGGGCACTGACCAGGCTCCCCAGGGCAGTGGGCACAGCCCCACACCCACAGTCTGTGTCCCCATGTCCCCACACCCTGTGTCCCAACCCCACTCCTGCAGCCCCTCAGCCCTGGCTCCCCCCCAGCTCTGTTCCTCCCCTGGCCCCATCTCGCTCTCCATGTTGTGCTGGGCTATTTCTCACCAAGTCTCACAGTGTTTCACTGGACAAGACATGCAAGTTAAATTTACATTTTATTTGGACAGTGTTTCATCTCGTTCCTGTGTGTCTCTGCTGGTGATGAGGCAGTAAGAAGCAGATGAAATTTATTTCTGCTCTTTCTGCCATGCTGTATAAATAAAGGGAAAGAAATAAAATTCTCCTCCAACAGGAAGTGTGAATGCTTTAATGCTTTGTTTGAATATGCAGTTGAGAGACTGTATTTATCACACAGCATCTGTATGAGTCTACAGCTGAAATTTGCTCTCTAAAATTAAAAGATCTCATTTGCATGCATTTTATACCTATGTCATAGCACTGAACTTGGTGGGTTTCCTCTCAAATCTCTGCTGGGTAGGAAAGCCCCCCAAAAGCTTCACAGGAATAGCAGAGCCCCTTTATTCTTGTAGCTCAGGTACTGTGAACTCTGGCTGGCTGCACTTCCCAAGAATAATTGGTGCATGAATACACCATGGGAGATTTATATTCCCCTGCATCTTGGGCTATATACAATATGATTTAAATGGCACAGGCACTGGAGAAAGTGGACAGTAAAACGTACAGTATTTGAAAATAAACATAAAGCAAAATGGTTTGACATCCTATTTCACTTAAAATGTAAATGGTGAGCATTCAGAGTGTGATTTACAACCTTTTTAAAAGCACAAATGTTTTTCTTTTCGGCCCCCCAACTCAGATGCCACAAATCAGGAGAAATCTTTGCAGCACCAAGAAATGCCCCATGGTGGGTTGTTCCCAGCTCTTTGGTGCTATCCCAAGGAATGGACACGGATCCCATGGATTAGTTTTCCTGCCCTTTTTTTTTCCCCACCCCCTTCTGGTGTCTTGAATTGAAATCTGACTGTATTGTGAATTTTCTGCTGCAGGTTCTCAGACAGAGGGAGAAGGGAGAGGGAGGCAGTGTGGCTGTGGGGAGGCTGCTGCTCTCAGCTCAGCCCTGCAGCCTCCCACCAGGACCAACCCTTGCCATGGGCACCACCGTGGCTGTATCCCTGTTCCCAAGGCGAGGGCAGGGTGGGGGGACATGGAGAAAGCCCTCACTGCACCTCCTGCTGCTGCCTGAGCCCCTGACCCAGGACTGTGGCCAGGGCTGCTCACGGGCACTGCACATGCAGCATCTGGTGTCCATTTAACCTGCCTGCTCTTTATTTTCACAACTAACATCACTCTGAGTGGTGCCATTCCCACACCACCTTTCCAAGGCACCCTCCTCCTCCTCACCCAGCGCTGGCACAGCACAGGTGACTGCAGGACACAAACACACCTGCACTGGCTCTCCTCCTGCTGGCCAAGCACAGGCAAGAGGCCTGAGGGGTTTTTCAGGATTGAACCAGTGCAGGAACTACAGCAATTGAAGCTCCAACACACAAACCCCAAAGCATCGACAGTGTCCTGTGCCCCAGACCAGGGCACATGGACAACCATCATCCACTGAGTACTGCCCCCACCAAGGCACAAATCCATCAAACCAGATGCCCACACAACATTCCTGCATGGAGAGGAGCAGGAGGAGCAGCTCCTGTGCAGTCCCACAGCACCAAAACATCCCACTCTCCAGCCATGGCATTTGCCCACACCAAAGGGATGCCCCAAACATGCCCCTCCCCACCTTCCCCGAGGCTCTGGGGAGCAGGATGCTGGTTGGAGCATCCCAAAGGCTGTTCTGGCTGCAGGGGAGGGTCACAGAGGACTTGGCATGGCCTGGGCATCGGGAGGCAAACCCTGGAGCCTCTGCCCTCCTCCTGCCCCTGCCCAGGAAAAGCAAACCTGGAGTTTGGAGCTGAACCTCCAGCCCTTAAATCTTTAATAACCTTCCCATTCCCTCCTCAGAGCACAGGAGTGGGAGCACACACATCAAACTGAATCCCTAATTTAGGCACTGTTAATAAGGGTTAATCTGCAGGCTGAGCCACTCCTGGCCCTGCTCACACAGTCCTGGCCTGGAAGCCTGAAGGGTGTCCATTTTCCACAGCCATAATGAACCATTTCTCCTCAGCAAATCTGGCCAACTTCAATGCTGGTTCCTGCAGCCTCTTTTCACATGTCCAGGCCCTCTGTGACACATCAAATTTAATGAGACTGCACAGACCTCAAATAAGGCACTGTAGCACTGCTGGGATACTTTATTAAGGAGGATCAGACAGAATGTGTTTGCTGTTTAAGAGCTTTAAAAGCAAATTACACTTCTTTGGGGGGGATGAGAGCTTCCCATTCTTGTTCAGTCCCTGCCCTCCTCAAACAGATCCTGAAGGCCAATTCAAACACAGTGTAAAGGTTTCTGCAAAGAGGGAAAAGCAGCAAAATTGGCAGCGAGGGCTGAGAGAGCAGAGGCTCAACTGGAGCTTCTGGGGTGGGACACAGACAAAGAAACGTGTCATTTCACAAAATAATAATAATAATAATAATGATGATCTGCCTCTGATGAGCTGTGCAAGGGAACACCCCACCCTGCTGGCTGGTGCTGCCCTTGTAGGGCCAGGGAAAGGCCAAATTAACCCTCTCTGGCTGGAGGAGAGGTGGGAATAACTTTCCAGAAGGATCATAAAATCCTAGAATGGTTTGGGTTGGAAAACACCTCAAAGACCATCTAGTTCCACCCCCCAGGATGGTTGATGTGAAGTTTGTGCTGAGCCATCCTTGGGGAAACCCTGGGGCAGCCACTCCAGGGAAGAAAGGGAAGAATCAAACATGATTTTTATAGTAGTGTGAATATAAATAAATATAAGAACCAGAATAACCAGAGTTCAATTCTGCACACTCAAGATTTTGATGCAAGTGAACCTGTTTGGTTTTGTTTGGTTTGCCTGTAGGGAAGTAAATGTGGATATTCCAGAGGTAAGAGATGAAATGCCAGATGGCTTTGAGGGTCTTACAGCCACAGCCAGCTAAGGTTGTGTCCTTGGAGACTTTTTTGCTTGGAAAACCCCATTCTGTGTGAGGCCTCAGTGCAGGAACCTCTGCTGGGGAGGGCACAGTCTCGTGGCACAGCAACCTCCTCCTCCATTCAGGGCATCTCTGCTGAGATCATCATGTTCAGCTCCTCTGTGCCCATCTCTGGCTACGTCCAGCTCTGAAAAGGGACTGCAGTTTATCCCAGCAAGTGCCCAGGCTGCTGGACAAGGCAGCACGTCCCAGGGCTGCAGAAAGCCAAAATGTCCATCTCAGCTTATGGTTTCCAACCTAATTGGGTTTTATAGTGACATTTAAAACTTGGACAAACTTTCAGGGAGCTCTCAAGGGTATTCTGCTAATGGTAAAGTGATAACATTTTCATTTTGTCAAAGGAAGGAACTTAACCCTCCAAAAAGTGCAGGGAGAGACTGAACCATTTATACAACAGAGATGCTTTGGTTGCAGAATAAAACCAGAGGTGTTTCCCGTGTCAGGACAACTGAGGCAGAATCTGTGAGAGGTCCATGGGGGTTCCTGGCTTAATTTAACTTTTCCTCCCCATCTCTGGTGATCTGAGGAGCTTTGGGGCTTTGGAGAGTGAACTCAATGGTGATTTGGGTCCAGGTCACATTTTATCTGAACCACCTGCACTTGGAGTCACAGGAAGAGTGTGGTTAATGGATCAGTTTAATGGCATCAGTCCTGATCCCTCTCTAATTAAAGGCTCTGCCAGGAATACAGTCAAGCAATTCTAATGGCCCAGAGGAAGAATTGTGAAGTCAGGTAATGAAATTTGCTTATTAGACAAAATGGGCAGGAGAAGTGCAGGGGCACAGAAATCAATAGGGAAAGCAGGACAGGAACATTTCCAAGCCTTGTGCATGGAGCAAGCACAGCTAATGAAGGGCAGTGCTGAGAACTGGAATGACACCCAGGACAAATCCTGCCCTGGAACAGCCTGGGAAATGTCCACCTGGACAAGGTCCAGTTTGTGGGAACTTCGAAGCAATTTACTCCAAGATCCAGATTCCTCAGCTGGACAATGACATGGTTTCTGTGGGTCTTTTAGTTTCTAGTGCTTTTATGGACAGCTCCATGTCTCCTGCTACAACATGTTCCCTTCTGGTGGTGCCCATGGTGGAATATTCCCAGCATTTATAACTGGGACAGGGCACGACTCTCAAGGATGCTGGGGAAGGTGGAAAAGGCAGAGTCACACCTGTAGCCTGGAAACTCCTTGGATAAACACCACAATGGCCCCCCTTAGAACCCAATCAATGTGTGGGACAAATATTCCTGCAGAATTAATCATCTTTTTATCCAAGGGCCAAGATCTGTTCCCACTTGACCCATCAGAGTATCCTTTCTGGTGGGAGGTGGCCCTGCCCAGGGCAGGGGCTTGGAATGAAATCATCTCCAAGGTCCCTTCCAACCCAAATGATTTTAAGATTCTGTGATTAGTATGGAGAAGATGCACATGAAAATGCCAGAGAGCAACAATTATACTGCCAAAAATTCAAAAGTATTTACTTTGTGGTGATCTGCAGAGTGCTGGGGAGGGAAATATTTACAGGTGGGATAGTTACAGCTCCAAACTCTTCATTTGTAGGCAGGTAGGAGAGGAGGGGAATGAACCAGCCCCTTGTTGACAGCCCCTCTTTGCTTTGATTTTTTTTAATGTATATTTTTAAGGGAAAAAGTTACCTCAAGTTCACAGGCTTTGGCTGTGAGGCAGAGCCTTTTGTGCCTCTCTGGCCCACATAATTGCACTCCCCCTCCTCTCAGCCAGTGGCAGAGGAATGTAGGTGGAATGTCTTTACACCAGAGCAGCTCATGCAGGGGCTGCACAAAGAGGGGAGGAAACAGGAGCCAATCTGAGGAAAGGATCAGGCAAGTGCTGGAGAAAAATAATGTTGGGCTGTCTGCTAAGCCCATGAAACACCTCCCTGAATCCCCTGCTTCCCTCTGCCTCAAAATGTCCTCCTTCCTCCCAGAGCTTCAAGGGACATATCTGGTTACAGACTCCTTTTTAACACTTGGCTTTTCTCCCCCTCCAACGCTGCTTCTTTCATTCTGCTGCCACATCTATGTATTTACTGGCAACGGAAAAAATCAATAAAGGAGAAGGAAATGACCTGGCAGCCTTCCCAAGTGTTAAAATACTTCTCATCTAATTGAGCCCCATTGTTTTGAAACAATATTGCCAAGCAAGGCAGCTGAGCAGCCTGGCCTCAATTTTCCAAAGCAACTGGTGATTGGGGTGGTTCTGATTTTCTGGGTCCCCCTTGGAGTCTCCTTAAAGGGACCAGTCTGGTCACGAGTGCAAATCCACCACACAGCTCCCTCCATGCTGGAGCCTCCCAAATTTCTCTGGCCCTCCATGTTTAGCCCTGGGATCCCACCCCACAATCTGATTTGAGGGCACATCCAAGCAGAGCAGCCCCAGCTATGGCAGGACATCCCCATAAACTATCCCAGCTGCATTTCAGCAGAGAAAACTTGGAATGAGAGTAGGAACCAACAGCCTGAACCAGGTGCATTCCAATCTGTCAATTCTTTGTGTAAATTATTGCTACTTAAATACAGACTCGCTGTCCCAACAGGGAAATATTCTGGAACATGCTGTGCAAGAACACACAGACCCATAACCTTTACACTGAACTGCTCCTTGGGGCTGCTTTGAGCTGGAATCTCTTCTGTGGGTGACTCTGATTTTTCCACAGTTTGATGTGTTTTTTTGCAAAATCAGGAGGAGGACTCAGACCTCAGGATGCCCAAGGAGCCTCTCTGTTCCCACACAAAATATTTCCTCCACTGCTCAAACAGGTTTCACTTTAATAAAACTTAAAGCACCTATTTCTAATTTGACTTTAAAAAAAGTATTTTTCTTATACAAAAATGGAAATGAAAAGTCATTTCCAAATGGCCAATTGAAGTGTTTAATTCTGAAGAGGATGGGAAGTGTCTCAGGAATGCTCCACCTTCATTTGAAACACAGCAAAGAAATTGGGAGTTTTCTCAGCAACAGCTTACATGAAAACTGTCCCATCATCAACAGTTCAGTGGCTTTATGTTCAGAAGGTTGAGTGTTCTCTGCTGCCACACAGGGTGAATCTGCTGCTCCACCACAGCCCTGCAGAGGAACCTGGGGCTGTGCCTCACACTGGCCAAACCAGCCCTTGCCTTTTGACCAGGGTGTCTCCCCCACCTCACCCCCACCTGTTAGTGCTGCCACTGCTGTGCTTTTCTGACTTAAACACTTATCACCACCCTGGAACTCCATTTACGTACCAAGGAACCACCATGGGTAATCCCTGCATTTTTTCCCACCTGTCTTGCTGTCCTGGCCTTGGGCTGGACTGTGCCTGGCTCAGGGGGCTGCACGTGGAAATACAAACTGCACAACCCAACCCTCTGCAACACTTGCTGGGTTTGAGTTAAACCTCTCTTGGTCCTTGAGCTTCATTTCTGAAGGGCTCAGCTGGAGACACCAAGAGACTCCTTTTAGACCTAGAAATCCCTTTTCAGACCTACACGTTCCTTTTTAACACTTGGGCATAAGATCTCATCCCCTCCAAAAGCATTTTTATCAACAATGCAGCAACCTAAGCACAAACCCAGTAAACTACTCTGGTACACTACAAGGTAATTGCTCCTAAAGTGCAGGTGCTCAGAGCTCAGCCCCTCCCCATGCCCCACAGTCCAGCTGGGAGCAGCCTCTCCTGCACCCTCCCAGCATCATTCCTGCTGGGAACACGAGCAAACCACACAGGGAGGGAAGTCCTCTGCTGCTCCCAAAGAGCCAAATGGGACCAGAGAGACACAAATGTGCACCTCTGTGCCTCAGAGTCCTGAGGAGCAGCCCCTCTCTCTCTCTCTCTCATCCTGGGAGGAATGAATTTTCGGGTGGGAAACATCTGCCCCTTGCTGGGGGTTCCTGGGTTTCTTGGCAGGAGCAGAGCTGCACATGGCACTCATAATGCAGCCCATTGTGTGTGTCCAACCACACACAGGTTAAATCAATAAAACAGAGGAACCTCAGTTCTTGGATCAAATGCCATCCATGCCTAATGCCCCAGGATGCCTTCTGAGCCCAGAGGGTCCTGCTCACTTGGTGCCTTCACTTCCTGGGTATCCCAAACTTCCCAAAGGAAAGAGCCAAGATATTAACTTTCCTTTGCAAAAATGGCTTGTGGGAATGGAGAGCCAGTGAAAAGTTTCAGCTTGACCCACTCCAGCATCTCCATGTGCTGTGTATGGCAGAGAGCAGAGTCTGGAGTGTCCTCGTGGGACACCAGAGGGGTGGGAACCACATCCCCTCCAAGGGCACCACCAGACCCTCATCATGGTGGCCCCACCACATCCCCCTGGTGGCCCCACCGCCCCCCATGGGAACTGAATTCTCACTGTGGAAACTTCATCCATCATCTCCACAGCTGGGGTGAAATGGGGGTGTTTGCAGGTACCTGAAATGCAGCCCAGGTGAGGGAGCACATTCAAGGCACCCTTGGGACCAGCCCTGTCGTGGTGCCACCAGCAGTGGCCACAGCCACCCAGTACCCAGGTCAACCTTTGTGCCCTGCAAGCTGGCACCAGGAGAATGAGCTGCACTTCAGTACCAAACACCAGCCCTTGGCAAAGGGCTCAGAACACAATAATGATGATGGAATTAGGGAAAAAAAAAGAATTCATAAAAAATGAAACTAAAAATCACACCTCACTTCACATTGGAAATTGGACTCTGCCACCAGGCTCTGTTTGGAGCAAACCTCTCTAAATGCAACCATTGTGCAGGGAAATACTCCCTGGAATCTGGGCTGCCAGCACAGCATTACTGAACTCCCCACGTTCCTGCAATCCCCAGAGGAATTGTGGCAGGACAGAAAAGGCAACGTCCTGGCAGGTCCTGCTGTGGCCTGGGAGGGGCTGGGACAAGTCTCTGCAGAGCTGCTCAACTAGAGGGAGAAACCCCCTGGCAGAGGGTGGCACAGGCAGCTCCCTCCCAGCTCCTCTCAGTTGGGTCTGGTGAGGCAGAATCAGCTGTCTGGAGGTAAATTTTGATTTCCCCTCTCCCCCAAAACACATGTACAAGTTTTGAGTGACAGACAGAAGGAAACAAGTGCTGCTTTTTTTTTTTTGGTGTTTCCCTCCGTTCTCTTTGTTTCCTCATCCCAGTAGCAAAAGGGGAAATCGAGGGGACAGACATGACACAGCTTGTACTGAAGGGGAAGCAATAAAACCTTCCTATATGCAACAACAACCCCTGCCACTCCTAAATGTCCCAACCTGCCAGGAATAAAGACATTGGAACAGGCTGCTTTTTTTTTCCCTGCCCATCATAAAATCCAGTTTTCCCCCTCACAGATTCAGAGCCAGTAAAAGTTGGAGTGAAGATGCCAAACCTGTGCACCTCCTGCTCTGACTGCAAATGGTCCTGGGGAAGAGACTCCCCTTTAACCCAGATCTGTGCAGCATCAAGCAAACTTCACAGAATTAAAGACCTTTTAGATCATCAAGTCCAGCCATCAGCCACTCTCTAAGATAATAAAAACCTGTGAATTATTCTTCATGTTTTATTTTTTTATTATTCTTGATCCTCTCCCTCAGATTTATGGCATTTGTTATGAAGTATCTACACATTAGGGGTGAAAAGGGAGGATTTATTCTGTGCTCACTGTTTGTATCACAGATTTAGGGATTCTGCCATGGGACATGGTCACACCTCTGCCCCACACTGGATGGTGACAAAATATCCTGAGCTGGAAGAGACCCCCAAGGATCAGCTCCTGGCCCTGCACAGACATCCCAACAATCCCACCCTCTCCCTGTCCCGTTGTCCAAACCCTCCTGGAGCTCTGGCAGCCTCGGGGCTGTGCCCACTGCCCTGGGGAGCCTGGTCAGTGCCCACCACCCTCTGGGGGAGAACCTTCTCCTGAGATCCAACCCAACCCTCCCTGGCACAGCTCCAGCTGTTCCCTGGGTCCTGTCCCTGGTCACAGAGAGATCAGATCTGTGCACCTTTCATTTTTCCATGGCAAGGAACATTCCCGAAGGGAAGGGGCAGCAGGGGGTGAGGCAGAAACCTCCTTGTGAAGAACTCAGGTGAAAAACCCAAACCAAACCACCAGCACAGTGCTGAGCTCTTTGGCCACAGCTCTGCCCACGGGGGCTAAAACAGCCTCCCCAAAGCCCCCCAATAAAAGGCAGGGCTGTCTGAAGTGCCTGTTTGACACGTTGTTGGGCTGCACTCTCTGCTGGGTGACCCCTTTCCACGGGGCCATTGCTGTGGGAAGGGCAGTTGGGCAGGGCTGGGGGGCATCCAGCTGCAAACAGCTGTGGGGCTGGGGCTGCAGCTGGAGCAGCTGAGGAGGGACCTCTGGCATGTGCACAGGAGGCCCTGGAGGGGGAACACAGAGGGAAAGCACAGTTTGCTTCTGTGTGAGCTGGGCCACATCCACCTTCCTGCCCAGCTCCACTTGCACAGGGAGCTGCTCACAAATACATTCAGGCTTCCCCCTCCCCTTTCTTTTTTCTTCATTTTGTTCTTTTATTTTTAAGAAATTCAGTTTAAAAACTTCTCCCTTTTGACTTCAGCCCCCTGGCCACTCTCCCAACACACTGATCCTCTCCCTGCAGGGTCCCCCCAGGCCAATCCTGCAGCTCTCCAGGGCAGCCAAAGGTTCCCATGCTCCCAAACCAGCTCCAGAAGGTGCATCTGTTCTGTCCTCCTGATCTTCATGGCACTCCACAGTGTACATGGACACAGATATTTGCAATTAATAACTGCTGGGGGGGGGTTGTATTTCTACATGAAACTGGGTCCCAGCAGGGTAAAGTCAGACTAAGACCTGGCCCAGCACAGGAAACAGGCAAATTTGTACAAAATACTAGATTATTGTCCCTGAAAAAGCAGGAAATCCTCAGGAAGTGGCATCTCATGTGCATTTACTTCCTCAGGAGGGCTGTGAGTTGCCCAGTGCTTGTTGGAACAGGTGAAAAACATCAACACAAATCAACTTTCCTTCATTATGAGCAACCAAACATCCACCACTTTGAAGCACCAATACCCCTGATGGCCAGGAGGAGATTATTAATGAAGAGGGGCCCAATCAAGACCCAAATTTGCCCTAAAAATGGCTCTGCTTGCCCACAAAGGGAGCCTCATTCAGCCACTTGCCAGTGGGGAGATGCAGCAGCACAGAAAATACTAAAATAAATAACTAACTGTATTTTAGTTCTGGCTTCTCTCCAGATCTCCAAGTCAGTAAAATGGGAAGGCACCGTGGGCTGGCAAAGCCTCTGTGGGAACTGTGCCCACCTCCCAGGCAGTGCCCCCGTGGGGATGGCACTGGGGGGACCAACTGGGGGGCACCAGGGAAGCTGTGACTGCTCTGGAGGAGATGGAACAGCACCAGGTACAGGCAGAGACCTGGATTTGTGTTCTCAGGAGCTCAGAGGCAAAGGAATGGTATTCACTGGGCTGACATTTCAAGGGTTAATGGGATTTAAGCTTTGATCTCCCAAGAAAACATGCTGAAAACGTAGCCCAAGGCATGTTCACCATTTTGTTTGCCAGTAAAACAATGCAATTTGATTTTTGTTGCCTTGTTGTTTTTAAGTGGAACCTCATGGGTGTTCTGTTAAACTCAGCCCACAAAAGCAATTTGTGTCATTTTAATGCAGCTCCTGTGTTAGGAATGTTTGTTTTTAAATGCAAGTTTTATTGTTTTCATTGTTTGCACATTAAAAGCTCAATCCATAAGAAAAGCAATTCATGATGTCGCTTTTCAAAATTCCAGACTTATCTACCCATAAATTGGGACAAATATGAAAATGGGAGAAATAACACAAGTTCATTGTTTTAAAATAGGAGAAGAATAATTCCAGCTCTTCCCTGCTTTGACCTATCACTGTCCATCATGTGGCTTAATATTTGCAGGGTAAGTTGAGCTACAGCCCTGGAGCAGAGGCTGGAGGGGGCACTCTGAGCTGTGGCAGTGGTGGGTGTATTTTAGTGCAGGCATCACTGCAGCTACTCTGCAGGGGAAGCAAACCCCTCTTCTGCAAGAGACAAATATTTACCAGATAGTAATGGTTTGTGCATGGATTAAAAAATTATCCCAAAAGAGAAGACAAGATGGGGACAACAGAAAGGGTCAGACCCAGCCCTTGCTCTCAGGTCAATCTCCTGTTCTCTACTGGCTTTACTTTTAGCCTTCTGTAATTCTTTCTACCTCTCAGGGCTTCCCTTTCCCACCTATCCACCCATGGGCCAGCACTATCATGGGTTTCTTGGGTGAAGGTGGTAGAAAGAAATCATTATTGTTATATTTTTATAGCCCCTTTCTCCCTGCAGGGTCCTGAAAGTCTCCACAGTGTTGGGCAAGAAGGAACAAAGAACAATAAATGTAACTGTGCAGAGCAAGAGCAGAAGTCACTGCATAAGGATCTGGATCTGGATGATCCTTGTGGGTCCCTTCCAGCTCAGGATATTCTGATTTTATGGCTGATTATTGGATGTGGAGCTGCACAACTGGCAGTCCCTTCATCATCCATCAGCTCCACCTTCCCTCAAACATCCCCTTCTCATTCCAGTGCCTTTTGCCCTCCGAGGTTGGTGTTACAGGCAGGAACAGGGACAGTGTCAGGCATGGCTCTGCATGACTTCACACCTCGTGAAATCCCATCCACAATGGGAAAATTAATGAGCAAAATTGCCCACTGCAGCAATATCTGAAATAGCTGTAAAGGTTTTATTGCTCAAGCATCTGCAACAGCAGCTTTAGCAAACACACCCCATCAAGTGTGGCAGAGAAGGGACAGCACAGGATTTTTTGGAACAGCAACCAGCCCTGGCTAGAATGTATTTCTAAATAAATTGTCACTGGTCAGCTGATGGCCACACAACATCCTGGAGCAAACCAAACCACACTCAGTGAAGCCATCCCTGCCCAGGGCTGGAGTGCTGCATCTCCCCAGGTTTCCTGGGAACACCAACCTACTGCCCAGGAAGCAAAAAGGTGCTTGGCAAAACCATAAACAAGTGACAAGATGCCACAGGGGCTGCTTAATGTTCCAAAGATGTGGCTAAATTAGGCTTGGGTTGGTACCTCAATGGGTACAATAAAGTCTACAGTGAAATGAGCACTTGCTTGGAGTTCCCACCACCACCTCACATGGTGGAGTTGCTAAACTTGGGACAACAGTGTCTCTGCTTGAAAACTGAGGGAGAAATGACTGTGGTGGGTGGTTGTGCCCACAGGAGATGCTCCAGCCCAGCATGGGATGTCTGCAGGGGCATTTTCCCAGGCTGTGTCCCTGGGGCCCCTCCTGGGCAGAGAACAGCAGCAGTTCAGGCAGTGCTCACGTTCTGAAGGTCACTGCTGGTGGCCAGCATGGCTTGTCCCAGGGAGCCACAGGGGACCTGCCCTGCAGAGCCACAGCAGGACCTGCTGCAGGTCAGATAAGGGCCCAGGGACCAGCCTGGGAACCTCATTTCTCTGGCTGGCCCCTCCTGCCCATCAGCTCCCACGTGCCCACGAGGACAGAGTGCCAGGGTGACTCTCTTTGCCCGAGCCCTCGTGGCAGGAACATTCATGGGGAGGATTCTGAAGGGCCTCGAGAGTCACTCAGGGAGGGAGCAGAAAGGAAAGCACAGGATTTAAGTGGCCACTCCACACCCTGCAAATAAGATTTGAACTGGAGAGGGGCAGAGCACCAGGAACTCCCCATGTACTCAGGCCACAGCCCAAAGGGTGCCCAAAGCTTTTGGCACCTCCCAGCAGCAACATTTCCTCAAGACTATCAAGGAGCTGGTGAAAACTAATCCATATGCAGGAAGTTGCTCTCAGAAGACACTTGCTAAATAATTTAGGAACAAATCCCAGCAATGATAATAAAAATAAGCAGAGAAGTTTCCTCCCAGATGATTTGCAAATACAAAGCAGCTCTAAGTCTATCAAATAAACTCACCTAGTGCTACTCTCATATTCCCTACCATCCCTCCCATTCTGATCCTCTTCTGATTCAGCAGCTTTGCTCCTCTGGGCATTTCTGGCTGCCAGGGCTGGATGTACTTGGTTAGAATTCAATACCACGATGGGGTTTAGTAACTGAAAGCTGCTTTTTTCATGTGAGTTTTTTCCCCCCTCCTTTCTTCAGTAGCTCCCAGGAGGTAAAGAAAAGTTTACAAGGGTGCCCTGCATGGTTGAGGTTTAAACTGCTCCAGTCCTCCTCAGGATCACCAGTAACAGTCACAAGGTCCCATTACATTCTTCAATTCAATTAAAAAAGGAAAAATGAAACTGCTGTTTGAAATCTCTGGATGGACTGGAAAATCTGATAGCAAAGCACTTCCCAGGGTGCCCTGACAATTCAGTAGGAGTTTGTCTCAGCTGACCACGCTGGGGCTCAGGGCTGTGCATTGTACATTGTCCAAGACAAGCCTGGATTGTCTTTAATCAGCTTTAAAGGAAGCAATGCAAGGAAGAAGAGAAGGAGCACCAGGAGAACTGCCCTGCATGAGGCTTTCCCCCAGGAGCACTGAGGGCTGGCCCTCACTTGCTGGCCCTTTTCCAAGCAGAGACTCCGTTGTGTGTGTTACTTTTGAGATCAAAGTCATCCACTGGACTCCAAGGAACCATCTGCTCTCTACTTGTGATGGACAGCCCTGACCATGGCTTAGGTCCCTTCTGAAGCCATCCCTCAACAACAGCAGCAACATTCTGAACTACAACACCAGCCTTAAATGTAATTTCCAAAACCTCTGCAAAAAGTGGAGAGAAATATTAACAGAGAAGAGACAGATTGTGCCATATTAAAATCTTCTATTCTTCCTTTTTGCCACTGCTTTACTTGTCAGGACAGCTCCCCCAAAAGCATGTGGTGTTTGCACTCCACATGTTAGTTCCCTGCCTGCTGGAGGATCCAAGAAAGAGCTGAAAAACTCTTAGAGCTGCTGGCACTAATCTGATGACCTGAGGAAGCTCAAACCAAGAACCAGTTACTGGGACATAAAGACAAACCATGGCTGCCATCCAAAAGAACTCATAAATCTAAACATCTCCTGCTTGCTCTCTTGTAACAGCTCTAGTATTTCTTTTACTTCTACATTGTGAAGATTGTTCATTATTCCTTTCACCCCTTCGCCTCTCTCAGGGTATCAGCTCCATCTGCCACAACATCCCTGGAGTGAATCTCAGCTCAGGTGCCCATTCCACCCTCCTCCTGAGTTCTTATACTTGACATAAGGCTCCAGATTACATATAACATTTTTTCAATCAGCATGCCACAGCCTCCTCACCTCTTGACTTGTTTTTATTGTGCCTCTCAAATCCCACTCACTCTCTTCTCGTCCTTCTTTTCATTCTTACCTTGGAATTACTGAGAGCGACACAGATGATGATACATCATTTTGCTTAGTAATGGTTTTGCTGAACATCTCAGCTGCCACTTCAGCTTGCACATCAGCAACCAGAGAATCAACTCTAATTGTTTTGACACTCTACTGTTTGCCAACCCTTAACACAGGTAGGACTGAAGGTTTCAGCATCCAGCTCTGCTTCCAGGAGCAAAGAATTGCAGCGTTTATTGGCTCGTACTTGGTTTCTCCTGTAAAAATGTTTTCTGAACTCGTTCCATCTGTACCTCGCTGCTGCTCAGCACTTTCCATCCCCTGTTATTCAGCAGCCTTTATATTCACACACAGCCCAATTTGCTGCCAGGACCATCCTTTCATTTCTCTGACTGGATTCCATGTTGCTCCCACCTGGCTCCGAGTCACTGCTCGCTCTGTGGCAGATAAAGCCATCACACCTCACCCCCGGCTGGTTTTACCCCATGAGGTGTGTCCAAACAGTAACTCTGGGGCATAAAACTCATCAGGGCACACCAGAACTGGGGGAGCTGGCACAGGGGGCAGCCCCTGGGCAGGCAGAGCTGGAACGGGGTGGGGCTGGCACGGGGTGGTGGGGGGGCTCCTGGGCAGGCAGAGCTGGAACGGGGGGGGGCTGGCACGGGGTGGGGGGGGGCTCCTGGGCAGGCAGAGCTGGAACGGGGTGGAGGGAGCCCTGGTCAGGGGGAGCTGGCACGGGGGGGGCTCCTGGGCAGGGAGAGCTGGCACAGGGGGGGGGCTCCTGGGCAGGGAGAGCTGGCACAGGGGGGGGCTCCTGGGCAGGGAGAGCTGGCACAGGGGGGGGCTCCTGGGCAGGGAGAGCTGGCACAGGGGGGGGCTCCTGGGCAGGGAGAGCTGGCACAGGGGGGGGCTCCTGGGCAGGGAGAGCTGGCACAGGGGGGGGCTCCTGGGCAGGGAGAGCTGGCACAGGGGGGGGGCTCCTGGGCAGGGAGAGCTGGCACAGGGGGGGGGGCTCCTGGGCAGGGAGAGCTGGCACAGGGGGGGGGCTCCTGGGCAGGGAGAGCTGGCACAAGGGGGGGCTCCTGGGCAGGGAGAGCTGGCACAAGGGGGGGGCTCCTGGTCAGCTGCTGCTCCAGCAAAGCTCTTTCCAAGAACAGACACGTCACGTGCAGGAGGATCCTGACACGTGGGACGAATAACCTGTCAGTAGGTGAGGTTTCTCTTTTGTCAGATTAATTAGTAGTCACCTCCTTCCTCCAAACATAATCCTTCCACCAGTGCCAGCTTTATTCCTTTCTTTTCCTGCTCTAATTGGGCACTCTGTCCATCCTCGGGGCTGGCGTCAGTAGATGGCACTGTGACATTCACTCTCCCAGGCTGGGTTTGTTCAGCCTGCAAGCAAAGGTTTAGTTTTTACTACATTTTGGTGTGTGTTTTAATTAGTTTTGTTTATGCCAGGTTCTGTGGTCCTCCGGGAGCAAGCTGTGGGAGCAGGAGATGATTTGCTTTGTGCCTGTGCCCTGCTCTCTGACTGGGGCCAGTCCTTGAGCCAGAGTCGCTCTCTGGGCAGTGCCCACTGAGGGCATGGGCAGATTCCTACAAGGAGGGATTATCCTGCACATTATTCGGCTGTTCTTGCTCCAAGACTGGCACAGCAGAGTAAAGAGGGCAATTAAACAGGGAGTGCAGGAGCACTGCCCTCCAGCAGAGCAGCAGTTTGCCATGCCCAGCTCTCCCTGTGCCAACAGAGCTGGGCTGTATTGAGAAAAGACTGTTCTCCAAAGAATGGCACATGCAAATGGACATCCTTTTTTTTTTTGAGTCCTTTGATTCCTGAAGTTCAATGCCCAATTCTGGGAACCCAAACTACAAATTCAGGACTAGTGTACAAGTACTATAATTAGCAATCAATTTAAAATCTGATTATTTGCAGAGAGGTGGGTCCAAGACACCAAAAACCTGTGGAATGCCAAGACAGAAAAAGAAACACCAACAAAAATAAAAATCACTGCCAAAATATGAAATTAAATGCTTTCACATTGGCTTAAGGATCAACATTATTAGTGTCAGATGCCTTGACTTATTTGCCTTCTTTGTTTGAGGGAGAAAATAAGGAACAGTCCATGCTGAAGTCAGGGAGCTTGACCTAATGATACCTGGCAATCTGAGTGAAGGTGCAGAGCCCTGCTGAGCTCAGTGCTGTTCAAATAGGAGACAATAAATGGATTTAGAGAAAAGATGTTATCAGCTGATTTCAAAAACCCTTCTCTCTTTTCAAGAAAGACTGAGCTGAATGTTTATCTGTTTTTACAAAACACCCTTAAATTTGTCTTGCATTTCTCCCTCAGGTTTAAGCAGCAAGTTCAGCTCTCCCTTGAATATTTTGTTCCTGGTTTAGCAATGAGCAGCATTTCATAGATGCAAAGACACAGCAACAAATGAGGAGAAAGAAAATTACCAAAAGTTTACCAAAAAAAAGAGGAGTAACACAAACATCTATTGTAAATATAAACTTGTGCCTATAGATTGATACACGCAGAAAGCATTTCAGTGCTTGGGACGTCTTTGAGAATTCACAGGATGAAGTGTCCTCAGCAAGAATGACAATTATCATCAATGGCTGATTAGCAAGTGTCAGGTTGACAAGGAGTCATCAGCAAATATAAATACAGGTCGTATAAAGAACAGAAAAACCTTTGTGGAAGTCGAGAGCTCCTTCCAACATCGAACCTTCAAGCTCTACTTCTACATCACTTCTTTAAGCAAAGGAAGTCAGACAAGAGTTCAATAAACTTCCCTATCTGACCACAAAACATTCTCTTCAGGCTGGCACTGACCAGGCCTAAGGCCACAGGACAAGGACAACTTGGCAAAGTTATGAGTTATTTCAGGGGGGATTTTTGCCATCAGAGAACCGAGAACGTAGCAGGGAATTATTTTCCTTGACCATGCTTCCAGCTAAAGGGTTGGCTTCCACTCAGCCAACAGCAGCATCAGTGCTGAGAGCCTGCATGCCTTGCATTCTTGCAGAAATACAATTCTGTGTTAAAACCTATTCCAGTTGTTTGGTTTGTGAAAATGGTTAAAATGTGCTGCATTTGTACCAAGCTTATTGGATCAAAATTAAAAAAAAGGAGAGAAGGAATTTTTAAACAGAAAGAAAAAGAAAGTGAGAGAGATCCTGCTGTTGTCCCCATCTAATATGTGAAGTCCTTATAAAAGTTGCTGCATCCAAAATGGGACAGTTTTATTTCAGAAGGTGACGACGTTTTAAGAATTTGTTGCAACTTGTGGACAAAGTCGTGGTGGATTCGCTTTCCAGCATTGCCTGGATTTTGTAATGTGTCAATACATCATGTTAATGCAAGTTTTTAAAGAAGGAGAAGAGAAAGCAAAAGCTCCCTTCCTTTTTAAGTATGAGTAATCTGTCCAAATCCTACTGAGCCACACAAAGGGACGGCGGCAATTTTCCCTTTCATGAAATGCGGACTTGCTTTAAATACTTCCTCCCTACATTTTCAAAGCAGGGCTGTATGAAATGAAGGGGAAATGACACCCTTCCCCATTGAAAAGGAGATTATGTAAAACTGGCTGCAGAAGGCAGCCGTGCTAATGCAAATACAAGTATGAGCTTATTCATAAGTTGCCTTTGTGCTGCCAGAACTGCCTTTCCTCGACATCCCCCAAAACTGCACAGCACAAAAATGGTTATTTCGGGTGACACTGCCCCGGTTTGCAAATAAATATGAAACCCAAAGATCACTTTAAAGAAGTGAAGGGCTTGGGTTTCCATTGTGCTGAGCACTCCATCCCACTCGAAGTTAATGAGCAGTCAGCAGCCCTGACAATGAGACACTCCAAGGACTTGGCGTGTCCAGAGGTGCCGGAGACACTCCCTGAGGAGCCAGAGCTCAGCTCCTGCTCCTCTCACGTGCTGATGGAAACTCTCTGCTCTTTCTAAAGGAGAAAGTGGGGACAGCCTGTCCCTAGAAAGCATTTTATAAAGGCAGAGCCCTCCTCAGCCTGTGCTCCTGATTGCTCTGGACATAACCCCTCGTTCTGCCAAGTGCTCAAACACCTCCTGCAGCTGGAGAAGCACAAACCATTCCCATCCTCCTCCAACATCCCCAGTTTGAGGATCTGCTGCCCTGGGGTCCTGCTCCCTGTTGGTGCCATTTGAAAGGAGATTACACTCACAGAATCAAGTTTGGATCATCTTTACTTTAGATCCTGGGCCTCAAACTGAAGGATCAAAGCACAGGATCCCTCCAGAGCTTATTGGAGTTGGAGACCAGGAGAGGTCAGAGGGAAAAGCTACTGTGGAAAAAAAAAACCCTCTGAAATTCAGTGGAAACCCAGCTCACAGTATGGGCTCAATTCAAACCAGTTCAGAGGTGGGTATGTGAATTTGTGGGTTTGCTAAGAAAAGAAGAATATTGCTGGGCACGAAATAAAGGAGATTTGATGGTCTTGGCCACCACAAAAACAGTCCCATACAATGTGGTTGGAGAAGCTGCTGCACAGACCCAGAATCTCATTCCTCCATTGCTCTCTGCTGAACTTCCATGTCAGGGCATTTTGTATTTGTGTGTGAATAAGCAACGTCAAATCTTGATACAATTTTTAAGTAATTTTACAGGAGACTTCATCATTTTTCTCTGTCAAGCACTTTTCAAGCTTCTCAGCTTTCCATGGAAACTCCTGGGCAGTGTGAGGAAGCCCAAGGCCTTGGCTATGTGTATTTAACTCTTGGTTGGTAAAGAAGGTCCAATTAATCTTCATTACATGGAGCTTTGGAAATAAATGCCTGTGCTGAGGGCCCTTCCTGGCTCAGAGGAGGTTCTGGCTCAGCCTCGGGGTCCTCCATAGCAAAGGCTGCTCAGCCCTCGATGGAGAAACGATTCCACAACTCTTCCTACCCCTTTCCACTCCCACATGTGACAGCTGTTACCAGTCAAAACTGTGTTTTGTTTGTTTGAACTGTGCTTTGTTTGTTTGATAGCTAAAGGCAGCCCAATGGCCACCCTAACCCAAAACTCCTCAGTTTCTTTTCAGGAATCTTTACCTCTCCAAAGCTGAAAGGTTTGATTCCTTCAAAAATGCAACAATCTCCTTATTTTAAAATAAAAGCAATACCAGGTCCTTTAATAGAAAAACCTACACATTTTCATTTCCTGGGGGTTTTTGTTGTTTTTTTGGGGTTGGGCTTTTTTTAAAGCAATGCCTGAAAAAAAAAAGAATTTAGCAGGAATTTAGTTTTGCATCCCAGCACCTGGAATCTGAGCCAGCTTTCAAATTAAGATCTGAGATGTCAAGTTTTTCAAGGTAAAACAGTTCCTGGTTTCTTTTAAAACCTATTTTAGCAATGTCACCTCAAAGACCTTCAGAGGTTCCCCAGGTGGGGCCAAAGCAAACCCCACTGGGACTGCAGGGGTGGCTCCTTGGAAATGTGCACAACTCCATAAATCCCTGCGTGGAGGAAATTCGGAATTCCCAGCACTCTTAGATCACTTTCCATTGGGTTTGAGCACATTAGATCATTGTCCAGAATCTTTACCTAAAGGGTCATATTTCCAAGAGTTTCTGTAATTCACAGACTATGAACATGACATGAATCAACACCCCAAAAAAGGAGGTGTGGGGAGAAGATAAATTTAGAAATTTGCTCTTTTTATTTACTATTTTGACAGAATTGGGCAAAGAAAGTTAATGTCCTCTCCTCCCCCCCAGTTTATTCTTTAATCTATCAAAAGAATTATTAAATCTGTTACAAGATCAAACACTCAGGTTCCTCACAAAGGTTGTCACAATGAATTCATTTGCAGAGCTTTCATCCCTCCTTCCCCACTGGGCCCAGAGAACGTTGCCTGGTTGTCTCTCTCTCCATCCCCATCCAGAGGCTGTTGCAAGGACTCCTCTCCCTCTGTCCCCACCTGGCACCAGGGTGGCCACAAGCCCAAAATGCAGGTGGCATTTCTGCTCTGTGGGCCAAGACTGAGCTCACAAAAGAACCTTTCCAAAGGAGGTTCGTGTCTCTGCAGAGGAAAAGGAATAACAGGAAGGCTGATCCCTAAAAATTCCATTCTCAAGGACTGGGACTCCTGGTTTAAGAGAACAGACCTTATTTTATTGCTTAGTAGTCCAACAAGTACCAATCAATGCTACACAGAACATCAAACTCTCTGGTTTAATTAGAGAGATCTCAAAATTAATAAACATACATCCCATGAAAGCAACACATCCAGAGACACGAGTGACAAAATACATCATTCCATTCTTATAGAACCAGAGTCTTTCCCCAAAAAAATCTCTAAAGCAAAGACATAAATATTTTAGATACAAAATTTTCATTATCTTACTGACTGGTCTTCTTCAAACAAGAAGGATTTTAAAATAAACTACTTTGTACTAAAAATAAAAAAAATTAATAACATCTAAAATCTCAGTTTTGAAAATTCTTCCTGGGTTTTGGCACGTGCCAATGAACCCTGTCAGAGCAGCATGTTATTTTTAATTAATATTGTTGCCTTTCAGGGGGGCTGCAGGGGGAGCAGAGCCAGAGCAGTTATTCAGATCTAATCCCTAAGAGGTCAGGTTGCCCCCAGGATATTCCATGGACCCCAGGAGCAGGATGGTCCCAGTGAGAGGAGCAGGAGGAATGCAGGAGGGGGTGATGCCACTGATAAAGGAGAGGCACAGACTGTTTAGTCTCTCACATCATAAATCCACCTCTTACTGATTAAACCCCACAATTTTTAAAGGACTCAAAGAAGGGGTAACTCTGTTTTGAAAACCCTGCTCTTTGATCTGAGGGCATCAAATCTCTCCTCAAGCTGAGTCCTGAACTTGTATGACACAGGGAACTGCCTTGAGCCCATGCCTGGACCACAGCCTTGTCTGGAATAACTGAAAGTGCAGAGAAAGCCACAGGATGCAGTGGAGAATGCAGAGAGTGATGCCCTTACAAAGGGGGGTTGGAAGGTTCAGGCACCTCCCTCTCCTCTATCACTGCACACCTTTCTAAAGCAATCAGTGAATAATCTCCATTCTCAGGTTTTCCCAGACCATCCACATCCTGGTTCCCCCGAGCTGAGACATTTTCACAGCCCCACACAGAGGATGCTCCAGACTCCCAAAAAAAAGGAACACACCAAAATAAGAAGTCAACAAATGCACACCTTCAAAACCTAATTAAGACTAATAAGATCCCCCCCAGGCTAAATGAGAGAACAGGAACCTGATGAAGGTGGAAGGAGCCATTCCATGAGTTATGGACCTGCAGTGCTTAAGGCCAATGCTTTCCCCAAACCACTCAGAGCTTTGAGGAGGAAACAGTGACTTCTTTTCCAGCTCAAGTGCACAGCAAGACAGGGAGATTCAAACACCCACCCCCCTTTCTGAAGGCACCAAGAAGGGGATCCAGTTCCCAGAAGGAGCCTTGAAGATTTCCCAAGGCTGTGGCTCATCCTTGCAGCTCATTGCACAACCTCCCTCTCAAACCAACCCAAACATCCTTTGTTTCAGAAGGCAAAATAGACTTTGCTTTCCTTAGAAAGACATCATATGAGGGGCTTTATTACCAATGAGTAAATTTAAATATGCCTGCTCAGTAGACCAAAGAATTATGAATTCTAAATTACCACCAAGTCAGGGTTCAGTGCAGGCCTGTAATGAAAAATTCCTTGTATCTGACCTGTGCCTTAAGTGAGGGAGTTTTCCTACATGGTGAGCTTTTCATCTGTATAAACACCAATGAGAAACCTTTTGAACAACTTCTTTGATGTAAAAGAATTACTATAGATCTTCCCATTCCCCCCAGATTATAGAGAAGTTCCATCTTTGGGAATGATCAGGTGTCATTAATGGGTATCAAACCCATTTTATGTAGTTTAATGCAATCAAATTCCATAAATTTTTGAAAGACAGCTGGAAAAAATCTAGAAAAGAAATAACCTTATTGTATAGTAAAAACTCCAGTTTCACCAACCAACTCTTCCATTACTGGCTCCATTGCTGTTAGTCATGGAACCATTGCAGAGGGGGCTCTGTGTCCCTGCCCCAGCAAACATTGATTACATCATGACCACAGGCTTGGCTCTCTGAAAGGGTCATTTCCTCAAGGACTGCACAATAGGTGGGCACTGGAGAAGGGTGAGCAGATATGCCTTGCACTGCACCTCTGTGGAGAAATTCAGCTTCAAGCTCATTTGCTCCTGAATCTTTCCTGACAACAGCTCTGTGGGTAGTGAAGAACAGAATTGCTCTGCTCTGCTCTGGAGGAGAGTCAGCAGCTCATCCCAAATCCTGGAGTCACAGAAACACTTCTCAGGAATCAATCTTGTTCAGCTGCTTAGAGACACAGCAAAGTCAACTTGCTCTGTCAACATTCACAGCACAACAGCTCACAGTTGGTGGCTGTTCACTGATTTTCTGTGGGACACAGTGCAGAGGGATCAGAAGAACCACCAAGGTGATATTTCAGCTCATGGACCCGTCATTGGCCAAAGGTTGAACATGGAACTTGTTCCCTCCTGTCTCTCCTGCCCAGACTGCAGGTCTGTGCTTTCCCTGCCCCAGAGCTGGATGTGCCTGGTTTGGCTGCTCTTGCCTGGATTTTGCTGCTCCAGCAGCTGGAGGCAACTCCTTCCTCCAAACCATCTGCCCAGCCTGGATCACTTCACTCCCTCGTGCTGTGCCTTAGCAATGCCCTCTCTCAAAGTCAGGGGAGATGAGCAGGGGCAGAGCAGGTGCCTTGGGAGGGCAGAGCAGGTGCCTTGGGAGGGCAGAGCAGGTCCTGCCTCTGTCCATGCAGGTCACATCTCTCTGCCAACATCCAAACCCACCCTGCTTTCCACAGCCCTCCCTCTCCTGGCCATAAATAATGTGCTCTCTTGTACTCAGGCTCAGCCCTGCTTTGGCAGCCACAGCTCCCTAATTCCAATTTCCACTCATCTTCCATACCCCAAATGACCTTTTACTGTGTTTTCACTTAAAAAATAAAACCAAAAAACACCAAGGAAAATAACTGAATTATGACACCGTGAGGTTATAATTTGTTATAAGAATTCATCATTATAAGATGTTGCACTTCTTTATCAGTATTGAATATTGAAGGAGAGACGTGACCTAAAGCATGAAGAAAATGAGAAAGGAAGAAAAGGGTAATGTCAGTGTTTGGAAGAAAAAGAAAACAACTAAATACCCTGTTTCCTTTAGACAAAGGACCAACAACCTGGTTAAATCCAGAAAACTGCACTAGCTACCAAAATCCTTTTCAATAGAACTGCTCAAATGTTAAGCATCAGGTCCAATCCCTACCTGGCTTAAGTTCCCATAATGCCTTTGGAAGTCTATTTGACTTATGCATTTATAGAAAGTTTTCCAACACTGTGGCTACCAAAGGGCTGAGATCTGATTCTGAACCTTATCCAGGGAATAATTCACCCTTTTAAAGGACAAGGAGAAGTTTTTCCATCCTCTGAAGCTGAGGAGCTCTCTCCCCACAGCAACATTATTCTCCCCATAGTATCTTTGTGCACCTCCTACTAATTTGGGGAGCTGGAAGTGCCTTGCAAAGCAGAAGCCCAAGGAACTCTGAGTTCAGCTACAAACTCATCCTAACAGAGCCACAAGCCAGGAAGAGCAGACATGGGAATGCTTTCCCTCCAAGGAAAGGCCATGCTAAAACATTTCCTGATTTGGGACCCTCATATAAAGGAACTGGAGGCAACCAGCAAACTGGTAGTGATGCTGTAGAGCTGGAACATCAGGTTACAATTCCTGTCCATTTAAGGCTTGCTCCCAATTCTGGGAAATTAATTTTACCTTTTTCCCCACCCTTTCCCCCAGTGCTGGTGCTGTAATGAGGCTGGAATAGCATGTTCATGTATTACAGAATGAATGCTGATCTCTGAGGTCCCCAGATATCACCTAGACAGGATTAGCCTTAATAAAGTGACTGCAAAAGAGGAAAGAAAGCAAAATGAAGAGCCTTCAAAATAAACTCAGATGACATTGCCATTGCTACAGCCCATCCCCAGTTCCCTTAAAACAGTGACTTTACTCCTGACTGGTGGTGGAGTGAAGGCCCAGAGCTTGCTCTGTCCTTGCCAGCACAGCAGGTTGTTTGCTCTGTGTCCTGTTGTCCTTCCAACGTCAGGGAGCAGCTGCAAACCTGATCCATGGAATCCAGGCCAGGGGCTCCTCCTCCCCCACAACTCCACTCACTGGAGCCAAGATTGCACTCAACATATGGTCTAGAATTCACTCCCATAAATCATTCTGACTGTCAGCTCCCTCAGCAGGCTGGGGCAGATCCAGAAAAGACTCAGGGGGTCTGCAGGTACCACAGTCTCTAATGGGGATCCCAAATGCCTTGATTTGTAGCCAACTGTTCCAGAGGAGGAGCCTCCACCCCCTCCTGGTTCCAAGTTATCACAGAATATTCTGAGCTGGAAGGGACCACGACGGTCCCAGAGGCAAAGTCTCTTTATTTCAGCTTCAGAAGGGACTCAAATGGGTCCAACAAGCTCAAGAATTGTTGTGGAATCCAGAAACTAAATGGACCAATCCTGATTCCCCTGGGTGTGCTCAGACTGTGCCAGCCCTACAGGAATTAGCAACAAGAAAGTTGTAGTTACTTTCTTTTGGGAAGAAAGAGCTGTCAGAGGAGGGCAGTGACACCACCATGTCACACAGAGACACCACGGGTAGAGCAGCCACACTGATGGTCATTTTGGTCCTTAAAAAGGGTTTAAATAACTCCAGAGAACTGGCCTAAAGTTGGAAAATTCCTTTGAAATCTTCAAGTCTAACCATCAACCAGCACCACCACCATGATCACCACTAAACCATGTCCTCAAGTGCTCCATCCACACGTTCCTTGAACCCTTCCAGGGATGGTGACTCCACCACTGCCCTGGGCAGTTCATTCCAATGCTTTACAGCCCTTGCCATAAAATAACATTCTCCAGAATTTCCATCTAAACCTCCTCTGGCACAACCTGAGAGCCTTCCAGGAAAGTCTGTCCATGCTGCAGGTACGGAGAAATTCAAGAGGGGAAGAAAAGGTGGTTGGTGAACACAAGAGGAAAGGAGCAGCAACCCTGGGCTCTGCTTTGTGGGTGTTTATTCAGAGGCTGCTTAATGGCAAATGCACAACTGCCCCAAATCCTGGCATTTATTGTTGATGGCACTTGAAGTCAAAGCCACAGTGATTCATTTACTGGGGAATAATCACTTGCTGTATTAGCCAATCTATTTATCAATATCGAGCCAACCACTGTGGAGCACAGAGAGGGGGCAGTAATTAGGCAAGGGAAACTTAAGGGATGGAATCAGTAATTATATTTACTCATCATTTGAAATATTGAAAAACATTTGTAATTGCTGCATAACACCAAGCCCACCTTACAGAAACAGGAACAAATTGTTCTCCAGGTGAGGGGTTTGTGATACAGAGACATTTCCCTTGCTCAATATTTTTAACCATTACATTATTAAGGGTTGTGACAAATGCCCTGAATGTTACTGCCTGTCTGAGCCATCTAAACATAAGAAGTATTTATACATATCAAATGGGATTCTGAGCATCCCACAGCCCATGGTTTAGATCCTTCTGATACATCCTGCAGTGGGCCCACTGAATTCAAAATTTAACCACATTTCTCTGTGCATATTTACAAGGATGACCAAGCAAAAAATATCTTTCTAAAGAGAAAGAAATTAAACCCCCAAATTAAAGCCCCCTCAGCAGGCTAAGAATTCACAAGAACATAAATTATTCCTGCCATCAGCCAAGTAAGCAAGTAGAATGAATCTAACCTGTTTTAGTGATTTTAGATTTAATAATTTTATATATTAGGAACCTGGGAAAGGAAATTGGGTGGTGAAAATATTTGTGTCTGTGTTGCAAAACTTGTAGCCCAAATAATTGCTACAATCTCTCAGAGGACCCTGTCACTGATCTCTGCCTAACACAGTACAGAACCCAAAACCCTTAAATACTTATGCCAACATTATCTCCCACTTCCACATTTATTTTAAAAAAAAGCCCCCAATCAACCACAGTGAGCAGTTTTTCCAGGTGTTTTAAATATCTGAATCTGATCAGTTCACTTATTAATTTAGGTCAGTGTACACCTTTCCAATTAGGCTGCCACTTAACAGACAATTTGCTTAAGCAATCAATATTAAAGGTTCCAAGAATTGCAATTGTCTTATTCCCAATAATTTGCAGCCTCCTATTGAGGTCTCCTCCTCCCTTCCACACCAAATGCAGCTCCAACCCCACTCCCATTCCACGCTGCCTCTGCAGCAGCAGGAGAGTTTATTGGCCTTAACCTTTTAAAAAGTTCTCTGTACCAAGAATAGCAGAGCAATTCTGAGCACTCAGTTTTTAATGGAGTTCTAAGAGAGGAACCTCATCTATTCAGAGTCTCCTTTGCTCAGCACTCACCCCCCTCCTTCCTCATGGGCCATACATAATATATAATTATGGGATATTCTGCATCTGTGGTATGTAAGGAAATATTGGCACATCCAGGCCTGGTTTAGGGACTCAGGCTGGAAGGGTTATGTGAGCTCCTTCCCCAGTAATCAATTCCAGCCCCCAGAACAGCAGCACCTCTTTACTGGCTCCTCTAGTAGATAAAAAAATAAATCTTTAGAGAAGCAGCAAAATCTGTTCTCTTTGTTCCAATCCTCCAACAGGTGTTACCTCAGGTACAGGGTGTGAACTGAGCACCTCCATCAGGGAAATATCTCCAAGAAAGAAGAATAAGGGGAGACCCTTTTATTTCACCAATCTCCATGTGCATAAACATTCACTGTTGCATCTCTGGATATTCCTCCAAATGCCACATTTTATCCTGCAAACATCTAAGCTCTTGGTTTGCTGAGGCCACAGGGCAATGGACTTGGCTTGGTGGGAATTCTATTTCTTTTATCCAGGTTATGATTTGTCTTAAAGTGAGGACCTGACACTGTTGCATTGTTACTGTTCTCCTCCCTTTCCCTCTTTTATTTGAGGTACCACTGAATTTGTACTGAATTTGTAGGTACCACTGCAAAGTTCTCCAGAGCATCATTTCACACACTGTGAAACCTGAGCAAGGGGAAGTTTGGGCATGTAGTTCTTCAATCCCCCCAGCCTTCTTTAAAAAATAAAATAAAAATTGCACTTGATTAGACTCCAAAACAAAACATTTTCTCTTTAGTTTTATCTTCACGTAGAATGTTGCCCTGACAATGGTGGCTCAGCATCATCCAGAGGCAGAAAGGGGCAAATTCCACAGGGACAGAGAAGCCACCTCAACACACCTTTCAAATTTTGTAGGAATTAATGAGCAGCTCCTGTTGCCCCTCAAACCCAAACATCACAATAAATTTGCAGCAGTATCAGAATGCCAAGGGATGAGACTTTGGCCTAAAAGCTTTAATTTCATTATTTTTAACTCTGTCCTAACCTATGGTCACAACACAGGAATCAAAAGCTGAGATGCTTTGCCAAAATTGTGGAATAAAAGAGTCTTTCTGTCCCACTTCTCCCTCAATCTCTGTCACCCTCCTGGCAGGGCTGATGTGAAATGGCACCCACGTGGTGGCCTCAGCAAAGCCAAAGAGTAGAAGATGCTGAAAGTCACCACTCACCCTCTCCCCACCCCCTGCACTCCCTGAATGGAGGGGAAATGGTGGGGTTAAGAAAATAAAGTTCTCTCCCAGTAAGGCTGCCACATAATGAATACAACATTATTATGCAGAAGCCTCTTGAGACATCGGCCTAAAAAATTCCACTGAAAAAGGAAACACCTGTTGGAATATTAACTAGGACAAAGTCAAGCAAGGAGAAAGAGGAGAGGTGGCCAAGAGGTTGGAAAATCTAAGGGGAAACATTGAAGGGATTTTCCTTTATTTTCTAAAAGTGTGATATTATTTCAGTTTCTAGTACAGCAAGCTGCATTTTCATCCTGCAGGGATGTAGAGGTAAAGGAACAGACAAAAGAAAGCCAATATTAAGCACATTATCTTGGTTTCTAAGAACAGAGACATCCTTCCACTGTACAGCCCAGTCAGGTACCCACAGGAGCTAATGGATTCCAGGTATTGCAAACCATTTATAGCTCCTGTTTCATAAAGAACATTAGTGAATAGTTTGAAGAAAAATCTCAAAATCATTTGTAAACCCATTTTGACCATGGGAAGTTTTCTAGTGAGCAGAACTCCCCACCATGTTCTCCAGGTTTCCAAACTCACTGCAACACTCAGTGCTGCTTTGGCTCTGAGCATCCCAGGCCCCTTGGAGATTCCAGCATTCCCTCCCCTCTGCTCGGGACAAGGCTCCCTGCAGGAACAGCCAGAGAGCTCTGCACCCCTCTGGGCAACTGAACTTCACTGGGAGGGGGAAATCCCATCACAGAAAGCAGAATTTAGGAGGACATCCAAGGGCCATTTGAGTTGTGATCCCAAGGCTGCCCCACCACATAAACCCCCCCCCGTGACCTCTGCTGTGCATCCCAGTGCCAGGGATTCCCCAGTAGGTGTTTTCTTCAGGAAGGAGCCCAAGCCTCCCCCATTTCACACTGGCAGAAGCATCCTCAGCCAGCCTGTCTTCAGCTGAATCCCCAGTCCAGAGGGATTTAACCCAGGTTTGAGAGCACCATAAAGAGCACAAGCACTCACACCACGCCAGGAACTGGGCTCCTGAGCTGCAGGGCACTTGGAAGCATTTCTTTCCTCCAACACTTTTATTTTTAGGGGAATTATGTTTCTTCCCCTGTAATACACTAGAGAAGTATCTCGATCCTCTTCTAAAAGTCCCTGCAGAGCATGGAAATAACACGTTGTAAAGGTTTAAACCTGACATGTTGAGGGGGAGCTGAGGAGCGCAGAGCTCAGGTCTGTAACCCTCCCACAGCCAGGGAGGGAACTCTGCGCTGCAGAGGCTGAGCAGCTGCTGCCTGGCCATGGAATCTCACCCTCTGGAACAGGCTGGCTGCAGAAAAGGAGAAAACCGAGATGCAAAGCACAAAGCGCCAGTGAGGCTCCTGCAGCAAGGCAGCCATTTCCCACTGCTGTCTCGAGGAGGAGGAGGAGAAGGAAGAGAAGGGGAGGGGGAAAAAAAATTTAAAAAAAGACCAACAAACCCCAGCACTTACAGGGACCTGCCTTGGCAGCTGAGCAAAAAACCGCGGCAGCCTCGGGGCGTTCAGCTCAGCCCCTGCGGCACCCGCGGGATGCGCGGGCGGCATCAGCAACTCGGGAGGGGACCGAGCCCGGCCCGGGGGAGAGAACCGAGAGAGCTCCGCTGCTGCCCTGCCCTCCTGCCCCCCTCCTGCCCTCCCCATTGCCCCCAGGACGGTCCCCCCGCTCCGACGGCTGGGGTTGTACACGCGGCTCAGGCTCAGCCCTGGGATAAAGAGCTTCGCTTTATCCCGATTACCTGGAAAGCGCATCGGGCTGTCACACCCAACCCCGTCATCCTTAACCCTTCCCACGCTGCCCCCGGCGCACAGCGCGGCACTGTATGTTTTATATCTAGATATATAAAATTGTTTGGATGGAAAATACCAGTGGCTACCCCCAGCTGAAGCCCGAGCCGGTGGGAACGCTCCCTCAAGAACACACAAGGTTGTTTCCGTCCAAGAGCAGCTGCTTTCACACTCCCAGGGAATATTTTAGCAGAGTTGTGTGTGAAGGAGAGAGCAGGAATGAGCGTGACAGCGGCTGGATGGAGGGAGGAGGTACCCACAGCAAGGGCAGCATCAAACCTGTCCCTGTCCCTGCCACAGGTTTGGAACTGGAGGATCTTCGAGGTCTCTTCCACCTCAAACCATCCTGTGAGTCTCCAATGCCAAAATTCCTGCTGCCCTCTCTGCCCAGCACCACTGGGTGTGTTACCCTGCTCTGATAATTCCTGTGCCCCTCCTGGGCCACGTTATTCTGACTATAAATTCTCCAGCAAGAGCTCCCTCCCCTCTATGCATTTATCAAGAATACATCCAGAAAAGGCAGGGAATGATCTTGGCTGCTGCCTGTAGAGCAGGGGGTCTTACATGAAAACAAACAAAACACTAACACAGCTTCAATTTACAAGGGAAAATGCAACTGGAAAATGCAAGTAATTGAAATCTCAGCAAAACCACAATTAGAGGCTGTATGAAAAAAAAAAAAAACCTAAATAAATTTGAAAAATCTCTGTATGGACCCACATGTAGAAAAAGTTTGGAGGTGCTATTTCATAGCAACAATAAAAGGTGTATTATTGGTATCAATAACAGCAAAAATACAACTGACACAGCCAAGACATTGCTTACATTTGGGTTATTTATCAGTGTGCATTCCTTTTGAAAACAAACACAGACAATGAAAGCAAAACACTCTCTACAAATACCAACACTAAAGTAGTCAAAGCATAAACAGGTGGAAGGAGCTGTGCTTTTCAACCTTGTTTCTCAGCAAAATATGTTCTTCCACCACTTCCCAAATCTTAAACTTTCTGGAGAATTTCAAGAAACCAAGAACACACAGTAAGGCCTGAAAGATCCTTAACTCCAGGCAAATTTTGATAAAACAGGAGCCAGGTAACAACAAGCAACTCTCTAAATGAAAACTGGCCTCACTCAACACAAAATGAGCAAATCCACACAGACACAGAGCTGGAAATCAGGCTCCTAACCCAAAATCACTACTGTTTCCAACAAATACAACAAGCACATCAGCAGCACAGACTGGGCTGAAATAAATCCCACTGTGCAAGCTCTCAAGCACCCTGTCCCTCCCCGAGGCCTTCTGGGGGTAAGCAGGTCCATCCTCTGCAAATTAAGACCAAGGAGCCTCAATTAACCTCTGAAACCACAGAAAGACACCAAGCCACAGCTCCACTTGTGTGAATCAACATCCAGGACATTCATTTAAACACATTTTATGATCAACCATCAAAATTGCCATAGAAGAAGCCAGAATGTCTTACCTTGGAGCAGGCAGAGGGAGGTCCTGGCTGGGGTGGTGGTGTTGGAGCTCTGTGGAAACTCAGCTGCTCTCCTTGATACCCCAGTTCATCCCCAGCTCATCCCCCTCACCTGCCCTGGCTGAGCTCTCCAAACTCTGCTGCCCACAGGTGTTCCCCATTGGAAAGAGAACTCTAATCAGAGGGGTCATGCCCAGGTTTTCCAGGACCTGCACACTGGCTGGAAGGAGCAGACACCAGTTTTCAGCAGATGTTTAGCACTTGATCTTATTTAATGATATTTCCACTTATTCATCATCAGAACATCAGCACAACCATCACCTGCAGACTGCAGAGGCTGAAACACCTTGTGTACTTTAAATACCATTTCAAATCCATTTGTCTCTGAAAAACGGGCTCAGGAGATCACAAGCTGTGGGCAGAGATCACAGGGGTTGGGTTGTCTGTGTGTATCTGACATTGCAGCCACAAAAGGTCCAGTTGTCATCGTGCTGAATGATGTAGGCTCAAAATACAAAGGGAACATGAACTAAAGTCTTGTTAAAATACTGTTAGCTGGTGATTTTCTATTTAAAACTGACAAATAATCCATTTTTACAGGTTGGTTATAGTACATTCCTTATGCATCTTTCTCTGGAAGTGACTCAGGTGGCATTGGTCTCACTCCCTCCCACTGCCCAGGACCACAAAATCCCTGTCCATTTTCCACCAGATTAGGGCCAATTTGTGCCAACATTCACATGCAAGCACCATGTACTGTGGCCTCCTTGGTTTGGATTCTCTGGCTGTGCTGGAGCAAGAGCCCAATGTCTGCAAGAATCCCCCCCTGTTCTTCAACACCAGGAGCTCGGTGGCATTTCCTTGGGCCTCTGCAGGATCTCAGTGTCTTTCACATGGATTTAAAGCAGAAATCCCAACATTACAAAGCCAATCTTTCAATGGTGGAACACCACAGCCTTTTAAAATCCACAATATTTAAGGTTAACTTGATTCTAGAAAGAGGCAATACCTTCTGTAGCAAGAGCAGAATGTAGGAAAAGCAGGAATACCTTGGCAAATGGAAATTCAGCCCTGAAAGGGAACTGTGCATGGGACTGGCTCTCCAAAGAGCTCCAGACCTTTCCCTTTTGCAAAATACAGGGATCCAAACCTTTGGATTGCCCATATTGTGTTGGGAATGCAGGAGAGGAATGAGAAAGTCACGTGGCCCAGCTGAGGAACACTCTGTTCTTCTCCATGTGACTACAAGCAAATTATTTAGTCACTTGGTGACTGTTTTCTCCATCTGTGGAAGAGAATAATATTGAATGCTCACTTTGCCCACACAGCATTACTAAAAACTGTTTCAAAAGGTACATTTTGAGGCATGGGAGCACCATCAGGAGTTTCATCCTGGGAGTCATTCTGCCCAGATATTCATGCAGAGTGATGCCTTTAAAGAGTCAGGGGTTCTTTTTCCAGCTTTGATGAATTTGCATTACGGGTTAATTAATTTTTATCAAGGGCTTTCAGAATGTCACAGGGAAAGGCACTGCAGAAATGGAAAGCAATTTTTATAGTGCTGAGATGAGGCCAAGGAAAACAGATTTGGATCAGAACCTGTACAGCTCTCAGCTCGAATCCCTCATAGTAGCAATTAATGAAGGAGAGTGCAAACATTTGTTTTTCAGACAGAACTATTACCTTGATAGGAAATGCCTGAAATCACTTCAAAGCAAAATATTTAAGTTGTAAATATGTCAGAGCACCCTGAAAAGCGTTTGAATTTAATCTCCTGAGTTGTGCTCAGCATTTTGCTCTTCTTGTACTGCCTTTTCTATTATCATCTTGATAAAGGCACGAGGAGGTGAGAAACAGAGCCCAGTAATTCCCACCCCGTTGCCAAAGGCAGGGCTCAGGCTAAGCCCTGGTTGGGAGTTGTTACACCTAAAGTCACCTCAGCCACAAAGTCTCCTCTAGGTGGTGGGAGAGGAGGAGATGGGTGAGGAAAAGGATGTGAACACACCTTAAAACACAACCTGTTTCAGGTGCCCTTCTGGCAGCAAACAACCCAGAGGGTGGGTAAGGGGGGACAGTGCAGGTGGGAGTCCCAGGGGGAGAATTCAGCATCCAACTGCTGTGGGTTCCATCAGCCTGGCACCTGTTTATGCAAACAATCTGCCTGACTCATTAAAGCACAGCTCTGATCAGCTATTAACTGTAGCTGACAGATTAAGGGGAGAACAGCATGAGGCAGATACTTCAGAAGTGAGAGCACAACATACTGCAGCTTAATCTCTGTTTTAATTCCAGCACCCTCTCCCCACCCCCAGCCCTGCCTTTGTCAGGAGGCTCTCCTGGCACGTTCCATGCTGTGCCCTGCATATCTTGGCGCCCACCTAGACAGCTCTGCATTCTCACAGCCCCCTCTGGCACCCACATGTTCCCCTGGCACTCCAGGGGACCCACTGCAGCAGCCAGACCTTCCTCCTCTCCTCCCCAGGGCTCCTCAGCTCCCAGATGCTCTGGTGTCACCCACTGTGCTTCAATACTCCTCATGGCCCCTGCACATTCTTCAGGGTCTAATCCTTTCAGATAATAGTTCTTTCCTTCAGATGCTGCCTGATACTGAGGAAGAAAGGGCTGAGATGGATGCTTGCTCTTTTTCATTTCCCTAAGCTGATAGACAGGACTTGTCAAATGCAATCAAGAAAAAATAGCTCAAAACCTGCTACTGTTCTTTTACATATTCCTTGTTCTCTGCAGCAGGGAAGTCCCAGTCCTAAAAAATTGCCACTTTCAACTAGGAAAAAAAATCTAATAAAAGCCACACCTGGTTCTCACACAGCCCACAGTGAATTTGGGGAACTCAGTGGCAGGACAGGTTACAAAGCCCATTGATAAAAAGGGGGTTAAGTGCATGTAGACTAAGAAATAGAAGACAAGCACACCTGAGCCAGCAAACACAGAAACTCGGGTCACCAGAAGTTAATACCTTGTTCTGGGGATCTGTGAGGGCATTGCTGGTGTTCTTGAACTCTGAGCATCAGCTCCTGCTCCTGCCAGAGGCTGGAAACTGGTGGGAAGGACCTTGAACCAAGCACAACACAGCTGATTTTATAGACAAACTCTGGGCAAGGTTTATACTGTGCCAAACCCTGCAGGGTTTTCATACAGCTCTCGTAAGGGTTAGGAGGACCTGGGAGAGATCCAACCCCCAGGACTGCCTGAAGTCCTGACTGAAGCTTTGCCCTTCCCCTTTCTTCTCCTTTTTTTCCATCCCACTGGGCTTGATTTCAAAAATGAAAACATCCAAATCTCTTTTTTTGGGGGCAGGGTGGCTCCTGAAGGAGAAGCAAACCTTAAGCAAACACACCTTTGCACTGCCCAGGCCAAGATCAATGAGATGAATTTCCTTTCCTTCCCATGCAGACCATGTCAAACACTCCACGTGGAGCCCAGGAATGCTGCTCAGCACCCTCCACCCCTCCCCTGCACCCTGAGTCCCTCCAAGCTGCCCTCCCCCTGGCACCCAGGAATGCTGCTCAGCACCCTCCACCCCTCCCCTGCACCCTGAGTCCCTCCAAGCTGCCCTCCCCTGGCACCCAGGAATGCTGCTCAGCACCCTCCACCCCTCCCCTGCACCCTGAGTCCCTCCAAGCTGCCCTCCCCTGGCACCCACAGCTCAGGAAGCCTTGCCAGCCTCTGCCATGGAATCAGAGTGGTTTGATCCCCTTAAACCCCTTCCCCTCTCCTGTGACACAGAGGAAGGATCACTAATAGGACTATGCAGCAATTAGTCCTTAAGCCTGATATCTCATTAAGAGTTGCCAACAGCAGATGCCAAAGGAAGGGTGGGAGAGGGGGCTCAGTGTCCACTGGTATTTCCCCGAACACCCCTCAGGCCCCGAGTGCTCTGCAGTGACACACAAATACCTCCCAGGGGTGCCAGAGGATCTTCCCAGGCTCTTTTTGGTGGTGCCCAGTTACAGGACAAGGAGGAATGGCCAGAAACTAAAGCACAGGTTCCACCTCAACCTGAGGAAGAACTTCCTTCCATGGAGGTGGCAGAGCCCTGGGACAGCTGCCCAGGGAGGGTGGGGAGTCTCCCCCTCTGGAGGCATTTCAAACCCACCTGGATGTGTTCCTGTGTCACCTGCTCCAGGTGGCCCTTCCTGGGCAGGGGATGGACTGGATGATCCCCAGAGGTCCCTTCCAACCCCAACTGTTCTGTAAGTCAGTGATTTGGGGACAGCAGTGGGATCTCTGTGCTTGAGCTGTCCCAGCCCCCAGTGCTCCTCCCTGCCCTCAAACAGCAGCTCTGTGAAGGATGGGCTGTGGGAGCTGCTCACCATCTTGCCCATAAATATTCCCCCCAACCCTTTATTTCCTGCAGAGATAAGAGTATCTCCCATCTTTATAAGTTCCACATTGGAATCAATGTGGTCTGCATTTAAAACACACACACCAACAGGCATCTATCTATAGACTGTATGTGCTTCAAAACATCCCATCCATACAGTGTATTTTTCCACACTGTGCAGGATTAAGTGCATATTTCCACGGAGAAATAAATAAATAAGCAACCAGCAATTTCTCAATTTCTTCCTGCTGCGTGGCAGTGGTGAAAATTGCTCAGAAATAAGAACTATTATAAATATTCTATATATAACCACACATTGTGGAGGGAAGGAGAGGGGGGAGAGGGGAGAAGGTTTGCATGTTTGAAAAATGTGAACACAAAGGAGGGCATAGAGACCTATCCAGCCATTTCCACCTCGGTGCTATTTATAGCCACAGTGTTATGAGGTGTTTGTTTAAAGGGGCACCAGCAGAGGATGGAAGGGCCAAACCCTCCTCCAAGGAGGCCACACAAACAATATTCCCCTGGCAAAAGAAAGGAGAACTCGTCTGGCCTGAAAAATCAGGGCTGTTCTTGCTGGTTTTTTAAGAATTGAAGTTTTCAATTGTGTTTCATTCCTCATTAACACTTTTATTCCTGTAGCCTGAGGAGGAGGCTCACTGCTCTGGGGTCGGGCCCTGAGCTGAAAAGAGAAAAAAGAGGGAAGTGAGCAAACATTTCTGCCACCACCCTTCCCAAATTCCCCTTCTTTACAGCAGGCATTGGCAAGGGAGTCAAATTTCAAAATGTTCTGGTTAACTCTGCAGTTGGTCAAAAGTAAAAATGAAAAATATTCGCTTGAGCTCTGCCAGTTCTGCTGTGAATGTATTTAATTTTGAAATTCCGTAGGAATATTGAAATAATTGGGATGAAAAATCCAACCAGCTCCTCAGAGAATCCTTTCCTTCTGAAGAGTTATAATACAAACCCCTGAAGAGCTCTCTATTGTTCCCTCGTGAGATGCCATATGGAGTAGGAGGGGTGGGAACTCAAGGGAAGAGTTATGACAATGAAAACAAAAACATAAATAAAATAAAGGAAGTTCTGTGTTCTCTGCGGGGACATGACTGAGGACTCACCAGTGCAGCCACAAGCCATTTCTGCTGCTCCAGCAGGGCCTGGCTGGGGTGGCAGCAGAGGGAGAGGGTTCTGCAGAGCTGGGCAGGGAGGGGATGGGCACCCAGGGCTGGGGCTGATCCTGCTCCAGCCCCACTGCCCAGCTCAGCCCCACACAAGCTCTGCGGGTGTTTGTTCATAGCTGGCACTTGTGGCTGCCCCAGGAGAAGAATGAGATGTTCTCCCACACTCTTGCTTTGGGAAGATGTTGAGTCAGGGGTCGTGGTTTGCACATGTGGCTGTAACTCAGATGAAAATCATTGAATGGTTTGGGTGGGAAGGGAACATAAAGTTCATCTTGTTCCACCCCTTGCTGTGGGCAGGGACACCTTCCATTGGACCTGGCTGCTCAGAGCTCCATCCAGCCTGGCCTTGCACCTGCAGGGATGGGGGTGGGTGTTGCAGTGACCTGTGCAGTTCAGGTGAAGGCAATTCCTGCTCTGCTGGAAGCCTGAGGAGAAGAGATGGCCAAGGGGCTCCCTCCTAAGGCTTCTCTGTGGAGTCCAGCAAGGACTTCTGTTGCCCTGTGCTCTCCTCCTGCTGGCCCAGCCCATTAACTTCTTCCCCCAGACATGAGATGTGCTCCCAGACATGAGATGTGCTCCCTGACATGACACAAAAAGTGCTCCCTGACATGAGATGAGCTCCCAGACATGAGATGAGCTCCCAGACACAAAAAGTGCTCCCTGACATGAGATGAGCTCCCAGACATGAGCTGAGCTCCCTGACATGAGATGAGCTCTCAATCCTCCTGCCAGTGGCAGAAAATGGGGCAGTCATGAAAGCCCCCATTGCTGCAGCCAGAGCTGCAATAGGGCACTGAACACCTCAGCTGCCTCTGAGAGCCTGGCTGTGCTGGAATTGAGGCTGATACCCTTTAAATAAGCTTAGAAAACCTGTCTCAGGGCAAGCCTTGGGTCTCAGTCTCACCTCCCCCAGAGCAGAGTGGGAGGGGACACAGGGAGGCGTCTCCCCAAAGCCTGAGCTTTGCTCTGGAGGTTATTGAGGCTCCTGGGCTGCTGATTCCAACGGCCTTGGACAGTTTTCTGCCTCCCATGGGCTTGTTGAGCACAAAGGCTGTCCTGCCTTGGCTCTGAGATGCAGCTGGATGCAGAGTAAAGTCAGGCCCATGGGCAGGGGAAGGAGCCCCAGCTCTATAAAGTGCTTTGCACTGGAACACGCCGAGTGCTGAGCTGCTCTGGCAAAAACAATGCTTATGTCTATATAAAACTGTATAGAAACCCAGCCATAAAACAACAGCTATCAGATTCTGGGCTTAATTATAGCTTCTAATTGTTTAACTGCAGGGGCATTTGGCAGTCATTAATACACATTTAAAAAAAACAAAACTTGAAAGAAGTGGAATCAACCTGAGAAAATAAAATATCATCCTACGAAATGCTTGATATATTGTTACTTTGATAAGTTCAAACAAGTGTGACTCACTATACAACCATTCTATCAATTCTGAACAAAAAACTGCATGGGATTATTATGCTTTTAATCCAAAGAGCTGGGTATTTGGAATTCCTCAAGCCCTTTGTGGTGTCATATTAGCTAGGCCAGTCTCTCATGAAAAGAATGTATTGTTGAATAGAGTTGAGTCCGGATCTCTGCTCCATTGGGTTGATAAAATGGCAGTTGATTTAAAAAGAACCAGCTTGTCTGGAGAAAGGATTAGCAGATTAAGAGACTGCATGTAATTTTTTTTTATGTAATGTAAAGTTACATTTCATAACTAAAAGGGATTAATTAAAACGTTAATAGAAGAAGAGATGTTATTTTTCCAGGGACAAATGCTCCCCACACATATGAACGTTCACTTCAGTTGCTGCTGCCTCGACAGTAGGAAACAAAATGTTGTTCTCTGCGAGGAAGAGTCGACACAGAAAAGAGACAAGAGGTTTGTGTGGTGGCTCAGCATTTTATTTCCCTGTTACACTCATCTGGATTTCAAAACAGCAAAAAAAATCCCTGTGCAGCTTGAGATAGATATAGATATACACACACACATATGTATATACACACACACACACATATATAAATACACACACATATTTATCCCCATCCTTTCTGCTTGCACTGGAGAAAACAGCAAAACTCTTTCACCTGACATATTTTCTGCTCTAATACGATGCTTTTCTTCTTTTTATGTTTTGGGTCTGCTTTTTATTCAGAGATCTGATCCTGCTTTCCCTGCCTGTGCCTTTTCAGGGATTTAATTCCAGCAGGGAAAGGTGGATGGGCTGGTACACAGTGCCCTGCTCTGCACTTTGCAGCAGAGCTACAAAGCTGGGCCATAAAAAGCCCCACCTGAGCCCAGTTTTAGCCCCGTTTCTGCTGAGAAGTTCAAAGTAAAGCCCACCAGGTGAAGGTGGCAGAAGTTGTCACATTTACTGCCCTGTCACCAAGTTTCAGCTCGTCCTAAAATCCTGTGCTGGGGCTTTGCTGTTTTGTTCTGGTTTCGTTTCTTTCCCGGGGATGAATTTTTGGGAGATGAATTTTGGCCTCCCCAGGTTTCTTTGGCGCTTTGGGGAGGGATCCAGGGGCTCTGGGGGATGAGCCCTGCCCTGGGATGGGGCTCTGGGGGATGAGCCCTGCCCTGGGATGGGGCTCTGGGGGATGAGCCCTGCCTTGGGATGGGGCACTGCCAGGGCGAGCCCTGCCCTGGGAGGGGGCACTGCCAGGCTGATTCCTGCCCTGGGAGGGGGCTCTGGGGGATGAGCCCTGCCCTGGGATGGGGCTCTGGGGGATGAGCCCTGCCCTGGGATGGGGCGCTGCCAGGCTGATTCCTGCCCTGGGATGGGGCACTGCCAGGCTGATTCCTGCCCTGGGAGGGGGCTCTGGGCACCCTGGGCTGAGCCGAGCCCTGCCCTGGGATGGGGCTCTGGGCACCCTGGGCTGAGCCCTGCCCTGGGATGGGGCTCTGGGGAATGAGCCCTGCCCTAGGATGGGGCGCTGCCAGGCTGATTCCTGCCCTGGGAGGGGGCTCTGGGGGATGAGCCCTGCCCTGGGATGGGGCTCTGGGGGATGAGCCCTGCCCTGGGAGGGGGCACTGCCAGGCTGATTCCTGCCCTGGGATGGGGCACTGCCAGGCTGATTCCTGCCCTGGGAGAGGGCTCTGGGCACCCTGGGCTGAGCCCTGCCCTGGGAGGGGGCACTGCCAGGCTGAGCCCTGCCCTGGGAGGGGGCACTGCCAGACTGAGCTCTGCCCTGAGAGAGGGCACTGCCAGGCTGATTCCTGCCCTGGGAGGGGGCACTGCCAGGGCGAGCCCTGCCCTGGGACCCCCAGCACTTCGCCCCTGCGCCCTTGAGGAACCTGTTTGCTCATCCTGCCCCTCCTTCTCATCTCCTTCTCAATTAAATATTAATTAATTTTTTTTAGAAATCTATAAATCAAAAATCATCCTTATTTTCAGTCCTTCCCCATCTGTGCAAATAATTTGGGAATTGTGCACAAGTCTCATCCTCCCTCTTAAGACTCACCCCAAATAATCTTCCCGAGTCCATCATTTATTTCCAGCCCTTAAATGTACCTGTGCAATAAATTTTAATTGAGTGTAATAAACTTGTTCAATCATTGCCTCAAGCATCTGTGGACAGATGTGCATTGAAGATGCCTTATTGCAACAAGAAGGAATTTCAATTCACTCTTAACCTACACTTCCTTTCACAAAAATTTGGTAAGATGACAAGAAACTACAGTAAAAAACTGTACATTGTAATAAAAGGTACATGTTAAAATAGTTATTTAAAGCAACAGTGAACCTATTGCAGTGATAATCAAATTTTTCAGGACAAAAAAAAAAAAGGACATTTCTCCTGCTGGATCACGTGGAAAACATTAATGAGGAATTTTCTGCCCTTCCCCTTTCCTCAGTCACTGTTTAAACCATGCCCTGAAGAGGGAGGGTTGGGGCTGGTTCTTTGCTAAGAAAAGCATCCCACCCATTGCACTGCAGATGTTTCCATTCACTGTACAAATGTTCAATGAATTTTTCAGTCCCACCAGATTCCAGGCCTCAACCATGTCAAGAGACAAAGAGCTCCCCAGGTTTTTGTCAACTGTACAAAACCCCATTCTTTGTAACTGTTTTCAGGGTACTGCAATTCACCTTCTCTGCTCCTTTTATTATTTACTCCCATGTTCTCTCATCTGAACAATCTCTTTCAAGAAATTATTCTTTTCAGCACTTTTGCAGGCCTCATTATTTCTGTTGTCCATCTCCCAGCTGTTTCTGTTTATTCTGCATCCTTCTGGCCTAGGGGGGACCAATATCATGGGACTCTGATATAATATCTTATATTTTCAATATCATGTTCCATTCTGGTTGGTGGGGTTTTCCTGCCACTTCAGGGGTGTTTTTTTAGCCACTGCTGCAGCTTGAACAGCGATACCATTGAACTCTTTTTTCCCTTTCAGTGATAACTTTGGTAGATATGAGCTGTCCAAATATTCTTTGGAAGAGTCCCCTGGAGTTGTCAGCTGGGAATTTCCACCCTGCCCCTCAAGGTTTCCCTTTTACCATGTAAGGTTCCATTAAAACCATTCACCCACCTCCAGCTTAGCCCAAATATCACTTTCCTTGTCTTATTATTCATTTTTCCTGCCTTATTTTTGACTTTTGCAACCCACTGGTAAATATATTTAAGCAACTGGACACAGCATTGATTTTTTACCACGGTGAACCAGGAATATTTCCTTCCCTCTCGGGGTGCATGTGGGGATAGGAGGGATTTCCTCCCCATCTAAACCACATCAGTGCTTTGCAGTCAGCCCTTGGGTGCTTGGCTTGCTCAGTACCCCTTGGCAGGGACTTTGTCCCAAGACTTTCTGCATGTGTATATAAATTTCTGTCAGCCAGGTCTCCTTTCCTCACTGGTTTGTTGTCCTGCTCCCAAGTCCCTGTTTTAGGGCTGTGAATTTGCCCTTCAGGAGCTGCTCTGGATCAGCTCTGTCATATCAAGAGGTTGTCCTGAGGTCTATTCCCAATAACCTCCTCCTTCAGCCTGCCCAGTGCTAATTAAGGCTTGCTGATTACAATATGCAGGATGAACAGCCCAGAGGGGCAGACTTCCCATGGAGCAGCTGATTGGAGCAGGATTGTCACTTTTTCTGTCAATAGCTCAGTCACACCTTTAACAAATCCTACGTTTGTGCTTTTTGGTCCCTGTGACTCCATCCCTGTCTCAGTGTTTCCTTCTAAGAGTTAATGGGTAGATACACCTTTATTTCTCTGCAATATTATTATTTTCCTGAAGGGTTCTTCTAACCTTCCCCAAGTGTAACAACGATTTCCTTCACTGCTTCTCACAAATCAATGAATTCTCTGCGAGTTGTTTGAGTCTTCTTGTGCTCTTCAAATTCCCCATTAGGCTTCCTCATTTCCAGCCTGTGTTTTAGCCACTACTGGTTCTATCCTGCCCTGCCATTGCCCCCAGCATTGGTTTTTCACCTCCTGGAGATATTTGTGCCACAAAAAGCACAGTCTGAAGGGATTATTGGCCCTTTTTAAGGCACTGCTGAAACACAAGGGCTGAGTGGCCGATGGCATTAACACACATCGAGTTGTGCACAATCGATGGCACCGAGAGGGTTGGGGAGGAACAGGAAAAATGGTGATTAATTAGATCAGCTCTCCCTTTTCCACATAACCTGTAGGAGTCAGATTTCTTCCATCTTGGAGCCAGAATAGCAGCATTAACCTCGGGGTTAAAGCTTTCTCCAGCTCTGCAGAGCCCCCTGATAAGGCTTCAGCAGATCCTTCTACCATTTTATGCAAGCCAGACAAGGTGATTTATAAGTTATTCTCCCCGAGCTTCAATTAATTTCACTTAGGACATTTTCACAGTTGTACAATAAATGTTTAAATTAAGACATTTCCCTTCTCCCCACCCTGCTGTGGAATGGAACTGAATATTAACTGGTTATTGGGTGCCATTCATGGCCTGTGCAATTACAGATAAGAACATCGATCTGGCAGAAAAACAAATTGGCTCTTAAAAGAGGGTGGTTTGGATCTGACTGGTTAAGATGATTAGGCATCTCTCTAATGGATTCTGGGTATTACTCCTGGATACAGCAGGAAGCAGACACCACCCCACTCCTGGGTACCAGAAAATTCCCTGCCCTCTCACAGGAAGCCCAGCTGGAGGTTCCAGGCTGGTTGGTTGTTCCTTAAATTACCCTGCTTGGTTATCCTGCTGCAATGGAAGTTTATAGGGTAGATAAAGTCATATTTAAAGGGAAAGTTTTCTGCAGATGTGGCATAACCCAGGGAAGCTTCTCTGATTCCCATAACCCTGTATAACCCTCCAAGTGTAACCCTGGAGAGCTGCTAAAAACTCTGATTTTCAGGCTGAGAAACCCACCAGTTAATCTGACCCAAGAGGTGGTCTCAGATTGGGAACCTCCAGGTTTTCCCAGCAGTAAACCATGGAGATAACCTTGGGATTCATTTCAAGTAAGGAGGACACTGGACTCTGGCATTTTAATTCCCTAGTAGGGCAAGAAGTGATCAAAATGCTAAAAACTTCTGGGGATCTGAATTATCCTCATACTCCCAGATCATGACAAAAAAATCACGTGTCAATGTACATATCTGTGTCTGTATATATATATATATATAAACAATAGAAAAGTGAGATCCTGCAGCTTTAAGGGCGACAGAGACTTTGAGCTTTGCTTTAGGAGAAGCTCTGGAATGTGAAGCTCCAGCAGGGCCACCAGAGCTGCACCTTTGGCAGCCCCAGCAGGGCATTGTTCTCCTCCCTCAGCTGCATTTGGATTGAACCAGACTGAGCCATCCCCACTTGGAGCTCAGTGGCCAAAGCTGTGACCACAACAAAGGTCGGGCTGAGCAGAACCATCTCCAGCTCTGCTCAGCTCCTGGGCAGCCCCATCAGTGCCACAACTTCTTGTCTCCACAAAGGTCACCACTCATGTTATTGATGTGCTACAAGCACAGGCTGCACTTTGCCACTGCCTGCCTGGGCCAGTTTTTCGTTTCCCACAAAGCAGAGATGTCTTCTCACTGCTAAATATTCTGTCATGGAGCCTTTTACTGGAAGGGCTTGAAAAATGAGCTGAAAGTCACCCAGGAGGTCTTAGCACTGTTAGTCACAAGCCCCAGGAGTGGTGCCTACACACACATCTGATGGTGATCCCATCACTATGGAGAGCTCCACTTTGGCCTGGAGAGAAATGCACACACAGGTGTTTTTCCATCAAATCAAAGTTGGCCCAGATTGGGAATTATATCGTGTGGAGCATTGACTTTCTCAATCGTGGCACTGGACTTTAATTTGATAAGTTAATCTTATACAGGGAGGTCTCCTGTTCCCAACCCAGTGACACCATCACTGCTCTGCTTTCTCCCTGCCCACCCACCCACCTCTCCTCCAGCCTCCGTGGGATCAGCAAACAGTCAGCAGAAAGGTTGCTATTTTGATTTTGCTGATAGTCATAATGGAGCATGACTGGTCAGGGGGAGCTGAATTCCCCTGGCACCAGAGACTCATCAATCCCACCACAGCACACCAGGAATCAAATTCCTCACGGGGGGAAACCTCGTGGAGAAAACCAAAACAAATCAGAAATCAAATATCATCAAATTTCTGCCTTTCCCTGCCTGAAGTTCAGAACTGGCTTTATGATATTTTCATTTTATTTGCGGGGTGGCTTGCTAGATTTCCTTCAAGTATTAACTTCTCCTATGTATATAAAAACAACATAAGGCTTGAATTTTTTTCCCCACATTCATATTTTTAAAATGAGAAACACATTTCTTGTTTTCTGTTAGGGGAAAACAGAAGATGAAAACAAATGAGGAAATCCAAATAAGAGCAATTCTCCATCTCTTTCTTTATGAACAATCTTGCTCAGAGCTTTGGAAAACCTAATGGACTTGCAAAGACAAAGAGGGTTTGAGTTTTTTTCCAGATTCCTCCCCTGTGTTGTGGGCCATCTGTAGCTCCAATGAAAGACATTTTCCACTCAGTTAATCCGGAGACTAAACCTTCCCAAACTCTCTACATGTTTTGTGTTAGGAATACATTGTGAGATCCTGTTATCGGTGCAGCCTGAGATACTGCAGGGACATCAAATCTTGCAGATAATACAAGCTGAGCTGCATTCAGAAAGCACCTGATAAAACCAGCAGAAATTCAGAAAATCCACTTTTTTAACCGAATGACCTCCTTGTCCCTCCCCAAATCTATGTCTAGTCCCTGAATTTTTATGAGCAGTTTGGCTTCAGGTTTGATCCAAAGCCCTTGAAATCATTTGAGAGATTCCTATTGACCCCAACAAGCCTGACATCAATCCTGAGACTACAAAGGAGCTGTTGCATCTTTAAAGTACAAAGATGAAGATTTGTGCCCCAAACATTTCTCATTTCATAGGTAGAGCTTCCACTTGTGCCTTGATTTTTTCCATGGCCCTCTGGAAACCAACTGCAACATTTGGCTGCAAATCCCTGTGTTGTCCTCAGTGCTAAACTCAGGTTTGATCAGTCTCTGGCTCTGCTGCTAAAACCAGAGGCAGGTTTGCCAAAGAGGTAAATGGGAAGAGGATCAAACCCTTAATGAACACCATTTGTTAAGTCTTTCAGCTTCCCAGTGCAGTGTGTGCCACCTTAAATAAATGGCTGCTCTTGCTACAGCAAAGCAAACAGAACAGTCTCAGTGCAGAATCATCACAAAGAAAGACAGATTATAAATTCTAACAGTGAAACGTGATCATGATAAACCCCCAAACAGACCCAGAAGGGGTTGTGGCAATTTAAAGCAGATTCCTTAAAATGAGTCCACGATCTTCCAAGTTTGGGATTGTGCTGAGCTGGGCTTTAAACCAGCAAAGCCCCCAGTGGGGCCACACCAGCTCAGACTTCACCTGAGTGCCCAAGACATCAGTCAGGAACCCTCTGATGGCTCCACCTTTGCTGAGCTGCCCCTCAGGTGTCCAGGACTGGGCTTGTTCCTTCCTTAGCTCAGCTCTAAATTGGGCCTGAGAGTCACCCCAGTCAGTTGTTTTTTTTAATTGAGCCAGTCCATTTATATAAGTAGATTCAGTCCTCCCCAAACAGGAGTATTGATCAAAGCTGACCTATTTTCTTGGTGCCCCCACCACTCACGTCCTGCAGCACGAGCCTCCCCCTCCTGCCCCATCAATACCCTTCGTTTGCTGCAGCACAGACAAGATGTGTGGGCAGAGTTTGAGGCCTGTCCAGTCATTGATCTTATTAATAAAATTGTCAATGGGAATAGGTGAGTGAATTATTATCAATTACAGGGACAGCTTTAGGAACACAGCCCCACAACGTGGAGCTCTCAGGGCTGAAAGCAGCAGCTCATTTTCCACAGGTCATGGGACACCAGGGATGCCTCACTCTGGTTGCAATTCTGCATATTCAAATGCAGAGTGGAGAAATCAAATGTAATAATTTCATTTACCTGCAGAGAACTCTGCATGGCTTAAGCATTACTTGAGCATTTCAAAAGAGTTCTAAAAAACTCTCCTCAGCATCTTGAGGAAGAAAAAGATTATTAACCTCAACAGAATTGGGCACAAACTCACCAAGAGACCCAATAATTCCATTAAAAATCAGGGCCAGAATTCAGATCTTCTGCAATATAAGCTAGAGGTTTAACATGTTGCTTCTTATTCCATCTCATGCCCTTGTTTGGAGGGAACCTTGGGCAAAGCAAGGCTGTTGAGGGGAGAGCTGAGCAGCTCCCAGCCCTGCTCCAGGCCCCGTGGTCAGCCCAACCTTCTCCAATGTATTTATTGAGAACCAGCACTCGAGTGCTGAGGAACTGAACCCAACATTCTGTGTGACACTCTTTCTTCCGAAATAATATAGCAGAAATTTGGTATTTATCAGAAGAGATTAATTGAATCCCAACAGTACTGTACATCAAATGCAGGAACAGGGCCCCTATTTATCTCTTAAAGTTCTGAAAATGAAAAACATCTAATCACTGGTTGCCTTTGATGAATGCCTCATTGTTCTCCTCGCCGGAGAGGCATTTCATATGGCCCTGGCAAGGCAGTGCTGCTGGGAGGGGGGGCAGAATTGCTTGGAAAAGTATAATTACATTTACATCCAAGCAGAAAGTATAAGTTTCCATGATACAGTATTTTTTCTCTCTGGTTTTTTTTTCTCTCTCTTCCCTCCCAATGAAAAAAATCCCTCGTTCCTAAGGCGGAGCAAGCGGAAACCAATACAATGAAATGCTCTGCTGTGCCTGCCAAGGACATTTGACTGCTACTGTGCTACATCAGGTATGTAATGAAAGGCAAATGACAACGAATCCTGATGGGGGGAGCTTGGGTAACTGTACTTTTATGGCAGGGATAGCTTGCTAGAGAAAAGCTGCATTGTGCCCAGGATTAGCAGAACTGCAGGATTTCATTAATGACTGAACAGCTTTTTAGCAAAACAAAGATAGTTAGGGAGTAAAAAGAGAACATGACTAGAATGTGTGCCACTAATTGGAAATGTATATTATCTTCCCCTGGCCAGGGAGGAGGCACAGGGTGCCCTGCACTGTCAGCTGGAGAATGTCATCCTGTCCAAAGGTGCCCCGGGCTGGGCTGCAGGACACGAGGCAGCAGCAGTTGGGCATGGCAGGGGTTGAGGAGGGACACACATTGCCCAGGAAACACCCTGGAGGGAGGTGGGAGCTGGTGCCCACCCTGCCAGCCATGGGCACTGCAGGTCTGCACCTCCTCACCCTCCTCACCCAAGGAGAAAGGGTTTCACACCCAGATTGGATTTCTGCCTTTGAAGACCCATCCCTCTCCTTCCAAACCATAAATTACAAAATGGAGTGGCCTTTCAGCCCAGAGAAGCAGATTTGCTCCTGGACAGCCACGTTTTTCCTTAGACTTATCAGCAACACTTTCTCACAGGCAGCTTCACTTCCAGTAAATCCCCATTTTCATTTGCAAAACAAACTTCACCGAAAAACTACAACTCTTTCCATGTATAGTCCAGCACAAAGTCGATTAAAACCAGCAGGAATTGCTGCATTGCTCATTCTGTACCCAGCTTGGGACTGGTCACATTGCTCAGTCCTTAATTCTGCTGCCACTGAATTCAAAGCTTATTTATTTTCTTCTAGTACCTACAGAATACACAAGATGTCTGCAGTCATATCCAGCAACTGTTCACTCGGGACAGTGAGAAAAAAGGATGTGGAAGGACAACACACTCCCTCTTTTCTGCTAAACCTGAAATTATTAATGGGACGGACCCTCCCTGTCCACTGAGCAACCTTTGCAGGGCTTGGGACTGGGATATTTATCCCACTCAGATGCTTTTCTACATGGCCAAAGTGGTGTAAAATAGCCCAAGTCAAATGACAATTAAGCTTATTACTTGAGACAGCTTTTTTTTTTAAGAAAAAACCCCAAACCCAAACCTGCTTGCCCTTGACCACCAGGCATAAGTGAGGGGGAAGGGAGAGCAGGAGGGAGGGAGAGGGAGACTCCTTAAGACAATTTTGAAACAGTCCAGCACTTTCCTGATCACTTTGCAAAGTTGAAATATGATTACAACCTTTTTGCATACAGAGGGAGAAGCCATTTAAATGAAAAATTAGCTGCCTTAACAGGTCAAGCACACAGTTACATTAATGTTGTGTAGAACAATAAATCAACTTCGATCCCCAATTGAAAAAATGCTAATTTAGCCCAGTGATTCAGTGATTGTACTTGCCAGCGATGGCAATCTTTTCTTTGCTTTAATGCGAGGCAGTGATTTGAAGGCCTCCTAATGGTGCTCCAGACTATCAGCATTTCAGTGGAATTCTGATCATGGTTTTAATATTCCATGCAGCTTTGCCCCCTCTGATTTCATGCTGAAACATTAACAAGAGCTGACACTGGAGATTAGAAGCAGACAGCTGGAATGCCAGGTCTTTGTTGCAGCATGGCCATGAGCCAACAGCGTCCAACCGCAGCCAAGAGGGACCTGGGAAAGTCTTCGGGAAAGGGGAGGTGCGAGGGGGAGACAAGGTAGTTTACTGAAGGGCATATACAAGTAGATAATTGCAGAGTCCTTTCATCTCTTAAAGCCAACTTCTAATCAATCCTGGTTTATTAAGGGGAAAGGGAGGCAGTAAAGGTGAATTTTGTGCTGAAAAAAATCAAACCATTTTTTAAAAATTCACCCTTTAAACTCGGCGAGCATAAAAGTTTGCATAGAAAGCCACTGCACAGCCACCTCTAATTTATCAGCCTGACCATTATTTGCAGTGGTTCTGTTTGAAAATGCAGTGCTGGTCCCCTTTAAAAAAAAAAAAAAGATTTAATCCACTTAGTTCCAGGTGAATAAATTGAGAAATAAAACTGGATTTATGTGCTGGTGCAGTGTGTGAACTGTAAATTCCCAGGCAAAAAGGAGGAGATAGTATAACATAACATTCTTGGGCCTAATAAATTGTTTCCCGAGAAGAGAAACCTAATAAAGATACATAATTTCATCCAAACCATGAAGCAACTCTTACTCTTCATACATTCTTCAGGGAGAAACTTAGGGAGAAGACAACAGATGCTCTCTGGTGATGCTGTGTGGGTTTTGTGGGTTATTTTGGGTTGGTTTGGGGGGTTCTTTTAAGTAAGAACTACTGAAGTTCTAATTATATGGTATATGTATGTATATAGTGTGCATATACATCTATATAAATAGTGCAGATACTCAGACAAACTCTGGCTGTGATAAATTCAAAGGATTAAATCAAGAAAGGAACTTCAGATGAAGGCAGGAGTGGGGGAGGCTCCTGGGAGAGCAAAAATACACCCTGGAAAGGGGGGGAGCCCAAGGCTCAGGGCTCCAGGAAGGGGTTATCCCAAGGCTCAGGGCTCCAGGAAGGGGTTATCCCAAGGCTCAGGGCTCCAGGAAGGGGTTATCCCAAGGCTCAGGGCTCCAGGAAGGGGTTATCCCAAGGCTCAGGGCTCCAGGAAGGGGTTATCCCAAGAATCAGGGCTCCAGGAAGGGGTTATCCCAAGGCTCAGGGCTCCAGGAAGGGGTTATCCCAAGAATCAGGGCTCCAGGAAGGGGTTATCCCAAGAATCAGGGCTCCAGGAAGGGGTTATCCCAAGGCTCAGGGCTCCAGGAAGAGGTTATCCCAAGAATCAGGGCTCCAGGAAGGGGTTATCCCAAGAATCAGGGCTCCAGGAAGGGGTTATCCCAAGAATCAGGGCTCCAGGAAGGGGTTATCCCAAGAATCAGGGCTCCAGGAAGGGGTTATCCCAAGAATCAGGGCTCCAGGAAGGGGTTTATCCCATCCTGAACCAACATATCACCTTGGGAAAGTCACCCACTTTGTACATCTCCCCTTCATCCTTCTCTTGAGCACAGGAACTCTCACCTGCCACAGAGAGCTTTGATAACTTGGCTTCTCTCAGCCCCAGCCCATAGCAATACTATTTATTTCCCTAAAACCATTCTCTCTCCTGCCCTCCAGGTATCAGTTATTAGGAAACTGAGTCAGGGCATGGACCATGCTCAGTGCTGCCCAAACACACAGGAACTTGCAGCTCAAAAATGAGGGGCAGATGCAGATGTAGAGCCTGGTCCCAGCCCTGCAGCAAAGGTGTCCTGGCTTTGGCTCCCTCCACTCAGTCCCTTTGGGCTCAGGGAAGGGGTTCCTCACCTGGGGATCTCTCCAGACTGGGCACTGGAGGGATTCATGGGATGACTGGCCTTTTATTTACTTCTTTAATAATTCCCATCTGCCCCTCTCACCAGCACTTCCTCCTTCCCTTCCTCTTCAATCTTGAAAAGATGCAGAATAATAAACAAAGAGCAAATATTTGCACTAATAATTAGAAGGTGATCTACAGCCTCAAATTATTAGGAAAGAATGTGTGAATGGAAATCATTCTGTTTAACACATTTCCCTTCTATACATCTTTCCACCAAAGGCACGAAACTACTTCCTGCAAATGATTTACAACTACCTTCTGCCTCCTTTGATTTCTGTACAAGCCCAGAACCACGCTCTGAACTCCAGAGTCAGCCTAGACTTCCAAATCTCATTGTTAATTATTAATCCTAATAACAGCCCCTGGCAGGTCAGTGATTGCAGCAGAACTGGGCCTGGGAGCAGATGGGCAAACTGAGGCACAGGAAGGCTCAGGAACAGCCACCAGCAAGGGGACAGTTTGTGCTCCAGGGATCATCCAGGTGGGGCAGGAGGACTATGAACAACCTGGGGAAAGAGTCTGCAGGTCAGGAAGAGCAGGACAGCCACACACAGCCAAGCTTGGCTGGGTCTATGGGCTCCAATCTGAGCTTTCTAGAGCTGTGGGGCAGCAGAGGACCTGGGGAGGTGCAGGTGGGGCTGGGGAGGTCCTTCCACACCTGCTGCTGCTCTGGGGCCATCACCCATTGCAAGAGGCAGTTCATTGGTCTGCCCAGGAGTTCCTTCCCCTGGGTGATCATCCTCACTTTAAAAAAAAAAAAGGTGCACTTTATTTCCATTTTGAATTTGCCTGGCTTGGTAATAAGCTTTTATTCTTATCTCTAGTAGATTAAATGCCCTTTTGGTATCTCATGAATGTACCAGTGGAGTGCCAGAATGGAGCAGTCAAGGCATCTCTCTCTATTCTTTTTCCTAAATAGACAGCTCTTCTGATCTGTCACTGAGAGACACTTCCTTTACCCTCAAGCTGCTTCTGTGGCTCTTTAGAACAACAATGTTGGTGCCCGAATTACATCCTGTAGTGGGGTGGAAATCCCTTTCCTCTTGCTCCACTCTGCCTTCCCATCTGAGTCCCTGCAGGGCTGGGAGAGCTCCAGCCAACCCTCCTGTGTTCCCCTGCACTGGGGCAGTGTCTGCTCTGAGCCTGCAGCTTTCCAAGCTCTTCCAGAATTCTGTCCCCTTTTGGAAAGCCTTGTCTGTGCTCCTGTTGAGGTCAGTGTGGCACTGACTTCTGTGGCCTTGGCTCAGGGCCCCAGTCCCTGTCCAGGCTCAGGAACACACCACAGCAAACCATCAGCACAGACTCAGTAGGGACATGTCTGAGTCAGCAAATGCCTATTCAATAGCAATATAAAGGTGTAATATTGGTACAAAATTCAATAAAAAGTTCAGGAATGACTCTTGCAGACCTTGCTGTCACACCTGAACTTCCCAGCTCCGTTTCTTGCCTCCCTTTCTATGTCTTTCTGTTTGACCTCCCTTCCCTCTGGCATTATCCTTCCCACAGCCAATGTTCCTTGTGATGTCTGCACCCCTGCTTTGGGATCTGCTGGGGAAATGTTTTGCTGTGAAAATGCAAACACTGCCATTGTGTGATGCCTCCTGTTGTTTCTGCTTTCCTTCTGCTAATTGATTTGTTCTTGTCTAGACTTGAGCTCATTACAAGGAGCACTAAGGCTCAGCATCATTTATTTGATAGCTCAGTCAATGTCTGACTCAGGTTCTTGGGCTCTGGACTGGGTGAGGAACCTGTTCCTGCACAGGGCACTGGCCTGGGAAGAGACAATAAAGGCTGGACGAGGTAATGGAGGGAAATGGAGTGGCCATCCTTGGATCCACCAATACCACTGACCTTTCTCACATTTACATGATTATCTAAAGTTCACCAGAGACCTTCCATGCTTGTTATCATTATCCCTCATTAGAAGCCACTCTAGAAGCATTAACAAGCTTCTGAAATGCTTGGCTAATTGCTTTAATAAGGCAATATCAATACTAAGCCATAGTTCCCATGATTGGATATAGGCAGGGACCCTGGAGGCTTTGCCATCTTGGGTTTAAAGGCTGGGTTGGGGGCCCAGGGGAGAAAAGAAAAAGACTTTCCTTTGAGAATAAAGCACTCAGAGTGGACTTAAAAAGCTCTGCTGATGCAGATTGCAGCTGTATTTAAACAACAGGGGCTACACCCTTTCAGTCAGAAGAGAACTGTCTCTTTTTTCTTTTCTTTACAGTACAAAGGCACAGAGCAGCAGAAATTTCATGACCAGTCAAGAGCCTCATCATGACCTCAGAATATTAACAAATGTCTGAAATATGAACATTGCTCTCCATCAGCCACAGGGCATGACTAACCACTAGTAACACCAGGCAGGGGGGAATACCCTTTTCCTGTTGATATTCTCTACTTCTCTTAACCCCCAAAAAACCCCTTTCTACTTGGTTTTCTCTAAAATAGGCCAGGGCTAGAAATACCTGACATAGAATACAACACTAGATCATTGATTTACCTGAAAACATTCACTTAAATTAAGCAATATTACATCAGGAACTGACATTTTGTCAAGGATCAAAAGTGATCTGAGGAGTTGGTGCAGCAGCAGAGTCAGGATTGGGTCTGCACAGGGAGAGCAAGAGAAGACATGGGGATTTTGGGGCATGGACAACTCAGGAATGGCAATGAGGAATCCCGTGGGAACTGCCCAGCAAGCTCTTTTTGCAAAAACATTAAAACTTGGCTTTGCAGTCACTTCTCATTAAAGATCTTACTTTTCCTGGAGAAAATAAGTGTAGAAGTGAAGCAGTGACATGGAGGGCACACAAATGGCTCGTGTTGCTCTTCCTTCCATATGCATCATGTTATTAACTTTCATGGCATGACCTTGTCTCCTGGCAGAGAAAGGAGGGCAGAACCAGGCCATGGAGAGCAGAGGAGACAGAGCCACCCTCCTATTTAACAGCAGCAATGAGTCAGCTCCATCAGGGCACAAAACCACCTTACTGTGGGAAATGAAACAGTTCCACCAGCTGCACATTTACTGGTTTCCATTGGCCTTCAGGGACTGGTGAAAAGTGAGATCTTTCTCTGAAAAGTAGCAAATGGGTGAGACACCTCCAGGACAGACCTGGGTCCTTCTAAAAACCATTACAGGAGGATGATGAGCTGCCCAGAGCTTTGCTTGGTGGCTCTCACTGCTCCTCCTCCCCACAGGCCCAGGGACTGCTGGTGCTCTCCTGCAGATCCAGGCTGGCCCTGAGGCTCTGCATGGCAGGAGAAACTTCTCCCCTCTCAGGGGCACCAAACCTTCAGCCTTTGCAGCAGCAGCAACAACCTCAGCAATGAATTCCATGTTTTCCAAGCACATATAAAGCAGGAACAATGGGGCCCTCCCAAAATAGCCTGAATTTCATAACAACCCCAGCACTGAGCTATTGTCAGAGGGCTGTTGGCCAGGGCCAGGGCAGAGCATTTGGCTCCAACCTCAGCAGTGAGGACCATGCCCGTGGCATCAGAAAAAGTGCCACGCAGCAGTTCTCACTCTGGGATGCTCTTTGCTGGGCAGATAATGGCAGATAATTCCTCCACCCTTCTGACAGCCTCAGCTGACCAGCACATCCCAGGGCAGCTTTGACACCAATGAAAAGAAGATTTTTTTTCCTGTTTGTTTTTATCCATCTAATCTCTGTTAACAATTTTAAGGGAAGAAGAAGCTGTAAATAAGATGACAAACTGAAGAGCATCTTCAATATTGATGGACTAAAAAATGGGGAAGATTTGGCTTTTAGAAACAAAATCATGAAGATAAAGTCTTCTTTTTTGGTTTGGGGTTTTTTGAGGTTTTTTTGCAGGAGATATTAATATCTCATTTCAGCTTCTACAAATTATATCTTAACATTCTTGAGATCAAGTGGTCAGAAGCTCCAAACCAGTGAGCAATTCCCTTCTAGACAACAGACCTGCCTGGAATTCAGCCTGGCAGGATCTGAGAGGTCCTCCTGGAGGGAGGGCATCACTGTGAAGGAATCCTGCTGAAATGGGGGCAGCTCTGAGGGAAGGGTGGCACTGACTGTGATTAGACACAAACCCAGGGATTGCAGTGGGGAAAACCAGAAGCCTGAACTGCATCCAAAGCCATCAGAAGGCTCAGAGCCCACAGACCTCAGAGACTTTGGATTAACCCCCATGTCCTTAATTACCATCAGCAAAAGAACATCATTTTACCTTCCCAATGATCCTAAATCTTTCTTGCAACTATTTAACAAAGCAAAAATAGTCTGCAAGGCCTTGTTTGTTTCTGGATCATCCCTTGGTCCATGAAGTGAATTATTGCTGACCTTGTTTATGCAGCTCCGTCCTGGAAGTGAAATAGTTACCAAAGTGTTTAAACTATTATGTGTGGGGAGGATCAAACCAGCATTTTTGTTCATCAATTCAGATTAAAAATTTAATTTCATGGTACAATGAACCCATACAGAGTTATATTTATTAAGGTCACCTATTTCTTGTACTTCAGCTTGCTTTAGGTATTGATGACTGCAAAACTCTTTAGAAGATAAGAATCACAACTTCAGCCTTCTCAGCTCTCCCAGTTTTAATGTTAGACACAATTTCCCTGACTCTCAAATACCTTGAACTTTATATTTGGGGGAAAGAGGGGGAAGGGGAACTCTCTCTCTCTCTCTCTCTCAGTTGCTGCCTGGAATTTTTAAATAACAGAGATCTGGCTTTAATTGAGGCTTTCATTGTTTGAAAAGGAGCTACAAGTATTTCTAAACTAAAATATTTGCATAGTTTCTTGCTCACTCCTCTAAATGCTGAGAGGTGCTGGACGTCTCACTGAACTGTCCCTTCTGGAGAACACAATCACTATCCTGTTCCTGTAGGAGAAAAGATTTGAAGAAAGGTCTTCTGAATACATATTTAACATCCAAATGTTTTTCTTGCTGTCTTTGGGCCAAGTCCTTATTCGATTGTTCCTCCAACAAAACTCCCATTCATGTCAAAGCAAGGCAGCCTTTCATTAGCTCAGGAATTTGGCAAATTTGTGGTTAGTGCATTCAGAAACTGGTAGCGTTTAATTGATCAAATAAAATCATTTTTAAAATGAGATTTTCACCACTGAAACAAAGATGTGTGGCCATTTGGAAACACTTCAGAATAAACTCACTGGTTTAGCCAATCTTTTTTTTTTTTTGTAACCACTGGCTCTTGAGTGCTCATTCCTGGTGCTGTCACACACAGTTCTGGGAGCAGTGGAGATGTCCCAGTGCTCTGTGACTCGGGGGTGCTTTGGTACAGCCATCCCAGACTCACACAGAGGCTCGAGGAACAAGTTCTTGTGTTTTCCTGACAGTGAAATGGACTCAAGCACAGGACAGTGTGGATTTGGAGGCAAATATTCCCCTCATCTCTGTGCCATAAGGAGTATGAAGTATCTCATAACCTGCCTGTTAATTTATCTGTAACTCCAGATTTGATTTGGGTTTAATTTTGGGTTTCCCAGCTCAGGAGCTCAGCCTGCTCTGGCACAACTCGCCTGGCAAATCCCTGCTGGCTCATTCCCCTCCTCGTTATCCCTTAGGTGTGAACAGCTACTTGGTTCAATTATTTCTTTGCCCAATAATTTTCCATTGGCTGGCACTGAAATGACTAGTCTACAATTCTGCACTTCCCGGAATTCACACCTCCCCTTCACAACTTTTTTTGGAGCTCAGCATCACTTGTGTCCTTTCAGAGATTTTCTTCCCCCACCCTCCTCCTGCTCTCAGGGATCTCTGCTGAGAGCACAGAGATTGCACCCTCTGCAACTATCAGAGGGTGAAGTTCATCAGGCCAGTCACCATTTCATGTTTCTTATTTCCAACATCATGCAAAAACCAAACAAAACCAGGGTACTATGGTCAGTTTTTCCACCACCATCACTGTTCCTTCACTGCACAAATCAACTTTGGTTTCCAATGAGTTTGCAGACAAATGTTAAGTTGTGTTGAACTACAAAGAGAGAACAAGGAGAAATCAAAGGCTGACTTTACTAGACAGACAGTAGTGGCTTAGCTGGGGCAGAGAAAGCAGGGAATGAGGAGGACAGGACCAGCCTGGCCAAGTTCACCTTCAGGGACCAGGGGCTGAAACTTTATCTCTGGGACAGTTAACATCTTGCAACTGAGTTTGTCAAGTGGAGAGGGAAAGTGAGAATACAACTCCCAAACCCACTTTGAGTAATAACCTGATCTGAAAACTGACAAGAACAGCCAATGCCATGGGCAGGGAAAAAAAGCTGAAATAAATAAATGAATAGGTGACTATTTAGCAAACATGTAACTTTCATTGCAAGGCCAACAAAAGGAGGTGTTTTACGTGGGTTTAGGTGCAATTTAAAACACCCTGTGTCTGAAATGCTGAGTGCAGCAGTGTCTGTATGAGTTTGTGTGTATGTACATGGGGCTTGTACAGGCCAGTTCCAGCAGGAGGGAAAACACAGTACAGACCCCAGCAAGGCTGTGCAGCTACTGGACCTGCATTTTCTCTGGTAAATCAGAAGTGACTCCACTGAAATGACACTCTCAGAGCCAGTGGCATCGATCTCCACCTCGAGCTGCTGTCACTCTCCCCTGGCAGTGATTCCCTGCCCCAAAGCAGGAGACCCTTCTCCTCCCTGCACCTCCAGATTCCCCTCCCTGCCCACGTGCCACGGACCTGTCCTGTGACACCCAGACCAGCAAACTTGGTTCTGCAGTTGGTTGACTGCAGAGACAGATGGTGGTTTCCTATCTAATCTGTGGCAGCACATGTGCTTTTATCCTCTGGCCCCAGAGCCAAAGTGTGTTTGTGACACCACAACTTTTCCTCTGAGAGTGTCTCTGAAAGAGCCCTCTTGTCTACAAATGGGGGGGAGAGATTTTCCCTGCTGAACTGGAGCATTCTCCATCCTCCTCTTCCAAGGGGGAATCTACAGAGACAGCATTTCCAAGCAGCTGGAATGGCTCAGGGCAAGGGATGGAGCCACAGCGTCTCGGCATGGGCAGCTCTTCATGGTCCTCCCTGGGCTCAGTAACACGATTATCACGCTGCTGGATATCGAGTTCATCATGGGAATGGGGAACCCAAGGATGAGTTCATGCAGGGATGCCAAAGGGAGTAAGTAAACCCCCCCAAAAGGTAGGAAGAGCCTGGGATTTGCAGCAAAGGGGAACTAATCTGCCTCAGGGAGAACTGTTCTTTTCCTTTTAGTTGTTCTGCAGCCGGGTGGGATGAGAAGGACACCAAGGATGTGCTCAGGAGGGATGTCAGACACAAGCAGGCAGCAGGCTGGTGTTTGGGCAGGAGCTTTGGCTTGTAACAGAAGTACAGGTACTACAGATTTCCACACCAGGGGTTGTGGTGTTCCCACTGATGCTGAGCCAAGTTTTGTGGCTGTTCCTTCCCTGCTGAGGGAGCCAATGTGGAGCTCCAGGGACACATCCCCAGGCTCAGGCCTGTCCTCACTGGGGCTGCACATTTCCCTCTCCAACCTCAGCATTACATCTCTGCTTTTCAGCTTTCCTGCCTCTAAAACAGGTCAAGGAAGAGCAGAGGAGATTCCCACCTCCCAAATTGTGGCCTTTACTCCACCCACCCCTCCTCCCCTCACTCAGGGAATGTTTCTGATACTTCTGATGCCTCCCTCCATCTGGGGGATGCTGCAGGTAAAATGCAGTAATGGGACACGCTGGGAAGCACAGAGAGCAGAGAGATCTGGAGACTTGCTCTGCAATCTGATCTGCTTGGAAGGACAGTGCCCCCACGACTTAAGGGGTCCTTGGAAGGGCAAGAACCTCCATCCCAACGTTATTGAATCCAGGGGCTGTAGAACGTGACCAGCAAGGACTCAGAGAGAAGGCAGGTTTGGCAGAGCAATAAGTCACCCTGTACCTGCCTTTGCCTCCTGTTCATCACCTGCATTGCTCTCAGCCCAATCTGTCAAGGACTATGATGGATTTACAGCAGGGATTAATTTAGGTCCCATCTCACAAAGTGCTCACTCCCTAAAGCTCCTTCATTTTCCTTTGAGTGTTGAGCTCATAAACTGTCCTCCCTTGGTGTTTGGAATATGGGCAGGAAGAGCCAGTGGGGCTAAAAGAAAGTACAGCTTTAACCTGGATCTAATCACAGCAATTTGACATCTTGTCTTAGCAATAAATCTCTCCTATATTGTTTCCTGAAGTCAGAGGAAACATGGAAGAAAGAAATTGCAGCAGAAAATAAATGAAACAAAGCAGGACTGGCTTTGCTTCCTCAATGTTCTCACACAAAACCATCACCTCAGCCAGCTGAGATTGCAAAATGCATATGGAAAATATATATCTCTCTACCTACAGTCTTCTGTCATCACACAGTGAAGGAAAAGATTGTACCAAAGGCAGTTTATCCCATTGCTCTTAGACAGGACAAACCATCCTCTGGAATTGCTCATCTCTCCTCCAAGACAACTCACCACCACACAGGTTGTACACTGAGATGAACTCCAGAGCTCTGGGGCAGACAGACCCCCTGAAATCATCCCCCTCTGAAATTCATCCTTCTCTCTGACACTTCAGGTTGTCCTGAAGCTTCACCCTCTTCAGGTAGACCCTGCAGCTCCCCATCTGCTAAATGTTTAGTGGATATACAGTTACACAGAGAGAGAGGAGAGAACAGGCATCAATCCTTGTGAAAAAGGTGGCAGGAGGTGACATCTGCCCCCTCAGCCCTGGAGGCTGGGATGGTACAGCTGAGAGTGGGGAAGGAGAGGAAAACATGGATGTTTCAACCATCACTGTCCTCATGGAAAGATGACACTGCAGGAAAAGGAAGATTAAGTTCCATTTAAATGGCAATTCAGCATGGAGGGCCATATAGCACTAGGAAAAGGAATAAAGCCAATTTATCTGTAGCTGGATAGTGAATTCCCAAACAAATCCAATCAGACTTCACAAGAATTGGACAACTGTGAGACTGGAACCTGGCTGGAGCCTGCAGTGACCATCTGGAAATGCCCTGCCCATCCCTGAGCTGCATCCCCCGAGCAGGAATTCCACAATTCCCTGTGGCACAGGAGGGGTTAAGCACCATGCACATACAGACACCGGGTTGTTCTGTCACCAACTGTCCAGGCCTGAAGTAAAACATCTTCAAATGCTGGTCAGTGGAGAGATGATTTTGATTTTTGAATGCTCAGGTGGGCAGTGAGTGCCTGGAACTGCTTCAGACCCAGAGCTGCTGATGGGGAGACACAGCACGGCCTGGGGGCACAACTAGCACAGCCCCTTCCACCTGCTCCCCCAGCAGCCAGGAGGGTAATTAGGAAAGCAGGACCTGGGCAGCACAAGGGGCAGCCTGGCTTGCCAGCCAAGCAAATGATTAATCCAGGTAAGGAAGGGTTTGGCCTCAGCCACCCTGAGCTGAGGAAAAAGGGCTGGATTCAAAGCAGAGATGCCATTCAGGAGCTAAACTGGGACATAAAGAGGTTCTGCTTTCATAGCTCCTATTCCAGGGGCTAAACCAGCCTCCAGCCAGCAGGAGATCTGGATGAAATCCCATCCTTACCAGAGTTTCAGGAGAAATGTGATTTCAGGGGGAGAACTGGTGTAGATGCTCCTCAGATCTGGAGGCAAAGCAAAGGCTGACCTGGGTCTGGGGATGGATATGGTTCTATTTCCCTCCTTCCTTCATGCAGAGACTGGGAAAATATTTGCATTTCTTGCTGCTTGGACACGGCCTGACCTTGCAGAGCTCTCAGGAAGGAGCTGTGCCCAGAACATCTGAGGGACTCAGAAAGCAAAGCAGAGCAATCAGTGTGGGGAAAGGGGAAGACCTGAGCAAGGCAAATGGTGTTGGCAGCACGAGCAGAGAAGGGTTATTTTTCAGGTGATAACAGGAATGTTCACCCCAGACTCCAAAGCAGCAGAAATGGGACAGAGATGACCCAAATCAGGGCAAACGAGTCACGAATGGATCAGCAACTGCTCCAAATCCTTGTTCTCAGCCAGGTATTTGAAGCAAAGAGTCTGCAGGATTTTTAGTTCAATAAACTTTGCTGTGACTAAAAATCATCCCTGTGACTCCCCTGATTAGGAGTGACAGGAGGAATACACCCTCTCCTCTGCTGAACAAGGTTCAGTTGCTCTTAGACAACAAAATAATGAAGGTCAGAATTTTTATTAGCCTGCTCTCAACCTGTCTTGAAGTGACTAATGAAAGATCCCCTGAGCTTCACCTTGACCTTGGCTTGTCCTGCACATTCTTTAATTGTGGGTAATTATTTTCCACCCTTTGGGTTACACTGAATCTTGTGAAGGAAACCCACAAGAAAGGAGAGGGCTGATTTCTAGCTTGATTAATGAAGATAACCAAACTGATTTGTAATAACATGGAGCTTCCCTCTACATATTATTTAGATTTTATTCTTCAATTATGTCCTTCTGCTGCTGTTGGGCATGTAAATTTGAAGCAGGACATCCATCTAATTCCTGTGATAAATTCAGGTATCTCAACTTCAATCCAGTGATACTGTCCCCGAGCTCCTCCCTCCAGCTGAGGAATTTGTACCGTTCTGCAGGAGGGGGAATAAGAAGAAATATCAGATATTTGGCCATGAAATTTTCAGAAGAAAACCACTACTTTTTCACTGCTTCAAATCTCCCATCCTGCAGCTGAGAGAACAGGATAAATCACTACTTCTGAAAACCTCTCTCATTTTCCCTTCTTCTCTCTTGCTGATTCTGGTTCCCCAGGGGAAAAAGGGAGCACAACTCCCAACACTCTCTTTGCAGTTTTTAGCATGTTTCCTCTTACAGGATTCATGCAATACCTATTTTCATATTCTTTTAAGGAAAAGAGTAAAAAATGGAGTGGGGACAAGATATTTCAAAGAAACCAGTGCTAGAAAGTTTCCAGTATTTCCCCCTGGACCTTGTTGCTTCTGTCCTGCAGACAGCAAGGCAGGAAAGGCATTTCATCTGTGCTGTGTGAACACTTGTAAAGAATACATGCATTTTTTTAAAATAATAACTCTGTGTGTTGCTTTGAGAGGGGAAGGAATGGGAGAAGGAACAGAACTGTCTTGGAAGGGTAGAACACACTCCTCTATTCCTCAAGCTGCTCTTGTGCATCTCCTGCCTGCACATCCATCCCCCTGTGCTCTGCATCCCCCTGACCTTTGCAGCTCTCTGATGCTGATCAGCCCTTCCTCCCATGATTGCAGCCTCCTCCTCGTGTGGGGAAGGGCTGGGACAGCCACTCACTCCAAGTGCAGAATAATGAAAAGGTCGGAGCAGCACCGGCCACACTTGAGGGGCTGCAGCAGCCACTGCATCTGGTACCTCATCCTCGTCAGGGAGACCATAATGAGGTCACAGATCAGCACTGAAGGAAGGGCTGGCACAGGAAACCAAACCCCAACACCTGCTGCACTCCTGAAGTCTTTCAGAGCTCTAATTGCCAGTGCAAAGAATCTAAATCATATCCCTGGTTTGTGCTGAGGATGTGATTCCCAGGTAATAGAAAATGAGAAGCAAAGCTGAGAAAATTCTGCTTGGTGTGTTTGAAAATACAAATTTCCTCTGTCAGGAAAAGGAAGGAAACCAGAGCTCAGTGATGACAACTACAGCAAGCTTCAGGCTGCCTTGTCCCAGCAGGACTGGGGGGTTTGCCACAAATTACAGAAATACTCCTGTGATTCCTTCTTATTTCCCAGCCTGTGTGTCCCCCGTGTGCCTCTGCAGGCTGAGCTCGGGACAGGGGGATGTGGCTGCTCCCTTGAGTTGGGAACTGTGGGGTGGGGTGTGCAGGACCCTCCACCAGGCACAAGGAACACAAAGTGTCCCAAAACAGCTCCCAGCAAACACCTTTCAGGGAATATCAGGAGTTATGTACTGAGGCTGATGGTAACCAGCTCTGCCCTGTGCCTGAAGAGGTTCATGGAGGAGCTGCCAGCAGCAGTTCTTGGGCTCAAACACACTGGGATCACTGGATCATGATCCTTCCTCTCCATCCTCTGTCTGCAAAGCATCCCATTGCTGAGTCCTGTTTCCTTCTCCTTAGCACAGGGTGGTTTATGTCGGAAAGGACCTTAAACATCATCCCATCCCACCCCCTGCCATGGACAGGGACACCTCCCACCAGCCCAGGTTGGACCCAGCCCTGTCCAACCTGGCCTTGGACACTCCAGGGATGGGGCAGCCACAGCTGGAGTGTCCAGTACCAAACCTGGCTCCACAACCTCCCATCCCTGCTCAGACATCACAGCCTTAGGGAAGGAACTGCCTGTTCCTTTGTGCTCTGCACTGGCTTCAATCCTCGATGCTGATCCCAAACATCCTGGAATAACACACACTAAATGCACCAGGCCTTGCCCATGTCAAACAAAATATAAATTAAAAAGAAGAAAGAAAGAAATGGAAAGTGTAAAGGAGATTTCATGGGATTTGGGTGCCAAACTCCAACAGGCTCTTCTGAAAATCTCAGCTTAAAGCAACAGATTTGTGCTCTTGCATTTCTTTCTCCTGATGTCAATAATAATTACTGCTGAATTAAAGATCTCACATACTGCTCCAAGTTTTCTTTGCTCATTTATTTTCTGCATTTTATGCTCAAAAAGTTAATAAAGAGAAAATTCCCCTGGAAAAGAAAGGAGAAAAGAAAAGATAAAATCAGAAAAAGATGATATTCATCCCATTTAAATCCACAGCTGATAACTGAAGAGGAAAGCTGCTTTAAATGAAGGATCTACTAGAAAGGGTTTGTTTCTGTGTTCCCCGTTATGTTCTGCATATTCCAGAAACAGGTTCAAGTGCAGGGCTCTGGCAAAGACCAAGCTTAAAATTCAGCACAGGCTTAAGTCTATTCACCTCAATGTGACTCTTATTTGCCAACATTTAACCCTGAGCCACGGTCAGCAGAGTTGAAATCAAGTGTGTAGCAAAGCATTTGCTGAACTGTTTGCCTGGTCAGTGCATTTGTCACTCCACCTTGTACAGGAGGAGGCTGGAAAGACACAAACTTTTCCCCACAGAAAGCTCTACAGACCTCCTTAAATTTGAAGTCCAGGTCCATCCAAGACAGGACGATGAGCTGTGCTCTGACTCTCACCCGGATGACACACCAGGAGCTGCGAACTCCCTGCTCTGCTCACACCAGGACCTGACTCACCATGAGGTGTCCACCTCACCCTTTGCCCATTGCTGCACATTCATTCTGCACTTCTGGATTGAGGCAGGATGAACCCCAAATATGCCCCAAACCCACACCAGAGGCCTGGAGTTCAGTGTGTCAGGCTTTGAAATGAAGGAAAAGGCTTCCAGAAAACCAGCAGGGAATTTCCCTGGGGGAGTATTTCAGTCCACTGGAAGAAACTCAAGACCTCAGGAGGAAGGACATAGTGCAGCAGTTAAACCACAGTCCTGGCCATCAGCTCAGCCCTGACCTGGCCCTTCCTGAATTCCTCTCTGAGACCTCAGGCAGATCCTTCCAGTCAGACCTTTCCTGCTCAGGAGTCACCCCTTGAACCCCAAACTGAGCAGGTGACTCTGCAAGTGCCAGCACAGCCCCCAGAACCTCCAGGCACTCCTTCACCTGCAGCTTCCAAGGGGGTTGCACATCCCTCATACTGTGCAACACTCTGAGTGCTCAAAAATGCAGACTGGTCCAAATAATACAAAACCTGAGGGTTTTATTAGTGCTGTCAGTGTAGCCAAGAATGTTATGGCATGTGTGTCACTAAGAGAGACAGAAGCTATTATTGAAATGAGATTAGAATCATTTTGAAACATCAACAGTGGCATTATAGTTGGTAACATTTCCATCTAAAATAGATGACATTGATGCTATACAATCAACAATGCCACTGGGAATACAATATAGAACTGAAGACTAGATTGTTTTACTCTATATTGATTTTCCCTTAGTAGTTTTTGATTAACTGTCAAATCAATTAGCTTTCCCCACCCAAACATCATATCACATTGCTGCATTTTTTGATGTCCCCCCTCAGAAACTCCCTGTTTTACAGCAAACAGAGCAGAGGAGCCTGAGCTCAAGTGGCCAGGAGTGCTCCCAGGCAGAGGTTTCACAGGCACAGATAAGTCCCCACAGCGAGTCTGCTTCTCCTCACCCTGCTGGAGCCCAGCCATGCTTTTATTGAATCAGGTTCTGAAGCTGTCTAAGGCACTAAGAGATCTGATTAAAGCCTTGCCATAATGTCCTTTTAAAATAAAATGCATGGCATTTTCATGGTGACATAATGTTCTCTTGGCTCAGTAGAGACAGTGTGTCTACAGGTTTGTGAGCAGCTTGGCCTTCCCTTATTACAGAGAGCACATCTGTCAATCTGTCCGTCTGTCCATCTCTCTGTCCACCCATCCATCACAATTTTGCAGTGTCTCTTCAGCCAAACACCTTGATAGTTTTACTTTTATCCCACAACAGCCCTGAAATGATATTATTACAGATGAGGCATCAAGGGAAGCCAATGAGAGACCAGAGAAATTGCCCAAAGTCACAGGCAGTCCCCAAAGCCACCTGCTCTACTGGGGGCCTCCCAGTTACAAGCCCTGGAATGGAGTGAGCAGGAAAAAGAAGGGACACATGAGGATGGAAAAGAGGGTTTCAATCTGCAAACCAGAAGCTGGGAGCTCATTCAGCTCCTGCAATAACTTCACACCTCTGTAGTAGTGACTGGTGCTGCAGCACCAGAAGGCTCAGACCCAGACTGAGTCTAGATCCCAACTTTGCAGGAGTTCAGAAACTTGCTGGACCCTGTTTTGTTGCCCTTTTTATTCATTAACTGTCCCCACTCCCAGTGCTGTGCCCTGAGAGGCTTTGGTGACAAACACCTTGGGACAACACACAAGAATTAAGCACCTCTAATGCAGACTTTTGCTGTTACACCAAAACCAAGAGCAGCCAAGCAACTTCATAGAAGTTCATTTCCCTCCAGACCCCTAATGAGGGAAAGGGTGTTTATCTCAGCCAAAGCCACCCCAGTGCTGGGTGGAGGAGCCACAGTGGAACCAGCTGCTGCTGCCACACCGCCAGCCAAGACTCTCATTTGTTTTGGCTAGCGCTGAAGAATCAGCTTTTAAGCATCTTTGAGAACAAAATGGTGCATGGAACCAGTCCAAGCTGCAAAAGATAAGAAGCAATAGGAGTCGCAACAGATTATTTGTCTGGTGAAACAGAAGGAGAATTCTCTCGGGAAGGCGCGCGCGGGTCCTGCTCCAGTGCTGGAACAGCAATCCTGGTTCTGTGGCTCTCCTTGGGCTGCTCAACAGGGGCTGAGCTATTTCTGCAGAATAACCAACTGCTGCTGCCCAGGAAGGACAGAGCAAAGGGTTTCTGCCCCACTGCTGTGAGGAGGAAGGCTCTGCAGTGCCACAGCAACGCTCAGCGAGGCTGAGGGAGGGCTGGGAGCTCCGGGCACGACAAACACAGGGAACAACAGCTGGAACCACCTGCCTTGCTCTCCTGTGATGCTGGGAAAGATCAGCCTCAGCCTTTCCTACCTGCTCCCCAGCAAGGCAATGAACCTCTCTGAAACTGGACCCAGGATAAATCTTACCACCTCCTCCCCTGCTTCAAATACATTGGGCCCATTTTCTTCATGGCCTTTACACAGAATGGGAGAAGAGACAGGAGCATAAATGAGAGGATTTGCACTCAAAGGATCGAACCAAACAGGTCATAGAATCTCAGAATGGTTTGGATTGGAAGGGACCATAAAGATCTTCTCCTTCTACCCCCTGCCATGGGCAGGGACACCTCCCACCAGCCCAGGGTGCTCCAAGCCCTGTCCAACCTGGCCTTGGACACTTCCATGGTGGGGCAGCCACAGATTCTCTGGGCACCTGTGCCAGAGCCTGCCCACCCTCCCAATAAGGTATTTGTTCCTAATACCTAATTCCTAACATCTATCCTCCTTCAGCTCAAAGCACTCCCCTCTTGTCCTGTCACTCCATGCCCTTGTAAATCTGATCTGAAAGAGAAGAAGGAGAAAAAATGGAATTCAGCAACCAAATATAATCCTCATAAGCAATAAGTAGACAGACATAAATTCTAGATTATGTTCTCACCTGACATACCCCACTCTTGCTGAAATGGCCTTTAAGGACCTAAAGTAATTTTGATTACATAGGATCTATTTCCCTTTCTTAGTCACCTGTAAACTTTACTTCAAAGTTAAGTATAAAAGTTGGAAGTGCTGGTTTCCTTATTAAGAAAACATTTTTCATTGCAAGTCAGACAATCTTCTGAATTCCCTTTCAGATCAAGATTCATTCAAACCCAACCCTGAACTGGGAAATTAATGCCAGAGAGGTGGCTCTAAAGGGGCACCAAACAACACCCACCTTCAGCATAAACAAGGAGAATGTAACCACAGTGTCTATCTTGGTTCTTAAGTTCCATGAGAGGATGCAACAAGCCACTGCTCCTCCCTGTGAGCCCTGACTCCCTCAGTGTTTGGCATTTTTAAAAATTCAGGATGTTAAAGTCTTTATGATAAACACATCTCTGCAGCCAAAGGGATTTTTAATCTCACTTGATTTACAGGCATTTCATTGCGTTGGAGTATAACTTATTTTAATAGCATGGTGGAAACTGCAGCAGGGGCTAATTAGAGCAACGAAGTTAGTTAGATTTCTGCTCATTTGGAAAACAGGCTGCATCTTTTTAATAGGATAACCTAAATGGATCACACGACCTGCAGAGTTGCCCTGTAGGTACCAGGAGCAGAGTGGAGGTAACTGGTGACATTAAGGGACAAAGATGATTCAGCCCTGTGAGTGTGCAGCACATCCTCAGGGTCAGACCCTGCAAAGGGTGGGCCCTTCACTTCCCACAGAAGTGGTGGGAGGTCTGGGCAGCTCAAAACGTGGCAGGTCTGAGCCCTGAGATTAAACCCCTCTGCTCTCACTGCCATGGCATTAATAGATGCTCAGTTTGCCAACCAGCCCCACCCTTTGGGGTTTTTAAGACTCACAGTCATGGTCTTAAACTAAATTACAAACCATTTGGCCTCAGCCAAATTTGACTTGCCTCAATACCATCAGGCTGGTTTGAATTTTTCTCAACTTGCAGTCACAGCCTACAAATAATTTGAAACACATTGTGAAGGTCAACAAACCTGTCCCTGGCTCTCCTTCTTGCCTTGTTTCCCAAGGTAAGTTCTTCACTCAGACCTACTCACCCTTGGTCCCTGCTCCAGACAGAGGGGAGGAACAGCCATATTTGGGGTACACTCATCTGACCTATTTTCACATGAACTTTAGGATAAGAAGAATCACATCCTACAAGCAGCTTTTATTTCTGCACAAGCAGAATGAAGGAGAAAATAAGGGATTGACCAAACATCACTCCTCCTGCCCTCTACCACTGACCTTCTGAAGCCTCAGTGGACACCATCCTATTCTTATTTGTATCAAGAAAACCACCTGACTTCCAAGAGTTACTTGATTTAAAGAAGGAAAGGGAAAACTATACCTGCTATCTGCACAAGTGTTTTTTCCAGGGTTTCCCTACCTTAGACTGAAACCAGGAAATGTTCCACCTGGGCTCAAGTAAAAAAGCTGGGGAGCATCTTTGATCCCCTTTGAAATTTCCACAGAAGGATTTCATTTAATTTTCCAGGCTCCTTTGCCTTTCTCCTGCAATAATAGCTGATATCATTTAGTGCAAAGCACAACGGCCATTAAAAATGGTTATTAGTCTGGAACTGCCTCCTTAATAGGAAACACACATGCCACACTCTGGGAGTTCAGTGGGTTTAATAGACTTCGAGGGAAATGCCACTGTGACCCTTATTTTTCAGGAGGGAGGCAGAGAGAGAAATCTGTTTCTTGGGCTGAGATTTTGCCCTGAGGCAGAGCCTTGGGCAGGAGGTGGAGCAGCTCCAGGTGCCCTGCTCTGGTGCCCCAGGGAGGGCTCTGCCTCTGAACCTCCCTCCTGAGCTGTTCTGCCTCTCAATGTGCCCCCTGAGCTGCTCTGCCCCGGAACATCCCTCCTGACCTGCTCTGCCCCGAATGTGCCCTCTGAGCTGCTCTGCCCCTGAACGTGCCCCCTGAGCTGCTCTGCCCCTGAACGTGCCCCCTGAGCTGCTCTGCCCCTGAACGTGCCCCCTGAGCTGTTCTGCCTCTCAATGTGCCCCCTGAGCTGCTCTGCCCCGGAACATCCCTCCTGACCTGCTCTGCCCCGAATGTGCCCCCTGAGCTGCTCTGCCCTTGAATGTGCCCCCTGAGCTGCTCTGGCTCTGGACATCCCCCCTGAGCTGCTCTGGCTCTGGACATCCCCCCTGAGCTGCTCTGGCTCTGGACATCCCCCCTGAGCTGCTCCTCTGCAGAGACTGTTCCTGCTGCAGGGGAGGGAGAGGCAGCAGCACCTGGGCAGCCTCCCTGGCATCCAGCTGGTGCAGGGCAGCAGGGCCATGGCTCAGCACACTGACAGCCCTGTCCTCCCTCTGCCCACCCTCTCCCTGCTTCCCCCTTCCCCCAGGCAGCACAAGACCTTTGCAGGAGGGGGTGCCCTCCAAGGTGACCCTGCAAAGCTCAGACAGGCAAGGAATTTGCAGGTTCTTGCATTGAGACTGATCCCACTCCCATGACTGGCCAAGTGCCTCCTCTTGAGTGAGGGATACTAAAAATTCCTGCCTTGGGGAAGAGTAAAATAGTAGATACCAACCTTCAGCAGACCTCAATACATCAGTGGGATGTGGGAATGCACATCTAATATTTAGGAATAACATCAGTACTTTTCTTTATTTTCCTTCCCTTCTCCTCCCACACCTGAACCCTGTGATTAAAAGCAGAACTCAGGACCTCTTGACTGAAAATAGCACCAGCACCATCCCCACTGCAGAGTAAGGACAAGAGAGGACCTGGGGGCTACTTGGCCTCACAAAGAGTGTCTGAATCCACAGCATATCCACTTTTTCAGCTCTTTACCTCACCTAATAAAGACATCCCCCCCAAATCCTTACAAGCCTATTTCACTAACAGGGCATTATATCTGCACTGTCAGGGAATCTCTAATGCCTGTCTGATGTTTGCACTGGGGTTTGTTGTTGTGTTTGCTCCTTTCATCACCTTATAAAGGCCATGCAAGGGCTGTGTGATGCTGAGACTTCTGACAGCTGTAACATATGTGTCCCAATGTTTATCATTTATTTAGCATGCAGGGTACAGAGGCTGGCAAGGCACTGCCAGGCCTGACTTAAAGGCTGCTGGCATTTCCATGAGCCACAACCCCATCATGCAGGGGGTAAGAATTCAGGCATTTCAAATCGCATCAGCCTGAATCATGATTCAAATCAGAAAAGCCAGGTTTGGGTTCACTCAGGGCTGTCCAAATGGGGCTGGGGGAGGGTCAGGAGGAGCAGGGATTGCTGGCAGGTCACGAATGTGCTCCTCTCTGACCAGGATAACACAGTCTGGCTGATGTTCTTGAGAGACTGGGGAACAGGGGGCTCTGCACCCTCCACATGGAGCTCTCCCATCCACACTGTTTCAGGGGGATTCTCAAAGGCAGCCCCTCCTGGCCCTGCACACTCACATGGAGCTCTCCCATCCACACTGTTTCAGGGGGATTCTCAAAGGCAGCCCCTCCTGGCCCTGCACCCTCCACATGGAGCTCTCCCATCCACACTGTTTCAGGGGGATTCTCAAAGGCAGCCCCTCCTGGCCCTGCACACTCACATGGAGCTCTCCCATCCACACTGTTTCAGGGGGGATTCTCAAAGGCAGCCCCTCCTGGCCCTGCACACTCACATGGAGCTCTCCCATCCACACTGTTTCACAGAGGGATGTTCAAAGGCAGCCCCTCCTGGCCCTGCACACTCACATGGAGCTCTCCCATCCACACTGTTTCAGGGGGATTCTCAAAGGCAGCCCCTCCTGGCCCTGCACACTCACATGGAGCTCTCCCATCCACACTGTTTCAGGGGGGATTCTCAAAGGCAGCCCCTCCTGGCCCTGCACACTCACATGGAGCTCTCCCATCCACACTGTTTCAGGGGGGATTCTCAAAGGCAGCCCCTCCTGGCCCTGCACCCTCCACATGGAGCTCTCCCATCCACACTGTTTCAGGGGGGATTCTCAAAGGCAGCCCCTCCTGGCCCTGCACACTCACATGGAGCTCTCCCATCCACACTGTTTCACAGAGGGATGTTCAAAGGCAGCCCCTCCTGGCCCTGCACACTCACATGGAGCTCTCCCATCCACACTGTTTCACAGAGGGATGTTCAAAGGCAGCCCCTCCTGGCCTGGCTGTCTCACTGCTGCACACAATTTCAGTGGAGCAGACATGAGCCAGTAGTCACCCCCTCTGAAATCCCCCTGCAAAGTGTCTGACAGTTGCATTTTAAGGACCACATGCCTGCCAGACACAGAAACCTCCTGCCATGCTCTGAGGTCCTGCAGCTCTCAGGAGCAGAGAGGAAGATCTGTACTGACTGTGCTGATGGCGAGAGCACAACAGCCAGAGCCCCAGGTCGAGAGCAGGAGCTCAGCATCCAGAGCCTCAGAGCCTGTCAGGTGTGACAAACTGCATGAACACTTCAGTGCTGGAAAGGTTTCCTCAGTGCAAATGACCTTCCTTAAAACATCCTTATAACCAAAGTGTAGCTTATGGGTTTAACAAGAATTTTAATTTTATCTTTTTTCCCTTCTCAAGGAAAAAGGAATCAAAAACCCACCCAAACAACCATGGACTGCCAGTTTATCTTGACCTTGTTTTGCCTGAAAAGTAATAAGAAGAGTCCTTTAACTTCTGCCCAGTTGCAGCTCTCTCTGTTCTCATGGAGCAGCAACATACCACACATTTCATAATTAGGGCGAGAGGGAGAGATAAGGCCCTCGGTCTGTGCACATGAAAGGAATGTGCTGGGTGTGGGGAGATGGTGCTGAAAGGAAGAAGGATTCTATATAGGCTGGAAAAGGCTCCAGGAGAAGAGGAGTATGAAAGGGGGAGCTGCGTGTGCCAGTGGGGAAAGCACATGTGGGGCAGGGCCCTTTCCCTCCAAGTCTTACAAGGCTTAAAAAAAAAAAGGCTGGTAAAAATACCTCAGTCTAGATTTATAAGCAGCCCCGTTTGGGAGGGAGGTTGGGCATGCAGGTAAAACAAACCAGGGCTCTGCAGTGCTGCCCATCCCCAGGGCCACAGCCAGGGAGAGCATCCAACTATCCCTGAGGTCCTGCAGAGCTGCTCTGGGGCCAAGGGAAAGTTTGGGGTTCCTTTCCCCTCCAGGACCATTTTGCACAAATCCACCACAAGGTAATATTTACAAAGCTCACTCTGCTTTTCTTTTTTTTGGAAGGCTTTTGTGTTTGTTTGCTGTGAATAGCCTTGGGTTTGGCAGCAGAGCCGAGGAAACCACACGTTTTTACGAGTTCCCAAAGTGAAAAGAGACCTCAGTGCTGAGCACAGAAGCACATGGCTGTGACAGGGGCAGAAAACATCAGGATTTGCTGAATAACACCAGAAAAATAAGCCAGGAAATATGAAATTGCAGCAAAACCCAGAACCTGCTCATTCTGATCTCTGTCTGGTCTTTGCTACCTCCAAATGACCCGACCTTTGCTGAGTCTCTTGATGTCTTTGTGCCAGTCTTGCTCCTCAGCCCTTGGGTTGCTTCCTCCCATGAAAGCTCTGGGCTCTGAGCCCACAGCCCTGGGCCTGCTGCCCTCTGACCCTTCTGGGCACCTACAGCTGCTTCTGCAACACCAATAAATGTCTGTATTCAGCACTTCCCTTCCAGCCCACAACTCTCACTGACCGGAGAGGAGACTGAGATACACCTGAGTGCTGGAGTCTGAGGTGAATCCTGTTCAAATTCCTGGGGGGGAGTAAGCACATATTAATTACCAGCCTAACCCCCTCCCCATCTGATTAATTTTTAAATTTCTCTCTTGTTTTACTGTCACAATGCAGGTTTGCTGTGTGAGAGCGCTGGCCCAGGGCGTCAGGTGCAGGAGCGTCGCGTCGCGCTTTGTCTGGGCTAAAGAGCTCTGGTTTTCCACCCGAGGCTTTGCTCCAGAGAGGCCCACGGAGGTTGCTGGCAGTGCTACACTCTAAGAGATGAGCTGCAGGCCGCCTGCTGTCCTTTATTGGCTCCCCATCCCCTGCAGGGCTGTTTCACCTGCCCGCCCTGCGCCGGCCGTCCCTGCGCGGGGCAGCGGGAGCTGAAGCGGAGCCGGAGCAGCCGCAGCCCCGGCACAAAGAGCTGCACCAAAGCCTCGCATTTGCTCAACAAAAGCAGCACATGAACCCCCCGTATAAATGGTGTGGAGCATTCTCCTAAAATCAATCAGGCTCCATTATTCAGTTTAAGCCCAATCTCATTGTCTGCCTCTTCCTCCGGAGGCCGATTTCTGCCAGGTAGAAAATTAAGTTTCCTTTACTTTTCTTCCCCGCACAATTTTTCAGTGTTTCAGCACCCTTGGTCGGTGTGGGAAACCGACTTCCTGTCTCAATAAACAAGTGCACACAAGGCTTTGCTGGACACATAATGGGCTCCTTTTTTTTTTTATTTTATACAAAAATCATTCCACACTTAACACATCAATGAAGCCACTTAAGCTCTACTGCATCTGAATTAAAGGGGGAATTGTGTGATCAAAGAGTGTGAAGGAACCACACATGGAGTTCTTCAGACACTTTACTTTTGTTACATTTGATACATAACAAACCCAATAAATATGCTTATCCCAGTAGCCTGTTTCATTATCTCATATCCTTATGTTTAAGAGCATTTCCTTTAAGAGCTGTTCTTCCCCCTTTGTTTTTCAGCATCACAGTTTTGAGGCAGTTTGTTTTAAATGAAGATGCTAAAAAGACAGAGAAAGCCATGTATTTTTTTTTCCTGGATATGCTCAAACAAGACCAGAAATCCCTTTACACCGAGTTTTTCCCTGTGCTTCAATTAAGCAGAAGATATTTATTCCATGACAGAACACAGCTACAAGTGCTATAACCTCAGTCACAGGTTATTGGAGACAAGTCTTACACAAGGAAGGAGAAGAATGTTTCCTAAAATTCTTCATAATAATTCCCCACATATTCAGCCCTTTCCCTACACTAGAGAGCAAATCACTTGGAAAAATAAGGATTTCTTGTACCTTCCCTGATGCTTTCAGTTCTGGGAACAATCCCTTATTTGCAGCTAAATTATTAAAAATAATGGAGATAAGAGTGTGTACATTTTTTCCTGTTGTTTCCCATGGCAGTAACTTGTTTTTCCACCAGGAAAGAAGCCACAAGGTCTGATTTTTTTTTTTAATTGCTTATCATTTGTAGTGATATGTGGCTGGACAAAGGGTTGTTGGGACATCTCTGGCTGAGCCAAAGAGGCACCTTGGTCAGTCCTTCCAGGGACAGAAGGTTTGGGGGGTGATTTACACCCCCAGATGGACAAACCCTCTGCCCCTGAGAGGAACCTGCATTTGCACCAGGAGTTCCAGCAGCATTTCTGCTGGCAACAGAACTATATCCAGCACAGTCTACCACAAATAACCACTGCAGAGCATCCACCAGCCCCTCAGGAGAACTTACTTGGAAGCAAATGGCAGGTGCTTTTAGCAGAGTTGCTCATTAAAAAGCATTTTAAAATGCAATCTTTAAAATTGCCTTTGTATCTTTTTGGGTTTTTCCCCATTTCCCCCCCACTTTCACCAAAGGGTCCTGATAGAAATTCTCAAGACAGAAGATTTTACATCCACTGAAATGGTGAGATCAGAACCCTCTTTGGTACCTTTCTTTTTTAAAATGGAATCAGGAATTATCCTGCCCTAAAATTATAGATTGAATTGGATACATCTTAAAGCTTCTCACAGACTCATGTGCAGCAAAGGCAGGGGGGGAAAAGCACCTGAATTACCATTAAAAAAACCCCAACAACAACAAAGTGGGGGGAAAAAAGTATTTTCTGCTCTGTTTAATTCCTATCAGTAAATATCTTTCCAAATGTGCTTTTTAATGAGCACGGCCTGGTTATAGCTGCCTTTGTTTCGTGGCTTCCCAAATCAAAACAAGCAAACAAAACAACCCCCTGCCAGCAAACTGGGGCTCAACTTTAACTGGGCCAATTCCTCCTCTCCTCCCTCCGGCTGAGCTCCCACCCATGGTCGGGACTCAGCTGAGCCCAGAGAGGCAAGAATTGCAATATTTGACTCCTTGCCCCTCGACCACAATCTCTAAATGCCTTTTGCAGCTCTAATTCTCTGCTAACAGAGTTCTTACCACCAATTTAACAACGTTTTTGCAGTGTCTGCCATGAAAAACAGCTCCTGAAATCAGGGAAACCTGTGACAGCATCAGCTTTCCTTAAGGGGGCTGGAAAAAAGAGGATGCTTTTAACACCCACAGCTGGGGAGGAAAACCTTGTAAATACAACCCAAAGAGAAGCAACAATTCCAAAGGCTGGAAGGCAACGAGAAGGTTCATTTGCTAATCTCATTATTTTGAGGCTCGTGGTGTTGGGCACCTGTCACTGAGGCTGGAATTGCTTCAGTTCACAATATTGCACCAATATCTCCCTCCTACAAAGTGCACAAAGGAAGGGCTGGACAGGCAAGAAAAGGAGGATCAAACCCAGCAGTCTGGTGCAGAAAAAGGTCAGCTCCAAGCCAGGGAGAACTCAGGACAGTCAGATCCAGAGGGAACACTTTGGAGTGAGGTGAGCAGGAGCCAGCACAGCCCTTGGGGACAGGACAGTGGCCCCTTCCCTCCTGGCCAGCTGGAGCCAAACTGGAGAGAAATTCCTCAGGGCTCTGGGCACACCCAGCCCTGAGATCTGGAGGCCACAATGCCAGTGACTAAAATGATAGAGTTGCACATCAGAGAGAAATACTGAAAAGAAATAAAAATTGGTGTTTCTTGCTTGATGCAAATAATCCCAACAAGCTTCTGCATTGCTATTTTCTTAGCAATAAACAGAAAAAACCAGTCACCATACTATTCTTCGTATACACCCTTCAATTCTCCAACTACATCTTTCAAGTACTTTCACTCCATTTTAACCAATTTAAAATAAAATAGCTAAAAATGTGTTAAGTTTCAGTGCCTGTCCCCCTGAAATAGGACTCAGAAAAAGTGGCATTTGAGGCCTTTCCTCAGATCTAGACCTTAACCCTGAAAACAGAGATTCTACATGCAAAAAGGGTAGAGAAATGTAAATTTTCTGTATGTGTGGAACAAGGAGCAAAGTGGCAGGAGTTCCCCTCGAGCTGCCCCACAACTGCATCTCACTCTCAGAAAGCCTCAGTCACTGCAGGGAAAGATTTGTAGCCCAGGATACAACTCATCATGAGCTAAAGTGGGAATCTGAGCCGTGACATTTTAATTTCAGACATATCCAAAGGTAGGAGAGTCACTCTGTTCTGACTGAACTTTAGATAAGCACATGCTGTGCCATGGTTTCAGTCTACTCACAGCATTCCTCAGATTTTCACTGCAGTAGGAGGAAAGAGAGAGGAGGGGAAAAAGAGAAAGAAAGAAAGGGGCAGAGAGAGAAAAAAAGAGTTTGGTTTACAGGAGGTGTTTTATTGTGTTGATACTCAAGGGCTGGATTCCATAAAACCTCCATCTGGCTCTCACACACACAGAGCAGCCCTGTAAGCCCTCACAGCACCTCCAGAGTCAGTTTTTGGAGGTCTGGGAGCCTTTGCCTCCCTCCACAGCAGGGCAGGAGATTTGACTGAGTCAGGCCCACAGAAAGCACCCCTGACTTCCACTTACTGTGCAGAGTGAGGGGACTCCAAACCCAAAGATGTGCTCAGTGTGCTTTGAAAACTTGGCTCTGGAGCACCAACCACTGCCCACGTGCCAGAGGACAAGCAGAGCTGAGCCCCCGGGTGTGGAGTTCCCTGAGGGAGACTCTCCTGGTTCCTCCTCAAAGGGGGACTGACAGCTGGTATGGGGCACCCTGGTGGCCTCACCCTCCCCAGATAATTCCCACCCACCCAGCTGAAGCTTCAGGCAATGCCTTTTCATGGGGCTGGATCAGAAGATGGTTAAAAATGCTCAGAGGTACATAAAGAATGGCCCCTCTGCCCCTGTTCCTGATCCATCCCCTGCTCAGGCACCAACAACATAAGAGCCTGGAAAAGCCAGAGAGATAAATGATACACACATCAATAGACAGAACCAATTAATTAGATAGAGCTGATGGATGTTCAGTCCTTTCTCAAGTAAAACAAATACCAATTCCCAGGGACTTGGTTTTTCTCTTGTATTGTAAGATTTGATCAATTAATCTTGGTTAAAATACCTTTTTTAAGAAAATCAATCAGCACTTTAATTTTTGAGTACGTTAATTCCTTCTTTGTTAACTCCCATGTAGCCTTTTCTCCTCCTGAAAGTCCATTTTCTGGCTGGCATTTTGGCTCCCATTTTGTTTCACAGCAAAGGCACACAGACAGACAATAACAGAAAAACCTTTTCCTTTCTTACCAGATAACACTTGTGTCTTGTTACAGAATTTTCAGGCTGCAAATCAACTTGAAAGGCTAATTTAAAGATATTCCCTTGCACTATTCAGGGCCGTATGAACATTCCAAATCCCAATTTTCCATAAAGACACACGTGAGCATTTACAAGGGCTTTAGAAGAGCCATTTTGCAGCTAAGATCTCAATCTAGCATTTTATTTTTCTTCAACGAGATTATCATGTAATATTAATATACAGAAGAAAATATTTCCAGTGCCTCTATGTGTTTATGAGGTCCTAAGGGACAGCAGAGTTCCTTTAGCCGAGAGGAAGGTGGAAGGGACTGGCAGGATAAGAGTGTTGAACCCCAAACCCTCTCCAGAATTGGCTCCCGCGCTGCTGTTCGTGCCCAAGTGCCGTGGGGTTGCTTTTCCTTTTCCCTGGATCTGCTGCTTTAATTGTTTCTGCCTGTTCTTTGCTTTGTCTGCCCAAACCTCTCGCCTGAGGGAGACTGGAAAATCAAAAGGTGGGAGGAGGTTGGACAGGAAATGAGAGTTGGTGCCACGGCGTTAATAAAGCCCAAACTGCACGAGTGGCTCAGAAATGGGGCATTAATGCCCATTTCAGGGCCGGGTCCCTCTGTCCCTGCTCTGCCCTCCTGGCTGGAGGGTCACTGCTCCAAGGAAACCCAAACCCACTGCTGGACTCTCTGGCTCTGGGTGTGTCCAGGAGCCTTCCCAAGGCTGATGAAGGACCTGCAGAGCTTTGGTGCCACCTCAGCCCTGAGTGTTCCCCAGGGATCCTCCCCTGGGTGGGAGTTTGCGTGGCCAGAGAGCTCAGGGGTACCCCCAGGTTCCCTGGGCAGTGCCAGGTGAGCTCCCAAAGCTCCCAGTTCCCTGCAGGGTGGCACAACACCCCCAGTGCTCCAGGAGAACAAACACAGCATTGGCATCACAGCCCAGGGCAGGAATGTCCCCCCTTTTTTAAGGGCACTCACTCTTTCTCTCCTCTGCTCTCTCTCTTCCCCCTCAACCATTTTTCCCCCTCTGATCTCCCTGGACAAAAGATTCAACAATCAGATCCAAAGCCCAAGCAAGGAGGATATGTACTTAAAATACCACATGGGCAATAAAACCTATTTTACAACATATCTCACCTTTAACAAGCAAACTGGCCACTGTAAGCAAAAAACTGACCCCAAATCCTTTTATGAAGTAGCCCCCAAACACGCCAACCCTCAATTAGAGCTATTTGAACAATTATCAGAAAAATGCCCAGATTTTTTTAAAAAATCCCATTCCTGGGAGTTTCAGTGCTTGATAACCAAAAGGTACGAGGCCACAGATTTCAGGAATTAATTTGGGTTAATTCAAATGGCAAAGATGAGGTAGGCAAAATAACAAGCAATTACCTTTTCCTGCCTTTGAAGAACAATGAATTTGGGACTGGTCCAAGTTCAGAAGGAGCAATTACAGATTTCTTTACCTCTACCTCAATGCACACAACACATGTGTCCACACAGGTACTTTTTCTGTCCATACACTTCTCTACTCCATAACACTCTGCACTCGAAGGATTAATGAAAGATAACATTCAATTATTTATTACATACCCTGCTAATTATTTTTGAAGCTCCAGAAAGGGAGCAGCAAAGCTCAACACAAGCCGTAATTAAACAGAAAGGCAGCATTTGTGTGGTCACTTGGCAAATTCAACATGCAAAACGTTTATCATTTAACCATTTCCTTTATATTGTGCACCAGGGTGGAAGGGTTTGAAAGCTGGGCAGAATGACAAACTCGACTTAAATACATTTTTGAGGAGGAAATATCTATTTCTACAAGTATCGACAATCACTTTAGTGGATAATAAGCAACGTTAAATAAAACATGTAGCTAAATAGGCATTAAAAGCCTTTTACATACTTGGAAGAAAAGAAAACAGTTTTTTCTCTCTCTCTCTTTTTTTTTTTATGCTGCAGACTGCAGGCATTTTGGTCTATCTCTGTCAAGTGCAATTCTTTCTTGATGAATGACAAGGTACGATAATAGGCTGCCGTTTCCAGGGCAACCAGACAGCAGAGCTGTGTGCCTTGAATTTTGTCATCTGAAAATGAAACCAGAAGCAAAAGAAAAGCTGCGAATGGAGCGACAGCTTAACTCGTGAAGGGGGAGGTCTGGCGGGGGGAGAGCAGGAGGAGGAGAAGGAGCCACAGGAGGGGGAGAGGGGCTGCCTGGGCAGCAATTAAAATCCCTGGGCTCTGGGCTGGGTTTGTGTCTGGGGCGCAATTCAGAGAGCATTTGTCAATAAGCTCTTGGCCCTGCTTTCCCCACCACTCTCTTTGTTCCAGAAGTACTGAGAAAGCTTGAAAAAGTACCTTTCTGAGCAGCCTCTCCAGCACACACACCTTGGCAGTGGCTCCCAGGTCCTCACCCAGTGGCTCCCAGGTCCTCACCCAGTGGCTCCAGGTTCTCCTCCCAATTGCTCCCAGGTCCTCCCAGTCCCACTCAGCCCCCAAAGAGCAACAGCTGAGAGCTGAGGGTGGGGAGCCAACACCTGTTTCTGTAGAGTTGGGTCGCTGGTGTGGGACTTTGCCATCCCTGGAGCTGTTAAAGCCATGGCTAAATGTGACAGTGCTGAGCCCAAGGATTCCCCAAGGTTGGTCCACTTGGGCTGGGAAGGTCCCTGCTTTGGTCCCTGTGAGTACTGCCAGGTCAGACCATCCAACCAAGAACTGCTTTGCCTTCCCAGATGCAAAGGTAGGGCACATTCAGCAAAAAGCTGAAATCAGAGCAACTGAGGAGGAGTCAGTTCCCAAAGTGCAGCCTGTGGTGGTACCTGGAACACCAGGATGTCTGGATCCCAGCTTGCACCTCGTGGAGATGCTCTGGAACTGTGCTCCTTTGCATCCCAAAATTCAAATAAACAGGGTCAAAACACCCCAGAGTCTTGTGTTTATCTAAAACACCCAACCTGCCAAGCTCAGACTGTGTGTTCACACTGTAACACAACCAGTGGCCTCCACAAGCACACAATGATGTTCAGAGCTGAGGCAGAAGCTCTTCCTGCTCCAGCCCCATTAACCAAACCTGGAGCACATTCCCAAGCCACATAACCTGACGCTCAATATTCCTGTGTCTCTGCCTTCCATTCCCTTCACAGACTTTCACAGATGTCTTCTCTTCCCAACCTCTTGGGTTAGCAAATTAAACCTTGCTCCTCCAATTTCGTGGAAGAGCTGTTGATAAAATAACCCTCTGTAATTTCTCTGCAGTCCCTCAGGCACAGCTCCCCGTGATCCTTGCACAGTGTGGGTGAATCATTAGGCTCCCATACCTCAGAATTTGGCATTTCTGCCAAGTTTAAAGAGGAGGAAACACAGAGAAAAAGCTGCCTGAGTCAGAGCCTTTGAAGAGTCCATGGGGCCCTTTCCCTGTGCTTGAGCTGGGTTTGGACCAGGCTTAACCAGCACTTGAAACAGGACCTTGGGCTCCTGGCCCACAACCTCAGGTCTCAATAAGCCACATTTCTTCCCAACGAGCTTTCTCTCAACATACTGATTTCAAATTTAGTTAATTCAATTAAATAGGGATGCCAAGCTATAAATGTTGCCTAACCAAAATTACTCCACCTTTGCACAGGAAAATTATAGTGAGTATGTCAGTCATAAAGATGTCATGTTCTTGAAATAAAAATTCATAACCTATGCATGTCTTTACATGGGAAAGTCAGTTACCTGATTTTTAAGGTATCTGAGGGGAGTGATCATCCCTAATGTTTCTCCATAGACAGCCAGTATAAAATGGATTAGAGAAGAATGACTTAAATTTTTTGGCATCTTGACTCTCTTTGAATACATTCCACGGGAAAATGGAGTGATTTTACTCAATATCATCACTTGCCTGATTGACTTTTTTGCCATGACAAGCCCAGGATGTTTCAGTTATGCTGATGTGTTTTTCCTTGCCTATCCCCCCGTGAGTGTGTGTGCACAGCCCTGAGCAGAGGAACCCCTGCTAGCTCTGGCAGCAGCACCACTCCAGTTGCATCAGCACCTTCGTTCCACAGGGACTAATTAGCTCTGGGTCTGGGGAGGGAATGTTGCATTTCACACACTCAGGAGAAGTTCTGGAGCCAGATCAGTGTGATCTCCATGTAGCTTTAGCTGCCATCCTGCACAGGCACGAGGAGGCCAACAGCTCTGGGGCTGCAGGAGGGACCTGCTTTCCATCAGGCTCATGGTCACTAAGGGAGTGCCAAACTTGACTTTATTGCAAGTTGCTTTTCAGGCCCTTCACTGAAAACTGCCTTGTTCTTTCTGCATGGCTTTTCCATTCAGGTTTCAAGAGGCAGCAGGAGCCTCCACCAGAATTTCTCTGTAACACATTAATGAAATGTGAAGGTGTTACTCCTGAGGATGTGATCTCGTAACTCCCAAATTAATTTTGTCCAGTGCAAAAAGCAGTGTTTAGATTTTAACTTCCTGCTTTCCCCATCCTTTCTGCATTCTCCTGTTTCTGCATTCTCCTGTTTCTGCATTCTCCTGTTTCTGCATTGTGAAAAAGGATGAAAATAAGTTCTGCTTTATCTGACCCACTAATTCCCCAAGATCTGGAGAACACAGTAAAGTGCAGCCCTTCTCCAGCCACCACACATACATTCCATTTTCCCACTCACACACCCCACACAGCAGGAGTGTGTTTTGCCAGGTGGGGGCCCCACAACTGAATAGCAGACCCATGAAAACCATTGGGGAAATGCTCCTTCAAACCTTGTGCAATCCTTCTACCTCCTCTGGCCAAGTGTGCAGCAATGATGTCAAAAGCAAACATCTACATATTGATCATTTTGACTAATTCTAAACTGCTTTCCTAAGCCCACAGCTGGGTGAGGCAGCAGAGAGTGCAGCCACCATGACTAGGTGTCATTTAAAGGGGAGGACTGAATTAAGGCCCCAGAGCTTTGTCTTAACCATCCTCCTGCTTTTCCATCTCCTTTATCCCCCATAAGCAGAGGGAGATGCAGTTGGTTTGGCTCCTGCACTCCCTGCAGCCTTTGGGCAGCTCCAGCTGCAGATCCCTCAGCAGAGGATGGGACAGGAACGTTCCAGGATGGGACGGGAACGTTTCAGGATGGGACAGGAACGTTCTGAGGATGGGACAGGAACGTTCTGAGGATGGGACAGGAACGTTCCAGGATGGGACAGGAACATTCCAGGATGGGACAGGAACATTCTGAGGATGGGACAGGAACGTTCCAGGATGGGACGGGAACGTTCCAGGATGGGACGGGAACATTCCAGGATGGGACGGGAACGTTCCAGGATGGGACGGGAACATTCCAGGATGGGACAGGAACGTTCCGAGGATGGGACAGGAACGTTCTGAGGATGGGACAGGAACATTCTGAGGATGGGACAGGAAGGTTCCAGGATGGGACAGGAACGTTCCAGGATGGGAGACGAACGTTCCAGGATGGGACAGGAACATTCCAGGATGGGACGGGAACGTTCCAGGATGGGACAAGAACGTTCCAGGATGGGACAAGAACGTTCCAGGATGGGAGAGGAACGTTCCAGGATGGGACAGGAACGTCCAGAGGATGGGACAGGCACGTGGAACGTGTGGGGCTTTCAAACCCCACTGAGGAGTATTGAGAGACGTGACAGCTCAACAAATCACCTTCAGACTGGGAACTCAGCAGATTGTTCCTGGAAGTTGTTGAGAGAAAATAAATATGGAAAACCACAATGTCGTTTCCAAGAGTCGCTTTTCAGAGCCTGACCACATTTTAAGTATCTGCTAAGTGATGTCCTTTCTCCTACCATGCTCCTGGCCAAACCCAATGTTGTATCAGTCTCCTGACAAAGACAAGGTTTAGATTCCACACATGAAAACAAATAATACCACCTACAGTTCTGTGAGTCACAAAACTCATGCATAAAATAAAAGAAAACCTCAACGAATTCTTAATATGAGAGACTCTAAAAAGAAAAAAAAAAGAAAAGGAAATAATTCAGCAAGGTTTTCCCCTTTGCAAATGACTTGGTGTTCAAAGGAGAGAGAATGACTTATTAATACTGTGAAATAACCCAAAGAATATATCTTTATATAATAAATTAAGTTTGTATCTGGGCCCAAGCCCACCCTGCATGGTCTGACCTTGGGGGAGAACTGCCTGCCTGTGGAGGGTGCATTGCTCCCGAATGTCCATGGAGTTTGGTGGTCCTGTGTTCCCCAGCTGTGGAGGTGAGGCAGCTCCAGCCTTGGTTTGCTGATGCCAAAGTGCCAGGGTGGCTCCCAGGGCACAGGCAGCTCTTGGCCAGCTCTGGGCACAGGCAAGAGGAGCTTTGGCTCTTTGCACCTGCCTGTGCAGGTAAGTCCTGTTTGTGGAGAACCAGATACACCCCTTGGCTCAGCAAACTTCTCCAACTGTCCTTCCCAAAAACTGTCACAGGGACAAATGCAACTTTTATTAAAGTCTGGGGAAAGTGGTTCTTTTGAAGGTAATGCTGAGCTGATATATGTGGCATCTGTTTCCTCTGGTTCTGGGGACATTAAAAGGTATTTAAATCTGGTATTAAATGAGAGCTTCTAACTCCAAGCGCGGTTGTCCAATAAATTATTCCAGAAATGGCTTTAGACTTTTGCAATAATAGGTTTTTGGCAAGCAACAGGACTCTTAAAAGAACCACTTTATCATTATGAGAGATCATAAATGAGAGTAAACTCGTAGATATGGTCATTTGCAAAACCATCAGAGGTAATAACAAAATATGAGCCACTTCTAAATGGCCTGCAGAGGAGGAAGCTGGGAAAAAACTTGTCACCAATCCCCAGCAGGGCAGCAAATGCAGGCAGAGTGTGTTAGACCCTGCAAATCCACCCTGCAGTGCAGCAGAGCCTCTCTCTGTCACACTGGATTGGCACTATCCAGTTTTTTCCTTGAGAGGAATCACAGATCTGACTGGTGGGCTCCATCTCCAGTGGACAGGGAGAACAATGTAATCCCAGCTCTGCTTCTTCCCTTGAAGTGTCTGAAGACAATTTTCAAGTTTCACTTTCAGCCTTCTATTCTCTTGAATAAAAGAACAAACCATTCTCTCGGGTTCTTCCCCCCCAAAGTCATTACTCATAAACCTCTCACTGCTGGTGCTGTTTTTCCTGCAGTGACTCTTCCTGTCCTTACAGAAGCACAGCCCCAAGAGGAGACAGTGCCCCACACCTGAGAATCTGCAAGTTTATTACTCAGGCCCAACATCCCAAATGATGGCATTGCTGACTCATGCTGAGATTGCTGCCACCACATATGCAGGGAAAGAATATAGTCATTATTACACTTGATTAAGTGGCCCTGAAATCTCTCCTCTCTGTGAGCAGTGACAGGCCCCAGGGGATGGCTGGAGCTCTGGCAGAGAGGGTCAGGTTGAATATCACTAAAAGGTTCTTCCCCCAGAGGGTGGTGGGCACTGACCAGGCTCCCCAGGGCAGTGGGCACAGCCCCGAGGCTGCCAGAGCTCCAGGAGGGTTTGGACAATGGGACAGGGACAGGGTGGGATTGTTGGGGTGTCTGTGCAGGGACAGGGGTTGGACTGGATGGTCTCTGGGGGTCCCTTTCAGCTCAGGGGTAAAGCAATGCCCAGCAGAATGATGAGCCAAAATGAATCAGTCATGCACAGAAATAATGACACTCTGAAAAACACCTCTCAGATACTCTGGAGGAGGGGATTGGATTGATTGAGAATTGAGGGCCTCAAGCTGCACTGACAAAGGAGATCAAATATTTGGAGTATGACAAGAGGCAGCTTAGCCAATTAACTCATCTGTTCTCATGGCAGTTGGAGAGGGTCCTGCTCTCCACTGGCAGTGGGTGGGGGCTGAGATATCTGTCCCCCTTTGATAAGGAGGGCACTCCATTAGGAAAGATTAAGGCCAGGGATGTGGATGCAGCTGAGTGTAAATGAGACTCCCAAGGGGGAAGATCAAAGTTGGGAGGAAAACCATAGCAAAGCATGAAACCCAAACTTCCTACCAGGAACTGAAGCATGAAAGGGCCATGGTGGCTTTCAGCTTCAAGGCCAGAGGCTGAAGACTGTAGTGAAAACAGTTGGAGGGTCTCTGGGCCGAGCTTGGATAGTCCTCACTGAGAACAGAAAGGAAAGGAGGAGTTTCTGCATGTTCAATGAAAAGAACCAACTCTGCAGGCTGGGGAATCATCCTATCAAACCAAGACAAGATACAGACTGGATAACTCTTTTAAAAAAGCCCAGAGGGTTCTTGTCTGTAGTTATCTAAACCACTCCTCATCAGAAAGACCTTCTGGCCAAAGAATTAAAGCCTTTTCCTTCCTGACCCCATTTGTTAAAGATTTTGTCTCTGCTGCTCCAGTTCATTACAACTGGCTGGGACTCCACAGGATGTGAGAGGATTGGAAATCCCTTCCTCAAGGTGATAGTCAGGCACTCTCCTCTGGTGCAGAAGGTGCCCCAGCCTGAGTTCCAGACTCTTCTTTACTGCAGGAACTCTGCACACCCACTGCCCACTGGCAGAGCCCACAGCTGCCTGATGAACCCCTTTTTTCACTGCTCTCAGTATATCCATGTTGCTGCCTAAGCCATTTCCCTCACTCTGTGAATGACTGAATGTGACATTGGGGGTAAATAATTCAGTTTCCCTGTGCCTGTACAAGAGGAGTTTAATAATAATTGAACTTACCATTCAAGCTGTGACTCAGCCATTAGATCCATCTTATCTGAGCATCTGATAACCTATTGCTTTTTACCACATTGTAACCATTAAGTTTGTGGAAATATGGTATGTAAGGAGTAGGAGTGAGCTCTGTGCTCATGTTCTGGTCAGAGGGAGCAATAAAAGGAACCCTGAGGAGCTGGTTTGGCAATGGTACCTCTCACTTTCAGATCTCAGCCTTCTTTAATTAGCTGCTCTAAAGTATGAGAGGAAAGAAGGGGGAACACTGAGCTCTGCTCATGGGGCTCTGACTGCAGCAGAGCTGCTCTCCAGGCTCATTCTAGCTGCTGCTGCTCCTCATTGCTGCTTTCAGGGCAGGGGCAATAGGGGAGGCATCTCCCTCTAAACCTGCCTGAACTATTGCAAGCACTGTCACTTCTCAGTTTGGGCTTTGAAAGGACAGTTCAAAGGGCAGTGGAGCAAGTTGAGCTGCCCAGGAGGAGGCAGAGCCACAACCTGCAGCAGGTCTGGGCAGCTGGAGGTGAGCAGGAAACTCTGCCCTCAGTGCAGCTGCACTGCAGTGACTTCCATCCCCATGGACCCCTCGTGGAGGGGCACTTGGAGTGCCTGAGCAGTGCCCCTGCCCTGAGGGAGCTGCACACACAGTGCTGGTGCTGCCACCACTGGCCCTTCCACAGTGGGGCAAGAGTGGATAATGGCAGACAGATCCACGCTGGTTATTCTCCCCCTTGCCCACCTTTTTCTCCTCTGCTTTCCCTTTCCATTCTCATCATTCTTACCGAGTCACTACCTCACTTGGTGTCCTGTTCTATCCCTTTTACACTTGGAAAAACGAGCCAGGTGTAATTTTGCTGTTCTTACAGCTCAGCCCACACCAGGTGGGGACCAACCTTTGGCCACTGGAGCTCTGCAGCAACAAACTGGCAGAACCAGGCAGGGCTGAGGTGCCACAGCAGTGGAGACATGGAATGCACTTCCCTGAGATGCAGCTGAGTCAGGGCTCTGTGTTCCTCCCCAGGGAACTGGGACACTCCTTTCTGTGCTGTTGAGTTTCCACCCCCTGTTACCTGTTAGCAGGGACAGGCTCTGGCAGCCTCAGCCACGGTGCCATCACATCTTCCCCTCTGGCAGCAGAGCCAAGCTCTGGGATGAATTTCCAGCACACTGACCATTCCCAGGTGGCCTGAGTTTGTTCCCATCTGTTTTATCCAGTGCTCTTCCTCCTCCCATTCCTGCAGAAAGCAATTCTTAATTGGGAGCACAGAAAGATTTCACCAGTGACTTCCAGGGGAGCAGGAATGATCTACATCAGCTGGGGAGTGAACCAGATTATGTTTAGCTTTAGTCCCCTGTTTTAAAAACAATCATGTTATGAATAATCCTTTTATGTTCATACATCTTGTATAAATACCAGAAAACGTATAAAACCGAGCAGAGGAAGGAATTTATTAAGGTGGTCCAGGGAAATATTACTCTGTGAAACAAGGGGCTGCTTAGCAGAGTTAAAATTACTTTATCCTATTACTTTTACTTAAGAAAGAAACAGGGAAGGCAACTAAATATAACAAATTTTTCCCAGCAATGGTAGGTATTAGTCTGTGAGGAGCATCAATGTGTGAGTTCAGCTGTCCTGGAATATGCACAATAGTGGCCCTTCCATATTTTACTGCAAAACTCCCAAAGAGCCAGTCCAGGGCCTGGAATCAATAGCAGGTTTCAATGGGTCTCAATGGACTTAAGGGCAGGCCCTGTGTGCTCATTATTGAAAGTAAATGAGGGGAAGAAATAGTGAGTCAAAATGTGACACAGGCAGTGACTTTCAGAAAATCCCCCTAAATTCTGAGGCCTGTCCAAGCCAAGTTTTTAAGACAAAGCAGGGCATGCATTGAATTTGCAGTTTAATTACATCATGTCCCACTGGTCTCATCTGGTCGCCGCATGTTGGGGATGGGAGTGGAACTCGAGGCAGCTCATGCAGCTCGTGGCATGGTGGGATTTATTACAATTTAAATGATAAAGCACCCAGGAATGTTCAGGCAATTGGATTACTCCATTGACTGAGTGTTCAGACAGCTATTTTTAGAAAAGGGATGTCAGTTTGTGCAATATTAGATGGCCTGATCCATTTTTACTGAAGGGACAGGGGAATTTCCTTTATCCCATGATGTTGCCTGGGGTTCCCTCTGTGCTCTGCTCATTTCAAGGGGCTGGGGAGAGCTGCAGGTGATGGGATTTTCTTCCTCAAAGGTGGGACCAAGTTCTCAAAACACTTCACTGAATCTTATTCTGAAAGAAATAAAGAGTGGCTGGTGGGGCAAACCAAACCCCAGTTTTAAGGTTGAGGGCACTCAGGATGTTGGTTCTGGTGTTCCTACATTTTCTGGGCCTGGGTCAGTAATGATCATTGCTGAGGAGCAGGAACAGGACTGGCACTTGCCTGGAACACACGGACACCAAGTTCTTGATTCACACCATCCCATGCTCATAAATGTTCAGGTAGATCCTCCAAGCTGGAAACTGTTTGGATCCACAGCTCCAGACACACAGACAGGAAGTGGAAAAACCAACGTTCTTGTCTTTTGTTTTATAGATATTTTAGAACAGGCTACATGCCAAAACAAAAATAACCATGAGCTGGAATAATTCATGAAGGACATGGCACAACAATGAAAGGCTGGGCACCAGTGCAGTGGATTCTTTAATTCAGCCAAGAAGAGAAAGTGCTAAAATCAACACAAAGGGATCCCATTAGACCATTAGGAGATGACAGACTTGTTGCAATCTCTTTGTTTTACTCAGCTGGGCCACTTCAGGAACAATGGCCTAATCCTCCAGTTCTGGTGTTCCTTAGCACGGGGAGGGGCTGTGGGTGAGAAGGTGGGAGAGCAATTTGAGAGGTGTGTTTGGAAAAATAGTTTTAACTATTATGGCCACCATCTATCAAATTGGTTTGTGTCTTTGGTGCACAAATCAGAGAAAGGCTTGTGATGGCTCCAAAAATTTATTCCTGTCTTGACAACAAACTCCTCATTTTACACGAAAGCAGCGGCAACTTCTGAGAAATAGATTAAATTTAGTTCCAAACTTCCCCTTGATATGGATAAAAAATGTCAGGGAGAAGCAGCTTGACTAATCTCAGCAGGAATGAGACCTCCTGCTGAGGAGCTCTTGGTTCAGTGTTTTAACATCTGCTCTTACTGTCCCTGGTGCAATTCTGACAATGACAACAGGGTCAGCCTGAGCAAGGGGTTCTCCCACTCCCTGTGTGGGGTTTGCATCAACCACAGCCCAGCTCTTGGGAAAGAGGCAAAGCTCTGGAGGTACCAAATAGAGAAGAAGCCAAAGCTCAGAAATAAACTCTTTTAAAAAAGAAAAAGGATGTTTAAGTGCTCATTGTTCTTAAACATCTCTACTTTTGCAGCTCTTCTAGCAGTAAAATTGTTTGGGTTTATAGAAAAATACATGGAGGCTCCACCAGTGCTGAAGATTACAAGGATTAATTGAGTAGATATTGCTAATTGTCAGGGGACAGGTCAGCAGAAGGCCTGTTCCCTTTGTCCCTGTTTCAGCAGGAGCAGGGAAGGCTGAGATCCATGGGGAGGGATGTTCTGTCCAGTGATGCAAAAATGGGGCAGGTTGGTACCAAACCAGGGCAGGTCCCTCCTGGAGCACGTCCTGGTTAACCCCAAAGCTGCAGCTCTCTGGGCTGGGCAATCCTGGACAAGGCAAGATTTCCATCAGTAACTCTCTGAAGGGCAGGGGATCTCAGTGCCCCACACAGCAAAGCCCAGGGCTTATTTTCCAGCTGCCTTTTATCCAGGGTATCCCCTGGCCCTGCACACTCCTCCCAAATTTATCCTGTTGGTAAAGTTACCTAAAGAAAGGGCTGTCAGTCTGCCCTGGGAGGCAGAATTTAGTGAGAGCAGAATATGTGCAGAGTCAGGGAGGGTTTTATCAAGACCTGTTTTTCAAAAAATTAAAAGCAGGGCTTTCCATGCATGCCAAAAGCAGCTTTTCAGTCTTGAGGTCAGAACAAACTGAGCATCTGAAGAAATGAAGTCTTGATTAAGTGAAGATTTGTCTGTGCAACTTTTCTGTGTGACTTGTCTTCTTCAGACTGATGTGAATTAACACAGGAAAATCCCTACAGGAATAAAAGCTGTTCAAGCTGCCACACTGAGCACACTCAACTCCAGATATCCAGAACTGCTTCATGGAGAGAGATAATGCTGGGTGGGATTCAACAAGTGTCCCAAGAGCTCCTGAAGGCCCAGCTTTATCCTCCCACTGCTGCATTACCTACACTGGAGGTGTCTTCATAGGCACAGATGGAAAAGGCTGTAAAGGAAACATTTCCAAACTAAGGGTGCATTAGAGGAGTGATTTATAGCTGCAGTAATGGACTGGGTCTCAGAAAGCTGAAATCCAATTATCAGCCCTGCCATCTCAGGCAAGACCTAAGCCAAACTTTCTAATCACTGCTTTTAGGGTGGGTTGATTTTCAGAGGTGCTGAGCACTCCCCAGCCCTCAAGAACAACAAATCCCTGCCCCTCTGCAAAGCAAACCCTCAGCATGGAAAGCCACTCTCCACCCCCCTGCCCCAGAGGAAAATATAAAATAATTACCCCTCAAAAAAACCCCCACCAAGTCAGATAACATTTGATGCTCCTGTGCTTGATACATATTTTCAGCAGCTGGGTTGAAAATGAATAGTCTTACTCTGTGTTACCAGGAAAATCCAAGAGTGGAAGGGCACAGAGGATAAAAATCTCGATTCTCTGTCTGTGGTTTCCCCTCGTGTGAATGAGGACCAGGAATGATTCCATACCCACCTCACCAGGGGCCGTGGGAGCCTTAACTGAGGCCTCTGCAGGAAGTGCCTTGAGATCCACAGGTGGAATTGCTGTAGAAGGGATGCATTGCTGAGTAACAAAATACCATCACACCTGAACAAAACACACTCAGATGTTGCTCCTCATGTTTTCTGTGAGCCCTGAGTTGTTTCCCAGCAGAGTCCCACAGTCCAACCTGCAGAGGGTCAAATAAATCCCAGTCTTTTTATTTCTGAGGTGAGGAGATGGTTCCAAGCACCTTGTTGTTGCTTTTGGGGTATTGAAACTAAAAATAAAATTTATTTTTTTTTCTTTTCTGAAGAAGGGGGGGAAAAATCAGGGAAGGTTTCACACAGCACGTGCCAAAGGAACAAAACTTCTCCCTGGACATCTGTCCCTGAACAACAGAGGAGACCTTGGGCTTTATATCTCAACTGAAAAGATAAATGTGGAAACACTTCCCCCACTTTCCCACTGCAGTTTCATGTTTGGACTTGGAGACATCCCTTGGGAAAAAGAACTGCTGGAAGTTTGGGCTCTGCCACTGGAGGTTCCTCTTGCCTGTCTCCAGCTCCCAGGGAATTCACACCAACTCCACGTGTCCAGCACTGAGTCCTCCAGGGAGTACAACAGACAGAGGCTGTGCTTTGGGGGCTGGAATTTGGGGAAAATTCTTCCTAAAATACCCTAAAATGGACTTTCCTTTGTAATACCAGTTTTTATGCCATGACTGTAAGAAAAAAAAGCATTTGCCTGCCTGAGGGGGACTACAGTTCCTTCATGAATCCTTTTGGCAATTGAACCCAAGTGTCCTGGGTTTACTGGGTTCTGAGCATTATTTTTAAGACTTCTACTCATATATTCCAATAGGAACTGAGTGCTGCCATAAAGCCAGTCAGCAGAACACCCCTAATTCAAACCCAGGGCTCCCCTCCTGCTCCAACGATGTTGCAGCATCTTTAAAAATCCACATTGTCCCCCAAAGCTGCACATTGGATGTTGGCTCGTGTGAAAAAGAGCAAAGGGGGATGAAGAGCATGAAATAAAAAGTTGTATTACAAAATATGGGAGAGAGAAATACAGACTTGTTGAGATTTCAGCCTATTTGGGCCCTCAATGGTGAGATGCAACACAACTCCAAAATCAGCTTTCCCTGGTTGATGAAGTGAAAACAATTCAATCTGAAGGCCAATTCTGTGTGTGAGGTGCTCCTCAAGGCCACCAACCCTCTTCTCAAGTGGTGTTTCTTCCCCTCCCCATCCAAGCCCTGGGAAGAACCCATCCCAACCAGTCCATCCTCACCTCAGAGGGAATGAGGAGCTCTAAAACCCCTGTGGGCAGGGAAGAAAGGTGAGCAAATGAGACAAACACACTGTGAGCAACTCATTTACAACAGATTCACCATTTACTGGATTCCTTGGGAAGAACCAAGTATACTCTTTGCAGGTTCAGACATGACACAAACAGGAAAACCCAAAGTCCACTGTTTAATTTTTGATCCCTTCCCCTTTTTTTGTTCTTTTTGGAGAAGTTGGAATCCAGGTGAGTCTCAGAAATGGGTTCACACACCGGGAGGACTCTTCTCAATCCTCAACATTTCTGATGCTTCACAGCATTTCTTGCATAATTCATCTCAGAAGTGAAGTTCCCAGCAGGGCAGTGAGGTGAGAGGTGGCTCATGGCCTGTGAGCAGCAGACGGGGCTTTCAGGAGGCAGCGATCGGTTCAGCTGCTCGTGGGAGCCACAGGGAGCAGCTGGGAGACTTCTCTGGTGCTGACTGAGCTTGTCCTCCTCTTTGCCACCCAGGACACCAAAGGGCATCCCTTCTGTCCATCTTCCAGAGGAACACGACAGCAAACAGCACCAGGTTTGGTCAGTGTTGGTGTTTGATGTGGTCTAAGAGTCACCAGCAAGGAATGAACTCTGCCAGGGTCAATCCTCAACTTGGCTCTCAGAAGTCCAAGCCATCCTTCACCAGTTGCTGCTGGAGATACCCTTATTTACAGGATGGCACATATTGCACAGCAAAGCCCATGCTCAGCCTTTTATTCCCCCACCCCCTTAAAGAACATCCATTTATATCCAATCCACCATCAGCCCCCTGCCAGTGCTGTGGGTGGAGCTCTGGGAGCTCAACACAGGAGATCAAAGCCACAAGAGCCAGCAAATAAATGATTCTGTAAGTGGCAGACATTTCAGTCCAGGACATTAGAGATTCACTGACTACAGTGTGGGAAGAGCTGTTAAATAAAAACAATTGCAGTAGTCTCAGCCTTCCACAGTCACCACGTAAATCAGAGGCTGGCCTTTCATCCTGAAAAATATCTTTTTTTTTTAATTGGTTTTAATGCCCTCATACCAAATGCAGTTGCCAGAGCATTGGGTAATTAGAAAAACAGAAGAGGAAAAAAGGCATGACTTGCTCACAGAAATAATATATTCTTTCATGGGGGTGCATGAGGGGGTCTCCTGGTTTATCAGGAACCTTATTCCAAACCAGGAAAGTTCCACAGAGGAACTCCTGTACACCAGGAGACACGAATTACTGCTCTGCTCCTGATGGGCTTCCTTGGGCAAATCCCTTTTCGGTGCCTTTGCCCCTCCTAGTCCCTCCAACCACCTTGAACAAAAGTTCTCTTTGAGCAGGGCAAAGTCTCTCTCCATGTCCAGGGGCACTGCAAGTTCAGCCTGAGCCTCTCAGTTCCACCTTCCATGCAAAACAAATAATCACCATCTGTAAGATCTTACCCACAGCTTTACTTGTCTGGGTAGTCCATGGAGCCAAAAACTGGAACACAGGAGTAAAGTTCAATTTGGGCCCAGAGTGAAAGCAAGAACTAGTGCTAAATCTGAGACTGATGCACATCCCCTTCCATTGTTAAAGGCTAAGGCTGCGTGCTGGCACTTTGCTTCAAATGGCAGGATTTTAATTGACTGACAAAGTCAAATTTTCAGACATTCCTTTGTTTGGCAGAGTAAAAAATAACCCTACACATACCAAAACCAGAGGCAGTAAATTAGAATTTGCAAATGCTCCTCGTGAACTTGTGGATACATTTAGATCAAAGGAGCATAATGAGATATTCTGAATAATAGAAGGAGAATTCTGAGTAATATTTGATGCACCTCATTACTGAGAACATCCCTCCCAGAGTCTGCCAGCAGCAGCATCCATGCCCTGCAGGTCCCTGTCCATGCAGCCCCTTCCCCTGGAGGGGATCTGCAGACTGCAGCCTGCACTGGGCTCAGGAACACAAGCAGGAACTGATTCCAGCTAAAAAACTCCTGAATCTAAAGGAAAAAAAGGTTTTTGTGTCACAAGAGTTGTAGCCACCCTACTGAAGACCTAAACCAGCTCCTCTGTTGAGAATGGAGCTCTTCCCAGTTTGAGCCAACGGCAAATGGGACAAGGCTTTGGCCTTGGATTGAGAGCCCACGTTAAGCAGAGGTCTCAAACTTCCCCCCAACTCTGCCACACATTTCTCAATGCTCCCTGTCAAAAAAAAAAAAAAAAATGGAAAACAGGCAACTCAGCTCCCCAATTAACTCTATAAAAAGATCTTGGACTCCAGCATTCAGTCACCACCTCAACTCCCAATAATTCAGCTTCATCACAATCAATCCAAGAAAGGCTCCTGGCTGATAATTCAATCTGTTAAATGGATCACTTAAAATAGATCTGGCTTTTCTGAAGCTGTGATCTTTCTCTCTATTACGGACTAATATTGAAAATTCCAGCTATGCATATCCATTTCCCCTAAATACCTGATGCCCTTACACAGAAAATATCTTGAGGAACTGCCCAGTTAAATGTACAACCTTTGCTGTTACTGGATCAGGTGGGGAACCAGCAGCAACATTGGAAAATACAGGATCTTCAGGAAATGGAGCATATTATTACATTTGATGAGATCCATTTTCTTGATGGCTTCTGGAAGATCTTTGTACTAATTAGCTAAGAATACCACTGAATTATTTAATTATCTCTACTTTTGTGCAATAAAATATGTTGTCATATCACACACTCTATCTTGCTGTTGCTCCTCACACTTAATGATGCCTTTATAGTCAGTGATTTCCTTTGTTCTCCCTCTGCAAGTGCTTTTTGGTGGTGCTGGGGAACAGGAGGAGCAGAGGGGAAAGGTAAGGAAAAAATACCAGGTTTTAAGTTCATTTTTAGGTGTGGGAAAATCTTCACAGGTGTTCAGCTCCAGCTCCCCATGCAACACACAAAGCATGTTCCAAAGCTATGGTGGACCTGCACACTTAGCACTAATTCAACCAGAAATGTTTTCCAGAGGAAAAGGAGAGAAACTCTCCTTTCAGGAAAAAAAAATTTAAAATCAGAAAGTAATGGTTTTTAACAAGGAAGAGGTAAATTATGATAATTACTCTGACTGGTAGGGTCCTTAAGCATTACTAATTAGCATTTATTGCCTGGATTATTGAAGCAATGTGTGTTTTCCCAAGAGTGAAGGAGGACTGGGATGCTCTTTCCTTCGGAGCCCTGGAGGAAGGCAGGGCAGCCGGAATGCGGCACAGTTGGCACAGAGGCTCCTTCCCAAACGTGCCGAGCTCAGCCTCGGGAGGAGCTGCAGCTGCACCTCTGGGAAACCCACGGCCTGAACTCCTCAACTCTGCCTTCCTCCCACCTGACTCCCGGAGAGGGAACAAAATCAGGGGGGCAGGAAAGTGGTCATTAAAATCACCGAAATCATTTGGCAGTGGTTGGAGGTGCAGATTAACACCGAGTTAATACTCTGTGTATTGCAGTGTCTTCTATTATTACAGGATTGTGCCCAAACGTGCTGTGAATAAGCATTTGGCTACTTAACAGTAGCATGGCCAAACACGCCACTGCAGAGGAATTAAAGGGTTAACAAATTCAACCAAAAAATAGGTATAGGATGTTATTTTCAACTGACATCTCGACCCAGCTGATGTGACTTTGTGAAGAGGCTGCAGTCAGATTTCACTGCAGACTGCATTTTAGTATCGAGCATTTATACTGTGAATTAAGTTTTGAATTAGAAATCGATTAGAAATTAATCAATCATCTGATCCGCAGCAGCATCTCAACTACAATTTGGTATCCAGCCCAATAAATCCCTAAGCACCTTGGAAATGATTCAGGGAGAAAAGGCAGGAAAAGCATTCTGCATTTTTTTCAGCTGCAGCACTGTGCAACTTTAGGTCCTGCTAAACCCCTTGAAATAAAAGAGCAACAATGGCCAACTGCAGAACACCTTGGACCGTTTTTAGCTTTTACTGCCACCAAACCCTGTGCCATCAACTTGGGAAAGCAAGTTCCAGCTCAGCCACAACGAGGTCAAAGTCACTGAGCTCAGGCTGCAGAACTCCGAGACGTGAGAATTTTGCACAATCCAAGGGTTTGTTTTTACATATATATATATTAAAAGAGCTATATTAAAGAATAAAAAAGTCTCATCTCTTTTATCTTTCTCCTTCATTATTTGAAGCACATATTGCACAGAATACTTGGGAATACATTATATTAAATATCATGGCTACCTATTAAATATACTTTTAACTGAAATTAGTTCCAGCATGGTGGGTTTTATTTTAGTTCTGAATAAGATCTTCAATCCTTACTAAGCCTGACTTACTCGTTCTATTTATTGATTAAATTAATGCCTACTATTTATTTTCTCCTCCGTTTTCATCACAAGATTAAAAAATATCTTTTCGGCAACAGATTCCTTTTATTCCTGTTAAAACGTACAATTATAGAGACTGATAAAATAATTATCGAAGGAACTACGTAACGGTTAGAGAAAAAAGCCTTGGAGCCATAGGTATAATGCAAAAAGAAAACCAAACTGCAACATTCCCCCCTTTTGTCTGCAGAAAGTAAAAACGCTGCAGGAATCTTTCTGGATTGATTTCTACGCGCTTGAAAAGAAATTATTCCAGCTGGATATTTATCATGAAATCGAGTTTTAATCCCGCTGACATTTCCTCAGCTCGCAGGCACGACGGTGGCTGAGAATCCCTGGACCTGCGTGCCCTGATGGAGCGGGAGGCAGGGACGGGAGGCGGGCGGGGGCTGCTCCGCTTCCAGCCGCTATTCCCTCCTTTTCTCCTCGCCACAGCCTCGCCTTTCCCCTGCGGAGGCAGCGGGAGGGGTCGGGGCGCACGATCCGCGCTCGCCCCGCGTTTCAGTCCGCGCGGTTCGGGTTTGGGGCCGGTCGGTGCCCCCCGCGCCGCTCTGGCCCTTTAAAGCCGCAGCGCCGCTAATTGCTGTGTCTGGGCCAGTCTAGACTGGGAGCGGGCAGGGCTCCCAATTAGGGCTGCGCTGAGGCGCGGAGCGTGCGGGGTCCGTCCTTCCCCGACCCCGCACCCCCGCCCATTGTGTGCCGCACCCCCGCCCCGCACCGCACCGCCCCGCACCGCGCCCAAAGCGGCCCCGAGCGCGGGGGTTCCGCGGGGCTCCCACCGCACCAAGCCAGAGCCGCCCGCGGGGTGCGGGAGGATGCGCGGGGGTTCCGCGGGGCTCCCACCGCACGGCCCCAGAGCCGCCCGCGGGGTGCGGGAGGATGCGCGGGGGTTCCGCGGGGCTCCCACCGCACGGCCCCAGAGCCGCCCGCGGGGTGCGGGAGGATGCGCGGGGGTTCCGCGGGGCTCCCACCGCACGGCCCCAGAGCCGCCCGCGGGGTGCGGGAGGATGCGCGGGGGTTCCGCGGGGCTCTCACCGCACCAAGCCAGAGCCACCCGCGGGGTGCGGGAGGATGCGCGGGGACCCACCGCAACCAGCCCCTCGCACACAAAGCCCTCGCCCCTTCCCTTCTCGGGGGGAAAAAGGTCGATTAAAACCTTCAGAAGGGAAAAAAAAAAGCAAAACCACAATACCCCCCCAAAAAAACTACTTTTTGCGGGCTCGGGAGGGGCGGCAAGCGCTGGACAAAGGTGCGGGGCTCTGGCGCACCGTGTTCCAATTTACATCGCCAAGCAGGTAACAGAAAATAAACGCATCTCTGAATATTCCTTTGAAATTAGAGAAGGTTTGGAATAATATATGAATTCAGAAATCCATGGCTTTCTCGGCATTATTTTTTTCATGGAGGCAAAACAGTGAAATTACAGTGGCAATAAAAAGCAGCTAAATTTTTTTTAAATCAAAAAATCAAACAGGCAACCTTTTCCAGTTCTAAATCTATTAAACAGCGGGAACCAGCAAACATATCCTAAAGCCCTTAAGTACCAAAATGTTACACCGCCCATTAATTTTTGGTGCATCGTGTTTTAACTTAAAGCATTTGCATTCAAATATGAAACAGTAATTCGGTGCCATAACAAGGTACAGTAACTTCATTTTAAATTGCCGTGCAGAACAGAGATAAGAAATACAGTTCCAACCATAATTACTTTTACAGCAACATAAAAATCTAATAAAGAAAAACAGCAGCAGGAAACATTTTGAACATTTCTGATCCGTCATTTACACATCATTTTTGCCTGGAAAAGCAGGAAAGCTTGAAGCTCTAGAAACTTCAGCATTTCTTTTCAGCAGTTTCCAACCATTAAGACATGCAACCATTTTATTCTGCAGTTTATTTTTCACCCGTAAGTTCCAACCCGTCTCCTGGCTTTTTTATTTTATTTTAATTTTTTTTCTCCTTCTATTTTTTTTCGTGTGTTCATAGAGCAAATTTCCAAGATTAATCGTTCGGTTTTAAACTTGGAAGCATGAGGCATGCTGGGATTTCAGCTGAGGTCAAGCACCAATGTACCGAGCTGTTACTGTTACGCTCTCAGGGTACTCTGTGTTGCTCTCAAGAAGGGGGAAGTCAAAAAAAAAAAGAAAAAAGAGAGAGATGCTCTATGCAGTGGCCTGCAGTTCTCTCCCCTATGAAAACACAAGCTTGTATATCAATATACCTGTACATGTAAATATATAGAGAGGGTTTTATTTACCTCTATACATATTCATACACACGTAGCATCCATATGTGTATCTCCACACACACCTCAATAAACAGCCGTATTTACAGGCATCCATATCAGGTCTGTCTTATCTGCACACGCACAAATGATAACCACTGAGTCTGGACATACACGCACCGCCATTTCTGTATCAGCTCGAAAATTATCTCGGGAATATACACACACACACACACACACACAAAAAAAATCTCTGTCATACAAACGGCTTGGATTTTTTTTTTTACAGTAAATGGCCATAACCACCGCCCTGCTATCAGCCGATTGAGCCTAAGGAGCAGAGATACTCTTATTTTTCCCTTAAAAGGTCTACAAACACTGCTGTATGTGTGTGTATGTGAGTCTCTATATCCACACGCACACACGTATACACACAGAGAGAGGATATATTTATAAAATAAAATAAAGATGTCAAAGCACAACTCACAGCTCCCAAGAGCCTAACCCGTGGATTTAAAAGCTAAACATCACAAGTTAGGGTCTCAGGGATTGAGAGGGGCGCAACAAACTACTCCTTGCAAAAAATAAAATTTAAAAGAAATTAAAAAACGGGGATCAATAATAATAATAATAATAAAGGATAAAAAGGAGAAACAGGAAAAGAATAGCAGGCGAGTTCAATTCATGGCTCAAGATTACAAAACAGGACACACAGGTGGAAGGAAAGAGCTTCTCTAAGGACCCTCTGTTGAGAGAATACATTCCATTTTTAATCGTTTATATATAAAAAAATGACATGGCGCGGCAGGTTCCTTACAGCTCCCAACAAGGTCGCTTGCGACAAATACATGAAAAGTCTCCGCATTTAAATAACGAAGAGGAAGTTTGGGGCAGTGACGGAATTATTTTCATTGTTTCAACGAGAAGGAATGCAGAAATGGAGCAGGAATCTGCAGGCTCGCTCCGGCCCCTGGCACAAAGCGCGGCGCTGCCTCCCCGCCCCCTCCGCCAGCCCCGGGCATGGAGAACACCCGAGGCGCCACAAAGCAGGTAAAACTCACCATTCGGCAGCGGGGGAGCCTCCGATCGGCAGCGCTGCGAGCAGGGGGCGCAGCCCGGCGGGGCAGTGCCCGCAGCGGGGTCGGTGCCCGGCGGGGTTTGACACCCGAGCGGGTGCGGAGCGTGCGGGGAGTGCGCGCCGGGGGCGGGAGCGGCGAGGGCGGCTCGGTGCGGCGGGCAAGGCGCTGGCATTTTTAAAACACATTAAAAAAAAAAAAGGAATATATCAAGGAAAAGGGGGAAAAAAAAGCGCGGGGTGGGGGGGGGGGGGTGAGGGTGGGGGGGAAGGAAAAGGACCCAAATTCCTCCGCAGCTCCTCTCGCCCGCCGCCCTCCGCGCTCCCACCAACGCTGCCGCTGTTGTTATGATGATGATGATGATGAAGAGACGGGGCTGGGGGGCTGCAGCAGCCGGGGCCAGCCCGGTCCGGAGCGAGCCCCAGACTGTCAGCGGGGAGGAGGAGGAGGAGGAGGAGGAGGAGGAGGAAGAGGAGGAGGAGGAGGAGGAGGAGGGAGGAAGGGCGCGGGCAGCAGCGCCGCAGCCCCGGCTGCCCTCCCCTGCCAGCCGCCGGCCGGGGCTTCAAAGGAAAACCTGGAGAAAAACGCGCTTCGCTTCCCCGGGAGAGGAAGGTCCCCAGCCCCGCACACACACACGCACACACACAAAGGGACTCCATCCCGCACCGACTCCTCTCGCCGAGCACCTTGTGCACCCGCAGCCAATGGAAATTTACGCCGGCCATAACCCAGAGCAGGATTTCGTCCCCAGCTCGCCACCTCCTTCCCTCCGCTCTTCTCCCCTTCCCTCCCTCCCTCCCTTCCCTCCCTCTCCCCCCCCACCCCGCCCAAATAAATAATACGGATCCGCACCCTCCACCCGGCTCTGGAACTGCTTTGGGCCCAGCGGCATAAGCGGGGAGAAGCGAAGCCGAAACGCACCGGAGGGCCCGAGGTTAAAAATGCAAAATATCCGGCGCTGCCGAGGGCAGGTCCCCCCCCCGGCCACGGCCCGGGGCAGCGCTAACAGGCACCATTACGGAACCATCATCATCATCATCATTCACTCTGTCCTTTTCTCACCTCAGGAGTCTGAGCCCATTCACCAAAGTCCTTCCTCGTCCAGGAGCTCAAATATTTTTTTAGGTTTCTTTTTCCTTTTTTTTTTTCTCCTTCTGGATCAGCCAGTCCCGACATCATTAAACTATAGTCCTCCTCTTCCTCCTCCTTCCTTCTCCCCCTCTCTGTCTCCCCCTCTCTCTCTCTCTCTCTTTTTTTTTTTTATTTCAAAAAGAGGGAGTGGGGGGGTGGGGTGGCTGGGAGTGGAGGGGGAGCAGACATAGCTGCATGAAGTGGCTGCCTTTTCGAAAGCACATTTAATCTTTCCTGGCTCCCCTAGGCTTCGATGAAGTAGAAGGGAAAGGAGAGGAGAGGGGGAAAGAAAAAATCCAGGCAAGGGAGGCTGTTGAGGGACAGCAAGCATCAGGCTCAAATCAACGACCAGATGAAAATGTACTAGACCACACTGCCCCCTCTCTTCCTCTCGCTCTGTCTCCGTCTCTCTCACACACTCTCACTCCTGGAAAGCTTCAGTGTCTGGTTACAGACTCTTTTGGATCCTTCCCCCACCTCCCCACCCTCGCCCTTTGCCAACTATCCTAGAGATTCCTTGCATGCCTACTTAAATCTTTAACAGAATAAGGACCCGGCTCCCCCCGCCGCCAGCCCCGCGCGCGCACACAGACAGACACACAGACAGACACACAGACAGGCGCACACACACACAGCCCCCCACCCAACTCCCGGTCACCCCTCCCCAATAATCTGTGGCGCTCCCGGGAGGGACCCGCGGGCGCATCCCCATCCCCGTCGGGCACCAGCCCCGGGACGCTCCGGGCGCCGCTCCCGCCCCGCGCCGCTCCCCCAGGGGGTGCTGGGGCCGGAGGGGAAGGGCGAAGGGCAAGTGGAGGGGCTGCAGCCCTTCGCCTCGCAGCCCTCCGGCTGGCGGTGGATTTTCAGACAATAAAATGCAGCGCTGCCGCTGTCCCGGTGCCCCCCGCTCCCCCCTCGCTCGCCGCAGCCGCCCGTGGCCATCACGCCCCGTCTGCAGGGAGGCAGCGCAGGCTGCCTGAGCTGTGCCCGTGATGACTTTCGAGCTGACAATCTCCTCCGCTCGACCCCCTCCCCTCCGCTCAATGGCAGCACTGCTGCCTCTCGCACCAGACTGTATTTGCAGTATGTGCTAATTTACCGGCTATATGCCCTTGGATTTTAAAATGAACTCATCAGTCAATGTTTCTGGTACCGATGCTGCCTCTCTCTGCCTCACACACACCCTGCGCTGCAGACACGTTACTCATTCTCCAAGCATTTCCTCTCCGAATGTCCGTCAGACGCATATACACTTCATTGATCAAACCAAATCCCCTGATAACAATAAATAATAATACAGACAGTTAACATCAGCGGGGAGCAGAACGGGGAGGCGCGGGGGGGAGAGACAATCCTGACGACTAAATCTGCATTGTGCTTTAGGAGGCCGATCCCTGCGTTTTGCAGAGATGCTGCACACAATGCAGGGCACAGGTAGCCCCGGGGCGAGTACACACCTCGGCCTGGGGCCCTTCCCGAGCCCCCTCCCACTGCCCAAGCACTGGGGCTGGTGACATCCGACACCTGAATCCACACAGCTCCAAAAGGCGCTTGTAGGAACAGAAGGTGCTTCTGGCTATGAAGCACCTAACACAAAATACAGCAATAAATAAGGCAGTTTCTTTGTTACGCTGTGCCCTGCAGAGACGCTTAGGAATTAACGGGATCCGGGAATCCAAAGACCCTGGGATGGGTCCAAAGGATTTTCAGAAACACCTTCTCAGCTCCCAGTGAAATCTCTTTCCTTTGTACTGAAGACAGAGAGCACCTATGCAAGAAACGAGGTTAGGAAATGGGCTATTAAACATCCCTCCGTTACACGTGCCGGGTATTTCAAGGGCTTTAGCGCTTCCGTGCCTTTAGTTCCCAGTTTTCGGGGGCTGAAACAAGGCGGGCAGGAGCCTGGGATTGCCTCTTGGGATTTGGGCTGGTTAGACATCTTGTGTGGATCTGGCAAAGGGAAAGTGGCTGCAGTGTTAAGTGTTCGGGAAGTTGGGGAGGGTGGGGCTATCTAGAAATCTTTGACTCACTGGGGTAACTCCCTGAGCACAGGAATCGAATTATTGCTCAAAGCAAACTGAATTTTATGAGCAGCAGCCTCAGAATGAAATTCTGCATGCACTCAGCTAAAATAAACATATGGAAATAAATACACAATACAGAATTAAATTATTGGGTGCAATGCAGAAGTTCCTGGGTGATGGAAGAGGTGGGATTATGCAGCAAAATCAGTTTGGGAATCCCACAGATACAAATTTTCTTATTTATACCAGCATAATCCTGATTGGCATCAGCCTAGACAGGGGAAGAATCCAACCCTGTGTACTGAAGGATAGTAAAAGTAGACTGGATTAGAAGCTGTATCTGCCAAGAATCCTTTCACTCCCTTAGATTCCCTCACCATCACAGCAAGATTTTTGCCATCACACAGAATATTTTACATCCATTGTCTCCTTTGACTTCCCTTATCTTCCTTCCAAAAAAAGTTTGATTTTTTTTAAAGTTTTGTAGCAAACACATAATTTCTTTATAGAATTTAACCAAGTCTTTGGAGGATACTTATTTCAAGCAGTTAACACCTGACCCCAATTTTTGTGGGTAATTAGTGAGCTAGATAACCACACAAAGTGGGTAATTATTTAGTACCCAAGGGTACTGTACAGGAGGGTAGAGGCTGGCTGTGTTAACAAAAGCACATCTCTAATTATTGCATCCATACTGGTGATGTTTTAAGAATAGTTACTCCATCTAATGATCCACGATAAATCAGCAAACTGTTTTGCTTCCCTTAGCACAGATGTAGGATAACCAAGGGCAGGATGGGAGGGCACTGCAAATGGCAGCCCCAACTTCAATATGGGCAGGCTCCAAGAGCTGCAAGAAACATCCACTTGGAGAAGGAAGGAAAAGACTGGAAGTGCTTGCTCTGGAACAGCCTAACAACCATCACTAACAGGTAACAGGTTGGTTGGGATGGCTGGAAAAGCCACGTAGGAAGCCTGGAGAGCAGGGCTCAGGCTCTGTGTCTGGCTCAGGTAACGTGGCCAAGCTGATGGATCTTTGTATACAACCACAACCTTAATCGTGCTGACTTCACTCCTGCTCACTTAAAATCACTTTAGAGCTCTACAAATGAAGTGTCTTGTGTTTGAGGCAGGTCAGAAATGCCAGAGAGTAGCACTGGAGGGAAAAAAAATCATATTTGATGAATTTCAATTACCTGTCATAGCCAATATTTATGTTGCAACAATGACATGTTTCCCATGAAAAATATTACATCCTCAGTTATTTTTTCTCCCTCAAATTTAAGAAGGAAGAAATGTGAATTATATTGAAATAGAAACCAAGTAAGAAAGATTCAACTGTCAAATACATACAAATATCTCAAACGTGGTGCCAAGAGGACATTCCCAGACTCTTCTTGGTGGTGCTCAGTGACAGGACAAGGAAATGGCCAGAAACTAAAACACAACAAGTTCCATCCCAACCTGAGGAAGAACTTCCTTCCATGGAGGTGGCAGAGCCCTGGGACAGCTGCCCAGGGAGGGTGGGGAGTCTCCCCCTCTGGAGCCATTCCAGACCCACCCGCACATGTTCCTGTGTCACCTGCTCCAGGTGGCCCTTCCTGGGCAGGGGATGGACTGGATGATCCTCAGAGGTCCCTTCCAACCTCAACTATTCTGTGTCTCTGTGAAAAAACAATGGGCATAACCACAGGATAAGAAGTGTTAATGCTGGAAGAAGCCTGATCTGAAACACAGCAGGCACCAAGCCCTGCCCACGGTTCCAGCAGAGCACACTGTGCAGGGCAGCTCCAATCCAAGGCATTGCACTCTGAGGAAAAGCACTTCTCCTTTTTAATTGCTTTTATGAATCATCACTGACTACTGGACACTTCATTTACTAGAGTCCAGTAACCCTGTTTTTCAAAGGCTCAAATTCCAAAACCTTAAGGGCCTCCAGGCTGGCACCAAAAAAAAACCCACCAAACCCCAGAGGTGCCATTCCAGTTTGATCAGAGCTATGCAATTAACTCAGCTTGGTGCTTTGGGACCATCCAAGCCAGGCACTACAGAAGGAAACACAACTGGCAGCATCACCTGGCCCTGGGACCACCAGGAATTCAAAATCTAAACAGGGAAAGTTGGAGTGGTTTCCCCAACTCATATTTCTATATTGTTCTGTGGTTGGGTTGTGGTTGGTATTTTTTTTTTGGTGAAATAACCACAACAGAAAGAGGCCTGAAAGTTGTTCTTATATTTAAAAAGGGGCCAAGTCTCTGCAGCTCATTTATAAATAAACATAAATAAATTGGTCTCCCCCTCACTAATCCTCTCAGGGACCAGGTTTGCAGGAAAAGTTCTTGCAGAAATGGAGTGAGAGGAAGTTTGCAGAGAGAAGCTGGAAAACAGAAAGGAAGAATGAATTTAATCACAGAGATGGGATCAGAGGAAGAAAAGACCTTGGCAGGGGCACAGTTATAGCAGAAAGTAAACACAAACTATTACTATTTTTTTTCTCAGATCAATTGGAATTAGCAATTCATAGAAGGAATGTCCAGACAAGGAGGAAGCTTTAGGGACTTTAACATTAACTGTAAAACCTTAAGGCCTTTTTGAGACGAGTCAATAACTTCAGTGTAGGCAAACTATACAGAGATTACTGAGGAAATTCTTTCAGATAGCAGGACAGAATACATAAGAATAGTTTACAGATTAATAAAATGCCTTCAGGGGAGTAAAAAGCATTTACTAATACAAATGAAGGGTTCTAACAATGTGAAGAAAGGTACAAATCCACAGTGTGAGGCACATCCAGGGAAAGCCAAACTGGGCAAAGGTGCCACGACCAGGCCCTTCCAGGACATCATCCAGTGAGATTCTAACTTGAACCTCACTCTTTTTCAGACCACTGGCCAATTCCACACCAAGGCACAGATAAAATCACTTCACCCCTCCTTACCTTGCTTCCCCATAAGCCAGAACCATCCCAACAATGGCTACATCCTTGGAGAGTCTGAGGTCCTTGCAAGGAAGCTGCTGTGTCCACATTGCTGTGGTTATCCCCATGTGATGCCCTGTTAGTCAACAGAGAGGACAGAGTGTGGTTGAAGATCCTGCACACCCCATTTCACCACCACCAATTCCTCTTGTCCTGACTCACCCACCAGCTTTCCCCTCCAAACCCACCAGGGTGTTGCCCCACACAGGCAATGTCCCCACAGCAGCACAGCTCAAAGTGGTGTTTGGATTTTCTCCCCATTCCCCAATTCTGGTAACAGGTTCTCTTTGAGCTTCAACTCTACCAGTCCCTGGATAATGGAAAACAATTGAAATAATAAGGTGAGAAAGCCACAACCCAACTGATTTCCAAGGGAAAAAGCCAAGGGAGGCAGTGCTGGCCCCCCTGGCAAGGCCCTGGGACACACTTGGTGTCCTCACTGAAACACAAGTTTGGGGAAAAGGGAAGAGTTCAACCAAAGGTCAGCCAATATCACAGAGGAATTTGAAAAGATTAATTCATCCAATATCAAAGAAAGAGCATGAGAAGTGGGAACACTGTACCCAGAGTCAGGAGTGTTCCCAATCTGCCCAGATCCGTGACTTCTCCTAAAAGAGCAGATTTAACCAAACTACAACTCAAGGTGAAGCTCTGAGTTATGTGGATGAAGTCACACAAAGAAGCATTACATCTCCTCTGGCATCATTTCCCAATTCCATATCACACAAAGCACCTGCAAACCCTCAGATTTCACATGTTTCAGGTCCACCAACAGTTTCAAAGAAGCCTCAATTCATTTAGAGCAGAATGAAAGCTCCAAGAACCCCACTCCAACTTCAGGTAAATCGATCCTGTTTTGGTGATATAATTTCTTAGGGTCTGAGACTTCACATTGAAACCTGACAAATTTCAAAATTTAATCAGTTACTAAGAGATGGAGTTCTATGAATATGTTAACCTACCAGAATGCTGCAAATAAAGGTCTGGTCAACATTTAATGCTTTTTTAAACTTCAACTGAAATTTCAATAGAATCATTGCATGAAAAATATGGTGTCTCTCAATCAACTCTTTCTGTTCTTCTTTTTCTTTCTCTCTGGAAAAGTCAGTGAAAATAATACCTGTTGAGGCTGTTCAATTAGGGTCTGACCCCAGATTCAACTTCAGAAACAAGCAAAAAGTTCAGGGCATCTAAACTGGCAGGAAAAGTAAACAATTAAAGTTAGAAATCCATGAGAGTAAAAGCAGAGCTGGAATGAATTGTATTTCAACAGCAAAGGAGTGCTGGGATCACCTGCATGAGCGAGACTGCAATTCAGAGGGTGAAGGGCCTGCAGCCCACAGATCTATTCCCATCTCCTCTGGGAATTCACTGGGGACTATTTTCAGTTCTTCCCTAAAGAAAAACAACACAAATTGACAACATAACTATTGCACCTAAGAAAGGAGTTGGGACTCTGAGCTTTAATTAATGTTTGCAAAGAGCCCTGAGAGATTACAGGGACCTGAAGAACCTCAAAGCACAGCAGTTCCTAAACACACCCCAGACCTTTTGTCAGACTTCACCCTTCTCACCAGCACTGATTTCTTCTTAAAGAGAGGGTGCAATCATTCACCAGGCAAAACAAAGAGATGTTTCCTACCACAGTCGCCACAATTTAAATAAACAAACAAACAAACAACACAAGGGCTTATTTCTTGCATTAAAATATATGTCCTGGGCACTGCAAAGGCAGGACACCAAAATCTTTTCTCCAGGTGGGTGGTGGGTACCAGGAGTTGTTCCCTACACAGGGAGAGGCAGCAGCTGGGGACAGGGAGCCTTTCCCACAGGGTCCCTCCAAGAATTCCAAACTCGTGTTTCTCAGGAACAACCTCCCCCAGCCAGCACAGCAAACACCTTATTCTCTGGGACACACAGACCCATGACCCCAGCCCTGGGGCACAGAGAAAAGCCTCCCAAACCAGCCTACCCTGGGATGATTCAGGAGCAGCCCCTCATTCTCTGACCCACACAGGCGTCTCCTGCGTCCCTCCAGACCTGACTGTGCACATGGAACCAACCACAGCAGCAGATCCCAAGTGACTATTGGATCACTTGTTTGCTTAATTGCCATTTTTAATTACCTGCATGGCAACAACAAAAAGTCAATCCAGCAACAGAAATCCATTCTTTGAACAACTTCTGCCTCTCTCCTTAAACACAAATTATTGCTAAGCTATTCCTGATGGATGTGGGGCCCTCGTGGGAAGCTCTGCCTGTTCTCTGATCTCGTTCCCTGCCACTTCTCTCCTTCCACTGACAACCCAAGGCCCCAAAAAGTAAGGGTAAAAGATCCTTTATTTTATTGTTACAGGATGACAGTGTTTTTCCCCTTGCTATTTTCTTTCAGGAAGATAAATTAGCACTACATTTGCTCCTCCATGTGGAGGGATTTCTTAAACAAAAACGTATGTTCTATACGTATGAATTTGGAACCAGAGCTGCATTAGCCTATTAACTCTCCACGTTTGCTTCAGACTTGGCCAGCCACCCAGAAAACCTGCCAAGACCTTTCTGGCAGCCTTTTCCCAACAGTTCCAGGAAAACATGGAATATTCAAAGAATTCTAGGGCCTCCCAGCTTCGTGTGTCACCACTCTCCTTGCCCACTTAAAACTATTGCTCTAATGCCCTATTAAAGATTTAAAAATGGTCTTCTCCAGAGTAGGGTATCTGAGGACAAATCTGTGCTAATATATAATGCAAACCCCGTGTTCAGATGTGATGCAATGTGGCATGAGGCAGTGAGGGAGCTGCTTTACAAACTTGGAGCTTCCCAAGTGAATTCTGGCCTTCCTGCAGCTTTTCAGCCTCCCTCAGGTCCCCAGGCAAAGGAGAGGTTCATTTTCTCCTTGCTGTTACTGCAGCAATGGCTTCAAACTGACCAAGTTTCAGCAGTCTGACAGCATCATTGCCAACACAGGAAGGAGTGGACACTGCTTGTATTTTTTCCACTAACACCTCCACTGCTGGACTTCTCATTCACTAATTATTCTCACGTACAAATGAAGGGAAACACGTGACTGAACCATCTCAAGGCTCTGATAAAACAAGTTCTTCTTTCACATTTCACAAGCCATTGGAAGGGCAGTTTCTAAAATCAACTCAAACCACAAGATCTGCAGCAGGGAGCAATCGAGCCTTGCCTTCTTCCCTTCCCATTTCCTTCCTCCTTTTCCTTCTCTTCCTCATTCCTTTTTTTAAATCCCATCCTCCAAACCTAACAACCTCCTTTATGAAAGGAAATGGAAAGCCAAGGGGAAGCTGTGGCATTTGACAGGCTGCAAACACCACTATTGCAAACCACTGTGGTGCCACAACTGCTATTTGTTGTCAGAGGAGATGAGAGGCCACTTCAAACACAAGAAAAACAAACTTCTCAATAACCCACATCAGTGCCATTAATCCGGGAATGGGTTTGACCTGCTGGTTACAGCAATTCCTTAAATCTCACTTAAGCTCAGGAATACAAAGGGGTTGCCTACACTCTCAGCAGCTGCAGTGACCCCACATCCAGTACCAACCTGAGCTGCTGCAGCCACCCATCTCCAGCCAGGATGGTTTGGGAGTGACCAGCTCCAAGTCCCACTGGAAGGTGGGTGTGAAAGCAGAGCCAGGTGGGACCCCCTCACTGCTCCTGGAACACTCATTAGTGCTGCCAGCACCAGGGTTCCAAGAAATGTATGTAATGAGGGGGGAAAGTCACAGCACACATTTGGATGCAGCTCTGAGTCCAACTGCCCTGGCTTTTGTTCCAGCCCTGCAATGATGAGCTGCCTGGCCTTGGATAAACCACTCACCTCGCTCTGCTTTCCTTTCTGGACAGGGTCATGCAGTCCTTTCCCACTGCAAAGGAATTATTCAATGCTCCACGCATTGGAATAATTATTATTAACACTGCAGTGTTGCAGCTATTCAGTGCATGAACCCAAGTGAAGGACAAACATCTATCAACCCTTCCCTTCCATTTGCCCCTGGCAAACTATGTGCTTAATCCTGTGCAGGAGACATATATAGACTGGGCCAGAATCCAGACTTCTCTGACATCCCTCCTCTGATAGTGACAAGTATTAGCAGCTTTGAACAGTCAAGAGTTGTCCTTCCCACTGGTTTTTCCCTGGCTTTGAATTTCTGCACTTCATCCTAAACCTTGTAACATGAAATCTAAACTCAGTTCTGAAGTTTTTATGATGAATTACCAGAGTTCTATGTCTGGGTATTAAAAACATAAGTATCTAATCTGTTCTAGACTTGCAAACTTCCCATTAACTTCTAAAAGCAATTAGGTTCCTTTTCTAATTAAATACTGATGGGAAAGAATTGCTGTATTAAACACTTTCAATTTGTCACCATTTAATTTCACTGCATGTCTCCCTGCATTCACTTTGTGAAACTATGAGATTCTCAGTCCACCTCCTCATTCCTTCTTTTTATTATAACATCAGTTTGGTTCTCCTTTCTAATGGAATGGTTCAGGGTATCAATTTCAGAGTTCTCCCTGCTTTGGACCATTTTTGCTGGCCCTTTTTTGAGCCTCTCCTTGTCTTCTCAGATCTGGCAGAACAGCTCCTGTGCTGTGTGTCTTCCTGTCTTTGGGCCCCCCAAAACAGCCAGTGCTCAGAGGATGTTCACAGGAGCACTGACCAAGGGTTTATCCACTCCAGTTTTACAACAGGAACAAGACTTAAAATGTTCATTAAAACTTCCATTCAAGGTTTGAGTTCTATCTCCACTCCATCTAGGACTAACAGGCAAAAGGTCTAGTTACCCACCAAGAATTCAATGAGTAAACCAAACCAAAATACCAGATCTGTCTTTCCTGACCATTTCCCTGCCTGGTTGTGGCTCTTCTGCCCATCAACAGTTCCATGTGTAAAAAATGGCCCATTCACAAAAATACTCTTGCACTACAATTGCTGGACATGACATTAATGTGTCACTGTTAATTATAAATGACCTGATCCCAACACTTGGTTAATACATTCTGAAACCCACAGTTTCAGCCTGAGCTGTGTGTCACACCTGGAACTGAGACAGGAGGAGAGAAGTGCCAGCCTTGGCATCAGAGAAGGAAAACTGGCAGCAGAGTGGGCCAAGAGGGGCAAGGGAGGACCCTGAACCCCAACACGAGGCTGTCTGGACATGGGAACATACAAAATTATCTTTAAGGTCCCTTCCAACCCCAACAAATGGAAACCAGAAATTACAGACTCAGTATTAGCTACACCCACACTGCTCTCCAAGAGAACTCCTAAAAGGGGTCTTGAGTGCAGGTGGTGGGAAGGAGGAGCCACTGGATAGAACACAGAAGGCAGAATTTCCACTTCTTTCCATATCTGCCCCAGAAACCTGATTCTTGAACTTATTTAACCACGAAACAGGGCCATGACATTGCACAAAGAGGCTAATTCACCCTATAGCATGTACAAATTATTTGCTCAGGGAGAATACATTTTATATTTTGAATATATAAATCTAAATATATGCAAGTGGGACTGCCTGGAGCATCAGCAGAGTCAGGGCAACTAGAAGTTTTATCTTATTTAAAGAACAAAGAAAAAGGAAAAGGAAGGGGGCTGTTCCCAGACAAAGCATTTTGGATCTTCCTCTGCTATGGGAAATTTCCAGACATCAGAATTCTTTTGTGTTCCAGTTTACACTGGAAGCTTTTATCAAAAGGTGAAATCCTGGTAGTCCAACACCACACAAAGATGAGTTTGGCTCTGACTGAAGGCTGAGTGAATAGAGAACTTAACTCAAACTCACACTGGAAATGTTGAGCTTCACCTGGTTTCATACCTAAACCCCCAAGTTGTGCAAAGGGAAAAGGAAGAATGAGAAGTCAAAAAAAAGAGAAGTGTGCTCAGATCTCTCTCAGACTGTTCATTGTTCCAACAGCAGAGTTCCAAATATTGAGCTGCCCTATACCAGCTAATACTTTTGTTTTCCAATTGCACTGTGCATTGGAATCAATATCTCCATCCCACTGAATGCACATCTGTTTCCCTACAGGTTATGCTTTTTAACTCTAACACCACAGAAACAACTTCCTCCTTCAGGAATTTCCAAAGGCATGAGGAGACCATTTCTGAGCTCTGGGCTTTCAATCTGAGCAATGCAATTGTCTTATTTTTGACTGAGCAGCTTTCAAGCAGAAGAATGTTAGAATCCATATTAATTTGTGCAGTACCCCTTCATCATCATCATCATCATCATCATCATCATTTAGCTCACAAGGTTGCTGTGCTTGGAATTCCAGTTATGACATGAATTCTATACATTTTATAGAGATTTATAAATGGCATCAATAGAACACTTAGGGCCTTATTCACTAAACAATGAGTCATTCTGGCATTCCACTCTACTTCATCCCAGTTCTTACAAAACTTTTATGTACAAATTTGACTGTACTTAATGCATCTGACTTAGCAGAGTTGCAGCAGTTTCAGCTGGGTGTGGAAATAGATGGAAGGCACAGTTAAAAAAAAAAAAAAAGAGAAAAGAAAAATCCCTCTAGCAGAGAAAGTTTCATGTTCCACAAATATGACAGCCCTGTGAAAATACAGAAATAAAAGAAAATCCACCACGGGCACTACTGCAAGTGTTTTCCTGCTGCCCAGCAAACCAAAGTACTTTGGAATACAACACTTCAGGAGTAATTCCTGGCAGATCATTTCAGTGGTGAACTACAAGAGGCTTAATAAGCAGTTTACAACTGTGGCAACAGCAAACTAATGATGGGGCAGGACCACAACAGGAATTTTTTCCCAAATAATTTCCCTAATGACCTAGAGCTTTCCAATGGTCTGGTTGTACCTTTTATGTGTGTGATTTAAATGAGAATTGAGTTGAAAATGAAAGATTAAGCCAAACTAGGACCTGTCACCTCTCCCTGGGGGATGCACCTGCATTGCAGAGTGGGCACAGAATGTCTGTACACAAACACAGGACTTGGTCACTGACTGCAGGCACAGCACATGAAAATCAGTGAAGTCAGGATGCTGGGGGGTTTAGCATTCTCTGGCAGCTGGAATACAAAGTCTCTGGAAACACTCTGGTTACCAGCCAGTGGGAATCTGAACTGTTCTCCTTCACTCTGCATTTTAGAGTTTGGAGACCTCTGTACACAGGACTATTTTACCTTCTCTTGTCCTTTCAACCTCCTTTCTGACTGCTGGACACATGGCTGGGATTTCTGGAGATCCTTAAAGCTGGAAGGAGCAGAACAGTCTTGAGGTTACTGCTCTTTTGTCAAATCTGAGTGGGATTAGAAAGTAGTCTCAGAAACAGTTGGGATGAAAAAATGCACAGATACACAACTGTCTGTAAGGCAATCCAGCACATTATCTGTCCCTTCCTTGGAAACCATTCCAAGACCTCATCATTCCTTGGATGTTAACAGTTTTCTTCATTAGGGATATAAACATCAGTGCCTGGTTTTGGTGTTTACCCTTAGCAAGTCACAGTAAATTTGGAATCCATTTCACACACCTGCCTGTACAGCAGAACAGCATCTCCCCAGCACCTCCCATGCCAAGAAAAGCATCGTGCTCTCCACACCCTTGGTCCAAGAGGGAGAGAGGGATGAGAGCTGAGGGGCAGGGGACCATCCCTTTCTCATTAATTCTCTCCATGCTTTTCTGGTCCTTCACTTCATGTTAACAAGCAAAAACAAGACCAAAGTTGACCATTTTGTTATCGCAGGACAAACACTTTTCTGGGAGGGGGATTGTTTCTTTTTCATGTTATGTTCCAGTGGAAATGTTCCCTGATAAACAGTTGCTATCTTTCTGGCTATTCCCAGGCTTAACTGAGTAAAAACTGGGCATGGAACAGAAATGGAAAACAAGGAAAACAGGACACTTTTGCCTGTGCACTGCTCAGGCTGAGAGAAACAAAACTGGCAATTCAAGACACTGCTCAGGGCAAGGCACCTTCCTCTTGCTTTCTCCCCTTCCCATTTACAGCACTCGAGTTGTTCCTTTACACGTTGCAAAAGGTCCATAACTGCAACACTGCCACATTCTCCTGGAAATCCACTTAAATGGCATATGATAGAAGCCATATGATAGAAGCTTAATTACACAGAGGGCATATGGAAGGCATATAACATAAGGACATATGGAAGGCATATGATAGAAGGGCATCTGAGGACATATGATGGAAGTCTAATTAATTGACAATACATCCTCTCATCAGGGGGAGAGCTGGAATGCTATTTTATTCAGCAGGAAAATATGCACATTGAATTATGTTTTCCACTGACCATTCTCCTTTTTAATTACTGTTCTTTGCAAGATAGATACTTTCATTTACATGGCACACAATTAACATACTTAGCGTAAAGTTATGATTGATAGTCACAAACTGCATTAGTGAAATAACCACAATTTTTGAACCTTACAACTGTGCAAAGCAAATCTAAAATGCAACCACCAAAATGAGAAGAGCCTGTTCTTGTTTGGGATTATGAGCACTCCTTCATGGAGCTGCTCCCAGGGAAGCACCAAACAGGTCACCAAGCCCAACCCTCAGGGACAGCTCTGCACTGGGTGGGAGTCAATGCAGCCCCTGGATTCACAGCTGAAAATCTGCACTTCCATCTGCAAGAAGATTTATGGGGGGGAAATCAGGTACTGCCTAAAAGGTGCCAAAGGGATGCCTTGTTTTTAACCACCTGCAGGTGTTTAATGCACGTGCCTCCAGGAAACACAGAGGGCTGTGTTAGCCCAGAAACCTGCCCTGTCCTAAGGAACTGCAGTCACAAACCTTGGCAGTGATACCCTCAACCTCTTTGAAACCAAATGAAAGAAAATCCCACTGACCCACTCCTTGAATAACAAGTGAGCTCCGTGTAACACTCAAGAGCCCCACAGCTTCTCCTTGCGTTCAGTAAACAAGGATTTGCAGATATTTTGCAGATATTTAAGATTTTAAGTGCCATTTTACCCCCAAAAAAACCCCACTAAACAAAAGCATTTTTTGGGTTACTCTGATACCTTGAAATATCATTATCATGTTCACACTTTTAGTTTAGCCTAATGAAATTAACTCAGTGTCTACTCTTTATTCACTAACTTAGAAAGTTTACCCACTTGCAGGCAGTGCCTCTATTTCTGGGAACTCAAAAACTCCTGCCAGGATTAGTCACATAGAGAGTCAAAAGATCTGAAGTTCTGGTTCTGGACCCTCACCAAGTATTATGGCCACCACCTTCAGGCTGCCAGGGGACCTGAACCCTGAACACTTCCAGCATTAAGATGTTCACTTTTGTGTTCTAACTTTGTAAGATAAACCCCAGAGTCTCAGAGGGTTTTTTCAGGAATCAAACATTTAGGCAAATAAACCCACAGAGTCCAACAGCAGGTAGGGACATTTGGAGCACTCCCTGCATTTTAGACATGGAAGATACATCAGAAACATGGTCTTTTGTCCTACAGCTTCTCCACAACATCTGGGGTGGTTTCACAGCTCCTTAATTCCAACTGCTGGGATGGAGAAGCAAATCATCTCCACTGGATGCATCCAGAAGCATCAGCCTTGGAAACACCCAACGTAACTGCACCAACCTTGGGAAAAACCCTCAGAATCACCATTTAGTTGAGTGTAATCATTTGTGGCTATCCCTACAAACAGCTCTCCTGAGGACTGTGTAGATTTAGGTACTTTCACAGAAACTCTTTATCTGGAAGCATCAGCACCACAGAGTTTAACTCCCAGTGTAGACCTGACTGAGCCAAAGACGGATGGAAAGGGAGCAGATACAACACAGGATGTTTTTACCTTTGCAGAGTCCTGACTGCTCAGCACAGAGGCAATAACACTGGGATGTTTCTGGGCATGTTACACATTGTGCTGCTCAGGGGCTAATAAAAGAACACAAGCATTACCAGTCCACTGCATTTGCTAAAAATTCAATAACATTGCACCAACAAGCAAAACAAAAAAAGCTGAGAGAATGGACATTTCTGAAGTTCTAGAGAGGCAGAAGAAAACCAAGGAGTTTGCAGCTCATCTTACCTGCTCTCTCCTGTTCCAGGTGTCCAGAGCAGGCGCTGCTGAGGGACTCTGGCTCTTCTCTCGCCGTGGTGTGCAAGCCCCAGGGAAAGCTAGGAGGTTGTACAGTTATCTCCCGTGGTGTAACTCTAAACTATACAACCTACTACCTCAGCCTGGGTGCCTGCAGTCCGAGCGCCGAGTGCCACCCACCACGCCACCGCCGACACACTGCCAGGGGGGCACTTTCTCAGAGTGCTCATTTAGGAGTAAAAAATGCTTTGTCTGGACCAGCAGCACCTCCCCACACCGAGTATGTGATTAGGTAGGACACAACCAGCCAGGGTTATCCCCGCTGGAGATAGGTGGGATCACAGTCAACTTTCACACGAGGAATTCTGTCCCTGGACAAAACCCAGTAGTTTTCTCCCTCCACAGCAGATGCACCTGCACTACAGCACAGGACACAGGCATACATTTTTTTTCTAAAAGCACTTAAAGATGGCTTAGAATGAAATTTGTCCTGACATGTCTTTTCCTTTCTGAACACACATAACGTTGCCCTTGGCCCAGGCACCTTCGCTCCCATGTTTAAAGGGTGACTGCAGGAGAGGGATTGGGAGAGGAACAGCAAAAGGGGGAGAGACTTTGAAGTAAATTGTACTGTTGTTAAAATTAACCATTTTAGAAGTGCAACTCTGAGCCTCTCCCAGCAGCCAGACAGTGTTCCCTTAGTAAGGAACACGTTTTGAACTTGCATTAGTCCACAGTGGAGCAACCAGGATGTTGTCCTTGTGACTCACTCCCGTCACCCACCAAGGTATCACTTAAAGCTGCCTGTTTACTGTGGCTTCCAAACAAGGACTAGGATCTTAAAATATGCTGGTGGAACTGGCTCAGTGCTGGGATTCTGCCTCTCAGGTGAGTGCAGCCTCCGGCACAGCAGCTCCAGGGAAGTGGAAGGGATTAGAGGGAACCAAAGCCCAGGAGTGAATGAGCCCAGGCATGAAGGCGGAGCTGGGCTGAGGGCACGTGTGCGTGGCTGGTCTATTTTCTTACAATAACGTGGCTAAACCACTCATGTTTTCCACAACTTATCCTTGTAAGCATTTTTCTGCATCTCAATCTTGAACTATTTAACATTACAGCATTAAAAACATTTAAAAGTTATTAATTAAACTGATCAGATAGAGATGTATATATTTATATATGGTATGTAATCATATATACTGATACAACATTATATCACAGAATCAACTAGGTTGGAAAAGACCTCTGAGATCATCAAGCCCAACCTATGATGTAACACCACCTTGTTATTTATATAATATTGTTTATATTATATACAAATAATATTATATTATACAGAGATAAGTAAGTTGATCAGATACAGGTGAGAAAGGTGCTCTTACCATCACCATTGCACTGAGACTAAGCCAGGCACACCTTTGTTATGGGTTCACCAGGTATTCACAAGCAGGGCTGAGCTACAAAACTGTCCAATAATTTGCTTTAAAATAGGAGATGAAGAGTTTTGTATCCTCAGTTCAGCAAAGGGCATTTCCTACACACACTGCAACAGTAAATTCCTTTTGAAAAAATTCCTTACTATCAAACCAAAATAAACTGAATTTTCCCCACTTTGGCAAATGCCACTGAGGCTATTTTGTTCCTGACTCTCCACCTCTCCCATCCCACCTTCAGCTTCCTCTTCCCTCAGCAGTTTCCATCCCCTGAGCAGTCACTCCAGGAGCATTCCTGCTCCCTCCCCAGCTCTGCACTGCCAGGGGAGCTGTGCCCTGCCTGGCACACGAGCTCCTGCCTCAGCACCAGCCCTGCTCCCAGGTGCCAGGGCAGTGCCCAGTTCTTGCTCAGACAACACTTCTCCAAGTTCCCACACACATCAAACCCCTCTGCCCAATAAGGGACCTGTGTGGAACCCATGGACACTTCACAGAGCCATGAAAAGGGTCTCAAAGTCCTTCCTACACACTCAGTTTTTACCCAGGGTCTGAACCCCAACTCACCCTCTGGTCAGACACCTCCACCTCCTGCTGCACAGATCTGGACTTGATGATCTCAGAGGTATTTTCCAACCCAGCTGATCCTGTGATTATCCTGGGAAATTTTCCCCATTTGGGACAGCTTGGCTTCAGAATTTACAGGTATTTTGTCCCCAGCCTTGGACAGCTGAAAATATATTTGCATCCCAGAGGAACTGTAATTTTGAGCAGAAAAAGTGTCTCAGCCAAGTCACCCCTTCAGTCAGAGCATGTGCTGCTGTTGCTGAGTTCAGGAATTAAGATCAAATATTAAACCAGAAGTCATCCAATTGCCATTCCTTCAGTGCCTTCATGTCCTCTCTGTGCCTGTGGCACCTCCCTGTGCACAACAAACATCCATGGGGAGCAGAGGAGACACCCCAGAGCCTGGGAAGTCACTCTCCTTTGGTGGCACGAAGCTCCATGTTTGTTTTCTGGTGATTTTTGGCAATTATGTCTTTACCCAATTAGCACAGTCATACCTAATTATGCAATTAGAGTAAATCAGTGATCTAATGACAATGTTCAATCATGATACCCATCGATGGCATAAGAGATCCTGCTGAATGGTGGGGCAGGAGGAACTGCAGAACACGTGGAGCTCTGTGCTCCTCCAGCAGCTCATGGGCCTTTTGTCTGGGAACCCTTTTAGGCCTCCTGCTTTTTCAGAAGCCCAGAAATGATTTCACACTTCTGTGGACAAAAGGAAATCTCAACCCCAGCCCAGCCAGGCTTATTTTAAAGCAACAGTGTAATTAAAAAATCATGTCTTTTTACTCAGAGTAACCCTCTGATTTCTGAAATTCTGAGGTAAATGTGAGGACACTTCTGTCTTACCACAGAGAAAATGGGATTCACATTTTTTTCAAATGGAGAGGAAATGTCACTGGAGTTCTCCCCAGACTGATCCAGGCTTTCTCTCTCTGAATTAACACCAGCCCAGGAGACATCAGTGTGAGCTTCAGTCTGGACTAGGAAGTTATGCAGAAGCATCATCATTCTACTGCTTGTTCCCTTCATGGATTTCAGCTGAGAGAAAAACTCCCAAACCTTCTTTCCCTACTTCACACTATGTGAACCCAATTTTATATGTAATTTCCTCAAGAACAGGAGAGAAATCTGGTCCAGAACTGATTTTTAGGATTGACTGTCTTGAACATCTCATTCTTTTCCAACATGCTTTGAGGCAAAGCAATTTAATCACATTCCACAGGAAAACAGGGTTTCAGAAGGCAGAATATTCCCAACTAATGAAACAGAAAATGGTGCCTCAATGTATTAATCCCCTATATCCCACTGAATGGATATTTTCAGACCTCCATTGACATGACCAAGATATGAGAAAGGCCAGAAGGATTCCAGCAATGGACTCTCACTAGAGATGAGTTCAAGGAAGCTGAATTCTGTCTGGTTATTATCATGAGCTGAGGTTTGCTCTGAATCTTTAGGGGTGTGAATGAGGCAGAGGGAGGAAGAACCTTCCCTTGCAGAGCCCAGACAGGCTATGGCAGGGCTTGGCAAGGAGGGGGTGCAAACCAGAAAATACTCATGAACCAAATGTGTTTCCTTAAGTCATTGAGTAAAAAATAAACACCAAAACCCACAAATGATATCGTTCCAGTTTGAGGTCTGAAATCTTGTTTGCCAAATTTCAGCCTGCAGTGATCTTCTTTTTACAGCTGATTTCCATAAACCTCAGACTGAAGGGACTTTACACTGGAAATGCTGACATGATTCCTGCTGGTCATCTCACCCATTCAGCTTTACTTGATGAAACTCTTTTATTAGAACTTAGTTGTGATGAGGAACCTCGAGAGGTTCAAAGGTTTACTCCAGCTCAGAGCACTCTCTAGAAGTCTGGCAAACACACTGAACAAGGCTGGAACTTCAAGAGTCTGCAAAACAGGGCAAGAAGCCTCATCTGGGCTCAGCTGAAATCCAGAGCTAGCAAATATTTGGAAAGCAATCCAAACGTTTTCAGCACATTACAAAAACTCTCTGCCTCAACTTTTAGCAGGAATTACAGCAATCCAAAGATTTACTCAATATTACATTTCAATATCTGTGCTTTCCAGGGGAAGGGTGGCCACACTCCCACCCCTGAATCCGATGGAGCTTTTGGGAGCAGCTGGACCAGCTTGGGGAGATCACACAGGACACAGAACCCTGTGCTGGATCTGAGGGGCCAACAGGGATGTTGGTGGGCAAGGTGGCACAAAGCTGAAGTGCTGATGACTCTAAATGACTCCAAACCCTATTTTTTTAGCTTAGTCTGGGCCTGCTCTGTGCCTGAGCAAAGCCTTTGGAGTGAAGCTCAGGGGGCTCAGGTCGAAAGCCTTGTTTGAGATCATGCAGGACCCGAGGCCAAGGCTGGTCTCACCTGCACACTGAGAAGCAAAGGATCTCACAGGGGATTGCCAGGAAGATAAAGCAAAACTTGGTGCCACTTCCAGGGGCATTGGTGAGGCTGGATCTCATCCTGGTACTGCACATGTACAGCCAAAGGCTCCCAGTCCAGCTGGAGAACATCTCTTGTCCTTCAGACCCAACGGCCCCAAGTTATGGAGACTCCCCAGCTCAAGGGCAGGTCTCCTACCCTTGGATTCCTCCCCTAAGAACATCCTTTCCTTATTTTCTCCCTTACTGATTAGAAGCAAATAAGCAAAACAAGGGGGGGAAAAATCAGATTACTGAAATAACCAGAATAGTGAAATTTATCTGCCTTTTAAGAGTTTAACCAGATTTGATTATCTGAATAAGAGTATTTGGATACGGTTCAAATTCCAGGGTACACAATTACATTCTGCTTATCATGAATCCCATTTGCCACTGCATATGGTTATTCTAATTACCAGAATGCCATTGTGTGCTCCTCTGCTGACAAGGGCTCACTGTGCTCCACACCAGGCTGGGAGAAGAGGGAGCACACAAATATACCCCTTTTCATCCCCCAGTGGCTCCCACATCACATCCTTGCCTCAGGAACCTTCCAGGTGCTTTCAGTGAGACCTGTCAGCAACAGCAATGACAAATGGTCTTGTTATTTTGAGGGAGAAAGAAATGATTTACCAAATCTGGAAAAAAAAAAAAAAGAGGAGTCTGCTTTGGAAAAGCTTTGCTTTGCTTCTCAGAGAGGAGCTGCTGGTTCAAACTCTGACTTTGGCCAAATGACACACAACTGCAGTAAAGCCTCCTCAGATGCAGATTTGTTCATGCAGTTCCACAGGAGGATTTTTTTTCTCACCTGTAGGGAGGTACTAAAACAACAACTGCCTCGTGCCAGGGAAGGGACTGTATTAATTAAGGCACTGATTTTTTGAGAGGATATTGGGGCTTTCTCGTGTGCCCCAAGGCCTTGCTGGTAATTCCCACATACAGGTGGCTCTGGGTGGCTCCAGACACATTCAGTGCCTTCTACACCCCTGAGTTCCTGTGCAACACCCACCTGGTGGGGTGTCCCAGGGGTCCTGCCCTCAGCAGCTCTGCAGGCTGTGCCCTCCTTGCAGCAGGGCACAGGGACAGCTCTCTGGGCACTCTGGTGGCACTTTGGGTCAAAGCTGCTGCATCAGTGGGAGCTCCATATCCACCAAGTGAGGGAAAAACCCACAAGAAACCAACAGGGGAAGCTCCCCAGACTCCAAAGAGTTTTTCCCATCTGAAAAGTAAGACACATTTCAAGGTTCTTCACATCATTTTGTCAGAGTCCAGTTTCACTCAAAAACTTACTGAAGTGCAGTGAAACACAACCAACAGAGAAGAAACAAAACTAAAGGCTGCAAACACAACACAGCCCTTCTCCAAAGGCTGAGCTGAAACACAAAGGGGTGGGGGAGAACACGGGAGGCTGCAGTCCAGGAGAGCAGGGGGCAGTTTAACCAGGCCCTGACGATCCCCTCCCCAGCCCATCACGGATGAAACAACGTCCACCAGCAAAGCCAAATGGAGATCCCAGAGGAGGATCCTTATTCTGGGTCCTATCCCACAACTGGGCCTCCAGGAGGCCCTTCAGCACCCAAACCTGAAAGGTTTATCCGCTGCACACAGAGGGGAATATTCACCACCGGCCTCTAAACACCAATTTACAGTCACACAGATGCCAAACTGTGCATTTTGTTCCCTTTCTTAAAGCTGGTTTCAATCACAGGGAGAAAGAAGGAGTAATTAGACTTCTTTAACATCATTTTATTCTTCTACAGTAAATAGAAAACACATAGAAAACTCTGGAAATTCAGCAAAGAGGGAAAAAAATTCCCTTTTTTTGGACAGCAGCAACATGCATAAAGAGGCCAAGTTCAAACCCAGAGAAATTTAAAAGTGGAAATGCAGACCAAATCTTTGGTAGGATCAACACTGAAAGCTGCTGGAAAGAAATAGTCAGACTTTATTTTGAGTTTACAGCCTAATTATTTTCATATAGAAACTGTATATTGGGGTTTTAAAAAAAATGACTCCTTCAAAAATAATTGTTCCACTTTCAGAACTTTAAAGGTTAGTTTTATACAGCAGGTTTTGTACTGCCTGCTTCCATGGTGGGTTTGACTTCTTTTGGAGTTTACAGCATGATTATTTTCCCTTTAAAACTCTTTTAAAAGACATAAATGCCATGCAAATGGAAGGAATGGGATTCTACAATAAACTCATTTTTGAGAGAGAACAGGAGCTGAAGGGCCAGAGCCTCCTGTGGCCCAGAGCTGCAGAGTGCCCAGGGAATCCAAGTTCCTGGAGAGAAAGGAACAGAAGTGACTGTTCCTCTCCCAAACAAACTGGTGCCACCAAGCAAAGCAAGAACAGACCCATGTTATTTTATAAATGAAACAATCTTATCTGCATCCCAACAACCTCAGAACTAAACAACCCAGGAACGTTCCCTGCCACGTCCCCACTGCCAGACCAAGGCAGAAGGAAGCTGAGATTTCATTTGTTCAGTCTGGTGGGAAATAACTCCCCCAGCCCATCTCGGCCAGGCACAACCAACCTGCTGCTTTTGCACCAGGGCATGTCCACACTGCCCAAAGCTGAGAGCTGAGATGGCAATTGCAGAGAGGGATTTGCAGCTCCAGTTTTATATTCCTTTAAAACAAAATTGAGGGGAAAAAACCACGAAGGGAGGAGGGAATCAGAGGAGAGGCAGAAAGAGCAAAGCAGACCATTGCCAGGTTGAGTGCAGCCCCCCACTGTGCACGTGCCAGCCAGACACACACCTATAGATTCAAGCTTGTGTGGAATATGAGCACAAGTTCGGATCTACGGGTTTGCGGCCCCAGGCAGGATCTCTGCTCATTTGGAAGGGTTGGGGGGCATTTTTGGAGGAAAACCACTGCTGCAAATGAAAGTTCAGAGCTGTTAGTGAGGAGCAGCCTTCGTTCTCTCAGCACCTTAACCCTCCTCTGCAGGCCAGGGCACAGTTGCTTATTGACTTTGCTACAACATAAGCTTCGGTTTCCTGCACTCCCACGGACCTCTGAGACACAATCACCAAAATAAAGTGAATTTTCAACCACACAAAATGGAGCAGATCTATGTTTCTTTCTGGTAAGTACTTTGCTGGACAGAATTACCCAGTACTGAGGAATTAACAGCCAGCTCTGGGGGTGCATCACTGACAGTGTCCCAGGTTATAAAGCAGCAAAGGTTTTGTGTGTAAACAGAGTGACAATACACAGTCATCCCCCACCCGGCAGAAAGTCCTCTTGTTTCCATTCTGGCAGCCTGGCTGAAGCAGAAACAACTGCATAAGGCTTGTTTTAACTTTCAGGGAAGTCACAACTGCTCTGAGGTTCTATTTTAATAGTACTTTTAAAGGAAAAAACCCTGCACTCCACTAAACAATGTATAAATTTCCCCTAACTCCAACTTTCTGCATTTCTTCCTAAAATGACACAGACAAATATAAAACTTCTTCAGGATTTTGCAGAGAAGTGTTGCAAAGCTGTTGTGGAGCAAAGTTCTGCCACTGCAAGTAGCCAGTGCCCACTCTCCTTCCCCTGAAGTTTCCAAGTTTTCCTTCCTGCATAACTCAGGGTTCCCATTTCACTGGTGGGCAACTGGTGGGGATGAGGCTGAGAAGGAGCCTCTGGGAGCTCCCCACAGAGCTGGTACAGAGAATCAGTGAGCTCAGCTGGGGCTTAAAGTGTCACAAACTGCTCATGTTCTACCTCTTCTCTTTCTTCAGGAAACAAACTGCATTAATGCAAGTTAATATTATTCTCTATAAAATGAAACAGTTCACACTTGGAAAAGAATGTTGCTATTTGGATGCTTTTAGAAAATTCCCCATTTCTCATGTAGATTGTTAAAAAAAGTTCCTTCAACCTTTCCAGCCTGGTAAATATGCAATTATAAAATACAATTTGCCTTTATTTGGAATTCCTGCTTGGGCTGGGCTGCAGGAAACTCTCGTCCCATCCAGCAATAGATATTAAACTTTCACCATCTGTCCAAAGGTTTTCTAAATTGATCCCCTAAGTTTAGATTCCTCTGATACTTACCTTAAAGGAGCCCAGCTTTGCCAAAGCTCTCAGCACTCCAAATTCCTGCTGCAGGGGGATGAGCATCTTTGAGAAAGCAGAATAACTTCTGTGTGGGAGGCTCCCTGGGATTTCAGAGCCCCCAGAACTGGGGAGGCTCCTTGGGATTTCAGAGCCCCAGAGCTTGGGCAGCTCCTGCCCTGCAGTGCCCAGGCAGGGGGCAGAGCACGTGGGGCTGCAGGAACAGCCTCATCCTGCACAGCCACATGGACTGTGCACCAGGAGCTGCAAATGGAACACAACAAATGTTACCCTCCCAAAAATAACCCAAGCCCTCCATCCACAAAGCTCATTTAGTCCAGGGAACCTGAGGTTCAAATGCAGGTTGTCCTTTGCCCTGTCTAACAGGCACAATATTAGGAGTCAGGAATTTTGCTGCTGGGTGTACCAGGATTTCTTTGAGTAGCAAGGAATTTTTCCTTATGCAAAACTGAGTAAGAGAAAGTATTTTCTTTAGATTCAGTGTATTCATTTTGACCCTCATATTCTTTACATTAAGGCTTGTATATGAAGGCAAACTAATTTGCATGTCTCTCCACTGGCAAAGAAATACTTGATTTTTTCACAGGAGATGGGAAAAAAGTCCTGATCTCCCCGTGATACACATGCTGGGGGTGGAGGGTATGGGTTTAGTCAGTTTTTCTAGTTCCAAAATTTCTTTTCCCCTCGTAATCTCATTTTCTGACCACTGGCATAGCTCAAGTCCATGAAGGAAACCAAGCTGTAACATTTGGGTGGCCTGCACATCCTCCCTTGTGGTCCAGGACACGTGTCCTCAGTTGTGGCTGTGCTGAAGGGAAGCTCCAGGCACTGAGCCAGAGCTGGAGGGGCCCAGCACACGGCTGGGGGCAGCTGGCAGGTGTGACCCACCCAGCAAACCCACCCTCTATTCCCTTGCCTAAAGGAGAGTTGGTCTCTGCTGCATCTCATCTCCCAGCCTTGCTACCTGATTGGCTTTTCCAAAACAAAAGGACTGTTGGGAACCACCAGCAGAGCTGCACTCGGGGAGAAACGGGAGGAAAAGGGAAAGCAGCACCATCCCCATTCCTAGAAAAGCTCCAGGTATTCCAAACAAATCCCTGCAGCAGGTCCCACCATAAATCTGGCTGAGCCCTCCTGCATTCCTGCCCCGGAGCAAGGCAGGCTCTGCTGGCACAGGAGGGCACTCAGTGGCACCTGTATCTTATAAATTATCCTGGAACCAACCTGCTCCTTTCCATACATTTTGGAAAAGAAGCTCGTGGACAATTCTAGAGCCAGTAAATTGATAAAGGCAGCAGCAACTGAATGCTTTTGTTTGTTGAAAGATACAGATTTTCAATTTTTAATTTTTTTTTTCTTTTTGAACATGAATTTCACTTCTATCCAGTATATTCAGGGAGACTGAACGAGAGGCACAGACTATACCAGAAACGTTTCCCTGCCCTGATTAATCACACAGCCATTGTACCCTCTGCAAACCTGATGAACACACACACAGTGGCAGAAAATCCGTGACAGGCAAACAAATCAATCAGCACCACCCTGAATTTGTCTCGAATGCAAAGATTACAAATAAAAAGTTTCAACCTCTACCTAAAGGAGCACAGTATTACTATTAAGGCCTGTGATGTCCTTATACTGAGCATAATTTGCTTCAATATTCATTTTATATCACAGGATCAACAAGGCTTTGGCACTAGAACCTGGGGCAGCCAAAAAAGTAATATATTTTGTTAGCAATAACCCAGGATAAAACTGGCATTTTAGAGATTTACAGCCAAAGGAACACAGAAGGAAACCTGGAGACATCAGGTCTCTACAGCCCCAGCACAGGGGTTGGTCTGTGGGTGGTATTTTGCAGACCACAAAGCAGAAATGCCCAGTCCAGGAAAATCGATCACTATGGAATGTGCATTGTGTGCCTGAGCCAAAAGCGTCGCAGCCATTTCAGCCTCTGCCACAGGAATAAGGCAAAGAAGAAACACAACTGCCAAATGATTCCCAGCCCTTCCCCTCACCTCGTCCCCCCTCACTTTAACTCCCATCTAATTAGGCCTATAGATCTATACATACATATATATATATAAATACATGCACTCTACCTTAGGTTTAAAGACCTGTACTTCCATTTCTGTACTACAAATAATTTTAAGAAATTAGAAGGAAAAGGGAGACTGACTGGGGAATGTATGAGAAAGGGAATTACCTCAGCAGCAGCACTTTGCAGGATTTCTCACTCCTGTGTGCTGCCATATTGTTAGGCCCAACTCTTCAGGAACGTGTTCTGGAAGACAAAATATTTAGGGATATTTCCATGGCATATTGTCAAGAAATGGATTCTACCTTTCTACACCCAGAGCCTACAGCTTTAGGAGCAAAAGGAACAAAAAACCTTCTAAGAAAGAAATTACTTCCCCCTCCCAGTATCTTAATTTTTAATTATTTTCTTCTTCAATGCTCTTTTCCATGTCACACCTTTGGACCAACCCACTCCTGCCCTCCCCCACATGACGAGTTAAATATGTGGAAATAAAACATTTCTTGTAACACAAACACCTCAGAAGTTGCCAATTCCATTCCCACCAAAGCCATTACAAAAATAAAGCCCCGCGGAGGTCGCAGCAGCGCCCGCGTTCCCTGGTAGTCAGTAACACACAGAACTCCTCAGACTGGTTAGGCACCAGCTCCAGATCCTCGTCCAATCCAAGTCTGATAAAACAGAATCAAATAGGAGGACTGTTACCTGCTTCTGAGAAGGTTCACCAAGCAAGCTTTTTAAGCTTTTTGACTCTTTTACCACGATACAAGCAATAATTATTTCTGTGCCGCTGCGACTGTTGCAGCGGAGCAGCCCCGGCTCGGGTGGCTCCGGGGATGCTTTTCTCTTTGCACCACAGCAGGATTCTTGGCTGCCACTCCACGCTGCTTTCACTTGCCAAGTTTTAAGATGCCGGTTTTGCCTTTCATTTTATTGTTCCTTTCGCAACGTTAAAGACCGACTTAAAAACCCATGCCCAGCTGCTCTGGGGAGGGGGAATTATTTGAATTTTGCACAAGAATGGAGATGAGGAAGGAGAGGGCTGTGATGTAACCACAACGACACCCACAGAGATGTTCCCAACATTGGGGGGCCGGGCTGGCAGTGCTGGCGGCTCCTGCAGCGCTCCTGGGGCTGGCCAAGGGCAGGACGGGGTGCCACCAGCCAGACCCACGGCCAGCCATGGCAGAGCTGGAGGGGGATACTCCTCTCCCCCCACACCACCACTCCCTTTCTTTTAAAAAACCAGCTTCAGACTTCTTCCCATGGAGGATCCTTCCAGGGGCGCAGGGCTGGGGAGAAGCTGCTCACCAAGGACTCCCCCAGCCCAGCCCAGCCCGTGCCAGGAGCCCCCCATGCCCAACCCCATTGCCCTTCCCTGACTCGGTGCCCCGCGGCACAAACCCTGCCAGCCCAGCCCAGCCCAGCTCGCTGCTCCTCCACCACCACACACAGCCCTTCCTCGGAACCATCCCACTGCAGGTTTGACTCTTGTATAATGTAAAAGCAAAGTGGGAATAGATTTCTTTTAATTTTTTTTTTTAATCCCCAACTTCTCTGTCTGGGAGTTGATTTATTTTATTTTACTTGACGTAGCTGGGACTGGTGCCAAGGCTCAAATGCATTTAAATGAACAAACAGCAACAAAAAGTTGTTTGTGATCCGTCTCAGGCTTTAACTATTAAAAGCATTACAGGAGCTTATGCTCTATATACACTGTGAAGTATAGAATAATGTAACTCCTCAGCCTGAACAACTATTCCTTGAGGCAGAGGTTGGAGTGACTTCTACTTCATATCTGTGTAAAGAATATTCCCAGTGTGGGCACAGCTCCCCGGGGTACCCCTGCAGCCAGAAATGCCCACGGGGCAGTAGCAATGGCTGCAGACAACTATTTTTCCCAGTCCATAGGTGGCTGTTTCTCCAGCCCGCAAGCCAGAAAACTGAAGCTGTTTCAAACACACAATAATTGAGGGTGAAAACAGCCCTGGCACCAACTGTTGTATGTGCAGAGGTTCACGGCTGACTCTACAGCAGGAGATGAATCCACCCCCCGATTTCATATTTGAGGAGAAAAAGAGACCATCTACAGACAAAGTTTCTATGAAAATCAACAGTCTCAAACAAAAGCAGCGTGAATTAGTAAGGGGGGGAAAGAAAAACAGAAGCTTTGTTCTAAAGTGGAAGCATAAGATGTGAAATTTCAAAATCAGATGGTTTGGGAAGTGATTTCTTTCATTTAAATGAATTGATCTGCTGCTAAACTGCTGCTCCTGTGCCAAGAAACTTTTAACTCTTTCGGCTCAAAACTCCCCGTGTTCTGCTACTCTCTCTCCTCCCAAGAACAGGGTTAAATCAGAAAGAAGAAATTAAAAAGGAAGTGGGAAATAAAAAGTAGGAGAGCATAAAAAGCATGAGGGAATGAAACCCAGAAGCACATGCAGAACACAAAGAGCCACGGGCCGAGCGTTGGTGCTGCGGGAGAACTTCCCTGTATAAACAACGGGATTCCTGCTCTTACAGCACTGCTGAAACTTGGAAAGGACACGGAAAGGCCTCCAACCTCCACAATTCCACCTACAGCAAGAACTCAGGGCAAAGCCACCAGAGCCAGGGCAAGCAGCGAGGAAAGCAAACGAAGCCCTGACCTCCTTCATTGCAAATATTCACTTACCGAGAATGCTTTAAGCATTTCCAACAGAACCCCAGTCCCTACACATGTGAAAAAGAACACACACAAAAAAAGCAAACCCAGAAGCTCTCCAAACCAAACCAAAAGATAAGCTGCTTTGGTAAAATTTGGGTGCAAGTTCCTAGTGCTGCTTTTCCATTTTGTTTTGGATTTGTTTTGCCCACTTAAAAAAAAAAAAAAAGAAAAAAGAAAATAGACATATTGTAATTACAGATAATTCCGGGGGAAAAAATATTTATGGGTAGAATAAAAAAAAACAAAAGGAAAAAAAAAGAAAAATATATTTATATATCTATATACCTCCCTCTTTCCAGTTCTGCTGCAGCTCCCCCTAAACTGCTGCTGCTTGCTCCAATCTGCTGCCTGCTTAACAGCGGAATGACAGGCAACATCTGTTTGTGTAGAAGCCAAGATCAAGCCTTCAAAATTTTTTGGCTCTGTTTTTTTTTTTTCTTTTTCTACCCCCTCCCCCTGGAAAGCTTGGAAAAGAAAAAGGAAAAAAAAAATAGAAGTAAAAGAAAAAGTAAAAGCGCCCAGCAAGGTTTTGAAACAACTCAAGTGAGGCAGCAACTCTTCTCCCCTGGAGTTATTTCAAGGTACAGAACTCGAGGAGAATTCTTTCCTCCTCTCCACCCGCCCTTGCCTCCTCCCCTGCTCTCCCCACCCTGCAGCCTCTGTCTTCCCCATGCTATTAATAAAGTATCACACAAAATGGGGAAAAAAAAATAAGCCAACGTACCTTGATCCCTAAAAGGCCACTCCCTCCTATAGGGAGGGAGGGGGTTCTTCAGGAGGCAACTAAAAAAACCTGTACGGGGAGGGGAATATGGGATTCGGGGACAGTCTCACCACAGTCCTCCCAGCCTGGGGCTTTCTTAGCCCCTCTCCTCCATTTTACAGACTACAAAATACATTGTGCATATTTGCAAAATAAAAGGAGCTGCTTCGAAATAAATAGGCAGATTATTAACAAATACATAAATAAATAAAAAATCAGCCCAGCTCCAAATACAATTCAAATGACTAACAATGTCAGGCTTCTGCCAATTCTGTGGCAAATCGAGAGAAAGCACAATAATTCCACATGCTGAGATGTGAACAACTGGAAAGAAACCAACTCTCCAGAAGTCACAATGAAAACTATTACGGTGCTCCCACCCCCAGCCCCACTGCCATCCCTCCCCGAGTCTCCCCCTGTACCCTCCTCTCTCCAGGGGGGGAAAAAAATTAAGCCACTAATTTAACAAAAGGAAAAGGAGAAGGAAAAAACAACAAGACCATCAACAGAAGCTATTTAAAAACTCAGGGAAATGTTTTCTTCACTGGGGATTTGGGACAACGTTCCTGTACACCCCCCCACCTCCAACCATGAAAAAAATGAAAAAAAAAAACCCCCAACAAACAGACAAGTTGCTAAGGAGACTTGTGTAAACACGGAATACAGGCACATTTCTGGCCTTTCCCCCCATATTCCATCTCGTATTCCGATCACGCAGCACTGCGGCACGACTGCACCAATGCTCTGCATTAATCTTGGCCTCAAACGGGCTGACTGGCAAAGCAAACTGTGTGTATGGATCATCTTTCAAACTTAACAAGTTAAAGGCAGAGAGGGTGGTGGGTGGGGAGGGCTGGGGGGGCGGGAACCTTTGTGCTGAATATCAAATATAGGAGCTGAGCTTAGTAAGGGAATTTTAAAGAGGAAGAGTTCTCCGGGCAGACACAGAAAGCTCGAGGCTCCCGAGCTCTCACTCATCTCCCTCTCTCTCCTCTCCCACCTCTCCCGCCACAGTCCCAGCCCAGATTCACAATGTCCGAGTCGCTGCCAGACCCCACTCGCTGCCATCGCACTCGGGGCTCGTTCTCCCAGCACGGTGGGCTCACAGATCCACATTCAACAGCCCTTCTCCTCTTCCCCCCTTCAGTCCCTGATCTGTGTGTTCCCAAACCAGACATTGAGGTATAACATTTTCATCTTCTGCTCACAGGAAGGGGCAGATTAAATCAAAGCCTGAACTATTTGTGTGCAGTGTCTGTTGACCTTGGCCGGGACAGAATTGAACTTGGTGGGGGTTTTCTTTCTGTGCCTTGCTTTGGGTGCAAGAAATGTGTCTCTTTCTTTCAGCCCTCCTTCCATCCCTCCCAATCTCAAATCCTCTCCTGCTGATGGACAGCTCGGTATGATCACTCAACACCTGCTTCTTGCTTCTTTTGTGCACTGCCTTTCACGAGAGGAGGATTTCCACCCTCACATGAGGAATCCAGTAATCTGCAAATCCAACAGCAGCACACACAGGAAAAGCCAATTTCATGGGCTGTGCCTTGGAGCTGCTCCGAGAGCATTCCCCTGCTCTCAGCTCCCACTGAGCAGCCTGGGCTAGGGGAAGGTGTCCCTGTCCATGACAATGGGGTGGAATGAGGGCCTCTAAGTCCTCTTCAAACCCAAACCATTCTGGGATTCTGTGACTGAGGGATTTTACTCAGCACATTCCAAAACGGGAACCCAAAGTGCCCTAAAGAGCATCATCTTTGCTTTACACCCAGGACAGCCCAGGAGGAGCAATTCCCTGTCCCTGTCAGGCCATGGTGCCACCCCATCCAGGAGGAGCATCCACATGTGTTGCAAACACATCAGACTCGTGTTCCTGGGAGGGCTCAAGGCCTGTGCTCAGGAAGGGGTGAGGGTGCTGAGCAGCCACACATCCCACAGGCTTTGTCTCAGCTCAAATGGGAGATGCAAATGGAGAACTGTGACTAATGGCCTCGACAAGGCCTAAGGGAGGGACAATATGAGAAATCTGGAAAAAAAAAAAGAAAAGTAGAGTTGGACTCTGAGCATCATGTGGAGAAAGGAGAGACTGAGCAGCATGAACAGCTCCACTGGTTTCCTCCTCTTAGTCTAATGACAGTCTCACTCATGAGACTTTTATCACAGCACCCAGCAAGGCCAGTTCTGGCAGTGTCCCCTCCTTTCAGCCCCAAAGGACACTGTGAGGGCACTGCTAACACAGGAGATCTTTAAGGTTCCTTCCCACACAAGTCAGTCTATGATTCTGTGATGAACAGCTGAAGGGGCACAAACACACTAAAGCCACTGCAGATGCACTACCAGGTACTTTTTCATGCATTCCCAGTTTTGGGCCCCAACGTTCTCAGAGGAATTTCTAGTGCTGAGGTTGACTAAGTGGAGCTACATTTTGTTTTGGTAGCAAATTGGAAGCCACTATTTTTATCCACAAGTCCCCCAAAGCATCTGTTTCTCTCTAGCTATTTCAGATTTCCTTTTATAAGACCTAGTTAGAGGTATATCATTATTTTTAAACGTTACTCTTTGCAGTCACACTTAGGTTTTATGATCATTACACGTGTCATTATCTGTGCATTTGAACTGGGTAATTTGAAGATGAGAGATAAAATCCTCGCAGAGGATCTGAGAGCTGCTTCCCCTCGAGCAAATATTTTGGGATAATACCTGCCATTTGGTACAAGCAATCCTTTCACAAGTCATGCTTTTAAAATCATCTAGAGAAAGGAACTGTTGGGAAGCTGAATCCCCAGCAGAAAAGGAGAAGACCCCACTTGTTTCAAACTGGTAGCCAAGGAACAACCATCTAGAAAAATCTGTGCAAACATCATTTGCTTTCACTGGAAATTGTATTCCCAGCAGATTGTTTCCAACTGTTCCATGGCTGGACTGCAAGACAGAAGACACTATGTCTTATTTAATGAGCTCCATAGAGTCACAATTACAACAGACCTGACAGAGCAGTAGTTTTGGACCACTTAAAGGTTCCTATAATGTGATGTAAATGCAGCTCAGGTCATTTAATTTCGGAGGCCACTTCCATTCTGCAGTTTCTCCAACAGACCCACCTTATTGCTACTAATGGTGTGGGGGTTTATTGCCTTATCACTGCTGGCCCCAAGTGACAGGCAACTGAATGAGAACTGCTCCAACCTCTTCCTAGAGCAGGCAGAACACACCACCTTCCTGCCTGACAGGCCAGGTACATCACCATGCTCCAGAGACTGCCGGGCACCAGCAGGGGGATGCTGCTCCCACAACGTGGGCAAAGCAGTGAGAGAGCAAAGGGCTCAAGCTCTGGGTCCAGTCTGAGAGACAGACACATGTAGGAGTGATGTCTGGAAGTGCATCTCAAAGGGAACAAGCAGATGTGCCATGAAACCAGAAGCAAGATGTGTAGAATTTCAGTTCCTGACAAGCAACAGCCCAGATCTGACCTAAGACTGTGCTGGGCTTGATGCTGTACTTGGAGTAAAAGCTGCAAATGCTGTTCCAGAGCAGGTCAGTGCATCAAGTGGTGAAGAGAGTCACAGCATAGGAATGGTTTGGGTCACACTTTTCAAACCTATCAAGGCTTTCTAGTAAGCAATTTTGTCCTCTGTATGGACATCCATGTGAAATCCCACAGAGAAAAACATCTACCTTCTTCTACACTGAAATCAAAGCTGTAACAAAGAGACCAAGATGAGCAAAGGCAAATTCTACAGACTAGCAATGGTTCAGTGGGAGTGGGAACAACTTCAGTGGGTGGGGAGGTGTGCCAGCCCCTGGACAGCCATGCTCATCAGGACTCAGCAGCTCCTGGTGAACGTGGAGGGTGCACATTTCTCTGCCCCAGGCTGCCCATCCCTCCCTGGAGCTGCCCCTGCCTGCCACGTGCCCTCTGGGGAGAACATGTGCACACACCTCCACATTCCTGCTGCATTATCCCATGGAAGGCTCCTTCCCTTGGCCACTGAGCTCTGAGCTCACCAGCCCTCTGAGAGCCTGGGCAAGGACAAAAACGCTTGACTGGCATCTTATCACACATGAGTCATGTGAGAAAGGTGTTTTGTTCAATGCTGCTGTCATGTTCCTGTGACTCCAACCTTCACACAAAGAACACTATGACCCAAAACAGGAGAACTGATTCTGTAAACTATTCCAGATATGCAGAACTACATGTAGGTAGCAAGGAATTTAGCAGAAAACAGGTATTGACACATGTAATAAGGTCTCCAGTGACTGTCCTTCCCTCTTCCCTCCTCACATGGAGCTGGCAAGTGTCCACATCGGGTACCAGGCAGACAAACCTTCACTCCAGTCCTCTCCATCAGACTGTGACTGTCATTTGCAAAGAACTCCTTCAAATGAGTGGATTCCAATGATTAAAACCTACTGAAAATACAGCTCACAAATACGATTCTTCACCCTTCTTTTAGCACTGCTCAGGGACATTCATTCCTTGGGCATCCAACCAAACCCAGAGAAAAATGCCCCCTACCTTCATTTCCCTCAGTCCCCCTCCTCCAGGCTGTTCCTCACTGTCACCAGGTTGAGCAAACAGCATTAATCATCATGTCCTTCAAACTCGTCTGAGCTTTTGTGCCCTTACTTTCAAACTTTCAGTGGTTTCTCTCTCGTAGGCACACGGGGCTAAAGCACAATTGTAACCCTAAAGTCAGACTCTCAGAAAACCCCCTGCACCATCAGCGAGGAGCTCCCAGTGCTGCAGGTTCAGTGCTGGGGTGGTGAGAGCAGAGCACGGGGTTTTACAGGCAGAGGATGGGGCACGGAGAGAAGCAGAGATTTTCAGGAGCTCACAGAGGGAGTGCACAACAGAGCCTGGAATTTACCTCACATCTCTTGGTTCCAGTCCAAATGCTTAAACCACATCATCATCCTTCAGGCTTGGGACACCAACTAAGTCTTTAACACTCATAACATCTTGGGGAATTTTCTCTAGTTTTTGTAGCAGAGGTGGCAGGATCCTCTTCTGTCTGCCCAGTGGTCAGGAGAGAGAGCCCCAGTTTGGGACCTGCCTGTTGGGTGACAGCCCACACTGGGTTTAGTCTCTGATTTGGGCATTCCACACCCCAGACATGACCCAACACTCCACATATTTTGGTCTCAGCTGTGCTCTGACAGTTTGCTGGACTCTGAAAATGGGAAGGGAGAATTTTCCAGATATAGCATCTTCCTGAGAGAGTGTCCCTTGTCAGTCCTTCCCTCTACAACCTCAAATGGGAAAAAATATGTAATAACCAGAATTTTAGGCAAAGTGTAAAGCAATGAGCAGAATTTCAAAATACTTTGGAAAGAGAATGTTGAAGCACAACACAACAAGTTTTCTAGGAGAACATTTGAGAAAGAAAGAGGGAGGTCTTCTAACAGTGTCCAGAACATTGCTTTTAGTAGGCAGAAAAACAGTGTAACCCCATTTCCTTCAACACAGACAGAAAATAAAGTGAACTATGTTGATTATCACAGCAAGAGTACTGGCTGGGGAGGGGAAGGAGGAGGAGTAAGAGACATGTGTCTACATGCTCACCAGGAAAGCAGAGAGGCTTGAGGTGAAGCAGGTTCCTGTCTGAAAGCAGCCAGTCCACTGGGGCAGGACATGACCCTCATGGCCACCTGTCCACCTCCCCTTCAGCCTGAGAGTGGAGAGAGGACAAGTGCCACAAACGGGGTCACAGCTCAGCATGTACCAGAGAATGGGGAAAACACCTGCCTCTTTCAGCTTCCCACGACTCAGAGTGAAACTGTTCCACCACTTCAGCAGTTTTGGCTGCACATCCCTCAGAACAGAGCACAGGGAGTGTCTTCTCTCATCTCCATTCCCCAAATCTGGGTCACCTCAATCTGGGGCTGTGCTGCCAGTGACACTTCTAAGATTTGCCACAGCCCTGCTTGAAGGAAGTCAGCAGCCACTCTGGAAGCACCAAACAGCAGTGGCACCTCAGGAGCAGACAGAGGGGCTTCTTACAGCCCAGCCCCTGGAGGAGGTGGATCACCTGCCTTCAGTGAGAGCTCACTTACAATCTAAAGGCAAGAACACTCACCTCTCCAGCTGCTGGACACAGCCACAGCAGAGTGCCTCCCTCCTTCCCACCATGCTGTTCCAGTCTGGCTACGAACTCGCCTCTGGTAAGAGGAAACAGGGCTGGAACAGGCTGAGAAAGTGGTTCACATGCTGCTGTCAGACTTTCTGGAGACATCCTGGTGTCTCTCCCTGAGGTACTTGCAGATCTAAGATCAGCAAAATCGAAATGGAAAAATGAAAGCTGAAACCAGCCCCCATAATTCAACAAATCCTCTTTTCCCTTTCCTTGCTCATGTGGGAATGCCCCTTAAAAATCTTAAAGGATAAACAGGTAGAAGATGCTCTTGTTTGTCACAGCAGCATCAACTGCTGCAAAGGACAAGAGGGAGAAGTGCTTCAGACCTGCTTTAGATTAGGAAGAGACAGGAGAAATAAAAAGAGCATCTGACACCAAAACAAAACTATTTTGGTCACTGCCATATCCCTTATTCTAAATGAAGCAGTTGTGGGCTCCGTTTGTTTTGCATTCATAATTAGCAGACAGAACAGATGGCAAAGGCGTCACTTAAAGCCACACGTCCGACAAACTAACCCAGGCTGCCAGGGCCATTCCTCCCCAGAACAAGGAATACTTTCCCCTCTTCTTCCCATTGAAATGTATCCCAGGGAAAGGAGGCCAGCAAATGTCTGCATCGAGGAGGGGATTCACCACAGAAAGGAACCCATTGTGTTTGGAGTGTGCTGGTTGCTGCCTGAGAGAGGGAGAAAAGGGCAACAGCAAATGGATCGCTGAGAGAACAAAAAATAGGAATGGAAACTAATGATACACTGCCAGCAATACAACGAGAGGCTCAGCTAAACATACAGGCTCTCCTTCCTTCAGTCTTGTGGCTCAGGCATAGGCTGCAACCCAGGACATCTGTGTTCCATTTAAAAGACAGATGAATAGGAGACTTTGTCACTGAAGGTATCTGTTGTCCCACATCCACACCTGACTCCTTGTGCATTAAAGGTGGGTATCCTCCTCACACCTTTCTCCAAACAAGGATACTGCAACACTCACTAACAGTCTCCATCCCTGGGAAGTGCCCAAGGCCAGGCTGGACTGGAGCAACCTGGGCTGGTGGGAGGTGTCCCTGCCCATGGCAGGGGGTGGGACAAGATCTTTAAGGTCCCTTCCAACCCAAACTGTTCAATGATTCTATACAACAAGTACCACATTTAGAGCTGGACATTGGTCCACTGGCATAACTTTTGAACATTTGGTAACTGCTCTAAATTAGGAAACTGCTCCACAGATAACCCTAAAACTGTTTTGTATCTACTGGGAATTCCCTTCAGATTTGAAAGGGAGGGAACAGCTGCCACCACTGCACTGCTCTCACCATTTCTGCATCTCCATGAACACTTCACAGGGGCTGCAACTCTTGCAGATAAAATCCACACTGTGATCAATCTGCCCCAATGGTTTCAGGCTCATTCCAAAACATGGCTCAGATTCCATACACAGAAATATGGGGATCTGAGGTGGCCAAGAGAGCAACTGTGAAGACATCTGACTCAATCTTAGCTACTCAGTGTGCTGAAACACTCCTGCTCATCCCTCTGCATGAAATGCACTGACCACAGCAAAGGGCAGGCAAAGCCCTGGGAGAAGGTGCCACCATCCTCCATTTCTGCAGGAGGCAGTGGAGAAAGGCCCAAGGAAGGAAAGAGGAATGTGTCACCCATCCAAGCTCTCCAAGTCCTGCAGGTGAGTGCTTGAACCACCTGGCTGTCAGCTGCTTTCTGGTGTCATGACTCACTACACTTCCTGCTAAAGTTGTGAGGGAAAAAAGATGGAATTCACATTGGAATGGAATTCCCACACTTTCAGTGGAAAAGATGGATTCAGTGCACTAAAGATGGAGCACAGTCCCCTGGTGTGCTGCCTGTGGCAACGGGGAAACCTGGGCTCTGATCCCTGCTTCGAGGCCTGGATATCCTGCATTAAACAGGCAGCAATTAAAATGCACAACCAGCCCCAGAGCTACAACCTCATTATAAACAGTCACTGAAATAAAGCAGTTCACCAGTCAAATTGTTCCTCCAACCAGTGGAGAAGGAAGGCAGGAAGGTGAACACCCACCCAGGACCTTGGCTCTGTCAATGCTCAGCTATTCATGCAAAGCAGAGCAGCATTAATGCAGGCTGGAATTCAGCACACATTCCTGCCTGCTGGATGGGGCTCAGATTTCCTGCAGGTAGGGAGGTATCTGAGCTGGGGTGTCCCACATCTGAGGTGACCACATGAACTCCTGAGACATGCCCTGAAAAGAAGCTGCTGCCTCCCACTCCTCCTTCATCCTGTGAAACCAGCCCTGAAAGCTCTGCATTTTCATAGAATCACATGGGATGGGTTGGGTTAAGGCTCATCCCATCCCACCCCTGCCACAGGCAGGGACACCTTCCACTATTCCAGGATGCTCCAAGCCCTGTCCAGCCTGGCCTGGGACACTCCCAGGGATGGGGCAGCCACAGCTTCTCTGGGCACCTGTGCCAGGGCCTGCCCACCCTCCCAGGGAAGGATTTCTTCCTGATACCTACTTTGGTCAGAGCATGGTGCTAATTACACCAAGGCTGTGGGTTTGATCCCCATATGGGTCATTCACTTAAGAGCTGGACTTGAAGATCCTTGTGGGTCCCTCCAAACACAGAATATTCTGTGATCCTGTAATCTAAAATCTAATATCTAATCTAAACCTACTCTCTTCCAGTTTGAAGCCATTCCCTCTTGTCCTGTCCTGTTCTATTCTGCTTTGTGAAAGCTCAAGGCAAAGATATTGTGTTAAGCATAAGGAAAAAAACTTTGTGAGGGTAAAAAATTTCCTTTTGGAGTGGAGGGAAATGGAGATTTTTCTCCCTTAACTTCCCAGTTCTCCCACTGATCTCCTTTACTCCCTCCCCCCTAAAAATAGACCATTATTCTCACCACCCAGGAACAAATTAATCCCACTGAAGTAAAGGGGAATTATAAGACTTCTGAAAACTTGGGACACTTCTGATTTAGGTGCCAATGAATTCAGCAGATTAACAGGTGTCAACTTTTTCATGCCCAATCCTTAATCAAAGCAAAGGGCATTTGAACCCAGATTTCAGCAGCAGCAGAACAAAGAGGGGATGGTTATTACATGAGCACACACATTTTTATTCACTGGCTCACAAGCCACATTATCATGTTATCTACACCCATATGTGTTACTGACAGCAATTAGACATGTGTTATATCTTTTAGAACACAGAGTAGGAGAGAAATGAGCAATCTCAATGCACAGAGAGGGGTTCAAACCCGCAGAAGTGAAGCCCTTCACAGATGGAGTGACTGGGTCAAGTCACCTTTATGCACAGAGCTCTGTGAGCCTTAAGCACTGTCCCAGCATTTCCTCTGGTGGGAATTTCACCTGGGATGAGGAACACCTCTGCCTTCCACAGCACTCACCTCTGCCTTCCCCAGCACTCACTCCCCTCTGCCTTCCACAGCACTCACCTGTGCCTTCCCCAGCACTCACTCCCCTCTGCCCTCCCCAGCACTCCCCTCTGCCCTCCCCAGCACTCACCTGTGCCTTCCCCAGCACTCACCTGTGCCCTCCCCAGCACTCCCCTCTGCCCTCCCCAGCACTCACCTGTGCCTTCCCCAGCACTCACTCCCCTCTGCCCTCCCCAGCACTCTCCTCTGCCCTCCCCAGCACTCTCCTCTGCCCTCCCCAGCACTCCCCTCTGCCTTCCCCAGCACTCCCCTCTGCCTTCCCCAGCACTCCCCCTCTGCCTTCCCCAGCACTCACCTGTGCCCTCCCCAGCACTCACCTGTGCCTTCCCCAGCACTCACCTGTGCCTTCCCCAGCACTCACCTGTGCCCTCCCCAGCACTCCCCCTCTGCCCTCCCCAGCACTCCCCTCTGCCCTCCCCAGCACTCACCTGTGCCCTCCCCAGCACTCACCTGTGCCTTCCCCAGCACTCACCTGTGCCTTCCCCAGCACTCCCCTCTGCCTTCCACAGCACTCACTCCCCTCTGCCTTCCCCAGCACTCACCTGTGCCCTCCCCAGCACTCACCTGTGCCTTCCCCAGCACTCACCTGTGCCTTCCCCAGCACTCACCTGTGCCCTCCCCAGCACTCCCCCTCTGCCCTCCCCAGCACTCCCCTCTGCCCTCCCCAGCACTCACCTGTGCCCTCCCCAGCACTCACCTGTGCCTTCCCCAGCACTCACCTGTGCCTTCCCCAGCACTCCCCTCTGCCCTCCACAGCACTCACCTCTGCCTTCCCCAGCACTCACCTGTGCCCTCCCCAGCACTCACCTGTGCCCTCCCCAGCACTCCCCTCTGCCTTCCCCAGCACTCCCCTCTGCCCTCCCCAGCACTCACTCCCCTCTGCCCTCCCCAGCACTCACTCCCCTCTGCCCTCCCCAGCACTCACTCCCCTCTGCCCTCCCCAGCACTCCCCTCTGCCTTCCCCAGCACTCCCCTCTGCCTTCCCCAGCACTCCCCTCTGCCTTCCACAGCACTCCCCTCTGCCCTCCCCAGCACTCCCCTCTGCCCTCCCCAGCACTCCCCTCTGCCCTCCCCAGCACTCCCCTCTGCCCATGGGCAAGAGCCTCAGAAGTGTCGTAAAATATGCACTTACCTCATTCCTACTGTTTAATCATAATTTCAAGGGAATGAGGTAACCAAGCTCACCACTAATAAATTTATCATCATTGTTCAACCCAAGTTTCCTCCTTTTTTTTGTTCATTATTAAATTAAACCTACTCATATTTACACTCCTGTGTTAATGCATTTATGGCACTTTGAGTAACAATTCTCAAACAATTCCAGCCTGAATTCCCAGTATCGTGCTGGGAAGACACCACCTTGAGATGAGATGTGTGCAGCCAGTTCCCAGCTCACACGTGCCACCACCTGCAGTGCAGAGGCTTCTGGAAACTTCTGCACAAGGTGCCTTCCTGCCAGAGGTCAGGTGGGCTGGAAGTTGTGCTTTTTCCACAGCTTCTTTCTGAGCTCAGGGAATGAGGCTGAGACACCTCAGGAACAGCTGAGCCACCCTCACAACCTCTTGGAAATCAAGCTTTTTATTGATTTTTGCACTTCTGAGCATGCTGGAAAGCCTCAGAATGGCACAATACCAGTGATTTTGACAAGAAGACTCTGATATTGCTTGGGGTTTGCAAAACAGAGATAGACAAGTACCCTGATCCCAACATTAGGACACACTTTCTAATAATAAATTGAAGGCTCCTTTAGCTTTCTCTCATCCTGTTACTATAAATTTCTGCCCAAATTTCTCAGGAGGGAGGAATTTGAATCCATTCAGATGTACCCATGCAGTAATAAATAAAATAATAATTAATAGGGTACTTAGATAAAGACTTTCCATCTTACAGCAGAGGAAAGTATTAGTTAATTAATCATCAAGTTGGCATTAACTTATCTTTTGGCACCTACAATAAAACGTAAATCTGAAACAAGTGGGGGGTGGTGGCGTGTGGAAACAAAGAAATAAGAAGCCAACAATAGTTTTGGAAATGGATGACAAAATCCAAATGTTCTGCCTCACTGCTGCTAAATTAAGTGCTGTGTTATCAGTGCAAAGATTAAAAAAAGAGAGATTTTCCTCTGAACCTGAAGTCACACCTCGGAGCTGCACAGGCCATGACAGCAGCAGTGGAGACAAGAGGATTCACTCACCCTGAAAATGAGTGGAAATTAAAAGGGATCTGCTCAGTTCTTGATTTCCCCCAGTGCGGCTCTGTAGGGTAAAAGAAGAAAACAGGACATTACTTTACTGTACGGCAGATGGAGAGGTGACCCCACACTCCTCCCCTCCCCTGGCTCCAGCCAACCCACCTCTGCCTTCAGCCCTTTTGCCCAAAATGCCCTTTTTTTAGGCTAAGAGGAAAGAGCTCTCGCGGCTTTAGCTCAAAACTGTTCTGGGAATTGTTTTAGTGCTAAAAGGATGAGGCAAATTGTTTTCCCACCTTCCACCAGAGGCTCTCAGCTGCTGAACAGAAAGGAAAGACCCTCAGATGGAATTGCCTCTCCTCCAATTGATTTTTTGGGCTTTCTTTGGGTCAAACTCCCTCTTTCAGGGAGCGGCAGTTCCACAGACAGGTGTGTGGTGCCCCATGTATGCACCAATTAATGCACTGCAAACTGCAGCCCAAATGGAGACATCACAGCTGGCACTTCTACCCAAATCCGGAGGAGAAGCAGCAAGGGAAATGATTACACACATTTCTTCCTAAACTCCAATTAATAAACATTTGGTTCAGTTTCATGACCAACGTTTTGCAACTACCTGTGGGTGTTTCTTTGATCCAGGGAGCTGCATTCCAGCCTGCCCAGGCACAGGCAGAGCCCTGCCTGCCAAAGGAGGATGTGCAGGGCTGTGCACAGTGCTCCCCCAAATGCCATTTAATTCTAAATGAATTGTGGATAAGGGAAGACAAAAAGCCTCCTCTGAACTATCTTTGCTCCTGCCTTAAATCCAACATGTCCTGACCAGCACTAGCCTGCAACAACCTCCCGGGGTCCCACCATCACCCAGGACCCTCTGGAGTCTCTAACCCGGTGCTGGCAGATGGGATGGAGGCACCTGGCACAGGGCAGCTCCAGGAAATCATGGTCCAGGTTTAATTCCCCCAAATCAATGTATTTCTAACCAATGAGTTTGCTCAGGCACAGCACAGAGCCCAAGGCTTCTCAGAGAGCCCCTACAGCCCCTCCAAACAAAACCTTACCCTTTCCATGGACCCACAATACTCTTTCCTTCTGTTTCCCTTTTGCCACCAAAATGAAATAAAATCCATAAACTCAGCACGTTTTGACCAAATGCACAAAAGACACCAACACCTTGTCTAAGCTGCACCAAAGTCCCTTCAGAGGCTGCATTTTTTACCCCCACTATAACCAGCCACAATGACTCACAAATCCCCAGTAAATGGATGTAAAATATTCCTGGATCTCTGAAGAAAAAGAAGATGCAGTTTTAGGTGTTGGGTATTTCTTTTTCACTGACTCTTGCACTCATTAATTTCATTTCAAGAATGAAGTCAGATTTTTTTTTAATGTGGCTGGTTGTTTGATGAGTGAAGCGTTAGATTTGTGAGTTGTTCTGCAAGCCAAAACATGCTCCTTTCCATTCATAACACTGAGTGCTCCGCGTTAAACAGCCGATTATCATGAATGAAGTGGGTGTAACTTCCTTGAAATCCTCCAAAGACCTGTCAAAGCAGAGCTACTGCAGCTCAGCTTCCTCCTTGAAGCGCAGAGATCACTGGTTTAATTGTCCCCCACCGCTCCCGCCAAGGGCCCTCCTGGGCCAGGGCTTGGGCTTTGGGGTCTGCAGGAGGGAAGGGAAGGGAAGGGTGGGCAGTTGTGCCCCAGCACAAGAGAGGAAAGTGGGGATATGTTTCAACCATCAAATTGAGATTTTCTTTCGGATTCTAAATTAAGCTTCATCCATTAAAAAGTGTGTCAGACAAAACCTTACAAATCAAAGCCCTGGCCTGGTTTTGCATGGATAATCAAGAGCCTCTGGCTCTTCTTCTAAGAGGAAACATTTAACCCTGAAGGGGAGAGGACTGATTTGATGGTTAGAGCGTTGGCCAGGGACTTGAAAAATTTAAATTTGACTCCAGGTCTGCCATTCTCCAGCCCTTTTCCAACCTTTTAGGGCTGCCCAGTTTAACAAAGGAACGTGCTGATATTTGCAAACTGTAATGGTCTTTGAGCCAGGAGACTGAAAAACTGCACTAATAAATAAATATACATTCAATCTGTGTCTATGAACTTGTTTAATATAAAGATGTCTCCAAGTATGACCATTACTTTGAACACAAAGACCTGCAGGATTCCAACTATTCATCTTATCACATTTCAGGACACCAATGGATGGATGTTGGCCAGCAATAAATTTTTATCACACCATTGACTTTGGGGGACTTATCAAATATTTCATCCCTGTCTGCCCTCTTGACTTTAGCCTGGCAGGTTAGAGATGGCTGCAGAAAACCCACTAAAGCAAAATGAAACCACAAGGACCAACACCCTGAGCAAGGGTCAGTCTCAGGAAACACCAGGGAAAGTGGCACCAGTGAAAACTTTTTGTATTTCAGCTCAGATTTTCTGCTAAGTCTCATTATCTCACCCACAACCAAAACAACAACAAATCTTCATGGTAGTTTCACAACAACAGTTTTCACACATCTTTTAACAGTTCTAACACTAACAAATGCTGGTGCTTTGGGAAAAAGTATAAATATTTGTCCAGCTTTTTGGAAATCTCCAAACTAGTAACAGCTTGCAGCCAACTCCAGAGACAGCACTTCTTCCCTCCTGCTCCCGATGCCTTTACCTGGGAGCGTCCCCATTTTGGGGATGTCCTGGAGGTGCCACAGCAAGGCAGGTCCTCCACCAGCCTCAGCCTCTAAAACCCAAATCCAAATCAGCAAATGGGAATCACAAGACCACGTCCCCAGGGATTATTCTGCTCCCACTAAAGCCAGCAAGAATTTGGACACGGGTTTGCAAAGCAGCAAGAGTTGGCTGACACACAAGCAGATCTGAGAGGCTGCACTGCCATTCTCATGACTATTATGGGCATGAGGATTCATTGCTCTTTCTCCTCAGCTGGCACCCAGAGCTGGATCTGAACTGCATCTGGGGCTGCATTGCTGTGAAATGGATCACTCCAGTGACTCACACTGCAAAGGACACGTTTGTAAACTGACCCACCATTGACAAAATCCTCTTTCTTCATTTGTAGGAGGCAGATGAGGCAGAGGTTCCTTGTCTGATTCATTTCCTGGGGAAATTTTTACTCTATGCATCTTTTTCAGTCCTTATTCAGTCAGCAAGTAGTGAAGTGATTAATAGAGAATCCATGCTGGACACAGAATGGAAGGATTCACTCAAATTCTTTTAAAATCAGCGCTTAATTAATTGCTTAGAAAAACAACCCATTGCCAAAAATGCGGGGAGTTGTTTTTTGGCCTTTTTTTCCCTTTTCCCTTTTTTTCTTTTTTTTTTTCCAGTTGAGAAAGCTTTTTCAGTTGAGAAACTAATTACAGGCAATGGCACACAGCAAAATACATGAAGGACAAAATGTGGCACCTTTTGAAATCAGCCCCTCGGAAGGAAGAATGAGGAACCCGGACAGAGGTCCAGGCAGCTCCAGCTCCTGGTGCTCCAGTAATTCCCTCACATCCCGCTCTGGTCCTCTCTCCCACACTGCAGAAATCCTGGAGAGCTGGGATCTAACACCTCACACACACAGACAAGGATCAGAAAAGGAAAAGTGCCAGAAATAAAAGAGAAGCCGGAGAGAGCCCTGTGGAAACTGCTGCAAGTTTCTTGACAATTTTTATCTACCTGATTATTCATATCAAGACAGTACTAACCAAGTCCAGATCGGGATGGGAACAATCCCTGGGGCTTGGAAGGCTGTGCAGAACTTGGCACTCAGGATCAGGCTTATTTCTCCGTCCTATTAGGGTGGGCAATATTAGCCTACAAAATTCGGAAGCAAAATGAGCATGTCCTTTGCCTTCATTTCTTCTCTCTCTCTCCACATTCTTCTCCTCTCGCCTTTTTCACTGCGAGCACTGAATGATGGGATTTTTGACATCAGAGGAAAGTCATCCCTTCTCCACTCCCCCAGCTCTGGCTGCTTCCTCCTTGGCCACGTCTGGCGTTTGCAGCCTCTGTGCCCGCTCCCAGCACGGGATCAGCTGATCCCACCCCAGCAGCGTCTCCCTGAGCATCCCCTGTCCTGCCCAGCGCGGAGTGCCCGGTGCGCTCCCTGCCAGCCTCTAAAACACGCTCTGTGGCTGCTACAGAAACACTGGCACCGACTATAGCAAAGTCATTGTTTAGTCAAGGTAAAGTGACCTCTGTTTACTCAGACAACTCAGCTGCCTGCAGGGAATAACTGGGGTGGAGATAAGTGAAAATGTGCTGGGAAAGTGTCGCTTTGGCTGGGCTGGGCTCGCCACAATAAGCGAAATGTCGGAGCAGTTCATGCCCTTTCTCCTGCAGTTTCTTCAGCCCTTTGATTTATTATCTGCAGCCAGACAGCAAATGACCCCGAGTCTGTGCTGAGCCAAAGACAGATGAGACTTGTTCAGCTGAGTGTATTTTCTGATCCCAATAAATACTCCGTTAATTATCACAAGCTGCCAGGCACCTGCCATAAGTTGTTTATTCACGTATTAAAGAATAGCTTTAACCAAATTGGGTCTTTTTGTACATACAGCCCCTCATTTCCCCTCCAGTACCTCCAGTGCAAGGCGATTCCAGCTGCAGTTCAGGGGCTGGTGACAGCACTGTCGGGGTCAGGACAGAGGTTGGTGGGACCCGACACCACCCCAGGAACTGTGTCTGCAGTGACTCAGACACGGCTCTGACTCACGGAGCTTCTCCTGCTTCCTCCTGGCTCCAGGGGGCGGAGGGAGGAATTTCCTGCTGGCCCCTTGTCCTTACAAATCACCATGTCCTGTTGCAGCCAGTGCTGCGGGGAGGTCAGTGAGTGGGAGAGCTGGAGCTGCTGCCCAGGCACCTGCTCTGGGGCAGGGGGGACGGACCCCACTGTCCGTGCACTGGGAACGTGGCCCAGAGATGCCAGAGCAGGACCCGGGTCCCCTCGCCCCCTGGCACAGTTCAGACTGCCCAGACACCTTCAGATACCTGACAACCTGGCTGGGGCTCCACACTCTCCATCCAGCAAGAACCCAGCTCTCCTCTTACAAACACAAACTGATACAACCCAGGTGATTCCTCCGCCTTCCTTCAAGACAGCACCATAAAAGAGGAGTCTTAAACATCTGCATGTCATCACTTGAATCTGAAGGTGAAAATCAAGACATTTGGTGAAGGTTCTGGGATAAATCCAACCCTTAAATGCCATCTTGTAAAAGTCTTTCCAGCTGTCCATCAGAAGAGTTGCACTTAATTACAACTGCAGCCAACAAGATTTCACTATCACCAGAGAATCAAGAACATGGATGGGCTGGGCTGTGATAACCCCAAGAAAAGTCAACGTGTACCTGTGAGAAAATAGACAGGAATAATCAGGAAGGGAAGGCAACACTTCTGCCTTGTGAAGATTGCCTTCAGAGAAGATCCAACCTATTCACTGGTCCAAATCAGCTGGAAGCCGAATGGTGGAAAGGAAAAGAGGGGTTCTGGCAGAGACAGGACTAAGCAGAATTCCTGGTCATACTCCAGGGATGGAGGCACAGAACTAATTTTATCAAAAACGTGTGCAGGATGAAAAACGAGCTCAGCACACCAGGCCAGACTGCACTGATGCACTCCCAGGCTCACCTGCTACACAGCCACGTTGTACAGTCTTAATCACTTCAGAGTAACTGTTAAATGCCACACAGGGACAAATAATATTATGCAACAACATTAATAGCACCTACCACAATAGAATTATAATCCCTTCAGCTATGCTGGTATAGTTACATGAGTTGCCAGCAAATGGGTGGGACTTCTCAACCACTCTCTGTGTATTTTCATTCATTCACCTTTTCACTGCTTTCATTTCATCCCTTCTAGGGCAGGAAAAATTATCCCAGTGTTCAGCCAATGGAGACAGAAAGGGCTGTGCAGGGAGATCCCCACTCCAGACCAGCACTGCTAAAAGCATTTATGGCACTGATACTGCACAGGGAGTTTGTGGATATTTAAACCTGAATGGATTCTGGCACATTCTTTCAAAAAGTGTATTTTTTGAGAGAGATCAAATGGCTCCAATCTGACTTTCACATCTTATCTGAAAGGTGATGGCTCTTGGAGCATCTTTTGGAGCATATCATACCTGGCCATCAAAGACCTCTATAAAAATTCTCCTGAGAGCTCTTCTGAGTACAGAGAGAGGTAAAACCACATACAATGACAAGGAAATTAAAACTAAGCAGCTTTTGACCAAAACCAAGACCTTAATTTTTATCAGCCAACCACAATTCCCCGCTGGAAGTGCTGCTGAAGGACAGTGGGTGGGTTTCCATCACTCAACGTTTCAAAATCAAGGCTGGCTATTTTTTCTCTGGACAGATGCAGTTCAGACAGGGAAGTCCTTTGCCCAGCACGGCCCAGGAGGTCAGGGCAGCCCCTGCTGAGGGTCCTGGCTGCCTCCAGCTCCTCCCCAGCCCAGCGCTGCCCTCACAGCACTAGCCTTGTTGTTCACAGGCAGCCTGTTTCCCCACGGATGACCAGACCTGACCCTGCTTAGATTACAAAAGTTAAAGGGTTCAGAAGTGAGGAAAACAGGAAATCCAAACAGTGAAAATCTCAGCAATAACGTTTCCTCACAAAGACCTTCAGATCTCACTCTCAGCCAACAGCTGTCTTGGTGACGTCCAAAAAGGACCATGTTTAGAGTGGTGAAGACTGTCTTTCTGCCATTTATTTTTACCCTGTTTATTTTTCTATACTGTGACATTTTCCTCCTCTTTAAAGCCTTGGTCATAAATGAGGGCACTAATTCAGACCTAAGAACATCTATGTGAACAGAGGTAACCCATGTGCTTCAATGACGTGGGCTCCCAGGGTGGAATCTGCCCTACAGAAAACCAAACCTGTGCACCACTTAAATCCCTCTGGGCCACAAATGCTGCAGAGCCTTTTTATTTCAAAACATCTGGAAATGAGATGACCCATAGCTTAATTTATTGCACCACAAAGTCTGGGGCTGCAAAGCAACTCCAAACACGACCCTGTGAGGAAACGCGAGCAAAGCTGGGAGGGAGGAGAGCTTAATTTGGAAGACAAATACCATGTTTGTTTGTTTTGCTGTTTCTGCATTTTAAACCTCACCCAAATATCCTGACCTAATATCATGTACAAGTGTGGCTGTGATGCTGTGACACTCTGGGGGTCAAATCTGTGGGTAGCAAAAGTTGGTGTTGCTCCTGTACCATTGGGTCCAGTCAAGACCTTGTCCTCGTTCCTCCCAGAGAGTGTTACAGCAATTTAAGGAGGTTGGAGAAGCATCGTTAAGGTCTGGTTGGTTTGCATTCAAATTTTCAATTTCATTCCCTACTTTTTGGAGGTGAAATTGGAGTTTTCTCCCCGGCAGGGCAGGTTTTTGCCATCACACTGCCATCTAGTGCTGCGAGTTCGCAAGGCAGAGGCTGCCCGAGGCTGGTGGGTGACCAACAGCGAGTGCCCGAGTCAGGCTCTGAAAGGGGGGGCCAGAAGTCAAGTAAATTCAGTTAAACAAACAGAAAATGCACACCCAGTGGTGGCCCTCAACCACTTCTGGTGGAACACAGGGTAACAAAAGGGGTTGCTCAGAAGCCCATCCATTATCCAGCTGTTCTCCACAGTAGGAGACATTCAGGATGTGCCAATTTGACACTCCAAGTCCCAAAGTCCAGCTGATCCAAGCTGCTATTGCTCTACCTATTTATTCCTGCCAAGCTACCACCAAGCAAAGCCTGCAAAGAAGTTTTTCACATGAAAAGCACTTGTATGTCTCTGGCCATGTCTCTTCCAGCTTTACTAGATCCATTCCTTAAGTGGAACTCCCTCCTGCATTCAGCTCAGTTGTATCAGAACATCTGGGCCAAGTTTATTCTCTCTGTGATTGATTGCAGTGGTTTCACTCTGGGCCATGGGTCTCTCCCCACAGTCCTTGCTGTGATCAGCATCCAAAAGGAGTCACTAAGCAAACATGTCATTCTGCTCACAGAAAATCCCCCTGATACTCCCCACGCTCAAGGACTGGCCAGCAAATTAAAACTTAACATGTCAACCCGAAACAAACTGACCTTTATGAGTTAAAAATCCCAGTCCTAATGTTTTACTCATCTAGAGGATATTTGTCCTCAGTGGTGTGTGTGTCAGAGGGTGCGAAAGTGAGAGTGTCTGGAGGTTACCAATTGTTCATACTCATAGTGGATGAATCATATGATAACACCACAGCAACATCCTGTATAATTGTCAGGAGCCTCTATTTCTGGCACTGTGTCTCTGCTCTGTCTCATGAGCAAATGTTATTTGTGCTTTACTCTACAAAACCAAAACCAACCAAAACCATTCAACAGGACACTCTTCTGCAGGCACCAGCCAAAATCACAAGAGCCTAATTGAGCCTTCAGTCCCCCCCTTCAGTGAGGAATTGTGTGATGAAGTTAATGGGGCTGAGATGGATGTGGCTGCTCTGCAGCTGATTAGTCCATGAGCAACTCTCCACGTGTGAGGAACAATATTTGTGTTTCCTAAGCCACAACTGAACTCAGTGGGACCATCACACACAGATCTGGGACCAGGCTTGGGAGGCACTGGGTGCTGAGGGAACAGCAGCTCAGAGGATTTATCTTTGCCTGTTTTCCTTCTGGATGACTTAAAGCAAGTCAGTCCCCTCCCTCCTTTTTGCCTATTCCAGACCTACAGCCCACAGCCTTGGCTGCTCTTTGAACAGCAGAGCTGCACCAAGAGGACACCAACTGGCTTTGCCAACCTAAACATGGACCTACTACTCAATGATCTTTGAGGTCCCTTCCAGCAACGGCATGGCAGGCAATGCCAGAGCATCCCAATTAGGAGCAAACTCCCTGGCATGGCAGGCAATGCCAGAGCATCCCAGTTAGGAGCAAACTCCCTGGCATGGCAGGCAATGCCAGAGCATCCCAGTTAGGAGCAAACTCCCTGGCATGGCAGGCAATGCCAGAGCATCCCAGTTTGGAGCAAACTCCCTGGCATGGCAGGCAATGCCAGAGCATCCCAGTTAGGAGCAAACTCCCTGGCATGGCAGGCAATGCCAGAGCATCCCAGTTTGGAGCAAACTCCCTGGCATGGCAGGCAATGCCAGAGCATCCCAGTTTGGAGCAAACTCCCTGGCATGGCAGGCAATGCCAGAGCATCCCAGTTTGGAGCAAACTCCCTGGCATGGCAGGCAATGCCAGAGCATCCCAGTTAGGAGCAAACTCCCTGGCATGCAGTAAAAACACTGTCTGTACCTCCCCAGCACAGAAAGGCACCAAATCCCAGTGTGTGTTGGGGGCTCAAACACACCTCTGGCCCCCAAACACCAGGGCTGTGGCACCAGGGGCTGCACACACAGCATTATCTGCCCCCTTGGGTGCACACCCAGCTGCTCCATCCATCCCTCCCCTGGGCAATGGTTGCTGAAGGCACTCTTGGAATACACAGACTTAGGGCAGAGGCCAAATCTTGTTTGCCTTCCAAAGGTGATGGCAGGATTTTGGCCCCTGCTCTGTGACTGGTTCTGACAAACAGAGCTCGTATTTCAGCCACAATCACAGAAGCTTCAAGGGAGCCATGGTGGAAACTCCCTGGGAGAAATCAGGGTAATGCTTCAACAACCTTTTTGCAAGGAATAGCACTAGGAAAAACCTTTAAATCCTGTAAAACTATCCATTAAAAAAATTCAGAACAAATGTTTTATCTCTCATTAGAAAAAAACTTCCTGGCTTTGACTGAATAACTCCACTATTATTAGGAGTATTTATTCTATACAGCACTGACTACAGCTGTACTATTATATTTCCATATAGTAAAGAAAAATCCCTAATATCACAGTATAGAACCCTTTAAATCCATCTGTTGTGAATATATATATTTTTGAACAGTCAACATTTTGATGAAACGGCAAATTCTGTTCAAAAAGTGCTTTTTTTGGGGGGGGGGGGGGGTTGAGACAGGTAGAGGAAAACGTTCCTCCAGAGAATTTCAGAGTTTCTGAAAATAGCTAAATTCGAAACACTTTGCAAGAATTATCTTTTGTGTAACTCTAAAAACAACATATTTTTAAAATGCCACTGAATTATTACCATTTCTCTTTTCTGTTTTCTTTGGAAATTGTTACTGTCAGTGGTTTTTCACACTAGTTGCAGGAGGAATTTACAGGATATTCCCACTAATAAGAATGAGATTTTTAAAACAATCTGGGGGATTAGCCACACATCTTCCATTAAAAGTAAAGCACCCCTGACTGCTTTACAATCTCATGAGATTAATTTGAAGAAAGTCTATTTAAAATTAATATAAAAGTGGGCCAATATCAGAATGTAGGAGCTGAAGGCCTTTTCATTGTGGTGGGAGAGGATGGGAATTCCTACATGTGCAGCACCCAAAAGGTGCTGCTCTGGGTTCTGAATAGAATTAAAATGATTTAATTTTATTCAAATTGCTTAATTCTGTGTCAAAACAAACAATCAAACAGGAACCAACCGAAAGAACCCAAGCAAGCAAAAATCAAACCAGCAAATGAGCATGTCAGCAACAGAAAGCAGAGACACTTTCTGAGGTCATGTTTACTATTTTGGCTTCAAATCTTTGGCTCATTCACTTCCATTTCGCTGCTTTCAAATCCCAAACCTCAACCTGGGTCTAACACAACCCCAAAATGAGACACAACCCCTTTGGGTTTCAACAAAACCCTCTCTCTGCAGCACCAGCCAAGGCTGAGCATTCCTTGCTCCAAAGTAAGGAAAAAATCCTGTCAAATCCAAAAAAATCTCTTCCCTGCTGCCTCCTCCTCATTTCCTGCTGCAGCCAGAGCGGAAATAGCTCCATTTCCTGAGCAAGGCTGTTCCCAGGGGAGCTCAGCCTGGGCAGCAGCAGCAGGGGCTGGGAATGGGGCTGGGAATGGGGCTGGGAATGGGGCTGGGAATGGGGCTGGGAATGGGGCTGGGGCTGCTCTGAGAAGCCTCCCTGGATTCTCAGGGGGAGCTCAGCCTGGGCAGCAGCAGCAGGGGCTGGGCACGGGGCTGGGGCTGGGCACGGGACTGGGGCTGGGCACGGGACTGGGGCTGGGCACGGGACTGGGGCTGGGCACGGGACTGGGGCTGGGCACGGGACTGGGGCTGAGCTGAGAAGCCTCCCACGATTCTCAGGGAGAGATGGAAAAGCAGCACTGAGGTGTCCAGACCCAGCAAGGGCCATCCAGGATGAGAAGGAGACAGAAGAGGAGGCAAACTGGGAGGAGATGTAAGATGAGAATAGAGAAATGAATTTAAAGGGGGGGAGGATAACACAGAGAGACAGGGGACAGTTACCAACAGCCAGAGCCTTGTTCAGTGAGATCAGGTGTAACTCTATGGCCCCCACTTTTTAAAGGACTCTAGTTTATATTCTGTATACCTTTATCCCATATCTTTAGTCTGTATTTCATATATAGGGAATCTATTTCATCCTAATCTCTTTGAGGGGGGTGTTTATATAACCTTATTCCATATCCTTGGTCCATACTCTGTACATTGGGAATCTATTTGGTCCCAGTTCCTTTGAAGGGGAGTGTTTTCCTGCAAACCAGTCACAGTCAGCAACAATAAAAAAAAGGCAACTTATAAAGACAACATGAAGGTTTGGTTGTGGCAGAGTGGGAAGAGATTTAACAGCCCAGAGGGAGGGGGAAAATGGATGAACACAGATTACTTCTGAGAAACTCTGCAAATAGGTGGAGCAATTCACAATACAATAAAGCCCACAGGGAAAGCCTCATCCTTCCTTCCCACATTGGAAATCCATTCTTCCTTGGCATTTTGTGGCCAGGCAAGCCTCTAATTATCCAGAAAGGTGTAAAGCCCCAAAGAGACCAAATGCCTTTCAGGTGGTCATCTTGGATTGCTCTGGAAGCTGAACAGCATTTGGGTTTTTCCCACATTATCATTGCAATGTCTGCGGGAAAAGAGACAGAGACAACTTGAATCTATTCATCTTTGAGCTGTAACTACCTAAAAATTGGATTTCATTCTCAACTAATTGTTTGGGTGCTTCAGATCATAAATAAAGAGATACAGGCAGCTCTGGGGGTAATTCAACCAACCTCAAAGAAGGAAATGAGACTCAGCACCAGTCGCAGCTGGGTGCAGACAGCTGGATTTGAGATGCCTGAACTTAGTCAAGAGAAATTGTGTTCACAGAGGCAGTTTAAGGAAAAATAAATTTTATATATATATATAAAGGTCTAACTCCCACTGCAATTAAATAATAATCTCAAAAAATGGCCAGCAGAGACCTGAGGTCACACAACAAGCCTGTGGCTGTGACCCACAAATTCCTGAGAGCAGGTCCAGTAAAAACCAGGCTTGGACTTGACCTCTGCATCATCCTCCAAACAGGATGATAAAACTGTGCCTCACCCTGACCAATGTCTAACCCAACCAATCTCCTGAGCCTTTACATTTTTTAACCACAAAACATCTTTGCTTTGGTAATTATCAATCACCCTTATGCAGAAAAGTTCCTTCAATTTTTTTTAACTACTCAATCCTTTGAGAGACAGATGAATTTTAATGATTTAGATTATTAACCTAAAGGTTGATCCAGACTGGGAGGAACAGAATAATTTGTTTAATCATTATTATTATTTATAATTATTTAACATAGGGGAGAAAAATATCACCTTAAATGTCATCATGATGCTTTTTTAATTGCCTCGGATGAAATTCAGAATAATCATTACTCAGTGAATGTATACAGATCTAATTTTAAATACCCAAAGATGCTGGATATTTATCTGGAAAATGCAGAGAATGCATATTCATTACTGCATAGGGAGCTACAAAGACAGAAAAGAATTGATCAACCAGTTATTGAAAATTAATTCTTTTCCCAGTTCACAGCTGGGCTGTAATTTGACATGAGGCAGAAAAATAAGCTGAGCCAGGTAATTTTTCTTATTCTTTCTTTCCAGGGCTTTAAGATATGCCCTTTAGGAGGAGGTGTGTTTTATGGATGCCTAAGAAGATGTTTTTGTGGGGTTATCATTTGTAATATATTTTTTGTGGAGTTATCTGGACTGGGACTGGTCACACTGAGGGTGACACTTCAGTCTGTGAGGAATCTTGGCCCATGTGGGGATACAAACACACAGCAAATCCATGAGAATCAACAGCTGCAAAGGAGTTCTGGTTTAGTTCTGTTTGGTGTCCCTTGGGTTCCTTTGTGTTCATGGAGCTCCTTCAGGGAGATGCACATGCACACCCAAAAAGGAAGTTTTGGGAGGGCACAGGTGCCCAGAGCAGCTGTGGCTGCCCCATCCTTGGAGTGTCCCAGGCCAGGTTGGACAGGGCTTGGAGCACCCTGGGCTGGTGGGAGGTGTCCCTGCCCATGGCAGGGGTGGAACTGGATGGACTTTAAGGTCCCTTCCCACCCAAACCATTCCAAGATTCTATGAAGGACAACTCTGTGTAGTGGCAGCATCTCAGGGGAATGAGTAACATAAAAATGAGATATGGAGATACATGGGGGGGATCCAGACCTGCAGACACACCCCAGCTCAGTCCAGGGAGAGCTCCAGTCCAACTGAGTGAGGTGGAAGCTGCAGCTCCAGCCCCCCTGGAACCAGCCTGTAATCTCAGCTTTCCAAGGACGCTGTGGTGCCCACACCAGCAGTGCCAGGGGCTGCAGGGGTGCCCTCCATGGGAGCAGCTCTGCCCTTGGAGCACAGGAAACCTTGGACAGGAAAGCACAACTGTACACCTGTAAACAGCAGGGGAGAGGTGAGGAGAGGCTGCCCAGCCCAGTGCCAGGAGAGAGGGGGGGATCAGCAGGAGCTCCAGCAGGTAACCCTGCCTTCCCCCCTTGCTCATACCTTGTTTTCCAAAGCCCTTTGTTTTCTGAGCTCAGCCAGGCCACGGTGTCCCTCCCCAGTGCCCAGCCCTGTGTCCCCAGTGCCCAGCCCTGCCCTGTCCCCAGCTGTGTCCCCAGTGCCCAGCCCAAGGTGTCCCTCCCCACTGCCCAGCCCTGCCTGTGCCCTGCTGCTGCTCTCAGGGCTGGGCACAGGCACTGTAAGTGCTGGGCTCAGGAAACATTTGCATTTTCCTTGGCACAGGTACAGCATTCAGGATTCTTTCAGGCCAGGCCAATTAAAACAAGCTGAAAACTGCTGAGTGAGGCAGTTTGTGCAGGGATCTGCTTACATCCCCCTCTGAGGAAAGCGGGGGGCCCACTGCCTGGAACTCTCTCCCTCTCTGCACAGCGTGGGTTTGGCTTTTTTTTCCCTTCTGCTTTCCCCCCCACCTCCTTTTTCTTTTTTTTTTCTTCCCCTTTTTTCTTTTTAAGGTGGAATAACTTGTGCCCTTGACACAGTGGCCCTAAGAGATGGATGGCAGAACTTGGGAATGTGGCTTCACTTTCAAACCAGAGCCCAGTCTGTAATAACAAATTGAGGCATGGGAATAAAAATAAAGAAAAGGGGAAAAAGAAAAAAACAACCTCCAAACTGGTAACTCTCCACAGATTAACACACTTTACCTCCTTTACAAACCTTGCATGGTATTTTCTTAAAAAGGAATAAAGCCACATAATTAGCAATCAGTTGAAGCCTAAGGCTTTTCTACCACCACAGAGACTATTCAGTGCCTACTGGCTCTACTAACACACTCTTAGTACTCTTGGGTTTCCTTTTGCACAGCCTCTTTCAAACCTCAGATGTGTTGTAAATGCACACTGACAGGTTAAAAGATACTATTTTTATACCTCTAGCAAATAAAATAAAGTAAAATTTAGAAGCCCATCCTATCAGTACTCCTTTATTTTATATTGATAACCCTTGAGTGCTACAAGAAGGTAAAATGTTGTAGGAAGGATGAGCCATCTTGGAGGGTCCCAGGGAAGGAAGGACAAGTGCTCCAAAGGGTCAGGTTCCTGCACACACCTTTGTCCTTGAAGAAAAGCCCTGTTGATGGCAGTGCCTTCCCTCTGCTGCTCAGAGTGGCCACTCTGCCCTCCCAACACCTGCAGGCAGGGCTGCCACAGAGAGAACACCTGCACACACCCCTGCAACAACTGGGGCAAAATGGGCTAATCCTGCAGAACAAATCCCAGCACATGGATTTGCATTTGTTTTCATCTCCAAGAATGAGGCTGTGTCGCTCTCAGGCTCAGCCTGAATTGCTGTGGAACACGAACTGCATGCGAAATTTGGATCCATTTGCAGCTGATCTGGATCTCAAACCAGCGCTGGAGCCACGAGCATCTGAATCAAACTCTTTCCACTTAAAATGCTCTCACCTTGACAAAGCAGCCCTGGGTCCACACAGCTCCCCAGACCACCAGTTCCCATCAGTCCCTGAACACCCAAAGCTGCTTCACTACAACTAGAAACTAAATCACAGGTAATCTGCTCACCTAATCATCATGGCATTACTAATATGTTAATGAGAGAAGAGGAAGCCAAACACGTGGCAGTGGAGTAAATAGAAAGGATTTGAGACAACAGAAATACCACATTTCATAGATCATACCTGAGAGAAGACAATTCCTTTCTATTTGCTTTCAGAGCCCTGTTCTAGGAACAAGCTGGCCCCAGGGACCAGGAAACTGGGACATCATGACTATTCTGGATCAAAATCCTTTTCTCTATCAAAGGCTGCCAGGGTGCCCTCTTGAGCAACCTCAAGCAGCTCAACGTGTCACCTGCTACAAAGGTGACTACGAAGGCCATTTATTGATTTAATTAGGGCAGACAAGGACTACACATCATCATATCCTGAGGAACACTGGAACATGCCATGAGCATCCTGTGATCCCAACCCAGACTCTACAGGGAATGTGGGATTATTGACATTAAAAGTGGGAGCAGATCCCCAAATTTAATAGACAGCAGCATCTGATGTTCACATGGCAAGTTTTATGTTGGAGTGTCCTGAAGTACTTGAAAGGACACACAGCTGTAAACCTCTCCTTCCTGTCCTGCTCCACCTCCTCGATGGCCTTTCCTCTCAAATAACAACTCCCATCCCTCTTATCCAAAAGCAACAATGTCTTTTAACTGTCAGAAATCTTTCTTGCTTTCTTTCCCTTACCAAGGAACCTAATTTACTCTCCATTTGGATTTATTTTTCCACAGAAAAAGCAAACAACAAGCAAGTTAAAATATCCTCCATGCAGAGATCTCCCCTCAAGGTGTAGGCAAGGACAGGACTGAACAGGTGATGGTCAGTGGAAATCCAGGTACCACAGGAAAGAATATAAAGGAAATCTTTGCAACTGAGGTATCCCAGTGGGTCAAGGATCCACCCACTGGGACACTTGGCTTTCTAGTGCCATTTGCTAAGGGCATCACCCTGCTGGGATTCCCCCAGCCATGCCTGGCTAGGCAGCCTTTCTTCCTGGTCTTCAGGGGGGAAAATAGGAGGGAAAAAATGAAAGAGGGGATCAGGAAACACTCACTTGGTCCTGTCCTGAGCAATTCCCAAGATGCGAATGAGCCCAGGCTTCCTGCTGTCCCCTCAAATATGTGATTTTCCACTCCCACCTTTCTCCCTCCTACTTATCTCCCTCCCCCCTTGCCTTCTGAGCCTGAGTCAACCAGTGCAGATTAGATGCCAAGCAATGCAGTCTCTGCACAGGGATTCAACTCCCACAGACAGACTGGAGAGATAAAAGCAGTCTAGTCAAACACTGTCCAGAGACAGCACGGGGAGAGCTGGGCTCCCAGTGCCTCTCACTGGGTGAAGCCTTGAACTGGTGACACTCCAGCAACTCAACTGCAAGTCCTCGAGGCATAAACACTTCTCTTTTCTTTTGGTGCCTGCGCTTAAATACAAATGGAATGGATTGTACTTTCCAAAGTACTCGCTCTATGGAGATAAGAGTGACCGATGGAAACCCTTTTTCAGGCATCAAAGCCCTGCTGCTCAGAGGTGCCCAGAGACAGCCAGTGCCCATCTGCTGTTCAGGCCACCCCTGCCCTGCTCTCCTGTCCATGCACACACTATTATTTTCCCTTCAAATGAATCACACAACATCATGGCATTCACTGGGGTAAACAGCTCCGTGGCAAAGTGCTTGTCCCATCCTTGTCCCTGCACTGACCCCCTGAGCAGAGGCACAGGAAAGCTCTGCACGTTCAGTTGGGCCATCTCTGGTTACACGATAAGAACTGCAGTTGACATGGCAATATAAACACCGTCACTGCCACACACCGGGGCCAGGGCAGGCCACAGTGGCCAGGGGATACTCCAGAACAGCAGCTGTCATATTTATCTCTGGCTTCTCCAGAGCCAGTTTGAGTTGTCAGACAGAGCACACAAAAGGACGACTCAGTGCAACCCACGAGCAGAAATAAAGCAGATGTGTCGGGGAAGTTTGCAAACTCCCTGGCACAGAAGGTTGGCAGCTCTCCTCTCTGAAATCAGGGCCCAGCTCCTTGGCAGCAGGAGCAGCCCTGCAGCAGCCCTGCTGCCAGGGGCATTGCTCATGCTGTTTGGCTGAAGGACAGTCTGGAGGACAAAGCACTTGGCTTGGCAGTGAACAGGGATGCAGGAACATCACAGATGCAGAACTAACCAAAGCTCAGAGGCCACTGGGGCTTTTAAACACTTCCACCAAGCTTGGCTGGTAAGGTTTATTTTGCTTTCTTTGTACTGTTTTTGCAAATTAATGAGTGGAATGGGAAAGCACATTGCAGCAAAAGCTCCTCTCTGAGCTGCTGGTAGTTTTACTCTACGTAGAACACCCAAGGGGTCAAGGTGCAAAGAATGTGTACAGAGATGAGGTTTTAGAGATTGCAGTGGGGCACAGAGCAAGTCTGAATCTCAGTAAAAGAGGATGCAGAAATTCAGGTCTAAGAGCCAGGACTGATCTGAGCAAGGTCAGTTTTATATCTGGAAACCATAAGAGAAGAATCAAATGCTTTAAGTGAGGGGAAAAAAACCAAAACACCCCAGTTTGAAATGGACTTCCTACCTATTTTAAAACCAATCCAAAATGCTTTTTTTCCCAGCTGGTATTTCAGGAATGAGCATGACCAGACACACCTGGGCTGCTTTTACAGACTGAAATGCTTTTGGAAAGGAATCAGATACGATTTGGATAAAAACAATGGAGGCCCAGACACAGAGGCTGCCCCGGGAGAGTGTGTACCAGGTGTCTGCTCAGCCTCAACCCTCTAATCATGCTCTTGGAGGAAAAGCAAGGGGACCTGTTAGGGGTGGCTGAGCTCCACGCCTGGGGCCAGGCCAGGCAGCGGAGCCAGCGAGTGTCCGTCCAGCTCCATCACCCTGGGTGGAAACCCTGGCACCAGGACAACAGCAAATGAGGCTCTGAGCAGGCAAGGCAGAGGGATTATAAACAGCAGCACGAGCACAGAGAAAACGTTGGAACTCAGGAGAACAGGAGGAGGAAGCTTGGCAGTGCCCTGATCAGCAAAGAACCTGCTGGCATGGAACAGAGAGGTCTGGAGTCAGCAGGGAATGGGTCCCTGTGCCAGGCAGCAGCCATGAGCTGGCTCCTCAGCACCAGCCATGAGCCTGCCCCTCAGCACCAGCCATGAGCCTGCCTCTCAGCACCAGCCTGCCCCTGCCCCTCAGCACCAGCCATGAGTCCTGCTCCTCAGCACCAGCCATGAGTCCTGCCCCTCAGCACCAGCCATGAGCCTGCCCCTCAGCACCAGCCATGAGCCTGCCCCTCAGCACCAGCCATGAGCCTGCCCCTCAGCACCAGCCATGAGCCTGCCCTCAGCACCAGCCATGAGCCCTGCCCCTCAGCACCAGCCTGCCCCTGCCCCTCAGCACCAGCCTGACCCTGCCCCTCAGCACCAGCCTGCCCCTGCCCTGGCACAGCAGCTCCCCGGCTCTGCTCCAGCTCTGGGGGCTCCCCTTCACCAGCAGGCACTGCACTGCCTGCCCTAACGCAGCATGGACAGCCCAGGGATGCAGCAGCAGCATCTCCAATTCAGTCCTCCCCCCTCAACTCTGAGAGCTCTGTAGCACTAACTCAGGTCCTGGTGTCAACACCAAAAAGCAGGTGGAGTGAATCAATCAGGCTCATGCTCACAGGATTCCTGATCTCTACACAGGGCCTCTTGTTGCTGCCACTGAGTAAGAAAATGCCAAACATGGCTTATACCAATTCCACCTCTCACTAATATGTTTTGTCAGCTCATCACAATCTTAAAAGAAACCTTAAAGTGCTGGGAGTCATCCTGGTTTCTAATTAGGCTTAGTCAGATTTTGTGGTTTAGTCAAGTTAACCTGGCTCACACTGCTGCAGCTTTAAACATATATACTTGAGATCAGTTTTTCCACTCAGAAAAACATAAGATCTACAGTTTCCTTCCCTCAGATAAGCTTAAGAAGAAAACGAAGTCATGTCCCTGCCACACAATATCCACGTGGTTCTGTGTCCCAGCTCCCAAACCAGGACACCCCACACAGAGATCCATCTGTGCTTTAGTGACATCCCAAGTCAGAAATCCAAGCACAGGATACCCCAGAGGTGAATCACAGAGGAAAACAATCCGTGGATTTCTAAGCCATCACCAAAGATTTTGATAAGCTGCTGTTCACTGCCACTGTTATTGTTTGCATTTTCAGAGATGTCACAGTGTTCTCAGCAGTTTGCAAACAACAAGCCAGAACTCACAGACTCTTCCAAACAGATTACAAAATGCAAAAACCCAAAGGCCATCCAGAAAAGCAGAAAAATAAAAACTGACTCGCTCTGCCTGATTACAAAGCACTTTCTGAAACTCCTTTTCATCAGCTGTTTGCTTCCTTTAAGAAAAAAAAAATGGATCTAATACCACTTTTTAAAATCATTTCAGCCTTACAACAGTGTAAGTCCTTTGTGATACAAGTGAATTATGATCATGCCATTCTGATCACCTTTAAACCACTGCAGGGACTGAGTTCCCACGGCTGCTCCTCTCAGGGCTCTGGCAGTGACTGCAGGGAGGAGGCACCGACCTGTGGGAGGGGTGATGTGTGTAACACTCAGAGCTCACGTTCCCCGAGTACAACCTGGTAATTCCTCCTCTGCTGTGGCGTCCCCTTCTCATCCAGCTGCCAAAAGAAGATCTGAAATGAAAAGAAAATGAACATCAGTTATGGTTTGTTGGTTGGCTTTTTTTCTTGTTAAGCATCCAAACCCATATCTGAGATAAACAAACAAAACAAAACATTTGGCCTGAGCCAAATCCTGGCTCCAAACAAACCTGGATAAGATACTTGTGATTGGGATCTCTGATATTGAATCCAGTGAAGTAAATTCACCCTCAGAATGTGTTCATTAGTCTGACACATGGACCCCAAACCCAGAATGTTCCCATAGACATGCCCTTAGGCTTGGACACATCTCAGTTCCCTTTAGGGTTCAGATGATTCCCCTCCTCGTTTGGAGGGGCTCAATGACTTTTTAAGCTTTTGATTCCTGACTGTTGCATTCACTACAGGAGACACAGAAGTACAAAATCTCTACATGGAGAGACTCCCTCACTTTCTAGGTTTTTTTCTTTCTCACCCACTGCCCCCACCCCTTGTCTTTTCTTCTCTCCCTGGACAGTTTTATAATTTTGACATGAGGACAGAATGTCTGTCCTGATTAACCTGGGCTGGCTGTGGAACACCTGCAGCCCATTATAGCAGGAGGACAAAAAAATCAGTTGTCAGAGGTAAAGCAACAACCACTTATTTCTTTTAGCACACTAAAAGGCCAGTCAGGAGGGGAAGCAGGACAAGCCAAAGCTCTGCCATCTCACCTGCCACTGTCTGGACTCACCTGCACACACTGGGTCATATTTTTATGAGATAAGTGACTCCAATAAATTGTTTCACTTCACCCTAACAAGGGTTCCAGGTTACTAAATCTGACATGCACTTGCTGCATTTGAAGAGTGCCTCATGCACCTTATTTTATTTATGTCTTTATGATGAGCTAACTAGGCACAAGAAACAAACTTCCCTCTGGGCAAGTTATAACTAGGCTGCCTTCTGGCATATCCCTCTAATATCCCAGCTGGTGGTGGCTGCAGACACTCCCAGGTCTGGCAGAGCCTCCAGAATGGCAAGGCAAAAGGGCTACCAGAGGGGACAGACAGAAGTGCCACAGTACCAGAAGGCCTGCACATCCACAACACTGAGCAGAGTACGGCAGAGATGCAGAAATGGTACCCAAGGTACCACTGGAGCCCTTGGTTTTCATGATAAACACAGAAATTGCCATGATCTAAGCACATGGTGACAGTGGTGGGACAGTGAGAGGCAGTTCTTGCTCACTCAGCCTACAGAACCCCATTGTAGCTCAAAGGCAAGATAATTCCTTCTGCAGGACTCTCCATCTGGACTGCAAAATCCACCTTCAAACGCTGTGTTTGTACACAGGAATGGCTGTTGCTCAGCAGAGGTGCTCGGGGCCCGCTCAGATGGTGACAGCACAGAGATCAAAAGCTCTCAGATCTCCTCCTGTTCAGCAGTGCCACAACCAACACAGCCCTGGGCTGGAGGAAAGGCCACACTCAGCCCTCCTGGGGGGCCACCCCTCTGGAAGTGCCTGTGTGTCACAGGGGATGGCAGGGACAGCAGCTGAGGGGACAGCCAGAGGTTTAAATAATTGATCACGGCTCCCACCTGGACTGTGACAACACAGGATGGAGCTGAGGGGCAGCTCCAAGAGTTGTGCTGCTGAAGGGCAGGTTCCGTCTCCAAGGACTGGATGGTATTTCAATCCCAACAGCCCATTCAGCCAAAACTCAACTCTGGGGATGTCAAGAAACCCAGAATTCCTTTGAAAACTTTGCTGTGTTATAGTCAAACTTCCTTGTGTAGCTGCAAGGCAGCTGAGACATTTACAGCCCAGCACTGACTTTTTGTAGTTCTGCATCAAGTGGAGTGCAGCCATTAAGAAAAAAAAGGAAAAGAAAAACTTGTGACCACAAGGGGACTCTGTCAAACATTGCCACTGCTTTCCTGGAGCATGGAAAAGCAAGTCTGCTGTTGCACACAGGTCTGACTATTTGCACTTTTAATAATTCAAGAGTTTAATTAGTATCATGGCCTTAATCAGAGGCTGAAAATACAGCTGAAGTCATCAGAGCTTAATTAGTTTAAAAAAAATTCTGCAGTGAAAATGTCTCGACTAACATGTAGCTCTGTCCTTAGCTTGATGCTTTGGGGTTCAGATGAGCTTTTACCTGTTGCTTCTGATTTCCTGTCCCAGCACACCTCAGAGCAACTCAAAATCCTCCAACAATGTCAAGACAAATCAGTTCACTTCCCTGTTTATCCCTATAAATTGCTCCACAGCTTTCTTGAACTGGACTCAGAAAAAAATAACCAGATTGAGGAAAATATATTAAATTTAACCAGGAATATCCCATGAGCTGCATGTGAATTTCCCCTCTCCAGGAAATAAAACATTTTTTAAAGTCAGCAGGAACATATTCCTGAGGGAAATAACTGTATGGCCAGACAAAAAAGCCTTTAGTGGTGGGAGTGCAGAAGGTGCCCCATGTGGGAGCTCACTCTGGTCCCAGCTGGTCACCCACCCCAAGCTGGTGGGGAAGCACTGGAGGTTTGTGCTGCTTCCCATCTGGAGTGGCCTCGGGGGAAATTGTCACCAGTTTGCGTTGGGAGATCCACAGCCCCTGCAAGATCCTTTTTGTGCAGGACATTCTGAAGGGAGCTTTTCAGGCAATATATGGTTTAAGGGTAGGATTCATCACCACCAAGGCTGTGGAGACCAAATAGATAAACAGGTTTAAAAATGGATTAGCCAAACTCATGGAAGACAGGTCAATCCCAGAATCCCAGCCAATGAAATATGGGAATCCAGACACAAGTTCCAGTTCAGGAAGTCAGTCTAATGCCCTCCCACCTCTGATTTACTTGTGAAAAGGAAGCCAGAAAAATTCTCACTATGCCAAAACTGTCCCTTGGCTCTCAGCATTGGTGAGAATCACAATAAATCCTTTTTTTTTTTTTTTTTGGCAGGGGAAGGGGGATACATTTTCCTTCAGTAATGATATTACAGCCTGCGATTTATTTCCCTCTGCAGCTCCTGAACCTCTGTGTAACCTCCCATCTCCCTGTTCCCTTGGGAATAGCACAAATAAATCAGTGAAACCTACTGGAAGGTGATAGCAATCACAGATACCACTAAATTCCATTTAGCCTGGAATTATGAATCCAATCACTCATGTACATAGAAAAGGTCTGACTGAAAAATCATTCTGCCTTTGGGAGCACCAGGCCAGAGGAAGGTGGAAAAATATAAGTTGGTTTGTCCACAAGGAAAATTTCCTGTAACTCCAGCACAGTTACTGTTTGATTTATTCCCTGACACGTGCCTGTGCATGGGCTGGGTTTATACACAGATATCTGAAACACATACAGAACATTTCATACCGAGGGGTTATGCATCCTCACCCCCTCTGAATCCTGCTCAACTCCTGACCCAAAGAGCAGCTCATGGCACTGCTTATCTGCTCTCTGCTCCCTTGACTCCTTACCTGCTGCAGGAATTTCTGCTCTCTGTCTGGCTCTGAAGGTGTTTAGGGGGTTTGCAGGAGAGCAGAGGACAAGATGACAAATGAGCTAACACACAGCAAAGGAATGTAAGCCAGTCTCAGCTATTTTTAATTAAGAAGCGATGACAGCTGAGTGAATTCCCTGACACTGCAGTTAAAGGCTCCCTGACCCAGACATTATTGGCCACACTCCGCAGCCCAACAGATACTGGTCCCGCCGGTGCTGCTATTATTGTCCCACCGTCTGGGCAGGAGCAGCACTCACGAACTCCAGGGCTATTAGCAGCATGCAAATAGGGAGAGAATCTGTGGATGCTCAGGAGCAGGAGGAGGCAGCAGGTGAGGGGAGGACAGTGAAGGTCATTTGCAAGGGAATGCTGAAGAGCCAGGGTTTGGTTCCAATAAGTGTTCCAAAGATTTGGACAAATTTAACTGCCATTTTCATTTTGGTTGGTTAAGCCAGTGATAGATTGACCACGAGAGAGGCAGAGAGACAGAAAGGACATTTCCTGCTGTAAGGCAGATAAGAGGCAAAGCACTGTCGTGCCTTGGACTGGCTTTTCTCAGCCCACGGGTCACAGGGAGAGCTCAACTGAGAAAGCTTTTCTTTCAGACCAGAGAGCCCAGCAAAATGATCCAGATTTTGAAGGGCAGGGATCCACCTGGCAGAGATAAGAACACAGTCAAGGTGTCCAGCTCCCACTGCCACAACAGACTGGCAAGAAACTGGCTGTCTGAACCCCAGACAGCCTTGGAAAGGTGTCAACGGGAAAATAACGACCACAACAAGACAATACAAACCTCACTTCTGTTCTTAGTGCTCACATAGCATTGAATCAAGCAGCTGATTGCTTTGCCTTGAGCCCACTAGCTGGTTTTAGTAGGACAGATAAAGAAAGATTCCCTTCCACCCTTTCCAAAGGATCATAGAGCGGAAGGATAAACCGGCACACGGCAAAGTCACACAGATCACGTACGAGCTGGGCACGGGCGAGACAAATACATTAAGGGACATCATGAGGAACTTTCCAGCTTGGTTGCAGGGTGGGAGGGGGCAGAGCTGCTCTCTTGCTGTTGCTAAGACAGTCCCCCCACCCGTGCTCTCTCCCAGCCCAATCCACAGCCCTTCTCCTCCCATTGGCTCCACAGCCGCATCGAACGATCACGGCAGGTTTGCTCCTCCTCGCCTGCTGCTCCTGCCTGTGGCCCATCACCAGGGGAGTACAAAGCAGCCACAGAATCGATATTGGAGAGAAGGAACAGGGCTGTGGGGAGCTGCATTTGCATTCAGCCCTGGCTGCCTCTGTCTCTGCACTCGGAGCAGCAGGGACGAGCCGTACCCGTGGGGGTGAGGATGGGTGGCAGCTGATGGCACAGAGTGCCCCAGCACAGAGGGGAACATGGGTGGCAGCTGATGGCACAGAGTGCCCCAGCACAGAGGGGAACATGGGTGGCGGCTGATGGCACAGAGTGCCCCAGCACAGAGGTGAGGATGGGTGATGGCACAGAGGTGAGGATGGGTGATGGCACAGAGTGCCCCAGCACAGAGGTGAGGATGGGTGATGGCACAGAGTGCCCCAGCACAGAGGTGAGGATGGGTGATGGCACAGAGTGCCCCAGCACAGAGGTGAGGATGGGTGATGGCACAGAGTGCCCCAGCATAGAGGTGAGGATGGGTGGCAGCTGACGGCACAGAGTGCCCCAGCACAACCCAGTGGCAGCAGCATCCTGCCTGGGCACTCAGGAGGTGCACAGAGCAAACCTCATTCCAGTAGCCTGTCTGAACTGGTGTCCCCAGCTCAGTGCTCGCTGGGACACCCAGCTCTGAAAATAAGAAGCACCACAGCACAAGCAGCCCCATAAGTGATGCCTCTCCAGCAAGCTTTAAAAAGGTTTCTTGGTCTGAAGGCATCTGGAAGCCTTCTAGGGCAGGCAGAGGATGTGGAAACATGCCCTAAAGCCAGAGAGAATGGCCATGGCTTGACCCAGGATGGCTGATGACAGTCAGCTGCCACAACAGCATGGCTTGGGAACAGAAAGTCAGAACAGTGGTCCCTTCAGCTGGTGAAACTCTGCTAGTGGGCAGTGCCACACAGCAGTGGGAGAGCTCATCAGTCCTACCACAGACCAGGTCAGGATTTGGGACCAGACAGAGGGAAGAGACAGATGAGTTGGAACATGTTTCCAGCTACAAGCAAAACAGGCTTGAACTGACACTGTGCATCAGTGGAACACCAACACAAACCAACTCAATATTGCCACTGGCTTTGAACCAAACTGTGAAAAAGGACTTACTCATCAGTGCCCTGTGGCACCAGCGCACTGAGGGAGGTCTGAGTAACTGCAGAGTGGCCCCAGGGCTCAAGGCTCTGCACTGTGACTTGCCCAAGCTCAGCAGCTGATGACACCTCCCCAGGCACTCAGGCCCAGGGGTGGAACAGCAGATCCTGCACTATTTTCTGCCACCACAGGTGAGTCACATCCGGAGCACAGGAGAGAAGCTGCTGTTTCCTTTTCTGGGCAGGCCAGCCAGGCACTGGCAGCAGCAGGAGCTCAGGGCAGTTTGCAGCCTGAGCCTGACAGCCACAGCCAGGCTACAGGAGGTCAGTGAACCCAGCAAAGCCATCACTGCATCAACACACACACCCATGGCATGGACACTGGACCCTGAATGCTGCACCTTCCCAGCCTGGACAATCCCCTTGCTCTCTCTCCTTTACATTTCAAAGAAGTTCAGTTAGAAAGAGTTACAGCTTAAGCTGTTGTAAAATAATACAAATTATTAGGCAATGTAGGAACATTTTTAATGGAAATTTCCATCAATGTTTATTTATTTCAGGGGTGGGGAGTGGTTGGGCATGAAACACTGGGCCAGTTAAAAAACAATTATAAGTGTCTGACCTGGATAAATTTGTTTTTATGAAATCCAGAGGGATAGTTTCTTTAATATAAGATGGAACTTCAAGCTAAAAGGAGGAAAGAGAAGAAAAGAGCACATATAAAATTCAGGTTCAAATCCCTGCTTGGCCTCACCCAGTAAAGGATTTTGAATGAAGTCTACAGTTACCTAAATGGCTTCAAACACTTTGGGATCACTTGCCAGTTCACATGATCTAAGTTTCATCCTGAGGCAGAACAGCAAGAATGTTCTGAGCTCTCAGAAACGTTCATGGCTTCAGACAAATACATTATACCCAGTTTCAAAACAAAGCTGTTCTCTTTTTGATCTTATGTAATGGTCTAGATGTCTGTGTTTTGATTCCTCCCAATTGTGTGCTCAAATTGGTACAGAGCTCCATGAAAGAAAATTAATGGACTGGAAGGAAACCTACACTTAATTTTTTCTATGTCTAACCACATGAATTTTTCCCCAGTTACTTTAAAAAAACCCAACAAACCAAACAAGAAATTGAGCATCAACCAAAATGATAAGCACCAATACAAACTTCTACCTTGAGTTAAACCTGCTTCAGCCACTCAAGAAGACAGAACCTATGAATGAAGCCTTTTTGATCAATAAAAGCTTTTTAAACAAAATGAAAGCTCTTTCAAACTCAAGAGGCCACCAAGAATGGAAAAGATCCAATCCCTGACAGCCTGGCATCAAGCTTTTATCCTTCCTGTTAGTTTGTACACCACAACACTCACCTGGGCCTATTAAATTGGCTGTAGTTGGAAAAAATAATCAGGTTCTTACCAGGAACGTGTAGGAAATATGCAACAGAAAGTCAGAGCTGCTGTGGAGTGCCCAGAGTGAGAGCAGTAAGACAGATATGAATACAAGGAATCATATGATGGGTATTGATAACATCCACTATGATGGAGAGCTGACAGGAAACCCCAAGCTCAGCAGGGGGAAAACTGTGTCCAAGCTCTGTTTCCCCAGCCCAATTCTGCTTCTCATGGTGCATCTGCTTCCAGTCCAGGCTCCCATCCTGCCACTCCCCACCTGTCTGGCACAGTTGGTGGGGAACAAGGAGCCAAGGGACTTGAGAGCCTTTCTAAGCCAACAGCCCCTGTCCCCAGGTCCCACTTTGGTTTCAGGTTCCCTGTTTGAAAGATATCATTCCAAATGCATTTCTTTTCAGTTTTATCTTGCCTTAAAAATTATTGAAATATCAGCTGTCTTGTCATTTTTGTTATAGAAACTATTTTCCATGTGCCTTCTGGAGTTTTTTACAAGAAAAATAAATCCAAGGCTACAGCCACCTCTTTACTTAGCACTTTGTATAAATGTCCATGAAGGGATTTTTCTGCTCCTGGTTTGTCTCCCAGCTGCATTCCATTAATGCTGTTTCTCAAGGAGTTCAGATCATTAATAAAGCCAAACCACAAGAACACATCTCAGAACTGCTCTACTCCTCTGATGCCAAAGGCCAGTAGAAGGTCTCCAAATTTCAGTTTCAGCTTTGAACAGTTTTCTGCAAGGTAACTCCATGTTCCTAGTTCTGCTTTGCTGTTCAGCAGAGGCACAGAAGGGTGCTAAGGACTGTCCCAGGCCATAAAACAAGCAGAACAAAACCAAAACCTGAGTTCTGATCCTCAGCCTCTTGCTCTGTCCCAGTGGACAACATTCTTTCCTCTGACTACTAAAAATACTGGGGTCTTCTGTGAGATGAGACTTCAGAGCTAATTTTTGAGGTGAAATGACTGACCTGGCATGGGAAACCATGTAAGTGAATACAGTCCCCTCAACTCCTGAGCTCTTGTACCACAAACAGCTTCACAACTTGTTTCCCACAGACACCTGTGTTTTAGGGGGAGATAAGAAATGACATGTGGATATACATGGCCCTGTTTGCTTTTTCTCTGGCTGCACACACACATATCCATATATGCACAAACATAAAGTACACATGTATAAATATACATATAGACATCAAGGTTATTAAAATTAGAAAGAACTTTGGTGTTGGACTCGGCATGGCCTGAAAAAAATGCCGTGGGAAGGAGCTGCCTGCTCTGTGCCCAGCACAGAAATTCAGACTTATGTGGAGGACAGCACAGAGCCAAGACCTTTGCCTCAAGGTGCTTCTTCCCACCCATCACCTGCTCAGGAAAAAGACCTTCTCATGTGTAGCCACTGGTTAAGCCCCAATCCCCCTTCCTGGGCATGTGCCACCCCACAGAAATTGGCTCCCCAACCATTAGTTCTGGTACCTGAAGTGCAGACATGTCTAAATCAGCCAGAATGGTTGGCTGGATACCTGTGGTACCAAAGCCTGTGCTCTCACAAATGCTGACTCTTAAACCAAAACAAGGAGAAAAGAACAAGCAAACTAACAAGTTTCTGGACTCATTTGTTTAGAAGGACAGATCAACAAACACAGTAATGTTATTTATTTATTTTTTTACAAACAGCTTTTTATATCTCCTAACCCAAAATAAGCCCTGCCCCATCTGTGGTGCCATGTTAAACAGTAATTACTCTATATAAGGCTGACCAAATGGGAATATTTGTGGGCTTGGAATTATTTTAGGAGTTACACAAACTTTCTCTGGGAGTGGTGAGACGGGCTGTGGGCAATGTGACCTAAGAAATAACTGGGCACAAGGGGGGTTTCTTCCTTCTTGCTCCAAGCCTCTATTAAAAGCCATCGAGGTGACACTAAACAACTCTCCCAAATTTTGGCTCAAGGGAAAAGAAAAAAAAGCTTAGGTAGAAGTGAGATTTGTTTACTCCTCTGTAAAAGAGGTCTCACTATGTGGCAGGTTTGAGATTCCCCCTCAAGGTGACTACCTGGCACATCTGCAAAACCACACTCAAAATACAGCAGAACGTGAGCAAGAGCCTTGGAATATGTAGTTAAGCTGGGAGGAAACAAAAAATAATTAAAAAATACTAAATCAAGCCTCATAGAATCAAAGAATCCCAGAGTGATCTGGGCTGGAAGGGGCCTTAAAGACCATTTTACTGAAATGCCCCTCCAGGTGCAGGGACACCACCCACCAGAGCAGGCTGCTCAGAGGTCCATCCAACTCACCTCCAGCTCCTCCCTCCCCATCCAGGTGCTTCACCAGGAGCTGCTCTGCAACATCCACCACTAAAATGGCATCACCAGGTATTTTCCTGGCTGGGACTGGCACAAGCACCTCTGTGCCATTCCAGCCCAGCCACCACCTCGCTGCCACAAAGCCAAACCCTTCATGGAGAGTGGCCTTGTACCAAGTTGGACCTTTTTGCCTGAAATGCTGCTGAACTCCAGCAATCTGTGCTGCAGAGTCATTGCTCATCCTGTTCACACCAAGGATGCCCTCACACTCCTGATCCTTTGGCAATATTTGGGCTCATTGAGTCTGTGCTGCTGAGGCTAAAGGAGCAGGAGGGCCATGAATCCAAACCCCCTCATCCTCTCAAATATTCAGGAGCACAAGGACTGTGACCTGGGCACATCCTGCCTTGCAGGCAGGGGTATCTCTGCAGGGAATCATACAGGAGGGTCACTGAGCCTTCAGAATGGCAATGCTCAGTTCAAAAGACCTGCAAAAATTAGTGGCACTCCATTCTGGTGCAAGTGGCACTTTGCCAGCATCCAAAATATCCCTCCTCCTTCTGGCACAGTAAAACAGAGTGAAAATGGAAAGTGGTTTAGCAAGTAGGAACACAGCAATTCAAAATAGAATCAGAGAGGATTAAAGCAAATACCCAGACTGTTCTAACCTGTGTTTACTGCCCAAATACTGTACCAATTCCTGCTCTTTTCAGGGGGTTCTTCCTGTGTTGTAACTTTTTCTCTGGGATTAAACTTTGCCCATGCAACACATGACTCATCTGACTGCAGGTTCCTGGGCATGTGCTGCAGGTTTGCAGGTGCTGTCACTGCCACCCAGCCCACCCTCCAGTCTCTGAGCCCCAGCAGCACATGGGCTTTTGCTGGAGGGGTAGAAAGGAATGACAGCATCTGCCTAACACTAAATTTCCACTCTTAATTAAGGACTTCAAAAATAAGGCAAGTTTCGGAGCAGGATGGTGCATGGAAAATAAAAAAAAATTAAAGAAACAGTGAAAAAGAGTGAGTTTCTAATGACCTCAGTGAAACTCATTTGCTAGTTAATATGCATTTTTGCACCCAGGAATTCCACAGAAACACAGGGTTGGACAGGTCCTTAAAGATCATTTGGTTCCCACCCCCCAGGTTAAAGATTTGTTGGAGCAATGGATTTGTGCAATACATCACAGTGTTACCTTTGTACAAATACAACAATGGGTTAAAAAGTTTCTGAGCTCTTAATTATCAGTTCCATTCACAAGTGGCAAGACTATTCCACGTGAAAGGAACCAAAAGTTCATCACTGCAGTTAAGTGGAGAGAACATCTCACCTCTCAAGGGCTCCTCCTCAGGCTGTTTGCCAGTGAGAAGCAGCTCCTGGAACTGGGCTGGCAGCTTCTGGTGGGCAGTTCAGGGCAGGAATTTCACCAGGACCAGCAGATCCTGGAAAAAAAGGAAGTTCAGGGTGGCCTTAGATGTGACCTGCACTTTTTACTGAGTCACTGACTGCTGGAGAGCTCAGCTCTCTGAAATCAGCCTCAGCCTGAGTATCCTCCTTGGTCCCTTCTTTGGATATCCATGAACTGCCTTTAAACACAGCAAGGTAACACAACACCCAAATTACAGGCTAATTTGATTGAAGAGAACCACGGAAAACAAACATACATACCCTGTGTTGCACTGGGCTCCTTTAAAACATCATGTTGTGGTTTACTCCTTCTCTCTCAATCTGTCACCAACATTCAGCTACACAGGAGAAAATGAATTCAAATTAAACTCAAATATTCTGTGTAGATCATTACTAACACCTTCTAAACAGTGCTGAATCTCTTATACAAAGACAATTTGTGCTACAACCTCAGACTGAATGGGCAATAAAGCCACAACAACTGACAGCAGGTACAGACCTGGGCTACACTGAATTAAAATACAAGTGATAAAAAGAGCAACCAAAACAATTATCGGAGCTCTGCAAAAGTTACTGACTTGCCAAGCCCCAGCATTCACTGCAGTCCCCAAACCTGAGAGATGTGTGTGTGTGACAGATGGCACAGGTAATGCACCACCTCTTCAAATACTGCACTGGGCAAATATTCATCAGTTAATTTCTGTGACAACTGTGTCAGGTAAGATCATTAACAGCCACCCTAATTTCCCTGAGAAGTAGCTGAGACAGGAGGGTGGAGAGGATTGTCTGAACTGAATCAGCAACAATGAGAACTCCAAGGCATCCTCCCACCTGAGTCCATGCAGGGGGTTTTTAATTAAAAAAAATTGAAATCTTTGGTACAGTTTGACCCAACACCAACTGCAGTTTGAAGACACAAAAAAGCAAACAAACAATGGATTTCAGCTCTCCCCATAACTAATGAAGCATTTATGTTACACTAAAATGGGGCTCAGCTTAAGTATCCATTTTTAACTATCAGCTGAAGTGAAAACATTAATTCATGCAAATCAACGTTCCCTAAACAATAATTTTCCTCTAGAACATTTCTTCTTTTTTAACATAAACTCTTATCTGCCACAGCCCATTTAAAGGATTATATCTGCAGAGTTCAGCAATTAGCTCTGTAAATCGTTTTCCTTGACTGTATGGAAGGTTCCATTACCCAGTGAAATATAAAGTGCAGCTACAGTCAATGAAAACCTCTCTTGGAACGATGATTATCTTTCCAAAGGGCTGGGAGAAGGGCCAGAGTACCACAAGGAACTCAAGCCAGATATTAAGAATTCTCTACTTGTACATCCACAGGCCCCTGTTATTTCGTGCAAGGATCCACATTCAGTCCATCTTCAGGGGTTTGCAAACATGATTGTTCACATGGAGTACCCACCGAGCGTTTTCCTAAAACACGGCCATAAAGATCCAATCTGAGCGACAGACAAGGAAGCAAACAAGAAGAGCACAGCTAAAGGGGAGGGATGTGCATAAAAGACTGACATGAAGGTGGGAGATGGCACTGAAGGCACTTCAGATGCTACTGAAGTGAGGATGAGGACGGAGAGGCTACACCTCATCTGTCTGCTAATCAGGAAAACTCATGAGTCACAGAGGTTTGCAGAAAATTGTGTTTCATGGAGAGGTTGTAAAAGATGGGTGGAAGTCACCCAAGGCATCCTTCTACTCCAAACATGGCTAACCTCAGCATGGAATCTGCTGGTGTCCATAAGAGCTCTGAAATTCCTTAGGAATGGAGATCCCACAGCCCCGCTGGGCACCTGCTCCAGGGCTGCAGCCCTCTCCCACTCTGGGGCTTCTCCTCTAATCAGAATGTCCCATCTTGTAGTGACATAGATTTTTTTCCAGTTGTTTAAAGGCAGTTTCATTCAGCTCTTCCTCTCAGTCAGGTTGTTCACAGGAGGTGCCCATCACAAGACCCCCTTTGTGAGTCTCTGCACTCTGATCCCAACACCCACTGCAACTCCTTGGCACAAGACACAACCTCCTCTCCTTCTTTTCCATAACCATCTTTGCCAGAGAGCCATATCCACTGCAGCTCTCCAGGAGTGAACTATTGCACCACACCTGCCATTCCAGCAAACCTTGATCAAAGCCCTCAGCACTAAAATACTAATTAAACCAAAGTCCTGTTCCATACCAAAGTCACACCAGGCACACAGAGGGCAAACTGCCCAGCACCAACTGTGAAGACAATGCAGGAATCAAATTCATCTTACGTGTTACCTTTGAGGCTACACACCTTTGATGGTGCCTCAGGACACAAAGGGAGAGGGAAAGCTCCTCATGGGGAGCAGTCAGAGGGGGCAGGTGCTCAGCAGATCAGAGCTGGTGGTCCCATGGCTTCCAACAGAGCTGTGCCCGTTTACATCAGCTGACAACATGACCCATATAATGAAACCTTGAAGCAGCTAAGGAATATAACCTTCATTTAATGCAAATCCATTCCACTTCACTCTGTCACTTCTCTTTCCCATGCCAACATGCACGCTCAGGAGACAGACACATTTCAGTACTCTCAGCCTGGAATCACGTTCTTGCAATGCTTGTGGCTGATGCACATACTGTCTCTATTTGTGTTCCCCCTCTCAGATGGCATGGTGCCCACCAAACAAGCTGATTAGCACTTGCCCTGGGCTATCAAGGCAAGGCAATGGTATGTTTAGATCAGCAAACTGCATAACAATATAAATGTCATCTATTCTACAAGAAGCTTTGGCAGTACTTGTATCTTGTTCTTCATTGCATAGATGTGCCAAAAAGAAACATGAAGACTTACAGAAGAAAGACAGGAATGGGATTTGTCACTCCTCCTGATTGCCAAAACCCACTGTACAGTAGTGGGGGCCTCCTCATAGTCCCCAAGGACCATCTATCAGGTGTCAGATTGTACGTGAACACCACTGGGACAGACAGAAATAAATAAACTCATAAATAAATAAATACATACATACATACATACATACATAAATAAATAAATAAATGCCCTTTTTTGCTCAGCCAGGCTCATAAGCAGAAATGAACTCAAACAGTGTGTCTGGCACAGTTCAAGACATGATCTGTACACTTGCCCAGAAAGGATGGCACCCAGCCTAAAGAGAACAGCCCTGGGTGGTCACTGGCTGGTCGTGCCCAGCTCTGCTGCCAGGGCAGTGCCCAGCAGCCACAGTGGGCCATGGGCTCAGGACACTTGGGTTTAGGACACTGGAGCTGCAGTGCATGCCAGGCCACGAATGGCCTGGCACTCAGCAGCATCTGGTTCTTACTGGGGACCTCTAGGACATGAAATGATGGGCTCAGGCCAACCCCTGGTGAGCAAATGTCAGCCCCATTCTCCCAGGGAGCATCCATCTCATGGGCTCAGTGAGGGAAGAAAGGCTGAGCTGTGGCCCATGGCCAGCAAAGGGACTTCCCAGGACAGGGCTGGGGATAAATAGAAGGGTTCAGAATTGTGGCCTGTGCAAGTCTTGTTTAAATCTTCAGCAGATGGGAAAGGAAGCAGGAACCAGAGAAGGGGTTGGGGTGGTAGAGACCTTAAAAGTCACCTAAGTTCAACCCCTGTGCCGTGGGCAGGGACACCTGCCAGTACCCAGGTTGCTCAGAGCTCCAACCACTTGAGCACTTCCAGGGATGGGGCCGAGATACAGAGCAGGAAAGATGCAGCAAAGAGAAAACTGTCAGACAAAGGTAGGAGAGAGAACTCTGCAGGGGAACAGAAAAACACCAAGGCTGATTTGCTCCTGGAGTAACAAACCCACATGACCAGAAACAGAAACTGCATTGGAAGTTCACCAGTAAACAGGACACTGTGGCAAATTCAAGGATCATTTACTGGATTTTACAGGTCTTCCACTGCAATTTATGTTTTGTTTACATGTCAGGAGCCCAGGGCAGTGTTACAGGTAAACTCCTCAACTTTTCTGTGCCAATTAACCCACCAGCCCCAGGCAGAGCTCAGGAATCTTCCAACAGTTTCCTCCTGTAACACACCCAAGAGCTTTCTCCACAGGTTGTATAAATTCACAACCAAATGCTTCATCCTGACTACTTATTAATGACTTATGTGCTTGATTCAGGTTCTATTTTTGCAGCAAACACACAAACCCCTTGAACTAACTGTTCCAACCACTGTTCTTGAGTGAGGTTCCTTCTCTGAAATTCTCCTCATTGCTCTGCTTAACCCCAGTGCATTTCTCATTCACAGCACAAGTCTTGGGTCAGTGTTAGAACCACAGACAGTAAAACTCCAGAGTGCCTCTCCCAAGGAGATTATGTGAAGTGTCACTCAGCATTAAATTTCTATTTGAAAATGGAAGGTTTTTTATTCTCAGTTATGCCCATGAAAAATGAGAAAAAATACTTTGTGTTCCTAATATTAAAGGGGAGTCCTTAACTTTTCCTTAGTCATGGCCTTCTGCTACTGCACATTCCCCATAAATTCATATTCACAATACCTTCTGTTAACAACATTTTTACTTCTGAAAATAGAGATCAGTCTGAAATGCTTTTGTTTGGTTAGCAGTATCCAGATGCATTAAACTTCTATTACATAAGGGGATTTGTGCTTTACATTAAAGTTTTCAGGGGAGAGATATTTAAAAGATTATGAAATATGCTTGTGGGGAAAGGAAAAAAAAAGGAGACTGTTGGAACATATCCATCAATATTTCAGTATAAATTGTTGAAGCACCAGAATTACACGGTGCAATTATCTTGCACAATGTATAGCTCCTAGCACTGATCTTTACATTTAACAGAAAAAGTGGTTTAATACATTGCAAATGAATGTTCATTAAGTTGTTGGGGAAAAAATCTGTCATAATTGAAGAATGAAACTACTGCACCTTGCACATCTGTTTAAAAAGTCTTTGCTGCTCTGAGTGTATCAGGCGTAAGTGGCTTTTATGGGGTATTCTTGCCAACATCAATCTTTACCCAAAATCCCATTCTTTCTGGTAGATCCCATTTCCTCCAGATCCCATTTGGGCTCTCCCAGGGAGCAGGGCCCCACTGTAGGGGAAATCTCTAACACAGCCAGTGCTGCTTTGGATCCCTGGGGGCCCTTCCAGCTCAGGGTATTTATGATTCCAGGATGCTTCAGATGAACTGGCAAACTGCAGTCAGGCTCAAGAAAGTATGAAGTAAAAAGACTTGGATTTCCCTCAAGTGTTTTGTTTGGTTTTTTTTAAGAGTCAACAATTAGAGGCAATTCTGTTAATATGTCACAGAGTCTTTTTTTTCCCCCTTATATTCTGCCTTTGCAGAAACAGCTCCTGGTTTTCTATCTGCTGACCTGCCCATTTTCCAAAGTGTTTGGTGAATCAGTCTGGGCACAATCACACCCCATGTAAATACCAGCCCCATTTATGGCTTGTATATTTAAGATGATAAACAGGGCAGGTTTTGCAATGGAAATGTGGGACACAAGAAGAGCCCAAACAAAGAATCCCATTGACATTGCTGTGTTTTGGATCAGACCCACTGAGAATCTGAAGAGGGAGTAAGAAGCAGGATGGCTTTTCCCTCCCAGTGAATATGCAAAGTTCTGTGCTCACATACAAAGGGCCCAGTTTGGCTCTGCTGTGGCTCCTGCTCCATGGATAATCAGCCACTATTCCCTGCCAGCCCTGCGGAAGCGCAATCAGGAAAGCATTATGAGGAAAAACCTGCCCTGCAGGGACAGACTTGCTTTAATAATGTTTATGACTTGTCCATATTGTATTTATGTCTGGAAGTTGATTCCTTGGGTTTTCCCACCCTTCCCCCCCCCCCTCAGCCCCCAAGACAATTTGATGCTCCACCAGGATAAACGGGGAAAGCACCAGGGAGTGATGGACATGACTCTCCTCTCTACAGGCTCAGGATCCCAGCCAGAAACAGCATTTGATTTTTGGTCTAACACACAGGTCAAACCTCACCTTTTCCTCAAGTGACTGATCCAAAACCAAGCCCATGCTCCACAAATTAAAAGGTTTGGCCAGAAAGTGCAACACTCGGGTCAGCTGCTGCCCTTCTGCTTTGAAAACAGCCCAGATTTACACCCTAAACAGCAATGACAGAAGAAAATGATTGAGGATTTCCCCAGTATCTACCAGGCTCACAATTTTCACTGAGCTTTACAAATATGTCATCAATACTAGTTCTTTTAAAGGCACCAATCTCAGTCACCCAAATCCATCAGAGCAAGCCAATCCCAGAGAGGAACCACAACCTGCAGAGCAGTGGCAGAGACAGGCTGTGAGAAACCCCAGGCAGAGACACTTCAGCTGTGACACCAGGCAGGTTCTGCAGCAGAAATCTGCTGGGTTTGCCCTCCTGGGGGATTCCACTTGGACTGCACTGCTTCCTGCTCAAAACTGGCCCCAACCTTCCCATGCTTTCCAGAGTCACTGCTGAAGCCTGACTTGGCTTCTCTGGCAGGTAAGTTTGGTGGGAGTCAAAGGCATGCACTGAAATTAAATCTTCACCAAGCAAGACAGAAAGGAATTCATAATATCTTGGGCATTTTGCTGCATTTCACTGTTGTCCAAGTGCTTTGATCAACACTGCTGTAAGCTATGAAAATTCCTTAATTCTGTGGGTGCCTGTTTGCTTAGACTCAAAGCTGGACATGTATCCAGGGATGCCTTAAATCATCAGACACAAAACTTTTCAGACTGGCCCAGGAGCTCCTGGCCACACCTGGGTTTGCAAAAAATCCACCCCTGAAAACAGAGCACAGCCCATTGTAGCACAAACACCCCAAAAGGACAATCATTTTGGGACCATGAAACACTGGGGCTCCCCAGACTCCAGGCTACTCTGTGGATCCTCCCAAGCCCTGGAGCAGGGGCTGATTCTACATAAACCCTGTGGAGAGCAGATAAAGCTGAGCCTGAGTGCACTGAACTGGACTGAGCACAGAGAGGTCACCACCAAAATGAGGACTATGGGGCTTGTCCATGGCTTTGAGGCAATCCCTGACTTCTGCAAGGAGATGGAGCAGCAGAGCCCCTGGCAGGGGCTCTGCTGCCCGCCCTGCCAGGGGCTCTGCTGCCCGCCCTGCCAGGGGCTCTGCTGCCCTGCCCTGCCAGGGGCTCTGCTGCCCTGCCCTGCCAGGGGCTCTGCTGCCCTGCCCTGCCAGGGGCTCTGCTGCCCTGCCCTGGCAGGGGCTCTGCTGCCCTGCCCTGGCAGGGGCTCTGCTGCCCTCCCTGCCAGGGGCTCTGCTGCCCGCCCTTGCCAGGGGCTCTGCTGCCCGCCCTGGAAGGGGCTCTGCTGCCCTTCCCTGGAAAGGGGCTCTGCTGCCCGCCCTGGCAGAGGCTCTGCTGCCCGCCCTGCCAGGGGCTCTGCTGCCCGCCCTTGCCAGGGGCTCTGCTGCCCGCCCTGCCAGGGGCTCTGCTGCCCGCCCTGGAAAGGGGCTCTGCTGCCCGCCCTTGCCAGGGGCTCTGCTGCCCGCCCTGCCAGGGGCTCTGCTGCCCGCCCTGCCAGGGGCTCTGCTGCCCGCCCTTGCCAGGGGCTCTGCTGCCCGCCCTTGCCAGGGGCTCTGCTGCCCGCCCTGCCAGGGGCTCTGCTGCCCACACTGGCAGGGGCTCTGCTGCCCGCCCTGCCAGGGGCTCTGCTGCCCGCCCTGGAAAGGGGCTCTGCTGCCCGCCCTGGCAGGGGCTCTGCTGCCCGCCCTGCCAGGGGCTCTGCTGCCCGCCCTGCCAGGGGCTCTGCTGCCCGCCCTTGCCAGGGGCTCTGCTGCCCGCCCTGGAAAGGGGCTCTGCTGCCCGCCCTGGAAAGGGGCTCTGCTGCCCGCCCTGCCAGGGGCTCTGCTGCCCACCCTGCCAGGGGCTCTGCTGCCCGCCCTGCCAGGGGCTCTGCTGCCCACCCTGCCAGGGGCTCTGCTGCCCGCCCTTGCCAGGGGCTCTGCTGCCCGCCCTGCCAGGGGCTCTGCTGCCCGCCCTGCCAGGGGCTCTGCTGCCCTTCCCTGGCAGGGGCTCTGCTGCCCGCCCTTGCCAGGGGCTCTGCTGCCCGCCCTGGCAGGGCGTGCACGAAGCCAGGGCAGGTGAGGGAGCACCTGGGGCTCCTGTGCTCACAGCTGGACTCAAACCTTTGGTCCCTTTTCCAGCACTAAGGTTCTTCTAAAAGACATAAAACAAACAGCTCAGCCGTGGGTTCAGTCTGCCCTTCCCCACCGGCTCTGCCTCCAAGGAAAGGCTCGGAAAACCACGAGGTTTCTTTTTTATTTACCTCTTTTATCTTTGCTTATTTTCTCTGGTGAAAAGTAACCCAAGCTTGGCTTAGTATAAACCCAGCCAGAAACAAAAGCCCTCTTGAATTCCCCTTCATTATAAATGGATTGTCAATGTGTTAAATAAATCAGTGAAAATGGAAATCCAAAAATAAATAGCCATCCTGCTGTTGCCATGACAACTCAAATTTTTTACCTGGACAGAGATTTTATGTTTCACAGTCAGTAATCACTGAAAAAGGAGGGTCACATTTTTTTTAATCCTGGCACATTTCACCACCTCCCCCCAGCATAAAAAGGGGATTATTTTTGGTTACTTTTTAGCAAATGAGGGGAAGATCAAAGAGAGGAGCTATTTTTCATTCCAGACAGGAGAAAGGGGAGACACACCATTTACAACAACTGAGCTTGTAAGATCCACTCCACCCAGAAAGGGCAGAGAGCACAAAATATTACAGTGAGATTTCAAGGCTTTAATGTAGCCCTGCTATGCAAAAGGCATGGCATGTATAGAATAGGATTTACATACCTTAAAACCATATTTTGGCTCATATATTAAGAGAGTTTTACTGTGGTAAAAAGCAACCTCATCTCAGAACATCAGCAGAAAGTAAATATTCTGCAATTCATGCCAGGGTTCCTGCAAATGAAACACGTGTCTGAACGACCCAGCAGCCCAGGCTGCAAAGTCATTGCACTGCCTGGTCTCTAAAATGGTAGAAATCAACCCAGTTCCCTCAAAGTCCACAAGGGGAAGGCTCAAAACACTGAAAAATCCCATATTGCTTTGGAATTAACTCCTGAGTTCTACTGGGATGGAAAGGAACATCCTCCTTCTCTGGGGTGGAAAACTGAAAGGAATTCAGCAGAGAGGCAAAAGCCACCAAGTGTCACCTGGGAACCCCTTGAGCAGCCCAGAAAAGTCACATAAAGGTCTTTTATTCCATTTTACCTGCTTTGAATAGTCTGCCTGGTGGGTGGCTGATTCTCTTGGCTGGCAGACATTTGCAAGAAGCTTTTCCTGCACTCCAAGAGGTCACAAAAAAACCAAAACCACCACACAAAAAAAGCACCAAAATACATTAAAAGTTCAGAAACTCAAAAGGCAGTTAAAAAAATCACTTAAAAATAGCATCACTTTGGAATGTTTCCATTGGCCAATTTCTTTGTTAAACATTTACAGAAATAAGATGAATTTTCAAAACAATGTGGTTTTGACCAAAATATTGTCTTCAATTTGAAACTTGTTTAAAAAAAAGAAAAGAACAAACTAAAAACAACCAAAACACCTGAAATCCCCTTTCAAAAAAAAGAAAAAAGGCAAAGAATCAACCACCAAAAGAAAAACCCAACCCAACATTCCGAGTTGAGGGTAGGGAAGAAGCAGCACAAAACAAAACTGCTCACATCAAAAAATCTCCACAAATCAGCCTTTTCCACAAAAAATACCTTTTGTCAGAAAATGTCTTGACCTGCATTAAACTGAATTAATTAATCTTGGTCAAAATCCAGCCTAATGGCAATAAAATGCTAAATACACCCCAAATCAGCCACAATATCCCTGGCAGTGAAGTGATGAATTCCCACAAAATCATCTCCAATGTGCCTGCCCAGGTTAAACAGCTTTTCCCAGTCAATGTTTGCTCAGTTTTGTTCCTGATGTGTGTTCTCAGCAGCCCAAGCCTGTGGCCAGTCCCTCCTATTTTTGTGGCTGTGCATCCCCCCAAGCACACCCAGAGCCTGGGAGGGCTCCAAACCCATCGGGGTGTTCACGTCGTGCCTTGCCCGAGCTCCAGAGCAGGCTGGTCGAGCAGCAGCCGCTGAAAGAAGCATTCACTTCTCCTCAGAGGCTCGTTTTCCTCTAAATGGGCCTCTCAGACTCAGTGACAACTCTTTGCTGCCTGAGGAAAAAAAAAAACCAAACCCTGGAATAGGAAAAAAAAAAGGGAGGAAAAAAAAAGCCCCTATTTTGCAGTGCAAAGTAATCCCTGCTCCATTGCCATGGCACCAGACATCCGTCTCTTTCTTTCATTGACCAGACGAGGTCCTCCTCAGCCTCCAGCTTCTTTTTTTTTAAAAATTAGCTGGGTTTTTTTGTTGTGTTTTTGGTGGTTTTTTTGTTGTTGTTGTTCGTGTGTGTGTGTGCCTGAATTTGTTTCCTTGGTAGGAAAAGGAGTCATTAAAGTATTAGTTTGGGTTGATTGGTTCTTTGGGGATGGAAGAGGGTTGTGGGGCTTTGTAATCTGTGCCATGATCTCAAAACAGAGGCTCTTCAGTGATACAATATTGAAATAACAAAAGGAAGATGCAGCTCTCACCCCTCGGAAAGCCAAACAACACAGTTTGAAGGCTGGGAGTTGAATCTCTTCCAAACAACTCCCTGATTTCTTCAAGGTATAGTGAACACTTGTGAAATAAAGGAGGAGTATAATGTGATGGCTTTTAACTTCCGAGCAGTTCATGTGGCACGATTCTGACATGCTCTCAGCATGACTGCAGCAAGATACAAAAATAAACCAAGGAGAGCAAAAACCAGGAACTGAGTCAGATTACAATGAAAAATACAAGGGAAAATATATAAATAAATATATATATATACACACACACACACACACATTCAAAGAAATACCAGTGCTGAAAAATACACAGATACTGCAGAGATTACCAAACCCACCTTAACTCTGCCCCTGTATTTTTGGATAACCTCCTGTCCTCCCCTCCTTCCCCAGCTAAGGAAAGCCCACCCATTCCCAGCTTTTTTGGGTGAACAGGGTGGTGCAGAAGTGCTGGGTGATGACTCAGCATCTGTTGCTTTTTCCAGTGGATTATTGTATTGGGCCACTTTAAAGGACAGCTCTGGTGGCAGCTCCAGCTCTGGGAAGCTGCAGTTCTTCCCGTGGGGGGGATGCTGCAGGTGCTTGGCTTTTTTCAGGAATGATTCAGCACCTTGGCAGGATCTGGTGTGCAACACACACGCAACCAGATGTGCTGTGTGTGCTGACTTAAGGGAAAGAGGGTTGTTGTGGGGAACAAACAAAAGAAAATTCCTCCGGCACACAGGAAAACATCTTTGGCTGCTCTTTGTTGAGGAATAATTCTGAATAACCCCCCGCCCCTCCAACAGGAGCCCTGACAAGACAGATGGCTCTGACCTGCCCACTGCCATGGTTCACCTTTGGTTTCATAAAGAGTCAGTTTTCTGTGGCATGCACGGAGCGGGGCAGGAGGAGGCAGGGACAGGGAGCGAGGGATGTGCGGGGCAGGAGGAGGCAGGGACAGGGAGCGAGGGATGTGCGGGGCAGGAGGAGGCAGGGCCAGGGAGCGAGGGATGTGCGGGGCAGGAGGAGGCAGGGACAGGGAGCGAGGGATGTGCGGGGCAGGAGGAGGCAGGGACAGGGAGCGAGGGACGTGCGGGGCAGGAGGAGGCAGGGACAGGGAGCGAGGGATGTGCGGGGCAGGAGGAGGCAGGGACAGGGAGCGAGGGATGTGCGGGGCAGGAGGAGGCAGGGACAGGGAGCAAGGGACGTGCGGGGCAGGAGGAGGCAGGGACAGGGAGCGAGGGATGTGCGGGGCAGGAGGAGGCAGGGCCAGGGAGCGAGGGATGTGCGGGGCAGGAGGAGGCAGGGACAGGGAGCGAGGGATGTGCGGGGCAGGAGGAGGCAGGGACAGGGAGCGAGGGATGTGCGGGGCAGGAGGAGGCAGGGACAGGGAGCAAGGGACGTGCGGGGCAGGAGGAGGCAGGGACAGGGAGCGAGGGACGTGCGGGGCAGGAGGAGGCAGGGACAGGGAGCGAGGGACGTGCGGGGCAGGAGGAGGCAGGGACAGGGAGCGAGGGATGTGCGGGGCAGGAGGAGGCAGGGACAGGGAGCGAGGGATGTGCGGGGCAGGAGGAGGCAGGGACAGGCTGATCAATTTGATACAGTGCAGTCCAGAGTGAATTTATTACTCCTAGGAAACTTTCTGGCAGAAAGGGAGGTGGATCCATTAGGGCAGAGCCCAGGGCTGCAGTCAGGCAGCTCCTGCAGGCCCCACACTTCTGGACTCGTCCCTTTCCAGGGTAAAGGGGCACCTGACTTAAGAGCAGCAGGTTCAGCACTGAGGGTCACACAAACGTCCCTGGCATTATGGCATTTCCCAGAGGCACCACTGTACTACCCAGATTTCAATATTTAGATTGCAAAGAGCAAGAGGAAAAGGAGAAGGAGAAACAGAGAAGAGACTTGAAATGCACTCATGACATCATCTCATCACTCTGAGTCCAAACCATTTATCAACCTGTTGCCCATGGCCAATTCCTCCCACCCAGGGCCAAGAGGACACTTTGGCTGGACACAAGGGACAAAGTTACCTTGCAATATTCTGGATGCTTTGGCACTTACATCTCTCAGAAATCATCTCCCACTCCATTAAGGAAAATGTGTCTCCCCTCGTTGACACAACTGTGAAACCAACTCCTGTCTGACAGTTCCACATGTGACAGGAGCACACAGAGAGAGCCAGGAGAAATCTCTTATCATGAAGATCCAATTCAGGGGAAGGATTTTCTACAGCCCTAGGACAGAATGGATATTTTTCTCTTGTAGAAAAATTCAGGCTCCAGGAAGATTCTCTGGCTCATTTTATACGCAACAGTGGGTTCAACATCCACGTTCAATCATTTGTGCCATGTGCAACCAGTAAATTGAGCCCAGGAGGGACAAAAGAAGAGAAAACTGTTAATCTCATTGTTCTCCCTGGAAAGGATGGGTAACAGTGAGGGAATGCTGCTTCCTTAAGCTGGGAAGGGGGGGCACTGTGTGATCTCTCTTTGCTTTCAGTTCTCTCCTTCCATCTCCCCCCAGTCTGTAATTCAATACCATCCCCAGAATATTTCTCTGCCTCCTTTAAAACGTCTGGGTAGAGGTTATGAACTCCAAAGTGATTAGTGCTGGAAAAAAGAGGGGAATACCATGGGACAAGGTGGCAGATGTTGGACAGTTAGGTGGGAACATGTTTGTAGCTCAATGACTGATTTGATTTGGTTTCTGTAAGATGAAGCTGGGATAGGGACATGGACTGGGGTCGGGACATGGACTGGGGTCGGGACATGGACTGGGGTCGGGACATGGACTGGGGTCGGGACATGGACTGGGGTCGGGACATGGACTGGGGTCGGGACATGGACTGGGGTCGGGACATAAATGTGGCTGCTTGCCCCTACCTCTGCTTTGAGCCAAATAAAACCATGGTACCTCTACCCACAAAAACACTGCCATACTTCCAGGCCAGAGGTTCCAAACCTGATCTCCTCTTCCTTCCCTTCCTCACTCCACGTACCATGATGGATTTGCTCTTAACCAGCAGCACCATCCATGGCACACAGACCAGGCCCTTTATGTGGATTTTGTTGCCTGTTGTCTATTCCTACCACATGCAATCCCTTCTAAGGATGCTCTGGGATTGACTCTAAACTGCTTCCTTATCATCAGGAGTTTTATCTAAGCAAATAAAAATTAAAGCACTGCCAAACCACAAGGGCAGCATTTCACACCTTGACCTCTCACAGGCACCAGATGCCAGACAGGAAAACCCCAGTTTTCTCCAGTACATTCCTGCAAGACACACTAAAAATCGAGTCAGGGCAAATATAACTGAGCTGAGCTTCACACAAACCCCAGGCAGGTCCTACACGGAGCACATCAACACCAGCAAGAATTACACCCAGGAAAATCCAATGCACAGCAAAACTACATTCTGCTCTAGAATTCCAAAAAGCTCTTTCACCAGCATAATGAAACTTATCAAATTTGCCCCAATCCCATTGTCCGTGGTACTCTACACTTCCCTCCATCCAATTCCACAGACAACCAGAAGAGGGGGATCACATACAGGACTGACCAAAGGCGAGTTTGCCACCAGAAGCAGTTTTCCTTTAACAGAATTTTTTTTTTTATTAATTGAAATTTGCCCTTTCCCCACTCCAATTCCCACCGGTGACAGAAAAAATCCCCTCCTTTCCAAGAATCCCTGTGCCGTGGGAACAAAGCTGCAGTCAGCGAGGTGAGGTGGTAACAGAGTAATTTATGGTGGGTTTAGTAGGAAAAGTGTGGGTTTAAGTCAAACCACACTAAATTAAAAAGAAAAAATATTTAGTTCCTGAGAAAAAGTAATAATGGAACAAAAAGGAATAATAATGGAATATAATGGGCCTCTGAGCAGCTTTTCTGGACCTGATTCGGGTTCCACACAAAGTTGCAATGAAGTAGCACAAGGCTAATAAACAGCCTGGCTGCAGAGCTGGGGCACAAATCAGATCTAATCATCTTCACTTCTGGGAGAGCAAATGCAATTCAGCACATAGAAGGAACTGAGCAGGAAGTTTATCAGCCCTACCTGAAGTGGGGGAGAGCCCAAGCCCTGGATTGGCCCAGACCTCATGTACCCCACGAGCAGTGAAAGTCTAAAATTCTACTGCTCCAGCCAAAATCTTGGAATGCAAGGGAAACCCTCACACTCTAAAATCGTTAGGAAACCATTAAGAATTTCACAGCTTTTTCTGCCCCAGGCTGCAGCCTCCCAAGGCATCCTTTGGGCAGTGGGCTGGCTGGGCTGGATCTCACTCCCTCTCTGCTGCCCATCACCTGCCCCATCCCCGTTTTCCTCTCTCCCATTCCAGGATGCCGTGCATTGCCATATCCCTGCTTTTCCAGCCCCCCCAATGCCCACTGGAGCAGTGCACCCCCCCCTCCCCCCCCCAAGGTACCCCAATGCCTTAAAGGCCCCCAAAGTACTGCAGTCCTCTGCTTTGCTTTACAGGCATTTATCTTTGGGGATTTGAAGAGCAGAAGTGCTGAATGTAGCAGATTCTGGCACAACAGAGGGGTGGATCAGACATCCAGATCCTGCAGGCTGCCACATGAATCCCTGTCATAATCCATAACTTTTCCTCCCATTCCTTCTAGCAGCTCCACGCAATGAAACAAAACAACAACCAAAAACCAAACTCAAAAATCCCCAATCTTTTTCAATATTGTGGGCCAGATCTAAATTAAAACCAAGGATGGATGCTGATTTAGTCAAGGTGGGGCCCGGGTGCTGCCCAAGAAATCCTACAAAAAATTAAATCTCTTTTCACTGGCTTACTTTCACAGAAGGAAGAAACCAGCTTCAGAAATAACCCAGCCAGACCCCTGGGGAGAAGGAAGGGTGGAAAGCAAAAGCAAATCCGGCTCCTTCTGGTGTTCAGGGACCGGGAAAGGAGGGGGAGAGGCGGCGGGGCAGGGCTGGGACCGGGAGCCCGGGATGGAGCCCCCAGGGATGGAGCCCCCAGGGATGGAGCCCCCCCCAGGGGATGGAGCCCCCCCCAGGGGATGGAGCCCCCCCCCGGGATGGAGCCCCCCCCTCCCAGGGGATGGAGCCCCCCCTCCCAGGGGATGGAGCCCCCCCTCCCAGGGGATGGAGCCCCCCCCCCAGGGGATGGAGCCCCCCCCCCCCAGGGGATGGAGCCCCCCCCCCCCAGGGGATGGAGCCCCCCCCCCCCAGGGGATGGAGCCCGGACCGGACGAGGTATCCCCGGACAGTGGGATAAGCAACGTTTGTCGGGAACAAAAGACGTGCTGAGTAGAACAGGAATTGCCTGGGCACAAGGACAAAGCCAGACGGTCTCACAGGACGGCCGGGCTGCTCCAGCAGGATCCAGGGTCAAGGCAACAGGAATCAATAATGCCGAATAACTCCGCGGCCTCGGGACGGAGCAAATCGGAGCAAATGCGGTTAAACCGGGCTCAGTGTGATTGAAACCCATCATGTGACACGTCGGCACCGGCAGAGTGAGGTTCCCACTGCTGCGGGAAGCGTCTTTTCCAGCACCAAGGCGGGTTTGAATATGGATGTTTGTTTGAATATGGATGTGTGTTATCCGCCTTTTTTAGAGACCTGAAACGCGAGGAGAGAAGGAGACCCCGGGTTTTCAGAGGCACACACAGTGCCCACGCAAAGAGGCTGTTTAATAACAAACCCCACTTCCAAACCACCCCCTCATCAGAGTGGATTCCAGCTCCTGAATGCTGCCTGTGCATTTCTGTGGTGTTCTCACACTCCCAAGCGATGCATCCCCACCCAGATCATCCATCAATAACCAGGCACAGCACAGATGTTGCAAACAGAAATGGCTGTGCCTCAAGGAAGGTTTGAGCCAAAAATCTGAAGGGTCCTCATTCAAGTCCCTAAAATGCCCCCACGCTCTGCTTAACCTTGGTCAGGTCAACTCAGCCCTCTGTGCCTCAGTCTGTGACAGGACAGCACCTCTGCATCCCACCCATGGGATGTTCTGCCATGAGGAAAATAGGGCAGATCCCGATATTCCAGTAATATAGGCCAGGCAAGAGCTGCAATTACGTGAGAAGAATTATGATACAGCTTAACCCAATTACTGACACATCACTTACTCAAAGTTAGCTAAAGCTTAAGAAAGCATCAAACTCCTGTTATCTGATACCTCAACAGGTCCTTCTCTCTCTCCACATCAGTCCTGGCATGGAGATTTTACATCATCAAAATGGCTCTTTCAACCTCTCATTCCAAACTGGCAGGTGATGTCCTCCCTGTTATCCCAAAAGACAACTCAAAGAACAAATCTCTCCTCCTCACTTCAGATTCCAAGTCAGATTATGTCGCTCAGCTCCTCCCTTTGTAACTTGTCAGACCATCTGTAATTCAGCACAACTATTCCATCTTGGTATATTGAAAAAAAATCCAAACTGATTTTCCCTTAATAAATCTCACAAGTCTGTGCAAAGATTATAATTCCTTTGAAAATGTTCTAAAAATCCTAATTTATTATGTTTCATACTATGTTTTTTTAACTATTCCTCCTAAATCCACTTGCTCCAGTTGAGAAAGTTTACAAAAATACATTTAAAAGTTTCATTTTCTACATTTTAACATTTCATCTTTTATGCCTAAAGGCTCCTATGAGCACCTCTCTGTACATGTTCAACAGTTCAGCCCATCCTGGCAATTCCTGAACTACAATAGATGGCACAGCACTGCAGGGAGAACCTGTAATTAAAATACACCAAATACACAATTTAAAATACACGAATGAATTCCAACCAATTCAGCCCAAGAAATACAGGGAAGAGGGAAAGCAGAAAGAGGCACTACTTGGCAATCCACATCTTAGGAATTAACTGAGTAGAAGCAATCTGAATCAAAGAGTAACAAAATAGCATTACAGCACACATTACCACTTTCCCTGGCATCTCTCTCTCAGTCATCTAAATGCTTCATTTAACTTGTTCCTAAGTGCCTCTGTGGTAAAAAAAAATGTAATTTTTTTTCTGCAAGTAAAAATGACTCATCACTTAAGCAGGAGGATCTCAACCCAAGTCAGCAAATAAGTTAAAAGTGAAATTACAAATGTAGATAAACCACAAAGCCATGAGCAAAGATGAGTCTACATCAAAGAGTGGCATAGAAAGCACAGCTTAAATATGTTAATGAGTGCCAGAAAGTCATGTCTTGGCCTGAAAGATTATGCACTTCAACACTAAAAGCTGCTACCAATCACAAAAACCCAGACTCCTGCAACCTGCCAGAGTGTGTGGGATGGAGCTGCTGTCAGGAGCACAAGGAAAGCAGGACTGGGATTTTCCCCATTTGATTTCCTGTTTCCCCAGAAGTTCCACTCACAGAATCCCAGAATGGTTTGGGTTGGAAGGGACCTTAAAGCTCACCCAGTCCCACCCCCTGCCATGGGCAGGGGCAGTTTCCACTAGACCACGTTGCTCCAAGACCCATCCAAATGGGCCCTGGATAATTCCAGGAGTGGGAAATATCATAAATCATGTCTGGTATTGATCATTCATACACATTTCTGGTAGAGGAAAGCAGATAAAAGCTCCTCTGCTCTCCAGACATAATAAAGCACAAAACACCACAGAGAGGCTATTACAGAGCAGGAGAAGAGAAGGAATTGGGAAACCCAACACCAAAGAGGCCCCAGCGCTCCTGTGAGCTCTGCAGAGCAGCTGGGGGAGTGTTCCAGACTGAACAGGACTAAGCACAGATATTATTGTTATTATTACATAACATCCCATATTGCTGCATTTTCAACTCACCCAAACCCTCCTGGAGCACTTACACTCTCACTGTTCTCACACTGCCCCAGCTCTCCAGCCTTCTCCTCCCTGGGTGAATGCAGAGCCCCATCTCTGAGGCAGCTGAGTACCTGTTACATGCTGCTGTTCCTCCCTCACACTTATCCTGTCATGCCATTACAGCTGCTGTGGGCTTGTGTGTTGTCCATTTTGTGCCATAATATTGTGGGCCCAGTTCCAGCACCCCCAACCCAGCCATGCTGGCGAGAGCCTTCCTGGGGCAGAGTCGGGGCTCCAAATGGTGGGGCAGATCCAGGACCTGCTCGTTCCACAGGCACTGCTGTGCCTCCCTTTAGAGATAAGTTACTGGCAGTACTGACCCAAAATAACGACCACAGCAAATGAAGCCACTTCATATGTGCAAATAGAGACAACCTGGAGGAATATCAGAATGGATAACTGCCCTGTGCCTTTTAAACAGAGAGAAAAATTGCTTCAGACCTTTCCTCAGCTCCTTCCCCCTCCTGCAGCTGAAGGCACCTGAGCCCAAAGTGGGAGCTGAGCAGTGGGGTTTGGGTACGAGTCTTTCCCTCCTCATAAACTCACTGTGCAGGGGGATTTTTGTGACTTTTTGTCCTTAATATCTCCACTGAGGTTTCGCTCCTGGAACAAAGTCAAAGCACTCCTATGGTCCTGCACCAGTTTGTTGTGCCACTCTGAGCCACTGTCCATCAATTTACAGACACTGGGCACTTGAGGCTGGCATAAATTCCAGGTTACTGCCAGCCCAGCACACTGTGGGTGGACAAGAGCTGATCAGGAGGAGCTCCAGGCCAAATTAAAACATGGCAACAGGGCAAAAGGACTGAGCAGGCAGACTGGACCTGGGACATGGAAGGCTCCAGCCTTTCACCTGTGCCTGAACAAAACACAGCACAGGAAATGAGCAGGAGCTGCCAGACTGTCACACAGCCCCTGTGACCCATTCCATAACTATCCAGGGCTTATTATTTCTGTTACTCCATATGTGGAAGGTACCAAGCACAACAGGGTGGTAATTTATTAAGCTCAGTATCAACAAAGAGCAAAAATCTTTGAAAGCCACGGGAATTAATTGCCTCAAATTAATACCATCTCCTGAGCTGAAGCAGGTGTTATTCTTAAGAACAGAGTAGGTTCATAAATCTCTTTTTCAAATTGCTGCTCTCAGGAATTCTCCTATGGCCACAGAGCAGAACCACCACTGCAGTGCCACCACTTCAGACCTTGGCTGCTTCAATCCCAGCCCTTGTCAACCAGAGCAAAGGTCCTGGATCAATGCTGAGACCATGGTCAAGGAAGAATAAGCACATTTCTACCCTGCTCAAGAAAAGCAAGTGATTGCAAAGTAACACAGTTATCAATGAGTTAGGGAGTTTTGTCATAATCTTGATTTTTTTAATAAGGACTCTCATGAAAATATAAATTCTGTTCTAAGTATTATATTGTATCCATATCTGCTGCTATGGTTGTAGCTGACCTGCTTATCAGAGCAAAAGGAGCAGATATGGAGGGTGATGAAAAGCAAATTCTGCTTTTGTGTTCCTTCTCCAACTTTTAAAACAGGCTGTGCTAATCTGCCTCCAGTGCCACTGGCAGATGGAAACACATCAATGAGGCTAATTCTTAATTCTAAAGAATATGAAAGATACTGAACCAAAGGGGACCAGAAAAGCAATAGAACAAACTGTAAAAGGGGAAGGAAGGATATTTGTGGTACTCAAGGGCTTTTGCTCAAATCAACCCCATCCCTGAGCTCAGAGGATTATCTGCATTGTAATCTCTCTGTAAACTAAATAAAATTGTAAATCCTTCATAATTTCACTTAAGGGTTAAGTGAATTAACCACCATCTGTCTGGACCACATGAACTCAGGGGACAGGCTGAGGTGTTCCTGCAATCTTTCACCAAAATGTGAGTCCCCTCTCTAGGAAAGCTCGATAGGAAATGAAAGCTGTTGACCTGACTGACTTCCCTGGCAAAGCTGGGAAAGGCTCACTGAGTAACAGTGATGCAAAATGCAGGGCCAGGTCACTGAGAAGAATTCCAAAGAGTTTAGAGCATTTTAAGACCATGGGGTTACCACAGGGAGCTCCAATTGTCTGCTGTGCCATTGGGGGGCTGATTTCCAGCAGCTTCTTGGTTAGTGGGGTGAACCCCCCTGTAAATAAGTCAGTACAGGATAATCCATGTTAGAACAGTTTGACACAAAGTCCACAGGAGCTCCCTGAAAGAGTCCCACCAGCTTTCTGGGGGCTGAATCAGCTTCCATGAAGTGAAACTGAGGGTCTGAAGAGGGAAATACATTTTTAGTGAATATTGCCAGGATTTGGCTGATGTAAAAGGTGTTAAATTGTGGTATTTTATTCTCTTGGCAGCAGTGACATATGTGGAAAGCAGGGTCATTCCCCTCAATTACCCCCAAACCACATGGTCAGCTCTGTTCAGCCATAATTCCAACCACGTCATTCTGGGTGAGGATCCAGCCCAACATTCCTATGGGGAATTTCTCCCACAAACTATGCAATTCTATTTAAACATCACAGTTTAAATTGTACCTGACAGAAATTACCTAATCTTTGTTTCTGGTTTGCACTTGTTGCCAGTGTCTGTCAGTCTTTTCCTAAAGCCAAAATCAGATCCCAACAAACACAACAAGCTTTGGACTTCACTGAAATCCATCAAGAACAGATTCACAACTTACAGCAGTTTCACAATTTTCCATAATATCATACATTCCTTTGCAACCACTCTAATATCCTTGTCCTAGAGCCTCTAGTGGAGCATCCCAATGAACTGAAAGGATGTTATAATGAGAGACAAAAAAGTGAGAGATGAGAATTAGGTGTGTTGCTTCTATTTCTCTTGTGATAAAACCAGTTAGCATCATAATCCATGTCCATCCTTACAGTGGATCAGTTCCTGAAGGCAGCTGAAATCACTTCCTCTTAAAATCAACCCCTAATGTCACAGAAACACAATTATATTAATAGTTCATCAGCCTTTTATCTCCAGGTGTGCAGCCTAGGGCATTTAGCTTGCTAGTCTGGCACAGCTGCCCTGCCCAGCTATCCCAGGAGGGCACCCAGCACCTGTAAAGTCAAAACAACAGTTCTGTACAACCTGAGCTGCAGTCTGAGAACCAAGACAGACCCAGTTCCTCTGAGATCTGGGCACTCAGGTGGTGCACAACAGAATCACAGAATCACTGAGGTTAGAAAAGACCTCCAAGAACATCCAGTCCAATACACACTGACCAACAGACTGTATTCTTCTCTGAACAGTGTAGACTGGCCTGGAGCACCTCTGCTTAATTCCCACTAATGATGATGCCAAGAGTGTTGGCTGAAACCAACCAACCTGTGCCCAATGCCCACCTTGTCCCCCAGCCCAGAGCACTGAGTGCCACATCCAGTCATGCCTTGGACACCTCCAGGGATGGGGACCCCACCACATCCCTGGACAGCCCCTTCCAATGCCTGACCACCCCTTCCAGGAACAAATTCCTCCTGATGTCCAACCCAAACCTCCCCTGGCCCAGCCTGAGGCCATTCCCTCTCCTCCTGTCCCTGTGCCCTGGAACAGAGCCCAGCTCAGCTCAGCTCCAGGGCTCTGCCACCCCCCGCCCCAGCTCCCCCCTCTTGGCAGGGATTGCAGAGCCAGAAGGTCCCCCCTGAGCCTCCTTTTCTCCAGGCTGAGGCCCCCCAGCTCCCTCAGCTGCTCCTGCCTCTTCCCAACTCTGCTTCCTCCTCTGGACATGCTCCAGTCCATTTTTCTTGCACTGAGGAGCCCAGAACTGGACAGGACAGAAGGTGCCTCACTGGTGCCCAGCACAGAGGGACAATCAGCTCAATACTCAGCACAGCTCCAGGGACAGAGATCAGCTCAGGACCTATAAAATACATTTATGCTGCACTAAGTTGGCCTAATTACCCCAGTGCATCAGCCAGGCTGGTCCTGCTGTGAGCACCAAACCCAAGGCATTTGCAGCTTGCCCTGCCCACTCCAGACTCCAACCAGTGCATGTCCAGCTGTTGAGTTCAGGGGCTGGATCCAGTTCACAGGGCAGCAAATGTGGTCCCTGGGGAGGCTGCTGAGCAACAGGCCAGACAAACTGGGATTGCTGGGGCTGCTGAAGTGTGTCAGAGGGCAAGACACAGGTCAGCAGCACTTACTGAGCTGCCAGTGAAAGGGGACACACATCAGACCTGTGCCAGTGGGTTCCACAAACACACGTGTAACAACTGGACTCACTGGATCATTCACACGAGCACAGACACATGTGCAGAAGTGCTGGTAGGATTGTGGACTAATTGTATAGTAAATAACATGCATTTACTTACAAGTATAAATATGTATCTATTAGATAAATATTTCCAGCTATAAATACATCTATCAAATAGAAATATACCTTTTTAATAGATATATTTATATAATTAAATATACAATACCAATATATCTGTTAAATAGAAATATATCTATTGAAAATAAATTTATATAATTACAATATATGTTGTTATTAAAAATAAATACGATTTTTTTAAGCCCTGCAGAGCCAGCCCCCATATAATCTATACACTAAGGGAAAGCTCAGCCTGTGGTGCCTGTTTCAAATTTAAAGCAGCCCTACTGCAATTAATCACAGCTTGGCTGATGAAGGACACAGCACTGAAACGACAACAGGCAGTCTGGAAACTACCCCTGTCATCTTCAGCCACAACAATTTATTTTAGACCTCAGAACAAGGAAGGTTTGTCACCCAGTCCCTGGTCTGATCTACTGTTCTTAATACTCCTTCTAAACCAGTAGGAAGCAGATGGCCCAAAAGATCATTTACAAAGGTTTAGATTTCTCCATTCCCTTCTGGATGGGGGGAGGATTCCAAATAGGGATCAGTGCCCTCGAACAAAACACTGCCCTGGTGACTCAACTGTTAGGTTGAGACATGGAACATAAAACTAAAGAACACCCATCCGGCACTCAAGGAAGAGGGATGTGTTACTTTGCTATACACATTTAAGTGCTGAACACTCACAACACAGAAGCCCAGACTGGTCTGGGTTAAAGGGGACCTTAAAGCTCTTCTAATTACACTTCCCTGCCATGGAGAGGGACACCTTCCACCAGACCAGGCCACTCTGGGCAATCACCACCATCATTTGGTTCCCACTGCATGGAGCTGAATTTTAATGCCAACTGGGTGTTTTTCTGAGCTGCAGCTTCTACCTGAATCAATTTATTTCTTTTATCACTTACCCATTATTTATACAGAATTCAAAAGGTATAACAAGAATAACTAAAATCACTTGACATGGTGTCTTAACTCCAGCAGCTTGTCAGCTTATTTCACAGCAAAATGAGAAAGTCAAATAAATGAGGAAAACAGAGCCATGGTTACAGTGACAACACCACACAGCTCATTTAGATCTGTGCCCACTGCCCAGCTCATCTGGCCACATCTTTGACAAATATGCAGATATATTAGAAGGATAAATCATTTCATGGGGTCAATACTCAAGAAAGGAGGTTTTAGGAGGGATTTGCATATTGACAAGGTGATGACTTGGCAGAAACTGGAAGGATTTTCTCTGCACAGGCAGGAATATGAACCAGAGATGGATATCAGGGTAGTCATCAACAGCAGAACGGGGGTTGATATAACCAGGAACAAAGCCTGAGGTAAATTCTGGAGGAAGAAGAACATGACTTGCAATGGGTTTATTGCTCTCTCAGCACTTACACCTGAAACGGGCACATTGCTCAGGTGGTGGGGCCACCTCACACTTGCCTTGGTTATTCCTCCCCTCTGCCCACCATGTCCTGGAGCCTCCTCATCTCATCCCTTCACCCTTTTCCCACATAAGGCAGGATGAAGCTGGAGAAGATAATGAGAACCTGTGAAGGATGGGAAAACTGCTACTGGTGCTGAGCTGCACTTTTCATTTCATAAAGGGCTCAACAGGCCTCTTAACCTTACAGAAATCACTGAGTGGTTTGGGTTTGAAGGGAATGAAAAGATCAACTTATTCCACCCCTGCCATGGGCAGGGACACCTTTCACCAGCCCAGGTTGCTCCAACCTGGCCTTGAACCCCTCCAGGGCTGGGGCAGCCACAGCTTCCCTGGGCACCAGTGCCTGCCCACCCTCACAGCCAAGAACTTCTTCCTAATATCTGATCTAAAACTCTCTAAATGACATTAGCCATCAGTCCCTTCTCAAACTATGAACAAAAAAAACTTGTAAAACCAAACGAACCAGTGGCAGGTAGTCTGTGACTTGCCCCTTTTTCAAACCTGTAACTCGCACTCAGGTTGGGTTTTTCATCACAGTCAAGGTCAATGTAAAGAAACAAAACAATGTCCATGATTTTCAGAATGTGCACAACAATTCCACACTGACTACTCTGGTTCAGAAAAGTGCATTCATGTAAATAAATGTGGGAATTCCATTCACAGGTTGGAGAATGCAATTGAACAGATTTCAAGTGTCTATTAAAATTGAAGTCATACCACAAATAGTTTCCCTACCCCAATCACCTTGTGGGAAAGGGAGATCCTGCAAAGCTTGAAGTGATGTTCTGAAATCTGAACTAAGACAGATTTGAGCATATGAGGCACTTCTGACAACACCAAAATACAGCAATTGCCCCAAGTTAGAAAGGAAACAACAGTTATTAAAAATAAATAAATAAATCCTTTCTTTCCAATATTGTCACATGAAAGTTCTTTGCTCTGCTCACAAACTAATGACTTTCAGAGTTCTGGTTTGCTCCAACTCTGTCCCATTTTGGATAAGAAGGACTGATATCTGCCAGCACAAAACTGTCCCAGCCTCAGGGACGACCAGCCCAAGCAGGACAGAGCCCCTGACAGACCCCCCCAGGAGCTTCCAGCTCACACCCTGCACCTGAAGCAACACCCACCTGATGTTGAATTCTGTGGCATTTTTCACCAGGTGAGGGTCTGTCCCCTCACAATCTGCATTCAGAATCTTTTCAACAGAGTTAACCACAAATTTGCACTGATTTGCTGAAAACCATCATAATGTTACCCATTAGTACAATAATTGCCTGGCTGGTCTTTCACTCCACACTTCTCCCCCAGCTCCCCAGGGCTAAAAGGGAAGGCTTCTCCCAGTGGAAGATCATGTGTTCCTTCATGGCTTCTTTCAGACTCTTCCACTTTCAGCAGGGCTAACCAACCTCTTTTCTACCTGTCAAGCTGAAAGTGTTTTGCTCCTACCAAATAATACTGATTTCTATAAACAGTGGTATGGAAACCAGTGACAATCCCTGGGGAAGGTCCTGCCAAGACATGCAGAGCCTACCTGGGCACAAAATCCATTCCACAGCCTGGCCCTGGTGCTTTGTAAAACCCACAGGGCCTGTCAGTGCAGAGGATCACCCAACCAGAGAGTTAAAGTGATGCTGCTCCACCTCCAGGAGTCTCAGGTGGTAACAGGAGATGGATCTGGAATTGGCAACAGGTTGAGTCCAGTGGTTCAGCCTTTCCTGGCTGAACAGTTATTAACCTGCCCTAAGTGTGCAATGCCACATTGGCCAGTGGGGTATAAGAACCCACCCCCTGATTAATGAACTAAATTCTCATCAAATTTTCATGAAACAAAACTCCACTGACACAAATTCTTGTAAGGACTTGCCAGTGAAGCTCCATCCAAGCAGGGGAAACGACACTTGCCTGAACCTTGATGTGTGATGGAGAAGAGGCAGCATTTGATATCCTCTTCTTGTGCCTTCCTGGGGACTTCTGACCCTGATTCCCACCTGCAGAAGAATCCAGGTGACCCTTTCTCTCTCTTGTTTAGGAGCAATTCCCACTGAAGTCATCAAGTTACTCCTATGGGGGGAAAAATAATACATTTATTCCTATGTAGAGCAGAACTGTAAGGGCTGCACTTCACAGAAATCCCACAAGAAAAGTGGCTGCCTGGGACTTGAACTGACCCTGTACACAGAGCATTTCATCCTCAGGTTACAGAATGGACCTGAGGGGGGGAAAAAGCCTTTTATTTTCTCATATTAAAATCAACATGAACACAAGTTGGTTTGATTAATAAGGAGAGAAAATTCATTTTAGAAATTCAAGTTTTACCTTCTGTCCCTGAAACAATTCCTCTCAATCCCCAGGCTGTAACAGCTCTCCAGTCAAACCCCCTGAATCACCTTTTTTGCAGCAAAAATAAACCTGTGGGGCCAACTGTGTCTGCCCTTGGGCTGAATAAACTTCTTTTTCCCCAAGGTAGACCTGACATCTCAGCCAGCACCACCACCGTTCCACTGACACTGTGGAATGTCCAGACACGCAAAATTCCACCCCAGGTTCTCTGGAGAGAGGATAATATTTCCCTATCCAGACCTACCTAAAGAAAACACATCAAGTTATTCAAATATTTATCCCTAGACTCTGGAAGGTCAGACTGATAGCACCTCGACAGGAGGAGGAATGAGGGAAACTCAGGATTGACACCCTGTGTTTGCAACCAGCACAGTCCCCCGGCGAGCAGCTGTGAGCTGGGCATGCAGAAAGCACTGCCAGATAAGCACAGAAATGAGCCTGATTCTGATTCATCAGTATTCAGCAGTGGATTCAGTGGGACAGCTCAGAATTTACACTGGAATAAGGCAAAAATCGGGATTAGGCACCATCTGTCTCGGAGAGCCAAGCGCTCAGAATTGCTCCACATGTTCGAATCCTCTTCCCCATTTCTTTAATCTTTACACATTCCAGGTTTTCCATTCAGCTCCAATGACAAAAGATTTTTACAAAATGACAGTCCAGATTGAGAGAACAGAAATTACAACCTCTGACAAAAGAGATGCCAAAGTTTTTCTCAGCGATAAGTGCCCCTTCCAGGCAGCCAGTGGCCTGCCATGGGAAATGGAAGGCAGATGTCGAATGGAAATTAAACATTGTGCTCCCAGGGTGGCCTCGGCTGCATTCACAGTTTGATTTAAAACAAGGCCAGAGTTCTTTCATCATTCCTTCAAAAAGTTTCAAACCTAAAGATATTCCGAACAGACACGTACTTGACCTAGAACTTGACGATGCAAGACAATATTTAGGTATAAAAAATATTACTGCGGAGAATAAAAGGCAAAGCGAGTTGTCTGTGGGATGGAACGAGAGAATTTGTTCATCAAATCTCTTCTATTTTGGCATTCTGAGAGTTAAGAGTGAATTCAGGTGAAATATCTTGCCCCCTTTTTCAAACTAAATGCACAGCAAACACTTATCATTTGGGAGACTCGGACAACTCGATATTCTGAAATACCAAAACAAGAGCCCACCTGTGCAGCAGTTAAAGTGTATTTCTCTGCAGGCTCCTTAAACTATATTTACCTCTGTGAAAAGCACTCTGCCTGGTATTATTAGACAGGGTAAAACAGCACTAGACATTTGCAATGATTTAGATGTTCAGGCTCAAGAAGCACATATTCGAATAGTCTGTAGTGTTTTCTTTTAATAATTTCTGATCACATAATAGCTCAGTCAAAATGATGTAAAATAGACCTCTAAAAAATAAATCCCCAACTGCTAAATATACTGTACACTGAGGACAGCAAGTGTAAATTTAAGGGTTGAAAAGATGCTCATTTACAAAAACAATTAAAAGCATAAACGAAATTGCATTTGCTTCTCTTTCACTTTGCTGGATTTTTTTAATGACAAAAAACCCCAGTGAAAGGGAAATTAGTAGAGTATTTCCAATTTGAATACGTAAATATGTTTGCCCTCCTCTTGGAAACCATATTTCAGAAATAATGTTATTCTCTAAACAATTTAATATCAAAAGCAGCAAAACAAAAAAACTTTTGAGGCCGTGACTGTGTAACCTCCCTGAAGTTCTGAACACTGGCAGAGCTGGCCTGTGCACACAACACAATCAAACACACGGAAATGTCACGGACACTCCTGTCTATATTATTTTCCCCCCCATGAAAGGAAGAAATTGTGACAAGATTTTACTTTTAGATGACCTGACAAACCAGCACGTTCTGGCTTGAGCAGGACAGTCATTCCCTTACCCAGCATAAGATTCAACCATCTGAAACACAAACCTCATTCTGCACTGAGATATTTTTCAAATAAAAAAACCAACTTGCAAACAGCCTCTCTGGCCTTTTTAAAAATAATTTGCAATTGCTTTAAAACAGAGAATGTAGATGAACGGATGGATGGATGAATGGACAGCCAGAGAAATGCTTTCAGTCATGCTTCCTCCCCCCACACCCTTAAAATTGAAAAGCATCAGTATCCAAATAGCAACAGGAAATTTTTACCTTGTGGCTAAAAAGCTCACTGTTCACTTTGCAGCTGCCTCTATTTTTTGCTGAGCAAAACACCAATACAAAAGTCTTTGCTAAGAAAACCAAGCTTTTGACATAAGGGCAGCGACAAACGCAAAACCTACAAAGAATTTTTTCCCCCGTCCCGTCGTTCTAATTCCTAATTTTGTGGGATGTATTGCTGGGCTGTTTATCATAACAGTGTGCAATAAAAAGGACGACTAACTCTTGCAATTTTCTCCCTACTCCTCCCCTTGACAGGGGCCACTGATAGGGAAAGAGGCTCGGAAAAGCAGAGCAGTGAAAGGCTAAGAAACAATAGGCAACCATGGCTTTGACAATGCAGCCCTGGACCCTTTCTGCTCCCGCTGTGACACTCGCATTCAAGAGCAAGGGCGGCTGCCATCATAAGAATGGACAATGGCATGAGGAATACAAGGGAGAGGGGGGATTAAAAAAAAAAAAGGAAATCAGATGAATTCAGAGCTAAGATGGCAGAGCTCTCACCTTTTCCGCTTTTTTCGAGTAATCTGGATGGAGACGTCCCGCAGAGAAGAGATAAAAAGAGTGTGCTGAACTGTTGGATGGTTCTGAAGACTTCTGCATTTGCAAACGCATTTTAGAACTATTTGTAGGGGTATATATGCTGCATGCCATCTCTCTGTCTCTCGCTCTCCCTCTGTGTCTCTCTCTCTTCTGTTTTATGTCCTGCTATCTCCATCACACACCTCTAATAGTACGAAGACTTTCTGCCCATGTAAGTAAGTGAGAGTGTGTGTTCCTTAATGTTTGAATCAAGACACACGTCTGCATGCATTTCTAATCTGGGAGCCTATAGCAGTTACTACAACTATCAATTAGTCAGCAATAGCTTGAGATCCCCATGTGTCTGGGTGAACAAAGGTGAGAAACACATGCAAATAGAACTCCAGCACCTGGGTCACGTACAGTAACTTAGCCAGCAACAAATAATTGCCTCTGTTTCTGCCTTTTCGATGCTTCTTGCTGCTTGTGGTCTAAAGTTAGAGGTTATTAATGGGAATAGTAACACAATTAGGCATGGCATTGTATATTTTCATCCCGACGACACAATAAAAGGAAATTAAGCTGAACTAGATGGAAATAAATGGTGACTTAAAGGCTTTAAAACAAAAAGATTCCCTGATCTGTAGCAGTGCTTCCTTTTTTTGATCAATTGTTCCTGAGTTAAAGATGCAAATGATGTGAGATGTATTTGGTCATTTCATATATATTAGATAAGAAACTGATCATTCCAGAGGAGACAGTGTGGATGCCTAATTTCCTGAAGTTAAGTCCATAAAGAGGGTAAGCTAAATCTGTTACTATTTTTATTAATTAAGCGACTGTTACTTCTAAGACCATTTTAAGGGTGTTTTTCAGATGTTTTAGACTTAAGGCAAACAATGAAGAAGAAAGATACAGTACCTTTGACTCTCTCCTTCTTCTTAACCTCACAAAAATGAGCCTCACCTTTAAAAACTGTCAGAGTCAAAATGGGTTAAAAAAAAAAAAGAAATTAAAAAAAATTTTAAAAAGCCCTGAACAAAATCAAAAGGAATAAAATGCAAAAAGCTCTGAAATGCAGCAGCAGCCTGAACCAGAGCACCAGAGCCAGGCTGCGACCCAGAGAGCACTTCAGAGGTGACAACACAGGCTGGGGACAAGGTTATTTACACAGATTTGAGCAGAGCCACCACGGCTGCAAACTCGAATTTTAAATTCGCAGAAATGATACACGGCGCATTCCGAGTGCGGGGAACTCCGAAAATTAAGCAGTTTGACAGTTTGTTGCAGAGATGAAGCATTTTTTTCCTCATGTGCAATATGCTCGGAGTCCTGCAAGGCTGCACAACCCTCTCGTTTGCTCCCTTTCTACTTATATCAGCTTCCGTGGGAGGCTAATTAGTGACACCAAAGGAAAATATCCCTCCTGGTTTGGGGCTCGCTGAAACCGTCGAGTTTATTCAGCTTTAGACAGCAGAAAGAAAAATTAATAAACAAATTTAAGATTACTAATACTTCTTTAAAGAAATCCCTGCCCACCTCCCTCACCTTTGAGGACCAGTCTAGAGGCTGGAGGAGTAAAGGAGAGTTGCAGTTTGGCCCGAGAAGCCCCGACGTGAACGCGCCGGAGCTGCGTGTGCAGCGAGTCATCCTCGCATTGCCCGCCGTGCCCAGGGGTGCTGTGCCAGTGCCCAGGGGTGCTGTGCCAGTGCCATGGGGTGCTCTGCCCACCCTCCAGCAGAGCCCCCCATGCCCAGGGGTGCTGTGCCAGTGCCCAGGGGTGCTGTGCCCACCCTCCAGCAGAGCCCCCCATGCCCAGGGGTGCTGTGCCCACCCTCCAGCAGAGCCCCCCATGCCCAGGGGTGCTGTGCCCACCCTCCAGCAGAGCCCCCCATGCCCAGGGGTGCTGTGCCCACCCTCCAGCAGAGCCCCGATGCCCAGGGGTGCTGTGCCCACCCTCCAGCAGAGCTCCCGATGCCCAGGGGTGCTGTGCCAGTGCCATGGGGTGCTGTGCCGACCCTCCAGCAGAGCCCCCCTGCCCAGGGGTGCTGTGCCCACCCTCCAGCAGAGCTCCCGATGCCCAGGGGTGCTGTGCCAGTGCCCAGGGGTGCTGTGCCCACCCTCCAGCAGAGCCCCCCTGCCCAGGGGTGCTGTGCCCATCCTCCAGCAGAGCCCCCCTGCCCAGGGGTGCTGTGCCAGTGCCAAACTCCGCTGCTGGGAATTGGAGGGCTGTGCAGACGGGATCCTGCCGGGGGGAGCACCGGCACCAGCGCTCCCAGGGGGCAGGAAAAACCCTCTCAAAAAACTACAAAATCAGCTCACCCTTCGCTGAACAACAAGCCCTTAAAATCCACACACGGGAGGGTATTACACGCAGAGAGGCAGCGGGAGGGGCGGGGGATGAGAACAACATTTCCCATCAATGCCGTTTATTTCTTAGGCTCTGGAAAGGCTGTTTCCCCACTTTAATTGGAATTACTCCTCTCGTTTATCGGGCCAGTGTCGCCTCCTGGAAATGCCCAGCTCAGGTGGAAAAGGGGGATTCAGACAGAGAGTTATCACTCAATGCTTACCTGGAGTTGAAAAGGAGTTAAATAATAGTAAAAAGTGATCATTCCTATAGTTCCCTGTCTGCTGACACACTCGGGCACTCAGATCCACGGTGGGAAGGTGGCTGAGGGAGGCAAGTGCTTAAAGCAGAGCTGGATGCTTTCACTGCCACTGAATGACCAGATCTCGCTCTTAGTCTGCACCATCACTGCTTCAAACACACTCAATTCAGATAAAATAAGTCAGCTTTCTTTAAAAAAAAAAGCCCCACACAGATGAATAGACACCACTAATCAGATGTAATGTAATAGAATACTCTTCTTCATCTAATCTGTCTGCTCTGTGTAATCTCGCTATTCTCCCAGCTCCAGCAGTCGTAATAGGCATGACATTGATTCCCATCTCCTACAATGTTATTTCAGTATTTTATTCTTAAATGAGGCTACAAGTTGGGTGGCTGCTTGGCATTCCAAACTCTTCATCAACTCTGCAAACGCCGTGGTGTGCAAAGCCAAGCAGAGCTGCATCTCTGGGCTGCTTTTTAACAGTTACAGGCAATTCTCAGAGTTTTAAAAAATTTTAACCCAGACAAAAGAACAAACAGAATTTAACCACAGAACTGCCCAGGATCAACAGCAAAACACAAACCCCACAAAGCCATTCGACAAGATCTGCCTGCAGACACCAGCTGGAAAAAGCTGAAACTGTGCACAGAGCACCGAGAGGTGTTTTATGTTTTCTAAAATGCAGAATGATTTCCTTAAATAAGCATTTCAACTGTGTCCACCCAGGTTTTCCCCAAAGAAAAAGCAAACCTGGTCTAATTTCCAAGGACAAGCAGGATTCACAGCTAATCGTTCTGTTAGGTAAATGACAGCAATTGGGAGCACAAACCAACCCTCTCAGAAAAACAAATATATTTGAACATAATAAAATGTTGACAACCGTTATGTGATTAAAGCGATTGTTTAATTCATTTAAGGCCTTACCAGTGGAATAATTTAAAATTAAGGGAGAAAAATCAGCCCTTTGGGTTTTGCAGGGGATATGTAATTTGTAGGAATAGTTGTGGTTTTGTTTTTCTTTTTTTTTAATGTAGCTATTTTCAACATTGCAAGATAAAGCTCTCTCTTTTTTTTTTCTAATTTTATTTTAAGAATAGACCCCATTTAGGACTTCACATTGTAAATCTCCCTATGTCTGAATGCTGTTACAAGGTTTGACAATGAAAGAATAATTCATGTCAGACAAAAAGAGCCCTTCAATCAGCTTCATGCAGCTTTTCTCCTGCAGGGCTCTGCCAAAACGAATGTGGAATCCTGAACTGAACCATCCATCACATTTCCCGAGTCTTTCAATTAATGACACTGCAATCAGATCGATGGCGTGTAATAAGAAAAGAGCTTTGCATTTCTATACCTATTAATTCGCTGAGTAACTCCAGTGGTAAAACGTGACCAGAAAGGGAAAAGAAAAGAAAATTTCATCCTCCCACCGAGATTTTTGGGCATGTTTAAGCCAATCTGAGCAAGTCTCGGTTGCCACCCCGAGCCCCGAGTGCTCACGGCAGACAGCACAAGGATCTTTTGTTTGTTCAGTTGTTTGTCTCAAAGCAGGACAGTGTCCCCTCCACACAGGTATTTTCTGCTGTGAAGCACCGAGTGTTTCCTGGGTGGACACTCTAAAGAGGAGCCTCTTTCCCTTCCCGGCTCAGCCTGGGGAGCCCCAGCGGCTGCTCTGAGGAAGGGATGTCCCCTCCCTGCAATGTGAGCCGTGGGGAGCACCGTCCCTCCCAGGGCAGGACTCTGCAGCCTCCTCTGCTTTGCAGACAGGAATCAGCCTCCAGATTTGCAGCTCCCAGCACATGCCAAGGATGGAGTTACCTCACAGAGATTAACCCCCAATGAAATGAGGAGGGGCAGAGAGTTGGGCAATGCAGTGAGGGCAGTGGGGACACACACACGGATAAAAACCCTCTACCAGCAGCCATGGGATGAAATTAGAGTGACCTCACATCAGTGCACTGGCATAAGATTTTGGATCGATGACAAAAAATTATCAAGGCTTTGCAGGATGGAGCTGCCAAGCACATTTCAATTCCCTCACTGCAGGCACTGGGGGGGTTGTTTGGAAAAGCTGAACACTCCAGGGAAGGCAAAGCTGCAGTTAACCAGAACGTGGCCACTGTTAAAAGGAGTCCATTTCAAATTGTCTTTCTTTTAAAAGGTAGATTTTATGTCTAAAAAAAAACCTTCTCTTTGAATACTGAGCTCAAACCAAGAGGCTTTACCACCCGACAAGCAGCTTGGGAGGCAGGAGTGATGTGCAGGACCTTGCAGGAAACAAGAGTGGGTCACCAGCAATGAGGGGCAAACCTTGCCTCCAGAAAGATCCTGTTGTGTTGCCTTGGACAGGAAGCTGGAAGTGAAGTTCCCCCACCAATGTTAACCCTTCCTCTGGGTCAGCTGAAGCCTCGATCTCCAGCACTGACATTTGTTTCAGCAGCTTTGGCTTCACCTCCAAGGGAAGGAGCTGCAGCTGGGATAGGAGATGGTCCCAGGTCAAAACCTACATAAAGACCTTCTTCTGGGAGCAATAGACTTCCAGGGAGTTTGTGTATTTTGGAAGTCTTTGGAAAGGGGGAAAAACCCCTTTATGAGAGAAAACAAGGAATGGAACAACAGGAAACAAGGGAGGTCTTTTAAGGTTCACTTCACCACATATCAGAGTGCTCATAAAGGATCATTTCTGGCTTTGCCTCAATAACTTTCATGATCAAATTTCAACGATTTCAAATTTCAGAAAAATAAAGGCTTGTTAATGTTGCAGCTGACTGTGCCCATCCATGCCACACATGGAGCCAGGCACGGGCTGCAAAGCTCAAGCACCCAGGATGGGAACTGGAAACACCAGGGCAACAGTGAAATGGGACGATGCCCATGAGCTGACTGGCAAAATAATTGCAACTAAAGCACAGTAAGAGATGCCCAGACAAAGAACAATAAATAAATAAATCATGTCAAAGCAAAGACAATTCATTTACAAAAAACATGAGAGCTGAATGAAGGCTAAAGGAAGAGGAAGAAAGCAATCTAGGATGAGAGGTGGCACAACTGAAAGGACTTTGAATAGGAAGCTGAATGCAAAATGTTTATATTGCACATCACTGCCTCTTGTCCTTTCTGTGCAGAGGACACAAATGGACACAATTGCAGGCGTGTCAATGAAAATAATCAGGATCCCACCACACTTTGGAAGAGCAGGTTTTGGAGCACAGGGGCAGCACAAACACACCCCCCCTCAGTGGCCTCCAGGATCCAGCTGCCCATCTCCCCTCTCCTGCCTTACAGGAGCCACCACAGCCCAACAACCCCAATCGGTTTGGGGGCAGGTCGGCAGCTCCACAGAGGGAGGTGTCTGAGCCCAGGAACTGGGAGGGCTATTTCTGACATGATCCAAGATTCCCACAGCAGGACTGGAGGTTTGCAGCTCTGAACAGTGCCCTGCTCTGTCCAGTGGCAAGGCACAGTGTGTGCTCCACAGTTTAATAACCCACCAATGTCATCTGCAAGCAGGTCAGGGAGAGGGGAGAAAGGGGTGCTGCCTCCAGCCATTATTCCTGCACTGGCTGCCTTCCAGGAGCTCCCAGAGCTTCAGAAGGCACAGCCAGCCTTGCTCACATCTGCTCCACTCTACTGTGGCTGCACACACACACACACACACACACACACACACACACACACTCACTGTGATTTCCTTTTTTTTCTTTACACATTAAATGGGTTTGGACAAGCTTTCGGGAGGCATTCTGAGGCTCCTTTTCCTCCTCTCTCTCAGAGGAGATGGGGAGCAACCACTGCAAGTGGATTTGATGGAGAGGCTTCTCTGATTGTTTGCCTGGTTAGTGGCTGGGCACCAGCAGCATCTGGGCTCCTGGAAGTGCATCTGCCTGCAAAAGCTGTGGGGCCTCACTCTGCCCCTGCCAGCTGACAGGACACAAACCATCCACCTGCCCTGCTCACAGCCATGGCCAGTCTGAGCTCTGGGAATTCAGCTACACATCCACCTGTCCTGCTCACAGCCATGGCCAGTCTGAGCTCTGGGAATTCAGCTACACATCCACCTGCCCTGCTCACAGCCATGGCCAGTCTGAGCTCTGGGAATTCAGCTACACATCCACCTGCCCTGCTCAAAGCCATGGCCAGTCTGAGCTCTGGGAATTCAGCTACACATCCACCTGCCCTGCTCACAGCCATGGCCAGTCTGAGCTCTGGGAATTCAGCTACACATCCACCTGCCCTGCTCACAGCCATGGCCAGTCTGAGCTCTGGGACTCACACCGTGAGCTCTGGGAATTCAGCTACCAAGGTCTTGGGTTCAATCCCAACATTTAAATAGTCATCATTCATTTTCCTTCTTTTTACTGTAACTAAAAAGGCACCTTCCCAATGCTCCTGGTGCTGCAGCACATGATTAATACTACAATTAGAGTTCAGCATTAAAATAATCAATTCAACAAGGATGCTGCTCCTCAGCCACCACCTGCCTTGTGTCTCCTCATCCAGGAATCCTGCCCCAGCTTTCTCCAAATCCAGAGTGCTGCAATCATTCCTTTCTATCAAAATAAAAGCAGGTGTTTTTCAGTACCTGCCTGTTACAAATAATTATCTCACAGCACAGTGTAATTAAAAGGTAGATCCAAACATTAGAGGCAAACCTGAAGGTGAGATCACAGAAGCAAAGGATGGGTTGGAAGGGACCTTCTTGCTGTTCTTATACCTCCACTACACTTATAAACACACATACATATATATTTAGTCTTGACAGATATGAAAATAACTCTTACAAAAAGGTACTTATTTTTAAATAATGCCAACATACAGGAATTTTTAAAAAATCTATTTATATTTCTGTGGGCTAAGAAATAAATCTTATTCACTCCAAAGCTGAGAAATGAGATAATCTGAGGTCCTATCAGATGCTTAGCAGGTTTATGCCAAGGGTTAGTGAGCCCTGACTGCAAACACAGACATCTAAGTCAGCTGCTGCATGTTCTAAAGGGAAGACACCTCTTCTCCAAGGGTACATTAGTCACACAAACTGTTGAGCCCGAAGGAATAAAACTCTCCTGTTGGTCACAACAGTTGCCTCATGGAAGAGTTTGTTACCCTGAAAATTACCATTATTGCTGAACTCCACACTAACCACTGGTGACTGGATTCAGCCACCTGCAGGGACATACAACAGGCTGACCCTGCACTGGAACTCTGAGGCAAAGGCAGAATAGGAGGATTATGGGTTGCTTTGGCTCACTGGAGAATGTACATGAGTTTTAAGACCTGCACATGAGAGTTAAAAGAGGAACAAGATTTTTCCTTCCCCCCAGAGTATTCCCAGACCAACCTTATTTGGTCTAAAGTGGTTTTACCAGGGCTTTATATTTTGTAGAAACCTGACAAAATTATTATCCTCTAAACAGCTTTTGACATCTAAAAAGCACAGAACAGATGATCCTAGAGAACAAAACCAGTGAGTCTGAACTCTGAGTTTCCCCTACCCAGAGATCAGAGACCAACTGCCCTGGCCAAGTCTGATCCACCTCTGTGTCTGTCCTGCTTTAGACAGGCTCTGCTGGGCTATGGTAGGATTTTCCCAAGTTTTGCAATCCAGTTTGATTTAGGAATTCACCTTCAGAAAGTGGGTTGAGAAGCTGATACTGTAAGAACAGCGTTACCCCCCTCTGATTCATGTTACCCATGAGCTTGTCCAGACCTAAACCACACCCTTGGAAGGCAAGTTTAGCCTGGTACAAGTAGGTGGGTTCAGCAGTGAGGTTTTAACCCATTTTTCCAGTGAAAATCTGGTCCAATGAAGCAGAAAGAACTGGGGAAAAAAAAAACAAAACAAACAAAAAACATATACAAACCATGATCAGAGACTTAGGCTTCTAAACAGTATTGAGGTTGCAAAAACAAATTGACATCAACATATGGGGAAAGTCTGAAGTTGCAGCAAACATTCACAAATGTGAGAAACTTTGGCATGCAGGGTCCCCATTAAATTCAAATATACAATGCACAAGATTAAAGTTATTCAGAGGCATTGGAGTTGGCAAGATCAGCCCCCTGAGATGTCTCTGTGTCGTAACAGTTACTTTAGGTTTAATCTGTTATTGAATTAATATCTATAAAGAGCATATATAAATACAAATCAGATGGCAGCTGCAGTCTCACTGAAGAAGAAGATTGAAGGTCTAGGGGGGAACTAAAATTTCCATGATGGCAATTTCCAGCGTATTTTGGGATTATCATCCTGCTCAAACTGCAGTTACTATTTTCTTCCATACACAATACACATATATATGTGAGAACAAAAAAGGCAAAGAAATTAATTAGAGAAAGAAGAGAAGGACAATACTGATGGGAAGAAATTGCTGGCAAATGGACAGATTGCCCTTGCCCAGGAGCAAGTGATGGTCTTAAGTCTGGCAACCCCCCTCAGACTCCTGTGAAAAGCCTGATGTGCTCTACTTGAGAAATGCAGGAGGGAATAATGACCTCTAATTTATTTTGGATGTTCATCTGTGCTTCTGTTCATCCTGCTCTGAAGATTTCAGGGCACTTTTAACCAGACTGACTCATTCTCTAGCGGCCTGGTAGTTAATCTGCTCGGATATTTCCCCAAATAACCATCTGCTCCACCTTGTATTTGTTTCCCTCTCCGACTATCTTAGTTCTGGGTCCGTCCTGCTGGCTTATTCAGCACTCTTTAAACTTCTCCTCTGGCCTTATGTCTGGTTGCTTATGTTTTGGACAGACAATAGAGGTGATACAGGCCATTATTCATGAGAAGCTTCAAGTGTAACGTGAGAAACATCTCATCTCCTGACCCCTGTTAGCATAAGAATTGCTGATAAAATTCTGGACTGAAAGAGAAGCATCTTCTGGGAAAAATATAGGCAAAAGTTTCACTTGAGATGTGTTTTGTAAGAGTAATCCAGACTAATTCTGTGCTTAAGGAGCAGCTCTAACCCCTGGAGCAGTTACCAGGAATCTGGAGAGGTGGTGTGGGACAGACCTCAGGTGCTTGTGAAATTGGAAAAAGAAGAATATTCTGTACCACACCTACAGTCTGTGCTCTTCATTTGATATTTTTAATCCAAGGATCATGAAGTGATTTGCCCACTTGAGTGAATTAAGCCTCACAACACTCCTGGAGAGGGTGTAAATACAGTTCTGTCAATTCCACACCTGGATCAGCTGAATGAAAGATTGAAGGGATCTCCTTCAATCATGTGCCACCAAGTTCCCCAAATCAGCTGATTTTAGCAGAGTCACATCTGAAAGGGGCTGGAGTGAAGCAGTGGAAAAATCTCACATACTGAAAGCAAAGTCAAAGTGACATCAGACCCTGAACTGAGCCTACACCTGCTCACAGAAACCAAATGTTGGCAGCCCACAATTTAGAGACAAAGCAGGAGCTGCCCCATCCTGTTTCCTGGCCATGCACCTTTGGAACACTCACAGACTTCTTTGTCCTGAAGCCACAAGTGCCACACCACAAAATGCCCACATACCATTCCAGGGGGCCAAATTCTTTCTAACAGTAATTTTCAAAGCCTGTTGACTTTATCCAAATTAATTCCATTTACAGATGAATCAGTGGCTGCAGAAATGTTGTATCACATTTGCTAGAGAAACCAACACTGTCTTGGTTCCACCTGGGGAACAGAACATAAAACACTGAAGATTTTCCACATCCAGCTCTGGTGATTCTAATCAGCTACTTCTTCCTTTTCCTTCTTTGTATCAACATCCAAAATAATCTCACTAGCAAAGCATTGATGATGTTTGTGCTCCCACCAGTGGGGATGCACAAGGAGCTGGGAGGGGACACAGCCAGGACAGGTGACCAGCTGGCCACAGGGATGGTCCAGATCATATCTTACCATGATCAACATATAAAGCTGAGTAGCCACTCCTGGTTTCCCCCAAAAGTGAGAGAAAAGGTGCAGCCTGGAACTGGGTTAGTCTGAAGGTTTTCAAGGCCTTCAGCAACTTTTTGACAACTCTGAGAGGTTGCAGAAACCAGGAGGAGAAATGGGAGCCATTTCCCCCCATAATTTCAGCCTTAATTTTCCTTTCCCCCCAGATGCACCCAGAAAAATAACATCACATACATTTCTGGCTGTGGAGCCATTACTGGGATAACAGGAAAGTTGCTCTCAAACATGTTACTGCAAATCATGGAGAAAATTGCCCTGTCTCCATTTCCTGCTCTTCTCTCCCCCTCCACACAGTCTCTTCTAAACAGAGCACAAATAACTATCATTAAAGATGAAGTTTGTGGGTTGTGAAGCTTTGGCTGCTTTAAAAATCAGACAGACCAAGTCAGCTCAGCCCACATTAAACTACAGGATCAGGAGATGGCCAGAGGAGCCCAAGCCACACATCTACACCACAGCCTGAAAGCTCCATGTTTCATTTGGGTTGCTCTGACCTAGTTTAGCCTTTCTCCCACACACAATTCGACTCCTGTATGGGTGTTGCATTTGGGGGTTTATGGGAGCTGTTGGGATGCATTTGGGTACTGGGAGAGAAATCCCAGAGAATTAGGAATCCCACAGAATGTGTCTCATCCTTCCTGATTCCCAGGGGAGCACAAACACCATCTCAGCTGCTGCTGCTGAAGGATCACAGCAACGTGTTCTCCTCGTGCCTGGGCAGGACTGGCCAACAGTGTTGCACAAGCCCCTCAGCTGGGATCACCAGAACACCAGATCATGCACAGACCCCAGGAAATGCCACCCATATTTCATAAAAGTTAAATGCCCTTTATTAATGTTAAAACAGAGCCATGTAAGCCCATCAGCCACTTCACACTCAAGAGCCAACCAACACAACAAAAACACACCACTTTGAGAGGTGTTGGTTTCTTTGAAGGGTCTGAGGAACATCAATTAGTCCTAAACACCTTGGATTTTCCAAGAAGAGATATTTCCATGAGCAAATGAAGAAACAGACTCCCATGGCCCCTCAAATTCTGGCACAGAAAGGCATGTGCTTCAACTGAGAATGTTTCAGAACAGTATTTCCTGGGGCATTTCTGAACACTATTGATTTACAGGCAGAAGATTCTGTCTGCAGCCCTGCAAAAGGACTGGGCAACAAAGGTGGAAGAACAAAGCATCGAGAACAAATGCAGAGCTTTTTTTCTTTAAGTTAATTAAAAGCAACTAGGTCTGATTCCCTTTGTTTGACACCAGTAGGATGCCATTGAGGACTCAGGAGTTAATCCTGATTTACTGCAGCACACCAGAGTGACACACTCAGCATCTGAACCACTCTGAGCTGCCCTCAGACAGGATTCCAGCACAAGGCTCCCCACATCTGCAACAAACTCAGATCAAATTTTACTAATCACCAACCTCTTTTCAATCCATTATGTTGACCATTAAAATAATCATATGAATTTGTAAGTCTGAGCTGGGGAGCCATGTGAGCCTCCATGGCTGGGTTTCTATGGAAACAATTCCCCTGGCATCTTCGGGCCACACTCGGTATTCCTGTCTCGCTCACACACTCAAAACTCCCTATTTTCCAAACACTCATTTCATGAGGGTTGTGTTTCCCTCTCCCTTCTCTTCATGCACTGAACCCATGGGTGTCACTGGGGTGGTATATCCAGCAGGTCCCTGTGCCCACTTCTGCCCCAGAGCAGTCAGGGTGAAGGCAATGGGGCAGCACAGTCTCCACAGCACCTTCTGAGACTTTTGCCTTCTTAGTGCAACTGAGAGGACTGAAAACGAGTCTAATGATGTTGTGGAGGTTTGGCCACTTTCATCCCTCAGTGAAAATCACATCTGAATTCCAAAGGAAACTGGTATCTGTAGCAACTTCCAGGCAGTAGCTGCCACATTCCCATCTTCTTCCTCTACCCCCAGCAGCTTCACCCATCCCATAAATGCAACCCCTTATGTCAAAGGTGGCAGCTTCTCTCCACATGCAACCAAGACACACCAGACCTCATCCCTGGCATGGGATCACTCCCTCCCCAGCCGGAACAAAGAGCAGGCAAGGGAGCCAGAAATTAATATCCCCGTTCAAATTTGGCCATGATGCTTCAATTAACACTCCAGCCTTATGAAAAGTCCCACATCCCAAGCACCAGGGGCTCCATCCCTTCCCTTCCGAGCCTGCTTTGCAGAACAATGGCCTTCACACCTCATTTTGCTCCGAGTTAGCCCACATTTTTAATTGCTCAGCCTCCTCCCCATGGAGCACTGGGGACAATCCAGCCCTCGTGTCTGCAGAGCTGCCACCACCCTCCTCAAGCCAGCAAGGACAGAACTGAGGGTTTGTAAGGCTGAAATCAGGAGCTGCTACACCTACTCCAACCAGCCACACTCAGAGCTGGGGTATTTATGGGCTGCTCCTTCGTGCCAGGGCCATACTCAGGAGTGGGTCACACCTGCAGCTCCTCAGGACTTCTCATGGCAACTTCCCACATTTTCTGGGAATATATTAGACTTTACTGGCTTAAAACCTGTCTGTATTTCTGCAATAGCACAGGAAGAACAACATAACAGAAAGGTTCCTTTAAGTCCATCCTTTTGCCAATATTCAGCTGAAGCATTAAACAAAATTTTAAGCTTTCTGACTGTGCTTCCCAGGATTTTACCCCAGAACAGACATCACTGAGGCAGAGGTGCTACAAAAGGAAGATGTCCAAGTACCTTCTGCATTTGGCCCCTTTGTGTTGCAAATATACCAGAAATTACCTTGCAGGAGTTGGTGCTACAGAAGAAGATGTCCAAATATCACCTGCATTTAAATCCTTTGTACTCTGAATATACCAGGAATTACCTTGCAGGAGTTAAAGCACCAGTTGCCTCCCCAAGCTGCCACTTCCACTCCTGCTGTGCCAGTTTTAAAAGAGCACTGGGGCCACATTCTAGACAGTGTAATTTGGCACAGATCCCTTTGCTCCATTGTTTTCACTGGGACTGTGCTAAGTTACACCAGACGAGGATGTTGCGCTAAAAAGATTTTGCTTTAAAACAAACACAAACAAAAACAGGTTTAGACAAGAGCAGGCATTTTGAAGCTGCATTCCTGTCTGCAGCAACTTCCAATCACTTGCAGTAGCCTCTGTTCCACCAGGCCACAAATTTGTAACACTTTAATCTTTCCATGTAAGTCAGTTCCTCTCCTCCCTTAATTGTTTTTGTTGCTCTTCTCTGAATTCTGTCCAATTTACCACACAGTGCAGACTCCATTACATCCCAGAGGCCAGAGTATGGTGTACAGAAGCTCATTTTCAAATTCTGTGACCTCAATTCTTGGGAGGATTTCAGAGAGCAGACACTGGGCTATAAATGAAGAATGTGCACCCGTGTAGCTGGGGAATTTAAATGCATTTTCTGTGAATAAATCTACCCGGCACTTTCTTGATCTGTACAATCTTCTGCCATAGGGGCCTAACATAAAAATACTTCAAAGGCTCTAACAAATTCCCTCAAGATGTGATCTTCAGCATTTCAAAAGCTGAAAGACATAGACAAGGTTTAAAGTGATCATGACATATTTTTAAGGTAACACTCCTCAGCAACTCCTGTTCACCCATTTCTTGAAAGTGAAATTATATCACCTCTCTCTGTACAGATCTTTTTAACTTCCTGACTCGTTCATGAGCCAGGCAAAGATGAAGTGAATTTGACTTTTGGTTAGGGGTTACTATACCTCGTTATCTTTAAATGAAGCACAGCAATGCTTCCTTCCTTCCAACACGTGCTAGACAGTTCCAAATGGAAATCCTCCAGGCCCTCACCACTTCCCTCGCCTCCTGTGGCACTGAGAAAGTTTAGATTTGGATTCAAGTTTCAGTCCCTGTGTCGAGCTGAAACACAACCCTGAGCAGCAACACTTTAGTGAAAGATTATTTTTACATTACACCTCAGTCCCATCTCTGATACTAATTATTCACTTCGAGCTTTAACCCAAAGATATTTGAAAACTGGTGCTCTTGGCTGAAACCAAGATTCCTCATGTCTTCCAAGCAGTTCCATAACCAAGTCCCCATGGCTGTGGCATCTCTAATGAGAATGCAGATGATCAGTTCCAGGCTGCCTTGCACGGTTAACTCAATCAACAATCTGCTAATGACTCCAGCATGTCCCAGCCTTTTGGCTAATGAGAACCGTATTGACCAGACTGTTCCCGTTCTCCCAGGATCAAACGCCAATATGGAACAAGTTCTGGTCCAACTGTAACATTAGCCCTGCCAGCAAAATGCTGACCAGCCACAAGACAAAGCCTGAATGTCATTAGGGAGCAAAGAGCCCCCCGAGCTGTAGGCCAGCCTTTCCCATCCTTCCAAGGGATATGGTGAAACCAAACTCCTGAGAGACACAGAGCTCCCACCTTGGTGCACCTGGAGGCAGACAAGCCTCTTGTTCCCCACCACTCTTCCTCACTGCTTTCTGTTGCAGGATAATTGTAGCAGGTGAGAAGTAAATACCTTCTGCTTCCTCTTTTCTTTCTCTTTTGTTGCTGCAATTTACCATCACCTCCATTTTCCCCTTCCCTCCTGCTCCAAGCAGAACTCAACTGACCTTCTGAAACAATTCAGGGGTATAGATAAATCACAGTTATAAAACAGGAGTCTTGCCCTTCTATCACCAACACGGACCATTTTCCATGTGGAAGTCTAACAGGGGCCAACACAGTTCTCTCCACTTTTAAAGGCTTAAATATTAAGTATCATTCAGTCACGTCCTAGTGGAGGTCCATGCTTGACTTCATTCCTCTCTTAACAATGTCCTCGGGCCAGGGGCCAGGAATTCAGACGTAACTTTCCTGGGCTGAGAACCCTCCACCCTGGGCATGCTCTGCTCTTACACACAGCTGGAAATGTTCCTGTTCAGGCCATGGTCTGCCTGGCCAAGGCACTCCCTGCTCCACTGACTTTCTCCTGCATTATCCTTCAGGTTCAGATTTCTCAGCCCCACCTGCAGGTCCACACACACCCTTTTTCTGGTACCTTCCTACTCGCTTCTCACTTTACCTTTCACCCTACAGTGCCAGAAGGTTCTCTGGACAAATCAATGAAACAAACCCCCCAACAAATGACCTCTTCTCAGTGTCTCATAAGTACCTGTCAACTCCAGCAGTGCCACCACAACTGAATGGGAAGATTTAGATCCAGACTGTTCATTGAGAGCAAACTATTATTCTAGAGGTTTAAATGAACTGGCCAGTGGCCAGCCCTCCTTACTGCTCAGGTACCACTAGGAAAAAGGAAAGGGGCTGCTATTTGGATTGCACAAAAGCACAGAAAGGGCGGGGGAAGTCTTTTAAGGAACAAGAACCAGGCTGTTCAACTGCTGCTGGTCTGACATCCTCAAGAGATGGCACAGAGGGGAAGCAGATCCACAGTACAACCAGGGGAACCACAAAAGCAAGTAAAGTCTTCAAATACCAGAGATGGCCTCTATTTTATGGCATGACCAATAACCAACCACCTAAGCAGACTACACTGAATGGAACAAAAAATAAACAGGCTGGGAAAGTGCCTCAATAACACCAATTTTCTACAGTAGGTACTGCTCACTTGCCATCTGCAGTTCTGAATTAAAAGCTAAATAATCTTCTCTGATACATCTCATGTTTGCTCATACTTCAAAGTGGGACTTACAAACCTCACTTGAATTTTGCTTACCCTGCTGAGGAACCCTAAGTGAGTTCTGGATTACTCTGCAAATACACCAGAATATTACAATTTACCTTCTTCAGTGTCTCCATGAAGACAAACAATTAAAACTGTGCAAGTCAGTTTTCTGTCAAAGCATGAAGCTACTTAGATATAAATAATTTTTAATATGCCTGTGCATGAGAAGCACTACAGTGGCACATCATTTTCTTTGTCATTAAAGCTGGATAACAGCCCTTGGTGAAATATTTTAACAGTCTCTGTAGCTTGTGGTGGTGATGATGGTCAACTTCATCAGGCCATAGAATCAGAGAATGGTTTGGGTTGGAAGGGGCCTTCAAGATACTCTATTTCCAACCCCTGCCATGGGCAGGGACACTTCCCACCAGCCCAGGATTCTCCAAGTCCTGTCCAGCCTGGCCTTGGACACTTCCAGGGATGGGGCAGCCACAGCTTCTCTGGGCCCCTGTGCCAGGGCCCACCCTGCCCAAGGAAGAATTTCCCCACAATACCCCATCTAAACCTTGCCTCTTTCAGGTTGAAGCCATTGTCCCTTTTCCTGTCACTCCAGGCTCTTGTAAATAGTCTCTCCTGTTGAGTCCAACAGAGAAATACTGTGCAAAATCCTCAGGCACTTGGATGACTGAATTTCCACAGTTTCCAGAAAGTTTTCTTGGGTGAAATAACCTCTTTTTGCAAAGTCTGAAAGATGGAGGTGCTATTACTTCACCACTACATCCCTCTCCAGACTTCAATCAGATACTCAACAGCACCACAACACAAATCTGCTCACACACACAAGATGGTTTGGCTGCCACACAAGCAAGTGGCTCAATTTGCATTAAAACATAAAGACAGTTCCCTGCCTTTCCATACCCCATTTCCTTGCCAGTGACACACAAAGTGCTGCAGGGCAGCTGGATTCCTGTTTTACTCTTCCTCTGCCCTACACTGGGTGATTTTGCAGCTGCCAAAGCCAACAGCACTTTCCCTGCTCTGCTCCTCAGTCTGTGCCCCAAGTCCTGCCCTCCACATCTCACAGGTGTTTTATCAGCTGAGGAAGAGGCCCTGAGAGATGCCATCTGCCCCTTGTTGTGCAGGAGGTTCCTGCTGTGTCCCACCCCTCTCTCTCTCTCACTCACGAGGCCGTTTGAAACCTCCCTGTGCTCGGGCACCCCGGAGGAAGCTCGTGGTTACTTGTGGCTTTCCAAAAAGGAAGGCTGCATTTCAGATGACACACAGGGCAACAGTCTGACCATGTGTAAAAATAAGATTATTCTGCACAGCCCACGGTTCCAAGTAGCCCAGCTTTGCCACAGATAAGGCAGATGCAGGAGGCTTAGGATGCAAATTGAGCACTTTTTCTTCAAAAACTGCCCAGCTGCTGAAGGTGCAAAAGGCAGAGTTTTAGGATAAGCTTTATGGTGCAATTTGTTTCCATCACACTCTGCTTATGATGATTTAGCTGAGTGGATCCAGAATCTGTTCCAGTAAAACAGGTCAGAGTGGATATGGGAAAAGATATTTCCATTCTTCAAAGGCAGAAAAACAATTTTTCATCTTTTCTGACTGGATACAGTTAAAGAAGATTACAGCTGGTATGATTGCTTTTGGCAGCCTAGTGTTTGACCTATAATTCTGTAAAAATATAACTAACCCTTCAGATATTGACTGTCAGGAATTTTCCCCCATGTGCTTTTTGTTCTTCTCAGCCTACTTTATATGGAAAATTTACCATATTATAGATGTGCATATAAAGATTCCTTGGCCTATTTCAGGAACAGACAGAACGGATTAAATGAAACAGAACATAACCACAGCTCAAAACTATGTGTGCTCATAGAATCACAGAATGGTTTGGGTTGGAAGGGACTTCAAGGATCACCTCATCCCACCCCTGCCATGGGCAGGGACACCTTCCACCAGCCCAGGGTGCTCCAAGCCCCACCCAGCCTGGTGTCAGACAGGTGGAGCTGCCTCCTTCCCCCATGGGCTGAGCAGTTGAGGGGATCATTTGTGCAGCCAGCCCAGCCTGGAGCAGTTGCGTTGACAAAGCTCAGAGGAAACATCATCCCACACAGACACTTCTGGTTCCCACTCCAGCAAAAAGGGAGGGCACAAACCCAGGCTCTGAAAGCTGTTTGCCAGCACTGCTGCTGTGTATGGCTGGAATAGCCTTCAGAGAGTCCCACTGCAAGCACAGAAAGATAAATTAACTCTCTCATGTCTGTGGGAGAAGGAAGAGTAGATAAAGTCCAACATCAGCCTTGCCTGAGGCCAAGCTCAGCATCAGATGCTCCAGGTCCAGCCTGTGCTTAGGGAACCCCTAAAGCACTGAGTGCCAAGGGCTGGGAGGCCACGGGACTGCCTTGTGATTTCTGGTGCAGGTTGGTGCTGACAAAGGTCTTGGCTCACAGTGGAAATGAGAGGTTAATGCAGGTCCTGTGCAACTCCTTCCTTGCTGCTTTAAGTTTAACTTTCTCTGTTTGCTTTTTAATTTAATGTATTCTTTTGATCTCTCCTCCTCTCCTTTCTCTTGTCTCCCTGAGTTTGCTGACACAGGAGAAGCATGACAAGCTCAGACAGGCTAACCTACTTTTTTCTTTTCCTCTTGTACATGTTAACGCTCCCACTCTTCCACCCAGCATATGAAAGCTTATTGCAAGTATCATTATAATGATAGTTCCAGTCCCCTGTGAAGTAATTCCCCCAGCTGACAGGTGAAGAAACTGAGACACAAAGAACTGTTAAATTACTTGCCCCTCAAGCTTACAGAGGAATCCAGCAACACAAGTGGAAATGAAACCCAACAGGCTTCTGTTTTTCTTGGTCCCAATCTATATAAAATTATTTTACCTCCACCCAACAGAGGCCTGTCAAATGCTCCCATTTCTTAATAGAGCAATAGCAAAATTCCAGGTATCAATCACACAGGTTTACACATTTCTGTGGCTTAATTGCAGCCAAGGCACTCTCCTCACCATGTCCTGGCTGCCCTCGGTCCATCTGTCACCTGAGCTGGGGCTCGGGGGTTCAGGTGCCTCTAAAGCTCAGGGGGTGTGTCAGTGGCTCCACCTCACCTGCTTTCTGGAGCCCAACTTGTACTGAGAGTGGAACCCAATTTGTTTACACATTAAGCCACGGAGTCTGACCCAGTTTTTTACATTTAGGTTGTTTCCAAATGCACTGACCTGAATTCCCTGTGTGTGCTCATCTTGGGGAGTTTCAGCTGACTTGGACAGTTGCACCATTCCTGGAGGTGTCCAAGGCCAGGCTGGAAGGTGTCTCTGCCCATGGCAGGGTGTGGAACTGGATAATCTTTACTGTCCCTTCCAACCCAAACCATTCCGTGAGCCCACAGGTCCAAACCAACACGCAACTGAATTTCTTCCTAACTGTGGATATCCCTTAGCCAAGCTGTTTTCCCTCTTTGTATGGAATAATTCAGTGCTAAGACCTGAGCTTGACTTTACAGAGATTAGATTTCCAGTTATGTCACTGACAAAAATTCAACATCCATCACTCCACCCAGGATACAGAACCTGCTTCAGTATTAACAAACCTGAACTTGCAAAAGCAAGTACACCTTGAAAACTAGTCTAAAATTACTTGAATTCAGATATTGACACCTTTGGGGTTAATATTCTCCAAGATATTCTCTGCAACAAAACATGCTTTTTTTGTTTCATTAAAGCTAAAATTAGTACATTATCTTGGAGCTCATTCTTAAAGGCAAAAAAATCTAAATACTACAAGGAGTGAATGATAAAATGAAAAGTGGCCTTGGGACAAACCACATGATGTCTGCACCAGAGCACTCAGAATAGTAAAACCACATCAATTTTTGAGGTAAGTTACTTGAGCACTCTTTAAATCCCTGTTTAGATGTTTCACTTCACAATAAAAGTAGCTTGAATTAGGTTTCACTAAGTTTACTTTGGAAGCAAATCAAGTTTAAACAAAATCACTTTCCACCAGGAACAAGAGTGACCACAAAGGGGCTCAGTGCAGTTTAATGCATTTTATCTATTCATCAGTAGCTGAATATGAATCAGCTTCTGCCCATCCCAGTGTAGGGCAGCCCACAGTTCTTTACATTGAGATGTACCATAATGCTCCTTTCAGCTCAGTCCTATTTCAGTTCTAATGTCCAATTATCTTGAACACAGCAACATCCACACCACTCCAGGCAGAAATCAACCCTGCCTTGGCTCTGAGTTGTAAATGCAGGTATTCTATAACCAGCCCAACGGGACAGACATGTGGGACTGGACATCTGGGGAGCAGATGAGAGGCCATCTCAGGTATTAAATTATTTGCAGCCATCTCTCAGACCCAGGTTTAGGTATTTCTCCTTTGTTTCCAGGCTAGGAAACTTGACTGATGTTTATGAGATATTAAATAATAACCTCTCAGTTGCATTACTGGAATGCTTTCCACTCCTCAAATCTCCCTCTACACCTTTTATACATCTTACCCACAGCATTTCTTTGCCATGCTGGAACTCTGTTCCTGCCCCCAGCCCTGACACTGCTGCCTCTGGGGCCCAACTGAGCACACAAATACCTTTCTGGGACACACAGCAAAGGATGAAAAATCACAAGACTTCTAGAACAGCAACAGGACATGAAGCAACTGTGACTGGATTCAGGCATGTCTTCAGTGCTGATGGCTCGGAGGGGTCTAAAACCCAAGCACAGCAGCTCCTCAGGAAGGCACTTGAGCTCCACTGGGGGCAATTTTAGTCATTTTATTGTGATTTTTAATATCCCAACCTGCCCAGTGGGTGCCATCCCACGTGGCAGGGAGAAAAGACAAATACAATGAAAGGCCATAATGATGTGAAGATGAAACTGAGTCTCAGAAGGAGCCAGAGTGGCCAGAGCAGGAACCTTCATCCCGTCCTAAAACACCCTCTGCACCAAGAACTGAACACCTCTGCCAAAACCTGGATTTCATGCAGGGATACATAAAAGGCACCAAGTGCTCACATCCATTTATACCCGAAGCACAAAAGCAGTTTGGTAATGGCAAGATAAGAGTGGAAGAAACATCAGGATTTTCATGTTTCCCTCCAAGTTATAAACTACCCTGTATTTTCTCATTTCGATTAAAAATGCAATCCTCATGGGAAAAATGAGGAAATAACAATTTGGGCAACTCTTCTCCAGTGATGTGCTCCCAAAAGACCCCGAAGGTGGGTTATAGCCAGAATTGGTGTTATCAGAGAGATAAATTGGATCCCAGGCTGTGGTGCTCCATCACAGGGGGTCTGGTGCCATGGATCAGTTAAACATTGGCATTCTCCCTCTCTCCTTCAGGTGTTCCTTGGAGGTCCAAGAAATTTACAGGAGCACAGGGTCTTTTCAAGCTGGAACTGCCTTTCTTTCCTTCTCTCCCTCCTTTTGCCTTAGGAGAGTGTGGCAATGCTCTGAAAGGGCTGGATCTTGTTTGACTTTATTGGTTTTGGGGGCAGAGTGGCAAGAGTGAGACCCATAACCTCAAAGATGCCAAGACACCAGGAGATACAGGCCTGGATGCCAGTCCTGGCTGCCTTGTGCCCTCAGAATAACCAGTACCTTGGTGGAGGTCATACACATCTGTGTGTTTACACATCTTTGACACAATGAAGAAAGGGGAGGTGGGAAAAGATACCAATGGACCATTTCATTTCCTCTAGTACAGCATCTCTCTTTGCCCCTTGCATAAATCAAAATTATTCTCATTTCTACTCTGAGTTGACACCCCCTGCTCTACTTTTCCCCTCTACAGCAGTGAGTGCTACAAAAATGTCTCCAAGTGATTCCCTGCACAAAATCTTTGGGGAAGAAAACCAAACATTTGTGGCTGCACAACAGAGACCCTCTTAGAGCCCAAATCACACGGCAAGTGACACCATTTAAATCCAACCTTTGAATTCAGGGCAGACCAGCCCAAGTTGCACTAAATTCAGTCATCCCAGGTTAATTTAGTGCTTTTTGTGGCAGCAGCTCCCAGCAAATCACCTGGAAATCTTCTGCACTTCAGTTGGCAGAGCTCTCTGCACCCTCTGAAGCCTGACCCTCCCAGCTGGCCTCGTGCCCTGCCCCACAGGAACTTTGTTGTGCTAAAGCTCCTTAAAAAAGCTGCCTCTGCTCTGAGCCTGGACTGCAGGAAACCATTCCAAAATACCACCATCATCACACTGGTGATCCAGGGCTCACACCCCTCTGTGCCTCCAATCTCACCAAAACCCCAGGCTGGGTGGGAGGAGGGAGTCCCTAAAACCCTGTCCAGCCATCCCAGGGCTTCCCTGCAGCCCAGGGACTCTGGACCAGGCCACCAGAGCTCTCCAGCACAGTTCTCCACAGCCCAGGGTGACACAGGAGGCTCAGCCTTTCCACAGGGGAACTGGGAAGCAACACGTTTTTCCCCAGAGAAATCCCAGGCCAGGAGGGAAAGGCTCCAGCCACACAGGCATGTCTGGAGAGCAAACCCCCTGAGTTCAACAGAACAGTGAGAGGGGCCGGGTGGTTGAGCTCAGGAGAGTTCAAACCTCTGTGCTTATGCATCATTTAAGTTTATATTTCAGTCTATAAAAATTGAACAGGAAAGAACATGTGATACAACATACAATAAATTAAAGAAAAATAATCCACCATTATGGCCCAAAATGAGTTTCCAGCACAAAACCAGAGCCTTTGTCCATCCACAGTCTGTAACACAAATTTTCAGTGTTCAGATCCAAGACACTTCCAGGCCATCAAGGTGAGAGTTTTCACTCAGGCTCACAAACTGGGACATCATTGTAAACGGTTTAGAAGCCCAGCAAATTTTAATATTTATGGCAGGATGTGTGACCAAAGGGATTACCCAGAATGGCTCACCTGATTAGTTATACAAATGCCTGCCTTTTTTTCTTTTTTCCCCTTCTTTTAACCCACGACCATGCAGAATGCCAATGGGAGAACGGAGCAGGGTATGTACCGGAATGTCTGAAGGCCACAGATTGGGATTTATATTCCATGTTGAATTCATTGTTCTTTCTCCCACCCCTGCTGCCCTCTAAAATATGCTGCAGCCATGACAGAAATAAATTAGCCCGAGGTACAGGTCACACCTTCAAGGGCAGTCAGAGTTCTGGGTAGGATCAATAGAGAAGATGGGAGTCTCTCACAGCTGAAGCAGAAAGAATGACGCATTGATGCTTTACATACCCCAGACAAAGGCACTTGGGAGAAGCCCCAGACCCTGCTGCCTTGGGAGCACAAAGCTCGTTTTTTCAACCACCTGAACCCCAAGAGGCGACACAGAAAAGCCCCATTTCTATGGGGAATTTGCATATTGATGCAGACAGTTCTATTTCTTTGCATCTCTGCCCAGGAAGGAGACCCAGATGCTGAACTCCAGCCCAGGCTGCAACTCTAAAGTCTTTTACAGAGAGCAGAACCTGCACTGAGCTTCAGCCTGAATTTTACAGCCCTCTGCAACCTCTCAAGTGGCTGCCTCAAAGCAAAAAAAAAAAACCTGAACTTCAGTGAACTCAGAAGCAAGTCCAGGAGGCACCAACAGACACTAATATATGTGTTGCTTTCATTACTTTCACTTGTGATTTTAAATGCAATGGATAATATATTCCAAATCACTTACATCCACTGAGAACCTTAAACTCAGGCTTTAGTATTTGTGAATCCCAGTTCCTCTGAAACAAGGCAAAGGCAAATTTACAAGGATATGATATATGAAGATTCGTGCAGAAGCCAAGGGGGTTTTACTAAATGTCCCTATGGTGAGTTAAGCATTAACTCTCCAAGTGAGGCACATAACCTGTTCAGACACTCCACAGATCCCACAGGGTTCCCACCTGCATTTTCAGATTCCTAAAAGCTTTAAAGCCCAATTTAAGCTCCCCTGATGCTTCTAAAAATAGGAGTTAAACTTCTCAGTCCCGCAGGAGTTTCTGAAATTGCTACCCAGGAGGTTTCTCAATAGAGCCAAAAGTTTTTCTCCTCTTCTGTCCCTCCCAGACTTCTCCACAGACAACTTTGGCCCAAATGCAGCAAGATCAAAATCCAAATGAACCCTTATTTTCTGCAAAGCCAGCAAGAAAATGTCAAATGAGTAACTTTGCCCTGACCTCCTTGTTTGTTTGCTTTTTTAAAGCCCACCTGACTAACACGTGTAATTGTGCTTTGATCATTAGACTCACACGTCCATCTATGGCAAAATAACTGTATTTGTACTTACATTTGGGAGTCTGAGCAATTTGGTAAATAGGACTGCTTTCATTTCCTCTGCTACCTGGAAAATAAATGAATCCACCATTAACACCAGTGCTACACTGAAGGACTGGGGTTTGCTTACACTGTCCTGTGTCCCAAATGATGCAGCAACAACTGCAACTCTCTGCCCCTTAGGAAAAATCAGGGCAAAGGCAACACCTGGATGGAAAGTGTTTTACAGTGAACTTGTAAAGATGTTTTCAGGCAGAGCACAGGCTTCCAGCTCCTACAGAGCTCATTCTCTGCAGCTACTTCCATGGGCAGGTCTTGGGGACTAGAAAATGGGAGAGGCACATTCAGGATGTTCCCAAGAGTGTTTTGAGGCATCTGATCTTCATCAAACTTTAGACAGAACTGCCTGCAGTGCCTTGTCCTGCTGTTCCTTGGTTCTTCCCAAGGACAAAAGCCCAGGCTGATAATGCACATTGCTGCCTGGGACACCCTCAAATACTGCCTGAGGTACCATTATCAGTTTTTGCCCTGCACTTCTACACCAGACATGAAAAAATACAGCTGTGCATTCTGCCATCAGTGCTTCCTCCAAAGGGATTCAATGTCACCCAGTGCAGCTCTCTCCAAAATAAATCCTCCCCTGTTCTACACTTGGTGACACACAGCCCTGCCAGGTTTGGAGAACATTCCAGCAATCACAAGGGGACTTTATCTGCACAGATCACACTGAGCATCTGCAGGTCAAGAATGACCCAGCACAGATACCCCCACGTGGGGGTGTACCCGCTGGCTCCCTCTGCCAAGGGGCTTTGCCAGGGTGTTCCAGATGGGTCTTGACATCCTCATACTCAAAATACTCTCAGAAATCACTATCTCCAAAAAAAGGCCTTACTTGGATGTGTAAACACTGAAACAAGGAAGCTGCCTGGAGGAACTGCCCCAAACCCCCAAGGGCTCGTGCTCTGCACATCCCAAAAGAGGAACAGCCCCACACAAAGGTGGCTCCAGGTGAGGGGGTACAGCCCATTCCTCAACTCCTGCTTCCTCCACTCCAATCTCACCTCTGCCTGGTGATTATGGCTAGTTTCAGAACACACATCTCCATGTCAAAGAGCAAGATCATACATGGAACTTGGGAGATACACATTGTAAGTTCTTCCTCATTTAAATTGTTCAAAAACCCCCAGGATTCAGCACACAAATGAAAGGCAGAAGATGAGGCTACACACATTTACAGCTGCTCCACTCTGGGGGCAAATGGAACCTTAAAATGACCTGGGCCTTTCCAGGAACTATGGAATTCCCCTCCCTTGTTTTAAAAATAAAGAAGGATTCAAATCCCACCAATAAACAGGGGTAAGCTTGACTTGGGAATACTGGGGAAGGCAAAGGAAGGCATCTCTTTCTCTCTATATATAAATATATAGATATATATATAATCTTCATATCTATATAAGAGGATGAAAACAAAGATGGGCATGAGGCTAAATAGTTAATTGGCCAAAATCTGGATGATATTTACCCATGGACCTGACTATTGTGCAGCCCAGGTAGGGTTCTAAAGTCTGGGCTCCATGGACTAAGATCTGTTTTCCACTTCCAACTTCTGCCAGCCTATAAATTGCAAATCTCAGCCCTAGGAGGGGAAATGAAACAATCCCAAAACATTTCCTGCCCCTAGTTATTATTTTGTGTGGGAAGTAGATTTATACAAAGCTTGATTCATCCAATATGGATACCTGAAAACGAACAATGGGGGAGGCCACGTTGTTTGTGCCTGGACAAGGACAATACTTTGCCTTTCAACTGCCACTGGATCGAGGATAAATCCCCTGAGGGGACCTGGGGAACCTCCAAAAGTTAATGTTCAAAACCCCAACGGGCATGTGCACTTTTCCAGTCTGGGCTTACCACTACTCTGGAAGCACAAGGCACTTTTTCTCCTATAAATATTCAAAGTAGCTCACAAAGAGCCTCCCCATTTCCCAGCCAAGGAAATGGAGGTCTGGCAGGCACAGAGGGGGGACCCTGTGGACACCCCGTGTCCCTCTGCAGCACCACGATCCCACCAGGGTCCTAAACCAAGGAGCAGGAAAAACACAAAGATACTTCCCCAGCCTTCCCTCATCACAAACTTCCTTGTATTTCAGGGGATAAATTAGGCAAAGACCAGAGAGCTCCAGCCTTGGGCATTCGCAGCCTCCTCCTGCTCGGCCTGGCTGCTCCCTGTGCAGGTTATCCCACTGGGAATCCACCCAGAGATCCAGCAAAACCCACTCCCTCCCACTGGGAAAACAAGGGATGCTGAGGGGCTTTTCTGCAGAGTTTCCAGCTGAGAGGGCTGAGCAGCAGCACAACTGGTGGAGTTTGCAAAGAGACTGGTGCACTTCCAGCCCTCAGTGTGAATCAGGACTAACCTGCCACCCTTTCTTCCTACTGATCTCCTTTGCTCAGGACAACTTCCAGTTTGCAACAACCAAATAATAAACATAAAACTTTTATACACAAGTATTTCACATTTGTGTGCATTGAAGTTTTCTTCAATTATCTCAAGTTTCTAAAACTCACGTAATTCAAATAGCAAAGTTGTATCTACTCCTCACATACATAAACTTCTATTCCAGCTTTAGATAAACTACACAGCCATTCCAAAGCATATCAGAGGACAGAACTTAACTCCAGAAGCTGCCAAATGTTTCTGACCTACTTCAAACAATCATTAACCACAGGCAGGTTCTAATTATTTGAGTCCATTTCACTTCTTATTCAGTGGTCATTTTGTTTCTCCACCATTTGGCCTGGGTTCAGAAAAATCCCCATTAGGCAGGACAAAGTCTCAAAAAAAAAGAAAATTAATTCTCCTTCCCCATTCTAAGGTTGGGAAGATTTCAAATCCTTGAGGGATAAGAGTTCTAAATTTCCTTTTAAAATAAAAAAATAGAGAGCACTTACAAATTTAAAAGCTTAAAAATTTAGTCATCAAGTAAAACTTAGTTATCAAGTAAAACTGCTTTCTCTCACCTCTCTGCAAACAGTTGTGCAATTCATTTATCAGAAAGAGCTGGAAATGTATTAAAAGGCAAAAACCCATCAATGCTGGGGCTGGAAACGATCACATGAACAAGCCACAAGATTTGCTTGATAACATACAGTTTATTATTCAAGGAGTCTCATTTTCAGCTCTAAGGGAGAGGGCGGGGAGAGAAGGGGGAACAGGCTTTTAAAACACACACTGGAAGCACAGGATTGCATTTGTAGGAACCACTAAAAAGAAGAAAGAAGAGAAGCAGCAAAGAAAACAAACCTCCACACTCTCAGCAGCTCAAGCTTCCAGAGCTGAGCTCAGCTCCCTGCAGGCTCGGGCTGGGCTCACTTAAACCAGGTTTAGCTCAGCACAGAGAATGAACAACCAGAAAGCTGCGAAACTTTGGGGAAAGTTCAGCCCTGCTGAGGATGGGAAGGGGTAGAGGAGAGCAGGAACAAAAGCTGTGGTTAGAATGCCAAAAGCTGCTCACAAAGTTGCTCTGCGCCTCTTACTGACCTAAGGAGTCTTCGTTTCACAGGTACCAAAGTTTTCTCCTTCTCCAGGGCAGAGTCCCACTCGCAGCCACGTTACTGGGGATGCACAGGCAGCAAAGGAATATTGTTCCCAGTCTTCTGAGGAGGGAAGGGAAACGCAGCCCAGGCAGGTACTGTTTCTCCAGGAAAAGTAAATCCGGCATTCTGGACCGAGTTCAAACCCAGGGCTTGACAGCAAAGGAGAAAAGCCTTTCACTGAGCATGCTTAGCCCTGCACTGCCTGCACACTTAATGAACATTACTTCCTTCCCAGTGGCTCCTCCGAGCAGAAATCCACACCCCCTACTCTTTGAGAAGTCAGGAATGCAGCTGAAACCAAAGTCCAGAAAACATGCCCGACACCCAGACAAGGCCCCACAGATCAATAAACTCAGGTTGTGACCTGCAGGTCACTTTGTCAAACAGGACATCAGGGTGAGTTTTTTCTACACTTGGTGTAGTTTGCTTTATGCCTCAGCTAATGCTACTCCCTCCCCAGAGAAAATAAAACTGGGCTGGCTTTTAAAGAATGATTAAATGCTTCAATAACAGATGGGAATTCTCTTTCAAATCTTGTCATTCCAAACCTGCTTTAAAGTGAGCAAAGAAGTTTTTCCAGACTAAATTTGGATGTTAAGATTTCTGAACAAAAGCTATTTGGATTTGTCATAGGTAAGGACAAAAAAAGGGGGGGCGGGGAAGAGAAAACAAAAAAGCTCCTTTTATTTAGTTAAGGTCTAATCCTGTTCCGTTTGCAATCACATGGAGTTTTGTCATTACCTCCACTGGGAATTGCACAGGGTTTTAGATTACAAATGCTTTCAGGCAAGAGCTGTGTCTACTCCAGTGACCTGCACAGGCCAGACTGGTTTTGGCACTTCAATTTGCAATTTCCACTCTTGCTGTGCCTGAACCTTCCAACCCCTTCCTCCCCAAACTCACAGGAGCTGCTGAGGAAAAGCAATTCTGCAAAACTGCATGCGTTATTTTTAAAGCTTTTCATTATATTTCAAGCTTTCCAATTTTTCCTGGAGGTTACACTGAGCTCTCACGTCTCAATTCTCCTCCCCAACAGGACGAGAAAAGGAGCCTTTTTGTGGTGAAGTCTCTGCCCCGTCACAGCCTTCAGAAAAACACCAAGTGTAAGAATCAGACAGAAATAACAAAAGCCATAATATTGTCAGAGGAAGGAGTACCAATCACAGTCACAACTGGATGGGACATTACCCTCTATGGCCTCTAAAATAATGACTGTAGCTGTAAATTTTAAGATAGGTTAAAACTCTGTCATGCCCCCAGTGCCTGAGTAACCTCAGACCTCACAGGGTCCTATTTCAACACAACAAAACCATGGAAGAAATTAAATTTCTGAATTCCAAGGGCCCAGACCTTTAGAATATAGACCAAATTTAGACTGCAGATTTCGACAGTGCCCAGTGGGAATATATTCACACCAATGTATTTCAGAACCACTGTGGGTCCTTTGCTTTTAAGTGCAACCAAATGATGTAACTTCTTTACAAAGTAGTTTCCTTGCCCACACATCCCTGGTCATCCTGGTTTAATTCAAAATCATAAAAGGGAAAGTCCCAAACTACATGACAAAACCAAGCCCTGCTGTATTTCTAGTGTACAGAGATTGAAGAGGTTCTGGAAACCCCCATGTTTCATGTGCCTTTGGAGAAGCAGCCATGGCAGTGGAATTAACCCCAAATGCAGCAACCAAGACTTTTTCTTTTGTTTCCACTTCGTGACCCTTTGCTCAGCAAAGTCTCTTAACAGCAGACTGTCCTAAGAGGCAGCTAAAAGGGAATATTATCTCCTCTGGACCATCTCTCAGACACTTTTCTTGGCCAAGAACTAAAATTATCCCGTGTTCACTGAGTCTGAGGCATCAAAAGCAGGTGGACAGTGCATCTTATTCACAATTAAAAGGAATTACCATGAAGCTCCAAACTGATGGACCTGATGGATCAAGGCTTAAACAAACAGCTGTGGTGATTTTAGACATCCTTGTGTCCCTCAGTTATTCACAGAATGGTTTGTGTTTCCATTAAAAATCACCTCATTCCACTCTGTGCCTTGGGCAGGGACACCTTCCACTACTCCAGGGTGCTCCAAGCCCTGTCCAACCTGGCCTTGGACACTCCCAGGGATGGGGCAGCCACAGCTGCTCTGGGCACCTGTGCCAGGGCCTGCCCACCCCTTGAGTGAATAATTTCTTCCTAACGTCACCATTGGGCACCGTTCCTGCAGCCCAGTGGATGATCAGGGCTTGGGCATCCCCTGAGCTGGAACTGCACCCGGGGAGCAGGAGCCAAAGCCACGGACACGGCAGGGAAGCACCTGGGAGGCATCGGGGCTTGGCTCTGGGATGGCAAGACATGACCAACCCAAGTGTGGCAGCTCTCCTGGCACTCAGAGCTGCTGCAGACACTCAACCTGGAGCCACAAACACTCTCCCAGTGCCATGCCGGGCACTGAGCACCCCCAGCTGCTGGACGGGCAGGAGCCTTTTCCTTGGAGTGCCCAGCACAGGAGCCCTGGGCCCTGAGGGCACCCTGCAAACACAGCCCATGGGAGCCACCACTGCCCGTTTCCTTCGAGCCTCATCACCCAGAGCGCTTGGCACGAGATTTACTGAGCACTGCCCTGGCTGAGCTCGCAGACGAGCCCCGGGGCCAAGTGCAAAACTCACCACCTTCAGTTTCCTTTGCAGGAGGGAAAGGAAAATCAAGCAGGGCAGTCCAGGCCACAAAGCTGCTCTCTCCTGTCAGTTCTGGGCTAAAGCTACAGTGCCTGCACTGCCAAACGGGCTCAGAAATACGTGTGTCTGAGAATAAATGTATGTATATATATATAAAAATACATGTTTGTTATAGATATAAAAATACATAATCTATTTCAGAATATATATTTACATATAACATACATATTTTATATCTATTTAGACAATACATAAAATATTTTATATATAACATATTTTAATATATAAACATATATATCTGAGAATAATTATATTTCATATTTCATGTATATAAAAATATATATTTGCTATATATAAAATATATATTCTGACTTATATTCATATTTATATATTCAAATTCTATTCTGACAGGATTACATGGGGGTTTTTTTAATAATTTCATTTCAAACTGGGATCAGTCCTACCTGTGAGGAAGCAGCTGGGACTACAGGATAACATACCAGGTAACTCCAAACTGAATTTAAGTAGGAATGAGGTGCTCAAACACCCTTTAGACTCTGCAATTAGAGCCTTAAATAGTAAAAACTTGGGCAGGACTTAAAGAAGCAATAAAAAAAGAGCCATGGACCATTTCTGAGAGCTATGAGGTGACTCCCAGCTAGACTGGCAGCAGCAGAAGAGGAGAACAGTCTCCTTCAGGCACCCCTGAGTCAGGACAAGAGCTGGGGAAAGGCTGGGGAAGGGAAAAGCCTACAGGGAACAGCACCAGCATTGGACAGAGAAACCACTGGGGTTTGGGCTGCTGCCCACATAGTCTGTTCAACCAGGAAAGTTGTGCCCCAAGGCACAGACCTCTGGCAGGGCATCAGTCCTTCCCAGGGTAAGGACAGAGCCCACCAACACACATTCCCCAAAGCCAAGGGGGAACTATTGTTACTTCAGACGCTGCCACTTTTAATGAGAGCCAAATGCTTGCCCCTCCCAGCACTAACAACTCCAGCTGGGACAGCTTTGCCTCTCTCTTTTCCCCCTAGGATGCATAAAGAGCATTTTTGCTCTCCTTCCTGACACCAGAAAAGCCTGGACTGCTTCCCATTGTACCATGTGAGCTTGAAACTTGGCCATGCTATTTACAGCATCTTCTTTGCCCACAGGGATTGGAGACACATCCTGATTTTTCCAACATGTGCACGCAGCAGGCACTGCCACTGTGCCAGCACAGCTACATGGTGAGCCCAGCTCTACCTGCCCAGGCTTCCTCATGAGCCCTGGAAGCACAACAGAGGGAAAGAACTGGATTTCCCAAGGGATGCTGTCTGCTGGCTCTCCTCTTCATTGTTCTCAGTGGTGCAGCCATCCTTGAACTCTGAGTGAGAAAGGACAAATTAAAGAAAGGCTGCAAAGGGTGGGGTTGGGTTTCTGGTCCTCTGAACTCTAATGTTAGCTGCTTTTGGCTACAGAAAAGCTTTTCAAAAGGGCTTAAGTGACTCTGAAGCCTCAAATTCATTGGCTTTGAGTGGGAGCTGAGCTCCTTGGCTCCTGCTGGAACTGCGTAACACATGTTCTGCCTGTGAGTGTCTGGACAAACATCCAGTCCTTTCTCCTCCCATTTAACAGCCTCAGCAGAGGCTCTGGGCTGGCTGCCAGATGCCCACCCAGCTGCCCATTTATTGCAGCAAAACTTAGTCCTGCCTTGCACTGAGAAAAAAGTGACCCAGGAGACCTTATTCCTACAGACAGGTGGAAGAACTTGGGACTGGTTTTAGACAATGGTGTGTCCCCAAATGTCCCCGAGAGGAGCCTCCAGGATCATGTAACTGGACAGGAGGTACCAGAGAAGGGAGCAAAGGTGTGAGGAGGAGCTTCAGAGCTGGTACCAGAGACAAAGGGACTTTGGGACTGTTACTGCTGGTTATGTAATTAAGGAATGAAGGCTACATATCCTGCTAAAGAGATACTTGGGTCACTCCCAGGAGGCAGAACCAGAGGAAAGAAACTGAGTGAAACTCTATAATTTATACAAAAATGTACCAAACTCACTGTCCATCTCTTCCAACTTTAGGGTCTACTGAAATAGAGGAGTTACTGCATTTATTTTTGAATAAATACTAACTATGAGCAGCTGGCTTGTCTTCCAGGGTGCAGCACAACAGAGCCAATATATATAAAAAAAGGCAATTATACCCATCCCCTTAATCACCTCCCTCAGCTGAAAGTGAGTACAGTCTGCCTTAAATTTCAGATCCAAGTGCTCTTCACAGGATACACATCATCACCATCAATCAAATGGATCCATTTCAGTTTTTCCACTTAAAGTTGCTGGTGAGTTCAACTTTGGCACTCCAACAAAAGGAGCCTCCACTGCCAGTGTGCACAGGGCTCTGGGAGCAGAGCGAGGTGACAGCAGTGGAAACTCATTTATAAAGCAAGTTTTACAGCACTGAGAGAATTGCTTGGTTTTACTCCTGGATTTGTATTGCATTTCTGTATGTAACAGAGTGTTCAACTCATAACAGTCTGGGGGAGAAAGGTGACAGTTTAATTTTCTCTCTTCATTTTTGAGATTTACAATGACAAAACCATACCAGTGTTTGATTTTTGCTGAGGTTTCCACATCTCTGGGAATAGGAAATCTTGCCTCTGGGGATGCCGTTGCTTTGCTAAGGGTTCCCCCAAAGCACTTTGCAAAGCCATGGAACAGTGTGGAAGTCCACAGCCTTCCCCCAGGAGCAGCTGTGATGTTGGGAGTCCCCAGAGAGCCACGAGCATCCCCATGAGCCCAGTGGGCCCAAATGGAGGGTCTCAAGTGGGAACACCTTGATCTGAACAACGCTGGCATAACATAACTGTGGGATTTGACAAGACTGAGAAAGACAAAGCATGATTCTTCATCATCCCATCTGAAAGAGCTCATGGGAAATGTCACTAAAACTGACACTTTGATTTTGGATATATTGACATTTCACTATGCAAATTTTTTTATCCAGAAATTCCCAAACAGTTTTAGCTTTGCAGCAATTGATTTTTAACTTTCACCTGAAAATATCTGCTATTTGTTGGGAATTTTTTTTCCATCAAATACACATTCCCTCCCTTTCCAAGCCACTGCCTGATGCTGATTTATTCCAAGAACTCTCTTCCTAATATCTCCCTCATCCTTTCTTTCCCTGTTGGTAACTTGTCCTGGCTTATCCTGTTTAAGCAGTTTGCAGGGTCACAGCAAGTGCTGTGGGGTGTTTATGTCCCATGAATTTAAAAGTACCTTGTCCTGCAAGTGCTCTTGTCTATTTATGTGGCTCCATCACCCCTTTAACTGTGCACTGCACATCATCCTTTTTATTTCTGCTCGGCCCTTTTAGTGATTTAGTAGTTTTTAAAGTGTCTGGGTGAATTCACACAGCTCCATATCATTCCAGACCTTGGAGTAACTACCTCAGTACCTACCAGGGAAGTGAAAGCTTTTCATTTGTTATGGAGGTAAATGCAATAAATACCTGTATAAATACACGTCTCCAGAAAGCTTTCTTGCAAGCAGAACTTTGTCTTGTGTTTACTTGCAAACCACTTTAAAATGTGTTTCTGCCATAAATATGTAATTGTAAGAGCCAGGAGGACTGAAACTGTTAGCACTGAGTGCACACCTAGTGGTAAGCATTTGCAGGATTAGGAGCTTTTTTGACATTTAAACAAACAATTACATACAAACAATGTGTAGAGAAACAAGTCACAATACCCAGAGCAGGAGACATAAAAGCACTCCAGACTGCTTCAGATGTTCACACGGGGGGCCTGCTCTTCTATCAGCATGTGAGAAATGTGTGCAATCAAATTACAATCATTAATGAAACTTGCCCATGAATACGAGCTGTACATCAGGAGGAAAAGCCCAGCTGCTTAAGATGCAATTTTACTGAAACAAAGCAGAGCAATAGATGGTGCTCTGCCACTTCTGATCAACGGCACGAGGGGATGTGGGATTACACTTTTCTTAGTTACCTCTCTGCTAACCCATCAAAGTACTGAAGGCTCATCAGATAGAACAAATGTGTCACAAAGAAAGAAGTTGCCAAGTGCCCAGTGTTTGCACACCTGTGAGTGTAAAACATTTCTCTTATGAACTTCAGCAGAAATTCGTCACTCAATAAAATGAAGGTACATTTCAGATGCAGAGTCTGCAAAGACAGATATTTACCACATACATATTTGAAAACACAGTAGACTTAATTCAACAAGACTCCTTTTTGTTTTGCATTAAACAGCCATGGGACAGAACACAAAGTGCTTGGAGCAGGAACTGGCACCTGCATTCCCCCTCACCAAGGGAACGTCACAGCCCTCAGCTCCAGTCGTGTTTCCTCTCACTGGATTGGTGACCTTTAAAATCTCTTCTGCAGAGCACTGAGTGAACTCAAACCAGAAGCTCTCATTGCAAATGACTTCTAAAAATAAGGAAAAATAATTTCAGGAGTAAATCTCTGCTTTCCTTCTTTACTTGCAGCTTATCTTCCTTCTGCTTGAAACTTCCAGGGGACAGTAACTGCCTCCTGAGGAGCCTCCTTCCACCTGAATGCTCCTGTTTCACAGGGTCACTGCCCACATACTTAATGCAGCACTGAGTGATGCAGAGCTCTCAGGTACAGCACAAGTTTTGCTCAGAAGTTGTACAGGCAATTTGCAGATCCCAGCCTGCTCCATAACCCTCAGTTAAAAGTGTTCCCTAAACATTTGCTGTCTCCAGTTGATAATGAAAGAAATGCTCCAGGTCCTGGGGATGCTCAGACAGGCTGCCTGCACCTCACCTGGAGCATCAGAGGTTGAAATGTTCCTTCTTGCATCATGGCCTTTCTAAGCCAACCCCCAGCACCTTCCAGCACTGCTGGGAGCTGCAGGGAACTCCACAGGGATTCAGGGTACAGGGACACACAGCAGCTGGGAGCCTTCCCTTCAGGACATCCCAAATGCTTCCCCTTCCACTCACAAATGAAGGTTTGCAATTATGTACTCAAGGTCATGTATGGAGGAAAGGAGAACATCACTCAAGAATCACAGCTTCCAACAGCAGCTGGACTCCCACAGACTCCACATGGCACCACCTGCACCAGGACACACAGTCAGGCTGGGCCAGGTGGGAAGGGAAGAGGCAGAGGGCTCCAAAGCTTCCCCTCTCCTTCCTCCATCCAAAGCAGAGTTCTGCTGTGGAACTCAGCACAGCAGACCCAGTGCTGTGCCCCAGTGCTGTTCTCTTGCCAGTTGGAAGGAGACACGTTTCATGGGTCAAAACTCTTAAATAACACTCCAGTTTCCAGCTCACATCTCCTGAGATGCACCAATACCATCCAGCTCACTGTGGACATCATTTCCTTTTCATGTTTCTCTATTTTCAAATTACTAAGCAATATAAATGCTTTTAACAGTCATTTCCACATGCTTGATGTACTCCACAGTTTCACAAAAGATTTCCTAATAACCCAAGCTTATCTAAATCACTTATTGTTGCTGTTGTTAACATGCAGAAGTTAAGCAATGGATTAAAGAGGAAACAACTGTTTGGTGTCTGATATGAAACAAGCTTTCACCTCGCAGAGGATGGAGTGAGTTCCTGTCCATATCAGCAAAAAAGGAGCAGCAGGTTTTCTGTGGTCTCCCAGAGAGGCCACGGCTTGGGGAGACAGGGAGGATTGTTTGACTACTGGGCTCCTGTCAGTTTGCTGGGACACTCTGCAACCTCTTCCCTTTCCATTCTAAGGTCAGGAAACACCTCCATTTATAAAGCTCCATCTACGAGTTCACACATGACAGCTACATTTATAAATACACAAGCATTTCCACATCAAATCATAGAATCACTTCACTTGAAAAAGCCCTCCAAGACCATCAAGTCCAACCTTTAGCCCAGCACTGCCAAGCCTGCCCTAAACCTTGTCCCCAAGTGCCACATCCACATCTTGTAAGCAGCAAAGAGTCTATCCAGTTAATTTATTGCTTATAACCATTTCTGACATATAATATAATCCACTATTCTCCTACTGTATATGGTCCATTATCCTACCATGGGAGAAACTCTGCAAATACAGAATTTAAAACAGATTGGGAGTTTTGAAGCAAAGACTACCAGCCATTGCCATGGCCTCATATTCACTCTCTGTTTCATGTTACCTCTTGGCCGACTTCAGGTGATCAGAGCAACCTGTGCCAATGGAAGGCAGCAGCTCCAGGGATTTTGGTGACTAGATGTGCCCCTTAGTCCAACCACAAGGAGAGCAGGGAAAGACAAAGATGATGACAACATGTTTAAAGTGTAAGTAGCATAGGGAACAGTCAGTCAAATGCTGCTTCTGAATCCAGACCATATCTGGCCATGGGCACTGGGAAACACGGGAAACTTTGCAGCACAGGTGCTCTTGTGTCGTGGTTCCTCCTTGTGCCATCAAAAGCCTTTGAACCCAAAACACTCAGCAGAGTCCACTGACAGAAGTTCCAGGCACAGCAGGAGGTGAAAAAGTGCCAGAGCTCATGAGTTCTGCAGTGCACAAATCAGAGAAAAGAGAGAGTTTTAACCCAAACAAAACCCTGCTTGCTGGGGATAGAACTGAAATTAAAACCTGAATATTCAGGGATAAGACACAGACACTCCCAGTTTGATACAAAGGGGTCATTAGACTGTGACACGGAGCAGGGACATCTTGGAGTGGCCCCACAACCATCACAGCATAGATCCAAACACAGACATAGGACCAGCTCTGCTCTGGAGCAAAGAAACCCCTCTGGGCACAGGGAACCCGGCACAGGGACACTGGAGTTTCACCCTGCTCAGTCCCAGACTAGATCTGGTCAAGGCAGTGGAAAATCTGAACTAATGAGCTCCCCTGCACCCAACTTGCTCCCACAAGGAGCCATTCACATATTCCTGCTCTGCATCCTTTACTAACCCTATTATGCACATTTCCCCATTGTCTGGAGTTCCAGCCGCTCCGTTCCTTTGGACAATGAGAACCAGACTGCTCTGGGGTACCTTTCTTGACATTTTAACACCCGCGCCTTTTCCTTTCTCTCAAAAAACAAGAGCAGAACAAAGTTCAAAAAATAAAATTAAATAAAACCCCCCTATCTTGGGGCGTGACCCTGAGCTCTGATCTGCTGGCAAGTCCGACAGCCTCACTGGCTAAATGACCTGTCAGAGCGAAAAGCTAAATATATGTATACAAATTAAGCTTTTCTTTCACAGTTAATTAATATTTCTATAAACATATACACCTCTCTTCCCAAAGTTCTGTAAGTCAGCACATTTTTTCACCACAGGCTGTTATAGCTCCCTCCCCCCCCTCTACTTCAAACTTTATAATAAAGCCCCAAAAGTTCACATAATGTCTGGCTATTGTTTCTCTACAGAGCAATTCTCCTCCCCACCTCCTTCTTTCTCTGTATCTCTGAGGCACCACATGGCACAATAAGAGCCCTTTCATGTTCAAGACTCAGAGTCGTTGCTGTGGTAACTCACCCAGCTTCACTGAGTATCCAAATAAATAGTGAAAATTAAAAAATCAGAGACCCACTGGGTCTGGCTGCAATCTTATCTTCTCCGTGATGGCTTCGAGGGACATTAAGAAGCCAAATAATAACCTTTTGCCCAGATTAGTCACCTAAAAGTGCCGATTCTTGGAGACAGAAGGACATTTGTGCTGTTCCAACAAGTACTTGGCTGAGAGTGGAGCACAAAGGGAAGACGCAATGCAGAGCACAAGTAGCCACTGGCATCAGAATTCTGGTGGGGAGTTTTTAAACACTTGCAGACAGATTTCTCTCCCCCTCCTTCTCTCTGGAACAGCTTTGGGTTAGACACTCTCAGCAACACTTCTGAAGGATTTTATCTAGCAGGCAATAAGTGGCATTAATTGCTACCTCGCAGGAAATGCTGCCACAAAGAGAAGCCCAAGCTTTCCCTATGAAAAAAAAATAGAGATTTTTTCCCCCTCCCTCTACGTGCCGAGACAAGCCACCGCTTGAGGCCCCCGAGTATTTGCTATTATCAGTTAAGTCACGTCTAGTGCCAGGCAAAAGGTCATTTCAGGTCATTCTGGAGATGAAAGGAAGGGGTAATGTATGTGAGAATGCCTGAACTGGCAAGCAAAGAGAAAAAGGGGAGGGGGTGAGAGAAAAAAGGGAGGAAGGAAAAAGGATGCGAGACAAGGAAAAGGAGGATAGAAGGAGGGAGGCAGAAGATGAGAGGATGGTATCAGACTAAAAAGGAATGTTCTTATTGCCAGAAAACAAATAAAAGACTGAATCACAGCACCTCTGCTGCCACACTGTGAACTTGATTCCTCATCCAATGAAAAGGCTGCCACGTTTGCTGGGGTCATCTTTTTAATTCATTCCTTCAATTAGGTTTTTCTGGGTTTGCTGGTTGGGGTTTTTTTCTACCTTAACGGCTGAAAGGCAAATGTTTAAGGGAGACAGAACTATCCGTTGTCTGGGGTGTCTGCTTCAGCTTCCTTTGTCTAGGAATTATAAGAGAGGTAGAAGCTGCTTGCCTTTTTTTTTTAATGCATGTAAAAAAATCAATTTTGCATTTAGCGGTGAAAAATAAAATACCATGATGCTCCGGCAGACAGGGCAGCCTTTCCCCATTTGCCTTTTCTCACTTCTCCCCCTTCCCCTTCTCAGCTCCCCGCTCTAAGGGAGCACTGGGGTAACATTTCCACTGGAGCCCATCAGTCATTCCTGACTCCATTCCCGGGTCCCGCCTCCATCCCGGCTCCTCCAGCTCCCCCCGCTCCCGGCTCTGCCGTCCAACAAATCATGTTTGGCGGACAGGGCTGGCTCGGGTGGTGGCACCGGCAGGGGAGGAGGAGCCCGAGTGCATTTTTGTTGCTGTTGTGCCTTTATCTGTACAAATATTCCGGCCTGGGATCCTCTCCTCCTCCCGCCTTAGCTGACCAGCCTGGTTCTGCCTGGAGCTTCGGTGGAGCCCAGTCCCTACTGGGAACTGCATCACACAAATTCATCCTTTTAGCAGCGTGGTGGGATCCCTTTGTTGCACAGAAGCCACACCCAGCCCCACAAAAACATCTTCTTTGGGCTTTATCCCTCAAAATGTGTTTTCTGGCCCTGCATGCAAAGGTGCTGCTGGTCCCTCCTCCCCATCCCACCGTACCCACATGGATTTAGTGCTTCCTAAGGCCTGGGAGAAGGGAAAATTACCTGGGGAATGCCTAGAGATGTCTTGGTTAGCAGCAGGATGCTGTGTTTACTGGCCTGGGGAGGTTTGGAGGTGCTGTTGAGAGTCTGGGGGAAGCAGAGCCCCATCACAGAATAGCTGAGGTTGGAAGGGCCCTCTGGAGATCTTTTAGTCCAAGCCCACCTGCCAAGGAAGGATGACACAAAGCTGTGCCACTCCACACAGTTATTTGTGCTAAAATAACTTGGGACATGCAGAAAAACACCCAGGTGAAGCCTCTGGAAGCTGCTGATAATGGTGACATTCCCACCCAAGGTTTATCCAGAGGGTTTCTCTTGGTTATTGTTCTGGCAGACACTTGAACCAACAATTAAAACTCATTTCAAGGTTTTGTAGTCAAAGTCCTCTGAGAGCCCGAGTGATTGTGTGGCTGGAGCTGTGCAAGACCAAGGTTTGAGTCCCATACCTAATTAAGTGGGATGAATTAGGTTCCCTCTCTCCTGCTGATGGTTCTTCATTGACAATAAATTACCCTGTGCATTTTTTTCATTCAGTCATGCTAAATTTCTAGCAGACAGACTGTTCTTCCTCATTTGTCACTTTTATTATAGCACTACCTTAGACTCGTAGTTGTAGACACTTAATCAATCCTGCTGACCTGTTCTGTCTTTTTGCAACTTGCTGCAACTCTGGAGAAGATTCCCACACAATTCAGAATCTTCACTAGAAAACCTTGGCACTCTCACCTGTCTATTTATTTCTTACTGCTGGGACTTAAGACATTCTATAGTGCCATTTGCCCCCTAAGATCTCATTGCCAAACAAAACATCACTCCCTGCTTAGCTTAGGTGTCAACTCCTGGAGTACAGGGATAAAACAAATTCCAATGTTCCTTCTTGACACAAAAGTCACTCCAAATGCAGAGATTTTCTTCTCACATTCTGACATTTCTCCAGCCCTACAAAGGGTTAAAGCCAAGGCATGTTTGTAGATGAAGATGCAGGTGTGAGAGCACTAATTGGGAACTGAGCAATATTGAAGGCAAGAACTGGAATGATGGAAACAGGGGGAGGGTTCGCAGTGCTCTGAACAACCCTAAGTGTGGGTTTCTGTCAAGGAAGATAAAACCCCGATGGATCTGAGTTGCTTGGCAGTGCCCCACACCAAAGGCATGTGATTCCCACTGAGGTCAAGGAGAGATGTCCCACCAGGGAGGCCGATTCCAGACATCCCTGGTTTGGTTTGTCTGCCACTCTTAGAAGTACATGGACAGCAAACCTTCAGGTCGTGCTGACCAACATTAGTTTGGGCTGAGCCCAAACCAAGCCCAATCAGCTCCACCCCTGCCATGGGCAGGGACACCTCCCACCAGCCCAGGTTCCTCCACAAGCCCCGTCCAACCTGGCCTTGGACACTTCCAGGGATGGGGCAGCCACAGCTCCTGTGCCAGGGCCTGCCCACCCTCCCAGGGAAGGATTTCTTCCATATATCCAACCTAAACTTTTTTTCAGTGGGAAGCCATTCCCCCTTTTCCTCTCCCTCCACACTCCCATGGGAGGCACCAGTCCTGGGGAGGAGCTCTCAGTATAAATTTCCTGGGTTTTACCTCAGATGAGCAGCACAGCCCTCAGACAGCATTTGTTTTCATAACTAACAGGGAGTGAATCTCAGACACTTGTAAAGCAGGAACAGCAAAGAACTTCCAGTGAAATTAAAAATGTATTTCTGATATCAGTTTCAGATTCCATTCCCCCACCTCAATTCCTGAAAATCACCTATAGAGGGCAAAGATAATGACTAACCACCCACTGTAACAGCTTTGTCAAAGTCACAAGTGGAACCTGTTTTTTGAGCTTCATATTCAACAAATCTTATGTTCTGATTAATTTATTCAGTGAAATGGTGCTATTGCAGCAGCAGCCAGGGGAAATTAAAAGACTTCAGGATATGAACAACGTGTTGGAATAGTGTCAGTTTCCTCAGTCACTGCCTGAAACTAAACCTCAGCTTTATACAGGGACAGAAAACTTGGAATCTGGCAGAACATTTGGCTCCTTGACAAGGAGACACCTCTCCCTCCTGAAAACTGAAGCCAAGCCACTCAACATCCCATTTTCCAAATCATATTAAAGGCAGTTTCTGATGCTACACACAACCAAAACACAGAGTGTGGAGTGGAGGCAGGTGGGAGTTTGCCAAAATTATATTACATTTTCATTTGAAAAGGAAACTTTCTTTCAAACAACATTATTTGCTGTGACAGTGATTTTCCTCCAGGAGAACATCCTGAGTACATTTCCATGTGACAGACCACTGCATCATTCCATGCCTAAGACAGGAGGCTGGGGAGCACCTGGGGAGAGGGACCAAAGTGCCTTCCAGATAAAGAGGGACCAAGAAATATTGCAATTACAGCTCATAGCGCACCATGATGTCTTATTTCTGGAACCTAAACCATTTGGGTTTTCAACCACAATATTTAGTATTTGATTTCTAGCAGGAACATGAAAAAAATTGTCTTCCTCAGAAGCTCTTCTGGAAAAGCTCCACATCCCATTCCTCCTTTGCCAGCTGGCCAAGCATCCAGAAACATGGCACTAGGCAGCAGTTGCTTGGGGGTATTTATTTCCCTTCGATATTGAGGTAGACATTTGATGTGTCTCTTGACAGAAATGGAAAGTGTACAAAGTTTCAAGGAAAAGCAACAACAATAAGCTGAGCTTTCCAGAGATGGAGGGTTCAATATTTCAGCGTTACTCTGATGGTGGCAGGTACATCTACTTTACAAAAAGAAAGATATCCAAGTCAAACTCTGCTCTGTGAGAAACAACTTTATTTCCTCCCTCTCTCAGTTCCAGCTGGGATTTTTCAATCCCAGTGTCAGAAAATTCCCAGTCAGACACAGCAGAGCACTAAAGCTGGTTGAGGTTGTCACAACATGGACTTGAATTTGAGCTGAAATTCTCACGGTATTTTGGGGAAAATTAAAATATATGACAAACTCTACTCCTCAGGAGGAAGTCTAGGTTGGGATATAAAACCTGACACTTGCAACAAGGCAAAGTACTGCTCATTATGCAACACTCTGGCACGTGCAGTCTATCTGGCCACACTGTAATCCATTGTCCTGCTGAAATTCCCACAAATCCAGAGTCAGACTCAAGACAGCCAAAGCTCAGAGGGAAAGGATGAGCTTTCAAAAGATAATTCGACGTTTCCAGTCCCAGATGAAACCCCACAATTCCCCAATGTGTGAAAATTGGCAATTACTTACAGTTAAGAATTTTTTTTTAACCAAGTAGACACTTTGGACAAAGATCCTGGTTGGCCGTGGGGGTGTGTGGAGTGGTTCAAAGTGCCATCTGCGCTGGAGACAGTAATGGGATGTGATGGGAGCGCAGACACCACACGGCGGAGGCGGCTCTGCCTCACCCCCACCATTGTCCTGCAGCCACTGGGAGCTCTGCCTGCATCTGGCAGAAAAGTTGATCAATTTGGGGTAGCTAATCAGGCTGCTGCAATTTCCGGCCCTTTCTTTCCCAGATTCCTCAGATCAAAGTTCAAGTCCCAGAATTATTATTCCCCTGAATGCTTAATGAGCTCCAACCGAGGGACACCAAAGGCAAAGCTAAAACATTGACTGTGCCCTTCATTGAGTTTGGCCAACGTGGCTAAAAACAAGAGGGTGGGATCCATAGCATGCAAAATCACAATATACAGACTTGTATTTTAATCCAATTAAGATTCCTACGCAGGAGCAGGGATGGCAAAGAGCTTCAGTGGCTTTGTAAAATGACATCTGCTTTCCTCACTGCTCCTGCCATATTAAAATTTTGAAAAGGTGGAATTGGCCTTGTCGTCAGTCATTTCTAAAGAGCTCTCTTTGGGGAGAAGAGCCGAGCCCCACAAGCACAAAAGCTTCCTTGAAGACTAAAGTTCAGGATGTTGAAATGCAAAAGTCAGATTTTGCCAGGAGGCACAATTTCTGAAGCCAGATGATTCCACCTCAGATTAAGTTATTGAAGATCTTTGCATGCAGAAACATTTCTTTGTTCTGGCAAACACTCCTCGAGTTTTCTGTTCACAAACGTGACCCCAAGGAAAGCCAGACAAGGTTCTTTTGCTTTATCAGGTCAGAATGTTCAGAGTCCAATTATTTTAATAGTTACAGGGAAAAGAAAAGAAACCCCGACAATGGTTCAGTACATCAGTAAGAACAGGATTCAGGGACTTAACAAGTCGCTCCCTCTAACATCTGGCATGTTCTTTGGAGAAGACTAAACACATGGAGAGTCTTGCTGCAAAAGTCAATGGAAAGGAATGATAATTGCTCATTAGAATGCCTCCTCCACAGGTTATTTTTAACTTCCCCTACTCTTTCTAATCACAGTGCACGCATCAGATGCTACTGAAAAGGGTCAGTGCAGAGGTTTCTCCTCTCCAAAGCCACACTTGTAACAAAGCCCTTTCACGGAGCTGAAGATTCACATGCTACACCCATGGCACCTGTTTTGGTTTTAGGCTACAAGCAGGGCCCCAAACAAAACACTCCCAAGACTGCACAGGCACTGAATGTAAAAATGGAGAGCTTTGTTTCCATCTACGGTGCAGACAATCATCTTCTCTCTCCCTCAGCTCTAAGAAGAGGAAGAATCCCAGGTGCTCAAGTGCAAAGGTGTGAGAGATGGAGAACAAGGATGGAGTTCTGTATCAGGAGCTTGATGCAAAAAGCCATAAAGCAGAATTTGCCAAGAGTCAAATGAAGCAAAACAATTATTTACCTACTTTTAGAGGAAGTAAAATTCTGTCTGAATTTGCACAGTGTTTCACCTTATGCTTTCAAGGCTGGGGGCTGTAGGTCTTTTGCAGCAGAGCAGACCCATGAGAAGAGACAGCCTGCACATTGGGAATGAAATACTGGGCTATATCAACTTGGCTTGGCAGGGACCCCTCTGCATCCCCCTGTGTCTTCTCTGCCTTTCAGGCACTGCAATCCTAAAACACTCGTCCCAGCCCTGCCCAAATGAGTTCAGATCTTTTTGCTGAGCCCATCACTGTAGAATTTGAGCCTTTGTAAGTGACAAAAAGTATTTGCATGGGTCACCCCACTTCCTCTCAGTCTAGTTACATGAAACTTTCTTTTTTTTCTTTTTTTATGGGGGTTCAGTAGAGCATTTGGGAAAAGGGGGGGGATTCTTTGTGGTGCAACATCAAAGACTGCACACGAGGAATCTCATTCTGAAGCCTCTCACCAGGAAAAACCAAACGAATTAAAAGCTCACATCAGACAGTTAAAAGACAGCAAAGGCAACGGTCCTAGAGGACAAGGAAAGCTTAACTACAACAGTTTATGGCCAGGACTGGGGAGGCTGCATCCTTATTCATAAGGCTTTTTAAAACAGCAAAAAGCTGTTTGAAGAGGAACTGAAGGACATGCCTATGATGGGCTGTAATTTGTTTGTTTATCTGTTTTTAATGAAATAACCACAGAGCCTACTGGAGAATAGTCGAGTTTCACTTCTGCCATTGTCCCACCATTCCCTGAAAGCGCTGCCACCACATCAGAGCGCTGCCAGAGCTCCCAGGAAAGGGCCTGAGGACACGTTTCAGAGCCCTGAGCCCTGGGGAGGCAGCGGCTGGACGCAAACCTTGGGATCTCCTGGAATGCAAAGCCTCTCTCAGCAGCCAGAGCTCCGACGGCACCGTGAGCTTCCCTCAGCCTCCCCCTGCACCCCTGCCCCGGACCACCCTGCGAGGCCAAACCGCGGGCAAGGGCATTGGGAGCAGCCAAAGAAGGGCTTTTCAGCCTTGACAAGTGAAGCGAGGCTGCCACCGAGCCCGGCCACCTGCGCCGCTCTCAAAGCTGCCCCAAAGCTCCCAGGAGGGCTCGCTGGGACTGCGGGGGCACGGACTGGAGGGCACAGTCTGCGGCTCCCAATGGAGTCACAGCAGGGGCTCTCTGGGGCACGAACAGGGCACGGGCTGGAGGTGACAGCCTGCGGCTCCCAGTCCGAGCCATCCCGTGCCCGTTCCCAGCTCCGACACCGCAACCCGCTCCTCTCTCCTGCGCTTTGCCTTCCTCGCTTCTGGCAAAGCCTCTGCCGTTGTGTTCCCCACTAACACCGGCTTTGCTGAACGCACAAGTAAACCAGTGTGCCAATGTACCCAGAAGTGCCCAACAGGAATTATCCTCCCTCCCCGGTCACGTTTTCTCCCAGAGCCGCGCGGACTTTCGCTGCCGTATCCACAGTGCAACACTGACCTCCCGTGGCTGCTGCTCCGTCACGGCCCGCAGCCACGGCTCACCAATATTTACATTACTCCGGGCAAAACAGGCTGAAAAAGTCCCTCTGTGCCCGTCCCTCTACTTGTGTTATCACCCATGCGCCCATCAGCAGAGAGAGGGGGAAAGAAAACTTGCTTTACTCCACTTCTGACATCAGTCCCAGGAGAATCTCAACCTTTGGGACATCAAACTAGTCTCTTCAGTGGGATAAAGACATGTATTCCTACAAACTAAGGATCATGCTGTGCAATGTTCTTGTGAAATCACCTACAGATGGATCCCACCCATCCAGTGGCAATGGCAGAGAGATTTCTGGTTTTTCTCACAGCTGCCTAAATTGAAGCAGAAGTGGCATCTTGTCTGTGTTGGAAGGAGCTATGGGAGAACCAGGATGTCCAGTCGTTATTGGAAGGGGCTATGGGAGAACCAGGATGCCCAGTCGTTATTGGAAGGGGCTATGGGAGAACCAGGATGCCCAGTCGTTATTGGAAGGGGCTATGGGAGAACCAGGATGTCCAGTCGTTATTGGAAGGGGCTATGGGAGAACCAGGATGCCCAGTCGGTATTGGAAGGGGCTATGGGAGAACCAGGATGCCCAGTCGGTATTGGAAGGGGCTATGGGAGAACCAGGACGTCCAGTCGGTATTGGAAGGGGCTATGGGAGAACCAGGATGCCCAGTCGTTATCACAGATATCACTCAGAGCAGCAGAGTGGGAAGGCAGCTTGTTCAGGGTGTTATGGGTGTCACAGGTGCTCAAACAGCTGCCACAGTGTGTTTTCCCTTCCTGCAAGCTCGTGCTCTTATCCCACAGGCAATATGAAATCACTTCTGGCAGACAAGGGCAGATTGTCCAGGATTTCCACCTGAGCAATCCTGCTGCTCTGCTGTACAGCCTGGAGCCCACAGAAACCAGGAATCCCACGGGACATTCAAGTGCTTCTAGAAGGTCACCATGGTAAAGACTTTCAAAATCTAAGTCCCATTTGAAAAATTCACAAGACAAGTGCCTCAACTCTCTGAGAGCCCCAGATGAGGAGGGCTCTGGGATCACCCTGCAGCAGATCCCTCTGGGAATTTCTCCATTCAGGACTATGCTAAGCCTGGCTACAGAGCAAGCAGCTCAGGTGCCCTCTGGAAGGATGCTCAGCAAGATGCAGCTCTGTACTGCCTGACTCCCAGGAGCCACACACACGATGCCAGGAGTGCCAGTTTGACTATCTACAGAGCCTGTGATCTCCAGATATCACCAATTTCAGATATTTAAGCCTGCACTTTAAACCAGCCTCGCATTAGAAAACACTGAACAGCAGCAACACCTCCCTGACAGACAAACAGCTGCCTCCTAAATGCAGGAAATCAGCAGGGACCACCATGTCCCACAGAGTGAAATTATACCTGTTGGATTCTCTGGGGGACCCCAAAACCTGTCAAAGACCCAAAGACATGGCTTGGAAGGTGTACAGAGAATACACCCAGACAACAGCTGTAACTTGCCACAGTGAGAGGATACTTTCTCCACCATGCCAGCAGGAAGCAAGAGGGAACCAGGAACTCCTGCCCTTGCCAAAAGCTGTTAATCAGTTGGGGTTTGCCCCTGTACAGAACAGTGGCTCCTGCTGAGCTGAGAATTATAAATCTACATTTTCACTCCCACCTGCCTCCATCTTGCCCCTCATTTGGAACACTGGGTTGTAAATGATGCATAACCCTTCTGGGCCTTCTGCCTGGGCACGGAAACTTTCCCATATCAAGGGAATTAAAAACTAGGTTAAACATACTTGTCACTCCAGTAAGCTCCTCAAAGCAGATGCAAAAGACTTTTTTTGGTCACTTCTCATTAGAGTTTTGTGACAAGATTCCCTGCAAAGGCTGGAGGTGTTAGATCTCAGCTGAAACACAGCAGAGAGGGGCTTGTGGTGGCCCATCCAGACAGTGACCTCCATGTGTTCAAGAGGATCCTTCTCCAACAGCTCCCACCCCTTCCAGAATTTATCAGGGAAAAGCCTTAAAGTCACGTAAGAGATTAAACTGACAGTACACCAGAGTGCACACATTCCTTACCCTCAATGCCTGACCCTTAACTGAGCATATGGGAGCTCCATCACCTCTAAGGAAAGCTGGATGGCAACACTAATGTTGGCATATGAAGCATCCCAAAGTACAAAAGGTTACCACATGGGACATCTCCTCTGCCAGCTCCATGAAATCAGGGAATGGTTTGGGTTGGAAGGAAACTAAAAGATCATCCTGTCCCACCCCTGTGCCATGGGCAGGGACACCTTCCATTATCCCAGGTCACTCCAAGCCCTGAACAACCTGGCTTTGGACACTTCCAGGGATGGGGCAGCCACAGCTTCTCTGGGCACCCTGTGCCAGGGCCCACCCACCCTCTGAGTAGAGAATTTCTTCCATATCTACAACCTAAACCTTTCCTCTTTCAGTTTTAACCCATTCCCCCTTGTCCTATCACTCCAGTTCTCATGAAAAGTCCCTCTGTTTTCCCTGTAGCCCCTTCAGACACTGGAAGGTGCTGTGAGGTCTCCACACAACCTTCTCTTCTTCAGGCTGAACAGTCCCAACTTTCCCAGCCCATTCCCATAGGGGAGGTGCTCCAGTTCCCATTATCAACTTCGTGGCCTTGTCTGGACTTGCTCCAACAGTTCCATGCCCTCCTTATGTTGGGGGCCCCAGAACTGTGCACAGCATTCCAGGTGGAGTCTCAGTAGAGCAGAGTAGGGGGGGTACAAAATTTATCCATGTGACTTAAAGACAAGGTAGAAGCATTCAGAACTTTTTTTTTGAAGGCACATGGTGCACATGTCACTGATGCACAATTAACTGCATGTGTGCAGAGAGGAGACACTGGCAGGAGAAATGTGCATCTGAAGGAAGAGAAAAGCAGAGAGACATGCCGTGACATGTTATCATTAGGGAGTCATAATTTCCTTCATGTAGTCACACAACAGCTGTCAGTAACATCTTGAACACAGACCATGTATTAGAATACCATAGCAAATGTCTTTTCAGACAAAAGAAAGAGAGGGCATGTTAACTGGGTGAATAGCAGGAAGAATATTTTGACAGCTTGAATGCATTAACCTCCCCAGAGAACACCCACAACCTTTGCTAGAACTTGGCTTGGTGACACCTTCCACAGGCTGGGTGAGGAGTGAGGGATCCAGGGCTCCATCTCAGGCATCCCCAGGGCCATCAGCTGTCCAGGGGCCTGTGTGGGTAGGCAGGGGAGATGCACTCACCCACAGTCACCTCTGGGGTCCCTCTCTCCACCCCCATCCTCAGCTTTGCCCTTTGAGCTGGGATTCAGAAGGGCCAAAGTGAATGTTGGATGCAGTGGAGGTGTCCTGTCTTGTGGGGAGAGGGAGTGATGGTCCAGGCTGACCTTACACGTGGGGATATACCCTCTAGTCTTGCCTTCAGAAGGTATTTTTTTACCTCTTGCCATGACTCTTAATCACCATGAGGTCCCTCCAAAGATGGTTTATTTGCCATTTCAAACCAGAAGTAATTCAGCCTAAGTAATGACATACCTTATGGTTTCTGCCTTCTGAGAAAGCTCCATACCACCCTCCTCACCACAACTCCACCTTCTCCCAGCAACAAGGTGTCAGCCAACACATTGGAAGGACACATTTCCCTCACATGGACTAGGTCCTCAGGGGTTACTGCAGTAAACCCCTGTCCCTGCGCCTGGCGTGGTTGCCATAAGCAGTTTGTCTAAGGCAGCCTGGTCATTAAAGCTTCCAGGAGCAGTGGTTCTCATTACAGGCACACTGCAACAAATCATCAGTCTTGAGCAGAAGATAATTAATCAGCACCCAGAGCCATTTTTGCAAACATAAAGCCTGGTTGAAACAAACCAAAATAAGAGGGGGTTGGAGGGAACCATGACAGAGTTGTTGGCACTTGCCAACTCCTCTTGATTAAACTTATTTTCACCTCCAGGTGCATACACAGGATGAGTTTTGTTAATTAAACCTGCCAGTCACCTCATTATGCATTCAATTAAAAAAGCCTGATGCCTTGATTTTCTGCAGCTGGCAGGCTGTGCAGTGACAGGCCATGTTGTAGTGCACAAGTTCTAATGGGGAAAGGAGCTCCAAAATATGGCAAAGTGTGAGATTTGCTAATTGGACATCCTCTTGGTGTCTTGCCCTTTTTTTAAAAATATTTTTGAGGCTATAATGAATGGGTTGTTTATGAGACACACCGTGTAAAGTGGAAGTGGAGACAGAGTGGGAGAGCATGTTCATCTCATTTGGAAACCCAGATAGATGCTCAGAATATTCATGACAGACTCTGGCAAGGTTAAGAGATGAGGAGAGTGGCACCTAGATGCCATGGTGATGAATGCTGCGTGAATAGATTAGACAGAGGCCCTGAAGCTTCTACAAAATTGTGGGGTTTTAATTTAGATGAAAGATAGCCTTTATTCTTAAGCACCACGCTGAGAGTTGGCAGATCCGGATGCAGGTCCTGGCTCTGCTGCAAACTCCTTGCATGACCTTGAATAAATCCCAGAGGGCCAGGCTTTAAAGGTCTCTACAGTTACATCTTTCAAGTGGCAACCCTCAGCCACCTCTGTGTTCCTCATCTATCCACCAGTGACTGAAGGCTCTCACTTCTGCTGTGCTATTTATATTCAGCTCTCCGAGAACAGACACTGTTTCCTGTTAGACACTGCAAGGAACCCTGTTACGATGGATCTCCCATCTCAGATGACAGAGAATGAAAACCTGAAGCATTTGTGACAAAAGAGTTTGTGATTCCAGGCAGCAGCTTTACAGTTACCTCACACTGACATTTCTAAGTCTGCTTCACGCTGGCCACAGGTATGAGGAGTGACCTACAGCAGAGGTGACCCATCTGTCAGGCTCTGAGGCAGAGAATTTAGGGCTTGTTCCACTGTCTCCATTGTTTTCTGCAAGTTTGCAGCTTTGCACAGAGCTGAGACAAGAGTTATTCTATCCCAGTGCTGGGTTAATGTGCTAATCACGTCACTCCATCTCAGGCCACCCTCCAGTGCTCGTGAAAATCTGAGAACATTATTTAATGCACGTGCCAGCAAGGCAAAGACCTTCAGACACCAGCAAGAGCATGGATTTCATCTCCCTTGTTTGGCTTTTTGTTATGATTGTGACTTTGCACATCTTTACTGCAGTTCTCCAGTGTGTAACTGGATATTTGGTGACTGGCGAGGAATAAACCAGATATTCTAAATTACCACTCTGTCCTAGAGTTGAGTGTAAGTGTGAGGAACTGAACTTTGACCAAGGGATCCCTTGAGTCCTGTATGTTTGAGCAGCCCATGAAACAGCGAGGGTGTTGTTATTATTGTAACCTCCTTTGCTATCTGGTTTCGTGCCCCCTGCAGCTGCTGGAAAAGCTGCACAGAGGAACAAAAAGCACACACCAAACATTTGGTAAATCCCAACAGACAAACTGAGTGACCTGAACCCCACTGTCCACCAACACGGGAGAGCTGGTCCAAATCCAGAATGACTGTTCCAGACTCCAGCTAAATGCAAATCAAGAGTGGAGCCTCTCTTCCTTCCCTTGTGGATTTATTTATTTTTCTGCTAGCAGCTGTGTTCCTATCATCAAGACTAGCAAGGCAATTTGGGGTTGGCAGGAGCTATTGCAGCTGGTCTGTATTTTTATTGCGTTTTCATTCAGAAACACAAGTTGGTCAGAACTCAAAAGCAAAAGTTGTGAAGGATGTTGGGTCAGATATTCTCTGCTGGGATCAAGTCACAGGATGGATTTTAGTCTCAGACACTGAGCCCATCCTGCCAAAGAACCTTGGGCTGAGCTGTTATTTGAAAAGACCAGGTTAGAAAGGGCTTGGAGCAGCCTGGTCTGGTGGAAGGTGTCCCTGCCTATGGCAAGAGGGGGAATGAGATGGGCCCAAATTATTCTGGGATTCTGTGAAAATGCCACATTTAGGCCCAGATGTGTTTTCTGACACAGACTTGGACCAGAGCCTTTCACACCCCAGGTGAGAGCTTGGCCCTCTGGGCCAGCAGTTGCTCTGCTCAAGCAACATCATTTCCCTGTGAAAGCTCTCTAAAGATCACAGCTTAGCCTTACATCTGGATGGGAGAAAGTGATAAAACCACAAGGGTTTGGGGTTTTTTAAGCAACCTGTCACTCTTGAATTCCATCCAGCAATAAAAATTGATCCCCTTCAATTTGCAATTCCACCTCTGGGAGCAGTTTATTAACACAACCCAACACAGAGACCAACAGATGCAGCTCAACAATGTTGACAGGGCAAAACCTTCTTTCCCTCTTCAAACTTCCAGTACAAGAAAACAGCCCTTGACTTCAGGAATTTTCTCATACAGCAGTTACAGCAGGTTAAAACTAAACTTGCCACCCCAAAGAGAATTCAAAGAGAATGTAAAATCAAAACAATAGATATTCCAAAAGCAGCTGGAAAGGCTTTTCCCATTATATCAATGTAATTTCTGCTGTCCTCTCTCTACATTCATTTGCAAGGATAAAATAGAAAAAGAAAATTACAGGTCTACAAGTAACTGCTTTCTTTCCCAACCTAGAAAATAATAGTTTGCATTTTTGTAGCTACTTCCATCCTGGGATCTTCAAGAATTTTGCCATCCCTTATTATCACTTACAGCCATTGCTCTCAGCCCCTTGCAAGGCAGGAAGCCAAAGGACCTTGCAAATGTGTGGAGATAACCAGAAAACACAAGGCACAAACAAGCACAGCCTTTGGACAACTAAAAGTTGAGCACAGAGAATGGCAGGATGTGCCCAGGGCCTGTGTATAAATTCATGGTACCTCCTAAAGACCAAACATTGTTGTTTGGGTTCCTCTTCCTGTAGGCAAAATTGGAAAATGCCACCCTTAGCACAGGTCATGGGAGCATGTTTTAAATCCTCTCAGTTTTGGGTTGTTCTTTCCCAGTTCTGAATACCCATCTCTTTAATTCCACATTTTCACACAGAAAATCTTGACATTTTACAAGCTGTTCTTTTTGTAATAAATGTACCCTATTCACTCACCACTTCTTCCAATACCCAAGGCTTGAGCTATTTCGGTGTGAGAACCACCTCTCTCTGGGTATTTCTGACATACAATTGTTGCTCAAGGAGCCAGAAGGCAAAACAGAAACAGGGGACTGGGAGCTGCCTTAGATAAATGAATTAAAACACTATGTTCAAACACCAGGCTCAATACAGTGTGCACCCACTAGATGGGGCAAAAAAGCCACATTCTGATTAAAATAAGGTCTCCTGTGCCCCTGTCACGAGTTTCACCTGGCCCTGACTCCAGTGAAGGTCTATTAGAAATGTGTAGGAATTACAGAGAAGCTTCCTCTGACCTCCATGGGCCATCCAGACAGGAACTCAAGGCTGCTGACACACAGGGATGGTCCTGTCACAAAATCTTCCTAGAAAACACTTGGAGGATGAGGTTTGGGTATCAGGCAGGTTTTCCAGGCTGAAATCCCATTAGCAGTTACACTCCAATTCCAAAGCCTACCATCCTAGACCAGCAGTACCTGGAAACCAACTATTTACAGAAACATTCATCCCATGTCTCTCCTCTAAGCAATTCCTGCAACAACTGGAGTGCACATTAAGTCCCAGCACAGACTAAAATAATATCAGTAATTTGCTAAAACCACATGGTAAAATGAGCTTTCTAATCACCACAGCCTCCTCTCCACATCCAGAATTACCAGATGATAAATTAAATTCTTTTACCTTAAAAGGCTTCTTTTCTTCTCTGTGCTTGACAAGACCACAGTACAAGAAGTGAACTAAAACTCGGTGAAGCTCCACAAAAACAAACAAACAAACAAAAAAACCCACAACAAAACCTCCATTAGCTGTGAACTTTCACCCTCTGAAGCCGGGGAGATCTGACTGCCCAAAAGCGTTGCTGTTCCTGGAGCTGTTCTGGTAGGACAGCTGTGCCTCATCACCCAATTCTGTTGCACCCAACACCTGTGCAAAGCCTGGCACAGGTGGGCACATTTTGCTTCGTGCCTTTCTCCCCACCCCACAGGGATACCAGACACTTCCAAGAGGCAGCAGGTGCCTCACAATCCCATTGCAGCTAAACATCTTCATGCAGTCCCATTAAAGGTCAAACCCCTTTTTCAATCACGTGTCACACACTTGGCCAGACACTGGACCTCGATTCATCTTTCTCCTGTTCTTTGTTTTATAATAAATAACTGCCACGCTTTCAAGAAGGAGGAGAAATGAAACAAGTCATTTCAGGTCTGCATTAACATCAAGTGCTCTCATCTCTCTTTACCTGACCTGCTGGAAACTTCCTTCCAAATCAATAGCTGAGAGTAGCAGGGGGCACATTAAAGAGCACTGAGAAAACCTACTTTGTATCGGGAGAACAGAAAGAAATTCCATATTTAAACACCCATGGAGAACTTTTGCCAAACAGCAACTGCATCTCACCACAGGGAAAGATAAATTTCAGCAGAACAACTCCAAGTCTGTTGAGGACAGGCCTTGAAAACATGTCTGTACACTCTCCAGTGTTAAAAGCCCTTTCAGCTGAGCTGAGGGAAGCTGATCCCAGTCCTGTCTGCCTTCCTTATGGTGGGTGTCACATCCAGAGCTGAGGGAGGAAGACACAACATCTGCCTGTGTGTGCTAGAAGGATGTCTGCTCTTGTACACCCCATCTGCTACAAAACCATGTGTCTGGATGTGGTGGGGGTTTTGCATTTGTCAAAGAAGTACCCAAATATTGTGCAGAAAGGCATAAAAACTTGCAGCAATAAAGCAGAACTTCCATACACGCCATGGCAGATCCCTGCTTTGAAATATCTCTGTAGGAATATTGCTGGTGTGAGCTTTCAACCTCCAGCAAAAAGCTGAGGAACAGCAAAAGCAGCAAAAAAGCCACCATGAGTCACACTTTCATTCATTAAGTAGCTTCAACCTCCTCATTCATCCAAGTGAGAACTAATGGACTGGAGTCACTGTAGTTCTGGAGTTTTCATGATTTTTCTACCACTGAATGATTTTTCTTTACAGCAAAAATTAGAAATAAGGGCTGGAACACAACAGCTCATGAAAAACCTCATCACTCCCACTCTTGCCTAAAAAGGTCAGAGTTTACAATCATGCTTTAGATTTAACAGCTCTGGCACAGCCCCTGATTCTGCCATGGTTTACAGGCTGGTTTAAACTCCATGGACTGGAGTGTGGGAAGACAGGCAGGACCTCGCCCTCCCAGGATAAATCTCCGTTCCCTTACATGGACTTTTTGTTCATAAAAAAGCCAAAATGTCACTCCTAGGGCAACTCCTTTTCTGTGACCTCAGCCATAGGGTTGAAAAACTGGCCAGAATTATCCCATGCGATTCAGTGCACAAAATCAGGGGGGGTCAGAAATGGCATGAGGAATGATTCAATTGTTCCAGAAACTCTGAGGAAAGGGGCCAGTAGAGGAAGGGCAAACTGAAGCTGCTCAGCACTGAGCAGGATGTGGGGCTCTTGCAAGCTGAGGAAATACAGTATTAGCAGCCAACACAAGAGGGGAGTGCAGCACCAAAATCCAGCCCCTTGCAGGGAAGGAGCAACAGGCTTCGGGCTGGGCTTGCAGGTTTGTGCTCACACCCTGGGGCACAACGGCAGGAAGGAGCTGGGACATGCCCTGGTGGCACCTTTCCCCCTTTTTCCGATCCCATTGGCTTTACTCCAAAAACATCACCTGAATTCAACTATTCCATCAGCTACTCTTTGCCACAATGCCTCTAAAAGGACAATCTGACCAATTCCCAAAGCAGGAATCTGAATTCAGCCACTTAGAACTTTGCTTGCAACATTTCAGAGGTTGATACAGGAAATCCTACCAGATTTCAGGGGGATAAAAAGCTTTCAGGCTGTACTTTGAACACAACCACAGCAGTTCTCCATCTTAATGATGCTACAGAATGATTAAAAAACTCCTTGTAGAACAAAACCTTTTAAAAAATTATTTAGTTTTAGGTGGTACAGGGGATTTCTGCAGGATGCCTTAGAATTGCCAGAAAACTCAAGGGAGAAGAGTATTCCAGGAACTCCTGGAGTTCTCAGAAGACCCTTTCTCAGAGGAGGGAAGTCCCTCGTGCTTCGTTACGGTGAAGGAGCAGAACTGAAGGAGCACAATCTGCCTGCACAGGGAAGTGCTGCGGTGACAGATGATTATCTTGGTGGCCACCGAGCCCTGCTGCCACCACACCTCCATCCCCTCCTGTCTCCATTCCTGAGCAGGTCTGCCCCTCCCTGGGTGTGCAGAGCCCATCTCCTGTGTCCAACAGCAGCTCAGAGCTCATGGTCCCTCTGCTGGGGTTGTTTTCAGCTCACTGGGACACCCTGGATCCCTGCAGGGCACGGGCTGTCCAACCAGAGCCCCAGGAAAAGGGAATGCAGCTCAGGAAGCTCAAAGGCTTCACCCAGACTCTGTTCTTTAAAATGAGATGTATACAGTGTGGAAATGTTCCCTGGAGTCAAACAGAATGAGAAACAGATGGGGAATTATTTGCAAACAGGAACTCTTTTCTTCCCTTGTTTGCCTCCCTTGTTTTGTTTATCCCTCCAAATCCTAACAAGAAGCATAAGCAGGATAATACAACTGCAAGAGCTGGTTCGTGCCAGCAGAGCTGCATCAACACAGGGACAAAGCACTGACCAGGCAACACGTGTATTTTTAAGTGATGAGCTGAGTAAGGCATCCAGTCTTACCTTGGGCCCCAGCCCAGCAAATGCTGATCCAGGGCCTTCATTTCATTGCTGGGAATGCAATGAGTAAAGTTCAGCATGAAGGTACTGTTAGGACTGTGGTCTTAACCAGTAAATCTTAATTATTCCTTTTTTTGCAGAAGGTTTATGCTCAGTATTGTTAGTAGAGGTTAGAGATTCGACTGAGTGTCTTTAGTTCACCACATCACTGAGATAAAGGCAGCAGCATCTGAAATCCAAGCACCATGTAAATATATGCTCCAAATAGGAGTGTAATGTTGGAGTAAATGATTGCAAAGAATTACACATGAAGCCACAGACAGCGGAATTTAATTTACAGAGAGCAGCCTCTTTTAGCCATTCACTTAATGAAGATTTAAATATGAAATAAATTGCAGGCACTTCCAGCTCAAGCAGGATGTGGGATTATGTTCATTCATATTGAAATTACATCTTTAAGTTCCTCTCCAGCTACATAAATGTATCTATAACAGACACACACATACATGTAAAATAATCCTCTTCTCTAATAAAAGGATGTGCATTATTAAACTCCTCCTTTCCAGATAAAATTCATATCACAAACATTAAAAATTGGTCTGTTATGCATGTTTGATGACTACATTAGAAATATTTTTTTCAAATTTTGGGTCTATTTCTGTCTTAATATTTCTATTTCAATGAACTTTGCAAAACTTCATTGATCATTTTCACTTTTGTTTGCAAGCACTTCATTCTCTTCTCCATTCCAAGGCTGTTGATGTATCCAAAGACAGAAAAGTTACAAAGCAAAACTAAGAAAAGAAAAATGAGAAAAGGAACCAAAGCAATCCTTAGCATCACTCCTCTGATTTTAGCTGGTTACTCCCTGTCTTTAAGACTCAACAAAATCATCAATCTTTGTATTATTTCAAACAATTGTCCAAAGGAATTAGGAAGATTTCAAGTAACCACAAACAGCCTCGTCCCTTCCTTTTCAATATTCCATCAAACAACAGCATTTTTCTTGAGGGAATCTGACAAGGGCCCAGGAATGCAGCTAAACAGATCACCACTAAAATAATAACGACAACCAAAGCAAAAGTCAGAAAGAAAGAGCTTTGTAGAAAGACTGCAGACTTTGCACAACCTCCTGCAGATCAGCATATTTTACTGTGGGGGAGTTGGGGAAATCCCAGCAGCTTTCTATTGTATCACGTTATTCCTTGGCTCATTCCCCAGCAAATAAATAATCATGGCAATAAACTGGGTCCATACAAGTGTAGCAGGAACAGACATGGAATCCAAGAGATAAGACAGCCAAGGATCAAGATGTTTCTTGCACATGGGCTGGAAGTCGGGGGCCTTTTAATGTTTTGTTTGCGCAGTTGTTCCTCCACCAACAGAGACCAGTCTTGGGTAGAGCAGAACCAGGGGAACCAGGCTCCTCCAGCCCAGAATAAGTGGATTTCTTACCATGTGCTGCTTTACCAGGGGCTCCAGTGAGATCCCACCTGTGCTACTGAACAGAGACTGAAATGTTGTTGAGAGCACGTTGAGTTCCCCCAGTCTGGGCTGCTGTGCCAAGCAAGTCCACAGAACAAATTTAAAGGAATATTTGCTGCCAAAGCTGCCCAGGAAAGCTGCCATCCCTTCCCTCCCAGCAGGCACATCCTGTCCTGAGGAGCTCTGCACCCAGGGAAGGTGCCATCCCTCCCTCCCAGCAGGCACACCCTGCCCTGAGGAGCTCTGCACCCAGGGAAGGTGCCATCCCTCCCAGCAGGCACACCCTGCCCTGAGGAGCTCTGCACCCAGGGAAGGTGCCATCCCTCCCTCCCAGCAGGCACACCCTGCCCTGAGGAGCTCTGCACCCAGGGAAGGTGCCATCCCTCCCTCCCAGCAGGCACATCCTGTCCTGAGGAGCTCTGCACCCAGGGAAGGTGCCATCCCTCCCTCCCAGCAGGCACATCCTGCCCTGAGGAGCTCTGCACCCAGGGAAGGTGCCATCCCTCCCTCCCAGCAGGCACATCCTGCCCTGAGGAGCTCTGCACCCAGGGAAGGTGCCATCCATCCCTCCCAGCAGGCACACCCTGCCCTGAGGAGCTCTGCACCCAGGGAAGGTGCCATCCATCCCTCCCAGCAGGCACACCCTGCCCTGAGGAGCTCTGCACCCAGGGAAGGTGCCATCCCTCCCTCCCAGCAGGCACACCCTGCCCTGAGGAGCTCTGCACCCTGCACAGCCCACTCAGCTGAGACAACTGGGCTCTGGAGAAGAGCTGGAGCAGTAAATCCACTCCCAGGCACATCCAACAAGAAAAACAGGAGTCCTTCCTCACATCCTCCCACAGCATCATCCCCTGTTGCCTTCTAACCAAAAATAGCTCAAAACATTTTAAAATACATATGTTATTTTATTTTTCTTTCACTTGAGGGCTCAGCAAGCTGCACTGGATGTGAGCTCCTGCCTTGGAATATCTGAAGGACACTTTGCCTCTTATTCTTGCTCAACTTCACAGCTCTGTGCCCAAATGAAAGAAATTAAAAGTGATAGAAAGTGATTAAAGTGATTTTTTTTAAATGAGGAAAAAACATTCCAAATTTGAAGAAAATCTGGGCTAGAAAAGCAAATTCTCCCATGTCTATGGCCTAATGCTGCTCTCTAATGAAGCCCGTGGTGCTGCACCCAGCAGGAACCCACCCCCCAGTTCCACATCTGCAGCAGAAAATGGAGTTACAGCCCCAAGGCAATAAAAGCTGGAGATGGATAAAAAATCCCTGGTCCTTCAGGAGTGCTCTGCAGTCCTAATAATTCTGCCAGAGCCCAAATCCCGTGGCAGAGGTTTGAGGTGAGGTAGGTACAGTGGAGGATGAGAAAGTCCTTTCACAGCCTCCTGGACAAAGAACAGGATCCTGCTCCATAAACCAGCTGCTCTTGCAATATTTAAACTCTGGAGGGACTCAAATATTGCAGTGATGAGAGAAGAGGAGGCTCATGTAAGTACCTTGGCAGATGGATGCTTAGCAGAGGAAGGAAACTACCCCTGTGGGATGGGACCAGGAATAAATGCTCAATTCAGCCCCATTATCCAGCCCAAACAGGTAAAATAGCTGGACAAAGGTGTTTTAGCGTTTAAAAAATACTGTTCTTCCCTTTCACCAAACTCAGCAGTTCCCAACAGGAGCAGTTACCAGTGGGCTGTAGTTTGCTGTTTCTTTGGTCTCAGCTTTGTAAAAATTCTGACTAATAATTTTGCCTCCATTTTCATGCTGGTTTGAATCAAATGTGAGGCAGCTGTTCATTTTTCTCAGTGATAAATCACCATTTCCTGACACTTGGAAACTCGGAAGACTGAAAAAAAAAAGAGAGAGGGGAAAAGTGCTGAGGGTGAACTCGGTTTTATTTTTAATTATTTAGCCCCTTCAGCTGTTCAGCCCCAAAGGCTGAGTGTTGACACCACTTCAACATGCAAGGAAATAGTTGGAGAATGAATTTGCCAGGGATGGATAAGGGATGTAGCCCTCCCTCCCCCATGGGCCTGAGGTTCCCATGTGGAATATCTGAGTGTGTAACATGGCTTGAGCATGCAAATAATTGCAAGAGCAGGCTCTAAGTCTAGGAAACAGCAACCTTGCCTCCATTGTTCAGCCTGGGCTCAATGTTTGCCTTCTGGCAGGCTCCTCTCTGTCCTCCCTGGGAGTGGGGAGAGCAGGGCCAGCCTTCCCCTGCTGCCCCTGCCCAGGAGGAGCTTCTGCATCCTGGCCTGGCCCTGCATCCTGCCCTGCTCCTCCCTCCTTCCCCCTGGGGCAGCACCACCGGTCAGTGGGGAATAATTCAACAGCAGAGTCTGGAACAAGGACTTTCTGAAGGCACCTGAGTCCTTGTTTAAGGGAGGGAGGCTGGAGAGGAGGAAAGCAAACCCCCTGCTCCATTTCCTGCTGTTGTGCTGGTTCGTCCAGAGTATTTCCATTGTTCGAGAGCAAACCCTTGGCAAGCCAGCAAGGAGGGAGCATCAGGCTGGAAAGAGGGATATATTTGGCTCAGATTCCTCAGGAGCATGACCTCTTCCTACTGAAGTCTATAACAACACTCCCACTCACTATCCAGCGCAACATTTTTAAACACTCCCCCCTCAATTAATTCTGTGGTGCATTGAAGGAAGTGATAAAAATAATCCCCTCAGAATGCATTTTCCTGTAGGTAAAGGGACACTACTTTGAGTGCACTCAGAAAAATAGTAGAGGAGCACAGAAGGCACAGACAAGGCTGTCATTGCAGGAACTTGCACACTTTGGGCACCCAAAAGATGTTGGACTCAGAAAATGATGAGCACACACAGGAATATCCAGGATCAGGCCAGTAACAGGAAGGCCACATGAAAAAAGAACAGAAAGTTTTTCTGTGAAAATCTGACAGTGTTTTAAATAAGCTGAATATCACAGATTTCACACAGGCCAAATCCTTTCATAGATTTCCATTTTTTCACTAAAATTATTGTTAATTTGGGAGACTGCAATGCAGTTTTCTACGTTTGCTCTTTTTACAATGTGCTTTCTACTTTTACTCTCTTTCCTTTTCCTACTTGCTCACTCAGACAGCTTTCATTTTCAGCTTTCAATAAAATTAAGAAAGAAAAAAAAAGGTGGGAGGAAACTTTATCTCTGGGCACATATTTGCTTGTTGAGGGGAATGAAAGAACTGCTTCTCAGTGAAAGGGTTTCCATGTAAAGAAGCACAGCCAGATCAAACACAGAGGCACTAAAGTTACATGGACATGAGGTGGTCTCCTAGGAAAGTCATTCCCAGCCAGTCTCACCTACAGATTAGGAATTATACAAAGTCTGGGTATGTGTATTTCTGTTCCTTCTCGTCTGTTGTAACATCTCTGATGCTTCCAGTGGAGCTGTTGCAGCAACTTATACAACCAACAAAACTTCAATATACAACTTCTATAACGTGGATTTTTTTAATTGATTCTGTGAATCTGTCACAGCAAGAGGAAAAAGATTCCCATGTGGGCAAATTGCCTGGGAGCTACTTCCATAGAAAATTACATTTTTATTGTTATTTCCTGATTGAGTAATACAGCTGGAGCACAAAAATATGCACAAGTTAGGCAGAGTGACTTAAGTCAAAACACAGCAATCCTCAGAGATTTCTGTTGGCTGCACATTGATCAGATTCCCCTGGGAACTGCCTGCAGTGCCTGGCTGGAAGGTGGGAGTCTGAGATTGGTGTTAGTTTGGGATTTTCATTCTCACCTTTGCCAGGTCCAGTATCTTCATGGTGCTCCCAGCATGGCTGGAACGAGTTCAAGGGGGGCAAACACTTCTGGGGGCTCTGGCAATCCATGTTCCAGTGCAAATATTGTTATTAATAACCCTTAAGTCTCCTCCTCTGCTAAAATGGAATGGACTGGGTGCCTGAGCCTGATTTCATGGCTGAAATCCATGACAAAACACCCTTGGTTTTACCACTGACTTTAATGAACTCCTTGCCAGTTAACAGTGGGAGTAAATGACAGACCCACAATACCTGAGAAGTTAAAGTGACTGAGGGAGGAACAAGCAGTGTTTTGTGCCATGTCCTTCTGGTTCCTGAATTTTCCTGGTATCCTTAGTTCAGGCAGGGCTTTGTGGGAACAGAGACCCCATTGACTGCAGCAAGGGGCTGCTTCTCATCCTGCCTTTGGATAAAGAGGCAGAAAACCAACTGGCACAAGAGCAGAATGAGCAGGGAGCTGCGAGGGGATTTTTTTTCCCCTTCATTGATACAATGAAATGGAAATGGGCTGTTTATTTTCACTAATGTCAATAACTGTAGTGATAGATTGTAGTCATTGCCAGTATTGATTTCCTTCCCCAACACAAACCATTTCTAAAAATGCCTCTTAAGTGGGTTTTATTTGCTTGCAGGGTTGTGATTTCAGTGTTTTCTCCACAGCCTGTGAGCTGGGCCTGCTCTGGGAAGATCAGTAGCAGGATCTGGTTGTCTTTAAAAGTGAAGGGAAGAGTGGGAAGAAGGGAAAGTCAGGAAAAAAGACAGAGAAGAATGAACTGAAACAGTGTGGAAGAAAGCAGGGATATTTGTTCCACCCATCCACAGGAATATGCAGTGTGGGAAGGGAGCAGAGCTCTCCCTCCCAATGGATCTCACACTGTAAGCCCCTGCCTTACATGCCCCGAGGTTATGAATTCCAAGAGATGGCCTGGAGGGGGCTTAGAGGGATTCAAAAACACAAGGATGAGGTGGAAATTTTGGGGTGCAACTCCATCCAGTTTAACCACAAGCAGGGGCAAGAGGAGTTGCTGGAGTGCATCCAGAGGAGGCCATGAAGATGCTCTGAGGACTGAACTCCTCTGGTGGAGCCGGCTGGGAGAGCTGAGGGGGAGAGAAGGTGCCAGGGAGAACTTAGAGCCCCTTCCAGTGCCTAAAGGGGCTCCAAGAGACAAGGCCTGGAGTGACAGAACAAGTCACACTGAAAGGGGACGGGGTTAGATGGGATATTGGGAAGGAATTCCTCCCCGTGATGCTGGTGAGGATGGCCCTGGCACAGGCTGCCCAAGGAGCTGTGGCTGCTCCATCCCTGGAGTGCCCAAGGCCAGGCTGGATGGGGCTTGGAACACCTTGGGCTGGTGGGAGGTGTCCCTGCCCATGGCAGGGGGTGGAACTGGATGGGCTTTATGGTCTCTTTAAAGCCAAGCCACTCCGTGATTTTCCACCCAAACCACTCTGTGATTAGAAGTGGGAGACAGAGCCCCTGAAAGCCCCAACTTGCCCCTTTTTGCTCTTCCTCCTGTGCAGTGTGGCCAGCATCACACAGAGGGGCTTCCCTAGAACTTATTTTTAAAATAATTGCAACTAGTTTCTATGTAACTTTTAAAAAAATATAAAGCAAATTAATAAATAGAAATAACAATAAAGGGGGGGGGGGGAGCGCACCCAAAATAACCGTCTTTAAGGAACATTCATTTCTCCTCTGCTTTCTTGTCCTTGGTGCCTCACCCCACCCGAGGGGGCTCCGCGCCATCCCCTCCCGATCCCCCGCACCGCCCGATCCTCCGCACCGCCCGCACCGCCCCATCCCACGGGATCCCCCGCACCGCCCCATCCCCGGGGACCGCCCGATCCCCCGCACCGCCCCATCCCCAGATCCCCCGCACCGCCCGATCCCCCGCACGCCCCATCCCCGGGATCCCCCGCACCTCCCCATCCCCGGGGCCGCCCCATCCCCGGGGGCGGCGGCAGCTCCGGGCGCTCCGCGGGGCGCGGGGTGGGCGGGCCGGGCTCGGCGGGGCCGCGCCCGCGGTGCCGGTGCCGGTGCCCGTGTCGGTGCGTGGATGGCCCTGCGCGGCCCGCGATGGCTCCGCGCTGACGGCCCGGCCCGCGCCGCTCGCCATGGCTGCCAGAGAGGAGCTGTACGGCAAAGTCATCCCCCGGCGGAACCGCCAGCACCGCGCCGGCACCATCAAACACGGCTCGTCGCTGGAGATCCTGCTCTCCATGGGCTTCCCGAAAGCACGGGCGTAAGTCGCCTGAGCGGCCCCTTCCCCCGCGCCGCGGAGCCGCTTTACCCCTTTGCTTTTCTCGCTTTACGGCGGAGAGAAGCGGCGGGCGCTTCCCCGGACGGCGGGAGGGAGCGCCGGGATGCAGCCGAGAGGCGGCGGGGATGCGGTCCCGGAGCGGGGGGATGCGGCCCCGGAGCGGAGGGATGCGGTCCCGGAGCGGGGGGATGCGGCCCCGGAGCGGCCGAGGCAGAGCGGGATGATGTCCCGAGTGCAGGGAATGCTTTCCCGGCGGCAAAGGGTTACGTTCCCGGAGCGGGCCGGAGATGCGTTCTCGGAGCGGCCGGGGCAGCGGGGAGTGCTGTGCCGGGCAGCGGCGAATGCCCTGCGGGCAGCGCAGGGATGCGCTCCCGGAGCCAGCGGATGCACTGCCGGGGCAGCCGGGCCAGCGGGACGATGCTCTGCCGGGCAGCGGGAAATGCACTCCCGGAGCGGCCTGGGGATGCCTTCTTGGAGCGGCCGGGGCAGCGGGGAATGCTTCCCGGAGCAGGGGGATGCGCTCCCGGAGCGAACGGGGATGCCGAACGAGCCCGGGGATGCACCGCGTCGCATCCGAGGTGCCAGGGAGGGGCAGGTCCCGTCCCTGGTCCCGTCCCGCGGTGCTGAAGGGCCCCGCATCGCCGGCAAGTCGGGGATCGCCAGGGAGGAGGTTCTTGCACTCCTCACTGAAATCAGCGCCCATCGCTCCTGTGCCATGAAAATAGTGAGTCCGTGACTCCATAGCCTTAGGTTGGTCACCCGGGAGATTTTCTTTGATCTGTGTAAAAGTCACCCGAAAGGGAACGGCGCAATAGAGACAATTTCCGTGCATGGTGTGAAGTAGTTCGGCTTTTCTTGTCCAATTTTGTGCCCTGGTGTAATCTCCCTGCATGTGCTTATATTTTAAATTCATTAGGCAGGAACCTGATGGTAACTTTGTAATAAAACAGAGTGCCTCGTAAAGTGGCAGTGGGCGCTTTAGGATGCAAAGAAAACCAGAGGCGATTGGGATGGTTCCTTAAGCTCTGTAACTTTTCGGTTTGTTGTTGATACCAATCAGAACTCCATGGTTTTGCATCCTGTCTTTAGGCAGTTTTTTTATAAATATATCTAGAGAGATATGCAGTTTAAGGACACATGTTATCTGTGGATTCATGGATCCACTAGCACATAGAGAAAATCTTTTTTTGTGTTTTCCACAGTCGTCCCTACATCCCTTAAGGCTGTCAGTGATCTGTAATTGAGATCAGCACACAGCATTTATATACAGTGAATGCAAATAAAGATCGGAGGGCACTGGTGACTTCATGCTCTGCTTGGTTGGAAAAGCAGATGTGCATCTTTCGGAGTAGCTAGAGAAAAAAAACCTGGCTTGATACTATGAATCACAGGAGTTATTACCGGTACAACGGTGCCATCGAGGCTGACAGGCAGCGCTGCTCTTACCTCACCAAGGAACTGTGTCTATGGGTCATGTTCTTGCCCAAGACAACACTGACGTGATAAAAATGCACTCAGGGCTTCATCATACAAGACAGAGAAGGTTAAACACAAGGGAGTAAGTCAGAGAAAGGGATAAAATATCCCTGATTGCAGGAACTACTTATTGCAAATATAACCAGCCAGATGGGTAAAGCTTCATGATACTAAATTCAGGAGAATGGGGTATAACCCTGTTTGACAACCCAGCTCTGCCTTCCCCATCGGAAGGAGCAATTAGTGCCCCTGTTCCAGCCTGCTGCAAGTGCTACAAATAATTCATCATTAGAATTCTGACAGCAAGCAAAACAGAAATCAACATCCAAGTAGTGCCACCAAGGAACAGCAGCCAGATTTGGAAGGGTGAGAGATGGGACTGTGTGGCCACAGGACATTCCCTAAAGGTCATTGCTTCCCACAGAATGCTTTTTAACTCCCAGAATGGAAGTATGAATGAAGGAGAATACCGAGATGGCCAGGAGGCAAACCCACCATCTGACTCCCAAACATGGCATTGAAAAGTAGCCTTAAAGCCCTTTGGAGTTTTCCCCCAAAACTCTCCCTCCTCTCTTCTCTACCCCAAAGTCACAGTTACAGCAGGAAATGGGGAATTCAGCAAAATTTCAGTTCTGTGCATGTAGATCCTGACTACAAACACAAACCAGGCTGGGACTTAAAAGTGGTGACCATCTGTTTGAGTGGCTTATGCAAAACAAAGCTCCGAGTTGTCAGACTCGTCTGTCAGGCATGTCCCAGAATGCCATCACTGTTGGCATCAGCGGCCTCCTGGATTCTTGAGAGAGCTGGGGGATGGACTGGGGCAGGGGACAGAGGGCACCACTGGAAGATGGTCAGAGGCACAGGAGTTAGCTGGAGAACACAGGTTTCAGGCTTGGTATTGAGCCAGCACTGAGCTCACATTGCCTAAATTTCAGCTTCTAATCCAGCTAGAACAACTTCATGAATCTCACACCCCTGCTGATGGACAGGTCAGTTTTTGTCTCATCCAAACTGAAATAATTCATTATTTGATGGTATTTCTCCATGCCTAGTTTATCACAGCAGCAGGAGCTCAGATGGCCAGGATGGTCCTGGTCTGACAGGAGCTGAGTTGTCACATGCTCCTTTTATTTCCCTGGTTCTGTTCCTTTGGGCAAGCCACTTCACCCAATGTATGTTAAAATAAGCAAAGGTGAAGGGCTAAATACGGTTTCCAACGGTCGTTGGGTGGTTAGTACAGACTAACTTAGTACAGACCAAGTCAGTTAAGGGCAGAATGGTGTGAGTCAGGCTGGAACCAAGAGAGGTTGTCAGGGATCAAGTGTACCTTGCGTTCAGATCAAGGTATTATAAAATAAGCCTGTACTTGTCCGTCCTGTGTGTGGGTTCTGGGAGACTGAGGCTGAAGGATCCATCAAAGGACATACCATTCCCTCTCTAAAGTTCCTTTTGGCACAGGTCTCTCTGTCTTCCTTCTTCCCAGCAACAGCTTCAGTTCATCTGGGCAACTAATTTACACTGTGATGCACAAACCACCTTTGGCTGCTTTTCCCTGTGCATGGCAACTGCTCAAAGCATGGCAGTGTGTCATCCCTTTGAACTGTTACCATGAGCTGCAGTTCTGTTTTGGTGGGTTTTGCCAGCACACAGTCCTTATTTCTTCATTTTGCAATTAGCCCCTTAATTACGTACTGTCTAGTCATGCAGAGGGAGGCTGTCCCTATCCCAAGGAGCTTCTGATTTAAACAGAGAAAGAAGGCAAAGGTGATGTTACAACTTCCATTTTGCAATTTGGGCACCAAGATCCAAGGTGACACAAAATCCTCACCAGCTCCCCAGTTCCCCAAGACCCTGAACACAACAGGCTTCCTCTAGAAAGAGATTTTGCACAATTGTTACTTGCCAGTGGCCAAGAAATCTTGGTTATCATCTTGTTATAGATCTGTCAGTGGTTGCACCTAATTCTGGCCTAACTGCAGTTAAATACACCTGCTGTGTAATGCCTGTATATGTGTTGATGGCCTTCCTGAGGTACCAGGAGAAGAACAATGCAGTTTACAGTCCATCAGAACCACAGGGGATCACTTGAAACTACTATGTAGATACAAGCAATTAAAAAAACCTCTAATGTATGTCTATAAAAGGCTAAACACAGGAAAATTTAGGGATGGACTACAGATTCTTTCAGAATGGAAGAGGCCTTAGACCAAACTTGAATTACTGAAACTTGTCTGGCCTACATGGTGCAGAAATCAATGTGGCTCCAGAATCTGCAAGTTCAGCGAGTCACAGTTTTAAAAAGTTTCATGTTCAACTTTAAACTCCTCCAAATCATCCTCAAAACCAGAAAGTTAAAATTCTAACATGAGAAAAAGAAACCTCTCTTGCTTTCTTTGTTTTAATTCTGGGTGCACCTACGTGCATGAATATATAAATCTATAACATTTAAAATGTTACTTCAGTTTCATACAACTCTGAATTCAAGCCACAGCCCTGAGATGTTGTTTCAGAAGACATCCAGGGCTAGAAAAACGAGGATAATTTCCTGGCCACTGTCATTACTCAAGCTGGGTAAATCACTGTCCATAACCAGAACACTTCAATTAGAGGCATTGTGCTTTTTCAGCCACTGTGCCCTCTGTGATAAGAGTGAAGAGGAATAACACAGGTGGCGAAGCTTTCCAAACCCAAAGGGATGTTGCTTCCATCATCTCAGCCTGGAAAAGGGGAACTGTCTCCTACAGGCAGGTGTATGATCCTGGTTTAATGTGCAATGTTGTGTTCCTGAGTGGATCTGCTGATGCTGATCATAACTGCAAACATTTCCCCTCATAAAAATGAAGCAGACAGGAATATTGTACCAAGAATCAAGTTCATCTCTTCCCTTGTGCTGCACATTTCCTCTGTCTTCTCTCCCACAAAAGACCACCTGGGTTTAACTCTGTGTTCACAGCATGAAGAGAAGTTAATTCCCTTAGCCCTGAATAAAACCAAGCCAGTCTGATTTGGGTTTGCTTTCTCAGTGACTCTGAGAATTTAAGAGTATTAAGGGTTTCATTGTTAAAGAAAAGAAGCTCAGATCCAGTTTATAAACAATAAAATCTTCTCTTATGTTTTGAAAATGTTTTCTAGCCTGCTAAAACATATTTTGCTTAGTAACAGACTTAGCAACATAGCAGGGCTGGAAGTCTCTCCTTCCTCTAGGGTTTGAGCTGGATTTGGGAAAATACAGCATGGAAAAAAAAGTGTTGCAGATAATCTTTCCATTTTGAAGTGGTTTCTCCTCCTTCATGGCCTTGCCTTCAGGGTATTAGTTTTCTGGAAATACTCTTGGCTGAAATTCATCCTCTTGCAAAGAACCAGCCCAAAATAGAGGCATGCCCCAAGTCCCATTTGAGCCCAAGCTTTGGAAGTGTTTTCATGAGTTGTAGGGACTTGTGCTGGCCCAGGTGTGGAGGGAAACTCCATTCCAAAGGAGGAAGGTGATGGATAAAAATGTTTCTAGAAGCAGGCTCCACTGAAAATGGATTTCCAATTTTTAATAGCACTGGAGGAGATCTTCAGCTGTTGAACAGAAGACCTGGGTGTTGCAGCCACAAGGGCTTGGGGAAGAGCTTCCCCTGATGCTCTGTGCTCATTGCTCAAGACAGTGAGTTTTGGGCTTGGATAGAGCCATGATGGATTGTGTGACAGTGATACCATCCAAGCAAAATTTACAGTACTGCATAGCAGCCATCAGGCCCATGGACTGATGCAGGAGCTTCACAGAATTTGTGACCTGTTTAGAAACAGTGGAAGAGAAAGAAGTTGCTGGAAGCGATTGGACAAGACCCTCTTTCCCTATGTGCCCCTCCCTCCCCACGTGCCTGTTCAAGCTTTGATGGTACCCAGCTCTGCCCATGCCAGGGTTTAACTTGAGCCACACTGAGCAATTCCTGCTGCAGTTCATGGATTGCAGTTCCTGGGTTCAGCACTGAGGCCTCGGGAGGATCTCGTACATCTGTGCTGGAAGGGATCCAGCAGGTCTGCACAGAGCAGTGGGAAATGGAGAGTGCAGTGGAGTTTGCAGCTGCCAGGAAGGTGCACTGGAGAAAGGCTGGAGCAAACGTACATTTGGAGCTGAGTTCCATGGCTGCTCTCCACATGCATTTTTAAATTTTTGTTTTAATTTTTGCTGTGGGACCAAGGGATGATATCTGCAGGATTTAGACTGTTCTATACCAGTGGCTCCAATGTGTTTGGGGGCAGGGTGGGGGGATCTCCATCCTTACTTTTAAAATCTAATGATAAACAGTAAAGGGCTCTTTATTTCCACTATACAGGCTGGAAACTGAAGCACAGAGAAGCTTAGATACACACATCAGCTCTGTAGATATGCTGATACTTGCACCTGAATCTGTAGTTTCAGTCCCAGTAGCTTAATGACAAGACTTAGGTGTCTGATCTAAATAGAACAACTATTTCCATGACACTGTGTGAAATTTTCAAATGGAGGGACATTTCTTACCAGAGGCAGCAGAAACCGTTCCTGCGATAAGATCACGCTCTGAAAGGCTCAGGGCAGCAGCAGTGCCCTGTAATACCTCAGTGACTCAGGGTACTGGACACATAACTGCCATTAGTCATATCTGATGGCTGGGAGAAGTGGAACAATCAGATATTCAGGTCTCATGAGGGCAAAGAAAATGCTTCTGCCACAAACAGTTGAAGGTCAGAGCCTTCCTACACCAAGATTGCTCCTGGGACAGCCAAGGCCCCCGAGTGGCTGCGGGGCTTGCTGTGTCCGTGCTGGCTGCCCAGACAACAGGCTGTGTGTGCAGGGAGGAAAACAACCCCCAGCACCTTTCCAGTGCCTGCACACTCCATGCTTCAGTGGGAGCTCATTTAAATCTCTATGTAGCATCACCATCTGCAGTGACTTCCAGTTCAGTGGCCAGTCAGCCAGAAGCCAGCAGTCCCTGCATAGCTGAGATGTGGTTTTCAGGGCTCTAACTCTGGTGGACACTGTAGGAGATGCCAGACCCTGAGTATTTGGTTTGTTTTGGTATTAAAATTACATGGTGACAAGAAAACATTTGCTTGTGCTTCTGTCTCTCTGGTGATTTTTTTGTCTTGGAGCCAAGGTCCTGAACTTGATCCTACTCTCTGCAGTGGGAGGGAGAGGAGCTTCAGAAAATGCAATCCAGACCTCACATGTCACTGACAGAGCCTGAAAAATTACTCTGTGCCTTCTGTGTCAAAACCTCAAGCAGTTAATGACTTGATCCTTAGCATGCAACTCCCTTTCAGGCTTCGTATCAGTTTCGAGCGATACAGACACCAGTGTTACCTTTTTCTGTTCCCTTTTTCTTTCCTCTCACAGACCTGATTCCGCTGTCAGGATCCAGGTTAAATTTACTGATGAGATTCTCAAGACAAAGACTTGCTAGAGAAGCTCATGATTTCAGATATCCCAACTGTTTGAATGGAGCCTTGTTTGCATTAAATGCTGATTATCCTTCCCCCTTGGAGGCTTGGTGACAGTGGCAGCATGTGGGCCTCTTTTGGCAGAATTTCTGCCCCTTATAAAGCCCTCTGGAAGTTCATCCCTAAATTATTCCTACTGCTTTGCCATGGAGCCCATGCTCAAAGGCTGCTGCCAGTCCTCAGGACCTCCTGTGTAACTACACTGACCCAAGTCGGGGGAAATTCCATCTTTTGAAAGATCATGAACAAGGGTTTAAAAAAACCCTAAAAACTTAGTGCTTTTAAATGTCAAGTGCTGACCCTGCAGGCTCCTGGTGACACTCGTGTTCTTAAGTGACCTTTGAAAGTGAATCTTGGCCTCCCAGAACTTGCTCACACTTGAGAACGTTGCCCCAGGTTTTAACTGGAGCTCATAGTGGATTCACAGCATGTGCTCTGCAACTGCAGAAAGAATAGAGACATCCGTGTGTGTGTCTGTGCTGCACCAGTCTAATTATCCTCAACAAGCAGAGTAATCAAAAGAGCTGTAGTTCAGCAGCTGACAGCACTTTGGATTCCATCTCTGCAGGCTTTGTGCAGTACAATGGGGTGCCCTGCCCAGCCTGTGTCTTACTCACCCCCTCTGTACACAGACCCCAAAAGAACAGACCTGGGCTTCGCTTGGCATTATTCTGTCCCCACCATATTCTGCACTGCCTGGCTGTGCACAGAGACTGAATCCAGAGCTCAAAGTGAAGGGGAAAAAACCCAGCAAGAAATAGTAGAATGGGTTGAGGGAATTGCTGAAGTCACCACAACACAGCAGCTGACAACCCCCCAAAACAGTGTTTTATACATCTTGTACCTCCTGTCTGTGTTCATAAGGTGCTGTCCCCTCAAAGACACTCTCCTGTTATTTCTTCTTAAGCCTTGGCAAGTCTCAGCAGCAAAAGATGCTGTTTAAGGTACTCCTGAATACCCACAAGTTACAGTACACAGGCTGAGACACCAACCTCACACACCCAGAGAGCAGAGCCCTTGCTCTTCCACTCCCTGGGAAGCCTCAGCCTTCCCGTTTTTCACAGATTCCAAAAGGAATGAAAATTAGTGCAGTTGCACATGAAGGTGTGACAATATCCTGACAGGTATTGTCAGGACCTAAGTGGTTTTGTCACCCAGCACGGGTGTAAAATTTAAACAGAAAGCAAACAATTATAAACTAGAATGTGGAATTAGTGAGAGGAGATGTGTTTGATGCCTTTGCTTTCCTCAGACACCAAATTCAGGTCCTTGAGGCTGAATTCTCCTGTCATTGCCAGCACCTTGCCAGGCCAGTCCCTGTCAGCAGGAGATCAGCGTGGAATTGCTGGAGAAAGGTTGTGCTTGTGCCTGAGAAACCCTTGGGGTATCTCCTTTCTGTGCTAAAAGTGCAGAGACACACCCCAAAATTGGGAACTCTGATAAACATCCGTAGCCTGACATGGAAAGGGGTTTTAACTGTGTTTCACTCACACCCATCACCCCTCTGCTATGACAAACACAAGGCACGTGCCACTTTTCCCCTTCGCTGTAGTGTTAGTGAGGCTCTGCCCTTCATGGTAGTGCAGAATTAATCACTCCAGGCTGGTGACTGTGACAGAATGGCCAGTGTAGAGGCGGGTGTGTTTTAGAGAGATTCTTCATCTCCTGATTTGTAAAAATGACTATTTTCTTTCTCCTCTGCTTAGTGAACCCCAGTAAGTTGTTACACAGCACAACTCTCATGAATGGTCTGGTTCAGCAGAGCCCTTGAGCACGTGTTTGACTGGCTGAGACCGAGATGTTCCCACCGTTTCTACCAAGTGAAATGGCACTGGAAATACCTGACATAGACTAGTGGGGCTGTTTGTCTTCTAAGCTGTTCCCCATTTTATTGAGAGCAGTTAAATCAGTTCCGTGATGCAAATTTCAAGGCCTGAGTTTGCACCAACATAAAACACTGACACCATTTTCCCCTTGTACGGCCCCAGTGAGCACAGTGATTTTTCTGTACCACAGTCCTGTGCAAAAAGAAAAGGCAAACACCATCCCTGCTCCAGGAGCCAGAAAGAGCAAATTCCTCTGGAGAGGAGGACGGGGAGAAGCCACGTGGAGAAGCAGACAGGATCATCTCCTCACAGGCACTGAGCCCAGCATTGCCTCGAAAACCCCTCACTCCCAGTTACCTGTAGTTATACAGCAACTTAGAAAACCACAGCTGCATGAGAGTGGCACTGTTAGGGCAGCCACTTCCAAACAAGTATCATTCCCATTTTACAGACAGAAGAATTTAACATGAGACAATACATCAAGTTTCTTAATGCCAGAGAGGGCACCTTAATTAACATTTGCCATCCACTGGAGACAAAGGGCTCTCCAGAACTGCAGGCTGTAAGCAGTGTCAATGATGTCCTGCTCCCTTGTTCTACAATTATATTGATTTTCTTCTTCACAATCAATATTTCTTTCTGAGAAATACTGCCAAGTCCTACTAAGTGTCAAATCACAATGTATTAGCCATGGATAAGTTGCAGTCAGTTCTCCCAGGCTCCGTTCAAAGAAATCTCAGACTAACCAAGAATTGGATCTGGTTCATACTCACACTGCCCATGAGCAACAGCAACGAGCCTTGGAATAAATGTAGCTTACAGCTGCACCTTAGAAAACACATTTATATTCCCTTTACAGTCTCTGTATAGCTGTATCATAAATGCATTCATGTTCTGGGGGGCAAAGCCTTCCCCCAGTGTAAACCAGCCTAGCACCATTTACTTTCTTGGAGCAATTACTAATACACACCAGCTGAGCACCTCACCCAGAAAAACCTGCCTTTGGAGCACTGGGGGCTTTATACCATTCCCAGCCTGAACACAAGACTCTACCAAAGCCTCTGGGAGAAAAATTTAAACCTCAGGTGTTTCTTTCCTATTCACAGCACATTTATATGCTGGGGCCACAGAGTATTTCACAAATAGTGACTCCAGCTCTGTGCCACAGCACAGCTACTCTCTGCCTGGAGCTGGTGCACATAATCATGTTTTCCCAGGCAGCTCAGGTGTGGTTGGGTCCCTGGATACCCCAATTATTTGGGTCTGAAACATGTCGGCCATGGCTGGGCAGAGGATGAGGCAGGATTGGCTCCACAGGGACCTGAGTGGTGCACAAGAGGCTCTGCTATGACGGCACATCTGATGCTGCTTCCCCCCACTATTGCAGCAATTACAGGTTCCCTGCTCCAGGAGAATCCATCATCCATCCTGTGTAACCATCTCTTCTCAGCCTCTGACAAGAGGTCTCCTGTGTGGGGTGACTTCCATGAGTCAAAGCCCTCACACCAACCTGAAACCAGCTGTGGGGGTATTTTTAAGTTTGACTTGGAAAGAATAGTGCATTTTGAAGGGGTAATAATGACCCACTTCCCTGCAGTATTTCCTCTTTCTTCCTAAGGTGAAATTTTCTACTTGCATGGGAAGATGAGCCTTTACAAGGACTCTGCATTTCATCATCCAGCTTCAAAAAAACCCCCATCAGATGCTATCTCAGAGAGAGGATTTAACTCCCTAGGAAGACCCTGACTTTGGGGGTCGGTTTATCTTTCCAGCTTCCTCCACTTCTTGCCCCAAAGCTGCTGATCCTCCTTGAGATCAAAGTAGTTTCAGCCCTTGGGAATTCCAGTGGGGAGAATGGCATGTCAGAAGTGCACAGTGTGCCTGGAGTTCTCTTGGATTCCCATATCCCTGCCAACATTTGCCAGCAGTCACTGGCACAGCCTTTAACTCCTCTGGAAGTGCATCCCACATAGAGGAACTTCTGCTAGGGCATCACACTGTGATTTTAGCCTTGGCTGTGTCTTAGAGACTCGAGTGCCCCCAAACCATGGCCTGCCAGGCTTGTTGTGTGAGTCAGCCTGACCCAGAGTGCTGAGCAGCCTGCTGTGATCCTTCTCATCTTCCCCTGGGAATCTGGTGACCAGCTGCTGACTTCAGTGCCTGTTCTTGGTGTTCAGATAGGCCCATCTGCTGCAAAGACAACTTTCAAAGGGTAGGGCCAAGGCTGACCAGATAAAATGTGACAGCAGGAGGGAAAAAATGAGTAGGTCTTTTTGGATGATGCAGGAACGTGTCATCCCCAAAGGGCCTGAGGCCAGACTGGCAGAACTGCATGTGGGTGTAGGTTCCTTGAGCCACAAACAGCTTCCAGGGCAAGGTGCTACCTTCTTTTGCCTGCAGGAGTACAGTAACTCCCTGTCTCACGGGTGTTTTGGAGGATAAATACATTAAAGGTCCAAGCTATCATAGTGATGGGGCACAGGAGTCGTGTATGGACCACAAAAAGGACACAGTTCCCCCTTGGATCACCAAAAGCCATAAAACCCCCCACTCCCAAGTGTTCAATTATTCAGGATGCTATAAAGACCCAAAGGAACTTTATACCTTCTTCCTCTCCTTCACAATGCTTACTAAGAGCCAGTAATACCCAATAGTGGGAAAATCTTAACTGTGGTCTCAAAAATAAAACTCAGCAGCATATGGGAGAAAGTTGTGTTACTGGGGTTTGGGTTTATTCACTGAGGGCCTTACAGTGTCTGGAAATCAAGCCCTTTTTGGAAGTGCAGAGTGGATTACCTGAGCTCAGCAGCTGCTTTGGAAACACTTGACTAACTGATGCTTTGTGTCTGCAAATTAAGCAGCTTTCAATGAGCATGAAAGCATTTTAAGGGCTTTGCCTGAGGACACAAAGACAGTCTCTTGCAGCACTCGGTTTGGAGCTCAGTAATTTAGATTTGCCATCAGGCCATAAATAACCCAAAAATGTGCTCTTAGGTGCCCGTTAGCTCCTATTCCAGGCATCAGCCTTCCACCTACTGAGTATTACTTCAATTTTGCTGCAGCATCTCCCCGAGTCTTCCAAGACCTTCCATGTGACTTTCATTTCAGTAATAGACGTAAAATTTTGTGGTTTCTTAGGTGGAGTGTAAGTGATGATAAGGAAGGAATCCTTTTTCCATGCTGCTTTATCTTCCCCTGACTTGCAACACTTGTTTTGGGTGTCAGGAACATGCAGGCAGTTTATTTGTGGAATATCTTTCTAATCACAAAAGTATCTGAAGCAGTGGAACTGTTTAGATGAAACTGTGCAAATGGGTTGCGTGTTGTGATTAGATAATTGTCCCTTTGCTTCAAGGTATGAATCAAAGCGGAGACAAGTTTTTGGTTGGAATGAAAATTCCTGGAAAATGGGGCCTTCTTGTTATTGTTGTCTGTAGGAAAGCAATTACTGAATATTAGCAGCATCCCAGCAAGGCTTGGGAGTTGTTTCCACTGCTGAAGAGTATTTAAGGGACAACATCCATGAGGCTCTTGAAGTTTAAGGCAGAATTAAGTTGTGCAGCAGCACATTAAGCAAGAGGGAATGCAGTCCTTTGAACAGCTCTGGGGAACCACACAGGTTTCCACAGGCTCTCCCACCTCTGAGGAGGAAACCAGAATGAAAGTCAGGGCCAGTCTGGCAAGGGATTCAAACGTGCAGCTCAAGTTCAAACACGTGAGTAGTTCTTTGGTTTGAGCTCAGGTTACTCGGGCAGGTAAATGCACAGCCTTGAAACAGTTTTGGTTTTCAATCCTGTGGTGCAAGGGTGGAGTGTGCTGATAGCCCTGTGCTCTTCTTCCCATTGCCCAACTGCCAGCCCACATTAGAGCTGCTCCATTTGCTTATCTGCATTAGTGTCTCTAATTTCATTTCCTCTTGGGTGTTCATCAAGGAGGGGTTTTCTCTCATGTCTGTGCATCCTGTTTGTTCTGAGATGTGCAATTCCACTCTGGCTCTGATTGTTGCTGTACCCACTGCCCAGGGCCCTCAGCTCCTCCTTGGAAGAGGATTCCAAGTGCAGACGTTGCTCTGTAACAGCTGTCACTGTTCTCCCTCTCTCTTGTGGGGTAGGAAAGGCACAGAAATTTCTGGCAGCTTCCTTGGCCATCAGCAGGGTGGTCAGTGCTATCCCCATCCCCACTTCACAGACAGAGAAACTGCAAGTACAGAAGGATTAGGCTTCCGTTTCCAAACCTGGCTGTCAAGTTTTGGTGTTTAAACATGTAAAAGCAGATCTGTGTGAGCCTCACACACCCAGCCCCAGCTGCAGCTCCACCACCATCTCTGAAGACCCTTGCACAGCTAAAGTGGAAGCATCCAAAATCTGCACCTGCTCATGACAAACTGAGGCTTTTATCCAAACTACCAGTCCAGTCTGAATAGACAACCTGAGATGAGATGTGTAACATAAGCTATGAATTCAGGAGTTATTTTCAGTGGTGTTCTGGGACTATTTTTAGAAGAATTTAGACATCTGGACACACATTTCCATCACCTTCTGTTCAGTCTCAGCAATTCTTTCAGAGCTCTCTTGTCTGCTACCACAGCCAAGTTCTTCACTTTCCGACCTGCCAGATTTTGCTGTATATCTGAAATGGCTCCATTCGTACCTGTGGTGTTACATTGCATATAATTCAGAAGAAAAATAGGCTTATATTCTGCCTGATTCAGGTTAACCTTTTTTTTTCAATACTACTGCTTAAGATCTTGTAACCACATGGAGGAGGCAAGGAGATCTAAGACAAGAGCTTTCTTTACAGATGCAGATTGCATTATAGGAAATGAGAAGCAATAATCAAAGGAAGTGCTTCATTGTCATTATCTGTTCTCACTGTCTCGTTTCTCACAGTCGAGCACTTCTCTACCTCCAGCACAGCCCCTCTCAATTCTCTTCATTAGAGACTGGAGCCTGCTGCCTCTCATCATCACAACCTCTGCACAGCCACAATCACCTCCCCTGAGCCAGCATGGATTTTTTGCCTTTACTTTTAAACAACTCATTTTCAAACCCAGTGAAAGACGCAGCTCCTTTCCCTCAGAAATCAATCACTATCAAAGCTTTCCTTTGTCCAGCTCATTCAGAGCACGCTGGCTGGAAGAGGAATCATCTCCCTGGATTTAGCAGTCTTTGTAAGCATTGATTTTCCTCCCTCACTTGTGTGCTGGGGGTATCCAAGTCAACTCTAAACCTGCTCCAGCCAGAAAACGTGATAAGCCTGGCTGGTGAGGTTGGCATGGCTTGAGCTGGTCAGAAGACCAGGCTGAGAAGAGAAATACTTGCAATAATTGGTGACAATGACTTTTCTGTGCTGGTGGCTAAATGGGATCTATTGAGACATGCAGAGAGGGACTTTCAAGGTTCCAGTGTAGGAAAGCCCCAAACACTTGTTTACATCCCTCTTCAGCAAGTGGGCTGGACTGAGGTGGAGGAATATTTTGCCCTCTGCCTCCTGTGCAAGCTGAGGCAGCCTGGCAGAGGAGTCATTTCCCCACTTTGCATGTGTTCAGAGTGGTTCCAGACAGCAGATGGCTGTAGGAAACACAACCCTCTGGGTCTCAGAGTGCTCTGCTTTACTGCCACTGGTCAAAGTTTACAGAAAGCACTGAATTCACTAGAGGGTTTGACTTTTTGGAGGTCTGTAAATCCCTGTGAGCACCCAGCTCTGAGCCACTGTCACCCCACCGTGCCAGGGGACACCTTTGCAGGGGTTTGTCTCTGTGAGTGGTGTTTGGGGAAATGAGAAGAGCAGATACAAAGCTGTGGCCATCATGACGCCCATGGTACGTCCCTCCCCACAGAGTTTGTTCAGCATCACTGCAAACACGGGGCCAACCTTTCCTCCCCATCACTTCCCAGCCATGCTCCACCAGCAGCTTTGGAGCTGATTTTGTACTTTCTCAGGGTCTCCAGTTTTGCAGAATCTCAAATTTCCATGATGTGATAGCTCCCAGCAAAGCAGCACTGAACATATCCCAGAGACACTCCCTGGCTCCCATTCCATCCCTTCCCTCTCCCAGGAGTGTGTCAGATACAACTGTTCTTGCTCTGGGAAGGAAACACAGGTCAGAAATGTGGAGCTGTAAATCCTCTGGCAGTGGCTATTTCTGGCTTTAGCTCTGGCTACAGAAACACGCTCTGGTGACAGGTGCTTTTGCAGGCCCACCTTTGGTGAGAAGAAATGTTGAAATAACAGGATTTTTATGTCTTCCTCTTCCTTCCCCTTGATGACATATTCAAAGGAGAGAAATAGTTTCTCTCCCTGAACTGTGCAAGTTTTAAAACTGCTATGACTTTCTCTAAGTCACAGTCTTCTGGTTTCCTGCCAAGGCCAGGGCAGCCCCTGGAGCACTTCTGACCGTTACGTGTCTCCATAATCTTTACAAGCCATAACAGAAGCAGAGAGTATCTAGAAGATAGTGGAGGTCCCTTCCTCCACCCAAATACACGGGTTTGCTCCCTGCACTTTGTCTGCTGTGTATTTCTGAGTCTGGGAAGGGAAAGAAGAACAGCTTCTTCCCTCTCTGCAGCCCTTCTGCAGCTATCCAGCTCACCCCAATGGAGGTAATTGCCAATCTATTCAAATACAACATATATATAATGCTGAAAATCCCCAGGTTTCCTTAGGGTTGTAAAAACACACAGCAATATACCTATTTAATGCATATATGCCAGCACACATTTAAATGCACACACACAAGCACGTGTTCCCACAGTGCATACACTGAAGTTCAGCAGGCATTTGTGGCCAGTGTGTGGCTTGCTTGCTTCTGTATTTTCTTTCCCTCTCTATACCATACAAATGAAACCATCAGAATTAGCAGCAGAAGCCAGAAGAGCTTGCTGGTTTGGAAAAGAAAACTGATGACAAACATCACTTACTAAACTGAAGGGCAGATCCAAACCACCCAGAACTGTTGTGGAGGGTCTGTGGAGTGAAATGGTTCAGACACAAAGAATGTGCAAGGGCTGGCACTAAAAACCTGTCCTACAACATATTTCTTCTGATGAGGTTTGTCTTCCTGACCCACACTCATAGGAACTTGATGCCTGATTAATAAAATCTTAGTTTGCACAACATTACTGTTTCATCTCTGTTTGCAAGTTGTGGCCTGAATTAACAGCGGGCTCTTGTCAAACAGTGTATGAATCAGGACCTAAAAAGCACAGGCCACTCAGCAAATCCCCCTCGGAGCCTTATGGAGATGAGGAGTGTGTCTGTGCAGCCTTGCAAGGCCCTCTGTGTGTGTTCCCCCCGAGGTTCAGCCCATGGCACCGCTGAGCACACCCAGGGTGGGAGTCGGTGCTGGCAGGAAATGAATGGGCTCCGTTCTGGCCACCTGAGCAGGTGCCACACGACAGCCCAACTCCCCTGCTGCCAGTGGGGCTCTGCCCCTGGCACCACACTCAGCTCAGCCACAGAACTGCCCTGCTGGAATACTAGGCATGTCAGGAATCATCCAGCCAGGCTACAACGAGGAACAGCTTGTCCTTCCCCTGATCTGCACACAGGGAAATACAGGACTTGCCCAGCCCCTGAGAGGAAAGGTTCATTTCGCTTAACACACCACTAAGCAGTTATTTTGTTCCTAGTCTGTGCTCAGGAAATTTCCTGAGCTAAACTTTGCATTGGGCCCAAAATGCCTGACAGCCACCAGTAAGCCCATCCCAATTGAAATTCCCTTTTCTTAATGCATTTATACTTTACCCACAACACTTTGTGCCAGTAATTTCCACCACTCAATGCATCATCTTAGAAGTACTCGAGTGTGTTTGCATATGTTTTTAGGCTTCACTGTTACTGGACTCTGAACTCAGCTCAGGTAGAACAGCCCAGAAATCAGTCAGCAAGAACAGAGGCGAGTCATTATCAGGCAAAGCAGTCATGTGTCTCTGCTCTGAGCCAGCTCTGGGATGAACAGAACTATAAACCAATTTATAGAAGCATGTAAAAGTGTGATATAAGCAAATCCCAGTGCCTAATTCCTTTGATTCTGAGCTGAGCTTATCATTGGATGAGAACAGTTAATAAAGGTGGAACGATACAGGAATAGTTGGAAGCAAAGTCTGCCCCTTGGTCCAGAAGAAAGCAGCCCCATGTGGGCTTAGATCTGCACAGCCAAGGAGCTGGAAGGAGCTCAGAGTCAGCCCTGCAGTTAATGGAGCCTGCAGCCTGAACAGGAGCCAAAGTGTGAAATCTCTGGGATCCCTGCCATTCCATTTCCTTCGACCTGAATGGGAAGGTCACAGACTCTGCATTTGAGAAATGACTTAAGAGCCATAAACAGCTGGGCTATCTCTTGGTAGCGGAAGGTGTCACTGTATCTGCTGTGTGGGTGGGAAAACTCCTTGCTTCTAGTTGGTGTCTGGTGTTTATTCATTCGTCCTGACACTCGGTAACAGAACTTGTTCTAAAAGCTGTGGCGTGTCCCTGGCACAGGTGAGCCATGAGATCATGCTGGAACTACCAGGGACTTTGGGCCACCTGCATTTCTGCTCCTTCTTTCTTCAGAACGGACCACTTCAATTGCAGGAAGATTTTCCCTGACCAAGACAAAGATGGGGAGAGGCCAAAAGGTTCAGGGACAATTGCAGGGCAACAAAGATAAGGATTGTACCCAGATGAGTTTGGGCAGAAGCACTTTGACAGCGAAGGCTGAAATCTCCACCTGTAGTAGGAAGGAACCTTTATTCTGCAACCAAACACACACCAGATCCTGGGATTAAAACTGAAATTTTTCCCTCCATCCCTGGGGAGGCAGAGCCATGTGGGCCATTCAGGGCTCAGCAGTGTTTGAATCTGCTTTGCTGTGGTCTCTGGTGGGTCTGCTCTGAGCAGGTGCAGAGCTGACAGGAGGTTCAGCTGCTGTGGGGTGGAAAAAGCTGCACAAACAGGTCACTTTGTGGGTTTGGAGCAAAGGTGAAAGTCACGTGAATGACCAAATATTGGGCAGTTTTATAAGTGCTGCCTTCCCCCCTGCCCCCATTCACACACCCTGCACATCTTTGTGTGTGTAATTCTCAATATTGGTCATATAGAGCCCCTCTACCTACTGTTAGAAGTGACTCCACTGACGTAACACAGTTTTTTATGCAAAACCCTCAGAGAATTTTACGGTACTGCATGACAGGGGTGCCACGGGGACACCTTGAGTGTGAAGAATGGGATGTCCTGTGTTAAAGCTGCTTTCCAGGCACAGGAGTTGCCCCCAAGCCTGTCCCCAACTGTGCTGCCAGCTCGTGGTTCAAGCTTTGCTTTCAGCTCCGTGCAGCAACTCAAGCCATGATGGATTTACCTCCTTGGTGGCTTGTTGGGCAGCTGGACCCTGTGATGTCAGTGCTTGCTAACGTCCATGAAAGGGGAAAATCCAAAATAATAGTGTAAAAAGCACACTGCTTTGGCAGTGGAAAGCTTAGTAAAACAAGGGCTGAGTCCTACTCAACACATCTGACCCACTCCCTCTTTGGTCTGGGAGGTCCCACAGATGATACACAGTTTATTCCATCCTCTGTTTAAGCTGTGAGTGCTCCAGGGCAGGACTCGTGTCTTATCCTTTGAACAAACAGCAGCTCTGGGCCTGGAGGAAGCCAAAGCATCTCTAAACCTGTATATTTTAGCAAGCCTGGGCAGCCTGGCTGTAAACAGCACATGGGGGTTCAGCTCTTAAACTGACAGGATGTATGAGAAAGTGTAGTAAACGACCCTGGTTATACTGTTCATTTGAGAGAGGTTTGGGGGATGTAGGTGGTTTGATATTTAAATTTCTTCACCCCCTAGTCACATTCTAGTCTCTTGACTATTGGGTTGTGCCATGTTACAGTGAAGATGGGTGGTTTGTGTCTGTGGAAATAGATGGAGCATTGGAAGAAACAACACCCTCTTAGTTATGAGGAGATTTAACACCCCTGCAAAGCTGCCATCTGCCACAAGAAAGGGAAATTAAAGCAGGATGCTGAGATTCAGGCAGCTGCCAGGGCTTGACTGTCTCCTTGCTTTCTGCTTTGTTCTAGGCAAGCACCAGCCCAAAAAGAAAGCTGCCACACAGTTCAAGTGTTGTGCCATTAAAAGAGCATTTCTAGAACTCCTTGAAAATGAGAACCTCTTGGGTTTGTTTGGGGGTTTGTTTGTCGTTGATAATTGTCGGCCTCGGGGCTGTAATGAGGTTTTCTGCTTCGTGTATTTACACGGGGGAAATGGTGCTTTAGAGATCAGGATTTTCTCTGTTAGCCCAGTGGTTGTGCCACATGCTGGGTGCCCTCTCAGGGCTCAGAGGAAGGCAAAACTAACAGTAACCTTCATCTCACCCCACTGGCAGCACAGGAAGTGGTTCTCTGAGTGTTTCCTACTCAGCTGCAAGAAGGAAACACAAGGCAGGACTCCCCAAATACACCACACTCCAGGTCCAGACCACAAGGCTGAGGCCAATTATATTCATACAGGGACACCCTCCACATATCCCAGCCCACAGCCAAGGGCTGTGCCTTCTGCAGATTCAGAGAAACATGGAAGGGTTCGGGTCGGAAGGGCACTGAGCTCTTTTGGGGGAAAGAGAAAATGATGTCAGAAATACAAGCTGAAGTCCTTTCCCTTGTCTGAGATGTGCTGTCCATACCAAGCTGTAATCACAGAAATTACTAAATAACTTTGTTGGGTCTTTTAGCCCTTTTCCTCTCTCCCAAATGAGTCAACAAGGTGTGGTAAAAAAGCAACAAAACCACAACCTGGTTTTTATCAGTGTTCCTGCCTGTTTGCAAGGTCAGAATGACTGGAGCCCATTAAAACAAACCCACATGCAGGAATATTCCTCTGCTGATAAAACCAGGTAAATTCTACAAATGTACTAATATGCTAAGCACTTGAAAATTAAATTTCCTGGAAGTAGCTTGGCCAAACTTGTCAAGGCAAAGGTCTTTACAGGAAAGGACAGACAATTCCAGAGACATGACCTATTCACCAATTAATAACATCCATGACTCAATCAGATGCTTTCGTCTCTAATGACTGTGAAGTTTTACTGCATACACTTCCTTTTATTTTTCCTTTCTAAATGATGTCCCCAACATTCTGCCATTAAATTCCTACCTAACTTTTTGCCCTGAAGTCCTTGAATATATTATCTACAAAAAGACAATGCCTAAAGCAACAAACAATAGGAGCAGAAGGAAGAGGAGATATATTTTTCCTTCTAATATTCAGTGAGTGGGGCAGGAGAATGAGCTTGTTCCTTGTTCTCTCACTGAATTACCATGTTCTAAGTTTAGCTACTGAACCTGTTCCTGCTGTGGTTTTCTCTCTGTTAATAAGGGTAATGACAACCTGAGACAGCAGCCTGTAGTTTAATCCACTGAGTGCTGTGAAATACTCTGAAATTCTCAGGAAACTGGGTGCAAGAGTGATGCTTCCTATCAAATTATGGGAAATTCTAATGTATTCCTAAGTGAAAAGCTGTCCCTTTAAGTCATTAAATATGTAACTGCAATACAGACACACTTAAATAAATTATTTAAGGTTATTTCTAGTTGTGTGTGGGAGATGAGTGGGCGATGAAGTTGATGCTTAGTGGTTAGAGCAGCCTTTAGCCTTTACATCTCTCCCCACTTTGCACAAGCATTTTTGGGGTCTTTTTACCCCCTTTGTCTGATATGACAATTGGGCTGGTTTTGATCAAAGTCAGGCACCTTGGAAGTGTCAGTTTGTGACAGTACAAAAGCTGGCAAGAGGATGGGAGCCCAGGAAGGATTCCTCACACTCGGGCAGCTTCTCACACTCCTGCCTTCCATACTTTTGATTTAAGTGTTAAACCAGATCATTTCCACAGGAAAATGATGTTTTTCATGAAACTTCATCTGTCTACAGCCAAAACTCAAAAATCATTCCTAAACCTGAAATACAGCCCTGTGAAAGTTCCTTAATGAACTCAAATTTCATTGCCCATTTCTCTCCCCATGCAGAGGGAGAAAATCACATAAACATCAGGACTGACTTTTCCATTTTTGCCACACTTCTTTACCTGCTATTTCCTCTTCTAAAAATTGTTGGGAATTAAAATAGGTAGGAAGGTTTCTTAGCAGACAATTGGACTTTTTCCAAACTGAAAGGGGAAGTTTAGGTTAGATATTAGGAAGGAGTTCTTCCCTGTAAGGGTGGCAGGCCCTGGCCCAGGTTGGGCAGAGAAGCTGCGGCTGCCCCATCTCTGCCCCCCTCTGTGTCCAAGGCCAGGCTGGACAGGACTTGGAGCAATCTGGGCCAGTGTCCCTTTCCGTGGCAGGGGGTGGCACTGGGGGATCTTCAAGGTCCCTTTCAACCCAAACCATTCCATGATTCTTTTAAACAAACAAACCAAAGATTTGAGTTTCACCACTGAATTGTCTGAGTAGGATTTAGTTTCAGAGAGAATCAGGCAAATAGCAAAGCTACAAGATGGAAAGCAATGAGGCTCTGAAAAAAACTGATCAGAAAGGTTCCTACAAGATTGAAAAATACAGTTGGAGTTGATTAAGATGTGAATTGAGAAGGAACTGAGGCTCGTGCACCAGGGACAGGCACATCCCTGTCACACACTTGAAAGCTGAATATATCATTCCTGTAAATGGCTCTTCCTGTGTATTCATTGATGAGTTGCCTCCTTCAAACCTAAAATGAGCCTAGCATATATTTTCTGCCTTTGTCCTTAATCTGCTGAGTATGGGGAACCATCCAACATGACCACAATCAGATTTTGTCGACTCGTTAGAAAAAATGCTCACTGTTTAAAGAGCAATTTCTCAAGTTGATATGAAAGTCTGTTGAAGTTTGGAAAATAACTGTGTTTTTGAGGAGCTCTAGCTTAGACATAGCAAATATAAATGAAGCAGCTTGATCCATCCTCATGGACCTTTACACACCACAGTAAAAAAGAAGAAAATGCTGGTTCCTCACCACTAGTTACGATATTTGCATTAATAATGCATGTGCTGGTAGAACCAAAAAGCCTCCCTCAGACATCAAGGTCACAAGCTACTGAGCACTGTTCATACATATATTGATGCTCTTTGCTAATAAAAACCCCTCCACCTAAGGCTTGGAGAGGTAACAACCTGCGAGTGCAGGAAGGGCAAGGAAAGACAGGAAAGTGCAGGAGGAATTGGCTGCATCATTATCCTACACAGAGTGGGTTTTGCCTGGCAGGACTGCACCTTGTCCACCCACAGAGCTTCCAAAAGACAGAAATCTTTTCACATACTACACTCTTTATTTCCTTCTGGAAGTCACTGACCCCAGTCTGAGCTCCATTCCAGCATGGACCTTATAGATGAGCTCTGACTTTGGAACCTTTCAGGGATGGGATTTTCAGAAGTTAAGCAATTCCAATCTTGGCAAAGCAACGTGATGTTGATTTTGGAAGCCCTCACCTGAGGGTGCCTGTAAAAATCCCGTCTGAGGTGCCCTAGGGAGGGAGGAATCATCAAAGGCTTTGTCATGCCAGGGTACCTGCAGGGGAGAGCTGTCGACAAAGGGAGGAAATCCAGAACAAAGCTGCAGAGAGGGGATGAAAGGAATAAAATGCACATTGTCAGAGTGACAGGACTGTGGATCTCATGCCCTGGATGGAGCATCATATGCTGGGGCAGTGCCTGGGACGTGGGACTGGCACCCAGAGCTGTCACCTGTGAGTGGATGTGGCTCCTTGGTGGCACTTGGTGCCAAAGTTCTCCACTGGCTCCAAACCCTGCTTTCAGTCTATACAAAAAACCCCCAGGCCTTCCTTAAGCAGACAGCAGGGAATGCAATTAAGGTTGCCTCGTGAAGCTCATAAAGACTAATGCATGAAAATGAGCAAAGACAAATTACAGGGGAACATCAGGAAGAACATTTGTAATTGTGAGGTCGGCTGGCCTTGTTCCTTCAGCCTCTGAGTGCTGGGCTGGAGAGAGGAAGGGAACAATCCTCCTGGGAACAATCCTGTGCTGGGGGGAAGATGGACAGGGTGAGTAATATGGAAACTCCTTCATGCACTTCTGCAGCCTTTCTCTACAAACCAAGCCACAGTTTCTGGCCCTTATTTGTGAACCTGTGTCCTCCAGCAATTAAAATCCTCTTCTGTTGTTTTGGCCAAGCTCTCTTCTCCCTGCTCACTGGATGTTTTCCTGGCATAGGACATTACACAGGTCTGCTGGTTCTGGGGAAGGGAATATCTCAGTCACTGCTGGAATTGGTCTCCAACTCATCATATTTGGCTCTTCTTTTTTGATTTGTTTTCAGAGCTTGGCTGTGAATTGAGCTCGAACTGCAAAATTACCACAAGAACACACTGAAAAAACCCAGCACCTTGTTCTCAATGTTTCCTGCCATGACAAGTCAGATAATCTGCCTATTCCAACCTTCTTTCCAAGCTTGTGTGGTTCTTGTAGTTTAGTCCAAGGAAGGAAGTCTGAGAAACTATCACTTGGAGCTGTATCTCCAGTCTTTCAGTGCTGAGGACCACCCACCAACTTCTTGTTTTTCCCCTATGCCTGTTTCCCACTAAAGTGGGAATATCCCATTAGAAATCCAGGAAAAACCAGCTGCGTTTTCCATGGGAGTGCAACTGTGGGCATTGGGGGGGTTTGTCACAAACATCCCAGTGATTAAAGCTGTTTGAGGGTTCATTCAAGCCTCAGTGGGGAATGGAAGATGGAGATGAATATGCATGTACATTTTTATTCTGTATCTCATCTCTTCCAAGACAGCTGCAGGGCAGAGGGATGGACAAACAGTAGCATTATTCTGGGGGGGTGAGTGTATCTCACACCCTCATGCACAGGGAAAAAATCACAAGATGGTGGTTAAGTAATCCTTTGTGCAATTTTTATCTATGATTTTCCACTATGAGTCACCACAATTTACATGTTATCTAACACTGAGAGTCCCAGGTTTAGGTTACTTTCTGTTCTGATCAGTGGGGAAAATCATCTTGAGGCTTATCCAGGCTGCTTGGAAGCAGTTCCTGTGGGCTGAAGGAGTTAATGGTTTGCTGGAATAACTGTCAGCAGACAATTGTGTTATAAAGAGCAGCAGTTACCAAAATACACGGGAGCCTGCAGCCCAGAGAACAATGCAGCCATTGTGCTGCAGCCCCAGAACTTGGCACTCAGACCTGCTGCAGAGGGAATCATGTTTTGTTGGTGACGGAAGTGATGGAATCCATCGAAAGGTTATTGTTTGGCTCCTTTTGAAGCAAATCCCAGCCCCTTTGGGAAGGGTGTTTGCAATCTTTGGGTCAAAGACAGAAAGGACTTTGTGCAGTGGGCTTACCTTTCTCCTACCAGAGAGTAATAGAATCAGCTGCCTCCAGGTGACCCTCCAGAAACCCTCCGGACCCGAATTTCCATTACAGAGGCAAGGAAATACTCAGTAGAAAAGCATCAGAACTTTCTGTTCTCATAAAAAACCCATTCCCTAAAATAAATCCAAGTTGAAAACTTTCATCTCTTTTCAACGATGACAAAAAATGACACATTTGGTTTGCAAACATAGACAGGAAAAAAGTTGGTTTTTCAGGCTGCAGAGAGGGCTTAATGCTCGTGGAATTGGACAAGGTGTGAGGCTGTTACGGATTTGGCTTCACCCAGGTCCCCCAGGGCTTGGGCTGTAACTCTTGGTGTCTTACTCTGATGGGCTCAGGTATCATTTGGCACATGGCTTTGGCCACAGGCAAGGTAAGAGCCTGCCTGGGTCCTACAGCTGGTGCAGGAGGCAAAGAGCTAAAAAAAACCCCTCAAGGAAGACTTTTCTGCATGAGTAATGTCTGAAGTCGTTCAAGGCACCTTGATTTGAGAGGAGGGAAATTGTAATGGAGTGAGCAGATTTTGAACTGGTAGTGGATTGCCCCCAAAAATGCTCTTGCAGGTGTCCCTGTTGGGAGGGATACAGAAAATTAGCCACATCCTCACCATAAGCTGCCACGTGTTTTTAATTCCTTTGGGGAACTGCCACAAAGTTTGAGGGTTGAAGTTTCTGACCCCTTTTCTCTCTCCATCCTGTACCTCCTTCAGCAGAGAGAGGACTTGGGGCTTATGACTAAGGACAGAAGTTCCTGAGACATTTAAAGACAGTGAAATTTAATTACCAGAACATTAAAACTTGAGGGGTTTTTTTTTCATCACAATCTGTAAGGATTTAGGATGCACTTAAGTTGTTTTCTTAAGCTTCTCTCCCCACATAGGAAGGAAATGGATTGACTTTGCCTTTTTTAATGAAACTCATTGATTCTGAAATAATCACTTGGTATTAGGAGCTGTGCCATTAAAACAAAACATCAAGAAAATTACAGGATTGGGGAACTCTAATAATAAGAATATGAAATGGCTTTTAAATTTTTTCAAGGGTTATTATGTGTCCTTAACACTCTCCTGATTTTTAAAAGTGCATAATTTCATTTGAGTCACTTCCCTGATGAATTAGATACTTAAAAACCTGCCAGTGTTTTTCCTCCAATACTTAGAAAAACATTTTAGACTTTTTTCCTACCCCCCACTGTATCTCAATTTTACTTGCATAGATACTTTCAGGCAATAATTTCTTCTTCTTAACCTCAGGAGCAGCACAGATGAACTCAGTTACAATTGTCTGTCATGTACAATGCAGAGCCATCTTAAATCTTCGGTCCTTGTAGTTGTTTTGCAACAGAAGGTTTATTTTCCCAGATTTTAATTAACTTCAGGCTCAGTATTACTACTGTTAAGCCAAGTTCAGGTAAGGAGCTGTGGCATTTCATATTCTGTGGGATCTTGTCCAAAACATTTACACCTGTAATTAAAAGTATTAAAGCCAAAGACATTTGTAAGTCACTGGGATTTTTGTCATCAATTTTTTTGAAGAAATGTGTGGTAACCTAAAGAACAACAGCAACAGCCAGAGACCTCACTCCCTCTGTTTGGCACAGGATGAAATGCACCCAGAAATAAATAGATTTGTCAACATCAATCAGCAGAAGAAAACCAGACCCAGCAGGAGATGAAGCTCCTCAAGCCCCGTCATGGCTTTAATAGTCAGGTTTCTCCCTGAGTTTTGCTTGGTCTTCCAGTTCTCCAATGAAGAGGCTCCTCCATTAGGGGAAAAAACTACTTGCATTCCTTTTCTACCCCTACTCCATCCATCCCTCTGGGTACCACGGAGAACTGTGATTTCCTGATTTGCAGTGGGAATTCACCAGGTCTCGTTGATAGTGGGGAATTAGCGAACAATAGAGGTTCTGTATCCATGTAAACATCCCAGAGACAAAACCAAGGAAAATGTAAAGAAGCATAAACAGTCTCCACAAAGAATACTTTGTGCAGTTTTATTATTGTTGGGTTTTTTTCCCCAGAAGTATCAGCATTTCCTTAGGCGTGTAATTTATGGCAAGCTGAAATCTAAATTATGCATCATAAAGGGAGAGATGCAACTTCAGGGTAATAATGCATTTCAAAAATAACTTCAAGTAGTTCAGAGCAGCAGCCTATGGCTGGAAACGAGTGCCCAGGCAGCAAAGGCAGCAGAAAAGTAAAAATTAGTCTTCCTTACATAAAAAAAACCTGGTAGAGACCTTTTTATTGAAATCTGACAGCAGCAGAGTTGGATCCTGGAACCCTGAGTCTGTTTGGGGGACTTTTTCACCACAAATACACTAAACAAAATATTGAAATAATGCAGGAACTATCTGAAATTATATTTCATACTGAAAGAAAAGAATTCTGTTTAACAGACACACTGCTATAATAGAGCCTGGGGTGGTGTTTGTACAAACACGAGTCCCTTGAGAAGTCTGTGATCCCATTTCATCCTCCTTGAGCTGTTTTACACCAGCCTACAGTAGGATGTAACTTCCTACTGAATTTCACTGAACCCAGAGATGGCTGGGCTTTTATTTTATCAGGCTTTTTACCAGGGATATTTAGTTTAGAGGATAAAGAAATTGTGAGTCCCATGTAAAAGCTGCTTTCACAGCTTAAGGTAAAAGACCCTCCCCCTCGAGAGTATAGAGGCCACAATGGGAACAGGTTATCTCTCACAACTGATTTTTTTCTGTCCACACGTACTAAGTAGAAGGTCTCGTACTGTAATTTTGTCATGTTGCTGCTGAAGGAGCCCAAGAGAGGGTCACACTGAAGCCACACATTGCAGGAGTTTGCTGTGCTGAGGGGAAATCAGTCTGCATGTACAGGAGGAAAGGACAGAGCACAACCAGAGACAGGAAAAGAGAGGGCAGGAGTGCTCTCACATAACCTGTCAGCTCAGGAGGTGGTGCCTGTGGCCACTCCGTTTCCAGGCAATGGGGAGAAACAGGCGCTTCAAGCCAGGGAGTCACCAGCCTCTGAACTGCTGCCCCTGCCCTGCCCTGCCAGTGCCCCCAGTGACTGTAGGACAAGCCTAGATGCACATCTCTGTGTTGAGAAGCAATGATGCCACCACAGGATTCATTTACTTCACTGAAACTGCCCACAAAGTGAGCAATTGGTGCCATTGCTGCTGGGTTTTCCCCTCAACCTTCCCCTGAGGCAGAAGTCTGTCCTTACCATGTCATGTGGTTCTTTAACTGTCCACATTTACTGCCACAAAGGAACAGATTCAATCTGAAATTGAACTCAAAGGGACAGATGCAACCTGAAATCTCCACCTGAGGGTGGAGAAATCCAGGCACAACCCAACCAAGAGCCACCGGAATGGGACGGTACAAACCCCTCTTTGCTTTTGTCTTACTGTTTCCCACTAACAGCTGGCACTCAAAATGAAAGCCAGATTCTGCTCCTGGGGACACAGATGGAGTCACTCCAGATTTACTGTGAATCCAGCCCAGTTGCTGGGGATTCCTGCCAGGATATCTGTGAAGAGCACATCCTCTCCAGCTGCCTCCACACTGCACTGGCAGAGCCCAAGAGTGAAGCTCTTGTCTGGGAGGTGGCAAAGCCCTGTGCTCAGAGGGGACTGCCCAGTGCTCTCTTGGTAGACTGAAAAAAAATTGTTTTGGGGAGTGCTGGGTACAGAACAGCAATAGGGAGAGCAATGGCTCTGAGAGATGGCCTTGGATGTGCAATTTCTTATCTCAGCCTTCAGTTCCTCATCAGGGCTGTGCTGCAAATGAAGGTCTTGCCTATCACAGGGAGCAAATTTTTATCCTTCACTTACATCAGGGCTCCAGGGAGGTGTCAAGACCAGGGCTGGAAGTGATGATAAAATTTTCCCTTCCTCTTTTAATGGAGTTTCTCATTTTCCTCCTGTGGGCAGGTTTACTGCTCCCAGGGAACAGAGTCCTGTTGAAATACTATCAGAGTGTGTGATCACAATGTCAGGAGATGCAACAATAATCACTGATTAAAAGGAAGAATGAGAAGAGTAAGAGCTGGTGGCAGGATTGCTAAATGCTGATCAGCACTGCAAGACAGCTTTTGATTTTTTTTAATTAATTATACATTCCCTCATACTTTGTGCTGCTGTAGATTTAATTGGACTCCTTATTTTTAGGCAAAGGAAGATAGGATACAGCTTTCAGAAGCTCAGCTCCAGCCTAATTCTGCCTCATTCAATACCACTGGGAGCAAAATCAGGCTAGTGCTGAGCTCTTCTGAATGCCCCATGGTCTCCATGCAGTTCAGCACAGTGCACTGTACCTGTCTTGCAGGATGGGGTGATTTCTACACAGGAACACAATGCAGGACTGGGCTTAATATCCAGAGACATCCCAAAGCCTTAAGGCAGGGAAGAGTCAGTGTTGTGCTTAGAAAATGGTGCCAAGATCTGTCTCCTACCCACAGACTGTGGTTCAGCCTCACTGCATGCAGTGTATTTGCCCCCTGCCTGCCAAGGTGCTTTGCAGAGGTCAGGCATTCAATGCTAAACCACACAACAAAGAGGAATGCCCTGGAAAAAGGCCTGTTTGCAGCTGCAGCCTGAAATCGTGTGTTGCCACACAGATATGGGGAGACAGAGGAGACCCTGCATTCTCATTTCATGGAGCCTTCTTATCTCTGCCTGCCAGGGTGTTTGGTGAAATTGCAGTGAAGGACAAGCAGAGCAGGCTGTGGAGGGAGCAGGGCAGGCTGTGGAGAGGGCAGGGCAGGCTGTGGAGAGGGCAGGGCAGGCTGTGGAGGGAGCAGGGCAGGCTGTGGAGAGGGCAGGGCAGGCTGTGGAAGGAGCAGGGCAGGCTGTGGAGAGGGCAGGGCAGGCTGTGGAGAGGGCAGGGCAGGCTGTGGAGGGAGCAGGGCAGGCTGTGGAGAGGGCAGGGCAGGCTGTGGAGGGAGCAGGGCAGGCTGTGGAGAGGGCAGGGCAGGCTGTGGAGAGGGCAGGGCAGGCTGTGGAGGGAGCAGGGCAGGCTGTGGAGAGGGCAGGGCAGGCTGTGCAGGGAGCAGGGCAGGCTGTGGAGAGGGCAGGGCAGGCTGTGGAGGGAGCAGGGCAGGCTGTGGAGGGAGCAGGGCAGGCTGTGGAGAAGGAGCAGAGCAGGCTGTGGAGGGAGCAGGGCAGGCTGTGGAGAGGGCAGGGCAGGCTGTGCAGGGAGCAGGGCAGGCTGTGGAGGGAGCAGGGCAGGCTGTGGAGGGAGCAGGGCAGGCTGTGGAGAGGGCAGGGCAGGCTGTGGAAGGAGCAGAGCAGGCTGTGGAGGGAGCAGGGCAGGCTGTGGAGGGAGCAGGGCAGGCTGTGGAGAGGGCAGGGCAGGCTGTGCAGGGAGCAGGGCAGGCTGTGGAGAGGGCAGGGCAGGCTGTGGAGGGAGCAGGGCAGGCTGTGGAGAGGGCAGGGCAGGCTGTGGAGAGGGCAGGGCAGCCTGTAGAGGGAGCAGGGCAGGCTGTGCTGGCTCCTGTGTTTGTGCACACTCTGAACAGCAGCTGCTGGAGCTCTGGGAGTGCAGGATCCTGCAGAGCTGCTGCTGGGGGGCCTTTACCTGCAGCATTGGTTGACTTTCTCAAAGCCTCAGCTCCTGTACCAGCCACACATTCTGCTCTTTGGCTTTCCCAGGGTAGTAATTCCTACCAAACTTTCCCAATGTCTCTGCAGCTGGCAGTATCAAAGTGCTTGTGCTGAGGTAGTTTCTGCACTCTCAGATCCGAGCCCTTGTCCTCACTGTCTGCACAACAGCCCTGATCAATCTGCAGCACAAAAAGGTGTAAGAGCATGTTTGTAGTGCCTTTGAACCTGCCCTGGCTTTGAACAGCCAGCTCTGGGAATGCCAGAACAACTCACAGAGCCTTGTTTTGTTCATGTCTGTCTGATGGTTGATGCTTTTCTTTGGACTGCAACACGTTTTAGGCCTTGCTTCTGGGACGATCCTCTGATGGCTAATAAAGAGTAAGCTCACCTCACAATCTTTTCCAGATGGTGCACTCTTAAAGCCAGCCAAAACCCTATTTTATTATTTTTATTTTCTACTCTGCAGAAGCAGCAAGACATGGAATAATCCGTGGTCACTCTCTATCTCTGTCACACTGGGTTTAAATACACCAGTAAGCTCAGAAGTTACTGTAGGAGGTTGGTGAGACCCACAGACACACACACAGTCCTGTGAGACTCAGCTGCTTTGAGAGCCAGTCTAAAGAAAGGCCTCACTGCAAAGAAAAGCTTGAAGGGTGTTCCCAGGATATCCTCAATTCCTTCCTCTTAAAATGTTGTATTTTCTTTTTCTGAGTTAGTCTGAGGGTCTCTCATCCTGTCTTCTGGTGATGCCAAGCCTGACCCTGGTTGCAGACCAAGCAATGCTGGACAGGGATAAAAGCAGGGCTGCAGCTTCCTATTCCTGTGGAACACACTGGAATGAGTCTGTCTCTTGGAGGAAATGGAATCCTGGCCACCTCTTCCAGCACTCTTACAGGAGCATGGAGTGACAGGACAAGAGGGAATGGCTTCCAACTGCCAGAGGGCAGGGATATGGGATATGGGGAAGAAATTCCTCCCAGGGAGGGTGGGCAGGGCCCTGGCACAGGGTGCCCAGAGAATCTGGGGCTGCCCCGTCCCTGGAAGTGTCCCAGGCCAGGTTGGATGGGACTTGGAGCACCCTGGGCTGGTTGGAGGTGTCCCTGCCCGTGGCAGGGGGTGGGACAAGGTGCGCTTTGAGGTCCCTTCCAACCCAGACTATTCTGGGATTCTGTGATCCTCTGACTTCTATACATGCCTTGCTGTTAGTCTCTGAAATTTACTGCAAAGAATTATTCTGAAGTAACACCAAGTATTCTCCTTTCTTGCCTACTTTTTCCAAGGCAGCTCTTATATATTTACCAAGAAAGAAGCTCACATCAGTCTAGGTCCTCTACTATAACCACAGGAGCCTGAAGAACAAACCAGGCTGTAAAAACCAAGAGGACTTTACAACCAGCCCTTCTCCACACTAAGCACCTGTCATTCATTTAATTTATAGCTCTTTCTTGTTCCATCTTCCAAGATCCCACTGTGACAGGTCCTGCTGTGAGAACAGCTATTATTTTGCAGTACCAACACTGCAAGGTATTATTCCTGGGTGCCACTTGCTAATGTTGCCTGGCTGGAAGTGTCACTGATCAGTGGCTTCCATCCCAGAACAGGATGATGGAAAGAAAGGCTGCAAGATTACCCCCACTCCCTCTGCATTTAAGAAAAGAAAAAATGCAGTTCTTAGGGTGCTTTCAAGACACCAGACACATGAAAAACAGAAGATGGGAATCAGTTGTAGAAGGTTTTCATCATGAATAATTTTAGAAACACACCCCCACAGCAGCACTTACAGTCAGTGCGGGGGAGAGCTCCACTGTGGAAATGAGGTGATGATCATGTACGTGTGTCTGTCTGTCTGTCTGACAGTACCTGCCTGAAAAGATCCATCTGTATAACAAGGTCTTCAAGGCAATCATCCAGGATCTGGCCTCCTACACTATCCTGCCAATAGGATGGGGGGTGTCTCCACATGGGAGATGCTGCTGGTGAAGTGCTAAGATGAGGTGTTAGCTGTGCTTGGTCACTAGTGAGGGAAAAATCATGGCAAAATCCACTTCATACTCAGACAGCACATTCATCTGAGAATCCTTATGGTCGAAAGTCTTAACTAAGGACTTCACTCAAGCCCAAAGCCCCCACCATTTGGATACCCAAGCAGTCACAAAACATCAGGAGGCATTTTGGCCAAGCACCCACACAGAGGATCAGAGGACAGGCCATATTCTGTCTTGATTCTTACACACACACACAAAGCCTTTCTCAGGCCAAAGGAGTGACAACTATCTCCTTACTTATCCCACTCCATTGCTCCCACCTTTTAGGTGTCAGATATCAAAATGAGAGAAGAGGAAGGACTGAGACTTAACTGGACCATGGGACCCACATCCCATTGATTCTGGATGTGGAAACACAGAGCTGGAGTCGAGCACCTTTCTGGTCAGTGCTGTGAAAGATTTAGTAGTGCTGAATCCCTGGGAATTTCCATCCCTTGTGGTCAGATGAAATCACGTGCCGAGCACTTCTTAAGACTTGTGTTTACTCAGGTGGCTCAGAAGAGACCGAAATGATTGAGGGATCCTGCTGAGCTGGTATTTTATTACCTATACTGTGGTTGTGTCCTTTTGAGGTCTCTGACATGCTTTGTGGCAGGTGCTGGAGATGCAGCAGCTACAGGAGGATTTTGCAGGTTTAACAGACACCTTGGAGCACGGGAAACTGAAGTTACTCTGTCACAAACATGAGAACTCAGCACTGAGTAACCAGTGCATCATGAACCCTGCTGGATTTGTGAGCCCTTAATGAAAGGCTCTGAATGGGGTCAAGGAAAATCCCCTGGTGAGGGGCTGGAGCAGCACTGTGCAAGTGCTGAGGGTTGGGACAGACCTTTGCTCAGGTATTGCTGCTCTGGGGACTTTTTGTGAGCAAATCCACATCCTTTTGTTACAATTTTGCATCAAATCCCCAGATTTTCAGTGAGCTGAACAGAGGTTTTTTTTCATCACGTCAAACACTCATTTTAAAGTCCCTAGAAAGTCTGCTGGAAGAAAGAATAGACCCAAAGCCTTGATTTGCAATAACCTTTCAGCACATGCTTTGCATAAGAGCAGCTGGCGTGTGCTTGTGCCTCACTGAAGTCTGTAAGTACATGCTCGAAGTTAAATAGATGCAGAAGTACTCTTTGGTGGAGGGATAATTACCAAATCCAGGTGTCATTAAAGTCTTCCTATTTCTTTTTTTGTAATTCACTTACATATTTTGCAGGAATATGATCAGATGCAGGAATAAAGACGCCACAATTAGAGCTGACAGGCCATAACAACATCAGGAAAGCAGGCAATGAAATATTCCCAGTCTGTGGTAAAGTTTTCTTATTACATTCTTAGATCCTTCTTTATCTCATTGTTTCTCAGTTTATCACAATTCTTCATTTCCTGTTCCCTTTCAGACTTCTAATGTTTATTTTTAATGTGGCTTTTTTTAACCCTTCTTCTAGTAAGGATTTAAACCTTTTAGAGTCTCTTGGCCAGATCTCATGTACAAGGCCAGACACTGCAAGGGCATTTTTAATATATAATCTAGTATATAAAGACTATATAAACTCTGGCCATGAGTTTATGATTATCATTGTTATAACAGCAGAATATTATCCTGTGCATTTTTATCGTTTCCATCCCTGGAGTCTTCTGTCACTTGTATCACCCAAGGACTACAGAGTGGTCTGAAATACAGACACCCACATTGAAATTCAGACCACAGCTTGCTAACTAACTTGTTTTCTCTTTCCCCTAATGGAAACTTTGACTTTAGCTTTAGCTGACTGCTCTAACCACACACTTTGAAATTTCTGAGACAAGAGACTGAGAACTGTGGTTGTTTTCTGACCCCAAAATGGAGCTCCTGGTGCCATGGGACTGCCAACCCCAAGACTGTTCAGGGCCATGTTTTAGCCTTGAGTCAGTGGCAAAGGTGCCTCATCATCTGCTGCATTACCCCTCCTTTTCCCCTTTTCCTACAGCACTTTGGGCTTCTTGTCCAGGCCTCCCATATGAATATTTACGAAAGGAATATTGACATAACTTGGTCTTACCTGGATGACAAGAAACGCCAAGCCAGGAATACTTATTTGCAATACTGTGAAAAATGTGTATTACTGAAAGCACTCAAGGCTTCAGAAATTTCCTGAACAGAGCTGTCTAGAGCAGGAGGCTATTTTGAGTCTCTCCTTTTGCCTTTAAGGCAACTATTTCAACACCCCACCCTTCTTCCTTTCACCTTCCTTAATTTCTTAGACTTCCTTCTTGTTGTTTGTGTGAGTCTGTTTTGGGTGTGAGATTGTGGTGAACTCCTCCCTGGGCATCTACTTCCCACTTTCCATCTCTGGGGTTTGCTTTTCCAGCAAAGTTGTGAGGCCATTATCACATACGACCTGTAAAGATTCCTCATGATAGAGACACACATAAAGAAGAGAAAATCACTACTTGAGAAGGAGGTCAGGGGTCAGAATGGACACAGGCTCTTCCAAATGCAGGAAATAGTGCAAAAAATGACCTGTGCAGAGAATACCAATTTGAGCTTTTTGAGTCCAGCCCTAAGGACATGTTTGTCTTAACTCACCTGCAAACAAGGTATTTCCTTCCTCCACTAGATGGAAAGAGATTGAAACACTGAATGGATTTATGGAAGAAAATCCTCCCTGTGAGAGTGGTAGGGCTGGGATGGAATTCCCAAAGAAGCTGTGGCTACCCCATCCCTGGAAGTGCTGAAGGCCAGGTTGGGTGGGGATTGTAGCAACATCATCTAGTGGAAGGTGTCCCTGCCCATGGCAGAGGGTGGGACTGGATGGGCCTTAAGGTCCCTTCCAACCCAAACCATTGTGGGATTCTGTGATTTGGCTCTGCAGGACCTGACAAAGTTTTGAGCAAAACTCTGGGGGTGCCTGTGGTTTGCACCTGAGTGGTGCACCACAATCCAAATCTCACAGCTGTCAAGCAGAGCAAGTACAGACAAACAAACTCTCCCTCTGAGGATGTGCATGAAACAAAGACCTGGACTCTGACCTAGAAGGAAGTTTGCATCACAAGTTTCATCACAAGATCCAAACCAAGCGGCTCAATGCTTAGTTTTCAGGCTTTAGCTGTACCATGTTGACTTTGGTCTGTGTTACCCCTACCCTCTTCCTCTCTCAGGCTGGGAAAACTTCCCCTGAAGCTCTGGGGCTTGCTCTGACCTTGGAGAACAAGTCATGTCTCCACTGGCAGTCAAGAGGACCTAAAAGAAGGCTCCTACTAACAGGAGCAGCACATCAAAACTCACTGAGAATTAGTCCCAGAAAGTGAGAGCCTTGGGCTCAAGTTCCTGGTACAGCCCAGTGTCACCAGCTTCACAGAACAGCAGCTTTCTGGCAAGTTGTGCAACTGCACCACCCCCAAACTTCCTGTTTTGAAACCCCAAGAAGCTGGAAAATGTTAACACTGACACTTTAAAGTGCTAGTTGGGGGGTTATTTTTTTTTCTTCCTGAAGATCTACATGCTACTAAAAAACCGGGTGTACAAAGGAGTAAAGTAGGGCTGCCTTGAGGACTGGGGGCAGAAGAGCAGCACTTGTCTCTCCGGGGAGCTTTGAGCCAGGCATGGCACAGCCCCCGTGACCTGGGTGACATCAGGCAGCTCGTGGCTCTCCAGCTCCCTGAGTTGGGAGGGTGGGGTGTGATCCATCCCTGTGGCTCTCAGTTTTGGGGCAGCTGGTGCTGGTGCTGCCAGCTGGAGCTGTGCTGGGCACTGCAGACATGCTGAGTTGCTGTGCCACACGAGGTAACAGATGGAGAGAGGGAAGTGCTCGTGGAATGGCAGCGGGACAAGCGCAGCTCACGGGGTTCCACCACCTGGCCCTGCTTCCCACTCCTGTGGCAGGTCCACACTGCCCAAAACCCTCCCAGAGAGAAGGAGTGGTAAGATACCAAAACCATAGCTACAGCAAATCTCTGTTCACCCCAGCTCATCCCTGCGTAGAAAGAAGAGCAGTTCAAAAGAAAAAAGCGCCATGTTTGTCTGGAACGGTGCAAAGGACTTACTTATTTCCAGTCAGCAGGACAATTGCTTCCTTTTCTGGCTGTCACTGAGCCTCCAGATGGTACCTTTGAGTGTCCTTAAACCTCTAACTTGGCTCCTCACAAAGACATTGTCTTCCTGGCTGGCTAAAAATATATTAATGGGGTTGGGATGGAGGGTCCTGCTCCTTGTAGGAATGAAATCGTGGGGTTTCTGCAGCATTCTGGTTGTGTTCAAATCAGGTGTTTGAAGGGGACAAGCTAAATGTGCTCCAGTTATAACCACCTTCCATTTGAATATATTAGTTACATTGGACTGTGTTGCTAATGGTCAGAATTCCACAAACCCTTTAACAGCAGCAGCTCCTTAACCCTGACCTCATTTTTCAGTGATTACCCTGCATCACAATTTGGAAGCTTTCAGAAGCAGCCAGCTGAGGTGCTGCCAACTTTATGGTTTTATTAGGGAATTGTGAGACATCATTTTCTTAAATTTCCAGCCTCAGGACTCCTGTTATTTTCAGACACTGCTGCTCTGTGTTTGAGCAATACATTTCTATATTAGCACATAGGGAGAAAAGCTTAAGAAGATGAAGTAGAAAACCAGACAGAAAATATAATCAAAAGTAAAAATTAAAAAGAAAACCAGTATAATTATTGTAAGCAATAATAAGCAAAAACAAAGGGTTTTTGAAGAATAAAATAAGAGGATAGAGGAATTTTGATGGTGTGTGACCAATTCAAATCAACACAAATACTCCACCTTGTTCCTCCCTGATCCCACAGGGACATGGAGTGACAACTGTGAGCTCAGGACTTGGACATCTAAGCCCATGCCTCATAAAAAGCTGTGTTGATGCTGTTCTAAGGAAAATAATATCCTGCTTCCTCTTTAAACTATCTCTTTTAAAATGTTAAATAGCTGCTACATTCCTGCCTTTATCCTGGACACCTTTTATGAGTCTGTACTTCCCTCTCCTGCTTTAACAAGCTCCTGAGCAGGGGACTGGGGGGTGACTGAGTGCCCATGTGCTAAAGGAGCAGGAAAAATCCGCCCTCACAGTGTTACAGAACTGTCAAAAACAAACACGTAAACCAGAAACACACACCCAGGCCCTCACTCTTTGCACTTAAAATTTTGTCATCATCATCATCATCATTGTGTGGCTGGACTGCAGTTTGCCAGCTGGACTGTGCTCTGACAAAATTAGTATTTCAATTATGGAGGCTGGGCATACACAGCAGTGTGTTTCCCAAATATGTGTTTCTGCTGTCACCAGAGCTTGGTGTGCAGTAGCTGGGAAAGGCTTGGGGAGGAGGAGGAAGGGACTCAGGAGGCCCCAGCACTGTCAGCACCTTCCACAAACTCTGGCGTGACTGCTGAGGTCCTACAGCCCCTGTGGCCACTTCCCCAGTGCCCTGAAACTTCTGTTTTTCTGGCAGACTTGGGCCTGTCCAGGGCTGGGATCTGCTTGTAGACCCAGCCTGAATTGGGGATGTGGTAGGAAGGGGCTGTTCCAAGGGAGTTCTTGGTGTAGAGCAAGGAGCTTCTGTCTTGGGGACGGTGTGGCTGCAGTTGGACCTCTCAGTTAAACATGAGAAGGGTTTTATGTCCCTCCTCAAGCATGAAAACAAACAGAAGGATAAGTAAAGGGTTGGGGCAAAGCTCAGTGAAGGGGAAATTATTTATTCTGCCACACACTTATATCAGAGTCATTTGTCTCACAAAAGCACACAGGGTTTGGGGTTTTTGCCCTTAACAAACTGCAGAAAAGGAACATCCCCACCCCCTGCCCTAAACAGGAACTGGATCTCTAGTGATACCTTCCTGTGCTGTCCTTATTTATACAAGGAAGGTCACCCAAATAAGAACAGAAATGGTATTAGATGATATTTTTTTTGGTGGCCAACTGAACTCAACATATTGAGAATTCAGAGGAGCACAACCCACACTGAAAAAAAACATTTGGAAAGAGCACTTCACTGTGGCCAGTTTTGTGTGGAGGACAGCTAAGGAATTTGTGGGACAACCAGCTATTTGGAATTTGGGTGTCTTTCCCTGATCTACTCATTAGATGGGCAGAAATTTTGCTTGCAAAATTTCTCTTAAACATGCAATTTTTTTATTGAAAGCCTAAATTAGGCATTATTGTGCTGTTAATGGTATAAACAATTGAAAACTGCAAAAACTCAGGTATCTGTAAAGGTCATTTCATAGGCAGTTTGGAAACAAACATGCACACAAAAACCCGGGAATTTTAGTGTTTGTGAAGAATTTAGAACAGCTTCTCTGTAGGCTCTGCTATAAAGCAGGGTTTGAATTCAGGGCCTGCCACACCAAGGGTGTGTTTGACACATAAACTAAGAGGGGAATTAAATACTGAGCTTCTGGCCTGTACCTGGGTTGACATGTGTGCTTCACATCTAGAAAATACCCTTTTTTTTCCTCATTCCCTGGAGCCAGACAACATTTTTCTTTCTATTCTTCTACCATAAACCGAGATGGAAAAGGCAAGTTTTAAACAGATGCATTTATCTATTTGAATATGTTTACATAAACTCATATTTTATATGCACAAACAAGCAAAAAATAAAGGTGTCTATTTTACATTCCTAAGAAAAATGCTCTGTTTGACAGCATCCTCCTTTGAAACTCATTTGACATAAATTATGATCTGTAATTCCTATCTTATCATGTCAGGCAGGCCTTTGAACGGACCCTGACGAGGAGAGCCAAGTATTCCATCATGTTTAATGCCATTTCCAAAAAATCTGTATTTACACAGCTAAATATTTTATGGGCCAGAGATTCAGGGCTACTTGAGATGATGAATTCATCCCTCCAAGGGGTTTTGTTCATGGGTAAGAAGTTTGTCTGAGCTGGAGAATAAAGGGAAGATTTAGTCATTCCCTTTCTCTCCCAGCTGCCTCCATCCTTCCATTGCTCATTCACAAATCCCTTGGTGCCTCTGTGGGCAGCTTGGAGGTGGGGCTGAGGTAGAAGTGCTGCCTTTTCTCCTGTGTCTGAGAGCAGCAACTCAGAGCAACGAGGTCCTCCTTAAAGACACAAAGCTCAGCTCTGCCCACGGCAGAATTGGAGTCTCTGCTTAGTAAAGAAGAGCCAAAGGAAATCCCTGCTGTGGGGACCGACCCTCAAAAGTTGGCACACTTTTTTAGTGATCAAATATAATGCAGATGAAGAAGTCTCTCTAAATAATAACCCCACTCCCCCATCCCTTGCTCTTGCACTTGTTTGCATTAACTTTCCCCCACGGTATTTCATTGCCACTGGCAGCCACACACACCTTCCCTTTTTAAACAGCTTGAATGAAGCTGAGCACTTTTTAAACTGGGTTTGAATGAAGCTGAGCACTTTTTAAAGTGCTGGACTAGAATCAGAAAGCTGAGCACTCAGCAGAAGAAGAATTTCTCTGTGGTGCTTCAGACTGAAGGTTCTTTTTATGGTTACTGCATCATTCCCCATTACAGTCATTTCCGCAGAAGTTAATGGGATTTGGCCATTATACTTTACATTTATTGACACATATTTCCTAGCTGAATTTACATTCCCCTGTGCCTTTTTTTCTACCCTGAAATTACAGGAAGCCAAAAGTCCTTCAAGAATAAGGAGCTAAGTTCTGTGGCACTAGAGCTCTGTGCTCCCCCATTACGTGGGCTGGGGTTAAAATGGGCACCACTTACACATTAATCTGTAATCCAGGGCAGCAACACCAATTCTGCTGGAATGTTCTGGGCTAAGGGGTCAATTCTTTAGCTGGGATGTGGTTCCCAGCAATTTTTTGATGCTGTTTAACCAGTGATTGAGTGGAGACTTTCCTTGTGACTTGACAGTAAAGAGTGTTACAGAGAGCTTGAAGAGTCAAATACTTCTGGTTCTTTGTGGTGGCTAAAATACCTCTGTGCATTTGGACAACACTGCTACGAGAATATTCTTTGTCCTTCCCTAAGGTCTCCATCTCCAGACCTGCAGCTGATCAGAGCATCTCCCTTGCTGTTTGTTCCAAATAGTTATTACATGTTGCTGTGTGCTGTTCAATGATTTCCCCACACTTCATCTCAGAGGGAGCAGAATTCAAGAGATAAAGGAGTGGGGTGGCTTGTGGGACTGCTAATGCTGGACAAAGCTTTTCATGTCCTACCTGAATCCAGCTGCCATTTTTGCAAGACCAGAAGTGGTTATTGTGGGATGCCATTCCATAGATTCTGAAATACAAGTTATTTTCTTACTTTTTCTTTTTTTCTGTTTCATCTGAGTCACAAACCCATTTTTATCACTTGCTGCAATGCCACAGCCAACACTTGCTACCCAGCATGAGCAATCTGAGCCCCTAGTCACCTAATTAAGTGACCTGATTTTCTCAGGAGCAGAATACATCTTGCATCTCTCACTGCACTCAGCAGTTGTGAAAATCAGGCCATTTTTGGATAAGCTGTCACTGGTTTTGAGTACTCAACTTATAAAAGGTTGATCTTGGCCTGGGAGCTGGAGGATGAGTCCTCTCCAGGGGAGAGTGTTTGGGAGGGATGCTGAAGCTATCAGTCACCATTACCATTCCCTGCACTAAAATAAAAAATAAGGGGGAAAAAAAAGAATCAGTTTCGGGTCCTGGGGTAAAAAATATACTTTGGCTTTTGGTTGCTTTGTGCAGTATTTCCTCCTTGCACTGAAAATTAAATTGGAAAAGGAGTTTATTGTTCCTGTGGATGAGAAAGGCAACTTTGGAAATCAAGCATCTGTGGGTCCAGCCTGATGTTCTGTAGTGCCCCTTGGGTTCCCTAAGCACTTTAGGAGCTGCATTTTATACCAGCAGAGCTCCACTGTGTGCTTGTTCCAAGGAAATGTCAGTTCATCAAGGGAACAAGTCAACAAGGGTGGGTGGCAGAAGCGTCTTGTCCTGCTGCCTTTTGGATGGCTCCTCCAGAAATCCATGCCGGGGTCTGGGGACAGGAAATCCTGAGGGAGAGCCTGCTTGGCAACAGCAGAAACTGCTCATGTCAAAGCCAGGGCTTTTCTGGGAGGGCAGTTTGAATTCACTGCCTCGGATGCAACAGATATTTCAGAGGGAGGGTTTGGGCAGCCACATCTCCTTGTGTTTTAAAGAGCAGAAACAACCGAGGCAAGAGAGGGGGTGAACTGAGCAAAGGCATCCCAACAGAAATGGAGGATGAAACCAGGATAGGGAAACCCTCCAGCTCAAGGGGCAGCCTCCCTGAGAGGTTCCCAGCCTCTGTAAGAGCTGGGAAGGGCTTCTTTCTCTTTGCTCTTGCCCAGGCTTCTTTTCAAAGCGAAGCAGTGGCTGTTTTGCATAGCACAGCTGAGCCAGGCCAGGAGAAGGTCAGCAACATGAACACACCAACCTACACAAGATCCACCCTCCAGAAGGCAGGTGCTGGCACCAGCACTCTGCTGAGCTCAAGTGAGTACTGGCAGATAAGGGCAGCAAAAGCCTGCAGGAGGAAGTATTTTCATAATCACACATTTGCAACATAGCCTTTTTTTTCAGCATTATTTTTCTGCCTTCCTCTTGCTCTCAAAATGAGCAAAAAATGTATATTCAAGGGGTGGGAAAGGCAAGGGCAGAGTTGAAACACAGCTGAGTCAACAGCACATGTCCCCGAGCTGGTGGGTATCACTGCGTGAATATCCTCCATTGTCATCAGAGTGCTTTGGAAAGTTATTGCTGCAGACAGAAAGGGTAACAGAAGCACAGTCACACACCACAGCGAGCTGGAACAAGTGCTGGAGAGTCCCAGCTGCCCTGATCCCAGACCCACCCGCAGTCTACCCTTCTTCTCTTAGGCAGGAGACCTTGACATGACCTATTTGTGGGGAATTTTGCCCTTGCCCAACTGCACGCCTGCCTTCTGCCCCATCACCCCAGTGTTCCTATCCTCTCCTACCTTCTTCTCTCATAATTTTGCTCAGTATTTCTGCCATATGGATTCTGGGTGAATTCTTCCTCTTGGCTGTCACTGGTTAGAGAGCTGAGCTGCTCAACAGTTGCATTTCACTGCTGATGTTGAGTATTTGGAACACACAGTGCCATGTCTAGAGTGAAGCAAATCTGTGTTGATGTGTTTGCAGCTGGAAAACTTGCTGAACAGAAGACCTGGGTCTTCCCAGCTGGAGTGAAAAGGGATTTAGAGGTATCCTGAAAGGAAAAAACCTTAGAGTTCTTTCTGTGTAGCAAGGTCTGAAGGGAACTATTCTAACCTGGAAAATCTCTTGTTTTGTGCCCTCTCGTGGCAGTTCAATTTTTCTTGTCTTCAGTGCAACGTCTGCACTTTTAGACCCAAACCTTTGGGTTTTCGTGCTGAAATGACCAGCAAAGAGGTCACTGAATGCCAATATCCAGTGTTTCACTGTCCTATAGAATGTGGGGAAGCAGGGGAAACCCCCTGAGCTCTGTATCTCATACTTTGCCCAGTTTGACTTTGCCCTTCAGACAGTTTGCAGTGATTTGGCAGGTGGCACATCCAAAAATAATGCCCCGGGGCTGAGAGAATCAGTCTGGAAAGGGTATCCCACAGGTTTCCAAAAACACTGTTACAGCACTTCCCCAGCGGGGAAGGTCCAAGGAATACTGTGACAGGAGCCACTTAAGCCAGCAGCACTAAAATACTCTTTATTTTGCTCTCTCTTCAGACAAAAAGCACTGGCATCGACAGGTGGAAGAAGTGTTCAAGCAGCATGCGACTGGTTGGTATGAATAAATGTTAAAAAGTAAAAAAAAATGAGTCAATTTAAGATTTTAACCATTAGAATGGGGGATGTAAATCAGGGGCATTATCTGAAAAGCACCTGCAGAATTAGTGCAATGCTATTTAAGTGCTGTAAATAAGCCGTCCAGAAACGAGCCTTGTCTGAGAGAGCTTGTGATCTCAACTAAAAGCAAAAAGAGACGAGAGAAAGAAACCCCCACTCTCTGCAGCTGAACAGAGAGCTAAAAGCTGCCTTTTCAAAGATGTTGAGCAATTTCCAGTGCTCTCCTCCCTGTGTTTTGCACACTGAAAAGCAGAAAGGCAGAAGCAGTGACCCGGGCTAGATCTTCAGAGCATCAGCCTGAAACTAAAACCCAATTTTCTGTGTTACTTAGCAGAGGTAATGGGCTGCAAGTGAGAGAGTGCAGCTCTGCCTGACCTGCCAGGCATGATTTTTCCCATAAAGGAAGAACGAATGGGAGTGAGGGCAAGGGGAAGCTGGCTTTGCTGGGAAGAAAACATGGCATTATCTGATGACTTAACTGTTGTTTCTCACTGCCAGGCTCTTCTCCCATGTGGGTGACCCGTTCCTCGACGACCCCCTGCCCCGGGAGTACGTGCTGTACCTGCGCCCCACGGGCCCCCTGGCACAGAAGCTCTCGGACTTCTGGCAGCAGTCGAAGCAGATCTGTGGGAAGAACAAAGCTCACAACATTTTCCCACATATCACCCTTTGCCAGTTCTTCATGGTAAAGCACAGCTCCTCTCCCCCTTTGCCTTTGTGCATGAATTCCTGAGCAGCCCTTGCCAGGCTCACACTGGAGACTCACACACTTCATTCCATCCCTGCATGAGGGTTTGTGTGGGGAGCTGGGGTGGTTTGCCTGATGCCTGGGCTTCTTGAGGAGTTAAGTGGTTTTTAAGTTGTTGTTTTCGGGGGAGAGGGCAGCAGAAGACCAAATTCTCATCATCTCAAGCCATCTTTAACATGAGAGTGGATGGGTGGTGAAGTTGAGAAGGTTACTTGAGGATAGGTGACCCCGTTTTGAGGACAAGGGAGGGGCAGGGGATTTCTACACACAGACTTTTCTGTGCTTCTGTGCTGCTTCTCACTGCACTGTAGCCAAGGTGGACCATTCCCCCTGCCCTGCCTGACGAAGGCCTGTCTGCTTCCCTCGGCAGTGTGAGGACAGCAAGGTGGATGCTCTCACAGAAGCTCTGCAGGCCACTGTGATGCGCTGGAAATGCAAATTCCCTGCCCCTCTGCCTCTGGAGCTCTACACCTCCTCCAACTTCATCGGGCTTTTTGTCAAGGAGGAAAGTGCTGAGGTGCTCAAGAAGTTTGCTGCAGACTTTGCTGCAGAGGCGGCTTCTAAAGCAGGTGAGTGGCTGTGCTGGAGCTGCAGAGAGCTCGTGGCTCAGGCATTTTCAGAAGCCAGTTTTGTTGATGGCACTGAGAAAACAAAGCTCATGAAGTCAATACTTGATTTTTAAGTGAAAACTAAAAGCCTTGAGAGGAACACCCCACCGGGTGCTTTGGGTTTCAGTGCTTTTCAGTTGAAAGATCACCTCACACAATCTCAAGTGGTATCTCCTGAAAGGGAAGTTGACATTTGGTGGCTCCTTAACCTTTCACATCTGGTGCTCTGTCTGCTGAGTGTTTCCTGCTCCGCTCCCTCCCTCAGGCCACTGCCACAAAGCTTTCCTTGGCCATTTAAAGGCCGTGTTTGTTTTTTCAGTGCATTTCTGAGATGTAAAGAGGACTCTGAGAAGACCCCAAGTGCCCTGGCAGCCCAGGTTTCCAAACCCCAATGCTGATACATCTGGCTCTGTTGCCTGGTCTTCTGCTGCTTCTGGAGGGGGAAGTGAGCAGAACAGCCCATGCTCCCGTGGGCTCCAGTGCTGAATAGGCTGTTTGGGTGTCCTCCAGTTACCTCCAGGCTCGGGAGTCAGAACAGCTTGGGAGTTCTGGAACAGCTCCCTGACTAACCCACCCTCCGTCACTGCAGGGCTCAGCCTGGACTAGTCACAGCACAACCACTTTAGTCTTTCACTGTCACAGGTTTATCCTGGAGCTGAAATGCATCAAGGTACAGCAAATTCTGCATCCCTGCAGTGTTTCCCTGCTAGACAGGCACCCCACAACCATGGAGAACAGCCCCTGTCTCTGCCCCTGGTTCTAGGCCTTTGGTAGTTGGTTTCACTACACCTCTGAAATTCATTGCTTTCACCCAACAATGACCTAGAATTTTCCTTCCCTTTATAAGAGGCAGGGAGTGTTATCTTTAAAAAATGCACATTTTAGAAGGCAGTGACAGGCACAGAGATATTGGGCAGGTCCAAGGACTCTGCAGCCACATGAGAGAACAAGTGTTCCCCTCCAAAGTGTTCTCCAGACACATCCTGCAGACCATCACAGTCAGAGGGGCAGTTCTTACCCCAGAAAAAACACTGACCCAGAAGAAGGAAGGGTCCATGGCTTCCAACAATCTTCTGCCCCTGACACTGCTCCAGTTCAGACCTAATTGGTTCTTTCTCAGGGGAAGGCAGTTGCTGCATTGCAGCCCCCATAGCTTGGTCATGTTCTCACATTTAAGGCTCTGGGGCTTTTTCAGAACATATTTTTTCTTGCTTAACAACAATTAAAAAAAAAGATGGATGAGCCTGCAAAGCTACCCCTGGCTGGCACTTGGAGCCAAATCTCTGAATAGCTGCAATTTTGACTGAATAATCAGTCAAATTTAATTGCAATTTTTGGTTGAATAAGCAAGAATAAATTACATGCAAACAATGTATCCTGTGATTTCCACGTCTACTGGAAGAGTCCCAGTATTTCACACACTTTGACCTTTCTACTTCCTGGAATCTTTTCCTAATGCAGGTTCTTTTTTCTGCAGAATCATTCTACATCATTATTATATCAATTGTCTTTTTTCACAATTTGGGAATACCTCACTCTCAGTGGCTAAACTGGTAATCCAGCTAATGCCCAGGGAAAAGATTTAATCAACTTGCATGAACCTGTAAATTCCACGGATTTGTAATTACTGGTGTAGCAGAGGGAACAAAAAAGGGAGAGTAAAAATAATGCTTTTTAACTTGCTTATTTTAGAAAGATCCTCAGCTGCTCATGAAAGCCTACCTGTTGCCTGGAAAAGTGTCTTTTTTGGGCAGCATGTTCAGAATTGCAATAACTGTTACCACACCATCCAGAAACCAGTTGTTTGGCTGTTTGGCGAGGAAGTCTTGTCTCCCCCCCTGGTGTGACTCAGGCCTGAATCAGACCACAAATCTCTAATAACTTGATCCAAGATGCAGTATAGAGAACTCATATTTGACTTCCCCAGAGCCTTTTCAAACTGCCCTACAATTTATTCCTCTTCAGTGTCTTTAAAGCCCAAGTTGATGTTGGAGGCAATAGTCGCTCTCACACCTTCCAAGTGCCGCTGCTCTGACAGTCCCTGGTTGTTCACCCACATCTTGTCCTTGCAGATGTCCACGTGGAGCCCCATAAGAAGCAGCTCCATGTGACCCTGGCCTATCACTTCCAGCCCAGCCACCTGCCCACGCTGGAGAAGCTGGCACAGAACATCGACGTCCAGCTGGGCTGCGACTGGGTGGCCGCGATATTCTCCCGAGACATTCGCTTTGTCAACCACGAGGTAAACTTTTGGAGCTGGTTTCAGTCCAAAAAACTAAAAGCCAAACCAAACAAACCAGTCATCTTAATGAACAGACCTTTTTGCCTGTTTTTATTGCCTTTCTTTTTGATTTTTACTCATGCTGTCCAGACTTACTGTTTCAGTGACCTCATTCCTTGCTTCTTGCAGGAACAACGTCCTGCTGGATTAATTAATTCATTCTAACAGTGTTTCTCCTGCAAGCTCAATGTAAGCTACTCTGATCTCTCCAGAACCAGAACAATGTTTTAAGCTGACCAGAATCCAATTCTACTGTACAGTCTTGATTTTATTATTAAGCACAGCATTTAGTTTCATCATGTAAGAAATGTTTACCCTCATATATTTCAATTATTCATATGGACTCTGGAACTGCAGTGTTTAAGTCTCTTAAGAGAGTTTCCTTAATAATTTTGTTTTCCACATAATACACAGGAAAAAATACTAATTTAATTTCATGGATTGGGATCTTGGACATGGAGAAACCACGTGTGAGGTTCATCTCTCCTCGCTGTAAATACCAAAGTTAGACCTGCAGTCTGAGGTTTGGTGCAGAGAAACAGGCACCTCCAGAATGTGAGACATCTGACCCATCTGAGGGGTCTGTCTCAGGATGAAACAAATCAGTATCTTGCAGAGGGAGCCTTCAGAAGGTGCTTGCTCAGGCTCAGGTGTTTAACTCGACTCCTAAGGTTGAAGTGATTGACCCCACTAAGGTGCATTGTCCAGAACCAGACAAAAAAAACCCCTGTGGCAGAGTGGGGAAAAGCTATTTTAGTCCACACAAATGGCAGGGCTTCTGGAGAGCTGACATGTCTCTGACCCAGCCCAGGCTGTGCTTCTTGTGTGGCAGCCTCCTTTCCCATCCAGGGAGTCCTTGTGTCCTTCAGAAGCTTCACACAGTCAACACTTGCTGATGCCAAAGGGAGTTGCTGATGAACACCAGCTCCCATCTTTGCATATCTCACTTCAGGCAGCCATGTGTGAAAGTCTGGGCCTTGTGGTATCAGGTGACAGTGGCTTGTTTCCATCTTCCTTTGAAGATACCACACATAGTCTAGAAGGATTAGTGAGGGCTGACACCATCAGGAAATCAGAGCTGCTCAGCAGATGAGGGTTTTTCTTCTTTTCTGCAGTGATGCCATTGCAGAAGTTACTCATGGCCAGGGACAAGAACACCTCTTCCTCTTTTAAACAGGGGACTGTTATAGCCATTTCCAAGGAAATTTAGTGGTAGACCTTTAATGCCTGTGGATTCCTCATGCTCAAGTGAAGATTACAGAGTAATACTCAGGCATCTTTCCCCACCTTTTAACTTAATCCTGTTTGTGTTAGGAAATACAAAGACAGCAATGGAGCCACATCCCACCATTTCTCATCACTTGTGTTTGTTCCTGTGCATTCTCATGAAGAGCTTTGAAAGCAGCAGGTCACAGATTCAAACCTGTTACCCTCCCAACAGTGTCTCTGCCCTGCCTTCAAAAGCAACAGCAAAAAGAACTGCTCTCTCAGAACAAACATGAGTAGGTAAATCAAAGATGGTCACTAAAGCTGTCTAAATTCCAGGTCCCTACAAGAATTCAGTTCCATTTTTAACAGAGTGTTTAGATTTAAGCACACTTACGATTTTGGTCACTTTAAAAAAATCATCCCCCTCTTTCCTTCCTGCAACTGGAATCAAAGAGGGAAGAAGTAAATACCTAGAAAAGCTTTCTAACAGCCAAGAGGGCAAAGCAGCGGGAATTCCCTGAAGGAAAGCTTTCCTGGAGAAAGCACCAAGTACTCCACTACAAGGCGAGCTGTTCACACCTTGCCAGGTGTAAAGGTCTGGGCTGTGAATGCTCCCGCCCCACTCTGACAAAGGTTCCCTTCCATTAGCAGTCCTCTCATTCATTTGTGCTTCTGTTTCTCCCCCAGACTCTGCAGGTGATCTACCCCTACACCCCCCAGAACGATGATGAACTGGAGCTGGTCCCAGGGGATTTCATTTTCATGTCCCCAGTGGAACAAACCAGTACAAGTGAGGGCTGGATTTATGGCATTTCCCTTGCAACTGGCTGTTCTGGGCTACTGCCTGAAAACTACATCACCAAGGCTGATGAATGTGGGACCTGGGTGTTTCATGGGTAGGTAAAAAACTCCTCAGTGCCTTTCCTGTGGCTGTAAAAAGGGGCTCAGCAGCCGAGATTTCACCTGGGTAAGTGAGGAGCCTCCTGGGGCTGCTAGAAGGTCACTGGGGGAAAGGAACTGGCACACAAAGCCCTGTCTCATCAGGCAAGAAGAGCAGATGCTCCCCCTGAGCATGGATGTGACTTTTTTAGCTAAGATGTTACAGCAACTCTTTACTCCTCATGGGGTCGCTGCTGGTAACGGGGCTGGAGCAGATGGTGCTGGAGACACTGCTGTGGAGACACCTCTGTGGTGGGATCAGGACCAGGAGGGTTTAAATTCGAGCATTAATTTGGGAAGAGAAATCTTCTGTGTATAATGCCCTGTGAAAAAGTACTTGGGATCAGCAACATTTCTTAAGATACTTAGCAAGATTTTTCAGAAGCCTGCAAGCCTTCAGTGAGAATGTAGCCCTCACCTTTTGAATGACATTATGCCTATGAGATTTTATCTAACAAGGTGCTGTCAGGAAGCAACCCCTGACACGTTTAAGGCAGTGAAAAGTGCAAGTACCAACAACTATTTCTGTTGAAGTAAATGACCACATACATTATCTGCTCATTTATTTCTTTTTTACTGACTAAGCAAAGGTAACCCATCCAATGTACTGAGCTGCAGCTTCTGTAATTGCCTGTCAGAGTTTAGTCCCAAGGGTCTTGGTCAAAGTCCTTGAATGTCTGGACATGAGAGCTTTTATTCAGAGGGACCATCTTTAGATAAGCCCTTGAGGCAGAGTGGGATCTATTACATCCATTTGGCCTCACTTAACTGAAAGCACTAGTGAGAATAATTCCCATGGAGGTGGGAAATGGAATAATCAGCACTGAAAAATGTAGGAACAACCACCCAAGCTGTGTGCCAGGTCCTTGCCAGCAAAGGGAAGCTATTTTGTGCCCAGTGTGAGAGGCAGTGCTGAGCCCCAGCAACAGCCTGTACTATCAAACTGAGTGAAAACTCCCTGCAGCCCTTAGTCTCCAACTTTTGGTCCACAACACCATGGTCAGTGACATGCAGCTGGTCCCCAGATGATGTGAGGGAGAATCTGTGGTTGTGAGGAAGGTCTTGACATTTCCATGATAATATTCACAGGCTGAGAGAACTTTACAGACCAAAGTTTAGGAACTGTTATTCTGTAAACTGTTTCCAAGGAAACAGCCTACTGAAATGGAATTTGTCTCCTTATGTGTGTAGATCACCTAGCAAGGTGCTCTCTAGTCAGCATTACAATAAAAATAATGATGAAATAACCTTACAACAGTAATCATCACCAGTTCCTGAGGACTGCAGAAAGGTCGTTAGTGCAGCCTGAGCACACAAAGCATTCCCAAAGAAAACATCTCTCTATTTCTGACAGGTCCTACTCAATTTTGAATACTACATCTTCCCCATCCCTTCAAGGCTTTACTGATGGAGCCCTGGAGAGAAGACAGCAGGAAGACCAAGGCCCTGGGGATGCTGGGCCGCTCACCATCATCTGCCAGAACGTGCAGGTAGAGGCCCACACACCCCTAAATCACACACTGCTTCAGGGACAAGCTGCCAGCTACTGGGGTTTCCCAAAAATCTATCCCCTGGTCTCTTTTCACCACCTGCAGCAGCAGTTACAAGTTGAGTTCTCTTTAAAGAATGACATTATTAACCACAGGCATTGAAGACTTTCCCGTGCACAAAGTGGCTCTTCAGAGAGGGTGGCAGGGCCTCATCCTCTGCTCCCTGCGGCAGTTTGATATCAGCGTAAATTTAACAGCAGTATAAAATTTATGAAGAGTTTAATAAATTCATAAAAATCTTACCTACAGAAGACTTTTCTGTTATGTTTGCACTCGGGTAAAGCAAGAAGTGCCGGGTCTTGACTCCCAGATCTCAGCAAACCCCTGCACTTTGGCGAAGGCCAAACATCCTGTCGCTTCCCTTCCAGCCCCTGAGGATCAGCAGCCAGGCAGGGCCTCAGAAACGCTGCCTGTTTGTCTGCAGACACGGGGAAAGGATGGACGTGGTGTTTGGGAAGTACTGGCTGTCCCAGTGTTTTGATGCCAAAGGTGAGTCTGCTCCTGGGAGTCTCCAGGCTGGATGGAGGAAGGAGGGGGGTGGCTGCTGGGCCAGGGCTTAGGTGGGAGCTGGAGTTTCCTAAGACAGATTGATGCAGGGCTGCAGTCAGAAACACAAACACAAGCCAGGGAGGAAATGCCGTGTTTGCCAATATTTGGGAAACGACTGCAGGGATGATTACACTGCAGTTACCTCACCATGAACAAAGGTAGTCATGATATTAGTAATCAGTGTTCAGTGAAAACATTTGCTACCATCAGAAAAATATTTTTCACAGCTGCCTCTCAGTCCTAAATGAAAATAATCTCACTACAGGTACAACTCAGAGGGGCTTTTGGGGCCTAAAATGGCATTTTCAACCCAGTAATATGCTTGAGTTTCAGACTATAGTTAACAAATTATAACTTCAGGCTCTGTTGATATTAAAGATGATGAGATATTTGTCCAAAAATCTTTTTTATATTCAAAACATACCAATATCTTTTAGCCAAAGGATGATTTCACAACTCCTTTCTTTCTACCTTAGGGCTGAAGAGCTCTGACATTTCAGCCTCCTGTAAAAGCATAACATTCAGGGTTTCTTTTGTTGTGGGCTAGAAACTATTTTCCCATGGGAAAAACTGCCCTAGAGATAACTTTAAAAATATTAGCAGCATTCTCTGCTGGTATTGATCTGGTGAAAGCTGTTTTACTTTGTGAGATTCCTGATGGTTTTACATGAGGAAAACTGCTCAAGAGCCAGGTCTGGGCAGCACCTGCAAGATGGAAGAGGGCAGGATAAGGTATGATGCTTCTGTGACACTCTGAAGGAAGAATTCCAGCTTGTAACCTTTCCCCCCCAGGAAGGTACGTGCGCAGCAACCTGAACATGCCTCACAACTTACCTCAGAGGAGTGGTGGATTCAGGGATTACGAGAAGGATGCTCCCATCACCGTGCTGGGCTGTACACAGGCAAGGCTTGTGGGTAAGTCCTCCTCAGGAAAGAGCTTTGAGCTGAAGGAGTGTAGGGCTAGATGGAATATTGGGAAGAAATTCCTCCCTGTGAGCACAGGGTGCCCAGAGCAGCTGTGGCTGCTCCATCCCTGGAAGTGTCCCAGGCCAGGCTGGACAGGGCTTGGAGCAACCTGGGCTGGGGGAACGTGTCCCTGCCCATGGCAGGGGGTGGCACTGGGTGGGCTTTGAAGTCCCTTCCAAACCATTCTGTGATTCTGTGAGGAGCTTGTCCAGGAAGCTTTGCTGTCTTCCTCCCACACATCCTGCCAAGAGAAAGTGCAAGACAATAAAAACTGAATTGGATGCCCTGAACAAATGGGATTTTGATGTTTCGAGAAGCTTTACAAAGTCCCTTCTCCTTCCCCAGCAATTTCCCTTTTTCAAAGGAAACCTTTTCTCCTTCAGCTGCTGCAGCTGAAGAAAAGGCAAAGCAGAAAATCTGGGAGATGGGATGAAATCGGAGCCATCAGCAGAGTGGGTGCATTTGGAAGACACTGTTATTGCCAGTGATGGGGAGAAATGCAGCAGTGAGACAGTCACCTGATGTAAAATATGCTGCTTCCTTGACTTTCAGAATCTTCACTTTGCCTCACCAATATACTTTCACCAGCCTGCCAAAAACACACTCCAAATTATTTCCAGCACTCTCCCACCACCCCATCCTTGTCCCTGACTTCTGAGCCTGTTTGTGTATAGACAGAAAATGACTTGGTAGCCAAAGAGCACATATTGAGTGTTGTGATTGGAGGAGCCCAGCCCCTTAAAGACATGAGCCTCAGTACTTAGCATTTTGTGAAATTCAAATCCTTTGGAGCATTTCACTGTGGTCACATCCAAACTAGGGCAGCTAAAATTACACTTGCTTCTTTAAACAAAAATAAATCCCTGTGCAGCAGCAGGATGCTCAGCCTGCACATGGCACCAGGGTTTGCAATATGCAAAGGGCAGTCTGGGAGCAGTCAGAGCACACTTTGCTGGTAGCATTGAAGGGGTCCAAGGACACAACTGCAGCTGTGGCAGCACCGTGTGACCTTGAGGGTGCTAAAGTCATCATTCCTCTGGTGACTAAAGCCAATGAGCAGCTTCCCTGTGATGGAGGGATGGTAGATGTGCCTCTCCTTCTAAATTACCCCACTTCTCTCAAGAGATTTACACATTTTGACATGGTTACAGCCCTCAGAGTCAAGGTTAGCAAACCCTTCTTGCTCCCACCTCTTTGTCCTGCCTATTCAAACAGAGCAAAAATGTAACACTTGCTTCTTACAAGAGCGTGCTGATTTTACCTTTGGTTCCCTTAGACATTGCAAAAATATTAATAACCCAGTGGAGCTGATTTTTATCTCACTTTCAGTGATCTTCCACCTGTGTAATGAAATGGTAATTTATACCAGCAAAGAGTTGAGCCAGTTGAATTGTCGCGTTTGGGTTTTGTTGAATCACTCTGATTTATGACTTGTAAATGAAATGAAATTAAATCCAAGCCCTGTACAATTTTTCTCAGCACACTGCTTGTTTTTTGGCTGGGCTCAGGAGAGGCAGGGCCTGAACACCTCCTTGCTGGGGGGCTGGTGCCCTGCACATTGTTGTGGATGCTGCAGTGCCATTTGTCTGGTTTTATTCACAGGTGCTAAAACTTTCTTGCAGGTGAAGCCTTGCTAGAAACTAATACCATTGTAGACTACATCTACAGCTCCCCATCCCTGCGGTGTGTCCAGACAGCACACAACATCCTGAAAGGTAGGAACCCCCGGAATTCTCCTCACCTTCTGGGTAAAACACTGACAGCAGATAAAAGGTATGAGAGACCCAAGGGAATGGGAGTTCAGGGTGAAGATTATCTCCATGGGAATATATTTTCCATTGGCACAACACTGTGCATAAAGAACCCTTTTTTAATTGCACAGAGCTGCCAGCCAGAGGTTTACATTCCCTGGCATGTCCTATGGTAAGTACATCTATTAAATTATCTTCCATACCTAATACTAATCAACTGACCACTTAGAAAAGCAATTAATTAACGATCAGACTGAAGTATTAAAGCTGCAGAGTCTTGCTGCCTCCCCCCCCAGCTTCTTTCATTGATCTCTGGTCTCCTTTCTCCCTTTTCCAGGTATGCAACAGGAGAACAACCTGAAAATCCGAGTAGAGCCAGGCTTGTTTGAGTGGACCAAGTGGGTGTCTGGGAACACACTACCTGCCTGGATCCCCCCTGTGGATTTGGCTGCAGCCACTCTAAGCGTTGATACAACCTACAGGTAGCAGCACGGGGGGGCAAGAGGGGCTCCTGTGAAGTTCAGGCAGTGACTGGAGGAGCTGCTGAGGCTCCCAAAGTAAACTCAGGGCAGCTGAGGCTGCTGTGCCCAGCATGGCCTGAAAGCAGCTCACAGCAGATGGGTCACATCACTGGCAAAGTCCAGCTGTACTGCTGATCATGGAGGTCCTCTTCTCAATACTCCTTTTATCCTGGGTATTTTTCAGATTTCCAGGGAACCCTCAGAGGAGTTTTGTTTGTTTTAACCCTTTTCCTAAAACTTAGGACCTTGGGCTCAGCTAACATACATAGGAGCTCCACCTCCGTGGGCTTGGGCTTTTGTGCTTTATGGTATCACTTGAAATGCTGGTGTTTACCAGTGTCTCATTGCACCCCTGTGTTTAAGAACCCCTGAAGTTCTTAAGAAAGTTCTTAAAAATTAAAAAAAATCTTAAAAATTCCACAGTGGCATAAGCAAATGAAACATTAAAAAAAGAAAAAAAAAGAGGGAAATGTAAAGAACAAAACTCTCTACTGCTGCCACTGCAGAAAGAACACAAGCACACTCAGCCTGTCTTGGCTGTCTTCACTGAGTGGTCCCCATCAGAGGAAGCAATTATCATTTTTCCCAATTATCTCAAAACAGGAATGGAAAACAATTAATTCTTGAAGTTTAAAACTAATCATAGTGGTCCTGACACAAGCTGCAGTTCTGGGTATCTGGGGAAGGAGAATAGTTAAAGAACAGGTACTCTGAGATGAATCATAACTGGCACTCAGAACTTTATTGCTCCTTCCAATTCACTGTGTGTGTTTTTCTGCTCACAGACCTCACATTCCTGTCAGTAAGTTGGCGGTTTCTGAATCCTACGACACCTACATAAGTAGAAGCTACCAAGTAACAAAGGAAATCATCAGTGAATGTAAAGGCAAAGGTAAGTGCTACAGAGGGGGTGAGAAACAAGCCAGGCTACCTGGGATATGAATGCCAATGTTCCTGACCAGTCTTTCCCTCTTTAAGAGATGACTTCCCATACCTGAATCTCTCATCCCTCTCCCAGAGACATTGGGAGCTTCTGCAAGTGTCAGAACTAGTTCAGATATACTCAGCTTACAAGAAAGGTCCATAAACATACATAGCAAAGTATTTTAGGGATTCCTATCCAACCCAGCTGTTTCTCAAGGGAATAAATGAGCTATTTGAACTCTACTGTCCCTTCCCAGCATCAGATGGGGCATCTTCCCTCCCCTGTCTGAGGTCCTCCTCTGAAATCTATTCCCCATAAAGACCTTGGAATATTTCTCCAATATTGAAATAAAAAAAGTCCCTAGCTGTTGTTTTTCATTCACAACATAGAATAGAGTGTTTCTAAATTCTGGTGGTTTTACTCATTTCATGTTGCTGATCTGTCTCCAAGCTTTTATTTTAATAGTTTGCACACAAACTTTAATAGCACAGTGGGGCATAGTCTTGGAAACAGAAACATAAAGCCAGCACTGTGAAAAAGCAGCAGCTGAAATTAAACTGTTCCTTGTAACAGGAATTAATGTTTGCAGAGGCAAAAAGCACCTGCTTCACAAGACAGCTGAAATCTCACTGGAATTCTTGTTTTCCTCAGAAAGCATTTGATAATTAAGTAGCATTGAGTTAACCATTACCCTGAAAATTGAGAAATGCTCTAAATACATTAATAAATCACATTTTCCCCCCAATACACAGTTTGATATGTTGTTACATGATAAACCAAACCCGTCTTGAGCATTTGACCTGCTTGATCTTGGCCACTAGTGCCTGGATTTGGCTTCATCTCCCTCCTCAGCCTGTGGTTCTCACTTTATTTCAGGAAATAACATCCTGCTAGTGGCCCATGCCTCCTCCCTGGAAGCCTGTACCTGCCAGCTCCAAGGGCTGTCGCCACAGAACTCCAAGGACTTTGTACAGATGGTCCGAAAGGTAATTCCCCCCAAGGAGCAAAGCTCTGGCTTTACAGAGAGAAAAGCAATTTGCAGTTTGCTTAACCAGACAGAGGACACCGCTCTGCCCATCGCCAGGTTTCACTCATTTCAGGAGCCAGGAGAGTGAAGAAGGTTGTTTTGAGAGGATTGTCTGAGTGTCCTTGCTGGAACAGAGAGCGTGGGATGAGGTGCCCACCTCCAGGCTGGGCTTGCAGGGACCCTGCTTTGTGCTTGTGGGTACCAGGGGCTGTGCAGAGACTCCCACAGTGCCCAGAACACCCTCACCACAGTGACCAGGGCACTTCTGATCTGCAACGCCCCTTCTTGCCTCTCTCTCTGTCAGAGGAAAGGACTGAAAATGATAATAGGTTTCTTCTGCCTTCACTCCTTTCCTCCAGCCCTGGGGAGGGAGAGGGCACTGCCCACTGACAGGCCCCACTGGGATGTGCAGAGCTGCTCTGTAGGGTCCATATTTCCCTCCATGGCTGTGCTGGCTCTCAGGGTTTGGGAACCACATTAGCCAACATCTTTGGTTTGAACTGGCACATGTTTAAACCAAGATACAAAGGTATAATCTGTCTTTCCCAGAGTTTTGCACATATAAAGGTGCACAGTCTGTCTGTCACACCTGAGTCCTACAATCACCTTGTGAAAAAGGACTCTGGGGGGAGAGGGAAAGAGAGAAGGTGAAATGATTCAGTAGCCCAGCAGGGCTTCAACCCTTAGGGCAGCTCAGCTCAATCCTTGCTTATTATCTCTATTTCAATCTCTCTTCCCACAGATTCCATACTTGGGGTTTTGTTCCTGTGAAGAACTGGGGGATACAGGTGTTTGGCAGCTTACAGACCCTCCCATCCTCCCTCTCACACATGGACCAACTGGAGGCTTTAACTGGAGAGAAACCTTACTACAGGAATAGACAAAGCCACCCCAGCAAGGAAAACCCATGGCCTTTCTAAGCATTGGAGAATGTCTCTTCTTTCTTGTGTTTTATTGACAGTGGAAAAGTAGTCATCTTATGTTCAGTGGGTCACACAAGCAGCTGTTCTGGCATATCTCACACAGCCACAGTCATGCAAGGAGTTTCATCCACAACTAGAATACAAAAGGGACTGATTTGAGGGGGGGATACTAAAATACATGTTGAAGCTCCCAGGGATGGAGCATCATCAATTGCACTGGGAAACAAAGAATAAAAACAAAGTAATAATAAAAAATAGCATCAGAAAGATATTCCAGATTCCTTCTGTCCAGCTTTGCCTCTGCAAAAAGTTTTAGAGTCCTCATTTGAAATTGTGAATGGCACAGAAGTCCATACTGGCTAAATTTGATTTAGGTTTGTTATTCACAGAAAGATCAAGGTTTGGGTTGTGCTGATCTGGTTGAACCTATCCAGCCTTCAGCAGAACTGGTCTCACCTCCACTGGGACACAACCAAATTGCCCTTCCAGCAGCCAGAACAAACAAGGAGCCACAAACTGCAATTCCCTCTTTCTAAATGAGGCAAAACTGGGATGTAGCAGCTCCAGAGGGGTTTAGCTCAGTTTGTCTCTGGGTTTATTGAGCTGCTGGAGAGAGCACAGCAGATTCTGTACATACCTTCAGTCAGCAGAGAGCTCCTCCTGTGCAATATCCTGCCCCCTGTCTGTCCCTAGGGCTGTTCTGGGATTTAGACCTTTATGACTGTGTAACACACCGTGGGAAGGGCGTTGTTACAGCAGGGCTGTGGCTGCAGAGTCAGGGCCATCACTGAGGAGGTGACAGAACAAACCGCTGCCATTCAGGGTTATCGCTGTCAGCTTCGTTCTCAATTGGAATTTAAACTCTTCTTGGCATCCTGAAGAGCATTTCTGGCTTCTTTTCCTCCATACTTAAAAACTAAATAGTTGACAATCACACCAAAACTGATTTGGTTCTTGATGTGTAATGCTCCAGAATGCTTTTTGTTTCCTGCTGGGGCCAGCCCGGTGTCAGATGGGCCAATAAATAGTATTATAATTATTCATTGCCTGTACAAAGCAGGGAAGGCTGCTCATGTCCTGCAGCAGTTAAGTGACATTACAAGGAGTTTCCTCAGGCAGGAGCATGAAACAGAGAGGGAACAAAAGTTGAATGCACAATTTGAATACTCTACTAGCTGCTCTTTGCATACAGTAATACAGAAGAATGTTCTGTTTGAGAAGGAAGATGTTACAATACTCTCTTCTTTAAAAAAAAAGTATATTTTTGGATGTTTGGGAAAGTATTTTGACAATTGTAGTCTTGTCTTGAATCAGGTGTCAAGAAAGAACAATATTATTTTCTTCTAGCATTTTGATTTCTCTCTGGGGTCTTGTGTTGTCTCATGTTGATAAGGCTTATTTGGGGGGGGTGGGGGAAGTGAAAATTTGTTCCTTTTAAATTTTGAATGGAGAATACAAAACAATTGCTGCTTCACTGTCACTCCATTGCTGCTCATTCATGTGTATTTAAGTCACTCCAGTGTTTTGTCCTAAAACATTAGACTTGATCTTTCTCAAGTCATTTCCTGCCTTCAGTGTGAGCTGCATCAGATCCCAACAGTTTTATCAGGTTATAGGAGGCAAATCCCAGTTCCCAGATTTTTCCCTTTCTCCATAATTAAGAAATAAAAGCTTTAAATCTGCCAAGAATAAGTTATTAATCCAGTATTTTAATGAACTGCAACTTATGGGTTGGGTTAGAAAAACAGAAGAGTCAAATTCATGCTGTCTGCTAAAAATCACAGAGCTCTGCTTGTTTTTGCAAACTGAGGATCTGGACCACAATAATTTATAAAAAAAAATAGTTATTTTCCTTTTCACTCAGATGGAAGAGTTTTCAGGAAGAAGTTTGCTGAGGGCAGGAGCCTCCTTCTCCCCTCTGATACTGGATTTTTCTGTCAGCCTTAATATGAGAGTGATAATTTTTATCACCATAGAGTGGATTTGGTTTGTTGTTTGGTTTGTTTCTTAAAAAAAAAGAAAAAAGAGCCTAAGCATATAGAAAATTCTTTTTGAGTTAGAAATACACATGAAATGATGGTGGGGGCAGACATGCTGGAAGTGGTGAATCAATGAAGAAAATAAATGTAATTAAGCAGTAGGTGTGATTGGCTGCAAACACCCTAAACTGGTACTTACTGCTCACCACTTCCTCAGATCTGCCCCCTCAGAAATACTCATGGCCTGCACGTGCTTCATGACAGAAAATACTCAGCCAGTTCCTTTGTTACTTCCCATTAAAATGTATTTTCTGTGTGATACCTCTTCAAACTTGACGTTATCAATGGATACTTTTTTGTTGTTTCATTTTAAACCTGTTGTATCATTCTGTTTATTATGTTTTTTAGTGTGAGCAGATTGTATTTATTTGATAAAAAGTATGTTTGCTGTTTAAAAAGAAACAGTAATTGTGTTGCCAAAAATAGCTGCAATTCCCTGTGACATCTGTATTTTTTTATTTTGGGGGGTGGGAGGGGGTGGTCGGGTGGTTTTAGTCTCAGTTTCAAGTGCTAACAACTGTTAAAACAACCACTGCATTTTAATTTGCTTCTGACATTAAATGGATTTCTTGGAAGTCAGACAGAAAACGTCTTGTAGATGTTTAATAAAGACACCAAACATCCTTTCTATTTGGGTTTTCCTCCCAGCTGTGTTGGAATTTGAGCTCCGTTTTTCTTCCCCGCGCTGCTGCTGAAATGCATCCGTTTGACAGCAGATGGCACAAAACCATCTCGAGTGTGGTTCTCCATGCACAGGGATGGAGTTTTCCCTCTGGGTTGGAGTCTCACTTTCATGTTCTTTTTTCCCCTGAGTTATTTTACATGTGGAACTGGGAGCACAACTTTTAAACCCAAAGCAGTGCTTACTTTTACACTCAATCATTTTTTTACCTTGATTTCTTAACCCAGCAGTACTTTTATCAGCCAGAGAGACTCTTTCCTTTCAACCCAACTACATTAATTCATGACCTGCAGCTCTGTTTCCCAGTGAAATTGATTATATTGCAATTAACACAGAAGCCATAACTTTAGTACATCAAATATACACTAACAGAATTATGTACTTCCCTTTGCTGAAAGTTTAGTGGAAACAGTTTCTAATAAATTAGAAGTCAAACCAATAATGAATTTATAATTAACCATTTTGTCCACTTCTCTCAAGCCACATCCTGCAAGTGCACAGTTTTTAAACCATAACTCCTATTTTATTAAAATAGGTTTATTTTGACAGTAATTTACACTAAATTTTGAGCAGCTGCAAAGGGCAAGAGGATCTGCCAAAACCTTTTTGGAAGTCAGCACAGGTGGCTGCATCATGGAACAGATGGGTAAATCTTGTGCTGTTACAGGTCATCACAGACCCAGAGCACACAGGAGGTTTTCCAAATCTCAGGTCACTCCTGAAATAATCAGACCTTCAAGGGGATACAGGAACCCCAAATTGTGCCACCAGTGCTCTGGGACCTGCTCACTGTCCCCAACCCTCAGCCCGTGCTTGGTGCTCAGTGAACCTTTGAAACCACCTCACCAAAACTCTGCCCTCCCTGGAGAGGCACAACCCACACACAGCAAACCACCTTCTGCCCTTCTGGTGTCACCAAGGTCCCAGCAGAGCCAAGACACGTTCCTGGGGCAGGAGCAGAGCGAGACAGGGACGTGGTTTTCCTGGGATTTAAACACACCCAGCTGAGTTTGCAAGCAACCTTGCAGTGGGAGCTCTGCCTTCCTGGTGCCTCCCCACGTGGGGAATGCAATCCTGGCCACAGTGCAGCTGTGGGATCACAGCCCCTGGTTCTCTTAACCTTTTCTGCTCCCCACTGTGCATCTCTCACCTTCTCCCCCCACGGAGCAGGCAGAGGGGAGGAGGTGCCAGCTGAAGTCCCCCCGTCCTGTCGCCCACCAGTTTCATTTTTGGGACTTGTGAGGTCACAGATTTCTCAGCTGTCGCCAACACATGGGAAATGTGAGTTGGGGGGAGAGTGGAACAGCAGCGGGAAGGGGCAGAGACCCCAGTGGTGATGATGAAGTCATGGTAAATCTGCTCCCCCCGTCCTGAAAAGGGACCTGCTGCTGCTCAGCAGCCCCAGCAGAGAGAGGAAGCAGCACTCACTGCCTGCACCCACAGCACAGGATGAGTGTCCCCAGGGTGCTGCACATCGTGGCTCTGCTCCTCGTGCAAGGTAAGGCTTGAGCATTGCCTTATTCCATGTCCCCTTTGCACCCCGTCCAGCCTGCAGAGCTCCTTTGCCAGAGTTCAGCACATCAGGCACAGGCAGCTTTGTTGTTACTGTTTCCTGGTTGACATTGAGATATTGTCACCCATTCCCAAAGCTCGCTGGGGCTGAATCCCTGCTGACTCCTAAAGCCAGGATCTGTGAGACCAAGTCACCTCCTGGCAGCTGGTGGGATGCCTGAGATGGCAAGACATTGGGATGACAAAAGATTCTCCCTTAAATTTGGGCAGTGCATCACTGCTTATCTTTGGATATCAGTGTATGCATTGTGTAAAAACAGGCTGGTAGAAGTCAGAATAATTTAGAAAGCACTGGCAAAGTACTTTGAAAAAGCACTTTAAATGCTCCATCTCCTCACTCTTGTGAGAGGATGTAGCCAGGTCAAACTGCCCCTGTGCAGGGAAGATTTGACCTGTGAGTCATGGGTTGAACAAAGCCATGTTCTCCCATGGAAATTACATACATGCTCTGCTTTAGAAAAGCAAGCAGCACCCCCTTTTCTTGCTCAGTCTTGCTGTTCTCACCTCCAAAGGTGTGATTTGAAAGACCCTGCACTGTGGGTAGTGACAGCAAAGCACCATGATGAAAACATACCAAAGGGACCCACGGAAAACTCCAGACAATCCTCCACTACCACTCAAACAACATTGCACCTCCTTCCACAGTCTTCTTAACCATCAAACTCTCCTTGGGAAACTGCTGTCTTACAGGGAGACAAGTCCTTCCTCTGCTTCTAGTGGTAAAATAACAGTTCCAGCAACAATGCTCTAAAAAAATCTTCATTTCTGACATATTTAACATTTTCAAGAACATCAAAAGCTTTCCCAAAGCCCAGAAAGATTAATTTCCCAAACTGCAGTGCTTATATGTGCAGTAGGGACTTGCAGCAAGCAGCTACGTGGAAAATAAAACACATGAAAAGGGAATGAAAAACAAAACTCTCTCACTGCCTATTTGCTTAACTCCAACTCAGGCTCTGCTCTTATTTCTCCAGGGCTTGTGTTTTTCTGGAGAATGTAATTCATTCCAGGTCATCAAATATTTTCACAAAATATATATCTTAGAATGTCTGGAGGGAAAAAGCATTTTACTGCCCATCTGTGAAATGAACTAAGAAAATGAAATTTCATTTTAGTAACCTGTGCCAGGGCAGGTTTGTGGATCTTATCTTGGCAAGAAGTTTCGAAGCAGTGGCAGTATTTTGATTTCTGAATACAGAAGCCTTATTTTTCAGAGATGCTGGAAAAAATCATCCACAGCTCAGTCTCACACACGTGCAAATTGGGTTCAACAGCTCCTCAGTGGAATGTAGAATCACAGAATCAGAGAATGGGTTGGGTTGGAAGGCACCTTAAAGATCATGGACTTCCAATAATGAATAAGGAGAATTAATGTTTGTTTTAACATACAGGGAGAGATTGCATTAAATTAATGTACAATCAATTCTTTAATAGTTACTAACATTTAATAACTAAATCTCGTTGTGCTCATCACAAACCTTTGGTACAAGTCCCCACTGACCCCTCTAATGATTGTGATTTATTTGTATCAGTACAATCACATTGGCAAGTTTCCTAGTGCAGAAAAACCTTTGGAAAAAGGAAAGTTGTCGTATTACTCTGTGCAAAACATTGTTCCTTTCCTTCATGTCACATTTTAATAGGTGTTTTTTCCCCTGCTCTGTGGCCAGGGGGGTTTCCAGGGGCTGGCAGTGAAACTGTGACTCTGAAGGAAGGAGCAGACCTGACTCTCCGCTGCACCCTCGGCACCCCCAGCAGTGACAGCAGCGCAGCTTTGCAGTGGTTAAACCCTCGTGGTTTCACCATTTTTATGAACAGGCAGCAGGGTAAGTGTGAAAACCCACTGTGGCACTTTCTGCAGGGGCTGGAGGTCACTGGGGGGGCTGCTCCAGCTCCCAGCCCGACTGACCCACCACCCAGCTCTGCAGGGGCTTTCACATCCAGCCCCTTTCTGGCAGGAAGATGGTGAAATGGAACCACCCCCAGAGAGTGCTCTGGCACTGGAGCTTTTAGCAATGAGCTGTGGTTCCCAGCAGCACCCAGAGATCTGCACAAACCCCACTCTTGCCTCACAAGAGACACCAGCAGTGGACGTGTCTGACAGCCCTGGGCGCCTCCTGCCCAGCAGGGAAGGGGATGCAGTGCATCAAGAGGATGTTTTTAGGAACAAGCAGTGATTTCTAAAATGTGCTGACAAAGCCAAAGCTACAATTCCTGCATTCCCTTCGCCTCCCTACATCTCCCCTCCCTCTGTCCTTATCGCTCCTCCTCTTGGTCCCACCTCCACAGCTCTGCAAGCTGAGGACTGCCTTGGCCTTCTCCATTTGCACAGTGCCCAGACAGCATTCCTGGTTAAATACTGTAGGTTTTAATGATAATAATGCCTGGGATTTATCCAGATTGGGTACCCAGCTCCCATTGAAACTGTCCAGATCCTCTTAGGTTGCTCTGGGAATCACAGATGTGCAGTGTTGCCAGCCACACCAAACCAGCCCACTGATATTTCCCTTAAATCCTGCCAATATTTCTAAACAGAAAGTGTCATGAGTAACTGTTCCTATTTACTTGGGTTCATGAGCAAGTGGGATGAGTGTTCACTGGCAATTTGCAGTGACTCACATCTGTGTGGATTTGGAATCCAGCACCCCAAGTTTGGCACCCTCAGGATAAAGCATATGAAGCATTAGGTGCAATTTGCATCAAGAACAGCTCTGTCCTGAGCCCCTGACAGCTAATCCTTATGGGAAATGGGGCATTTGCAACCCACCCTGTGCTGCTTGGACAGCCAGGCTCCCAAAATCCACAGCAGGCTGTAGCAGGGGTTCCTTTCCCCTGTTGCAGTCTGTTAGTCTGATCACACACCTGCAAACCCAGTGGGAACTCTCTCTCCATCAGTGTTCTCTATTTTTTACACATAGCTGAATTCCCAGGAGTTTATCCCACAGAGGCAGGCAGGAGTAGCAAAAAGCTCTTTCTTTATGCAAGCTCTCTATGTTCACAGTCCCTTTCTATACAATTTTGGACCAAGACACTTGATTCTGTCCATATCCAGTTTTAAACAGCTCCATCTTTTAAGCATTTGTCCTTTTAATGCCTGATTTTTTTTCTGAGCTGACACAGTAATTTAATAAGGGTGGGGAGAGGACATATCCACAGGTGGCTATAGCAGCAGATTCTAACCCAAGTGAACAAAACTTTTACCACCTGAGGATTCCACCCATAAGTTCAACATCCCACAACTACCCATCAGTAAGACACAGGATAGAACACCCACAAGGACCAGAGTTTGCAAAGCATTTGGATCCTGGATAAGTCAGGCACACCAAATATGCTCCTCTTGCAATACAAAAGAAAACAGTCCTTGTTAAGGTAAAAACCAGAGCTGACCCTCACATGGAAGTTTTCATTTTTCATTCTGAGTCACCCCTGGGAACCTCTCTCACATTTCTTCTCCCATAAACCACTTTGGGAATCAGTTCCCTCCAGACTCAATGTAACTACAAATACGACAAGTCTCACATCATGGTGATCTCAAAATCCATAAATTGCTGTGATTTTTTTCCCAGCTCTGTATTTTCATAAAACCTCAGCTGAAAAAAAAAATAAAATTAAAAATAGAAAGATAAGTTTTGAGGCCTTTTCTCCCTGGGACTGGTGCACACCCCCAGTTTCAGTTCAATTTAAGGACAGAAAGTTACACTTTCTGTGCAGCAATTGTGGAAAAAGTCCATGAACTTGGCCTGGCCCTGGGGGTTCCTGTAAGTCCCCCAGCAGGAGAAATGAAATAAAGACTACAAAGTCAAGAGAGAGAAAGGGGGCTGTGCAGCAGAGTACAGATATCCTCGGAGATGGTTTCCTGGTGTTGATGAATTTTTAAAATTTGGTAATGTAAACTGCCTTCATTCATTACTGCTTTGATTGTCTGCCTTCCTCTTACATACCAACACATGTGGCACGCTGGCTTTTGCTTCCTTACAGTTTTAAGAGACCAGAGGTACAAACTTATCCGTTATTCCAAGGAGGAATTATCCATCCAGCTGTCCAATGTCACAGTGCACGATGAGGGCTCCTACAAATGCTTCTACTATGGCAGACCATTCAAAAGCAAGGCACACACTGTTGAGGTGTTAGGTAAGTTCCTTCACCTGCTTGTTCCAGAGGAGCAGGACAACAGAGCCAGCTCCTCAAGTCCAGGCCTGCAGTTTTGCATGGAATTTTGTTGCTTGACACAACATGGTCCTGGTTTTAGCTCAGCCCCCCCAAACAATGCTCTCTGTGCAACCATTCATAAAACTGAGTAGAAAGATGTCCTATAACTAATTCTGGATCTTCTTGCTCCAGCTGCTCCTTCTAATCCAGTACTGGAAGTATCTCAAGACACAGAAAGAGGCATTTCACTGTCTTGCTACAGCCAAGGATGTAAACCCCAGCCACACATCACCTGGCTGTTGGACAACGGGATAGAGCTCCCAGGTAAGTGTTCAAGGACCAGGGGCAATCACCAACAATTCCTTCTTACCAGCCTTGGGCAGTTTAAAAATACTGGAGGGTGAAACACCTTCTGCATCACATGAGCTGGGTCTACCACTCATCCCAGCTCATTTGGAACAAATTGGTGCAGGTTTGGAAACTGATCAGCACAAAATTGCAGTGTCTGTGCAAGGGAGAAGCTCATCTGCTTTGCTCACATTCAATAGAGAAGAGCAACACCTGGCACCAAAATCCCTTGAGACCATGGAGTGAAATTCCACTGGAATAAAATGAGCCCAAAACTCTGGAGGGACAGTTTTCAAAGCCCCAGTATAAAGCCCAACAACAAATCCATTGTAACTATTTGTGTGTTATAATCAGCACAGGTTTCCCTCAGCTTTGCTGAGCAGCTCACACACCCCAGCAGTTTTTCTTCTCATTTAACTTGTGCATTATATAAATAGCTGCTGTTCTCCTAGAACTATAAATAGCACTATTCTAATAGTCACTACCTCATTAGCATCAGTGCACAACTGTATCAAAGTGTCAGAAAAACACTCACTGATGCAAACATTTCCTTTCACGTGTTAAGAAGCTCTTACTTGTATTTTGCATCCTCAAACAACATATTCAAACTCAGCCTGGAAAATCTCCCCTGGCCCCAAGACAGTTTTTCCTTCTTAACTAAAACTGCAGAAAACAACAGAGAAGTGTGCTGGCCTGAATATAGATAGAAATCAGGAGTAAATAAAAAAATCCAGGCTGCCACATACACAGGGATTAATGCAAATAAGGTGCTCTGGGTGGAAAAGCAGGTTCTAAAATCCTGTGTCTGTTTGGGAAGAGCTGGGCTGTGTGTGAGTGTGAGGGTTTGGGGAATACCAGCTGAGAAGTTGTGAAGAGCTCAGGGAAACCAAACTTCATCTCTGAGTATTTATATTTGGTTTTCACAGTGTTTTTCTAAACTAGGGGTTTCCTCAAACCTGAAACAACCTCAGTTCTGGCCTGAGAAACTGCTTTTCCCTCTTGAAGGCTTGTAGTGACCCTCCTTCCTCTCCCTTCCATTCTCAGCTTTAATTACTTACTGCAAATATTTATACTAATCAGAAAATAACTGATAAATCTTAATTACCAGCATCACCCGAGTCCCACCAGGGCTCAGCAGGGGCAAACCATCTGTAATTACTGAGCTCTTGCTGACAAAAGATTATTTCCTTCCTAGCAAAACTGCTCTGAAACCCTTTTGAGCTCTTACATGACCCTGCTGGGGATGGAAAAGAGGGTTGGGAAATACCAGTCTGTTATACAGTGACTTATCTGCAATGGTTGATTTGAAAACAAGGAATTTCTTTCATTTAAGGGTTACAGATCAAGGGAAAGCATCAGAATCTCTACATTACAAACAGATAGTAGAAATTATTGTGCCACCAGGTACTCTTAAGGGAAACATCTGAAACACCTCCTGCTCCACCAAGGCTGTTCAAACACCTTTCTCTGTCACATGAAACATCTTTAGTTTTCCTTATCATATATATCATAGAGTTTTATATATATCATAGAGTTTGATATATAGATATCATTAGTTTTCCATATCATTTAAATACAGTATTACCTGGAGGACTAGGAACTATATCAGACAAGTAACATGGCTCTCCCTAATTCATTCTGGCAAGGCAATGAATCTTTGTGTTTGACTTCCCCCAGCTGGAAAGGGAGAAAAGTCAAACCTGCACCATAGAAATGATGGAGGTCTGTTATATAAATGTCTATTTAGTACAAGTGTAACTATTGCACATCAATATTTATTGTGCATCTTTACCAGTATGCACAAATATTGCAAAAAATATTTTTTTTATCTTGGGGGTTAAAAAGACACAGCTGTTAAGACACAAATTCAATGCCCTTGGATGTCACACAATAGAACTGGAACTTTTCTAGAGCTCAGTTGTGCTGCAAAGATACAGAGAGTCACAGAATAGCTGGGGTGGGAAGGGACCTCTGGAGATCACCCAGTTCAACCCCCCTGCCCAGGCAGGGTCTTCTGGAGCAGGTGCCATAGGAATATGCCCGGGTGGGTTTGGGATGTCCCAGAGAAGGAAGCTCCACACCCTCCCTGTGCAGCTGTCCCGGTGCTCTGCCTCCCTCCACGGAAAGTTCTTCCTCATCTTGAGGTGCAATTTATTGTGTTTAGTTTATGGCCATTGCTCCTTGTCCTGTCACTGGGCACCACTGAAAAGAGCTTGGGAACATCATCTGAAACCCCTTGCCCTGAGAATGTCTCACATAAAGCAATTTATTTATTGTGTCTGGTAAGGACCGAAAGTGCCAGTGCGTGTGTGGACATTTCAGCCCCGATGGTGTGTGGGGAACTTCCCCTTGTGAGTCATGACACGAGCAGAGATCTGGGCTGAGCACAGGAGGGGCAGTGAGCTCTGCACTGAAACAGCTGGGAGCAAGAAAGCCTGACCTCTCTGCCTTTGGCTCCCCTGAAATCTATTTGCACAACAAGCCTCTTGTGCACAGTGATGGGGCTGCTCTAGCACAGCAGAATAAAGCAGATTGGCCCTGGAAGGCTTTTCATTGTATTTCTCTTGACTACAAAGCACTTAAATGTTTTCTTCCAATGGGTGTGTAGGTGACACCAAGCACAGGTTGGGAGCTGATGGGAAGAAATGGAGCACAACCAGCACCCTGACAGTCCTCTCCTCTGGGCCCAATGCAACAGCCAGCTGCATCCTGCACCACCCAGCACTGAGGGAAGAGAAGCTGATGGCAACTTTCCACTTCCAGGACCTCCCCAGCATGGGTACTGCAGGCTCCTTCCCATTTTACTGCTCTGAGGTGGTCAAAATTGCATGGATACACCTGGAAAGCTGAAGCCCAGAGCCTGCTGCCCTGTGTGTAGAATCTGTTTTCAAATGAGAAGGCTCCATCGGGCAAAAAGAGTTCTGAGTTCTTCCTCAGGGTCAGGTCTGAACAGCAGCACAGCCCCTGCTCAAGCTACCCACAGAATACTGTTTCACTTTCATTTTATTCCTCATTTCATAATAATAACTGTATTCAGAGGACCGGAAAGCAGAGGGTGGGAGTGTAGGACTGTAAGTGTAACCCCAGGTCAGACAGAGAACCCACACAGCCCAGGGCATGGAGCACCCGGGGCAGGTTTAGCTTTTCAAGGATTATTTCAGTGGCAAAGTGTGTCTTCTGATTTTTGTCATGTTTTGGGGGCTTTCCTCTAGGATCCAAACAACCAACCATCCCTCCTGCAGCACCAGAGGGTCCAGCAGGCACCAGCTCAGTGCCAACACCGGCCCAGCAAAACCTGACAGCAGATCTCACGTCTAGTTGTAAGTTTGGTCTCTGTTACATGAATTTACCAGGCTGGGATCCTCTGGAAGGGCTGCACTAGATGGCACTGCACAACAACACTTCATCTGTGCATGGGCCAGGCTGCACTTACTGAGCTGTTTCCAGCAGAATCAAGAGCTTCACTGCCCAAATAAGTTGGCAAAACCCCACCAAGGGTTTTGTGCCTGCTTAGCATGAGAGGCCCTGCAGTGAAAAATCAATTGCTCCTTTAGAAATGCACAAACTCTTTGTTTATATGAGTTTAAAAGTGTTGCATCAGTGATTACAAACATCACAGAAGAGCCACATCCTGATAAACAACTCATACATGTGTTGATAAACACACATGGAAAGGGAGCTTGAATCTTTTAAGGCAGAGTTGGAACTATTTGGTCTTTAAGGCCCTTCCAACCCAAACCATTCTGTGATTCTGTGGCTTTCATGGGGTGTGCTTGCATACCTGAGAAGGAGGAAAATCTCTTCTGAATGCAAAGTTTTGGTACATCATCATCATCATCATCATCATCATCATTTTAGCTTTACAAATCAAAGCTAATTTTATAAGGATATATTGTCTGTGTCCATAAGAAAGTCAGAGCTCATCTCTCTGTCTGTGCAGGGCCTGAAGGAACATCAGCTGCATCAGGAGATGAAGAATTAACATCAGCTGCATCAGGAGATGAAGAATTAACATCAGCTGCATCAGGAGATGAAGAATTGGGAAGTTCACCAAGTTATGATGACCTCAATGGTACGAGGTGACATCATCAGCCACGGGGGTGGTGGCAAAGGACAGGGATTGTCACACTGTGATTGCACCACTGTGGGCTGTGAAGACACTAAAGGATACTTGGGGATATGAATACCAAAATATCTCCTTTAAGGAGAGGGATACACACTCATTCCTGGTTTTACCAGCAAGAGAAACAAACTGATAGACAGAGAAACCCCCCAAATGACCAAAGAATGAGAGTTCAGTTTTGTTTTAATTTGGCTGTAAGTGGAAACCATTGAGTTCAACAATGTGTAAGAGACTCAGAGGATTTCCTGTTCATAAAGATTGTGTGATCTTCAGATTACAACAAAATGCAGCATTAGGGGAGTGAGCACAGTGCTCTAAGTCAGGGAGGTCCCAGGTGTTTCAAAGCTGCTGGGAAAATATGCATTTCTTGAGTATCCCTTTGCTCTTCCAAGAAATACTGTTCTCCTTTCCTTTCCTCCAGGGACTGAAACAGCATTCAAAGGAAATGCCACAGAAGAGGAAATTCCCAGGACAGAAGCCCCAGTGCCACATGAAAATGCAACTGTGATTTCCATCTTCACCGTTGGTATGAACTTGTTAATGAGCTACCAAACATTCAATGAGCTTTGGATGCCAAGCTGGGTCTCTCTGAGCAGATCTCCCCCTCCAAGCCTTTTGTCAGTGCACGGGGGCAGTGCTGGCTTGTCATTCTGGGGGGAGACCACAGAAACACAACCATTTGTATCATCTAGAAAAAAGCTAAATTTTGCTGTTTGTTCTGCCAAAGCACAAGTCCACTGATTTCAATCAGTTTTTATTATTCATACAAGAAAAAATTTGACCTCACATCTCAAAATGCAGCCAGGTAAGGTGACTTCTGCTGTTCCACAGTCTTCATCTGGCCTGGTATAGGTTGTTTCATTCTTGTCTTAATTGCCAGAGGCTCACAGGGCATTTAACAACACAAACCTCCACCTGCCTCTGTTGCAGAGCAAGATCCGAAGTCCAAAGGCAGCAGAAAGAAGGAGGCAGAGCTCTTGCTGCCAGTCCTGGTGGCTGCCCTGATTTTCGTGCTGCTCATCATCGTCCTGCTTTTTATGATGAAGCTGAAAAAAGCTCATGGAGTGTGGAAGAGAGGTGGGTGATGGCCCTGGCCAAGCAATGTGCTGACCATGGAATTGTGTTAAGCCTCTCTGGGAGCTGGTCAGGCTGATTGAACCACCATTTCATAACTAGCCCTCTGGATTTTCATGCTCAAGGCAGAGGGTGAGAAAGAGTTGTGGAAAAATTTCATTATCTTAACTACATTTATTTTCTGTGCAGAAAATGATGTTTCAGAGCAGACACTGGAGAGTTATAAATCCAGATCTAATGAAGACAGTCCAGGCCATGAGAAGAATGGACAAGGTAAAAACCTTAAAGCAGCATAAAATAATTCTTTTGGGGGCATAACTGCAGATTATACTAATTATGTAAATAATAAGTGTGCATTTGTGTTTCAGTTGTCAGTCAGAAGCCCAGCATTCAATATGTAACAGAAGGATATGGGGAGACCACCCAGAAAAATCCAAGTGACAAAAACATTGCAATAAGTGAGAAAATGTTTGCATGTGGAAGGGAAACAGATGTATAGCATTGGGAAACCTGCACAAGGTGCAGAAACACCCAGTTTCCTCATCTTAAAGCTGTCAGGTGTCATGATTTCAAGGAGCAGAAGCACCAACAACTGCTCTCCATCCAAAAGCCAACTGGGACTGCTTTTATTAAGCAGCAGGACAGGTAGATGGGACTGGTGCTCCTGGAAACCTGTCAGCAATGGACTGATTGACCTCTAATCCTCAGAGGATTTAATTACCCACTGCCAGAAATAGAGCTCATCAATCCCAGCCTAGATCCCATCAGCAATTAGGGTACTCTGAAGATATTCCAGTCCATATGAAGATATTCATGTATTGCTTCAGCCACCTCCTCTGTGACCACAGGACTGAGCAGGAAATCCTGCTGGCTGTAAACCAACTGTGGCCTGGATGAGCTCGTTCTGCCCCCAAACCTGTATTTAACCAAGCAGGAAAGCATCCTGATGTCCAAAGTGTTAAAAAAGGAAGATATTCCCCCTCTCTAGGACTTCTGTCTGTTTCTCACCTGTACAAGAACAACATCCCTCCCTGCTGTGCACAACAGCATCAGTTGCAGTCTCCCAAATCACCTGAGCTTGCAAGGGTGTTACAGAGGAGATGGATGGGATGTCCTTTAAGATCCCTTCTAACATACAGCATTCTAGGATTTTGTGATTCTATGAGCATGAAGGGGATGGAAGATGTTAGAGAGGGGCTCCCCAAATCCAGGAATAAAGGCACTTGCCTGCCAGCAGGAAAGCCAGGAGGTTCACCAGCACTTTACACCTACAGAGCTCTGCCACAGCATCACCTTTTCTGTTGCAGAAGGGTAAAACTGAATCCCTAAAATAAAGGACGTGATTATGGCAACAGAAAGCTGTATTTGTGTCTTTCGAAGTTGTTATTTCTCACTAGAAAAACGCTGCAAACTAGGTTTGAATACCCAATGCGAAAAATACCCCTCCGGTACTCACGGGGAAATGAAAATAATCCCATTTTTCGGTGGAAAGCATCTTCTCCCGGGCGCTACCACAGTCCTGGCCCCGCGGGGGCCACGCGCTCCCCCCGCCGCCCCCGCGCTTGGTACGTGCCCGCTGCGGTTACCGGGGCAACGGGCGCGGCGGAAACGGGGACCGGCCCCGGGAGCGCGTCGGGAACGCGCCGGGAACGCGCCGGGAGGCGAGAGGGTGAGAGGGAACGGCAGGGACGGGACAGTGCACGGAGACTGGGGACAAGGACAGCGAGTGAGAGGGTGGGGACAGGGGAGAAGAGACGGGGACTGCGGACGGGGGAGCGGGAGAGGAAGATGGAGACAGAGCACAGGGACAGGGGACCGGGAGAGGGCACCAAGAGGGGAGATGGGACAGGGGATAGGGTAGTAGGAGAGAGGGAACAGGGGACGGAGTGAGGGGACACAGGAGAGGGGACCAGGGACTGGGACAGTGGACACGAGGCAGGGCCGTGGGCACAGGGACAGGGTGAGGGGATGGCGGGCTGGGGAGGGACACGGGGCCAGGCACAGGGACCCTCGAGGGACTCACAGCTGTCCTGGCTCTTCCCCAGGGACTGAGGTCCTGCCGCAGGCCCAGAGGGGTCCTGGGCCGGGGGCTGCAGCAGAGTCTGCCCTCCCTCTCTCTCTCCCTCCCTCCCTCCGGGGACGGGCAGAGGCGGCCTGGGGGCTGCTCATGGCGAGTCTGTGCCCACTGCGGTTCCGCCTTCCTCCCCTGCCCCAAGCTCTGCCCTCGGGGCTGCAGGTGGGCACTGGAGGCAGCAACGGGCACAGGTGTCTGCCCAGGTGGCCGGCAGTGCTAACCCTGAAAAGTGAGGAATTGCTTATCACCCATGTGCTAAACTGGCACTCACCCAGGCTGGTCCCATCTTTGTGCTGTGTCTAATGTACATTTCATCACAAAACAGACTTTTTCCTCCCTCCCAGACACTTTACCTTGTAAGTGACTGCAAAATGACTTATGAACCATTCAATCAAACGTAAAGAAACTCTCATCCTAATTTAGGAAGCGTTCAAGTTCTTTTCACCATGTTCCCTGTCACACTTTCTTGCTGATTTTACTTGTAAAGAAGGTATAAAGTTGAATAAAGAGAACATAAAAGATTTATTTTAACTCTCAAAAGTTAACAGATAAGATCTTGTTGCTTTGTCTTAGCTTTTCTTTTACAGAAGCTGTTTATGTGTTATTTATGACCTTCAGTAGTTTAGGGTTGATTTCATACCAGTTGCTGCATAGAGACCTTGATATTAACTGCTTCAAGGAAAATCAGTGTGATAGAGGAGAATAAAGAATTGTTGAACAACAGAAGGTCAGATTCTGAGGTTTAACCAATAGTAGTTCCCACAACTGCAGCTTTTAATTAATATAATCATTATTACAATAAGGTAAACAAGCTTTTCATGTTTACTCTGTTTTCCAAATACAGGGCTGAGTTTCCACTACAAACACTTACAACATGAATAAAATCCATGTTCCTCCCAAAGTCCTCATGCCACCCGTTTTGCACCCTCTGAAATGGAAAAAAGCATCTGTCAGGGAAGGGGGATTTGCCTCCAACCTGCAAGACTCCCAGGATTCTGACTGTGAGAGCCTTGCTGAGGGGGGGCAGCACCAGCTGGGACTCCAACAGAGGATTCTGGAAAAGGATGAGCTGGTGGGACTGTGTTCTGATGAACTGGAGAATGACAGCCTGGAAGAGGATAGCCTGGAGGAGATGAGTTTAGAAGGAGGATCTGAGTCTGACATCAGCACAAACAGAACACAGAATGGTGTCAGAGGAAGGTAAGGCTTAGATTTTAGTAGAGGAGTAGAATAGTTCTTACACTTTAAAGCCTTATGTTCCTCAGAATATATCTGACATTTCAAGACCAATTTATATTGCCAAAGTGCTGTTAGAGCACCTACAGACATAGTTACACACTAAGATGTAGTTTCATCCTACATTCATAATTACAATGCCCATTTCTCAACGTAGCCCCAACTTCTGTTATGTTGGCTGAAACATAATATGCCCTATGACCAGTCCTACAAGGATAAGATGGAGTAGAAAACATCCCTCACATGCCTGTGTGGGCAAGTTGAATATGAGTCACAGTTGCCCAGCAACCAGGAGGATCCATATCCTGAAAGTCATCACCAGGAGTTGGACTTGATGATCTTTGTGTGTCCCTTCTTGCCCAGGATATTCCATAATTCTGTGATTCTCCAGTCACTGCTTGCAGAGGCAAGTGCTGCTTGGAGAGGAAGACAAAGAAAACAAGACTCATCACTGAGCCATCCTCTTCTCATTCCCTTCAAGAAGTGCTGAACAAACCAGGCCACTTGTGTTAAAATCTTGGAGGCAAAAACTGGTGGCTTGAACAACTGCAGCTGTGTAAATTGAAAATTTTCCAGAATTACTGTCACCTCTAAACATCCTTTAGAAAGCATTAACTTGGTACATAAAATAAAATTTAATTTGCTGTCCTGTGCATGAAAGGTTTAACCCTCTAAATTGGAATAACTCTCAAGTTTAAAGGGATTAAATTAAACCCGAAGTAATAACAATGTGCAGTTTCAGTTTAATTGTCTGCTTAAAATAAAATGACAAACAAATGAAGACTAAATGATTAATGGGGTGCTTTTATTCTCCTCCTCAACAAGCAAAACGACCAGTTATTGAATATTTTACTGTGAGTGCAAATGATGTTAATTGTACTAGAAACGTGCTCTAATTTTTAGTAATTTTTTTTTACTGAATACTACTCTGAATGTGAGGCTCTTCATTAAATGGAAATTTGATTTTATTTTGTTTGAACTTAGCCCAGTAAGTACTCCAACCCAGTCCATTAACCAGAGCAAATATCACAGCGTGTCCGTACCAAACCCCCTCTCTACATCCATTACTAACCCCGGAATTTGAAGAGGAAATGCTGCATCTGTTGTCTGTGCACCACACACAGTCCATCTAACCTTTCTATCAAGTTGAGGTGGAGGAATAAAAGGTGCCCTTTTTGCCTGGGGATGATTAGGGATGAAGGGGCTCTTCACACTCATTCTGTGCCTGTGCAGTGACGGGGCCGCATCCCGCAGTGGAGCTGCTGTGCCCACATTGCAGCACAATGGGACTCTCTGGCATTGTACTCGTCATCTGAATCATTGCAATTGTATCACATAGTTCTGTAGTGGTTTCCAAACGTGGCCACCTATTTCTGTTTACCTGCAGTGCACAGCAACTAGAGAGAATCACGTTTTCCCCAGGGTAAATTGTCTCCTCTGTAGGACACGGGACACCGGGACACCAGCGCGTACCCGAAATGGAAATGAAACACTGTTTTGTTATTAGAAGCCACTTGAAATGTAGGCAAAGGCATGTGACTAATTTAGACACATGAATAAATGATTTATGGAAATGTTAATAGAATTAACTAGGCCACACTTTGGAGAATGCAGCACATCAGAGCATTTCTTTCAATAGGACCTGAAGAGTCAACCAGGTTTCAGTGCTGATAAATGTCACTCTGACAGGCTCCCCATGTCAGTGCCCAAGAAACCAGGCCCTCACTGCAAGTCCAGTGAATCAAAAGCAGTCTTAAAAACTTTTTTCTCCACATTTCTTACTCCTGCCACTGCCTCCACATCTCCTGGGAGCCAATTTGTATGTATTTGGCTCCTGCAGTTGGTTTTCCTCCTCTTGGATCAGATGACAAATCATGAACTGAATCAGTTGTGGATTTTTTTAAGACAGAGCATCTGTGTTTGCTTTCTGACAAATGTAATTCAGAGCAATGATTTGGCTGCTTGTTAAAAAAATAGGCAAACCCACAGGCCCTTCTTATTCATCTTTTTCTATTCTTATCTCACTTTTAATGAAAAGTTATTTTAAGTCTTTTATAGAAAGAGGTTTTTATTGAAACAACTTGATGTTTCATAGGAATGAGAAAATAAAAATACAGAGCTGTAGGATGTTCTTGCTTAGGCAGTCTCAAAAGGACACTTGAGAGAGTGATTTTACCAAGAATATGACTTTTATTTCACTCAGCAGAGTCTTTGAGGAAGCAGAAACACCCAGTGCTTTTGTAGGCCACAGGAGTTTTAAGCAATACAATATACCATTCCTCCTTTTACTGATTTACTACTACTTATGTCTGCTAAATTTGGGATAATGATTGTATTTACTGTGACCTGAATGTTAGACCAATTTATCACTCACTGATCATGCAAACTGAAAATGGAGAGGAGGTCCTGCCTAAACTTTCTGCTAAAAAAGGCTTTGATGAAACTGTTCTGATTCCGATCCCAGTTCCTTTGTGCACTGAAATAGTTCTGTTGGCTCCAATTGCACACTGAAATAATGTAGAATTTGTACAATCCATACAGAAATTATTTTGTCTTTGCTTTGTAAATAGGAAACAACAGTCTGTGGACAAATATTCCCACCTAGGGTACAATCCTAACTGGAAGAAGACACAAACAGTGTCAGAATATTTTGGGGCAGAACAAGCACCTCAGGTTGTTGGAGGAAGCAGTGTGGACTTTTCTCAGGATTCATTTTACCTCCATTCCAGTGGCTCCTCAGAAGAAAAGTATCAACAGGAGGCAAGGACACAGGTGTCATTCTCAGAGTTTGATTCAGAATTATTAAGCTTTCATGAACCAAATGTCCTGGTCAGCAATGAAGCTGTTGGGCTACAAAGCAAAAAGAAGGAATCTGCAGACAGCTGTCATTCCAAAGGCAGTCCCAGTGCAGGTGGCAGTGCCTTTCCTCTTCAGAATCAACAAGATCAACCACAAAGAGCAAAAAAAAACTTTGTGAAAAAAAATAAACAGACTTTGGGATTGCCTTCAGAGAGGATAAATTCCTATCTGGAGTTATACAGTAAAAACCAACAAGTTCTTCAAGAGCAGGTGGGTAACTTTAAAATATTCTCTAATTAGTATGAACTGAGGACTGTCTAGAGTTAAAATGCAATAGGTGCATGGTCAGGTTTGCAGGGGAGGTGAGGAGATTTGCAGCTGATAAATTAGGATTTCCAATGAGAATCTTGTTCACCTTTTATGGAATAATTGACAAGTCCTCATTTACAACCCCAGTGACAGTCACATTACAAGCCTGGTGTGTTCTTGACAAGGAAGGTGTCCCAGAGGTAATTTCACACTAGTTTTTAATCTCCAAACTGAAGAAATGCTGCCTTCCTTCCTGTGAGATCTACACTGCACCTTATCAGTGATTCTTCTGTTGCTGCCTCTGATTTTTTTTCTGCTTGGCCACCAGGCATTTGACAATGATTCTCTCTAATAGTATAGTCTAAGTTTTGCTCAATGCAAACTGATTGAATGAGTAGCCTGGGTTGGAAGGGACCTTAACACCCATCTCATTCCACCCCCTGCCATGGGCAGGTACACCTTCCCCTGTCCCAGGTTACTCCAAGCCCTGTCCAACCTGGCCTTGGACACTTTCAGGGTTGGAGCAGCCACAGCTTCTCTGGGAATCCCATCCCAGCCCCTTCTTACCCTCCTAGAGAATTCCTTCCCAATATCCCACCTAACCCTGCCCTCTGGCAGTGTAAATTCATCCCCCCTGGTCCTGTCTCTCCATCCCTTGTCCCAGGTCCCTCTCCAGCTCTCTTGGAGCCCCTTTAGGCCCTGGCAGGGGCTCTCAGGTCTCCCTGGAGCCTTCTCTTCTCCAGGGGAATACCCCCAGCTCTCCCAGCCTGGCTCCAGCCCAGAGGGAATCCAGCCCTCGGAGCATCTCCATGGCCTCCTCTGGACTGTGCTTGACCTTGTTTGGGAAGTTTGTGTGGGCCCGTGTGTGAAGCGGGTCAGGTCCCAGCCCAGGTTTGAGGTTGGGCCTCGGTGAGCATGGCCAGAGTCACGTTGGTGTCTGTGGGGCCTGGCCCTGCTGTGACTGTGCAGTGTCAGCCAACTGTGTGAAGGACGACGTGGAAACGTAATTACGGCTCCTAATGAACCATTACACGTGAGTTTGCTGCTTTTACTTGCTACTTATTATGCATAATGGAAAGGCAGGAGTCATTCAGTCACTCCAGGAGTTGTAGGATAGAAAACTTCTTAACTTGGAAAACTACAGGGACTTTGTGCTTCAAGTGAAACTGCTGCTTCCAGAGGCCAATGAACAGCTGACACAACATGAGAGGGCATGTGGTGACTACATTACTCTGATGGGAACAGTGGACAAGCTTTCTTCTAGCAGGGCTATTAAGAGCACTTGTTTTTTTCAGTTATAATTTGTCTGATGGCAAAAATAATTAGTGTAGATTGATGCTAATTAAAGCTGTGCTGATATGATTATGTTTGCTATTTGGGGAATTCTGAAAAATCTTTCCTATCTTAGTAGTGGAGCCAGGGATCAGGACTTCATTGTGTAGGCACTATATGTAATAGGAAAAACCTGTTAAAATCAGGGCTGTGGTACACGATTACCTTCTGAAGGGGTCATGGGGCCAGCAAAGCTCTGACATGTGTAGAAAGGTGTGTTTCTGCCCTCCAAAATTTGATTACAGCCACAGCAGCAGGTTGCCCAGAGAGGCTGTGGACTCCCCATCCCTGGAAGTGTTCAAGACCCCATTGGACAGGGCTTGGAGCAACCTGGTCTAGTGGAAAGTGTCCCTGAGCAAGGCAGGGAAGTTGAACTGGATGACCCTTAAGGTCCCTTTCAACCCAATTCTGTAACTCTGTGACTGTACAAACACCATCACCACCTCCTGTCAGCTGCCTGTGTATTTGCTGCACAGGAAGAAGCACTTACCTCTCATTTTCTTAATCAAGATATCCATTGCTCAGTCTTTTGGAAGGGATGAAAGAAGGCCTGAGGGAAGCATTTTGTGTGCCCATGAGCCAACTTTAGTCACCTCACCTGGCAAACTTTATCAAAAGTGTAAAAAGCACCAAGTTTGTGAAGAAGGAAGCGAGCCACATCTTCTGCTGAAGAAATCAAATTGTTGTGTCCTACACTGGGTTAATTTGAGCTTTGCAGGGGGTTGGAGCTGTTTTTAGTGATAGAATATTTTTATTAGTAGGATATTTTTATTGATATGTCACCACTGGCTGTCAGGGGCTGTGTGTGAAATAGTGTGTCCACTGAAGTCAGTACTCTGTGCACAGCTGGCAGAAGTCAGTTAAAATATTTGCAGCCTTATTCTTGCAAGATTTGTAACTGTTCTCTGTGTGCACACAGGCTGTATGTGCCAGAACATACCATAAACGTGTGCTGATCTGTATGTTTGCTAATTTATATGGCATTTTATAAAACATCAAGTTCTTTGCAGTGTTGCCTGATTCTTAAAGAACCCAGTGATGAGTTTCTTTGAGAGTCGGAGAGAGAAGGAAAGAGAGAGAAGCAGTGGCCCAATCTAGCTCAGCTGTGCTCAATAGAGTTGCTTTCCTACCTACAAGCCCCTCACTTCAAAGCAAGGAACATAATGTACAATTTTTTAATGGCTCTAGACCAAGGCACTCAGACTCTCTGTGCACTGGCCTTACCTCAGTGTAAACACCTAATCAAGATTGCCTGCGCTTCAACAATAGCACCCAAATGCAATTCGAGAACCACGAGCCTTTGAAGTCCTCCTGCAAAGGCTGGTTTTCTAGTCTGGGATAATGACATGCCATGATTGCTGTCTTTGTTGTATCTTTTCAGTAGAGAAGCAATTATGGGCCTCAATTTAACAGAACAGGCATTACACAGCTTATGATTCTCAAAATGCAATTTCATTTGATCATTTTCTCAATTTGATTGGTATTAATAGAATGGTTCACAAAAAAAAATGCTGGCAGAGGTTGTGTCCTGTTCCTCTTTCAAAGAGATAATGTAGAAACATGTTTTACCTGCCTAGGAAACCATCAATGCAGTGAGTGCGTTGGTTCCACCAAAAGCATCTTCCTGCCTGCAGAGCTGTGTCTTTCCACAGTTCAAGAAACTTTTGTGCAGACTTTTAATTTGTTTTGTAATTGGTTCTCCTTTCCATTTGGAGCAATGGGATCACCCAAAAACTCAGCAATAAACCCCACTTACCTTTCCTTAGTTGTCCTAATCTCAGACCCCCAAAGAGGCTCAGCTTCCCAGAAGGATTTCACACTTTCTTTCCACTGATTTCACCATTGTGGTTGTTAATTCATAGTTCTTTTGGCCACAAGTATATTGTCAGTGCCAGTTCTGCTGTGTGAGTCACTGCAGAGGAGCAGAGGCACCTGTACCAGTCACCTGTCATGGTGACACTGCCCCACTCACTCAGGTCACTTAACAGGATAGTTTGGGACAAATATAAGTAAAAAATTAGGAAAAAAATGTTTACCTGCAGTTTTATAGGTTAGAGGGAAGAAAGTTTGCAGCTTTCAAGAAGAATGTTCATTATTGCAGTATTTACAAGGGCATCACTTGGCTTTGTGACCTCTAGGGCCACCAACCACCCCCCAAAAATTGCTCAAAACAGATTTCCAGCCATCATGCTCCCGTAGTTCTTGTTTGTGAGCTTGTTACTTTGCCAGGCTACATGTATTGGATGTTTTCTTCCTGCCAGTGTTTTACTCCCTGTCCTTTTCTGGTCCTTCACACCATTCCTGTGTGTTGCTGTCTCTGGCTCAGGACCACAGTGGGGTGTGTGTCATCCCTCAGTGTCTGAGCACTGGCTGATTGCTTGGCCACTGATGGTTTCCAGTTGCTTTTCTGTTATTAGGTACATTCACTCACAGAAATGGAACAGCCCAGACTTTGGAGAGTTATAAGTAGGTTTCTGTGCTGCAAACTTCCTGCAATTTTCTTTTCCTCTCTTCTCCTTAAAAGTAGAAGGAACACTCCCCTAATACCACACCATGGTTAATTGGGGTTTTGCTTCCTTTTCTCTTTTAACCATTTATTTTCACGTTGTCTCCTATGTAATACCTGACTCCAGTATTTTAGTTTTAATGGGAGGCAAATTATTTCTCATTCTTTCCCCAAGACTTTTAAAACCTTCCATCTGTTTGAGCTGTGGCCATGAACATTCTTGGGCTTTAGGTCACAGATTCTAAAACTGTTGATGAGGAAGAACCAGCTCAGGGTGTCCCACCACACCAGGCTGGGAAAATGAAGCCTGAAGACAAGTGGTACCTAAAAGGACAGCAGCTCAGGGTTCTCTTTTAATGGAATTTAATAATTGCAATATATATCTAAGAGCATTAAAGCTGGGATATTTAAAGCTGTCATCTTGTTAAAGTGCTGTTATGGGTTTAGCAATGGGAGCCTTTGGAGCAATAAGGAGACCAGGTTGTCATCACTGATGAAAAATCAGGAACTTCAGAACAACCCAGCTGGGTATATCATTGGTAAACCTGGTTATTGGATTTGTACTACAAGTATTTGAGGTAGTTTGGGCACTGTTTAAATTTCCAGCTGTTCACTCACACTGGAGGCTGCACCTCTGTAAAGGACAAACAGGATTTTATGCTGCTCTTTATTGGGAGAGATTTGCTTTGCATATAGAATTTCAGAAACAAGCGGGTGTTTTACAGAGCTGTTCTGTGTTTAAATGGGGAAGCTTTGGCCTGGTCCCAGTTTGGCAGCAGCTCCTGCTTTCCACCAGTGGCACAATATGCCAGAGGATGGATTGTTACGACAGAGGTGGAGCTGACAAATCATCCTGTTGGCTCCAGGAGTCAGGATTCCCCAGTGCTAAAGCTTTCACCAGAACCCCCTCGTCTGTACGTGGCTTTAATACCCACCATTAAGCAGTTATTCTGAGTGCATATGCCATGTGCTGATTGCAAGTGTTGCTAACAAAAGAACCCTGGAGAGACAGGAGGATGAAATAGAGGATTTTAGCACTGACAAAGATTAAATGGACTGATAATGGATTTGCATGTTCCCCAGAAGGAAAGCCAAGTCTTTCCTCAAAGTGGGCAACACCTGATGCTGTAATTGGAAAGGGATAAATCTTAAATAAACTCCATATTTAGACTATGGCAGTTTAGCTCAAAACAGTAGCCCTGGAGTGACTGAATTCTGAAATTGCTTCTTATCAGCTGGGATATGTTTTGCAGGACACAGGGCAGGGAGGAGTATTTGGTTTAGAAATAAAATCATTTCCATAATTGCCATCAGTCTGTTTCTACTGTAGAGCTGTCCAATTGTGTGTACAAAGCCATCCTTCCCTGAAATCTGGGACAGTTTACTTTCACTAGAGAATAAAATCCAAGAGGTAGTTTGATTTTTGAAATGTTTTCTCCAGATCACTGACAGTGAACTACCACTTGTCCACAGGGTTAGGAACAGGCAGTCCTGTGCATTTAAGGGCATTTACTGAATGTCTAAACTGAAATTCACCCCACTTTTGGTGACTTGTTTCAGGATCAGCACAATAAATTCTCCCAGAGAAATAAAACAAACCCCAACCAGAGTCTCAAAGGAAGAGATTTTCCGAGTAATGACATCCAACAACCACCAGGACGACCAGCAGAACCAAAGTCCTGGCCCCGGAGCCACCAGCACACACCGGGATTTCGGGCTGCTCCCAGTGCAGCGGAGCAGGACGAGGGCCCTGCCCTGCAGGAATGTCTGCACCCAGATCCTTCTGGTGGCCCTCACGCTGATCCAGCAACAAAATCAAACACTTGCAGAAGTAACTTCCCAAGTTCAAGTCATTTTGTTAAGCAAGACTTGACCACATCTGCCTGTGCTTTGCCTCCACCACTGCATCACTCTGTCCCAGCAGAGGTTGAGTCTCCAGCACGCACCAGCACGGAGAGCCAGGAATACCTGTGGCATTCTCCCAGTGCAATTCCAATTCCACATGGCCAGCAGCATTCACACAACCATGTCCCTGGGCAGCAGTTTGCAAGTGCTGACAGGACCGGTGGCCAAGCACATCCAAAACAGAGGAATATTCCACCTGCTTTTACTGCCAATTTTGAAGAATTGGTGAGAGATCAAGTACCTCTTTGGGACTGCAAAAACCAAGTTCATGAGGATAGAAGGTACCAGAACTGTGCTATCAGTAGTTTATAGTAAGGAGATAAGCATTGCAACAGTATTATTTTAGCACCACGATGTCCCAAAAATATAGAAATGGACAATAAAATGTTTTATAGTCCAAAGCATAAAGCTGTTTTGGTACAATCCTGCCATTATAGATTACTACTAACTTAAGATTCATTATAGCTATTGATTTTTAAATATGGCATGGGAAAAGGGCAGTTCTGTGCTCCAAACTTAGAACTTTCTACAACTGAAAGTTTACAGAAGGAAAAGTTTAAAATATAGATAGGAAAGATTGCTGTGCATAAACAGGGTACTGCTGTCTGCATAAAGCTGTAGCAAAATTGACCTTGCAGGCAGTGCCAGTTCTGGCTCCTTACATGTGGGGGAGGGCATGAAAATCCTTAGTTATGTAGAATTTATTTCTATACTCAGCAGCCCTGATCCAAAGTCTTTTAAAGACAATTTTCCTTGGTTTTAACTAGCTTTGCATCAGGCTTAAAATTTCCCCATCCATGCTTTTTTCCATTTATTTTAAACAATTTCCTTACACTTGGATGCAGGCAAAGTCATTGTGAAATACCAATCTTTCCATCCTCATGCTCCCAGTATATTCCATGTACAGGCTGCTTGTTGAGCTCTCTGCTGTATATAAAAATACTTTTCTATTTTCTATTTTATATTTATAGATATACAACCAAACCTTTTATATATTTTATTACATAGAATAAAATTATATAAAGTGTTTATTAGAAAATTATAATTTTAGATATAATAAATTTATACATTAATATATTAATAAAATATTCTTGCTCTTTCCTCTCTCACTTTTTAAGGCCTTCTCAATTTTTTGTTCCCAGCTCACCAAGAGCCCCTTGTGCAACCTCCCAGTTGCCAGAGATGATGGAGCAGCATGACCCAGGAGTCTCTGGCTTGGCAGGGGCTCACTTTGCTGACAGGTGGTTGCTCAGCCTCCTCCCACCTGCAATCCCACAGGTACCAAGTGGGTCAGAGGGAGGTCCAGAGGGAGGTGAAGGAAATCCAGTGAAAATAAGCAGGAGCAACTCAGGTGGCTATCTGATGCAAATGAAAAAGAAAACCCAGCCTAAAGGCAGCAAGAAGGTCAGCAAATAGATGTGCACTGGATTGTTTAACATTTCTATTTCCCTTCTGATTATTTTTTTTCTTAATAATCCAAAGTTCTTTACAAAAAACCAGAAAAAGTACTGAGGACTGAGAAATATTTCATTGTCACAGAAAGCACATGGACACACACAATCAGTGGTCACTTTGAGTCTTGATTAGCTCCAAGGACACACAAAGCCATGTTTTTCTCTTAAGTTGTCAGTGCTAATATTATTTGGAATCAGAGTATTTGTATGAAACAGCAGGTGGCCTGGCCTCAGATCTGAGCAAACCATTATCCTGGTCATGCTCATTTGCTGTCCCACTCAGATCTCTTGGTTTCCAAGGCATTCCGAGTGGCCAACACCAAACTTAGAGGATTTGTAAAGCTAACGGCATAAACATTGTTCCAAGCCTCCTGATGATCCCATTTGGGTCCTTATTAAAACCTGGCTCTTTTTGTCCCTTCTGTGTGTCCAGTTTCATAGTGGAACCAGTTAACACAGATACAGTGGAACACCATAAAGGTATCCCTGTGTGTCCATGACAAATTAAACATTTAAGAAGTTTGCTCCAAGTCTCAGGGCAGACAAACTAAGCTGGAATAATGACTCCTGTGTTTCATCTTGGAGGCAGTTTGTGTGTTGCTGCTTGAATGCCTCTAAGAAGAATTAGCAGGATTATGATAGGAACTGAAGGGCAGATTTCCTTCCCCTTCTGTCCCACTGAGTTCAAACCATTGTTTCTGTCCTGTATTTTCAGTGGCTCTCTCACGCTTTGTATGTGAGGAATGCCCAGAGAATAAGCGTGTTTGTCTCTCACAGCAAAATCCAGCTTTTCCTAATAAATAAATGCAGTTTTACTCATCATGTGAAATGAGAAAACCCTGGTTTTGCTGTAGACAGCTAAAGGATTAACTCCTCACAATATCTAAAATTAAAAGTTAGTAATTTATATCATAGAAGAATAGGGATAACTGACAAAAACCCTTCAAACAGAAAATGCAGTGCATAGAATTAGTTTCTCTGCAGTTGAGTTTAACTTGAACACATGGTATGTAGAAATGCACATTTTATTTGCATATAAAAATGTCTTGGTGCTTCTACATTACTCTGTGATTAAAATTAGTCCAGAGCTGATCATAATGACAAGTTTTTAAAACACAGTTCACTTCTAAAAATTGAACTTGAAAGAGCACTTTTTATTAAAGTTATTTATCAATGTTTTTTTTCTTAAAGAATCCTTCTATTAAAATATTCTTGGAGTATTGGAGTCTTTGTACAATGCCATGAAGTATTGAAATGGCATCAGCATCACTCCTCTCTTCCCTGTGCACTTGTGAAGCTTTTACTGTGTTCAAGGCATGGATTTCTCAGCTGCCTGTGGACAATTTTCCATTGCAGTTTGGAGATCAAAAAAGCTTACTATTACTATCAACATTTGCCTAGTTTTTTAACCACCAAAATCAGATTTTTGTGTCTGCTTCTCTTACAAGAGTTCCTTTGCAGTCTCACTCTAATAACAGTCAAAAGGGTCACTTGGAGCTGTTTAAAAATAAAGCTCACAAAAGGTGAGTTTTGACTGAGAAAATACTGCTTTGTGATTTGGATAATTGGCAATTTCTCACCAAGATTCAAAGGAAATACAGTGTCATTTTCCTTGTGCAATTAACTCAGCCTTGTTGGCCACTTAGCTAAAATGAGACCTAACAGGGTGAGTTGAGTCCTGCCCTTACCTTGGGTGTCCACTGCAAGACTTACTGTAATTATGCTCTCTACGAAAGCGGGTAAGGGAAAACCCGTCACTGCTGTTGGTTTTTCAGCCATGTAGCACAAAACTCTACATAAATCTGAACGTGAAGCTTGGAGGCCTCGGACCTGACTACGAAGCAATTAAAGAGAAAGTGAGTAATTGCTGTTACCTGCTCTGCTTTCCAGTCGTGCAAAGTGAATTTAGGCAGAGGAGTCGCTGATGAGAAGCAACCTGTGACTGTCTGGCACGTTGTGTCCTTGTCTCCAGGTCTGGCCTGAGATCCTAAAGGGAAATTCAAATAGAAGGAAAGACAACTGTACTGTGGGTAATTTTAACCCCCTAATTTTATAGTTCCAGAAACAGGGAGTAGTTCACAGAATTCAGCAGGGCTAATTGCACATCAGTAAATTATACACCCATGTGGCTGATTTGTGTTGTCATTCCCAGTGTAGAAGGTCTGCCCAACCTTCAGAGTGGAAGCAAAAGAAATGTGAACACCAGAAAATAGCAGGATGCACATTACTCTGTTGAAGTGGAGACAGAGTGTCAGAACAATCAGATGTACCTGTCCCATTTCTGTTGAGCTCCATCCTTGATACAGTCCAAGGAAATGCTCTTAAAAATTAAAAGCTACTAAAAAAAGCTGTGCCATTTGTCAGGGTTTCCTGTTGTGTTGTGCTGAGGGGAGATCAATGGCATAGCCAGGTTAAGCAGCAACAGGGGTGTAAATGGAAGACTGGTTGGAAAAAGTGTTTCATTGATGGATCATTAATTACACATCCTTTTTTCCTTTTTTTCAGAAACAGAAATTAAAGCTACAAAAGGAATATTCAAGGCAAATTAAGGAATACAATATGAAAAATATTACTTTTGTTCAGAGGTTACCTACAAAACCCCAGGTCACATCGTCAGTGTCACGAAAGAAAGTAAGAACACAGTACCTTTAAAATGCACAAAGGGAGAGGTTCTGGGCTTTGCACACAGAAGAGGAAATGCATAAGTTTAACTCAGAGTAGGCTAAAATAGTTTTTCCATTTTGATTTTCCTTTTAACAGCTCATGGGATCCTCATGGGATCATGGTGAGTGCTCCTCTGTGCATTTGTCCTGTAGTTGTTTGCCAAGGGTTGCTGATCTCTTGGCCGGGACCAGCCCTCAGTTCATGCACCTGCTTTGCTCTCCACAAGTGTTCCAAGTAGAAATGAAGCAGTTCTCTGTCCCAGCTCCCACCACTCCCCCTGGCTTGAGCAGCCAGTGGTTTCCTGAAAAGGGTAGGAATAAAGGATTGTTCCCCTTAGGAACATGGTCTGCTGAGCCCACACTCCTGCACAGTGCTCTCTGGTGATGGATCACAGATAATTACTATCCACCTGCCCCTCAGGCTCACTCACAAACTCCTTGCACATCAGTTCTGTACCTGCAGCAATTGCTCTTACTTTTCAAGCCCACACAACATCACTTTAGGCTTCACTGGCCTCCAGGGATAGCCCAGGTGAGCGATGAGTGACTCCATGGCAATGGCACACATATGCAAACCAAGGGAGCACCTTTTCCTTACTGCAGGTATTAATAAAGCTCTGGAAATAATGTCTTGGACCCATCAGTTCTGCAGGAGCTCACCTGCCTAGTGAGGTGTTTCTCCAAGGTGACAGGTGACACCTGCAGCCTTCGGGAACAAAGCTGGGGGGTTTAATGTCAGTTGAATTCCTCAGTCACTTGCATTTATTTCCAAACTTCACATGAACCACGGAGAGAGAAATCTGTGTTCTCTGGTTGTCAAAAGGGCTTTGGATTCCTTAGAAGACTTCCCACACACTCACCAAGAATATGAGACAATGCAGCTGCCACTTGAGACGTAGCAGGTGTTTCCCAATTCATGCAGCAAACACAGACACCAAAAGATGTCCCAGGCTGAACCAGGGTTCTCTTAGTTGCAGGACTTTTGCAATCCAAACTCCCTCTGCAAGGCAGCCTTCAGGTTCCAGATGGATATCCCTCTCAGCATGGCCCTGCTCAGCTTCAGTGAAACAAGTCACACCTGGAACAAGAACTTTAATACTCCCATTTTGCTTTTTAATTTTTATAGTTAAGCCTATCATGCAGTAGAACCTGAGCTTGTCATGTGAGCCTGCAAAAGTCCCTGCCCTAAGATATGCCTGAGCACAAAAGCTTCATGAGACTGGAAAAGAGTGTTTGCAACCTTAGTAGATGGTTTATAAATGTTTATAACCTTGTGTTGCTCTTTCATTTTTAAAACTAAAACACTGATTCAGTGTCTGAGGTGGGCTGTAGTGGTGTCAGAAAGCAAAACTTCTTGGGGTGGCTTGTTTTGCAGTCACCACTGAAGCATCAGGTATTGAATTCTGCCAGAAAGGACATCAGGAATTAGGAGAAATATTAATTTGGCTCAACATAAATCCACCTAAGCATTCTTGGAAATACTGTTCAGGTTTCCTCACAATCTGTTACCCTAGTTTTCATATTTTTAGGCACTGGAATATGCTAAGAAGATTCCAAGGCCAAAGACTTTCATGACAAGACAATCAGACAAGAAGGTGAAAGAGGGCGGAGTCCTGCCCCAGACTTCAGATGGAACCAGTTTACCCCAAATCCCATCCTTGGAAACTCTGCGAAGTAGACACGAGAAGGAGAAGGAAGTTGTGGCTGCTTTCAAAGCCCTTCATATCTTATAAGTGATATATTTGAAAATATTAGGGATATCTTCAAGGGAAAAATGTCAGAATTGTTTAATTATGAGCTATGACATCACATACTGATTTAGCAGCCCATTGAAATACAAACTGGCTCAAGTTTAATCATTGCTGAATTTTAGACTCACTTCTACTATACCTAATTTTTTAAAAATAAAATAAACCTTTGCATACATTTTAAATATGGTCCTCTGATACTTTTCTTTGAAATAACTGACCTAGTAGTTGCACCTGTCAAACTAATCAGTTGTTGACTTGTCTCAGCTGGATCATTTTGGGGCATGTCAAATGTATGGACACATCTACAAAATATTAAAAATTAAGTCCTGTTTCATATGATGACTTTAATACCATCAATATTTTTCTTTTTGAAGTGCAGAGGAGATTGGCAGACTGTCCAGAAGTAAAACCAAAAATAAGCCATTGCTGGTAAGGAAGAGAAAAAAATAAGCACTGAATACAGCATTTGGTAATGATACAATATTGATTGTTCAATTATTACTCTGTTATTTATCAATGAATAGTTGTCACGTTAAGACAAAAATTTTGAAGGTTCATCTGAGACGAGAAAATTCCAAACAAGTCCTGGCTGGTCATGCTGACAATCTGTTATTAGCCAGAAGCAGTTGGAAAATGTATTGGGTAACTAAGGGTAATTGAGAGCTGCATGTTTGAGAGGGAACAGCTTTTAACAGATTAAGTCTATAAAAATAACAACAAACAGATGGGTTTCTTATGATGGTTCCATTTCTTTAACATAGTAAATTATGAATTAAGTCAATGCATGAAATGTGATTAGAACGCACAGCAAGGGAATTTTTACTAAAATCTCTTAGAAAACAGGATGGTTAAAAGAAAAAGAAATTAGCCAACCACCTTGTTATTATGTGTAACTGCTTCATCCAATTTATTAGGTCTCTTTTTGTATGGGAGGGGAGAGAGAATTAGTCTCGGGCCAAGAAAAGGGTCTGCGTCTCCTTGAAGGAGGTAAAAATGGAAAGGTATGGTGGGGAGGGAGAATAGCTTTGAAATGGCTACTTTATTTCCTTTTTTATGTTATGGCTATTTTATATATTGCTGGAAAAGTCCTGTCCCTTCCATTTCATTGAGCCCTTGATGAGTTTGACCAAACTGCTACAGCCCTTGGGATGCCTCAGTCCTCCTTACAGTGGGTTAGTTCATAGAATCTTAGAATATCACAGAATATCCTGCTTTGGAAGGGACTCACGGGATCATCAGTCCAGTTCCTGGCCCTGCACAGACACCCCAACAATCTCACCATGTCCCGGAGAGCATTGTCCAAATTCTAATTTGGGGAAAACCTGTCACCATACTGCACTTCATCATGGAAAAATGGGACCTGTGCCCTTCTTTAAAGCCCTCCTGACCCTCCTGAGAGACAGAACCTCTGCACCATCAGCTGCCTCCCACTCCACTGCTGAATGAGCCTGTTGGGTTTGCAGCTGCAAGTTATGGTGTGTATAATATTGGGTGAAAATTGGGTGAAAGAAGCATCTTCCAATGTGGGAAACGTGGGTGGGGCTGCAGGGGGCATGTGTGGCATGTCATGGAATATGTCCCCCTCCAGCTTCTGCAGCAGGACCATCCTCTGCCTCAGCCTCCCTTCTCCTCACCTTTAGCCGCTGCCTGTGCCCCATTATTGGGGTCACCCTTTCTTGGGGTAATGTAGGTCAGCTTAGCGGCGGCCGAGGAAGCAGAGACAGCTCAGGCTGCAGTGGGAGCAGAAGGCTCACTTGTCCAAGCCATGGGCTACCAGCTTGTCCAGGAGTATATTATGGGAGACAGTGTCAAAGGCCTCTCTGAAGTCCAGACAGACACATCCACAGCCTTCACCTCATCCACCAGGTGGGTCACCTGATTGTAAAAGGAGATCAGGTTGGTCAGACAGGACCTGCCCCTCCTAAACCCCTGCTGGCTGGGTCTGAGCCCTTGTCCATCCTGAAGGTGCTGTGTGATTGCACTCAGGATGATCTGCTCCATAACCCTGCCAGGCACAGAGGTCAGGCTGGCAGGCCTGTAGTTGCCAGGGTCCTGCTTGCAGCCCTTTTTGTGGATTGGGGTGACATTTGCCAGCCTCCAGTCATCTGGGACCTCCCCAGAGAGCCAGGACTATTGGAAGATGATGGAGAGTGGCTTGGCAAGCTCTTCTGCAGCTCCCTCATCACCCTGGGATGGATCCCCTCTGGTCCCATAGACTTGTGAGGATCCAGCTGGCTCAGTAAGTCACTATATCCTCCTGGAATACAGGAGGGGTATTCAGCTCCCTCTCCTTGTCCACCAGCTCCAAGGCCAGTTGTCTTGAGGGCCACCTGTCTTACTGGTGAAAACTGAGGCAAAGTAGGTGTTAAGTACCTCAGCCTTCTCCTCATCTTTGTTCACTGTATTTCCCTCCAAGTCCAACAGAGAATGGAGGTTTTTTCTTGTCCCTCCTTTTGCTATTAATGTATTTATAGAAGGACTTTTTGTTATCCCTGACAGAATTAGCCAAATTAACTTCAAATTGCACTTTTCTTTCCCTGATTTTTTTTCTGCATGACCTATCTATCTTCATAAGTTCTTCATAAGTAGCCAGCCCTTTTTTCCACAGTCTGTAAACTTTCTTTTTATCCCTCATTTCCTTCAGAATCTCCCTATTTAACCAAGCTGGCTGTCTTCCCCTCTGGCTGGCCTTCCAGCACACTGGGACAGCCTGTTGCTGTGCACTCAAAACTTCCTCCTTGAAACATGCCCATCCCTCCTGGACCCCCTTGTTCTCAAGGGTTGTTTCCCAGGGTATGCTCTGAACTAGTCTTTTGAGTAGGCCAAAATCTGCCCTCTGGAAGTCCAGTGTAGAGGTTTTAATGGTGGCTCTCCTTGCATCCCTGAGTATTGAAAATTCTGTTATTTCATGGTCACTGTGCCCCAGGCAGCCTCCAACCACTGCATCATCCACCAGCCCCTCTCTGTTTGTAACAGCAGGTCTAGCAGGGCCTTACCCCTGGTAGGCTCATTTACCAGTTGATGAAGGAAATTGTCCCCTGTATGCTCCAGGAACCTCCTTGACTGCCTCTTCTCTGCAGTACTGAGCTCCCAGCAGATACCTGGGACCTCAGACCATAAGAGATACACACACACACTGTCATCCCCACACCCCATCCCTGCAGAAGGTGGTGAGACCCCCCCAGCCAGGCTGGAAAAATGGTTCCATGTGCTGCCAGTCACTGCTTTCCTACTTTTTATTTCTAAACCGAACGCTAACACTTCGAAGCATTTCTAATTAGGGAACCTCAACTTGTTGTTTCTGCTTAAAAGTGATAATCCCCCCTTAATACAAACCTCAAGTGTCTATTTTAATGAAACCTTCAGATGAATATCAAAGAGCTATTTACTCGTATCTAATATTTTAATTAGATTATATTCTCAATTTAACCCATTAAACCCCCTTTGAAAATCTCCATGTTTAGTGTTTAGCCCCAGATGCTGGAGGTAATGAATATTGGACCTTTGATTTAATGAGAACTTCTGCCTTTCCAGCCTGACTCCCTTTGTATCCCCCTTTTTTATTTTGTGAGCTATAGAACCCAGTTAATTGAAGAAGTCTCTTATCACCACACATTAAGGAACCTAAATTAGCATCCCTTTTCTGATTAGAAAATGCAAGCAGACATTTTCCCTTTGATCTGAGGATTGAGTTGAAGTAGGCAACAGCCCCCTGAAAATGAGCTGATGGCCTTATTATTTGGCTGCCATGCAGATGCATCCATGTGGTGCAAAATGCTTAATGTCTTAATTGATCACCTTCCTCCCTCTCTGCCATTCCACTACCTTTTAGAGCTCCCATAAATTAGGGGGATCTTTCTGGATGGGTGGTGTGTGTTTGTTTGGGGCTTTTTCAACAAAACAATGAACTTCTAGGAAGCATTTAAATACTAAGCCCTGTATATGATGGTGCACCTGGGGGAGGGATGGATTTTTTTTATAAACACTGTTCATGTTTTGTTTTATTTCCTCCCCAGAAGACATTGTTTGCAGCATATGTGGAAAGAAAATCTTTTGATCTACCTCAATACTATTGCACCCAGGCGATCTGGTGGCACAAAAAGGGACCATACAAGTCAAAGATGAGCATCCATCTGCTTAAAAGCAAAGGCCACGACTTCATGTCTTTCAGATTTGGAAAGCAAGGAATTTAAATAAGAAATAGGCCTTGAATGTTGCATTAAGTGTTGAGGGAGTGATTGAACTGGAACACAACTGCCTGCCATGGTCCCATGGTCCAGCACAGGGCAGAGAGGCATTTGTGTATACCATCCAATGGAACTTCACATCATTTACTTGGCAGGCCCTTTGTAGTGCCATAATTTCCTAATATTTTAGATTCTGGGAGCATTTCAGCCCAGACCACCTTCAGGGGTCAAAGGCCTGGGGTCAGTTATACTTGGGATCAACGTTACTGCAGTAGCATCACCACCTCACCAAAGGCATGCACAGCTGCCTCACAGGCTGCTGACCCCCAGAAAACATGGCTTGGTCAGTTAGAAACATTATATAAGGCAGAACCTCAAAACCATGTTCCAGCATTGCATCTCTAAAGACAAAAGTTAAACCAGACAAGGTTATGTCCAACTCCTGCAGTCACTGATTGCTTGAGCAAGCTCTAATGTCCAACAAGCATTTGATTGTTACCAACTCCTGCGAGGGTCAGTTCTACAACAGAGTATAATGGCACAAAGAATGTACATTTTATTTTATTATTTTGGTTGTTGCCCAAACCTAAGTGCCTTCTGCAGGAGAAAAAGCAGGAATGTGGAAAAAGGACCAACTCTGGTTGTGTCTGGGGGGGTGTGAGGAAAAGCTGGGAATGCTCAGACCCCCAGTGATGGGTAAAGGCAGTGAGTCCCCAGTGGTGACAGCTGGCCAGGGGGAGCTAAAGCTTGTGCCCTGAGCCTGCCTGGAACAGAAGTGATGCTGAGCCAAAAACATGTAGGCAGCAGATGTTAAGGAAACATCAAACAGCTCAGCAAGAGCTTTGGATAATCCCAAGTCAGCTGCAGGTGACACCTCAGAGCTGGGCTAGGGTGTGTGTCCTAAGGAGCACCTCAGGGTTTATTCCAGCAGCCACAGCAAGGCCAGCAACATCCACAGCTCCTGGAATACCATGCTTAGGAAAGCACTGGAGTGGTCTTAGCAGTAGCTGAACAGAGGGACAAAATTTGCTCAGCTTGCCAGAAACCTGGATCATAATTACATTAAAACCAACTTCTTCCTTGAAAGTCTGTACCCTCACAGATAGAAAAGACCACTGTGAGATCATCCTTTCTTCTCCTAAACACATCCTTTACACCCACCTGCCTTCACCAAACATTGTTACTGCTGCATTAATCCTATGAGGAGCTGACCCACCCCATGGCACTCCTGGCAATGGACCTGGAACTGTCTCATCTCAGCTTATTGTTCCATAGGAACAAGATAAATCCAAGACAGAAATAAACCACTTTTTAGGCTGAGTAAGACCATCCAAGCAGGAGTTTGCAGTTAATTAAGGTGATGCTGTTTAGGGCAGCGGAGTGGAAAGTGTTTAAAATGAAAATAGCAAAGGTTCATGGAGGGATTTTATACACTGATTTTTTATTTTCTGAAATGAAAACAACAACACACACACACACACACACCCATTAACCACTTAGGTGTTAAATAAATTAACAGGAAACAATTTCATTTAAAAAAAACCACCACAACTCTCTGAAGAATTTTAATGAAATTCAATCTTCAATGAATTTCTTGAAAATAGGAAATTCACCAAGATTTCCTATTTCCAGCAATTATTTCCTGCAAGCCATTTCCACCCCAGCATTTCCAAAATGAACACATTAAATATTCTTTAAAAGAGAGAAAGAGAAAGTAGCAGCTCTAAGCAATCTCTCCCCTACTCCTCAAGCTTTTGGGCAGAGCAGGAAAAAGTCAGCAGTTGCAATGGAATAAAGCCAGGACCCTGGAATAAAACCTCCTTTCATTTATTCTAAGAGTAAAACATCTCTGAAATAAACAACAAAATGCCTACTCAGCCCCTCCTTCTTCCCATGCCCATCTCCACTACCCAAACACACAAGAACCTCTTCCCAAAATCTTGCCCTGCCTGTGTAGCAGCTGCACCCCAGCGATGCCCGGCAGGCATCGCTTCCCGCTGGGGCAGGAGCTGGCAGGGGACAGAGGGAATGGCCCAGGCAGTGACTGTTCCCCTCAGCTGCCTCGTCTCAGGGGTTTTTGCACCAAACTTTCCAGGATAAGCTGTTCATTCCCAAATCCTCCTGTGACCTGCAAGGCTCAGTGCACCCCACTGGTGTCCAGCTGGGATGGGGACATCCCTGAAGGTGAGGGGTTCACATTCTGCCTATGTTTGTCACTGAGGTTGGCAGAAGTTGGTGGCTTTGGTTTTAAATATGACTGTAGCTTTCAATATCATCCAAAGCGCCTAAAACCACAGAGAGGAAGATGGATGAGTGTTCGTGGGGTTTATTTTATTGATCAGCATAAATACAATGTGAAGGGAGCTCCTGTAGTGACAGGGGAGGAACAGCAGAGACTTGAGTGGTTTTGGAGTCATAATCTGACCCTGCCTCACAGAGCTGGCACATCACTGACCCCCAGAGCAGAGCCAGGCCAGCCCTAAGCTGTGTCCATTCTGCAGGCTGTGGAAAACAGCAAAGGAAATATGGTCAGGAAAAAAATTATCATGTGAATATCATGGTAGAGCTTCTCTTTTGTATAATTTGTAATAGTTCCCAATGAAATAGGCTCCCAGGGAACACTGATAATGAGCATGGGGCACAACAAACAAAATCATTGATGGGCAGACATGGAAAAACAGCATCAAACTGAAAGGATTGTGAGACAGCTTCCATCACATCCCTGCCCACGGTCGGGCAAGTGGGGCGAGAAGGGAAGAGCCACAGAGCTGGGAGAAGCATTTCAAGTCCGAGATGTGAAATGACTTGTTGGACCCCACACTTGACTGCCTGAGCTGCTTCAAACCACACCAAGGCTGCAGGAGGAAAGCAGTTGGTTTATCTCCTGAATCACCGTTTTTAGGGAGGTGGGTGGCATTTTGTTGGTGAAAATGATTGTCCTGGAAATATTTACAAACACCACATAAAAGCTTTTTCTGGGTAGCTGGGGTTTTTTCTCCCCACGATGAATGATATGATATTTACTATTTTACATGTAAGAAAAAAAATAAAGAAAAACCCACAAAAAGGAAGCAAATATGTATTTTTCAATAATCTATATTCTATATATTAAACTGGGATTCATTTTCCCCTCACAAAACAATGCATCCCATAATCCAAAATCCTCTGGAAATGCTAATAAGGCCAGAAAACCAAATTAAATACCCGATTAAATAAAAAATATAAGGAAAATAGATTAAGAATCCTAAGGAGACACCGACATGCCACCGGGTTGCTGGTGCAGCGAGGACTGCACAGGTGAGGTCTGAGCCAGCACAGTCCCTGCTCCAGCTTTTTACGGAGTAAATCCCCAGTCCCACCATCTCCTCCCCGCTCCCACTGCATTTTCCAGCCAGCAGCTCGCATCGGGGGAAACAAAAGTAAACCATAAAAATCATAATTTACCTGGAAATTCAAACCATTTCCCTGGCAGGAAGGTGCAGGCAAAGCCGGTGGCTGCTCTGTGTGACCGCGACACCGAGCGCAGGGAGCGGGGCAGGGAGATAGAGGAGAGGGGGAGCAGAAGCCAAATGCGGGACCCGTTCTGAGGATATTTGAGAGGAAAATGGAATATCTGGGAGTTGATTCACACCTGGAAGCCGGGAAGGAATCAGGCTGCCGGCGCAGGTGTTTTTCCAAGCTGTAGAAAATCCCTTTCTCTCACTGGAAGCGCGTTTGCTCCGAGCATCTCTGGCAGGATCGAGTTCTTGGCGGTGCTCTCCCTTCCCTTATCCATATCGAAATTAAATAAACGGCAGTTGTGCTCTTATCTGTTTCTTTGTAGGGCTTTTCTACAATTCTTTCTGTTTGATTATGTGCAAGTCCTGGAAACTCTGCCCGGGATCGGCACTAGGGATGGAGTCGGAGAGCGCCAGCCCAGTGCATGGAAACGAGCGGCGAGGATTTAGGGATTCAGAGAATGGGGATGGGGCTTGCCCTGCCTGCCGCTCCCAGGAACGACAACATGCTGCCACGAGTATACATTTATTTTAAACTCCAGGAAGGTTCGGGGAACGGGGAAAAGTCCGACACTTCGAAGGGAAGGGGAAACCTAAAGGAAACTGGGCTTAGTTTACTCCCCTCCTCTCCCCCCACCCCCCGCCAGATTTCCAAGCAAAGCTCAGGCTTGGGGTGATGCGGGGGGAACCGGCGGTACTGCCTGGGCAGGGGAGAGGGCTTCCCTGGCATCAAAAACCCGTGCCCCCGTCCCTGTGCGCGGCTCTCAAGGCTTGGGCAGAGCCGCCCCGCAGTGCAGGAGAGCCCCGGGCCGCGCTAGAGCCGGTGGGGAACGGCACAGAGATCCCCTTCCTCCAGGATGTCCACCTCGTCCTCGGGGTCCTGGAGCAGGAAAGGGCCGGGAGGGCCCTTGCGGGGTTCAGCGCCCGCTGGCTCGGGCAGCTCGGGCTCGGGAGAGCTCGGCTCCCGGCTCTCCTCGCCCCCCGCCTGCTTCGGGCCGTCCTGGGTTTTCCGCAGCTGCTTTTTGTGCTTCATGCGGCGGTTCTGGAACCAGGTTTTCACCTGGGGAGATGGGAAAAGGGGGAGAAAGAGGGAGAAGAGAAAAAAGAATTAAAGGGAGAAGGATGCTGGACAGGATGTGGGCGTGCTGGATGGAATTTTGGGATGCTGAATGGGATATAGGGGATTCTGAACGGACGGGATGCGGGGGTGCCAGACGGGATACGGGGGGTGCTGAGTGGGAGGGATAGGGGGATTCTGGACAACATGTGGAGATGCTGGACGGCATGTGAGGATGCTGGAAGTCATACAGGGGATGCTGAAAGGATATAGGGATACTGGACGGCATGTGGGAATGCTGGACGAGATGTGTGGTGGGCACCTGTGTCAGAGCCCTTCCCGGTAGGGTGTTGCCGGCCCCGCCACTCCGTACCTGAGTCTCGGACAGGCTGAGGGCCGTGGCCAACTCCACCCGCTCGGGCGTCGAGAGGTACCGCTGCATTTCAAACCTCTTCTCCAGCCCCGAGAGCTGCGAGTCGGAGAACACGGTGCGAGCTTTGCGACGCCGGCAGTGCTTCCCGGGCAGCTCGGCATGAGCGTGGTGCTGGAAAAGGGCTGGCACCGGCATTCCTGGGGGGAACACACGGCGGAGGCGCTGGGCTGCGGTCGGGCAGGGAGCCGGGGAACCTCCGGGAAGGTCGCGGCGGCTCGGGGTGGGCTTTCCCCTTTCCTCTTTTAATTTTTTGTTATTTTTTCGTTTATTTCGTTTTCGAGGTCGATTTAGTGGTTTAATTTGGGGGCTCTTGTTGCTTTTCCAACTCTTCTCCCCTGCCGAGCTCGCCCCGGGAAGGCGCAGGCAGCCCGGGCAGTGCCCGCAGCGCTGCCACCGAAGGGGAGCAGAGGCTGGCGGGGACACCTGCACCCTCCGGGCAAAAAACAAAACACAACGAAATGGGCATGGAAAAACACAAGGGAGCCCGGAAAAAGGCCGGGAGGAGGAATGCGGTCCTCCGCGGCCTCGCTGATACACATCTCGGGCTGCCCAGTGGGAAACTTTGGAGGTTTACTCCTTCCAGAGCAAGGAACGGGCCCGGGGAAAGGGAAGAGCCTCAGGATGCGGGAGAGGAGCGGCAGAGCTCCAGTGCTGCTGGAAGTGGAAAAGCGAAGCCCGAATGGACAACGCAAATAAAAAGACAGGATATCAGTCCCAAAATAAAAGTGATTTTAAAAAAATAAAATTAAAGACAAAGAGAGGGAAACCCTCAAGATTTGGGACAGCCGGGTGAAGGATAAGCCTCAGAGCTATGGGCTTCTCTCCTCGATACTGGAGTGGGCTCTCCGGTGGGCAGCTGGCCACTTCTGCTCCGGAGGACGCAGCCAGGGTGTCGGGCAGGGAAAGGGAAAGATGCTCAGCCTCCTCAGAGGGTCTCGCCTTGTCCTGCCCGAGTGCCCACCTCATCTTCCCAGACTCCCCCTGTTCCTCCCGCACTTACCCGAGGTGGTGAGGAAATAGGGGTGGTTGTGGTGATGCTCCGGCTTGTGCAGGGCAGGGTGCGGGTGAGGCGCCAGGAGGGTCGGCGTTGGCATCAGGGGGTACCCATAGTCCAAGAGGGGGACGCGGGAGGCCAAGGAGCCAGAGAAGTGCTCGGAGGGCACCTCTCGCAGTGGTTTGGGCTTGTGCAGCAGGATGTCCTCGATGAAGAAAGAGGTGGGCCTGGGCGCCGACACGGGGTGCACGGGCGAGGTGAAGTTGAGGTTCATCTCGGTTGTGTCCCCCTCGGGCAGCGCGGAAGGCGGCGAGCCGGGCTGAGCTGTCACGCGAGAGAGGGGCAGACGGCTGCACCCTCGGGGGGGAAGAGAATAAACAAAAAGAATGATACAAATAAGCAACAATTTTAAAAGGGCCGGAGTATAAATAAATAACGATAATAATTTCAGAAAAAAAACTTATATCCCCCAGCCAGAAATAACCTGGCGGAGCTGGGGGAGGCGAGGCGGGTGGGTCGGGGATGCGCGGGGCGCGGCGCGCTTTGAGGAGCGGAGGAAAGGGGGCTGCGCTGTGAGCCAATGGCAGGCGCGGGGGGGGACGGGCCTGCAGGGCCACCCAAAGCACCCCGAGGGGCGAGGAGGGGGCGAGGAGCCCCTCTGGAGCCGCAGCGGTGCCGCGCAGCCTCCCCCGCACCTCGCACCGCACCTCGCACCGCACCAGCCCGCTCAGCGCCGTTGGGGCGTTTTCCCAAACAACAGCGTTATCTCCATTTTTTTCCCCTCTCCCCGTAATTTTTAAAAAGCGAATACTTGAGGAAAATAAAGGAGCGGCTTTTACCCGCTCTCCGCTCCAAACCTGTCCCCCCGCAAGCAGGTTCTCTTTCCCGCTCAGGTTCTCACCCCATCGGGGTTTTTGTTCCCTTCCCGCCTCTGTTTTTTTGGGTCTTTCCTCTGTTTATCTTTTTTTTTTCCCTCTAATCTGTAACATTTATTTCCCCGGAGTCAATTTGCTAAAATGAGGGTGATACACCACATCATAGCCGAGATAATTTTGGTTCGCATCTCAGAAAATTACTCTAATTATTGATGTTAAACTCAGGGAAATTAAAAGAAGGCGCTTCTCCTTCATCTCCTGATTTTAAGCTCTAATTTGTTGAAATCGAGTTGTCATCACAATTCCAATCACTACCGTTAATAGTAAAAGTGTTCTAATAGAGCCAGAATTCGCACAACCCATGCTATTAGATAATTAAGAAAGATGTTAGAAAGGCAAGTGCTAATCCTTGGGCACATGGACAGCATTTCCATCTGATCCAGCAGGTAGAACAAATTAATTACCCGAATCAATTAGTCCTAAAAGTACAGTTCTCAGGGAAGTGTAAGCCATGTCTTCCATATGGATGAGCTGGTAAATGGTAAATAGATGAGGAAAAAGCTTTAAAAGAATAGAAATGGCAATGTCGGGATTTAATGAATGTGCGAAGCCCAAGTTTGCCGCTCACTCTCGGCCGCCGCCGGGCACAGACACCGTGGGTGGGACACAGAGGTGGCTCCTGCACCAGTTCCACCGAGCCAAAACTCGGCGGGAACCAGGAAAACCCACGGGATCATTTCTCTCCCTTTATGTGTTAGAGCCACACACACAATGTTGTTTGACATGTGTAGTGCCCATGTGCAGGCAGGCACCACTCATTCAAACAACATACACACACACACACATATTTATTGTAGTTATTACATTTATTTTATGTATTGTACTATATTATTATATTTTTATATATATATACATATACATACAATTTCTTGCCTGCAGAGTATGGATCCATGCACAGTGACACAGGGAAGCAGGAGCAAATCCCTTCAGAACTAGGGCAAAAGCTCTCCTCTCCCTCTGCTGTCGACAAAACTCCCTATTTTTCTCTAGGAAAAAATTAGATAGATAGATAGATAGATAGATAGATAGATAGATAGATAGATAGATAATAGATAGATAGATAGATAGATAGATAGATAGATAGATAGATAGATAATGGATAGATAGATAGATAGATAGATAGATAGATAGATAGATAGATAATGGATAGATAGATGGATGGATAGATAGATAGATAGATAGATAGATAGATAGATAGACAGAGTGTAATAAATCTGTTGCCGTGTCCCTTCCTCAAATGGCCATTTCAGCATCAGCCCAGGATTTTGTCCAGGGGTTTAAAAACAACCTAACAACTTTCTCTGTGGAGCAAATGAGTAAATGAATCAAGAGTGATTAAATGGGTCTAAAGCCCAACTTGTTAATGGAGGGAGTGTATAAGCTGCTTGACTGACCATTTCATCAGCTGAGATTTCTTCTCTGCATGGACTGGGGCTTTACTCAGCCCACAAATATATATATATATATTTATTTAAAGCAGATCTGAAAGATTAGAGTTGTGTTACTTCAGCCAGACTGGGCTACAGCTTTAGGACTCAGGCAAGAGCTTCTTGCCTGACAGCCACATTGAGAGGGCCTGCTTTTTGGAGTCCCTCTTTATTTAGGGTACAGACAAATAAAGGAGAGAGGGAGCAGGGTCCTGTCTTGGTGTTTCCTTGCAGCAACAGCTTGTGCTTTGCTTAGATAAACAATAGTCATCATTACTTGCACACTTAGGATCATTTGAGGGTATCACAGGGAGATTTTTGCCCAGGAAAACAGACATTTATTTGACTTAAAACCTCAGTGATCAGTTAAAAGGCCAGTGCAGCTACATTGTTGTTGGCAGCTTTATTTCAGTATGTTGCACTGGGATAAATTTGGTGCAGCTTAAAAATACATGCACTTACCTCCCCATGGCTCTTGAAGAGGTAAGGTATCTTGGGAGCCTGGCCTTTCATGCCTTTCAAGACAAATCCACTCCAACAGGAAGAGTTAAATTAGAAACAGACAGTCTTGCTATGATCAAAATGGGAGCCTGGCTGCAGCAAAGAGGTCTGAAGAGCTCAAGTTGAGTAGCCACACACGAAAGGTAGACAGAGGCCTTTTGAACACAAAGCATGGCTTAATGGAGAATGTTCCATCATGATGCTTCAGGCAAAACCACTTCCCACCCTGGAGGAGCAGGTGCCTCTGCCCAGAGGGTCACTGAGTGCTGCTGCTGAGAGGCAAAAACACTCCTGCCTTGCTCCAGTCCCTCTGCTCTTCTCCATCACACCCACCTCTGCCTGCATCTGGCACCCAACCCTGCCTTCTACCATCCTGCAGGCTCTGGGAAACCCAGCAGCAGGGTTGCTGTGTGGGTGATGGGAGATTACAAATTCAGCTCAGCTGCCATGAAATAAAGGGCAGTGATGAGAACCCCTCGAGTACCAGGTTGGGTCTGCACTGGAAGATTTTCCTGGCATTTCATCATTTCCTTGTGGGGCCCTTCCAGCTTGGGATATTCTAGGATTCCATGACTAGTTTAATGTTGGAAACCCTCTGCTGTACCTTGGCACCAGCTCAAGGAGGGCTTGGTGAATGGGCTTTGAGGTCAAGTGCTGCATAAACCCCACAGGGTCTGGGAGGTTATGCAGGGCTGAGAGAGTGTGGGAGGGGAAAGGAAGCATTAAAGAGGGGTTTACCTCCTAACCAGGAAAAGAACCACCCAGGTTTTCCAAGGCTCAGGACTCTGCCACCCTTTAGCTTTTGCCACCTCAGAAATGTGTTGTCCTGTGTACTGGCACTGTCCTTCTGTTCTTAATGGAGACAGGATGAGAAGTAGAGAAGAACTCAGCCTGTTGATTTTATTCCCAGACAATAAACACTCAGGTTAAGAGCTGACTCTGTGTCTCTCTGACAGAATCACTGAACATACCCACAAACACCCCAGGGATGTCAGGGCAGCAGTTCTGGGCAAGAAGCACAGGGGATGGAAGAGTTGCTGATGCAAAGTGACCACAGTAGGAAGTGACTGAGACAGGAGGGCACTTGTGAGGCTCGTGCCACAACCCATAACTGCAAGAATCTTGGGAACAAAAAGAGATATGGCATTAGTGATAGGCAGAAGAAAATTTAAAGTGTGGAAAGACTGTATCTTCCTGAGACAGCTACCAAACCCAACTATCTGTGCATGAGCTCAGGGCTTTCATTCCTAAATCCAGAATTTTTTCTCTGTACTGAAAATTTGCCTCATTAGCTCATAATCCTGAGCATTTTCTGAAGGCAGAGAACTTACAAAAGGAGAATGAAAGTATTAATGTTGACAGGTTTGGTCTAAACACTTCCCTTAAGATAGTGACCCTTATTAACTAAGACCTTTACAATTACCAAATATTTGTTTTAAACTTCAGCGGGGTCGTCTGGACTGTTCCAAAACACAGCAAGATTATTCCTTTTTCTTTGTTTCTTTCTTTCATTGTACTTTTTTTTCTTTTGTGGTATTAGTCAGAAATTGGGAGGGAGGCTTAGAAGTTTCACTGGGACCTGTTTTCAATTAGTCTCCTCTTCATTTTGTTCCATCTCAATTCCTCCTCAGCCTGTGCCCAATCCATGGGCACTGCTGACTCTCTTGAGGCCAGGGTGATTATTTCACCCAAGACCATCTGTACTTTGGGATCTCAGCTAATCCTTTGCTTTCTAAAATGTCCATTCTTGCTTCTCCAGTCCCTGCTTTGTTGTTACCTTTAGCACGTTAATGTTTATTCATCTGCTTTCATTCCAGCTGTGTAACAATCATCTGCACAACTCAACATTTTGATTTCCTTTTCTGCATTAATGGCTCAGGACCTCCCTGGCTTCCCCAGTTTCATGATGTATGAACTGTGTACGTCCTTGCTTTTAACCTTTGGGGCAGGATAATCCTCCTTTTGCCTTTCTTATCTGTTCAACCTTGATTTTATTCCCATAGTTTTCCTAATTTTCTTTGTGTTTTTCTTCTTTCTCCAGCTCCAGGTTCCTCATGAAAACCTCATATTCCTTTTCCACTTGCAGAAACACTGAATATATAACCCCCAAGTCTGAACTCAGGCAGGAGTAAGTGAGAAGCAACTTCAATAAAAACCACTGGAGCACACAAACCTAAATGATGCAGATACTTTGATTTTCTTTTCAGTTCCACTCTTCACTTTCCAACTTTCAAGTGGCTCATTTTGAAGCCTTAAAACCAGAATGCAGACAAATGATGCACTCCCAGGTCAGAGGGAGCTGTTATGGCCATCCAGTCTGACCTCCTGAGTTTCATCCTGCAGCAGACACAGAGGAAACATCCAACCTTGGCAGCCTCTGGAATAAAACTCATGGTTTTCTAAGTCTTTAAATTATAGTTGATACATCACAATATATGCAGAGGAAATAAGTGTTTCCAAATAGGGTGAATGAGCATCTCTCTCTCCCCTCTACATGTCCATCAAGGCTCTCAGCTCTGTGTTTGTATTTTGAGCAGCTCCCTTGAAAATCCGTGTTATTTACAAACCACACTAAGCTTTTGTGATCATGATTCAGACTCCAGTTAAAAGGCCAATTCTACGAGGGTGGATTTTATCAATCACTCAGGACTTTTTCTCCCTCCTGGTTTAAATACACAACTTGTTGTATCCTCTGGTGTGCACAAATATCCTGACCCTGACCAGTTGGCACAAACTGGTGCTGCCTGAGCACTTTGGCAAAACAGAAGGCTTTGTTCTTCCCTGAAGGATAATTAAACCTTTTTTCTTCCATGTTTGCTCCAAACAGATTGCAAAACTGGTTGGAATTAGTTTACAAAAAAAGATAACCTTTTTGATGATCAGAGGGAGAGATTGGTTCCATTACTTGCATTAGTCAGAGTTGTCTGTGCTGTGGCCTTCAGAATAAAGGCAGGATTGTACTTTAGAAAGATCTGAGTAACACACTTTACTTGAAACATTTCTGAATTATGTGGCTTCTTGACTGTCTCAGCTCACTCTGCTTCTGTGCACTTCATTTTAAGCGCTCCAGAAGTGGATGACAGGTCTGGTGGAGGAAAAAATGGAGAGAATCCAGTCAGCATCTCACAAATGCATCTTCCAATGATGCTTTAAACCTGGAAATTACATTCTGAAATGGTGCTTTGTCCATTTCCAGTGATAAGGTATTCAAATGGCCACGTGATGTGTGGGAGTGTTGTCTAATCTTAAAAACACTTCCCCATGTTTGTCAATATAATTTTTAAAAGGAAACATTAAAATGCTCCAAATCATCTGAAACAAACAGTGATGCAGGTGGGTGCCCTGTAACAAATCATAAGATAATATTTGTGTGATTTTGTCATGTTTAAAAATAAACTCAATTTATTTAGTTCTGCAGTATTTGATTCTGCCCAGACACTCCTTGCTCTTTCTGATATTTTATTTTAATATGATTTACTGCTAAAAAAAAGTGAGGCTTGTACATCTTTAACTCTTCTTTTGTCCCTTATCACGGTTTTAACACAGCAATCAATTTCATTCGAATTAGTTGGACAATTAACATCCTAAAACATAAATTTTCCCCAAATATTTCATGAGTCAGTGGCTGGATAGAAGGCAGTAACTCCATTATTGCAGCCTGGGCTGAAAATCACTATAGTGCCTTCAGCATTTCTTTTTATAACAGAAATGTGATGGAAAATTGCCTAGACTTAGAAATCACAAAAATTTGATAATTTTAGGTCTTGATTTAGCTTCTCCCCATCTATTTTTTTTAATAATGACCTATGAAGCTTCCTAGTCCATAAATACATTTTCTGCTCTTCAAAGCTGATATGAGAAACTCTCAATGCAATACAATCACCAGGTTCACCAATGCAGAGAAAATAATAATTTTCTGCACAAATTTTGTTTTCTTTAGACTTTTTGAGAATCAAGACATGGAATTCAGCAGCCTACAAGAGTCTTTGCAAATGAGTTTGCCATTTGTTGTTGCACATGGAAAATCAAACCTACAAGTCCAACAGGTCAAGTAAAAAGAACTTGGATGGAAGAAAACAGTGGCATGATATGGGAAATAACAGATCATAGAAAATGTCCTCAAAATATGGGGGATTTTAGAATTTTATAAGCTTGTGCATCTTTCTATATGAAAGTGGTGGTTATAATATACATGTAATATATAATAATAATAATAAAATAATGCAAAATAACATAGAAAAAGAGATGCATGTGTGTCTGTTTGTCTGTGCATTTCTGCCCAATTGAGATCAGTCCTCAAGACTCCAAATAAGTATAAAAAAATTAAAAAAAAATTCCAGTTTGTATCCTCTGGCAAACGCAATTTCCCTCCCAACACACATTAAATTCATTTAGCCTAGTGCATTTTTAATAGACATTATTCATCTATTACCTTAATGAGCTTGTGGTGAAAGCATATTGCCTCCCAGTTTTAACAAAAGCAGTCTAATACTGCTGCAGCTTTCCCCCCTTTTGCCTTCCAAGGCAGCAACACAGAGGGGGGAAGAAAAAAAGCCATAGAGACAGATAAGGTTTTTATTCTGTGTCACAACACTACATTAAGAATAAAACCTTCCACTTAAACACTTAAATGAAAACATCGAGAAACTAATTTACCATTTGTAACCACATGATTTAAGTAGGAGCAGCTTTAATTTTCTTCCCATTTTCCTCATATTCAATGTGAGCCCACATTAGATTTCACTGGCTCAAATCACAACACTTAAAGCCACTTTCATTTTCTTTTTGATTAAATAATTGAAATTCCTGTCACTGCCTGCACTTTACTGGCACACAAATTTTCTGTGTAAAGATAAATACTCTTTTTTTCTCCCTTCACTCTTGGCTTTTTTTTCAGTTTAATCTTAAAAGCAGGCAAGCTTTAGTTTATTGATGGTTCCATAAAATGGATCAGTACTCCATTCACTTATTTCGTGGAATTACACTGCTCCCATTAAGTGATTGTTTGGAGAAATTATGGAAAGCCATCTTCTCTAATTTAGTTGTCATCGTTGGGAGGTTATTTCTCTCCAACCCCAAAAGGACAGGAAACCTGGTTCCTTGTGCTGCTTCCTGTGCCACACACACGTCCATTAATGCCTGAAACCTTGATTTTATTGGAGTATTTGTTTCAATTAGGGTAACAAGTTTTATTAATGCTCCCTAGTAAGTTGCTCCGTCCAGATTCCAGACTCTCCCTGTGGTAGCTCCGTGGGTGTTGCCCCATCCCCTGGCACTGCTGGGGGGGTGGGAAAAGGCAGCTCTGGGAATTCTGGCCTCTGTTTGCAGTTTGAGGCTGTGGAGGAAGTGCCCCTGCCCGAGGTGTTTGGGTCTGCTGAGGGATGGGCTAACTGGGAACAGGGTTTCTGTTTGCACACCTCGGTGTCTCTGGGCGTCAGGCCCTTATACAAGAAGCATATACACATATATTTACATATAGTGTCTATAGTCTGTGCTTCAATTCCTTATCCATGAAGTGTGTGTGTGTATATATAGATATATATATATATATATAGATATGTATATATATATGTATATATATAGATATGTATGTATATGTATACACACACACTCTGTGTGCTTTAGTTCCTTATACATAAAACATTTAGATATATGATCCCTATGCTTCAGTTCCTCATATGTGAAGTATCTTTATATTTATATATAATAGCTTGAGTCTGTGCTTCAGTTTCTTACATATGAAGCATGAACATATTTATAGATATTACGTATCAGTTCCTTATATATGAAGCATATCCATCACATATTTAATACATAAATATATATAAATAGGCCACAGGTACTCTGTACTGTCCATCCTCGGCCTCACGATTTAACTCCACACTTTTTCATGGCTCTGAACTGCAGAAGAGTTGCCACAGAATAATTGGTGTTGCCTGAAACCACAGCAAAAGACCTGCAAAAGACATTTAAATTAATCTGGAGGCCTTGGAGTTCCTTCCTCTCTTTGACAAAAGCTTCATGTGTGCCCTCTTGGAAGCAGGCAGGGCATGGAACACAACTGAATCCACCCTTTTTTAATGTTTTAATCCGCTTTCCCTGTGGCAACAGGAATTGCTGATGTACCCGTGACCTGGCTGAGCACAACATGAGATTTCAGAGCCACAAACGCCACCAAGGTGTCTCTGCAGGGGTTATAAATGAAGACAGAAATTGAAATGTGAGCCTAAATCAAGCTAGATTATAACCCCAACAGAGACAAGAGGGATGAAGCTGCCCCAAGCAGCACTTGTGGGACTGGCAGAGCTCCCTCAGGCCCCTTCCCTGCACTTCCCAATGGCAAGTTTGACATCCCGACTGTTGAATCCGCTCAGATTCCTGCCCCCATAATCACCAAAATTTTTACATTCTCTACATCAACAACACCAAACTAATCTCAAGTTTTGTTCTGTAGCACAAAGCAACACCCTCCTATTTTCTCAGAAGGAAAAGTCAGGATGATTTTACAATTCCCACGGAAAAGCAACGTCTGACTGCTGACCTCATCCCCTCGCAAAGCAGCGATGGCTCTGAAGTTTGTGTAGAGTTCTTTGAGAAGAGTTTATGAGCCTCAAAAGGTGTTTTCAGGTTTTCTAAGTCTATCTTGTGAGCTAGTGGAAGATCCTGCCCTTTGCTGTCAGCCTAGACAAGTTTGTCTCAATCATCATCCAGAAAAATAATAAAGATAAATTTAGTTTTTGTATAAGAAGACCCCATTCCACACACTTTAGAAGCCCTCCTGACTATGCAGTATTGACTATGCATTTTCTGATTAAGAAATAAGTAAATAAATCAACAAACAAACCCAAACTTCCAGAGGAAAATTAGCCACCAGCATTTGCCACGTGAGTCAGGTCGAGAAGTTAAGGACCTTTCTGTGAATAAAGCAACACACCAGGTCAGCCCCAGCTTTTAATGCTGAAAGGAGGTCCAAGAAACAGAAGAAAACCCATCATTTTGATTACCTCATCCCTTTTCCTCTAACTATTCACCCCAGAGGACATTGTTAACATATAATAACTGGGCATGTCAGAATCAATTAGGCAACTCTTAATAAAGCAGATGCTGCCATTGTGAGGACCAAGTGTGGGTGCAGGAAGGGCCTCGGCACAGCCCAGCCTGAGCAGATATGATGCTAATTGAATTCTTGCTGGCAATTTTTCACCCCTAAATGAACAAGAAAGAGAGGAATCTTGGAGTCTCATCTGTTTAGCTTGTGAACAAAAAATTGTTTTCAAGTCCAGCAAATGAGCAAACTAATCCACAGGGATGTTTAGCAGCAGGGCCTTCTTTAAAACAAACAACACCCCAAGACCCGGAGATGGTGACATTGGGTTGTGTCCTGTTCTCACCATACCAGCAGGGTTCAGGGACTTTGTTATTTTGTTTAATCTTAAGGAAACTGAGCATTTCTGCAGTTTTAACTTTGCCAGAAGCTGGAGATCCCATGTGAGACAGCAGAAGGTCTTCCCAGGCTGCCTTTGGCACATCAGCTCCCACTTGCACCAAGATGGCTTCAAGGAGGCTCTGACAGCACAAATATTTCAAAGAAGGACTTAATTAGACCCTGGGCACCTGCATTGAAAGCTGCTCCTCTCCACACCCCTTTACAGACAAACCCACATCTAGAACCTGCCTCTTACACCCACCAACTCTTTCCTTTTTCCCTTTGTAAGGATGTTGGGAGAGGGAAGTTCAGCTCCAAACCCTGGTGTTTAAACCCAGTCAGAACCTGGTGTTTAAACCTGAAACAGCCTCTGGCCACTGAGCAGCTGGAGGTACCAGCAGGCAGGAAATTTTGGATGCTCTGGGATCTGCTTGACAGTGCTCAGCATGTTGTCAGCCAAAAAGGAGAAAAGAGACCAGTTCTCAAGTTAAACCTGACTAAAGTCAAGGTGAGGACTCCCACAATGCTGCATCAGCTGGAACATAAATTCCAGGGTTAAACCAGCTGGGTATTATTTTTGGTCTGACAGCCTCATTTTTTATCACTTCTGGCACAAAAGAGCAGATTTCTCTTCTTCATAGTTATCAGTGAATAATTAAGTCTCCTTATGCTGAGAATGTCTTTTAAATTAAAATATTTTCCATTTGATTTTTGTTAGCTGCTAAATGAAAACTGGGGAAAAAAGGCTAATTGCAGCTATGCTAATTAAGCTGCTACAATAACCCATAATTATGCCCATATTTATCACCTTTGTGCTGGCTACTTTAACCTGTTGTGATTTTTAAGTACTGTTGGGGGCTTTAAAGTGCCATCCTGCATCCCCTGGTCTGGGTAGAATTTGAATTGAAGGTGTGGAAACAAACTCTGTGAACCTTTAATTGGGGTAATTTAGGAGGCAATTTATTAGCAGCCAGCCTAGGTCAGAGAGCTGGGCTGGGTTTAAGTACATTTAGGTGACTCTCAGTGTATTTTAATAAAGAGAAATTGCAGCACTGCTGCTGAGCAGCACAAACTTGGCCTTTTTTTCCTCAAAAAACTGGGAGCAAGGCTGAAATCCAGCCAGAGCAAACTGCATGAGATGCCAGCCCTTTTTTAAGGGGGGAGTTGTGGTTGTATCTTACTCTCACATGCTGGAGGAAGATGTACATGTTGCAATGGAAGTCCTTTTGTTCACTCCAGAGCACCTGCTTTAATGGACACACAAATGGGTTTACAGGGGAAAAGCCTCTCCCAGACTGGTATTTGCTAAATTCTATCTGTGCTGACTGCAAGGGAGAAAAAAAATCTCTTTCCCTTTTATGCCTCAAAAATCCAGAGGAGCTGTTGGCTTTCCCAGGAAAAACCCAGTTGCCAGAGCTCCCTTGAGATCCCTCTGCAGAAAAACCCTTCCCTGGTGCCTTCCTCTGCAGGAAACCTGAGGGCTCAAAGGGTCCTGTGGTGTAAAACTGCAAAATAGGGGGGGGTTGCTGCTAAAATGTTCATATTTCACATGCCAAGAGAGATGTGGTTACATGAATGACTTCATTCCTCAAGGCACTGCCAGACTTTAACCCTGTTGAGTCAAAGAGCTTTCCCAGGAGAAGAGAGGAGAGAAAGAAAGGGAAGGGCAGTCTGCCTTTCCCAAGAGGAAACCTCCCAGACTAAACCACCAGGCTCCCTTGGCTCCTCCAAACACCCAAGCAAGGTGGCCTTTGATATCCAGACCCTTTATTAAGACCCTTTTCTTTCTTCCCTCCATCACTTGCTTTTCCTCCCTGTGGCTTTATATGAAGGGATGTGCTTTGGGGTCTGGGTCTCTCAGAACATGGGGCAGGGTGTGGTGACCCTGGAAAACCATCCATTCATGGGCACAAAAAGTTTGTGTCTTTCTGGATGGATCAACTCTCCCCTGATAGATTCTGGGAGCTGAAATACAATGAGGAGACAGGGAAGTACTTTGTGCACTGCAAACCAAAACCAGATGAAAAATTGAAATTAAATATGCAGTGAGAGAGCAAATGTGATCAAATAAATTGTCTTCTAATAAAGCAAACTAGAGTCAATTAAATTGGTGGGGTCATCAGTCTTTTGAGGACAAAATATAGAATATCCTGAGTTGGAAGGGAGCCAAAAGGAACATTGAAGTCCAACTCTTGGCCCTGCACAGGACAACCCCAAAGTTCTAAATAAGCCCCACAGACTTCAGCAGAATCCAAGCAGTGTCACATCATTCATCAGTTGTGAAGCTCATGGTAAGAGATGAAAATTAAAGAGAAATAAGGGGTGTGATCTTTGCACTAAACCCACTGTCTTTGTGGAAATAGTGGAAGCAAGGAAAGAAGGAATTTGTTAAATCAAGTCATTTTACTGCTCTGAAATAGGGGGAACCCAGGACTAACCACACTTATGAGTCCATTCAGAGCTGATTTATTCCTTGAGACTACAGAGACAAAATCAAGCCATTAAAAGCTTTTAAAAGCTTTTATGCAACAAACTTAAAAATATCCATTGCTGACAGATGCAAGTTGTCAATAAGGAATTTAAGAACTCAGTATGAAGAGTGGAAAGAGTGCAAAGCCTTGATAAACATCTCAAATTGGGTCTTACTCAGTGGGAAACAAGTAGTTTAGAGTGGTAATTGTAAAGGGCATTTTACATTGAATCAATCACATGAAAATCTTTTAAACCCTTTCTAAAAAGAGACCTTTTTAAGTTAACAGGTGATTTTAATTGGAACCATAGGACTTGCATCACAGGAGGTGTGCAGGGGGGTTGCTGAGGGATTTTTTTTTTAGCATTCAATATAGGGCAAAATCGATACACTTCCATCAGGATTTGAACTCCTAGAGTCTTGCAAGTTGAATAGTGTAGCCAAGCAAGAATTACAGTTTGCTTTGGGCTTGTAAGGATTTTTCTAGCAATTAAATATGTCTCTCTCACAACTTCTTAATTGTGAAAGGTGCAAGAGAATTTATCAAGACTTAGTTGCTTAGGGTAATTAATTTCTTTTAGTCAGTATCTTCTGCCATAACCTACTATAGAACTATTTTAGAGGTACTTTACCTAGAGAGAGGATGTCCAACATCCCAGCTGACACAATCAAAAGCAGTAATTGCATGTAAGCAGAATTTTACTTAAAAATTCCTTTTCCAGTTTCTTCACAGCCCTAAAGGATGCTCTGCGGAATTACCAGCAGCAGGCAATGCCTGTGAAGGTGAGGGACAAATGCCACGAGCACAAAACCTTCTCTCTAAATCAAATGACACTTTTGGCCATTGCTTTTTAGAGCTGGTAAATTCCTTCTCTTCCCAATGTTCTGCAATCCACCAAATCCAGCACTGTCTGCCCTGTAGGGTGTGATGCAGGAACACCAGCTCTCTGCCTGGGAGGAGGAGAGGGAAAACCAGGGGCAGGAATGACACTCACTCCCCAGGTAAAGGATTGGAATTTGTTCCTCTACAGAATCTTGGAGGCAGACATTAACTGGGTTGACCTGTGGATCCTTTATTCCTCAAAAATAAACTTCAAATTTGAGTTTCACCTCCTAAAAGCCAGAGGGAAATGCCTGGTTTGTCTCATCCCAACGGCGAGAGCTGAGATCCAAGGGGAGTGGAGCAGCAGAACTGGCAGAAAATGCATCACACAACCTGCATTTTCTTCTCAGCTTTGGGTGGAAAAAATACTTCAGCTGGGCACTGAGTAGATCCACAGAATAAACACAGCAAGAGAGCAAGCACAGCTTGGCTGATCCAGCCACCATCTCGCAGCAGTGTCTGCAGCTCCTGGGATTTTACTGTGATCTTTGCAAGAGACAATGCAGGCTCCTTAAAGCAACCCTGGAGTTACACCCCGATGTTAGCCCTAAGAAATAAAGGTGTTCAAAGCCTCTGAAAGAAGCATTGAAACCTCTTGGGTGTGAGGAAACAAAAAGCCTGGCAAAATAGCCTGGCTGGCTGAGTGATAGGAGGCACAGCACCAAGGATGGGGCTCCCCAACACCTTCCCTCCCTGACCTGTAAGGAGTGAAGCCAGCAAGGCTGAACACCTGAGGCATTGCCATCAGTATATTTATTTTACGGAAGTGTTTGGGTCATGGGAAACATGAAACCCCCGAAGTATAAACAGCACATATTCCCTGGAATTGTTCAAGGCCAGGTCGGACAGGTTCTGGAGCAACCTGGTCTGGTGGCAGGTGCCCCTGTCAGTGGTAGGGGTTGGACTAGGTGAGCTGTAAGGTCCCTTCCAACCCAAATCATTCTGGCATTCTGTACTACAGGGGTGGTTTGAATCCCTCCTGCCCTTCCCTATCCCTGCAGTGACTTCCTTGCCCTCACACACAGAGCAGGGGAGAGGAGACAGCAGCAATGTAGCCCCCTCATCCTCAGCATCAGACCCTCCCTTCCTCCCTGGAATTGCTGTGCTTCTGCTGGAGACCGAGTGATTAGTGTGAGTGTAAAGTTATGGAGTGAGAGATCCAATCATAGGCACAACTCCAGCCCTGCACAGGCCTGTCTGAAAGAGTAAGTGTTCCACAGTTTTTTCGTGCCTGCAACAATCTACACAAATAGGCTTTTAAATTAAGCAGTGATTTGGAATATAAGTGAGTGCATTTAAGCCACTAAGAGATGGAAAGATCCTAATGGCTGAAATATTTGTCATATCACAAATAAACTGGCTGTATGGGGAGCTACTAATATAACTAATTTTTACCAAATCCTTCACTGCTCTGTGACAGAAAATGAGGTCAGCATAGGTTGAGGCAACACCAAATGAGCAGCTGCCAGGAGGCAGCACAGAATACTGATAAAGGACTGTGTTGCCTGCCCACAGAAACAGGAATCAGTTTGTTCAAATTAAGATATAGCTTTTCCAGAGCATCCAGGGTTTTAATGGAAAGGTGCCAATGAATACAGGCTTTCAACAGATTCAGAACACAAGTGCATTCCAAGGTATTTCCTCCTGACACCCCCAGGCCTGGGCTCATCCCATTTTATCCATGTTTTAATCGTGTGTGATTTTGGAAGGCACTGGGGTGCCAGAGAGGGCAGGAGGTGCCCTGGGGCAGCTGGTGAGTCCATGGGATTCCTACAGTTCCTCTGGAGTTTTCCAGTTATGGGAATTAAACCCTGACTTAATCTGTCACTCACAAGAAGGAAAAGTGAAATGAAGAGGAATTTGGAGGACTTGGCCCACTTTAATAAAGAAAAAACAACACCAAAGCCCACAGAGATGGTGCTTGGCAGTGCCTGAAGCAGCTCTTGCACTTCTAGGGATTGAGGAGTCCCCCAAAATCACCCAGTTTCTGTCAGTACAAGGTGCTCTAAGCTGCCATGTGGAGGATAATATATCCAGGGAAGAGGGAAATGCTCCATGTCAGGGCTTCAACAACAGCCTGGGTATTTCCTGCTGTGCTCTAAAGTCTGTCTCAAACATTTGGGGCCAACTGGGATGCAGTCACAGCCTGGATATACGAGAAAAACAACAGAATTGTTTTCATTCTCAGAAAGAAACCAAGTATACTTTGGAAGGGGAATTTTCTCCCTCCTTTACAGGCATGAGCAGTTTCTCTGAATAAGGGGAAGCTTTTGGTCATAATTTTCCCTAAATCCCAAATGAACGGAAAACAGCAAGTAACTCTGTTGGACAAGTGGGAAACTGAGGCACAAAACGTCTTCCATAAAATCATAGAATCACAGAATACCCTGAGCTGGAAAGTACCCACAAGGACCATTGAGTCCAACTCATGGCCCTGCACAGACACCTAAACAAGCCCCCCTTGTCCCTAAGAGTGCTGTCCAAACGCTCCAGGAGCTCTGTCAGCCTTGGCGCTGTGACCACTGCCCTGGGGAGCCTGTTCAGTGCCCAAACACTCTCTGGGGGGAAGAACTTTTGCCCAATACCCAACCTAATCCTCCCCTGACAAGGCTCCAGCCATTCCCTCAGGTCCTGTTATAAGGGAAGAGACTGTCTTCACCATGGCTGCCTGAGAGTGATCCCACCATGGCAAAAACAGATCAGAGAAGGGAACAGGGCATACAGTTTTCATTTGGGGTGATAGTTAATTCAGATTTGCCCATATTTAACCCCAGCTTGCTGTGCCACATCAGAGGGGCTCTCCTGGTATCAATGCACAGGGAGCTTTGGCAGGGGAACAGCTACCCCTTGGGAGCATCAGCCAATTTAAGAGAAGTAAACTCAACACGGATTAGCAATAAAACTTAAAACTTGCTACACTTCCTAAAAGGAACAGTAGAATGGTTCATATTTGATAACCATTAAATGGTTTAATGAAATAATTATAAGCCAGACTCCTGAGCCCAGCCAGGATCAATAACTATGAGCTCTAAGCAACAGCATGACCTGAGTTCTGCTATTTTCCCAGTGCTGCCCAGCAGGCAGAGTGTGCGACCACAAATGAAATTGACTGGCAAGTTGCATTAAAACACCCCCATCAAGGGCAATCATGGATTAAAGGCCACTGTGGCACTGCAGTGGGCTCATCAATACTCTTTATTTTCCGCATCACCCCCAATTTTGCCACCCTCCCTCCCACTATTGGTGGGAGTCGATGTGCTGTCGATGCCTGGTGCTGGCAGAAGCTGCATTAATGCAGGCTCACAAAAGCAGGGCACATGGCATTATCACTTCACTCACTTTCAAATTACAGCCTAATGCTGTCTCCAGGCAGCCTGTGACGCGTTAACACTATGTGTGGTTTGCTGGTGCCCAGCTAATATTTCATGGCTAAAGATTTGCAGCCGAGATTTGACGACCAAAATAAACCACCACCCAGTGGGAAATCAATCCCAATAAAGAAAGTTGGGCATTGGAGGAAAATCGACAGGAAAGGAACGATGAGGATGATGTGGAAGTGGGGAAGAAGAGCAGGAAAGGTGTGAGGGGAGAAGGAGGGCTGCTGAGTCCCTGTATCTGCTGAATAAAGGCAGTGGGAGAAATAAATCAAATAAATCCAGTGACGGGGCAGAGGTGATGAGAAAAACAATACAAGTACCTGCACTTATACTGTAAAAACAATACAACGTACTCACTTGTGCAGGTACTGACTTGTACAGGTGTTCTCATACAAGCACCTGCTCTTGCTCCCAGGTACAGGCTTAGGTGCCCTGTTGCTGCTTTTAAATGTCAAAGAATCCCCCCCGACACATGAAATGCAGGTGGACACACCCAGAAAAATGTTTTATTTTGGTGGATATGCTTTATTTTCTGCTGAAGCTTCTAAACCAGCCCATCACAGCTGTACCTGTGCCCTCCTCTACCACAGGCTGTGTCACCCTCACTTCCCCATAGGGCTGGGCAGCCCTATGTAGCCTGGCAAAGGAAAGCCTTGATCCACTGCTGGCCTGTTAATCCTTGCTTGTCCCAGCCCCAGGGCCTGTGCATTGACTACGTTCCCCAGCAAACGCTCTGGGCTTTCAGCTGGAACAGTCACAGAGTCAATCCTGTGATGGAAAACCAGTCCCTTGACTAGAGAGAGGAGGCAAGTGCTGTGGCTCAGCACTGAGCAGGCTCTTGGATTCCCATTTTAGCTGCATTTTGCCTTCACACAAAGTTCTCCTATAATGGGAATTTCAAATCACAGCTATGATTTTTTACACAGGTATTTTTTTGGCCCCTTCCTTGTAACCAGTTGTTCCCACCCATCACCCAGTTCCCACCTTTCCTGAGGTGTTTTTAGGTTTTTTTGTGTGTGGGGAGGAGTTCTAAGGACTATTTGAAAGAGTTAAGACCTTTGTAGTTGCTGTTGGATAAGGAATTCCCTTTTCTACAAGGCAGGAAAAAGCAGCACAGCTTGGTTAACAGTCCTTAAGGCCACCCCAGAACATAAACCTAAATTTGCTCACAAAACACAAGTGTTTAGCACCCATAAATGCCTTTCAATAACACTCTTCTTTAAGAAACAGTGAAAGCTTTTCAAAGCTCCTTTTCTTTGCATTTTGTGGTATGTGAAGGAAACAAACTCTCGATTTTACTTTGAATTGGATTTTATTAATAAAGGAAAACTGAATGTTTATAAAGAAAAGGAATGGAAATACCTCAAAGTCAAGAGCTCCAATAGGCCCCATATAACTTAAAAACAGCTCCCCTATTTTGCAGGCAACTCCTCAGGTTCCTCTGTCACCATTAATGTAAAATCTTGAAAGTTTGACATTGTTTTCACTCACTTATTCACAGACACTGCCTGTGTCAAGCACTGCTGTGGCTGCAGAACTTCACAGCAGCCCCTTCTGCCCCCTCGGGGTCCCACAGCCCCCGGTCAGACCCTCAGATTGTACCTGTGATTGTTCAGGGTTTACACTGTGAAACCTCCTCCCTGAGCCTCACCAGGCTGGCGGGTTTTGAAGCACAGCTCTGTCAGCTCCCAGCAAAATGCCCTGTGAGAACCATGCTGACTTAACCCACTGGTTCCAAACACCACTTTGCAAACCCCATTTCCATTTATGTCCCTTAGGGCAACAAAAGCATTGCACACTATTAATGGGAGGTGCTGCTATGGATCCAATTAAATGCTGTAAATATTTTGGAGTGATAGAATTCAAAACCTAGAGGGGCAACCAAAAAAGGTACCTCTGTGCTATTCCATGGTCGGGTGCTGCTATCTGGTGGCCCAGCATCAGCAGTGGCCCCAGCTCCCCAAAGTAAAAGGCATTTAAACCCTGCAGTGCAACGCTGATTTCCCTCCCCATTTTGTGGGATCAATTAATGTTTTGGTTATTCCACTAATTATTACTAGGGAATTTTAAGAGCTGGCAGTGCAGAGGGTGTTGCAGTCAGCAGGCACAGGCAGCCAGGGGACACTGAGGGACAGTCCTGTCACAGTCCTATGCCAAGGGCACCTGGGACAGCTGAATTTGGTTATAGTGGTGTGTGTTCAGGGCTGTGTTTGGGATTTGTGATGAAAACAGGGATGATCACCCAGCGATGGGTCAGTTCGTGCTAAGCACGGCTTGCAGAGAGGCCTGATCTCACACTATGAGTGTAGGCTGGGGATGCACAAACAAGGAGCTGGGAGGGGGCACAGCCACGACAGGTGACCCTCAAGGGATATCCCAGACCACATGGGGTCATGCTTAGTAGAGAGCTGGAGGAAGCAGAAAGGGGAAACAGTGATGGAATGTCTTCCCTAGTCAGCACCAGATGTGATGGAGCCTGGCTGATCACCTTTCCTGCAACAATGGGAAGTGAGGAATAAATTCCATTTTGCATTTATTTTTGTCAAGCCACAGGCTCTCTCAGCATGCCCGTGGCCTCAAGTGCCACATACAGCTCCAGCACAAGCTAAAACGATGTGAAGGACAGCTGAGGAATCGGGGTTTGCCTAGTGCAGGTGTCCTCATGGAGGGGACATGGCTTCTGCTTGGGATCCCACGGCAAGATCGATAGAAACAGCTCAGAGCTGTGTTGGAGATTTAGACTTGACACAGGAAATGTTTCTTTACTGTGGGTGAGCAAACCCTGGGACGGGCTCCCAGGGGTCCAATTCCACTGCTCCAGGCTTTACTGGGAGCAGACTGCTGCCAGAGAAATATTAATACATGCCAGACAGTAGTTTTCTTAAACTTAGCAGATGTTATGGCCAATTACTGCTGAAAAAGCCACCCAAAACCACCTTCCCCACCCAGCACCACCTTCTCCAGACCTCGAGCCCTCTCCCAGACTTGCCTTTGTCTAAAGTAATGATGCTTCAGCTCTTAAATGCTTACAAAAATCAATTAGTGATGCCATTTCCTGCTTGAAGTCAATGATAACCACCTTGGAAAACACCAGCCCCCTTTTCCCTTAAGTGCAGTGTACCCCCATCAGGGTCATGCTTAAGTACCATTAATTACCCTTAAGTCTATTTTAATTTTCCCTTAAGAGTGGCCCACTAAACTTCATGTGCAAAGAAGCAAAGAGAGAGAGAGTGTGATGCCCATTAAATAGTTTTTATTCTTTAGGACATGAACTGCGCATTCCCACTTGTTACAGTACTGTAAAGTGCAATGGTATTCATTCATCTCCCTCCTGTGCACACTTTCAAGTATTTAAAATGCCCAGAAAATTTTTTCAACTTTTTTACAGCAGCTGAGTGATGGAGTTTAAATCTCGCAAAACCAATCCAGATGTGCCTACAGGTTTGGGTCCTTCACTCTACCCCCCACCAGGGGGTCGGGGGTGCTCCAACACTAAACTGCTAGTGGAATGCCATTTCCCAGTGTCCTTAGTCCACCTCCTCGATGGTTGGTCCAGAAGAGGCTCCTCCAGAGGGAGGAGCTCCACCACCTGGGAATCCTCCAGGCATCCCACCTGGCATTCCTCCAGCACTCTGGTACAGCTTGGTGATGATAGGGTTGCACACCTTCTCCAGCTCCTTCTGCTGGTGCTCAAACTCCTCCTTCTCAGCCGTCTGGAAAAGACAAGAACTCAGTTCCTGCTGCTCTCACTCCTGGACACAGTGCAGGAATGAACCAGCTCTACCTGGACTATGTATTTCAAGAATACAGGCTTATGTTTAGCCTCTGTGATTTCAACCTATGTTCACACAGCCCAACCAGGTCATATTTGCATTAGACAGACTGGAAGGTTAACTTCTTGGTCTGGCCTCAACACATCTATTACCTTGGCAATCCTCAGTCCTAAGGTCCTGTTGCAGCAACAGGAAGTTAAGACCACTCTTGGAAGCCACCCAGTGAGAGGAAGGAGGGAGAGGAAGCTACGTGCTTACAAGCTGTGGTCGCTCAGACATCCAAGGAAGGAACTTGGACCAACACAAGTCTTTCGACTTCTGGTGGAAACTACGAATGGCTTTGGAATCACTTTCATCACAGCAACCAGTGTTTCTCCTCCATCCTCCTGGATTAGCTGAGCCAGACGCCAGGAATATGGATTATGACATACCTGATTTTTGTCCAGCCAGTTGATGATTTCATTGCATTTGTCCAGGATTTTCTGCTTGTCCTCATCAGAGATCTTGCCCTGGAGCTTCTCATCTTCCACAGTTGCTTTCATGTTGAAGGCATAGGACTCCAGGGAGTTCTTGGAGGACACCTTATCCCTCTGCTTCTCATCTTCTGCCTTGTATTTTTCTGCCTCCTGCACCATCCTCTCAATGTCTTCCTTGCTCAGCCGGCCTGCAGGACACACAGGGTGGGAGTTAGAGCTCACTCTTTTTTAGTGCAGGATCACATTATTCTTAACACACTTGAAAGTTAGTCTGGGCAAGCAGAAAAGGCCCAGCACGTGCCTTCTCAGGAACTCATGAACTACTGCATTAACAAAAACCCAAGGCTCACAGCTACAAACCAATATGGAAACACCAATTACAGACAACTTTTGGTTAAAACAAAAAGCACAGTTAAGTAAGTCTTCAGTTTCCCACCCTCAAAGAACGCAGAAGGCCCTTACCCTTGTCATTTGTGATGGTGATCTTGTTCTCCTTGCCAGTGCTCTTATCCACAGCAGACACATTCAGGATGCCGTTGGCATCAATATCAAATGTTACTTCGATCTGAGGGACACCTCTGGGAGCAGGGGGGATGCCAGTCAGCTCAAACTTGCCCAGCAAGTTGTTGTCCTTAGTCATTGCACGCTCTCCTTCATACACCTAGAAAGGAAAAATAGCCAAAGTCACTAGGGTTGTCCACATAATTAAGTCTTAATAGGCTATTATCCTGAATGGACGTGGTCGCTCAGACATCCAAGGAAGGAACTTGGACCAACACAAGTCTTTCGACTTCTGGTGGAAACTACGAATGGCTTTGGAGTCACTTTCATCACAGCAACCAAGTATTTACTGACTGCAAGGACACACCCAGCTCTGGCCTAGGTGTTACTGCAAGAACCGAGTGTCTTATTCCCTGAGGGCACTATCACCTTCACCTCAGCCCAGAACTCTTTGCTTACCTGGATCAGTACTCCAGGCTGGTTGTCAGAGTAAGTCGTGAAAGTCTGAGTCTGCTTGGTGGGGATGGTGGTGTTGCGCTTGATCAGGACTGTCATGACACCTCCAGCTGTCTCAATACCCAGAGACAGGGGAGTCACATCCAGCAGCAGCAGGTCCTGTACATTCTCAGACTTGTCTCCAGACAGAATAGCAGCCTGCACAGCTGTGAAGAGAAAGAGTACGTATTACAAGCCCCACTACAACACATACACTGCACACTCTAAGTTATGCACATGGCTCGCTCAGACATCCAAGGAAGACTTTGGCCATCATTAGTAGACTTCTGGTGGAAACTACGAATGGCTTTGGAATCTAATTCATCATTGCAAGCATTAGGATCACTACTGCTTTGAAAAGCTTTAGGGACTCAGTGAGACTTCAGCACTAAGCCTTCAGCTCAGGGAACACATAGCTTGTACCACACCACATCCCACAGCTGTGGCACGTGAATTATAGTTACCTGCACCATAAGCCACAGCCTCATCAGGATTGATGCTCTTGTTGAGCTCCTTGCCGTTGAAAAAGTCTTGCAGTAGCTTTTGGATTTTCGGGATGCGTGTGGAGCCGCCCACGAGGACAATGTCATGGATCTGGGACTTGTCAAGTTTGGCGTCGCGCAGGGCCTTCTCCACGGGGTCCAGGGTGCCGCGGAACAGGTCTGCATTGAGCTCCTCAAAGCGGGCCCTGGTGATGGACGTGTAGAAGTCGATGCCCTCATAGAGGGAGTCGATCTCGATGCTGGCCTGGGTGCTGGAGGACAGGGTGCGCTTGGCGCGCTCGCAGGCGGTGCGCAGGCGGCGCACAGCACGCTTGTTCTCGCTGATGTCCTTCTTGTGCTTGCGCTTGAACTCGGCGATGAAGTGGTTCACCATGCGGTTGTCGAAGTCCTCCCCACCCAGGTGGGTGTCTCCTGCCGTGGACTTCACCTCAAAGATGCCGTCCTCGATTGTCAGGATGGACACATCAAAGGTGCCACCTCCCAGATCAAAGATGAGGACATTCCTTTCAGCACCCACCTGGAGAAAAGATCAGTTTTCATTAATTTATCACACAAGGCTAAATAACGATGCCTTAACATCTGTTTGCATGTAATTAAATGCACTTTAAGGGGCATAAAATCTGAAGACATGCCCTCTACCTTACTAACTAGCCAGAGAAATTTTCTTTCAATTTAGGCAACAATACCTCTTTTTCCAGAAGATTTCACTTTGAGAAGATTAAGTTTTAATCTTCAGTTAAGCTTTAATGTTTTGCTTAACAAGACTTCCTCCCTAAGAAAAAAACCCCTTTTTGGAAAGTAGTTGCATGTTTCTTTCTAACTACACTGCAGAGACAGCTGCAGCCTCTCTCTGGTGTGAAGAGAGATAAAACCCTCTCTCTTTACAGGCCTTAGCTTCAATGAGGGCCAGGCAGGGAGGACAGAGAAGAGCCCTGAGAAAGAGAACAGCAGAACCTTTCGGTGAGGCCCAGTGCTTTGCTGCTGGTGCAGGTTTTCTGTTAAGTTTTCAGCGTTTCCCACTTTCAAATAAAACTTCTTGATTCTTTCCACTGCCTTAGCATTTTGGGCAGCACCTGCCTGTTGTATCTTACCACACACCCCACCTACTGCTGATTTAACAACTTCACTGTCTGGCCACCAGTGAGCACTCTGTACCTTTTTGTCCAGTCCATAGGCAATAGCAGCTGCTGTGGGCTCATTGATGATCCGCAATACATTCAGGCCTGCAATGGTTCCAGCATCTTTTGTAGCTTGACGCTGAGAGTCATTGAAATAGGCTGGGACAGTCACCACTGCGTTAGTAACAGTCTGAAAAACAGCAACCAAACAGCTCAGTTATCCACGTCAGATACTCAGAATTACTCGTTACAGTCTTTCACTCCTAAACCTCACCTTTCCCAGATAAGCTTCTGCAATTTCCTTCATTTTGGTTAAAACCATGGAAGAAATTTCTTCTGGGTAGAAACTCTTTGTCTCGCCTTTGTACTCCACCTGCACCTTGGGTCTGCCAGCATCGTTCACTACAGTGAAGGGCCAGTGCTTCATGTCAGACTGGACCACAGAGTCATCAAACCTGCGCCCAATCAACCGTTTTGCATCTGGAAAACAGGATTTGACCACGTTAATATTGCATTCATTCACTACTAAAAATGTGAAATTCCTCCACTAAAATGTCAAAGACCCTGGAACGCTACCCTGAGCCTGGAATTACTGCTGCCTTGTCAAGGTCCAGGTGCAGGCACTGAGTTGCCACCTCTTGGATATGCACAAATTCAGAGGCATCACCTCAAAAATGCTGCTGCTATACCACAAACCACAGCGTGAGACACACTTAAGTCAAGGCCACTTAATACAAACTACCAGGAAAACCTGAAGCAAGTGAAGTTTTCAGCTCTACATTAACGTAAATTTAATTAATATTAACCTATTTTTATTAGACTAAAAACAAATTAAGCATCTGCATTTCCAAATGCAAGCTTCAAATCTGGTATTAATAATTATTACAGCCATGTAACATCTCTGCCTAGCTCCCATATATAGTCTGCCAGTCCTGCAGCCTTACCAAAGACTGTGTTGGTTGGGTTCATGGCCACCTGGTTCTTGGCAGCATCTCCAATTAGCCTCTCTGTGTCTGTGAAGGCCACATAGCTCGGTGTGGTCCTGTTACCCTGGTCATTAGCAATGATCTCCACCTTCCCATGCTGGAACACACCAACACAGGAATAGGTGGTGCCAAGATCGATCCCGACAGCTGGTCCCTTCGACATCTTTCCTGAAAAACAAGAAAATAGGAACAATTTAACTAGAAGGGAAGAATTAGTGACGGCTGCCCAGAGAAGCTGTGGCTGCCCAATCCCAGAAGTGTTTAAGGCCAGGCTCGAGCAACCCGGTTTGCTGAAAAGTCTTGCTGCCCATGCCAGGTTACAATGATTTTTAAGATTCCTTCCAACCCAAACCGCTCTGCTATTGCAGGGTGATCCCTTGAATCCCATTCCCGTTGCCCCACGTGGCTCCAGGAGCACACCGGTTGCATTCCCCGTCTCCGCCGCTTGGCGGCTCCCCTCACCACCACGTGGCGCCGGACTACAAGTCCCGGCGTGCTCCGCGCCGCCTAACGAGGCGGGGGTGGGGGGGGCCGGGGGCTGCCGGGAAGTTGAGTCCCCGCCGGGCGGGCCCTTATGCTGGCAGAGCCCCAGCCCCGTGCGGCTCCGACCCCCCTGCGCCCCCTTCCCCCTCCCCACATCCCACACGTGGCCGTTTTCCACAGCCGCTCTTTCCTGTCCGCCCCAAGCACTACACATTTCCCAGCGCGCCCGCGCACGACCCCAGACGGCCCTTCAGCAAAGCACCGTGAGCGCCGCGCCTCCTCCCGCCCTCCCCCTCCCGCCCAGTTCTCCTGAAACGCGGGGGGGGGGGAAGCCAGCGGAAAGGCCGCCTGTAGAAGAGGTTTAAGGGAAAAACGGCCAAGCATCACAGTAGAAGAGCAGCGCAGAAGCCAAAACCGCAGCTGCCCCAGCCATCCCAGCCCCATCCCACAGCGAAAAACCCGCAAAAGGTACAAAATCACCTCCACCCCCCCCAAGCTGGGCCAGAACTCCCTTCTCCGCCGCCCGCCCCACGCAGCCGTGTCCCTCCTCGCCTCCCTCCGCGCCGTTACCCGTAATCCGGCCCGGTCTCCTCTTGCACACAGAACACGAGCTCCGCTGAACTCCCCTTAGCCGAATGCCCAGCGCCCGGCGCGCCGCACTTTTATACCAGCCCAGAACCTTCCAGAAGGCCACGCCTCTCCTGCACCGTTCCAGCCAATCAGCGCGCAGATCCCGCCCAGCTGCGGGTCGGTGATTGGTCGGCCACCTGCGTGACGCGCGCCGGAAGGGGGCGTTGCCCGCCGCCCAGCCCCGCGTTCTCGAACCTTCATGCGCTTTCCCCGCGCCCCCCCCAACATCCTCGAGCGGGGCGGGGCCTCCCGCGAGCAGCGACCAATCAGAGCCCTGCCTTCGGCCGCGCGCAGATGACGACACGGGATGCAAGGCCGGGGAGGGGGAACAGCGAGGAGGCGACAGCCAATCGGAACGCGGCGCGCCGGGGTTCATTTGCATATTTCGTAATGGGGCGGGGAATGGCCAATCGGAGCGCGGGGCTGTGGGTCATTTGCATAGAGAGCGGCGGGGGAAGGACAATGGCGGGGCCGGGGGGCAACATGGCGGCGGCAGCGGGGCCGGAGCGCGCAGAGATCCGGGGGGTTAATGGGCGTTAAAAGTGAAGGGATCACATGTCCCCGAGACCCCTCTGTGGCCCCAGAAATCCCTCCTGCTCCCCCCGGAATGGCAGCGTTCCGTGCTGCTGTGCTCGCAGCCGCTGCCTCACCCTCAGCGTTCCCACAGTGCGTGCTCAGTGAATCTCCCAGTGCAATAATCACTATTCTCCGTGTTCCCATCAGCAAGGCAAAAGCACGCTCCCAAATTTATCCCCACGCCCTTTTTCTCCCCCAGGAAACTCTGGTGTTCTGCGGCGACAAAAGTTTCCACAGAGCAAAATCCCTTTCAGTGTCTCCCTGTTCCAGCCTGAGCATTCTCACCCATCAGCAGCTCCAGACCACGCCAAGGCACCGGGGTCACTCCTTGGCGTGTCCCGGCTCTGCTCCCTTGCAGCTCTTAGCAGGGATTATTTCTGTGGCAGGGTGCAAAACTGGCTGTCACACATCCCTTGGGATCAAGGGAGCACATGGACACCACACAGGCACTGGGATGGTGCCATGGCCTGAGGCTGGAGCGGGTCAGGAATCACCTGAGGTCAGGAATCACCTGAGATCAGGCTCCACAGGCCTGTGAACTGAATCCAAGGTTGACACGGCACAAAGAGCGAGCGGAAAAGTCAGGCAGTCACCGGGAGGAGGGAACACAAAAATCAGGCGCTGGCCAGGCTCTGTGACACAGGAAAAGAAACTTCTGCAGTCGGGTAAGAACTGCACAAAAAGACATTTGTGGTGCTCTTTGTTTGGCTTTATATGAAAACACTGCTCGTAAAACCCCAACACAGACACAGACACACAGACACAAATACACACAGACACAGACACACACTCACACACACACAGACACAAATACACACAGACACACACACAGCCACTCACACACACACAGACAGACACACACACACAGACACAGACACACACACACAGACACAGACAGACACACAGACACAAATACACACAGACACACAGACACACACACAGCCACTCACACAGACACAGATGCACACTCACAGACACACACACACACACACACAGACACACACACACACACACACACACACACACACTAACTCGGGTGCAGAAGCTTAGAGAGAGGAAAGGGAAAGGGTCTCATGCCATGGAGTGCTGTTGCTCTCCTGTTCTTTTAAAGATAAGAGCACACAGTGTGAACCATCACCCCATATCTGACCAGGTAAGGCATGCAGAGCACACCCCACCCTATGCAGAGCACACTCTGCTCCCAGGTTACACCAGAGATGCTTCTCAGTGTAACTCACTGAACACACCACACACCAAGTCCTGTGGGAGCAGTGCCCTTAGCAAGGGATTGCCTTGGGGTTTTTTGGGGGTTGTTTTTCTAAATCATAGGCAGACTTTCAGCAGGACCTAAGAACAGGAACCTTGAAATTCCACAGCAACATTTATATTTGCAACCACACTTGGCAGAGCAGAGTGATAGCAAGTGAAGTGAGCCTGAAACAGCAGTGAGTCAGTGCAGGGAGGGGGCAAATGACTCATTACATTAGAAATGAAAGGCTGTTAAGAAACTGGACCAAAGTAACTCATTTACTGTATATCGGAAAAATTGCGGCTTGGCAGGCTGGACATTTCAGTGTTTTGTGTGGAGTTTCTCCTAATTATGGATTTCAGCGTTATTTTTGGACATGAATTTAGCACATTAGGGATCAAGCACTGCTTCTCCTTTAAGAGTTTAACACAGAATTGGGAGGAGAACAGAGATTATCAGAGACATTCCTCCTTTTCACAACACCAGCACTTATTTTTACAACATTTGCATCTGCACTCCCTGAAGTTTGACAATCACACTTTTGCAAGGCCGTCCCTTCCCTTTCCCACCGTGTCTTCCCCCTCCAGTGTGTCAGTACAAACGGATCCAGGCTAAAAATAACCCAATATTTCTGATACTGTACAAAAGTATGCAACTGCTCAACTCCTTTCAAAGCCTGTGTTGCCTAATCGGAATTTTTAATGTCACCAGCTCCAGTGGGAGCCAGGGAAAGTGTTTCTTCATGAATCAGGGACAGCCCATTCACACCTATGAGACTATTGTGTTGTCCCTGTGTTTTCTTTTAAATACTATCTGATTATGTTGCAATTTTTACTCCCAGGTTTCAGGATTGCTGATGTGGGGAGGCCTCTTCAAAACACCCTCAGGGAAAGCAGGCTCAGAGAACTCAACCATAATGACGGTTCAGTTACCCTGAATCCCAACTACAGCTCCCACACTAGAGATTCCTGTTGCCTGGTTCAAAACGTTTATCTGCAGAGAAGATCTGAACTGTCTGAGCACAGGTCAGGTGGTTGTTCAAGGTTTCCTTGTCATCTCACAGCTCATGAGATCAGTGGAACACACGAGGTGGGTCAGCAGTAAGGTCACAGGAGTGGGAGGATAGTGTCACCAGGGGTTTATGTCTGTGCTGGCACTATTTACCACCTCCATCCTCAGCCAAAATATCTCAGGTGAAACAGCTACATGGAAGAAAAAACACTGGTTTTGTGATACACCCAAGGTCTCCCATATTTCATACCATGACATGTAACTTAGACTGAAATATAGCTAGGAAAAAGACCAGCTTCCCCATGCTTTCCATGCAAATATGCACATAGTCCTTGTCAGCTTAAAAGGGGTATTTTTAACTCCATATTTTTTCCCTTGGATTCAGCTTGACAGCATTTAACACATCACACCACAGAAGATGGAGCACGGTGCAAGTTCAGTTGAGCTGCAGCACTTTAGCTGCAGCACCTTTATTTATAAAACAACCAACCAAAAAAAAATTATGAAATCATTGATTCAAAGGAATCAATAATAAATATTTGGTTTCCTCTGAGTTGTTCAGACACAGTACAAGTACACCAATTATAACAGGTAGAAGAGATGGAAGCTTAGTTCAGCTGCTGAGAAACGAAAGAAAGCTACATAACATGATCTGCATTTAATCACACTAGTAATAACTGGTATATGACAGTAAATGCTTTAATACACTATTTTACAAAGAGTTTGGCTTATAGTTCATTTGCTTCCCTTATGCAACTCCCGATGGTATCACCTGGAGCTCAGAAAATAGAATACCTTTGGAATGATGCCTTTTTCCTGTTCCCTTTGAGTAATGAACTTTGCCCTCAGTTTCCTGCTGGCAGCTGAAGTGCAGCACTGACTATGTATTCCCCTGGGAGATCACTGATGTGGGGGCTGGAAAACACCACACCATTTCAGATTTCAAATCATTGTGATGCCCTCATTTCCTAAGCAGGGCCACACACCTTTGTTGCATGGCAGAAGGAGTGCTTTTTCTGGCAGGGTTTCTGTCCAGGGGAGTGTGCAGATACCTGGATGGCAGGCACCTGAACTGCCTCCTTCCCAACAGGCCTTGGAACAGCCAGGAATGATCACACACAGGCTTCAGTGATTCCTCCACCTAAATTTCACCAAGGCTCATAAACCTTTCAGCCCATGCAGGCAGACTGATGGCAAGGAGTAACCCAGGAAAGGGTTGCCAGAGCTGATCTGTCCTGCAGCTAATTCCCAAAGGCCTCCAGAAACTCTGTGGGGAGCAGGCTGGTGAATTCTCCTAGCCTCCAGGCTGTAGACAGAGGATCCTCCCTGCTAATTTCAGGTCTGGTCTGTGACTCAAAGCCTACCCACAGTCTTTGGTTCTCAGGCTGGACCAACTCAGCTGTTGGAATTGTCACCCTGGTTGCTCAGGCATGAGAGAAGCACTCTAGGATGAGGGTCCTCAGATGCAGCACACGTGACATTAAGCACAGTAAGCAACCATAGAAGCCACAAATTGCTTTGGCCATCCTACTCCTCCTGCTCTTGGGCTTTTCCCAGCTCTGGAGTGGCTTGAGAGGGCTCTGCAGTGCCTGAGCCTTCAGTGCTCAGGAACAGAGCAAGTGCAGAGGAATCACAGGCACTTAGAGCTGCTGCTCCAAATCAGGAATGTGCTCCTGGAGCATCCAGGGAAACTCTCCAGTAAAATGACAGAGTATGCAACACCAGGAGCTGTCATGGAAGCAATAGCTTATCAAACACCTCGTACCAGGTATCCTTTTCTTAAACTTGTGACTCAGGATTGTCTTCCCTGCACATCAGTACTTTGTCTTGCCAAGGGTTGACTCAGGGGTAGAGAAAGCAAGTGAAATTTTGGTACATCTGGTGACTGCTCCCAGGAAGAGAAATTCTCACATGGTATAGGGTAAGTTTGAAAACTATTTCCCACATGGAAGTAGGCCAAGCAGGGCTTGGCTTTGATCAGGTTGCCTAAGATCTCCAGTGAGGAAGTTAGAATTCTGGTGCTCAGTCAAAAAAGGAGATAAATTACAGTCCTGGAGTGAAAGAATTATAGATCTGTAGTTCTTTGTGCTGATCCATCCTCTCTCGACTCATCTCACAAATTGAAGAAAAGCTGCCCTCCCTCAAATGGAAAAAAAAGAAACCCACCCTCATTTTTTTAACAGAAAATCATCAGACCAGGAATACAGGAATCTAGAACCTACAAGCTCAGTGTCTTGTGTGTAGCAGTGGTCAGAGCCAAGTCCTTCAGAGAAAAATATAAATGACAGAACTATGCATCCGTCTCCAGAGGAAGCCTGTCCCCATCTCCCATCCTTTCCTATTGGCCTTCAGCTTGAAGTGTTAAGACTTTATATTCCTTGGAAATGTTTATTCTGCAATTACAAAAATATTTTTTACAATTCTTGCAGTTTTAATGGTCTCACTAAAGGTTTAATCCTCAACTATAGCACATGGCCCAACATTTGGTGCATGAATGGGACAATGCATACAAATATTTCCTAGTGGAAGCAGCATTGTGCTTGTTTACCTGCCCCAAGTGTTTTGTCCTCTTATCTTTTAGCCTTGCCTAGAGGTCACCTCAAGAGTGTTGTTCATTCAGTCTTGGTAAGAGCTCTCCATAAGGCTTCTAAAACCTCAAAATTGGGGAATTCACCACATGCCAGTAACAAAGGTGTCTTCCAAATGCTTCATCCAGGCTTTTTGGTAGATTAGTGGTTCTCCCCTCCTGAGTTACTGCCTCCCTTCTGGATTCAGTTCTCGTCTCACTAAGGCTCATTTACCACAGACACCACTCCAGTGAGGTTCCTGTGGTTTTGCAGTGCTGGCCATAAAAGCAGAGCAGGCTCCTGGCCCTGTCTCTGGGTGCATCTATATGTTTATTCTAGCAATTAAAGCACCTCTGTTTTCTTGATATAAAGGGTCCTTTATCTTTAATGCAGAGTTTGTTTCAGACACATGCCTTAATACTGCATCTCTTGACCTTTTTGAGTGATCCTTTCATTTCCACTTCAGTTACAGTCTCCAAAAGTGTTTCACTAGAAGACTGAATGCAGAAAATGTAAAGCAAAGCACCTTCAGTCCCCCTTGAGGCTGGACACTGGCCTGCCCTCAAAATCTTCAGATAAGACAATGCATCTGAGAGAGTTCTCCAAAAGCAGTATAAGATATTTCTTCCTCCCCACAAAACCTCTCTGGAATATTATGCATCTTTATGTCTCTTTTGATCCCTTTTAACAAATCCTGAGGTTTGGCTTCTTTGCATCTGTCCAGCGTTTTGCTGTTGTAGTTTTTAAATGCTCAGTTCCATTTCCAAAAAAAAAAAAATTAAAAAGAAGTTCCCTTTTCCCTCAAATGTATCTTTCTTCAATAAAAGAAAATCCTGCATCGAACCTCAGTGCTGAAAGGTGTACAAGAATTAAGTGGAAGGGCTCCTTGTGGTGTGAAGAATCACAAGTGATTAAAATTAAGCTGACCAGGAAGATAACGAGCTAATCTAACAGTTCCTACGTGGCTGGTGGTGTGTGAAGTGTTTCTGGGCAGCAGGAGACTCCCGAGGGTCACACGGTCTGGAAGGCCCGGCTCTGGGCAGGCACCATGGCCAGTGTCGCTCCCATTTTCATCAGATTGTTGTAGTCAACTTTCTTTGGCTCCATCCCCTTCTCTTCCATCTCCCTCTGGCTGTACTGGGGAGGGGTGAGATGGGGAGCAGCTTCTGTGGACAAAGTCCGCTGGCTGCGGGAGGCACTGTTGGCTGTCGACCTGGTGGAGGAGGAACCTGAGCGAGAGCTCCTGGAGCCAGAGGAGGAGGAACTGGGCTTGACCAGGTGGGCCTTGGGTGCCTCTGCATCTTCTCTGCAACCAAACAGACAACAGGGCTTAAGCATCACATGAACAGAACCTCTCACTCATTTCAACACTGCAATAGGCACTTGCCCACTGAGGCTGCAAATCACCAAATCTGCCCAGAAATCTGTTTTCTGTTATCTATTTTCTGAATTCTGTGCCATGTCACTTTGTGTGCTGGACTTCCTGTAGCCATGCAGAGCTGTTGGTCAAATGGGTTTGGAATAAATACCCAGAGCTCACGACCAGCTCTGTGCGTGCAGCTCTGGTGTGTGGAGCGAACGCTAAATGTTGGTGCAAGCAGCTCAGATAGAACTGTCTGCTCTGTAATCCTTAGTCATTATGAGAAATGGCCTGGGCAAGACTAGCTGAAACTGGTTCTTCTGCTTAAAATAACCTGTGGGAAGGAAAAGAAGTGCAAGAACTGGGTCCTGAGAGAGAGAAAGAAAGAGAGGATGTAACAGTTAGGCATGAAAAGGTGATATAAGAGGGTGAGGCTCAAACTGAAAATTCATGCAAGATGTGAAGGCAAACAGGAAAAAGGGAAGGGAAGGAATAAGCAGACCCTGCTTTTATGCTGGCAGCCTGACTGTTAGGCAGAGGAATCAGCTGCTGAGGGGATTACAGAGGTGCCTAATGGTGCATAGATGTCATATGAGGGCAGTTGTACAAATAGAAACAAAGATGGATCAAGGCAAGGAGGTTGTTTCTTCCAGGACGGGAGCAGCTCAAACTCATTCCTGGAAATAGATCCTTCCAGCACTTTCCTTCCTGAGGAGTTTAGGCTGGGTTGGCTGGAGACCAGTCTCAGCTTAGGGGAGTTGAGGGGCAGGCCTGGGACAGATGAGCTCTAAGAACATGTGTCAGCACTGCTGGGCTGAGGCTGCTCCCTTCACACACAGCTCAGGGGATTGCTATCCTGAGCTAAATCCAGAAGCACAGTTGTTCAAAAGACTCAAGGAAGAGAGAGAACCTGCCTGTTTTAGAGCATTTCCAATAGAAACTGCAACTGAAAGGAAGAAATGAGAAGGAAAAAAAGGAGAAAGAAAGAGAAGGAGAAAAAGAAAAGAGGAGAGAGAGAGAAGGAGAAAGAGGAGAAAAAAAAAGTAAAAACCTCAGAACATCTCAGAGCCACAATGGACAAGTGGGTTGAATTTAATACCATAAAAGATTATGCAAATGCTTTAAAATGGTGAATTCCAAATGTGAGAAAGAACAGCTTGATGCGTTTTATGCTGATTTGCCCTGGGGGAGGAGGGGAAGTTTAATCTAATTTTCTGGAAAGTCTTCACAAAGCTTCTCACAAGTCAAGAAATTTGTCAGTGGTATTTCACAGAGACTTTAAAAGCTTTTTAGAACAAACTTTGGCAACACTTATACCTACTTACAGTTACTGTAATCTATAGTGAAAAGATATGTGAAACTGTAAGAAGGGACTGTGGGAGGTGGAGGATTAAGTAAAAGGCGTTACCTGATTTCATTTGGTGCCTCCTCTTCCTCATATCTCTTCTTTTCTTTCCTCCTTAAGGTCAGCCTCACTACCAGGAAGAGGAGGGAGAGTCCCACCACCACTCCACACGCTGCCCCAGCGATCATGCCGATATTTTGGGCATCTGTTGTCCAGAAAACAAATGTATTAGGTGATAAACTCTCACTTGAGTTGCACGGTCAGGTTCCAGTTCCCACTACAACTTACAGCAAACCGGAACAGAGCATGTTATTGTATTTATTTAGGTGTGTCTCCACCTAGAAGCTGAACCAGTTTATCTTCAGGCATTGTTACTAAAGCTGAGCTGACAGAAAAGCAATCAGCTCTGGAAGGGTGGGATCACAAGTGCTGTGCCTTCAGCTGTGGGTCAGAATGGAATGGGGAAGGGAAAAAAGTGTTCTGCTATGAGCCCAGAGCCACAGAGAGTGCGGCCGGGGTAGCCCACTGCGAAACGCGGCACCAAGCAGGTTCCTGAGGCAGAAGTGTTTGAACTTTGAGTGGTTCCCCGTGAGGATTTTATTCCTCCCTTCGATTTACCCTGAAATGACTACAACCCATTTCCACAATGAATTATTTAATCGTGGGAGAAAAGTGACCTGAGCTGGGGTAGAGAGGAAGAAAGAGAAAGAAAGGAAGACCATCCTGCGCGTGGGAATTTTCATCCCTAAGAGCAAAGATGAGACGTTTCTCTGTTGATACTTTGTGACAACTTCTGATAGGTTAGGCTGGGCTTGGCTGAACGTTGTTTTCTTAAGGCTCGTCCCTACGGAGGGTTTAGCAAATCCAAGTGAGGTGGGAAACCGATTCAGTTCAATTGGCAGAAAAGCTGCCTGGACGCTTTTACTTCAGATGCCTGAGGCAAACCGGTTTTCCCTGCTACGTGACCATATTCCAGGTATTTCAGGCTTGGCTGGGCAGAAAAGTTCCAAAGCTGTGGAATCTCCAAGAAGAGACTTCTCTATTAGTCTCTTATCACAGCAGTTCCAGCTCCTGCTGATCTCCTTTGAGAGCTTCTGGACTCTATTGTTTGGATTTCTAAGTGCTAAACTCCACCTTTTCCTGGTATGCATATGCAAAGAAGGGTTCCAAGAGGTGCACACACCCTTGAGTGGTTAATCAGTAGGTAGGACACAGAATTTAACCTCTAGTGCTCGGGACAGAATTAGATCTGAATTAAAACCTGTCAAAGTTGCTTTTCATCCTGCACGTTATTTCATGTAACAGTCAGCGTTTCCAGCTCTCTTTAGATTGTTTAGTCTCCCAAGTGCAACAGATGCATAATTTGGAATTGGAATGATGGAATGGCCAGAGAGAGATTATACCTGAGAATAGTGTCCAATCACTCCAGCCAGAAGTACATCAAAGCTGCAAACTCGGGAACCTCTAACTCAGTTTTGTCCCCTTGTATTTCATTAATCATTCTGAAAATCAACGTTTCTAACAGACCAAAACATCTGAGACCAAATGAAGTTATCACTTTAGGCTGTGATGTTTTTATCGCTTTAGGTTATACAGGGGCCTGCTGTGCAAATCCTAACTGCAATAAATAAGAGTAAGTAAGAACTATTTTATGGGATTAAAGTCTGAAAGGGCAAAGGTGTGGCCCTAGGTGGGAAGCAGCTCATGTGATGTGTGAACACCAGTCCGTGCCAGTACTTACACTGCACTGTCACCTGCACAGCACAGCTCTCCTGCCCAGCCTCGTTGGTGGCCACACACTGGTATAACCCTGTGCTCATCTGCGTGAGGTTCTTCAGGAGGACTTGCCCGGGGTTAGAAATGTCTGAAACAGGGAAAACACCACTGAGATTAATCAAACAGGGTAAGAAACTTTAACCGTGGGTAGGACACAGAAGCACAAGTTGAACTTCTGCATCAAATCAGTTCCAGGACAATCAAAAGGTCATTTGTCAACCTTCAATAAAGCATTAAAAAAACCTCCTTGTGCTCAGGGTGGAGGACCCTACAAGGTCCAGCTGCAGCTGCGAGAGGAGCTGTAGGATCATTACTCACACTGCCACCAACTGATCCCACTTTTAGAGCAAGCATCTGACTGTCCATGTGCATGTCCACGTTGGCATTGTCTTGCTCTGAGCCTTCCCAGAGCTTCTGGGAAATGCCCCGACTTACTTACTCTGGATTTGAGGAAATGGCCCAACTTACTGACTCTGGAATTGGGTGGGAGGTGCTCGACTCTGTCCTCCTCGTTGATGCGCTCCCAGCGGTAGGAGATGGGGGCAGTGCCAGAGGCAGAGCGGCACTGCAGGGACAGCTCCTTCCCTTCCAGTATCTCTCCTTCCAGCCAGCACTTTGGCTTGGCAGGTTTCTCTAGGAGCAACAGAAGACAGGTCATGCAAACACAGCAGGCTGTTTTCTCAGCATAAACCCTATCGTTCGCAAGGTCTGTCATTTAAGCGGCTTCCAAGAGCTGCCTTCTCTGGAATGCATTAAGGAATCACACCAGTGATGGTTTTTAGGGGACTTAAGCTTCAATTGTGTGCTACTCCTCAGCCATAGGAGTGCCGTTATAATAGTGGCAGTTTGCCTCAGTGGAGCTCTGTCACCATGTTCCTCTTCCAGGCACTATTTAGAGAACATCCTTTCCCTCCCTCTACTTCTCCATTTCTTCCTTCTCCCGACGGGATCTGTCAGGACACGTCACTCCTTCCACAGGATCACAGTGTACATGGAAGAGCCAATGTAGAAGCTGAACTCAGGGAAAGGAAATAGTCATTTGGCAGTTTATTTGTCACCTCCACTGACTTGGATCAGGTTGGGGTCCTGGGACATGAACTCACAATCCACTGCAGGAGATCTGGACAGGGTGATTACCAGCTAAACCAGAATATCAGCCCAGTTTGAGTGATGAGATCATAGTGATAATTTGGAAAAAAAAGTTCATATGACGTTGTGGATAATCACTTACCTCAAACTCACTCTTTAGCCTCTTCCTGTGGCCTGTCCATTGCCAATAAATACAAAGGCATATATAGATTTGGACAGTGAAACCTGACCATGAGATGTCTTTGTGCATTTATACCCTGCGAAATAAATCTCCCTGCAGGAAGTGAGTCTGGAAATCTTTTTCTTTGGGAGAACAACAAAGTGTCCTTACCTACCACCCTGAGGGTGATGCGAGACCACTCGTACCGCCCAGCATTTTTAACCTTGCAGATGTACTTCCCTGCATCGCTGGACTGCAGGGAGATGATTTGTAAGGAGGCATCTCCAGCAAGGAAGTTGGATGTGAAGGAAACACGTCCTTTCTGCTCCTCATTCAGGTCATCATAGACATGGCCCCCAGAGTAAGTGATCACCTGAGGGGCAGAGATAGGCACTGACAGCCAGTGGTAGTTGTACTTGCACAGAGAACGACAAATAAAGCGTTTCCAGGAACTCCAGACCAAGGTTCTGCACAGTTAAGTGACTGCTGAGGGTCACACAGGATGCCTGTGGAAAACTGAACCTGGATTTCTAGCCTGAAAATGATACATAAAGTGTACTTATGCTAGAGATTTACACTGGAGCATTTATACCGCTGTCAAAATAGACATCAGCTCATGTCACAATGTATCAAAGCAGTCTATAGGTCTGGCTCAGCCGATGTAAGATACTGCAGACCTACTCTTTGTGAGTAGTAAACTACTGTATTTTTTCCTGAAACTGAGGATTCAGAAACAGGGCCTACAAAATCCAAGGTCATTTTTGAACACCTGAAGGGCAATTCTGAACTTTATCTAGTGGTGACTGATTACATTTAAAGAAACCTTAATTGTAACGGAACCTGTTCCAACACAGCATGTGTGAATATCAAATAACTTTTATACCTGATAAATCTCTCTATATCAGCTGTGTTTTCTAAACATGGCTGAGGTCGTCAGAGCAACTTGCAAAGATCATCACAGGAATCTTGCTAAATCAATGGCTGGTGGTGTCAAGGAAGAAATAAGATGATTTTCTCATCTAACCTACCGCTTTCTGCACAGTTTCAGAAATGTGCAGCAGCCACTCGATGTCCAGACTCCCCTGCTCCAGGAGCCCCAGGTGGTGATGACAAGGCAATGTCACATTTTCCTCAGCCACCCTCTTAAACTCAGTCTGAGCCTTGGAGAGCCAAACAGAACAGGAAGCTGAAAAACAGATGTCAGAGGTCAGGGTGCATCTCTGCCCTGGTGAGTGTTACCAGCCAGGTTTTGCTGTATTCTTCTTTTGCTTCACAGCATCAAAAAAAACCCCAACAGCTTGGCTTCCTGGACAGATTGCAGCTGATTCAAGGGGTCATCTCTACACACAAAGGCATTTTCACACTGATACTGAAGCAGGAAGAGCAGATGGTTTCACACTCCAGAAGTCAACACACCCACACCTTCTGTGCTCTCAAAATTTCAGATGACCACCTCAGTTTTGCCTTCACTTCTTATTACCTTAATTTATGAGCAGGATTTCCACACAGAAATCCTTCAGAGCCCATCACTTTATTCCAATGTCAGTCTGACAAGGCTTGGAGTCTCTTCCCTAGTGATGTTCATGTATTTCAGCACTGGAAATAAAAGACAAGGCTAGGGAGAAGAGGGTTAAACTTAAGAAGCGTAGGACAAGTAGAACAGGGAAGTGTCTTTGAACAGCAACGTCAAGAAAAAATATAAATTATCAAAAACTGTTTGTCAGGATTTTAAATAGAATGAACAAGGGGAGGAAAGTGCCAAGTGGACCCACTAGAGGGAAGCAGAGCCCTTTAAACGTTAGCCAAGAAACCCAAAACGTGTGTTAACGCCCTAAAACCTGGCCCAGGAGATGATGCATTGCAGAAAAATACGATGTTCAATCTGCACGGTGTCAGGCACTCTCTGCTCGAGTTTCAGCACTACATCCATGCTAAAACTGAACAAAAATCGGGGATCAGTTCTTGGCTTTGCCCATCCCCAACTTCCAAATGTGGACACACCATGGTAAGTTCAAACTCAGTTAAAACCGACCCATAAGCTCAGAGGTATGGAATAGCACAAGCATTGGGGTAAGAGATCCCCCAGGTCTGCTCTGACACCAAATCAATTATTTCCCAACCAAAATTTCCTACCAGTGTTTTCCATAAGGTAATTTCTGGGGCACAAATGCCATCTGCCTTTCTGATTTGAATCCTCAGGGGACAGTTGGGTTGTTCTTCAGTTTTGCTGTTCAAGACAAAAATCTAAAGCCATGTTTTTTTCCCTTTGAAATGAAGTGAGATGAAATGTTTTGTTTCTTGGGCCAAATATTGTGAAACTGCTGAAAACTGGAGAGTTCACAGCACTGGGAAGTCACGTGTGTGACGGAACACTCAACCCTGGGATTACAGAGCAAGAGCTTAAGAAGTTCCACTTACACAGGCTGAATTTGTTCCTATACTTGTATTTAAACAGGGAATCCTGAGCCCTCCCTTTACCTTTAAGTGAAAAATAGAGGGAAAATGTTACATCCAACATGACACTTGTTCAGCTCTATTTCCTCAGGACCAAGTCTGCTTTTACAAAATTCCTTCTGTTCCTTCTCCCGTTCTCAGAGACGCCTTTGCATTGTTACCATGACCATCCCTCAGCTCCTAATTTATACTTCCCAAACATAGTATAAAAAGGTATTATGCACCTATACAGAACACACAGATTTGTAAAACAGGTGGAGCCTTGCAAAGGAATAAGCTCTCCTCTGCTACGTTGATCGTGGCATGAATTGATGACAGTGAAAGCTCCTTTTCAACCACATCAGCTGCTTTCTTTAAAGGGAAAAGTAATCCAGTTTATCGCTGGATTTGCTGGTCTCAAAGCTCCATCTGCCAAATACAGTTACACGTTGTGGCCAGTACGAGCCCTGCTTTCCCCTGAAGCTCCTGCCCTCATTAGGGCTGGCCCTCATTAGCTGGCTGATCAATAACCTCCATTTAACCACCAGGACAGGGACTGTTCATATTTTGCAACGTTTTCAAAGCCCTGGGCCAGCGGAGCACTGAGGGGGGGTGTGCACAGGACAGGATATGCTGCAGTTTGAAACTTGATTTTACATTAAAAGTCTTGATTAGCATTATAAATCACCTTTTAAGAGAGTATAAGAAATATCATTTTCACTCTTTTCTGGCTCGGACAGACTGGTTTTAGGAGAGCTCATACTCCTGCTGCCCTCAGCAAACATCTCTGGATACAAGGAAGAGCCTTGTGCCTTTAAAGTGATCATCTAAAGCCACCATCATCAGGGGAACGGTGACTATAAATTTCTAAAGCCTCCCCCTTTTGGGTTTTTTCCTTTTTCCCAAAAGTACCTGCAATCAGAAAGAATATGGAGCTGATTCACCATTGAACCAATAACCAGACTCTCCTGCACCATACATAGTTTTCTATAATATTATTTTTTGAAGTCTTATTAACCCCCCCCAACTTGTCTCTTTAAGCCTTATTAGTTCTGTAACAATGCCCATAAGCTCACAAAGAAGTTTATGTTTTGCAGGTGTTCTAGATAAGATCCTCATTTTATTTCCTTTGAGTCACCTACACCTGTGAATGGTGAAAAGGAAGCTCAAACAGCTTCATTCAAGTACTCAAATAGGTGCCAGTTACAGAAATTACCCACAAAAAATCCAGAGAGAGCTCAACATGAACAAACCTGATGCTTTCCATAGTTTGGGAAGGCTCTCACTGTAACAAGCAGTGATGAAATGGAAATTTAACTTTAGATAATTGCTGGGATTTATGGTATATGCCTCAAAAAGAAGCTAGAAACATATGCAGATCCCTCAAAGTTATTAAATTAAAAGCAGTTTGTTATTCAAAGAAGAATAAACGCTCTCTGAACTTGCCTGTATTTGTGTAGATGAGACCCTGTAAGGACAGGTCAAAGAAATGAGATGCTTTTCACTTTAAGTTTCGTTTAAATGGCTACTAGAGGAGAGTGTTTGCTTCTGGCCAGCCAGTTGCAGCAGTACTGGCCAGGACACACACGCATGGCAATGGCATTGGCCCCGGGAAGCCCCTTTCTGTGCTGATGGTGCCCACGTGGCTCCAGACCCTTTCCTTCCAAAGCGCTGGCAGAGCAGCCCCGTGCCTGAAGGGCTGGATCCGGCTCTCAGTGGGTGAGACAACGGAGGATTTTCCCAGAAACCGGATCCAAGAGTAACGCCATATGTATGCAGGCTCCGCAGTTCTTACCCAAAAAACCTCTTCCCCTTCCTGTGGGCAGCTCTTTGTGCTGTTAGCAGCAATTTGGGAAACGCTTCTTCCAGCTTGGCTCAGGTTTTGCTCAGCCCCTGTCCCATGACTTCAGAAGGAGGTGGGATTGTTTTTCCTGCGTGTTCGAACTGCAGCATATTGGAAGCATTATCCATGAGGCTAAAAACACCCCTTGGGTGGCAGTGCCAGGCTCGGTGCCACACCAAAGGAGAGGATGTTCTGTATTTTCGGGGAGAGACCATTGCCTTGTTTGACTGTTCCCTCTATTGTTCTAACTCAGGACACCCTGCAGACAAGGACAAAGACTGTCTCATCTCTCACCGATGTTTAAATCTCCAAGGAACACAGAGCAACAAAAATTTTAAACAAGCCCAAAGGCAACACAGGCAGTGCCACCCAGGACAAGCACAGGTTTGGCAGGGGAAGGACACACAGAGGAGATTTCAGCCCTCTCGGGCAGTTCAGCCTCACAAGCACAGCAGATTTTAAAGTGAAAAAAGATGTGGGCAACAGCCTACAGCTGTCTCATGGAAAGATGTCAGTCTTAAAGTATTTCTCAGAAGTCATTTCAACATTTTTCAAGGACTACCAATTTTGAAACTATATTTTAAGAGAGTTTGAATTTCAGCAGTCAGCCCTTTGAAATGGATGTAGAGGGAAGGAGCCATTCCTGGGTAACGTGGCAAGTGCTGAGTAAACTCAGACTACTGTGTATTTGGCCTTATCATAAATTATCATCATCCAAAGTAGTGTTTTCATGCCTGAATCCATACCCTGCTTACACATGTGTTTGTATACATGAAGCTCACTTTGTTTTCCTGCCTGTCCAATAACAAGTATATGTATAGACACAAATACACATATATACCAACATCAAATATACATAAACAGACAAGCAGAATCAAAGTGAAAATAAATGTTTTGCTGCCATTTTTTATTTGTAGGCAAACTCACATCCTAAAAGCTAAAGAGCTTCCAGATTTAAATCTTTTATTAAGTTCAGAAGGTTTGAATTAGGGAGCAGTGCTAAAAATAGATTATGCTTTTTAAAAAGTAATAAGTTGTGCTGTATCACTTAACTGCTGGCATTAGGAGAAACAGCCTAGGAAAGATTCAGAGAATCAAGGCACAAGAAGTGCATAATCATCCTTTGTAAACTTGGCCCAAACCATACCTATACTGAGCTCGTTTAGGGTGTGAATATTCAAAATGGATCTTGAAAAGTTTCAGTTGCTCCTCTGAAGTTTATTCTTCAGCTGCACTTACTAAAATTTATCTTGGCTTTTTATCAAAGATGACACTTGCAACAGACTATTCCAAGACACTGATGTCCAAGGAGGAGTAGAAATGCAACCTGTAATTTAACTGCAACACTCTGTTAGCACCAGAGGGAAGTGACTCAAATCTGCTGCTGAGGAAAACTTTCTTCCATACACCATCAAAAGCAGGAATCCAGTGGTATCCACACATAGAGTTCATACACTGTCTGAGCAATTTCCATTCCACCTGAGAGAGGTGCTCTGTCTGATTTCGTTCATTAATATCAAAATAATTCTTGGGTGAGAGTGTGACAGGAGCAGTGAATAACCCCTGATGTCAGGGCTTATCACATCCCCTCTGAAAACAAGAACAATCCCCTACAGACAAGCTCTCAAGTGCAACCAGTAACACTGTGGCCTGATTTATTTGGAGGCTTTCCTGGGATACTCTTAAAAGTCATTTTCACATCTGTGATTCCACTATCTGCAAATGGGATTCTTCTGAGAAGGAACTTTTGGCCCTGTAGCCCTCTGAATAACACATTCTTAAAATCCAGGGAAAAACACCTCAGTGCATCCAACAGCTGCATGTTATAGGCAGCACTGCTCATTTAAGCACCTCATTTTAGTAAAAATAATCAAAATAAACAAGAACTCCCTACTTAAAGTTTAAATTAGCCCAGGGAGAATAAATACCCTTGGAACTACGCCAGAGGTTTCCTTAAGCTGAACAATCCTGCAATTTTGCCTCACTATTCTCATGCTAAAAAGTATCTGAAAACAGAATAAGTCTAAATTATGTATATACAGAAATTATATGTTTGAGAGTTAAACACAAAAAGCCCAAGACAGCCTATCTGGTAGCAGCTCTGAACCACTTCTTTCCAGGAATTTAAGACATTTCACATTTGTTAAGAGTTCAGTCTTGCTGGAGTCTTGAAGGAAATGATTTACTAAGTTTCTTTATGAAGAAGCAAAAACCTTTCCCCCCTGTTCCCCATCCGGTGCTCATGAGCAAAACCTGAGCATGTTGCAATAAGTAAATTCAGAATTTTACATGACTAAGTAGGAGGCTGACAAGTACTTTTATGGCCAGAGCGTTACATCCTGAGCAAAACTTTCAGAGCTGCTTGTGTGACTTGGGAGTTAAATCAGCTCACCGCTAAAGACTCCGCAGACTGGTTTGACAGTCAGGTATTTAAGGCTCAGTGGGCCTTAAAATTAAACTGCTGACAGACATCTCCCCCCACCAGTGCTGCTCTGTACTGACAGACATGCCACATTAAGGCTTTGATCCCCCCTTGGACTCTTTCTGCTCTTGATAAAGGACAGCGATTTACGTTGGTTTATTCCAGAGCTATGAGGAGGACCCAAGAAGGTCGACACTCGACCAATCCTCAGACCACACCAGCCCTAACAGTTACCCTGACAGCATTTGGGGCCAAGAAAACATATAATAGTGTCTTCTTACAGACAGCTATTTTGCATTCTTTGCATGAGGGAGGAGAAGCTGGGGCGGTTCAGGTTTCCTAAGGATAATTATCCAAGCCAAGGCCGTGCTCTGGGACATCTGCTTTCTGTATTCCTTGGCTGGCAGACACACGAAGGCCAGAGGTGGCCTCCTCCCGAGAGCCCCAGTGCTCCCAGTGGCCGAGCCCTGGCCCCAGTGCGCGCCGCCTGCAGCCGGCTCCCCTCCGCCTCCCTTTGGTGGCGGGAATTTCCTTGGGAAGCAAAACATCCCAAATATGAAAAAAGTGAGATAAGAGGCGGCTCCCCCTGGAACCGGCTGGCTGTGGCAGGACAGAGAGGTCAGCCCAGCCCTGTCCTCATCCACACAGCACTGCAGAGGCTCTGGAAGTGGAACCACATGTGCTGGGGGCTGAGGCTTGAGCAGGCTGTTCAAACAGAAATAAAGGGGAAGATCTTGCATGTGGCAGAGTTTCCAAGTGGTGACGCGAAGGGTTTGGAATTGAAACTGCAGAGGAGTGAGGAAGGCCCAAGGAGAACAGAACACAACATTTCCCAAAGCAAAGCATCTAGCTTTGAGAGGTTTGCAACAACTCAACTGGAGTGCAGGAGCACCTGGAATTTGACTGGTGATACCAACAGAAATAAACAGCTGCAGAATCATGAGCAGTTGCCCACCAATCCTTCCCTGGGCAGTCTTGGATGAGCCAGGGAAATGATCTGAGGAAGGGTTGTTACCAGCACAGTGTCAGTGCACATGCTGCATGTCCAAATGCACCACATCTATTGTCTAAATGAGATGGTACAGCCAGGGCAAGTCTGAGTCTCCCAAAAACCCCCAGCAAAAATACAATACTCCCCAAGGAAAATTCAGGGTTTCCTTGGTGGATTAGGCAGATGAAAGACTGATCCTGCAGCACCCAGCAGCCAAGGATCTTACCTATACATTCATACAATGAAGAGGTAAAATTCTGTCCCTGAAAATGCCAAGAGAAAGTTTGTCTTTAGCACCAACCCACACAATTGCATGCAAAGGCTAGAGAGACTTGGGAATATTGGGAAAAAAGCCTATTGAAGCATTCCATTAGCTGGGGGCTTTCCCAGCCAGACAGCAGCTCTGTTTGTGCTGCAACTTTCCTTTTTCTCATTGCACTTTAAAAATCGAGTGCAAATAGAAGATTGTGGGTTTACATCCCTGGAGACCCAAGAACAGAAAACAAGGCACCAGAACTGCATCTTCCAATTTAATGGTTCACAGAGTGTTTGTGCAGAGGAACGTGTGAAATCCCTTTACCTTCTGTCCAGGCAATTTTATCAGTAAAATGGTCCAGGTATCTTCTGTTTACAGTGACTCAGCTCAGCCAAGCCTTTCAGTAATGCAGCTGCTGTTCTCAAGCTGTGAGGACTAGATCTGTACAGAGACCTTGTCAGTGCAGATCTCAGATTCCTTGAGGGATGAAGCACCTATGGCTGCCGGATATTCCCTTTCTCTTCAAGCATCTCTGTGAGGTAAGATACATACAAAGCTTTATGTATCTTAAAGCTTTGTGTTGAGGAAGACAAGAAAATTTGACATTCCTTCCCTAAACATCAGAAATTTCACTCCTTTTTCCTGGTTTCAAATGAGGCTTGAAAGTATGAGAAGGAAGATCATTTCAATAATAATTTCTAGGATGTCTTTTATCTGAGAAACGAGGCCTCTGTCTCCCAGGGAGCCTATTGTTGCTGTCAGTTCACAGACATACAAATGAAGGCACACAGAAATGAAGTTAATCTGCCCAAGGCAGACACCAAACAGAATCCAGAATACAAACCAAAAGAGACAGCAACAAAACTGTTTTCAAAATAGTATTTGTCCATCAGCTCTTTCTCCACCCATTTTGAAATCCAAGGAGTAGGTTGCATCAGCTGAGGTAACTGAAAATTGGGGAGAGAAGAAGAGATTTGAGAGATTGATAGAGATTCCCAATAAAACTGTTATTGTACTGAGGATTCCTCTCTCCTTTTTTTTTTTAATCCCTTAGTGAAGTGTAAGATGTTAACCAGAAAGCAGTGAACTAATTGTGCTTTTCTACTACTTTTTATCGTGGAAATTCAGCTTATTTTAAACTTGTCCAAAAAGGTATCAGTGAACTCAAGGTATTCACAGGTAAACTTCATTTCTTCCTGCAGCTTTCTCTCAGATCTCATTTTCAACAACATTTGATGTAGTTTTAAGGTACAGCCTTCAGTCCCTGCTTAGCACATCCATGAGATGTTCAGTTGTGGACCCATAATTGCACATAACAGGGTATGACATCTCACTTACCCACGACAAGCACTACTAATATGATACAAAATGAATGCCTAATGTATTAGCACTCTGTCACTTTTCATATCCACTCAGTCTCAAAGCCTCGGCCACAGCCTGCCCTGAGGCAGGAAATGAACAGCAGCAGCTCCTCCCCATCACCCCCAGAAGTCTTGTGAATGAGACATTCAACTTAAACACTTCAGAGATGAATCCGAAGTTCAGTCTCCAAGCTCTGAGCACAGGACAAGGACCAGCAGTGGCTCAACTCCAGGAGAGTTGTGGTCACAGCCACTGTCAATACAGTTATTTCCAGCCTCTATTCTCACCAAGGCTATAAGTAGTTAAGATCAGTGACTTTTTATTTACTCAATCCAGAAGCAAGAAAACTCAAAACATCATTCTCTTAGTCCTCATCTTTCACTGGCTTTGGCATGAATCAGGTGGAATTAAAAAGGAGGATCGGGTTCTTTATTATCTTTTCACTATGGTTCAGTTCCCTCCCCGGGTCTCCCCTGGAGTTTGGCACATCCGTGTAGCAGCTGCAAGCAGACTCTGAGAACATTTGCATCTTTTCCTTCACTTTTTCCACTGTTAATAGGAGTTTTGGCATCTGGACATTACTCTGAGGTCTCAGACGAGTGGAGGTGGAGCTCCAAATCCCACTTTCTGAATCAGAGTTCCAAACAGAGCAAGTGGGATTTACTGAGGAATGTAAGCGCCACTGCAAATGCTGGAAAAGACACCCAACTGCATTTTAGGAAGCAGGCAATTCACTGAAGCTCTACAGCCTGTGTATTAGTTCACACTGTACTGAACAGCCTGATCTTGCATTTGGAGAGTCTCTGTGCTCAAAATGATCCCAAGCTTCTTCCCAGTAACATTTGCAAGCCATGGAAAAGACTGAATACTGCACTCGTGAGAACTTGCATTGACTTGAGGGAGACAAGCACAATTTGGGAAACATTCTCCCTTTGGAGGGGCAGCTTTCCAAAGGGGAGCACAGCAGCTATTTCAACTGACAACACTACACAGCTGCTGCAAGTGATCCTGAAATCCAGGAAAGCATTGAAAAATCAGACACCAGAAAGAGGGAAGTGCTATTTAACCCAAACTATAATAGATTTCTGCATCCACACGTATGTTTTTATTTTCAGTGACTGTCAGGAACAGCTGAATCTCAGGTGTTCTCATGCACTGACAAAAGCCAGAGACAGAAGTCTGAGGAGGATTCTGCTCTCCACAGGATTGCAGCATGTGAGCTGAAGGCCAAATTCCAGCTTCTGGATCTGTTCCACTTGGCAAGAGCCTACAAACCTAAAAAGGACATAACTATACAATAAAGTTGGTGAAGTGCAGCTACTCAGCTGCAGGCTAAGAAACAGCCTAAGAAAATGAAATACTGGGTTTTTTTCACTTCTGTGAAAGTTCTGGAACATTTAAAAACATCTTGAAAAGTGTGTTTATTGTTTTTTTTTAACTGTGTATTTATTTACTTATAAACCTCTGTTGTTTCTTTTTTGGTCTTAGTGTAGATTTATCAAACCCCTAATCTTTAAATGTTCAAAGCGTGAATTAAGTTGCCACGTGAGATGCGTGGAAAAGGCATAAAGACTACACCAGAAAGCACTTCCATTTCACTTCTCTCAGAAACAGAAACATGATCAAAGTGTAATTATTCAAGTCCAGTTTTAACAGGCTTTCAAACATGCAGGTGGAAAGACCGAAACAAAGCTTCAGAATTCCTCGAGTTAAATAAATAAATATTTACCTTGAGGTAAATAAAACCTGCAAACTGCTGGGGGGGAAGAGGGATGCTACTCCAGAGTTAGACAGCTCAGAACCACCCTGAACTGGTTTCTAATGGTCATACCCAACTGCCTCTGCAGTAGAATGAGGTTGGGAGGGAAGCAGATGTTCCTCTGCCCGCCATGGACTGCACTGCCAGCAGCAGAAATGCATGTTACATGTATTTTGCATGTTTGCAAATACCAAGTGTTCTGCAAAGCAACTGGATCTGTAAGAGCCCAGGGCCATTGCTAGGGGGGAACCCTGAGTGGGAAGATGTAGCATCATGCCTGCCAAATATTCCTGTGACCTTTGCTCAAAAGAGCAACCAGCTCCCTGGCACACATCCCTCCCTGGAGAGAAGGATGCCCTGAGTGAGACTGGAGAGGCAGAGCCCTTTGAGAGAGCAGGGGTTGAGTATCAGCCTTTTGAGTGCACAAAAAGCCCTTTCTGACTGCTACAGCACATGACTGAGCCCTGGTGAGCAAGCAAAGGGTTTCCAAGATGCTGAAAAGGAAGAGGAGTTTGGAGTGGGGGAGCAGGGTAAAAATGGGATTCAGGCAACAGCTGAACCAATCTGCTAACTGGATGTGAAAAGGTCAGGCATCTTATCAGGCAACATACTGTAAAGGTCAGGTGGAGTATACAGAACTAAGCCTAGGAGGAATGGAGCACACATGGCCAGCTCCACCACTGGGTCTCAGTTTCCACCCTCCTTTTCAGTTCTTCTAAGAGGCCTGACCAACTTGAAAGCATCACTGAACTTTCCCTGTGTCCTTACTCAGGCTGAGGTCCCCACCACAAGTTGGCCAATGGTTTTCCTTAACATCAAAAACTGTTTTCATCAACAGCCCTGACTTACAAAGCAGATGTTGCATAAGTATTGAAAATCATGGCAAAAACTTAGTCTGACAACAAAAAATAGACTATACTACACTCTTCCTAGCTTGTGAAGGACTACTTTGGATTTTGTTGTGATCAAAGTATAATCTTTCAGAGACCCTTTTAAAACTGCTGTTGAGGACAACAAAAAGCCTGTAACACCTGCCATAAACTGATGTCTGTTTTACCAGAAGTGCTTTAGAATCACAGGATAGAGGAGGTCAGAGGGAACCTTCCAAGATAATCTGGTCCAATACTCTGCTCCAAGCAGAACTCAGTCCCTCAATCATCTTTATGGCCCTTGACTGGACTCATCCCAGTATATTCATCTCACTAGGAGTGTAAAGGGGGTACAGTGATTTCTGGTAGGACAGCTCAGGGTAGAAGAGGACCTTAAGCCCTGCTGCACAAGTCAGGTTTCCTGGACAAGCTGCATCTTCTCTGCTCCTCACTCCTGTCCCTTCCAATTTGTGTAAGAAAACCTGCATGCCTCGGGGATGCATATGTAAAGCTTACAGAGGAAACAAGGAAATGATGAAGGAATCAGAGCCAGACTTCTCAGAGGAGCAAAGCTGGATGAGACACAAGTCCTTAAAAGGGGAATTCCAATCAGATTTAAGGAAAAAATTTCTTTATCAGAACAGTCAATCCAACTCAGCATCTATGATTCTGTGGAGCAGAAGCTCACAGGTTATGGAATCGGCATCCTTGGAATTACTTGAAACTGGACTGGCTGAACTCCTGAGCAGCCTGATATAAACTGACCCTGCTTTGAGCCAGAGACCTCCAGAAAACTCTTTCAATTTATACTGTTCTATGACAAGCTCTGAGTTTCACAGCAGGTCAAACAGACACTGAACAGGCTCCCCAGGGTAGTGGTCACAGCACCAAACCTGCCAGAGCTCAAGGAACATTTGGACAACATTCTCAGGCACAGGGCGGGATTTTTGGGGTGTCCTGTGCAGGGCCAGAGCTGGATTGGATGATCCTGATGAGTCCTATCCAGTTCAGGATATTCTATGTTTCTGTGATTTTAAGTTCTACTCTCTGAACTCCAGCCATCTGTCAGCCACATCCACCACCCCCAGCATGGGTGGTCTGTGGGGATAACTCATAATTCATTTGATGAATTCAGCCTCTCTTTCTACAGGCAGTATCTGAGCAGGTCACAGCTGGCTCCAGTTTTACTCCAGCACCAGCTTTTCTCCATTGTGTGGACAGAAAAATACACAAGAAAAGTAAACATCAGACACATCACCTGATGTTTTTTGGTTGCCCAACTTTGCAAGTAACAACATAACTATTGAACATTTGGTTTTGTCCAATATATATTTGGGCAACACAGGAATTTCAAAGTGACAGAAAAATAACTAAATCATCAACTGGCCACAGAAAGTGGCATAAGAATGGACAAGACAAATGTGCAAATATTCAGATTTACCTCAGCAGAGTACTTGACATTATCCAATAATTCTCTAATTTAGGGAAGCAAAGCAAGAACTGGGGAGCTCAAACACTCCAGTTTGCTTCCTTTGGCTCCATTCCCGATTGTGATCCTGGAAATCCATAACCTCAGGCTTACGGGATTTACCATCTCTGCAAAAGTCACAAAATGTGCTTTCCTGCAAGGAATTTGTATCATCCCAATTTAGCCTTCCAATGGGTCCATTTTCTCTTCAAAAATTCCAAGGGTTCTTGAGCCAGAATTACCACAAAAAGCCACCAAAAATATTGGGCTGCTCTCTGCAGCACTCATGGGTTTTTGCTGGGTTGACTTCTTTAGGAAAAGCCATTTTCTGTAATAGGAGCTGACACAGCTTCTCCCCCCCTGCTTTAAAAAGGCATTTTCACTGAGAACAAAGGCCAGATAAATCACTGTGTGCACTCTGGTCTCTCTCTGCCTCCCCAAGCTGTTGTTCACCCTCATACCCTTCACTGAGGGCATCCACAGCTGCCAGTCCTGAGCACCTTTGCAACCCAGTCATCAAAAAATCTCCTCTCTATCTTGTTTGTACTTTACGAATCCTGGAATTGGGGATACTTCAGCCTATTATTTCTCAGGGGCTTGGATACCAGAGAAATAGAAAAGTCCAAAGAAAAGGAAATAGTGCATTCAATAAAGGGTTACTTATTCACTTACTTAAACCTTACAGATTTCATCCACTGGTAGTCAATTAATTAGTGTTTTTCCCTGCATAAGCAAAGACATCTTTAACATGACCTTCCCACAAAGCAAATTGTGCACAGTGCACAATGAAAAGGACAAAAAAAATCCCAACTCCCCCATGTGAAAATCTCAGTGTTCTCTTCACAGCCCATTGTTGAAGCTTCCAATTATCACTGTTTTCAGTTTGCAAAGGAAAAAAACCCAATCCCAAACAATACTGAAAGCAGAATTTGCCTGTGGATAACTAGGGACACAACAAGATTGACCAAGATCAGAAGGAAGCAGTGGCACAGTTGGGAATAAGATTTATAATTCATAATTCCACACAAGTCAGATTGAACAGAGGACACCTCTCACCTGCCTGCTTACAGAAGGCAGGAATTCTCAGTGCCCTGAACCACCAGGCCAACTCCAGCTAAACTTAAGGCACAGTCTTTTTGTTTCTTAATAAAACTGAGCTATATGGAGTGTCATGCAAGGGAACACTCAGTGCCAAGAGGAAACCATGGAAAAAAAGTCCATATGCCCACCGTGGTGACTTCCAGAGACTGGAACCCTACACAGAGCACAAAAAAAGTTTTTAAGAAATCAGCTTGTTTCCAAACAGGACAGAAAGTGAAGCCAGACCAGAGCTCAGGCTGTGAGGAGGTAACTGGCTTCTTGCCCAAAACATTCATTTTTCTGAGGCTCCTCCAGCTTCACATGGCTAAAAAAGGAAGTTGGAAAACATTGTACTGGGAGCAAGAAGTGCTACACCTCTCCCTGTATGCCTGGAGGAAGCTGCCCTAGGTGAGCTCTGGGCACACAAAGGAAGAGAAAACTGCCAGGATTTCACCCAAATCTTGCTTCACAGAGCAGGCATGGAAATAATGAGCAGCCACGAGCCATTCCTGACACTCACCATATTCCTGGCTGCTGCTCAAGAACTTGGCTGTAAAATACAGGTATCAGGTTCTACCACATCCCCCCCAGCTCTGAGAAACTCCAGGCCCTGAAGGAAAACACACAGGTTTCTTTTTCACTCCGTGCTGATGCCACGTGAGCAGTACCAGCAGTTCATAGCATTTCCCCCTGAAACTGGCACAATTGGTACAAAATCTAAGTATTTTCCCCATTATGACTAAAAATGGCAACAAAAGTATCCCTATTTACACTGCAAGAGCCCTTTTGTTTTCTTTTTTTTCCCCCCCCCAGGTTTTTTCTGCCTGGAATTGCCACGGCACAGGGAGCAAAGGCTCTAAATCCCCTCCCTCAGCTCTGCTCCAGCATCCCAGTGGTCCCTTCCATTATCTTGTGGTGCTGATTAGGAGACCAACGTGACCAGTTCTGTGCCAGTTTCGAATATCTGATATTAATTTAGTGAGTGGAGAATGAAACAGATATTTCACTCCATTTTAAGTGGTGAATTCTAAGAAAACCCCTTCCCCTTTCCAAATCAGTGACCCCTCCCTGCAGGAGGTTTTGGGATCAGGCAGTTACGTAAGTGCTGCAGGAACCGAGGGGGAGAATGAATGTCAAAGCTTGCTGGAACATGAACCCGGGAGCCTTGTGGATTCGGTCTCCAACATCCATCAAACATGATTAATTTTAATGTCACAACATTTTAATGTCAATTACTTTTAATGTCAGAGCTTCCTATTTACTGGTGCAGCCGCATTTTAGACCTGATAAGAGATTCCCCCAAAGAAGTTTTAAGATCAAATAAATAAACAATTCAGAATAAATGTGACAAACAAGCAGCAGCCCAGTGCCTCCCTGCTTTTGGAAGGCTCATGATGAGGGGAATCTATTCCAAAGGCCAAGAGAGTTGAGAAATAGAGCATTTGAGGCTTCCTGTTTTGAGTCAAATTACTACTTAGAAAAATTCTCTTCTACTCCCTTTTTTTCTAACCACACAATTTGGCTAATTGAAGATGCCCGTTAGACATGTGGTTTGATATTATTTACACGGGGTTAAGCCTTTAAAGGAGGATATACTTTGTTTAGATGCTGTATAGAGAATAAGATAGACAGTGCAATCTTAAAATTTGTACACAAAAAGAGAAAACAACAAGTTGAGACTGACGAAGAAACTCACAGAAGATGATGTGAGACCTGAAATCCTTAGATGATCAGGTGGCTGGATAAAAAACAGACAGCTAAATATTTTTTTGCAAAGCAACAGGGATGTTTCAAACTCATTCAAGTACTGCCTGTTTAAAAGCCTGTACTTTGATTCTAATTCCTCTGGTTTTATATTTCTAAGGACTGTTGTTTGTTAAGTGTTATTTTAACCAGCTGGAGAGGTTGACAAAGCCTCAAACCACATCAAGTTTCTCAAAAGAACAAAAGCAGCCTTGTGGGTATCTTTAGAACAAAATATGAGATTGAGGATAAGTCAGGCCTCTCTTCTAATGTGAAACTTAGGTGGACAACAAAAGATATTTGAACAGACAAGCTAACTAAAGAAAATAAACCAGAAATTAAGCCAGACACCTGCATGGTCTTTTCTAGTGGAAGAACTGACTTGTTCCACTCCCTGAAATCCACTTGTGTGCCCAACTACTGCAGCTTTGTCTCAGAATGCAGATTTTAAGCCTGTAACAGTTCAATGGGACTTTTGAAGGGCATAGTTCCACCAATGTTACCAATTTAAGTCTCACCCAATAATAAAATTGTACAAATGAAATGCATCATTTATTAACAGATTTTGAAGGCAGAATAGGTGAGTTTTGGTTGAGTTTCAGTACAGCTTTCAATGCAGAGATCACAGAACACCACTATGATGTGTGCAGTTTGACAGCTAGCAATTCTATCGGCACCTTTTCCTGAGAATTAGCCTTTCTTGCTCCACTGATAGACTGGTCCAGTGACAATTGAATTCCCTGATAATTCCTTGAAACTTGGTCTGTATCCTGCTTTTGCCAGGGTCCAGCTTCCAGCCACCAGCTCTTAAAGACCCTCATATTTACATTATTAGGTAGCTGCTCTCAGAGGGCTCTGCAAAGACAGAGGGGGCTAATCCTGGGCTCCATCAAGGCAGGGGGAGGTTTAGCATAACCATCCTGAGTTTTAGGTCTGGGGGTCATTAAGAACCGAGGGTGGAATTTCTATGACTCCATGAGTTTAATTTTCCCTCTTTTCCATCACAGCACCTGGCTCTGCATCTGGACTGCGTGTCTATCATGTCCTTGTGTCTGTTCACCTGGATACACCAGTGCTTGTCAAAGAATGTTAACATAAAAGGTAAGCAGGTAAAACATGAGGTGCCAAGAGGTGCACATCCTGACAGAGCTCCGTGTCTGACAGCCTGGAGTCACCTCCCAGCCCCACACGGTTCACGTTCCCTGAGCTAAACCCAGCTCAGCTGCCTTGCTTCAAACAAGCTGCAATCAGCCTTGTCCCTGGGCTTTGCTGCAGGGACCTTGACCCTGACCCAGACTAAGCAAATGCTCTCCGGGCACAAGCTCCTAAACAAAGCACCACATTCCAGTCATTTACTCATTTCGTCCACCTTGAGCCAGTCAGAGACAAAGAGCATGGCTGGAAGGCTGCAGAGACATCTGCAAGGCCAGCTCTTCACCTGAGGCTACACAAAACTCACCACAAAGCCAAAGCTCAAATCCCTCAGCAAGTTTCCCAGCCTATTTTTGTTTGAGCTCCTCTAACAGGGTGGTAAAGCCAGTCTTCTCTGTTGCAGCCAACTCATTGGATCCACTCAAAGTTCAGCAGTTCAGATTTATAAACTCAGCCAGAGTCCATGTTTTTTGTTTACATTTGGATAATGGCCATGAAACATGTTTTCCAATAAAATCTCAGTAAACACACTGAAACACATTTTATGCAAGTTCCCTTCCATAGTTCTGGTCCCTTTTCCCCATGGCAAGCTGGGTACATCACATCAAGATTGTGTATGTGCTAAATACTGTCCACATTTTTTTCTGTGTACACAGTTCTTAAAATCCCTTGGAAGACAGACTTGAATCACAGTGGGTTTGTAATAGAGCAGTACCAGCAAAACCTGACACATGGGCCTTGCCCATAACCTGAGAACAGCAGAAGCAAAACCTGACTTTGCAGTCTTTTAAACAGATTTTTTTTTTTTTGGAAAGGCCTACTCCTGCAGGGCAGAGATTATTTAACAAACTGACCTCATTAGTGGCTACTCACCTATGGTGAGAAGATATGATGGTAAGTATCCAACATTGCACTGTTGCAGACTGGCAAAGCTACAACTGGACTCATTTTCCTCAGGACTGCACAGTAAGAAAAGGAACACCCAACTACTAGAAAATAGATTCCAAGTGCTTATCTAATATATTTCTGAATAAATGTTATTTTGATGGTTCAGTGACAAGTTACACTAGATTTTTTTTTTCAAATTATGTATTTATTTATGTATAAATACATAATTTTCTCTAACTGCCTAGTAGTCCCCCATAACCTCATGCGATTCCACATCCTGCCAGTTTTGGGTTTTCTTCCCCCTCCACCCAATACTGGACCATTTTGGAGTGAAATAATCATTCAGATAAAGTGTTGGCCCTTCTGATCTTGTAGTTCCCACATCCTTATTTCCATGTTTGCTCTCAGGCAGGAGAGTCTGACTCACTGGCTGAATCTATGTGAGAGAAATTAAATACTTACTGGGGTTACCCGAGAGTTTCTGAAGCATTTGTCAGAGCCTGATGCAACTGTGACAGCTCACAGAGCTGAATCAAGGGCATGGATAACTGTGGCAAACCTACGGGCAGGAGGCACCATGGATAAATGAGTGCATTCCAGCTGGTTGCTGACAGGGAAAAACTGGCTGAGGAAGAGTCCCTCGGTTTTGTTTTTTTGTTTGTTTACCATATTCCTGTATTGTTTCCCCCAAACCAGCTCCTATTAACTACTGGAAACTAGGTTACAGGCTAAGGGGATATCCCAACCCTTACTGTACCTGCTATTCTGCAGCACATGCTCGTTACGGGCTGGCACTCAGTCCAGGACACAGCTTTAATGTGTGAATTTTGCACTGACAATTAACAAACCCATTTGCTATTTGGTTGTTCCATCTGCAGTGACAGGAATAGACACTCCTCATTTTCCTCTTCCAAGCCTGATTTTACCCTCCCAGGCTGCTCCCTGTGTTCCTTATGCCCAACAAGCTCAGCAAAAAGTTGCAACAGCTTCATAACACTGGAAATTGTTTGTTATTTTTGCTTAGTAAACAAGGGGGAAAAAATCAAATGGCTCCACAAATTGGAGCAGCTCATCAGCCCAGACTACTTCAGCCTCCATCTGGCCCTCTTCAACATCTAGAAACAAACCCAAAGTATTTGCCAGGCAATGTGTCTTATTTGACATTGATCCAGGATAAGATAAGAGGTGCCTGTTCGATCCTGAAGGATTTTAGGATGGTTAGAGGTTACCTGCCTGACTGGAGAAGGCAGAACAGGGTATTCAGAGCAAGATTTACAGTCTGGTTTGTGGCAAGGCCAATTCCCTCGATCGTGTCGCTGCTTCTGGCATCCTGCAGGACACAAATTGTTGTTGGGGAGGGATGGCTCAAGGAGGTGGGGGGGACATGGGTTGCTCAGAAATGTTTTATTCAAGCTGTTTATCCTGAGAAGAACATTATCCTTTTAGATTAAATTATCTGGATTCTGTTTATTCTAAACACAGGAGACAGGACTCAAACATTTCCTCCTTGAGGAAGTATGGCTGAGTGTATTTCCTACAAGATTTATAAAGAATTCAAGCAAGGACTTGTATGGTTTCTTAAGACTTCAAACTCTTTCTCCCTAAATGCTGAAAGAGCTGGCTCTGTCAGAGCACAGTTACATCTCAGTGACATGAAATACAAATGCAAACAGACAACAGCTATAAGCTCCCTGGAAAGGGCAGAATGATAAGAAAACAATCAAACTCTTTACCAATACTCCACATTTTGTCTGAAGACCCTAAACTGCATTGTGTAATGAGACGTTCCCCTTTTTACAGCTGGGGAAACCAAAGCTCCCAAAGGACTTGTAAAACCACCTCCTGGGATTACAGTTGAGATTAAATGAGTTAATGAGCAATAGAATTGAGTTTTAGCAGGGAAAATTCTCATTCCAATAGACTACAGCGTCACCACTGGAACTGGAAGCAAAACCACAGATTCCTGTCTTCCCATCTTGTCTCCTGACAAACAGTTCTGACTCCTTTGCTATAAAGATACTGCCACAGTTTAGATGCAGTCCACGCACTAGTCACTGTATTTACTGCAGGATGTCTCTACCTCTACCCACAGTACAAGGGAAGTGCCTTGCTCCGTGTGTTGCAGGAGACCTGAAAGGCAGATCATGAACAGAGCTCCTCTGCCCACCAGGCCAACCTGTGTGAACATCCACAGCCCAGCTCAGGGCTGATGCAAGTCTAACGTTCCAGTGTCTTCAATCCCTCACAGCTGCCCAGGACATTTTTCCTGGCATCTGCTCTGAATGTTCATCTATTATGTACCACTTCTGCATCAGAGGGGGACAAGAGAATATGAACAGTGACTGCTATTTAAAGTGTCTGCAGGAATAACACTTATCTGCTACACCAAGTCTCCGTTGCCTGCCCAGGAGGAGCAACAGAGTTGGAGGGTGTTTATACATCATGCATAATAATCATTACCTGCTCAATTACTGCTGTTTAGAATGCATGGCTGGCACCAAGTGCTGCCCCTTGTGCTGCTCTACCAGCTCCCTCTGCTAGGGGAATTCTTCCTGTTTTATTTTTAATTCTACATCATAATCAGGCCCCAATTTTGTGCATGTTGGCTCAGGATATTTTTCCTTTCTTTTACATTGCCAGTCTGCTTGTCACATCCTTGCTGAAGGGGATCCCTCACTCGAAGCCCTTCTCTTGGTAGGGTAGGATGGCCTCTTTTGGTTGAGGATTACAGGCTCTGACAGTGCTGACACAGAAAAATAAAATCCCAGAATGATTTAAAGCCACGAGCAGGGCTGTTTCCTCCAGATCAGGAATATATAGCTACTACTACCCTTTCCTTCTATAACTCAGATGCAGCCTTAACTCAGCTACTTAAACCAGAGAGAGGAATCACAGAACCTCTGACAGCCTTCCCCCTATCCTGCTCTCTTCACTTGTTGATAAGATCATAAAATGTACTTATCATATTTTATTATAGTTTTAATTAATTTATTATAATTTTAATGATTTTATTTATTATGCTATTTTTATTATTAATTTATTATTCTCAAAATAACAAGGAGACCACACACTGTCTCCCCTCCATGAATTAAAGTGTTTATGGCCCAGTGTCACAACAGAAATAACACTGAAGCTGGGACACTAAGGCATAAAGGGATGAGGTGACTTGGATGTACTTGAAAGGGAAGGACATCACAAACCTCCTAAATTCAGGGCAACTTGATCACACTGCCAGGCAGATCCACACTGGAAAGGTGTTACAAAACATCTTTTCAAGAAAAGGCTATGAAGTGAGTTCAGTTCCAATCTGCTTCACGCAGAGGCTTTAGAGACACAGAATTTTATTTCTTTGCATTTGTTTTTTTTCCCCCTCTCCATTCTGCTTATACAAGATGATCATTAAAAAGTGAGGAAGCATTTAAATCATCATCAAGGCTGGAAAAGCAGTGCTAATCCCTCCTTGAACAAGCTCCTTCCTTGCAGGAACTGGAAATTAATTTGCCTTCAGTGAGCTGAAGCTGTTCCTGTACTAGACCTCTTGCTATGCTAGGGGCTTTCAGTGTGGAGAGACGTTCCACTCCACTGCTATGACATTGCCAGGACCTAGAGATTTACAGCAAACATCCCAGATCCTTTATAAAGCCCAAAACCACCAGAGAAAATGTGCATATAGAGTTAAAAGAGCTCCAGCATTCTCCAAGCATGTCTCATCAGCACAACAGATGCCAGGAGCTATTGAAGTTGCTGTTTTTCTGCGGTTTCCGTGCACATGGCTGCAGAAAAGGAAATATTGAGAGGACAGTCCTGAGGACGGGAACTAGGAAAGCTACAGCCAGGAGCAAAGCCTGCTGCACACGTGGGCTTGCATCACATCGTGGGGGAGAGGCTCCAAGTCTGCTCTGGGAGGAGGGAAGACAGGCCCGAGTGGCACTGCAAGGGGAAAGGTTCTTACATATGTCACATGCCATTGCAAAGTGATAAAAAGTATTAGCATTCAAAGGATGCTCCTCGGGGGAGGCAGCCTTTGTCAAGATAAAGGACATTCCTCTGCCCAGCACAGCCTCTATTAAGTGGTGGTAATAAAGTATAAATGTTCCAGCAATAATAAACCACTTAGAGCAAACAATCAGCATTTTTACTGCTCACTATATTAACTTAATTATTCACTGAATACTTCTGAGCTGGGGTAAGACATGACATGCCATACACCAGTATTGTAATCCATAAAGTCAAGCATATGTGAATTATCAGTGCACTGGTTTCTGGAAACAAAGAATGAAACAGGGAACAGTCCTCAGCAGTGGAACAAACCACTAATAAGGGACAAAACTTAAATGTCAGTATTGTCTAACTGGCTCGTGAAAATCATTCTAAATGCATGAATAATCACCTTTGCCCCTCCATCTTTTTGCTTAAAGGTGTTTCTAAGGTGCACAGCAAATAAGGAAAGCATTAATCTGAGTACCTTCAGTTCCCAAGTTTTCTGCCTTCTCACTGCATGAATTTATGCACTGGAATTGCACAAACAGATGTTCATCTGGTGCCTGGCTTGTTTAGACAGCAAGAAGAGAGAAAACTAGATTTAAGATGCTTCGGATTGCTTTGCAAGTTTTTGAGTCTGCAGTGCTGTAGGGAAAGGTGCAAATAGGCAAAGAAACAGTCCCTGCTTCAGTGAACTTAAAATCCAGAGAAATATCATCTGGTTGGTGCAATAAGGCCCAGTTTATTCCATTCACTGGGTTTGGCTTTCTTCCTCTCTCCTGGTGATTCACAAGATGCCTGACAATGCTGCAGCCTCCACTGAGTTCAGTGCCTTTTCCTAATGGGAATATGTTCATTGCTATCCCACAATGGAAGCAACGTGCCCAGGGTATTACTAAATAGGAACAAGCTCAAGTCATTAAAGGAAAGAGTATTGTGTAATGCAGGATCGTTATCTTCAGAGGAGAGAGGATCAGAGTTTTGAGCTCTGCTTCTCCCAGGTCATTTTGGGTCTGAAATCACAGACAGCTGCAGAATTGTCTTGCTTGTTGACTCCAGGGGTAGCCTCGGGCTAAATGGAAGGAGCTGACAAAGCCAGAGAAGCCGGGATCCATTTGGCATAAGAGTGGCAGTGAAGGGAAGACTCTTCCCCCATTAAACCAGTGCCTGCCACACTCACTCTGGACTTCTGCAGCTCCAATTCTGCAGTGATTTCAAAGCCCTTTACAGCCCAGGAGGGGAAGTTTGTTAACCTTGTTAGTGCTCAGAACAGCAGCTGAGGCACAAAGCAGTACACCTCACAGCACAAAGCTAGTGTGACAAAGGTCTTGTGTCCCTACACTCACATTTTCCAAAGTGCTAATCCTTTATAACACTTGAAATGGAGACACTCAAAACTAACAGGCACTTAAAAATGGAGCCTGAATTACTAAATCACTGAGTCACTGGCCAAATCAAGACTGCAGGCTAGACATTCTGAATGTTTTTTTGACCAGAAGCCACTCACAATTGCTTAAAATTCCCCTTTGAAAATAATAAATAAATAAAAATCACAGCATTTGTCAAGACAAAAGCTGTGCTTTGTCTGGTTAAAATTCCCCTTGTCTTCAAGGGAGAGATTGAAACAATGGAAAGGAAGAAAGGTTTTGCCCACTGCACAGACCACATGAGAACTAGACAAAGCTGTGCTGTGGAAACATCCACCACATGGTGTGGATTCAGTAAAACAATTCCTTCTGTGGGATGCTGAGGTTCCTGCGGAGCAGCACCCAGCTCTCCCAAAGTGCCACCTCGATGACACTCTGAGATGGAAGCCTTCAATGGAATTGACCTGCCCCGGGCATCAAAACAGAAAATGCCACAACAGCATCAGGGCTGAAGGCCAGGAATACTTTGAAGGTCTCAGAACAAGCACAGTGCCAAACTGCTCATCTGGAATTGAGATGCTGAACTTCACTGATAAAGTGTATGTGGCCTGGTCTGTGCTCAAGTGACAAATGCCCAGTGTCTGCATGTCACAGCAGCATTGATTCAGCAAGGGCATACTAGTTTTTCCTTACAGGAAGGGATGGGGCTGGCACAGGTGACATCAAACCCCTGGCACACCAGAATAAATACACAAAAAGGAATGCTACCAGCACCCAAGGATCACCAGAACTTCATTCAGCCAGATCACTGCTTAGTATCATTCCCACTTTAAAAGTCAAGGGATCCTCAGTCACCACGTGAAGCTCGAATTCATTTGATGTTCTTTCAGAACCTGTTCAGGTCTTGCAACGTAAATTAACTCATGCTTTTAAATATCTGGCTCCAAACACCAGACCGGGTTTGCTGCTCATCCCTAAGTACAAAAGTCTCCCCAGTGCTTGCAGAGCCCTGCTCTTACTGGGGCCTTGAATCACCAGAAAGCAAATGAACAGTCACTAATAACCCCTGCACTCAGCAGGTCCGGCCCCCTCACAGCCCCATGCAGCACTACATAGGAAATGAAAGGCTTCACTAAGTGTGATTGAAAGCTCTGACACCATCTTAGGACTGTTTTCATGCTCGAGGAGTTTCAAGTAATGCTACGAGAGACGTCTGAAAATTAGGCAGTGCTCCAGCTTCCATTGGCAATTAAGGGTTGCTTCATTTTTTTGAAGGACACAGTGGCTCATGTTCATCTGGGTAAAACACGCTGCACCAAATCCTGGATTTCATGTCCCTAGAAGTCAGTCCAGCTCCCTTGTTTCCCATTTTGAGCACAGTAAGCTGTTGGCTTTCCACAAGCAGCACTTCTGCCTGCTCATATCTTACAAGACCCAGAGAGCATTTAGCAGACATCCACCGCAGCCTCCTGCTGCTGCTCTGAAATGAGTGCTAGTGCCAGTTAATGCCTGGGGAAAATGAAGCAATTTCCTTAATATTCCTCAACAAGGCAGGATCAGCAGCAGGATTCCCAGCACCCTGCCAGACACCAGCCTCAAGTCTTACTTCAGTAGATTTACCCTGGAATTACCCCACCTCAGCAGAGTTCCAGATCTGGTGTGGTACCTTTTCTCTTCAGAGCTTTGGTAAATGATCCTTTGTTCAGAAAAAAAAAAAAGAATAAAAGAAAAAAAAGCCCTGTTGTTGAAGAACATGCCTCCTTTTTCCTCTTGTCTCTGGAATTGTGATTGGAAATAATTGGAAGTGTCACTGGAAGTAATCAGAAGTGACAGTCCCTGGGCTACAAGGCTTTTGCTTCAAGTCTAACGATCCCCCCGCAAAACAAAACCTAAATTTAAACAATGAAGTCATAAAGTGATTTGCCTTCAAGGTTGAAAATCCTGCAATATTTAAAAAAAAAAAGAAAAAGAAAAAAAAAAGAAAAAGAAGCGCCTGACTCTGGTTTAGTTCGATATTCAAGGCTTGCTGTGTTATATGAAAGACATCCCCCTGCACATACAAAGACATCCCATGATTTCTGGCTCTCTACAGCCCTACCCAACAGATAAGGGTCCATATTTGTATTAAACATTCCCATGGCCTTTAAAATTGTATCAATCTTTTAGGGGAAAAACCCAGCCTATGCACTTTGAGCTATGAATCTCAGACAGCACTCAGCTATCCCAAACACTGAAAAACCACCTAATTCCAATATTTTTGGTGAAGCACCAAGGCAACAGAATGGAGTCACTTTTTTCATACTTCCATTCTGAAAAGGCCTCTCAACAGCCCACTTTGTATTTAATGACATCCAGACACTTCAGGGGAAGAATCTCTGCTCAAAAGACGTTACAGCCAAAATACAGCCCACAGGTATATGTTAGATAGAGAAACTAGATTTTTCTTTTTCATAAGTAACTCAGACTTAGCACATACAGCCCAAGACTTCCTTTCTGTGAGCTTTTTCTGGTAACACAGCAGCACTTCACACCAAGAGTGGAGTTTCTCAGTACACTGTCACTGAAAAGCCATTAATACTTGAGTATCTTATTAGAAAATAAGTCCCTCCAGGACCTCAGCTTGAGCAGTTGTAGCTGGTGGATTCTGCTGTTTGCCAATGATCTTCCATCACTTTTTCCACCCACATTTGAGGACCTATTAGGAGGAAAATGGCTTTGAATCAGAAGGTTTTAGACATGTAACAACTGCTACCTCACCCTTAGGCTGTGTGCACCCACCTATGTCTTGGCTTTCTCCTCCTAGATGGGCTTGAAATATTCTCTACCCAATGTGGCCCTGCTGGACTGAATTACCCAAAGTGTTATGCAAGTGTGACCCTTCCCACAAAGCTACAAACACATCAGTGCCCAAATCCAGTCTGGCCATGGTCATCCCTTGCCTCTAACTGTGCACGCTCCATTTCAGAAGCCTTTCCAGGAGAGCAGCCTCCCTTCTGCCAGTGCATGTTATAAACACAAAGGGATTTTCACTGACCTTTTCCTTCCAAAGGCAATTAAACTGCAGGCACTAAGCTGAACTCCAACCTTTCCACCTAGTCAGTCAGTAATGAGTCACACACACTACAGGCTTCATATTCATTTTTCAGCCTCAAAAATGTAACAGTAGCTCCACAGGAGGAGAGACAGCCTCAAAGTATGCTGTAATGTCTATTGATTCTCGTGGGACAGCAAATCTGACACCATGAATCTGGGTCTGCCCCATTAGGGGAAATGCTGAGTTACAACATTTGCCTTTTTAAATTGCCAAATGCTTTCCTGGACATGGAGTGGCAGATGAGGACACCTTCAATGCATCTTGCAGTTACTCAGTCCTCTTTGCAACTTGCTGCAAAGGAAAGTTAGAGCCACTTAATGAATCACAAGAATAAACCAATGTACCAACATGTGGCTGAGGAAAGCCTGGACGTGGTGCTTCGCTGAGCAGGGCAGCACCCAACCTCCTGACATTGCCTAGCTGCTTTTTCTAGGACTGAGACATTTATGGGAAAAAGATCAACTTGATTCTGGGTTGCTAACTCAGTATAGAGCTCCTAGTTTGCGTTGCCTGAGCCTCCTTTGTGTTCTGCACAGGGAAATTCATGTTTTAGGCAAGGGTTGAACCCCTGGCTGGCAGAGGTGGGCTCTTAATCCATCCAGCAATACTGAAGGAGCAGATTAAAGGGATGAGGAACAAACTGGAAGTTCATCCATCATTTCACACACATTCTTCCATGGTTGTGCTTCCTGTATTCTCCACTATCCTCTCATTTGAGTATCTATTCACAGCCCTCACTGACCTGACATCACCCTTGACTTTTTGCTAGGCTGCTTCTGCAAACCAGTCATTTCTAAAAACAGATGAAGAAACAGCTTGAGATGGAAGGGGGAATAAAAAAGAGAGACCAATTCACCTTTTCAACAGGGCACCACCAAGTTCCCTCTGCACCCAGAGCAGCCTCTTTTGAAACATCAGCACACGAGATACACACAATATTGTGTGACATCAGCCAAAGCTTTCCCTCATGTGTGTCAAATACATTACACAAAACACAAACACTAAAGTAGAAGTTGTTAGAAATAAAAGGTATAGTTTGACTAAAGCTGTGGGGAAAAGGCACAGAAAGCAGCTTTCAGCACTCCATTTTATTGGTACTGACACACTCACATTATTTAGTCCAGTGTACCAATGACTTAGACACAAAAGATATTCCAAATGCACTCAAGACTCTCAGAGTGACTGATTGTATTTCTTTTCAGGTAGTTCTGAAAACCCATACAAGTCCCACACTGCAAACCTGCCAAGTTCCCTACAAAGCCCTGTGTTTGCCTTGACGAAAACGGGAGCATTTGTTGTGATCCAGAGAATAAACATCAGGATATCTCCAAGCCACTTGTGCAATGGCATTTCTGGGAAGTTTGTGCTGCTCTTACACAGTGTCCTTCCAAAGTGGGCCAGAGTACCCTACAAAACAGACCACTAATTCTAGGTGGATGGCACAAGGATGGGTACAAAGGCAAAATACCACTTGTTTTCCATGGGAAATTCAGAAAAGTTGCCTTCCCTTCGCTTATTTCCCATAAAATGAATTCATCTTCCCAATTTCAGCTCCATTTTGGCATACTGCTTTTCCTCACTCTGGCAGGTTACTTATTTTTCCCTCTCTTCTTCCTTCAGGGAAATGGGAAAAGCAGAAAGGATAAAAATAAACTGCAAACCAAACTTGTTTCAATGTTAAAAATCCAAACTATTTCATATAGAACAAAGCACTACTAGAGGAAAGCAGAGCATTTTTCATCAAGTGTCTTGACAGAAAATATTTGATGCAAACCATTCCTGTCTTTAGAAGAATTTGAGTGGCTCACAAGGAGAGTTAACCCTGATATTCTGCCAGAAAGCAACACAGTAATCTCTGGCTCCTCTGAATTCCTCCAAATGGATATGTTGCTTCTCTTTATTCCCTTTCCTTGGATATTCCCAGAGTAGTGTTCTAATAAAGAGCTCTTTGCCCTGTCCTAGAAGTAAATTCACACTATTCTAACAGGCTAAATCTTGCATAAAGCTGATGTTTTGTTGACTGTTTTTTGATTTTATGTCATAAACTTTCACAAATTATCAATCACATGATGCTATGCTTGTGCAAAGTCTTTTGAGCTAAATACAGCATCAGGTTACCTGCATTCCTTCAGAACCCAGTGACACAAAGAGGACCTGAAATCCATGCAGCAATACCACAACCCCCCCCAAACAAACAAAAACTACACCCCCCCACCCCCCCACCCCACCCCGATATTTTTTTTGTGCTACACTCCTGAGCCAAGGCTTTGTTTTTGCAAAGTGCTGTGAAAACACAGGGCAAACCCCTTGTCCCACCAAGCTTTTAAGTACACCATAAAACAGCCAAAGGCAAGAGAACCAGACAGAGAAAACTGGAAAATAGCAAGTCTATTAAATACTGTCAATTACCAATGAGAAATTTTGTAAATACCTGGGAAATCAGCAGAAATAAAGATCCAAAAGGTTTGTTTTAAGCAACCTGAACACTGTCAGCTTTTTCCTACATCCAGGCAGAGCATTCCATTAGAAGGTAAAATTCCCTCAGTGAGAGTAGGAGTGTTGGTTTGTTGGTTTCTGTTTTTGGTGTTTTTTTTTTTTTTTATTTTAAATAACATTGCTATGTTTCTTGGCTTTGCTAGGGCTTGGGAGAGTGAGGATTTAGGGAGAAGAATTTCAGAGTGATGTGACAGGACACTGTGCTCTTCCAGCAGGAGAGAGGCCCAGACTCACCCAGCAGAGCACAGCCCCAGGCTGACCTACCGAGCTGCTCCCATATCGGCTCGGTTTCCGCAGCTCCAAGGCTGGTGGATACCTGGGCTGTCAGATCTGATTCCTCACGCCAGCAGACATCGGGAGGATCTGCACCGAAACCTTTCCCCCAGTGCAGTGAGACAATCAGAGTCTGGGTGTTCAGTGCAACCCCCTGGGACAGGGCTGTAAAAGACTCCTGGAGCTCAGAGGGGAAAGGAAAGCTCAGCTGCATCTGCATGTGAGGGATTTCTGATATTGCAGCTGCACCCACTCCAGCAACATGAGTGTAACACCCCAGTTCAACACATCTTGGTCAGATAATCATCACATGCACAGGGGTGGGTGGCCCTTAACACAATTGTGAAGGTTCACAGGCAAGAGCAGGACACCAGAAAGCTGGAGTGCTGATTTAGTCCCAGTGATCTCACCGAGAGCAAGAGTGTTTTTAAAAAAAAAACAATGTTGCAGTGTTTCTTGACTTTTCTGGGGCATAGGACAGCAGGAATTTAGGGAGAAGGATCTCAGAGAGATGTGACAGGGCACGATGCAGAGCAGACCAGTGTAACACCCCAGTTCAAGACATCTTGGTCAGACAACCATCACAAGCAACCCTTGACGTGAACGTAAAGGTTCACTGCCAACAGCAGGACACCAGAAAGCTGAGCAGCTGATTTAGTTTGGCACATCTGCTGCTCTGGGTCCTAAATCAATGAGTTTCTGAAGGGCAGAGCACATGCACGAGCCAGCAAGTGAAGAAAAAGCACATAATACCAGCATCAAAACCATCACCCATATTTGATTACAAAAAATTTAGCTTTTTCCTTGAATGGAAGGCTCATTAAAAATATTCATGATCGACTTGGAGGGGGTGAAAGAAAGCAGAGGAGATTCCCCACTCCTGAAAATTTAGAGCAATTCAGTAAAACTTTTAAAGGAAAGCATTTGCTACTTCTTTACTCACTGTAAAATCGTATTATGAAGCATTATAGTATTATGAAGTATTATAAACATTCTATTATGAAGTTTTCTCCACTCAGAAGTGAAGAATCAGATTTTTCCCGTCAAAGTTTCTGTTTTGATTTTCAAGATCAAATCAATTTTGATTTGCAGTGTGTTACACAAGGAGTTTGAAACAATTTTGACCCTCTGTGCACTGAGATGAGTGAGAATCTGGATGTCAGACACTTATGGGTAGCCACGTTAACATGCCCTACCTTCCACTCATCACTCCTTCCTGACTCATCCACCCAGCCTTTACTGGCAGGTTAAGCTTGGTCATGCTCTTGTCCACACTTAGCAAAGTCTTTCATCTTGTCTTGTTTTAAAAGTCCCCTTAAAAATTTTTCCTCCTGTTTCCTGTCTCCTCACACAGCTGCTCATGTGCCCCAGAGAAGTAAACAGTATAAAAGGACTGTATATATTAACCATGCTCTTGGTATGTTTAATAATGAATCTCCAGACCAGGTAACCTTCCTTTCAAGGCTTCTCCAAACTATTTTCCACTCTAATCTTTCACTTTTACGGATTTTATGCGGTAAAAAGGTATAGAAGTGCCAATGATGACTTCCATTTTGCTGACAGACTTTCTCTAGCTAAAAAATGAGTTTCCACATCCTTCTTGTATTTAGGATGATCTAGGAACAGGGAACCACAATACTTCCTTCCTTTTCCCTGGAACATGCTTCTGATATTGATGAATGAAACTGCACACAGAGCACAAAGACCACAGGACAGGTAAAGCATTGAAACAAAAAGGGCAGTTCAGTGACCAGTGTAGGACCAGGAAACAGAATATTCCAGGTTTTTCTGGTGCTTGTCCAGTGCTTGGACAACTCTCACAGAGAGGCTGAGAAACCTGACCACAGAAGAAAGCATCAGATGTGGAGGACAAAGTGTGTTTTGCTTTGCATCCATGTGTTCCTGTCATAGCAGAGATGCCCAGATGCCAAAGATAAAATGATAAAGCCCATTGTGTTTTATAGGTAAAAGCAGCAAAGGTAAGTTGCCATGACATTACAGCCTTTCTGTGGTAGTTTGTCCCTTTTGCTCCACACATTCACATATGAGAATATTCAGCAGATGAATAGGATCAAAGACTACAGTTCTCCATTGGCAAGGTAAGCAATCTGCCCTTCTGCCTCCCTGATTTCCACAGATCCACTTTCCTGATCATCTCTGCAGAGCTGACCAGCCCAGACACCTCTGACAGGAGCTCAGCCATTCCCAGCCTTGCTGTCTCACCTCCTGGAGTCGCCTTTGAACACCATCTCCACCACAGAGACATAAATGGCCAAAGCAGATGTGCAGGGGGAACAAATCGCTGCCTGAAGATTCTCCTGCACATCCAGGACTCATCCAATTCTTACAGATAAAACCTTGACTAACAGCAATCCCCAGAGCAAACACCTTTCCTACAATTTATTCAGCAGCTCTACAAATGACATGTGTATTTCAGATAACTAAAAACCTCTTCCATACCTGTGAGACTGATTAAACTGGGCTGTCCCTGCAACATTTCTGTAGAGCTGTTCGAAAACCCTGTTCTGCCTGTGCCACATAAATCCATCATCCTGGGGGGTGAAATAACAGACCAGCCCACTTTTTCACACCTGTATCCAGGACACCGGGAGACCTGGAATTGTCAGTGTTTGCCCAGGCGGGACGGATCTGGGGCTGTGTGCCTGGCAGCACCGTGTGGTGAGCGAAGTGGAGACAGGGGCTCACTCATCACATCCCGGTGCCGCTGGAGGTGCGGAAACCCAGGCTGCTTCCGAGTCAGTCTGGGAGACAAGCCCCCTCAGAGACCTCAGGGCTGCAAATTCTTTTCTCCATAGGCTATGTCTTTAATAAACAGCTCATCTGCCTTCCCTCTTCTTGAAGGTCTCCTTCCCCACTCTCCTGTGCTCAATCAGCCTCCACCTCTTTTCTTCCCCTCCTCTCAGCAGCCCTCTTTCTTTCTTTCTTTCTTCCCTTTCCTTGCCCCTTTATGTCCCTTCTTCCATCCTTGTCTCCCCCAACTCCTCCCTCTTGCACTTCAACACATCTGTTTCTAATCCTAACCATCCACTGGAAACAATAACCCCTTTTTATTTGAGAAATCTGGATGCTGAGTGCCCAAGCAAATAAAAAACAGTTACACGAATTTGACACTATGCCTGAAACAAAGACATTTTGTTCACCTTTTTTTGCCAAAGAGGCTCAAGCCCCTCACTAGTTCATCACTGAAAAGCAAATACAAAAAACACACATTCCCAAATGAGTCTGTTTAACCACACATTTTAAAATTAATCCAGATATTAAGAGATTTCTGACTATCAATCTGCTAATAAAGCAACAAGAAAAGCAACAGCATCCAAATGCTACTGAAATTATAGTTTTCCGTGAAAGTTTTTGCTTTACAAACTCCTTTCTTCAGCTCACCAGAAACGAATTTGAGTTACACAGAGGGCACCTGTGGAAGTTTGTTTAAAAAACTAAACAAAACCTACCTAAGAAGAGAATTTGAAGTGCAGACATTCCGTCTCCAAGCAAAAGGGACTTTTCCTCCCTTTTTCTTCCTTTCTCCCAAGGGCGGCAGGCAGACCTGCACAGGGTTCAGAGGAATGCCTCTGGAATGCACTGAGTGTAATTGCATCCATGTGCCAGAAAAATAACCAACTTCACTCTTTCTTCCCTCCTGCTATTCATATCGCTGTCCATATTCCATCCAGATCCGGGGAGAGCTTTCAGGTCTCTGCAGCTGCTGCATCAGGGCCGGGAGTTTGTGGAGGAGAAGAGACACAGGCAGTGCGAGGACTTCACATCCACGGCAACACAGAACAGTTTTGCTTGTCTGGAAAGGAGAGAGGCAGGGGAAAACACTGTGCTCAATGTTCACCACGTGGCTGCATCCCACAAGAGCCCCTCCCTGCCATCAGCTGGGATTAATAGTGAAGACCAGTCATGTGGGTGAGGTGTAGATCATTTCTAGCAGTAAAATGATTTGCCTAGTGTTAAAACAGTTAAGTTTGGAGGCAGTAAAAATCCAGCCTGGAAAAAAACAGTTTCATCACTCAAGGGTTAGACACATACACTTGGAAGAATCACACACACTCCTCATATCATAAACACACACATACACATTAGCTTTGTTCTCTTTTCCAGATAATAAATTGCAGAATTAAAGCTTTCAGTCTTACTGGAATACTTGCTCCATGATTTCTTTTTTTAGTTTCTAGCAGAGAAAACATTTCTTTAAAAAAGTATTGAATTTTGTATTATAGCTTTGCTGTAGCAATGAGAGAGAAAAGACAAGTCAAGTGGAAATTGGTTGTCTGCATTTAGTGACTGCTGTGGGGTGCAACTTATTACTCACTCCCAAAGGGCATTTTTAGGCAGCCTGAAAGACCTTTATGACCCATCTACAGCTTCACCCTAGTGCAGTCAGAAAGGGGGCAAGTTTTAAAAAAATATCTCAGATACTTCTTTCCATACTGAAAGAAATGTCCATCATATACACAGGATGGCAAAAAACATTCACCTATTTTGATGACAAAGGAGACCTTTGGGATACTGAACAAAAATTCTTCCCCTTAGGAACAGTTATGAAACTATTTCTAAACCCTAAGAGAAAGAGTTGCCAGTCTGTGCTTTGGGACATCAGACTCCAGTTTCAAGCTTTCTCCCTCTATGCAATCCCATCTATACATAATTCCTATAGACTTCCCCCACGAAATCAGGGATAGCTGCTGTCTTTCCAGGGATGAAAACAAATCCTGTGCAGAACCAGGAACTGGACTCAATGATCCTTGTGGTCCCCTCCAACTCAGGATATTCTGGTTTTTATGAAATACAGTAAGATTTATGGAGTTCTCAGTGAGGGGCACATTACCTGGAAGTTGAGTGGGAATTTGGTACCTTAACTGTTCATGACAGAGCTTTGCTGACATTTATAGAAAGTCCACAAACACTGCACAAAGTTCAGACCTTAGATTTGGGCTGACATCAAAGAGAATAACATGGATAAAAATTACCCTTCTGCATCCAGTTTCATTAAAGTTTTATTTGCCCCTCCCAGGCTCAGATGGGAACAAGAGCAGCATTTGGCTCCTCCTCTCCGGAACAGCTGTTCTCTCTGTAACACAGCATTTTAAATAGCATATTCATCTAATATGGACTGATGATACAAACCCTCTCATTATGAGGTGAATGTAACAGTTCCTAGGGAGCAGCTCCATCTATCCCATCTACCCTTAAGAGTAGATTCCTTCAGGACTTTTCCCACACACACTAGATCAAACATGCTGCTGGTTTCCCATCCGTGAGAGGATCTGAAAACACCATTGATTTGCAGTGCAAGATATGTATCAATGGAGAAAAGTGCATTTAATCCCTCCCCCAGCCCTGCAGAAGACAGGCAGCACTGAGCTTGTCTCCTTGCATTACAAGTCTGACAGAAGATGTCCCAAGCCCTGCTGCAAATTCCCAGCATCCTGCTCAGCTTTAATAGAATCAATGCATCAGAAACCAAGGGGGAGAGAAGTGTTGTCCCCCTGCGCTCAGTGCCCAGCCTGCACAGGAACCCTCAGAGCTTGGGTGCACAGGGAGGAGGAGGAGGGGGGTGTGGAGGATGGAGGAGGAGGCCATGCATGCAAAATCTCCTCTCCATCATCTCAGCCAAGTCATTCCACAGCTTCCACATTCCCTCCAGCCTCTTCAGGCAGCTCCTCAGAGCTACAGGGGACAGTAGGGATTCTCCCTCTGGTGTTTGGGGTGGCAGGGGCACCTCACTTGTTTGTGTAGCAGCTCCAGGGAGGGCTGTGGGAGCACAAATGCACTCACCAGCACGTCCTCTCAAGACCTTTGCTCGTGTCTTTGGGGGAACAGCTCCTACCCGCAGCACATTTGTTTTTCCAGAAGGGTCAAATTCTTCCAAGCAGGCTTGGGAACGTTTCACCTGGTGCTACACAATCACAGCAGAGGTATCATGCACTTCTCAACAGGGAGAGGAGTGAAACAGGAACTGATATTTGAGATGATAAACATTAAAGGAAAATGTTTCATCAAACACCTTAATAATTGTGTGTCCCAGTTTCCTGTACTGCTGGTGACAGACACCAACTTTTAAGTCTGGAGTAGATTTTAACTAAAACACCTGTATACAAAAATCTGTAGAAGCCCTGATGGGCCACTGACCACTTTTTTGAGGTCTTTCCTGGTGTTGTCCCCTCTTCAGCCCCTTGACATTTGGATGATAAATCCTCTCAGAAAACACACTCTTTTAAACCTTAAATCTTAACAAACCCTACATCCCACAAGCCTGCCCAACACCCCTTAACTTGGTCTTATATCTCTTCTAGGAGAAGGCCATGGGGCACCCTTTCTCTAATATCTACTGTTTGCTTTTTTTTTTCATTTTGTGTATCAGGTTGTTCCTTTCACCTTCCTCGTCCTCCCTGAGCTGGAGCTGTCCCCCAGTGCTGCAGAACTGTCTTCAACACTCAGCAGTCCTGAACATGCTCAGCAGAAGTAGCTCTAATGCTGCCACCACCAAACATACCCAGAAACTCTATTTTGTTTCAGAATTGCTATCACACAGCAGTAACACAGCTTTGTGCTGATTCTTTATTAATCCTGTTCTTCAAAACTCCCTATATAAACTCATCTCACACAGTTTAAATGATTTGAGCAGCTTATTGATATATGAAGTAGAAAAACACAGTTCATTCTTCAGGAGAGCTCTAGGAGAACTTTGAATCTCTAGAGCAAAACCACTCACTCTTCTGTTTCTGGTTTTGCAACTGAAAAAAAACCCCAAACCCACAAGATTACAATGAAAAACCAAACAATACAAATAAACCAATCACTCAACAGATATATACTCAAAACAGGCAACAAAAATGTTAGGGGAGAAAAATCAAACCCTTCACACAGATTCCTTTTCACAATAAGCCACTGGAGGAAAGGCTGCTTTTTTTCTGTATTGAGACCCAGACACTGCCCTGTAAATGAGTTGTTGTTTAAGAAGCTCTCATCTCTCAAGGAGGCTTCAATTATTGATCATAAAAGCACTATTAGTAATTTAGTATCAGTAAAAAGTCTCAGTTCAATGAGACTCCACAATCATAGTGTTGGTAAATGCATTTGAAGAAGAAACCAACAACTAAAAAGCTCCTTAAAGCTTCAGTCCACACTGCTTGTTACTGCAACATTTATTTTTATTTGTTTTATGGGAAAACACACAACTTTTTTTAGCAGCTGTGCTTCCTGTGTGAGCCTGTAATTCTACTCAGTGCAGTGAAGGCAAATAGTTCCTCATGCACAGCAACAGGGCTTTTAATCTACTAACTTTATGCTGATGCTACAAAAACAAAATTCTACCCATGCTGTTATTGATTTTATACAGAAGCCAAACCAGGTCAAAACCTACAATGTTTATTTTTCATTGTCATAAAAAGCTTTAAATACTTTTATAATACAAGACCTTTGTTTTCAACTAAAAACTCCAACAATTCCCTGCCTCCCCCAAAGAAATTATCACCAATTAGTCCCAAAAATGGACAAAAACTTCACAACCAAACAATAATTTCTCTTTACCTTCCGATTTCAGGACTCCACTAATGGAAAAAATATAAAAGCAACACCCAAACACTCACAAATGCTGAGTTTTATTCTGTTTCCTCAGAAAAACCTGCCAATCAAACTTCATTCCTTAATTTCTCAGCTGTGAGACTGGAAAATTGGCAAAAATAAAGATTTCCTGTGTATCATAGGTGTGAAGCATAAGAGAGATCACAGGGACAGAGGTGTACAGTGCCTGAGATCAAAGAGGGAGGGTCAGAACACAGCTTAAAAGTCAGGGGAGAAGGATGAGTGCTTCCTTACGTGGCAAAGTTATGGTAGAAAATGGTAGAAAACAATTAATGGCTTGTAGTTTTGAAGATTTTAATTTTTAATTAAATTTGTTTTTAATGTATGTATAATAATGATAGAAAATGTTGGAGGAAAACCTGAATAAACCAACTGGGAAGAAATATTTATGTAAAAATTATGGCCGGGAAAATGATGATTTGTTTGCTGCTTTTACTGTAAGGTAAGTAAAAATCTTGGGGGTTTAATAGTTTAGAATAACTTTAAATTAAAATGTGTGCAGGTTTTATGCATTGTGGAAGGATTTGAGCACATGAACTTAATTTTGTCATGAGTAAAATGTAGGAAAACACAGAAAGATGCTGGAGAAGGATTGAACAAGGTTGCTGTCTTGCTGTAGATTTCTGCTGGAGAAGCTTTGAGGCTGTTGAAGCTCTTAATGTGGGAAGAGAAGTATGAAGTCCATTTTTAAAATGACTTTTCCCTCCCCAGCATGTTACTCCCCCTTCCACCAAGCCCATGAGGTGGCTTTGTTACTAAAAGAATGAGTTTAGGAATTATTTCATAATCCAGTAACCATCAGTCAAATGCAACCCCCAAGCTTTTTTTCAAGATGGAAAGTACATTTTTCATGGCTTGTAAATGCCGAATTTTCCCCTTAAACCAACAGTTCTGCATTTGTAGAGCACCTACTGCCAACACAGAGCTCAGAGAGGCTCTTCAATGCTTCTGTAAATCAAATAACATTCATCCACCCTCTGAGGGACAGGATGAGACACAAAGCCTTACTTCTATATATATTTATTTTATTTTTTATTTTTATGTTATCAACAACAACCATCTGGACTCTAGTTTAATAAACCTCTATCTGCCATGCCCCAGAACTTTCATCCTGTTGCCCAATCTCCTCTCCAGCCCTAATTTTTCTAACAATGACATCAACAGAAACACCATCACTTTCATTGGGTTTGACATATGCCTCAATATTTAATGACTGCAATAGACCACTGCCTTCCATCTTCATGTCCCTTGTTACAAGTCTGAAACTTTTTTCCCATTTCACCTCCGAACGATAAATATGGTCCACTCTTCTTTTAAAATGCTGTGGCCAGCAATTGTTAAGAAATGTTGCATTTCCATTTACCTCAGGGATACACGTATTTCTCCTTGGCAAAATAACCACAGTAACACTTTTCCCTCTGTCACAGTAGCAGTTTGACAACGTCAATATCCACAAACCACAATACTGCAGGTATCTAATGTAAATAAAATTGTACCCAGTATGAACCACTAAATAAGGAGCAAAGTTAGAAGCATTCTCCATGTAGGATATAGAAGGAAGTAGCACATCTAATAATGATGGAAAATTCACACGCAGACACATCCCATGTTATCCAGTCTTAACTCCCAAGCAGTCCAACCATGCTGATGCCACCTTTGAATCAACCACAGCTTCGAAATCCTCAGATGATACAAAGCTGAGATCAAATTTGATTAAAATCAATCCTTGTCTTTACCTTTGAGCACAAAGAGCAAGTGATTCCTACTTAGGTGGTTCCTTCATTGATACTACACTAACAGGAAAAAAGAATGTATCTCTAATTAACAAAGTGCCAGATAAGTAGAAATAATAAATTGCCTTATTTTATTTAACCTTCATTGGATATTCATAGCCAGGTTGAACAATTCCTGATGTTTTCTACTCAACAATCGTGAGTTTCTGCTGCTAAAGATCATTCTGCCCTTCCCTGAGACCACTGTAATCAATGTGACAGAGGAGAATCTGAAACAAGGTGACATTTTCTACTTCACTGTGCAAAACACAAAGTAGGAGTAGGTTGCATTCCCAAACAACCAACAATCCAAGCACCTTAGCAAATGAAGGGGAAAATGCACAGAGGAATCCCAGGCACTGCATGTGGGGTGTTTGCACACATGTGGGTGGCAGGAGCCCTCTGAAAGGTGGTAGATATGCCTTCCTGCCAGAGGAATGACAAAAACAGGCCCAAAATTCACTCACACTTTTCCCATATTTATCGAGTTTCTATTCTTCAAACATTAAAATCACAAAGCACATGAAAGGCTTCCCTAATCTCACATCCTTGCTCTGAAATCAAGGCAGGCTGTGAACACTTCCAACTCCCATTTCTCATGCCCATCATTTTTTCCAGTTTGAAAGTAGGTTAGAAAAGAGTCCCCAGACAGGCCAAAACCCAGATGTGGACCATCTTTCCCCCCCAAGAATTACCTGTCCTTACTCATCATATGCCAGGGTGCACACTCAGAGCAGAAGTCAGCTAATGGCAAGACACACACTGGAAAACAGCAGGTTCTAGGTCTGTCCTCTGGCCAAACTTATAAAGCAGGGCAGTAAAGCAACATAGGAGAAGACCTTTCCCTTTGACCTAAGTTAGAGGGTTAACTCACAACAACTGGGCATTCTAATTAAAACAAGGAACAGAACCAAACAATATTCTCAGCTCATACTGGCCAGCCTGAAATTTATGCCATGTTAACGGGTGGCTTTCACTGCAATGCTCAAATTTGTGATCTGTTCTATAAAAGTTCTGGAAGATTAAAGCAATTTCACCTCTCTTACCTTTTGCTAAAACAACCCAGCTCCTTTGGAAAGGAGGCAAAGGTGTTTGGTTCCAACGACACATCCCGATTGTTCGTGCAACGTTCCTCCACCTGCCCCCACAACTTTAAAAAATCACATCCACTAACCAAGATTCCACCACAGAGCTGCAGAGGACAGCAATGTTGACAGGCATCTGCCCAGTTAGGGGCACTAATCCTAACAGAGCATGGTCTGTGAATCATTCACTAAGCGGCATTTTCCTTTCCTTTTGGCAGTTAGACATTGAAAAAACCACAGTATCTCTCAGACGATCTGTAACAATCTGCATATCTGGCTGAAACATTTTTTTCCTTTTAACAGGCTTTTAGGTATGCTCGGTAGGGTGTGGAACTTCTTTATTCAGGCACCAAGGGACACTTCCTAAAAAGTCCATGCAGTCAGAAGCACAGAGGCCCAAAAGGCTCAGGAAGCATCACGGAACGAAATTCTTAAGGTGCACACACCGCCTTAAGTTCACATGGCAACACTGACATCACACTTTTGATCAGCAGATGAGAAATTTGAGTTAATCCCTTGTCTTCCTCCTCTATTGCATAACTGCTACAACCCCCTTGCTTCCCTTTAGACATCCAACCATTCCACTGTAGCAAGGTCATGTCAAATCTGCTGCCAGATTATTTTGAGGAGTGGATCGGTTGAGGGCCGCAGAGCCATCAATTTGGAGCTTTAAATGAACACCCACTTTCAAGACAGAGCATCAGTCAACAGAACAAGAACCTTGACCTTGATCAAGCAGAGGTGACTATTTTATAGCATATGATTCTCCAAGGTGAGGAATAATTGCTGCTTCATCACTCCACCCTCCATCTCAAAATTTCAATTCCGGCAAAACCTTCACTTGAAAGAAACTCAATAAAATACATGAGAGGGAAAGGACCTGCACAAACACAGATGATACCATGACATATATTATTGTTTGCAGAGGAAGAAATTGTCTCAGCACAAGGACACACCCAGGTCCCACCATTGGCCACACCTCTCAGCAGATGTTTAAAAGCACAGCAGCTTTTGTGCAACTTTCCTCTGCCCACCTGGTTCAGCAGAGTAACTGTGGGTGGAACCCAAAAGAACACTCTCACTTCAGCTCTCCTTCCCTTCTGAAACTCAGAGAATTAATAATTTCAGTTATTCTGTCAAGTGAGCAAAATCCACTTGCCAAACAAGAGGTGGTGGTGCAGGAAAAGTCAATTGTAGAAATATTGAGGTTGGGAAAGATGTCCGAGATCCTCCAGTCCAACTTTTGGCCAAACACCACCTTGTCAACTAGAGCACAGCACCAAGTGCCACATCTCGTCATCAGTTCCACATCCAGTCATCAGTTCCACATCCAATCTAAGTCAAAACAACCAACTAACTACGTGGGACAGTAAAATTGGCTCCAAAAATACAAATGGAAATACCCTTTTTTCTGAAAGGCCAAGTTCACTTCTATTTAAACCCTGCACTCATGTCAGCATGGGGGCCTGTTCCATCTATTAGCAAAACCAAAAATATCCCTCTTTATGAATTATAGCATATCAGTGATCGTGTCCTCCTTTTCCCCAAAAATGAACCTCTTGGTGAATTATCTCACTGTTTTTCTTCTCACCATGAAGGAAGCGATAGAGCTCCATGCGCACAATGTACAATGCCAGAACTCCCTTCCACTGGGTCCAGCCCACCCAGCAACCCCCCGGCAGAGACAGCGGGGCACTATTCCTACAATTTATCTTCCCAAGAGGTCTTTTTATCATCTCCCAGACATTTTATTTTGTCTTCAGTTCCAAACAGACATACAGTGTACTTAGGAAAGATATTTACATTTTGAAAGCATTTCCATTAACTGGCTTCCCACCCCCCCCCCTTCACTTTTAGAAGGTCAGTTGTAAATAATTCAGAAATACATACTGAAAAAGCACACAAAGCTCAACTTTTTTACATACAGTGGAGTTAAAGCACCAATTCCTGTCAAGAGAGACTCTCAGATGTGGCAATCTGTGTGCTGTTACTTGCAGCATGTAAGTCTATTTCAGCACACGAATGATGCAGCGCTAAGCGCAGAAACACACGAGGTACTTCAAGGAATTCAGTTGCAGCAATGCACAGGAATACTTTATCCTGGAACACAAGCAGAGGTTGATAACTCATTTTATCTAAATACAGAATTCTAACTATAACTTAGCATACAATAACTCATTTAGAAGTCCAGGATTGTTTATTCTTTCTGAAATTCCACAGGAGCCCTGGCATGGGGCTCTGGATTAAACACTGAGCCATATACTTGTATGAAACAGCACCCAGTCACGAATAGACTGGATCGGTTTTATCCTCTCATTCCCTTGCTTGATTGAGTCAAAATAGTTTGGGGTTTTTTTCAGACAAACATACAGTTCCTAAGACATTGTACAGATTAATCCCCTAAATCAAACCAGTTACTAAGCAAAGCAGTTTCCTCCAAGCAATCACTATGCTGTAGCTCTCCTACATATGGAGCCAGATAGACTCTAGACTGCATATCTCAGGCTTGTATACCTGTAGTATATCTATATTATCTCTTAAGTCAAAGGTTTAATGTTTGTGTTTATTCCTCTAAGAGAGCACTGGTGGGAGCTGCAGAGGGAAGAGCACTCCCTCCCAGTGGGAATTTACACCCTCCTCCACGGTGGCCGTCTGAAGGCTGACATGGAGCCTGACCTGGTTGGAACACCAGTTAATACAGAGGTTCCCCAAGCCCTGGATGTCTCCCATTCACAATCCAAACTAAGCTTCACAACTTTGCAATCACAGCAGCCTGAGAGGGCGTATAACTATTCCCCTGCAACAGCCTCAGTAACTGATTAAAACATAACATCCTTATCAAATGCCTCAAGCCCTATAAGATTGCATCTTACCAAGTCATACTTTGCAGGGTCGACTAATTTCACAAAATTTATTGCCGTGACAAAGGACAAGTGTTGCCAAAGACATCTCTGTCACATATCTGTTAGAAACAGGAAATGAGTCACCTAAATTTGGGATCTACCTTCTCACAGCATCTGTTTCTCATCTGATGGCAGAGTACGGAAGAGCGTGATATGAGCATCAGCTTACACACAGGATACACACATTTGAATCCAACAGACAAGAGAAGGTGCAGCTGGTAACCCAGGAGAGGTTAGCCAAAGGACCTGACTCATGAGCAGTTTTCTCCATGTGCTCTTAAGTGACAAGGGAAGGAAAATCCTGCTCCCGGTTCGGTGTTTCTGGCAAAGGCACAGTGTTCTGAATGACCACACCAGTGAGAGAACCTCTGCAGCTGACTAGCACCGTGCAAATGAGGTTTCTCCTCCACTCTGTTTCTCCAAGCTGAACAATTTCCATTTCTACCTTTGCCCTCCCTATCCTTTCCCCTCACCTCCACCTTTTAAAAATATTTTGTATTTTAAATTCGACGCAAAAAATTGTTTGGAGCTTTTCCAGGTTGGAGCATTCAAGTCCCTGTCAGCAGAAACCTCTGAGTTAAGAGAAAGAAATCTGCAAAAATCTGACACCTGCCACTTTCCATTGAGCTTTGGGTGGAAAATGTCCCTGGCCTCTTCCATTTTTAATGTCAGGCTCAGTGTGGCGGAAAGATTACCTCCAGGTAAAGTCATTCAGAACAGGAGGCTGAGTGCCAAGTCCCTCCTCATTCCCTGTTCCACATGTGCCACCACAGCCCTGGGTGCTCAGCAGCACTTTTTCAGTGATAACCCTCTCACAGCATATTTGGGAGCCCAGGACTCCAAAGATATCTCGATGGGACTCCCCTTTGCAATTCCTTCACAAGAACAACCAGCTCATTTCAGAGCTCATTTCAGCCATATGGGAACCTCCAGCTTCACAGGTATTTAACAGCCCGCAAATGCCCTTAGTAGTCATCTAGGGGAGACTCCCATCTGGGAAAAGTCAGTTTTGTTCCAAAAACTATAGGATTATTCATTTTAGCTATTCCCAGCCTAGGCAGCATATATGCCAAGGGAACGGCCTCCTCCTCTGCCATATATCAACACTTCCAGAGAATTTCTGTGCTGCAAACAGGAAAGAAATGAGAACATGACTAGTTATGAGAGTTTACTGGAGCCTGAAAGCTATTTGGTATATTCCACATTTATACAAAGGCAGCTCAGCTTTAGGTTTAAATATATTTGAATTAGAAGTGAATCCCATTGAAAAGCTTTGATGCCCTCAACAATTCGCTCTCAGGGGTCAAGGTCTCTAACCCAGCAGAGGAGGCACTGCCTGGAAGACCTGACAGACCAGAATTCCTCTCCAGAAGGGGACTGCAGAATCAACAAGGCAGTACCACTAACCTACATCTCTTCACACAAGAAAAGCAGACAATTCCCAGTTAAAATTATACTGCCTCAGAGGCGATGCCTTTCCGATCGGGACTCCAGTGATAGCCTGTCAGCTGCTAAGTCTGAACAGACAATAAGCAGATCACCTGAACAGGGAAATGTGGAAGGGGGAAGGAATCCTTGAAGGAAACAGTAACAGAAGAGTTGAAAACTTGTTTCCTCATTGTCTGTTAAGAGAAAAGTTCTGACATGATGAGAGCAAAATATCACCAGATACCAAAATCTATTGGGTTCATATCTTAATTAGTACCAGACTAATTACTTGGAAAAAACCTTGATTTTTATGACAAAAGTAGGATTTAAGTTAGGCCAAGGTCACCATTCCTGAGAGTACATGGAAAACCCACCAGGGTGCTTGGCTTCCTTCCCTACATACAATTACTAGGGAACCTACATCCCTCACACCCCTCCAGGAGCCCTGGAGTCAGGGCATTCAGATCTGCCCTACACCTCAGACAGGGCACTCAGACCTGCCCCACCTCAGACAGGGCATTCAGATCTGCCCTACACCTCAGACAGGGCACTCAGACCTGCCCCACCTCAAACAGGGCACTCAGACCTGCCCCACCTCAGACAGGGCATTCAGATCTGCCCTACACCTCAAACAGGGCACTCAGACCTGCCCCACCTCAGACAGGGCACTCAGACCTGCCCCACCTCAGACAGGGCATTCAGATCTGCCCTACACCTCAAACAGGGCACTCAGACCTGCCCCACCTCAGACAGGGCACTCAGACCTGCCCCACCTCAGACAGGGCACTCAGACCTGCCCCACCTCAAACAGGGCACTCAGACCTGCCCTACACCTCAGACAGGGCACTCAGACCTGCCCTACACCAGACAGGGCACTCAGACCTGCCCCACCTCAGACAGGGCACTCAGACCTGCCCCACCTCAGACAGGGCACTCAGACCTGCCCTACACCTCAGACAGGGCACTCAGACCTGCCCCACCTCAGACAGGGCACTCAGACCTGCCCTACACCTCAAACAGGGCACTCAGACCTGCCCCACCTCAGACAGGGCACTCAGACCTGCCCTACACCTCAGACAGGGCACTCAGACCTGCCCCACCTCAGACAGGGCATTCAGACCTGCCCTACACCTCAGACAGGGCACTCAGATCTGCCCTACACCTCAGACAGGGCACTCAGACCTGCCCCACCTCAGACAGGGCACTTAGACCTGCCCTACACCTCAGACAGGGCACTCAGATCTGCCCTACACCTCAGACAGGGCACTCAGACCTGCCCTACACCAGACAGGGCACTCAGACCTGCCCTACACCTCAGACAGGGCACTCAGATCTGCCCTACACCTCAGACAGGGCACTCAGACCTGCCCTACACCTCAGACAGGGCATTCAGACCTGCCCCACCTCAGACAGGGCACTCAGACCTGCCCTACACCTCAGACAGGGCACTCAGACCTGCCCCACCTCAGACAGGGCACTCAGACCTGCCCCACCTCAGACAGGGCACTCAGACCTGCCCTACACCTCAGACAGGGCACTCAGACCTGCCCCACCTCAGACAGGGCACTCAGACCTGCCCTACACCTCAGACAGGGCACTCAGATCTGCCCTACACCTCAGACAGGGCACTCAGACCTGCCCCACCTCAGACAGGGCACTCAGACCTGCCCCACACCAGACAGGGCACTCAGACCTGCCCTACACCTCAGACAGGGCACTCAGACCTGCCCCACCTCAAACAGGGCACTCAGACCTGCCCCACCTCAGACAGGGCACTCAGACCTGCCCTACACCAGACAGGGCACTCAGACCTGCCCTACCTCACATGCATGGAGAGGGTTTAGGGAAGGCTTACAAAGCTGCTCACCCCCCTCTCGACTTAATGGATTCCTTTAGCTCAACACAAAGTACCTTTTTTTTTAATAAGGCCTCAAAAATTTGCTTCAAGTGCCATTTTGAGCTGAATATTATAACTTGAATGTTCTAAAATAGAAGGAAATAAAAGCAAAAGGGATGTCATTTTTCCCTCACTAATGTCATAAGCTACTGATGCTCTTTATTTATTGATAGACTGCTCTCACTCCAGTCTAGCAATCTCAACATCTTCATGAATATTTCTATGCACTGGGGAAGAAGATCCTTCTGCTTCTTTCCTTGCTGCTGGGACCACGAAAATTGGTTTCCTTATACATGCTAAGACATGGGCTATTGTAACCTGGCTACCAAGAACCAGGAGCAAACTCACCTCATCTCTCAGCTCCTCTTAAACTAAAACTCCTTGTAATCAACAGAAATCCATCTTCAGGTAGCCAGGAATACCTTAGAGAAAGATTATTCATTTAATAACATGATTAATTTCACAGCGTGGTACATGCATGACAAGGCTTTTCCAAATCCTTAAACCCATCTCCCAGGAACAGTCACAGGAGGTGGAAGGAAGTGAAGATCAGAAGAGCAACTCTCAAGTGAGGTTTATCAGACCCACATAAAGAACGAAAGATGGAATAAGATTCCTTCAAAACACAATGGGGACAGTCCAATACATCAATCTTAACATCAATACAGAAAAATCCCACTGGAACCAGGCTAGAATAGGGTGGAATTTCAGCCAGTGACATCCTGAAACAGAAGCAGAGCTGTAAAGGGAACATTTAAGAACATTACCCACATTATAATTCTAAGTTCTTATGTCCCTTGAGTATATTCAAGATATCCTACCACTTCTCAAGTGTCTTTTGGGTCTAAGTGGCTCTGATTGGTGCAACTGGGACTGTCAGAAAAGGTTTAGTAGCTGAGCAGGAAGCCTTTCCCAGTGTCTTTTAGCCATCCAGAGCCGGTGTAACAGCCTCAGTGACCATGATGGCACTTTGACAGGAGCCGAAAGAGCAGGTCTTGGAACCTTCACTCCTTGCAGTTCACATTAAATTAGTAACATACATTAAAGGATTATCTTAGGTGGCATTACTTAAATGCAGCCGTGGAGGACATTGGCCTGGAGCAAAGGCACAGCAGAAGAGCCGAGCCATTGTGTAGCTCATACATGCATGAGTGCACAACATCGTGTTTGCACTGTGGGTGTGCCCAGGCAAATCCACAAACTTCAACAATTATGGAAGCATATGGACATACAGGGCACAAACCCAGTAAAGACCACAGTGAAAAGTCAGGGTTTTAGAATGATACAGTCATTTTGGAACAGGCAATTGGCACAGAGCGTGCCCTTCCTTAAAAATCAAGATGATCGGTTTCCTTAGGTCAGGCACCCAAAAACCTCAGGGATTTCCTGAAATCCTAAGAGAAGTACAAACTAAATAGTAGTTTGTAGTAGTTAAATTCAACAGTTACATATGCACTTAAGTGGCATGAAAAAAGGGAGAAGAACAGAAGTGAAGACAGGAGGGATGTGATCCCATACAGTGACCATTTGCACGTGGAAATGACCAGTCGGATCCTCCTCTCCCCTGAATAAATGAGAAGTACAAGAGAACCAGAGTGTGGCTCAGGATGTGCAGGGTCAGCGTGGGCATTCCTAGACTGCCCTGCTATACCCAGCAACTTCTAAGCATTCAGAAACATGTTTATACCAAAATTCATAAATTCCTTCCCCTTGACTTATTTTTTCCAAGATACTTCTTTTTGAAATTGGCACTTCTAAAAAAATCTCCTCTGTTGTTGAGAGGAACATTATTTACTAACCTAACTGTGCTGCATTCTGGTAACCAAACCAAATTATTTCCTTCTCTATAGGCAGCTGGCCAAACTGTGCCACATAAAATGCATCCCCTGAGGGAAGTGGTCAGGAATGGAAACTTCAGTTTGCCTGTTTATTAGAAGAGAGTTTAGAAGGGTAGAAGTTCTTGGAGAGAAGTTACCTGAAAGCAATTCAGAAGTAAATTACAGTTTGCTGTTCTAGAGCACAGCACCATAAATTTGTTCACAAGCAATGCTAACATTTACATTTAAAGTTTCAAAACATTTGCTTAAACCTGAGCAGAAGAGAAAACTCAAACGTGAAATTCACCTTTTACCTTTAAGTTTCATTTCAAAAATCTTGAACATTTGCTTTTTGGGGTAAAAAGAATAATCTCATTTGGTTATCTGCAGGTCAGGCTTTGTATCTAGCAAACTTTGTTGAGGGTTTTTTAAGAAATAAATTTCTACAGAGTCAAGACAGTGCTCAGGATTGTATAGAACTACATGCTGGGAAGAGAAAAGTAATTTAAAAAATTTATTTCATCTTTGTCTTCCCACAGTAAGAGCTTCAACAGCCTCAAAGCTTCTCCAGCAGAAAATACAGCAACACGGAACCTTGTTCAATCCTTCCAAGCATCTTTGTGTGGGGAAAAAATGGGGGGAATGGGGTAAAAATTGGGGAAATGGGGAAAAATGGGAGAGGTGTCCTCGTGTTCAGGGGCCCAGGGTTTGAGGGACTGTATTTCCTGTGGCTTTGCAGGGCACCAGTAATGAGAGGAACTGTGGTGTCCGAGCTGTGTCCAGTCAGGTCGTTTTCCTGCTGGGGGACAGAGAGTCTGTGAGCAGAGCTGAGATTGCTGTGTTTGGATGAGCAGTGCAGGCCCCAGGGAGCTGAGAATTCCAGGTGCTGATGGAACCGTTGCCTCAGGTGTGTTTAGTTTGTGCCTGTGAGAGGTGGGATTCCGGTGTCCCTGAGCCCTCAGCTGTGTCTGTGCTGCTCTGTCTGTGCCTGCTGAGTGTCCCTGAGCCCTCTGCTGTGTCTGTGCTGCTCTGTCTGTGCATGCTGAGTGTCCCTGAGCCCTCAGCTGTGTCTGTGCTGCAGGTTCTGTGCATGCTGAGTGTCCCTGAGCCCTCTGCCGTGTCTGTGCTGCAGGTTCTGTGCCTGCTGAGTGTCCCTGAGCCCTCTGCTGTGTCTGTGCTGCAGGTTCTGTGCACACTGAGTGTCCCTGAGCCCTCAGCTGTGTCTGTGCTGCAGGTTCTGTGCACACTGAGTGTCCCTGAGCCCTCAGCTGTGTCTGTGCTGCAGGTTCTGTGCCTGCTGAGTGTCCCTGAGCCCTCTGCTGTGTCTGTGCTGCAGGGTCTGTGCCTGCTGAGTGTCCCTGAGCCCTCTGCTGTGTCTGTGCTGCAGGTTCTGTGCATGCTGAGTGTCCCTGAGCCCTCTGCTGTGTCTGTGCTGCAGGGTCTGTGCCTGCTGAGTGTCCCTGAGCCCCCTGCTCTGTCTGTGCTGCAGGGTCTGTGCATGCTGAGTGTCCCTGAGCCCTCTGCTGTGTCTGTGCTGCTCTGTCTGTGCCTGCTGAGTGTCCCTGAGCCCTCTGCTGTGCCTGTGCTGCAGGTTCTGTGCATGCTGAGTGTCCCTGAGCCCTCTGCTGTGCCTGTGCTGCAGGTTCTGTGCATGCTGAGTGTCCCTGAGCCCTCTGCTGTGTCTGTGCTGCTCTGTCTGTGCATGCTGAGTGTCCCTGAGCCCTCTGCTGTGTCTGTGCTGCAGTGTCTGTGCCTGCTGAGTGTCCCTGAGCCCTCAGCTGTGTCTGTGCTGCAGGTTCTGTGCACGCTGAGTGTCCCTGAGCCCTCTGCTGTGTCTGTGCTGCAGGTTCTGTGCATGCTGAGTGTCCCTGAGCCCTCTGCTGTGTCTGTGCTGCAGGGTCTGTGCCTGCTGAGTGTCCCTGAGCCCTCTGCTGTGTCTGTGCTGCAGGGTCTGTGCCTGCTGAGTGTCCCTGAGCCCTCTGCTGTGCCTGTGCTGCAGGGTCTGTGCCTGCTGAGTGTCCCTGAGCCCTCTGCTGTGTCTGTGCTGCAGGTTCTGTGCACACTGAGTGTCCCTGAGCCCTCTGCTGTGTCTGTGCTGCAGGTTCTGTGCATGCTGAGTGTCCCTGAGCCCTCTGCTGTGTCTGTGCTGCTCTGTCTGTGCACACTGAGTGTCCCTGAGCCCTCTGCTGTGTCTGTGCTGCAGGTTCTGTGCATGCTGAGTGTCCCTGAGCCCTCTGCTGTGTCTGTGCTGCTCTGTCTGTGCCTGCTGAGTGTCCCTGAGCCCTCTGCTGTGTCTGTGCTGCTCTGTCTGTGCATGCTGAGTGTCCCTGAGCCCTCTGCTGTGTCTGTGCTGCTCTGTCTGTGCCTGCTGAGTGTCCCTGAGCCCTCTGCTGTGTCTGTGCTGCAGGGTCTGTGCACGCTGAGTGTCCCTGAGCCCTCTGCTGTGTCTGTGCTGCTCTGTCTGTGCCTGCTGAGTGTCCCTGAGCCCTCTGCTGTGTCTGTGCTGCAGGTTCTGTGCATGCCGACTCCGAGCCGGGGTCGGTACTGCGCATGCGGGGAGTACTTCGGATTTTTGCTACTGCGCACGCGCGGAGTACGGCTCGCCGTCGCTACTGCGCACGCGCGAATCACGCGGCGCTCTCGGTACTGCGCACGCGCGGAGTACGAAGCGGCGTCTCTGCTGCGCACGCGCGGAGTACGGTTTGCCGTCCCTACTGCGCAGGCGCGGAGTAGCGACCTTCGTCGCTTCTGCGCACGCGCAGAGTACAGACATTTGTCGTTACCGCGCACGCGCGGAGCACAGGCCTTTGTCGGTACTGCGCAGGCGCGGAGCGCGCAGCTGTGTCCCCACTGCGCTCTCTCCCGCTCGATGCCACATCCCGTGTTCGTTCATGGCGCTGTTTTCCCGCACCTGCCGCAGCCGGTGCCGCGGGAGCGCGCGGGGAACATCCCGCCGCCGGTGCGGCTGCTCCAGAGGCGTTCCTGGAGCGCGGCGCCGGCACCATCGCCCGCAGCGCCGCCGCCAAGATCGTGAGTGCCGGGGCCGCGGGGCAGGGGCTGGGCTGGGCTGGGCCTCAGTGGCGCTCCATGCACGGACAAATACTCTGCGTGCAGCTCGGTGGGTGCTTTCCCGTCCTGGGGGTGAGGTGAATCCTGGGCTCCTGTGCTTTTGTCAGCCGAGATGGAAAATTCCTGCACTTGGTTTTGGCAAGTGGCAGTTTCCCAGAATTTTCTTGCCTTGTTTGCTTCCTGTGGAACATGTGGACTAGCAGAACTCTCAGGGCTTGTGTTCAGAACAGGCTTGAGGAGAGTGAGTGAGTGAGTGAGTGAGGGAGTGAGTGAGTGGAGTGAGTGAGGGAGTGGAGTGAGTGAGTGAGTGAGTGAGTGGAGTGAGTGAGTGAGTGAGTGAGTGGAGTGAGTGAGGGAGTGAGTGGAGTGAGTGAGGGAGTGAGGGAGGGAGTGAGTGAGTGAGGGAGTGAGTGAGGGAGGGAGGGAGTGAGGGAGTGAGTGAGGGAGGGAGTGAGTGAGTGAGTGGAGTGAGTGAGGGAGGGAGGGAGGGAGTGAGGGAGTGAGTGAGTGAGTGGAGGGAGTGAGGGAGTGAGTGAGTGAGTGAGGGAGTGAGTGAGTGAGTGGAGGGAGGGAGGGAGGGAGTGAGGGAGTGAGTGAGTGGAGTGGGTGAGTGGAGTGGGTGAGTGAGTGAGTGAGTGAGTGACTGAGAAGGAGCCTCAGCGTGTCTTCCTTGTCCTGCACTGCAGGATCAGAATCCTGGTTTAGGTTAGGGATGCTTTTGCACTGGTGTGTGTCTTCGATGGTCAGAGCCAACTTTCTGCTGGGCCACTTAGGAAGAACAGTTGCCTAGAGCTTCATGTTTGCTTTCCTTGCAGCCTGGAGTGTTGGGGGGATTCCTGAAGCTGATTGCCTTGAAAGCCAGTGGTCCCCAAGGCTTTGACCTGCTAAACAGCATCATGGAGCATATGCCCCCGTGAGTATGAGCTCAAATTGCATTCAAAACTGACTTCTGTGGGCTTTGGTTCTGCAGTGTGCAGTCATGCCAAAGGTTAACACTTCAGGAGCAAAAATGTCACATTTATCAGTTAAAGAGATGGGAACAACTTTATCTGTGTTTTCTGTAAAGTGACAGCACCAGTCAAAGCCCACTGTGAACTGAATAACTGTTCTTTTAAATTTCCAGTGAGTGGGTTGACTGGTACAGGAAACAGGTCTTCATTCTGCTATTCCAAAGACTTCCAAGTTCCAAACCAACAAAACTTATCAAAAGTAAGTTCCTTGCTCTGAAAAGCTCCAGTGTGACACGAGTGGTTCAGAGTGTGCAGTTGCACAGATCAGGCATCCTGTACATGGGTGGGACTCTGGTGGCTCCAGGGACTTGCTCCAAATGCTCTGGAGTCAAGGGGGGCATAAAGGGCAGTGGCCACAGCAGGTGACACTCCATGAAAACTGAGGGAATGGAACTAAAGGACTTGTGTAGTTCTCCTCCTTTCCTGGTGTGTGTGATGTCGTTACTTGTCTGAAAGTGTCTCCATTTAATCTCCAGCTAATAGCAACACACTTGCCCTGTCACACAGCACAGCCATTCTGACCACTGCTCTCTGCAGTTTGTGTTCATGCTGGGAAACATTCCATGCTTTTGTGTCATTTTGGCCTTCATGGGAATAAAGTTCTGAGGAAGGGTTTACGTTCCTCTGTCAAAGCTGTGACACATTGTTGAAATCATCCCCAGGCAGATGGCCATGCTGATGAAATTCGTGATGTTATCTCTACACAGATCACACAAGGTCTGTTATTAATCCTTTAAAATCTGCTTGATGCCTCCTGTAGAGGAGCAAGAGTTACAGGGTTCTTCCAGTGGTGTTCCACCAACCAAATGGAAGTGGTGCTTCCAGCGTTCCACGTTTCAGTGTTGTGGTGCCCGAGAAGATGAGCAGTTTTTAGGCAAACTTTGGAGCAGCAAGTTAATGCCCTTCAGTAAAAGGGAACATTTATGAAGGCTGCCCTTTCTGTCTCCTTCTTAGAATGCATTTTGCTGCTGACTCTAAAGCGATTTTCTTGTTTTCATCTGGAGTTTTACTTTGTCCTTTTTCTTGTCTTCATTAACTAGTATGGCACAGGAAATGGGGCATGAGCTCTGCAGGAAATACTTGGCAGCATACAGCCAAAGGGAGTGTGTTCTGTTGGCTTGGGTTGTATTTCAGGCTGCTGTGCAGTTTTTGCCTTTGAAGCAGGAAAGAGTTGTCTCTCTGGCTGAAATGGCAAAGGAGGTTTGGCGCTAATCTGACTGCCCGGGTGCCTCTCCTTTTGGGGTTCATTTCTGATTTTCTGCCCACAGTTCCTCACTGATAGTTCAAGTTACTGATCTCCTAAGCAGGTCATAAAAGGGAAGGATTGCTGTCTCTGGTTTTTATCCTTTGTAACAAGTTTGTGTTTGCAAACATCTATGTAAGAGGGCAGCACCTTAACAAATTGTCTTGTGTTCTCTGTTTCCTGGTGCTTTGTGTGGTTTCTGCTTTTCTTTGGTCACCATAGGGTGATAAATCGTTCTAAGACATTTTCTCTAAATGTCATACTAACATGTTTGGAATGGTTTTGCAGAAAATGATAATTCCTGAAATCCAGAAAGCATCTTGGACAAGTTGAAAAGCAGATCCGTGCTGTTGGCATCACCAAGACATTAACAGAATGTCCTCCCGTGATGGACACTGAGTACCCCAAGCTGTGGTAGGTGCCACACTTCTTCAGGGTGTGCTGGTGATGCTGTTGAAGGTCTGGAAAGTAGGAGCTTTCACCAGAATAGGCCCCTCCAATAAACTCCTTTGGCATTTCTTCAGGCCCACTGTTGTGGTGAGACTCAGCTTGAGGCTTTTCATACCTTTTCATCCTTCACTGCACAAAGGGAAGTGTGTTTTCAAAGCAAATGGCAGAGCTGGTTTGAGATGTGTTTGAGCCTGGATTTGGCTGAGTAGAGCTCCACTGAAGGGAATTAGGCTACTGTCAGCTTGCATTCCTTCTGGAAAGCTGGGCCCACTTTTGACTTGTAACTGTCATAGTCAGGAGGCCTGAGAATACTCACAACCTGACAGGCTGTAGAGTCTTAGCCTGAAAGTGGAATCTGGGGGAAAGCTCTGGAGACTGAAAGGCAGTCCAGCAGTCTGGGGGCTCAGGTAGCCTGAACTGAATGACAGTAACCAGGTCCTGGACTAGAACTCTTTTTGAATGTACTTAGAGAAAAGCTGTAATCTGGAAAAGAATTGCTATTCTTGGGTTTGTATCACAACAATTTGACCTGCTAAAAAATGAGGGCATTGCTGATGCTGTTAATATGAGCAGCTGCATTGTGCCTGGAAAGGACCCAGACCCACAGTCCTAGTGCAGCTTCCCTGGGACAGGGACAGTGCCAGGAGTTATGCAAGTCCCTGCAAAGGGGTTCCAGGTAATCTGAGCGTTCTTGTGAAGCACAGGCTGTCCTCACCTGTTCACTGTTCCCCTCCCCTCTCCCCCCAGGATTCCTTTGCTGCAGGCCCTCCCTCCTTGGCCTCTTCGAGCTGCCTGAGGATGACACGACCCCTGACAAGGAGCACTTCATTGACACAGAGGATACTCCAGGCTATCAGACTGCATTCTCCCAGCTGGCCTTTGCTGGGAAGAAAGAACACGATCCTGTGGGGCAAATGGTGAACAATCCCAGGATCCAGCTGGCTCAGTCTCTGCACAAACTGTCCACAGGGTGCCCAGGCAGGGTAGGTGGCTTGGGCTCTGCATCCCTGGGCTGCATTCAGCAGAGAAGAAATGCCTCTGTGAGAATGGTCTCTTGCTAAGCTTTGATAATCAGCAAAATGAAGTGTGTTGTAGGCAGAAGGCAAGATCTTGCTGTGTCTTATTGTTCTTTGGAACTTGGCTTTTGTAAGGTTTTCCTGGTAACCTCAGAAAGGCCTTGTTTTTCACAGAACTTAGTTTAGCAATAAGCTCAAATATATGCTATTTAAAAGATGAAGATTTATCCACTTGATGGCCTATAACTAATGGTTGTCTCCTGTTCAGTTGCATGGACGTGGGAGATTCAGGCAGCTCATATAAAATTAGACATTTTGAGTGCACAGCTAACTCTTACCACATATAGTGTTTGTTTTGTTCAAGATTTGGGTAAGTAAAGATTGTCTGAGAGATGAGCTGTTTCTCCCTCCATAACTGCTGCTCTGAGAGTGTCTGAGCTTGTGCCCTGTGCATGAAGAGCCATGGCAGTGGCTGAGTGTCCCTGAGCCCTCAGCTGTGTCTGTGCTGCAGGTTCTGTGCATGCTGAGTGTCCCTGAGCCCTCAGCTGTGTCTGTGCTGCAGGTTCTGTGCATGCTGAGTGTCCCTGAGCCCTCAGCTGTGTCTGTGCTGCAGGTTCTGTGCCTGCTGAGTGTCCCTGAGCCCTCAGCTGTGTCTGTGCTGCAGGTTCTGTGCCTGCTGAGTGTCCCTGAGCCCTCAGCTGTGTCTGTGCTGCAGGTTCTGTGCATGCTGAGTGTCCCTGAGCCCTCTGCTGTGTCTGTGCTGCTCTGTCTGTGCATGCTGAGTGTCCCTGAGCCCTCTGCTGTGTCTGTGCTGCTCTGTCTGTGCATGCTGAGTGTCCCTGAGCCCTCTGCTGTGTCTGTGCTGCTCTGTCTGTGCATGCTGAGTGTCCCTGAGCCCTCTGCTGTGTCTGTGCTGCAGGTTCTGTGCCTGCTGAGCACCAGCCTGAATGCAGTGACAGTCTGGAAATGAATTGCTTTTCTTGGGTTTGTATCTCGGCAGTTTGACCTGCTAAAAAATGAGGGCATTGCTGATGCTGTTAATATGAGCAGCTGCATTGTGCCTGGAGAGGACCCAGACCCACAGTCCTAGTGCAGCTTCCCTGGGACAGGGACAGTGCCAGGAGTTAAGCAAGTCCCTGCAAAGGATGGAGTAAATCTGCTCCTTGCATCTGTAAGGAAAGACTGAGTAGTAGGGAAGGGGAGCATTTATATGCTGTGTTGAGATTTCCATCTGATCCCACGTGCAGCAGTGATGGGGTGGCTGGGTTTGGTCTGGGCCTGTGAGGATCAGCCCTAAACAACCCCACCTCACCAGAGGGCCCTGAATCCTCAAGGGAAATGTCCAGTAGGAACCAAACCGGTCGGTAGTTATTGCAGAGGAAAAACCCTGCAAAAGAAAAGGTACTTCTGTTCTTTGTGGCAATCCTGTAATGCCTTGTGCAGTCTCTGTGTGCTGTTCTTGGAGTGACCACCCAGTGTGTGTCTAACAAAACCTGTTAGAAAGGTAGTCAGGGATTGGAATTGGGGTCTGATCCCTACAGACTCTTGCAAAGCCTGAAGGACTGCAGTGATGAGTGTGCTCAGCAAAGGAGGTTTCTCAGTATCTGCTCAGATTTCCCTCAGCTCTGGGGGCCTGGTGGCCAGCTGGAGGTGGCGGGGACACACATGGGACCCCTTGAGCTTTGTGGGAGGAGCTGGGGGTTGGCACCGTGCGATTTTTTGTTCTTTGGGGTTTTTTCCTGGTTTTCTGATTTCCTTTTTGAGCTCTGTGGTGCTAGGGAGAAAAATCTGGAAACAAATCAAACTGAAGGGATTTCCTGAGTTGCTTTGCAGAGAAGTGCCACCTTCAGAGGATGCACAAATCCACCAGGAAGTCAATGAAGGAGCTGTGGAAAGTGCAGCAGAGTGCAGGGAGCAGCCACTGTCCCAGCTCCCTGGTTTTGGGGGCATTAGTCCACCTACGGAAAGGAAAAAAGCCTCCCCGTCTTGTTTTCAGCCCTGCAGAGGAATGTCGCATTCCAGAATTTCGGAGGGATTTGTGTGTGTCCTGTGCTGGCAGCTGCGTGTCTTGGGAGCCCATGGAGTGACATACATTGGGGGGACATGGGGGGACATGGGGGGACAAGGGAAGGACATGGGGGGACATCAGGGGGACATGGGAGGACATCAGGGGGACAGGGGAGTACATCGGGTGGACATGGGGAGGACACGAGGGAGATGGGGTGGACATGGGGGACGCAGGGGTCATGGGGGAAACATGGGGGGAACATTGGGGACATGGGAAGGATATGGGGGGACATGCGGGGGACATGGGATGTCCAGGGAAGTCCATGGGGGCCCAGAGGGGTTCAGAGGGGTTCAAAGCGTTTTGGGGGGTCCAGGAGGGTTCAAGTTGGTCCAGAAGGGTCCAGGGGTTTTCCCTGGGGGTATGAGGGGTCAATGGGGGCCCTAGGAGGATTCAAGGTGGTCCAGGAATGTTCAGGGGAGTCCGGGAGGGTTCAGGGGGTTTTAAGGGAGTGGAAGGGGGTTTCACAGGGGTCCAAGGGGGTCCAGGAGAGTTTCGGAGGGTCCAGGGGGTTTTGGGAGGGGGTCCAGGAGTGTCCAGGGGAATCTCAGAGGTGTCCAGGAAGGTTCCAAGGGGCCCAGGAGGGTCCAAGGGGTCCCAGGCGGGTTCGAGAGGGGTCCAGGGGGCTTCAGGGGGTTTGGAGGGGTCCACGGGAGTCCAAGTGTGATTCAAGAGAGTCCAAGGGGTCCAAGGTTTTTGGGAGTGTCAAGGGGGGGTGGGGGGATGGTGCAAAGTGGTCCAAGAGAGTTGAGGAAAGTCCAAGGGGGATTCAGGAGGGTCCAGGGGAGTTCAGGAGGGTCCAAAGGGATCCAGGAGAAGTCAGAGTGGAATGAGGGGGGTCTCACAGTGGATGAAGGTGGTAAGGTGGGTCTCAGAGGAGTCACAGGGAGGTAAGGGGAGGTAAGAGTGGTCGGGGGTGCCTGGGGCACTCAGGGACCCCCATTGCCCACAGCCCAGCAATGTCGTTCCTCGGGAACCTCCCTTGGGGGCCCCCGGTGCCCGAAATGTCGTCCCTCGGCAACCCCCCCTTAGGGACCCCCAGCGCCCAAGGGGTCGCCCTGCGGCAACGCCCCCTCGGGGACCCCCGGCGCCCTCGGGGTCACCCCGCGGCAACCCCCCCTCGGGTAACCCCGGCGCCCGAGGGGTCGCCCCTCGGCAAACCCCCTTGGGGACCCCCGGCTCCCAAGGGGTTGCCCCTCGGCAAACCCCCCTTGGGGACCCCCGGTGCCCGAGTGCTTGCCCCTCGGCAATCCCCCCTTTTCCCTGGGCGCAAAGCTCGACGGCGCGGGCCACGTGCTGGTCGGGGAAAGTGCCGTTTTTCAGCCCAGAATTCAAGGCGGACAAAGAATCCTCCCTGGGAAAAGGTGCCAGGACAGAAAGCCATTGTTCCTTTTCTAGGGTTAATGGGGCCCCATCATTGGCACCTGAGAGCCCACGGCTGCCACCTTTTCCCTGGGTGAAGAGCTGGACAGTGCGTGCCACGTGCGGGTCCTGGGAGGAATCTTCGTCCGTCTGGAATTCTGATTCCAGACGGACCCAAATTCCTTGGGCACCCCCGGTGCCCGAAATGCGGTACCTCAGAGAAGCCCCTTGGGGGCCCCCAGAGACTCCCAGAGACCCCCAAGGGACCCCCCAGGGACCCCCCAGAGACTCTCCGAGATTCCCAGAGACACCCAGGGACCCCCCAGGGACCCCCAGGAAGCCACAGAGATCTGCCAGAGAACCCCCAATGACCCCCAGAGAACCCCCAGAGACTCTCAGAGACCCCCCAGGGACCCCCGGTGCCCGAAATGTTGTCCCTCGAAGAACCCGCCTTGGGGACCCCCAGTGCCCGAAATGTCGTCCCTGGGACAACCCCCTTGGGGACCCCAGAGACCCCCCCCAGGGACCCCCCAGGGACACCCAGAGACCCCGGAGATTCCCAGACACTCCCAGGGACACCCAGGGACCCCCCAGGAAGCTACAGAGATCTCCCAGAGAACCCCCAGTTTCCCCCAGAGACCCCCCCAGAGACTGTCAGAGGTCCCCAGACACCCCAGGGACCCCCAGAGACTCTCAGAGACCCGCCATGGACACCCAGAGACCCCCAGAGATCCCCCCAGAGACCCCAAGGACCCCCCAGGGGCCCCCACAGACCCCCAGAAACCCCCCTGTGACCCCCCAAGAACCCCCCTGAGGATCCCCTGGAACACCCCAGAAACCTCCAGGCACCCCCTGAGACTCCCAGAGAACCCCAGAGACCCTCAGGGACCCCCCAGGGACGCCCAGAGACCTCCCAGAGACGCCTCCGAGACCCCCCAGGGACCCCCATAGACCTCCCAGAGATCACGAGAGACCCCCCAGGGACCTCCAGAGACCCCCAGGGACCCACCCTGGGACCCCCAGAGAACCCCAGGGACCCACAGGAACCCCTCATAGATCCACCAGAGACCCCCATAGATCCCCCAGAGACCACCAGAGATGCCCCAGAGACACCCCAGAGACCCCCACAGGGATCGCTGGTGCCCGAAACGTCGTCCCTCAGAGAACCCCCTTGGGGACCCCCGGTGCCCGAAACGTCGTCCCTCGGGGAACCCCCTTGGGGACCCCCGGTGCCCGAAACGTCGTCCGTCGGGAACCCCCCTTGGGGACCCCCGGTGCCCGAAACGTCGTCCGTCGGGAACCCCCCTTGGGGACCCCCGGTGCCCGAAATGTCGTCCCTCGGGAACCCCCCTTGGGGACCCCCGGTGCCCGAAATGTCGGCCCTCCCCAGCCCCCGCTTTGGGAGCCCTGGTGCCCGAGGCGTCTCCCCTCGGCAGCCCCGCCTTGGAGACCCCCGGTGCCCGAGGGGTCGCCCCTCGGCAGCCCCCCCTTGGGGAGCCCCGGCGCCCGAGGTGTCGCCCCTCAGCAACGCCCCCTTCGGGGACCCCCGGGGCCCGAGCTGTCGCCCCTCGGCGACCCTCCTTGGGGGCCCCTAGTGCCCGAAATGTCGTCCCTGGGACAACCCCCTTTGGGGACCCCCGGTGCCCGAAATGTCGTCCCTCGGACAACCTCCTTGGGGACCCCAGAGACCCCCAGAGACCCCCCCCCAGGGACCCCCCAGGGACACCCAGAGACCCCAGAGATTCCCAGACACTCCCAGGGACACCCAGGGACCCCCAAGGGACCCCCAGGAAGCTACAGAGATCTCCCAGAGAACCCCCAGTTTCCCCCAGAGTCCCCCAAAGACTGTCAGAGACCCCCAAACACCCCAGGGACCCCCATAGACCCCCAGACACCTCCCAGGGACTCCCAGACGCCCCCAGGGACCCCCCAGGGACCCCCCAGAGACCCCCAGAGACTCTCAGAGACCCCGCAGGGACCCCCAGAGAGCCCACTGGGACTCCCCAGGGACCCCCAGAGAACCCCCCCAAGACCCCCAGGGACACCCCCAGACCCACAGGGACCCCCAGAGACCCCCCATAGATCACCAGAGACCGCCCAAGGACCCCCACAGACCCCCAGACACCCCCAGAGACTCCCAGGGGCCCCCAGAAACTCCCAGAGACCCCTCAGGGACCCCCAGAGACTCCCAGACACCCCAGAGACTCCCAGAAACCCTCAGAGACCCCCCAGGGACCTCCAGAGACCCCAAAGATTCCAAGAGACCCCCAGAGACCCCCACAGACCCCCCAGGGACCACCAGAGACCCCCCAGAGACTCTCAAAGACCTCCAGGGACTCCCAGACAACCGCTGAGACCCACCAGGGACCCTCAGATGCCCCCAGAGACCCCCAGAGATCCCCAGAGACCCCCAGACCCCTCCAGGTACCCCCAGACACCCACAGAGACCCTCCAGAGACCCCCAGGGACTCTCAGAGATCCCTCAGGGACCTCCCAGGGACCCCCAAGGACCCCCCAGGGACCCTCAGAGATCTCCCTGTGACCCCCCAAGAATGCCCCTGGGGATCCCCTGGGACCACCCAGAAACCCCCAGACATCCCCAGAGACTCCCAGAGAACCCCCAGAGACCCCCCAGAGACCCTCAAACACCCCCAGAGACTCACAGAGACCCCCAGAGACACTCAGGGAACCCCAGGGACCCCCAGAGACCTCCCAGAGACGCCTCCGAGACCCCCCAGTGACCCCAATAGATCCCCCAGAGACCCCTCCGAGACCCCCCAGGGACCCCCATAGACCCCCAGAGATCACGAGAGACACCCCAGGGACCCGTCCAGAGATCCCAAGAGACCCCTCCGAGATCCCCAGCGACTCCCAGGAACCCCATGGACCGACGCTGGGACCCCCAGAGAACCCAAGGGACCCCCAGGAATCCCCCATAGATCCCCCAGAGAACTCCATACATCCCCCAGAGACTTCTAGAGACCCCCAGAGACTCACTAGAGACACCCAAAGACCCCCCCAGACACACCCCAGTGACCCCCAGAGACCCACAGGGACTCATTAACCCTAGAAAAGGAGCAATCGCTTTCTGCCCTGGGCCTTTTTTCCTGGCAGGAATCGTCGTCCGTCCGGAATTCTGCGCTGAAAAATGGCACTTTCCCGGACCTGCACGTGGCCCGCGCCGAAGATTGCTGCCAGGAAAAAAGGGCCAGGACAGAAAGCCATTGCTCCTTTTCTAGGGTCAATAGGGCCCCATCATTGGCACCTGAGAGCCAAAGGCTGCCGCCTTTTCCCTGGGCGCAAAGCTCGACGGCGCGGGCCACGTGCAGGTCCGGGAAAGTGCCATTTTTCAGCCCAGAATTCCGGACGGACGAAGATTGCTGCCAGGAAAAAAGGGCCAGGACAGAAAGCCATTGCTCCTTTTCTAGGGTCAATAGGGCCCCATCATTGGCACCTGAGAGCCAAAGGCTGCCGCCTTTTCCCTGGGCGCAAAGCTGGATGGCGCGGGCCACGTGCAGGTCCGGGAAAGTGCCATTTTTCAGCCCAGAATTCCGGACGGATGAAGATTGCTGCCAGGAAAAAAGGGCCAGGACAGAAAGCGATTGCTCCTTTTCTAGGGTCAATAGGGCCCCATCATTGGCACCCGAGAGCCAAAGGCTGCCGCCTTTTCCCTGGGCGCAAAGCTCGACGGCGCGGGCCACGTGCAGGTCCGGGAAAGTGCCATTTTTCAGCCCAGAATTCCAGACGGACGAAGATTCCTGCCAGGAAAAAAGGGCCAGGAGAGAAAGCCATTGCTCCTTTTCTAGGGTCAATAGGGCCCCATCATAGGCACCCGACAGCCAAAGGCTGCCGCCTTTTCCCTGGGCGCAAAGCTGGACGGCGCGGGCCACGTGCAGGTCCGGGAAAGTGCCATTTCTCAGCCCAGAATTCCGGACGGACGAAGATTCCTGCCAGGAAAAAAGGGCAAGGACAGAAAGCGATTGCTCCTTTTCTAGGGTCAATAGGGCCCCATCATTGGCACCTGAGAGCCAAAGGCTGCCGCCTTTTCCCTGGGCGCAAAGCTCGACGGCGCGGGCCACGTGCAGGTCCGGGAAAGTGCCATTTTTCAGCCCAGAATTCCGGACGGACGAAGATTGCTGCCAGGAAAAAAGGGCCAGGACAGAAAGCCATTGCTCCTTTTCTAGGGTCAATAGGGCCCCATCATTGGCACCTGAGAGCCAAAGGCTGCCGCCTTTTCCCTGGGCGCAAAGCTCGACGGCGCGGGCCACGTGCAGGTCCGGGAAAGTGCCATTTTTCAGCCCAGAATTCCGGACGGACGAAGATTGCTGCCAGGAAAAAAGGGCCAGGACAGAAAGCGATTGCTCCTTTTCTAGGGTCAATAGGGCCCCATCATTGGCACCCGAGAGCCAAAGGCTGCCGCCTTTTCCCTGGGCGCAAAGCTCGACGGCGCGGGCCACGTGCAGGTCCGGGAAAGTGCCATTTTTCAGCCCAGAATTCCGGACGGACGAAGATTGCTGCCAGGAAAAAAGGGCCAGGACAGAAAGCCATTGCTCCTTTTCTAGGGTCAATAGGGCCCCATCATTGGCACCTGAGAGCCAAAGGCTGCCGCATTTTCCCTGGGCGCAAAGCTCGACGGCGCGGGCCACGTGCAGGTCCGGGAAAGTGCCATTTTTCAGCCCAGAATTCCGGACGGACGAAGATTCCTGCCAGGAAAAAAGGGCCAGGAGAGAAAGCCATTGCTCCTTTTCTAGGGTCAATAGGGCCCCATCATTGGCACCCGAGAGCCAAAGGCTGCCGCCTTTTCCCTGGGCGCAAAGCTCGACGGCGCGGGCCACGTGCAGGTCCGGGAAAGTGCCATTATTCAGACCACAATTCCGGACGGACGAAGATTGCTGCCAGGAAAAAAGGGCCAGGACAGAAAGCGATTGCTCCTTTTCTAGGGTCAATAGGGCCCCATCATTGGCACCTGAGAGCCAAAGGCTGCCGCCTTTTCCCTGGGCGCAAAGCTCGACGGCGCGGGCCACGTGCAGGTCCGGGAAAGTGCCATTTTTCAGCCCAGAATTCCGGACGGACGAAGATTGCTGCCAGGAAAAAAGGGCCAGGACAGAAAGCCATTGCTCCTTTTCTAGGGTCAATAGGGCCCCATCATTGGCACCTGAGAGCCAAAGGCTGCCGCCTTTTCCCTGGGCGCAAAGCTCGACGGCGCGGGCCACGTGCAGGTACGGGAAAGTGCCATTTTTCAGCCCAGAATTCCGGACGGACGAAGATTGCTGCCAGGAAAAAAGGGCCAGGACAGAAAGCGATTGCTCCTTTTCTAGGGTCAATAGGGCCCCATCATTGGCACCTGAGAGCCAAAGGCTGCCGCCTTTTCCCTGGGCGCAAAGCTCGACGGCGCGGGCCACGTGCAGGTCCGGGAAAGTGCCATTTTTCAGCCCAGAATTCCGGACGGACGAAGATTGCTGCCAGGAAAAAAGGGCCAGGACAGAAAGCCATTGCTCCTTTTCTAGGGTCAATAGGGCCCCATCATTGGTCCCTGAGAGCCAAAGGCTGCCGCCTTTTCCCTGAGTGCAAAGCTCGACGGCGCGGGCCACGTGCAGGTCCGGGAAAGTGCCATTTTTCAGCCCAGAATTCCGGACGGACGAAGATTACTGCCAGGAAAAAAGGGCCAGGACAGAAAGCCATTGCTCCTTTTCTAGGGTCAATAGGGCCCCATCATTGGCACCTGAGAGCCAAAGGCTGCCGCCTTTTCCCTGGGTGCAAAGCTCGACGGCGCGGGCCACGTGCAGGTCCGGGAAAGTGCCATTTTTCAGCCCAGAATTCCGGACGGACGAAGATTGCTGCCAGGAAAAAAGGGCCAGGACAGAAAGCCATTGCTCCTTTTCTAGGGTCAATAGGGCCCCATCATTGGCACCTGAGAGCCAAAGGCTGCCGCCTTTTCCCTGGGTGCAAAGCTCGACGGCGCGGGCCACGTGCAGGTCCGGGAAAGTGCCATTTTTCAGCCCAGAATTCCGGACGGACGAAGATTGCTGCCAGGAAAAAAGGGCCAGGACAGAAAGCCATTGCTCCTTTTCTAGGGTCAATAGGGCCCCATCATTGGCACCTGAGAGCCAAAGGCTGCCGCCTTTTCCCTGGGCGCAAAGCTCGACGGCGCGGGCCACGTGCAGGTCCGGGAAAGTGCCATTTTTCAGCCCAGAATTCCGGACGGACGAAGATTGCTGCCAGGAAAAAAGGGCCAGGACAGAAAGCCATTGCTCCTTTTCTAGGGTCAATAGGGCCCCATCATTGGCACCTGAGAGCCAAAGGCTGCCGCCTTTTCCCTGGGCGCAAAGCTCGACGGCGCGGGCCACGTGCAGGTCCGGGAAAGTGCCATTTTTCAGCCCAGAATTCCGGACGGACGAAGATTGCTGCCAGGAAAAAAGGGCCAGGACAGAAAGCCATTGCTCCTTTTCTAGGGTCAATAGGGCCCCATCATTGGCACCTGAGAGCCAAAGGCTGCCGCCTTTTCCCTGGGCGCAAAGCTCGACGGCGCGGGCCACGTGCAGGTCCGGGAAAGTGCCATTTTTCAGCCCAGAATTCCGGACGGACGAAGATTGCTGCCAGGAAAAAAGGGCCAGGACAGAAAGCCATTGCTCCTTTTCTAGGGTCAATAGGGCCCCATCATTGGCACCTGAGAGCCAAAGGCTGCCGCCTTTTCCCTGGGCGCAAAGCTCGACGGCGCGGGCCACGTGCAGGTCCGGGAAAGTGCCATTTTTCAGCCCAGAATTCCGGACGGACGAAGATTGCTGCCAGGAAAAAAGGGCCAGGACAGAAAGCCATTGCTCCTTTTCTAGGGTCAATAGGGCCCCATCATTGGCACCTGAGAGCCAAAGGCTGCCGCCTTTTCCCTGGGCGCAAAGCTCGACGGCGCGGGCCACGTGCAGGTCTGGGAAAGTGCCATTTTTCAGCCCAGAATTCCGGACGGATGAAGATTGCTGCCAGGAAAAAAGGGCCAGGACAGAAAGCCATTGCTCCTTTTCTAGGGTCAATAGGGCCCCATCATTGGCACCTGAGAGCCAAAGGCTGCCGCCTTTTCCCTGGGCGCAAAGCTCGACGGCGCGGGCCACGTGCAGGTCCGGGAAAGTGCCATTATTCAGCCCAGAATTCCGGACGGACGAAGATTGCTGCCAGGAAAAAAGGGCCAGGACAGAAATCCATTGCTCCTTTTCTAGGGTCAATAGGGCCCCATCATTGGCACCTGAGAGCCAAAGGCTGCCGCCTTTTCCCTGGGCGCAAAGCTCGACGGCGCGGGCCACGTGCAGGTCCGGGAAAGTGCCATTTTTAAGCCCAGAATTCCGGACGGACGAAGATTGCTGCCAGGAATAAAGGGCCAGGACAGAAAGCCATTGCTCCTTTTCTAGGGTCAATAGGGCCACATCATTGGCACCTGAGAGCCAAAGGCTGCCGCCTTTTCCCTGGGCGCAAAGCTCGACGGCGCGGGCCACGTGCAGGTCCGGGAAAGTGCCATTTTTCAGCCCAGAATTCCGGACGGACGAAGATTGCTGCCAGGAAAAAAGGGCCGGGACAGAAAGCGATTGCTCCTTTTCTAGGGTCAATAGGGCCCCATCATTGGCACCTGAGAGCCAAAGGCTGCCGCCTTTTCCCTGGGCGCAAAGCTCGACGGCGCGGGCCACGTGCAGGTCCGGGAAAGTGCCATTTTTCAGCCCAGAATTCCGGACGGACGAAGATTGCTGCCAGGAAAAAAGGGCCAGGACAGAAAGCCATTGCTCCTTTTCTAGGGTCAATAGGGCCCCATCATTGGCACCTGAGAGCCAAAGGCTGCCGCCTTTTCCCTGGGCGCAAAGCTCGACGGCGCGGGCCACGTGCAGGTCCGGGAAAGTGCCATTTTTCAGCCCAGAATTCCGGACGGACGAAGATTGCTGCCAGGAAAAAAGGGCCAGGACAGAAAGCCATTGCTCCTTTTCTAGGGTCAATAGGGCCCCATCATTGGCACCTGAGAGCCAAAGGCTGCCGCCTTTTCCCTGGGCGCAAAGCTCGACGGCGCGGGCCACGTGCAGGTCCGGGAAAGTGCCATTTTTCAGCCCAGAATTCCGGACGGACGAAGATTGCTGCCAGGAAAAAAGGGCCAGGACAGAAAGCCATTGCTCCTTTTCTAGGGTCAATAGGGCCCCATCATTGGCACCTGAGAGCCAAAGGCTGCCGCCTTTTCCCTGGGCGCAAAGCTCGACGGCGCGGGCCACGTGCAGGTCCGGGAAAGTGCCATTTTTCAGCCCAGAATTCCGGACGGACGAAGATTGCTGCCAGGAAAAAAGGGCCAGGACAGAAAGCGATTGCTCCTTTTCTAGGGTCAATAGGGCCCCATCATTGGCACCTGAGAGCCAAAGGCTGCCGCCTTTTCCCTGGGCGCAAAGCTCGACGGCGCGGGCCACGTGCAGGTCCGGGAAAGTGCCATTTTTCAGCCCAGAATTCCGGACGGACGAAGATTGCTGCCAGGAAAAAAGGGCCAGGACAGAAAGCCATTGCTCCTTTTCTAGGGTCAATAGGGCCCCATCATTGGCACCTGAGAGCCAAAGGCTGCCGCCTTTTCCCTGGGCGCAAAGCTCGACGGCGCGGGCCACGTGCAGGTCTGGGAAAGTGCCATTTTTCAGCCCAGAATTCCGGACGGATGAAGATTGCTGCCAGGAAAAAAGGGCCAGGACAGAAAGCCATTGCTCCTTTTCTAGGGTCAATAGGGCCCCATCATTGGCACCTGAGAGCCAAAGGCTGCCGCCTTTTCCCTGGGCGCAAAGCTCGACGGCGCGGGCCACGTGCAGGTCCGGGAAAGTGCCATTATTCAGCCCAGAATTCCGGACGGACGAAGATTGCTGCCAGGAAAAAAGGGCCAGGACAGAAAGCCATTGCTCCTTTTCTAGGGTCAATAGGGCCCCATCATTGGCACCTGAGAGCCAAAGGCTGCCGCCTTTTCCCTGGGCGCAAAGCTCGACGGCGCGGGCCACGTGCAGGTCCGGGAAAGTGCCATTTTTAAGCCCAGAATTCCGGACGGACGAAGATTGCTGCCAGGAATAAAGGGCCAGGACAGAAATCCATTGCTCCTTTTCTAGGGTCAATAGGGCCCCATCATTGGCACCTGAGAGCCAAAGGCTGCCGCCTTTTCCCTGGGCGCAAAGCTCGACGGCGCGGGCCACGTGCAGGTCCGGGAAAGTGCCATTTTTCAGCCCAGAATTCTGGACGGACGAAGATTGCTGCCAGGAAAAAAGGGCCAGGACAGAAAGCCATTGCTCCTTTTCTAGGGTCAATAGGGCCCCATCATTGGCACCTGAGAGCCAAAGGCTGCCGCCTTTTCCCTGGGCGCAAAGCTCGACGGCGTGGGCCATGTGCAGGTCCGGGAAAGTGCCATTTTTCAGCCCAGAATTCCGGACGGACGAAGATTGCTGCCAGGAAAAAAGGGCCAGGACAGAAAGCCATTGCTCCTTTTCTAGGGTCAATAGGGCCCCATCATTGGCACCTGAGAGCCAAAGGCTGCCGCCTTTTCCCTGGGCGCAAAGCTCGACGGCGCGGGCCACGTGCAGGTCCGGGAAAGTGCCATTTTTCAGCCCAGAATTCCGGACGGACGAAGATTGCTGCCAGGAAAAAAGGGCCAGGACAGAAAGCCATTGCTCCTTTTCTAGGGTCAATAGGGCCCCATCATTGGCACCTGAGAGCCAAAGGCTGCCGCCTTTTCCCTGGGCGCAAAGCTCGACGGCGCGGGCCACGTGCAGGTCCGGGAAAGTGCCATTTTTCAGCCCAGAATTCCGGACGGACGAAGATTGCTGCCAGGAAAAAAGGGCCAGGACAGAAAGCCATTGCTCCTTTTCTAGGGTCAATAGGGCCCCATCATTGGCACCTGAGAGCCAAAGGCTGCCGCCTTTTCCCTGGGCGCAAAGCTCGACGGCGCGGGCCACGTGCAGGTCCGGGAAAGTGCCATTTTTCAGCCCAGAATTCCGGAGGGACGAAGATTGCTGCCAGGAAAAAAGGGCCAGGACAGAAAGCCATTGCTCCTTTTCTAGGGTCAATAGGGCCCCATCATTGGCACCTGAGAGCCAAAGGCTGCCGCCTTTTCCCTGGGCGCAAAGCTCGACGGCGCGGGCCACGTGCAGGTCTGGGAAAGTGCCATTTTTCAGCCCAGAATTCCGGACGGATGAAGATTGCTGCCAGGAAAAAAGGGCCAGGACAGAAAGCCATTGCTCCTTTTCTAGGGTCAATAGGGCCCCATCATTGGCACCTGAGAGCCAAAGGCTGCCGCCTTTTCCCTGGGCGCAAAGCTCGACGGCGCGGGCCACGTGCAGGTCCGGGAAAGTGCCATTATTCAGCCCAGAATTCCGGACGGACGAAGATTGCTGCCAGGAAAAAAGGGCCAGGACAGAAAGCCATTGCTCCTTTTCTAGGGTCAATAGGGCCCCATCATTGGCACCTGAGAGCCAAAGGCTGCCGCCTTTTCCCTGGGCGCAAAGCTCGACGGCGCGGGCCACGTGCAGGTCCGGGAAAGTGCCATTTTTAAGCCCAGAATTCCGGACGGACGAAGATTGCTGCCAGGAATAAAGGGCCAGGACAGAAAGCCATTGCTCCTTTTCTAGGGTCAATAGGGCCACATCATTGGCACCTGAGAGCCAAAGGCTGCCGCCTTTTCCCTGGGCGCAAAGCTCGACGGCGCGGGCCACGTGCAGGTCCGGGAAAGTGCCATTTTTCAGCCCAGAATTCCGGACGGACGAAGATTGCTGCCAGGAAAAAAGGGCCGGGACAGAAAGCGATTGCTCCTTTTCTAGGGTCAATAGGGCCCCATCATTGGCACCTGAGAGCCAAAGGCTGCCGCCTTTTCCCTGGGCGCAAAGCTCGACGGCGCGGGCCACGTGCAGGTCCGGGAAAGTGCCATTTTTCAGCCCAGAATTCCGGACGGACGAAGATTGCTGCCAGGAAAAAAGGGCCAGGACAGAAAGCCACTGCTCCTTTTCTAGGGTCAATAGGGCCCCATCATTGGCACCTGAGAGCCAAAGGCTGCCGCCTTTTCCCTGGGCGCAAAGCTCGACGGCGCGGGCCACGTGCAGGTCCGGGAAAGTGCCATTATTCAGCCCAGAATTCCGGACGGACGAAGATTGCTGCCAGGAAAAAAGGGCCAGGACAGAAAGCCATTGCTCCTTTTCTAGGGTCAATAGGGCCCCATCATTGGCACCTGAGAGCCAAAGGCTGCCGCCTTTTCCCTGGGCGCAAAGCTCGACGGCGCGGGCCACGTGCAGGTCCGGGAAAGTGCCATTTTTCAGCCCAGAATTCCGGACGGACGAAGATTGCTGCCAGGAAAAAAGGGCCAGGACAGAAAGCCATTGCTCCTTTTCTAGGGTCAATAGGGCCCCATCATTGGCACCTGAGAGCCAAAGGCTGCCGCCTTTTCCCTGGGTGCAAAGCTCGACGGCGCGGGCCACGTGCAGGTCCGGGAAAGTGCCATTTTTCAGCCCAGAATTCCGGACGGACGAAGATTACTGCCAGGAAAAAAGGGCCAGGACAGAAAGCCATTGCTCCTTTTCTAGGGTCAATAGGGCCCCATCATTGGCACCTGAGAGCCAAAGGCTGCCGCCTTTTCCCTGGGTGCAAAGCTCGACGGCGCGGGCCACGTGCAGGTCCGGGAAAGTGCCATTTTTCAGCCCAGAATTCCGGACGGACGAAGATTGCTGCCAGGAAAAAAGGGCCAGGACAGAAAGCCATTGCTCCTTTTCTAGGGTCAATAGGGCCCCATCATTGGCACCTGAGAGCCAAAGGCTGCCGCCTTTTCCCTGGGCGCAAAGCTCGACGGCGCGGGCCACGTGCAGGTCCGGGAAAGTGCCATTTTTCAGCCCAGAATTCCGGACGGACGAAGATTGCTGCCAGGAAAAAAGGGCCAGGACAGAAAGCCATTGCTCCTTTTCTAGGGTCAATAGGGCCCCATCATTGGCACCTGAGAGCCAAAGGCTGCCGCCTTTTCCCTGGGCGCAAAGCTCGACGGCGCGGGCCACGTGCAGGTCCGGGAAAGTGCCATTTTTCAGCCCAGAATTCCGGACGGACGAAGATTGCTGCCAGGAAAAAAGGGCCAGGACAGAAAGCCATTGCTCCTTTTCTAGGGTCAATAGGGCCCCATCATTGGCACCTGAGAGCCAAAGGCTGCCGCCTTTTCCCTGGGCGCAAAGCTCGACGGCGCGGGCCACGTGCAGGTCCGGGAAAGTGCCATTTTTCAGCCCAGAATTCCGGACGGACGAAGATTGCTGCCAGGAAAAAAGGGCCAGGACAGAAAGCCATTGCTCCTTTTCTAGGGTCAATAGGGCCCCATCATTGGCACCTGAGAGCCAAAGGCTGCCGCCTTTTCCCTGGGCGCAAAGCTCGACGGCGCGGGCCACGTGCAGGTCCGGGAAAGTGCCATTTTTCAGCCCAGAATTCCGGACGGACGAAGATTGCTGCCAGGAAAAAAGGGCCAGGACAGAAAGCCATTGCTCCTTTTCTAGGGTCAATAGGGCCCCATCATTGGCACCTGAGAGCCAAAGGCTGCCGCCTTTTCCCTGGGCGCAAAGCTCGACGGCGCGGGCCACGTGCAGGTCCGGGAAAGTGCCATTTTTCAGCCCAGAATTCCGGACGGACGAAGATTGCTGCCAGGAAAAAAGGGCCAGGACAGAAAGCCATTGCTCCTTTTCTAGGGTCAATAGGGCCCCATCATTGGCACCTGAGAGCCAAAGGCTGCCGCCTTTTCCCTGGGCGCAAAGCTCGACGGCGCGGGCCACGTGCAGGTCCGGGAAAGTGCCATTTTTCAGCCCAGAATTCCGGACGGACGAAGATTGCTGCCAGGAAAAAAGGGCCAGGACAGAAAGCCATTGCTCCTTTTCTAGGGTCAATAGGGCCCCATCATTGGCACCTGAGAGCCAAAGGCTGCCGCCTTTTCCCTGGGCGCAAAGCTCGACGGCGCGGGCCACGTGCAGGTCCGGGAAAGTGCCATTTTTCAGCCCAGAATTCCGGACGGACGAAGATTGCTGCCAGGAAAAAAGGGCCAGGACAGAAAGCCATTGCTCCTTTTCTAGGGTCAATAGGGCCCCATCATTGGCACCTGAGAGCCAAAGGCTGCCGCCTTTTCCCTGGGCGCAAAGCTCGACGGCGCGGGCCACGTGCAGGTCCGGGAAAGTGCCATTTTTCAGCCCAGAATTCCGGACGGACGAAGATTGCTGCCAGGAAAAAGGGGCCAGGACAGAAAGCCATTGCTCCTTTTCTAGGGTCAATAGGGCCCCATCATTGGCACCTGAGAGCCAAAGGCTGCCGCCTTTTCCCTGGGCGCAAAGCTCGACGGCGCGGGCCACGTGCAGGTCCGGGAAAGTGCCATTTTTCAGCCCAGAATTCCGGACGGACGAAGATTGCTGCCAGGAAAAAAGGGCCAGGACAGAAAGCCATTGCTCCTTTTCTAGGGTCAATAGGGCCCCATCATTGGCACCTGAGAGCCAAAGGCTGCCGCCTTTTCCCTGGGCGCAAAGCTCGACGGCGCGGGCCACGTGCAGGTCCGGGAAAGTGCCATTTTTCAGCCCAGAATTCCGGATGGACGAAGATTGCTGCCAGGAAAAAAGGGCCAGGACAGAAAGCCATTGCTCCTTTTCTAGGGTCAATAGGGCCCCATCATTGGCACCTGAGAGCCAAAGGCTGCCGCCTTTTCCCTGGGCGCAAAGCTCGACGGCGCGGGCCACGTGCAGGTCCGGGAAAGTGCCATTATTCAGCCCAGAATTCCGGACGGACGAAGATTGCTGCCAGGAAAAAAGGGCCAGGACAGAAAGCCATTGCTCCTTTTCTAGGGTCAATAGGGCCCCATCATTGGCACCTGAGAGCCAAAGGCTGCCGCCTTTTCCCTGGGCGCAAAGCTCGACGGCGCGGGCCACGTGCAGGTCCGGGAAAGTGCCATTTTTAAGCCCAGAATTCCGGACGGACGAAGATTGCTGCCAGGAATAAAGGGCCAGGACAGAAAGCCATTGCTCCTTTTCTAGGGTCAATAGGGCCACATCATTGGCACCTGAGAGCCAAAGGCTGCCGCCTTTTCCCTGGGCGCAAAGCTCGACGGCGCGGGCCACGTGCAGGTCCGGGAAAGTGCCATTTTTCAGCCCAGAATTCCGGACGGACGAAGATTGCTGCCAGGAAAAAAGGGCCGGGACAGAAAGCGATTGCTCCTTTTCTAGGGTCAATAGGGCCCCATCATTGGCACCTGAGAGCCAAAGGCTGCCGCCTTTTCCCTGGGCGCAAAGCTCGACGGCGCGGGCCACGTGCAGGTCCGGGAAAGTGCCATTTTTCAGCCCAGAATTCCGGACGGACGAAGATTGCTGCCAGGAAAAAAGGGCCAGGACAGAAAGCCACTGCTCCTTTTCTAGGGTCAATAGGGCCCCATCATTGGCACCTGAGAGCCAAAGGCTGCCGCCTTTTCCCTGGGCGCAAAGCTCGACGGCGCGGGCCACGTGCAGGTCCGGGAAAGTGCCATTATTCAGCCCAGAATTCCGGACGGACGAAGATTGCTGCCAGGAAAAAAGGGCCAGGACAGAAAGCCATTGCTCCTTTTCTAGGGTCAATAGGGCCCCATCATTGGCACCTGAGAGCCAAAGGCTGCCGCCTTTTCCCTGGGCGCAAAGCTCGACGGCGCGGGCCACGTGCAGGTCCGGGAAAGTGCCATTTTTCAGCCCAGAATTCCGGACGGACGAAGATTGCTGCCAGGAAAAAAGGGCCAGGACAGAAAGCCATTGCTCCTTTTCTAGGGTCAATAGGGCCCCATCATTGGCACCTGAGAGCCAAAGGCTGCCGCCTTTTCCCTGGGTGCAAAGCTCGACGGCGCGGGCCACGTGCAGGTCCGGGAAAGTGCCATTTTTCAGCCCAGAATTCCGGACGGACGAAGATTGCTGCCAGGAAAAAAGGGCCAGGACAGAAAGCCATTGCTCCTTTTCTAGGGTCAATAGGGCCCCATCATTGGCACCTGAGAGCCAAAGGCTGCCGCCTTTTCCCTGGGCGCAAAGCTCGACGGCGCGGGCCACGTGCAGGTCCGGGAAAGTTCCATTTTTCAGCCCAGAATTCCGGACGGACGAAGATTGCTGCCAGGAAAAAAGGGCCAGGACAGAAAGCCATTGCTCCTTTTCTAGGGTCAATAGGGCCCCATCATTGGCACCTGAGAGCCAAAGGCTGCCGCCTTTTCCCTGGGCGCAAAGCTCGACGGCGCGGGCCACGTGCAGGTCCGGGAAAGTGCCATTTTTCAGCCCAGAATTCCGGACGGACGAAGATTGCTGCCAGGAAAAAAGGGCCAGGACAGAAAGCCATTGCTCCTTTTCTAGGGTCAATAGGGCCCCATCATTGGCACCTGAGAGCCAAAGGCTGCCGCCTTTTCCCTGGGCGCAAAGCTCGACGGCGCGGGCCACGTGCAGGTCCGGGAAAGTGCCATTTTTCAGCCCAGAATTCCGGACGGACGAAGATTGCTGCCAGGAAAAAAGGGCCAGGACAGAAAGCCATTGCTCCTTTTCTAGGGTCAATAGGGCCCCATCATTGGCACCTGAGAGCCAAAGGCTGCCGCCTTTTCCCTGGGCGCAAAGCTCGACGGCGCGGGCCACGTGCAGGTCCGGGAAAGTGCCATTTTTCAGCCCAGAATTCCGGACGGACGAAGATTGCTGCCAGGAAAAAAGGGCCAGGACAGAAAGCCATTGCTCCTTTTCTAGGGTCAATAGGGCCCCATCATTGGCACCTGAGAGCCAAAGGCTGCCGCCTTTTCCCTGGGCGCAAAGCTCGACGGCGTGGGCCACGTGCAGGTCCGGGAAAGTGCCATTTTTCAGCCCAGAATTCCGGACGGACGAAGATTGCTGCCAGGAAAAAAGGGCCAGGACAGAAAGCCATTGCTCCTTTTCTAGGGTCAATAGGGCCCCATCATTGGCACCTGAGAGCCAAAGGCTGCCGCCTTTTCCCTGGGCGCAAAGCTCGACGGCGCGGGCCACGTGCAGGTCCGGGAAAGTGCCATTTTTCAGCCCAGAATTCCGGACGGACGAAGATTGCTGCCAGGAAAAAAGGGCCAGGACAGAAAGCCATTGCTCCTTTTCTAGGGTCAATAGGGCCCCATCATTGGCACCTGAGAGCCAAAGGCTGCCGCCTTTTCCCTGGGCGCAAAGCTCGACGGCGCGGGCCACGTGCAGGTCCGGGAAAGTGCCATTTTTCAGCCCAGAATTCCGGACGGACGAAGATTGCTGCCAGGAAAAAAGGGCCAGGACAGAAAGCCATTGCTACTTTTCTAGGGTCAATAGGGCCCCATCATTGGCACCTGAGAGCCAAAGGCTGCCGCCTTTTCCCTGGGCGCAAAGCTCGACGGCGCGGGCCACGTGCAGGTCCGGGAAAGTGCCATTTTTCAGCCCAGAATTCCGGACGGACGAAGATTGCTGCCAGGAAAAAGGGGCCAGGACAGAAAGCCATTGCTCCTTTTCTAGGGTCAATAGGGCCCCATCATTGGCACCTGAGAGCCAAAGGCTGCCGCCTTTTCCCTGGGCGCAAAGCTCGACGGCGCGGGCCACGTGCAGGTCCGGGAAAGTGCCATTTTTCAGCCCAGAATTCCGGACGGACGAAGATTGCTGCCAGGAAAAAAGGGCCAGGACAGAAAGCCATTGCTCCTTTTCTAGGGTCAATAGGGCCCCATCATTGGCACCTGAGAGCCAAAGGCTGCCGCCTTTTCCCTGGGCGCAAAGCTCGACGGCGCGGGCCACGTGCAGGTCCGGGAAAGTGCCATTATTCAGCCCAGAATTCCGGACGGACGAAGATTGCTGCCAGGAAAAAAGGGCCAGGACAGAAAGCCATTGCTCCTTTTCTAGGGTCAATAGGGCCCCATCATTGGCACCTGAGAGCCAAAGGCTGCCGCCTTTTCCCTGGGCGCAAAGCTCGACGGCGCGGGCCACGTGCAGGTCCGGGAAAGTGCCATTTTTCAGCCCAGAATTCCGGACGGACGAAGATTGCTGCCAGGAAAAAAGGGCCAGGACAGAAAGCCATTGCTCCTTTTCTAGGGTCAATAGGGCCCCATCATTGGCACCTGAGAGCCAAAGGCTGCCGCCTTTTCCCTGGGCGCAAAGCTCGACGGCGCGGCCCACGTGCAGGTCCGGGAAAGTGCCATTTTTCAGCCCAGAATTCCGGGTGGACGAAGATTGCTGCCAGGAAAAAAGGGCCAGGACAGAAAGCCATTGCTCCTTTTCTAGGGTCAATAGGGCCCCATCATTGGCACCTGAGAGCCAAAGGCTGCCGCCTTTTCCCTGGGCGCAAAGCTCGACGGCGCGGGCCACGTGCAGGTCCGGGAAAGTGCCATTTTTCAGCCCAGAATTCCGGACGGACGAAGATTGCTGCCAGGAAAAAAGGGCCAGGACAGAAAGCCATTGCTCCTTTTCTAGGGTCAATAGGGCCCCATCATTGGCACCTGAGAGCCAAAGGCTGCCGCCTTTTCCCTGGGCGCAAAGCTCGACGGCGCGGGCCACGTGCAGGTCCGGGAAAGGGCCATTTTTCAGCCCAGAATTCCGGACGGACGAAGATTGCTGCCAGGAAAAAAGGGCCAGGACAGAAAGCCATTGCTCCTTTTCTAGGGTCAATAGGGCCCCATCATTGGCACCTGAGAGTCAAAGGCTGCCGCCTTTTTCCTGGGCGCAAAGCTCGACGGCGCGGGCCACGTGTAGGTCCGGGAAAGTGCCATTTTTCAGCCCAGAATTACGGACGGACGAAGATTCCTGCCAGGATAAAAGGGCCAGGACAGAAAGCCATTGCTCCTTTTCTGGGGTCAATAGGGCCCCATCATTGGCACCTGAGAGCCAAAGGCTGCCGCCTTTTCCCTGGGCGCAAAGCTCGACGGCGCGGGCCACGTGCAGGTCCGGGAAAGTGCCATTTTTCAGCCCAGAATTCCGGACGGACGAAGATTGCTGCCAGGAAAAAAGGGCCAGGACAGAAAGCCATTGCTCCTTTTCTAGGGTCAATAGGGCCCCATCATTGGCACCTGAGAGCCAAAGGCTGCCGCCTTTTCCCTGGGCGCAAAGCTCGACGGCGCGGGCCACGTGCAGGTCCGGGAAAGTGCCATTTTTCAGCCCAGAATTCCGGACGGACGAAGATTCCTGCCAGGAAAAAAGGGCCAGGGCAGAAAGCGATTGCTCCTTTTCTAGGGTCAATAGGGCCCCATCATTGGCACCTGAGAGCCAAAGGCTGCCGCCTTTTCCCTGGGCGCAAAGCTCGACGGCGCGGGCCACGTGCAGGTCCGGGAAAGTGCCATTTTTCAGCCCAGAATTCCGGACGGACGAAGATTGCTGCCAGGAAAAAAGGGCCAGGACAGAAAGCCATTGCTCCTTTTCTAGGGTCAATAGGGCCCCATCATTGGCACCTGAGAGCCAAAGGCTGCCGCCTTTTCCCTGGGCGCAAAGCTCGACGGCGCGGGCCACGTGCAGGTCCGGGAAAGTGCCATTTTTCAGCCCAGAATTCCGGACGGACGAAGATTGCTGCCAGGAAAAAAGGGCCAGGACAGAAAGCCATTGCTCCTTTTCTAGGGTCAATAGGGCCCCATCATTGGCACCTGAGAGCCAAAGGCTGCCGCCTTTTCCCTGGGCGCAAAGCTCGACGGCGCGGGCCACGTGCAGGTCCGGGAAAGTGCCATTTTTCAGCCCAGAATTCCGGACGGACGAAGATTGCTGCCAGGAAAAAAGGGCCAGGGCAGAAAGCGATTGCTCCTTTTCTAGGGTCAATAGGGACCCATCATTGGCACCTGAGAGTCAAAGGCTGCCGCCTTTTCCCTGGGCGCAAAGCTCGACGGCGCGGGCCACGTGCAGGTCCGAGAAAGTGCCATTTTTCAGCCCAGAATTCCGGACGGACGAAGATTGCTGCCAGGAAAAAAGGGCCAGGACAGAAAGCCATTGCTCCTTTTCTAGGGTCAATAGGGCCCCATCATTGGCACCTGAGAGCCAAAGGCTGCCGCCTTTTCCCTGGGCGCAAAGCTCGACGGCGCGGGCCACGTGCAGGTCCGGGAAAGTGCCATTTTTCAGCCCAGAATTCCGGACGGACGAAGATTCCTGCCAGGAAAAAAGGGCCAGGACAGAAAGCCATTGCTCCTTTTCTAGGGTCAATAGGGCCCCATCATTGGCACCTGAGAGCCAAAGGTTGCCGCCTTTCCCCTGGGCGCAAAGCTCGACGGCGCGGGCCACGTGCAGGTCCCGGGAAAGTGCCATTTTTCAGCCCAGAATTCCGGACGGACGAAGATTGCTGCCAGGAAAAAAGGGCCAGGACAGAAAGCGATTGCTCCTTTTCTAGGGTCAATAGGGACCCATCATTGGCACCTGAGAGCCAAAGGCTGCCGCCTTTTCCCTGGGCGCAAAGCTCGACGGCGCGGGCCACGTGCAGGTCCGGGAAAGTGCCATTTTTCAGCCCAGAATTCCGGACGGACGAAGATTGCTGCCAGGAAAAAACGGGCCAGGACAGAAAGGCATTGCTCCTTTTCTAGGGTCAATAGGGCCCCATCATTGGCACCTGAGAGCCAAAGGCTGCCGCCTTTTCCCTGGGCGCAAAGCTCGACGGCGCGGGCCACGTGCAGGTCCGGGAAAGTGCCATTTTTCAGCCCAGAATTCCGGACGGACGAAGATTGCTGCCAGGAAAAAAGGCCCAGGACAGAAAGCCATTGCTCCTTTTCTAGGGTCAATAGGGCCCCATCATTGGCACCTGAGAGCCAAAGGCTGCCGCCTTTTCCCTGGGCGCAAAGCTCGACGGCGCGGGCCACGTGCAGGTCCGGGAAAGTGCCATTTTTCAGCCCAGAATTCCGGGTCGGACGAAGATTGCTGCCAGGAAAAAAGGGCCAGGACAGAAAGCCATTGCTCCTTTTCTAGGGTCAATAGGGCCCCATCATTGGCACCTGAGAGCCAAAGGCTGCCGCCTTTTCCCTGGGCGCAAAGCTCGACGGCGCGGGCCACGTGCAGGTCCGGGAAAGTGCCATTTTTCAGCCCAGAATTCCGGACGGACGAAGATTGCTGCCAGGAAAAAAGGGCCAGGACAGAAAGCCATTGCTCCTTTTCTAGGGTCAATAGGGCCCCATCATTGGCACCTGAGAGCCAAAGGCTGCCGCCTTTTCCCTGGGCGCAAAGCTCGACGGCGCGGGCCACGTGCAGGTCCGGGAAAGTGCCATTTTTCAGCCCAGAATTCCGGACGGACGAAGATTGCTGCCAGGAAAAAAGGGCCAGGACAGAAAGCCATTGCTCCTTTTCTAGGGTCAATAGGGCCCCATCATTGGCACCTGAGAGCCAAAGGCTGCCGCCTTTTCCCTGGGCGCAAAGCTCGACGGCGCGGGCCACGTGCAGGTCCGGGAAAGTGCCATTTTTCAGCCCAGAATTCCGGACGGACGAAGATTGCTGCCAGGAAAAAAGGGCCAGGACAGAAAGCCATTGCTCCTTTTCTAGGGTCAATAGGGCCCCATCATTGGCACCTGAGAGCCAAAGGCTGCCGCCTTTTCCCTGGGCGCAAAGCTCGACGGCGCGGGTCACGTGCAGGTCCGGGAAAGTGCCATTTTTCAGCCCAGAATTCCGGACGGACGAAGATTGCTGCCAGGAAAAAAGGGCCAGGACAGAAAGCCATTGCTCCTTTTCTAGGGTCAATAGGGCCCCATCATTGGCACCTGAGAGCCAAAGGCTGCCGCCTTTTCCCTGGGCGCAAAGCTCGACGGCGCAGGACACGTGCAGGTCCGGGAAAGTGCCATTTTTCAGCCCAGAATTCCGGACGGACGAAGATTGCTGCCAGGAAAAAAGGGCCAGGACAGAAAGCCATTGCTCCTTTTCTAGGGTCAATAGGGCCCCATCATTGGCACCTGAGAGCCAAAGGCTGCCGCCTTTTCCCTGGGCGCAAAGCTCGACGGCGCGGGCCACGTGCAGGTCCGGGAAAGTGCCATTTTTCAGCCCAGAATTCCGGACGGACGAAGATTGCTGCCAGGAAAAAAGGGCCAGGACAGAAAGCCATTGCTCCTTTTCTAGGGTCAATAGGGCCCCATCATTGGCACCTGAGAGCCAAAGGCTGCCGCCTTTTCCCTGGGCGCAAAGCTCGACGGCGCGGGCCACGTGCAGGTCCGGGAAAGTGCCATTATTAAGCCCAGAATTCCGGACGGACGAAGATTGCTGCCAGGAAAAAAGGGCCAGGACAGAAAGCCATTGCTCCTTTTCTAGGGTCAATAGGGCCCCATCATTGGCACCTGAGAGCCAAAGGCTGCCGCCTTTTCCCTGGGCGCAAAGCTCAACGGCGCGGGCCACGTGCAGGTCCGGGAAAGTGCCATTTTTCAGCCCAGAATTCCGGACGGACGAAGATTGCTGCCAGGAAAAAAGGGCCAGGACAGAAAGCCATTGCTCCTTTTCTAGGGTCAATAGGGCCCCATCATTGGCACCTGAGAGCCAAAGGCTGCCGCCTTTTCCCTGGGCGCAAAGCTCGACGGCGCGGGCCACGTGCAGGTCCGGGAAAGTGCCATTTTTCAGCCCAGAATTCCGGACGGACGAAGATTGCTGCCAGGAAAAAAGGGCCAGGACAGAAAGCCATTGCTCCTTTTCTAGGGTCAATAGGGCCCCATCATTGGCACCTGAGAGCCAAAGGCTGCCGCCTTTTCCCTGGGCGCAAAGCTCGACGGCGCGGGCCACGTGCAGGTCCGGGAAAGTGCCATTTTTCAGCCCAGAATTCCGGACGGACGAAGATTGCTGCCAGGAAAAAAGGGCCAGGACAGAAAGCCATTGCTCCTTTTCTAGGGTCAATAGGGCCCCATCATTGGCACCTGAGAGCCAAAGGCTGCCGCCTTTTCCCTGGGCGCAAAGCTCGACGGCGCGGGCCACGTGCAGGTCCGGGAAAGTGCCATTTTTCAGCCCAGAATTCCGGACGGACGAAGATTGCTGCCAGGAAAAAAGGGCCAGGACAGAAAGCCATTGCTCCTTTTCTAGGGTCAATAGGGCCCCATCATTGGCACCTGAGAGCCAAAGGCTGCCGCCTTTTCCCTGGGCGCAAAGCTCGACGGCGCGGGCCACGTGCAGGTCCGGGAAAGTGCCATTTTTCAGCCCAGAATTCCGGACGGACGAAGATTGCTGCCAGGAAAAAAGGGCCAGGACAGAAAGCCATTGCTCCTTTTCTAGGGTCAATAGGGCCCCATCATTGGCACCTGAGAGCCAAAGTTGCCGCCTTTTCCCGGGGCGCAAAGCTCGACGGCGCGGGCCACGTGCAGGTCCGGGAAAGTGCCATTTTTCAGCCCAGAATTCCGGACGGACGAAGATTGCTGCCAGGAAAAAAGGGCCAGGACAGAAAGCCATTGCTCCTTTTCTAGGGTCAATAGGGCCCCATCATTGGCACCTGAGAGCCAAAGGCTGCCGCCTTTTCCCTGGGCGCAAAGCTCGACGGCGCGGGCCACGTGCAGGTCCGGGAAAGTGCCATTTTTCAGCCCAGAATTCCGGACGGACGAAGATTGCTGCCAGGAAAAAAGGGCCAGGACAGAAAGCCATTGCTCCTTTTCTAGGGTCAATAGGGCCCCATCATTGGCACCTGAGAGCCAAAGGCTGCCGCCTTTTCCCTGGGCGCAAAGCTCGACGGCGCGGGCCACGTGCAGGTCCGGGAAAGTGCCATTTTTCAGCCCAGAATTCCGGACGGACGAAGATTGCTGCCAGGAAAAAAGGGCCAGGACAGAAAGCCATTGCTCCTTTTCTAGGGTCAATAGGGCCCCATCATTGGCACCTGAGAGCCAAAGGCTGCCGCCTTTTCCCTGGGCGCAAAGCTCGACGGCGCGGGCCACGTGCAGGTCCGGGAAAGTGCCATTTTTCAGCCCAGAATTCCGGGACGGACGAAGATTGCTGCCAGGAAAAAAGGGCCAGGACAGAAAGCCATTGCTCCTTTTCTAGGGTCAATAGGGCCCCATCATTGGCACCTGAGAGCCAAAGGCTGCCGCCTTTTCCCTGGGCGCAAAGCTCGACGGCGCGGGCCACGTGCAGGTCCGGGAAAGTGCCATTTTTCAGCCCAGAATTCCGGACGGACGAAGATTGCTGCCAGGAAAAAAGGGCCAGGACAGAAAGCCATTGCTCCTTTTCTAGGGTCAATAGGGCCCCATCATTGGCACCTGAGAGCCAAAGGCTGCCGCCTTTTCCCTGGGCGCAAAGCTCGACGGCGCGGGCCACGTGCAGGTCCGGGAAAGTGCCATTTTTCAGCCCAGAATTCCGGACGGACGAAGATTGCTGCCAGGAAAAAAGGGCCAGGACAGAAAGCCATTGCTCCTTTTCTAGGGTCAATAGGGCCCCATCATTGGCACCTGAGAGCCAAAGGCTGCCGCCTTTTCCCTGGGCGCAAAGCTCGACGGCGCGGGCCACGTGCAGGTCCGGGAAAGTGCCATTTTTCAGCCCAGAATTCCGGGACGGACGAAGATTGCTGCCAGGAAAAAAGGGCCAGGACAGAAAGCCATTGCTCCTTTTCTAGGGTCAATAGGGCCCCATCATTGGCACCTGAGAGCCAAAGGCTGCCGCCTTTTCCCTGGGCGCAAAGCTCGACGGCGCGGGCCACGTGCAGGTCCGGGAAAGTGCCATTTTTCAGCCCAGAATTCCGGACGGACGAAGATTGCTGCCAGGAAAAAAGGGCCAGGACAGAAAGCCATTGCTCCTTTTCTAGGGTCAATAGGGCCCCATCATTGGCACCTGAGAGCCAAAGGCTGCCGCCTTTTCCCTGGGCGCAAAGCTCGACGGCGCGGGTCACGTGCAGGTCCGGGAAAGTGCCATTTTTCAGCCCAGAATTCCGGACGGACGAAGATTGCTGCCAGGAAAAAAGGGCCAGGACAGAAAGCCATTGCTCCTTTTCTAGGGTCAATAGGGCCCCATCATTGGCACCTGAGAGCCAAAGGCTGCCGCCTTTTCCCTGGGCGCAAAGCTCGACGGCGCAGGACACGTGCAGGTCCGGGAAAGTGCCATTTTTCAGCCCAGAATTCCGGACGGACGAAGATTGCTGCCAGGAAAAAAGGGCCAGGACAGAAAGCCATTGCTCCTTTTCTAGGGTCAATAGGGCCCCATCATTGGCACCTGAGAGCCAAAGGCTGCCGCCTTTTCCCTGGGCGCAAAGCTCGACGGCGCGGGCCACGTGCAGGTCCGGGAAAGTGCCATTTTTCAGCCCAGAATTCCGGACGGACGAAGATTGCTGCCAGGAAAAAAGGGCCAGGACAGAAAGCCATTGCTCCTTTTCTAGGGTCAATAGGGCCCCATCATTGGCACCTGAGAGCCAAAGGCTGCCGCCTTTTCCCTGGGCGCAAAGCTCGACGGCGCGGGCCACGTGCAGGTCCGGGAAAGTGCCATTTTTAAGCCCAGAATTCCGGACGGACGAAGATTGCTGCCAGGAAAAAAGGGCCAGGACAGAAAGCCATTGCTCCTTTTCTAGGGTCAATAGGGCCCCATCATTGGCACCTGAGAGCCAAAGGCTGCCGCCTTTTCCCTGGGCGCAAAGCTCGACGGCGCGGGCCACGTGCAGGTCCGGGAAAGTGCCATTTTTTCAGCCCAGAATTCCGGACGGACGAAGATTGCTGCCAGGAAAAAAGGGCCAGGACAGAAAGCCATTGCTCCTTTTCTAGGGTCAATAGGGCCCCATCATTGGCACCTGAGAGCCAAAGGCTGCCGCCTTTTCCCTGGGCGCAAAGCTCGACGGCGCGGGCCACGTGCAGGTCCGGGAAAGTGCCATTTTTCAGCCCAGAATTCCGGACGGACGAAGATTGCTGCCAGGAAAAAAGGGCCAGGACAGAAAGCCATTGCTCCTTTTCTAGGGTCAATAGGGCCCCATCATTGGCACCTGAGAGCCAAAGGCTGCCGCCTTTTCCCTGGGCGCAAAGCTCGACGGCGCGGGCCACGTGCAGGTCCGGGAAAGTGCCATTTTTCAGCCCAGAATTCCGGACGGACGAAGATTGCTGCCAGGAAAAAAGGGCCAGGACAGAAAGCCATTGCTCCTTTTCTAGGGTCAATAGGGCCCCATCATTGGCACCTGAGAGCCAAAGGCTGCCGCCTTTTCCCTGGGCGCAAAGCTCGACGGCGCGGGCCACGTGCAGGTCCGGGAAAGTGCCATTTTTCAGCCCAGAATTCCGGACGGACGAAGATTGCTGCCAGGAAAAAAGGGCCAGGACAGAAAGCCATTGCTCCTTTTCTAGGGTCAATAGGGCCCCATCATTGGCACCTGAGAGCCAAAGGCTGCCGCCTTTTCCCTGGGCGCAAAGCTCGACGGCGCGGGCCACGTGCAGGTCCGGGAAAGTGCCATTTTTCAGCCCAGAATTCCGGACGGACGAAGATTGCTGCCAGGAAAAAAGGGCCAGGACAGAAAGCCATTGCTCCTTTTCTAGGGTCAATAGGGCCCCATCATTGGCACCTGAGAGCCAAAGGCTGCCGCCTTTTCCCTGGGCGCAAAGCTCGACGGCGCGGGCCACGTGCAGGTCCGGGAAAGTGCCATTTTTCAGCCCAGAATTCCGGACGGACGAAGATTGCTGCCAGGAAAAAAGGGCCAGGACAGAAAGCCATTGCTCCTTTTCTAGGGTCAATAGGGCCCCATCATTGGCACCTGAGAGCCAAAGGCTGCCGCCTTTTCCCTGGGCGCAAAGCTCGACGGCGCGGGCCACGTGCAGGTCCGGGAAAGTGCCATTTTTCAGCCCAGAATTCCGGACGGACGAAGATTGCTGCCAGGAAAAAAGGGCCAGGACAGAAAAGCCATTGCTCCTTTTCTAGGGTCAATAGGGCCCCATCATTGGCACCTGAGAGCCAAAGGCTGCCGCCTTTTCCCTGGGCGCAAAGCTCGACGGCGCGGGCCACGTGCAGGTCCGGGAAAGTGCCATTTTTCAGCCCAGAATTCCGGACGGACGAAGATTGCTGCCAGGAAAAAAGGGCCAGGACAGAAAGCCATTGCTCCTTTTCTAGGGTCAATAGGGCCCCATCATTGGCACCTGAGAGCCAAAGGCTGCCGCCTTTTCCCTGGGCGCAAAGCTCGACGGCGCGGGCCACGTGCAGGTCCGGGAAAGTGCCATTTTTCAGCCCAGAATTCCGGACGGACGAAGATTGCTGCCAGGAAAAAAGGGCCAGGACAGAAAGCCATTGCTCCTTTTCTAGGGTCAATAGGGCCCCATCATTGGCACCTGAGAGCCAAAGGCTGCCGCCTTTTCCCCTGGGCGCAAAGCTCGACGGCGCGGGCCACGTGCAGGTCCGGGAAAGTGCCATTTTTCAGCCCAGAATTCCGGACGGACGAAGATTGCTGCCAGGAAAAAAGGGCCAGGACAGAAAGCCATTGCTCCTTTTCTAGGGTCAATAGGGCCCCATCATTGGCACCTGAGAGCCAAAGGCTGCCGCCTTTTCCCTGGGCGCAAAGCTCGACGGCGCGGGCCACGTGCAGGTCCGGGAAAGTGCCATTTTTCAGCCCAGAATTCCGGACGGACGAAGATTGCTGCCAGGAAAAAAGGGCCAGGACAGAAAGCCATTGCTCCTTTTCTAGGGTCAATAGGGCCCCATCATTGGCACCTGAGAGCCAAAGGCTGCCGCCTTTTCCCTGGGCGCAAAGCTCGACGGCGCGGGCCACGTGCAGGTCCGGGAAAGTGCCATTTTTCAGCCCAGAATTCCGGACGGACGAAGATTGCTGCCAGGAAAAAAGGGCCAGGACAGAAAGCCATTGCTCCTTTTCTAGGGTCAATAGGGCCCCATCATTGGCACCTGAGAGCCAAAGGCTGCCGCCTTTTCCCTGGGCGCAAAGCTCGACGGCGCGGGCCACGTGCAGGTCCGGGAAAGTGCCATTTTTCAGCCCAGAATTCCGGACGGACGAAGATTGCTGCCAGGAAAAAAGGGCCAGGACAGAAAGCCATTGCTCCTTTTCTAGGGTCAATAGGGCCCCATCATTGGCACCTGAGAGCCAAAGGCTGCCGCCTTTTCCCTGGGCGCAAAGCTCGACGGCGCGGGCCACGTGCAGGTCCGGGAAAGTGCCATTTTTCAGCCCAGAATTCCGGACGGACGAAGATTGCTGCCAGGAAAAAAGGGCCAGGACAGAAAGCCATTGCTCCTTTTCTAGGGTCAATAGGGCCCCATCATTGGCACCTGAGAGCCAAAGGCTGCCGCCTTTTCCCTGGGCGCAAAGCTCGACGGCGCGGGCCACGTGCAGGTCCGGGAAAGTGCCATTTTTCAGCCCAGAATTCCGGACGGACGAAGATTGCTGCCAGGAAAAAAGGGCCAGGACAGAAAGCCATTGCTCCTTTTCTAGGGTCAATAGGGCCCCATCATTGGCACCTGAGAGCCAAAGGCTGCCGCCTTTTCCCTGGGCGCAAAGCTCGACGGCGCGGGCCACGTGCAGGTCCGGGAAAGTGCCATTTTTCAGCCCAGAATTCCGGACGGACGAAGATTGCTGCCAGGAAAAAAGGGCCAGGACAGAAAGCCATTGCTCCTTTTCTAGGGTCAATAGGGCCCCATCATTGGCACCTGAGAGCCAAAGGCTGCCGCCTTTTCCCTGGGCGCAAAGCTCGACGGCGCGGGCCACGTGCAGGTCCGGGAAAGTGCCATTTTTCAGCCCAGAATTCCGGACGGACGAAGATTGCTGCCAGGAAAAAAGGGCCAGGACAGAAAGCCATTGCTCCTTTTCTAGGGTCAATAGGGCCCCATCATTGGCACCTGAGAGCCAAAGGCTGCCGCCTTTTCCCTGGGCGCAAAGCTCGACGGCGCGGGCCACGTGCAGGTCCGGGAAAGTGCCATTTTTCAGCCCAGAATTCCGGACGGACGAAGATTGCTGCCAGGAAAAAAGGGCCAGGACAGAAAGCCATTGCTCCTTTTCTAGGGTCAATAGGGCCCCATCATTGGCACCTGAGAGCCAAAGGCTGCCGCCTTTTCCCTGGGCGCAAAGCTCGACGGCGCGGGCCACGTGCAGGTCCGGGAAAGTGCCATTTTTCAGCCCAGAATTCCGGACGGACGAAGATTGCTGCCAGGAAAAAAGGGCCAGGACAGAAAGCCATTGCTCCTTTTCTAGGGTCAATAGGGCCCCATCATTGGCACCTGAGAGCCAAAGGCTGCCGCCTTTTCCCTGGGCGCAAAGCTCGACGGCGCGGGCCACGTGCAGGTCCGGGAAAGTGCCATTTTTCAGCCCAGAATTCCGGACGGACGAAGATTGCTGCCAGGAAAAAAGGGCCAGGACAGAAAGCCATTGCTCCTTTTCTAGGGTCAATAGGGCCCCATCATTGGCACCTGAGAGCCAAAGGCTGCCGCCTTTTCCCTGGGCGCAAAGCTCGACGGCGCGGGCCACGTGCAGGTCCGGGAAAGTGCCATTTTTCAGCCCAGAATTACGGACGGACGAAGATTCCTGCCAGGAAAAAAGGGCCAGGACAGAAAGCCATTGCTCCTTTTCTAGGGTCAATAGGGCCCCATCATTGGCACCTGAGAGCCAAAGGCTGCCGCCTTTTCCCTGGGCGCAAAGCTCGACGGCGCGGGCCACGTGCAGGTCCGGGAAAGTGCCATTTTTCAGCCCAGAATTCCGGACGGACGAAGATTGCTGCCAGGAAAAAAGGGCCAGGACAGAAAGCCATTGCTCCTTTTCTAGGGTCAATAGGGCCCCATCATTGGCACCTGAGAGCCAAAGGCTGCCGCCTTTTCCCTGGGCGCAAAGCTCGACGGCGCGGGCCACGTGCAGGTCCGGGAAAGTGCCATTTTTCAGCCCAGAATTCCGGACGGACGAAGATTGCTGCCAGGATAAAAGGGGCCAGGACAGAAAGCGATTGCTCCTTTTCTAGGGTCAATAGGGCCCCATCATTGGCACCTGAGAGCCAAAGGCTGCCGCCTTTTCCCTGGGCGCAAAGCTCGACGGCGCGGGGCCACGTGCAGGTCCGGGAAAGTGCCATTTTTCAGCCCAGAATTCCGGACGGACGAAGATTGCTGCCAGGAAAAAAGGGCCAGGACAGAAAGCCATTGCTCCTTTTCTAGGGTCAATAGGGCCCCATCATTGGCACCCTGAGAGCCAAAGGCTGCCGCCTTTTCCCTGGGCGCAAAGCTCGACGGCGCGGGCCACGTGCAGGTCCGGGAAAGTGCCATTTTTCAGCCCAGAATTCCGGACGGTACGAAGATTGCTGCCAGGAAAAAAGGGCCAGGACAGAAAGCCATTGCTCCTTTTCTAGGGTCAATAGGGCCCCATCATTGGCACCTGAGAGCCAAAGGCTGCCGCCTTTTCCCTGGGCGCAAAGCTCGACGGCGCGGGCCACGTGCAGGTCCGGGAAAGTGCCATTTTTCAGCCCAGAATTCCGGACGGACGAAGATTGCTGCCAGGAAAAAAGGGCCAGGACAGAAAGCCATTGCTCCTTTTCTAGGGTCAATAGGGCCCCATCATTGGCACCCGAGAGCCAAAGGCTGCCGCCTTTTCCCTGGGCGCAAAGCTCGACGGCGCGGGCCACGTGCAGGTCCGGGAAAGTGCCATTTTTCAGCCCAGAATTCCGGACGGACGAAGATTGCTGCCAGGAAAAAAAGGGCCAGGACAGAAAGCCATTGCTCCTTTTCTAGGGTCAATAGGGCCCCATCATTGGCACCTGAGAGCCAAAGGCTGCCGCCTTTTCCCTGGGCGCAAAGCTCGACGGCGCGGGCCACGTGCAGGTCCGGGAAAGTGCCATTTTTCAGCCCAGAATTCCGGACGGACGAAGATTGCTGCCAGGAAAAAAAGGGCCAGGACAGAAAGCCATTGCTCCTTTTCTAGGGTCAATAGGGCCCCATCATTGGCACCTGAGAGCCAAAGGCTGCCGCCTTTTCCCTGGGCGCAAAGCTCGACGGCGCGGGCCACGTGCAGGTCCGGGAAAGTGCCATTTTTCAGCCCAGAATTCCGGACGGACGAAGATTGCTGCCAGGAAAAAAGGGCCAGGACAGAAAGCCATTGCTCCTTTTCTAGGGTCAATAGGGCCCCATCATTGGCACCTGAGAGCCAAAGGCTGCCGCCTTTTCCCTGGGCGCAAAGCTCGACGGCGCGGGGGCCACGTGCAGGTCCGGGAAAGTGCCATTTTTCAGCCCAGAATTCCGGACGGACGAAGATTGCTGCCAGGAAAAAAGGGCCAGGACAGAAAGCCATTGCTCCTTTTCTAGGGTCAATAGGGCCCCATCATTGGCACCTGAGAGCCAAAGGCTGCCGCCTTTTCCCTGGGCGCAAAGCTCGACGGCGCGGGCCACGTGCAGGTCCGGGAAAGTGCCATTTTTCAGCCCAGAATTCCGGACGGACGAAGATTGCTGCCAGGAAAAAAGGGCCAGGACAGAAAGCGATTGCTCCTTTTCTAGGGTCAATAGGGCCCCATCATTGGCACCTGAGAGCCAAAGGCTGCCGCCTTTTCCCTGGGCGCAAAGCTCGACGGCGCGGGCCACGTGCAGGTCCGGGAAAGTGCCATTTTTCAGCCCAGAATTCCGGACGGACGAAGATTGCTTGCCAGGAAAAAAGGGCCAGGACAGAAAGCCATTGCTCCTTTTCTAGGGTCAATAGGGCCCCCATCATTGGCACCTGAGAGCCAAAGGCTGCCGCCTTTTCCCTGGGCGCAAAGCTCGACGGCGCGGGCCACGTGCAGGTCCGGGAAAGTGCCATTTTTCAGCCCAGAATTCCGGACGGACGAAGATTGCTGCCAGGAAAAAAGGGCCAGGACAGAAAGCCATTGCTCCTTTTCTAGGGTCAATAGGGCCCCATCATTGGCACCTGAGAGCCAAAGGCTGCCGCCTTTTCCCTGGGCGCAAAGCTCGACGGCGCGGGCCACGTGCAGGTCCGGGAAAGTGCCATTTTTCAGCCCAGAATTCCGGACGGACGAAGATTGCTGCCAGGAAAAAAGGGCCAGGACAGAAAGCCATTGCTCCTTTTCTAGGGTCAATAGGGCCCCATCATTGGCACCTGAGAGCCAAAGGCTGCCGCCTTTTCCCTGGGCGCAAAGCTCGACGGCGCGGGCCACGTGCAGGTCCGGGAAAGTGCCATTTTTCAGCCCAGAATTCCGGACGGACGAAGATTGCTGCCAGGAAAAAAGGGCCAGGACAGAAAGCCATTGCTCCTTTTCTAGGGTCAATAGGGCCCCATCATTGGCACCTGAGAGCCAAAGGCTGCCGCCTTTTCCCTGGGGCGCAAAGCTCGACGGCGCGGGCCACGTGCAGGTCCGGGAAAGTGCCATTTTTCAGCCCAGAATTCCGGACGGACGAAGATTGCTGCCAGGAAAAAAGGGCCAGGACAGAAAGCCATTGCTCCTTTTCTAGGGTCAATAGGGCCCCATCATTGGCACCTGAGAGCCAAAGGCTGCCGCCTTTTCCCTGGGCGCAAAGCTCAACGGCGCAGGCCACGTGCAGGTCCGGGAAAGTGCCATTTTTCAGCCCAGAATTCCGGACGGACGAAGATTGCTGCCAGGAAAAACGGGCCAGGACAGAAAGCCATTGCTCCTTTTCTAGGGTCAATAGGGCCCCATCATTGGCACCTGAGAGCCAAAGGCTGCCGCCTTTTCCCTGGGCGCAAAGCTCGACGGCGCGGGCCACGTGCAGGTCCGGGGAAAGTGCCATTTTTCAGCCCAGAATTCCGGACGGACGAAGATTGCTGCCAGGAAAAAAGGGCCAGGACAGAAAGCCGATTGCTCCTTTTCTAGGGTCAATAGGGCCCCATCATTGGCACCTGAGAGCCAAAGGCTGCCGCCTTTTCCCTGGGCGCAAAGCTCGACTGGCGCGGGCCACGTGCAGGTCCGGGAAAGTGCCATTTTTCAGCCCAGAATTACGGACGGACGAAAGATTGCTGCAAGGAAAAAACGGGCCAGGGACAGAAAGCGATTGCTCCTTTTCTATGGGTCAATAGGGCCCCATCATTGGCACCTGAGAGCCAAAGGCTGCCGCCTTTTCCCTGGGCGCAAAGCTCGACGGCGCGGGCCACGTGCAGGTCCGGGAAAGTTGCCATTTTTCAGCCCAGAATTCCGGACGGACGAAGATTGCTGCCAGGAAAAAAGGGCCAGGACAGAAAGCCGATTGCTCCTTTTCTAGGGTCAATAGGGCCCCATCATTGGCACCTGAGAGCCAAAGGCTGCCGCCTTTTCCCCTGGGCGCAAAGCTCGACGGCGCGGGCCACGTGCAGGTCCGGGAAAGTGCCATTTTTCAGCCCAGAATTCCGGACGGACGAAGATTGCTGCCAGGAAAAAAAGGGCCAGGACAGAAAGCCATTGCTCCTTTTCTAGGGTCAATAGGGCCCCATCATTGGCACCTGAGAGCCAAAGGCTGCCGCCTTTTCCCTGGGCGCAAAGCTCGACGGCGCGGGCCACGTGCAGGTCCGGGAAAGTGCCATTTTTCAGCCCAGAATTCCGGACGGACGAAGATTGCCTGCCAGGAAAAAAGGGCCAGGGACAGAAAGCCATTGCTCTTTTCTAGGGTCAATAGGGGCCCCATCATTGGCACCGTGAGAGCCAAAGGCTGCCGCCTTTTCCCTGGGCGCAAAGCTCGACGGCGCGGGCCACGTGCAGGTCCGGGAAAGTGCCATTTTTCAGCCCAGAATTCCGGACGGACGAAGATTGCTGCCAGGAAAAAAGGGCCAGGACAGAAAGGCCATTGCTCCTTTTCTAGGGTCAATAGGGCCCCATCATTGGCACCTGAGAGCCAAAGGCTGCCGCCTTTTCCCTGGGCGCAAAGCTCGACGGCGCGGGCCACGTGCAGGTCCGGGAAAGTGCCATTTTTCAGCCCAGAATTCCGGACGGACGAAGATTGCTGCCAGGAAAAAAGGGCCAGGACAGAAAGCCATTGCTCCTTTTCTAGGGTCAATAGGGCCCCATCAGTGGCACCTGAGAGCCAAAGGCTGCCGCCTTTTCCCTGGGCGCAAAGCTCGACGGCGCGGGCCACGTGCAGGTCCGGGAAAGTGCCATTTTTCAGCCCAGAATTCCGGACGGACGAAGATTGCTGCCAGGAAAAAAGGGCCAGGACAGAAAGCGATTGCTCCTTTTCTAGGGTCAATAGGGCCCCATCATTGGCACCTGAGAGCCAAAGGCTGCCGCCTTTTCCCTGGGCGCAAAGCTCGACGGCGCGGGCCACGTGCAGGTCCGGGAAAAGTGCCATTTTTCAGCCCAGAATTCCGGACGGACGAAGATTGCTGCCAGGAAAAAAAGGGCCAGGACAGAAAAGCCATTGCTCCTTTTCTAGGGTCAATAGGGCCCCATCATTGGCACCTGAGAGCCAAAGGCTGCCGCCTTTTCCCTGGGCGCAAAGCTCGACGGCGCGGGCCACGTGCAGGTCCGGGAAAGTGCCATTTTTTCAGCCCAGAATTCCGGACGGACGAAGATTGCTGCCAGGAAAAAAGGGCCAGGACAGAAAGCCATTGCTCCTTTTCTAGGGTCAATAGGGCCCCATCATTGGCACCCTGAGAGCCAAAGGCTGCCGCCTTTTCCCTGGGCGCAAAGCTCGACGGCGCGGGCCACGTGCAGGTCCGGGAAAGTGCCATTTTTTCAGCCCAGAATTTCCGGAACGGACGAAGATTGCTGCCAGGAAAAAAGGGCCAGGACAGAAAGCCATTGCTCCTTTTCTAGGGTCAATAGGGCCCCATCATTGGCACCCGAGAGCCAAAGGCTGCCGCCTTTTCCCTGGGCGCAAAGCTCGACGGCGCGGGCCACGTGCAGGTCCGGGAAAGTGCCATTTTTCAGCCCAGAATTCCGGACGGACGAAGATTGCTGCCAGGAAAAAAGGGCCAGGACAGAAAGCCATTGCTCCTTTTCTAGGGTCAATAGGGCCCCATCATTGGCACCCGAGAGCCAAAGGCTGCCGCCTTTTCCCTGGGCGCAAAGCTCGAGCGGCGCGGGCCACGTGCAGGTCCGGGAAAGTGCCATTTTTCAGCCCAGAATTCCGGACGGACGAAGATTGCTGCCAGGAAAAAAGGGCCAGGACAGAAAGCCATTGCTCCTTTTCTAGGGTCAATAGGGCCCCATCATTGGCACCTGAGAGCCAAAGGCTGCCGCCTTTTTCCCTGGGCGCAAAGCTCGACGGCGCGGGCCACGTGCAGGTCCGGGAAAGTGCCATTTTTCAGCCCAGAATTCCGGACGGACGAAGATTGCTGCCAGGAAAAAAGGGCCAGGACAGAAAGCCATTGCTCCTTTTCTAGGGTCAATAGGGCCCCATCATTGGCACCTGAGAGCCAAAGGCTGCCGCCTTTTCCCTGGGCGCAAAGCTCGACGGCGCGGGCCACGTGCAGGTCCGGGAAAGTGCCATTTTTCAGCCCAGAATTCCGGACGGACGAAGATTGCTGCCAGGAAAAAAGGGCCAGGACAGAAAGCCGATTGCTCCTTTTCTAGGGTCAATAGGGCCCCATCATTGGCACCTGAGAGCCAAAGGCTGCCGCCTTTTCCCTGGGCGCAAAGCTCGACGGCGCGGGCCACGTGCAGGTCCGGGAAAGTGCCATTTTTCAGCCCAGGAATTCCGGACGGACGAAGATTGCTGCCAGGAAAAAAGGGCCAGGACAGAAAGCCATTGCTCCTTTTCTAGGGTCAATAGGGGCCCCATCATTGGCACCTGAGAGCCAAAGGCTGCCGCCTTTTCCCTGGGCGCAAAGCTCGACGGCGCGGGCCACGTGCAGGTCCGGGAAAGTGCCATTTTTCAGCCCAGAATTCCGGACGGACGAAGATTGCTGCCAGGAAAAAAGGGCCAGGACAGAAAGCCATTGCTCCTTTTCTAGGGTCAATAGGGCCCCATCATTGGCACCTGAGAGCCAAAGGCTGCCGCCTTTTCCCTGGGCGCAAAGCTCGACGGCGCGGGCCACGTGCAGGTCCGGGAAAAGTGCCATTTTTCAGCCCAGAATTCCGGACGGACGAAGATTGCTGCCAGGAAAAAAGGGCCAGGACAGAAAGCCATTGCTCCTTTTCTAGGGTCAATAGGGCCCCATCATTGGCACCTGAGAGCCAAAGGCTGCCGCCTTTTCCCTGGGCGCAAAGCTCGACGGCGCGGGCCACGTGCAGGTCCGGGAAAGTGCCATTTTTCAGCCCAGAATTCCGGACGGACGAAGATTGCTGCCAGGAAAAAAGGGCCAGGACAGAAAGCCATTGCTCCTTTTCTAGGGTCAATAGGGCCCCATCATTGGCACCCGAGAGCCAAAGGCTGCCGCCTTTTCCCTGGGCGCAAAGCTCGACGGCGCGGGCCACGTGCAGGTCCGGGAAAGTGCCATTTTTCAGCCCAGAATTCCGGACGGACGAAGATTGCTGCCAGGAAAAAAGGGCCAGGACAGAAAGGCATTGCTCCTTTTCTAGGGTCAATAGGGCCCCATCATTGGCACCTGAGAGCCAAAGGCTGCCGCCCTTTTCCCTGGGCGCAAAGCTCGACGGCGCGGGCCACGTGCAGGTCCGGGAAAGTGCCATTTTTTCAGCCCAGAATTCCGGACGGACGAAGATTGCTGCCAGGAAAAAAGGGCCAGGACAGAAAGCCATTGCTCCTTTTCTAGGGTCAATAGGGCCCCATCATTGGCACCCGAGAGCCAAAGGCTGCCGCCTTTTCCCTGGGCGCAAAGCTCGATGGCGCGGGCCACGTGCAGGTCCGGGAAAGTGCCATTTTTCAGCCCAGAATTCCGGACGGACGAAGATTGCTGCCAGGAAAAAAGGGCCAGGACAGAAAGCCATTGCTCCTTTTTCTAGGGTCAATAGGGCCCCATCATTGGCACCTGAGAGCCAAAGGCTGCCGCCTTTTCCCTGGGCGCAAAGCTCGACGGCGCGGGCCACGTGCAGGTCCGGGAAAGTGCCATTTTTCAACCCAGAATTCCGGACGGACGAAGATTGCTGCCAGGAAAAAAGGGCCAGGAGCAGAAAGCCGATTGCTCCTTTTCTAGGGTCAATAGGGCCCCATCATTGGCACCTGAGAGCCAAAGGCTGCCGCCTTTTCCCTGGCGCAAAGCTCGACGGCGCGGGCCACGTGCAGGTCCGGGAAAGTGCCATTTTTCAGCCCAGAATTCCGGAGGGACGAAGATTGCTGCCAGGAAAAAAAGGGCCAGGACAGAAAGCCATTGCTCCTTTTCTAGGGTCAATAGGGCCCCATCATTGGCACCTGAGAGCCAAAGGCTGCCGCCTTTTTCCCTTGGGCGCAAAGCTCGACGGCGCGGGCCACGTGCAGGTCCGGGAAAAGTGCCATTTTTCAGCCCAGAATTCCGGACGGACGAAGATTGCTGCCAGGAAAAAAGGGCCAGGACAGAAAGCCATTGCTCCTTTTCTAGGGTCAATAGGGCCCCATCATTGGCACCGTGAGAGCCAAAGGCTGCCGCCTTTTCCCTGGCGCAAAGCTCGACGGCGCGGGCCACGTGCAGGTCCGGGAAAGTGCCATTTTTCAGCCCCAGAAATTCCGGACGGACGAAGATTGCTGCCAGGAAAAAAGGGCCAGGAACAGAAAGCCATTGCTCCTTTTCTAGGGTCAATAGGGCCCCATCATTGGCACCTGAGAGCCAAAGGCTGCCGCCTTTTCCCTGGGCGCAAAGCTCGACGGCGCGGGCCACGTGCAGGTCCGGGAAAGTGCCATTTTTCAGCCCAGAATTCCGGACGGACGAAGATTGCTGCCAGGAAAAAAGGGCCAGGACAGAAAGCTCATTGCTCCTTTTCTAGGGTCAATAGGGCCCCATCATTGGCACCTGAGAGCCAAAGGCTGCCGCCTTTTCCCTGGGCGCAAAGCTCGACGGCGCGGGCCACGTGCAGGTCCGGGAAAGTGCCATTTTTCAGCCCAGAATTCCGGACGGACGAAGATTGCTGCCAGGAGAAAAAAGGGCCAGGACAGAAAGCGATTGTCTCTTTTCTAGGGTCAATAGGGCCCCATCATTGGCACCTGAGAGCCAAAGGCTGCCGCCTTTTCCCTGGGCGCAAAAGCTCGACGGCGCGGGCCACGTGCAGGTCCGGGAAAGTGCCATTTTTTCAGCCCAGAATTCCGGACGGACGAAGATTGCTGCCAGGAAAAAAAGGGCCAGGACAGAAAGCCATTGCTCCTTTTCTAGGGTCAATAGGGCCCCATCATTGGCACCTGAGAGCCAAAGGCTGCCGCCTTTTCCTGGGCGCAAAGCTCGACGGTGCGGGCCACGTGCAGGTCCGGGAAAGTGCCATTTTTTCAGCCCAGAATTCCGGACGGACGAAGATTGCTGCCAGGAAAAAAGGGCCAGGACAGAAAGCCATTGCTCCTTTTCTAGGGTCCAATAGGGCCCCATCATTGGCACCTGAGAGCCAAAGGCTGCCGCCTTTTCCCTGGGCGCAAAGCTCGACGGCGCGGGCCACGTGCAGGTCCGGGAAAGTGCCATTTTTCAGCCCAGAATTCCGGACGGACGAAGATTGCTGCCAGGAAAAAAGGGCCAGGACAGAAAGCCATTGCTCCTTTTCTAGGGTCAATAGGGCCCCATCATTGGCACCTGAGAGCCAAAGGCTGCCGCCTTTTCCCTGGGCGCAAAGCTCGACGGCGCGGGCCACGTGCAGGTCCGGGAAAGTGCCATTTTTTCAGCCCAGAATTCCGGACGGACGAAGATTGCTGCCAGGAAAAAAGGGCCAGGACAGAAAGCGATTGCTCCTTTTCTAGGGTCAATAGGGCCCCATCATTGGCACCTGAGAGCCAAAGGCTGCCGCCTTTTTCCCTGGGCGCAAAGCTCGACGGCGCGGGCCACGTGCAGGTCCGGGAAAGTGCCATTTTTCAGCCCAGAATTCCGGACGGACGAAGATTGCTGCCAGGAAAAAAGGGCCAGGACAGAAAGCCATTGCTCCTTTTCTAGGGTCAATAGGGCCCCATCAGTGGCACCTGAGAGCCAAAGGCTGCCGCCTTTTCCCTGGGCGCAAAGCTCGACGGCGCGGGCCACGTGCAGGTCCGGGAAAGTGCCATTTTTCAGCCCAGAATT